>NW_026947489.1:38622500-43622500 GCF_034190915.1 Cavia porcellus
AGAGGAGAGAGGGCAGGCTCCACTCTGGGAGCTACAGTGTGCAGGGGGAGGCAGTGGGCAAGGAGACAAGAATCAAAAGTCAGAGAACAGCAGACACAGGGACAGGAAAAGGCAGAAAGGGACCCAGACACCAAGCCCTGCACCACACAAAGACAGATTAAGAGCTCCGAAATATGGAGGATGGGTTAGCCAGAGACGGTATGAACTGAACTGAGGAGGAACTACTCAGGACCCTGAGGACCCCAGCTTCCTGGCTGTGTGGACAGCTAGATGCCCAGCTGTGTCTCTTGCCCATGTAGCTGAAAGATGAGTGGCCCCCAGAGCCAAGCAGCCCAGCCTCCACTTCCAGTCCATCTGTGCCTGGCCCTGCTGCTCCTGCCCTGGCTGGTGGCCAAGGCAAGCACCTGAAGGGGCACAGGAGTAGCCCCAGCATGGTGGGGGCAGAGAAAGCTTCAGAAGATGGGCTAAGCCCCTCCTACTCCATGCCAGCCCTGGCCCAAGGCAGGACTCACGGATGCATATCCCACTACTCTCGTAGAAGCCCTGGCAGCAGCGCAGGCGCAAGCGGTAGTCTGTCTTCACCACTTGGCGGTACACAGTCCGGTAGACGACCCTGGGGAGACCCAGGAGAAGGCCCTCAGTGTTCTTGGCTGCTGCGCGTGTGCACACACACACACATACACACACTCACACACGAACATGAACATGCCAGCCAGGTGCTACCCATACACAAGCACAAATTCATGCATGTGTGCCAGTCATACACTACACACATGTACACATGCATTCATATGCATGCCAGCCATGTGTTCCCTGTACAGACCATGTGCCCTTGAGTGAAGAGATGAGAGTGTCCTGATGCCAGAGATTTCCTCTGAGTGCCACAGGTTCTGAGAAAGGGGTAGGGCCAGAGGCCAGTGCCAGGCTGAGGCTGTGACAGAGATGGCAACACTTCAGGAGCCCTGTGGAGGGGACTGGGCACTCACGTGGGCTGGGGGCAGGTATGGAGGTCTTCCCAGGGCTTGTTGCAAGGCTCCAAAGGGAACAGACTGAAGGGCCGAGAGTGCGACTCTTTGGTGGTCGTGGTAAAGCTGTATGAAACGAAGAGGGTCAGGGCAAGGGCAACAAGAGGCCAGAGTGGACACAGGGCAGGGAGGGAAGCAGAGGCAAGATCTTGGCCTCCATGGAGAAGCAATGCCCCAACATCTGGGCCCCACCTTTCTAGTCTGGCAGACCCCTGGAATTGGAATGTTCCCAGCACACCTCCCATCCAAGCACCCTTCATGGCCTGCTCTCTGTCCATGAGGGAAGACTGAGTGAGGGCTGACTTTCAGGTTAGGCTGATGGTGGTGATGAGCTGAAGCACTTCTGGCTAAATTCTGCCCCGGGTCTTGCTTCCTAGCCCCATCTCCCTCACCCCTGGCCAGCCACTCTGTTTGTTTCACAGTGAATGGTTCCATCCTGCACTCTGTCCTGCAGCTGGTCTCCCACAGGAACCCAGGGATGAGATGGGGAAAGGGCAGAGACAGCCCAGGAAAGGAGAGCAGAAACAGAGATCAGAGCAGGGAAGAGGCTGGGGAGAGGGTATCAGGCAAGGGAAGGAGCCAGGAAGAGGAGCCCTGGGAGACAGGGAGTCTGGGCTTGGTGCCTCACAGTACAAACAGCAGGGGCCCCTCTCACCTTTCCCAGAAGCTGCAAGTGTTGGGGTCATTGGAGTTGAGAGTTCTGCTCAGCCCCAAGTCTAGGGCCAGGAGAAGGAGGAAACGCAGAGGTGGCAACATTGCCAGAACCTGCAAAAAGGGCCAGGCGCCCAGCAGATGAAACGCACTGTGGCCAGCAGCCAGAACACAATGTCTGCAGAGATCTGGGCAGTGGTTGTGCGGAAGAAAGCAGCTGCTGCCTCTGGCCCCATGCTTCCACAGCTCTGGCTTCCCAGATCTTACTCCTGAGTAGAGGCAAGATCTCTCCCACCAGATTGCTCTTGGTTAAGTTAGAGTCTCTGGTCCTCATTCTTTCCAGGACACACATCGATCAGGGCCTGACTCAAAGAACCCTCTCCTTGTCTACTGTGCTCCATTGCTGACTGCCCCATTCATATCTCCAGAGACCCCCCCCCAGCACTATCCACCCACACACCACTGTTCTAACAATGTCCCCTCACCACCTCCTCCAGAAACAAAGTCCCAGACCCCTTTATCTCTGAATGCCCAGCCCCTAGCCTAGTATGCACCCAGTATATTTTGATATCTACATCAAGGCATGATGATACTGGAGCTAATGAAGGGGATTCTGAGGGAAACAGACTCTGGCTCAGGACTTTCCAACAGCCAGAACAGCACAGTAATTGAACTGGCTTCCTCAGGGGTGAGCTTCCTGTCATTGATGTATGTAGGTAGAAGCCAAAGTCACTCTAACAAAATGTTGCTAGGATTCCTGCTCTACAGGGTGGAAATGGGGCTGGATCCAGGTGGTCTCACAACTGCAGTGTGCTGCAGCTGGCTGAGGATGGGCAACTGTGCACATCTCTTCCCAATGGCACAGTCAACAAGACTGCATTAGCCATGTTGGAGGTGGGGGAAACGTCCGCATACAGTGCTCAAGGCCAACCCGCTGGAGCAGCTGTGAAACACTGTCAGCACACCCCTGCACCAGCCCCATATCCCTCACCCTTGGAGGTCCCCACCTCCCACAGAAATGGGCTCCTCTCCATTTTCTGCTTGGCCTCACCCTGTGGGTGGGAAGAGGGTCAGGACCTCAAGGAGTCCATCCTCTGGGCTGAGTATTGGAGGCTGCTGGTCCTGAGCTGAATGTTCCTAAATCTCACCCAGCTAAGCTTCCCTGAGGCACCCACATCTGCTTGCAATTTTTCAGAGAAGAGAAGAGGGAAGGTCACGGTCCCTGGCCCCACACCCTGTGAATATCTCTGGAATGCTGCTGCGCTACCCCCACCCCTCACCCACACACTCTCGGGGTCTGAGGTTCTAAGGCTCCTCCTTCCCTGCAGGTCTCCTTAACTATCTCTGCTGCTTGCACCCTGCCTGCCCAGTAATCCCCCAGCAGCAAACCTTCACCCCCTCATCCGCAGAGCGCCTTCTGCTCTCCACAGCAAATTTCCAACACCCTCTGTAAGCAAGGCCACTGTGCCCCACCACCTATCCCACCTATCGCCTGCCCCTTGTCCCCTGCCAGGCTGTATCTGTGCTCCTCCCACCCTCCCTGAGTGCCAGGCAACTCACCAGGTGAGGTCTGAAGAATTCAGGTGGGCCAGGGCCCCAGTGTGGGTGTGGGAGTCACAGAGTCCTGGGGGATCCCAGTTCTCAGGATGTGGAACCTAAAAACAGGAAACAGAGCTTGATTGGGAAAAGGGGCTCAAAGAGCATGATGGCAGGGGAGTTTCCATCCTTCCACCACCTCGAATACATGGCATGCAGGAGGGAGCCAGGCTAGAGGACTCTTTTTTGGTGGTTTGGTCTTGTGCTGGCACCACGCTCACTGTGGGGACTCAGTTCTGCGCCCAGGGAGAGGCCATAGTCAGGGGTACCCTTCAGATACCCTTCACAGTCTGTCCCAGTGTTAATCCACATCCATCGTCCCCGAGAGATCATGTACCCCAGAAGTACATATTGGCGGAACTGCCAAGCCCATTGGAAATCCTTCCCCATTCACGGGAGCAGCTGCCCAAGAGTGAGTGCCTGTTCTATCCTCCCAGTGCTGTGGGGTCTCTGTGGTGACCCTGAGGAGGACACAGTGTTACTCAAAAAGCAGCTCTAATCCTCCTTGACTGGCTGTGGGAGGGGAAGCGGATAGGGAGTGGCTGGGCTCTGTCTTGCTGAAGGCCCTCAAGGGCAGAGTTGAAGAGTGGAGGCATCAGCTGCTCAGTCAGAGGCCAGATTCCAAGGTGGGGCGAGGGGAGAACCGTGGGTGGATGGCAAGGAGGAAGAGATGGTGTGCAGGTCCTATCAGGGAAAGCACAGCTTTGCCTTGAGACCCCCAGAGAAGGGGAGCACAGGAGGAGCCCAGAACCCAGCCATAACTACCACACTTGCTCCCATCTGCGCCTCTGTCCCCAGCACTGGTACCTGAGGCCCTGTCCCATGCCTCCCTGCTCCTATCCAGTCCCAGCAGCCATGGGGTCCATGTGTTGTACAGCACCAACCCCCACCCCTGGGTCTCATCAGTCAGCTCCTGGCTTCCTACCCTGCTCTGTCCCAGGGCCCACAATGTACTCCCTGAGCAATCCCAGGCCCCCTACTGTAGCCTTGGTTCCCCTACTCAGCCACCATCTTCCACTAAGCTCTTGACTGGGGGCCATATACCTTTCCTCACAACACGAACAATCTGAGCACAGTTGCTGTTCACCAAGCTGGGGCAGAGCGGCCGCTGAGTAGTTTGCAGGATCATTTCAGGTACAGCACACCTCAGCGCCAACCAGCAGTAGCAGTTGAGCCCACACTTTACAGAACATAAGCAGGCACAGGAGGGTGAGAACCCTGCCAAGGCCACACGGGCTGCAGTGTCAGAGCTGGGATCCCAACCCAGGCGGCTCGAGGAGGCTCCCAAGGGGTCCAGTATTTCCTGAGCCCAGACAGAAGCCCAGGCTTTCAGTCTCCTTTGTAACATCTCACCCATGAGAGTGGGGAACTGGCGGAGGCAGAGAGGAGAAATTGAGTGGGTGGAGGCTGCCCTGAGAACTTGATGGAGGCGTGGGAACAGTGATGCGTGCATAGTCAGGACTAGCAAGCAAGGGGCTCTTTCCTGCTCCACCTCCATGTGCAAACCGGCTGGGCTCCTGCCCAGTCTCAGGGGTCCCAGGCCCACTTGCCTGGCCACGTCCCTTTCCAGCCTCCAAGCCCATACAGGGGCCAGCACAGCTCCCTTCCCTTTCCTCCCTGAGCTGGGTCTCTACCTCCCCTGCACCCCTGCCCCTGGGAGGAAAAACTGAGTCTGGGGCTTCTGGGATGGGAACAGAGCTCCTGGTGAATGGGCGAGGGTCTGTAGCCACGGAATTCGGGGGGAGGGAGGCAGATGGAATTCAGCAGCAACAGAACCTTCCTCAGAGGCTCTTTTCTAGCTCTTCTGGACAGTGGTGCAGCACAGGCCACCTCCGGCTCCATACCCTCTACCCACCCCAGCTCCAACCCAGCTGTGAAGCCCAATAAGCTAGCTCCTTCTCTATACACAAGAACAATAATAGTATTCTTGTGGGGTTGTTGAGTGACTGAGATAATACAAATAAGGTTCCTGGAGCCACTACACAACCAAAGCCCAGCTCTACTGACATTATATGTCCCCACTATAGCATCCTAAACCTCCTCCTGCTCCAGCACTACCATGGCCCCATCCCTCCCTTGGGGCTGTCAGGCTATCTGGGCATTGATTCTGGGAAAAACTGTTTCTTGTTTTTCTGAAGAACCCCCAGGATGATCCGGGAATAATAAGGGGGCTGAAAATGCTGACACAGAGAGAGGAAATGGGGACGGGAGGGGCCAGGCTCCACCGAGAACCTGATACCCCAGAACCACCACGGGCCACCCGCCAGGTAGATCTTCAAGCCAGAGGCACTGACAAGGCAAGAGGCCTGGACCCTGCCCCCAGCACCACCTCCTGCTCCTCCTGCCCTCCTCTCATCTCTGTCCCCTTTCCATCTTCTGGTTCAAAGGTTCTAGTCCTTCTCTGTTGCTATCAAGATGTTAGATCTCAGTTATGTCACCTGGCCTTCAGAGCCTCTCACTCCTCATCTGTATGGCAGACACCTCCCAACTCACAGAAGTCAACGCAGATTGGAATGCTGGGTTCCAGTAATCACCCTGGAACCGAGCCTCAGCCAAGAGCCTGGGATCAGAGCCTGTACTCTGCTGCTTCCTTTCTGACATTTTTCTTATTCATCATAAACTTTCTCTATCAGTCTCTTAATCTCTGTCTTTCTGCCTCTCTCCTTCCTTTTCTACATCAAAGCGTCCATATGCGGTCCTGCAGGACGCTCACCTGATAAGGTCATCCACACTCAAGCAGGGAGTGGAGGCTGAACTCCAGCCATGACCACCTAACCAGGCTGTGCATCCCTAGCTGGGGCTGAGGCTATCTTTCCCTGTGTGTCTGTGATCTTTTGTCTCTCCCTGTCCATGGACGTTTCTCAATGTCTCTTCCTACATATGTATACCAAGAAGACAGGATCACTTAGTCGCCCTACTCAGCAGCGAGGTCCCTCCCATCCCCAGGGAGTTCCACCCACGCCCCAGCCCACAGCTCTACAGCCACAGCTCAGGACAGCACAAAGTCCCTCCTGCACACAGGAGCAGGGCCTCAGCTCCAAGCCTGTCTGCCGGATGGAGGGACAGGAAGCCTGTGTGTGTGCCAGGGGCCTGGCGGGGAGGGGCAGGGTTGAGGGGCCGGCCTTGTGTTCTCTGTGCTCAGGAAACGGAGCTAGAGGGTCCTCAGTCTGACCTGTTTACTCATCAGGAAACAGGGAAACTAGAACTCTTGATTCACCAGGCATCTACTTTGTGCCCAATGGAGGTTGACGCCAGTGCCAGACCCAGTCCTGGCTGCCACCCTGGAGGGGTGCTAGTGACTGTTACTCATTTCATGCATCAAGCATGGAGGCTTTTTTGGAAAATGACTTCCAAGCACAGTCCAACTGCCACCAGCAATAGTGGGGCTAGCATCTGCTTCACAGGACACAGTGGTGGACAGGATTCCATAGGATAAGGAGCAGCTAGCCCAGCCCTCCAAGTTCAACCACTGGCCCCCTCAACCTTCTTCTGTGGCTCCCCATCCTGTCCTTCAATCCCAGGCAGTCCACTGCCCTCACATACCTCCCATTACACAGCCACCCCTGCTCAGGCCACCCTGGAACACCCAGTCCTCCCCAGCTTTCAAGGCTGGCCTCTTCCAGGAAGCCACCCAAGAGCCCAAGCCCCCCATTCCTCCCTGTACTCAAGGCTTTCCTACTGGTTCAGCCATCACCATAGACCCTGTAGCCCAAAGGACAGTGAGGAATTCTCCCTCAGCTTTGTTCTGGGGTTGGCTACCAAGGGGACCAGAGCAGCCTTCAAAGATCCCACATTGCCCTCCTGGCCCAGGTCTGGGCAGCAGTGACCCTCCATGTGGTTGAGGACAGTGCACTTACTGGACTGGCCTGCTTCGGGATACCCTGGCAACCTGCAGCCCCTACAACCCCGCTATAGAGGGGGCTATTGTTCCCCCCATGACCATCTGAATAGAACCACAATGAGTTTTTTTGTTTGTTTGGCAATGCTGGGGATCAAACCCAAGGCTTTACATGTGCTAGGCAAGTGCTACACCCCTGAGCTGCACTTCCGTTAAGGTCTGTCTGGCTACTGGGTTGGGCTCCTGGGGCAGGACACTTCCCCAACACCGCAGGCACCAACACACAGAGCACCCAGAGCTCAAGCTGTGTAAGGGCTGGGTGGACACCCCAGGGCTGAGTCTGTGGAGCCTCAGTGGCTCTTCCGGGCACAGAGAAGCTGTGGATTATCCTCAGCTCACTGGGCAGTGGGACTAGTCCTCCTCCCAGGGACTGGAGACAGAAGTGTGGCATGTCAGGGGCAAGCGTTGGAAGGTGGAATTTAGAAAGAATTCCCTAAGTTACGAAGCAAAAGGCAGCTCCAGATCTGCCTTCCGGACCTCTGCAGGAATTCCAAAAGGCAGGCATCCAAGTTCCTAGGACATGAGTACACGGCAGCGCAGGGCACTAGGCTGCCTGGCTGGTGGGGTGTGGTGCTCCAGACCGGAGCCCACACCCCCTTACCAGCCAATTTGTTCACCTTCTACACAAAGGCTGCAGCCAACGTGCTGCTCTGTGGGGCAGAGGTCAGAGTCAGGGACTGTTTCTCTTTGGTCTGTCTTGCTGTGTTCAGGGCTGTGACACTAACCAGCTACCATGGGCTTAATAGCTTTCTTTCAGTCTTCTGCCAATCCCATCTATCAGAAGTTAGTACCCATTTTATAGTTAGACCCATTTTATAGGTAGAGAAATAACACAGAAAGGTTAGGTAGTTTGCACAGGACCACAGCCAACCAGGACAGTGCAGGGGTTTTTGGACCAGGTCTGACTTCCCTAAGCCTCCACTTTCTGCCCTCGTGGCTTCTCTATGGCCTTCTAACCTTTCTGTTCTAATTCTGAGGTCCCCCAAGCCTGGCTGTTTCTGCCTTCATCTGCCTGTCTGAGCCTTCTGTCCCTGTTTCTGCTGGTTTCTCCCCAATAGGTGAGGTACCACCATCCCTGCCCACAGCTGGCATAATCCCAAGCCCTCTTCTGCCAGAGCTGCTCAGAAGACAGGCAGGGAACACATGGAGGCCCTGCTTGGGCTCGCCCCTCCCAGCAATGTGTTGCTCTGGGAGGCACCCAGCAACCCAGGACCCCTATCTGTCCCCAGAGTTCCTGCTGGTGGAGGGGGCTGCCTGGCAAGTCCCCCTCCAGGAAGGCCTGATAGGGAATACTGAGACAGTGGATAGGGAAGAGGCTGCTTTCCTGTCTCACCTCCCAGTGGAAAGCAGGAGCAATTGGCTGCCTAGGGTGGGCAGCTGCAAAGTAAGAAGGGTGGGGGAAGGCTCAAGAGGCCTCAGTGGAGGCCAAGGAGCAGCTGCAACTGGCTCCATATACATGCACACAGGTTCTGCACCACAGAGTGGGCAGGGTGGGGTTCAGAGAATGGCCCCCAACCCAGGCCCGTCCCAGGACAGGGCTGGAGTCCAGCCTTGTCAACGTCCTAGAGGAGGCTGGCTGAGCCTGGGAAACTCAGGCCAGTACAAACTGTTCCTGTCCCCTGGGACTGAAGTCTCAGCTCATCCTGAAACACCATTCCTAAAGGGCCACAGCAGGAGAGTCAGGAGCACAAGAATGGAGGCTGGACATGGGGCAGATAGGGTGTGGGGGAGGGAGGGTTCCTGGGCCCCACACCACCTGCATACACACACACACACACACACACACACACACACACACACACACGGTGTGGGCATTGCCCCACCCCACCCACCCAAGTTGCTTTCTGAGGATCCAGATGCCTGACATCGGGCAGAATTCTTAGTCCCCATTAGGGGCAAAGCTCACAGAGGCCTTTCCTAACAGCCACTGAGCAGGCTCCGATCTACCTAGGCTGGCTCATCTCAGGCTCACAGCAACCCTGAAATAAGCACTGTATTTTACTGGCCCTCTTTGGGAAGGACAAACAGAAGTACGACGTCGGATGGGGACAGGGGACAACTAGTCCTCTTCTCCGCCAGCTGGTGGCAAGCAGCCGGCTGGAGGCCCCGCCCTGCCCCCTCCCCACTCTCCACCAGCCGGGGTTTCCCGGGTCTACGTCCTTACAGGCAGGGTGGTCTCAGCGTCGCCTCCCCACTCACCTGCTCTGGCCCACGCAGGTCGTCCGGCTGGCGGCGGAGCGCGGAGGAAGATCCGAGACAAGCCCTTATGGAAGCTGCGGACCTCTAGGAAGGCAGGAGGGGAGGGGCGCAGGGCGGGCGGGGGGCAGGAAGGGGGCGGGGCGCGGGCCTGCGCGGGGTTGGAAGTTTTGACCAGGAAGCCGGGGAGCAGGGAGGGGCTAGATCGAGGGGACGGACCGTAGGGACGAGTACAGGGGTCACCGCCGCTGCCTCCTCTCTGTCAACCAGCGGTGCGACTCGGAGGACCTGACCCTCCTGCCTCGGCTTCCTGACTACAAAGGGGGACTTGACACTCCAGCCTCGGCTTCCTAGATGTACAACAAGGCTGTGCACAGCCCAGAGGAGGTCGTTCACGCTGGGCACCTCCCAGTGCAGCCCGACCACCGTGATCTTAGTAGAGACCCAGCCTAGCGTCTCAGTCGCGAAGCGATCCTGCTTTCGCTACCCGACGCCACAGCCGCCCCCTGGTGGCCGGCTGCAGTGCGCATCGTCCTCTGCGTAGACGGAACCAGCGCTCCGCTTCTGCTTGGTCTGATAGCAGCGAAGACTGGCTCTGTTCTCGTTAGACCTTGGGGTTCCCCACACCCTGCCTCGAGTGTGATCCGTCCTTGTGCCCGTTCACATTCGAAAAGCAGGCGCCTGTGCCGTGAGGACGCAGTGAGCAACAAAAGCAGCCTCTGAACAAAGGCCTCCTGGTCTGCTGACTCCAGGGCTTAGGCTGCAAATCACTGCAACACGCAGCCTGTGCCTTGACCCCTACAAAGCAGGAACACCCCTCTAAAGACCTGAAAATCAAGTTGGAGCTAGTTGTGCTGCATATGCTTGTAATCCCCAGCACTCAGAAGGCTGAGGTAGGATGGAAAGTTTAAGATCAGCATAAAATACATAGCCAGACCCTATCTCGAAACAAAAACAAACTAATCAACTTGGGCACTGGTGCTGAGGCTAAGTGACAGAGCATAGGCCTAACATGCATGAGTGTCTAGATTTCATACCTAGTGCAGAAAAAAACGGAAAAATGCAACTTTATTAAAGTATAATTCACATGCAATAAAAATGTACCACTTAAAGTGTGCAGGGGGGATGTTTGTTTGGTGCATATCTCTATGTGACTTGGGATTGAACCTGGGGGCTTTGCATTGAGCTGCATCCCCAGTCCTTTTTTATTTTTTATTCCAAGACAGGGTCTCTAACTTGCTAACTGCCTAGCCTCAATTGGTACTTGGTGATAGCCTCCCTGCATGTTGAGATGAGAGGGACATGTATGCCACAGCTCAGCACTAAATTCTTCATTGATTGTGGTAAAATATACATATCATAGACTTTATCATTTTAACCACTTTAAAGTGTACACTTCCATAGCCAGGTGTGGTGGCTCACGCCTGTAATCCCAGCACCCAGGAGGCTGAGGCAGGACGATCGTTGCGAGTTCAAGACCAGCCTGGGCTACAAAGTGAGCTCAAAGCCTGCCCAAACTGCATAGAGACCCTGTCCCCCCCTCCCTCCAAAAAAAAGTGTACACTTCCAGTGAGGCATGATGGCACACATCTATAATCCCAGCACTTGGGCAGGCTGAGATAGGAAGATGGCAAATTCAAATCCAGTTGAGCCATCAGCAGTCTCCAATTCCAGAACTTTTTAATAATATCAAATTGAAACTCTGTGCCCATTAGAAAATAACTGCTAAGTCCCTCTTCTCTATACCTGGCAACCACTGTTCTTTCTGTCCCTGTGAATCTGATGCTATAGGTACCACAGATAAGTGGAGTGGATGGTGTGTGCCCTTCTGTCTGGTCATTTCCCTTAGCATGATGTACAATAAATAAGCTTTGACAAATGTGTTCATCTTTGTAAGCCCATTCCAATAAAAACATTTAAAACTTTCCATCCCTTTGTAGATCATGACCTTAAACTCCATTCTCAACCTAAGCCCTGTGACATTTCTGACCCACTGCACATTGGTTTGTTCCATATAAACAGAATCGCATACTCTGCTTGATTATGTCTGCCTTTCACCTACATGAAACATTCAGTAGCTCTTTGCTCTTTATCATAAGGAGTGTCCCAGTGTTCAGATACATATCATCTCTACCCTTGTCATGGCATTCCGTGGTCTCCAACATGGGGCTACCCTGAATCAGGCTGCTGTGAACACCCACGCATGCATCTGGTACAATGTGTTTTCTGTCTTGTGGGGCTGCTAGGTGCTAAGCATGTCTGTATACAGTTTGAATGTACAATTTGAGGTAATTTCAAGTCCTTTGTCTACGCCATGTCTGGAAAATAGTTTTGTCTGGGTACTTCCCACGTGAAAGAGGAGCATATTTGTTAGTTATTGCTTCTGAGGGGTGGAAGGTGCGGGAGCAGGCGGACTGTGCAGTGTTGATGGTTTGGATAAGAAAGGGAAGAGAGCTAGTTCTCGACTTTTCGGTACTTTGACGCTACCAAGAGACTCCAGCAGGGGGCAGCAGGAACAAGCTCTCAGCCCCAGGACCAGCGGCAAAAAACCCTAGAACTTTTCTGTCCATCACCAGGAATGCCTTCTTTCTATACTGGGGATCAAACTCACGACCTAGCACTTGCCAGGAAGACAGTTACCCCACTGAGCTAACCCTCCAGCCCCTTCTTTCTTTCTCTTTTTAAGACAAGGTCTCACTGTGTAGTTTACATTTGCCCTGAACTCACAATGTAGCCCAGGCTGGCCTCAAACCCACTGAGATAAGGTATTCCCATCTCAGCCCTCCATGTACTGGGGGCACATGCACCCATACAGCCTTGAAAGTCATCTGACCCAGCACCAGGAAGAGGCAGCTGGAGAGACTGAGGCGTGGTGAAGAGTCCGGTGCACTCTCCTTTCCATCACCTGGCTGTAGGTTCCCATCTTTCACCTCCAGCCCAGCTCCCCTTTCTTTAGGAGCCTTCTCAGGCCCCTACACTGCACCCCGGCTTACAGAAGTTTTCCATTGGCTTCTCCCTGACTCCCCCAAATTCTTAGTGTTTTTGTTTTGGTTTTTTTAGTTTTGGTATTTTCTAGAGTTCTTAAAGGACTGAAGCCTGGAAAGAAATCTTCGTGTTGAAGAAATATATAAGGAGACCCAGGGCCACTCAACACCATGCTCTTCCAACTCCTGGACTTCAGCTTCTCCTGGGCCCAGCCTTATAGCTAAAATACACCCATCTCTCCTCCAGCAGCCACCAGAAGAAAAGGAACCCAAGGTCCTTGCTCATCCTTTTGCTCAATAAACTCTGTTTTGTGTTTAGTGCCCAGGACACAGGTGATGGTGGTGGGTGGTGGTGATGGCGGTGATGAAGATGTGATGTCCTTTTATTGGGCAAGCATGTGCTGATTACTAGGCACTATTCTAAGAACTTTATAATTCACTATTTAGGTGATGATTTCTCTGCCCTAAAAGAACCTACATGCTAGTTGGGGAAAGAGGCAATTATTCAGTTATCCAGTGAATAAAGATTTGTTGAGCACCTACTATGTGTAGGCTTTGGGGCTACAGCTATGAAGGAAACAAAATCTCTGCCTTGGGCTGAGGATATAGCACACAAGCATGCACAAAGCTCTGGTTTGATCCCACCACCAACGTACATGCACACACACATGTACAAAGCTTACATTCTAGCAAGGTGGTGAAGAATGGTTAATAAAACTCCATCGATAGAATCATTGAAACCAAGTGTGGTGGCTCATGCCTGTAATCCCAGCACTGAGAGGCTGACACAGGAGGATTGCCATCAGTTTGAGACCAGCCTGGGCTAAGGAGTGAACTCAAGGCCAGCATGAACTGGAAAAGGAGTCATAGAAGTTCTCACTAAAAATAACAACCAGATGGAGCCCTAAGGAGCTAAAGGAGAGAACCATGGAGCTCTGCAGACAAACAGAACAGCAAGCACAAGGCCCTGAGGCCAGAGCATGTGCTGGGTTCAGAAAATAGTGATACTTACTGTTGGCAGAGTGGATGCGGGTGTAACCAAGAATGGAGTGGCAGATATTAAAGACAAAGATGTAATGGGTGTGAAGCCCTACAGGACCTCCTAGGGCACAGTAGGGCTCTTGGGTTTTGCTCTGTATGAGATGAGAGCCATTGGAAGAGTTTGACTAGAAGACAGACATTACCCAACTCAAGTTTTAAAGAATGGCTGTGAACCATGTGTGGGTGTGTGCCTGCAATCTTAGCATTTAGGAGACCAAGGCAGAAAGATCACAAGCTCAAGCCAGGTCTGGGCAATTTAGTGAGACCTTGTTTCAAAATAAAAGAGCTAGGAATGTAGCTCAATGCAAAGGCCTTGGGTTCAGTCCTGTTACTTAAAGGCATTTGTGCAGAGCACAAGGGTTCCTAGGAGAGGGCTCCCAACAGATCACACTTGGAGAGGGCGTCTGAGTTGAGCATGGGCTGATCTCACTGACTCCTGCACACACAACTCAGCTTGGGAGTCAGCGCACACCCAGCATGCCACTCTGTCTCCCCTACAGCCCACAGAGATGTGCCAGCCACTGCGCCGATGGGGAAGAGTGACCTCTACCTCCACACATTGCACAGGGGGCTGCGAGCAGTGGGGTGGTCCTGCCAGCAGAGCCCTGTAGGGACACAGCCTGCTCCATGCCCTCCCCCACTGCAGCCAGCTCATCATAAATGCTGGGCAGTGGTGCCCATGCTAGTGACAAGAATGATATCCTCACCGAGGCATGCCTGTTACACCGCCTCCCTCACCCTCCTGAGCCCCAGATACACGAACCAGGATCCCAGCTGCTCACCTGCCAGCCTGGCTTCCCCATTTCTATTTCAAGCCCCAGCCTTTGCTCCTGTGTGGAATCTGGTGTGAATCCACCTCCAGCCCCTCACTTACCCTGCCTGCTTGCCAGCCTACTTGGTGCTCTGACTCCCGCCCTCCTCTCCTCCACTTTAGCTGCAATCACAGCTCTCAGCCCAGGCAAGCCCCCCCTCCTGTGAATAATTGGGGCTGATTTAGGGGCTATGGGGGGGCTAATGGAGTTCGTGGGGGGCCCCCCTGGTGATGAGGCGAAGGTTGAGCGGCAATTAGCTGGGCCGACAGCCTGGGATCACCTAATGTGCCTACCCGCAGGAAGAGCCATGGAGAGCTCGTAGGGAGGGGGTGCTCTGTCCCTCCAGCATCCTGGGATGGACTTGGACTTGGGAAAGGATCTGCTCCTCCCTCTGCAGGAGATGGAGGACACAGCAAAACTGGGGTAGGATGTTGAGAAAAATCAGGGCAAAAAGCAGGGACAGGAGTGTGGATGGAGCACTGTGGGGAGAGGAAGCTCCTGGTCAGGCATAGCCCCCAACACACACACACACACACACACACACACACACACACACACACACACTGCCCCAACTGAATCCTATCCCTCACTGGGGACCTGCTCCTGATTAATACCAACATTAGCCCTGACCACTCACCCCTCCTGGCCTCCCCGTCATTAATTACCTCCTCTCTCAACACAGAGGAGGAAAAGCCAGCTCCTCTGGGGCAAAAAAGCCAGAGCTTCTGCCCCTGCCCAGAGAAGTCACTCCTGCCCCCCACTCCTGCTCTGGAGGGAAAAGGAGAAAGAGCGGAAGAAAAGAATGAGCAGGGAGGGAGGAAAGCCGATTTGCCTGCAGCTCACTGCCCCACACCCCTCTGCTCCCTGTCACCCTCCCTTCTTCTGTATTGGGTTCCCTGACCCCTCCTGGGAGGCCAGCTGGGAACCAGAGGACCTCCGGCTATGAACGCCATGATAGTCCTACCCAGTGGAGGACAGCCAGTCCCCAAGCATCTTGCTGGCTGTAGCCCTTCTCATTCCCTGCTGGGCATAGAGGGACAAAACCACACAGACCTTCTCATGGGGACCAGCACATGTAGGCACAAAACTAGACACCTGGGGGCTTAAATCGCCACCATCCCACAGTCACATGAGAACATTCGATTCACAGGAACAACAGCATCCTTTGGAGATGTGGATAAGGTATTCACCCCAAATCTGGGTGCTGTGGCCTCTGCCAGCCTCATGGGAGGTGGAGAGGTGGATCAGGTGCTACCTCTGGGCCTTAGGCATAGGGACATCTCCTTGTCCCCCTTAGGGGCCATCCTAATGGGCTCTGGCTCAACTGTGATCTCTCTCAGTCATACATACACTCATATACCCTCATACCTTACAGCAAAGTGCAGGGACCAAAACTAAGCCCATTCCAGTCTACCCCTGCCCCCCACCCCCAGAGCCCTTGGCTCCAAAACTGTCTCTCCATGTCTTCCTTTGAGCAGACCTGACCAGCCCCATTTGCTCTAGCACACGGGGTAGGAGCTCTGTGAGATTTTTCTATGCCCCTCGTAACACTCCCGTGTGTCCCGTTATAAGACCAAGTGGGCCTGGAGACCTGACAATCAATATCCCTCAAAGATGAAGATGCTAATAACTTTATCCCCTCTTGTCCTCCAACTCTTGCCTACATTAGCCCTGACCACAGGCCCCAGGCAGCTGAGGCCTGCCATAGGCAGCCCTAGAGTTGAGTAACCCCTTCCCTTCCAGGAGGAAGCAGCAGGAGGGTAGGCTGCACGAAGGTCTTCCCAGCACTCAGGAGTGGGAGGTTACAGGGAATTTAGATCCCTGACCAGGGTCTTGGAGGATTTGTCACTGGAAGCACCCTACAGAGTTTCCTGCCCGATCCCTAGAAAGCTGCCCAGAGGAGGTGAGCGAGGAGAGAAATTCCCACCAGGAGATAAGACTGGCACTAAGGGGGCCTCGGGAGGGGTAGCTCTGCCCTACTCTTCCTGCAGCACCCAGTCTCTTCACCATCCTACCCCCAAGGCTCAGTGGGCAGCACAGAGGCCTGGAGCCCACAGCTCCTCCTCTCATCACATACATACAATCTCTGAAGGGGGCGCTTCTGATCAGGGGAACCATCCCACCAAAACAGGACTTATCCTACCACACATGACAGGGCTGGGCCTTAGCTGGGGAAACCAAGCCTGTGCCAGGCTAGAGAGGAAGAGATGCACATGGAGGGGAGGAAGAGCAGGAGCAAGTGTAGAGATCACTGAACACACCGCAGCACCTTGGATGATGTGTGAGGGGGGCTATGGCTACCCCACCCTGCAGAGGGAGACACAGAGGCAGGAGCAGGCTCCAGAGTCTAGAAGTCTCACCACCAGGAACATGGCCTGTAAGGAAAGGAAGGTGGGCTGCAAAGCCTCCCGTCCTTTGAAGTGGAGCCCAAAGGAAAGAAGATTACTTCTGCAGTTTCTGTGCTCCCTGCCCAGTGGACCCTGCAGGCTTAGGTCTCTCTCCTGCTGGGCCCTCCTCACTCTGGCCTTCCTCGCCTTTGTCTTTTCTGCCTCTCCTGGCTCTGGAGACCATCACCCCAGAGTCCTTGCTTCCTCACTCCACCATCTCAGCACTGGAGCCCATCAAAGCTGGGGAGTGGTGGAGGGACAGAGAGAGAGAGACAACCTGTAGCACTGTTGAGCCAACTCATCCCCCGGCTCCCCCATGCTTGGATTGCCTGGCAGAGCAATCTCACAGCAGACTGAAGGTCAGGATCCCTGGGTCCTGGATCCTCCAGGGAACAGTCCCCTTTCTTATCCATCACTAGGCACCCTGTCCAAGGCCACGTCAAAAGTCTGGCAAGATAGGTTCTGTTCAGGTGGTAGAGAGCCCAGACTTACACAACTGGGTCTCTCCCAGGAGACCCGGGTAGGACACCCTCCCCCAGGCTGCCTAGCACCGTGCCTGCTCCTCATTCCTGGAAGCAAAACAGATGTGCTGCCCTCCTATTGGGAAGCCACCCATGAAAGACAGGGCAGGGAGGAGGCGCAGGCTGGCAGGAAAGGCTGAGGGCCTCAGGGAAGGTTTGGCCCTAGATTCTTTAGAGATAATAGCCCAGTGTTGGGGCCCCGTGGGAGAAGCATGGGCTTCTGCACCATGGATTCCTTCTCTCCAGAGGAAGTGCTGGCTGGTGGAGGCTTGCTGAGAAGGGAATTGGGCTCTTTCTGCAATGCTAAGTGCTCCTGAGGGGCTAACAGCCTTTCTGAGTCTCTGCAGGCAGCCAAAATGCAGCCTGAGAAAGAAGGGTGGAGAGCAGTCTAGGGCAGGTCTGGGTGACCCCAGAACCACACAACCTTAGGTTACTATCCTGGTCCTGGCCCTCCAAGGGTCCTCTGGGCCTCATCTCATCAGTCCCTTTGCGGTCATCCATCTAGCTGGTGCTCAGGCACCGAGGTGAATATGGGGGAGCTAATGGACTTGGCACCGACAGGAAGTAATTAACAAGGAGGGGGCAGGGGCCACGGTGGGGGTGGGGCAGTGTTAATGACAATGGGATGGACAGCAGCGGGGGTGGGGGGGGCTTGTGTGTGCTGTGTGTGCACTCCACATGCTGCATGTAGCAATATGCGTAAGGCCCAGGGGCCTCATTGCCTCTTGGGCACATGTGGCCTTCAACTCCTGCCCCCAGGTGGATGACAAGTCTCCACTTCTCACTCCATAACTGTCCCTTTGTCAGAACCTCATTCCAGAACCCCCGTGTTACCTACCCAGCTTCTCCAACAACACCTGGACCCATGGCCTTGTCCATACTCTTGACTTTGGAAATGCACCCAACATCTCGCAGGTCCCTTGGGTGACCTGACCTCCAAACTCTCTACTTCAGTGACAGCCCCAAGTCCATACCAGTGTGCCTCAGATCCCTCATGTTATCCCCACAGAGCCTTGAAATCTGGAGGTGCCTCACTCTGTGCCCCTGGAGAGACTTCAGCTCAGGGTTGGCAAGCGGGGAGTCCTGGGGCTCCCCATCCCAGCTGTTGTCTCTATGTCTATGTGAAACCCTCTACCAATGTGTATCTCTGTCTGCCCAGGTCTGTCTCTCTCTACCTTCATGACTCTGCCTTTGTGTCCCCCTTCGAAGTCCCTCCCCAGGTACTATGTCTGCACATCCTGTCTCCGTTTCTCTGCATCAGTCCCTGAGCTCCCATTAGGCTCCTGTTGGATCTGATCCCCAACTGTCTCCCTCACCCTCCCTCACAGGAGCTGTGCCAGCCCTGCGCACCTCAGGGCAGGAGAGGAAAGCCTGTGAGCTTGGCCCTTGGGGACAAGGACATCCTCACCATCCATCAGCCTGCAGCCCTGGGTCAGAACTCCATTAGCAGTAACCAGGCCGGACAAGAGGCAGACACAGTGCTGGGCCAGGCCTGGGGGCGATAAGACTTAGATTGAATCACGGAGGCGGAGGCAGAGGGACTGGGCACCCAGGGACATGAAACAGCCACGATTAGGCCCTGGAGCTGTGGGAGCGTGCATTATTGCAGGAGCTGGCAGGTGATTGGGAGTGATGGGGCTGGGACAGGGAAGCGGCTCCCCGCTGGATCTGGTGCAGTGCACGCCTCTGTGGTAGAGAAGATGGAGGCAGGGTTCAGGTCTCAACATGATTGATGGCGGTAGTGACTTTAGCGTGACAGAAGCCTGGAACCACAACATTCAGGTCAGTGGTAAAGGTCACAGGGCACGGGAGAGTCCACTACCTCCCCGAAGCAGAATGGACATTGGCAATGGCTCTGCCCTTATAAAATAGCTACCATGCTAGTCCCTGGCCTCCAAGTACTAATCTCAAAGTATTCAGAGCCAAGAAGAAAGAGTGACAGAGAAGAAGACACAGGAGTCTTCTTCCTTCATCGATTTTTTTTTTTTTTTATGAAATGGCGTATCACTGGGTAGTCCAGGCTGGCATTGAACCCACTATGTAGAACAGGCTGGCCTCACCTCCAGCTCACCTCATCCCCCTGCCTAAACCTCTTGAGTACCGGGATTACAGCTGTGCACCACTACACCCGCTTCCTTCAGCAATTCTTATCCTGCTCCTTTCCTCTTCCCGCCACATGTGTTCTCTCTCTTCTTCCCTCTTTTCCTCCTTCTCCTTCTGTCTCTCTCACTCATTCAAATGTATGCTTGCTGTGTACTGGGCCGCTGTCTCCATCCTATCTACCAGGCCAGCCACCTCCATCGCACCCTGCAGCACCACCTTCCTAAACATGAAGTACAGAGATAAGGCAGTTAGGGCTGCAGGGCTAGGAAGCTCGGCTTCACTACAAGGTGACCAAGAGGAGCCCAGCTACACTGTGTGCGTGTGGCAGGGTGACAGGCGCATGGAGTCGGGGGAAGCTGAGGGAAATTAGAGGAAAGGATCCCAGAGAGCTGTCCCCTACCTGAGTCCCAATGCCCACTCCCAGGGTAACATCCTAAGAACTAGCAAGAGACATAGCCGAGAGATAATAAATATAATTGCTGTGATGGGACTTTGCCTGGAGAAGCAGGACATCCTCTCTTCCCAGCCCACCTGTCCCCTCCCGCATGCTGAGGGTGAGTTAGATGCTCTGCAATCACCCCGGGGTGGCTGAGGGCAGCCCCAGGCGAGCCCCTAGCCTAGCACGTCCAGATAGACAGGAGGCGCCTGGGCCAGCACTTGCAGACGGGCGTGCACATCCTTGATGCTGTGGCGTTGTTGGGGCTCCCGCTGCCAGCAGCCCCGCATAATAGCGTAGACCTCTGGAGGGCAGGCACGGGGCCGCTCCAGTTCACGGCCCTGTGTGATGCACTCGATTGCCTGGGACCACGAGAGACAGAAGAGGGCACAGTTGGTGGACAGGAGAAAAAGGCTGCTGGTGATCCAATTGGATATACAGTGAACCCCAGCATTTTTTCCTGCCCTGACACTGAAAAGTGGGAATGGTTACAGTTGGACTCTGAGGATTCCAGACCAATGGAAGACTTGCCAGGTGGGTGAAGAAGGGAAAGGACCAAGATATTTGCTAAGTGCCATCAGCTTAATGTTGGGGCTGAAATGGGAAAGGGAAAGGTCCTCTGCCTCCCAGCTGTGGAAGGCCAAGAGCAAAACTGAACAAAAAACTGAGCAACAAAACAAAACGAAACAACCAGAAAAATTGCACTTAAAAAGGCAGGAGGCAGCCTTCCCTTCTTTCTCCCGCTGCGGATATCACTGTGCAGGGACTTAGCTCCTCTGAAAAGACTGCAGCAAATAAGATCACAGTGAGACTCCAGGTTCGACTACCAGATCCACTAAGGGATCCAGAGTGGATGGTGGCAGAAAGGAAGGACTTGGAGCCTCTTCCCCTTTCTCCCCTCCCCACTAGCGGACTTGGGTTATGGGCAGCACTAATTCCATTCCTTCTCTCAGTGCTTGAGAAAATTAAAATCTATAACCCTCTCCCTACCCCACCAGCCTCCCGGGAGCAGACTGCATTAGGAGGAGAAATGCAGCCAGAGAGGGGGTGGGGGAGCTGCCCTGGGAGACAGAACACCTGGGGCCTGCTCTGGTGTGGCCAGCGGGAGGACAAGGGAGGGAAGCTGACTGTCCTTCTGAGAGTCTGACCCCTGGCCTTCCTGCTTCAGTGCCAGGCCCTCTGCTCTATGCCTCTCCCTTCCACCTTCATAAAGGCGACTAAGTCTGTAAAATGTAGCCAGGGTTGGGGGTCTGGGCTCTGTTCCCAAGTGCTTTGAGGTCCCCAGGAGCCAAGTGGGTCTGGACTAGGGAGGGTACACAGAGGAAGGATTCAGGAGAGGACAGGAACAGTGACCCAGGAAAGGACCCACGCTGACCTCGGCGTTGGAGAGCTGGTACCAGGGCTGCTGGCCGTAGGTGAAGATCTCCCACAGCACCACACCGAAGCTCCACACATCGCTCTCCGCAGTGAACTTTCGGTAGAGAATGCTCTCAGGGGGCATCCAGCGGATGGGCAGCATGGTGCGGCCCCCCACCTGCCGGCAGGGAACCCCGTATTAAACACAGAGAGATGCAGCTCTCAGGTCCCAGCCCGAGGGAAACACAGCAGTAAAGGATAGGGATCTTCCTCCAACAGGGGCGGAGGAGGAAGATATGAATGGATGAAAAGCCAGAGGCTCAGACACCCACCCACCACCTCCACTCCGCCCCCACCCTGTCACGGTCCAAGGAAGACAGGTGTAGCCATCCAGGGTGGAGTGTTTGCAGACTCAGGTTACAGTTTGGGTGCTGGTGAGGGGCTAGGCACGAGGGACCCTTACGCGGTAGTAGTCGGTGCTGTAGATGTCCCTGCTCATGCCGAAATCCCCGATCTTGACCACCAGACCCTGGCCCACCAGACAGTTGCGGGTGGCCAGGTCACGGTGCACAAAGTGAAGGCTGGCCAGGTAAACCATGCCTGCTGCCACCTGGCTAGCCACAGCCAGCAGCTGCCCAAGGCCCAGAGGACCCGGAGCCACATCCTCCCCGCCAGCCAGCAGCTTGGCATCAGGCCCGTGGGACCTGCAGAAGTGACAGCAAGACAGGCTGAGCTGAGAGGACAGCACCCCCAGGAGCCTGAGGAAGAGGATCTCCCAGAGCTGGGTGATGAGGACTACGGGGACTGGGGAGCAAACACGGATGAAGGCAAGAACAGAAGGCAGCTGTCTGGAGGGGCAGAGGAGCAGGGTGTAAACGGGTGTGTAAAACCCAGCTTCCACTAGACAGCTCACCCTGCTATACCCATGTGTCCTCTCAGGCAACCCTGAACTCCATACCAGCATCCGGCTGCCCACCGCCCCTGCCTCTCTTGCCCTGGGTACCTTGCCAAGCCAAGCCCAGCTCAGATTCTTTCCCCTAAGCCTCTTCTCACCTAATTGAAAGGGGTAACCCCCCATTCCGTGCCTGTGTCCTCCCTGATTTCCTGCCCTTCTCATCTTTGTCTTCAGGATCAAACTGCCCTTTTCCTTGTCCCACAGCTCCCAATCCAAGTCATCCTCCCTGGCAAGGAGACTGAATCCAGTGCTTTGGCATGGAGCTACAATCCCTACCTATTTATTCATTTATTTAGAGTCTCACTAAGTTACCAAGTTGCCCACCCTCCTGCTTCAGTCTCCTTCAGTGCTGGTATTTCAGGCCTGGGTCCAGCTAGTGTCCCTACTGAACCTTTGCTTGCTTTGACAATGATGTCCTTTCCTATGGGCCAACTTTCTTCCCATTGATTCATTCTAGGTATTTGTTAAACATCTCCAAGCGTGGAGGGGCAGTAGAGACTGTGATGCAGATACACAGATCACCAAAGTGCAGTATGGGTCATCAGGTGTGATGACCACTAGTGGTGGGAATGTAAGAAGCCGGGGAAAGCTTCCTAAAGGAAGGACATTTAAACTGAGGAAGAAGAAAGAAGAAAAACAAGGAAGCTGTTGAAGGCCAAGGCAGTGGCAGGTGAGTGGCTAGGACAGATGCCCAGTGAGCCAGCACAGGGCACCTGAAGTGCAAAGGCCCAGAAGCAAGAGAACTAGGCAGTGCCTCTTGGAGGGACATCTTCCAGACTCCCCTAGGGCAGTCACAATTCCCTGACTCCCCTACTGCTCCTTCCAGCTCTTGGGAGGAGCTCCTCTCTCAACCCCTTGATAGCATCTCCCTGGCCACATCCCCAGGCCAGCCCTGAGCTGGGACCACATCTGCAGGGTAAGGAGAGGGGCTCTTCCCTGACCACAAGACTCTGACTCCTCCACCCCAGTCCCCTGGCCTGTTCACCCTCTGGGCTGGCCTGGCCTCTCCTCCCTGACTCCTAGCCCCTGGTCCCACCCCGCTCACCAGGAATGCTGACTCCAACTCTGCATCTCTCCTAGCTCAGTTCCACAGATTGGTGACTACATGAATGACCTATGTAGGGGATCTCTGGGGACCAGCTCACCTCTGTCAGCTGCACAACCAAGGCCAGATAGGGAAAGTGAAGTCAAAGAGGAAAGCTACACTGTAAAGAGGGCTCTGTGAATGTCGAGCCCAGCCCAGTCCCTGACCTGATTAACCCAGCCCATTATCAAGGGGATGACTTTACGGACCAGGACTCAGCAAGAGAGCCCACGACCCTCACATCCAGGGCAGAAAGCAGGGCCTCTGCCTGGGTCTCAGACCATTCACTACTTGTGTGCCCCTGGCCAGTTACACTCCTCCCTAAGCTTCATCTGCACATAGGAACATTTTATGAAGTGATTAAAATTATCAGCACAAATAAGTAAACTAGAGTTTTTCTGTCCAAAGGCAAAGAAATGAATTCCATGTAACCTTTTTTTTTAAGTATAAACTGCCATATATGCTTGGACACAGAAAAAAATGTATTTTTACAGTTGTTCAAGATGCATATCTGTGAGCACACAGAACCATAGTAAAGGTGAGCTTTAAAGCCCCAACAGTGCATGGAGTCAGTAAGTGCCTGATCAACTTGTTATTGAAGTCCTGTCCCTAGCACTCGCTCCAGACCTGACTTCATGCCACATACAGATATGCACACCCTTGCAAAGCCCACTCATTCTGAAGCATTAGCTCAGCATCTCCTAGGGCATCCTCCTGACTATGGTACTTTGTCTCTGGCACAGAATGTTCTCATATTCATGTACCTGCCTCCTCTATCACCTTACCAGGGCTATAGGACCAGCCACTGCACCTTCCTGATCTTTCCTTCTCCTTGGTTTTCTTTTGGTGTTTTTTCAGCAGATCTCCCTGTGTAGTCCAGGCTGGTCTTGAATTCACTATGTAGCCCAAGCCAGCCTGAAACTCTTGGTAATTCTCCTGCCTAAGCTTCTAGAATGCTAGGAGTAAGGACATGTGCCACCATTGGTACTGATCCTTTTTAGGGTTCCCCCTCAGTTCATAGACAAGCAGGGCTAGGCTTGTAGGAAAGGAATATCATGACTCAGAGCCGTGGCAGGGACCAATGCACCCAGGGCTGGGTGCTTGTACCGGAGGAAGCGATTGAGGTCCCCATGCCGCATGTACTCAAAGATCATCAGCAGTGGGCGGCCCTCTGTGCAGACCCCAAAGAAGCGCACAATATGCTGGTGCTGCAGCATGGTAAGTAGCTCTGCCTCCCGCTGGAAGTCTTGCCGAGCACTCTCTGACACTTCCTTCAAAGCCTGGAGACAGAGATGAGGATAGGACACAGGGGTCCTTACTTCCTACATTCAAGCCAGCCCCATCCCATTTCAATCATGCTGGACTCAGGCAGCCCACCCCCAGCCAGAGCACCACGTCCTGATGTGGCAGTGCACTGAGAGATGAGATCCAGACAAAAGTCTTACCTTAACAGCCACCAGCATCTTATCCTGGTCAGGAAGCAGGTTGTGACACTCAGCAAGGAAGACCTTTCCAAAGGCGCCCTCTCCCAGCTCCCACTTGAGCACAATGTCCCGGCGCTTGATGTGATGGACACCTAGGGGGGCTTGCAGGATCAGGGGAGGTCCATCTTGGGCAGATGGTAATTGGGAAGGGCAAGACTGTCTAGCAAGTCTGGGTGCTGCACAAGACCCATGTCACGGTGTGGGCAGTATCTGCCCCAACAGGACATGGAGCTGGGGCTGTGGCTCTGGGCATGGCCAGGAGCCAGGCTGATCTCAGCCTCAGAAAGGTATGTTGTCACTGATGTAAGTATTGGGTCAAGTAGGAGGGAGGGAGGAAGGGAGGGAGGGACTGGTCAGACCTGGGGCAGGCACAAGCTCTACGCGTGCATGCACATACACACACACACACACACACACACACACCCATACATGTACACTTGCCCTTGCCCTCGCCATGGCACAGCCTCTCACAGGCATCACTGAAGTACTGTGGGTTCTCGATGATATGGCCTTGCAGTCCAGAACCTTTGCCCTCAGCAGGCGAAAGAGAGCTGCCACCCAATGTCATGAAATGCAGAGACATGGCCAGCCCATCCTCTGGAGCCAGCACAGCAGGGCCTGAGGTGGAGACACAGCCACATGAAGGGACCACAACCCAGATACCTACCTCAGTCCTGCTGATGCTTGCTTGAAGAATGCCAGTCCACCCCCTTCTACACCACGAAGCAAACAGAGAAGGGGCTGCAGCAGGGCCTCTCTCTATCTGGCTCCTGTCCAATCCCTTGCCTCATGGGCACCAAAGAACTGCCCCCCCCAGCCCAGACTTTCTAGACCCACTTAGTGTTTGACTACAATCCAGCACCAATTAGCAGCTGCTACCTCTGAACCTACCCTGCACCAAGCCTGAGATGCACTCATTCACGAGCCCATACCAGTTCCTCATCTGTGCCCCAAACCCAATCACACCCTAAAATTCCATGGCCCCATGCAAAGACATGGTCAGGAAGAGCCAGTGGGAAACAGAGCCAGTGGGACTGACAGCCTTCCACTCCTGCACTCACGGTTGATCCCAAACTTGTTTCTCTGTCCACATTTGTTGAGCACGAGGAGCACGGCGGAAAGGAAGAGGCAGGCAAAGACAGCCAAGCCCACAGCCACGGAGACCTGGGGATCCAAAGGAGAGGATTCCCTGCACCTTAATGCTCCTCCTAGCAAACCATTTTTCCCCTAGCAAAGGGCCTCAGCTTGTCTCCTGTGCCCCGCTTGACTTCCCTGCTCCACCCAGAAATGACATACAGATCCTCACCATCCTCTTCACCCTCTCCATCAAAGCCCTATCCAAGATGTCACATCCCACACTCACCCCAAAAGGCGTTTCATCCTTCTTCTCCACTGGGTGTCCAGATGTGCTGTTAGTGTCTGTAGGGACAAGGGCAAGAGGTGTGGACCTTTGGTACCTGTGTGACACCTGAAGGTCCCACCCCCGCCCAACCTGGCTAGCAGAAGTCAGATTGGTGCCCTCTCTGCCCCTGCCTCAGCTCCAGTGACCAGACACAACCCTCCCTGCAATCCGGGCTACTCACCCACAGGTGAGAATGAGACTGCAGCAAGAGGAAGAGAGACACAGTCAGTCAGAGAGAGGAGAATGCCAGTCCCCAGCATCGCTGGGACTCATCGCTTCACCTCCTTGGGGGTGGGAGGGTGGGGCTGTGGGGCCTCAAGGGAGAAGAGGGTCCTGGCTCTTTTCCAGCTGGGCTCTGGATGCCCTGGCACACGACTCTCTCTTCAGCCAATCCAAAAGATGGAGAAGCTTAGGGTAGAGGGCAAGGAACCAGAGAAGATGGACACAAGTTCCTTTCTGTCAGGACTGAGCACCCCAACTTCAGAGCCCTAGGAGAAAAGTGCCAGGCCCCTCCCCAGCTCTCTACCCCAGCACGCAGGGGTGGGACAGGGCTGAGGGCTCCCGCCCGCACCGGGGATGGGGTCCTCAGGGTTGAACTGGAAGGGGTTGTCCATAAAGGCTACTGAGATGGAGGCATTAGCCTGGCCCAATGGGTTGTCAGCCAGCAGCGTGTAGATGCCGTTGTTGACGTGTGTGGGCTGGTTGAGGCGCAGGCAGCCATGGCGCGCCGTCTCGTTGGGTGCTGACTCCAGGAACTGGGTGAAGATGAAGCCAGTCTCGTTGAGCACGGAGCCGTTGAAGAGCCAGCGCAGGGAGGGTGCCGGCTGGCCATCCACGGTAAAGGGAATGCACCAGTGGTGCTGCTCCACAGCGTCCTCCAGGTGTACGCTGGCCGCAACTGCAGGCAGGAGGCAGACAGGGTAGGGTGGGGGTGGGGATGGAGGGCGGGTCAAGGCCCTAAGAAATGTATGGGGAGCAGGTTTTGGAAAGAAGTTGACACTAAATCTTAAAAAATCTGGCAGCAGGTGTACAATATTCAAGGCTTAAAGAACTGAAGCATCAGGCCTACAGAAGTGGAGTGCCAGCAATGAAATACGGAAGGAGCCTTTGGATATGGGACCTAGAAAAGGTAAAGTGTAATCAAGCTTAAAATGGACAAGGGAACGTAAAATCTTTTTTTTTTTTTTTTCAGTATTAAGGATTGAACTCTGAACCTTTGTACTGAACTACATCCCTAGCCCTATTTTTATTTTCGTTTTTGTGTTTGTTTGTTTGGTTGGTTGGTTTGGGTACTTTGAGGCAGAGTCTCAGTCTGGCAAGATAAGGCTCAAACTTTCAACCCTCCTGCCTCAGTCTCCCAGAATGCTGGCTTTATAGCATGTTGTCACTACGCCTGCCACTTTTAAAATTTTTTGAAAAGTAATATGGGGTATGGTTTAGAAATAGATTCAACTCTGAAAAAGTGAAAACCTCCAAAAATTAAGAAAAAAAGGATAGCTAGATGTGGTGGTGCACACCTATAATTCCCTCACTCTGGGAGGCTGAGGCAAAAGAATCACAAGCCCCAGCCCAGCCTAGACAGCTTGGTGACCTAGCATGACCATGTGTCAAAAATAAAAGAGTTGAGAATATAGCTCAGTGCAAAATCCCTGGATTTAAACCTCAATGCCAAGGGAAAAACCTTTATGTGTGTATAAATAAATTTATACTGGAATTCTGGCTAACATTTATACAGTGCACACTGAGGCCCTGGGTTCAATCCTCAGAGCAAAAAAATAAAAAAGGAAGATGCAGTTCTTGGATTTTGGTCCCTTTCACAAAAAGTCCAATCCCTAATTCATTCTACCCCATAAAGTTCAATTTTCTGCAGTGCCAAAGCTTGTTAGAAATTCCTAGTAGAGACATGATACCAGTTTGTTGGTTTTTTACTGGGAATTGAACTCACAACCTCGCACTTGCCATGCAGGCTCTGTGCCACTGTGCTATATCTCTGGCCCCTTTTATACCAGTTTTAATGTAGCCATTTGTAAGCCTGGAATGAAGTTCTAAATGACAGAGTAAACTAAACAACTAAACTAAATTAGCATGTGGGACAAAGGCCTTAAGGAGGGTCAAGCACACAGAAGTGCTCTGGAGCTTGCAGACAACCAGGCAGCTGGTGCAGAGGGCTTCAGGTAGCAAGCCTTGGGCAGGGGCCAGAAAGAAATCTAGCTCCATCCCTCTGGCCTTGATGAGCCCCCAGGACTTCCCCTGAAGGATCATGTTTTCATGGGAATCTGGGAACAGCTGGGAGGGAGCAGCTGTGGAGACATACATCCCACCCTTCCCTCTAGTCCCCCGCCCCAATCCTCTTTTGGGGGAAGAAAAGATGAGTGGGGGTGGGTATAGGGCAGGTCCCAGGAACTCACAGGAGACATTGACCTGGACAGAGTTCTCAGCCCGGCCCACATCATTCTCTGCCCAGCATGTCACGTTCTTCCTGTTGAGGCTCCTGGTGACATTGGCTAAGGTCAGCTCCAAGGACGGCAAATCCCCCGATTTCTGTATCAGGGAAAAGACGAAAATCAGAAAGGGTTTCAGCAGGCTTGGGACTAGAGGCAAAGGACTGGGGCTGATGCCTTTTTCCTTTAGCTCCAGAGGAAAAGGATACCAAGACTGGGGGGAAGGAATAGGAGAGAAGGGTGGGAGAAGACAGTTTGTTTGCAGTTTCCTAGATCACATATCTCATGATTGGATAAATCTAATGTGCTCAAAATGGGCACAAGATACCCGAGATCAAAACTATAGCTACCCATCTAAGAGGTAAGCATTAAATGTTATGAGCCCCAAATTCAACATCCACACACCACTCACTATAAAACAAGAGGAACCTGGCCACAAGGCAGTCAAGTTTCACGTACAGTTCTGGCTGTCTCAGCCCCGGGAAGTTCAGACACCAAGAGCCAGTGCTGATAACAGGCAGAATTAGGAGTAATGGCAGAGCCATCGCCTCCTCTGGCAGATGACAGTGAGACACCGTGACTTGATTCTGAATTATCATCAAAGGATTGAATTAGGTTAGAGTCTCTTTCTCAGACAATCCCTAATCTTGCTGAACCATGGAGAGTTCTTTGTGTGTTTTGTAAGCTGAAGAGGTAGACAGAAGGATCTTTTGATATTTTGAAAGCTACTTTCACAAAATGATGAAACTAAATCAGGTGGTGAATGGATATCATATATCTGGAATTTTTGGTTTATTTTACTTTGGTTTTGGCTTTTTGAGAAAGGGTCTTACTATGTAGTTTGGATTGGCCTTGAACTCAATATATGTAGCTCAGGCTGTACTCAAACTTGAGATCTTATCACCTCAGCCTCCTGATGCTGGGATTACAGGCATGCACCACCACTCCTAACTATCTACCTGGAAATTTCCTTGAGCAAATGTGACAAGACATATAGTTTCTCTAGGTTTCCGCTGGAATATGTACATTTACAGATACCAGAAGAGCACTCTCACCTTTGTGAAAGCTGGGTTTCACCACCTCATGGGCTCTCTGTGCTCCTTGGCTATCTCCTCTCCTCCAGTCACCCTGGGGTCTGGGGTACCACTTACTACTCATCAGCTAGAATGGCTTTACTATTCCTTACTCCTCTCCTGAGGGGAACAAACCTTTTTTCTTCTCCCTTTAGCTCAGTTATGGTGTGACATTTCTAAAGGAACTTTTTAGAAAACACAACTGATAGCAAATACATTTCCTAAGGAGAAATCACAAACTGGAATTTCCCAAAGCAGGTAGCTGATTTAAGGCATCTGCATACACAGACATGGCCAAACCCTGTCTCTGCCTTTCCATTACTCCTATCTGCAGCCTTGACTGACTCTGGAGTAGAAGGGTAATGGTTCCTCTGCTATATCTGGACCCTGCTCAGAGGACCAGGGGCATCCAGCGACTCTGGGGGTGACTGTCCTCCCAAAGTAAGGCCTTCCACGCTCAACACCACACTCCTAGTGCTTGCCAGATGCTCCTGCCATGATGGTGGGGTCAGCTTTGTGTAGGCACAGCCCTTTTTCAGACCCTGGTAACCTTGTAAACCAAGCTCTCTGATCACCTTATGAACAAGGCCCCCAGCTATGGCCTGTCTGAGCAGCCTGTGGCCAGCCAAGGCTAGAGAGCAAGGCTAGGTAGGTATCCAGAGACATGTCTGGATAACATAGGCCAGAGAATGCCTGAAGTCAGCCAGGGAGCCAGAAGCTGTGGCTTCAGTTTGCAGATAAGAAAACGAAGTGCAGGCAGATTTAGAGTTTTTTCTAAAATCACTCTAAGAACTAGCAAGTGAGAGAGCTAAAGTCCAAGCTGTGCTTACTTCACTAATGTGGTCATCATACTCAAGTGAACACTGCTTTCAGAAGCTCCAGGAAAAGACTCACAAAGGGCCCCAAGAACCAGCTGTGGGTGCAAGACCACAGACATTGTGCTTCTCCCTGGCCTTGATTTCCTTCCCCGAAAAGGGCATATATGAGGCACAATCTGTTAAGGCCCACTCAGCTGCAGCATGTGAGCTGGACTCCTTCTCTGTCAGCCAATACTGTTAGTGCCAGAGAGGGACCCTAAGTTTGGGAATCCAGTGTATGCCTCCCTGAGGCTCTGGTTGTACCCAGGGCTTTCCCCAGTGTGAGCCCCTAGACAGCTCCTCTGGGGCAGGAGGAGAGGGTCTGCTGGAGGTTTCTCACCGTCACTGTGGCCGACTCCTCCAGCTCTGTGAGGATCCAGCCAGCCTGCTGCAGGTCCTGCCCCTCCACATGGCACTGTAGCAACACGTTGTCCCCCACATCCACAGAATCACTGGACATCTGGACCTTCACTGTGGGCACACCTGGCCGCCCAGGTTGCCCCAGGGGTGTCAGAATTGGGTGTGGCCTCAGAACCCCAACCCATGTGCTCTTCCCCACGCTCCTCAATGATCTCAGCCCATGCAATGCCCCTTTGTTTTGCAATCCTTGCTCATAGTCATGGCCCAGGCCCCTTTAGTACTTGCTCAGGGGCCCTTCTCCAGGCAAGCAGCTCTGTTTTCTCAGCCCCTGACAACATCTCCAGCACCTACCGCAGCTGGTGTTGTGGCTGAGTGGCAAGCTCTCATTCCTAGGCCCCAGACAGCGTAGCCCCTGTGTGTGCACTCTGCCCAGCCCCTTCTCCTCCCAGCGCTGCAGCCAGTGCAGGGCACAGGAACATCGCAGGGGATTCCCAGACAGGACCCTGCGGAAGGGGCAGAGTGAGGAAAGGGGCAGTTGTATGGTCTAAGAAACCACAGGAGGTAGAGGCGAAGAGGAGTGTCTAGGGCAGGGGGGTGGGGGTGGGACCGGTTCCTGTCTCAGACTCAGTTACTAAAAGAAATAAATGCAGAAAGTTGCAGATAGCCAGCTGAGTGTTACATGGTTCCCCATGAAGGCTTCCTAGGTGATAAGCCAGGCAAGAGCTCTGCAGGAGGGAGGAGAGAAGGGTACCGCCTCCTGCAGTGACCCTAGACCCCAAGTGCCCACAAGTACACACAGGCCACTGCTCTCCACCCCTCCCCTGTGCACACCTTCAGGCAATGTGGGCAGATGTGCCCATATGCACGTGCCCCAGGCCTATGGCCTGCTCAGCATGGCAGCCCAGTCACACCAGCCCCCCACTGGGCACACAGGCTCCATCCCCAACACATCATCCCCCCAACAGTTGTCCCACAGCCTCTGCTCTGACACGGTTCACAGGCAGACCCAGGCCCCAGTCTCAGCTCACACATGTACTGCCCTCAAAGAGATCCCACTGCCAGCCCCACCAGTTCTACACAAACACAGTGACATGCATCACACAGAGACACTGCACTTGAGACACACAAGACACCTGCACTTGAGATCCCATTTCACACACATGGCTGCTTCTACTTCTGGAAGTCACTCCCCCCCCCCCCCCGGCACTCACAGCTCCTGTAAGGACAGGCCCTGCACTGCTCTCCAGGACAGAGACTCCAGATCATTGAAGGAGAGGTTCCTGTGAGATAGAGACAGATCTTGTGAGCCTCTGACCCTTACCCAGGGAGGAAGCTGGCATCTGGCATCTGGATGCTGGAAACAGCCCTGAGAGGCATAAATGTGTGGGTCCTGGGGGCAGCAGGTATGTCTCCCAGAGTCCACTCCTCTCCTTGGACAACAAGGGTTAATCCTCACTTAAACCCCTCCCTAGACCCCAGGGAGGGGAGGGGGAACAGCCGGTCCCCTCCCCCACACCTCCTTGGCCCCAGCTGGCAAAGTGCTGAGGCCACAGCTGGGGAACGGGGCTCCATCTGTGCTCACCCACCGAGGAGAAGGGAAGAACCAAGGCTCCCACACTCCTTTGCCCCCTGCCAGAGGAGGACAAGGACCTCAGAGTACTTGTCCCTCAGAAGGGACCTCAGGGACTAAGGAACTTGAAGCAGAAAAAGACCCCTGGGCCGCAGCTCCCTGGGTCAAGAGATGGAGAAAGGAAGCCCGGCATAGGGCTTGTAGCCAGCCACACAGAAGCCCTGTGATCTGTGCCTACACCAAGCTGTAGCTCCTGCACCCCGCTTTCCCTGAGGACAGGCCCTGCCCCTATCTTGCTCCATGAACCTATGGTTTATGAGGGCCAAATGGAGAAGCACCCTCACCCAAGAACTAAAAATAGCAACACCATCTTGGAGACAGAAAGAGCTGGATTGAGCTCTGTCCTGCCTCTGGCCTGTGTGACTTTAGGGCAGAAACTTGACCTTCCTGATTCTCACAATCCTCATCTACACAATGGGGACAGCACTATCTCTATCAGCAGGTTGACTGTAAAGATTTACCCATATAAGACTATGAAGCATTGTTGAGTACATATTTTTTACTGAAGCCCCAGTACCTAGTGAGTGATGCGGCATCACTGTTGTATCATTGGACCTAGCACAGCACTGTGAGTGGCAGCCCTGCCACCCTTCCCCACTCTCCACTAGCCCTGCCCCTAGAAGCCCAGGGAGGGGCTTCCAGGCATGCCAAGGGTACCTGGCCACTCCATGACTCTCACAGCCCACTATAGGAGGAGTAGCTGTGACTCCGAGAGCCAGGGAGAGAGATGAGTGGCTGGTAGCCCAAAGCTGGCTCAGCAGTCCTATCCCCAGCCCTCACTCCCTTTGGATTTGTGTATATCTGAACCCTCAGAGAGGCTGGGCAGGCTCCTGTGAGACATGTCACTGCAGCATGAGTGTAGAAGCCAGACAGAGAAGGATCTCAAGCAGCAGGCACGAGTGCCCGGAGCACTGAAGCAGTGAAGAGAAGCCCTGGGGAATGGTGAGATGCTTCCCTACCAAGCTGGGCCTTCCTCAGAATGCTTCCCTGGGGAGGGCCTGGCCCATTAGCAGTGCAAGTCTGGGTGTCCCCCCAGCCCACTACCCAGCCCCACACTCACAGGCGACTGAGCCGAGGAGTGAAATGGAAGGCTTCTGGCGCCACGAAACGGAGACCACTCTTCACGATGGTGCTGGGGAGGAGTGTAGAGGATCAGCCCTGGGTGCTCAGCTATGTATCCTGAGCCCTGGTCTCTCTGCCCATCCTGGTCCTAGGATTCTAGGGCTGAGCTCTGCACCTCTCCTCAGCCCTCTTAGTTTCCAAGGCTATCTGAACCTCTGGACCCCTGAACTTCCTGATCTCCACCCCCAGCCCTTCGGTGCTCAGCCTCTCAAGTCCTTCCAGGCTGACCTTTTGGGCCTTAGGGCCCAAGCCCCAGCCCCACCCCACACAGCCCTTAGCTCCTCACAGGTTTCTTAGTTCCCCCAGGCCCTGCAGGTCACGGAGCTCCAGATGCTGCAGATGATGCTGGTTCTCCACATAACTGTGGGGATAAGGGGTAGTTATCAAAGAGGTCATCCCCCACTTGAATTCCCAGGTCCCCAACTCCCTCACAATAATACATGCACATCTGTGTGCATGCACACATGCATACATAGACCCACTTGCACACTTATACATGCACAGATACAGATGTGCATGCATATACAGAGACACCTCATAAATTGTACACACATGCATCCATGCATTCTCACAACTTCATGCATGTGAACACATATATTCCTCCTGTACCATACACACCCAAGATGCATATACACACAAAGAGGAAAAAACAGATGCCCAGAAATGCTACTGCTCATGCACATTCATGCTTGCACACATGCATGGAGGAATAAGTATGTGTGCACAGATGGAGGCTGATATCCTCACATATGAACACACATAGGCAAAGCTCACATATACCTCTCACAGGCATACACATGCACATGCGTGGGAAATGTGCACACACATTCATACCCACACACCAATCTCTCCTAGGTTTCATTCTCTGCTCTATCCCAGGCCTCCCCGCACATGCTCCACATTGGGATCCATGCTGAAACACCTGCTTCCACAAAGAGCCCAGGCTTATCACTGCCACTGCCCCACCCAGCACAAAGGAAGCCTTGTACTTACAAATATGTGTGCTCCCAAAAATGCCTGCTCAGGGGCCATTCTCAGGCCTCATTCACACGGACACATACACATGCGTGCACACACATGCATACACACACCCTACCTACTCTGCCACTGCAAAACCTCTGGCCCCTGCCCACATCGAAGCAGCAACCTTCACACACACCATGCTTTCACAGAGCAGGCATAATGCCGAGAGGCTACCAGCTAGAGAAAGAGAACCCAGATTCTCCCTGCCCATGAGGGATGCTAGAAGGGGAGATTAAGAGGATGGCACTAGAAGAGGTGGGGTAGGGATTGGCAAGGACTGGCTGGCTTACACAGGATGAAATGGGAAGGATGAATGCAGGAGACAAAAAAAAAAAAAAAAAAAAAAAAAAACCAAAGAGTAAGACATAAAGAAAAAGAATCCAATAGGAAGAGACTGGCAGAGAAAAAGAGGATGGCAAGGAAAAAAGACAGATAAGGAGAGAAACACAAAGACAGCCAGAGAATACAGGGAGGCAAGAAAGAAAAGCAAGGAGGCCTGGGGGTGCTGTCGGCTGGTCCTGCCTGGCCACTGGATCTGGCATGCAGGGAGTTCCTGAGAACTCAGTTGTCCTGCAGTGGCACGTTGGTGTGTAACACACACACACATGCACACCCTGACTCACTGCCTGCTCTCAAAACTCCCTCTCTACCTTTGGATTTTCCCCTAAGTAAGGACTAAATAATGAAGCATAAAACACCCATTTCCTCCCCCAGCTGTGGCCCCAAAAGAACAGCCAGGTGTCAGGTCTCAGTCCCCTAAGGTGTGGCTCTGAGGAGGGCAGGTCCTTGTTCTACCTGATACTCCCCAGCCCCTACCAGGAATGTTTCAAGCTCTCAGGACTCTAGGAGATGGCGACACTGGATGGCCAGCTGCATGTGTACAGCTGTCAGGCACTGTGCTCAAAACTGCCTCATTCATTTGGATTCATAATCAATCTGTCTATTCGAGTCCATTATCTCCTTGTTAGCCCCTCGGGTGAGGGAGGAGAGAGGGGGCTGTGCAGGAGGAGGTGAGAGGGGTCAGGCTGTTGCCCCACCTACAAGGACATTTCAGGCATTGGGCCCTCTAGTCCCAACCCTGGCTTGTCAGCTCCCCTCTCACCAGGCTGGACATACTTGAGGCTTGAAAAGGGACTGGGAAAGTATACTGATGGAGAGCAGTCAGGAGCCTGGTCCCTAGCTTAAAGGCCCTGGATGATAAATGGACAGGGCCCGGGGTGACAGCTCAGATCCCATGTCTCCCTGAAGCAGAAACCTAGGCCTCCAACAAGACAAGACTGTCTCCTCTCCTCCTGGTCTCCCTGGGGCCATTAGAGAGAGATATTGAGTACCTTCCCGTTAATTACCACAAGATGCCCGAGTAACTCAGTGCCAATTATTGCAGGCTGCTCAAGTAACTTCCAGACAGTGACAGCCCCCACCTTGGATTCCTTCCAGCAAGGTTACTGCCCACCCGCTAACTCCAGATCAAAGAATGGAGATCTTTCAGCAATTCCTCCCTTCTTTTAGAAGTCCTGCTGGCCCCACCAGCCACACAGAATACTCAAGTCTTTCAGCCACTTCTACATGACGCCTGAGTACCTCTAGGCCAATTATGACAGCACACTCCCATAGGTTTCACCAGCTGCTACAAAGTACTTGAGTATTTTTTAACCAATGATTGCAGAATGCCAGAGCACTGCAGCACGCTGGAGATGCCTCCCAGCTTTGGATCTGGAAGGGAGGAGACTCTCTCAACAATGGCTCTGACTCCCTAATCCAAGAAGGAAAACAAGGATGGAAAGGGAGATGAAAGTGGAGGGAAAGAAACCATAAGGGAGTCCCATTTCCACATCCAAGTCAAGGGGCCCTGGGGCCAAGGGATGGTGGAAATGGGAGAGAGCTCAAGCACCTAGCGATGGCTCCTCACCAATTCCAGTTCAATTCCCCAGCCAAGGGGGGGAAACTAGAGGTGCTTAGCCATGAAAAGGAAGGAACTGGGGGCTAGCTTCCTCCTGGTAAAGGGAAAAACCTAAGAGTACAGCATTGAGGGGGTTTTCGCAGCTGACCTCTCCCCTCCATAGGGCAGAGAGCTCCAGAAAGGGGCTCTGTACCTCTGGGCTCCTCAGACCTGATCCACAGAAATCCTCTCCTCACTCTACCCAGAACCAGTGTCTCAGCTGCCCCTGCTTTAGGTGACATCCAGATGGGGGGGGGGGGGTCCGCTGGACCAGCAGCAACAGCCAAAGAAACTAGCTGCGTGATACTGTCCTTGGGCGCACCGCCTGACCCAGCTAGCAAGCAGCCGGCCCGCGGCTTCGGGGGCAGGGCTGTGCCCTCCTGTCACCGCGCTCCCTCGCCCCCTTGGACACTCACAGCTCTGTCAGGTTCTCGGCGCCCGGCAGTTGGCGGAGGCTATTTAGTGTCGAAGCCCTGGTGCAACGCAGCCCCGAGGGACTGAAGGGGCAGCAGACATCAGGGCAGGACGTGGCGCCCACAGATGCTAGCATCAGCCAGGGCAGCAGGTTGCCCAGCACGGTGGCTCGGCAGTGCCAGCGGGCCTGCCCGCGACGTCTGCCTCGCAGCATCGCGCGGTCCGCCTGCCCGGCCGGCGCCTTCCGCGCTCTCAGCAGCAGCCGCTGCTCCCCTACACGTGCGCAGGCGGTGTTAAAGACCCGAGGGCGGAGGGGCGGAGCCACCTGCAGCCCCGCCCCGCCCTGGCCAGCTTCTCCCCGGATGTCCCCTCTCCTCAGAGTGCCGCGGGTGTCCTCGGGGAGTGGGGAGTCTTTGACAGTTGATGTGTTATTTCTCTCAGCGGGAAGCGGCTGCAGTTTTAGACTTTGCGGGAGGGAAGAAGTGGAGCTCAGGAAAGAGTCCAGTTCAGGTCATCCTAGGCGGCCTGCACCGATGACCCGCTTGCAGAAGGAGTGTGCCTGTCTCTTGGAATCAATCAGGTGAAGCATTCTGACCTAGTGAAATGAGGAGACTACCCAGGAGGACTGAGCGCAGAAGGGAGAAAGAGGAGTGCCCTCAACAGCTGCAGGTCGACCCGGGAGTGGGACCCTTGGCGCAGAAGGCCACTGGGTGGCGCTCGAGACCCGCCCAGAGGTGGTGCTAGCCTTGGGGCTGCGGAGGGCGCAGGCCACACCCCGGCCGCTGCGCCTGGGGCGCAGGGCCAGACCCCAGGCAGCCTGCGGGGCCCGGGGCGAAAGGGACCAAGCCGAGCAGGGCTGGCATCGATCGCCGTCCTGACAAGAGCATCGATCTCTGCGCGCGGAAATTAATAGATCTTCGCTTAGCTCTTCGGACGCGAGTGGAGCGGGGATGGCGGCCCCCCGGAGAGCCTGGCCTCCCCAGCACCCAAAGCCCTGAAGGGCAGGCCCAGCTCTCCCAGCCACGGGCCTCGTGGCCGCAAGAGCCCATCGGTTCGAATCGAGGAAAGGGAGCAGCGGGGTCCTGGAGTAGGACTCTCGGGAAGGGTCGAAGTGGGCCGGGGTCCAGGGGTGACAGTCCTCAGCGCAGAGGGTCTCCAAGTCCCCGACAGCCCAAACGAGCAGAGAGGAGAGAGCTGGGGCCACAACGATAGTCCCTTGCGGCGATGTGGGTAGAAACCAAGGGACTTGGTGGAGACAAGGCCTCGAGCTTATCGCCCACGGACAGGGTGGCCTTCTGAAGCTGAGAGGGGCTCCAAGGGGCAAAGGGCTTGAAAACACAGGCGCATCTATGTTCTCGCCTGGTTTCCACAGCGGGCTCCGTGAACCCAGGTCGAAGATGCCGCCCCCCAGGCGTCCAGGCACCTGTTGGCAGCATTTGGAGCCCACTCCCAGGAAAGAGACCCGAGTCTGACAGCTGTCACCTGGGAGAAGCCCGCCAAGGGTGCCGGCAGAGGGTCCGGCCGCGAACCTGGGTGGGAGAAGCAGCTCCTGGCCGACCCTCCCCACTGAATTTGCCCTTATTTCCCCAACAGACATGTCCCCCTTCAGTTGTCAGGCTAAATATTTTGGCTTGGCGGGAGGGGCGGAGAGAACTGGGAAGTCCCACAAACTAATTCGCTCCAATGGGGGCGGGGAGGAGCAAGCTGGGCGCGGCCGCTGCGGGGAGCCGGCCGCCTGCCCACCGGCCTGGGAGACACAGCCTGAGCGCCCGAGACATGCGGGAGGCTCTCCTCTGTCCCGCTGGCACCTACAGCGCTTCTGGGGCTCTCCTCCTCCTCGGGCTGGCGGCCTTCTCTCGGCCTGCCTTCGCTCTGAGCCCTGTGCTACTTTGTTTCTCTGGAGGCCTCTCTGAAGTCCTCACTGCTCTGTCCGCAACTCTATCCCCGTCTCTCCGGCTCTGGATCCACATTAAGTCTCAGTCTCCAACTGCCCTATCACTGACTTTGTATCTGTGATTTTCCTTTCTTTTTTGTTTCCTCCCATCACCGCCACGCAGTGTTCCTAATTGCTGTCCCTGGCTGCACTCTCCTTTCCAGAGTGTGAGCCTCTGCCTCCCTTACCATTTCTCAGACCCTTCTCCTAAGAGGCACCTACAAGACAGCCAGGACTGGACGCAGCCCAGGACGGGGCCATGGCCAGGCCCAAGCTGTGGCCCTGGGGAATATTACTACTTGTGAGCCTCCTCTCTGCAGGATTTAACCTGGATACAATGAATGGTGAGTTCTCAGCCCTGTCTCCCTGACATCCCACCACCACTTCTCCCTCCCAGACAGCTGGGAGGCCACAAGCTAAGCCTCCAGACAGTCTACTTTTTGATATGACATGCAGAATGAGGTTAGCTCTCAAAAGGACTTCCCACCAGACAAAACAGTTAGTTGCCCACATAAAGGAGTTTTTCCCTCAGCCCTATAGGAGGTAAGGACTTAGGAGGATGAATAGATGCCCTCTACTCCATTCCTCCTTGTGAAATGATGATCCCAGTAAAGCCTGGGTTAGAAATAGGATGAGACTATGTTAGAGGTCATTTTTAGGGCCACCAAATGAGAAGAGACAAGTCTGGGGCAGGTAGCTGAGAAACAGCGCTGTTAAGATAGGAATTGGAGGCTCAGAGAAATGAGCAATAAACCTGGAATGAGCCCCAAACTCCTGTCCTATGTCTTTTGCCTTCAGGGCCATTCTCTGTGGGGGAGAGGGCTTATTTGGTGGGGTGCCACCTTCCCTCAGTGCCCAGATAGACACTTCCACCAAGCGTGGGGTTTGGAAACGTCATGGGACCTGGTAGACCAAAGATACTAGTGACTTAGTGGACAAAGGAAAGAAAAGCAGAGGGGGGACATTCAAAAAGGGAAAGATTGAGTGGTGTCCCCTTCCCTAATTCCACCATCACTTCAGACTGGGGGTGCTCAGAAATCCAACACTACCAGTCTGAGAATGGAGCTTCTGTTCTTGGGGCAGTCTCTCCTTCCTACACAGGCAGGGTGTTGGTGCAGCTGGGGTGGGTTAGGGGTGATAGTCTCAAATTCTTTGCCTGGAAAGCCTATCCCCTCACATAGAGCCCCTGCCTTTGCCCCTCCACAATGTACCAGCACAAAGCACAATAGATGCCAGCCAGGAACACAGTTGTCAAGACAGAAGCATGTCCCTGGAAGAGGTCAGTGTTCAGGGGACCCAGCTGTCCTGTTCCCAGTGCAGCTGAGCATAGACCCTGAGGGAAGGCAGGGGTTAATTTGCAGAGGTTTTAGATTTGTTTTTCCAAATGACTCCCATCAGGGGAGCCCTGGAGAGGCAAGGGCCTGATGGGAAGTGGGCGCCTGAGAGAACCCCCATCCACCTTGCAAAGCCTGATTGGCTTTCTCCTGGAGGAGATGGAAATGTTTTCTCATTCTCTCCCTCTCTTGTGTACATGGGAACCTGCCTGAACTGAGATGCATGCATGCTCACTCGCGCGCGCACACACACACACACACACACACACACACACACACACACACAAAGCTGCCAGGCAAAGCTCAGAACCATCAGTGACAACTGGGAGATGTGCCTGGCCCCTGCCCCAACCTGGAAGGGCCTGAATAATGTGGTGTATGTGATGTTGTTGGAGTGCCAGGTGGGAAGGGAGTACACAGAGGCTGGAGAGGCAAGCTGGACCTGAACATCAGGCTAAACAATTCAGGTTTGGCTAGGGATTTAGCTCAGGGGCCCAAGCATCTGCCTGGCAAGCACAAGGTCATGAGTTCGATCTCCAGTACCAAAAAAAAAAAAAAAAAAAAGAATTCAGGTTTGCAGCTTCTGCAATGGGAGGCCGTGCAAGGCCCCCCTTAGGAGCAAGTGAAGTCAGGCATCCAGGCCCCCAAAGAAGATAGTCCTTAGTGTCTTGGAGAACAAAAGGGAAAGCAGGTGGGGCTCTGGGTCTGAGGAAACCAGGCCTACATGGGCCCTCAAAGGAAAAGTGGATTTGGGATCCAGATGTCCTTGGTCCACAGTCCCTGAGTGCCCATGATTCTAACCCTGGACTGGGCACCATGGCAGATACAGAGCCCAGTCAGGTAGGTCCTGCCCTCCTTGGCGGGGGTGGAGAGCAGTAATGGGGATGTAGGTAACAGTGAGGGGGCAGCGCCCCAGATAAGCTTGTGGCTAGCACAGGTGGCCTAAGTGCACAGAATCAGAAACTCTCTGTACAGGGAACTGAAGTACAAAAACACTGAGGCAGGAATTTGGGTGGCTTATCTGAAGGGCAACAAAGAGGTCAGAACAACCAAAAAAAGAGAGAGAAAAGCTCACTGGTAGAAGTAAGACTACCTAGGGGCTGGGGATTTAGCTCAGCAGCATAAGTACCTGCCTTGCAAGCAGGCAGTCGTGAGTTCGATCCCTGGTACTGATAAAAAGGAAAAAGACAAAAAAAAAAAAAAAAAAAAGTAAAACTACCTTATCTGGAGTGAGATGGGAGCCATGGAGGGTTCAAGCCGAGGAGCAGCACGATCCAACTGTGTTTTGAGAAGGTCACTGTGGTTTCAGAGTGAGGAACTCTCCACAGAGACAAGGTGAAGTGGGAGGCAATTGGGAAGCGGTACTATAGACTCAGAGGAAGACCTGTGGAGACAGAAGGTGGTGACAAGCAGTCGGGCTCCATGCACACAGGACTTGGAGAGAAACAGGAGTCAGGGGTGAGCAGGACTTTGGGAATGAGGCTGCTGTTCACTTTGAAGGGGAAGCAGACTTGAGAGAACAGACTGAGACTCCCTTTTCCCCACAGTGACATACTTAGCAGCAGCCCTGCAAGGTGCAGATGCACCCTCTGGGGAACAGAGAAGAGGAGTCCATCCCTCACCCAGAGCAAAGCCTGTTTCCCCATCCAGTATCCTCTGCCAGAGTGGCTCTCTCCCTAGTGCTGACAGGGCGGGATGGGTACTCACATCTTGCATCATATGTACCCACAGTGTGCCCCAGCCTGGACATCCGCTCCGAGGTAGCAGAGCTGCGGCGGCTGGAGAACTGTAGTGTGGTGGAGGGCCACCTGCAGATCCTACTCATGTTCACAGCCACAGGGGAGGACTTCCGCAGCCTCAGCTTCCCACACCTCACCCAGGTCACTGACTACCTGCTGCTTTTCCGAGTTTATGGCCTAGAGAGCCTGCGTGACCTCTTCCCCAACTTAGCAGTGATCCGTGGTGCTCACCTCTTCCTGGGCTATGCGCTGGTCATCTTTGAGATGCCACACCTGCGAGATGTAGGGCTGCCTGCTCTCGGGGCTGTACTGCATGGGTCTGTGCGTGTGGAGAAGAACCAGGAGCTCTGCCACCTCTCCACCATTGACTGGGGCCTACTGCAGCCCACGCCCAGCACCAACTACATTGTGGGCAACAAGCTGGGTGAGGAGTGCGCAGATGTGTGCCCTGGCACACTGGGCGCTGCTGGCGAGCCCTGTGCCAGGACCACCTTCAACGGGCACACCGACTACCGATGCTGGACCTCCAGCCACTGCCAGCGAGGTGGGCGCTGGCACAGAAAGTGACAGGGGAATGGGGAACCAGGGCCTGGTGGGGCTAGGCTGCCACAGGAAGGCATGGGTCAGTCCTTTACTATCACTGTTTTGTAAATACTCCCTTATCCAATGAGATAGGTACTGCTGTAGAAAAGGAATCCGAGGCTCAGAAAAATTTAGTAACTGACATAGCATAAGGCAGTCAAAGAGTAGGTACAAGAAGCATCAGGTAGCCAGGGGGTAAAAGGCATGCAGAAAAAAGTAGGCACAAATGAACAGGAAATGGCACAAAACGTATGGAGCACTGACTAAATTCAGAGCTAGGCAGTCTGCGTTCAAGTTTCAGCTCCATGCTTATTGGTTGTTTTCATTTAGCTCAGAGCAGTTTCCTGCTCTTAAAATGCCCATAAGGTTGTTATGAGGGACGAGTTATTTTACAGAGCATCACAACAGCCAGGGCCATGGCAGTGGTTCTGTTCCCCATAAAAGCCACTTGGCAAGGTGGAAAGGGTGAGCTGGCAGTACTGCCATGAGGCGATGGGGCACCAAGTATGGGAAGAAAGGAGGAGGTGATGGATGGAGAGCTGGACAGGTAAGGGCAGACAGTGAGCCGGATCTTTGGGAAATGAGATTCATGGAAGCTGAGGAAGGGAGAGGGGAGGCAGTGATGGCTGGAGCAGGTGAAAGTTTCAGGGAGAGAAGGAAGATCTTTCAGAAGCTGGGAGTAGATCTGGGGTCCCCAGTCTGGGAGTCCTTTCCACACTGCTCTTAGAGGTCAGCTCCTGTCACCTCCACTGCCTCAGCATTGAGGCAGGAGAGAGAGTAATCAGATCCCTGCTGTATCCAGAGCCCATCCCAGCGTGCCTCCCTGTTGGCTGTAAACACAGCTGCTGCAGTCCACCCTGTGTACACTGTCAACAGGCCCTCCTGACCCCACCCTCCACACAGCTCCCAGGCTTCCAGCTGCCACTGTTTCCAGCCTATTGAACCCCTAGCCCCAGACCCATGCTCTGCTGCTGGGTGCCCCTCTTTGCCCAGGGAAGGGAGCTGGGAGGGAGGCAGTATGTGTAGGGATGTAGTGAGACCACACTGACACCGGTCTCCCCGCAACAATGATGTGAGCACCAAATCAGCAGTAACCCTGACTGCCAAGCTCACCTCTCTGCCCCACTCCTCACACAGCCATCACCACCCTGTTAGGCACTGTGAGAGTAGGGAAGCCTGGTCCTCAAGAATCCCTCAGGTCCCATCAGCCACCTGTGCCATCTGAGTTGAAGGGATGTGGGCACAGACTGACAGCATCCTCCCCGGAGGGGTGGGTGTCAGGGCTGAGGGATGTGAAGGGATCTAACACAGCATTGTGCCCACAGTGTGTCCCTGCCCCCAAGGGCTGGCCTGCACGATTAGCGGCGAGTGCTGCCACACCGAGTGTCTAGGGGGCTGCAGCCAGCCCGAAGACCCTCGTGCCTGCGTAGCCTGCCGCCACTTTTACTACCAGAGCGCCTGCCACCGGGCCTGCCCTCTAGGCACCTACGAGCATGAGTCTTGGCGTTGCGTCACAGCCGAGAGCTGTGCCAACCTGCGCTCTGTGCCTGGCCGCGCCTCCACCTTTGGTATCCACCAGGGCAAATGCTTGGCCCAGTGCCCTCCAGGCTTCACCCGAAATGGCAGCAGGTAAGCATAGGATGAGTGGGGACCTCGGGGCTGTGAGGAGGCCACACATATTCAAAGCTCACAGTGTCTGCTTGCCCTGCCAGCATATTCTGCCACAAGTGCGAGGGACTGTGCCCCAAAGAATGCAAGGTAGGCACCAAGACCATAGACTCCGTCCAGGCGGCACAGGATCTGGTGGGCTGCACCCACGTGGAGGGGAGCCTCATCCTCAACCTTCGCCGGGGCTGTCAGTAACCCCTCCCGGCACGCCCTCCCTCGAGCCACACCCTCAAGCCACACCCTAACCACGCCTTCTCCCGGCCACGCCCCTCCCGCCGCACTCCGAGCGACGACCACCTCCCATAGCGCCTCTCCCTCAGCTTGCATCCAGCTACCCTCCTGCCCTAAGAGCACCTCTCCTGCTTCTACTCCACTTTTGTCTTCTTCATCCTCAGACAACCTGGAGCCAGAGCTGCAGCGCAGCCTGGGACTGGTGGAGACCATCACTGGCTTCCTCAAAATCAAGCACTCCTTTGCCCTCGTGTCCCTGAGCTTTTTCAAGAACCTCAAATTAATCCGAGGGGACACCATGGTGGATGGGTAAGTGATTAGCATCAGACTTCTGACTAGGGCCTCTTCACCATTACACTCCCCAGAACAATAGTAAAAAGAAGGGGCTCTGAAATCAGTTCTGCTACTTACTAGCCCTGTTACTCTGGATGGATTCTTTGGTCCTCAGTTTTTCGTCTGTAAAATGGGCCTCTTTCATCGTTACTTGGGGATCTTGTGAATATTACATAACTCATTACGTTTAAAACACTTAGTGTGTGGAACACAGTATATACAATGAAAAAAATTGGGTATTTTTTCTGAGACACGGCCTTGCTATGCAGTTCACACTGGCCTTGTATTCACTATGTAGCCCGTGCTGGCCTCAAACTCAAACCAATCCTCCTGCCTCCATCTCCCAAGTGTGTCATAGCTATAAGTAACTCTAAAAATTGGCTTTAATTGTTATTATCTGGTCCACTCCATTCCAGAGTAGGAGGTTTGAAACCTGTTCCTGCTGTCCACAAGGCCAGGTCTACCCCATATAGCTGATATTTTAAAAACATTTTTAAAAAGATTTTAAATTGCACTGGATGAAGGGATCTCCTGTGGCTTTTCTGCTCTTCCACCCAGCACATTGTCATGTCCCCCTGGGGTGCCTGCCCCAGCTGGAGAGGCAGTGCCCAAGGATGAGTGTCAGCCCTCCCAGTGTCCCCAAAGCCAGCAGAGTCTGGCATATACATAGCATGTGCTCGTAAAAGTGAGATGAAGGAAGGAATCGAGGAAGCTGTTCACTCCTTTCGCTAACAAGAGAAGCTGGGTAGCTTGCTGGGCATCACGCATCTGGTCAGTGGCAGGAGGCAGGTGTGCCCGAGCCCCACCCCCGCGTGCGAGGTGTGAGTGGCTGCGGAGTGGCCCTCCCTGTGCCCTGCACAGACCCTCGGCGGCAGGAGCCCAAAGTCACGGTTTCCCATACCCTACCTCGCCCTCCCCGGAGCTCTGCCCACCTTCCCCGCAGCGCAAGGTCCCCTGGCCTCCCCTAGGAACTACACGCTGTACGTGCTGGACAACCAGAACCTGCAACAGCTGGGGCCCTGGGTGTCCGCGGGACTAACCATTCCCGTGGGCAAGATCTACTTCGCCTTCAATCCGCGTCTCTGCTTGGAGCACATCTATCGTTTGGAGGAGGTGACTGGCACTCGAGGGCGGCAGAACAAGGCAGAGATCAACCCGCGCACCAACGGAGACCGCGCAGCTTGTGAGCCTCTTCCCAGAGCCAGGACGCCCTCGCTGGGACCCCTGCACACCCAGCTTCGGGCTCGGACTTCTGCGCCCAGGAATGCGCCGCGCGCCTCCAACACCGGCGGGAGGGGCCCAAGGGTACAACCCTCTGGGATACACGGGTTCAACATGGGCTCGTTGGAAGCAGATGTTATCGCTCGCCCCGCCCAGGCCAGACGCGCACCCTCCGCTTCGTGTCCAACGTGACAGAGGCCGACCGCATTCTGCTACGCTGGGAGCGCTACGAGCCACTAGAGGCCCGCGACCTGCTCAGCTTCATCGTGTACTACAAGGAGTCGTGAGTAGGGGCAGGGACCCTCTAGAGAGCTGGGACAGAGCGGGAAGCAGGGCAGGCGCCCAGCGTGGCTATGGAAAGCCAGGATTTTAGGATCTCCTAGTCACATTCCATTCTAGGGTCCCGGTCTGGCTTTCTCTCATCTTCTTCGTCTTTCTGTGCCTCAGTTTCCCCTCACCAAGTGAAGTGGAGAGGTCAAGGCTTCTGAGAGCAAGATAGTCCTGCTGAGAAAGCTTAAGTAATTAAACTTCAATTCACTATGTTAATGTTCCATGGTGACCACATGGTTCTGTCTCAGCAGCGGTTTGGGGAGTGCCCACTAATTTGGCCAGTTTTGTGAGCAGCTCTGCCAGCATTTCATTAAAGCCTGAGGAAGGGAGGGAGCAGGGCCCACCAGGGACTAGTGCTCTGTCTTTGGGAAGGGTGGACTGACCCGAGTAGGGGGAATAGTGGTTAGAATACTGGTTAAAGACTTCTTGAACATAAGGTGAGGAATCTTGGAGCACTCCTTAAAGGGAGAGAGGGATTTGGGTGGCAGACGAGGAGGACAGGAGTTAAGAGCACGCTCGGTGTCAGATAGAAGAGGGCCAATGGGTTGGAAGCATTGTTTGTGACTAAAACTGGGAATCTTAGTTGGTCACTAGCTCAGAACCAGGGCTAGGAGGAGGGAGAGGCATCAGTAGAGAGGAGGCCTGCTCAAAGGGGCAAGGCTCTTGTGGGCCTAGGTGGTAATTGACTGTGTCCAGCTCAGCGAGCTGGGCTGGACCCTCCAGACTCTGATGTGGTTAGTCTCCAGGGAGGCCTGCAACTCTGCCTTTCTAACAAGCTGGGGCTCATGGTCCATACTTTAAGGAACACTCACATGGACAACAGTGTGAATGCCTCTCTCTCTGCCTCCAGCACATGCAGCTCACAATCTGCATGATTGTCGCCAGCTGCCTCTGAGCTCTCAGGACAGTGAATCTTGAGGATCCTTTACAAGTTCCCCTAGCATCCTTCCTGTGCCACAGGCCATGGCTTACTCTCTCTTGAGCACATACTGTAGCTCCTGGCTCAAAGCAGGCACAGACCCACTCATTGTGTTATATCCTCCAAGACTTCTGTACCTACACACCTGCGCCTGGACTGTCCTACTTGAAGATCCCACCAAGGACAGACATATTTAGCTGGGATAAACTGCACCTGTAGTCTCGGGATTTACAGGCCTTCAGAGTCCATGCATGGGCCTAATTTAAGGCATGGTCCTAGGAGACTAGTCACCTGATTCTAGTTCCAGGTAGTCCCATTTGGAGGGTAGGGATTGGGATAACTTCTTTGCTTGCAGTTCTTAGAAAGAGGACCCAGAATTCATCTTCCAGTTTTACTTATGTAATGCAATTAATTTTTTTATATTCATTCATATTTCCTGCTAAAGATAAGAAGATATTTCATCATAAATTTGACTGGAGAGATTATTACAGGGTTCACAGGGTTTATCAGGTGGCTAAAATTGTTGCTCTGCCCTCATGCATAGTGGAAGAATGATGATCACAGTCCTGTGGTGATTTGGAGAGGTGGTAGGTAATAGAGACTGGAGATGGGTCACAGTCCTGGGGATGGGGTGTTCAGCCCATTCCAGAATGCCACGGAGCATGTGGGTCCAGATGCCTGTGGAAGCCAGAGCTGGAACCTGCTGGATGTGGAGCTGCCCCTGAGCCGCACCCAGGAGCCTGGGGTAATCCTGGCACCCCTCAAGCCCTGGACACAGTATGCAGTGTTTGTGCGGGCCATCACACTGACCACTGCTGAGGACAGTCCCCATCAAGGGGCCCAGAGTCCCATTGTCTACCTCTGGACCCTGCCTGCAGGTAGGCGTTTGGACAGAGCCAGAGCTAGATGATGGCCTCCTAATGAGAATGGGGGTGGGGGTCCTGGCATCAGAAACAGAATGGGAAACTCTACATGCCTGGCCACAGAGGCTGGGAGATCAGAGGCTTTTGTCCCATAAAAACTGCGGGAAGGCATTTGCCTAAGTCCTAGACAAATGAGGTTGGGCCAGTTTGATGAATAGCCAAGTGAACTTGAGGGCCTTTGGAGGAGAGAAGAGAATGCTGGATTTCTAGGAAGGGAGGTGGAAGGTCACCTATTCCTAGGGAGAATCGCAGGTGTACGCGAGTAAGTGGCTTATTACCAGACAACCTTCAGAGGGAAACCCACGCCCTAATTTGTTCTCCCTTCACATGCCTAGCGCCTACCGTGCCCCAAGATGTCATCTCCAGTTCAAACTCCTCCTCCCACCTCCTCGTGCGCTGGAAGCCACCCACCCAGCGTAACGGAAACATCACCTACTACCTGGTGCTTTGGCAGCGACTGGCAGAGGACGGCGACCTCTACCTCAACGACTACTGCCACCGCGGTGCGCAGTGTGGGGGCGCGCAGCAGGAAGGAGCAGGGAGGGCAAGCAGCCCAAACTCTGAACAACCTCCTCTGCTGGCCAGGCTTGCGGCTGCCCACCAGCAACCACGACCCGCGTTTCGACCGCGAAGATGGGGACCTGGAGGCTGAGCTCGAGCTAGGCTGCTGTCCCTGCCAGCACGCCCCTCCTGGGCAGGTCCTGCCCGCGCTGGAGGCGCAAGAGGCCTCCTTCCAGAAAAAGTTTGAAAATTTTCTGCACAACGCCATCACCATCCCCAAGTGCGGCCGGGCACGTGATCGGGACGGGTTCTGTGGGCGGGTCTAGCGAGGGGTGGGTCTCTACAGACCGGGCCCTGGAAGTAGGGGTCTGCCCTGGACGGTCCTGCGGGAGAGACCCCCGAGGGAGTGGGTCTGTGCAGATGGGGCCAGGGCTGTGGGCGGGCTTGGAGGTGGGGCTTGGCCGCGGAGAGCTGGGGGCGCGTTCCAGTTGGGACTGATAGGGCCTCCCTGGCCTCCCCAGACCCCCATGGAAGGTGACGTCCATCCACAGGAACCTCCAGAGGTGAGCCGGGAGTCGGGTAGGAGAGGTCTGGGCATCGAGAGGCGGGGCTCGGCGACCAGACCTAGACTCCTGACTTGCGGCCTCCTCAGGGACGCAGGGCGGCACCGCCGGGCTATCGGAAGCCCCAGACCAGGGGGCAACAGCTCGGATTTTGAGATTCAGGAGGACAAAGTCCCTCGAGAGCGAGCAGTGCTGGGCGGCTTGCGCCACTTCACGGAATACCGGATCGACATTCACGCTTGCAACCACGCAGCTCACATCGTAGGCTGCAGTGCAGCCACCTTCGTCTTCGCGCGCACCATGCCCCGCAGTAGGTGGCCCCCACACTTTCTGAGCCACCATTGATCCCAAGGACCCTCTCCAGTCAATGCCCTAGCTAGCTGATCTGACCTCATTCCAAAAAAAGTTTGAAAACTTTCTGCACGGCGCCATCACCACCCGTGAATTGCGGTGCGCACCCGCGGGTTGGGCCCAGAGGGCGTGGCCTCTGAGGGGCGTGCCTGTGGGTGGAGCGGGCCTGCGAGACCCAAACACAGACCTTCCTCTGCCACCTCTCCCTTTCCCATAATCCCAGAGTTTGGGTTCGAATCCTCGAGAAAGGAAACACTTGTGGCATGCTTCCCAGATGCCCCCTTCCTGCAGGAGAGGCCGATGATATTCCAGGCAAACTCTCCTGGGAGGCGGCCAGCAAGAGCAGTGTCCTCTTGCGTTGGTTTGAGCCACCTGACCCCAACGGACTCATCCTCAAGTATGAAATCAAGTACCGCCGCTTGGGAGAGGTAAGCACCATAGGGCACCCCCTTATCCTAGCCCTGTTTTGTCCTCTGCCCGGTTCCCAACCAGATCTTCTGTGCTACCTTCAGGAGGCCACGGTGTTGTGTGTATCCCGTCTGAGATATGCTAAAGTTGGTGGGGTCCAGTTGGCCCTGCTACCCCCTGGAAACTACTCGGCTCGGGTTCGGGCCACCTCACTGGCTGGCAATGGCTCTTGGACAGACAGTGTGGCCTTCTACATCCCTGGCCCAGGTACGCAGATTTGCATTTCCAAATAGCCCACCAGAGATCCCTCCACCACATCCCTCCTGTCTGCATCTCCCAGTGTTTAGAAAGAGGCACTTCTTCTCATGTCAGTCTTTGGCCTTACCTTCTGTCTTCTCTAACCATCAGAAGAAGAAGACTCTGGGGGCCTGCACATCCTCCTCACTGTCACCCCTGCGGGGCTCATGCTGCTCATCATTCTTGCTGCCCTTGGTTTCTTCTACAGCAGAAAGAGGTGATGACAAGCCCTGGATCCCACTTGTGTCACTTGGAGTCTTCACCTGTCCGTGCAGTGAGAGAGCTATAGATCAGGCAGCAGAAAGAACTTCCTCAGAGTCAGTGGCTCTTCCCTTAGAGAGCAAGGGGAGGCACACCTCTCCATTAGGGTGACCTCTCATCCTGCTTAGCTTGAGATGGCCTAGCTTGCAGAGCTGGGGATTTAGCTCAGTGGTGTAAGTGCCTGCTTGGCAAATGCGAGGTTGTGAGTTTGATACCCAGCTCAAAAAAAAAAAAAAAAAAGAGAGAGATGGCCTAGCTTTTAGCAAAACAAGTCCTGTATCCCCATGAAACTTCTTAGTCTGGGTACACTGGGACTTTCAGTTGCCAAGCTTTGCTCAAGCTGAGAAATAACAAAACATCCTGCCATGCAAGGGATGAAGCAAGAGACCTCAAGATGTGTCCTAGGACACTTGATACTAGATTTCTGTGGGACTGAAAGCAAGAGAAAAGTGGGCCATCACTTTGATTAACTGGATTCTGAAGACAACCGGAGGGGGCAAGAGACCTACTTCTGTGTCTACCTGTACCCTGCCTGTTACCTCCCAGGATGGGATCATAAGTACCTGGGAAATTATTAGGAGTTCTAGGGGGTGGTCAATAACCCTCTCCTCAACATATCCCTCTTCCTCATCCTCTGGCATTGCTCATTCCTTCCTGAGGACCCTTACAGCCTGACCCTTTACCCCTGTTGCAGAAATGGCACCCTATATACCTCTGTGAACCCGGAGTACCTCAGCGCCTCTGACAGTAGGTCTGGGGATGGGTGGACAGGGAATGTGGGAAGGGAGAAAAGAAAGGAGGAAAGGCCAACTTCTAGGGGATCTTTCTGAAGAGATGGCCTTACGACCAGAATGCTTCAGAAGTAGAGGCCAGGAGGGGTGGAGGAGTGACAGACAAAGCAGCTCCCAGCTTGTGACCCCCCACCTCTTCCCAGTGTACATCCCTGATGAATGGGAGGTGCCCCGGGAGCAGATCTCCATAATCCGGGAGCTGGGCCAGGGCTCTTTTGGAATGGTCTATGAGGGTGTGGCAAAAGGACTTGAAGCTGGAGAGGAATCCACGCCTGTGGCCCTGAAGACAGTGAATGAGCTGGCCAGCCCTCGGGAACGCATTGAATTCCTCAAGGAAGCATCTGTCATGAAGGCATTCCAGTGTCACCATGTGGTAAGGAAGTGTGTAGACAATGTCAGGGTCAGAATTAGGATACAAATCATGAAGTAAGAAGGAAAGGGTCAGTGAGGAGAGCAGGACATCACCAAAGTCAGGGTTGTGACTGTGACTAGGATTCTAATGGGACAGAAGCCATGGCTGGGGTTAAACAGGTTTGTGATAGGACCATGATAGGTTCATGGCTAGAGCTGAGATTGGTCATGATTGGGGATCATACTGAGTGTGTCCAGAGGGGTCAACGTCAGTCATGGTTGCGATGATAGATGTGGCCCAGTTTATGCACTGGGGTTGGGTCCGCCAGTCGTGATTCGTGTTATAGTCATGGTTGGGGTTAGGATCAGGTTGGTGTGCGATCATACTGTGGTCATAGTGGGTCACAGTTTGAGCCAGGTAGGTTGAAGGGGGATGAGTGCAACTGAAACCAAATTCTGTGTCGTCCATCCCAGGTGCGTCTCCTGGGCGTGGTGTCTCAGGGCCAACCAACTCTGGTCATCATGGAATTAATGACCCGTGGGGATCTTAAGAGCCACCTTAGATCTTTACGGCCTGAGGCAGAGGTGGGGATCAAGAAGACCCCTGGCCAGGAGGTTGGAGAGTTTGATGAAAAGACTTGAGCATGCTGTGGGTGAGAGGGCTATTCTTGGGTTGGGACAAAGAGGCTTCTTCACCAGCCCTTCTCTTGGCTCTAGAATAACCCTGGGATCCCACGGCCAGCACTAGGGGACATGATACAGATGGCTGGTGAGATCGCAGACGGTATGGCCTATCTAGCCGCCAACAAGTTTGTGCACCGTGACCTGGCAGCCCGCAACTGCATGGTGTCCCAGGACTTCACTGTCAAGATTGGGGGTACAGAGGGTCCTAGGCAGGTTGGGAATACAGAGGATGCCAGGCAGATGAGAGCAGCCTGAAGAGTAGAGATTCCCTTAGCTAGATACAGAGGCGTAGGCCTGGCCTGCAGCTTCTGGGTACCCTGTAAGAGCTTTGGCATGTCACCCACCCAGATCTCATTCCTCTTGTCCAAGGCAGAGGAATTTGGATGGAAGTCCTTTCAGCCTTCATGTTCCAGGATTCTTGGAGACTGTAAAAGTAGAAGGGATTGGCAGAGGCGCTCGGGGCAGAGTCTGATGGGGGATTCCCATAACCCTTCCACTGTCACCTTTCAGACTTTGGGATGACTCGGGATGTGTATGAGACAGACTATTACCGAAAGGGTGGGAAGGGACTGCTGCCCGTGCGCTGGATGGCTCCTGAGTCCCTCAAAGATGGAATCTTCACCACCCACTCAGATGTCTGGTAGGGCCTGTGGAACCAGAGGGCTGAGGGGATATGGAGGTGGCGTCTAGGGGAAGGCCTGGGCCACTCTCCTTCCTTGGGATGTGCTGAGTGGTCTGCTGGTGCTAGATTAAGGCCTTCCTTCATGTCCTCGTGTCCTCCAGGTCCTTTGGCGTGGTGCTCTGGGAGATTGTGACCCTGGCTGAACAACCCTATCAGGGCCTGTCCAATGAGCAAGTGCTCAAGTTTGTCATGGATGGTGGAGTCCTGGAGGAGCTAGAGGACTGTCCTCATCAGCTGTGAGTCATTCCAATTCCCTCCCTTAGCCCTTCTCTGACCATAGACCCTATGGACCATAGACCATGGACCCTATGTTCTGGTCCATCCTCTGAGGTTTCTGTATCCCCGGTCCCCAGCCATGAGCCCTCCATAGCTGAACTACCACTGTGTTCCCATTGACTCCCCTGAGGCACTCTCAGACATCATGCCCCAGGATCCCCTACTCCTACTGATCCTTCCAGTGCAGGACAAGGTGGTGTGGCTTGGGCCATGGGTCCCCTCTGATGCTGCCCTCACACTTACCAGGCAGGAGCTGATGAGCAGCTGCTGGCAACAGAATCCTCGTCTGCGCCCTACCTTCACGCAAATCCTGAACAGCATACAGAAAGAGCTGCGGCCCTCTTTCCGTCTCCTTTCCTTCTACCACAGTCCAGAGTGCCAGGGAGGCTGTGGCCTCCAGCCCACCACTGATGCAGAGTCCAGCTCCCCTCCAACTTCAAAAGGGGCTTCAGACTGCAGCCTGCAAAATGGGGGTCCGGAGCACTGAGGGATACTCACTTCCCCACTGCCTGGCCTCCCATGGGCATAGACAAAGGGAACAAGCTTTCCAGCTCAGACGGGGAATGGGGTGGCTAAGAGTGTGACAGAGGCTGGGGTGGGGGCAGCTCAGACTCCACGCCAAGGAAGCAGGTGAGCCAGCACAGGCAAAGTCACTAGACAACGGACAGGCGTTTACTGCCCCTAGAGAGCCTACCGCCGGCTTTGGATCTCCTGTGCACATCTGGGGCCGTCAACATACTTCAAAAAAGATGAGAGAACTGAGCCAAACTAGGAGGTCTCTCTGTCTGGGTACAGATCCCAGGGATGAGTGTCCACATCATTTCCTGTCCACCTTGGTCACCTCCTCCCCTCTGCCCTACACACTGCAAGTTGGGAGCCTGTGCTCACCCCTCCCTCTCCATTTGCCCCAATCAAGGATCCTGTGCTTGGTGCTCCTCCTCTCTCCTCCCGGCAGCATCCCTTGGTAATCATTCTTCCCTTTTCCCAGTCTCCCCTCATTAACAGCCTTGGATCGTTAAGGAATTTAAGAGCCTTGTCTTTCTCCCTCCCCTCGCCCACTACCACCCCCACCCCCTGCCTCTCAAAAGAAGACTGGAGAAGGCAAAATAAATGCCGAGGCCTCTGGGTACCCTGGTCTTGGGCAGCCCATTATCTCTCCATCTGTATGGCGTTAAGACCATATGAACTTCCTTTTTCCCTCCTTTGGGACTTGAGGTGGTGACCCTAAGGCGGTGATACAGGATAAATACGCTGCTGTCAAGCACCACATCCATGAGGACCGAGCAGCCAGGGTTGCCATGGCAGTGAGACACCAGTCTTGCAGTAATCCCTGCACACGGCCAGAAGTGGCTGAACCCAGCAGGGAAACTATATCTGGCCAGAGTCAACTGGTCACCTATATCTCATCTTTATTTTGTCCTTTGCTGTTTCTGGCCACTGGGCAGGCATTTCCTCCTGTGAAATCCACAGAGCAAAATGTGGAGTTGGGAAGGGTTCATATGACATCACCTGTCACGTCAGATCTCCTCCTGCCCAGGCTAGGGACACTCTCCAGAGCAGAATGTGTCTCTTTGTGATTATTCCAGTCAGCTGGAGGCTCAGAATGTCTCTCAAGCAGACTGACATGTTGTCACTGCCCTAGGAAACCAGGTTTTCTAGGCTTCTATGTCAGTGCCAGGGGACCTGCAGGTGCAGGTGGAGGGGAGAAGCAGAAAGGCTGGTCACAGCTCAGGACTTTTTTTTTTTTTTTTTTTTTTGTCCTCATGCTGGAATTAAACCTAAGGCCTCAAAATGTGTGACACCCATTAGCTACACTTGGCCCTCCAGGGCTCTTTAGTTTCCTGCATCCAGGTTTTTGGGGCTACAGCATCTAAGCTGCCTATCACCCACTGCCACATGCACTGAGCACCTTGCATACTGCAGCAGCTGACCTACATGCCATAGCGTTATCAGGCAGGGCCTGAGGGAATGGGACATGAATCTGGGCGAGGCCTAAGGTCAGTGTCTTGCAAGGACCACCTGTGTGGAGCCACTCCCTCCACGCTCTGCCCTTGACGGGCACTGACGACTGAAGCAACAATGACCCCTGATGGTTGATAGTAGAACTGCAGCTATGGGAGAAAAGGGAGGGGAGGTTCTTTCCGGGTCCCCAATCCCTTTTCTGTTGATGGTCTCTCTGAGGCCTCTGGGAGAATGGAAGGGACAGAACTCCTGACTGACAGCAGCCCTGGACCTGAGATGTGCACTCTCACACAAGGCACACTGGCACACCTACTCTTGCCCACATTTGGAGGAGGGTGCCCCCAACCCTCGTCCTGAGCACTGGCTATCAGGGAGGGCTGGTTACCTGCACAAAAAGGAGCTTCGGCAAGAAAGAGGGTTTCAGAAACTCTACCTAGGCTCCCCCTCCAAGGGGGGCCCAGAACTGAAATGTGATGCGGGGAAGCTCATAGATAAACTCTATTGCCATCCATGTTCCAGATAAGAAGTAGATTTGCTAAGGTAGCAAGCGAATTGGAGGTTGGACATCAGAAGGGATCTCCTCACATCCAGAGAAGCTGTGCGGGGGGGGGGGGGGGGAATGTGTATGCTCACTTAGGGACCGGTGGAGGCAGACAGGAGGTGGCCTGGGAGGGGGAAATGGGCACCTCCCACAGAGGAGAAAGCATAAATGCAGTGTCTAAGAGGAGGAGCCCCAAAACACCCTTCCCAGCCCCTCCTCACTTCCAGATCCAGACAGAACTCAAACATTAATAATTCAATAGCCTCCAGCTGGCTGAGGGTGGAGGATGGAGTAAGGCATGTCTACCATCTATCTCCTCAGAACTGTCTCTGTGGCTGGTGATAGGCCTAACCACCTAGGCAGAGTGTGCTGGGGGCTCTAGCCTCCAAGCTTGAAAACAACTGATGTGCCTTTGTAAAGGAAAGGAGGACAGGCTTCCTCTATGGCAAGAGGCATGGGGACCCAGGGGGTGGGGGATGGGGATGTCTGGGGTCAAAAAAGCCAGGCTTCAGTGGAAGCTGGACCAAGTCGGGCATCCACAGCCAGGTGTGGTGGTGTATCCCTGTGATCCCAGCACTCAGGAAATTGAGGCAAGAGGATTGCCATGAGTTTAAGGCCACCCTGGCCTATATAGTGAGTCTGAGGCCAACCTGTACTACATGGAGAGACCTTGTCTCAGAGGAAAAAAAAGAGAGAGAGCTGGGTGTGGTAGTACATGCTTGTGATCCCAGCATTTGAGAGACTGAGGCAGGATTGCCTTGAGTTTGAAATGAGACTCTGTCTCAAAAAAAAAAAAAAAAAAAAAGAGCGTTCACAGCTTTGATTCCTCTACTTTCTGCAGCCAAAGTGGTCCTTAGTTGTTCCTGCATGGGAGAAAAAAACAGAGTAGAACAACATGAGGGAGCAGCATCCCACTCTTGCTCTTGACCAAGTCCCCACCCAGCCATAACACTGTGCTCCTTCCACATCTTAGGGATCTTGGATGGGAGGCACCATGTCATAAGTGCTCAGGCAGCCCTCTCTGGAGGAGAAACTGTGGCCTTCTCCCAGCTTAGCTGGGAAAGTAGTGTAGAAAGTGGTTTTGAACGCTGTGGAAGTTCTAGCTTATGAATGGTTTTCCTTCTCTAACTTTCTGCTGCAGACTAAGGACAAAACAGACATTGGTACATGATCACAACCCACAGCAAAAAACTTCCTCCTTCCAGCCAGAGCTCCCATACACAACCCCAAAGGGGTACACTGCCTGCCCTCAAACATGAGATGAGAATTGTGGCTTCCTTCTATCCCAGAGAAGCTGCCACTATGAATTCTGATACCCTTTATTGCCTAGGACTCAGGGACTTATATCAACCAAAGTCAGTTGCTGGGTATTTGCCATGAAATTGGGTCATTCGGGTCATGATTGAGTGACCATTAGGGTAGCATCATTCCCCTCTGAAGCGGGTAGAAGATGACTTTGAAAACAATCAGGTGGGAGTCACGCCATGTGTGGGCTGATACCAGCCCTCTCCTGTAGTCTGCACCATTCATGGACCCCAGGGGATGAGAAAAAGAAGTCAACAAGAAGCTAAGACCTCCTGTGAGTCAGCACCATGGACAGACTGACTAGGGAGAGCCATATGCCAGCCCTTCCGACACATGGGCAGGCAGGGAGACAGGAAGAACCAACGTTCCTCCCTACCTTGCCCCCGTAAGCTACTGCCTGATCCAGAGATGATGATAGCTAATGAGGTAAAATACAACTTAATGCTTGTAGGGTTCAGTGTTTCACTGACTTTGCAGGCTTAAAGCTGATAGTCTGGGGGCTGGGGATTTAGCTCAGTGGCAAAGCGCCTGCCTTGCAAGCAGGCAGTGGTGAGTTCGATCCCTGGTACCGATAAAAAGGAAAAAGACAAAAAAAAAAAAAAAGCTGATAGTCTGATCATCTATTCAGAGGATAACAATACCAATGTAGCATCTATGGGGGATCTCCTGAAGGTCTTGGCCATTGTTAATTCTCTATTATCTTATTTCAAAATCCTGTATCATTCTCATTGTTTTTTGATTGGTTTTATCTTGTTTGGTTTGATTTTGTTGTATCTAATAACACAGACAGATATTTCAAAGATAACAAGATATACTATGGTAGCCATTTTGGATTTACTATTGTCTTGTTCCGAAGTCCTGTATTGCCTTCATTGTTTTTATTGGTTCTATTCTGTTTCTGTTTTGTTTGATTTCACTATGTATGAAGGTGTAGGCAGTTATATCGAAGACAAAAAGCATTATGGTAGCCATTGTTTATTTCCTGTTCTTTTCTTTCAAAATCCTGTGTCATTTTTTTTTAATCCTATGTCATTTATTCTGTCTTGTTTCAATTGGCTTTTTTGTTTTATTTTGCTTGGTTTTATTCTCTCTAAAGTAAAATTTAAAAATGAAAGAAGACAGGCAAGTGGGATCTGGGAGTAAATTCAGACCAAGCATACTTCAAAGAACCCAAGGCAGAGCCAAAATGGAGGGTACGTCGTGACTTTGAGGGACTGTGAGGGTAGAGGTACTTGATGAGCCTTGATGCAGTCAAAGCAGACTTTAGGCAGAGGGTACATGGTGAACCTGTACACAGTCAGGACAGATAATCATGATGGTCACAGTCAGGGCAGAAGGCAATTAATTATCTCCAGTTCAATCAGAGCAGAGGAGCCTTGGAGAGCCCCAAGGCATAGTTTAGTGCTTGGGGTACTAGTGATCTCATTCACAGTGAGAGCAGAGGGTGCTTACATGTTGCTCTGCACATTCAGGGCAAAGTGCAGTTGGGGATCCCGGGTTACCTGCTGAAACCAAGTTCTCACCTCCATTCGGTGTTGCCAGAAGCAAATCTCTTCAAAGGGGCCAGAGATCAAGAACTTTCATGATCTTGCTGCTCATGTCCAGGGTGCCATGGGCAAGCATTCCAAGGGGGCAGGAACACTCCAGGAGAGGGGTGAGTGTGACCCGCAGGTCTGGACCCTCCTCGGTTCTGAGGCGTTTCTCTTTCCTAAGCCGGGAGGCCCAGGCCCTGCTTCCTCCTGCCCCTCTTTATGGTGGGGAGACGGGGCGTCCAGCCTGGCCCCTGACCCTGAGTTGCAGCCTTCCCTCATCTTCCTTGTTCCCACCACACAGAGCAGCAGGAGGGATGGGGCAAGGGAACTAAGGTCCCAGCACCAAGAGTCAGCACCAGAGCTTCCCGCCTCTCTCCCCACCCTCTGGAACACAAGGCCATTGTCAGATATCAGAGAGGGATGGGGCTGGAGAGGAGAGGAGACGGGGGTGTGGAAGAGAGAGATGGGCATGCCCACAGCAGTGGGACTTTGAAGACACTGGGGCTTCGGGCCCACCCCAGCCCCTTTGATCTATGTGGCTTTGGCCCCCAACACTCCCTTCTTGTGAGCAACAGCAGTGAGACTTTGCTCAGTCATTTCCGGACTCGAAGTAGGGAACCCTTGCTGGAGGAGCAGAGGGCCCACGTATCTCACCTCGAGGGTGTGTCAGGCATGTCCTTGCAAGAACCAGACAGGAAGGAGGTGGACACAGGTGCAGGGAGAGAGAAGACAGAAGAAAAGGAAGTCCGAGGAGATCAGAGTGGAAGGCAGGAAGAATGTCTGAGGCTGCTCAGAAGGCTCTGCAGGAAAGTGAGAAAGGACAGGGGAGGTTGATGCTGGGTCACACAGGAAGTGGAGCTGGAGGAGGGGCCTCCTCCCCCTAACCTCAGTCCCTGTAAACCTTTACCACTGAGGAAGCACGACTGTGGGACCAGGGTGGGAGGCGCAGGCAGATAGGGTGGCCTCTTTGGGAACTAGCAGCTCCTAAGTGAGGAACCTCATGCAGGAAGCGTTGCCGAGTGCTTTGTAAGCTGTGGAGCAAGATACAGATTATTGTCATCATTATCTAATTGTGAAAACTTTTAAAAGATGCTGCAGCAGTATATTTGGACACACACAAGGATGACCATGACGACCTGCAGAGTGAGGAGTAGACTACAAATAATGTAAACGGTGCCATTGTTTACATTCACATGCACAAACTCAGAAAAGTGTCTGGAAGCATGGATATGCATCTGAATGATGGGACTGTGAATGATTTGTGGCTTCTTTTTGCTTACCTATATTTTCTCCGTATGTTTTTTAAAGAACATACATTATTCACACAGTGAGAAACAAGAAGTTTGCTTTTAAAAGAATAAGCTGCTGCCCAGGGGCCGAAGTTCATGGCTTAGGATGGGTGAGGGAGCCAGCCCCTGGCCAATGCTCTCTCCACCTGGTTGAGTACCACAGGACCATCTCGCATGCTTTCTCCAAGGACAGCTTCTCTTCTGTGTCCTTGTATAGCCAAGTCCATTTTCTTGGCTTTAGGAGAGGCAGTATATTTTTGTAACTCCGTGGTGCTTTCCAGCTGAGGAGACAAGGAGAGCAAAGAGAGCAAAAATCTCTTTGGAACTCTGGGATTAACTCATGACAGGCTGACAGTGCTCTGTGTGCATCCATTTCGGGGCACAAAATTGAGAGCAGGTCCCTCCACTGGAAGCTGTAGGATCTGCTGTTACCCACAGTGGCTCCAGGGCCCAGAGTCGGGTCCTCACACCCCGACATGGATCAGGCAGGCCCACTGAGCAAGCACCCTTCTTCATCCCACCTCTTTTCTTGCCCTCTGCTCACCCCTCTTCCAAGCCTGAGCGTGCATTCTCCACCAAATCCTTCCCTGGGCCGCCCCCTGGAAATACCCTCTCCCTTGCCACTTTCCTCTACCTACTCAACATAAGATCTAGTATCCATAATTTCCTATGCTGGCCTTCTAATTCCAAGGTGTATTTGCTTAAAACTAATTTAGAGTGGGTGGCGTCAGATATCTAATGCAAAATGACTTGTCTAAGATCACACAGCCAATTAATGGAGGTGCAACCCCTTTCTCCACTTTACCCTGCCTCCTGGTCTGAAAAGACGATGGGCTGTCTTCTCTTGTCCTTCAGTCCCTGCCTGCTTTTATTTTTTCCAGTACTGGAGACTGAACCCAAGGCCTTCACACTGTGCTGCATCCCCAACTATTGTGGCTAAATCACTTAGACGGGGCTCAAACTTGCAACCCTCCTGCCTCAGCCTACCAGAGTACTGGGATTTCGGGTATGCTCCACCACACCAGGCCTCAGTCCCTGTCTTCAACTCTAAATTGCCACTTCCCTCCTACAGTCTTGCATTTAAGCCTCCCACTTCCAGTTGCTACCTGCCCTTCCAGCCTCAGGAGATGCCCCAGCCCCATCCCAACCCCTTGTTTCGTCCCTCTTAGGCTCTGTCCTGTCTGCCCTTCACCAGGCCTGGAACTTACATGGCCTGCCACTTGGTCTCACATCTGTTCTCACCCTCCTCGCACCTCCACCACTGGCCTGTGAGACACCTCCATGCCTTTGCTGCTCTCTGCATCAACCACAGATGTAGCATCTGTTGCCACACACAGCCACACGGGGTAGCATCAGAGCTCCCTTGAGAATACGGAAAGTACCATCTATGCAAGTGTGATTCCGGCATGGGAGGGCTGAAAGCCAAAAGGGAGCTCTAATCACCCCAGGAGACAACTGCAGGAAGAAACTACCACCTCACAGGCTGAAGAGCAAGTGGGTGAGGTGGAGGTGTGGGAATCTAGAAAGTCAGGGGTGGGCCTTTTAGAGGGGGACCCAGGTCTTGGAGACGTCCCCTGTAAGTGCCAGAGCAACACAGAAAGGAAGCAAACAGCCAGGGATTTAGCTCAGCAGGAATAAGTGCCTGCCAGACAAGTCTGAGGTCATAAGTTGATCCCCAGTACCAAAAAAAAAAAAAAAAAAAAAAAAAGAAAGAAAGCAAACAGAAGAAGCAGGGTCTCCTTCTCCCTCTAGCACCCTCCCTGAGAAGGACTTAAATGAGACAGCTGGCAAAAGAGCCTGGGAAATTTGCTGGCCAGGTTCAGTCCCAGCTTCCTACAGCAGAACGCACAAAGAACTGAGAGACAAAGGTAAACAGCATGCCTGGTAATTACTAACTACTGTTAACACACCTAAAGTATGTTAAGTACCTAGTTCACGTCTACACTTGACACATACTCTTTGGGGAGGGGGGCATGTTGAGGGTTGAACCCAAAGCCTGCCTTCACCTTAGGCCTTTTTATTTTTGAGACAGGATCTCACTAAGTCACAAAGCAGCTTAGGCTGGTCTCAAGCCTGTGGTCCACTGCCTCAGGCCCCAAGGATGGAAATTACAGGCCTGGGCCACTGTGTTCAGCTTAGCACACACTTTAACACACAAAACAGTCTGGTGGGCTTGATACTGACTCAACTGTGACAGGTGTGTCACAGTTAAGGAAACTGGGCCTACCAAAGTGAAATAACTTAGCCACAGTCCCACTACTCGTGAATGGTCTCCACTGGGTCTGTCCATACTTTCTTACCTGGTCTCCTAGTTACCTGGTGCCCACGTGGGGCCAAGAGCTGTGCAGATGAGTCAAATACATCTTTTTGTGTGTGTGTCTTTTTTTGAGACGGGGTCTCACTATGCAGTTCAGGCTGACCTTGAGTTCACTTTGTAGCCCAGGCTGATCTCAAACTCGCAATGATCCTCCTCCCTTAGCCTTCTAAATGCTGGGATTGCAGGTGTGAGCCACCGCGCCTGGCTGGTCGAATACGTCTTTGTGTATGCTAATCACGGGTCTGCGTGGCCCCAGTGCCAAACCATCTTCAGCACGTAGTGATGTGACACAAGCCACTATCAAGGAAGTTGCAAAGAAGGGCAAGAACCACCCCCATCCATGTGACCGCAAGGACACAGGATCTCCCAGAAGAGTGGGCAGGTAGACAAACAACGGCAGTGTATCGTGATGAGCCCCGCGGACATCTGAGATCACTGAAAATGTAGAAAGGAGGGGGATACAGCTCAGAACTCAACACTTTCCTGACCAGACCCCTCCATGGCTCCCCAAGGGCAGTGACGGAGCTCACAGCAAGGGCAGTGACAAAGCTCACAGGACAGAGCTCACAGCAAATGACTCTCTGGCTTCATCTCTCCACCCTTCTGCTTCTCGTACCCATACTGCCCCTGGTGAGGTTTGCCACCCTGGTCATCCACACCTTTGTCACTTCTGTACCTCAAGACATCTTCAGCTCTCCTGTCTGGTTTCTCCTGGGGGCCATCCGCCCCTCCTTGAAATCAGCTCTTCCAATTGCTCTGTCTCTCTCTCTCTCTCTCTCTCTCTCTCTCTCTCTCTCTCTAGCCTTTCCGGACTTCCTTCTCTCCCTGGTGCCATCTCATCCAGCAGGATGGATCCCTCCTCCTCCTCCTTCTTTCTTTCTTTCTTTCTTTCTTTCTTTCTTTCTTTCTTTCTTTCTTTCTTTCTGTGTGTGTGTGACAGGATCTCACTATGTAGTTCAGACTGGCCATGAACTCATGACGATCCTCTTGCCTCTGACTCCCGAGTGCTGGAGTGCACCACCATGGCTGGCTTTTAGGACTCCTCCTTCTGTGCCTTTCCCCACTCATGCTGTCACCTTGAATTCCCTGAATTTGTTGACCTGTATGTCTTAGTTACTTTTTACTCTTTGCTAGAACAAAATATCCGACACCCACAATTGAGGAAGAAAAGGTTTATTTCTTACAGTTCTTACAGGTTTCAGTCCTTACTCAATTGGCTCCAAAGTAGCATGGCATGGCGGGGCAGCCCTTCATGGCAGCAAGGCACCAGCTGGCAAGAGAGAGAGGGACACACACCTTCTTTCCAATGCTACATGGTATCCTGGATCCACCCCTGGGTGGGTGAAACACTTACATCACCAATCTGAGCACTAGACAACAAACCAATCACAAATGCTAGATTTAGTCAAATTGCATGAGGCTTGGGCTGGGGATTTAGCTCAGCGGCATTAAGCACCTGCCTTGCAAGCAGGCAGTCGTGAGTTCTATCCCCGGTACCGATAAAAAAAGAAAAAGAAAAAAGAAAAGAAACAGAAGTGAGCTGTGCAGTAGCGTTCTGGCCTTGGAGAACTGAGAGAAGCCCTGGCATTTGAGTGAGCTCTGTGCCAAGCCCTCTCCTACCCCACGATCAGCCAGGTGTGGAGAAGCAGTCAGTCAGGTGTTGAAGGGAGTTAACCAGGCTTCTCTATTTGTTCTCAAACAGGAAAAGAGACAACTGATTTGAAGAAGGCTGCGGTGGGTACTTAAGACTAGGCAGTCCTAATCCTTATGGTGTCTTCTTGCTCACAGCGGGAGCATAGAGAAAGACCACACCAAAGGGCTCATGTCCAGAAGGCAGAATGCCAAGGTGGATGACTGGAATTCCAGACTTCTCGGCAGATTCCTGGGGCTGGAGGGACCCCTGCAGCCTTTCCACAGCCTTCCCCTCCACCCTTTCTGAACACCTTTCAGCCCTGTGCCACTGTGCCTGACTCCTGGACAGAAGCACACAGTGACAAGTGGGGCCCCAGACTAAGGTCAGCAACTGGCAGGCAGGCAGCTTGTTATGGCTTCTATCTAGATGCCCCCAAAGCCTCATGCAGTCATAGAGGGGGATTTTGTGAGGTGGGTGGGTCTGGAGTATGTGATGCTTGGGTTAAGAGAACCCCACCTTGGATGTGAGGGCTACCTGCTCTAACGGCAGGAAATCTGGATGGAATATAAGGACAGAAATGGAACTGCTGCCGCTGTCGCTGTTACTGCTGCTTGATGCCCCCTTCTTGCCCACCATGGACTGCATCTCCTCTGGATGCCCCTCTGCTGTGCCACCTTGCCTTGGAGCCAGCTGACCATGCACTGAAATTTCTACAAACTGTGAGCCAAATATATCTTTCCTCCTTAAATTTGGGTGTTGGGTATTTGTCTCAGCAACTCCAAGAGGGACAGTGGCAGGGAGCCTGGTCCCAGGACACTGCCGTGCACTAGGCTATGGTCCACACTTTCCCCAGACCTCGAGTGGCTGGCTCCTTCTCACCAACCCCCTTCCCCCAGCCCAGGAGGAGCCTTTCAAAAGCATCATCCACTCACACCCTGTGCTACCATCATCCTCAGTGCACCTCCTAACATCACCTCTCTCACTTGCTATCAGGTTTATTGCCCTCTCCCTGGGAAAGCTCCACAGTTAGGTCCACTCATTCTCAACCACCTAGGTACAGGCCTTCATCTCCCAACATCACTCTGTTGTGCTGGCTATAATGACTCAAACAACCCCAGTCTGAGTCCAAAGCGCTGCATGGAGTCCTTGATCAGTTTCTACACACAGTGGCTCTGACTCTACTATTCCCATTGTACAGATGAGGATACTGAGTCTAAAGGCCCATAAGATACACACCCAGTCTTGTAGTGAAGCTGAGGCTCAACATACCCTGACTCCTATTCTCTTTCTGCAGCCACATTTTTGCTGCAGAAAATACTCACAGTAATGGAGTTGCAGGCCTAAATTCAAGCATTCTGGGAGGCTGAGGCAGGGGGACCACAAGCCTGAGCCTAGCCTTGAGCAACTTAGTGAGACTCTGGCTCAAAAAATAAAATTTTAAGGCCAGAAATTTAGCTCAGTGGCATAAACACCTGCCTAGCAAGTACAAGGTCGTGAGTTTGATCCCTGGTACCAAAAACAAAAACAAATAAAATAAAATAAAATTTTAAAGGCTGGGAGCTGCATGTATCTGTAATCGTAGCATTCAGGAGGCTGAGGCAGGAGAATTGCTAGGAATTTGAGGCCAGCCTGGACTACATAGTTCAAGGCCAGCCTGAACTACATAGTGAGGCCCTGTCTGAAAAAAAACAAGGTGGGGGGCCTTGGGACTCTAACTCAATATGAAATCTCTGGGTACTCCCTCTACTACAAAAAAAATACATACAATGAAAGGGTGGACTATTATCTTCCATCTCTTCTTTCTCTATCATTCTCAACCATACAGGTGCCCGCGGTAGGCCCAGGTATGTGTGGAAGTCACTGCCTGTGACTGTGTGTGACAATCCCCACGGAGCTGCCTGTGGGACACCTATGGATCGGACAGCATGAGAGGAGGGAAAAGTCAATCCAGTCCATGATTTAGGTTAAAATTGCCACAAAGCCTACATTACTGAAAAAGTTGGTGATTAGGGAAGTGTCCTGGATTCTGGTTTCCTAAAGCCTGAAACTGACTTCCCATGGAAATTCCATACAGAGCTATTTGTTCTAGTAACAATTAAAGGCTTTGAAATCACTGATCCTCTTTGGCTGTCCTCAGATGACTTTAACATGAAGTCATTGCATGGGAAAGCGGCTAAGTAATGCTCACCCAGCGGCAGGGCTTCTACCCCTGACTCCAAGATGGTTTCTTTGGCTGATGGTCAAAACCTCAAGATCTGAGCCCAGACCACCTGCCTCTAATCCCTACTTCTTGACTGTGTGGCCTCACACAAGTTGCTTAATCTCAGTAAGTTCCCTGTCCATAAGCGGAAAGAATAGCGTCACCTCCATCACAGGCCTGGTACCAGGGCACATGAGTTCACATCTGTGCAGTATCACAACACATGCTTACAGCTGACCTTCCAGGTGGACAGCTGGACTCTCTTTCACCTTTGAGAAGTCTCAGGTTAACTGTCGCTAAAGTTCTTGATCTTGATCTCAGTTTTCTCACTTGTAAGTGATGCCAGGTAGCCCCCAAATAAGACAAGCTGAGCCTTGGCAGTTAATGATACAAGATAATGGTGAACTATTTTAAAGTCAGGACATGGGGCTGGGGATTTAGCTCAGTGGCATAAGCACCTGCCTTGCAAGCAGGCAGTCATGAGTTCGATCCCTGGTACCGATAAAAATGAAAAAGACCAAAAAATAAAATAAAATAAAGTCAGGACACGAAGAGCAGATACTAGCAATAAAGACTCATCATTCTGGGTGGAGATAGAGCTCAGTGGCACAGCGCCTGCCTGGCAAGCACAAGGACTGTGTTTGATTCCTAGCACCAAAGGAAAAAAAAAACCCAACTTATTCTGTTTCCTGTGAAAGCATATGGTAGGAACAAGAACAGCAAAAAGTGAAGAAAGTTATCTGTATGTATGAAACATTGTGTGGGCTCTTTGCTATATGGGACACAGATCTGCCTCAAGGCCCCTCAATCACCGTGTTTTTCCAAAGCAGAAATATGAAACTTGCTATAAAGCACAATGTGTTGGGGCTGGGAATGTAGCTCAGCGGCATAAGCACCTGCTTGGCAAGTGCAAGGTCATGAGTTCGATCCCCCATACCAAAAAAAAAAAAGGACAATGTGTTGTACCTGGCATTTGCTAGCAAAACAGTCACAGAATTTATTTGGCTTCTTAGGTTTTGGAGACAAAATATGCTGTCTTGGGTGACCAGAAGGCTGCTGATGCAAGAAAGTCCCAGAGAGGGTCCAGACTGTGAACACACTGTTCACCTCTTGGGCCATCTGAAATAGCACAGTCTGTGCTGGTAGGAACATCTGCAGTGGGGGAGAGACCTTTCAGTCTTCATCGAGCCCAGTGAAGAAGTGCAGAATGTGCCCCAGAACAAGGTCACACCTCCCAACAAAGCATTCCACTCTCAAAAGCAGCTACCTTTCAGCTATTGGACCCTACCAGAGACAGTGCCTGACCAAAGGCACCAAATGACCATTCAACCTGAGCAGCCCATGGTGAGTCGAATGTCGTTTGACCCATAAAGAGGGACATACAAAGCAATCATCCATTATGTGATGCAAATGACACATTTGGAGCAGGCTCCAGCTGGTCCAGAATGCAGAAGTCAATTGCATGAGAAGGTGGGCATTGGGAGGAACTCTACATAATTAACTGATAGGTATGCCAGCATGATTTGGTGGCACTAGTAACAGCATGTTCCTTTGGTATCCCTGAAAGACAGTGGTAAAGGGAAATCCTACTGGGCACAGAGCTACAAGTATACATTTGGTCACCCACTTTGTATGCATGGGATGATCATCCAAGATAAGGCTATGCATAGGTCACAGGGAAGGGCAAGTGACCCAGTCACTGGTCAGGTCCTGCAAGGAATAAAATTGAAAAACTGGAGAAAAAGACATTTGAGAAACAGGTAAGTTGTGGCAACCAGGACAAGGAAGCAGCTGCATAGCTTTGTTCTCAAGACTCAGAGCTTCAGGGTGGGGATTTAGCTCACTGGCATAAGCCTGCCTGGCAAGCATGAGGTCAGGAGTTCGATCCCCAGTACCAAAAAAAGAAAAAAAAAAAAAAAAAAAAAAAGAGTGAGAGCCTCATTAAAGCTTATGCCTAAGGAATCTCATTTGCTTTGCTGGATCTAACCTCACTAGGTGGCCCTACGGAGGTATGCACACAGGTACAAATCTTTGGGGCTCACATCAGTGCCCATCAATGGGTATCTGAGAGGAGTGAATGACGAGTTGGGCAAATAACGACCTGCATGTCAGTGGCCTTTCTCATCAGCTGGCACAATGAGCTGATAAACAGAAGACTTGCTGACCAGACAGAGGCTTTGCACGGACTTAGGATCAGAGCTGGCTTCTCATCAAGGTTGAGAGCTACTAATAAGTGTCTAAGTTGCTCACAACAGAGGTTAACACAGACCACTAACCCTGGCACTATTCCTTAGTGGAAAACAGAACGCCCACCCATATTATAGGAGGCTGATCACATCAGATCCCCTTCCCTTTTGAGGGAACACTAATTTGTCCTTATCAGAACCATTATAAATCCCAACACAGTCACCACACCTACAGAATGCCTGGCCTCTCATACCCCACACCACAGTGCCTGAGAACAAGAAGTCTATTCTACGACATAGTCATGAAGGTAGGCTCATGATCACAAGGCTTTCAGGCCTCACTCATTACTCACAATTACTCTGCTTATGGAATAATGGAACAGCCTGTTGAAGGCTTAGGAAGGCATCTGCAAAGCGACCTCTCCCAAAACTAGAAATCTCTTTCCTCTAAGGTGGAGTGTATGCTTTAAACCAATCCTCACAATACCACAGTGTGTCCCTTATAATCCTCTCTGCACAGTTCTGGGTACCAAGCACTAGAATTAGGAATAGTCACTCTCATCATTACATCAAATGACTTATTTGTGAATGTATGAATCCTTTCACCATAATCTTGGATCTTCCAGGTTAGATCCTAATTAACAGAAGAAAAAGACTTCTGATACCAGGGATATAGCTAAGCAGCACAAGCAGCTACCTGGCAAGTGCAAGGTCTTGAGTTCAATTCCCAATACCAAACTGAAACTATGCACCTTGGGATTCTCACACAGTGGACCAATAGGCAAAAAGAAGTTCCACTACCAACTGAGATAATCAGTCACAGTGACCATGAGGAGCTAGACTGCCTGCTATCTAACTGGAGCATGGAGGAGAATGTCCCAACCCAAGGATGGTCTGGGACAGCTCTTTCATGCTGAAGATGACAGCTAATGAGTAGCTGAAAAAACCAACAAGAGCTGGGAGGCTGAGGCAGGAGGACTGCCATGAGTTAGAGGCCAGCGTGAGCTACGTAGTAAGTTCAAGGCCAACCTGTGGTACATAGCAAAAAAAAAAAAAAAAAAAAACCAACAAGGGAAGGGCAACTAGGGGTCTACACATTTTCTGAATGAAGGCCTGGATCATTCTACTTGGTAAATGACCCAGATGAGGTGAATTACAAACTGGGGGTGGGGACCTCTGGAATGGGCAGGGAAGGAAGGGTAGTGGTTTCAGTTAGTGTCTGATCCATAATGACAGTTTTTTTCCCTAATCTTTTTACCTTAGTCTTTGAGAAAAACCCTCTTGACGGGAATGCTGATTTTGAAAGGAATGCTGTAACAGACTTGGGCCTGTCGCTTTCTTTTTGGGGACAAATAAGGAACCAAGAATGTCTTTGTATACAACAAATTTCAGCCAGATATTTCAATATGGGAGCTGGATATAATGAAAGGGTTCAAAGGGTATTAAAGACTGTATTAAACACAAAACTTGCATATCCCGTATAAGTTTTAAACGTATAAGTATCTTTTGACTCCTTGTTTCCAAAGGGGACGCTTGCCTCCAAGACCACCACCATCTTTACCCACGTCCCTTCTACTCTCTCTGTGGCCAGAGCAGGAGTCCAGGCTGAAGTAGTCAGACGCAGACTGCATGGTCTTCACAGCCTACATGTTGAGCCCCATCTCTCATAGAGTCAGGCTTCTATTTCTTTGTTTGTTTGTTTTGATTTTTTTGTTTGTTTGTTCGGTTTTGGTTTTTTGAGACAGGGCCTTGCTATGTATCCCAGGCTGGTCTCAAACTTGCAACCATCCTCCAGCCTCAATCTCTTGAGTGCTGGGATCCCAGGGATACGCCACCATGCTTGGCCCCATTTCTGATTAATATCACACCCACCTCATGGGCCATGAGATTTGGCTTCCCGAGTGAACATCAAGGATGCAGAAGATGCGGCCTCTGAGTCTGTATCTATAGGATGATCTTGACCAACAGGGAGCGGCAAGTGAGAGGGAGATGGGCAGACAAATTCCTCCTCTTCTCTCTTGGGGGATCACTCCAAGGTGTGACTTCAGTTTGGACACTGTCTGAGGAAAGTCATCTTTGCCAGGAAAAAGTGGCTGTCACACAAGCTGTCACTTTTTGTGGCTGAGTTTGATATGGCAGAGAGTGTACGGAGCTGTGGTACTGTGCTACCTTCTCCCCCTCATCACTCTGAGCGTGGGCCACCGTATAGAACCATGCTTCCCCACCTTCCTCATCCGTGCTTAACCTCCACAACTCACACACACACCCACGCACAAGAGGGCTCCTGTACAGCTGCCCACCAACTTGCCACAACCTTCGCTTTCATTTTAAGTACAAAGCAATTTTATAATAGCCAAAAGTAGATGACAATATCTTAACCACATAGTCCAAGTTTGAAAGATGAGCACTGGCATAAACCAACATGATATGCATTTAGGACACCATAGCCCTCTGTGACATGGCCACAATCTTTAATAAGACTGTATGAGGGGCCAGGGGTTTAGCTCAGTGGCATAAGTGCCTGCTTGGCATGAGGTTGTGAGTTCAATCCCTGGCACAAAAGAAAAAAAAAAAAAAAACACCTCTATTGGCACACCTGTAATCTCAGCATTCTGGGAGGCTGAGGCAGAAGGATCATAATTTCAAGTCCCACCTGTGCAATTTAAGTGACTTAATGAGAATCTGTCTCAAAATAAAAATTAAAAAATAAAAAAAAGGCTGTGGACACAGCTGAGATAGTAATCATTCACACAGGCAGAAAGCACAGAGCACCCAATGAATGCCCAAGGGCATGGAGCACTACAGAATGCCCTGAGTATATGGAGCATCTGAGGTGAACAGGTGTTCCAGCCCTGAGAACACAGGGCATAAGAGATGAGCTAGCTAAACAAAGGGGCATCACATGACAGATATATAAATACACGCATTGTGGTGAATGAGCAGTCTCTTCCTCCCATTCGGAGAGCGGGCTCCACCTAACCTCTTGCCATCTTCCCCTCCCCCACCCCAGGAATTTTGAGAGCTGCAAAGACCCTGGATTCAATACTCAGTCCCCCCCACCACCACCACCAAAAAACAAAAAAAACCCTCTGTTGGCCTGACTCACCAATGTTTTTTGGATGGTACTGGGGGCTGAACCTAGAGTTCACATGTGGTAGACAAGCAATCTACCAGTGAGTGTACGCCTAGCCTTTTTTTTTTTTTAACACAATATCTCACTATGTAGTCTAGACCTGGCCCTCCTCCCTCATCATCCTGAGGAGCTGAGATTATGGGAGTGTGTCACCATGTCCAGCTGCCTCCTGACATATTAAGACAGTCTTTATCCTTTCTGGGTTGATGGCACCAAGAACAGTATATAGTGAGTAGTCATGAATCTTTGGCTTAAATCACAAAAAAATTAGTGAAAGAAATCTAGGTCCTGGCCCCAGCTGTGCAAGCAACTTGAGAGGTATGAAAGACTCTGGTGAAGGGTTTCACTTTCCTCAGCCTCTGTGCACCTTCCCGGGGAATGGGACCATAAGGTTCCCTGCCCTCTACCTGGTCTGTGAGGATCTAGTGAGAAGGACCTGGGATTAGTGTTTGGAGCAGCAAGGGGAGAGTTTAAGATACCACCACTGATGCTGCTAACAGTCCTCTAATAGTGTTGACACTAAGAATGACCCGCTTCATTGGAGGAAATTGTACTCCTTTCCTGCAGGACTGTCTGGTTTTGCCTGTATCTAGCTCCATCCTCTGCACAAGGATGGCAGCCAAGCCTCTTCCTCCACAACTAGTCTCACAGATTCCATGGCTTTAAAAAGTCTTTCCAGAAGTTTCCAGAAGTTTGAGCCACCTCATTCCTGTTGGTGCCCTGTTCCTTCCCTCCTCATGTCTCCTCAAAACATCATAACAGAGAAGCCCTGGACACCCTCTAAAGCTTATCTGGAACAAGGAAGCAGAGAAAGGATCAGGAGGGATAAAGGTTAGATAGGAGGAGGACTTCCCAACACCTAAACCCAGACTGACAAAAACCCAGCATCACCTTCAACAGCTTGGCTTCTGGGGGCAGGACAAGTGTCTTCCGACTTTCCGTGACGTGGGTCCTTGCCAGGGCTGAGGCTGTGGTTGAAGCGACATTTCCTGTGCCTGGGGGCCAGGGTGAGAGGAAAGATGAGTTGCTGAGTGTGCACACCTTTTAGGCACACATACACTCGCTCTGCTGCAGTCCCCTTCTCAGGCTGCCCCATGGAGATGCCCATGGCCCAGGTATGTCCCCAAGGTAAGTGTAAAGTCTAGGGGTGGGTGGCAGGGACCATCAAGGCCCTCAGTCCGAGCTGGGTTGACTGGCAAATGCCATAACCCCTAACTGCCTTCCTGGGAGGCCATATACATTCTGCTGAGGATAATGTCAGCATATACATTCTGCTGGGTGCTGCCTAGAGAAGAGAAAGGAGGGAACAAAGAGGGTGGCTGATAGAGGACCCTGAGCCAGAAGAGGGCCTTAACCCAAGAGCCCTTCCTCTCTCTGGTACTTCCCGGCCATCCAGAGATCACCCTAATTCCCAGGTTCTTGTCCCCCGCATTTTCCTCCACCCCCTCTGGCAAGGTTAACCCCTCTGTGATGCCTGTCTCCTTATTCCTCCCTGATGTCCCCTCTGTAATGGTGCTGTCATAACCATCCCATCCTGCAGACAGCTTGAGGGAGGAAGAGAGGTAGAGACAGGCGCTTCAGCCCTCTTTGTGCTAACAGGGAGCCGCGAAGCCCCGCCCCCCACCTTCAGCACCTTCCAGCCCAGGGACTTGGCCCGAAAAAGCTGTCAGGGCCTCGGGTTGTTCCTAGAGCCCACGCTGCAGACCCTAAGGATGGGGGAGCCCCAACCCAGTCCTGGGGCCCCAGCTGCTGTCCATACTTCGGTGAGTAGGAACACGGGGTGTGTGTGCCTCCCTCATTTGCTCCTGCCTTCCCATGAGTGCAGTCCTGTGTGTAGACAAAGATCACAAAGATCTGGTACTCTTCTCAGGGCTGGGGTTACACAGGTAGGAAAGAAGACCCCACTTGCTCCCACTTTACGGTGAATCCGAACTTGCTCCCTGCTACTCCAGGGAGCTCAGGCTAGGTCCACAGGTGGCCAGAGCATCTCTAAGTCAGTGCTTTCATCCACCCAGTGCATTCTGGATCCTTCTTGGTCCTTCTCATTCACCTGCTCACCAGGAATCTGCTCTGTGCATTGCTCAGTCCCTCATCTCATAGGGAAGCTTCCTCATCTGGCCACCAGGATGACTTCCTGAGCCATCTGCTAGGGAGTGACTTTATGCTCATCTGGAAAGCCTCCATGCCGCTCTCCGCTCTTCATAATAGCTCACTGGTTCTGGATTAAACACCCTCCATTCCAGAGGGGAGAGGGAGGAAAGTCCCAGGAAACCAAATAGTTGGAGCTAAGGAATGGATTTAAATCAGTGACTTTGGAAAGGACTTTCTTGCTGGGCAATTTTATCCTCAAATGGAGGAGGGGCTCGATATCGAGGAGAAGATGGAGGAGTAGCCTATTAATCATGATTGCTTCAGCCTCCCAAAACCCTTCTCCTACGCAGGCATTTCCCCCAGCCCTGGGGGCTGCTTGTATCCCAGGGAATGTGGAGAAAGCTGAAGAGGTACCTGAGGAAGGCAGCCTGTCTCTGCAGGCTGAGATCCGTGCTTGGTTCCAGGAGACCCAGGCCCACTCGCTCCTGCAGTGTGGGGCAGCTCCGGCCTGGTTCCACGGCTTCATCACCCGAAGGTGAGTCACAGAGGAGGACCCAGCCCCAGTGAGCCAAAGGACAGGTCCTGGGTCTGGAGCCCGCCAGAACTCCATGCGGCCTGGGGCTGGGTTCAGCCCCAGGGGTTTCCTTTTGCTTTGATGGCTTTCCTGGGGAGGGTCATTGAAGAGGTCCAGCCCAGCTCTGTGTTTCTCAGTTTCCCCTCTGAAGGTACCCTATCCTCCTGTCCTTGAGGACACTAGTCCTCCTGTGTTCTGCTTCTCTGTACCTCCACCTCTTATTTTTTTCCTTTTTTTGAGCTAGGATCTTGCTATGTAGTCTAGGATGGCCTTGAACTCACTATGTAGTCCAGGCTATCCGTAAACTCAAGTGCTGCAATTATAGGCACAAGCCACCACATCTGGTTTTTTTTCTTGTTTGCAGTACTGAGATTGAACCCAGGGCCTTTGCACCAAGATACATTCCCAGCCCTTTTTATTTTTTATTTTGAGACAGCATCAAGTCGCTGAAATGCCCAGACTGAGCTCAGACTTGCAATTCTCTTGCATCAGTCTCCCAGAGTGCTGGGGTTACAGATGTGCAATGCCACGCCTGGCTCTCTTGCTCCATCTTTGTCTCTGGTTCTATCCAGCCTGCTCCTCCTTCTTCCCCTCTTCTCCAACAGTCTGTTCCACTTCTGTCTCTTTCTTCACCTCTTCAGTCCAGCTTGTGGCTTCTGAAGTCTGGAAATCTAACAAGCATCCCACTGCTGCGGCCCCAGCCCCTCCAGGTTGTCCTTCCAGGTTGAGGCCGGGACAGGACTGGGGTGAGGTCCCCGGTCTTGCATGGACCCTGACTCTTGCATAGCCTTCAGCTTTTCCGCTTAGTGTGGGGACCTCCATGAAAGCCGAGGAGGCAGGAGGAGCAACCCGGTTCCCCTCTTCTCTCTGTCACCTTCAGGGAGGCTGAGAAGCTGTTGGAGCCCCAGCCTCAGGGGTGCTACCTGGTGAGGTTCAGCGAGAGTGCCGTGACCTTCGTGCTGACCTACAGGTGAGGGGGGCGCGTCGGGGACCAGTGGCAGGGTTTAGGTCAAGGGGCGGGGCTCGGCACCGGCACAGAATCCTACAGATCTGGTTTTGCACTCAGCGGGCGGCCAACTGGAGTGAGACCTTGGCCGGGGGCGGGTAGGGGTGCAAATGTGATCCCTAGTGGGCCCTGCAGGAGCCAAGCTTGCTGCCGCCACTTCCTGCTGGCCCAGCTCACAGATGGGCGCCACGTGGTGCTGGGTGAGGACAGTGCCCACGCACGGCTGCAGGATCTGCTAAGCCACTACACTGCACAGCCGCTCAGCCCCTATGGAGAGACGCTGACCCAGCCCCTCGCCCGCCAGGTAGGCATCTGCGACCCCGCCAGCCCCACTCCCAACAGAACTGGGGTTCCACCTCCCTGGCTACACACTGCGGGATAAGTGCTGGCAAGAGGCCCAGGGGACACCAGCCGAGTTGCACAAACCACAGGGACAGGGGTAGGCACAGAGCAGCGGGTCACACCCCATGTGACCTTTAAGGTATGCTTACAGATTTCAGGCCGGGGATATAGCTCAGCCGCACAGCGCCTGCCTGGCAAGTGCAAGGTCCTGAGTTCTATTCCCAGTACAAAAGTAAATAGTGCTTACAGAGCTGGGCATGGTAGCATAGACCTGTAATCTGGAGGCTGAAGCAGGAGCATCACTGCAAGTTTGAGGGCAATTTGGGGTACATAGAGACCCTATCTCAAAAAAAAAAAAAAAAAAAAAGATATACCTACAGAGTCCCTACTGTGTCCTGAGCTTAGGCTGACAGGCCCTGGGAGTGAACCATGTATAAAACAGGAGGATCTCATACTCACAAACCTCACTTTCCAGCAGCAATGGCAATTAAGTCATAGAAATCAAGTACATGGAATGCCTATCTGAACAAGTTCAGGGAGTTCTAAGAGACATGGTGCCAGGGGGGCATCCTTCTGGGCACTGGGGAAATGGTGAACAAAACTGACCACAACATCCCAACTCTCTAACAGGTAACAAGTAATAGTAAATTGATAGTACATAGGAAGTCCAGTAAAAAAAAAAATAAATAAATAAATAAATGAGGGCCTAGAGTTTAGCTCAGCAATGTAAGTGCCTGCTTGGCAAGCATGAGGTCATAAATTCAATCCTTAGTACCAAAAAATAAATAAATTAATTAATTAAAAAAGAAGAGTGACGAGGTTAGGGCATCAGTGAAAGCAACTGTGGTTAGTATACCTCTGAACAGAGGACTGGTAGCATTCTAGGCTGTAATAACAGCAAGTGCAAAGGCCGTGAGGTAGTGCTGCAGAATCCAAGAGATCAAAGAGACCAATAGGGAAAATGAAGGATTTATTTCCAGGATTTTAGATGCGTATAGACCTAGCCGAGCTTAAGTCAAAACACTAAAACAAAGGAAGGGTACTACTTTTAGACATTTGGTTTAGAAGTTGGTCTTTAGAAAGGAGGTGGGGACTAGGAGAGCAAGGGTACAGAAGTAAGACAAAACAGTTAACAACTTGGCCTTGAGAGAAGACACAACCTCATGAATCCTGTGAGAACAAGACATAGTTGCCAGTTTTATCTGTACCAGAACAAGAAGTTACAGCTATGGGTGGGGGAAGAGGGCCGAGGGGGTTGTTGTTTAGGTGCCACTTCAGTAGGAAAACATCTGATGAACAGTGAGAGAGAGAGAGAACACACAAAAGACAGCAGTGAGGAAGCCAGCAGGAGTGCTTCCGTGTGACAGGGATACAGAGGTAGAAGATGCCAGAGAGGTAGGTTGGCGGCCCTGCGGACTCTGGTAAGGACTTGGGATTGCATGCAGATGAGGTTGCACTAGAGCTGTGAGGAGTGTCGAGGCCAGGCAAGACTAGAAGGGGCAAGGAGGGACTGATGGAGGGACTGATGGGACAAGGCAGCATGCGCCTGGTGCAGGTGGAGTGAGGAGCAGGGTGCTGATCCTAACAGGGGCAGCCTGCAGGGTTTTTGCAGGGTTGGATCAGGAGTAAACAAAGAGCGTGCTGTGACTGACTGCAGGTAGGAAGAGCAAACCTGGATGGACAGAAGATGGGGTGCACTGGGCAACATGCACAGTTGGAGATGTCCCTTCAGCATCCAGATGTGGGTGTCAAGAAGGCAGTGGCTGCTGGGGATGCAGCTCAGTGGTGGAGTAATCAGCATCAGGGAGAGCTTGGAACTGCCATTCAGGACCCCTCCTGTCTCTCAGCAGCTATTCCTATTCCCCAATACATTTTCCTACTCTAAAAAACAACAACAGATGGAGCCTGGAGCCTTCGAGATAGGTCAGGAAGGGTCTATATCCAGAAATCAACGTAGATGGAAAAGAAATAAAATGCTTGGTCTCCAGCATTCCAAATTTGCAGAAAAGAGGCGGTAGCCCGGGAACAATTGAGAAGGGCAGCAGAGAAACAGAGGAGAAAAGCACGGTGCTGTGGAAGCCAAGCAGAGAACAGGATCCAGGAAAAATGAGCCGAACACTGATCTTTGGATCTAACAGGAAGTCACTGGTAACCCCGACAAGGAGCTCCAGGGAGCTGTGCACAGCCTTTTGTGAGGTAGAGGCAGGGAACCTGAAGGTTTCTAAGCAGCCAGGGCAGGGATGAGGAGGAATGGGCTGGAACTGAGAAAGCTAAAAGTGTCAGTGACCAAGACTGACTAAGACCAGGTGCGACAGGAATTGAGCTTACTCTGAGAAGCTGGTAGCTCTGGCAGGTTGCCAGCAGAGTTCAGGTAAGGACTGAAGAATGGGTCCTTAGGGCTAGAGGAAAGGGGTGGGCAGAGTGGGAGGCACAAAGCAGAGGTGAAGGCTGAGAGAAGAGGGCAGACATGAAAGATATTTAGGTGGCTGGGTGTGGTGGCACACACCTGTAATCCCAGCACTCAAGAGGTTGAAGCAGGAGGATTGTTGCAAGTTTGAGGCCAGCCTGCGCTACAAAGTGAGTTTAACATTGGCTTGAACTGCATAGCAAAACCCTATTTTTAAAAGACTAGGGCTGGGGATTTAGCTCAGTGGCATAAGTGCCTGCCTAGCAAGCGCGAGGTCATGAGTTCAGTCTCCAGCACGCACACACGCGCGCGCGCGCGCGCACACACACGCACACACGACCAAAAACAAACAAACAAAAACACCTTAAAAACGAAAGATATTTAGGCAGCAAAAGAAGCAGGATTTGGGTTGCATCTGATGCAGGAGTGAGGTGGGTGTGTGGATGATTCTTAAGGTGTTATTTGGGCAGCGGGGTGAACTTGCCACTTTTTTTCAGTACTGAGAACTGAATCCAGGGCCTCTGCACTAAGCTATATCCCCAGCCCTTTTTTATTTTGAGACAGGGTTGCCCAGGCTGAGCTCCAACTTGTGACCCTCCTGCCTCAGCCTCCCAGAGGGCTACAGTTACAAACATGCACCACCACAGCTGGCTTAGGTTGGCACTTTTTATTTATGAATAAAATTCCATGGGAAGGCACAGAGATAAACTTCTGATTTGGATCCTGGAAGCCTGCAGCAGACACAGAAGCATGAGAAAGGCCCTGTGGCCTGGGCCTGCCACAAGCAGAGCATGTGGAGAGCAGTCAGGCATCCAGGGCCAGTGCTGAGCTGACTGGAGGTTCCCGTCTCCCACAGCACCTCTGCCCGTAAAATATCTAGCAATGCCTCCATAGCTAAATTCCTCCCACCCACAGAATAACCTACAGGCATAACGGCCTTGGAGACACCCACCACCCTCCCCATCATCCTGAAGCCTCGTCATCCTAGGACGAAACAGGGCTTAATGCCTCAGGCACAAAGGATGACTGGCCTGGCCCTGCCTTTCCATGGAAGGAAACTGAAGGCTGAGGCAGGTCTAAGACAGAGTTCACCTTTCTCCCTGTCCCTTGCCCTTCTCACGCACTGCCCAGCCCCAGGCTCTGTGTCCCTGTCCTTCCCCTCCCCATCCTGCTCTCAGGTCAGATATTCTATCCTTCTGGATCTCCGTTCCTGCACTGTACTCCCTCCCCCACCCAGCCCCTCAGGTCATCTCCTCTCCTTCCCCCAGACTCCAGAGCCCGCAGGGCTTTCCCCAAGGACTGAAGACTCAGATTCTGGAAGCAAAAGCCAGGACTTGAACCCCCTCTACCAACAGAATCCAACCCCAACCCCAAGGCACAAAGAAAAGGCTTGGGAGCCAAAGGAGGTACTGGAGGGAGGGGGGAAGACCTGAGAGTACAGGGGAGTATGGAGGGAAGCAAAAGGAGCAGAGGCCATAGCAGTGGGCCCCAGGCTGGGACCTGGTGGGGATCTACCACTCGGGCTGCCCTGACTGCCCGGCCATGCCCTTGTCCAGGTCCTGCTGCCCAGGTCCAAACCTCCTGTCCCTGCCAAGCCTGCGCTGCCCCCTGAGGTCTACGCAAGCCCTGCACCACGACCCCGGCCAACCCCACCACCCAGGCCTGTGACCCCCATCTACCACGAGCTGGATGAACCCATCGCTTTCTACGCCATGGGCCGGGGCTGCCCCCCAGAGACATCTGGCCACGTCTATGCAGAGCTGGATGGGTCAAATGCCTGCAGCCAGGTGAGGGGCTGCCACTGTCGGGTGGGCAGGAAGAGACGGGACCGCGTGGTTCAGCTGCCGGTGGCCTCTTCAGGGCCAGACAGAGATGGCTTCTCTTCACTCCTCCAGGGTCCCCTCTGTCACAGTCGCCTTCCTACTTCCCAAAGTAGAGATGCCACACGTGTCTCCCTCTCTTTTTCACCACCTCGGCTGGCTGCACTGTGGTCTGTGGCCATCTCATCCACTCTGCACCTTGATGCTAGTGTACCCCACTCCACACCTCTGTGGCGCCTCTCCCTCTGCCTTCATGGCTCTGCTGTCCTAGGGAAGGAGAACATTTGAGGTCCCGTGTGTCACCTGGGTTCAGGGGAAGGGACTTTGACCTCCTTCCATACATACCCTGTTTCCTTCCACACGCAGTCTTCCCTCTGGCCTTTCAAGCCTTATTCAGGGAGGGGATTGCGCTGAGGTGAGCCCCGCTGGCCGCTCCCACCGCCTTACTCCTCCTTCCTGCCTGCTCTTCCCTCCTTCTTACTCTATCCTCAGCCCTTGCTCCCTTCCCAGCCCTCCCTCCCTGCCAGCCCCCCACACTTTCACCACACCCCTGTCAACGGCTGCAGCTGGGGAGCTGATGTTGATCTCAGCTTCTAGGTGTCCCCAGCCTTCCCCCCAACTACACACACACACACACACACACACACACACACACACACACACAGCTAACCGACTCTCATTCTTGCCCCAAAGCTGCTCCCTCCCCTGTTCCTTGCCTGGAATCCTAGAGCTCCCTAAATATCTCTTCCCACTTTACCCCCACTCCTAAAGCTTCTAATCCCAGATTCTTATAGCATCTCTTCCTAAACATTCCTTCCTGCTCTATCCTCTTGTCCCCATACTGCCCCAGTCCTTTTTGAGACAGGATTTCACTGTTCAGGCAGGCCTTGAGTTTACTAGGTACCCCAGGCTGGCCTCAAATGCAGTGATTCTCCTGCCTCAGCCTCCCAAGAGGTGAGATTTCAGGCATGTACCACCATGCCCAGGCCCATTTTCTCCCCCGACCCCCTAGTCAAACTCATGAATTCATGCTTGTCAGACAGGTATTTGTGCCACTGAGCTAAATCCCCAGGGCTCCCCCTGCCCCATTGTCTCTTAGTCAGAACTTTCCAAAAGCTTCTTAACTGAACCAATCTGGCCACTGTGATACTTCTACCTCCAGAAAGTCAGACTGGCCTCCCTGAAGCAGTCCTCCTGCCATTGAAACCTTATACACTTAGTGGGGCCTCATCTTGGACCCCTGAGTGGGGTCCAAGCTCCTTGGCCTGCCACCAGCTGCTCTCATCATCCCAAACCATGCACCTTTCTCCAAAAGCATGCCTCCTAGGGTTTTGAGCATCCCAGGAAGTGCCCTGCCATTCCCTGTCCCTATAGCAATTTCTGTAGGCTCCTCCCCCTGCTCCCCAACAGCCTTCTAACCACACTTCAAGATCTGCTTGTCAGGGGATGGAATGTAGCTTAGTGACAGAGCTCTTGCCCAGCATGTAAAGGCGCTAAGTTTAATGCCTAGTACAACAAAAACAAAACAATTTACTTGTCCTTCTCTGGAAAGACTTGGCTGACTTGAACCACAGAGGTCACCAACTGTGCATTACACCACCTGTCATGCAGTTGGTCACCTGAGGCACCCATCTTTTCCATCTTCCTCTTCGCCCTCCCCTCAATAGAGTATGAGCTCCCTGTAAGCAAGGACTTATTCAGCTAACTCTAAACCACGTAGCCAGTGCCTGGCACTGAGCTGGTCCTCAGGAATGCTTGAGGAACGGGGTTAGCGGGGAGAAGGGAGAGAGGAGACAGGAGGGTTTTATACTTCCTTCTAGAAGCCAAGGCCTGCTAAGACCAGCTGCTTCTCCCCCTGAGACTACAGTAGGCCTGAGGCCGAGGGGAGGGGCTGTGACCTAGGACTGTCCTCTCTGCAGGATCCAGACAGTCTGTAGCTACCTCCTGGCAGCTCTGTGCCTGGCCAAGGCCCTCCCCTGCCCCAGAAGTCTCCATGCCCCTGGAGGTACATCCTTCTCCCTAGCCTTTACAGATGCTTCAGGACAGAAGATAGACAAGGCTTCCCTTGGTTCTGCCCAGTAGATGGTGAGTCTGAGTAGGAGAAAATGACTGGAACAGCAGGTGCAGAGACCTCCTCACATACCCGGGTAACCTCAGGAAATGGATGGGAGAAACCACAGGCAATCAAAGCTGAAGAGGACTTCAGCCCTCATCTATCACAAGGATGGCAAAAAGGTGTCAACTTGCCTGCCAACTTCAATCCATTGGTCATGACTGCCTAGAGCGCAGCACTGAAAAGGATCTTAAGGTCACATCTGAACTCAGCAGAAAAGAGCACTGTGACTGATTAGTGATGTCTGCTGTGGGTACAGAAAGGAGGAGGAACAGTGCTTCATCTGCCCTTACTGACCAAGTCTAGCTCCCTCACTGTGCAGGATGCAGAAACAAAGCCAGCGAGGCAAAGTGACTTAGCCAAGGTCAAGAACTAAAACCTAAGCTTCTTGATTCTCTCGTTCAGTGCCCTGTTCCTTGCCCCACATCCTGAAACTCTTCTCCTGCTTTCCTCTTTGCCTGTTTTACCGCTGGGGCCCTTAATGTTAGGTCCCCTCCTGGACGCAAGTTTAGCCCTGTGCCCTTGACAGTCTGCTCCCCACCCCCATCCCCACTCAGAAACCTAGAAGTCAGAGGAGCAAATGTGGAATCTGTCTCTTCTTAGGGACATTCGAACTGGCTTGTTCCCAAGAATCTCTGAAAATCCACTGCCTCAATGCCAGCGACCCTCTAAGATGGCAAGATATGTTCAAGGAAGCTCTGCTGGCCACTGCCCTGGTTTCTCCTCCTGGAGTCTAATTTCTTTGGTCCTCTGGGCCTTTGAGTCTGGGCTCTGGTCCAATGCTGCTGTTGTCTGAGGAATGCTTTGGTGAGAACAGATGTTAGAACTTGTTTGTTGATTCTCTAATAAATCATCACCAACAACCTGCCCCCCCTCGGGGATCCAAGTCCTCCAGCCTGTCTCTTTCCCCCTCCCCCACTGTCTGACTTCTCCGGCGTTACCACTGCAGCAGGGCAGACAGGTCTAGGGGTTGAAAGACCCCCGGGCAAGGGTCACAGATCTGTCAGCTGGGGGCTGGGATACAAGAACCCCCTCTGCCAAGTATGCCTTCTCCAGCTGGGGTGGCTGTGGGGGCAAAGGGTGCCAGTAAAGAAAGAGGAGCACTCCTCATCTGCCCCAGCCTCTCTACCAGGCTCAGGATAAGCCTGTGTGTGAGCTCCTTAGAGTAGAGACCCCCTTGAAATGGTTCCAGGACTCTTGGGGAATAGCCCTTTGCCTCACTTGGAGCCCCATTCCCTCCCCCTTCCCCCATGTGACACTTTCTCACCTTCTCTTCCCAGGCCCTCTTCAGGGCCAGCCTTGTGCCCCACAGAAAAGCTCCACTCACTCAAGGGCTTCAAACAGCTGGAGAAATCTGCCTGGTGTCGTATTTTTGTCTCTGACTGGGGCTGAGTCCGGGCCATGTCCAGCTCGAAAGGTCCCACAGCAGGCTTCCCGATCTGCTGGGGCCTGGGTTAGGTGTGGCTTCACTCCTCTGCATCCCCATTCCTGGAAGGGCTAAGCAAGGCAGTACCTACTGGGGTCTCCCTTACTACTAAGGGGCTCTACAGCAGTCCTGCAGCCTCTCCCCCCAAGCCACACTGCCTGGGCTTGGCTGTTGCCACCACCATGCCACCCCCAGCCTGGCTCCAGTGCCAGCTACAGGGACTCGCCAGTTTCCCTCCTTTCCATGCCAGGACTAATCAGCTTCAGGACAAACACAGATGCTGAGTCAACAGAGTTGGGGTTCCACTTCCTTTGTCTGTAGGTCTAAACCCCTTGCGAGCAAAGGGGAGGATGGAAGCAGGGAGCAGATTGCTCTGCTGAAATCTTTCAGGATGCTGAAAGTGCACAAAAGGTCTCAGGTTAGATTCGTCATCTGGCAATCCTTGTGGCAGGTGGAGAGGCACAAGTGTGGCCTCTACAGCAAAAGCTGGGAAAGCAAAGTCAGAAACAGGCTCAGCCAGGCGTGGTGGCTCACAACTGTAATCCCAGCATTTGGGAGGCTGAGGCAGGAGGATTGTTGTGAGTTGGAGACCAGCCTGGGCTACAAAGTGAGCTCAAGCCCTGACTGAATTGCATGGAGAGACCCCGTCTCAAAAAGACCAAAAAATGGCCTGGGGATTTAGCTCAGCGGCATAAGCGCCTGCCTTGCCAGTGTGTGGTCGTGAATTCAATTCCCGGTACCGATAGAAAAAGACAAAAATATATATATATATCAAAAAGACCAAAAAATAAATAAAAATTCTGCCAAAAATCAATGAATCACTTACTATTTAAAAAAAAAAGAAACAGAGGACTCCCAAACTTGGGTGGGGATTTAACAGAATGAGTGGATCAGGAGGGGCCAGAGATCCTTGGGACCCAGGGGCCTCTGCTAGCGGTGGAACAGAAAGGAATGGCATGTCAAGAGAGCCCTGGCTTCCTGTTGTGGCACTGTGATAAGTAGCTGTGCAACCTTTGGCAGGGGGGTCATGCTCATGTTTCCCTGTCCTGATTCTTTATGGAGATCGACTCCTCTGTACATGTGGCCAATGCACAGCAGATCATGCAGATGAAGGGCTTTGACAGGCAGGACTGCTGGGAGGACCACAAGGACTTCAAGGACACTGGTGGCAAATTTTTGGTTCACCTCAAGTGGAAACTCCTATCTAAAAAGAAGCCCAGGGCCTACATCTGTCATCCCTGCTCATCACTAATAGCACAGGATCCCTGGCAGGCAGGAAGATAAGCTACAGGCCAGCCCTAAAGACAAGGAGGTGGGTATCCCCTCCCAACCAGGGGCCACACCCTGCTTCACTACCAACAGGAGGTCTGGGGCTAAGGAAGACGCCAGGATGGAGGAGCAGTTGAACTAATTTATACAGAAAAGTTTATCTCCCCGTAAAGTTTGTGTATCTTTTTTTGTTTATTTGTTTGTTTTTGGTCTTTTTCCTTTTTATTGGTACCAGGGATCGAACTCACGACTGCCTGCTTGCAAGGCAGATGCTTATGCCGCTGAGCTAAATCCCCAGCCCCATCTTTTAACCCCTATGCCCAAATAAAAATGCCATCTTTGAAAGGACTAGGAAGTCCTTATTTTACTTTGGTACCGGGGATTGAACTCACAACCTCACACTTGCCAGGCAGGAATTTATGCCACTGAGCTAAACCCACATCCCAGAAGTGACCTTTTTAAAGATGCAGCTTAGGGGGAGAGAAGTCAGAGGACCTTGAGAGCTCTCTAGCCTAATTCTGCCCATTCCCAGAAGACTGGGTGTCTCCCAGCCCAGAAAACATCCTGCTACATCATAGTACGGCCCTAAAATAAGAAAGCTGGACTGCTGGACAACAGGAGGGTGGCAGCTCAGATTCGAAGGGCTGTACCTAGAGGTGCTAGACTCATGAGGATCACAGGCAGAGAGGCCCTTGGGCCACCCTACCACCTGAGACACCCCTTAGAGACCTCAGCTCTGGCCCTGTGCCTCTGGGGTAACAGGAGTGTGGTCAAGGCTGATGCTCTGGGCTGAAGGCTGGATGGATGGACAGATTTGGGCTAATACAGCCTGTGTGTCCCTGTGGGCTGCAGGAGCCCTGTCTGGCTCCAACCCAAAGTAGGTCAGATTTCAGATAAGCGGGTGGTTTTCCTGTAAGTGATGAAATCCTCCAGTGGACTTAATGAGAAACAGACTACTCAACTTACCTCAGCATGCAAAAGCAGAAGCCTGGTAAGATGCCCCACTCGCATTTCCTTCTCATCCCGACTCATGGCGCACACCGCTCTTAACTGCCCCTCGACTCAGCCTTGCCTCTGCCACCAGGCCTGCAAAGCACCTTCTCCCCAGTCCATGCAGGACTGGACTCCAGCCACATTTATATACAGCACCAGAGCGCTCCGAAGCACCTTCCTCAATGACCCTGTCCACATTGGCCCCCTTCAGAATGGTGCCAACAGGGTTCCCAGTAGCCTGCAGTCTTTGGGACGGCTCCTACTTGTACCTTGTTCTGCCATCTGTCCTGTGCCTCTACACAGTGCCCCACAGCTAACTGGAGTCTACAGACACTACCACCTCCCTTTCCACACAAAAAAAGAGTAGGAGTCTACAAGTCTTCAGGGAGATGACACTCAGCTTCCAAATGGGTCCAGGCCAGGGACATCAGTCTAAATTTTTTTCCTTTTGGTTTTATGAGACAGGATTTTGCTGTGTAGTTCAAACTGGCCTTGAACTCACTATATGTAACCCAGGCTGACCTCTAACTCATAGTATTCCTCCTACTTCACCCTCCTAAATGCTGGGATTACAAACATTTGCCATCACATTCAGCCCCTTTTTATGTTTCGTTTGTTTTTGAGACAGGGTCTTGCCATGCAGTTCAGGCTGGCCTTGAACTCACTACTATGTACCATGTCTTGAACATTTGGCAATCCTTTCATCTCAACCTCCCAAGTGCTGGGATTACAGGCATGTACTACCACACCCAGGTGTTTCTAAATTTTTTTTTAATTTTTTTTTTTCCCCTTTGGAGACAGAGGCTGACCTTGAACTCACGATGTAGCCCAGGTTAGCCTCACACTTCTGGCAATCCACCTGTCTCAGCCTCCCAAGTGCTAGGATTACAGGTGTGCACAATGATACCTGGTAACACCAATGTAAATCTGATTCACTTTTGGGAAGGTATTTCATCACTTCATTGTCTACTGGATGTAATTTTATTATCTAACAATACTGTCATGCCACAGAAAGAACCTTCCTGACCTCCTGGCTCCATAGATACGGAGATCATTAATAACACTTTCCATATTTGGGATCACAGAGCCCTCCAAAAGTCATCTCACCCCAACAAAACCATGCATACAATTTTTTTTTCTTTTTTTTGGTACCAGAGATCAAACTCACAACCACACGCTTGCAAGGCAGGTGCTTATGCCACTGAGCCAAACCCACAGCAATCTCTAGAATCTTTGATGGCCATGAATCCAGCTAAGATGGTGGATAAAAAGGAAAAAGCAAAACAATCAAGGTAACTCAGGGCCCTTTGAGGTCCCCTACACAAGCCAGCATCAAGGCTACAAAGGGCAGGCAGCAGCTGACAGACCAAATGTTTTATTTCAACAGATATCCCTCATTTAAAAAAAAAAAGTTGGGGGAAGAGTTCAACATTTGATCACGCCCAACAGGGGGAAGACTCCCATCCCAGAACTCAGAGCCCCTTTGGAGGCAGCGCTCAAGTCTTTGCCAGCTCTATCACAGAGAGGAGCTGAATTTTCTAACTCGTTAAGAAAAATCTATCAAATATGTTCATTCTCGCAGAGGCGAGAGCTGGTTCCTCAGGGAAGGAGATCCTGGGCTTAGAGCAATGGGGTCCCAGGGATGAAGCTGGAGGCCGGACCAACTGGGCGCAGTCAATTCCAGAGCACTAGAATCCATATTTGGCTTGGGTCTGGCGGCGACTGAGCTTGTTTTCTGACCAGGTATTCTTCAGTTCCAGCTCCCGCTCTTTAGCCTGTGGTAGAAGAAGGCATAGGTGAAGTCATAATGGGAGAGAGAGAGAGAGAGAGAGAGAGAGAGAGAGAGAGAGAGAGAGAGAGAGAGAAAAGAAGTTTAGAATGTCAAGCAGGCCCTCTTCCACTGAGCTGCATCTCTACTCCTTAAACTGGAATTCTGAAACATATTTTCTTCTTACCTCTGTTTTCCAATATAGTATCTTTCTCTTATCACAACTATGAATAACAGATCCCTTAAAAGATTTAGTTTCCTCTTTTCCAAGCAAAAGGGGAGACTCCATAAAAGCAAAAAAAAAAAAGCATCTAACTGGGGTTAAGTGGTTAAGCAGAATAAGAACCTTTGTGCTTACTTGGGTAGAATTAAAGCTCAAATGCCAGGTGAGAATGAATGAACAAATGAAGATGAGAATAAGAAGGCAGCATCTGAAAAGAATGAAGACAGCTGCCCCTAACATCGGAACAGCAGAGTGGGAGGGGGCAGCCACCTCCCTGTCCAGACACAGTTCAGTCTGGAAATGAAGCTTTGCTGCTGTGCTGAATACAGCATTATGTGGCACCCTACAAACCCACACTGGTTTTTGTTTGTTTGTTTATGCTTGTATGTCTGAGGCAGGGTGTCACTATGTAGTCCAGGCTAGCCTCAAACTCAAAGCACTCTTCCTGCCTCAGCTTCCTGAGTGCCGGGATAAGAGGCATGTGCCATCAACCATCACAGCTAGCCAAATATATAGTTCATTGGGCTTTTTTTTTTTTTTTTTTTTTTTTTTTGAGGCAGGGTCTTGCTATGTAGTTCAAAGTGGACTTGAACTATGTAGCCCAGGCTAGCCTCAGACTCATCGTGATCTTCCTGCCTCAGCCTCCTGAGTGGTGGGATTACAGACATGCACCATCGTACCCAGCTCCACACTTTTTTTTTTTTTTTTCTTTTTTCTTTTTTCCGGTACTGGGGATCGAACTCACGACCGCCTGCTTGCAAGGCAGGCACTTATGCCGCTGCCCAGCTCCACACTTTTAAAATAACTGAAGCTAGGAAACTCAGATACTAGCACAGTGACCTTTCTCTTCTAATCACAATAGCTCCTGGCTCCACACTGCATTCTGAAAACATACAAGCACCACCCTAGAAAAGAGGCTCACTAGCCCCCAAGTTATCAGATGCCTACTTACTTCTCCTGGACTTGGACAGGTAGACTATAATTAAGTGTCTGGGATTTAAAAGACCCTACCATAACATTCTCTACGAATTCCCAAGATGTGAGAAGAGTACAAACGAGGTTCTGAAAAGGGAAGTGCAAATAGACAAAGACAATAAAAGCACGATTTACCACCAAAAGCACAACCAGAATGCAATTTCTCAGGACCAAGGCCAGAAGAATGTGTAATGATTAAATATGAGAAGTACCTGGTCATCTCAAATACCAAGACAGAGACTCATTCTCAAAGACATTTCTAGATTATCTGTAATTCTGAAATGTGTGTTGGATAATACAAAATCAGTCTCCTCTAAGGTGGATGTTTTTCTACACTAGTGCATCGACTTTTTCTTTAGTTATTTAAAGAACTAGATAAACTTGCTACTTAAAAACTCTGTAACAAGCCATGTCACTCTCCTCAAATTCTGTTTTGGGTATCTGAATTTTCACGTAGAGTTTATTTTAAACACTTGTACACCAACATTATATGTTTGCAGTCAAAAGCACACAGCAGGACAATGCTGAGGACACATCTCCCCCTGGTGGCCATGCAGAGAACAGGGAGGTGCCTACTGGCTGCCTGATTACAGCCTTCAAAGTCCCAAGTTTTTAGGGATCTTGCCTGGTCAGGGCCCACAGCATTCTTACCTGATGAATCAGATACGTGATTTGGTGTTTCCGTCGCTGCTGACCTGTTGGCTGCTCACCTTTCTTCTTCAAGAAAAGAAAACACAGTGTTTAACTCAACAGGAAAAGAAGTAGAAGTTTCTCATGTGCCCAACAGTACAAGACTGGTAACTGAAAAACCAACTACACAGACAAATCCTGTGCAGAAAAGGCAGTTTGGAGCTTTTTTTTTTTTGTACCAGGTATTGAACTCATGACCTCGCACTTGCCAGGCAGGTACTTACATCGCTGAGCTAAACCCCCAGTCCTTTTTTTTTTTTTAATCTCTATATACTTACATAACCATTATTTCAATTAAAGCCATTATGTAAAAAACCCCAGTTAAGAATGCTTAGGGGCTGGGGATTTTTTAGCTCAGCAGCATAAGTGCCTGCCTTGCAAGCAGGCAGTTGTAAGTTCAGTCCCTGGTACCAATAAAAAGGAAAAAGACAAAAAAAAAAAGAATGCCTCTTGAAGCTGGGCGTGGTGACTCACACCTGTAATCCCAGCACTTGGGAGGCTGAGGTGGGAGGATCACTGTGAGTTCAAGACCAGCCTGGGCTACAAAGTGAGCTCAAGGTCAGCCTGAACTGCATTGTGAGACCCTGTCTCAAAAAAAAGACAAAAAAAAAGAATGCCTGCTTGAAATAGCTCGCTAACATCCATATTAGACTGGAAATATTTTGAGGTCAGGACTGGCTTGTTTCTTTGGTAATCCCTTTCTACCTCCTGCACCAAGCTCAGAGAGCTCTGTCCATGATGGTCAACTCAGGCTGGTTTCATTGCTTGCAGTCAGTCTGAAACAGTTCACCTGCCAGGACTCGTGATCTGCCCTCCTTCCAGGCTCCCACAATCCCCGTGCCCATCTCCCCCTTCAACCCTCTTTATTTCTGTCCTCTGCCCACCAGTCAGGCCAGATGTCTCCCATTTCCTACCTACTGCTGGCCAAGCTCTCCCATCAATTGCTCGAACCCCACCTCCCTCATTTTGGAGAACAAACAGCTTCTCTGGAATTTCACAACCACTTAACCTCGCTAATCTTCCAACTTCCACTTGTAACTACACTGAACCCCTAACCAAACTCTGATGCAAATGATTTGCTATCAGTCTATATTGGGCTGGACTTTCATTCTGTGGTTTCTCGGTCCTCTGTCAAAATTGTCTCAAGCTAGAAGCTTCCTAGCCAGTCCCACCCAACTCTCAAAGCTCCTCTCCAGAGTCTCTTCAGCACTTATGTAATCAATTTGCACTGTAATCATTTACACTCAAGTGTCCTTAAATCTCTTCTTTCTAACTATACTGTCAATTCCTCAAGGACAGTGACCATATCTTTTTCTTTTTTAAAAGCTAGTTCAATACAATGAAATGGTGGGAAGAAAACCTGGAGCTGGGAAAAAAAAAAAATGGAACTTCTAATTCCTTGCTGCTATTGCATGTCATTTAATGCGACGGAGATGACAGATATAAAACATCCAGTGTCATCCTTCACCCACAGTGAGCATTAACAGCAGCAGCTATTATGATGTGATGATGTTTCTCGACCCCCAGTTAGTAGAGCAAGCTCTACTAAGTGGTTTTTCCAGTAAACAGTGATGGATCTATGCTGATCTAACCACAATCCTTTGCTCTGTCCTGTATGACCGCCAGCATTCAGTTAAAACAAATGACTGGGGCCCAGATGGCCATCTGTGGCCACAGAACAAAGCAAAGCAAATGGTGTGTGTGGCAGGGGGGGCAGGATCTGAAATCCTCAACCTTGGCCTTGCTGATGCTGGGCTCAAATCCAGGGCTTCCCCACATTCCTCTCCGTGGCAGGCTCATAAATGCCCATATTTGCTGTACTCTGCTACTAGGTAGAGACCTTCCTCACATGAGTGGAAGAAAACTATCACAGAGAAGGCAGGAGTGTAGGGCATGAAATATACAGAAGAAAAGCACTTGAAAAGACCACAGCTGGCTACGGTGAATAATGGTAAAAGAGCAACAAGGGGGGCTGGGGATTTAGCTTAGCGGCATAAGCGCCTGCCTTGCAAGCAGGCAATTGTGAGTTCGATCCCTGGTACCGATAAAAAACGAAAAAGACAAAAAAAAAAAAGAGCAACAAGGAATTGTATGTTCAGAATAAGGGGTTTTAGCATTCCTAAAGCTTTGTGGCCACACCTCAAAGATGCGCTGAGCCCAGGAAAGAGAGACAGGTAACACTGTGGGGAGAGGGCAAAAACTACGGATTCTTTTTTACCAGGGAAGGAGCACAACACATCAGAAACTGTCCCAACAGCAAGCTGGGATCGTGCTCCAGTCACTCCCTCACAATAGCCAGAGGCCACCATCGAGGTAGACAGCAGTCACAGTGCTGCCAAGTTCTGGAAGGCAGGGCTGGACCTGTGAGGTACCCAAGCGACGCATGTTTGCTAACGGTGCTAACAGTAATGGGGTGTGGTATCAGGATAGGGTGTAGAACAAGATTTGCTTTGTGCCAAGGCCACCTTATGGGCCCTTCCCACTTACTTTGCTGAATGACCTCATGGTCTTCTCTTCTGTCAATGACTTGGTCATCCACTGTTGGGCCCCACTTAGCTGGTCATCACCTTTGATCTCCACAAAGTTGATTTCCTCCCTCCCTCGGTTCCTCTTGCCTTGTAGCCGCTTAAACTAGAAAAGAGGGGAAAAGGAGCTGGGATCTGAGTGAGGAGGTCAAGAGATGTCACTGTGGATCCAGAGTTCACAGAATGACTTCCAGACTCACAACCTGCTTACCCCCAGTTTTACCCATCCTTTCACCTTCCCATCTATCAGGTTCCTCTGACGCCGGATGAAAGGCTGCCTCTCAAGTCTCTTGGACCCAGGGAAAAGAAGGTGAACACAGAGGTGTCTTCACATGTGACAAGTAGAGAGAACCCATACTATCAACTTATACTCATTTATACTCATGTAATCTGTATATGCCTAAAAGAACTACACACATGGGCTGGGGATTTAGCTCAACGGCATAGGCACCTGCCTTGCAAGCAGGCAGTCCTGAGTTCGATCCCCAGTACCGATAAAAATGAAAAAGACAAAAAAAAAAAAAGAACTACACACATGTTGATATTAAAAACTCAGGGTTGGACATAGTAACATATGCCAACAGTTCCAGTACTCTGGGAGGCTGAGGCAGGAGGATCACACGTTCGAGTCCTCCCTGGGCAATTTAACAACTTTGTGAGTCCTGTCTCAAAATAAAAAAAGAATGGAGATGCAGCTCAGTAAAGATGTCCTGGAATCAATTCCCAGTACCAGATAATGGGGGCCAGGATTCAAAGGGCTGTGGCTCAGTGATAGAACACTTGCACAGCATATGTGAGGTTGGGCCGGAGATTTAGCTCAGTGACATAAGCGCCTGCCTGGCAAGCTCAAAGTGGTGAGTTCAATTCCTGGTACCAAAAAAAAGCATGTGTGAGGTCCTGAGTTCAGTACCAAAAAAAAAAAAAAAAAAAAAACAACCAACAGCATGGGCATAGTGGTGCACTCCCTGTAATACCAGCACTCAGGAGACTAAGGCAGGCAGGGTGCCACCAGTTCAAGGCCAGCCTGGGCTAAACAGTAAGTTCAAGGACAGCCTGGACTACAGTGAGACTTTGTCCCAAAACAAAAACAAAACAAAACAAGGCATGGTGGTGCATATCTGTAATACCAGCACTTGGGAGGCTGTGGCAAGATCACTATGACCTCGGGGCTAGACTGCGCTACATAATGCAAGGACAACCGGAACTACATAGTGAGACCCTGTGTCAAAAAATAAAAAATTTAAGATTTCTCTTCTAAAGTTGGTTCTTGTTCTATGTCTGGTGTTTCTCACTGGTCTGGTATCATGAACCAGCAAACTCCACAAGAGCAAGTGGGAGTGGGAACGTAGTATGGAGATGATGGAACCTCACTGCAGGGGCCAAGCAAATTCTCTAGGATACCATTCAGCTTTCTCTTATCTTCTAACCACCATCACAAATATGCCTAAAGGGAGTGTGGGCAAGAGGACAGAAACATGTCTTGGTTCAAACACAAGAAAGGCCTCGGGGCTGGGGATTTAGCTCAGCAGCCTAAGTGCCTGCCTTGCAAGCGTGTGGTCATGAGTTCAATCCCTGGTGGGGGGGTGGGGGGGGTGGGGGGAGAAAGGCCTCCGCGCTTGCTCTACTGACCAGAAACTGACTGTGGCCCTAAGTGAGTTCTCAGCTGTTTCCTGAACTAAGGGCCAAAAGAACCCAACTACTGTACTTGCCAGAAAGCACATAAATAGGGAAGGGAATGAACATGCTATCAAGCATAGGACAATATGTAGAAGGACAACACCCTTCCACGGCAAGGTGAACAGTAAAGAACCAATTCCATGAGAAGACCTGTGTATAGATTCCACCCACACACGTAAGGACTTCTAGGCTGTGTGCTCTGATAGGTGGGACAGTACTCTATATCCCAATATGGGTCTTGCAGCAGCACAAAACAATGCATTTGCCTTGCCCTGTGACACATAAGCTATTTAACCTAGCGGCTGGATACCACCCAGAATTCGCTCTCCCTTCCTCTGTAGTGTAAAGGAACCAAACTGTTAGCCACCTTACCATCCAAACAAAAGACTACACTTTCTCAGCCTGCCTGCAACTAGATATGGCCAAGGGAGCAGGCGTAAGTCAGTGAGATGTAAGTGCTCTCAGGAACTTCGGAAAGTGTCGTGAAAAGGGAGAAAAAATGTCCCTCTTCTTCCTTTTTCCACTACGCTGCAGCTCCAAAGCAGATGTGAAGCCAGTAGCTTTAGCTGCTAGCATGAGAATAAAGGCCACAGTGTAGGGACAGCAGGGAAATGATCAGAAGGGGACTGGATCCTGGACAACGCTTTAGGGTTGTCATACCACCGTGGCCCTGAGCCTTATTTTAGGAGAAAAAAAACACACTTCCATTACATAAGCCAGCATTACTTGCAGTTTCTCTGTAACACATTGCCAAACCTAATCCTAACTCATACAGTTTAGAAAAACTCAAGTTCCTTTAGCTTCAGATTTAAATCCTGAGTCAAAGACAATCACTTAAAAAGTAAATAAATAAATTAACAATCACTTATGGGACTAGGGGTATAGCTCAGCAGTGGACAGCTTTGCTGGGCCAGAGTTCAACCCTTAATACCACCACCAACACCACCACCAAAAAAAAAAGTCCTTTGTGCTGTGTTAACTTACTGCTTCGTCATCGATGAAGGAGGCATCTGGGGCAATTTCCTGGGAGGGGACCAGAGCTGGGTCCTGTGCAGGATAATAGCCACCACTGTAATAATCCTGCAGCCAAAGAGGAAAAAAACACACACACACACTGAGGCATAGGTGAGAGGGGACATGGTTAGCCCAGAAATGGTAAAAGTTCATGAAACAGGCATGGAGAGATGCCCGTACTACAGCCCCTCAGATGGACCAGTTAAAGGCAAATCCAGGGACTTACCCTCTAAACCACCAACAGTCCCTGCAGCTTTCTGATTTGCACCATCCAGACCGCTGTGCATTCTTTAGGGAAGGGTGATAAGGAATAAAGACATTCTCTCCTGCTTCAGTCTGTCCCCTGCTCCCTCAGATACTTCCCAACAATGAACCCCACTCCCAACCTCTGCTGTACCCTCAAGCCCTGCTTCTCCTACTCCCAAGACCCCAGAAGGCTCACTGAGAGCAGCCTAAGAAGATGTAAAGTATTCCAGCCCTGATCCTCCCCATTTACCTCTTGGATACAGGCAGACTGGCTATAGGGGGAAGCTACAAGTTCCTGATGTAAAATAAACTTAATGATTTCAGAATTTATATAGCTGAGAGCAAATTAGGCTTGTATTACCAGATTTGTACTCTAAGAATCTGATGATCCCCCTTTGAAGCGAGCTGCTCAGATATTGCTGCAGACCCAGGAGGGCATAGAGCCAAGGGCAAGGCCTTACTGTGGCCAAATCAGCTGGCTATGAAGCCCAGGAACTGCTTCCTCCTTCTGCCACTTTTTTCCTAATTCTGCCACCTTTGCTCAAAACTCCCTCAAAGAACATTCATTTAGTAAAGAGCAGAATGGGAAACATTTAATATTCATTACACAAAAATAATGCAGAGCGGCTGGGGATTTAGCTCCACAGCATAAGCACCTGCCTTGCAAGCAGGCAGTCGTGAGTTAGATCCCTGGTACCAAGGAAAAAAAAAAAAAAAAGAAAAGAAAAATCCAGGACAACTGAGAGTATGGATTTTCTACAGTAGTATTCAAAATAAGGCACATTTAGAGTTCAAAGTCCTTAGTATTTAAAGTGCTTTAATCTACATAGACTGTGTGGATAGTGTTTAAAACAATACAGGCCAGCAAGGTAGCCAATATCTGTGATCCTAAAATACTGGGAGGCTGAGGCATGATGAAGCCCCGACAAGCAATTCAACAAGACCCTCTCTCAAACTACACTAAACTAGACTATACTACACTAAATTAAACTTAGCTAGGGATTGTAGTTCAGGGAGAAAGCTCTGGCTGGGTTCATTCCTCAGTATCACACCCAAAAAAAGGTACGTAACTAAAACATTTACAGAATCTCAACTTTTTATTCATTTATTGGATGGAAACCAGTGGTTTCTTATATTTTAAATGGGCAGGATCTTTCTTTTGCTAAATCAAAACATCATTATCTTCCTCCTTCCTTCTGTCCACCCTGAGGGAAGACACAGCATGTCTGGTCAGCTTACCGGATGCAACAGAATTTAACATCAATAATTTAGGAAACAAAATCATTTTTAAAATCTTAGTTAAAGCAAGGACTTGAGCTTGGCTAGGTAGTGCACCCCTGTAATCTTAGCACTTGGGAGGCTAAGGCAAGAGGAGAAGCAGGAGGATTGCAGGAGTTTGAGGGTAGCCTGGGCTATACAGAAAGATCCTGTCTCAAGACAAACAAAACACATAGTCCACACAGACATAGATACAAACACAGACATACACACAAAAAACAGGGATCCTGGAAATCCTCCCTTCCTACTCATGCCTAGACTGAAAGACCAACCCTGACCATTCAGTGCAGCATAGTGGCTGAAAGAGACTCAAGTCTTCTGACCACTCTTCACTAGCTTTTTGTAGCTGTCCAATCATGAGGCATCTGTTCAACCATCCCAAAGTCCCCCAGATCCAAAGCACCCTCTTCATTCAGTGAAGCTCCAACTGCTAGAAATGTCCCTCTGAAATCTACCTACAGTGTAGCATCCTAGGTAACCAACCTGAGGCCACATGGACATCAAGTCTCTTTCCCTAAAAAATGTGAACGAAAGATTACAGTAACCACTTACTGAGCATTTACTTTACTCCACGTAGCATTCAAGCTGAACATTAAGATTCTCTGAGAAACCCAACACGATGCCCTCAAATCCCATTCTGCAGCTAAAGAAGCTGAGCCTCATGGAGCCTGCAGTAATTTGCCCCACCTCTCAGAATACACCAGAGTGTGCCAAGCTGGGGACCTGTGCTGTCTCAAAGGAGCTGCCTCAACCCTTCTAGCTGCTCCTGGCACAGTGCAGGCCTCTCCCATCTCCTCATTGCCCCTTCCCACTCGGCTCTGTAGATCCCTTTCCTCCTCTGTCCCTCCTGCTTCCCCATCTCCACACCTGAGGAGAGTCCCTTCTACCTCTAAGTCTGGAGACTGCCCCTCTCCTGGGCCTCTCACCAGCTCCCACAGTAAGACTGTTTTCAGAATGCTACAGTGTGAACAGTGTCCCCTCAAGACCCAGGCATTAAAGCCTTGGTTGCTAGCCTACAGCACTGCCAGGAGTTGGTAGGGTAGGACCTTCAGAAGGTGGACTTGGTGGGAAGAAGTGAGGTCACTGGAAGTGTGTCCTTTCTTCTCTTCTTCCCTGCCACAGGCAGTACGCAGCTTCCCACCACACCCACCCACCATGAAGTACTGCTGCACATCAGGTAGTGGGGCCACTGAACCAAGGACTGAAACCATGTACCAAAATAAACCTTTTCCCTTTTTTAGTGGATTCTTAGGTGTCTTGTCACAGTGATGGAAAACTGATTCACACACAGAATAAAAATGTCAATTATGTGCCTTACCCTATCAGACTGTAAGACTTGCACAAGGTCAACAATAAAAGTAGTTGTGTTTCTGAGGCCTAATAGGCATGAACAAATCAAGGAACGTACACCACAGAGGCCATTTCACCAGCTTAAACTTTACCGGCCCACCATGCTCACATCCCCCAGACTGCCCTCTACCCACCTGATAGTAAGCACCAGCGGCATTGGCATCGCCATATGCAGAAAACTGATTGTAGTTGTAGTCATCCCCAGGCTTAGCCATCCAAGGGGCCCCACTTGAGCCTGCTGCCATCTTAAACTCAAGGGGGGCATTGGCTGCATCGTCCTGGAATGCCAGCTCTGGCTCCGTGCCTGGAGGCAACTCTTCAGGGACAGCAGGGACAGGGTAAAGGTATGGCTCAACTCCAGGTGCCTCGGCCTTCTCGGGAAGGGAGAAAAAGTTCTCAGGGGCTACTTCCTCATCACTGTCATCCTCCTCCTGCGTAATCTGCTTTGTCACCTGCAGGGCAGCACTCTTGGCAGCAGCCTTGATGGCAGAGGGTGATGGAGTGGTGGTTGTGGTGCCCACAACAGATGCAAGAGAGGAGGACTTGGTCTTAGAAGCCAGTCTGAAGGGCTTGGTGTCAGGGGGGCCATCTGAGGGTTTCCGGGAGAAGGCATGGGGCAGGAGCAACCTGTTAGTCTCTTTCACAGTCAGATTTTTAGGTTGGGGAAGCAAGGCAGACAAACCAGTTCCCTCGCCGGATCCCTGGTAATCCCGGGTTTGGGGCAGAAGGAAAGAAAGACAACAAGTAAGATCTTTTTTACGTTCCCTCTCCCCCCACCCCCACCCCCAATACTGGGAACTGAACTTGGCCTTGTGCTTGCTAAGCAGGCACTTGTGCCACTGAGCTAAATTCCCATATAGACAAGTGAGATCTTATGTCATATACTTACGATACAAAAGCAAGTCAGTTACGTCTGCTACCCTAAAATTTCAGCAGGCCTCATTACCTTCTACCTCTACCTACCAGGCCATCCGATCAGGGCCAGACTCACTCAGCCTTAGGCTCTTCCACAATTACATCTTCCCACAGTGAGATGTCAATCCCGCTTTTCAGCTCATCCCAACCAGCTCCACTGCCTTCTGCCAGAGTCTTCCCTAATTCTGTGTCTTCAGCAAATCTGATGCTCTTAGTCTCACATCCTTTCTCCCCAAAAGCCTAACCCTTCCTCCAGCTGATCATGCAACTTCTCCCAGGTCCTGAAGGGCCTGTACTTCCTTTAATTGCTACTGCAAACCAAGTACAAGGCTTTGTCCAAAGAGTCATTCACACGTGTGACCCAAAGTCCCCTCCAGCATACCTCTCTGGTCCACTCAAGGAAAGCTCTGTCTGTGTGACAAAGTAGCTGATGAAGACCAGTCAAGCATTAACTTTTTTTTTTTTTTTTTGGTACCAGGGATCAAAGTTACAACCTTGCACTTGCCAGGCAGGCACTTATACCACTGAGCTAAATCCCTGGCCCTAACTTAACCATTTTTAAGTGCCTGGCCCAGCCCAACCAGAGTTCTATTACTGAAATTCTGCTTTCTGTATGAAGAGCCAGCATAGAACCAGTTGAACTTGGCCTTGCGCTTGTGCCACTGAGCTAAATTCCCAGATAGACAAGTGAGATCTTATGATACCAAAAGCAGAGTGGGAAAAGAAACAAAGTCACTGCATCACTGTCCTAGAGTACCAGTATATTCCAATATTTTCAACCAAGAAATGCCCAAACAAATGAAAACAGGTGGGCTAGGCAGATGGAAAATTGCTCATCTGAACAAGGGTTCCTCTCTTCCCCTGAGTGCAGAGCTGAGTCAATCCAACCTGGCAGCCCCCAGAGGCTCAGAACCATGGAACCAGGTTTTGGAGGGAGCATCTTTTATGTTACTGTAGAAGTATATAGCTTCTTCAATGGAGTTAAGTGGCAAAAAAAAAAAAAAGTATATAGCTTCTCAGTGCCATCTTGCCATGGTTTCATCCCTTGGCAGGGCTGGGCCCTACTCTGACTTCATAGCTCAGAGCTCCTCTAACCTATTCATCCCTTCTTTCCATCTGAAAGACTGTCTGTGACTTGTGGGGTGCATTCTGAGCCATCTCTCTCTTCCGGAAAGCCACCTTGATAATGGGAACAACTGGCCTTGCTTAGATTCAACACACCAACTCTTTGAAGCCTTCTCCTCAGCACGCACTATAAATATGGACATCACCCTCATCAGCAGTCTAACACAACACTGTCCTTTCTAAATCTACTGAGCAGGGTACAGTGGTGTATGCTGGTCATCAATCCCAGCGCTCTAGGAGGCTGAGGCAGAGGACTGCAGTTCATGTAGAGCATGGATAGCTTAAGACTTGCTGTGTAGTTCAGGCTGGCCTCGAATTCATTTATAAGACCCGCTTGCCCTTAAATTTGTGGTGATCGTCTTGCCTTACACACTCAAGTGCCAAGATTGCAGGGATATGCCACCACACTTGACAGCGTCATGTATATGAGTCCTGAAATAACTGCCTTTCAAAGGCAGAACCACTTTCCCTGGGCCATCAGATCCAACAGAGTGCTCAGAGTGTGGAGAGAACAGGAAGAAACTCTGGGGATCAGAGTAAAGGTACTAGGAGGAGAGGAAACAAGCAGACAGTAGGGAGAGTATCTTGCTGAGGACTTCTGGTCTTGATGACAGAGAAGTGGCCAAGTGCAGCAACTGCTTGGGCTCACACTACAGTCAGACTGCCTGATATAACTGCAATCTCAGCTCTGTCTCCACAGTCTGACCTTGGCCAAGTTCCTAGTTTCCTCATATACAAAACAGGGATAATAATAACACTCTGACTTTAGCACTATTATGAGGACAGAATCAGTCAGATACTGGTAAAGCACTCAGAACAGTGCCTGGAACAAATTAAGTGCTGGTAAGTGTTTATTTCCAGGTTAAAAATAAGACCAGGAAAAGATAGACAATTTTAAAATACAGATGCTCCCTAACATCATTCTAACCAATCCATTTATCCCACCCTCCCTAAATAATCCTTTTACCTGAAATGTAATGAACTGAATTGAGTTAGTATGCCTCTCCTGCCCTCTCCCTGCACCGCCTGTCCTCCAGGGGAAGTTAACTCCATCTTGCTAAGAAAGCAGTGAGGAGACCATGGGGATACATCAGGCCTGAAGAGCCCTCAAACCCTAGGTCCTGCACTGCAACTGCCCTGAAAGCTGCTGAGCATTTTAGGGCCTGCCTCAGGAAGCAATATGGGAGAGAAGAGGTGACTTAAGACATGAAGCTTACCTGAAGGACAATTTTCTTCTTTGTGGGTTCATCTTCCTCAGAATCTGACTAAGAAAAAAAAGAAATGGAATAAGGCTTCACTGTTTAGACGCTACATTAAATGAGCACCTACAAAAGGGTTGTACAACCCCTTTGTCCTTTTTCTGTGTCCTACCTCTGTATAGAGGCGCAGCCACTCAGGCCTACAGTAGAGCTTCAGAGATCAGGCCACGCCTTACCCTCCCCTCCCTTTAGTCACCTACTACCTTGCTCCCCAGCCTTTGTGGCATCAATTTTTATTGTCAGATTGACATTATTTCCTCCCACTTTGTCCTCAGCAGACAGAAAAGGCTCTGTTCATTCTTCCTATAAATCCGTCCAGTAGAAGATGAATGGGATTTGGCCTACAATCTCACCCAATCTCAACTTCAGTTTTAAAACCACTTACATAACCTACATAACCACAAGACTGGGGAACTCCAGAGGGATTAAGTGGTGTGTTAACTACTCTTCTCTAAGGCATGAAAGGTCAAAGCCATTGGCAAAATGATCTATTGTCTGCCAGCCAGCTGCTCCTGTCCAGGAAGAAGGCAGGCCAATGATGACTGCAAGGATTTGGGCAAGACAGGAGATCATCTGTGCTATCCTCTGACTCACCAGGACTGTTTCCAAGACAAGACATCACACTGAGGAAGAGTTACGCTCTCCTAGCTTACTGTGAACCTTGTAGCATCTTCAAGTTGAAGAACAATACAAGGCATCTGAATAGTGAGCTTCAACTTTCAACTTTCTAAAAAAAAAAATCATTCCCCAAGCCGGACATGGTGGTGCACACCAGTAATCCCAGCACTCAGGAGGCTGAGACAGGAGGATCTTCGAAAATTTGAGACCAGCCTGATCTACAAAGTGAGCACAAGGCCAGCCTGAACCACATAGGAGGACCCTGTCCCATAACAAACAAACAAAAAAATCATTCCCGGGGCTGGAGATTTAGCTCAGCGGCATAAGTGCCTGCCTTGCAAGCAGGCAGTCGTGAGTTCGATCCCCGGTACCAATAAAAAGGAAAAAGACAAAAAAAAAAAAAAAAAAATCATTCCCCAGATCAAGAAGTTTATGCTTTCCATCTGTTCCTGGAGCCTTGGTTAGCAATCTGTAAATAAAGGTGATTAGGTAAGACTGTAAGGTCCCATTCTCCAAAAGCTTGTGAGAACCCAGCAAGTTAACAGGAAATAAGCCCCCAAGGAATTATCTGAACATTTCACACACACACAAAATTTCAGTTAGTGCCAGAAAGCAAACAGATGAGTAACTCACAGCAGCTGAATGGATGTACCCTTGAGACCACACTCTTAAGTGAATACATTGTACACACGTTTAAATGTCACACTGTTGGGGGCTAGGGATTTAGCTCAGCGGCATAAGCGCCTGCCTTGCTAGCAGGCAGTCGTGAGTTCGATCACGGGTACCGATAAAAAGGAAAAAGACCAAAAAAAAAAGTCACACTGTTTCTCTGCTGTGAAAAACTAAAAGTGTAAGTAAAGACCAAAATGTACAAGAGATATTGGAAAATGGGAAGAAAAATTTTCAAATGAGAAGGGGAAAGTCAAGCATGGTGCTGCACGCTTGTAATCCTAGCACTTGGGAGAATGAGGCAGAAAGATTGCTGCAAGTCTGAGCCTAGCCTGGGCTTCACAGTGAGTTTAAAGCTAGTCTGAACTGCATAGTGAGACTCTGACTCAAAAGCTAGAAAGAGCCAACAAGAGATGCGGGGGAGGGAGGGACAACAAGAAAAAAAGAGACTAAAAGAAAAAAATGGAAACTAAGCTTTTGTAAATGAGGGGGAAAAGGTTGAAGGGCAAGGAGGGAAATGAGAAAAAAGAAGCAAGAAAGACATATCAGTACAGGTACAAATTCCCTATGATGAATGTTGTATCTAAAATGTACCAATAGAAAAATTTTAAAAAGATGTGTAATACACCCACCAATTCCAAGAGGTGTATTAGAGCATCGGAAGCGACATCAACTTATCTTCTATCACAAACTAGACTAAAAGCAACAGCCTTAGCCTAAACACACAGGACTGAATTTTGACTTGAAGGAAACACCTCTGGGAGGTTGAGGCAGGAGGATCACAAGTCTGAGGTCAGCCTGGATTACACAATGAATTTAAGGCCAGTCAAACTACATGGTGAGACCCTATCTCAAAAAAAAAAAAAAACACTTCTTTTTCTTAGCAAGGCATGGTGATATATGACCAGAATCCCAGCACTTAAGATTTCAGGCTTCAGGTAGAGGGCTGCAAGTTGGAACCCAAAAATAAAAGGGCTGGCAGCATGGCACGGTGGCATAGGTCTCTAATCCCAGCAGTCTGGGAAGCTGAGGTAAAAGACAAAGTTTGAGCCCCACTTGAGCAACTTGGTGTTGTAGTAAAATCCTGTCTCAAAATAAAAGATAAAAAAAGGGTTGGAGCCAGTTTTGGTGGCACATCCCAGCACTTGGGAGTCTGAGGCAGGAGGACTGTCATGATATCAGGGACATCATGGCTTAGTCACCAAGGGCAGCCTGAACTACATTGTGATACCCTGTCTCAAAAAAAACATCAACTACAAAAGGGTTGGAGTTTGGGTATGTGGCTCATTGTGAAGGTTCTGGGTTCAATCCCCAGTACCACAATTAATCATTGAATGAATAAACAAATTTGGGATGTGGCTCAAAGCAATGAACAAATGCTCAGCCCCATGTCTGAAAAAGTATTTATGTTTATCATGGTAAAATATGCATATATAAAATTTATCTCTTCCGGGTTTTTGTTGTTTTTGTTATGAGACAGGGTTTCAATATGTAGTTTAGTTCAAGCTGGCCTTGAACTCAGTGATCCTCCTTCGTCAGCCTCCCAAATCCTGGGGCTATCGGTAACACATCTGGCCTAAAATTTATCAGTTTAGCTCTTCTTATTACTTTTTTAAAATTTGAGACAGGGTTTTTCTAAGTCACTCAGGTACCCTGGCTGAGGTCAAACTTGTGATCCCCCTGCCTCAGCCTCCCAACTCTAGGATTACAGGCACGCACCACCACGCCTGGCTTATTCTGACCATTTTTAAGTGTGTGATTCAGTGGCATTAAGTTCATTCACAATGATTTTACAAACATCAACACTATTTACTTCCTGAACTTGTTGCCATCACCCGTTCCTGTGCCCCAGTCTGATAACTTATTGTGCTACTTCCAATCTCCATGAATTTTCCTCTTCTGGATACCTCCTAAGTATAGTCACACGACATCTGAGCTTCGGAGACTAGCTTGTTTTACTTAGCACAATGAGAGGTCAAGACATGTTATAACAGATTTCAGTCCCTTTTAAAGTTGAGTAACATTCCTATGTATGTAGACCCATTTTGCTTTTCATCTGTGTTGCACCCTTGGCTACTGGGAGCTGAACTGCTATGGACATTGGTGTAACTGTTTGATAGATGGGCAAGTTGAGAAATAGTTTTGATCCCTTTGGCAAAGAGAAGGATCGTGCCCATTTAAAGTATAAGAAACAGGGCTGGGGATTTAGCTCAGTGGCATAAGCGCCTACCTTACAAGCAGGCAGTCGTGAGTTCGATCCCTGGTACCGATAAAAAAAGGAAAAAGACACATACATACACAAAAAAAGAAACCACTGATTTCTATCCTTAAAGTAAATAAATAAAAAATTAGGATTCTGGGGCTGGGGATTTAGCTCAGCGGCATAAGCGCCTGCCTTACAAGCAGGCAGTCGTGAGTTCGATCCCCGGTACCGATAAAAACAAAAAAGACAAAAAAAAAAAAAAAAAAAAAAAGATAAAAATAAAGTATAAGAAACCACTGATTTGGGGCTGGGGATTTAGCTCAGCGGCATAAGCGCCTACCTTACAAGCAGGCAGTCGTGAGTTCGATCCCTGGTACCGATAAAAAAAGGAAAAAGACACACACATACACAAAAAAAGAAACCACTGATTTCTATCCTTAAAGTAAATAAATAAAAAATTAGGATTCTGGGGCTGGGGATTTAGCTCAGCGGCATAAGCGCCTGCCTTGCAAGCAGGCAGTCGTGAGTTCGATCCCTGGTACCGATAAAAATGAAAAAAAAAAAAAAAAAATTGGGATTCTGTAAATATTTTATTTACTTTTTCTTAGTGATCCTGAGGAATAATCCCAGGCCAGAGCCTTCACTCTGAGCTATATCCCTGGCCCAGGTTAGTTTAGTTTAGTGTAGTTTGAGAGGGTCTTGCTGAACTGCTTGCTTGTCAGGGTTTAGATTTTCAATCATCCTGCCTCAGTCTCCCAGTTTTAAGATCACAGACATTGGCCACCTTGCCTGGCTGTACTCAGTTCTAAACATGATTGAGGCAGTCTGTATAGATTAAAAGCACTTTAAATACTAAGGACTCTGAACTCTTTATTTTTTTTTCTTTTGTCTTTTTGAGACAGGGTCTCGCTGTACAGTTCAGGCTGGCCTTTGGGCTCACTATGTGGCCCAAACTTGCAATGACAGTTGCAATGATTCACCTGCCTCAGCCTCCCAAGTGCTGGGATTACAGGAGTGTGCCACCACGGCTGGCTAGGTACTCTGAACTCTAAACATACTTTATTTTAAATATTACTATAGAAAATCCATACTCTCAGTTGTCCTGGATTTTTCTACATTATTTTTGTGTAAGAATATTGAACATCTCCCATTTTGCTCTTTAGTAAATGAATGCTCTTTGAGAGGTATTTCTTGAGGGGCTGGGGATTTAGCTCAGCAGCATAAGAGCCTGCCTTGCAAGCAGGCAGTCTTGAGTTCAATCCCCGGTACCAATAAAAAGGAAAGGAAAAAAAGAAAAGAAAAGAAAAGAGAGGTATTTCTTGGAGAGGTATTTCTTGGGCAAAGGTGGCAGAATTAAGAAAAAAGTGGCAGGGGTTGGGGATTTAGCTCAGCGACATAAGCTAAATGTCGCCTTGCAAGCAGGCGGTTGTGAGTTCGATCCCCAGTACCGACAAAAAAAAAAAAAAAGAAAAAAGTGGCAGCAAGGAGGAAGCAGTTCCTGGGCTTCATGCACCTGACTTGGCACACCAAGGTCTTGCCCTTAGCTCCACACCCTCCTGGGTCTGCAACAATATCTACACAGCTCACTTCATAGGGGAATCATCAGATTCTTGGGAGTACAAACCGGGTAACACAAACCTAGTTTGTTTCCAGCTTTATAAATCCTGAAATACTCTAACAGTTTATTTTACATTGGGAAACATAGCTTTCAATTCCTTACACCTGCAAGTCAAACTGGTGGGTCATATAGTAATTCTATGTTTGTTTAGCTTCATGAAGAACTGCTAAACTGCTTTCCTAGAGTATACTTTTCTTGGTGCCAGTGGAATGGGCTCCAGACAGCCCTGATGATCAGCAAAAGGAGAATGGAGTGGGCATAGGTGCGGGTGTGGGGGCCAAATGGACAGAGCAGGGGAGACAGCCTAAAGCACAGAGCCCCCAGGGCTGGAGAGCAGGCGCCAGGCCAGGACAGGCACATGAGGCTTTGGGGACATAAACTTCTAAGTCTCTGAACAAAGTATTTTATTTTTTCTTGGCCTCACAAGAACCTGAGCCTCAGTGGCCACCACTGTCCTCCTCTCTGCTCCAGCTGCCAAGAGTGACAAGACACACACGCCCTGAGACTGCTGAGCAAGAACGGAAACAGACATTTTCCATTAAGCTGGGTCCAGTGGGATCTGCTAATCTATCAGTCTATTCCCCATGGCAGCTCCCTCTTATCTTCCCAGGCTCTGGTTCAGAATCCCTCTCCAAAAAGCAATCACTAGCTGCCAGAGCCAGAAGCCAAGGAGGAAATAAGGGTCCAAGAACAGACACACCCCACTCTCCCAAGGCTCCAAAACTCTAATCACTACTACTGTTACACAGCTCTGCTACATTCATCAACTTTTTAACTCTTTGGCCTCAAGTATATTCTTCTTTTTTTTTTTTTTTATTTAAGGAGAAAAAGAAAAAAAAACAGAAAAAGGGTACAAGTAGTACAAAATTTAAAAAATAAACAGTAAGAAATCACTAGTTAATAGATTACATATTCTCATCTTAGAAATAGTTGTTCAAGTTACAAAATTGAAGCATATAAAGTGGACTTTCAAACAGTGAGAGTACAAACAGTTTTGTTCAATGATCCAAAAAACTCAGTAATATGGTTATCTATCTTATACACTTAAACATATATGCAGTTATAATCTTTAGAGCACTTTCTTTTCTTTTCTTTTGTACAATGACAATTACACATTTTGGGTTTTATTACTCCCACAGTTCTTATTACTTTTTTTTGAAGACAGTGAAACTAAATGCGACATATCAGAACAGAGTCAGTCAAATCAAAAGGGTGGATATAATAGATAATGTAAAAACAAAATACAAGGTGATCAACAATGGTTACCATACTGCCTCTTGCTATTTTAAGAAGAATTGCCAGTTATAATAAATTTGAACAAAACAGTAAAGAATAAAACCAAAGCACTGGCGACATTACAGGACTTTAAAAGAAGGTAATAGTCAACTGGAATGGGCGTCATAATGAATCTTATTGTGTTCACAGTTTTGCCTAAGTATATTCTTCTTATACCTGCCATTCAGTCAGGAATCTATTTCTCTCTCTCATTTTTGCAACTCTCATTTGCACTGCTTTTCTTGCACACACGGTGGAGGTAATGGGATTGAACCCAGGGGCCCTCATACGCTGAGCAAGCACTGTACAACTGAGCTGCAACCCAGCTCATTTTTTATCTTTTGAGACAGGGTCTTGCTAAATAGCGCAGGCTGCTTTCAAACTTCTAATCCTCCTGCCTCAGCCATGCATGTAGCTGAGACTACAAGTAATTCCCCTGACACCTGGCTTATACTGCTTTCTGGCTGCCCTTGTCTCTCCCATCTATCTTTTCGCCATGCACTAAGACAAAATAAAACACATGTAGATTCTAATCAATCTCTGCTACTTTCAAACTGTGTGTTTAAGTGAATCACCTCTGTCCCCTAAGCCATTTCCCTCTCAGTGAAGGATAAGAATCAAGCACAGTGTCAGCTATACAGCAGATACCCCGCAAATCAAGTATTAGTACATGTCCCCTTCCCTTTTGACCAGAACCAAAACTTACCTAAATCCACTGCAGGAAACCCTTAATTATCTGGTTACTAGAAATGACAAAAATTAGTGAAATTTCAGTCTCAGAATGATCTGTGTAAACAATCAGAAAGTAGTGGTAATACTAATCCAGAGAGGGCCTTGAGCATGCCATCACTGAGCTACATCCCCAGCCCCAACCCTACAATTTCTATTTGCCCTGAAATACACATATTGTATGAGAGAAAACTCCCATGGCAGATTTACTCTAATTTGGGTTATTTTTAAATGCTGATTTCAGAAATCTACATCCCCTAAACATATGAAATCAGCCAACATAGCTTGAGTGAGAGCATGGATAAAAGGGCAAAAGGAAGGATGAGTCTTTATCCTATGATGCTTTTTGGAACAGTCTCAAACTTCACATCCTCCTGCCTCAGCCTCCTGAACTACAGAACCACGGGCAGGCGCTACCAATGCCTAGATCCTTCATTCCTTTTTTTTTTTCTTTAATTGTTGTTACTCATTAGGTGACCAAATTTTTTAAACTTTTTTTAAAATTAGTACATGGTTCTGGGGATGTAGCTCAATGAAACAGCATCTGCCTGACAAGTATAAGGTCCTGAGTTCAATTCTTGGTACCAAAAAATAAATAAGTAAAAAATAAAATTAGTATACAAGTTTGTAATTCACACAATTTACAATCTTGAGTAGTGATTCATTCTTGGTGGTTTCTTTTTTTTTTTTTTTTTTTGGAAACAGGGTCACACTAGTTGCAGCTCAAACTAGCCTTGAACTCTATTGCCCAGTGTCGTCTTGAATTCTCAGCAATCATCCTGCCTCAGCCTCCCAAGTGCTGGGATTACAGGCCTGTATTACCATCCCTGGCAGGAGTGGTTCATTCTTTTTTTTGTCTTTTTCATTTTTATCAGTACCGGGAATCGAACTTACGACCGCCTGCTTGCAAGGCAGGTGCTTATGCCGCTGAGCTAAACCCCCAGCCCCGAGTGGTTCATTCTTAATTCTCCATTTAGATCAAATTGAACTAAAGTTGATTGTGAAATGCACCTAGGAGATTGTGGTGCTACCTTGATTGTGGATGACTGGACGACATAATGAAATCAAATTCTCTCCTGGAAAACCATCCTGGGGACTAAATCATAGTTCAACCTGAACTATGACTTCTCTACAAAGAAGAAATAAAAACCAGGAAGAGGGAGGTAGCCATCTTCCATCTACAACAAACGTTAAGATTAGCAGAGGAAGGACGGGGGATATGGTTCAGAGTAGAGTTCCTGTCTTGCATGCACACAGCCCTGGGTTTAATCCCAGCACCACTAAATAAATAAATAAATAAATACAGACAGAGATAAACCCAGAATCCTTCCCAACAAGTTTAAAGCCACAAAATATCTAACATTATAAATAACTGTATGTGAGCAAAGAGATTAATAGAGGTAGTTGTCTATAGAAAATAAATTAAATGTGTAAAGAGTTGCTGGTTGTAGACCCCATCAATCCCTAGTACCTGAAGCCTGGTCCTTTCTGAGGTGCTATTGAGTATTTGTGATGTTACCATTTAAGTTAGCATAGGTGGCTTTGACATTTGCAACCAATGATAGCTGACTGATCTCTGAACTTCCCTGCTTCCTGACAAGAGCTTCCAGCAGCCTAAGTCAAAATACAGGGTTAACTTTGAATCCTGTCCTTTATTCCTGACATCTAATCAATCCTCTGCTCTTAATACATCTCCCTCCTGATCTATCTCCATCCTCCAGGTCACCTCCCCCCTCGCCAGGCCTCCAGCACCTCACACATACATGTATCTCACTGCTCTGTGATGAGCAATCCTTTGCCAAGTGTGAAAGGGCCTTGGCTTGGCTCCCCCTCCAGTCCCCTCTCCCCACCATGTGCATCAGCCCTGTGCCTAGAGGTTCTCTCTCTCTCCCCCATGCTTCACTACATCGGGTTTCTTCTGTCAGATGCACTCCTCCCTACTCCGTTTCTCCTATCTCTGATCAGACATCGCCCTCTCTGGTAAGCCTCATTAACCTCCCTAAACAGGATTACAGGCTGTCAGATACACTCCCATGGCACCAACTCTATCAGGATTCTTTTCTGACTTGCCTGAAATCTTAGCCTGGCGTGGTGGCGAATGTCGGTAATCCTCACACTTGGGAGGCTGAGGCAGGTGGATTCGGACGGGTTCAAGGCCAGCCTGAACTGCATAGACTCTGTCTCAAACAAACAAACAAAAGCTAGGCATGTGCATGTAATCCCAGGACTTGGGAGCCTGAGGTAGGAGGACTACTGTTAGTTGGAGCCCAGCCTGAGCAACTCACAGACTTAGTGAGACCCTGATGCAAAATAAATAAATAAATTCAGGAGGCTCAGGCAAGTAGATCATTGTAAGTTTGAGACCAGCCTGGGTTACAAAGTAAGCTAAAGGCCAGCCTGAACTGCATAGGGAGAACCTGTCTCAAAAACAAAAAAAGGCTTGGGATATAACTCTGAGCAAAAACCCTGAATTCAGGCCAGGAACTTAGCTCAGTGAGATGAGAGCCTACCTGGCAGGTACCTGGTCATGAGTTCGATCCTCAGTCCCTCTGCAAAAACTAAACAATATACTCTGAACATTATAAATAAAACTCAAAATTGTATTTCTTTTTTTTTTTTTTTCCAAAATTTTATTTCTGATCTGTTCCCAAAAAATCTTGAATTCAATTCTAGGGAAAGAAAAAAAAAAAGCACAGAGTTAACTACCTCTATACTAGCACCAAAATCTAAAGGAAATTATTTAAGATAACCAATTCATCCCTTCAAACGTTAACACTAAGATCCTATTAAGTGCAAGACATGGAACTCAGAATCAGAGGGTCCCAGACCTGGAGGGGCACCGTCTTTTAAAGAACCAGTCACTCACCGACCATCCTGCAGACTCTTAGGCTATGCTTCCCAGGAATTATGTGTTCAGAGAACAAAACTACCAACTGAAACAAGAAATGGAAAACAACCAGCCAAAGGCCAGGATTTTATTTAATTGGCCTTGTCACTATTCACCTCAGAAGTATAGTGAATTATCAGTGAATTATACTCACAAAAGAGAGATAGCATTCAAAGTCCCCAATTTTTTGCCACAGCAGCCAACCTAGATGAAGATTCTACAGCCTCTGCAGCAGTGTTTTCTACTGCTATATTCCCAGAGATGGAATGAATGTCCCCACTGTTACTGTGGAAGAAAGAGGCTGGCTCAGAGTACCACCTTCCCAACTCATCCCCCTCACATCACAGTCAGGCTGTGATAAAGTCCAGGGGTAAGAAAAGGAAGCACAACAAAAGAAGCAGAGAAGACAGGAGGCCATGGAAATTTACCTGTTTTCCTGCTTCATTCAAAGGCCTGGGTTAAATCAAAGCCATGGTGAGTTTCAGAGGAGCAAAGTAAAGCTGCTTTGGATCCTAGACCTAGAAATAACAGGCTCAAGGAGACATAACATGGGCAAACATTTCAAAGAAGACCCAGGCATGGTAATGCATGCCTATAATGCCAGCACTCAAGAGCCTGAGGAAGATAGCTGCGAGTTCAAGCCCAACCTGGGCTGCATAGTGAGTTCAAGACCAGCCTGAAATGCATAGGGAGACCCTATCTCAAAAAACAAAACATGGAATAAGACAGGGAGGGAGATTCTGAAACCTCTCTCTAGGAAGAATCCATATTCATTTGAGTTCTTTCACTCAAAAAAAAAAAAAACTATGTAGTCCAAAGTGTGCACCAGGCACTGTGTTGACTAGCAGTGAATTAAAATAGCAATCATCTCTGCCTTCACCAGCCTTGTATACTAGAAGAGAAGCAAATAAATTATACTCATGCTATGTTTGATGGTGGTTACATGCTATAGAGAAAAACAAGGAGGTAGCAGACAGAAGTAGCAGACACAGGTAGTAGACAGGAGTGGTGGTTTAATTAAAAACATTCCTTTTATAAGCCAAGACTTGAACCAGGAATGTCAAGTACAATAGGATATCTGGGGGATGAATGAAGAAACAATAGAAAGCACAGAAATGGCCCTAACCAGAGCTGGAATGCTAAAGAAAAGCAAAGTTATCAAGGATGAGCAAGGACTGACTGAGCCTTAATTTCTGAGAAAGAAAGAACTGCAGGCCCTCAGACTCCTCTGTATCCCCAAAGCCCCCTCTGTAGAAGAGGCCTATGATACTGTTTTGCTCCAACATCTGAAAACAACTGAAGGTTTCTGCCTCATCTAAAACAGTCCCCAAGGCCTGGGATATAGCTCAGCAGCACAGCGTCTGCCAAGCAAGTGCAAGTTTGATTTCTGGTACCAAAAAAAGGTACCCAACGTGGACAACACCCAAAAGCCATAGGTTTGGGGTTCAAACAGACCCACTTCTTTGCTTTGCTTTTTGGTTATTTTGTAATACTGGGGTTTGAACACATAGCTTCATGTATATTAGGCACTTTATCAAAACTACATCCCCAACCCCTTTTTTCCGCCACCACCACCTTAGTTTTTTTTTTGAGACAGGGTCTCACTATGTAGTTCAGGCTGGCTTTGAACTTTCTATAGCCCAGGCTGGCATCAAACTCACAGCAATGCCCTGCCTCAGCCTCCCAAGGGCTGGGGTTACAGGAACATGCCACTACACCTGGCTCCCAGTCCTTTTGAAAATTATAGTTAGAAACAAAGTCTCATAATTATTACCTAGGCTGTCCTCCAACTTGTGATCCTCCTGCCTCAGCCTGCCAAGTAGGTGGGACTACAGGTGTGCACCACTACACCCAATTTTAGACTCAGCTCTTAATCTTCACCCTGCTTTTCACCAAGTAAGATTTTCTATGCTAGGATTTTTTGGGGGTTTTGGGGGGTACTGGGAATCGAACTCAAGACCTCATGCTTGCCAGGTAAGTGCTGAGCCACTGTAGGATTTCTTTTCTGTTAAAAAATAGTATGTGTTCTCCCAAAGTTCTGTAATAATTGAAAGAAAGGACCAAGGCCTGGTAAGTGACTTGAATTTAACAAACATTCGATTTCTTCTCTAGCTCCCCTTAAAAACTAGGAGTATAGGAATCCTACCCCCCCCCCACTCCTACCCTGATGTTAGTTCTGAGGCAAAGGAATGATGTAGTCTTGTCCCCTGTCATTTCCTCAGGTGTCACATATGGCCATCCTGTGCTCACCATGGGAAGCTAGAGAAAGCCAGCCTGAGAAGACGCTGACAGGAGAGCAGAAGCAAGTATCCCTAGGTATACAGACATAAGCCTGTCAATGCCAGAGAATGATAGATACATGGCTTCCCGCGGCTGAACCTGCTTGGAGAAACTTGCACAGCAACAATCTAAATCCCCAAAGAAGCTGAAGCTCAATCGCACTGCAAGATTTCACCGGCTGAGTGAACAGATGCGTTTTTAAGGAGCCCCTTCCACAGCCGGCCCGACAGTTTGGGGTGCCCTCCCTGGATACTCACATCCCCCTTGTGCAGCTCCGGAGCCGCGATCTTCACCGGCTCCGTCCTCTTCTTTGGCTTGGGAAGCCCCAGAGGGGGGCCGGCACCGCTGACAGGAGCGGGCAGACTGAGGCCGGGGCCTCGGGGTCCCGGCAGCCCCAGGCCCATGCCCTCCCCAACTCCCGCCGCCTCAGCGGGGCTCACACCTGGAGGCGGGGGGAAGCCTCCCAGGCCGAAGGGTAAGGGCGGAGGAGGCTGGAGTCTAGGGTCTCCAGAAGGCGGGGGCAACAGCATCGGCGGGGGGAAGGCGGGGGCCAGCATCTGAGGGGGTGGGGGCAGCAAGGCCGGACCCTTGGGTGCGGGGAGGGAAGCGAACAAGCCTCCCAAGGTGGGCCCGGGCGTAGGGGCGGCCGCCTCCTCTTCCTCAGGCTCCGGTTCGCCCTCATCTGGCTCGCTCTCATCGCTGCTGGCGTAAGCAACCAGCGACATGGCGCCTCCCGCCTTTGGGGCGCCCTTGCCGGCAAACGAGGCCTACTCGAGACCGAGGATGCCTCGAGGCCTAGCAGGCCTCGACACTGGGCGGGGCAGGGCGCTGAGGGGTCCCGCCTGCTCCGTGCTCTGGGGTTAACCCTGGCAAGAGCCCATCACCACCGCAGATTTCCACCGAATAAGGCTACCCCCTTCACTTAAGCTCCTAGACCCGGGCAACTACACACAGCTAATGGCCGCCTAGTCACTCCGCCTCCTCCTCATCTCACCAACCTAAAAACTACAACTTCCAGGGAGCATATTGGCGACAGCCAGGGACCCTGCCGTGAGGGTCACGGTGCAAGGCACGGCGGGAGTTGTAGTCCAAGGGCAGGCTAAGGGTCATGTTTCGGGACCTCAGGAATTCCCGCCTCTGGGGCAGGGACTTCCGGGATGCGTAGTTGGTCTGGACGTGTGGTAATGGCTCAGGGACCACAAGCCCCATCGGTCACCGCGGCGTCGCGGAGACTGATGCGAGAGCACGTCAGGACTGAAAATTCCTGAGGCATCCTCTGATGCGTAAGACTTGCCAGTGACGTCGGAAGAAAGGGAGGCTGGGAAAGTGGCAGAGTGGCGAAAGTAATTTAGAAAAAAAGTAGGAGTACACAAAGTGATAAAGCGCTCGAGGAGCCCAGGCTGATGATAGTCCAAGGACAGCCGAGGCAAAGGGACCTGTATGAAATTGAGCTGGAAGCCAGAAAGCAGCAAGCCTTAGTAAAATAACTGCGAGCTGAAATAAACGTGACACAAGAGAGAGGAAGCCATCTCCCTTGCCAGGACCAGAGTGGACATCCAGGAGCAGGCCTCACCCGGGAGCCTGGGTCTGCGCGCCTTCCGTGCAACCGAAGAGACAGGAAGGGGCAGGCACTTGAACCCAGACCTGTGGACCTGTCTCAGTTCACAGTATAAAGGAACCAGCTATGCCTCAGTACCCTAGACAGTTCTGGAGACTCACCTAAATAAGTCCTGAGCCGCCTGTGCCCTTCACTTGTCCCTCTACCATGCCCTCTGCACCCATGTGTGCATGCCGTTAGGCCATCATGAAGGCCCTTTATATCCATCCATATGTGCTTGTTCTTACTCAGCTTTTTAATGCCTGCCCGTGAAGGCTCTGTACCTGACCTGCCCTGTCCGCCTGTGATTTCCTACTCTATTTTATGTATCTTCTTTTTTTTTTTTTTTTTTTTGTCTTTTTGAGACAGGGTCTCACTGTGCAGTTCAGGCTGGCCTTGAGCTCACTTTGTAGCCTAGGCTGGTCTCCAATTCCAAACGTTCCTCCTGCCTCAGCCTCCCAGAGTGCTGGGATTACAGGTGTGAGCCACCACGCCCAGCTTATATATCTTTTTTATGTATGTATCTTATTCACTCTGTGTGCTCACCACCTCCCTGCTTCCAGAAAGCAGAAAATTTTACTGAGCTTAATCCATGAACAGGCTGTTGAAGGAGATGGAAAGCTAAGGAGGGAAGCAGTGATGATGCCAGCAGCTAAAAGCAACAGGGAGAGGCCTAAATTTAAGTACTCTCTCAGACAAGCCTGATGTGGTTTCCCTCCTCCCTGCCTCTCAGCTCCATTGACAGATTCATGTGCGGCATTCCTTGTGCGGCCTGCTTAGATCTGTTTGCCCAGACCATCTTCTCTGTGCACCATGCTCAAAATGACTGGATCTGGAGGTATAGCTCAGTGGTAGAACATTTGCCTACCTGGGTTTGAGTCCCAGCACCACCCCCACAAGATTGAACGTGCATTAGGAAAAATTTAATGTGCACTAGGAAAGCATCAGAAAAAATATGAATGTCCAGATTCCAGCGAGAAAGCTTCTATTCAATAAGTCTAGGGTAGAGTCCAGATGTTAGCTGATTGCAATGCAGGGACCACACCAAGAAACTATACTATCAAATCTGATTTTGCAGCTGATGGAATACCTCGTGTAAGCTTGATTTTTAATACTGTACCTGCTTTGGAATCTAGATTCCCTAGATGACTTTGGGTAGTCACTCCTTTTCTCTGGGTCTCACTTTCTTCGTTTGAAAAATGGATAGAGTACTGGAAAGCCCTGTCCTACTTTTATGAGGAAAACTTGATATGAAAAAACAATGCAATGATTTAGGAGCACACAGCCAGATGTGGTGGCACATGCCTCTAATTCCAGCACTCGGGAAGCTGAGGCTGGAGGATCACTGGGAGTTGTGGGAGTTACATAGTGAGTTCCAGGTCAGCCTGAACTACCTAAAGATCCTGTCAAAACAAAAAATTCAAGCCAAACCTGGGTAATTTAGGGGCTTAGAGAAACTTTGCCTCAAAATTTAAAAAAATAAATAAATGGCTAGGGATTTAGCTCAGTACCAAAGCCCTGAGTTCAATCTCTAGCAACACACATATAAAAGGAAGGAAGCAGAGAGAGAGGGAAGAAGGGAAGAGATCAAGAAGGGAAAGAAAAAGGGAGGAAAGAAAGGAAAAAAGAAACAAAAGCAAAAGTTAATACTTTAAGGAAAAAATATTTCATAAAAGAAAAAGTAATCATGGCTTAAAATATAGCTCAAATGTGACTGATACATGAACACAATACAATAAAATGGTGATGTAACACTACTAGGACAATGGAAGTTGGGAGACAAGGTTCATGAAGCTGACAGAGGCAGCAGCTAAATCCTCATGTCCCATAGATTCTGGCAACAGATAATGCTTAAAACTGAATAAATCAGGAAGTAAACTGGAGATAAGGGATATAGATCAGTGGCATAGTGCCTGCCTGGCAAGCACAAGGTCATGAGTTTGATTCCTGATACAAATAAATAAATAAATAAACTGAGCGTGGTAGCAGATGCCTGTGATCCTAGTACTGAGGCAGGAGGAGTGTTACAAGTTCAAAGCCAGCCTGGCTATATAGTAAGTTCAAAAGCCACTCTGAACTACATAGTGAGACCCTATCAATAGATAGATAGATAGATAGATAGATAGATAGATAGATAGATAGATAAATGAAAGCATATTGGGCTATGTATGGTGGCACATTCCTGTAATCCCAGCACTCATGAGGCTGAGGCTAGAGAAGAATTATCATGACTTTGAGTCCACCCTGAACTACATAGCAAGATCCTGTCTCAAAGGAAAAAACAGAAGTCGTATTGGGAAAAACAAGTTCAAGGCCAGCCTGGGCATTATCTCAAAATCATTATCATCACTTTACTGTATTTGGGTGTGTGTGGTCCGGGGGACCAAACCCAGGAGCACTGGATTTAGCTGCATCCCTAGTGCCCTCACCTTTTTTTCAATTTTGAAACAAAACAATACTAAATTGGTCAGACTAGCCTCAAACTGAAAATCCTCTTGGTACAGCCTCTGAGATAGCTAGAGTTACAGGCATGTACCATCATATTTGGCTCAAAATAAAAATTTTATAAAGGAGTAGGGTTGTAGTTCAACCCAGTGGTAGAGGACTTACCTAGCATGTAGAACGCTCAGTTTGATCCCCAGCAGTCCAAGATAGATAGGTAGATAAATAGATAAGTACTAAAAATATAGGAAAAGTGGGGCTGGAGCTTTAGCTCATTGGCATAACTGCCTGCCAAGCAACCCCCAAGATTGTGAGTTTGATTCCCACTACTAAAGGAAAAAAAAAGTATAGGAAAAGCAGACAAGGAAGGATAAAATTTGAAGAAAAATAGAAGCTGCCAAACTGGAACACTGGAGTAAGCAGGGGCAGGGTATCCCAGGCTCAGAGATAGACTGCTTTTTTTTTTTTTTTTCTTTCTTCCTTTAAAACAAGGCCTTGGTATGCAGATTTAGCTCAGTGGTATAAGCACTTGCCTGGCAAGCATGAGGTCATGATTTCAATCCCTGGTACCAAAAAAACAATAAAGTCTTGCTATGTGGCCGAGGCGGGCCTCAAACTCATGATCCTCCTGCCTCAGTCTCCAAAGTTCTAGGTATGTCCCACCATGCATGGCAATATTCTTTATGCTCCTGGCCAGCCACCTGTCCTTTTCATCTTTAGAGCTCCTCCATCCCCCAAAACTCACACAGGGCCTGGCACTAGTAATGCCAAAGGAATACATATGGGCATAAATGAATGAATGAATGACCAGGTGAAACCCTAAGCCCAGGCAGTGTAGTGGTACCAGTGATCGAACTCACAACCGCCTGCATGCAAGGCAGGTGCTTATGCCACTGAGCTAAATCCTCAGCCCCCCAAGATCTTCTTTTCTCCTGTCTTTTGTGCCCAGCACTGACACAGCAACACCCTAAGTGCTAGAAGGCTGAGGGGCTTGGCCAGCCCTGATCAGAGCCAAGGCCACCTGATTGTAATCCCAAACTGCTTACTTTACTCCTGGGAACCAGGCAGATCCCTGAGGTCTGCGGCTGTACAGGATGCTAAGTCCTTGACCATCCTGAGGGATCCAGGTCAATAGACACCAAAGCTTCCAGAGCTGGTTGTCCACAAACTCAGGAACTGTTGCTGGGAATGGCCTTTGGTTATTATTAAATTCTGCAAAATGGAGAGAGATCCTCATACCTGAACAAGAGGAAATGTATGCAGTATTATTTATCGCAGCACTATTTGTGTTATCAGAAAAAGGAAATAACTGGACTGGAATGGAGCTCAGGGTAGAATGCTTACCTAGCATGTGCAAAGCCCTGGGTTCAACTTTCAGTGCCACACACACACACACACACACACACACACACAAAGAAAGAAAGAAAGAAAGAAAGAAAGAAAGAAAGAAAGAAAGAAAGAAAAAGAAAGAAAAGAAAAGAAAAAACCAACTAGGTATTGTGGCACATGCCTATAATCCCAACACTCAGGAGGCTGAGGAAGAAGACAGTTGCAAATTCAAGACCAGCCTGGGCTACAAAGTGAGCTCAAGGCCTGCTGAACTGCAGAGTGAGACCCTGTCTCATAAAGAAAGAGAGAGAGAGAGAGAGAGAGAGAGAGAGAGAGAGAGAGAGAGAGAAAGAGAGAGAGAAACAGGCAAATATAAAATGGAACTAGTAGGGCCAGGGATTTGGCTCAGTGGTGTAAGTGCCTGCCTGGTGATTGTGAGGTTGTGAGTTCAATCCCTGGTACCAAACAAGAAATAAAAAAACAGAAACAAAATGGAACTGGTGAAAAAGTTTATGATACAAGTATATATTTTGAACTATAACCGTAGAAATGGAGGAGACAGCAATATAGCTCAGCGGCCCTGTGCCTGCCTGACAAGCATGAAGTCATGAGTTCACTTCCTGGTCCTGGAAACAAAAGAAAAGAAATGAATGGAGCAAATTGAGTCAGATGGCATAGGCCCATGATCCAAGCACTTGGGAGGAGGCTGGAAGATAGTGTGAGTTCAAGGCCAGTTTGGGCTACAGAGCAAAACTCTGTCTCCAAAAAAAGAGCCAAGCATGGGGGTGCACACCTATAATCCCAGCACTGGAGAGGCTAGGAGGCCGAAGCAGAGGATTGCCATGAGTTCAAGGCCAGCCCAAGCTACACTAAGCATTTAAGGCCAGCCTGGACAAGAAAAAACAACAATAACTAAAAACTGGGTTGTAACATGGAGACAACTTTTCCATGAATGATTTTTGCTTTGTTTTGATTTTTTTGGAGACAGGATCTTTTTTTTTTTTTTTTGTCTTTTTTGAGATGGGGTCTCGCTATGCAGTTCAGGCTGGCCTTGAGCTCACTTTGTAGCCCAGGCTGGTCTCAAACTTGCAACGATCCTCCCACCTCAGTCTCCCCAGTGCTGGGATTACAGGCGTGAGCCACCATGCCCGGCTTGGAGACAGGATCTTATTATGTATAGTCCAGGCTAGCCTTGAGCTCACTATATATCCAAGGCTGACCTGGAACTATAGTAATCCTGCCTCAGCCTCCCAAATTTTGGGATTACAAGCCTGGGCTACCATGCCCAGCTTAATTTTTTGTTTAAATAAAATAGAACAATTTATTTGAAGGTGGGGAAAAGGGGTAAAGAGAGAAATGGCAGACAGCTACTCTGGGCAAGTAGGAAATATTTGAAAGGGAAATCCTCATGAATGATTTTTTTGATCTGTTAACTTTTTTTTTGGTCTTTTTGGGATAGATTTCACTATGTAGTTCAGGCTGGCCTTGAATTCATCATGTAGTCCAGGCTGTCCTCAAACTTGTAGCTATCCTCCATTTTCAGCCTCCCAAATGCTAGAATTACAGGCATATGCCACCAGGCCCTGCCTTTTGTTTGTTTGTTGAGATAGGGTCTTGCTATGTAGTTCAGCCTGGCCTTGAACTTGCTATGTACCTGAGGATGGCCACAAACCCATGATGATCTTCTACCTCAGCTTTCTAAGTGCTAAGATTATAAACATGCACCACCACACCCAGCTTATTATAATTTTATTTTATTTTATTTGTCTTTTTGAGACAGAGTCTCACTATGCAGTTCGGGCTGTCCTTGGGCTCACTTTATAGCCCAGGCTGATCTCAAACTTGCAATGATCCTCCTGCCTCCACTCCCAAGTGGTAGGACTACAGGAGTATAACACCATGCCTTATTAAAATTTTAAAAATAAAAACGTAGTTTACACCACTATAGTATACTAATACTGAAGAGCTAACACATACTAACAAAAGTAGCTACTGTGCCAGGCCCTATTCAAAACATTTTACATATTACAAATATATTTATTAATCAATTTCTCCTTATGAGTGAGAATACTGAGCACAAAAAGGTTAACTTGCTACCCAAAGTTGGTAAAACAAGTAAACTAGTCCTGAGCCCAACCTACCCACTCTCACTCATGTGGGTTTGCAGCTTTGTCAGGGTGTAATGCCAATACATTTCTGAGAAACTCACCTTGAAATAAATCTTTTTGTCAAACCAGATACCACTCAGGAAGTGCTTAGTATGTACAAAACCCTGGATACGCACTCCAGCACCAAAAATAAGTATAAAACTTTAAATATTTACTTATTTATTATTATTATTATTTTGGTACCAAGAATCAAACTCATGACCTCACACTTGCTAGGCAGGTGCTGTGCTGCTGAGCTATATCCCTAACCCTAAAACTTTAAAATAAAAAATCTATTTTAATCATAAACACGGTAATATCCCAAGCTTTGTTTTCATATCCCAGGCTCTGTTCACTCAAATGGATGAATGCATGCAGTCTTCATCACAACTCTACAGACTAGAAACTGAGACTAGGGCAGTTAAGTAACTTTCTTGGTTCCGAGATTAAACTCAGGGCCTTGCACTGAAAGGCCTCATTCTTCAGTCTGTTTTTTTTTATTTTTTACTTTGACTTTTCATTTTCTTGTTTTTTTTTTTTTGTTTTGTTTTTTTTTTTTTTGCAAGAGTCTTGCTGGTCTTGAACTCACCATATAGCCCAGGCTGACCTTGAATTTACACTAATCCTCCTGCCTCAGCCTCTCAAATGCTAGGATTACAGGCATATGCCACCATGCCCAGTTATTTATTTTGAGACAAGGTCCCACTAACTCACTAAATTGCCCAGGCTGCAGTCAATGTTTTGATTCTCTTGCCTAAATCTCCTGAATGCTCAGATTATAGGCTTGTGCCACCAGCCTGTTATATTGGTTTGCTAATGTGGAAAGCAGGATTACACAGGGTGGGTGGCTGAGCTAGTACAGACCCTGTTATTTCTGAGCCCACAGACTATGCTCTTAACCATTCTGACCCCACATAAAAACATGAAAGCAGGGCTATTCTCTTACTTTGGGGGCATGAGTGGGAGACGGCATGGAGGTGCTACTTGGAAAACCACTAGTCCAGTCCTATAACCCTTCTCACTTCCCTTTTACAGACTGTTAAGTGTGATGGGAGCAGGTCACATGGGGCTGAGGGCCAAATTCCTGACTCTCTCAGCAGTTAAAGGGAAGGGCTTAATTTAGTGGCACACATTTGAGATCCTAGCAGTTAGGAGGCTGAGGCAAGAGGCTTGAGACTGAAGCCAGCTTGGTTACATAAGGAGTTCAAGGCCAACCTGAACTACACAGCTAGACCCTGTGTCAAAACAAAACAAAACAAAACAAACAAAAAACAGTTAAAGGGATGGAGGGGAGGGAAACAGGACGAGAAAAAGATTAAGATGTATTATGTACATGTGCCACCTTCAGTTGATGAATATCATCATTATGAACTGCAAACATGTACATAAAAATTTTTTAAAAAGAAATTAAAGGGAGGGACATTTTCTGTAAGCCTAATGAGCAGAGACGGTTTTACATTCTCATTGTCAGGATGAAAGAAAATTATATTTAAAGATTCTAGCTTACCAAAATAAAAATAAAAATAAAAATAAATGCTAGCTAAACCACATGTGGTGGCACACAACAGTAATCCTAAGCACTCTGGAGGCTGCAGCAGGAGGCTAGCCTTAACTACTTAATGAGACGATTTAAAACAAACCAAAAAAAAAAAAATTCTAGTTAAAATCATTTCAAAGCTCAGAAACTACTTAATGGTTAGGAGGATTCATAACCAAGTTCTGACTGAACAACCAGATTGGCTACATGAAAGAACACTGCCCATGACTTTTCACTCTCGGCTTCTGGCTGCTATACTCCCCTTCTGATTTGCACAGTCTTTTTTTTTCCCATACAGAAGTAATTTTATACCATCGACCTGACTCTTCTCTGAGACCCTGGAACCTCTGAGTCATGATCTTACCCACCCAAGTACAGAATTATCACAGCATCTAAGGAATTTCACTGAGACATTTACGAACTATACTAAGCAGGTTGGGGCCTTTGACTGGTGTTGCCTTAGGTTTCTGCTTAAATGGTGGTTCTAGGCAGCAGCAGCAGCAGCAGTGGCAGTAAGCAGCAGCTTAAAATTTCTTAGAAACACACATATACAGCTTTGCATGGAAGTACATGCCTGTAATTCCAGTGTTCTAGATGCCTGCAGCAGGAAGGTCATAAATTAAACCGCAGTTTGGGACACTGTGTAATTTAGTGACACCTGGTCTAAAAATTTTTAAAATGTAAAAGGGCTGGAGACTTTGCTCAATGCAGAGGCCCTGGGTTCAATTTTTATTACTGGAAGGAGAAAAAAAAAAAAAGGAAGAATAAAAAAAAAGCCCATATCCTAAACCCACTAAATTAAATTTTTTATATATATTTTTGAGCCAGGATCTCACTATGCAGTTCAGACTGGCCTTGAACTCACTTTGTAGCCCTGACTGGCCTTAAACTTGCAGTGATCCTCCTGCCTCAGCCTCTCAAGTGCTAGGATTACAGACATACACTACCATACAATTTGCTTTTTTTTTTTTTTTTTTTTTTTTTTGTCTTTTTCATTTTTATTGGTACTGGAGATCGAACTCACGACTGCCTGCTTGCAAGGCAGGTGCTTATGCCACTGAGCTAAATCCCCAGCCCCACAATTTGCTTTTTTCGGGCTGGGGATTTAGCTCAGTGGCATAAGCGCCTACCTTGCAAGCAGGCAGTCGTGAGTTTGAGACCCCTGGTACCGATAAAAACGAAAAAGACAAAACAAACAAACAAATTTGCTTTTTAAAGAAAATTTTCAAATGATTTGTTTGCTTGGTAAAATCTTCAAACCAGAAAGTAGACCTAAATCCCAGGGGAAACTGGTTTATGCCCACCTGTGTAACTGACCCTCTGAGACTCTTGGCATGGTTGTTAGGGGCAGCTGTGAGTTGGCTGGTGCTGTAAGAATTTGGATATTAAATTGCAGCCACAGGCTAGGAAATTACTGCAACAAAGGGAACCTCCGTTGTATTACTGCAGCCAACATCTGCATGGTGGACTGATGAGAGGCCCAGGAAATACGCTGTGCTAAGTGTTGCTTAGAAGCTTTATTATTACCACCTCCAAAGTGAAGAAATTGGGAGGACCCTTTTTTTTCCCCAAATCCATTTGCAAGGCAGGTGCTTATACCGCTGAGCTAAATCCCCAGCAGTCCATTTTATTTCAAGAATATATATATATATATATATATATATATATATAACTCACAACCTCACACTTGCCAGGCAGGTGCTTATGCCACTGAGCTAAAAAACTACAAAATTTCAAAACACATAAATCAGGGAGGACCCTTTGATTTAACTAAATTGCGCTCAATTTGAAAATAATTCAAAAAATTTTTTTTGGTACTGGGGATCGAACTCATGATCTTGCACTTGCCAGGAAGGTGCTTATGCCGCTGAGTTAAATCCTCAGCCCCTCAAAACATATTTAAAAAAAAAAAAACATTTTTAAACCTGGCATATTTAAACCTGACATATTTTTTTTGGTACAGAGGATTAACTCAAGACCTCACTGTTGCCAGGCAGGCGCTTATGCCACTGAGCTAAATCCCCAGCAAACCTGACATATTTAAACACATGCCTAGATGGGGGCTGGGGATTTAGCTTAGAGGAATAAGCGCCTGCCTTGTAAGCAGGCAGTCGTGAGTTCGATCCCTGGTACCAATAAAAAAGAAAAAGACAAAAAAAAATTAAACAAACAAACAAACAAAAAAACAACACATGCCTAGAATCCCAGCACTCTGGAAGGCTGAGATGGAGGGCTGAGAAAAGGTAGCTTAGTGTAAAGACCCTGGGTTCAATTCCCAATACCACAAAACAAAAAACTATGTTTGCACTGAAACTGTGCTTATGTATTTATTTATATATCTTTTGGGAAGAAGTCAGGCATGGTGACTGTGCATATTTATAATACTGACCTGGAAATGTGTTGACACCAGACTTACCCTTGAAACATCTTTAAGAATTGTGATGAAATTCTCCCCTAACAACAAATAGGATTAGCCTGGCAAGCTGGACTATTGCACCGACTGCATTTTAAACCGGAAGGCACTGTAAAATAAACAGTGGCTAGAATCCAGTTGCTCTGTTACAACAAGTTTGGATTTGCTATGGAAACAAATTGACAAGCCTACAGTTGGAGGCCTTGTGTGGCCCTTTTATTGCAACTGGACCTTGCAGAATGTCCCACTGTGCTGGTGTTCAGGACCAGAGGGACTCCCATCACGAGGGGTTACTAAGCTGAGGCCAGACTGACATATAGGCAAGACTTGATAACTGTACTGCCATGGCCCTGAGGATGGCCAGCTGGTCTGCAGATCTCTGGGAACAACTGCAGGCCTTTGCCAGTGAAGCAGCCATTCCACATCTCTGACGTATCAGGTCAGTCATGGAAACTCAGTCTCAAGGAAGTTTAAGGTCATGGTTGTACATTGATAGCTCAATGACAGAATGTTTGTCTAGCCTTTAGGAGACCCTAGGTTCCAGCTTAGGTTTTTTTCCTGACCACCAGAAAAAAAAAAAAATTCAGGAAGTTATCTGATTGGCGAACAGCAGGATACGGACAAGTGTCTTTTAGCTACATCCATTACTTCCTTACAGGAGACTTTGCATAAGCTTTGAAATAGAATCAAGAAACTTGTGGAGTAAAAACATATATTTTACCTATTCATACCTGACATATTTTGTTGCAAAATTTTAAGGAGCTGGATATCCTGTAACCCATATGTGTGGTGATTAATGTTTATAGTCTCAGCTACTTGGCTAGTTGAGGCAGGAGGATCACTTGAGCTCAGTAGTTAGAGATGAGCCTAACACAGACACTATCTCAAGAAACAAGGGGCTAGTGCTGTAGCTCCATGGCAGAGCACTAACCTAACACATATGAGATCCTGGGTTCAATTTTCCAGCAATGAGGGAAAAAATTAGCCAGGCATGGTGCCACACACTTGCAATCCCAGCAATTGAGAGGACTGCTGTGAGTTTGAGGCCAGCCTGAACTACATAGGGAGAACCTGTCTCAAAAAATCCAAACAAAAAAAACTAATACATCAAAAAACAAGCCAGAGGGGCTGGAGATTTAGCTCAGCGGCATAAGCGCCTGCCTTACAAGCAGGCAGTCCTGAGTTTGATCCCTGGTACCGATAAAAAGAAAAAGACAAAAAGAAAAAGAAAAAAACAAACCATGCTTGGCAGCACATGCTTATAATGCCAACTACTACTCTAGAGGCTGAGGCAGGAAGATTCCAAGTTCAAGGCCAGCCTGGGCAATTTTTTTTTATTAATTATTTTGAGATGGAGTCTCACTTTGTAGTTCAGACAGATGTGGCCCAGGGTGGCCTTGAACTTGAGATGATTGTCTTGCCTCAGACTCTCAAGTGTTGGCACATTATGTGTGCCATGTCCAGCTAGCTTGGGCAATTCAGTAAGATCTTGTCTTCAACTACAAGTGAAAATGGGCTGAGAATGACAGAGCCTTTACCAAACATGTACAAGGACCAGGGTTCAATCCCCAGTACCAGAAACAAAACAGACAAGCCCACCACAACAGTCAGGCATGGCATTGCCTACCAGTAATCCCAGCACTGGGGAGGCTGAAGCAGAAGGATCACTGTGGGTTCAAGGCTAGCCAGGGCTACAAAGACTTTTTTTTTTGATGCTGAGAATTGAACCCAGGACCTTGTGCTTGCCAGGCAGGTTCTTGTGCCGCTATATCCTTGGTCCTTTTTTTTTTTTTTTTTTTTTTTTTTTGTACCAGGAATTGAACTCAAGACTTTGCACCTGCTAGGCAGGCGCTTGTGCAGCCGAGCCCAAATCCCAAGTCCCTCAACTTGGACTACCAAATGAGACCCTGTCTTCAAAAAAACATCTTCCCAAAAAAGAATCACAGCAAAAACACCTCGAATTTATTTACTTATTTCTGGGCTGTGAATCAAACCCAGGGTTTCACACATAGGGTGGGCAGGTACTCTACATATGACCTATATCCTCAGTCCCAAAATTTTTTTATTGGTACATTTTAGATATACATAATAACATTCATCATAGGTAATTTTTATTTGTACATATTTCACTTCTTTAATTTTTAAGAGACTACAGGTGTTTAGAACTTGGATACAGTGACAAAAAAAAAAAAATAAACCACATAACTACAATAGTTTTATTTGGCCTAGTGGGAAGAAACCTGATCTCAAGTTCTGGATCTATCCCTTCTTAGCATATAACCTATCTAAGGTTACAGTCTTCCCGAATTTGGCAAAATCCTAGTTATTCTTTATGGTACAGCTTAAAGTCACTAACTTGCGAAGACCTCGCAGTCCATCCCCACCTCCACTCCACGGAGCTCCGCGCACTACAGCCTTTTGCCAATAGAATAGAGCTCATCTTTGAGAGCTCATCTTTGAGCTGATTGTCAAGCCCAGCTCTTTGGTTAGGCAGCAGTGAACTGAGGTCTTAAGACCCAAAAAGTGGCCACTTAGTGCCACAATCCCTTGGGCATCTCATGGCTGCGAAGGTCAAAGCAGAGCTAGAATCCCCGACGTCTTCCGCCGCAGACTGCAAGCACATCAGAGTTTAAAGTGGACGCCTGCGTGTGGCGGGACGGTACTCACTCCCGTCATCCCGGGCGCCTAGCACGCTGCCAAGGACCCCGGGTGCCTAGCAAAGACTCGCGAACTAGGATGAAGCACCTAGGCGTGCACAGCTGGCTCCGCAGGGCCGCGGTGGTGAGCACCTGGCCAAGCCGGGTGTGGGACGGAGCGGGGAGCGCTCTGTCCAGCCGAGCGCCAGCTCCTCCCGGACGGGCGGGCACTCACCGACAGTGGGCACACAAAGCCCGCTCGGTGCGCTCGGCGCTCAGCTGCTTGGGCCTGAGTCACCGCACGCCGCCGAGCGGCTCGGGGTTGGGCGCCGGGATGTAGCAGGCGCTGGGCGTCGAGCAGCTGCGCGCATCAAACCGCCGCGGGCGGGGTACGGGGTGGGGAGGAGCGGGCCAGAAGGAAGGAGGGAGGAGTGGGACCCGCGGGGGTGGAGGAAGAGGCCTCGCGCCGAGGAGGGAGCAATTGAATTTCAAACACAAACAACTGCACGAGAGCGTACCCACCGCGCAGAGCGTCGTCGGACCCGGGCCCGCCCCGTCCGAGCGGCGCGCGAGTGTAGAGCCGTGGCCGCGCCAGAGCTCGAGCCGGGGGCCGCCATCGAGGCGGGGGCCGTGCGCGGGCCGGAGCGGAGCGGCGCCGCCACCGCTGCCGCCGCGCGCTCAAACTTAGGCTCACGCTTCCCGGCCCGACGCGGAGCCCGGGGCGCCCGAAGCCCCGCCATGTCGCGATCCAACCGGCAGAAGGAGTACAAATGCGGGGACCTGGTGTTCGCCAAGATGAAGGGCTACCCGCACTGGCCAGCACGGGTAAGAAGCGCGGCCCGCACCCCGTCCCCCACAGGCTGGGGTTGCGTAACGCCTGGGGGCCAGGGCAGACTGGCGGGCGGGCGGGCAGAGGACACCTGGGTCCCGGCTCCCCGCCGTCCTAAGCCCACCCGCCGGTTACATAACCGTGGTGGCGGCGGGGGGCGCACCTGATGGGCGCGTGCGCGGCGCGGACTACGGGGCGCAGATCCCCCCCGGCCGGCTCCGTGCTCGGTTCCGCCCCCAACCCCCACTCTCGCCGCGGCTCCGGGCGCGCGGTGCGGGTTCGGGCTGGCCGCGTGGCTCCTCCCACCGCGCCGCGGGTCCCCCCTTGAGGTCCCAGTTTTCTCCACTGATAGTCACCCCTCAGTTCAGACTTATTTTCCTGGACGAATGGTTACAGAAGACAGGAGTCTAAATAGGGATGGGTGGAGTGCGCTTTTAGAAAACTTTGGTTTGGAGCGTTTGTGCGCTGTTTGAAGTTGGGAGGAAAAAGGAGGAGGTAGGGGTAACGAAAGAAGGGATCTACCTGCTCTGAAAGCTCTGTGCCAGCATTAGTCTCCCTCAGTTTCACAAAAATGTCCTCCCTATACTGCCAGCTCAAAGGTGGAACTGAGGACCGCAGGGCTTCTCGTGGGGGTGGGAACTAGCTCTAGGTCACTTTAGTGTGGGTGAAGAGCCCGAGTTGAGCCCTCCCCCCATCTTTCACCAGAACCGTTTCGGTTCACCGTGTGGTGAGCCGAGCCCGCCAACAGAAGGGCCTTTAGCACCTGGCCAGGTGGGAAGGTGGGGCTCAAGGAGCTGAGCTGGGTGTTTATCAGCTTTCCCCAAAGACTAAATAGGTTAGGGAAGGGTGGCGGTGCTCTTGCTGGAGTAGACTAGAGGTCTCAGGGGGCAGTGCCTCTGGCAGTTTGCTCTAAAGTTGGTGTAGAGGGGCCTTTGCTGTTAGGAGAGGCATGACTCAGCCCACTGGAGTGTAGGAACCCTGTAGCTGGAAAGCAAAGGGTAGGAAGGGGTGGAGGGAGGGGCAGGCGCAGAAGGCTGCCTCGTGGTTTTGGGTTGCAGAGCAAGGCTACTGTTCATCGGGCCTAGCCTAGGAAAGCCTAAGAAATTGACCTGACCCACCTGGGTCCTATGCAGGACATCGGGCCTGTTTAGCCCCTGTAAGAAAACTCTAGAAGACTCTTCTGGACTAATTCTCTCTCAGGGGAGTGAGTGGTGTGTTCCTGATCGCACATGCCTTGAGTTCCTCTGGCCCTGAAACTTTCATATGGATTAAGTAAGAAGTGTAGGGAACAGGGCTCCCATATCTAGGACCTCCTTAGGGGTTGGGGAAGCAACATTACATGTGTGCATGTATGTGTGGTGTGTGAACAGTCCTGTACTTTACCCTGTACCCTTTGGTTCAACTGGTGTCTTGGCCCCTACGCTAAGGCCCTGGTGGGCAGGGCAAGAGCTGAACTCAGATCTCTACTGCTTCTCCCTCCTGGGGTGAGACAAAGTCCAGAGGCTGGGCTGAGCCATGGGGAGGAGGTGTTGGTGGGAATGTGGGTTGCAGAGAAACACGTCTGTATCTGGAGGAAGGAAAAGGGATAGAGACACACAGGAGCACCCACAACGATCTCTGTCAGGGAGCCCTTGGTGTTTCTGATGACTTGTTAAGTGAGAACAGTGCCTGGCACTGGGGATGCCATCTGTTTCTTCTCTTCACCCTGTGCCTCCAAGACAGGAGGAAGGCAAAGTCTCTTCAGTTGAGGCCTGGAGCTTTTAGATAAAATAAAGAGTTGGGGTGGGGAGGTCAGGCTTGGATTTCAACAAGATAAGGCCCTGCACTTTTCCTTGACTGAGATGGTTGGCAAGAGGGGTGGACTCAAAGCTGTTACTTCCCAGACACCTCCTCCTGGGATACCCCTCCCCCCCAGAGAACAAAGCTGAGTCTCCTCACCATTCTCTGGGCTTGTCTGACTCTGAGTGCCAGAGCCTGAGAGGCTCAGCCCCTCCTGACACGGGTGAGGAGTAGGGCAACACCTCTGGGCAGGATGAATTCGCAGTCATAATGAAGACCCCCTTGTAGACCTTACCTCCCTTGGTCCCTGCTGCTGAGGGGTATAGGTGATTCTGGAAGGACCCTGAATGCTAAAGGGCTACGTGGTAAGAGGACCTGGCTGGAAGGAGTGTGACTCCATCTTAACCTTTCTTTTCCTTGTCCTTTTGCCCAACTTCCTGGGGAATCTCCAAGCACTTAACAGTTAAACTCCAGGACTCAAGGATTTTCCCTCCAGGTTTCTTCCTCCTCTCACTCTTTCCTGTTTCACAATCCCAGAAAAGCTTCTAAGCAGCCCAAGGCCTTTTCCACCCTGTCTTTCCTCCATTTCCTCCCCCTTCTCTTCTCTCTCCCTTAGGGTTGCCACACTTCCTGGCCCCCAACAGCCTAACTGCCTGCTGCCCTGGATTTTCCGGTTCCTGGGTCAGGTCGGCCCAGCCCTGGGTGTGGTGGTCAGAATCTGATGGCCCACAACATGTGCTCAGTATTCTCTCTGCCTTCCCAAGTGCTGGGGAAGTGACCCTGGTCTTCTAGTGGTCTAAGGCCAAGAGAGCAGTGTTTAATCCCTCTCGCCCCTCTGCACAACTCAGAATGTGCAAGATGGGGTGTCATTCAAACGCAGGGGAAGATGTGCAGGCAGATGGGCCTGGGCCTGAGAAGGAACCTGCCTGGATCCCTGCAAGGGCTCAGAGGTTACAGAGCCTTCTCTCCTTTTAGCTGGTAGAGGGGCTATGGCAGGGCCCTGCCATGACCCACTTAACATTGACTCCCTGGTTCTAAGTCACAGCCTGGATATGAAGGCATCAACTGAGAGGCAGATATCTATTGGGGTACAGTGCTCCCCTGAGGACTTATATTCTCCCTGCCTAGGAAAAATTACTCTTTACTTCCAAAGTATCAGAAAAAGCATTTCCTTTAATCTCATACAGAGGGCATCACTTTCCCTAATACCTCTATCTAGTGTTGGGGGTTGACATACCTAAGGGCCTTAGATAATAAACCTTGTGAGCTGTCCCCAAGCCCTCTTCCTCTTTTTGAGTGGTTGGAATTCCGTTAAGAAAAAGAGGATCATGCTAGGTGACACATGCTTATAATTCCACCACAGGAGGAGATCCTCCTGATTCCAAGTTGGAGCCCAGTCTGGGCAACTTAGTGAGACTCTGTCTCAGAATAAATTTAAAAGTTGGACATGGTGATGAATGCCTGTGATTCCAGCACTTGAGGCTGAGGCAGGAGTATCACCTTGAGTCTGAGACCAGCCTGGACTACATAGTAAGTTCAAGGTCAGCATGAACTACATAGTGAGACCTTAAACAAAACTTAGTTCAGTAGGAATCTCCTTCCCCCTTCCCCCATGGGTGGGTGGGAAGGTAGAAGGACCCTTTACTCTTGCACTGTCCTCTGCGCCTTATATCTGGGACCATCTTTTCTGAATCCTGAAGTCAGCAAAGGTGGGTGTATCTGGTGCATTTTTTTCTATTTTTAATTCTTTTTTTTTTTTTTTTTTTTTTTGTACCAGGGATCAAACTTAGGACCTTGTGCTTGTTGGGCAGGTGTTTATGCTGCTGAGCTAACTCCCTGGCTCTATCCTTCTTTTATTTCTCCCTGCTTCACCATTCAGGCTCAGTTGTGTCTTTTAAGTTCACATAGGAACTTAAAAGGAAGCTGGGCAGCCAGGTGCTTTGCCATCTGCCTTTCTGGAGAAAACCTATCTCATTTCTGACCTTTCCCCCACCCCATTCCCTTCCTGAGCCTCAGTTTCTCTTTCATCTTACATTTACTTGGATCTTGTTAATGCTCTGGCCCAGGTGTAGGCATGGAGAATGCCAAGATCAAAGTTGATCAAAGTTCCTTACTGCACTCTCAGCCAGCCATAAGCCCTTTTGCCCCCACCCCTGCTGGGTTCTGCCAGAGCAGATCCAGGAGGCCGAGGGAATAATAGCCTAGTCTTATTATTGCCCTATCCCAGTCTCCTGGGATTGCTAAGCCCTGGAGGCCCTCATTTTGTTTTTGCTTACTCCTCTGAGAGGAAGGCTGGGAGCTAGCTGATGACAGGTACCAGGTGTCCTATCCAGTCTCTAGCCCTTCTTCCCCAAGGACTGGCCTTCTGAGAGCACATCCCATCAACCAATCCGCCAGCCTGTCAGTCCTAGCTGTGGTTTCCAGCACTTCTGGGGACTCAGGTGCTAGACTCTAGGCTTGGGGGTTGGGGTGTTAGTGTTCTTTCCTCTCCAATCCACGTATAAGGCCTAGGGGGAGGGGCGGTCACATTCCTAGTTGCTGAGTGGCCCTGGAGGCGGGGTTGGGTTGTCATGGCAATAGGATCTTGTTTGTGGGGGGGGGCTGCATGCCTCTTCACCCTCTGTTCTCCAGTAAGCTCGCGATAGTGAGGAGGGCCCAGTTTGTGCTGGATCTTCCTGGGGGGAGGGGCTGGACCTCTGTCCCTGGAGGCCATGGGGGTAAGGGGGAGGTCCCTAAAGCCTGGAGACTCCCAAATCTGGGAAGAGATGCCCCTGGAATTCATGCCTGGGCCTCACCCCACTCCTGGGTGTGTCTGGGCTCATTCCCATCCACTCAGTCTTTCTTTTCTCCCCAGGCCTCCAGTTGGGTCGTCTGTCCCTGTTTCTTTCCTTGAAATCACTGCCCTTGCCTGTCTGTCTACTGTCTGTGTCTTGGGCCCCAGTCAACATGGCCACCTGGCCTCTGTGGGCTGGAAGACAAGCTGCCGGGGCTGCTGCAAGTGTTGCTGGGAGTTGTAGTTCCACCCCCAGTGCAGCCTGCCCTCAGCTTCCAGGCCCTGATAGGGAGAGGCTGGCTAGGCCACTGTTTCTCCATTTTCCTGACCTCAGACCTCTGTACCTCCCACCATTTCTACTTCAGCCTTGGTCTTGGGCCAGGATTTGGGGCAAGGGACCAGGTCAGGAGATCTAGCCTGAGACTTGGCCCTTGTTAACTTATCTTCACTTTTTTTAGTCTCAGTTTCCTCATCTGTAAAACCAGAGGGTTTTCAAAGTGTTCTTCAGAAGCTGTGGGGGCTGCTGTTAGAACTGGTGTTAAATAGGGCAGCCCTTTGACTTCACTCCTGCACTTAAGCCAGATTAGTCTGCTCCGTTTCATAGGTTCATTCTGCAAATACTTATTGTGTACCTGTAGTGCACTAGGGACAAAGACAGACATGGTCTCCAATTTTGGGGATCAGTATGTGCCAGGTAGTCCACATAGACATCCACCAAGTAATGAGTCAGTGTCAAATTGGACCTGTGAAGGAAAGGTGCCCAGGGAGAAGTTTTCTCCATGGGGCTGGCCAGGCCAGGAGCCGGAGAGGCGTTCTGGAGAAGTAAGGGTAGAGTGGAAGCTGTGAGGCTGGTCAGGATTTCTAGCAACTGAGAAATGAAAGCAGGGAGGCTAGCATGGAGAACATCGTGGGACAACTTGGTGATCACAAATACTTGTGAAGTGTGCTCCATGCTGTTATGTAGAGGCCACCTGTTCTTTACAGATAAAGAAACAGAAGCAAAGGTTTGGTAAACTGTATGGTTAGCAACTGAGGGTGGCAGAGGAGATTCAGACTCTGCTGTTGTGGGGAAGAGATAGGACAGGTGCTCATGAGTTGAAAGGGAATGAAATGTGTGGAGCAGTATTTGGAAATTGCAGTGGGACAGGAGAAAAAAAAGAGTTTGGAGCTGTGGTTTTATTTTAGGCATTGCTGAGTCAGGAGGATTGTGATTTGAGGGCCAGCCTGGCTGTATAACAAGCCCCTGTTTCAAAACAAACAAACAAAAAAAAGTGCCTGGTGCCTGGACATCCTGGGAAAGGTGCTTATCTGGCTGTGAAAGCAAGGGATGAGACTTTGGGTTTCATGTCTGACTTAATTTGAACGAAGTTCACTACTAAAAATGGTTCAAAAGCCAGTCTTGTGGGCACTAGGGACCCACTGTCTGTCTTTGAGGTCTGTGCTCTTGCTTCCCGAAGCCCTTAGAACTCTAGCTCATGCCCAATTCCCTTATTTCACCCCAGATTGATGAAATGCCAGAGGCTGCTGTGAAATCCACAGCCAACAAGTATCAAGTCTTTTTCTTCGGGACCCACGAGACGTGAGTGAGGGGCAGTGAGGTGCCGGCTGGGAGGGCCCTGGGAAGACTGCTCTGGGGAGTGAGGTGGTAATGGTGACCCCTCTGTATCGGGCTGTGCAGCCTAGGGGCAGCAAGGGGCTCGAGAGCACAGTCTCCCATCTCTTACCAGGGCATTCCTGGGCCCCAAAGACCTCTTCCCTTACGAGGAGTCCAAGGAGAAATTTGGCAAGCCTAACAAGAGGAAAGGGTTCAGCGAGGGGCTATGGGAGATCGAGAACAACCCAACTGTCAAGGCTTCTGGTTACCAGGTGAGCTGCCATCTGCCCCAGAGCCCCTAGACAGCAGGTGTGGCCATGGGCTCCGGGAGCCTTTGGCACAACAGGGCTTTTGGGGTGTGGGGTGGGGCCTTCTACAAAAGGGGTTGGGTATTCCCATGTTATATAGTTGTGGTTAGGGGCCATTATTAGGTGGTAGTGGTATGATGGGCCTTTTGGGCCCAATGTGAGTGCAGGACATGGCCTTCCTCCTCCCATGAAGGCTTCCAGGAGGAGGTGCTCCTGAGCCGGGCAGGATGAGGCGGGAGGGTGGGGGGGCGGGGTTGGCGGGGGAAAGGGTCCCAGCTCCCTCTGGGAGAAGTTGACCCGAGGTTTTGCCTCCTGCTCCAGCCCTCCCCCCTCCTGCACAGAGCCCTGCCTGCCCGGCCAGTGGGTTTACCCGGGGGCTAATCCGACAGAGGTGGGTCTCAAATCACTTGTGAGACTGGGCACCAGGGTGGGGGTGGGGGCGAGGTGGGATAAAGAAAAGTGAGTGAGGGGGGTTTGGGGAGAGGGGGCCCAGCATGGCAGCTGCTGGTGCCACTCAGCCTCTGCCATCTCTGCCACAGACCTCCCAGAAAAAGAGCTGCTCAGAAGAGCCAGAGCCAGAACCTGAAGCCACAGAGGGTGACGGTGACAAGAAAGGGAATGCAGAAGGTAGCAGCGATGAGGAGGGGAAACTGGTCATCGATGAGCCAGCCAAGGAGAAGAACGAGAAGGGGGCCCTGAAGAGGAGAGCAGGAGACCTGCTGGAGGTAAGGACTTCCAGAAACCTTGATAGGGTACCCTATAGCAGCAGGGCTCTCCCTCAGGAAGCCCTCAGGCTGAGAAAGATGCCTAATCTTGGAGAGCTGAAGAGATGGGGTATAGAAAACATTTTGTAGTTAAGAGGCTGCAGACTGGTCTTCTTGGTGGTGCACATCAGTAATCCCAGCACTTGGAAGGCTAGGACAGGAGGATCTCTTGTGAATTAAAGGATATTTTGACCTATAGTGAGACTCTTAAAAAAAAAAAAAAAAAAAAAGGGCGGGGGTGGGGGGAACAGGCTGCAAAAGAAGTGACTAGCTGTCAATCCAGAAAAAAGAAGCTTCCTGGTACCTATGTTCTGAAGCCTCAGCCTATCTCATCTTTGCCACTCCTGCCTAGGACTCCTCCCCTAAACGTCCCAAGGAGGCAGAAGACCCAGAAGAGGAAGAGAAGGAGGCAACCACCTTGGAGGGTGAAAGGCCCGTCCCCACAGAGGGTGAGAAGAACAACACCCCCTCTGAGCCCAGCTCTGGCCAGGACCCTCTTCCTGAAGAAGAGGAGGAGGAGGAAGAAGCTGCCAAGGAGGATGCTGAGGCCCCAGGCATCAGAGATCATGAAAGGTAAGTGTGTCTTCTTGGCAGCAGCCACCTGCAAAGAGAAGGCCTGCTATGAGCACCCTCTCAGGAGGTGGGGGGCTTTCTAGGAGGCTAACCTGATCCATGCAAGTAACCCTTCTCCCCTCCACCATCCCACAGCCTGTAGCCAACAATGTTTCAAGAGGAGCCCCTCCCCGTTCCTGTTGCTGTCTGGGTGCTACTGGGGAAACTGGCCATGGCCTGCAAACTGGGAACCCTTTTTTCCACACAACCTGCTCTCCACTCATTTCTCCCAGTGTAAGCCCAGTCCCTGGAGATTGATCTGGCGTTCCACTTTTGGGTCCCCCCGACCTATGACCTGAGTTAGGGCCATGTCCTCAGCTCCATGGGATGAGACAAGGCTGTTGTGTCCCATGCTGCTTGAAGGGCTTCTGTGTGGGTCTGGGCTGGCTGTTCCTGACGCCCTCCTCCATAGGGATTCTGGTGGTGTTGGGTAGGAGCAGAAGTCATGGAGTATAAACAGGGTGGGCTTTGAGCTGGGGCTTTGGGGGAGCAAGAGGGCAGGCAGCATCCCATGCTGCTTTCCCCTACTGCCACACCTCTTCTCAGCTGCCTAGATTCAAGGAAAGTGGGACAGCCTGTGGGGGAGGGCTCCTTTTCGTAAATCCTGGATGATTGACAATACCTGTTCTTTTGCTGATGCTCTAGGGGTTCTGTGAGTTGTAGTTTATCATCAAGAGATTTGGGGGCTTCCAAGTTTGGGCCAAGGGCCTGAGATCTGAAGGGCTGGCTTTACCCATGTGGGTAAGGAGTGTTGAGCATCTGCCCCCTTTAGATCTCGGGCCGGAGATGGGATTCCCTGGGGAAAGTCCTACCTGCCCTCTCCCCTTTTCCCACAGTACTCAAGGCCAGCCTAGTTACATGTACCACCCAGACATAAAGGAAAAAACACATTTTTTAGGAAATGTTTTTAATAAAATAAAATTACAAAAAAAATTTTAAAGGCCCCTAACCCTTTGTGTGCTCCCTGTTCTGCTCCTTCCCCATGTTGCTCCCATTTCTGAGGTGCACTGGGAGCTCCCCTTCTGTGTGGGGCTTGATGACTTTTTGTAGCTGGGGCTTTGGTGTTTCTTCTGGTGTCATTTCCTATCCACATATCCCTACCTGATCCCTTGGTGTTTTCACTAGATCTGGTTTGTAACTTACTGAGAGGACAGAGAGAGTGAGTGCCCTCTTCCAGCCTCTTCCTAGTGGTTTCTCACTGCTCCATCTCTTGTCTCTTATACCTGCCTCTCTACTTTGGGCTCTGATGAAAAATTGCTGACTGTAGCTTTGAGAGTTTAGCTCTGAGAACCATAGATGAATTCAGTTCTAGGAAAATAAAACCTGTTGATTACTATATTGGATTCTGACTGGTTTCTTTGGGGGCCACTGGTTAATGGGAGAAGGGAATACAAATGATTTCCTAATCACCTTCTCAGATTGAGGTTGGAAGTGTCAGTCTGCTCACCCCCACCTCACCCCAGGTCTGGAAGGGGTTTTAAAAAATGCTGTATGTGGTGGTGTACACCTGAAATTCTAGCGCTGAGAGGCTGAGGCAGGAAGATCACAAAAGTTTGAGCCTAGCTCTGGCAACCTAGCAGTTTAGGGTTAAGAAAGAAAAATACAGGTCAGGGTGCAGTGTCTGAGAATGTAATGGAGTGCAAAGGCCCAGAATTTAATCCTCGGTACTACCAGAAAAAAAATGGGGTTGGGAAGAATGTGCCAGTATTCGCTAAAAGGGGGTGGGGGCTGGGGATTTAGCTCAGCGCCATAAGTGCCTGCCTTGCAAGCATGCAGTCATAAGTTAGATCCCTGGTACCGATAAAAAAAAAAGAATGCCAGTATCTGCCCCAGCCTAGCTCCTCATGAAGTGGGCATTTGGGAAGACTATAGAAACAGCTTTGACACCCAGAGCTCCCAAGGAAGTCCAGAGATGAGAGCATAACCCTCTCCTGCTAACACTGCTGTTGGCAGACCCAGATCCAGCTGCGGGCTGCACAGAAGGCCAGTTAAGTCAAGGGACAGTATGTTGAGGCAAGGAAACTTCAAAAAGCTGACAAAGATGAAAAACTTCTAAAAAGTCTGTCTTAGTGAAAGATTGATTTAGGGATGATTTATTTATGAGAGTGATTACAGGCCAGTGAATCCCTTCCTACTGGTGAGGGTCTGTAGTCAACTGACAATCTCATTTTAATCACCTAGTAAGGAGATGCTTTCTAGGTCTGCCTATCTAAAGAGCAATGAGATTATTATTTTCTTAGGCTATTGCCACAGATTAGCCCATTGCAGTTCCTGACGTTACACAAGGTACAGGCCAAAATGGGTAATGGCCCTAGGTCCCTTAAGTTGGTTACCAGCCTTGTAGTGTAAGAATATGTGCTTCGTGGGGCATGGTGATGCACGCCTGCAATCCTAGCATTCCAGAGGTACAGGCCGGAGGACTGTTATAAGTTTGACAGCCTCCATTGCATAGTGAGCTAAAGGTCAGACTGAACTATATAGTGAAAGCCTGTCTCAAAAAACAAACAGAGCTGGGGATACAGCTCAGCAGCACAGCACCTACCTGGAAAGCACAAGGTTCCAAGTACAATTTCCAGTACCAAAACAACAAAAATACGTGGTTCACTATTGTGGCACACAGGGTCAGGTGAGGTTAAACAGGGTGCAGGAGATCTGGTCTCAGTGCTCCGCTCCACTAGCATTATAGCAGTCCCCGTACTGGCCGTGGTGCTGGGGATGTTGATAGGGTGGGATCCTCCAGTATTCCCCAAGTTACTTGGAACACAGGAGTCGATCACCTCTCAGATTTCTTCCAGATCTGACATTTTGTGACTAGACTATTCGCAATGGAAGGGTCCATCTCTCATCCTTTCCTTCAAAATGCCTATGGTGGTTTTTAAATCTGCCCTGGCCCTGTCCAGCAGAGAAAGGACAAGGCTGAAACGTCTGCAATCTAGCCTAGAAACAGTTTCTTTCCAGGAAACAGGAAGTCATAACCACCTAGAAAATGGAGCCACCCCCTCTAGGGACAACAATTCCCAACGGCCTCCGCGCAGAGCGTGCGCAGAATGTGACAGGCGCGTCAGCCTATCCAGCTTCGCCTTCGATTCCCGACATGTCTCCCGCCGTTCTTGCGCTGTCTTGATCACCTATTGCCTGCCAAACTTCCTGTTTCTACCAACTCCCAGCATGCTGAGGAGCCAGATTGGTGACTAAATTTCCGCTCTACAATTGGACTACATTTCCCAGAAGCTCAGTGGGCGGATTGAGGCCCCACGTGCGAGTTGATAGGCGGAGGCCGCGCCGAGCAGCAGAAGAGCAGAGGGTCGCTCCACTTAGAGGTACTATGGCTCTGTGGTTTGTCTGCGAGCGGGCGCGGGAAGTGCCTTTTTTTTTGGCTGTGGCTCAGTCGCCTCCGTTGGGTTTCTTTGCACCAGAAAGTTGGAGCGGGTGGGTGAAGAAAGCTGAGATCTGGTAATGGCTGGGAGCTGAGTGCGCACCTTGGAGGAGGCTGGCGGGCGAAGCCTTTGGAGCTGTGACATAAGGGACAGGCGTTCCACACCACCAGTTGATGGCGCCTCCAGAGCAAACAGAAAAGCCCGCTGCGGAAGGAATGCCAGCCTCTGCAGATTGCGGAAGTAGAAGAAAAAGGTGTAAAGGGGTGTAAGGCTGCCCTGGCTTGGGCTGGCCCCATGGTGTCGCCTTCGTGAGCCACATATCTAGAATGAATGGAGTTAAGGGTCTTCTTTACAGCAGGTGGCTCCTAAAGTGGGGCCTAAAGACTGGCCCCATTCCTATCAAGTGCTATTACCCAAAGCAAATCATATCAACCTTCAGGGCCTTAGTTTTCTTGTCTGTAAAAAGAAGTTCAATGATAGTTGGACCTAACCATCTGTCTTCCTGAGCAATGTGAAGATCAAATGCCGCTAATGGTGAAATTCCCGCCATTAGGTTTGTCACAGTAGTGCCTGGCACTCATTTGTTGAATCTAAATGGGGTATTTAGGGAAACTGTTCCTGTCCTGCAGAACAAGTACTTTAGTTTCTTGTTTCCTCCCCCCTAAATAGGACTGTCAGAATATTTTATCCAAGAGATGATACTATTCATTTTATTGTGTGTGCACTGTTAAAATATTTTAAATGATTTAAATGACTCCAGCAATGCTGTAGAGTTATGGGTGGTGAAAATGAAGCTCAGACGTTAATTGTAAGACAATGTCAGCATAGAGACTAGACCAGATGACAGTAGGGAGTCAGATGACTTACCAGCCCCGGACTCTTGATGCCACTAAAGTGCACTTAGCTCATCTTTTGAAGTCAAGTTCATACTTATTTATAAAACAAGGTTAGTGTTGGGGCTGGGGATTTAGCTCAGCGGCATAAGCGCCTGCCTTGCAAGCAGGCAATCATGAGTTCGATCCCCGGTACTGATAAAAAAGAAAAAGACCAAAAAAAAAAAAAAAAAAAAAGAAACGAGATTAATGATAACTTCATCATTTGTCCGTAGGCTTAAATGAAATGATCTTATTTAAAGGGTCTCATCACATGTCTCAGGTTGGTTTTGAACTATGTAGCCCAGGCCTGTCTTGAACTTGCAAGTGATCTTCCTCTGTCAGTCTCCAGAGTGCTAGGATTAGCCTTGCACCACCACATCTGGCCAAAAAGACATTTAGATGGCACTTAACAAGTAGTAAGTTCTCAGTAAGCTGAAGCCAATTTTATCTTTGCTAGTTCTTTTACTATCCTGTTAATTTAGTCCATTGTCCAAAATTGGGAGGTGTCAGGCATGGTGGCCCAAGCCTGTAATCCCAGCACTCCCAGAGGCTGAGACAGGAGGATCACTGTTGAGTTCAAGGCCAGCCTGGGCTACATAAAAATAGCCTGTCTCAAAAAAATAAGTAAAATAAAAATTTTTTAAAAATCAAGAGGCTTACAGCATATATTTAATTGGAAAATTCAGGACATAATAACCTTAGAGTCTAGTCTAGGTCCTTTTCCTTTAGAAAAGCAGCATAAGGAGTAGCTGTTATTTCCTGTGATGTGGTCACTTTAACTCCAGTTTTCAGTCTCTGCTACCTCTGTTCATCTTGCCTTATTTGCCTGCCTTTTGGCTCCATCCCAGTATTTTTGTTCCATTGCCTGTTTTCTTGCTATCCTGCTATATCCACATTTAATAATTCTCTCAAGTACCTACTGTGTGACAAATTCTTCTGGGGTCTGATGGAGTCAGAATTGAAAAGAGAGATACCATGGCCCATAAACTTAATGTTTTGGATTTTAAAGTCAGATATGTATGGATTTAAATGCCGATTTCTACCACATAGCATTGTGATCATGGGCATGACTTATTCTGCTTCCTCATGTATAAAGTGAAAATAATACAGTCCTATGAGGTTCAAAGAACTGAGGCCCACTGAGACACAGAATAAGTGCTTTAACCCCTTAATGGTCTCCCTCAAGTGTCAGTCAGGTAGCATGTACTTGACTGTCCTAAGCATCTTGCTTGGGCAACTGTAATTTCAACTAGTCCATTCTTGCATTGAATAAATTTGATAAAATTATCATTTTAATATTTGTTATAAAAAGTTTTTAAAATATGAAACTTTTGGTCATTGTGTATTTAAGTAACTGTTAAGTGGTTTAAAATGTTCTTGCCAAGTATAGTGGCAAACCCCTGGAATCCCAGCTGTCCAGGCAAGCTAGGTAATCACAAGTTGAAGGCCAACCTGAGCAGCTTGGTGAGATCCTGTCTCAGACATAAAAAGGGCAAGGATGTAGCTCACTGCAAGGCTATGAATTTGATTCCCAGTAACATGAAAAAAAAAAAAAAAGTTCCTTCTCTTGTTTAGTGTCCTTGCTTCTCTCTCCCAGAGCTGACAAGTAAAGCTTCTGAGTCTCACCGTTGAGGTTTCCCACAGCCTCCAGCTATGCGTCTTTCTGCCTTGCTGGCCTTGGCATCCAAGGTCACGCTGCCTCCCCACTACCGCTATGGCATGAGCCGCCCAGGCTCCTTGGGAGATAAGAGGAAGAACCGCCCAGGGATCCGGCGGCGCCCAGTAGTTGTGGAACCCATCTCTGATGAAGACTGGCACCTGTTCTGTGGGGACATAGTAAGCGCTTCTTCCAGAGGATGGATGGGAAGGCTTTCCCAGGCAAGGATCCATTTCTCTGATCCCTGTGTCTTCTCACAGGTGGAGATCCTAGAAGGCAAGGATGCTGGGAAGCAGGGAAAAGTGGTTCAAGTCATCCGGCAACGAAATTGGGTGGTCCTGGAGGGCCTGAACACAGTAAGTGAAGAACGCAAGAGGACACCCAAGGAGGCTGTCCAGTCTGTCCTTATAAGAGCAGCATAAGGCAGCATGAACCTGGCTTACAGGGTGGTTGTATGAGTGAGTGTCCTATTTTTCAGCTTTGACTGAGCAGCAAAGGGCAAGCCCTTCATACATCTTGCTTTCTGATAACTCCTTCTCTTGGACAGCATTACCGCTACATTGGCAAGACCAAGGATTCTCCGGGAACCATGATTCCTAGTGAAGCCCCCTTGCTTCACAACCAGGTCAAACTTGTGGATCCAATGGACAGGCAAGCACCTGGGGCTGTGGTCGGGAGGCATCTCACCCCAGGTCCATGAAGGTTTGACCATAGATAGATGGGCAACCCACTTAGTCACTAGAATGGTGAGTTGGATGCTCTAGAAATTGAGTGGTCCATCTCCTGGACATGACTCCTTATGAGTACCCCTAATACAAATGTAAAGAAATGAGGTGGGAGGTAACTGTAGTGCTTTTAACCACTACTCTGTTTGTGGCATGCAGTGTGATAGAGGTTCTAGATCTAAATCAGGCTTTTTTTATCTCCCAGGAAACCCACCGAGATTGAGTGGAGATTTACTGAGGCAGGAGAGCGAGTTCGAGTCTCAACAAGGTCAGGAAGAATTATCCCCAAACCTGAATTTCCTAGAGCTGATGGCATTATCCCTGAAACGTGGATTGGTGAGGCTGGGTGAGGGGCAGAAAGAGGGTAGGGGTGGCATGAGGAGGAGAAAACGAGGTTAAGTTGGCAGACCCTTCCAGGCATCTCTCTTCCACCTCAACAGATGGCCCCAAAGACACATCTGTGGAAGATGCCCTAGAAAGAACGTATGTGCCTCGTCTAAAGACACTGGAGGAAGAGGTGATGGAGGCAATGGGGATCCAGGAAACCAGGAAACCCAAGAAAGTCTACTGGTATTGAGCCTGAAACAGCAGCTTCTTCCTTGTCTTAGCTGTGAAGGCAGAGGGGCCTGTTCCTCAGACACTAATAAAGTGCCATGAGCCATCTTGTGTGTTGCTGTGGTCTGCTAGTGTTGTAGCCAGCGTGCCACCTTCAGGGCCTGAGGGAAGAGCTAGTTTCCTAATAGTACAGCTTAAATGGAAGGTGGCCTTCCTGGGGATGGGATGGAAACAAACCAAAAAGACAGCTGCTCCCTCCAGGGAGACCTCTGAGCAAAAGAAGGTATCATGCAGGCTACCTGCTAGGGAGGGCATCAAGCAGTGTCATGTGACAGCCACACTTCTGCAGGGCAGATATGCATCTGTCCTTTCTAGTTTTTTTTTTTTTTTTTTTTGGTAACGGATGAAACTCAAGACCTTGCATTTGCCTAGCAGGCATTTGTGCTTCTGAGCTAAATACTTGGCTTTTTTCAGTACTTCTTGGAAACAGGAAGTCAAGTCTTCTGGGTTTTAATAAATTGAAAACTTCACACAGTATTAGATAACATACAGCAGCCAGCAGGAGAAAATATTAACTCAAAGGATCTAAGAAAGACTGCAGGATGCTGCTTTCTTGGGGAGGAGGTGCACACTGCCCCTCTGGCACCTAGTGGTTTCAGATGGGGTCTTTGATGTCCTCTTTCTTGAGCTGTATCAGCCATCTTCAGTCTCCAGAGTAGAGAAGGCCTGACCCAAGGGCATCTTGGTGGCCACCAGAACCAGATTTCTAGGGGACAATTCAGGGCTGAAGATGGGCAAGAGCTCAGCGTGGAAGCCTGGAAGAAAGGTAGGGCTAATCAGAAAGGGGACACATAGGCCAGACTCTTCACTTAGCACTTCCTGCCAGCTGGCAGGCACAGCCACTTTCTCCAGTAGGCAGTCTCTGGAGAAGCTGGTGTCTGAGGAACTGACTACAGGCTTTTCATACCCTTCAAGTTCTACATGCCTGGAACACTTGCTTAACTGCATTTCTTAAATCCCCCAGTCCACGAGGTAGTGATTGGGTCTGGTGGATGTAAGGCTGGGGTTGAAGGAGGAACTCTTAAAACTTCAGCTCCTGCCCCTTACCTTGCTCCTGAAGGTAGAGCAGCCGGTCTAGCAGAATCAGTGTCTCCACCAATGGTGCAAGCAGGAGGGCCAGACTGAAGAAGGCCACCACCCGGTTCTCCTGGGCCTGGTAAGCCTGAAGGGCAGCCAGGTTCAGTGGCAGCTGGGGGTCCAGTCCCACTCGCTGTAGCCCCTGCTGCACATATCTGTAGGGTCACCCAGATGGCACTTAGTTTAGGAACCTCTACCTCCCACTTTGCCTGTTCCTCCTTTGACTCCAACTTTATTTGATTTGCTACCCCAACATACAATTTTTTTTCTTGTTGTGCTGGAATTATAGGTATGTGGCACCACAACCAGCTAAATTGTACTTTGGGGGACGGGGGGTACCATTAATCAAATTCATGACTTCATGCTTGTCAGGCAAGTGCTGTGCCACTGAGCTATATCCCCAGCTAAACTACTTTTTAAAGAGTCAGGGTCTCGGGGCTGGAGATTTAGCTCAGAGGCTTAAGCACCTGCCTTGCAAGCAGGCAGTCATGAGTTCGATCCCCGGTACCAGAAAAAAGGAAAAAAAAAAAAGAGTCAGGATCATCACGGTATGATGGGTATAGCTACCTGGGGGGCTAAGGCAGGAAGATCACAAATTTTAATGCCAACCTGGGCAATGTGGTAAGACCTTGTCTCAAAAAAATAAAAGGGCTATGGATTTACTTCAGGATAAGATTCTGGGTTCAATCTCACTAGCAAAACAAATGAAAACAAAAACAACCCCCAAACAGGTGAAACTGGTAATATTGCCCATGGTGGCCCCAAATTCCTGGGCTCAACATCCCCTTGCCTCAGCTCTAAAATAGCTGGGACTATGGGCATGCACCCCAGTGCCTAGCCTAATATACATTAAAGGTTTCCCTGGCTATAAACTGTCTAATGGAAATTGATCAAAAAATTTATTTTCAGTTAAGCTCTTCCCAGTTATTTTGCCACATTTTTAACATTTAAAAACTACATTCAGAGCTGGATATAGTAGTGCACACCAATAATCCCAGCATTTAGGAGGCTGAGGAAGGAAGATTATTTCAAGTTCGAGACCAGCCTGGGCTACAAAGTGAGCACAAGGCCAGCCTGAACTGCACAGAAAAATCTTGTTTCAAAAAGACCAAAAAACCCACAACAAAACAAAAGCTTTACATTTGGCTTGGGGTGTACCTTAGCAGCAGGGTGCTTGCCTAGCATGCATGGAATCCTGGGTCTGAATCCCAACACTGCAGATAAAACAGTCATGTATGGGGTTGGGGATTTAGCTCAGTGGCATAAGCACCTGCCTAGCAAGTGTGTGGTTGTGAGTTCGATCCCCAGTACCGATAAAAAAAGAAAAAGACAAATAAATAAATAAACCACGTATCTTTCATCATCTCCTGATATGGTAAGGAGGATTTTTTTGTTGTTGCAGTACTGAGGATTGAATCTGGAGTTTCAAACTAAGCTAACTTCCCAGTCCTTTTTCAGACAGGATCTCACTAAGTTGTCCAGGCTAGCTTTGATTCTTCCTGCCTCATCCTTCCATGTGGCTGGGATCATAGGTGTGTGGCACTACACCTGGCTAAGGACAACTTTCAAACACATTGGAACATGCTGCCCCAGTCAGAGAATCCACTCCTCTAGGCACAGATTTTCTTTGGACATGCTAAGGATAAGTGGGTAGGGAGTTAGGTTGCCAATTGGTGACCCCCCTCAACCTCACTCTTCAATCTTGAGCTCATGGACCCTGGGGATCCCCTGCACGCCTGGGCGACGGAGCTCGGGACAAGCATGTCGGATGACGGTTTCCAATGTTGCACGGTAGCAGTGTGTTCGGAGGCCAGGGCCAGCTTTCTGTAGCCGCTCAGCATAGTCCTCCAGAGCATGGCAGGCCCCCTCCCGGAGCCTGTACGGCAATTCGAAGCCAGGCAGCCCAGCTACCCACTGACTCAGTGGGTAGCCACCAGGCTCACTGAGCTTCATGTAGCAGCATCCCACTGAGGCCAGGGCTGCCACCTCAGGACAGCAACAGAAGTGCCTCAGCAAGGCAACACTTAGGTCTCCACAGGCGTGGAGACCCGTCAGCAGCAAGCGAGTGTCACCACCCTGCTGTGGCTCCTCCAGGGGAAGCAGAAGTTCCTCACACAGGGCTGTGGGGTCGACCCACCGAACCACATGGTGGGGGCAGTGGTAAGGGCCTCTTGGGACCACCTGTGGAGGCAAGAAAGGACAAAACTAAGAAAGTCTGTCATTGGGACACCTCAGATACAGGAAAGGACCTATGCTCTGTGTTACTTCTTAAGGAGGAATAGAAAGGCTGGGACATGGGAGAGAGCTGCTGGACCATAATCAGGAGATGAAATAAACTGGGTCCATTGTTGCTGACTATGCAAATCTTTTATCTCTCAAACCCCAGTTTTCCTTTTTTTTTTTTTTTCCTATTATTAATTTGGGTCACACTGGGGGTCAAACCCAGAGCCTCACAGCTGGCTGAGTGCTCTAACACAGAGCTCTACCTCAGCCTCCAAGTTTTCGTGAATAATATGTCTAATGCCTGGTTGAGGACTAGGGATGGAGCTCAGAATAGAGTATTTGTTGGTTCAATCCCTGGAACCACCCCCACACACACAATAAAGATTTTTTGTTTGTTTTTGTTTTTGGAGACAAGGTTTTGCTGTCGATCAGGCTGGCCTTGAACTCACTGTGTAGTCTAGGCAGGCCTCAAACTTGGGGTAATCCTGCTGGTTCAGCCTCTTGAGTGCTGCAATTATAGCTATGTGCCACAATGCCCAGCTAGTAACAAATATGATGATAATACGTGACTGGCAACTTCACAGGTTATTGTGAAAAGAACACATTGTTGTGGAAAGCATTCTGTAATTTCAAGTGTCTATGAGATATGGGAAGGCTTTGGGGAAGGAAGATCTCAGGGAAGAGGCAGCAGAAGCAGGGAGCACACCAACTCAGGCTGAAACAGGAGAGCAGGAACTAAGCCAAGCAATCGCTGCTCCTGCAGTGGGGCTGCCCTACCTGTAGGCTCCTCTTTTTTTCCAAAGCCTGCAGAAGCTCCTGGTCCAGGCGCTGTGCACGCTCCACTAGTCTCTGATCCCCTTCAATGCTCTTCACCATCAGTCCCAGGCCCAGAGACATGAAGCGGGAAAGATGGCCCTTAAGTCATGACAGGGAGGACAGAGTCATCTCTGTTTAGAGTTCTGTCCACATTACCCAGCCTGGACACCTGAGTCCCAGGGCCCACAGAAACTTAAATTCTCTGCTGTTGGGAGCCACTAAAGCTGGAGATGGATCACACATACCAGGCTGACGCAAGGCCATCACTAGAACAAAAAGCGCCTTGAACGAGCCACATAAACAAGCTGCTGCAGCCCAGAGAACACCAAGCCACAGCACAATCCAAGCAATGGGTTGCTCTGCAAAGGGGTGTCATGTGACATCATGTTGCTAAATATATAAATAAATGCACTGCGTTGGTTGAGAGTTCCTTTCCTCCCATCAGGAGAGAGGGCTCCACCTGACCTCAGATTTTATCAATTTGTCTTTTTTCTTTCTTTTCCCATCCTCTTACTGCCCCTGCTACAGCCGGACACAACACTCTGCTGCCTGTTTCTGCTACTTCTCAGAACCTGCCTCCCTGGGCCCGAGGCCTTAAACCTGACTTCCAGTTCTTTTATTCTTATGGCTTGAAAAGACAGTATGTCTGGGGTCTGGCTCACCTGGCCTGAGCCCACGTCCACAACCTGAGTGCAGCCAGTGAGGTTACTCAGCTTCTTCACCAACTGAAAGAGGAGGGAGCAAAGGTCTCCTGGCCATTGGCTCTTCATCATTGGAGCAAATATCCATAATGAGAGTAGAGAGCCAAAGATGGCAGAAAAAGAGGGACAGAGGGAGCCATGAAAGACACAGAGGTCGGGAAACCATAGTGGAGGATGAGTGTGGATGCCCAGACCATGTTTGGGGCACTCAGGTTAGCGACTCAGTCTGCCCCATAGAGTAAGAGCCCTCTGTGAAGCTCAAAGCAGACCATGGAGATGTAAAAATGGGAATAGGAGTGATTCAGATACAGTTGCCAATCAATCCAGCAAAGGGATGAAGAAAGAGCTGCTCAGGTAGGATTACAGGATCTTCTGAGAAGAGAAGCATCTAGGGCCTCTGGTCCTACTGAAGTGCAGGGCATACATTTTTGTAACCCTCTGGCTAAACTCCCAGGGTTCCCTGCCACTGTCCATATTTCAGCCATCTTCTCACCTCTCCCAGCCTGCGGATTTCATGCTGCTTCTTGGGCCTGACATGTTTCCGGAAGGGAGCTGTCAGTCTGGAGCTCTGGCTGGGGTTCTCCAGGAACTCAGAGGGGGTCTGAAAGCTGGGCATCCGAGTAAAAGTCAGGGCATAGGCAGTGGACTTCAGGGCCAGCAGGGTGAGTGGCCACACCGACCTGTACCTGAGATAAGCCAGCCCAGGCCACAGTAAATAGTCCCGTCATGTCTTGAGTTCACCAGATCCTAACCTGGCCCTGGAAGACCTTAGGAAACAATGAGCAGTATCATTGCAGAACCTAGTGCCTTAAGTTCCCTAGCACAGGGCCTTTTCCATGCCATACCTGACCTCTTCTCCTTCTCCAGGCATCCCCAGCAGCTGTGAAGCCAGCTCCGGTGGCTCTAGTCCATCTAGCGCTTTCTGCCATGAGCAAGGGAGTGTGTCCCACAGGTTGTCTGTAAAAAATTCCTGCAAAAGAAATAGAGATGCATTCAAAAGGACACTACCAGACAGGGGGTTTAGCTCAGCGGCGTAAGCGCCTGCTTGGCAAATGCGAGGTCATGAGTTTGATCCCTGGCACCAAAAAAAAAAAAAAAAAAAAAAAGGTCACTACCTGTTACTATGCCCATTCTTCCCTGCCCATCTCACCTCACTCAGCAGGTACCTCTGCCTCCTGGAGGCAGCTCTCCTCCCAAGCCTGCTCCTTCCTCCTCTATCTTCTAAGGGGCTGACCTCTGCTTCTGAGTCCAGACTGTATGCTGGGCTTTCATTGTATCTTTCATTGTCACATTTGTGTCAGTCGTCTCCACTTTTTTTGGGAACAGGGAGGGAGATGGGGTCTATACAGGTGCCCAGGTGGACCTCAAACTCAGATATTTCTGCAATAGCCTCTGCAGCAGCAGGGACTACAGGTGTGTGTATACCTGGCTTCAACTGAATTTCTTTAAGGTGGGGATGGTGTCTTCACATATGCCTCCCTAACACTACCATAGTAACTGTCTCACCAGTATTAGCACATTATCATTTTGGGTTTTTTTAGGTACCAGGAATCAAACTCAGGACTCAGTGTTCGCCAGGCAGGCACTATGCTGCTGAGCTATATCCCTAGCCCCACATTATCATTTTGTAATCTGCCATTTTATGTGCCACACACACACATATGTATAGAAATATACATGCATATATATGTATATATGTGTATATATATATATACACATACATTCATATTTTTTTGACACAAGGTCTCACTATGAAGTTCAGATTAACCTTGAACTCACTGTGTAGCCAGGCTGACCTCAAACTAATAGCAGTTCTCCTGCCTCAGCCTCCAGAGTTCTGGGATTATGGCATGTACTACCATACTGGCCATTATTTTGTTTCTTTTGAGACACAGTCTTACTATGTAGTCCAGTCTGACCTTAAACTCATTATGTAGCCCAAGCTAGCCTCAAACTTGTGATTCTCCTGCCTCAGCCTCCCAAGTGCTAGGATTACAGGTGTATACCACCTGTAAATATACACTGACACATACATATTTTTAATCACTCATTTACTCATCATAAATTTTGGGGCTTTGTTTTGGCTTTACACCAATCTCTGTCCTCAGCTCAGGAGATACAATAGTGATACTGCAGAGTTTACATTAAAAAAAAAAAAAAATCTCACAGACTAGGGAGGTAGTGCTGGTACAGTGCTTTCCCAGCCTGTGTAAAGCCCTGAATTTGATCATCAGCTATACAAAGTAATAATCACAAAAATTATTTCAGCTAACGTCGAGCACCACCAACAATATAACATTTAGAAAAGTTATGTAAAATAAAATTTATTAGAAAACTACTTCAGATAGAGTGATGGGGGAAGCCTTGGCTGAGGTTAGCTAAGACTCGAACGTTTAACAGGAATCAGACGTATAAAGAAAATACAAAGCCAAGCGTCACAGTGCACACTTGTAATCCTAGCACTCAGGAAAGTGATCATAGCAGGACAATTGTCATGAGTTTGGGACTAGCCTGGGCTACATAACAAGACCCTGTCTCAAAAACAAAGTAAAACAAAACTCTGAAGAAGCCAGGCATGATGGCACATGCCTGTAATCCCAGCACTCAGGAAACTGAGGCAGGAGGATCATCTCAAGTTCAAGGCTAGCCTGGACTACAGTGAGTTCATGTTGGGAGCAGGAACCAGGGGTCCGGCAGTGAATGGGTGTGGAAAACCACACACTGAAGCTGGACCTCAACCAGTTCCTTATCCTACAATAACCTCAGCCTTCTAGACAAAGCATCGCTCTGATATTAACCTGGGAATAGCTTCATAACATAAGCAAAGAAGTTTCTCATGGACCCAGGAACATGTTTACCTCCTGGGCTGCACAACAAAGAAGTTTCTCACGGGCCCAAGAACATGTTTACCTTTGCTGCATGCACAAGAAAGTGTCCTGAAGTGACTTGTACTGCTCTTTGTTTTGAAACACTATAAAAACTCTGGAGTCCTTTAATAAATCGCCTTTTGCCTCCTGAGCAACTGGTCTCCCTGAGTCTTCGTCTCTCGCCTGACTCCTTCCCCGCGCTGGCCGCGGCACCTGGCACCTGGCGCCCGAACGTGGGGCTTGGAATATAAGCATTCGGAGCGTTCTTCCAGTGGAAGGAGAATCGGGAGTTCCGAGAAGACCGCTGCTAGGAGGACCCGGGTAAGTGAAAGCGAAAGTAGCAGGGAGTGGCATATACGCAGGGGTGAGAATGGGTAACTCCCCGTCTTCAGAACGGGAACTTTTTGAACAAGTTATTTCCTCTTTGTTAAAGAGTAGGGGCATTCCTGTAGCTAAGCTCCAAATTCATCGGTTTGTTGATTTTGTGCATCAAGTTTGCCCCTGGTTTCCAGAACAGGGAATGGTTAATGTTGAGACTTGGAAGACAGTAGGAGAAAAGATTAAGGATTATTATTGTGCTTGTGGTCCTGAGAAGGTTCCTGTGGATGTGTTTCCGATTTGGACTCTAATTAAGGACTGTTTAAAAGGGGACTCTGAGTCTAGTAAACGGGAAAAAAGAACTCGAGAAAGTTTTATAAGAAAAACCAAATCCTCAGAGAATGTGGCATCCTCCTTATACCGCCCCCTGCCCTCTGCTCCGCCACCACTCTCTGAGCCGCCCTGTTACGAGCAGCCCGACCTCCACATGATTAACAAAATAAACAATAGGCCTGATGATTTACAAGTCAATAACCCTGATAGAGAAGCTGATTCAGATTCAGACGAAGAATTAGGTCTGAAAGAATGGGAAGAGTTAGAGCGTGAGGCCTCCCAATATGAGCATCAACATGAGGCTTTCATGCTTCAAGATCAGGCAAACCCACAATGTAAAGAACCAACGGAGGGCTTAGAAAACTTGATTGAAACATTTAAAAAAGAATTGTCTGATATGGCTAAGCAGATTCAAAAGTTATCTGAGGTTAATTTAAGGGATCAACAGCATAAAAGTTGTAGTACTTCTTCATTGGCAAGGCCTTTGTTTGATCAATATGAAACTTCTACCACACCTCTTGTTGCTCGAGTAGGATTTAGACCAATGCCTTTATTGCCCCCACCTGTGCCTATACGTCCTGTTGCACCTTTAGCGATATCCCCCTTACAACGTGCACTTCAAGAAGCTAGAAAGCAAGGCGAAAATTTAGAGGGATTTCAAGTTTACCCAGTAGTAAGGAGAGTTACTCCACAAGGACAACCATACAATGAACATGAGGGGCTTGCTTTTAAAACAATTAAAGAATTAAAGATGGCAGCTACACAATACGGAGCTACTGCTCCTTTTACTATGTCTATTCTTGAATCAGTAGCGAGCCAGGCTTTGCCGCCTCAAGATTGGAAGCTTTTAGCTAAGGCTATACTGAATGGGGGAGATTATCTTCTTTGGCTATCAGAATATGAAGAGACTACCATGGGATATGCATTAGACGATCAAGCTATTGCTAATGGAATTTCTATGGATCATCTTCAAGGGAAAGGGGCTTTTGCGGCCCTGGGTGCTCAATTAAATTACCCTGGCTATGCCTATGATTTGATTCGATGGGCCGCTTTAGCAGCATGGAAAAAATTGCCACAATCAGGATCAAAGAAGGGAGAATTAGGCAAGATTAAACAGGGTCCTGATGAACCATTCCAGGATTTTGTCTCTCGCCTCCTTCAGGCTGCTGGACGATTGATAAGTGATCAAGAAACCAGCAATATATTAGTAAAAAAATTGGCTTTTAAAAATGCCAATGCAGTCTGCCAAGCAGCAATTCGACCCTGGAAGGGACGGGGCACCTTAAATGATTACATCAGACTCTGTGCAGACATAGGAGCAGGATATATTCAAGGATTGTCTATGGCAGCTGCTTTGAAGGGACAAACCCTGCAAGAATGTTTGGCAATACAACATAGCAAACGTAAAAAACGTATCCTTGGCCCTCCAGGAAGTTGTTACAATTGTGGAAAAATGGGGCATATTGCCAAACAATGCTCTGATTCTCCAAAAGGTGGGAATAATGCAAACAATAAGGTTAAAATTGATAAAAAGCCAAAAGCCCCAGGGTTATGTCCATGCTGTAAGAGAGGAGATCACTGGGCTAATGAATGTTATTTTAAAAGAGATAAGGAAGGCAATCTACTACCCCCCCAGCAGGGAAACTCCAAGAGGGGCCAGCCCCAGGCCCAGCAACAAATCTTCGGGGCAATTCAACCCAGAAACAATCCGTTTCAGACTCTCCAGAGCAACTCCAGGAAGCACAGGATTGGACCTCAGTTCCTCAACCCACATCATATTAACCCCAGAGCTAGGAGTCCAACTGATACCTACTAGCATTTATGGCCCGTTACCTCCAAACAATTGGGGGCTTTTACTAGGCAGAAGTGGATTTACTTTAAAAGGACTTATAGTACTTCCTGAAGTGATAGATCAAGATTATGAGGGAGAAATTAAAGTTATGGCTAAAACCGATACAGTAGTCATTAATATACCTCCGGGTACCCGTACAGCACAGTTATTATTGTTGCCCCTTATTCAAGGAAAACAAAAGATGCTCAGGAAAAAACCTAAGGCACCGAAGGGTTTGGCTCCTCTGATGCTTTTCTTATTCGACAAATACAAGATGAAAGACCAGAGTGCTTACTAAAAATACAGGGAAAAACCTTTCTTGGAATAATGGATACAGGGGCTGATGTTTCTGTTATAAGACAACAAGACTGGCCTTCATCCTGGCCCTTGGATCCTGTCCCTGCTGTTCTCCAAGGAGTCGGGCAAGCCCCCGCTCCTTTTAAATTCTCTTCTATATTATCCTGGACTGATTTGGAGGGATATACTGGAGAATTCCAACCACATGTTTTACCTAATCTTCTCCTAAATTTGTGGGGACGAGACATGCTAAGCCAAATGGGAGTGGAGTCCAAGTCCCACTGTGACCAAACAGATGTTGCAAATGGGCCAATTGCCATTTGCAGGCATGGGAAAAAATAATCAAAGTATCAAAGACCCTTTATCCATCCCACAAAAGGTTGATAAACAGGGGTTGGATTTTTCTTAGTAGCCGCCCCGCTATCCATGCTGATAAAATTAATTGGAAATCTGATACACCAGTATGGGTAGATCAGTGGCCCATGCCTGAGGCTAAACTCCAAGCCGCCAGGCAATTAGTGCAGTAACAGTTAGTCTGTGGTCACATCCGACCTTCCTCCTCCCCCTGGAATTCGCCTATATTTGTGATAGAAAAGAAATCAGGAAAATGGAGATTATTACAAAACCTTAGAAAAGTTAATGATACTATGTTTCCTATGGGGGCTCTTCAGCCTGGACTTCCATCACCTATGGCAATACCTCTGTCACATCATTGTATTGTTCTTGATTTGAAAGATTGTTTTTATACTATCCCTCTCCACCCCGAGGATTGCAAGAGATTTTCTTTTAGTATTCCTTCCTGTAATTTGTCCTCACCTATGGAAAGATATGAGTGGGATGTGTTACCTCAAGGTAAGGCTATTAGCCCCACCTTGTGTCAAAAGTTTGTACATGCAGCCATTGCCAATACCAGATCTAAATTTGCCTCTGCTACCATTATTCATTATATGGATATTTTAATAGCCCATCAAGATTCTGAGATGCTTTTGCAAGTATATGCCTCTCTTCATCAGGATTTAACAAATAATGGGCTGGTCATCGCGCCTGAGAAGGTCCAAACTTCACCTCCTTATTCTTATCTAGGTTTTCACTTATATCCACAGCATTTTTCTTCTCCACGATTGTCTGTTAATACTTCTCACTTGTGTACGTTACATGATTTTCAAAAACTCTTAGGCGAAATTAATTGGATCCTGCCATCTCAAGACCTCCACCCATTGTTTTCCTTATTAGCTGGAGATTCTAACCCAAGTTCACCCTGCCAAATGATAGCAGAAGCTCGCAAAGCTCTTGAACTGGTTAATAAGGCTTTTCAAAGTGCGCAGCTTCATTATTGTGATTATTCCACTCCCTGGTCTCTTATCATCATACCCACGTCCTTTTCCCCTACAGGTGTGTTATATCAACAGGGAGTTCTCTCATGGATTCATGGTTCGCATTCCCCGCAAAGGGCTCTCCCCCCTTATGCCTCTTTGGTCGCAGAAAGGATTATGCAAGGAAGAAAACTGTCTATAATGCATTTAGGAAGAGACCCTCACTCTATTATAATCCCTTATACATCTGAACAGCTCAAATGGTTGCTTAATATGACTGATTATTTTCCTCTATCTCTAGCGTCCTATACCGGTCAAATCCAACATCATTATCCCAAGGATAAAATTCTTCAATTTGCCTCTAAAGTTACCTTCTCATTTCCTCAAATCATACGCATGAAACCCCTTGTTAATGCTATTACTTTATTTTCAGATGGAAGCTCCAATGAAAAGCTATTTTAGTATCCCCAAATCAAACTTATGTATGACAATTGAGGAGTACTTCAGCTCAGAAGACTGAACTTTATGCTGTTTATCGGGCTTTTATTCTTTTCTTTGATGTTCCCTTAAATTTGTTTTCAGAGAGCCAATATGTAGTACAAGCCTTGTCTGTTTTAGAATGCGTACCTGTTATCAACACTGCTAACATCCTTGTTGCACAGTTTTTTGGTCTCATTCAATCATCTTTACATTCTCGATCTGCACCTTGTTTTGTAGGACATATTCGCAGTCACTCTAATCTCCCAGGCGCTCTGACTCTTGGAAATGCAATTGCAGATCAAGCCACGCATATTGGACTGTCTGCTGTTTCGCAAGCACAACAGTCACATGCTCTTCATCACCAAGCTGCACAAGTTTTACGTTATCAATATGGTATAACACAGCAGCAAGCACAAGAAATTGTTAAAAACTGTTCCTCGTGTGCGCCTCTCCTTCCAGTACCTCATTTTGGAGTCAACCCTCGAGGACTCCATCCAAACGACATCTGGCAGATGGATGTCACTTATTATCCTTTTTTTGGGTCATTAAAATACTACACATCACCATAGATACCTTTTCTCATTACATGCTTGCTTCACCTATGACTGGAGAAACTGCCACCCATGTAATACAACACCGACTATATTGTTTCTCTATCCTAGGCATTCCTCGATCCATTAAAACTGATAATGGCCCAGCATATGTTAGTAAACCCTTTGCCAAATTCTGTCAGACTTTCCATATTAAACATGTTACTGGATTACCTTATAACCCTCAAGGACAAGGAATTGTTGAACGTGCTAATCTCTCACTAAAAAACACGTTAAAGAAATTAAAAAGGGGGAGATGGTATAAGTATTCTCTCAAAACCCTTCTTAACCATGCTCTTAACGTTCTTAATTTTTTAACTTTTGATGCTTCCAATAGATCTGCAGCTGAGAGACATTGGTCTCCTGATTTGCCCTCCAAACCAGTGGTGTATTGGAAAGACCCATTAACTAATCTATTACATGGTCCTGACCCAGTATTGATATGGGGGAGAGGATATGTTTGTGTTTTTCCCACAGACGCTGATACACCCAGGTGGATCCCAGAATGTTGTGTACGACATGCCCAAGAGCAAGATAGAAAAACTGCGCAGGAAGATGCTTCGACTAACCATGACCTCGAGGACGAGAACAACGACCAGAAGGCCTCCTGCGACAAGAGATGAAACTCTTCTGTTTTTGGCTCAACTGCTAAGCATTATTTGGGTTTTGCATACATTTCAAACGCCTGTGTGGGCGGATAATTATTGGGCATTTGTACCTAATCCTCCTTTGTTGCACCCTATGTCATGGGGCGACAACGATGATGTTACTGTTTATGTAAATAATACTCGAGTCTTAAGTTTTCCTTCTTCCACTCATATACAACCTATCTCTATTGTATATAATTACACTGGAATGTCTACTTCATTACCCCTATGTTTTTCTAAAACAAATGAGAATTGTACATTAATAGAAAGATACTCTGATTGGGATGGAAACTTTTACTAATGGAACGCACTGTGGAGTAGATATGATGTATATATTTCACAACAGTAGTGAAACTAGAGTGGGAAAAGGCAATCCCTCTGAGCATATTCCCGAATGTAGACAAAAATACCCAAGCAAAAGTGTATATGGACCCTCATGGCGTTTGTGCCATCATAATTATACTATATGTTACAAAGATCTATGTGATTGGAGTGATTATAGAGAAACAACCTACAGGTCCCGAAATTTATTATATGGAATATGCACAAGGAATAACATCACCTTTTTTACCATGCTGTGGAAGTTGGTTGCAGCTCTTGATTATATTGCTGTTGCAAAACAAAAAGTTGTATGGCAACATATAGGGACACAGGATGCTATTTCTGTTAATGGCACAGTAAAAAATGTAACTATCATAGCTTGTGTTTCTGAACCATATGGTGTTATCAGTGGAGAACTTACTGTAAAAAAGAACAATGAATCTTACGAAATTACTTGTAAAGATTGCATCTTATCCAATTGTGTTAATGCTTCACGAAACCACTCATCCATATTACTGGTCAAACAACCTCCATTTGTATTTTTACCTGTTAACATCACCACAGAGTGGTATCAAGATCCTTCTGTGATTATTTTGCAAAAGTTAACTAACCTTTTAAATCGGGCCAAATGATTTGTTGGGATGTTAATGACTGGAATTGCCGCACTTATTACTTTAATAGCCTCCACTGCAATGTCTGCAATATCTCTTACGGAAAGTGTGCAAACTGCATCCTATGTCAATGAATTATCCCATAATGTTTCTCTGGTTTTGAAAATACAGGAAAATTGGGATAGCCTGATTGAACAGAAATTAAATGCTCTACAAGATACAGTAATAACCTTAGGAGACCAGTTATATGCTTTGCAAGTACAATCTTCTCTGAAATGTCATGCCTTATACAAACATATTTGTGTTACTTCACATAGATATAATCAAAGTGATGTACCTTGGGATAGCGTGAAAAATCATTTGCTAGGAATATGGCATAATTCCAATACTTCTCTAGATTTGCTTAAGCTGCATAAAACTATCCAAGACATAACCAATGCGCCGGCAATAAAAAGTTGATACAGCAAAAGAAACTGAGCAAATATTCGACGCATTAACCAGCCATTTCCCAAGCCTCACGGGTGTTTCACATTTTATCATTCTAGCTGGTATTGGAGCTCTAGCATTTATCGCCATGATAACGATTTCTCCATATTTTGTGAGAATTGTTGTTGGACAAATGAGAAATGTGCTTTTGGACTTGAAACGTTTTAAATTAGAATCAATGGCTAGTGAAATTCCCACGCGACGCTTTGTCTAAGAAATAAGGGGTATATGTTGGGAGCAGGAACCAGGGGTCTGGCAGTGAACGGGTGTGGAAAACCACACACTGAAGCTGGACCTCAACCAGTTCCTTATCCTGCAATAACCTCAGCCTTCTAGACAAAGCATCGCGCTGATATTAACCTGGGAATAGCTTCATAACATAAGCAAAGAAGTTTCTCATGGGCCCAGGAACATGTTTACCTCCTGGGCTGCACAACAAAGAAGTTTCTCATGGGCCCAAGAACATGTTTACCTTTGCTGTATGCACAAGAAAGTGTCCTGAAGTGACTTGTACTGCTCTTTGTTTTGAAACACTATAAAAACTCTGGAGTCCTTTAATAAATCGCCTTTTGCCTCCTGAGCAACTGGTCTCCCTGCATCTTCAGTCTTTCGCCTGACTCCTTCCCCGTGTTGACCGCGGCACCTGGCAAGTTCAAGGTCAGCCAGAATTATACAGTGAGACCCATCTTAAAAAACAAAAACAAAGGGGCTGGAGATTTAGCTCAGCAGCATAAGCACCTGCCTTGCAAGCAGGCAGTCTTGAGTTTGATCCCTGGTACCAATAAAAAAAAAACAAAAACAAATTATGACAAACCTACTGCCAACATCATATTAAGTGAGGAAAAAGTGAAAGCCTGTTCTTTAAAATCAGGAACAAAACAAGGATGTCCACAATCCCCACACCTGTTTAATATGGTACTTAAAACTTTAGCCAGCACAATCAAACAAGAGAAAGGGGATATTTATAGGAAAGGAAGAAGTCAAACTATTTGTATTCACAGATGACATGATCCTTTAAATAGAAGACCCAAAAAATTCCACCAAGATTTCTAGAACTTCACGAATTCAACAGACAAAACTCAATAGGATTCCAGCCAGGTGTGATGGTCCACGCCTATAATCCCAGCCCTTGGGCAGCTGAGGCAGGAAGGATCTCCTGGACTAGTGAGATCCTGTCTTAAAAAACAAACAAACAAACAAAAAACCACAACAGGATTCCTGTATTCACCAAGAAAGAAATTAGAAAAATAACATCATTCACAACTTTAAGAAAAATACTTGGGAATTAATCTAATGAAGTGAATGACATCTATAATAAAAACTAAAGTACTCTGAAAAAGGAGATCAAAAGGACATCAGCTATGCTTAGCTATCACACATGTTAAAGTGATATATGTACATCCATGTTTATAGCAGCACAATTCATAATATGTGCTAAATTTTGGAAGCAGCCTATATGTCTATCAACAGATGAATAGATAAAGTGTATTTATACACAATGGAGTACTACTCTGCTATAAAGTATAAACCTGAGTCATTTGTAGGAAAATGGGTGCACCTTGACCACAATGTTGAGTGAAATAAACTGGACATACAAGTTTAAATATCACATGGTTTCTCCTACATAAGAAACTCAATGTATAAATAAAGAGCAAAATAAAATACAGCTAATAGGAAACAAAGAGTTAGCTCTTTTGTAAATGAGAAAGGGACTAAGAGATGGAAGGAATTAATTTTTTTTTTTTTGTCTTTTTTGTTTTTATCAGTACCAGGGATCGAACTCAGGTGCCTTATGCCGCTGAGCTAAATCCCCAGCCCCAGGAATGATTTTTAAGATATGTACATGTACCAACTCTGCATAATGATTACATTCACTAGTACTAATAATAATAAAAAATAATATAATAAAAAATATAGACAAAAAGGGCTAGGGATGAGGCTCAGCATGAAGGCTTTTAGTTCAATCCTTAATACCACACACATACACACACACAAAGAGAAAATACAAACAATAACAAATATTCACATAATACTTTCTATGCCAGGAACTGTTGAAAACATCTGACAGGTATGAACCTAATTAATAAACAGCTTTATGAGACAGGTTCTATTTTGAGCCCCCATTTTACAGATGAAACTAAAACAACAATTGAATGACCTCCCTGATTCAAAAAGCTAGTAAAGGGCTGGGGATTTAGCTCAGTGGCATAAGTGCCTGCCTTGCAAGCACATGGTCGTGAGTTTGAACCCCAGTACAAAGAAAAAAGATCTTAAAAGGAAAAAACCCCAAAAAGCTAGTAAAGAGAAGAGCTAGAAAATGAAACCTATTTTATTCAAATGCTTGCTCTTAACTGATTTGCTCTATTGCTTTTCCAGGAAGCTTTTCCAGGCAGACCAACAAATGCAAAGGCTCAAACACCTATCAAATTTGTGAGACAGAAATCAGGCCAGTGTAACATAGCAGAGTGAACGTAGGAAAAAAATGAAATATGATGTGGACAAAGCAGCAGCAGAGCTCCCATTATGCAGGGATATACAAATAACATAGTAAAGAATTAGCATTTCGGCTGGGGATTTAGCTCAGCGGCATAAGCGCCTGGCAGGCAGTCGTGAGTTCGATCCCTGGTACCGATAAAAATGAAAAAGACAAAAAAAAAAAAAAAAAAAGAATTAGCATTTCATCAAAGTATCTTGGAAGCAATGAAGTGTTGTGATAAGGTATTAAGATTTATGTTTGAAAGACTTCAAAGAGAAATGCTGGTTATGGACAGACATTAGTAAACAGAGAGCAAGTAGTTCAGGGAAGATGCTGGTGGCTTGGCCCACGGAGGTAACAATAGAGATTAAGGCGAATTAATTTGGCATCTGCGATGAAGGTAAAGCCAAGAGAACTTGAAGAATTGGACTGTGGATGAATGAAACAATAAATCAAGGATAGCTTCTGGGTTTGGGGTTCGAATACTTCAGTCACAATAATTCAACCATTTGTACATTATCTCATTTATTATTAGCAGTGATCCTTCAGATAGAGATCCATTTTATAGTTGAAACCAGGGACTGGAATAAAGCAGCGCGGGGGGGAGGGGGACCTTAATAGTAACACTGTACAGGAGGCAAGATTCTAGGCCCACTGTGATTCTAAAGCTAAACTTTCCACAATAAAAATGAGTTAGAATGAATTAACACGTGTTTTACTGTAACATTTCATACACTCCTAGGACAGTTCGATGTTAACTGCAGTACGACTCAAAGGTCCATGTTTTGGCCAGGCGTAGAGGAAATAACCCCCTTTTTACTCTTTCTTCTGGAATGACTACAAACTCAAGAGAAAAAAAGATCAAATGTAAATCCCTCGTCATGAGCACCTAGACAACCACACTAGCAGAGGCAGCCCGCCCACGACCCTGTGGACTCACAATGATGTAGGCGTCCAGGATGGAACGATACAGCGCCAGAACACGGGTGAGGTTCACAGCTAGCTGCCTTCGCTCCTCGAGGGAGAGGCTCCGAGCGGAGACGCCTGGCATCCCAAATTTCAACTGGTGGCACGGGGAGCGAGGACGCTGTGAGCTGGGATCCAGGATAAGTACCACACTGGACCAGAACCCCAGTGGGGGTCAGCTCCGCCAGCCGAACGGGAAGAGTTCTGAGCCTGGTCCCTGATGCTGCTTTTCTGGGACACCATAACCGGGCTGAAAATACTATAAAAGAAGCGCCTGTACCTGGTTTGAGGTCACAAGTCGCTACGCCTACAGTTCGCAGGTGCTGGCGTCCGAGTCACGTGAGCAGAGTGACAGCGTAGTGACGTCACAGAGACGTGAGGCGGCGCCAGTCCCCAACGGGGCAGGCCAAATTACTGCTATTGCCTTTTCCCTCCTAAGGACCTCCTCTGCCGGAAGTGGGGCTGGTTCCCGGCGCTCCGCAGTTCTGGTTTCTCTTGGCCCACTCCACCTTCGAGTTGTACCCCCACGGGGCTAGAGGGGCCGAGGAGCATATCCGCCCCAGCCCCCACGCACGCCGCCGCCGCCGCCGGGCTTTCTACCCTCTGAATCTTTGGTTTCGCTGCCGGAAGTGGGGACGCTTCGGTCGGGTGCGCCGTCCCCCAGCACGTTCCCATCCGCGCGCCCGCCGTCCGGGGCTCGTCGGCGCGCTCCGGTTTCTGTATCTGGCTCGGGACGTTTCCGTTCGTAGTAGGGCCAGTCCAGGAGGTAGGTCTGTGGGTTTGGGGGACGGTTCCCACTGCAAGAACCGTCAAAAGTGTGCTTGCGAGCCGTCTCGACTTCCGAGCTCCCTCACTTTACCCCTCTGGTAGATGTCAAAGGTTCTTGCTTCGGAGAACTTGGGTGAGTTGCGTGTAGCAGTTGCCCCCTACAAACCACGCGGAGCCAAGCGGGAAGGGTGCCTGGATTCTCATTCTTGGTGCCCGCGCTGTGGATGCCATCAGTACACTTGGACATTCCCTCTGTAGGCAGATGCCAGCTCACCCTTTCTGGCTTCTAGACCTTACGAGAATGGAACTTAGTGAGTCCACTAGCCCCCACAATACCGTAGATTTTGAGTGGCGGTACTGGGGATTGGACCCAGGGCATCCTCACGGCCCTACTTCCCTTGTTTCCTTCCTTTTGTTTTTTGGAGACAGGGTTTTGCTAAATTGTTTGACACAGGGCCTTGCTAGTATGGCTTTGAATTTGTAATTGTCTTGCCTCAGCTTCCCAGAGTGCTATGATTACAGGCATGTGCCACATCTGGCTCTTTTGCTTGGGGGGGGGGTGATGGTACACAAGTCCTCATGCTGAACAGTCCCCCGCTGAACTACATCTGCGCCCCCCAGCGCCTTCATTTTATAATTGAGACTGACACCCAGAATGACTTTCCTAAATCTATACTGAACTGTGGGGCCTCACTAAAATTCAGATTTTGTTTTACTCTTTAATGCATACCATCATTTCATTTCCCTGGCTATCTGGCAGGTTGTTCTGATGTCTTTCTTGCTTTAAATTCTACAGAAATGGCTTTTATCTCATTTTCCCCAAGCCTATGGGTACAGTTACTAGCATCACTTTTCTCCTTAGGGTTTTCTGCAGTTCTTCATCTGACAGACAATGGGACTCAATAGAGAATGAGAACCTTATCTTCCTGTCATCTGTGAGCCACTCTTTCCAGTACTCCCACCATTTGCTGTCCTCATGTCTACTTTACTCCTGAATCTGGATTTTTCCGAATCTCCTCTCAAAAAGTCATTAGAAGGAAATGCCAAACATAGAAGTTTTGTCAAGAGGCGAAGGTTCTTGGAACAGAGAGGCTTTCTCAATAAAAAGAATCAGCGTCCTAGTAAGGCGCCTAAGCCACACTCAGAACCTACAAAGAAGGAAACTCTCAGAGTCGATGGCACTGGAAAGGTCAAGTCTCTCAGCAAAAAGAAGACAGCTGCCTCCTGTGGTAGGTTAGAGCAATCCCTGGACAAGAAAGCTACAGTGTCTAGGCTGACCCCTGCCCCTTCAAAGAAGACTGATTCTGTTGTGGGTAAAGTAGATTTACTGGGGGAGTTCCAGAGTGCCCTTCCAAAGATTAAGAGCCACCCATGTCGCTCCCAGAAGAAGCTGCCACAGAAGAAGCCGCCGCAGAAGAAGCCACCTCAGAAGAAGCCGCCACAGAAGAAGCCCCCTGAAAATAGCAGCATACCAAATTCCACCCAGGCCCACTCAGAGAGTACATGCGCTGGAGCTTTGTGGAAACCAGGGAAGATGGTGGCAGTTGACTGTGAGATGGTGGGCACAGGCCCCAAGGGGCATGTAAGTTCCTTGGCTCGGTGTAGTATCGTCAGCTATGATGGAGACGTGCTTTATGATGAGTATGTCCGTCCCCCCTGTCCCATTGTGGACTACCGGACCAGATGGAGTGGTATCCGTAAGCAGCACATGGTGAAGGCTACACCCTTCAAGACTGCTCGGAGCCAGGTAAGGAATGTGGGGCATGATGATGACAATGACAACTGGATCAAGAGATTTTGCCAGCAGTGGTTGTCATCCTGGAAAGGTGTCAAAGGATTGTAGGAGAGCAGAATATCAGATGAGTAAGGCCTAGAATAAAGAGTGATAAAAGTGCTCATCAAGGTGTTATGCATTTGTAATCTCTACATTCCAGGGGCCCTACACAGGAGGCTCATTGAGAATTTGAGGCCAGCCAGGCTACATAGTAAGACTCTGTCTCAAAAAAAAAAAAAAAAATTGGGGGATTTAATAGGATTGATCCGGGGACTAGCTGTGTGTGTGTGTGTGTGTGTGTGTGTGTGTATAGCAGTGATGGTGAATCTATGGCATGTGTGCCTCTATGGGCTGTTTGTATCATGGAAAGCTCTGAAAAGGTTCACCATCACTACCTTATAGGATGGGAGGCTAGGACTGAGAGAAAGGAGGTGGAGAGAGTTCCTCAAACAAAAAGTAGCCCAAGACAAGAGGTAGGAGAGGTCAGAAAGTTGATAAGAGCTTGCTGTGTACCTGGGAGAGGTGGTCTCTAGTGAAGGACATAAAAGACACAGGATTGGGTTAGGTAGGGATTCTCGTCACACTCATTGAGCTAACCTATTCATTCTAGCCATCAGCTGGATTTTGGGAGCATAACAGATGAACAAGACGGGCTGGGGATTTAGCTCAGTGGCATAAGCGCCTGCCTGGCAAGTGCAAGTCACGAGTTTGATCCCCGATACCACACATACACACAAAAAATGAACAAGAAAGTAAGGCAGAGGCCAGGGATTTATTTAGCTCAGTGGTGTAAGTGCCTGCCTGGCAAGCTCGAGGTCGTGAGTTCCATCCCCGGTACCAAAGAAAAGAAAAGAAAAAGGAAGGTGAGTTCTCTAAGTGAAGGGAGAAGGAGAACGAGCTGGCCTTAGCAGGCCACCAGAGGACGCCCTTGGTCCATGCTCCACACTACTTTCTGTGAATGCTCTGTGTATCAATAATTCCTTATAGTCCCGGCCAGGTGTTGGAGGATGTTCATCAGAGGTAGAGCAGCTAGTTATTAAACAAAGAGTGGAGAGATATCCTAAGCGCAGGGAAACGGCTGAACAGAGGCTTGGGAGAGACAGAGGTAGGATGGGTTTGAGATGGTAGATTACCTCAAGGCAGAAATTGAATCTTGTGAAATCAAGGCATTGATGGACAATAAACTGCAGGTGAGATTAAGAACAACTAAATACTTTGGTTGATTGTAGTACAGCTAGTTTTCAATATAAGATTAGTACCCAGGCTGGGGTTATGAAATAGGTGTCCAGATGAATTGGTTTCTTTGAGGACATCCCATTGGGAGGTCATACAGCACTGCAACTTTCTGTACAGCCTTTTAGGAACACCATTTTGGGAACAGCCTTTGGAGCTCATGATGTGTTCTTTTAACTCACTGATAGTCTTCATGCATTATGATACTAAAATGATAAGATGTTATTTGGCTTCAAGACTAGTGTAAGGTCTCCTGTGCAGCTTTAGTCTTCAAGTGACTTACTCTTTTATAATTTGGAGTCCTTTGAGAGTCTCATGAAAACATAAGCTCTCTTTCCCCAAAAGTAAAAGTAACCACACTACTAGGTGCGTTTCATCTGGGTCTTCTGTTACCTACTTGGAACCCATCCATCTTCCATTTCATGGGTTCCAGTCACATGTCTAAGGTTGACATGATGATAAAGGACTTAAAGTGCGAGTCAAAACTGAACTAGATAGTTATGTGAGCATTCTCCCCCCCCCCCGCCCCTTTTACATAAGGGCTCACCATAGCTCAGGCTTGCGTTCAAAATCTCTCAGCCTCAGTTTCCTGAGTGCTGGAATTACAGGAATGTGCCACCATATCTGGCAGTTACATGAACATCTTAAGTGCAAGTTCAGTTTAGTACAAAAGGAAAATTAATCCATCATTAGGGTGGCAATCAATAAGATAAGGAACAGCTGGGCATTGTGGCACTCATTTATAATCCCAGGTATCCAGGAAGCTGAGACAGGAGGGTGACAAGTCTGAGGCTAGCTGGATAACTTAGTAAGACCCTGTCTCAGGTCTTTCTGTTGTTGTTTTTTGGGTCTCACTATGTAATACAGACTTACTATGTAGCTTAGGCTGGCCTCAAACTAGTAGTGATCCTCCTGCCTCAGCTTCAATCTCCTGAGTGTTGGGATTACAGGCATATGCTATCTTCCCTGGCCCTGTCTCAGAATTTTGAAAGTCCAGGGGTGTAGCTCAGTGTTTCCCATCACCACAAGAAATAAAAGAAGGTGAGCTATTGTCAATATAGATCCAAGTAATAAAGTTGCACATGGAAGCTGTCTACTTCTACACTGGAGAAGAGGAAATAGATTTCAGGAGAAAAAACTTGTCAGAGCATTTCAAGGACGAGGCAGGTAGGTGTTTGATGCAGAGAAACCAGAGGTACTGATGGGCATGGGGAGTTTTCTGGATCTAGGGGTCCACATTTGAGTCTGGCTTCTCACTTTTTCTCTCCTTCCTATTCCAGATCTTGAAGATCCTCACAGGGAAGATTGTAGTGGGACACGCCATCCACAATGACTTCAAAGCCCTGCAGTACTTTCACCCCAAGCATCTTACCAGAGACACCTCCCAAATCCCCCTCCTCAACCGCAAGGCTGGTTTCCTGGAGAATGTCACTATGTCTCTCAAGAATCTCACCAAGAAACTGCTGAGCCGGGATATCCAGGTAGCTTCTCCCTGAGTGTCGCATCACACACACCTCTGGCGTGTGGGTTCCTCCTACTGCCTCTCCAAGCTCTGGCCCAGAAGTCTTGGCTGTAGACCATCATATGGGTGCTCTGGTGAACACAGCTTTGGGCTAAGGGACCCAGAAGTCTCTGTCTATATGGAGGGATAGTGAATGTTTTATTCTTCCTCACAGAACATTCCTAATGATATTTTGAAAAGGAAAAATTAACCCAAAGTGGATATGAACCCCCGAAGGAAAGAAAAGCAGGCATGCTTGTGCATGCCTATAACTCTAGCACTCAGGAAGTTGAGGCAGGGCTAATCACTGTGAGTTTTAGTCCAGCCTGGGCTATGTAGTGAGCTCAACAGCAGCCTGAACTACCTAGCAAGTCCTTGTCTCCAAAAAGAAGAAGAAAGAAAAGCAGGCACTGGAGATGACCTAAAAGAACAGAGTAGTGGCTTAAGGACCATGCAGACATTTCACATGCTCTGTTCAGAGAAAGAGTTTTATTTGGAAGTTGTAGACCCGGGCCATATAGAGAGCAGTTGAAGAACTAGGGATGGTAGAAGACTTGAAAGTCCTGCCTTTGGTCTGGTGTGTTCTGTCTGAGGAACTTGGACCACCAGGGTGTGTATATATGCTGCTACAGAAAGAGTTGAGGCAGGCAGGAGCAAAGACTTAGGAGTCTGAGCCCTGGAGTTAGGTGTGAAGTGGAGCCAACTGCAGAAGAAACACTGTGGGGTGGCAAGATATGAAGGGAGCAGTATTGGTTGGGAAGGGAAAAGTTTGTGTGGGTTCAGACTTTTCTCTTAATCCTTGTACAGGCCGGAAAAAGTGGACACTCCTCTGTGGAAGATGCCCAGGCCACCATGGAGCTATACAAGTTGGTCGAAGTTGAGTGGGAACAGCACCTGGCCCAGAATTCCCTGAAAAACTAGCAACCGTGGGACAGCAGGAGCAGCATGCAGAACAGGCAACAGCCCTGTACACGACCGAGCACACCTGGGGAGGCTGGAATTGTTGGGGAGAGAGGTTCCACCCCTCACTCAATAGCCATTGCAATTTCACCTTGCTCTTGTGTTTCATATCTGGTTAAGTGTGCTATAGAAGGGGAATTCTTTGTTTTGAACCCTGCTCTGGACTGTTTACCTCATCAGTGGTGCTAACCACAGATTCCTGGTTGCTTTGTGCTGTCCAGACAGTGGGACATACTGGGAAATGTAGTTTCCCACCTGTCTTACCACTAGCAGAGCCCTTTGCCTCTTAGGGTGGAACAGTGCATTGCCCAATCTGGCCTTGGCTACCTGGGCTCAACCATCTTTTTTCCTCACCCTCCAGAGTAGCTAGGACTATAGGTGCACGTCACCATACCCACTAGGTCTCATTAAGACCCTTTCACTTTCAAAAGTGTTTTGGGGCTAGGTATGGCTCAAGGGTAGAAGTACCGCCCTAGCATATATAAGGCCTTGGGTTTGCTCCCCAGAAATCCTCCTCCCCCGCAGTATCCAGGTTGGACTCTGAATTGTATGATCCTGTTCCATGTCACAGACCTTGTCTTTGGCACACCTGGCCTGCCAGGATGTCACGTGCTGGCTTGCAGAGGAGCCATCTAGAGGGCAGTTTAGTTTCTAGGGTTGCAAAGCAGTGAGATAAGAGTATAGCTTGGAAATCAAGTTTTCTGATATAGAAAAGCTCATCTAGAATAATAGAGGATTTATTTAGTTTCTGCTTGGTGGATTAAAAAATTTACATTGTTTTAATTTTTTAAAATCATCTTTTACCTTGCTAAATGAAGTCTTTTAAAAACTTATGATTGTTTTGATAAATTTTTATAGTGGAAAACAATTGTGTGATGGTTCTTTTTTGACTTTAACATCTCAAGACATTCAGGGACTGTACAGTTCTGTAGAGAGGCTCCCAGGCTGTCTGGGTGGCATAAATTGGCCCCCTTGTTAACTGAAAGTTAAGGAGAAGCACTGACCAAACCCTCATGTATGACGTGTTACAGGTGCCTTGTTCTGGTTCCTTCCATAAAGTTACAAGCACACTTAAAATGGCACCTGAGCCCTGTAACAGATGGGCATGAGACCAAAAATGAGACAGTGAAACTGAGAATAAGAAAAGCAGGGGGCAGGGAGGAAGGTTGCTTGGTGCTGCTGGCCTGGCCACTGTTGCCAGCTCTTCCTCAGGGGTGAGACACCATTTTGGGGAACTCAGTTACAGGTCTGACCGTGTGTCCAGGATTACTATCTGTGTTGTCTTGTTAGTTTAATATTTTGAGACATGGTCCTGCTGAGTTGCTCAAGCTGGCCACATACCTCTGATCTCAGCCTCCCAAGTAGTTGGGAAGACAGGTATGTGCCACCGCCTCTTATATACACATTTTTCTTCTTTCTTTCTTTTTTTTTTTTTTTTTTTTTGTACTTGGGATTGAGCTCACTACCTTGTGTTTGCCAGGCAGGCACTTGTGCTTGCAGAGCTATAGCCCTGCCCCACTTTTTTCATTTTTTGAGATGTTCTCTATGTAGTTTGGGCTGGTCTTGAACTCACTGTGTATCCTAGGCCGGCATTTAACACACTGTAATGCTCCTGCCTCAGCCTCTTGAGTGCTGGAATTATAGGTGTACACCACCACACTCAGCCTGCATGTGTTCTTGAAAGACTTCACACATACTGTAGAACATGAGGCTCTTGAGAAGCTGATCTGGCTTCAGGGACAGAGTCGTGGCTGCTGGTGGAAGGGAATTCCTTCTGCTAAACCAGACCCAAGACATAGCCCAGTTTTTGTGTCCTGTGATGCAGGATTTGCTTATATAAGCAGATGTAGTGATTTGAGCAAGTTGATGCCTGTGAGATCCAACATGTCATGTCCAAAACTTGATAAAGAGGTATCAGTGTCCTCACACAGCTCTAAGAGAATAATCCAAAAGCTGGGTACCCACATGAATATATCTTAAGCAGAACATAATACTGGGTTACAACAACCCATCCCATACTTTGCTACTGTAAATTTGTACTTGAGCATGATAGTAGCTGGCTGTGTGTCTCACTAGCTGCACCTTGGGGTACAGGAAGCAATTGTGTTTGTTCAGATGACACTATGAATTGCAAAGTGTGTGCATGTGTGAAAAAGGTCAAGATGGGATATTTATCCATATAATGCTGCATCTAATAGGTTTTATGTATGTTTACCCGAGTATCACAGGGGTAAAATACACCCATACCACTCTTCTGTTGTGTAAACATGTATTTTACCGCGGCTGGGGATTTAGCTCAGCAGCATAAGTGCCTGCCTTGCAAGCAGGCACTCTTGAGTTCAATCCCTGGTACCGATAAAAAGGAAAAAGACAAAAAAAAAAAAAAAAATTGATAAACATGTATTTTACCATAATGGAATGTGGGTATGACTCACAGCTGGTGAAAGTAAAAACCCACCTGTGCATTCACCCACTTGACAGATGAAGATCAATGTAATAGAGGAAATCCAAAGCAGTAACAGGTGAGTTTTAAACCCATGAAATGCTCATTGTTAAATTTTGTGCATTTAAAAAAAAAAAAAATTTCTGTGCATTTAGGATTTGTTTTTTAAAAAGTTGTTTTTGTTTTTGTTTTGTTTTTGTCTTTTTGAGATATGGTCTCACAATGCAGATCAGGCTGGCCTTAAATTCACTTTGTAGATCGAGCTGGTCTTGAACTCACAATGATCCTCCTGTCTCAGCTTCCCAAAGGCTGGGATTACAGGCATATATCACCACACCCAGCTGATAATGACTGATGTTGCCTATGTGACTCAGTTTTTGTGACAGTGAAATGGAGCAAAAATTGACAGGGAATACAGACCCACTTGATTTAGATGACGAAGAAAGCAGCAATATGAGTACATATTTGCCTAGTAGAAATGGTACAAAATGATCACACAAACAGTAGTGAATGATCCAACATTAGAATTTGGTCTGAAAATATAGTGAGGATCTTGGCATGGGTAAAATCTATTGGATGGAATGCCAGCGTTGCCATTCAATGTAGGAAATTGTAACAGACAAAATGCTACAAAATGTGAATTACACACATGGTGAAATACAAATAAAGCATTCTGTGTGCACCAATAGCCATATTCAAAAATGTTATTTACTATGGTAACCTCACTGTCTGAACTGAAAACATTCATAGGTCCTTAGCAGAGCTTTCCACTGATAATTGCAGAAATGTAAATGACATGGAAAAGTGCTGGGTGTGGGTTTGAGGTTTGTAGAATAACAGTCACCCTAAGAAGATTTGGTTTCCTTCAAAATTGTGTGAGGTTTGATAACAAAACCATTGCCAAGAAAGCAAAAGAACTGATAATCTGGCTGCTATCAGCTCAAGTTTTGGGAAGTTTTTAGATAATTGTCAAACAATTTATATACCATTTGACACATGACTTAACAAATATCTTGCAACATTTCATGGTTGCTGTAGCTTCAGGCAGTGTATTCCCAAAAACCGTTCAAAATGTGGCATAAAAATGTATGCCCTTATAGATGTGAAGACATACTTTCAATTTAGAAATTTATCTTGGAACTACACCACCTAGTCTTTATTCATAGTAATAAACCAAATGCTGTAAATGAATTTGTTGTTTCCATCTCCCAAAGTAATCAGAATGTGGCATTTGACAATTGATTCAGTTTGCAATTGATGTTACATTTACTAACAGCATAGGTTGACCAGTGTAGGAACTGTACATAGGAACAAAGCAGAAATTGAAATGTTGCAATTTCAAAACAATTGTGTAGTACAATCTTTGGGTTTCAGAAATGTATAACATTGGCCTGATATGTGGCAAAGAAAAACAAACTGCTACTGCTGATGTCAACATTGTGCCATTATGGAAATATTGATAGGGGAAACTTGACCAATGGATGCCTGAGATGATCGCTTTCTACAACAAACCAAGGTGGAGTAGATGGTAATGAATTGTGCAGCAATATCACTATATCACTTGAAACGCAAAGTGTTGAGCGATGGTTGTGTTTTACTCCACCCTAAACGTGTGGCATAAGTAGTTTCATAGTTTACAAAGAAAATAACAAGTGCAAAATAACACAGGAATTTTCTTAGAAGGCTAGGACTAAAACACATAAGAGTCAAATTTATAGCAGAGGAACAACAAAATGTTTTTGCCCAGGTAACTATGCAAAAAAGGTGTGGAGCACTGGGGATTTAGCTCAGCGGCACCAGTGCCTGCTTGGTAAGCGTGAGGTCGTGAGGTGAGCACACGGGTGAGCTGACGGGTGGTGAACTGGCAAGCACAGCATCACAAAGATCCGCTGTAACAACAGGAAAACTGTGCTATCAGTGTAATGATACTTGTGTATGGAACATGCAGTTTTCATGTGTGAAGACTGCCTTGGAGGTGACAGTTGAAGTGAAAATTATTTCTGCAATGGACTTCTGGTTGTATTTACCCTGTAGTTCACATGGGGTTTTTGGTGTTTGGAGGATTTCTTTGTTTGTTTTTGAGACAGGGTTTTGCTATGCAATTCAGGCTGACCTTGAACTCAGTTTGTAACCCAGACTGGCTTAAAATTTACAACAACAGTCCTGCCTCAGCCTCCCTTGTGCTGGGATTACAGAGGTTTGCCACCCAGCTCACAGGTATTTCTGATATTTAGGTTTTGTAAGCAAGTGAACAGCTGATGTGAAAATGTTGATGTCTATTCTAAGCACTTTGATACTTTATTGGTATCTTATTTCCTGCTAAGTGCACATTATACAGTATAGTTAGAAGTACTTGACAACAGAAGGACAAGAGGTGACAAGAATGCCTGCCACATAGGAAAAGAAAGATAAGCACATGTGCTGTCAGAGCAAGTGAAATGTGTGTATGGAACATGCTGTTGTCATTTGTGAAGACTGCTTTAAGAGCCAGGTATAGTGGCACACACCTAATCCCAGCACTCAGGAAGGAGTTTGAGGCCAAAGGATTGCTGCAAATCTGAGGCCAGCCTGAACTGCATAGTGAAACTCTATCTCAAAAAGACTATTTGAGGGGCTGGGGATTTAGCTCAGTGGCATAAGCGCCTGCCTTGCAAGCAGGCAGTTGTGAATTCGATCCCCAGTACCGATAAAAAGGAAAAAGACAAAAAAAAAAAAACAAAAAAAAAAAAGACTATTTGGGTGTGATACTTGAAGTAAAGTGTTTTTGTTTTTTGGGTTTTTTTTTTTTTTGAGTGTTCTACTGGTATGTTCATCATAGTTCATATGGGAAATTATTTGTTATTTTTTAGACTTTGTATGCCAAAAAAACCATCAATGTTAAAAACTCTGGTGCTTTTTTTTAAATAAACACCATGTATTTTTTATATAAAGTTTTACAAATTCAGGGGCTGGGGATTTAGCTAAGCAGCACAGGTGCCTGCCTAGCAGGTGTGAGGTTGTGAGTTCAATCCCTGATACCCAAAAAATAAATAAAATATTACAAATTCAATACTTTATTTTTTAATTTTTTCTGTTAAGTATTCATTGTTAAATATAGTAAAATTCAAAATAACTCAGTAGAAATTTTCAAAGAATAAATATGAGTATTATACACCCACAATAATGTGCCTTTATGACAAAGTTGGTATTGTGCCCTTGGGGCTACTTACATTGTGATCAGCAAACTGGAAGATAACTGGGAATTCTCATTTCTTTTTTCTTTCTTTCTTTTTTTTTTTTTTTTTTTTTTTTTGAATTCTCATTTCTTTAGAATGGGCCCTGTGCTTGACAAACACAATCTCTTGCTAATGTGCACTGTTTTCATAGCATGATGGAGTTTTTTGGCTGGCTTTTTGAGATGTCTCACTTTGTGCACCAGGCTGACTCAATTTGATCCTCCTCTCTCAGCCTCTCAAATGGGACACCATACCAGGCTCATAGTAAGGTTTTCTAATGCTGTGAGATCCCCTTATCCACTGAAAATGGAAAATGATTGAACCATAGCCTGCTGAATAAACCTGTGATAGTCTAAAACTTAACAAAGGGGTTCTTAGTGGGCAAGGGGGCAAGTATTGTGGAATAGTATGGCCTGCCCTTTGACTTTAAGAACTCCTGATCTGAGCCTGGTGAGGTGTTGCACACCTGTAATCCCAGGACTCTGAAGGTTGAGACTGGAGGATCAGTGTGAGTTTGAGGATAGTTTGGACTGCCTAGTGAGTTTAAGCCCTGCCTGAACTGCATAGTGAGAAACCAAAAATTACTGATCTGGCCATGTCTTCAAGGACGAATCAGTTGATTCCTACTTTAACGACTAAAACTAATAGAAAAGATCAACAGTACTGTAACTATGAACTTTCCCCAAGACATACTACCCCAAGTTCAAATTCAGAGAGACAAACAGCTATGAGACAGTGCACCAGATGTGTCCATGAATATCTTACTCTACAGTGGAGAACAGCACAATATCCTATTGTAGTTCTCAAGGCACTTTCACTTACCCTGTACCAGTGGAGCAAACCTATGGCAGGTGTGCTACAGTAGACAGTCGTCTGTTAGCATGCAAGCCAAGTCACCCCAGCAGCTAAGCACTGACTATTCAGGTTTAATTTCAGTTTTGGCAGTCTTGGTAAGTAAATGGGTTTTGAGTTACACTTTGGGAACTCAGTCTCTAAAAGGTTCATCATCACTGCACTAGAGAAAAAAGGCCTTCCTTGTCTGCCTCTGACGTGTTACACCTGTCTGAAAAGGAAAACTAAGGAATCTCCTTTCAGTGCAAGTTGGCAAATGCTATCCAGGGTAACTGAAGGATTTCAAATGGAAGTGGAGTGAACAGCTAGCTCTATTTTTGGAAGATGATGGTGGCAGCCATATGGAGGCTGGGTTGGAAAAGGACTAGGAAATAAATTTGGCTGGGATAAGGTGTTTGTTTGTTTGAAATAGAGTCTTACTGTGTAGTTCAGACTGGCCTCTTGTCCTTGAACTCACTATTCAGTCCAAACTGGCCTCAAACTTGTAGTGATCCTCTTTCATCACCACGCCTAGTGGAATAATTTGGATAAGTAATTGTGGAGGCCTCAGTAAATGAAGTGGGAGAAAGCTTATAAGCATCACAGAGCAGGTGGTGGAATCAATAAGACGAGACCAAGGTGTGCTGATGTTTTTGATGTAGGGTGAGCAGACAGGAGTGTGCCATTCACCAAGGTGGGGAATGCTGGGGCAGGAGCCTGCTTTGAGAAAGGGGACTGGAATGGTGCTGCTTGGGTAGACTGAGCTGCTTGAAGACATCCAAATGGAGCTCAGTAGGTGAGATGGAGCTTAACAAGGAGCTCAGGTACTTTGAGACAACAACATAGCAATGGGACAGGAGTTCTAGAATAGGCTTCCAGGGAGGGGATATGAAGAACAGAAGGTCAAGATCAGAAGTTGGGGCGATATCTGTACTTTCAAACTGCTGGAGGAAAAAGGTCTAAGTGAGGACTTTCAGACAGCTAAGAAGACAACCAGGAAAGACTTTCCAAAGGGAGGAAGCATCATATCAGACGCTAAGGAGAGGGCTGCATGCTGTAGTAATTTGGTGGCCCTCAGCTGAGCAGTGTCTATGGAGAGATGGGAGAATGACCAAACTCATTCCAGTAGGTGGAGAGTGAAAGGGGACTGAGGAAGGAGAGAGGTAGGCATGGACTCCCTTTTGCTCTCAAGGGAACAGTTGAGGTTCACTTCCAGAGCGAGAGAGCCAAAGATCCAAGATGCATTCTAATGGGGTGATCTGCCTATGAAGAAAAGTAGGAAGATATACAGGTATACAGATACAGAAGATTTTACATGGGCTCTTTAGGGAAGGCCTCTTCAAGGAGGTGACATTTGAACAGAGAGCCTGAAGAAATGAAGAAAAAAAAAAAAAGTTTGAGTGTTTGAGGGAAGAACACTGCATACAATAACAGGCACATGCTGTGGATTCAAGAGGCAGCAGGATGCCTGCAGAACTGGAGCAGAGAAAGCCAGGAATGAGCCCCAGTGACCTGTAATCCCAGCAGTCCAGAGGCTGGGGCAAGAGGATCACTGTGAGTTCAAGGCCAGCCTGAGCTACATACTGAAATCCTGTTTAAAAAATAAGTAGGGGGGCTGGGGATTTAGTTCAGCGGCATAAGTGCCTGCCTTGCAAGCAGGCAGTCGTGAGTTCAATCCCTGGTACCGATAAAAACGAAAAAGATGAAAAAAAAAAAAAAGTAGGGCTGCGGGTTTAGCTCAGTTGCACAAACGCCTGCCTGGCAAGTGTGAGGTCATGAGTACAATTCCCAGTACCAAAAAAAAAAAAAAAAAAAAAAAAGCCAAGGAAAAGTGACAAAGAGGTCAGAGTCAGAGAAAAGGGGTGATCTTTCAGGTAACACAGAGCCTTGTTCATCATTATAAGGACTTGGGTAGCTGTGCATTGTGTTGCATGCCTGTAATCACAGCTACCTAGAAGACTAAGGCAAGGGCATCTCAAGTTTGAGGCCAACATGGGCAGCTTAGCAATACTGTCTGAGAAAAGACCTAGGATACAGCTCAGTGGCAGAGCCCTTGCCAGCATATATAAGGCCCTAGCTTTTTTCTTTTCTTTTTTTTTTTTTGGTCTTTTTCATTTTTATCGGTACCAGGAATTGAACTCAGGACTGCCTGCTTGTAAGGCAGGCGCTTATGCCACTGAGCTAAAGGCCCTAGCTTCTAACCCTAGTACTTGGGGGTGGTGCGAGACGGAGTAAGTGGGAGCAACAGCATTGAGCCTGGGAGAGGATTAAGGTGTGAGGAGAGCATTGATGTGAATTGATTCAAGGCTCCCCCTAGCAGCTGTGATGGGGAAAGAACAGGAACAGCAAGAACCACACTTGCAATAACCTAGGAAAGGAGCAGCAGACAAAGTGGCAGTGGGGATGGTGAGAAGTTGCCTAATTTGGGACAGATTTGATTTTCGTACATGGATGAGCTTTGGCAGGGTTGATGGTTCAATTCAAGGCTGACATCTTTGGCTTTCCAACAGTCATTAGGACCACCAGAGTGCTCCAGGAATACACATGCCCTGAGAAAAGGGCCACAGGGCTGTCAGGGTGGAGACCCTGCAGACAGTGGGTTTGCATGGTATCTGTCAGGCGGAGAATAAATAGGTGATTGACATCTCGCTTTGCCTGTTGAAGGGGGATTTGTGAGTCAGGCTTCTTCCTCCTCACTCATTACTGTCCTTGCCCCTGGTAAGCTACTGCACAGGTTTTTTGTTTGTTTGTTTGTTTCATTTGTTTTGTCTTTCCTAGCATTAGAGATTGAACCTGGGACCTTCTCACTGAACTATATCCCCAGTCTTTTTTTTTTTTTTTTTTGAGATAAAGTCTCATTAAGTTGCCCAGAGGAGACTCAAACTTGCAATCCCACCTCAACCAGGCATGTGCCACCAGGTATGACTTTATTCTTCTTTATGTATGACTTCTAGCCTTATTAGGGACATTACATAATGCTGTCTTTCTTTGAAAGAGTTTAAATCATGCATAGGATTTTAAGTGAGACAAGAGGAAGTACAGAGAGCAGGTATTTTTAAGAATTTGGCTTGAAAAGACAAGCACACCTTAATCCTCTCCTAGGCTCAAGTGAATTCCATTCTGAGGTGCTGAACAGAAAAGCTTTGGAATCAGACAGACCAGGCAGCACATGGAATGCTTTGGCACTGTGCAGAGCCCAGAGTAAGTCCCCTGTCCCAGGATGATGTGACTGAACCATCAGAGCACCCTTAGGCCAGGCCTTTCCCTTCCCCTCCCACCTCATGGAATCCTGTTAGATCATTCTCTTCTTTGGAAAGGATCCAGGGGTGGGTTCACAAATGACTGCCTGTCCCTTGGGAGCTGGGAAGGGAGATACAGCCCACATCCAGCCTTGACAGGGAGGCATCCAGCTTGACAGCTCTAGACCCCATGCTGGCAGGCAATGTGGGCAGTTCTTGGGAGGTTTCCTGAAAGATGGGAAGGTAGAGCTGCAGGGAGAGAGGGGTTTAGGGCTGGGGAAAGGACTTGCCCTTAGGCCTGGCACAGGCAGGCTTTCTCCCTCACTCCCAGACCCACCCCACAGTCCAAGACCCCCTCCCAGCTGGAACTGCTTCCTTGGCGCTCCTGGGAATCTACCCAAGGTTCAGGGAGTTTATGAAGAGACCTGGCCTACAGAGGCCACAATGCCCACAAACTGAGAAAGGTGTTCCTGGCCTCAAGACGGCTGTTGCTATCCAGTTAAGGTTGGCTCTGTGGGAAAACTGAATAAGCAGCAACTCACTTCACCTAAAACCTGGCACTCACAGCACCTGATCATTCAGATTTAGTTTTTTGAGACAAGGTTTTGCTCTGTAGTCCAGATTGGCTTTGAACTCACTATCTAGCCCAAATTGGCCTTGAACTTTCAGCAATCCTGCCTCAGCCACCTGAGTGCTAGGATTATGGGCTTTGCCACAGCACCCCAAAGTTTTGGGATTTAAAAAGTGGGAGACTGTGGCAGGGAGGTGCCAGCTTCTTTGAAAAGGATCCAGAAGGTGGGAAATCCAGGAACTGCTGGCTTCTTTGCTCTCCTGGGGATGTGTCCCTCTGGATCCAAAGTTCTAAAGCTTCTGCCTTGACAGCTTTCCTGAGATTGGCAGCAGAGTCACAGGCAGGGCAGGTTGGGGACTTTGTTAGGGCAGTGTGTATCCTGAGCAACTCCAAAACTTACTGTCTAGGTGGGGATTCTCAGGCAGGCTGGGGACCCTGGTGGATGGATGACATGGGGTTTGGGAATGGGGCACAGGAAGGTAAGGAGACTATTCATTCTCTCTTTCTTTGACAACTGATATTTTCCAGAGCAGGCGCCTGCAGGGGAAAGGAAATCAGAGCTTCCCACCTCACACATCTTTTTCCCATTTTGTTCTTGTTGCCCAGAGAGAGCCATTAGGTCTAGGTCAGTCTGGGGCCTTCCCACCCACTCATCTCTCTAGCTCTGCTGAAAGGTCGGGTGGGCTAGGGGTCACGGGAAGAACAAGGCCCTAGCCTGGCTAAAGGGCCTCACTCTGAACTCTTGCATCCCTTGTTATCTCTGCTGCTCAGGATGAATAAAGGTTCACCTTTATTCTAATTCCCCCATGCCTTTGACAGTTTCCAGGGAATCTGGCCTACTGGCCTCAAAGACTAAGTCTGCTCTGCACAGGAAGGGCCTGGGTTGGGGAAGCTGATCCTTGTTACCAAACTCTTGGGGGCTCTAGCCTTCTCCCTGGAGCCACCAAAACAGCTGGTTTCCATAGGCCCTTGGCAGCCAAGTTGGGTGGGGGGTAAACTACTGGGTCCCATTGCTTGCAGACAGCAGCTACGTTTGGAGGGTTAAGAGAAGAGGGAATTAGAAGCCTCAGGAGTCCTGGTGAGCTGTACCCTGAGCTGATGACTGTCTGTCAGTGGCTGACCTCTCAGCCACTCCTACTCTGCCTCAAGGACAGTGATTCCAACATCCTCTTTCTGTCTCCATCCAGAACTTCAAAGCCCAGGTCTAGGCTCTTGTCTGTCTCTTCCCTGAGACCTTGCCTTTCCCCTTCCTCTCTCCTCTTTCCTCTTCATTCCCAGAATCTGGTTATCTGGCCCAGTGCCCACCAGCCTGCAGCCTCCTCCTCCACCAGAAACTCCACATCATCTCAGTTGGTGTGGGAGGTGGTAGTTGGGGGAGATCCCCAGATCCTTATCTTCTTTCATTTCCCATCTCAGAGGATGGGAAAGGAGGTGTCAGGAGGGTAGCCATGTTCTTCAGGCCCAGCACCCTGGGCCACAGTGGCAGGGTGGAGGCTGGGCTGCAGGCTGTGTATCTTTTCTAGGGAACACCACTTACCCCATCTGCCACACAGACCCAGGAGTTCAGCCTGCCACACTTGCCTTAGCCACAGCCTTATGCTTCCTGCTCTAGGCTGCCAGGGGTTAAGAAGCTGGTGCAGAGCCACAGTTGCCATGGGAAAGGCAGAGGGTCTTATCCTAGGACCCAGATCATAAAACCAGCAGAGTTTAACTACAGGTCACCGTCTCCATCCAGGGGACTGAGATTCAGTCTGGACATGCCCTCAGCCAGTGCACCCCTCCTTCTTCCTCTTCCCTCTCTTGGCTCAGGGGCCCAGCCCAGCCCCAAGGAGAGCGTTGGCAGCTGGGGCTGGGAATGAGGTGGCCGAGCCAAGAACAACAGATGTGCCGCCTGGGTGCTGTGCAGACCTTCCTGCCTGAGACCCTTCCACTGCAGTAAGCCTTCTTCTTGTCTATGGCACACATTCAACTGCCTTCCTTTGCCAGGCCTGGCCTAGCCCTAGAGATGGCCATCATCTTTGTCATCACTTCCCTTCAGGTCACTTGGGATCCTCTGCCCTCACCTTGCTAGTCCTAGGTTTTATTCCCCTGCACACAAATGTTCCCAGAAAGGAGCTAATCAGTCTCTTCGTATTTCCCTATGCTGCCACAATGACAGTTTTCTCTGGGTGAATCAGAGCCTGGCCTTACCACATTTCAGAAGGACTGGGCCCCTGATGCCAGAGAGCCGGGCAAGAATGCAACCCTTCCTTCTGCACTGAGGATGGGAACTGCAGGAGGGAGGCTGGACGCTGAAGTCTGAACTTCACCACGCTGAGTGGAGTCAGAGGGCTCAGGGTGGCCAGGAGACACACAGCCTTATCCCAGTGGCTCCCAGCTCTACTTCCTGTGGGAGGCCTGATTTATTTGCTGGCCCTCTCTGCAGAGTCCCAGTTAGTTGTCCAGCTCCACCTGGGTTTAATTTCTACCTGGGTCTCAGCCAACCAAGCCTCTGCCCAAGCAGATGCAATAACAGAGATGGGATAAGGGAGACTCTCCACAGTGCTGACACTGGCCAGAAAACCTGGGGTGGGGGTTTACTTTATGACTCTCCCATCAGCCCTTCCCTCCCCAAGGCTGAACTGGGTGGTCTCCCTACCCTCACCCTGCCCCCACTTCACTCCTGCCTCAAGGCAGTGATGGACTAGGGTGTGGCTGTCTCCTCTTCCAAGCCCCACACCCTTTAATTGTGCACACATTGGCCTGTCCTTACTCACTCAGCTGGAAGCAGTCCCTGCTCATCTCCACTCCCGCTGGTGTAAAACCAGCCATAACACAATAGACAAAGTCCTAAAGTTTTCCTTCCTAACCTTCTCAGCTGGTCTGTGTCCTTACACTCCATGCCTGTTCTGTCTCTGTTGCCTTAGCTTTCCTCATCAATTTTAAACCCTCCCCCACACTGAGCTTCCAAATTCCTGGGAGAGCCCCAAGAGGATTATGATCAAGGCCCTTAAAAAGGGGGAAAGGGTCACCCCAGGCAGATCTACAGCAGATTTGGTCATAATTAAAAGGCCAGTGACACTGGGAAATTCCTTCTCCTTAGTGATCCCAGTGGGAAATTAAAGCCAGTTGTTTGTGATTAAATGGTGGATGTTAACTGAAGCTCCTTCCCTTGGCCTCACCCCTGCCCCTTGCCCTTTGGGTCCCTATCCATCTCTCAAGTAGCCTCTCTCAGACTCCAGCTCTCTCATCTCCCACCTCTCAGTGCCTCCTTATTCCCTTCCCCAGCATCTCTCCTAAGAACTACCCTACAAGCTTGCTGCTCCCCTGGGGTGCTAGGGCTGCTAGAGGTTAAGACCCAGCTAATCAGTCAGCACCCTGCTCCAGTCCTTCACTTTCCTCATTCAGCCAGAGTTGGGGTGCTGGGGCTAGAGCTCAGGCCAGAGCTGCCAAACCACAAACACATGTGGAAAGAATTCCCTCCCAGCCCAGCTTCCCTTTGTCTTACTTCTGTCTCTGGAACTCCTGGCCAGTCAGACGGTGGGGGGAAAGGGGCAGTGCTGGGAAGGTTGTAGGCTCAGACCACCCTGTCCCCACCCCAGGGAGCCCAGTATCCTTAGCCAAGCCACCTGTGGGAGCATCCAGGGAACAAATCACACCAGTGAGGATTTAACACCTTGAGTCCCAAGGCTCCCTGTGGGTGAGGGCCTGCCAGGTCCTCTTCTCCTGCAGGAGGGGTGCCCACTGAACAGGACAATTGGGTTGGGGGTTTTCAGGGACTGTAGCAAAGGGAAATGGACCTAATGACCTGAGTAGAAGTCATAGAGGGTAGCGGGCAGGGCGGGGGAGGGGAGAGGCAGCAGGAGTCTAGTTTCTGCCCTGTTACTTCCTCCAGATTCCCCTCATCCCTTTGGCTACGAGCTTGATTTCACTGTCAGAGCCTAATCCCCTCCCTTTACCTACATCGATGCTGAGCGGGGAGGATGGGGGAGAAACTCAGAGCCCCAGTCTCTAACGCTCTCCAGGCTTCTTTCCTTTACCGCTGCTCCTGTCACTCCCCAGAGACCCCTCGACCTGCTGCCTTCCTTCTTCCAGAAGCTCACAAATCAGCCTTCGTACACTAAAGGTTGGACCTTTTAAATCCAGGCTGACGAGTCCTGCTCCCTCGCTCAAATCCACCACCACTGGGTGGGGACTGTCTGGAAATCCCATCTCACAACGAGGTCCACATCCCGCCGCTGCAGTCAGCCCAGCTGTCTTCATTTCCCACACACCCATGTTTCAGATTTCCCTCTAGCCCGGAGGCACCAACCCCCACGTCGTGAGGCCGAGGTAGACCCTGTAACCCCCCTCCTCCATGTCCCTTCCGCCCTAGACAATCTCTGGGTCCTGAGGCCCGGGATTGGCGGAGAGCCTGCTCCGCCTTCGGCCACGCTGGCGAGGGGGCTGCAGTATGCCCGGGGCTGGGACTGTCTGGAGGATTTTCCATCCTGCCTAAGAAAAAGCAGAAAGGGGAGGGGTCCTACGAGACGGGTGCGAGCACGGGGCCCCTAAGCGCTGGACTAACGGGGAGCTCTCCAGCCCTCCGGCTACGCCCCCTACGGTTCCCGGGCTGGCTCTCTCGCCCGTTCCCAAAGTTCTGCCCGTCCCTGTCGGCCCGCTGTGTCGTGGGCCCGACACGGAGATGTAGCCCACTCCCACTAGGGCCTCGCGGGAAGCTGTGCTGAGCTCTTTCCTTTGATCTCCCACTTCAAAGCTGCTGTCGGAAAAGCCTCCTCTCTTTCTGCCAGGTTTACAGTTCAGGCGACACCTGAGACCCGCTCCGCCCCTCCCCGGGCACCCAGCCTCTGCCCGCCTCGAGGGCTGCGTGGCGCTCAAGGCTTTGCGCCCAGGTCTCCGCCTCCTCCCCGCCGCCTACCAGGACCCCTCAGGCGGGAAGAAAGCGCCCCTTAAAGAGCTTTAAAGGCTTGACCTTTGCCCTCTGAGCCTCGCACCCGGTCTGCTGCTTAACCCTTTGCTGTCTCTCCTTCTCTGGGGGGTGAACCTTCTGGCGCCCACCTGCAGCGTCCCCAGACTTTGTGGCGAAACTGGGTGGCGGAGGGGACTACGCAACCCCTCCCAGCCTCTTCCAGTCGCTCCAGTAGGGGGCGCCACCGCACCACTGAGTGGCCCCACTCCGAGGCCCCAGGGCTGGACCGAACTCCAGGGTTCCCCAACCCCTTTCAGGGTTCGGAGCTGTCCCACTGGGTGAAGCCCGAACTCGGCTGCACAAAAGTCTTAGCTTGAGCTCGGGGTTCACTCTGTAGCGCGGTCAAAGTGGGCATGGGTGGGGAGTCACAGAGGTGAACAGCGCCTCTTTCCCTAGGCCCATCGTGTGCTCCTCTGCACCAGCCTCCCCACTAGCCTCCTGGCGCGAGGATGGGGGTGTCTCAGTCCCCAGAAAGTCTTGCACCCACCCTGAGGTCAGACATCAAAACTGGGAACGGGGCTGCAAGAGGGTCGGGCGGTGGACTGCGGGCCCCAGGTGGGTGGGGGCGGGGCTGGGCGGGGCCGTCTCGTTCTGGGCAGGGGCGGTGCGCAGGGTATAAAGGCTGTGGCGCGGGAGCCCGGGCCAGCTCGGGGTTGGCCGTGTTGTGGCTTCTGAACGTCACTAGAAAACTAGGCAACGTCTGTTTTGACTAAAGGACTGGGGGCCCAGTGCTCTAGCAGAGGGGACTTCCACACGCTCCATCACCATGCCCAATTTCTCTGGCAACTGGAAGATCATTCGGTCGGACAACTTTGAGGATTTGCTCAAAGTGCTAGGTAAGGAAGTGTTCGAGCTCCCGGGAGAGGTAAGATGACACTGGTGTCCTCGGAAGTGAGGATGTGAGGCCGAGAAAGGAAAGCGGGCCGGGGTCTGGGCGCCAGAGCCTGGGGCGCCCACATCTTTGGAAAAGGGGAGGCTGGACGCGTGGGTCCCAGTGCGCGAATCCCACGGATACCCTGATCCTGCCTTCCCTGGCGGGTCGCCCACCAGTGCCCGCTCCAGCGGTGACTCAGAGCCTGTGAATCGAGCGGAAACCAGAAGCACGAGGTTGATCTCTGGAGGGGCTTAGCCCCGCGCCTGCATCCCCTGATCGAGGGACCTGGGTCCTCGCCGTGTAGATATTGCAGACTGAGAGAGCACCGAACCTCGTATGCAGAGACGGAGTCCTTACCTAGCCACTCCTCCGAGACATTCCAATCTCCCGCTCCGTGCCCCTTCCAGTAACCCAATCTCCTGGGCAGGTTCTGTACGCGGCTAAGCTCGGCTCCGCCCACCAGGTGATCCCGCGCCCCAGAAAGGCGAGCGCTTCTCCTTTTTCCCTTTCTGCACTTCTCACTCAGTTCTCTGCACTCCACCCCACCCGGATCTATGAGACAAATATTTTCCTACAGCAAGCAGCTCCAGAGTCCTAGAATCGCTCGGGATAATTATCACTTTCTTGGATTTCAACAAATGCCTTTGTGTGAAACTCTAATCCATATGTCCAAAAATCCAGGGCTCTACTCCCTCTAGGCAGAAACCAGCTGCCCCAGCGCAGTTGCGTGTGCTAGTCAAAGGTGGGGAAAGCTGTGTCCACCGAGAAGGCCCTTCCAACATTTCCCAACACACCTCCTGCCAGCCCTAAGGGGTGAGGTAGGGAGTCTGGGGAAGGGGAGAGTCAGGACCTGATGGCTGCAAAGGCAAACCCTGGAGAAGATCAGTGTTAGTGAAGGAGCCCAGCAGGTAGGAAGAGACCTGGGGGCCCTGAGCCTCTGAGTTAGCACACTCCTATGTCATCTCCCGGTTCTCTTTTCTTTTCTTTTTTCCTCTCCTCTCCTCTCCTCTCCTCTCTTCTTTTCTTTTTGATAGCTTTTCACTAAGTAGTCCAGACTGGCCTTGAACTCATTTATGTAGCCCAGGCTGACCTCAAACTCATGGTGCTCCTTCTGCCTCAGCCTCCCAAGCGCTGGGGTTACAGGCATGTGCCACCACCCTCAGCTCTGGTCTTTGTTTATTATTAATCTTGAGATGGGGGCTCACTAAATTGCTCTGCCTCGGCTTAAACTTTTTATCCTCTAGTCTCATCCTCTCAGAGTGGTGGGATTACAGCCATTTGTCACCATGCCCAGCCCCTTGTCAGTCTTTCTTGCTTTGCCCTTGCCGAAGTTAAAGACCAAACAATAGAGGTTTTTCCCTTCAAAAACCTAGATGCCCCTTCTTCCCCCATCTGCTCTGGATTCTGGCCCTTCTCTCCAGGATGAGGCCAGAGCCTGGCACACACCCAGACCCCAGCTGGAGAGTAAGACCCAAAGCCCAACCCTTCTTTCTGTTGATACTGTTTGTCCTCTCTGTGGGGGTCTCTCAGAGCCACGTGCCCTTCTCAGGCCCTGCTAGGGAGCAGATTGGAAATAGATCCTTTAGACAAACATTGTCCCAAGTCACCCCAGGTCAACAAGCCAGGCCCCTTGCATTGGCTGATTGAGGGGGCTGGCTAGCGGTCTGCCTCCTCTGACCTTCCCTCTCTTGGGCCCTTCATGCCTCTGTTCCCAGCTTTCTCCTGGTGAGAGGTGCTCAGGTGTTTGGGGGAAATCTGTCTGACCTGATGGTCTTGGCCCACAGAACAGATTCTGCTATTGTAACAGGAAGGATGGGTGTTAATGAGCTGAACTTCCAGGCAGCCTCTTTGACCAGAAGATGAAGTAAGATGAGTCTTCTCTATTAGGTTAATTGAACCTGAGTGTAAGCAGCAGTAGCGGGCTGTAAACCAGGTGTGATACTGTAATCCTAGCACTCTGGGATGCTGAAGCAGGAAATGGCAAACTCAAACCCAGCCTGAACAATTTAGTGACTTAGTGAGTGAGGCCTTGCCTTAAAAAGTCTAAATATAAGAGGGCTGGGGATATAGCTTATTGTCGAGGCCCAGGATTCAATCCCTAGTACTATAAGAAAAAATGTATATATATATATATACTTCTTTTTTTTAAAGGTTGGAAATATAGCCAGTATCAAGGCTCTGGGTTCAAACGTCCAATGTACATAAAAGGAGGAGGAGAAAGAGGATGATTAGGAGGGGGAGGAGGAGGAGAAGAAGAAACCCCAGCTCCAGGGTTCCCAAGGAAAAGGGCTTTCTTTTTCCCTCTTCTTTCTGTTTGGTGTTGAGTGAAAGACAATTTGTTTCTCTAGAAACCCAGGTATAGAGGAGCCAGTAGTTTGACCAACGCTGTTTGTCACCCCCAATCACATCCTGAAGAGCTCTACTCGGCCCATCAGACAGCCTGGGGTGGACTGGAACTTAGACCCAGCTATCCCCAGGCTCCCCAGCCTGCTTGCCCTCCTGTCTCCCCACCTGCTTCCCCATTTCATACCTGGAGAACAGAGGAGAGGTCTCATCTGGGAGTGGACCCAGGCACATAGAGTCTGAGGCAGAAAGCCTACCTCTAAGACCGTGTGGATCCTAGGAAAGGGATACAGCAGGATAGGGATAGGAGGCTATGTCCCTTTTTGTCCCCTTTTTTCAGGGCAGGAGGGAGTCTGAAGAAGCCATTACTTCCATTTTACAGTTGAGGGATAGAAGACTTAGAGAGGTTAAGCTGTTTGCTCAGCCTGCCAGGAAGCCAGCCTAAAAGACGACTAAGCCAGGAAAAAATCACAGGTCTTACTCTAGAGCCTCAGCCTCCTAGGCAAGCTGGCCATTCTCTTCCCTTGCTGACAATCCCTGCTTCTTGTTTAGGGGAAGGACAGAGATTGGGGAAATGAAGACCTACTTAGCATCATACAAGGTGGGTAGTTAGGGCAGAGGGAGATGACCCCACTTCCTGGGTGACTGCACCCAAACAAAGGAGAAGCTCCAGGGACTCCAGTGAGCACACCTTAATACAGGGTCTTGGGCCGGAGTGGACAGAGCCACAGTGAGCTTAGCAGGATGCATGCTGGGAAGTGGTGTATGGAAGAGCTGCTCCTGAGGATTCGGGGAGTGAAGAGCTGGGACACAGTGAGCCTGATTCAGGCCTGCAGATTTGACACAGGAGGACAGGACTCTCAGATGAGTCTGCCCTAGCAGTCTTACAGCAGGCAGGTAAGCAGACATCTTTCCCTTCCTTCTGTAGGTGTAAACATGATGTTGAGGAAGATTGCTGTGGCCGCTGCATCCAAACCAGCAGTGGAGATCAAACAGGAAGGAGACACTTTCTATATCAAAACCTCTACCACGGTGCGCACCACCGAGATTAACTTCAAGGTTGGGGAGGAGTTTGAGGAGCAGACTGTGGATGGGAGACCCTGTAAGGTAAGTGCCAGGAACAGACCTGGAGGTCATGAATTCACCACCAGTCTTTCCTAGATTCTCTTCTCCATTTCTCACAGAGAAGTCCCTAGGCAAGGTGCAACCTCTAAGGGGAATCTGTCCCTTATTCCTTCTTTGCATGGCTCTATGATAGGACCAGCTCACTTGACCGCCTGTCCTTTACAGAGCTTGGTGAAATGGGAGAGTGAGAACAAAATGGTCTGTGAGCAGAAGCTTCTGAAGGGAGAGGGCCCCAAGACCTCCTGGACCAGAGAACTCACCAATGATGGAGAGCTGATCCTGGTGAGTCCCACTTCCTCCAGACTAATAGAAAATTTAGGGCCACCTTTGGGGACTCTTGGGAGACTTGAGGATGCAAGAGTTTCAAAGAGCCACCAGGCTAGGGCTGGGAGTATAGTTCAGTGGAACAGCACATGCCTTGCAAATGCAAGGTCCTGAGTTTGATTTCCAGTATGGAAATATGATGGGGCTCCTTGAAGGCCAGCCCCATTACATGGAGTATAGCTTGGAAGTCTCTTCCTTTTTTAAAAAATTTTTTCATTTTTTATTATTTTGAAGGTAATAAAATACAACAGAAAGAGATGGAACAAAGCCAATTTAGACAGTGTAGTGAAATTGGTACAGAACTTCACAGCAGGTTACCAGGATAACAGTAATAGGTACCACAGTATATCTTGTTATCTTCACAATAGTTGTTCTTTCAATAAGGTATAGCAAAATAAAATGAAATATAGAACTTATCAAAACAGAATATTGAATAGATCAATACCATTAATCAGAGTAAAGCAAAACAGTGGAAAAATATTTGCCTTCAAAGAGATGGTAGAAGGAAATCCCCCTTATTTGCTATATTGCATATGGTCAACCTCCCAAGAGATGCTCAGATCTCTGGTTCCCATTTGCTAATGGGGGTGAGGGTAGGAGTGGGGACAGGAGGGAGGAGGGGTGGGTTGTTTGATTCTTAGCCCATGTGCTGGTAGGCTCAATACCGCTTAGCAAGGAGGCAAGCTGGTTGCTTGGTTTCCCAGTGCCCTAAGTTTCAACATGGTGTGGATCTTAGGAGTCATTGGTGGTTCTCCCCCTGGGGCAGCCACAGCGTACCACAGCCGCTTATTAGGGAGGCAAGCTGGTTGCTTAAGTCCCTTCCTTTTTGTGTGGAGCTACAGCTCTCCAGGTGGATGCCCTGGCTTGGGAGGATGATAGGCCCCTATCTGATTACCCAGTGATGGCTGGGCATTTAGGAGCAGCTCCTTTCTGCCCCATTGGTCTTGATACCACAGGCAGCATTGGACCTCCATTCTGCCTTTCTTCTCCAAAACCATAGGAGCCGAGGGTAACAATGACTTCTGTCTTTCCAGACCATGACAGCAGATGACGTTGTGTGCACCAGAGTCTACATCCGAGAGTGAGTGGCTAGGGCCCAAGAGCTGCCTGAGCCACCACTTCCTTTACTCCTCCTGCTTCACAGCCACAGGCTGCCACCTTCCTCCTGCATCCTCCTGCTAGGCTAGCTTGCTCCTTACCCTATCACTTCCAAAGGTTGTTGGGATGCCTCTTGCAGGTTCTTTAACACTTCCTCCTCCCCCTATGCCAACAAAGGAAGGAGTGCAAGAGTCCAGATCCCCTTCACTCCCCCCATCCCAGCCAGCAGTCCCTCAGATGAGCCCCCAGTTGACTCTGTTTCCATGCCGACATCTGAGGGCTGAATGACAAAGACTGGCTCTATGCTTCCACTTTTTGTCCTATAGATTTTGCAGTTTAGAATATTTATTTGTTAATTTTATTAAAATGTTTTAAAAATTAAAACCTGTTTCTGGCTCATTAACAGTGGTAGATAAGTTACCTGAGCTTTGTCTTGCTTGAAATGTAGAGTGAAATTACTGTCATCCTTCTAACTAATGAATCCACCAGGGTTGCCTCCATGGCCTCTCCTCCTGAACCTTGGATCCCTGTGTTGAGCATCCTGGTCAGCAGAACCGTCTCCTTCTCCTGAATTCTCAGCAGAGTACTGGGTCTGAGGAACAGACTCCCACCTTCTCCTATGTTTTCCATGATGGTGACACACTCACCCCTTCTCTGGTGACACTTCTCTCCTCACTCTCGATCTGTGAACAACTTAAGGCCTTGCCTTGGCCTCACACAGTTCTAAAGGGATCATCATCATACACACCCACAAGCTAGCCTTGCATCTGCTCAGGTCTCTCGGCAAGAGGTCTTACATCTGTTCAGGTCTCTCGGCAAGAGGTCGTATCCTGGTCGTCAGCTTTGCCTGAGACAAGCCTAATTCTGCCACTGTCCCTCCTCCCTACTCCACAGTCTCCCACATTCCCTTTCTGCCCTAGCTTCCAGATCCTTCAGGCCTTCTAGATCCTTAGGTCCTCAACTCCCCTCCCCTGAGCCTCCACACTCAGGTCTGTACCAAGTCTCCCCAAACTCCATGCTGGTCTTTCAAACTCTGCCATGCAGTACTGGGCCAGAACAGGGCTGCTCATTGCTCATCTGGCTCTACATGGTAGCAGCTTCTAACTGGCTTTGGTCCTGTTGTCTCACCCTACAGTATGACAGTGAAGGGACAGAGATTAGAATCTTGGTTTTGCCATTTCTGGTCACTAGTGAGTGACTTTGACATATTACTTGACTACTTAGCCCTAGTTTTTTGTGTTTTTAAAATAATGTAATTGAAGGCTTTAGATAGTAGGAAGTTTTAGCTAGGTCTAAATATAGATATGTGTTGTAGTCAAGGGTTGTGAGGAGAACAATTAGAATCAAGACTCAGAATTTATAATATTATGATGGTCACCCAGAGGAAATCTGTCTACAACACCAAAGACTCAGAATATTCAGCCAAGGGCCTGGATCCCACAGCAATGTCCCACATTAGTCCAGATGAAGACCCAGAGTTCATGACAATGCCTCCCATGAGTTCAACTGGAGGTTGAGAGCCCATAAGAAGGACTCACACCAGTCTTTTATGGATCCGTGCTGGGAGGACCCAAAAGTCAGCAGTGGAAGCTAGAAAGTCTATGCCAGCGGGGTGAAGGAGCTGTGCTGGTAGGTTAAGGGTTCTACACTGGAGCTGAAAAGTCACACTCATAACAAAGACCAGGGCTGTCCTGAAAAGCACCATAGACATCAGCAACACTGAGGTCCTGAGCTCCTTCGACGATAGGAACAGTCAAGTACTTCCAGAAAGCCAGCATGACAAGTTTGTCCTGGAGATTAAGGGGCACATGTCTTATAAGGACCAGATATAAGGACCAGAGCTCCCCCACAGCCAATCTCTCTCTCTCTCTCTTTTTTTTTTTTTTTTTTTTGTCTTTTTCCTTTTTATCGGTACCTGGGGTCGAACTCACGACTGCCTGCTTGCAAGGCAGGCACTTATGCCGCTGAGCTAAATCCCCAGCCCCACCACAGCCAATCTCACTACAAGGTTCCAAGCTCCTCCGATGACAATGGTCAAAATCACACTGGGAGAGCTAGTCATATCAAGCTCCTCCAGGAGAACCAATGGCTCAAAACAGCAACACTTAGAGAAACCCACAAAGCCTCACTCTTCTTCTCCAAGTCTCTATGCTGGCAACTTTCCTCAGGTGGACAATTTGTGCTCAGTATCATGCTGATTTAATTCAGCTGGTATTAAGTTGACCACCAGTTTTTAATCCATAACAGTGTGACTGGATTCAAAGCTTCTAAGATAGTTATAAAACTCTCTGTCCCTGCAATTCTTTTGTGCATTGGCCATGTTCATCCTGTCACATGTTATCCACATCATGGGAGATCAGCTGCAGATGCCATAAAGTTATAACTTAACATCCAAAAAGAACAATGATTCTCTCCCAGGGCCCATATCTTCAACATGCCAAGACTTAGTTGAGTTCTTCTTGGGTCCCATGACTGTCCCTTGGACTACCTATTGGTAGGGCAGTGGACCCATGGGTGAGCCAGGCCTGGGTCACATGGACAAGGAATAGGGAGGGCATTGTGGTTATTTCTCCAGAGACCAAGGAATAGGAAGAAACAAATTTCCAATGAGGAAAGTCTCTGAATCTCAGGCTTTTAATCTATGAAACAACAGTTATAAATAGCATTTCACAAAGTTGTTGTAAGAGTGAAGCAAACATGTAACACTTAGCAATAGACAGCCCTCAAAAAAAGATGATTCAGCTACACATAGTGGCACAAGTCTGCAGCCACATCTACCTGGAAGGCTGACACAGGAGAATGCCAAGTTCAAGGACAGCCTGGGAAACTTAGTGACTTAATGGGATGCTGTCTCAAAATAAAAAACACAAAAGGATTGGAGATGTAGCTCAATGTGAAGACCTTGGCCTTAATCTCCAGCACTCTAGAAGATACATAAATAAAGCACGATTTTACCTTAGTTACCACATTAAGAACAAAGTAAAGTTCACACTGGTGCTATATAGTCCCTTTGCATCCTGTGTAACTAGAAGTGATCTCTCCCTCCATCAGCGCTGAGTTTGGTCATGCTTCATGGCTTCTGTGTCAGGAGATGAGACTCTTCTCCTTGCAAGACAGATCAGGGTGCCTGAGGCCAGGGTCTCCCATTTCCACCCCACAAGGGGCTACACACTGCAGAGGGCTGGGGCCAGAAAGTGAGATGGCAGTGTCTAGAGCCTGTGGACGGTAAGTTGCCTATCTCAGTGTGGGGTGGGGAAATGAGAGGCCCCAAATGTGTTTTCCAAGAGTCTCCTGGGAGTTGGGTACACTGCTAAGTTCAGGGCACATGGGAATGAACAAAATGAAAAAGCTCTCTAGGCTCATAGCATTTGTGTTATGCATGCAGGTAATGGCCCTTAGTAGGGAAAGATAGGGAATTAGAAAATAAAAGCACTGATGAATACATAGTTGCATGGTGTGGGAGATGCTATGATGGAAAGGGGCAGAGAGAAAGAACACAGGAGAGCAGATGACATGGAGGCTGGAGTGGGCACAGGTGCCAGGGGAGAAGTTGTCTATAGGACTTAGGGAGTAAGAAGCAGTAGGCACGGGGACTGTGCAGATAAAGGCTCCAGACAAAGAAGCACTGAAATCTGTGCTAGGAGTGCTGCGGGGCTGCAGGAGTGGTCAAGGCTAAATCCTCTGGTTAAGACCACACCAGTACTATAGAATTTAAAGGGGACGACTCCCTGTTAGTGTTTTTAGTGTTCCTTCCCGCTATGGGAGGAGATGGACTGGAGGAAAGGGAGAGCTGGAGGGTGGGCAGGAGGGCTGGAGAAGAGGGAAGAAAAATGTGGCAAAGGGCACAGACTCGGTTAGAGAGGAGGGCAGAGGGTGAGAAGACAGGAGGTGTGGGAATAGCCTTGGGTATTCTGCTTTGGTCAGCTGGAGCTGGTAGTGTGTGGTCAGAAATGGAAACATGAATCTGGAATAAAGTTAAGAAAGGAAGTAAGAAGAGGTCTTTCTTTTTTCCAGAAGGTCCCTGAGAGCAGGTGCTGGGTGATCCTGAGACAAAGCTTCCTGAGAGCAAAGCCAGATTCGGTCCTTTCCTTCCTGCCTGCCAACCTGGATGACAGGGAGGTGATAGTCATGGAATGGGAGACTGCGTCAGCAAGGGGCCACCTCACTCTGCTGCCCCAACAGAAGGCTCCCTTTTGTTCCTCTTCCATTACCTGAATCTTCTAGAATCAGCAGTTTTCCTGAAGAAAATGCTAGAAGCTCCTGTACTCCTTAAATTCCTGTGAGATCCTTGCCTCTGAAAGAACAGATGCTTCTCTGAAACCCATACTTTCCAGAGCCCAACCACAGGAAAGGCTCGAAGGACAACAGCAGGGGCCTGAGAGGGTGGTAGAGACCAGAGAGGGCATCTGCAGAGAGACTGAGTCTCCCAGGGCCTGGGAGCCGACACGTCGGTCAGGGACACCAGCAGGTACTGGAGGAGAGGCCATCCTCTTAGAGAAACAAGCAGAGACAAGCCATTGTCTCTCTTGACCCCAAGAGACAGCAGTACAGAGCTGAAAGGTCCACTGATGTCAGAACCAGAAATTCCAGGCACAGCTTTGATCAGAGAAGACAAAACCCAGGTAGAGCTCATGGTTCGGTGGGCCTCTGAAGCCCCAGCCGGAAATACTGACTCCATGCTCACAGGAGCTTAGGGAGAGAAACACCCAGTGATAGGGAGCCCCAACAGAAGAAAGAGCAGAGAGCGGGGTGGGGCAGAAGGGGCTGGTCCAGAGAAGAGGAAAGGATGGGGTCAGGAGAGGGTGACACAGGAGAAAGCCTGGGAGCTCCAGACTCAGAGAGCTAAGATACTCGGGAGGGGGCAAAAGAGTTAGAGGAGAGGGGACAGGGACATGCCAGCCAGGCCCTCTGACCCTGGTTCCTGACAAAGAGCTGCCTAAGGGCTTCAGCAGGGACAAGATGGATGAGACTGGGGTGACAGGCCTTTTGTGGCAGGGGATGAAAGGGAGCTGCCTCTGAGCAGCGCCTGAGTCCCTTGAGCCTGTTTTGCCTCCCCATGTCGACCTCAGGAACCCGCAGAGTGTGCAGGAGGTTGTGGAGGGGCTGGGAAGGAGGAGCTGAGTCCAACCAGGTATTTCTCCTGGCCGGGCGTCCCACCTGAGCAGAAGCACTAGGTGGGGGCAGCAAGGGACAAGAGGGTCCTTCACATGGAGAGCAAATATACAAATGACTCCCTGTAGGCAGTGGAGCACAAGTAGAGGGGGTCCCAGCGGAGAAGCTGAGAAAGTTCTAGTAACCCACAGGGCCTCCTGCCAGGGCTTCCTGCCTCTTTTTGAGGATGGGCTCTGCCCTCCTGACCTTTTGGCTTCCTCTTGCCCTGTCCCCTTTGGCATTGCCAGTCGAGAAACCTGTTCTGTTCCTGCCCTGGATAAGGATCTCTGGGCTGGGCCCTTCCCAGGCAGTAGCAGAAACCTGGCAGGCGACAACACCCCACCCCTTACCCAACTGCCAAGGTCTCCCCAGACCAGGACCTGCAGGGGACACCTCACCCTTCCTCAGCATCTCTGCCATGGCCCAGGACCAGGCTGGGTCTTCCTCTCCTTGATGTCCCTGTTCTAGCTAAGTCCCATTGCCCTGCTGCTCTTTCTGGAAGGCTGTAGCTAAGGAGCCCTCACCTCACTTCATGCCTCCTGTGCCCCTTCCTTGCACTCACCCTTTCCCAGAAAAGCCTGGCATGAGGCATGGCCTCCCTTGCATTTTTCCTTGGGTATCCAGAGCAAGGCACCTCTCCTGCATCCTCTCCATGTCCCATGGCCCAGTTCCTTCCCCACTCCCCACAGCACTTCCATTCATCATTGCTCTCCACAGTGGGGCAGCACTGGCCCTGAAGGGGGCCTGGTGAGACAGGGCTGACCCTACTTAACCCCAGCCCCACTCTCTTCTTCAACCATCACTCATCTCTGCAACCTTCCACCCTGCTTTCTTATCCTTGGAAGGGCAGCCCCCACTCCTCCAAGGCAAAGGATTTCAAAAGGTCATCTCCATTTTTCTCCTTCCACATCAAATGCCCTTGCCTGACACCGTGAAATAAGGCCACTCCTTATTCTTGTCCCACCCCACCAAATGTTCAGCTTCCCCCAGCACCCCAGCACCCTTCTTCTGGAAGGGAGAGTGTGGAAACTATAGGGCAGAGAGGCGGGGGCATCAGTCTGGATGCAGCCTGCGCTCCCACGCCTGCCTCTGAGAGGTGTGTCAGCCAGGCGGGCTCAGGCTGGTGACTCAAGCTGACAGCTATCCCGGCAAGGAGCCCTCCCTTTTGCCACCCAAGGTGCAATATTAGAAGCTGAGAATTCTAAAACTAGAGAGCAGAGTTCCAAAAAGAAAGGACCTCAGGGGCTGTGCCACTCCTTGTGTGAGAGGAAACCAAATAAAATGAGAACCCCAGATAGACCTGGCTGGGGTGGTGGCAAGGGTCAGAAAATCATCCGCGTGTAGGAGGGGCTGTGCAGGTTCCTACAAACCTGCCAGTTGCAACAGGTGTCAGCGTGACCCCACCACATCCTCCTTCTCCCTAGCATGGGAGGATGCTTGGATGGGAGGAAATGTCAGTCTTCATAGTTGTGCTCCAAGCTGCCTGAGGCAGCCTGGGGCAGCAGAGACCCAGGGGTTTCCCTCAAGTGTCCAGCTCAGCCTGCCAAATGACCTCCGCCCACCAGGGATATGCCTAAGTAAAAGAAGGTCCAGAGGAGCCAACTGTCCAACACACATCAGTCACACGTGGGCATGGCGGTCATGGCTATTAATAGGGTTTCAACATGTGCTGGGTGTGCCTAGTCATGAGGAACTGGGCTACACTTACTCCTTGGCCAGACCCTTGCTGAGCACCGATCCTGACCCAGCCAGCACAAAGGACCCTGACTTAGAGTGCTCCTTCCACCACTGACAAGGTGTTTCCTGAGCCCTACAAACACCAAGCATGAGGTACCTGCCCTGCCCCCTCGCTTTAGAGCCAGGGATGGCCCCCAGGACAAGCTTGAGGGGACCAGGTATCCAGGAGACCCCTCTCCAGCCATGCCAGCTTCTGCCCTGTGTGGCTGCTTTCATCCAGTGCCTGTCTGACTTCTGCTCCTACCCTTTCCTCACCGCTGCCAACACAGCCTAATCTTTGAGGGAAACTCCTGCATTGTCCTTCTGTCATCACAACTCAGAAGTTAGCTGTAGAAACACGGGCAGAAAGTGAGGTCATCTTGTCTAGCACTCTGTCTTGGGCAAGAACAGGTCTCACAACCCTGCTAAAGCTGGGAACTTATCAGCTCTCTCTGGCTCATGCCTCCCTAAAGGCGTCCTGTTCCTCTGAGAAGTCCTCTTTAAAGGCTGAGTGCCTCCTGCCACAGCCTCGCAGACGGGATGGGCTCCTTCCCTGCAGGGACTCAGGGCCTGGGAAGAGGCAGAGCTGGCATCCAGGCAGGAAAACTTCTCCAAGGAACTCTTTTCTCTTTCCCTTCATCTCTCCCCTTTGCTACTCTCTCCTTAATCCCCCACTCTACTCACAACTCCTGGCTGGGAGCCAGCATTGTTTCAGCCTGGCTTCCCTCCACCTCCTCTTCCCTCCCACCTCCTCCAGCCAGCCTGTGGGCCACCCGCCGCCTTTCAGTGCCTACAGACAGCATGCCCAGCTGAGCACGTGGCTGAATGGGGACTTTTCTTATTCTGTCCCCTTCTCCCTTATTACACTGCCCCTCTAGTCTCCACAGATGGTCTCCACACTGGCCTAGAAGACTGAGAAGCTTGGGTTACTCAGGGCCCCCAGTTATTTTTACTGCCACCAGCTCAGGAGATAAATATACCTCCCCTCCCCCCAGCCCCAGATGCCCTGGACAGGCCAATGGAGTCCCTCCTTCTCCAATCATTCAGTCTCCTCAGACCTGACACACTATGCATTCTCCTAACAGTCTCTGCTGCTCAGTCCCCTAATCTCAGAATTCCAACAGGAGCACAGCTGGCCCCTGAGCCCCATGAAAGGGCTGGGAGGGGTAACCTCAAGTCCTGGAGGGAGATGGGTACTGTCCTGGCCCAGGGCTTGGGCAGGACTTCAGAAAGCCCTGGGAGGAGGGGGACAGAGCCATTCCTGCCAGCCAGCCTACCTCCTCAGCCCTGCTTCATCTCTGAGACCCCTCTTCTGCTCTGCCAGGGACGTGGCTGGTGGTTGAGAGCCCAGCGTCCCTTCCTCTCCATCACTCCACTCCATTCTGTGAGACCCCACACAACAAGGAGATCCTTCCTGGAATTAGCTTTCACCCAAAGAACTCTCTGAGCGTAGTGTGGGTTAGAGGTCTCCATGGAGACAGAGGGCGGCCTTGGGAGTACCATGCTATCATTCTTAGATTGTTACAGTCCCTGGACTAAGGAGACCACTGTAGTCCTCTAGAACAGACCCCAAAAGGCACTGTCCAAGAGAGATCCAGGCTCTGGTGAACACCACCACCAACAGGGTCCTCACCCACTCTGGTGGCAGCTTGCTCCAGTACAGGGTCGGTTGCGGCCTTCTAGCTGGAGCTGAAACTTTTCCCCTGCAGATAGCATTAAAAGTACCAGCCAAGGGGACCTGAGGACCCAAGCTCCCAGCCTTCTAGGCCAGAGTGGAGTTCATCAGTGGGGACCAGAAAGGCAGCAACACGAGGAAACCAAGGCGAGGGCAAGAAAGATCCCACCCCAACCTGTCCTCTCCTTGGGCTGCTGGCTGCAGAGGCTGGGCCAGCTGTGCTCTCCATGTTTAGCGCAGGTTCTGCTTCCTGAGGCCACATAGGAAGCCTGGACCACTGGGCATGATGCTGCATGGCTGTAATCCCAACCTCCTGGGAGGCTGATGCAGGAGGATGAAAACTGGAGCCCAGCCTGATCACAAGTAAGACCTTGTCTCAAAATAAAAAATAAAACACACAAGAAAGATCTCGGGATGTAGCTCAGTGTGAGGGTTCTGGGTTCAGTCTCTAGTAAGAGGGGAAAAGGTCTGGATCCTTCAATGCAAGAGTCCTTCAGGCTTTAGGTGCTCCCTGTACATCTTTATTTCTTCTGAAATGTTTCCTGTACTCCATCAGTAAGGGATATTACAGTAGACATCGCTTCAGCGTCCTGTAGCCCCTGCACTCAAGACTTCGTCCTCCTTAGAGAGAATCACTGTTCTTTCATTTTATTTTGATCAGTTTACCTTTAAAATAGTTCTGCTGCTTGTACATGAAAGCCGCTCTCATGGCATTGTTTGGTGTGGCAGGGTTTATATGTTCTTGAGCAGGGAACCTGCTGTGTGAGCTTTTCCTTGAGTGACTCTCTTGTGGTCCATCCGTCTCACCACATCTCCACAACTGATTACATCCCTGGCTGCAAGCAGTGGGAACTCTAGGAATCCACGGCGGAAGAGCTAGCAGTGGGGACCACTCCAGACCCATGTGGTGTTATCCGGTTAAGCTGAAGACTGGCCCAGTGTCTTTCATTCCTCAGAGACCTTCTGGATCACGTATGCGTGCCAGGAGACCCGCGCAGGGGCATGCTCTGTGACTCTGGCCTGTTCACATGCACACAGGTGCCTGGTGAAGACCCCGACCTGGGAATCTGAATCCCTGCCCTTATGGAGGGGAGGAGCTTGTGCTCAGAGGAAGTCTTATACTGCTCCCATTTTATTGTTCATCCATACATTTGGTTCTTTTGTTCTTAGAGCAGAATATATTTATTGAGATAAAGTTTCTGTCTGAGAGAGAGAGAGACAGAAGGGGTCCCAAGTGGATTACTCTATTTGTTTTTTCCATCCATTTGTTTTCATACTATTGAGGACTGAGCCCCAGGATGCTCTGCTACTGAGCTATATCCTCATCCCTTTTACATTTTTTTTTGTTTGTTTTTTTCGTTTTTATTGGTACCAGGGATCGAACTCACAACTGCCTGCTTGCAAGGCAGGCGCTTATGCCGCTGAGCTAAATCCCCAGCCCCCTTTTACATTTTTAAAATTTATTTATTTATTGTCGTTTTGAGACAGGGTCTCACTATGCAATTCAGGCTGGCCTTCAGTTCGCTTTGTAGCCCAGGCTGGTTTCAAACTTGCAAAGATTCTCCTGCCTCAGCTTCTTGAGTGCTGGGGTTATAGGTGTATGCCTCCATGTCAGGCAATACTTTTATTTTATTTTGAGATGGTGTCGCTAAATTGTCCAGGCCAGACTCAAACTTATGAGCCTCCTGCCTCGTTCTCCCTCATTGCTGGAATTATATGGCACTATATTGTCCTACTTACAGATGAGGAAGCTGAGACCCAGATGGGGTCCTCCAGAGGGACACCCCTCAGCCTCACCACACTCCTGCTGCCAAATACAAAGCTACCCCCAGCTTCTTCTCTTATCCCTTCCGTGGCCAGCTCTGTAACCCCAGCTCCATCCCGGCCCCAGCTGGCCTTTGGTTGTCCTCAATCTACTTCTCCCAAGTCTGGGTAGAAGGGTGGGCATGGGAGAGGAAAGCAAGATTCCAAGCAGGGGAGGAGCTCGAGGCCAGAGCTGGTCATCTCCTGGCTCCACATTCACTAAACTGGCCCTGAGTGATGGTAGAAAAATCAGAAGGATGGTAGAAAACTTTAAAAGTCCCTCTCTGACTACTCACGCTCTGGGCCCCAACCAGCTGTCCCCATTGGTTTTTCCTGCAGAGACAGGTCTGCTGGCTGGGTTGGAACTGGATTCAAGTCCTACTCTGTGATCTTGAGTAGGAACTGAGTTCTTGAACTGTCTCCCAGATGGAAAACTGTGGATGATGACAAGATTACCTTTCATATAAATCCTATAGTTTTTGTTTGTTTGTGGTTTTGTGTTTTTGGAGATGAGATCTCATTATGTTCCCAGGCTGGCCTCAAACGTTCAGTGATCTTTCTTTCTTTTTTTTTTTTTTTTTTTTTTTTGGTACCAGTGATTGAACTCACGACTTTGTGCTTGCCAGGTAGGTACCTGTGTCACTGATCTGTATCCCTGGCTTGCGGTGATCTTTCTACCTCATTGTCTTGATTATTTTCTTTCATCGATGAGTCAAAATACCTAGCACCCAAAATGCCATGACCCAATGTGGCTCCTGAGGTTCTTGGGGTTAAGGACCAAGAGAGGATGAGGAAAATTAAAAGACAAATCTGGAGCCAGGTGGAGCCCTTACCCTCCTGATGGGAGGAAAGGTACTGCTCAACCTCTGTAGCACCTTTACACTGGAAAGATGATGTCAATTTCAGCCCTCTGCAGCAAGGCATTGCATAGCAGGCCTGGGCCCCTTGACTTCTTGGTGCTGCAAAAACTTGTTTACATAGCCTGTTTCAGTCTCTCTGTTTTTACTGGGCTGCCTTGCTTTAGCCCTACACATGTGATCAATCTCTAGCTTCAGTGGCTCCCTACACCAAAATGAAGGAAGGAAATGTTTATTTAGCTCAATGTTTGTGGAGGTTTCAGTTCATCATCAGCTGGCTCCAAGGCAGGCCAGCATGGTACCAGGACACTTCAAGGCATCAGAGAACAAAAGCATCAAGAGCAAAAAGAGGGGGAGAATAAGCCTCTTCTCCTTCCTTATATTGTAAGCAAGCTAACTGCCCTGGTACCCCAGCAGATATAGCACTCACACTACCTCTGTGTCCTCCTCTTGCACAGGTTCAGGACATTTACAAAGTAAGGATCCTGGCTTCCTGCTGAGTGTCTTAGTTAAATTTCTATATTTCTCAAGCTGACACAATGTATCAACCATATCCTTACCCTCCCTAGTGTTGGGGATTACAGGCATGGACCACCATGGTTACCTGAGTGTATGTGTATGTCACTAAGGATTGAACCCAGGGCCTTCACATTGAGCTATATCCAGAATCCATTTATTTTTACTTTGAAACAGAGTCTCACTAAATCCTTAAATTGTGCAGGCTAGGCTTGAAGTTGAATTTGTAGTTTTGTGGCCTCAGTCTCCAAAATGCTGAGATTAACAGATATGTGCTACTATGCTGATTGTGATTAGTTTTTGGTTTTGTTTTTCAAGGCCAGGTCCAAGATACTCTTGAACTCACTATGAAGTCGGGGCTGGCTTCAAACTCCTATGATCCTCTTGCTTCCCCTGCCTGGGGATTACAGAAGTGCTGAGACCTCAGCTGTGCACTACTACAGCCAGCCTCTGATTAATTTTTTAAAAGTGAATAGCATGTCTGTATTCTCTGCGGAATACATTTGTTATAACTATAGCACTTTTTTTTTTTTTTATCAGTACCGGGGATCGAACTCACGACTGCCTGCTTGCAAGGCAGGCACTTATGCTGCTGAGCTAAATCCCCAGCCCCTATCTATAGCACTTTTTAAATCTTATTTTTATTATTTTTATTGGCAAAATATTGAAAGTTCTCACTTTATTTTTTCTCAATATTTTTATTGGTATATACTTGAAATACATAGTAATACATTAATTGGGGAACGGGTACACATACATATCATATTTTGATCCTTTTTACTTCCCTTTCCCCTCTTTACACTCCCATCTACCCCAACACCCAGGTCTCCTCCCTAACCTTTCAAAGAACAAACTGTTTGATTGGTTGATTTTTTTGTCACAATTTAATTCTTTTTCTTTTTTGTCTTTTTCCTTTTTATCGGTACCGGGGATCAAACTCACGACTGCCTGCTTGCAAGGCAGGCGCTTATGCCGCTGAACTAAATCCCCAGCTCCAATTTAATTATTTTTCACTTTGATCTTTATTTCTTTCCTTATATTAGTTTCATTGGATCATTCTTGTCTTTCTAGAAGCTTGAGGTACATCCTTATTTGGGATTGTTCTATTTTTTTATGTGTGGATTTATATTGATAACCTTCTTTCAGAACTGTTTACAGCTGAGTGTGGTGTTGACACCTGTAATCCCAACTTGGAAAGCAAGGACAGGAGGATTACTGTGAGTTCAGAATCAACCTGGGCTACAAGGTAACCTGAACTGTATAGCAAGACTCTCAAGAAACAAACAAACAAAAACAAAACAAAACAAAACAAAAACCCAGCTTATACGTGTTCTACTAGTTTTGGCATGTTGTGCTTCCACTGTCATTTGATTCTAGAAACTTTTAAAAATTCTTCCCTGATTTCTTCTGCAATCCGTTGATTATTCAATAATGTATTATTTAATCCTCATGTGTTTGCCGAGTTTTCTGTGACCTCTTTCTTCTGTGTGTGTGCACGCATATGCATGTATGTTAGGGAGAGGATCTTGCTATATGATTCAGGCTGATCTTGAAGTCATGATGATCCTCCTGCCTCAGTCTCTTGAGTGACAGGATTATAAGCATGCACTAGCACCACCTGCCTGCCAAGTGTGAGGTCATGAGTTTGATCCCCAGTACCAAAAAAAAAAAAAAAAAAAAAAAAAAAACCCAAAAAACAAGAAACAAACAAACAAAAAAGTGCTTATTTTTAATTGAGCAGATTTATATTTAAACAGACCAAATCAACTGTTAAAGTTATATAAAAAAGAAAAGAATATATCTTTAATGACACATATGAAACTGGATGAACAAGATAAAAGTCAAACTGCTTTCAAAACTATGTTCACTGCATCAGGAAGAGAAATTCTCCTTTAGAAACTCATGTATAAGATACAGACTACATAGATTAATGACTTAACAGGAATATAACAGGAATAACAAGTCAATGTGCTTTGCAATAATCAGGCATCATTGGCTTTTTGTTTTTTGTTTTTTTTTTTTTTTTTTTTGGCGTGGGTTGTTTTTTTGAGACAGGCTCTCGCTATGTAATTCAGGCTAGCCTTGAACTCAAGGTAATCCTCCTGTCTCAGCCTCCAGAGTACTGAGATTACAGGTGTGCGCCACCATGACAGGCCACCATCAATTTTTTAAAAATTCAGTTTCCCAGAGGGTAAGCGTAGCTTCCCCCGAGACAATAGCGACCTCTGGTGGTCACACACCCCGACATCCTCTGCAGGTAGACACACTGCAAGGAAGAGGCAGCTGTTTTGAAGGCTGCAAGTCAAAACCACAGGTGTAGAGCCTCAGCTAAAATGCATAGAGGCGCATGCCTACAATCCCACTCTGGAAGACCCAGGCAGAGGGTCATAATTTTGAATTCAGCTTTGCAACTCACCGAATGTCAAAATAATAAGTATATACATGCTTTTTTTTTTTTTTTTTTAAAGAAAAGGGAACTGCTCGTTGCTGTCCTTTGTTCACCCTAACCTTGCATCGTCCTTCAGACTATGTACACCTGCATATCTGGCAGGGCCCTCTTCATCCCAGGGCCAGCCACGTCCCTGGACATCTTCCTTGTGCCTTCCCTCCTCCTATATTGGACTCAGGACCCGTCATCCTAATAATCTCACGTCTCTGTCTCTGCCCTACTCTCCTGCCCTGGCTTGGGTGCCACACCTCACCTGGCTGGTGGTAACGGTCTCCTGACTGGTCTCCCTCACCAGTTCTCCCCAGCGATCTTCCTCAAACCAGACCTCCTGTCTGACCAGGTCAAAACCTTTCCCAGGCTCCTCATTGTCTCCTGGACAAGGCCCTGCTTCCCCTGACCACACCCACAGGGCCTCAGAGCCCTTCATTCACAGTCTGTGGCTCCCATGTCTCCTCCAGCACACCCTGGGCTCCTTGGGGTGGTGTTCATGTTAGTCATCTCATCTCGGATTGCTCTCTAACATTTATCGGGCACCTACTGGACACCTGGTATGCAACAGTTAGTAAATAAATACTGTTTGAAGGAGTAGATGAGGTAACCAAGATCCAGAGTGGCAAATGGATGTGTCCAAGGTCCCATAGTGAGACTGAACTCTTTCTGCCCACTACACCTCCACCCTCCAGGATACAGAAGGGGTAATTCATCGTCCTGCTGTGGCTTTGAAGGACAGGCACAGACAGGAAAGCCAGCCCTGCCATTGTCCAGTTGGGAAAAGAGAATGGACAGAGAAGGATGTTTCCACTTCGTAGGACCAGATGTAAGCCTCCTTTCCTGGCTGGGGGAGGAGGATGAGGAAGGCAGGCTTTAGCTAGTGACCAGCCTCTCATGTGGAAGCTGAGGAGGGCTCCCAAGAGGGCTCATCCTTTCCCGCCTCCCTGGACCACTTGGTACAGTGATTCTCAAAGTTGGGGCTCTCCTAGCATCTGATCTCCATTTCACTTCCCTCTGAGCATCTCTTCTTGTGTGAAGACTGATTTCCCAGGCATGGTGGTGCATGTAATCCTAGCTACTTACTTTGGACACTAAATCAGGAGGAATGAAAGTTCCTGGCCAGTCTGAGCAACTTAGCAAGACCTTGTTTCAAAATAAAATTTTAAAGATTGGGATGAAGCTGGGTAGGTAGCACACCCAGGAGGCTGAGACAGGAAGATTGCCATGAGTTCAAGGCCAACCTGTGCTACATAGTGACTTCAAGACCAGCCTAACCTACATAGTGAGCCCATCTCAAAAAACCAAACAAAACAAAAAGCCTGGGGGTGCAACTCAGTGGTAGAATGCTTGCTTAGCAGGCGTGAGGCTCCAGGTCCCATCTCCAGTCCTGCAGATATAAAAATAAAGACAATGGTCACACTGACTTTGTTACTTGTATGCATTGCCAGGAAAACACATCTTGCTGGGCAGCAGAGGGAGAAAAAGGAGGGGGAGATAAAAACCAGGACTAAGGGAAGGACACAGGCTCATTTTCAGATTCTCTGACCACTGCCTGCAGGAATGCTGAGTTGTATCTCCTCCTCCTATCCCATGATGACATTTGGGCCCAACCTAGAATTTTCTGGATTCATTAGGGTACATACTTTGTGTGTGTGTGTGTGTGTGTGTGTGTGTGTGTGTGTGGTGCTGGGGATTGAACTCACGACCTTGTGCTTGCCAGGCAGGCTCTTATGCCACTGAGCTAAATCCCTGGCGCCTAGGGTACATACTTTTTTTAAAAATTAATTGAATTGATCTAATATTTATTATTTATTTATTGTATTTTGGTATTTTTGAGACAGGGTCCCAGTATGTAGTTCAGGCTGGCTTTGAACTCACTGTGTAGCTCAGTAGTACGGTGGGTGTTTAGCATGCATAAGGCCCTACATTAGATTCCCAACACTTTGATTTCCAATCCCAGTAAAAAGTTCTTACTTGCTAAGCTTGGCCCAGATTAAAGGACCAACACTGAACAGAGAAATGCTTTGCACCACCTCCTCCTCCTCTGTGGCTTTCTCCTTTGCAGAGGGAGGAGCAGGGCCACTGTATTTGTAGCCCCCAGAGTTCCCTGGGGTGGCAACACCAAAGCTGCCTGCACATAGAGGCTTCCTCCTTGGAGCCCTTGAATCCCACAGACTCTTACCTGCTTGTGTGACCCTATCTCCAGACACTGTTTCCTTCAGTTAGAGAGGCCGGGAAGGCAGGTGAACAGAACAACTCCCAGGAAGGGATGCTGGTGTGTCTGGAGCCCTTTTTCCTGGGAGGCTTCTGCCACCATCTTTGATTAGTGGCATCCTTCCTGGGCAGAGAAGGGGAAAGCCACCCCTGGTGTTCTGCCTGGCTTTTCTACATGTTGCCACCTCCTGTCATGTAGCTGGGGCAGGTAAAGGCTTCAGGGTGGGTCTGCAACTTTGGGTGGCACTCCGAGACCTTATGTTTAGGCTTTGGAGTGAAGCTGTTATCCTGAGATACAGCTGATTCCAAAAAAATCATCAAATATAATAAACTTGCAATCTGCTCATCTCTCCAACTGTTCTTCATCAGATGTACTCACTATTTATTTGGTCCCTACTCCTCACTTCTTATGCTGTTGAATTGTTGAAATCAGAAGCAGAATTTTAGCCAGGCTTGGTGGTACACATCTGTAATCCCAGCCAGCACTCAGGAAGCTGGCTGAAGTGCCATACATTCGAGGTCACCCTGGACTACACAGTGAGTTCAAAGCCAACCTACACTATTATCGAGAGACCCTGTCACAAAAAAACTGAAAAAAAGGAGCATAATTTTCTGTTTATTGCTATTAAATGTCATTTGATTCACTTTTTCCCTAGTCTGTCAAAATCTAACTCAAGTTTTTGACTAATCTGTAGATTTGATAAACATAGCTTCTATGTTTCATTCAAGGCTTTGCTATCAGGGCCAAGTGTTAGAAGTCGCTGAGCTAGTGATCATTCATACGTACTGAGCCAAAAACACAAGTGCCTGAACAGGAGTGCCCCAAGGGTATGGAGCACCTTAGAAATGCCCTCAGGGCATGGAGTGGTGGGGGTGAACAGGTGCTCTAGCCCCGAAAACACAGGCATTAAGAAGTGAGCCAGTGGGGCTGGGGATTTAGCTCAGCAGCATAAGTGCCTGCCTTGCAAGCAGGCAGTCGTGAGTTTGATCCCCAGTACCGATAAAAAAGGAAAAAGACAAAAAAAAAAAAAAAAAAGCAAGTTAATTAAGCAAAGGGGAGTGGTATGACAACTTTATAAATAAACACACTGCTCATATTGTTGAGAATCTCTTCCTCCCGTCTGGAGAAGGGCTTCATCTGACCTCAGCTTTCTGTCTCTTTTATTTTCTTCATCCTCTCCCCATTCTTCCCTATCTTTCCCCCTGGGACTTTAGAGGGCTCCAGCGGACAGCCAAGGACAGAATGGACTCAAGATACCCCGTGGAGCCCTCAGCCCACTCATAGCCATCACTGGGGATGGCTGCTGAGCTGCCCCTACATTCCCAGTGTAGAGCCATAAGGCCCAGCTGTCCCACGCCCAGGGCAGGACAGGAGAGGCAGCCAAAGGCCTCACAAGAATCCTGGCACCCTATGCAATGGCTAAGAGAAGTGCGCTTGGCCCACCTGGTCTCCATGGAGCTCCCCTGGTGCCCAGGGAAGAGTCACATTTTCCTCCAAGCTTCACAGAGGGTTATATGCCTCTATCCCGGCAAGCATGGACATCAGCAGCAGCAGAGTTCAGTTGCTGGAAGCCATGCCTCTGGAACAGCAGCACCCACATACTTCCCACATTCTGGACCCTCTCCACCCCTTGTGATCCCCAAAGCCTACTCAGAATGGTCCATGGGCAGGGGAGTTCTCTAGCTGCATAGGTCTCCTTGTGATGGTTCTCAGAACGGGCACAAAGACCTTAAGCATCCCAGGCACATAAGATTGATGCTCAGGAAACACATGTAGGGTGTGCCGACCTTTATCTAACAGTTAGCTAGGCTCTATAGGAGAATTCAGTGACTGTCCCATGGAGTTTGGCTAGAATATCCCACACAAAACCCCTGCTTTGCATTTGACACAGAGCCAACTGGGTCCCTTAGGCATTGTCACTGTAGGTGTCTCAGGGAGGGGCAGCCATAAGCAGGAATTTGCTCTCTTAAGGTCCCTCCGTCTCATCCCCCTCTCCTTCCCTGTCCCACTTTTCCTTTATGTACCCCAGACCTCATGGGTCCCTCCCTACTGAACTCAAGGATTACCCCCTCCACCAAGTTCCCAAACCCTTCCCTCCTCTGTGAGTTCTCTGCTTCCAGAGCAAAAAGATTAAGGATTAATTTAGATTAAGTCAGATAACGTTAGAAAAAAGATTTGGCACTGCACATGGTGGTGCTTACTTGTAGTACCAGTACTGTGGGAGGCTGAGGCAGAAGGATCACAAGTTAAAGCGTTAAAGCCCAGGCTGGGCAATTAAGAGATTTAGTCCTGTCTCAAAGATGGCTAGGGACGTAGCTCAGCGCGAAATTTTCCCTTAATGCTAAGGGGAAAAAACTGATACTCAGAGGCATGCACTTGGAAGCTGTGAAGTTGAAGCAGGTGAACTTCAAGTTTGAACCTAACTTAATTTAGCCAGAACCTGGCTTAAAATACCAATAAACAAATAACAAGAAAAGGACTGTTTCCTTCCTCCTACGTCTTCCGTTTCTGAATCATTTGTACGCCACCAGGGGGCGCCCTCTCCCCCAATTCAGCGAATAGATGGGTGTGGCGCTCTTCTCTGGCCTTGGAAAACTAACTTCCATTTTTTAAAAAATGTTTTTTGTGGGGAAGGGTGGTGGTGTGGAGCTCTAGGCCAGCACAAAGGTGAACAAGGCCTCTATCGCTGGGCTGCACACCGGCCCAGGAGTGCTTCCTTGTTACAGGAAGGTTGGGCCTGGGCCATCTTTTCTTGTTCTCCTTGTCCTGGGACAAGTCAGGTGCTGGTGAGCGCCCACGTGCTGGGTCCCCACTACTTTGTCCTTCGGACCTTCCAGGTTGTGTCTCTCTTGCTGTCCCTGCTGGGACTACCTCTCCAGGGTGCGCATTCGTTATTTACAAAAATGCCCGTGGCTTTCATCACTCCCATTAGTGGGTGGAGAAACTAAGTCTTAGAGGATTTTTGTGTAACTGAGACTCACAACTCCGCACACACACAGGTCCAGTTCAGTGCCTTTCTTTTCTCCTTCTTCTTCTTCTTCTTCTTCTTCTTCTTCTTCTTCTTCTTCTTCTTCTTCTTCTTCTTCTTCTTCTTTCTCTTCTTCTTCTTCTTTCTCTTCTTCTTCTTCTTCTTTCTCTTCTTCTTCTTCTTCTTCTTTCTCTTCTTCTTCTTCTTCTTCTTCTTCTTTCTCTTCCTCCTCCTCCTCCTCCTCTTCTTCTTCTCCTTCTCCTCCTCCTCCTCCTCCTCCTTCTCCTCCTTCTTCCCCTACGCCTTCCCCTCCTCCTTCTGCTCCTCCTCCTCCTCTTTTCTTCTTCTCCTTGAGTGAGCTACATTCCTAGCCCCCTGCCTCCTTTTCTGAGACAAGGTCTTCCTAAATTACCCAGGCCAGGCCCCAACTTGTGACCCCTCCTGCCTTACTCTTGTGAATGCTGGGATCACAGGTGTGCGTGCACCGCCACGCCCGGCTGAGTTCTTTGGTTTAGCGGGTTCTGGGTTCTTGTGCAGTTCCGCTTGCCTAAGCGATGGGAACCCAGGAACGGAGCTGCCCCTCCCAGGCTCTAACGGGTTAAGCCTAGGCCCGCCCCTCGCCTCCCGGCTGGCGGGAGTATGAATAGCCTCGCTCCGACCCGGGCTCAGATGCTCGGCTGCTCCGCCTAGTCATTGTCCCCGCAGGTCTCTTCTCTGCGGCCCAAAGTTACGAGTGCCTCTGCTTTTTCCAGGCGTCTGGCGTCCATCTGCCCTTGGCGATCCATCGAGCAGCATGGACGGCTGCGTAGGAGAGGAGTCCTTTCAGCTGTGGGAGCTCAACCGGCGCCTGGAGGCCTACCTGGCCCGAGTCAAGGCGCTGGAGGAGCAGAACGCGCAGCTGAGCGCGGAGCTAGGGGGCCTCCGGTCACAGTCCGGCGACACTTCCTGGCGGGCCGGAGCGGACGGCAAGCTGGCTGCCTTGCGCGCCCTGGTGGACCAGCGCTGGCGGGAGAAGCATGCGGCTGAGGTGCAGCGCGACAGCCTGGCGGACGAGTTGGAAGGTGTGGCGGGCCGGTGCCAGCAGCTGCGGATGGCCCGGGAACGCTCGGTCGAGGAGGCTGCGCGCAGCCGGCGCGCGGTGGAGGCCGAGCAGCGGGCCCGGGACTGGCTGAGCGCTCAAGCGGCAGATCTGGAGCGCGAGCTAGAGGCGCTGCGCGCGGCGCACGAGGAAGAGCGCGCCAGTCTGCACGCGCAGGTAGCTTGCACACCCCGCCGCCCTGCGCCACCCCGCGGACCCCCCGCGCCAGCCCCGGAGGTGGAGGAGCTGGCCCGACGGCTGGGCGAGGCGTGGCGCGGTGCAGTGCGCGGCTACCAGGAGCGCGTGGCGCACCTGGAGTCGTCGCTGGGCCAGGCCCGAGAGAGGCTGGGACGCGCGATGCAGGGCGCCCGGGAAGGACGCCTGGAGCTGCAGCAGCTCCGCGCCGAGCGCGGCGGCCTCCAGGAGCGCAGGGCAGCGTTGGAGCAGAGGCTGGAGGACCGCTGGCAAGAGCGGCTGCGAGCCACCGAAAAGTTCCAGGTGAGGATGTGTCGGGCCTGGCTGCAACCGGGCACCAGGATACTTTATGGGAAAGGACTTTCCATTCAGGAGCCTCTGCTCAGAACTCCCAGCCCAGGGCCCAAAGCCCTGGACTTTCACACCTGGTCCAGGGCAGGTGGGTAGGATGGGGTCCCGCCCAGCATGTACAGCCCCTGACGCCCTCCGTGCACCTGCCGGTCCTGAAAAGGCCCTCCCTAGGCTCCTGTAACTCAGAACTGCCCAGCGCTTGCTTGTTCAGGGCTTGGTCACTCTGAATCTCCAAGTCTCTACCAGTTGTCCAGGGCGGAGAGACAACTGGTTAGATGGCCCCATTAGATGAATGGCCCCCAGCCCCCGTTCCAGGTCATGGCTGCCCACTCCCTGGAGCATATTTCAGAGGCCTGGGACAGCTGTTGTCCTTCATACTGTGCAGATGTGACCCAACAGCTGAGAAAATAGCTTCCTGACAGGGCCAGACAGAGGTCTTGCTGAGGCCCCTCCCCACTGCCCTCCTTAGAGGAATATTCCAGAACTTAGCTGTGGGGGGATGTGGGAGGTGTGAGGAGACAAGGAAGGGACTGGGCTGTTTGGCTTCCTGGCTCTTGATTAATGGTTTTTCCTTCTGCTTCCACTTTCTCCCTCTCCTTTCTGTAACCCATCTCCTCTCCTCCCTTACCTCCCCCTTCCTGTGGGAGCTGAATGCTCAGCAGCATATGCAACTGTTTAATCAGCATCCCAAAGAGCAGCAAGGCTGTGTGGGAGAGGGCTGAGAGGGCCCCTGTTCTCATCTGGGGACCTGGCAGAGGCTCCCCAGGCAAGGAGGGGTCCGGGAAGCAGGGGCCCAGCCTGTTGGACAAACAAGTCAATAAGGAGCAGGGGGATATTGCCAGGCCCAGGAGGGTCCCCCTGTGGTTTTTACTGACCATTTGGCTTGCCCTGCAGCTGGCCGTGGAGGCTCTGGAGCAGGAGAAGCAGGGCCTGCAGAACCAGATCGCCCAAGTCCTGGAGGGCCGGCAGCAGCTGGCACACCTCAAGATGTCTCTCAGCCTGGAGGTGGCCACATACAGGTATGGCCTGAAGCCAGCCTACCCATCAAACACAGTTGTACATACACATGTGGGGCAGAGGTTCTGCCGCTGAAGGGGCCTGGAGGCATAGGTAGTTGCAACTCTGCCACCACTGGCTTTTGTGACTAAACTGGTCACTTCCACACAAGGACACATTTCATCTGTACCCACCTTGGCTTCATGACAAGAGAAGAAAGTGTCCCTTTCCTAGGAAGTCCTTCAAGGAGCAGTGACATTGCTGAGTGTGGCAGTTTCAGGAGAGGGGTGCACATATATCAAAAATAGGGTGTCTGCATCCAACCCTTTCCCCTAAGGGACTGAGAACCTGCAGCCTGTGTGTGCACACACCCAGGGGTGATAACGGTGGGCATCCTTTAAGGTTGGCCAACCTTGCAGGTCTGAGTGGTCACACTGACTTGCCCCCTGGCAACAGCCCTGTCTAGGTTGAGAGTTGACTTTATGACTTCCACAGCCCCTTCTAACCTGACATCATGGGGCCAGATTCCTCTCCAGACTTTTGGTTCTGCCCACTCACCGATTGCCTTTCCTGCTGCTTCTCACTGACTACATGGCCTCAGCAAAGTTCTCTCTCTTCTGGGACACTGGGCTGAGTGTCCACCAATGAAGCCCAAGAAAGGGGCTTTGAAACTCGGAGGGCTGAGTACACCAAGCCGCAGGACAGCAGTTGTGGCAAGACCTGCTATTAGGAGAGGGCCTCTCCTTAAGATTCGTGCAGAAAAGGCAGAGGGCATAGAAACAAAGACCTCTGTGCCCTGTTGGGCCTCCAAGACAGGGTGGTAACCCCAATCAAACCAAGGAGAGAGGAGAGGAGGCTCTGGGCAGGTCCTGAGGAATGTCATCACTGGGTTGTGTGGCATGCAAAGGATTTGGAGAGAGGGGACTGAATTCATTTGCTTTTGTCTGTCACCAGCTCTGGGGGCCCTGGGGGAAAGTGGAGGGGGCCCATCCCATGGGAACAGCCAGAGAATTCCCATTTCCCTTAGTAGCCTCCTTCCCAGACCCTCCAGATGGCGGTGTGGACAAAGGCAGTGATTAGCATGAAAATCAGCCCCCCACCCAAGGATGAGGTCATTGGGCTGGGTGGGGGAGGAGACTAGACTAAGCTTGTGTGTGTGTTTGTGTGCCGCTGATGGTACTGCATCTGACTGTGTGGGAATTGCAGTGTGTCTGTGAGGTCCCCAAGTGTGCCATTGACTTTGTGTGATGTCTGTGAGTATGTGACTGTGATTTCAGCATGCATGTAGCTTTGTGTAATCTTGGTGAAAATGCAGTGGGTGGAAAAATGTAGAGAGAGCCTGCTGAGCCAGGATGTGCAGTGAGTTCCTGAGCTTGCCCCTGCTGGCCCTGAGCCAAAGGCTAACCCAGCTGTCCTCCCTCCCCCCCAGGACCCTCCTAGAGGCTGAGAACTCCCGGCTGCAGACACCTGGTGGCAGTCCCAAGACTTTTCTCAGCTTCCAGGGTAAGAGGAAAGGCCAAGTGCCCTGAAACTCTCCCTTTGCCCTTCAGCCCAGACAGACCTTTCCTGAGAGGCATCAATCTAAGTCTTTAACTCCTTGACCCCCAACAACACTGAACACACTCAGCCTGGGCTGTAGGGAGTCAGGGAAGCACCTTTGGACACTCCTGCTAGAAGTGAGTCCTGCTTGGCTCTCCACCCCACCCAGGCCAGCACCCACTGACATTGTCTCCTCCGCCTCTGCCTTTCCAGACCCCAAGCTGGAGCTGCATTTCCCTGTGATCCCAGAGGGTCAGCATCTGGGACCTGTCCTCAGCCCAACTTCCTTCCGCTCCCCCTTGCCTAACATGCTCCAGATACCTGTGCCAGCCTTTCTGAAGAGCCAGGAATTCCTCCAGGCCCGTACCCCCACCTTAGCCAGCACCCCTATTCCACCCACACCTCAGGCTGCCTGTCCTGCCGCAATTGCAGAGGCCAGAGCCCAGGATGACCCTTGCTCCCTGCTACCACCGCAGAGTGGAAGGCAGCAGGCTCCAGAGCCACTGTGGGCTGAAGCCCAGGAAGCAACCACTGCTGGCATCCTTCCAGGACCGGAGGAACCTGGTAGCAAGCAGCAAGAGGCCAGTCCAGGCCAGTCCCCTGAAGACCAGGCTTCCTTGACCCAACTCCTCAGCCCTGACCAGCCCAGTGTAGAGGCAAAAGACAGAGAACTGAGGTGGTCCAGAACATCTAGCGTATCCCAGGAGGAAGGTAAGGAGCAGATGCGGGGACTGGTAGAGAAAGAAACAACCATAGAGGTCCAAGTAGTGAGCAGCTTGCAACAGCAAACATGGCAAGAAGGAGAAGACCTGGACATGAAGGAAATCCAGGACTCCCAGGGGCCTCTGGAAAAAGAAACCCTGAAGGTTCTGGGAGAGGAGATTCAACAGCCACTGATGCCTCTGGAGAATCAAAGCCATGAGGCCCAAGAGAAAGAAGATCAGGAATTTCTGAAGTCTTTAGAAGATGAGAACCTAGAAACACTAAGTCTAGAAAAAGAAAATCAAGAAGTAAGGTCTTTCGAAGAAAAAGACATGGATGCAGAGAGACCTCTAGAAAAGGAAATCACTGAATTACCTGAGTCTACAGGAAAAGAGAATTCACAGAGATTGCAATCCTTGGAAAAGGAACACCAAGATAGTCTAGAGACTGTTTTATTTCCAGGAAAGGGAAATCAAGAACTAGTGAGATCTCTAAAAGAGGAGAACTTAGAAGAGGCACTGAGAATGTGTGAAAAGGAGACCCAAAAGCCACTGAGCTCTCAAGAAGTAGAGGACCAGGAGATGTGGAAATCTCTACCAGATGAGAATCAGGAGTCCCTGAAGTATCTTGAAGATGAGACCTCTAAAGACAATCAAGAGCCACTGACCTTTTTAGAAGAGAATGGAAAGACTGTGAAACCTTTAGAAAAAGAGAAACAGGAGTTACTGAAGTCTCTAGAGGAAGAGGATAAGAAATTTGTGAGAACTCTAGAAAAAGAGGATCAGGAGTCTCTAAGGTCTCTGGAAACAGCAGACCAAGGGAATGTGGGAGCTCTAGAAAAAGAGAATCAGGAGTCCCTGAGGTCTCTAGAAGAGGAAGAAGAGAAGGCTATGAGACCTTCAGAAAAAGAGAGTCTGGAACAGCTGAAGTATGTAGAAGAAGATGAGAATACTGTGAGACCTCTAGAAAAAGAGAAGCAGGAACCACTGGGATCTCTAGAAGACCAGAAGACCATGAGACCGCTAGAAAAAGAAAATGAGGAGCGATTGTGGAGTCTAGAAGAGGGCCAGAAGAATGTGAGGCCTCTAGAAAAAGAGAAGCAGGAACCATGGAAGTCTCTGGAAGAACAGGATCAAAAGATCATGAGGCCTCTAGAAAAAGGTGATCAGGAGCTGCTGAACTCTCTAGAAGAAGACCAAGAGACACTGCAAACTCTTGAAAAAGAGACTCAGCAGTCACTGAGAGCTCCAGGGGAAGAAGGCCAAATGACAATGAGACTGCTAGAAAAGATGAATCCAGAGCCACTGAAATCTCTTGGAAATGAACAGGAGACAGTTCGATCTCTTGAAAAAGAGGATCAGGAGTTATTCAAGTCCCTGAAAGGTGAGAGTACAGAGGCAGTAAGATCTTCAGACATACAAAACCTAGAGTCACTGAAGTCTGCAGAAGAAGACCTAGAAATGCTAAAGTCTCCGGAAGCTGAAGAGTCATTGCAGTCTCTAGAAAAAAGGAATAGGGAGACAGTGAAACCTTTAGAAAAGGAAATGCAAGAAACACTGGGGTCTGTGGAAGAAAATCAAGAGATGCTAAGCCCTCAAGAGAAAGAGAAACAAGAAAGACTGAGACCTGTAGGTGAGTGGAACTTACAGAACTTGAGGTCTCCAGAGGAGGCAGGGAAGGAAGTTCACAAAGATCTGGAAACGGAAGGGAGCCTGCTGAATGGGGAGAATCAAGAGTTACTGAGGTCTCTGAAAGACACACAGGAATTACCTCTGTCTGAAAATCAGCAGATATGGGAGGATATAGCCATGGAGGATCAAGATCTGGCTCAGGAAGCCCCATCTAGCAGGGAGGAGGTGGGAGATGAGGGTGAGGCAGAGCTGGGCCTGAGGGAGCAGGATGGGAATTCAGCAGCAGAGGCCTGGAGCATCGGTACCCCTGAGCCCAAAGAGCAAAGGGACTCAGCTGAGGGAGCCAATAGGTATGGAAATGCTGAGGGCCCCCAGGACCTTCAAGGGCCACCAGAGGAAGTGGGGGCCCCAGGCCTCGGAGCTTCCCAGGAAATGGCAGAGGTGGCAGAGCCCCGGCAGGAAGATGAGGATGAAGGCCCAGAGAGTGGCCAAGGTTCTCTAGGGGTCACCTGGGAGTCAGAGACAGTCAAGAGCCTGTCTGCTGCAGGAGCTGAGCTGGGTCTGGAACAGGGGGTAGGAGAGCTGGAGGACCAGAAGGATCTGGCACACTCTGCCCTCCAGGAGACAGGGCAGTCACCCCCAGTGGAGGACAATTTGGAGGCAGAGAGCGCTCAGGGCTTGGAAGGGTCTGGGCAGGATCACATGGAGTCAGCACTCTCTGACCCGCCCAGCAGGAGCATGAACCTTGGGGAGCCTCCCAAGGGCTGGGAGGAGCTAGAGCCTGAAGCTAGTGTGGGAACGGAGGAGGTGTCCCCCAGTGATGCCCCTCAGCCCAGGCCCTTGGGATCAGAGGATGCCCAAGATGCACAACCAGTGCTGGGGCCCACTGAACCTCATGCACCCACCCTAATTGTGGAAGAGTCCTCTGGGACCCAGCTCCAGAATGAGGCGGGCCAGGAGGCTGGCTGGGGGCTCAAAGGGAGGACTGAAGTCTTGGGAAAGGTAGAGGGTGAGCAGGAGGAGCTTGGTCCTGAGGAGATTTCTGAGGACCTCCAGGAGGAGGAAGAGGAGAGCAGAGCAGAAAGTGAGGCGGATGAGCTTGGGGAAACCTTGCCTGACTCCACTCCCCTGAGCCTGTACCTCAGGTCGCCCTCATCCCCTGGGTGGGACATGGCAGGAGAAGAGAGACCCTCCCCTCAGGGGGAGGCCAGGAAAGAGGGCTGTGATCCTGCTGTCCCTGGCCCACCCTCAGAAGAGGAGGATGGGGAGGACGATCGTGGTCAGGACTCTGACTTATCGGATGAATTTGAAGATCTAGAGACAGAGGCTTCTCTTCCTGGGCGCCCCAAGAATGTGGTAGAACCTCTAGGCCAAGTGGCTCAACTGCTGGAGCCTGCAGTCTGGGATCGGGATGGGGAGTCTGATGGGTTTGCAGATGAAGAGAGTGGGGAAGAGGCAGAGGAGGAGGGGGAGGAGGGGCAGGAGCCAGGGGCTTTGCAGTGGGGGCCAGGGTCCTCTGTGGGAAGCCTGCAGACCCTGAGTAGCTCTCAGAGAGAGGCACTCCTGGCACCTGAACCCCTGGGCATCAATGTTCCCTGGAATGACAGCTTGCAGGGGGCTATGGTTGATGTCCCTGTGACTGCCCCAGAGATCGAATCCCAGGATAGTGCTGAGCCTTCTGGCTCAGAGGAGTCTGACTCTGCTCCCTGGGAGGAGGATCAAGTCCCTGGTCCTTTGGAGACTGTGGAGGACACAGGCCCAGGGGATAACCACAGTATCAATGGGGATCCAAACTTGGAAGAAAAGTCAGAGAACACAAGTGGGAGGGCAATGAATGGGCTAGAGCAGTCCAGGGGAGAGGGGCATGGAACCCCAGAGCCCCCCAATGGGGATCAAGGGGCCTCCTCACAGGTGGAGGAAGGGGTTGCCCTGAAGACGCCTTGGGCAGGGGCTCCTGTGCACCTAGGCCCAAGCCAGTTCCTAAAGTTCAATCTGAGGGAAGGAGATGGAGACTCCTGGTCCTCTGGGGAAGACTAGAGCAAGCTCCTAGACACAGGATCTGGGGGAGCTGTCCCCAGAACACCCCCTTCCAGAGTTGACACCCTTAACTTGTGATCTCTTGACCCATGGTTTCATCTGAGAGGGAGAAGCTTGGCTGGCTAAGGAGGAATGGCATGTGGCAAAAGAGCTATTCTAAGATTGGAGGTTCTAGGAACAAAACCTTGGACTCTGCCTGAGGGCAGCATGCTTCCGTCAACCCAGAGGCTAATGCAATGGAACCCCTGTAGTACCAGGCTCCCTTTCCTCTACTCTCCATCACTGGGAAAAGTCTAGGCAGTGTTCTCTCTGCTGGGGGAGGGTCCACCCTTGGGGAGGTCTGGCCTGTGGCTAATGGAGGTGAAGGGTGTACCCCGTGTCCTGACCCCCTTGTCTTAGCCATGTAGTGGCCTTGTCTGGCTCATCCATGCTTGAATAAATTCATGCCTCTGCCTACAGAAGTCTGGACTCTTTCTTCCTGCACTCAGATTCAGGACCCTCCTCAGGTCAGCACAGAAGCGGAATAAGGGAACCAGTATAGAAGGGGATGCCCCCTGGGGCACCACAGAGGAACAAGGGTGGACTAGGGGGGCCAACCCAGGTGACCTTGGTGCCTGCAGAAGGGCTAGAATCTAGTCCCATCATCATCTACCCACATCGCTGATTACAGGGGAGCCAGGCTTTGGGCCGCCCCTACCCTCACATGACCTCATTGTCGCCAGAATAATAAGCTCCCTTGTCTCCAAACCCAAACAGTTGTCTGGCTTGTGATGACTGACTGGAGAGCGTGGGGGTCCAGGTCAGAGAGGGGTCCAGGGGTCTGTTTGTAGCCTCAGGTCAGCATAACTGCTGGGAGGGAGGGTGGGCAGGACGAGCTGGTGGCCTTGAGAGCAGGCTGGGTGAGGGAGAGTCTCTAGCTCCTCTAGACCATGAAGGTGAACCCACAACAGGCCTGTTACTGTTTTTCTTTTAAGACAAAAGTTGCTAGGGTATGTATCTGTACTCAGTTTAATTGTAGACAAATAAATGGGCTTGGGCTTGCAGTTGGGTTGGGCACTCATCTCTAAAAGGTTCGCTAGATCTTCCTCAGATCTGAATAGGATTTTCTTCATGGCAGACACAGGAGCAGGGAGGAAAGGGACAGGGAGGTGTCAGATGGGAGCGTGGAGTGAGGGGTCTCTGTGTGAAAGGCCAACAGACTCTGCACTCCTGCCCCAGGCCTCTACTTCTCTCCCCTTCCCCGCTTCCCAGGAGGTCTGGGGTCCCTGTGAAGGACAAGGTTGAAGAAATCCTGTGGGAGGTGGGGCCTGAGGTTTTGAATTGAGGACGCACAAATAGAAACCACTCCTCTGCAGGCTCTGCAGGGAAAAAGAGCTGGAGGAGGGGGTGGCTGGTGATTTAGCTCAGTGGCATAAGTGCCTGCCTTGCAAGCAAGCAGTCTTGAGTTCAATCCCTGGTACCGATAAGAAAAAGAGCTGGAGACCCCTAGATATCCCAGAGGGTGGGAGGGGCTGCCAAGCAGTGTTCTACACTGGGGACTGGTGGTAAGAGGCCGGTGCAGGGTGAGGGGGACCCATCAGACCCCCAGATACCTGGGGGGAGAAGGGTAGGGAATAAGGAAAGACAAAAGACAATTCTTTTTGGTATAAGAGAGGATCAGAGGAGTTCACCTCTAGTGGACTGACTGATCGATCTCTCTAGTGTTGCCAGTTTGTATTAGTAACTAAGAAACAGAAGAAGTAAAGGTTCTTCCCCTGGATGCCTGTGTTTTGTGTAGATATTACCTTGTCTTAAGAGGCTGTAAATATGAGCTTCCTAACAAGGCCAGAGAGCATGTAGCTATTTGTAAACTCACTGTCCCTTGCACGGACCACAGGACCACTGTCACAGAGCCTGGTCCCTAATGTAGTAAAAGATTATTTTATATCTTCTGGTCTCCAACAGCTGGGAGCAAGCTCTTCCTCTCTGTGGGCTGGGGTGGGTTAAACTAAGGAGAGAGAATTGGGGCTCCTCTGGCTCCATGCCTGTTCTCTGGCCAGGGTACCTGGGCGCTGTCCCACACCCGCCCCAGAGATCCGGAACCTTCTGGCAGCCCAGTCCTCCACTCTCCCCTTCCTATACTCACTGCTAACAAGGCCCTTTCTGATCGCACTAGGCTTTGAGGCATGCAGGCCAGTAAGGCCCATTTCTGGCTTCTTTAATGGGACGGAAGCACCCAGGCCTTGGGCGAGGGCCGAAAACAGAGGCTGAGTCAAGTAGTCATTCTCTGTGCCGGCTGACCTTCCTGCCTCCACACAGAGCCCACGCCCGTCACAGCATCACCCAAACTGGCCATTGCTGTCAGTAATCCAAAATAGAGGGATGTAAATTAGACAGAAGAGGACTTAAAAAAAAAAAAAAAACAAAACTATTGTGGTACTGGGGGTTGAACTCAGAGCCTTTGTACTATGGTACATCCTGAGCCCATTTTATTTTTATTTTTTAAATTTTGAGACAAAGTCTCATTAAATTGCTAAGTCGTCCGGGTTGGGCTCAAACATGTGATGCTCCTGTCTCAATCTCCCAGAGTGCTAGAATTACAGACCAGTGCTACAACCCAGGCTCAGGAGTGAGGATATTCTTAAAGTGGGTGTACAGTACAGTAGATGTGGTAGCCTTAGAAGTGGTAAACCTTCCATGCAGCAAGAGTATATTCCTGGTTGTCAGAAGAGGAGCGATTGCCATTTTTCTTTTTTCTTTCTTTCTTTCTTTTTTTTTTTTTTTTTTTTTTTGCGGTACCAAGGATCGAACTCATGACCTTGTGCTTGCCAGGCAGGCACTTATGCCACTGAGCTAAATCCCCAGCCCAACAATTGCCATTTTTCAACAGCTAATTTTTTTTTGAGATAAGGACTCATTATGAAGCTGACCTCAAAGTCATGGCCATCTTTCTGCCTCAGCCTTCCAAGTGCTGTGATTATAGGCATGTGCAACCATGCCTGCCCCTCCAACAGCTGTTTACTAAGCATCTACTATGTGTCATGTACTAAGTGAGCCTTAGGAATCCAGGAACAAATAATAAATTTCATGATGTAGGAACTATTACCTACTGACTGAGCAGACTTCTAAGTGGAAATCATATTTGAAAACAAGGAAGCAGACTGACTGTAAAGATAGGAAAAGATGGGGGGCAGTGGAGGAAGAGAAGTAAAGGGGATCAAGATGAGTATTTGTTCCCTACAATGAATGTGTTTATTATGTATCACAAACATATGCTTTTTTTTTTAAATCAGTACCGAGGATCAAACTCACAACCACCTGCTTGCAAGGCACGTGCTTATGCCGCTGAGCTAAATCCCCAGCCCATCAAATGTATGCTGATTGCATTTATTTATTTTTGGTACTGGGAATCAAATTCAGGACCCTAGGCTAGCCAGTCAGGTGCTATGCTGCTGAGACAGACCCTCGCCCTCATCCTGCTAATTCTATTAAAAAAAAAAAAAAAAAAAAAAAAAAAAAAAAAGAGGTCGGGGAGAAAACAGAGAAGCACCTTGAATTACAGGAGATAGAGCAACACCCTCCACTAACCTGGGTGGGGAGTTTGGGAAGGGCAGGCAGGGGACAGCATAAGGCCTCTGAGGGACAGAAAGAAGCTGACTGGGTGGCTAGAAGGTGAAGGAGACAAGCCAGGCAGGCAGAGGGTCAGTAGTGGAGGAAACCATGACCACCTCCGAAGAGGAACGGGGCTTCCAAGGTTGTGGGTAGAGGCGAAGATAGGTTTTTTACAAAATCTGCTGCTGCGCTGCTGCTGCTGCTGCATGAGGAGAGGCCGGATCCAGCCTGCAGGGTACCTAGAGACCCAGGCATCGGGCAGTGGGGCAGGGAATGGAGGGAAGGGAAGTGGGGTCTCAGGATATGGGAAATGTTGTACTCTAAGAAAGTAGCTTCATCATTTTGTGTATTATAGCAAACCTGTACCGCGGCTTACTAAATGTTTTCTTTTCTTAACTGATATGTTAAGTGACCCAATTGATATGTTGAGCAATACTCTCCCCTGTAAAGAATTGCAAGAATTTCACTTAATTGAAATGTTAATCACGGAGCGGCCCTCTACAAACAAGAAGAGTGGTGCTAAAACAAGCTAACAAGGGCTGTTAATCACGGGTAGGCGCCTCTAGTCTTCGCTAAAGAACTAAAGAAGACAAGAAGGCCCACTAATTTACACATTGTTTGAAGTAGTGTGTTTATATGCAGGGAGATTTGCCCATGAGTTTAACCTTTTTACCTAACCTTAGTTACTCTTCCCACAAGATAGATACTCGCCGTTTTCCTGTTCTGTAGCGCGCCTTATTGCCTCCCCCCACCCACCTATCTGGGCCATAAAGAATTTGGGTTTCTGGTGACCTCTCCCCGACCTGGTGATGATCTGTCATAAAATGAGCCTGCCCCAATTTTAAGAACTGTTTAGCTTCAAAGAAATTACCGGGAAATACTGTGGCCCAAACCCCGATCGGTGCTTTCCTTTTGTTCTGTATGTACCAATGGGTTAGATATCAGATCTTTGTAAAACTTAAGTTCCAGCATCTCATAACTCGTGACCCCTTCGCACTCACTGGCGAAGACAAGCTGTCCTAGGATAATTAACTCTCCACTTTCTTCCCCAAATATTGCTGCAGATGTGCCACTCTGAGATAATGTCAGTCTGCAGGATGGGAGTAATTTGAGCAACACCAGGAACTCCCGGGACTGTCAGAGCTAAGTGGACAGCAATACAGTTTCCAGATGCGGGTCAACAGGTTTAATGGCCTTACAGGTTTCCTCCCCACTTTCCCTTACTTTTAAAAACCCCTTTCCCCAGTCTTGGGCGCGCAGTCTTTGGTTTGATCTAGGAGAGACTGTGCCGCCAGGACTGGCTCAATAAAGCCTTTGCCACTTAAGTTTTGGACTCTTGTTTCCGTGGACTTTATACCGGGGCCCACGTTATAACATTTGGGGGCTCGCCCTGGATGGAAGCAAGACTCCAGACTCATTTCCGAACATCTGAAAGTAAGTGCTCTGGAGGTTTTGTTTGGGCCGCGGTCAATTTGTAATTTTGAGGGGACGCCCTCAATTTGGGAGTGGGAACCACCCGAGGACAGAGTCAGTTGGTTTGTCGGACAAATTCTGTCCATCTGTGAATCTGCCCCGGGTGAGGAACCACTCCGTTCGGAAGGGGACGCCCTTAATTTGGGAAGTGAAGCCCCCGAGGATGAAGTCAATTGGTTTTTGCCATTTGTGACTCCGCCTGGGTGGGGAACCACTTCATTAGTTAAATTTGTTAATTCCTCCAGATCCCAAAATTTGACTAATTTTTGAGCAAAGGCCATTCTGCTGCAGCTTGTCTTGTCCTGTCTCGTCTTGTGTGTCGGTCTGTGTGTTCATTTGTTCTAATTGTTCCCCTTTTTGGTCACCTAACTCTAACAGAGCCTTCTTTCTTAGGAGCTCCTTCCTGGAATTCGGAGTGGGCAAAGGTGATTCCGACCGTTTGCCTAGTCTCTGTAGTTTTTCTGTTTAACCCTAACTTTGCCTTTTAAGTTTTTTTTCCAGCAAAACCAGCGACACCACCAGCTATGGGTCAGAACGAGTCCATTATGGGTCGGAACGAATCTGTTCCCAGCACTCCCCTTAGCCTTGTCATTGACCACTTTAAAGAATTCCAGAGGCGAGGTGGGAGATATGGGGAAAGGGTTCGCAAAGCCAGACTAACAACCTTTGTCACACAGGAGTGGCCCCTGGGGACCCAAGGAGTCTGGCCCCCTTTTGGGTCCTTTGATATGGAGACAGCTCGAGCGGTCCGCCAGTATGTATTTGGGCCCCCCGCTCACCCCGATCAGATTGTCTATATCCAGGCTTGGATAGATACAATCTATGATGCTCCCCCTTGGATTGAGCCACTTCCGAATGGAGTCCTAGCAGCCCTCAAACCGAAATCCAAGGCTGAAGAGGAGACCTCCAAGCCCAACGCACCTCCAGTCTTACCTCCGAGCGAAGACTTCTCCGACCCGCTAGACATCCTTCCCTTACCCCCTCCCCCGTATCCTGCCCCTGAGCCACAACCTGACTCCACCTCGCCCTCCCCGCCTCGGCCCATTCGAACCCGCCGCCACGCTCGACCAGAGGGACCTCTGGAACAGGGCCACGAGGCAGCGCCACTGTGTCCTCTGCGGGAGGTCCCAGCCCCGAGTGGGGGCTCCATGTTTGTGTACACCCCCTTTTCTTTCTCTGACCTCTATAACTGGAAAAGTCAGAACCCCCCTTTCTCGAAGGACCCAGAATCTCTGATTAGCCTTATAGAGTCTGTTTTCTCCACCCACCTTCCCACTTGGGATGACTGCCAGCAGATCTTACGCATCCTTTTCACGGCTGAGGAAAGGATGCGAATCTGCGCTTTGGGGCAAAAGGGAGTCCGAGAACCGGATGGATCTCCATCCACTGATCGGCAACGAATTGAGCACTTGTTCCCCTCCTCCCGACCCGAGTGGGACCCTAACACGGATGCAGGTAAGAAGGCTCTCGATGAGTATCGCCTGAGGCTCTTAGATGCACTTCGTGCGGCTGCTAAGAAGCCCACCAACCTTTCCCGAGTGAGTGCAGTGCAGCAGTTAGCCGATGAGTCTCCAGCGGTGTTCTTAGAGCGCCTTTTAGAGACCTATAGATTATATACTCCAATCAATCCGATGGCACCCGAGAACGCACGAGCAATTAATATTGCTTTCGTGTCCCAGTCGGCCCCTGATATTAGGAGAAAGTTACAAAAGCTTGAGGGATTCGAGGGAATGCCTCTCAGCCAGTTGGTCGAGGTCGCACAAAAGGTTTTCAACAATAGGGAAACCTTGCAAGAAACAACAACCAAAAGGATGACTAAAGTACTGGAATTACTTTGCGAAAAAGAAGCCAAGAGGTCAGCTAACCCTAGGAAAAAGGAAGCTCGAGGTAAGCGACCTCCTCTAGACAAAGAGCAATGTGCGTACTGTAAGGAGATGGGACATTGGCGTAAGGATTGTCCAAAGTTAAAGCCTAAGACAGAACGAGAGACTAAGGCCCTGTTGTCTCAGAAATGAGGAGGTCAGGGCTCGCCGCCACCCCCCGAGCCCCGGATAACTCTCCAAGTGGGGGGGCAACCGGTGGACTTCCTAGTCGATACAGGAGCTACCTATTCTGTGCTGACTCAACCATTAGGAAAACTGACCAAGCAATCTGTCAATGTGATAGGAGCTACAGGGGGCCGAAAATCGTACCCAAAGGTGACAGCTAGTCTGGCTCGACCTGGACATAGACTGGTCCAACATGATTTTCTCTGGGTCCCTGAGTGCCCGGATCCCCTTTTAGGGCGGGACCTTCTACATAAATTACAGGTGCAAATTGACTTTGTTACGAATGAACCTAGACTGAAGCTAGGGACTGATACCCCCTCAAAATCAGAGGGTATTAGAGTGTTGGCTCTTGTCCCAGAAGGAGAAAGTTACCGCCTGCTGGGAAGTTTGTCTGGTGCACCCGAGTTGTCACGGACTGACTTAGAATTAGAACTGCTGAACAAATGGAAACAGGAGATTCCAGAAGTCTGGGCAGAAAACAACCCTCCAGGGCTAGCAGTCAACCAAGTCCCCCATGTGGTAGAACTCTTGCCTCAGGCACGCCCCATCTGCTTAAGGCAATACCCAATAAGCCTGCAAGCCCGGAAAGGAATTAAAGTCCACATACAGAGACTAAGAGACAATAATATTCTCATTCCTTGTGTCTCTCCCTGGAACTCGCCCTTGCTCCCAGTTCAGAAACCGGGGACGAATGACTATCGCCCTGTACAGGATCTCCGAGAGGTTAATAGACGAGTGCTGACTCTACACCCAACAGTGCCAAATCCTTACACCCTGCTCAGCCTCCTTAATCCGGAGAACACCTGGTACTCTGTCCTGGACTTGAAGGATGCCTTCTTCACCCTGCCTCTTGCTCCGGTGAGTCAACCCCTATTTGCCTTCGAGTGGACTGACCCAGATACAGGGGTAAAGGAACAGCTGACCTGGACACGTTTACCTCAGGGCTACAAGAACTCTCCCACCCTTTTTGACGAGGCGTTAGCAAGAGATCTCTTAGGATTTAGAGAGGAACACCCCGAGATAGTGCTCCTTCAATATGTAGATGATTTGTTGATAGCCTCAACGTCCCTAGAAACATGTCAAGAGGCAACTGAGGAGTTGTTAAAGACTTTGGGACGATTAGGCTATAAAGTCTCGGCTAAAAAGGCTCAACTGTGTCGCCAGGCCATGACTTACCTGGGCTATAAATTACAAGAAGGAAAGAGGACTTTATCAAAAGAAAGAATCCAGGCCATATTACAAATCCCATCCCCAGAAACTAAGAAACAGGTGCGGGAGTTTCTGGGAGCTGTCGGATACTGCAGACTATGGATTCTAAACTTTACTGAAATCGCTCGCCCATTGTATGACTCTTTAAAGGGAGAGACTCAAAAGTCGCTCGACTGGACAGATGAGTGCGAGCAGGCTTTCCAACAGCTCAAGCGAGCTCTGACTGAGGCTCCAGCCCTGGGGCTCCCTGATGTTACTAAACCCTTCACCTTGTTCGTAGATGAACTCAGAGGCATAGCAAAAGGGGTTCTGACTCAAGATATTGGCCCTTGGAAGAGACCTATAGCCTATCTTTCTAAAAGACTCGACCCAGTGGCAGGAGGGTGGCCTCCGTGCCTGAGAATTTTGGCCGCTGTGGCAATGCTACTCAAAGAGGCTAAGAAGCTCACTTTTGGACAAAAGATTTCTGTGGTAACCTCCCACAGCCTAGAGACTCTTATTAAAACCCCCCCAGAAAAATGGCTTTCAAATGCCAGAATTCTACACTATCAGGCCTTGCTTCTAGACCCAGAATCAGTAGTTTTCAAGACCTCCTCAGCTCTAAACCCAGCCACTCTCATGCCCGACGATAACCCAGAAAACCAACAGATGCCTCTCCATGAGTGTGCTGACATTCTCGAGTTACAGCAGAACTTGCGAGCTGATCTAACCGACCAGCCTTTTAAGGACGCTTACAATTATTTCACCGACGGAAGCAGTTTCATTCAGGACGGGAGGCGAGTGGCCGGCGCAGCAGTGACCACCGAGAAAGAGGTACTCTGGGCTAAGCAGTTAGAGCCTGGCACTTCTGCCCAAAAGGCAGAGCTCATTGCTCTGACAGAGGCATTAAAGCTAGCCTCAGGAAAGAGGGTAAACATCTACACAGACAGCAGATATGCTTTTGCTACTGTACATGTACATGGAGCTATTTACCATGAACGCGGTCTCTTGACCTCGGCCGGGACTAAGATTAAAAATGCCCCACAGATCCTAGACTTGCTAGCAGCTGTCTGGCTACCTCAGCAAGTCGCTATTATTCATTGCAAGGCACACCAAGTGGGAGATGACCCCATCATCATAGGAAACAATTTGGCCGATCAGGCTGCCCGAAAAATAGCAACCACATCAGAGGGGCCTGCAGAGGAAATGACTGCCCTGATGCTAGTCCCTCAAGCCTTGTCAGAGCCTGTTTATTCGAAGACAGATTTACAGCTAGCATCTCAACTTGGAGCCAAACCCCGCACTCCAGGGGGCTGGTATCAGCTGCCCGACAAGCGAGTGCTGTTACCCGAAGCACTAGGACGAGAGCTTTTGCAGCAAGCTCATCAGGCTACTCATTTAGGAGGAACTAAACTAGCAGAATTGTTCAGAGATCGATTTTTCATTCCAAAGCTCTCCAAACTAACTGCCTCTCTGAGCTCTAGATGTCCACAGTGTTTGTTGGTCAACCCAACCAGGAAACCTCCACTGGAAACCACCCGGTATCGAGGAACCTCCCCAGGAGAACACTGGGAAGTGGACTTCACGGATATGGTAAAACCTGGCTTGCAGGGACACCGCTATCTCCTGGTGATGGTAGACACATTCACTGGCTGGGTAGAGGCCTTCCCCACTAAGTCTGAGTCAGCCCTGGTTATAGTTAAAAAGCTACTACATGAGATTATACCCCGATTTGGCCTCCCATTATCAATGGGGTCCGACAATGGCCCGGCTTTTATAGCCCAAGTTACTCAAAAGTTAGCCCAAGTATTGAAAATCAGTTGGAAACTCCATTGTGCCTATCGGCCACAAAGCTCGGGACAAGTAGAGCGCATGAACCGGACCATTAAGGACGCTTTGACTAAGCTGTCTTTAGAAACTGGTGACAATTGGGTGAGCCTTCTTCCCTTTGCATTGCTGAGGGCCAGATGCACCCCATATATTTCTGGGATCTCCCCCTTTGAGGCTATGTTCGGGAGACCCCCACCTATAGTTCCTAAGTTGTCAGAAGACAAATTAGCCGAAGTAACTAACCAAGATCTCATTAAGTCCTTACAGAGTCTCCAGCCTGTACTGACCTCAATTCACCGGCTGTTCAGACAAAAACATCCGAACCCCCCCTTGGGAACGCTGCCCCAAGCGTCAATTGAGCCAGGAACGTCGGTCCTGGTGCGACGACACCACCGGGATTCGCTTGAGCCGCGCTGGGAGGGACCGTTCACCGTGGTGCTCAGCACTCCCACCTCCGTCAAGGTAGCAGGAAAGACTGCGTGGATCCACCACACACAAGTCAAACCACTGGAAGCTACAGACGACGAAAAGGGTCCCCGATGGACAGTACAACGGACTGGTAACCCATTAAAGTTAAAGTTTGTAAAGGACTCTCAGCCATAAAATTATGTCTGTACTATGGTATTTGGCTTGGTGCTCGATTATAATTGTAAACCCCGGGAATGGGGACTGGATTGTTTCAGACGAGAAAACTAAAAGGGAACTAGGGAGAGCTAAAGGCACGATAAATCAAGTCACCATTGACCTATGTATACTTTTCAATGGGATAATAATTAATGATGACAGCCCAACTGGCAGGGTAGGTGGGTCGGTCCACCGTAACCTCTGCTCGGGCCGTGGGCCTAAAGCTCTGCAAGTTATGTTCCAACTCAAGCAGGCATCCCTGTATGTATGTCCTAAAAACCAGCCTGACCCCAATTATAATGTGTACTGTGCCTCCGATCCAAAACATCAATATTGTTATTCGTGGTCATGTGTCACAGGAGGCCTAGATGGATACTATAACTCTGAAAAGTATCTCGCTGTCAAGTACATAGGAAACAAAAACTGTTATGGTGTTTATACTTGTAACCCAGTCCAGCTGACCTTTCTAAATCCAACGGATTTTAGGTGGCTGGGGCAGGGACTTACTTACGCTGTTAAAATTTATAAATCTGGACATGATCCTGGAATTAGTATCAATATCTTATACAAGCCACCTAGAAAGCCTCCTGTAGTCATTTACAGGAGAGGACGCCGCCCAGTGACAGCCCCCACTCAGAAGGCACCCATTAATTTCCCACTCAGTCGACCCCGGAGGCACACTCCGACGACTAAAGTGACTGAGGCCACATACAATGGGAGCATTTACCACACAGACCAGCCCCAGATAAAGCTGTGTAAATGGAGGGGGGAAGGGGGCATCCCGTACTGGATAGAGATTAGAGTGCCTAGCCTCGATCCAACCTCGATGCAACCTTCTATGAGGGCTACATCACGGTCACTGATAAACTAGCCTCCGATCCCTCTAGATGCAAAATGCTCCTTCCCCAATCGCTATGGAAAGGCACCAGTTTAGAGGGGATAACTGGTACCTGCATATATCATTTTAGCCACACAGCCCCTGAGTATTGCGACCTTTCTCACTCTTATCGCATCACAGGAGCTGGTGACGCTACTCCCCTAATAGCCCCGGCCAGCCATTGGTGGGCTTGTACTTCAGGATGGTTCCCTTGTATGATTTCAAAAAAGTTCGTTGTTGACCAGGATGAGGTGTGTGTACTAACCCAGGTTCTGCCTAGAATCTACTGGCACTCCGAGGAAGAAGGGAACCGGGCTCTCATCTCAGCCAGTCACCAGATCAATAAGAGAAGTCCAGCCCTCCCTATTATGGCTGGGATCAGTGTATTCTCAGCCCTCGGGATGAGTGCTGCGTCCATGGGAGTTAGCATACACCAATACAATATGCTATCTCAACAGGTAGATGAAGAAATAAAAAGAGTCCAAAATGCTATTGAGGCCTTAGAGAGTTCAATGGACTCATTAGCTGAAGTAGCTCTCCAAAATCGCAGAGGACTAGACCTCTTGCTTGCTGAAAAAGGAGGACTGTGCTTGGCCCTGGGAGAGCAATGCTGCTTGTACGCCAATAAGTCTGGGGTAGTTAGACAAAACTTAGCGGAACTCCAAAGAGGCATACAAGAAAGAGAGAGACTAAGACAAGGAGCTCTAGGGTGGGCGGAGCAAATGTTCTCCTTCCCACCGTGGATAACCAACATAATAGCGACCGTAGCCGGTCCTATCATTGTGATTCTAGTGCTAGCCACTTTGGGCCCCTGCATAGTAAATAGGCTGACTGCATATGTCAAGCGTCAGGTACAAAGTATAAAATTAATGATGGTCAGGCAACAAGCGTATGAGCTTGTCCCCAGCAGACCTTAAGTACGGCCAAGGATTTGGCCCAGAAGTCACAACATCAGAGGGGAATGTTGTACTCTAAGAAAGTAGCTTCATCATTTTGTGTATTATAGCAAACCTGTACCGCGGCTTACTAAATGTTTTCTTTTCTTAACTGATATGTTAAGTGACCCAATTGATATGTTGAGCAATACTCTCCCCTGTAAAGAATTGCAAGAATTTCACTTAATTGAAATGTTAATCACGGAGCGGCCCTCTACAAACAAGAAGAGTGGTGCTAAAACAAGCTAACAAGGGCTGTTAATCACGGGTAGGCGCCTCTAGTCTTCGCTAAAGAACTAAAGAAGACAAGAAGGCCCACTAATTTACACATTGTTTGAAGTAGTGTGTTTATATGCAGGGAGATTTGCCCATGAGTTTAACCTTTTTACCTAACCTTAGTTACTCTTCCCACAAGATAGATACTCGCCGTTTTCCTGTTCTGTAGCGCGCCTTATTGCCTCCCCCCACCCACCTATCTGGGCCATAAAGAATTTGGGTTTCTGGTGACCTCTCCCCGACCTGGTGATGATCTGTCATAAAATGAGCCTGCCCCAATTTTAAGAACTGTTTAGCTTCAAAGAAATTACCGGGAAATACTGTGGCCCAAACCCCGATCGGTGCTTTCCTTTTGTTCTGTATGTACCAATGGGTTAGATATCAGATCTTTGTAAAACTTAAGTTCCAGCATCTCATAACTCGTGACCCCTTCGCACTCACTGGCGAAGACAAGCTGTCCTAGGATAATTAACTCTCCACTTTCTTCCCCAAATATTGCTGCAGATGTGCCACTCTGAGATAATGTCAGTCTGCAGGATGGGAGTAATTTGAGCAACACCAGGAACTCCCGGGACTGTCAGAGCTAAGTGGACAGCAATACAGTTTCCAGATGCGGGTCAACAGGTTTAATGGCCTTACAGGTTTCCTCCCCACTTTCCCTTACTTTTAAAAACCCCTTTCCCCAGTCTTGGGCGCGCAGTCTTTGGTTTGATCTAGGAGAGACTGTGCCGCCAGGACTGGCTCAATAAAGCCTTTGCCACTTAAGTTTTGGACTCTTGTTTCCGTGGACTTTATACCGGGGCCCACGTTATAACAGGAAACTGTTGTTGAGGCGCAAAGTGCAGTAGAGTTCCAGGCTGCCACCCTTGGGCAGCTGGGAGGTTCTCCTTCCCCTTTGTGGTGAAGAATCCAGCGGGAAATTGTGACCTCTCAGAGGAGGTATATATGTAGATTTGGAGCTCAGTAGAGAGGGCCGGGTGAAGACAAATCAGAGTCAGCTGGGTACCGTGGCCTATGCCTGTGATCTCAGTACTCTGGTAGGCTGATGCAGGAGGAGCTCAAGTTCCACCCTGTCTCAAAACCAATAAAACATGTAGCTTGGTACAAAGGCCCCGGTTGGATCTCTAATACTAGGGTGGAAAAAAAGAGTTGGTTAGAGAATGAGGTGGTGCTAGGACAGCTCCTCCAAGAACCTCCCAACGAAGGGACATCTGCAGAGGAGCTGGAAAAGGAGTCCCAAGGTGCTGGAGAATGGAGGGCAGGGGACTGCAGGACTGGGAGGCCTCTGTCAGGGCAGAGAGCTTGCAGAAAGCAAGCACTTTGTCTGCCCCTTGCCCAGAGCCCACATCACAGCTAGGGGCCCAGCTGAGTACACAGTGAATGAATGAATGAATGGCCAGAAGAAAGGACACACATCTGAGGTGGAGTCTCCAGGAGAGGGAGAAGGAAGATGGCACCCCCACCCCCACAGTGGAGGACAAGTGGGAGGCTATTCTGGGGCTCCTCCGGGTAAATATAGCCTCAGAATGGAGGGGGACGGCAGCGGAGATGGCTTCCTCGGTTTGTTTGGGGCATTTCCTAATAAGGCTGTGCAGGCCTAGGCGCCGGCCAGCAGGGTGAGGTCAGGGGCTGAGCACTCCATTCAGCCGCCTGCCTCTGTCCCTGTCGCTCCCGCTGCTGCCAGAGCCCCACAGGAAATCAAAACCCCAGCTCTGGCCTCCTGCCAAGACTGCTGCTCAGTGAGGCTCTTAAAGGGCCCCCTCCCCACCTTGCAGGCTCGGCTCAGAGCCAGTTAGGGGCTTCTCTCACGCTCCCCTCAGACAGGCCGCTACACACCTCGCTGCCCCACAGGGTCTGTTTTTCCCATCTGTGGTAGTTCTTGGGCTGGATCCTTCTGAGGCCCTGCACAGCTCTGCTGCCCAGTGGGCTAATCAGAGTCCATTCCTTGCCTCCCAGGAAAAGCTCTGCTGCCCCCAGCCCCGCCCCAGCCTCTCCTTGGGGGAGCCAGCTGCTGCCACTTGATCCTGTGGTGTCACAGCTGCTGTCAGCAATGCCATCCTGCCCAGGCAGGGATGGAAGAATGTGATTTAATTTCTGCTGGAATGTGCCCTCGGGGCTGCCCACAGAAAGGGGGTGGTCATAGGGAGCCCCTCAAGCCTAGGAAACTCAAGGACAGCCCCATTCCCAACCCACAGGGGAGGGCTAAATCCCAGGACAGCCTGCATCAGGATGAATGGAAGAGAGACTGGAACTCCAGGGAGGTGGGAAAAGAGAAGGTTTCTCATACAGGCAGCATGAGTGACGGCTAAGAAGCGGTGCCTGCCCCTGTCCCTGAGTCCCTAGCTCACGGAGGGGGCAGCGCAGGCCTCTCAGAGGCCAGCGGCTGAGGCAGAAAGGCACAGCTTGGCTCAGCACCTGGGGAGGGACAGAAGGGACTCAGGAGAGGGCTGCAGACTTTGCTCTGGAAGGAGGAAAAACCAGCGCTTTCTTCTCTCCCCACTCACCGTCCTGCTTCTCTCACCCCAAGGGCCTTTTCCTGTTCCCCATCTTGCTAACCCACCACCCCAGGTGCAGGTCAGTATTCTCCTCTGCAGCACTTAGGAAAGGGATGCTGCCCCGGAGCTCCAGCCTCCTGGTCCCAGGTCCTGGAGCCCTTCTCCTGTCCCTCAGCCTTCTTTGCTTCCAGGCCACCCCCCCCCCCCCCCGCCTGCCCCAGTCCTATCACCCCCCAGCCCCTGTGCTTCAGCTGTGGTCCAGAAATAACGAGAGAGGCAGGTGCCAGGAGGCCCCTGTTGGGGACCCCTTCCCGCAGCTGTTCCCCAGGGCCCCAGGAAGGTGACCAGAGACTTTGGTTGGCTCCTCCAGGACTGTGTTCCTTCCTTATCCCCAAGGAGAGACAACATCCACTGACAGCCTCACTCAACCTCAGAGCCCCGAGTCTCCGTCCAGGCTCCCCGTTTTTACCTCCCTCTGGCTTCCAGTGATACCGGCTTCTCTGGCCCCTTCCCAACTCCTGAATGAATCCCTTGGTCTCTCCAGGATTCCTTCTTATTCTAGTCACCTCATTTGCCATAAAGTTACATCAGAGTGAACTTCAGCTTGCTTTGATGAGGAAACTGAGGCACTTGCTGATGATACTAGGAGTCCCTAGATGTCACCTGGGGTCTTATAGGAGATGAGTCATACAGGAGTCTGTGGGCTGCCTCTTTCAAATACTCCAGTCCCAAATGGTCAACAGCCACCCCTGTGTTGACAATCCCTGTAAATACTGGGGAGAGCTTCAGGGATAAACAGAAGCCTTGGGCCACCCACTCAGATGGTGCCCTGAACCCAGAGTGCAAATATCCTCCTTCCTCCTTCCTCCTCCCCTCTGCTTTGCTCCCCTCTCCTTCCCAGGCCTTTCTTGGTGCTCTGCCCTTGTGACTGTCAGGTCTCCCTTCCCAGGAGGAAGTTTGCTGCTGTGCAGCACCAGGAATGGAAGTCAGGCCTCTCATGAAAGAAAGGACTCTCATGAGCTGGGAAAGCTACCCAAGCCCTCACTCAGGCAGGGTTCTGACTGCTACCCCTGGAAAATCTTCCCACCCATGGGGGTCAGACAGGCTGAGCATTTTTGAAAGTCTTTGGGAGCTGCTGTGTCATGGTGGCGGGCAGCCAGGACAATGGGGGCCTTTCTCTCTCAGTGCGGGGGACAGGCCCACAGTCAGGGCCTCAGGGCTGAGACAAAGGCCTTAGTGAGATCTGAGTAGTGCTGTGAGACTTAGGGGTGTGGGGGAGGAATGGGGAGGCAGGTGTGGGACACAGCAGCCTGGGGATGTAGGGGGGCTATTGGTTGGCCATCTCCAGATCCATGATGATATTCAAGCCTCTGTGTCCCAGCCTTGTTGGGTCTTCTCTCCCACCTCACTCATCCCCCAGGAACAGGCATCCTGCAGGGTTCCCCACTTTGGACCTGTGGGAAGGTGCCTGAGAGCTAAACACACCCATACTTTCAGGGACTGACTGGGTGGGCAGGTGGTTAGATCTGTGCTGTGCCCTGGGGGGTGGGACACACGCACACATACACACACAGGCGCACGTACTAGCATATTCACACACAGGCAGGCCAGGGCTTGCATTTGGTGCAGGGCACTCTTTGAGTCATTCCTGGATCAGTTCCCTTTCCCCAGGAAGTCCAACAAAGCTGGGAGAAGGCTTCCGTTTCCTGCCAGAGCAGCCCAGCAGGTGTGGAGAGGAGCTCAGATTCCAGTTCAGGCCCTTCATCTACCTCTGGGACTCTCCATGCCAGCAGATCAGAGAAGATGGGGATCCTGGCCTGAGAGTGATTCAGCAACAGTGCCTTGGTGAAAGGCAGACAAATCAAAGCCCTGCCCAGCTCACAAGTAGGGACTCAAGGAGCCCAACCTACTACCTACAGCACCCCTAGAGCTGGGATGTGGCTCCGGGGTGGAGGGGGCCTGATGCACTAGGGCCTGAGTTCAGTCCCCACCGTGGCAACAACACAGCCCACCTCTGCAAGAACCCTAAGGACAGGCACTGCCTGTTTCCCAGCCTTCTCCTGTTCAAGTCCCACCTTCCAAGGCCCCTAGGTTGTTATCCATTCATAAATGCAGTGGGTGATCAGAGGATTAAGTGGGGGTCTTCCCTGGCCCCAGCACCATCCTCGTGCCTGTATCCCCTAAGAAACCCAATCCTTAACTGTGCTTGGCCGGGATGGGGACAGGAATGGATGGGACAGGTGAGGGATGAATGTGGTAGTAGGTGGGTCTGGGAGGTTAGTGCTGGAATCTCACAGACCAGCTGCTTGGGATTTAGACAAGTGTGGGGAAGGCGGGAGCTGGTAGAGATGGCCCAGGAGAGCCCATCCACTACCCTCAGCACGCACTTGTCCTGAAACTGTCTCTGTTAGTCCTGCCTCACTGTCTCTAGGTCTCCATATTTCTCAGCCTTTTCCCCTGCCTCTTGGTTTTACTGACATTTAGGAAAAGGAATAAGGAATAAGAACTGCCCAACTGTGCCAGGCTAGGTGGTGCATGACTGTCATCTCAGCACTCTGGAGGCTGAGACAGGAGCACTACTGGGAGTACAAGGCCAGCCTGAACTATATAACTGAGACCCTGTCTCAAAACAAAACCAAAACCCAAAAAACAACAAAAACAAATAATTGCCAGTGTGGAACTGGGTATGGTGGTGCACACCTGTAATCTCAGTACCTAGGGAGGCTGAGGCAGGAGGAGCACAAGTTTGCACCCACCCCAGGCAAGTTAGAAACTTAGCTGAAACATTGTCCCAAAATAAAAATAAATACAAAAATAGAAAAGGGCCAGAGATGTAGCCCTGGGCTCACTACCCCATTTCCCTCTCTGTCTGTCTCTTTCTGTGTCTGTGTCTGTGTCTCTCTCTCTAACATATACAATTGCCCATGTAGATAGATTATGTGTTGGAACTGGGCACACACAGAGGTGTGTGGACACATGACAGTGTGCAATTGTGTGCATATGAGATTTTATGGCTAAGCCAAATAATCATCCTGTCCATGCATCCTGTCTATGACAGATGTCCATGCATACGTCAGTCCACCAGTCCATCAGAGGGGCAAAACACACCCCTGTGACACACTTATTGAAGGCATAATTCTGCACTGTGCACACACTCTGTACATGAAGCACAACTGGAGTATTATTTCCCCATCCTCAGTGATCTCACCATCAGTCTCCGCTGACTCACTGGTCCTGGCCTGCTTAGTCTGGCCGGAAGTCTTACCTCCTTCCCGCTCTGAGGCGACGGAAAGAAAGGCCGTGGCGCTCCCTGGCGGTCTCCTTAGGCTGCAGTACCAGCCGGGTCTTTGCATGCACGCGCACACAGCATTCTCCAGAGCGATGCCCTGCACTTATAGCGCCCTCTGGTGGCCACAGTGAGACTCACAAACTATCCTGAAGCCGGGCCTCCTGCTCCTTCCTGCTTTCCTTTGGGGACCTGCATGTGTCTTCCTTCACCCTCACACTTCCTAGAGAATCTCTCCCCACCAGGAGCTGAGAACTGGCACTCAAGGTGCCCCCTCTATGCCTTTCTCTCTGGAACCCCTACACCAAACTCCTCTGCTATGGGCACTGTGTCACATACTATCTGACACCCTGACTCTCTTGCTGCCCCCAGCTCCATGGTTTCTTTATTCTATGACTGTGTACTGGGCAGCTTTCAGTGCCAGGCACTTTTATCCCCTGACATCTTAAGGGTTTCTCTGATCTTTAGAAGTTATAAACACAGACGCTGTTTATCCTCTCCTAAGAGGCCCTGCTCATCTGCACTTTGCCTCCCTCTTTCTATCCCCTGCCCTGGTACTGGAGATTGAACCCAGGGCCTTCACCGTAAACTGCATTCCTAGGTCTTTTGAGACAGGGTCTCAATAAGTTGCCCAGGCTGGGCTCAAAGGTAAGATCCTCCTGCCTCAGCTGCTGAGAGTGCTGAGATGGCAGGATTACAGGAGTGTATCATCATGCCCAACTATAGATCACACACACACACACACACACACACACACACACACACACCAAACTTGTTTAGGCTTAAGCACAACTTTATTTCCTGCTGGTGTTACTGGTACTCCATCCTATAAACCCTCTCCCTATGAATATCAGGAATGAGTGGGCACAGTACACCCTAGAGAAACAAGTGGGCAGGATGGCTGGTAGGGAGAGGGTGGGTGAGGCACCTAAGTCTTACCCATTACCCTGAGGGAAAACCTTAGGCCCAGGATAGGGGAGAGAAGGCGGGGCCAGGCTGGAGTGCTTCCCAGAAGCCTCTGTCAGGGGCCCAGCTCTCCACCTCTCATGCTGTCACTTCCTGTGGTTCCAAGGACACAGGGATGGCGGGGGTGGCAGGTGGTGCCAGGGAAAGCAGTGTTTAAGGCCTTGTTCCTTTAGAGCCAGGAGTAGGGCCAGAAGGAGGGGTCAGCAGTGCCCTCCAGTAGCCCGGTAGCCTTTCCTGGTATTCTTCTGAGGTCTTCACTGGGTGCAGAGCGCGGGCCTGGGGAAGACACACATGCCTTCTTGGCTGGGCTCTTTTTGTTCTGTGTCTTCTCAGAGTCTGCCCTCTGATGACCTTGCTCCTTGAATCCTGACTTCATTCAACTGCTCACCCTGATTCAGCCCTTAAGAGCTTGGATGTGGCTGCATGTTCTCAGACACCAGTCCAGGACAGGACTCCCTGGCAGCCACCCACCCACCTCCTCCTCTTTCCCCTAGAGGGGCACGGATCATTCCAGGGCCACATCGCCAGTGCCAGCAGAGCCCCCTCCTTGCACTCACAGTCCTGCGGGGCACACAGGAGATCCGCGGAGACTCCCAACTCCCATCTTCCCGGCAGCGGATCAGCGGCAGGTTGCGTTGGACCAGCCCTTTGCGGCACCGATAGCGAAGCACCGTGTCCACCTCGTAGCGCAGGCGCGGACTGCCGAACACTTGAGCCAGCGGCAGCTCCGGTGGGGGCCCACAGGACACTGCAGGGGACACAGTTAGGAACTGGGAGCCTGGCACCGTGACGACAGCTCCCAGAATTTTGCTAGGGAGGAGTGGAATGGCAAAAGGCCAGGGATTCTGAGTGGTCCATGTGATATCCTGCCCGTGGCGGGGACACAGCCCACTCTCCATGCTCTCCCCACCCCCACTCCTCCTAGATGCCTCACCTAGCCCCATCTTGCAGGTGTAGGACAGGTGATAATTGCAGGGGACGTCACTCCACTGCCCCTGGTCGTGCCACACCATGACCACGCAGTTCTCTCCGGAGAGGAAGTAGCTGTCGGGCTGCCCAGGGTTCCAGTTCTCGTAGAGCTAGGGAGTTGGAGGTGGTCAGGACTAGCCCTGGGTGATAGGCTCATGGGACCTGGGAAGGACCATGAGGGACCCCAGAGTGGGAAGGCTGGGGATCCAGGGTTGGGGACCCTCGGGAAGGGGAAATGAAAGGGCTGGAGAGAGGGAACAGAGAGCAGGAGGCTCAGGATAGAGAACAAGGAGGCAGGAGAGGCCCGGGAAGAAGAGAGACAAGGCCTGCGAAGGGGAAAGAGGACAGAGTCCCTGCCGGTGGGGGCAGGCCCCTCACCAGAGGGACACCATCCGACCACAGGAAGTCGCCTTCGATGGTCCTGTCGTTCAGCCCGATCCACTGGTACTCCCGGTAGCGATCTGGAGAACCGCGGGCGAGTGAGCGCTGCTGCCAGTAGGGGGCGGCCGTTCCCGGGCACCGAAGCCGGGAACCCCGCTAGGGCCACAACCAGCCCTCCCGCATCTCGGGCCGCTGCCTCCAGCCTCTACACACAGACACCAAGGAGGAGAGGAGAAACCCTAGCCGGGCGGGAAGGGACAGGAAAGAGCCGATCCTCCCGAACACAGGGGGCGCAGGGGAGCTGGGAGGGCCGGCCACCCCCCGGAGCTGAGGCCACCCCCTCTTTCTGCAGGCAGGGTGTGAGGAGGGAGAGGCGGGACGCGCGCGCGAGTGGGCTGCGGAGGCGGGGTCGCCGCGGGGCGCACTGTTGATGAAGGCCTGCTCCTCGGGCGTGCGCACGCTGGCCAGGTGCGCGCCCAGCCGCCGGCACTGGCTCTCCGCTTCCTCCCAGCTGCGGCGTGCCGCGAAGTGCTTGTAGCAGGCGCCCTGGAAGCTGTCCCAGCCTGGGCTGCAGGAGCGGAGTCCTGCGTGCAGTGGGTTGGGGTCTCAGGCCGGAAGACCAAGGGATCTCTTGGGAAAGCACTGGCTTCCTCCTAACGCCACGGGACAGCGAATCCCGACTGCAGGGCAGGGCCTCCTCTGAGATGCCTCTTCTGAGCTACAGTAAAGGCTGTAGGATGGGGTCTGGGTCTCTACAACCCTCACCCGGAGAAGCGCTGAGCCCTCCTCTTGCTGCAGGGAAGGCCGCATGTATTGACTGCCTACTGGAGGCCGGGATGCCCTTCTCTAAGCAGCATTCGGGCTCCGTGTGACAGACAGGACATGCCGAGCAGGGATGGAGAAGCTGTGTAATTTGCCTAAGCTAGGGAATAATTCATGACAAATCCAAACCAATGTCTGTGTCCCACCCTCCCCCTGTAACTAATATATTGGGGCAAGGCCCAAGCTTCAGATCTGCCCCTCAAGTCCCTTAACAAACTCACCAATATCACACAGGTGTCCCCCATAGCCAGGCAAACACAGGCAGCGGATCCCCTCTTCCTCCTCCAAGCACGTCCCTCCATTGTGGCAGGGGTTGGGGATGCAGTCACCTGAGGGAGGAGAGAAGTGAGCAGGAGAGCAAGGACTCCAGCTGTGCAGCCTGTACCCTCCAGGGAAGGGACAGAGGGGTTCAGGGGTTCAAGCCTGACTCCTTGTCCTGAGAGCCTGACCCTGGTCACAGTCTGGCTCTGAGTTCTGGGTCTCTCCCCAGCCTCCACCCCTACTCATTGGCTCAGCCCCGTGCAGGCCACCAGTGGGGGCCCAGTCCAACAGGAGCAGAAGGGAGGTGGCACTAGCAAAGACACTGAGCTGTTGGTGACAGAGACCAAATTTCTCTGGGGCTATTGGCTTCTCTGTGTGACACTGGCAGGTCTGGAGTTCAGTCCCACCCCCTTGTCTTTTGCGCCAGGTCCCAGCTCAGTGGGCTGGGGGCACTGGAGGAGCAAGAGAGACGGAGACAGAAAGACAGACAGAGAGAGAGAAAGAGAGAGAGAGAGAGAAAGAGCCTGATCCTGGTACCTGATGTGGTACAGTCCAGAGCACTAAGGAATGTCTCTCCTGGCCATGGGCAGAGTCAGTTGGCACAGAAGTTAGAGATCAAGCCAAAGTTCCTTGCTCAATGCCCTGTCCTCTCTCTCAGCACTGTCTTCTAGTGTCTGGCTAGCCACACACACTGAGCCTTTATAAAACATCACCCACTTCAGCACTCTACAAGACACACACACATTTTTTCTTTTTTGACACTGGGCATTGAGCCTAGAGCATTGTGCATGCTAAGCTAGTCCTCTGCCACTGAGCTGCATCCATGCCTCGCTGTGTTGCCCAAGCTGGCCCAGAAATTGTGATCCTCCTTCCTCAGCCTTGTGAGAAGCTGGGGTTATGAGTGCATGCTACCGTGCCTGTCTTACCTTACTTGTATTTCACAGACTCTTATTAAGTAGCTTCTCCACATTCTGCTTTGGGCTGTGGCAGGTTCCCTAGCTGGGCTCTACCTCACTTGCTCCTGCTGTCTCCTTCAGGGAATTCCCTGAAACTGATCCTGCCCTGCTCTAGGCCTGCAATCTGCTGTCTGTATTTGGTGCAACTGGCTAGGCTATCTGCCTTCTCTGGATGCTCTCTGGACCCTTTGATGGGAGATGATTTCTTTTAGGCCCTGTCTGGGTGTTGGAGGAGCTCAGTTTCATTCTGACCCAGGGAGAAATGGCTTCACAGACTACAGTGCAGCCAGTGTCTTCAGTCATAATGGATGGTAAAATCACCCCGTTTGGACCTCACCGTCTTCCCCTGGAATCAAGGCCAGGGTCCACAGTGCTTCACAATGGCCTGATATGGATCCAAGAGCAGTGGTGGGGAAAAATTAGAGGTGATTCAAAGAATTTTTCCCAGATGACCTCACCATTTGAGTAAAATGAATTAGCTTTTCTACTCACATTTTCTTCTCACTGGCCAACAGTTTCCCCCCAGCTGATAGTGCTCCCCCACCCCATGTTTCATTTAACCAATCAGAACTAGGCCCAGCAGTGAGTAGTTTCCTGAACGCTCCATTTCACATTCCCCTGCTTCCTCTTGTCCCCACCCCTTCCTGTCCAGCCCTCCAAGCCTGGGGGCAAAGACTCTCAAACTCATTGGTACCCCCTAACCCCAAGTCATAGGCCCCATCCCTGGCTGTGGGTGGCAGGACCAGACCCCAAGTTGAGCAGAGTAGGGTGAAGGGACTCATCTTGGGAGACCATCATTTTTTTTGGTACTGGGGATCAAACTCATAATCTTATGCTTGCCAGGCAGGCGCTTGTACTGCTAACCTAAACCCCAGCCCTTGGGGGCCATCTTATCTTCCTCTCTTTGGATGTTTCCTTCTCTCCTGGTGAAGCAGCAGGCCAGGGGACCTCTAGCTCCTCCCCTAGGCTCCTTTACTAATTCTTCAGAGAATTCCAGAGGTGTGACTCTCCCTCACCCCTTGCCACTGCAAAGCCAGATTGGTGCAGAGACACAAGTGAAATGGGCAAGCCATGGTGTGATGTAGGGACCCCTAGCCCACTCTGGGCTATCTGAGAGAGAGGGGCTGCGGCAGGGAGGGTCCTAACCTCCAGGAGCCTCCACTGGGAATCAGGGCCTTCTTTGGATAGGCAGGGCTTCTCTTAGATCACAGAACCCAACTTCTCACACCCTCTATCACCACCCCCCATTAACAACTTCTCCAGCATCAGAGTCTGAGATCTTTCAGGTTTGGGAAGGGTGGAACCTTTCCCCCTGGCGTGATCATTAGTGCAGGGGTTAGTGAGGAGAAGTGTGGACAACGGGTAAAGTAAGAAGACAGTGGCCTCCTGCTGAGATGAGGCATTAGGGCTCCCAGATGCCAGGGAATGACTGTATGCTGAGAAACTTTCCGAGTCACTACTGTCTACAGGAGCCACCGAGGTGGGTCAGAAATCAGTGCATAAATGCATCACCCCCTTCTCGCTCGGTGGGTTTCTCCTCATCAGGAGTGCAGGACTACATGCCCAGGGAGTGTTGCTGGGGCAGTGTGCACAGTCATGTGAGGGAACTGGGCAGTCAGGAGGGAGTGTGGACAGGTCTGGGAGAGGCTGGGAGTCAGCAAGGGCTGTTAGACTGCTAGGATTGGTGCAGGCTGAAGAGGAAAAAAGAAGAGGGGCACAGAGAAAGGGGGAGAAGCATGGAGCCAGAGAAAAGTGCCAGAGATCTGCCCAAGACACAGATCAAGGAATGAGAGGGCAGACAGAGGAGATGGAGACAGAGGTGCCAGCGTTTGGTTACAAAGCGGTTTAATAGACATTTATTTCCAAGGCTTGTTTTCCATGAAACAATCAAAAATACTTCACAGAAGTAGTGGTTTAAGGCTCTTTTGGGTGAAGGCTCTTTTGGACCCCAGAGGTCAAGGGGCGGGGATAGACTCCCAGGCTTCCCTGAGATAGGCCAGTAGGAGATGACTGAAGGGGACAGCACACAGGTGGGGAGGATGGACCTGGCCCCAAAAAGCAGCAGGTCATTACCCTGGAGAGGCATGAGGATGCTGTGGGGTCAGTGGGCTACAAAGGTCACGCGTGGTCAGTGGTGGGGCTGGAGTTGCAGAGCGAGGAACAGAGAGCTGGGATAAAGTCACAGGTGAGAATCCAAGCCTGGAGACCCACAGGCAGAGACAAGAGAGTGAGGGCAGAGGACAGGAGTCTGGAGTAACAGTGAAAGACTACAGGTCAGGTGGTCCAAAACTGCACTGGGAGAAAAAGGAGCAGCACAGACAGAAAGACTGAGCCTTGGGCAGAGTTACCTGATGAGGGGGCCACGGCCACTCCACCTTGGCTGGCACTGTCAGTGGGCAGCACGGGTGGGGCCTGCACTGAAGTCCCTGCTGGGGTGCTTCTTCCAGAGTTCTCTTCCGGGGGGGCCTCCAGGTCCCTGGTACCCTCAAGGGCTGGTGTGGCAGGAAGCAGGGGTGGAGTGTCCTCGGAGCTCCCTGCCTCCTCACTTTCTCCTTGAGGGACCCCAGAGAGTTCAGGACCCCCAGTTTCCTCCCCCTCCTCTCTCGCCCCAGCTGGAGTGAAAGGCAACAGGGATGCTAGGCTCCCCTCTTTGGTAGTGGGGAGAGTCTCAGTAGGTGGCCTACGGAGCCTTGGAGATCTGGGAGCTTCCGACTGTCCATCAGGGGGTGATAATGTGCCTGGCTGCAGGACTGAAGATGCCTGGGAGAGTGAGTTCTCTGATTCTTCCATGGGGACAGGGCTGCTGAGTTCCCCAGGCCACACCCACGCGTCCTCATCCTCCACTTCCTCCTTCTCTTCTTCCTCTGTCTCTTCTTCTTCCTTGTATTCTTCCTCCTCCAATGCCTCGTCCTCCTCTTCTGAGGACCCCGTGGGTGGTACAGTGGATGCAGTTTTGAATTCTGGGGGTGGGGAGGGGAGAGAATCACACAGAGTTCAGCACCAGGGACAGCACCCTCTGAAGGTCAGGAAGAAAGAAGGCAAGAGGAGAAAGGATGGGGGTGGGCACTGGAAGGGAAACTCCAGAGAAAAGAAAGAGCCCACCCTAGGGAGAAGTGGTGTGTGTTCCACACTAGAAAAACTGCAACATAAGCAGTACTGTTCAGGCCACAGTTAGCACTGTGAGCTGTCTTCAGTTTGCCTCTCCCTCTCCTAATCTGTCTCTAGTCTGATTTGGGTAGGTAAGGCAGAGAAGGAACAAGGAAAGGATAGCCTCTTAGTCCCTCTTAGTCCTCTTCTTGCTTCCCTTGAGGCAGCCTCTTAGTCCAAGCGTGGACAGAACCAGATTTGGGAGTGGATTTTACTAGAAAAGTAAATTTGGGGCAAGCACAGGAGAGATGCCCAGCACCACTGAGCTGCCAAGAAAGACAGGACAGAATCATGCCAGCCATGAGCCCAGCATCTGCCTGGGCTTGGCCCCTTCAGTCCCAACTTCTCTCCAGTGACTGACTCAGAGTAGGGGATTTAGGTTACCTAGAAGGGTCCTGGGGGCCTCTGCTGGATCCTCAGGAGTGGAGCTTCCACCTCCCCCATCTTCCATGATAGGGATGGAGTAGATGGCTCCTCGGGACTCGCTCTCCATAGCTTCTAGAGGCAGCTGCAGCTCTTCCAGGGTCTCTGTCACTGTGACAATGGCTTCTAGCCCATCAGAGGCTGAGTTGGAGACCCCAGGGATGGCAGAAGGGTGGGCAGAGTCTGCAGCAGGAGGAAAATTGCTATGGGAGGCTGATTAGGTAGGTGGTTCCATGGACTGTGTGTGAGGCTGACCTGCTAGAGACCCTGAAATTCTCTGTTCCCTCTCTGCCTCCCTGTGGTGCACCTGGACCCTGGGAGCACCATAGAACTTTGCCACCCCTTCCTCAAATGTAAACCAAAGGCCTATTATGTGTTCTGTCAAGCATTCTCTTGAGCATTGAGAATATAGTGCAGAATAAAATAGCTACTTCCTGTCATCAAGAAAATTTATATTCCAGAGAGAGATAATAAGCAAATAAGCATATTTTATAATGATACAGTATAAGAACAATCAAACAGAGTTATGAGACAGTGTAATGGGGAGTTCTGCCACAGAGGGATCAGGAAAGGCTCAGTTGAGAGCTGTTCCCTTGAGGGGAGGACAGAAGCTGAAGGACAGGTGGAGTGGCCTCAATACCTTGGAGTCTTGAACTTGGGTCAAGGTGCAGGGACTCTAGTCATCCCAAGCCTCTTGACATGGAAGGGCCCTGGCACCATCCCCACAGGGGAGCTGAGGAGCAAAGTGTAGGAAGAACTTGTGATAGTCAACACCTGAGAGTCCCAGGAGTGGGGCAGAAGAAGGGGCCACCTCCCTGGGGATTCACTCTTTCCAAATGTCAGTTTAGGCTCAATTATCTTCTCTGCGGCAAGCCCATGAACTGACGGTGGAACTAGGCTAAGGAAAGCCCTGCCAGCAATCTGTGCTTGGTCAGGCAAGACAGGACAGCATGTCTCTGCCGGGTCACCTGCTCTGGTGAGTCTGACTCCATACCAGACCTTCTGGCCCTGAGTTTTGCTGCCTGTTCTCCACCTGCTCTCCCTTAAGTCATGCTCCCTCCCTCCCTTTCCACTTCTCCCAGGAGAGAGTGCTTGACCCACAGCCTGTCCTTGAGGTCCTGCTCCCTGTGGCAGTTGTGTCTGTCCATCAGTATGTGGTGGATAAAGATCTGATGTAGGTTCAGAAACCCTCTGGAAAACATTTGGTCAACTAGAACTTGAGTAGGTCACTCATTGAACCAAGAGGAAGTCAGTCATCACTGCTGTGCCAATAAACTGATGGGCAATGGGCACTTCTGCAGCAGCCCAGTGAAGACACAAGCATGGATTACTGGGCAGGCAGAGAAGGACATGCAGAAAGGTGATTACTCCCCGAGCCCACACCATTGAGTGAAACCAAGCGTGGAGCATGCCCAGAAGTAGAACCCTGGATGACAAGCTGGGCACCACCTTCGGTAGATGGTCAGGACTCCAGAGGACCTGGTCAGAGCTGGGGTGGGATCTGCAGTTCTGCAGGGAGGGGCTCACCTCGGAAGCAGTAGACGTTGAAGCGGCTGTGCTTGTTGGGGAAGCCGGTCTGGTTGGGGAAGAGGAAGAGGGTCTTGACACCAGGCAGGCCCCCACCACAGCGCTGGCTAGGTGTGACGATGGGGTATCGCACGCTGCCATCAGCCAGCCAGCCGGGGCTGCAGCGATCCAGGCCACCATCCCAGGCTGCATACAACTGGCCTGTGGTGGCGATCTCTGCACCCCGCTCCCGGCAGTATTCCTGGGCCTCCTCCAATGTCAGCTTGTCTGGGGGAGCACCTAGGAACAGCTCTCCTGGGTGGGGAAGAGGAGGCCATCACTAGGTGGTCAGCAGCTCCTTCCACCCTGGCTTAGGCTTCTCATCTGTGACACTGGTCAGTGACCCTGACTTATAGGATCAAAGTGTAGACAGAACCCCAGGATGAATATTAGAGCTCGGAGGAATGTGGCCCCACTTTCTCATTCTGCAGAGTCATTCTGCACGGTCTGAACAGTAGGTAGCAGAATAGATAGATCTCACACTTGGCACCCTGCCACTTGTCTGAGGCTTTGGTCACGAATTTGCCTCTATGACAGGGTTGAGACCCTGACTGTCTTCTTACCCCCTTGCTTCCTCCCTTAAACTTGTGAGGGATAGTGAGGTCCAGCAGAGGGTCCAGGGAGTACTAAAGAAAAGGTTTATTCTCTGGCAACCCCTCACCCCCAATCACCATTTAGGTCCTCAGCATAGCAGTACACATCATAGAGGTCATCTGGGTCCACCACTCCATAGTTTCGCACCCCAGGGAAGCCATCCATGTCTCCGTAACAGGCCTCTCGTGGTGTCTGGATGGGATACCTGGGGAGGGAGGATAAACACTCAGTAGCAGTGCCTTCCCAGGCAGCCATTCCATGTTGACCCTGCCCTTAGCAGCCTGGCTACCATCCCCCAGGCTGGGCCTCATCAGCATCAGACCCCCTTTTCACCAGAAATGGGAGCCTCGGATACCCACCCTGACCCAGCAGGCAGCCCTGGGAGACCAGAGGACACAGCTACTTCAGAGACAGCCAGAAGCCCTTGATCCATGGCCCCAACCCACCTCACAGTCTGGTCAGACAGCCAGCCAGCATCGCACTGCTCGTAGCCCCCAAGGTAGGCGGCGTAAAGCTGTTCAGGTGTGGCAATGCGGGCGCCTATCCGAGCACAGGCTTCCTGGGCCCCGGCAAAGGAGAAAGCATAGCGGGCAGAGCCCTCTCGGTAGAGAAAAACAACCCCTGAAGGCAGAGAGGATTTCTGATCACCCAGCACACAGACTGCCCTTTCCCTCCTGTCCTGCCTTTGCACCAAAGTGTTGACTGTATGATTGAGCTCACTCTATAGCATGAAGGATTTAAACTAGAACACAGGTAGAATTGCTTTTATCTGATGTTTTGGTGGATTTTTGTGTGTGGGTTTTTGTTGTTTTGTGTTTGTTTGTGCTGAGGATTGAAGTCAAGGCAGTGAGTGTGTCCGTGAGCTATATCTTTTGCCTTTTTAAAAACTTTTATTTTGAAACAGGATCTAAATTGCCCATGCTGGGCTTGAATTTGAGATCCTCCTGCCTCAGCCCTCTGAGTAGCTCCCCTACTCAGAGTGAGCACTCCCCAGGACAGGAATGCTCCCTCCTTTTGGAGCATCTCTCAAACCCTGCACTCACCCTTGACCTTGACCTCCACCGCATCGCTGCTGTCATCGATGCCATGCTGGACCTCACAGCGGTAGATACCGGAGTCGTTGGGCCGTAGTTCGCTCAGAACCAGCGACACATCCGTAAGCGAAGCGGGGTAGGCTGGCAGTGCCACTCGGAATCGGTAGGCCTCGCTCACCTTGACACGCAGCCCGCGTGCCACCAGCACCTCAGTCTCGCGACCACCGGCCAAGAAAGTCCACTTGACCCTCGGGGAGCCCGGTGCGGCGCGGCCCCGTGGCCGCAGGGCATGGACATAGCACGGGATGGTGAGGTCGCCGCCCAGCACGCCCTGCAGCGGCGCAGCGTGGGCCCCAGCGATGCGCACACGGAATGCGCGGTCCTCTGCAGGTGGGCGAGGAGGCAGGGACGCAGGAAGACTGCATTCCCTGCTTCATCGCCGTGGGCCCCAAGCCCGCCAGGATCCGAGTCTTCTAGGACTACCTAGGGCTTCCAGAATCCTCCCTCCGGCCTCTTGGGTCCTCCCCGGATTCTCAGGCCTACCCCAGGTCCTCCACAGCGCCTGGTCCTCCAGCTTGTCCTCCCAGTTGCCCAGGCTCTGGGCTCGGCTCTGAATCTCCTTTGGGTTCCTCCTCTCCTCAGCCCTGCGCCTACCTCATGGCCCGCCCCACCCACCGTGGCTTGCCCACTCACCCTGGCCTGCCCTATGCACCAGCCTAGTCCCGCGCCTCCGGCCTCGGGCTTTCCCTCCTCCTTGTCCACTCCCACGGGAGTACACCCAGGACACCTGACACTAGGTGGCGTTGCTTACCCGAGCTGTCGGTATCCAGGACGTCCGCTTCGAGGACCCGAGCCATGGCTAGGGCTGCCATCAGAGCCAGGAGCAGTGGTGCCATGCTGCAGGCTGGGGAGGAAAGACCAGACTGGGCTCCAGTGAGGACTTCCTTGCTCCCTGCCACACTGCATGAGCTCGCACCCATCAGGAAGGGTTTCTGATCCCTGTCTTCCCTGTCAAAGGATTCTTCCTCAAAGCTGAGACCTCCATCCTGTCAACTCACTGTGTGACCTAAGCAAGTTCTTTACCCTCTCTGGGCCTGTGTTTTTTTTTTCTTCCCCAGGGTCCTGAGGAAGCCAGAAGGGGCTGTTTACGACCCTGGATACAAGTTCACAAGTTGGGATGAGGTTATGTGTTTTGACAGTGCCTTATATCAAACAAAACCTTTACATATGCACAACATCAGGCACATGGTAGGTCAGCAGATGCTTATAGCGTGAATAGTGGGTGCTTTTATACAGTCGGATCCAATACCAGTGGGTTCCACATCCACGAATTCAAACGACTGCAGATCAAAATATTCAGAGAAAAATCATGTCTATTCTGAACATGTGCAGACTTTTCAGTTATTATTCTCTAAAGGGTATAACAACTATTTACATACCATTTACATTGTATTGAGTACAATTAGAATTCTAAGATGGTGACATATGCTTATAACCCCAGCACTCTCGGAGACCAAGGGAAGAAGACTGTAAGTTCAAGCTCAGCCTGGGAAACTTAACAGTTTAGTGAGAACCTATGTGGAAAGGAGGGGGGGGGGGAACCAGAGCAAAAGATGGCTGGGAATGTAACTCAGTGATAATGGTCTGGATTCAATCCTCAGTACAAAATACAAATTCAGAGATGGCTTAGAGCATACAAACATGGCACACAGGTTCTATGCAAATACTGCACCATTTTACATAAGGGATCTAAGCATCTGCAAGTTTTGGCATCCACTGGGGCTCCTAGGACCAAAGCCCCACAGATATGCAGGTGCAACTGAGAATTCCACCTGCTCTCCCAGTGTCAGGCACCTTCTTAGAATCCAGAGCCTTCCTCTCCTGTAGTCACCTGTCCAGCCCTCCTGCCTGTCTCTTTCTCTCTGGGCACCACACACACTGGGCTCCTCCGGAGGGATCCTAGACTGAAACCAGGCAACGCACAACTTGTCCCCAGCCCATTTTCTCCTTATTTCCTCCCAACACTGCTCATAAGGAAACTCTTCTCTTCGGGCCCATCCTCCTCACCCACTTCCCTGCACCCCCCTTCTTCCTCCAGCCATTCCTTTCTGCCTGGCACGGGCTTTCCCACCGGATCTCCTGGCTCTGAAACCAGTTGGGACAAAGCCCCTGTCTCTGCCAGGCTGGCCTTCATCCAGATGCTCCCTCCCCCATCCCACCTTTTGTAAAGGCCCTGAGCTTGGGGTGACCCCCCTGCCCCTGGCTATTAGAAGCTCTAGAACCCAGAACAGTCTGCCCAAGACCTCAAAGCACTTGTCCTTTTCATAAGAGAGGTGAGGTGACATTGAGAAATAGAGACTGATGTCCCCCTCCAAGAGGAACAAGGCTGACCCAAGCCCTGGGTCCCTAGCAAGACCAGATCAGCAGGCATCAGGCCAGTGTGCCCTCAGGATAGAAGAGTGCAGAGTTATTGCCAACATCGTCTTTAGAGTTAGAGGATGTGAGGGCAATCTGGCTGTGACATCTGTCACTGCACTGGTCATCAGGGTTGATTTGGCTGATCTAGCTGGCTAGATAGGTGTCCCCTCCCTGCCTCAATGCTCCATGTTCATCCCTGCCATAGTTACACACTTGATCAAAGAGGATGACCACCACGACAGAGGAGCATTGTTCCTCCATCAAGGGTATCGAGTAGGAGTAGCTGCACTCGCCTGCCAGAATCTCTAAACAAACTCTCAAAAGTTAGAGGAATATAGGGGCTGGGGATTTAGCTCAGCGGCATAAGCGCCTGCCTTGCAACCAGGCAGTCATGAGTTCGATCCCTGGTACCGGTAAAAATACAAAAAAAAAAAAAAAAAAGTTAGAGGAATATGGGGGTGCCAGCCTGCCACGGAAGAGGCCGGTGATACAGCAGGTTAGACTACAGACAGGACTTCCTACAGATCAAATTTTCTCCCACTGAGTACCCACTGGTACTCCAGGCTTGTTGTTCAACATCCATCTCCTACCCTATCAGACTGTTTCACATACGGCCCCCTTCCCTGAGCTAAAAATGATGGGGAGCCCTTCTCCTGGGTCCTCCTAAGTCAGCCTGTGCTGCCTCTTCCTCTACTTCCCTCCCTGCCCTAAGCATCATTTGGTTCAAGTCAGAGCTGCTGGGAGGAGTAGAGAGCCAATGCTTAGGGGATCACTCTGGTCTGAGAGGGAGAATGAGGGCCACATGAGAGGGTCCTGACACGCTAACACTAAGCACAAGCACTGGAGAAGACTGTTGTCAGCTGGCTGGTGCAGGGACACTTGGCAAGAGTAGCCAGTACCAGGAAGACTATTTGCCACCACGTATTGGAGGGGGGACATGGCCCAGTCTTGGTGCCACCGTGAAAGCTGGGGGCTGGAGCTCTTATTACCCTGGATCCCCAATAGGCAGCCCCGGAGCCTGTGAAACTGGCATCCCTCTGGGCCAGTACCCCACTTGCACCACCCTTTCACTTCTTCTCTGACAGCTGGTGACCAGTGAGGGCCTGACCACCCAGGGAACATGGAGGACATCACATGTCCCTCTAAGAGCAGGGGCCACTGACCACAGGGGACCAAGAGGAGCCCTAAGTGGCTCTTTCCTCTCCCCATAGTCCCGTGGAGCCTGAGTCCTTGCTGGCACAATGAGGGGTCCTGAGGAGATTCCCTGGCAGGGGGCACCTGGGGCTCCAGACCCTGGCCTGCCATGCCACACCTGGTCCATCTCCTCTCTTTCGTCCATCCAGAGCCTGTCCTGTAACCTCAGTGCCAAGCAGACATCCCTTCCCCTGCCCACACTTCCCTCTCTCCAACCCAGCATCTCGCTCCAGCCTCTGGATCCTTGCCTTTGCCTTGATCTCAGCATTTCAGGAACTTTCCTCTTGCTGTATTATCATTCCTGTCCATCTGCCTCACAGGCTTCTCAGACTGATCCCCAGACAATCAAGACCAGGTCACGTGTAAGTGTGCGTGTGTGCGCACATGCATGCCTTGTGTCTACCTTAACACCCATCAGCTCCATGCCCAGTACCCACCAGCCGCCAGTTCCAGGTCTGCTGTGCAGGACTTGAGCTCCAGGCTCAGCAGGGAGTTAGCCTGTGACAGGAGGGACCAACAAGAACTCACAGTCCCAGGGACGCCTTGGGCTGGCAGGAATAATTGCAATAATCCTATAAATAGTGCTATTTATTGGAAGCACAACTAATAATACTATGAGCAACAGCCCCAGCAGAGCTGTTCAGCCCCCCTCTGGTATAAAATCTGAACTGTGGACTATGGGCTTCTTAGCAGCCAGGCTAACCATAACACCACAGGCCTGGCACCACTGTGAGTGGGTCTATGGTGGGCACTGTTCCCTGATCCAGCTGGAGTCAGCTGAAATTTAAGTGATGCAGATAATAAGGGTGCAAAGAAAACCGGTGCCAATCTCTTGGCCTTTTTAGAACCATGTGAGCAGAGCTACTCTGATGGAAGGGGGTGTGGACTCCCCTGGGAGTAGCTTCCAGCCCTGTACAGCCTTGCACAGCCCAATTCCAACTGACCCTTCCGCTGAGAAAAACCACCAGTATGACTCCCTCTTACAGGATGGGGAGCTGAGACTCAAGGAGGTCTACCAACTAGCCCAAGGTCACACAGCAAGTAAGTGGCAGAGTCGAGGTTCCAGCTCTGGCCGGCATAGTTGCCCTCCGTGGCTCTTATAAAACGCATGCGGGCTGCGCGAGGTGTCCAGGAAAGGTCGCAGGCTGCTCTCTCTGCCACCGCCTTGCAGGAGGCAAGGTCGGAAATTCTCGCGGGCAGCTGCTAGATGACTGGAGCACGCAGTAGAGGAGACTAGAGGACCAAGGGGGCGTTCCCATTCCGCCGGGGCTGCAGTCTGGACCACGGGAAGCACCCGGGGTGGGGGCGCGAGTGCGTGCAGGAGTGCGCGAGGGTGCAACCGAGGCGGGCTGAGGAGGTTGCTGGGTGGTGGTCGCAGGGCCGGGCTCTCCCCTCCCGGTTCTTGCCGGGGACACTCACCTGCCCAGGGAACTCAGGGGGTGCGGGCGGAGCTGCGAAGTTTCCCGCTGCTCCGGGGGTCTCCTCCGGGATTCTCCTCTGGGTTCGAAGCTCTTCCCGGCCACTGCCGCGACTGCAGCGGAGACTGCGCGGGCACGAGGACCAGGCCGGCTGCAGGGCGCACGAAAGAGGGCGCCGGCCCGCCGGGCGCCGCACAAAACCCCTTTTCTTCCTCCGCCCCGCCTTGCCCTGCCCCTGCCTCCCCGCCCCCTGGCCCGGAACGCGGGGGGCTCGGGACGGTCACGGGACCGGCTGCCTTCTCTGCGTTGGTTCCTGGCGGCAGCGGAGAGGGCAAGGGCAAGCGAAGTAGGACATCCTTCCAGGGATGGGAAGCGAGGAGCTGGAGTGGGAAGGGAGGCAGCAAGGCCTGGAGCGAGCGCTGGAGAATGAGGTTGCGGTTGGAGGGATGGAAGTTAGACACCCGGAGGGACTTCCCATTGGTCACAGGGGAGGAGGAGGGTCTCGAACTTAATAAGGAAGAGGATGAAAGGCGGGCGGACCTAGGCTTTGCTTCTGGAAAGAGCTACGCACTGCCTACCCCCCGCCCCCATGCAAACAGCGAGCTCTGTTTTGGAGGCTTGGATGAGGTGCACACGACTGCAGCCACCTTCCTGGAGAACGCTCTGATTGGATTTTGTCTCCCGTGGTGGAGACTCCCTGCATGGAGGAGGAGCTGACTTTGCAGCTGGAGGGATGGAGGTTAGACCGCAGAATCATAGGTTAAGCAAAGAAAAGCAAGTGCTCTCTAGGGGAACTAGTGCGGTGACAGCGGTGAGAAGACATGCAAGCCAATGTGCAGAATGCAGGCGTTGCTGGGAGCCCAGAGAGCCTTCCAGCCAGGGCTGTGGCTGCTGAATGTGCAGCCTGGTGCCAGGGGTGGCCCCAGTGCTGCCCAGCTGACAGGGACTCCTCTGCATCCAGAATATCAATGACACCCGCCACCCCCAGCCCCAGCCCCATGGCCTCTGTTTTCCCAGGCTCTTTCTTTTTTTCTTCTCTCTTTTCCCCTCCCTCATGGGATTCTAGGCAAAGCCCTGGCATTAACTGTGGACAGGACAGCCAGATGTCTGGATTCACTCTTCTGGACACTAGCCATTGGCACCAGGGGTAATTATGGTGGGCTTTGATGCCCATACTTTCCAGCAGCATTTTCCAAAGACTGCAAGTACAGTGAGGTGCCTGGCATGCAAATGTACCCTAAAGGAGGCACCTGACCTTCATCTGGACAACACGGCAAGTCTCCTCTAGGAGTTCTGTTTTGCTCCTTGTTGGGCACCCCCCGCACACACACTGGGCAGTGGACTTGCTTCCCAAAGGCTTTGAGAAGGTGGCAAAAAAAAAAAAAAGTCCCAAGTCCTAGAGGCTTTAGTGGGATCTTCTACTCTAGGGACAGGACAGAAAGAAAGGGTGGGGTGAGATCCTTCAACAAGACAAATGGCCCAGATGGACATGCAAGGCTGAAGGGGACCGAGAAAGGACCTGGGAGAGCCAGGGATGCAGAGGCCTCACTTTACTCATTTCATTTGAAAACTGTTAACCGAATGCAAATTATGGATCAGACAATGTTTTAGGCTTTAAGATTGCTGACCCAAGTACCTTGCTGGAGAGAGGATCTCAGAAGACCCATGAGGACAAGTTTGGGCAGTCCTGGGGGACCCTAGCATCTTTTGCTTGTCTCACATCTTGCATCTTAGAGCTGAAAGAGGACAGTGTTGGCATGACTGTGTGTCCTGCTTGTTGCCCCACACGCCTGTGGGGCCAGCTTTACCGGGCTCCACAGGGCTTCAGGTGAGCCAGGATGATCCAGGCAATCGAGTGGCTGAATTTCAGTGGCTGAATTTGCTGGCACAGATGCAACCACAGTTCTTGCCTTGGGGAAGCCTGGCTGTGGCAAGAAAAATCAGGGAAATTGACCTTCCTGGCCACCTCCCCTTGTGACTTGAAGTGCGAACACACAATCTGAAATTCTGGGGGAGTGCAACCTTGACCAGGGCCAGTAGCATCTGGTTGAGGATGAACGCCAGACGGTCTGTTCCGAGGACATGCTCTTGCTGGGAAAGCAGCCATGGTGAGACAGGAGCTGCTGCCATGAACAAGACAACTCTGGAATCCCAGTGCGGAGGCCCAGCTTGAGTCACTGTCTGCAGTGGCTTATTTCCCCTGAAGCTGGCTTGTCTTCCATACAAGGGAGTGCCGGGGGTTGGTGGGGGGGGGGTGAGGGGACGCGCCGGCCCATGGTTTGCTGTTGGCCAAACCTGGTTCTTTTCCTTTGCTAGACATCCATATGTGGGCAGATAGACATCAGGTCTCCTGGTAGAAGACTGTGGACCACTCCTCTGGGAACGGATGAGGGCTCATCATTTGGGAGTAGTCCTTTCCTGAGAGATTCTCAAGGCAGAAGCACCTCCCCATGATTTCTCCCAAAACAGTTCCAGCTGGAAAAATTTGCACTGATTTCTAACCCGTCCTTTGAACTAGCAACAGCCCCCCAGGGACTTTCTTTACAATCACAGAGCCTTGTGTCTTTACCTGTAATTACAGAATTCTCCATTTCTGTTCACTGTATCATGGAAGATAAGAACAAGACCACTCTCTGGCAGTCACTCCAGATCTCAGAAAGGGACTCCAAGCACTGACAGAAAGCACACAGGACTAAGGGAAGCAGAAAGGATGAAAGCCAGACTTCATGCAGAACTGCTTGTCTCAGTAGCAGACGTTGAATGTCTTTGGGAAGCTCAGGTGTCTGCTGGACAAGGACACAGCCCTCAAGAGGTGATCTCAGGGGATGGAACTGGCAGAACTGTGAACATGTCTCTTGCCTTCTAGGCAGTTCTTCCAGGACATCTCTCCCACAGAAGAGAAAGATGAGGTCGAGGTGGGGGAATGCAGGCAGCTCTGCTCTCTTCCATGTGCATCCTACTGGCTGCCTCCCAGCCTCCTAGTCCCTGGGGATTTTCCGGTCTCTTTGGATGAGAACAATCAATCTCCTGCTTCCATCCATCCCCCATTTCTTCCCATGTAGGCTGAGGTCCAGACCCAGCTGATGCTTCCTCCCAGTCCTGCCTCCTCATCCTGCCTCCACGATAGACACAGGCAGTCCTCACGGACTCCCATCCACAACAGTCAGGGCAAGCCTGTGCTTTTTGACTCCTAGACATGCTCGTAGGTGGGTGTAACATGTCTCACAGTCACATGGGTCCTACACCATAGGGATACGGGACCTGTACTGAAGAGGAGGGTACACTGCTGGCACTGGCACAGTCATGTCCAGAGAGGGAGCTTTGACAGCTTGTGAATGGGCCAGGAAGCACAGGACCTCACCCCAGTCTTTGGGGAATGACAAAAATGTCTCTGACAGTGGCTGGGGTTGGGAAAATAGAGAGACAGGAAAATGGGGACAGACCTGCAGGCTGCATGACATTGTGAAAGAGCCTACTACATGAGCAGGATCTGTTGTCTCTCTGAGTCAGTCAGACCCTTGCAAAGGGAAGCAAGCCCACGTGTTCAGGGAATCCCAGTCTGCTCCACAAAACATAGGTGAAGGAACTGGAGGACTGGGCCCCAAACACGTGCATGCTACTTCTGAAGAAGAATCTGTCCCAGGAAAGATCCCTGCAGCCCTCTCCTTGCTTCTGTGGGGAAGGAGCACACATTTGCTCCTCAGCCGTACCAGGGTAAGTTCTTGTTTTACTTTTCTTATTGCTGAGACAAATATCTAACACCCAAAGCTAAAGAAGGAAAGACTTTGGCTCACAGTTTGTAGTGGTTTCAGTTTATAACTGACTCCAAGGCAAGGTGCCACTGCAGAGGGCATCATAGAGGAGAAACAGTTCATGGCAGGCAGAAGACAGGAGGGCAGCAAAGTCTAGAGGGAAGAAGCAGCAGCATGGCCTGCCTCTCCTTTTTATTCCTTCCAAGTCACCTGCCCTTTGGGTAGGGCCACACACATCCAAGGTGGGCCTTCCCATTATCTACATCCAGAACTATGCCAAACCAATCAGTAGACTAATTTAGTAATCACATACCCTTAATCCCAGCATCACATACCCTAGATCCAGCCACCTCTGAAAAGCCCCATCTGTGACCTGATGACGCCCTTTGGGGGACATCCAGACACAGGTCATCACATTGAGCCATGTGTGGTGATGCACGCCCATAATTCCAACACTTGGGAGGCTGAGGCAGGAGATCACAAGTTTGAGGCCAGCCTGGGCTATATGGTAAGATCCAGTCTCAAAAAACAAACAAAACAAAACACAAAACAGTCCTTATCTCTATGAGCTTCACTTTCCTCCGTGTAAAGTAGTGGGAGTAACTTGTTTCGATGTTGAAACTATGTGAATGTTTTATATAATTAAAGTACAAAATTCAATTGGAGAAGACTAAATTAAAAAAAGTGAAGCAATCCCTAAATCTAAAACAAATGTACCCTCTGATGTATAGGGTTGGAGCAAAACAATAAGAGTTTTCTTACAAGTGGTCGTAAAATTTAGCACTTTGAATATACTGTATATTCATATATATTTCCATATCTATATTCTATGTTTCTTTTCTTTTCTTTCTTTTTCTTTTTTTGGAAGCAGGATCTATGTCCAGGCTGTCCTTGAACGTGCAATCTTTCTGCCTCAGCCTTTTGAGTGAGGAGCTGAGATTACAGGTATGTACCACTGTGCTTGGTTGATTTATTTTTATAAGTCTTAATGTTGGCATTAATATCTTGAGTATTATTATAGAGTTCTATTAATCAATATCTAATAAGGTAAATAAGTAATTACAGTAATGGTGTTAGAATCAAGATTGTTAGTGTAAGAGAAGAAAAGTTAAGTAAAAATTGCTAATCTTTAGCCTGAATTGGAAATAATAGCATGCATTCATATATATAATATACACAAGTATATATATATAAAAATATACACAAGTGTATGTATATATAATATACACAAAGTGTATGTACTATAATATAGATGTTAGATGATTGATGATCTGCTACTAACAATGTTCAGAAACAGTGACTAGTCAACAACGTTAAATACCCTTTCTATCTAAATTGTGGTCCCAACTAGTATTTCTTACTAAAAGGGACAAAGACTCTTCAGAGAAATTCTAGGTCTGGGACAGGGTAGCTTGTCATGCGTGAGAACAAGGAAGTTGGGAAACTCAGAGTCATGTCAACTTGAGTAGTTGACAACTCAGTAGTCAACTTGAGAAAACTTTCATTGACTAAATGAAATAATTACAGAATAAACACGAATAATGATGTAAGATATGGAGACATTAAACATATTAAAAAGCCCACAATTTCATAATGATAATTTTAAAAATCACAGGTCACCTTTAGACATTGATAGGGCCCAGTAGCTGATTCTGCAAATCAGTAGGGTCCAGCAGATTCTACTGATGCTCCACATATTCCCTTCACACTCATCTCAACAAGCTAGAGACTGAGAGTGTCTTTCTGCTGGCAGAGGAGTGCCTGGTGTTACGGATCAAAAACTGGCAGTCAATTTAAAGCCAGCTGAATTAAATCATCATGGTGCTGAGCATAGATGGTCCACCTGAGGTAAGTTGCCAGCATAAATAGAGATGCGGAGTGACCAGTGAGGCGTTGTGGGTTCTCCTATGTGCTGCTGTTTGAGCTGTTGGTTTTCCTGGAGGAGCTTGTCATGACTAGCTTCCCCAGTGTGAGTTTGACCATTGGCATCAGAGGAGCTCAGGACCTTGTTGGTGAGAGTGGCTGTGGTTTACTTTGGGGAAACTCTGGTCCTTACATCAAGCATCGCTTCCTTGCTCTGGAGGGGAAGATGTTTGCTGCTTAATCTCTAGGAGAAACTTGTCACGCTCACTTTCTGGCAGAACTCTTCTGTTCTTATCATCAGAGGAGCTTGGGACCTCCGGGTTATTGAGGATGGCTGTGGTACTTTTCAGGACAGTCTTGGTCTTTATTATGAGTGTGACTTCTTGGCTCCAGTGTAGAACCCTCAATCTACCAGCATAGCTCCTTCATCCTGCTGGCATAAACTTGCTAGCTTCCACTGCTGACCTTTGGACCTTCCTAGCACACATCCATAAAACAGACTGGCAGAGTCCTTCTTGTGGGCTCTAGACCTCTAGTTGGACTTGTAGTAGGCATTGTCATGGGCTCTAGGTCTTCATCTGGACTCATGCAGGACATTGCTGTGGGACCCAGGCCCTATTTATATTCTGCGTCTCTAGTGTTCTGGACAAATTTCCTGCACTTTCTTTTGTTTAATTCTGGGTGACCACCATAAAATAATACTATAAATTCTGTGTCTTGATTCTAATTTTTCTGCTCACAAGCCCTCACTACAATACCTGGCCTCAGTGCACACAAGTGAGAGCACCCAACAGTCAGCTCCCCTTGCTGAAACTCACCCATGATAGAGGGCACCAGTCAGTTAATACCTCAGCCCAGTTACTTTCTGCAGGTTCTCTGCTGTCCCCCCCTTTCCTGCCAGTTTTGGGCCCCACTTGCCCACAGCCACAGCCTATTCAATTATGTGCCTTTTACTGACTTCCTTTCACTCTTTCACTGGCCATCAAGATCTGGAAATTTTCCAAGCCACCATGTCCTGAGGATACCCAGGCACAGAGCAAAACAAAGTGATGTGTTTGTGATGGGGCATGAGTGCATTCAGAGGACATGAACAAGCCATATTCACAAGTAGCCCAGATCCTATGTTATCTGGCTCCAGGGAACTGTATTAGCTACTTTTCTCTCCTTGATGAGACAAAAATACCCACGCCCAGATTTAAAGGAGAAAAGGTTTATTTTGCTCACAGTCCATATTTGGCTGGCTCCAAGGCAGACTGGCACATGGCAGAGGAGCATCACAGAGGAGAAACAGTTCATGATACCCACAAGGTAGCAAAAGCAACAAGGGAGAGATCTTGATAGCAACTTTCTGTCCCTTTTTCTGTAGCTAGTTACTGGGATTGGAGCAGTGCCAAACCAATCAGTGGAGTAATTTAGTAATCACATAGCCTTAATCCCAGCATTATACTATGAATCAGTCACACACTATAGATCCAGTCACCTCTGCAAAACCATACCTATGACCACATGAGGCTTTGGGGGACATCTAAACACAAGCGATAACAGATACCCATAGTTCTCTCTCAGATCACCCAGAATTCTTGGGGAGTTTCTATATGAGCAGAGAGGAAGTAGCCTAGGCCAGGTTATGGATGAGTCTGGTACCTGGATATGACTACATGTGGACTGTTGCTGTACCATAATCCCACCCATGGGGGCCTGGGAAGATAGGATGAGGGAAAATCCTTCTGGGGAGATCTTCTCTCTGTGACAGAGGTGATTTGGAAGTAAGGGGACTCTGGGGCAGTGCAGTGGCTTGGTGGCCTGTTAGAGGCCAGGAAAGCATAAGACAGAAATTTGAAAACAAAGGAGCCTGGGGCAAGGTCTATGGATGGATTTATAGGAAAAAGCACATGTATCTCATGTCTATTATGGAACCCTCGCTGCAGAAGAGGCATTGAACAGAGTGGGACAGAAGAACTCCAGCAGACAACAGCCATCCTTTGTCTTGCTCCGAGCCTGGGCTTGCATGATAGCCATGAGTAGAGTGATTGTGGCAGTTGATACGGGGACTCTGCAGACTCACCAGCATGGGCTTTCTCTTATCTGGCTCACCAAGCTACTACATGCTGGGCATGTGGTCTGTCAGCAGCAGAGACATGCTGGCTCCTCAACAAAGGAGACAAGCCACTTGGTCATCTGTTGGTTATAATGCACCTCTTTCAGTCTGGGGGGAAGTGCAACAGGTCCTCTCTGGGATTAGTGCATATTCTGATATGGATCTGCTGTCTCCGACCTAGTACTTTGGCCAGAATCTAGGGCACAAGGTAATGGCTTACTCTCATGAGATTTCTTATAGTTTATCACCTCCAAGCAAAATGATTCACTGCCCAATGAAAGAAAAGTGACTATGGGGATGTGAGACTGTGCTACATCACTGTGGATCTGACAGCTTGGTGGTACATTACAAGGGCTTCTTCACAGCACATTCAAAACCAGCTTGGGAGCAAGGTCCTCTGGGATTTTCTTGTCCTCCTTCAATGATCCGGCCCGCAGATCAATCCATGGGGTATACCTGGAGGGGGGACGGGGATGAATAAAACAGGGTGGGAGACAAAGAGAGATGGAGACAAGTTGAGGAGTCCAATCAAGTCTCGCTTATTCAGAAAATGGTTGCAGCTTTTATGGGCCAAGGGCAGGCTGGTGGGACAGGAAGAGGCTATGGGGTGGTTTCTGATAGGTCATCGTCACATCTGGATATGTGACGTAAGCAGGAGAAGATTATGGGTAATATAGGCAGGCGCATTATGTGCCCATAGGAGAGAGAGGTGGAGAGGCAGCAATGGGGCTGTCACGCCGCTCCCTACACTTCAAAACACAGAATATATTTTGAGTCAGTTAGCTCTTACACTGTGCTGTGTCCAAGATGGCTAGAAATCAAGGGTGCAGGAATAGAGGCATCACCATCTTGGTATCCCACTGGGAATTTGTGCTTCTAGTTCCTATTCACTTGGGCTCTGCAGAGCCCTGGTCCCTGGAGTGGTAGATGCAACAGCCAGAGATCATGGAGCCATTTTGTGCACTTCATGCCAACTGGCTGGTAGGCAAAGAAAAGAATTCTGTGACAGGGACACCCCATGTGCCTGCCCATGATAGCAATCATGGCCTGTCAGGAGCTTGGTAATGAAAGGAGTGAAATTGTCTATTAGGAAAGCTCCATAGAGCAACAGAAGGAGCCGAGGGGAGGGAAACGGTTACAGCCTATGAAACAATCACAGAATATTTACTGTGGTTTGATCCCGTTATAAAAACTTCTTTTAAGGAATTAGAACTTGCAGTCTGCTGCTACTTGGCTGCATCAGTGATACGATAAATTGAACTAACCTAAAGCACACAGGATTCAGGAAGTCCAAAGCGCTGTGACCCACACTCTTCAGCACTCACCCCTGCAGGGAGCAGGTGCATTGTGTCATCTGTGACTCTTACTGAGGGCTTTTTTTCTGGGTGTAGGGTGGCATGTTTGGGCTCAGAACAAGCCAGGAAGGCCTCATGGCACAACAGTAATGTGTCTGACTCCAGAACAAGCCAGGAATGCTGAAGAGTTAATGTCCTAGAGGATTCCTCCAGTAAGGGGAGTCGACAGATCATGCCCTGGTTTCTTTGCAGTCAGGTGGGTTTCTCTGGGTGGCTTCTACAGAGAGCAGAGATTCCCAGCAGGATTAGGCCGCCACTGTCCACCTGCTTTTTTCCCATACTCTCAATTGGCTTCCTTTATTTTCTGTTCTTTCCAGTCCTCTTCCAATGACTCTGAACATCACCTCCCAAATAAATCAAGCATCTTCAGATTCCTAAGAAGATCTACTTTTAGGGAGCCCTAAAACAAGTAGAAGCATTAATCCTACCATCTCTAAATGGGTTAAATGTCAGGGTAACATAAGAGTTGTTGAGGGCATTTTTTCTTTTGAGAAGGCTACTTGGACTTAAACCCAGGAAATCTCTACAACTGAGCTATGTTCCTAGCCCTTTATTTATTTATTTTTTTGACACAGTAGCTCATTAAATTGTCTAAGCTGGTCTCAAATTTGTGATCCTCCTGCCTCAGCCTCCCATGTAGCTGGGATTATAGGTGTGTGCCATTATACTCAGCTGGGAAATGTGTCTTTATAAATGATTATCGACCAATAAACAAAGCAGAAATGACAATGTTAAAAAAATCTCCATTTTTTTACTGAAATAATGGATCTAGACAATGACCATCAGTAGCCTTCAGATAAGGTGTTGATGGATATGGGGTCCAATGGTGGCCATGTTCTGCTCAATGAAACCCATGAATATTGCTGTATTTGGAAAAAGACATCTTCATACATATGTTTCATTAACATGTCCCTTAACTCCCACCATCCTGGGTTAACCAAGTGGGAAAAGTCCAAGGCAAGGTGTCCTCTTGAGAGATGAAGGGGGACACAGACACATGCAGAAGAGGAGGCAGAGTGGCCACAGAGGCAGAGATGGGACTGACACAGCAAGACAGCTAAGGTAGCCGAGGGTCCCGTAGTCACTGAGAGCTGGAAGGTGCAAGGGAGTGCTCTGTCTTGAAGCGCCTGAGCCTACTGACACCACAGTATTAGCCTTCTGCACTCCAGAACCAGAACCAGCCTTTTTATTTATTGTCTATATTTTTGAGACAAGCTCTCCTTATGTAGCAGAAGATGCCCCTCCCCCAGCCAGTATACTTCAGTTTGTTAGCTGCCCAGGTGATACTTCTGGTTATAGTTCTGTTACTTTTGTTTCTTACAATTCTTCTCCTAGAGGTATGAGCCAGGACTCACCTCTGGGTCTAACCACCAAGCATGCTCCTGCCACTCCTCGGCCACATAAAGCAGTTCAGGAGCCTGATAGAGTCACCCTGGCAAGATGCCTTCAACAATGTAGCCATCATCTTGTGGCTGTGGTTCCTGACCCTACACCCTTTGTGGACGGTTACCTCCAGATCCCACCTGGTTTACATGTCTAGTTTTAAGTAACATTTTAATACATTAGACTTTTTTTTTTTGGTACCTGGGATTGAACTCACAACCCCGTACTTGCCACACAGGCACTGTGCCACTGAGCTATATCCCCAGCTGCATGTCTAGTTTTAAAAGATGCTTTCCTCTGCTTGTGAGTTGCTCCCTTCAACTGGAAAATTCTGAGACAAGATGCAACTCATTTGGACTCGGTTGCCACAAAGGGTTAAAAGCTCTCCCACTATTTTCATGGAGGCTCTAAACACAGATTCAGCCAAGCCATCAGCACCTTTTCTCCAAGATGACCTGTTTCTCCGTCCCTCCTGCTTGCTGTCATGGTACCCTGACAAAAAATAATAGACTTTCGAATTGCTAAAATACACCTCTCCTGCCTGTAAAGCCAGCTCAAGGTCTCCAACCGCCAATGCCATCGTGATTGCCCTCCATATAGGTTTCCTCACTCTCCTGCCGCCCACAGCCTACTGATGCACCTGCCTGGGCCTAAAGAATGCCTTTTCTGCCTTCAGTTGGATCCTGTCAGCCAGTCCCTGTCTGCAACTGACCCGGAATCAATCTCCCAATGGTTCAAAAACTTGTCTCCTCCTTGAAAAAATACTTCTCATTAATGATACTCAAGCTGCCTGTTGAAAGACAGCTCTGCTATAATATCTGGTAGAAACTGGTTATAAAGAAAAAAACTGCAAGTTTCTTGAAGCTGCTGGCCTCTGTAGAATCTAGATCCTTGAGTTCACAAAAACAATGATGCTTACTCAGAATGTCAGCTCCTGGGAGCACCCAGTGGCCTACCTGTACAAATACTTAGATCTGATCACTTAGGGCTTCCACGCGTCCTTGCCACCATGCTCGTTAGCCACTGTCCTTCTCATCAAGAAAACTGACAATCTCACCTTAGGTTGAGAACTAACTGTCCAGGTGCCATATGCATCGGACCTCCTGAGCAATTGTAGACTACTACAGATGCTGAGTACACCCTGTTTACAGATGGAAGTAGCTCTGTTAGGAATAAAGTCCAGCAGGCTAGATATTTACCTTGGACAAAGTTATTTTGGCCAAAGCTCTCCTGCTACTGCTTCCTGCTGCTGTTCGGAAACCTGCCACCAACACCACCAAACCTGTACCTGTAAGCCCCCTCCAGATGTCCAACTGACTGAAACATCAACCCCAGGTGGAAAAACTTTATTTACCCAGTTCTCCCAGGAGATCAGAGCCAGACCTGCCCACACCATTTTTGCAAGCTCAAGCTGCAGCGCTGACACCCGCACCCCTGCAGCCAGCTCAAGCTTCAGCATCTGTGTCACTGGCCCTGATCTCATTCAATATAGTGGACTTTCCCCATTTGAAGATATATAGACAGATTACACAAAAGTAAAACCTTACAGGGGTTAAAAGTATCTGTTAATGCTCATTTGTAGTTACTTAGGTTGGCCTAAGACATTCTCTATCTGCACTGAAAAGGTAACAGTTTATAGGGTCCTGCCACTAGCTATACCTAACACTCCTACACACACATATAACCCAGGTTTATATTAATTACCTCTACAAGTTTCAGAAATCCAGCCTTAAATTCACTGGAGAATTTATCTGGACCAGACAACTGACTCTAAAGAGATGGTGCACTCAAAGGTCTGCTCTGGCCATTCTGGACACTGACCAGTCCATGCAGGGCTGAAGCCTGAGGATACCATTTATAGGATTGCTCCATATCTATTATCCTTAATTTTTGTGTCTTTTCAGGCTGCTTACACCAGTCCTTGCTTCCCTGCCCCCCACTAGCTGTGGTTTTTTGCCTTAGTTCTATGGATGATTGACCTTAGTTCTATGGATGAAGCCCTATGGATGATTGATCCATAGTTCTATGGATGAGAGAATAAAAAATAACCAGTAAGGCCCTCACAATTGATAAAGATTGGATGAGCATCCAAGGCGTGTTGGATACTCTCTTAGATCAGATTAACTCCTTCAATCCCTTGTCAGAGTCAACTTAGGGAGAAACCCTATAAGCGAAACAAACCACAAAGTTCTGGTGGGAAACTTTCAGTCTTGAGGGCCTTGGCTAGGGCCCATCCCAGGATCACTGAAAATCCTAATGTTACTGCTACTAGTTGGGCCCTGTCTCAGATGATCACATATAATTTGCCCGGCAAAGATTTGCTGTTGAAACTAAAAGAGGAAGAAAACATAGCAGAAGATGCCCTCACCCCAGCCAGTATACTTCAGTTCATTCGTTCCCCAGGTAATAGTTCTGGTTAAAGTTCTTGTTACTTTTGTAGTTACTGCAATGCATAGGTGGTCTTTATGATATATGTTGTAAGAGCCAGTCCCCAGTTGACAAGCCATCCTGCCTCTGTAGTTCCTGCTTGCTTATCCCATATAAGCCCTAGGCATCAGCGATCAGGGCCTGATATTTTGGGAATAATTCCATTCAGTGCCTGTCAACATAAAATAAATCTGCCTCCAAATCCTAGGTGTCATTTTCGTTTCTGTTTGCCATCGCACTTAAGTTGAACAGGCTGAGGTCAACTCATAACCCTCTTAGCTCAGCCTCCTGAATAGTGGGAATTAATGCTGTCCACCATCATGCCCAGATTTGACCCAGATTCTTTTTTCTTTTCTTTTTCCTTTTTTTTTTTTTGTTTTGTTTTGTTTGTTAAGACAAGGTCTTGCTGTGTAGTCCAGGCTGCCTTGAGTTCAACTATGTACACCAGGCTGGCCTCAAACTCACAATGATCCTCCTGCCTCAGCCTCTTGAGTGCTGGAATTACAAGTGTATGCCACCACAGCCAGCTTGACCCAGGTTTTTAAACTAACAAAAAGGCATAGAAAGAACAAATAAAATTGGTATAATGGGGCATGGCTGTACTCCCAGCTACTTGGGGGGCTGAGTCTGGAAAATCAAAAGTTCAAGGCCAGCCTGAGTAACTTAGTGACTGTTACATCTTGCCTCAAAATAACAACAACAACACAAAAAAAAAAAAAAAAAAAAAAAAAAAAAAAAACAACTATAAAAGGATGAGAAAGGTAGTTCAGTGCAAAGGCCCTAAATTCCCAGTTCCACAAAAAGCAAGCAGAGAAAGAAGGATTGAGAGACTAAGAGACAAAGGGAGGAGAGAAGAAAGACAGGTGAGATCGCCAGGGGTGAATGGGCAGGTGACACCAGTGTGTCCCAGGACATAACCTGCCCTCCCAGGAATTTGTGGCAGACCTCAAGCTTCTAATCCCATAGTTCCAGGTCTCCTACTTCCAAGTAGGATTGCTCTCTTCTGCCCCCTTCTGGTTGCATGGGGAGCTGGCGTGTTAGCTCTGGACAATGAGTTGTGGATCTAAGGAACTGGTGAGCTTCTGGGCAGAGCCTCCTGAGTTTGCTCCCCTTCTGCAGGGAGGAGAGAGTAACATGTGACAGTTGTTCTGACAGCATAGCCTAGCTGTCCCTGGCTAACACAGTCCTAACAGCCCTACAGGCTGCCCAGTAAAGTGCTGAATAACAGCAATTACTGTTTTTTAAAGGACAGTGTTATTTGGATTCATGCTTCAGTGGTCTCGTCTGTACACAGTTGGCTGGCTCTAAGCAGGATGGCACAACACAGGGACCTGGGGGAGGAGAGTTGCTCACTGCTTAGTTGCTCCTAAGCCTGGAAGGAAGTAGAGGGAGAAGACACAGGAGCTGGGGAGAGAGACAAAAACCTCAGTGACCCCACTTCCTCCAATCAGACTCCACCTCCCATCAGCAAGCCAGCTAAAACACCAGCATCAAACAATTATTATTGTTAAGATAGTGTCATTAAAATAATGATTTTAATTATAGGTAACACATATCAAGTGTCCCTAATGTTCTACCCAGTGCATGCAACATCTCCCTTAATTCTCAGGGGAAAAAAATGCAGGCCAAAAGGAGAAAACTGCAGCTTAGGAAACTCACAAATGTTCTGTCTGCTATGTGATGGTTACGGAAGATGCTGGTTATTCTGCCACACTCTGCTGCTCATATAATGTCACACAAGATGAACTGATTTTTTTAGCAAAATAATTTAACAATTATTTCCTGTTTGGAAAATAATTTTACCACATACACCCAGCATCATTAAAATATTTACATCCTTACCCCACTCATTACTGTTGGAGCCCACGTTCTTGTGGTGGTGTTAGATTGCCTAAAAAGTAAATACAGTTTGCGTAATGATGCTTTGGTAGAGTTCCTATTGCAGAGTGAACACATAGCTGGAGAAAAGACAACAGAAACAGAAACTCAGGGGGCAAAAAAGAACCCCTAGAAAATTCCCAGTGAAGACAGTGTGGTGGTGCACTCCTGTAATACCAGCAATCAGGAGGCTGAGGCAGGGGGATCACTGCAAGTTCGAGACCAGCCTGGTCTACAAAGTGAGCTAAGGCCAGCTTGAAATGCATAGCGAGACCCTGTCTCAAAAAGACGAAAAAAAAAAAAAAAAAAAAAAAAAAGAAAAGAAAAGAAAATTCACAGTGATTATTTAGCAAAAGTGGTTGCAGCTTCAACAAGTTCCTTAAAAGCATTTGAAAACATAGACCCCCAAAGCCAGAGGCCCTCATTAATAGAGAAGAGGTGTTTATGTGCATTATCTGCTTACAAGCAAAACCTATGCTGGAAAAAAAGAGGAAAAAACCCAAGTAAACAACTAAAGACATATTTCTGAAGTGTGACCTGCCCCCAGAAAAGCCTCAGCCAGTCCTTCAATAGGGATGCAGAAGAAAGCTAAGTCTGTGGTCATGGAGGTGATAGGTCCACACGTGTCACTTTGAAGCTATCCACTTGGCTGGGTTGTAGAGGTAAAAGACAAAGAGAATGATGCTACTGACCTTGTGTAGCCCCAGGTTAATGTGTTGTGTTTGCATCCTGATTTTTAACAAAAAAGATTTGAAAAGTAAAATAAAATTTAAATAGGAATAGAGCTTATATGAGTATAAAAACTACTTTTTTTTTCTTTTTTTCTTTTTCATTTTTATCGGTACTGGGGATCGAACTCACGGCCGCCTGCTTGCAAGGCAGGTGCTTATGCCACTGAGCTAAATCCCCAGCCCCTAAAAACTACTTTTGTATGGCTATCCATTTTTGTGTTTGAAGCTGTTATTACAAGAATCAAAATGTTTAAATTATCAAAAACTTATAAAGTAAAAATGTTACAGTAAATTGGGGTTATTACTAAAGGAAAATACTATTATCAATTCAGTGCAGGCTAAGTGTGGCCTGTGTAAAGTCCAAGGCATTCACAGAAATGTCCTGGGCTTCAAATTCACGCCCTAGCCCCTCACTGCCTCATCTGGGGAAGTCCAGTCAGGCAGTCACCACCACGGTACATGCATGCATCACGGCACCATCTCATAACGTATTTTAACTGTACCTTTTCTATGTTTGGATGAAGAAATACTGTTATGGCTTGAGTGTAGATGTCCCCCTAATGCCTCACACAGTCATAGATGGGGCTTCTTCAGAGGTGGCTGTATCTAGAGTGTGTGACTGATTCATGGTGTGATGGTAGGGTTACGGGTGTTAGGGGTAAGCATGGATGATTACTAAATCAGTCCACTGATTGGTTTGGTGCTGCCTTAATCATGGTAGCCTGGATACACTATAAGGGACAGAAAGAGTCTTGTCTTAGCCCTTGCTTGCTTGCTTTGCTATCTTCTGCCACCATGAACTGTTTCGCCTCTGGGATGGCTGTCTTCCATGCTTGTTCTGCCTTGCTGTCAGCAGATCATGGACTGAAACTTCAACAAGTTGTAAGCCAAATAAACCTTTTCTCCCTTTAACTTGTTGGTGTTGGGCATTTTGTCTCAAGAATAAGAAAATACCAGTATATTACAGTTGCTGACAGCACCCAGTAGAGTAGCACACTGTGTAGCTGGGTGGTCTAGGAGTGACAGACAGGCTGTACCATATAGCCTAGGTTTGGGGCCATCAAAATTTGTGGGAGTGCATATTATCATGTTCCATATCCAAGGAATCACCTAAGACCCATGTCTCAGAACATAAGCCCATTGCTAAGCCGTGCAAGACTCTATGTATATACACATATGAAAAATGAATGACATTAGGTTTGTCAGTCAGTCTGTCTGTCTATGTAATCTTGGCTGGCCTAAAGGTTTCTATCTTCTCCCCTCAGCCTCCCTAAGTGCTGGGATCATCACCATACCTGGCTTCCAATTTCTCTTTAGTTACTAATGTGTCTCCTTTAGTTACTAATGTGTCTCCTTCCTCCTGTGTTTAGAATGTCATTGGTCCAGCCCCCTTTTGCAATGGTGGCCACATGTTGTGTCTTCTCCTCCTCTGAGGTTAATTTTGCTTTAATTCTCCTGATTGACACGTTTTGAATTTTTGTTGTGGTTTTTTTCTTCTTTTTCTATCTTTGAAAAACATGGATTTGAAGAAAAAAATTTTTCGTTTTAACTGTAACAACCAGATGGCTTTCCTAGCTTTAATGGGGTTGCTGAAACTGATCCTGGGAGACTTGCAGGACACAAACACCTTTTTTTGAAACAGGGTTTCACTACGCAGTTCAAATTGACCGTGAACTCACTTTGTAGCCCAGGCTGGCCTCGAACTCAGCGATTCTCAGCCTCCGAGTGCTCAGATTATAGGCGTGTGCCACCACGCCCGGCCTACAAACACATTTTGAAATGGTTGAGCCCAGGCAGGAATGCGCCTAACAGATTTGAACTAGGGCAATCGTGAGTGTGCGGCGCCCCCGCGTGGCATCTGACGCAATGACAGCCTCAGTCGTCCCGCCTGGGTCCCTGGAACAGCAGTCCACTTCTCAGATTCTCCCTCCCTTGTCTATTGGTGTCCCGTGTCTTTGGCTGACCCACCCTACAGAGGCCACCTTTTCACCCTCCTCCCTTTTTCCCTCCGTTCCCCTCTCCTCCCCTCCCCTTCTCTTTCTCTAATCCTCCCACCTCTCGTCTTCTTGGGCGCGCTCTGCACTCTGGTGTCAGGGCCCTCACACATGTACACCCGCTCCGACCTTATCAGATACAGCAGGTGCCACGTCATTTTATTGCTGTGAATGCTCGGGGCGCCCCAGGACCCGCGGTCCACGAGCCACATCCGTACCATCGCGCGCGCGGGGGAGGGGTGCAGGTCCCTCCCTTCCCTCCCTCGCCGGGAAGCGCAGAACCCCGCTCCACTCCCCGGGGCGCCTATGTCCCTGTGTAGCAGTAGGTCCCATAGGCCGCCTGCTGGGGCCCGGGGAAACCGAAGCTGCGCACCCCGGGGTCCGGGAGGCCCCCACAGCGCGGCCGCGGCGTGGTGATGGGGAAGCGCACGCTGCCGTCCGCCAGCCAGCCGCCGTCGCACTGGTCCAGCCCCGAGAACTTCCAGGCGGCGTAGAGGTGGCCGACCTTGGCCACCACGGCCCCGCGCCGCCGGCACGCCGCGTGCGCCTCGGACAGCGTCAGCCGCCCGGGCACGAAGAACACCTGGCCTGGGGACCAGCGAGTCAGGATCGCGGGGGCCCTGGAGCTGGACGGGGGACGGTGGGGGACAGGCGGGGACAGGAGGGCAGGGGAGTCGACACCGGGGTGCAGGCGGGGCCGGGCCGACCGCGGGAACTCCCGCCCCTTCCCGCCCCGCGCTCACCGGCCAGCGCCGAGGTGAAGCAGAAGGCGTCGTAGCGGTCGCGCGCACGGTCTCGGGGCCCGTAGCTGCGGATGCCGGGCCGGCCGGGGCCGCCGCACGGGGCCCTGGCGGTGAGCACCGGGTAGCGCACCGAGCCCTCGAGCAGCCAGCCGGCGTTGCACCAGTCCAGCCCTTCGGTCCACGCTGCGGCCGGGAGGGGGCGCCAGAGCACGGTCAGAGCCGGCCGCGCGCGCCCGGACCCCAGACCGCCCGGCGCTCACCCTGGTAGAGCTGGCCGTAGGTGGCCAGGCGCCCGTCCTGTTCCTCGCACGCGCGTTTCGCCTCGAAGTAGTTGAACTGGTAGCGGCCCCGGCTGGGCTGATACGGAAACACCACACCTGCGGGCGAGAGAGCCGGGGGAGGGTCCGCGGCCGGTCCCGGCGGGGTCCGGGCGACGCCGGGCGGGAGGCCGAGGCAGGAGGGCGCGGAAGGCTCACCCTCCAGGCGCAGGGTCAGCGCCACGCTCTCGTCCTCCATCCCGTTGATGAGCTCGCAGCGGTAGCGACCCTCATCCTCCAGGTGCACGTCCGCCAGCACTAGGGAGGCGTCGAGCCGATGCCCCCGCCGCAGCCTGGCGCGACCTCCCAGGGGCCCGTAGCCCCTTGCATGCAGCCCGTTGGTGATGAGGATCGGCGTTTCGCGGAGCTCCCCCGGTTCTATTTTGCTCCAACGCACCTTGTAGCTGGGAGGCGAGGCGCCCAGGACGCAAGGCAGTGTGGCCGTAGCCCCACGTCGAGAGTGAATGACCTCGTGGATGGGAGGCAGGAGGTAGTGGGGGCTGGGGTGGGGTGCTGAGCAGAGGGGGCCACAGTGGCAGGGACTCCCTGGCCCTAGCTGCCCTGTGCCCACCCAGATCCTGCCCCGAGAGGCGGTCCGGCCCACCCCTTTACTCACTCTGCGCAGACTCTGTGCCCTGGGTACCGCCACGGTTGCCCTTAGCACCGCCCACCCGGAGCCTCTGCCCGCGTGCTCCATGTGCTGGGCTGGCCTGGGCCTTACCTGAGTCCCCCAGCGCTCTGTGGGAGATGGTGAGCAACCAGGGGAGAAGGAAGGGGCAAAGATCGTACAGGGTGAGCCGGCCTGGCATGGTGGCATCTGCCAGCAGGGGCTGTGGGCACAGAAGGCGGTGTGCTTAGGACTAAGAAGAAGGGGCAAAAGAGCAGGCAGTGAAGTAACTTCGTTGGGAATTCCTGGAGGGAACCGGCCAGTGGGAAACCACGGGGTGACAAGAAGGTAACGGTGGGGAGGCAGCAACAACCCTACTCCCCCAGATCTGAGGCCCGCACCCCCAGCTCTGCAGATCCTGATTTAGCAACTTCTCTCCCTATAGGCTCTCAGCCAAGGCGCTGTTTCCCAAGCATGCCATCGACTGAGTTTGCCAGCTCTAGTCTCTGTCATCTCCTAAAGCCCATTCTCCAGAGTGAATATGATCTTGTTACTCTTTGCTTGGAACAGTGGCTTCCCAAGGCCCTGAGGGTCAAGTTCGATCCCCATACAATTTCCAAGACTCATCAATGATCCAGATCCGCCTGCACCTCTAACATCATCCCCTTGATGCCCTTCACCTCACCCTGTGCCCTAGGATCCAGACAAGATACACTCCCAGAAATGTCCCAAACAGCGCAGGGTCAAGCTCACCTCTGTGCACAGGTGTGGACTTGGGTATCACCTTCTCTAAGAAACCTTGCTTACACTGCAGCTGGTCACACTGGGGTGCACTGTGGTCTACTGGATTGCACCAGGGACCTTTCTTTTGAAGCCCTGTGTGCATGTGTATGCGTGTGTGCAGATGTGTGTGTGTGTGTGTGTGTGTGTGTGTGACTTGGAATTCAGCCAGGTCCTTCACACTAAGCTACATTCCCATCCTTTTTTTTATTTTTTATTTTGAGATATGATCTTGCTAAATTCCCCAGGCTGGGGTGAACCCTCCTGCCTTAGCCTTAAGAGTGCTGGGATTCCAGGCAGGCATGGCCACCACACCCAGAAAAAGTACTTTTATCAGCACCTCAACTAATAGTGTGATTTAAAGTAATACATATGACATGTGAAATACGAGGCTTTTCAAAACTTTAAAGTAGAAAATTATAAAATTATTTTAACTATAACTGTCTCTTTTGGCAGTGTACTGTTATCCTTCTTTATCATCTCTATTCTTTTTTACTGTACTGAGGATTGAACCCAGAGGCACTCCACTATTGAATTACATCCCAAGCCTTTTTTATTTTTTATTTTGAGACGGTCTTACTAAGTTGCCCAGGCTGGTTTCAAGCTTGTGATCTGTCTGCCTCAGCCTCCCAAGTAACTGGGATTTACTGGTGTGCACAACCAGACCCAGTGATTGGATCTATTCATAGCACTTTGATTTTTATTTTTTATTTGGACTGAGAACCCCTTGACCTCGTTTTATTAATTTTCTAAACCTGGCCCATCCACATCCTAATGCATGACTTTGAACAAGTTACTTAACCTCTCTCTGCCTCAGTGTCTGCATCATCACTGGATAATAATGACTCCTCCCTCCTTGAGTAATTTCAAGGATTAGATGAATTCATAACATCTATGTCAAAGGCTTAAAATAGTGCCTGATGTGTGTGGTGCTCTGTATGTGGTAGCTACTATCCCCAGTCCTAGCATCATTTCTAGCACAGAGTAAAAACGGATAGGTGAGTGTTTTAATGAATGAATTAACTTTAAGGATTTCTGGGGAGAAAATCTGGGTACAAGGAGAGAGAGGAGACTCTGGAGAGTGACCAGAACCCAGGCATTGTGCTATATACCTGTAATCCCAGAACTCTGGGAGGCTGAGCCAGGAGGATGGTAAATTCAAGCCCAGCCTGGGCAACTTAGTGAGATCCTGTCTTGAAATTAAATAAATTAAAAACCCTGGGCATGTAGCTCCATGTAAAAGTTCTGGGATCAATCTCCGTACCCCAAGGTGTAGGGGATACCTGGAAATCTAATGAGCCAAGCCCCAACTTCCTGAAGATGCAAGCCAAGCAAGCTTGCAGCAGGAGGAACATCGTTAGGCATACTAAGAACTTCCTGGTGGTTAAGAGAGACAGAAAATGAGTCAAAGAACCACTTGTCCTTTACAGGAAAACCTAGTAAGTAAGAGTGACTGCAGGGACTGAAATGGGTTTGGAACTATCTCTAAAGACAACTAGCATGAACACATGTGAAAACTACTATCCCTGACATGCCTGTAAGCACTTCACCTGTGGATTTCTATATTTACTTCTCCTGGCAATGCTGTGAGGTAGGAACTAATAAGTGTCATGGGACACATACTAAAACAAAGGTGCATATGATGCTGGGTGCAGTGGTGCATGCCTGTAATTTCAGCTCTTGGGAGGAGAAGCAGGAGGATTGCTGCAAGTTTGAGGCCAGTGTGGGCTAGAGAGTGAGTTCAAGACCAGATTGAACTGCAGAGCGAATCCCGGTCTCAGAAAACAACAGCAATCAAAAACTGGTGTACATTTTGAGGAAATTAGTGCATATCATATGACTGGTAGGATTTGGATCTGTATCTGATAGCTTAAGCTCCTCCCCTGCCCCACCTGTCTTTGGGCTGGGGGACTAAACCAGGGCCTTCCTAACAAGCTTCAGCCCCTGCCTTTTTTTTTTTTTTTTTTTTTTTTTTTTGTCTTTTTCGTTTTTATCGGTACCAGGGATCGAACTCACGACTGCCTGCTTGCAAGGCAGGCGCTTATGCCGCTAAGCTAAATCCTTAGCCCCTCCCTGCCTTTTCTTTATTTTTTATTTTGAGACAGGGTCTTGCTAAGTTGCTATGCTGCCCAGACAGGGCCTGAACTTGCAGCCCTCCTGCCCGAGCCTCCCAGAGTACCAGAGTGCCGGGATTACCAGCCTGCACCATTGTACCAACTAGGCTTTCAACTACTGATCTATATTTCAGTATTTCAAGGCAGGTGCCACATCATCCTCATTCCCCTTGCAGAAAATGACACCGTAGCCAGCAGCCCTGTGGCCTACCTGTTAGAAGTCTCTGCCCGGAGGTGAAAGAAGCAATGGGTAGCAGCCTCCTGTCCTGCGTAAGGGAAGGGAAGCTTCTGGGTGAAAGTGTTGTCCAGGCTCCTGGAAGGTTCAAGCACTTTACAGTCCAGGGTCTTGAGCACCTAGGTGACCCACGTGGTGGCTCCTTTTACACCTTTGAGGCAAGCCTTCTCTCCTGCGCTCAAAGAAGAAGCCAAGGTGCCGAGAGCTACCCAACTTGCCAGTCCACTGAGCCAGGGTAATGGACCTTGTCCAGCCCTGTGGCTTTATCTGTGGAGCCCCCTGTCCTGGGACCAGGGAAGGATACCGAGCCTGGGCTGAGGGCGAGAACCCATGGCAGGTCGAGTGAAGACAGCAATGTGGAAGGCACAGAAAGCAGGTGCTTTAGGTGCTGCCAGACGCTGGTGAACCAGAAGAGGTGGGGACCAACATGGGTGGCAAGAACTCTGACCATGGCTCAGAGACCCACAGCCTCCCTGGCACTTCCACATGGGCCTCCTGCAAGCAGCAGCTGACCTTCCGCAGCAGTGTCCTCACCTCTGCCCCCGATGCCTGCGTGTGCATTGCCTTTGAGAAGAAGCTGTCAAGGTGGAGAGTGATTTCCAGCTGCTTCTCGGAACCTGATTCCCTCTCTCCAGCCCCCTGTCTGCACATCCGTCTGTCCTTTACTTCTCTGTCCCCACCCCATCGGAAGCACAATTTCCCTTTGTCTCTATCTTTTCCCTATTGTTGAATAACAGGGCTCCTTTCTTTATCCCGTGGGTAATGGCAACGAAATGTCAACAGCTGGGGATGTGGGATGCAGGACAGGCTGGCACATACCACCGGAAAAGGCCTGTGCAGGGTGGGCAGGGTGGCTTCTAAAGGACAGACATCAGGGAGAAGGGAAGGGGTGAGGGCGGGATGGGGGACAGTTGAAACACACCCTCAGGTCTCCCCACTGTAAGAATCTAAGGAGGTTTTGCCTGAGTCCAGGGGAACAGCCAGGCCTTGGAGGGTGAGGGGGTGGCTAGGGTTGCAGGAGAAAAGATGGCAGTTAGTGAGAGGGACTTCTGTCTCCCTAGGAAGGGACCTGGGGGTCCCTGGGGATGGAGGCTCTCTAAATGAAGACCAGTTTATGTGTCCTCTATTGTCCTTCCTCTTCTTTCAGATCAGATGCATAATCTTAGTTCAGTGTTTTCAGGAGAAAGAGTAAGGCGAATCATTAATCTCCCTAATCCTTAATTCTCTAGATAAATTCAATTTCTCTAAAGTCTCTCCTGTTAGGAACTCTAAATACCTACTGGGATCCAAATCTATTATTAAAACCTTTCTACTGAGGTATAATTTGCATACAAAAAAGTGCACAGGCTGGCCCTAGTGGCGCATGCCTGTAATTCCAGCTACTTGAGAGGCTGAGGCAGGAGGATTGCAAATTTGAGGTCAGTTTAGGCAGTCTATCAAGAACCTGCCCCAAAAGGGTGGTGAAGCACCCATAGGTTAAAACCTCCGCACTGAAAAACTGAAAGAAGATAGAAAGATGCAGAGTTTAAGTTACAGCTCCATGATTTTTTTTTTTTTTTTTTTTGAAACAGGGTCTTGTTATGTAGTCCAGGCTGGCCTTAAACTCTGTGTAGCCAAAGGTGGCTGCAAACTCATGATGATTCTCCTCCCTCAACCTCCCTAGTGCTAGGATTATAGGCATGCACCACCACACCCAGCTTCTCTCTCTCTCTCTCCCCTCCCTCTCCCCTTTCCTCCTCCCCCTCTCTTCTTCCTCTCCACTCCCTGCCCCCTCCTCTTCTCCCTCCCCCCTTCCTCCTTTTTTTGAGGCAGAGTCTTACTATGTGATTGAGGCTGGCCTTGAACTCACCATGTAGCCCAGACTGGACTCAAATTTGCTGTGATCCTGCTGCCTCAGCCTTTCAGGTGCTGGGGTTATAAGTGTGCACCACCACACCTAGTCGACCTTGATGAATTTCTACTTCCTAGGTAAATAGCATGTATACATGTACCTCCCCAGGTCTACTGTCAGGGGATAGTACATTCCTAATGATCCAGAGTAAACCCAATTGTTTTTTGTTACCAATGCAGAAAGACTCTAGTATACTACCTGCCCCATAAGTAACCATTTAGAAATAGAGGATTTTCGTTTGTTTCATTTTGTTTTTACAGAGGTATAGTATAATGAACCCAGGGTCTTTCACTGGGTTTTATCCCCAATGCTTTTTCATTTTCTCAAAACAGGATCTCTCTAAATCACTAAATTGCCTAGTCCGAGGTCAAATTGTGATCCTCCTGCCTCAGCCTCCTGGAGTGCTGAGATTACAGGCCTGTACCACCACACCTAGCTAGTTAAGAGTTTTAAATAGCTTTTTAGCCTCCTTTTTCACTGCTCCCAGATTAGTAGCTTTGAGTCTATAGAATCTATACTTTGGATGGGTCTGAGTTTGATGAACTTCCTCAGTCACCAAATGAAGAAGAGGAGGTGGAAAAGAGGAAATGTGCCCCCAATCATAGCCAGTAGAGCTGCTGCACCCTCACTCTTCCCTTGTGAATCTTTCTGCCTTTCTGGTAATCCCTCCTCTGCTCAGATGCTAGGATTATAGGTGCACTTGGACCAGGCCTAGCAATGGGAGGTGGAGGGTGGGGGTTGCCTGCAAGTGCTCTTCAGGGTCTGATTGGCCATCTTCTGCCCCTGCAGCCTGTCCCTAGCCCTTCCCTCCTCCTTCCAGAGCTGTCATTAGAGAAGACAAATAGCCCCTGTCTCCTCAGTGGGGACACTCTGATCCTGCACATCTGATTGGCTTCCTCCCAACTCAAACAGAGAGAGGGAGGGGAGGAGAAAAGAGTATAAAGGGCTTTACAGCCTCACAGCCTGGGACCCTGCCTCTTCTCCTCAAGGTCCTTCTAACTGTAATATGGAAAACTCTGGTGTGTGAATCCCTAAGGCCTAAGGCAGGAGGATCACAAGTTTGAACTCTGCCTGGGGAACTTAGTGAGGACCCTGTCTTGAAAGGGGGAAGGGGGACTTTGATGGGGGTAGAGGGGGTGGGATTGAGCTATTTGACAGAAGTGAAATGACCTCCTTGAAGAGGTCACTGGGAAAGGGATGGGCAAGAAGAAATGTGTAGTGAACAAGCAAGCCCCACTAGCTCCAGGTCACCTCAGGCTAGTGTCTCCCAAAGCCCCTGGGCAACAGGAACTGGCATCTTGCCAGTGCTGGGACCGACACTGACCAGGGTGCGGTAGGATAAACAAGCACAGAGCCTCAAACCTCTTTCTCTGACACCCTGGACTCAGCCTCTCCTCTGGGCAGACCTGGCCAGGCATGCCCTTACCCAGGCCCAGGCTGGAGGCAGACTTAATTTGCTGCTAGGCCAAACCTGGATGGCTGGTGTTCCAAGATGGCAGATTGGGGGTTGCAAGGAGGGGCTGCATGTGACACATAGGGCTTCCTGCTTTTCCTGGTCACTCACATTCGCAGCTGCTGCCACTGCTTCAGAAAGTGGCAAGGATGCTGGGATAAGTTCAAAGTGAGAGGGTGTTTTAAGTGGATTAATGGCAATGTGTCTTTTATTGTAATGAATTGGGGGGGTACCAGGGATCGAACTCATGACCTCATGCTTGCCAGGCAGGTGCTTATGCTGCTGAACTAAATCCCCGGCCCTTGTAATGAATTTTTTTAAAAAAGTAAATATTCACTATATATTTTAATTGCCTCATTTATGTTCAAGTGGATTTTTTTTTTTTTTAAGACAGGGCCATGAGACCAAGGCCAGCCTGGGCTGTCAACCTAGGGAGCTCAAGGCTGGCAAAGGGAGCAAAAACAAGACCCTATCTCAAAACATGGAAAGAAACCCCAAAACTATTTTTGCTCAGCTAACCCTGCAAGGACACTGAAGTCTTGATTCCTCATTCTCTGGACCACAAAGCTTTCTCTTTCATCTTCCTACTTGTCTGATTCTGGCCAGTCTGAGTTGGGGGACTTCACTTTGCATGCATCCACTCCCGGTCTCATACTGGGCAAATTTAAACCCTGAAGCAACAGGATCTTCAAGTATTAGTCACCCATTCTCTAGCCAGGGTTCAAATCATTGTTACAAAATAAGACCCATTTTATAGCTTTACATTTTTTCACATGGGAGAAGTAACTGTTATACAGCATTACCATTTCCACTTTGTGGATGAGGAAATTGATGCCTAGTGAGGGTTAATAATAATGATAACTTGTTCAAAGCATGCAGTTCCTAAGGAATCTACATAGATTATCTTTAAAACTGCATGAATCTTTTCTTGCCACAAAAGAATAATTACTCCAGAACCAGGCGATGTAGTGGATACCTGTAACCCCAACATTCTCTGTGAGCTAGAGGGCAGACTGAACTACATAGTGAGTTCAAGGCCAGCCTGGAATATATAGCAATATATATTCCAGGAATATATACCTTGTCTCAAAAACAAAACAAAGCAAAACAGAACATTCTATATGCATGCAAGTCACGTTCCACTTAATTACTTTTATATATTATAAAAGCAAAAGTAATACATGCACATAATAAAATAGTTCAACCACTATCACTAGAATGAAATTCAGAATAAAATTCTTCCTTTCTCTCATCTTCCTCAGGAACAAACTTTTCTTTCTTTCTTTTTTTTTTTTTTTTTTTGTTGTTGTTGTATTGGGTATTGAACCTCAGAGGGGCTGCACCACTGAGCTACACCCCACCAGCAGGAGCAGCCCTTTTTATTTTCTTAGGCGTGGTCAGCCACTGGTCTACCATGGAGCCACATGCCCTAGACTAATCCAAGCATTGTTAAGCTTCTTCTGTATCTGTCCAGAGAAATATTTAGGAATCCACAAGAAGCAGATAAATAAAAACACACAGCTGTCCTGTGCTCTGACCATACTAAACTGCTGTAGACACTGTTCTCTGCTTCTTTTTGCCACCTAAAATGTGAGCATCTCTCCTATCAGCGTATGCTATACAGCTCCTTTCTTTTTCCCATCTGCATAGGATTAGAGTGGATGGCCATAGCATGGCTTATGTAATGAAACACCTATTAATGCACAGTTAGGTTCCTCAGGTTGGAAGAATGAGCCAAATAACAAAACTATAACTCCTGCCTGAAACTGTAATAAATCCAGAAGCTCAAAGGTTTAAATGTAAAATATAAGGCCATCAAGATGCCAGACTAAGTCACAGAATAATAATTATTTAAATTGGAAGGCAACTTTAACATCTTTTTTCTTTCTTTAGCTTGTTGAGACCGGGTCTTACTACATAACCCAGGCTGGCTGTGAACTTGCTGTGATCCTCTTGCCCAGCTTCCCGGCGGGCAGGGATTACAGGGCTCTCGACCGCTCAGCTGTAACTGCCTTTTTTACTGATTATACAATTATATACCTCACATGTGTGTGTGTGTGTGTGTGTGTGTGTGTGTGTGTGTGTGTTGCATTCTGCTGCTGAGTCACATCCCAGCCCCTATGCTTAACGGTGGACAATTTAATAAACATAAAAACATTAAAAGTGAAAACACCCTGAATACTAGCACACAGAGAAAAATGCCCTTTGATAATATGTACTTTGCTGCCTAAGCTTCCAATCTTTCAAGGTGTTTCTCTTTATTTATTTTTTTTAAGGAAAGACTAAACAAAACAGAAAAAGGGTAGAAATAATACATACTTTCAAAGAAAAAATAAACAGTAAGAAATCACTAGTTGATGATTACATATTGTCTCCTTACAAATAGTTGTTCAAGTTACAAAAGTGAAGCATACGAAGTGGGGATTCAAACAACAAGACTGCAAACAGTTCTGTTCAACTATCCAACAAAAACTTAGTAATATGGTTTGATAACCATATTATCAAATTGGGATTGATATCCTATACACTTAAACATACATGTAGTTACCCATACCTTCATTTTATATTAAGATTAAACAAACCAAAGCAGGCTAAAATCACTCTGAACAAAGAATTATAGTATTGCTGGATTTCACATCATGACACTACAATCAGCACTGGGTACTGTGGTGTCTCTTTTTCTTCAAAGTAGTTGTTCATTGCATCAAGCATTATAAGATCAGTTCTTGTAAACTGTTTATAGATTCTACACATGCATGAGTCTCAACATGTATTTCTATTCTTTCCGTAATAGAGGGAGAAACAAAACAAAGCAAGACAAAACATTTTCCTATAAACACATGAAACGAAAAAGTCATATAAAACCACTGTACAAGGTGTTCTACAATGATTACTGTGTTTTCTCTTGTTGTCTTCAATAGAATTGTCTATATCATCAGACATAGTATAATTGAATATAGCAGTACATAACAATATTAATAAAAACAAAACTTTGTAGTGTGAAACTTCAAAAACAGGTAATAATCAAACCAGAATGTGTATCGTACTGAGTCTTGTTATCTTCAGTGCAGTTGCCTAAACTCTCAGACTTGATACTATCAATCATATCAGTTTTGAATAAAATCTGTCGATACCAAACAGCAATCAAACAAACCAGATTTAACTAAGATCAGTCATGGTAAAACAGTATAAGTTATAGAGGGCTCTAGATTAAGTTAATAGGAAATTAAGGATGATTACCGTACTATATCCTGTTATTTTTGGGATAGCTGTCTGTGCCCTCAGATCTAGTGCAAGTAGACAAACTGGGACAGAATATAATCTATCTAAGCAGAGCGATGTAAGTAATGTGGGTTTTAAATCCTGGTACACAAGTAACAACATCCTCTGCCTTCTTTTTAAGACTATTCCTACCCTTTCACTCCCACAGGGTGCACTGTGCATTTTTGGATCTCACCACCTCTCAGTTTTTAGATTGGGGGCAACCTGCTATTTACCTAAGTCGTTCCGAACCTTCTCCCTCCTGGACTTGATCTCAAGTTGCATTCATTTACCTATTAACGCCTGTCTTTCCAACCTATCCACAAAAACTGGTCTAGTTGTCCCTATTACTCTCTGGTTCCCTGTCACATAGAGCATTGTTTCCTCATATTTGATTTTCGGTCCATAAACCCTTTTTCAGGTTAATTATATTTCCTATAAAGAGCATCTTGGTGGACTCTACCTCCTGATCTACTCTGCCATGGATTCTCTCTCTTTTTTTTTTTTTTTTTTTAGTGTATCAAGGCCATCTATATTAGAGATTATAGCGGACCTCTTCTGCCTCATTTCTGTTGTGTTCTTTTTCTGCCATTAGTTGTCTGCTTTTCTCCTTCATTTCACTTTCTGCTCCATTCATTGAGGCCTCTCTTCCACTGTTCCTGAAATCCTGGTACTTTTCTCTCTCTCTAGAATGTCCTTCAGTATCCTCTGTAGGGTTGGATTGGTGGTCGCAAATTCCCCCAGTTCCTCTTTGTCTTGCTAGCATCTTGTTTTTTCCATTAATTTCTAGAGACAGTTTTTCAGGGTACATCAATCTGGGCTGGAGGTTGTTTTCTTTCAGGGCTTGGACTACTTTGCTCCAAGCTCTTTGTGATTTGATGGTCTGTGTCTGTGTCAAGAAGCCTGCTGTGATTTTGATGGGTTTTCCTTTATATCTGTTTCTTTTCTTTGACAGCTTTTAATATTCTGTTCTTATATTGTATTTCTGAGATCTTGATTATTATATGCCTGGATGTGGCTCTGTTTTGGTTGTAGGTGGCTGGAGTTCTGTATGCTTCATACATCATTTCCTTCTCCTATGTGTGGGAAGTTTTCCTTAATTATTTCTGTGAAGAGCCCTTGTAGTTCCTTTGTTTGTACCCCTGCTTCTTCAGTTACATTCTTTTTTTTTTTTTTTTTGTACCGGGCATCAAAATCATGAATTCACACTTGCTAGGCAAGCGCTTATACCACTGAACTAAATCTCCAGCCTCACATTCTTTATTCCTTAGTTATATATCCTCTTGTCATCTTCTAGCCTTTGTATTGTTACTGCCTGTTTCTTTGTTATTTTTAAGAAATTTTTCCTTTCATGATCACACATTGCAAACCTGTCTTCAAGTTTTGATAGTCTATCCTTAGTGTCTTTCAAGCACTTTTGCCAGTTTTCAATGGAGTTTTTATTTCCTGGTAATGTCATTGAACCTGCTTCATGTATTCTATGTTTTCTTTATATTCTTCATTGAACATTTCTCTCCTTTTTTTGTGTTCTTCCATTCTTGCATCTGTGTCTTGTTGAGAGGTGCTTAGCATTTCTTTTATTAATCTACTTATATCTTGCTTTACTTGATTAAATATTTCACTTTTGAGCTTGTCTATGAGGTCCTGAAGATATATCTTTATGCCCACTGATGCCATGTCTAGTATTGCATGTTTGCTGCCCTCAGTCTCTTTTGTATTTACTTCTCCTGGATCAGTGTTCTTAGTGCTGGGGGCTGAGGACTTTTTCTTGTTTCTTTCTTTTGTCATGTTTTTGGTTTCTTCCATATAGGTGTACAGAAGTGGTCTTAGTCCCTGTCCTTGTTGGTTATGGTTCTTTTGAAGTGCACTGGCTAGGTGATCCTGCCCACTCCAGTGTGCTACTGAGGTGCAAACAGGGGCGCATACTAGCCCCTCCCCTCCAGGTCAGTCAACTTGCTGAGGCCTTCACTGTGTTAGTGTACGTTGTGCTTAGGGAATTGGTTTGGGACAACTTATTGGGTCTCAGCCAGGGGTGTGACCCAGGCCAAGCACACCCCACCAATCTGATCTGGGAAGGGAACAACTGACTGAAGTCACTGCTGTTCCTTGTTCCTGCCAGTTCTACTCGATTCCAAAATGTCACCCCTTTCCCGTGGAAGGGTGTTATTCCCGGCACTCACCGCAGGTCAATGCAGGTCCCTTGCCAGCTCCGTTCTCCATTGGGCTCGCAGACCTCCAACTTCAATGCAACTGCAGTTCCAGGGAGTCGAAGTGGCGGGAATTCGGGCTGCCCGATGAGTCGCGGCCCCGCGAGTTCAGGCACAGTCCTGAGAGGCAGTGCCGACATCCCATGCTTCAGGTTAATGTCAGGTCCAGGCCATCCTTTGAGAACCTGCTCCAGTTCTCACAAGAAGTCCATATTGGGCATTGTTCTGGTGCCAGTCCTCATCCTTGATTGCTGTTTTCTGAGCTGTTTTCTAAGTTGCAAGTCACTCTGTTCAAATCTGAAGAACCGGCTCTTGGCAACAGCCTAACCCTTCCTTCATTTAAAAACGTGCCGCGCTGTGAAATTGTAGTCCTGCTCTAAAGGCAACGTGCAATACAGCAGGAGCCGCCACCAGAGGGCGCTGGCGCGGAACGCAAGTGATCCCCAACCCTCGGCCTACGTATTTCAGCCAGTTATCATCTTCGGACTATGATCTATTCAGATCCTCTGCTTTGTTTAAATTATATCATATCTGAGGGCCAGGAATTTGGCTCAGTGGTTTAAGCACCTGTCTGATGAGCACGAGGTCATGAGTTTGATCCCCTGTACCAAATAAATAAATAACATCTTATCATTTTACTGTTGTGTTCAAAGAATTCTTTATTCTGATTACTAGAATCCTCTTAGACATAGGATTTGCAAATACTGTATTTTCTCTCATCCTGTGGATTGTCTTTTTTTCTTTCTCTTTCTTTTTGTCTTTCTCTTTCTCTCTCTGTTTCTTTTTTTCCCAATACTGGGAACTGAAGATTCTCAGCTCTTCTTTTTTTCATTTTATTTTTGAGACTGGATCTCCCTAAGTTTCAAGTTGCCAACACAATGCTTTACCTTAGGATTATCCTGCCTCTGCCTTCCAGAGCGCTGGAATTACACTGATGCACCACCATGTCCAACTCTATTTTTATTTATTTATTTAGGCGGTGGGTGCTGGGAATTGAACTCAGGGCCTCATTTTACCACAGAGCTATGTTCTTAGCCTAACATCATCTGTAAAGACTAGATTATTAGTCCAGCATATAGTTACCTTATAATTTCAGTAGCCTTTTTCTTGTTATGGAATGTTTTAGTTCTTTCCAGTTTTTCCTCTTTTAAAAAATTTTGAGACAGGGTTTCACTATGTAGTTCTGTAGTTCAGACTGGCCTTGAACTTACTATGCACTCCCAGACTAGCCTGAAACTCACAACAATCCTTTTGCTTCAACCTCCTAGGTGCTGGGATTACCTAGATTTTTCCATTTTATTTGTATTTATTTATTTATTTATTTTCTTAGTACATTTGCCACACATGGTCACATCCATCATAAGGAATTTGTATCTGTACATTATACATACATATATATATTTGTACATTATATATGTATATATATATGTATATATACACACACACACACGCACACACACACACACATATATATATTTTTTGAGATAGGGTCTTGCTATGCAGTTCAGGTTGGCCTTGAGTTCACCTTGTAGGCCAGGTTGGTCTTGAATTCGTGAGGATCCTCCTGCCTCAGCCTCCCACATGCTGGGATTATAGGCATGCAGCACTGTGCCTGGCTACATAATATATTTTAATTCTTTTTTTCCCATTCTTTTCCCTTCCCTTCAATCCTTCACCCCATCCCATTTATAAAAACTTTATTTCCATTTTTCCCTTTAATTCTTTTTCTTTTTTTCCAATCTCTTTTCCTTTCCTTTTCTTTCCTCTCTTCCCTCCCTTGTTCCTCTTCGTATCTGAACATGCTCTTTCTATATCCCAGTACTCATTCTCTATTTTGCCCCTTGTTTACACTTCGGGTTTCTCACACAAAAGAATGCAATATTTTTCCTTTTTCTAATTAAGTTTATTGGTACAATTTAGCTATGCATATTGACCACAACTATCATAGAGAATTTGTACCTGTATATGATACATCTTGATACCTTTTCCCCTCCCCCACCCTCCCTTCAACCTCTCTTCTGCTTTTTATTTACAAAGCTGTGTTTCCATTTTATCCTTCTCTCATTTTTTTCTTTTCCTTTCCTTCCTTTTCCCTCCCTCTCCCTAGTTCCCCTTTCCCTGTGAATAATTTCTCCCTATTTCATAGTAGCTATTGGTTCTTATTTACACTTTCAGTTTCTCACACCAGAAAGAGAATGTGATGTTCACCCATGTGTGTTTGATTTATTTCACTTAAGAATATGGTCTCAGCTGGGTGTGGTGGCTCACGCCTGTAATCCCAGCACTCGGGAGGCTGAGGTGGGAGGATCATTGGGAGTTCGAGACCAGCCTGGGCTACAAAGTGAGCTCAAGGCCAGCCTGAACTGCATAGTGAGACCCTGTCTCAAAAAAGACAAAAAAGAAGAAGAAGAAGAAGAAGAAGGAGGAGGAGGAGGAAGAGGAGGAGGAGGAGGAGGAGGAGGAGAAGAAGAAGATTTTCTCACACAGGCTGGCAAGGTAGCTCAGGGGCACAGCACCTGCCTGGAAAGTGCAAGGTCCTGAGTTCGATTCCCAGTACCAAAAAAAAAAATAATATGGTCTCAAGGTGCATCCATTTAGCTATAAATATCTCGAGTTTATCCTTCTTTACGGCTGAGTAGTACTTCATTGTATAAAAAACACACTTTTTTGTTATTCATTAATGAACATTTAGTTGTTTCCAAATTTAGCTATGCTAAACTGTGCCACTATAAACAGAGGTGCAAGAATGCAATATTTAAACTTGTGTGTCTGATTTATTTCACTTAAAATTATGGGCTTGAGGTACACCCATTTTACTAAAAGTATCTCAAGTTTATCCTTCTTTACGGCAGAATAGTACTTAATTGTATATAAAAACCACATTTTCTTTACTATTCATTGACTGATGGGTATAGAAGCTGTTTAAAAGATTTAGCTATTAGCCAGGAATGGTGGTACACACCTGTAATCTCAGCATTTGGGAGGCTGAGACAGGAGGATCATTGAGAGTTCAAGACCAGCTTGGGCTACAATTGTGAGCTCAAGGTCAGTGTGAACTGCAGAGTGAAACCCTGTCTCAAAAAGATAAATAAATAAATAAATAAGATTTAGCTATTATAAATGATACGCTATAAATACAGGTATGCATGTATCATGTGGTAAGATACTTTTAACTCTTTCAGGAAGATACCTGGAAGGGGAATAGCTAGGTTGTATGGACCCTCTAGTTTGTTTTTTGGGAATTTCCGTACTGATTTTCAAAGTGACTGTACCAGTTTACCCTCCTGCCTGTAATGGAGAAGGATTACTTTTACCCTGGCAGCCTTACCAGTATTTGTTATAGGTTGATTTCTTGATAATAGCCATTCTTTCTGGAGTAAGATGAAATCTCAATGTTATTTTAATTTGCGTTTCACAAATGATCAGTTATGTAGAACATGTTTTTATATCTTTATTTGCTCTTGTACTTCATCTGAGAAGTGTCTATTCATTTCAGATACCTATTTTTGGATTGGTCTTTAAATTTGGGGAACCTGGCCAGGCATGGTGGCACATACCTGTAATCCCAGCACTTGGGAGGCTGAGGCAAGAGAACAGCCATGAATTTGAGGGCCACTTGGGCTATATAGTGAGTTCTAGCCAGCCTGAACTGCATAGGAAGACTCTGTCTCAAAAAAACCAAAAAACATAGCCAGCTGATCATGGACTGAAACCTCCACAAACTGTGAGCTAAATAAACTTTTCCTTCCTTAAAAATAAAACAAAATAAATAAATTTAGAGGGTCCGATTTTTTGAGTGCTTTATATATTCTAGATATATAAATACCTAGAAATTTCTAGGAATTGGTAAATATTTTTCCCATTCTACGGATTATCTCATCACTCTGTTGGTGGTTTCCTTTGCTGTGCAAAAGTTTTTAATTTGATGTGGCCCTAGTTGTTCTTTATAATATTTCCTGTGTAAAAGGTGTCTCCTGATTTTAATTTGCATTTTACTGACTACTAATGAGGCTGAGTTTTTTTGTATGTTATTAGAAATTTAGTATTTCTGTTAGGTTGATTTTTTTAATTTGCTGATATATAAAGGCTTTTAAAAATATTTCCTGTGTAATCAGGGTATTGTTCATAAAGTCTTTGCTCATACCTATGTCTTCAAGAGTTTTACCAATTATGTCTTCCAATAGATTAAGTTTTTCTGTTTTAATATTTAGATTTTTTTTTTTTTTTGGCACTGGGGATTGAGCTCATGACCTTGCGCTTGCCTGGCAGGTCTTTGTGCCACTGAGCTAAAAGCCCAGCCCCATATTTAGATCCTTAGATCTTCTCTAAAGTTCTTGTAGAATTCAGCAGTGAATCTTTTAGTATCTGGACTATTCTTTCTTGTCAACTTCTAAAAAATTACTCCATCAATTTTATTGACTGATACCAGATTGTTTAGAATTTCATATCTTCCTGATTCTGCTTTGGTAATTCATAGGTATCTAGGAACCAATCCATTTCTTCTGAATTTACCATCTTCTTAAAGACCAGTTTCACAAAGTAGGTACTAATGATCTTCTGGATTTTGGCAGGCTCTGTTATGATTTTGCCCTTTTCATTTCTAATCACATGGATTTTGTCTTTCCTTTCCTTGTTTTGATGCCGTTGGCTAAGGATTTGTCTATTTTATTTAATCTTTCAAGGAACTATCTGTTTGACTCATTAATTATTTATATTGTTTTCTTAGTCTTAGTAGCATTAATTTTTGCTCTGATCTCTGTAATTTCCTGCCATGTATCATCTTTGGGTTTAGTTTGTTCTTTTTCAGAAACTTAAGGTTCAACATTTGGCTTTTTTTTTTTTTTTTTGAGCTTGTTCTGTTTTTCTTTTCTTTCTTTCTCTCTTTTCTTTTTTCTAAGCAGGGTCTCCATATGTAGTTCAGGCTGGTCCTGAACTCACCATGTAGCCCATGCTGGCCTCGTGGCAATCCTCCTGCCTTAGCCTCCCAAGTGCTGGGATTACAGGCATGTGCCACCACACCCAGCACACTTTTCTGGTGTGGGAATTCATTGATATAAATTTCCCTCTTAGGACTGCTTTTAGTGCATCCTGTAAGATCTGGTGTGTCATACTGGCATTATTGTTCAATTGTAGAAACTAATTTCTTTAATTTTACCTGTGACCCATTAATTGTTCGAGGGTGTTCTTTAATATCCACGTGTTCATGTTGTTATTGTAATCTTTTGCCACTTATTTCCAGTTTTACTGCACTATGATTTGATAATGTGCATGGGATAATATCGGTTCTTTTTCATTTATTAAACATGTTCTACGAACTGGCAAGTGATCTATTTTGGAGAATTTCCATGTGATGCTGAAAAGAATGTATTCCGTTGTTATTGGGTGGAATACTCTGTAGAGATCTACTAAGTTCATTTGTTCAGAGATTTGGTTTGCTTTTTGTCTTGGTTACTTTTCTCTTGTTGCTGAGACAAAATATCTGATGCCCAAAATTAGGGAAAGAAAGCTTTATTTACAGTTTTTGGAGGTTTCAGTCCATAGCTATCTCCAAGGCAGGGTAGCATGGCTAAAGGACAACCATACATGGTGGCCACAAGTGACAAGCGTGAACAAGGTAAAAAAGGGAAAAGCCTGCCTCCTTCCCTTCCCTATGTTATATGCTAGCTTCCCAACCCTGGGCAAGTGCAGCACTCACACCACCAATCCCAGCTCTAGACAATGAACCAATTACAAATGGTAGATTCAGCCACCTCCATGACTGCATGAGGCTTTGAGGGAACATAGACCATAATACATAACCAGACATAATACAACCAGACATAAACCATAATATTCCACCCCTAAAGACTCATGCACATTCTTTATGCAAAAGACATTTAGTCCATCTCCAAGAGTTGCTGAAGTCCTTACACTCCTGAAAAGCCCAAGTCCCAAGTCTCCTCTAAGGCAAACTCTTAGCTGTAACCCCCTGTACAAATGAAAAAATAGTTAAACACTTCCAACATTCAATGGTACAAGATAAACATTACCATTTCAAAGGGTACAAACAGGGAGATGCAAAGGAATGGAACCAAAAGAAGTCCAAAATCAGCAGGGCAAACAGTAAGTCCTTTAGCTGCATGTCCAGCATCTGAAGCAATCTGTGGCAAATTGTGAGCTCCAAAGGCTTGGGTTACTCCACCCCCATGACATTTCCAGTGGTGATAGCTCTCACAGCTTCTCTCTTAGGCCCATTCTGTTCAGTCCTTGCAGCTTTCCTTAGATGATCCACAATCCTGGCTTTTCCAAACTTCCAGATTCTCCATTGCAACTTTGGCTGTCCTCCAGGGGCACACTGCCTGGCCTCCAAGACCTTCTGAAATTAGGGAGAAAGCTGTTTAACCTCAGAACTTGTGCATTCTCTACATACCTAAAACCAGCACCACGTGGATGTGGCCAAGGTCTACTGCCAGCTGGAGCAGTAGGTAGGCTTTTCTGTCTCTTGGCTGGAGGGGTTGAGTGTCTAGATGGCTGAGCACTCTGAACTTGATTATGAGGAACAAATTTTCTATGTTGCCACCATTCTGGAACCTGGTACAGTGGCTGCCATTTTGGAACCTCATGTAGTGCCTGGGCATCATTCTGGAACATGGTGCTCCGTGGCTTTCTCCTCCAAGCAGAAACTTTCTCTTTTGCAGTATTAAGGTGCAAAGGGCAGAGACCTGCTGCCACTTTCTGTGATGCCCACAATTTCTCTGTTCCTTCTCAGCAATTGAGGTTTAAGCTCTATCTTTATAATCCACAGCTTTGTGGCCAAACTCACATTTTAAATCACCCTGCTGGGTTCTTTGCTCTTGGTTTGCAACATAAATCTAGCTAAAAGCCCTTAACAATAGTGATGCCACTGCCTTAACATTTGGCTGTCTTGAAATTTCTTCTGCCAGATTAATCAGTCTGCTGCCCTTAATCTCAGTCTAAGGCAGTCTCTGGACATGAGCAAAATGCAGACAAACTTTCTGCCAAGCCATAACACACATCATTTGGAGTACAACAACCAATCTACTCCTTCTTCCCAGCAGAAACCTCCTGAGCCTACTCTTTACTAGCAGGCTTTCTATCAGCCTTCTGGTGTTCTGAGCCCTGACCAGACTCCCCCATACAGAACAGCCTAAGGTGTTCCAGGGCCACTTTTTCAGATGACTTCTCCAAACCTTTCCAAACTCTTCCCATAAGCCATTCCCAAAGGCTCTTGAACCACATGCAACAACCCCACTCCTGGTTCCATATTCTGTCCTGGTTACTTTTCTCTTATTGCTGAGACAAAATATCTAATGCCCAAAATTAGAGAAAGTTTTATTTATTTTACAATTTTTGGAGGTTTCAGTCCATACTCATCTGGCTCCAAGCCAGGGTGACATGGCTAAGTGGCAACCGTTCATGATGGCAGCAAATGACAAGAGTGAATAAGGTAAAAAGGGCAAAAAAGGGGAAAAGCATGCCTCCTTGCCTCCTCTATATTGTATGCCAGCTCCCCAACCCTAGGCAGGTGCAACACTCACCCCACCAATCCCAGCTCAAGAAAATGAACCAATTACAAATGGTAGATAAAGCTGCCACCATGACTCCATGAGGTTTGGCGGGGGGGGCACCCAGACACAAACCATAACACCTTTGATAGTTCTTTGATTTTTTTTTTTGTCTAGTTGATCTATTTGTGACAGAGCAAGGGTGCTGAGATCCCTCATAAAATTGTAATAGTGCTTATCAGATTTTTCATGTATGTGAGTGTTTGTTTTATATAGTTAGGTGCACCATTATTTGGTGTGTATATATTTATGATTATTATCTATTCTTGTTTGTTTCCTTGTCAAGTATGTATTGATGGTGCTGGGTATAGTGGCATGTACCTGTAACCCCAGCACTCCGGAGGCTGAGGAAGGAGAATCATTGCAAGTTCAAGACCAGTCTGGGATACAAAGTGAGCTCAAGGCCAGTCTAAACTATGTAAAGGGAGATACTGTCTCAAAAAGCCAAAAAAAAAAAAAAAGTACGTAGTGACCATCTTTGTATTTCTTGTGGTTAGTCTTGGCTTGAAATCCACTTTGTCTATAAATAGAATAGCTAGTCTTGCTTTTTTCTGGGTTCCTGTTGCATGGATATTGTTTTCTTTTTTTGTCTTTTTCATTTTTATCGGTACCAGGAATCGAACTCACGACTGCCTGCTTGCAAGGCGGCGCTTATGTTGCTGAGCTAAATCCCCAGCCCCCATGTGTTGGGAGCCGCGGCCGAGCCCGGTCGCCTTACTTGGCGGACGTGAGGCCTGTAAGAAAGAGCAAAGCCTGAGCTAGATTACCCCTCCCATCGAGTGTGCTAAGATGGCGCTTATCTCCTGCTTCCTGCTTGGTAAACAACCCGCTCTGTAAGATAGTCTGCCTAGCAACAACTGATGTTAGCCAATCAGCCCGCATCGCGCGCTTTGAACTGATTGGCCACTGTAACCCTATAAAAGTGAGTGCCTCTCCCGCCACGAGAGAAGAAGCACGGAAGGAGCCGCGGAGAGCGGACCGGTAGAGGCTTCGGGACAGACTGTAGAGAAGAAGCACGGAAGGAGCCGCGGAGAGCGGACCGGTAGAGGCTTCGGGACAGACTGTAGAGAAGAAGCACGGAAGGAGCCGCGGAGAGCGGACCGGTAGAGGCTTCGGGACAGACTGTAGAGAAAGAAGCACGGAAGGAGCCGCGGAGAGCGGACCGGTAGAGGCTTCGGGGCAGACTGTATAAGGAGAGAATAAAGAAAAGCCTGACCACCGCCAGATATTGTTGCGTGTTCTTCCTGCCGGCCGGGAGCGACACCAACACCCATGGATATTGTTTTCTATCCTTTTGACTTTCAGTTAATGAATATCTTTTTTATTTAAATGTGTTTCTTGCATGCAGCATATTGTTTTTGTTTTTGGTACCAGGAATTGAACTCATGACCTTGCAATTGCCAGGAGGTGCTATGCCACTGAGCTATATCCCTGGCCTTGTATCTTGTTTCCTGATCAATTCTGCCAATCTGTTTTTTTGTGTGTGTGTGTGAATTGAGAGCATTAATACTGATGGTTATAACTGATATAATTGACTTATCCTTGACATTATATTATTTTCTTGTTGCCAGCTCCCTTTCTTTCCCTTCTATTTAATTGCTTACCTTGTCTGGTAGATTCTTTTTATTGTAATTCTTTGAATTGTTGTCTTCATTGTCTCTAAAATATCCTTCAGAACTTTTGGAGAGCTGGTTTAGTGGTCATGAATTTATTCAGGTGTTCTTTATCATGAAAGTATATTATTTCCCCATCAGCTTTGAAAGATAATTGTTGCAGATTGTTTTCTTTTAGAACTTATATACTTCATACTCTCCTGGACTTAAGGGTTTGTGTTGGGAAACTTGCTATGATTCTGGTGGGTTTTCCTAAAGGATGTGTTTCCTAGGTGATGTGCTTATTTTTTCTAACAGCTTTTAATATTCTGTTCTTCTGTTGAATTTCTGGAATCTGAACTATTATATACCTTGGTGTAATTTTTTTTGATCATGGCTACTATATGCCTCACTTATTTGTATGTCAAATTCTTTTTCCATACTTGGAGGAAGTTTTCTGCTATTACTTCTGTGAACAAATTTCTTATGTTCCATGATCCCTTGTTTTGTTTTGTTTTTTAATTTTTAAATTTTAAAAAATTTTTCAACAGCCAGGCATGGTGGCTTATGCCTGTAATCCCAGCACTTGGGAGGCTGAGGCAGGAGGATTTTTATGAGTTCAAGACCAGCCTAGGCTACAAAGTGAGTTCAAGGCCAGCCTGAACTGCATAGAGAGAACCTGTCTCAAAAAGGCAAAATAAATTTTTTTCAATAAGTACATTTATTAAAAAAGAAAGTTTTGGAGGCTGGGGATTTAGCTCAGTGGCATAAGCACCTGCCTGGCAAATGTGAAGTCATGAGTTCGATCCCCAGTACCACAAAAAAAAAAAAAAAGAAAGAAAGAAAGAAAAGAAAAGAAAGTTATGAACTATGCTCATATCTTTCCTTAAGAAATTAGAAATAAAAGATAGAATAAAACCAAAAACAAATAGAAGAAAATAATAAAGATCAGAAAACACAATCCCTTATCAAAATGCCAATATCATTTTTCATAAAAATTAAGTTTGATTCTTACATTTCTGTAGAAATACAAATGATTCAAAATAAACAATTTTGATAAAGGAACAAAATTAGAACTCCAACCCTCCCCAATCCCATGACTTACCACAAAGTTACACCAATCATGACAAAACAGCATTGATATCAAGATAGACAAACCACCAAGGTATCAATATGAAGTTCAAAATAGATACATAACAGACAATTGATTTGTGACAAAGATGTAAAAGCAATTAAGTGGAGAAAGGATTGTACTTTCAATAAATCTACTGGAACAACTGGATATCCACATGCAAAAAACCCAAACCTTGGGACTGGGGATTTAGCTCAGGGGCTGGGGATTTAGCTCAGCGGCATAAGCGCCTGCCTTGCAAGCAGGCAGTCGTGAGTTCGATCCCCAGTACCGATAAAAAGGAAAAAGACCAAAAAAAAAAAAAAAACCCAAACCTTATAGCACATCAAAAATTTCTTAAAACATCCGAAAGTCAACTCAGAATGGCTCACGGTGGGTTAGTTAAAGTAAAGGCAAGTGTGACCTGAGTCATCACTTTGGCTGAGGTCATTCTCTCTGAGACAAAAAAAAAAACGGGGACAAGGTATAAAAGGGCAGAACCTACAAAGGTGTTCAGTGGAGGGAGGCATTGAATTTGCTTCTGAACAGGCCATGTAGACAACAAAGGAAGCCATTATGCTTTCTTTTTCTTTTTTTAAAATTATCTTAACTATATATATATATATATATATATATATATATATATATATATATATGTTTTTTCTTCTGGCTTGTCACACTAATGAAACAATACTATGTTTACACATATGTGTCTTATTTATTTCACTAACTATGTTCTCAAAGTGCATCCATTCACCTATAAAAATGTCTAGTTTATCATTCCTTATGGCTGAGTAGTTTTCCATTCCATTGCATAGAAATACCACATCTTTTTTATCCATTCCTCCTCAGTCAATGGGCATTTAGGCTGTTCCCAAGATCTGGCTATTATAAACTGTGCTGCTATAAACATGAGTGCACATATATCATTGTGGTATGACGTTTTTAATTCTTATGGGAAGATACCCAGAAATAGCCAGGCCAAATGGGACCTCCAATGCTAGTTTTTTGAGGTGTCGCCACACTGATTTCCACAGTGGTTGTGCCCTCCAACATTTGTTACTGGTTGATTTCTCAATACTAGCCATTCTTTCTGGGGTGAGGTGAAATCTCAGTGTTGTTTTAATTTGTATTTCTCAAATGACCAATGCTGTTTAACATTTTTTTCATATATCTACTTGCAATTTGTACTTCTTCATCTGAGAACTGTTTATTTATCTCAGATGCCCATTTTTGGATTGGGTCTTTAAATCTGGAAGGATTGTTTTGGGTCTTTTTGTTTGTTTGTTTATTTGTTTTTTTAGTTCTTTATACATTCTCAATAGTAATCTTTTATCTGAGGAACAGCTGGTAAACATTTTCTCTCACATTGTATATTACCTCTTCAGTCTGTTGGTGGTTTCTCTTGCTGTGCAAAAGCTTTTCAGTAGGATGAGATTCCATTTGTTGATTCTTTGCCATAAGTCCTGTGAAATCTGGGTTTTATTCATAAACTCTTTGCCTACACCAATGTCTTCAAGAGTTTTACCTACTCTATCTTCCAGCAGATTTAATGTTTCTGTTTTAATCCATTCTGACTTTAATTTCATACATGGTAAATGATATGAGTCCAATTTTAATCTTGGGCATGTGGAAAGCCAGTTTTTCCAACATGATTTATTAAACAGGCCATCTTTCTTCCAGTGAATGTATTTTGGCACCTTTGTCAAAGGTAGCTTAGTTTGTCTGCAGTTGTTTCTGCATCTTCTAATCTATCCCATTGATCTTCAGGTCTATTTTTTTTGCCAGTACCACACTGCTTTTATCACAGAAGCTTTATAGTATAATTTCAAGTCAGGGATTGTGATGCTCCCTGTCTTGTCTTTGTTGCCCAGAATCACCTTTGATATTCTAGGTCTCTTCTGTTCCCAGATGACTTTTAGGATTGTTTTCTCTAATTCTGTGAGATATGCTATTGGAATTTTGATTGGGGTTGCACTGAATCTTTATAACAGTTTGGGAAATATGGCCATTTTCACTATATTGGCTCTTACTATTCGAAAGCAGTGATATCTCTCCAATATTCTCTTCAATCTCCTTTTTCAGAGTACTATAGTTTTCAATGTAGAGGTCTCTTACATCCTTTGTGAGCTTGATTCCTAGGTATTTCTTTTTGGGGGGATGCTATTGTAAAAGGTATTGTTTCCCTGATTTCTCTCTCAGTGAGCTTGTTACTTGTGTATAAGATGGCTACTGATTTTTGGGTGTTGGCTTTGTAACCAGCTACATTTTTCAATTTTCTTATTAGATCTGGAAAAGTCTTTTGGTGGAGTTTTTGGGGTCTTCTAAGTAGAGTATCATGTCATATATAAATAATGATAGTTTAACTTCTTCCTTTCCTATCTTTATTCCTTCTACTTCTTTCTCTTGTCTAATTTCTCTGGCTAAAGTTTCCAGGACTATGTTGAATAAGAGTGGATACATTGGATGTCCTTGTCTTGTTCCTGACTTTAGAGTAAAAACTTTGTGTTTGTCCATTTAATATGATGTTGTCTGTTGGTTTGTCATAGATGGCTTTTATCAGATTGAGATACAAACCATCTATTCCAATTTTCTGTAGGGTTTTTATCATGAATGGGTGCTGGACTTTGTCAAAAAGCTTTTGCTGAATCTATTGAGATGATCATATGATTTTTGTCGTGGTTTTGTTAATATGTAGTACTACATTTATGGATTTACATATGTTGAACCATCCCTGCAACCTTGGGATGACCAATCATAGCGTACAATCTTTTTGATGATTTGCTGCAGTCTGTTTGCCAGTATCTTCTTGAGGATTTTTGCATCAGTGCTCATTAGGGAGATTGGCCTGTAATTCTCTTTCTTAGTTGAGTCCTTCTCTGGTTTTGAAATCAGACTAATGCTTGCTTCCAGGAATGAGTTTGGGAGTATTGCTTCCCTTTCAATTTTATTAAAGAGTTTTAAGTAGTAGTGTTAAGTTTTCATTAAATTTCTTGTAGAATTCAACAGTGAATCCATCAGGGCCTGGGCTTTTCTTTATTGACAGGTTTTTAATTACATCTTTGATTTCATTTATTGATATTGGGTTATTTCAGATTTTTGATATCTTCTTGATTTAGCTTTGGTAATTCATATGTATCTAGGAAATGTATCCATTTCTTCTGTATTTTCCATTTTAATAGAATACAAGTTTTTAAAGTAGGTATAGATGATTTTCTGGATTTCTGTTGTGATTTCACCCTTTTAATTGCTAATGGCATGGATGAGTCTTTTCTTTCCTTTTTTTGATAGGGTTTTCTTTCCTTTTATTGATAAGGTTGGCCAACAGTTTGTTAATTTTATTTAATCTCTCAAAGAACCAACTCTTCAACTCACTGATTCTTTGTGTTGTTTTTTAGTCTTTGGTATGTTAATTTTTGCTCTGAGCCTTATAATTTTCTCTCTTGTACGAGCTTTTGGTTCAGCCTGCTCTTCTTTTTCTAGAAGTTTGAAGTTCAATATTAAGTTGTTCATATGTGCTTTCTTTGTTTTCCTGATATAGGTATTTACTCCTATAAATTTTCCTTTTAAGACTGCTGTCCTTGTGTCCACAAATTCTGGTATGTTGTATTGTTGTTATCATTCAACTGTAAAAACTGTCTAATTTCTTCTTTAATTTCATCTGTAACCCATTGATTGTTCAGTAGAATGCTACTTAATTTCCATATGTTGATGAAGTTCTTGTGGTTTCCTTTGGCATGGATTTACAGCTTCATTGCACTGCAATCTGATAGCATGCATGGGAAATTTTCAATTCCTTTACATTTACATTGTTCTATGAGCCAGTAAAGGATCTATTCTGGAGAATGTCCCATGTGCAGCTGAGAAGAATGTGTATTATGATGTTGTGGAGTGGAACACTCTATAGACATCTACTGAGTCCATTTGCTCAAAACTTTGATTTAGTTCTAATATTTCATTACTGATTTTTTTGTCTAGATGATCTGTCTTTTTGTGACAGCAGGGTATTGAGATCTCCCAATACAACTGTATTAAGACTTACTTGATTTTTCAAGTTATATTATTTGATTTTAATAATTGTTTTATATAATTGGGTGCACTAATATTTGTGGCATATATATTTATGATTATCTCTTCCTCTTGGATTGTTCCCCTTACCAGGATGTAGTGACCTTCTTTATCAGTCTTGGCTTGAAATTCATTTTATCTGCAAATAGAATAGCAACTCCTGCTTTTTTCTGAATTCCTGTTGCACGGAGTATTGTTTTCCATCCTTTGACTTTCAGTCTATGAATTTCTTTTTAAATTAAATGTGTTTCTTGTATGCAGCATATTGTTGCATCTTGCTTCTTGATCTATTCTGCTAGTCCGTGTCTTTTCACTGGTGAATTGAGACCATTAACATTAAATGGTTATAACTGATATGTATTAACTTATCATTGTCTTGTTATTTTCCTGTTACTGGCTCCCCTCTCTCACTTTTTATTTTTCCTTTCACTCTAATTGTTTGCCTTTCCTGGTGGATTCCTTCTGTTGGGGTTAATAGAGCTGTAGTCCCTATTATCTCTTTCTAGAATGTTCTTCAGAACATTTTGGAGTGCAATTTTGGTGGTCATAAATTTCCTTAGGTGCTCTTTGTCATTAAGTATCTATTTTCTCCATCAATTTTGAAAGGTAGTTTTATAGGATACAGAAATCTGGGTTGAAAGTTGTTTTCCTTTAGAGTACTATGGAGTACTTCCCTCCAAGCTCTCCTTTTTTTTTTTTAAATCAGTACTGGGGATGGAACTCACAACCTCACACTTGCCAGGCAGGCACTCATGCCGCTGAGCTAAATCCTCAGCCCCCTTCCAAGCTCTCCTTGACTTGAGAGTTTGCGCTGAGAAGTCAGCTGTAATTCTATTGGGCTTTCCTTTATAGGTGATTTGTTCCTTTTCCCTAACAACTTTTAAGATTCTATTCTTATGCTGAATTTCTGGAATCTTGACTATGATATCCCTGGATGTACATTTTTTGATCATTGCTAATAGGAGTTCTATATGCCTCACTTATTTGTAATGTCAAATTCTTTTTCTCTACCAGGAAAGTTTTCTGTCAGAATGTGAAGATGTTTTTAATGTCATTTATGGTATCTCCTGCTTGTTCATTGACTCCAATTAATCTTAAATTGTTATTCTTTGTCTCATCTGGCAGTTGCTGGATTGATTTCTTATGTTCCCTTGCTAGTTTTGAGAAATCTTTCTTTTCCTGGTCACTAACTGAAAGCCTGTATTCAATATCTGAGATCCTGTCTTCACTTGGCCTAATCTGCTTTGAATACTTTCAATGCAGTTTTTATTGTCTGGATATCTGCTTGAATCTGCTTCATGGATTCCACTTTTTTCCTATATTGTCCTTTCATAATTTGCCTAACTTTGTCTTTGTTTTTGTCTGTGTCTGCTCTAAAATCACTAACCATGGTGTATGTTTTGATAATCCCTGTAGTTACTTGAGAGATTATTTCTGATTTTGTTTTTTCCAGAGGCTCATTTAATTGCTTTGTTACCACTTGGTAGGAGAGACCTGGTAGGAGGCTTTTGGATTTTCTAGCCTTATTGCCTTCTGGGTTTGCCTTTGGTGAACTGGGTGTCTGAGGTTGTGTCTAGTGTCTTCTCATTTGTTTTCTTTTTTAGTTGAATTCTTGGAGTGGTACTTGTTAGTTGCCTATGGTGGGTTGCTTTATTGGTGGTATTCAGGACACCCACCAGGTGATGATCACTTCTCTGAGGTATTTTCTGGGTGTAGCTGGTTTTTGAGGTCGAGTCTGTTGGAAGATCTTACCTCCTCAGTTTGTTGGAGATGAGAAGCTATTGCTTACCTGGTCTAGTGCCTGGTTCTTCGGCACTATGCCACAGTATTCTCTGTGACACCCGAGTCAACCTCTGTCATGGATTATCAGGGCCAACAGCTATTTGGAAAAATTATGTCACTTCTGGCTGTAGTGCTACCAATAGCATCAAACACAGCCTATAAAACAATAAACCGAGCCAACCACTGATTTGCAACCTTTAACCATATGAATTGAATTTGGGACCATATAACAGAATGCAAAACAATTATATACAATATTTAAGTCCATAATATGTCAATTCTGTCTTCAACGGTTAGGACTCAAAATGGATTAAGGAGAAAACAGAGAAGTGGGAAAAGAGAAAGAGATTACAAGTAGGTTTGAGAACTAAGATGGATCCCACCAACTTGAGAAAACTGATATAGAAGACTGAAGGAAAACAGAGCTGGAAGAGATAAAAGGGAGAACAGAACAAAACCACACTAACACTCAAAAAAAAAAAGAAAACAATAAAAGAGAAATAAAAAACAAACTGAATAAAACAAACAAGAAAAGAAGAAAACAAAAACAAACAAAAAATAGTCCACTTCCAGAATTCTCTCTGGATTCACTAGTAGACAGCCTGTGGAGACAGCATCCCCAAATCCTGCCACTGTGTCCATAAGCCAGGAGTTGCCTTATGACAGAATAGTAGGCAAGCTTAGCCGGCCTGCCCCAAGACTGTCAGGGCACACCCTAGGCACACCACAATCCAAGCAATTTCCATGGGTCTGCACCCAGCTAGGATCTGCTGGAGGAAGCCAGCAGCCGTTCTGGTTCCGAGCTTATCCCAGCCAATCGCTCTCTCCCACAGAAAGACCAAGTCCTCTGCACTCACCGCCAGCTGGTACAATCCTTCAGGTCTGCCACTCCCCTCCACTGCCAAATCCCTCCAAGCAGCCTCTGGGGTTGCCAGTTGCCACCATCACCGTGACCACTCGTCCCCAGATTCCAACAGTTCCCCTCATACAGTCAATCTGGCTCCAGGCGAAGGCATTACCGGCTACCACCTTTTTCTTTGTTGAAGTTTTTCTTTTTACTATCTCTGTTGGCTTTGATGCAGACTTCAGACTCTTCCTGGGTCCAAAGGATCCACTTTCTTCCTTCTTGTCTTTCTCACTATGGTATATTTCTGTAGTTAGGCGCTGTCTCTCAGAGAGGCTGTTTTCTCTGCTGCTTACTCCACCATTTTCCTGGAAGTCCCTGAGGTTTTTTTTGTTTTTTTGGCGGGGGGAGGGGAGTTGTTTTTTGAGTTTTTGTTGTTGTTGTTTTGAGACAAGGTCTTGCTATGCGGTTCAGACTGGACTGAACTCAATAGTGTAGCCCAGGCTGGCCTCAAACTTGTGGTTCTCCTACTTCAGCCTCCCAAATGCTAAGGCATGTACCACCACTCCCAGCTAATTCCCTTGCTATTTTAAGAAGTCTTTCCTTTGATGATTATGAAACATAACCCTATCTTCTAGATCTGATATTGGATCTTCATATTGGTTGAATCTGCTGCATATACTTTCATGAGAATTTTGATTCTTTTGGGTATCTGTCTGAATCTGTTTTATGTAATCCAATTCTTTCCTATGTTGGATATTTGTAGTTTCCATGTCTTTCCTATGCTCTATTTTTTTAAAATCTTTATCTACTCTAGACTTGATAACCATTTCTTTCATTATGGCCATTATCTCTTCAATTATTGTGATTATTTGTGTTTTGGTTTTGTCAAGAGACTTACCCATCTGTTTTGTTATATCCACTATTACCATTTCAGGAATTTCAGTTGGGTGGCTTTTGATTTTTTCCAATTCAGTGTTCCCTGGATTTGCCTTTGGTGAGAGCTAGGGGTATTGGCTTGCATCTTTCTTCCATTTTTTCTCATTTTCTATATTTTTCTGTTAATTTTCTATGTTGAAGCTTGCAAATTACTTATGGTAAATATCTTTATTACTACTATGAGATCTCTTAAGGAAATGACTACTTTATTAAAGATGTCTTCCGGGCATAGCTGGCTTTTGGCCTTTAACTCCATCCCAGGATCCTGCCTCTTCTGTTTATTAGGGATGAAAGGTTGAAGCCTATTTTCCCTAGCACCCAGTTCTTCGGTATTGAGCTCTAATAATACTAGACAATTTAGGTATTGGCATACAAGGACAATTAACTGATCACAACTATATCACCTTGGTTAAATAGTACTATCAGTAATAGTAATAACATGAAACACAAACTGGGAAATGAGAAACTATGATAACTAATAATTTGCCTCCCTTAACTCTAGGTATTAGATTTATAGTTATATAGCAAAATCTAACACAAATCAAAAAGCTATATATAGTAAATATCCACTCAACAGCAATTTTACCCTAAGGGGCAAAAATTCGCAAGGAGGAAAAATTAGAGAAATGAAAGAATAAAGAGATAAGAAGCAAGAGAGTAAGACAAATTACCGAAGCCTCAGGAAATGGTAAAGAAGTCAGGAGGAAACCAGGTATGGTGCCGCACACCTATAATCCCAGCAGTTGGAAGGCTGAGGAAGGAAGATCATTGCAAATTTGAGACCAGCCTGGGCTACAAAGTGAGCTCAAAGTCAGTCAGCCTGAACTGCACAGTGAGACGCTATCTCAAAAAAAAAAAAATGACAAGAGGGAATAAAAGAAGAAAAATGAGAACAAAACAAAAAGACTAGAATCAATGTTCACAATCACACACAAAAAACAAGTAAGCAGGGGGGAAAAAAAGGGACAGGTGGCTGCCACCACCATCTGTCACCTTAATCCTTGCACCTAATTGCTGGTCCCTGTCTCAGTAGAACCTGCTTCCCTGTCCTATCTGCCACCTCACTGCTCTGCTTTTATCACCACCACCTTTCCAGTGGGTCTGGAGGGAGTAACATTCCCTGAGCCTAGGCTGGCAGAAGCCTGGCAACCCAGCAAGTGTCCATGGGCTACTCTCCAAAAGACAATGTCCTGTTCTTTGTCTAATATAATGAGTAAACAGTTGGCTAAAAAAATGCAGTTAGAAGAAGTTGCTGCTTTTTCTGAAATTACTGTTGCTCAAGGACCATTTCTTTTGGTGGGGAAATGCTGACACTTCCAGCGACCTGATACTGGCTGAGACACTGAAGCTGAGGCATGAAAAAAAAATTCAATGGCAACAGCAAAAAGTGCATCCTTTTGAAGATAACGACAGCTCTAAAGACAAGGCTGACTGGCAGATACTCTGTAGGATCCTTACAGAGCAGCAAAAACAGTTCCCATGCCCAAAAAAGGGTTTTATTGGAAAAGGAAAAGACATCACCACCAAACACAATGAACTGGTGTGCAGGAGGAAGAATACAGCAAGAATGGAAAATTTTGCACTTGGATTTCAGTTAGGAGATGGAATTGGAATGATTTTAAAATTATTAACATGTTTTCAATGCTTTCAAACAATACGCCCACTCCGAAGAATACCAGAGTGCCCACCTGCACACACAAAAAGGAGCACCCTGTCGTGAGTATCTAGGGTACTCTGAACTCCGGGAAAGGTAAACACGCAAACACGCCTGATCGGGACACGGGGGGTACAGTGCTCGGAAAGGAAGACAGGAGAGACACGGCACCTTTACTGCCTGCACCGTGTTGTACTGCACTGCACCCACAATCTTTATTTTAAGATTCGTATATAGTAAACCGGATCAGTTCACAGAGCCCAGATAATTAAGTAGTGAAAAGGCATTCTACAATGTACAAGGTTACAGGTTACAGCTACAATGTGACAGACTACAATGTTTATTCTAAACTATCTAAGTGAAGTAAGTAATCACAACCAGTTCTCATAACTTCTCTAGCCCAGGAAGAAATTCATTAGCTCAAGAATGTTGTTAATTTGTCTGCTGTTAGTGTCACAGAGGGTGGCCAGCCACTTCCTCAAGACTTCTGCAAAACAAAGCCAGCTCACAGTATGGTTTCCAGAGGGTGAGAGATCTCACTGAGAACAGGCATTCCTGTCCTACCTCGGTCTCGCATACCGGGGGGCTATTGTAAATTGCAGGTTAGAGGGGGTTGGGCCTACAAAGTGACACCTCATCCCCCACACTTCCTTCCTTTTTATTTTTTAACAACAATTCCATAAGATCAGGTTATTAATAGTATTTCGTCTTATGCAGTAAAAATACACAAGAACTATGGCAGTGAGAACTATAATTAAACTAAGTCCCATGCCACTTAAAGTGTGGGTTATGCTCTGCCAGATTCCTTTGGAATCTAATCCTTTCAAAGATTGAGCAAGCAATTGCGCGAATTGTGCCAGGGATTCATCATCATTTTGCTTTGCAAAATCCTTGTCAATTTGATTATGCAAAGATTGTATTTCCTCCTGGGCAGAGGTGTTTCCATTTAGATACATTTTAATCACTTCCCATTTATGTTCTGTTTGATTATAAGGTCGTTGGGTTATACAGAAAGTAGTTGAATTCCAATCACATTTTAAAAACACTTGATGCTGAAGAGCCAATATTTTTCTACCCATCCATTCAACTGTTTGTTTAAGGAGGTCTATTTGTTGCTGTAGTTTGGCATTTATTTGCCACTGAGTTAACCAAAGTTCATGAGAATTTTCATGCCATAATTCTACAACATGTTTTTCTTGCAAAGAGGTTTGTAAAGCTATTCCTGAGACTGCTGCTAGGGAGGCTACAGTTATCAGACTTAACAGTACAGCAACCACTATTCCAATAAATCTTTTTGTACGTTTTAACAGATGTTGAAAAAATTCAGTAGTAACAGAAATTCCTGGGTCTTGAGACCATGGTCGAGTTAAATTTACAGGCAACCAAATATGAGTTTTTTGTTGTAACAGCATAACTGTATAAGGCTTAGTGAAATTCAATGTGCTATTTAAACAGGTAAACAATTGACAATTTAAACAAGTACAAGAAAAATGTGTAAAATTAAAAGTTCCCACTAAAAAGACATAAGGCAGAGGTGCACAAACAGTAATATTATACATTTTAAACCTAGTAAAATTATAAGTAGTAGATACAGATCGACTAGTCCCTGAATAGGAAACATTGTACAAGGTTACAGGTTGCATAGCGGCTGGAATCTTCCAAATATGATTTTGAAGGTGATGAGGGTATTCTTCGGCTGCAACAGCAGGGTTAGCAATTCCACCATCTCCCCACCACAAAAGAGGCATCTTCTGAGAGAAGATAGGAGCTCCGTCAGTTATTTTCTTTGGATCTGGAAGACTATACACAACAGAGAGATTACATCTTGTCTCATTCCATTCAGCACATCCATTAACGAATTTTCCAAATGGTCCCCAAATAATATATCCATCAATATTTTTAGCAAATTTTCCCATACACTGTTGCCAAATTATGGGATAATAAGAAATATTCTTATAAGTGAAATCAGGGCATACAGGAAATGTATCTGTATCAGGCGCTGTTAAATTTCTCCAGGTAACATTAAAGGTTTGAGCAGCCAAGGCTTGAAGCCTTGTCCTTTTGCTGCCTGCTTTTATTCCATGTTGAATCCAATACTGCCATCCCAGAGGGATGCAAGGTGGTTCTCCAATGCAAATAGGCCTTTGATTACCATAATAAGTAAAATTGAATAATGTCCCATCATCTTGATTGTGGGGGGTTAAATCAGCCCACGGTGCTGACAAAATTTCTCTAGGTGTAGTATAAAGTAAAATATCACTAGTTCCCCATTTTACAGGTTCTAATAAAGGGGGATTTGGAATATAGGCCCAGTAAGAATGTGGGGGTACCTCAGTCCCCGATGCAACAGTGAGCAATGCACATAAAGCTAAAAACAAGTTTTCAGGGTTTAAAGGCTTTCCTGCTTGAAGGACTAGCCGTTGCCCTTATATGGTCAATTTTTTTATTTGCCCCCATGTAGGGAGGGAATTTAAATTTGGTTGCTGTGAGCAGCGGGAATTTCTTAGCTGTAATCTGGCCATGGCTGCGACAGGAACAAGCTCAGCATCCTCAGCCTCTAGCTGGTTTCGCGCTCGCTTCTGAAGACACGGTTCCTGGGGGAGTTGTCTCCGGGACTGGCGAACAGGGTCTGGAGGCGCAGATCCTGATCCATCGTCTAGGGACCCACTGCTGAATTCCATGTTCTGTGGAGATATAACCAAAACCTTTCCCCTTATAGAGCAGTGTGCCCTTCTCCCATTCAGCCTCTGGGGCTGTTTTAGTCCAAATAGGTTTATTAATTACATAGGGCTGTTGTTGCTGTTCGAAATGTCTTTCAGCTCTTGTTAATATTTCACCTTGTGGTAAATTGAGAAAATTTAAAATAAACAATGCTTGATGCAGTAATGTTTTTGGACTGTTTTGCAATTTAAACAGTATTGGTATCTGAATATCCTCCTGACTCCTCCTTTTTAATTTTTTAATTTGCAACTTAAGAGTGCCATGTGCTCTTTCAACAATAGCTTGACCCTGGGGGTTATATTCAATCCCTGTAATATGAATAATATTATGGAGATCACAAAATTGTTTAAATGTTCTGCTAGTATAAGCAGGTCCATTATCTGTTTTGATTTTAGAAGCAATTCCCATAACTGCAAAAGTCTCCAATAAATGTACAATAACATTTTTAGTGGATTCTCCCTGTTGAGTAGTAGCCCATAGAAATGAAGAATAGGTATCAATAACTACATGTACATAAGAAAGCCGACCAAAAGAAGGTACATGTGTAATATCCATTTGCCATAACTCATTAGGTTGAGTTCCTCGAGGGTTGACACCTGCGGGAATAATTCTTAAATGTAATGGTCTACAAATAGGGCAGGCTTTTACAATCTGTTTAGCTTCTGTAAAAGGTATCTTATATTTAAGATGCAAATGTCCTGCATTTGCATGATTAAATTGATGTTCTTCAACAGGTGTAGTGAACATAACTAAGGAATCCACTGTATTGTTACCTGATACTAATGGTCCAGGTAACTGAGAATGAGAACGTAAATGAGTAATAAAATAAGAATGATTTCTTTTTTGAACATGTATTTGTAAATTCTGAAATAAAGACAATAAGGCAGGCTTATTAGAATATAACACAGCTGAATAGATATTTGTCACTACTCCAACAGAATAGGCTGAATCAGCTATAATATTAATAGGTTGGTCAGGAAAATCTAAAAACACTTGGAATATAGCAAAAAGTTCATTTTGTTGCACAGAGTTAAAATTTGTTTGACGTACCCAATAAGATTTTTGAGTCCAATATGCAGCTTTATTTTTAGATCCATCTGTAAATATAGTCAAAGCTTGTGGAATTGGTTGTACAGCTAATAAAGTATTAACCACAAATTGTTGACGTCTAAAAAAATCACATAATTTACTTTTAGGAAAATGATATGAAAAAGTTGCCATGAAATCTGCTAAAGCAATTTGTAAGGTTTCAGTAATTGACAACAAATATTCCCATTGTTCCTTAGTTAAAGGGATAACTATATTGTTTATATCTTTTCCTATCAAAGTTATAGAACGAGCTCTACCATTCATAATTAAAGCTGCAACCATATCGATATACGGTGTGACATTTTTAGATTGCTTAGTTTTAGTGAATACCCATTCTACTGGCATAGCATTCTGACCTAAAACTGCAGAGGGATATTGAAAAGTATTAATAATATATAAAGTTAGAGGCAATTTAGGATCAATCCTAATTAAAAATGCATCCTTAATTCGTTGTTCTATAAACTGTAATTCTTGCTCTGCTTTTGCTGTTAAAGAATGAGGGCTGGATGGATCTGAAGAGCCCTGTAGAGTAGCAAACAAATGCTGTAATGCATGGGTAGGAATACCTAGTGTGGGACGAAGCCAATTAATATCCCCTAATAATTTTTGAAAATCATTTAAAGTGGATAACTTATCTCTCCTAATAGACATTTTCTGTGGAATCACCTTTTGTCTAGTAAGAATATATCCCAAATAATGACTAACTTCTTCCTTTTGAATTTTATCCTGTGCTATTACAAGTCCAAACGGAGAAAAATATTGAGGTAAAGTTTTTAAAATATCTTCTAAAACATTTGTATCACTATATGAGAATAAAATATCATCCATGAAATGAGCCGTATAAACCTGAGGCCATCGTGCACACACTGGTTTTAATGGTGCATCAACATAAATTTGACATATAGTTGGGGAATTTTTCATTCCTTGGGGTAAAGTTCTCCACTGATATCTTTGATAAGGTCTTTGATAATTTGTTTGAGGAATTGAAAAAGCAAACTGTTTTCTATCTTCTGGATGTAGTGGTATGTTAAAGAAACAATCCTGTAAATCTATAACATATACAAACCAACCAGCGGGGAGCGCTGAGGGTAAAGGAATGCCGGGCTGAAGTGCCCCCATTTGAAATAAGGATGAATTTACAACACGTAAGTCTGTTAAAAGTCTCCACTTGCCTGATTTCTTTTTTATCACAAATATTGGAGAATTCCAAGGAGATGTGGATGGTTCTATGTGATGTAGAGAAAGTTGTTGATCAATCAATTCCTGCGCTGCCTGTAACTTTTGAGTAGTCAGAGGCCACTGATCTATCCAAATTGGGTCATCATTTTTCCAATTAAGCTTTAAAGGATTCATTTCCCTAAGCTGTAGAAACATGTAAAATATTAAAAATGTATATGAGCTCCCCATTATTCTAATATATTCAGGTCCCTGTTCGGGCGCCACTTGTCGTGAGTATCTAGGGTACTCTGAACTCCGGGAAAGGTAAACACGCAAACACGCCTGATCGGGACACGGGGGGTACAGTGCTCGGAAAGGAAGACAGGAGAGACACGGCACCTTTACTGCCTGCACCGCGTTGTACTGCACTGCACCCACAATCTTTATTTTAAGATTCATATATAGTAAACCGGATCAGTTCACAGAGCCCAGATAATTAAGTAGTGAAAAGGCATTCTTTGTGACAAGCTACAATGTGACAGACTACAATGTTTATTCTAAACTATCTAAGTGAAGTAAGTAATCACAACCAGTTCTCATAACTTCTCTAGCCCAGGAAGAAATTCATTAGCTCAAGAATGTTGTTAATTTGTCTGCTGTTAGTGTCACAGAGGGTGGCCAGCCACTTCCTCAAGACTTCTGCAAAACAAAGCCAGCTCACAGTATGGTTTCCAGAGGGTGAGAGATCTCACTGAGAACAGGCATTCCTGTCCTACCTCGGTCTCGCATACCGGGGGGCTATTGTAAATTGCAGGTTAGAGGGGGTTGGGCCTACAAAGTGACACCTCATCCCCCACAGCACCCCACTGCAGAAAAAGCAGTTGACCCCAAGACACCCTTGCTCATGTATAAAATGGTCAGCTCTATGATGCTGGAAATGATTACTGGCTGCATTAGCATAGGGAAGGATCAGTTGCCTTTCCTGCATACAGAGGCAGGTAAAGGAGCCAATGGTAATACCATCACCATGTGCACAACAGCACAGTTCCTTGTCCCCAGGATTGGTGAATGTGTACGAAATCAATATGCTGCATTGTGAATAGAGTAATTTAAAAGATGTTATAAAAGGTCCAAACAGGAAGCTATTTACTTTTCCTTACCTATTTAACTTGTTTCCATTTTTAGATAAGACATTCACATATGATCATATATTGAATTATACTTCTAAAAATAAGAAAGTAAAAATGTATGTTGGGAGCTAAGTGTGGTGGCAAATACCTATTGTCCAGCACTCTGGGAAGCTGAGGCAAGAAGATCACAAGTTGAGCCCATCCTGGACAATTTAGGGAGTTAGCAAACAGCATCTCAAAATAATAAAATAAAGGGGGCTAGGGGTATAACTCAGTGCAAGTGCATTGGACTCAATCCTCAGTAATGGGGGGAAAATTGAGGCTCAGGGTTGTACCTCAGTGATACAGTGCAAGCATGCACAAGGCCCTGGGTTTGACCCCAACACTAAAAAGAAAAAAAAATTAAAAGAGTTTAATATTGGAGCATCACAAGACTGAGACAGGATTTCTGTGAGTTCAAGGTCAGCCCTGGCTATATAGGCAAATTCAAGGCCAACCTGCACTATACCATAAGACCTTACCTCAATTAAAAAAAATGTCCAATTCAAGACATGATTCTGCTCTCACTGGTAGACAAGGGAGGCAGTTAGACCCAAGAGCCATACTGGTCCGCAACCTAGCAATAGGATTAGAGTGAGGTGCTAGTTCTAGGACTTTCAATTACACAGAAATTCAGGTCAAATCTGGTCCCTTGTCTTTGTGGTAGGACATGAGTTGTTTAACTTTTGGTACTCTTGGTGTCTCTTGTTGGCCTGACCCTGGCTTCCTGACCATGGACATTTCCTGTGGTTGTCGCTTCCTCAGTGTGGAAGTTTAACACTGGGAGTCTTTCGATGAAGCCAGCCCATAGCTTCTCTGAGTCCCAGAGTTCAGGTGGCACCTAAAATGGCATCTGACCAGGCACTGTTTCTAGGAGACATGGCAGTTGCTTGGACTGAGTCACCACCAGCTGTTGTCAGGCACAGGATCCACTGCCCCATTCCACTGATGTGTTTCTCCTGGAAGGCCTCTGGAGTATTCTGTTTTCACTGTGTCTCTGTAGTTTCAATCTTTCTTTCTCTTACAAGCCAGGAGCTGGGGAGAAAGTGCAAACTACCTCTTCTGCATTGTGATCCATCTCTTCAGTTTCCCTGTAGCCTCCAATTTTCCCTTCAGATCCTGGGTCTTAGGGATCCACCTCCCCTTTTTTCTTCCCCAAGTTGTTATTTTCTAGAGTCTGAATTCTAATTTTTGGAGAGGTTGATTTATTGCTGCTTACTGCTCTGTCATCTTCCTGGAAGTCCGTCCCCCCATTTTATAACTATTTCTGTAATAAATATATTTAAACATTTTGCTATCATTACTTCAGGTTATTCCCTTATTCCATGCATTCTTTTTTTGTTGTTTTGTTTTTGAGACAGGGTCTTACCACATAGTGCAGGCTGTCCTTGAACACAAGGCAATCCTCCTGCTTCAGCTTTCCAAGTGCTGGGATTACAGGTGTGTACCACCATACCTGGGTATGGTGGTATTTCCATGTCTTCTATTTTCATAATGGCCTTTATTTCCACCCTTCAGAAGGTGTGTGAGACCCCATTAAACTCCAAATTCCTTAAGGACTGTTCCTGTTTTGCAATCACACACAGCCCAGGGACAAACCTGCAGTCCTAGTGCCCTTCTGAAAGTTCCCAGGGGCCCTGGACCAGGCCAGATGTTTCTTCTCTTACCCCAAAGCACTGTGTCCTAACCTTCATCACTGAAATATGTATATGCCTGAAAACCTGTTCATATCCCTTAAGACTATAAGGCTAACAGAAAGAACAAGGGATTGATCTTTACATACTTCTGGTCTTTGGTCTACCGGGCATCCTCAGTATATGTTTACTTTAATGTTTGAGGCTTGCAGGCCAGGGAGCTTCAGATACTAGGCCAACTAGAAATTCTGAGTCTTATCAGTCAGTGCTTACTAGAAAAACAGATTTAATGCAAGATATACAAATTGTAAGAATTTACAAGATTGGCTTACAATGCTGTCCACAAACTCAGATGTAGAAAGGTGCAAAAGGTCTGTCTGAGTGCTGGAGATCTGAAAGATCCTGTCCAAGACATGGAGTTCACTATACTGTCCCTTTTGAGTCTGTATCAGGGGGCCAAAAGGTGTGCAATGGAAGGCTGAAGGGTCTGGGCTGGAGACTGAAGAGTCTATACTGGAGGCCAGAAGATGACATCCAAGGAGGTAAAGACTGGAGCTCCTCTGAAGAAACAGAAGAAAGAGCAGCAACGCCACTGTTTGCTGTCACACCCAGTAAATCCCAGCAAATCTTCCAATAAATCTCAGCCACACTCAAAACTATGCCGCTGCAATTTAGTAAAGATTTACACCATTTACTTTTTGGAGCGGCCTGCAGTGTACCATACAGAAATTCTGAGTTGGCCAAGGCCCTTGGGATGCCATCATTTAGGAGTTTCCAATCTTCTTTATTACATATATTATATACACATCAGATAAAAAGAATAGAAGACCTGGGAGAGATTGAAGGCATCTATGGAATTTTCTGTGGTTCCAGAAGCATATAAAACTCAAGTTATAAAAGTTATCAAACCAGTCTGATATTCTAATTTTACAAATCAGAGAAAAGCCTCTAATTTTACAAATCATGAGAAATGTCTTGTTCAAGGTTACACGTGTGGCAAAGTGGGAAAGGAATCAGATCTGACTTCATTCACCCCTCTTGGATTCAACCTCCAATACTTGAGGCATCCCATGTGCCTTCAGCAAGTGTCTAAAATCCCAGTAACCAAGATCCAGCGTGAGTATATTTCAAAGGGAAAAAACCTTACGGGGGGTGGGGGTGGTGGACCGCACTGAGCCTATTAAACAGACTTTTCTGCATGGCAGTCTCTAGGGGCCATTAAGACAACAGAAACACCCATTGGAAAGGCAAGACACACTTCTTTGGTTTTCCTTTTCCAGGGTGGAGGAAGCCCAGGAACAGCTCCTTTGGGTGTTGGCAGGGGAGCCCCTCTCGCTGACTTTCTTGTGGTGGCTTCTTTCCCTACCTGCTCCACACATCCTTAGCTGCCAGGCAAATCCAGCCCCTCCGCCGGTGTGGTCTGGGAATCTGCGCCCTAACTCCACATTGCCAGTCTCTCTCTGTATGTTCGTGATTTAGTCACCTTTGTGTACTCCCTCTGGCACGAATGATGCGTCAGAAAGTGTTTGATAAACGCACTGAATTCTCCAGTCTCCTAAGCAACTGTTCCTGAAGGTTGTGCGTTAATTCTCATAAATCATAGCGCCCCTCCTCTTCTGCCTCCTTACAAACCCCTCAGGCCAGTCCGACCCTTCCCTGGTTTTCCTTCCTCGTTTTGATGTGGGGATCAGCTCATTTTAGGATCCGAAGCTGCACTCGGCCTCCACAGGGGCTGGTTAGGACCAAGTCCCTTGGCTGCTCAGGGATTGAGGGGAGAAAACCAGACCAACGCTTTCGGAAAAACACTTTGCAAGGTGCACTTCCTGGGGCAACCACGCCAGTCGGTCAGCCTCATTGAGTTTGTTAGGAGGACTAAGGTGTGAGTTCCCGCTGGCGTCTCTATGGTTTTGGTAGGCTAGAAACACCGGCACGGCGTTTCCGGGAAGATGGCGGCGCACATGGCTGATGGGGCACATGCTTCCGCGGAAAGGACTCAGTGAAGGTAAGCAGTCCCTTGCGCTCAGGAATAAATGTGAGGGCAAGAGGGAAGTTTTACCCTAGTGACAATGTAGTAAAAGTGCTGGAATTTAAACCGTAACAGTGAAGCAGTAGCCTTGCACCACCTCTGAAAACTCAGATTGACGGGCGAGACAGTGCCTCCATAGTGTGCTTGTAGCCTTCACAGAGACTGTGTGGCACAGTATGAAAGACCAAGTTACTTCTGTCCTCAGTTTTCCATGAAAGACTTTTAAGGCGGTTCTCGCCTGTCATTCATTTCACCAAATAACAACGTATTCTCAATTTCCTGAGCCGTCGTAAATCAGGAGCTGAGGAATAACGCTGTCACCAACTTCTGGGGCATTGCGCTCTGAATTACTGTGACAGGGGATAAGTTGTAAGCAAGGAGTACGGAGAGCTTTAAGAGACTGGGGAGTTGGGGCTGGGGGTTTAGCTCAGCGGCATAAGCGCCTGCCTTGAAAGCAGGCAGTCGTGAGTTCGATCCCTGGTACCGATAAAAATGAAAAAGACCAAAAAAAAAAAAAAAAAAAAGAGAGAGAGAGAGACTGGGGAGTGGGTGATTTAAGAATACTAGTTCTGGGGCTGGGGATTTAGCTCAGCGGCATAAGTACCTGCCTTGCAAGCAGGCGGTCGTGAGTTTGATCCCCAGTACCAATAATAAAAAAAAAATACTAGTTCTGAAAAATACTAGTTCTGGAATGCCTAAATACCGACCCTTGATCCCCTACTTGCTATTTGACTTGTGCATTAATTAAGCCTTTCAGTCCTGTTTCCTCATTTGTAAATTATGGACAAGAACACCTAATAGTGTCGGTGGCAGAATTAAATGAGATAATTCGTGTGCAGCAATTAACAACAACCTGCCACTGAGTAAATGTTCAATAAGTGGTATATGGTATTGAACCCAGTACCTTCACCCAGCTACATCCCCAGCTTTTTAAAAATTTGTTTTTTGAGGTAAGAGTCAGTTCCTGGGCTGGGCTTAAACTTGAAATCCTCAGCATTGGGAAGGCTGAGGCAAAAGGTTTGCCCTCAAGTCAAGTCCAGGCTGCACTACATAGTGAGACCCTGTCTCCGACAACAAAAGATCTTTATTCCTTAGCTTTCCAGAATGCTGGGCTTTTATAGGTGTGTGCCACATTCCCGGTTTGAATATGATTACTTGTATTACTGTTGAAATATAGAGATGAGTAGATCAATGATGACTTCTGAAAGTAGGCAGTGTTGAGGTGACCCTTAAGGCCTCAACATTTGAATTTTATTATATCAAGAAGCAGGATGAGCTGTTTGTTCAGTCAGTGCTTTTCTATTGGTGCTCTCAAGGTGTCTTAGCTTTTCAGGGTATCATCCTTCACAGAAGGCATGGGAATAGACGTGTGAGGCATCTGACTTTGCCTCTCTTTGTACCTAAAAAGACTGCTTACTTTCTGGAACCTAGTACATAATCTATTGGAGGAGTGACTGTAATGGTGTGGGGTTTTCTTTGGAGGGGGGAGGACGACAGGGTCTCACTATATAGTCCAGGCTGGCCTCAAAGTGATCTTCCTGCTTTAGCCTCCTGAGTGCTGGGATACAGGGGTATGCCACCATGTCCAGCTCTGATTTTTTTTTTAATAGGATCCCTACCAGACCTTAACTCAAATGGAAGTTTTATCCTTTCTAGTTGTCTTTTGGAGAGGCCACAGTAGTCCCATTAGTCAGCTTCAACAACTGTCAGTAAATCCTATGATAAAGAAATGTCCATAGATCTAAGCACAAGTTAACTATTGTGAATCAAGTCAACATTGGTAATTTTAGTTTTGAATATTTTGTGTGATAACCCATCTTAACAATTTCAGAGGCAAAATTTAGTGTATAAATTGTATAGTGCTTTTCTGGGTTCAAAAGGAGGAGCATGTGAATTATAAAGAAATATCACTGGGCCGGGGATTTAGCTCAGCAGCACAAGCATCTGCCTGGCAAGTGTGAGGTCACGTTTGATCCCTGGTAACAAAAACAAACAAACAAAAAAATTTGGATTCATTGTAGTTCTATCTTTTACTAGCTGTGTTTCTTCAGGCAGGAAACTACAGTCTTGTTTTCCTCATTTGTAAAGTAAGGATGATACCTATTTCAAAGGACTAAAATTAAATGACAGTATGTATAATCTACCTCTTATGCATTAAATGCTCACTAAGAGTGCCCATCCTAAACAGGACAGTTTCAAAAGGAAGTTCCAATAGTTGTGAAATCAGCCACAATGTGGGAGAAATGTGTAGCATCCATAGCAAGAGGAGTATAAATGCTGAGGCATGGGCACAAGGTGTAGGCTGTTAAATATCATAATTCTGCTAAAAAAAAAAAAAAAACCCTTATGGGTTTGTTTTCACAGGGCAGTAGACTTTGGGAGATGTTATCATGAGGTGGTGACAAATGTGAGCTCTACAGACAAGCTGCCTGGTTTGAATTTTATACACGCTAGCTGTGTGACTGAGTGAGCGCCATCTAACCTCTAAGCCTTAACTTCATCTATAAAGCAGAGACGACTATAATACTTTCTTGAATAGGCTGGGAAGGCTGAAAGAAATACATGGAAAACCTTGGCAATCTGGCACATGGGAAGCCTGCCTCAGTTCGAACACCAGTTCTGACTCTAGCATATTGGTATTGGGCTCTCTATGGTCAGTCAGGGAGCTCCCAAGAGACCGGGGGGGGGGGGGTGTCCCTGTCTACCCCAAGGGAATTCTTAGGGTTTAGGAAAGAGAATTCTTTCAGACCAGCCAGGATGAGGTTGATAACTGCTTTGGGCACTTTCTCCTTCCTTCTGAATACAACTGACTTTATTTTTATTTCATTTTTTTTTAACCAGGGATTCAACTTAGGACCTTGCACTTGCCAGGCAGGCACTTACACCACTGAGCTAAATCTCCAGCCCACTCTTTATCCCTCTGAAAAGGACAATGTTCTCTCCTCCCCTGGTGAGATCCTGAGACATCTTTACTGACCATGAGTGTTATCCCAGATGTCAAGAGTCGAGGAATGAAGTTTGCTGAGGAGCAGCTGCTAAAGCATGGATGGACTCAAGGTGATCCTGAGGGCCTTCCACACCCCTAGCTTCCTGCGTGCTTTCTGTCCTGGGGGACCTGTGTCAGTCTGGATTAGTCCCTGTGGTCCTTTCAGTAGAAAACAGAAAACTAGTTTAAGTGGAAATCTGCAGAATTTTTTGACATCTTGAAAATGGGAAAATGAGAGAAACTTGATGAAAAATGAAGATATGGTTGGGTGAGGGGAGACATTAAAAGATGTGGCCTCTGCCCCCTGAGTTATGACAGGAAAGATAGTTTAGGCTCAGAGAATAAAGTTGCATGGGCCAGGGATTTAGCTCAGCAGCTTAAGCGCCTGCCTGGCAAGCTCAAGGTCAATGAGTTCGATCCCCAGTACCACAAAAAAAAAAAAAAAAAAAAAAGAATACAGTTGCATGGAGTAGTAATAAAATAGTGCCAAGAGGATTTCTAGAAGGGACAGAGTATTCCCCAATGCTAGATATGTGGAAGGGCAAAGAGTGGCATGTGTGAAATGTTGAGGATTCAGGTAGTCTATAGAAGCCAACTCACCATTTTCCTTTACAGGTAAAGGCCTGGGCCGAAAGGAGAATGGCATCACCCAGGCCCTCAAGGTGACACTGAAGCAAGACACTCATGGGGTAAGCCTGAGCAGGCTGGTCAGCATGGACAGGAAAGGGGACCCTGGAGAGCACATGGGACAGGTACTCAGTTCATACTTAACTCTCCTGGCAGGTGGGACATGATCCTTCCACGGAGTTTACAAACCAGTGGTGGAATGAGCTCTTCAACAAGACTGCAGCTAATTTGGTGGTGGAAACTGGGCAGGTACAAGCTGACAAGCAGCCATGTGAGACCTGACAGCCTAGGACACAGGGTGGGGGAAGACATGGTATATCACTCACTGATACTTTCCAACAGGATGGAGTACAGATTAGGCATCTCTCTAAGGAGACCACCCAGCGTAATCGTCCCAAGCCCAACTTGCTGTATCAGAAGTTTGTGAAGGTATTACAGACTGGGATGAGAGTCCCTCCCTCATCTCCCCTGGGTTTTGAGCAATTGCTTTGTGGCCAACTGACTCTCAGGACTGCCCTAGAATGGTGAGAGATCCTGTGGCCAATCTTGTGCTTAAGAATGGCCAGGCCCTCAGCAAGAACTGAGATCTTTGAGTTCTATGGATCCCTGCTATCTGCTGGCAGGGGAAGGGGGGAAGATAGAGGGAGTTGGGTAGTGGTATGGGTGTCCAAGTCAAAAGATGAGACCTAGGAATTACCTAGTCCATCCTTAGTTCACGTATGTGGCCAAAAGGGTGGAAGCTGGCTTGTTGAAGAGCTCACAGTTGGCTGGTAATGGCAGACAGAACCAGAACCCAGGTCTTGGGGTTTTACTTTCACCAGACTAACAGGAGAAAAGTTAACATTTAATGATCATATACTAAGGACTTTACATGTTACACAGCAAATCTTCCCCATTCTCTGTATCTTTGTTGCTTTATACTACTCTATGACATTATCACCCTTTATTTTTTTTTTTAGTCGTTTTGAGACAGTTTCACTATGTAGTTCAGACTGGCCTAGAACTCACTATGTAGCCCAGGCTGGCCTCCAACTTGCAGCAATCCTCCTGCCTCCGCCTCCTGACTGCTGGGATTACAGGGGTCCGCCACCACACTAGGCCATCACCCCTTTAATGGTTTTCTCACTAGTCTCATGCTACCCCAATCTATTTACCTTTCGCACATCCATAGTGCAAATTGGAGGTCAGCCTGAGCAACATAAGGGAGTTCAAGGTCAGCCTGACCTACATAGCAAAAAACAAAACAATCATCTAGAGTAGGTTTTTGTTTTTGTTTTTGTTTTTTTTAAAGGGTACTGGGGAGCAGTGCTTGGGAATACAGCAGGCCCTCATGCATGCAAGACAAATGCTCTACCACCAAGTTCCAAGTTATATCCCCAGCCTGAATGTTCTAAACATTCATCTTGTCACTGGCTGGTGACTGTGATGGCAGTCTAGACTTACCAGACTGGCTTACATGATCCTTCATGCTTTGTCCCTGCCTTCTCCAGCCTCCTCTCTTGCTAGTTTTCCCTAGAACCACTACACTTCAGCCAAACAGAATCTTTTCTTTTGAAACGCTGTTCTCCCACCTTCAGGTTTCTATGTACATACTCCCTGGCTAGGGATATTCTCTTTGCCCCTTTACCTCACTTGTCTTCCAAGACAAGAAACTCATCAGTTCATCCCAGAAACCATTCCATGAACCCTGCAGTCTGGAGTGGCATCTGTACCCCAGGCAATACTTCCTTCCTAACTATTCATATCCTTCTGGATTCCCGTCTCACCACATAGTTCCATCTGGGCCGGAACTACCATGCACTCAGTCTGCTTTGTATCCCCAACTCCTTGGCTATAACAGAGTCTCAGTCTAGTTAAACAAAGTACTGTGACTAGGTATTGGGTGGGAGGTACTGTGCCACTTTATTATCAGTTACAGCACTTACTGGGAGGACCTGGTGACCCAAAACACTTTCTTCCTTACGCATACCAGCCAGCTATGAGCCAGAGGCAAAACTGCTCTACCTCCCAGCTACTACAGCCCACTTCCTACTCAAGATGAGGCATGCAGGCCATAGTTCTCCCTGGCTCTGCAACAGTGTTGGGGGCTGGCAGATTCCAGCCTAGGGCTATAAACTCCTGGTGGGCTTCTACAAGGGAAGAGGGATGTGTGTCAGTCAAGTAGGCCTTGTCCATCCCCATGGTCCCCTTTTGATCCCCTGTCTAGACAGCCACACTGACTTCAGGTGAAGAAAAGCCAGACAGAGACTTGGAGAGCTGCACTGATGACAAGCAAGGGCCCACGCCTCCAAAGATGTGAGAGCCTCCTCTTAGCCCTGGGCCATGTGGGAAATACCCTTGATCATGAATAAAATATCAAGCTGGATGTTTCAGGGGCTTCTCGGGGAGGCGGTTATCCTTTTGTGTCTGTAGCAACTTGAAAATTGCCAGGTCTTGAACAAAAACTCAGTACCGAAACATTCTGGAGGGGAGGAGAGGTTGAGCCCTTCCACCAGTGTAACTCTTCATCTGCCCTCACAGTCTGACTGACGAGATGCTGCTCCAGGCCTGTGAGGGACGAACAGCACACAAGTAAGTCATGGTCACCTCCTTGAGGTCCTTTTTTTTTTCTCCCTAACCTTGAGAATAGCCTTTAACACCTTTGGATTCTTTTCACTCCAGGGAAGTAATTCCTACTATTTACCTACCTACTGTTTAAAGACAGGCAATTCTCTGCTTCCCAACCTTCTCCTTCCCCTGCAGATATAAGGGAAGACCCATCTCCCCTGATACCACTGCTGACTAGGACCATGTCTGTTTCAGGGCTGCCCGTCTTGGAATCACAATGAAGGCTAAGCTTGCTCGGCTAGAGGCCCAGGAGCAGGCCTTCCTGGCTCATCTCAAAGGCCAAGACACGGGGCCCTTTCCATCACAGAATGAGAGCAAGCCCCCCAAAAAAAAGAAAAAGAAAAGGAAGCAAGAAGAGGAGGCTAGAACAGTGGAAAAGAATCAGGAGCACCTACACAATGAGCACCTAGAATACACCAACCAGAGCATCAGGAAAAGCAAGAAAAAAAGAGGACATAAAGAATATGTTATAGACGAGAGAGAAGGAGCCTTAGGGAAGGAGGAGGAGCAGGCTACAGGGCTTGGGGAATTTAACAGAACACAATCCAATCAGCCTCACAAAAAAAAGAAGAGACAACAGCACAAAAAGGAGGAGGAGGAGGATGATACTAGGGTTTTGGGTAAAGAGAGAAGAGGGAAGGAGGCTGTGGGGCATGTCTGGGAAAAAGTAGACAGCAGAGCGTGCACTGAACCCAGCAGCAGAAACAAAAAGAGACAGCATGAGGAGGACTTGAAAAAAGAGGATGGAGGGGAGGAGATAGCTTTAGATGGTGAGACCAGGAAAACAGAAAGCAAAACGCACAGTAATAAAAGCAGCAAGAAGAAAAGACAGCACCCTCAGGAGGAAGAGACCTTGGGTGTATGTGATGAAGATGAGGATGGTGGGACTAGAGAAATACAAAGCAGAGATAAGAAAAAGAGGGAGCAGCACCCAGAGGGGGAAAGAACTAGAGTCAGCACTAACCAGAGAGCCAAAAAGAAGAAGCAAAAGAGAGACTAACTGTCTGGTCAGGGTGGGACTCAACTGATTCCTTTCCAACTATAGTATTACGACCATTGTTATTGCAAGACTTGTGCACCCCTATATCAAGTCCCTCCCTCCCAAGAAGGAAACAGCTCTCTGCTTCAAGGAATGCTTTGCCAACCCTTAGTTGAGGGCATGGATGTAGTGACCTCTGCAGCTTCTAACCCAAAGACCACAATTTCAAATACTTTCGGGAGCCAGGCACCTAAGGAACAAGGGTTACTGAGGACCATAGAAAAAGGATCACAGATGGGGCATCTTCATTTGAAGGTACATTTCTGCCTTAAGAGGCTGAAAATGTAGACTTACAGGAATGTCTTGGTTTTTAAATACAATATTAAGAAAAACAAAATTTAGATCTATGGGCTACATTCATCTCACATGTTCCCAATTTCTGATATTATAAATACCATCAACCTGGGTCCCTGACCTACAGCTGAGCGGCAACATGCATTTCTACTCCCAGCCTGGGAAAGTTCTGAGTAAAAATTATGAGTTTTTTTTCCTTGGGGACTTTAAAGATATTCCTTCTGTTAACCTGAAATCTTGTTACACTAATATAAATGGAAATCGCTTACAGTAGCCGTCCATTTCCCTGTCTGTGTTCCAAAGAGGTAAGAAGCACTTGTGTAAAGGACAGCACACCTCACAGTGTCTATCTAACAATTACTTTTCATTGCATTCAGTGCCAGTGATCTCTTGGCTGTTCTAAGTATCACATCTCTGGTGTTGCTCTCTAGCTCTTAAAACTAAATTTTTTTTTTTTTTTAAGACAGTTTCACTATGCATTTCAGACTGGCCTTGAACTCATTTTGTAGTCAAGGCTGGCCTTGAACTCAGTGATCCTCTTGCCTCTGCTTCCTGGGTGCTGGGATCACAGATGTGCACCACCATCCCTGGCCCACTCAATAATCTTTATGGCCAGAAAAGCTCCCAGGCCTCCATAGTTCTGGGAGAGATGAACCAAGTCTCTAGTGACAAGCATGCTCACCTGCCTCCCTCATTGCAGACGATAGACACACTCGGTGTCAGGGTAGGGTGGCAGGTTCAAGTGGTACTTCTTTTCCAGGGCAGGTGGTACAAAACGACCCCCCAAGTAATGGTAGCGACCAGTAAACTGGGTTGCAGACTTTTTAGGTGCTGTCAAGGAGATGAGCATGTCTGGCTGGATCCCTCCAGAGCTGCCTTTCTCCACATCCCATCCTGAAAAGACAGTAGTAGTAGTATTCAAGAGGCATGGGAAAGATCAAAAGGTCTAGACCTTTTCGACAGGTTGCTTCGTACTAGTCCTAAAGGAGCCCATATCTTACTGTGAGGAGTTCATCCCAGGAACAACATGCACCTTTGGGTTTCAGTGTCTTCATAGGGCCAACATGGAAAGGGGGCTCTTGAACTTTGTTCCTCAGCCCTACAATGAGACCTAGAAGGCTGTGTTCTGCCCACTTAGGCTCAAAATTCTTTGAGACCTGATCTGAGCTGTGTCTAAGAATTAGGCCATACACTGAAGCATCAGCCTTGAGACAGTGTATGGCCTAAAGTCCTCCCCAACTTTCAGATCCCAGCACCTGAGGGAATGTCGATGCTGGCAATGGGCACAGTGAGTTCATGCAGGACACTAAGGATGCTGCGGAATGGCTCACGAACATCGCCTTTGAAGCTGAAGCCAAAGATGGCATCTACCACCAGCTCATACAGCTCGTCAATCATCGGGGGCTAAAGTGAGGGAAGAAAAGGATGTCAAGGCTGGGGATATAGCTCAGCAGGGAAAGCACCTGCCTGGCAAGTGGTAGGTCATGAGTTTGATCCCCAGAACCAAGAAAACAAAAAGGATGTCAGAACTGCAGCTGCACAGAGAGCCTCATTGAGGAGAGCTGACCTCTGACCCAGAGCCCTCAGAGCACAGTAGTATACTTGCACCTCATTTAGAGGGTCTCCTAAGGTCTAGGATAAGGATGAGCTGGTCACTGAATCAGGCCAAGCTAAGTCTAAACCTTGTTTTGACAGTACTATACTAGGGTCGGTCAGAACTCAGAACAGCTCTTCCACTTAAGTACAGCCCCAGCTTCCCAATCTTTTTTAAACTGTATTTTGAGACAAGGTCTTAAGTTGCCCAGGCTGGGCTCAAAATTATGATCCTACTGTCTCAGCTTTCTAAGTAGCTGGGATTACTGGTGTATACCAGATACATTTTCTATTCTGAGTGCCTGCTTGCCAGTGGGAAGGCTGTAATGTGAGGAGGATTAAATTCTGGTTTTAGCTGTGTAATACAAGACAAACCACTTCTCTGTATTTCATCTGTAAAATGTGGTAAGAAAGTTAAAACATCTCAAATTGTCCACCCCTGAGTCCATGCCGAATGGGTTTAGAATGAGGCAGTTTCTCTACCCCTGGACAGACAGGTCACAAGCAGTCTATACTAAGGAAAATCTGACTATAGAAGGAGACTCAGTGTAACTCATGGAAGAGGAGTCTTTTCTACTTCTTAGACACCTTTTATGCTGGGCTCTGGGTAAGCAGAGCATGGTCAGTGGCAACGGGAAGAGGGACTGAACTGAAGCCACTCACCTCTGAAGGCATTTCACCGAGGAAAGGGATGTCCATTTTCTGACACTGAGTCACCAGTGCAGTGAAGAGTGGTTTGTTAGGTCTCTTGGGGTAATAGATGGATGGTTGGTAACCCTACGAGACAAGGCAAGTGGCAATTCAAACAAATCCTGTAGTCTTCATGCCCTCTCCCAGAGCTTCCAGTCCCCATGGACTCACAAAGAGTTTGAGGTGTCGGGCACAGACCAGGCCATCTCCTCCGTTGTTCCCTGGGCCACAGATGACCAGGACAGCAGGGGGGCTCTTGGACAAGGACGCAGCGGGATATGCCTGAAGGCAGAGGCAGGGTTTCAGGCAGCCTGCCTCCAGCCCCAGCGCCCGGCGCGGGGCTTGGAAAGCGCCACCCCCGCTCCTCCCAGAGGTCGCAAAATGCACCCCTGACCTTCGCGATGGCTGTGGCGCAACTCAAGCCAGCCAGCTCCATGAGTTGGTCCACGCTGAACTGGTATTCGTTAAATAGTTCCTGGTCCACGGCCTGCGCCTCCTCCTGGCTGTGGGAAGCCGCAGCTTGAGTCCCTAACTCGGCAGACACCGCCCTGGCCCCAGTCCGGGTACCGCCCCTAGCCTCGCCTACCTCAGGTATTTCACCGCCGTGCCCGCCATGACTTTGGAGTTCCCACGACTGGCCGAGCTTAGCCGCTGTGCCCCGGACCAGGGGAGTACTGCGCGGCAGACGCCGGCCTGGCTTCGCACGGGCTGCAGCCGCGAGCCCGCCACCAGCAGCCCGAGCCCCAAGAGCGCCCGCAACCCAGACATCCACCTCGCCCCGGGCACGCGCCACCGGCCCGCCCCCCCGCGCATGCGTGCCGCTCGTCATGTCCGGGAGACTGTGGTTGGGCATATCGCCTGCCGGAAGTGGTCTGGTGGCAGCTGGCGCGGTCCGACCTTTCTGGTTCCGGGGCATTCTGCTAGGCGCGCGCTGCGAATTTTGGAGCGCTCTTCCTCCGCTGGGCAACCGGGGTTGCCCTCTGTGACAGCTGGATCCCATCCCTGCCAGAGAGCGTGGACGGAGGACCGCGTTGCAGATCAACTCAAGAGCTTTGATTGCTTCCAACTGCGCTTTGGTAATGTTTATTTTTAATTTTGGTACTGGGGATCGAACTCATGACCTCGTCACATGTCAGTCAGGCGCTTGTGCGGCTGAGCTAAATCCCTGGCCCTGTGCTTTGGTAATCTTTATTGGTGGTTTTGTAGTGTTATAGCTTAGCTGTAACCAATGCGCCTTCATCTTGTTCTGTATGCACTGCCCCATAAGGTTAAGTTCCCATAAGAGCTTAAATTTCAGCTTCTTGTAAATCCTCTACCCGCTTCCACATGCTTTTGGTAAAATGTGCTGTTTCTCCGAGAAATGTTTAATTCCAGAGGGCAACGGAATGTACCAAGAATTCCAGATGTTATTAGAACTAAGTCAACAGCTTTGCGGTTTTTTAGCTTTAAAGATCCTACTCCTAGTCTGTAAGGCGCGCAGTCTCTGGGTCGATCCTGAGGGGGCTGCGTCGCCAGGCCTGGAATAAAGCCTTTGCTCCCAATTTCTTGCTTCCTTGGGTTTTATTCCGGGGTCCAAGCTATCTCAGTATTTGTTTCTGGAACTGTATGAGGGGCTGCAGGTAGAACACAGTGACAAAGCTTTTCTAGCTGTGTGAGGCCCCAGGTTCCATGCCCAGCAAGAGAATCAGGGAAGCGCCTGGCTCCTGTCCTATCGTTTTCTGACATGTCTCTCCTGGTGCCAGTCTCTCGCAGCACATGAGGAACTGGCTTGCACGCTTCACAGTGCCAATTCTGGCACAACTCTCTGGAAGGCCAGGTACCACCTGCTGCATACATTAGGCCAGCGTTCTTATTTACACTAAGGAATATAGGACCCTTGTCTCCATGACGTCTGTTTACCCTATCTCACTTTTTACACTATCATAGTATACTTCTGTACTACAAATCCTGAATACCTGGGCATGGTGCCACACATCTGTAATCCCATCACTTTATAGGCAGGTGCTGGGCTTGGCCCTCCTACCACATGGTATATCCTCTACAAATATTTTAATAAATCCTCAAAGTCTCCCTGTAAAGTAGTTCAGAGTATTATAGAAAACCAGGAAGGGCAGAGAACATGCCACCTCACAGTAGGCTATTTTTGTGTAAAGATTATTTTGGGTTAAAGTTCCTTCAAAAAAAAGGAGGTACAAGAGGCCACTAACTGTCAGGTCCAGCACAGCTTTTGAAACTGGAAGGAGGATGGTAGAGGATTAAAAAATAGAGGAGTCAAGATGCTGCTGGGGTTCAGTGGCACAGTGCCTGACTAGGAAGCACAAGGTTGTGAGTGGGATCCCTGGTATCAAAAAACCTTAAGAGGGCTGGGGATTTAGCTCAGCGGCATAAGTGCCTGGAGGCTGTGAGTTCGATCCCCCGTACAAAAAAAAAAAAAAAAAAAAAAAAAACCTCAAAATGTAGGAAAGCTGAGGTCAGGTAGATTCCCTCTCCCGGTGGCAGAAAGGACTGCTCAACAACTACAGTGCATTTATTTATACAGTCAGCATAGGAGGATGTTGCAAAACATCATGCCTTGGTAATTACACAGGAAACAAGGGGGGAAGTGCCCATATTATCTCAGCGGAAGGCACTTTGTGTGTGCAGCTCTCTGAACTGCATACACTTCTCATGGGGCCCTGCCAAATGCATGAGAAGCAGTGACCTTGTCCTGAATTATAGACAGCTGCACTCTCAACATGTAACCTCCCTTTTCTTTCTGAAAGCAAGAAATAAGCCAGCTGTGATTGTACACACCTGCAATCCCAACATTCAGGAGGATGAGGCAGGAGGCTCACCACAAGTTTAAGCCAGCCTGGGCTACATAGTGAAACACTGTCCAAAAAAAGAAAGGAAGGACTGGTACATGAAAGACTTCCTCCTTGTGCCAAAAGGAAAGGAATCACCAAAGATGGGGGGTAGAAGTGTAGAAAAATCTAACTGATTTCATCTTCCTCTCCATGTCTTTTCATTGCTTTTCCATAACCACTTTTCTTTGACCTAGTATAAAAGCATCTAGGTTTTGCTTCTTCTTTGGGGTATTCATTTCCTCATGAGGCCTCCTGTGTCACCTAAAACCTTTTAAAATCTGCATGCTTTGGGCCAGGGATTTAGCTCAGCCACATAAGCACTTGCCCGGCAAGTTCGAGGTCTTGAGTTCAATCTCTGGTAACAAAAAACAAAACAAAACCAAAAAAATCTGCATGCTTTTCATGTCAATTTAATTCTCAGACCCAGACAAAGACCCTTAAAGGGCTGAAGTTATGCTTCCCTATGTCTCCATATCTAACCTTGTCAGAATATTTTTTATTTCAATTTAAAGTACATTTATTTACTCCTTGTCAAAGAGGAGCTAGGATCTTTTACATAAATCATCTGCAATTTTTAGTCTGCTTCTTTAAAGTGAATCAACAGTGACATGTTTGGAGCAATAGAAATGTGTAATCCAACTAGAATGTTAGGATTTTCTTCTTAATTTGTAATCTTGCTCACATCTAATTCAATAGCAGTTTTTAAAAGTGACTCACTTTAATCAGGTATTTTAAGGATCCAGTTTTTAGAAACAACTTGTTTTCACACATAGTTCATCTGTTTAGTGTGTGTGTGTGTGTGTGTGTGTGTGTGTGTGTATGTTTTGTTGTGTTTATACCAGGAATCCAACTCATGTCCTTGCGCTCGCCAAGCAAGTGCCATATCGCTAAGGTATATCCCTGGCCCCACTTATACAATATTTAACTAAATTCTACCTTGCAATAATGTACACAGTCAACATGAGCACACATGAAACATCACAACAGCCTGCTAAGCAAGGCTTGGCCAGGGGAGGGAGGCACACAGCAGGACCAAAGGTACACACTTCTGGGTTTGAAGCTTCTCCACCTACTTTATGTGTAACCTGGAATTGCTACAAGCCTTAGAAAGTGGAGCATATGGATTGGTTAAGATGTCTTCTGTAAAGTGCTGGTACACTGCTGTAATTCCCCCACACTCTGGGAGACTGAGGAGGTCACTGCAAGGTTAAGCCCATCCTGGGCAACTTACTGACTTAGGGAAGACGTCTTCTTTGGTATTACATCTCCGCTTCCCACATGAATATTTAATGTGCTGGAGAAAGTCAGTGACTCCAGAGTCGCCGGGTCACCTAATCAAGAAGTCATAGTTTTAGAGCTGCCAAAGACCTTAGCAATCAAGGTTTGGATCCGGAAAGAAAAAGGGAAATTCATTATCCTTTTGCCTTTTACCCACTGAGTTCCAAATTTCTGATAAGGGGCAAAGAGATCGTCTCAGGCTGAGACAGCATCATTTGCTCCTCTCATATAGGAGCCCACTCACTGATCATGCTGTGTTCCCTGCATCCATGCAGGGTCAAAGGCCTGGGAAGGGGCTCCAACCCCAAGTCCCACTCAAAGCATCCAGGTCATGTGATTGTGCAGAAGCCAGATGGGGTGACTCTCCTCAGAGGGCTCCTACTGAGGTCTTCCCTGGGCCACCTGGATGACCTGGGGAGGCAGGGAAGGGTTCACCATCAGGGCACTGAGGAAAGAGCAGAAGGCTGAGTCTCTGGCTCCAGCCTCTTGTGCCCTCCATGGCCCTCATTTCCATAATTAGACCCCAGGGCCCACTCTTCCTGCAGGGCTCTGCCCTTCCCTGAGGCCTGCACTCAGGCCATGCAGGAGGCAGACCATGCCACAGGCCTTCAGATCTGAACCAAGGCTGTTCAGACTGCTGACCGGCAAAGATGAAGACACTCAGGGGCCTGCACCAAAGCACCAGATCACACATCTCCAATTTTAACGCTGGAGGTGGCCTATTAAGACCATGTCAAGCCACAGCCTCTTCTGCTTCTTCTGTCCCTCCCTCAGAGGCTTACCTTTTACCTTGGGGGCCACTGTGTACAAGGATGCAGGGGTATCCCACTCTTGGGGGGCCTGCACCTCCAAATGGAAGGTGGTCTATGTGTCCTGGACCTGGAAGGAGAGGATTATATACATTCTTCACAGGTTTCCCATTATGGTGGGAAAGAGAAAGCTCCAGAAGAGGAACGAGGTGGTGAATGTCAGGGGATGCACACCGGGCTACACCAATGCCTGTGCCATCACTGGGCAGATGCTCAGTAAACGTGAGCTAATCAGAAGATCTGGCTCACTGTGCCTGGGAGGACATACACTGTAAGGAAGACCTAGCTGTGTTCAAGCAGCAGGGAACTTTGCTCCCAGTGCTGGCATCTGGCAGAGAGACAGACACTTGATAGAGGTAAAGGGGTGTGCCCTTTATCACTGAGGAAGTTCTGTAAGCAGTGAGCTGTGGTAAGAAAAGCATCCAGTGAAACACTGGCAGGTGGGGCTGTGGATTTAGCTCAGCGGCATAAGCGCCTGCCTTGCAAGCAGGCAGCTGTGAGTTCGATCCCTGGTACCGATAAAAACGAAAAAGACAAAAAAAAAAAAAAAAGAAAGAAAGAAAGAAAGAAAAGAAACACTGGCAGGTAACAGATTCTCAACAAACCTTAGTGCTCTGAGAGGCAAAGCTCTGCAAGTTAGGAGAGCAGGGGAAGCAGTGAGGAAGGGGCAAATCTGAAAAGAGTTCCAGGGGAAACAGGCACGGTAGGGAAAGGAAGCAGCAATGTAGGGAGGGCTGGACCAGGGACTGGCAACCTAGACAGTCAGGGTCAGGGTGGCTCAAGGGCCAGGAGGACCAGGAAGGTGGGAAGAGAGTTCCACTGGTGGGGAAACAGGCACAACCCCAGCTGCCCACTTCCACTCACGTTCCAGTCGCTGAGGCCCAGATACTACAGGAACATTCGCTGACCCCTCTTTCTCTTGGTGGCACTCCTCAAACTCTCCATCATCCCATTCACTGAGAGATCTGCAGGGCAGGGAACCAGGTACAGCCCAGCATTGGGGCACCTGGCAAGGTTGCTCTTCCCTGGGCTATGGATGAGGTCCCAGCCCTCATATTCCTCTGCAAAGCCCCATACCACTCACCTGCACTGGGCATCTGCTGAGCCCTGTTGCATCCTGGTTGAGGTCTCTGCCACCTGGCAGGTGGTGCCTGAAGCCTCGGGCCTCTCCAGAGCCAGGGTCTAAGAATGTAGGGAAGTTAGGGAAGCAATGTGAGAAAAAAGGTCCCCCAGGTGTGCCTGTGAGTATATGTTGCCTTCAGATACCTGCAGGGAGATATGATGACCCCAGAGAGACAGATACTTGCTTGATAGAGATATTGGGGTATGCCACTTATTGCTGAGAATTAATTCTAGGGTGAAGCCCTTTGTCTGTGAAGGATCCCACTGTAGCTATCAAGCTAGAGCTCAGGCCTATGGGCCTGACCTCTACTCAATTCTGACCACCACTCCATCGTGTCCAGAACCTTACCTGGCAAGACGTGATGCCAAACCTTGGGTGGGGCCAGATCTACTGACCCACAATCTAATACCCTGTCTGTACTAGACTTTTTTTTTTTTTTTTTTTTTTTTTTTAGGCAGGACCTCACTAAATTGCTAAATTGCCCAGGCTAGGCTTGAATTTGCAATCTTTCTGCCTCAGCTTTCCAAAGTGCTGTTATTATAGCCCTGTGCCACTATGTCCAGCTCAGCCTCTTTTTTTTTTTCCATGTGTTCAACATATACTAATTTTTTTTCAGAGCTGGGGATGAACCCCAGGGTGTTGCACACATTAGACAAGTGTTCTATCATTGAGTTGCATTCCCAGACCCAGGATAATTTAATTTTGCTTGCAGATTATAAATATGATGTCCTAGTCATTTTTTATGAGAGGACATAAACTCTACTACATATTACTAAGTACATACTATAAAGTATTTCAATTCCCAATATGGAATAAGGTTTCCTAAGTGCAAGGGAAGAAGCCCTTGGAGAGACAAGGCCCTGAGAAGACCAGGGAAGACTGGCGGGGAGAGACAGAGATGCCTTCTAACCTGGAGATTGGTGAGGACTTCTTTGGAGCACTATCCCCACCCTGTGGCCATTGAGGGAACTGTACCCAGGGATTTACACCCGGTTCCAGGTCCTCATGTTTGACTTACTTAGAATCCTTGATTGCAAACTTTGGCCTTCACTGAATGAGCTTCTTAGCATTCAGCCAAAGCCCTATGCTGGAGATGTGCCACAGTTCCCACTGCTTCCCTGCCCCAGGCACAAAATATGCACAAGTAAGCCCAGGGGCAGTCAGGAGGCATCCCAGAGAACATCAGGCCTACTTGCTCCCAGCCTCCTCTGGGAAAAACACCCCCAAACCCCATAGCTCCTGCTCTCAGGTGTCATCTCACCAAGAGGTGACCCTGGACCAGCTCACCTGGGTCAAATGTGTCCTCATGACATCTGTCAGCTTGGCCACCAGCCGTCCTCGTGTAGAATCTGGCTCCTTCTGGGGAGGAGGATAATGGGAGAAAGGTGAGGGAAGCCTGGGATTTGTAGTCCCTAGGGGACTAGGGGAGAAAGAAACAGAGAAAAAGGAGGGAAAAGAGCTCTTCTCCCCTGTCTTCTATGCTATCTTGTGCCTTTCCCAAGTCCTGCCATTGATTGCTCAACTCTGTGAACAGAGGTCACCTCTTCCCCACAATAGTGTCCCACACACTGGCTGCAGTGTGCAGTACCTGTTTGAAGAGTGAATAAATGATGATGGAGAGGAGACAGGAGCAAAGACAGGAATGTCTGCTAAAAGGCTTCTAAAGGAGGGTGGCAGGGAATAGTCAGAGTGTAATACAGATCTCACCTGACACTGGGCCAATGCTTCCTTATAGTACTTCAAGGCCTGGTCATACTGCCCCAGTCTGGCTGCAGCAGCTCCAAGCCCCTCACAGGCCTGCCATTGCCCCTTCATGTCACCTGGCGAGAGAGCCTGAAAGGTCCCCTCACGGCTCCCTATCCCATAACCCCCCCCCCATTACCCTATCTCTCTTTGCCAACCCCAAGGATCCTGTCTTTTTTTTTTTTTTTTTTTTTTTTTTAGGTACCAAGGATTGAACTGACAACCTCGAATTTGCCAGGCAGATGCTTGTGCCACTGAGCTAAATCTCCAGCCCAGGACCCTGCCTTTGCCACCAGCTCCAGTTCCATGCCAATTCCCATACCCTTACCAGTGTCCCGGGCAGCCTGTAGGGCATGCAGATAGTTGTCTCTGGCCACCCTGTGGTCCCCCAGCTGACTCAGTGCAAATGCCAGGCTAGCAAAGCTTCGGCCCTGTTCCCACCGCTGCCCGATAGAGCCTAAGGACAGAGAGCACCCATCCTGAAGGGGACTATGGTTGCTGGAAGTGAGTCCAGGAGCCCTGGTACCCAGCCTCAGCTTGTATGCACACAGGCAGTAGACCTCCAGCCTCTCCCTTCAAGCCTCAACCTCACCCAGAGTTTTGGCCCAGGTTCTGGTTTAAGCCATGCAGCAATCTTGGGAGATAGGTGAGGAAGGTGTCAGTGGCTCCATTTGTATATATATGGAAGGAAACTGAGGGCAGAGAGGCAGTGACTTTCTGAGTGTCACACAGAGGGGCTGAGCTCCACTCCAGGCCTCCTCCCTGAAGCACTGCTGCCTCTCATCTGACTCTCCCATACCCTACACTTCCAGATCTTCACCCCTAGATCTGGGCTTCCATGGCCCATAGTAAGGCCTGGAGCCTCTGTGGGAGTTCCGTCTTAATTTGTCAGTCCAGTTCTTAGCCTCAGGCACTCACCATGCAGATCAGCAGCCTTCTGGTGAAAGTCACAGGCTTCTCGATAGTTTCCAAGGGCATTGTGGGCCATCCCGAGGTTCCTTAGCACAGTGGCCTGCTCTCCTGGTTGATGGCACAGGGGCAAGGCCTGCAAGAAAGCCTCCACAGCCAGAGGGAACAGCTGGAGCTGAGAGTAGCTCAGGCCTAGGTCATTATAGAGGTGTCCTAGAGGGCACAGGGGAGACACTGGTAGCCAGATCAGTCATAACTAAGGCTATAGGAGTACCATCCCACCCACTACTCCAGGTCCCCCAGCCCCTTCCCCAGAATTCAGAGTCTTCCCCTGCTCAAGGTCCCTTCCTCTACTCAAGGTCTCACCCAGCAGTTCACGCTCAGTGCTCATCTCAGCAAGTCTCCGGCTCTCCTCCAGCACCTGTACCACCTCACCCAGCCCATGCTGCCCACTCTTCAGCATACACCTGGCTGCAGCCCCTAATGCCAGGGCTGCCGCCTGGGGCTGCCCCACTTGGGTGTAGGCCTGGCTTGCCTTCTGCAGGCAGTGGGCTGCTTGCTCAGGCCACCCCAGGGTCTGGTAGCAGGCTCCCATTTTTGCTTGGGCTTCTCCTTGATTACCCTGTGCCTGGTAATGGCCCACAGCCTTGTGGTACCAGTCCAAAGCTTGGGGCAGGTCACCAAGGGCATGATAGGCCAAAGCCACATTGAAACACTGGTCACCATGACACCTGCCCTGGGCTTTCTTTTCAGGCTGGGCTCGCAGGAGCAGCTCAAGTCCTTTGGCTGGGTTCCCAGTCTCCACATAGGCAGCCCCCAGGTTGGAGGCACAGGCCCGAAGAACAGAGGTGTCCCTGACCCACGAGGTCTCTGAGGCCAAGAGGAAGGCCTCCTGAAAGCTGACCATAGCTTCATGGCTCTGACCAGCCTGTAGGGCCCTGTGGCCAGCCTTGGTGAGGGCTTGAATGCTGGCCTCTTGCCGTAACCATTTTCTTTTCTTCTTTCTCTTCTTGCAGTTGGAGGGCTTAGGCTCCGGGGGTGCCTCCTCACAGCTGGGGGAAGACATAGGGCTGACAATGGGGAGCAGAGAGGTCAGTAAATCAGCCTTGCTTCCCCTGCAGCAGGATCCCTTTGAGGCAGCTGAGCCTTATTCCTGTCCAGGACCTCAGGGTTACAAGAATTTCTCTCCAACACTCACTTGGCTTCATCTGTCCCATCAGGCAGGGCATCAACCATCAACCCTCACTCTAATATTCTTTCCTTAGTTCTCCTGCGGGACTATGGTTCAGTTACAGCATTCTTCCAAAAGCTCTCTTCCCTCAACTAAGCATGGACTTCTGTAGCCCACAAAAGCTGACCTTTGTGTCTTTTACAGCATTTATCACGTGGTTAGAGATGCTTTGTCTTTCCCACCAGATATGGAGTAACTTGGAGACACACAGTAAATTCTAAATAAAAGTTTATTGATGGGGTCGAGGGTATGATGTATGTTAACAGACAACAGAATACTGTTATATAATATGAATTTGGCTATTAAAAAAAAAGAACATTGTTATAGTTTCCCTCCTGGAATGTGTGACCAAAGAGAAAGGAACATCCCAGTCCCATAGTGGGCTGGTCTGGTCCAGTCCTCCCGTATGAGCCTTCTTGAGGAAGACCTAGAGGAGAGCCCAACACTGTAAGTACTGAGATTTATGAAGGCACAAATTCCATGACATGCAGACAACTAAAGAAGACAATGCTGGAGGCTCACTTGCTGGTGATGCATGAGAGCCACTCACAAACTCCTGAGAATGTGTCACTCTGATGGCCATCGTATGTATGCTGTATGCTGGTTCAACTGCCATATTTACAAAAACAAAAAGGGGGGAAAGTTGGGAACCACAAATTATAAATTGAGGCTAGGGCCTGGAGGCCTTAATGAATATCTTAATAATCCTGTGATGCTGTAACAATCCAGGGGAAGACCTTCATTAGCTTAAGATCACAACTACCCTCTGAATCATCTAGTGATCCTCATCAAATCCTTCGTAGCATAAGACTACCACCGCCATCTGAGTAATCCAATAATCTCCTAGCCATTTCCCTCAATGTGACCAGTAAATACAAACGTTCTGGCTGCCTCATGGCCTTTTGTTCCCTATGAACAACTGGTCATCCCATATCCCTGTTGCACCAAAAAAAAAAAAAGTTTATTAAACCAGATCAGATGGTGCACACCTGTAATCCCAGCATGCTGAGAGGCTGAGGCAGGAGGATTACAAATTCAAACTCTGGACCATTTAACAAGAGCCTATCTCAAATAAAAAAGAAAAAAGGCCTGAGAATGCAGCTCAGGGTAAAGATCTTGGGTTTAATCCCCCATCTCTCTTTCCCTCTCTCTCTCCCTCACCACACACACACACACACACACACACACACACACTCACACAATTAGAATGAGGGTATAGTTCAGTAATGAACCACTTGCCATGCATACATTTGGCCGAGGGCCAAACTTTAAAAAGTTAAAATAGTAAGTTGCATCTACTTTGGCATATCTTTTAAAAAATTTATGGAGTGAACGCAGAACGAACAGCACACACAGTGCCTTTCCCTCTCACCTCCTTACACTGTTTCCTATGGTCTGCTCGTAGTCCAGACATGGTCCAGGCCTGCGAGCTCCTGCTGAGTGCTGAGCCATGCTAAGCACTGGGGGCCAGAGATGAACAGGCTGCTGAATGTGCAAGGAACCAAACTCCAGGAATGGATTCTGCTGCAAACTTTACACCTCCCCACTTCAGGGAACTTCTGACTCCCATCTCCTCTGCTATCTGCTGGCTGGTTCTGGACCCCCAACATCCTGTTTGAGTCTCTAGAGCCCCTTACATACCTTCATCTCATCGGCACTATATCCTGCTTCATAACTTTCCCCTGGAAAGGCAAAGCCCTTTGCTGAACTCTCCTCCCAGGAGACAGAAAAAGAAGCGGAAGAGACCCAGCCTTTGGTCAGTTGGTCCTTCTCTCCCTTCTTGCTCTTCATCTTTATTTTTTTTTCTTTCTTTCTTTCTTTCCTTTTTTAGCAGAGGTAGGCAAAATGATGATTTCAGAGAAATTCCCTTTGCTTCTAAGCACCCAGAACTCCTGACCTTTCAAGGACTTTTCAAAGGGACTCCTGACCCCCCCTCCCAGTCTTGGGGGCTACCTCTATAGGGCAAATTACCTCCTCGGTTTTCTCCGCAGTTGGCTTTGTGGAATGGTTCCTCTGGCTTGAGTTACTTTCCCTAGCTCTTAGCTTATAGCCCCCAGGGTTACCAGACAACCAGGTACCACCCTCCCACTGCTAGGGAACTCTTTGAATGACAGCTCAGGTGACCTATCTTAGTCCTGAACTCTGATGGTGCTTGGCACAGACACCTGACTGGCCTACCCTCCCCGCCCTGCCTCAACCCCACCCCTCAGGTCCCTTATTTCAAGGGGTGATCCAATGCATCACAAGGCTGGTTACCTAATAACACCAAGATTATCTAGCCTAGGGCTGGGGATTTAGCTCAGCGGCATAAGCGCCTGCCTTGTAAGCAGGCAGTCGTGAGTTCGATCCCTGGCACCAAGGAAAAAGAAAAAAAAAAAAAAGATTATGTATCCTTTCCCTTCATTTCACAAAGGAAGTACCTGAGACTCAGAGAGTGGTTGTGACTTCCCTGAGTCACACAGCAGTCATGTAGCTGTGATTAGACCCCTCCCCCCAAGTTTACTTATTTTTCTTTTTTGTGGTTCTACAAAATTGAGCCCGGGAACTTTACATCAAACTTTACCCCCAGCTCTTTTTATTTTTTGTTTTGAAGGAGTCCAACCACCATCACCCTGATTAGAGACCTCTCTAAAACCTCCCACCACACCTGTACCTGAGGACTCATAGCACTATCAGCGCTGCAATTAATAGTAGCCACTACTCCCTGCACTTTCCCAAGCCTTATCCTTGGGCAACCATTATCCCTTGTACTCTCAAGTTCTTGGCAGATAGCCACAACCTCCTCTCACTGAACTCCTCTCCCCATGAACCTGCAGAAGACCCCACAGCCTAATGAGAGTAGCTAGTCTGGTCTCTAGTGACAGTGATCCCTCTCAGGTTTGTTCTGCAGTAAACCTATCCTGTTGAACTCGTATGCCCATTTCTTTTCCTTTTTCCTAATAGGTATACTTCTGTGCTGGGACAGACCCTTGGTTTTCTGGTTCAAGGTACTCAGCCGAGGACCCCACTAACACGATGATTGTAAAATGTAATGGGGCTTGGACTATGGTGAAAGTCAATCTCAATATCTCTCTCTCTCTCTCTCTCTCTCTCTCTCTGTCTGTCTCTCTCTCTGTCTCTCTCTCTCTCTGTCTCTCTCTGTCTCTCTCTCTCTCTCTCTCTCTCTCTCTCTCTCTCTCTCTGTCTGTCTCTCTGTCTCTCTCTCTCACACCGTGCCTCTGTGTGATAGTTCCATACTTGGTGCCAGGGTGAAAGCTTGATGGTCAGAAAAGTCTTGGAGATCAGAGCTTCCCTGCCCCTATGCCCCTTGTCTCAGTTCTATGATCAACAACCTCCAGGTTCTGCTTCTTGAGAGGACAACAGGCCCCAGAAGAACAGGGACATAATGACCCAACTTGCCAGTGATAGCCTACACCAGAAAGCAAATATCTTCACTTACCTTGAGAAAGGCCTTTTTTTTTTTTAAGTTCGTTTGTTTTTGTGGTACTAGGCATACCACGGAGCTATGTCCCCAACCCTTTAGTTATTTTAAGATAGAGTCTCCCTGAATTGCTCAGGCTGGTCTTGAACTTGCAGTCTACCCACCTCAGCCTTCCCAGTAGTTAGAATTATAGCACCATTGCATTCAACAAGAAAGGCCTCTTAAGTACAGAGATCTTTGCCAGAAATAAATGTATGAGGATGTACTTGGACTCACCTGCATTTCCCCTGCAGCCTTGGCTGCATGCCTGCTGTGCACAGGTGTGGTGCCCCTTTGCTAGGGGTGCTGATGCCCAGGGCAAGCACTCTGCTGGCTGTAGCTTCTGCCCTCAGGCTGAATCCTCAGGAGGCATTCATAGCCTGGCTGCTTAGTAGGCTTCTCTTAAGGACAGAAGGTGATTTGGGAAATGGCAGTAACCTCCCAACCAATGATCCAATGACTATTTCTAACTCATTTCTTTTTTTTTTTAATCAGTACCAGAGATTGAACTCACAACCGCCTGCTTGCAAGGCAGGTGCTTATGCCGCTGAGCTAAATCCCCAGCCCCTAACTCATTTCTTTTTTATTCTGGGATATATCAACCACATCTCTTGCAACTCCCTCTTCATTTACAATGCATGACCCACTATGTCCTGACTCTCCCCTGTGATGATAGTTCCTTTTCCAGCTCCTTTCTGGGTCTTCTGTCTATCTACTAAATGCTAGTGCACTCCAGCACTCTGCCCTTTGTTATTTTCTCTTTTTATTTCATGTACTTTTCCCAGAACATCTCATCTATTCCTCTGATTTTAACACTGCTAAGCCAGTATTTCTAAGTGTATACTTCACTTATTCAGGTAAAACTCATCTTTTTCCCATGTTCTTAGTGTTATTAGTTGTCTTAGTTACTTTTCTCATTGCTAAGACAAAATAACCACGCCCAAAGTTAAAGCAGGAAAGTTTATTTTGGCTCACAGTTTATAGCAGTTTCAATTCATAGTTGGTTGGCTCCAAGTCAGACATCGCAGAGCAGATAGGCAGAAGACAGCAAGCAGCAAGGACCAGGAAGGAGCACCACAGCTCTTCCTGTCCCTTACATCTTACCCAGGTTATCCTGAGGGTGGGTGGCACTCACACTTTTAATCCTAGCATTGGCGAATGTATCCCAGCATCACATCCTTGATCTCATCAGCACAAATCCTAAATCCAGGCACCTCCAAAAAGCCCCACCTATGAATGCATGCAGTTCTGGAGGATTATCTAGATACAAGTCATAACATTAGTAGAACAGTCTATAAGCGAGAAATCTAAGAGAAGCTTTTGGTTCCTTCTTCTCCAGCCTACCTTTGAAATTTCTACCCCCTTTGTGTAGTCTCATGGCCTTGGAGGTGGTACTATCTATATACAGTAGTTAAGAATTCAAATTGAAGCTGGGTGTGGTGGCTCACACCTATAATCCCAGCACTCAGGAGGCTGAGGCAGGAGGATCTTTTGAGTTGAGACCAGCCTGGGCTACAAAGTGAGCTCAAGGCCATCCTGAACTGCATAGAGAGACCCTGTCTCCAAAAGACAAAAAAAAAAAAAAAAAAAAAGAATTCAAGTTGAGGGCCGGAGATTTAGCACAGCGGCATAAGTGCCTGCCTTACAAGCACACAGTTGTGAGTATGATCCCCAGTACAAAAAGAAAAAAGAAACGAATTGAATTCAAGTTGAGGGTCCAGAAATTTAGCTCAGTGGAATAAGCGCCTGCTTGGCAAGCTCGAGGTCATGAGTTCAATCCCTGGTACAAAAAAAAAAAAAAAAAAAAAATTCAAGTTGAGTGTGGTGGAGTATACCTGTGATTCCAGTACTTCGGAGGCTGAAGCAAAAGGATTGCCATGAGTTCAAGGTCATCCTGAACTACACAATAAGATTTTTCACTTAAAAAAAAGCCATGTATAAGTCAGTGTTTCACTAGAAAAGAAGAAAGAAGATATAACACAAGATATACAAATTTATAAGAAATTACAAGATCAGCTTACAAAGATCAGCCACAGAGTTGGATGAGAAAGCCTGCAGAAGGTGTCTACACACTGGAGACCAAAGGTTTCAATCCAAGGTCTAGGGTTCACTGCAGTGTCCTGTGTAAGTCCATATCAGGAGTCTGATGAGTCTTAGACACAAGGCTGAAGACTCTACAACAGAAAGCTGAAAAGTCTACACTGGAAGGCTGAAGGATATGAGGTAGAAGCCGAAAACTCTGTGCTAGAAGCCAGGAGATGAAGTCCAAGCTGACGGTGAAGACTGGAACTCCTCCAAAGAATAGAAGCAAGTCCATCCCTCCTCATTTCCCCTTTACACCATCCAGCTGCCTGTCCCCCTAGGGTGGGTCCTCTACATCCTAAGGTATAGAATTGCTGAGCCTGTTTAGTTAAGCTTCTAAACTTCTCAGGTTGACACAATCCATCAACCATTACAAGCCAGCCTGAGGCCCATAGTGAGACCCTATTTTAAACAAACAAACAAAAAAAGAATTTGAGGTTGGCATGGGACTATCTAGTTTAAATCTTGATTCTACCAGTAAGCTCTGTGATATTCTAAGCCTAAGTTTCTCATCTGTATTGTGAAGATTAAATAAAATGGTACTTGTAAATGCTAAATATGTGTCCATTGGATACTAAGCAGGCAATACACATTGATATTATATTGTACATGTCTCAGTTATTTTTTCATTACTGGGACAAAGTATACAACGCCCATAAGTTAAAGGAGAAATTTATTTTAGCTCCCAGTTTATAGAGGTTTCAGCCCATAGTCAGCTCTCTCCAAGATAAGACAGGCTGGCAGAGGGACATGGTAGGGAGAAGCAGGCCATGGCACATGAGGTATGAAGCGGAGCTGCGCTGAGGAAGAAGGATGTGTATGTACAGCCTTCCAGGTCAAAACTCTATTCACCTCTTCTCACAGATTTCACCTCCCAGCACCACACTCATCAGTTGCCTAATCCAGTATCGAACACCTTGATCTAGTCACCTTCCAAAAGCTCCACCTATGAGCACATGAGGCTTTGTGGGGGACATCCAGAAATAAAGCACAACAGTAAATAATTCTAGTATATAAGAAATGCATCTCATGGGCCAGGGATTTAGCTCAATGGCTCAAGTGCTTGCCTGGCAAGCACAAGGCCGTAAGTTCGAACCCTGGTACCAGAAAAAAAAAATTTTAAGAAATGCATCTCATCTGAGCATAGTGTCACATGCCTGTAGTCACAGCATTTGGGAGGCTGAGGCAAGATGATCATTGGGAATTCTAGACCAGCCTGGGCTACAAAGTGAACCCAAGGTCAGCTTGAATGGATAGTGAAACCTTGTCTCACAAAAAAAAAAAAAAAAGAGAGAGAGAGAGAGAGCAGGATGGGGATTTAGCTCAGCGGCATAAGCGCCAGCCTTGCAAGCAGGTAGTCATGAGTTTGATCCCTGGTACCGATTAAAAAAAAAGGAAAAAGACAAAAAAAAAAAAAAAAAAGAGAGAGAGAAAAGAAAAAAGAAGGCATCTCTAAACCAAGCATGATGGCACATGCATGTTATTTTAGCACTCAAGGCCAGCATAGGATACATAGTTAGTTCAGACCAGCCTGAACTACATAGTGAGACCCTGTCTCAAAAAACAAACAAACAAAAAACCAGAACAAACAAACAAAAGAATACATCTCTATTCAGTTTGTTTCAAGTCCTTCCACTGGCATGGTGGACACAAAGTGATTCAGCTTGAAGGTTTATACTCTCCTTTTCCCCAGGGTAGAGTAGAAGTGAGGGAGATAATTGATGACAAGACTTGAGCTGGGGGTCCCATCTTGTGCTCAGCCATCTATTCAGGTGCCCATTCACATTCTTCTCATCTATCTGACCCTTTCTAGCCTAGACTATTGCCCAAGAAAAGAGGAGGTAACTCATTTAGGAATTTCCTTTCCAGCTGGGTCAGGGAATTTCTGTACATCTAAGGGCACAGTTGCTTCTCTTGTTACATACAACCCTTCTGGTATAGTTTGTGTCTAGATGTCCTCCCAAAGACCCATGCAGTCATGGGGGTGGTTGGAGGTGGCTAGATCTAGAGTGTGTGAGCCTGGGTTAAGTGTGTGATGCTGAGATCAAGGGTATGTGATGACTAAATTGACCCATTGTTTGGTTTGTCATAATTCTGGGTGTGAATAAAGGGATAGCCCACCCTGGACAGGTAGCCTGGATAGAATACAAGGGCCAGGGGTTAGAGATATAACTTAGCAGCACATGTGCATGCCTGGCAAGCATGAGATCATGAGTTCAATCCCTGGTACCAATAATAATAATAACAATATAAGGGACAGAAAGAGGGCTACTGTCATCACTTGCTGCTTCACTACTTCACTGCTTGCTGCCTTGCTGCCTTCTGCCTGCAATGAACAGTTTCTCCTCTGTCATGCCAACATACTTCGGAGCAGTCAACTATGAATCGAAACTTGTACAATCTGTGAGCTTCAATAAACCTTTCCTCCTTTAACGTTGGGTGTCAGATATTTTGTCTCAGTAATGAGAAAAGACACTTTCTTCTCAGGCTCTTGTATTCCCAAAAGCCTTCCCAGGAAGCAGGAAAGGAGAAACCTGTTAACAGGAGCCACCCATATCTACATTGTCTCTAATTCCCTCAGCTGGTGAAAGTCCAGGAGAATCCATTCTGGTCTTTAAGGGAATGCCCTCTATCTTTAAACCTTATTTTGTCCAGTTTCATCCCATCCCTAAATCTTCACTGTTCCTCTAAAGACTGTATACTTGATTATTTTCTGGTCTTTTTCGTTTTTACGGGTACCGGGGATCGAACTCACGACTGCCTGCTTTCAAGGCAGGCACTTATGCCACTGAGCTAAATCCCCAGCCCCTTATTTTCTAGTCTTAAAAGGATCACATAGATGAGAAGAATGTGAATGGGCACCTGAATAGATGGCTGAGCACAAGATGGGACCCCAGCTCAAGTCCTGTCATCAATTATCTCTCACATTTGGACACTACCCTGGGGAAAATGAGAGTGCAAACCTTCAAGCTGAATCACTTTGTGTCCACCATGCCAGTGGAAGGACTTGAAACAAACTGAATAGAGATGTATTCTTTTGCTTGTTTGTTCTGGTTTTTTGTTTGTTTATTTGTTTTTTGAGACAGGGTCTCACTATGTAGTTCAGGCTGATCTGAACTAACTATGTATCCTATGCTGGCCTTGAGTGCTAAAATAACATGCATGTGGCCATCATGCCTGGTTTAGAGATGCCTTTTTTTTTCTTTTTTTTTCCCCCCACATTCTTCCCTGACACTGAGAGCCTAGCTACCTTTTGTATGGAGCATCAGGGAAGGATAGAGAAAAAGAGCAGAAGAAGAAAAATTATCAGAAAATATACTTGAATATATTTTTCAGCAGTTATTGTTGAATTATTTATTAGTTCAGGTCTTCATTATTTCTCACTTATGCTACCGCCACAGCTTCTTATATCGTCCTTGTCCTCAGCTTCATCCTCCTCCAAGTGCCTGCTTTTTAAGAGGGATTGGTCTAAAAGATAAACCTGCCTCTGACCTGTGTCTAGTGTTCCTTGACTGCTTATCTGGCCTCATCCCAGTACCTTAGGTCAGGGCCTGACTTAACCCTAAGATTCCCTTACTGCTTCTCTCTGACTGAACTCTGTTCTACCCTAAAACTGAGCTAAGGTTAATTTGCTTTTTTCTTTTTCTTTCTGTTGCTGGAATTGAACTCAGGACTTCAAACATGCCAGACAGGTGCTGTGCTACTGAGCCAAATCCCTAGCCCCCTAAGTTTAATTTTCTGAAGCCAATGCCTCACTTTGTGTGTGTGTGTGTGTGTGTGTGTGTGTGTGTGTGTGTGTGTATTTTTGATACAGAGTCTCGCTATGCAGTTCAGGCTGGTTTTGAACTCACTTTGTAGCCCAGACTGATCTCAAACTCGCAACAATCCTCCTGCCTCAGTCTCCCAAGTACTGAGATTAAAGGCTAACACCTTGTTCTTACATAGGTTGTTCCCACAGGTTAGAATATCTCTCTCTTTAAATCTGAAGTAAATTTTTCTTTACTTTTCAGCCAGATCAGCTGGCACTAGGAAGTATACTCATCTCTTTAATCCAATAACTCCCTTCTCTGGGTATCACTGTCCTCTAATTTATTTGACTATATCTCTATGACTTGTGCCAGTACTGCAGACTTCTTAGAGCATCAACGATGTTTATGTATCTCTGCATCTACCAGTTGGTTTAGTGCACATTACCAAGCAAGCCCAGGAGAGAACTCGACCTAGGAATACTATAGGAAGCTGAGCAGGGTAAAAGGGCATGTCAGGGGAAAGGATAAAGGCAAGGGCTATCTGAAACGAGCTGATTTGGCAAAGAAGAAGCCTTGGAGTAACAATAAACCAAGTCACTGCCTGATCTGGGCTATACAGTGTGAGTGGGAGCCCCTTTCTAGTCTCAGACACAGATTGCCAGCCTTGGCGCTCTTTCCCCCCCAACCGGGACCCAGGCCTCTGTGGCCTGGAACTACAAATCCCAGGGTTCCCTGTGCCGCGGGCCGGAAGTAGCCTTTCCAAGTGTGGCGAGGGGCGGTGGCCCAGCGGCGGGAGATTCAAACTTGGAAGGAGCAACATGGAAGATGGAGAAGCGCGCCGGGGTCGGGAGACCTGTGAGTGTCAGAGGGGCCGGAAATGGGGTCCACCGGCATGCAGCTGGAGGGGATTTGGCACAAGGGCTGGCGGGACTGCTCGTTGCAGAGGGAACGGGAGTCCCAGTGCCAGTGCCCGTGGTCTACTTCGCACCTATCGAACAGTTTTTTCCGATTCCAAATTTTGGGGCTCCAGGGTTGGGAGGTTGTGCGAGGTGCTCTAGATGGCCCTTTAAACTCTGGGTTACTTACGGTTACCTTAACAAGCGCTGCCCTGGAGCAGGACTCCGAAAGGGACCTCGGGAACGCCTACGTTTTAAGATGCCCTTTGCAAGAGGGCCATGGATGGGCTTGACTGTAATCCCAGGACTGGGGGAGCTGAAGCAGGAGGATCGCTTGAGTTCGAAGCCAGCTGGGGCAACGTAGTGAGCTCAAGGCCGGTTGAACTACAAAGCCAGACCCTGTCTCAAAAGATGAAATCAAACAAAAGAGGTACAAACCAACTGGCTGTGGGGAAAGGCCTGTGATCCCATCACTCAGAGCCTGAGGCACAAAAATGGAAAATTCAAGTTCGGCGTTAGCAAATAACAAGTTAGACCCTGTCTCAAAATAAAATAAGCCAAGGCTGGTGGCACATTCCTGTAATCCCAATACTCCAGAGGCTGAGGCAGTAAGACTGCTATGAGTTGGAGGTCAGACTGAATTATATATAGCAAGACCCTGTCTCAGAAAACAAAACAACTAACCAAACAAAAAGGGCCTGGGGAAGCCAGGCATGGTACACATCTATAATCCCAGCACTTGGGAGACTGAGGTGAGAATTGTTGCAAGTTCCAGACCAGCCTGGGCTACAAAGTGAGCTCAAGGCCAGCCTGAACTGCATAGCTAGACCTTGTCTCAAAAAGATTTAAAAAAAAAAAAAAAAAAAGAGAGAGACTGGGGATAGAGTTCAGTGTGAAGTCCCTGGGTTTGTTCCTTATTACCATCACAAACAAAAATGGTAAAACAGAAGACAATTCCTCACCAAGTGCCAGAATTGCCTGAGATGTTAAAATGCAAGGTCCTGCACTCTTTCCAGTACTTTCATCTCCTGTAAGCCTGGGTTTCAGCCTGTTGTTTACTTTTATAACTAACAGCACTATAGTTGGAGAGAGAGGAGGAGCCGGAGGTGGAAGGATAGAAAGGCAGGAAGATTTCTATCCTATCATCTGAGTTAAATACAAAACCTGCCCCTCTTTCTTCACCCCTCCTACGTTAGGATTCAAAGAGCAAAGTCCGAGTCCACCCACCTCTTGAAAGAAAGCTAGTTCTAGCCTAAGATGGGCAGGAAGAATATTTTGTGGGTTTTTTTTTTTTTTTAATAAGGCACTTTGTGTGTGTACAAAGTCCCACCCATCTCAGTCCATAACTCTGAGGTGAGGTCATTCACTTACTGGTTTATTTTCCATGCTTAACAACCAACCCTTGTTCCCTGTACACCTCCTCAGAGGATCCCATGGATTTCCTGCAGTTGGCCAGTGCTTTCAAATCTGTACTTGAAAATGTGTGTGCATGTGTTTTTAACTTTCTTAACTGCCAATTCAAATAAGCCCTGCCCTCTTCAAATCTAACTGCAGGATATGCAATATGTGGAAATAGGATAAAGAGTGAGAGCCATACTCAAGTGCTGAGTCAAAGACAGATTAAGCAAATTCTGTCTCTGCAGGCCACCTAAATTCCTAAGTTGTTTTCTTGTGCATGCAGCTTTCTTTCCTAAGGAGAGGTGGAGGAGAGAAAGAGAAAGACACATAAAAGAGCCACAGCTAGTGAAGAGTATGATTGTTGTCTCATTTAAAGGAGTTCCTTTTCTTGTGTTTGGAGGTCAGAGTTGTCTGCATTTTATTTAGCTTTAAAGATTATCCTCCAATGATCAATACCCAAAAAGAATAATAAAGATACCTCCTTCCACTTAGTTCAGAGTGTTGTAGTTCCCTCTGTTGGGCCTCCTTTCCCCCATTTTTAATCTGTTCTTGTGTGTGTGTGGTAGGGGCTCCTGGGGATTGAACCCAGAGCCTCACACATGCTAACCAAGGGCTCTACACTGGGCTACTTCCTCATTCCTTTAAAAAAAATTTTTTTTTTAATTTTGAGACAAGGGCCAGGGATTTAGCTAAGTAGTTTAAGCGCTTGCCTGGTAAGCATGAGGTCATGAATTCGATCCCTGGTACTCCACGTAAATAATTAATTAATTTATTATTATTAATTAATTAATAATTATTAATTAATTAATTAATCTCTAAATTGCCCAGGCTAGCCTTAACTCATGATCTCCCTTCTTCAGGCTCCTGAATAGCTGGAATTATAGGCATTTGCCACCAAACCCAGCTTACCTGTTCATTCTGTAAGACTTGGCTCAGCTTGGGATGGTGGTACATACCCATAATCTCAGCACTTGGAAAGCTAAGAAAAGAGAATTTCAAGCTCAAGCACAACCTGAGCAACTGAGCAATTTAACAAGACTGTGTCTCAAAACAAAATATAAGAAAGGGCTGCAAAGGTGTTAGATTCAATCCCCAGTACTACACACACACACACACACACACCCCAAAAACCTAGGTCATAGGTAGAATCCTTCACTTCTGCTGCTTCTGTAGATTTCACTTACAAGCTATGATTGCACATCTTACCTTATACTGAAGGTATTTACTTAAAAAGTTTTTCTCTTCCAATACTGATCTCTGTATTTCTTGACATGGTAGAAGTCCAACAGCCCTGAAAGAGGCCCTGAAAGAATGAATGGTTGTTGAACCAAGTCCTAGTTTAGTCTGTTAACCCAGCTTCTGACCGAGCACCTAATAAGAATGACACAGGTCCAATTCTTGGAGAACCTGGTCTAACCAGGGATAAAAGGAGCTAAGTTCCCAGCCAAAGAAGGATCTGGACACCTCTGCTAGACAGCACTGCTGGAAGGTGTGACATAGACTTGGGAAGAAGGAGGAAGACAGGAAGTTAGCTGAGGACAAAAGAAGAGGAGGTCCTCTGATAAAGGTTGTCTTGAATAAGGAGTTGAGACACATGGGAAATGCTTCAGGTCTCTGGGCAGGTTTATGTACCAAAGTCTTTTGGGTGTGTGTGTGTGAGAGAGAGAGAGAGAAAGAATTGTGTGGCTTGAGCTGAGCTTGAACTTGCAGTCTTCCCTTGCTCAGCCAGCAGAGTTCTAGGTTTACAGTACCACTGCTCCCAGCTCTAATGTTGTCTTTAAAAAGCCTCAGAGCTGAGACCTCTGTGAAATTCCCCCTTTATTGATCTTCTCCCCTCAGATGAACGCCTCACAGCTGAGGAGATGGATGAGCAGAGGCGCCAGAATGTTGCTTATCAGTACCTGTGCCGGCTGGAAGAAGCGAAGCGGTGAGCAGAGTCAGAAAGATGGATTCTCTCTGGTCTGCCTTTCCTGCTCTCCCCATCCCAGATGCCTGCCCTCAAAGCCAATGCAATAGGACAAGGGCCCATGCTTTGGGAAAGGGCAGGTTAAAATGGTCTCTTCTGGTTTTTTAAAGGCAAATCCAAACAGTATATCCTTTTATCCCCCTACATCCTTCAAAATATACCTAAAGTCAATGAACATTTTTTTTTTTTTACATAACCATGGGGCCATTATTATATTCATCTAAAGTATCTGTAAACCCCTAGAAGAACAATTCCCAGGCAGTTTTCAAATTGTCCTCATTGTCTAAAAAAAAATCTGATCTTTCAAATGGCTTATTCAAATAAGGATCTAAAAAAGCTAACATATTACAATTGTCTCTGTTTTTTTTCATTGTCTGCTGTCAGTGTAAACAATTGTCTCTTAAGTCTTCTTTAATCTAGAGCAGCTCACCTCCCCTTTTTCATTTTTTATGTTAGTGACTTGTTTAAGGAACTAGATCACTTCTTGTAGAGCATCCTACATTCTGCCTTTATTTGCTTCCTTGTGTCATTCAACTTGTTCCTCTAAACCACATCTGTAAATGGGTGTTGGCGCTAAAGGCTTGGTTGGATTCAGGTTTGACTTGTTTGACAAGAAGACTTCATTGGTATTGGCGCATGTGTTCCACATCACATCTCATAGGCACATTGTAACTGCTCGTCCCACTTTCAGTGAAATTAAGTGTGATCTGGGAATTCAGGTGATAACCTGAGGTCTGTGTCGTCAGATTCCCCATTAGCATTTCATCTACTGCCTTCCTGGATTACTGGTCCTCTTATCAGGGATCAAATTGACTGTTTTCTAATTCCATCATTGCTGCTTCATTAGTTGCCTGAAATTTTTTTCTAAAAATAACTTTCCCACATCATCTCAATACTCTCTGGTTACCCTGCAATTCAATTTGTCTGAGAGGGGCAGGATAAATACTTAATTCTTTCCTTTTACCCAATAGTCTATTTTTAATGTTTTCCCCAAAAGTAGGTAGGATGAAGCAGATAGGAGATCAAGTATCTGCAGCAGGAGAGACAGGAAGCAGGCTGTGAGTGGTTTCTTTGGAAACATACTTTCTTGTAGACTTGATACATAAGGAAATTAGGAGATTCCATCAGAGGAAACTTTTTCTCTACCTCATAAAACTACCAGCAATAATGTATTTTATAAATTTACATTCAAAGTATTTTCACATTCATTAGTTCACTTGATCCTGGCAGCTGCCCACTGCTGCAGAAAGTCTAGGTGGTATTACCCTCATTTTGCAGATTATGCAGCTGAGGCTCAGAGGAGATATAGGGGATATGGTGTAGAAAATGAACTTTCTGGAACCAGGCATGGTGGCACATTCCTGGAATCCCAGTACTCAGGAGGCTGAGGTAGGTGGATCGTTGCAAGTTCTAGACCAGCCTGGACTACAAAGTGAGCCCAAGGCCAGCCTGAATTGCATAGTAAGACCCTGTATCCAAAAAAAAAAGAAAGAAAGAAAGAAAATGAGCCTTCGGATTCCAAGAGTCTGTGTAAGCTTCACTGAAGATGGGCAGGTCCAGGATGCATAGGGCAGAATTTTGGAGCAGGTAGGGCTCAGAGTTGGTCAGCTTAGGTATTTGGGGCACCCTGAGAGAAAATAGGAAGAGCCATGCAATGACAGGATTGTAGGTGGGCAGGATGTGGAAGATAGGAACAGGAGGTTGGAGAGGCTCAAGGTCCACTCCAGGAGAGAGGGAGACAGATGCTGCAGTTGGAATAAACCAATGTGGCTACCAGAGTGGGTGAGAGGATTTCTCGTCCCTTTAGTTGGATGGAGGCCTGCTTGAAGGAGGAGCTTCCTTCCCCGGTGGAGTTGGAGGAGAGCCTTCGAAATGGGGTGCTGCTGGCCAAGCTGGGCCATTGTTTTGCACCCTCTGTGGTCCCCTTGAAGAAGATCTATGATGTGGAACAACTGCGGTACCAGGTAGGCCTTGTATACTCCACCTCTACCTTCTTCCACTAACTGTCCCTTCCCCTTGTAACCATGAGCATGGGTGACCATACATTTTATCGTGCAAATCTGGACATTTTATTTTATTTTTTGTCTTTTTGTGATAGAGTCTCACTATGCATTCAGGCTGGCCTTGAGTGTGCTTTGTAGCCCAGGCTGGTCTTGAATTTGCAACAATTCTGCCTCAACCTCTTAAGTGCTGGGATTTACAAGCATGTGCTACTGCGCCCAGCTTCAAATCTGTACAATTTAAAGGAGGAAAGCAGGTACTATTAATCATTGCACTGGGGCAACAGGTATTATTGAGTGTCTTTCCTGAGAATAGAATAGGGACTACTAGGGAATGGAAAGGGGTCCAGGGGCAGCAGGAAAAGAAAGGAGGGTGAGAGGATATAGAGGAGGGTAGGTATGGTCAAGGCACAATGCATGCTGCGTGGAAATGTCACAGTGAAGCCCCATTAACTTGTACAGTCTGTGTGTGTTAAAAACTTTTAAAATAAAAAGTCCGTGTCTCCCAGCAGTTAGGCGGTTGTGTGTTATACATTAGCAGCAAGGGGCAGTTGTTAGGTGGGTTTTAAGATGGCCCTAAGACAAACAGAAAAGACTCTGATGGCCTGGGGCTGTAGCTCAGTGGTAGAGTATTTGCCTACTATGTGCAAGGTCCTGGGTTCAATCCCTAGCAGCACCCAAAGATGGCTTCAAAAAACCAACTGCCTGCAGATTCTTCTACCCATGCTCTACGCTCCAGAGCATGTAGGGTTGATCACCCTAAATGGTTTTCCTGGGTATGTGCTTCTCCTCTGGGCTCTAGCCAGCCCACTACCCTCTCCTTCCCTTCCCTGCTCTGGAATACCACCCCACCCCCATCCCTGCCACCACCCCAGGAAAAGTTTACTAGCTAAGGCACCCATTCCTGGTGATTTAATGTTTCTCTGTCCCTGTCTGAGGGATCCTCTGGTCCCCCAGCCTTTCCTCTTGAATCTCTCAGCTGTAATCTAGACTCTGCTTATAGGAAGCACTGAGAACTGTGAAAATAGATTCTCCTCTCCTTCCTTCCCTTTTAGGCAACTGGCTTGCATTTCCGGCACACAGACAACATCAACTTTTGGCTGTCTGCAATAGCCCACATCGGTCTGCCTTCGGTAATACTGGGCCTCAAGATTGTCAGTCACTTCTGTCATTCACAGGACCTCCCCACCCTACCCCATCACTCATGCTTTATCTCCCTGGTTACATGGAGTGCCATTGCCCGTGTCTTTTTGTTTGGTTTGGTTTGGTTTGATTTTTTTGAGCCAGGATCTCGCTATGCAGTTTAGTAGGCCTTGCATTCACACACAACGTAGTGGAAACACCTTGAATTCAGTGATTCTCCTGCCTCAGCCTCCCAAGCACTGGGATTACAGGTGTGCACCACCGCACCTGGATCCATGTATATTTTATTTTTTATTTTTTATTTATTTATTTTTTTTAAAGCCAGTCAAATTTAGCAGTGGGGGGGTGGTATACCACCATGTATATTTTAAACTAAAATAACCTAACTGAACAGTTCCTGGGGGCTATGTTTCTTTGAACCAGGTTACCTGGTCCCTGCCTCACTTTACCTCCTTGACATTATGTAGTGAGTACCCTGAGTAGTGCAGGAGATAGGGCTTAGATCAGCCAGTCATCCTGCTGTCTGAACTTCACAGAGAACCAAGAGCACACCACATCCCTAGGCCCCTAGATGATAGACTGCAAGTTGGAAGCTGAGGCCCAGGACCCCAGCTGGACACATGATACGTGTCCTCTCATTATGTGAGTCTCTTCCTCAACTGTAAAGTGAGGAAAGTAATCCTACCCTATCTTTAATGTTGACAGAAGGGTCACATACTCTATACAAATTCCACTTGTAAAAAGCTATACTTTTTTTTGAGACAGTGTCTTGCTATGTAGTTCAGGCTGGCTTTGAACTCATGGAGCCCATGCCTCCCAAATGCTGGCATGTACTACCACACCCAATATGAGTTATACAAATTAAGGCATGATAGGATCCTACAATGCATGGTTTAATTCTGTTCTGTTTTCCTTCCCTGTAAAAAGGAACTCTAAGATGAGCAAACAGCAGTAAAGAAAGATGCTTTGGAAGCAGAAACATAAGAAAGTGTATGTCCTCAGTGAGGCCAGCATACTTTTGGCCCGTTATCATGCCCCCAGATGTAGCCAAGATGCTTTAGTCCTCATCAAAATTGCTAAGTGGCATGGGAAGTTGTATCTGGAGCCATCCAGTTCTTAGCACGATTCTCATTGATGAGAAGGCTCTGGCTTAGAGATGGGTAACTTGCCCTGCTGCCTTTGGTCCATGGCCATGTGTGCCTTATTGGGCCTTCCTGAGAGTGTGGCTCTCCCAGGGACACCTCTCTGGGGGCATGGCACTAAGTGACTGGGCCTGTTTTTCCTGGAGGATATGGTTTATGTTCTGTGGCCTAATAGCCTCATCTATTCCGTGCAACCAGGACGCCATGTGTCTGTAACTGAGTACTGATTTAGCATGTGTCCCAAGTGCCTTTCTCTTTAACACAGTACTAACTAGAAATGGTTTAGGAGTCTGATCAAGCTCCCAGGCAGCAAGGGAACACACACCTCAGGTTGGAGAGGCAAACCTAGTGCCTGGCCCCCTCTCCATGCTTGGTGCTGTCTCCAGTTACAATAACAGGCTGTTTTCCACCTAGACCTTCTTCCCAGAGACCACAGACATTTATGACAAGAAGAACATGCCCCGCGTGATCTACTGCATCCATGCCCTCAGGTGAGAGACGCTGAACTTGTCATTGGATTTCCTTCAAGTGGATATGACCCATGATTGACAGTGATAGTGAAATAGGAATGAGGGCTTGCTGTGGGTGGACTAAAAGGAGCACTTGTGAAGAGAGTGAGGTGTCATGTTCACAGGGATGTTTAGGTTGATGTGCATGTTTGTATGCGCATTCATGTGGGAAAAGGGAAAGGACAGGAAGTATAGGGTCTGTAGCTTGAGACTAGGTTGAAGGGACCAGAACAGGATACATGTGGAGGGTCATGCACAGGCTGGGGATATAGCTTGGTGGTAGAGTGCTTGTCCAGCATGTGCAAGGGTCTGGGTTCAATCCTCTGCACCACCAAAAAACAAAAACAAAAGCATCACATGCAAGCCACATAGTATCAATGGCAGAGGCTGTTTGGTTTTACTCATGGCAATCTTTAATGGTTAGCTGGCTATTATAACAGGAGTTGGACGACTAAATCTTGTGGCCACTTTACCTCTTCCTACCTTCGCTTCCCATGTCCTTTTACATTTCTGTTCCTTGGCTCAGCAGGTCTATGCCTGCAGCACCTTGCCTGTCCTCTGTCACCATCCTGTGACTTGTTCTTACCAATTGTCCTCCTCTGCAAAACCTTCCCAATTCCACCAGGCCCCCCACACCTACTTATTCACCTCTCTAGCATTTGCTTAGGCTATTGCATGATAACATTTTTTTCTATTGGGAGTTATTCAAGGTTAGGTCTTGAGTAGTCTTCTCTCCCAAGTTGTCCTGGTTTATGTCCTTGTTTGCTTGTCCTGGGCATCAGTGCCTTCTAATGCTTTCCATTCTTTCCCAGTCTATTCCTCTTCCGGCTGGGGTTGGCCCCTCAGATACATGATCTCTATGGGAAAGTGAAGTTCACAGGTAAGCCCAGCTCCTTCCCCAACCACCACCGTCTGGGCAGATCTTGGGGCCCAGGCCTAATGAAGGGTACTGATGGTGTTGTTGCAGCCGAGGAACTCAGCAACATGGCCTCTGAGCTTGCCAAATATGGCCTCCAGCTGCCAGCCTTCAGCAAGATTGGGGGCATCCTGGCCAATGAGCTCTCTGTGGATGAGGCTGCAGGTAGGGACCAGCCACTGCCCTGCTACGAGTAAGCATAGTGAGTGTGGGGGAGCTTCAAGTCTTCTGATGCTTAGATGGACTCTGGCCACCTCTCACTCAAAGGCAGGGCAATCGGGTTACCTGGTTTGCCTGCCTCTGAGGATAGTAAAGACGTGGTATTGGATCAGTCTGCAACTGGTTGCACTCTGGCCTGAGGTTCTTTTTGACCTCCTGACCTTGTTTCCATGCCCCCTCCCTCCCAGTCCATGCAGCTGTTCTTGCCATCAATGAGGCCGTGGAGCGAGGGGTGGTCGAGGACACCTTTACTGCCTTGCAGAATCCCAGTGCGCTCCTGGGGAATCTGCGGGAGCCTCTGGCAGCCATCTACCAGGAGCTGCTGGCCCAGGCCAAGATGGAGAAGGCTGCCAATGTGAGGAACCATGTAAGGAGGGGCCTTGGGGGGCTGAGGCCAAAGAGTTGAGTAAACTGAAAACTCTCAAGTGAAACCAAGGTTGTCCTGTTTGTAGTTCCAGAACTGTGTGTTAGAGAAGGGGCTAACTTGTCAGTGATCTTAGAGAAATAACACGAGAACCCAGGAGAGTGATGTGAATTGAGAAGAGAAGCCTGGAAAAGAAGACTTTGGGGGATGATCTTTAGGGAGGTCCAAGAGGGCTCTGAAATGTGGACCGGGACAAGAGTAGGCTGGAGATTCCCAAAGCCGGTTCAACTTAACTATGTCAGGGTCAGAGGCTTAGACTACAGTTTTTCCAGAGTGCTTCTGAGCTGTGTGACCTTGGTCTTGAGAAGTTCCCCTAGAAGAAATCGTGTAGACAGGGATGAAGGCATAGGAAAGGACTATTTTGGTTCCCTTGTCCTTTAGTTTTTGCAGGATGACAGAGAAAGCCAGGACATCTATGACTACTACCTAACCCAGGATGAAATCCAGGACAACATTAACCATGTCAATGGTAAGGGACAGGCTGAGGGGGGCTTGCAGTTGCTCTCAGGGTCAGCACTTGCAAGTTTGAGGATGATTTCTTTCAGAGAGACCTGTCATGTCACTTGAGCCAGCTCTTTCCTCAAGAGAAAAACAAGAGCCCAAGGAGTGCGTGCTCCGCTTTCTGGCTGGCCATCAGTATCTGGAGAAGTGGTCCATTTGTGGGAGGCTTCTGTTTAAATGGATTTCTGGAGAGAAGACAGAGGCAAAGGGACAGGACCTTCAGCTCTCAGTGCTGGAGGAGCAGTTGGAGCAGGTGTCCTTGAGAAGAGAATGTAAAGTATAGATGGAGGTAGGGAGACTGAGGGAGAAGGGGCAGCTAGAAGGCTCATGATAAGTACACATTTGCCTGCTGGTCAAAAAATCCGCCAGGCATAGTGGCTCACACTTGTAATCCCAGCACTTGGGAGGCTGAGGCAAGAGGATCATTGTGAGTTTGAGACAAGCCTAGGCTACAAAGTGAGCTCAAGGCCAGCCTGAACTGCAGAGTGAGACCCTGTCTCAAAAAAAAAAAAAAAAAAAATCCTCAGGGTTTGAGATAGTAAGATGACAGGTTATGGGGATAAAGCTGAGGAGTTTCGGCTGGATCAGTTGGCCAGGAACCCAAGAGACCAGGATCAGGGAACTGCGAAGGAAGGAAGAAAGGAAAGAAGGAAGGAAGAGGGCTTTCTCACATCATCCATCATGAAGTCTTGGCCTTTTTCAGTCCTTGGGGCTCTAGAGGTTGTTGATGATGCCCTGGAACGACAGAGCTCTGAGGCGTTGCTTGAGGCCCTGCAGGATCCTGCCCTCACCCTACGAGGGCTGAGGAGAGACTTTGCTGACTGGTACCTGGCACAGCTGAGCTCAGACAGAGAGCAGAAAGCACAGGTCAGTCCCCATCTGTTACCTGCTGCCTCTGACTCAGGCACTGCCTCTGCCAGTCCCTGTGATCAGGAAGTGCTGAGCGCATGGTTAAAGCCTAACCTACTGGGCTGATCAGCTTCTGCCCTCCAACTGTCCTTCATACTGTCCTGGAGGCAGTGGTATGCACCCCCTTTGCTGAATTGGAGTATCAACTTGGTAATCTTGTTTTCAGCTCTGCTAACTTTGTCAGTTTGTTTGTGTTCTAAATGTTTGTCATTCAGACACTTGTTTAGTGAAAAAGGATCAGATGGGTTCATAGGGATGGGTGGGTCAGGCTGGTCTGCCTGCAGAGGTGAGGTGGAGTGAAAAATGGCTGCTGGGTGGACTGCCAGCTCATGCTGGCAGCCCCCAAACATGTTCATGGTCCCAGAAGACTCTTCCCTGGCCTCTCTTCCCTCTTTAGGAGCTGGGCCTGGGGGAGCTTCTATTAAAGGAAGAGGTCCAGGCTGCTGTGGCTGCAGCCAACGTGAAGGGTGATCAGCAGCAAGCCAGTAAGTCATTGTTGGACCTGAGGTTTGGGCTGGGTGTCCTATTGGCTCTTAGATCATCCCACACCTTCCCTGGATTCTGTATTGGGCAAGGAAAATGCTGCCCAGCCTGTTGAAGGACATCTGCGCTCTCTTGCTGTACTTTATTCTTGGCTGCCCTGGGGACCCTATAATGAGTTCACTAAGGTCTCAGAGACAGTGCCATGTTAGTACTGTACTGGGAAGATAGTTTCCTCCCAGGAAATTTGCCCTTCTGGCAGTTTCAAACTGTTTGATTTTCTTGGCTTCTGAAATGTAGCAATTCCCCAGGTGAGAGAAATTTGTATTCGCAGTTTCCCTTAAAAACATACAAATAAAAGTCTTCACTCAGAACATGAGCCAGTCATCCTCTCCCCATGAGAGGTCAGTCTCTTCAGGAATGAGGCAAAGTGCTCTGCACACTGCAGTAGCCTGTGACACTGGACCTCCTGGCCTGTTTCTCAACTCCGAAACACCAGCTCACCATGGCCCAGGGTGAGTCCTAGCTTCTGCTTGCCTCATCAGCTCAGGTCATTCCTGATTGCTGCTTCCAGAGTAATCTTCAGGCAAATCTGATCTTACCTCCCTTGCTGAACACCTTCAGATCTTCCTGGGTTCTTCCATTCTTTTTGTTTGTTTGTTTGTTTTGTGGTACTGGGGATCAAACTCATGACCTCATGCTTGCTAGGCAGGCACTTATGCCACTGAGCTAAATCCCCAGCCCAGTTCTTCCATTCTTTAATGGTACCTCATTTCACAAATTTAATTCCTCATTTCTGATCATAAACCAAATTCCATGAGATCTGGATCAAATTTCTCCATAAGGTCAACACTGAACCTAACCACTGAATTTGAGTCAATTCTTATCCAATTCAGTTTGCAACCAGAATTGTGGAAAAGAATTTGCTCGACTTGAGGCAGCACTGTACTTGGGTCCTATCACCTTGGCCTGATAGATAAGCCCTTCCCAGGGCCTCCCCTATCTCTTCTATCTGCATTCTACTGGTCTGCTGAGCCAGATGACCTGTTCTTTCTTTATTGCTCCCAGCCTTCCCATCACCACCTCTTTGGTACTCTGGACTAGGCTTGTCTCACGTTTTCCCAGCCAGGAGCTGGTGAGAAGATCTCAGAGCTTCCTGCTCACTCCTGGCCTGAGCCCCACCTCCCTGTAGTGCTATAGCCTGGGGTGAGGGTGCTCCAACCTGGCTTTGACTGCAAGGCTCTGTAGGTATTTTTTTCCTTATTTTTCCCCAATAGCTTATGTGCTCCTTGATGCCTGGGCATTTTATTAGCTCTAGAATTTGTAAACTCAGATTACATCAGTGTACCACAGACCCTTTCTAACTTCCTCCCACCACTTGCAGCTAAAATGGCTTCACTTTGGAGCTGTTTCTTTCTTCCTCTTCACTGTTATCAAGGTTGTCGCTGGAGCCCCCTGACCAATCTTGTATTGGAGGTGTTCTACAGCCACTGTCAATCTTGTGTTCACCACCTTAGTAACTCACCTCTTCCCTGACAGCCACTGTGTGTGTTCCATGCTGAGCTACTCAACTTCTAGGCCTGACAAATGGCTTCTTTATGGAGCTTCTTCTTAAAGGGACCGTGCCCCCTTTTCTCCTGAGCATGCAGAGAGGTATTTCAAACCCAGCAGACAGTCCTCTGAGCAGTGACAAAGCCATTTCCCCAGCAGAGCCTAGCGGGCCAGGAGAGGAGAAACAGTTGGAAGGCCCAGCCTGCATGGCCTCTTATTCTCCTCCCCTGCAGTGCTCCAGGCTGTGCAACGGATCAACAGAGCCATCCAGAGGGGAGCAGCTGCTGATACCATGAAGGAGCTGATGAACCCTGCAGCCCAGCTGCCTCCAGTCTACCCCTTTGCCTCTGCTGTGTATCAACAGGAGCTGACAGTGCTCCAGCAGCAACAGGGGGTAAGCCCAGAAACAGGTCCAGTGCAGGGCTTCCTGTACAGCTAGATGCCGTCTGAGACACTGGCAAGTGATTGTGGGGAGGAGTGGTGGTCATCCTGGTCTTAAAGAGCATCACTGTAGCTGATGCCCTTGGAAACCCTGCTTTCCTCACACACTTAGTTCTGAAAGGAACAGCATCAGGTTAGTGTTATTTCTAGTTCAGTGGTGAGGAAGCCAAAAGGTGGTGGGTAAGTAACTGCCTAATTCCACATGACTGGCAGTGGTGGCTGGGGTGGATGCAACACTGAGCATCCTACCAAGGCATGCTTTCAGCCACTCCTCTGTCCCACCTCACTTCAGTTCATATGGCTTCTCTGACAGTGAAAGGACACTGCCCTTGCTTAAGGATTTCCCAGGCTGTTGAAGGAGTTAGATACACTTGAAGGAGCCAGGTGTGTTAGCACGAACCTGTAATCCCAGCACTCTGGGGTACTGAGGCAAGAGCACTGTAGCTTTGCGCCCAACCTTGGCAACTTGGTGACTAACAAGACTTTGTCTCAATTTCTTTTCTTTTCTTTCTTTTTTTTTTTTTTTTTGTACCAGAGGATTGAATTCATGACCTTGCACTTGCCAGGAGGCACTTGTGCCACTAAGCTAAATCCCTGGGGGCTGAGGATTTAGCTCAGCGGCATAAGCGCCTGCCTTGCAAGCAGGCAGTCGTGAGTTCGATCCCTGGTGCCGATAAAAAGGAAAAAGACCAAAAAAAAAAAAAAAAAAAAAGCTAAATCCCTGGCCCAGAAAAAAAAATTTTTAAAGGGCTGGGGAATGTAACTTAATGAGAAGACTCTGGGTTCAACCTCTAGCACCATATATGTATACACATAAAAAAAAAGAAAAGATGATTCAGTAGAAGACTTCAGGGAAACAAGACGGGGTACCCAGGGAAAGGCATCCTGGAAGATGAGAGACTAGTAAAGAATCACATTTGTAGTGGGTGTTTATAGGACATCTACTTCAAGTACAACCCTGACACAAGCATGACCTTCAGGAAAGCACAGTCACAACATATGTATTGCTTTCATGCAAGAAAACATAAAATGAAATAAGTACTAAGAGGTAAGGCATAGTGACTACAGACTCTACTATTCTTAGCTATGTGGCATTAGGCAAGTTATTTACCTTCTTGCCTCTCATATCCTTCATATCCTTAACCTCAGGATTACTTAATCATCATACCCTTACCTTGCTGAGGGTAGTGAGCTAACATGTTTGGAGAGAAGCCTGGCAAGCAGGTTCAGTGGTCATCACAAGGTTCTAGTGTAAAAGGCAGGCAGGGCATTTCCAACAGAGGGACAGCAGAAGCAGATATTGGAAGAAGAGGAGAACCCGGCAGGCAAGAAGTGGAGCCAGGACCTTGTGAATGCACTGAACTGTGGCAAGGGCCACTTTATCTTCCCCTCTGTTCACAGGGCCTACTGCAACTCTTGGTATGGAGTAGGGGTCGGAAGGCTGCTAGCAGAGTTCACTGCTCATGTGAAGCTCTGGAATCAGGCACCTTGGTTTAGCATCATTAGCCATGGATTTAGCTGTGAAATGGGGCTGTGAGTTGAACCTGTCTTGTAGGCTTGTTATGAAAATTTAATGATACTCTGTGTGAAGTACTTAGAATCCAGCACATATCAATCCCCAGTACCAAAAAAAAAAAAAAAAAAAAAAAAAGAATTGAGTACATCGTTAGCATTCTCCAGTGTTGAGTACAACTATTAGCGAATGAACCCAGACCCTTGGGGAACCAGCCCTCCCTTCTGCTGCAGGAGCTGGGCCAGGAGGAGCTCTTCGTTGCTGTGGAAATGCTCTCAGCCGTGGTCCTGATTAACCGTGCCCTGGAGGCCAGGGATGCCTCCAGCTTCTGGAGCAGTCTGATGAGCCCCGCCACAGGCCTGGCTGAAGTGGAAGGAGAAAATGCTCAACGGTGAGAGAGAGTCAGCCACATCTTGGGAGTGAGGGGTGGAGGGAAAGTGAAGATTCAAGAGTCCTGTTAGAGAATTGTCTTCTGTGTGGTGACCCATTCTGGGGCCAGCCTCCCTCTGTATCTGGTCCCAGTTCCTTGGCCTGTGTCTCTTCTCTGGAGTAAGTCCACAGTCATCCTCTTTCCTCCATTGAGATATTATTTTACAGCTAATATTTGACAACCCAGCTATATGCCAGATACTATTCTAGGTGCTGGGAAATGCAAGGAACAAAATAAATCCTGCCCTCATCAAACTTACTTTGAAGCAGAGGGAGACAGATGATTAGAAAAGTAGAAGAGCTCTTTGTAGAGGTGCACTCGGGCTGTAGCTAAGAGATAGAGCACTTACCTAGCATGTGTGAGGTCCTGGTTCATTCCCTAATACCACACACACAAAAACAAATCTAAAACTAAAGCTTGCTGGATATAGTGGTGCAGGCCTTTAATCCCCACACTCTGGAGGCTGAGCAAAGAGGATTGCCATGAGTTTGAGGCCAGTCTAAACTACATAACAAGGTCCTGTCTCAAAAGAAAAGAAACAGAAAGAAAGGGAACAGGGAGAGAAGGAGGGAAAAGGAAGAAGCCAGGGTGATGGAATAGTGGAGCAGGGAGAGGAACAGGAGATAAAGACAGTAACAGAGGCCAAGCTGTGGCTTTTTCATTCTGAATGAGGAAGGAAGCCACCAGGGCTTTCAGGCAGAGGGAGCCAAACTGACCTACTTTAACAAGATCACCTGGCTGCTGTGCTAGGAAGGGTTTTCAAGGGTACCTGGGGAAAAGGAGACCTGCAGTACCTCTCAGAGCCTTCCAGTGCCACATAACCAAGGCTTGGCTGGGAAAGGTGCAGTTCAGTTAGAAGGTGTCAGTTTGTGGATGTGCCCTGAAAGCAGAATAGCAGCGTTATAGTGGTTGGGACTACAAGAGAGAATGGACTCTGAGGTTTCGGGCAAGGCAGAGACCAGGACATACAATGTTTGATGTGGAATGAATCAGGAGTTCACAGATAGAAACTGTGGGGTTTCCAATATTGCTTGGGTGTCCACGTGGAGACCCCTGGAGGCCACTGGCATACATAACAACTAGAGATGTGCTTTGGGAAATCATCAGCATGAGGTGTATAAAGCTATAGTTAGTTGAGGTCAACCAGGAGGTGAGAATGCTGGTGGAGGAAAGCTGAAGCTTAGGATGTGTTTCCACTTAGAGCTCAGGAGGAGCCAGGCAGGAGGCTTGGGAAGACAGCTGCTGAGAGGAGCGCCCATGAGTGTGCTGCCCTGGAGGCATGCAAGGAGCCAGCTGAAACACTGATTTCTGGCTGAGGATACAAAGCCCCTCACCTCACTCTCTCCCTGCTCCAGTTACTTTGATTCCCTGGTGGAGCTGCAACAGGTTCGTGGTGCAGATGAGGCCTTCTTGAGCTGGAATGACCTGCAAGCCACTGTGAATCGGGTCAACACCCAGGTCCAAGAGGAAACTGATCGTGAGTATGGTGTGGGATTGGAGGAAGACAGCCCCTTGGCAACCATGTCCTTAGCCAGAAGGCTATGACCTTGCCCACCTTGCTCTATCTTCCTCAGAGGTCCTTGCTGTCAGTCTCATTAATGAGGCTCTGGACCAGGGCAGTTTGGAGAAGACTTTCTCTGCTCTGCTGCTTCCTGCGGCTGGCCTGAAAGATGTCACCCTTTCCGTTGCTCCACGGTACTACTTCCTTCTAGTGGAAGCCAAAAGGCATAAGGCCCAGGTGAGCACAAGCCTGGCACTGGGCCACAAGAGCAGGAGGGACATCCAATGTGGGTAGAGCTCCAGCTTCATTGACACAGCTGCTTCCAGGGGTGGGCACAGGCCAGGTCCCAGTCCCCTGGAGGAAGTGTGGCCCCCATTGCCAGGGCACTGGGCAGTGTGGGGAGAACACAGGCTTGGAATGAAAGAACCTAGCCTGATCCCTATTCTGACCTCATGCAGATCCCTTGATGCCTCTTGAGCCCTGTATACTCACCTGTAAGATGCTGTAGTCCCTTTTGAGTCCCTCCCAGAGGGAGGGTGATAATAAATGAGTTGGCGAATAGGGTGGGCTTTTGAGCTGAACCACCCCAAGCATGTGGCAGTAGAGAGTGGGGGAGATGCAGAAGTAGGGCTCCCGAGCCAGGCAATTTCCATTTGAGTCCTGCATTCCGACCCCACATTGCAGTTCCTTACTTCCCAGTGCCTCCATCTCCTCATCTACAAATGTGTGACAGTGATGAGTTTATCTTAGAGATACAGGACTAAAGTTACAGGAGGAAATGTAACAGGAGCGCTGCCTAACATTCATTGAGTTCTCATTCTGCCAAGCATTGCTTTATATGTGTTATAAACAATTCATAATATAGTGTTTTAGGTAAACTAAGAGCATAGCTCAGTGGTAGAGCACTTGCCTAGCATGCACAAGGACTTTGGTTTGATCTCCAGCATAATTTTCTTAAAAAAGGAAGGAAGGAGAGCAAGCTTTAGAACAGTGCCTGGCACAGTGCTCAATAAAGGATTATTCTACAAAGTCCATCACTAATGTGAGAGTTGAAAGGAAGTCAGGTATAGGGTCAGGCATTATACTGTCAGTGTGATAAGCACAGGCATACTTGGACTGTGCCGTGTAATTGTCCTACTGCTTGTGGGTTGGGGAGTATGGAGCAAGAACAGGAAAAGGTCAAGTCAGGATCAAGCCATAGAGAAATGGGAATCTGGATAGGTAGGTACTCAGTGGACCATTCACAGCATGACTGAGGCTCAAGGGCAGGGAGTTGAGCTGTTGTGCAGGTGGCAGATATTGAGGATGTGAAAAGTTATGCAAAGTTTCTGTGCTAAACTGAGCTGATGCTTGGAACAGCCCGAATCAGGGTAGGCAAGACCCTTCTGTTCTTGGCAGTGACCTAGAGAAGCCATGCAGCCATTACTGTGGCTCCCAGTGGCAGTCTGCCATTTGTTTCCCTGGGGTTGATTGGCTTGGAAGCCTGGGGCGACCAGACAACTGTTTTGTCTTGCTTCACCTCTTTCCATTTCCCAGGTGACAGGGGATCCTGGAGCTGTGCTATGGCTGGAAGAGATCCGCCAAGCAGTGGTCAGAGCTAACCAGGACACACAGACAGCTCAGAGAAGTAAATGGTGGTCAAGGACACCAGGAGAGGGAGGGGAGGTGGGCACCCCCATTCCACTGCTGCCCCTTCCACCTCTGTGGGGAGAGAGGTTAGAGTCAGAACTAGAGGGCTGCTACTGGGACGCAGGGCAGACCTGGAAATGCTCAGGAGACAAGAGCTGGAAGTCCAGGCTGATTCCTTCTGTTCCTTCCTGTGGGCCCTTTTCCTGCAATGAGCATGTGAGATTGAGTGGTGGCCAGAAATCCATCCTGTTTCTGCTGGTAGCTTGAGTTTGGGCCTACAGTTAGCTATGGATAGAGTTTTTAGTCTTAGTGGGAAAAGGATTGGGGTTCAAGGAGTGAGGAACAAGCGGGATTCATGCAGGTAGACCCTGGCTTGCAGGTGAGCGACAAGGTGCTGGTTCTCAGACTGGAGAGCAGGTGTTTCATCAGCCTCTACTTCTTGCGTTGTCATTTCCAAGAAACTTTCCCAGTGTTCTCTGCCCATATTCCATCTTTAAGTTTCTCAAAAAGCCAATTTTGCTCTCCCTGCACCCCTGCTGGCTTAGCCCACTGGCCCTCCCCTAGGAGCCCTCTCTTATTGCCACCTTCTCCACTGAGCACAGCTGCCAGCTGCCACCTGGGGAATTCCCTGTCTCCTCCATGTGTCCCCTCTTCTGAAGCCTGTCCTGTTAGAGAAACGAGCCATATGGGAATGACTCGAGGAAGGACTGACTGCTGTCCCCTACTGCCTCTGTTAGTGGCCCTTGGTGTGGCTGCCGTCAATCAGGCCATCAAGGAGGGCAAGGCAGCCCAGACAGAGCGGGTACTGAGGAACCCTGCTGTGGCCCTGCGAGGGGTGGTTCCTGACTATGCCAGCAGCTACCAGCAAGCTCTGGAAAGTGCTGCGGCAAAGAAGCAGCATCCAGGTAATGCCCCAGGCAGTCCTCCCCTCCCCTGCCCTCCTCTGCTGACCCCAGCCACCTCTTGCCTCCTCTAAGCGTCCTGTGCTTTGTGGGTTTCTTCTCAGGGGACACAGGTTTGTGGGTTCAACACAACATGAAGGATGGTACTGCCTACTACCTCCATCTGCAGACTTTCCAGGGGACCTGGGAGCAACCCCCAGGCTGCTGCCTCAACACCTCCCACCTGAATAGGGATGAGATCCAGGTTGGCAGGGCACCTTCCAGGGCAGGGATCATGGAGGCGGCCACCCTGCAGGAGAAATTCTATCTACCCACCAGCGGACCACAGGCTCTGTCTCCTGTCTCCACAGTCCACCATCACCAAGGTCTCTGCTGCCCATGACCGTCAGCAGCTCTGGAAGGCTCACATGAGCTTCATCATCAGGCTCCAGGCCTGCCTCCGAGGCTTCCTTGTCCGCCGGAAGTTTGCTGAGGAGTCTCACTTTCTGAGGACTAGGCTCCCAGCAGTCATCAAGATCCAGGTGGCAGCTCTGGCTTTCTAAGTGCAGCACTGTCTGCACTGTCCCTCCTTACTGGGTGGGGTTGGGGTGATCTATGGGCATCTGCACAGCCTGTGGCAGGGAGCATGAACTCTGGAGGTTCAAACCCCAGCTCCACTACCTCTGACCTTGCAGGTTATTTTTCCTCTGCCCACGTTATCTTCTTCTTCTGAAAAATGGAGACATGACATAAGTACTAGTTAGTGGCATCATTAGCACTACCCAGAGAGTGGAAGCTGCTTTTTAGCCCCCTCAAGGGAAGAGTGGCTAAAGTTGAGTCTCACAGCAGGAGAGCATCTTGGCTTGACTAGGAGTCAAGGGGTGGTACTGGTGGTTGAGCAGAAAGTGGGCTGCCCCTGGGGAGAAGAGAGTCTTCTACCTTTTCGTGCAGCCACCCCCTCCATTTTATCCTCTGGCCTGTGGATAGCCCACTGTGGCTTCTTAAGGCCTAAAAGGAATGTAACCAGGTAATGCTATGTAATCTGAGTGACAGAAGACCTCCCCTTAAGAACCATCCCTGAGGGCTGGCTTTAGCCCAGCGGTTCCTTGGAGTCTGGCTTCCCAACCGGGGCCGATTGGTCCGGTGGTTCGAGACCCGCGGGCGCTCTCCAGTCCTATTAAAAAAAAAAAACCATCCCTGAATGCCCAGTATCTACCAAGCATGACACAGGGCACTGGGAACAGATGGAAAATGAGAATGAGACCTACAAGTGAGTGATCACTCTGTTCCCTATAGGACAGTTGATGTTCTGAGGACTAGTACAATTGATGTTAGATGTTGTGATGAGTAGAGGCACAACAATAACACCTGTGGACTTCAAGGGAGACATGTCCAGCCAGAGATAAGTTTACCTCCTGGCCTACCACTTTCAGGTCGTATGACCTTGTGTACTTTACTTAGGCCCCTCTAGAACCTGGTTTTCTCATTCATAATGATGGCACTCATCACCTGTGTTGACTGTGAGGCTTAAGTGGAAAAATGACATAGAATCAGTGTGGTAATGGTGGTGGTCATTATGAGACATGGCATGAGGACACTGGTCCCAGGACTCAATAGAGAACTATAATCTGTATGTGGTGATGTGAGTCATAGGGACCCCGCCCTCCCAAGCTAGGCTGGAATTTCACACCAGGGATATGAAAAGCCATGCAATAGGAAGGGAGGGACTAGAGTCTGAGGAGGGACTGTTACTCATACTGGAGCTGTGTGGGTTCTGGCCTGGTTCCTGGGGCAAGGAGGGTAAGGGAGAGGTAGTAGAGAGCCTCAGGCCACTGCCCCCTTATGGGAAAATAAGACTCAGAAATGAGGTTGCCTGGACATAGGTGAGACTAATCTTGTAAGCTGTGACCCTAGCTGGAACCCCAACTATGATTCTAAATTCTGGCTAACCCAGATCAGCAGATGTGTCTTTTTTTTTTTTTTTTCTTCTCAAGATGAGGTTTTACTATGTAGTTCAGACTGGCCTTGAACTCATTTTGTAGTCTAGGCTGATCTTGAACTCACAACAATCCTGCCTCACCCTCCAAGTGCTGGGATTACAGGTGCACACTATGCCCAGCATGTGTTATCTTTTTATTTGCTTTGTTCTGTTTGGCAGTGTTGGTGATGGAACCCACGTCCTCTTGTCAGGCTAGGCAAGTGCTTTAGCACTGAGCTATACCCCCAGCCATTGAGGCATTTTTTAAGGAGCCTTGTTGGGGCCAGGTAAGGGATAAGAGCAGAGAGCAGGCCCCTCTGCCGTATCCTTCAGCACTTTCCAGGGGTACCGAAGGCTGTAGGTGGTGGGAGGGGTAGGAATGTTGAGGGCCAGCATGGAAATGGCAATGTAGACAGCTGGAGTAAGGGCCAGGCTGCCTCTTCTATATCCTGTCCTGACAGGACTGAATAAGTCTTGGGTGTAGAGTACGAACTGGCTGTAGAAAGGTGAGGGAGTTGAGTAGGCGAAAGGACATTCTTAAATCTGACCAAATGGCAACTGTCAGTGTGGAGTGGCCTCCAGGTCTGTGTACTAGGAGATGTTTGTTGTGGTTCCTAAAACCCAAGATTTCAGTAAGTATAGGTAGGACTGGAAACAAGGTTAGGGACAGAATGCAGTAAGGCATGTTAAGGAAAAAGTGAAATGTCTGACATGAATAGAATCCTTAAGGTGAGAGACCAGAGGAAAGTTAGGTGGAAATCAAGGTATGGAGTACAAGTAAGATGTCTAGAGCTTCTGAAAGGTGTGAGCTAAGACAGGCACTATCTAATCAGTTTGTTTGAGACAGTCTCACTGTGTAGAGTTCGGGCTGGCCTTGAATCCACTGGATAGCCCAAAGCGATCCTGAGTGCCTCAGCCTCCTGAGTGCTGGGATTATAAGCACATGTCACCACACCCAGGCCAGGCAGTACAGAAAAATTAATCTCACACAAACTTAGGGTGAAAGGGAAGAGGCACCTAGGAAGGAGACAAGAGAGAGCCCTGAGATGTATGTTTTAGAGACCAGGGTGGATGGAGCTAGTCAGGTTGCAGCAGCCCATCAGGGGAGACCAGCAGGCTGATGGCTGAGCTCTGGGTACCTTCGTGGGAAGATTTGCTGAGAGGCAGGAGCTGGTTGGTGCCGTTATAAAGAGAAATATGATGGGAACCCTGGAGGCTGGCTGCTCAGGTAGCTATGGACAGAGATGGGCAGGTGTGCATTCCAGGCTCCATGACCACACAGCAGCAAATAAGACTGCTCTCCTCACTCTGCCCACCCGAGGGCTGCTGCACATGGTGTCTGACTGTATTCTGGGGGGGATATGATACATGCTTTGGTGAAGGTGGTGAGTAGGTAGGTGCCCTGTTAATATCCCGTAGGCCTGCATCTAACTGTCAAGTTTCCATGAAGCAGTGTGGCAGGGGGCACATGCAGCCATTTGGTCTTCCCCATGAAGCCAGAAGGTTTTGAGAACAGGGCCATTTCCTCTCACCATCATTCTCCAAGATCCCTGGACAAAGCTGTTCCTGCAGGCCTCTTGGGGGCATAGGAGACTCTACCTAGAGTTACCTCTGTTTCTCTTCTGTTCTCCAGGCTCATTGGCGGGGCTATCGACAGCGGAAGATTTACCTGGAGCGGCTGCAGTATTTTAAAGCCAATCTGGATGCCATAATCAAGGTAGCCGGGATAATTTGGGGGGTGAGGGTTGGGTTCTTGTCCCTTAAATCCTCTCTCCTTTTATAACCTCTGGGACTGGCTGAATCAAGTGGTCTCAGGTTGGGTCTCCAGCCTGGAGCTCTGAGACAGTGTCCGTCCTCCCAGATTCAGGCCTGGACCCGCATGTGGGCAGCTCGGAGACGGTACCTAAGACGACTGCACTACTTCCAGAGGAATGTGAGTGTCACCCTATCTCCCTGCCCCCTGCTCAGGCTTTACCCATAAGGCCAGAACAAGGGTGGCCAGCAGGTTATTCGTGGCAGGTTGACTCTGTTGTGAAGATCCAGGCATTTTTCAGAGCCAGGAAAGTCCGCGATGACTACAGGATATTAGGTGAGTTCCTGAACTGACCCCGCCCCTATTTAAAGGGGTAGAGCCCAAAGCATCTAGGTATTCCTCCTAGGGATACGCAGTGGGCAGGGAGAACCCATGGTGTCTATAGGTGGAACAGTTTTTCACATCCTGCCCCCCAATAAGAAACAGCCTATTCCAGGCGAAGCTCCTCCCACCAGTTTTTCTACCGGGAGCTACTACCAGAACCCAAAGAAACCTCCTCTAGGTTTCCAGCTGTCTCTAACTCTGCCTTCTTCCCTTGCCCATGACTCTTCCTCCTGCAGAGCTCTGTAGTTTAGCACAGGCCTGCCTGGTGTATTGCACAGTCTTTCTGCCCTGTTGGGGCTGTCCAGGAGCACTGCGGGGAGCACCTGCTTCCTGCTCCACATCCCCAAGGTTGGATATGTATGTCAAGCTTTAAGGAGACCCTTCCAAGCTACCCATGACGTTTGTCTTCAATGACAAAGCCCAGCCTTTCTCTTTTGCATGCTGTCTAATGGCCCATTTCCATATTTGCCTCCAGCCCCCATGGCCTTAAAGCAGCAGGTTACACTCTCAGGCTTCGGGGTAGCGGTGCTGATCAGGAATTATCTCCGTCACTACTCAGTCCTTTCCTGTTCTGCCCTTTCTCCATGCAGGGACCTCAAGAAGCTAGCTGCTTGCTATCTCATCTCTTCTATCCTTTCTGTCTTGGTGCTATATGCTATCACGGTGCTTAGACACTGCCCTCCAGCTCTTCCTGGCATTCACTGCTCTCCTCTGTTACCTCTTCACATGGCAGCAGGTGGGGCCTCACTGGCTCTGAGAAGCATTCTTCATGCTCTAGGTGGGCTTAGAGTTCACTTCTGTTTCTTGGCAATTCCCCAGCTTCACCTGCTCATAGTACCAGCCAGCTCTTGGAGCCATGGTTCATTTGTCCAGTTTTAGAGGAACTGCCTTTAGGCACAAAGCTTTCCTCTTCCAAATTTATCTCTTTCATTCATTACTAGCTGTGAAACCTTGAGCGGATTAATCTTCTCTCTGTACCTCAGTGAACTCATCAGGAAGGTGATGGTTATAGTGTCCTGACCTCACAGATGGTTTAAAAATGCTTAGAAGTATCTTTCTCAAGGTAAACCTTATGTCTTGTTACTCTCATATCTTAGCTCAGAGACTTTTTTCTCAAATACCAAATCTCCATCTAGCTCTGACTGCCCCGTAGTCTAAACTTCACTGATCTGTCATATCATCTACCCCACGGCCACCTCACACACAAACCATCCTGATAGCAGCCTTGTGTGAGGCAGCCAGGGCTGCGTGGAGGCTGACAATGAGGATGAAAGAGTGAGGGGCAGGTCAGCCCAGCAGAAGGGACATGATGGGGGACAAAGCCACCTTGGAAAGGGCCTCAGAGCAACTGGAGCTGTGGCTTGTGTTTGGGAGGTCAAATGGGAGAGGCCCAGGCTGGGGGTACATCTGTGTCACGTCAGTCACAAGACAGTCATCCCTGCTCAGTGACAGGCAGATCTGGGTGGGAGGCTGCAAACAGGACCATTTAGAAGAGCCTAGGTTGGGAAGCAAAGGGACCCAGGGGGCCGACTCTGGGTAGGGACCATTGAGGAGTTCTCTGGTGCAGCACACCAGTCCTACACACTGTCTTTTCCACCAGTGCACACAGCCCACCCTCCCCTCAGCGTGGTGCGCAGGTTCATCTACCTCCTGAACCAAAGCCAGCAAGACTTCTCGGCCGAGGCGGAGCTGCTGAAGCTGCAGGAAGAGGTGGTCAGGAAGATACGCTCCAATCAACAGTTGGAGCAGGACCTCAACCTCATGGACATCAAGATCGGCCTGCTGGTGAAGAACCAGATCACGCTGCAGGTGAGGGGGTAAGCTCCTGTGCAGAGGGGTGCTGACTGCTCTTTTACTGCTAATGAACTTGTAATACACAGGGGTTTTATCTTGCTGGTCCTTGCTCCAGTGGCCCTTTGACCTTGTGATGTAGTAGAAGAAACCTAAAGGCTGAAGTGCAGTGCCTGTCTATGCTGATTCCTGCGGAGAGGCTGTGGGTAGTCTTTTAACCTCTAAACTTGTTTTCTGTTTAACAAACTAGGGTGAGCCAGACATGGTGGCTCACACCTGTAATCCTAACACTCAGGAAACTTAGGCAGGAGGATTGCTGTGAGTTTAGGCCAGTCTGGGCTACATAAGCAAGTTCAAGGCCAGCCTGAACTATATAGCAAAACCCTGACTCAAAAAAAAAAATGAGGGTTACTCCCTCTAGGCCAAATGCAGAGATCAATGTGGACTTCCATATCATCTACACATGAGTATGTAGTGACGGGATAACATCACCTCAAATGTATATCACAGTCTAACAAGTCATAGCAAAAAGAGAATAGAAGCTTCAGCTTGAACCTACTCATCTTTGAGGACCCCTGTGACAGCACAGGTGACAGATGGAGGTTCAGAGTAGTAAAGGGGCCCTCTCACCCCAAAACATTGCTCTCCCCTGGCTCAGTCCCATTCTCTGGACAACAGAAAGCCCAGGCACAGGTTCTAAACCACATGCTCTGAGCTCGGCCCAGCCTGGCCTGATGTATCCCCCACGACTCCACAGGAGGTCGTCTCCCACTGCAAGAAGCTGACCAAGAAGAACAAGGAGCAGCTGTCTGACATGATGGTTCTGGACAAGCAGAAGGGATTAAAGTCACTGAGCAAAGAGAAACGGCAAAAACTAGAAGCTTACCAACACCTCTTCTACCTGCTCCAGGTGAGCAGAGGGCTCTAAAAGGAGAAACCAGTCCACCAAAGGCCCAGGACTTTTGAGGCTTTCTTTACCTTTTCCCTTCCTACATGATGTCCTTTCCCATAATCCTAATGCCTCATCCTTAGGGAAGAGATTCCCTCTTCTCCTATTTGTCTGGAATGTCCCCAGTGCCCCAAGAAGGTGCGATACTACTTTCCATGTCCCTAGTTTCCTCCAGCAGTCTTTCCTCATGTGATCACTAGTCCCTGAGGTGCATCCTCAGCTCTTCCTGTCTCCTATTGCTCACAGACTCAGCCCATCTACCTGGCCAAGCTCATCTTCCAGATGCCACAGAACAAAACCACCAAGTTCATGGAATCGGTGATCTTCAGTCTGTACAACTACGCCTCCAACCTTCGGGAGGCCTACCTTCTGCTCCAGCTGTTCAAGACAGCGCTTCAGGAGGAGATTGAGTGGGTTCTCCTAGGCATGGGAGTGGGAAGGGTGGGCTGAGAGCCCCCGGGACTGCTTCATAAGGCAACATTCATTGAGGTTCAAGGTAGATTGGCCTCCTAGGGAGAGACTAAGATATTTTCACACAGCACAGTGAACTGGCAAGTTAGCAAAAAGAATAAGGCAGAGATGGTGGGATGTGCCCTAACAAAATTGCAAAAAGAAAAAGCAACTACCTGTCCTACACCAAGGCATGAAAGTAGTTTCCCTGACCTCTTGAACCACAGGTCAAAGGTGGAACACCCCCAGGATGTGGTGACAGGCAACCCAACTGTGGTGAGGCTGGTGGTGAGATTCTACCGTAATGAGAGGGGACAGAGTGCCCTGCGAGAGATCCTGGGCAAGGTTATTCAGGACGTGCTGGAAGACAAAGTGCTCAGCATCCACACTGACCCTGTCCACCTCTATAAGAGCTGGATCAATCAGACTGAGGCCCAGACAGGGCAGCGCAGGTGAGCAGACTGAGGGAGAATGCTCTGATCAGCTTGGTGGGACCTCACTGGGAAGCTTGGGGGTGCTTGAAGGTGACATGTAAATGAGCATGCTGATTTATGCAAATATGACACCAGCCCTACAGGAGTAAATAAATAGCCTTTCAGACCCCCTCTGGCAATTAACAGGGAACCAATGTAAGTGACTCCAGACCTGGTGGGCTTAACATAAGATGAGCACAGATGAATATGCAAATGTACTTAATTGCTGTGTCAGGGAATGCAAATGGCATGCCTTGTATGTCGGGAGTTGGGATGTAAGCTTATTGAGAGGAGTACAGATGAATGTTCAGCTTTACAGATGTGTAAGATAATGGGAAAGATGGGCTGGCCTTGAACGTCAAAGCATTGTCAAGTTTATAGGTACAAGGGAAACCGACATTGAGGATAACAAGTGGTCCTGGTGGCTGCTCTAGAGGGTATAAGAAGCTTTAGCCAGGGGAAATAAAGGCTTCACCTTTCCTGTTGTCTCAGTATGAAGGACTAAGTGACATACAATCCCTGGTCTCTTCCAATTCCCCTCTGGCATCCATACGGATACTAGGTTCCCTACTTTTTCCTGAATACTTCTGGCCTCCCTGTGGGGACTCCACCTCTTTCTTCCTTGCTTTCCATGTCCCTAGTTTCCTCCTTCTAAAAGGAGAAACCAGTCCACCAAGGCCCAGGACTTTTGAGGCTTTCTTTACCTTTTCCCTTCCTACATGTTGTCCTTTCCCATAATCCTAATGCCTCATCCCTAGGGAAGAGATTCCCTCTTCTCTGCCTTGAGCCCTTTCTCTTATCCTGAATTTCCCATTAGCATGCTGGCTGCCCTGGCATGTCTGTGTGAGACCACTGTCAGACAAGAGTTTAAGAGGACATGTCTGAGGGGCTGGGGATTTAGCTCAGCGGCATAAGCACCTGCCTTGCAAGCAGGCGGTCGTGAGTTCTATCCCTGGTACCGATTTAAAAAAAAAAAAGAGGACATGTCTAGGAAGAAAGAGGACAGGATGGGCTCCAGCCTCATCTGTTCTTTTCTGCCACAGCCATCTCCCCTATGACGTTACTCCTGAGCAGGCCTTGAGCCACCCCGAAGTGCAGAGACGCCTGGACATCTCCCTGCGCAACCTCCTTGCCGTGACTGAGAAGTTCCTTGTAGCCATCACTTCATCTGTGGACCAAATTCCGTATGTGTGACATCCTAGCATAGGCAGGGCATGGGCTGTGAAAGTGGTCAGCTGTGCAGAGCAGCCAGGAGGGGGCACAAAGCTGCAGGTACTCTGAGGGCTTCCAGGAACTGTGAGAAGACTGAAACCCCTTCGAGGGAGTGGAGCGAGGCTGCAGTGAGCAGAGAAGTTTGTGCCCCAGAAGGATGTCACCAGAGCCAAAGGAAGGAACCTGGAATGATGTTGGGGACATATTGTTGTCTGGGAGCGAATGGGAATAAAAATGGCACTCTGCTCCAGTCAGAAATAAGAAATATTTCAAACCAATGAGGCACATTATAATTCTCTCCTTTCTTAATGTAGTCAATGGTTTTTGGTAAACAATCTGTTAGACATAGTAGTACACACCTATAATCCGAGCATTTGGGAGGCTGAGGTAAAAAGATTGCAAATTTGTGGCCAGGCTGGGTTACATAATGAGATCCTGTCTCAAAAACAAAACAGTAGTTGGCGGGGCTCTGTCCCCAGTACTGATCCAGGCAGGAGGAAGAGACAAGGCTCAGGGTGCTTGGCTGCAAAGGGACTGTGCTTCGGGTCAACTCTGATATGACTGAGGCCAAGAAGGAGAAGCAGCTAGTTGCTAATACCTCGAGCCCTGGGACAGAGAGATAAACAGAGCTTGTTTCTTTGTTCCCAGGTATGGAATGCGCTATGTGGCCAAAGTCTTGAAGACAACCCTGGCAGAAAAGTTCCCTGATGCCACAGAGAGCGAGGTCTACAAGGCAAGTGCTATCCCAACCTCTTGAGCCCTCCTTTGTGTTACTGGTGACTGTGATCCCCAAAGACACAAGGGCAGAAAGCCTATGCTGTCAGAATCTGGGGAAGTTGGGGCTGGGGATTTACTCAGCGGCATAAGCGCCTGCCTTGCAAGCAGGCAGTCGTGAGTTCGATCCCTGGTACCAATAAAAAGGAAAAAGACAAAAAAAAAAAAAAGAATCTGGGGAAGTTTGTTCTTTCATACAAATCAAGCCTAACCCACCAGCAAGCCTTCAGGTGACAGGAGGAAAGGCAGCTGGGGTCTGAGTGATAGGATGGACAGCCCTGGGCTTCCTGTTAAGGTCTGGATTCTAGTCCCCACTCTTGCTCAGGTGTGCTGTATAGCCTTGGCAAGCTGCCCACCTCTCTGGGTCTCTGTTCTCTGTAAAATGTGGAGATTGGCCCAGGTGGGCCTTGAGCTTGAGAGCTGGCACTCTGGGGTCACAGCTATCAGGGTGGCCTCAGGGAGTCTCCTGTATCCTCAGGTGGTGGGAAACCTCCTATACTACCGCTTCCTGAACCCAGCTGTGGTGGCTCCAGACGCCTTCGACATTGTGGCCATGGCAGCAGGCAGCACGCTGGCTGCCCCCCAGCGCCACACTTTGGGGGCTGTGGCTCAACTTCTGCAGCATGCAGCAGCTGGCAAGACCTTCTCTAGGGAGAGCCGGCATCTACAGGTCCTGAACAACTACCTGGAGGAGACACATCTTAAGTTCAGGTCTTGGGTCTTGGCATCCCATTCCTCCATTCCTTTCTCTCTGCTTCTCCCCCAGGATGCATAAAGATGAGAAGCCCAGGGGTGAAGGACAGTGAGCAGGCTGGGGGGTAGGTTGGGGATGTTTCCCAAAAGGAGAGGTTGGCTTGCACAGGACATTGGTGCAGAAGTGGGACAGGAGCTGAGAATAAGAGTCAAAGTGGTTTGAGCAGTCACAAGAGAGGATAGGAAAGGCTGGCAAGGACAGAACACAGCAAGGCCCTGTCCACTCTCATGGCCATTTCTCTGGGGGCAGGAAATTCATCTACAGAGCTTGCCAGGTACCAGAGCCGGAGGAGCGTTTTGCAATGGACGAGTACTCAGATATGGTGGCTGTGGCCAAACCTGTGGTGTACATCACTGTTGGGGAGCTGATCAACACACATAGGGTGAGGAGCTGCAACCTGGCAGGCGCTGGCAAAGTGTGGGCAGGGAAGCAGCTAGAGCTGGAGCAAAGCCTGGCTTGGCCTCTGCAGCCTCTTTCTCTCCTGTCTCAGCTACTGCTAGAGCACCAGAACTGGATCGCCCCCAACCCCCAGGACCACCTGCACCAGCTCCTGAAGGACCTTGGCAAGCTTCCCACCATCTCTGACCTCATAGGTACATACTGCTCTGTGCCAGCTGTTCCCAAGAGAGGAACAGTCACACGGTAGACAGGACACAAGAACATGCCCACAGCCTGGCTGCCTCCCACACGCACTTGCTCTTGAGATGGACACAAGCCTGCAGACAAGGAGAGGGTAGATAGATGGAGGAACAAGTACCATTGTGTCAGTGGTAGATTAGGTCCTATGTGGGAGATGTGGGAGATCCATTGCGGGGTCCTGGTAGGTTTCTCTGCTGAGGAGGATTTCAGGGCTATCAAGTGGGAGGACTGTCTTACAGTGATGCCATAGGGTAGGGTCAAAGTGGTGAGGGGAGTCAGGACACTTCACTATGCTCATCCTGGTCTGAGTGTGCACAGGTAAATCTGCAATGAAGCAAGCTCCTGTGTGGGTAGTTGTTCAGGGTTGGAAGCCTGGTGTGACACCCAGGGCAGTGTGGGAGGCCTCCCCGGAAAGGACATGAATCTCTGTGTAAGCACACACATTCCTGTCCCTCTCATTCCTCACTCCTCCTCAGGAGAAAGCATAGCTACAGACGAACATCTGGACCCGAGCAAGCTCGAAGTGTCCCTGACACTCATCAACAAGTTTGAAGGGCTGGAGGCAGATGCCGATGACACCAATACTCAGAGCCTGCTTCTGAGGTAGGTAGGCCTCTGGCCCCTCTCCCAAATGCCCAGCACTGGACCAATCCAGTGGCCTCCTCTGAGGATACCTTGCCACTTTCCCGTTAGGCCTCTCATCCTTCAGGACGCTGTCCCTGCAACTTGCTTCTCCTTCCCCTTCCATGATGCTTTTAGAACCTGGGCTCTGAGCGTGGTGTTACCTCAGTGGGCAAAGGGTGGTACCTGGCAGCAGGAGATTTCGATGCACTCCTTCCCACATGCTTCCTACCTTAGGAACTGTCCTTGAGGAACCAGCATGAGGTTGGGAATGGTTCCCTCTGCATAGCAGAGGATAAACTGAGCAATGGCAAGACTCTTCCAAGGCCCTGCAGCTAGGGGTGGTGGGGCTCATGTCCCAATCACTCCCAGGCTTCTCTACAGAAATGAGGCAGGACTCCAAATAGGGCTGGCCTAGGTTGGTCATCTTGGCAAAAGAGGGGCAAAGTCACCAGCTCCCCTCTCTGCCAACAAGGGTAGAGCTGGGTCAGCCACTTAGGCAGAGAACCCCAAGAGAAAGGCAGTGTCAGATGCAGTGGGAATTCCTGTCAGGGAACGCCTGTAGTGGGGCAGGAGGAATGTATACTTCAGCTGCAGGACACAGAAAGACAGTTTGAGGACAAGCTATTTTACACACAATACCTACCCAGCCCTTGGCTCTCTCCTGTCTTCCCTGCCCCTCTCCTCCCAACTACTGCTCTCTCCCACAGCACCAAGCAGATGTTGGCTGATCTCATACAGTTCCACCCTGGGGACACCCTGGAAGAGATCCTGTCCCTCTCAGCTCCCAGAGAACAGGTGAGTGGCTGGCCAGCCCACACTCTGTCTCATCACCCCTGCACTGCTGATTCCCTTGCAATCTGCTACAGCAGACCTGGGCTCTACAGAAAGGAGAGCTGTGGGGGCCGCGCCACTGCCCTGACCCCAGCAGTCTCAGTGCACCCGGGCTTCAATGCTATGGCCCTACCTCCCTCCTGAAGTGGCAGCCTCTGGGTCTGCTGAGGAGCAGTATGGATGGCTACCTTGAGGAGCAGAGGGAAGCCTGCTTGAGGCCTTGGAGGCGAGAGAGGGTGGGAAATAGATGAGAAACCAGGGGCTTCCGACAATATCTCCCCAGAGATATTGTGGAGATGGCCAGCAAAGAGAGGCATGTCCTGAAACTTAGGATGGGGAGGAAGTGCACACACGCCCTGGAGTCACCACAGAGCTCCAGTGTTGGGAAGTCACAGCCTATGTCTGCCCAGGTCCTGTGGCTTCTGTTCGGGTCTCCTTTCAGCTCCGCTACCCACTGCAATCTATGATGTCACGCCTTGATAATCTCTGTCAGTCTCACTCCCCTGCCACCATCCTGCAGAAGCTAGGCTCTGAGAACACTTTCTCAGTGACACCCAACAAAGCACACAGAACTCCCCTAGGCCTGCCCCAGTTTGGGGCACCGTGGTAAGGCCTGGTGGAGTTCTTCTAGCATCTCTGCCTCCCAGGAAGCAGCCCACAAGCTACTGATGTGCCAGCGACAGGCCCGTGAGGCCCAGACCCCGGAGCCACTGCGACGACACCGCTCACTGACGGCTCGCTCCCTTCTGCCACTGGCAGAGAAACAACGGCGGGTCTTGCGGAACCTGCGCCAGCTTGAAAGCCTGGGCTTGGTCAGTGCCAACAATGGCTACCAGGTGCTGGTGGATGAGCTGGCCAAGGTAAATAGCTCGGGCCCTGTGTGCCTGCTGCATGTGTGTGCAGGGCGTGTGTGCATACTTGGAGGTCCATCATGTTGGCATAACAAGGGCAGGCCTGTCCCTGGTGAGTGGTCCTAGCCCGAAGAAGGCTGAGGGTGCTCATGGAAGGAAAGCGCCTAGGCTTAGCTACAGAGAGGAATACTCTTACAACTTTTATTGTAAAAGTAATTTAGAAAGTGGGAAAGGAGGTCCTGAAGACCTTCCTTGTGAATCTGGTGAGGTGCTTTAAGATGCCATCCTCCCAGAGGTAGCCTACGTCTTCCTGTGTTCCCAGACATCCTCACAGTGGCCAATCTGAGGCTCTCTGGACAGGAAGGACCACCTGACCCCCTCCCTCCACCTCTAACCTCTAGGACATCCGCAATCAGCGCAGGCATCGGCAGCGACGGAAGGCAGAGCTGGTGAAGCTGCAGGCTACTTTCCAGGGCCTGTGTACCAAAACAACCTTCTACGAGGAGCAGGGCGACTACTACAGCCAGTACATCCAGTCCTGCCTGAACCATCTGGCCCCCAGCTCCAAGTAAGTTGCCTGTGACCTCTTACCCCAGCACAGTGCACTCTCTCCTGTGTGTGCAGTTCACTCCCCAAGTCTGGGGCTCAAGCACAGCCCCTTTCTCTTCTCTCTCTTTCTCTTTCTCTCCCTCCCTCCCTCTCCCACTCCCCTCTATGTCCTCTATGAGGAACTCCCTTGGGGCCTGGCTTCTTCCTTCCTGTCAGCCACAGAGAACAAGTGTCTTCAGTGGTGCAGAGCTGGAGGGTGAATTCTCTGCGGCTTCTTTTAATCAGGAATTCTGGAAAGGGGAAGAAGCAGCCATCCCTTCATTACACTGCCGCCCAGCTCCTGGAGAAGGGTGTCTTGCTGGAAATTGAAGACCTCCCTGCTTCTCAGTATGTAGAGGGAACAGCTCTGGGGTGGTGTGCTGGAGCGTGGGGTAGAAGTAAAGGAGCAGCATAGTCCCTGCCTCGAAGGAGTGGTTAGAGTGAGATGGAGAGCAGAGAGTGAAGGGCAGCAGAGACGGTCTAGCACAGTTCTACAAAGCTGGAAGTTTCCTGGAGGTGAGAACAGTTGGGTAGGGGGCCAGTGTACTGAGTGAGACGGTATAAACCTGTAATCCTAGCACTAAAGGAGGCTAAAGCAGGAAGGTCACAAGTCCTACCTGAGCAACTTAGCAAGACCCTATCTCAAAATAAAAAGGGTTGGGGCTGGGTGTAGCTCAATGGTAGCTTGCCTCTGGGTTTGATGCCTAATCCAGAGGACAGATGCAGAAATTGGGAGAGGACAGAGAACTAGCAGCTGGGCCCCTGGGAATGAGGGAAGGGAAGCCTGGATCTGGAGAATACATGCCACTGTCCAGGATGAGGAGCAGCAAGAGCAGGATGAGGCCCTGAGAAGAGGTGACAGACTCCTATGTTGAATCCTATTCCTGACAGCTTCAGAAATGTCATTTTTGACATCACCCCTGGAGATGAGGCAGGAAAGTTTGAAGTAAATGCCAAATTCCTGGGTGTGGACATGGAGCGATTTCAGCTTTACTACCAGGTGAGCGGACACCATGAGCCATGGAGCACTGGTGGGTTAGCCATCACCTAGAGAGTGTCTGGCCTGGCTTCAGTGGCATAGCTGGGCGCCCCTGGGCAGCTTTGATGGCCTGACCAGTTTGCACCGGGGGAGCATAGCAGGCTGGTGGTGTGGGCACTGGATTAATAGTTGAAGCTCTGTCATCCTCAGGGCTCTTCCCCATTACCTCACTTAATCCCCTATAGCCCAGAAACATTAACCCTGTGTTATAGGCTGTAAGGCAAAAGGTTGAGCAACCAGCCTAAGTCATAGCAGTGTTTAAGGAAGCTGTGATTTTTAAATCCAAATCATTCTCTGCTGTCCTGCCTTCTGAGTGAGAAAACTGATTTCAAGCCCTGGTTCTGCTTGAGTTGTCATTTGGCTGAATCACTGTCCTCTCTCTCAGTCTTATTTTCCTGTGGGTGAAGAAGACTTTCAGGGCACAGCCACAAGGACACAGACTCCACAATGCTCAGTAGTTGGTGGCCAAGGGGACCCCAGCCAGAACCTTTCTTCAGCCCCTTCTGTCCTGTCCCCCTAGGACCTCCTACAGCTCCAGTACGAGGGCATCGCTGTCATGAAACTCTTCAACAAGGCCAGAGTCAATGTCAACCTCCTCATCTTCCTCCTCAACAAGAAGTTCTTGCGGAAATGACGGGCACCGGCTGCCAGCCAAGCCCCCAAATCCTCACTCATGCCAGGCTTTAACACTAGCTCATGACTTGGGCCCTCTGCAGACACCAGAACTCAGCATGTGCCCTGCTCACAGGCTCTCACCCCATCTCCAGCAGTGAGGGCATGCCTGTCTGGCCACCAGACGTCTGGCTTCTGTTGGGGCAGGCCTTGCCCTAAGTCCAGCTGTGGCTTTTATATACCACATAAGCCCCGAGGTCTCCTACCCAGTGGAATATGACAACGCGGGTCTGCACTTTGCCTAGGAAAGCTGTTGCTTCATGTCTGATACTGACCTTGCATGGCCACCCCAGTATGACAAGCACTGCCCCAGTGCCCTATTTCCCTTCAACTCTCCTGTGGACTCCCAGAGCCAGTGCCAGGCCTCATGCCCCATCTTCCCCTTTTTCCCAGTGAGTGTCTGGGCCCTGCTGAAACCCAGGCCACTTCCAGCCCCCCCTCCCACCCCAGCAGGAGTTGGAGTGCAGAGCTTATTGATGCCCACGTGAAACTGGCTCTGTGGTTCTCCCGTGATGCTCAAATGTCATCCCCTTTCTCATGTTCTGTTTTCTGTGTGGGCCACTAGGGTATTTATTCTGTCTCTCATCCCTATATTCCAGATGATTGTACAGCCTTAATCATGGTTTTGATTCTTTCATCTTTTTCAGCCCAAGGAAAATTCTCATTTCCCCTTTTCAAACTAATATCCATGCCAATCTTCCCTGCCTTGTATTAAAGTCCCCTTGGATGGTAGCATATGTCTGTAATCTCAGTTCCTCAGGAGGCTGAGACAGGAGGATCATAAGTTCTAGAGCAGCCTGAGCAACTTAGTGGGATCTCATGTCAAAATAAAATTTTAGAAATGGCTGGGAAGGTAGCTCAGTGGTAGAATACTTACCTAGTATGTGTGAGGTCTTGGGTTCCATCGCCAGCACCAAAAAATAATAAAAAGGGTAAAGTCCCTTAGGTGAGGGAGGTAGAGTTTTCATTGTATTTAAGAGCTCTTTAACTTAGCTTCCTACAAGGTCCGAGCAGTCTTCCCTATTCTCTCACTGACAGAGACAGCAGCCGAGGCAGGACAGAGGTAGGTAACTACTGGGAAAGCAGGACCTTTGGGCCTCAGAGCTGCTTTTCCAGTAGTCACTTAGATCTGTCCTGCCTCAGCCACTGTCTCTGCTCACCCCATGTCTTTCCTGTTCATGTTGCCCTCTGATCTCACAGTAATAAAAGTAGATGCCCCCCCATCTGTCAGTCACCCTTATTTCACTTCCCATAGTGCAGACCTCAAGTTCACACAGCCTCCCTAAAGAAGTGGGGACTCTTCCTGCAGCCCCAGGGTGATCCCACTCTGCTTGCAGCAGCTGGAGAAAAGCTTAATGAGATGGGCATGTATTCCTCTTTTCCCTCCTTCAGGGGATGAAGAAGAGGGAGGAATGCTTGAGTTTCAATTCTGTTTTTATCAGCCGGCCTGAAGAACAGAGTAATCAGGGCTCTGCCTTACCCATCCACACAGTTCCTGAGTCCTGGGTGACAGCACAAAGGTGCCTGAGCCAAGGCTCCTTAGGGACTGTAGGTTCTGTGCTCTGAGCACTATGCCCTCTTCCTCTCAGGGAGCAGAGGGCCATGGGGAGGGGACTGTACGACAGACACCTGTCTTGACATCTGAACTCCCAAGCAGCCGGATTGGGCCCCACCAGGCTTCTGGCACAGCCTGCTCCCTCCACTTTGCTCCTTCTGTCACTCAGGATCTGTCTTGCTGTCACATTCAATCTCAGTCACAGCTTCCCTCCTTAACATGTCACAGCAAAGACTTTAAGCACTGCCTTGCTCTGGGTGACAGTGACATATACCAGTGGGTCCTACTTTCTACATGTGCTCTATCATTAAAAATCTCGCACCCACCAAGCAGTTCCAATAGTATGATATTTCCTGCAATTGCATGCATGCACTCAGCCACACGTCCACACACACAAGTGTCACGAAAGCTACTGTTACTGGGCCATCACTGGCTGGGATACTTCAGCATTTACTGCTTGCAGTAAAGATAAGTGGCCACCATCCTTGTTTAACAGATGATGAGAATTCAGAGGCTTGGATAATTGCCTCTGCTTAGCTGGTAAGGGGGAAGAACAGGATGTTAAATCCAGGCCCGAACTCGTTGTGGTGGATCATACATGATCCAAGCATTCTAGGAGGCGAAGACAGGAGACTCAGCCTGGGAAACTCTCAAGATAGATCTCAGAAAACTTTTTGCTTTGCTTTTGGGGATGATTTGCTTGTTTATTTTTTGAGACACGGTCTCACCACAGTATTCACTTATGTAGTCCTAAATTCACTTATGTAGTCCAGGCTGATCTCAAATTTGAGGTGAATCTCCTGCTTCACCTTCCTGAGTGCTATGATAACAGCCATGCACTACCACATCCGGCTCAAAAAACTTTTTTTTTTTTTTTTTTTTTTTTTGAAGCCTGGGAAGGTAGCTCAGTGGCAAGGTACTGGGTTCAATCACTTGTTCCACAAACAAATATGGCCAGGCTTGGTGGTATATGCCTATAATCCCATCTACTTCCCCGCCCATCTACTTTGAAGCTGAGGCAAGAGAATGGCAAGTCAGCTTACTGTGAGCAATTTAGCATGACTTAAAATTTAAAGGTAAGGGCTGGGGATTTAGCTCAGCGGCATAAGCACCTGCCTTGCAAGCCGGCAGTCGTGAGTTCAATCCCCGGTACCGATAAAAAAGGAACAAGACAAAAAAAAATTTAAAGGTGAAGGAGGCCTGGGGCCTCATACTGAGCATGAGAATGCTTTCCTAGCACGAATGAAGGCTTGAGGTCAGTCTCCAACACTTAAAAAGAAAAACACACACATTTCTTGACTCTGGATTGGGTAATACTACTGAGACCAAAAGCACTAATAAGAAAAAAATAAATTGGCTTTACCAAAATTAAAATTTGTGGGGATAAAGTTTGAAACAAAAATTAATGAACTTCTTTGCTGGGCCAGGGATATAGCCCAGGATAATAAGCAACTCCTGGCAAACACAAGGTCCTGAGTTAGATTCCCAGTACCAAAAATAAAGTTCTTTGCTTTTGGGTTTGGTGGCACACACCTATAATCCCAGCACTCAAGGAGGTTGAGGCAGGAAGACTGCCATGAGTTCCAGGCCAGCCTGAAATGAATACTGAGAAATTGGTTCAAAAATAAATACAGTGATATCTCAGTTTGTTGAACAGCTCCATGCTGGAACAACAGAGTTCAAAAATTCTGATGTTCATAATTTTACTGGATAATGGAACCAGAACTTGGACCTGAAAAAAACCTGTGTGTCCGAGAGATACGTCTCACCTAGGACACAAAGATGTGATGCTTCAGTCCCCCACTCTCAACCAGACAACATACAGTGCTTGTGTTAGTGCCTCAAACATCCATCATTGTATTTTTTCTTTTTTTGCACTTTATTTGCTTAAAATACTGTAACCACAGCTCTAAAGAAAGTGATACCAGCAGTAAAGCTAAGAGGAAAACAGAACCATAGAGTTAAAGAAATCATTGTATTTATGTTGAGAATCAAGAAAAAAAAAAAAAGAAATCATTGTGGGGCTGGGGATTTAGCTCAGTGGCATAAGTGCCTGCCTTGCAAGCAGTCGTGAGTTCGATCCCTGGTACTGATAAAAATTAAAAAAAAAAAAAAAGAAAGAAATTGTGACATTCGTTAAAGTCCCAGAAAAGTGAATTTTTAAGTGTAATTTTTGAGCCACCTGTTATGGATTAAAACTAGTGATCAATTTAACACCAGCTGGATTAAATCAGCATGGTGCTGAGTATAGATGGTCCACCTGAGAAAAGTTGCCAGCATAGATAGAGACGTGGAGAAGATGAGTGAGGCGTTGTGGGTTTCTCTTTAAGTGTTGCTGTTTGAGCCAGTGGTTCTCCTAGAGGGGCTCATCACGACTAGCTTTCCCTGTGTGAGTTCCCCTTTGTCATTAGAAGAGCTCAGGACCTTTTGGTGAAAGTGGCTGTGATTCACTTTTGGGGAGCTCTGGTCCTTACATCAAGCATCGCTTCCTGACTCTGAAGGGGAAGATGTGTGCTGTTTAATCTCCAGGAGAAACTTCTCATGCTGGCTTTCTAGAATGTACTTATCTGTTCTTATCGTTGGAGGAGCTCAGGATCTCCATGTCACTGAGGATGGCTGTGGTACTTTTCAGGCCTGCCCTGGTTCTTATTTTTAGCATGACTTCTTAGCTCCAGTGTAGAACACAACCTGCTGGCATAGCTCCTTCACACTGCTGGCATAGACTTTCTAGCTTCCACTGCTGACTTTGGGCCTTCCCAGTGTGGACCCATAAAACAGACTGATGTGACTCCTTCTCATGGACTGTAGACTCCAGTTGGACTCGTGAGAAACATGGTCATGTGCTCAAAGTTTTCATCTGGACTCATACAGGACATTGCTGTGGGACCCAGGCCCTTGGCTGAATATTCTGTCTTTAGCATTGTGGACAGATTTCCTGCACTTCTGTGTTTAACTCTGGGTGACCATCATAAAATTAAATTCTGTGTCCTTATTCTAATTATTCTCCACACAACCCCGACTGCAAAACCCCCAAACCAACTATTTGGTTTTCCATTATTTCTTATAAGAAAAATATGTTCAGTTCTCAAGCACTCTGGTGTTTGAACAATAATTTGAAACTAATTGACAACCAAGATGTCACTGTAAATAAATAACTCACAGAATGGGTGAACATACTTGCAGGTAACACATTTTATAAGAGATTTACAGTGGAATGGGTAAAATACTTTTATGACTCAATACAAGACACCCCAACTAAAAAATGGGTAGATGATTGAGTAAACGTTGCTCCAAAGAAGATACCCAGATAGATGGCCACGGACCATCTGAAAGGATGCTTAACACCACTAGCCATCAGGGAAACACAAATTAAAACTATACAGTTCATTTCATCTCCACTGGAACTACTAAAATAGACAGAGGGCCAGGGGTTTAGCTCAGTGGTGTAAGTGACTGCTTGGCAAACGTGAAGTTGTGAGTTTGATCCCCTGGCCTAAAAAATAAAAGTAGACAGGAGTTTTGGGGAGCACGTGCCAGAGAATACAACTAACTTCTAGAGTGGCAAAGTGGCAGAGTTGCACTGTAAAAGATTTGGTAACTCCTCCAAGTGTTACATAGTTAATTTATGGCCAACAATTTTACTTCAGGTATATACACAAAAAGCTGAGCATGTCTATACAGAGGTCTGCATACCAGCCAGGTATGGCTACATAGTGTCTTTGTTTAGTAGGGGTAGAATTTGAGACAGGGTTTCACTATGCAGTCCAGGCTGACCTTGAATTCACTGTAGCGAAGGGTGGCCTCAAACTCACAGCAATCTTCCTACCTCAGCCTACCAAGTGCTGGGATTTCAGGTATGTGGCACACCTAACCAGCCCCACTGCCTCAGAACTTTTGTATGTGGTATAAAATTCTTTTGACCTCATGGATCTCCTAAAAGGGTATTAGGTTACCCTATCTGTCAAGAAAACCCAAATTTAATCACCACTCAATTGCATATTTCAAAAGGGTGAATGTGGTGTATGGCTTATTTTTCAATATAGCTTTCTTTTTAAAGACTTTAGGGCTGGGGATTTAGTTCAGCGGCATAAGCACCTGCCTTGCAAGTGTACAGTTGTGAGTTTGATCCCTAGTACCAAAAAAAAAAAAAAAAAAAAAGAAAGAAAGAAAGAAAGAAAAGAATTTAAATGCCAGGTGTGGTGATGCACTCCTGTAATCCTAGCACTTGGGAGGCTGAGGCAGGTGAATTGTTGCAAATCTAAAACCAGCCTGGGGCTACAAAGTGAGTTCAGGGCCAGCCTGAACTGCATAGTAAAAGCTTGTCTCAAAAAGACCAAAAAAAAAAAAAAAAAGAATTTAGATCCATATGTCCAGAACTTGGAAAATTACAACAAATTTGTGTGTGTGTGTGTGTGTGTGCGCACGTGCCTGGATAAACAACTAAAGAGCCTCAAATATCTGCTGCAAAATCACTTGTAGTGGCCAACAAATCACTAGGGCAGCACTATGTCCCCAATAAAAGTGATGCCCTAGTTGAGTGTGCTAATGTGAAAAGCTATTGGCTCTAGCCTGCTGTAGTGTACACACCTGGAATCCTGGTACTTGGGAGGCTGAGGCCAGAGGTTGAGCCTAGCCTCGGTAACTTAGCAAACTGCGGGCATCCTGTTTCAAACTAAAAAATGAAAAAGGGACAGGGATGTAGCTCAGTATGAAGGCCCGGGGTCAATCCCCAGTACTGCAAAAATAAATTCATGTCAGATTATAATAATAAATGGAGACTTTGTCTTTTTCTTTGAGACTTGCCTTTTTATGTCACTTGTCTAATAACTTAGTGGTTCATTTGTATTACACTTCACCAAAATATTGGTCTATAATAGATCAGAAAAATTTTAACTGAACCACTTCCTATAGTTTGAGAACAATTCTAGCAGGCTTATTTTAGTAACATGACCTAAGAGTATATTAACTGTGCTGAATTTTACTGGGCAGATTTATGTACAATAATTCCTCAATTTACAATAAAAATAAGTAAACTAGGGAGGCTGAGTTAAGTAACTGAGACCATGTATGTGGAGTGTCAGATTCTGCTTTATTCACTTAGCCATAAGACATTTTCTTATGTCTTTAAAATTCCTTCAAAAGGGCTGGGGATTTAGCTCAGGGACATAAGTGCCTGCCTTGCAAGCACACAGTCATGAGTTCGATCCCCAGTACCAAAATAAATAAATAAAAAATAAAATTCCTTCAAAAACACTACTAATGCCTAAAAGACAGTATATAGACCATATCTGAAGTACAATGTAAAGTACAATTCCTACCATGTTGGACAATTGTTTTCCATTTTTACTGTTACAGGCAGGTGTGTATGTGTTTGTGTTACATGCATGTTGTGCTAGGAATCAAACTGAGGCCCTTGGGGCTGGGGATTTACCTCAGTGGCGTGTCTACCTAGTAAGTGTGAGGTCATGAGTTCACTTCCCAGTACCCCCCCCAAATCACACTATACCCCATTTTCACTAAATTATTATAATTAAAATAATTATTAGGCTGGGGATTTAGCTCAGCGGTATAAGCACCTGCCTTGCAAGCAGGTAGTCGTGAGTTTGATCCCTGGTACCGATAAAAATGAAAAAGACCAAAAAAAAAATAATAATAATAATAATAATAATAATTATTAAATGGATATCTTTTTGTACAAGACCATAAATACATTTCCAGTTATCACCTCAGAATAGAATACTAAAACGGCCTGGCATGGTAGTGAACACCTGTATTCCCAGCCACTTAGGAGGCTGAAGCAATAGGGTCACAAGATCAAGGCCAGAGTGCACAACTCAGCAAGACCTTGTCTCAAGGTAAAAAATAAAAAGGGCTGGCAATGTAGCTCAGCAGCAGAGTGCTTGACTAGCATGCATGAGGCCCTGGGATCAACTCCAGTGCCAAAATAAAACAAAACCAAAAAAACCCCAAAACGAAAACAGAAAGTAGCAGATTTAAAAAAAAAAAACCTTAGGGGTCATGCATATAGCTCAGTGGCACAAGTGCCTGCCTGCCAAGTATGAGGTTGTGTGGTTGATCCCTGGTACCAAAAGAGAGAGAGAGAGAGAGAGAGAGAGAGAGAGAGAGAGAGAGAGAGAACACAGACTTTTAAAAAATGTTATAGTTTTTCCTCTGAATTATAATATGTGTTCATTGTACGAAATTGAGAAAATATTTTAAAAATCAAAAAAAGAAGGGCCTCAGCCAGGGCGTGGTGCTCACACCTGTAATCCCAGCACTCAGAAGGCTGAGGCAGGAGGATCATTGGGAGTTCCAGACCAACCTGGGCTATAAAGCAAGCTCAAGGTCTGCATAGAGCTCAAGAACTGCATAGAGACCCTGTCTCAAAAAGACAAAAAGGGGGGGGGGGCTAGGATACAGCTCAGTAATAAAGCACAAGGACCTAGGTTGGACCCTCAGAACCAAAAAAAATACAAACTACTCCATAACACTATACCCAAATGTCTTATAATATGTAGATGCATTTTGCTTTAATCATATTTGTGATCAGAGCTATGTTTCATAACTTGCTTTTTGCATTCGACACTTAAATATTTTTCCGTATTCCAAGGGATACACAGCAACTTACTGAAGCCATCTACTCCCAGACAACTGTCCAGGGTTTATTTCACTTTTTTTTTTACCATGCTGGGGACTGAACACAGGCCCCATTGATGTTATGCCCCACGCAGCTATACCCTAGGTCTGTTTTTTGTTTTTTCAGGTATCAAGTATTGAACCCAGGGCCTCATGCATGTCAAGCAAGGGCTCTAAAACTGAGCTATATCTCCAGCCTTTTTGTAGTCTTTGAAAGAGAATCTCAGAATTGCTTTGTGGGCCTCAAACTTTCTTTGAATCCTCCTGCCTCAACCTTCCAAGGAGCTGGGATCATGGGCATGCACCTCAGCACCCAAGGCCTCTTTTAATTTTTGATATGTAAAATAATGCTGTGTTGCAAATTCTGTAGAACACTGACCTCTTCCTATAGAATGGGTCTCCCTCCCTTCATAGGACCCAGTTAAAGGTCCACAGAATGCACTTCCAGCAGTCCAGGGCTTAGGCGCAAAGCCCCAGGCCCCACCCTAATCTTTTCCCTTGCCTGAGAATTTGAATTCTGAGAGTGTCCCCAGAGAGGAAAGACAAGTAGAGCTGAGTAACCCTGGAGAGACCGTGTTCTGGCCCTGGGATCCTCATCCTTCCCAAGTCAGCTCAATCCTGCAACTCTGCTGTGCTCCCAGCAAGGCCCAGCTCCTCAGCCCACCATTTGTTACTTACGAAGGTTCCTTCCTCACACATCCATGCACAGAAATCTTCAGCTGTGTTTATTCCTTGCACTATGTTTCTAGAAGGGTTGTCCTGAGTCAAAATGTATACATTTGCTTTTTTAATTTTTTTTTTTTTTTGGTACCTGTAGTCAAATGTATACATTTGCTATGGATCTTTTTATATAAGACCTCATGTCCTCAAGAAAACCTGTACCAACTAACAGAAAAAAAGGAAGAAAGAAATTCTGGAGGCTTCTTTTTTTTTAACAGGGGGGAGGGGCCAGAGCAAGGTGTACAGTTGCTCCTCTCCCTCTGGCCACAAGTGGCAAGGGAGGACAGGGACACTGTTGGGACCACAGAGAAGCTACATCTTACAGTTACCAATCAACACAAATCTTCCTTGCCGTGGCTGTGAAACCTGCCTGCTCTTCCCACGGTGCACAAGAGTCTCCTTTCTCTGCAAGTCACAAATACATCTGCCCAACACATTGTGGGACCCTGAGTTAGACCCTGGCATGGAGAAAGGGACACTGGTGGAAAACTGGGGAATCTAGCACATTCTGGAGCTTAATTATATTCTACTGGTTTCTTGGTTTTGCAAATACACCACAGAGGATAAGATGTCATCCTTTGGGGAACTCAGCAAGGGCCACACAAAAACCCTCTGTGCTCTCTTGCAACTTTTCTGGACATCTAAAATTACGAGCAAATTAGAAGTTTATTTTAAGCTTTTAATAAATTTCAAGTTTATTAAAAACGGGGGTGGGAGACAGAAGTGTTAGTCTTACCTTTGCCAGCAGCAAGTATTTTTAAACATTTTCATCCCCCAACAAATATTTGTGAAGTGCCCTGCCTGTGCAGGGTGCTGTCATGGGCACAGGCTTCAGGGAACAGGGCAGACAGAGGTAAGTGTCCTTGGGAAGCCAGTGGCACAGTGAGGAAAGAGAAGCACTTGAGAGGTTAGAAGAAATAGGTGCTGTGGACAAGGGGAAAGGCGGGCAGGGCTGTGGGGGGAAGGAGGGGAGGGCCAGGGCTTGGTGTGGGCACAGTGCTTGCTCAGACAGTGAGGCTCTGGATTCCATCCCTGGCACTGCCAAAAAAAGAAAAAGAAAAAAGAAGACAGTCAGTAGGGCTTCATCAGCACAGTGGAGAAGACAGCTCTGTGGGCACTGGTAGAGGACTGGGAGGGCCAGACAAGTCGCACATGGCCTTGCAAGCTGTCACAAGGTATGGCAGAGGCCACCAAACAGTTACTTAGCCACATTCCCAGCCCCCTTGCCCTTGGGCGGAACTGTGTGACTGGAAGAAGAGTCAATTCTGGGCTCAGGCAGTAGAGTCCTGGGTCCTCTGATCCCCCTTCCCTGCTGTGGTCCCTGTGTTCTACAGTGCAGCCACAGCTGAGGCCCTCATCAGTCAGGGACTCTACAAGGCTGTGTCTGAGCAAGTGACACCCTGCAGGGTCATCCTTGCCTGTCTCTGACCTGAGTGTGTGACCCTCCTGAGGCCTGGGCAGTGGCTGTTGCTGCAGCATAACAGCCCATCTGGCCTGACAAGGAGAACTTGGCTTTTTCCCTGTGTTACAATCTGCTGTCACTTCAAAAAAGGGAAGAACAACTGCTTAGTATTCATCTCCTTGATAATGAACACAGCAGATTGTATTTTCCAAGATGGTTCATAATGAAACTTTTCACAGCTCCTTAGCTATTCTCACTGGGGCACTAGCACACCCCACCTCCCCGGGCATCTAAATTGGGCCTGGTGGCTCCTGTCTATAATCCCAACACCTGGAGGGCTGAGGTATGAGGATTCCGAGTTCAAATCCAGCCTCGGTAATTTAGCAACTTGGTAAGATCCTGTCTCAAAATAAAAAATATAAAAAGGGCCAGATGTTGCTCAGTGTGGGGGACTAGAGCTCAATCCCCAGGACCACAAAAGAGGCAGGAAGGAGAAGGAGAAGAGGAGGAGGAAGAGGGGAGGAGAAAAGATGGGAGGAAGAGTCAAGCATGGTAGCACATGTCTGTAATCCCAATGCCTGGGAGGCTGAGGCAGGCAAACTGCCTCCATTTGAAGGCTACCATGGGTTACACAGTGAGTTCAAGGTCAGCCTGAACTACATAGCAAGACTCTGTTTTCTCAAAAAAAAAAAAAAAAAAAGAAAAGAAAAAAGATAGAAAGAGGCAGAGAGAACGAGCAAGCTATGACCTGTCCTGAAAGCCGGGGACTATACAGTGAAAGCCTTGTTACTTGTCTTCTATTTATTTATTTATTTTTGTTAGTACATATTTACCATATGTAAAGATCACATTCAGCACAGGAAATTTGTACTTGTACATAATGTCTTTTTTTATGAACAGAGTTTCACTATTTATAATACCTCTTAATCCTTTTTTTCTCATTTTCCTCCCCTCCTTTCAACTCTTCCTCCTTTCCTCATTTACAAAAGCTTTTTTTTTTTTTTTTTTTGCCATTTTTCCCTTCCAAGCTCTTTTTAAAAAATCTCATTTTCCTTGCAAGCAGGCAGTCGTGAGTTCGATCCCTGGTACCGATAAAAAGGAAAAAGACAAAAAAAAAAATCTCATTTCCCTTCCTTTCCTTCCCCTCCTCCCTCGTCCCCTTCCCATTTGCACTGTTTCTCCTACTCCCCAGTATCTAGCCACCTTTTTTGCTTTGTATTTCCCCTCTGGCTTTCTCACAAGAGAAGCAATGCAATATTTAAACCTGTGTGTTCAATTTATTTAACTTAACATGATGGGCTCAAGGTGCATCCATTTACCTAAAAGTGACTCAAGTTGGGGCTGGGGATTTAGCTCAGTGGCATAAGCACCTGTCTTGCAAGCAGGCGGTCGTGAGTTCGATCCCTGGTACTGATAAAAAAGAAAAAGACAAAAAAAAAAAAAAAAAAAAGTGACTCAAGTTAACTCTTTAGAAGGTAGTTGGCTTTGTGTGTGTGTGTGTGTGTGTGTGTGTGTGTGGTACCAGGGATCAGACTCATGACTCTGCACTTGACAGTCTGGCACTATACCACTGAGCTAAATCCCTGGCACTTGCTATTTGGCTTCTAAAGCAGGTGATAAAGGGCAGAGTGGCTTCTGCTTGTCCTCACACCTTGAGGTGAGGAAGTCTAGACTCACTGAGAAGTCCAGACAGTCTATCCCCACTGCTGCCCCCCACTGAGATCCTCACTTAGGACAGTGATTCCAGATCTGTCTCCAGATGGCCCCCACCACTGTCTATGACCCAATGAGTGCCCCCTAGGAGCTGCCTAGCCAAATTCAGTCAACCTCGGAGCCACAGTAATAATCATCTTTGAAGTCACCAGATTTTAAAATGTTTTGTTGGGCTGAGGATTTAGCTCAGGAGCGTAAGTGCCTGAGTAAGGTCATGAGTTTGATCCCTGGTACCAAAAACTAAAATAAAATGTTTTGTTATATAACATTAGCGTTTTTTGAAACAGGGTCTTGCCATGTGGTTCAGGCTGGCCTTGAACTCTTGGTTATCTCCTGCCTACGCCACCTGAGTACAGGTCTGCACCACCACACCCAGCTGTTACATAGCATTGGATAACTGGAAGAATGTAACTAAACACTTTCCATGGTCTTAATTATTTGAGACAGTCTGGCTATGTAGTTTAGGCTGGCCTTGAACTTACTACGTAGCTAAGGTTGGCCTTAAATTTGTGACAATCCTGTCTCAGCATCCTGAGTGCTGGGATTATAGGTGTGCTCTACCACACCAGAATCTATGTTTTAATTTAATCTGTTGATTTTGTTTTCCATTACTGGAGATTGAAAGCCTTCACATTGAGGTATAACCTTATTCCTTTATAATCATCATTATTATTACTCGTATTATCATTATTTCCTTTTGTGCGTGCGTGTGTGTCTGTGTGTGTGTGTGTGTGTGTGTGTGTGTGTCTGTCTGTCTTTAAGACAGGGTCTCACTATGCAGTTCAGGCTGGCCTTGAGCTCACTTTGTAACCCAGGCTGGTCTCCTGCCTCAGCCTCCAAAATGCTGGGATTACAGGTATGAACCACCACGCCCAGATTCTTCATTATTTTTTAAAATAGGGTCTCACTATATCTCTAGGTTGCCCAGGCTAGGCTCAGGCTTGAGATCCTCCTACCTGGGCCTCCTAAGTGCTGGGATTATAGGCATGTACCACCACACTCAGCTGTTGAACTAGGCAAGCTTACTTTTTCTCTTTTCAGACAAAAATGCTAAACAGGAAAGAGCAATGGATAGAACTACCAGACATGTCCTTCCATGCCAACTCAGATCTAGTAACCAAATTTTTTATGTATAACTGTTGAATGAATGCACAGAAGGCATTCAATAAGTATTTATTGATAGAATGAATGACTCTGTCCACATTTCTGCCTTTTACTTAAAAATGTCCTTGTCTTAGTTACCTTTTTACTCGTTGCTGAGACAAAATACCTGAAGCCCAAGTTGAGAAAGGAAAAGTTTATTTCTTAGTTTTTGGAGGTTTCAGTCCACACTCAGTTGGCTCCAAGGCAGGTGGGCATGGCTGGACCGCAGTTCATGGTGGCTGCAAACAGCAAGCAGGAACCAGCAAAAAGCAAGACACTCCTACTTCCTGCCATTATATTACATCCTGGCCCCACCCCTATGTGGGTATAGCACTGACACCATCAATCCAAGCATTAGACAATCAACCAATCACAAACACACAATGCAAACTCATGAGGCCTGGGGGCCACAGACATAAACCATGACAGTCCCACTCAACCTAATTAAATCCTTTCATGAGATTCAGATGCATTATGTCATAGTCCTCCAGAAATTCCAACCTACTTAACCCTTTTATTTTTATATATTTATTAGTGGTGCTGATGATGGAACCCAGAGCCTCTTCAATGCTAAGCTACACCTCAGCTCATTCAGCCATTATTATTATTATTATTATTATTATTATTATTATTATTGTAAAACATAGCAAAATTAGGATTTGTTGGGTTGTTTGAGACTGGGTCTCACTATGTAGTTCAGACCGGCCTTATACTTATTAGGTAACCCTGGCTGGCCTCTATGTCTCAGTGATCTGCCTACCTCAGCCTCCTGAGTGCCAGGATTACTGGTGTGTGCCAGCTTGTTTAAGACAAGAGCTTATATGTATGGGCCGGGCATATAGCTCAGTGGAACAAGCACAATTTTAAGTTCAATTCTTGGAACAAAAAAAAGAGATCTTCCTACATAGTCCAGGCTGGGGTATGTAGCTTAGGCTAGCCTCAAAGTTCTGGGAATCCTCTTACTTCAGCTTGCTGGGTGCTAGAGTTACAGGCATGCACCAGAACACTTAGCAAAGTTTTATTTTTCCTTTTGCTTCTCTTTGTTTTTCCTTTAGAGTCTGGAATAACTTATTGATAGAGCACTTGCCTCGCCCTCTTTGTTTTCACCAGTTCTGAAAAAAAGGAAAGAAGAAAGGAAGGCAAGCAAGCAAGTAAAATTTAGCTTCCTTTCAATTAAACAAATAAAATAATGCACATATCATCTCAACGAAAGCTTCAAGTAATACAAAAGTAAGGTAAAACTAGATATGGTGGTGCACACCTATAAACCCACATGCTGGGAGGCTGAGGCAGGAGAATCTAAAGTTTGAGCCCCGTCTAGGTAACTTAGTGATTTTAGTGAGAGCTTGTCTAAAAATTAAAAACAGAGGAGGAGGAGAAGGAGAAGGAGAGGGAGAAAAGAAACAAGAGCTGGGGAGGTAGCTTGGTGCAAAGGCTCTGGTTTCAATCCCCAGTACTGGTGGTGGAGGGGGAGGCAAACTAGCCACAGCACCTTTGGTGGAGCTCAGTGTGTTGAAAGCCTGGTGCAGTCACTTCCAGGCCTGCTCTATATAGTCTGCCTTCACGCTGTGACCAAATGTATTTTCTAAAAATAGCCAAGATAAAGTTTCTGTTCCACCTGCTCTTCCCAAATCTTGTTCTTCTCCAGGAGGTGGCACCTGTGGCCTCTAGCCTAGTACCCAGTTGGGCCTGTTACTCTTACCCAAGGTACAAGAGCAACACTAGTTGACCAAGAGTAGGCAGGTCTCTGCTGTGATGTGGATGCAGCTTGTGTGTGTCTCCTGGGGATTCTCATGTTAAACTTTATTCCCCAATTATTAGGAAGGTGAACTGTGACACAATTGTAGTGATTGGAGTTAGGGACCCTGGGAGGTGGTCAGTGTTGTAGCGTGGCATAACTAACTCCATCTTGTGCCCTGTATCTGACCCAGAAGAGTGGAAAGTTACTCAGGGTACAAGTCCTGTAAGAAAAGCAGGATGAGCTGCACCCACAAGAGAGAAACTAACCTGTTCAACAAAGAAGTAGGATACAGGTGTCAACTAAAAATTAATGTAAGATTCTAGTTAAATTGTTTCCAATATGATGCCTTTTTGTGGTTTTCTGTTTTAAAAGCTCTGTAACTTTCCAGTTCAGTGCCACTCATTTGGACTCTGAAACAGGGGTCCCCCGGTGGTCGCTGAGCTCAGCTAATAAAATTCCAAATTTATTATTTGGCTGCTTGGATTCCTATATTGTTTAGTAACCCACTTCATACAGGGTTAGACAAATCCTCAGGGCAGAGCTCCATGACTGAATCTCCATGATCAAAGCGTTTATTAGAAGAGGGAATAACACATTGCACATCTCTGTCTCTGGCTACTTGACACCCTGCACCACCTCAGAACACATGGCAAGAAGGCCTTCCCCAGGTGCAGCCCCTCCATGTTGACCTACAAAACCTTGAGCCAAAGTAATCTGATTTGTGTTGCTTTATGAGTTACCCAGTCTTATAATATTGTATGTGTGTGGTGGGGTGGTTTTGCTTTTGTGGCACAGGGGTGATTGCCCCCATGGGTACCCTACCACTGAGAGACACTCCCTAGAGCTTTTAAATTGTTTATTTGTTTGTTTTTGTCTTTCGGAGGGTTTCTCTATACAGGGGAAAATGACCTTGAACTCACTTTGTAGCCCAGGCTGGGCTTGAATATGCAGCAATTCCTCGGCCTCAGCCTCCTGAATGCTGGGATTATAGGCGTGCACTACCATGCCCAGCTCCCTAACCCTTTTTATTTTAAATCAGGGTTTCACTAAATTGCTAAGGTACCAAAATTGGGTTCAAATTTGTGTCCTTCTGCCTCAAGCTCCCTCAGCATGAGGATTACAGGCATGAATCACTGTGCCCAGCACTCAAAATCACCATTACCTACCCTTGGCACCTGACTTCAGGGTCTAGGTTTCTGGAGCCCTTAGCCTCTTGGCAAGAAGTCTGGTCCTTTGATCCTGCATGCTGGGGGAACTCAAGAGAGAAGGGGGCAATCACTTTTCCAGACCCTCCAAACTACAGGATGCTCAGCCTAGGTGGCAGGCATGCAGCTTACTCTGAAGACTTCTGACCCAAACATCAGACAGCAGCAAAGCCTGGTAACCATCCAGGTTACCTCAGCTAGTCCCCAAAGCCATAGGCCGTGATGCTGCTATTGTGCCAAGGCCCTGAATATCACCAGCAACTAATACACACCATCCACGCTTCTGTGCACACTTGGCCTGCTGTTCTGTACACTGTTCCCAGGCACGTGTGACTCACCAAGCGCTCAGTCTCCCTCTGGCTGCTCCACATCAATCAACCCAGATACCCCTGACACCCGTGGCCTTGCACCATCCACAGCACAGCTGTTCCATAGCTCAGCCTGATCTTCACACACCTGCAGCTGCAGCTCTTCAAGGGACAGCCAAGTCCAGAGCCTGCTGCACAAAGCAAGGGAAAGAAGCTGAGGGCAAAAGAGGTAGACCCCTGTCCTGCATTCCTCCCTCTCCCCAGGAGCCCCTAGCATTGGAGGGCAGTTTAAAAGCACTCACCTCCTGGGCAAGCACTGAATGCTTATTTTTCATTTTTGTTTGTTTGTTTTGCTTGCAGCCAAAGGGGGATTGAATCCAGAGCATGTATTACTAGGTAAGCATTCTGGTGCTTAGCTACACTCACAACTCTTTTGTTGTTGCTTTTGTTTTTTGAGACAGGGTCTCCCTATGTAGTTCAGGCTGGCCTTGAACTCACTATGGAATCCAGGCTGACCTTGAATTTACAGAGATCCTCCTGTCTCAGCCTCCTGAGCACCATGATAACAGGGGTGTGTCACCATATCTCATTATCACCAACTTTTCTTTAAAAGTTTGTCTCTGATGAGACAAGGCCTCCTAAATTCCTCACAATCCTCCTGCCTCAGCCTCCTGAATGGCTGGGATTAGATGTTCACCACCATGCAACCTGGGTCTCTACCTTGAAAGTACCTTTGGGTCACCTAGGATTCTTCTTAGGATGCAAACCAGGAGGAGTAGGTTCTCAGTGGGATGGGGATTCTCTGCAGTTTTGACAATTTCAGGCTCTGCAGACCTCAATTTATTTCTTATAATCCTTCTTTCTTTTTTTTTTTTTTTTTTTGTTGTTGTTGGTACTGGGGATCAAACTCATGATCTCATGCTTGCCAGGCAAGCACTTATGCTGCTGAGCTAAACCCCCAGCCCATAACCCCTCTTTTCTTTTGCAATCTTCAAATGGCTGTGGGGATTCAACTTCCATCCTCAAAATCAGAACCTCTTGGGGATTTTGCTCAGTGGCATAAGCACCTGCCTACAAGCACAAAGTCAGTACCAAAAAAAAGATCATCGGAACCTCTTATCTCTACCTCCAGCATTACATTTCCTGTTCTATGCTCCAAAATCCCTTGTGCTCCTGGCACACTGCTACCATGGCAGCCTATGAAAGTTTCCTGTGCCACTAGGAACTTAATGGGGAGGAGACTGGAAGTCACTGAACAAATGGAGCTACAGACTCCAATCAGCTTTCCAAGTGTTGGTTCTCTTACGTCACATGTCTCAGGAGAGATATGGAAAGAGAACAATGAGGAGCTCTGTGGTAGGGGTCATTTTTTGTGTTCTTCAGATCCCTGCAAGGCTTTGGGTGTCCAGTGCTACTCCTTTTTGTAGCATGGAGGACTGGGAACCCAGGAGTGTTCTATCACTCAGCTATGTCCCTAGCCTTTTCATTTTTTTGAGACAGGGTCTAAAGTAGTCTAGGTGGGACTCAAATTTCCAATCCCCCTGGCTCAGCCTCCCTCCATGCTGAAATTATCAACATGGGTTACTATGCCTGACTTTGTGTCCCTCCTGAACCTGCCTCCCCTTGGTTACATTTCTTCTCTCACAGAGGAGGTAAAGTGAGGATGCATCCATTGTTGCACGGCAACCAAGTCCAAAGAACACTGTTTACAGTAGAAATCTTTGAAGCCCTCTGTGAGTAGCTGTCACATTATCACTGAGGAAACCAAGGTTCTGAGAGGTTCAATGCGACTCACTCGAGGTTACACAGCTAGAAATGACTGTGCTGGGACTAGGTCTCAGGTCAGTCTGCCCAAGCCTCCTTGGGATCTAAGCCTTTGAGAGGTCCCTGTGCAACCATACTGGACCCTTCAGCACTCTTTCCCTCAGGTGTCCCATGGGGTCCCCTTCCCCCCACGCTGTCCTCATGAACACAGACTCAGGGTTTTGCTCAGCAATGATGACACCATAGCTGTTTTCTACCATGAATGGTGGGCAGGCACAGGCAGTCCTGGGTTAGAATCCACAGATACTTCTTGCTGATCATGAACGTGCTTTTTAACCTCACTGGCCTTCAGGTTCATTACCTATAAAGTAAGGAATATTATTCTGTCCAATAACGTATGATTGGGAAAACAGGGCCGTAATACTATTTGGAAGGTGAGACACAGGGAAAGGCAGGAACAAAAGCAAAAGAAGCCTGCACCCTTTTCATCGCCAACTTTATCTTCCATTCCAAGGGTCAGGAATGAGGAGGCCTCTCCTAGCTAGATTCATGCCTGCAATCCTAGCACTTGGGAGGCTGAGGCAGGAGGATCACCATGATTTTGAGGCCAACCTGAGTGACACACTAAGTGCAAGACCAGCCTGTAAAACAATGAAAGACCCTGTCTCAAAACAAAAACAAGGGCCAGGGACTTAGCTTAGCAGCATAAGCACCTACCTGGCAAGCTCAAGGTTGTCAGTTTGATCCCTCAGTACCAAAAAGAAAAAACAGGCTTTCCTAAAAAAAACAAAAAAACAAAAAACAAAAAAAACTAAGGCCTCTCCTGGCCCCTTACTTCCTCAGTAACATACCCTGGAGCAAGGTCTGGAGCACGACAGTGAAGACTCCCACTTCTGAGCCTGTTCCCTGCAGAATTTGGGGGACTGTGCCAAATTGACAGAAAGATGCTATTTTTGTTTGTTTTGTCGTGGTCCTAGGTACCAACCCAGGGCCTTCACACTGAGCTACATTTCCAGTCCTTTATTTATTTATTTATTTATTTATTTATTTTTAGATTTTGAGACAGAGCTTTACAAAGTAGCTCACTTTCCCAGGCTGGGTTTGAACTTGTGATCCTTCTGCCTCAGTCTCCCAGAGTGTTGGGGTTAGAGATGAGCCATCACATCTGGCCAAGAAGGATGCTGTATGGAGTACATGGAGCACACAGTCTGAAGGGAAGCAGGAGCCTGTCAAGACAGGTAGGTGGCCTCTGCTGAGAAGGTGCTTGGTGAGGACCACTGTGTACCCACGCCTCACAGTTTCCCAGGAACCCAGACCAGCACTTTCTAGGTGCTCAGTAAACACCTTGAGCGAAGGGCTGCCTTCTGGATACAGCCATGACAATACAGGGAAGGAGACAGTAGGGTGGGCTGAGGCCCTGTGTTAACACCGAGTGGAGGCCCAAGCTGCCCCTCATGCTCCAGACCTTGCAGACATGTTAGATGGGTGACAGGGCTCCAAGGATACAGAAGAGTCTTTCTTAGTAATCTCCCTTGATCCAGTTTGGTCTCCAACTGTTAATCCCCACTGACCTCTGCCCAGCCCAGTCACTCTAAAATGGAAAATAAATAAATAAATACTAGGAATAAAGATAGTGGCGAAATCAGCTTTGAAGTAACAAGATGCCAGCACAGGGCCAAGTCAGGTAGGGGACCCACTATCCTGCTGCTTGGGCAGGGTCCTCCAGCTAGGTGACAACCTGATGTGTGTTCCAGCAGCTTAGGTCCTGTTCTGTCCTCTCCCAAGTTTCTGCCCTTTCCTCCCAGCTCCTGCCTTTTGTGAGGCCTCCACCCCTGCTACAGGGTTGTCTCTGGAAAGGATGCTCACCCCCACGCACCTACCCTGTAGGGAGCTGCATGGCATCCTAGGCCCAAACACACAATCAGCACCCTGGATCCTGGGTTGTATCCTTCCTCCTCACCTGATGTGGGGACATGAGCAGGGGATCTTGAACTCTGCCCAGCCTGCTCCTTTTCCTCTCCCAGTACAAGTGGTGCCAGGGCCGCTCCTGTGCCCTCCAGGTGTGCTGCCTGCTGTTGCTTAGCAACAGCTTTCCCTCTTCACCAGACCTTGCAGCCTTCCCTGGCAGCTCTAGGAGCAGTGCCAGTTGCAGGAGAGCTGGCTGGACCCTGCTGATGGGGAGTGGGTTGGATATAAAATCCAATGCTCTTTTTAATTTTTGTTTTAAAGGGGGTAAAATTAAATGCAACAAAACAGAACAAAATAGGACATAAGAAAGGAATGTAAGAGATATAAATTTCAAAGCCAGACAACCTGAGATCTTCATTGTCTATCATATTGTCTCTTGTTTTCTTACAAATAGTTGTCCATGTTTTTGCATACAGAGATTTCATACAAAATAACATACTATAAAACTGATCCAAACAGAATGAGGAAGGCATTTTAGGTCTTCAAAACCAGACAACAGGGAAGTCACTAATGGCTGTGGTACAGTCTCATTCTCTTCAAAATAGCTGTCCATACTTTCATGTATATTGAAGTTCAACAAAACAAAACAGGTAGTGGGGAAGGGTTGCTTGGTTTCCCAGTGCTCCAGGTCCCAGCATGGCGCAGGTTCCAATAAATGTCAGTGGCTCCCATCCTGGGCCGCAGGAGCCTGTCATACTCACAACTGCTCACGCAAGGTGGGGAGGTGCGGTTGCTTCAAGCTGTTTCTTTCTAATGAACTGACCATTTCACTGCCCAAGTTCTGAAATGGCCAACAGACCATAGAAAGACATCTCTTTAGGCTCCTGCTTGAAACCAACAGTGTCAGGAAGCTGCTGACCTTGATTCAGGGCCAGCCAAGGCTCTTTTCACACTCAGACTCCCTTCCCATCTTCTGCCTGGCTGCAGGTTCCCCTCTCAAAGGGCCTGTCACTCCACCTTGTGTGGTTTTTTTGTTTGTTTGTCTTGTACTGGGAATCAAACTCAGGACCTAGTGCTTGCCAGGCTGATGCTTATGTTGCTGGGCTATATTTCCAGCCCTCCATGCTGTACTCTTATGAGTCTGCCCCTTTCTCTCCCTAGGCCTCTGAGGACATTCTTGGTCTCTCATTTGGAGTTCAATGTACTTTCAATGCCTCCTTATCCCTTTGTCTATCCTGAAACTTCTGCTGTATACATATGACCCCCAGGACTGCAAGATTGCTACAATCTGTCTCTTTTGTGGTACTGGGATTTAACCCATAGTTTTCATGCTGAGCCCCATCCCAGCCCTTTTTCATTTTTTTATGTTTGAGGCAGGGTCCCACTAACTCACTAAGTTGCCCAGGCTGGACTTGAACTTGCAATCCTCCTTTGTTGGCCTCTCAGAAAGATGACAGGCCTGCACCACCACATCCAGCTACCCAGCCTGTCTTGTACCTCTTCCTGTCAGATGGTGTAGCTTCCAGTCTCCCCTTCAGGAACATAAGTCCTCTGACTACCTACCTTCAATGCCTGGTCACCACGGCAACCCCATGCTGCCAATACATCTATGCATGACTCCTTCTTCCATCCTTTTGAGGAAAGCCTGGGGTTAAGGGATCACAGAGGAAGCCCCAGGAGAGGACTGCTTTTCTCACTTGCCTGAGCTGGGCTTTGGCTTCAGTGGAAACTGACAATGGACTTGGGACCAATGAAATGAAGATCAAGCCCAGAAAAGACGAAGTCCTCCTGCAGCCTCACCTCCACCCCTTCAGCTACAATAGCAGAGTTCCCAGGAGGCGCTCTGAGTGGCTCAGTGCTGGCAACAGCTGGAAACTGCTTCACTCAGACAGGTCTCTCTGCCTCCAGCAGACAGTGAATGGTTGCCAAGGGCATGGCCTCCATCTCCTTGTCTTTGGGTCCAACTGCCTGTCTTCTGCCACCCCACCTCCCTCAGTTGCTGATACTTGGGTCTGACAGTGCAATCTGTGGGATAAGAGGCTAGAACAAGGGAGCAGGACAGAAAAGGGCAGCTAAGAGGAGGAAAGGAGGGGGCAGCTCCCAGGCCAGTCAGGGGCTGCAGGGACATGGCAGAGGGCCAGACCAGGCTCCAGGAACAGTGGCCTAGAACCTGCCTCCTGCTGAGAAAGCTGGCAGACCAGTGCTGAGGGGACTGTCAGGCTCAAGGCTGGATCAAGTGACCTCACCCAAATCTTGTGGTCCGCTGCTGTTGCAACCTGGCAAGTCTCCAGGCTCTCCTGGGTCCCCAAGTAGGAGAGTTTTTATAGTTCACGCCCCAACTTGAGTTTGAATAATTAAGATGGACATAAATAGTAGCTGGACAGTGAAGGCAGGTTATTTTGGGGTTTTCTGGAACACAGTGCTCCTGGATGTCACCTCACTTTAGAGAGGGTGGAGTCAGCATTAAGGCTGCCTGCAGGGAGATTCCAGTGGGGGAACCCACCCCTACCTCAGAGCGTAGCTACAGGAGCCTCCCTGGACAACTTCTCCATTCTGTCTGAAGACAGGTCTGTCACTGCTCCCTTCTGATACTAGCTACTCCCTGGCAGGAAGAGCCTTGTATTGTCTGTCAGGTCTCCTACTTCAGAGATGGTAACAGATATTGATGGCCAGATCAATAAGCAGTTGTAGGACAGGCTGAACCAAGAGGTGGTCCAGTTCCTCTGGAATCAGGTGACAGGAGGTCACTGGGCAGCTACAGAAGGAGTGGAGGTGGGAGTAGAGGGATACAGAGCTAGGAAGAAGAGAGTAACTGGTGGGAATGAATGGCCGAGGTATCAGAGGAGAAAAGGCCTTAGGTGCATGCATGTCTGGGTAAGAACTTCCGCTCTTCTACTTCTCTATCAGTGTCCTCTGTCCTGAGTTTTCTGGAAACAACCCTCCAATTTCACCTTAGACCAATCACTTGCAGCTTATTCACTCACTACTTTTGGTTCTCCTGCCGGGATGAACCCCAATTACCTTGAGGCTTACTGCAGATTTTTAAAACCTGGGGCACAGAGTGGGTATGGGGATTTGTAATGCTTTCACCCTTTGGCTAACAATCTCAAGATGGGCTTGGAAGTCAGATTTTGGAAAATACTGAAAACATTCATTCATTCATCTTTATTCAACAAGCCAGTTGTGAGCCTCAGATTGGGCTTTGTGCTGGGAAAATATCAGTAAGGCAGGGGCCTTGTTCTTTTTTTTTTTTTTTTTAATCGGTACCGGGGATCGAACTCAGGACCGCCTGCTTGCAAGGCAGGTGCTTATGCCACTGAGCTAAATCCCCAGCCCCAGGGGCCTTGTTCTTAAGACCAAAAATGTGGAGATCCTATGTGCAAATCCACTCCTCACCGCTGCTGGGTGCTTGCTATGCCAATAGATACCACACAGGGGCCTCCCAGAAACTTTTCTACTTAACACTCACAGCAAATATGGGTTAAGTATCACTGGTCCCATGCAGGGGTTATAGTAATAAGACACAGATACATGTTGGAGGTCACTCAACCTGGTAATAGTACAAATGAAGTTGGAACTCAAGCTTATAGATCCCAAGTTGTATTGTTTCAGTCACTGGCCAGAAGTTTCTAACAGAAAAGGAAGAGATTGCCTTTAGCTGAGTGTGTATGCTGCACACGCAGGGTAGGGCAGTCAGGGAAAGTCTCTTAAAGGAGACTTAGACAGGGACTCCAAAGTCTAATACCCTTATTCTGTAAATACTCAAATGAGTACCTACTATATGCTCTGTTCCAGGTGCCAGAGACAAAAGTGAACGAAGTCTTGCATTTGTGGACATGCATGGCAGGAATAAGGAAAAGACAGAAATCGTCAGTCTTAAATACTAAGCTTCCTTTACCTTCAGAATTGCTCTGTTCTTCCCGCGCCAGGTCTCTCTCCCAGACGCAAATATTCAAGCTTCTGAAACGGAATGGAAAGCCCTGGCTTACAACATACCCTGTTGGGAGAAAGGATGTAGTTGGTGGTGGAGTGTGTCTTAGCACTTGCCAAGCGCGCACACATACACGCACACTACTCCTATTCTGAAAGTTCTTCCTAAACTCTACCCAGCATTTCTTCCTGCTTTAACAGATTTTCCCACTCACTATTTTCCTCGCAGTGCTAACCCGCCGGCTGGCAGCGGCTGCCCCTTTAAGGTTACCTTCTTCCCCCCACGTGCCGTCTGGTTGGGCTGGCGACGCTGACGCACGCGTGACGTCAATGGCAGCTGGCGGAGTCCGGGCACGAGGAGCAAAGTTGGAATGGGGGTGGGGAAGCCGGGAAAGAAGGTGGGTTATTTGCATTTAAAGGAGCCACTCCCGAGTTAGCCTCTCAGGGCTTTAAAGAAATTTGTGTTCGGCAAACTTTCTGTCCTGGGCTACAGAAAAAGGCGTGGTGCAGCTGAAGTCGATTGTAAGTCTAGTATGCGCTGTCAATTATGTCCTTCCGCCAGAGAGAGGGAAATAGTCCGCTGGTGCCCAAGCTGGGAGCACGTGACTGGGAGGGGGCAGTGGGGGGGGGAGAGGAGGAGGGAGGAGCTGTGGAGACGACTGTAACGCTGCTTTTCAGCTGCCCCCACCCCCACATCCTGCCCACCCTACTGCAGCTGCCACCACATCCTGCCCAGCTTGGGGCAGAGAGCTCAAGGGGGGGGGATGCACTGACCAAGGACCAGCCTTTGGCACCCTCTCTCAGTCCCCTGAGCTCCGGGGTGGGGCCTCTGCTCTTTGCCCCAGGTCTGGCCCCAGGCACTCTGGCTCCGAGTTGGGTCATGCTCTGCCAGTCCACCCTTGGACGCGCTCTGCCTGATTCTGCCCCTCACCCCCAACCTTGGCCTGAAGTGGAGCTTGTAGTTGTCCCAGATCAAACCCCCATCCATGTATGGGCTAGCACAATTCTCCATAGACATATAGAAGTGTTCAATAAAGTTTTTATAATCACAACGCAGCTGCACATGCACGCTCGCGCTTGAGCGCTCACGGTTGCGCGCGCGCTCGCGCGCGCGTATACACACACACACACACACACACACACGCACGCACACACACGCACGCATACGCGCAGAGATTTCTGCAACACATTTGCTGAGCTCTTTCCGGTCTAGCCCTGAAGAACCTTGAAGACCGAGGTTGAGTCAGTTTGCTGCCCTCTAGGAGCTCAGACTCTGGTCAGGAAGAGTAAACTGAAAACCACAATGTCAGTACACTAACTGTGCTGTGTACTGAGATGATCAACAGAATGGAGTGTGCTTAGGATCAGGCACAGGGTGCCAACCAAGTCCATACAGAATGTGTGCACTGAACTATGGTACAGCTGCCAATGGGTACAGCTCCCTTTATGAGCAAGGGAGCAGATGTACTGAGAGACTTTGGCCTTTGCTGGGATCACTGAAACACTGGAGGATAGAAGGGATGAAGAAGGTGGTGACAGGGGGGTTGGAGATTGTCCAGATGGCAGTGGGGCAGGTTAAGGGAGGCCATGCAGTAGCTCCCTGGATTATGAAACAGCAGGTAGAGAACCGGTTGGGGGGGGGGGTGTCTAGATAAGGAAGAACTTTCCAAATGAAGTTGGATTAAGGAAGTTTAGGAAGGGGCAAATAAAAGCAGCATAGATTGCCTTCAGCCATACAAACTTTACCGTATTACAGAGGTGGACTTTAGTGAACACCAGCTTCTGGATCCTAGGGAATTTTATAGCAACTTTGGGCTTTTAAGTGACTTTTCTCTAGATGGATAGGCAGTCAGAAGTAAAGGAAGAAAATGAAACCCAGGGGTCTGAGCCTACTCAGTCCTTTTAAACCCAGAGGATTCTGGTATGAGAAATCTGGGGACCAGGAGACAAAAGATGTAGTGAGTCACTTTCAGGAACTCATTTCCATCTAACGTCTAGCAACATTACTCCCTAGATCCTTTTAGTCCTCCATGAAATCAAGACTTCATGATGTTTATTACTTTTCCTCTTCATGCAGCTTTCTCTGTATTCCAAATTTTGTGCCATGTTTAGCATCAGCACCTCCTCTGCTGTCTAGTGGAGCTACCACAACAGCATGTCAGGATCCAGGGCACTCCTTCAACTCAGCCTATGAACTTTTCGCTCCACTCCCTTTTCCCTCAGGTTTCGGGCCCTTTAATAACCTCCCCAGGTGATTTACCTTCCTTCCTCATTCCTTTGTGTACAGTACCCAACATTCCAAGGCTGGGAGGACAGCCAGCCAATCAGAACCCTAGCAGGCCTGCTCTAATCGGGAGATTGGATGGAGCTGTGGTTGGCGGGAGGCTCGTGCCATAATGTACTGGAGGATGGGGAGGGGGTTTCTGGGACTCAACCCTGGGAAAGAATTTGTTCTGGGGCTGCTTGTATTTTTGGAGAGAACCCTTCAAATAGAGCAGGGGCCAGAGGGTCTACTAACTTGGAGAATCTCCCAACCGGAGGCAGGTTGAGAACTTAGCTGTCTCAGTCTCTCGGGGGCTAGGCTCTCCCTTGCCCATTCTGTCCTCCCCCCCATGATCTGGGACCCAAGGTCTGAAGGCTGTGTTCCCAAGCCTGTTCCTAAGAAGTCTTTTCCAGCAGCCTTGGATGTCTCAGTCTCAACATTCTGCTTTCCCGACGTCGGAAACAGCCGGAAAATAAACACCCTGATGACTAAACGGTTTCTCCAGCTAGAGCCTGGGGAAGCACTAAAAATAGAGGCCACAAGTGAGGGGAGGTTCCCCATTGGTGGGGGCACTTTCCCATCCTGCGACTGCCACAGCCTCAACTCTTGCACAAAGCTCTGGTTCTCCAAGTCCTTGGGGAAGGAATAAATGGGCTCCTTCTGACTACCCTGAAGTCTTTGGGGCAAGCTAGCCCAGCCTGGCAGGGAGCCCTGATATCCTCTGCTGTTGGCCCATCTCCCATAGCAATGAGGAACTGAGAAGTTGAATTTGGGGACAAAGTGGGACACTAAAATTAAGGCTTCCTGAAAGGGGCCAGGTAGAAGTGCTAGAAACTGAGGCCAAGAAAATAGGAGCCTGTTGGCTTCCTGTCCAAAGAAATACAACATATCTGTAGAACAATCTGTGGAACTTGCCTCCCTCTGGCAAGGCCTAGGGGTCTTTTCAGACTAACCATCAGTCCCATGGTCTAAAGTCAAGTAACGCGGCAAGATGATGCACTGTACCAAGCTGTACTAAGTGGTCCAATTATATGTGCTAACTTAACCTTCACACCACATTTATGAGTTAGGGACTATTATCACCATTCCCATTTTACCCACAAGGATCAAGAGGTGAAGGAAAGTTAAATATGCCTGGGCTCACAGTTCCAGTAAGTGGTGGGGTTTGCACTTGAACCTAGGTGTCTAAGTGACACATGATCAGGGTTCCTAAGCACACTGCTATGCTTCTCTTTCTGCATATGTTGGTCTCTTTAGCACTAAACTAGAATTGAGTCTTTGTCTGGAAAATTAGGTCTTAAACGATAGAAATCAGGGTGTGTGAAGAACTGAGCAGCCTTCTGTTCTTCAATATTCTTTAAGATCTAAGCCAGATTCAAAGGTTTCCCCAAGCTCCAGGTAAAAAGCAGCAGGATTTGTAAGCATCAGGGTTGCTGGTCAGTAAGCCTGACGAGCCAGTTGTAGAAGACCAGGACACCCACACTCGTATGTAAGGCATTTAACATTGGCAGCGACCTGAGGCAACTAGGAATTTTGAAAAAACATTGTTTTAAAAGCCCTGCTTCTTTAATAAGATGCTTCTGTTGTTTCCTGTGAAGCGGTGTGTGTAGGGAGAGGGATAGGATCCCGCCCCTTTAAGTTGCCCCCACCGCCTAGGTGCACTGGGGCCCACAGCGCTGAAGATTAGGTCACCCTAGAACGATGAGCTGTCGCTTTAAATTGCTGGGCGTCTGCCCAGCCGAGCCTAGGAGGGAATGGGCTGTCACCGGTAGAGGCAGCGACAGAACTCCCCAGGTAGCACCTCCCTCCCAGAAAAAACGTGGTCTCTTAAGTGGAGCTTTGTCACACTCTCAAGTGAGGGAGACGCACCCTGTTCGCCACTTACAGTCTTCCCTGCATCCATCTACTTAGACCCCCCACCTCCCAACTCTCTCGGACAGGGGCAGGCGCGGCGCCAGGTCGCATGCGTGTAGCCGCCAGTCTTCCCGGGAAGACCTCCAGGAGCGCGGGGCTGAAGTGCCGGGCCGTCTGGCCAGCTCCTAGAGCCCTGCAGGGGCCGGCCTTTCCAGAGAAGATCTCTAGGTCTCTCCTCACCACCCTCCCTCCCTGCAGGCGGAGGGATCCGCCGCTCCGGGCGCGCCGCGGAAGAAAACGGGAGGCTGCGGGAGGGGTGGGGGCCGGCCCGCCTCAGCTGCCCGGGGAAGCAAGAGGCGGGGCCGCAGTTTGGGTCCGCCCCCGCTCGGGTGCCTCCCCTCCGCCCCCATACCTCATTCCCATTGGCGGCTCCTCTTGTCCATTGCCCTGACGCCCTGCCCCTCAAGCTAGGCTGAGCTGTGCCTACGTCGGCCTCGACTCCCGGGGGCTGGAGGAGTTACCTTTGGAGCCCGAAAGGAGGAAGGAAGCAAAATATCAACAACAGTCGGAGCAACTCGGGCGCCCTGCCTCGGTCTCCCGCTCATCCAGCGCCCGTCCGCCTGCCCCCGCACCCAAGACGGGGGCCCGGACCCCCGGCGCCGCCCAGGGCCCAGGCGGACGTTGGCCTTGTCTGTGATTTCCCCTCTCGGTGCCCGGGTTTCTAGGGGTTGAAGAGCAGCCGGACCCAGGACCAGGGCCACCTGCTCCCTGCCGTGACACCCCATTGCCCTCTGCCGGGCTGGTGAGTAGAAGAAAAATAGGGCGCCTGCCGCTTTAAGAGGCCCCCTCCCCCACCCGTCGTGGGGCCGGGGTGGAGGGGTCTAGACTGTCCCCCGCCGTGGAATGGGCAGCCCGGGCTGAAACTCGCGGCGGGGCGGAAAATCGCGAGGGACTGTGTGTGGGGAGTCGCGGTGGGGTCCTGGCGGGGCTGCAGGTCTCTGGGGCTTACATGCTCTGGGTGGGGCGGCTGGTAGGCTGGGGGCGCGCCGGCTGCGGGCGCCCGGGGTGACGACGGCCTCAGAACGCGCGGGGCAGGGGCGCCGTCCGCGAAGGGGGTCTCCGGTGACAACCAGAGCACTGACATTTTAACAGCCGGTCCTCCCCCATCTCTTCTCGACGCCTGTCCCCTCCTCCTTGGCCCGAAATGGTGCAGAAGGGGGCCTGGGAGGGCGGCGGACGGGTGGGGGCAGGGGCAGCCGCAGCTGTTTGGGAAGCGGGGGAAGGAGGGGGATGTTGTTCAGATGACACCCGGGTAGTGGGTTGGGGTGTGAGCGCGTGTGTCTCAGGGCCGTGCTTTCTCGGTGCCTGCGGAGTTAGGACGCGGAGTAGGACACGCAAGACCCTCCTCGAGATCTCCTAGCCCGCTTCTGAGAGCTTTCATCAGGGTTGTCAGCAACCTCAGCTGGAGAGTTGCCCCCTCCCCGCTGGAAGTTTGCAGCTGTCCAACATCTGGGCAGGAGTTCTTCAGTCCTTTCCCCACCTAAGACAAGCTAGCCTGGGAATGATCCTTGGGGGGTCCCTCAGGAAGAGGGCCAAGCGGACTAAGGTGCACTCAGTCTCTCATCATAATGTCAGCCCTCTTCTCATCTGGTTCGTAGAGACAGGGAAAGAAGCCCGTATCTCTGGAAATTCATGCTGACCTCTTGCACTCTTCCAGGTCCCTCAGAAGAGGTGGGCTCCTAGGTAGGGGCACACGTGGGACTGGGTTATCCTGTGCCTGTCCTTCTGTCTTCCTTACCTCATGCATTGTTGGTGAGCTGGGGGAGGGCACGGAAGGCAGATTCTGAATCCTTGCGCCCAGCTGCCCCCTCCCCCATTTGAGTTGAGAAGCCTGGTTTCTTTGGGCTGGGGAGATGGCTTGTATTCCCCACCCCCATCCCCTCAGTGGGTCTCCATGGCAATTGAGGGACCAGTCTGAATTATGGGAAGTTTGCCGTCTGGGCTGGTGACCTTGGGCTGCTCAGCCCTGGAGATAGGGGAGCTTGGGCCAGAGTGAGATTAGGTGCAGTGGTGTTAGAGAACTGTTCCCTCCTAGGCCCCTCCAAGCCCCTAGCAGGGAAGTCTCAGTAGCTGAGGGGAGTATTGAAAAGGAGTCTGTCTATTCATAGATGTCCACTCACTTGTGGCCATGGGGTCACACTGGCTCCAGGACTTGCCTGGCTGTCCTAGCGCCCATGGCCTGCCTGGGAATGAATTTCCTTCCTGTGGTTTCTCAGTGTGTTGGCAGGAGGTGGGGGTGGGGTGGGATCAGTGTAGGAGTGGCTGAGTACCTTTTCACATGGGGTAACTGGGGAACATTGGAGCTTGTATGTAGCTCTTTTTACACTTGCCACAGGACCAGCATTGGGCCCTTGAATCTCTATGGTGGTATTGTAAGTCCCCTGTTTCCTATCATAGCTTTGTGTGTTTGTGTGTGTGTGTGTGTGTGTGTGTGTGTGTGTGCACATTTGTAAGGAGTTTTTCTGGGTTAGGGAGTTTTCACTCACACTACTGTTATGACCAGAGAGGTTGAGCTTTTTCCTGACTTCACCCAGCAAATCCATGTCAGAGCATTAATTTTTCTGTTCTTTTGGGCCTGCTGCATAGTATAGAGAAGCTCTAGGAAGGAAGACATACAAGCCATGCTATCAGAGGCCTTGGTCCAAGGAGAGACCCAGACAGTGAGCATGACAGCCCCTTTGTTGGGGGAAGGGAATGGGGGATTGGGCCAGATTTCCTGTCGGTTGTACCCAGTGCTTGAAGCTGAGTGGTGAAGGATTTGGAGTGGTAGCAGGTGCTCCCCATTGTCCATTCTACTCTGTGCCTGGTAGCCCTGGGCTTGAGGGCCTAGGCTTCACAGATATGCCCTTCTTGGCTCCTGGCTCTTCTCATAGACTGGAAGATGTGATAGTGTTTCTGACTGCTGTTATATAATCTCTTTCCAACAGAGCCTTTTTTTTTTTTTTTTTTTTTAATCTTTCCTGGGAGGTGTGATGGGGAGGAGAAGGCAGAGAGCAGTTTGCTAGGTGGGGGGGCTGGAGGAGCAGCAGCATAACGTCCGGGGTGCCCTGACCCTTAAGGGTCCTGGGGAGCCAAGGTCTTGGGGTTAGGCCATTATTGATTGTGGCCCAGACCCTCCCACTCTCACTCATCTGATCCTGTCCTGGGAAGGGGCTTCTGCCCTGGATATCTCTGACCCTCTTGCTGCAGAGAGGCCTGGACCTCTGCTCATCCTGCCAGTTTTCTCTTCCTGGTCAGCTGGGCCCTCTGCCCTCCTCCCTGACTGGCACTAGGTCTACAATCCTAGTGCTTGTCTTGGCCTGATGTGGGCCTCTGGTGGATATTTTGCTACCTACCTGTGAGCCTCTCTTGGCAGAAGAGGATGTGCAGATAAGTGGTAGGCCCAGCATTTCTTAGCTGCATTTGAGCCTGCTTCTCAGCCCCTCTGGGCCACACTGGAGGACTTCATGGAGAGAAGGTGTTGGTGGGGTGGGGTATCCTGTTAGACAGTTGTGGTTGCTTTTCACTCAGGTTCTGAAGTAGTGCAGTATCCCATGCAGCCCTAGAACCTGTTGTCATCAAGGGTCACATTCTGAGTCTGTGGCACCATGGTGAAGTTCTCTTTACCCCTTGTGGCCATGGCTGGCCCAGGAGCTCTGAGACCAACTGGTTTGAAGCAATCACCTCCCTTTTACAGGGAAGAAGGAAGGAGGAGATTGTGGCGGGGCTAGCACAGCCTCAGCATCACTGTAATTGCTGGTGGCTTTTATGAGCCTGTCATGGGACCGGAGTCCGGCCAACCTTCTGTCCTTCTGTCCCAGTTTGGTGACTTACTCATGGCAGGGAGAGGGTGGTGTTAGATGCCAAGAGTTCTGTTCTAGAAGCTGGGCAGCTGGTTGTGTTGTGGTAGATGTTGCCTTGTCTGTCCACAATGACAACAGGCTGGATGAAGCTTAGACTTTAGAAAGAACTTCCCAGTGCAGCTCCTTAGGAGGCTAAGAAAGGAGGATTGCAAATTCAAGGCCAGTCTGGGTAACATAGTAAGACCCTATCTCAGATTAAAAAAAAAGAATGAATGAATGATTCGCCAAACATGCACAGAGTCGTAGTTTCAATTGCTAGTACTGTGGGAGTGGGGAGTGGGGGAACTTTCCCAGTAGAGCTGGGTTAAGGAGAGAAAGATAGCCCTTAACAAAAGAGGGGATCTCAAAGCACTTTCTTTCCAGTACTCTGCTGAAAGGTCTTGACCTTTGGCCTGGTGGAGTTGGTGCTGTTTGGTTCCTAGAATATTTATTTTCCTTTCTCTCCCCCTGCTTAGGACAGACAGCATTGTGAAGAGAGTTTGTCCTGGAGCTGGGAGGGCTGGTTTCTGGACTGTGCTCCCCAGCAGGACTAGGTGGGGGTCATGCAGACTGGCAGGCCCAGGTGCACCTGGCATGCCCACGGCGTTTAGTGGCATGCATGCATGAAGGTGTGGGGCACATACTTGGGTGTGTAGACACCCACAGAGCAGCTGCCACCGTGTTGTGGGGTAGGGGTGAGCAAATGGCAAAGATGATTAAAGGATTGGAGAGTGAGGATGGGGTGACAAACCAGAGGCAAGGAGGAAAAGGAAAAGAACTCTGAAGTGAGTGGCATTGGCTGGAGCAAGAGGGACTCAGGTTAGATCACAGACGGGTAGGCAGGGCCTTGTCTGCAAAGTAAAGAGTGTGGCTTCTGAGTTCAGGAGCTCTGGCTGACTTCTGTCCCCCACTGCCGCTCCTCTGTGGTCCCTGAAGACTGGCTGTATGTCCTTGGGTAAGTCACCTCGCAGGGCCTCAGCTTTCCAGGTGTCCAGGCACTCAGTGAGTGCCTGAGTGTTTGGTGGTTTGTCCATGGTCTCTGCTGCCCTCCTCACCCTGATGAGTGAGGCCAGCCTGGGGGCAGGACTGCATTTGAGCCCTCAGGCACTTAGGCACAGAACCTCAGCCTGGGTGATTCCAAGTCCTTTTTACCTGATTTTTTCCTTTTCCTGGGGCCACAGCAGTGCCCTGGAGAGCCACAGCAGGCTTCTGGCCAGCACTGGCAGTTAAAGGCAGTGGGACAGGCGTATGTGTTCACTGATTCTTCATTAGGGCCTTGGTGCCTGCTATCTGGCCATCCTCCTTTCTGCTTGGGCTAGGAGGGAGGGACTTGTCTCAGGCTCTTGCCTGTGGCTGGCCACACCCTGGCGGGACCATATTTACTCATTTAAACGTGCTCTCCCAGGAGGCCCTGTGCCTGAGACCTGGTTACTGGCCTGGGCTTGGTGCCCCTGGCTGGGTGCTCTGGGCCACTACCCATGAGGTAGGCACACAGGCAGGTGTCAGACAAAGAACCTTCCCCTCAGGGATGATCCCACTTGTCCAATTCTCCAGTGTGCAAAGTGTGGACCCCAAGACTGAGAACTCTGGGGCACCTTGGAGATGGAGGCAAGAAGCCCCATTTGTTGCATGCCACACTATGATAGGCACCATGACCTGTGAATGGAGTTGGTCTACACAGCTAATTTTTTTTTTTTGTCTTTTTTGTTTTTTATTGGTACCAGGGATCGAACTCACGACTGCCTGCTTGCAAGACAGGCACTTATGCCACTGAGCTAAATCCCCAGCCCCACAGCTAATTTTTTTTTATAATTGGGGAAACTGAATCTCAGATTTAAATGACTTATTTAAACTGTTCCAGTTTGAGGCGTTAAGAGTTTTTATTTTTTTAATTAAAAGTTTATTATTATTAATATTATTATCATGATAGGGTCTTCTTAGGTAGTCTAGGCTGGCCTTTAAACTCCATATAGCACAGATTTTCCTCAAATTCATGAACTTCCTGCCTTAGCCACCAAAGTGTGGGGATTGCAGGCATGTACCGCCTACCCTGGCAATGGTTTGGTTTTGTTTTCATGGTAGTAGGGATTGAACTCAGGGCCTTGTGTCTACTAGGCAGATGTTTTACCACCAAGCTTTTTGTCTGAGGTTAAAGGAAGGCGCCTGCCTGGTAGGTAGGGTGACAGAAAGGAGGCCTAAGAATTTCCTCAATAAGTTGATCAGGTCCAGCCAAGTAGGCTTTCCTGGCAGAGTACAGAGTTAGGCTTTGATGGCAGTTGAGGGGATGTTGCTTTGACACCCTGAGAAGGCACTGTCTTGGGATTTGAGCCCCATGGGAGAGAGCCCTGAAGCCAGGGTACCTGAGCAGGAGTGAAGGGCACGAAGCCCTGGTATTGGTGCCTCTTAGGACCCCTTCGACTGCCACAAGGAGAGATGAGGAAAAGGCAAAGGTGAGAAGCTTGGATGGCATGGAGGGGCAGTGGTAGGACACATAGAGGAATGAGTTTACCCCAGGGGAAGGGGCCCTCTCTCCCCTCAGCCCAGGTGGTAAGGGAGCACCACCCAGCAGTCAGCCTCCCTCTTCTTATCCCTTGGGCAGGTCTGTGTCCATCTTGCGTGGGTCTCTGTGTCTGAGAAAGGGTGGTTGTGCTGCCTGACTCCCATGGGAAAGGAAGGAGGTTTCTGGGAGAATGTAGGGGGCTGCTCAGACAGTGTCTACACCCTTCTTTCCAGCCCTGCAGCCCAGCCTGGCCCAAGGCCTGCCTGTAAGGCAGTGACCCAGTGCCTCTGGGGCCTGGGCGAGGATTGAGGGGCCTTAAAGGGCCATGCAGGCCCAGGGCTCAGTGTGTGCGGATGTGAGAGGTTGAGCCCAGTGTTGTCCTTGCCATCCAGCTATCTTCTTGACTCAGAACCTGACCTTCCATACCTTGTCCTGTGTCCTCCTAGATGCCCTGACCATGAGCTTACTTATTCCTGGTGATTTCCTCACCCTAACCCACCAGTAGCTCCCTAGAGTTAAGCGTTGGAGAACAAATGAGACCCATTCCCAAGCTGCAGGAGAGGTGTCTGGCAAGCAAGTAGGCAAGATGAAAGGAGAGCTTCACCCTTTTCTGAGGTCTTCCCATTTTAGAGAGAGCAAGGTGGTTAAGGATGCCCTTAAACCTGATATGCTTCCCTCTAGGGCAGGCATGAGTTATGCGGGGTGAGGGATAGGTGATGGTAGGAGCGTCCATCCAAGCTAAAGTTCTTCTTAGCTGGTGCCTCAGATCTTCCTAGAGCTTCTCCCCTTGACCTCTGCATCCCTTTCTGTTAGCCTGAACTCTGCCTGCCTCTGCTGTGACTTCCCCAGTCCGGACCCCACCATAGGCTGAGTGGGGACAGGTGTCCAGGCCCAGCTGCTCCTTTTTGTCTCTTCCACCTGTCAGCCTGTGGGGGGAAGGGGAGTTGAGTAGGGGAGAGAGGAAACCTTCGCCTGTTCCCACGGGCGGGGCTCTGGTTGTAAAATTGAGCAGATAGAGTAGACAACCAGCAGGACTTCTACCTTAGAGCAAGGATAGCCCTGATTGTAGAAATGGAGAGAACTCTTGCTGGGCAGAGGTCCTTCCTAGAGAAAGTCAGAGGGCTCTTTTCACCATGTCTTTATGAAAGGGTGAGAAGCCAGGTATTGGCAGGGGGCACAAATCTGGTGACATGTATTTCCATGGCCTTGTGCAGGTACTGCCCCGAACCCTACTTCAGTCCTCCAAGACCTCTCCACTGCCCGGGCATCTCAGCCTTACCTGGCACCTTCCCTGAAGCAGCAAGCTAATCCTGTAAAAGCTGCCTGGCTGGCCACCTCAGCAGGCCCGCATGGCCTGATGCCTGCCACCCTCCCTGCCATGGGCTTAGAGGACTGTCCTTTGAGTCCAAAGGAGACCTAGACACTGCCCTAGTGGCCCCTTTAAATCCTGGGCAGCTTCTGGAGGGCATGATGTCTCTAGGAGGATTTGCTTCCCTGATTGGATTGGCCTCTTTGAGGTCTCCTGTCCTAGGCATAGGTGAACACTGTGTTCTGCCCTCTACCTCCCTTCCTTTGGAGCTGCTGCTGTTCAGTTAGAGAACCCAGGCTGCAAGCCCTCCCTTTCTCTTTGCCCTCAGGTCCCAGGAGTCCAGGTTCAGGCCTTGTTCATCTGCTTCAGCCAAAGCAGCCCTGCCTCTGTTCTGTGGGTGAGAAGAAAGATCTTGCTGCTTATAGGAGGGGACAGAGCACTGCCCTGGGAAAAAGCACCTTTTTGAGACTGTCGGTCCCTGCTTTCCATTTTTCTCCTCTTCAGCCAGCTTTTCCTTCAACTGGTGACCTGTGCACACATACATGCCCACTCGAATTTCCATGGGAAGACCTTCCCCTGATCCAAGCAGCAGTCTACCTGCTGCAGGGGCAGGTAGCCCAAGTCCAGCTCTAGTGGCATTGTAGTCATCTCAACGGCTTTCAAACTGACCCGCCCCCAAAGCCCCAGCTGCCACTTTCACTTCTGTCTCCTGAGACCCCAGGGGGAAGTAGAGTAGGGAGGTGGAAGGTGACACACTAACTGTCCCAACCGCCCCTACCTCTCTCCATCAAGGCTTCTGATGGCCAAGGGACCCCTGTCCACCTCTCATGTAGATGACTAAAATGGGCTTTGGTGGCAGTGGAAGAGTTGGTGACAGTTGGTGGCTAGATAGCAGGAAGGACTTTCCAAGCTAGGAGACCTCTGTTGGGCTCTTGTTGTTTCAGAGGGTGTGGCTGGACATGTGGGTACTGTAACTGGACAGATGGAGGTCAGACTTCAAGGTAAGAGGGGGCTGAAAGACAGTCAAGCTGGTAGGAGCACAATGCCTGTGCCTCCATGTCCTCCCAAATGTCACCAGCTCCTCATGCTTGCTTGGGTGACTTGTGACAAAGCTCTCGAGACTATTTTGAGTCCAGGTTCAGCCCTGAGAAGTCTTCTCTGTAATTTGACATAGTGCAGCATCTACCTACCTACCGCTCCACCTCAACCCCTCTTTAAAAAAAATTTGAGTTGTAACCTCTGCTGGCTTCAAACTTCTGATCCTCCTGGCTTAGCCTTTTGAGTGCTAGAATGATAGGCATGTGCCATCACACCTGGCTTGACATTTATCTAATTGCTGTAATAGGCCATCTTCTCTCTCTTCACTGTTACAAGTGGGGTCTAGAAATGGGGATTGAAGAAGGACAGCTGTCCCCCTTCCCACTGCAGCTGCCCTATCTATGGCACCAAAGAAGGGAGTGGCATTGTTTTCCTGGGGAGCCACCCATGAGCCTTGTGAAATTCCTCTAAGTTGTAGGCCTTACTACTTACAATTTCACACCCTCACACTACCTGGGCAAGAGTAGAGGACTGAGGACTGAGAACTCTAATCTAAGTTGTTGCATGTATTTATATACTCACGAATGTTTTCAGGTGGGAAAAAGTGGACCTAGGGTGCCAGGACCTTCACCTGGTTTCTCTGAGTATCATAAGATGCTGGGTGAGTGGGCCATCTCCTAGAATGAGAGGGTGGGCCTAAAGGAATAAGGCCCCCCCCCCATGCTATGCAAACACCCATGCAAATGAGCAGTCTTGAGTGACTGCTGCTCTGGCACTAACTGCCAGGGTGGGGCCAGGAGTAGGTACAGGCTCAGATGTCAGAACTGGCCTCACCAGTGATGTGACAGTGACCTTGGGCTAGAACATAATAGTGACTGGTGAGGCCCCCAAACTGTGTTGGGATGCCATATCACTGCCATGAGTGCCTGCCCTAGTGACCATGAGCCTTGTCCTTGGCCTCTTTTGGGTTAATGTTCAGAGCACCTCTTCCTTCATGAGCCCCAGTCCTCTCCCTTCCAACCTCCACATTGCCTTCCCTGCTATTGTGCCTACCTCATTGTCCTCTCCAGAGAGCATAGGAACAGAATGTCTGAGCTGGGAGGATGCTTGGGCTTCTCATCCACTCTCTCTGTCTAGTAGATTAGCCATGGGGTGAAGCCTAAGGGGGCGGTGACTAATTCAAGGTCACACAGTGAGTCAGAGCCAGAGAAAGGACTAGAACCCAAGCATCCAGACCCCTAGCCTGGGCCCCCTATTTTCTTAGGCTTTTCATTGTCTTGCCTCAACTCACCCTTTTTCTGCTAGGACTCAGCCTCCCTCCCGGCTGCCCTAGCCACTTCCCAAAGTCAGCCTGGATGACTCTAGGAACTTCCTGGGGTGGGGTCGCTGGGAGCCAGCCCAGAGGCCAGGAGGGGAATGCCAGAGCTGGAGTGGGAGGAGCTGGCACTACCTCCTATGGGAGCTGTTCGCCTCAGCTACTGCAGGAAGGATGAGAACTAGACTGCAGGAAGGACAAGCTGGAGTGGGGAGGCAGTGGAGGAGGCTGCAGAGTCAGACCCTCACCGGCATCTCCTGGGCAGAGAACAGGATGACCCCATCCCAGGAGAGCTGCCCAGGAGGGAGGGAGAGAGAGAGAGATGAGGTGGGAAGACTGTGGTGGAGCATGGGGGAGTTTTCCGGTGGAAAGCTGGGGGAAAGCTTGAATCCTGCTCCACACCCAGTGCTCCTCAAGTCAGTTCTTGTCCAGTACACAGAGGCTGCAGTGGCCACCCCACATGCATTCCTGGGTTTCCTGGGACCTGAGACCACCCCTGCCTCAGGCCCTACTCTCTTGACTGTCCCCCTAGCCTGCCGCCCCAGGTCCCCTGTCAGTGAGTTAAAATTAGCTCAGTGCCCAGACTAAAAATAGTCCCTGCCCAGCCCTGAGGCTGCTGGGCTGGGGGAGGGGAGTCCCTGCGGGAGGGGAAGATGGTGGGAATTAGGTTTTTGGGTAGTGAGCCTGCCAGGCAGAACCCTGACTTTGAAACCAAACCCTAGAACTCTAGGGTAAAGAAAAGAGCCCTAGATGGGAATGGGTGGGACAGAAGGAGGCCGACAGAATGGAGCTGAAGAGGATGCATGAGAGGTGCCTGTCTAGGGGGTGTGAGAATGGGGCTCTGAGTGGAACAGGGAGAGGGACAGCAGCTACTTCCTTTGTGAGAAAGGACCTGGCATGGGAACCACGGGAAGATAGATGCCCCTGGAGCCCTGGGAAGCCTAGGCTAAAGCCTCCTCCCTTCTTCTAGAGCTTCTTAGCTGGTGTATGTCTGCTTCAGGGTAGGCCCAAGGCTGAATGGGTGAATGACTAGAAAAGTTTCAGGTTGGTGAGGGGTGTCAGAGAGGAATTGGGACAGGAATTGGGTCCTAGGTGTGGACCTCTGCACCCTCCCAGGAGCCTGCCCTTGGGAGACTGGACAAAGCCCACAAGCTCCTTGCCAGGGCCAGAGCCACTGGGGCCTCTGTGGGCCCTTGCCCCTCCCTTTTCTGCCCCCTGGCTGGACTGCAAGTTCTCAGAGGGCAGGGATGGCACCCAGTGCCAATTCCAAGTCAGAGTCCCACAAGCAGTTGCCAAGCTTAACTCTCCGTACTTTTCTAGATCTTTGTTTGGTCTCTGCCTCCCCTCTCTGCTCTAGTTGCCCTCTGCTTTTCTGCCCTATGCTGCCTGCTGACCTCACTGTCTTTCTGTCTCCTTTCCTGTGTGTGCGTCTGTGTGTCCCGTGTCACCCCCCCCCCCCCGCCATGTCTGCCTCACCCACGCCGCCTCCCTCCTTCGTTAGTGAGCAGGCTGCTTGAGGCCGCCTGACTGTGGGGGTGACAGGTGGATTGGATTGTCACCCCCTCCCCCAACGACTGCTGCTTATTTCATGCCCTGCAGCCCAGCCACAGGGAAGGGGCGGGAGGAGGGATGACAGCTGTCTCCAGTGCCTCCTGCCTTTCCCTCCAGTCCACAGCCTGCAGCCTGGAGCGGCCTGGGAGGGAATGATGAAGGCAGCCTAATGAGAGTTCCCTTTCTCACCAGGGAAGAGCAGGTTGAAGCCCATTGCTCTGTAACATAGGGTGCCCAGTCAGTCTTTCTGGACATCTGCTCTGTGTTGACCCACACTGGCAGTAGAGCTTTGAAAGCAGGTACCCTGCAGTTCCTCTGAGAGCCCCAGCCCCTGGAACAGAGGGCCAATAGGGCTGGAAGGCTGTGAGGAGAAGCAGAGGTGTGGATGGAATTGGGTGCTGGAAAACAGGCCTCCTTCGGGCCCCAGGAAGGACAGCCCCACCTTAGCCTGCTGCAGCTGTGTCTCCAGGGGGCTGCCCTGATTGCCCCTCACACAGGAACTGAGATAGCATCATTCTGAAACCCAAGAGTGGTTTGAATATTGCTCAGGTACCAAGAGGTGTTACACTGGGGAGGCCAGGGCCTGTTTCTTCTCCCATGCCTCCTCCAAACCAGTCCCTGTTTATGGTTCCTGTTGCATTTCATTTGTACTTAATTTTCATATAAGCAACCCACAATTCCTATTGGGTCAGTAGCCCAGTTTGAAAAATGACTGCCTGTGGGGTCCTTCTGTATCCCATGTACTCTGGTGTCTTCAGCTAGCTGGACTTGTCTTGCTCTTACCAGCCCCTCCTGTTCTCTGTTTGCAAGACTTCCCTGCAGCTGCCCTTCTCCTCAGACTTGGGCCCAGGCCACCTGCCCTCTACCCATGCTCCTCCTGCACCTCCATCAGAAAGGTCCTGCTTGCCCCACCAGGTCCCGGGAGGTCTATCCTGCCTAGCTTTGCCTTGTTCAGGGAGGCTTTGGAGGGGTACTTGTGTGACATGGGGATGGTGCCAGCTGCAAGAGTCATGGCTATGGCCTGATGTTGGGAGAGGAAAGGTCCTGGAGCCATCAGAGCAGAAAGTGTCTCTCTCTCTCTCTCTTTCTCTCTCTTTTTTTTTTTTTTTTTTTTTTTTTTTTTTGGTCTTTTTCATTTTTATCGGCATCAGGGATCGAACTCACAACTGCCTGCTTGCAAGGCAGGTGCTTATGCCGGTGAGCTAAATCCCCAGCCCCTAGAAAGTGTCTCTTTTACAGTCAAACTTCTCCCAAGCACATGGCTGTGGATACCAGGCAGAGTGAAAGAGAAAGGGTTAGAGAAGAAGCAGCTGAAGGCCACCTCCTGGAGAGGGCTGCCTAGAAGAAGAGACAGGACGAGAGGAGACACAGAATGGGGCCAAGCCAGACTAGGAGAAAGAGTGCACATCTGGAGAACAGATGCCCAGGCCTCTGACTCCTGGCAGCTGGTTAGGTAATTAGACAGAGAGCTAATTAAGGAGGTCCAGGTGTTCATTAAAATCTTTCCAATGAGAGATTAGGAGGGGGGCTTGGATGGGATAGACCTCTACACCTTGGAGGGGGTCAGGTTAGGGTCCTCAATGCCCATCTGGGCCTCAGCTGCTCTTCTTCCAAAGTCATGGTTGAGTTCATGTTCTTGCCTCAGGGCTTCAAAGAACCTGCAGCAATGGGAAGTGGATAACAGTGGGGAAAGAGGTAGTATGGACTGCGCCTGCTTTGTAGGAGGCTGTGGTTAGATAGGACATCTCTAGTGGTGTTCACACAAGAGTGGGAGCAGCAGTAAGGAGCAGCAATAAGGAAAGGGCTCTGGGAAGCGTGGAATTATAGAAAGTACTTTGAGCTCTCTTGGAGGAAGTAGGGATAGATGAGGCCTGGTCTTTTCAGCCTGACTTCCCTCTACCAGTGAATCCTCAGTGGGTCTCTGTGGCTTCCCTGCCTTCTCAGCCCTGATCCCTCTCACATCCCTGCTCCCCCAGCTTGAGGCGGGGGTAGGGGGGTGGTATAGGAGATCAGCCAGGGAGCTGGTTGCCAGGCAACAGTTGCCTAAGCAACTCCATCCTCTCCATCTCCATGTGCTTAGGGCTGCTCCTTAGAAGACTAGAGTCTCACCCTCTGCACCAGCCAAGCTGAGGGTAGGGAAGGTTGAGAACTGGGATGGCAGGGGTGGTGGGAGGGTGGGTGGTATCCAAATAGACAAGTTTCAAGGTCAGCTGGATGAGGAAGAGTTCTGGCCACACAGAGGGCAGGAGCTGATGCCGCAGCAGGCCTGACAAAGGTTAGGCTGTAAGAAGGACTTCTCACAGGAGTCTGAACAGTGAAACTGTCTTTTCTTTCTACAGACAACCCTTGAGCTCCTGTCAGAAAAGAGATGTAGTTCTTGTCCTCATGAAGTTTCAGTATTGTAGGGGAACTAGTGTTAAATAGAAGTACAGAATTGTAATTATATACATTGTGATAAATGCTAGAAACATCACAAGAGTGGCTTTTTGGGATATCACAAGAGCAAGGGGAAGGACTCTTTCTCAGCTTGAAAAAAGTGATGGTACTGACTATAATGGATCAAGAGTCACCTCAGCTGGTCTGCTTCTGTTTTGTTTTGTTTTTTGTCTTTTTCATTTTTATCGGTACCAGGGATCGAACTCACGACCGCCTGCTTGCAAGGCAGGTGCTTATGCCGCTGAGCTAAATCCCCAGCCCCAGCTGGTCTGCTTCTGAACAGAGGTGATGAGGGGAAATAGGAACAGAGATCCTCAGCTTGAGTGCAGTCCTTACAGAGAACCAAGGCCAGAGGACCCAGTATAAAAAGCCAATTCTTCCTGGTGCCCTTACCCTTGAGTGCCCTGCCATTCCACCATGCCACAGCTCTGGAAAGCACAGTCCATGGACTATACTAAGTAGGGGACTGAAATCCTCTGGCTGGAGTCTTTGCAGAGCAGTTTGGCAAAGATGAGGGTGGTAGACAAGGAATGGGGCAGCTGGCAAAGGTTTTGGGCCAAGATGTGTGGTGGACCACTTGGGGCTGCTGTTACTGCTGCTGCCCCAAGATTTGTGTGTAGGGACCTTAGAAGGCCAGGGACCAGGAAGCACCTGGAGGACAGAGGGTCTGAGTTGGTGCTCTAAGGAGAGCAGATAGTAGAAGGTCTTTGGAGGAGGGGCAGGAGTTTCCTTGTTTTCTGTAATTCCCAGGACAGAGTTCCAGCTTCACCAGGGAGCCCTGAGGCTCTGGCCCTGTGATGGGAAAGCAGGCAAGGTTGTCTGGCAGCAGGTTCTATACTCCCATCCTTCTCTTGGCCTCTTTCCTCAATGACAAGGACACTGGGCTAACTTTGGTACCTATTGTGGCACTTGGGGGCAATGTGGAATTAGAAAGGCTCAAAAGAAGCTCAGGAGCCATAGCAGTGTGTGGAGGATGTTCTTTGTCATCTCTACTTCAGGGTGGCTTCACCCAGCTGGTAGGGAGGGTGGACGGAACCCAGGCCTCTCCTCGCTGCACTCTGTAGTAGGGTCTAGAGGTACTGTACAGAGAAGTTCTGTGGGTAGAGCTGAACCTCTCTGTTACACATTTCTTTTTTCTTTTTCTTTTCTTTTTTTTTTTTGTCTTTTTGAGACAGAGTCTCTGTATGCAGTTCAGGCTGGCCTTGAGCTCACTTTGTAGCCTAGGCTTCATTTTGAACTCACAACCATCCTCCTGCCTCAGAGGCCTCCTGAGTGCTGTGATTACAGGTGTGAGCCACCACGACCGGTCTATGTTCCAAAATTCTTGCAGGACCCATCTAGAGTGGCTTTAGAAAGCAAGTCCTAGGGACTGTGATGCATGCCTGTAATCTCAGCAACTCAAGACACTGAGGCAAAAGGATTGCAGGTTCAAGACTGGCCTGGATAAGTTAGTGAACTAGTGTCTCAAAGTTAAATAATAAAAAAGGGTTGATTTCCCTGAAAGCTCCATCTTTGATGTAAGGACTCTTACAAAGATAATGCTGATGTGGCCATCAGATCATATTTGTCCTGCTCTGGGTCCCTCTAGTCCCCAGAAGCTCACACAGCGGGTATGGCCTTGGCCACATATGAGAGCATGCACCTTTCCTAGCTCTGTCCCTGTGTCCTTCCCATCCTGTGGTGTCCTCTGGAGTTGTGCGGGGAAAGGCTTCTATTTCCTACACAGACTGTGGTGCTGACACTGTTCATCCAGTGGGCCAGGGTGGGTTAGGGTGTTTTGAAATGGGGACTGCCGGGTGCCATATGCCCAGGCTGCCAGGGCCCTTGCTAGTGTGCCAGTTGGCTACTCAAGAAGCACTGCTCAGTCATCCTGGCCTCCAGGACTGTGCCCCTTTTTGTACTCACAGTTTTAGTACTCATATCAGGGTTGCTGTCTAATGCTTGTGTGCTATAGTAGCAGAGTTGAGTAGTTGCAGCAGAAAGTGTGACTTGCACATCCTAGAATATTTCATTTGGTCTTTTACAGAAAAAATTTCCCAGGGCTGAAGGGTGGCCCAGTGGGGGTAGAACATATGCCTACTATGCATGGACCCTAGGAGTCCATCCCCAGCACCACAGAAAGAAAAGAGAAAAAAAAAAAAAAAACTCCTGATCTAGAAGAGTAGCTTGTTTGTTCATTTGTTTAAGTAGCTTGTTTCTTCAAACAAATTTTAGGCTTAAGACTATTAGGTAAGACAAATTGCTGTGAAGGATCTCTGGTTGAAAGGAGATGGAAGAGGTCTTTCTTTTTTTTTTGAGACAGGGCCTGACTACGTAGTTCAGGCTGGCCTTGATGTTAAACTCAATTTATAGCCCAGACGGGCCTAAACTCCTGGCAGTCCTCCTGCCTCAGCCTCCCAAGCCCTGGGATTGTAGATATGCACCACTACTCCCAGCAAGATGGAGGTCTCGTAGCTCTCCAGGCTTTGTGAGCTGGTGTGAGCACCACTGCTGTGCTTTTTTTTTTTTTTTTTTTTTTTGTCTTTTTTATCAGTACCAGGGATCAGACTCAGACTGCCTGCTTGCAAGGCAGGCACTTATGCCGCTGAGCTAAATCCCCAGCCCTTTGTGTGTTCTTGATCTAGGGCACCAGAGACCCCTGCCCTGGCACCTGGCATCCTAGGCAGATATTTATCCAGTGTGCTCATAACACCAGACCACAGTGTGGAAACCACTGGCCTGGATCGGAGGGACAAATGGGGTACCCTGACAGGCTCCAGAAGGACTAGGGGCATTCTCTAGACCCATCCAGACCCTCAACAGCCAGGAACTCTATGTCATCTTTTCTGGTTGGGAACCTGAGTGCTCAGCATGGCCTTGCCAAGGAAGCCAATGCAGTGTAGGACTAAGGGTGCTATAAGCTTGGCTTGTGTCCCAGGAATCCAAAAGCTGGGTGGGTGCCAGGACCCTGACAGCCCCCTTATACTTTTCTGTTCCAGGAGACTGCAGAAGGTGTCCTGTAGACCATGAACTGAGTGTGGGTCTCAGACGTTCATGAGCACAGTGTGAGATACACCAAGACCTGCCACCCTACAACCCTTCCCCTCCCCAGCACTGAGAACCTCTGGAGAAGATGGGGAGGAAAAAGATCCAGATCCAGCGAATCACTGATGAGCGGAACCGACAGGTAAGGAAGTCCTAGAGCCCACAGAGTGATAAGGAAGGAGCTCTCCCAGAGGGCTTCCTGGAAGAGGCGGGGCTCTGGAGGCTGTGACAGAAAAGGGTCTGAGTTGAGAGAAGAGCTGTGCTACCCTTGCATCTCTTGAATCTATATCCTAGGGCTAGAGGCTGCTCCACAACTCTGGAGCCACATGCCTTCCTCAGACCACACTGGAGGCTCCCCAGTCCCAGAATGGCTCTTTCCCTCTCCTCACCCCAGGAGCTGTTCTGTTTTTGTCTCTTACCTGCTCCCTCATCACCAGGACATGCTTTCCCTTCCAAGATCTGGCTTTGGCCTTGTCTTGGCCATGTGCTGGCCAGGAGATGCCCGTTCTTTCCCAGACATGAGCTTTGCCGTCACCCTAAGAATGGGGGCTCCCAGGACTCTGCTACTGAGCCAGACCCAACTGTCCATTGCCCTCCTGCAGGTGACCTTTACCAAGCGGAAGTTTGGGCTGATGAAGAAAGCATATGAGCTGAGTGTGCTATGTGACTGTGAGATCGCCCTCATCATCTTCAACCACTCCAACAAGCTGTTTCAGTACGCCAGCACTGACATGGACAAGGTGCTGCTCAAGTACACCGAGTACAACGAGCCACATGAGAGCCGCACCAACGCTGATATTATCGAGGTGGGCCTGCCCTCTTAGCCTCACACCTCTGTGCCACCCAGTAGCCCCTCCTCTCACACAAGTGTCTGGCAGTGCCTGGGCCATCCACCCACCCTCAGGGAAGTCTGTCTCCTGTCTGACAGGCCTGATAAAACACCCCCTGCTGTGTTCTCTCAGTCACTCTCTCGCTACCTTTCCTCTTTCTGCTTCTTTTGGTCTGCCTATGCATGGGACTTGTGGTTTTTTGTCTCACTCTTTATTTTCTTCTTTCCTACTCTGTCTGTCTGTGAGTCCCCATGACTGTATGTTTTGTTTCAAAGAGAGCCGACATTGGGAACTATTGAAGGACACAAGCTGTGGAATTCAGCTCTGGCCATTACCAGCCATGTGGCACTGGGCAGGTGTTTGGCCTTCCTGAGCCATGGTGTCCCCTTCCACAAAACAGGGTCAGTGCCTGCTTTGAAGGACGCACCATGGTTGGCATGAGGTGGCCCAGCTCCTGCATCTCACCCTAGGTGCATGCAGCTTGGGAACAGAACTTGTGTAGTTGAAGAGGGTGTCTGGGAAGCCATATCCTGATTGGAGATTTGCAGGAAACTAATAATCAAAGCAAATATCTGTGGGTTCCACTGCCTTAGGTTGCTGCAGATATCTTTGCTTTCCTACATTTCATCTCTTTCCTGCTCTTATCTCTGTCCCCATTTCTCTGTGCTCATCCTTCAGGGGTCCATGTTTTGGGATGGGCAGAACCTCCCAACCCAGTGAGCCTACTAGCCAGGCCTTTGCAAGGCTATCTTGCACCTACTGTCTGCTGAGCCCTTCCCCATGTCAATGTCCTTGTGCCTAGTGCTCTGCTGGGCTCCCCTGTGGGCCCTCCATTTTCACATCCTAGCACCAAGCGGCCTTCACACAGTTCTTGGGGGAGGAGAGGAGGTACTGAAACTTGGGGACCAGGGAAGGTGGGTGGGGTGACCCTCACTGGCTGATGGTAGTGGTGCGGTTGCAGACCCTGAGGAAGAAGGGTTTCAATGGCTGCGACAGCCCAGAGCCGGACGGGGAGGACTCGCTGGAACAGAGCCCCCTGCTGGAAGACAAGTACCGGCGCGCCAGCGAGGAGCTGGACGGGCTCTTCCGGCGCTATGGGGTGAGCCCTACTCACTGTCTCTCTGTTGGCCCCTCCTGGCCCCTTCCCCCAGGCGCTGCACAAGAAGCACAGGGAGTGTGAGAGTCCTGAGGTGGACGAGGTGTTTGCCCTGACCCCCCAGACGGAAGAGAAATATAAAAAGATAGACGAGGAGTTTGATAAAATGATGCAGAGTTATAGACTGGCCGTGAGTAGTTGCGTGGAGAGCGCCTCCCGTGGTGCATGGTGTGGCTTTGCGCCCCGCCCCAGCCCTCTGCTGCCTCTGATGCGTGTCCGCTCTGAGCCATGCTGGGGCTAGGAGTGACCACGGAGGGCCCTGTGACTCATCTCAGTGGAGCGGAGCTGGAGGGGTATGGTGTACCCTTCTCTAATAGGAAGTATGTAGTGACACTTACAGGACCTCAAGAGGACAGAAAGGTGGAAGGCAGTCATCCTGAGGAGAGGACTCTGTCTAAGGCAGAGGGGACTGAGCTCCCTCTATACCAGGCCAGTGGACCACAAGCAGAGCCAGGTCCTGACCCATGGCACAGGCCTTAACAGCTGTGTGTGTGAATTCAGGTCCGCACTTGGCCTCTAACCTGCTCCCGGTGTGTCCTGCCTGGCTGAGGACTAACCTTCCTGACCAGGGGGTGTCCCTGATTCTGCTACAGTGAGCAGAGCCTCATTCTCATCCTGTGGGCCAGAGCTAGACCCCAGAGCACCCTCCTAATGTTCCTTGGTGGGAGTGACAAGCGGAACTGCAATAGGATCAAGAGCAGACTGCTCAACCTGCTGGCTCTAGAATGCATAGCTGAGAACCCTGAAGAATCCTTGCCTGCCCTCCAAGGCAATGTGGGTCCAGGGGCAGGGGCTGACCTAGCCTGACTCTGCTCTTCTATGTTTCTGTCTAGTCAGCTGTCCCGGCCCCAAACTTTGCCATGCCTGTCACGGTGCCCGTGTCCAATCAGAGCTCACTGCAGTTCACCAATCCCAGCGGCTCCTTGGTCACCCCTTCCCTGGTGACATCATCCCTCACAGACCCGCGGCTCCTGTCCCCCCAGCAGCCAGCACTACAGAGGAACAGTGTGTCTCCAGGCCTGCCCCAGCGGCCAGCTAGTGCAGGTGAGTAGGCCACTGGAGTTGATATGATTTGAGGTTCCATCTTGCATAGTGAGTCATCTAGCACAAGATTCCCACAGTCTTGTGGCTGCTGAAGGAGAGGCTTAGGTCTTAGGGTCCCCTCTTTCTGTTCTACCTCCAAGACTCATTTGGAAAGGTGGAGTATCATCAGCTTATAAAAGTTCTGCTTTTCCCCAGGAGCCATGCTGGGAGGTGACCTCACCAGTGCTAATGGAGCCTGCCCTAGCCCTGTTGGTGAGTGCAGCTGCCCTTCTGTCAGGTGGACCTAAAGTAGAGAAGAGGATAATCCCAGTGCCCGACCAGATGGAGAGTCAGACTCTCTAAGCCCTTGGTGCCTGGTGTGTATGACAGTGGTTGGTGTGGATGGTCCACAGAGATCTGTGTTTGGTGAAGGCTGGGCAGGCTGTGAGAGCGGACTTTTTTTGGAGCAGTAGATCTGGGTGTTTCAGGTTGAGTAGGGCATCCTGGTTGGGACCTGGAGAAGAGAGCACTTAGAGCAGTGAAGGTGAACCTTTTACAGTTTCAGTGATAAAAAAATCTGCTGTGCATGCATGCCATAGGTTTACCTCCACTGGCTTAGAAGAACAATAGGTACACACTTGTACATCCACACAAATTGTCTCATACTCCGCAACAGCCAGATTCGTAATGTGTACTTTTGAGCACATAAGCTACAGGAGAAAGACTGCCCTCTGCCCTCTGCCCCAGCAGCTGACAGACTCTCCTGCCCTGTGCCATTGTCCAGAAGGGTGATTGACTTCTAATGTCATCATTTACGTCACTCCTATGTTCTTGCCGTTCCCAGAGTGATCTGAGAATCGGGATGGAGGCAGCCACAGACTGTCAGGGCACAGTATGCTCTTAGGGAACAGAACTACCTGACAGCAATTGTGTATCAGTCAGGAAAAAGGTGTGGTATGTGAATGCCTCTTTCTGTCTGAGAAGAGGGCCAAGATACGTTTGTGGACTTCAGAGAAGTAGTGATGCAGAGGGAACTGGGAGTACAGCATGTGGGGAGCGTAAGGGAGCCCTCCAACCAGCTTTGTGGCCTGGGATAAGTCTTTGTACCTCTCCCATCCAGGCTTGAGACCCTCTTCCGTAAACAGGGCTAATAATACGTGTCCTGTCCATCTTGCAGGGTAAATGTGAGGATTAAATGAGATAATATGTGTGTGAAAGGCCTGTGGATGTTGTGTGGTATAGACCAGATGGGAAAGGTAGTTATTATTCCTGTTGTTACCAGTCTAATTATGGTGGTGGCTATGTCATTCATTCCCCAGTGCCAGCCGTACCATCAGTTCTAGTGAATGGCTTGTCTCCTACAGGCCAGTACAAATCCTAGTGTTCCCCACTCATGGCACAGGGAGCAGTCTGAGTGAGTGGGGGTAGGCACTGGTGATCAGGCTCCAGGCTACCAACCCTTTGCTACCTTGGTAACTGTGCATCCTGTCTATCATGGGTTGTGGGATTTGGAGACAATGAAGAAAGCATGTGCGGAGAGGCCTGGTCTCAGATCTGTTGTCTGCTGTGAGGCAGAGGCAATGGTTGCCTTAGCACTTTTCTCTCATGTCACTTGGAAGCCAGATGCAAACCCAGTGGTATAGGAGCAAGAGCCTTCTCTCATGCCCAAGATGGGAAGGAAGGCTTTAGAGATAATCAGACAGCTCAGCACCTACACAGAGACACAGTTGCTTGAGAGATTCTGGGTGGCATGGGTATTGGCAGAGTGACATTAGCATGGCCGAGGGGTGGCACATACTTTCCCTTCTCCTCATCTCCTTTCTTCTCTAGGGAATGGCTATGTTAGTGCCCGGGCTTCCCCTGGCCTCCTCCCTGTGGCCAATGGTAACAGTCTGAACAAGGTCATCCCTGCCAAGTCTCCACCCCCGCCCACCCACAGTGCCCAGCTTGGAGCCCCCAGCCGCAAGCCTGACCTGCGGGTCATCACCTCCCAGGGAGGAAAGGGATTAATGCACCACTTGGTGAGTGAATGTCTGGGCCTTGGCTCAGGAACAGGATGGGGGAAGAGGAAGAACCAGGCTTCTGGTGGGAGAAGTACAGCCAGCCTACCTGGGACTTCCAAGGGAGATCATGGAAGCATGGCTCTTGATGAGGGCTTTTTCTCCAAAGACCTTTTCTCCAAGGTCTTTTGAAAGGCTGGAACATAGAAATACTAACTAGCTCAAGGGCAGTAGAATGGGACCAAGGTGGGGAGAGCATTCTATGATGGGAGGGTAATAGGAAGGACTACATTGTCATGACTGGAGGGTGACGGTAGGCACCAGAAACTTAAGGATTGTGATAATGTCTCCCCAGTGGAGGTGGGGTATGGTGTCTTCTAGAAATCAGTTGGCTAGGGAGAGTTCTTGCTGTAGGGCAGAAAGTTGGGCAGTTGGCTATGGGGTGGGAAGAGGCCAGAGACTAAGCCACCACTTGATTCTATTTCTGCTCCCAGACTGAGGACCATTTAGATCTGGTAAGTGATGCTGTGAGACATTTGCTGTGCCTCTGAATTCCGGGTCAGCTGCTGCTCTGCAGTCCCCAGCATGATGGTGTGTCCTCCTGTCCTTCTGCCTGCATGTAGCGTGTGCGGCATTGACTTGGGTATTTTCTAAGAGCTGTGCCCGTGCTGGGGTGACTGAGGGATGAGGACTGAACATGCATGCCAAGTACTATGTGCTTGTGGTTATCTTCATGTGGTGTTGCATTCATCCAGGCATGTATCTGTATGTGTGTATATATGTGCAACGAGGAGTAAAGCCATCCCCAAGCCTCAGAGGTCCCAACCCTGATGCCTGGGTTAGGCCTATGGATCTCACCAGCATACCAACTCCACTGAGGTCCACATAGCACTCTTGGAACCCAGGGCAGGGAATTCCTTAGTGAGAATGCCAGCTGGACAGTAACAGTGCTGTGTCAGGGGTAGATGAAGTCCAAGCCAAGGGCCTGTGTCACACACGCTTGCACACACACTCTCATACACACACACACCCTCAGCTAGAAATGAGGCAGGGGATCCTCCCTTCCCAGCTCCCTGATGGGAGGCCAGAGAGACTGGAAAAGGCAGGCTAGCTTTGGCGGCCAACACAGTGGCAGTTTCGGCCCCAGCGTGGATTTGGAATAAATAAGTGACTCAGCAGCAGATGGAGCTGACAGCTCCACACACACGTGCGCGTATAGGCAGGCACATGACATGCCGTCCCCATGGTCTCCTCCAGGACACCAGCACATCTCTCTAGGGTTATGTGCTGTGGTGCAGTGATGCAGGATGGCTTCTGGGGACCTGGCCAGAACAAAAAGCCATGGCCTGGGAGCTTGGGCCCAGCATGGTACTGGTTGGCATTTATGCCTTCCTTTCGGTGCATATTTAGATGCCAAGGGACCAGTGTGAGTGAGCATGATTTTCTTTGTGGTCACTGTCTGTGTGGGCAGCCGGTGTTCATTTGTCTACATGGTCTCCATGCTGACATGCCTCCTCTGGCCTTGGGATTTAAGGCCTGCAGCCTGGCCTTTGGCATGGAGGGCCTGCCCAAGGAAGCCCCCCATCTACTACCTCCTGACAGACAGTTTTCTCCTGCAGAACAATGCCCAGCGCCTTGGGGTCTCCCAGTCTACCCACTCGCTCACCACCCCAGTGGTCTCCGTGGCAACACCGAGTTTACTCAGCCAGGGCCTTCCCTTTTCTTCCATGCCCACTGCCTACAACACAGGTGAGTGCATCTGGACTGGGGCAGGTGAGTGGGCCACAGGGGAGCAACAAGGTACCCTAGAAGTATAAAGACTTAGGAAGGCCATTGATTTGGGAGAGTCCCCATCTAATTATGGTTGCTAAATCTGAATTGCAGCATGCCCTTTTTTAGTTTTATTCCAAAGACCTTTTTTTGCTAAAGCGTTTACCAAAGACACTTAATGCTAAAAATACTGTGTTTTTGTTTTAGTTTTTTAAGCAGTAGCCTAGTTTATTGGAGAAAGTAAAAGTGAAGAGTGGGAGAGAAACTGCTCTATAGAGGGAGCTTGGGCTAAGTAAAGAGAAAAAGAGAGTAAAAGCCTGTACTGCATCTGGGAAACATACCTTTGGCTATTACGAGAAGTTATGATAGCCATGCATAGCTTTATCTGAAACTCTTAACTTGCCTAGGCACTCTTTATCTTTAATGTAGATAGTGGCTGGGGATATAGCTCAGTAGCGTTACGCCTTCCTGGTAAGAACGAGATCATAAGTTCAATTCTCAGTACCAAAAAACAAAATAAAACAAAACATAGAGCCTAGTGGAAGGGAGGTGCTGTCCACAGGGAGCCTCATTGGAGGGAGATGAGATGGAGATAGGCATAGCAAGTGATTCAGGCTGCCAGGCCCTGGATGCCAGGTGTAGAGAATGAGCGGGCAGACATAGTCAGTGCTGAAAAGGCTTCCCCGAGGAAAATGAAGGCATGAGGAGAGAAGAGGCAGGCTGAGGAGGCCCAGACAGCAGCATGGACAGGTAGATTTGCTGGCTTCCTGGGCCGAGGGCAAAGGTGGGAGAAGGGTCTCTCTCTCATGTTGACTTAGTGAGGGAATCATTAGGGGAGAAGAGGCAGAAGAAAACTGATGAAGGTTGAGGAGGTGAATCTGAAGAAGAAGCACTTGGGCACTTGGAAGAGACCTCTGGGCAGAATTCAGACAGGACACCCAGTGCCCGGCCCACCCTGAGTAGCTGGGTCACCCACTCACACCTACACCTGCTGGTACACTCTGTCACAGTCTCACCCAGGCTGTGTCAGGAAGGACTTCCCAGTGAGCGAAATGCATGTTGCCTGGTGTCCCATTTCATACCTGGCTGGAGAAACTGGGTTCTTACTGCTGAGGGGTCTTCTTCCTCCCCCCAGTTCTCACATGAGTGGCTTACATTAGGGCTGTTCCTATGACAAGGGTAGACTAGATCAGAAGATTCCAAGACTGCTGCCATGGTAGCCTGTATCCCCGAACTGAAGTAGGTGAGACACTAGGTGCCAGTACAGACCACATAGATCTGTGTCTCCCTCCCAGCCATGTGCATGCAAGGCTTTTCTGGTGAAAAACAAGGGAGCGAGAGGACCTGATTTATGCTGAGGGGACAGACTGTGGCATGGTCTGTGAGCTTCTTGTCCCTTGGCTGTACACATCCACGCCCACATTCTTAAGTCTTTAGCCTCAGTCTGGCACTCTGTGAGCTGAAACTTGCTCCTCAGAGCAGTGGGTGACCAAGGCTTGGGGCGGGACGGGGAGCAGTGAGAAAGGTTGGCTCTCAGTGCTGGGCCAGGCGGTATGGTTGGTGGACAGCAATCCAGACCACTTTTTAGAAACTGCTCATGAGGTGGGAATCCTCCATGGTAGCTTTCCATGGTCTTCTGATCCAGCAGCCTATGAAGCCAGTTGCTACTGATAGACCTGAGATAGGTGCTCAGTGGCCCAGCCTTCAGGACTCTTCTTTCTCACACCCACTTGAGAGGAGATGGCAGTAGCTAAGCAGACCTACGGGTAGACAGCAGGTGTTTTTAGGTGACCCTAGGTGTATAAACAAAGTCCAGTAAGCACATTGCTGTTTATAGTCTCGGTGTCAGTTCAAGTTCCAGCTGGGGTGATCTGGCGGCAGTAATGTCTTGGGCAAGAGGTAGCCCTGGCTCCTTGTTGATACTGGCTACACAGTTTGACTGGTGGCTCTGCGAGGGCAGATGCTGCTTGTGGCCTGGGGCCACACCTATGGCCTTCAGGAGCCAAGCTTCCTTTGGTAGATTCCACCTGGAGTCTGGTTGGCAGAGGCAGGACTGGGTCTGTACTGTCCACTCCCTCAGTACTACCTCAGTACAGCACTCTTTGTCTTGGGCCTGGCTTCTTTCTTTGCAAATAAGTTAGAAATCTGAATCCTGGGCCTATTTTTGATCTTGTTCAGCTTCTTAAATATAAGCATCTCAGAACTCACAGCCAACATCAGGAAATGAGTTGCAAGCATGGGCCACCTCTGGTATGATGTTTAGAGGTCAAAATGTCCTGGGGCTCCTCTGAGCCCTGCCACGGGCTCCATGACATAGGCGGATCCTCATTCCTGAGGCTGCAGCTGCTTCGCCAGTAAAGTATTACTAGGAAACCCTGAGCCAGACAGTGTTCTGCATGCCTCCATGTGGAGCTCCTTGTGTCCTGCCAGCAGCTGTGCCTGTAGGGAGGATCTGCCCCTGTCTCCCTGGAGCAGAGCGTAAGCAGCTTGCCTCAGGTCATGTGACATTGGCCTCGAAGCTCAGCACTTTAACTTTGCTGCTGCACTGTGCGTGTCCCTCCTGTCTTCCTTATATAGACAGAGCACTGAAGCCCATGCCTCTGGACTAGTAGTAGTGCAGTGTAAGTGGGAATGCTGAGGTTGTGCCCCTTTCCGGCATGCCCTCTGTTGTCACAGTTGAAGCTGTGGCCCTCAGGGAAGGCATCTGCTCCACTGCACAAGATGCACTGTGCGGGGCGAGGGAGCCATGCCTACTGTGAAGCTGTCATGGCTCTGTTCTGCAGCAGTGCAGGCATCAACAGTGCCCTCTTTGGATAGACAATTTAGAAAGGAATGAATATCCTCCTGGGGCGTCTCCAAGAACCTTAGTTTATGTGCTTCAGTCTGGGCCCAAGAAGCCCTGCATGTCTTCTTTTCTGTGGGCACAGTGCCTTGAGCCCCTTGCTTAGTTTATTGGTAGTCTCAAGACATTTGGAATGGTAGTCGCATAGTTGCTTCCTGGATCCTCTTGCCTGTTGATCCCATGGCTCCAACTGCCTCAGAAAGACTTGGCAGGTGAAGGATGACAGATGTAATTAGACTTTCCCTACTATCATTTTCATCCCATTTTCTTTTTTGTAATTGTCACTATTTTTTTCCCCAGACAAGGGTCTTGCTGTATAGTTTAGGCTGGCCTTGGACTCCCTGTGTAGCCCAGGCTAACCTCAAACTCTCAGTAACCCTCTTGCCTTGGCCTCCTGAGTGTTGGGATTACAGGCATGCTTACTGTATCCTGCAATAATTGTCATTGTAAAAGTGATACCTACACATGATATTTTTTGAAGTTCAGCACTGTTTTAAAAACCACCTCTCTTCATCCTGTTGAAAGTACAGCACCTCCTGTTATTATGACTTGCATTTTTCTCAGTGCCATCTTCACTGAATTTTTATGGGTTTCTTGAATGTCTCACATCTGTCATTAAACACCACCTGTCCCATCATCTCTGTGGGCCTCTTAATGGCTCCCTCTCTAGGCTCCACCTCGCCTTCTTCCGCTGCAGATTACCAGTTGACGAGTGCAGAGCTATCCTCCTTACCGGCCTTCAGCTCACCAGGGGGGCTGTCACTAGGCAACGTTACCGCCTGGCAGCAGCCCCAGCAGCCCCAACAGCCTCCACAACCACAGCCACAGCCACAGCAGCCTCCGCAGCCTCAGCAGCCACCTCAGCCACCTCAGCAGCAGCCCCACCTGGTCCCCGTGTCTCTCAGCAACCTCATGTGAGTCCTTGGGAGGTTTCCCATGGGTGGGTGCAGTGGGGAGAAGTGGGCAGAGGACCGTGAGGCTGTATGGCACTAAGTGGCAGCCCTGAGTTCCTTATTTCGGCCCAGAGGACTCACTGGGGCCTCTGCCCATCCACCCCAGAGTGTGGGATGGTGTGGACCTGGGCTGTAGAGGGTGACCGGGATAGAACTAGAACTAATGCCACTTCTTTCTCTTGTCTGCCCATTTGTGTGTCTCCCTCTTCCGTCTCATCCCTGCCCCACTGTCTGTTCTCTCTTACTTTGTGGCTTTTCCTCACTTTTTCTGTCACCCAACCCTTTCTTTCTGTCCTTGTCACCTATCCCCATTGCCTGTCTCCAGCCCGGGCAGCCCCTTGCCCCATGTGGGAGCTGCCCTCACCGTCACCACCCACCCACACATCAGCATCAAGTCAGAACCGGTGTCCCCAAGCCGAGAGCGCAGCCCTGCGCCTCCCCCTCCAGCTGCAGTGTTCCCGGCTGCCCGCCCAGAGCCCGGTGATGGTCTCAGTAGCCCTGCAGGAGGATCCTATGAGACGGGAGACCGGGATGATGGCCGGGGGGACTTCGGGCCCACACTGGGCCTGCTGCGCCCAGCCCCGGAATCGGAGGCTGAGGGCTCAGCTGTGAAGAGGATGCGGCTGGACACCTGGGTACTGTAGTGCCACCCCGGCCTGCCAGTGTCTGCTGCACCCAGGGCCGCCCCGTGTGCCCCAGCCTGTTTCTCTCCTGAGAGACCCGTGGTCAGCCAGCCCTCCCTTGGTCCGTTTGTCACCTCATAAGAGGTCCATCTGCCCCAGCACTGGTCTGCTCAATGCCCCACAGCTGGCCTGCCCCTAGCATCCATGGGAGAGGGGAGTGGGGTGCCCCAGCAGTTGGGGTCCCCCTCACCCCCTTTCTCCATCTCCTCTCTTCACAGACATTAAAGTGACGTTCCCACTCCCTTCCCAGATGAAGAGTTGACAATCTCACCGCCCCCCCACCCCCACCCCCATCCTGGGCTTTTCCCGCTTGACCCCCACTTCCTTTCTTGTGCTTTATGTCCTGTTGATGGTTACATTTGTGTATAATTATTATTATATTATTATTATTATTATTATATTTTTTTTAATTTGGATTCTTGCTTTAGAGAGATGGATGCTTTCATCCCCTCTCTTACCCCCACCATTTTCACTGGTTGGAGGCTTTTTTTTTTTTTTTTTTTTTTTGCGGGAAGGGGGGGACACTTTGCACGTTGTACACATATGCTGCAGGAAGGGTGGGGGCCTGGTAGGCCTTAGGGAAAGGACACTTTGCTGAGCTCTGCATGTGGAGCCCTCTTGCCCCATCTCCCAGACAGAGAAAAGGAACCAAAAAAACTACCAAGCAACAAAAACCCCTCCAGTAGACAAACCCCAAAAGTGACTTGGTGGGTGGTTTATAGTCAAGGGAATGGGAGCAGGTAGAGGGTCTCCATTTCTAGGCTACTCAAACAGCACATGGGCCAGACAGACACACCCAGCCCCTGTGTGCCCCGTACACTCATGTGACACACACTCGCTGGCGCTGTGCGTTGCACCCCCAAGGTGTATGGGTGCTGGCTGAGCTTCCGGGCTGGGAAGGTTGCCTGGGAATCTGAGGCTGGGGCAAGGCTTTGAGGGTATCCTCTCTGGAAGCACATTTGGGGAGAAAGATGATGAGGCACTAGGAGAGCAGAAGGGCTTGGTAAGGGTGAGCCAGGCCCCTCTGTCTCCAGCTTTTTCTCTAGGATACACAGTGCAATAGTGCCCCAGCCTCAGTGGACCAGCTCTGTCAAGCTGGCCCTGCCGGGAGCTCCAGGGAGGTGTTCTGGGACTGGGCACAAAGAGCAGATATGGGAGGGCTTCCTCTGCCTTGCATGCACGCTGCCCTGCCCTGGGGAGTGGGCCAGGCTGGTGGGGCAGGGCCATCCAGTTCCCTGCTCATCACCTCCTGGCATCTGCTCCTAGCCCTGCTCTCTCTGGCGCCCTCACTGTCAGCTACCTCCTGTCCCACCACCTCCAGGCCACATCCCACCGCCCCTCTTGGCTACTGTAATTGTAAATAGTGACCTTTGGAAAATGTTAGCGGTATAACAGTCCAGGAAACTGTTGTGGTGTTTGTTGTTGTTGTTGTTGTTGTTGTATTGATATGAAATGAGATTCTATTTTTGTCAAAGTATATTGTAATAATAATGACTCAAATGGCCTGTACTGTACAGATGAGATTCTTCTGATATTCTTCCTCCCCTCCACTGTCTCTACCATGAGTAGTACAGTGGCCCAGGAGGCAGTCAAGCATGGGTCATGTGATGTGGGATGGATCAGAGAGGGTAGAACCCCATTGTGCTCTCCTCCCCTCACCCTGGCCTGGCAGGGAGGGGGGTGACAAGGGCTGGCTGGCAGGACTCTGGCCACTCTTCCACACAAGCTTAGCTGCCTGGCCCTAGGGGCAGTGCCCTTGCGCTGCTCCTGCTGGAGATTAGTTAGACCAAGCCGCATGTTGCAGTACTGTGCCCAGTGCTGACCCATCCTCACAGTATTCTGGCACTTGACACAGGGAAGGAACCAGAGCCAGAGAGATGTGTGAGACCACACACATGCCCAGGCATATCCAAGAGGGCTCTGGTGTTTCTGAATCCCAGTGTACCTTTGTGTTTGTGTGTGTGCGTGCATGCGTGTGCGCACATGTGCTCAGTGTAGCTTTGTGTCCCTCTGAGCCTAGTAGGGAGGATTCATGAACCTTGGTGGAACAGGAGCTCTGTATCTGTATGGTCAGGTATGTTTCCAAAAAGACAACTCTTAGGCTCCACTGCCCTGGCTTCCAGCTCTGTGTCCCTGGCTCCCTTTTTCTCTGCTCCTTCCCTAGGCTCTGGCTGCCATCCTGCAGTCAAAGGAAGTTGGCACTTGGCCCTGTTTGCTTTTCCCTGTCCCCTACTCTGCCAGGGCTGCCTTCCTATGGGACCATGGCCTCTCCACACTTGTCCACTGGGCCCCCACACTTGACACACAGTGCCCTTTCCCAGAGCACCTCCTCCTGCTTTCAGAGCAGAACTCAAATTCCTCTTTCCCCAAGTCTTCTTACTCCGCCAGGCAGTGGTCCTTGCTTACCGCTTCAGACTCAAGGGGCTGCCGGCAGGGACACAGACTATCCGGCCTTTCCACAGGTTCCTAGGGCCATTTCAGGAATTGATGGACTTGACCAGGGTGTTGCAGGCAGGCGATTGGCCTGGCACATAGTAGGCATTCAGTAATGCTGAATGGCTGAGTGATAGGTGCTCACTAAGTGTTGCGTGACCGGCCTTCTCTTCTCAGGCTATTCCTCCCGTCCCCAGCTGCCCACCTTCTAGTGGAACTTGGCCACCATGACCCCAGGGTAGGGGTGAGGCCCTGCAGTTCACGGTGCAATATTTGCCAGTTTTGCCCTCTGCTCGGAAGGGCAGACCTGGCTTCTGATTACCCTGTGTGGATGTGTATGTATGTGTGTCCTTTCTTCTCTGTCCCTGGCAGCAGGGAGTAAATAGTCTGTGAATGAATATGGGACATTTCTGCAGTTAAGTAAGTATCCCAAGGTTTCTCTTTGGGGCAGGGAATCCTGGCTAGCCCAGACCTCAAGTGGGGACTTCTTTTTTTCTTTTTACAAGCCAAATTTGTTTTTACCCACTCCCTCTGAAGGACTGGGCAGTCGCCAAAGTAACCACTGGAGTCATCCATGCCCCTCTCCAGGTTCCCACAGCTTTCAGGGACAGCGGGCTAGAGGGCCGCCTGCCTCTATACAACACATGCTTCCCTCCCCACAGTGCAGCAAGGAGCAGACTGACCCAGTCTTGCCCAGCCCCCACCCCAGACAGGAAGGAAGTAATGCACCTTCTTTTGCTGATTATTTATTTGTTTGGAGAGACAGAAATGATGTAAAAGTGTATCTAGAAATATCTATATCTCTATATATTTTTAACTAACTCTTTGGAATCCCAGGAGGTAGGGAAGTTAGGTGTTTGTGGAGGGGAGACTTGGAACCTGGGAATTCCTTGATCTCCCCTCTTTGGCCTTGCCCCACCCCTAAACTGTTGGTAGAAGGACTGGGATTTGTTTGGGGGCAGGAGGCTGGGATGACCTGTGGAGAATCTGGATTCTCTGCTGTCCCCATCCAAATCCCAGAGGAAGGGTGGGAGGGAGGCAGGGAGGGGTGGGGAAGGGAGGGGGAAAGGGGTGGGCAGGCTGAGGAGGTGACCCACCCCCCAAGCCCGACAATCACCCACACTCCTGGGGCGCCTGGGTCCTGGGCAGGGCGAGTCCAAGTGTGTGGCTGCTGATTTGTTTTAACTATTTCTTTTCGTGCTGTATGGTGATGCTTTCTTAGTATTCTACACAATAAGAAAAGACAAAGTCCTCGAGATTCTTATGAGTTTTGTTTGAAAACTCTTTCACTATATTTGTTGTAAAGAGGTTTACTATTAAAAGAAAAGAACACACGTTTCTGATACTTCGGTGTGGGCTTTGGTTTTTTCGGTGCGGCAAAGGAGGGGTAGGAAGGCCTGGAGTGGCTTGCCCAGATGCAGGCCAGTGCTTGGCCCTGGCAGGGAAGGGTGGTGGTTGGTGATAGGCCTTGTGTCCATGTGTCTTGGTGGGAGTTTCTTCCAGGTGCTGTGTCAGAAGAAGGCAGCCTTAGACTGAGAGGTTGTCCAGTGAGAAGCCCCAAGTGGGCCTGGGCATGGTAGGGCATACTTTTAACCCCAGCATTCTGTGAAGCTGAGACAAGAGGATCTCAAGTTCAAGCCCAGCCTGGGAAACTTAAGAGATTCAGCAAGACGCTGTCTCAGAATAAAAGTAAAAAAATTAAGGATGGAGGATATAACTACTTGCAGGGTTTGGCCACTCCTCTGAACTGACCATGTCAGGCTGCAAAGGCAAAGCAGCTTTGTATGCCAGCCAAGGCTGCTTGTAAATGACTAAAGTCCACCCTGTAGGTTAAAGGCTGTGGTTGCTGCATGTTCTGCCTGCTGCAAGAGCACAGAGGGGCCAGGGAAGTCACAGAGAATCCTAAAGTCTTAGACATCGTCCTCTGCAAGATGCTACCATCTGTGTTAGGGTGAGAAGCTCCCCATAATACCTTCAGAGATGGCCTCCACCTATCCCTGCCTAGCATTCCTATCTTATGCCCACCCACTTCAAGTCAGGGTTGTTCCATGGGACCAGTGAATAAGGTGAAAGTGATGGCAAGGCTAAGTAGGCTTCCACCTAGCTCTGAGTTTGATCATTTGCCGTGGGAGAAGCTAGATGCCATGTTGGGAACAGCCCTATGGAGAGGCCCATGTGGCAAGGAACTGAGACCTGCTAGCTGCCATTTGAGTGAAGTCATTTTGTCCTCTGTCCTTACAGACAATTTCCTGGACATTGCTACAGTTGAGACCCCACTGAAGATTGTGTCTGTGAAACAACCTACTCTACCCTGACTGATGAGGACCCTTCCCACATGATACCCCCTTCACAGGCACACAGCATCACCCAAAATTGGTGGTATGGTACAAAGAGTTCCAAAATTAGGTTTTTGTGATGCCTGTGAACCCAGCACTCTGGGAGGCTGAGGCAGGATTGTAAATTTGAACCTGGCTGGTCAATTTATCAAAACCGTGTCTCCAATAAAAAGGGTGGGATAGGTGGGGAGGTAGTTCAGTGTGAAGGTCCTGGGTTTAATCCCTCGGACTCCAGAGAAAAATTTCTCTAGGTTTGGCATGGTCCAGAATGAGTTCAGCACCTAGGTCTACTGCTGATGGTGTGTGGCCTTGGCTTGTCACCATTTCCCTGGCATCTGTTTCTGTACAACAGAGCTGAGAGCTACTTGCTTGCTTCCTCAAACCTCTGCCTGTTCTCTCCAATTAACACCCTCATTTTTGCCCCAGCTCTGATAAATGAACAGTTGGTGGTCCTTCACTGCTCACAGTAGAAAGCACAAGTCTTTGGCCTGGTTCCCAAGGCCTTCAGAGAGCTAGCATAAACCCCTTTGAGGCTTAGCCCATGCCATTCCCTGGGCCTCCCTTGGATGCTAGGCAAGCTGTATGGTCACTCCATGCCTTGACAATCCCTTTTCTGCTCATGTCACCCTTCTATCTGAAATGCCACAAGCATTATTTTATTGTATTGTATTTTTGGTACTGGGAATTAAACTCAGGACCTTGTGCTTACCAAGCAGGCACTTACGCCGCTGACCTATATCCCTGGCCCAAGCATTTATTTTCTGCGTATTTGTTTCTGTGCTGGGGACTGAACCTAGGGCCTCAGGCATGCTACCCACACACTGTAATGCTAAGCTACATCCACAGCTTTTAAAAATTTTTTTAGAAAGGATCTCACTAAATTGTTCAGTCTGCCCTTGAATTTGTGATCCTCCTATCTTGGCCCCCAGAGTAACAGGATTATAGGTTTCCCCCATCACACCCAATGCAACAAACATTTATTAAGCGACAACACTGCATGATATATTAGGAATTAGGCTACAGAAGGGTCAGGAGATAAGTGAAGCAAGTGGGCTTCAGAGGTGAGAGATGAGGCACATCCAGTCCAAATTAGTGAGCTGAATTTTAAGACATGTAGGAAGTCCCTGGGCAAATGAGGACAGAGAACGCATCCCTTAACAGGAACAGTATGTCAAGGGGGCCCTTAGGAAACCATATGCTGTGAGGTCGATAAAGCAGCACTCATAAAGCTGAAGATAGGCAAAGACCTTGAATGGAAGATATTGATTGCCAAGGCATGGAGTCCGCAAAAGACATTTGGTCATCAAAAGATTTCCAGTAGAGAAACTGGAGTGTGGCTTAGTGGTGGAACACTGCCTCAGATGTGAGACACTCGGTTTGTTTTGTTTTGTTTTGAGACAGGCTCTTCCTATGTAGCCCAGGTTGGCCTTGAACTCATAGCAGTCCTCTTGCCTCAGCCTCTTGCATACTGGGATTACAGGCAAGCAACACCATGCCAGGTTCTGAGTTGGATCTCCCGCACCTTAGACACATAAAAACTTTGTGAGGAGGGATTTGGTCAGATCTATTTTTTTTTTTTTTGTCTTTTTCGTTTTTATTGGTACCAGAGATCGAACTCACGACTGCCTGCTTGCAAGGCAGACACTTATGCCGCTGAGCTAAATCCCCAGCCCCATCAGATCTATATTTCAAAAAGCTGCTGCCAGTAAGGGTAATCCTGAGTAATGCTGAAAAATCAACTGGACAAATGCAGCTTTGGGGCGAAGTAGGCAGGTCAAGATCTTCAACAAACAGAACTAACAAGGAATAAGAACAAGGCAGGATAGAGACGTGGAAAGGGGAGGATGAATGTGGTAGATTTTTACCAAGTAGTACTACTGTTTGTCAAAGACATGAAAACAGATGAGTTTACTTGGCTCAGAAGTACTACGAACAACAAAAAGCTCTGCTACTATTTTTTTTGAGGTTTTTTGTTTTGTTTTTATTTTTTTTGAGAGCTTAGCTATATTTCGCATAACCCCAAACTCACAACGATCCTCTTGCCTCAGCCTCCCAGTGCTAGGAGTACAGATGTGTGCCACACTCCTGGCTTGCAACCACCCCTATGTATTTATTATTTTTTTCCCCTTTTTTTGGACTTTTTGAGACAGAGTCTCACTATGCAGTTCAGGCTGGTCTTGAGCTCACTTTGTAACTCTTCGTTACACTTTGGACTGACTACTCAGGCTGGTCTCAAACTCCCAATGATTCTCCTGCCTCAGCTTCCCTAATGCTGGGATTATAGGTGTGTGTGCCAGGCCCAGCTCCCTATTTCTATTTTTAAACCCCTTCCTATCATTTCAGGTTTTATTCCTATAATTTTCTGTTAAACTTTCTTTCCCTCCACAGTCCTGCTCAGCTGGGTGTGATTTCCTCTAATGAAGTGTTTTAGGAAAGGAATCTGTCCCTTCTTTATAGTATCTACTGTATTTTACTCTACCTGGAAATGTTACACAATGGGTTCTATTTTCTATTCACAACTGGACTGAAAATTTTGGGGGCTGGAGTGAGGGGATGATAGTAGGGACTGAATCAGGGTCTAACCCACATTCCCCTCTCTCCCTAAATTGCCTAGCAAAGATTCAGACTTTCCGTTCTGTCTCAGCCTCCCAGACTGCTAGGATTACAGGCATGCACCACCACACCCAGCCTAAAGGTTTCTTTCTTTTTTATTTTCCTTTTTAAAGTTTCTTATTAAATGCACTCACTGCCTCATCCATTTGTGTCTGGCGCAGAGCCTGGTATACACTTATGTGTTCAGGGAGACTAAAGTGAGATAATGCATGTGAAAGTGCACTTGAAAACCATGAATCCCAGGAATCTGTTTAAAATTTACGTAAGGTGTGGTAATTTTTTGCAGCTTGTCTACTTTCCTGCCGCAGAAAGAACCAATGGGAAGGAATGTCAGCTAGAATGGGGTGAAGGTCCTTTTTCTGGGGCCCAAGCTATTAATTCACAAAAGAGTTAGCACTCCCTGGGCTCCTCCCCCAAAGATGTGGCTCTGAGGAAGCACCGGGTGGTATCTGATTGTGTCGGCCAGGGAGATCAGGCCAGTTCATTTCTCCTTAGCTTGTTCTCTTCTGACTCACCCTTTGGTCCCAGGGGCTGAGTAACTTTCCAGCTTTGTGATGGTGGAAACTTGTTTCAGGAACAGTGGATGCTGAAGGGACATAGGGCGACCCCACCCCAGGCTCCAGAGTGGCTTTTACTGGAGCCAAGATCCTTGCTCCTGTGTGCAGTCTTAAATCACTGAGTGTCCCTGGGCGGCCAAGAAGCACGTCCAGTCCTCTACCCTCTCACAGCTGGCTAACCAAAGTCCCAAGGGAAGAGGTGTCTATCATTGCTCTCACTGCCTTCAGCAGCTTCTTTCCACCCACTCTTTCAAGGCCGGTCGCGATCAGCCGGGGGCCCAGGATTTCACTCCCACTGGGCCAATTCACTTTGACCCTTTTGCTTTCTGCCTGCACCCACGCGATTACAATTCCAGGGCCTGGCTCCAAATGGTCCGCGCCTTCGCAGGGGGCCGCCCACAGACCCTCCTGTTTACTGCGCTTTGGCCACCACGTGCCCAATTAGTGCCCAATTACGCCGCGACACAGAGGCGGGTCACGAGCCCGCTGGGCCCCGCCCCTGGCCACTCCCGCCGTGGAGGAGCCGCCAGGGCGGGCAGAGGAGTGATTCCGGGTTCAGAGAGAACATCTCCATCTAAGGCGAAAAGGCGGGAGGGCGGTAGGAAGGGGGCGACAGCCGCTTGTCTTTAATCTCTACAGGAAGCCCAGGGCGGACTGCTCACCGCATGCCAGCTCTCGGGCTCTACCTGGCACACGGGAGGCGCTTAGTAAGTGCTGGACTGGACACACCGCGCCAGTCTTCCTTACTCCGAGCTGTCTTTCTCCTCCCAACAGGGCAGAAATGGCACTGGTTGGGCAGCGGGGCTACCCCACCCCCACAGCACCTGCGGTCCAAGGAATAGGTCCACACTCACCCATGGGTGTGGACAAAGACCCCAAACTACTCCAATATCCCTCTACTAGCCGTTGGGGGTAGTGGCTCCGGGGGACTCACTTCATTGGTTCCTCACGTGCCATATAGGGCCACCAGCCAACTGTAGTCCAAGTAGAACGCATGCGTACACAAGGTTTAGCGCCCTTAAGGGGGGAAACAGTGGCCCTAGGAGCCAATTTAGGGCCGGGCTCTGGGGCTGCTAGGCAGAGGTGTGCTTGTGTGAGTCCTCTGGTCTCCAGCAGATGGCTAGAGCAGGGAGGGTTTTAGAAATTTGTCCGGGCAGTGGTGTCTCCCGGCCCCCATCAGCGCCATATCTGGACCTGGCTGCTGTGAAGATATGAGAGAAGCCAAGCAGCTCCCTGGGCCTCTGCGCTGGGAGTGACACAGCTATCCCCATACACAGCCAGCAAAGTCCTGAACTTCTTTGCAGCGGCCTAGCAGTGGTGTGGTCCCTAATTTGGGAGCACACATGATTTCTGTTTGCAGGGACTTTCTCTCCATATGGCATTGGACGCAGAGGAATGCTGAGGTGTGGGAAGGTGATGTTGGAGGATATGACCTGTGTGTGACCTACAGGCCACATCCCATGTGGCTGTGTCTTGTTGGAGTGATGACACTGACCTTAAGGGAAGGCACAGGTGTGAATTAACCAGAAAGCATATATTAAGATGCATTCCAGCTGGAGGTTTAGCTCAACAGCAAAAGTGCCTGCCTGGCAAGTGTGAGGTCATCCCCTGTGAGTTTGATCCCCTGTACCAAAAAAAAAAAAAAGAAAAGAAAAGAAAAACAAAAAAGCATTTCAGAATGGGAGCAGTCACTGTTTCCTGTGATCTGAGACTGCTGGGGGCGTGGTGGTGCAGGCCTATATTCCCAGCACTCTAAAAGGCCAGGCAAGAAAACGGCAAGCTTGAATCCACCATGGGCAACTTAGCAATTTTGGGAGACCCTGTCGCAGAAAGGCAGGCAGTTGGGATGTAGCAAAACCAGGGTATCATTTCCCACAAACAAACAAACAAACATCCACATAATTGAACTGTATAAGTTTTAAGAACATAATGAATGAAAAAAATCCTAAAACACCGCAAACATTTGAAACCATTTGTTTATCTTTGAGACAGGGTGTGACTTTGTACTGTAGTCTGGCCTTGAATGCACTACATGACCTGGCCTTGAACTTCTAGCAGTCCTCCTGCTTCAGCCTCCCAAATGCTGGGTTTATAGGCTGGAGCCACAATACCTGGCTGAAACCATTTTTATACAGTTGAAAACTACTAAAGTAGGAGGTGGGCATAGTGGCATATACCTGTAATCCCCATCAGTCAGGAGGCTGAGGCAGGAGGATTGCAGTGAGTTCCAGGCCAGACTGGAACTCATAGTAAGGCTACATGATGAGACCTTGTCTCAAAATATATAAGAAAAAAAAAAAAAAGCAAAAGTTTCTGAAGACCAAAAGAATGTTAGACACAAAGAGTTGCTTGGGGACAGACTGGGGTGGGCTAGGAAAATGCACACCAGAGATTGTAGAAGAGCCTTCTCTATTGTCCCAATGCCTGTCCCAGCCCTTCCTGGCCCCTTACTCCTGCCTTCAGCTTCTCCTGTCCATAGCACTTCCCCTGCCTGAAGTCTGACAACATACCCCTCTCTAGACCCTAAAATACTGCTTTGTTATCCTGTGCTCCCTTGCAGGCACCATCTTGAAAGTACTTTGTTTTTTTCTCTTCTTCAGATATATTGACAGAGTCAACCATGTTTGCTCTTTCCTCTCCCACTCACTGTGGCACGCCTCAGCCCTCCTTACTCCCCAGGAGCCATTTTCAGCAGAGCAAAGAGCTCTGTTGTTGTATACATTGACACTGCCCCAACTACATTAAAGCTGTCTCTCTCTCTCTCTCTCTCTCTCTCTGGGTGTTTTTTTTTTTTTTAGACAGGGTCTCACTATGTACTTTGGGCTCTCCTTGAGCTTACTTTCTAGCCCAGGCTAAAACTTGCAAAGGTCTTCCTGCCTCAGCTTCCCAAGTGCTGGGATTATAGGCATGAGCCACCATGCTTGGCTTAAGTCCTTCTCTAAGAAGTCACATGTTAAGGCTTTTAAAAAAATTTTAGCACCCTCCTGAAATAAATAAAAATAATGTTGTTCAGTGTTTATTGAATCAAAGGGATGGGGTGTACACATCATCAAACTTGTTAAAAAAGACCAAAGATTGATGGCCAGATGAAACCTGTACATTGCAAAATAATGGCTTGTCAGTGTAGGGGAACTGAAAGGCAGTGCTGTGGTATGGAAGGGAAGGGCCTTGGAGCTGTGTCACTGTAGACTACAAACTGGAAGAGTTGGCTCTACAGGAGAAGATGTCCAGGATGGGCTGTCTCTGCCCTCTCTTCTTTTCAGGGTAATACTGTCCATCACCTCCTGAAGTGGAGATGCCCCCTGATCTATGTCTGTAGCTGGATCCATCCTGAGCATCAGCCTGAGTCCAGCCACATGTGACACAACCAGGGTGTTTTTCTAGCCAAGTGCAACAAGCATGTACCATTGTTAGCCCTGCAAAGATGGATTTCTCCACTGTTCCTTATCCTAGCTACTGGTTACACTACTGTTTCTATTCAGGCTGAGTTCCTATTGCTTTCCCTCCCCTCAATATGTGTATGCATCTGTGCATGGAGACAGGTAGACTTTGAGAACAGGAATATACTTCTATTTTCACTCCCCTTTTTACTTACTAATGTCTTTTTTTTTTTTTTTTTTTTTTTTTTTTTTGTCTTTTTCCTTTTTATCGGTACCGGGGATCGAACTCACAACTGCCTGCTTGTAAGGCAGGTGCTTATGCTGCTGAGCTAAATGCCCAGCCCCCTTACTAATGTCTTGATCATTTTATCACATCAAAGACTTTCTAGCCAGGATGTGATGGTTCATGCATGTAATCCTAGCATTTGGGATGCTGAAGCAGGAGGATCGAAGCAAATTCAAGATCAACTTGAACTGCACAGTAAAATCATGTCTCAAAACACAACCAAAAAGACTTTTTCTTCATTTTAGTGACTGCACAGCCATCCTCTATTCACCTGCTGTATTCTACTCTCTTAAAGAAAATTGAGTTTGTTTCCTTTCATTTACTGTTAGAATAACACTGAACATATATATTTTTCTACTTATTTGCCTTTTTTTTTTTTAATCGGTACCAGGGATCTAACTCACAACCGCTGAGCTAAATCCCAGTCCCTCTTTTGTCTATTTAGATTGAATACTTAGAGCTGAACATGAGGGCTGCGAAGTATTACACACACTTGAAAAGACTCTAAGGTATATGGTCAGGTTGACCTTCCAGAAAAATGATGCCAGCAGTACATAGCACCATCCATTTGCCTGTGCTTTAATCAATTTGTTTTTAACTTTTGCCAATTTACTAGATTAGGTCTGACCCTCCAACTCTCAGCCCCTGTATGTACCCTGGACCCTCGATTATTGCCTTCAGAATAAGCTCACAACTGTCATGAGACTCACAGCTTACTTGAAAGGCAGGGAGGGAGGTGGCACAGTGTCCTCTAGGGGTAATTCTTAGTCTTCTCCACTTGCTTTATGCCTTGACTCTCCCTGTGCTGTGGTTATCCACTGTGGTTTCTAGTCTATCCTGTGTGTGGTTCCAGAATCATCTGGACTCCAGTATCTTCTCCTTTCCCTGTTTTCCTAAATTCCTCTCTCTGAGCCTCTGTCAGACCAATGATCCCTAACACTTTTGTTCTTCTCTTCCCCCCAGAAATTTTGCCTTATGTCAGCACTTCTGTTAATACTCATTTCCTCCCTCTGCCAAATGTACATAATTCTTTCTTGAACTGAGCATGGTGGCACATGGCTGCAATCAGCACTCTGGGAGGCTGAGGCAGGAGGATCCCAAATTCGAGCCCAGGCTGGCAGCTTAGTGATTTAGTGATACACTGCTTCAAAAAATTTTTAAAAGGGCTGGGGATGTAGCTCCGTGTGAAGGCCTTTGATTCAATCCCCAGTACTACAATAAATATTTTATTTTAGTCTTTTTTGAGACAAAGTCTCAAAGCTCAGACTGGCCTTGAAGTCATGCTGTAGCCCCGGCTGGCCCTGAACTCACAGTGATCCACCTGCGTCAGTCTCCTGAGTGCTGGGATTACAAATATGTGCCATCACATCTGGCTAAATAAATATTTGAAAAATTAAACGTCTCCTATACAAGAAAAAAGATTGCCTATCATCACTTATTTGATTCCCAGCACTGAGAAGAAATGAATTAATTTCATCATTCTTTTTACCCTCCAGACGACTGTGTTCTTTCTTCCTCTATAACAATCAGGTAAAGAAGTGGTTTATTTTTTTTTTTAAAAAGTGTAAATGTAGTGTGGTGATACACACTAATTCTAGCGCTTAGGAGACTGAGGCAGGAAAATTGCAAGTTCCAGGCTGGCCTGGGCTACATAGTGAGACTCTGTCTTTAAATGTTTAAAAAAATGTCTGTTGCTCTCATTTGCCTCTGGGCCTCTTGAATTATGGGTCTAGCCTTGCCTTCTGCTTAGAATGCCTGCTTCTTCCAGCTGCTGACACCACCTTCTCTCCATGAGCACCTGTGGCCTATGTGCCCTCTCTGCGTGTCCACACTTGTCTCTCTGGTTCTCATCTACTTCTGTGACTTCAGTGATTTCCTTTACACTGAGGGTTCATAGCCTTCTCTCTTGGTTGCAGACGTAATTATTCAGATGTCCGTTGGAAGTGCAACCTGGAGATGAGTCCTGAATCCCCCAAGTCCTTAAGTGAATCTGTTAGCCAGCTACACACACACACGTGTGCATCCACACGCATGCATCCACATACACACTCACACACAGAGGCACACAGAGGCAGAGAAGACCCGCTCCTCTCGCTGTCTCCCAACTCGGTTAGTATCATCTCCTACTTATCATCATCATGCTCAAAACCTTCACATTTGCACTGTGCCTCATAAATACGTACAATGATTCTGGGTCAATTTAGGAATGAATACTGCCCAAACACCATAAATATACAGTACTGTTTACCATGAATCAGGCCCTGCTATGGCCAGGTGCTTTGCATACAAAATCAGATTTCATCTTCCCGCAATAATCATGTAAACCTGGTTTACTGTTCCCATTTTTATCGATGAGGAAACTGCAGTGCTCAGGAAATCTCACAGTGTTTTGGGCAGTGTTTCACTGCCTAGTCCCTTGCTTCTTCCAAAAACCGTATCGAGTCAGTTTCCTGATTGCCTGCCCTGCCGGCACACTATGGTTGCTCTCTCTGCCTACCACTGACTTCTTAGGTCAGCCGCAGTCCTGTACCTGGAACTAACAAACCTTCTCCACTAGCATTGGCAGATTTCTTTAAAAGCATAGTTTTTGTTTTTGACACAGAGCGTCACTATGTAGCCCAGACTGCATGAAACTCATAGCAATCCCTGCATGCCAGCCTCCTAAGTGCTGGGATTATAAGCATGCACCACCACACCCACCTATGAAAGCACAGTTTTAAATATTCCTAAACTGGAGGTGTTAGTGCATGTCTATAATCCCAGCCCCTGGAGATTGTTGAGAGCTTGAGGTCAGCCTAGGCTACATAATGAATTTAAGGCCTGCCTCAACTGCATAGTGAAACCCTGTCTCAAAAAGACACACACACACACACACACACACACACACACACACACACACACAAAGACATACACAAAAATTATATATATCATTATATATGGTTCCTAGCTATAAGAACCCTAAATGGCTCCTTGTTGTAGTCAAGGATTATGAGGAGAATAATTTAGAATCAGAACATAGAATTTATAATATTTTATGATGAGCACCCAGAGTTTAACACAAGAAAGTGCAGGAAATCAATTCACAATGCTAAAGACCTGGAATATTTAGCCAAGGGCTTGAATCCCACAGTAATGTCCACATGAGTCTAGATGAAAACCTAGAGCCCATGACAATGCCTCCCACGAGTCCAACTGGAGGTCTAGAGCCCAAACGAAGGACTCACACCAGTCTGTTTTACAGATCCATTCTGGGAAGGCCCAAAAGTCTATGCCAGGGGGATGAAGGAGCTGTGCTGGTAGATTGAGGGTTCTATACTAGAGCTGAGAAGTCACTCATAACAAAGATCAGGGCTGTCCTGAAAAGCACCACAGCCATCCTCAGTGACACAGAGGTCCCGAGCTCCTGCACTGCTAAGAATAGTCGAGTACATGCCAGAAAGCCAACATGACAAGTTTGTCCTGGAAATTAAGTGGCACACATCTTCCCCTCTGGAGCCAGGAAGAGATGCTCGATATAAGGACCAGAGCTCCCCCAAAGTGAACCACAGGCACTCTCACCAACAAGGTCTCCAGCTCCTCTGATGACAATAGTGGAACTCACACTGGGGAAGCTAGTCATGACGAACTCCTCCAAGAGAACCACAACTCAACAACACATAGAATCCACAATGCCTCACTCATCTTCTCCATGTCTCTATTTATGCTGGCAATTTTCCTCAGGTGGACCATCTATGCTCAGCACCATGCTGATTTAATCCAGCTGGTGTTAAATTGATGACCAGTTTTTAATCCATAACACTCCTATTGCCGAATGAGGTTCTAATCCTTTGGTTTAGCATCCAAAGTGCTCACCATCCTTCTAGCCTAGGGCTGAGATATGGCTCTGGTAAAGTGCTTGCCCATTGTCTAGCAAGTCCTGGATTCCCAGCACCTCTGTGTGTGTGTGTGTGTGTGTGTGTGTGTGTGTGTGTGTGTGTGTGTGTAGCTTTACAGCCTACCACTTTTGTGAAATTTCTAGTCTATCTAGCTGAGACCATGAACCTTCCACACACCCTATAAGTTCTCAGTTTTGCTGTTGCCCACCTTCACCTTTTTAATTTCCAGTGCTGGGGTTCAAACCCAGGATGTTATGCCTGCTACGCAAGTCCTCTATCACTGAGCCCTATCCCCAGTCCCCTTTTAAGTTTTTATTTTTTATTTTTATTTTTTACAGTTCTGGGGACGAAATCTAAGGCCTTGTGCCAGGCATGCACCAGGAAAATGCTCTACCACTGAACTATCTCCTTAGTTTTTGTTTTTATTTTGAGACAGGATCTCACTAAATTGATCATCATGGCTTCCAATTTATAATCCTCCTGCCTCAGCCTTCCAAGTAGTTGGGATTACAGATGTGCACTAAGCTTGACTATTGCTTCTCTCTTTGCTTCCTCTTTGATTCCCCACCTAATTCCCTAGCTCAGACATTTGTTGAACTCCTACCCACACTTAAAGTCCAATTCAGATGTCACAGGTGCCATCTTTCCATAAAGACCTTTTGAATCCTCCAAGGCAGCCATCCCCTACTTTTTGGCACCACGGGCTATTTTTATGAAAGACAATTTTCCCACAGATATGGGTGTGGGGAAGGTTTCAGGATGGTTCAAAGGAGCCCCTACCTAGATCCCTGCGTGGCAGTTCACGGTAGGGTTTGAGCTGTCTGAGAATCTCATCACTTCGGATCTGACAGGAGGCAGAGCTCGGGCATGGCGAGTGTGAGGTGGGCAGTGGCTGTCATTGCAGAGCTTCCCTCACTGAACAGAAACCCTTATCTAGCAGAATGAAGCTGCTGTCAGCTTATTTTTTTAAGCATTTTTTTTTTGTCTTTTTCATTTTTATCGGTACCGGGGATTGAACTCACGACCGCCTGCTTGCAAGGCAGGTGCTTATGCCGCTGAGCTAAATACCCAGCCCCTAGCACCCTTATTTTTGCCTTTATAACATTTTTCATCTCTGAGGGGTTTTTTGATTGTTGTTGTTTTTTGTTTGTTTGTTTTGAGATAAATTCTTGCCATGTAGCCCAGCCTGGCACTGAACTCATAGCAGCCCTCCTGCCTCAGCCTCCCGAGTGCTGGGATTCCAGTGGATTCTGACATAAATTAACACAGTAGGTTCTGTCCTGAATGCTGGATAAGGAGAAGAAGAATCTGATGTGAGGTCGGGGTCTGGCTCAAGCTCTGGCCCACCTGGCAAACTGTGACTTGGGGATAGTTGCTTGGCCTCTCTAGAGTCTCTGCAATTGTGCTCTGTAAAGCTGTGAGGATTAAATAGAAGGCAAGAAAAGAGCCTGAGACCATGGGGAGTGTGAGGTGGGCAGTGGCTGTGACTTGGGGATAGTTGCCTGGCAAAGACTTAATATTATTAGGGTTCATCACTGTCATAGACATAAATAAATAAATAAATAAATAAATAAATAAATAAATAAAACACACGCTCACTGTGCTTTCTGCACTTATGCTCAGGGGCTCATGGTGAATGCGTCTGCCCTTCTGGAATTTGCAAATTGAACGACTCCGCTTCCAGAATGCGCCCCAGCCCCAGCCCCAGCCCCGGCCCGGCCCGGCCCCAGCCCATTCTGGTCGGAGAAGATGACGCCGCGGCTCAGCGCGGCCACCAGGGGGCGCGTGCGCACAGGAGATCCAAGTGAGGATCCCACGCCGCCGCCTGTCCCCACGCGGAGTACGCCAGCTTGGGTCTCCACGCTTTCCTCAGACCAGCCCTAAAGGAGCGGACTCCGATGAGCGTCAGGAAGTGGTGACCACTCCAATTTTGCCCACCCTCTCCTGTCAGCTGCTCGACTGCTTTCAAAGCTGGGGACGCTGACACCTGCCCCGTGAGCCCAGTCAGGGACTGTGAACCTTTCCTGACGCTGTGGACTCTTAAACGTGAGCTGTTGTCGACTTGTTTGATGTCATACTGAGTCTTCCTCCTTTTTTGATGAACGCCTCTTGATGGAGGGGGAGAGTATTAGGCCAGCTCCTGGGGTTTGAACCCAGAGCCTATACACTGAGCTACAACTCCCAACAGCACTTCCTTCCCTTTAAATTTTTCAAGGCCTCATAAAGGCGCTAGTTATCCAGGTGAGACTCCAAGTGGCGACTGACCGTCCTGCCTCAGCTTCCCAAAGCAAAGAAATCAAGAGAAGGTGCCGCCACCCTGGGCTCCTGCCACTTTCTCAGGGACATTCTCCACTCCATCAGCCCACTCAGAGTGGAAACGTATTGTTGAACAGCAATTATAAAGCACCTCATCTTCTCTACCTGGGATAAAGGGGTAACTGCACCGTAACAAGAGATTTTAGGATAAGTCTACCAGGAACACTGATCAAAAAAGGCTGGAAGATGTCAAGGGAGTGCTCTAGAGTGCCTGGGATTCCAGAACAAGTGGTCTAGGAATTCCTAGAACAAGCGGGGTCATTCAGCCGCAGATTCTCTAGCTGGCCAGAGAAAGGGTTTACTCTAATTTTCTGAGAGACTGAATTAGGAAAGAAAGAAAAAATGAATGAACGAATAAGAATGGATGAATGAATGGAGTGAAATACTGTCCCCACTTAGAGGCCACTAGATGGCAGCACAAGGCAACAAACCAAGAGCAGGCCTCCATGCTGCGCCCGGTGGCCTCAGGGTCCGGGCGGCACCACGCCTGCTCTCCCGGAGTGGAGCCTCCTGTCTCTCTCCGTATTTTTCTTTCCATTAGAGACTCCAGCAGGGCAAGGGAAAGGAAACTTGAAGCCAAACGCATTACCGAAGGCTCCTTTCAGATTCCTCCCGAAACGATAGAAACTGTATGGGGAGTGGATAAAGCTGGAGTTCTCCAGCTCTTAGAGGACCCAAGAAGCTGGGTGTAAGCGTGTACACTTGTAGTCCCTGGCACTGGGGAGGCCGAGGCCGGAGGATAGCAAATTTAAGACCGACTTAAAAAGAGTCTGTAAAAACAGAAACAAAACACATACAAATAGAACTGGGCATGGCAATGCACACCTGAAATCCCAGCACTGGGGAGACTAAGGTAGGATTGTCATGAGTTTGACATGTAGACTACACAGTGAGTTCAAGGCCAGCCTGAACTACATAGCAAGACTCTGTTTCAAAAAAATAATCCACCAACTAGTAGAGCAGGGGATGCAGCTCAGTGTGAAAGGCCTCAGGCTCAGTCCTCAGTGTAGGGCTGCTGTGGTATTAGTCAGCTTCTAAGAGTTGATCAGGACACCTTGGCCTCCAGATAGAGGCTTCTATACCATAATCCAGGGTCAGTGGCAAGATGCTGTCTCCTTAGCTTCAATCTGCCAGTTTCATAACTAGACAAAGTCCCCTTCCTGGCTCATTTCAGTCCTAATGCTGCTCTATTCCACACCCAGCTCTTCTAAGCAGCCACGGAAGGTCAGGCTGTGAGTTAGGCCCTCTCCTGGGTGCCTATAACACAAAAACACAGTCAGCCTTCCTGCTTTCTGTCCTGTCCTTTGTTCTGCAGGTTGTGATTCTGGGTCTGCCCAGCTCCCAGAAGGCCTCAGTCCTTCCCATGATGGAGGCCAGAACAAAGGAGCACTGTGCTGCTTGTTTCATGAGCCCAATATGTGTCAGTGATTACCATCATCTCTTAGAACTATCTTTGGTGCTCTAAGGTTCACAAGGAGTTTGACACTTATCTTCTCTTTCCAGCCATCCATAATGCATACCTTACCTGTCCCATCATGGGCCAGCTCTCTGCTGCTGCCTAATAGAGAAGTGAACATGACATGATCTGGCCCTTCACAGAATGTTCAAGAAAGCTGGTGATTTGTCATCACTTCCCCAAACCAGAAGTGCCTTCTTCTATCTCTGGTGGCCATCTTTTCTGATAATTCATGTGTGTTTTTCTTTATGCCCAGTCAATACTGTCTCCTTGACATTTCTTGTCATAGATTCTTCTCCTGTACCATTAAAAACCTGCTCCTCTTCTACCCAGATAGTTGTCAAATCTTTAAAGACAGATACCAGGTCTCCAGAATTGTTTTGTTTTGTTTGTCACAATTCTTCACTTATGAAAACTTCCTTTTTCAGTCAAGAATCATTGTAAGTGTTGCACCTGTAGTCCAGGCCCTCTGGTCTGCATATTCATCCTCACAACAGCTGTCACCAGCGTGTAATGGGCCTGCATATAATTCTGTCCCTCAAAGAGCCAGGGGCACGTTGGTTGTCTGCAGTTATATCACACCGATGGCTCAGAGGGGACATATGTTTCCTCCAATGTTCAGGTCCTTCAGATCTGCATGACACTAAAGCACAGCCTCTCATTTTCTCTGTCCCTCCCATGGTCCTTATCCTCATCCTTCAAAGATACCACCCAGCTCATGCCACCTCTTAGAAACCTTTTCTGAGACCTTGCTACTTCAGCTAAACTTGAGGTCTTTCTCCCTCCATAAAATTTCTGTCTGTCTGTCTGTCTGTCTGTCTGTATTTATTTATTTGTTTATTTATATGAGACAGGGTCTTGCAATGAAGTAAAGGACAGCCTTGAGCTTGCTATGTAGCAACCTATTCCTGCTGGTCTTAAACTTGTGATCCTTCTGTCTCAGCCTCCAAGTGCTGAGATTATAGGTGTGCACAAAAATTCTTGACCTATGCAATAATATGTGTCCTTGTATTCACTCAGGAACCAGGATATATGTCCTTTTTCCCTTTATGACCCTTACTGCCCTGTAGGGATATCCAGCGAACATTAGTCAAAGGAACAAGTCTGGTAACTGGGAAATTCACATTTTGTCTCCCAATGCAATGCTTTACACATAACTGTCACATGCCTTGTGTAGCGTTTTGCCTAGCATGCCAGGAGCTGCGTGTTCACTTCTAGCACTCCTGTGAACTGGGCATGCTCTCTACCAAGAAGAGACAGGAAAGCAGTTGCTGGGGGAAGCAGTACCCCAGGATCACATAGCTGTAAGAAAGTGGGTTCACACTGAGACTTTGCCTCCTGATTTCTATGCCAAGTCTCTGGTTCTAGCATCCTGTGCTGACTTCCTAAAATCAAAGGTGTCCTTTCTGAGAGTCAGTTGTCTGGGGCAGATACTCCAGACAGTCTTTGGCAGAGTTGGGGAGACTATCTGTGCAGATTGTCCTGCAAAGGGTAAGACAGTTTGCTGGAATTCCTTTAGATCCTTGGGCAGATGAGAAAAAGCTAAACTAGGGGTGTAGCTCAGTGGTGTAAGAGCACTCACAGAGCATGCTTAATGTTCTGAGTTCTTCCAGTCTCCTGGCACACAAAGAAAGAAGAGACAGAGAAGAGGATAAGAAAGAGATGAGGGAAGGTGGAGGAGGAAACAAGGAATCAGCCAACAACAGTGAGGGTTGAGGACAGACTAGGGGAGAAGCTTTGGAGCCGGACAGAAGCTGTGGGAAGAAGCTGGTACGTGGACCTCTCCTCCTCCTGTTTCCTCAGGAAAGACTCTCACCTCCCTTAAGTCTGCTCAAATGCCACCTCTTCTCTCCCGCATGATGTTTTCTAGTATTTCACTTATTTTCCATGGCAGTTGTCGTCTTTGGTGTAGAACATGTAGAACGTGCACTTCTCACCGCCCACGCGAAGCCAAAGCCGGTGTGAGCATCCTCACTCACTTCCAGTCCCCACTTCCCGGGAGACCTCGGTTAGAAGCCGCCCTCACCCCACATCTCCTACCTATGCTCTTTTTTCTTCACATTTTTTGAAGCCACTTTTCACAACAACAGAATAATAAGGGAACAAGTAAAAAAACAAAAACAAAAACAAAAACCATAGGATGAATGACTTTTATATGAAATCCAGTTAACGTTTATGCAGACTTTAGTGTCCTTTTTCTCACAGTTTTGGGCCAAGGGAGGGATGAAAGTTCGATTTCAAAAATTCTTTCCTAACAGTCACAGGTGGGAGAAACTAAAAAAGACTAGAAAGAGACCAAAAATGGACGAGGGGTTAAGGTGGCCTCAGGGCAGGGACAGCAGGAGTAAGGGGCACTAAACAGCTCGTCCAGCACCTCCACAGGGGGCTGATCCCAGAGACCCCCAGAGCCCCGGGCCCGCCCCGCTCCCCGATTCCCATCGTCGCAGGCTCCCAAGAAGAATGCAGGTCAGGAACGTAAGTGACCTTTCACACCTCAGACAAGCTAAGTTTGTTTTCTCCTTTTCTGTCCAGCCCGCAGCAGGAGGGAGGGGGAAATGGGATGGGCCTTGTCGAACTTTCTCCCACTACAATACCCTAGCGGAGCTGAAGTGGAGGGAGTAAAGGATCTATTTATTTTGGCTCAGGAGGGACAATGTAAGCAGATGGTCTTTGATGGGATTAGCGGCGTAATCTCTAAGACCCTGGTAAATTGGAAAATGATCCATTATATTCCACAAACCTTTAGCGGCTTCAACTTCTGGGGGAGGGAGGGGCAGGGCCTGGGGGCACCTTGTTAGAAAGGACCCCCTCTGGGAGCAGCCGAATCCCGCACAGAGAATTTGGGCAGAAGTTCGTTAGCTGTGCTGCGCCAGCGCCTCTCCTCTCCTCTTAAGAGAGCAGAGAAGTAAGATTTCTCCCTGGGTTCTCTCGGATACTCATTTTTCTTTTCTCCTCCCCCGTTTTGGATGTGTTGGGATGTCTTCCCTACCGTCCCCGACAGCAGCCTTTCCATTCTCAAGATGTTCCGGGAACCTCTAGGGAGAAAATGTTATTGGAAGGGCAGAAAATTCTTCAAATCCAAATTCTGTCCATTCCACTACAATCTCCATCTATTTCCCATCCCCTTACCTCACTGCTAGAGTCTGGGCGGCTTTTTCCAGTCTCCCCAGACCCACCCATGGGGAATGGGGAGCAGGCTACAAGGCAAGGGGAATAGGATGGTCAAGCTATGTGACTGGGGAGGCAAAGTAATCTGAACTGCTCTGCCCAACTCTGAGCTCACCTCCACCTCTCAGAGGTCAAGCTCCCAGGCTCAGGCTCCCCTCGGCTGGCCAGCCGCCGAGAGCCAGCCGCAGAGAGGCTCAGGATGGTACGTTGGGGCACTGATGTGGATTGGTTCCATTTGTCCTTTACAGATGTCTCTTATAGTACTTTGTGGTTTTTAAAAGAAACTTTTACATTCAGAATTTCATTCGCATCTGGTAACAACTGAGCGAGCACGGGCAGATGTTCAGAAAACTGGAAGACCGGTTTAGTAAGGGTAGGTTTTTTGTTTAAGGTTACCCAGTTTAGTAAATGACAGAGTTAGGACTGAAGCGTATCTTTTTATAACTCCTAGTTCAGGGCTATCTCCTCTCTCCTGTCTGCTGACTTCCCCTGCCTGTGTCCTGAAATCAGATGTAAGCACACATATGCACATGCACACACATGCACACAAATCCTTGTTTTGACTCTTTCTGCTTCTTGCCCAAATGTGTACTATGAATGCTATGCATATATTTCATGTTTATAATCTGCACATACAGGATAGCTTCATTTATCTTATTCAACTTTTAACCTTTTCACCCAACATTATAAGGTCTATTCATGTTGATAAAATAGCCTAAAATTTCCCCTTATTGTGTAACATTTTATTTATCCATTTCAGCATGCCAGTCACTTTTCAAGCTTAATTGTTATAATCACTCCTATACAGGTATCTCACTGGAATCGCATTAAATTTATAGACTTAACTTGGCATAGTAAACCCAGAACACAACCAAACTATGCATTTTTCCATGTACAGACTCTCCACAATTCTCTAAAAATAAGTGCACAAATGAAAAAAGAGGTGTGAACAAATATAAAGGCAGTACAAATAGGTGACTCAATTCCAAATAAAAATCCTAGCACTTGTGGGCTGAGGGTAGTTCAATAGAACACTTGCCCAGCTTATGTGAAGCTCTTAGTTCAATCCCCAGCACAGAAAAAAGAGAAAAGAAAAGAAAAAGAAATTTCAACACTTTTGAGACCATTAACTTTAAGTATGCAGCCCCAGGAGTGATTTGACTCAGACAATGCATTTAGGAATGTTTTTGTTTTATTTTAGTGTCATTTTTAAAAAAGAGCAACAATATTTATTCAAGATAATCTGAAGCTGATACAGGATTCCAAGAGTGGTTATACCAAGAAGGCAAATGATAAGGGAGACAGCCAAAGGAGGCTTCTCCACTCACTCCATCCCTCCCCAGCCCAAACAGGAAAACTCCACAGTCCAGGTGACAATTCCTGAACTGGAGAAGAGCTCCTATTGTCCTGAGTGTTCAAGAAGAGCAAAGCAGGCAGACACAAGGCGGGTTAATTCGCTGAATTCCTTTTGGCAGCCTGGGACTGTTTTCCCTCCACTGTACCCGTGCAGAAGGAGCATCTGAGGGCTGAGCGCCACAGCCAGTGCAGAGGTAGGACCACTTGCCCTCCTAGACTCAGCACCTGCACCCTCCCTCCAGCTCTCTGGCATTCTGACCCCTCTCTTCTGCCAGGCAAGGCACCTAGGAATTATTCCCCTGCCGGAAGCCCTCGGCCTCTGCTCGCCCGTGTTTCTTGCAAGAAGTTGGCCACTTGTTTTCCCTCAGGTTGGCCCACACTCAGTCACAAAATTAACATTTAATACCCAATAAGGTATTGATTGTCCCGACTTCGAGGTCCAAAATGTTCTGGGGTGAAGGAGGTTGACCCACCACATCGCTCTTGGTCTCTGACCCTCCAGTCCCACTCACTCATAGCCTGATCATTTTTCTATGGAAGGAGAAAACAGTGGAAAAAGAGAATAGGCTAAGGCTACAGGGAAGTTCATAGCAGTTCCTTTATCCACCAATTCAACTGGGTGTGAAGCAGGAGGCTGGGAGGTGTTTTGCAGGCTTTTGAGAGCACAGTGACCTCCCCCTATCTGATCCTCCTGAAATCAGCTAGAGTTTATCAGGACGAGCGATACTAGGGGCCACTGGGCCCTTCCTTCTCCGGGGCCCTTTTTCTGCCCCACAGTTCCTCCACCTCTTTTGCCTGCTTCTCTGAAAGCCACAGACAGGGGCGGTGGAGGGCTACACGTCCCTAAATCTTTGGATGCTGGCCCTAGGGGCAGCATTGGACAGCCTGGAAGAAAGCGAAGGCAGCTGCCGGTTTCAGGCACGCGGGGGCGGGGAGATGCGGGCGCCTCTGGCCAAACTCCTCGGCCTTTTCCACCACCCTATCCACCTCTATCGCTCTCCATTCCTCTTCTCGCGGCCACCTTCAGCCTCCTGTTCCTTAACCTGCATCCCGGCTTCCCTCTCGCTCGCGGCCTCTGGCTGTGGACAGCTCAGCCGGCCCCGCACGCCACGCGAAGCGCGCACAGAGGGCACCACGCCGGCCCCAGCCTGGAGCCCCGCGCTCAGGCCGCAGGGGAGCCGGAGGCGGGCGAGCCCCCAGCCGCCTCCTCCCCGTCCCGCACTCCGCCCGCCCGGGCTGACCCGAGACGCCCCTCGGGCCGCCGCGAAGCCGGCCGGCGTCTACCGGGCCTAGCGGCCCAGAGCTCGAGTCCCGAGGAGAGCTGACCGTGCAGCGGCGGGCGGGCTTTGCTCGGGGCGGCGGGACGGGCGCCCCGCGCGCACTCGGGTCCTGGCCCAGCCTGCAGCTCCGCCAGGCGGTTCGCGCGAGCCGGGTGGAGCCGGCCCGAGCGCTCCGCCCGCGCGGCCAGGCCCTCCCGCGGGCCGCGCCTCTCCGGCCGGCCTCCCCGCCCGCGCCGCCTCTTAGTTCGGCGCCTCTGAGGCCCAGGTGTGTGCGTGCTTCCCTTTACCTCGTTTCGCGGCCTTGCGTTCCTTTTAGGGTTTTCTTATGAAGCGGATTTTGGTTTTCTGTTTTATAGCTTCCCGACTTCTCCCGCGTTCCTCTCCTCTCCTCCTCCCGCGCTACAGGCCCCTTCGCCGCGGGGGCGACCCTGGAGGGCGAGCGGGGAGTCACAGGCCCACGCCCCGCGCCTCCCTCCTCCCATTCCCTGCCCGCCACCGCCGAGAGCGGAGCGTGGGCTTCGTCCAAAGCGGTAGCCCTGCGCTGCTGCCGCTGGGCAGAGTGTACAGAGCGGCGGAGACGCGGTTCCCAGCTGACTCTGCCCTGGTCTGCGCTTCACACATAGAATCCCCCAGCGACACAGAGGGGAGCTCCGGGGCCTGCAGACCGCACCCCTACGAGCCACCCCTCCAACCGAGTTACCCGAAGTCTCCCAGTCCAGTCAAGGGAGAGTGTACATACAGCGTCCACCGACAGACACTCAGAAGCCCAAAAGAGCACACACACGGAATGTGGACGTCCACAGGACCGTGGTGCACATACACCAACCGGCTCTCATCTGGTTGCACGTTGCAGGCAGACAGGACCTAGAGGCAGAACCTGCTTGCACACCCTCAGCAGTTCAGAACGAGTTGGTTTCAGCGCTAATTCAAGGCATCGGCACCGCATTGATCCTGGGGTAGAACCAGTGGACTTGCCTGTTCTCCACAGCGACTCCACAGTAGCCTAACACCCCATACACACCCACCCAAACTCAGTACCTCTTCAGGGCCTAAGCTTGCAGGGACTTCAATACTGACTGTGTAGCTCAGGGATGCTGCTCAAATCAAAGAATCTGAGCCCCAGAAGAGGATCAGACCTTGAGAATCCTGCGTGAAACAGACAAATTCGGCGTTACACTAAAGTGGTGTTAGAGTGTGAAGCAGGCAGAGATCAGAGTGCCGGTATGAATTCTCTCTTGGTGGATCACGCCTAGCGCTAGCTTTTGTCCAGGTTCCCATGTACAGACTGCTCTTTATGTGAAAACAAGCAGAGGAGATGTATGTGGCTCTAAGGATGAAAGTAAAGTTTGTACAAATATAGGTAGCAATGTACACCTAAAGAATCTCTTTCCAGTTTGTGGGTATTGTTGTCAAGCTCTGTTGGCTGTCTAGGGCAGAGATGACTGCTACCATGAAGTTCTGTGATGAGATCATTTATGGGACATATAGCCACATATAGCTGATATATAGTCTAGCCACCAAAGGAAGGGATTTGGGCTGTTTTAGGGTAGTCTCCCCATAGTAAAGGGCTGAGTTGCTTCTCCAGAGTCTGGAAATGTAGCAGAAGCATGGTCAGGGGGTCAGGTGTGCCTGGCCTGTGACAAAGCTCTGCAGGTAGCTGGTGCAAATGCAGCTAGCAGTATAGAAATACAAATCTGTTCATGAGCGTACACAGAGGTCTGGTGACCAAGCTCAGCAAGAGACAATGTTACACAGTTAAGGATGCTAAGCTGGATGGCCAGGGAGGTGAACTTGGTAGGAAAAAAAAAGATAAAGTTAAGAAATATTTACAGGCCAGTGAATGAAGCTAAGTGATAGAGTGGCTAGCCTCATGTGTTCACACGGTCCTGATTCAATTCCCATCCCTGGCACAGCAAAGAAAGGTTTATGTGCACACACAGGGTTCTATAGGTTTGGAGCTTATTTTACAGCAGAGCCACTGAAATAGGAGAACATATAGAATAAAAGAGAAGAATTGGCCTAGACAGATCTCAGTGAAGCAATCTAAGCAGAAGTCTATCTCCTGTCCAAATGACTCCAATTAGCATATGTGCAGAGGAATAAGCCTGGTGTCATGGGTTAGTCGTGTATTTGTTAGACATGTACTTGCACTAACCAGTTTCTGGGGCTGAGCTGGGAGAGAAACAAGGAGGAGCTAGGGCCATATCCCTGGTCCCTGTGTGGCAGGGAGAACAGACAGCTTGGCCCCTGGCGCTGGCTATCCCCTATCCTTGGGCCGCCTCACTCACTCTGGGTTTTGTAGGGTGCCCATCGTTTGGTGTGACTTCTGTGTTTCTCAGTTTCTTCTGTCCGTTGTCTTTCTTTTTCTGCTTCTTCAGTTCTTTCACTATTCTGTATTATGTGACCACAAAGAAGGACAAATAGCAGGATTCAGGAGGAGCTATAAATACAAATGCTCTTCATAGCTGTAGAGACCATTGATGATAAAAATCTCATGGATACTTTTTACATGCACAGGACAGAAATTTTTATTTTCATGTAAAAATCTAAGTACAGCTTTGAAATTTTGTTTCTTTTCAGTCTGTTGGCTGCTGCCTCTTCTGGTGTCTGTTTCTGTATTTGTTTCTCTCAGGAACATTTCTTCTTCATTAAAACACTCAAAGTCTGAGAGCCTGCCTTAGAATAATACTCTATTTCCCCTGTACTGCCTTCTTTGGAGTTGGGCAAAGAATTTTTTTGAGGCAGAAGGAGCTAGATGGCCCGCACTGCACACAGGGACCTGGAGAGAGGCATTTGGAATTTGACAGCAAAGCTGGTACCTCCTGGGACACAGCAAAGGCTTAGGAGTCAGTCAAGCAGAAATCCTCCTGAGTCCACCTGGGAGTTGAAGGCACCCTCTGAGCAGGCTGCAGGCAAGGATGTGGTGAGGCTCTGGGATGCCAGTGGCTGCCCCATGGCCCCCAGCAAGGCAGAAGAATGGGGTCCCAACTCTCTAGAGCAGGCCCTGAGAACAATAAGAAGGAAAAATCATACAAACTGTAAATGTCCCAGCTCTCAGTTAGGGTTCAGTTTAGCATCTGAGCAAGAGGGGGATGGAATAAGACCAGGGATCAGAGACAGGGCTCCCAGGATGCTGAGGCACCCCACGGAGATCTTACTACTGAGGAAAGAACTGACCTACACCAACCCTAACCTCAGGGAAGAGGAAGGGCTTGGGGTTCAGGCTTGGGAGGAGAACAGAAGGTCCAGAGTCAGTGGACCTTGTCCTTAGGGTTTTGTTCCTGTGTTTGGTTGGAATAAATGAATCCACTGAAAGCTACTGCATAGGGTCCAGGGACCATTTTGTAGAAGCTGATCTGAGGGAAATAACTGTATACTGTGGCTCTTTATTAGAACTCAGCTTCAATCTCTAGGTCCACAAACTGGTCCCTGTGTTAGCTCCAAACTGCGTGAGAGCCCCACAGCCCATCAGATAAACAGGTCTTGGTTCTGGCCAGATGTGGATTCTCAGTGCCTTGTAACTTGTAACTTGGCGTCTGATCTGGCTTCTGCTGTGAGCCAGTGTGTGTGTGTGTATGTGTGTGGTGGTGGTGGGGGAATCCTCAGGGTTTCTCTCTCTCTCTTTCCTTTTTCTCTCTCATCTGGTCTTTGCTTCACAGCTTTTCTGCCTTCATTTGTCTCTGTTTTCAGGTCTCTATCTCCCCATCACACCCCTCCCCCTTTGTTAATTCAAAGGCTTCACACTGAGCCCCTCCCTACTCTTCCCAGAATAACACTGAGTAAAATGAGATAAAACCCACCGCCCATAGGTTTTTTTCCTGTCCTACTCAGCCCCCTCCTCCAGGGCTACAACCCCCACTTATTAATGTCAGATAATTGCTGGTGTGCAGCTCTGAGGAGCCAGAGCTGATACCAGGAAAGGAGAAGGGGGAGAGAAATAAATAATCATCTGCCTCCATTCAGTGTATATAGGTTACCTGATTTGCATATATGCTAATAATGTTATAATTACCCTGCTGTTCTGGCCTGTGATCAAGTTCTATAAATACATAGGATAGCAAAGCGAGGCCTAGCAACACCAACCCTAAAATCATCACGAATATGTATGTATATGTGTTCACTTATGTGTCCTCGAGTCTCCGAGCTGTTCTTTGTTATCACTCGTGGAGCCCAGCTCTTCTGCCTTTCAGCTGCCCCTCCTGTGTTTTGAGGCAATGCCGAGGGAGGAAAAAGGAGAAAACATGCTAGGTTATGTTTAATTCTTTGTATTAATTTCATTGTAAATGCTATGGCTATTTTTAGAAAAGATCAAAGATTTCCTAAAAATCACTGAATTCGATGATAGCACATGAATGCTCCTACCTCCCACAGGCCCACCCTTTGGGGTACAGGTTGGGGTTAGGAAACCTCCAGCTCGGCCTGTTGGGATGTTTCAGAAAGTGCTAGCATCAGAAGAAGTGGAATTGCCTTTCCCAAATCTGCCCCCGCCTGAGCAGCTGAACAAAACCAGGGGTAAGGCACACAGAGCGTGTGCAGTGCAGATTTTTGGGCTCTGGCGATGATGGCAAAAGTGGGGAGGAGGCTTAGAGAAACATAAAAAACGCAATCCACAGCTGTCTGCTTTTAATTATAATTATCCCCTCGTGCTTCCTTTCCGGCTAATGAGGGGGGAATGTAAATTTTCACCCCCTTTCTCTCCCTCCCTCCTTTCCCTGGCATTTAGGGGTGGGGAGAGTTCGGGTCCTCCTCCCCTTCCTCCCCTATCCCCTGGTTACTGGGAGAAAGGCAGACTCCAGAGGGTAGTGACAGTATGAAGAGATTTGTAGGAACAAAAGAAGGACAGGTTTGGATTGCTGGACACGTCCCAGAGTTGGAGAGACCCCCCCATTCCCCTGGCACCCCTCCCATGAACCCCCCCAGCTCCCTAGACAAGGAACTCAATGTCTTCCAGCCGGTGAGAAAGGAGCTAACGGGAGCCTTGGTCTGGAGGGAAGGGGGAGGGAGAGGTGGGGAGCTGGGGGTGCAAAATTAGTCTCAAAGGATCTTTATTTCTGAGCTACTGAAGCAGATGTAATCAAGGGGAGAGCAAAATAATCATAATGGGAGGAATGGGGGGGGGGGCTGGGCTAGAATGGGGGGACTGGGCTGGGAGAGGGGCTGAGAGTTGAGGGGCTGGGAGCTTGGAGCAGGGGAGTCTATTGCTCTCTCTCACCCCTCCAGAGTCTCCCTACTTTGAGATGGGGAAAGAAGGGCCAGGTCCACAGACTCTGACCTCAGCCCTCAGAATCCCTCCTTGGGAGTGTAGGGAGACTGGGCCAGGAGGTGCCTGGGAAGGCACCGGGGAAAGGGGACCCCCCCCCCCCCGCCCTGGGAGAGGGAGGTAGAAAGGACAGGGGGGGACAAAAGCTGTGGGGGAGTGGGAGAGAGGGGAGCCAGCACAGACTCAAGTGGCCTCCAGGTCTGTGGGACAAAAGTTGGAGGGAGATTTGTGTATGAGAGCGAAGGGGAGGGGGTCATGGGGAAGGGGGGGCTTTGACAATGAACTTGAGACAAACTTCATTAGCATGCAGGCCTGCTGTCTGTCACATCGAGCTCAGATCAAGTTCCCATGCAGGCCAGGAAAAGTGGGAGGGAGAGAAAGGGAGGGGCCCAGAGTGGGGTGAAAGAGAGAAAAGAGACCGGACCATTGTACCATTCTGGGCCCCAGCTTCCACCAAATATCGGGACCCCAGCCCTGGAAACCAACCCCCAATCACACTCGCTCCTCTAAGAACAAGATGATTTATCTCCCACTCTGAGTCTGTGGTCCCACCCCTCCTCTTCTGTCTGGACTTCCAAGAGCTGGTCACCCCCTCCAGCTCTCAGCCTTCATCTTCCAATTGTCACTTTCTCCTTCACCACTAAGATCTGGATTTTTGATTAGTTGGGCAGACTAGGTTAGGGGGCCAGAGGGAAGAACACCCCAAACTGTCACGTGGCAGACCATGTCCTCTTTCTGTGACTTCTTATCAGCTCCCTTCCCCAGCCTTCTCTTTCCTAGCATTTAATCACTCTCTGAAGTTTAAAAGTGAATTAAAACTCAAAGGAGCCTGGGGACAAGGGTACTTCTGTCACACCCTTTCTCTCCTTTCCTTTGGGGACAAGGGTGACCTGGAAGAACAATAGCGTCCCTCAACCCCTTCTACCAGCCTCAGGTTAGAAAAGGCAGCAGAGGAAGGTGGAGAAAAGGGTACAGATGACAAAGACCCCTTCCCACACAGACGTGAAGGGGGGGCTTCATCAGAGTGGGCTGTGATTTTGGTGGTGCTGATGTCTCCAGATAGGGGCAGCACCCCCTTTTTGCTGCCTTTTCAGGGAGAGCAGCAAGAGAAAGAAAGAGAGAAGCAAATGAAATTCCTGAATGGATAGACAGATGCTACGTCACCGGAGCCGCATCCTCCACTCCACAAGAGGCTAGGAGCTGGGGGGAGACAGGCAGTCCAGCTGCAGGGGCCACCGTGCTGCCTCGCCTCTTCACAGGAGCCTGGTAAGTAGCCACTGGGATCCTGAATAGATCCCAGCTCTCTCAGACATCTGAGCTGGGGGTGGGAAGGGATCCCCTAAAATGAATCAGAGCACCATAACCCTCCTACTTTGCTACTGGCTAATGGAGGCTGGTAAAATAATCACAGAAAGAAAAGGCTGATAAAAGATCTAGGGGGACCTCAAGAGGCATGAGGTCTGAATAAGGAGAAGGAGTTGGCCTAGGTGGGGCTTTACCTCCCGCTGCCAGGGTTTGTACTTTGAAAGGTGGCCCTGCCTAGCCGCCCAGAGCGCCTCTGGGGCCCCTCCTTCCCCTGGCCCCTGCCAGCCCAGACAGCTCACTAAGTTTATCAATGGGATTGGAGGAGGGAGCTATAGGGTCATGGTGCTACTGATCCTATTAATCTGCCCCTCCCTTCTCTCCACCAGACATGGCCAACATCTTAATGCTTACACCAGAGCAGAGGCAGGAGGGAAGGTTGTAGTGGAGGTGGAAGGGAAGAGAATAATGCTTGTTGGATTTAGGCTTCTGATCTTCCTTCCTCCCTCTGTCTCCTATTCTTTTCTGCTCTAGACTCGGCAGGTTTTAAGGGAAGAAAAAGTCTGAGAGACCCACGTTTCCAGGAAGGTAGAAAGCAGAATTGCGGGGTGGGGTGGGGTGGGTGGATCCAGAAAGATGTTATGGAGATTTAGATTAATTTCACTCTTCTTCCACCCCTTTGCAATGGACTGGTAGGTGGGAAGGAGGCAGAGGGAAGCCAAAAGCCAAACAAGGGGTTGCTGTAGATGCTTGGGCTAAAACAGAAGACAGCCCTACTCTAGCCCCTTCCTCATTTATCAAATAGAGGTGTTTTGTCTCTTTGGTGTTGTTTTAAGAAGCGTCAGGAGGTGGAGACCCAAGGCACTCTCCTGCCCCTAGCCCTCCACCACCCTGCACTTTCTATTTTGAATCACTGGGAGCATTGTAGGGCAGTGGAGGTCCAAACAGAGCCCCAGCTCCTGGTGCCCCAGAGGCCAGAATGCGGGGAGAGAGGAAGCTGCCAGCCATCATTCGTGTGCACAGCCTTGCATATGGGGCTGTGCCCTTCACCACTGTGTTCCTCAGGGCATTGTGTGTGTGCCTGGTGTGGATGGTGAAATAGCAGGGCAGAAGTCAGTGAGGAGAGGTGTAGCTGCCCCATAGACCCAAGCCCTCCCACTAATTTGGGTTGAAAGAGGAACCAGAGGTTCCTTGATATCCTTCTGCCTGTTTTCTGGTTTGTCAGCAAATTGGCATGGGATGGAGTGGTCCCTATTTGACATGATGCTAATGCAGTAGTTTCAGATTGAAGCATCCTTTTATGAAGTGGATGAATTAGCAGAGCCCAGGCTGGGGTCTAGTATTTGTGGGTGTAAAAAGTTGGGGGATATTCAGAGCACCCCCTAGAAATCAGGCTTGGGCATGAAGCTTATTCCTGCTCCCCAACACTCACACTCCTTTTCTCATTTTCCCTGCACTTAGTAGCCTACTTTCTTGACTTAAAAAAATTAGTTGTGGATTGTTTGAGGTTAAAGAATCCATCAGCTTCTCAACATATACACATAAACATACCAGTCCTGGTATTTTAGGAGCTCTGTTACCTAAACTATATGTCACTCTTGAAAACCCTAATTTAAACACACCCATCCTGTTATTTTTGGAGCTCAGTTACCTTTGCTACACATAATTCCCCCAAACTCCAATTTAACCTGAAAGCAAAGTACTGGGAAGACTACAAAGGGTGGACTGAGTTCTGTGCCCAATGTTAAAATAATGATAAATAACTGATTTGTATTCACACCTTTTGTGTTTGTGAAAAGGGAGGACAAAATTGATAGTACTGGTGTCCTTATGAATCCTGAGAGATATACATGGATGGGTAGACAGGTAATGACAGGGAGGGCTGGGGAAAGCTAGAGAGATTACAATAGAGAATATCTTCGGTGTGTACAACACTTTACAGTTAATAGTGTCATTAGATCTAGACAGACAAAAATCCATACTCAGCCAGATTCTTCATTCCATTCAAAGTGTGGTCTCTGGTAGACCATAAGCATTAGCAATCTAAGAGGAAGCAGGGTTCATTGGTCAAGAATTAGCTTCTCTAAATTCAAGACCAAATTTCCATCATGGATTTCGCTCAAAACCTGGGCCTGAAGGTTTTGGATGGTAGTGAAGGAGGTTGTGAGGACCAGACAGGATTAGAGTCATTCACATAAGATGAAGCGACAGGGGGCCCTAGCCAGCCTGCAGGTCTAAGCTTTTCTCTTTCAACCTCCAGGGGATGGCCTGGAGCCCTAGAAAAGGAAGAGGGAAAGCCTAATGCTCAGGTCCTGGGGGTGCAGCACTAGGGGGAGTCACAGAAGGCTGGGAGCTGTTAGGGAAGAGATCAGAGCCCAGGACTCTAACCTTGACATTCTCCTCCTTACAGGAGCTGGGGAGCTGAGAAGCAGCAGCCTCATTTGTTTCTGGTGTCATCATAGGTGGACCTCTGGCTGTTGGGGTATTTATTTTCTTCCTTGTTGTTTGTGATGGTGGTGAGGGTGGGGGGCAAAAGGGGAAGCTGGCTTTATCACCTGTGTTTATTCTTGTCCTCTCCACCCATTCCCACCTCTGATTCTTCTCTAATCTGCAGTGAGACCTGTAAAGTTGGTAACAATGGGAACAGAACAAGATAGCTTGGGAAGAAAAGCATCAGTTCTGTGACAGAGAGGAAAACTGTGGGGATCCAGGAACTCTCCTGTCTCCTGCAGACTCCCTAGGAGAGAGAGAGACAATGAACCCTAGGGGAGGTGGTTGGTTGCAGAGGGAAACACAGCTATCCATGCATGGTGATGAGATGAGAAAGGAAGGGAATGTTGGGTTGAGAGGAGTGGGCCCTGTGAGCAGGTATGTGTGCCAGATCACGAGGGCATGCATCATATCTTTAAGTGTCAGGAGGTGATACTGTTGGAGCGCACATGGATTTGCCCTTGCATTTTTCTGAGTTGATTAAGTTTGAATGTGTGTGTCTGGTACCCTTGGACATGGTACCCATGCTTACACCCCTTAAGGAGGCCTATGCCACTGGTCAGGAATCTTGTAGGAAGGGTCCAATCTGGATGAACCAGCAACCCTCTCCCATCTCTGCCACCCTGTTCTCACCTCCCCAGCATCCCAGGGGCCCTAGGGCGAGTGAGTGCTGTGAAGCTCAAAACTGAATTGGGAGCAGGCCAGTAAGATGGTGTTTAGATAGGCTGGCCACTCCACCAGAGGAAAAGATACTCTTAAAGGGGAAAAGATGGTACTCCTAGGACAGAATACTCCTCTGTAGTATGTCTCCACCACTCTCTTTAACCTCCCCTGCTTGCAAACTATCTACATATATCTGTGTCTGTATCTATATATTCTATATTCACACAGTCTCACTATATTTTTACTGTCAATTCCCATTCTTATTTGTCACAACCCCATAGACAATGCAAATATTTTATAGGAAAGAATAATGTATGATCATGTTTACAATAATAATTCATTCATAAAACAGAAATAAATATCTGTTCTTAGCCTCTCTCAAATGCAGCTTTCATTTGTGTCTTCAAGACAAATTAACCTGGTAATTGAAACAAAGAGAAAATATGTCTTTATTGAATTACCTGAATATTTCAAGAGAGTGGTTTACTGCCAAAATGTGTTTTGGGACATGAATTATGCAGATCTATCTAAAAGCTGCATCCAGAGTAATAATTCTGACCATGTTTTTCTCCGCATGATCCCCTTCAGACAGACAAAAAGAGGGCAGTTCAAGGGGCATGGAGGGCACTGAAAAGACCACAGGCTCCTGAGTTGAGGAGACCCACACTCACAGGGATTAGCCAGGGATTCAGGACACTCTCCTCAGAGTCACCCAGAATTTCCCTGGAAGAACTCAAGGTGGGATCCACAGGTCATCTCCCTGTGAGAACTCTAGGGAGCAGTGTCACAAGCTCTAGCTAAGGCCTCCCTAGAGAAACTGAGGCTGGTGGGCCAACACCAGAGGACATCCACTTTGCTCCAGGAGTTTACATCCTACAGGCTTGCCATATCTGGCGTCTTCCCTGTTCAAAGGAACCACAAGATGGTCATGAACACAGCCCACTAGGCACAATGCCCCATCCCCTCCCCCTCACCTATCTTGGAATCCCACAGAAGGCAAAGTGATCAATGCCCTGCTCCTCACTGTAATGCCCACAACTGTAGAATGGCAAAAAAGACAGGTGTACACACAGGAGCACACAGACCTTTACTAACTTATCAGTTCCTGGCTCTCTTCCTGTACTATGTTTCTATACTCTGCCTAAAGTTTGCCTACTTTGTTTCTTCCTGAACAAAGAGTATGTCAGAAATTGTCTCTGCCCTCAAGAGGCTGTCTCATTTGCCACCCTTCAACTAGTTCCTTGTTTGAAAAGGGAACAACATGGATTGATATGCGAAGCTATTCCAATTCCCATGCAGTGCTGAGTTCTCCAGGTTTTTTTCTGGCTTCTACTCCTGTAGGGGAAAGGAACTGCTTCTCCATTGGAATCAAGGCAGATACCCCTGGACGGGAAGTTGGGTTGTCCAGGAAACCTGTCAAATTCAAACAGAAGTGTATTTTTCCAGGAATCTGGACAGGGTGGGGATTCCATGTGAACATGCCAAGACAGTTTAGAATAATCTTTTTGCCTTTGTGTGCGTGTGGGTGGTCTCTCCTTAATCTGGACCTTCTATTCAGACTGAAAACCTCTTAGAACTCAGACCCACAGTAAAAGGCAGGAAAGTGTTATTCTTTATCTAGTCACATGGGGGAATTCTGATATATGTGTTTTTAGAACACAGCTATACAACGGAATGTACCCATTTCTCTCTTGACATTGGTTTTTGAAGAATTCTAATTAAGTCTGAATTTGATAAGGGAATCTCTCCTAGGGGGAAGAAAAACTTTGTGTCCTCTTCCCTCTCAACAAAAATACAGCAATGCCTGAAAAGTTGGTCTCTTGATGCTGGAAAGGAGAGGAAAAGAAGGTTTACTTACAGTGCTTTAGGGAGGGCAAGAGAGAAGATACTTGTGGGGAGAGTTGCTGGTGTGTCTGGAGAAATGTAGGCCCAATTTCAAATTCTGGAAGATCCCATGATAGCAGTGATTAAATGGTTTGCTGAGAAATCTTTGAGGGGGCTGTCTTGCATGGAGAGAAAAGGCTGGGATACACTGTGTTTCTCCAGGATATATAAGGGTGCATATTTAAGGAATGTATTAGCAGCAAGCTGACAGGAAGGTCTATCTGGGAGAGTATTTGGTTCCATTTATTTATTTATTTATTTATTTACTTACTTACTTACTGCAACTGTTCTGGAGGAGCAGGGATGTCAAGGCTTCCCCTATGTATTCTGAACTGCAAGGGCAGCTGGGAGGACATGACAATATGGAATGGTGTAGGGAGTGGACACTGTCTGCCTCTTCTCCTTTCACTGGCTCTTGTACTCACTGTTCTAGGGTGGTCATATGTGAAGTATTGGCACTGTGGAAGCCTTCCTCTTGGGTAAGGTCCTTGAGTGGAAGCCAGCAGAGGGAAATGCTGTGCCAAACCTGAGAATACCCTGAGATCCTGTAACAATTCCAGTAGGTAGGCAGCTTCAAGGCCACTGAGCTTTCTCCTGACTCAGACTATGCCCACTGTCTCCAGTAGCAGTGGTTATTCAGACATGATTCCGTCTATGAGAGGTACACCAGATTAACCCATTGTCCATTCACTTGGCTGAATAGCTTTCCAGCTTGGCTTTGTCCAGGGCTAGGCACACCCACAGATAAAACAACATGGGCAGACCTGAGATCAAACAATGGTCCCTTGGAGTGCACCCCACCCTAGGGACCACCTATAGTCCAACATCAGGAGAGCAAATGGTGCTAACTGACCCATAGGATCCAGGTATCTGAGCTTTAGAGTCTCTCTGGGGAGGGATGCAGAGGAATGTGAGTGGAAAGGTGGAGTGTCTGCTCCTTGGCGCGGACTGCAGCTCCTAGAAGCCAGAAGATTGCTCTCTGATCTCCTCTGGGTAACCAGAATCTGGAATGTGCTATCAGCAGAGCTGTGTGCCACCCAAGGCTGAGACAGCATTATTTAGGCTCTGAATCACCTGCAAAAAGGATGAACCAGGAATATTCTGCTGAGCCAGATTGGGAGGCAGGTTTGGAAAGTTGAGACTGGATGGAGCCTTGTTAGAGACCGGTCTTTTCCCTTCAGGACAGAGTTGAGGGTGCAGGTGCACAGAAGCAGTTCCTTTCCCCTAAAGTTGGGAAGGAGTCTTGACCTCGCTCAGGCCTCAGCGTCTCCCAGTAGGAGTCCCAAACTCCAGAATCTTTCCCTCACTGTTTGAGTTGAAAACCATCCTAAAGATTTGTATCACAGTTTGGTAAGGATCAGAACGGGGAGAAGCATAAAGAATATTGAGTCGGGAAGAAGGCGAAGAGGTAGTTTCGGGGTATCTTGTCTCTTGTGGAAGGGATCTCTTTTGTACCTTCGTGCCTCATCCCGGTGCAATACACCTAGGGCCACAATGGAAAATATATATCCAAGAGCGTTGTGGATCAGAAACACAAACAGCAATACATTAGCCGTGGCAGGCGGGTCTCGGAGATAGGGAGGGCAGGCAGCAAGAGGCAGAGAATCAGCACACAGACGTAGTCCCTCCCACACAACCCTCCTCCCACCGCCACCCCCTACCATTCTGGCTAGGAAGAGAGCCCCAATTGTGAGTCAAGGCCGGGCCGGGGAAGGAGGAGGGGCGGGGCCGAGAGTGGAGGCAGTGACGTCACGCTAGGTAGAGCCAATCAGAGGCTTGCCTGAGGAGGGAGTGCGAAAGGATGAATGAAAAGTCCGGAGCCGGAGCGCGCGGGGCCAGAGCCGCGGTGGAGGCCGAGCTGGGAGCTGGGCAGGTGAGACCCGTACCGCCCCGCTCGCCCTAGCTCGGTGAAGGCAGAGAACTGGGCGAGCTGTTCCGTCCCGGCGTCCGCAAAGCGCGGGCGTTCAGAAGTCGGGTCCCTGTGCTCCACCGGCTGTAGCCGCGCGGAGGACTGCGCCGAGGGCTCTGGTGGACACTGGCTGTCACGTAAGTGGCCTCCCCGCCGTGGGCGCGGAGTGGGCGCGCGCATAGGGGACCGCTTGCAGTGCCTTCACTTCCGCGCCCTTTGGGGACCCCCTGGACCTGCTCCTGGTCAGTCCCTGGCCCGATCTGTATTCCTACCAGCCCCTAGGGCATCTCTATTAGTGACCCAGCTATGGTTATAGCCTTGGGTTGTTTGTGATCCTCCCAGCACAAAGCCGTTCCTCGGGGATTCGGTAGGGCCTGGGGCTCGGCTCCCGGTCGGACCTCCGCCACTCTGCTCTCCGCGCACCTGGCTCACACGTGCTTTCTCGGATCCCGTGCTGGGTGGGTTCTTTGCTGGGGAGGCTCTGGGGCGCCTTGCCCTCCGCCCCACAGGTTTCCCTTTCCTGACGCTAGAGGATTTCCCAGCTTCCTACAGGGGTAAGCTGGGCTTCACCCCTTCGTTGGCGGCCTGGCTCCTCTCTTTCCTCGCGTCCCCTTCACTCTCGCCGCCCTCGAGAATGGAGAGTCGGCCGGGGCACTTTGCGCTGCGCTTCCCAAGCGTCCATGGACCCAGCGAAGGACTCACAGTCTCCGGAGGAGGCGCTGAAGCCCAGCGAGGTCGGAGGCTTTGGCGCGATTGGTTCCTGCAGGCTTCCCGGGTGGCACGAAAAGCTAGGAAGCTCATCCTCCCGGCGCTGGCAAGACTCCCACGTCTGATCGAGAGGGACACCGGGAAAGGGGGCTTCGGAAGCTTTTGGAGTCTGGGTCCGGGGTGGATCCCAGACCTCGACACCAGAGGCCATGGCATCCTTTCCGCGCCTTTTTCAGTCTCTCGTGCCTGCATCCCTGGGTCTGAATCATGCGGTCCAGATTCCATCGCTCTCCGCCGCCTCCACGCGTGTCTCCTCCTCCAACCCCCACGGGCGGGCTGCGACTGGAGGCTGCGGAGGCCTGGGCGGCGATGGCGGCCAGGTGGCTGCGTGGAAGAGGCAGCAGCCGCAGCCAGGAGGCGGGGTTGGTTGTTATCTTTGGTTATCTAGCTGTATGAGTGGTGTGGAGTTTTCATAAAGCTAGATAACCGAAAGTAAAAATAACCCCATACACTGCGCACAGGAACTGAGCGGGGGCGGGCGGGAGGTCTGGGCGCAAAAGGACCTTGGCTCACTCGAGAGACTTTCCAGGTAGGCGGCGCCGGCCCACACCTTAGCCCCGGGATGCAGCACCCCGTTCCCCTCCTTCCTGGCTCCGCGGTCCCCTGTGATTCCCCTCTGCTCCCTGAGCTTGGAAAGCTGCGTCCAGTGAGCAATTCGAGCAATCCGTGGAAATCTTCGCAGGACTGTGCAGGACGTGCCTGGGGCTCCTGGCCCAGGCTTCCCCTAGCAGCACAGGGGAGCCCTTTCTCTCCAGGCCGCCGCTGCTATTGCTGGCAGGGCATGATTGTAGGAAGGCACCTGAGAACCTTGGCCTGGGATTTGACCCTCTCTCCAAACCAGCTTGACTAGGTGGGAGTGGAGAATCTCCAAATGGAAGTGAGTGGAAATAGGGCCAGGATTACTGAAGTGGGAGTGGGGTTTGCTCTACAAAAGAATTAGCAAGCAAGGGAACCAGCTGGACAGAATAACAGGAGACCTTTTGCCCAACTACAGGTCTGGGGCAATGGAGTGCAAAATATCTCTTCTTCCTTTTCATATTCTCTCCTCCTTTGGGCATAGCGACAGAGAGTGATGCCTTTAAGCAATTTTCATGCTGCTTTTGTTATCAATGACCACAGGCTTTGAGTTGGAATCTTTCAGGGCACCCTACTCTCTTACACCAGCCTCACTCTTGGAAATCACATACAAGAGCAAAAGGCCCGAAGGAGCTCAAACACGAAGGACTTTGTAGTTTAGTATCTATGCTACTCAGAGAAAGCAAAGAATTAGTAAGACTCATCAGGGCCTTTCCTAAAAGAATCCATTTATCTGGCCTGACCTAAATATTTTGAGCAAAAGAATGGTTAGGTTCAGCTGAGGAAAGGAGGGTCTATAGTTGCTTTGCAGAGTAAAAGTAAATGTGGCCAAAGCTAGAACCCACCATCTGTCTGCTTTTTTCATCACTTCCCACCTCTGTTACCTGGCATTCCCGGACATGGGGCAGTAATGAGTTGCATCCACAGGAGAACTGGGCAAAATGACCTTTTTTGCTGCCTCTGCTTTTCAGTATAAATTTAAAATTTCCTGATTTTTGTAGCTAGAAGATAATTACTCAATTATATATTATGTAGGAAAGATATTGGTGAATCCAAACTTTTAAAAAAAGAGGGGGGGGGGAGGTTTAGGGACCCTGGAATACATATGTCTCCTCTCCTTAGAGATTTGGAGAATGGAGAGATTAGCACTTTTCAGCTATTTGGAATTTGAGTTTCTTGGAGAAAAGGAGGGTGGAGATTGGATTAGGGAGAAAGGGAATAGGTTTTAGGCTTGGACTAATAATCCCCAATTTATACCTACATGCCCTTCTTCAATCCCCCAACGTCAAGAGGGGCTGTTATTAACTCCATTTTATGGGTGAGCCACCACACATCCCAAGGGCTTCAAACCCGAGTTTTTCCCACCGTGCTTGCTTTGACAGCATATATACTAAAGCTGGAACGAGGCAGAGAAGATTAGCATGGCCTCTGCACAAGGATGACCCAAAGCTTTTCCCACTGAATTTGCCTGTGGGAAGCTGGAGAAAGAGTGAGGTAGGGAGTGGAGGTGAGTCTGCCCTGTGACAGAGGGAACAGTTCAGGAAAGAGGAAAGGCAGCCAAGAGGAAAGGACCAGTTATGAGCCACCAAGAAAGACAGGCTTCTAAGTCAGGCTTGGTGCTGTGCCTAAACTGTCTTGTATAAAATATTTAGCTCAAGCCAGGTAAATGAATTCTTTTAGGAAAGGCTCTGATTAATCTCCCCTAGTTACATGGTGGGAGATTGAAGCAGAAGGATCACAAGTTTAAGGCCAGACCGAACAACCTAGTCCCTCAAAATGTGGGGAGGGGTGAGACAGGCTCTTACTTTGTATTTCAGGCTGGCCTTGAACTCAGTATGTAGCCCAGACTGGCCTCAAACTTGAGATGATCCTCCTGCTTCAGCCTCCCCAGTGCTGGGATTACAGGCATGCTACACTTAAAAATAAAAATTTAAGGGGTTGGGGATTTAGCTCAGTGGCATAAGCACCTGCCTTGAAAGCAGGCAGTCATGAGTTTGATCCCTGGTACTGATAAAAAGGAAAAAGACAAAAAAAAAAAAAAAAAAAAAAAGATGAGGGATGTAGCTCAGTGGTAGGATGTGTTCATAGCATGCATGAGACCCTGGATTCAATCTCTGGTACTGCTCCCATCAGGCTTTCTGGTTGGTTTCTTTTTGACTGTTTATTTTTATTTTGTTGTGCTGCTGGGGTCAAACCAGGGCCTCTAGCAGGCTAAGCTGGACAAGTTCTCTACTATTGAGCTACATCCTGTCCCCTTCCCGATTATTTATTTATTTATTTATTGGTACTGGGGATTGAACTCAGAATCTTACACTTGCCAGGCAGGCATCGTGCCACTAAGTTTCATCCTTGGCTCAACTTTTTTTTTTTTTTTTTTAGTGCCAGAAATTGAACTCAGGACCTCGTGCTTGCCAGGAAGGCCCTTATGCTGCCAGGCCTCTCCCCATGTTTTTAACCTCTTGTAGCTTGTTGGAAAGATGCATTTGGGATCCTTTGAAGTTCATCCACATGGAACTTAGAATCTATATTACTAACCACAGAGAGTTTATATTATTAATGTTGTCTTGTAGGAGCACAGCTGACCACAGGATCATTCAAAGAACAGAGGGCCCCAGGAAACCTGGGAGTTGAAAGGTTGAACCCTAAAAAGCAAGCACCTCTGTGGAAAGGCGGGATGCAAGCCAGGAGGGATGCGGGGTGAGGGTTCACGTCTGCTTTATGTATGCATATGGTGTGTGGAGAGGTGTATGGTGGAGTTGCCAGGAGGGATAGATGGCTGTTTGTGAGCCACATGTTTCTGCTTGTAAGGGTAGTGAACTGGTGTGTGAACCAGTGTGAGGTTGAATGTGTGTGGCTCTACAGTACTAAGGAGCTTGGTAGGAGATTAGGGATACCTGGTCATGGCCAGGTAAATCCACTATAAGAGCAGACACTGTTGGACTTAAAGGGTTTGTCAGATGCAGACTCACAGTGATGCCATTATAGCATTGTTCCTCCTTCAGTTAAATCCGGAAGGAGATCCATAGGACCGGGAGTCAGGGTTGACAGGGCCTCCAGAGAGCCTGCGAAGTGAGGGTCAGGGAATCCACTTGCTAGCATCGCACCTCTGTCTGTGTCTAGAAATTTTTAGTTCTGTTCTTTAGGTCTTGCTATCTTCACTTAATTTACTAGAAATCAAATCCCCTCAATCCCTCATCCTAATAATCTCTTGTTGAATTCAGCCCAGGCAGCCAAAGACAACTTTCTCCTAAGTATTTGACTCACATTTGTGTTGTTACTTCACACCCTCACCTTGGGACATTTCCCCCTGCCCAGGCCTAGGCATTGAATGGTCTTGTAGATAGGTCCTTGTGGTCATAAGAATTATAATAACTATTATAACCTTCAAGCTTGGAGAGAGAAGAAGTGGAAAGAGCAAATGTGACTGAAGTGAAGTCTAGGTTTGGGAGTCATCATTTACAGTTATACACATCTCTGTATCATCTATTTATTTATATATTTTGCAGGACAGTATTGGGGATTAAACCCAATGTCTTCACATTGAGCTATACCCCCAGACTTTTAAAAATATTTTATTTTGAGAAAAGATCTGTAAGTCAGTAAGTCTATAAGCTGCCCAGGTTGGACTCAAAACTTGCAGTCCTCGTGCCTCAGCCTCTGGTAATACTAGGATTATAAGTGTGCAGGGCCACATCCAGTGATCTCCAAGTCTTGATTCACATGTTTGTATAATTGGGATAAAAATTATATCCTTATGTTTTTGTTTTTGTAGTGCTGGAGATCAAACCAGAGCCTCACAAAAGCCACTGAGTTGTATCTCCAGAGCTCTGTTAAGGTTGTTAGATAGATCATACAAAGAATTCTGTATAACCCACCCCATAAGATGTGGTTATGACCATGGGGGGAAATCTAGATTGCAGGCAGGTCAAAGGCTACAGTTTGGGAAGTCTTGTTTGATAGTGTGTGCTTGATCTCACAATGTAGAAAAATGGCTCTCTGGCATGTTCATGATAGAGAATCTTACATTTAAGGATGAGCAACTGCCTCTTCTTCTGGTGGGTTTTTTTTTTTTTTTTTTTTTTTTTTTTGTACTGGAAATTGAACTCACAACTAGCACTTGCCAGGCAGGCATTCATGCCACGGAGCTAAATCCCCAGTCCCTCTTTTCCAGTTTTGAGAGTAAAGAAGAGGCTCCTGGGGATCTGGGTGGGAAATACAGAAGTCTGTTGGAGGAAATAGGTTGGGTCCACATGGCAGAATGGCCATGGGCTTATTTGTAAGAAAGTGTCTGTTCTTCCAAGGTTAGGGAGTTGGAATGGTGGCAATTATTTCTTCAGCTTCCCTCCCATCCCAGTGTTCTGGGGTTAGGCTGACCTTCCCTATCTCCTTTACTTATCAGGATCTCAGAGATCAAGGGATCATAATGCTGTTTGGCCCACAGGCAGGCCTTTAGGTTACTGCTTTTAAATCACTGGAAGGAAATGAGAACAAAACTAAAAACCTTCTTGGGTCTTAGAGGAGCAAGAGAAGCAGGAGAAAAGGTGGTTGGGTATGCATGTAGTTAGAAGGGAGGTGAGAGAAAAGGGGAGTCTCCTCCTTCCCTCCTAGGCTCTGCCAGGACAAGTGACACCCCCTCCTTCTGCCCTAATCTCCCCATTAAGGCAACTCTGAGTTTGTTATGACAGCAGCTGAAGGCAGCTGAATTGCTGTTTGCTGTGTCTGCTAATTGGACTGAAGGGTTAGAGTCTGGACACTGAAAGGGACCATTGTTGCTGTTTACCTTCCACAGCTGCCTCCCTGGGGTCCCTGAGGGTGAAGGGGAGCAGCTTGTCCTGAGGTCTTTCCACCTATCCCTGTTTCTGTACCAAGTACCATGGCAGGGAGACACTTATGTCCTCACTTTGAGATGGTCTGAGCTTCCACAGCACAAAGGACACAAGCCCAACACCTGAGTGGTTATGAGGCCAGGCCCTGGGGACATGTATGAGCCCATAAGTGCCTATCAGCATGGGAGTTATTCGCCCATCTTTCTCCTCCCTATCTGTTCTTTCTTCTTTAGGGTTACGGTCCTCCAACCCATCAGGCTTCACCTCTGCACTTTTTCTATCTGCTTCCTTCTAGGCCAATGATTCACAACTTGATTATGCAATGCAAATAATGGGGGGGGCACTTTTTTTTTTTTTTAAAGAATACAGATGTTTGGGCTCAGCCTCAAACCAATGAAATCAGAATATCTGGGAATGAGATCCAGGCTTCAGTTTCATTTACTGAACAATGTGGATTAAGAACCACTATGTAGTTTCATCTCTGCCTGGAAGACACACACACACACACACACATCTTGGTCGGTCCCTGCCTCTTTTCTACTTACACTCCTGATATCTGCAAATGCTATCAGGCTGGGTGTATCTTTCATCTATTGCTAAAGTCCTTTTAGGAACCATAAAAATTAGATGTCTTTAAGTATTCTCTCTCTCTCTGTCTCTGTCTGTCTGTCTGTCTCTCTCTCTCTTTTTCTCTCTCTCTTTCTTTCTCTCTCTCTCTCCCTCTCTCTCCTCAACCTGAGCTCTTTCCTAAGGGCAAAAAGCACCGACTCCACCTCCTTCTGGATTTCCCACTAAGATCTAGAGGAAGTTTGGACTGATCTGCGGCACTTAAGTTCGAGATAAAGGACTGGGAAGCTCTGTGGTTCATTGACTCTCCTTGCTGTCCTTCCCTCCTAGGATTATTGCCAATTTGGAGGTTTCCAAGGAGAAGACTTTCTTCTGGGCTACATTCCTGTTTCCTTACTGTATCTAACTCTGCTTCTCTTCCTTTTAGTTTCTCACCTGAGCTGGGGCAGGTGGGTGACCCACCACCCTCCCGCCCTCTTTCCTTCCGGAGATGACTGAGCCACGTCCAGCACCACGGACAGCTCCCCGTGGTGAGTTAGGTGCTGTGCCGACCTTTTTGGAGGGTGAGGAGGGGCTCTCCTGTAGGTACCAATAGACGTCAAACAGCCTAGAATTGACTCAGAGATTTGCTTGTGTTTGGCATTCCTATCTACAGGAAATCAGATTTTTCTTCATGTGAGGACTCTGAATGACGGATCGCTCCAATAGGAGAAAGGGTGAAAGTGAGATTTTGGGAAGGAGTCAACCTTAGGTAATGTAAGACTTGGGATGGACAGACCAGGGAAGGCTACAGTAAGCCCTGTGTCCTTTTACATATCCCAAGGGTGTGAAGTGGGGTAATCCAGGCTGCACTGTTGGTTCGTGGAAAGCCAAGACGCAGGCTTTGAAATTCAGCTTGGCCCTTTCTACACACCTGGTGTTTCCCAGGTTAGGCAGAGCAAGTCTAATGTGGTAGGGAGGTTTATAGGTTGCTCTCATACAAAAAAGGAGAGGATGCATGTACAGTGTCCATGAAAGCAAGAAAGAGGTAGACTGACAGTTGTCCCTGTTTGAGGAGGCCTGGAGGGAAGGCCCCAGGGAAAAGCACAGGGAAAGGTATACCTAGCCATAGCTGGCAAGCCATGAGAGAAAAGGCAAGGAACCACCATCTGCCAGGGCACAGAAGCCAGTGGATGGCCACAAGGAGTCTCCAGAGGCCAGCAGGAGTCACACAAACTGGAACAAGGCCTGGGAAAGGCCCTTCTGTGTGCCCATGCCTGCTCCCCAACACCGTGAGCCTAGAAACAAAGAGGCTATTCTCTCAAATTTGATGCCGCCATCTCTGGCTGGCAGTGCCAGGTGGTGGGGGCATCAGGGGGCGTCAATCCATTATCTAACCCCCCATCTCCTAAGTCCTCTGGGGCTGGATGTTGGGGAGGTGGGTGTTCCATACTACATTGCCATGGCAACCACCCCAGCCCCCAATCCCTAAAGCACAAAGAGAGACAGCTTTCACCCCCACCTCCAGGAAGAACCTGGGTCTGGCTGGGAATCTTCCCTTGGGAATCCTCTTTCTGATGCACAAGCCATGGCATGCATAAGCATCACCTTTTTAGCACCCAGAACAGAAGAGTCTGGCATCAATAGGCCATATAGACAGGGAGGCTGGTGTGCCATGTCTGGATACAAGTGAGTACCCTTCCCATGTACTTAGCCCTACTCTCCCCAAGCTCCCTGCTTCTCACCTATAGTCAAGGCCCTCCTAGGTCTTCTCAGCTGAATCAATGGGCCATGACCTTCTACTCTTTCCCAGCATTGAGGGATACCCTGTCACCCTCAGCAAACCTCCAGGTTGTGGGAATGGAGAAAAGGAGGGACCATTTGTAACACCCTCCATCTGCACCCTCTACCATTACTCATTAAGCATTCTGCCCCCTCCTTCCGCTTGTTAGACCTGATTTGCATACATTTGCATAATACAGTTCATTTGCATTCCAGGAGGCTCATGGTAGAAGCCAGGAAAAGCAGGGAGGGGGTTAGAGAAAAGAGTAAAGGGGAGAGATTTTGTTTTCATCAAAGTGGGGGTGGTCCTGGGGAGGTGGCAGGAAGAGGACAGAAATAAAAACTCACACTACTCTCTTTCTTCCCTTCTGCCCTCCCTCCCTGAACTGGACTCAAATGCCAAAGAGAGATGCCAAGCAGTCGGCATTTCTGTCCTTTTTTGTCTTTCTTCCTCCGGCCTTGGCTCCCTAGCCTGGCCCCCCACCTTGTTGGACTCAGGCTTCAGAGAGAAAGAGGCAGGGGTAAGAGGCAAGCTGTGGGAACGGAAGTAGAGAGAGGGAGGCCGCCATCTTAGGTAGCTGGCACCCGTGAAATGGCCGCCTCTGGCAGGTGTGGGCTGAGAACCAACTTTGGTTGGTGGACATGGGGGAGAGTGAGGCTTATAGGAAGGATTTTCTGACTGACCAGAAATATATTTGAATCTTTCTACTAGTGGAATTAAGGAGAGAGAGGAGGGAAAGAAGAAAGCATAGGCCATGAAATGATGTGAGATTCATCAGTACAGCAGGTAGTACAGAAACCTCAGTATGTAGGTCTCAGAGGGTTTTGAGCACTATGGATAATGTTGAAGGCACAGTGGGTATCAGAACAGTGGGTATCAGTAGGGAGGAGAGGGTGAGCTGTGGGTAACAAGGATCATCTGCCAATTTGAAGATCGCTCAAGCCAGTGAAAAGCCATTGTGATTTGGAGGTGACACTTCATCTCCCCTCTTCAGTTTAGCAGTCTGGCCTCCCTCTTCATAGCAACAGTGAAACTGTATTCTCTCAAAGCTCAGTTATGGCCTCCTCATCTGGGCCTACTAACCCTTTCTTAGAATGGGTCCTCCTTGGGGCTGGGGATTTAGCTCAGCGGCATAAACGCCTGCCTCTCAGGCAGTCATAAGTTTGATCCCTGGTAACAATAAAAAAGAAAAAGACAAAAAAAAAAAAAAAAAAAAAAGAATGGGTCTTCCTTGACCTTTGTGGAAATTTTCATGTTAATATCATCCCATCTTCCCCGCTGGCCTTTGGTTCTTCTGTTGTATACTAGATTATTCTCCCTTGAGTGTCACTCACTGAGTCTTCTGAATCAACCAGTTCTCCAATCACAAGTGTTCCTCAAGCTTCTACTGTGAGCACTCTATCATTTTTCTCCTTTCCTGTCTTCTGCATTTTCCTCACTTCAGCTATCAGCTGAAGTAATATGCTCTCATTTCCTTAATCTTAATCCAAAATACTAAGTGTACTCTTAACTGCTACCTGGAGTTGCAACCCTTAGCTCCCTGATCAGAGATCAGGAGGATCCCATGCATAGGTACTAGCTGCAAGGAGTGCTGGGGACATACCTGTGCTCTAGCTGTGTAGTGGTGGCATGGAAGTACCAGGACTCAGGAGGAAGCCATGTTCAGGGGTTTGGCTGCTAAACTTTCTGTTTCTTCTCTCTGTAAGGGGCATCAGACTCTGAAGTTCTCAGGTTTAAATTCAGGGCACTATCATAGGCTTGCCTCATCCATACCAGTGCTGTCAAAACCTATGATTTCTGAAGGCTGAGGATTTAGCTCAGTGGCATAAGTGCCTGCCTTGCAAGCAGGCAGTCATGAGTTCGATCCCTGGTACCAATAAAAATGAAAAAGACAAAAAAAAAAAAAAAAAAACCCTGTGACTTCCTTCTTTTTGGCACATCTTGCATCCCTGCCTTTCTTTTCCTCACCTCTGCCTTCAATCATCTCATTTACTCAGCAAACATTTGTTGAAGCCCTACTATGTGATGAGTGCCATATGAAGAAGGTTGAACACAAAGCTGCTGTGGAGAGCTAGCTGTCTACAGAGAAGGCAGACACCATGCCATGTTCCACAGGCCCACACAGAGTGCTGGTGAGCCCTGGAAAAGGGCCTTCAGGCTACGTTAGGGAGCTGAGGAAGGCTTCCTGGATAAGCGACCCAGGTATGTAAGGGTTTATCAATTTAAGGGATCTGAGGAGGTAGGTGATCCCAGGATTTGGGAGGCTGAGGCATGAGGATTGACCTAAGTTCAAGGCAGCCAGGTCTATATTGTGAGACCCTGTCTCAAAAAAAAAAAAAAAAAAAAAACAGGAGATAGATAGAGAGAGAGAGAGAGAGAGCCCTTCATACCATGTGAGGGAGGCCAGCTTTGCTGCTGATGTGGTGCTGGGGAAGTTTGCTGATAGCCCAAGACCCTATGCATAGGATGGGGAACAATACAAGGAGGACTGGGGACTCCTACTTCTGGTCGCCCTCTGAGCCTAGCACTCAGCAGACATTTATTTTCCTGGCTCTCAGCTGCTTCCAAATAATGTAGGGATGTATGGCAGGCCTGGGAGCCAAGTTTGCATCCCTGCCACTCCCTTTTGGAATCTCCTCCATCACGCACACACACACCCACACACATGTGGGTGGGGACAGGAGAGGCTTGTGGGAGCTCTCTGGGGGAGAGATGTAGAGAAGTGAAGAGCTGAGGTTGGGTCTCTAGCACAATGAGCATCCTAGGGTTAGGGCAGCAGATGGGCGTGGAGACAGGGACAGGGACCCTGGCCCTGACTTTCTGAGGCAATGAGTTAGTCTCTGAACTCTCCTGAAAAAAATTTAAAAGGATTCAAGAGGTCAAAGTCTACAAGTCCAGGGAGCTGGAGTGGACAAACAGAAAGGGGCAACTGTAAGGAGTTCTTTAGAAAAACGTGACCAGGAGCAGGAGGACACCCAGTGAGATGAGGAGGCTGGAATGCAAGAGGGGGTGCCTGCTGCCATCTTGGCCCCCCCCCCCCCGTCAGCCTTTGCACAAAGACTTCTTTGTGAGTGGCATGGAAATGGCCCTGTCAGGTGAGACAGCTTAGCTTCCTAAGGCCCCGGGGATGGGGTAAAGTGGAATTAGAGGAAGGGAGGGCTGATGGTGGCCTCAGGCTTTAACCAGGTCTGGACAGGAAGTAGAGAGGAACTGAGGTCTGGCCAGGGTCTCATGGTGAGGCTGTACAGAGCCATTTTTAGGACTGCCTCCCATCCCCCATGCAGTCAGCCTCCCCATCCCCACCCCACACGTAAGGCCCTGCCCCTGTCTGCTCCCTATTTCTCCCCTGCTATGCCTGCCAATCCTGCCAGGTGGTCTCTCTGGTCTTCCTTCCCAGCTCATACAAAGCTCTCCAGGGTGCCTTTGGGCCTGACACACCTGAACCTCCTCTCTTCTTCCTGCAGAATGGCTGTCAGGGTTCTCCCAGATCATGCCCATAGCCTCTCTCCAGGGAGAGCTGTAATAGAATGGTGGAAAGATAAGAGTAACCAGAGCCAGAAAGAAATGCTGAGGCCACTGCAGTCTCCAAGCCCACTCTTGTCTCTCTAGGGGACATTCTCTGACATTCCTCACTGCCAAGCTCTTGTGACCATCCTGGCCCTTCTAGTAGTTGTTTGAATTAGGACACTTGGAGTGGCAGAATGGTTGCAGTCATTGCCTCAAACAGCACCTTGCTCAGACTTGGTTGGTGGAAGGTTGTGTCTGCAGGAAGATCAAGAAAGCAAGGGATTTGGGGTTTTGACTCTGAACTTGGACAGGCTGGTTAGGATACATATTATGACTTCCTTCTCTTTCTAGCTAGGTGGCCTTTGGGTTTAGATTTTCTTCAATGGCTACCCTGAAAAATCAATAGAATGGTGTGATGGGAGTATTTGTAAAGCTGTGTGCAGATGTCAAATTAAAACTAAATGCCAAGAGAGAGTTGTAGGGCCATTGGGGGCTGCTGGGAGCAACCAGGAATAATTCCCTGTTGGAAATGTGAGCCTCAGGTGGCCAAGGAAGAGAGCAGAGGTTCGGGGGTGCGATCCATGACGAAGGCCCATTCAGGGAGGGTGTAGGGCTCTGTGACTGAAGTTCTTGGGGTCTGAAGCAAGTGAGAACTGGATAAGACTGGTTGAGAGGGGCTTGTTTTTAAGTGTGGTGGTCTTCTTAACATTGTATCTTTCCTCCTCCTTGGAGGGTATGCAGCTGCTGGCCACATATACACACCACCCAGCAATATTGGGAGGAGAAGAGGGACAGGGGGATCCCTGTATTCCCACTTTGCCCATAACCATCATATCCTCCAATGGTACCAAGGTCAAATATTATGGACTTACTCCTACATGAACGTGTGTAAGATGGTACCCCCAAGCCCTGACACCAGACACCCGTTGAAGTCCCATTTTCTGTCTGTTCAGCATTGCCAGGAGTAAGCTAAGTTCAGACAATCTATTTAGACTTCCAGGCCCCCAGGCCAGGGAGACTTTAAGCAGGAGGATCTTTTGTCTCTTAGCAGTCACTCCATGTTGTGCAAGCAAGAATCAGGAGGAGGAAAGACTTTGGATCAGGCTGAAGCTGGCATATGGAGGGAGAGCCCTGGGCACAAGGCATGAGCTTCACCCGGCTGGGGCTGCCTTCTGCTGGGATGGTCCATCTGGCACCAGCTGGCCTCCCAGCACCACCCCGACAGCCAACCTGACTCTTCCTGCTGTTGCCATGACAATTGGCTGCCATCTTGTACTTCAGTGACCTTCTATCTGGATTTTCCCATGGGATTCCTGGAGGATCAGAGATAAGCCTCTAGGGATTTTTCAGATACTCATCCCATAAAATGCACATTGATGCATGATTTTTTAAATGGCCAAAATGGAAAACATACTATGCATCAGGCTCTGTGATAAGGGTTATTTCATGTAGCTTAGTAAGAGTTAATGACTAAAATTCCAGAAGTGGGCCAGGGATTTATCTCAGAGGCACAGGCGCCTGCCTGGCAAGCGCAAGGTTGTGAGTTCGAGCCCCAATTTAAAAAAAAAAAAAGAATAAACAGCTCATATATTAAGATATGTCTGTAAGGCTATAAGTAGATTTCTCAGGGTCAGGGATCTAACTCAGCAGCATAAGTCCCTGCCTGGCAAGCACGAGGTCATGCGTTTGATCCCTGGCACACACACACAAAAATTCTAAAAATCCTAACCTAGTTTCTATACCAAGTTGATTTTTCCTCTCTCCAACCAGAACATTCTGCAATCTTATTCCTGCCTTAGGAAGTCCTTCCCAAAGTCTAACCAAGACTTGTACTGCTACAGCACCAGTTCTTTGACCTGTGGCTTGACATGGCTGAGGGGAGAGGTAAGGAAAGAATTGTACCTAGATTTAGCTGCTTAATGGAGATTCCTGGAACCCAACTATTGGGAAAGAGAAACAGACTTATTTAGCTTGGTTGAAGGGCCAACTATCCCTTTGAATACTTGTATGTCCACACTCAAATCTTTTGTTTATGGAAGTCAAGCCCCAAAAGTGTTTTGAGTAGGAGGGTCTTTTCTTCCTTTCAGCACCCCCAAAGAGAGGCAGGAGAGAGGGTCTTCTGGGACTTCTGCTGGGGTCCTGTTGGAAACCAGCCTTTTCCTTCCCACTACCATGGAGTTCCAACAGAGGCCATGAAGGATGCTGGGATGGTGAGTTCTTTCCTTCCAGGGCCCAACCAGAAGCAGAGAATGATCACTTTGACCTTGAGGGCCATCTATAGGGACCACCTTTGCTGAGGAGACCCTGAATGGGGAGCAGGTGGAGAGAAAAAGGAGGTTGTTTTTGACTGAGGAAGGATGGCCTGGAAGGGAGGGGGTAGGGGATAATTTATGATATCATCCCCCGCCCCACTTTTCCAGCCACCACACCTCTCCCCAGCCCCCTGCTACTGTACTGTTGCTAGGAGATCCTGCTTTGCTGTGTCTGGGGCTAGCAATGGAGCAAAGGAGCTATGGGCTAGCAGTAGGAGGCTCTTCCATCTGGACTCTTCCTCCTCCATTCAGGATCCACCCACAGACCTTCCCAGGCTCTGACAGACACCAATCCCATACCTCTTCTGCTCTTTCCCCAAATCTAGCCAGCCGGGGGGAGTAGGGTTCCTGGGCATGCTGGAGGGTCTGGAGCAAGGAGTAGGAAGGGATGTCTAGGGCCAGAGACTGACAGAGACTCCAAACAACAGCTGGCCTGCTCTGGGACTTGTTAGTCGGCCAAGGCCAGGACACAGGTCACAGGGTGTCCAGGACACAGACCTTGAGGAACTCAGTTTTGGAGGAGACATTCTTTAGCTTTGGATGTCTCCTCATATGTGAGGAGCAGAGCAGAATTCGCATTCCTATTACTCCATACTGTCAAGGTCAAGGTTAGGGGCCTGAAAGGGGAAGGAGGAGGAGGAGCCAAGGCAGGGAGGGGAAGCCCAAATCCAGGTGGTAGGATGATGACCCAAGTCTACGTTAGGCAACACTGGGGTGGGGGGAGATCCCCTTCTCTTTCTAAAACTGCATCTTTTCTCATATTTTGAGGCTCTTGGAGATGTCAATTCAAGGTGAACTTTAGAGGCTGCTGAAGCCGCTGGCTCCCATCTTTGGATGGGACAGGAGCCTTCTGACAACTGATTTCTGGGCAGCTGGCCCCTGCCTATTATCTCCTCTCTCTCCTTTTGAAACAGGGTCTTAGCAATGAAGCCCAGGCTGGCCTCCAACTCAAGAATCCACCATCTGTCTGCTTCAGCTTCTCAAGTTCTGGGATCGCAGGTTGGCTACATGTGTCTGTCTTTGAGTCGGTTTCCCTCACCTCAAGAAAGGCAGGAGCAGCCTGGAGTAGGCATCTACTTGATTCTGTGAGTATGTTCTTAGCTCTTGTCTCAGTTAATCTTTCCAACAGTCCAGAAAACAGGGCCACCCTGTCCCCACTTTTCACAGGAGAAATCCAAGCCTCAAGAAGGAGATGTCACTTTCCCAGAGAAACAAGAGTAGTAAATAAGGCTGAGCTAGAAATGGAGCTTTGTGTATCCCAAAGTGTATGCTCCCTCCCGTGCCCAGGCTGACTTCCTGTGGAGAGGCTAGGAGAAAAGAGGACTAGATGGGCAGACTCTAAGGGACATCCCTGTGGGATGAAGACTGGATTGAGGAAGAGACCATAGGAGCTATGGAAGTCACTCAAATCCTCTCTGATTGGTCTCTAGCCCAAAGGAAGCACCCACCAACCCTCCAGTTCCCAAATCAAGTTTTCCGGGCTTCTTGCCTATTTCTTGAACATGAATTCTTGGGATCTGAGGCTCTGCCTAGGTAGAGCCCTTGTCACTGTCTTGGTGGCTCTTGTCATGGAGCCCTCCCCAGCACCTTGCTTTTCCTGATGGGAGAGGGGCCTCCAAGTTCACAGGAAATTTCCCCTCTGCCTTTTCCTAAATTTTCCATACAGACTATTTATTTCATTCTTAACAAATTTTTTCTTTTCTTTTTTTTTTTTTGACAAATTTTCCTTTCAGTACAAAAAGTATAAGCAGCTACTTCACCCAGTTGGCTGTGTTCCTCCAAGAAACCTTCCTGGGTTGGCTAAAAGATGAGATTCAGCTGCAGCGGATCAAAGTTGATGAAGATGGAGCAGAAATGGGAAGAACCCAGCCCCTGGCCTGGGCAACTCAGGCCACCTACAGTCACTGGGATCAAACCTCCCTGGACCCATTGCTCCTATGTCTATCATCTGCCCATTCTGGCCATCAGTTTACCCTGTCATTTCAGCTGGGACTCCTGTGTCCTCAGAGAGGGAAATCTCATCTCATGTTCTAATAAAATCTTTTGAATATTTAGTGATAACAATGGTGGTAGTGGCTGTTCCTTGGTGGGTCTGAGAGGGAGGGCTCCCTAGAACAGAGGTCAACTGCTAATGAAGCCACATTGTTACACAAGGACAAAGCCCCTCTGAAGTCAGTACACCCACCAGGTGAGAGGTTCCTCCCACATAGCTGGGCCACCTCCGTGCCGTGCCCAAACTCATCCATGATCTATCTGGTCCACCCCAAATAGGAGAGATGTACAGATGTTCCCAGTTGAGGAAGCACCTGAGGACCAGACAATAGAAGAGGATGTGCTCATCATGGTGCCTGGGGGCCACTGTGCCTTCCATGACTTGCTCAGACTTGTTCTCAGGATCTGCATAGTCCCCAGGGGAAGAGCATCTCTGTCCCACAGGGCCACCCTTCTGCTTTCTCTCTGTCCATAGTCAGTGGAGACAAGGAGAAGATGAATGTGACTAGCATGAGGAATTCAAGTTAAATTGCAAGGAGGGCTGATCAATAAAAATAAGACCTTCAAATGAACACGAAGGGGCATAGAAGTCAGAGCAAGAAATCAAAACTATGAGCGGGCACAGCAGTGCCCACCAGCAATCGCAGCTACTTGGAAATCTGAGGCAAGAGGACTGAAAGTTGGAGACCAGCCTGGGCAACCTAGCAAGATCCTGTCTCAAAAGTGTTATCTATTTATTTTTTATTTTTAAGACAAGGGGCTGAGGATTTAGCTCAGCAGCATAAGTGCCTGCCTTGCAAGCAGGTAGTCGTGAGTTCGATCCCCTGTACCGATAAAAAGGAAAAAGACCAAAAAAAAAAAAAGCTATTTTTAAGACAGAGTCTCTATGTAGTTCAGGTTAATGTTTGTTGTTTTAGTTCAGGTTAATCTTGAACTCATTACGTATGTAGCCCAGGCTACTTGTGGGAATCATCCTGCCTCAGCCTCCCAAGTTCTAGAATTATAGGTTTGAGCCACAGTGCTTATCTTTCTTTTTTCTAGTCTTTTTATTTAATTTTTTTTTTTTTTTTTTTTTTTTTGGTGGTGGTTCTGGGGATTGAACTCACAACCTCACTTGCCAGGCAGGTACTTTTGCTACTGAGCTGCCCTTGAACTCAGTTTGTAGCCCAGTCTGTTCTCGAACTTGCAGCAATCCTCCTATCTCAGCCTCCCGAGTTCTGGGATTTCAGGTGTGGACCACCATACCCAGCCTCTGTCTTTCAAAATAAGATTTAAAAAAATTAAAAGGCTAAGGAAGTAGTTTAGTAGAAGCAGTTCAGGCACCTACTTACCTAACATGTGCAAAGGTCTAGGTTCAACCCCTAGAACCACTCCCCCACCAAAAAAGAAAAAAATTAGAACTATGCCTTTGACCTCATTTTGCCCATAACATCTGCACCCAACATGTTCCTTCTAAAAGACGACTCTGCTGAAGAGTGCTCGCAGTACCCAGACTACCATCACCTTTTATGGTCTTTATCACCCTCCAGAAACTTCTTCCTGTAAAACCACAATTCCTCCAAGAAATTATAGTCTGGATCCCAAAATCTTTCTAAATTCCATAGCAAAAAGCGAAAATGTATTTCCTTCCCACCCCATCCCAAGAGGCAACCATTGGTACCAGAGTCCTCCATGAGGTGCTCTATACCCTTCCAAGCAACATGCACTCCCTACCATTTGCATTCTGATCACTGGCCATCAGCTCCTCTGGACCAGGCCTCCCAGCCAGAGATGAGACACAGTTGCCCATGTTGTCGGCAAGGTGCTGGTCAAGCGCTGCTTAGAAGTCTCCTATCAAGAACCTTGTGGCCTCCCCCTCTTTATGTCCTTCCTAGCTTCACACAGGAAACTATAGAGGGGGAAGACTATGCCCTGGTGCTCAGCATGGTGCACATCTGTCAGGACAAGAGGTTTACATGCCAGAATCTTTGGGTCCCCCAGAAGGGCAGGTCCAGGAGGACACATTGGGGTAGCATATGCTGAGGGAGTAGCCATTCATTTCATCTCAATCTGGCCTACCTGATTAGCACTGTGCCTTTGACCTCATTTTTGACCTGGCTCATGATTGCCAGGTCAGAGGGGTGTTCCTGAGGCTTGCAGCTCTCATTCCACAGGACCCAGTGTAGTGGAGGAAGCAGGATCTGACTCCATCAGTCAGCACCACTCCTCCTGCCTTTGTTTGGACCCAGAAGCCGGAGCACGGCCTTCCTGGGTCCCTTAGCCTCTGGGTGTCAGGAGCCCTGGTCAGGGAGTAGCAGCCATCACTGAGACAACCCTCTGCCTCCAGTAGTGGTCTCCTGCTTGGAAGGCAGGCTTCTGGGTGAAGGAGCTGTGGTGGCTGGAGGTGGGAAGGACTCCTCTGACAGGAAAGGAAAGGGGCAGGCGAGACAGCAGGTGGGAAAGGAGCACAGAAAGACCCAGAGTCAGACAGGGGCAGGAGGGGTCCTTCCCTCCGCAGAGATGCCAAGACTGGGGTGGGAGGGAACAGGCGGGACACTTTGGAATGTGCTCTCAGAGTCCCACTGAGTCTATGCAGATGAGATCTGTCTGTATGCAAATAAGCCCGTCTGTATGCAGATAAGGAAGGATGGCATTCTCTTCTCAGGGTTACCATAGAGCCCACCCCCTCCCCATCCCTAGGGCTCCAGCTGCAGGGCAGACGAAAGAGGCCAGACCTGAGGAGAGGCAACCTGCAATAGAGTTAGACTTCAGGAAGGATTGACTAGCCAAAGAAAACTGGCCAGTTCCAGGAAATAAACTGAAGGTAAAAAGGGAAATATAGATGGGTTCCTAGGAGAACTGGGCAGAAATGGTGAGGGCAGACCTCAAAAGTATACTCTAGGCGCAGGAAAATGGCAGGCCAGCTGGTAGAGAGCTCTGAGAGGAGGCTATAGAGGATGGAAGGAGAGGAACTGCTCCTCTCCAGGCCTTCAGCGCTCCCTTCCCCCACAGTGCCATTGGATAGGATGGTGACCCTAAGAGGCTCTTTTAAGACAAGGCGTAGGGAGGGCGAGACTTGCCCAGGCCTAGTCCAGGCCACAGCCTGCCATGGCAGGACCTCTGCCTGGCTGACCTCATTCCAGGCAGCCACAGCTTAGAATGTCCTCCACCTTCCTAGCAAGCAGAGTCTGGCACAACCCTTCCTGACCTGAGGGACGTGTTAAGGGAAGCCTGCACCCCAGAAGAGCCCTAACTGGGCTCAAGCCCACAGTAGGCTGCCAACTGTAGAGTTGGGAGTGAGGCTACTGGGAAGCAACTGGCTGGGGAGACACCAAGAGGAGACGCTGGGGCTAGGAAGCAGGCCAGAGACAATCCAGTGGGGGGACTAAGACCCAGAGAGGTTGGGACAGTTGCCCCTCACTCAGCAGCTCCAAGCCCAAGTTGGGCACAGCTCAAGGCCCCTTCCTTGGAGCACAGAGGCTATGGGTGGAGGGACCATGAGAACAGCCTTTTCTCTTCCTCTAGCAGCTCCCAGCCCCCCACATCCAACAGTACAACAGTGTAGCCCAGGCCTTTGTGGGGAAGCCATGGGGAAGAGGGGCCCCTTGTTGGCTTGCTCATCTTGCCTGAGGCTTGGTCCATGCCAGCCACTGCACTGGCTGGACTCTTCTTCCTGGGGGTGCCTCTGCCCCACCCAGCTCCATCGTTTCCTGGAGCCTCAGGACTTTGGCCATGGTCCCAGCTGAAGGATGAAGGGGAGCCCTGGCCCCCATGCTCCCTGCACCTCACCATTCACATGCTGGCACCAGAGCCGTGGGAACGCTGGATGGCAGCTGGGCATCCATGCCCGGCTCTGCCCACCCCCAACCCCAGTGACCTCAGAGAGGGGAGAAGAACAGTCTGCCCCCAAAAAGCCCCTCCAAGATGAGGCCATAGAAATCCTTAGCACTAATTATGAATCTGGGGACAAACAAGGCATTTGCAAGTCAATTAGTGACAAAACTTTCCCAGGAAAGGGCTTCATCCAGGCTGGGCTTCAGACAGGGCCACATGCTGGGTCATCTTGTCCCTCCCCTACCTCTCCCTGGCCTGCAGCTCCAGGATGGAGCCAGCTTGTGTTCTGCCAGCCCCTATGTGACAGGGGGCTCCAGGGCTCCGAGTGGGGATAAGAGCAAAAGGCCAAGCTGGCTTCACTGGAGTTAGCAGGAGGTCACACAGGGCTGCCACCAGGGGGCATGTGTCAGGGTGCTGGCCTCAATTCCACCTGCAATAGTGCTGCCTGGAAGGAGATGCCAAGGGGGCAGCTTGCCCAGACAGGGTGGCTAGGTTGACAGAAAAATAGAAATCATTGTGAAGGGGCCAGAGATGCTTCCAGAGAACTCAGAGAAACCAGGACAAGGAGAGAGACCAAGGGGGAAGACAGCTGATTTCAGGCATTCTAGCAATTGTACCCAGGCCAGGAGAGACAAGGCCCTCAGGGTGGCAGCTCTACCTGTAGAAAAACTTCCAGGTAACTAACTGGGCAACCAGGGCCAACCCCATCGACAAAGAGAGAGCAAGCTGGGTGTAGTGGCACACACCTGTGATCCCAGCACCGAGGGAGGCTGAGACAGAAGGATCACAAGTTCAAGTCCCACCAGGATAACTTAGTAAGACTGCCTCAGAATAAAAAATAAAAAGGCTAGCTCAGTGGAAGAGTTCCCCTGGGTTTGACCTGAAATACCAGCCCCCTAAAACAAACAAACGTAAAAAAACCACAACTGAGCATAGGATCTTGCTTCACACAAGGCAGAGGGAAGGGTTGGGGAAAGGCTCTGTGAGAGAGGACCCCTTAATTGGGAGAAGAGAGGAAGGGAAAGGGGCTATGCAGGGCAAAAGCCCTAGAGCCAGCCCTGCCATCTGAGGGAGATTAAGGGATTATAATTAAAATGCATTTGCAGGACTTGAGCAGGTGGGTCGGGGCTGGTGCTAAGGATCTAATTGCTGCCTCTCATCAGGGCTTTCCAGGGGCTCTGTAATGAGGGGAGGGGCTTTCAGGGAGGTGAGTGAGAAGAGGCAGTAAAGGGGCAGGAGGGGCTCTTTTCTTCACACTTACACAGAACACCCCAGCTGGCTTGCTCATGCCCCAGGCCCTCCCTGAGGAGCCAAGGTGAGGGCCCAGAGAAGAGCACGAATGTGAAAAAGTGCCGCCTACTCCCACCCAGAGAGGGCTCTGAGACAGCGAAGAGAGAGAGGCCCTCAAAATCATTAGAGCCACCAACTATTGAAATGTGCTCTGTGTCAAGCATTGTACTGATCCTCTATCAACTGATTTAACCATGGCAATCACACTGTGCAGACTAAGGGGAGACACCTGCCCCTAAGCCCAGCCTTCCAGCTGAGTAATGCCAGGGTCAGATTGGCTAGACACTTCTCCTTCTAGGAAGGGTCAGGTGGGGATGCTAGATAGGGGCCCTGGAAGTCAGCAGCAGGCAGGCTACAGCTGAAGACTTTTGGCTGTGATGGTCCAAGTCTCACAAACCTGTGTGACCTCCCTTTTGTCCCTTGTGCAAAAAACACACTGCAGACCTGGACAGATATGGGTGTCACCACTCTAGTCCTTTGTGCTGTCTCCTCTTTGTGTAAAGTCACTTTTCTGTTTCCTGGCTTCCCCATGAGCTCCAGGTTATCCTGGCCCTCTGGGGTCTCTTGTCTCCCAACCTTGGGCTTCCCCAAGAGCGGAGCAGCAGGGAGTTTACCTGGTGACATCAGGAGCAGGTCTGTACCTTTATGCACAAAACGCATGAGACATAGTGGTTCTGGGAGAACTCACAAGGTTGTCTGTGGGATGGGAATGGGTTGTGGAGAGCCAGGTGGCTGGAAGATTCCTTAGTATATATAGTAGTACACTTGTCTTTGCCTTTAGAATTTTGTTCTGTATTACTTATTCAGAATAAATTGAAGGGGTTTTTTTCTTTTATGTGGTTCTGGGAGTGGAACACAAGGATCCATGCTTAGTATACATTCCACTCACTGAGCTATAAACTGATCCCCAAAGATGGATTTAAAGTTTAAGTTACTGCTTTAAAAAAAAAAAGGCTAGAGAAGGATGGGTTCAATATCAAAGGTCAGAGCATAAGAGAACCCAGAAATACCACATTTGAGAGGAACTGGTGACATTTTGGCACATCTCTCTATCACCCCTTTTCACCACCATGCTTTTGCCTCCTTCTAAACCAGCTGGCCTGGTCACTATGTCCAGCCAGTCCCTGTCCCCGAGAGCCTTTCACCTGTCCCATTTCTATCCCATTGGACTTATGGAAAGACACTCTGATTTTCACTAGATGTGTGTACCCAGCAAGTTACTGAGGCACCCTGAGCCAGGGTCTGCCCTGGTCATTCTCTATCATAGCTAGGAGATGCATGGGAGCCTCACTTGGAGTCGGAGCTGCCACACGCACTGCAGTGCCCCGAGGCCGGAGGGACAGGCCTGCTCCTTTGCTCACATGCAATGTGCTCTTCCTCAGGCTGTATGCCTTCTCTGAACCTTGGACATCCTGCCTGGGACGTGGTGGCATCTGTGCCTATGCAGCAGAGCTAAGCATAGCTGAAAGGAAAGAAGCTCTTGCTCCTTGCCTTTGCTTCCTTATCTGGAAAATGGGGTTGCGCACTGGAGCTGTTACCTAGAGCTGTTGGGAAGAATTAAACAAGACAATGTATGTAAAGTGCTTAGTGCAGTGTGGGGCAGGAAACAGGACTCACAAATGGTGGCTGTCATTATAGTTATTAAGTGGGAGGGACCCTACAAAATGTGCTCATCCAGGGAAGGGCCCCTCATTATTGCTAGGGTGGGAATAATGAGGCCTTGAGGTAATAACCCTTGGGCTCCCAGGCCCCTCTGACAAAAGGACACAGGCTCTAGTGAGAAGTGAATGGTGCATAATGGGACACTTAGAGGCTTAGCGGGGCTGGGGTGTTGCTAAGAGCCCTCCAGCTACAGCTCCAGGTGCTGCAGGACCCATAGGCCTGGAGCACAGGCCAACAAGCAGTTCCTGCCCTGCTCTGAGGCTGCTCTGAGCCTTCAAAAGTCTGCCCACTGGTCCCGCAGGCCCACATTGATGGACACTGGGCACTAACGGAGCACGTGGGCCTCCACTGCCCCTGTGACATCTGACCTCCTGCCCTCTAGTGTGGGATGCTGCCAAGAATCAAAACAAATTAGAACACACAGACTGTGGGATGGGGATGAACTGTCTGGAGAGAAATAGCCCAGCAAAGAGGGATAAGGAAGGAAGGAAGGAAAGAAGGAAGGGGTAAATTACAATTTAAATATTAGGTGCTTGGAGGAGGCTGGATTTTGTTTAGCTTTTCCTTGTGGATTTTTTTTTTTTTTTTAATTTGAGACAGAGTTTTGCTATGCAGTTTAGGCTGACCTCAAACTCAAAGCAATCCTCCTGCCTCCGCCACCCAAGTGCTGGGATCACAGGTATGTGCCACCATGCCCGGCCCTTGTGGAAATTTTTAAATGTTCCCAAAGCAGGTGGAATAGTATAAGGAACCCTCACCTACCCATCATGTAGTGCTACCTGCCCATCTTGTTTATTTGTTCCCCACCTACTTGTCCTGACTCCCATGCACCCAGATGCTCTCCGTACTCCAGTACTCCCCTCTTACTTGGAAGCCAGTCCAGATGTCTCCTTTTCTATAGGGTGTGATTTGAGCAAAGACCAAAGGAGGTAAGGAAGCCATTATGTGTCATGTGAGAGGGGGGCATTTCAATTAAAGGGACACAGTGTAAAAGCTATCAAGCTCTGACCTCAGCTCCTCCCCTAACTGGATGTGTGACCTTATGTGAGTCTCTCAACTGCTGGTTTCTCTTATGTGAAATGGGGCTAACACCCTCACCCCCCAGGGAATCTGCAGCAGAATCCCTAAGAGTTTCACTGAAGTAGACCAAAGCCAAGGTCCAGGGCCATCATCTGCTCCTACGCAGGTCTGGCCCTGGGGGAACTCTGTCTCTATTAGGTGGGACAAGGTCCCAGGTACCCAAGATGAAGCAGGATTGGGAATGTGTTGTGGTCATCACTGAATCAGTCCCACAGGCCAAATGGAAGAAGGGGGCTAAGCCCAGAGTCTGGCCATGTTTGCTGCCCGCTGTCCCCCATGATGGACCACTGAATCCTAGACTACTGGAGACAAGAGGAGGGCCAAGGCTGAATGGCCAAGTGTTCTCTGAGAAGGCCCAGCCCTCTCTAAACACTCTCATCACTATTGCCACCTCCCTCCCAGGGTGATTATCACCCCAGGGGCCTTTGGTGGGGGGAGATACAAAGAGACCCTCAACTCCCTTCCTCTAGGCAAACAATAAGCCTTTCACACAGAGGGGACCCAGCCCCACACCTGGCCCACTCAGGCAGCCCCCAACTGCCTCATTGTCCCAGGCCCGCCTTGCCGCCTTGCCCGGGTGTCAGTGGTAAGGAAGCCCAAGCCTCACTCGGAATTTTGCTCCTCTCAAGAAAGTCCGATGGGAAAATGGGAGGGAATAATTAGGAAAATCATTAGCGTCTCAAGGCCCATCTGAGAGGGATTAAAGGATTAAAAGCCTTCCAACCAATCTCTCCTACTTTAAGATTGTGGTTGAGGTTTTGTTTTCAGAATTTTTTTTTTCTTCTTTTTTCCCTGAGTTAGGGACTAAAGTCTTGGTGGATCCTCCCTTCAAAAGCCTCAGGAAAAGTCAAGAGACTGACGACAGAAGAGAATGGGGGACAGCAGGTGTGTGGGGGAGGGTCCCTTCCCAAGCTCTCTGAACTGCCCTGGCTTACTTCTGGGGCTGCAGCAGAAGAGGGCAGAGGCCAAGCTGGGCCTGAGGGGAGTGGACAGCTCCTTGAAAGAAGCCCAAGGCCCTAGTCTTTCAGGCCAAGTCCCATCTCCTAGTCCTGTTGAGGGTAGATAGGTCCTCTTGACCTCCAACCAAGACAAGCCAGGCCAGAGTGAGCCTTGCCACCTGTCACCTGAGCCCTGAGCCTTGTCACCTGAGTCTCATTCCCCCCCACACACACACAGGTGTCAGGGAAGAGAGAGCAGAGGAGAGAAATGAAGGGAAAGGAAGGGAAAAGAAGGGAAGGGAAGGGAGGGGAAGGGAGGGGAAGGGAAGGGAGAATCACCAGGGGACAGGCAGGAAGGCTGCAATAACAAAACTGGTTTGAGTTTCTGCTGTTTGAGGGCCTGAGCACCACACAGTGCAGTCAGTGGGATAAGCAGATAAATGCATGCACAACCACACATTGTGAGGCCAGGTGACACATAATGGGGGGGGGCCTGCAGGGGAGACAGACCTCACGCAGCCTGGAGGGAGCCAGGGACAGCACATTGGGTGAGATGACTCTGGTTCATTAATGAGAGTCTCCCATCTCTGGGTACATGGGGGGTACCAGTGGCTGTCAGGTAACTGTTCTAGTAAAATCTGTCACCAAGCCCTATTACAGTGTCTCACTGCCTCCTGAAATGGTCCCCTAGCCCTTGGAGGGAAAATCACCAGTGAAGGCAGCAGGCAAGTGGGGATTCTAGCAGGCATGGAGAACTGGAGTCTTTGAAGGCAGAGGGGCCTAGCAGGGTGCCCACCCTATTGCATCCTGACACTCTGGGGAGACAGTTACAGACAGTGGGACCCTTACTCTCTCCCACATGCACACAAATTGGCCTCACTAGAGTGCAGATTTTCCAGTGCCCGTGTTTCTCTGGAAAGCCCAGCTAAATGTGAGTTCTGTACCCATCAACCTTGACCTGGCAGGGCCAGCGGCAAGGGGGCAGGGGCAAAATGGAGTTGTTCTTTCCAAAATGGAGGTGGCACAAGTCACCACAGGCCAGCACCTTGCCAGGGCTGCTAGTGATAGATACTGGTGGCTACTGCCTGGCACAGCATTAATAATCATGTTTATTAATGGTCTTAATTAGCAACTGCCAATGAGAAGCCTGGTGTTAATTCCACCAATAATCGAGGCTTGTGGGGCAAATGGATGGGAAAGATAGTGAGGGGACGGATGACTTGCAGCGTGGGTAATAACACAGACACCATGGGTGTGTTGGGGCCACTGCAGAGGACAGCCTGGGTGGCTGGAGAGACTGGAGAAGGGGACCCCCCATAGGCTCCCACACCAGGGTTCCTTGACCCCCCACAATGCCACCTTCTCCGTGGTGTTGGGACAAAATGAAGCGTGAGGAATTGTGGGGAGGAGGGGGCCTCTGTCTGTCCCTTTAGAGCCAGGTCCCAGACAACAGCCTGTGGGATGGAGGCAATTCTGTAAAAGCCTGAGTGAAATGAGCTAGAAGGGGATTGAGAACAAGCCCCACAGTGTCCTGGAGCCACATTCCTTGCTCTGGGGAGACGGAGATGGATGGTGCTGGGCAAGGAGGGCGGGGGCACAGGGATGGGGGGACTTCTGCAGTTAAGGGCTCTCCTGCCAAGAAGAGCAGGGTGGGAAAATCAAGCTTAAGTACCCAAAGGATGCTGGAAACAAAGCCCATTTCCTCTGTCAGCCTCAGCCAAGTAGGGCTTGCTTGGTCCTGCTTGGGGACCCAAAGAGCAGCTCAGAGCAGGCCCACAGGGCCATGGAAATACAGGCCAAAGGGGAGGACCATCATCCAGGCCAGACCATCATCCAGAAGGTCAACCTTCCCCAGGGGACTCAACCCAGGCAAGGCTGAGCACCTGTAAACATCTCACAGAGGGAGGGCCATGGAAGAGAGGGAGGGGCATACAGCATGGGTGACAAGGCCCAAGCAGACCTAGGGCGAGAGGACTCATTTGTTTCTATCAGAAGTGGCTTTTAGGATCTCTGGAGGAATTCCCAGGTACTGGCCAGCTCTCAGTCTGAACAAATTGGAGGCATCCTGAGTAGAGCCAAAGACGTGGATAGGAGAGTGGCTGGGTGAGGAGCAGCAGAAGGGCCCAGGGAGGGGACAGAATTCTGTTCTGGCTCTCAGCCCGGGTCCCCTGTCCCCAACTTCCGTGTTATCTAAGTGTCCCAGATTCAATCCCAGAGGCCACCAGCACCTTGGAATGGGGCTGGCATGCATGTGGTCCCTGGATCCACCCAGATGCCAGGGGGATAGAAGAGAAGAGGGAAAGATCTTCCATCCATGCAGAAGGCTATGCCAAAGCCCTGGGAGCAGGCCGCTGAAGCTAGCGCTGGGTCCAGCCTGGGAAACCATTTCCGCTCCTTATCAGAACCTCTGCCTTTTTGCTCAGCCAGCCCCCCAACGGTGACACAGAAGCCCTGGACATCATGGGCTGTTAGCTGGCAGGAGAGTTGGGAAGTGCACCCACTATGGCTGAGGTAGAAGCCCCAAGCGATAGAGGCTCACAGGAATGAAATGACTTGTAGGGAGGCCCAGCCAGTTAGCAGGGCAGCCATTACCAGAGGCACAGCAACCTACGCACGGAGCCAAGGCTCCTGCTGCAGAGGTATAGGTGTAAGGGGACAGGTGACTGCCGCTTTTGACCCATGCTGGTTCCGCTCACTCCGCCTTCCTGAGCAGGCTGAGGACTCCTCGGGATCAGAGGCGGCGGCGCAGACAATGGCGCTCTGTCCCTGCGCTGGGATAGCTCATCCCTATGCAGCAGTCGCTCCCCGCCCCCAGGCCGGGCCGCCAGCCCCTTTCAGTGGCGGAGGGGAGGCCGAGCACGGCCAGAGTTCTCACGGCCGTTGGGCATTTGCATAACCCGCATTGTTCCCGCCGACCGTGGAGGGCGCACGGCCCGGGCGCGCGGGCACCGGCTGGGGGCGGCAGGCGCAGACAAAGGCGAAGCGCACAGCCCACTGCGACAGCGCAATTCTGGGGTGCGGTGGGGGATGCGGCTGCTGGGCATGCCTGCCCAGCACGGCAGCCACCGGCACTGGGGACGCCCACGCCGTGTCTAATTCCTGCAGGAGCCGGGCCGCCGTGCACCGTGATGTGCATCCCAATCGCGGGGATCACCGACCTTTCCCAGGCTGCCCGGGTTGGTAGTACTGGATCCTCCCGAGGTCAGAGGAGCAGCTTCCAGCTCCTTCTGGCCGAGGAGCTTCAGTCACAAAAATGCTGTGGGGCCTGCGGGCCTCCTCATGCCCAGATGTCCCTGGGTGGCTGCCATCATGCATACACAGATGCGGACACAGAGACTGCCTCCAGGAGCTTGCTTACCACGCTAGGTTCCATCCTGACCCCAGCACAACCTGTGTGCCCCATCAGCCCAACCCCTGGAGGCAATCAGGAGCCTAGTGCCCTCGTCCATCACTGTCCCCAGAGCTGAGGCACTGAGGCTAGATAGACAGAGTTCATGAGCAGGCAAGTGTCTGATTGTCCTGCATTGACAGTAATAATGGTGGTGATCAGAGTGACTGTCTTGAAGGGACACAACTTCATTGTCCTGAAGGGGTGAGGAAGGAGTTCCCTTGGCCCCTGTCCCCGGCATCCCCTTGACCTGTTCATTGTCATCCTGTTGACCCAGCCTGAATGGATGGGCCACTGTGTGGGGGACTAATAGTCCTGAGTCAGGGGCTATGGGCAAGAGGGGGAGGGTCTAGTTCCTGCTCATTGGGGCTCCAAGGATACCTGTCTTTCCACCCCCAAGAGCTCCCTGACTGGAATGAGGAGTGGGATGATCACCCCCATAACCTAGCCTTAAATAGTGGCTCAAGTGGATCACAGAACAGTCTATAGTCGACCCTGTATTTAAGACAAAGTTGGAAGAAAAGAAAGGAAAAACAGTGGAAAACAAACAGTGTGACTTAGGAGAGTTCAGCCCTGGGCAGAATCCCCAGAGGATGGGACCAGGGTTTGAGGGCTTGTGGTTGTGTTCAGTGTCATTGCCTGTGCCACTGAAGGCTTCATGGAAATGATGGCACTTAGAACTGTTTGGCTACAAGATACATAGGGCCCAGGCCTTCCCTGTTCCTCCTTTCCCCAGGGTCTCTTGGCAAGCCATCCGGAGACCTGTAGCATGGTGGCACATGCCTGTAGCATAAAACCTGTAGCCCTTGTCTTTGAAAACTAGCTGGGCAGTGCCCTCTCCCAGTTGCCTCAGCCATCCCTTCTCCAGATGCCTCCGTGGATTGAGATAGGTGGTTGTGGGCTGGGGATTTAGCTCAGCAGCATAAGTGCCTGCCTTGCAAGCAGGCAGTCGTGAGTTCGATCCCTGGTACCGAAAAAGACCAAAAAAAAAAAAAAAAAAAAAAAAAAAAAAAAAAAAAAGATAGGTGGTTGTCTCCCACCAAAAACCATTCTGGATTTTAGCTGCCCAGTTCTTGAGGTCTGAAAGAAAGTCAAGAAAGAACCAATAGCAGAGGGATAGGGTCAGGGTGAGAAATGTTGGTGCCAGGAAAAAATAAATATCCATCACTTTCCTACCCATACAATGCTGGGCAGGGCTCGGTAGCATCCTGTGCTTAACTCAGATCTCACCATTAGAGCAGCATTTGAGGAGCTCAGAGTCTGGGGCAGGTCTGGAGGCTATCACTCCCCCAGGGCAGAGCTGAGGCCAGGATGGAAGTGGACATGGCTCTTCTAAGTGCTTTCCTTCTCTCCCAGCAGGGCTGACAGTGCCTGGGAGCCTTTCTGCCACTTAGCAATCAGCTTTTTGCCTCAGTACAGGATCTGCTCCACATATCTGCCATGACTATCTGTGAGGAGTTGTGGGGGCACACAAAGGAGGGAGCTAAGGGAGCTAAGGAGGGAGTCCACCAGGTGCCAGGGGATAGTGCAACAGAACTCATCTCTCAACTGCTCTGCTCCTCTCTGTGCCCCTCAGGGCTTGGCCTCTGGACCAGCCAAGCTCAGTTCCTCCAGCTGCAATGGGGCAGCTGGGTCTGAATGATCTTTGTGAGGAGAAAGTCTGCAGTCATGCTTAGCTCCTGTCAAATCCTGGAAGAAAGGAGAAGGCTGAAGGGCCCAGGTCTGCAGCATTGGGAAACGGATGCTGTTTAATGAAGGGATAGCTCTGTGGGATGAAGCCCCTGGTATCTGCCTACGGTGTCATGAGGCGTGCGGTGCTTACAATGGGCTATGGCAGGAATGCCCAAAGACCAGTACCAAAGCAGACAGGAAGTGGGTTAGGCTGTAGGAAGCACTTTCATTCTTGTGAAGGAGCAAGAATGGTAGAACCAGGAAGACGGCAGCTTCCTCTGCTGGATCTAGGGCGCCCTCCAGTGGCCAAAGGCTTCAGGCCAACAGAGGCCCTAGGCCAGCCTTCCTCTTCCAATGCAGCAGCCCTGAAGATCCTTCCCATTGCTTCTTGGCAGTCTCTGGACAAGTAGCATCTCGGTCAGTGGTGGTGAAGAGCCTGTTGTTTGTTATCACTGAAAGCTCCCAGACCTGAGTGATGGCTGATTCCAGCTTCGTATGCTCTTTTTAGGCCTGTGGGGCCTCTTCCTACTCTGCTTAGAGGCTACCTTAATTGAGTCAGGGAGGTAGTGATTCGGAAACTGGGAAGAACACCCTGGATTTCCATGCAAAAATGGACCCCCGAGAGGACCTATCTGGTAGGATGTGGAATCCTAAAGAGAGTCTGGTGGGCCCAGAGAGGGAGGATTTTGTCACACTAACACCCTTTTTTTGCCCCAAGGTTATAATATTGTGAGTTAGAGGGGAGAACAGCCCCTGTTCCCAGGGCACAAATAAAAGGAGTCAGTGTCCTTGGCAATTGAGGTGTTTATCACCCCCAGACAGCTGAGCCTGCCTCAGGCTTCACTATAACTGTGACACTGACCCCATGGATTGGCAGTCCCCTGGGCACTTCCTATAGTCCCTTCTAGCCACATGTGCTGGCTGGTAGGGCAGTTTCAGCCCTGTCCTCCACCCTTTCCCTATGGGGGAAGGTGTCTTTTAGGGACAGGTGGCTTCTGGTTCATGGATTCTTCCTTGAAGCAGAAGAAGAAGGAATTGAAAAAGGGATTCCCAGGAGGAGAAGCCAAATATCATCATCTTGCTGCAGTACTGGGGATCGAACCTGGGCCCTGATGCATGCTAAGCAAGTGTTCTACAGCTGATCTGCAGCTCCCCACTGCCTTCTAAAAGGAGGCTGTCGTCTGCAGAGCACATTAAGCCTGACTGTTTGGCTCTTCCATGCTCAGATGTCCCTGGGCTTCATCCTCATGCTCACCTGGTACCTGAAAGGCAGGGGAAGGAAGGTAGGGGTGGCCCCAGGGAGCTGCAGGCTGCAGCACAGGGGTGTGCACCAGTGGAGGAGAAGCAGGGGAGGAAGGAAGGAAGCAGGTTTGGCCACAGGAAGGTGAGCAGTCAGAGAACCCAGGACTATGAAAGCTCCACCTGTGTCTTACCTCCCAGTAAATCTGGTCCTCATAGCACTGGGAGTCTGGGGGGGAGTCCAGTGAGGGCAGCCTCAACAGGAGCCCTAGAAGGGGCAAGGAACAATATGTGAGGGGTCATGCCCATCCCCAAGGAGGCTGCCTACTGAGTGCCCCAGGAACAAAAGGACCAGAAAGCATGATGCTAACATGACACCCAGTACAGGTGGGCCACATCCATGTGCTGAGCACCTAGTGTGTGCCAGGGCCTGTGCCAATGCTTGACAAGCCTGCCCTCCTGAGAAATCACAGCAGCCCAGCAGGTGAACATTATCCTTGTGTTACATAGAAACCAACGGTCAGAGATGCTAAATAATTCATTCAAGTTTGCACAGTTGGTAGCTGATCAAATTGTGACTCTGTCATGAGCCAAACTACTGAGCTTCAGTTTCTTGGAGGGGCAGAAGAAATATTTCTCATATAATTAAGTTATTAAATAAATAAGTTGAACTTTAGAGGGTGAGACTCTGGAATCCTGGGTCAGGTTTTAGTATTAAGGCTAGACATCAGGAAGGACTGCCTGCCCAGGGCCAAAGACAGATGGACTCTCCGAGGTATTGGGACTGAGTTAGAAGTGAGGCCTGAAAAAATAAAAAAAGAAGTGAGGCCTGATTGTAGTGTTCCTTTTAATCGTTATCCTGAGACTTGCCTGCCCTCTAGTGGGCTGAAGGAGCAACACAGGGAGGAGATGGACCTATGGAGCCCAAAACAGGCGCCCTAGTCTACCTGGGCCTGGAGAGAGTAAGCACCCACTTGCATCTCTCCTTCCCAAGGAGGGTTGTTCCAGCCCCTCAGCCTGCCCTTCCTCTGGTACAAGGTACTCTCTGGCACAATAATTCTGTGAGTGAGCAAAGGAGTAGGATCCCAGGGCTTCTCCTCCAAAGAACCCTGTGGTGTATGTTCTTCTCTCCTTACAGCACCTTCAAACTCCCCACCTCCACCCAAGATCACTCACCAACAAGACTCCCGCCCACAAAAGCAAACGCTAGTGTGACAAACAGCCCAAAGAGCTGGTACACAGCCTGTGATGTGGCGCTGCGCTGACCCTCAGCTATGAGTGGAAACACGTCTTCCAGACTGTAAGGAAAGCAGATTGTGAGTCCTAGGATAGGGGCAGGAAGGGAAAGGATGGCCAGGGGTTTGGACTGGTCACTGTACAGCACTCGCACCAGGGGATACCCAGCAGCCAGAATGGCCTCCAGAGAACCTTCACCTAAGCCCTGTGGGCTTTGCAGGGCCACATGGGGAACACCTCTTGGCCACCATTCCACCTCTGCACTGCAGCCCCACCCCCACCATACACTTCTCTAGTCTCAGTTTGAGGATCCCTTATGACCTCCTCCTCCTGTGAGCCCTGAATTCCCAAAATAGAACCCCAAAGGTCATCATCTCTTACTACCCTTTGGTAACACTCAACACCCCTGAAATCATTTGTTCAGTAATCTTCTGCTGTGCTTGATCAGGGGGGCAGTCCCTGAGTTCATCTTGTTCTCTCCAGTTTCCCTTGCTCACACAAAATGATGGATGGATGAACAGATGGACAGATAGACAGACAGGCTGGTGGGCGGATATATGGATGGATAAATGGGTAGGTGAAAAGAGACAGCACACAAAGGAGCATGACAGGAGTCATTCCAGAGCAATGACTGCCATGTGGGTTATGAGGAAACTCACCCATCTCCATAAGCTTCGTGGGTGGTCAGTGCAGTGACAAGGACCCCCAGGAGGGCCCCCAGGACCCCTGGCATCCCATGGAGATTATGGACACCACAAGTGTCTTGGACCTTGAATTTGGACTCAAGACTGGCCTGGAGGGCAGGATGGAGAATCAGGTTCAGGCGCCCTTCCCACCCCACCATGGGTCTGCAGGGAGGTGGGAGGAAAGTGACCGCGATCTGCTCAGGGCCAAAGAGGCAGAAATACCGTGAAGAACTTGTACCCCAGCGTGGAGACTGTCCCAGCCAAGAAACCAGCTGCCAGAGCTCCGAAGGGTGTCAGCATCATTTCACCTGCTGTCCCCACCATGACCCCTCCAGCCAGTGCTGCGTTCTGGATGTGGACCTAAAGGTACAGGGGAGGCTCAGGCATTGGAGCCCCTTTCCAACCCTCACACCCACACCAGACCCAGCACCACTCGCCCTAGTGACACCTACTGCTTCCAGAAGTCTCTCCACCACCTAACCTCTAACTTTCCTGCTTTCATATTGTCTCCTCCTGTTCCGATCCACATAGCCTAGGGCATATTCCCTGGAGGCTTCTGTGCAGAGCCTCAGACTCTCCTCTGCCAGGCTGTCCCTCTGCCTCCCCAAGGCTCTTCCGCATACCATGTTGAGGCGCCCATCCCCACTGACAAGTGCTGACAGGGCAAAGGTGCTGAGTGTGCTGGCTGTCAGGGAGTAATAGGTGTTGAGGGCTGTCCGGTGCTGCGTGTCCCCCAGTGACGTGAGTGCGGAATTGAAGCTGGGCCAGAAGATCCACAGGAAGATGGTGCCTGAATGGTGGGCAGCCAGGAGTGAGAGGTTCAAGATGTGCAATGCAAACAACCCCTCTGCTCTCCCCAGGAATGGCTTCCCATCTGTAAAGTGGGATTGTAACACACCACCTTGGGAAGTGAGGAATGAAGCACGAGATGCCCACAGGTTCACAATCCAGATCCTCGAAGGTGCTAATTGCTTAGCAAGGGCAGCTACCAAAGGGCATCAGCACAAAGAGAGTACTCAGAGAACCACAGCATTAGGGTTTTCATAAAATATCAGAAAAAGGAAAGAGTAGCTGGGCATGGTGGCTCAGTGTAATCCCAGCACTCAGTGGGTGGAGGCAGGAGTTTGAGGCCACAAGTCTGAGACTAGTCTGGGTTACATAGTAAGATCTTGTCTCAAAAACAACATAAAAAAAAGAAAGGGAAGGAAAGCAAGAAAAAACAGAAACAAAAAGGTAAAAGGCAAAGGTCGCACTAGGTACTATATTGGTATACACCTGAAAACAATTTCTTTATAACCTCAACTACCTTTTAGAGAGGCCTGACTGTTGTGTATCGTGCAGGCTGGGCCAGCTCTACATGCCACCTGCCTGTAAGGGTCACAGGCCAATTCTAAAGGGACAGGAAGGCTGGGACAGGGAACAAGGAGAAGCCTGTAAGGTGAGCCAGCAATGCAGGAGGCTTAGGATTGCCCCTCAGTCCTGAGTGGCCAATTGGGTGTGACCTCCTGCAACCCCACTGTCTGGGTAAATCTGTCATACACATTTATTCTTTGTGGGAAGGGTTGGGAAAGAAAGGAGCAAGAGCTGTGTTCCCTCCTGGGTAACCTACACCCAACAAACCAGGAGGCCGAGGAAACCAGAAGTTTCCCAGGAATGTGTGGAAAGCTTGGGGTAACCTTTGGGCTTCAAGCCAAGCTTATCTGGCTCATACAGGGCATGGAAGCCTCAGCTGTGTATTTCACAACAAACCCAGAAGTGGATGAGAAATACAAGTGGTCTTTTTAATGCAAGAAGAGACACTGCAGTCCCAAGTCAGGACATTCTATGAAAAGTCGCATGAATTCCCTTCTGAGCAGGGGAGTTGCTTAGGAAAAGCTGAGGGTACGGTCAAACCCTGCTTCTGCCTGGTTGGCCATGACCCCTTCTTCCCTGCTTAAGAGTACAAGGGCTGCTGGGACCTTGAGAGAAAACAGCCCCAGGGCAGGCTGGAGTTGGTTTGACCCAGACCCAGTCTGGTTGGAATGTGCAGAAAGAATGAGAGAGCAGGAGGAGGAAGGGGGTGCCCAGGAGGAGGGTCTGTTTTCTATACAGCAGTCCTAAAGCCCCAGAATGTCTTAAACAGGAATGAGGTGGGTTGGGAATGAATCTGAGCCATGAGCACACGCAGAGCTGAGTTCAAAGTACTGAGCATGATACGTGCAGACTTCAGGGCTCTAGGAAAAGAATCCAAATGGGCAGAGTGTTCCCACTCAGAAACCCAAGGACTGTAGGCAGCACCCCGAGGGTCCCTGTCCAGATGGGAGGCACCTAGAACCAGCACCCATGTCACCCCCTCCTCAGGCCTCACCAATCATGGCAAAAAGGTCTGAATGGTAGATGGAGGTCAGGCGGTGCTTGCTCTTCTCCAGCTGGGGCCTGTAGAGGACCCGGGAGAGGACCAGCCCAAAGTAGGCACCGAATGTGTGGATGGTCATGGAGCCGCCAGCGTCTCTCACCTAGGGAGGTGCAGCTGAGGAGGAGGTGGCCCTGCCCACAGCTCACCCACATCAGAGCCTCACCATGTCACCCCACATGCCCACACCAAGCCCTATGCAGATTCTTACGCCCAGGAGATGGAGGAGCACAAACTCGTTGATGCCAAACAGCACCACCTCCAACAGGGCCATGAGCAACAGCTGCACAGGCCCGGTCTTGCCCAGGATGGCACCGAAGGAGATGAGCAGGGCTCCCGCGCAGAAGTCGGCGTTGATCATACTGAGATCAGTGTACAGAGGAAGAAAGGGGTGGGAAGCGGCTCTGGACTTCTGCCAGGCATAAAATGGGCAGCCTGGCACACTGGGAAGGGGGAAGGGGGCAGGAGCCATGTTCTTCCTTGAGGTCACATGGGCTACCCCAAGTCTTCTTGGCTGACAAAGTTCACAGTAGAGGGAAGAATCAGGACCTGCGCAGAGAGCTGCTTTACACCCTGCCTTTTCTCTATGCTTTCTTAGTACCCACGAGCTCTAGGATGATGGGGGCCCTAAAGAAGTGAGGCAGTGGGGACCAAGTGTAGGGGTCGAGGAGGGGAGAGGTCAGGCCAGGAGACTGGGCAGGACACCCTCAAACGGGGGAGGGGTCAACAATGGGTCAGGAGGCAGACTGGAGGGAAAGGGCTTAGCAAGGACCCTCAAGCAGGGCCTCCTGGCGGACCCAGGGAGGGGTCAGAGAGGACTCCGGTGCTCACCTCTCCATGCCAATGTAGATGTGGCCACCATAGAATGAGTGGAGGAAACCCTGGATCAATGTGGACCATTGCAGAGCAAAAGCAGCCAGGAGGAAGGTGAAGCCCACGCTGCTGAAGCCGTAGCGCTGCAGAAAGACCATGAGGAAGCCGAAGCCCACGAAGACCATGGTGTGCACGTCCTGGAAGCCTGCAGGGCGTAGGGGTACATGGGGGTACTGGCCCGCTCTGGCTACACTTAACCCATAAAACAAGCAGCCACCCTCTCACCAGCCAGGGCCACCCTGAGGTGGGGCCCTATAAAACTCCCCTGGCATGGTGGAGCCTCCCAGCCCCAAGATACCTGCTGGTCAGCATGGGGCAGCGAGAACCAGATTATCCTGGCTGTCCCCCTGTCAGGCAAGGGACTAGAACCTTCTGCTCTAATTTGCTCCCTCTGCCTCTACCCATTCATCCCATCCCTCAGTCTCTTCCAGCTGATCAGTCAAAAGTCCAGCCTACAGTACCCTGCTCTGCTGCAGTCAAGCCCACCCCTCCAGGCTCAAAACCCTTCTTCCCTTCAGTTTTCTTTTCAGTTTTTCCTTCCTGCTGGGAAGTCCTGCTGGATGTCTAACTTCCCATCTCTGCCATCAGTGTCTACACTCCTCCAGTTTGACAGTCAAAAGAAATAATTTAGGAAACAGCTTTAAATTGTTAATGAAGATTATTTGGTGGGTAATCGAAGGGAGGAATAGGGTTCTGGGTGCCCAGCTTCAATACAGGTGATACCCCCTGGAGCTGTGTAGAGTGGAGACTCTGGGAGAGAAGACTGACCTTTCTTTCTGTCTGTCCTTACTTTTTTCTTTTCTTTTTTTTAAACTGGGGACTGAACTCAGTGCCTTTGCACTGAGCTACATTTCCAGCCCTTTTTATTTTTAGACAAGGTCTGTCTAAATCACTAATTTCCCTAGCCTGGGCTTGAATTTGGGATCTTGCTTCATCTTCTAGAATGCAGGGGATATAGATATGTTCCATCACACCTGACTTGGTTTTTTTCTTTCTATAGTTTGAGCATTGTTGGTAGGTGAATCACTTCAATTTATAGTATGATAATGGGGTTCCTGAGCGGGAAGATTTGGGCCCTTTTCTGATTGCTTTCTAATCTGTACCACCCTGCATTAAAAAGTAAACCAAAGGCTGTGCATGGTGGCACATGCCTTTAACCCCAGCACTCAGGAAGCTGAGGCAGGAGGACTGCTACAAGTTCAAGGCCAGCCTGGGCAACTCAGTGACTTAGCAATACCTTGTCCCAAAATATAAAGAGGGATGAGGATGTAGCTCAGTACAAAGGTCCTGGGTTCCTTCCCCACGACTTGTCTTAAATGGCAATAATGATTACATCTCCTTATTCAGGTTTGGTTAGAATCAAAACTCAGTCTCTCAACCTTTCAACTGGAATCTAAACATCGAGCAACCTCCCTCCCCAGGGAATGTTCACACACAGATTTTCCTTGAGCTCTGCCTGCTGAGGGGCTGTTCCAGAGGTGGGTGTGGATGGCTAAAATGACCTGGGAACACTCCTGGTGAGGGTCCCTTTGAGATGAGTTGGAGCCTGTCCCCCAAACCCATGCAGACTTTAGTTGGAGAAACTATTGCCCTCCCCACCTTCCCTTACTGTTCCTCCCCCCCACCCCCCCGCACCGAGTGACTGGACATAAGATTATAGAACAAGGCAGCAGTTAAAGGCAGACCATTAGTATCTAACAAACTGGATTGAAACTCTAGCTCTGCCCACCTTATTCTGATCTAGTGACTTTGGACAAGCCACTTGGCTTCTCTAAACCTCAGTTATCTCATCTGTAAAGAACAGGTATAGATATGAGAAATAGGAAGCCAGGTATGGTGGTACACACATGTAATCCTAGCATTCAGAAGTCTGAGGGAGGATGATCACTAAATGCTTGAGGTCAGCCTGGGTTACATAGTTCCAACCAGAACTAAGTCTAAGTTGTTAAGGGTAAACTAAACATGGAATTCTAGTATAAAGCAGAATTAAATCACTATCAAATCTCTAAGGAATGTTAAAAATTTCTAGAGGCATAGTGGCATGGGCCTATAATTCTGGCACTCAGGAACTCAGGAGGCTGAGGCAGGATGACTGCTGTGCCTTTGAGGCCAGCCTGGACTACAAAGTGAGTTCAAGTTCAGTTTGAACTACACAGAGAGATCCTGTCTCAAAAAAAGATGAAGAAGAAGGAAAAAAAGAGGATGCGCAGGAAAAAGGGAGGGAAGAGCAGGGCAGGATGTCATCCTCCAACTGCACTCCCACTAGCCTCAGGACAATTGGCTATATTCTCCCAGAAGAGCTCACGGGCCACTCTGGTCTTGGTCACATCCTCATCCCTCACCCCTTCTAAGAAGATCCTGAATCCATCAATCCTAAATCTTTCTCCATCCAATAAATTCTTTAAAAAAGACTAAGACTGAGAGGCTGAGATATCTTTTAAAAAGATTGCCCAGTAGTACATACCTGTGATTTCAGCACTCAGGAGGCTAGGGCATGAAGATTGCATGACTTTGAGGCCAACCTGGACTACATAGTGAATTCAAAGATAGCTGGAACTACATAATGAGACCCTGTCTCGAAAAGAAAAAAAAAAAAAGGCTGCCCAATAATAATGAATTTTTAAAAGTAGTTGGGTATGGTAATGCACACCTGTAATTCCAGTACTTTAAGAGGCTGAAGCAGGAGGATCACAAGTTAAAGCCCACCCTGGACAACTTAGCAATTTAGTGAGAACTTGTCTCGAAATTTAAAAAGAAAAAAAAAAAAAAAAAAAAGGCTGGGGACACAGATCAGTCCCAGTACCAAACAGAAAAAATAAATAATGGAATATCCTTTTTTTTTTTTTCTTAGAACTTGTTCTTATATTTGCTTCCATGACCATTGTCATCATGGCTTCTTTCCCTTCTTTTTTTTTTTTTTTTTTTTTTTATCACTTGCCTCATAGAATAAGAAGGAGGTATGTATTATGGGTAAAAGCCCTAGTGTGGGAATCAAGAAACCATTTCTATTTCCTTTTGAAAGTTGCTGTGTGACGTTGGGCAGGTCACAGGACCTTCCTAGCTCTTTCCACACATTGGAGAAGGCTAGACCAGATGACAAGAGAAAGCCCATACTGCATAGACCACAGGGACCTCAGAGTGGATCTGTCCTTGGCATTGGCCAAGATCGGAGCTTGCCAAGAGCTGCAGGTTCCCTTTCATCTCCTGAATCAAAGGGCAATGGCTGCACTTCTCTGTGACCCTGACCCCTTCCCCTGGACACAGGGACAGGTGAGAAGCCGGTTCATCAAAGCATTGAGCTCTAGGGACTTTACAAGTTTCTCCTGCCCAAATCACCCCCACATTAGAGTCAAAGTCCACAGCGATGGCAATATAGAGCACAGAAAGAGGTAGGGATGGGGATGCAGTTTGCAGGGAAGAGCTCCATGCCTTGCTGTATAAGGTTTGGAGTTCACTCCCAAGTACCAGGGGAAGGGATGTTCCATTGCAAGGAAAGAAAGGGAAGGAAAACAGGAAGGAAGGAAGGAAGGAAGGAAGGAAGGAAGGAAGGAAGGAAGATGAAAGAAAGAAAGAAAGAAAGAAAGCCTCATGCTGTCTTCTTGCTGTGCTTCAGGGACTGAAAACTAAGTCTGAGAAGAACCCAGCACTGCAAAATCAAAACAAAGAAAAGAAGGCAAGGCCCCCAACCTTAAGGGAGGGGGTCCATACCCCTGACAGGGGGGACAATCTCCCTCTAGTGAGTCTTCTCAGCCAGCAAGTTACTCCAGTCTACCCCTCACATAATGGGGGTCACAACCCCTTTGAGACTCAGCTTCCTCCTCTGTGAAACAGGCTAACAGCATGTCATGCCACCTTTTCAGGTCTGGAGGCCGCGTGTCTGTGGATAGCTGGTTCTGACTCTGTAAGGTCAGCTTTGGAGTCTCAGGGAAGAAATGCCTGAGCTCAGTCTTGGCAGCCCCAAAGTGGAAAAGCTTCATACCTAACTCCTACCATCAGGGGCCCCCAGCACCCTCTTCCTATCAGTCCTGCCCAACAAGATTTTCTTTCCTGTAATCAGGGTGGAGCCATGAGAAAAGCAAAGGCTCTCAATAGCCCCCCAAAGCCCAAGAAAGCCAAACAGGAGGTGGGCAAGGGAGTCGTCAAAACTAGGGCTTTAGATCTGGTTCCAAAACCAGTTCTCCTACTTTTGACTATGTGACCCTGAGCCAGTCACTTAACTTTTCTCCGCCTCATCTTTGTCTGTCTCCTGGCCTAAAATGAGATTATGCAAGCTCCATCCTCAGCCCTGCACTTGGAACGCAGTGCCCCTAGAATAAAGGGCCCTTCAGCTACTCAGAGGGGAGATCCTCCGCCCAGAGACACCTGGGAACGTGGAGTCTCTGTCCCCCGCGCGCCCTCTTCGCACTCACTTGGGTAGCGAAAGTAAAATTCATTGTCCGCGTTACTGTGGTTGCCCCAGTGCCAGAGGGCAGCATCGGTTTCGTGGTTGTAGCGTACGAAGATGGCAAAGAGGATGGCGGTGATGCCCTGGAAGAGGAGGCACAGCAGAGGCAGTTGGAGTCGCCGGCCTGCGGCGCGGCGGGAATTCCCGCCCATGGCACCCAGTGGTAAAGTCGCAGGCACGACTGGGGTTCGCGGCGCTTAGTGCGCTGACACTCCTGCGGCAGACTGACAGGTTCCACTCGCGAGACCCCGCCCACCACTGGGTCACGCCCACAAGGACCCTCCCACCCTAGGCCGCGCCCACCGGAAATTGCACTCCAACGAGGCTCCGCCGGCCTCGTGCCCCTGGTGCTGCTGCTTAAGGCTGGCTTCAAAGGATAAAGCCTCGGGCCACCGCTTGTGTCGGGCGAGGTTTCGACTGGATCCGTGTGCACACCCCCAGGTCCTGTCTCCATTGGTCTGGTGGGGACAAACCCTTGAAAATGACCCTGGAAAGATGCCTTATATTCTTACCCTGCTGAAGGCCACAATTGTTTAGGACCTGCAGTGGGAGGAAGGTGGCCACATGGTGTTAACTTAAGAGTGTCTCTCAAAAAACAGGTTTGTTACCCAAAGAAACAGAGGCTGTGGGGACCAGGAAGAAGGTCTACTGAGCCCGCAAGGATGAGGCAGGAGGGAGGAGATGCAGAATATTTTCCTGGGGAGGCTTGTCTGAAGGATACCTAACACCTGTGCAGAGAAGGAGAACGAGACAGAGGAGCTGTGCCAAGAAGTAAGCAGCAGGAGACTGGCAGTGTAAACCTTACATGTGTTCAGGGCCTCGGGCTGGGATCAGGAATGGGAAGGCTTTGAAGGCCCTGTGAGGGACATGGCTTCTGCCCTGTGGACTCTGGACCACTGACAGTTCTAACAGGTAGGGATCACCCCATCCATACACCCCCACTCCCTTCATCTCCTCACACTCCAGGTTCTAATTCCTGACCCCAACAGTCCACAAGGGAACTTCCTTTTTTTTTTTTTTTTTTTTTGTCTTTTTCCTTTTTATCAGTACCGGGGATCGAACTCAGGACTGCCTGCTTGCAAGGCAAGTGCTTATGCCCCTGAGCTAAATCTCCAGCCCCCAACAAAGGAACTTTCTTTGTTCCATTTACCCCTTCCCAGTACACTTTCTCTTCTCAGTGACTCAAGCTCCCAAGCTAGCTAGCATGGGCTCTGGGGAACAGTTGGATTTTGGGATCCAGATTTTCTATGCACCCAGCTGGGGCACGTGGGTCTGTCTTTGATGGCTGAGGCCCCAGTTGACAGCTTGACACTGGGGCCCACAGTGACCCCTATCAGCAGGAAGTGTGTTTTCAGAGCCCCTGTTAGACTGGGCATGGGGGCTGACTGGTCATATATTGCCTCCAGAAATAGTTCAGCATCTGGGGGCTCCTCCCAGGCCCAACCTTCTGCCCCAGAGATGCGTCTTGAGCCCAATTTGGGAGCAAGAGTTGCTCTGGTCTGTCCCTGGGAGAGGAGGAGCCTTTGATGGGAGGATGGGCTTTCCCAGCATCTGGAGCTGCTTCTCTGTCTGCTTCTGTTTTCTGCACCTCTATCGCTGTCTCATCTGCTGTCTCTTCATCTCTTGAGAGTCCTCTGGGTCTCTGATTTTCCCTCCATTGTTTTTCATTCATTCATTCATTCATTCATTCAGCAAAGTCTTGCAACCACAACTATAGGCTCTAGTCAAGGTATATCATATGGTTGGATCCTAGAGGCCACTGCCTGGTAGATGTTAATCCTTTAGGTGTGGGTTGTGGTAGAGGTTCTGCCTGCAAGGAAGGGCAGGTGAGTTTTTAAGCAATAATATCCTTCCCATGTACTCATTTATAAATATTTATCTATTAAACAATTTTATTAGTTATTTAAGCAGTAAATATTTATCGGGCAGTAGTTGTATGTTGGGCCGTTTCTTATGTGTTGGTTATACAGCAATAGAAAAAAGTCAGTTGGCCCTGAATCAAGGATAGCTGCTTCCTGACACTGTTGGTTTCAAGCAGGAGCCCAAAGAGATGTCTTTTTATGGTCTGTTGGCCATTTCAGAAGTTGGGCAGTGAAATGGTCAATTCATTAGAAAGAAACAGCTTTGGGGCTGGGGATTTAGCTCAGTGGCATAAGCGCCTGCCTTGTAAGGAGGCAGTCGTGAGTTCAATCCCCGGGACCGATAAAAAGGAAAAAGACAAAAAAACAAAAAAAAAAAAAAAAAAAAGAAAGAAAGAAAGAAAGAAAGAAACAGCTTGAAGTAACCCATCACCACCACCATGAGCGGGTGTGAATGTGGCAGGTGGCCCAGGATGGGAGCCACCAGCATTTACTAGGACCTGCGCCATGCTGGGAGTTAGAGCACCGGAAAACCAAGCAACCCCTCCCCACTGCCTGTTTTGTTTTGTTGAACTTCAATATACATGAAAGTATGGAAAGCTATTTTGAAGAGAATGAGAGATTCTATGATAGCCATTAGTGACTTTCCTGTTGTCTGGTTTTGAAGACCTAAAATGCCTTCCTCATTCTGTTTGGATCAGTTTTATAGTATGTTATTTTGTATGAAATCTCTGTATGCAAAGACATGAACAACTATTTGTAAGAAAACAAGAGACAATATGATAGACAATGAAGATCTCAGGTTGTCTGGCTTTGAAATTTATATCTCTTACATTGCTTTCTTATGTCCTATTTTGTTCTGTTTTGTTGTGTTTAATTTTACCCCCTTTAAAATAAAAGTAAAAATTTTTAAAAAAAAGAAAAAAAATCAAGAAAAGGAGGAAAAGCCTGGCATGGTAGCATATGCCTATAATCCCAGCACTTGGGAGGCTGAGACAAGTGGACTAGTGTGAGTTCAGGGCCAACCGTGGGCTACATCATGAGTTCAAAACCAGGCTGACAGACATAGGGAGATCCTGTCCAACAACAAACAGCTAGACATAGTGGCACACTCCTCTAAGCCCAGCACTTAGGAGGTTGAGGCAGGAGGATCATCACAAGTTCAAGACCAACCTGGGCTACAAAGTGAGCCCAAAGCCAGCCTGAAATGCATAGTGAGACTCTGTATCAAAAAGACAAAAAAAGTGGACAAAGAACAAGAGAAAAAGAAAAAAGATTTTTCACTAATGAGGAACTTATTTTTAAAATTTAAACCCAAAAATAAATAAATTTAAAAATTTTAAAGTTGTGTTGTTTAAAAAAAAAAAAAGTCACTACTTGAAACTTGTGGTCTGACTTTGCACTAAACTGCCAAGTGGTTGACAAATGTCAGAAGATAAAAACCTCAGAGGATCCTGTTTAGGGGAAGGGAGAAGACTGGCTGGGGACAGGGAGGATATGAAGGAAAGTGTCTTGGGGAACATGCTCCCTGGTTCATGCCCAGAAAACCCTTTTGGGTTCTGAATCTCTGTTTCCAAATTCCTTTTTTTTTTTTGAGACAGGGACTACTTATGAAGTCCAGGATGGTCTTTGCTATGGATTAAAAACTGATGGTCAACGGGCTGGGGATTTAGCTCAGTGGCATAAGTGCCTGCCTTGCAAGCAGGCAGTCGTGAGTTCGATCCCCGGGACCGATAAAAAGGAAAAAGACAAAAAAAAAAAAAAACACAAAAAACTGATGGTCAACTTAACACTCACTGAATTAAATGGCATGATGCATATAGATGGCCCACCTGATGAAAATTGCCAGCATAAAGGGAGATGTGGAGAGAAAGATTGAGGCATTGTGGGTTCTTCTAAGTATTGTTTGGAGCCTTTGGTTCTCCTGGAGGAGTTTGTCATGGCTGGCTTCCCCAGTATGAATTCAGTCATTATCAGAGGAGCTCGGAACCTTGTCACTGAGAGTGGCTGTGGTTCATTTTGGGGGAGCTCTGGTCCTTACATTGAGCATCACTTCCTGGCTCCAGAAGGGATGGTGTTTGCTGTTTAATTTCCAGGAGAAATTTGTCACACTGGCATGTACTCAACTTTTCTCATTGTCATAGGAACCCAGGACCTCATTGTCACTGAAGATGGCTGTAGTACTTTTCAGGGGAGGTCTGGTCCTTTTTTGAGTGTCACTGCTTGGCTGTAGTATAGAACCTTCAATCTACTGGCACAATTTCTTTATCCTACTGGCACAGACTTTCTAATTTCCACCGCTGACCTTGGGGCCTACCCAGGGCAGATCCAAAAAACAGACTGGCAAGAGTCCTTGTTGGGCTTCTAGACTTCCAGTTGGACTTGTGGGAGGCATTGTCGTGGGCTCTGGGTCTTCAGCTGAACTCATGCAGGACATTGCTGTGGGATCCAGGCCCTTGGCTGAATATTCTGGATCTTTAGTGTTGTGGATAGATTTCTAAATTTTCTTGTGTTAAACTCTGGGCAACCATCATAAAATAATATTATAAATTCTGTGTCCTTTATGTAGTTGTTCTCCCTGCAGCCCCTGACTACAACAGTCTTAAACTCACTATTTAGCCCAGGTTATTAGCCTGTCATCCCTACAAGTGCTGGGACTACAAGCATATGATACCATGTGTGGACCAAAATCTGTTTTTTCCAAGATCTGAATACAACTGAAGTTCTGGATTCAGCAGCAGGGCCACATATGAAATGGGCAGTAAATAAGGAGGTAGCTGGGTTGCACCTGCAGAAGGGTCTTAAAGGAAGAGGGTTGCTTGGTCAGAAGAGAGGCCTTTAGAGGTGTGGGAGCTCCATTTCTCAGGTTTCACTGTGGAAGCTGCTCGCTAAAGGCTTGGAGAAAGTTATGGGAGTCAGACCTGGCCCCAGGTCCAGGAAGAGCCTTTTCATCCAGACCTGCTCTCCTGGAAGAGCCTGGCCCTCCTAAAGTGAGGCTAGGAAGCTAGCAAGACAGCCTTGGACCCAGTGGGATAAGGAGCCCCAAACACTCTCACCAGAGCCTCAGAGGCAATGTCATAAGATTCCAGCAGATAATTCCCACTCCAGTGGCAGAACCCATGCCTCCAAGTGAGCCAGCCTGCCTGGTGGACTCTGGATCAGTGCCAACTGTGACTACATATCAGAGCCGCCTGACCCAGAAGGAAGAACTTTGAAAAAGAGTAACGCTTGGCCCTACCCTGAAGATGTTGATTTAATTTGCTGGGGAGGAGTCTCAGCACTGACTTTTTTTTTTTAAGGTTCACTGGTAACAAAACTTATTTGAAAAGTAAAAGTAATGTAGGGAGAAACTGGCTCTGAAAAGCTAGCTTGGACTAAGTAAAAGAGGAATAAGTAAGATAAAAGGTATACCCTGGAGGACATAGGGCGGCAAGGGATTGTAAGGAAAGCCACGATAGTGGTATAGAGGACTGAATCTCCCAACCTACTATATGTCTGATACAAGTTCGTGTTCTCTAAAATCAAAGAATGAATTTTAGGAACAATGGAGGTTAAGAGCAGAATATTTATTGATAGAAAGGAAGCTTCTGTCTGAGAGACAGAAGGGGTCCCAAGCGGGTTGCCCCAACTTTCTTTTTAAAGCTCTCCAATTTCGGTGTACAGCCAGAATTGTAGATCATTCATCTAGAACAGCAGCAAGCACTACTATCCACCCCCACCCCCAAACCAGCCTCCCTGGGAGCCTGTGAGAAGAGTCTGAAGGCATTGCCCCAGGTCTATTAAGTCAGAAACTCAGGGAGTGGGGCCTGGTAGCCTACTTTCTAACAAGCCCCCTGGGTGATTCAGATAAACACCAAGTTGGAGAACCATGGATGTAGGGAAGCTTTGAAGTCTTCCAGGCTCTCAGACTCTAGATCCAAGCTCACTTGCCCACTTAAGGATGTATGGTATGTGGCTCAACCTGACTACAGGACAAACCAGTCAAACCTGAGATCACAGAGTGGTTTTTCTTCTCTAGTGCAGTGTCACAGATCACTGTAAAAAAGCAAAACAAAACTACCCATCTTCATAAGTGAAATAAATCTGACACACATGTGTAAATACCGCATTGTTTCTCTGCTGTGAGAAATCAAAAGCGTAAATAAGAGCCAAAATATATAATAGGTATTGTGAAATGAGAAGAAAATGCTCAAATGGGGAGAGGAACAAGAGGGTAGGGAGGAAAGAAGGGAAAAGTAAAAATTAGAAAAGAAGGAAACAAAACTTTTGTAAATGGGGAGGGGAGAAAGTTGGAGGGAAAGAGAATGAGAAAAAAGGAAATAAGTTATTTCATGTACAGATACAAACTCTCTATGATGAATGTGATCATTATGTGTATTTAAAATCTGATTGGGAGGGAAAAAACTCTACCCATCGCCAGTCTTTTTCCAATAGATGTTCAGTTTGACATTAGGCAAATGAGTCAGGCTTGCTGCTCCCCTCCAGGTCTCAGAAAATCTACTGCTTGAGTCCTTCGGCCCAACTGCTTCATGAGGGCCTTCATTGTGATACCTTGAAAACCATTCGTTTGCTTGCTTTCTTGCCTGCTTTCTGGTCTTTTTATAGTTCATGCTGGCCTTGAACTCACTTTGTAGCCTAGACTTCAGGCATGTGCCACCATCCTGGGCCTCTGTTTGCTTTTCTTTTTTTGTCTTTTTCCTTTTCATTGGTACCAGGGATCGAACTCACGACTGCCTGCTTCCAAGGCAGGCGCTTATGCCGCTGAGCTAAATCCCCAGCCCCTCTGTTTGCTTTTCACCCCTCACCAAGCTTTGGGTTTCAGGGCAAGGAGAAAAGGTTCAGCCTTGGAGCAGGTTTGGTTCTGCTGCTCAGGGAAGATGATGCACAGTGATCCTGAGCAGAAAGACTCCAGGCCCTCAGTGGCAAAACAACAACAAAACCCCCAAATCAACGACTGATGTGTCAGTCCTAATAGAATAGGAAAACCAGACCTATGTCAGAGACAGCCCAAAGCAAAGGCTTATTTGGGAGGATGACAGTTTCAAACCTGGCCCAGGAGGCTCTGGCTAAGGATGTGAGGATTTCAGTTTGCAACCATCAGTTCCAGGACATATGGTAGGATGTGAGGGGCCCCAGATATCCTCAGAGCTTTTCTCCAGGCTTTTCTGTCAGCTTCGGAGCCATTGGAAGCCTCAGAAGTGAAAAAAAAAAAAAAAAGAGGTAAGACCTGGACAGGAAAAAGTGGCACACTTTCAACCTATAGGATACCTGCAGGGAAGAGGGACAGTAACAGGAATGAATGAAGTCGTAGCATCATGAGAGAAGTCAGGAGGGCACGGCCAGGAATTCTGCCTCAGCATCCCAGCTGTCTTCCCTTGTCCAGATCCTCTGCAACTCCCCCTGCAACATTGCAGCAAGGCTGTCCCCAAAGCACTATTGTATACATTAGTACTTCAGCACTCATCAGCTTTGAATTTCATCTGATTTGGTACTCAACACTTTTCAAAGTGAAAATTTTGTCCCAGAACTCATTTATGTGGAACTGCAAGCTAGAATTTGCAGAAATTGATTGCTTCATCACTCACTATCCTTTCCAGATGGAACAATTTATTTGATGGTGGTTGTTTTTGGTACTCAACGCACCCCCAGTACCAATTAGTGAGTCCCGAGGTACCACTGTATTACAATACTTATTCTGTGAATCTAGATCCTGCCTCTCACCAGTGCTGCAGTGGGAGCTTCATATGGACTTCAAACAGTATGACCAGACAGAGTCTCACCTTAGAATTTGCACTGTGTACTTTCGCTTTCTTGCCGGGGGCATCTTTCCAAGAACCTGGAAAGCTTCATGCACATGCAATCTTGAATCATAGCAGAAATCACAATAGTGGGGCCACTGTTGACCAATGGCAATCAGAGCCAGTAGCTAAAATATCCCCTTTTCTTTCCCCTCATCAGGGGGTTTTGAGAATGCATTTTACATGTCTCCACAGAATTTCCTGTGACACAGAATGCCAGTCACTACAGACTTTGATTTTACCTCATCCCTGTTCTACTCCCCCTGACCTGCACATCTGTTGTCTGGAAATTATGCCTAAATAAACTGTTATTTGTAAACTTGGGTCCAGGATTTGCTTTTGGGAGACTCTGACTAAAACAATTTGTTCTAAATTGCAATGTAGACCCTCAGGATGGGATTTTAGAGCTGGATCATTCGTTAGTGACAATGCAAAAAAAGGGACTCATTGTGGTGGTGTATGCCTGTATACCTAGCACTTAGGAAGCTGCAGCACGAGGACTACTGAGAGTACAAGGCTAGTTAGCCTACATAGCTAGACCATGTCTCGAAAAAACAAAAATCAAACTAAAAATAAAAAGGAAGCTGGGCTCGGTGACACATGCCTGTAATCCCAGTGCTCAGGAGCCTGAGGCAGAAGCATTGCTGCAGAGTTCGAGGCCAGTCTGGGCTACAAAGTGAGTTCATGGTCAGCGTGAACCATATAATGAAACACTGCAAAAAAAAAAAAAAGGGACCCTGTTGCTGATAATTCTTGATATACAGAAGTGTTTAAAAAAAAACCCTAAGATTCTCAACTGTGAAGGATTAGAATTGGGAAAAGATGAAATATTTGGGATATAATATAGAGGTAATGGTAACAATAAAAATTGGCTTGCTTTTGTTAAATATTTTGGAACCTGTGAAAAAAATGTGTCATGTTAGTCGGGCATGGTGGTGCACACCTGTAATCCCTATACTTGAAAGGCTGAGGCAGAAGGATTGCCTTGAGATCGAAGCCAGCCTGGGCTACATACGGAATTCAAGGCTAGCAAGACTGTCTCAAAAAACAAACAGACAAATTACAGGGTAAATTTAACCAACTATAAATTCAACCCTGCTATGAAAACTGAAGTTCTCTCTAGCAATGCCTAAAAATACTCTCACTTCATTTGCAGGGCAGATCATGCTGAAAACCAAATGGCAGACCTAACTCACAGAACTGCAAAGGAGACTGGATAAACAGTTTAAACAGGTCACAGTCAAAACACACCTGTAATTACAGGCACACCTGTAATTCCACCACTCAGGGTAATGAGGCAGAAGGAAACACAAGTTCAAGGCCAGCCTAGGAGACATAGCAAGATCCTGTTTCAAAATATAAACAAACAGACAGACCTCAAAACTCTGATAAGAGAATAAGACTCCAAGAACTGGGATGGGATATTTGGGTGCATGAACCTGAGGTTTTGTGTGTTTGTTTGTTTTGGTGGTGGTACTGGGAATTGAACCTAGAGTCTTCACATTAAACTGCATCCCCAGCCCTTTTAAAAACTTATTTTAATTAGTGAGATTCATAGCTGGGTAGAGTGATGTACACCTGTAATCTCAGCACTCCAGAGGCTGAACAGGAGGCTCAGTTCAAGAGTTCGAGACCAAGTGAGTTTGAGACCAAGCTGGGTACAAAGTGAGCTCAAGCCCAGCCTGAACTGCATAACAAGACCCTTTTTTGTCAAAAAGACCAAAAAAAAAAAAAAAAAAAAAAAAAACTAATGAGGTTTATTTGGTATATTTTAGGTACACATAATGATCACATTCATCATGTGGAATTTGTATCTGTACATGATATATCTCGATTCTTTTTTTTCCCATTCCCCTCCCCTCCCTTCAATCCTCTTCCTCACCTTTTTTTTTTTTTTTTTTTTTTTTTTGTCTTTTTCGTTTTTATTGGTATCAGGGATCGAACTCACGACTGCCAACTTGCAAGGCAGGCACTTATGCCACTGTGCTAAATCCCCAGCCCCATTCCTCACCTTATTTACAAAAGCTTTGTTTCTATTTTTTCCTTCATTTTTTTCTTCTTGTGCCCTGTTTCCCTTCTTGTTTGAAGATTTTCTTCCCACTTCACAATATTTATTATATAATTTGGTTCTTATATTTTCAGTTTTTCACACCACAGAAACAATGCAGTATGTACACGTGTCTGATTTATTTCACTTAAGAACACAGTCTCAAGGTGCACCCATTTACCTAGAAGTGTCTCTAGCTTATCTTTATGGCTCAGTAGTACTCCACTGTATAAAAAAACCACATCTTTGGGGCTAGGGATTTATCTCAGCAGCATAAGCATCTGCTTTGCAAGCGCATGGTCATGAGTTCGATCCCTGGTACCAATAAAAACAAACCAAAAAAAAAAAAAAACCCACGTCTTTATTCATTCATCGGTTGACAGGCATTTGAACTTTTTTCAAGGTTTAGCTGTTATAAACCATACCACTGTAGACATGGGTGTGCATACATCACTGAGATATGATGCTTTTAATTCTTTCAGGAAGATACCAAGAAGGGGAATAGCTGGGTTGAATAGAACCTCTACTCCTAGTTTTTGAAGAGTCTCCACACTGACTTCCACAGTGATTGCACAGTCTACCCTCCCACCAAAAGTGCACAAGGGCTCCTTTTTCCCTACAGCCCTGCCAGCATTTGTTATTCATTGATTTCTTTTTTTTTATTTTAAAGATAGTAAAATCCAACAAAACAAGACAGAACAAAGCTGATTAGAACATTGCAGAAAATTGGTATGGAACCTCAAAGCAGGACACTAGGAAAACAATAATAGCTATCACAGTATATCTTCTTATCTTCACAACCATTGTTCATTCCATCAGGTATAGTAAAATCAAAACAAAAACAAAACAATATAGAACCAATCAAAACAGAATACTGAATAAAGCAAAAACAATTCATCAGAACAGAGCAAAACAGTGAAAACAATATTGGACTTCAAAGACAAGATAGGAGGAACTCCCCTATATTTATTATATTGCATATTATCATCCTCCCAAGAGATGCTTCGACCACTGGCCCCAGGGCTGCAAAATCAACCAAACAATACAGGCCTTTAGTTGCTTTATGTACCTCAATTGCTATCGACTCAGGCTGTCGACTCAGGCTTAGAACTATCTGGTTGCTGGAGGGGTGGGATATGGATGGTGTTCGATTCTCAGCCCACAGACTTACAGGAGGTGCTGCCTTTTCTCTCTCTGAAAAGCACGTGGCTTGCACAGCTTAGCCAGCAGAAAAGGTGACTAGTTGATTTCTTGGTTGGTCCCACAAATCCCAGCATGGCCAATTCTTAGGAGATGCTGACTTTTCTCTGATTTCTTGATAATAGCCATTTTTTCTGGAGAAGGAACCTCAGCATTGTTTTAATTTGCATCTCTCAGATGACTAGTGGTGTTGAACATTTTTTCATGTATTTATTTGCTATCTGTATGTCTTCATCTGATAAATGTATATTCATTTTAGATGCTCATTTTTGGATTGAGTCTTTAAATTTGGGGAGGGTCTCATTTTTTGAGTTCTTTAAATATTCTAGATATTTAAAAAAACATTGTAGATATTTAGTCCTTTGTCTGCAGCCCTTTTCATTTCATCTTTTTTTTTTTTTTTTTTTGTTATTTTATTGGTACCGGGGATCAAACTCAAGACTGCCTGCTTGCAAGGCAGGTCCTTATGCTGCTGAGCTAAACTCCTGTTATGGTTTATGTCTGTGTCCCCCAGGCCTCATGAGTTTGAATTGTGCATTTGTTATTCATTCATTGTATAGTGCTTAGATTGATGGTGTTAGTGCTACATCCACTTAGGGGTGGAAGCCAGGATGTGATGTAATGGCAGAAAGAAGGTGTCTCTTTCTCTTTGCTAGTTCCAGCTTGCTGTTTGCTGTTTGCAGCCACCATGAAAGGTGGCCCAGTCATGCCCGCCTGCCTGGGAGCCAACTGAGTGTGGATTGAAACCTCCAAAAACTGTAAGAAATAAACCTTTCCTTTCCCAACTTGGGCATCAGGTATTTTGTCTCAGCAACGAGCATAAAGTAACTAAGACAGAATTTGGTACCAGGAGTGGGGCCGTTTGTTGTGACTATATCTGACCATGTTTTTCGAGAGGCTTTGGAAATGGCTTGTGGACAGAATTTGGAAAAGTTCGGACATGTCGCCTGGATGCATGGAGCTTAGGCTGTTCTGTAGAGGAGATTCTGGTCAAAGCTCAGGAGACCAGAAGGCTGATAGAAAGCTGGATGGTAAAGACCAGGCTTGGAGGGGCTGGGGATTTAGCTCAGTGGCATAAGTGCCTGCCTTGCAAGCAGGGAGTCATGAGTTCGATCCCCGGTACCAATAAAAAGGAAAAAGACAAAAAAAAAAAAAAAAAAGACCAGGCTTGGGAGGTTTCTGCTGGGAAGGACTACATTGGTCATTGGACTCCACATGATGTGTGTTATGGCTTGGCAGAAAGTTTGTCTGCATTTTGCTCCTGCCCAGAGACTTTGCCTGAGACTGAGACAAAGGGCAATGGACTGATTAATCTTGAAAAAGAAATTAAAAAGCAATCGAACATTGAGGCTGTAGCATGGCTATTGTTGGGGGCTTTCAGCCAGCTTTATGTTTCAAATCAGGAGCAAAGAGCCCAGCAGGATAATGTACAATGCTGTGAGTTTGGCCTGAAGGAAAATTCCAGGAAGGCTGTGGATTGTAAAGACAGAGTTGAGATTTTGATTCCTGAGGAGAAACAGAGAGATAAGAAAGATGGCCCCGGGGCATCCCAGGAAGGTCCCCACCCTGTGCAGCCTCACAGCAAAGGTGAAAAAAATTTGCTCAGAGGAAAAAGCTACAGAGTGCCATGCTCCACAATGGCAACAGAGGCCACGTGAATTTCCAAAATGGCGGCAACACAGAGAAGCTTTTCATTACAATCAGGTAAACAGAGCCCTGCCATCCAGGCAACTGACCCCTACAGTCAAGAGAGAGAAAAGCCTGGCTACTGCTTCAGCTAGCAGCAAACCTTGGCGGCATCCACAAGGTGCTGATTTTAGGTGCAAGGAAAATGCACAAATTCTGAAGGTAAGATGGCTTCCACCTGGACTGCAAAGGGCCTGGATAGCCAAGCAGTGTGCCCCTGAGAGGGCAATTTGTGAAGATGTAAGGGTGAAGCCAAAGGTGCAGTGAAGACCCCAGAAGTTTGGAAAAGACAGGAATGTGGATGATCCAAGGGAAGCTACAAAAGGTGAGCAGAGAAGACTTAAGAGAAAAGCTGCAGGAGTTGAAATTGTCAGAAGTGCCCTCAGGGTGGAATCACCCAAGCCTTTTGGAACTTGCAACCAGATTGCTTCAGATGCTGAACATGAAACTCTAGGACTTAATGTTTGTCCTGCTGGATGTTGGACTTGCTTTGTTTCCGATGCTTTATATTCCTGTTTGTAACTTTTGGAATGGTAATGTTTATTTTGTCTCTTTGCATTTGAGAAATATTTAACCTTGTTTCATTTGTACAGGGGGTTACAGTTAAGAGTTTACCATAGATCTTGGAGGAGACTTGGGACTTGGACTATTCAGCAATGCTGAAGCTGTTAGAACTTTGGCAACTCATCTAACTAAATGTCTTTTTTTTTAATTTTTTATTTTGAAAGTATACAACAGAACAAGTCAGAATAAAGCCAACTAAGATCGTACAGTGAAACTGGTACAGAACTTCACAGCAGGTTATCGGGATAACAGTAATAGGTATCACAGTATATTTTGTTATCTTTATAATAGTTGTTCTTTCAATCCCGTATATCAAAATGAGATGAAATATAGAACACTATAGAACTTATCAAAACAGAATATTGAATAGAGCAGTACCATTACTCAGAAAAGAGCAAAACAGTAATAAAAACATTTGCCTTCAAAGAAATGGTAGAAGGAAGTCCCCCTTATTTGCTATGGTCAACCTCCCAGGAGATGCTCAGATTTCTGGTTCCCACTTGCTAATGGGCGGGGAGGGGAGGAGAAGGAGGATAGGGGAAGTGGGATATTTGACTCTAGGCCATATAGCAGTAGGTTCACTATTGCTAAGCAGGGAGGCAGAATGGTCATTTGTTTTCACAGCGTCCTCAGTTCCAACATGGTGTGGATTTCAGGAGACACTGCTAGTTCTCCCCCTGGAAGGGCTGCAGTGGGCCACACTACCACCGCTTACCAGGGAGGGGAGGTGCTGGCTTGGCTTCCCAGAGTCCTAAGTTCCAACATGGCGTGGATCTCAGGAGACACTGCTAGTTCTCACTAAATGTCTTTTGTATAAAGGATGTATATGAGTCCTGGGGGCCAGGGGTGGAATGTCATGATTTATGTCTGTGTCCCCCAAGCCTCATGAGTTTGAATTGTGCATTTGTTATTCGTTCATTGTATAGTGCTTGGATTGATGGTGTTAGTGCTACACCCACTTAGGGGTGGAAGCCAGGATGTGATGTAATGGCAGAAAGAAGGTGTCTCTTTCTCTTTGCTAGTTCCAGCTTGCTGTTTGCTGTTTGCAGCCACCATGAAAGGTGGCCCAGTCATGCCCGCCTGCCTGGGAGCCAACTGAGTGTGGACTGAAACCTCCAAAAACTGTAAGAAATAAACCTTTCCTTTCCCAACTTGGGCATCAGGTATTTTGTCTCAGCGATGAGTATAAAGTAACTAAGACAACCCCCAACCACCCCTCCCCCTTTTTTTTGCGATAATGGAGATCGAACTCATGACCGTGCACTTGCCAGGCAGGCCCTTATTGTTGGGCGCAGGCGCTCAACATACCATACCCCACCCAGGACTAAGGACCACGTCAGCTTCCGCAATGCACTACGTCCCTCTCCAAACTAGCCACCTCGTGCTCACTCCCTTTTCGCCCCATGCTGACTCTGTGGCAACCCCTGATTGGCCACAGCTGGGTATATTAACCAGAGCCCACGTCCCATTCCAGCCCTGCCTCCTCGTGAGCAGCTCTTGTGGCAGCCTGTGATTGGTCACGGCCGAATATATAAGCCAGAGTCTGCAACAATAAAGCGGCAGTTCCTGTTACCAACAAGAGCGTCCTCTGTCTCATTGGGGGGCTGCGCTGGTCACCTTATGCCACTGAGCTAAATCCCTGGCCCGCCCTTTTCATTTTAAAGCATAGCCTCACTAAGTAATTAATTTGCTCAAACTGGGCTCAAACTTACAGTCCTGCCTCAGCCTTCTAGAATGCTAGGATTATAGGTGTATACCACAGTCCTGCCTCAGCCTTCTAGAATGCTAGGATTATAGGTGTATACCATATCACCCATTTGATGAACCTGAGAATCTTGAATCTTCTGAGTTTTAATATGCCAGATCAACAGAAACATATTCTTCCCTTTCTAGAGGAAACCATCCTCCCCTCGATGTGAGCTCTGCAAAGATCTCACAAGAGACATCTGTCTCAAGACATGTTACCTGGGTAGGGATATAGCTCAGTGGCATAAACACCTGCCTGGCAAGTGCAAGGTCCTGAGTTCAATTCCCAGTACCTCAAAAAGAAAAGAAAAAGTTATGTTACTTATCTATCTGGTACCACCCTTTAAATCATCTTCAGGGATAACTAGGTTATTCCTGCATAAAAAGATGGACAGTATCATGACTTGGCTAATGTGAACCTGTTGGAACTGAGAGAATACAGAGTGAATCTAGGAATGTGAGGAATGTAAGGTTGGGCCTAAAATATGGCTCAGCAGTGTAGCATCCTCCTGACAAACACAAGGTCCTGAGTTTGATTCCTGGTACCACCACCACAAAAAAAACAAAAAAAAAGAGGAATGTTTAGGGTTGAATCTGAAGAATTTATAAATGTGAAACCCTCATCTACATATGTTTGGGATTCATTGTCCTTGAAGGAACATTTGGAACTAGTACTAATTGAGAAGATGGCTCTTTGAAACTTAGACTCAGTAACAGACTACAGTGGGTAAGGTGGAAACACCAAAACTGTCTCACATGATATTGAAGGCCTGAGAAAGCCCACGAGATGGAAAGTTTTGAATGCAATTACTGCCAGGGATAGTGGCACACATCTGTAATCCCAGCACCAGGGAGGCAGAAGCAGAAGTATTGCTGCAAGTCTGAGGCCAGCCTGGACTACATAGGGAGTTCAAAACCAATCTGAACTACATGATGAGATCCTGTCTCCAAAAAATAAATTAATTAATTTAATTAAATGCACTTATAATAAGCCCAGAGGAACCACCTCCCAACTATTCTCCTACAGGGCCCAGCATAGCTTTTACTAATACATAAGAAATATACCAGTAGAGGGGACAGCAGCATTTCTGAGAAATCTGATCATTGCTGACAAATATGTGACAAGGTGGTAGCTGGATACCCATAAAACTGGGTATTCCCAGTATAAATTGAGAGGATGAACTCCAGAAAGTCAGCACCCTGTAGCTTTCAGAGACAAATAAATAAAGTATGGTTAGAGACAGTAAAGCCAGTATAATAATCAGAGTGCCTTAACATATCAGGATAATGTGATAATGTGATAATGGCTAATAGGTATGAAATAGGATACTAGGGTATGTGATCTCAGAATGCATGCACAGAACAATTCCCAAAGCCCTGCATATGAATTTCTCACAAGAACTCCAGGTTTCAATGGCCTAGACCTGACATCAGTCTGAGATACAGGATCCCAGAGCCACTTCTCATGTGTTTCCTTGAGATTTGGACAAAAGGAGAGGTGAGCCATAAAGAGCTTTGCTGTTGTGGCTTTTCACAATAGCCCACCCTGCTTTTCTCCAGGGTGTTCTTTCATTTTGCTTTTTCCTCTTTTACTTGACCCAAGCTAGCTCAGCAGAGCTACTCTTCACTTTTATTTTCCTAATAAACTTGATCACCACTTTTTGCTCATTTTGTTCCATTCTTTGTTCGAGATAAGATGAATCTGGATCTAACTCCAGAAAGAGAGGCAAGTAATCCAGTGCCTGTTGACATTCATTTGGTGAGCCACTTTTAGAAACAGGATACCTGATAACAGGTAAACATGTTTTAAAGTTGTGCAAGAACAATAAAAAGAAGTTACTATAAGACTGAAGGGGGAAAAAACACCAACAATCTATAAGCAGAAGTCATCACAATGGAAAACTCACAATCTCTTACCTAAATAAGGGATCAAAGTCACCTTATAGATCAAACCCATCAAACAAGAGGAGACTAAGTTCCCCACAAAAAAAATCCTGCAACACCAACATAAGTATTTCTGACAAACTTTCCTTAGGGTCGTGTACCAAGATAAATGAAAAGGCGAAATACCCAGGTCCCTTGAGATTTAATATGTATGAAGTTTGAGCTAAAACTGATATCAAAGGACTAGAAATGTCACTCAGGCTGTCTAGCTAAAATGACAATTTACATTTCCAGATGAAGTCTGTGTTACAGTGGTTCTAACACGCTCATGGATCTTCCTTGTGAGTTTTTCACCAGGTTCAGGAAATATAATTTGGATTACCATATTTCGTAGCTGGAACAAAGGCATTATGGCAGAAAGGCCAAGAAATCCCTTCCCTATTAAATCAAAAACAATACATGCCCTGGAAAAAAATTGCAGAGATTATCACAACTGTCAATACAGGTATAGCAGTTTTGTTGGGACTCTGTGACAGGTATATAATGGTTCACATAAAAATTCACTTGTCAGGACCAGAGATTTAGCTCAGCAGCATAAGTGTCTGCCTGGAAAGTGCAAGGGCATAAGTTTGATCCCCAGTACCAAAAAAAAAAAAAAATTCACTTGTCAGGCCAGGTATGGTAGCACACTCCTGTAATCCCAGCACTCAGGTTCAGGCAGGAGGATCACTGTGAATTTGAGACCAGCCTGGGCTACAAAGTGAGACCAAGGCCATCCTGAACTACATGGTGAAACCCTGTCTCAAAATAAAGAAACAAAAATTCACTTGTTTTACTTCTATAGAAACCAAGTGAGGAGAATGGATGACAATAGATTATTATGAATTTAACCATGCACTCAGTTTTGTTTTGTTTTGTTTTGTTTTTCTTTTGTGTTTTTTTTTATGGATTTTTTGTTTTTCAGGTTTGGTGCTGAGGACCGAACCCAGGGCTTCCAGCTTGCTAGGCAAGCGTTCTACCACTGATCCAAATCCCCAGCCCCTGTTTTGTTTTGTTTTTGTTGAGACAAGTTCTTGCTATATAATTCAGAATGGCCTTCAACTCGTGGCGATCCTGCTGCCTCAGCTTCTGAAGTCCTAGGCTTACAGGCATGTGCTACCATGCCCTTCTACTCTTCTCCTTCTACTCTTTCTCATGATCATATCTTTGCAAATATATTGACCCCTTTGTGTTCCAAGAATTCTAGTCATTTTTCTGCCTCATAACTTTTAATTTTTAATTTTTTTTACAAGTTGATATGTAGTTCAGAGTAGCCTTGAGCTCACTGTTGAGTCTAGGCTGGCCTCAAACTCACAACAATCCTCTTGCTTCAGCCTCCCGAATGCTAGGAACACAGGTGTACAGCAACACATGGAGCCAGCTCCTCTGCCTTACAATTTTTTGTTTTTTGTCTTTTTGAGACAGGGTCTCACTATGCAGTTCAGGCTGGCCTTGAGCTCACTTTATAGCCTAGACTGGTCTCGAACTCACAATGATCCTCCTGCCTCAGCCTCCCAAGTGCTGGGATTACAGACACGAGCCACCACGCCCGGCTGCCTCATAACTTTTATATGTAGTATAAACATTCTTTTGACCTCATGGATCCCCTAAAAGGGTTTTAGCAGCACTCAAGAATTCCTGAACTTACTGGAGAACACTTTTTTGTGTTTTGTTTTGTGGCAAAGTTTAACTTGAAAAAGTAAAAGTGAAGGGTGAGAGGCTAGCTCTCTACAGTGAGCTAGGGTCAAGTAAAACAGAAAAAAAAGAAAAAGAAAAACCAAGATAAAAGTACCCCATGGAGGAGCTGGGGATTTAGCTCAGCAGCATAAGCACCTGCCTTGTAAGCAGGCAATCGTGAGTTCGATCCCTAGTACCGATAAAAACGAAAAAGACAAAAAAAAAAAAAAAAAAAAAAAGAAACAAAAAAGTACCCCATGGAGGACAAAGTGTGGACTATTGTGAGGAAAGCCACAATAGCCTGCTCCCGATCTGTTTTTCTGGTGGGAGGTAGGGTGGAATACTGGGAATCGAGCCCAGAGCCTCATGCTTACCAGGCAGGTACTGTGCCACTGATCTATATCCCTAGCTCTTGTTTTGTTTTGTTTTTTGGTTCTTTGAGATAGGGTCTCACTTTGTGGTACTTGCTGGCCTTGAACTCACTATAGAGGCCCTGCTGGCCTCAAACTCAACGTGATCCTCCTGCCTGACCCTCCCAAGTGCTGAGATTACAGGCATGCACCACCGCACTCATCTGTACTGTTTTTAATAGTTTTTATTACCATCTGATTGACTTCTGTGTTTATCTATTTCTTTATGGTCAGTCTCCTTAGTGGTCCCCTTCTCAAACACTGAAAACTTAAGGCTGGACCTAAACTCTAATTAAAGTGACTCTAACTTCTCAGCTGAGAAACTTCAGGATGCAGTCTCCTGCTGTTTTAAACTTAAAGGCAGCCAGGTATGGTGACACATGCTTGTAATCCCAGCATTCGGAAGGCCTAGGAAGCTGAATTGTCATGAGTTCAAGGCCAATTTGGCATACATAGTGAATTCAAGTCCAGCCTAAGCTGCATAGTGAGATGCTGTCTCAAAAACAAAAAAACAAAAACAAAACAAAACAAACAAAAGCCCAAGACCAACACTTCTCTGGAACAGAGCAGATTTACCCACTTTCAGGCTTGCTTGCCTTTCTGCCTTCCTTCCTTCTCTCTCCTTCCTTCCAGTAGCAGTACAGATTGAACCTAGGGCCTCTGCACTGAGCTACATCCCCAGCCATTTTTGTTGCAGTTACAAGCACATGCCATCATGCTTGGCCATCTCCATTTGTAAACACTTTATTCAGATCTGGTAGTGCCACATCAGACTTCCATTACTACCTTTTTTTTTTTTTTTTTGGTAGCAGGGATCAAACTCACAACCTCACACTTAGCAGGCAAGCATTTGGAGCTAAATCCCCAGCCCTCCATTACTACTTTACACAGGTCTCTCAACTTCCATTCTCTCACCACGCCAAAATATTCTGCCCATAGTGCTTCTACTATTTTCGTCTCACTGCTATCTGAAAACTGCCAATGGCTCTCCGGAGCTTCTAAGAGTTGTGATTAGAAGAATAACCCTGCAGAAAAGCTACTTTAGGGGCTGGAGGTTTAGCTCAGCGGCATAAGTGCCTGACTTGCAAGCAGGCATTCATGAGTTCAATCCCCGGTACCAATAAAAAGGAAAAAGACCAAAAAAAAAAAAAGAAAAGCTACTTTAGCCATCCTCAGTCTCTCTGCATTTTACTTCATACAATATGCTGGCAACAGGGGCTTCTTATTTCTCATGACTTATTCTCCTGCTTCTACGTCTTTGTCCAGGATTTCCAATTCACAAGGAGCTGCCTCACTTTACCTGTTGCTGCCATATAATTCTTACTTTTGTTCAACTGGCTTCGTAAGTTACTTTCTCCAGGGCTAGGGATTTAGCTCAATGGCAAGTGCGAGGTTGAGAATTCAACCCCTGGTACAAAAAAAAAAAAGGACCCAAAAGTTACTTTCTCCAGCAAGAGTTCAAGAGTGATCCACCTATCCCCACATAACCTCCAATATGAACCTTTTTTTTTTTATTTTTTAGCAGTACTTGGAAGTGAATCAAGATCTTCATAATGAACTATATCCTTAGCCTTTTTTATTTTTTACTTTTTATTTTGAGACAGGATCTTACTAAATTGTTAGGTTACCTAAGCTGAGCTCAAAATTGTAATTCTCTTGCCTCAGCTGTCCAGAGTGCCAGGATTACAGATATGTGCCACAACACCCAGCTACCTAATCTCTACTCCCCTTCAGAACTGTACTCAATTTTGTGGTACAATCTTGTCTTATTAGGTAATAAATCCTCCCCAAATCATTACTTCTGTAATATGTATCCCCAAGTGCTTTGTACAGTGATTTGTATTCAATGAGCACTTACTAACTTGTCAACAAAGTAACCACTAATAACCATACATAAAACACACAGGGGACCAGGGGGGATAGCTCAGTGGTAGATCATGCACCTAGCATGCACAAAGTCCTAGGTTCAATCCCCAGCACCAAAATCAAACACACAGACAGATTTTATCTGTTATCTGTATCTGTGTTATATGTCAACTTGAGAAGTTTAACTAACAGACTCATAAGGGAGTATGGGTTCTTACTTTTTAAATATTCTCCTCCTGTGCAAGAGGGTAAGATTTTATGAGTGCTACACCTGCTTGGAGAAGAGGTGGCCCGTGTGCAATATAAGGGAGGAAAAGAGGCTTGAGTTTCCTCCATTTTTGCTCTTGCTGCTTTTGCTGGCTGCTGCTTTGAAGTGTTGCCCCTGCCTTGCTACCCTGCCTTGAAGTCAGCTGATTATGGACTGAAACCTTCACTAACTATGAGCTAAATAAATCCTTCCTTCATTTTGAGTGTAGGGTATTTTGTCCCAGAATTGAGAGAAAAGTAACCAAGACAATCTGTATCTGTATCTGTATCTGTATCTGTATCTGTATCTGTATCTGTATCTGTTCTGTGTATTCAGATTCTACTTAGGGTGTTTTGAACAAGGAAAAAACACAGTAACTTTGTTGTACCATACATTTATGAAATTGGGGTAGGTGACTTAACAGTTTATGAGATAAGTCTAGGAGCAAAGAATTCTTGCTTTGCTTCCCAGGATACAGTCATACCATGGATATTGCTTAAGTTTCCCAAAACAACCATCTGTTGTTTTGCAAGGCAGTTCTGAAACTGGAGATTGTTATACATATATTGTAGGAATCCTATGCCTGGGTTGTAATCAATGGACAAGTAATGGACACAAAAAATAAGAGACTCTTGTCAGGATGCCCTCTCTGTCTTTCCAAGCACGATCCAAGCAGCCACACCTTTGCTCCACTATCACTGTCTTAGGAGGCACACCTGACTGTTTTCTATTCTAATTTGAAGCCAATCACTGGACCTCATTCTCTCTCCCTTGTTTTATTTCTCCCATAATGGCATGTTTTACAATTACTTGTTTAATTTTTATCTAGGTCCCTCTTTATAGAATGCAAGCTCAGGAAGGCAAGGATTTTGCCTGATTGTTCACTGCCATCTCTCAGCACTTAGCAGAGCACCTGCACATAAATGTCCAACAGACATTTGCTAAGTAGATGAAAAGTAGCTCTGACTTCTCTTTTAAGAGGAGGTAAAATTAAACACAATAAAACAGAACAAAATAGGACATAAGAAAGCAATGTAAGAGATGCAAATTTTTTTTCTTTTCTTTTCTTTTCTTTTCTTTTTTTGGTCTTTTTTCATTTTTATTGGTACTGGGGATCGAACTCATGACTGCCTGCTTACAAGGCAGGCGCTTATGCCACTGAGCTAAATCCCCAGCCCCCAAGAGATGCAAATTCAAAGCTGGATGACTTCACTATCTTCACTATCGATCATATTTTCTCTTGTTTTCTTCCAAATAGTTGTCCATGTCTTCGCATACAGAGAATTCATACAAATCAACATAATATAAAACTGGTCTGAGAGGCTGGGGATTTAGCTCAGTGGCGTAAGCGCCTGCCTTGCAAGTGTGCGGTTGTGAGTTCGATCCCTGGTACCAATAAAAATGAAAAAGAAAAAAATTTAAAAACAACAACTGATCTGAACAGAATAAGGAAGGCGTTTTAGGTCTTCAAAACCAGACAATAGGGAAGTCACTAATGGCTGTCATACAGTCTCTCGTTCTCTTCAAAATAGCTGTCCATACTTTCATGTATACTGAAGTTCAACAAAACAAAACAGGCTAAAATAATACCATTAATTAGAACAAAGCAAAACAGGGATAAAAATATTTGCCTTCAAAGAGATAGTAGAAGGAAATCCCCCCTATTTGCTACACTGCCTATGATCAACCTCTCAAGGGATGTCCAGATCACTGGCTCCCACTTGCTAACAGGGGCAGGGGGAGATGGGACATGTCATGTTTGATTCTCAGCCTGCACACGCGCAGGCTCACAGCTGCTCACCAGGCAGGAAGGGGTTGCTTGGTTTCCCAGCACTCCAGTGCCCATGGCACGGATCCCCATAAATGCGGGTGGTCCCATCCTGAGCCGTCCAGCCTGCCACGCTCACAGCCCTCAGAGCCACTCACCACGGGGGGAGGGATTGCTTCAAGCTGTTTCTTTCTAATGAATTGACCATTTCACTGCCCAACTTCTGAAATGGCCAACAGACCATAGAAAGACATCTCTTTAGGCTCCTGCTTGAAATCAACAGCATCAGGAAGCTGCCAGCCTTGATTCAGGGCCAGGCCCTGACTTCTCTTCAAGAGTTCACAGGAGCTAGGCATGGTGGTGAATGCCTATAATCACAGCACTCAGGAAGCTAAGGCAGGAGAACTCAGGCCAGCCTAGGCTACATATGAGACTCTGTCTCAAACATACTAGTGATAGACTTCTAGTAAGTTGGTAGGGTGGCGAACAGCAGAGAAACAGCCTCTCCTCTCCCTGGTGTCCACACCAGGGAATACAGCAATGAGAAAAAGAGAAGGAAGAGGAAAGTGGGTTCCCAGGACCTAGCAAGAATCTGAATCAAGAACTGAAGCCACAGGAAAAGTGAAAAGAAGACACTCAAGGCAGAAGGTGGCAAGTGGCACTTTCTACCTGGGCCCTGGCTGACTGCATGGGACAGGCAGCTCAAAATTACAGACATGACGACTACTGAGGCCCCAGAGGTCTCCACGGAGAAATATACTAATGGAATTGAGTACTGGATGCAGTGGACTGCAGTGGCTGGTAAGTTATTCAAGTTCAGACATCCCACCGGAGAGGATAGTTTGGCCAGATGCAATTATGGAGAGGAACCAACTGAGTTTGGAACTCAGAGCAGCTGCAGGTTGGCTCCATCTAGAAACACCCAGTGTCAGGGTAAAGCAGAGCTGAGTACAAGTTGTTAGGTCAAGGAACTGAATTCAAGCCAAAAGTAAGCTGAGTTCAAACCAGTAGGAGGCAGGAGGAGTGCTGCAGGCTGAACAACTGGAGTTCCAGCCTCACAGCCAAAAACTAGCCTGAACTTCACTGGAACTAAAGGTACACACTTGCTGAGATTATCACCACCCACTATCCCACCATAAATCTACTAATGGCTTGCTAGAATTAATCAACACAAATCTGGGCTCTCCCTGCTCACACTGTCTGCCAGTGACAGTACAGACAGGAAACATGCCCTGAAGTGGACATTTTCTTCTTTTTGTTTTCTCTCTTGATTGTTCTTATTAATGTGAACATTGTTTCCAGTTTTTCTATTGTTTTGTTGTATTCTTATTTTTTCTTTCTTCTCTCTTTCCCTCCTGTCTTTTTTTTTTTTTTTTTCACTAGCTTCCCAAATTTTCCATAATCTTCCTTTGTTCTCTAGGCTTGCTTCTAATTTCTTTCTCTTCTTCTATTTCTCTATCCCCCCCCCACCCCGACCCTTTTAAAAATTTTCTCCCCAGGGTAAAATTGCCATATTGACCGTGTGTGTGTGTGTGTGTGTGTGTGTGTGTGTGTGTGTATAGATATACATATTTTTTTGTCTTTTTTGAGACAGGGTCTCATTATGAAATTCAGGCTGGCCTTGAACTCACTCTGTAGTCTGGCTGGTCTTAAACTCACAGTGATTCTTCTGCCATAGCCTCTTGAGTGCTGGGATTACAGGCATGCACCACTACACCCTGCTGAAGAGGGAGGATCTTGCAACAGATTCAAACCCAAAATCCAGCTACACCTGGAAGATACCTCTTAGAAGAAGTCATTTCAAGGCCTGCCTGGCTACATAATGAGTTCAAGCCCAACCTGAACTATATAATGAGACCCTGTCTTAAAAAAAAAAAAAATTGAGATCCAATAATATTCTACATAAAGAAACATGTTTAATTAAAAAAGAAATTGGGGCCAGGGATTTAGCTCAGTGGCATAAGCACCTGCCTGGCAAGTGTGAGGTCATGAGTTCAATCCTCGGTACCAAAAAATAAAAAATTTAAAAATTAAAAAACAAAAGAAATTCATAGACTGAAAGTAAAAGGGTGAAAAATATATTCCATGTAATAGGAACCCAGAAAAAAAGCAGGGGAAGCTATTCTATTTGTAGACAAAGTGAATTTCAAGCCAAGACTGATTAAAAGAGACAAAGGTCACTACAACCTTGTAAAAGGAACAATCCAAAAGGAAGAGATATCAATCATAAAAAGATATGCACCAAATACTGCTGCATCCAACATAAAACAAATATTAACAGACACGAAAAATCAAATAAGCACAATACAATTGTAATGAGGACCGCAATATCCCAATATCCCATTATCACAAATATACAGATCAAACAGACAAACACTGGGGCTGGGGATTTAGCTCAGCGGCATAAGCACCTGCCTTGCAAGTAGGCGGTCGTGAGTTCAATCCCCGGTACTGATAAAAATGAAAAAAAAGACACACAAAAAAAATCAAATAGACAAAAACTCAACAAAGGAGCATCAGAATTAAACCAATTTTGAACAAATGGACTTAGTAGATGTCTACCAAGTGTTCCACCCCACAACATTGCACGTGGGGCTATCTCCAAAATATATCACATACTGTTACATAGAATATACTTAAGTAACTGAAAAGAAACTGAAAGTATCTCATTCACATTATTAGACTATTGTGCAATGAAATTGGAAATCAATGGCAAAAGACACCATAACAATATCATAAACACTTGAAAATTAAATAACACAAGGGGCTGGGGATTTAGCTCAGCGGCATAAGTGCCTGCCTTGCAAGCAGGGAGTCATGAGTTTGATCCCTGGTACCGATAAAAAGGAAAAAGACAAAATGAAAGAAAGAAAGAAAGAAAATTAAATAACACCCTCCTAAATAACCAATAGGTCACAGAATTAAATAAAAATTTAGACAGTTTCTACAAGGAAATAATAATGTCAGTACAACATACCAAAACTTATGGCATGCAATGAAAACAGTCCTACAGCAAGGGGAATTCAGAGTGGTAAATTCCCACATCAAAAAAACAGTGAATTCAAACAAATAGCCTAATGTTGAACCTCCAGTTTCTAGAAAATAAAGAGGAAATCGAGCCCAAAGGTCTTACAAGGAACAAAATTATAAAGATCATAGCAAAAATTAATGCAACTGACTAAGACAACAATACAAAGAATCAATGAATCAAAGAGTTGGTTCGGTGAAAGATTAAATAAAATTGACAAATCCTTAGCCAACCTTTTCAAAAACAGAAAAGACTCAATTCACACAATTAGGATGAAAAGGGTAAAATAACCACAGATCCTGTAGAAATACAGATCATCAATACCTACTTCAAGTACCTGTATTCTAATAAGGTGGAAAGCATAGAAGGGATGGACAGATGCCTAGATCTATATGAATTGCCAAAGCTGAATCAAGAAGAAATAAAGATTCTAAATAACCTAATATCACTTAATGATATTGAAGACGTAATTCAAAACCTACACAAAGAAAACCCCAGGTCCTGACAGATATACTGCTGAAATGCTACAAGAAATTTAGAAAAGATACAATGTCACTATTCCTCAAACTGTTTAATGAAACTTAATAGGAAGCAATATTCCCAAGTTCATTTCTGGAAGCAAGCATTACCCTGATATCAAAACCAGAGAAGGAGTCAACCAAAAAGAGAACTACAAGCAGTCTCCTTAATGAACCTGGACACCAAAATCCTCAATAAGATACTGGAAAACAGAATGCAGCAAATCATCAAGAAGATTGTACACCATGACCAAGTAGGATTCATTCCAGGAATGCAGGGATGGTTTAGCATATGCAAATCAATAAATGTAATGCATCATATTAACAGGGCAAAGGACAAAAACCATATGATCATCTCATGGAACACAGAAAAAGCATTTGACAAATTCTAACACCCATTCATGGTAAAGACCCTGAGGAAAATTGGAATAGATGGTCTTTATCTCAATCTGATAAAAACCATCTATGACAAACCAACAAATGGACAAAAACTGAAAGCTTTCGCTCTAAAATCAGGAACAAAGATTCCCACTATCATTATTCTTATTTAATATAGTTCTGTAAACATTAGCCAGAGAAATTAGACAAGAGAAAGAAAAAGAATAAGAAAAGCAAAAGACGACATTAAATTATCATAATTTGTGGATGACATGACACTAGATAGAAGGCCCCAAAAACCTCACCAAAAAACTTCTAGATTTAATAACCAAATTTAGTAGCATAACTAAACACAAAGTCAACATTCAAAAATCAGTAACATTCCTGTACACAAATAACAAACTAACTGAGAGAGAAATTAGGGAAACAATGCCTTTCACAGTAGCATCCAAAAAAGTCAAATATCTAGGATTCAATCTAACAAATACTTTTACATCGAAAACTACAGTACTCTGAAAGAGGAAATTAAAGAAAACATTAGAAAACGAAAAGATGTCCTTTGTTCTTGGGTAGGAAGAGCCAGTATAGTGAATATGGCCATGTTTCTAAAATTGTTATACAGATTTAATACAATCCCAATCAAAATACCAATAGCATACCTCATAGAATTAGAGAAAACAATCCTAAAATTCATTTGTAACTGGAGTAGACCTAGAATAGAAAAAACAATTCTGGGCAACAAAAGCAAGGCAGGGGGCATCACAATCCTTGATTTCAAATTATACTACAGGGGCTGGGGATTTAGCTCAGCGACATAAAGCACCTGCCTTGCAAGCAGGCAGTCATGAGTTCGATCCCTGGTACCAGTAAAAAGGAAAAAGACAAAAAAAAAAAAAATCTTCAAATTATACTACAAGGCTACTGCAATAAAAACAGCATGGTCCTGGCAAAACAAACAAAAACCCCCCAGACTCAAAGATCAATGGAACAGATTAAAAGATGCAGAAACAACTCCAAACACACTTGGCCACCTTATCTTTGTGTGTGTGTGTGTGTGCGTGTGTGTGTGTGTGGTACCAGGGATTGAACTCACAACTGAAATCACAACCTTGTACTTGCCAGGCAGGCACGTATGCCTGCTGAGATAAATCCCCAGCCCCTGACCTTATGTTTCACAAAGGGGCCAAATACCTTCACCGGAAGAAAGACAGCCTCGCTAATAAATGGTGCTGGGTGTGGTGGCTCTTGCCTGTAATCCCAGCACTCAGGAGGCTGAGGTGGGAGGATCGTTGCAAGTTCAAGACCAGCCTGGGCTATAAAGTGAGCTCAAGGCCAGCCTGAACTGCATAGCGAGACTCCGTCTCAAAAAAAAAAAGACCAAAAAAAAAAAAAAATGGTGCTGGAAAAACTGGCTTTTCACATGCCAAAGATTAAAATTGACCCATATTGGGGACAACAAATTATAAAATGACACTATCTGTGAGAGGCCCTCTTTGTCCTCCTTGTGGGCCAGTTTCGGAACACAGAAATCCTGCTTCCTCTTGGTCATCACTGAGATCTTGATGGTCAATGAGGCCATAATGACCACATAGCAGGATGAAGTCTGCTGGGGACAATCCATGGAAAACTAGTACCCAGGTATGAGGCTGAATCTTAATTTGTTTCCTTTATGATACTAAACTTGTCCTTTCAACCATTACTTCTACGTTTTTCCAGGAAAAGCCCTTGTATCCCTCCCATCACACTAATAAAACAGTGGCTAACTGGAGATTCTTGATCTTTGTTCTCAGAGAACACTGATCATCCCAGAGCCCCATATCCTCACAATTCTTGTCTCTTGATCTTTTTGTTTCTCACTGTGCTCTGTAACTCCAGGCAGGAGACTGGGTACTCACTGCAGAGGTCCCTGATAACTGGCACCTACAAAGAGTTACCGATAGACCTATATCTTTCACCATGCACCAAACTAAAATCTAAATGGATCAAAGATCTAAATAGTAAAACAGAAACAATGAATTTGCTGAAAGACAGACTAGGTAGAACTTTGGAAAACATAGTGTAGGAAAAGACTATGAATAAAATCCCAATCACACAAGAAATACCACAAAGAATCAACAACTAGGATCTCACCTTATTAACAAGCTTTTGGACAGCAAAAGAAATTACCAACAGAATAAAGCGGCAGCACAGTGTGGGAAAATTTTTTGCAAGCTTTTCCTCAAAGGATTAATATCTACAATACATAAAAAACAAAAATCAGATTTATTTATTTATTTGAGACAGGGTCTCACTATGGAATCAGGCTGGCTTTGGGCTCACTTTGTACCCCAGGCTGGTCTCAAACTTGCAACGATCGGATCCTCCTACTCAGCCTCCCAGGTGCTAGCATTACAGGACCGCATCACCACACCCAGAAAGATCTCCTCAAATTTAAAGACCCAATCCAAAAATGAGCACTCAAAATGAATACACATGTCTCAGATAAAGAAATACAAACAGCGGAGCCGGGCATGGTGGCTCATGCCTGTAATCCCAGCACTTGGGAGGCTGAGGCAGGATTGTTGTGAGTTCAGGGCCAGCCTGAACTGCATAGTGAGACCCTGTCTCAAAAAAAAGACAAAAAAAAAAAAAAAAAAAAAAAAAAAAAGAAATACAAACAGCAAATAAATATATGAAAAAATGTTCAACATTACTAGTCATTTGAGATGCAAATTAAAAACAATGCTGAAATTTCATCTCACTCTAGAAAGAATGGCCATTATCAAGAAATCAGTGGATAATGAATGTTGTAGGGCTGTGAGGAAAAAGGAAAAAGGTAGATCTCAGGCTGTTCCATCTGGGAGAAAGAAACATGACTGTTTTGTTCATTCTCTCATGTTCCCTTTGCTAATTTGACAAACAATTTTTATTTTATTTTTCCTAAACAAAACAGCCCAAATCCAAACACGTCTCTCACGAATGAGCAGTTTATTCGTGTGTTCTACATGTTTGATTGCTGCATTATCAGACTTTTTCCTCTCCAGTCTAGTAACTGAAGAACTTCACCTTTCCCATCATCTCAACAGACCCGGGGCTTAGTGTTGATGAGCAAGGTGGGAGGAGGTTAGGTACAGGGAGAGAAAATCTGATTTTTTTGCTTGTTTGATTTTGTTTTTTGCGTTTTTTGAGACAAGGTCTCGCTATGCAGTTCAGGCTGGCCTCGAACTCACAATGCTCCTCCTGCCCCAGCCTCCCAAATGCTGGATTACAGGCATGCACCACCGCGCCCAGCTATAGGAAAGAAAAAAAATCACTACAGGGAATATTGTAGAAAGGATAACTTGGTAAAAATGTAGGCCATCACCCTGCAATATAGTTCACTGCCTCAGTAGAAATCGGCTACCTAAAAAGGGAAAAATCCACACGCAGCAATGAGTTCAGAGGCGACAAACCACAACTCCCAGGGTAACAACAACAAAAAAGTCCAAGCCTGTGCCACAAGACTACAACTCTCTCTCTCTTTCGTCTCCGTCTTTCTTTTGAGGAAGGGTTTCACTATTTCGTTCGGGCTGGCCTTCAACTCACTTTGTTTTTTATTTTTATTTTTATTTTTTGTCTTTTTCCTTTTAATTGGTACCGGGGATCGAACTCACGACTGCAAGCTTGCAAGGGAGGCGCTTATGCCGCTGAGCTAAATCCCCAGCCCCTTTTTAACTCACTTTGTAACCCAGGCTGGCTTCAAAATCAAGGCGATCCTCCAGGTTCTCCCCACCTCGCGCCCCCCAACTCGGGCTGGAATTACAGGAGTGCACCACCACGCCCAGTTTATTCCCTTCTCTTTATTCTTCCCTTTTGCTGAGCCTGAAGTAAAAGTAGAAACTGTCACGCTCTTTTTTTAACCTTCACAGCCTGAGAGGACCCAAAGGACCACATGTGTTAATGGCCTCACCTGCACGGGTAACACAATACCCCAACCCAGGCACCACCAGGAATTGATACGCAGGCGCAGTAGCATGCTAGCCAACAGCCTGCGTCTCGGCACATGCGCAGACATTCACTCCGCACGCGGCCGGGCGCGGCCATGCCACTGCGCAAGCGTCTCTGTCCTCCAGTTTCCATCATCATGCTCTCTCTATCTAGCTTGCCCTTACGTTCTCACGTAGGAGGCGGAGCTAATACTGTCGATTGGTCTAACTCCGTGCCAATCAATGAGATGGGTGCAGTGATTGGTAGCAACTCGTAGGATACGGGGTTTAGGTGTCGGCCTTGAAGAGGCAGCGTTTTCTAGGTTTGTCTGTGAATCTCTCGCTCTCTCTCGCTTGCTCGCTCTCTCTCTTTCTCCAGAAGATTCTGTCGGTTCCTCTTGCTCTAGGTACCTGGCTCTGCGACGCTCCGCCATGATGGGCCACCGTCCCGTGCTCGTGCTCAGTGAGTTCTGGGGAAGCTAGAGAAGGGATCCCTTTTGTGCTTCTTTCTCTCCATACTTTTCAGTGTTCCCGCTGCTCTGTCCCGCTATGACCCGGACACCGATCCATCCAGCCATCGTTTCGTTTTGGAAGGTCCTTCTCTCCGTTTCCTTTTTTTCCTTTACGTTCCCTGCCTCCTTCGCAAATGCACATTGACCCTCCTCACAGAGTCCCTGGTCTTTCCATGTTCTTGTCTCTGAAGCGTCCCTCCACCCCATGCTCCGTTCCTCGCCGCCACCCTCCTCCACGCCCCTCACCCTCCAGCACGATTTCAGCGTTTGGCTGAATAAGTGATGGATCCCGAGGTTAGACCGAACTTTACATCCTTGACTACCCTTTAGCGGCGTGATCGCGGAAAAACCGCTTAACTTTTGCATCGTCGTTAATGCGGTTGATAGTTCCTCGTTGATTGGGCGATTAGTAGTGAGGTGCATGAAAGGGAGATGGCAGTGGGATCTTTGTATTCGGTCAGCAACCCTGTTCCTGAAGTATCCGCTTCTTCCGCTGGTTTTAGACTAGTCTCTCCCCATTGAGTTTCCCCCAGTTTCTGTGCTGGTTTTCTTTTTCCTTTGGGAATACTCGTTAGTCTTTCTGAGTAATGAGCACCCCATTGTCTTTCCCTTGGTATGATTCTATTTTGTGTGTAACTTCTGTAACCCATCTGCCAGACTTGCGAGGGTAGGTGGCCGTTTCCTTTCCCTTAGTATCTTCAGTATACACAGCGCCTAGGAGTTTGGTTTGTTTGTAACCGGGAATCGAATTCAGGACTGCATCCTTGCCAGGCAGGCGCTATGCCACTAAGCTAAATCCCCGGTTCTGAGACTGTCTGTATCTTGAAAATCATTTTTTTCGAGGAAAAACATTACTGAAGTATGGGGGGAGAGGGGCGGCTATTTTGATAGATTCTAGGTCCTTACAGGTTTTTGGTTATCACTATCTGAGACACAAATGTAAACCCAGAAGGTTATAATATGTGTTTAGATTTGATAGGACTGGATTGAAAGTGAGTGATACGTTTATAAAGCACTTTACAGGTTTGTGTTAATCTCTGGCATTAATGGCTGAGATTGACTAGACTCCCAATTAAACTATGTGGCCAGCTCTTACAGTTGTTGAATAAGTTACTGAGACATTCCTATTACATGCAAGTATGCAATGACTACATCTAGTTTTGTCTTACAAACTGGGATGCTTTGGAAAGTGTGTTCTCATTTCACAGATTTGATTCTCATTCTACAGCATGCAGTGGAGCTCCATGAGTCAATTGTGCTTGAACTGTGAAGAGTATGATCTCTTTTATCTAGGCAGGAACATTTGAGTCCTTGAATTCTTCCCATTTGCATAAAACAGTTGGGGCTTTTTTCAGGTCACTAGCACTTTGAGAATCTAATCATACTTGTGGATCCTCTTCCCAGCAAAAAATATGCAGTATCTTTCATTTTCTTATGTAGTATTGGGGAGTTGACTGGGTTACTGAAGTCCATTAATGGGTCTTAGATTATGAATCCCATTATAAATATGAAAATGTTAGAGGGAAGGTGTTTACCAAGATTTTTTATTCTTCTTCTTCTTCTTTTTTTTTTTTTTTTTTTTTTTTTTTTTGTCTTTTTCCTTTATATCGGTACCGGGGATCGAACTCACGACTGCCTGCTTGCAAGGCAAGCGCTTATGCCGCTGAGCTAAATCCCCAGCCCTCGTTTACCAAGATTTTGAAGTTGAAGCATTATGGGTTATTTCTTAGCATGCCAGTGGTTGAAATACAGAAGTAAATAGCTATTCAGTATAAATGTGAATTTTTAACAATTTGGAGGGTGGTGGGCAGTGGGCAGTGTGGTGACTCACAATTGTAATCCCAGCACTGGAGCCAGAGACAGGAAGATCCCCACAAGGTCAAGATCAGCCTTAACTAGTAGCAAGATCCTGTCTCAAAAAACTGAAACCAAACAAAACAGTTAAAGGGTATAATTAGCATATAACTTGCACATACTTGAAATATATAAATTGATAAGCTTTAGTCTGTGTAACACTCTGAAATACATGTGTTTATTTACAAAGGTTGGGAAATAAATAGCTTGAGTACAATAGGGCAGTCCTAGACTATTGATTTTCTCCCCTCCTTTGTCTTAGGCCAGAATACAAAGCGTGAATCTGGAAGAAAAGTTCAGTCTGGAAACATCAGTGCTGCTAAGGTAGCGTATTTTTTTAAGTGTTATAGTAGTTTGCCCCTAGCCTCCTTCTCTAATATTTCTATGTAGTTAGCCAAAAGAGAAGTTGACTTCCCTTCTTTCAAGAGATTTTCCTATGATGGTAGAGAAAAAGAAGCCCCCTCTTCCTATGAGTTAAGCCTAATAATCTTGTCTTTTTCGATTTTATCAGTACCAGGGATCGAACTCACGACTGTCTGCTTGCAAGGCAGGTGCTTATGCCGCTGAGCTGAATCCCCAGCCCCGTAATAGTCTTCTTATATTAACCTATGCATAGTTCTATTGCTATATATATTTACATATATTATAGTATCTTTTGCTATCTCCCATATCAGTCTTGAGTTACTGGAGTGGGAAGATTATTGGTTCCCTTTTGTATTCTGGTACCCCTCTGAAGTCCTGTAGAGGTATTCCATAAATGTATTTTTAATGAAGTAATAAAATGGCCTGAGATCTGACTTAGGTTGAGAATGGAGGCCACTGTCATGGAAGGAAATGCACAAAAAAAAGAGAGATCAAAACTCAGACTGCGTGAAAACTAAAACATGGGGGGTATCCTTGTTTCTTGGGAAAAGTTGGGGGCTTTTGGTTTTTTTGTTTGTTTGTTACTATATCTAAAACTAAACTTTTGAGGTATCACTGTTAAAACACTGACTGTGTAGGTTGCTATACAACTCATTCTCACTGTTTATTGATTGGGCCTGCATGTCTTACATTTCCTTTCCATTAGACTATTGCAGATATCATTCGAACATGTTTGGGACCCAAGTCCATGATGAAGGTAGGCTAATCTCTTACTGAAACTAAGGCTGCTAATTTTTTCTTTGTTTTCTGGGACACCTAATTCGGCTTTTTTGTCTTAGATGCTTTTGGATCCAATGGGAGGCATCGTGATGACCAATGATGGCAATGCTATTCTTCGGGAGGTGTGTTTATTTTTCTCATTTTTCTTTTTAAACTCAAAGGATCAGATAAGATAGATGTAGCTGTTGGTTCATTTCTTATGGCTGCTGTACAGATGACTAAATTGGGTGGTTTTAAAACATAAGCTTGGGGCTGGGGATTTAGCTCAGCGACATAAGCGCCTGCCTTGCAAGCAGGCAGTCGTGAGTTCGATCCCCGGTACCGATAAAAAGGAAAAAGACCCAAAAAAAAATGTAAAAAAAAAAAACAAAATAATAAGCTTATAGGACATACTAGCGCATACCTACAATTCCAGCACTCAGGAGGCTGAGGCAAGAGGATACTAACAAGTTCAAGGCCAGTCTAGACTACATAGGGAGTTCAAAGCCAGCCTGAACAACATACTGAGACGCTGTCTCCAAACAACAAAGCACGCAGTTCACCCATAATGGTGCAATAAATAAGCTAGAAGATACTGTTCTGTCTTCCAGAAACTTAAATTGAGTTCTCATGATGTCTGCCCCACCCCTCCAAAAAAGGCACTTGGAAAAGTGACCTGTATACAAATTTTTATTTATTTATTTATGTACCAGGGATTGAACTCTTGACCACGTGCTTACCAGGCAGGCACTTATGCCACTGAGCTAAATCCCCAGCCCCAAAATCCCAAAATATCTGGTTTACAATCACAGGGGTGTTTTTGTTTTTGTTTTGTTTTTTGTACTTGGAATCAACGTGATGACCTTGCCCTTGCCAGGCAGGCACTTATGCCACTGAGCTAAACACCCAGCCCCAGGTACTAGAGATGAGGAGCATTAATCTTGAAGGTATACTAAAACAATAAAACGTAAGAGTATACATATAGAACCAAGAAGCTGAAGGTAGTGATTCGGTGGTGATTAACTTCTTTTCTCCTCAGATTCAAGTCCAGCATCCAGCAGCCAAGTCAATGATTGAAATTAGCCGGACGCAAGATGAAGAGGTTGGAGATGGAACTACATCAGTAATTATTCTTGGTAAGAGGAGAATGGAAGATTGAAAAGGAAATTTTAGAAAAGGTCTATGTTTTGGGTTGTGAGCCACACCATTATCCTAAGACGATGGGAGGCTAAGGCAAAAGGATTGTAAATTTAATCCCAGCTTGGAGCAAGTTTTTAAGACTGTCTCAAAATAAAGAAGCCAAGTGTGGTGGTACACACCTGTAATCCAAGCATTTGGAGGCTCTGGCAGAAAGAAAAAGGGTAATGTGAAGGCCCTGAGTTTAATGTGTAATACTATAAATCGGGCCTAGGATTTAGCTTAGTGGCACAAGTACTTAGTGGCAAATGCAAGATCATGAGTTTGATTCCCCAATCCCCCTCTCCCCAAATAATGTCTCTAATACTGTAAATCCCAGCAGTCTTGAAAACTGAATCAGGAGAATCATAAGTTCAAGGCCAGCCTGGGATATAGTGAGACCTTGACCTGGCCCACAGGTCAGTCCGGATCCGCAGGGCAGTTTCCTGGGAAAGGAACGGGGATTAACACAGACAGCGTAGGAGACAGAGGGATGGAGACAAGTCGAGAAAGTCCGATCAAGCCTCATTTATTGATAAAGTGGTCGCTGCTTTTATAGGGCAGGGGCGGGTTGGTGGGACAGGAAGAGGCTATGGGGTGATCTCTGATGGGTCATCGTCACGTCCGTGTATGTGATGTAAATAGGAGAGGATTGTGGTTAATGTAGGTGCATTATGTGTCCATATGAGGGAGACAGCAGCGGGGCGGTCGCACCGCTCCCTACAAGACCTTATTTCAAAATAAAAATTTTAGCACATATGTGAATTCACAAACAGAGTTTTTAAAATTTATATATTTATTTATTTATTGGTCTTTCTGAGACAGGGTCTCACTATACAGTTCAAGCTGGCCTTGAACTCACTTTGTAGCCCACTCTGACTTTTAACTCACAGCAGTCCACCTGCCTCAGCCTCCCAAGTGTTGGTATTACAGGCCTACGCCACCACACCAGGAAATCTTTTGAGGGAGACTGAACAACATTTATTTCTTGCAGTTCCGCAGGCTGAGTACAAGGTTGAAGGCAAATATGAAATCTTAAAATAATGAGCCTCTCTTTTATAAGTTTAAAATTTATTTTACATTCATATAGAATCATAAAGGATGATTTCTGAAATCCAGCCACTTAAGGCAACTAAGACATCTAAATTTCAAGTTGATGGTAAACATTTTTAATAGATAACCCTCTCCCCAATGGTTCCATATGTGGTTCAGGCTGGCCTTGAATTTAGGCTTGGCTTGAACTTCTGGTACTCCTGCTTTAGTCTTCCAGAGTGCTGGGATCACAGGTGGGCACTACCAAGCCTGACAAATTTGAACCATGAAATAAAGCCTGATGACTATCTTTGATCATTTAAAAGATACATATAATAAGGATGTTCTTTTTATGAATTGGCTTATGCAAAGTGTAAAATTTCAAGTAATGTTGATAACCAAATGACATGTTTTGGGAAAAAAAGTATTTTTTAGAAACATAATGAAGTTGTCTTTTTTTTTTTTTTTTTTTTTCTGTCTTTTGTCCTTTTTATCGGTACCAGGGATCGAACTCACGACTGCCTGCTTGCAAGGCAGGTGCTTATGCTGCTGAGCTAAATCCCCAGCCCCTGAAGTTATTTTTAAAATACTTGTTCTTTTTAAAATATTTGTATGTAGTCAGGGTTGGTGGTGCTGGGGTAATCCAAGTAGTTGGAATGTTGAGGCAGGAGCATCAAGTCCAGCCTGGACTACTTAGTGAGTTCAAGCACGGTTTGAACTACATGGCAAGACCTCATCTCAAAATAACAAATAATAAAAATCATAACATATCATAAAATAACAAAATACTTTTGGTGGTGCTGTCCTTTTTTCCAGCGGGAGAGATGTTGTCTGTGGCTGAGCACTTCCTGGAGCAGCAGATGCACCCAACAGTGGTGATCAGTGCTTATCGCAAAGCACTAGATGATATGATCAGCACTCTAAAGAAAATCAGGTATGGAGAGCAGTGCGAGGAATGGGTCATCCAAGCTAGAAGGCCAAGAAGATGGGCCTATTCATAGAGGTAAAGGAAGGGCAAACATGTCTTACACATGTAGTTTATCTCTTGCTGTCATTTGGTTGGAAGGAGAAAATAAGGAACAGAGTAAGGGAAAGAGTTCCTAGGGTGACTTCTTCAGAATATATTTTGGTATATGCTGTAAGTTTCCATGTTGGTTATACATCACCATGGGCAATGTGTCAAAACTGAAATAGACTTAACCTTCAAAGATTTTAGGATTGAGCATGGTGGCTCATGTAATCCCAGGGGGCTGGGGCAGGAGGAACATTTCCAGTTCGAGACCAGCCTGGGCTACAAAGTGAGCTCAAGGCCAGCCTGAACTGCATAGAGAGACCCTGTCTCAAAAAAAAAAAAAAAAAAAAAAAAAAAAAAAAGATTTTAGGTTCTTGTTGGAGGACATAGTGATAACTATAATTATTTAGGATTTGATGTTAAAATATCCTATCATCACGTGTGACTAGCTGAACTCAGTAAGTACTGTGAGGCTGGCAGCGGCTCTTTCTCATTGAAAAGGATAGACTGAAAATGTAAGTTGTGTTAAGTAATTCTAGTACTTTGTATTAGTTCACATTTGTAAAGTACTAAGTCAGTAAATGACTTCTGTCTATCAGGAATATTAGTTGTAGCATAAGGTATAGTCACGAAAAGCAATCCTACTAATAAGACTTGTTCAGTGAGAAAAACATATGTGGCTGAGAATGTAGCACCATAGTAGAGCACTGGTCTAGCATGTGAAAGGCCCTCATTTAATCTCCAGCACACTAGAAAAAGCTAGAACCTGTGACATGGTGCTCTATTACATTGTTGGTTCACAAGATGCATAGATATTTAATAGTTTAGTAGACTTTGTATTATACTTGCTATTGTGATCTGTCTAGCGTACTGGCAGATAAGGTATATGGAGTTTTGTTTCGTTGGGAACAGTGTTTTTGTTTGTAGGAGGTTTTTTTGTTATTACTGTTTTTATTTTGAAGACAGAGTCTCACTGTAATTTAGTGTATGTGTTGCCAAAGTGAGCACATCATTATGTAACTTAACCTGGCCTCAAACACTTTGGCAAAGTTCTTATCTCAAGTGCTAGAATTGAAGGCATGTAATACCATGCCCAGTTGATGTAATTATTTTTGTGAAATGAGCTATGCAAGTTTTATTGAGTGTTTGGCTGAAATGATCAGGAGATCATTTTGGGAGAGGGCACTTTAGGGCACTGTTGGACCAAACTTAGGGCTTCACACATGGCTAGGCAAGTGCTGTACCACTGAGCTATATACCCTACCCCAAAATCTTTTATCAGGTAATAATGATCTACATTTTACTTTTTATCTTAGATAATGGTTTTGAAGCTATTGCTTCCTAAAATTCATAATTCTGAGGCAAGGGAAATGATTGAAATGTTTTGTGTATGTACAGTTCTGCCAAAATGAAATCCATTAACCTGCATAACCAATGTGAAAATAAAAAGTGTGGGGAAAAGTCCATAATTCAACCACCATATTTATCACAAAAGTGCCAATACTGCAAATAAACCTGAATACTGGAGTTTTTTGGGAGGGGACTAATACATTAATGTCTTTTCTTGAAAGAAAAACAATACACGCCATAGATTTGTTACCACTGGAGGTTTGTACTGTTACAAAGGAGATTTTAGCAGCATGCGAAAATTTGGGCAAATGGTTATCCGAGGTGTCTTACAGATGGTCTTGACGTATACAAATTTGTAATCTTGTGAGGGGAGACTAACATAAAAGCAGAAAGTAACTACTGTGATAAACCATGATTTAGTAGAAGAGAATCCACTATTCATAATGCGTAAGACTAGTAATTTAATCAAAAGGCAATTCTAGTTCTGTATGGGGTAAAGGATTGTCAACAAAATAACTTAATCTTGGTTATAAACACTAAAGAGTATTTGGTTGAAGCCAGGAGATAAGGAAGAAATTACCCTTCTGTAAGCTTTGTATGTATAGAGTTGTCAGATGGGAATTGTTTTGAGAATTATAGCACCTTCTAGGAATAAAGTTGTAATCTTTTTGCCTTTGTGATACTGGGGATTGAACCCACTGTCTTTCTGTTGAGCTATATCTCCAGTCTTTTTTTATTGTGAGATAAGGTCTTGCTAAAGCTGCGTAAGTGCCTGGACTGGGCTTTTTTTTTTTTTTTTTTTTTTGTCTTTTTGGGACAAGGTTTCACTGTGCAGTTTAGGATGGCTTTGAGAACTCATTTGGAAGCCCAGGCTGAGCTGGAACTCAAAACTGTCCTCCTACCTCAGCCTCCCAAAAGTGCTGGGATTACAAGCATGCAGTACCACACCTAGCTGGGTTAGTTGTAATCTTGGTGAAAAGCTTGAGGACAGATTAACACTGGTTGTTGATCTCCCTTTCAGTTTCCTTGCAAAGAACCCTTGTCTCTGCTTCTTGGCTTACTGTTAGTCTCTTAAGATATATATGAGAAACTTCTTCAAGTATGTAAATTGTCTACTGACCATATTGCCTTGCTTTCTTTTCTCCAGCACCCCTGTTGACATCAATAACCGTGATACGATGTTGAACATCATCAATAGCTCCATTACTACCAAAGCAATTAGTCGGTGGTCTTCTTTGGCTTGTAATATTGCCCTGGATGCTGTCAAGACCGTACAGTTTGAGGAGAATGGTCGGAAAGAGATCGACATCAAAAAATATGCAAGAGTGGAAAAGGTGAACTTCATATGTGCTTCACAGATTATTTCTGGGCACAGATCATCCCACTTGTGTAGGAACTACTTCTTCATCGTCGTCTTCATCTTCTCCCCTCTTCCTTTCCTCCCCCTCCCCTTCCCTCTCCCTCTTTTTTTTTTTTTTTTTTTTCTTTTCTTTTTATCCTTGAAATAAAATGGATTTGGAACTACTTTTAAATCAGAGCAAAATATCTGTAGTTAAAACAAGGAAGAGTAATATACTTGCATCCTGGAAAGAGGCTATCAAAGAACTCCTGAACTAGTTTTGTGACCCTCGTTGCTGTCTTTACACTAGAAGGCTTATAAGGGCTAGGGAAAGCTTATCAGTATGTGCTTTTTTGCCTTTGTATACATAAGTCGTTTGGTCAGAATATAAACCTAAAGGCTAATAAGCCTGTATTTTTGTCTGTTTCTACTAAATTTAAGGGGGTGAAACTATGGAGCTAATAGTTTTGTCCAGTAGATGGAGCTCAATCCCCAAAACTCAAGGTAATATCTTTAGAACCAAGTCTCTTGTAGTTGTTTTAGTTAGGTCTTTGTGAGGAAAGAAGTACCTTAGAAACTTGAAGTTGGCTGGGGATTTAACTCAGTGGCGTAAGTGCCTGCCTAGCAAGTGCAAGGTCATGAGTTCAATTCCCAGTACCAGAAAAAAAGAAACTTAAAGTGGTGGTCATTTGGTCAGGGTGGGAGGGGAGGATTGAAATGGAAGTGAGAAATTGTCTTCTCTTGGTTATGGACTTTTTTTTTTTTTTTTTTTTTCTCAGATACCTGGGGGCATCATTGAAGACTCCTGTGTCCTACGTGGCGTCATGATTAACAAGGATGTGACCCATTCACGAATGAGGCGCTATATAAAGAACCCTCGAATCGTGCTGCTGGATTCATCTTTGGAATATAAGAAAGGAGAAAGCCAGGTAAGATTCTTAGCCCTGTTCCTTAAAGTAGAACTAGAACATGACTGCTGATAGAATAAGAAAGTAAAAGGTATGTTTATTGTGTGTCTGTTGTGTCCCAGTTGTGACAGTATTCCTTGAAAAGTTTTTATCGGTACCAGGGATCGAACTCGCGACTGCCTGCTTTGCAAGCAGGTGCTTATGCCGCTGAGCTAAATCCCCAGCCCCATCCTTGAAAATAGTTTTTATTGATTTTGGGTGTTTTTTGTTTTTGGTACTAGGAACTGAGCTCAGGACCTTAGGCTAGCCAAGCAGACACTGCGTCACTGAGCTAAATCCTCGACCCCTAACCTTGGTGTTTTTGTTTTTGTTTTTGTTTTTTTTGTATTTTTCATTTTTATCGGTACCGGGGATCAAACTCACGACTGTCTGCTTGCAAGGCAGGCCCTTATGCCGCTGAGCTAAATCCCTAGCCCCCTAACCTTGGTTTTTTTGAGATAGGGTCTCGCTATATAGTTTAGGCTAGCCTTGAACTCACTATGTAGCCCAGGGTGACCTAGACCTTGTGGAGACCTTCCTGCTTAGCTTCATGAATACTGAAATTATAGGCTTGTGTTACCATGCCTGGCTCACAGCTTTAGCTTTATAACTTAAATTTTCTGGGGTACATCAGAAAGGTCCAAGGGGAAAGGAATATAGTCATTGGGGTGACCTTGGGGCGCCTCACCAGGCCAGGGATTTTTATTTTAATTTTATTTAACTTTTTTATTTTTTCTTGAGACAGTCTAGCCATATAGATCAGACTGGCCTTGAAATCACTATGTAGGTACCAAAAAAAAAAAAGGAAACAACTCACTATACAGTATGGGCCCAGGCTGGCCTCAGATGTATGGTAGTCCTCCTGTCCCCAGGCTCCCAAGGACATGTGCCATCATGCCTGGCCAGAGATTTTTGTTTTTTTTGTTGTTTGTTTTGGCGGGGTTTTTTTCTCTTTTTTAGACAGGGTCTTGCTGTATAGTTCAGGGTGGCCTTGGGCTCACTTTGTAGCCCAGGCTGGTCTCAAACTTGCAGTGATCCTCCTGCCTCAGCCTCCTGAATGGTGGATTAGTGGAGTGCACCATCATTCCTGGTTCCTGGCCAGAGATTTTTAAATCATTGTCTTTTCTTTATCACACAGACCGACATTGAGATTACACGAGAGGAAGACTTTGCCCGAATCCTCCAGATGGAAGAAGAATACATCCAGCAGCTCTGCGAAGACATCATCCAGTTGAAGCCTGATGTGGTCATCACAGAAAAGGGCATTTCAGGTAGGACTATATTAATCTGTTAACGTAATAAACATATGACAGACTACCTAGGACAAAACCAGTTTAGAACCTAGGAGCCTGGCAATCAGCTTCACATCTCTGTTCTTGGGTTTACAGATTTAGCTCAGCACTACCTCTTGCGAGCCAATATCACAGCTATCCGTAGAGTTCGGAAGACAGACAATAACCGGATTGCTAGGTGAGTAGGCAAGGTAAAAATGATATTCTTGCTTCCCATGTTTCCCTTTTTGTAACTGTATAGTGTTATTAGCTGAAAAGATAGTACAATAATAGGTAGGAATGAGCTAAGATAGCTGTCTGCCCTTTTCAGTAGCCTATAATGTAGCAATTAGCCACTTTGTGAGTCCCTTCACTACCAGCCCTGGCCATTAGTGAGGAGGTTATACTTAGACGTGTAATTGCTGCCTTGGTAGATCCAACATGTTTCTAAGTAACACCTGGTCAAAGACTGTTCTTAAATGTAATACTGGTGCTGCTGAATGAATGTTTCTAGAGGGGTCTGTTTTAACTGACTCAGAAAAGCAGAACCTTGATTAGATCCTTGGCAGTTACTTATATAAGTCTAGACTGCATTTATTATGTCTGCACAGATGTCTATATTCAGATACCAGCTACTTTTAGTACTAACATAAAAGTAAATATACCCTACTGCATAGTGGGTTTTGTTTTGTCACTGTAACAAATACCAGGGATCAACTTATAAAGAGAAAAGGTTTATTTTGACTCAGACTTATTTTGTTGTTTTATGATGGGGTTGTTTGTTGTTTTTTATTTTGTGTTTGTTTTGAGATAGGGACTTGCTTAAGTAGTTCAGGCTGGCCTTAAACTCACTGCGTGGGGGCCTGAACTTGTGGCAATCTCTGCCTCAGCCTTTTGAATGCTTGGGTTATAGGCATGTACCACCATGCCCAGCCTGACTCGGGTTTCAGAGTTTCCAGTCTGTGATCATTTGGCTCCAATGCTTTTGGCCCTATATCGAGGCAGCACATCATGGTAGGAGCACATAGTACAACAAAATTACTTGTGCTGTGGCCAGGAAGTAGTAGAAGGGGGCTGGGTCTCACTGTCCTCTTGAAGGCCACATGCCCAATGACCTGAAGACCTCCCATTCAAAGTATAAGCTGGGCTTGGTGGCACACGCCTATATTCTCAGTACTCAGGAGGCTAAGGCAGAAGGATTGCTGTGAGTTTAGGGCCAGCTAGGGGGCTACATAAGCGACTTAAAGGCCAGCATGTACTACATAGCAAAACACTGTCTCAAGCACCCCCGCCAAACATATTATTGTACCTATTCACATTTATCAGAGATGTGAATGGCTGTGGGCACACAAATGCATATACTTAGTTGTCATGGATTAGGGAAAGAAGTGACAAGTCTGTCCCATTAAAACTGGGTCTAGGGCTGGGGATTTAGCTCAGCAGCATAAGCGCCTGCCTTGCAAGCAGGCAGCCATGAGTTTGATCCATGGTACCGATTTAAAAAAAAAAAAAAAAAGACAAAAACTGGGTCTAATAAGACACACACATACTTAATCACCTTCCTATTATTTATTAGTTTAAGGAAACTTGGCCTGTTACTTTTGTTGTTGTTTTGTGTTTTTTGGGTTTTTTGATACTGGGAATTGAACTCAGGACTACACACTTGCAAGGCAGGTGCTTATGCCACTGAGCTAAATCCCTGGCCCATTGGCCTGTTATGTTTGAAATCTTTTCCAACAGACATTTGGGACATGTCAGGCAGTTTTAATGAGACTGACTTGTCACTGCTTTCCCTAATCCATGGAGGGGTGTTTGAGACAGTGTTTTGCTATGTAGTACATACAGGCAGTGTTTCTAGCAATCTACTTTATCCCTAATCATCCCCAGCCTCAGACCATAGACCAGAGATCTGAAATCTCCCCACTTCCTCAACCCACTAGAGCCTGTGGGGCCCGCATAGTCAGCCGACCAGAAGAGCTGAGAGAAGATGATGTTGGCACCGGAGCAGGCCTGCTGGAAATCAAGAAAATTGGAGATGAGTACTTCACATTCATCACTGAATGCAAAGACCCCAAGGCCTGTACCATTCTCCTCAGAGGAGCCAGCAAAGAAATTCTCTCGGTGAGTCAACCTTAGAAATACGGCAGCTAAAGTCCACTTCTAGAGTTTCCAGAATGCCTCAGATCATGCTTATGTCAGTCACAACTTTTCATTACATAACAAATAACCTGAGAGCCAGGCCTGGTGGTACACACCTGCAAGTAATCCCACCTATTGGATGGCTGAGGCAAGAGGATCACTGTGAGTTCAAGGCCAACCTGAATGTCATAGCAAGTCCATGTCTCAAAAAAAAAAAAAAAAAAAAAAAAAATCTAAGGTGTTTTTGTTTCTCATTAGAGGAATGAAGCGTCACACTGGGATTAGAAGCCATAATCTGCACTGAGGACACAGCCCCAATGACTGGGAGACTTTTTTTCTACTTAGCACCACCTCTGTAGTTCCTACCACCTATAAGAGGCCCATGTTAGGGATGGGCTCTGCCATTGAGCTGCAGAACCCTAGCCCTTTTTTTAAGTTGAATTATAAATACTACTTTTTTTCCTCAATGAGACTAAGTAACTTTTTCAAAGGCACATAGAGAGTAAAAGTTTCCATACACCTTGCAGTCCCCTAAACCACCACAAGTAGGAAGGTATAAAAATGGAATTTAGGGGCTGGGGATTTAGCTCGGCAGCATAAGCACCTGCCTTGCAAGCAGGTAGTCATGAGTTTGATCCCCGGTACCGATTTAAAAAAAAAAAAATGGAATTTAACTGTAACATAGTAAACAAACAACACACACACACCACACACCACACACCACACACACACACACACACACACCCACCCACCCTCTTTGGCCTGGAGGTACGCATTCTTCTCCCATTGAGGGGTTTCAGAGGCCTTGCCTGCTTACCTCTGTGGTTTACTAGTCTAGGAAGATAGGAAGCCATTGGTGTCTGATTTCTCCATGAGTTGTCTGTTTGCTTCCCAAGGAAGTAGAGCGCAACCTACAGGATGCTATGCAGGTGTGCCGCAATGTACTTCTAGACCCTCAGCTGGTGCCAGGAGGTGGAGCCTCTGAGATGGCTGTGGCCCATGCCTTGACAGAAAAATCCAAGGCCATGACTGGTGTGGAGCAATGGCCCTACAGGGCTGTAGCCCAGGCTCTGGAGGTCATCCCTCGCACGCTCATCCAGAACTGTGGTGCCAGCACCATCCGTCTATTGACCTCCCTTCGGGTGAGTCCCTCTCCTGATTATTGTCTGAATGGAGTAGGGGAAACAGTCATTGGCCTAAGGGATGGTTTTCATATTGACTTCCCCTTGTGATTGGTCCCCTAAAGTCTGCCTTTTAAGTTTTGATTTGCTGTCTTTACCTTTTATACCTTCTGTACCAGTTCATTGTTTCTGATGTTTTCTGATAGGTCACTTGTTCCAGTATTTTCTTTGAACTACTTTTGTTTACTCCAACTGCAGGCCAAACACACACAGGAAGGCTGTGAGACCTGGGGTGTAAATGGAGAGACAGGGGCTTTGGTGGACATGAAGGAACTGGGCATATGGGAGCCTTTGGCTGTGAAGCTACAAACATACAAGACAGCAGTGGAGGTGAGGATGTTATATGGCATTGGTATGCTGCTTATTTCCATATGGCCAGAAGCCATTTGTGTTAGGCCTAGTCTTGGAGGGGCAGTAAAATGTAAGAGTGTTCCCAAAGATTGTCCAAGGAATTCCATTTCCCCATCTTTCATTTAAAAGCAAGGTAACTTAGCACAAGCCTGCATTGCTTAAGAATATCTGTTTTGGGCCAGCGATTGAGCTCAGCACAGACACCTGCCTGGCAAGTACAAAGTCAATGAGTTCGGTCCCCGGTACAAAAAAAAAGAATATCTGTTTTACATTCAAGACACTGGAAAGGTAGATTTCAGATAAAATGGTAATTCTGTGGGGCGAGCTAGATTTGTTTAAAAGAAAACAATATGCTTCCCTTCTCCTCTGACCTCTTTGAAACTGGTTTTTCTCCTAGACGGCAGTGCTGTTGCTGAGGATTGATGACATCGTCTCAGGCCACAAAAAGAAGAGTGATGATCAGAGCCGGCAAGGCGGGGCTCCTGATGCTGGCCAAGAGTGAATGGTGGGCAAGGCAACTTCAGCACACAGACCAGCAGTCCTTCCTTTTCCTCAACCAGTGTGCCAGGAACACTGTGGACGTCTTTGTTTGGAAGGGATCAGGTTGAGGGGCAGCCCCAATCCCTCTCTGTCCTAGCTCAGTTTGCAAAAGGCACTGACATGTAATTCTTCTCTATTGTAAGCTTTCCATTTAGTTTGCTTCCTATGATTAAATCTAAGTCATTTGAGATAGTTCTTACGTGTTTTTCAACCTTAGGTCATATCTCTATCTCCTGGCAAGTGGGAATAGGCAGAATGCTTTACTAGGTAGAACAAAAGATGGGAATTAAGGTCCGTAAGTCTTATTTGCCTTCTTGAGAGGTTATTCAGATCTCCCATAAATCTTGCTGAAAGACTTGGGAGTTCCAAGGATGATTCTATAAAGATGAAGAAATACCTTTTTAGCGTTGGCAGTAGTAGCTCAGTAACAAAGTCCTTTGCCCAGCATGTATGAGGCCTTGGATCCCAGCACTGGCACAACTAAGTAAAAAGAAACACTGCTCTACATATACATCACCTAAAGAAAAAGAGGAACCTATCTGAAGTACAGGTGTTCCCAGTCTGATTTTATGTAGAGCCTCGCCCAATATATGGTAGGACTCAGCGTTTGTCTTAAAGGACATGTAACATCTCTTTTGGGTGAAAATGTTACGGAGGCAGACTTTAATATCTTCCTTATCCTTCCTCCTTTTTAAAAAGGTATAAAGGAATTTTATTAGGCAAAAATTTAGAAATAGACATTCAAAGAAATAGTGTGAGCCCTTGAGCAAAGGGTACAGTACCATTGGAACTGGGAGCACTTGTGTGTCTTCAGTGGTGGAAATCTGAGGAATTTATAAACCTATAGGAAGTTAACTCTTGGTCTTTATAGGAGAATGGCCCACCCACAGAAAGATAATGGCCCATTTTATGGACAAATGGCATAAACCCCACATCAAGTTTTTTAAAGATGTTTTCCTTTAAAACATTCTTGAGATTCAATCTGTTAAGATCAGGTTTCTGCCATTTACTGAGTGTCATAACCTACAGCTGCTAACAATTCAACTTCACATGTATTACTCATGGGTCCTCGTGATCTGTAAATTTTTTTGCGGGGGGCAGGTACTGGGGATCAAACTCAAGACCTCACACTTGCCAAGCAGGTATTTTTGCCACTGAGCTAAATCCCTGGCCATGATCTGTGTATTTCATTTTAAGAAATTTTTATTTTATTGAAGCAGGAGCTCACTGTGTAGTTTCGACTGACCTGGACTCACTATATAGTCTAGGCTGATCTCAAACTTAAGGCAATCATCCTGCCTTGGCTTCCCAAATGCATGTACCCCCATGTCCAGTCTTTTTTTTTTTTTTTTTTTTTTTTTTTTTTTTTTTGTCTTTTTCCTTTTTATTGGTACCGGGGATCGAACTCAGGACTGCCTGCTTTCAAGGCAGGTGCTTACACCGCTGAGCTAAACCCCCAGCCCTTTTTTTTTTTTTTGGTAAGTAAAAATATTTGCTTATAGGGGTTGGGGATTTACCTCAGCCACGTAAGTGCCTGCCTTGCAAGCAGGCAGTTGTGCATTCAATCCCTGGTACCGATAAAAACAAAAAAGACAAAAAAAAAATACTTGCTTATAAACATACTATGTACTTGTAACATTAAAAAATTAATTTTCAAAACCCCCCAAAAAAGGAAAAACATGAAATGTAAGTAAACCTAAAGCATATTAATAGATAACTTTGGGTAACTGTTCTAGATTTGTCTTCTTTTTGTTGGTTTTTTGTTATGTTTTTCTCTTTTTTGACAGGGTCTAACTATGTAATTTAGTTTGTGTTTGAACTCACTATATAGTTCAGGTTGGTCTCATTCATGCCAATCCTCCTGCTTCATCCTCCCGAGCCCCGGGATTGCAGGTGTGCTCTCTACCACCATGTGCAGCTTTCATCAGTAGTGTTCACTTTTGTTTGTCCAAAGGTGTTACTTCTAGTACAAGTGGAGTTAAAGGGTATATGGAATCTGGGGCTGGGGATTTAGCTCAGCGACATAAGCGCCTGCCTTGCAAGCAGGCAGTCGTGAGTTCGATCCCCGGTACTGATAAAAAAATGAAAGAGACAAAAAAAAAAAAAAAGTATATGGAATCTTCTCTGTTTTGACAGACAAACCTAATGTTCTTTTTAATTACAACAGTGGGAAGGAATACACAAGATTTTTGTTACTATTGAAATTTTTACTAGGGCTCTGTTGTGGAATTGAAAACCTTTTTTGAATTACTGGCCCCAGATAATATAAACAAGAGTTAGGCATGGTAGCACATGACCGTAATCCCAGCATTCAGGGATACTGAGACAAAAGGATCATGAGTTCAAGACCAGCCTATACTACATGTAAGACCCTGTCTTCAAAACAGTATATACTGCTTACTAATACATTCCAAGTAACTAGAATGTGTTTGCATGTGTTAACTTTCACATCAACCCTGTACAAGGGGTAATAGCCCTCATTTGTGTGAGTGAGAATATATAAAGTCACATGTCCACGGATCACAGAAGTGTTTAGGCATAGACCTGGGGTTTGTATGTGGGAGCCTAACCAGGATTCCTACTGGCTGTTTGGACTGAACTGAGGAGAGCAAAGGGCTAAAACCACCTCTGGACACCCTGCTGCTATCAGGCCTAGCTTGAGCTTCCTTCACTTTACCCTAAAACCATCTGCTTTTACTTTTCTATAAGGGACTCTAAAATAAGCCTAAGGCCTTTTGCGCAAGTCCCTGCCTCTACTAGAATGTTAATTGCCTCAGCCCTTAATCTTGAGAGGCGGATGATAGGTTAATTCTCAAATTGACAGTTAAAATCTTGAAACACTGCTCTAAGGGTCTGAAGATGCAATTTAGGAGTAGAGAATAATCTACCATATGTGAGGCCTTGGATTCCGTCCCCAGCACAACACAGAAAACATTTCCAAGAGCTGAGCATGGTGTCAATCCTGGCATTGAGGAGGCTGAGGCAAGAGAATCTGCTCACACTTGTCTTATTTATAAATACATAAATAAAAAGAGCTGAAGAATTGAGCAAGTCCTGAGGTTAGCTGGTCACACCCTAGGGGTTCTTACACATCTGTGTATTCTTGGGTCAGCCATCTGGGTACTTTTTGTTTTCTGCATTACAATGTCTCCTGCCTCTAAACATAAATTGTGGCATATTAGATAAGTCTGGACTCCAGCTTGCTTCTGGAATCCCTCTTCACTCAATTTTAATGGTGATTAAAAATCTGTATGAACCCTGTTCACTAAACTTAATAATTAGATGAATGTTTTTGCTGCCTCCTTAACTTTGTTCATGATTCTTCCCATTCCCAAATCCAGTAAACTAGAATTTTTCCCCCATAAAGCAGTGTTAAGTTTTTTTCCAGTGCTGGGAAGAACCCAGAGATGCTCTTATCACTGAGCTACATCCTCAGTCCTTTTTATTTTTGAGAGTTTTCCTCAGTGCTTTACCTAGGCTGGCTTTGATCTTGGATCTTCCAGTCCCAGCCTTCTGAGTAGCTAGAATTATAGGCATGTGCCAGATCTGAGACTTGTTTCTATTCTCATCGATCCCAGAGTTGATATTATAAAAGACTTCTCAAAGTTTTAGGATTAACAGATAGTTCCTCTTAAATTAACCATTTGGAAGAAAAAGATACAATTGGATCCCTGTTTCATTACAGCAGGATTAACTCCAGGCAGCTAAAAGATATAAAGAATGGTCCAAGTGTGATAATCTCAGCATTAGGGAGGCTGAAGCAGGAGGATTGCCATGTGTTTGAGGACAGTGTGGGCTACGTAGTTAAGTCTAGCCTAAAATACATTGCAAGACCCTGTCTCAAGTCAGTCAAACCAAAAACACCTAAATGAGAACATTAGGGGAAAAAGAATCAAGATACATAATGTACAGGTACAAATTCCCTATGATAAGTGTTACCATTATGTATACCTAAAATGCACCAATGAGATTAATTTAAAAAACAGAATAACAGGGATATAGCTCAGCAGGACAGTGTCTGCCTGGTAAGCACAAGTTCGTGAATTCGATTCTCAGCACACACACACACACTCAAAAAGAACCAAAAAAAAGCCACCAAAAAGTAGAAGAGCCAGACATCCAGATATAGTGGGGTACACCTATAATCCTAACTACCCTAGAGGCTAAAGCAGGAAGATTGCAAATTTGAGGTCAAAAATAAAGGACTGAATTGTATGGGATCCCTGGATTCAATCTCCAGTACTTAAAAAAATGGAGACAATGTTTGCAACATAAGAATGAAAATTTATGTCCTTAGAGTGCTTTTAGAGGTTAACAGGTAAGTGGCTGAAAATATAGCTCAGCATAAGAAGTTGGCGATTAAGAAAAACCTAACCTGGATTGATACAGCTCAGGGTCAAATATTTGTCCAGCGTGCTTGAAGCTAGAATTTCATCTCTAGCACTGCAAAATGAAAAGCCCTATAGTGAAATAGATAAAATGTATAAATTGTTCCAGGGAAACAAAAAGATGACACCAAGGTGTAGTGGCCCACACTTACAATCCCAGCAGTCAGGAAGCTGAGATAGGGTTGCCATGAGTTTAAGGACAGCTTGAGCTACAAAAGGAAACCCTATCTCAAAAAAATGTGCAGACATTCCTAAAGTTACTCAAGGAGAAATAGAGACCCAATTTGGTAAACACAAAGGGCCCTCAAACATGGTGTGAACATGGATTGTTAGACCTCATGCAAAGGGCAGTTTGGCTCAACTGTGCTACTCTTGGGTGTTTATCCTACAGAACTGGCTATGATACGTGAAATGCATGCATGAAGATTATCAGTGTTTGTTCTAGTAAAACAGGACTATTATCAGCAAGTTTCTGGTCAAGTATATTCATGGAGCATAACTGCAAGAAGAATGATCCTGGTCCAAGACTGGACACAGGACAGTCCTCAAGCAAAAAAAGCAAGTCGAAAAAAAAAAAAAAAAAAAGCAAGTCGAAGAATAATGGATGCCATTCCTATACAAATTATTGAATATGACAGAGTACTTTTAGAAGAGGCTAGGCATGGTGTCACATACCTGTGAATCCCCAACTGAGGCAGGAGGATCACTGTGAGTTCGAGGCCAGCCTGAACTGCACTACAAAACGCTGTCTCAAAAAAGAAAAATGAAAAAAATTCAGGGCCGAGGATTTAGCTCAGTGGTGTAAGTGCCTGCTCAGCAAGCACAAGGTTGTGAGTTTGATCCCCAGTACAAAAAAAAAAAAAAAAGATTCAAAGAAACACATAAGAGCCAGGCTTGTCATACACCTGTAATCCCAGCACTTGGGAGGCTGAGGCAGGAGGTTCACCGTCAGTTTGAGGCAAGCCTGGGCTACACAGCAAAACCCTGTTTCCAAAACAAATTTGTAGTGGTGGTTCGCTGGTAGGAAGCAGTTTGCTAGGAAATACAGATGACACTGTGATACCTTTCAAATTTTACACCATGAGTGTGTATTAGTCATACATAACTTAAGCAAAAACAAAGGCATATTTAGTTTGGTATGATGGTGTACTGTGATCCTAATACTCTGGGAGGCTGAGGCGGAAGAACTGCAAGATCACAAGTTTGACCTCAGCCTAGGCAACTTACTAAGCAAGATACTGTCTCTAAAATGTAAAAGCGAGTGCAGGGATTTAGTTCAGCGGCACAAAAACTTGCCTGGCAAGTTCAAGGTCATGAGTTCGAGCCCTGGTACAACAATAAAAAAAAGGTAAAAGGGGAGGCGAACATAGCTTAGGGGGAGGGCCTTGTGTTCCATGCGGTACTATCTACAACAATGTGCCTAAGGCTAGGTGTGACTGCCCTCTTGAAAAATAGATATATTGCTGTCTAATTTTCTGAGGGATCTTTACAATTCAATTGTTAACTCTTCTAGGATAAAAACCTGCATACCAAGCGCCCAGTAGATAATAGGTTGACAGAAACCTCTGTGTGTGCCATTCCGCAGAATTCCGTCCAGTTTTTCTTTGGACCTTCCCATCAGAGATGTACTCAGATCCTGTTTGTATCTTCAGCCCATACCATGCTCACTTTAGGTGACTTTCAGTGGGACTGGCTGTGTAGGAGACGCCAGGTCTATATCTGGAATATCTTGCTTGCCACCCCTGTTGGGGATGATTTACTTCCAGCTTCTCTGGTTCTGTTTCAACTCATGCTGAAATCTGGGTTAAAGGAGGCAGGTTCTTTAAGAACCGGCGTTGCGCCCCGCCCTCTAAAGAGATCAGCTGAATCACAGTCACGTGACTCTCCGAGTCTCTTCCGGCAGCTAAAGCTGCTGCAGCATGTACAGTTGTGGGGCGCTCCGCCGGGGTTGGGGGCACTGTGCCCCCAGCCCCATCCTCTTCTTCAGTCTGCTTCTGTCTGCCGCCCCATTTGGCCTGCTGGGGGAGGAAACCCGTCAGGTGAGGGCCGTAGAATCACAGCGGCAGAGGTTTCCGGAAACACTAAAATTTGGGGCAACCAAGGGGTGGGGGGTGGCCGCAAGAGTAGCGTTCTTTGCCCTGGAACCGGGATGTAGCCGTAAGCCACGAGGAAGGAACTGTGGAATGAGCAGGTATATGGCTTCCTGCCTTCCATCTTAATGAGGACCTGACTCAGCCTTGAATGACCCAGGTCCAGGGAAATGTTGGAGTTTTTTCTTCTCAGCTCTGTGCCCTGACCTCCTTCCTACCAGGTCCAGGCAATCCTGGCTCTTCTCCCAACTCCTTGACTCCATCTGGATCCTGCCATTTCTTCCAGGACTCTAAGCTTCTGTGTGCAGCCAAGGCCCCACACTACCTAGCACTGTCCCTTCCTCTCCCCCACTGTCAGGCTTGATTTTGCTGTCTCTCCTTGATCTTGTCCACACCCCTCCACTACTCCATGCTAGGTATCTCTGGAGGTACCGACCTGGCCTGATGTTCCCCAGAACCTGCTACATATCCGAGCAGTAGGCACCAACTCCACCCTGCACTATGTGTGGAGCACCCTGGGGCCTCCGACAGTGGTGCTGGTGGCCACCAACACCCCCCACAGTGTCCTCAGCATCAATTGGACCCGTCTGCTATCTCCTGAACCAGATGGGGGCCTGATGATTCTCCCCAAAGACAGCATCCAGTTTTCTTCTGCCCTCATCTTCACCAGGGTGAGGAGGTTGGTGGGGGGACCAGAGAAGAAAGGAGCACAGCAAAGATGGAGGGGGGTGGATGAGGTAGACTCAGATGGAAGGCCCGGGGCAAGGGAGGTGAGTGGCTCAGCAGGAACCTAGGCGAAGGCAAGCCCAGGTCCACTCCAACCCACCCCCAGCTGCTTGAGTTTGACAGTGCCACATCAGATGCTGCAGCAAAGCCCCCTGGAAAACCATATCCTCCGTACTCCTTGGCCGAGTTCTCATGGAACAACATCACTGACTCATTGTATCCTGCCACTCTGAGCGCCACCTTTCAGGGCCACCCTAAAGGTGACCCAACAGGGGCTTTTGCCAATGGCAGCCTGGCCTTCAGGGTGAGTGTGGGGAAAGAGTGGGAGGCCAATGGTTTGTTTCTGTGGGTACGAATTATGACAGGTGGAGCCCCCAGTCCAGGCTTTGGGTCTACTCCCATACCTCCTGTGTTTCTTCCTTTCTAGGTTCAGGCCTTTGCTAGATCCGGCCGACCTGATCAGCCTCCTCGCCTCCTACACACAGCAGACACCTGCCAGCTAGAAGTGGCCCTGGTTGGGGCCTCTCCCCGAGGAAATCACTCCCTGTTTGGGATAGAGGTGGCTACCGTGGGGCAGAGCCCTGACTGCCCCATGATTCAAGAGCAGCATTCCATCGATGATGAATATGCACCCACTGTCTTCCAGGTCTGGCCAGTGGAACAGGGACAGGCAGAGAGACCAGGATGTAGGTGGGACCCTATTAGGACCACAGAGAATCATTCAAGCACTTACCATTTTGCAATGCTTTCCTGGCCTCTTTTAAGTGCTGGGTAGTGTGCTAATGAATCCCACCTTTTGCCTCAAGGGAGACAGACCAAAGGCAGAACCAGATGACTACATCTCCAGATTAGGCTCTCCACAGGGGCCTACCATGCAGAGGAAGGAGCTGGGTACAGGATTGCAGGGTTCTAAAGAATTCTGCTCATCCAGGGCAACTACCCCCACTACAGATGCACGTAGCCTGTTACTTCTAGGCCCAACCTCAGGACTCTTGTTGCCCTTCAAACAGTGTCACTGACAAATGGGGACTGAGAGAGGCAGAGAAAGGCCAGGCTAATCGTGTCTTGGTTCTTCTCACCTGCTTCATTTGCCTTTCACTATAGCTGTACCAGTTGCTGTGGGGCTCCCTCCCATCTGGCTTTGCACAGTGGCGACCCGTGGCTTTCTCCCAGGAGAAGGCAGGCCGTGAATCAGCTCTGTCCTGCCAGGCTTTCCCTCTTCATCCCACCGTAGCACACTCTCTTCCCCAGTCACCTGTTGTCCAAGCCTTTTTTGGGCTCCAGGAAAAGTACTGTACCTTCAACCTGACATTTGGGGCTTCCACAGGCCCTGGCTACTGGGACCAACACTACCTTAGCTGGTGAGAGTCAGGTTGGGTCTGAAAGTTTGGGGGATGAACCCCCAGTTCTCCCTGTAAGTCTGCTGACCTGTTACTTTCCTTTTTTAGGTCAATGCTTCTGGGTGTGGGCCTCCCTCCGGTGGATGCCTTGTCTCCACTCATCCTGGGAATCATGACAGTGGCCCTGGGCATTCCAGGACTCATGTTGCTGGGGGCAGGCTTAACCCTGATCCTGCGCTGCAAGCACGCCTCAGAGTACCAATCCATAAATTGAGGTGCACTCTCTGCAGGGAAGGGCATGATTGGACCTGCCATGCTGTGTCTTGAATGTTGGAGCTTGGAAGATCAATATTCCCACTGGTTGGCTCCTCCTTGCCCTTTTTCCTCACCCATCTTGCTTTTCTTAAGAACCTCCCTCTGAGGTCCACCCTCAATTTCCTGAGGACCCCCAGGTGGGGCTTCTTGCACACATTGGGGAGGGGTATGGGTTGTTGCTAAAAGAAGGTCCTTTTTGTGTTCCCTTCATGTATTATCATTCCCTCCAAACCCTTTTCTAAGCTGGACCTGTAGTCCTAGCACTGAGGAGGCTGAGGCAGGAAGATCACCATGAGTTCAAGACCAGCCTGAACTACATAGTGAGATCCTGTCTCAAAGAGGGAAAAAAAAAAAAAAACCGTTTCCATTGGGTGACATTCAAAGGCCTGGAAGAATGCCCAGCTGGCTGCCTCTTCCAGCATGAAATAGAATTATTTTTTTCACAAGGTTCCTGTCTCAGTGTGTGTAAGTGGTGTTGGGTTGGTTTGAGGCTGATATCAGAGAATGGGAGGGATAAAAGATGGGCTTGGAAGTTGGGCCTCTGTTTGAGGCCCCGTTTGCCAGTTTTTTTCTGTTCCTCCTTGAAAGCCAAGGTTCCTGCCAGCCACCCCCCTACATGTGCAGTCTGAATTAGGAGAGACATTTGAGGCTGAGGAATGCAAAGAGGGAGAAAGCCAATGAAGACTGCTAGAGATTTATTGCTATACACATCCCCTCAAAAAATAGGTTAGCCTCAGCCACTGCTTCAACACTCCAGGTACACACATGCACACACATGCGCACTGCTCTGGGATACAGGGTTCCCTGTCCACTCTTGTCTTCCTGTAGAAGGCATGACTTCCAATAAGTCTAGAGGAGGGAAGTCTTAGGGGCTTGCACAGGTGATAGGAGGAGGTTCAGTTCAGGGAGGTGACTGAGGCTAAAGGGCCACTAAGGGTAGTGGTGGCAGGTCCTAAGCCCAGGTCCCCAGGAAGGTCTTCACTGAATGTGAAGCAGCATTTCCGGTGGCCTTGAGCTCCTCTGTCTCCACAACTGGTACAGAAGTGGCCAGAGCTGGGCCTCACAGGAAGCTGGAGAAGGGCAAAGTCCAACATTCGGGGTTTGGGAGGCAGCTAAGGTAAGAGCCATCCTTCTGTCTTGGTCCCTTGTCCTCTGTATCCTTAAAAGATGGCCATCTACATCTTTCCCTGCAAAATATGCCCCTCACCAGCTATGGTGGCACACATAATCCCAGGTGGGAGAATCTCTTAATTAAGAGTTGAAAGAGTTCAAGGCCAGCCTCAACCACATAGTGGGACCCTGTCTCAAAAAGGAAAAAAAAAAAAAAAAAAACCTCCCTTATACCGGTCTCAGGCTTCCAAAACAAAGGGAGAGCCAGGGTGAGGCGAGACTCTTGACTGCACAGAACCCTATGGGTGCAGCAAGGTTCCTCTCACCAGGTCCTCGGGCTAACGGGCGCATCCAAGTAGCTAGCTAAAGTGTGTCCAAGTCAGCCCCTCAGCCCCAGGGGCGTGGCCAGTAGTCAGAAGCGGAGTGGGCATGGTCCGGATAGTCCAGGCGGCTCTCTGAGGCTGTGAGCATGCGCTCTGGTTCCACCACAAACATGTAATAGAGGTTCCACACCAACATGGCCAGCAGCGGCAGGAACGTCAGGCCGTAGCCGAAGCCTCGGAAGGAGCGGCCCACAGCAAAGGACAGCCAGTATATCAACCTGCAGGCCAAGGCAACCAGTGAGGAAGGTTCACGGCAGGGAGAAAAGGGTTGATGCCTATACCTGTACTGTACTTTTTTTTTTGGTACTGGGAATCAAACTTAGAACCTTGCACTTGCTAGGCAGGTGCTGTCACACTGAGCTATGTCCCTGGCTCTGATGCTATACTTCCAAAATCAGTTAAACCGGGCGCGTGTTGTACTCCTGTAATCTCAACTCTCAGAGACTGAGGCAGGAGGATTGCTGCCAGTTCAAGGCCAGCCTGGACTACATAGCAAGACCAGGAGCAGGGCTCATTACTGTAAGTGTATTATTTAATTTTTACTTTCTCACCCCTCTGAGGTAAGTACATTATTCCTCTGCCTTCTTTTATTTAGTTTTGAACTTTTAATTAAAAAATTTTAAGTAGGGAGCTGGGGATTTAGCTCAGCGGCATAAGCGCCTGCCTTGCAAGCAGGCAGTCGTGAGTTCGATCCCTGGTACCGATAAAAATGAAAAAGACAAAAAAAAAAAAATTTAAGTAGGTAGCTGGGCGTGATGGCACATGCCTGTAATCCCAGAACTCTGGGTGGCTGACAGGAGGACTGCAAGTTTTCAGCTGAGTCTGGCCAATTTAGGACTTTCTCACAATTTTAAAAATGAAAAAGAATTGAATCCTTGGATTTAATCACCAGTACCAGGAAAAAAAAATTGAAGAACACTATGTATCCACATGACTCTAAATACAACGAATATTATAAAATATCTTATTCCCTTACCGATTCCCACATTTTCTCCCCATTCACATTGCAGGTATCCAATATTATGGTTTCTTGTGCTTTTTTTGTGTGTGTGAAAGGTTTTTGCTATGTAATCCAGGTTGACTTTGAGGTCAGTATGTAGTCCAAGTTGGCTTTGAACTTGAAGGGATCCTAAAGTCTCAGTTTTCCTTAGTATAGGAATTACAGGCATGTACTACTACACTTGGCTTCATCTTGAACACTGATTGTTTTATGTACACATAAATAAAATGTATTGTTGGGAATGGAACCCAAGGCTTTATTCATGCAAGCACTCTACCACCAACCTATACCCCCAGTCTGACTGAAAAGTTTTGCCTTCTTTTTCCCTTTTATGAAGTATGGTAGCATACTATATAAACCTCTGTATGCTGACTTTTTCATTTATCTTGGAGGTCACTTTAAATATATGCCACTTCCTCATTCTTGTACAACTGTCATGTGTCCCATTATATATTTGCCCACTTGCAGATTAAGAAACTAAGATTCTAAAGGGGTCTAAAGTCACACCTGGGAAATAGCAAAGCCATGATTTGAACTCAAGCCTGTTCATCACTCCCACTTAGTGCTTTTGAGGGATAGAAGGAAAGATGAGAGAAAGGAAGCCAGCTTCAAGCAGATTGGAAGCCCTGAATACCTGAGGGATGGATCAGCTATCACAAGACTTATTGCTGGAGAAGCCACTGCATGAGGGATGGAAGGGGAAGTAAAAGGAAATAAAATGTGTTATGTATACATACCAATTCCCTGCCATGAATATAACCTCTCAATACTGCGAACATGGACTGAGGAAAACAAAATAAAACAAAAAAGAGACTAAAGAAAAGCACCTGAAAATGCATACCCCTCAGCATGGGGGTATGGAAGCAGTGTCTTCCTAATATGAGTATGACATACTACAAAGCTGACACATTTCTTCTCCTGTGGCCTGGAAGCCCAGGAAGCTGCTGTCACCTTACTGCTGAGGAGGCTACACCACATCAGAGTTCCCATTCAGCGAGTCCTCTGGTGTCAGAGTGTTTTAATAGCTTTACTTGAATTAACTCATCTACTCCACATAGCTCCACATTCTAGATAATGAAACAGAGGCACAATAGGCTTTAAGACCTTGGCCTGAATGGGAGAAGGAAGGGGCTTGGATTCTGGTCCTGTCATGGTTACTGACCAGCCTGAGGAGTTCTTTGCAGTTGGTTGTGGTTTCCAGGCATGGTGGCTCACATCTGTAATCCCAGCACTCCGGAGGCTGAGGCAGGAGGATCGTTGTAAGTTCAAGACCAGCCTGGGCTACAAAGTGAGCTCAAGGCCAGCCTGAACTGCATAGTGAGACCCTGTCTCAAAAAGACAAAAAAAAAAAAAAAAAATAGAAAACCTGGACCAGACCATCACTAAGTTTCCCACTTTAGCTCCTTGTTGATTTTCACTCAACTTCTACATGAGACTAGTAGTCCCCAAGAGTCAGAGACAAGGCTGAGTTACATGAGGAGGAACATGTTTGTTTTGGGCAAATCTACTGGGAGAAAATGCAAAGTTGCATGATGTTCAGGAGGATGAGGGGACAGCTAGACTGCAATTGGAAGTGACCAGACTACTTAGTCTTTACAGGAAGAATATTTTACCACTTAAAGATACGATACATGGACTTATGTAGTGAAAGCAACACAGGAAATGTACCTGAGAAAAATGAAAATACTCCCCACTTTTTTTTTTTTTTTTTTTTTTTTTTTGGTGGTATCAGGTATCAAACTCATGACCTCACACTTGTCAGCAGGCACTTGTGCTGCTGAGCTAAATCCCTGACCAATACACCCATTTTTATTTGGTTTGGTTTGTTTGTTTGTTTTGTGGTCCCCCCCCCCTCCCTGTGCAGGGTGGGGTGGGGATCGAACATATGATCAAGCGCTTGCCAGGCAGGCACTTAAGCCACTGAGCTAAATCCCCAGCCATTGTTTGTTTGTTTTTGTACCAGGGATTGAACTCAGGACCTTGTGCTGTTTGGTTGTTTTTGATTTGTTTTGTTTTTGTCTTTTTTGAGACAGTCTCACTATGCAGTTCAGGCTGGCCTTGGGCTCACTGTAGCCCAGGCTGGTCTCAAACTCGCAACAATCCTCCCGCCTCAACCTTCCGAGTGCTGGGATTACAGGTGTGAGCAACCACGCCAGGCTCCGGTGTTTTTTTTGTTTGTTTTTTTTTTTTTTTGAGACAGGATCTCCTTACTACATGGTTCGGCTAGCCTTGAACTCACTATGTAGCCCAGGCTGGCCTTGAACTGGCAGCAATCTTCTTACCTTAGCCTCTCAAATGCTGGATTTACAGATGTGTGCCACCATACCCTAAAAAACACCTCCATTTGAATCCAGAAATTCAGAAGTGCCTTCTGAGATAGGCATGGTGGTACAATAGTAACCTCAACCCTCAGGAGAGGCTGAGTCAGGACAATGGTGAGTTCAAGACCAGCCTAGGCTACATAGCAAGACTCTAACTCAAATAACCAAACCAAACAAACAAAAACCAGGCATGGTGGTACCTGCCTATAATCTAGCACTCTGAAAAGTTTCAGCAGGAATGTCACACATTTCAGTACTGCCTAGGGATTTAGCAAGATCCTGTCTCAAAATAAAAAATGACTGGGGATGTAGCTTAGTATGAAGGCCCTGGGTTCAATTACCAGTACCACACACTCACACATGCAAGCCATGGTAGTGCCCACACCTGTAATCTCTTTTTTATTTTATTTTATTTTTTTGTCTTTTTCAGTACCAGGGATGAAACTCACGACTGCCTGCTTGCAAGGCAGGCGCTTATGCCACTGAGCTAAATCCCCAACCCTTCACACCTGTAATCTCAACCCTTGGGAGGCTGAGGCAGAAGGATCACAGAGAGTTTAGGCCCAACAACCTGGGCTGCATTGTGAGTTTAAAGCCAGTGTGGTCTATGTAGCAAGAACCTGTTTCAAAATAAAAAATAAAAGGTGGGGGTGTAACTCAGAGTGAAGGCACTGGGATGTAATTGCTAGGGGAGAGAGAGAGAGAGAAAATTTCACCGTGGCACCATCACCTCCCTCCTAAGCATCCCAGCCCTTACTTTACTCACCTGGAGATAGCAAACAGCCCCGTGAGCAGAGGGAGCAACTTGAGGGTGTCCTGGGGCAGGTAGGTGGAAAGCACAGCCAGGTTGAAAAAGTAGAGGATGAAGAGTTGGACAGACTGGGCCACATACTGCCGATGGATCTCCACTTCGCGCCTTGGCTCTCCAAAGGGCCGTAAGGCAGAAAAGCACAGCAGGCTCAGGCCATATACCAGGAGTCCTGGTAAGGTGGGAAGTGCACAGGGTCAGAAGGAACAGGAGGCAGGAGCCATAGCAAGAAGGCTAGGGTAGGGTACACATACAGAGACATGGGCATGGACACTATGCAGTGAGTCAGAGATGTGTACCAAATGTCAAGTGTGGGAGGACCTAAGTTCAGGCTGAGTGAAGGCCAGGCAGAGCCTGCTCCCTTAAGTTCACTTCCCAGATGCCCTTTTCTTCTCCCAAGGTCTAGACTCACCCAGCACGATGGGAAGTGTAGCAAAAACCCCACAACGCAGTGTGTAGATCAGGCGGGAGCTCATGGTGGGCAACCGTGGGGCATCAAAAGGCAGGAAGGCGTATGCCCCATAGAGCAGGCAGGGGAAGAGAATGAGAGCAGCTCCGACTGAGGCCACAGCCCTCAGTCCCTCTTGGCTTCCGCAGCTCCCGCAGCCTCCACAAGACTGGCCAGGTGGCTTCATGACTGCTTCAGCCCACTTGCATTCAGGGGGCTCAGGATGGGTGGCCCGAGGAGGCAGAAAGTTTCGGTGCTCCCCCTCCCGCGCCTCAAAGCACACAATGACTTCTTCCTGGCGCTGTTGCTCGATGCACTGTAAGTCAATGGGCACAATGGCCCGGGCTGGCTTCTCAGGCAGCAAGTTGATATCATCTTCAAGTGGCTCCTCTAGCTTGGTGAGTGGTTCTGACTCAAGAGGGTCTGAAATAATGTCCCGCCACCCAGGGGGGTCAGGGAATGGGGCACTGGGCTGGGGGTCAGTCCCCCAGGGCAAAGTGGCAGCCTCACTTACTGTGCTATCTAGCCCATCTTCTGTCCCCTCTCTAGCAGTGGGAGATCCAACTGAAGACCCTACTCTGAGAGACTCAGCTCCAGGAGACTCAGTGCCACCTTCCCCTTCTGGCTGCTGGCCATTGGGGACCAGAGTCTGAGATGGGCTCTTTTCTGGGGTTTCAGGTTCCTTCACTTCCAACAGGGCCAGGGACTCAGGTTCTGTCATTCTGTGGTCTCAGTCCTAGGGTCCACCATAAGGTCATGTCATCCTGGAAGAAGCAGAGGAAAGCTCTGTCAAAAGCCTGTCTTTGGCCTTTTGAAAGGTTCATTAAGCAGTGAGACTGTCCAGGGCAAATGGGCTCAAGGGCTCCAGCTGTCCTGGGACCTCATGGTGAATGTGGTACAGAGGTGTTGAAACAGCGAGGCAGGCAGGCAGTGAGTAGCTGCAATGGAGACACTCTTTCAACATCAAATGCTGTCTAGCAGGTCAGAGTGAGTCAGGGGGCACCGGCTCTGGTGACTGTGCCCTCCCTCAGCCCCACCCACACTTCAGCCCCTACACCAAAAACCCTGGGGTCATGACCAGCCTAGAGTAAGAAAAGGAGGTATTAGAATTTTGCTAAGAGCTTCTTTCCCACCAAAGATCTCCCAAAAGACAGAAAAGCTACCCCTCCACTGTCCCACTGTCTGTTCTCCCCGTAGATCCCTGCTTGTAACTCTTTTGGCAACTGATACTTGCAATTGGCTGACAAATCTGTCTCAAGAAGCTGGCAAATGCAGGACTCAGTCTTTCTGTCTCCAATCTAGGTGCCTGGTCAGTTTCCGAATGCCTCATTAACCTACCCCAGTCACCTGTACGGGTCCTAAGTCTACTCATTTTGATCTATAGGTCTAATCATGACTGTTTTTCATGCCTTCTCTCCTGTGTTTCTCCACTCCTCACCACCCTCTACCTAGCTCACTCTGGATGGGACTGATCCCCTCCTTCACTTCCTCCAGGGCTCTCCCACCCTTGCCATTTGGACCCTGACACCTTCTTACTTTTTATCTGGAGAGAGGTGAAGGGTTCCCAGCATCCAGGAAGGAGGTGCCTAGCTCCTAGTTGGCTCTGCAAGTGTTTCTCTCTGTCTAACTCCCTCTACCTGTGTCTCAAAACCTGTCTGACCAGAGCAGGTGGGGCCCAAGTTAAAGGGGCAGGTCCTCCCCTGCTGAACTGGCCGACAGAAAAAGCAGTCAAGAAGTCATCCTTTGTGAAAAAAGGGGTGTAGCTGGTCATAGAGTTTAAATTTATGTTCTAGGTGCCTAGGATGTATGAAGACTCCCAGCTCAGGCAAGCAGGGGGGAGGAAGTAAGTTTGGGCACCACAGAGAGTGCTTTGAGTAACCATGGGATACCTAGAAAAAGAGATGGAATTTATACAATTATTCATTCAATAAATGTTTATTGTTAGGTGTGGTACACACCTATAATTCCAGCACTCTGGGAGGCTGAGGCAAGAGGACTGCAAAGTCAAGTCCAACCTGGGCAATTAGTGATTTAGCAATATCCTGTCTCAAAAAATAAGGGCTGAGGCTGTAGCTTGGTACAAAGGCCCTGGAATCAACCCCAAGTAGGGGAGATTGGGGGGAGAAAAAGTTTAAAAACTTAAGCACTGGGCCGGGGGTTTGGCTTAGTGATGTAAGTGCCTGCCTGTAAGTGCCTGCCTTGCAAGCGTGAGGTCGTGAGTTCAATCTCTGGTAACCAAAAAAAAAAAAAAAAAGAAAAGAAAAGAAGTGCCTGCCTGGGAGCATGAGGTTATAAGTACTCTGATACTGAAAAAAAAAGATCTCTACTTTTGAGTTTATGTTCTGTGGCATTTCAGATAGTAAAGAATTCTTTTTTTTTGTCTTTTTCGTTTTTATCGGTACCAGGGATCGAACTCATAACTGCCTGCTTGCAAGGCAGGTGCTTACGCCGCTGACCTAAAGCCCCAGCCCCCCCCCCCCTTTTTTGTCTTTTTCCTTTTTATTGGTACCGGGCATCAAACTCACAACCACCTGCTTGCAAGGCAGGTGCTTATGTCACTGAGCTAAATCCCCAGCCCCTAGATGGTAAAGAATTCTTATACCTCAATCAGTAATACCCTTTCAATAGGGAAAAACTCATTGATAAGGTGACATTTGCCCTGCAACAGGATGGGAAAGTAGGACTAAGAATGCTCCATGCAGAGGAAATGCAAGTGAAAGGCCAGCAGGTAAGACTTAGCCTGTTTCAGGAACAGAAAAGTTTGGCAGCTGGAATCAGGAGGTGGTGGTAGAATTAGAATTTGAGACCCATTAAAATGTGTACAGGGTCCCCAGAATGCTTTGATTTTAGTTTAGGTTTAAGGAGGGAAAAAAAAGGGAGTTCAAAACAGATGTGGTAGCCAGGTGTGGTGGTTCATGCCTGTAATCCCAGCACTCGGGGAGGCAGAGGTGGGAGGATCTTTGCGAGTTTGAGAACAGCCTAGGCTACAAAGTGAGCTCAAGGCCAGCCTGAACTGTATAGAGAGACCCCGTCTCAAAAAAGACCAAAAAAAAAAAAAAAAAAAAAAAAAACCAGATGTGGTGGTAGTGCACACGTATAATTCCAGCACTGGAGAGGTTGAGGCAGGAGGCTCACTATGAGTTCAAAGCCAGCCTATAGTGAGACCCTGAAACAAAACAAGATGAAACAAAAAACAAAAGGAAAATCCTAACCTAAATTAGATAAGAGGTGATTTTTTTGTATATGAACCCAAGACCACACTCAAATGCTAGGCAGATGGTCTTCCACGGCGCTGCTACCATATCCCCAATCCAGAGGTGCCCTAATGAGAGATGGGGGGGGGGGGCAGAAATGGGAGGGAGTTAGTGACTTCTCATTTCTAGGAGACTTTAACTGTAAAGTCATCTGAGATTTGTGAAAGAAGGAACAGGACCTAGTTTGCTTGTCTGTGTCTCCAGAAACCAGCACAGGTTTGGGAGAGAGGACAGGTTTATAAGCTGGAAATCTTTAGAAAAGCAACATGAAGGGTTGAGATGTTTGTACAAAAACCATGTCTTTTAGAGGCACAGTCCAATATGATGTCTGGAGTTTTCCAAGGAACCTTTTTTACACACCTCCACTACCCTTTTTGTTTGTCTAAATTATGAGGGGGGCTTGAATCATTCTATCAAGTTATCTCAAGAAAGCTTGGTTCAAATGTGTGTGTGATGTTATTAGGGTGCAGGATGGACCAAATAACCACTGCAGGGCACAGCAAAGTCACGCTCCCAGATGTCACGCTCCCACTTGCCCATATACAGTTTCACATCAGACTCCTTTCCAGGCCAACTGTCCGTTCTCAGTCACCTTTATCAATAAAGTTTTTCTCAAGGGCTCGGGGAAGCCGGAAAGAGGCCATGCTGCCCAGAGTTAGTTCTGGCAACTTCCCTGGAGGGAATCTGCTTTCGCGAGATTTGGTACCAGCCGGTCACTAGCCTGCTGCACGGCGGCTGCTATCGCGAGATTTGGTGGGCGGAGGCGGAGCCGTCACAGGCAGCCGCCTCACAGCAATGGCGGCCGAGCAGGGCCGGCGGCGGCGGCGGCGGATACGACTAAGGCCGGTGACGGCAGTGGTGGCGGTGGTGGTGGGCGGTGGGGGTCTGTGACCAGGAGCCGCCTGCGGGCCCGGGCATCATGAGCCAAGGCCCCTCCATTGGGGAGAGCAGCGAGCCCGAAGCTAAGGTTCTCCACACCAAGCGGCTTTACCGGTGAGAGGGGTCGGGGCTTGAGTAGAGGTTGGCGGGGTCGCGGGGTAGGGCGCGAGGCGGAGGCGGGAGGGTAGTGTGGCAAGCGCGGGATTGCGGAAGGGGGCGGGGTCCTGTGTTCTGGGAAGGACCTGGAGAGTGACTGTGTGGTGGGAATCTGAAGGGAAACACGTGGAGGAGTCCCCTCCTCGGTGGGCGCGGGGCTTTGCAGAGTTGGGGTAAAGACGCTGGGAATTGGGAGCGGGAGAGGTTTGGTAGATTAGGGTGGGGATCACAACGAAGAACCCGGAAGAGAACAGTGCTTAGAACCCTGTAGGATTTACAGGGAACAACCTTGACTACTCCACAAAACAAGGTTCGGGTCCTTTTTTTGCCACACTCTAGTTGTGTGACCTTGAGCCTTAGTTTCCTCTTCCTTAAAAAGATTCATGTTGGATACACTCTGAAGTTCCTGACTGCTCCAATTTTAGGGAATCTTAATGAGAAGAAAGATGCTAGAAGGCTAGTTGTGTTGGCTTGAAAGCACCAGGAAGGATTTGGGGTCTAGAGAGTTATTTATCAGGCTTGGGATCCCATTTAAAGGAATCTTCGGACTCCTGAGTCTTACCTTCCTCCCAGCCTCATGATTACAGTCTCCTGCCAGGGAGCTTCCATTCCTGGTTTCTGATTTCCACAGTGCCACCCGCACTCTTCCAGTCACTTCTTCAGCCCTTTGGCCCTCTGTTGGAAACACAGCAGCGTGAGCGCTTCCCACCTTGGGTGGAGGAGTTTTTGTGTAGGTTAACAGGACACAGGCCCCAGAACTGGACCACAATAAAATGAAGTGTAGAGCCTAAGCCGAGTGTTCTGTCTTCCAGCGGAAGTAGGGTGTAGGGTTTTCTTTTAGCCGAGGCTTTGGTTGAACATAAGGTGTTTGCTTGAGAAAACTGCCCTCAGAGCCTCAGGCCCTATCTTGGCAGTGAAAGGGTCAAGCACGTGTTGTCTTTTCTTCCCTGAGTAGGCATGCTGTCAGCTCTGGCCTTGTAAACCAGAAGGCAGAGGGGAATATAGGCTGCTCCATAAATAGAAAAGTGATGCAATCCAGCAACCCCTGAGCTCCCACTGTGGGCTGCCCCAAGCAGTCCCCAGGCAGCTACTGTGGCATGTGTGCCATGTCATGCTGCTGAGTGTCAGTGCTGCCTGTCAGACAGAGCGTGGGCAGTGTCTGCAGTATTCCTTGTTTCCAGCTTTGGGAGTGGTTCTGCCCAACCTTCTGATTTTTTTTTTTTTTTTTTTTTTTTTTTGTCTTTTTACTTTTTATCTGTACGGGAATCAAACTCACGACTGCCTGCTTGCAAGGCAGGCGCTTATGCTGCTGAGCTAAATTCCCAGCTCTCCCCCCCCCCTTATGATTTTTCTCAAATTGAGTTCTTTCTCACCACTGTCATTACAGACTGACTTGAGCTGGTGTATTTGCATGTTGGTTATCATGTTTGCACGTGGATGCACATGCTTGTAGTTGTGTATTGTTGGCTTTGAGTCGGGTGGACTTTGCAGGCAGCTAGTTTGTGGTATTTATTTATTTATTTATTTATTTATTTATTTATTTATTTGAGTCAGGGTCTTACTATGTAGCCCAGACTGGACTCTAAACTAGCAGTCCTCTGCTTCAGATTCCTAAGTGTTTAAATTATAGGCATGCACCCCCATGCCCAGTGGGTTTATTTATTACGTATTTATTTTTGTGGCAGGGATCAAACTCATGGTTTGGTGCCTGCCAGGCAGGCATTTATGCTGCTGAGCTAAATCCCCAGCCCCTCAGTGGGTTTTTAAAAAATTTTTTATTTTTTAAAGCAGTGGTGATTGGTGAAAGGAACTGGGAAAAAGGTCTGATTTCTCTACGTAAGATAATATGTTGTGAGGACTGTGGACCTATCATAGAACTTCAGTAAATTTGGGAGTCACACACCTAGCTGTGTACAAATATGAAATTTTGAAATAACTTAAGGCAGTCAGAAGAAAAAGAAGCATGAAAGGATGCTGGAAGGGACATAGTACCAATTACTTTATTAGCCCAGTTACTGTTTTTTTGTATCAGGAATCAAACTCAGGATCTTGTGCTTGCCGGTCCCTCAGTTACTGTCTTAAAAACATCTTTTTTTTTTTTTTTTTTAACTGCTTTATTCTTTAGATCAGAATATATTAAGTATAGACTTTTCTTAAAAATTAAGGAGTTTCAGTATTAGAACATTGTTATGGAGAGGGAAATATCTGGCTCTTTTGGCTTTTTACATTTATCCAAGTTCCAAGTAGATTATCATATTTAGGTTCTTCTGTGTTACTTCTGTCCAAGTTATGACAGCTGTCTCATGAATTGCATAGTATTGAAAAGCTCCCTGCAGCCATACAAAATGTGTTGGCCTTGCTTTGCCTTTATGTAGTCAACAAGATTTTGATATTCAATATAGTTACCTCCTCCCACTACAAAAACAGTTGCCTCTTGGAATAGATTTTTGTTTCTAGGCATGAGCTGTCATTGCTCCCGAAGCATTTTGGGATCAAAATAGCAATAGTCATCAGTTTCAGGGTTTGACTTCATCTCCGTGAGGTGAGGTTGTCTAAAATATAAATAACAGAAAGGTTCTCAGTAGCTATCATCACAGGCTGTTTCTCCACATCAGCTGGTTGCTGAGCTGGGGGAAGGGAGTATTGATTCTTCTTGTCTCCTAGCCCGAGCTCCAGAAAGGGCTGGCCTCTAGTTCTCACCCCAGCAGCCTGAGCATGGCACTGACTCAAAGGAAAAGGCTGGTGTCTGGTTCTCCCCACAGTGGTCTAAGCATGGTGCTGACTTGCAGGAAGGATTTGCTTCTTGTTGACTTTTTTTTTGAGAAATCGAACTCACAGCCTTGCACTTGCCAGGCTCTTGTTCACTTTTTTGTTCTCTTCCTCCCACCAAAAACATTTTTTCTTAACACTGTTGTGGCTTGATATTATGAAAGGTTTCTTGTTTTGTGTTTTGTTTTTTGAGAAGGGATTTCTGTGTAGTCCAGACTGGCCTTGAACTCACTATGTAGTTTAGGATATCCTTGAACTCATAATCTTCCTGCCTCATCCTCCCTCCTACTATAGGTGTGCACCACACTTGCCTGTAAACTAGTTTGTTTTGTTCTGTTTTGACACAGGGTCTCCTTGTGTAGTTCAGACTTGTCTTAAACTCACTGTGTGGCCTAGGCTACCTAGAATTTGGCTTCAATCCTCCTGCCTCAGCCTCTGGAGTGTCAGGATTACAGATGTGCCTTACCATGCCCAGCTTTACAGAACTAGTTTTTGTTTAAAAGAGATTATATTTTGTTGGAGGAGTTTATGGTCTGGTGGAGGAAAAAAATGTTGTCTTAACTATTTGTGATTAGAACTTTCCAAAATAGTGGTGGAGGGGTTGTTTGTTTTGTTTTGGTCTTTTTGAGACAGGGTCTCACTGTGCAATTCAGGTTGGCCTTAGGCTCACTTTGTAGCCCAGGCTGGTCTCAAATTTGCAATGATCCTCCTGCCTCCACCTCCTGAGTACTGGGATTACAGGAGTACACCACCACTCCTGGCTCAAAATAATGGTAATTAATAATTTTTTATTGATTCTTGTTTTCAGGTTGTCCCCCCCCCCCCTTTTTAAATGGTGTGGGTGATTGATCCAGGGCCTCATCATGTACATTAAGCAAATGCCACTGAGCTACATCCTTAGCCTTCTAATATTTTGTTTGAGAATCTAAGGAGTTTGAGTCTTTCCGTAGAAAGCACACCTATCGGCTGAGATTATAGTTTAGTGAAAACCCTTGGTTCAATCCTTAGCATTAAAAGAAAGAAAATACTGTTCCTATTAGGTTTGCCTATAGTACTGATGTTAAAGAGTCCTCTGTCCTACCAGGGACAGAGATGTGTACCTATAGTTTGAGCTACTCAACAGGCTGAGGCACAAGAATCTATTGATCTTGAGTCTAAGAGTTTGAGGCTACCCTGGCAAAAATAGTCAGCAAACTCTGTCTCTTAAGAGAAAAAGAAAAAAAAAAAAAAGCCTTTCCCTGCAAAATAAGCTGATATCAAGTAAATCACTGCTGCTGCCCTGGCATCTATGGCCAGGCTGGCTAGAAGGTTTCCCTCTCTAGGACCCAGAAGGTGTTTGGAGAAATGCTGAGCTCTCAGGCTGGCCTGTGAAAGGCTGTGATTAACCATCCCACCCTTTGTACTGAGTTCTGGCAGACACTTGGCCTTGTGCAGGACAGGTCTTTGTAGTGTACCTCCTGAGCCTGCTGTATCCTACTCTTCCTGGCTCAGGGCGTGATTGGTTTATTAGGGAATGATCACTCTTACTTTTATGTTGTTCTTCTGTCCACATGTGTTCTCACAGCTGCTGTCATGGTCCTCTGGGTTTTACCCTTCTAGAGATGCTATCTATTGCTAGGACTTGTTGGCCATCCCCTGTAGTTTCTGTCATTCTTGCTGCAGTGACAGACATCTCTTGCTGTTTGGAGTCTCCCCTCAAACTTACAATAGAAAGGAGGGAAACTAAGACATGTTGGATGTTAACTACACAGCAGGCACTGTCGTAAGTGGTTTATGTACTAGTTGATTTAATCCTCCCAAATAGGTGATTTATACTCTGGTTTCTCTTGAGATTGGATAAATATTTCACCTTTTACCAAATAGCTGATAGATTTTATTCCCAGTTTTATGAGATGAACTGAGGTGTTTTGCTCAGAACTTCATAGCTGGTATGAAATAGAGATAGGCCAGCCAAGGTGGCACATGCCTGTAATACCAGCACTTGGGAGGCTGAGGCAGGAGAATCACCACAAGTTCAAGGCCAGCCTAAGCTATACAGTGAGTTCAGCACCCAGCCTGGACTACATAGTGAGACCCTGTCTCATAAAAGGGAGCAGGGTAGGATTTTAACTTAGGCAGTCTTGCTTCCAAGCCTGTATTCTTTAGCCACTGTGCTGTACAAATCATCTGTTAGCAGAAACCAGGAGACTTTGCAACTGAGCTGCTCAGTAGTCTTCTCTAGTTTCCCCTATCTGCAGTTACAAAGCAAAATTTTATATCAAGCATGCCTTTCCTTGATGTCAGAGATCATAAAGTCTTTGTATAATAATTCATTCCACCATTCTTTGTTGAATGCTTACCATATTCCAAAGCCGTTGGCAAATGATTGCATTTAATCTTCACAACACTTTTCTGAGTGGCTGCTAGTGTTATCTACACATATATTGATATGATAACTTTTATCCATTTACTTATTTATCTTTTTGAGACAAGGTTTCACTATGCAGTGCAGGCTGGCCTTGAATTTGCAGTGATTCTCTGCTTCAGCCTCCCAAGTGTTGGGATTACAGATGTGTGCCATCATTTTCTGCTTGATAGGATAACTAAAAAATAAGCAAGGTAATTGGCCCAAAGACACAGCCAAACTTTAGATTTTCTGCCTGGTATCATAGCCTATGCATTGGGAGAGTTTGTCTCTGATGTAAGAGTTTCTCTACTTTGGCACTATAGACATTTGAGCAGGGTAATTCTTTCTTATGATCACCTGAGGATCGAAGGATGTCTAGTAGCACCTCCTAGATGCCAGGAGCAACTCCTGTGACCCTCATGTTGTGACACCCAAAAATGTCTCCATCATTGCCACATAGTCCCTGGATAGGGAATGCCATATGGGAATGGAGACAGTGATCATTTTGTTATGTGCAGAGCTCAATGTATAGCCTTTTGCTTTCTTTATCCCTCCTTTAGCTTTTCCTTTGAATTAGCATCTGAGATGGTCTATGCATATGGCTCAGGGCTCTTTGCCTGTGTTTCTTTGCAGGGCTGTTGTGGAGGCTGTGCATCGACTTGACCTCATTCTTTGCAACAAAACCGCTTATCAAGAAGTGTTCAAACCTGAGAACATTAGCCTAAGGAACAAGTAAGCTGAAGACTCAAAACCACAGATCCTTACTGTTTTCCCTGCCCATCTCTACCAGAAATCCTGCTGTATATAAACATGTTTTCTTTTACTTCTGGACCTCATGGGACTGTAGTGCACTATAAAATATCTTGGCTTCCTAAGGGAGGAGATAGGAGTGAGCCAACTTAAAGTTCTTTATTGTTTTTTATCTTAATTTTTTTGAGACAGAGTCTTGCTTTGTAGGGCAGGCTGGCCTTGAACTCACTATGTAACCCAAGCTAGTCTGAGACTTGCAACCCCTTTCTGCCTCAGCCTCCCAAGTGCTGGGATTACAGGAATGCACCATCATGCCCAGCTTTCGGGTTTTTGTTTTTCTTTTTGTTTCTCCTCCTCTTAAAAAACAAAAGGGGAACTGAGGATCTTACTCCATCTGCAGTTTCTACATCCCTTGGCCTGATACCATAAAAGTGGCATACAAGCCAGGCATGGTTACATGCACCTATAATCCCAGCACTTGGGAAGCTGAGACAGGATTGCTGTGAATTTAAGGCTGGTCTGAATTGCATAATGAAACCCTACCTCAAAAAAAAGGAAAGAAAGAATGGCATACAAAACCAGGCCTGCTGTAATCCCAACATTTGGGAGGCTGAGCCAGGAGAACTGCTGTGATTTCAAAGCCAGTTTGGGCAACATAGTAAGATATTGTTTCAAAAAGGAATACATAGGAGCCAGGTGTGATGTCACACACCTATTATTGTAGCTACTTGAGAAAATGAGGCAGCCTTGTAAATTCAAGGCTAGGGAGCAATTCAGCAAGACTCTCAAAAAAAGTAGAGGTTAGGGGCTGGAGATTTAGCTCAGCGGCATAAGCGCCTGACATGCAAGCAGGCAGTCGTGAGTTTGGTCCCTGGTACCGATAAAAACGAAAAAGACAAAAAAAAAAAAAAAAAAGTAGAGGTTGCCTTAGTAGTGGAGTGCCTGGCTAACATATGGGAAGCCCTCAGTTTGATCCTCTGTGCCACATACACATGCATAAAAGAATGGTTTATGAGGGCTAGGTCTGGTGGCACATGAATATAATGTCAGCACTGAGAGGCTGAGACAGGAGAATTGTCACAAGTTCGAGGCCAATCTGGGCAACACAGGCAGCCTGAAACTGTGAAGTGAGATCCTGTCGAGAGAGACAGAGAGAGTTGCTTATGAGTGAAAGAAATTAACCATACTGCATAATGAAAGGAAAAAAAAAGAGGAGGCAAAAGGAAAGATGGGTGCAGGAAGAAAAGTAAGTACTGTTAAAATCCTGATTACCGGGGCTGGGGATTTAGCTCAGTGGCATAAGTGCCTGCCTTGCAAGTGTGTGGTCATGAGTTTGATCCCTGATACCAATAAAAAAGAAAAAGACAAAAAAAAAAAAAAAAAAATCCTGATTACCTTCTGCTTCTGTCGTTTTTACTACTTTACTAGACTGTTATTGTGTTCATGCTGACTCTGGATGTAGATTCTTTGGTGGGGATAGCACACATGCTTCCAGTCTTTACTTCATGTTCCCTTCCACTCACAGGCTGCGTGAGCTCTGCGTCAAGCTTATGTTCCTCCATCCAGTTGACTATGGGAGGAAGGCTGAAGAGCTGCTGTGGAGAAAAGTATACTATGAAGTTATCCAGCTTATCAAGACAAACAAAAAAGTAAGATGAGGGTCTAGAATGTGGAAAAGGAAGGAAGGAAGATTCAGCTAGAAAAGTGGACCTATGGTAGCCTAGAAAAAGATGGTAGAAAGGAGAGAAAGAGTCAGATTTAATTGAGATTTGGAGAAGGAAGGAAGGCTGGTTTCATGTGGTGGGAAAGACAGGTCCCAGGAGATGTAAATGAGGTTTCAAGGCCAATGAGTTAAGTGTATTTCCTCAGGAAGATGAATGGGTTGAGGGAAGGAGAGTGGTACCCTGACTTACTGCTAAGCTGGCCCCTTCTTTTGCCAACCTCCAGCACATCCACAGCCGGAGCACCTTGGAATGTGCCTACAGGACACACCTGGTTGCTGGTATTGGTTTCTACCAGCATCTCCTCCTCTATATCCAGTCCCACTACCAGCTGGAGCTGCAGTGCTGCATTGACTGGACCCATGTCACCGACCCCCTCATAGGTCAGTGAAACCTGAAAGGTATTCTTTATTTTGTTTTGTTTTTTGAGACAGGGTCTCACTGTATAGTTCAAATTGGCCTTGAGTTCACTGTGTAACCCAGGCTGGCCTAGAATTTGCCATGATCCTCCTGCCTCGACCTCCTGAGTGCTGAGATTAGAGATATGTGCCACCATGCTCAGCTGTTTGTTTTTTTGAGACAGGGTCTTATTATGTAGTTCAGGCTAGAACTCACTATGTACCCCATCCTGGCCTTGAACCCACAGAGGTCCTCCTGCTTCAGCCTCCTGGGTGAGGTTATAGGCATGCAATGTCATGCTTGGTATCTGAAAGATGATACTGAGAAGTAGTCAGTCTGGCCTTTCTGTTTCTCAGGATTTGTTTAACTTGTGCCCCAGCCTGATAGAATTCTGGCACATACACAAATGCTTCATGAAACTTGGATGTGTCCATACAAGCGGATGAGTCAGGGTAGAGGTGTTAATGAAGAAGAGAGGCTTGGGATTATGAACTATTGCGGAAGCAAAGGAGGGACAGAAGGCTGTAGAGTAGGCCTGGCTTTGGCAGGTAGCATTAATTATGTTTCTTCTCCAACTTGAAATTTGCTGATACTGTTTCCTTTGACTTTAAAGATTGATTCCCCGTGTTTGATGAAAATACCGAAATCTTTGGCCAGATGTGATGACGCATCCCTGTTATCCTAATACTCAGGAGGCTAAGACAGGAGGATCACAAGTTCAGGTTGGCCTCAGCTACGTACTGAGTTCAAGGCCAACCTAAAGTACATAGGGAGACCCTGGTGTGTACTCCCCACCTCAGAAAACATAGAAATCTTTGAAAACATTGGAAAATGGTGTATTTATTTTCTTTCTTTTTTCTTCTTGAGACAGGGTCAGGCTTTAGGCTGGCCTTGGGCTCACTTTGTAGCCCAGGCTGGTCTCAAATTTGCAACAATCCACATGCCTCAGGCCCTTGAGTGCTGGGATTACAGGAATGTACCACCACTCTTGGCCATTGGTGGATATTCTTTCAAGACAGTGCAAATCCCTTTTCAGCTAACTAGGGTACTGTTACATACGTAGTTTTTTGTCATTTCTAGTTGATAGTTTTCTTTCTTTTTTTTTTTTTTTTTTTTTGAGACAAGATTTTACTGTGTAGTCCAGACTGGCCTCAAACTCACAGCCATCCTCTTGCCTCAGCCTCTTGAGTACTGGGATTACAGATGTGTGCCACCACAACCCAGCTTGGTTCAGCTACTTTTTAGAGCTGCTTCCCAACTCTCATTACTGTTGTGGTCCCTTCCTTCCCACAGCCATGTCACCACCCTTGTCAGGACAAATAGCCTGGCTCAGCAGTAGAGGTTGTGGCCTTGCCACCCACCACATGGCAGCATTTGCTGGTCAGAAGCTGAGCATCTGTGCTTTGTGCACATAATACATCCAAAACAACAGGACTTTACAGCTGGAGCTCAGTGCCCCAGTGTCTGGCTAACGTGCATGAGCCTGGCTCCGTCTCTAGTACCACATACCAGCGTCAGGCTGAGGGAGTGTCCCCAGGTCTCACTAGATAACCAGAGGTGGTCAAGAGCTCCAGTAGGTCAGCTCCCAGCCATGGTAAGCTTTTCTGTCATAGTCTTCTCTGTGTAGCCAACTAAGAGATATCTGTGGGCAGGTTGCAGAATGGGAGCACTTTGCAGAATGGGAGCTGTGTAACTAAGAAAGGTTGCAAGGTGGAGAGGCTTAAGGGATGACCCAGGGTCCAGGCTGCTATTTCTTTCATTTTGTATTGATTTGGTTTTTGGCTTTTTGAGATAAGATCTTGCTACGTAGCCCAGGATGGCCTCAAAAGCTCATGATCTTTCTCCTTCAGCCTTCCACCTTCTGATATTGTTGGTGTGGATAACACACCTGGCTCAGATTGCTTTTTTTCTTTGTCTTTTTTTTTTTTTTTTTCTATTTTCTTCTTCTTTATTTTTATGAGACAGGATCTTGCTGTATAGCCCAGGCTGGCCTTGAACTCATGGTGATCCTCCTGCCTTAATCCTGCAGTGCTGGGATTAGAGGCATGCAATACCAGTCCTGGTTTCAGATTCATTTTTGAATCCTGGGTGTGCCACTTAGTGAAATGAAAGTAGCAGTGACCTCCAGGAATTGTTGTGGGATTTGTTAATACTATGGACATGCCTGGCATGGGAGGAAATTGGCTGAAATGAGCTGCAATTCTGTGAACTAAGGTGATAGGCTTGGTAGGAGGAGGAGAGCACAGGCATATTCAGCTTTGGCTATCACCATTCATGAGGTGAAGCAAGCTCACCTGTCTGCCTCATGGGAGACCAGTGGCTGCTGTTGGCTCTGGAAACCCCTCCTTTAGGCAGAAGTGAGGAACTTTTCCTGGGCTCACTCACATTCAGTTCCTTGGCAAGTTAGCTTCCCTTTCTCACCCAAACCTTGTAACTTTACATAGGTAGCTTCTACACAAGGGTACTCCATCTTTCTGATACAGGAGCAGATCTCCTCTTCCTCCTCGTAGGTGCCTACCTATTTTGACCCTTCCTCTAGGGCCCTGTTCTGGGTTAGGACCCAACACTCCTTGTTCTGTTCCTTTCTGTCCTGCAAATGAGTCCTACCTGTGCCTCTGAATCTCTGAATAAGTGCTAAATGAGTATCTTCTTTTCTCCAGAAGTCTGGGTTCCAAGATTGGCCCCGTGCTCTGTGAAGCATTCCTACCCAGGTGAGGCTGGAGGATGGGCTCATAAACTTCTTTCTCTTTCTCTTGCAGGATGCAAGAAGCCAATATCTGCCTCAGGGAAGGAGATGGACTGGGCACAGATGGCTTGCCACCGATGTCTAGTGTACCTGGGGGATCTGTGTAAGAATCTGTGCCTTTTGTTTGCTCTGTTTTGGGCCACAGGAAAGAACCAAGCTGCTTCAGTGGTTGGGACCACCTTTTACATGATTAGAGAGCAAAAGAAATAGTTTGACTTCTGACAGTTTTTCTCTTCCAGTCTTTTTGTTTATTCTTTTAGATAGGGTCTTACTCTGTAATTGAGGCTGTCCTGAAGTCGTTATCCTCCTGCATCTCAATTTATGGAGTGCTAGTGATAGAGACATGCACCACAGTGGCTGACTTTTCCACTTTGATCTGCTTACTGTGATCCTTTGTTTCAGCAGCTTGCCTTATATACAGATGATCAGTGATTATAGGAAAGGGAAATACCTTTGAGTTTTGAGAAGTTAGGATGATCTCTGTTGTAGTAATGAGGCAAAAAGATTTTAACTTGCTATCTTCTTTTTGGAGACAAGGTCTCTCTTTGTAGAACCCTACAAAGATCCTTTTGGTCTTTTTGCTTCAGCCTCCCATACCTGGCTTCCTCTTTCTTGTTGGAGGCTTTTATCTTTATTGACTCTTTAATGAATAGAAACTTCAGTAGGACCTTAAGGAGCACTTACATGCCTGACAGATTTTTCTGAGACTATAGAGTGCCCTTTTGCTTGTGGCTCCCAAATCTCTAGTTCTCATGGATGCCTGTGCTTCTTTAGGTGGCTGATGTGTAGCTCTGAAGACTTGAAGCCTGGTATCTGCTTCCTTGCTCAGGTCCCTTCCTCCCAGGCTCTCATCACAGCTCTTCAAAATAGGCTGCTAGTGAAGGGGACACTTCTCTGAAACAGGGAGTCAGTATGTTTCCCATCCTTTTATCTTGCAGCACGCTATCAGAATGAACTAGCTGGTGTAGACACTGAGCTGCTTGCCGAGAGATTCTACTATCAAGCTCTGTCAGTAGCTCCCCAGATTGGTAAGTGAATCCCTGCTGGAGTCTCCTGACCAGTAGCATTTCCAAGAGGAAGATAGTACTATTGAGATGTCAGTCTCTTCCTTGTTTACCCAAGGCCTTGCAACCCTCAGTTCTCTTATGCTTCACTTTGGCACCCCCATCTACCTTATAGCACATAGGAGATAGAGGAATGGGAAGGTCTTAACTAAGAAGGAGGAGGACAGAAGAGAAAGGAAAGATGATTTCCTTGTCCACAAGGTCTCTAGAAAGAGGACAGGATACTTCAGCTCTAGAGAAGGGATGTGATTCCGTGATACAGAGAGATGAGGTAGGAAGGAACTCAGAGGTAAAAAATAGAGCCAGAAGAGGGGAGATGGCTCCATAGAGGTCCATCATCCTTGGAAAAGCTGCAGTAGAAGTGGAAAGCATACACACAGTGGTGCAGGACATGTCAGGCAGAAGTTGCCTGATGAGAAGTGAGAAGAGTCAGTAATACCCTGGAGGAACAGAGTTAAGATACTGACCACCTTAGACACCAAAGTTGACTGCAGACCGAGCTGGTCTCCCATGAATTCACTGGTGCTTAGCATGGGTCGGGCCTAGGAGCGTTGACTGATTTGTGCCGTATGAACACTTTTTCTTCAGGAATGCCCTTCAACCAGCTTGGTACCCTTGCAGGTGGCAAGTACTACAATGTGGAAGCCATGTATTGTTACCTGCGCTGGTGAGTATTCACCTGCTCCTTCTCCAGCCCAGCTGTTAGGTCTTGGTATTTTCACCCCTGCTCTTAGGAACTTCAGCTCCTGGTAGAATAGACAGGGAAGGAGGCTTAGATCAGGGGGTCCCTCCCTTCACGGGGACCCTGACATAGCTCTGCTGCTTTTCAGAGAGCCACAGGGATTTGTAGGCACTTAAGCAGCCAACATAACTATACCTTTTTGTGCGAAAAAACAAATTTGATATGTTTGATCAAATGGTACTGAGGTGATCTCTAAAGGATCCTCAGGTTTCTAGAGCTTCATTGTGTTCATGTACTAACAAGTATAGGGTAACCTGCTCAGCAGGGTAGATCTGACCCTCAGCTCTTAGAATAAAAATACAAATTTCTGGGGACCCAAAATTGTTTAGATGTAAGGTACTGAGGCACCAAAACAAGGCATAGGAGGCAGATAGGTAACTTTGAATGAATTTTGGGGATACACTGTCTAGGAAGTTCCCCATCACTATAGTGAGGCTGAAATCTGTTGGAGAAGCCAGGTCATTCTCAGGAGAGGGTGGAAAGTGATTTGGGCTGTAAGCAAAGGGAATAGGGTAGTCTTCGGAGACTACAATGAATTTAAAATGGGTGTGGTGGTACATACCTGTAATCCCAGTATTTGGGAGTTTGAGGCAGGAGGATCCTGGGCTATACAGCAAGACCCTTACTTTACCTGGGAAAGGAAACCTATTTTCTGTAGCAAGAAAGTATTAGCTTCTGGGGTGCATCTTCCCTTCTAGATTGACACCATACTAATGTGTTCATGCTTGTTTCTTTGTCTGTTGTTTATTTGCTTTTGGTATCAGGAACTCAGGACCTTCCCTTGTCAGGCAGGCACTTATGCTACTGAGCTATATCCCAACCCCTTTGTTTTATGAAACAGGATTTCCTTTCGTATTCCAGTACTTAAGCTCACTATGTAGTCAAGAGTGGTGTCAAACTTTTGTTAATGCTTCTGCCTCCGCCTCCTGAGTGCTAGGATTTACAGGCATGTGCTTTCACACCTGGCCATGCTTTCTTAAAATGTGATTACCAGGTTTATAACCTGTGTGACCTTTTTTTAATTTTTATTTTTCTATTTTCTTTTTTGTGAAACTGAGGTCTCATTATGTAGTGTAAGCTGGCCTTGAACTCACTTTTGTAGCCTAGGCTGGCTTTAAACGCACAGTGATTCTCTTGCCTCGGCCACCTTTTTTTTTTCTGGTCTTGTCTTTTTTTTGAGACAAGGTCTTGCTATACAGTTCAGGCTGGCCTTTAGTTTATTTGGTAACCCAGGCTAGTCTTGAATTTGCAGTGACCCTCCTGCCTGAGCCTCCCAAGTGCTGGGATTGCAGGGGTGTGCCACCATGCCTGGATGTTTGTTTTATTTTGTTTTGTTTGAGACAGAGTTGTGCTATGTGGTTCAGGCTGGTTTTGAACTCAGTATGTAGCCCAGGCTGGCCTCGAATTCATGGTGATTTTTCTGTGTCAGCTTCCCAAACGAGATTACAGGCAGGTGCCACCACACCTGGTCTCCTTTTTTAAAAAAAAATTTTAGTATATTTCTGTTTTAACTTTATTTTTTTCTTTACTAAATAAAACTTTTTTTCCCCAAATGAGATTTTCTAATTTTGATTGAAACCTGCACCATGAGAAGTTGTAGTATTTGTTGACTAATTTACTGAATGAATGGTGAACTTTTTTTTTGTTTTTTAATCGGCACCAGGGATTGAACTCAGGACTGCGTGCTTGCAAGGCAGGTGCTTATGCCGCTGAGCTAAATCCCCAGCCCCGAATGGTGAACTTTTACAATAACCTTGTGACAATACAAAGTGGGCAGTGGCTTCGTAAAACTACAGAAATTGAGGCCCAAGAAATTAAGAGCCTAGGGTTATGCAGTGGGTGACTGGTGCCAAGCTGTCTGCTGTCTCCAGAGCACTGGTTTCATGAGTCCTTTTGTTTCCTTTGGGGTATTTTAAAAAATTTGAGTCATTAAATTGGCTCAGGCTGGACTCATATTTGTGATCCACCTTCCTCAGTCTCTCAGATTGATAGTTTACAGACATGTGTTATTATGCCCAGCCCATGTGTCTTTCCTGTTCCTCAGCTGTCTTCCAGAAATGCCTTACTTACTTGCCCCAGGTCCCTCACCATACTTATGAGCTTGTTGTTGGTGAGTCACTTCCAAAATAGAGCCAGGCACGTCCAAGTTTGATAGGTAACCCTAAGAATATACCTTGCTGTGCAGAAACAGTTGTATCACATGGTTTGTGGGTTAGCAGTTGGGAGAACTTAGTTAGGCAGTTCTCCTCCCCATGGTGTTGTCTAGGGTTTTTCATTGTGGTTCAGCTGACCTGAAGGTCTAGAATCTGGTGATATTTTGTGTGTTGGCATATATTTGTCATCTCAGCACTCCAGGACTTCAACAGGGACATTGGAACCCAGCCTGGTCAACACAGTGAGACTTGTCTTAGAAGGGCCTGGGTTTAAACCCCAGCACTACCTCAAAATGAAGTCTTGGGGGTTGGCCCATATGGGAGCCTCCTTTTCCCTGTCCTGACAGACTCAGGGCGTCTCCATTTCTTAGGGGAAGCAGTGTCAAAGAGTCAGTGACTCTGACCACAAACATGTCTTTTGTGGGTTTTTTTGTTGTTGTTGTTGTTTTTTGTCTTTTTCCTTTTTATCGGTACCGGGGATCACGATACCGCCTGCTTGCACGGCAGGCACTTATGCCGTTGAGCTAAATCCCCAGCCCCTTTTGTGTTGTTTTTATAAATAAGCTGGAGTTTTTATTTTTTGGTGCTTAAGAAAGAATGGAGGAAAAAAAAAAAAAAAGAAAGAACCGAGAACCTTGTATATGCATACTACCACTGAACTACAATTCTTTCCCTGAAAAATTAATTTTTTTTGTTTTACTTTTTGAAGTAGGGTTTTGCTACATAACCCAGGCTGGTCTTGAACTCATGATTCTCTCTCCAGCCCTGGGATTATGGGTAAGCACCACTACATCTGACTGACCTAAAAAAAGGCAGAAAGGCAAAGTATGGCATATAGTGCCTTTTTTTCTTTGTTTTGCAGTACTGAGGATTGAACCAAGGACTTGGCACATGCTAAGCAAGCATTCTGCCATTGAGCTACATTCCGGACTCTTTGTTTTTCTCTTTCTTTCTTTTTCTTTCCTTTTTTTTTTTTTTGTACTGGAAATCAAACTTAGGACCTTATGCTTACCAGAAGCACTTGTGCTGCTGAGCTATATCCTCTGCTTTTCTTTTAATTGTTTATTTTGTTTTTGCAGTATTAGGGATTGAACCCAGGGCCTTCTCACTGAGCTATATTCCCAGGCTTTTTTATTTTATTTTATTTTATTTTATTTTCTTATTTTTTGTTATTTTTTAGTCTTTTTGAGACAGGTTCTTTGCTATGCAGTTCAGGCTGGCCTTGAGCTCCCTTACTAGTGCAGGCTGGTCTCAAACTCACAACAATCTTCTTGCCTCATCCTTTTTTTTTTTTTTTTTTTTTTTTTTTATTTTTTCAGTTAGTCAAGCACAGGTGTGGGGGGAGACAATGTTAACCATGTATAACAATAACCCACAACCTTCGGACCAACTATCCTTTTTTATTTTTGAGACAATATCTTGCTCAGTTGCCTAGGTTCGGCTCAAACTCAAAATTCCTGCATCAGCCTCACATACTGCTAGGATTATAGGTGTGCACCATCATGCCCAGTCGGGTTTAATTTTATTTTGAGATAGAGTCTTGTTGAACATTGTGTGTGCTACCCTTGAACTTGTGATTCTCCCACCTTCACCTCCTAAGTAGCTGGAGTTACATGTATGTACTACTGTGTCTAAACAGGTCATTGATTTGGTTTTGTAGTGAGATGGAGGGAGTTGGAGACTGTGTTCTGCCTTAAGTTGTCAGTGTGACCTTGGCAATGTGCTTGTTCTCTGAGCTCCATTTCCCCCATCTTTAGTGTGGACAATGTTAGGGTTCACTTTGTCCCTGACATAGTGGGTATTCAGCGTGAGTTTTGAATGCATGCTGGGAGAACTAACTGCAATAAAGCAGTAGCTGTACTTGTTGGTAGTAGGTGCTTGTTAAATACTGCCTGTTACAGTTAAGATAATGTATTTTCGCATTGCTAAGTTTGTAACAGTAGGATAAATTTCTCCCTTTACAGAGAATATAGGAAGGAGAATAAAAGCAATTGTTTTGATTCAGATTAATTTGGAAGTTTGTGTGTGTGTATTTCACCTGAGAAAATGTACAAGGAAAAGTGAAGCTGCAGGTGGTGAGACTTACTAGGAACATTGTTCCAAAGGCCATAGTAGAATGACACTGCCTTCCCCCACACACCTGGCAAGACACAGCAGCTTATCCCTGTGTCTTCTCAGCATCCAGTCAGAAGTGTCCTTTGAGGGGGCTTATGGAAACCTCAAGCGGCTGTATGATAAGGCAGCCAAAATGTACCACCAGCTGAAGAAGTGTGAGACACGGAAACTCTCCCCTGGCAGAAAGCGGTGAGTGAAGCTGGGGCAGGTGCCTTCTTTTTGCCGTCAATGCAGCAGGGCCACTCCACATTTACTTGGGGCCTTGTCATTCCAGATGCAAAGACATTAAGAGGTTGCTGGTAAACTTCATGTACCTGCAGAGCCTTCTGCAGCCCAAAAGCAAGTGAGTAGAGGAGAAAAGAAGTAAGCATCATGTCCTGAGGACCTAGCCAGGAGTGCACTCTGCCCATGGGTTCCAGAGACAGAGAGCAGCAGAGCTCTACACTCCATGGGACAATTTCTAGCCAGTTATGCCGTCCATGGCATCCCTCATTGTTGGGTCCTAGGGTCTTGTGCCCATGCTCATAGCAGCTTACTGCCACAGAGTGGGTGCTCAGGGTGCTGCAAGAGTAGTGACTGGGAAGTCACCCATACCCTTCTCTTACTGTGTGCTGTGCTTGCTGTGTTTTGTTTTGTGATGTTGGGGGTAGAACCCTGGCCCAGATGTCTTGTGTGCTTGGCAAACACTGTCACTGGGTTACGCTCACATTGTATCTGCTTTGGAGATGAGTCCAGCCCTGCCTCCCTCCCCTGCTGCCTCTGAAGTCCTCTTAATCTTGTCTCTGAGTTTATATTGTTGAGTCTTTGCCTCTTCTTACCCTCACTGACCTCCCTTTATTTCTGCCCTTCTGTAGCTCTGTGGACTCTGAGCTCACTTCCCTTTGCCAGTCAGTCCTGGAGGACTTCAACCTGTGTCTCTTCTACCTGCCCTCCTCACCCAACCTCAGCCTGGCCAGTGAGGAGGAGGAAGAGTATGAGAGCGGGTATGCTTTCCTCCCAGACCTGCTCCTCTTTCAGATGGTCATCATTTGCCTCATGAGTGTACACAGCCTGAAGAGAGCAGGTAACCTTCCTTGTATCCCCCTGCCCTGGCCTCCATGCTGGGTTCTCACTGCCCTTTTTTGCAGCTCCTTATTGGTGAATTTCTTCTGGAGCAGCCTTTTCACTGCCTGTGTCCCCAGCTGGCTGTGGGAGAGTAAACGCTGCAGAACCTACCCTGTGGCACCTCCTGGGAATGAGCAGAGGCAGCAGTGTGTCCCCTCCCACAGACTGGCTGGGGAGTGGGGTAGGATGAGGCCAGTGGGCTCAGCTGAGGATCCAGGTTTTATACCTTGCTTCAGGGGCACTCAGTCACTCAGGAACCTTTCTGGTGGATGTGTAGAGCGGGATTGAGTGGTTATATGTGTGATGGCTCTTGGCTCACAGCAGACCTTGAAGCTAAGGGGGCTGAGCTCAGATAAGAGGACACTTGCATGAGGGAATGTCGGGTGAGCTGGTGCGTTCTGGAGTGTAGAAAGAATGATGTTCTTGGGGCTTGGTAAAACTTTTTACCTTAGAAGGACCTTGGTGGAGTAGAAGAATCCTTGAGTGAATTGAAAGTGAGTTGAAATTGATGGTGCCTGCTCCTCATTTGGGGCCAGGGCCCTGATACCTGGCTCTCCTGGTTCAGGATCTAAGCAGTACAGTGCAGCCATTGCTTTCACCCTGGCCCTCTTCTCCCACCTTGTCAACCATGTCAACATACGACTGCAGGCTGAGCTGGAAGAGGGCGAGAACCCCGTCCCAGCATTCCAGAGCGATGGTGCAGGTGGGAGAGGATGGGAGGCTTGGGCTGGAGGGTTGGGATAGGACTGGGGATTGAGGGCAGGGACAGACTCAGTGGGGAAGAGGTGTCGGAAAGCCCCTTTCAGCTGCTAGCCTCCATTCTTTCTGGACCTCTCCTTGACCTTCCTCTCTCCGCAGATGAGCCAGAGTCCAAGGAGCCACTGGAGAAAGAAGAGGAACCAGATCCTGAACCTTCTCCCACAGTAGCCCACATGGGTGAAGGTAGAAAGAGCCGCAAGTTCTCTCGCCTCTCCTGCCTCCGCCGCCGCCGTCACCGTCACTCACCCAAAGCTGGTGATGACAGTGACTTGAGTGAAGGCTTTGAATCAGACTCAAGCTGTGACTCAGCTCGGGCCAGCGAAGGTTCAGACAGTGGCTCTGACAAGAGTTTGGAAGGTGGGGGCACAGCCTTTGATGCTGAAACAGACTCAGAAATGAACAGCCAGGAATCCCGGTCTGACCTGGAAGATATGGAGGATGAGGAGGGGACCCGATCCCCAGCCCTGGAGCCCCCTCAGGCCAGATCAGAGGCTCCCGATTCCCTCAATGGCCCTCTGGGCCCCAGTGAAGCTAGCATTGCCAGCAACCTGCAAGCCATGTCCACTCAGATGTTCCAGACAAAGCGCTGCTTCCGACTGGCCCCCACCTTCAGCAACCTGCTCCTGCAGCCCACTGCTGCACCTCACACCTTGGCCAGCTGCAGGCCCTGTGTCAATGGGGATGTGGACAAGCCCTCAGAGCCAGGTACCTGGGTCTCTGCATCTCCCTGCCACAGGCCTTCGCTTGAGAAAGCCTCTGTCTTCTCTGTGAGCAGCTTTTTATCTCCACCCTGTTGCCTCACAGTAATGTAGCCCACAGGTTTATTCCCTGGGACATTCTCTCCTGTTTATTTATTTCCTTGTTTCCAGCCTTCAACTAATCTCCTGGTCTTAATTTGTCTTCCACTCTGTGCTACCCTATGGTTTGGGGATGTCTACCCCACACATTTGCAACTATAGCTTCTTCTCCTGGCGTCATCTGGTCCTTCTAGGGCCCCATCAGGGCAGTGGATTGGAGTGAGACTTTCACTGAGGCAGAAGGAAGACTCAGTCCCAGCAGTGTTAGTTGGCCAAACTCTGTGCCCAGCATTAGGCTAGGCCTGTGGTAACAAACCTATGGCATGCATACTACAACAGGTTGTTTGTATCATTGAGAGCTCTGAAAGATTCAGTATCACTGGGCTAGACTCTCTAGGGTATTGTCTTTTTTTCTGGCTTCCAGAGCAGTCTTGTGGTGGAGAAGTTACTGTCCCTACTCTAAAGGCTATCTTTTACCTCCACACTTTTTCATGGGCTTCCTCTGTCTGGAACATAGCTTTTCCTTCTTTGTCCCAAGTCTGTCCCTTGGCTAAATCTTACTTGGCCCCTGAATTGTAGTTTAAAAGTAATTTGGGGCTGGGTGCATACCTCAATAGCAGAACACATGCATAGGGGTGCTTGGGCTCAGAATAAGTCAGTTGGTTTGGGACTCCTCCAGGGTTAGCTTAGATTCATGTCCTGTGGGTTCCCATGGCTACCTGCTCTGCCACAGCCCCTGTGAGGCAGTTTGCTGACCTGTTTGTCTCTCCTGACAATACCATGAGCTACTGCAGGACAGGTCAGTGTGTGTCTTGTTTACTGCTGTGTCCCTGGCACTAACAGTACTTGGGTACAGGGGTTTGAGACATTTGAATGACTGAAGGAAATGTGGGCACTGTTGTTCAGAGAGATAAAGTGACTGCCAACTCTTTTGTCAGACAGAAGATCTGGGAGGTGGCAAGAATGGTTGCAACCTGTGCCCCTTACTTTCTCGTCTTGTAGTCCTTCCAGTAGAATCAGCACTTAAACTGGCTGAATGAGTTGCTACAGAGCAGCTTTACACATTAGCTTGAGTCTGAAATAGTCATATTAAAGGGCACCAAGCTCTTGGTTTAAAAGCATCCAGTTAGTGGGCTTGAAAAGTTGGTCAGGGGTCTGAATTCATACCTCTTTTGTAACAGAATTTTTCAGAAGAGTCTAGGTCAGGTGGCAGGAACTGTGGCTGTTGCCAACTGCTCTTTGTTGTTCACCTTGCTCTCCCCCGCCCCGCAGCTTCTGAGGAGGGCTCCGAGTCGGAGGGCAGCGAGTCCAGTGGGCGTTCATGTCGCAATGAGCGCAGTCTACAGGAGAAGCTGCAGGTCCTGACTGCTGAGGGCCTGCTTCCAGCCGTGAAGATCTTCTTGGACTGGCTGCGGACCAACCCTGACCTCATCATCGTGTGTGCACAGGTGTTGCCCTCCCCACTCCCTGGTGGGGAGGAGTCCTGGTGTTGGAGGAAGGGGTCAGGGTGCTTCTCAATGGTCTGCCAAATGCCAGGCAGCATGGAACGGTCATGGGCATGGTCTCACCCTCAAAGCCTCTAGCTGGGGAGCCATGAGAGAACTGGTTGTGCTGTTTTCTGTCCACAGTTCTGGGCATAATGCCTGCCATTGTGAGCAGTGTCAGTGAGTGAGTGTGTGTGTGTGTGTGTGTGTGTGTGTGTGCGTGTGTGTGCGCACGCGCGCACCTGTGTGGCTAAGCACAGTACATAGTACAGAATCCTGAAAACAGTGACACAAGAAGGAAGAACTTTGGACAGAGGTTAACAAGGCCTTGTTGGTAGGGGTAGCAGCTGGAGAAAACTGCACAGAGGAACTGATGGTGTTGGGCTTATTGGCTTGGAGCTTCTACTCTTCTTCCATGTCCTTGGGTTCAGAGCCTCAAGTCTTGCCAAGCTCCATTTTGGATTTTTTTTTTTTTTGGTCTTTTTCTTTTTATCGGTACCAGGGATCAAACTCACGACTGCCTGCTTGCAAGGCAGGCACTTATGCCGCCAAGCTAAATCCCCAGCCCTTTTTTGTCTTTTTGAGACAGGGTCTCGCTATGCAGTTTAGGATGGCCTTGAGCTCACTTTGTGGCCCAGGCTGGTCTTAAACTTGCAACAATTCCCCTGCCTCAGCCTCCCAAGTGCTGGGATTATAGGCATGTGCCACCATGCCTGGCTGTATTTTAGATTTTTACGACAGAGTATAGTCTAGGTTGGCCTTGAACTCATTACGTAGGTAGCCTAGACTGGTCTTAAATGCATGATCCTCCTGCCTTAATTTCCCAAGTGCTGAAACTACAGGTATATACCACCATACCCAGCTTAGAACATCAGCCTTGAGCCTGAAATTGCCAGAGCTTACATGTGGAGTGTTTTCTCTAAGAACTCGCTTGCCTTGCTGTGGGCCACATCCTTACCTAGAGGGAGAGTAGGTCAGGGCCAGGCACACCCATGGATATATGTGCATCTCTGAGGAGAGATACTCACTCAGTCATTAGTCATGGGGGAGGTGTGGTGCAGATGCTGGTCACATCCTAGAGAACTGTGCCAGGATGGGAACACAGAAGGAGGAATGAAAGAAAAGGTTTCTGCAGCCAGGTGTAGCAGCACAGACCTATAATCTTAGCTCTCTGGGAGGCTGAGGCAGGAGGACTGCCAACTTTGAATCCAGCTTGGGCACCTTAGTGACTTAGCAACCTGTCTGAATTTAAAAAATAAAAAGAGTTATGGTTGTACCATAGTGTTAAGGTCCAGGGTTAAATCCCTAATATTGCCAAAAAAAGAGGTTTCTGCTAGATGAAGAGATGCTGCCAACCTCCACCACTCAGCTTTTACCACTGTCAGGATCCAGGAAGTACTTCCTGTAGCCTCACTGCCTTTTCTATTCCTGGGGTAATCTGGGTAGAAAGTTCAGCAAAGTCCTTTGGACCCTTCTCTGGACTCACCAGGACCAACTCCCCTTTCTGAGTCCTCCGCAAGTTTCCTGGCCTCTCACTTCTGTGTAATCCTTTAGCCTCTGCACACAGCCCAGATCCCCTGGTGGGTGCTTCCCTTCCTTGTTGCTGCTCTCCAGCACTGCCCCTGGCTCATAGCCACCTCTCCTCTCTTCCAGAGCTCTCAGAGTTTGTGGAATCGCCTGTCTGTGTTGCTGAATCTGTTGCCCACTGCTAGTGAACTCCAGGAGTCTGGTGAGTGGGTCCCTGGTACTGTACACCTTTTCCCTTTCCCTCTGGCCCCACTTTATCCATCGCTGTCCTGTAACTCATCCTTTGGGGTAAGGAGGTTAATAGGACTCGATGTGAGCCTCCTTAGCACACAGCAGTCATTGTATGGTCCAGGCCTCTTCAGTTTCCATCTCAACACTGCTCCACTATGGGCAGGTGGCCTGGTCTGCCAGAGACTGTACTCCCTGGGAAGACACCAGGGTGCAGTCAAGGACCTGCTGCCCATGGGCCTTAAGAATTAAGTTGGGGGCTAGGAGTTCAGCTCAGCAGCATAAGCACCTACTTGACAAGCGTAAGATCGTGAGTTTGATCCCTGGGACCAAAAAAAAAAAAAAAAGAAGTGGATCACTTCTCATCCTTTTGGTAAAGATCAAGTGAAGAATTAAGTTGGAGGCTGAGGCAGGAGGATCATCAGTTCTAGGCTAGCCTGGACCCTGTATAGTGAGCCCTGTCACAATCAAAAAAGAATTGACTGATCCCAGGAGCTCATCTGTCTGGCTCTTCCCTCTTAGATTCACTAGGGCTATTATTTCTGTAGGGCTTGTCCTTTTATTTCTGCCCTAGTGTGATTTCCACCCTGAGCTGCCCTTGTGCTGGTGCCTTGGAGTGCTGGTGCGTTGGAAGTTGGCGTGGTGTGTTAGTCTCCTTATCCCTGTCTCATCAGTCTGGTAGCTCCCTAGCACAGGTGGTCTGATGCATCCTCTCTCTGCCCAGGTTTGGCCTTGTGTCCTGAGGTCCAGGATCTCCTTGAAGGCTGTGAACTGCCTGATCTCCCCTCCAGCCTGCTGCTCCCAGAGGACATGGCACTTCGCAACCTGCCTCCCCTCCGGGCTGCTCACAGACGCTTTAACTTTGACACAGACCGGCCCTTACTCAGCACCTTAGAGGAGGTGAAGGTCTCATTCTGGGCCACAAGCACCATGTGCTAATGTCAGTCATGCTCAGCAGTGAAGCAAGACTTGGGGTTTGGGGTGGGCGGCTGTGGGCTGCGGGCTGCATGTTCTTGCCTGGCTTTGCATGCATCGTACAAAAGGCTTGCTGGTGGTGGTTTCTCCTGTTGTAGAACCAGCCCCTCCTCTGTCTTCCAAAAGGGACAGGGCAGGTGGGTTAGGCCTGGGAATCTTTATTAGTCACTGAGCCAACACCCTGAGCTGCACACAAACCAGTATAGAACGTTAGGCTGGGAGCCTTGCTACTTATTTAGTTCAGTGGCTTCTAATTGCCATTCTGTGTCACTACGTAGGCCATCTGGGGGCAGCAGAGGGAAGCCAAGCAAATAGATCCTCAGTCTCCATCCTTGCCCCAGGCTGCCTCATTTCCAACCAAAGCAGCTTGGCTGAGATGTTTTATATTTGAAGGATCTAAGTAAGACTTTTATGTGAGAAGAAAGATGGTTTTATGGACAAAAATTTGGGGAATGTCAGTCTAGTTTAGTCCTTTCATTTCACATGTAAGGAGTAGAGACCCTGAGAAGTGATGGCAGATGGCCTTAGAAACCATCTTTTCACATGCAGCAGAACACCTTTGCTCTTCCATAGTTGCCCAAGTCCCTCACCTGCTCACCTCCTTTGGCAGCCAGTATGCCTCTTTCCCAGGCTTACTAGGAGGGAAGGAGAAAGCAGGGCAGGCCTGGCTGGCCACTCAGGGAGGGCCCTGCTCAGCAGACCATTCATATGTCTCCCCAGTCGGTGGTGCGCATCTGCTGCATCCGTAGCTTTGGACACTTTGTGGCCCGCCTGCAAGGCAGCATCCTGCAGTTCAACCCAGAGGTTGGCATCTTCGTCAGCATTGCCCAGTCGGAGCAGGAGAGCCTGCTACAGCAGGCCCAGGCACAGTTCCGCATGGTGAGAAACCAAAGTGAGAGGCTTGGTTGCACTGGTGGTCCTGGATTCCAGGATGTAGGGAGGAGGAGGCTCTGGACTTCCTGGGGGAGGTCTGGTGGGGAAGAAGGGTGGGCTGCCACAAAATGATGGCCGTGATACTTTAAACAGATAGTGTAGCTCAGGATAGCTGTCTACTCTGACTGCAGCTTGAGGCCCATTGCTGCCACTTCCTAGTCTGCATTGAGTACATCACTAAAATTCTTGCTCAGTTAGTGGGAATAAATAGAATCAACTTGCTGGGAGGGGTGATGCATGCCTGTGATTTCAGCACTCAGGAGGCTGAGGCAGGAGGATTGTGAGTTCAAGGCCATCCGGGGCTGCATACTGAGACCTGGGGGGCTCTTGTGAAGATAGAACGATAGTGTATGTGAGGTACCTTGCACACTGTCCTCTAGAGTCAGGGTGCCCAGCAGAAACCTCTTCCTTCCTTGGAGCACAGTAGATAGGTGGAACGCTGCAGAGGTTCTGGTCTCAGTACAGACACAGTCCAATCCCCTTGAGGCCCCAGAGGATAGGAAGCTGCCTGTTTCATGTCTTCTCCATGTAATCACTCATCCCCACCATGTTCACTGAGAGTCAGCTTGTTGCCAGACAAGTCAGTACAGGGACTGGTATCTCAGCAGTGCACACAGCACTGTCCCCAATAGGGCTTATAATTTGTTAGCTACAGTCTGATTTTCCCAGTGGGGTCAGTACAGCCGTGTATGTGTTCCCTTCCACGCCTATTGCCAGCAGAACATTTGGGGTGTTGGTACTAGCATAGGAAGGACAGCCCCTGTGTCTCAGCCAACTTCAGGGTTCTCCATCCCAAGTCAGTCTCCTTCCCTGTGTTCTTCCTTTCCCCCCAGCTTTGAATCCTCAGCTAACCCACCCTCTGATCCCATTCTTGGTAGACTTCTGCTATGCCGGGAACAGGCCCAGCTCCCCAGATACTCCCTTCCGTGTTGCCTCATAAACAAGCACATTTTGTTAAAAATAAACCTTTTGTGTTAAGGCTTTTATTGCTGTTCCATAGGGGAAAACACAGGGGGTTACAAAAATAATTATGGGGAAGTTACATGGCTTCACAACTTTTTAGCGTTGTTGCAGGCATTTCCTCCAATGGAAAGCTCTTGGATACTTGGGGATGAGGTCGCAGGGAGTCCTGCAAGCCCACTTGTATGGAACTGGACGCTGCAGGCCACCCTGCTTCCTTCTCTGCTTCAGTCACAAGCTTCCAGCCAGGTAGCTTGGCAACAAGAATACTGCCATCTTCTGTCATTCATGAAATCTTTCTGTGATAAAGCCTGGTTTTCACTTGCCTTATTTCATCCTTGCAGTATCTCTTGAGAGGTGGGTACTTGCATCCTAATTGGATTTGATTTATTTTGAGACTAAGTCTTGCTATGTAGTCCAGGCTGGTCTTGGATTCTTAAGTGATCTTCCTGCCTCAGTCTCCTGAGTACTGACATGATAGGGGTGTGCCACCATGCTGGGCTTGCATCCTGACATTATATACAGGTACATGTATAGGAACGTTTCCAAGATCAGATTATAGTCAGAATAGAGCCAGTGCTCTGGAATTGGACAAACTTGGATTCTTTTTTCTTTTTTTATTTTGAGTCCCAGCAATCAAACTCACAACCTCATACTTGCCAGGTAGGCGCATTGTAAAACTAAGCTATATCCCTGCCCCCAAACTTGAATTCTTTGGTCTGTTTTCTTTTGAGTTTTTGGTGCTAGGGGTGGAAGCCATGGCATCATTGCCAGCTAGACAAGTGCTGTGCCATAGAGTGGCTCCCTCTGCCCACCTGAGCTGCCTTTCTAGCTTTCTGTGGTACATGAGGGCTTCGCATTTTTGGCACCTGCTGAGGGCTATAGGGCTGTCTGCTTCAACTCCCTTCTCCTAATGGCACAGCTGCCTGAACTGCTGGCCTTGCTGTGTCAAGCCCTGGGCCAGGGTGGCTCCTTCCCTTCCCTGGTCCTTGTGGCTCCCACTCCCCTGCATATGGTTCTCTGTCTCTGGAACATGGGTTTCACAGCTAGTCTTAGGATGAGAGTCAAACTCACAGGCTTGACTTCTACAGGCAAGAGAGGAAAGTCTGTCCCTGCACTTCTTTCCTTTCTAGTCTGCCCACAGGCCTGTCAGGAAATGGCTCTCCTGGGCTCTGTTCTACTTCCTGTCTTCCTCCTCTGCTGTTGCTTTCCAAAGGGACACTTGGCATGTTAAGCAGGATAACTCTTCATTATATAGACACTGTAGGACTTTGGATAGATCTTGCTAATTATATTATAAACACCAAAACTGAGAAACTTGGAGGAAATGGAGATCCACACCCGTAATCCCAGCACTCAGGAGGATGAGGCAGAATTGAGTTCAACACCAACATAAACTCCATAGTGAGTTCAAGCCCACCCTGAACTACATAGCAAGACCCTGCCTTAAGAAACAAACTGAGGATTTAGCTCAGTGGTGTAAGCACCTGCCTGGCAAGCACAAGGTTGTAAGTTCAATCTCTAGTACCAAAAAAAGAAAACAAAAAGAATGAGATTAAAATTTGAAAGCCTTACCCTACTGATGATAACACTTGGCTCATTTAGGTGCCAGCCTTTGGTAGCTCCCAGGATAAAGGCCACATCCTTCTTTCATTTTAGACCATATTAAGGAATTTGGACTTTATCCAGAAAACGAAGGAAAGACTTTAAACTTTGTGTTTTGTTTTGTTTTTTGAGGCAAGATTTCACTATGTAGTCTAGGCTGAACTCATGATCCTCCTGTCTCAGCTTTCTGAATGCTGAGATTACAGTCATGGACCCTAGCACCTGGCTCAAAGGAATTTTAAGCAGGGTCATGATGAACACTCAGATTTTATTTATTTATTTATTTATTTTTTGGTACTAGGTATTGAACTTACGACCTTGTGTTTGCCAGACAGGTTCTTTGCTGCTGAGCTATATCCCTGGCCCTGACACTCAGTTTTGAAATATGATCCTAGGGCTGGGGATTTAGCTCAGCAGCATAAGCACCTGCCTTGCGAGCAGGCAGTTGTGAGTTCGATCCCCGGTACCGATAAAAAGGAAAAAGACAAAAAAAAAAAAAAAAAAAAAAAGAAATATGATCCTGGTTGCTGGTGAAGAGGTTGGTTAGGGAGGAAAAATGTTGCTTAAGACAAGAGCTCTTGTCTTAGCCATGCAGTTGGGGAGAGGGGCAGGATTGGGGAATGGATGGGAAATTTGATTGATATGATTGGGCACTCATGGCTTCTGGATTCAGAGAAAGGGAAGACTGAGCCAACTTTGTACTTCTAACTCAGGCAGGGGTGGGTCATTTAGCAAGGAGGGAACTACAGAGGGGAAGCAGCAGAGTAGTTTGTTTTGAGATAGGGTCTCTCACTATGTAGTTTAGGCTGGCCTGGAATTCTCTATGTAGCCCAGACTGGCCTCAAACTTGTGGCAATCCTTCTGCCTCAGCCTCTTGACCTTGGGATCATAGGCATGCACCTCATGTCCATCTAAAAGCAGCAGGTTTGAGGAGAGGTAGGGTGTGGGGGCAGAATTCCTGGTGCTAAGCGCTGGTCTGAATCTACAGATTTAGGAGACATTGGTAAATTGCTGGTGACAGAAGGTGAGGGGCACATGGTTTTAAACCTGGGGCTGAGAAGAGCTGAGGAGCAGAGATGTCCCAAGACATGGCCAGGTTGTGTCCTGCATTTGTAATGGCACTCAGTTGCTTGTCTGCTGACTGTCCCAAAGCTGCAGGGTGCCACCTATGGAGGATGGTTATGGGACTGATCATGTGTCCTGGAAATAGCCTTTCCCCTCCAAAGTGCAAGTCACACCCAGGAAGGCAAGAAGGCCTGCTCTCCTGTGTGCTGCAGGAGTGTGCATTCCCAGTGTCTCCATTTGTCTCCTCACAGGCACAAGAGGAGGCTCGGCGGAACCGGTTGATGAGGGACATGGCACAGCTGCGGCTACAGGTAGGAACAGGCCAGGTGAGCCTGTTCTTGGGTGGCTTTTGCTGGACCTTCCTTGTCATGGTGCTCACCCTGCTTGGTGCCCCTGAGTCCCTGTCTGCTCCTAATCAGACTGGCCTCACGGTATTGCTGTTCTGTATAGCCTGTATGTCTTTATTTCTCTTCTTTCCCTACACCTTTACTTCTGTCCACTTTTCCTTCATGGTTCCCCATAGCAGCAAGAAGAGCCACGTAAGGGCCATCTTGCTCCTGGCTCCTGGCTCCTCTTATCATCCTGTCTAGGAAGCTTAGGACTCCTGCAGCCACCTTTTCTGCCTTCTCTCACAGCTCGAAGTTTCTCAGTTGGAAGGCAGCCTGCAACAGCCCAAGGCTCAGTCAGCTATGTCTCCCTACCTCGTCCCTGATACCCAGGCCCTCTGCCACCATCTCCCTGTCATCCGCCAGTTGGCCACCAGTGGCCGCTTCATCATTATCATCCCAAGGACAGGTAGGCTTACTGAGTATAGGACAGATAGAGGGTGGCTAAAAGAGGCTCTGGGCTTGGGATTGAGAAACCCTTTTTTGCGGTTCGCCTGTTAGCCAGGTATACTTGGGAATGCGTGTAAGCTCATCTATTTGGGAGGTTGAGGCAGGAGGATTTCTGGTTTTTTGTTTTTTTGGTTTTTTGTTTTTCATCTTTTTTGAGACAGGGTCTCGCTATGCAGTTCAGGCTGGCCTTGAGTACACTTTGTAGCCCAGGCTGGTCTCGAACTTGAAACGATCCTCCTGCCTCAGCCTCCCAAGTGCTGGACTAGGCAGGAGGATTTCAAGTTTAAGGCTAGCCCAGATAACTGTTTCAAAAGACTTCGGGACAAGCTTAGTGATGGAGCTCTTGCCTAGCAGACAAAGGGGCAAGTTCAGTCCCCAATACTACATATAACACACACACATATACAGTATACTCACAGTACACATATGAGTGACCTTGGTCAGATTCTGTCAGCTCTTTGGTTTTTTTTTTTGTCTTTTTCCTTTTTATCGGTACCGGGGATCGAATTCACCACTGCCTGCTTGCAAGGCAGGTGCTTATGCCGCTGAGCTAAACCCCCAGCCCCCTCTGTCAGCTCTTTGAACCCAGTCACTTCATCTGTGAATTGGGCATGACAGTCCCCATTAAATCTTGCCACACAAGAGGGCCTGCTTGGCAACCATGAGGTCGAGTTTGATTCCCAGTACTCCTCTTCCCCCGCCAAAATCAAAACAAAACAAAAAAACTTGCCACACGAAACTGGGAGACATGGAGAGGTTGATCTGAGCACCCAGGAATTGCCTGGCACAATGTGGTAGAAGGCACAGGGCACTTGGGAGACTTGGAGGGGCAATGGTCTCTTCTCCCAGTGGTGTCCATGGTGGGCACTGATGCTTGCTTCAGAGCAGGGTCAGCTGTCCAAACTACGCTGTTCTGTGCTGCAGTGATCGATGGTCTGGATTTGCTGAAGAAGGAGCATGCAGGGGCCCGGGATGGGATCCGTTACCTGGAGGCAGAGTTTAAAAAAGGAAATAGGTGAGTGCAGCCACCAGGCCCTCCTGGAGCCGTGTTCTGCTGTGTACACAGCACCTGCTTTCATGCTTCTTGCTCTCTGTGTAGAAGAAGTGAGCTTCCGCCCTGCTCACACTTTGCACACAGCATAAGGAGCAGCACCAAAGCCGTCACTAGAACTCAGGTCCTATCTGCTAAAGCCCAGGCAAGAGCCATGTGTTCTTAGCTGGGGCCCCTTGTGAGGATTCCTGCAGCAGGGTTGGGGTAGGGTCACGTTTCCAGGCTGAGAGTAAGCTGAGGCAGCCTGGTAGAGCAAGTGTCAGTTGCTCAGGCCATCCTCCTGAGGAGGAGTGGGGCCAGAGGAAGAGTGGGCAAGTTGCAGGGAGAAGAGAGTCCCCCTCTGCTGGCCAGCCCACCCCTCCTCTGGCCAGGCCACACAGTGGGGAAGTTATACAAGGCCAGCTTGTTGGACCTTGTCCTTAGAAACATTGACTTGAAAAGCTTCTGCTGTTGCGCTTCCAGCTTCTCCCCTGGGAGGAACTAGAGAATTGATGGTATCAGAGGAAAGCACACTGAGCTCAGCAGCCAGGAAGCCACTTGGAAATAGTTCCACACAGTCTGATGAAAGAGACCCCAACGCCTCCTGCATACCTGGCCCCAAAGTCACAGTGGCTGGCAGTGGCTTCCCACTCCCACTGTACTTGACTCTGCATCTCCTTTCCAGGTACATTCGTTGCCAGAAAGAAGTAGGGAAGAGCTTTGAACGGCATAAGCTGAAGAGACAGGATGCAGATGCCTGGTAACATTTTACTCTTCACCCCAGAGCCTCCCATCAGGAGCTGGCATCCCCTAGGCAGCAGGACAAGGTTGTTTTAGCCTGAAAGCACTTTCTTCCTCTGCTTGGAGATGTTTGTGCTCTTGTTTGGGCACACTGGCCTACTTCCCTTGCGCATCCTCCCAGGCCAGTTTCCAGAGCCCACTGCTGCTGGCTGCCTGGTTTCTCTTGATGTCTGCTGGTACCTTCCAAGTCCTCACCCTCCCCTGGATCCTGTGAACCCTCCCCTCTTCGGGCTGTGCTAATGCTGGGTATTGTGCATCTCTCCCACACCAGGACTCTCTATAAGATCCTGGATAGCTGCAAACAGCTGACTTTGGCCCAGGGGACAGGGGAGGAGGACCCAAGTGGTATGGTGACCATCATCACAGGCCTTCCACTGGACAACCCCAGTGCACTCTCAGGGCCCATGCAGGTAAGTCAGGGCAAGGTCTCTGGGAATGGGTGGACCACAGGGAAAAGGCACCAGAGTGGCACCCAGCCCATGACCTCCAGAGTGCTGCCTTTTCTTTTTTTTTTTTTTCTTTTTTTTTTTTTTTTGTCTTTTTCATTTGTATCGGTACTGGGCATTGAACTCACGACCGCCTGCTTGCAAGGCAGGTGCTTATGCCGCTGAGCTAAATCCCCAGCCCCTGAGAGCTGCCTTTCATCCCCACCCTTCCCCAACCCCAGTGACCTGTCTCACAGTTCAGATTGGCCCCCTGCCATCTTTCCTGCTATCCATAGGCAGCCCTGCAGGCCGCTGCTCATGCCAGCGTGGACATCAAGAATGTTCTGGACTTCTACAAGCAATGGAAGGAGATTGGCTGAGACTGACCTCAGGCCCTGCAGTAGGGCAGACTCCAGATCTCTCCTGCTCTCCCTGGCAGCCAGGACCACCACCTGTAGTCACCCCACCACATGCAGACTCAGTGCACACAGAAAGGAAATCCAGCTGCCACGAGGCTGGAGGCTGGAGAGGGCCCCAGAGCCAGCTGGGAGGGTGGGGCTCCCCCTGTTGCCAAGGTGATAGCAAGAAAACTAGGGAAGTGCTTGGAGCAGGAGAGGACTGTGGGCCCCCAGCCAGTCCTCCCTGCTGACCCTCTGGCTGTCCCGAGGCAGGTGGCAGGCACAGATGTTTGAATTTCATGGCAGTGGTCACTGGACCTCTGGGGATGGGACAGCAGAAAGGGCCTTCATCCTTACCCAAGGCACAGGGTAGTTGGGGTCAAGAGTTGGATCCTCCAGGCCCTGGGAGAAGAGTTGGGTGATATCAGGGGTCTGGATAGCTCTGCAGATCTTTCCTCCTCTCACCTCCCTTTGGGGGACCAGGCAGCTCTGGAGTTAGCTGGGGCTCTAAGGAAACGGGGCCCAAGTGGCCTATACCACACAACAGGGGCCACACTGCCCCCCTGCCTCTAGTTGCCTCAGACTGCAAGCAGCATGGCCTGTGTGCCCCTGTGGTGCCTGTGCCCCACTCCCACAGCTGCTGTGCTGTGTTCATAGCTGCTATGATAAGCAGTGGGGGCACAAATAAGAAAAGAGTGGGGCACAGGCTGTGACTACCCCCTTCCTGTCTTGGCAGACCTGAAGACAAGGGGCCATATTCGGTAAACACAGAAAGGAAAGGCCTGCTGTCCTAATGGGCTCCCCTCCTTTTGCCCTTCCCCAGGATAAAAGGTCCTGGGTGTTGAGCCTGGTGTGGGAGCAGAGATCATGAGTAGCTCAGGGTAGTGAAGCAGGCACAGGGAACAGCAGGCAAGGCTGGGGTGGGCCAGGTCCTGCTGCCCAGTGCCAGCCGTGCTTCCCAGGCTGTGCTAAGAGGGGAACCGGCTTCCTGCCCACTTCCTATAAGACAATGTGTCTAGAGAAGCTGGGGTAATGGGGTCACCCCAGTTCCTGGCAGAGACTGAGACAAAAGCATCATTAAATAAAGACCCCCCAAGTCTCCCTGTCTCCTGGTGCTGTCTGTGCAGGGGTGGGGAGAGCAAGAGCTCTGGGCCCTGGAAGCCATCCAGAGCCTGCCTGCAAGGCTATTTCAGTGAACCTCAGGCTAACCCAAAGGCAAGCAGCTGGGAGTCCTCTCCACACTCTGGTGCTAATATGTACAAGGCCTAGTTGGGCAACTGCTACTCTGAGGATTTGGAGCCCTCTGCTCAGCCTCCTGTGGAAGAACTTGAGGTGCCTCTGGTCAGCAGGTTGCACTGTGCCTCACCCCAGCTGTGGCCCAACTTGGGCCCTCCATGCCATGCCAGCCTGAGCCAGTGCCTGGTGAGGCTAGGTCAGGCAAGGCCCTGGCCTCACACCGTCCGAGTGAGCTGCCTGCTAATGGGACTGGGCCACCCTGTGCTGCTCCCTAGAGGCTGGACAAGGCGAGAATTGTTCCCGACTGCCCTTTGTCTTCCCCACTCCCCGCCCAGGCCTGGCCCTCCTTGCCACTGTGCTCTGTCTGCCCAGCTCTGATCCCGGTCAAGCTTGGGGTAAGGACACACTCCTTGGGCTCTGTGACTCCTCCTAAGGTAAAGCTCTTATTTAGGTTCCCATGCACACACCACACCCCACTGTCCGACAGAAATCTCCAAAGTTGAGGGGAGGGATATCCCAGCTGCTTCTGTCTCCCAGATAGCTGGGCAGCACTTGGGATAGTACTCTGAGAGGCTCTTACATTCACATGGAGCACAGTTTTGCCTTGTGCCCCAGCTCTGAGGCAGAGTCCCTAATCCTGAATGGCAGGGAGCTGAGTGAAGACGCGGAAGAGGGACCTGCCCAAGGCAGAGATTCAGAGTCATCACTGCGCAAGCTGGAGGACCAAACGGGCTGGCGGCAGGAAGGGGTGGGGCTGGCCTTGGAGTCATTGGAAAGTTTTGGCCTGGGGAGGGGGCGTGTTCTTTCGCTCCAGCAGTGCCACCCACCTCACTTGGTCCAGCCCCTCGGCGGGTGCCAAGGAATGTGCCGGGAGCGGGGCGAGCGGGCGGGGCAGCAGAGCCGCGCCACCAGGAGAGAGGCAGCACGCAGGTCTGAGTTGGGGGCGCGGGCTCAGGAGGGGCAGCGACCTCGGCCTTGGCCTCGAGCGCTCCCAGGGGTACAAGTGTAGGCCCTCGGAGAAGGGCCAGGTATTCCCCTGCCTCGCCCCGATTCCTTGCCCTACTGGCTGGCATCCTGCTTCTTCAGGAATTTTCTCCAAGGGCAAGAGTTTTCGGAGCAAGGCGCAGAGCTGCTGGCCAGCAAGCCTTCTACTGGGGTGGGTGCTCCGCCTGCTGTATTGCCTCAGGGAGCAGAGCTGTCTCCGTCAGAGACAGGACGGGGTTGGCTGAGCCTGTCTCTGGACTGATGTCCTAACTAGGACTCTGGGAGGTCTTGGGGAACTGAGGATAGCTGCCATTCCACGCAGAGTGCCCATCCCGGGCCCAGTAACCAAGTCTTTCCCGAAGCTGTGCAACCAAGGGGTCTCTGGATTGGGCCAGTGCCTGATGTTGCTCCATCTGATTCCAGGTCAACGTGGTTTCCAGGCCACCATGCTCAGTCTCAAGCTGCCCCAACTCCTCCAGGTCCATCAGATTCCCCGGGTGAGGGCTCAAATCACCACCCTGCTCCCCTGGGGCGGCTGCAGCAGAGCGTCTTCTAGCTCTGGTGCCGATTCCTCCTGTGCCAGCAGTAACTTCCTCTGTGCTTGGAAGATCAAGTGTGCCCCCCACCCTGGGCTCATCCAGGCTCCCTTTCCTGAGGTCTTTGGGTACAGTCTCCTCTTCACTCATCTTGCTCTGTGGGTGATGACAGGGATTGGACTGAGATTGGCTGGGACCACTATGTTGTTGGCACAAATACCTTGGGGTGATTTCCAGAGATCTCTCCCGAAGGGAGCCTCTGGTGATGCCCCTCTGCCCCACTGTCTCAGGTGTTCTGGGAAGATGGTATCATGTCTGGCTACCGCCACCCTACCAGCTCAGCCTTGGACTGTGTGCTCAGCTCCTTCCAGATGACCAACGAGACAGTCAACATCTGGACACACTTCCTGCCCACCTGGTGAGCACAGGCCCGGAGGGCAGTGGGTGCAGGAGGGCAGTGGGGTCTCCACTGAGCCCTCTGTCCCTCTCAGGTACTTCCTGTGGCGGCTGATGGCCCTGGCGGAGGGCCCAGGTGGTGCAGAACCTTACCGCCGGCCGCTGCTTGTCTTTCTGCTGCCCACCTGCCTCTACCCCTTCACGTCGTGCTGCGCGCACATCTTCAGCTCCATGTCACCTCGCGCGCGGCATATCTGCTACTTCCTGGACTACGGTGCGCTCAGCCTCTACAGCCTGGGTGAGCCATGCACAGGTGGCCGTGGGAGCAAGGGAAGGTGGGAAGGAGGAGCCTCCCCCCACACAGCCTCAGACCCTGCCTCCCACAGGCTGCGCTTTCCCCTACGCTGCCTACTCCATGCCAGCCTCCTGGCTGCACAGTCCCCTGCACCAGTTCTTTGTGCCTGCCGCCGCGATCAACTCCTTCCTGTGTACCAGCCTCTCCTGCTACTCCCGGTGGGTTCTCAGTCTCCTCAGTGGGCTCAGAAGGCAGGGCACAGGGACAAGAGAACCTCTGCCCTGCCCCCAACATCAGTCACTGCTGGTTATTAAGGACTTACTGTAGTACCCTGTAGCCGAGTACCTTCCCCATGCTGTCTTTTTTTCTTTCTTTCCCCTTTTGCTGAATTGGGCATTACACCCAAGGCTTTTGCACTGAATTACAGTCCTAGTCCTTTTACGTGTGAGATGTAGTCTACTAAGTCTAAATTGCCCAATCTGGGTTTGAACTCAGGATTTTCCTGCCTCAGCCTTCCAAGTGCTAGAATGTGTGCCATCATGCCCAGCTGCTTACTCCTTTAACTCTCACAGCCTCTTGACCATTTACAGAGAGGGTTATGTGACCTAAGGGCTTTCTTAGCCAATATGTTCCATTTTGGCCCAAGGCCCCATTGCCCTGCTTACCCCTAGCCAAGCCAGGCATCGTGACCAGCCTGTCTGTATTGCATCGTAGGTTCCCAGAGCTGGAAAGCCCTGGGCTCAGTAAGGTCCTGCGCACAGCTGCCTTCGCCTATCCCTTCCTGTTCGACAACCTCCCACTCTTCTACCGGGTAAGAGTGTTTAGGGCTCCAAGACTGGTGAGTCCCCAACCTCAGCCCTCTGCCTACTCTTCAGGTCCAGCATCTGCCCCAATAGTATTGCCCAGCTCTACATCTTCTGTTCCACTCTTCAATACCTTCTCCCAGCCCTGCTTTTCCTTTGCCAGCTCGGGCTGTGCTGGGGCAGAACCTACAGCTGTGAGCAAGAGGCGCTGAGCTCCAGCCATGGCTACCACCTCCTGTGCGCACTGCTCACTGGCTTCCTCTTCGCCTCCCACCTGCCGGAGCGGCTGGCCCCTGGACGCTTTGACTACATTGGTGAGAGTACACCCAGCCTTGTCTGGGAAGGGCTTGGTAAATGGGGTTCCCTGGCTGAGGGTGGGAGCAAAGGACAGAAAGAACTAGCTGTTTTTCCTCAGGCCCCACCTCCTCTCCACTTCTATGTGACAGCAAAACTAGTGGCAGGTGTGCTGGGGGCTTTATGCAGATCAGATCAGCCACTCTCTCTACCAACTCTGGACATAGTAAGCCCAGATGATGTGACTTGCCCTGAGTGACCATGAGTCAGGGCAAGCCTCAGAATGGGCATGTGCCCTGACCTGCCCTCTGCCTTGCAGGCCACAGCCACCAGCTATTCCACATCTGTGCCGTCCTGGGTACCCACTTCCAGCTGGAGGCGGTGCTATCTGATATGGGATCGCGCCAAGCCTGGCTGGCCATGCAGGAGCCACCTCTGGGCCTTCAGGGCACCGTGGCCACATTGGGCCTGGCTGTGATTGGGAACCTGCTTATCATTGCCGCCTTTACAACCTCCCTGCTTCGGGCCCCTGGAACGTGCCCTTTGCTGCAAGGTGGCCTACCAGAAGGGGGGTCCCAGGCTAAAAAACAGTAAAGCCCCTTCTGTCCCCAGCTGGAAGGCAGCAGAGGCTGGCTGGGATCCAAGGTGGGAGCACAGCAGAGCCTGGAACAACAGTGGCTGATGAGGGGCAGGGAGAGGACACAGAGAGGAGGGACATCTAGGGCATTGGTAGAGTGATGGAGACTGGGGGGGGGGGCATTGTGGGCATAGGGATGTGCTGAGGGTTTGTGAGGGGAGATGTGGGTATCCAGGGCAGGATGGGGTGTCAGGCCTTCATCTGGCCCTGTTGATAGTACTCCTGAAGTCTGCTCAGCCTGGGAGGACCTGACCTGACTAATCTAGGCCCAGTTCGCATTAACCAGGCCCAGAGGCCACCTTCTGCCTCCACCAGAAGCAAGTGGTACCTGGGATGCAAGCAGCTGTTTTGTGACAGAGACTGTGTCCTCAAGGTGTCCAGACCTTAGGTGCTGGATGGTTTGGATGGAATGCAGGTGGAGAAGGGTATGGGGCCCAAGGGGGAACCCTAGACTTTAGGAAGCCAGCTTCAATGCTTTCTGGAACAGAGCAGATACACTGAATAAACTGGACTTGGAAACACTTTCTGTGACTGAAGAAGGTAGATGCTCTTCTCCCTATCAGCTGAACCTTCCCTCTTTCCTTCCCAACTCCGCATACTAGACAGACTCAGGTTACTGGTTCCTCCTCTGGGCTTTATTTGGGAGTAGCTCCACTTGAAGACTGGCAGAGAGAGTGCAAGGGGAGGGGAGGGTCCTGGTGGGGAGCAGAGGCAGGTGGGACTGTGCGCAGCCAGTGGGTAGGCATCCTAGACCCTGCCGTAGAAGCGCTGATAGGCATCCTGGAAGCCGATGTGGTCTGCCAGCTCGTCACAGTCTGGGTTGAGTTCACACACCTCCCTCTGGGGCTCCAGAGGACCTGGCGTAGGGGCTGGGGCTCTGAGAGGCACCCCCCCAACACACATACACAGTCACATCAGCCCCGGCAAGGTGCCAACCCCTCCTCCCACTGCTTGTGGGGTTGGAGAGTGCCTACCAGGGAAGGACAGGGTGGCCTGGCTGATGGCCCTGCAGCAATCTGGAGACCACTCTATACCACCACTCATGCGGGGACATCCCAGAGACACAGGGCTGGCCCAGCACCTTTCCCTCTTACCCCAGCCCTTGATCCAGGTAGCGCCGGGGTCTCTTCACCACCTCACTGCCCTCCTGCTTAGATAAGAAGGCTGCAGGACATAGCAAAGGCATCAGGTGGCCCTGGGCATGGGACGATGATAGGCTGGAGAGCAGGACAGCCTTCCAAATAGTCCGACAGGAGGTGGCAGGAGTAGGGAAATGGGGCAAGGTTCAGTCCCAAGCAATCCCCCACCTAGTCCAGCTTACCTGTATCCTTGCCAGACTCTGCACCGCTGTGCTTTGCATCTGCAGAAAAAGGAAGCCGGTTCATCCTACTCATTCCCCTGCCTCTCCCTCCACACACAGATCTGGGAATGAGTGGACTAAACCTTGGGAGGGCAGTGAGATTGTAGGAGGAAAGGGCAAGGAGAGCTGGGGCCACCCCGTAGAGGGAAGAGGACATTGACCTGCCCGGGCAGCGAGGCAAAGCACAGCCAGGGCCAGCAGTGCCAGCAGGGTGACAGTCTTCATGGTGCCTGTAGGCGTGGTGTCTGGGCTGCTGCAGGGACTCAGCTGCTCCTTCCAGCTGCCAGCACTGTTTATACCCGCTGGGCTGGGCCTGAGGTGAGGGGGCTGTGGCTGGCAATGGGTCAGGTAGGCGGGACACAGGGGAAGCTGCCAGAGCTAATTGGGGGGTCATCTACCACGGCTCTGTAGGCCAAAGCCCAGAGGAGATTGCGGCTGGGCACTGCGGCTGCCTGGGCTGGGTCCTGGGGGTGAAGGTGGAAGGTGGATGCAATCCAAGACTGCCAACCTCTGGACACTGCTCCAGCCCCTTTCTCAGAGGGCTGCTCCTTCAGCCCCTGCTGTCTTCTTTGGAGACCCCCAGCCGAAGCCTGAATATTGGCTGGGGCCGCGGGAGAGCCTGGACAGAAATGGGTGCTGAGGTCTCAAATAGGTTTGAAAAGAGCTGGATCTCACAGTCTGTGATTTTCACTGTCTGCCCTGGGGGCAGGAGCCAAACCCCAGGGAGGGCCAGGCTGGCAATGTCCTCATCCGCTAGCAAGATCAAAAGGGTAGCTTAGCTGCACATCAGAACAGAGGGGGTCAGGGCAGCAGGGCAAGAGCCAACAGACAAGGGACAAACTGTGAGACAAGGATAGCCTCTTGTCACCAGGGCAGGCCAGGTGGCTACAAGTGCCAGGTCCACAGGACACAGGACAGGGCTGGCTACTGCAGTGGGACCCTGCTCCTCTGGCCTTAGCAGCTGGGGCCAGAGGGAGACAGACCATTCCTCCAGGCTTCTCATCCTTCAGGTTCCTCATATAAGGGACAGGAAGGCCAGAGCATCCCAGCCTGAAATGTCTCATGCCTGAGCATTGTCACTAACTTAGAAGGTTAACTTAGAAGAGGAGAAGGGTGGACTAACACTTCCCATCTGGCCCATCTCTTTGCTCACATGCCATCTATGAGGGTTCAATGTCTACCAACCTAACAAATAACAAAGCTGTCGATGACACAGTGTGGCCTGGACAGGAGGGAAGCATCTGTCTGGGTGAGGAAGTGAGCAGTTGGTGGGGACTGGAGTTCCAGTAGTGCCACCCATTATCTTCCTGTCTGTCCCTAGACTGACCTAGTGTTAGGGTGAGGCTTCCCAGAGAAAAGCCCAGGAAGCACCATCCTACTTTTGGGGCCCTGGCTGAAGATCAAAGAAGCAAGGATACCCAGCTCCCTATTCACACAGAATGAGACCACCACTGTCACCTCAAGAGTTAACTCAGGGGGCTGGGGATTTAGTTCAGCGGTATAAGCGCCTGCCTTGCAAGCAGGCAGTCGTGAGTTCGATCCCTGGTACCGATAAAAATGAGAAAGACAAAAAAAAAAGTTAACTCAGAGGGCAGAAGAGATCAGAAGGGATGGATAGTGCCACCCCTCAGCAGCTTGCCCTGACTCCAGGAAACCTAGAGTCCTAGTCTCTGCTGCCCTCTTCCCATGTTGCCCAACACAACTCACTCGGCCATTGCCCTCTTCCCATGTTGTCAGCCATCCCACCCTCCAGGTCCTCATGGATGAAAGCTGCAGCCTTGACCTGCCTGTGCAATTGCTCCAGAGCCCCTAAGTGGGTTTGGCCAAGGAGGCACCAGGCGTGGAAACATCCTCTAAGATTACAGTGTAGCAGAGGAAGTTTATTTACAGATGTGGGCAGAATATGGCATATGCTCCTGGGCTGGCCAGCAAGATGACAATCAGTGGAGATTGAAAACACATTCTGGGCTGAGGGTGGGGTTCAGGAAGCAGGAGAGCATAGGAGACAGTGCTGGCCTGCACCAAGTGGAAAGGAAGCCCAGCACCTGATTCTGAGGGCAGAAGACAATGGGGAGCAATCTGCAGTGGCACAATGACAGCCAAGGGAGCCCTGGAGACGCAGTGGTAGTGTGGCTCGCTCCAACTGGTCCTCCATCATTGCCCTGGGACTGGCACTATTTCCCCTGTCCTCAGGGCTAGGACTCAGCATGCCAGCCGTGGGTCTTGACCTTGACCACGCTCTGCTGCAGGGCCCACTGTGCCCCCTCACTTAGGCTCCTTCAGCACCACTGCCAGCTTCCGCCGCTCTCTATGCAGAGCCTGAAATGGACAGAGAATAGCCCTATCAGGGTCTGAGGAAACCAAGCCCTTTCTCTTGGTGGTACCCAAACTCCAGGTCTGCCTTCCCCTTTGGATAACATGGATAGGGTCTTTGGATCTTGTCACTGGCCCAACACACACATTAGGTCAAAGACAAGTGGTAGTTCCCACCTCTTGGAGGTATTCATGGCAGGTGAGGTACCATGGCCATGGTCAACAAGAGCCCCCAAAGCAGCACCCCAAACCTCTGACCTCACCAAAGCTTTCTATTGGACCCAGGGCCTCATGCATGCGAGGCACAACTCTACTGTTGAGCTACATCCCAGCCCTAAGTGAAATTTCAGTTGGGCTGCAGAAAACACAACTTTGGTGCTCCCCTACAGGGCTTAGCACTGAACACCAATCTGAGTGAACCACTTCAAGTGATGCCAGGATCTACAGCTGGGGCGGGTGCATGTGGCTGGAGCAGGGGCTGTATTCTCTCTCTCTTAAAATAGGACCCCTAAGCATCAGAGCCAGTGGAGCTCTGAGGATCAGTATTTGGCCTAGTGATGGCCCTGGGCACTGTGGCACTGTGTGGCAAAAGCGAAGTACCTTGTCTGAGGACTCAGGCCTGAGTGCTCGGCACACAACTCAGCTGAGTAGCCTGACCCAAGGGACAGCACTAGGTTGAGGTCACTCTGATCTTGGTCACTAAGACTCTTACACCTCCTGTCTGGTCCCCTAGGGCCAGTCTGTGATGAGACTGGAAAGGTAGAGAAAGCTGGCCACAAGTTTTCCACCTATTGCCACCTCACCAAAGTTCAAGGCCCTTGCCAAAAGCCAAGACAGGAGCTTTGGGTTGCAGCAGAGCAGATCAAGGCATCTGACAGCATGGATTGGGGAACAGGAGAATCTGCCCCAGCAAGTGGCTGTTCAGTGGCCACTAGCAGGCATAAACTGGACATTTACATCACAGATGAAACCATCACTAATGTCACCACCAGGTCCTACTAGAAACCTCCCAGAGCAACTCCATCCCATCACTCGTGCCATTTTTGTTTATCATCTACCTTCATCCCTTCTTCCCCTCATTTACCTGAAGCCACTTGCAAAAAATCAAGTTCATCCTTGAATGGCCCCCTTGTTGGGGATGGTGGAGTTTACCAAAGGCTCTAGAAGCCACTGTAATGCATGTGTTTTAATGATACCACCACACTCCCAGATGGAGCCAGAGGCATGAGCCTGCATTCTGATTTGAGGAGCCAGTACTCCTGGCCAGCCTGGCCCATTTCCTCAGTAGCTGCAGCAGGGAATGTTTGCTACAGCTGGGCTGTAGCAAGGGCAGGCTGGCAGAGAAGAGGGTTCTGGCAGCCTGTCTGCTGAGGCAGCAAGGGCCTACTGCACGTATCCAAGCACAGGTGACAGACTGCAACCGGGGGCAGCAGCCTGCTCCCCATGGGGTCTCTTGTGTTGGCAGAGGGGAAGCTGACAATTTAGAGATCTCCAAAGGCTACTGGAGATGGAAGGAAGAGCACGGGACTGAACACTTGCCTGCCAGGCCTGCTGCCGGGCCTGCACCTGCTGCTGCAGCTCCTCCACTCGTCTGCGCCCTGCCAGGACAGCCTCAGCCAGCTCCTGGTTCTTGGCCTCCTGTTTCTGCACATGGTGCCGGAGGGTGTCTCGCTGCTGCAGGAAGTAGGGTGCCAGAACACTGCACAGGTCTTTCTCTGGCATCCCACTGGGGCGCCTGGGGATGAGGGAATGACACAGGAATGAATGGGAAGCTCCTACCTCTAAACCCAAGCAATGCCATCCCTCGCTCTAGTCCCAAGGCAGCCACTCCAAGACCCCTCCCATGCTCCCTTGCATCCCCAGACTTGCCCTGTCAGAAGTACGCCTCATGTCCCGGTGTCCCTACCCTCAGTCCTGTGCTTAGCCTCCCCCACTGTACCTGCTTGTCCACACACATTCCCTCTTCTCCACCTGCTTAGGGTGACTGCTGTGAGCTGGACAGAACAGGACAGTGGCAGCTAGGGTAGCTCCTCAGAGAGGGCCCAGCCCCTTCAGGGGCAGGATGAGATGGCTAATGAGGAAACATACAGAAAGCGGGTCTACAGAGGCAAGATTACACGGGGAGTGGATTTGGCCACTGGAGGTGCTTCTCAAAATTGCTTTTCAGCTATAAAACTTCACTCTCTTAGGTACTAAGATCATAGAACATAAGACAATGGCAAGTATAAAACACCACCCTCTCACCTGGGGCCTGTGCGAGGCGGCAGGGTAGTGGCAGGCCAAAAGCCAGGCCCCATCTCTCTGCCGCACACAGCCCAGCAGGCACCAAGCAGCCACCACAATATCAGCTCGGGGAGCTTGTTGCCAAAGCTCTAGCATCTATGACAGCACTGAGCATATAGTAGATGCTCTCTAAACATTCACAGAAGGAACAAAGAAACTGACATCAGAAAGTGACCAGCCTGACCCATGTGTAATTCCAAGCCTCACTCTCCTCTCCTGTTCCTCTTTCACAGGCCACAACCAGTGTGAGCCTAGGCAGTCACTTGTGCCTTGGGCTTCCTTCCTGGAGGGACTCTGGCTGCTAGCTGATACTGGGTGCAGTCTGCTGTGTGTCGTTCTCTCAGGGCCCCCAATCCCACATCTGACAGGCATGGTTAGCCCAGGAGCCGACGGCCATGTGCCATGCTTCTCACCAAGCAGGCTCCTTGCAGTTCTTGCCATCTTCCACAATTTTATCCAAGGAGTTTAAGACCGTTTCTAGGTTCCCTTCCTCTTTGATTTCTGAGATTTCTTCCTAAGGGAAAGAAGAAAAAAGCAATAATGACACTGGACAACTTTGGGATAGAAATATGCTAATCCAGGAACCCAATTCAAGCAAGATCTAACTAATTTCTATTGTGTCTTTGAATCTTCTCAAAAGTTTCAACTTTTCTACAATATGTGGCTTTTGTAATTATTTTCTTAATTTTCTAGGATATAAATGGCAAATACTTAAAAAGAGCCAAAGGAAGCCCCTCCCTGCCTGTTCTTGTCCCCATTAATCGATGCTCCTGGCTGACCGCATGCATTGTGACTGATCCTTCAAAGGACTGTCCTAGAACAACAGTGAGGACTCTGACTCTAGGGACATTGTTTGTGCAGCCACAGGGATACAGCCTTATCCTTTTTTGCATCCCCAGTAGTATTCAATTAATTAAGTGCCTCTTCTGAGTCAGGCATGGTCCCTGCAGCAGGAGGTACAGATAAGTGCGGCTCTGTCCTGTCCTCCCTGTGAACTCAGCAGACAAAAAACACATAATTATAACACAGGACAAGGAGAGAAGGGGGCATTTAGGGAGCTTATAGGAGGGAGGCGTGACTCGGTCTACATCCTGCTGGGCATGGAGGAGACAGGTCTCTGCCCTGGGATGACAATACAGAGATGAAAGCCAAGCCAGTAGTGTCTGTGGGTCTCTGGCTACTTACCCGGATGGATGCCTGCAACTGAGTGACAAACTTGTCATAGATCCGCTGGGTCATCTCAGGCTGAAGCTGGTGGAACTGCTTGTAACAGTCCGTGAATTTCTGGTAGCTGGTAGAGAGGAGAAGGCTGACATCACATTCTCCTGGCCTGCCTAGACCCCTCTGGTACCACAGGCTGTAAGCTGTTTACTCAGGGCCCTGTCTGATGGCAGTGGATACAAATCTCCCTTGCAGTGCAAGTCATGGGACAGCTCGACCCTGGGCACCACAGTGCCCATGGTTCCCTTCCCATGCATAGCCCCACCTCACAGTGGGCCACGATGATCCAGGCGCAGGGCTCAGCAAGACATGAGCTCAGGAGTATGAAGCCAGCCTGGACTACACAGCAATACTGTTTCAAAGACAAAAAGCAACAAACTCCCCCCAAAAAACACAACAGAAAGGTAGGCCAAGACTACTGTGAAACCCACACCCACACAGACACCCAAGGGGGGAAGATAGTGGCTTAGCTAGGAAGGGAGGAAGTAGGACTGGGCCCATGTCAAGAGAAAAGTAGTCCTCTGTGCGCATCAGTGAGGACCTGGAACAGTTTGAATGCCTGCGGACTTCCTGAAAAACACACTTAGGCCAAAGCAGGACAGCCACATGTTTTAGAAAACGTTCATCCCTTGAGCAAGCTGTGATATCAACCTGTCCTCTCAAGGTCACTGGGAGCCCAGGGACTCAGAGCAGTGGGAGAGGTACAGCAGCACAGCAGACTTTGAGGCTGCAGCTGGGACTGAGGTGATTCCAGGCTGCCTGGTTCTAGGCCTGCCCCATTTCCAGCCTCCGTGTTCACCCTGGACCCCAGATACAGGGTCTGGCCTGCTTGGGTAAAGGAGTTCACTATGGAGCCTCCCCTGCAGCCTCTCTGCCAATCTCTCCCTCATTCTGGCATAGATCAGGTTGCTGTTTTGGATTTGATAGAGTGTACAGGAGGCTACCTAGCTATGTGCTGGGCAAGAGTCCTGGCTTTTGCCTGGGTTCAAATCTTGATGCTACTACTCATCAGCTCAGACCTTGGACAACCTTCTTCTTCTATAGGCCTGTGTCCTTTTCTGTCAAATGGGGATAACGACAGCATCTGTCTTTTGCAAAGCTACTGTAGGTATCACATGGAGCTCCATGTACAAAGCAGTCACTGAGTGCCTAGCACATTGACTTGTTAGCGCCATCAATCCTGTTCTCACAAATACATCCATGCTGTCTCTTTGGGGGCTGTAGAAGTATAACTTCTTGATGTTTTGCAGCCGAGAAATCATTTCCCCTTGGAAGGCAGTAAATGTGTCTTGGTTGCAACTGCATGAAAAGAAACCAATCCAGCACCAGGAAGACTCTGTTATCCTGCCATCAGGATCTGTCCCTACTCCAGGGAAAAGGCTAAATTATGGCTCCCCAAAAGGCTGAACCTATCATCAGTGAAAGTAAGCCTTTAAAAACCACACTAAAAAAAAAAAAGCCAAAAAAACACTGCTGAATTTCAAACCAAATGACCACAGTAAAATGATTTTAACTTACTCTTTTTATACTGAGAACCCTTCATGGATACTGGATTCACTAAAAAAGCATTTCAATTCCTGCAGTAACAGGGTGCGGTGCAGTTTGGTACACTGAGAGCTCAGATGTCAGCCTGGGTCCCATCTCCAGAACCACAAGACAAAACAGTACAAATCACTGTAAACTGAATTTTTATGTAAGTCTGACTCCGAAATTAATAAAATATTTAGGCCCAGATTCAAGCCCCGGTAGTTGCTCAACTGTCAGTCTGTATGTGCACATAAACTGTGTGGAACAACATGAGAAGATAAGCTTCACAATGTCACAGGAGGACAGAGTGTGGGGGATGGTGGGTATGGGGACCAAAAACCCACCGGGTTTGCCTTCCCCACCTCCAGTGATGAGTACTGCCAGATCAGCGTGTTTCAGAGCCTGTCCACTAGAGGGCAGAAGCGAGCAGCGCGTGCCCGCTAAGATATCAGCCTCCATATAGGTGTGCACCACTACAGCCGGTTAGAAATTTTGTTGTTGAAAGGACTGACTGGCAGTACTGGGGTACTGTACCTATAGGGTGCTTTTTTCCTGAGCTACATCCTCATCCCTTTTTTGAGAAGGGTCTTGCTCAGTCATTGAGTTGTCCAGGCTAGGCTTGAACTTGTGATCTTCCTGCCTCAATCTCCCAGAGTTCTGGGACTACAGGTGTGTATCACTACACGTGGCAAGAAATCTTTCATAAAGAGAATAAGCAGTCAGGCATGGTGGTGCATACGTGTGATCCCAGCAGTGGCGAAGCTAAGGCAGAACAGTCATGGGGCAAGGATATATCTTAGTGGTACAGGCACCTGCCTGGTAAGCGCAAGGGCCTGAATTCAATTCCTGGTACCAAACAACAACAACAAAAACAAAAATTAAAAAACACTAAAGTTAATAAGCAAATTCAGTAGCATAGCTGGATACAAGTCAACACTCAAAAATCAACAGCCTTCCTGTACATAAAGAGCAACCTCACTGAGAGAGATGTTAGGGAAACAGTACTTTTCACAATAGCATCTGAAAAAATGAAATACTAGAAATCAATCTAACGAAGGATGTCAAAGACCTCTACACTGAAAACTACAATACTCTGAAAAAGGAAATTCAAGAAGATATCAGAAAATAGGATATCCCTTGTTCCTGGGTAAGAAGAACCAACACAGTGAAAATGGCCATACTTCCAAAACTTTTATACAAATTTAATGCAATTCTGATCAAAATTCCAAAAGCATATCTCACAGGATTACAGAAAACAATCCTAAAATTCATTTGGAATGAGAAGAATCCTAGAATAGCAAAGGCAATTCTGGGTAACAAAGGCAAGGCAGGGGTATCACAATCCCAGACTTGAAATTATACTATAAAGCTACTGTGATAAAAACAGCATGATAGGGGATATAGCTCAGTGGTATAAGCGCCTGCCTGGCAAGTGCAAGGTCCCGAGTCTGATTCCCAGTACCAAAAAACAAAAAACAGATCCAAAGATCAGTGAAACAGATTAGGAGATGCAGAAACAACTCTAGACTATTTAGCCACATTATCTTTGACAAAGGTACCAAATACAGTCACTGGAAGAAAGATAGCCTCTTTAATAAATGGTGCTGGAAAAACTGGCTCTGTTGGGTCCATTATCTTTTACCATGCACCAAGCTAAAATAGGAATGGATCAAAGATCTTAATATTAAAACAGAAACATTAAATCCCTTGAAGATAGAATAGACTTTAAGAATAAAACTGCAATCATACAGGAACTATCACAAAGAATCAACAACTGGGATTTCATCTCATTAAAAAGCTTCTGTGGGGCTGGGGATTTAGCTCAGCGGCATAAGCGCCTGCCTTGCAAGCAGGCAGTCGTGAGTTCGATCCCTGGTACCGATAAAAAGAAAAAAGACAAAAAAAAAAAAAAAAAAAAAAAAAAAAAAAAAACTTCTGCGCAGGGACTGGGGATTTAGCTCAGCAGCATAAGCACCTGCCTTGAAAGCAGGCAGTCATGAGTTCGATCCCTGGTACCGATAAAAACGAAAAAGACAAAAAAAAAAAAAAAAAAAGCTTCTGCACAGCAAGAGAAACTACCTACAGAATGAAGAGACAACCCATAATGTGGGGAAAAAATGGCAACTATTCCTCAGACAAAGGATTACTATCAAGAACATAAAGAATTCAAAAACTCAGACCTCCCAATTTATTTATTTTTTATTTTTTTGGTGCCAAGAATCAAACTTAGGACTTCATGTGTGCCAGGCAAGCGCTGCTCTGCTGAACTACATCCCTGGCCCAGACTTCCCAAATTTAAAGAGCCAGTCCAAAAATAAGCATCTGAGATGAATACACACTTCTCAGATGAAGAAACACAAACAGCAAATAATACATGAAAAATATTCAACATCACTACTCATTATTTGAGAGACGCAAATTAAAACAACACTGAGGGGCTGGGATTTACCTCAGCGGCATAAGCGCCTGCCTTGAAAGCAGGCAGTCGTGAGTTCGATCCCTGATACCGACAAAAACGAAAAAAGCCAAAAAAAAAAAAAAAAAAAAAAAAACCAACACTGAGATTCCATCTCATCCTGGAAAGAATGGCTATCATCAAGAAATCAACAGATAACAAATATTGTTGGGGCTGTGGGGAAAAACAAACTCTTCTCTGGTTTTGGTGGGAGTATAGACTGGTACAACCACTGAGGAAATCAGTGTGGAGATTTCTCAAAAAACTAGGACTGGAGGTCCCATTTGATCCAGTTATTTTCCTGCTGGGTATCTTCCCAGAAGAATTAAAAACATTGTACCACAGCAATATATGTGGACCTGTGTTTATAGTAGAACAATTTTTAATAGTTAAATCTCAGACACAGCTCAGATGCCCATCAACTGAGGAATGGGTAAAAAAGATGTGATCATTTTTTTTTAAAGAGGAAAAAAAAACTATAAACAATGACACAAGGCCAAGAATGTAGGGGCTGGGGATTTAGCTCAGCGGCATAAGGGCCTGCCTGCCTTGCAAGCAGGCAGTTGTGAGTTTGATCCCCGGTACGGATAAAAACAAAAACAACAACAACAACAAAAAACACAAGGCCAAGAATGTAGCTCAGTGGCATAGCACTTACCTGACAAGCACAAGGTCCTGAGTTTGATTCCCGGTACCAAAAAAAAAAAGGCAAAACAAAAACAATGATACAGAATTTCATATCAAGATAACAGGAAATTAACAATGGTTAATGTATTGCATATTGTTATTCTCACAGTAGTTGCTCAGATTACAAGATATAGGCATGCAAAATGGATCAAACAATACAAGCACAAACTGTTCTTTTCAAAGAACTAAAAGAAATTAGTAGTATAATTATCCTGGCTATTTTCATATATATATATATATATATGTGTGTATGTATGTATATTCTTTTCCCTTTCTTCTGTTCTCCTTCCCCCATCCCAGCTGTTCTTTCCTTTTAAGCAGTTTCTTTCCTTTTCACAATATCTATTATAGGCTTGTTTTTGTTTGTCTTTCTGAGATAGTTTCTTACTATGCAGTTCAGGCTGGCCTTGAGTTCACAATGATCTTTCTGCCTCAACCTCCCTCAATTGGAATTATGGGTGTGTGCACCACACCCAGCTTCCTTTGCAGATTTTGGATCTTATTTAGTCTTACACTATGGAGACAATACTATGTTTACACATGTGAGTCTGATTTATTTCACTTATAAAGTATGGTCTCTAGCTATACTCATTTACCTATAAAAGTCTCAAATTTATCCTTCTTCATAGCTGAGTAGTACTTCATTGTATAAAAATACATCCTTAGTCGGGCATGGTGGCTCACGCCTGTAATCCCAGCACTTGGGAGGCTGAGGTGGGAGGATCCTTGCGAGTTCGATACCAGCCTGGGCTACAAAGTGAGCTCAAGGCCAGCCTGAACCACATAGTGAGGACTCGTCTCAAAAAAAAGGGGGGGGGGCCTGGGGATTTAGCTCAGCGGCATAAGCACCTGCCTTGCAAGCAGGCAGTCGTTGATCCCTGGTACCGATAAAAACGAAAAAGACAAAAAAAAAAAAACATTTTTTTTAACCCTTTTAAATGCTACTCTAGGGAGGGCTTAGCTCAGCAGGTATAAGTGCCTGCTTGGCAAATGTGAGGTCATGAGTTGGATCCCCAGCACCCCCCCCCCAAAAAAAAAGAATAAATGCTTATAACTTTTGGGAGGATGGGAAGAGAAAGGAAAGAAAGGACTTTAAAACCCATGCTATCAATATAATATTTTAAATAGATAAAGCAAGATCTAAGGCATTGGCACTCATTTTGATTTTTTCTTTCAGTACAGGGAAGTGAGCCAAGGGTCTTGGCCATGCTAGGCTCTAACACTAAGCTACCCTCCCCACGCCAAATTTTAGGTGCTTTTTTTTTTTTTTGGTGGTGGTGGTACTGGGGAATGGGCCCAAGGTCTTTGCACTAAGCTACATCCCCAGCCCATTTCATTTAAAAATACATCTTTTTTATCTAGTCCTTAAAATCACTACAAAGATGTATCAAAAAACTAGCATTAGCAGTCCCATTTGATCCAGTTGGGTATCAAAAAAAAAATTTCAGGCTAAGAACTGAGGGTGTGGTGAAGGGTTAATAGAGGCTGTGGACTTAGTGACTGTAGTGACTGCAGGCTCACGGAGGGCACCACTGAGCAGTAGGACAGTGACCTCATGGAGGGTCCACTTCACACAGGGCTGAGAACCTATGACAGGCTCTGACAGAGCCTGGACAGGTACATGCCAGTTCAAATGACCCACTAGCTGTCTTGGAGAAATACAAGTCTCAGCTAGACTGTCACTCTTAGAGTGGCTTCCCTAACCACTCTGCCTAGTGCTGTCACATTAGCTGATCCTCTTCTTTCCAAAGCCCAGTGATCAGTGTATCCACCCACTAAGTGGGAACTCCCAAGACAGAGACTTCAGTTGCTTCACAGTAACCCTGCACTGGACATGGTGAAGGCATGCATGTGCTGGATTATGCAAAAAGATTGAAGTCTTTTTGCTTTGCTTTTGACATGGAGGTTGACATTTCCCTTTGTTGCCTAGGATGGCCTTGAACTTCGGGCTCAAGTGATCCTGCTGCCTCAGACTTCGGAGTGACTGGGACTGGAAGGACACAGCAGTGTCCCCAGCCACAAAATTGAACTCTTCATGAACACAAAGAACAGTGACAACAGAGAGTTGGATAACGAAGGTAAGGCTGTGGCCAGGGAACCAAACTGGAATTCTGGTAACTGTTTCAGCATTCATGTATCTGGCTGATGGAATCAGCATAAAACTCTTTCCTCTAGTATCTAAGCAAGCTGTGGTAGTGCACACCTATAGCTCTTTGTACTCTTAAAGGCTGAGGCTGGAGGATCTCAAGTTTTGAGCCCACCTTGTGCAATTCACTGACTTAGTGAGACTCTGTCTTGAAATTTAAAAATAAATGAATAAACAAACAAATAAAGGGGGCTGAGGAATGTAGCTCACTGCGAAACCCATGGATTCAAATCCCAGTATCACCAATATTGTTAATATAAGTAAACAAAAAGGGCCGAGGATATAGCTCAGCGGCATAGCGACTGCCTGGAAAGCGTAGGGTCGTGAGTTTGATCCCCGCCTCCCCCCTCTCCCCAAAACAAGTGTCAACGAAAAAGAAAAAGTGCCATATAGTAATGTTAAATCCTCATAACCTCCCAGGGAAGGCATTAACTCCATACATGCTAGCAGTTTTCTATGGACACACATCGTCCTCGGCGGCTCCCGGTGTGCTCAGCTCTGTTAATTCTCTAAATGACCCCACGGGGATGACTGTAGCATCTGACAGCCAGAACGACCTAGCGAGCTACCCTGGAAACCCTCATCTAAAGCGACATTCTCATCTAAATAAGGCTTCCTGCGGGAGGAGTGGCCCTCTGTCCCTGGGCTGCTACAGGTTTCTCGCGACTCTTCTGGGCTCTGGATCTGACAGTGAAAGGAGGGAACAGCGACCGCCAAGGCCATCCCCTAAACGCTCTACAGGGTCGACGCCCCCTGGCCTCATGTGACCGCCCCGCCGGGCCACTCTCGCGGGATTTGGACTGCAGCTGGGAACAACTTCATTGTCTCTCTCTCCATCTTCCACTTTACCTCCCAGCGGCGACCAGCTTCTGGAGAAAAGTGTCCACCATGGTGTCGAGGAGTTTCACCCGCGAAATGGTAGTACCAGGTGGCACGGATTCAGGAATCGACCCGCCAGGCTCTCCCTCAGCCGCCGCCTCATTGGGCCCGTTGGCTTCAGCCATATTGGAGTCGAACCGCCAAATGGAAGTGGCTGGGTTGCACCGCCCACCAGTGCTCCCGATTGGCTGTCCCTCCATTGGATGCTGCTGATTGGGGAGGTGCAATGTCTTATCACCGAGGCACGCGCCACTAAGCAGCTCAGGGAGGCGGACGTACGGGTAGCTAAGCAAGCGGCGCGCTAACGTGCAGTGCTCTCTCCTTAACCCGGAAAATACTGGCAAACCAAAGTCCATGGGGTCAGTAAAAACTTTTAATTACACTTTAGAGACTTCGTACAGTGCAACATAGAATATTCGCTAGTATAGTATTCACAAGAGTCCATTTTACCATTTTAAATGAATTAGCATTTTCATTCCCCTGTCCTTAAGTATTCCAGTCAGGTTGCCGGTCTCAGTCTCTCCAGGTTTTGTTTTTGTATGTATGTGTTTTTTTTAGTTTTGGTTACCAGCCAACACATTAAAACTTCCAGCTGCTTTGGTCTCCAGTTTTAGGAAAACAGGAAGTCCATTGTACCATCCTCACCACGACGTACTGTAAATCCAATCCCAGTTCCTAAACTATTAAAAGAAAATGGGGGGGGGATTTAATTTAGGGGCATAAGTGCCTGCCTTGCAAGCAGGCAGTCGTGAGTTCAATCCCTGGTACCGATAAAAACGAAAAAGACAAAAAAAAAAAAAAAAAAATGACTACGAATGAGTGAGATAAAAGACTGAAATGCTGCGCAGGGAAAATGAATCAGAGGGAAGGAGTCTGGGAGAGAGGAACACTGCTGTCCATACTTCGAGACGGGCATTGAACTCTACTCTAGCCAACCTCAAATTTGTGCTCCTCTGGCTCCAGACTTCCAAGCGCTAGGGTGTCCAGGCTTGTGCCACTATGCCTGGCCTGTCCATGATCCTTTACCCACTCTGCCACTGTGAGGGAAAGGATGGAAGACAAGGAAAAAGATGTGAAACTAAAAAAACCAATCTAGAGGTCTTACTAGGAAAAGCTTAAAGAGGAAGGCCCTTGCTCCATTATATTATTGGTGGTTCTCAGGTTAAAGAGGTGAGGGGACATCAGAGGTGATGCACACCTGTAATCTCAACACTTGGAAGGTTGAAGCAGGAGGATCTTTGCAGGTTCAAGACCAGCCTAGGCTCCAAAGTAAGCTTAAGGCCAGCCTGAACTGCATAGTTAAGACCTTGTGGGGGGGGGTATTCAAATGATCTGTGGCCTCAACTCTTTGTTTGGCTATTTGTGACTAGAAATTGAAGCAATCTCTTGACAAAGCGCAGGAAGAAACAAATGGGAAAAAACTTAAAATGGGACCAAGGGGCTGGGGATATGGCTCAGTGGCACAGTGCCTGACTGGCAAGCACAAGGTCCTGAGTTCAATTCCCAGTACCACAAAAAAAAAAAAAAAAAAAAAAAAGGGTCCAAGATAAGGAGTGGAAATAACGGTAAAGAAATATGGTTTTGGGGGCTGGGGATTTAGCTCAGCGGCATAAGCGCCTGCCTTGGAAGCAGGCAGTCGTGAGTTCGATGCCCGCTACCGATAAAAAGGAAAAAAGACAAAAAAAAAAGTAAATTTAAGAAATATGGTTTTGAAAAGAAAAGAAGTATGCTTTTCAGATCCTTTCCTGGCCAGGGTAGAAGAACATGGTACAACCATAAGAAATCAAGGCTTCAGGTAGCTAGCACCTTTCAAATCGGCACATGGCCTTTCCTGGGCTGGGACTATTAAAAAGGCTTAAGGGTCATCCAGGCTAAATGTCTCAGATAGGAAGGCAGAGCTTGACTGTCTTCCCATTCGATTTACAGCACTTTCGGCTGGTAACAGGCTTGGTGGCGGAGGTGGAGCAGGGAAAATGAGGCAGGGAAGGAGTGCCACCTCTAAGCTCCTGAGGAGAGCATCTCAGATAATCTTGGCAGTATCTGGCTGGTGAATGCAGTGGTCCTAGTATTGGGTGACTTCCTGACCTATTCTTTATTTTCTTCAAGCACTGGGTACCATGGCTAGGAAGACTCTGCATATCCAGGGGGAAGAAAACAAAAACGTTCCACACCTTAAAGAGCAGCTTAACATCTGTGGCTGTGAATCTGAGCAGCTGGGGTATATACGTATGTGTCATGACTGCCTTCAGTGAGAACCTCCCCTGTTCTCTCCTAGGCTTGGCTCAGTGGCCTGAGGAAATGTGATAGGTGACATAGAGCCAGCCTTTTGTCACTTTCTAAACCAACTGCTCTCTCAACCTGACTTTTCAAGGTGGTGCTCCAAGTTCAGTGTACTCCACACAGCCTGTGCTACTTAGAATTGTGCCGCCCACCGTAGTCATATGGGCCTGGGGAAGTCAAAAGCTCATACTGCACGAGGGCTGCTGGCACTGAAAGGATGCTGAAAGGATACAGAAGGGACAGGAATCTGGGACTGAGGAAAAAGCTATGTGACATTTTCTACCTGTCTGAGGAAGGGGGAGGCTCTGACAGCACGACTGGTGCCCTAGCGGAATAAGACAATAGTTTAGTTCACAGATGCTTAAAAAACACACGCACAAAATAAACTATCAACTTTTCTCTCTATCCTAGTAACTCCCCTAAAGAGAGGATGAGGGTTCTACAAAGCCATACTCCCTGTGTGAAAGTGCCTAGCAACTTGCCCTAAGGGACAGGAAGAAGCAACTCATTTCCAAATTTTAAAAAAGCAAGTGTAAGAGATGGGGCAGGAGAGGGCTGGGAGCAGCTGCTTAAGAGTCTGGGCTGAAAACCCAAGAGGAGGAACCAGTAGTCCTAAGCGAGCTGTGTGCAAGGCTCTTCTCAGTACCTCACGACAGACACAAGGAAGCCAGGGAGAGAGCCAGCAGGATGGAGGGGGTGGGGTCCTCAGGGCCGCTGAATGAGGCAGTCCAGTTCAGGAGGAGAATTACACTTAGTAGGGGCAGGTGAGCCAGGCGTGGATCCTCTTCAGCAAGAGCAGTTCAAAGTCTTTGCCCCAGTCCTAAACAGGCCACCTAGCCCCACGCAGGGCTAGGGATGGGTTGGGTACATCAGAGGGCGTTCGCTCCCCTGCTTTGCCCCAGCTCAGTGTAGTGTTGGAAACAGCAAGCTACTCAGCCTGCTGTGCCTACCAGTGTCTTGAGTCCACCAGCTCAGGGCGCAGGCTGAGTTTCTTGAGGCTCTCATATCCCACCACGATGACAATGGTGGAGGGCGTGGCTGAGATGATTCTGGCTGAGAGGCCCTTCATGAGGCCCCAAGGTCCCTCTTCTGCCATCAGCTGTCTGAAGGTCAAAATGATGGAGCTCTTGCCTTCAACCTGCAAAAGTCCACATGATAGTGGATCACTGTTGGAGTCAAAGCCCCTCTGCCCCATCTTGCTCTGCCTCAGGTACAAGTGGGGAGACCTAGACTGGAAGTCAGAGGGCTACATTGTGCTGCTGGGGGGCAGCACAGCACAGCGGCTTACTGTGAGGTCAGGTGCCAGACTACATGAGTTTGGAGTTTGCCCCCTAGCTTACAGTACAACATTGGATAATTAATGCTTCTGTACCTCAGTGTCCTCAAATATAAAACAGTGGCAGCAATACCTATACCATGAAGTTGTTTTTGTTTTTGATGTTTTTTGAGACAGGATCTATGTGGCCCAGGTTGACCTTGAACTCATGGCAATCCTCCTGCATCAGCCTCTCAAGTGCTGAGATGAGATTACAAGCATGCGCCATCACACCTGGCTAATGAAGTTGTTTTGGATAAAAAGAAACTAATATTTATAAATGCTGCCAACAGTACCTGACACACACCAAGTGCTCAGTGTTACCTGTTAACATCATTAGCTGAGCTACAGAGCTGACTGTGGCGTTCTCTGGACTGAGTGCTTTTCACCTTTGATCTCAGGCTGAGTTTTTTTGTTTCTGTTTTGAGACAGGTCTCCCTATGTCATTCAGATTGATCTCCAACTCACCATGTAACCCAGGCTGGGCTCAAACTTGCTATCCTCCCGCCTCCTCAGGCTCCCAAGTACCGGGATCACAGACATGTACCACCACACCTGGCAGCGAAGGCTCCCTCTTACTCACAGCTCCTCTTAGCCCCTTACCTCCAGCTGGAGTGCCCCTCACACTGGAGACCTACCATTTTCCCCTTTCTCCTCCAGAACACCAGCCTGAGAAGACTGAAGTCTGACCCTTGCACTTTTGCTACAAACCATTCAAACACCAATGTGATCATTTTCTTTTCCTTTTTGAGACATGGTCTTGCTATGTGGTCCAGGCTGGCCTCAAAAATTTGAGGCAATCAATCCTCCTGCCTCAGGCTCTCAAGTGCTAGGACTATAGACGTTTGCCACCATACCCAGCAATGTGTTCATTTTCAAATGTTATGGCAGCGTTCTTTCCTAAGGACAAAAATACCTGTTTGCTGTATATCCCCTTTCTGACACTCTGATAGCAGAGAAACTGACTTTCTCCACAACTGGCTTTGTTGATTACTGATTTCATTTTTTTCATATAGGGGTCTCCCTATAATTTCCAGACTGGTATCAAATTTTGGGGCTCAAGCAATCTTCCTGCCTCAGCCGCCCAAGTAGCTGGAACTACAGGCATGCTTTACTCAGCTCCCCTACTTACTAAGGGTCTTTTCTTTCCCTCCTCTTTTCACCATTCAGTTAGAATGACCATACCACCCTGTACATTTTTCTTAATTCTCCTCCGTTCTTCCTAAGGTACCCAAATCCAGCATTAAAATCTCCTTTTGATTTCCATCTGAAACTTCACACAGTAAAACCTTCCCTTGGCATACCATATACTATCAGGTTCTATTTCCAGGTGAAAGAAAAGTCTTTCAGCTGACTGAAGACAGAGGTTCTCATTCCTGGACAGCACTACCATAGGCTGTCAGTGTTTTTGCTGAGCCCACACAGCCCAATCTGTGAAAGCTATTTAAAAACTGTTGGTTTCCATAGACAGCCCTAGTGGAAAAACTACTTAGGAAGCAAGCGAAATCAGTATTTCTATAAAGCACAAACGTGTAAGATGGGAAAGAATAGTTTACAGGCTATAGAACAGGATTCCAGTGGACAGCTGGAAGAAACAGTTAGAAATCCTGGAGGCAGGTGCGTGTAACAGGGAGGCATGCGAGGCAGCAGACAAGTGTTTGGCTGCTTTCTGTGGATGGTAAGTACAGCATGGGCCTGGCTGACCAGAAGGCCAAAGACCATCTTCCAATGGCTTCTCCCGGAAGAGGCTCAGAGGGGACCGGTTTTACCTGCACTCGGGTTCGGATGACATCCATGGGGTTGGTGAGGATGGAGGCAGTGGCTGCAGCAAGGGGCCCGGAGATGGCTTGAAGGATGATGTGAGGGCACTCCTTAGGGCACAGGTGCGAGAGTTGCTCTGGAACCCAGGGAGAGACAATGCCTCAAGACACGAGATACCACCGCCTACTCTTCCTGTGCCTGCTGCTGCTTCCATTCGCCGGCACTAACAACCCTGACAAGCCCTCCATCTTTTACCCTTACACCTGTAACTCCCAGCCTTCCTCTCTATTTCCACCTGCAGCCAACAAAAAGTATTACATATCTCAGGCCCCTCCCAGAAGTCATCTTGGTGATATTACCCATTTAAACAGGACAAGAGTCCCCTGGAAAAAGGGATCTCCAAACTTCTCTGACTCCTTTCATCCAATGGACAGAAAAATCCTTCTTGAAGTAAAAATTGTACACCTCTTGCTCTGCTCCTCTCAACTCATGGGCTGCAGGGGCACACACTGCAGATCTGCTTAGTTATGCACTGAAAAAGTCTGCTGGGATAGATGAAAAACTGTGACAATGTCTGTCCCCTGGAACTGGACGACTGCTGTGGGCAAGAGGGTGTTTCATTGCACGCCACATACCTTTCCCTAGCTTTCAAATTGGGAGCGTTGTGTTTTCACAAATGAAACCATTAATATTAAAATGCAAAGTCTTATCCTACAGTAAGAGCTTTGCGCTGGCCTATATCAAGAAAGAAGAATTGACTTCTCAAAATGCTAATGATGATGGATTGGTACCCAGATTCATTCATTCCCACTGCTCGCAATTAAATGTGCCTTTACCTTCTGAAGGTGAAAGACAAAAGTTCATTCATTTATTCAACAAAGATTTATTGAGCACTACTGGTCAACCCCAGTCCTGAGGATTTAATAGTGAGTAAAAGAGCCTCAAATTCCTGCACTGAGGAAATTCATAATCTGGGGGAATACAGACAACAGCCAAATAAAAAAGCAAAATACATAGCCATGCTAGAAAGTACATGCTGATCCAGAAGGTAAAAATAAAGCATAAAAGAGGGAGGGAGTACCAAAGCAGAGTAAGGGACAGGATTGTCATTTTAATTTTTTTTTTGGTAGTGGGGATCGAACTCACAACATGACACTTGCCAGGCAGGTGCTTATGCTGGCCCAGAGATTATCCTGGCCCTGACTGTCATTTTAAACACAGTAGACATGGGTGCCCATCTAAGAACATGTTTTTTGTTTTTTGTATTGAGAATTGAACTCGGGACCTTGCACTTGCCAGGCAGGTGTTTGTGCTGCTGAGCTATATCCCCAGTCCAAGAACCCTTCCAAGTAAGGCAGGCGAGAGAGCTGAGTAAAAGCAAGCCAGATGGTTCTAGGGAAAGAGCTTTCAACCACAAGATAACACCCTATGCAAAGGCCCAGAGGTAGAAGTATCCCAGGGCCACCAAGTCTAGTAGCCTGGAAGAGAATAAATGAGAGAAAGAAAAGTAAATGAAAACCAACAGGAAAACCACTTTATAACCTTGAGGCCACCTCACAGAGGAATCATGCTTTTACTCTGAGTGAAATGGGATGTAAAAACCTTGCATCTCAGTGATTCCCTCTCTCCTCTCCTACAATAAATCACCATACCTTTAAGGATTTTTTTCCCCCTAAGTGTTTTGAGTTTTGGTAGTTTGTGGTCACACAACTAAAGATAGAAGAAGTACAGGGATTTGGCAGGGTAAAAATAAAGGCCATGAAGTCCCAGATGGCAGAGAAAATTCCTTAAACCCTGCCAAAACCACCTCTCCCCTAGTTTCTGATCTCCTTCTTCCCCAGAGTCCTGTAAACAGAAACAATGTGAACTGCTGGCTGTGCCCCATGGGCCCAGTTTCTCCCACAAAGAAGGTATTTTGCAATCAGACTGTAGCATCAAGGACTGGCTCTGCCTGTCTCTGTGGGCCCACCTGCTCTGGCTGTAGGCCTACAAGCTGCAGTGGGCTGAGATTCTTGTTCTAATTTCACTATGTGTCACCTTCCCAGGGCTTAAGCAAAGGATGAAAATAGGAAAAAGGTTAGGATAGCTAAGATGATTGTGCTACAAATCCTGTAAGATCTTGGAAAACAGCTAACATTCTTAGGACTGAAACAACTTTGTATGTTTGTGTCTGGTGATCTGAGGAACTCTTGAAGATCACTATATATGTATATATATATATATTTTTTTTTTTTTTTTTTTGTCTTTTTCATTTTTATCAGTACCAGGGATCGAACTCAAGACTGCCTGCTTGCAAGGCAGGCGCTTATGCCGCTGAGCTAAATCCCCAGCCCCGAAGATGACTATTTAAATAACAACCTTAGTTGTGTTTCTACCTCCTCGTTTTTATATATTGTCATTGTTTTGGGCTCTTTGCTATTGTTATTTATTTGTCTTTTTTGTTTCTTGTTTTTCTAGTAATCTGTTTTATTTTGTTTTTCTCTCTAATACAGAAAGGATAGGCACACATGTAGAGGCTTATACAGCTGTAGAACTTTTATGAGAAATAATTATATTATGTGTGATGAAATGAACAGCTACTATGAAGAAAAAGACACTGAGCTGGGGATTTAGCTCAGCGACATAAGCGCCTACCTGGCAAGGGCTAGATCATGAGTTCGATCCCTGGTACCAAAAAAAAAAAAAAAAAAAGAAAACGAAAAAAAAAAGACACTATGGTATCCACTGCTGATTCTGTATCATCATGCTGTGAAATCCAATAATGCTTTTATTCTTTGTTCAGAGTGATTTTAGTCGGTTCTGTGTTGTTTAACTTCAACATACATAAAGGTACGGACAGCTATTTTGAAGAGAACAAGAGACATCATGGCAGCCATTGTTGATTTTCCTATTGTCTGGTTTTGAAGGCCTGTAAAGTCTTCATTACTCTGTTCTGATCAGTTTTATGCTGTTTTGTATGAATTCATTGTGTGTGAAGATACAGACAACTATTTAGAAGAAAACAGACACATTATGGTAGCCACTGTAGATCTGCTGTCTTGCTTTGAAATCTGTGTCACTTACATTGTTTTCTTCTGATCTGCTTTGTTCTATTTTTTTGTTTGTTTAGTTTTACCCTCTTTAAAATAAAAAAAAAGGAAGGAAGGAAAAAGAGTGATGAAGAGTCCATGTCTTTCCTTCATCTCCATTAAAGAGAGGAAGCAAATGTTTATTGAGGCAGGAATGGTGGTATGTATCTGGAAGCCAAATACTTCTGAAGGCTGCAATGTGAGGATCACTAAATTTGATGCCAGTCTGGGAACTTAGCAAGCATTTGTCTCAAAACTAAAAATTAAAAAAAAAAAATTAAACAGGCCTGGAGATGTTGCTCAAGGCAAATGCCCCGGTTTCAATTCCTAGTACTACAAAAGAAAGAGAGAGAAAGGAAGGAAGGAAGAAAGGAAAGAGGGGAGGGGAGAGGGGAGAGGGTGAGGGGAGGGGAGGGGAGAGGAGAGGAGAGGAGAGGAAAGGAGAAAGTCAGGGATATAGCTCAGTAGCACAGCACTTGTCTGGTAAGCATGAGGTCCTGAGTTCAATTCCTGGTACCACCCCCCGCAAAAAGACACAATTTCTTGAGCACTTATTATCTACAGGCAGATGAGCTCAGACCAACATGGTTTAAGTCCTTCCTGATTAAATGAAAGTGGGGCAAATAATATAAATGAATATTTATTCAATGCTTCTTAAACACCAGGCACTGTGATATCAGATGTGAAACAAGGAAATGTCTGCATAAAACATATTCTGAGCTGGGTATGGTGATGTGCACTTGTAATCTTGGCACTTGGGAAGCTGAGACAGGAGAATTGCCTTGAGTTTGAGGCCAGTGTGGCTACATAGTGAGACCCTTTCTCAAAAAAAACTTACATTCAGTCCGGAGGCACCTGCCTTACAAGTACAAGGTTGTGAGTTCAATTCTTAGTACCCAAAAAATGAAACAAACAAGCAAATGAAAACTTGTAATTAGGAACCTGGAACCTGGAAATTGGGATAAAATACTGCAAATTATGAGAAGTGCTAGGAAGGAAATAAAGTGCTAAAATAGAAAACTGAAAGAGCCCTCTTTCTAATAGGGAAGGAAGAGAAGTATTTTTTTGCAAAGCTGAGCCTTGAAGCCTGAGAAGGAGCCAGCTACTAAAGAACAGAGGAAAGGTGTCCCAGGCAGACAGGATACCATCTGCAAAGGCCCTGGGGCATAACAGAACTTGATGTGCACCAGACCTGAAACAATGGCCAAGGATGGACCAGGGCCAGGAAGTAGAGTGCACAAATAGGAGAGGGCCAGCAGACAGGGGTCAGGCTCCTCTGCAGATGTGTGGATGGTGGGGGAAAAAGTGGATTTATTCTAAATGCCCATGTAAGCCAAAACAGAGTGAAAACAACCAATCTACACATACGAAGGGAACATATTTACTGAGAATTTATGATTCACCAGCCACTGAACGAGGTGATGAAAGGCACAACAGAACAAGAGGAAACATCTATAAGTGAGTAACATGTCACTGTCAAGAGGTCCAACAGCCAGAATACCTGCAGTCTGAGAATGGAAAGATGTTGGAAACAAGGAAAACAAAATCAAACAAGGACAGATACAGACTGCAGAGAAAACATTCACATTTCCTGGGAAGCTTTGTTTTGGTTTGGTTCAGTTTGTTTTTGCCACTGGGGAGGGAACCCAGGGCTGCTCTACCACGGAACTGCATTCCTGACTTTTATAATTTTTTTCATTTTGAGACAGGGTCTTGATAAATGGCTAAGCTCCTGCCTCAGCCTCCCAAGTGCTGAGATCACAAGTGTGCACCACCATCCCCAGCTCAGGAATCCAAGTTTTTACTAAATAATCCAGATGAAAGATTGTGCTAAACAGAAGAAATGGAGATGGCAAAAAGAATATATAATCAAAAAACAGAAAAAGCAGTAAAAAAGGACAGTGCCACAGAAACAAAATGATTTCAGGTTACAAAGTAATTTTTTTTTAACACCAAGTACATTTATTAGAAAAGAAGAAAGTTATAAAATAGTCTCATATCTTTCCTTGAGAAAGTAATTTCAAAGTGTCAGATGGAAGGACAAAAATGCCCACTGCAAAAGGTAAGGAGCCAGTGGCAGTGAGTAGGGAGGCTGCAAGCAGAGATATCCTACAGCTGGGCAGGACAGTTATCCTAGGAAGTGGACAGCAGGCTCACTCAGATCATCCTATGGCTTTGCCCTTTCAGAATGCAATCTAGCAGAATGTCTACTGAGAGGCCTCAAAAAATGTTATTCTTGGGCTGGGTATGATAGTACACGCCTGTAATCCCAGCAATCCCAGCACTTAGGAGGCTGAGGCAGGAGGATTATTGTGAGTTCAAGACCAGCCTGGGCTACAAAGTGAGCTCAAGGATAGCCTGAATTGCATAGTGAGACTCTGTCTCAAAAAAACAAAAAACAAAAAAAGTTATTATTTTACATAACAGGAAATAGGGGGAGATGGATCTTTTGCAAAAGGGAAGAGGACCAAGAGATAGAGGGATGGTAGAAGGAAGGGAGGGGAAGGGGATTAGAAGAGTTCAGATGTGTTATGTATATGTATCAGCTCCCCATGAGCAATGTAATCATTATGTACTACAAACACATACTAATAAAAAATAAAATTTGAAAAGAAAAAGGGTAAAAAAATTTAAAAAAAAAAAAAGAAAAAAAAGGAAAAGGGTAAAACATTATCTTTTGACCTACTAATCCCAACTTCTGAAAACATTTTGAGTAAAATGTCTTGTTAACAAGACATACTATAGAAGTCAAAAGATTTAATGTTCTATCAGATTTGTGTTCAACAATGCGAAGAAAAACACCCAACTTGAAAGCTCACAATTATCCATCAATGTGTCTTCAAACCCCAAATAATTGACAGCTTTCGTCCTCCCAGCACCTCCCACTTCTCTGCCCATATTCTGCTACCTCAAGTCAATTCCAGTGCACCACAACATATGCAATACACTGTTCTGTGTCTATCTACTTCATCTGTCCCCTTCACTACATTGTATGTTCCTTGAAGGCAAGGATCACATCTAACTCACCTTTGAATCCCGCTGGAGTCAACCATTTGCCAAGTGAATAGCCCATCCCCCCATTAAAGCTCACTTCCACTCCAACATCACAGAGCAATGCTGTCCCTTCCGCCCCAACCTTCCTGGCCCGGCTTACCTGCATAGAAGTGATAAAAGGGCCACCAGACAGCACTGTTTGGAATATAGGTAAGCAGTGAAGCCACATAGCCTCGGTAGAAGCCACGAAGCCCATCGGCCTGCAGGATCTGCCTGATGATGTCCTTAGTTTGGCCAAAGGCAACAACCCCTTGTCCTTCTAGGTTCCCACGCACCTGAAAGCGGCCCATTTTCTCACCCTTGCGCTGCATCATCAGGTGTTGGGATACCACATCGATGGGCACAGTGATGCTCTGGGCCACAAGAGAGGCTGAGCCACCAGCCACCAGTGATTTGACTGTGTTGCTCTGACTGTAGTCAGCTACAAACTTCCGAGTGAGTTCATAGGTGGTAACATAACACTGGCCAGAGATAAGGGTGAAAGTGTTGACCAAGAATCCCCGGTATAGGCCGGTCACACCATCTGCTCGTAGAATCTTGATGAAGGCATCAAAGGTCCCATGGTAGAGGCTCTTTCCCTTTTGAACTTGCAGTCGCGTGCGGATGAGGGTAAATGGGTAGACACTGACACGGATCATCATGGTCATGGCCACGCCAAACACGTAGAACTTCTTCTTGTCCAGGTGTTCCCACTCAATGATCTGGATGTTGCGTTTGTCCTCCATTATGCCTGAAGAGCTGGGATGCGGGCGGGGTGCAGGGATGGGAGGAAAGGGGTCAGGACTTTGTGCTCTCTCCTCCTGGCTAGATGCCAAAACCCCTCTCCTCAGGCTTCATCTCCTCTTAGACTTCACCTGGCTCTGCCCATTCCTGCCCTGCACAGACCAGCAGCATTCTTCTGCCCTCTCATTGCCCTTGACCAGTCCCTTCCCAACTCAGATCCCCTCCTTCATAAACCACTCCTCACTGGTGCCTCCTTTGGCTCTACTCAAACCTCAGCTTCCTGCCCCAGCTTAGAGAAGCATGAACCCTAAACTCTCTGTCCAAGCCATGGTGGCATAGCAGGGACCATTCAAGCCAACCACCTGCAGGACCTAGGTGACCCCACTAAGGGAGACTGAGGAGGTTCCTGAAGGTTCCTGGGCTCACTGAGGATGCCCCACATTGGGCCTTTCCTCTCCAGCGGGTGCCTCTAAGTGCCACTCACCAGCTGACTCTTACTGCTGGATTCCCGCACTGACCCTTCTGAGCTCCCCTAAACATTCACGGCACTTGCATTTTCTCCAGTATGAGTGGGGCTTTCATGCCACACGGCACCACTACCACCTGCCCAGCTTCAGGGAGAGAAGGGGGATGCCAGGAACAGGCCAAAGGCCAGAGTCCTCTTCAGGTTATTAGATAATTGACTGTAGAAAGAGAAAACAACCACTTGATAGCTATAGTTTACCTGAAGAGCCTGAAAACCACGGGGTGGAGGACAGATGTGACCCTGTACTTTTTTTTTTTTTTTTTCTTTTTCATTTTTATCAGTACCAGGGATCGAACTCACGACTGCCTGCTTGCAAGGCAGGCACTTATGCCGTTGAGCTAAATCCCCAGCCCCTTGACCCTGTACTTTCAACCCTAATCACACAGACCACAACCTTAGACCTAGAGAATGAAGGTAGCAGAGGGACACAGAATTCAGATTCCGCTTTCAAGAAGCTCACAGGTTGTTCCAGGAGACATCCAAGCCTTCTGGGGAATGTATATAAGAAACAGAGGAAAAGAAAGCAGGGTGAATTAATGTACATGGGGCCCATGTGTAAGTTTATCCATCGCCTAAACAAAATAATAAGCTTGCCAATGTAATAATCATACGAAACCAGGAGATTCACATTTAGGAAATGTGAAACAAGAAGACATCATATATCAAAAGTATTTTTTTTATCGGTATTAGGGATCGAACTCACGATCACCTGCTTGCAAGGCAGATGCTTATGCCGCTGAGCTAAATCCCCAGCCCCCCTCAGAAGTATTCTTAATGGTAATGTCATATGCTCCATTGTTTGGTAAGATGCTGGAAATTTTTACCCAGATAGTTTAGTGAGAAATCCATAACAGCTGGGAAAGGAGGTGACCATCTCCTAAGGAGGATTCTAAAGGACAGAAACGTCCCACACAAGCAGCTGTGAGCTGGATGTGGTGGTGCACACCTGTAATCCCAGTACTTGGGAGGCTGAGGCAGGAGGACCATTTAAAGTTCAAGACCAGCCTGGGCTACAAAGTGAGCTCAGGTCAAGACTGTGTGTCAAAAACAAAAACAAAAACCAAGCAGCTCTGGCAGCAAACCTCACAGTACCCCAGGACAAGGTCTAAAGTAGTTTCAGAAAAAAAAAAAAGGATGTGAAGAACTTGAAGTTACCTTATCCAGAGAATACATGTTGACTCCTGGCATGGAAAGATAACTTTTAGGACTGGTCAGTAAGAGGCACAAAAAGATTTATTTAGAAGAAAAGTGTGCATTTAGAAGGACATGTGTGTACCCAGAGAATGAAACGCATTCTTTTCTGGAGTTGGGAATATCTATTTTTTGGGGAATGAAAACCTGGAGAACTTGTGAATCTATAGAAAGTTTCGTCTTGGTCTATAGAAGAAAAGGATGGTCCATCCACATGTACAAAGATAACGAGCCAGATTGAGGCAAGAGGATCTCTCCAAGTTTGAGGCCAGCCTGGACCACAAAGTGAATTCAAGGCTAGCCTGAACCATATAGTGAAATCCTGTCTCAAAAAAAGACCAAAGGGGGCTGACAATTTAGCTCAGCGGCATAAGCACCTGCCTTGCAAGCAGGCGGTCGTGAATTCGATCCCTGGTACCGATAAAAATGGAAAAAAAAAAAAAAAGTTAAAAAAAGACCAAAGATAACAGGCCACATTATAGCAGAAAGTTAGGGCCCGATGAATTATTTGTTTTGTTTTAGTTTTGAAAGTGGGTGATCTATGATGTTTTGCCTAAAAACATTGTTTTAAGTCTCTAAGTCTGTTTATTAGGTTTCTGTCAACTAAGCTAAGCTATGGACTTAAAGTATCATTAAGGAATTTTAGGTTTCATGGGCCCAGAAGAAAATGGACACAAATAAGCCTAGGGAGTACGACTATGGGTAACTCTGGGTAACTTTCATTGTTCTGAAGTTGCAGGTTTCTTAAACGTAAGATTTTGAAATTAATCTTTATTTTTTCTATCCCACCTCAACACCAAGTATCTATTGAGAGTCCACCCTCAACTACCTTCCTCAGCTGAGGGCCCAACTCAAGCTCAGCAGTTCCATGGGAACGGTCCTTGGTTTGGATGGAAATCAGTAGGGTAGGCAAGATTTGCTTTTGGGGAATCCCTGAGCTAGGCTGCATCACTTCCATAAAAAGTAGCCTTACTCCTGGTGCAAACTGCTACCTAAGAGCTGAGAAAAGGGAGAGACACATGGAACCAAGACAGTCTTCCTGGAGGATGAAGCCAGATGAGGGCAGGAGGAATACATGTGAAAGTGAAAACAAGGGAATATTGGCTTGAAGAAGGGAAAAGAGAAACCAGGTGTTGGCCAAAGTAGGAAATCAAGGCTGTGGGAAATCAGCTAGAGATGGGGATCTGCAGACAGCAGAACTCCTAAAATAGAGTGCCACTTGGTGTGAACACAGGTGATCCAGCCTCTCCAGGCTCAGCCTAAGATAGCTGCCAGTCCAGCAGGGTCATCTCCTCTAAGCCAAGCAAGAGAAGGTGGTCACAATATTTCCAACACCACTGACAGATCAGCATATGTAAGGAAAATGCTAGGACTTAGAGAATACCTACCAACTCCTGCAAATCCTCGCAACTTAGCCTGTGTATATTAAACACTTCTGCTGAAGAAGGTAAAGAGCTGGACGGATTAAATGTAACAGGCCCAAGGTCATGCAGCTGGTCAGTGGTGGAAGTAGAATCCAAGCCAAGACTTCTATCCTCTGTCCTGCTTTCTTGGGAGTTGAGAACTCCAACATGAAATCACTCTGTTCAGTTGAAAGCCAAGTCATTCCCACCAGTGGAAGGCAGAGTTCACACCCTCAGGGCCACAGGTCACCCAAAGTTAAACACAGGCTCTTGGTTATGCAGCTGCTCAGCAACTTCTCTCAGCTCTGTGCACAGAAAGTGATTGCTGCCTCTGCTTCTCCAGTGTGCTAGTGAAGCGACTCAGTGGCTGAGCAGACGCATGTTGTCACAGGACAATTACAGCAAGGCTCAAGCAGGAGGGCTTCCTGCTGGCCATGTGCAAACTTCATGCACACAGGGCAGAAGGGCAGAACGATGAAGGGTTCTGTTCCAGCACTTGATTTTCAGGACATCTCCTCAACCTGTACAGTTGAATCACCAGCTACCAGCATCTCCTGATGAGGAATCCTAAGGTGACACCTATGGTCCCACTGTCGGAGGCAAAATTCCCACTACAAACTACTCCAGTGAAAAGAGACATACTGGCTCAAGTGTGTACACATTTTTCCCACTTCAACTCTTCTTGCACAAAACAAGTTCATCTAGGTTCTAAGATGAGAGTCCTGCTTAGAAGGACGTATCCACTGGGAAACAACAGAATGAACAGCTGTCATCAAGAGACCCACACTGGAGCTCCACTTCTGTTACTAGTGTAAGACTGGAACTAAATCACTTAACTGATACTCAGTTTCTTCATCTGTGAAGTGGGATTAATAAAGCCTGCCATGGCTTGAATAACAGTTTGTGCTGCAACATATAGGAGCTAATATCTGTAAAAAGTATTTTGTGAACAGAAAATCACTTCTGTTATTGCAGAAACTTCTGTTTCAACGGTGTTTTGTGTTTTTGTCATGTGGAGTAGTCCACAGATCAGCAGTACTGGGCATCACCCAAGCTAGAAATAGAGAATTTCAGGTTGTACTACAGATCTGCTGAATAAGAACAAACATTTTAACAGGATCAGTAGGTTATTATGGGGCCTGAGGATGTAGCTCAGTGTCACAACCTGCCTTGCAAGCATGAAATCATGAGTTCGATCTCCAGTACCAAAAAAAACAAAAAAAAAGTTATTATGGATTGTCACTATTGTAAGAATTGCAACCTGGGTGTTGTGACAAACACCTGCACTTGCAGACCTCTGGAAGCTGAGGCATGAGGACCACAAGTTTGAGTCTTGCCTGGGCAACTTAGTGAGACCTGCTTCAGAAAATAAATGGGGATGAGGTGGTTTGGTGTACACCTGCAATTCCAGTTCTGAAGAGGCTCAGGCATGAGGATTGATGCAAGTTCAAGACCAGTCTGGACTACAAAATAAGCTCAAGGACAGCCTGAACTGCAGAGCAACACCCTGTCTCAAAAAAAAAAAAAAAAAAAAAAAAGGCACCTTCTAGGCCAGCTGGGCGTGGTGGCTCATCATATAATTCCAGTACTTGGGACACTGAGGCAGGAGGATCAGCCTGAGTTCAAGGCCAGCCTCACCTACACAGTAAGTCCAAGGTCAGTCTAAACTACAGAGTGAGGTCCTGTCTCCAAAAAAATCACCTCCTACAATTCATGACAAAACAACCATGAAGCCGGGTGTGGTGGCTCACTCCTGTAATCCCAGCACGAACGTTGCGAGTTCGAGACCATCCTGGGCTACAAAGTGAGCCAGCCTGAACTGTATAGGAGACCCCATCTCAAAAAAGATTAAAAAATTAAATTAAATTAAAAAAAAAAACCATGGATCCCAAATTGGGGATGGGAATAGGGACCAGCATCCTCTGATCTGCCTGCATCTGCATCTGCATCTGTATCTAGGTCATGCATCCTGGGCTGTTGAATATATGTTCAAGTTTATCCACCATTCCTACTGAATATATATTCCCTATGTGACATCCTTGGTGATGCCTCCGCTGACCCCTCCTTTAAGATAATCTCCCTCAGACTAGGTGAGAATCTCATCAAGCCTTTATTGGTCTTCCATAGGTACCCGCGGGATCACGCATCACCGACATCACGTGACAACCTCTCCACTCACTCCATGTGACAACCCCCTTTATGCATCGTCTGTCCTGGTCCCCGGTAGCTGAGACCGAGTCTTCAGATCTAACCCTCTCCACGCTTCGTCACTGTCAACGAATCTCACACTCCTGCACCAGGAACAGATGCTTCCCTGGACTGTCCTTCAATCCCTAAACTGCAGGGCGGGATCCCACGGCGCGGCAGCCCAGCACCACGAACACTACTACCTTCCGACAGGTCCCAGTCTCCTGAGACCGCGGCAGACAGACACCCCAATCCACGGCTCACCTTCTCAGACCCCGGAGGTTCTCCTGCGTCTGAGGCGCACTCCAAGTCCGGACTTCTAGGCTGCAGCCCAGGCTCGACCCTCCGTACCCAGCGAGTGGGGGCCTCCAGTCGCATCTTCCTCCATCTCGACTCTGCTCCCGGTGCTACCGGAACCGGAAACTGGGACGCTGTCATTACCGCCCCCTAGGAGGGCGGGAACAAGCAATGGATAACTCACCAATGGCGTTCTGAGCCTTCGCCCCTCCCCGGGAAGCGAAGTTGGACTGCTCTGACCCCTATTAGGAATGAGGCAGTCGCCAGTCACACTTTACTTTAGCTGTGCGCTCATTCCTGAAAGTGCGTACGTGTTCACCTTGGGCTCTTTCTAATTCGTGGAAACTGGAGGCTTTCCTTGACAATCCGCTTATAAATTGGGTCACTTTGTGTTTCAGGATTTGTTGAAATCTTGACATTAAAATTTTGTGTAACTTTTACTAGAGGGCCAAGTGAGGCAGGAACAACTAAAGTTAGATAAATAAAATAGGGGCTGGAGATTTAGTTCGGCGGAATAAGCGCCTGCCTTGCAAGCGCGCGATCGTGAGTTCTATCCCCGGTACCGATAAAAAAAAAAAAAAAAAAAAAGTAACATAACCCATAGTGAGGTTTGGTAACAAAAAAGGCAGAAATAGGAGACATCCTGGAGTCAGTGGAAAACGACATTAAGAATCACATCTAGCTCTGAGAATGGTTTGGTTTGTCTTGCTTTGGTGTGTGTGTGTGTGTGTGTGTGTGTGTGTGTGTGTGTGTGTGTGTGTGTGTGTTTAACACAGATCTCACTACATAGTCCAGGCTGGCCTTCAACTTATTAGGTTCAGATCAGGCTGGCTTCGATCCTTCTGCCTCAACTTCCTAAATGCTGGAATTACAGGTGTTCACCACCACACCTGCCCTATCTATAGAGTTTTGAAGTTTGTTTATTCTACCTGAATAACTACTTTTAAAATAACCCATTGTTACATTTGTAACCCATTGTTACATTTGAAGACACCCATTGTTAAATTCCTATCATCTTAAAAAAAAAATTCCTATCATCTTGTTTTTACATTCTGTATCACTCTGTTTTTGTTGTTGATGTTATCCATTGGCTTTTGTTGTTTTTTTATGTTTGATTGCTTTTTGACTTTTTCTGTGCTTTTTTCTTTAAAAACATTGTTGATTCTATACTTTCTTCCTTTTTTATTTCTTTTGATTTTGCTAACTTATAGCTAAGCTTTTCCTAAAAAGTGAATATAATGAGGTACCATGTGATGTTTAAATGCATTTATACATGTATAATGTTTAATGTTAACCATATCTATCTTTATCATTTCTTTATAAAGAAAATATTCAGAATCCTTGCTTGTAGCATTATGGAAAATGCAATATATAATTGTTATCTATAGTCATTGTATGTGCTAAAATATTAAAACTTCTCAATCCTAATTTTATACTTATTGGTCAAATTTTATCCCATCTCTCCTTGCCTTTGAAAGGTTCTTACCCTAGTATAAATTACTGCATAATTATGGCAGTGTTCTAACGTGGCGAAAGACCAAAGTGGGAACCGTACCACTTTCTCTTCCTTCTTCAGCCCTAATTGCTACTCCCCTTCCTGTTTGCACGCACAGAGAATTCCAATCAGTTCCTCACATGTCATCAGTATTCGCCCCATACGCCATGTCAGTCAAAGGTCATATAACACTCTGCCTCTCTGTATCTGGCTGAAGGAGACAGCCCAGCCGCCATGGCTTGTGTGCTGCTGCCCACGTCCTCAACTCAATAAACCTGTTCATTTTGTGCTTTTGCTTGTCTATTGCGCCAGAATACTCTAACAGCCCTCAGCTCCTCTTGGCCTCTGCTAACTATTCTACTTCTATTTGTTTGAAATAATTTTATATATTCTACAAATGAGTGGGAGTATATGGTATTTACCTTATAGTACTGGCCTTATTTCATTTCATGTAATGATTTCCATTTCCATTCATGACACCACAAAGAGAATTTCCTTTTTATGGCTGTGTAGTATACATTATATATATATGTGACATATTTGCTTTATCTATTCTTCAGTTGATGAACAATTTGGTTTTTCCTTTGTTGGTTTGGTTTGGTTTGGTTTGGTTTGGTTTCTGAGATAGGGTCTTGATTTGTAGTTCAGACTGGCCTTGAACTCACTGTGTATCCAAGACTGGCCTTGAATTTGCAGCAGTCCTCTTGCCTCAGAGTGGTGAGATTATAGGTGTGTGCTACCACACCCAGCTACTTTAGTTGTTTCTATTTCTTGATTTGTTGTTGTCTTTTTGTTTAAAACAGGATCTCAGTGTGTAGTTCAGGCTGGCCTTGAAGTCAGTATGTAGCTCAGGGTGTCCTTGAACTCATTGGCAATCTTCCTGCCTCAGCCTCCCAAATGCTGGGATTATAGGTGTGAACCACCACACCTTGTATTTCTGGGTTATTGAGAATAATGCTATAATAAGTATAGGAGTATGTATACTGATTTTACTTTTTTTTTTTTTTTTTGTCTTTTTGGGACAGAGTCTCAACTATGCAGTTCAGACTGACCTTGAACTCACTTTGTAACCCAGGTTGGCCTCCAGTTTTTAGTGATCCTCCTGCCTCAGCCTCCCAAGTGCTGAGATTACAAGTGTGTGCCACCACACCCAAGTGGTCATTTACTTTGTATACTCACCAAGTAGAAGAATGACTGGGTTATATGGTCAATCTACTTTTAAATTTTTGTGGAAATCCCATGTTGTTTTCCATAATGTCCATATCAACATTCCCAACAATGCTGTGTGAGGGTTCCCTTTTCTCTACATCTTTGTCAGCACTCATTACCTTTTGTCTTTTTAGTAGTAGCCAAAAAAATTAGGTGATATATCATTGTGGTATTAAGAAGTCCTATGACAGGCCATCTAGAAGCTGGAGGACTAGAATACTGGTAGTGTGGCTCAGACCAAATCCTAAAGCTTCAAGACAGGCACGGTGGCACATGCCTATGATTCCAGTGAGGTAGGATCACTGCAAGTTTGAGGCCAACCTGAGCTACCTAGAGATTCAAGACCAGCCTGAACTATATAGCAAGATCCTGCTCAAAAAGTAAAATGAAAAAAGCAACAAAATCAAATCCTGAATCTTCAGAACCAAAGACTAATAGTCCAAAGCCAAAGACCTCAGAACCTGGGGCTGCTAATGTAAGTCCTGGAGTTCCAAGGCTAGAGAGTCTAGTTTTGGTATCTAAGGAGAAAAAAGATACATATATTTATGTGCCTCTCTTCCACTCCATTTCTGGGGACTGGGTTAAATCCAGGAAGCTCAGTGCTAAATTTTGTTCCTTTTTCATTTTAAAATTTTATTCTAAAACAGCATCTTGCTAATGGCAGTTTGTTCTCAAACTTGCAGTCCCCTTGCCTCAGCCTCCTGAGCAGCTGGGACTACAGGTGTGTTCTCTACTTTTATTTATTTATTTTTTTGGTCTTTTTCATTTTTATCGGTACCAAGGATCAAACTCACGACTGCCTGCTCTGAGCTAAATCCCCAGCCCCTGTGTTCTCTACTTTTTTCTTTTGTCTGGTCCCCTGGCTAACTGGATGTTCCTTATATGTTGAGAGTGGATCTTCTCCATTTAGTTCGCCAGCTCACATAGATACATGCACACATGCAGACACACACCAGTTTCTTTACCAGCTCTCTAGGTATTCCTTAATCTGGTCCGTCTGACACCTGAATTAACCATCATGGGGAAATGATTCAAGGAGCCTGAGTCACTTGGTTAAAGATGCCAGGCTTGTCCTACCTTGTACAGCATGGAGCCCAGGGGAAAGCATGACTTTGGAGCTGTGTAGCTGGCAGTGTGAGATCCACAATGCTTTAAAATGGATTTTCCTCCTATTCCTTTTGTGACATTGGGTATTAAACCAAGCTGCAAAGCCCTTTTTTAATTTTTGAGACAGTGGCTCACAACAGCCCAGGTGAGACTTGAACTTGTGATCTTTCTGCCTCAGCTTCCTAGAGTACTGTGATCCCAGACTTGTGCCACCACATCTGGATGCCTTTATTATTAGTATTATTTTATTTACTTTAAGACAGGGTCTCACTAAATTGTCTGGGTTGGGCTCAGATTTGCCATGCTCAGCAATCCATTTATCCATTAGGTAAAAAAATTGAGGTGCAGACAGAACAGAGTGTATAAGTCTATTTTTTAAATAAGCCTTTCTCCTTTTATTTTATTTTGTTTTGGTACCAGGGATCAAACTCACGGTCACACGCTTACAAGGCAGGCGCTTACGCCGCTGAGCTAAATCCCCGGCCTGTATGAGTCTATTAACAGCACATGAAAGCCCAGTAGCCCCTTCCACTGCCACATGCTGCCCCACATCCCTCAGTCCGGAGTTCATTAGGACAACAAGAGGAAGCCAGGAACAGGGGCTTGGAAATGTGAAGGCTGTGGTAAAAGTGCATTGTGGGGTAGAAAGTGGAAAAGGAGCCAGTAGGAGAAAGAAATAACTAGAGGAGACAAACAGTTCTGATTGAAAAGCCACTGGAAATAGGTCCAGAAGAGCTATTTGAACATTTATGTTCACTATTATGCACAATAGCCAAAGATGGAAGCAACCCACATATCCACCAATTGATGAGTGGATAAAGAAAATCTGGTATAAATAAACAATGGAATGTTATTCAGCTTTAAAAAATAATAATAATACCCTGTTGAGACAGGCATGTTGGTACACACCTGTAATCCCAGCACACTGAGAGCCTGAGGTAGGAAGATCAGGAGTGCAGCCCAACCTAGGCAATCTAGAGAATTAATGAGACTGTCTCAAAATAAAAAATAAGAAAAGAGCTCAGGGCTGAGGAAGAAAAAAGAGACAGAGAGAATCTGTGGATGTCGCTCAATGTAAAGGCCCTAGGTTTAATCCCCAGTACTGAGGGGGTAGCAATAAGAAAATAAATCATATTGAAAGATACAACACAGGTGAACTTAGAGGACCATAAAAGGACAAGTATTGTGTAATTCCATTTATATGAGTTATGGAGAGCAGCTAAACTCGTCAAAACAGAAAGAATGGTAGTTTGCCAGGTCCTGGCAAGTGAGCAGGATGAGGGATTGCTGTTTAATGGATATGGAGTTTCAGTTTTGCAAGATGCAACACTTGTAGAGATCTGTCATACACCAGTGTGAATACAGTGAGCACCACTGACCTGTACACTGAAAAATGTCTAGGGGCAAATTCTGGGGTGTGTGTGTGTGTGTGTGTGTGTGTGTGTGTGTGTTACCATAACTTTAAAAAATTTAGAAGAACCCACAGTGAGAGAGTTGTGAGAAGAGAGTGCCTGAGTGTGAAGGCTATGCGAAGGTCAAGGCTGTACCTGGCAGGTAGAGACTTACAGAGTCACAGGAGCAGAGAGCAGACAGGGGGCAAGAAGTCCGAGCATGGGGGATAAAAGAGAACAGAGTAGCAGGTGGTGGGGACAGCCAGAATGGAGCTTTTCCGGTGGTGACAGGGCAGAGACCCCATGGTGGAAAGGGCTGGACTGAATGGACAGTTATAGGCAGGGCAGCTGTGTGTCTGGTTTTCACATAGTGGATACCTGAGCACAACTGTAGGTGGAAAACGGGATTAAAGATGAGGAAAACATTAAAGAGAGGTGGAGAAGAGTTGAGAGTCAGACAACTTACAGAACAAATTCCTGGCCAGACAGAGAGGATGCCCTGATTGAAGGCTGGACCATGCATTTGTGACAGGAGGTAGAGAAGGTAGTGGCGGCAGTGTGGGTGGAGCCTACCAGGTGGGATGTGGCCCGGCTGGGGGAGGCTTCACACTCTTCTTATAAATTCATCCACCAAGATTTGAAACTAACTGCTGCTGGTGCAGTGGGAGGAAGCGGGCGGAGGGTGGGGGTTTGAGCTGGAGTCACGAGAAGTGTGGGAGAGTTGGGGACAGCAACTGTGGGGGCCTTAGCAAGAGAGTTAGTGGCACATAAAGTGTGGCATGCCGTCTAGCAGATACAGAGGGAGACTGCCACAAGGAGGTGCTGGGGCTGGATCAGAGGCAGACAGGGGTTCCAGAGAGCACCTCCTCCCAGCCTATTCTCTTCTGGCTGGTGGATAGCCTTGGACTGCTTGCTCCCCTCACAGCATGGCTGTCCTCTGGGGGAGCATTCTGCTCCAATGGAAACATCAGCATTCATAAACTTTTGTCCTTTTAATAAAAAATAAATTTTCTTGACAAGCAGTTTTCAAACAGGGGAAAAGAGATAGGAGAGGTCAAGGGGCGTGCCAGGGTAAAGAGAACACCACCCCTGGCCATGTTAGTCAGAACAAAGGAAGCAGCCTGCCCCGACTGAAGCAAGAGGGGAGTTTGTCAGACTTCAGGAACAACTCCCTGGAGTCAGTAAGGAGAACAGGAGGTGTCAGTTCCCTGCAGGACCTAAAGACTCCTGGAACAGAGGTGTTTGTGTCCAAAGTAGCAGCTGCCTTCAAAGTGAGTTTCTAGGAGCATTGTCCCAGCTTATGGTTGTCTACTGCCCGGCTTCATTATTGTCGGGTCCTGCAACACCCAGGTTTTAGGGTCTTCCGGAGCAGGATATTTCTGGAGGGTTCCTGGGATGGCCAGAATGGAAGGACCCTCCCCAGGTCCTCATGCCACATCACAGATACAGGTCTGGGGGCACCCCACATCAGAGAGCCTCATGCTTGGTAGAAGGGGTTGCACTGGGGAGGGATGCTCCATGCAGGGCCTCACTGAGTGCTTCTGGTTGCACAGATGGCAGGAGAAGCTGCTGTCAGAGGTGGGAGTCTGCCCCCCTAGTCAGGGCTTCACAGCTTGGGGCACATAGCCGGCATGGCTAGGTGCACGTCCTACTCAAAAGCTCAGCCTGCATCCACAGTTTAAGCCGTATCGGTACCCAGGTGGTTATTATCAGCGTCCACATTAGTGGCAGAGGTCCGGCTTTCTTTTTGGGGCTCGAGGCATGGTTGCCTGCTCAAGGGGGCCTTATCCCCAGAGGGCAGGGTCCCACAGCCCTGGACCTTGCCCCGAGCCCGCAGCGCCCCCAGTGGGGCAGTGAGGAGGATGATGAGGGCTCCTGAGAGCACTAAGGCGAGAAGGATAGTGACCACAAGAAAGTGAGGCCAGTAGGATCGCTGGGCAGCCATGGCAGCCCCACCACCAACCCTGGTCAGTGGGACTTGCACACGCTCCCGGGGAATTCCTGCCAGTTCTGGATCCATGGCCAGGGGCTGGTCCTGGCTGTCTACCCAGTAGGAGACAACTGGGTATGAGAAGCCATTCTCAGTGGCTATGCACTGGTAGAGACCGCCAACTCCATCCTGTGGCAACAGCAAGAGGGAGCCATTGTAGACAGCAGAAGAGGCCTCTGGGATTTTCCCTGTGCCATGACTCCAGCGGTAAGAGGCCAGTGCTGACAGGTGAGGGCAGGGGAGTTCCAGGATGGAGTTGGGGACCACCAGGACTTCTTTAACTAGAGGACAAGGAAAGATAGTTAAGAGAAGGCAAGAAAGAAGATAGGGAAGAGAATGACTAACCTGCATTTGGACCTTAACTCTCGTCTCCAGCTTCCATTTCGACTCTCACACTCAATGCTCATCCCTCCTCTGTCTTCAGACTGAACCCCAACTATCCTCCAATGCGTCTAACTCCAACTTGGTATCAAAACCAACTTCTGGGGCTGGGGATTTAGCTCAGCGGCATAAGTACCTGCCTTGTAAGCAGGTGGTCTTGAGTTTGATCCCCGGTACCGATTAAAAAAAAAAAAACACCAACTTCTGCCTCACCCTAATCCTAGTTTAGCCTCCAGCTCAGAATTCCTTCTTCTCTGTGGCCAGGACCCAGATCCACCCCAACTCCGGGGTTCAGGTCTCTAGCAGACAGGTACTAGGGGAAGACATGGGAGCAGCAATGCCCACCCTTACCCAGAGGTCCTGCTCAAGTCCCACACTCACTGATTTGGGGACGGCTCTGAGGCCGATGGCTCCTGCCCATAGGCCCCTTGGCACATGCCCACTCTGGATTCCCTCGTTCCATGTCCTGCTTCCAGTGTTTCCTGAGGAGAGCAAAAATCATCCCTTGAAACAACACAGATGGGAAGAGCAGGAAGGGATAGAAACGCAGGGAGGAAGACAGTAAGTGAAGGAGACAAGCTGGACAGAGGAAGGGACTGGGGACCCAGGAGGGCTGCGCGCAGCCTCAGAACTGTCAGCCCAATGCCAAGCCAGGCGAAGCCCACCATGGGAGGGGTGGGTCTTGGAGTTAATGCATTAGAAGGCCCTGGGGAGAAAGGAGCAGCAGAAGCCAGGGAAAAAGGGTGCCAGCAGGTCTCCTCACCTGCTACTCAGGACTGGCACTTACAGGTTAGGGGTAGACAAAAGGCAGCAAACTCGAGATTCAGGGTTCCAGGCACAGTGGGGGTCCCGGGCAAGGACACAGTCGACACAGGTCTCATAGACACTACAGTTGGCTCGGGGCACCCTTTGGACACCTCCTGAGAAGCCTACGAACACTGCACCCTGGAGGAGAGATGAATGTAAAGAGGCTGCAGGACACCTCACACCCTTCCAGTCCCACCAGAAGACCAATGGACAATCAGTTCCTCTCCCACCTGGCTGGGGGCCAGCTGCAGATTGCGAACAGGTTCAGGGTCAGTGAACAGTTGGATCTCCTCCACCAGATAAGCACGGTTGTCCCGACTCACCACAGCCTTGTGCAGGGACCCAGTGGCTGTGGGGAAAGACAGCTGAGATCCCCCACCACCTCTGTGGCCCCTCACTGCATGGCCTCCCCACTGTGAGATGTTCCTTGTGCAGCACCGGTGCCCTGGGCAAAGACTGATTGCACCACGCCCTCCTCCCAGCACCCCTTCTTCTCTACCCCTTCCCAGTTGGAAGGAGGGAGCTCTACCCTCAGTGTCCCCAGCTCCCCTTTACCCACTCGCTCCTCCCTGACATGACTTAAAGTCCATATGGCTCTCCCTAAAACCACTGAACACTTCCCACCAAACCCCACAAAGCTGAAAGTGCTGGAAGGGCAGGGACTGGACTATCTTCCTCTCCTGATGCATTTTCAGAAACAAGCAAGGCACCAGGTAAACATTTGCTGAACAAATGAACAAATGTCTGATCTCAAAGGTTGCCCTCCTCAGCTGGGGTGCAGCCCCATGCTGGTCCTGTGCAGGACATCCTGCGGCCAGTTACTCACAGGTGCCCAGGTACATAACCACATGGCTGTGGCCATCAAGGTCCTGGGCTGTCTCCACCGCAAGCTGCGTATACTCCACACCAGACTTCACCAGCAGTGGTGTCTCCACCACCTGCCCATCCATCAGGAAATGGTCCTTCATGAAGGTCAAGACTTTATCGGAGGAGGGGCCCACCGAACACTGCAGAGGGAGGGAGGTGGCTCAGTTAATTCACCGCTTTCCCACAGTGCTGCCTCCTGCTTCTCTCCCCCCATGGCTGTTGTCCTTCTTTGCCTTCTTCTCCCATGAAAGGAGTTTCACAGCTCAGTATTCTGAGCTGTCTGGCTGCAAGTTCCAGTCCTGGCGCCTGAAGTTCCTCAGCTGTAAGGATAAAATGCACCAAAACACAGAAAGTAATCAGCGCATTGCTTGGCACACAGTAAGTACTGGATGTGTGATAGCTGTTGTTCCTGCCCATTTCCTCAGCACCTGTACCACAGCTACCTGGAAGCCAGAGGAAGCACAATGACAGCCCCTGTAGCCCAGGACTACATTTTGCTTTGTAGTCCCAGACCAAGCCGAGGTCTTGATGCACAGATGGTGCTCAGCAAACATCTGCTGATTCATCTGCTGAATGAAGGTGTCACAGGGAGGGGTGGTGAGGCACGGAGTGTTTCTCATCCTGGGAGAGCCCTTCCTCAATCCTGGGACTCCTTTTTCTCACTCAGAAATGAGGGGGTTGGGCCAGCTGCTCACCAAAGACGCTGCTGACACAAGCGTGCCATGGCTCTGGGATGCCTGTGTCCTTGTCATCGGGTTCAAGAGTGCCTTAGGAGGCCAGCTTCAACTCTGCCACTGATAAACTGCGTCTACAGACAAGTTACTTCCTCCCTCTAAGCTCCAACTTGCTTATCTATAAAGCAGTGTAAGACAACTACACCCCATTTTGATACCAGCAGGAACACACACACGTACTTCTGCCTCTTCCCAAAGGTGTTTCTTTTTAGAAGTGGAAAACAAAAGGGATGCACAAAACAGAGGAAAGGCAAGATAGTTCACATTTTGGAGCAGGGAAGCAAATGAACAAATAAGAAAAAATTCAGAGAAAAACCAGTCTTCTCAAACCAGCTCTGGGGGAAGCCCTAAAACCATCTGATTTACAGGGTAAATTCCTAAAATGCATGAATGCTGGCCCCACTATCCCTTGAAAGTCACACTGAAGGGAAAGCTACATAGAGAGGATCATTGCAGTCTTTTTATGCTCCAAGTTCCACATAGCTGTGTGACTACCCCTCCCATATCCTGCTCCAAGTCTGGAAGCTGATTCTCTGGGAAGGGTAAACAGAGAGTCTTAAGCAGGAGAGCAGACCCAGTGGCTGAAGACACCATCCCGAAGGCAGAAAGACTGAATACAGGTGGGTACACCATGTAATGAGACTCTCTCTATACCCAGCAGTCTTCCCCTGTGACTCCTGGGCAAGCAAAAGACAGAAGAGTCTGGCAAAGCAGACTAGAGGGCCAGGAGGAAAGACTTGGCTATCACCCTGATGGCCACCAGCCAACAGCCCAGCCAGATGATTTTCAGCGGGGCTACAATGGAGCCCAAATTACCAAGCTCTACTCCTGGGCACAGAGCTTCCAAACAGCCTCAGTGTTCCCTCCTCTTAAATGTGAGTAGATAAATGGGCATGATGGCACACACAGGTGATTCCCAGATACTTGGGAGGCTGAGGCAGGAGGATCATAAATTCAAGGCCAGCCTGGGTAATTTGGTGAGAGCACCATTTAAAAAAAAATCAGAATAACAATAATAAATAAAAAAGAAAGGATGGAAATGTAGCTCAGCACTCTCTGGGTTCAATTCCCAGAACTACAAATAAATCAATAGAGTAGGTTGCAAAGTACTACCAGATTTGTGGCCAGAACTATGAACATGAACTATGAACAAGAAAGAAACCAAAATAAATTCTTTTAAAAAAGAGAATAAAATCTAAGAGGAAATAAATTCAAAGAGAAGACTACTTCACAGAAAACCAGCATTACTATCTTGAGTAAGATCACTGAAGATAAAAAAAAAAAAAGATTACTGAAGATAGTGTACTTTTTTCTTTTGGTACCAGAGATCAAACTCATGACCTCGTGCTTGTCAGGCAAGCACTTACACTGCTGATGGCATACTTATGAAACAAAAACAGAAAGCTGTTCAAGAAGGGTTTCATATCACACAAAAAGGGCTCCAGATATCTCCTGTATTCAAAAGGAAGTATAAATTATCTCAGTGAAAGAGTGATCTCTCCCAATCAAATCTGAATATGATCAAGTCTCTAGATCTAACTGAGCAATTTAAAGAAATACTTAAATTATACCACAGCCCACTATTATGACATCTTAGGCAATCCCCTGAAAAAAGACAAGAGTCTAGTGAGGAAAAAAACAGGTTACATTCAAAGGACTAAGAGTTTGGCTCTGGGCGTCTCCATAGTAGCACTGTATGCTAGAATACAAAAGAAGAAGACTTTAAAGGAAAATTCTTTCTTTTTGCTTTTTATTTTTGTTCTTTTGTGTATCTGAAATCGAATGAGAAAATTATTTCTGTTATAGAAATATATATCTGGGCCAGGGATTTAGTTCAGCAGCATAAGTGCCTGCCTGGCAAATACGAGGTCATGAGTTGGATCCCCAGTACCAAAAAAGAAAAAAGGGAGAAAGAAATATATATCTGCCAAGCATGGTAGTTCACATTTGTAATATCATTTACTTGGAAAGCTTAGGCAGGAGAATCACAAGTTCTAAGCCAGCCTGGGCAGTTAGCAAGACTTTGTCTCAGAAATAAAATTTTAAAAGCTGGCAGATATGGCAAAGCACTTGCCTGGCTTGTGGGCGGCCCTGATTTCAATCTCCAGTACTGCCAAAAAATAAAAAAAAAGATTACATATATCTATCTAAACCATCAAATGTGAAAGCAGAATAAAGACATTTTCAGACATTCAAGTTCTCAGAAACTTTTACCTGCTATGTACTTTTTTTCCAGGAATTGATGAGATAGATAAAAAAAAATTAAGTAAAAAAAAAGGAAGCAAAAAACACCAAATGCGGTATTTCAGGAAACGCCAAGTGAATCCCCAGGAAAGGAGGAAGAGAGGTTCCAGGGTGGCACTGTGCTCCGGATATAGAGGCCACCAGGCTAGAGGGGGCAGAGATGAAGGGTTTCCAGGAAGATGAAACTGATAAAACAGCTCAAAGGTCTGTCTTCAGGAGATACTTAAGACAATTCAGGAACAATTTAGGTCAGAGTAGAGATAAAAAGTGTAGCAAACAAAACAAGTTTAAAAAAGAGAGAGAGAGACAATTACTAAGTTCAGGGAAAATAAAAATTATGCAAAAGGAAAAAGTAATTCTGGCTTACAGGCTGGCTTTCTGCTGTGAATAACACGGATCATAATATAAATATTATTTTAAACTACTGTAAAACTATACTAGGGGGCTGGAGGCGGGTGCAGGAGTGTGTTAGGTAGATCCTTGGTTGATGAGGGGAGGGTGTGGGGAGCCTACTTTGAGCTCACTCATTTCCAAGGTGTATATTTCCTCCACAGATGAATACCCTACCTCTGTCATGTCATGTTCTCTAAAAACCACTGGTGTGAATTTGCATAGAGATGTGCAAAAACAGGTCTTGTTAGGTGCTTCAAGTAGAGTCCAGCACACTACCAGGTGGGGCCTCCTGACCTTCCAAAATGGGAATTCAGTAGGTACTGTCTGGAGCTAATGTGTTAAGAAGAACATGGGACACAGGTCTGGGAGTGTAGCTCATTGGTAGAGTATTTGTCCAGCTTGGCAAGGCCCTTGTCCAGCTGGGGCCCAGTGTGAGCCCCAGCACTGCAACAACAGCAACAAAAGCATGGTATTTAGAGATTTGTACATGAATAAAGACTCCTCTAAAAAAGTTGAAGGTGCCCAGCATGGTGACACACATCTGTATTCCCAGCACTCTGGAGGCTTAGGCAGGACAACCACCACAAGTTTGAGCCAGTTTGAGCTTCGTGAGTTTTAATCTCTATAGCAAGACTCTGTCTCAACTAAACAAATAAATAAATTAAATTAAATAAATAAAAGAGTTAAAGGTGATTGGGAAAAGATGACGCTAGGGAGTAAGGTTGTTTTTTGTATTCAATCCTGCAAATCTATATAATTCTTTAAATCATGCCTATTCTCACCACACATTAAAAAAAAAAACAACTTAGGAATCAATCTAATCTAGAAGGTGGAAAATCTTTCCAATGCAAATTACAGAACACTAAAGAAGAAACCAAGAAGAAACTAGAAGGTAGAAAGATTTCCCATGTTCATGGGTGGGGAGAATTAATATTATTAAAGTGACCACGTTACCAAAAGTAACCTAACCTATAAATTCAATGCAATCCCCATCAAAATCCTGGTGAGATTCTTCACAGAACTAGAAGTAAAATTCATACAGACACACAAAAGACCTAGAAGAATCAAAGCAATTATAACCAAAAAGAGCAAGGTTGAAAGTACCACAATACCTGATTTCAAATTTCAAATTATAAACCCGGTGTGGTGGCACAAGTCTGTAATCCCAGCACTTGGGAGGCTGAGGCAAGGCAATCAATGCAAGTTTGAGACCAGCCTGGGCTACAAAGTGAGCCCAAGGCCAGCCTGAAGTGCATAGTGAAACTCTGTCTCAAAAAGACAAAAAAAAAAAAGGGGGGGGGGGCGGGGCTGGGGATTTAGCTCAGCAGCATAAATACCTGCCTTGCAAGCAGGTGGTCATGAGTTCACTCCCCGGTACCAATAAAAAGAAAAAAGAAAAAAAAATTTTTTTTCAAACTATACTACAAAGCCTAGTAGCAGAAACAGACATGAAGACCACTGGAACAGAATAGATGACACAGAAACAAACCTATGCAGCTATAGTCATCTGATTGTTTTTTTGAGATAGGGTCTCTCTATATAGCTCAGGCTGGCCTTAAATTTATGACAACCCTCCTGCCTCAGTCTCCCAAGTGCTGAGCCTACAGGCATACACCACCATACCCAGATGGAATCATCTGATTCTTTTTTTTAAATACTTATTTTATTGAGTTTTTTTGAATTTGATACATTTTCACTGTATTACAATTGAGCCATTAACCTTGCAGCTTCATCAATATTAACTGGTTCATTTTCAGGATGCTGCTGATTAGCCAGCTCTTTCTGCAGAGGTTCAAGAGTAAGCCTTTTTGAGAAGTATGCAAGTTCCTTCTGAATGTTTACAAAAGCATTATTCATTCTGTGAACCTTTTCATCATTCACAATGTTTATCTTCTTAAGATTAGAAGCAACTGGTTTTGCTTTACTTTTAGACTAAAAGTTTTCTTGGACTTCTGCCCTTTTAATTTATTCTTGGCCATTGTCTTTGATACCTGCGTGCAGCTACTCAAGCTCCAGGTGACACCACCTGCACACACACTGTCCAGCAAACCATCTGATCCTTACCAAAGGAGCCAAAAGCAAACACGCGAAAAAAGACAGCCTATTTAGCAAACGGTGCCAGGGAAACTGGACCTACATATGTGGAACACTGAAACTAGACCCCATCTGTCACTATGCACAAAAATCAACTCAAAATAAATCAAAGACGTAGGTACAAGATCTGAAACTTTGAAACTTATTGAAGAAACAAAAGGAAACACTTGACTAGGACTCTAGTAGCACAGAAAATAATTGCAAGGATCAACAAATACCACTATATGAAATTTTAAAATTTCTGCATATTAAAAGAAACAACCAAGAGTGAATGGGAGAAAAATCTTCACTAGCTTTTTTCTGGCAGAGGGTTAATATCTACAATGTATAATGACTCAAAAAAAAAAAAAAACCCACAAAAAAAATAGCCCAATCAATAAATCAATAATGGGGCTGGGGATTTAGTTCAGAGGAATAAGCGCCTGCCTTGTAAGTGTGTGGTCATGAGTTCAATCCCTGGTACCGACAAAAAAAAAAAAATTAATAATGACTCAAAAAAACCCAAAAAACCCCAATCAATAAATGGGCAAGTTAAATGAACACATACTTCTCAAAAGAAGTATAAAGAACCAGTAACTATACAGGAAAATGTTCAAAGTCTTTAGTAATTAAGGAAAAGAAAATCAAAATTACAGTGAGATTCCATCTCACCCCAGTTAGAATGGCTATTATCAACATGTGTGGAAGATGTGGAAAAATGGTACCCCTCTATACTACCGATGGAAATGTAAATTACTACCAACCACTACAGAAATCAGTATGGAAGTTCCCCAAAAAACTAAAACTAGAACTGCTATATAACCCTGCTATTCCATGCCTTGTTAAATACCCAAAGGACTTACAGTCAGCGTACGATAAGGACACCTGCATATCCATGTCAACTGAAGCACAATCCAAGTTCCTAGACAAAGAATCAGCTGAAGTGCCAATCAATGGGTGAATGGGTAAAGAAGATGTGTATACATACACAATGGAGTATTATTAAGCCATGAAAAAGAACATTTATAGGAATGTGGGTAGTGCTGAGATCTTGTTAAGGAAAATAAACCACACTCAAAAAAGACACATGTCCATTTATAAATGTCCCCCAAAATACAAATACCACATTTTCCCTAACATGTGGATATGATTAAAATATATATGATATATATATGAAAATGCCACATTTAAACCAGGCATGGTGGCTCACACCTGTAATCCCAGCACTTGGGAGGCTGAGGCAGGAGGATTGTTGTGCGTTTGAGACTAGCCTGGGCTACAAAGTGAGCTCAAGGCCAGTCTGAACTGCATAGCGAGACCCTGTCTCAAAAAAGACAAAAAAAAAAAAAAAAAAAAAAGAAAAAAGAAAAAAAAGAAAGAAAAGAAAATGCCACATTTAAACCCAATATTTTATAAAAGTAATACACAGTAATGAAAAAAAAATTATTTTAAAAGGTAGTAGGGGGCCAGGGATTTAGCTTAGTGGCATAAGCACCTGCCTGGAAAGTATGAGATCCTGAGTTCAACTGCCAGTACTACAATAAATAAATAAATTCTTAAATAAATAAATAAAAGTCAGGGGCTGGAGAACATAGCTCAGTGGCAGAGCTCTTGCCTAGTATGGTCATGGGTTCAATTCCCAGTACTGGGGAAAAAAATCAAAGTTAATAAGAAACACAGAAGAAGATGGAGTCACCCTTATCCGCTTATTTCCTCAGTGACATAGCCAGATATTCAATGCGCACTTAGTCCTGGATAGGAGGTACCCTCCAACCACTCAGGGATAGGACGACACTGTACACTTGTAGGACATGGGCAGCCAGGGGTGTGCCTGAGCAGACAGGATTGGTGAGATGGGAGCATCAGAAGTTCCCACCATTTACCATATGAGGACAGAAGCTTTTATATGCACATTATGCATGTTGTGAGGCCCTGGCTTTTATGGGGCTGATACTCACACTGCCTGGCCGGGGGTTGGTCTCGACGCCCCTGTAAGTAGTCCAGCGTGAAGTTTCTTTGTTCAATTCTTTGTATTTCCCCTTAAAGACATTCTCAATGTCTGAGAGAGAGAAGGCACAAACTGCTGAACTCCTGGTCCCACCAACCTGCCTGAAAACAGCCAGAGGGAACAGATTAGTTTCTTTTTGCCTTAGCAGTCAGCTGTCGGGCCAGCCCTTGCCTACCCGTAGTGAGAAAACCCAGGAGGGCAAGGGTGTCAGAGCTGGGTCAACCTCAGATGTCTCTTCTTCCCTTTGCCAGGGTGATAAAAGCTTGGAGAGGCCCATGGAGTTCTGTGACTCTGCCCAGGTCTTGGCTGTAGGCCCATCTTAGGATCTGCATTGTGATTATCCTTAATGAGAATTAATTGGGGCACAGGCCCTGGGGTGGCTCTCTTGTCCTTCCTAAGCTAGCATGCACCCTATGAGGGATAACACAACTGGCTCCAGGCGGGCTCCCCATGAAACACTTTTTTGGGCCCTCTCAAACTCACTACCTTTTTTTTGGTTTTTTTGGTCTTTTTTTGAGGCAACGTTTCATTATACGATTCAGACTGGCCTTGAACTCAACTTTATAGCCCAGGCTGGCCTCAAATTCACTGTGATCCTCCAGCCTCAGCCTCATGAGTACTTAAATCACAGGCATGTGCCACCACCTTGGGCTGACTTTTTTTCTTTTATAGCTTCAGTCCTGGTCTATGAAGATCTCTCTCTCTCTCTCTCTCTCTTTCTCTCACTCTCGCTCTAGCTCTTTAACCTAATTATATACACCAAGAACTCAGCTCTGGATCCCAATCAGCAAAAACATAAATATTGTAGGGCCAGACCACAGCTGTGGGACCTTGGACAAACCAGTTAACCATTTTCAACCTCTAAGCAAATGAAAATATTTTTCTCTAATGACAGTAATGGTGCTTCTCTCTTTACCCTGGCCATTTGGGAACTCAAAAGATAAAAGTGTAGTTCTCACCCAAGGACAACCATTTGAACAGGTGCTATCCTCAGCTTTCTGTGTTATTTTCATTCCCATTTCCTTATCTATGCTATCAATTTTAATGTTGGTCCTTTGTAAACTTCGTCCCATTCTTCTGGAATCAGACAGAATATAAACTAGTTGGAACCTGTCTGCGCGCTATTTTTCCCCCCTCCATGAAGGACATCAGTGAAATTGATGGGAGGTGGTGACTATCAAATGGTCTCCGGGTACAACGCAGTGTGTGTGTTTGCTCACATCAGTCCCTACTCCCTTCAAGAGCCAGGGCCACAGAGGCCTCAGATCCCGATTCCAGCCCGCGTTCACGCACTGCTGCTCACCACTGAGAGGTGAAGACTGCGTAGATGCGGGGACCAGTGGACGACCCGGCGGGCAGCAGGACCGCGTGGCGGATAATGTTGAAGGGTAGCTGGCCAGGCTGGGCGCAGAGCAACTGCGCCTTGAGGAAGGTGGTCCACTTCCTTTGCAGCAGCTTCTCTCCACCCACGTCGTTCTAGGGACGTACGAGGGGTCATCAGGAGCCCTGGTCCAGCACCTGCCCTCTCCCATTGGGTTTGCAGCGCTCAAACCCGCCCCTGCTGCCTTCTCACTGGCTCCCTCGAGGCTAACCCCGCCTCTCAATAAGCCTCGGACCTTGCAGACTTGAGCCACGCGGGAGGTGCGGAGCTTCTCGAAGAAGTCGAACTCGCTGGCAGTCTCCTCAAAAAAGAAGTAGACGACCTGGGTCGAGGGAATGGCGGCTACGAAGGAGGCGTCCGCTGCGGGGTAGGGCAGAAAGTTAGGGACCTGGATGCCCTGAGCATCCCTGTGAAAACCCTTGGATGGGTCTGGATACTGGGAGCCTGGCTGTGTGGGATATCACAGCTGGTGGAGGGTAATGATGGGGAGTCGAGAGGGCGCGTGCACGTACGTGTTAGTCTCCAGCGCCTGGCAGTGATTCACAGCGCCAGGTGGCCAGGACTCTGGAAGGGTTCAGCACCATGCAACGGGTGGCCAGGTTCTTACCGTGCAGCCAGGGGAGGAAAGTGTCCGTCTTGAGGACAGGCTGGGAGCCCAGTGTGCGCATCAGGATGGGCTCGCTGCCCAGAAAGTTGTTCATGGTGCCTGAGTAGAGCATCCCATCTAGAGAGGGGGAGAGGAGACAGAGGAGCTTAGCAGGTGGAGGCTGCCCTGGCTTCCTAGATCTGCCTGCCTGGAGTCAGCATCCATGGCAGTGTCTAGCCTCTTCATACCTCTGCAATTCCTGCCCAACTCCTCCACCCCCACCACACACTGTGTATCCTTAAGTCCCCCTGTCCACATGAAATGACCAATGTGGCCTTCTGTGTTTGTCACATGATGAGTTTAAAGCCCAGACTGAACTGAACTACAAAGGGAGACCCTATCTCAAAAAACAAAGGAGTGAACAAAAAAGCCAGCACACTACAGCAGATTTTCACACAGTCCATGTTGGTTGGACAAGCAACAGAACCTCAGGCTTGTTTTTTGCCTGAAGACCTTCCTGAACCCTAATGCCTCTGTCTTTCCACATTTCTCCTTCCACCTCCTCTGTGACCCTTTCAGTAGGAAGTAGTGGTTGAGATGTCTGGTATTCTCTTTGGTCTGTGCTCAAACCCTCCCATCCTTTAGGAAATGCTGTCCTGTTGTGTATTTTGCAGAGTGACTGGAGAAGGCAGATGCTGGCTAGACCAAGGAGCCTGATACTCACCCACCAAGACAGCAGTGTGATTGTGAGCAGGATCAAAAGGGCTCTGACCTTTCCCCTCCATCACCTTTTCCTCTAAGATGGGCAACAGGTAGGAATCTCGGAGTTCCTAGAGGGAGAAAAGAAGCTGGGGGGCCAGAACACCAGGGTCTCACATATGGGAAGTGAGGGGCATGAAGGAAGAAGAAAAAGGGACAAAGAGGGTCATTGGTCAGGGGCCCAGAGTTCATGAGGATTCTGAGGGTCCAGTTTTCCAGCGCACAGAGGATCAACTGGGAGAGGTACAAGCAGGGTTGCTTGGTACGTGAACGGGGTGGCAGATAACTCACAATGAAGGTGCAGGCAGGGCTGAAGGCGAAGGTGCCACAGGCGTAGAGATGGGTGGCATTGAAAGAGACCAGCACACGGATGAAGTTGAAGCACTGCGTCTGAGGGAGATAGAACTCGGGCTGTCCCCTCACTTCCAGGTGGAAAGAAGGGCAGGGCAGTGTTGAGGCTGCCAAACACTGTCCAGGCTGACTGCGCACAGAACCATGCTGCCCCGTCTGAGGCCACCTCATGATGGTCTCAGGGTGCCAGGTTCCTGCTCCAGGCCCTCACACCCCGCTCCTCCCTTTACCTCGTTGCTCTTCTTCTTTAAGGCACACTCACGCTTTTTTCTCTCACTGGCCGGCCAGGGTATCTGAAGTGGGGATTGAGAAGGTAGAGATGAAGGGAAAGGAGATGTTCTGTCCTTCTGTGACCTGCGGTCCCCTTCTCAGTTCACCAGTAAGTACAGTAGGACCATGCTTATGAGCAGTAACTTCACTTCGTGACTGGGTTGTTACTCTGATCACTCTAATATGCATTGGGTCACAGCTCCATGACAGACACACAGCCTAAGGAAATCAGACAGAACTGAGTTTATGTTTAGGTTCTGCCACTTACTGATTTAGCCATCTTGGTCAGTTAGTTTCATAGGCTGCTGGTGAGCACAACCAAAAGCATATGTAAACCCTAACACTTGGTTTTCATAGCAGCAATTATAAAACCACGTATTTCCTGGGGAAAATGTCAGTTTCTCTGTCACATCTTAAAGAGGCCACATTTAAAAAAAAAAAAAAAGTCTCAGGTATGATGGTGCATGCCTGTAGTTCCAGCACTCAGGAGGCTGAGGCAGGAGGATCATTGTGAGTTCAAGGCCAGCCTGAACTGCTTAGCAAAACCCTGTCTCAAAAAAACAAAAACAAAAAAAACTCACCTTGAGTTCACTATGCAGCCAAGCTGGCCTGAAACTTAAGGTGATCCTGCCTCAGCCTCCTGAATCCTGGGATTACAAGTGTGAGCTACCATACCAGCAGAGAGTCCACGTTTAACCAGTACTCCATATCAACAGACTCCATATTGAAAATAAACCATGGAACTGATCAGTAATTGCTATTACCTCCCTGCCTTCCTCTCCTCTCTCACATTGCTCCCTTTTGGACAGTGACAATGATGACAATAATACAGAAGCTTCAATGGTGGATATCAAATTATTGATATAATTTGAGTCACTGTTTATCTCATATGTCAATGATTTCCATGTCACCCTCTTAGCAGTTGATATTATTCAACCAGTGACACCACTGAGTAGTGATACCACAATCACATTTCTTGTGACAGACAAGACATACAGAACAAGAACTGATTATTGCCGATGGTAGATAAAAGTGTGTGGGGGGGATGTGTGTGGCATGGCACAGGGCAGCAGGCAGTCCCTCCTTGCTCCCAACTCCCACCCTGTATTTCCAGCCTCCTCACCATGTTCTTCAGCCTTGGGACTCCTGGGTCCTGGATAGCCAAGGCCAGAATAGCCTCTCGTGCTCCCACATACAGAGTGTTCCCGTCACCACTCAGGAGCAGAGTGTCGAAATCTCGGAGGCCGCTCTGCTGGAAGAAGCCAAGGGCCCTGCGTGGGTCCCCTGTTGGGAAGTGGAGAGAAAGAGTGGCAAGAAGCAGCTGGTTCTTGAGACAAAGACAGGGAAGGCAAGGATTGGCAGAACTGTTCCCCAGGCCTTGGCAGCTAAACCATTCTTGCTCACCAGCAGCCCCTTTCACTCCACCCTCCTGGCAGTCTCAAGAGCTCTGTGTTGAGCCACAGTGGAGAGGAGAGGCTGCCAGAGATGGAGTAATGGCAGCCTGGGGGTGGGGGCAGACCACAATGGATGCTATGTCAGGCCCGGGGGCTGGAGGGAGGCATTGGTCCCCTCATTGGGAGGGGGAACAGCAGGCAGGCAGGCAGGCTTACAGGAAGGTGTTCACAGCCACAGGCAGGAAACATAGATGCAGGGTTGAGGGCAAGGCCATTAGAATTTTCAGGGTCCCTGTTTCCACTTCTGCCACCCCCCCCCCACTTCCTTCCTCTCCTCTGTTACAGAAAATTTCCACCACTAGCAATATTGTGAATAGAAGGAAGTATTGTCATCCTTTCTGAGGTCTATGTGGCATGCTTGCGTGTCACCTGGGTAGAAGTGAGTGGATGGATGCAGGAGGTTCACATAGGTGCTGTCCCTCACTGAGGTGTGATGTGCACCTGACTGTGTGTTCATGCTGTCCCTCACCTAGGGGTACATGTGCACCTGAGTGTGTGTTCCCATCCTGCCCTACTGGTACATTAGCAAGGAGGACAAGTCAGACTCTCTCACTAGCACAGTCACACTTTGGTGGCAGGTAGAGGACTGACTGACTGTCCCCTTTGTAGGCTTAGGGAATCTCAGCCCAGGAATACAGAAGGGAAGACTTGGAAAGATCTTCCCCAGAAAGGGGAAAGAGCTAAAGGGAGCAGTGTCCATGGAGCCTGGACTCCCTCAGGATGTACACAGCCCTTAGTTACTGAACTGGCCACCCCAGCCTGTGCTTGTGTCAGGGATCATTCTGCTCCTCTCCCTCCTTGAGGCTTTGAGTTCCCAAAGAGCAGGGCTGGATCGGGTCCCTGTCTGTGCCCCCACTTCCCTGCACAAGAGGGCTCTCCGTCAATGGGTGATTGCATTTCCTCTACCAACTTGCTCCAGAAAGATGCTAAAAACACAAGTATGCCCAGGAGACCTACCCCTACCACTCCTGCAGGACCTATGTCCCTACTCCAAAGCCTGTTCCCTGGAGGTGAGAAGGCCACAGTCCTCCAGCCTCAGTAAGAGCCCTGCAGGCTGTGCTGCAGGGCTCCAGGGCCTACATGCCAGCTGGGCCATCCCAAGAGCTCATCTGGCTGGCCATGGCGTGGTCTGGTGTGGTCTCTGTGGTTGGCACAGGTCTGGCATGCCCTGGACCACCAGGTTTGTAGATGATCTGGTGTGGGGCTTGCCTTTGGGGGGATGTAAAAACAGTTGGGGTTTAAGGTACTTCACATGGTGACAGTGACAGTTAACAGAAAGAAAAATCCCCTACTTGGTGGAACTGCCTGGGATCCTTGGGTCCCTCTCTTCCTTCCCTTCTCTGTAGGTTTCTATTTCTAGCTTTCTCTTTCTCTACCACCTCTGTTGCCCCCTGGCATCATTCTGGGTGTCTTATTTCTCCGTGTCTATCTCCCCCTCGTTGTGTTCCCTCTCTGTCTTCTGTACTCCGTCCAGCTCTGCATCACCATCCCCACACTTCCTGACCATCACACACTTACCTGCATTGTATCTGACTCTGGGCACGGGCCCCTGCCCACCACCCCCAGCAGTCAGTGGCGGCAGCAGCAGCAAGAGCACTTGAAAGAAGAAAAGACCCAGGAGGTTCCAGGGGTCCAGGCCCAGGGCTGGGGGGGCCATGCTCAGCCAGAGGCTGTCACCAGATGGCTCTGAGGAAACAGGCACCAGGGGAACTTTATGGGTGAGCTGTCCTACCACATCCCCCCTGGGGACCAATCAGAGAGCCCCAGAGAGCAGAAGTGTGTGTGTGTGTGTGTGTGTGTGTGTGTGTGTGTGTGTGTGTGGCACCATAGCGGAGGGGAGAGGCTTTAGAAAGTCTCACTTCCATTCCACACAGTGACCTCAGTCTGTTGCCTGAGTTTCCCCTTTTTTTAGTACCAGGGATCAAACTTACAACCTCATGCCTGCCAGGCAGGCGCGTATGCTACTGAGCTAAATCAGTTTCCCTTTTTAATAGGGGCACAGGTGCTCCCCCTATCCTGCTCCTTCTGGTCTCTCTTCTCACCAACACCTCTGCTAAGCCATTCTCACCATAGTGTTGGGAAAGTCCTTTGTGCCGTCTTTATCTTTTCCGTCTTCCCAAAACCCAGAGACTAAAGCCTTGCCTGGCCGTAAGCCGAAGGCTGTCAGGTGAGCAAGATCCTGTACTCACAGAAATTTTTTGGACTGTACTCTCTCTTGTCCTTTCAAATCTGTTGACACCTTGCCTCCTACCCACTCCCGACCCAGGCAGGAACCCCAGGTGTGAGTGAGCCTGCTCCCATTCTCCCCACCACTACCACAGCCCCAAAGGGGGCTCACGTTTTTTTTTTTTAATCTCACCTGGGTTTCTTCTTCCAGAAAGTCCATGCAAGCCCACCCACCACTTGGCTATCAGCACTCCCAGGGGCAGCCTGGGTAGGGTAGCTGGCTGTCTCCCAGCCTCTGCAATGCCCGGTCTCCGTGCCGTGCCGTGTGCTGCCTCCCTGTGATCTGTGTCTCTCCTCCCAAGGCTGCCAGCCACAAACAACCCATCTCACCTCACATACTCTTGAGCCAGTTGTGAGAAACTCCAGCATCCAGAGTCTAGGGCAGGAGTGCCATCCAAGAGAAAGAAGGACAGAGTTCCTAGGCCCCAGAGGCAGGGGACAAATGCTTAGCCTGGCTGGAACGGGAGCACAGCCCCCCAGGCATCCATCATGCCAAAGCCAGCAAGCACCAGGAGCTCTGTGCCAGGGGAACCAGAATTTCCACCTCAAGTTGTAACAGATCCTGGTTTGGGCGGAAGTTGGTGGATTGGGAGGGGGAAAAGGGCTGGCCTGCCTGGCAGGAGACACACCTCTCTCCCTCCCAACTCTTGCTTCAGTCTGTACAGGGTTTAAAAGGTCTTTCTAGACCACTTCAGCCACCCCCTCCGTCTGGGCCACACGGCATCCCCAGTCTATCCAGCCTACCCCGTGGTTTCCTTTTGTGTGAAATTTTCCAGATAGGAGTCTTTTGTATTTCTCTTTTCACTTGCGTATCTAGTGGGGTCTCTCACTCCTACCTCCTGAGATGTTCCTACAGTACTTTAAACTTCAATTCCCACTTTTAGGATCTTTAAAAGATAGAACAGCTATATTAGGTTGTTAGCCATGACTTGACTGAGGAAGTGCCCCTCATAGTGTCATCCTGCCACCATCAGGGTGACATCAGGCAAGTGGGAAGCCCAGGAGATTTCTCATCTGAGTACATACTTCACAGGACATGTTTCTGAGGCACCAAGCCCTGTGACTGCTGCTAATGCTTCCCCATGGGGAGCTCACAGGGGCAGCCTCATAATGTGGGGTTAATGAGGCTCCAGGCCTGTGAAGTGGGACGCGTCTGCTCACTCAACCAGGTCAAGTGACAGCAGGTTAAGAAGCACACGTCCTAGGGCCAAGCCAATGCCAACAAATAACTCCCCTCCACCTCAGACTCACATTGCTCACCACAAATCAGGAAGTCCTTTCTGGAGTGTAACCTCTAGCCCTTCTGCGGCCATGTCAGCCATCGAGGGATGCTCCTTAAACTCCTTAGCCAAACCCACTCTTCAGTCTTCTCTCTTCCCCTCTGCTCCCAACATCTCTCAGTTCCCCAGGGCTGCTCTGGGACAGACCCCTTTTGTCAACTGTTGAGACTTGTACAAGACCCTCCAAACCTTCCCCAAGGCTAGTTGCCAGGTCCCTGCCACACTCTCAGAATCAATTCCCCTAAGCCTGCCTACAGCATCTTCCCAATCCCTGGCTCAGATTTGGGAAGCCACCTTGCCCAGGGCCTTTCTGTAGGAACCCGCTGGCTTATTTGGGTCAGAGGGAAGGGCTCTGATGGGGAAGTAAGGCAGGAGCTCCAGAAACACCTCCCTGTCCCTCACAGGTCCCACTTCTCTGCAGTACTAGGCCTGATGACTTGTCCCCTTCCTGCCATGAGACTCGGAATTCCCCTATCCTAGACCTTCTCTTCCCAACCCCTCCAGCCAAGCTAACTACTTGACAGGTTGGGCCACAGTATCACCAGGTAGGTGCCACCATGATCTCATTTCACAGAGAAGGAGAGAGTCTACTGAGCTAGAAGGCAAGTTAAATTCAGATCTGCCTCCTTCAAAAATGAATCTTTTTTTTTTTTTTTTTGTGGTCTTTTCCCCTTTTTATCGGTACCGGGCATCGAACTCACGACTGCCTGCTTGCAAGGCAGGCACTTATGCCGCTGAGCTAAATCCCCAGCCCCCCAAAAATGAATCTTTTCAAGCGCACAGTTGTGAGTTCAATCCCCAGTACAAAATGAATCCTTTGCCATAGTAGTCTCTCTGGAGCCCTCAGTACCATTTCCTGACCCGTAGGAAATTAGTTGGAGCCACTTGGTGGTGAAGGCTTATGGAGGTTGGGAGGGTAGCAAGCTCTCTCTTCTCCAGGCTAAGAAACATCTCTGGAGACAAGTTGGCAAGAATAGAGATCTCTCTAAAGGGAAGCCATCAGCTAGCATCTCCTCCCTCAGCAAGGGCCTCCCTTTTGGTGAAGTTCAGTAGGAGAGTCAGATGCGGGGGAGAGGAAGGGTATCCTGCCCCCCAGCAATACACTCTTGGCCTCAGGGCCTGAGTCTGATCCCAAGTCTCACAAGCAGCAGCTGTGGAACCCACTGGCAGGGCTGGTTTGGCAGGTGATGCCCTGCACTGTCACCAAGGCCCTGTCCTCAAAAGGGCCCATGCTCTGTGTCATGCTCTGCTCTTGCCATCTTGAAAGACTTAGTAATGTTTAGAGAAGGGCCCTGCATTTTCACTTTTCACTGCACCCCACAAATTATACAGCAGGTTCTACCCATCCAGAAAGCTCAGAGCTGGCAGGGCCCCGCCCCTTCCTCACTGTACAATGGGAAACCAAGGCTGGAGAGAGGAAGAACCCTGACTGGCCTGGAGACTGGTAGCAAGCCAGCAAGGTGGCAGTGGGGTCAGATGTCCAAGCACCAGGAACGAGGGCCATGCCATGTTCATGTCTGGGGTCCCCCAGCCTGTCTCTTCTCAAACCCTGAGCCCAGCCTGCTACAACACTGAGTTCAGCCTCTCACCTGCCAGGGTCCTCTCTCCTTGCCTCCTCCCCCACATGGAACTGCAGCCTTTCCTGCCAGGCTGGATGTGGGGGTGGAGGTGGGAGGAGAGATGAAGTCAGGGCTTCCCACCTTTCCCCAGCTACCTCAGAGCTCCATCATCCTGGCGTCTCCACCACCACTTGGGGGTCTCTGCAGAGCAGAGACATGTACCACTCCTGGCTTCACCAATGGCCAGGCGGGTGCAGTTCCCGCCTCCTCCTCCTCTTCCCAGCAAGAGAGCAGCCCTCAGAAAAGAGGAGTCCTGTTTTTTGGCTCCCCTTCCTTAGCCCCTCTTATTAATCACAAAAGAGTCAAATCAACTTACATGTGTGCAGTGTCTGCTGTGTACAGGTAAGGAGGAGTGTCCCCAGCATCCCCTGCCTCTTCCACCCCCACTGTCACCCACTCAGTCCAGTCCCTCCTGACCCTTACCCAATGCCTCCCAGGTCCCCTCCTCCAGGCTGCCCAGTGCTGGCGGCTGTGCCAAGAGCGCACACAATACCCAACCCCTTGGTCTGCCCCCTCCCAGGGGCAGAGCAGCGGCAACCAATGGCCCGCCCTCTCCCTTCAGAGCCTTCAGTCAGCTCTGCCTCTCCCTTACCTGGAGCTCGGGATGCCTCTGCGTTTCCCCCCTGGAATGTCAGGCGTTCTGGTTTCCCAGTGCCTTGTCCCTGCCACACCCCCACCCCCAGCTCCAACCCCATCCCACCTCACTGGTCCTTAGTCACCATGGCGACTGCATCTCTAAGTGGGAGGGACCAGAATCTCCCCATATTCTTCCTCCTCTTTCTGTGCCCCACTGTGTCCCACCTTCTGTGACTCCTAGAGCCACATGTGTAGGAACAGGGGACTCCAGATATGGGCACAAAGGGAGGAGACAGTATGGTAGCCCCCTTCCCGCCTGCAGGCATGCAGCACTGTGCAAATATTCCCCAGCTGGGTTTAGGGGGTCAAGTGGGGCCAATTCCTCTTCAGGACCATTTCTCTGGGAACTGTATCTGTGAGGGACAGACCTGGATGTCAGCCTGGCCCCATGTAAATGAGATTCATCATGAGGATGCAAATGAACACATGAATATCTATGCAAATGACCCTTGGGACAAAGTCTCTGTCAAGAAACCTGAGCAACCTATTCTGTTAATATTATCCTGACTTCTGCAAGAAGGGATCCACCATCTAGTCAGGTTCCACTTTCCTTCCTAAGACCCCTATTTGACGGGAAAGGCTGGTGTGGCATAAGAGGAGGAGTGGAGGGAAGACTTCAGAAAAAAACAAGCCCGAGCTGATCTGAGAGGTTTGGGTGGAAGCGTTAGCAGCTGGGTGTTGTGTCCCTCTCAATTGGATCCTAAGCAACCCTATTACCAGAGCTCTGCACTGTCCCCAGGGAGCCTCGGCTTCTTCACTGGTTAAATGAGGAATTGAAAAGCCCTTCTATGCTGCCCCCTCAACATGCAGCAGAACGGTGCAACAGGCACACGGGACCCAGGCACAGTGGCATTTTCCTGGAATCCCAATACTTGAGAGGCTGAAGTAGAAAGATCACAAGTTTGAGGCCAGTCTAGGAATTTGGCAAGACCTTGTCTTAAAATAAAATGCAAAAAGAACCGGGGATGTATCACAGTGGCAGAGTATCCCAAGTTCAATTACCAGGTATCATTAGAAAAGACAAGAAGCTAGGCATCGTGGCACATGCCTGTAATCCCAACCCTCAGGAGGGTGAGGCAGGAGGATTGCCTTGAGTTCAAGGCAAGCCTGGAATATACTGTGAGACCTTGTCTCAAAAAGAAAGGAAAGAGAGAGAGAGAGAAAGGAAGACTGAATTAAGGAAAGAGAGAGGGGAGAGAGAGGGAGGGAGGGAGGAGAGAGAGAAAGAGAGAGAATTAAAGAAAGAAGGAAAGAAAAAAGAAAAAGAAAAGAAGAAAAGGCACCATGGGACCAAGGAGTGGGAGTCGTGGGCCCCACGCCTGACTGCCATTAATTTCTGTACCATCCGGGACATAGCACTTGCCCTCTCAGATTCACAAAACTAAAAAATGACTTTTTGGCCCACCTAGGAGCAACTTGGGTCCTCTCCAGATTTACTAGTATTTTTAGGAAGAAGGAAGTGAATGTGCTGGAAGCTGCCAGGACAGAAGGTTTCACAGGCCATTCCGGTTCCCTTTTAGGTCCAGATTGGGGTGTTGGGTTAGCATGTAGGGAGGGGCAAGGAGAACATGTCATGGAAGCTGAGCTGACACTGAGTAGCAGCTCTCCCACTCCCTGGCTGCTTCTAAACACCCCAGCTTTCCACGCTGCCCCTCAGCAACTATGCCTGGACCCAGGGAGCACCTTCTGCTCAAGCTCCTCTTCCCAGGACAGCAGGGAAAGAAATTATTGCAGAAGAAGCATATCCACCATAGGATATGCTTGGGACCCTGTCTCCGTCTTCCTTTTTTAGGTGAAGTGGCCCAGGCTTGGTGGCCGAGAAGAAAAGGGTGACATTTCTGGAAAGATCTAAGGGAATGAGGGAGCCTAAAGCCTTCTCCAGCTTCACTCCATCCCAGGTTACCCAGCTGGACTTGAGGGTCGCCTCCTGGTCTTAGTATATGGAAGCCCAGCTTCCAGAAAGGAACCGAGCTGTCCTGGTGAGCGTGCAAAGTGTTAATCCTGGAGTGGCGGTGGCTGCAGTGGGAAGCTTGTTATGGCAGTCTGGACAGCAACTCTCCTGCCTGCAGTCCTCTGTAGTAGAGAGAGAGCCTTTCTACAACCTAATCGCCATTTCTCTTGTGGCAGTGCACACAATTCAGCTTTCTCTGCTTTGGCTAGCCTCAGTTTCCCCTGAAAAGATGGGGTGTTGGGTGATGTGTTTGATTGTGAGGGCATAGGGAAAATAAGATGGGAGAGTAGCTGGGCCCACTCCTACAGTTCCTGTACTGGGGAGGCTGAGGCAGGAAAATCATAATTTCAAGACCATCCTGGCCTACTTAGCAAGTGAGTGGGGTCCTGCCTCAAAATAAAGAATAAAAAACGGGTGGGGAAGTAGCACAGTGTGAAGGCCTTGCTTTCAATATCCAGTACACAGAAAGAAAAAGAAAGAAAGAAAAAGGAAGAATAAAAGAAAGAAAGAGGCTGGGGATTTAGCTCAGCAGCATAAGTGCCTGCCTGGTAAGCAGGCAGTCATGAGTTCAATCCCTGGTACCGATAAAAAGGAAAAAGACCAAAAAAAAAAAAAAAAAAAAAGAAAAAGAAAGAAAACGAAGAAACGGAGAAAAAGAACTACGGAAAGACGCAAGGACACAAGTGTCTTGCCCCTTAGATTTATCCCTTGAGAACCCTGGAGTTGCCCTTCACCCAGTGGTCACCCCTACCAGTAGTCACTGAGATTAGCACACCGTGCCCACAGTCCAGGAGTCTCCATCCCACCCCACCACCCCATCCAAAGGGCCACAGTCCCCTTCCCCACCACCTGCCAGGCTTACCCCTAGCCCAGCAGTGGAGACCCTAACCCAGGCGTCCAAGACTTCCAGCAGAGTCTGTGCTGAGCAGGGGCGGAGCAGGGGCTGCAGGGGAGGGGAAGGTGCCCCAGTTCCCAGGCAGCTCTTAAAGAGACCAAGAAGATTTAGCCAGGGGCAGCTTAGCGGGTGAGTGGAGAGGAGAATAGATGGTGGGGAGAAGACTGGCTTTGCCAAAGGTTGGAGAGCAGGAGTGTGGCCCAATACCTCCCCCACCTTCCGGGGAAGCCCTGTGTCCTCTACTTAGCCTGTCCCTCACCCTGTGAAACCCCATGCCGGCTACCCAGTTTGGTCTCCCACCTCTCACACATCCTGGTCCATGTTCCCCTTGGGCCCCTGCCCACTTCCTCCCCCTCTCCCATCTTCATGCCACCTCAGTCTCCAGTGAGAGCTGCCAGCTGGCACTGACTGGTACTAGGCCCTGAGAATCAGCCTAAGAAGGAGAAAGGACCTGAAGCCTGGCCCCTTCTGGGGAGGGGCTAACCTGGAAGGTCAACCTGGAGGGTGGGTGAGCAGCAGAGGCACTGGCCCCTGCCAACGGCCCCAGAGCTCTGGAGAGAGAGAGTCTGGGCTGTGGTGTGGACAGAAGATGGCCTGGACAGTTACCAGCCATGGGCCATGGGGGCATACAAGCACACACAGAGAAGGATAAGGAGGCAGAAAGACAGAGAGCAGAAATCTTCAGTTTTCTATCACTCTTCTGTTCACACCCTTACTGGTTGCCCGGGGTCTGTGGAATCTGTGGCAGGCCCCCTGGCAGGTCACCTCAGCCCCTACGTCCTGACAGCAGGAAGGCCCTAGCCAGCCCCCGCCTGCACCCTGCCTTTCTGCAGGTTGCTGTTCACACTGTCTCCCACCTGGAATAGAGCTGCTTCTCATCCCTACTGGAGAGATTTGTCCTGTCCTTCATACTCATGCCAAGAGAACCCTCCTCCAGAAACTCCCTGGGGTTTTTACCCTACGCTACAGAGTCAACACAGTATGTTCAGGGAATCAGGAGTTCTGGGTGATTTCTGGTAAACCTCTTTCCTCACACGCTCCCAGTTGCCTCACTTATTGTAGGAATCATAAGCCAGACATGGCGGTACATGGCCGTAAGTAACCTCAGCTATTCAGGAGGCTAAGGAAGAAGGATCGTAAGTTCAAGTGCAGCCTAGAAAATTTAGTGACTTAGCCAGATCATATCTCAGAATAAAAAATTAGCTCAGTACAACAGCCATGGGTTCAATCCTCAATACTGCAAAAATAAAACAAAATATTTTAAAAATTAAGAAAGAACAGCAACAACCTGCCCACTAGTGGTGACAGAACAAACTAGTTCCCCTTTTTGGAAGTCATTTTTAGACTCACACCAGCAAGGCCATCTGACTCTGCAATTCCTTTAGGTATTTAGAAAGCTCTGCTGTGCAGTGAGGTGCTGCACTAGGTTCTGGGGATGCATCACAAATAGGACAGATGAAAATACTCACTCTAGGGTGCATATGTTTCATGGGGAACAGAAAATGCATACACATGAAATATGTTCGATGGTATTGCATGCTCTGGAGAAAAACAAAGTGAGAGTAGTTCTGCTGTGCTAGGATTCCAGATGTAGAGGATACTTTTTTTTTTATTGCTACCGGGGATCAAACTCATGACCACCTGCTTGTAAGGCAGGTGTGTATGCCGCTGAGCTAAATCCCCAGCCCGACATTATTTTATTTATTTATTTATTTATTTATTTATTTATTTATTTATTTATTTTGGTACCAAGAGTTGAACTCAGAACCTCACACTTGCCAGGCAGGTGCTGTGCTGTCCAGCTATATCCCTGGATGATATAGTTATTTTATAAAATTTAATCAGAGAGGCTTTGCTGACCAATGACATTTCAATATAGACTACAGAAAGTGAGGAGACAAGGCATGTGGATCTTTGATTGACAAAGTGATCCAGGCAGGGAGGACAATGAGTCAAATGTCCTAGGGCAGGCAAGCACTTGGTGTGGTCTAAGCACAACCGGACAGTCACTGGGGCTGGAGTGGTGACAGATAAGGTGTCAGTAGTGGGAGGGGGAGTTCATGCCTGGCTTTGCCTGTCATTGTGAACAGTTTCATTCTTACGCTGGACAGTTTGGAAGGCTGTGTGTTGAGCAGAAAGCTGAACTATTAAAGGATCACTGTGTAGAGAACAAACTCTGCAATGCTGGGGTAGAAGGCCAGTCAGGACACTAATAGCATGATGGCCCAGATGATAGTCACGGGTGAAAACGGACTAGATTCCACATGTGTCATAAAGCTTTCAATAAATCACTAGATCTAGGAGTGGTAGCATGCACTCTTTGTCACAGCTGTTCAAGGCACTGAGGCAAGAAGATCATTTGAGCCTTAGAGTAAGGCTAGCATGGGCAGCATAAGAAGTATCTCAATAATAGTAATCTCGATAGTAGTATCTCACACACAATTATCTGCCTGGTAAGCACTAGGTCGTGAGTTCGATCCCCAGGACCCCCCTCCCCAAATAGTATCGCAATCATCATCACTATCCTGAGTGCTCAAGTAGAAAGTGCATCTTCCTGGCTTAATCTCCTACAAAGAAAAAAATTTTCTTAATAAATCTTTGAATAAATTTAAATTCAATTTTAATCCAGATAGGATTTGCTAAGGATTGACTGTGGGTACAGGAAGGTGAAGAGAGCTCAGGACAACTCCAGAGCTTTTGGGTCAGGAAAACGAAAAGAAGAGGGACAGGTCATCTGCTGATGTGCTCTGCTGAGCAGAGCAGCCGGGTGGAGCTGGGGTGTCACTTCAGGACCTGCTAACTCGGCCGTTCGACCTTCACATGGGGATCTGAGGTTGCAACAAAGAAATAGGCTGCACCTAGGACCTTGGCGGTCAGTACCGCAGGCAGTGTGCAAGGTCGCTGGTTGGACAAGCCTCTAGTGCCTTGAGCACAACCCAACCAGAAATGGCCCTGCGGTTTCGTTCTGAGGCCCGGGAATGAGAAGCGCAAGAATGAGTAAAGTAGACCTAGAAAGATGAGTCAGCCACAGTGACAAACGCCGGCAAGTCAGTTGGAGACTGAGAATTGGTCGCCAAGTAAGCAATGCGCAGGGAACTGGAGGAGACCTGGTGCCGAGTCTCTGAGCTTGATGCAGCTCAGAGAAAAGTCTGCAGAGCGGGGAGTGGTGGGGTGTTTGCATCTCCAGTTTTACTATAAAGTATATGCGTAAATAATGAAAAAAAAAATATGTTCAAACAATCCCCAGCTGTCTGCACAGCGCCGAATGGGCGGGGTAGTGGGGGGAGGTTAGGGGGAAATCACGTGAGCGATCACGTGCGCGGATGCAGTAGCGGTACGTTCCCGGCAAGGCCGGCTCAGGGTTTGTATCTGCTCACTTGTCTCATGGTCCTGGCTCCCTTCCTCTAGAGCCGGACACCTGGCCCTCGGTCCTGGTATCTCCCAGCCCCAGAAGAGTGCACCTTCCTTGGTCCTCAGCCCGTGGGGCTCCGGACTCAGCGCGTAGCGGGAGCTCCGCCAGGATGCACGCACGCACGCCTAGCTGCCTTCTGGCGCCCCCAGGTGTTCGGCACAGGAAGTGGACGTTTACGTTCTGCCTTACAGGACTCAGCTGTTGGCTGCAAACCTCTTAGAGGTTTGGCCTTGGACTTCTCTGAAACTGTTCGCCCCTGGCAGGAACCGCTACCTGTAGGGCCACTTCCTTCTCGTAGCATTTCTTCTTCCAGAGGGCTCAGGCCAAGAAAATCGAGGATTTTTAGTCAGACTTGAGACCTTTCTTCATTATTTTGCTTTTCCCAACATCCACATGCATCCACCCAGCAGCCACATGCTCCTTTTTCTCCATAATTTATGATTTGCAGTGCTGGGGACCAAACCTAGGGCAAAAGCTCTACCACTGCGCCATACCCAAGCCCTCTCACTTGGGGTAGGGATGGGGAACTCCTTTGCCCAGAAAGTAAACTTATGTTTTCATCATGCATGGTTTTTGTTTAGAGAGAAGTGTGATGTCACAAGAGCAATGCTCTATAGCCAGATGGTTGGGATCTCTGCCACCCACTTTGTGTCCTTGGACCTCCAACTCCAGGTAAAGGGGACAAGAGCTACCTTTCAGGACAGTCTAAGGTGAAATGAGACAGTATAGAACCACGGTGGGGAAGAGCTCGGTCACCACAGCTCCCTGTGTGGGTCCCTTCCCATAGGCTCATTCTCCCCATCATAAGCCACTAGCTTGGCCTCACAGTCACTTTATGCCAGCTGGAGTGGAGATTCCCTGAGGACACTGGGTGTATTGTCTTGCTCATTTCCTTGTCCCCCAAACTGACCACAATGTGGTACAAAGACACATTAACTGCTTGTGGGCAAGACCAGCCCTATCCAGCTTTCTTTCCTTTCCTTTCGTCTTTGCTGCCAATTACTGAGATGTCCAGGGCCCTATTGGGTGAGTGATCAGTGTTGCAGGAAGGTGGTTAGGTAGGAAATGTTTTACTTCTGGGGGGTGTGTGGATACCCACTTGCTGGGAGGACATCCAGAGGGTTATCATAGCCCGAGTGCCCAGACATTTGCTTTGGGTGCTCGTAGGGCTCCATCTTACCCTGTGCCCTTAGAGCAGGGAGAGGCTGCAGCAACGAGCATGAGAAGGTGGCCACCTTGGGGCATTTGTGTACTTGTGCCCCTGAGAACACGGTGACGCCCACCAACAAAAACACCACAGCAGCCAGGGATAGAAACAACTAGTGTATTGATTCGGGGGGAGGGAAGGGGTGCAAGATGGGAAGCAGGGTGGCAAGGGGCACCTTAGTGTTTGCCAGTAAGTATGACCACACTCTACCACCTCGCCTTCCTCCTTTATTTGGCTCTTATCCTTTCCAGAGTCCCCCTCTCCCTCCTCTTTGCACCCCACTTGACCCTGACCTCCAGTGACTAGACAGAACGCAGCCAGGCTCTGAAGCTGGGAGAAGGCAGGCTCAAAGGATCTGCCTCCCCTCTTCTTCCACCTTGCACCTCATTCCCATCTCTTGTCTAAGGGAAATATACAAAAGCAAGCACAGCTGGAACCTGGGAGAAGGGACTCACCCCAGGGCTAGGATGGGGGTGAGGGGGGAATGGAGGCAGGGCAGGCACTGAAGCCTCAGCCCACTTAGTGGAACCCGTGGGGGGGCCTAGCTTGGCACTCCCCTCTCTCAAGCTGGCCTGGCAGCTGAAGATTCCATGCCTGCCTCTCAGGCACCATGTCATGGGGTCCCCGGGGTGAGGGAACAGCCAGGATAGCAAAGAAGACACTAGTAAGTCTGTGAAAACAGCCCTTCCCCTTAGCTCCTAGAGGAAGCCCTCTTTGATATTTAAGGCAGATATAGAGTTTCCTGGAAGCAGGGAAAGGAAGGGCGGGGGAATTAGGATTGAGCTGGAGACTTTTTTTGTTTTTGCTTATGTTTTTCCTTCAGTATAAAACCACTGTAGAAAATAACTTCTCTTAGAAAAAAATACAGAAAAAGACAAAAATGAAAACAAAAAAACCAAAGTGGGTATTTCTCTTTGGCTTCAAGCCTGCTCCCATCAGGTGCAGGGCAAGGGGTAGGCATGAGGTGAAGAGGAAGCAGACAGCCTCCACCCTCACCCCTGCCTGGCAGGTCCCACATTACATGATGCTGCAGTTCTGGGGGCTCTAAGAGAGAAGAGAGGGGAACAGTGTGAGTAGAGTGGCTAGACTGGGCCTGTCTCTCCCTGACCTGCAGCAGAGAGGTGTTGTTGCCCCCACCCCTTGCCCTCTAGCTTTGCCCTCAAGTCTGGGGCTCAGACAGGAGGGGCAGGAAGCAGGAGTGGACTGTTTAGGACCCAGGCTGCAGGGGAGAGGCTCCTATTCCTCCGGGATGCGGAAGAGAAGGCTCCATCTTCTCCAGGGCCACCTTATCCTAACCGTCAATGACCAAGATTCTGTCTGTAGGGATGCAGGCAGAGGGGTGACTCACCTGGGTTCGAGCACGGGAGTTGCCCAGGAGGTAGGAGCGGGTGACTAGGTTGTCCCCGAAGCTGCCACCCCCACTGCCCCCCACACTGCGGTAGCTGCGAGTGACTGTGACACTGGAGGCAGAAGAGCCGGAGGAGATGGATCCGCCCAGCTGGGCTGCCGAGCTGCTGGCAGATGCCTTGTCGGCCGGCTGCCCGCATGTCCCGCACAGCACGGTGCGTGAGCGCAGGTTGTACTCAGCGGGGTCCCCCGAGCTGCTGCAGTGAGAGCCCTGGGGAGGGAGACAAGGCTCAGGCGGGACGGCGAGTCTGGGACCAACTGCTCAGATGCCCAGGCTGTGCTGGACACACAGGCTCAGGCTCCAGTCAGCAGGTGAGAAGGTGGGGTTCTGTGCCCTGGAGCCCTGGAGCCAGAGGGCAAGAGGGGCTTGAAGGCCAGAGGTTAGGAAGAAGGACATGCATGAAAGGGTGAAAGGGTCAGAGGGACATGGGGACAGACAGGTGTGGCTTGGACTCTGTTTTAAATTCTATGAGCTTGAAAGGAAATGATGATGCGTAGGGAAAGAACAAGCTGATAGGGCAGCAGACATGCAGCAAAATTAATTTGGGAGGGGACAGGAATAAGAGAAAACATTCTTGCAGGAGAAATGAGGGCAATAAAAGGACATGCATGTGGTAAGACCAGAAGAAGACAAGAAAGGGGGAGAGAGGCAGGGCTTGAGCACCCCACCTCTGTCCTCCATTCCCTGCCCAGGAGACAAATCCAGACCCTTATGGCCTGCTCCCGTGGGAGCTCCATGGCACCAGGAAGTTCCCACTCCCTTCCTTACCAGAGTAGGGTGCCCAGACACCTGGGTTCCCTGTTCCAGGTAGAGGGAGGAGAGAGAAGAAAGCCAGGGCAGCGAGTGAAGTTCCAAAACATTCTTTAATGAAAAGACTTTGGCATGGGAGGCGGGGAGAGAAGCTGTCCCGGGCCTGGCCGGGTTGCCTGTGCAGGCTGGCCCTCAGCGGCGGCTGCCACTCACGTGGTGGTGATGGAGCAGGTCATCTCCATCCTCATCCTCGTCGTCCTCCACTACAGTCACTGAGCGCACCAGCTTGCGCATGGCCACCTCCTACAGACATGGAACCAGGCCAAAAGGTCAAAGAAGAGAGCAGGTTACAGCCTGACTACCTGCAGGGCCATCTGGAACCTTCTGGTGTCCTACCCTGTGCTACTATTAGCAATGATGAACTTGCTCTACCCACAGAGACACTGCCAATTCCCTTAAGAAGGAGCATGGCACGTGGCTCTGCCTCAACAGGCCTCCAGGCTGGCTTCCCTGAATCAGCTTTGTTGAGTTAGGGACAGCTGCTCCCAGTCTGGTCACAGGGATAACCTTGGGGAGTTGGAGGGGGGAACAGCCTATTCACCTCGCCAGTGGAGTTGATGAGAGCCGTGCGCAAGCTGTTACCACAGCCCCAGGTGTTCTGGGCCTTCCACACCAGGTCGGTAGGGGGGCTGTGGGTAGCCCCAGCTCCTGAAGCCCAGATCTGGGGAAAGAGGATTAGAGAAGAATGCTTACTCTAGTGCTGCCATCCTCAGGGTATGCTGTTCCCACCTAAGTACCCCGAAACTCACCGTCACAACCTGCCCAGCCTTCAGGGTAAACTTAGGTGGGAAGCGATAGGTCAGCAAGGGGTCATCTCCATTCTGGCGCTTGATCTGCCAGTTGCCCATGGACTGGTCCTGCCAGGAGGGGAGGGAAAGAAGGAGACTCAGATGGACTCTTCGTGCATCTCACTCTCGGATCCAGGCTGCCCAGGGCAGAGGGGGACACCTGCCATTCCAGATATGTGAGAGGCTGAGCTGGAGCCCAGCTGAGCTTGCAACCCAGCAAGTGAGGCCCAGGCAGGCTGGCCACTGCTTACACCCTGAGGCTTATTCCTCCCTCCACTCCCCAGCCATCAGCACTCTGCTAGCCTCTGGTTTATCTTTCCTCTTTACCTCTTCCCAGTAACTCACTTAAGACCCACTTTTATTTGGAAGTACTGGGGCCTTTGCACTGGAGCTATATCCCCAGCCCTTTTTTCATTTTTTGAGACAGAATCTCACTAAGTTGCCAAGGCTGGGCTCACATCTGGCAATCCTCCTGCCTCAGCCTCAGAGCAATGGGATTACAAAGCATGCACTGCCACACCTGGCACTTAAGGCCTGCTCCTTGTTCCTGTGTTACAAATCAGGAAACTGATGCTCTCCAAGGTTAAACACTTGCCCAAGGTTAAACAACTTGCTCATAGCCCCTGAGTCCAGCAGCCAGGGCTGGAGCTCGGCTGTGTCCCCTCAGACCCCATCTGGCAGCCTACCTCGTTGGACTTGTTGCGCAGCCGCACAAACTTGCCCTCCTCATCCACTTCCTCCACAGCCACACGCCCACTGGTGCGAGCATGCTGAGAGAAGCTGCTGCGGCTCTCAGTGGCCTCCAGCTTGCGCTTTTTGGTGATGCTGCCCCCTGAGCCATGCGTCTGGGATGAGTGGGAAGAGGTGCGGCCTCGGCTACGCTGCTGCGAGGTGGGGCTAGGGGACAGGCGGAGCCTGGGGAGGGGAGGGGAGGAGAAGGCTGGGTCAAGACCACTGCAGGTAGAGGCTACTGCTAGCATTTCCCACCTCCTCCCAGGGTGCCCACCTCTCCTCCTCGCCCTCCAGGAGCTTGCGGTAGGCATGGATCTCCATGTCCAGAGCCAATTTGATGTCCAGCAGCTCCTGGTACTCATCCAGCTGCTGCTGCATCCTCGCTCGCATGTCTGCCATCTCCCGCTCCTTATCTGCCAGCAGCCGCCGGCTGGTGTCCCGCTCACGGGCCAGTGAATCCTCCAGATCCCGAAGCTTTGCCTCCTTGGCAGCCAGCTGGGGAGGAGGAAGTAGAATCTGGTGAGCTCACAAAGGCATGGATACTGGAGGCCATGGATAAAGTGGAGGACTCTGAGGACCTGTCCCAGCATCTGCAGGCTTCCACCGGAGGCCAAGGTGGACTCTAATGTGGCTGTGGCCGGCAACCAGGAAGCAGCAGCAGCCAGAATCTAACTAAAATCCCTTGTTCTCAGGCCAGACCCCATTTTCTCCTGTCCCAAATGGCATAGCCCTCGAGAAAACTCCTGATGCTTCTACCATGGAACCCTGCAGAGGGTGGTGACAGATCTGAGTTACAGAGAACAGTGATCTAATTTCCAAATAGGAAAAATGGACCTGAGAAGGAAGGCATGGAAAGAGGGAGGACTACTACGGTAGGCAGGTCATCTGACCCCAGATCCCAGCCCATTTCCCCAGTCTGGGCCCCCATTCTATGCTTTTCCTCTTCCCTAGGCAGCCCAGACTGGTGGCTGCTGGTACATAGGGCATCACCTGCTTCTGCAGCTGGCTGAGCTGGGCTGACAGGCTGTCAATGCGGATCCGAGACTGCTGTAGCTCCTCATGTGCAGCCCCCACCAAGTTGCTGTTCCTCTCAGCAGACTGCCTGGCATTATCCAGCTGCAGGGAATGTACAAGGTTAGAACTGCAGAGGCAGGGTAGGACAGTGGAGGACCACCCTGAGGTCCTTGCCACCACTGGCTCTCCCCCAAGGCAGGGCTAAGGCTGCTGGGGCAGTGGGTGCAAAAGGCCCTAGGGAAGAGTGGGCACCTTAGCAGAATACGTCTTCTCCAGCTCCTTCTTGTACTGCTCCACCTGGTCCTCGTGCTGGGCCCGCAGCTCCTGCAGGGCATCAGCCAGACGGCTCTCAAATTCTCGTTGTTTCCCATTATCAATCTCCACCAGCCGTGTCTCATGGCGGCGCTTGGTCTCACGCAGTTCCTGGAATAACCGGTTAGAGCAGGGATACACGGACAAAAATCAGAAGAAGTTTCTTACAGGGTATGACCCAAAAGGCTAAGCTCCCCACCCTACCCCCAATCCGTAAGTCCACTTTAACCCAATAGCTGGGTTCTGGCCACCCTCCATGCCTATCTACTAGTACAGGGACTCAAGCAGGTAAGCACTGTATACAGTGGGTCCCCTGACCCCAAGATCTGCATCTTCACAACCCAGCTTCAATGCAATGCTCAGTGCCTACCTCGCTATAGATGTTCTTCTGGAAATCCAGTTCTTCCTTCAGGGTCTGCAGCCTGTTCTCAGCATCCACCCGCCGCAGCATCTCATCCTGAAGTTGCTTCTTGGCCTCACCCAAGGCTGCCTCAAGCTAAGAGGAAGCAGGCAGAGGTCAGGGGCAGGAGGAAGACTGAGAGAAGCTGGGCAGTGCTATTCCCAAGCCTCTTTTACATGTGGAGAAGAGCCAGGAGCAGTGAGAGCCCTGGGTGCCCATAGAAGTAAGGACATTCAGAGCTGGGGATTTAGCTCAGCGGCATAAGCACCTGCCTTGCAAGCAGGCAGTCATGAGTTCGATCCCTGGTACCAATAAAAAGAAAAAAGAAAAAAAAAAAAGTGTAAAAAAAAAGAAGTAAGGACATTCACCTGTTCACAGTAACTACTCTGGGTAGGTACTATGCCGTGAACTCAAAGATAAATTCCTCCAGCACCACGGGATCCCTGCTCTCTGGCACAATACAGCAGCTGCCAAAAAGCAGATCTGTACAAAGCAGAGAGGAAGCAGGAGGGAAGGAACCAAAATGTGCCTGGTGGCTGGAGAGTCTGGGAAGGGATCCAAGAGGCTGACACTTGGGGACACGTTAGTGGAGCCTGTGGAAGGGGCTCAGTGTAAGGCTGAGGAAGGAGGATCACAAGTTCAACCCTAGTCTGGGAAATTTAGCAATTTAGTATGACTCTGTCTCAAAAAAAAAAAATTATATATATAGGCTAAGAATATAGTTCAGTGCAAAGGCCTTAGGTTCAATCCCTGGTATGGGAGAAAAAAAAGCTTCTGAAAAAGTCTGAGCAGGGAAGACCCTTGCTTTTGTTTGTTTGTTACTAGGGATGGAACCTGGAGCCTTCACACTGAGCTACATCCCCAGTCTTTTTCTTTTTTCTTCCTTTCTTTTTTTTTGAGACAAGGTCTCACTATGTAGTTCAGGCTGGTCTTGAGCTCTCTATGTAGCCATGCTATGTAGCCCTCGAACTTACAGGGATCCTCCTGCTTCAGCCTGCTGAGTGCTGGGATCCCAGGCATGTGTGACCATGCCCGGCTTATTTATTTATTTAGAGATGGAATGTCTCCATGTACCTCAGGCTGGCCTTAAACTCATGGCAATCCTCCAACCTCAGCCTCCCCATACTAGGATTACAGGCCACCCCACCCAGCATACATTTTAGAATGAGCAGGCGATCAGCACACCCAACCAGGAGGGGATGAGGGAGGTGGGCTGGAGGCCAGACCCTTTCTTGGTGTACTCTTGACCTTCTCCTGGATTCTCCTTGGTGTGGTGGAGTATGGTGGAGGTCTGTGAAGAGTGCCTAGGATGGGAGACTGCCCACCAACTGGTCTGGCCTGCTGTGAGCAGAGGAGGCTGTGAAACTGAGAATGAGCTGCCTTCTTCAGCTGATTCTGGGCCCTCTCTTGTAAGATGAGAAAGCAGCAGCAGAGAGGGCAGCGATGAGTGTTCTTAAAGTGCAGGCCACTATATGATTACTTGGGCTCATATGTGATTAGCCATCAGAGCCCTGTTACAGCTGCAGCAACAGCTATTCCTCTTTTCTTTCTTCCAGAGAGGGCAAAAGCTGCCCAGGGGAGGGATCCTGGGCTAGTCACAGCTCACAGCAAAGTTAAACGGACACTGTTTTTGGATTACTTGAAATTCCCTAAGCAGCTAAAGGAGGCTGAAACATGATTTGGATGAGCAGAAATGCCAGGACAAGTGAAGAGCCCTGGATCTAAAAGGAGGGCAAACCAGGCACAGCGGAGGGCAGGAGGGGAGAGGAGCGAGTGCACAGCTGGTGAGGTGGGTTACAGTGGGTCTTGAGGGCACCTACCTTGGCAACCTGCCCCCGAAGGTCGTGCAGCTCACTCTCCAGGGTGCGCTTCTCACTGAGAGCAGTGCTTAGTGCAGCCTCCTTGGAGTTGAGCAGTGCTTCCAGGTCCTTGAGCCGGGCCTGGGCAGCCATCAAGTCACCCTCTTTTTTTGTATTGCTAAAGAAGAAAGGGTTTCAGAAGTCAGCTGTGCCTCCAGCTGCCAGGAGGGGGCGTCCTGGTTTTAGGTTTGTTTGCATCTGCCTACTCCGATTGAGCTCCCACCTCCCCCCTCAGGTCCCCCAAACCCCCTTCCTGCTTCTCCACCCTTCCCATGACTCAGGGCTCAGGAACGTGCCTAGGGCTAAGGGTGAAGCTAGATCCCATGATATCAATGCTTTTCCCTCTCCCCTCCCAAAAGACACAGGGGCACCTTTGTCTCTCACCCTTCCCACACAGGCCCTAACCTTCTCCTCCCTGGACTCCACCCACTTGCCTTTCAGCTGAGCTTCCCTCCCTCAGAGGAGCCAGAGGACTAGCTAGGCTCCGTGGCCTGGAGTCACATGCCCCTACTGCTTCTCTGTTTGAGCCCCAAAATGATGGCCCCTCTCCGGATCCCTTTTATAGCATGGAGTACTAGGGAAGGAAAGTCTGGTTAAAGGTCAAAGAGAGACCTGGGACAAGGGCAATGAGGTGGTAGTATTGACCCTTCCCTCTTTCAGGACTACTGTGGTTTCCTGACCCAGGGAGAGCAGAAGGGTCCCCACCTCTTTCCTATCCCTGAGAAAACACTGAGTCTCACCATCAGCCCAAGCCTTAACATCTGGCTCCAGATGTGGCTCCCTGACCTCCAAGTCCACCTGGACTCCTAGCTGGAGCCTCCCTGCTCCTCAAACTGGCAAAACTGTTACTGTACCTAACTTCCCAGAGCGATGCTGCCCTCCCGCGCTTTGGCGGGCCCCTGGTCATTTCTGTCAGGGAACTGGAGAAAGAGAGGTCCAATTTCCTTACAGCCTCCAGGGAAGCCAAGAACTGTCCAGGCTGACATTACACTTGCTTCACAAGAATAAGCAGAGAGCAAGCTGTAGACCCAGGGAGTGGCAGAAAAAGATCCCAGGGCCTTGTCCCAGATGCTGTCTGCAACCTTTCAGTTCCCATATACAAACTCAGTGTGGCAGACAGAAAAAAACTAAACTCAGGCAGGCGGGAAAAGCCTACCCCAGGGAGAAAGAGGTAACACAGTTGTGCCAACATTTTCCTTCTGCCACAAAAGCCCTCAGCTCCATGAGGACAGGGAGAGAGCCTACACTGCTGGAAGCTCAGGAGGGAGGAGACACTTAACAAGGAACACACTTCCAACTTGGCCTCCACTATGCTGGGGAGAGGACAGAGGGACACCCCAGGGAGCAGGGGAAGGGACAGAACAAATTGTCTAATGCAACAGTGTGTCCTACACAAAAGAGGCCCTTCCACAACCTTGGGATTGTCTCCCTCCTCTGTCTCAGCCGAAATAGCTAAAAATAAAGTCAAACCCCAGCTCAGGTTTTGGCTGCCATCCGGCCCAGCCCCTGGCTGGGAGTACAGCCCCAACTTTCCATGACTTCAGAGCTGTTCTGAAGCTGAGGCAGCTGCAGGGGGAGGGAGGAAAATGAAGAAAAACTGCTGGTAAAGTGAAGCGAGGAGGCAGACATAGACTCCAGGCTCTTTGGGCCCCTTCCAAGGCTGGCATGTGCTGGCCAGAAGAGGCCTCTCTCCCCTGCAGGCCAACTGCAGTAGCTGGCCACATGTGGCGCCTCCCTGAATTTAAAGAATTACTCCTTGGCTCAGCCACCTCCTTTTACAGATAAGGAATGGGAGGTGCAGAGGAAGGTGGGTGGTCCTGCAAGCTGGCTAATGGTCTGAGACTGCTCCCCCCACCTTCCTTAATGCCTCCCAGACCAGACCACAAGGCTCTGTGAGTAGACCCTGCGCCACAAGATGCCCCAGAAGGGCAGCCTGAGCTAAGAGACAGAAAGGTGTGCAGGGTATTTTCAGCTCACATCCTGAGAACATCTCTTCCCTAGTCTTATCTCCCTTGCCTCCTTGGACACCAGAGAAGTAGTCGCTCCTCAGGAAACAACCCTTCCTTGGCACTGCCCAACAGACACTGAGGAAGACAGATGCTGTCCTCTGGTAGCCGATGATCTGACACGCACAGGAGTTTAACTGTTTTGGAACTGTTTTGTTTTGTTTTCACTGCAACCTCTTCCTGTTGCTCCCAAAGGTGGGATGTCATGGTAATAATAATAATATACAGTCATGGGTGGGAGGGTATTGTTCAATTGTAGAGCCCTTGTCTAGATGTGCTAGGCTCTGGGTTCTAATCACCAGCACTGCTAATATATATATATATATATATATATATATATATGTCATCAGTCTCTTAATGACAGTTTACATTTGAGAGGCTGAAAATTTCATTGTGCAAACATTCTAGTGTACTTATGCTATGCTGTCACTAGACAATATAATCTTTTTGGGGTTTTTTTGGTAGCAGAGATTGAACTCACAACCTCATCCTTGCCAGGCAGGTGCTGTACCGCTGAGCTACATCCCCAGTCCTAGACCATAATCTTTTGAAACAGGGAGAGAACTATCTTTCATATATATGGTCTGTCCTTGATTAAAACATTATATGGGGGACACAACTAATAGCAAACACACAACTTATTACATATAAGGCACCGCTCTAAGTATTAGTGTCAATTCACTGAAACTTCATAGCTATCCTCTGAGAAAGATGCAATTACTGTTCTTACGGAAACTGAGGCAGAGAGGTCCTATAGAAATAGATAGCAGACCTAGAAAAGGATGATGTACCAGCACTTACCATGATATGTTAATTCTTTTTCTTTTTTTTTTTTTTTTTTTTTTTGGTCTTTTTTTATCAATACTGGGGATCGAACTCACGACTGCCTGCTTGCAAGGCAGGCGCTTATGCTGCTGAGCTAAATCCCCAGCCCTGATATGCTGACTTCTAAATAAATTAGGTTTTGTCTTTTCCCCTCTGGAGGTGCTAGGTGCTAGGGATTGGTCCTGGGTCCTCTTGCTTGCTAGGCAGGTGCACTATCACTGACCACACCACATACCCACCACTTCCTGCAGGCTTCATTAGCACTGCAGAGAGGTGATTAAAACTAAGTCACATCCTGAAGATGAAAGAAACCATCTCAGAGCTCAGAGGGAAGCAGGGAAGTGCCTCTGCGGTTTTCTTAGTTAGGCATGGGGAGCTCCCATCTGTGGGGAAGAAGCCACTACTACCCATGGCCCATGACTCAGACCTTGGGAGCACCAATCACCATTTCCTTTCTAGAAGACACTGTAGACTGAGCAGGGACCACAGCAGACACTGACCAGGCATTCAGCCCCTAGAAGCCCTACAGGCCCAGGCCCCAGCCGCCCAGGGATGGCCTAGGAAGGCAAGGCACGGGCTGAGCACTGTGGCTGGGAAGCTGAGTTGACTTTGAGGAAAGGGTGAGGCAGGCCAGGAGCTGGGGAGGGTAGGTGCCTGGCCTCCCCAGGTGACTCATGCCCAGGCAGACAATACCAGGGCAGGGGTTGGGAAATCCTCTAGTGCTCACAGGGGAGATCTTGGCTTCCCAAATCCTGCCCTAGGCCCGGCGCCATGCTGGTTGGGCCAGTTCTTCCCTCATCTGCATCTTCCACAACACACCCCCTCCCCCAGCACAGGAGTGGTTCCATTCCTGCAGCAGCCTCTTGAGACAAGAGATGGGGATCCTGCTGCATTCATTCCACAGTTGGCAAAACCCACCCCAGGAAGGAAAGAAGGGGGATAGGGTGGGGGCAGGGAGCTTCGAAAAAGGAGTGAGGTAAAAGATGTGGAGCTGGCAGGTGCCTAGGCCAGGTTCCACCAGGCAAGGTTGGCGGGTTAGTGCAGAAGGGCACCAGAGGGCCTACTAGGCACCCCGGGGCTGGGCCTTGCTGCCCGCCCACTGAGTCACTGACCCCTAGGCCAGATATGGTAGCCCGCAGCCTGTTTGCATTTGGTTGCTGGGAGCAACGAGCAGGCTGGAGGGAGAGGCCCGCATTTCCTCCTTGCGCCTGGGAGAGGCTGCTTAGCCAGACAGACCTCAGACTGGGGCTAAAAATAAGAAGTGGGAGGAGACTAGGAGCAGGGGCGGAGAGGAGCCCACACCCGGATTGGGCAGCCCGCCTCACCGGCCCTCGGAGTTCCCCATCGCGAAGCCGGCAGGGGCACCTCCAGTGAGGGGGTGGAAAGATCTCGGGCCAGGGTACTTCCTGTCTCCTGGGGAACGCGCCCCCTGTGGCTGGGAAGGCCTGAGTGAGTGACAGGACTGGTCGCACCAGCCGGTGGGAGATCTCCCAGAACCTCCAGGTGTCTCAGGGCAGATTGGGGGTCTCCTGCGGCCACCCTAAATGGGAATCTCCACCGCACCCCAAACCTGCCTGCATCCTCCTCCCTCTCTCAGTTTCCGTTGTGTGTGTACCGGGAGTTGAATCCAGGGCATTCACATTGAGTTAAATATTCCCAGTCCTTTTTACTTTTATTTCATTTATTTTTGAGAGGATCTCATTAAATCCTAAATATGCCCAGGCTGGGCTTGAATTTACAATTAGCCTTCCAGGGTGCTGGGATTACAGGTACAGAATGTGCCATCATGGCCTGCAGCAATTCCATTATTTTTAAAATTGTATCACCAGGTATGGTGGAGGACTGCTTCAAGACCAGTCTGAACTATACACCCAGAACGTGTTTCTAAAATCCAAATACAGCCCAGTGTGGTGGTACATACTTGTAATCTCAGTACTACAAAGTGAGACTCTGTCCTCCCCCCCCCAAAAAAAACCAAATACAATAAATAATACGCATACATATGAATAATCTATATAATATGTACATTTGGTACAATTTTTTTTTTTTTGAGACAGGGTCTTGCTATGTAGTGTAAGCTGATCTTGAACTCAGTTAAGTAGCCCAGGCTGGCCTTAAACTCATATTGCTCCTCCTGCCTCAGCCTCCCAAGTGCTGAGATCACAGGGGTATACCACCACACCCAGCCAAAAAGGTTTACACATTTGCTCTGCCCTCTGTTCCAGCAAACCCTCCCATCACACTATGGTGTATAGTCCCTCTACCTCTTCCTCCATTCCTCAGTGGAGCTCTTTTTTTTTTTTTTTTTTTTTTTTTTTTTGTCTTTTTTCCTTTTTATCAGTACCAGGGATCGAACTCACGGCCTGCTTGCAAGGCAGGCTCTTATGCCACTGAGCTAAATCCCCAGCCCCTCTCAGGGGAGCTCTACCCAGCCCAGCCCTGCTCTGCTGGTTTCAGCTAATGTCTATCTTCAGGGGCTGGGGCCTTTTCCCTGTGCCCTCTGAAAGCCAGACACTAGGCAGCTCACATGCTCAGGATTTCTCGTGTGATCTTTTCTTGCACTTTTACAACTGAGGAAACTGAGGCTTGGAGAAGGGCAGCTTGACTCTAAAAACCTGTTTACCAGGTCACTTGAGGGCACTAACAGCAGATGGAGAAAATACAGAACTGCAAAATGGGTCTGGGGGTGTGGCTCAGTATAATGTGTGTTCAGCATGTGTAGCCCTGGGTTCTATTCCCAGAACCAGAGAAGTGAAGGGAAAAAAATGGCCTGTTTTTTGTTTTGTTGTTTGTTTTAATGGCCTGTTGAGCTAGGTCTGGTGGCACATGCCTGTAATCCCAGCACTAGGGAGGCTGAGGCAGGCAGATCACAGGTTCAAGGCCAGCCTGGGCTACTTAAGTGAATTTAAGGTTAGCCTGAACTACACTGTGGAAAAAAAAAAAAAAAAAAAAGAGGCCTATTACAGGCAGACAGTATGAGAGACTGAATGAGAAAGCTGGGAGATACATGTGCCTTTGCCTTCATACCTAGTCTGTGACAGAGGCCTAGTGAACCTACCATTCCTGGCTACTCTCACTGACACCCTCACATTCACTCACATCAGTGTGGAGCCAGAAGTCCTCCTCATCCTGGCATTTAGGGCACAGGACTACTCTGGAAAGGAGACCTTGAAAAGATGAACTAAGGGTGACAAGTATCCCCAAGACTTACAAGCCCCTTGACTCTTCCCCAAACCCTCCCTTATGAAGTTCTGGCTGTCTTACACCCGGAAATCATATGGTAGGTGCACTGGACTGGATTTTCCTCCCAAACACATGGCCCACAGCTGGTAGGGTCCAGCTTTCGCACACCTCTCTTGGGTATGACAACTGCTAAGAATGTCCCAGTTCTGTGGCCTCTCAAACCTCTCTCCAGAGCAGCCAGGCTCCCAGCTGTCTTTCCCCCAAAGTCAGATCTTAATTCCAGGAGACGGGAGGGACTGGGGCAGGGGGCACTAGTGCTGAGGGAGATGAAGGCTTGCTGACATGTTCAGACACAACTCCAGTGGAGGCACTGGGCCTGGCAGGGGGCCAGGCCTGAGTCACAGCTGCTGCCTGTATCAACGTGGCATTATACAAAGAAATTGGGGCTAGAAGCCAGGGCACCAGGCGCTGGCTTCTTCACCTGGCTTCCTCACCAACTTTCCTCACCAAGTCCCTTGCTAAACTCCGCTTCCCATCTTCTGGTCTAGTTCTCTAAAAGTCATTCCTGTGTTGTCACAAAAATGCAAGGGTGTGGCCTAGGGGGCAAACCAAGAGAAACAGGATCAGGGAGGCAGGAAGGGATGGCCTAAGAAGGCAGAATGTCCTGAGACAGGATGGATGGAGGCCACTGGTCACAGGGTGGGGCATTCAGGGATCTTCACAAGAAGGCGACTCAGCAGTCCCATCTTGAGACTCATCAGTCTTCCAACATGGTAACCCATATTTATTAACCCTGACAGCATAAGGAGACATTAGGAGCCATACCCCCAGGTTAGGAGAGGAAGTGGGGCAGGATCTGGGACTTCTGGTCCCACTGCATTCCTGGGAAGATGCAGTGCTGGCACCAGCCGGCAGGGGGCGGCAGCGCCGGAGCCTCTTCCGTCACCGGCTTCCTCTCCACTGCTCAGAATTCCTAGCTTCCCAAAGCCAGCCCTTCGGGGGCTCATTCGTGTCAATTCCTCCACTTATTCCCCACTAAATGCTGATCATCGTCTCTTGCCAATACAACTTGAGAAAAAAGTTCTCAAGCAAAAGCAATCGCTCGGCCTCCTGTTCCTGACCTGGACTGGCTTCTGGTCTCCTGTCCACGCTGTACTCTGCCCTCCACGGTGACTCAGCTCCCCTGCGGAGCAGGGATATTGGCCAAAAACAGTCCTAGCTTTGACAAGCAGGATTTTGGCTTCTGGTCTCCCAACTAGACAGCAGGGTGGGAAGACTTTTCTTCCCAAACTGTCCACTTTCATAAAGATCTGCTAAGAGCCTAGATGTCACAGACCAGCCTCAGGCTGGGGGAGCTGCTCCGGGTGCAGGAGGGTGGAAGGTAGGCAGGTCAAGGTCACTGTGTACCGCAATCTGCTCTAAGCGCATGGTATCTAGTCCTGGTCCGCTGTAAGTACTTGGCCTTCCCTAAGGCCTCCCTTCTAACCCTACACAGGTCTGGCAATGGAAGGCATTTCTGTGCCATCCCTCCCTGTCCCCGTCTGAAAGGCAAGGCACACCCGCCTTTCCTACTAGCAGGGAAAGCAGAATACCAAGAGGGTAATGTCACAATAATTAAACAAACTATCTCAGGAAATAGAGGAGAGTAGTACTGTTTTGTTTTGGTTGTTTGTTTTGAGACAGGGTTTCACTTTGTAGTGCAGGCTAGCTTTGAACTCACTAAGTAGTCCTTCTGCCTCAGCCTCCCCAGTGCTGGGATTACAGGTGAGCACCACCATGGCTGTATTAGTGGGTTTTTATTTATTTATTTGGGGAGGTATACCAGGAATCAAACTCACAACCTTGAGGGTGCCAGGCAGGCGCTGTGCCCTTTTACTAGTGTTTTTAATTCCATTGCTAGTGGAAAATATTTCTATTGAGGATAGTCCTGGGTATCAATTACATTCACATTGATTGTATCTGACTTGCCTACTAATAAATTGATATTTTAAAGGACTGTTTTCTTTTTTTTCCTAAAGCTTTGTATTTAAATTAAAAACAAGTTATAAGTTTTTTAATGTACAGGTACAAATGCTCTATGATGAATGTGATCATATATCTAAAATGTACCAATAAAATCTAATTTTAAAAAATAGCAAAAAGAAAAAAAAAATAAAGGACTATTTTCTCACTTTGTAGGTCATTGTATAAGATTGGAGCCTCAGGGTTCTCTAGAGATCTTTTAACCCTCCTCCCCTTTTTTTGTACCTGGAATTGAACTCAGGTACTGGTGCTTGCCAGGCAGGCACTGTGCCTCTGAGCTATATCCCTGGCCCAAGCCCTTTCTTTTATAGCTGGGGAACTCTGGAGAGGGGAAGTGACTAGCTCAAGGTCACGTAGCAATTTAGTGGCAGGGCTAAGCCTACAACTAAGGACATGGAGGGCTGGGGCAGTTTCCACTATCTCACACTATCTGTAGCTCTGGTGGTGGGCCACCTTGCTTCAGAAAACAGCCTACACCTCCCCAGGTGTCTCCAAGAATTTTAGCACTCAGCCTGTGTTACCTTTGGCAGGCTCATGGGAGCCAAGGTGAGAATGGGAGGGTCTATCTCAAGTGCCTGGGCTTCCCAGGAGCCAGGCTTGGTCTTGTGGCTGGCTGCAGCTGCTTGAGGTAGTAAAGTGGCAGGGAGGGATGGGGGGGGGGGGACGGGGATGGGGACAGGACAGTTGGTAGGTAAAAGGAATCTTCTACCAGTTATCTCCCAGCTGTCCCTGACTTCAGCTCTGATCCTGAGCTACTGAATAGGACCAGGAGAAGAGGCAGTGGGCACATCCCATGCAAGAGGAAGTCTCAGACTCCTAAAGGCCAGGGGCAGGCATTAGGAGCCCAATAAGTACTTCTCAGCCCCCAGGTTTAGCTGGTTTAGCTGTACCTTCCAATCAGAATGTAGACTGGGAAGAGAGTAGTTTAGAGAAGTAAGAGGAGGAAGCCCCCTCAAGGCATCCTCAAAGACCCCAATCGCTGGTCCCTGTCAAAGGGCAAGCTTCCTTACAATCCAGGTAAACAATTCTCATGACAATCTCAAGACATACAAATCACCAGGCTCCCCAAACTCTGTCTCATAATCTATGGTCCAGTGGGATTCTGGTCCTTCCAGGCCCCGGCTAGGGCCAAAGGTATTGATGAAGAAAGAGTTAACAGGCCCAGGCAGGAGAGCAGAGCATTAAGGCCTCACTAGTCCCACAGCAGAATCTGCAGGCTGCAGGAATGAGCGTCAGTTACCTATCCTCACCTTATCCCCTCTAGATCTTCAACTTGTCCCTAAGCATAGAGAAGTGAGCGCTGATGACGGAAGTACCAAACTGAAGTTGGCCATGGTAACACACACGTGTTATTCTGCACTAGGGATCCTGAGGTGGGAGGATCATGAACAACACAGTGAGACCCTGTCTTACCAAAACCAGAAAGAGAGAGGGAAAAAAAGAAGAAGGGGGGGGAGGGGGGAGGAGGGAGAAGGGGAGCAGGGGGAGATCCAAGGGGAAGTCAGAAGGCCCATGTTTAAGTCCTGACTTACTACCACTTGCTAGTTGGCATAGGGCAAGCTCCACATCTCCATACCTGTTTTTGTCTTGAAAGGAGCCTGCATCTCCCTGCCTATCTGCACCAGGGTTGCAAAAGGCAGGCAATCGAGGAAGTTGTCAAGCGTAAGGGCCTGATGGAAGGAAGAGGTGCTTCTCCTTTGTGGGCCTGGGATCTCCCCCATTCCTGACTCAGCCTTCCTCCCACAGTTCCGCAAGGGAAGGCACAGGCCTTGGCATGGTGGTACAGCCCCAGCTATCACTCTAGATCACTCTGCACTCTAATTACTTGTGCACAGTGCTTGTCCAGAGCCCTGCTTCCAGACCCTTCCAAAGGGTCTTAGAAACCAGACAGGAAAGGGACCTCTGGAGAAAAGGCAAAAGATACAGACATTCGAGCCTCTTTTCTCTCCTTTAAGACATCTGCTGTCAGGGCTGGAGGTTTGGCTCAGTGGCATAAGTGCTTGCCTTGCAAGCACGTGGTTGTGAGTTTGTTCCCCAGTACCAATAAAAAAAAAAAGATATCTGCTATCTCCACTGTGTCTCCTGCTGTCTCCCTCTCTCTCTCTCTCTCTTTTTTTTTTTTTATCTTTTTCTTTTTTATCAGTACCAGGGATCGAACTCACCACCGCACACTTGCAAGGCAGGCACAGGCGCTTATGCCACTGAGCTAAATCCCCAGCCCCTCTCGCTGTCTCTTTTAAAGCCACCCTGGGGTGGCAGAAGGTAGGGCATCATCTGAGTCATCCATCCACCCTAGGCAAGATGACTGGGGTGGGGCCCAGAAACCCAAGCTTGGACCCCATGTGCCCCTTCCCTGTCCTTGCAATTTTCCCATTTGTGCCTAAAATCCAGCCCAACAAAGAGAACCCATTGTGGTCAAGGTATTCAGGCTGGGTCAAGGATTACCACACCATCTTACAGACAGCTCTGTACCCAATTCTACTCCTGGCCCTGAACTCTGAGCTCTAATTAAACATTAAGCCAGGCAACACCTTCTTTCCTGGGAGGGGCTAGGCCACTTCACTTCAACCTGAGAACAGCAGATACAAAAAGGGGCAAGCAATTCCAGCTCTTCCCACTGTAGACACAGAAAGTGACCCACACCCCAGTCTGAGTCCCCTTGATCTTCTCTAGCCTGGGATCTAAGTGTGTAAACCTCCCCCACTTTCCGGAAGCCCAGCCTCCCTAGTTAGGATCAGTGGGAGAGAATAGAGGCAGGTGGCTAAATATAACAAGTACACACACTGCTCCAGTGGCCCCACCACATGCGCACACACTGGCCTGGTGTCCCAGGCCTGGACAGCTGCACCGTGAGGCACAGGAGACAGACTGGCATGGCCCAGTAAGTAAGAGGCTATAGACTCCCCTGGCCTATTCCCCAAACAATTTTTCCCCAATTTTAATAATATCCTTCATAGGGCTAGCAAGGGAGCTCAGATAACTGAGAGGACTTGTTTAAAAACACTATTCACTCACTTACTAGACCAGCCCTACCTTACTTCCTGTCTATCTTGCTAAATTGTTCATATTTCTACTAAAAAAGACAAATGATCCCTCAAGTGGGTATGAAGTTTGAATCCCAGCCATTCAGGATACTGAGGCAAGAGAACTGCAAGTTTGAAGCCAACTTGAGCAACTCAGTAAGGCCCTGTCTCAGAATATTAAAAAAGACAAGAGGGCTGGGGATTTAGCTCAGCAGCATAAGTGCCTGTCTGGCAAGTACAAGGTTGTGGGTTCGATCCCTGGTACCCCCCCCCCCAAAAAAAAAGACAAGAGAAAAAAAGAGAGAGAGACCATGCTGAGCACGGTAGCACAAGCCTGTAATCACAGCACTCAGGAGACTAAGGCAGGAGGATCGTTGCAATTTTGAGATCAACCTGGGCTACAAAGTGCTACAAAGTGAGCTCAAGGTCAGCCTGAATTGCTTAGAGACCCTGTCTCAAAAAAAAAAAAAAAAAGCCCCCCCCCCAAAAAAAAAGGACTAGAGCTAGATCAGTACCTTGGCACTTGCCTGGCATGTTCAAGGTTGTGAGTTCAATTCCTGGTATGAAAAAAAAAAAAAAAAAAAAACCTGGCTGGGGATATATAATTCACAGTTAAGAGTGTTTACTTTCAATCTCCAGTACAAAAAAAAAAAAAAAAAGAAAGAAAAAGAAGAAGAAGAAGAAAGAAAAGTGCTGAGTGTGGTGGCTCACTCCTGTAATCCCAGCACTCGGTAGGCTGAGGCAGGAGGATCGTTGCAAGTTCAAGACCAGCCTGGGCTACAAAGTGAGCTCAAGGCCAGCCTGAACTGCATAGAAAGACCCTGTCTCACAAAAAAAAAAAAAAAAAAAAAAGAAAAAGAAAAGAAAGAAAGAAAGAATAGAGCTGGGTTTATAGCTCAGCTACACAAATGCCTGCCTCGCAAGTGTGAGGTTCTGCGTTCTATCTCTGATACTAAAAAAAAAAAAAAAAAAAAAAGGGTAAGAATGGCTGATCTAGCCTGGGGTGGTGGTTCGTGCTTGTAATCCCAGTACTCAGGAGGCTGAGGCAGGAGGATCATTGTGAGTTCGAGACCAGCCTGGGCTACAAAGTTAAGGCCAGCCTGAACATTCATAGAGAGACCCTGTCTCACCAAAAAAAAAAAAAAAAGAAAGAAAAAAAAGAAGAATGGCTGATTTGATCAGGGTTATATAAGGTTCTGGGAAGAGCAAGAGTCTGGAGAAGATAACACACACACACACACACACACACACACACACACACACACACAAAAGCGGAGAAGCCAAAGCCCAAGGCTACTTGGGGATCTCCAACACTCTCTGCCCTAAGTCTCCATTGAGAAAAGGGAAGAGGAGAAAACCAAACCACTGGAGGATGAAAAGAAAGCTTTCAGGCTCCCAAAGGCCATTTTAGAAAAGAAGGTGGAATCAAGCAGGGTGGGGTAGGGTGGGGCAGGGATGGGTGTAGTGGGAGTGGCCTAAAGCTCCCAACGGCTGGATTTCAAAAAATGTCACTGTATTCCAGTAGTTTAATAAGGCAAAGATCAAGACATCTCCCATCTCCCGCCAAGAGGATGGGCCAGAGCAGAGATTACTAAGGCTTGGCTGAGAAAATGAAAGTAGAGGGAGGACAAGGCAGAGCCCCTGACCCTCGAAAACATCAGGCAGAGGGCCCAGTAGGAGGGAAGGGGTACCCCAGATCTGGCCATAGCACAATTTCCTGGGCTGGGCATCTGCCCTGGGTCTCCCCCCTCACTTGCATTCCTGGGCCTAGCAGGCCAAGGGCTGTGGGAGCTGCGGGGGAGCCAATCTCCTGGAGCTGTTCTAAGGGGCCTAACCAAATCCAAGAAAGGTCCCAGACACATAGCATGCGAGGGAGAGCTTTCCAGCTCTTAGAAGGAAGCCAGGAAAGATTGTGCCAAAGGGGTCACCACCACACCTTTTGCAGAGGACAAAGGGGCCGCCCAGACTCGATGACCTCTCTCTGCCCGCTGGACAGATGCCAAGGCTCTGTCTCAGGGGGTATTATGTATTCAGAGCCAAGTTTGGCGAAGTTGGCAGTATGCCAAGCCTGTCAAGAAAGTTCTAAGGGGACCCTTTTACTCATCCCCGTGTGTTCTGGGTGTCCAGAGTTCAGAGACCTGGCAGAGCCAGTTCTGCATTGCTCAAGTCCCTCCCCCAGGCTCCAAAGAGTTGTCAAATCGTATCCTGACACACTGAGGGCCTGCCACCAGCCCCTACCTACCCGCGATGTCCTCTATTCTCTCCCGGAGACCCCCTTCCCTTTCTGTGGGGTCTTGACAATTCCCTAGGTACTGTCAGTCACCCGTTGGGGGCAGTTCCCAACTGGTGGGAGGGAGGAGACTGGCAAAGTTACGGACTGCCCGGGGCCCTTGGCTTCTTTCTTGGAGCCGGCCGGCAGCGCACTGTCCACCGCCCTCATGCCAGCGTCCAGCACGCCACCACCTGGCTGCACTCACCGAGCCTTGAGCTCCTTAAACTCCTCGCGCACTTTGCCCAGCTCCAGCTGCAGGCGGGCGCGCTCCTTGGCCACTGAGTCAAGGGTCTTGCGGGCATCCCCCAGCTCGGCCTCGTAGGCGGCCTTGATGCCAGAGACCTCACGGCTGACCACCTCTTCCGACTCGGTGATGCGAAGGCGCAGCCCTGCATTCTCCGTCTCCAGCGAGCGCACGCGGTCGATATAGACGGCCAGCCGGTCATTGAGCTCTTGCAGGTCCTCCTTCTCCTGAAGCCTGGTGATGCGGGTGGGTGACAACGGAGTAGAGGTGGCCTGCGCCCCGCTGCGGGTGGCGCGCCGCTGGGACGGGGTCTCCATGGCCGGCAGGGTGGCAGCACTGCCCGAAGGGCAGGGGTCCCGGGAAGGGCGCTGGGCTTGAACGGAAGGCAGAGACTGCTCGGGGGCGGAGCGCGCAGACCGCTGGCTCTGGCGAGCGCAGAGAGCTGGGCCGGGCGCAGTCCGACGTCGGGATCTGGGTTGGCCGGTGTAGGTGCGGCGCTCCCGCGAACACTGACTGAGTCACCGGCGCCGGGGCCCAGCTCTAATAGGTCCTCCTCTGCAGGGGGCGGGGCTGCTTCTCTTAAAGGGGCAGTCACATACCACGTGGGTGGGGCGGGAGTGGCAAGGAGGGGCAGGACCGCACCCTTTCCCGGGCACTCCAGTCTGCGCGGGTCTCTATGGTCTTGGTTACTGCCTATTAGGTTCTCTCAGCTTTAAGCTTGTCCCCAGTGCCTTAAGCCTGCTAGAGTACAGGCCAGAGCCAAGAGATGGCAGTGGGTGGGCAAATCAGGACGAGGTGGGGGCGGTAAGTGGGTGCAAAGCAAGGGAATGAGTTAGGAAGCGGAACGGGGGAGGGCTGAGTGGTGCCCCTCCGAGTGACTCACCCTTCTTCCACCACTGTCCCCTCCACCCCCACCTCCCAGTAGTGAGTCACCTCTACCCCCCTCCACTTGTGGGCCGCCCATTCACCGCTACATCTTGGAAAGCCAGGAGGAGACTATGCCCCGGTTCCTTGGGAAGCTCATTTATGCCCACAATTTTGGGGCAGGGTCAGGAATCCAGGGTTCTTTCCCCTATGTTCTGTCTCAGCTTATCTGCCTTTAAAACCAACCAGTGAGTCTTTGATGCAAACAACAATACTGGGTCACCCAGAGAAGTCCAAGAATAGGACTCAGAGTATGCCCCTTCCCACCTCCTGCTCTCTTCCTTTGAATCCAGGCCTTGGAAAAAGGCCACCTAGATCTCTACCCATTCTGTCCGTTTCTACTGTTTACTCTATCCAACCAACTCCAGGACTCATTTTTTTTCCAGGACTGTACTTATTTTAATGGATAATTTAAAACAGACACAGAGTTGTGTGTACATTCACCACGTTGCCAGGATACCAGGTCCCAGATTTTTGTGGTTCCCTGAAAGGGCTGAAAGGGGGAGCTGTGTGTGTGTGTGTGTGTGTGTGTGTGTGTGTGTGTGTGTGTTGGACAACCAATGTTTGATCTCCATCTTGGTTCCAGCCAGAGACTGAGAGATAGGGGACAGCAAACATCTCATAGCCTTGCTGACTATGAAGGCCAGCAACACAGTGATCTATCTCCACACTCCCCTGTGGCCAGAGGTCTGCTTGCCATCCAGCCCAGAGAGGGAGGGGGTCTTACCAAACAGTATCACTCAGGTCCAGAGATTTCCCTGTCCTAGGCTAGTATGCAGCTTCCATCCATCCTTTGTTCAGCCTTCTACTCTCCTCTAGCTGGTTCTGGCCACCCTGCCAGCAACCACACCCTGTCTAAAAGATGGCAGTGCTGAGTTCCTGGTCATCCTGCCTGGCGTGGGGGGGGGGGGGATATGGGAGGGGATGGGAGGAGCACTCCTGCAGCTTATTCTTTGCTAAGGAAACTGGGAATTAGATTATGCTGCTAACTCCACCAGCTCCAGCACTTCTCTAGGACATGTGGGAAGCAGGACTGGATAGCACTTGGTTCTGAGGTTGGGACCAGGCCTCCAAGGGACCAGGGGCTGCAGCGGGATTAAATTAAGGTGAGGGCCAGGCATGTTGGCACATGCCTATAATCCCAACACTCGAGAGGATGAGGCAGAAGAATCATTTGCAAATTTGAGACCAGCCTGGGCTATAAAGTGAGCCCAAGGCCAGCCTGTCTGACAAAGACAAAACAAAAGCAAAAACAAACAATAAATTAGGGTGAGGACTCTGGGTATTTGTGGAGGGACTCTACATGGAAATACGTGGGTTCTCATTTCTGTGCAAGGGACTAGGCAATACAGTGGGAACCCAGGATGCCACCAGGTGACAGGACCCAGGACATAGGTCTTGCTGAGCTGCCATGCTGGGCCTCCTAAACAAAAACTCTGCTCTGCCTTCCCCGTTCTGCTCCCTAAATCAGGAGCAGGGACATGGTGTGAGGAGTTAGTGAAACACAAGGGACAGGCTTGGGCTGTTCCCACTGTCTCAGCCCCTCCCTGCCACTGAGCTCTCCACTGCCTCTTGGCTGAAGATTTAAAGCCACACTTAAACCTTCCTATCCTAGACCTGCCCCCATCTTTGGGGAAAAGGTGAGCTTTCATCCCAAGTTCCACTTTGAGCTCTTTCCAAAGGGTCTCCCTTACCACCACCACCAAAATGGCCTCAATCCTAAATCTGAGTTTCAGAGGGGGAAAAGTCTTTATCCTGCATATTCCATCCTGACTGTGAACTTCAAACACCATGAATCTACTCTCCCCAAGCCAGAGCATAGAACACCAATCCTAGAAAGAACAGGAGAAAAATAGGAGAGGCCACGCCCAGAGGAGCTGGGGAAAAGGAAACTGTGATAGTGTGGTGACCAGGTTTATCCTGCCCTTCACTCCCTGCGTGGTGTTTGGTCTGCTGGCACAGGGTAGCTACCAAAGATGGGACTGAATAGGGCATGGTGGTGCATGCCTGTAATCCAAGCACTTGGGAGGCTGAGACACTGAGTTTGAGGACAGCTGCTGTGCTGTGCTAGCTCTCAAGGAAGCTTCCACTGATGAAGACAGAAGAAGCAGCAAAACTAAGAAGTCCAGGTGGTTAAAGAACAGCATGGTGCTCTAACCTGGCTAATGAATTCCAAATGGATCCTGGAAGTCTCAGGGCTATAGCATTAATGAATACACTCACAATATAGTAGCCAAAACCAGTTCATGGTGGCAGGTGCCTTAATCCTAGCACTCTGGGAGGTTGAAGTAAAATCAAAAATTGAAGCCCAGGTGGGGGTTTTTAGCTCAGAGGCATAAGCACCTGCATGGCAAGTGTAAGCTCGTGAGTTTAATCTCCAGTACAAAAAAAAAAAAAAAAAGTTCAAGGCCAGCCTGGGCAATTTAGCAATGCAGCTCAGAGCTAATGCCATGTATATACGATCTATATGGTGGTTCAAGCTAAGGAACGGTTGGGATGCTTGCCTTAAGGAACAATGACCTGGGCGGTCGGTGAGGCTCCTCTGTGTTTTATAGCATGTTGGGTCTCCCTTTGTAATCTCTCTTCCTGAAAGTGTTATGAAGGACCAAATCTTGTCCTCAGTCCTAAGCCTGGCCTCATGGCAGCATACAAGAGTTGTATCTGGCCCTGGCACCTTTCAGGTGAATGACTCTAGGTCGGTCATTTCATTTTTTCAGTCTCAACTTCCCCATCTGTAAAATGGGGATATTCCTATAAAGAAGGTAATACACATTTGAAGGTTTATTGGAGAGGGTAAGTTTAGGACTGTCACAGAAGTATAGAGAATTCTCTCCTATAACAAGTATTTTTGAATATCTGCTATGTGTCAGGCCTTCTACTAGGCACTAGGCATTTGACAGTGTAGAAAACATTAAAAATCAGGCCATGGCTTGAAAACCAGGCCAATCTGTAGCTCAGTGGTAAACCTCCTGCATAGCATGCACAGGGCCCCATGTTCCATCTCTAGCACTGCAAAGAGCAAGGACAGAAACAGTTAAAAATGTCCACCCTCAGGGAACTGACATTTTAGTGGGGACAGCCAATAACAAAAGGCAAAATTATGGGTATTTTTTTTGAGACAGGGTCAGGTTGGCCTTAAACTCAGTCTAGCCCAGACTGGCCTTGAATTTTTGGCTATCATCCTGCCTTGGTCTCCTAAATGTTGGGATTACATGTGTGAAAACATACCTGGCAAAATTATAGTTTCTTGTAAAGTGACAAGTGATATGAGAATAAAAAAAAGCACTGCTCCAAGTAAAGAACTTTATACTTTTACAATTTTTTTTGTACTGAGGATTAAACCCAAGAGCACTCTACCACTGGGTTTCATTTCCATCCCTTTTTATTTTTTATTTTGAGCCAGAGTCTAGCTAAATTGCCCAGCCTGGCCTTGAATCTGCCCCAGTCTCCTGAAGGCTGGGCTTTACCAGCATGCACTACCACCACACCTAGTCTCTCTAGGTGTGTATTTTCACACACATTCCCAGCCTGATTCACAAAATGACCTCATGGACTGAAGACTGTCTCACCACTTACTACAGGTGAAGTGGATTTTCCCAAAACCAAACAGTAAAAAACATGGGAGCTCAGAACTTGAGGCCAGTGGCCTGGTCCAAACCCAGGGCGAACTTGACCATCTTCTGGCACTTTGGCTGGACACACACGTGCCAAGAGTCTGTGCAGAGGTACTGGAGTTGGAAAGAGCTTAGTGTGCAGCCTCTGCCAGGAGGACAGCAGCAGGACAAGGCTGGAACTGGTGGGTGGACAGGCAGTGGGGGAGGGGAAAGGGATGAGGGAAGAAGGAGGTGGAGGTAGGGACCTGTGTTAGGACTGAGTCTGAGGACGAGGACTCTGGCTGCTAGACAGGACTGGAGGCCTAGAAGAGAGCAGGATCCAGACAAGCAAGAAGGGCTTCAGATGCAGAACCAAATGCCAGCCATTCTGGAGGCTGAGGCAGGAAGTTCACTTGAGCTTACTGGTTCAAGAACAGCCTTGGCAACACAGCAAGATTTTATCTAATTAAAAAATAATGACTTTTTTAAAAAATCAAAGGCACTAGTCGTGGTAAGAGAAAGCCAAGCTGGCGTGGGGTGAGCTCAGCCAAGAGGTACAACCAAGTGGGGTTCCAGAAGCATAGTAATAATGTATGGAGTATTTACAGGGTACTTAACTATTTTGGGCACTAGGAATCTGCATTCTCTTGTTAAACATATAAAATAGCACTACACAGATCCTTTTACTATGCCTATTTCACAGGTGATAAAACTAAACGCCCAAGGAGTTAACTTGTTCATGTAAGGTACGGTTTCCCAGCCTTGGCCCTGTGGACGTTTGGGGTTGGATAATTCCTTGTGGAAGAAGGCTCTGTACACTGGGAGATACTCTGTAGCCTTCCTAGTCTCTAATGCCAGTAGCACCTCTCTCTCTCTCCCTAGTTATGACAAAAGAGTATCTTCAAACATTGCCAAATGTCCTGGGGGAAGGGCAGAATCACCACCAGCTGAGAACCACTTGTGTGAGGTCAACTGTCAGTAGCCGAACTGGAATTTTAATACAGACTGGCCTCCCTCCAGAGGCTAAGGTCTTACCACCAGGCTGCAATCCCCGGCAGGTGAGAGTCCGAAAGGAGGAGTAAAAAGAGATCCTAGGCTATTAGGGAAGCAGTTAAGCAAGGATGGGAAGGGGTGAGTCTATGAAGAGTCTGCCAAGGTGTGGGTGATTTGGCGATCCAAGGTCATTGTTTGAGGATTTTCTTTTTTTTTCTCTCTTTTTTTTTGTCTTTTTCGGTTTTTATCGGTACCAGGGATGGATGTCACGACTGCCTGCTTGCAAGGCAGGTGCTTATGCCGCTGAGCTAAATCCCCAGCCTCCTTGAGGATTTTCTTATAGTGAAGTTTTTTTGTGTGTTTGTTTTTGGTTTTGTTGTTGTTGTTGTTTTGAGACAGAGAGCCAGGGTCCCACTATGTAGTTCAGGCTGGACTTGAACTCACTTTGGCAGCCCAAGCTGGCCTCAAACTTAAAGTGATCCTCCCCGCTCAGCCTCCCAAGTGCTGGGATTACAGGTGTGCAGCACCATGTGAGGCCTTATTGTGTGCTCCTGAGGGAGGGTCTTTGTGTTATTCCTCCTCTGAGTGGAGGGTCTGAGACTAGGCAATGAACTGCTGAGTCACCTGAGCACAGATGATAGTTATACCCTGACAGCGGAAGACTGCACTGATTCTTAAGTGGCTGCCTATGTGACAGTCACGGGCTAAGGGCTATGTGGAGGTGGGTCTCATTTAAGTTCATCTTATGAGATAGGTGTTATCATCTGTACTTTATATGCCAAGAACCCAAAACTCTGAGAGGTAATTGGCCTGAGATAGTACTGCTGGCTAGATTGCTCTTTTCTCACTTGGACTAGGTGAGATGATGCTGGATTTATAGCTGAATGAGAAGGAGGCCCTAAGGAGCAAGTGACTAAAAGCTATTTGATGGTACAGAACTCCTCATCCAAATGAAACCATAGACACACACACACACACATACAATATACTAAATGATAGCCAGGCACAGTGGCACAGGCCTGTAAATTCCAGTACTCGAGAGGCTGTGGTATGAGGATTTAAGTGGCAGAGGCAGAGCCACTCTAGTTGGGGTATCCCTACCGATAATCCCTAGGTTCCTATCCCAGAAGGCCCCAGGCTCTGAAGAATAAAAACCTTTATCTTGATAAATGGGCTCTGAGGCTTCAGCTGGAAAGATTTGCTCAAGGTCACACGGCTAGGCAGGCCCAGAATCTCCATGATAGGGCCAGTTACAATAGGGACTGGGCAGCAGTCTGGGCAGATTTTAGAAGCCAGGCCACTCACAAGGGCCTGGCACTGGTGTTCCAAGTATGCCATGGGAGGGAGGCAGGCAGATCTCACTCAGGTCAGGGCTCCAGCCAGGCAGGAAGCAGCAGCTGGGTAAAGGTAGAGAACCAGTCCCTCACAGCTCACATCTGGATGGTTCTTCCTGGTGACAATCCTTTCATAATCAAGACTGCCTTCCAGATAGATCTGTTGGAGGAGCATAAGCAAGTACCATTATCCCTATATTACTGACAAAGAGATGGAAGCAGGTTGACTGATCAATCTGAAGCCACACACCTGATAGGAGACAGACGCAGGCCCCAAACCTGGGTTTCTACTGGTTCTCTGAAATTCCACCAAGACCACAGGAAGCCAGTGCAATAGTAAATCCTAGGTCCTGCCCAGCAACTTCGTTCCCAACATTCCACACCGGCTCCCCACCCTACTGGTGGAGGCCTGGCCACCCTACCAGCAGCGCCTTGCCTCGGGCTCCCTGCGTTGTCACAGAGTAGGCCACAGTACACAATATGCAGCGCACTAGCGCCGGCAGAAATCCGCAGGCAGGACTTTCAGTAGCAGCCTCCAGCCACCTGTGGCTCTCGGGGCGGGAGCAGCTGGGCAGGGCTCACCCACCCCGGGAGAGGCACTGACGCAGGCAACGGCAGGCAACGGCGCGTGGGCGGCTGCATGCAATCTGTGTGTGTCTGTGTGTGCGGTTGCTGGGGCCTCCCCTGCCTCCTAAATGGGGGTTTCCTTTCCCTGTTGCCAGGGCAACAAACAGAAGCGCCACAACTCTAGGACAGGAGTGCAGGAAAAAGATCTCATGCTTCCAACCACACTTCGAGGAAGGAAGGCAGAAGAGGGTTTCTATTCTTGCCAGACTGAGGGGTTAACTAGGACAAGGGACCCGGTTTAGGACAGACAACGGGATGGCTGGGCACAGTTGTGTGGGGACATGCTCTTTTAAGAAATACAATGCTAGCTGCAAATTTCACTCGGACATATGACCACGTGGAAACACTGGCCGGCTCCTTTCACAGCCCTGGAAAGGGCTGTGCAACTCAAGCCTGAAGCTTCACCTTCCTTAGCTTCAGGGTAATTCTGCCCCTGTTCCAGCCTCCACACACTTGAGGGTCTCCACACACTTGAAGGCTGTGCCTCGGCTCTCAGGCTAAGGGTTAAACTGGGAAAGTGAAGTCTAACTGGGGGGCAGAGTTCCTGGAAAAGTAGGGAGGAGCCCTGGGAGTTACTGGGTGGGCAGGGTCTCTGGGATCAGGAGGCCCTGAGGGATGTGGAAAGGACTGTCCTCACGCCAATTTTTCAACACTCACTGCAGAGAAGCTAGGACTTCAGCGGTGGGAGGAGTCAGGGAACCCTGAAGCCCAAACCCCTCCCCCATTTGTCCAGCTACCCAGATTTTTTGGCCCACTAACCCTAAACCAGCTCACACACCCGCTTCAGAGGAGCACCCCATTAGCCCTCTGCCTGCCCAGCAAAGCTCAAAGCTCACAGGGTACCCTGTAGCCACACCTCACCTCTTCATCACTATGACTAGTAATTAAAAATACCACTGAGGGGGGCTGGGGATTTAGCTCAGCGGCATAAGCACCTGCCTTGCAAGCAGGCGGTCGTGAGTTCCATCCTTGGTACCGATAAAAATGAAAAAGACCAAAAAAAAAAAAAAAAAAAAAAACCACTGAGGAGGATAGCAGGAACCTGGGGCTGGGGCAGGATGCAGGGCTGGCATACTCTCCAGCCCAGACCTGCCAGGATGCCTAGGGAGAGGGGTAATGTTTCCTCTTGGCCAAGGTCCCCAGTCTTACCCCATGGTGCTGGTGGGAGACTCTTGGCCTGAGAGGGGAGGATGGCATCCAGCAAAAATATTCCTCCTTGACTTCCATTCTGCCCAGAGCTTCAGAAAGCTGAGGTTTAGAGGTGGCCAGGTGGAAGGCATGCTTCCTGTGGGTGGAAGAGGTGAGGCCCTGGTATTCTGTGAGCCCCAACACTGTAGTAGGAGCCATACCACCAGGCTGGGCTCCTGGTGGCTTGTGGTGGAGAGGACCTGTCTGGTTTGGGAGTGGGTCCTCATTCAGGTCTCCTAGTGGATGTCTGGGGGTGAGGATGAGAGCTGAGAGCATAGGGTGGAGTGGGGGAAAGGAGGAAGTCTGCTGGGGGGGCGGCACAACAAGGGATCATATCTGGAGTCCAGGCTGGGGGACTTAGAGCTGGTACCTGAGCAGACAGAAGCCCAGGAATTGAGTGGGGCAACCCCTTGACTTATGCCAGTGCTCCAGCCCAAGATCCTGTGGGGCAAATATTTACCTGATGACAGCGGTTGCTAAGCAGAAGGAAGGAGGAGCATGGCCAGTAGCCGAAGGCCCTTTCAGGCTCCTCCCTGTCTGTCAGAAAAGACAGCTTAGAGAGAATGACACACGTGCTCTCCTCCAGCGCTCACTCCACCATGCAGGCTCAGCTATGGCCATCCCTCCAAACAGGTCCATCTTGAGGTCACTTCTATTTGCCACCCAGCCCAAGCTGGCAACAGGCCAGACGGCTGGGCTGGAGCAATTTAATCTTTGTGCTGTCACCAGGCCTTCCCCAACCTGGGGAAGCCCTAGGGGCTCAGACCTTGCATAACACCCCCTTCCCTATCTACTATTTAGTAAGCAACTGGGAACTGAAAAGTGAATGCCAGAAGAAAGGATTCAGTAAGGGAGATGGCCAGGCAAAGAGTACGTGGGAGGAGAGAAAGAAGACCCACTAGAGGTTTCCAAGGAGCAGGGCTAGTGGGGTCCTGAGGGGCGCTTCCTGTTCTGGCCTCTGGACAGAGGAGGGGCTAGGAGCAAGGGAGGGAAGGGTGGAGTGTCCTCAGATGGAGCCAGATGTGGCCCACGTGATGTGGGCCGTCCCTGGCATGGGCACAGCATGGGCAGGATGTGCCACAGTGCTGGAAACTATTAGTCAGAAGTGGGGAAGGGTAGCCACCAGAGGGGAGCAGGGAGGGGGACAGCTAGTCTAGGACCCCCCTCCAAAGCAGATGAGGCAGAGTTCAGGGCTTATGGGAAGAGTTCCCATCCATTCTCTGCCTAAGTTTCTGAATGAAATCCTGACACTTTCTCTCAGGGCTGTGGGAGGCACTTCTGGCATATGATGTGGCCTAGCACACAGAAGGACGTGCTATACGATCTCTTCTATGCCCACCTCCCAGGTTTGGTCTGCAGGGCTTGTCACTCTCAGGCGTAGCCCTGTTTTCTGGAATACACAGGCTGAAGGGAGGGCACACAGAGGAAGCTGCTGGAGCTCCGTGGTGCCAGTAAGAGAGTTCTCAAGGACTGGAGAGTTGGCCAAAGTGGCTGCTGAACATAGCCCCCAACTCCACTGCAGCCCCATGGGTCCATTTGGAAGCAGGGGTAGATGAAGCTTATCAATGTGAAATGAGCACTAAAGCCTAAAGCTATACCTCAGGGGGGACTTCCCAGCACCCATACACAAGTACAATCCCAGAGGAAGAGAGGATCCCAGAAAATGTAGCAAAAGCTCAGGATGAGCCAGGGTGCAGCAGGTAAGCTAAGACCTACACAAACAGGACATAGGACTCTATGGGAGAGGCACTTTCAGACTGGCAACCAACAGGCTGTTGTTTTCCCAACTCTCATTGGAAACTTTGAAAAATACAAATGGAAACGTGACTCATTGCCCCCTCCCCAGGGCTCCCCTTTCCTGATTTTTCTCCCAAGAATTAATTCAAGTCACATTCTCACTGCAAGCAAAGCTTGGCAAGGGAGGGCAAAGAACTGGCTGAAGGAGGCTGATAGTGCCTCGGGAAAGGCTGGAAATGAGCAGGGGGAGCAGACAAGGATGTGGTGACACATCCAACACACACACACACACACACACACACACACACACACACAGGAACTGGTGGGGAAGAAGAGTTCCAGCTTCAAGCACTTAAGACACAGGGGAAGTGGAAGGCCTCAGCCATAGGATCACTATAGAAACCAAACCATTTTAAGGTCCAATGATAGACAAGAACGCACCCTACGGTGCTAAGTCTCCCAACCAGAGGGGGCAGGATCCAGGCAGAAACACACAAGTCCTGACTGCCAGGTCAATAGCATAGCCATGGCACCCTGCTGTCCTGTGTCTTAGGCCCAGAGAACCTGCTCTCTGACCTCCTCCTTGAGAGGTCACCACTAAGGCTAGATCCCAGAAGTTGGGAACAGGGTCTCCCCTGAACATGCTCACTTCCATTGCCCACCATGTGTCATGGACCAGCACATAGCATGTCCCTCCCTGCATGTATGTGGGAGGATCTGGGGCTGACCGGCCGGCCCAACATGGCGTCCGAAAAACAGGAATTTCCAGCTCATCCCAGAGAAGTCAGGAAAAGGGAGGCTCTCACTTTATGCCAAGGGTGAATGGCCACGCACACGTAAGAATTCCTAGAGAACCAAGGATTTCCAGGCCAGGAGTGATTCCCCAGCTTCCACACGTGCCATCCCTCCTTGGTGTTCCAGATGGAGTACTTGTGTCTCTGTTTTGTTTCATACAGTGCTGGTGACAGAATCCAGGGCCTCAGACACACTAGGCAAGCACTCTACCACTGAGCTGCAGCCTCAGCCCCAAGCCAGATCCTCCGTGTCTCCTCAATACCACTCACCCCTCCTCATCTCCCTCGGCCAAGGAGCTCCGTTCCAAATCCTGCCTTTTTTCCACTAGAATTTCCTCCCTCTGTAGTTCCCTGACTCCTACTGGTCAGCCTCACCTGGGTGACAACAGGTGCCTCCTATTATCCTGCCTCTGCCTCATCTTTCTCCTCCCTCACCCACAGCAAGGATCTTTCCAAAGAGAAAATTTGTTCATGCTTTTAGACTTCAGACCAATAGTGAATCCCCACTGTATTTGACATAAAGCCAAAATTCCTTAACTTGCTCGTTAAACCCTCATGACCAAGGCTCCACTTGCACTGTGGGTACCCCATCCCCCACTTTGAGATAGGGTCTCGTTATGTCCAAGCTGGCCTTGAATTCACTGTGTAATCCACCCTGGCCTCAAACTCACAATCTTCCTGTCTCAGCTTCCTGAGTCCTGTGTGCTACGAATACAGGCTTGTGCCACTATGTTGAGCTATCCCTTGTCCTCTAAATATCAGCAGCCCCAACTCCTATTTCCTCTAGGGCAACCTTCTGTACTTGGTACATATTTTGCCGTTGATCAACTGCCCATCCTCAGCTAAAACTGCCACTAAGTCTAGACTGGTGTCTTCACTGAGCCTTCAGTAACCCTTGTTACATAGTCGTGATACTCCCTGGGCATGCGTCTTCTCCCATGCAAGGATTTCCTTGAGGGTTAAGGCTGGGTGCATCTGGCTCTCTCCTGTATGCTCACCTCCCAGTTACAGTGCGTGGCACATGAAGGTACCCAGTACACCTTTTATTTTTTATTTATTTTGTGTGTATTTGCATGTAGTACTAGGGATTGAACCCTGAGCCTTTGCACTGAGCAACATAGTTAGCCCTTTTTATTTATGCCCATTCATTTATTTAGCTTGATTTTGTGTCAGGGTCTCACTAAACTGCTAAATTTTCCAGGCTGAATTCAAACTTGCAAGCCTCCTGCCTCAGCCTCCCAGAATGCTGGAATTATAGACATGCACCATCACGCCTGGCTGTCAGTACATGTTTGAGCCAAGCTCTTCCTCCTCATAGCTTCTTCTGAACCAGCACCTTCAAAGTGCTCACTCTCGCCCCAGTTTTCCCAGAGACGTAACATATTCCAGTCTTCTCTGTCTGCCTTGAGCATCACCTTTCTTCAGCCTGGCCCCCCTGCATTCTGCATGGCATGCAGACCCTGGGCCCACTCTCACCCAGCCTCTGGCAGTCACAGTAAAGTGACAACAGCTACTTTATGTCCGGGCGTGTTCTAGGCTCTTTCCATCACTGCTTCACTTTATCCCCAGCAGGAACTTAAACAAACAAACAAAAAAAAAAACTGAAGTTGACACAAGACTCTGCTTGTCTGATGGGTCAGATTGGAGCTCTCTAGGTTTGTTTTGTTGCGTTCAGTACTAAGGATTGAACCTGGAACCATCATCCTGAGCTACATCCCTACCCCCTTTTTTATTTTTTAATTTTGAGAAAGCATCTTGCTAAATTACCCAAACTGGACTCCGACTGCAATCATCCTACCTCAGCCTCCCAGAGTGCTGAGGTGTGCTCTCCAGGGGACTTAATCACAGTGGGTAAAGGAGATAATGTATATGACGGGATGGGCCCTCTGTAAATGTTTATCATAGGAAGGAACGATTTAATTGCCATTTTTATAACAGGTCCTATCAGTAGTAAAACAGTCTCTGGGTAAGCATGGCCAGGATATTATTTTCATTTTAATGAGACTTCAACCCAGGGAATGGGAAGGCACCTGCTTCCAGCTGCACAGGTGGTAATGGGCTATCACCCAAACTGCAGCTGCTCAGGGGTTGAGGGGTGTTCGTTCTGTGTGGCCCAGGACAGGAGGAGCTGTCCCACATTGGGGGAGCCTATCAGGATCATCTGTCCAGGGGTCTCAAGCCTCATTAGGCATCATTGCTTGTGGTCTCACTAAATTGTCCAGGCCAGGCTCAATCTAGTGATCTTCCTGCCTCCGCCTCTCAGGGTGCTGCAGTTACAGACATGCAGCACCACACCTGGGTGGGAAGGGGCTTTCATCCCAAGCACACACACACACCTTGTCAGGGGTCAAAGTCTTAAGTATTTTGATTAAGTGATTGATTTGAGGTGTGGTGGAAATTTTTCAGTAAAAAGCACTTCCATGTGTCATTCTACAGATGAAGTAGCTGCATTCAGAGTGGAAATTACAATGCTGCTCACAGCTACAGAGTATTTCCAGTGCCAGGCCTGGCTCTAAACAGCACAAATTCACTAGATCCTGCCCATAACTCTGCAGGGCAGCAACATCATCAGCGCCAAGGTATAAGTGAGAAACAGCTACACAGGTCCAGGGTCACACAACCCACACATGGTGGGGCAGCAGTACAGCCCTAGAGATCCATCCACAAAGCCCACCTTCTCTGCTGACCTCAACCCGAGCTGTCAAACCCAGACTTGCAAAGGAGCCAGTGGTGGAGCAAGGCCAGAAACCCAGGTCTCTGGGCAGAAGTCAGAGAGGCTGTGGTCCAGCAGAAGGCCTAGAGGGCCCTAGCCTTATGCCTCAGGGGGAAGGGCTCCTGCTGGGCAGTGTCTCCATAGGGCCACTGTCCTCTGTGCCCCCCAAGGGGCCCTGACCAGCCCCTGCTGAGCATCCCTTCCCAGTGCTAATTGATGCAGCCTCTAATTGCCATCACAAGGAGACAGTTAGGCCCAATTAGGGAGCCGTGCTAATTAGAGTTCAGTTTCCCAGTTTCTGAGTACCCTAGGGTCTGCAGGAGCCTGCTGCCCACCTCCCACCAGCCTCAAGGGAAGAGAAGTGCTCAGGTACAGAGCAGATTGAAAATTTACATTTTTCTCTTGCTTTCCCAAGTCAGAGGTTGAGTACCTTGGTTTAACCCTTGCTCCCACTTTTATAACATAGGCAACTATATTCCAGTCCCACAAGACTTGCCTTCTATGGCACCCATCAACACTCATGTTGGGGCCAGGGATATAGCTCAGTGGCACAAGTACCTGCCTGACAAGCCACAAAGTCCTGAGTTCAATTCCCAGTGCCAAAACAACAAAACAAAAACCCACTCATGTCACCATTTTGTTCACGAGTACTTGTCCCCAACTCATTCACACTACGTTTAAGTCTGGAGGTAGGGGCACAGACTTGAAGAGGCTCAGAGAGGGACAGTGATTTGCTAGGGTCACACAGATGTTATGTTCCTGACATACACATGTGGTAAATCTTTAAGATGCCTCTCCTCCTGATTCCCAGCGGAACACAGTCGATAGGTGATAGGGGGGACATGAACTATATACCTTCTTTCCACAGCCTACACTATACTAGGTCATCCCATTTAATCTAATGGCTACCTCCATTCTCAAGAACACAGTGCCATGAAATTCAAGAAGTCCTTGTTGGGGTGCAGGTGTAGTCAGAAAGGTGTGGTTCAGTGGTAGAGGAGACCCTGGGTTCTAGCCTTAATAGGAAGGCCTTAATAGGAAGGCAGACCCTAGAAGCTGCAAGCAGAGAATCTAGTTCTCTTCCATTAATTCACTCTGTATCCTTGAAAAAAATATTTCTTTCCTTCAGGCTCAGTTTCTATACCTGTAAAACAAGGAGACCAGAATGGAAGATTTCTTAGTTTCTTCCAACCTCCACCCCTTCCCTGCAGGCAGAGAGGGAGAAGGGCTGGACTTCTCTCTTCGTGCCATCAAGTCCTGGGGTATGATGAGTATACCCTTGTTCTCAAACTGTGGCTCCCACAGCTGATCAAGAATGAAACTGTCAGGCTGGGGTTTAGTTCAGTGGCATAAGCGCCGGCCTGGCAAGTGCGAGACCATGAGTTTGATCCCCAGTACCAAAAAAAAAAGAAGAAGAAGAATGAAACTGTTCTGACAGGGACTGGGGACAGAGCTTGGGGACATGCAGACCTAAGTATACACACCCTCCTGCCCCTAGGATCCCATGATGTCGAATGGCCTGGCTTTGGGGGCTTGAAGGAAAAGGAAGAAGTAGCCTGGATGCAGATTCTGGCCCACACTAGCCCAGGTAGTTTGCCACCCTTTGACTCCATCTGTGTCAGGCCCACACAATGCAGGCAGGCAAAGAAGGCCAGGAGTTGGAGGAGTCCCTTCCCATCCATGTCTTCCTGGGCCTCAACTAACTGCCAGGCCACACTGTTCACTCTTCTGCTTTCTAGGACTTCCCAAGCATAGTTAAGAGTCAGCTACTCTGGGACCTAATCTTGGCCTTACCGCTCATGTCTTCCATATATTAGCATGGGCCAGGGGGACAGTTTTCTATAAATGGGAATAAACAGGATGTGTTGGCAAACATCTGCAATCCCAACTACTCAAGAGGCTGTGGCAGGAAGACTACAAAGTTCAAGACCACCCTGAGCAATTTATTAAAACCCCTTTCCAAATAAAATTGAAAGGAGCTGAGAATATAGCTCAATGTTCCCTGGATTGAATCCCCAGTACCACAGATAAGTAAAATTTAAAAATAAATAAAAGAGACGGAGGGAGAGAAAAGGGAGGGGAAGGAGAGGTTAAAAGAATTAAGATGTGTTATATACATGCACCAACTCCTGCCAAGAATGTAATTATTACATATTACAAACATGGATTAATTAAAGAAAAAAAAAAAAACTGCCTCGGCATGGTGGCTCACACCTGTAATCCCAGCACTTGGAGGTTGAGACAGGAGGATCACTGTGAGTTTGGGGTCAGCCTGCACTACTTAGTGAATTCAAAGTTAGCTTGAACTACATAGCAACAACAAATAAAAATTAAAAAACTAAAACAAAATGCAAACATTGAGAATTGTGTAAGGCTGTTGTGAACAGAGATGTGCACATACGTCTGGGGCTGGTACTTGCCCATCTGGTAGCTCCCTTCCCGGTACCAGTAGAGCAGGGCTGTACCTTGGGCTAGGTTGGGGAGCAGGGGTGTGTTCAGGAGCCAGAGGGCATCCGGGACCCAGCACCAGGTCCCTAAGCAGCCTTCCCTTTCCTGTGGTGAATTACTGTTCACAACCCTGGGGACCAAGAAGTCCCCTGCAGAACACAAACATTAACATTGTCACAGAAACGGGGCCTCCCCTTCCTCTTCCACTGATTGATTTCATCTCGTCTTCTCCCACACTGTATCTGGTTCCTAATCTCGGCTTTTGACTCATTGATTGATTCAATTACCTCTCATTTACATCTCCAAGACGAAAGCAGTTGCCTCATGACTTTCAGGCTGTTGCCCCAACCCACTTCAAACTCCCATTCACTTCCTTGCCAAGTTCGGCTGGGCACCCCGTAGGAAAGCACCTTTTCAGATGGGTGCAGAAATCAGCCCTGACCGTCCCATGGGGCCTGGACCCCATCTCTGCTGGCGACTGGGACTCCACCCTGCCTGACAGGAACAAGGGCAAGGGAGGTGGCCAAGGGAACAGACCGGCGGGTGTGGGCGCCACCTGCTGGCGGGGACAGGACTAGTCTTGTCCTCTCCTGCTGGTGGGCATATCCAGGCCAGTCCAGGGTGGCAGCCGATCTTGAATGGCCAACAATCCTCCTTACTTGCTCATTCATTCACAAGCATTTCCTTAATACAGTCTCTAGGTCCTCTTAGGTCAAGCAGAATAGCCAGCACCCCCAAAGAGAAGTCAGGACACCAAAGAACAGAGCCCCACTCTGGGCGGTTGACAGCAGATCTCCCTGAGGAAGGGGTGATTAACACTGAGTCCAGAACAATAACAATCAACATTTATTAAGCACCTTCTGAGTACTAGACACTATGTCAGTATTTTATATGTTTCTTCCCACTAATCACACAACAATCCTGTGAGGTAATTGCTATTATTATCCTCATTTTATTGCTCAAGAAAACAGGTTCAGAGATGCTCAGTAATTTGCAGAGGTAGGAGGAGGGCACCCCATCTGCCTGCAGGCTCCTGCTTGAATAGCCAAGCAGAATGAGAGAAGAAAGTATGCTGCGGGCCTGGAAACCCCTGGATGTGGTATAGACAGAGGAGGAAAGGAGCACCAAGTGAGGTAGGATAAAGAATTCTGAGGGGGATACTAGCAGGGTCAGAGGTCAGAGATGCAAAGAGGGAACCCTGGGCAGTGTGGCAAGGTATGGCACAGAAGCTCAGGGAGGCTGGAGGAACAGTCCCTCCACACAGATTGAAACCCCAGAACATGGGCCAATTACCAGAAACAGGCCTTCGGCAGTGTGTAGGCTGAGTGGAAGAGATGTATACGGTAACCATACATAAGGGTATGCACGTACCCCAGGATACTGGCAGTGGGGCACAGGCACCCCTCCAACTTCTGGAGGCTGGATATAAGAAATAGAGACCTGAGAGTGCAGAGCACCTGACTTCTAAGCCCCGACCCCCAGGCTTCTGAGATCTAGTCCAGAAATAATGGAGCAGTAAGGGATCTCAGAGATCATTTGGCTCAAGCCACCTCACATGCAGAAGTGGCCTGGAGACAGATTGTACCTGCTGGTAACAGGGCACTGTGAACACTGAAATCAGCCATGCTGAGAATTCATACCACATGAATTGGCAATCACCACAAACAACCTTTTCCCTCCTGGTTATTAAAATTTTTGTTTGTTTTGAGACAGGGTCTCCTTATGTAGTTCAGGTTGGCCTTCAATTTACAGTGATCCTTCTATTTCAGCCTCTTGGGTGCTAGGATTACAGGTGTGCACCACCATGGATGGCTTTGGCTTTTTTTTTTTTTTTTTTTTTTTCCCAAACAGGTTCTCATCTTGTCCCTTGCAAACCTCAAACTTGCAACCCTCTTGCATCAGCCTCCTGAGTGCTGGAATTTATTATAGGTTGTACCATCCAATTGATTACTAAATATTTTAACAGGATATATTCTTTCTTGTTCCTACTTTACAAATGAGGAAACTAAGGGCCAAAGATTAGATGTGACTGGTTTAGAATCACATGATCAATTTTTTCTGTGTGTGTGGTACTGGGGATTTCATCTAGGACCTTCATGCTGAGCTAATACATAGCCTTTTTTTTTTTGTCTGAAAGAGGGTCTTGAGGACCTTAAACTTCCTATGTAGCCCAGGCTGGCCTTGAATTTGCAGTTATCCTCCTGCCTCACCTTCCCCAGTGCTGGGATTACAGGTATATAGCACATCTGGCTTTATTTTTATTTTGAGCTAAGGTCTCCTAAATGGTTCATCTGTTCAGGCTAGACTTGAATTTGTCATCCTTGTGTCTCAGCCTCCCAGAGGGCTGGGATTACAGGCACATTCCACCACACCCAGTCTTTTTGCCTTTTATTCATTCAGTGGTTCACTCAACAAGTCTGTATGTATTGCCTCCTTTGGGTTGGCTTTGGAGGGACACAGCTGTCATCCTGGGAGAGCTATCAGTCTGTTGTAGCATGCAGAATGTGGAAACCGGCTTTGAACATTCGGATGAATAGTAGCAAAGGGACAAATGCTGGACACCCCAGCAATACTGAGGGATCAGCGTTGGTCCCTTAGCAAAGCCAGGAAGGCTTCTTGACATTACAGTCAGATCTGAAGCATATGAGGGATGAAAAGGGTTAGACAAGATGAGGGAGGGTTTGAGGCAGAGGAAAAATCAAAAGCAAGTGTAGGTGTAGATGTAGGTGTAGGTGTGTGTGTGTGCATATATGTGCACGTGCACATGCAGAGGACCTGGGAGGAACACATGCATCATACGTCTGTGTGGAAGATTCATCTTTGTTTTTGAGACAGGGTCTCACTATACAGTTGGGCTGACCTTGAATGCATCATGTAGCCCAGGTTGGCTTCAAACTTGCAATGATCCTCCTGTCTCAGACTACAGGTATGTGTATGCCACCACATCCTGCTGTGTAAGATTCATTTTGCCAGGCTGAGGATTTAGCTTAGTACTCTAGGCACCAGCTGGCAAGCACAAGGTTGTGAGTTAGATCCCCGATACAAAAAAAAAAGATTCATTTTTCCAGCAGTGACTGTGGGGAGGGGCTTCTGTGCTTAGAAATCTTGGCTATTAGCCAGAAGTCATGCCAATGAGTTGGGCATGGTGGCACAGGTTTATAATCCAAGCACTCAGGAGGCTGAGGCAAGAGGATCACCTTGAGTTTGAGGTCAGCCTGAACTACATAGGAAGACCTCCAAAAGAAAAGAAAAGAAAGAAAAAATGGTCATGCCAATGAGTTAGCACCAGGACTACCTTCCTGATGTATATATGTTCCAGAGTAGGAATGCCAAGGAGCCTGTTGACAGTACACATATGTCACTCCTGCCGGCACTCCCCGTTTAGAAGAAAGGTCATATAAGAGAATAGGGACAAAGGTGGAAGGAGGAGAGAAATAAGGGTGTGGGAAGAGGATGTGTGGTAGAAAATAGAGGAAGACACCAAATATTTGGCAGTATGTGTGCATATGTGTATGTTTGTGTGCAGTAGAGGATGTTTGAGAGAGAACATGCACAGTTCACAAAGAACACTTACTGGGCATCCATTGTGTACTTGGTGCTGGGAATGCTAAAGTACAGGGACCCAGTCTATGTCCTCCTGGAGATTCCAATGTATGGGAGTAACAGAGGGACACCCAAAAGTGGTCAGGGGGATCTCTGGGAGAAAATGACACCTTCGTTGAGCTCTGCAAGGTGAACCAACCTTATTTCAATGAAGGGTGGAATGGAGAATGGGATGGAAGGAGTAGATAGCAGACAGGTGGGCCAGGGCCAGGCACAGAGGCCATGAGAAGAATGAGTCCAATAACAGTGGGGACTTAGTATGAAGTTTCAAGCAGGAGAGTTTTACAATCAGACTTTTTTGCAAATCATTTCTCTAGCCACTGTATGGAAAAAGATTTGAAAGGAGCAAAAGAGGCAAGAGTGGAGGCAAGCAGAACAGTGAGAAACTACTGAAGGTAGGAGGCGATGATGGCTGGGATTAGGGTAGAAGGTAGAAAGTTGACTGATTTGTTTGTGTTTTTTTGGATGGTGCTAGGGATTAGACCCAGGGTCTTGCACAAGCTAGGCAAATGCTCTACCACTGAGCTAAACCCATAGTACTTGGGAAATGTTTTGAGATTTGAGAGGGCTTGTTGATGACCAGCTCAGAGGAATTAGAGGGAAAGAAAGAGTCAGAGATGGCTCTCTGGTTTGAGCAACCAGGTGGATGGCGATGTCACTGAAGCTGAGGAAGCTGGAGGAGGAGCTCATTTGCACTGTTGGAGACACAGTCAGAACTTTGGCTTCCTGTTCCCAAGCTGGCACCTACTTCCTGATGGGGGCCACTAGGAGAAGGTAAAATTCAGGCAGAGGAACAAGAATGTGGGAAGGAATTAGGGCAGAAAGAAGGAAGATACTAACAGTAACACAACAGCATACACTACGATACCAGGCACTTTACTGTTTTACGTAGATCCAGTTAATTCTACTCAACAAGACCGTTCTTTCTAAATCAGCCAATTCAAGCCTTTCTATCTCTATACCCTGCCATGCTTTTCTTTTCCAATTATCACCATGGAATGAATTTTACCTAGTTGTTTTCATTTGCCTCTCCTCACTCACAGAGTATCGGCTCTGGAAGAGCAGGGACCTCGTACATCTTGTTTTCAGGTTTATGCCCAATACCTAGAAGCCCAGGAGAGCACCCAACACAAAGCCAGTCTAAGCAGATGACCTAAGGAGCTTGTCAGATCCATAGGAATTCCCAGGCCTCAGGCCACTGAGTTTCACTCTGAATCAGGAAGAGACAGGAAGCCACACGCATTGTTAGATGTCCTGCCCAAAGCCAAGCGCTGGGCAGAAGCTTCAGATGACACCTGAGGAGTGCAGGGCAGAATATGCAGCCTAGGTTTGAACAGGGCACAAACACCTGCCACCTAGGGTCAGAGCCAGCCCAGACCTACCCCTGGTAATTGGCTTGCAGCGCCACCTGGTGGCTGGAATTTGGAGATGTGCATCTTGGTAGCCCTGCTCTCCCTTGCTCGTTGGGATTCTGGAATGCTGGCCACCTAACTAGTAAGCCTCCTGGGCCAGCTCCACACATCCTTCCAATCCGTTCCCTTCGCATGAACCCCATTCATCTCTAGGTGCTCCACTTCATCTAAGAAGCCTCCCCATCCTGCTCCAACTTCTGCACTCACTCTTTTTGCAGCCTGCAGGCACTCACAGGTGTCACTGTGGACCTCTAGGGTCCAGGCTCTGGAGTCACACAGCTCTGGTCTTGAATAATAAAGTCTCCACTTAACAGCTGTGTAACCTAGGCCAGTTACTTAATCTTTCTGAGCCTCAGGTTCTTTATGTTCTTAAGTACAGACAGCAATTCCCACTCCAAAGTATTCTGAAGACCTCATGATATTAAGGCTGAAAAGCCTGTACCAAACAAACACTCAGGAAATGAAAAGTCTCTTTCTACCCCTCTCTGACTTCCACTTCCCTTTCCTGAGAAAAAGCACAGAGGAACAGAAGGCAGAAGTGGGTCACAGGACCTGGGTTCCCTGGACCTCAGTCTCCCTCTCTGTAAAATGAGGCCACCAGATAATTCAACTGTTGTTTTATTCCCCTTGGGTTTTTTTTTTTTTTTTTTTTTTTTTTTATTGGTACCGGGGATCGAACTCAGGACTGCCTGCTTGCAAGGCAGGTGCTTATGCCGCTGAGCTAAATCCCCAGCCCCATCGCCCTGATTTTTTTTTCCAAAGTAAGATGAAATTTTATTTACAAAAGAAGAGAGAGAGATAAAAAGCCACTTCAAGCAGTGGGGGACCCAGAGGTAGGTGATTCTGAGGAAAGCAAATATCCTGTATTTATGATCCTTTCCCTGAGCGCAGCTTCACTCCATGTGTTTGTATGTCTCCCTGCTAGGTGTTTTGGTTTTAATTTGGAATCAACATTGAAACAATCAGGGTGACAGTATTTAAAAAGACAGATTTCTGATGGTCTATAAATTACATACTCAGGACCTTGCCAAACTTAAACTTCTCCTAAATTCTAAAGTCCCTGTCTCCTTTTTCTGACCATAGAAGGGAGTTCTATCTCTCCCTAGAGAGGCAGAATTCAGTGCTTCCTAATAGCAGAGTGAAAGTTCAACAGATTGCCTTGTGTAGGCAGGGTTCAGTGGCAGCAAATGTAGCCACAACTTGGGAAGATACATAGAGTCTAAGGACAGGTGAGATCTTAACCTTGGTTTGTTTTTTGAGACAGGGTCTTACTATATATTCAGGTTGGCCTTGAACTTGTGGCAATCCTCCTACCTCAGCCTTCCAAATGCTGGGATTATAGGTGTGCATCACCAGTCAGCTTTACTCAACTTCTGTTCTTAGCTCATATTCTGCATAGAATATTTTATGTTCTGTGTCATACCCATCACATGTGCCTGACTGTGTTTTGTGCTTCTGGATTTCCAACTGGTACCCAGCACAGAATGGGGAACAAAAGGCAGTGACAACCTATGAAGGCATGTTTACTGCCTCTGCTCCCACCCAAGGGAGCACCAGGCCCTGGCTGGCACCAGGTGACCCTCCCCCTCCCAGCCCGAAACCAGAGCTGGCGCCACTGGGTGAGGAATCTAGGGACCAACTGTCACGGCTCCAGTATCATTGGCCTCTGGACACCTGGATCCAGCTTTGAGTCCCAGCAGTCCCCTGTCAGCCAGCTGTCTGGGAGGCCCAGGCTCTGCCCCAGCCCCTCAGAGCTACCCTCCCTGGGGAAATCAGACAGTATGGGGCTCTGGTAGTGGGAGTGCTGGGGTAGTCCCAGAAGAGGAGCAGGCATGTTTCTGTCCAGAACCAAACCTCAGGCTGGCCTGCAAAGCCTCTGAAGAACAGGTAACAGTGCCCTCTTGTACCCTCCAATCTGTGCAGCCTCTCAGACCTCCTCTCTGGCTGGACATATTCTCTGGGTCACACAGGCCCGTTTCCATGTCTTGATGAGAACAAGAATCAAGTCTGATATTTCTTTTGTGTGGCCTATAGAATGTTACCCAATATATTCTCATTACTTGAAATTAATTAATGAATTACATGCATTCTAAGCAAGAGAGAGAAAACTGTTGTACCTCAGCAGGAAGGAGGGCAGTTGGAAGGCTAGGTGGACTTCCCATCAGCAAGGAGTAAAAAAGAATGGAAACACAGAAAAGCATAGGAGTGAGGCTCAGCTGACCAGGAGGGATAGAGAAGGCATTTCAACAGCAGCGGGGGAGATGGGGGAAAAGCAATAAGCTCTCTAACGGCTGGTGTTGGGATTACAGGCACGTGCCACCACGCCTTACTTGGGTCACCTTTCCTGCCCTGTAGCCAGGTCTGGTCCTGTGTGTGTGTGTGTGTGTGTGTGTGTGTGTACATACATAGATACAGAGTGTACATACAACCAATCTCAACAGCTTCCCAGGGTCTTTGCTCCCTATGAAGCCAGAAGCATGCTCACACACTTGAACCAGGTTCCCAGCCCTTCAAGTGACATATAATAAACTGGAGCCTCCTCCAGTGGCTAGTATAGCCCAAAAGCTCAATAGGAAGTAGCTAGCTGAATGAATGAGAGAATGAAAATTAATTAATGGAAACCATGATCTAGCTAAAGTCAACTGCAAGGAAAAAACAACTAGAGCCAGGAAGCTAACATTGACTGAACACTTAAGAGGAATCAGAGGCTGGGCATGATGGTGCACTCAGGATCCTAGCACTCAGGAGGTGGAGGCAAGAGGATTGCTTTGAGTTCAAGAGCAGCCTGTACTTGGTAGTGAAACTTTGTCTCAAAAAAAACAAAAAGAAAAAAAAAAAAAAAAAAAAGGAGGCAGCTATTGTGCTTGGTATGTTACTGTCCTCTGAGAGTTGAGGAAATCTAGGCTGGTGGTAAATGACTGCTCTACATGAGGTCACAGTACTGGCAAATAGCATATTTGCTCCAGAGACCCACCCCCTCTGTTTGTACCATCATGAAGTTTTGAAAATGTAGTTATACTCAACACACCCTTATCAAGCCTCTGCTCTGGACGGGCTGTGTGCAGGACACAGGGCAGTCAGGGTAAGGAACAATGATTAAGATGAGAAGGCTGGAGTATAACTTAGTCCTAGAGCACTTGCTTCACATGCAGGAACCCTAGGCATGTGTGAGGTCCAGGATTCACGATACCCAACATTGCAAAAAACAACATAGCCATAGCCCTCTCCTTTAGGGCTGAAGAGAAAAATATGTCACCTTTCTGTCCTCAGGCAGAGTGTGGAGGTGCAATTTCAGTAAGGTGTTCTGTTGCCATTGCCATAATTCTAGACGGGGCAGGGTAGAGGAAGGAGACCCCAGGACCTAGGTCTCAAAACTATCAGTGCAGGACCCTGAACAAAAGAGGCTCTCAGCCTCAGGGAGCAAGTGAGAAATAAAAACCTTATTTGAAAACCCAGCTCAACGTGCGTAACCTTAGGCTCCTCTGCACCTAGGGATTCCCATATGATTTGCAGGTTATACCTAAGTGCACTCCCACATACTCTGCTCTCCTGGTGTCCGGTTCCCATGTGTCCCTCTCCTTCCTTGCAGGATACCTACCTGAGGATGGACACTAACACAACTACAGCACTAATTCATCCTTGTCCATGGGTGAGGTGGGTCTGGCAAGGACCCAACCTTACCCACCCTTCCCACTCTCACAATTTATTTCTGCCCTTTGTTTTCTTCTCTGGCCAAATCTCCAGGGCTTCTCTGATCATTAACCTCCCGCTTTAATTGGCTTAGTGGAAGAAAGCAGCAGCAGGGTGATCTCAGGGTGGGTGTCTAGGGGGAATCTCATTTCTGGACAGGGAAGCTCAAGCCGGCTGGTGACACCACAAAAATGCCTGGCACACAATAAGTCCCATGCAACTGTTTGCTATTTCTATTAACATGAAAAATAGTCACCTGGTCCACAGTAGGAACTTCCCCCCAGCAGAGTCCCATGGTCCCTGATACCATAGTTCCGCCAATTCAGGTTCCTAAGGTAAATAAGAGGAACAAGGGTCAGTAACAGCCCATTCTTCAAGGCCCTGCCTGTCCAATTCCCCCTATCCCAGCCAGTCCCACTAATCCTACAATAAAATCTGCGGTTAATCTTGTGTTAAATCTTCAATCCAGGAGGCACCCATCCCAACCCTAGAGATTTTAGGGTTGCTCAGCCTAAGGTTCTTCCCTGCCTAGCATCCACTGTAGGTTGACCTCTCCGCCCTCGGGTGATCCTCCCCTTCCCATTGCTATGCAAATTTCCTCTTTCCAAGAATCAATTTAGAAACCTGGGTTAAACACCTCAGATGTCAGGGCCTCAGGGTAGCAGGTCTGTGAGGTCATTCATTTCATGCCTTCAAGAGGGACTTTACCTCCAGAACCCGAACTCGTTCAGAGTTTCCCTTTTCCAGGCAATTTAAAAAAAAAAAAAAAATGGAACGGGGGCGGGGGGGGGGCTGGGAATTTAGCTCAGGGGCATAAGCACCTGCCTTGCAAGAAGGCGGTCAAGTTCGATCCCCTGTACCGATTAAAAAAAAAAAAAGAAGAAGACAAAAAGACACCTCAACGCCCATGGCTCACCCGACCATTCTATGAAACGTTTGAAAATGCATTTTATGAATCTAAACTCAAGCCCTCAAGTTGATGGAAAAAACGCATACATTTTAAAACGGTAGGGAAAAAATGTTGATATGGGGTCAGAAAAGACTGCATTACTATTCCAACTTTCTCAAACTCTAAAAGTTAAGCCTTAAAAATGTGTTTGCAATCTCACCAAATTTCCAGGGTCAAAGAGGCAGGATGAATGGATGTTCAATGGGAGAGGTGAGTGAAGCAAAAGGGAAGGAGGAGGGCTGCTAAGAACAAGTCACCCCCAGACTGCATTCATGGCCCACGCGTGCAAGGAAGCCAGGGCATCTCTAGTCTCTCCTTCCTCCTTTGGTCACAGCCAAAGTTTAAGGCCCTCATCCCCAACTCCTAAGCCACCCGAAGTCTTTGGGCTCTTTCTGCGTCGCCATCCTCCGCTTCTCTTCTTCACTCTTCCTTCCCCACAGCCTCCCGCCCCCTCGCTGCTCACGGGCACAGGAACTAACTCACCTCTCAGGCGGCGCCTCAGGGATCTCAGAAATTGGGGCCGGGAGGGGGCATGATGGGCCACAGCTTGCGCCTCCGGGATGAGGGACCCCATCACTTGCCGGGGCCCCACCTCAGCCCGGCACCCCTTTCTGGTCCCCACGCAGCGCGGAGACGTGTTCAATCCCATCGCGGCCGCGGGCTTTGTCTGCTCCGCCGAGGAGTCCCGCGCAGGGAGCTCGAGCGCCTCGAGGGGGTCGCCCTCGCCCGGGGCCCTTATTATCATAAGAAAAAGACACGGGACCAGCTGGGACTGAGGGACCCGGCCTCGGAGAGGCGAGCCGCATAAGTCCCCGTACTCTCGGCGTGTTTCTGCGCATGGGCCCCTCTCCTCGCTTCTGCGCCTTAACCAGAGGTGACTCCACGTCCCTCCCAGCCTTAGCTCTGCTTCGGAGCGGCGGGTGGAGACTGCAAGACGCAACCCTCTCTTCCGCGGGTCAGGCATTCCTCCCCGCGCCCGCGGGCGGGAACTACAACTCCCGGCATGCCCCGGGCTCCCGGCGCGCCCCCTCCCGCCCGCTCCATGCTGCTCCATCCAGTTCATTTAAAACAAAAGAGTTTGAGCGCTGGAAGGGGCTGGGCTCCGCTGGGGGCCGCCGAGCGCCGCTCCTGGACTGGGGCTCACTGCGGGAGCCTACGGGGGGCGTCTGGACTGCGGAGGCTAAAGACTCCCGGGCCCGAGGCGGGAGGGTGGGGGCAGAGATCCTGCAGCCCCCCGCCCCCCGTCACCCCGGAGAGAAGAGCAGATCTGCTTTCTGGGTTTCGCTTCTCTTTCCCCCAACCCCCACCGCGGGGGCTGGGGCGAGGGGAGTCGGGTTACAGGGTGTTTGGGGAGGGGGGCTTAGGGGGAGGGTCTATCTTTCTATCTCGCTTTCTTCCCCCCTCCCCAGTTCTTTGTTCCCCCTCCCCACACACCCCCTCCTCTCCTCTCCCCTCCCCTCCTCTCTCCTCTTTTCCCTTCCACCACCTCTCTCTCTCCCTCTCTCTCTCTCCCCCAGCTTTTGTTTCGCCATGCCTAGTCTAGTGGTATCTGGAATAATGGAAAGAAATGGGGGCTTTGGAGAACTAGGATGTTTCGGGGGAAGCGCTAAGGACCGAGGGCTGCTGGAAGACGAGCGCGCCCTTCAGCTGGCTCTCGATCAACTCTGCCTCCTGGGTTTGGGGGAGCCCCCCGCCCCCACGGCGGGCGAGGACGGGGGAGGTGGGGGGGGCGGCGCCCCCGCACAGCCAGCCGCCCCCCCGCAGCCGGCCCAGCCGCCGCCGCCCGCGGCGCCCCCGGTCGCCCCGACGGCGGCCCCCGCGGCGCAGACGCCCCAGCCCCCCACGGCCCCTAAAGGGGCAAGCGACGCCAAGCTCTGCGCTCTCTACAAAGAAGCTGAGCTGCGCCTGAAGGGCAGCAGCAACACCACGGAGTGTGTCCCCGTGCCCACCTCCGAGCACGTGGCCGAGATCGTGGGGAGGCAAGGTAAGCGGACGCCTGGACTACGGAGAGGGCATGAGAGGGGGGCACCCGGCCCAGGAGCGGAAAGTTCATCTTTTCCCTTCCTGTCCGCTTCTGGTTCAGTCCCTTTCCCACAAAGGGGGACCCGCCCCCAGCCCCGATTTCCAAGTCCACAAAGTTCCCTGTTACCCCTACTCGGGACGATTCTCCAGACTCTTCTTCCCGCAGGCTCTCCCCTTAGACAAAGAAATATCCTGGAACTGGAAGAGGGACAGGGCAGGAGGATTAGTCTCAATCCAGGGAGTCTGTCCGGAGGGGGTGTCCACTTCTGGCTAGAAAAACTGACAGACTGTTCCTAGAGTTACTCAGAAGCCCCTACTCTGGTATCCGCTTGAAGATCGGGGAGGGGGCATCCTTGGGGCCCCCAGCCACCTGGAGTTACAGACTTTGGGGTCGACCTGGCCCGAGAAGCCTGACTGAGTACCTATCTCTTTGTTGGGCTGAGCGTAGGAATGGAAGGGGGTGTGGCTCGGGAGGGTCTCACGGGGATGGGGGGGTTGTGAAAGGGGGACTGCTGGGGGAAGGGGATAGGGTGGTCACCCACACACTGAAGTTGAAGGATCCATGAGGTTTTGGAAGGAGTGTCTCCAAGGAAGTGCTAGTCCTGCGTGGACCTCTCCTCCTCCCTCTCTGGCTTTTGTTCTGGGCTGGCCACAGCCTGGGGCCAGAGGCCTGGAAAGGGGTCTCCGAGTGAGGGAGTGGGACAGGGCGGAAGAGGGCATGCTGAGGGGTGAGAAACTTGGACCTGGAAATTTGGTGGAAGGTATGTGTCCCAGTGTGATGGGATGGGGGTGTGTGGAATTAATCCAGTCTAGTGTTTCTGATACCACACCCTCCTCAACTCAGCGTCCCCGAGTGGGGGTGTTGGTTGGTAAGGGTCCAAACTGAGCAGACGGGATCTTGGGGACCCTTCCCTCTCCCAGTTTCTCAAAGCGGGGGCGGGATTTGGAAATTGCAAAGGGGCCGGGCTGGGAGGTGTGGGGTGGGGGAGGAGCAGGGGAGGAGCTGTCCCACAGTGGGGAACAATAGAGGAGCTGCATTCCGGCCTAGAGTGAGGGAGGAGGCCAGGCTCCTAGCAGAGGACGCAGGGAGGTGGATGGGGGCCCCTACTCCACCTTTCATCTCCTCCGGAGGGACTCTGCGGGTTGGGGGATTTAGAAGGCCGAGCAGAATAGAAGAGGGAAAAAGCCACTCCCCTGATGACCCTCACCGCCCCCCCCCACGGGGGGGGCACTCTTGTCTTGAGGTTCTATTTAGAAAGTTGGATTTCCTCTTGTTTGCAGAGACTGGGAATCCAGAGCCTGGAATTGCCCAGGGATCCTAGTATATTTTGTGGGTGAAGGGGTGGTTTTGGGAGGCCCCAGAATCATATGGAGTCATTCTTTCCTCATCTGCCTCCACATCAGATGGTCCTGTTGCTCATAAAAGTAGGGAGATTTCGCCTGTTGGCAGAAGGTTCACCTTCCCCTCTTTCCATGAGTATTTGGAAGTTCTTCCTTCTGTCTGACCTGCCTCTTCCTGCTGCAGCGTTAGGGCTCCTCTATTTGACCTCTAGGAAGGTGACACTCAGGGGGGTCTCCCTTTCAAGAAATGCTGGTTCAGGGTTGCAGACACCAGAAAGAGGCCCACCCCAGCCCTGTGCCACCAAGCTGCTGCCTTTTCTTTCTAGTCTTATACCCTGGCTTGTCCTCTTCACCCCACCCCTTAAAAAAGGCCAGCTCCCACTTAAGTTCCTGGATCCAGAACTTAGAGTCAGACTTCAGGTGCCCATTAGATGGCATATAACCAGAAGTGGCAGAGAGGGAACTTCGTTCCCTAACCCTCCAAGCCTCACAAATCTCACAATCATGTACTCAAAGCAGCAAGGATGTGGGCTTGACAACAGGTAGGACTTCTTAGCAGCCCTGCCAAGAGGTCTGCAGATAAAGTGGAGAGCAAATTCTCCTTCCTGAGATTTTTTTAAAGATGCATTCCCTCCCAAACTACCCTAACGTCTAATCCCAATATTTTTGGACTAGAGAAGCCATCTGGATTAGAAGAAAGAAAAGAATTTTCAGAAGAGCTCACTTGCAGATGCCTGCAGTCTGGACAATCTGAAAAGTGAACCACTTGGTTTTGGATAGATAGAGTGGTGGAAGCAAGGAAGGACATAGAGACCTTTGCCTTGCATGCACCTGTGTATGAACAAGGCAAAAGCTGTGAATGTGTATAGGAATGTATAGTTTGTGCTGAGGAAGTGGGGATGTATGAGTGAAACATGGGCCTCAAGTGCTAGTGTATATTGTGAAAATATATGCAAAGCTCACCCCACAAGTGTCATTTAAATAAAAACACTGCACAGCTCTTAGGTGCATGGGTGAGAACACACACACGTGGCATGCGTGTTTTGAGGATGGGTGTAGGTCTCTGAGGCTCCATGGGAAGCTAGAGGCAGAGGTAGGGGGAAGAATAGGGTTCAGTCAGCCACTGGGGTCCCTAGCTTTTCCTGACTATGACCCCAGTTTTTCCTAGCTGCCCTCACTTTCTTTTATCCTTTTCCCTCTTTGTCTCTCTTTGTCTCATTTCTCTTCCTGCCTGTGTACAATGCCTCCCTACTTTAATACACTCCTTCAGAGCAAGAGTGTGGGGGGACAATACTCTCTTCCTCACCCTACTCAGCCTCCAGCCCATCTCAGCTGTCCTGCCCCGGGGAACAAGGAGACCAGAGTGATGAGCTGAGAGCTGCTCCTCCACACATGATTTTATCTTCATACTCCTCCCTTGAAACTGTTTCTCAGACAGACCCTCCCTAGTCTCCCACACTACACTAGTTGCTGCAGACTTGTTACGATTTGGGAACCCATGAAGATGGACTACCTGGTAAAGGCAAGGGGGAGATCGTAGAGCCTAAGGAGGTTAGTGCTCCTTAGTGAGAGGGCACTTTAAATGAAGGAGGTAACGTGTGGATTGTGTGGTTACTGAGTGTCTTGGGGTCTATGCAGAGATCAGGGTCATCATCTTTGAGGCAGCAATAAGTGATTTTAAACTTTGTGAATGACCAGAGAAATTGAGGCAACACCAAATTTTGGGGGAGAATTTGTGAGTAGCCTTGAGGTTTGCAGCTTGTCTGGGACTATTAGTGATTATTTTGGCAAATGAATGAATTTGGAAGGTCTTAGTGAGGGAAATTTAGTGCATTTTGAAATCTGTGGTTAATAGAGACATTGTGTGAATCTGAGTTCTGATGAGTGGATTGTTTGTGGGGTGGTGTGTGGAGTAGTAAAGGTTTCAAGTAGGCCCAATGATGGGTTCCTGAGTAAGGCCCAGGAAGTCTTACTTATCCCAGCATAAACCTCCTGGTCCTGTGCATTTCTTTCTCTTCCCTTCCCCTTCCAATTCCAGGCTGCAAGATTAAAGCTCTGAGAGCCAAGACCAACACCTACATCAAGACACCTGTACGGGGCGAGGAACCTGTGTTCATGGTGACAGGAAGGCGGGAGGACGTGGCCACAGCCCGACGAGAAATCATCTCAGCAGCTGAGCACTTCTCTATGATCCGTGCTTCCCGCAACAAGTCAGGTGCGGCATTTGGTGTGGCCCCCGCTCTGCCAGGGCAGGTGACTATCCGTGTGCGCGTGCCCTACCGCGTGGTGGGCCTGGTGGTAGGTCCCAAGGGCGCAACCATTAAGCGCATCCAGCAACAGACCAACACGTACATTATCACGCCAAGTCGGGACCGTGACCCAGTGTTTGAGATCACAGGCGCCCCAGGCAACGTGGAGCGGGCGCGCGAGGAGATCGAGACACACATCGCGGTGCGCACAGGCAAGATCCTGGAGTATAACAATGAGAACGACTTCCTGGCAGGGAGCCCTGACGCAGCTCTGGACAGCCGCTACTCAGATGCCTGGCGGGTGCACCCCCCAGGCTGCAAACCTCTCTCCACCTTCCGGCAGAACAGCCTAGGCTGCATCGGTGAATGTGGCGTGGACTCTGGTTTTGAGGCCCCGCGTCTGGGCGAACAGGGTGGGGACTTTGGCTACAGCGGGTACCTGTTCCCAGGCTATGGCGTGGGAAAGCAGGATGTGTACTACGGTGTGGCTGAGACCAGCCCCCCGCTGTGGGCGGGCCAAGAGACTACCACGCCCACCTCCGTGCTTTTCTCCACCACCTCCTCCTCCTCTTCCTCTGCCAAGGCCCGTGCTGGACCTCCAGGTGCTCACCGTTCTCCCTCGACCTCCGCAGGCCCTGAGCTGGCTGGACTTCCGCGGCGCCCTCCAGGGGAGCCGCTCCAGGGCTTCTCTAAACTTGGGGGAGGTGGTCTGCGGAGCCCTGGTGGTGGGAGGGATTGCATGGTATGCTTTGAGAGCGAGGTGACTGCTGCCCTTGTGCCCTGCGGGCACAACCTGTTCTGCATGGAGTGTGCAGTACGCATCTGCGAGAGAACGGACCCAGAGTGTCCTGTCTGCCACATCACAGCCACACAAGCCATCCGAATATTCTCTTAAGTCCCCTGCCCCTCATCTCCTGGGCCCACTCCCCAGGGATCAACCCTGGACCTGTTTTCCACTAAGGTCTTGGAAATCAGTGAGTTGAAGGGCAAGGTGCTTGGAGATATTTTCTCATTGGGGAGGGAGGGAAGAGGGAGGCCATAGTGGCTGAAAGGGTGGGCCACTTTCAGAGCCTCTGGCACCCTGTCCTGAAAAGATCAGGAGGGAGCCAGACTGAATTTTACTAGAGTTACAACTCTGATACCTCAACACACTCTTATATCTGGAAGCAGCTAAGAGAAACTTTTATTTTGCCAGAGGTGGCACTAAGGCCCACCTCCCCAACTGTGTGTTGCTTTACCTGTTCCTTTGTGGGGATAGCTGGGAGAGGGAGAATTACCATCTGTATGTAGAGGTGCTCTGCAGTCCCCAGTCCCTGGCCTTCTGGTCCTGACCTCTGACCTTTTAGCCCTTTAGGTGTTCCACCTCCCATATCCTTTTTGGGAAACTGTCAGTTTCCAATAGTATAAGGGAGCTGGGCCATTGTGCATAGGTATTGTGGAGGGTGGGGCGAGTAGAACTGTCATTCAACAAAGGGCTCAGAATAAATCAGTCCCCACAAAGCTGGGCTAGAGGAATCTGGACAGGGCTGCTCCTCTCTGCCGCCTGCAACTTTTCCCTTTGGTCTCCTCTTCCCTCCATCTTTCCTTACTTTGAGTTTCTCCTTCTTTGCTTTTTCCTTTTTCTCTGGCTCTTTGTTTCCCTGGGTGGCCTCCACTCCTTTTTGGCCTTCTCCTTCTCTTTGCTCCAACCCTCCAGCCCAGCTTTGGGGATCCATCCACCTGGGGAGAAAAGGGGGAAAACATTTTAATGGTCCCTCCTATTCTTCTCCAGGCATTGGAAGGTCCTCTCCCCAACTTCTCCAAAGAACAGCTCCAATTCTTGATGAAACGTATCCCCATTCTCAGTGACAATTGGAGGGGAGAACTGATCTGGGGTACGTAAAGGGTCAAATCCCCACCTTCATCATCTATGGGCATTATACTTAGGAAGCAGCTCTTGAGCTAGGTTTTCTAGTTGTGGGAATAGGGAGCCAGGAACAGGAAAGGGCCTGGGGCAGAGGAGACCAGCTGTGAAGGGTTCTGCACACCACCAGGCCAGGCTGCTCTCTAGATCTGACAACTTTCACTAAATCCCTGTTAGCATGCAAATCATGAAGTCTCTGCCCCACCTGAGGAGGTTGAGGGCCAGGTCTTCAGAGACTGGTCAGGCCAGGGCAAAGCAGAATTGGGGAGCCCAGAGCCTGTTCCAGAAATCAAGTATTGTGGCAGGCCTGGAGTCAGTCCCCTTTGCTGCCTCCCTCCTGCTCTCTTAGGGCTACCACTTCGTACTCTCCTGGTTCCGCTGGCCGGGCCAGAAGGAGTAGGGAGACAGGAGCCCCCAGGGGCCAGGAGATCCTTGTATATATTGGATGGGACAGTTCTGAGTGATCACTAAACACTAAGAACTCACAAGTCCCATTCTTCCTGGGGGAGAAGGGGTGCAGGGATGAAGGTACAAGAGGAGTTCCCTCTTCCACCAGTTGTGAATTAACTCACCTCTCCTCAACCTTCCCCTCCAGACCACCAGCCTGGGAGGGAGAGGAAAGAGGTCACAGCCCAGAAAACTGGCCTGTGTCAGCTTCCCTCCTTCCCACCACCGTGAGCCATCCTGAGATGTCTGTACAATAGAAACCAAACCAAATGGGCGCCCCCAATCACTGGGGGAAGTGGGGAGGGGGGTGGGAAAAAAGGATATGTCTGTCAGTCCCCTCCCCCTCTCCACTCCTTACCCACAGAGGCAAAAGACTGTTATACTAGGGGGCTCAGCAAATTCAATCCCACCAGTACCAAATGAGCCAGACCTAGAAACAAACACAAAACACATAATGAGTGACGAACACAGAGGAGAGAAAGCAAGAACTCGAGAGGGAGCGAGCTGGGTGACCAACACAGAGGAGAGGAAACAAAAATAGCAAAAAAGAAAAAAAAAAAGCAGTTCTTTATAATTTAATATTCTATTTTAATAAAGGCGTTTATTACCGTATAAATGTAGCAAAGAACCTGGGCTAATATGAAAAAAAGACTTTTTATTAGGTAATTTATTATATGAAAAGGATATTTTATTTTATGATAAAGTGATCCTTAAAAAAATAAAAAAACTTTAGAAGGTTTAGAATATATGTAGGGAGAGAAGAAGAAAAAGATACATTTGTATTCAGAGTTAAATCTTAAAAAAAAATGTTTTTAATATATGTTCGGGTTTATGTTCCTTTTTTCCCCTACTTTTTTTTGGGGAGGAATGTCGCTTGTGTTTCTTGGGGGAGCATCCTGGGATTGATGGTGGAGAGGGGCTGGGGAACCTGGTCCCTTCTGGGGCCCCACAAGTAGATTGGATTTCACTCTGTGGGCTCCCCCTCCCCTCTCCCCTCCCCTCAGGGGAGCTGGCAGAGCCAAACAAAGAAAGGGATTAACCAGAAAGGAAGAAGCTGTGGGACTAAGGACTGAGGATCCTGGGGTATCCCCCCCCTTCCCCTGCCATGTCCCAGGGGCAAGTGAGGAGGGAAATCCAGAATGGAGGCCTAGCGCTAAGCAGGCCCGTGGGAATCCTCAGAGAGGTGTGAGATTTAAGAGAAATAGATTTTTTTTTAACCAAAAAAGAAGAAGAAAAAGAGAAACCGAGGGGTTTAAAAGAAAAGAATACTACAAAATAATAATAATAATTCAAATTTATTTCATATAATCCTAGAGAAAGAAAGAATTACTAGTTACTTAGTAGATAATATTCAGATAGCTTAAAGTTTAGTAGCATTGAGGACCCCTGGGTCCAGTAGAATGTATAAAAGTATTGAAAAGAATAGAGGAGGAAAGTGGCTAAGTCCACCCTGAGTCTCCCCATCTTCATTGATCAGGGTTGGAGCAGGTTTCAAGTTAAGATTGGGAGCTTCCAGTCTGCTGGGGTTGATTCTGAGAATCCTTGGAGTTTTAAATTGTAGGATGAGTAGACGAGGGGCTCAGTTCCCAGGATCTTTGAAAGGATGCACACTGATCATCATCTCAGCCAGGCTGGGGACTGGCTAGATGCAGCAGGGCCCCTCATCCCGCAGTCTGCTGGGTAGTTCTTACTCCAACATGATGCACCCTCTCTTGGGGTTCAGGATGGAGACTGCTCAGCTCCAACTTTCCTAAGTCAGTTTTTCCCAGGCCTAACTGCCCAAAAATCTTTCTTGAAGTGTAACATCCATCCACTTCACTACAGATCAGTTTAACAGCCTGGTAAGCCATTCTGGGTTCAAGAGCTCTGAGGGAATCTGTCCTCCATCCCTGTTCCCATCCAGCATTTTGTGGAGCTTTTGACCTCCATGACAGCAGTGGGAGTAATGATCTTGATGATCGTGCTCCTTTAAATCTACAGTGCTTTACAAGTCTGCAAATTAACAGAAACTAGATTTGAAGGACTTTCCACCCATTGGGGTACAGTGGAAACAACCTTGGAAGCCTGGAAGAGTAGCTCCCCAAGTACAGAGGCAGGGCAAGGGCGACTTGGGTGACTCCAGGCCTAAACCCTTGTGCTGCTATCCACTTCCATCAGTAACTGTTCAGATAAGCGTTGTCCACCGTACCCTAGCTTCAGGCGTTTGCCTTCCCTTCAGGAAATTTTGACACCTGGATTTTGCATGTGAGGAATAAGCATTTTTGGAAGCACTTGCCTTCTACCAATCCCAGCAGGCAATCAAATAGGGCTCTTTCCTCCTGTCCAAAAGGATGAGGAGCCCCCAACCTTTCCTTCTGGCAAGAAACACCTGCTCCGTTACACCAATAACTGCCATGCTCCTCCCTGACCCTACACCCCAAACACATCTCCCTCTCCCCAGTTTACTCTTCTCATCCCACCTAGGGAAAGATTTCTCCCTGCTCTTTTTGTCCTAGAACCCTCGCTAGTTTGGGATGGTAGCGTCTGGGATGGGGAGGGCTTCCCCTTCCCCACTCGAGGGTGCGGGTGGGGTAGGGTGGGTTGGGGGAGACACCCTGGGGCAGGGGGATGGTCTCTCCACTGTAGAAAGTAGAGTAGGATTGTGGTCAGACTTAATTTGAGGCATCTAGTGAAGACATATACACATCCACCAAGAAAAATTTTAAAAGCAAAATAAAGGCGGGAAATGAAACAGACCCATGAATAATCAAATCAAAGTGATGTTGCACAAAATGCAGAGAAACCAAGAAGGGGGAGGGTTAATGTATTAAATGTGCTATTAAGAACTTAATTTTATTAAAAGTATTATTACTTAAGGCTGCTTTTCACTCATGTGTCTACTACTGTTTTGGGACAAGTGGGAAGAACTGCAGTTGGATTTTCTCTAGGGTTACCGAGTGCCCTGCACAGCAGTGGAAAGTGTGTATTCCAGAATTCCCCTACCACCCTTGGCCTCTCCTCAGCTCCACACTTGAATCTCCTAACACACAGTCTCCCTACCCTTTTACTCCTTTCAAGATGCACTCACAGCTTCTTCCCTGACCTGCCTAGAGGGGAAAGTCAGCTCTTCTCTGGACTGCCCTCTCCTAAGCTGCATGGGGAAAAGGGCAGAAAGCTGTGAGGAGACCCTGCCCATTTACTCCACCTTTTCATTCCATTCCTCTTTGGGGACAGGAAGACTCAGACCTCCCATTGCCCATCCTTAAAACCTTTCTCAGGAAATGTGTAGGGCCTGCCGGACGGACACCCTGCTCCTGTACTCTCTGAGCCTCCTCCTATTGCCCCTCACATTGGAGTGACCTCAGTTCTTGGCACCAAGGCCCTGGGCACCAGATGGTGCCTGAGATGGTTTCCTTTGTCTCGCTCTCTAGATCCCCCTCCCCTCCACGCTGTCTTCCCTCCCCCACCTGCCCTGGGGGGTTGGCAAAGAGAGGGGCGGGCACCTCCCGCCCCCTTGGCACTGTCCCCAGACCACAGAACTCTAGAGGCAGCTGGTCCTGGGGGACAGTGGATAAGGAAGAGAAGACTAAAGAAAGGGGAGGGGGAAGGAAAGAGGACCAGAGACTCAAAAGGGGCCAATGTTGGAGGGAGCCACAGATAAAAGGAGGAACAGACATGAAGTAACAGGATGGCCTTGCATTGCTACAAAACACAGCTTTATTTGAGAGCTCTGATCTGTGATAGGCAGACAGGCAATGGAAAGAAAGACGGTAGGCATACAGACCCTGAGGCCCTGGGAGGCTGTGAACAGGGTACAAAAGGGCAGGGAAAGGTCCCACAGGAGAGACGGTGGGGGATCCAGGAGCACAGGGACAGGGTTGGCCATGGCCAAGGTTAAAGGCTGATGCAACAGGCCTTCTTCTCTCCAGAGCTGGGGTCCTGCCCAGGCTGGGTATCGCCCAGGGTGATGGTGTTGGTCCGGGTGCTGTTCTGCCTCTGCTTGGACACCTTTGCAAAGATCTCTGAGAATCAGAGAGCAGTGATCAGGTTAAAAGGTTTACATCCTGTGTCTCCCCACCAACCCACATTCCCCTTCTGAGCACTGGGGCAAGGGGAGGGGCATGCTGGTAGGAGGTTCTGTTGGGAGGGAGTTGGCCACCTAGGTCCTTCCACTTACCTAGGTAGAGAAGGAACCAAGACTCATCCCCCTGGAAAGTGTGGCCTTCTGGTTCCTTCTCTAAGCACCAAGCTGCTAAGTGCAGGGTCCCAGGGAAGGACTAGGGGTTTAGGCAGTGATGCAAGGGGCACTGACAAGTCAGTTGGGATGAGGATTGGGTGTCTCCATGCCTTCTGAAGCCAGGGGGACAGAAGAGGGAGACTGGCGCTGAGGCAGGTTCTAACCTTTGAGGACAGTCTCGAAGGCCAATTCAACATTGGTAGAGTCCAGAGCTGAGGTCTCCAGGAATAGCAGCCCATTGTTTTCTGCCAGGAAAATGTACCATTTATTGTGGGGGAGGGGGGTCAAAGGCAACAGTAATGATGATGATGATAGCTGTAATAGTCACTTAATGTTTATTATGTGCATTTTCTACATGCTAATTCTTGACATAGAGTAGCTTACTTCATCCTTAAAACAACAGATGAGGGCTGGGGATTTAGCTCAGCGGCATAAGCGCCTGCCTTGCAAGCAGGCAGTCATGAGTTCGATCCCTGGTACCGATAAAAACGAAAAAGACAAAAACAAAACAAAACAAAACAGATGAGGTAGATTCAGTTAGGAAACAGAAACTCTGAAAAAGAGAGGCTGAAGGAGGACCTTACCCCATGCCATACATCTAGTAAATGGCCTAGAAGTGATACCAGGCTGGCCTGACAGGCTGCAGTGCTTATACCCAAAAGCACTAGGTGCTGCCACTAACCCCACAAAACTCTCATGGAAAGAGTGACTAGAGAAGGTCAGGGAAGCTCACCACGATCTTTAAGCATGGAAAGGTAGGACTCTTAAAATCAATTATGAGCCAGGCCTGGTGACACAATCCTATATTTCCATCATTCTGGAAGGCTGAGGCAGGAGGATCACAAGTTCAAGCCCAACCTGAGAAACTCAGCCATTTAGTGAGGCCCTATCTCAAAAATTAACAGTGGGAAAAAAAATATATTAACAATGGGCTGGGTATGTAGCTCATTGGTAAGGTCCTGGATTCAATCCCCAGAATTGCAACACAAAAACACAAATCCAACTATGAATAATTGCTGATGAAGACAATCAGGGAAAGTGGGAGGACATGACAGGAGACATAGGGACCCAGAAAGGAGGAGCCAGGAGATCCTGACCAAAAGGGAATGCATGTGAAGAAGCGTATGGGGGAAGTCATGCAGGGGCTGCAGGGGAAGCAGGGATGGGAGACTGAGCCAAGATGTGGAAGCTTGGAAGAGTTGCATGGTGTGGGGGTGTTGGGTGCAGGTGTTGTGTGGAGGGTCAGTCTCACCAGCAAACATACGGGCCTCATCAGTGGGCACTTCTCGGGCCTGGCTGAGGTCACTTTTGTTCCCCACAAGCATAACAACAATAGTGGCCTCAGCATGGTCGTAGAGCTCCTTCAGCCAGCGCTCCACTACAGCATAGGTCTGGTGTTTGGTTAGGTCAAACACCAGGAGGGCCCCCACTGCTCCACGATAGTACCTGGGTGGGAGTGGGGGTGGACAGAGACAATGGGGGTGTCAGGCTCAGTCTCTGAATGGAGTCTTTAAGCCAGAACACCTTTGTGATCTTCCTTAAGTGACTCTTCAATCTACATTGTCTTCTGTACTGTCTCATGTGGCTAGCTTTCTAGGACTAGCAAATGCCTACCATTGCAGCAGAGTCCCTGATCAGACAACCCAAGCGATTATTGCATGCACACAGCCTCCTTTTTGGGGCTAGAAGGGCCGTCTTCACACAGTGGTGTCTAATTATTCTCAGTGAATCAAGAGGCTCATAAAAGGACAAGTGATGGCCAGGGATTTAGCTTAGTGGCTTACAGTGCCTGCCTGGCAAATGTGAGGTCATGTGTTCTATCCCTGGTCCCAGAAACAAAAAAAAAAAACCCACAAGTGACTAAGAATATGTGCAGTGGGGGCAGGCAGTCGTGAGTTCGATCCTTGGTACCAATAAAAAGGAAAAAGACCAAAAATAAATAAAGAAAAGAAAAGAATATGTGCAGCCCTTGTCTGTGTGTATACTTACTTACGGCTCCTGCTTCCTGCCCCTACCATGCATGCACAGACCAGACCATCTCTCACATAATTGCACCTGATGCTGTTTAGGAGACATTTAAGATGTGGTGTCTGAAGGCCTAACTTTTTGTGCCACCTCTGAGACTATTTAAAATCCAAACTCCAGGTTTTGGCCCTTGGCGACTGTGATCAATGGATGTTTTCAAGTGCAGACTACTGTGCCGAAGTCAAGGGGCACTGTTGATGCAGGCAGCTGCCGCTCCTAGCTCCACCCTGATTTTGCCTTGCTTGTATTTATACAGGGAGTAAGTAATAAATTATAGCACCTCATTTCTGTGGCACATACAGTGCCGGATATAAAGTGCTTTGTATCCTCCTGGGCATGTGGCAAAGGCTTACTAAGTAGTGGTGATAACTTGTTTTTAGTTCTGCTGGTCAGTACCATTGCATCCTGTCTAGCACTATTTGCTGTTAGTATTTGTATCACCTATGATCTGCCTGAAAGGCATCTTGCTGAGTCCTCTACCACCCTCTTCCTCTCCCCCCTTCCCAGTGCTCCAGCAGCCCACCAGCCCCCAGGCCCTAGGCTCACGCTGAGGTGATGGCTCGGTATCGCTCCAGGCCAGCTGTGTCCCAGATCTGAGCCTTGATGGCAGCAGTGCCCAGCATCACAGTGCGGGTGGAGAACTCAACTCCTATGGTAGTGCGGCTGTCGTGGCTGAACTCATTGCGGGTGAAGCGTGACAGCAGGTTGGTCTTCCCCACACCTGATTCACCAATCAGCACCACTAAAGAGGTGGAGAAATAAGGGCCAAATGTCTGAGCCCACCTGAGTTTGGAGGGTCTATCTAGCACATGCATGTAATCCCAGTTTTCTGGAAGGTTGAGGCAGGAGTTGTTCAAACCTACCTGGGAAACCTATCAACTTAGTGAGACTCTATCTCAAAAAATAAAAAAAGACCTGGGAATGTACTATATAACTCTATGCAAAGGCTCTGGGTTCAATCGTTAGCAACACATGAACATACAAGAGAAAGAAGGAAGGAAGGAAGAAAGGAAGGAAGGAAGGAAGGAAGGAAGGAAGGAAGGAAGGAAGAAAGAAAGAAAGAAAGAAAGAAAGAAAGAAAGAAAGAAAGAAAGAAGAAAAGGGAGACAAAAGAGGGGAACTGAGCTCAAAAAACTGAAGACGAAGGAGCTGGGTCTCCTAGAATAGATTGGGGCCAGCAACTCTACATAATTCTCTCTCTTGGTGGGCAGAAGGGACAAGAGTTTGAAAAGGAATAAAGTAGGTGCTGAAACTGTAGTGACACAGTTGCAGAGTCTGCCTCTGTTGCTGGTGTCGCATCTACAGGCTGTTTATTGATGTAAGAGCAATGTATGGAAGCATGTGTTCCTGTGTGTGTGTATGTGTGTATATATAAAAAGTTAGGGTCAAGTTGGCCCAGTACTTGGGAGGCTGAGGATTGTTATCAGTTCCAGGCCAGCCTAGGTCATGTCATGAGTTTAAGAGCCACCTAAACTGCATAGAAAGACCCTGTCTCAGGAAAAAAGAAGAAGGAGAAGAAGATGGAGAAGGAAAAGAAGACGAAGACGAAGATGAAGACGAGGAGGAGGAAAAGGAAAGAAGAGGGAAAAAATGATGAGAAAGAGGAGCAGAGGATAAAGGAGGGGAAGAAGAAATTAGGACCAGTTGTCTTTAAGGAGGAGCTGTCCTGCATGACAAAGAGTATGATGGTGAGTGGAGCATGTTGGTGAACCCCTGCAATCCCACCTCTCTGGGAGGTTGAAGCCAGAAAACTACAAATTTAAGCAACTTAGTGACCTAGAAAGATGGTGTCTAAAAATAAGAAAGAGAAAAAGGTCTGAGGATATATTTCAGTGTGAAGTTCCTGGGTTTAATTTTCAGTACCACAGGAAAAAAAAAATCTTTTTGTTTTGAGACAAGGCCCCACTATGTAGTTCAGGCTGGCCTTGAATTCACAATGTAACCTAGGCTGGCCTCAAACTCACAGTGACCTCTTGCCTCACCCTCTCTAGCATGGGAATTACAGACATGTGTACCACCCCAGGCATTTAAAAAAAAATCTTATTGGGGCTGGGGATTTAGCTCAGTGGCATAAGCGCCTTCCTTGCAAGCAGGCAGTCGTGGGTTCGATCCCTGGTATTGATAAAAAGGAAACCCCCCCCCAAATCTTATTTACATAAGGCAAGAAAAGGTTGGAAGTTGTCTGACTATGTGGGTGAGAGGATATATGTATGGGCATATATGTGCATGTGCACACATGTGTACCTGCCCTTCACCTCTCAAGACCCCTCATTCTTGGTAGAGGGTAGATGTGCTCAATTCACTCCCCTGCTCCAAAGTTGCTCAGGAGAAGTCTTTAGAGTTAAACAGACTTAGATTTGAGTACTACCTGCATTGTGAGCTTTTGTGAGTTTAATCTGCCTCAGCCTCAGTTTCCTCATCTGTAAAATGGAGATACTAATTATCAACATTTATTGATTGCTTATGAAGTACCAGGCACCATCCTAAAAGCTGTATGCATATCAACTCATTTAATTCTCACAGCAATGTCTTATCCTTATTTACACAGACAAGGAAGCCATTTGGGAGGTCAAATGATTTATCCCGGATAACTCTGCTAGTGTACAAATGTGACAGCCAGATCCACCTCTCTGCACACCAGTAGGAGGACAAGAGGGAGGGGGTTTGATATGTATATTTGCATTGTGCACAGAAGTATGGGTAAGGGGAAAATTTAGTGAGTGACATATGAGTGAGAGGAACATATGGAAGTATGTGTGCCTATGTGTGTGGGTATAAAAAAATGTGTATTCCTGTAACCCCAGCACTCAGGAGGCTGAGGCAGGAGGATCGCTGAGAGTTATAGGATACCTCTACCTGCTAGTTCCTTCAGTGGCTGTCTCCACATAGCACCTCACGGAAGCTGTATCCTTCCTAGGCAGCCCCGTGCAGTGCCTGGACAAGTCAAGGCCATCGTAGAGCTCCCTATCCCTCACCTAAAGCTTCATGGAGACCAAGCTGCATGGACTGCCACCTCTTCCCAATCCCATTCTCTCCTCTTTCCTTTCACTAGTACTAATCCTCAAATAACACTGAACACCCCAAACTTTTTAGGCTCTGGTTTTGCCAATTCCACTGGGCCTAACTGATAAAAGGCAGAGCTGGGTTCTGAACTTGTCTGCTCCTGACTATGATATTATTGCATCTCTCAAAACGAAAGAACTTTTAGGTGGTGGTATAGCGATTAAAGAGATGGTGGCTTATACCCAGGTAGGACTCAACAAATAGTACTATTAGTATTTATTGCCCAAACTCTTGCTGAAGCTTACCCTGGCTCCTTCCTGGGAAACATGCCAGAAGTACAGGTTCTCCAGCCTGAGCTGGGGTGTGGCTGAGGTTGGGAGAGGCAGTGGGGTGGGGTGGCTAGAAAGAGAATGGGAGTTTGACCAGTCCACCCTGCTCTCAAGGCATGGCAAAGACTTGGAGAACCGTCTCTACCTCTTTCCATTTCTTTCTGGTCTCATGCTTCCTCTCTATTCATAATGGGGCTCAAAGAAGCAGAAAGGATACATGCACACTTCCAAGGACAGCCAAGTTGAATGCAGTGCCTGGGTCAGGGCCACAGAATCTGCCCATGGACCGGCAGATGAAGCTTCAGGTCCAAGAGTGCTATGGATTCTGTCAGGCTCCGAATTCATTGCATCTGCCCTATGTCTTCCCTGTGTATTTACCACCCAGCCCAATCTCAGATTGGTCTCTCCCCTCTCTCCTTTCTTGTCCACCATCCTAGAGAGATGATTTTCTTTTGCTTCAATCTCCTTTTTATCTTTCTATACAAAAAGGAAGTCCTTTCTGAAGTCTGACCTCTATTTCTTGTGCTGTGGGGCTGACTCTTCCCAGGAACTTGGGCTTCTGTTAGGAGCAGGAAGGAGAGCCGCGCTTGGCAATATAAAGGCACGATCAGCATCATTATACACACCAGTGGAGTACCCTTGGCAGCCCCAGGACTTTTGCCCCTGTGATCAGACCCTCTTCCCTCTCTGCAGCTTCCTTTCTTAGCTGGAGAGGATAGTGAGTCCCAGGGGTTCTGGTAAGAGATAAAAAGCAGGAGGGGACCCTCTCTGGCTCTTTCCATTTCTTTCTGTTCTTAGTCTTCCGAGTTCATGAAGCCCAACTTACCTTTGAAGACAAAGTTATAATCATCCTCTTTTCCATTCCCCATCTTGGCTCTGCATGGAAGATGCAGGTGTTTTAGGGGTAGACGTCACGAGACTATGTTGGCTGAACGTCCTCAACCCTTGGCTCTCAAGAGACTGGGCCCCACTTCCCCTCTCATTGGAGGAAAGGAAACTTCTGCAGCCAGAGAGACTGAGGACCAACCAAGGCCAGGCAGAACCCACTGAGGCTCGGCAGGTAGAGGTGCTGTATGGAAGGTGAGAGGACGGAAGCAGCAGCGAACAGGAAGAGAGGCAGCCGGGACCTGGGCCCCAAGTGGGTGGAGAGAAGCTGACGTCAGACAGGTTAGACAGGTTGGATGTCTGCTCACAGCCTGGGCTCCCACTTGCAGGGCAGCTCCCAGGGATAACAGTGAGGAGGCTGAGGGGTGGGGGCACATGATATTGAAGAGAGAGTCCCCCCCCTGCAAGGGCTGAGGACGGAGTGTGCATGGCTTCACTTCTGAAATCTGTGGCGGGGCATTTGGGCAACCACCCTTGAGAAGTAGTTCCTTGGCTTCTACTTTTTCTGCAGAGGTTCTGGCAGGGATATACTGGGGACCCCAGAGGAAATGATGCTAGAGCAAGGAGTAGTGGTAGATGGAATGCCAGTCATGTGCGGAGCTGTGGGTACTACATTGTGAGCATAGTGACTTCTCCCTCTCCCTGACGCCCAGTACCTGGGATGCCCAGGGAGGGCAAGATTTCTTACTCTGGATGGAGCTGGAATTTACAAACTACCCACTTACCTGGGGTGGGTTCCTGACAGTGTTGGGGCTGGGAGCTGGAAGCTCCTCCACAGAACTGTTCTAAAGACAAAGTAGGAGAGACATGGAACAGGAATTTGGAGATGGAGCAAGTACAGGGGCAAGATCTGGAGAGGATCCCTCTGAGGTTTCCTGGGGCTTTTCCATTCTTTGCCCAGGACCCAGTCTCACAGTAAGGGCATCTTGTGTACAGATTTCAACATCTAGAAAGGGGAAGCCGGCTGTGGAGCACATGCCTGTAATCAGTAGTCATGTGGCTGAGGCAGGAGGATCTCTGTGAATTTGAGGCCAGCTTGGGCTACACGTTGAGTTCAATGCCAGCCTGACCCTGCCCCCGCCAAAAAAAAAGACCTGAAAAAAGTCTGGAATGGAGGCTCCTATATTCTTTAACATTACTAGGTCTCTACACTTCTGTACTCACTCAGATAAGTATAATTATGCTGAGTGGTAGGGGTTAGGGGGGGTCAAACCACTGAAGAGTCCAAGGGAATGGGAACAGCATTGCCAATGGTAAGTTGGGGAAGTCACAGTAAAGGAAAAGACAGAAATCCATCCTGCAGAACACAAGGAATCTTCTGATTCTTCCCATCCAAGAAAGTGGTCAAGACAAGGTAGAAGTTGAAGAAGTTTATTTTAGTAAAAACTAAGTCCCATTCTCTCCCCAGCAGTTCAGAAAGGTTTTCGCAGTGGGCCCTGCCCCTCCAATCGTCATGAAGAGTGTCCAACAATCCCTGCTAGGATGCTGCTACTTGAGTGAGGGGCTCCTCCAGGTACTGCACCAAGGCCTGGGCCTGCAAGAGGGGTACACATCAGTCCCCACATGACTATGACTCCACGGACCCAAGTGCTCCCCATGCCAGACTGAGCAACTGCCACCAGCCCCAGCTGCTCCTGGGAGTGGGCCACACTAGACATGGACTAAGGAGATGTAAGAACTCCAGAAAGTGGGTGTGGGTTGGAGTGGACACAGTGATGAAGCATAAAGCCTGGACCCAGGATAGAGGAGGGATGGGCACATACACACCTTGGCCTTGAGCATCCCGAAGCCCACGGTCTCCTTGGCATACATACACAGCAGAAGATTGGCCACTCGGGTGATGGCTACACGGCCCTCCTGGAGGGGTACATGAGGAATGGAATGCTCTGCTTGACACCTTTAGCTCCCTCCTTCCCCAAGGGCTTTTCCGCCCTGAGAGACTATATCTTCCATTCCCTAGGAAGCTTTGGTCATAGCTCTCGACATGGGATAATGAGCCTGGGTTCCAGTCTCAGCACAGATACCTGTTAGACTCAGTGTCTTTCTGTAACCCCTAGCTCAGCCCAGTTGATGGATATAATATACATATGAATGCACCTGTCAAGGATTATGCAAGTAAGTGGTATTATTATTTTAGGTTCATCCCAGAAACACAACCCAATTTATTATATTTTTCCTCTTTTCCTATGTCAGTGTTTTTTAAACTGCAGAGATCAATTGAAAAGGTTAGCTGACTCAGGAGACTAAAGCAGGAGGATTGTTGCAAGTTCAAGACTAGTCTGGGCTATAAAGTGAGCTAAAGGCCAGCCTGAACTGCATAGTAAGACCCTGTCTCAAAACTCAGTAGGTCATAAATTAGAAAATTGGAGTGGAAAAAAAAAAACAAACTCAGTAGGTCTCATCTGCTGAACCAAAATGGCATTGGTTGGGCAAGAGTAGGCAGCTGGTTATAATAAGGCTCCTTCAGTTTGGTGCTGTGTTCCTTTGCAAATTGTCTAGTATACAAGGGGCCAGGCACTGTACACCTTAGCTCTCTGGTCTCATCTATCGCCCTCCTCCGTTCTCATGCCACTCCAGTCATAATAACCTTGTTGATCTTTGACCAGGGCTTTTACACTTGCTGTTCTGTCAGAAATATCCGGGGCTGGGAATTTAGCTCAGCGGCATAAGCGCCTGCTTTGAAACCAGGCAGTCGTGGGTTCAATACCCGGTACCGATAAAAAGGAAAAAGACAGAAAAAAAAAAAAAAAAAAAAAAGAAATATCCTTCCCACAGATAGCCATATGGCTTTGGTCCCCACCTTCCTTCAGATCTTTGATCAAGTATCAGTTTTTCAGTGAAAGTGTTCCTGACAAATGTCCCCCATTCTACTTTCTCACTTTCCTTTTTTCTCTATTATAATTTTTCTTTCTTTCTTTTTTGGCAGGAAAGAGTATTCAACCCATGGGCACCTTGTCACTGGCCTAGACCCCCCAGATCCTCTCCCTTTTTATCTTTGGATTTTTTTGTTTGTTTGAGCAAGAAACTACGTAGTTCAGGCTGGTTTCAAACTCACTGTGACCCTCCTGCCTCAGTCTCCCAACTGCTGAGATTACACGTGTGTGTCACCATGCCTGGCTTTCCTTCCCCCCTTTTGGATATAGGATTTTGATAAATTGTCCAGGCTGGCCTTAAATTTGAACATGCAATCTTTCTGCCTCAGCCTCCAGAGTAGCTGGGGTTGTAGGTATGTGCCACTGAGTTGGGTCTGTTATGTTTTCAAAATCTAACGTATGTTTTATTTATTTTAAACTATATATAAGACTGTAAGCTTTGTTTGGGCTAAAAATTATATCTGTTGGGGCTGGGGGTTTAGCTCAGCGGCATAAGCGCCTACCTTGCAAGTGTGTGGTGGTGAGTTCAGTCCCTGGTACTGATAAAAAGGACACACACACACACACACACACACACACACACACAAACTGTATCTGTTTGCTACTGACTTAGAGACAATTGGGACAAACAAGAAATCTTAAAGGTATTCATTAAAAGTATGGTATGTGCTAGGCATGATGGTACACATCTATAATTCCAGATGTCTTAGAGGCTGAAGCAGGAGGATCACAAATTTGAGCATAGCTTGGACAACTTAGCAAGATCATGTCTCAAAACAAAAAATAAAAAAGGGCTGGGGATACAGCTCAGCATGTAGGTGCTGAGTTCAATCTCTAGTACCATGATTTAAAACAACAAAAAAACCAATTTGTACTTTCTTCTAAGAAAGGGACTTAAAATGATTTTTGCTAAAAAAAAAAAAAAAAAAAATATATATATATATATATATATATATATATATATATACACACACACACACATATACATACATAACTCCTCTCTTGGGCCTACAAGTTCCCAAAAAGGTAGAATAAAGCCTGACTTTCACTTTGTAAAACTCTGGATCAAATCTTTCTCAATTTTGCACATATGCATATTAGTCATTTTAGGAATACCTGTCTAAAAATTGGCAAAACAAGTTTAGCTTGAAATTTATCTTGCCTATCTCACTGCCCTTTAAGACTGAGAACACCTGCACCCTTAAGTCTCTACCACCCTAAAGCTGTGTTCACCTTGGATTGCAGCACAGCCTCATGCCTGACACTAGCCCTGCATGATGAGGATCCATCTGTTGGAACCAGACTGCTCCTCAGGTTATGAGATTCTTCTCTCCGGAAGTGAATTGCCCCTCAGGTCAGGAAGATTCAACCTGTGCTGAAAACCAGGACTGAGATAATAACTGATCAGACCCTGGTCCACCTTAGCTGACCCTTAAAAGCTGGCCTCCTGCATCTGTGGGCAGAGCAATGTGATCATCTTCAACAGAGTGTGCCCCCTCTGCCTACTCACACTGGAGTCTTTTCTTACCTTCCAAATAAAGCTTTGTCAATTCATACTGTCACTTTAGTTGTAATTTCCATGATCACTAAAGCAAGGACCCATGTTAGCCAGTGACACCATTTTGCTAGTCCTAAGAACACTGTCGGGACCTAAATACTTGTTGAATAAACAGATTCAGAGATGAATGAGATAGTCTCTGCTCCAGAGAAGTTCACAGTCTAATGGCTACTTTTTTTTTCTGGGTTTCATTTCCTTTCTTTGTAAACTGAAAGTTGGGCTGAAGCCTGAAGACTGTCATGGTTCTGTGGGTCAGTAAAAGGGGATGACAACATTTTGCATTTGGACATTACAGTTTACACCCATTTTGTCATTTGATCTTCATCACATACTGTACCTCCCTAGAGATAAAGAGAGGAAGCTCAAGGAGGTTAAGAAACTTACCCAGGGTTCCACGACCAGTAAGTGGATAGCTGGGACCAGAACCCAAATCACACCTCAGGCTCAGGGCTCCTACCTCAGCACCACTTGATGCAAAGGGTCCTACCTATTACAAATGCTGTGGCAGACCAACTCTTGGTGTAACTCTTCTGGAGATCCTGTCCCTACCCCTCCAACCATTCAGAATGGCCTCCAGGTCTCCCCCTTGGGATTCCCTTATGGAGCTCCGGAAGTCTGACTCCCCTCTCCATACCATGCAGTCCATGAGGATGAATTTGAGATTATCTTCATTAAACGCTTGGTTGCCATTTCGGTCGTAGGCAGCCCAGATGTTACTGGCAATGGCCGCAGTCACCCGGGCGTCCGTGTCGCCATAACCCGAGTAGGCCAGGAGCGATCCCTCGTTATTCAGCAGCCTGGCAAGGGGCGGGGAGGGGCATGAACATATTCAAGAGGAAGAGCAAAACGTCCAGGTCCCTATCCCAACTCCCACCACTGGTGCTTCTAGGAAGTAAGGGTTGGGCTGTTTCCTGGAATATGCCCTAAGGACTGGCTTCCCTTTTGAAGAGGGGCCTTCGAAACCTGCTCCCCCAGCAGTTTCCTGCCTTTGCCGCAGCTTCCCTGCCTGGCAGTACTTCCCTGTTCCTCTTGCAGAGAGCCGTACACCGCCCCACTCTAGCGTTCGCCGCTCGGATTCTCCTTGCAAACTCACAGGGTGCTCTGGACGCCTCCAGTGTTGGCTTGGCTGAGCACCTGGGTCAAAGCCTTGGGACGCAGCATGCTTATAGCTCCTAACTCTGGGCTTGTGATCCCCAGAGGGGCCTCCTGCCGGTCTCTGCCAGCCGCTTCCGCAGACCAGCTGCTCGGCCCTGCCTTGCCACAGGAGTCCCAACGTACCGGCTCGGCTCTCGTAACTCCGACACAATCTAGCCTACGCGAAGGGGCGCTGGGAATTGTAGTTCCTTGGGACCTCGCGAGGCGCCATGGGAAATGTAGTTCGGCTTTCCAGTCAAACCACTGGGACTGAGAGGCAAAACAGCGGGAGTGAAAAGATAGTGACCGTATTGGAAGGGCTCTTAACTCCTTCAGAGAGGGGAAGTCATCATTTTTGCTAGTCACTTCACGATTCAATAGTGATTTTTTAAAAACTCTTATTTGTTAGGCACTCCTTTGGTTACTTTTCAAAGCACGCTATGCGCACTTCTGGGAGAAGAGGCGAGAATTGCTATTATTTCGAGGAAACCAAGGCTCAGAAAAACTACGTAGGTAAAACACCCTGGTTTAGACCATCTGGGCCCAGGTGGCACAGGTCCGCCCTCGAGATCTGCTATGGCCGCCCCTGTTGGGAAAACTAGCCTCGGTGGAAAGGCCCGGGGCCCGAGAGAGATGGGCCTCTCAGAAAGGCCGAATTGTCCCAGGGAGCGCAGACAGCGTGACGACACGGACTGTCCTTTGTCCCCGAGCAGAGTGAACCGCAGAGGTCGCCAGCCAGAGCCCGCCCACAACCCGCTGCGCGACCCGCCGACCCGACCTCGCTGCAGTGCCCCCCCAGGCCGCCCGGGGCGCTGTGGCCGCTGCTGGTCCTGAGCCGGAGGTGCAGCTTCGGGGAGTCGAGGGGAGAGAGAGGGTGTCGGAACGCCGAGCTGAGCCGAGGGGAGCCGAGCCAAGCCGAGCCGGGCCGGCCTGGCGGGCAGGGGGGAGGAGGAGGAGGAGCCGGGCGGGCTGGCGGGCGGCCGGGTGGCGGTGGCGGCATGGCGGAACCGAGTGGGGCCGAGGCGAGGCCCCCTATTCGGGTCACCGTCAAGACCCCCAAAGATAAGGAGGAAATTGTGATCTGCGATCGAGCCTCAGTCAAGGAGGTAGTGCGAGGGTAGGGGGGCCGAGCAACGCGGAGGAGGGTCGGCGGCGGGGGGAACCGGGACGGCCTGGGCTGTCCCGACAGGAGGCAGCAGGGGAGATGGGACAGGGGGCGTCCTTCGAGGAGAGATCTGCGGAGCGTGGCGCCTTTTGGGGCGCGGGTTTGACGGTGCGGCTAGGGCTGGGGGCGTGGTGGAGAGTGGGCAGAGTACGCAGTGCATCGGACGGAGGGAGGACCCTGGATTTGAGGCTAGTGTATGCCTCGGTTGCTGGTCGGGTTCGAGGCACCGAGGCAGAGAGTGCGGCCGGGGCAAGTTGCTAAACCGTGAGAACGGGCGGGGGCTGGCACCTACTGTGTGCCCCGAGAACGCCTAGCTTACTCCCGGGACTGACCTCTGCACAGGCGCTTCCTGCGCTTCCAAATCGAGGTGGTGATCTTGGGTCTCAGTGCTTCTGGAATTCAGAGTGCAGTAGGTGCTCAATAAAAATTTGTTGAATGAGTGAATGAGGGACTATTGGCTGTCTCTGTCACTGCTAGTGACTGCTCCAGAATTTCACATAGGCGGGGCTTAGGATAGGCCATCTGGTTGGAAGATAGGGATCTGGGAGCTGCCTCTGCTTAGCAAGTGCACTATTTTTTCTTAGAGTGTGTGTTTTGTTTTGTTTTGGTTTGTTTGGGAGCGCTGGTAGAATTTGGAGAGGTAGCTAGGCATAGTGATGCAAAGCTGTCATGCCAGCACTCAGGAGGTAATGACAGAAGGATCACGGAGAGTTCAAGGCCAGCCTGAGCTGCATATCAGCCAGCAGCTGAATTACATATTGGAACCTTGTCTCAACAAACAAACAAAACAAACAATTTGTAGAGATAGGATTTGGAGAATTTGCCAGGCTAGCCCTTAGTGTTATCGCTGCCCCACACCCCAATATAAAAATCACTAAATTCAAGAATTTAAAGTGTTCTGAGCAAGGCTGAATTTGAAAACAGCCCTGAGCGATACATGTCTGTTTAAGAATTGGGACTTTGGTAGTAAGACCTGAGTTCCAATCTCAGGACAAGCTACCTAACCTCTCTGATCCTCATTTGTTTGCTCATCTTTAAAATGCAGATAATGAATTAATGTACAAGACTGCTAATGCTCGAATAGTTTATGCTCAATAACTGGATGTATTTGTTGTGAGAAAGCTGGAAACCAAAAGAGAAAGAAACTGGGAGTCAAAGAAGAGCAGGCTGAAGGCAGACAGAGCCTAGGTCCACAGCTGCTGAGGAGCTGGGATGGAGCAGGCTGCCCAGGCAGCATCTGCATAGGAGACAGGGTGGAGGGACTGCAGCTGGAAAGGGGGTAGCAAAGGCTTTTTAGGGTGAGAGTCTAGGTTGGAGTTGAGAGAAGGACCTGTTGTGGTCTATATGCTTATGAAGGGGGCTGCTTTGGATTGTTTTGGAGCACAGACTGGGCAACTTATTGAGACCTTGTCTCAAAATAAAATGCAAAAGACAAGGTATGTGGCTCAGTGGCAGAGCACTTGCCTAGTACATATGAGACCCAGGTTTAATCCCAGCCCTCCACCCCATAGCCATTTATTGCAGCTGGCAGGAGGCAGCTGATAATGCAGAAAGGACTTCCTGTGAAGAATGAGAGAGGTCAGAGCAAGGAATACAAAGGCTCTAACAAAAGAGGCAGGCTCCTTGGTGGATGGAACCCAGGCAGCCTCTACAGTGATCTCTGCCTCTTGATCACAGTTCAAAGAGGAAATCTCCCGGAGGTTTAAGGCTCAGCAGGATCAGCTGGTCCTGATCTTCGCAGGCAAGATTCTCAAGGATGGAGACACACTGAACCAGCATGGGATCAAGGACGGGCTCACTGTCCATTTGGTCATCAAGACCCCTCAGAAGTAAGTTCAGGAGATAAGCAGACCAAGCTTTGAATTGGGACTTCCACCCAGAACTTTCTTACCCATTTCTCAGCTGTACTTAGGAAGCTGCTACCCAGGCCCAGACAGGTGGCTCCTGGTTGCTTACTGTCTGACCTCCTGGAAAGGGAACCTAAATTACTACTTGCATAATGCTCAAAGGCAAATGGTAGTAAAGATTTTCTCTCTGTCCCTAGGATAGCAGTAACTGCAGAGCTGAGAGTGCTCTGGTACCTTCCCTCTTCCTGTGCTCACTCCAACCAGGATTTTCCTTTCTCTATCCTCAGGACTCAAGATCCAGCTGCTACCACTGCTTCTTCTCCCTCCACTCCTGACCCTGCCTCAGCGCCCTCTACCACGCCTGCTTCACCTGCCACCCCTGCCCAGCCTTCCACCTCTGGCAGCACCTCTTCGGATGGTGGCAGTGGAAGTCGAAGGAGCAGTGGAGGAGGTCCCTCCCCTGGGGAGGGACCCCCCAATGCTACTGCATCTATACTCTGTAAGCCTGTAGAGAGGAAAGCATAAACCTGTATTGGACTGGGGGGTAGGAGAAAGCCAAGCAGAGGAGAAACATCGTCCCTGCACCTAGTCAGATGGAGATACGGGCTTGGACTTAGGGTTCCAGACATTGGTGCTTGAGCTAACCTGGGGAGAAAACCAGTCCATGAGGGCTTCTCAAAGGAGGGGGTATAGCTAAATGTTTGTAGTGAAGAGAGGAAGGGAACAGAATGTGGGAGCCTTGAGTGAGGAATTTGAAAGACCCTGGCTTAAACAATAAGCTCATGGAGAGTACTTGCTCATTCAGCAGGCTCCTGCTGATCACCTCCCTTTTGCTCAGGATCTGCCATCAGAGAGGTCTGCCACCTCTTTGCCCAAAGCAGGTCAAGGTTGGTGAAGGATTTTGCCTCAATTCCCCGTCAGGGAACCAACTGATAGAATTTTCGGCGCGGCTAAAAAGATAGAAATATGAGATAAAAGTGGCCTTTATTTTAAGAATGCAGAGAGAGAATCCATGACCTCCTGGGTCTGGCTTTCTCTCTGCCTGACACGTGATGTGGGGGCATACATATAGCTTAGGTTTGGGGTGGTATCTAAGGGGCATTACTGATGCATGGTAGCCCATTGGAAGTCTTTTCGCGCCACAGGTAAATTGCCTAGGGGCGGGGAAGGTGACCTCAAGATAGAGCCCCTTTCCCTTTAAAAAAAAAAAAAAAAAAAAATAGAGCCCCTTGGTTTCCACTGCCAGCCTCCCACTGCTGCAGCTTCCCATTCAAGGCAAAATCCTTTCAGTTGGGAGAGGAGGGGCATTATGAGAAGCATTTAGGGCCCAATGTGAAGACCTGAATTCACTGGCTCTGCCGGATGGGGGAGGGACTTCGGGGGTGGACTGTGACCTTGTGTCCTCCCTGCAGCTGGCTTTGGGGGCATCCTAGGGCTGGGCAGCCTGGGCCTTGGCTCTGCTAACTTCATGGAGCTGCAGCAGCAGATGCAGAGGCAGTTGATGTCCAACCCTGAGATGCTGTCACAGATCATGGAGAATCCCTTGGTCCAGGATATGATGTCCAACCCTGACCTCATGCGCCACATGATCATGGCCAATCCCCAGATGCAGCAGCTGATGGAGCGGAATCCAGAGATCAGCCACATGCTCAACAACCCTGAGCTCATGAGGCAGGTGAGTGCAGAGTAAGCCAGAGGAGTAGAGGACATCAGGTGCCCAGGCATGCCCTGCCCACTCTTTCCTATCTAGCTCTACACTGACTGGTTCATGTATTCATTAGCAGCCATAGTTTGAACACTTGAGGTTCAGTGGTGGAAGGATACAGGCATAGCTTTTCAGGAACTATTGGTCTTAGAAATGGGATAGGGTGACAGGCTATTATAGTAGAATGTGGTTACTATTGACTAATCACAGCATCCTAAGGATAATCAGAATTAGGAATGACTTCTGACCATACCTAGTGGTATAGAAGAGGCATTTTGGGGGAAGTATCATTAAATTGATTCCCAGTGAGGAAAGAGGTGCAAGAATATTCAGGGCCAGGGGCTGGGGATTTAGTTCAGCAGCATAAGTGCCTGCCTTGCAGGCACGTGGTCGTGAGTTCAATCCCCAGAACCAAATAAATAAAAAGAAAATCTGATTTAAAAAAAAAGAATATTCAGGGCCAAGGGACAGTAAAGACTAAAGTTTGGGAGTAAAAAATCATAGGATGGGGGCTGGGGATTTAGCTCAGCGGCATAAGCACCTGCCTTGCAAACAGGCGATCGTAAGTTCGATCCCCGGTACCAGAAAAAAGACAAAAAAAAAAAAAAAAAAGAAAGTCTTGATCTTTTGTATTGGTCAAGGTTCAGTTGGGTTGGGGTGTAGTGCAGTAATAGAGCACCTGCTTAGCATGTACCAGGCCCTGGTACAATCCTCTGTGATTAAAAAAGAAAGATCCAGTCAGGCAAAAACCTGGAAGTGGGAGTCGGGATGTCTTTAGCTTTGTTTTAGCCTGAACTTTTTCCTTTCCAATGAGTTACAGTATGGTCTTGGTCAGAGAAGCCAAATTGCCCTTTCTTTCTTTCTTTTTTTTTTTTTTTTTTTTGTATTTTTATCGGCACCAGGGATCGAACTCATGACTGCCTGTTTGCAAGGCAGGTGCTTATGCCGCTGAGCTAAATCCTCAGCCCCTGCCAATCTGCCCTTGAAACCTATCTCTACTGCTAACTGGCTGTATCTTGGGGCAAGAAGTCTGTGAATATCCCTGCGCCCATATTCTCATCTGCAAAATGGTTGCAAGAATACCTTTCTGGGGTGACTATTGTGGGATTACATCATTTGAATTCTGCAGATTGCTTAGCTGAGGGCCTATATGTAGTAGGTACTCAAGATATATTCATTTGCTCACTGCCGCCTCCCATCATATCTCTTTCTGCTCAGTTTTTGTGGGCTCTCTGATACTTTTGTGCCTCCCCTGATCTTGAGAGAGGGAAATTGCTCTCTCACTGCAAGCAGGAGCACATTGTCCTCCACTAGAAAAAGCCAATCAGAATCCCCATGAGGAGGCAGAGTGGGATGCAGATTACAGTATAGGAAGTAGTTACTGACAGACCCCCCTCGTCAGAGCCCCCCTGATTTGATGCTTCTTGCTAGGCTTCATCCCATCTCTCTGTCTTCACCAGACAATGGAGCTTGCTCGGAATCCAGCCATGATGCAAGAGATGATGCGGAACCAGGACCGCGCCCTGAGTAATCTCGAGAGCATCCCTGGGGGCTATAATGCCCTCCGCCGCATGTACACAGACATCCAGGAGCCCATGTTCAGTGCTGCAAGAGAACAGGTGGGCCAGGGACTGGGCAGTAGAAGGGGCTACCTGGGCTCAGGATTGCAAGGCAGGCAATCCTGGGGTGTTCTTTGCTCCCTTTCCTTCCCCAGAACCTTGAAGGATAGGCCTTGGTTTAGAGATGTTCCTCATAGCGCAGAGCCAGGGGTAGTCCCATTTGTGGACCAAGGGCATAATGTGGTGGAAGTCCTGAGGAAAGTGGTTGAGGTATAATGCCTGAGGGCCTTGACATTTTGCTTATAAACTTCTTTCATGAAGTGCTGAAAAGGTATGAGGCAGACCCGGGATCAAATGCCAGCCCTAGTACAGTGTATCTCAAGTGTGGTCCATGGGTCACCAGTGTCCGAATCACCTTGTGAGCTCAATAATAGTAAGATTCTTGGTCCCTGGCTTTGGGCTACACTTTGAATCAATCTCGGGTTATGACTCAGGATTATATACTTGAAAAAATGCTTTATTACTTAATTTCAAGTATATTAAAAAGTATAAATAAAAATAGAGCATTCACAAAAAAAGAGCATCTCTCGTATCCATGTTTCCACGTGGAGTCTTACTGACTTTTAAAAACTTAACTGTACACTAAACACATTGTGTATCTATTTAAGTCTCAAAATTCAGAAGTTACACAAAGTAAAAGGAGTATTAAAAAGTATGGGAAGTTGTCTAAGCTTTAAAGAAAAAAGGAGTTTAAAAGGGATTTTTCTATTTCTGTCTGCCACCCTCTCCTTTTGTACCTTCACAGCCACTAATATTGTTAGTACCTTGTATATTTTCCTACACATACATAATATCTGCAATAAATCATATAGGTAGATCACATACCCTCCTCAATCATATTCCTCTCATTCCTTCCTCAGAAGTAGGTACTAGCCTGAGGTTGGTATCCCAAGCTGGCCTTGAACTCAAAGCAGTCCTTCTGCCTCAGCCTCCCCAGTGCTGGGGTTACAGGTGTGTGCCAACATGTCCAGTTTTCTGATTTTTTTATATCACCTTTTTATGTATCTATAAACCGTCTGTAGTATTGTTTTACATATTTTAGACCTTGTAGAAGTGGTATCATGCTGTTCATATCACTTTAATTTGGGCTCTTTTTGAAACATTTTATTGAGTAATTTAGCTACAGAAAAGTACAAATATGCAAGGTAGCACATATGTCTATAATTCTAGCTATTCAAGTGACCAAGGCAGGAGGATTGCAGGTTCAAGGCCAGCAATCTAGCAAGACTCTGTCTTAAAATAACAAGTCTGGGGACATATCTTAGCACTCCCTAGGTTCAATCTCTAGTACTAATTATTTGAGCAGGTTATAGTGTTACATCCCTATAATGCCAGTGGTTGAGAGGCTGAGGCAGAATTGCTAAAGATTCAACGTCAGCTTGGACTGCATAGAGTTAAGTTGAACCTGAAATATGTAATGAGATCCTGTCTCAAAAAATCAAAAACATTACTGGGGATTTAGCTCAGCCGCATAAGCGCCTGCTTTGCAAGCACATGGTCATGAGTTCGATCCCTGGTACTGATAAAAAAAAAAAAACATTGATGGGCATGGTGGGCATACCTGTAATCCCAGCACTTGGGAGGCTGAAGCAGGAGGATTGCTGTGAATTTGAGGCCAACCTGGGTTACATAAGTGAGTTTAAAGCCAACCAGAACTATATAGTGAGACCTTGTCACCTAAACGAATGAAACAAAAAAAGTAATCTTAAAAAATAAAAAGGGGATGGGGATATAGCTCAGTGTGAGGCTCTGGGTTCATTCTCCAATACCACAAAAGAGAATAAAAGAGAGAGAGAGAGAAGAAAAGTACATATAACAATCAGTGTGTAGTGTTTTTTTTTTTTAATCAGTGTGTAGTTTGATAATTTTTTTTTTTTTTTTTTGGCTTTTTCCTTTTTTTTTATCGGCACGAGGGATCGAACTCACGACTGCCTGCTTGCAAGGCAGGTGCTTATGCCACTGAGCTAAATCCGCAGCCCCTGTTTGATAAATTTTTACCATTAGTCAGGACCCAGGTGTGAGGGCAGGACCTCACTTTACTTATTTACTGAGGAGAGCGTGGGAACCACGCTCTTGAGTGGCCTATGAGGTCCGCAGAACACTTGGTTTTGCTGTTTCTGTCCTACCCCAAGTTTCTCAGATGAGTATATTTACTGACCCTCAGTTCCCTGATTTTTGTATCCCTACAATGATTTTGTATTGTCTTAGTCTTGGTATCTAGTAATGTAAAATTCCTCGCTGTATTCTTCAAAACCACCTTGGTTATTCTTTTCTTTCTTTCTTTTTTTTTTTTTTTTTTTTGTACCATGTACTCAGGACCTCATGCTTGTTGGCCATCATCCTGGTTATTATTGACATTGCTCTTTGAAATTTCATAAACTACTTTAGGAGTCAACTATTAATTTTTAAGGGAATTTGTAAATTTTTCCTTAAGTAATTGAAAAGCTGGCTTTTTGTATTTTGGTTTTTTTGATCAAACTCCTGGATATACCTGGTTAAAAAAAATCAAATAGTTTTGTTTGTTTGTTTTGGGTTTTCTTTAGTATTAGGGAATCAAACTCATGATTTCGTACTTACCTGACAGGCACTTGTGCTGCTGAGCTAAACCCCTGGCCCAAAAATCAAATAGTTGGAAAGAGTATAATGTACACTCTATCAGATTCTGACACAAAGTCAAGGCTGAGAATCACTGGTCTTCTAAAAGAATACAGCACTTTGCATCCACAAACCTGTGTTACATGCTGCTCCCTCATTTTCTTTTCATGGTGTATTTTTGCTTCGTTCTGTTTTTTGAAACAGCGTCTCACTATGCAATTCAGGCCAGCTTTGTGCTCATTTTGTCACCAGGCTGGTCTCAAATTCCTGCCTCAGCCACCCAAGTGCTGGGATTATAGGAGTGCGCCACCATGCCTGGCTCACTGCTCCCCCACATTTTAGTGGTGTGATTTGATGAACTGTTCTCTCTGGTCTTAGCTTCCTCATTTTAAAAGTTCCATATATTATAAGTACCTGGCTAACTTAGTCAATAGAGCATGAAACTCTTAAAAGTGGATGTATTTCTGGGCATGATGGCACACATGTAATCCTAGCACTCTAAAAGCTGAGGCCAGAGGAACACCTCAAGTTCAAGGCCAGCCTGAGCTGCATACACGACCCTGTCTCAAAAAAAAAAAAAAAAAAAAAAAAGTGGATGTATTATAGCATCGGCTCTTAAGTATTTGGTCTCTGAACCCACTCTTTTTTTTTTTTTTTTTCTGTCTTCTTTGAGATGGGGGTCTCACTATACAGTTCAGCTGGCCTTGAGCTCACTTTGTAGCCCAGGCTGATCTCGAACTCGAAAGGATCCTCCCACCTCAGCCTCCCGAGTGCTGGGATTACAGGCGAGAGCTACCACACCCAGCTATTCTGAACCTACTCTTAAAAGTTATGAGGAGCCAAAAAAAAAAAAAAAAAGAAAGAAAGAAAAAGAAAAAAGAAAGCTACTAAATACTGTAACTTTTGGTTTTTTTGGTACCAGAGATCAGAGTCAGAACCTCACGCTTGCCAAGCAGGTGCTTGTGCCACTGCCTAATCTGGCTAAATCTGTGGCCCCTATAATTTTTGTTTTTATAGGTTAATCTATATCAGTACTCACTGCCAGAAATTAAAACTGATAATATTTTAAAATATGTAACTCCTTTAAAAATAACAATTCATGACACATTACCATAAATAACATTCTTTTGAAAAATAACTTTATTTTCTAAAACAAAGCTTTAGAGGAAAGCATGGTCTTGTTTTACATTTTTGCAAATCTCCTTAAAAGTCTGGCTTATCGTTAAGACAGCTAGCTCCTCATATCTGCGTTCATTCAATCGAATGTCATGTTATGAAAACCATTTTAAACTTTGCAGGGCATCCTAAGATCATGCTTTGAGAACTAGTGTATTAGAGGGATGCTATAAGAATTAGAGTAAATGTGTCAGGCACATAGTAGGTACTCAGTAAGTGGCAGCTGCCCTCACTATGGACATTTCAAGAAAAGTTCTTAGGGTGTGCCTGGAAGAGCAAAGCAATACTCAGAACTAGGTAGAGTAAGGTGCCAGACAGGTTACTACAACAGGAAACTTAAAGTAGGGACAAAGATGAAACCATAGTACATGAACCCTGGCCTGTGAGCCCTGTTACCTAAACTGGTGTCTGGTATAGGCGGGGAAGGAGAGAAGAGGAATCACAGCTTAGAGTGGGGAAGTCCTTGGTTAGTTGCGTCCCCATGACCCACTGTGTATAATAGAAGCCTGGATAGGAGTCCTGTGGTGGGGAAGAGCTAAATGTGCTAGGCCACCTCCTACCTGCCAGAGGCCTGAGAAGTCAGAGACAGACAGAGATGCTGAGATGCACAGCTCTAGAGCCTCAGAAAGCTGAGGGAGGGAGATGGGGTCTAGGGCCAGACAGAACCCTGTTTGGGATGCTGAAGCTTCAGAGGGAAGAGGCTCTGTGTTGCCTTTGAGCTATGTACTGAAAGTTAGACCCTAAACTAGAAAAGAGAAATGCTAGAGAACACAGTAGGGGAGCCTATCCTGGTTTGCCTGGTGGGGAACCAAAGGGTATGGGCCTGGAGCAGCCAGTAGGGGTAAGGGGAGGCTACCCAGAAGAGGCAAAAGAGGAACCCGAGAGAGGGCTGCACTGCAGGTGCCTGTGGTATGCCTGGATGGACAGAGGATGGCAGGCAAGGGACCTGGGTGTGAGGAAAGGGATTCCAGGGAGTTAGAATTGGGCCAAGCTGGGAAGGCTGGGAGCTGGAAGCAGATGTGGGTCAGTCAGTCAAGCCAGCACACACTTATGGAGCACATACTAGCTGCGTAGTTGAGGGTACAAAAGTAAATCCAACATTGTCTGCCCCTGGAGAGCTACTGGAAAAGCTCCTGTAAAGCCCTATGGGCCACAGAGTTTAGAGCTCTAGCTTTTAGAGCATATAAAGGAAAAGGGAGGTTTCCAGTTTTCTAAGGGTTTCTTTATCTTGTCATTAGCACCAGACATACTGTAGGAAAGGGTGGAACTGTCCCTTGGAGGTGGGAACTGAACTTTGGATGTTCTAGGTTTTAGATCTCTCCACCTTTCATGGGGTTAGGGTTAGGGTTAGGGTTAGGTGAGAGGAAGGCAAGGGCAGAATTGTCTCAATCTTTAACCCAAAATTTTTTCTTCCTCTCAGTTTGGCAACAATCCCTTCTCTTCCCTGGCGGGGAACTCCGACAGCTCATCCTCCCAGCCTCTGCGGACTGAGAATCGAGAGCCCCTCCCTAACCCCTGGAGCCCCTCGCCCCCCACCTCCCAGGGCCCTGGATCTGGTAGGGAGGGCACCGGAGGATCGGGGACCAGCCAGGTGCACCCCACAGTCTCAAATCCCTTTGGGATCAATGCGGCTAGCCTGGGGTCAGGTATGTTCTAGAGTGTAAGGAGCTTTTTAATTGGGTTACCAGGGCAGACCTTTCTGCCCCATAACTGGATGGGGTTCACGCTGATCTGGAAGAGATGAGACTGTATTAAAGCTACAGAGGGAAGCAGAGTGTGGTGGCATACGCCTATAATCCCAGCATTAAGGAGGCTGATGCAGGAGGATCAACAGTTTCAAACCAGCCTTAGCTATGTAATGAGTTCAAGGCCAACCTAGACTATATAGCGAGATCCTGTCTCAAAAATCAAACAGCTACAGAGAGGACTCAGCAGCTTGTGTACAGGCCACCCCCTTAAGGGTCTAAGACTTGGTTCTAGCCCTGTCCTCATGTCCCTGTGTCCCTGGGAGTGAGCGGAGTATTGGCTCATGAATTAACTAGTCCCCACTTCCTTGAGTACTTTTGATGTAAATGGGTCAGGCTAGGAGGCAGTGCTGAGAGGTGGGGGTGATGGGAGAGGAATCAGGGCAGGCCTAGGGACAAGCAGATGTGAGACTGGAGGAAAGGATGTGCCTGGTTGCCATATACAGAATTGTGTGTTGTACACTCTACAAGCTAAGGTGATATCCAGTTTATCTGGACTATGATTGTACATGTGACCCTGGGGAAATCTTTAGTAGATGCCTTGATTTTTCCTGGAGGGTATGGCAATTAGGGAAGTTCTTTGTCTTTGTGTGGTTTAATTACCTTATTTATAAAATAAGGACTGGATCTTGATCCATGGTTTTAAAATTGTGTTTCTAAGTCTTGGGTGGGCCTTGATGTCCTTGTCTTCAGGATGAAAAAAAGACTGAATGGGAGAGGCCCCAGGCCCCAGTATAAACAAACCAGATCACTGACACACTTGGTTTCTAAGTGAGATTTGACTTGAGAAAGGATCTCTGCTTCTAAGACAGGTTTGAAAGCCATTAATCTAAGTAACATGTGGCCAGTCCTTCCCCACTCAGACACAATCAGAGCTTGTGGCAGGAGCAATCCAGAAGGGCAGAAGTCAAACCCAATTTCCAGCTGTCTTGTCCTTAGAATCAATGGGAAAGATCCAGGCCAAAACTGGGCAAGCTGACCTAGGATTCAGGGGAACCTGGGGCCTATGCCACAGGCCTCGGGTACTTGTTTAACTTCTCGTTCAGACCTGTGTAATCACTGTGTCTGCAGTGGGATGTACTGAAGTAGGGTGTCTCTATCTGGACCCTTCTCTCCTGTATTGTGTGTTTCCCCCACACACACTAGGGATGTTCAACAGCCCAGAAATGCAGGCACTCTTGCAGCAGATTTCTGAGAACCCCCAGCTCATGCAGAATGTGATCTCAGCCCCCTACATGCGCAGCATGATGCAGACGCTGGCCCAGAACCCTGACTTTGCTGCTCAGGTATTTAGCTGGCACAGGGAAGTATTGCTGGGGAGGGAGCTCGGTGTGGGGGGCAGCCACTTATGGTCAAATAGTTCTAGAGCCAGACTGCCTGGGTCTGTATCCTAAGCTCTGTTACTTCCCAGCTGGGTAAGCTGAGCAATTATTTAACTTCCCAGGTTCATTATCCACAAAATGGTACTAGCATTAGTTCCTGCTCCATCGAGTTGTGAGAATTAAAGGAGTTAATATGTGTCAAACGTTTAGAATGTGGGCTGGGCTGGGGATATAGCTCAGTGGTAGAGCTCTTGCCTTGTGTGCATAAGGCCCTGGGTTTGATCCCCCATACCACCACCAAAAAAAAAAAAAAAAAAAAAAAAAAAATTTAGAGCACACAGTAAGCACCATATACTTAAATCAGACCTGGGCCAGACAGGTCTGTCCTGATTCCTGACTATTCATTGCTCAGATCATGCTCCATTTCCTCTCACTGTCCCACACTGATCTTCAGTTTTTTTGAGACCCTCGGAAACTCTGGCCAGACTTCCAACAGTGGTGGGGTGTCAAGGTTTCTGAGGTTGTAGGAGAATTCTTGGATTGGGAAGGCCCCCTTCTCCTACCTTTCATCCTGCAGATGATGGTGAATGTGCCACTCTTCGCGGGGAACCCCCAACTGCAGGAGCAGCTCCGCCTGCAGCTCCCCGTCTTCCTGCAGCAGGTGAGGGAGAAACTTGCAGGATGAGGGTGGATGGCAAGAGCTGGACCAGAAGACCTAGTGGGGAGATGTTAAAGTAGGGTACAGAGCTTGGCTCTGGACTCAGCTTTCAGGCTGCCTCTTTCCTGCCACCTCCTGTCACCTTTCTTTGCTTGTTTCCCAGATGCAGAACCCGGAGTCACTGTCTATCCTTACCAATCCCCGTGCCATGCAAGCATTACTGCAGATCCAGCAGGGACTACAGACCTTGCAGACTGAGGCCCCTGGGCTGGTACCCAGGTGAGAGGGCAGATGGGCAACATGGCTCTAGTTGTCATTCTTTTTCATCCTTTCTGCCTTCTTCTGAACAGCCCTGGTGTCTCTGCTCTTCCTTTTGGATCTCATATTCTCATTTCTTTCTTGGATGCCATCTCCTATCTGTTGGTGTCTCCTGCCTGCAGTCTTGGCTCCTTTGGGATGCCCCGGACTCCAGCAGCTTCGGCAGGTAGCAACTCTGGGTCTACAACTGAGGCCCCCACCTCGTCGCCAGGCACACCAGCCACATCTCCTCCCACAGGGGCGTCCAATGCCCAGCAGCAGCTCATGCAGCAGATGATCCAGCTTTTGGCTGGAAGTGGAAACTCACAGGTACATGGGGTAGGTGGCAGGGGTTGGTGCTTGGGACTACTACGTCCATTCTGCAGCATCAAGAGTAGCAGAAGGGGCTGGGGATTTAGCTCAGCGGCATAAGCGCCTGCCTTGCAAGTGCAGTCGTGAGTTCAATCCTCGGTACCAATTAAAAAAAAAAAATAGACAAGAGTAGCAGTAGAGGAGGGCCAGCAAACAGGATTTACAGTTAGCTAGACCTGGTCACCTGCTAGCCTTTGCTTTTCATGGCTGTGAGAATAGTAGTGGCACTTATCAGGTGCTGTGTGTTTTATGTATGAGAGCCCCTTTCCTTTATTTCTTATGGGAAAGCCATTATGATGATTGTCTCATAATGATGATCATTATGATGATTTCCCTGGATGGGGAAAACTGAGGCCCTGAAAGGTTTAGTGGCTTGCTCAGTTACATGTCTAGGAGATAATGGGACCAACATTCAAACCAGAGCATTCTGGTTCCAGAATTTACACTTTACTGTGTTGTTATCACTTTATTTATTTTTGTGGTACTAGGAATTGAAGCCAGTCCTTGTGCATGCTCAGCTCATCTTATCCCATTGAGACATACCCCCAACTTGTGCAGAGAATTCTTTTGATGATTAAAGCAGTGTCCATCTCAGAGACTGAGGAGGATGGGTCTGGAAAGTGAAGTGGCTGGTGTCCTGGATCATAAAGTCAAGGCCAGGGGTGGAGATGAACTAGGGTGAGGCTCTTTGCCTTTCTGTGACCTCTATCAACAAGAGATGTATGTGTGTTCCAAGTTCTACAAGGCAGTAGGAGGGTTGGGCCAGGCACTCTCCAAGGTCGGGCTTGGTGTCAGCTCTGGACGATATTGAGAAACATCAGGGAGCAGTAGAGTGGGTCAGGGACCTGGGGCCAAGCCAGTCTGTCCTTCCTCTGGATCACACTTGTTTCCGACTAGTGGCTGGTGGACATTGGTCACTGAGCTCCTAGCTCTGAGTCTTTTGTCCAAGATCTCAGAAAGTATTTCTCAGATGTCCTCTGGGAAAATGCTTTTCTAGGAGATGGTTATGGGAATGTCAAGAATGAAAACCTTCTGATTAACAAACAATTACTTAGTCAAATGATATTAAATGGATTCTTTCTTTCCTTGGACCCTTCTCTGACCTGTAATATGACTGTATGTAATGACCATCAGAAGAGGGTATGTTGAACATGGATTTTTTTTTTGAGACAAGGCTTTACATGTAGTTCAGGCTAGCCTTCAACTCAGTATGTATCCCAGGCTGGCCTTGAAGTTGAAGCAATTCTCCTCATCTGAGGGCTTGAAGTCGGGGGAGGGTGAGAGAAGATCAACACATGCCATGTACAGGTACAAAATCCCTATGATGAATGTGATCATTATGTATACCCAAAATGTACCAATCAACTAACTAATTAAAAATTCTACCTCAGCTTTTCCAGTGCTGGGATTTCAAGTGTGCACCATCACACCTACTGAACATGCATTGTATTTATCACAGAGCATTTGACTTCTGAGCACCTGTTAGCTTTAGAATATTCATGGGAGGACTGGGGATTTAGCTTAGTGGCTCAGTGCCTGCCTGGTGAGTGTGAGGTCCTGAGTTTGATTCCTAGTACCCAAAAAACAAACAAACAAACAAACAAACAAACAAAAAAAAAAAAAAAAATATATATATATATATATATTCAGGCCAGGGATAAAGCTCAGTGGTTCACATGCCTGCCTGGCAAATACAAGGTCCTGAGTTCAATTCCTGGTACCAAAAAGAAAAAAAATACTTACCAGCCTCATATTATTGTGAGAAGTAAACCTTTCAGCCAGGAATTTGGCTCAGTGACACAGTACTTGCCTGGCAAACACAAGGTCCTTAGTTTAATTGCCTGTACCAAAAAAAAAGAGAGAGAGAGAGAAAATCTAGAATGGTCATGGAAAGTAAGAGTATAAGCTGATGCAAACCTGTCGTATACTTAGAAATATTTATTTATTTAGACTGGGTCTTGTTATATAGTTCAGCCTGGCCTTGAACTCACTATGTAGCCCAGACTGGCCTCAGACTTGCAGTGATCATTCTGCTTTAGCCTGCTAAGTGCTGGAATCACAGATGTGCACTACCATGCCCAGATACACACTTTAAATTTTTAAGAAAGATATCCATAGCCGGGGGTGGTGGCTCACGCCTGTAATCTCAGCACGCCAGAGGCTGAGGCAAGAAGATCGTTGCAAGTTCAAGACCAGCCTGGGCTACAAAGTGAGTTCATTGCTAGCCTGAGCTGCATAGAGACCCTGTCTCAAAAAGACAAAAAAAAAAAAAAGAAAGATATCCATTGCTTTTTTTTTTTTAAAACAGGGAATCAAACCTCAGGCCCTGAACATGTTAGGCAAGTTCTCTGCCACTAAGGCACATCCTCATCCCATATCTGCCTTATGTTAGTACAGTTATTTAGTGACCTGTAACATGGGCTCTCTGACCCTTTGCAGCTCTACTTCCCCACCCCAGTGATTGACTGAGGATGTTAGAGACTACTGCTTGCTCTCCCACTTGTTCACTCTCTCTCTTTTTTTTTCCTCCAGTGGTGGGGATTGAATCCAAGGTTTTTGAGTTACATCCCCAGCCCCTTTTTAAAATTTCTTTTTTGGGGGCTGGGGATTTAGCTCAGCAGCACAAGTGCCTGCCTTGTAAGCAGGCAGTTGTGAGTTCGATTCCTGGTACCGATAAAAAAAAAAGAAATTTCTTTTTTGAATTTTGAGATAGGATCTAGCCGAGTTGTGAAGTTCTTTTTTTTTTTTTTTTTTTTGTATTTTTACTGGTACCAGGGATGGAACTCACGACCACACGCTTACAAGGCAGGCGCTTATACCGCTGAAATCCCCAGCACCTGAAGTTCTTTTTCTTTTTCTTTTTTAATTTTTTTTTTGTCTTTTTCGTTTTTATCGGTACCAGGGATCGAACTCACGACTGCCTGCTTGCAAGGCAGGTGCTTATGCCGCTAAGCTAAATCCCTAGCCCCCGTTTTTTGTCTTTTTCTATTGGTACCGGGGATCGAACTCACGATCACACACTTGCAAGGCAGGTATTAATGCCGCTGAGCTAAATCCCCAGCCCCAAGTTGTGAAATTCTGCTAGCTTGACTTGAACTTGCAGTCCTCTTGCTTCAGTCTCTTAGAATGCTGAAATTGTATGGATTCACTCCCATATCCAGCTTTTATTTTTTTTTTTTTTCTCCCCAGTACTAGAGATTGAACTCCAAGCCTTCACACAGCTGCATCCCCATCCTTTTCTTATCTCTTAATTCAATACAGTCTCACTAAGTTGCCCCTGGGTTTGAACTCTCAATCCTCCTGCCTCAGCTTCCTGGAGGCCTGTGATTACAGGTGTATATCACCATGCCCAGCTTCTTGTCATACAAACCCTCAGGTTCAGATAGTTCCTCCGCATTGTATCCTGTACCTACTTTATAATTCCTGTCCCCTCCAGGTGCAGACACCAGAAATAAGATTTCAGCAGCAACTGGAACAGCTCAACTCCATGGGATTCATCAATCGTGAGGCCAACCTGCAAGCCCTAATTGCTACAGGAGGGGACATCAACGCAGCTATCGAGAGACTTCTGGGCTCCCAGCTCTCCTAATCCCTTGGCCCATGCCTCCTGCCTCTCCTTCAACTCAGTGCCAGCCTTTGGTGCCTCTGTCAGCCCCTGCCTCTGCAGCTTGTCCCTCTGCCTTCTTGCTTGTCCTCTCCAAACAGCAGGGTGATTTTAGAGGCACAGGTTCCAGGCTCTGTAGCTCTGAGAATTTGTTTTACTGCTGTCTTTTGACAGAATCTTCTCTCCTGGTCCTCTTTGAGCAGAGCCCTTCACACAGTTTACAGCTCTGTTGATTGGCCCACTTCCTTGCCACAGTCACTTTTTGAAGCCTTCAAACTTCTCAGTGGGACTGCAGTGTTGAAGGAGGATGCAGCCGTCTGAGTGGAACAGTCTTCCATCAATACCACCAGGGCTTAGCTTGTCTCACATTGACTTTGGTAGCTCTCTTCTTGCTGCTTCCCCTCCCCATCCCACCCTAACCAGGCTAGAATTTCACATGCTGAAGGTGAGGGACAGATGATCCAGGCTTTGGTTTTTTCCCAACTTTTTTTCTGGTTACTTCATCTACCACTTTCTTACATTCTCTGTGGGGACTTTTCAGGGAACAGCAGGAGATACCTGTTCCCTTGTACTGGTGTGGAGCTGAAACTTAGCTCTGGACAGGAGTCAACAGGCCTGGTACCAGCTTAGTGTAGACTCCTGTGCTTGAGGAGGAATTGGAATTTCTTGGGTGAAGAGAATGGGCAAGAGCAAGTTGGATATGTAATTGACAGCTGAAGCATGGAAGTGCTCGTAGACCTTTTAGTCAGGAGCATTCAGAGTGGAATAAGATCCTGGTAGAAGTAGGATTAAAGAAGGGGCTCCATGAAGCTAAGCAGTTTGAACTACGAGCTCCATTTTCTCAGACACACATGCACACACACGCACAGATTTCCATGAACCCAGGACCTATTTGTACTTGGCACAGTCATTTCTACTTCCTTCAGAACAATGAAGGGGATAGAGATCTGTCCCAACAGTGGGGTAGCATGCGTCTGGGTGTGTGTTAGGGTAGGTTATTTGCTGATTTCTGGGCTGTCACCAGAGACAAGTAGGTCACAGGGCCAGTCTAGTGCGGGAGTAGTTCATCTAGAAGAGCTAGGTTCCCTGAACTTTTAGGTGCTGGGTCACAGACAGTGTGGATACCTTCTGAAGCTATCAGCCACATGTGACTGGCCCCTTCCTGTCACTACTTTGGAGAATAGCAGAGGAATTTCTCCCTCTAGAGTCCTTGGCCTTTCAGTTGTTTACTGTTTCTTTCCAGGCCAGAATGTGTTTTTGTTTAGGTTTTTGTGGTGCTGGGGATTGAACCCAAGGTTTCATGCATGCTAGGCAAGTGCTGGACCACTAAACTACATCCTCAGCACAGAGTTCTTTTTGAGGAAGGAGAGGGGAGGGTGGCAGTGATGCCTTTAATCTGGAACTGGACATTGCTCTGTTTGGGCACAAGGATGCTCTTTATCACCTCCACCTGGGTGTGGAGGACCCCCTGGCTGATGATAGGGAGGAGGCAAGAGGAACCGAATTCCACTCTAAAATGGGGATGGGTCCCAAGCAGTTCAGAGATGTTTACCCTTTGCCTCCTGACCTCCCCAACACCCTCACTGGCCTTTGTAAATAAATGGTGTGATCTTTGTTGTGAGAGTGTGTTGGTGTTTGTTTTCTAAGGATGAGGAGGCTAATTAAAGGCAATATCTTAGTTTTACAGAGCAGAAGGTAGGACCTTAAACTTGAAGCTGGATTTGGTTATCACAGGTGTCAAAGACCTTTGAAGATTAAAGAGTAACTGATCATTAAAGTGTGGTTAATACATGGTTTAAGGATACATGGTTTAAGGATAAGGAGATATCACATGGGTGTGATATCACATGGCTTTAATCCTAGCATTTGGGAGGCTGAGGCAGGAGGATCAACCACAAGTTCTGGATCAGCCTGGGCTACCTGATGAGTTCAAGGCCATCCTGAACTACATGCCAAGACCTTATCTTAAAAATAAAAATAAATTAAAATAGATAAAAAATTAAAAGGACTGGAGGCATAGCTTAGTGGCAAGTGTGAATGTACTTACTACCACTAAGTAGGACACTTCATGGTTAAAATGGCACATTTTATGTAATATGTATTTTACCACAATCAATGTACAAAGAACAAGGACTGCCCTATTACTCTACCAGCCCTGATTCAGAATGCTGCTTGGAAACGCATGGCTTCTGTTAATCCATCTGCCCTCACACAGTGCCCTTCCAGCTAGCTCCTGTGCTCCAAGGACCTTCGCTTTTTGTCAGCAAGATGGCATCTCTAGGTGCAACCACCCATCAAGCAACTTGCCACCTCCTTTTCAGATTAGTCACACACTACACTATTTGCAGTCTTAGTGCAAATCCCAAAGAAGAGATTAGGCAGAGGCAGCAGAGACTGCTTCTCCCTTCCCCTCCCAACCCTAAGAATAGCAGGAGACAGTCACTAGAATCCCTAGCCCTGAGCAAGTGACCCCCCCTGGGCTCCTGTAGGAAAACAGCTTCCAGAAGGGAGACTCGAAGCCAAGTTGTGTCTGCACCTACGCTGTACCTAGGACATTCCGATCCAGTGGTATTTGTCAGGGTACCAAGGATGAAACTCTCCTGGTTTTAGAGAAAGAAAAAGCAGTTTGAGTGAACCCCAAGTTTACTAGGCAGACTTGCTTGGCCTTAGGTTACTTTGATGGACCATATTTCCCATCAACTATGCTGAGTATAGATGTCATATTTTGCTTTAACTCTGTTACTGCCTTCTAAAACATTCCAAGTCCTGTGCCACCCAAAGCACTATTCCTTTTTTCTTCCTTTTTTTTTTATACTGGGGATCAAACTTACAACCTCATGCTCACCAGGCAAGCACCTGAGCTGCTGAATTAAACCTCTAGCTCTTAGAGCACTATTCCTGAGGCAGCATTAATTGCTGGGGCAGGATAGCCCCAGGGTAGCCCTGAACTCACTATGTAGCCCCGCCTGGCCTCAAATTCACAGCAGTTCTCCTGCCTCAGCCCCCAAGTAATGGAATTACAGGTGTGAATGTCACTGGCTAGTACTAATTGCTGTTTTAGAGGACATTACAATAAAAACACAGAACTTTTGCTCAGTAAAAAGACACATAAGAAAATGAGAAAAGAAAACAGATGGGAAACTACAAGCTAACCTTGGTGAGATTTCTTAGAATGGTGTTAAGACAATCGGTCTTGGCCAACAGCTTAATCTTCCAAGTCAAGTGGCCCATCTTCTTTTCTTTTGTTCACTGGAGGTTAAACCCAGGGCCTTTGCGCTGAGCTGTATTCCCAGACTCTTATTCTCTGAGACAGTGTCTTCCAAAATTGCCCAGACAGGACCTGAACTTTTGATCTTCCTGCCTCAGCTTCAGAGTGCTCAGATGTATGCTCAGATGTGTGTTCAGGTGTATGACACCATGCCTGGGTAAGTGGCATATTTTATGCTTCTGTGTTTACTCAGAAACTAGTATGGAGCTTATGACAGTACATAATTAATAAAGATTTTTCCTTGAGTTTTAATGAGTTCCATCAATCAAAGGTCTGAAAAGGAAACTGCGCAAGAGGGAAAGTCCTCCTTTGCCTGAAGCAGGAGAGGGAGACCACAAGGAAGTGTCTTAATCACCAGACAGAAGAATTGGATTTAAATCCACTGACAATGGGAAACCCCTAAATTATTGCTGTTACTATTTACGTATTTATTTATATAAGGCAGGGTCTTGCTATATAGGTCCAGGCTGGCTTTGTTACTATTTTTTTGTCTTTTTGAGACAGGGTCTCACTGTGCAGGCCAGCCTGACCTTAAACTATGTACTCCAGGTTGACCTCAAACTCCTGCCTCAGCTTCCTGATTGCTGGCGCTACAGGCATACATCACCAAGCCTGGTCCCAGGCTGGCTTTGAACATACTATGTAGCCCAAGTTGACCTCAAACTTGGGGCTTCAAACTCTCGAGTGCTGGAATTACAGGTGTGTGTCACCATGCCCAGCTAACACAGCATTTCAGAGAAGCCACACTCACAGGTGTGAATTAGGAGCAGACTGACAGTTGTGTGTAGAGAAGTTATTATTCATTACAAGAGCATCTCATGTGTTGAGGCATGACCTTAAGCCATGAAAATGGACAATCTGTCCTCAAGAAGCTCCACTCTGGGCATGGTGGTGTGTGCCTGTAATCCAAATATTCTTGGAATTCATGAGGCTCAGGCAGAAGGATTACAAGTTTAAGACCAGCATGGGCTACACAGTGAGTTCAAGATTAGCCTAGACTATAACAAAACTTGTCTCAAGCAAACAAAGAAATGGAGAAGCTCAAGTTTGGGTTGTGGTGAATGGGAAGACAGATACTCAAATATGGGTAATGTATACTACTTCACAAGAAGGTAAGCCCCTCCTCCAAAGTAGAAATTGTATGTCTTCTGTTCATCAGTGTATTCCCAAGTACCTAGAGCAGTGCCAAGCAAAAAGTAGGTGCTCAATAAATGTATACTGAATGAAAGAATGCTAGCTGGGAGATACAGAATAATACTAACATTTACTATTTACTGAATACATACATCTGTAGGTACTCTCCTGAGTTTTGTTTTTGAGCCAGGGTCTCACCATGTTGCACAGGTTGGCCTCAAATTCCTGGGCTCAAGTGATCCTCTGCCCTCAGCCAACTCCATAGCTGGAGCTACGCACAAGTGACATCTCACTTGGCCCAGAGTTTTTTTTTGTTTGTTTGTTTGTTTTGTTTTTTCTTTTTTAATCATTGGTACCAGGGATCGAACTCACGACCGCCTGCTTGCAAGGCAGGTGCTTATGCCACTGAGCTAAATCCCCAGCCCCGTTGGCCCAGAGTTTTATAGATGGAATCTTATTTGACCCCCTGACTCTCTAAAGTACTATAATCAGATCATTTTAACAGATTTGAGAACAAAGGTACTATATAAGCAACTTTCTAACTTTTCAGTCTACCCTCTGAACCGAGGATCGACAGTTCAAAATGCTGTTTGGGGAAGTTTCTCTGGTAGCTGACTGAAAATGTAGGAAAAGCTCCAAGATAGGAAGACTGTATTAGTGAAACCAGCAGTAGGGACCAAGCATGAATTACAGCCGTTATAGTGGGAATAGAGAAGAAAGGAATTTTTTTTTTTTGGCACATCAAAGGGATTCTAAACAAAGCTCAGCGCTTGGTAACTTGCTGGATGTTGGATGACTAAATTTCTCATTGGGGAATAGCAAGAATCCTAGAGAAATAGTTTTTCTCTAATTTCTAGTTCAACTTTTTAGACGCATGGTCTAAATCTTCAGGTTTGCTAGTTTCCCAAAGCACGCACTAAGGTAGTATTAAAACAAACAGCAGTGAAGAGCCAGTTCCAAAAGCCACAGAAAAGGGTAGAATAAGAAAAGTGTGGATGATGCAGAAAAGCCCGGTATAGGAGCGCGCACATCTTTTAGGTTGGTGGACTCTAAAGAGGGAAAGGCAGGACTTGGTCGAGAACTGCAACTCCCACAAGGCATTGGGCAGAACACCGGACTTCCGTTCACATCTCACTTCCGGCCTGTGGGTTGCTGACGTTCTTTTCCGGTCGTGGTAGCTCTCTGTAAGCAATGGGGATACTCATGGTGAGTCCGACATGCAGCAGGCACGAGTGGGTGAGGTGCGAAGCTTGTGTTCGCTTGTCACTCAGCCGCCGGAGGTAGCGCAGGAAGAGCGGAGGGCTCGCCGGCGGGTGAAAAGTAACCTTGACAAGAGGAGGAGGGCAGAGTGGAGTGAGACCCCGAGGACTCAGAAAGGGGTTTAGGGGACCAAGCTGAAAGAGACCCAGGAGTTGGAATGATGGGTGGGAAGAAGGGTTGTGAGAAGACCTCGCAGGCGAGCAGTGGGACTCTGGAATTGTTGACAGAGGAGGAGAGGGGCAGCGGGAAGGCTGCAGCAATGAGGACCGTGGGAGGCACAGAGAGAGACTGCCGCGGATCCGAGATCGGCATCGCCAGAAGCGATATCGAAACTTCCAGACATGAGAGCCATACCTCAGCTCCGAGATGGGCATCACCGGAAAGCACCCCCCCCCTTTGCCACTCAGTGTTCTTTAAATGGGTCACCAGTTGATGAGCGTTCGGGGATCCTGACAGAAAAAGGGCCGTGGGTATTGCTGGGTGCCTGGGCCAGTCTTCAGGCTTAGGGTGGAGATGGTAGGAGAAACTAGAGAAGTTAGCGCCAGTGGTTTTTGCACTGCTTGTAGCAAGGGCAGGTGCTCTGATATGATCAAAAGGTGATAGACTTACAAGAAGGCTGACAGGAAAACTTGGGTGACTTTTACTTTCTTGGGTTTACTGCTCATTTTGCTCTGTTCTCCGAAGATGAGGCTGCTGGCATTTGTGACGTTAGTTCTATTAGCTGTCACTCGAGCAGAGGAAGGAGCCAGGCTTTTGGCTTCCAAATCGCTGTTGAACAGATATGCTGTGGAAGGGCGGGACCTGACCTTACAGTACAACATCTACAATGTTGGCTCAAGGTAAGGATGCCCTGGGATTACAGACGGATTCTTAGTTCTCAGATGGGTATAGGAGACATCCTGTTATTGGTGATTACTCTTCGGGAGACCAGTAGCATTAGATATCATGAATGTGTGAATGTACTACTGGGCCTCCTTTTAGACATGGAGAACTTACCTAAGCTATAAGAAACCCTTTTTGGGATTGGAGGAGTTTCAGAATAGAGAAGCAAGAATTGTGAAATAAGGAGGAGACCACTGTTCGTTACGTCGTGGATTCAAGTTTCAGCTTCCTTTTCTCATTAGCCTATGAGCATTTTTGTTGTCATTTATTCCTTTTCAATTGTTGTTCCTTATTTACCTTCTCTTTCCCCTTCCTATATGAATATGCATGTTACATGTGTAAACACACAGACAGATTGAAGCAAAATGGATTTGGGCCTGTTCTCTTCTAGATTTTCAAGTATTTTGGTATTTTTGAGTAATAGAGTTCAGTTCTTGACCTGGATTCTTCAGTACAATAGGTCCACATTACTATGTGACTCTGTTTTAAGTTATTAGGACAAGCAAGCAGATTTGATTGTTGATCATGTACAAAGTCTCTGTATCCTCTATTTTCTAGTGCTGCATTGGATGTGGAATTATCTGATGATTCCTTTCCCCCAGAGGACTTTGGCATTGTCTCTGGTATGCTGAATGTCAAATGGGACCGTATTGCACCGTATCCTCTTGGCTCTGTTTTAACAAGGACTGGAGAGGAGGAAGGAACATTGCCAGCAAAGCAAGAGGGGGACATCAGGCAGGCTGAGCGTGCATGGCTATTCTGTCATTCCTCCATATAAACTGAGGCAAGAGGGTCCATTGTGTATGTGTGAGCAATATTTATAGCAGATCTGAAGAAGGTTCATAAAGTTCAGTATAAGGCCTTTGAACATATTTGAAAGTATACACTTTAGAGATCTATAAAGGTGTTCATAGCTTAGTGGTACACCACTTGCTTAGCGTGCACAAGCCCATGGGATCAATCCCTAATACTGGGGGGAGAAAAGATGTTTGTGGCCAGGCATGGATTTTTTGTTTGTTTGTTTGTTTTTTGTCTTTTTGAGTCAGGATCTCACTATGCAGTTCAGGCTGGCCTTGTGCTCACTCACTGTGTAGCCCAGGCTGGTCTCGAACTTGCATCAGTCCTCCTGCCCCAGCCTCCCAAGTACTGTGATTACAGTAGTGCATCACCACACCCAGTTTAGGCATGGATGTTTAAAAGTATTTTTGTTGTGTATTTGTGGAAGTGCTGGAGATGGAACCCTCCTTTATGGCCTTTTATGTATGCTAGGCAACCACTCCACCACTAAGCTTTTAGAAAAAATGAAGTGAAAACCAGGTATGGATGGTACATACTTGTAATGCTAGTTAAGGCAGGAGAATCTCAAGTTTGAGCCTAGCCTGGACAGTTTACCAGCTTAGCAAGACCTTGTCTTAAAATTAAAAAATAGAAAAAAAAAAAAAAAAGTTAGGTGGAATGCTAGCATAACAGACCTGGATGACTTTAAAAGTCTCTTATTCAGTGAGTCTTCTTCTAATCTATTATTTCAGAAATAGTGAATTAGATAGTTGATGCTTTTTCTCGTGAATTAAAATGTATTTACTTGATTGTGGTCGTGCATGCCTATATTCCCAGTGCTTGGGAGGCTGAGGCAGGAGGATTACAAGTTTGATGCCAGTTTGGACTACATACAAAACCATGTGGGCTCCCCCTCTCAATACAGTAGAAAGATGTTACGTTACATGACACACTTTGGATTTTTCTGGTTTTGGTACTGGGGATCCAACTCACAACCTCGTGTTGCCAGGCAGGTGCTTTTACCACTGAGCTAAATCCCTGGCCCCACTTTGGATTTTTTTTCCCCCCACTTTGGATTTTTTTAAAGTCTATTTTGTTCATTCTTGTAGCATATTGTGGGCATGAGGTCACCGCATATGTTGGCAGCTGTTTTGGGAACAGTAAATTTGGTCTACAAGATGAAAGATTGTTAGCACTGTATCTTCATTTATTTTCTTTCCCTTAACTCTTGGGCCAGTGCTAGCAATGTCTCCCACACTGTGGTCCTGCGACCTCTCAAGGCTGGTTACTTCAACTTCACCTCGGCAACTATCACCTATTTGGCCCAAGAGGATGGGCCTGTTGTGGTAAGTCACTAAGTCCTGAGCTGGACAGGGTTCAGCTGTGCCTTCCCTTAAACACTTGGAGAAAGCGGCTGCAGATGCCACTGAATTCAGTAGGTAATAAGATTGGCCAGAAGATCGGCATCTGTGTGCTTCAAAGTGGAAGGGATGGAACGGGCCTGTAAATCTCCTCTTCCCCCTGCTTTCCTTACAGACTGGAGTGTGTCAACTGCTGCCTGGTTCATTGGTGCCTTTGCCCTTTAGTCATTTTTTCTAAGGCATTGCCAGATTATTCCACTACTCCTGTTTCTCTTTCCTGAATGGTCTGTTCTTTTTTTTTTAATCAGTACCGGGGATTGAACTCACAACCACCTGCTTGCAAAGGAGGTGCTTATGCCTCTGAGCTAAATCCCCAGCCCCGAATGGTCCATTCTTGTCCTCAAGGCTAAGCTGCTCTGCCTCTCATACTCACCCTCTGACTGCCCAGCTGTCCTTGGCCTCTCAGCATCCTCTCCTGTTCCACTGTATAGACCCAGGCCTGCTAGATCAACGTCTTGCCTGCACCCACCCCTTCCTCAGCACCTGCCCTTTTCTTTTCACCTTTTCTCTTCACCTTTGTCCTCTGAAGCTCTCTCTCCTCTATCTCATTATCTGGAGCCTTCTTGAGAACCACCTCGGAGCAGTGTCTTTTGTCTCTTACACGGCTTATAGCAGTCTCCTACTCACTCTTTCCATAAGGATCATTGACTGCACCTAAACTTTTGGCAGCATTTAGTCTATTACTTCAGTGGGGATTTTTTTCTTCTCTTCTTTTCTTTTTGAGACAGGGTCTCATTGTATACAGTCCAGGCTGGCCTTGAGCTCACAGCAGTCCTCTTCTTCCTCTCCCTTCCCATTTAATTATAAAGTGCTTGAGGCCAGAAACTTTGTTTCTCATATTTAATGGAAATAGTATTTTGATTGATTGATTGATGACATTAATTATAGAGCCCTTGAAACTATAGGAAATACCAACAAGATGAGACACTATCCAGCCTTCAAAAGTTTAGATCATGAAGCTGGGCAGGGTGGCTCATGCCTTAATCCCAGTTGCTTAGGAGGCCGAGGTAGGATTGCAAGTTTGAGACCAACTGGACAATTTAGCAAGATCCTATTTTTATTTTTATTTGTTTGGGGTTTTTTTTGAGACATGGTCTCACTATACAGTTCAGGCTGGCCTTGAGCTCCCTTTGTGACCCAGGCTGATCTCAAACTCACAATGATCCTCCTGCCTCAGCCTCCCAAGCGCTGGGATTACAGGCATGTGCCGCCACGCTCAGCTAAGATCCTATTTTAAAATAGAATTTAGAAAAAAATAATAATAAAATAAAAATAAAATAGTACTTAGCCAGGGATTTAGCTCAGTGACATAAGTGCCAGCCTGGCAAGCACAAAGTCAGGAGTTTGGTCCCTGGTACCAAAAACAAAAAATAAATAAAATAAAATAAAACTTAACAAAAGACTAGGAATGTAGCTCAGTCATAGTGTGCTTGCCGAGTATGTGCAAGAATCAATCACCAGTACTGCAGGAAAGAAAAAGCTTAGGTTGTACATTTATGATGCTAAAATGTATAGGCCGCTGACAGGACCATACACAGACTCTGTAGGATTAGTGAGTTCACAGCAGAAAAGTGACTTGACAGACATTTACAGAACTCAAATCTAAAATGGTAGCCAGGTGTGGTAGCATGTGCCTGTAACCTCAGCACTCAGATTCGGAGGCAGTGCTTGGGAAAAAAATATTAGGACCCGGGAGGCCTGAGAAAAACCATTTCTTAAAGCATTTAAGAAATATTTACAGTCTATCCTTGGTTTTGACTGACAGCTTTGTTTTGCCATATTTGACTTTATTCTCTCCCCAAAAAAAAAGTAATAAGAACTAAGGAGTAATAAAACCCAAAATGTGTAAATTTTGTTGCAAAAAAGAGAAGGAAAAAAAGTGCTCTAAAAGATACAACAGCAAGTGTGTTTAGGGGTGTTAAATAGCTGACCATATTAATGTTTTTGGTTGGATCATTGAACACAACTGTTTGCAGTCTCACTGTTTGAATGTCCACTTTGTATGCTTTGATACTGTGACTTGAGCAACTATCTCTAAGATGATAATATGTAATCTATTAACTGGTGATTTCTTACTTTTTTTTTTTTTTTTTGTAGTTCTGTATTACTTGTACCCTTACACCGCTTTGTTTTGTTTTGTTTTTTCTCTTTTTCCTTTTAAATAAAATTTAAAAAAAAAATGTTTACAGGGCCTGGAGGTTTAGCTCAGCGGCATAAGCTCCTGCCTTGCAAGCAGGCAGTCTTGAGTTCGATCCCCGGTACTGATAAAAAAGGAAAAAGAAAAAAAAAAGAAATATTTACAGGGCAGGGGATATAGCTCAGGGGCAGAGCACTTCTCTAGCAAGTATTCAGGTCCTGAGGCAGCAGGATCTTGAGTTTCAGGCCAGCCTGAGTTACATGGTATGACTCTGTCTCTAAAAATCAAAAAATTAAAATTCTTTAATACTCAGTGCACTTTCTAAAATTCATTTTTTATAAACCTGGAATGTATAATCCTAGCTATGTTTTCACATCTGGGTCAGTTCTGCTTTCCGAACCAGCCTCAAAGCTGTTTCTGCCTGGGGCTGTATGGGTTAATAGATGTAAAACCTAAGAATCAGCAGCCACCTTGGAACACAGTTGTTTGCAATGTGCTCCAGATACCTGGTTGCCTCTCAGAGCGCAGGAATGTGGCCTGGACTCAGCCCCTTCTCAGTGCTGTACATTTGGGTGGGACGTTACACTTCCCGAAGGCCCCTCATTATTTCTTTGTGTTTCGTATCAGCCTGTGAAGTAAGAGAAGTGTTTTCACTTGAGAAGTAAGTATATGATTGCACAAGGCTGGTCATTGCTGTATACACATGGGCCCGTGGAAGGACTGGGCGAGGGGGAGGGTAAGCAGTGTTACTCTGTCTACTGAGGCTATGACAGGAGGACTGAGCCCTAACCTCAGTTGCACAGTTGGCTGCCTTTAATACATTTTTTTTTTTTTTTTGTATTGGGAATTGAACTCAGGACCTCGTGCTTGCCAGGCACCTCACAGCTACTAGGCAAACACTGGACTACAAGCCATGCCCTTGGCCCTTAAGCACTATGGCTCTTTGGGAACTAAGAATTTGGTGATTAGAATTGGGCAGCTCGGAATACCTGGCCCCAGTTGAGGCAAGCTGCGAGCTTAACCTAATGTCCCTTTCTTGCTTTCAGATTGGCTCTACCAGTGCACCTGGACAAGGAGGAATCCTGGCTCAGCGGGAGTTTGATAGGAGATTCTCCCCTCACTTTGTAAGCTTTCTGGTGTCCTCTTTGCATTTCCCTGATGTGTGAACACCCCATAGGTTCTGGAACCTCTTGGCCTCTGTAGATGATTTGTTGGGTGGTCTTCCCCTAGCTGGTTTTTCTTGGTGTCTGATACAGTCAACCATCAAATATCCCAATTAAACCATGCCCAGTGATTTTGTCAATGAGATCATCATGGCAAGAGCTATAGAATTGGCTTTTTCTTAGCCTTGAGTTCATCCCTGTTTTAGAGTTTGAGATTTAAAATCTGATTAACTTCAAAGGGTCTTAGAGCATTGGGAAAGCAAAGTGGGAAGTTCATTGTGGTTTATTGTAAGAGAGAACTTTGTGAAGACTGGACCAAAAACCTGAGTGAAGGCGGTCATGTATGCATTCACTTTCTAAGTATGTACTCATTCTGAACATTGCGTCAGGAAATCAGTCCCTTCCATTAAGATTGCGTAGACTCGGGGCTGGGGATTTAGCTCAGCGGCATAAGCGCTGCCTTGCAAGCAGGCAGTCATGAATTCAATCCCCGGTACCGATAAAAAGGAAAAAGACAAAAAAAAAAAAAAAAAAAAAGATTGCGTAGACTCAGAAGACACAACACATAAATGGGGAGCTGGACAAGGTGGTACGTTCCTGTAATTCTAGTACTCTAGAAGGCTGAGACAAGATTGCAAATTTGAGCCTAGTCTGGGTAACTTAGCAATTTAGTGAGATTCTGCTTCAAAATAAAAAAATGTTGGGGATATAGCTCAGTGTGGAGGCCCTGGGTTTCTTTCTTTCTTTCTTTCTTTTTTTGGCTTTTTGTGGTTTTTATCGGTACCAGGGATCGAACTCACGACTGCCTGCTTGCAAGGCAGGCGCTTATGCCGCTGAGCTAAACCCCCAGCCCCGAGGCCCTGGGTTTAATGCCTAGTACTAAAAACAAAAAACAGTAAATGGAGGAAAGTTGTGTGGACAGTGTTCAAGGGCATGTAGCAGGAAGTCTCCTCTGGCATTCTGTCCTCAAGGTTCAGAGAAGGTTTAACCAGTCAGGACAGGAGAGCATCATCCTAGGAAGATGCCCCTCAGACATGAGAAAGCATGGTGTGATCCAGGAGTGACAAGTTGTTTCTGGAAGGCGGCAGGGAGGTGGAGGATTAGAGGCAAGGGCCCATGGCATAAGCCTGAGGGGCAGCCCAGGGGAGGCCTGACGGGCAGGACCTGGCCATCTCTCTTTTGTAACACTGTATGGAAGCCAGATTGGGCTGGGTTAGGCAAGGCCCCGCCTTCACAGCCTGAAAGGCCAGTTGATCCTTTAGAGCCATTCTGTATCATAGTCAGAGAGGAGCTTTCCTGGCCAGTGTTCTGCTTTAAGTTGGGCTAGACTGCTCCCTTGCTTACTGACCCTATTCCTTCCCTGTCTTCTCCTGTACCCTCATTCTTGGTTTTCCTTCACAGCTGGACTGGGCAGCCTTCGGAGTCATGACCCTTCCCTCTATCGGCATCCCCCTGCTCTTGTGGTACTCCAGCAAGAGGAAATACGACACGCCCAAAACCAAGAAGAACTGAGCTGGGCTCTTACCCACCTCTCTCAAGAAACCAGGTGCTTTCCAGACTCCAGAGGGTCTCTCAAATGTATTCTCTTCGTCTTGGCCACCTTCTCCTGGATCCTGCTCTCAGCCAGAGTATAAAGGACTAGACCTGGGAACCTGGGAGCCTTCTTGGTTCCACACCCTGAAGCCATAAAAACAGGGATGCCTTGGGCCACAGCCTGCAGGGTCTCTGCCTCTGGGGCCCCGCTGAGGTGCTGTGGGTGTATTGCTGGCCATGGCGGTCCAAGAGGGGCCTATGGAGGTTGCCAGAGTCCTCCTCATCCCCATCCCTCCCTACCCCCAGTCAGAAAGCTGTGGGACTCTTAGAGGCCATCCAGTCTCTGTTCTAGGTAAGGAAGCACTTACCAAATGGGGTTTTCTAATAAAAACAAATATCACTTGGACTTACCTGTTTTCCTGTGTGTTGGTGAGCAGAGGTGGTTGCTGGAGCTCAGGTCTGAGCACCCTGGCTCCTGCACAAGCAAGCCAAGTTCTTGCCACAGGACTGGTTCTGTCCCTTCTGAACTTGTGCTGCTGTCTGTCCCTTCCTTTCCTGAGTGTTTGCCATGACGGTCATAATATGTCCCTGAACCTTCCGTGCCCACCTGTTCTCCACAGCTTAAAAGGTGGTCCTTAGCCCCTCCTGTGTCCCAAGTCCCTCTGATCCATTCACGACTCTTGTGGAGCATGTGCTTCTCCCTGATTCCAGCCCCTTTCCTGTTTTGGAACTAGCTGTGCCTGAGCTTGAATGTGTTTATTTTTGATGCCCAGTGCAGGAAGAAATGCTGGATTCCCTGGCCTGGGGCCTAGCATGGAAAGGCAGCGGGGAGAAGCCAGTGTAAGCTGACTCTGTCCATCCCAGGAATGCCGTGGTCTGAGAATGGCCTCCCAGGCAGGAGGGAAACCCAACAAATGCCAGCTTTGTTCCCCTGCCCAACCGGTTTAACCTTTCTTTTGCCCAGCAGTGGGAGCCTCTGGGCCCCAGAAGATGAAAAGGACATGGAGACAGCGGGAGGCTCCAAATGGAGTTGCCTTCTGCCAGCTCACCACCCGGTTTCAGGGGCTGCACGTTGGACACCCCAGGACGGGCCAGGTCAGAGGGCAGGAAAGAGATTTGATTGTGTTCATTGTGATCCAGTGGAAATGCGGAAATGCTCAGGAGAATGGGGCGAATAGGGCAGTGAGTCAGAGGTGTGGCTACATCAGTACTTACTAGCTTGCTCTCTAGGATTCAGAAATGTGTTTCTGGAGGAGGGAACACTTTTCATCTGTGGAGTTGCCACTGGAAATAAAAATGAGTTAACCTGGAGGAGGAGGAGGTCTGATACGGAACGTGGGATGTATTTCAACTGGAAGGTAGTGAGATTTCTTCCCTGGTTTAAACTTGGAGACACTCCTCTCCCAGAAGCTCAGCAAGGCTTGGCTAAACCTTGCCTTGCAGAACTCATTACTTTGTGTCCGGTGCTTGTTACAGGAAGGGAGACTAGGAGGGGAATTCAGGAGCCCACAGATGACAAGAGAAGCATTGTGAAGGCTGTTCTGTCTCAGGCACCTTGAAAAGATGCCAAAACCAGATACTTCATCTCTCAAGAGATCAGCTTCCTTAGAGTCCAGGTGGAATTTGAACCCCTCTTAAGTGGTGGTGGTGGAGAATATAAGAGCTTCTAAACTCTGTAGACACAGAGACTTAGAGTAATTGGTGCTGGGACTGAGCTCTCTTACCTTCTTGGCAGAGGTAGTCTGATAGAATGAGTGGCAGCCTGCTCTCTGGTCTTAACTGAAAATCAGCCTCTGGAGGCCTGAACTTGACCTTCAGGTTGAATGCATCTCTGTCAGGGGAAAGGGCAAGTAGGTATTGACCCCACCTTTTTCCTGGAGATTGAATGCCCAAACAGAAGCTCCTCCCCAAAAGGCAATACAGATACCGACTCAGCCACCAGATCTTGCTGGTTGCCAATGGTTGCCAGCTGGCCTATGGAGACTTCCCACATTGCGCAGACTTTCAGCTGGCATCTGATCATCGCACATCCAGCCCTAGAGCAGGTGCCTTGAATTCTGCCCCTTCAAATTCTACTGGAAGAAAGTGAACAGAAGCAGGTGTGACAGTTTCCACCCAGCTGCCCACTTTGGCATTCATTCACCTGTGAATGCAGGTGACTACTTCTCTGTGGGGTGCCTGTTTCATCCTCTGAACAACCCCAAGATAGAGAATTTGTTTCTTTTTTTTCTTTTTGGTACCAAGGATCAAACTTATAACCTTGCAGTTGCTAGTGGTTTTTTTTTTTTTTTGACTTTTGAGACAAGGTCTCACTGTATAGTTCAGGCCGATCTTGAGCTCACTTTTGTAGCCCAGGCTGGCCTTGAACAATCCTCCAGCCTTAGCCTCCTGAGTGTTGGATTACAAACATGCACCACCATACGCGGCTTCCCTTTTTTTTAAAAGACATGTTCAGGCTAACCTTGAACTCACTGTGTAGCTCAGGATGGCCTTTAACTCTTAGTGATCCTTGTGCCTCAGGCTCTCAGGTGCTGGGATTATAGGCTTGTGCCACCACGCCTGGCCTACACTATATTATGTGGTGAGAAACAAGTACCACTTTCTCGTGCAGTTTGGACCCACTAGAGCTGTCTTTTTCCTCTCACCCAAAGTAAAAATTGATGATAAAGCACCTAACTAAGTCCTCTGTCTAGCAGGTCAGGAACAGTGAGGTAAAGGCCTATCCAGGGCACAGGTAGGTGACAGCCAGCACAGATACTGATTACTATCGACCTGGCATTTGTTCCATTACAGTATTTGTGCATTCCTAGCTAAACATCCATCCCCTTTTACACTAGGGAGTGAAGTTCACAGGTTTACTATGAGCTCCCCTAATCAGGGAGTTAGCAGAGCCAGCAAAGTCCCTCAGCTCTAGAGAGCCTTTTTCCTAGATGCCAGAGCCCACAAAGGGTCCCTGCCCATCACCTCAGGAAGCCCAGGGTCTTCCCCTCTGTGCCCTGCCCTGGGGAAGAAGTGAGGTGAGTCAGCCACACACTCCCCTCAAGCTGTTACCAGGGATAGATAGGGTGGAGGAGCTGCTCAAACATCCTGCCGCCGCCTAGTATCCACAACAAGACATACCGTGAGTCCTGTGTGTGCCTAGTCGCTTAGCCACCCTGTTTCCTGTTGGCTAAAGCTAGTGCCCTCCTCATAAGGAGCTGCCCTTGTAATTGCTCCTCCCTGTACTTTCACACAAAAAACAGTATTTCCTTCTCCACTGCTGTAACCTGCCTCTTAAAGGGACCACCCAGCAGTTTTGAACCCAAATTTGAGAGAAGGTAAAGGACCCTGCCAAACTCACTAGCAGTTGGCTGTTCAGCAGGCTGTTAGGGATGGCTCCTGTCCTAAGATGCCCTCTTTCTTCCATCCCTGGTTTCTCCTTGCCCCTGTTGATAGGAGAGTGAAAGTCCCTTGGGGGAGGAGGTCAAGCGCCCACATTAACTCCCCATGGGGACTCCAGCTGAGCTTCCTGTACGTGTTTCTATTAGAAACCTGAATCCTATGGCCACGCTTTGTCCAGGAAGGCCAAGGACAGGGCAGTGGTATGGAAGGGGTTAAAGGCCTGAGCATGGCAGTCTAGGGTGTTTGAAGTAGGGCGGGGAAGGGCAGGGCTGAGTGGTTGGAGAGGCAGCTGGTCTGTGCTGGAGTGAGTCCTTCTGTCTCCTATGCACTCTTGTGGACCATAAGCAGCTCCCTTAGATGGACTGAGAGAGAAAGGAAGCCCTAGTGCAGTGCTGGACTGGATTCTTAAAGGGACTACCTGAAGCAGAAGTTTTCCGCTATTGAGGTCGCCAACTGGGGACAGGGACGGTTGCCCCTGTTTGGGATATCTCCTAGGTCTGGTGAGTGTCCTCCGTCTCTTTCCCAGGTCCTCACCTGCTGAACCAGGTGAAGCATTTCCCCCAGAAACAGAGACAGCCAGGAACTTTGGAACACCTGAGGACATGGCAGAACAATTCATAGCTTCTCCCATCAACCTCCTGTGCTTGCTTACCGTTTTTTAATTAGTGACTATGTGTGTGCGTGTGCGCGCATGTGTGTGTGCGTGTGTGTGTGTGTGTGTGTGTGTGTATGTGTGTGTATGCGTGCGCTCCTGCATGAGTGCATGAGTGTACATGCGAAAGGTGGAATAGAGAAATAGAGAATCACAATTATGGCAAATGATTAATCAACACAATATGTGCAACAAATGGTGGCAAATCCTTTATAGGTATGCTTTTTTAAAAATCCTTATAGTCCTATCATGTTGACATTCCTAACCTTTGTATTAAATGTAAAGTAGGAAAAGCTGACAGAACTAATTCATGCCAATTAAGAGGTAAGTTGTAGGACTGGGGTTTAGACTCAAGTTCATCAGACACCAAAATTCATTATGTCGACTTTTGGTCTTTTTCTTCCCCCAAGAAGTGTGACACCAAGAATGGCTCTGAAATCTTGAAACCTTGAGAGTCTAACTCACCCAGAGTCTAACTAACCCTAACCCTCCCTCTCTTGTGCCTAACATTGTTCCTTTTATCCCAGGGAGCTGATTATGGAATGTAAAGGACCATGAACTCATACCGGAGAGCCAGGGACTGCCACATGCTGGGCTCCCCACCACCCTCATCACATGAGGGATTCCCTGCTGTGCCCACTACTTCTAGCCATTTCCTGGGATCTGCTGGGTTAATTCCCTGGATCACACTGGCCAAAGTCTTCTCAGGTGTGTCCCTTTGAACCTCAGTCCCTCTCTTGCCCCACCCTGCTGGCACAGCACCCAGAGTACATGCCAAGAAACTGGCAGGAGACAGAAATGGACAGGGCAGTCTGTCTCCTTCTCTGTCCCCTACATTTCACAGACTAGCCTGCTCGCAAGGCTCCGATGGAATAAGCGTCCAGCTTTGGACCAGACCAAGGAGAAAGAGGGCAGGTGCCTAAATTCACTTTGTAAATGAATTTAAAAAACAACAAAGCCATAATCCCAGCACTTAGGGCTAAAGCAGGAGAATAGAAAGTTCAAGTCCCACCTGGACAACTTAGTGAGACTTTGTCTCAATATAAAAAATATTTCTTATTTTTTTGGTACGGGGGATCAAACTTAAAACTTTGTGCTTGTCAGGCAGGTGCTTATATTGCTGAGCTAAATCCTCAGCCCTCAATATAAAAAATAAAAAGGATTGGTGATATAGCTTAGGGGTAGAGTGCTCAAAAAAATTCTTTTGGTGCATTACTATCTTTGGAATATATTAGACTCACAATCAATGGAATTTTTAATTTCCAAGACTAGAAATTAAACCCAAGTGGTCTCTATCACTAAGCTACACCCCACCAGCATTTTTATTTTTGCTAGGACTACAGGCATGCACCATTTTACCTGGCTTAAGCGGATGTTTGAAGTGTCGGTTTGCTAACTTAGTAGAGGGAGTATGATTTGATTAGGAGCCAGGGATGCTTAATTGTCTTTCCTTTTTAGGAAGAGGGGTACCAGGGATCAAACCTCATACTTTTGTCTTTCTATCTTTGAGCTTCCAGAATTAACTAATAATAAAGTTGGTACTTCTGGCCTATGGGTCCAGGATGCATGTGGGGAGCTGATGTGGGCAGATAGCTTTTGCTCATCCTACCCCACCTACTCCCTCGTATTTGTGTGTAAACCCTTCTGGATCCTCTTCTTTGTGTGTGACCCTTGGTTGGTTTAAAGTAGCATTGGATGTGTCTGAATCCTCTACGTCTTTTACCTTTGCTCTTGTTTTGGGGGATTGTGCTACTCACTGGCATTTAACAAGGAAGAGAAAGAACAGTTCCAGGGTTAACTTCAAGGTTAGGTACCAGTGTTCGGCAAGGCAGCCTGATGAATGGATACACTGGGGTGGTAGGCACATGGTAGGAAGGCTCTGATCTTACTGGTGACTTCTTCACCAGAAGTTAAAGCACCTGTGCTTGATCCCTCTCTGCAGGGCTCTATGGGATGAATGCTTTTCTTTGTGTAGGAAAAGAAAGAGTAGGTTAAATTTGTAGCCATTAAAGGTTCTGTCTTCATAGGGCTGGGAGAATGGAGGATAAGGCAGCAGGCCATGTCCTCTGGCCTCTCCCTTCCTTCCCAGTCTTTATTATCTGCTGCTTTTGAGTCTTTTCCATTACTGGCTCCCTTGGGTGATTTAGGCCCCCACAGCTAGATGCAGAAAGCCTCCTAGACTTTGAAAACACCAGCAAACAGCTGGGCATGGTGGTGCACACCTGTAATCCCAGCACTCAAGAGGCAAAGGAAGGAGATTGCTGCAAGTTCAAGGCCAGCCCGGGCTACTTGTGAGGCCCTGTCTCAAAGGAAAAAAAAAAAAAAAAAAAAGAAAGAAAGAAAGGGCTAACAAGCCTGGCCCCATCCCTCCATGCCTAGGTGAGGTGATTGGTTGCAATCAGCAGAGACTATACCAGTGTTTGCAAGCAGTAAGCATAACCAGGGGTCTGGCTGCCTCCTCACTTCATTACGATTTCTAAGACAACAGAGGGAATAGAAAGGCCAAATTTAATTTCTTTGAAACCCCACATAATTTCTTTTGGAAGCTGCTTTTTGTGTCTTTGACTGGGGTCACAGGAGTGGGATATGGGGTGAATGTCAATACTGCTGGATTTCTTTTCAAGTTTAGCTTCTTACTCTCTTTGGGAGCCTGCTCTCTGGTTTCCAAAAACCAGACTCCCTAGTGTGACAGAGCGACTTCAAAAACTCATCTCCTCCTCCTCCAGACCACAATGTAACCTTGAGCAGGCTACTAAAACTACTGGCACTACCCATGTTTTCATGTGTAAGATGGGGAGAAAAATGTTTGTTTCAAGAAATGCTTATGACATAGTGAGACCCTGTCTTAAAAAAAAAAAAGAAAAGAAAAGAAAAAAAGAGCTTTGATGAAAGCACAGCCAACAGGAGCCAACAGTGGCTCCTCATGGGTTCCTCCATTTCCCATGTGGGTTCAGGCTGATATTTAGGAAATGACAGTGTCCCTCCTCTCCTCTCCCAGACTGTTACAGAGGGCCTTGCTGGTGTACAGGGAGCTCCAGTCTCTCTCTCTCTCTGACTTCTTTCCTGCTCCTTCCTGAGATTCTCTTTTTTTTTTTTTTTTTTTTGTCTTTTTCATTTCATTTTTATCGGTACCAGGGATCGAACTCACAACCGCCTGCTTGTAAGGCAGGTGCTTATGCCGCTGAGCTAAATCCCCAGCCCCTCCTTCCTGAGATTTTGAAGCCAGGAATCTGTACATTTTTTTTATGAAAAGCCCCAGAAAACCATATTTCAGGTTTTGCAGGGTATACTACCAGTCATGGACTATGTGTAAATGAATCTGCTTGGTTATATTCCACAAGAAAGTTTATTTATGGATACTGAAGTTTGAATTTCATATAATTTTTATGTGTCTCAGGTATTTATCTTTTCTTCTCAACTCTTTAGCAAAGACAGTAGAAAGGATTACGTTGACGGAGTTGCTAACTGTAAATTACCTGCAGCTTCTTACTCCCCCCTTGTCTTTGAAGCGCATAGTTTTGTAGGGTTCCTTAGGGTCTCCAAGAATAGAAAAACTACTGCTTATTATTATTCTTGCTCCAGTTGTACACATACATTTTTATCAGAAGTTGTGATAATGAGTCCCCACTAGCACTGTGTCAGTGTCAGTCTGTGGCTCACTCTATATTTCTCTCTCTCCATAAGAGCAACAGTAATAGTAGCATGTTTCTGTTTGTTTCACTTTGTTTTGTTTTGTTCGAGACAGTCTCACTCTGTGAATCGGGCTGGCCTTGAACTCGTTTATGTAGCCCAGGCTGACCTTGAACTTGTGGCAGTCTTCTTGTCTCAGCCTCCCAAGTGCTGTGCCACCATGCCCTGCAACAGTAACATATTATTAATAGCACAATATTAGTTTTATTCATTGCATTATGCATATTATCATCAAGTCTCTCAACATCTTTACAAAGTAGGTATTGTTAATATTTTGTAAATGATTCTAAAGTTCAAAAATTGAGCAAATTCCCAAGGCTGTGTGGTCTACGAAGGCTGCATAACCAACAAAGCTGATGGACTTCATAGCCAGTATTGTACCCTAAAGAAATTATGTAGCCAGGTGTGGTGGTGCACACCTGTAATCCCACCATTCTAATACGCTGAGGCAGGAGGATTGGAAATTTGAGCCAACTGGATAATTTAGTAAGATCCTTGTCTCAACATAAAGAAATAGAGATTATGAAGAAAATAAAAGACTAGGAAGGTAAGCATGGTGGTATACATCCGAGATCCCATCACTCAGGAGGCTGAGGCAGGAGGATTGCTATGAGTTAGAAGCCAGTCTAGGCTGCATAGTGAGTTCCTGGGCAGCCTGAGCTATATAATGAGGCCCTGTCTCAAAAGAACAAAAACAAACAAAAACCACTGGGGATGTAGCTCATATTACAAAGACTGGGTTCAATTCCCAGTCCCACCAAAAAAAAAAAAAAAAAAAAAACCAGTTCTTGGAGTTGTGAACAAATGTGTGTGCTGTAATAGTATCAGTTTTCACTGTAGTAGCCAGTGAGCTATGAAACGAGTCACCCATGTGTGGTGTGATCATGCAGATCCTGTGCTCAAGAAGGGCACCTGGAGACACTGGCAGCCTGTGATGACAGGAAGACACGTAAAGCAGCAGGCTGGAGTCCCTTCTGCTTGCCCTTCCCACCACCAGTGTCTGATCCAGACCTATTTCAGAGCCTCCCATCTCTGCTCAGAGGAAACAGTGATGCCACACGATGTGATCTCACTCAGGAGCTAGATAAAGCCACTGTGCGAGCCCCAGCCCTGGCCACTGCCTCCTCCCTGCAGCATTTCCTGAGCTTGGGAGCAGAGGAGGTGGGGGCAGGGCTGCGAGCTGTCCAGGAGAAGCAGGGAAGGGAAAGAGTGATGGGCCCTGGCTTGAATTTCAGAAACAGAGGAAGGGGCTGAGGATGTCATGCTAAGCCTTGTCTCATCTGAAGGAAAGAATAAAAAGTATTGGCATTGTTGGATGCCGGTGCTGAGGGGTCAGAACACAGGAAACAGGCATGAAATGAGACCATGAGGGAGAAGCTTCCCAACAAATTCCATTTTTACAGAGGGCAGAGATCATGCATTCAACTCAGGGAGAACAGAGATTTGAGGGGCGCTAACCCGTCTTCCTCCATGACAGGTGGACTCAGGAGTGAAGAAAACAAAAAGTCTTCAGCAGGCCACGTTTCATTCATCTTTCCAAATTTAACCCTGTGGCCAGGTAAGGTGACCTATGCCTGTAATCTCAGCTGCTTGGGAGGCCGAGGCAGGAAGATCACAAATTTCATGTCAGGATGGGAGACCATGTCTCCAAATAAAATGTAAAAAGGGCTGGGATGCAGCTCAGGGGTAGAGTGCTCGCCCGGTTCCAACCCCAGTGCACGGACAGCAGGTGGAAACTAGGTAGAGGGGTAATAGCTCAAACCAAACCTCTGCTTTGGGGAGAATATTGAATAGCAGAACACCCCAAATCCTAAGATCCTCTGGGTGGTTTTCAGTTTCAGCCCCACCCTACTCCTAATGATTTTTATTTACTTATTTTTTCTGAGGCAAAATTTCACTGTGTAATTCAGGGGGTTCCTTGAATTTACTATGTTGCCCAGGCTGGCTTTGAACTCACAGCAATCCTCCTGCCTCAGTCTCTCAAGTACAGGGATTACAGGTGTGTGGCACCACTAGTTCTCACAATGCTTTTTTAAAAAATTCTATCATCTATCTCTCTACCTACCTACCGATCTACCTACGTTTCTGTAGTACTAGAGGTTGGACCCAGGGGCCCCAAGGATAATTTTAAAATATTTACTTATTTATTTGAGATAGGGTCTCACTATGTAGTCCACACTAAGCTTGAATTTGCTAGTAGCCACAGGCTGCCTCAAATTTGCAATCCTTTTGCCTCATCCTCAGCACATCTGGGATTATCGGTATGTGCCACCACACCCAGCCTCACAGTGCTTTTTGCTTATCTTGTGTGACCCCTAGTCTCAGCTTTGGAGCCCCTGGTTGTCGGGAACCATGCCCCAGTTCTCAGGTTCTTTCATGCCCCCCTCAATTTGTCCCTACAGCCAGCAGCCAGAGTACCTGGAGCACCTACAGACAAGAAAGCGAAGGTCTGGAGGCTGCCAAGGGGTCCCCTCTCTTGCCTGCTCCCAGACAGGAAAGACAGGGGTGACCACAGGGTCTGGGCCAGTTCCTTTGCCTCTAGAAATGCCCCTGCAGGGGCTTGGCACCAGTTTCCTTCCTTCCCTAAGGGAAGAGATGACAGTCCCCAGCCACAGGGCTTTCCCCTCAGCACCTCCAGGGGGTGGGGCAGGGACAGCTGCAGAGGGTGGGAAGCAGATTCAAGAGTCCTTCCTGGCCGGTAAAGCTTCTCTGGTGCAGTTCGGACAACAGAGCGCCTGATCCCCACCAAAGCCTGAGAGTGGGGGCACTGTTGAGCAGCTCCTGGTTCTTCCAGGCACTTGGACATCTTTGTTGTGTGTGTGTGGTACCAGGGATCAAACTCACAACCTCGCGCTTACCAGGCAGGCACTTATGCCTCTGAGCGAAATCCCCGGCCCACGTTTGGACATCTTAATAGCCAAAATGGTCCCAGGAGAAATGGCATCTGGGAAGTGCCTTCCAGCAGGCCTGGGAATGGTGCTTCCAGAGATAAGAGATGCATGGCACTTCCCTTCCTGTCACTCTACCACGTTGGTGCCCTGGATTTGGAGTGAGGATTTTTTTCAAACTTAAGGGCAGCAACTAAAGCCAGACATAGTGGCACAAGCTTTTATTCCCAGCACTCTGGGAGGCTGAGGCAAGAGGACTGCAAGTTTGAGCCCAATCTGGGCAATTTAGTGACTTAGAAAGACTGTGTTTCAAAATTTAAAAAATGAAAAAAGTATTTGGCCCTTTCAAGTATCTCCCTGAAAGAATTAAAGCTTCACATTACAATGATTCATGCATACCCATGTTTATTGCAGCACAATTAACAATAGCTAAATCTGGGAAGTGGCCTGTATGTCTTTCAACAGATGAATGGATAGAGTACTACTCTGCTATGAAAAAGATAAACTTGAGTAATTTGAAGGGAAATGGATAGACCTTAAGACCATGATGTTTTGTTTTTATGTTTTTTGAGATAAGATCACACTGTGTAGTGTAGAGTGGCTTTGAACTTGCAACAATCTTCCTGCCTCACCCTTCTGAGTGCTGGAATTACAGGTGTGTGCTACCATGCCTGGCCAGACAATAATGTCAAGTGAAATAAATCAGAAACATAAGCTTAAATATTGCATGGTTTCTCTTACATGAAAAACCCAAAATAAAAATACAGAGCAAAATAAAAAATAGGTAACAGAAGTAAGGAGATAGATTATTCTCAGCAGGGAATCAGAGAGATGGAGGGAGGGGTAAGACAGAAGAAAAATAAAGGATGAGAGAAAAGGAATTAAGATGTGTTAGATACACATGCCAGCTCTATATGAGGAATGTAAACATTATGTACTGCACACATGTACTAATAAATTAAAAGGAAAGAAAAAAGGGTTGGGGATGTGGTTGTGTGGTGTGAGGGCCTTGGATTTTATCCTCAGTACCGCCAAAGCCAAAGCCAAATAAACACAAAAAAAACAAAGCCACCACTTGGGAAAGAGGGTTGGAAAGGAGCACGATGAGCTTGGAATCTTCTCTCTGCTTCCTGTTACATCGGGGGAGCCCCTACCTAAGACAGCCCCTATCTAAGAGAGACAAAGCGCCGCCCTTCCTCACTCAGGACCTGTTACCCTCCCCCTGAGACTCCTGGACTCCTTTCCTTCCACTCACTGCTCAGCTCTCAGGGCGCAACTCTGAGGCTGTTTCCTCCCCTCTCTTCTGAATCTCCTGAATGTTACCTCAGCCTTAAAGGCCCAAACCCTGTGGGTGAAGTTCTCTTGTGGTATTTTCCATACTCTAACTAGTTATGTAGTCACGTGTCATTTATATTATTGGCTGTGCACACACACACACACACACACACACACAGCCTCATTCATCCTTCCACTGGAATGTAATTCCTTGAGGACAGGAAGTGTATCTTTTTTGTTTTTGAGGTGCAGTCTACATTGATCATAATGATCTCCCTACTTCCTCTTCTCTACCTCTTGAGCACATGTGACCCTCATGCCTCAGTCTCCCTAGTAGTTTGGACTACAGGCGTGCACCACTGCACCAGGTAGAAACAATACGTGCTTTCCTTTGCTCAGCTTTCTGCAAAGTATAGTTTCTTTATGTATCCGGAAGAGCATTGGAGTGGGAGACAGGAAATGCAAGCTCTAGACCTGACTGTGGGCAGCTCACCTTGTGACTCTGAGCCAGCCGTTTAGGCCCAGTAACTGACCCACGTTGTTTTGTTTTGGTTTGTTTGGTACCGGAAATTGAACTCAGGACCTTGCACTTGCCAGGCAGGCTCTTGAGCCACTGAGCTACAACCCCAGCCTTGGGTCCAGTAACTGAGTGTGGGCAGTGCGCTGAGGCCTGGATGACTGTGACTCTACCTGTTCTGAAGTTCTAAGAACTCTGCTTGCCTTCTCTTCCTAACCCAGGCTGGTCTTCCAGTACAGCCCATGAACACAGCCACACCTCAACTGTTCCTGGAAGGCAGAGCCCCAGAGCCCCAGAGCCAAACTCGCCATTGCCTGTCAGTCATCGAAACTACAAAACAGCTGGAGGAAGAGGAGGAAGAGGAGGAGGAAAAGGAAGAAAATCAGACAGAAGAGAATAGCTTCCACGCTGTGCCTCTCCGAAGGGTGGGGGCTTTCCGTGCTCACAGCCACACCCATGACCCCTTCAAAAGACATAGCTGGGGGCCTGGCAGGGAGTTCCAGTACCCACTGAGTAGGTAAGGCCTGGGGATCTCCTGTCCTTATCTCCTCCCATCCCTGGACCCCGGAACAAGTTGTTGAGAAGAAATATTCTCAACAGTGTTCTTGCCCGTTCCCCACAGTGGTCTCCCTAGCTATCTCCTTATAGTCCCAGTGCTCAGAAGGCCGAGGCAGGAAGATCTTGATTTCCAGGCCAGTCTAGGCCACACACTGAGTTCAAGGCTAGCCTGAACTACACAACAAGACTCTGTCACAAACAAATGAACAAACAATGACAAGGACTGAAAAGACTTGGGTTTCTAGTCCCTCTGGAGAATTGTTTTTGAATTTTAGGGGTTTTTTTCCTCACTTTTTTAGATTTGGGAATTTAAATTTAGGGAATTTGTATCTGTGCATGATATAATTTGATTCTTGTTTTCTTCATTTCCCTATTCTCTTTTCAAGCTTTGTTTTTTTTTTTTTTTTTTTTTTTTTTTTTTTTTGTCTTTTTCCTTTTCATCGGTACTGGGGATCGAACTCACGACTGCCTGCTAGCAAGGCAGGCGCTTATGCCGCTGAGCTAAATCTCCAGCCCCAAGCTTTGGTTTTTTGAAACAAGTTCTTGCTATGTAGTTCAGGCTGGCCTTGAATTCACTATGTAGCCTAGGCTGACCTCAAACTCATGCTGATCCTCCTGTTTCAGCCTCCTGAATGCTGTGATCACAAGTGTGTATCACCATATTCATTCAGTTCTTCCCCTGGAGAATTAGAACCCAACCTATTATAAGACTTGGAGGGGGGTAGACTCTGCCTTCCAAAATGGGGCAATTACCAGTGCCTTTAGCTGCTTCTTTTTAACTGATGTCAAGAGCAGGTTGTCTGTGGGAGTGGAGATATAAAGCTGTGGTAAGTTATAGGACTTTTTTTTTTTTGCATTACTTGGGGATTGAATCCAGGGCTTTTTGCATTGTCAGAGTATTTTATTTTATTTTTTGCTACCAGGAATCAAGCTCAAGACTTCATGTTTGGCAGGCAGGCACTGTGCCACTGAGCTGTATCCCTGGCCTTATGTTTTTATTTTGAAACAAGGTCATGCTAAGTCACCCACACTGAGATGGAAATTGGGATCTTCTTGCCTCAGTCTTCCAGAGTACAGAGATTACAGGCTTGAGCCACCACACCTGGCTGACATGTAGCTCCTATTGCTCCACCTCCTGTTAAGGGTTTCATAGAACCATAGGACAGTGTCAGAGATGGAGGGAGCTCAGAGACAGTATGACCCAATTTCCTCATTTTATAGATGAGAAAACTGAGGCCAGAAAACTTCCGGAGGTTTTTTAGGTGAAATGGGCTCAGAGTGTGGCAGTGGCCTGCTCCCGTCTCATTCCTCCTATCTACCTCTGGGCTGAGGCCCATCCAAGATGTCTCAGACTAATCCAGTACAATGCTGCAATTGAGGGGCAGCAATTCTCACTCAGAGTTGTGCATATGCTTTGGCTCAACTCTTCCCCATGCCCTGGAAAATCCCTGACCACTTCCCCAAAGACAGAGGAAGTTAGAAAGAGAAGGGGCAGGGGCCCTTGTGCAGAGTTTAGTCTGTGTCGTCCTCGCCAGGGGCCTGCTGGCCATGGAAGGGCACTATTGCTCTGCTTTGGCAATGGTCCCTGTGGACAAGTCCCCTTAGGTCTGGTGAGTGGAGCCATGTCCTCTAGCTGCTGGGTATGGCTGTTGGGCTGGGGTGGTGGTGGGGAGAGGATCGTGCACCACTTGTTCCATAACCACTTGGGCGGAAACTCAGGCAAGAAGCAATGCCTGCAGGTTTACGGTACCTTCCTGTAAGCAGCAGGAATGCCCTAGTACCCTATGCATGGTGCTGCCTGTTTCTCAAGGGTTTCATGTCATCCATCCTTCAGAATCAGGCAACACTTCTGTGCCTCGGGTCGAGAAGGAAGGGACCCTTATTCACCACTTAGTTGAGTATGGCCAAGGGAGGCACTAGAACCAGGCAAAAAAATCCAGCAAACATTTCCACTCCTGTAACTGAGCTAGGTCTTCCACAGAGCAGTACCTACTTTGGCCAGCAGGGGCCAGCCCTGCCTACAGACAGCTTTGCATTCTGCCGCTGAGTCCCAGAGGGAGGCTGGCCGCTTTGAGTCCAGGCTGCGCCCAGGCAACAGGAAGGGCTGGGCGGGGTGGTGGGCACACAATAGGGCTGGGCCAAGGCAGGTTTCTCCTGTTGGCCATCACTGGCCATGGGCTACAGAGGGCAGTGGCGGCCATGTGTGTTTCAGGAGGCTGCAGACATCGGGATGCCCAGGCCACGAGGGAGCCTGCTCACTGCAGAGCCGAGAGGAGCTGGACACCCTCCTGGGACCACAGCAGCAGGGCAACCAGCCCTTTCGCCTGGTATGACTGACAGGTTCCACACACGCCCTGGCTTCTCTCTGCCCACCTGTCTAGCCACTGTCCTGTGCCTTTTCTGTCCTGTCAGCTTTTGGGTCTCTGTGCCCAGTGTCACCTAACTCCATCTGTACCCTCTGCCAGTTGTCTGTTTCCCTGGTCTGCTTACTCTGTGCCAAATTAGATCTCTGTCTGTCTCTGTCTCTGTCTCTTTAAGACTCTGTTCCTTTATGTGTTGGTGTCTCTGTGCTGTGGGTGTCTCTGTTCCTCTCTCCCTAAAAAAAGTCCCTGTTCCTTTCACTGAGAGAATTTCACTGAGAATCATGTCTGTTTGTGGACCTCAAGTTCCCTACTTGGAGCTGTACTTGCTGAGATGCATCTCTGTTCTCTGAAAAGGCCACCAGTTCTTTAACAAGAGCACTATGGCAGCATTGACTGAGAAAGGACAGCAAGGCTGCCCAGCCTTCCAGTTTGAGGGCCTAGATCCTGTCTCAAACCAGGATCTGAAAACACATGGGCTCTGCGACACCCTGGGTGTGCTGAAGTCTCTGCCTTTGCAGGATTCAACACCCCAGCTGCTGAAGGTCACTTCCCGTCCAGCTCAGCCTGGGCCCAGAATCCCAACCTTAGCCTCATTATTGGGAGAGAGGCCAGGAGAAGGGGACTGTCAGGGAAGCAGCAAGAACATACTTCTATTCCATCACCTGCTTTTCTCTATCTAAATCTATGCATGTGTGTCTCCCCCAACCAACACACATGCACACACACTTTAAGGGGCTAGAGTACAAAGAATAGGATTTTGAGTAGGGCAGGATGGTGCATAAAGATCAGAAGTGGTGCAGGTTCTCACTAGGCCCTTAGTGAGACCTGTCTTAAAATAAAATATATAGGAGCTGGGGATTTAGCTCAGCGGCATAAGTGCCTGCCTTGCAAGCAGGCAGTCATGAGTTCGATCCCTGGTACCAGTAAAAATACAAAAAAACAAAACAAAACAAAAAATATAAATAAGGGCTGTGAAGGTAGCTTAGTGTGAAAGCCCTGAACTCAATTCCTAGTAATGAGAAAAGAAACTTAAAAAAAGGAAGGAAAGATCTTGAAGTCTGACTCCTAGATTCTCCATTTGCCAGCTGAGCAGTTTATCTTTCTGAAACTTAGAATAATAAAACCCTGAGTCCTTGTTTTGTTTCTTAAGATGAGATTTTGGTGTTGTCCAGGTTACTCTCAAACTCCTTTACTCAACTGATCCTCTTGCCTCAGCTTCCTGCTTACTGGGATTACAGGGGTTTCCACCATACCTGGAATCTAAAGCTCTTTTTGTTTTGTTTTTGTTTTTTTGTGTTTTTGAGGCAGGGTCTCACTATGCAGCCCAAGCTGGCCTTGAATTCACTTTGGAGGCCAGGCTAGGCTCACAGTGATCCCCTTGTTTCCAGCTCCCAAGATTACAGGGGTACACCACCACTCTCAGCTTTGTTTTTGTTTTTTGTCTTTTTCGTTTTTATGGGTACCAGGGATCGAACTCACACGACTGCCTGCTTGCAAGGCAGGCGCTTATGCCGCTGAGCTAAATCCTCAGCCCCTTTGTTTTTGTTTTTTGAGACAGAATTTTACTATGTAGTTCAGACTGGTTTTGATTCACTGTGTAGACCAGGCTGGCCTAGAACTTACAGTTATCCTTCTGGGTCAGCCTCCCAAATGCTGGGATTATAGATGTGCCTCCTACCCCCACCAAAAAACCCCTATCTTTTAAAGTTGCAATTTGATAATTTTAAAAATAGCCAGATAGTTGTAGCTACCTTGAAGGCTCAAGTAGGAAGATGAACTAGGGATTTGAAGTGAGCCTAGACAATAAATATAATGAGACCTTCTCAAAAATAAAAAAGATGTTATGATTTCTATTTCAAACTGGGTATAATGGCACATGCCTCAACTCAGGAGGCTAAAGCAAGAGTATCATGGGTCCCACAAGATAGCAAAAGTAACAAGGGAAAAAGACAAGCCTCTTTCTGTCCCTTATGTTAAACGTAGGTTACTGGACCTATAGCAGGTATAGCCCTCATACCCTTAATTTTAGCCAGAACTATACCATACCAATCAGTGGACTAATTTACTACTCATGTACCCTTGCACCCAGCATCACACGCTCTAGATTCAGCCATCTCTGAAAAGCCCAGCTCCTCATGACTGTATGAGGGTTTGGGGGGACATGTAGGCACAAGCCATAACAATTATCATGAAGACTACCACTGTGAACAGTCTTGTATATGACTTTTGGCACATTTGCCAGAATTTCTTCAGGATATAAATCTCTGAGTAGAACTGTGGTGCTGGAGTATGCATGCTGCATTTGCATAATATGACAAATTGTATTCTATTCCCATTTCAGTATGATACGAGTTCCTTCTGATTTATGTCCTACTCAACCTTTTGTGACATTAGACTTTTCTTCCTCTTCTTTTACTTCTTTCAGTGCTAGGGATTCGACCCTTCTCCCTGGGCTGTATCCCAGGCCTTTTTTATTTTGAGACAAGGTCTCACTGAATCACTAAGTTGTGCAGGCTAAGCTCCAGTATATGATCCTACTGCCTCAGCTTCCCAGTGTTGGGAGTTCAGGTATTTGCCACCACACCTGGCTCATTGCCATCTTAATTTGAATTATTGTTATTACAAATATACTTGCAAATGTTTTCATATGTGAATTGATCTTGTGTGTTTCCTTTTCTGTGAAGTTTCTGTTCACGTTGTTAGTCTTCTTCTTCTTTTTTTTTTTTTTTGGTCTTTTTGAGACAGGGTCTCTCTATGCAGTTCAGGCTGGCCTTGAGCTCACTTTGTAGCCCAGGCTGGTCTGGAACTCGCAAGGATGCTCCCACCTCACCCTCCCAAGTGCTGGGAATACAGGTATGAGCCATCACACCCGGCTAATATCCTATTTTAATGGAGCATGTGCTCTTAATTTAGACCAAGTACTGTATTTTATTTATTTATTTATTTACTTACTTATTTTTTAATTTGTCAGTATTTTTTAAATTTGTCAGTATTTTAATGGTTAGTACTGCTTGGTCATATTTAAGAAATCTTAATAAGGGGCTGGGGATTTAGCTCAGCGGCATAAGCACCTGCCTTGTAAGCAGGCGGTTGTGAGTTCGATCCCTGGTACCGATAAAAATGAAAAAGACAAAAAAAAAAAAAAAAAAAAAAAAGAAATCTTAATAAATAAAAATTTTTTAAAAATCTTGCCTATACCAAAGAATGATGTCATTTTCTCCAATGATTTCTTCTAGATGCATTATTATTTTAGCTTTTCACATTCAGATTTGCTTTTTTTGCAATTTTTGGATTTTATAAAGTCAAGATTTTGTTTTGTTTTCCCATATAATTACTAGTTGCTACATTATCATTTATTTTAAAAACCTTACTTTTTTCAGTGACTGGTTGTGGTATCTTTATTGAAAATTATTTGTGTGAGTCTATTTTTAGGCCCTTATTTCTCTTCTCTCTTTTCTTTCTTTTTTGTTTTGTTTTGCTTTTTATTGTGGTGTTCTGAGGCAGGGCTTTCTGTAGTTCAGGCTGGCCTTTAACTCACTGTGATCCTCCTGCTTCTGCCTCCCAAGTGCCAGAACCATAGGCAAGTGCCACCATGCCAGCTTTTGGGGTGTGCAAAAAGCTATTACAGTTTGGTAATGTTTTGTGTGGGAATTTTGAACTTATGGCTCATAATTTTTTTTTCTGTTTTACTGTCCATTTGTAGTTTGAGAATCAAGGATATACTTGCTTTATAGACAGAGTTGAAATATTTCTGTTTTTTATATTTGTTTTCTATTATTTGGAAGAATTTTTAGATGTTGGTGATCTGTTCTTGAAAGATCTCCCCAGAGTGGTTTTTTTTTTTTTTTCTTTTTCTTTTTTTTTGGTACCAGGGGGATCGAACTCACGACCTAATGCTTGCCAGGCAGATGCATATGCCACTGAGCTAAATTCCCAGCCCTCCCCAAAGTGGTTTTTTTTTTTTTTTTTTTTTTTTTTTCCCTTTTTATCAGTACCAGGGATCGAACTCAGGACTGCCTGCTTGCAAGGCAGGCGCTTATGCCGCTGAGCTAAATCCCCAGCCCACCCAAAGTGTTTTTATTTGATTTTACTTATAGGAAGATTGCTGGGCACGGTGGCACTTGCCTGTGTCCCAGCACTGGGAAGGCTGAGGCAGGAGGATTGCTGCAAGTTTGAGGCCAGCCTGGGCTATGAAGTGAGTTCAAGGTCAGCCTGAACTGCATAGTCAAAGCCTGTCTCAGGCTTTGACTTCATCTCTTCATCAAAGAGATGAAGAAGAAGAAAACATAAAAAAAGGAATATTTACTCATTCCTTTTCTTTCTTCTTTTTTGATACCAGGGATCAAACTTACAACCTTGCACTTACCAGGCAAGCACTGGCCCCTTATTCCATTTCTTTAACAAGATCCTTCAGACTTTCTATTTCTTTCTGATTGAGCTCTAGTATATATATTTGTGTGCTCTTGCTCTTTAGTAAGCATTGGTTTGTTTGCATTGCAACATTATTGGTGTGAAATTACAGGTAGTATTCCTTTTAATACACTGCTTGTTCTGCACTTAGAGCCACCTTTCCTTTTAAGTTTATTTGTGCTTTTTCTCTTTCTCTCTTTTATCAAAGAGATTCTATTTGCCTATTCTTAAAGCACAACTGTTGGCTTTATCAATCCCTTCTATCTTACCTTTGTTTACTAGTTAAGTGATTTTATCTTTATTATATGCTTTCTTCTGGTTTGTTCTATCTTTTTCTAACTTCTTACATTGGTGAGCTCATTAATTTCAGCTATTAAAAATTTTCATATACACATTTAAAAATTTTTATTTTGATTAATACATGTTTGTAGTACTAATATTATGTTCATCACGAGAAGCTGGTACATGTGCTTAAATACATTTTAATTCTTTTTATGTCATCTTTCCCTTTTCTCCTTTCCCTGGTCCTTCCATATCTTGGTCTCATTACCATTTGCGAAAGGTCAATCTCCCTATTTCCTATTTATTATTTATACTTTGAGTTTCTCATATAAGAGAAACTTTTTGATATTTAAGCTTGAATGCCTGATTTATTTCAGTTAATATTATTGTCTCAAGGTGTACCCATTTTCTTACAGATAACTTAAGTTTATCGTTTTTTTTTTTTTTATAATCGTTACCGGGGATCGAACTCAGGACTGAGCTTGCAAGGCAGGCGCTTATGCAGCTGAGCTAAATTCCCAGCCCCTAAAAATACTTTTAAAAAGAGGGAAAGCCTGTGTTTACCGCAGCAGAGCAATGGTTGAATGATAGAAAAGACTGCCCAGCTACTGCAAGTGGAATATTCCAGATGTGTGGGGAGTGGGGAAGGCTGGAAGGTCTGGATGTGAAGAACCAGTCCCTGGCCAAGAGGGGCCCATGGATGGGAGAAGATGGGTGAGAGAAATTTCTGCATGAAGATTCTCATATGATTCTAGGGTCAGGGCTCCTGGCATCGATCTACAGAGTCTCTGGACCACTTGACTACCCACATGCTTTGCAAGTCTGTATCAATGAGTGGCATCAACTGCCTCCTGGACTACTCAGATGGAGAGGGTGAGTGAAAGTGGAGAGCAAAGCAGTGGAGCCCCTTCCCCAATCCTCTTCATCCCTGATCCTCAGAACCAACTGCTTAGGGTCCAAATGCTCTAGGTTATCTCTGACCGCACAATCTTAGAATCCCCACAAATGCCTTAAATGAGATCTTAATTCAGGACTCTGACTTTCCAAGACTCCCCTGTCACTGAAGGCAAGGCATAGGACTGAGTGAGGTTCTCCAGCCTTCTCCATCACTAGAGGTGAAGGGCAGTTCCCTCTCAAGATAGAGAGTTGGGAATTCAGTGTGAAATCTCAGCCTACCTCATGCACCTGAGACACAGCCAGAGCATAGGCCTTTTTCACAGAACCCTAGTCCCAAATTCTTTAGCTCTGCTCTGCTCAGACACCGCCCTTTATTCCTGCTTCTCAGCACCCGCCCTCAGGAATGGCGTCACAGGCACCTGTAGCCTGGGAACCTGATCCAGGTGGAGAGGGTGGGGGAGGCAGCCCTGGGCGCCTTTGTCTGGCTTTAACTAGACCTGGACACTTCTCTTGTCTTTTTGTATTGGCAGGAAATTTGTCCCCGTCCTCTGCCACTGACCTCGGCACTCGGTGAGTTTGGGGGACTCAGAGCCCTTCAGAGGCCTAGATAGGGGAGGAGGGATGGATCTGGGCCCTGGATTTTGTAGCCCCAAGGATCTCTTGCTCCTTGAAATACTGTTTCCCTTAACATTTCTGATTAGAGGTCTCCAAGTGGCCTCCAGTCTGACATGCATAAATTTACCCTTTTTCTGAGCTTCAAGATAGCCCCAAGGGATGGGGCGTGAAACTAGGGAAACAAAAGGAATAGCCGGATGGCAGGGTGTCAGTGATACAGACAGCCCCTCACTGTCAGTAGTGACATAATGGTGAGTGGTGATGGGCCTGTGGGGCAGTGTTGGCTGGGGCTCTGGATGGCTGAGATACTTGACCAGTGGAGAATGGCCTTAGGGGTGTGATGCCAGGGCTACAGAGCTTCCAGAGAGGACAGGGTAGTTCAGGAGTTAGAAGGGAGGCCAGGCGATCTCACTAACCATGTAAACAAGCACGAGAAATCAGCACCTGTTTATTTGGCGCCTCTGGCTGAGGCCACAGGAGGAAGGGAAGCATTCTAACAGTGTAGTGGGCCCTTTAAGATAACAGGCTCTGATTTGTGGTCCTGAAATTCTCCAGCTGACACATCCTCCTGGCTCTAGGCTTAGCATTAGCTCATGGGATGGGGCTGATGAAATCCCAGGAAATTCAGTCCTTACTGGCTTTAGGCCCAGAGGCCTCTCAAAACAACAGAGGGTCGGCACACAAGCTTCTTGTTCTGAGAGGGGAAAATGCCCCCCTGGAGGGACCTCACCCAGTTCCACTTCCGTTGGGGAGTACAGAGAGAGGAGATTGGACCTTCCCATTCTGTTCAGTCTGTCCTGTCTAGTCCATTTCCACCCAGAGCCTGGATTAGGTAGGAGGGCAAGTCTGCTTGGATCTGGGAGGAGCTTGGAGTTTTCCTCATTAGTAAAGGGGCTTAGAAAGCTGAAGTGTCCACATCCAGGATTTAGGAGGTGGGGGTTGTTTTTCTTTCCATCCTTTCTCTCTTTCACTCACTCTTTCTCTTAGAGCCTGTGTTCCTATCTCCAGTCCCTGTCTACTGGGCAGGACACCTTTGTCCACCATTTGTCTGGGGAGAGCCTTTTCTTTTTTTTCACCTTTGTCTCCATCTCTTCATCTCTTCTTTTGCTCTCTGCAGCTGCAGCCAGCTGGAAGGAGGCTTGGGCACCTGGGCAGGCTCCTCCTTGCGACGGACCTTCAGCTTCCTCCTGGGCATGACCGGCAAGGCTAAGGTAGGAGTTGGTGGGGGAAGCAGGGAGCCTGGGGCCTCCCCAGTTTCCTTCCTCGGAATCCCACCGTGTCACCCCTCCCTAACTCTCCTCAATAGAGACTCAGAGCAAGGGGCTGGGGGTTTAGCTGAGCGGCATAAGTGCCTGCCTTACAAATGTGTGGATGTGAGTGAATAAGGGGTAAGGGGATTCCCTTACCGATAAAAAAGAAATAGGGACTCAGAGCAGTGACTCAGAGTTTAAGAGGACATATGCCATCTCTCTCATCCTGTATCTGTGTCCCAGTAAATCACCTATTTTCTGTTTCCCTGCGTCTTCAGTTTAGAAACCAGCCGTGAATAGCTGGAAGAGGAAAAAGGGCAGGAATCTCAGAAGCTGAAGAATGACCTAGTCTTTCCTCACTTTAGCCCTCATGTAGCTAAGAGGGGGCAGCAGGAATCTTACCTACTACATATAATAATTACAGCAATACTTTCTTCTTCGTGGAATATTAGAGTTTGCAAAGTACTTTTACACTCATAATTTTATGGGTGGATACAGCAGCCAAAGGAGTTGAAATAAGCCCATAGGCACTGTAAAAGCTAGGAAAATATATGATTATAAAGCAGATGCACACAGTACATGTGTGGCCAAGTGCTCTCTGATCCCAGGGAGTGGAACACATTGCTCTTTTCCTTGTCATCAATCCTCAGCTCTGGTGAAACCAGCAGCTCTGCCTGTAGTTTGAATTTATTTCCACTTACTTTATTTACTGGCAGAATGGGCCATGCCCCTTTTCCTCTAATAATTTCCCCCAATTTGTATGTGCTTTCTAACCTGGGCAGCCTCTGAGCACCTAGAGAAAGGTATCATCCTCTTCACCTGAGGAGCTAGGTGATTCTTCCCCAAAGTAAGGCTGCTGCATGCATCCCTAAACCCCAGCTCTAGCCAGGGCTTTCCTCTGGGCCAGCCTCTGAGACTGGGCTCCCTTCTTCCGGGTGGGCTGGAAGCAAGTCTTGTAATTGGCACCTTCTCCACACAGGCCATGGGTGAGAAGCAGAGGCGGAGACAGGGCTGTCTCAGAACAGCAGTTGGAGGATCTTAGAGAGCTGGACCACTTCTCTTCCGGGAAGCAAAGATCTCTAGAAAACAAAACAAACCCAGAGTCCTTGGAGTTGGAGTCCCCTCTGCTCACCAACCCTGTCAGTTGGGGAAAGAGAGTCTGCTGTGGGAACTGTCCTCTTTCCTGCAGTAGGAATGCTAGAGAAAGTAGGTACTGCATAAGGGACATCCAGATCAGTTTGCTTGCTCACCTATGGCCTTAACAGCCAGGCAGGAGGTTAAGTGACCTGGCCAAGGGGAACACAGGCAGAGCTATGGCATGCACACACTGACAGGAAAGAGCTAGAGTAGGTCAGTGCAGCAGTGCAGCAAGTGGACCCTTCTTAGGCGGAGTCACTGGTCCCCGTCTTCATGTTTCCCTGTCTGCCATTCCCTAGTCCTCCCTCCTCTGGCCCTCATAAATGTAGATGCCCATTTCACTTACTCTCTCCTGGCCAGGGCAGGGCTGGTGGGAAACTGTCGGGCAACAAGAAAAGGAAGTGGCTCATTCCTTCCCATCAGACCAACATCACACATTTGGCAAAACACTTTCCTAGAGGTCATCTTGTGTAATTCTTATAACAACTCAGGCAAAGATAAGTATTTTAATCTCCAGTTTACAGACAAGATAACATACAGACTACTTGCTTGCCCAGGATCTCACAGCTAGTATGAGGAGGGGCTATGCCACCATATTGCTTCTGCCTCTCAGTCAAGCCAACACCGAGGTTCAGCCGTCCTTTTTTCCACCAGTTTCTCCTGGGTGCCTCTGGTGGTAGTTATGCCTCAATTTCCCCACCCAGAACAGGCCAGGTCCAGAGTAGGGAGAAGAAATGCAGACCTATGCTGGACAGTGCAGAGCCAGTTTCTTGTTAACTCTAGGATTCTTGCTGCTCACTGCTGCCAAAACTGACAACTGATTCCTTACCTGGAACTTTCTCTCTAGTCCTGAACAAAATTTCTTTTTACCGGTACCAGGGATCGAACTCACAACTGCCTGCTTGCAAAGCAGGCGCTTATGCCACTGAGCTAAATCCCCAGCCCCCTAAAATTTCTTGTTTTCTCCTCTCCCTGGGGGTGAGGGGTAGGGGAAGAAATGCTCCATACTGGGGATTGAGCACAGGGTTTTGTGCATGCCAGACATACACTCTACCACTGAGCTACATCCCCAGACCTTTGACCCTGAAATGGGAAGAGCATGTTGTCAGGTTAAAAGGGCTAAAGAAAGTGGTAGCCACTTTTAGTTTCTGGAAGGCATGTTGCCTTTGTGAATGTAACAATAATTTCTGAAAATCTGAAACATATTACTGGATAGGAGTAGAGGGAGAGTTGAAGCAAAGGGGAATCGCCAAGGAGGGAGAGGTGTTCACTTCAAGAAGTACAGAAACTGGAATCTTGGTTAAGCTTAGCTCACTGCATGGTTTTTATTTCTTTTTTTTTTTTTTTTTTTTTTTTGGTACCGGGGATTGAACTTACAACTTTGCGAGTACCAAGTAGGTGCTTATGCCACTGAGCTAAATCCCCTGTCCAATGCATCTGTTTTTTTTTTTTTTTTTTTTTTTTTGTCTTTTTCGTTTTTACTGGTACAGGGGATTCAACTCACGACTGCCTGCTTGCAAGGCAGGCACTTATGCCGCTGAGCTAAATCCCCGGCCCGCAATGCATCTATTTTTAAAGATAATTTTCTTTAGCTTCCCCTCTTCTATTCTTCTTTTATTAAGCTCTTAAAAGGACCATGAGCTGGGCATGGTGGCACATGCCTATAATCCCAGCACTTGGGAGGCTGAGGCAAGAGGATCACTGAGTTTGAGACCAGCCTAGGCTACAGAATGAGTTCAAGGCCAGCCTGAACTGCACAGTGAAACCCTGTCTCAAGAGACAAAAAAAGAAAAGGACCAAGAGGGCATAGAGTGAAGGGCAGCATAATGAACAGTAGCTCAGATGGACAGTGAGCTAAAGATTGGAATAGGAGACAGAAAAAGGACTGCAGAGTGAAATATATCTTTTTCTTTTCTTTCTTTGGTACAGGTATTAGGGATTGGACCCAGGGCCAACATTCCCATGAGCCACATTCCCAACACTTTTTCATGTTTTGTTTTGAGACAGGGTCTTGCTAAGTTGCCTATAATGGGCTAGAACTACTTACAATTCTCTAGCCTTAACCTCCCAAAGTACAGTGATTACAGATGGTGTGCATGATGCCTAGCTTCCACTTTTTTCATAGAAACCCTCTGTGTACTTAGAAATTCCTCAGAGGCTGGGGTTCAAGAATGAGATTTATTGAGTATGCAGGTGGAGTTGGGCCCTTTAAAATTCTGTCAGCTGTCAGTACCTCAGGCCTAGGAGAAAAGCTGAGGTGTTGGCCCAGACTTGGTCTCAGGGTCCCCAGTGGGTGGAGCCACAAGGCCAGGATTCTGGCCTGTGGCTGCCTGTTTTTAAATTTAGTACATTCCTTAGCCTTGGCTGACCACGGAGGGGGAGGTAAGTCTGGTGTTCTGGAGTCAAGGCACCTTGGAACTGCTGGTTTCAGCGAGTTCTCTGGCCTTCCCACAGTGGCCCGCAGGTGCCAGCCTAGAGGAAGCAGCTTTTGGCCTGGGAAAGTTCTTTCTGCTTCTAATTGTCTTCTGACCTGGAATGGACTTGGTTTATTTCCTCTCCCCTTTTCCTGGCATTTGCTATATGAGGCTCTTAAACAAGAGAATAGGTGAGGAAGGTGAAGGTTGAGTTGCTAGGCAGGAGGAGAAGCCAGAGGAGCAGCGTGGGGGTGGTGCTGGGGGTGAAGAGCCCAGCAGGCTTAGCCAGTGGTGAGGCAGTGGAGCCCAAAATAGAGGCAGAGACTAAAATTAGCACCTACAAGAGTGCTAAGTTGGGCTTGAAACCTGCAGCCCATCCTGCTGCTCTGCTGGTGGCAAGCAGCTGGTGGACCTAGGTTATCCGGACCCATACTTTGGGACCAGAAGCTGACCGGACTCCGCAAACAGAGTATGCTTTGTCCTGGCCCTCTTAGAGAAGTAAGAGACCCCCAGAGGTGGAAATGAAAAGCAATGTTAGTGACTGCAGTCAGAATGGAGGAGCAACTTTTCCAGTAACAGATCACCAACCGTGAAGGTTGGCTCAGCGTCCGGTAGGATCACAGCCCCACCTCTATGGGGTTTTCCACGGAGGGACTAACCTCAAGGGCAGGCTGTTTTCTAGTCGTTGGTTCCAGCTTGGACTTGGAACAGCAAAAGCAGAGGTTAAACATCTGAAAAAGACAGCTTCCTTAGCTTCCTAGCTTGCAGCAAAGGTGGCAAATCAGCCAAGCCCCCTCCCCCAGATGGCAGGGGCGGAGCTAGGAGGATAAGCAGAATGTGGTCTGAAAGGGACCAGCGAGGTGGAGGCTGTGGGAGAATCGTCTCCTCGCCATTCCTTGACTTCTGGGAGTGAATCCTCTCCATTAAATCTATGAAAGCCCTAGTTTTTAGTTGATCTGGGACCTCCCCTCTCTCATCACCCCTCCCTTAGTCGTAAAAGAGGTCCACAGTTGCCCGCTTTGATGGGCCCTGAAGGCCAGGAAGGAACTGGCCCCTGGTTCCCTGGAGAGCGGGAGCGGATGGAATCCTCCTCCAGCCTGCGGGTCTTTGAGACTAAAGTTGCACGGTGGGGGAGGGGAAGGAGAAAGAAGATCAGAGGTCCGGCGAGGCCCGTGGGCCCGAGGACCGGTGAGTTTTAGAAAAGCAGAACTAAGAGGTGGGTTGTTATGGCTAAAGGGCGCCTTCAGGCGCTGTAGGGAAAACAGGCAGAGGGGCTCCTCAAGCCTGTCCAGGGACCCCGTCCTTCAAACTGCCCCAGTGCAAACCCTGGCGTCCGGTGCGCGCTGGCAGCAACCCGCCCTCCGCTCCGCCTCCCCCCTTCCTGAGCTGGGGCAGGCGGGGGAGGAGACTCGGGTTTGAGGAACTGGCGCTGGGTGCTGGCGAGGGGAGTCAGACTTCCTGTCCCCGGCACCGACGTGTGCGGGCCCCTCCCCTCCCCCACTACGCGGGACCCCTGGGTCCACGCCGTGCCCCCCGGCTCCCCGCCTCGGACTATGTCTCGGATCGAGTCCCTCACGCGGACGCGGATCGACCGGAGCAGAGAGCTGGTGAACAAGGTGGGCTCCCGGGCCCCGCCCCGCACACCCCGACCCGCTCCCGCCGCGCGCCCCTTGTTTCCGCTTGCTTCCTGGGCGCGGAGCGCGCGGAGCTGAGGCGGCGGGATGGGGGGTGGGGACTGCGAGCGAGCGGCCGCGAGGGGGCTGGGGCGACGGCGTCCCGCTCTCCTGACGATCCGCGCCGAGTCCCTGGAGAGGCTGAAGCGGACTCTGGGCGGGCGCTCGGAGCCGGCTGAACCGGGTGCTTGAGGCCGCTGGGACGAAAGTTTTTCGGGTAAGGGACGGAGCGGGAAGAGGGAGGCGCGCACACCGGTCGGCGCGTGGGAGTTCGCCGCACTCGCAGCGCCAGGGTTCTGCGTTCGGGGCGCTCGCGGATGCTCCTTCACCCCGGACTCTGGCTCGGTGGGACCCCTTTGTCCCCGCCATCCGGGCGGAGGGACGGGAGGGCTGGTTTCTTAGCTTCCTCCCACCGCCGCCGCCACCACCATCACCACCCCTCCAAGACAAAAGTCAGCTCCTCCTCTCCGCGCAAATGGACTTTCCAGCAGTGATTCAGTTCTCCCCTAGGGTGGGCGGGTGGCTTGGGGTCCGGATGGCGCAGGGTTACTTCCCCTAGGCTTCACTCTCAGGTGCAGGGAGCATAGGTCTTTGTGTGACTGGAAACCATTCCTCTCCACGGCCCATCCTGTGCAGAATACAGGGTAATGGTCCCCACCCCCTGCAGCTCCTCTGGCTTCCCAGCTCCTAGAAATACCCTCAGCTAACAGGACACTCTGTTCCTGCTCCCTCCACCTCCTTCAGCTCTTGTTCTTTTTTCTGCTCTTGTTGGGGACCCTCACCTGTCATCCTGAGTCCACACACACCCCTTCTGACCTCTCGGCCACTCCTTTCCAAGCATCCATTTATCAGTGCCTTTGTACCCAGGCCCCCTCCCAACTGTGGTGATCTCTCCCCACCCCAACCCCCAGGAAATGAGGCTGACTTGTGAGTGAGAGCCAGAGGGAAGTGGTGCTTGCAGAAATCACCTCTTCTGGGGCACCCACACTGAGCCCGTTTTCAGAAAAGCTGCCTTAATTTTCAGCACTGGCTTCCCTTCCTGTCCAGGGAACTGCCCTGTGCCTAGGCTGACTGATTACAAGAGAACAGGATCCCTTGGTATCCTCTGGGGAACGGGGACCCCCATCTCCATCTCCATCCTAGCTTCTATGGCCGGGGTGCCTGTCCTGATGCTCAGTTGGGAGTGGGTCCATCAAGAGGTGGAGGGCAGGCAAGGAAGGAGAGGGTAGCACTTTTCTTAGCAGGTTGAGGTTCTGCTATCCGGAAAGCAACTGGGGATTTGAGTTGCACCAAAGACAAACAGAGGCCTGGTGTCAGATGGCTGAAGTGTGGTGGGACAGCAGGGTGGCAGACAGGCTCCTTCATCATACCAGGCCAGGCCCCCAAAGTCTGTTTATTTTTTCAACCGTTTGAGCTGAAACCCTGGAGTAGAGCCAAGGGGGCGGGAGAAGCTTTTTGAAACCACGGAAATTTGGTTCCACCCTAAAAAGGAAAGATGTGGGGGATCTGGGAGGGGGGCAGACCCAGTGAAGGGACTGTAGGGAAAGCTTTTGGGAAGGTAAATATTGAGGTTTTGTTTTTCATTAATGGGGAAGCTGGGAGGCTAGATATCTGGGTCCTTTGCCCTGTCCCCCCACCCCCACCCCAGCCCAAAATCTACACACAGTCCACTCCATAGTGTGGTCATTGGGGATCCTGAAGTCTTCTTTTACTCTGGACTGGCCATGGAGGGAGGGGGTTGGGAATCTGGCTGGGGCTGGGAGTTGGGGGCTGAATGGGTGGATCTGAGCGATTGGGTGGATCTGAGCAGGCCACAGGCCACCAGGAGTGCGGTTGTCAGTTTGGGCTGGTCGGAAGGGGAGGGCCACCTCCGGAAAGCTGTGGTTACAGAAAGGGGGAGTTGGTTCTTAGCCAACAAACCCTGGATCCCCTCTTTCCCCCTCCCCCAAGCACACCAGCTGTCTCATTTCTTTTTATACTGTGGTGGGAAGTGGAGGGGGGCCGCTGGAAATGAGATTATTTGAGGAAGATGGTCTCCCCTGCTACCAATCTGGGGGATGGATTAGGGGTGAGTCCAGGTGTCCTCCCCCCTCCCCATCCTGCCTTATTCCTCAGACTTCCTCACAGAAGGAGGAATTTAAGTGTAACCTGCCTCTTTCTCCTTTTCTCCCTCATAGGGTCTTTCTGTGTAGCGCCCCCCCTCCGTCTGTGCTTCCTTTTTCTGTTCACTCCATTTCTATTCTTCCTGGCTGCCTTCAGTTCTCCACCCTCTTCATTCTCTCTGCTCTAGTTCCTGTCTCCTCAAGCACTAAAGCTCACAAGTTCCCTTTCTCTCTTTAGTCCACTGCTGTCGTGTCCTTTCCCCAAGCCCTAATCTTCAGATCCCTCAGAACAAAGGGTCCTTTTCTGCCAAGCAGGTGCCAGAGATCCAGGGATGGCTCTGGGAGGTGGGGGTTTCTTTGGGATCCCCAGGAACCCAGCATTGGAGTGTGTGGTGGGCAGGTGAAAGCCAGTGAGGAGGAAGACTCTTTGTTTGTTTGGAGCACTGGAGAGGTGGCTGGCTTTGTGTAAAGGACTAGGGGTGTAGTGGAACCAGGCTGGTTGAACCCAGGAGGGAGCTGAGAACTGACAGTTTTGGAGGAGAGTTGAGGAACTAGAGGTCCTCTGGGAGGCTGAGGCTTTTGGGGGCATAGAAAAAAATTTTAGGAGTCATGAAGGTTAAGCAAATGGCTGAGGCCATGGGGAGGAGCAGGGATGGAGAAGAAAGGGGGAAGCTTAGGGAAGCCACTGCCTGAGTACATGAGGGACACTTGAATGGTGCCTAGGGAAGAACCTGCTGGGGGCTACCACGGGCGTCATGGATAGGATCTTAGTCCCACTGGTTCTGAAATGGTGACTTTGGGATCAGGAGGGAGACAGATCTGAATTGTGAATGCTGTGTGTGTGTGTGTGTGTGTGTGTGTGTACGCGCGCACGCGCGCGTGTTACTTGTGTATATGTCTATCTGTCCCCAGATGCTCTGGGTTACTGGTTGGAGCTGTGATCATCAAAGTGAGGGACTCATGGCCTCTGGACATGGGAAGTAGTTACATTCTTAGCTTCAGCCTGTGGTTTGAAGTCTCATGCAGGAGCTGAGTATGTAAATTGGTCAGGCTTAGGAGCTGGGAAGAGAAATGACTAAGTGGAGCTCCCTGGACCCTTCTGGGTTAGTTTGTATCTCCTGAGGGAAGGGTGGGGGCAGGGCTACAGGCAGCAGCTGCCCCCCTCCCAACCAGCCGGCCTGCCCTGTGCCAGGAGGGCAGGGAATCCTGGCACGGCTATTGTTCACTTGCACAAATGCCCGTCTGTTTGCATGGCTCCCTCTCCCTCTCTCCCTGCTTGTCCCTCTCCTGGCCTGACAGGTGTGGCTGGGTGAGGGGGCAGGCTAGGGTCCAGGGAACTGAGTTTTAAGGGTCTGTGGCCTGGTTTTATTCCCTGGCCTTCAGCACCCCTCTTCTGCTGTCCCAGCGTGCCTCCCGCATTGTCCCTTGTCTCATCATCATTAGGCAAGTATTAATAAGTGCCTTTGTGTGTGCAGTGATCTTCTGGTGTTGTTGCTGGCTGTACCATTAACGTTTTCATCCAGCCACCTTCTCTCAGTCCCCTGTCCTTATCTGAAGGAGACAGGCCTGGTTGAGACCATTCCAAGTTCTTTTTCCAGCCCCCAGATCAGAGAGCTCATCTTCTGTGACTCAGTGCCCTTCATAGCCAAAGACTGTGCTCCTGCTGAGCCACAGGTGACTCAAATTCTAGCCTCCAAGTGCCTTCTGGTCCCCATACAGAGGGTCTGGCAGAGGCCTGACCATCCTGGGGAAGTGACTACTACCAGTGCCACTGTAGCCCAAGTGATCCTGAGCACCCTGTGGGACTCGGAGGCCTTGGGGAGGACGTCTGTGATAGAGAGGTCCAGTCTGCCAGGGTGAAGGCCTGGCCCTGATAACCTTGGATTGTGAGACAGGGCTTTCTTTAGCCCGAATTTACTAGGCAGGCTCTAGAGTGCACTGGTGGGTAGGAGTGGGGGGCCATGGGAAGCCAAGGTCCAGGCTGTGGCACTGCCTTGTCCTTCATGGCACAACTGTTTTCATCTTTCAGCCTAGCAAGCAAAGTGGAAAGAAGAGGGGTCAGGTCTGCCTTGGAACATCCCAGGCTTCAGCCATAATGCCCTCTACCTCTGGTGTCTTTTTTTTTTTTTTTTTTTTTCCTTTCTTCCTCAGAGTAACCAAGAACTGGGATGAATGTGGAACGGAGGTTTATGTTGACCTTTTTGACCTTTAGAGGAAACCTCTGTGCTCTGAGCTCAAAGGAAGAAGGGCTGGGAGCCCTGTGGGAATAGGGAGATGAGATGAGGCTGGAGGCTCTCATGAGAAATGAAGGGAGTCCCCAGGGCAGGAGCATCAATGCTGGACAGCAGAGGACTGGACTAAGTAGCAAGGACCTGTGGGCGGGCATCGGGATTGTGGACAGGTTGGGGCACAGACTTGAAGGCTGCCTGCCTGGGGGATGTAAATGGAAACCAGTGTGATACCTGGGAGAGAGCAGGACAAAGAATCAAACCACTCCATCCCTGGGAAGCAGGCCCTGTGCCCCTAAGTAGCCCGAGCCCTGGGGCGGGCATAGGCCACCTCAGGGACAATAGTACTAGGCAGTGCCAGGGCTGCTAGCTGCTGGGCAGTGCCCGTGCTGGGATGTGCTGCTGCTTTAGCTGCTGCCCGCTGCTGGCCCACCTAGAGAGGGGATCACTTCAAGAGAGGGTGAGTGTTAGGAGGCAGAGGAGGCAAGGCCTAGAGTCCCTGAGCTATCTGTGGGGTGTCCATGGTGGGAAGGAGAAGGGCCACCGGACACCCACTGTCTAGCTGCCTCAGCCCTCGGTCCCTCTGGCACTGCCATCAGGACTGGCTGGACAGGTGAGTGTGAAGGTGGAAGATGGGAGGGCAGAGGTCTGTGTAGAAAAGGAAGCTTGTAGACTTGTAGCACTGTCACAGTAGCAGTGTTAGATCTACAGCATTGCAGTGACCTGGCCAGACATGTTCTTTTTGGTGCTGTGTGCATGTTTGTTTACTTTAATTCAAATGTTATAAGTGTTCAGACTTTGAATATGTGTCACAGAGAAGGCTGGGAGGGGAGGAAGGGAAAAGAGAAGTCAGTGGGAAGAAGTTGGGTTTGAAGTCCTACGAGGTGATAATTTAGAGATGACTTTCATATTGTAAGTATAATAAATCAGTTAATGAGCTATACATTTGGAGCAAGGTAGGTGGAGAGTAGACCCACAGGAGGCTTTGCTAGTGATTCAAGCAGGTGGTTTTCAGCACAGAAAAAAGGAGGCTACAGTTCAGGCTCTTAGCAGGGCCGACGGGAGCAGGAGAGGGATGCAGAGGGAAAAGCAGAAGCAGAAGTGAAGCCAGCAGAGAAAAGAAAGACAGGTGGAGGAGCAGAGAGAGAACCTGAGCTGAGAAGGGAGGGTGTGGAGAGAAGACCTGGAGACAGGAAGAGAAGGAAGGAGGGAGGGGAAGAGAAGAGAGAGCGTGTAGCTGCTACCCACTGCATGTGGGGTTGAGAGGTTGCTCGAGGACAGAGGTACCGTACAGGAATCACCTCCAGACCTGAGCTCTGCTTGCCATCAGGCAGCTCCAAGCTGAGGCAGAAGAGGATCTTGGCCGCCAGAGTGGCCAGTGCCCTCTGCCCTTGTTGACTTGGCCTCCACACTTCCCTTTTCTGCAGGCCAGTATCTCCCCTCCCCCACCTCCTCCCTGGCCCTGTGCCCAGCTGCTATCAGGACTGGTCTCATTAGGCAGATGATAAGGGTCTCACTGAATTGGAATTCTGTGTCTAAGGGGTCTGTCAGTGTCAGCGTGGGGTTGATACACGTGGCCTCGGCACTTTAGATGCCCCCCTCCTTTTTTGTACCAGCAGTCGAGCTCACAACCTCGAGCCCTGCCATGCAGGTGCTATGTCACTGAGCTAAATCCCCAGCCCATGGATCCCATTTTTAACACTTCTTTTTTTTTTCTTTTTTCTCTTCCCTGTGCTGTCCTACCCTCCCCTTCCTTCCCTTTCTCCTTCCCTTCCCTTCCTTTCACAGTGCTGGGGATGGAACGCAGGGCCTCACACAGGCTAGCCAAGCACTCTACCACTGAGCTATATCTCCAGGCTTTTTCTTTTTCTTTTTCTTTGTTTGGTACCAGGGATCGAACTCACACGACCTCGTCCTTGCAAGGCAGGTGCTTATACCACTGAGCTAAATCCTTGGCCCTTGGCTTTTTCTTTTTCTTTTGAGAAGGGTTGCCTCACCTGGCCTCAGCCTTGCAGCCTTCCTGCCTTAGCTTCCTAATTACTGGGATTACTGGCCTGTACCAACATTCTGGACTGCTCTTTGATTTCTGACAGGCTGAGAACTCTTGAAGGGAATGGTGAGCTGGTAGTATACTGCTTTGTCCTCCAAGGATGGAGGGAAAAAGCAGAGACCAGAGGTGGCCTCTGAGGAAGGTTCTGGGATAGGTAGAATGGCTGATGTTCCATCTTCTCACCCATTCAGGCTTTTTGGGAAGCTCAGGGACTTGAGGAAGGACAGAAAGGAGCTCAGGGAGAATGACTTGACTTGCTGAAGCCAGGAGAAGGCTGAAAAGAAAGCCAAGAGGGGAAAGGCCTGCCTTCGAGGTTGGAGGAGGGACACACAGTGTTCCCCATGTCTGTGGAAATCAGACCTGGAGGGTGGAGGGAGTGGGTGTCAAGAAAGGACTTCCTGGGATGGGATAACACACTGAGCTAGAAGGGAGCTCCCTTACGTTTTGTCTTTGAACATGTAGTTTGAGAGGGATAAAAATTAGACTGCAGGGAAGTTTCCTGCCTAGATGGCCTAGCTGACTGGCTGAGTTTCCTTCCTTAAAGGCCCCGAGAGGAAGAGTGACCTTCCTGGAGCAGGTGGGGGGTCACATGGCCTCCCCAAGAAGGGCCCAGTGGGCCTTGGCTGAGTAGGGGCAGAGGAGTTGGAGGTTTGAGACCCTGACCTCCAGGTTGGGGGTGACTAAGGAAGCATTCTGCCCCTCCAGTCAATCTCACAAGGGGATCTCCTACCCCTTCCCCTCCCCCCTTCCGTGACTGCTGGGAGACAGCGGCTCCAAACCGGTTGTCATGGTTATGAGAAGAGCGAACTCCCATAGATTGGAAAGCGCTGGTGAGCTGGCACCCTCTGCTGTGCCCGCTCTCCCCTCCTCTCTGCGCATCTTCCCCCGGCACAGAGAAGAGCATACAGCAGCTCGGGGGCGACAGAGCTAGGGCTGGGAGGTGGAGTGAGGACGCAGAGATCTAGAGCCGTGGAGATGAGTGGCAACAGGAGGCAGCCCAGCCGCAGGGGCCAGGTAGGTTAGGGACTCAGAAGCTTTGGCAACTGGGTGCCCCAGGGCCTGGCTACTCTTGGACAGCTACCCTGGCATCTGTAGTGGGCCATGCTTTAGGGATGGGTGTCTCTGGCCTCCAGGCAGGCGCTTCTCCCTTGCCTGTCCTCAGCCTGTCTGTCCAGATACCAGGCACCCTGGTATCGTCCACCCTCACTTTCTATCTCATCCCTTCCACAGACCCGGGAAAAGGAGAGGATGAAGGAAGCCAAGGATGCCCGCTATACCAACGGGCACCTCTTCACCACCATCTCGGTGTCGGGCATGACCATGTGCTATGCCTGTAACAAGAGCATCACAGCCAAGGAAGCCCTCATCTGCCCAAGTAAGTTGTTCGGCCCGTCACTCAGACTTGGTGCTTGCCCACTGTAATTTACCATCTGACCTTGCTGCCTGGGATCTATAAGAGGAACTTTCCTCTGACTCCCAGCTGGGCCTGAGTGCCAGGACCAGATACTTGTGCCCTTGCTCCCCTTCCTTGCACAGAGGGTGGTGGCTGCTGGAATGTGGCATAGGCAGGTCTGTCTGGGATATGGCCAAGGGATGCCTGGATGGCATCCTGTGCAGCTGTCACCCTGTGGGTATCTCCTTTGCTCCCTGAACAGCTGCTGAGGGTTAGGAGAAATGATTGGAGAAGGAGCAGGAATGTGTGTGGAGGGGGTGATGCAGGACTGTGGGGTGCTGCCAGCTTTGCAGCTGGCCATGCCCATCTTCCTGGGCAGAACTGGACATTCAGGACTTGAGGGTCCCTTGCCTCTTTCTATTGCCTCGGAGGAGTCTGGAATCTATACTGTTTCAAGGAGAAGGTAGAATTCGGTGTCTCCTTCCAAATTCCCAGTGTGACCAAACAGTGAGAAGGGAGTATAGTAGGGAATGCATGTATGTTGGCTGTGAGGAAGGGCTTAGAACCCCAGGCCTGCATGTAGGGAGCATAAGCAGGGGATTCTCTCCTTCCCCAGTCTAGCTATGCAGGGGGCTTCAGCTCTGCCCTTCACTCAGTTCCTCCTGAACTGAGAGCAAAGAGATGCCTCTGATTAGAGCAGGATAGAAGATACTGTGATTTGCCGCTAGTCAGCAGTATGAAAGCTCCAGCCTTAAATCCATGTGGCAGTGGGGAAGAAACCCCCAGAAAGAACCCGGGAGGCCTCCCTCTCTCTGACCTTTCTGCTCTATTTAGAGTTAGGAGGATGAGGAGGGAACCCCAATCTAGATGCCTCTAGAAACCTGACAACATACCCAATCCGGAAGCTTGTTGCCAGGGAAACTGGGGAGGCAGGCAGGGCTATTTTGAGAGCAGGTGGAGAGCGGAGGTTCGATTCCGAAACACTAGGTGTTGGGAGTAGGAGAAGGGAGCTCCAGGGAGGTGGGGGCTGCTGCCGCCTGCACTCTGTGTGTCCCTCTGCCCCACCCTGTTGGCCTTGTATTTGTGGAAGTGAGCGTGGTACTGGGCATTGTGTGGAGTTAGCAGTTTCCGCTGTGGGATGGGGGAGGGGAAGCTGGCGAGGGCCAAAGGCTGAGGGCATGTTAGGGAAGGACAGGAGTGGTTTGAGCCTGGGCTTGGCAACAGCTCCTTTCTCCTCCCTTTCTCTCTTTCCTGTGGCAAGGTGTGGGGCAAAGGATGGGGGAGAAGCAGATGGAATGTGGGAGCTGTGAGTTTGCCCCACACGGGGAACAGGGCTCCTCCAGCCTGGCAGAGGGAAGGCAGCCTGCCTGGAGTTGGTGCAGAGGGCTGGGAGGCTTGGCAGGGCCTGTCCGAATCCCCCATTGGATCTGTCAGCCTTAGAACTACTTAGACCCAGACAGAGGTTGTGGGCAGACATGTGCAGGACGCAGCTGAAGGAGCATGGCCTTTGGATTCAGGCAACCAGAGTTTAAGCACTAGCTATAGCCAGCTGTGTGACCGGAGGCAGGTGATTTTTACTACCTGTATAATGAGGGAAGTTGAGTCAACCTGCAGGGTTGTTGGGTTGGAGCAAACCAGATTCCAGGGAATGTTAACTGCCTTGCCCTAGCCCCACCCCAGCTGCCGCCTGCCAGCTTCTCTTCTGTGGGAGTCCTCTTTCCCATCTGCCATCTCAGCCGCCTTCCTGCTTCTTGAGCTCATCCCTGGCAGCAGTCACCCTTCTTCCCTCAGTCCACTCCTCAGGCCCTCTGGTTCATGGCTGTCCACCCCTCCTGATTGCTTAATTTCCTTCCATACCCAGACCCCTCTCACTCATTTCCTGCCCCAAGGAAGAGGGAAGTGAAGAGAGGAGATGAAGCCTGGGAAGGGGGCGAGTGTCTGAGGACTGTGTGGCCAGGGGGTTTTGGGGGCCTGCATGGGGTGCGTCCCCTCCTGTACCACCTGCCCTCCCTTCATCCTCTCTACCCCACCTCCCAGCCTGCAATGTGACTATCCACAACCGCTGTAAAGACACCCTGGCCAACTGTACCAAGGTCAAGCAGAAGGTGAGATGGCAGGGAGGGCAGAGGGCTGGGGGAGAGGGTAGTGAGTGTACCATCCCTGTGGCTTCCATTCATTCCCTGTCCTGTGTGCCTCACCCCTCTCCTCACCGGGGGGGGGGGGGGGGTTCCCAGATCCTCAACCCCAGGTCCCACGCCCTGGGCATAGTCACTTGATGCCCCTAACCACTAGCTTTCTCCTGAGGTGCTAGCTGCCTACCTCCTGCCCCAGGCCCTTGAGAGCATCCCTTGGGTGACAGATCCTTGTGTGATGGCCATTCTTGTGTCTCTTTTGTTCTGTCTCACAGCAACAGAAAGCTGCTCTACTGAAGAACAACTCTGCCCTACAGTCTGTTTCTCTCCGCAGTAAGAGTGAGTAGTGAGACTGGGCAGCCCTCTAAAACCTGCGACCCCAGACTGTTCAGCCCATACACTCTGCTGCCCCCCTGAGGTCATTCCTGGGGACAGCATCTTCCCCTGAAGTGGACAGGGTAGGTTTAGAGGCAAGCCTGGAGAGTTCCCACTGGAGATGACTTGGGATGACTGGGCATCTGAGTGCAACCACATCTTTATTAGCATTATAATTAATTATTTACAGTGCATTTTGGGGTGTGTTGGTAGCCGCTGTCTAGTGTCAGTGCAGACAGCTTTGGTATAGTGGAAAAAGCATTGTGCCCAAGCACAAAGAACAGAAGCCTTATCTCTGCTCACCATTGCTAGGGCAGCCTGGATGGGCCTTTGCAACTTTAAGAGTTTCTGCTTGCTAATAATTGTTTCAGGAGGGAGATAAAACAAGAAAATTCTTTGTGATCAGTGCAGGATCGAAGGCATGAGGTGGCATCATCGTCATCCTTACCATCTTCCTTCAACTAGAGAGGAGCTTAGGTGGGCAGGTGGGCATGGTGTGTTTCTAGGCGAGGAACCAGAAGTTGAAGTCCTGGGAAACACCAGAGTTTAATGTTTGCCTGCTCGGCTTCTTGCTCCAACAGCAACCACTCGAGAGCGGCCTAGCTCTGCCATCTACCCCTCCGACAGCTTCCGGCAATCCCTCCTTGGCTCTCGCCGTGGCCGCTCTTCTTTGTCTTTAGCCAAGAGTGTTTCTACCACCAACATTGCTGGGTGAGCCTCTGTCTGGGGAAGGAGGAGCCCGGCAATAGAGAATGTGGAGCCCCGGGGACTGAGAGGTTCTTTTGTGTCCCCAGAGTTCAGGACTGTAGGTAGGGGAGGAAGGAGAACTCAGTCCCTGCTTGTTGGTTCCCTGCCTTGGTCAGGACACCTGGCCCAATGCGGGTGATGCAGAATACCCCTGCTTCCTTCAGACATTTCAATGATGAGTCCGCCTTGGGGCTGCGCCGGATACTCTCGCAGTCCACAGACTCGCTCAACATGCGGAACCGAACCCTCTCAGTGGAATCCCTTATTGATGAAGGTGAGTGTCCCAGCCTAGGGGAATCCTGGGGAGGAGGGCTGGGCATGAGTGATTGGTGAGAGCATCCTGAGAAGGTCCTCAAGAAGAACTCAGTGCCCTGTGAAGAGTTTGGTTCTGAGTCTGCCCTACTGATGCCTAGGTGCGGAGGTGATCTACAATGAGCTGATGAGTGACTTTGAGATGGACGAAAAGGACTTCGCAGCTGATTCCTGGAGCCTTGCTGTGGATGGTAGTTTTCTACAGCAGCATAAAAAGGAGGTGATGAAGCAGCAGGATGTCATCTATGGTGAGCTAAGTTCACCTGATCTTTGTCTTTTTTCACCAGGTCCTACTGATCTGTGTCCTTTCTGTCAGCCTCTGCCTCTTGAGGTCCTTTCCCTCCTAATACAATGGGCTCCACACCTCTGCCTCATATCACCTTGTTGCCTGTACTCCCAGGTCTTGGTGATGTTGTTTTCCAGGGCCCCATCTTTACTCCTTTTCTCCTTAGTCCTCTGACCTTACTTTGCCTCTTCCATGCCTGACTCTGTGCTGGGGACTGTGGGAAACCTAGACATGTAGAAGACACACAATGATTGCCCTAAAATAGTTTATGGCTTGACATGAGAAAGCATAAAGATTAAAAGCAAAAAACTAGAAAATTATCTAAGTTCACAGTAATGTAGTTTTAACCTACTAGTTTAGAGCCCCATGAATGGTGGCCAAGCCAGAGAAGAAAGCCCGATGTCCCATTGTCCCCACAGAGCTTATCCAGACAGAGTTGCACCATGTGAGGACGCTGAAGATCATGACGCGCCTCTTCCGCACGGGGATGCTAGAGGAGCTGCAGTTGGAGCCAGGAGTGGTCCAGGGCCTATTCCCCTGTGTGGATGAACTCAGTGACATCCACACACGCTTCCTCAGCCAGCTGTTAGAACGCAGGCGCCAGGCCCTAAGCCCTGGCAGCACCCGGAACTTTGTCATCCATCGCTTGGGTGACCTGCTCATTAACCAGGTGGGAAATGCAGGACCGCTCGGTGATGTTCATAGCAGGTGGTTGACTAGAGTGAGCATTGGTGACTGAGTGAACTAGTCTTGACTGACCAAAAACTCTGGGTACTGGAGAGGCAGGAAGCCAGCCTGTCTGTAAAAGGCCAGTGTCCAGAGGATAAATATAGATTTAGGGAAAATGCTGACCTGTGCTCACTATCTTGACTTTAGTTCTCAGGTCCCAGTGCCGAGCAGATGCGGAAGACCTACTCGGAATTCTGCAGCCGCCATACCAAGGCCTTAAAGCTCTATAAGGAGCTGTATGCCCGGGACAAACGCTTCCAGCAGTTCATCCGGGTGAGCAGACCTCCTTGAGACCTATCCTCAGGGCTGTTCTTCATGGCCCAAACCCTGTAGCACCCCATTGATGGTATAATAGTGCACACCTGTGATCCCAGAGGCAAAAGGGTTGCAAGTTCAAGTCTAGCTTGGGCAATTTAGCAACTTACCATGTCTAAAAATAAAAAAGCAGCTGAGCATAGTGACATGTGCCTGTAATCCTAGTACTCTGAGAAGCTGAAGCAAAAGAATTGAAAGTTTGAGCCCAGTCTGGGTAACTTAGCAAAACCTTTGCTTAAAATTGAGAAAGATGCTGCGTGTGGCGGCATACCTATAATCCCAGCACTCAGGAGGCTGAGGCAGGAGAATTGGTGCAAGATTGCAACCAGCCTGGGCTATTCACATAGTGAACTCTAGGCCATCTTGAACTGCATTGTGAGATCCTATGTCAACAAAAACAGAGTAAATAAATAAAGTCAGGGATATAGCTCAGTGTGAAGGCCTTAGGTTCATTTCTAATACCACATACCGACAATCACCTTGCCACCCTGTGTACCCATTCATGCGTGGATCCCACACTCAACCCCTCACAGTGACAGGATACATTGTGATGGTTTCCCCTCTTTCTCATAATTATGTTGGCTTGGTCTTCACTGCAACCTATGGTGGTTTGTGGATGTGGTTATACAGGCCAGCAGGAGGTGAACAGCTAAAGCAAGGCCAGCACCAGGGTTTCAGCTCTCAGCCTTTCTGTTGCACTGAGTTCTACCCCTTCCCACATAGAAAGTGACCCGCTCAGCTGTGCTGAAACGGCATGGGGTCCAGGAGTGCATCCTGCTGGTGACCCAGCGTATCACCAAGTACCCAGTGCTCATTAGCCGGATCCTGCAGCATTCTCATGGTGAGGAGGTGGGGAGGGCTACCTGGGCCTAGGGAAGGGATAGGGTTGGGTGTGGAACTCTAGCAGCCTCTAAAGGTTGGATCAAGGCCCACTGGGAATTGGGGCTGGAAGGAAGCTGACTGAGCTATCCCCATGGCTGACCCTCTGGTGCCAGGGATGGAGGAAGAGCGCCAGGACCTGACAGCAGCCTTGGGGCTAGTGAAGGAGCTGCTATCCAATGTGGACCAGGATGTGCATGAGCTGGAGAAAGGGGCTCGCCTGCAGGAGATCTATAACCGCATGGACCCTCGGGCCCAGGCCCCAGTGCCTAGCAAGGGCCCCTTTGGCCGAGAGGAACTTTTGCGTCGCAAGCTCATCCACGATGGCTGCTTACTCTGGAAGACAGCAACGGGGCGCTTCAAAGGTCAGTGGCCTGCTTGTCAGACCTAGTGGTGGTTCTGAGTCAGCCAGTGGGAGATGTGTCTGTCCTTCATCATGTCTTCATGCAACCCCCCACCAAGCGTGAGACTCAGAGGGAAAAAAGCATAGTCTTTGTAGCAGTGATGTTGCTGGATAGTAGCAGACCTCTGGATGCTTTATTTCATGACATGGACAGATAGGGACTTCCTTATCAGCATGCATTCATCTCTGTGGTCCTTGCATGGCCAGAGAGCTGGGAGTTTTAATGAAAATACAAAAACTTTCAGACTAGAAGATGAGATCAGAGTAGATGATTTCCCCAGCTGGGATCCCAGCCACCAAGGCAAGAAGTGAGGAGACATGTTGAGGGCCAAGGGTCACTTGTCTGCACCAGCAAAATCTTGAATGTCTAAATCAGGGCAAAAAAATAGTAGGCTTTGCCTTTGGGAGTGAGGCTCAGAGAACAAAAGTAAACTGTGATACCTGTGGCCAGAGCCAGGGTATTGTCAGTCTCTTATTTATTTATTTTTATATTGTCAGTCTTCACCAGCCTCTTTCCTCCATTCTTTTCTCTTTTTCCCATTCCTCCCACGCAGCAGCTAAGAATATAAAGCATGAGGGGGTAAAAATAGCAGGGCTGGAGAGCTCTATTTCTGCAGCATTTGCAAAAGCCCTCCTCTTCTATGTGCCCACAGTTCAGTGAGATCCCCAAGGGCAAAGGGTGAGTGTGCATTTTCTTGACTAGAGCAGCCAAATTTTATAAAGTTTTATGCAATATAGAACCTTTGCTTCCTTCCTCAGTCTTGGGGTCCAGGACCCTGACACCTGAGGACCTGAGATCCTGGAGGTGGGAGAGAGCAGGGAGGTAAAACAGGGCTTGCTGGGATTGAAGGCGATGGGGCCATCCAAAGATAGATGGCCAAGGGCTGGCTTGTCTGGTCTTCATGAGTGAAAGGAAACTATTCTCTATCCCTACCAAGCATGTAGTGAGAGATGGGACTATGGTCAGGTTGGTTACCTAAAAAGATCTTACATTAGTTAGATGTCAGATGCAGAACTTAAAATACTATTGACTCAGAAAAGTCCCACACCTGTCTGGGTTTGGTGGTGCAGGCATGTAGCTTTCAGCTACTGAGGAGCCTGAGGGAGCGGGATCACAAGTTTTTTATTATTTATTTATCCCATTTTATCTAATTTTTTCACACATTTAAGGCCTGGGCTATCTCGCAAGAACTTGCTTTAAAAAAAAAATTAAAAAAAAAAATTCAATTGGGTGAGGAGTTTTTCTCCAAAGATATCAAAGAAACCTCTTATGGTCTCAGCTAGCCCAAGAAGCTATTTTATCACATAGCTCATGAATCTTTCTTTTCCTTCTCATTCTGCACTGTAAAGGTGGGGGGAGGTGGTTCATATCTGTAATTTTAGTACTTTAGGAGGCTGTGGCAGGGGGATTGTAAGTTTAAAGCCAGTCTGGGCAATTTAGTGAGATCCTGTCTTAAAATAAAATTTGAAAAGGGAGTTAGGATGTAGCTCAACAGTAGAGCACTTGACTAGGATTTGTGTGTGTGTGTGTATGTCTTTTTGAGGCAGGGTTTCACTATGCAGGGCTGGCCTTGTACAGTGTAGCCCAGGTTGGTGATCCTCCTCTTAAGCCTCCCTAGTGCTGGTTACAGGTGTGCACCATTGAACCCAGCTAGATTGTTTAATCCTTAGTACCTCAGTACCCCCCCACACACACACACACGAAGAATGAGGAAGTGGGAGGTCTAAAGTGCTGGAGGAAGCAACCAAAGAGAAAGGAGGCCAGGATTAGGAAAATCAGAAGCTTTATCTGATAGAGAAGTCCTGGACCTTGGGAAAGAGGCAAATAGCTGCTCAGACCTTTAGTGCTGACTATGCCCTTGCCTTGATGTCCCTGGCAGATGTGCTGATGCTGCTGATGACAGATGTGCTGGTGTTTCTCCAGGAAAAGGACCAGAAGTATATCTTTCCTGCTCTGGTGAGACTTTATTCTCCTTGCTTAGCATAGACAAGTGTTTTGAGTCTTTTCCAAGCCCCAAAAGGCCCAGAGCCCTCCAGACTTGAGTGGATTAAGAAAAAGAATAGCTAATAGATACTGTTAGTATGCCTGTAAAAGAGGTCAGTTATTAGCACCATCATTTCGTAGATAATAAAGTAAAACTAGCTGGGTGTGGTGGCGTACACCTATAGTCCCATTCCTGTACTCAGGAGGCTGAGGCAAGAGAATTGTTGCAAGTTCAAAACCAGCCTGGCCTACAGAGTGAGCTCAAGGCCAGCTTGAATTGCACAGTGAGACCGCGTCTCAAAAAGACAAAAAGTAAAGCTTTAATTAAGTTCAGTAAGTTGTGCAGTGTGACACATTTCTAGGTCCTTTCTGGCTGGTTTCTTAAGGAGTTTCTTCTTCAATCCTTTAGGCCTTCTAGAATGGAAGGCCCAAATCACTAAAGATCAAGCTTCCCAGGCTCAATCCTTCCTTTCCCTTCACTGGCAGGACAAGCCGTCAGTAGTGTCACTGCAGAATCTGATTGTTCGGGACATTGCCAACCAGGAGAAAGGAATGTTTCTGATCAGCGCGGCCCCACCTGAGATGTACGAGGTGCATACAGCATCGCGGGATGACCGGAGCACCTGGATCCGCGTCATTCAGCAAAGCGTGCGCATGTGAGTGTGTGCCTGCTGCCATGTGCACGTGGCCTCTGGGTACCATGGTACCCTGAAGCAGGGAGTCCCAGTCTCAAGATTCCCTGGAAACAGGACCTAGCATTCAGTGGTGGGTGTAGAAACAAGATGCCCAAGACAGGGAAGGCCATCTACGTTGTTATGTCTTATAAAGTCACATTTTGTATGCTGCAGTCCCACTTACCCTTCAAATGCAGCATCAGCGCACAAGCAAAAGAGTACTTAGAAGCTGTCTTGTGGCTGCCTACTGGACAGCAGGACAGTTTCAGCTGTACTTATACCTTTGTCTGTAGGCAAAGGGCCATCATTTGGACTGCATCACATTTAACCTTTATTTTCTAAAAATGAATGAAAGAGGATAGTGAAAGCATTGACACTACTGATATGGTGAACAAGTCTTATCCATAACTCAGTGTGAGAGATGAGAAGGAAATTGATTAAATGTCCTAGCAGAAGTAGTCAGTTGTATATCTAACTAATGGGGAGAAAAGTTGGTAAACCACAGTCAAAATGTTAAAAGTGGTTGGTTTTTCTTTTATGGATTTCTCCTGCTCCGGTACCCCAGTGTTGGAGATCAAACCTAGGGCCTCACACGTGGTGGGCAAATAATGTTTTCTTTTTGTTTTTTGAGATGAGTTTTGATATATAGTTCAGAGTAAACTTGAACCAATTTTGTAGCCCAGTCTTGAACTCATGGTGATCCTCTTGTTTCAGCCTCCCAAGTCCTGGGATTACAGGCATGTGCTACCATCCTTTGCTGGGCACATATAAAAATGAGTTCTAAAAGAGTATGCTTGAGAATTAAACTCTTAAAGAACTCTAATTAGGGTTTTTTTTTTTTTTTTTTTCCTGTGCTAGGGATTAAACACAGGGCCTTGGCACATGCTAGGCCCCAGTCTATATCTCTAGCCTAGGATTTTATAATCTTTGTGATCTGGAGAGATATGTACTGGTAGACACAGAATATAAGCATAAAACTAAAGGAGGTCAGTAGTGAAGGAAGCCAGAGCCTGGGACTGAGGAGTCTTACCAGAAGAGTAGAGCATTGGACTGTCAGGAGGGCAGAGTGGACTCATTCCTTTCTGGCTGTATCACACTGAGTCGTGGATGAGACTTGTTCACCATCTCCTCTTCTGATCCCACTGACTTTGTGACCCCTCCAGATGCCCATCCCGGGAGGACTTCCCTCTAATTGAGACAGAAGATGAAGCTTATCTGAGGCGCATCAAGAGTAAGTCTACCCACAGGAATGCCTTAAATGATTTGTGATGTGTCCATATAATGCAATACTATGCAAAGGTTAAAAAGGTGAGTCAGCTGCTGGCTCTGTGAGGACTGATAAACACATGTGAACCAAAATACGTTAAGTGAGAAAAGCAAAATTTAAAACAGTACAAAGTGTATGCTGCAATTGTGTAAAAGTAATGTGGGCAAATACATGTGCATGTGTATATTTTTTCTGTATAATACTGCTACTATAGGCTAACTCTGGGAAGGGAAATGTGGAAGACCAGGGTTGGGCAAAAAAGTTAGTTTTTAGCTATAAACCCATTTATTAGCTGGCTACATGTGACCTAGCTGCTATGCATGGATAAGTTTTGTTTTTTGTTTTTTTTTTGTCTTTTTGAGACAAGGTCTCGCTGTGCAGTTTAGGCTGGCCTTGAGCTCACTTTGTAGCCCAGGCTGGTCTCGAACTCGAAAGGATCCTCCTGCCTCAGCCTCCCGAATGCTGGGATTACAGGCATGAGCCACCACGCCCGGCAGGATAAGTTTTTTTTTGTGTGTGTGTGTGTGTGTCTTTTTCGTTTTTTATTGGTTTCAGGGATCAAACTCACAACTGCCTGCTTGCAAGGCAGGCGCTTATGCCGCTGAGCTAAATCCCCAGCCCTGATAAGTTGTTTTTTAAAAAGTAAATTATGGGGCTGGGGTTTTAGCTCAGCGGCATAAGCGCCTGCCTTGCAAGCGGGCAGTCATGAGTTCGATCCCCGGTACCAATAAAAAGGAAAAAGACAAAAAATAAATAAATAAATAAAAAGTAAATTATTCCTCTCCATTTAAGAGTCCAAAATGGGAAGTTCAGGGTAGTGGTATGTTTCTAACATCTTCAACAGTATGTCAAAAGTGCCTGTAATCCCAGCACTCAGGAGGCTGAAGCAGGAGGATCACTATGAGTTTGAGGCCAGCTTGAACTACATTGTGAGACCCTGTTTCCAAAAAGAAAGAAGAGATTGAACCCAACGAATGCCAACCTACATCCCCAGTGCTTTTTATTTATTTTTTATTTGGAGGCAAGATCTTTTAAATTGCTTGGGCTGGGTTTAGACTTATAATCATCCTGCCTTAGCTTCCCAAGTAGCTAGAACTACAGATTTGCATCATTTAAGAGACAATCTGAAAAAAAGAAAAGAAAATCTGGAGGTTGCTCACATCAAAGAGCCAGAATTTAGTCATGTGGCAATGCCTAACTGCAGGTTGGGCTGGAAACCATCCTTAACTGGGAGCCATGTACCACTTGAAATTTGTGTGTGGTCTCAAATTAAAGATGGAAAGGATGATATAGACAACCTATAACTTTGCCACAGATGTTTGTTGTTTTATAAAAACAAGAGTAGGGCTGGGGATTTAGCTCAGCGGCATAAGCACCTGCCTTGCAAGCAGGCAGTCGTGAGTTCGATTCCCAGTACCTATAAAAAATAAATAAATAAACAAAAACAAGAGTAAATGTTACTTTTCAAGCCGCCCCCTCCCCTGATTTTTTTTATTTTTCATGAACAAAGTCCTGCCATTGGCCCGTGCCCCGCCCCACCTCAGGCTGCCTTTCCTCTGGCCCTGCCTCTGCTCACTTCTCCCTTCTCACAGTGGAGCTGCAGCAGAAGGACCGGGCACTGGTGGAGTTGCTGCAGGAGAAGGTTGGGCTGTTTGCAGAGATGACGCACTTCCAGGCAGAGGAGGACTCTGGAAGTGGACTCTCCCTGCCTACCCTGCCCAGGGGCCTTTTCCGCTCTGAGTCCCTTGAGTCTCCCCGTGGCGAGCGACTGCTGCAGGATGCCATCCGTGAGGGTGAGGGAGTCCCCCCATGAGCCATCACAGCATACAGACACAAGGCCAGACCTAAACACACACACACAGGAGGCTGTCAGTCCACAGTCCATAAATACCGAGTGCCTGTCCTGTGCCAGCACCTGGGAAAGCTAGGGCAAGAGGCATAGTCCTTGCTATTGGTCAGCATCTCTCACACTGCATGTTTCTGCTGTCCTGTGGGAGTCTTTAATAACTTTTGCCTCCTGAATGGTTGGTGAGTGAAACCCTGCTGCCTGTGTAAATGACTTCCCCAGATGCCCGAATGTCCCTGTGTGCTGCACAGCCACATACCTGTCCTCACCTCCTCCTCTTTCCCTCAGTGGAGGGCTTGAAAGATCTGCTGGTGGGGCCTGGTGTGGAGCTGCTCTTGATGTCCCGGGAACCAGCTCTGCCCTTGGAACCAGACAGTGGTGGAAACACGAGTCCTGGGGTCACTGCCAGTGAGTGCCAGGGCAGGGGACCAGGGTCATAGGTGGGAGGGGCTAAAGAGAGTGGGTAGTGCTGAGTTGATTGAGTGGGGCCAGGGCCATAGCAGAGTTAGCCTAGCTCATCCTTTTCCCCTTTTCAACAGATGGTGAGGCCAGAACCTTCAATGGCTCCATTGAGCTCTGCAGAACTGACTCAGATTCCAGCCAGAAGGTGGGTTCTTGAGAGGTTTTATTACTTAGCTGGAGGGTAATTTGGGACAGTTGCTTTATAGATCCTGCTTGCTGACTCCTGGTTCTTGTCCTTTTCTGTAGGATCGGAATGGAAATCAGCTGAGATCTCCCCAAGAGGTGAAGTGGGAATTTGGTGATATAAGAGATAGAAGGGAGGGAATTGTCAGTCTGAGAAATTGTAGCCCATTATGGAGTGGTGTGGGTGAGAGTCTCCACCTCAGAGTGGATCTATAGATACTGTCAGCCCTGTACCCACACTTGCTTAACTTCTGGGCACTCCAGCTATCCTGAAGTTTGGGCCCTGCCCCCATCTTCTCTGCCCTCAGGAAGTGTTACAGCGATTGGTCAACCTCTATGGACTTCTCCATGGCCTGCAGGTAAGCGGGCAGGGCTGGAGTGGGGAAGAAGAGGCCTGAGATGCACTTATAGCGCATGTCCTTCAAACTTTCCAGGAATGCTAACCTGGGCCATGGGTGGTGAGGGTGAGAGGGAGAAGGAAATGGGTTTCCAACACACCTTCTGCCCCTGTTCCACTCTAGGCAGCTGTGGCCCAGCAGGACACTTTGATGGAAGCCCGGTTCCCTGAGGGCCCTGAGCGGCGAGAGAAGTTGTCTCGAGCTAACTCTCGTGACGGGGAGGCTGGCAGGGTTGGAGCACCTGTGGCTCCTGAAAAGCAGGCCACAGAACTGGCGCTTTTGCAGCGGCAACACGCACTGCTGCAGGAAGAGCTGCGGCGCTGCAGGCGGCTGGGTGAAGAGCGGGCAACGGAGGCTGGCAGCCTGGAGGCCCGGCTTCGAGAGAGTGAGCAGGCCCGGGCTCTGCTGGAGCGGGAGGCTGAAGAGGCTCGAAGACAGCTGGCTGCCTTGGGCCACACTGAGCAGCTCCCAGCTGAGGCACCCTGGGCTCGCAGGCCTCTAGACCCTCGACGACGTAGCCTCCCAGCAGGTGATGCTCTGTACTTGAGCTTCACCCCCCCGCAGGTAAAGTAGCTTCGAGTAGTGGACTGATCTGAAGCAGACACAGGGCCTGCAGGACCTGAAGGACATTGAGCTGATGGAGATTGGAGCCCAAATCAATCAGGCAACAGACTTGACAGCCTTGTGTGGTAGCATGCTCCTGTGATCTCAGCAGTGTGGGAGAAACAGGCTCAAGGCCAGGCTGGGCAATTTAGCAAGACCTTGTCTCAAAGTGAAAGATAAGTGGGGCATGGTGGTGTTCACATGTAATCCCAGCACTCTGGAGGCTGAGGCAGGAGGATCACTGAGTTTGAGGCCAACCTGGGCTACGTAGTGAGACCCTATCTCCAAAAAAAGGTAAAAGATAAAAAGGCTTGGAGATGAAGCTCAGTGCAAAGTCCCTGGGTTCAGTCCCCAGTACCACAGGCACTCACGCAAAATTTAGATTTGTACAGGGGTGAGAGTGTTGACAGGAAGTAACATGGGTGTTACAGTGAAAGAAATAGGAGCAATGGAGCTGCCAGGAGCTGACAGAGAGAGCACTAGGGCCCAGCTAAGCAGAACCTGCAGTCTGTACTCTGCTGAGTCCAAGCCTGCTGCTTTTCCTGCCTGCTGTACATAGCCCAGCCGAGGCCATGACCGCCTGGATCTGCCTGTGACGATTCGCTCTGTGCACCGATCCTGTGAAGACCGAGAGAGGCAGGAGCTAGGCAGTCCTGAAGAGCGGCTGCAGGACAGCAGTGACCCTGATACTGGCAGCGAGGAAGAAGGGAGCAATCGTCTATCTCCACCCCACAGTCCACGAGGTGAGACCTTGACAGTGCTGAGCATGGAATAGTATGGACTGTAGCCTGGGTACAATCCCTTAGGCTGTGGCTGCCATAGGGGCCTTAACAGTAATTCTTGGGAGAGAGAGGACTCATTTTTCTGATGATGTGTATGGTGAAACTCTAGGAAGTGGTATTGTAGGGGCTTTTCTGTGGCTAATTTCCAACCTTGTTTCTTGTTTTTTATCTTTTTTTATTGTACTGGGGATCAAACTCGCAACCTTGTGCTTGCCAGGCAGGCACTTAGGGTGCTGAGCTAAATCCTTGGTCCTGTTTTTTGTCTTTTTGAGACAGTCATGCTATGCAGTTCAGGCTAGCCTTGAGCTCACTGTGTAGCCCAGGCTGGTCTCGAACTCAACAATAATCCTCCTGCCTCAGCCTCCCAAGTGCTGGGATTACAGGAGTGAGCCAGCCTGCCCAGATTTGTTTTTTGCTTTTGAGACTGGCCTTGAATTCACTTTGTAGCCTGGGCTGGCCTAGAACTCGCTGTGATCCTCCTACCTCAGTCTCCCAAATGCTGGGATTATAAGTGTATACCACCATGCTTAGCTTTTGTGTTTTGTTTTCTTTTAATGTACAGGGTTGAGGATGAAACCCAGGGCCTCACATATGATAAGCAAGAACTGTACCACTGAGCTCAGCTTTTCAAACTGAAATCAGTTTTTAAAGTTAAAAAAGAAAAAGTAAAATAAGACCTCAAATGGTTGATTCAGAAAAGCAAAATAACCCAGCTATAGTGACTCCATGTTAGAATCTTTTTTTTTTTTTTTTTTTTTTTTTTTGTCTTTTTCTTTTTTATTGGGGATCGAATTCATGACTGCCTGCTTGCAAGGCAGGTGCTTATGCCACTGAGCTAAATTCCCAGCCCCCCATGTTAGAATCTTAAACTGGGTTTTTTTGTTTGTTTGTTTTTTGTTTTGTACCAGGTATTGAATTCATGCCCTCATGCTTGCCTGGCAGGTGCTTGTGCCGCTGAGCTAAATCCCTGGCACTGTTCCGTATTTGATTAATCCATTTGTGTGTCTGTATGTTTCCAAAGTATGCCAAGGACTATATGGAGGACATTCCTCTCACCCAAGAATTCATCCACCAATAGCCCTGCGGTCCCCAGCCTGGAGACAGGGAGGTGTCTGTGTAAGGTGCATGTGCCCAAGGTACACCCTAACTCACTGGATTCCCTTGTTCCCTTCAGACTTCACCAGAATGCAGGACATCCCAGAGGAGACAGAGAGCCGTGATGGGAAGCCACTGGCTTCAGAGACCTAAGGGGACTCCTTCCCCCACCTGGTGCCCTACTGAAGAATGTTACTGTTGGGGCAAATGCCAGGGACTCCAGTTTGCCAATGATGAGGGAACATTTGAAAGAACTGCTGATTGTCCTTGCCAGCTCTTGGGATCCTTCGATACCTGGGGCCATTTAGGAAACTGGGGGATTTAGGTCACAACCCCCCCAGTGGCATCCAAAAGCTACACCACAGATGCCAATTTGTTATGCCTTCTTCCCTCTACTTTAGGAAGATTTATTTATTTATTGTTTATTAGTTATGGGGGAGAGGGAAGATTAGAAGGACCAGGGACATGGGAACCAAGCCATAGGGATCGGGGGCCTTGTCCTTTTACACTACTGGGGTACATTCAGGCTTCCCTAGCAGCCACTGACTGTCCCCAGCAATACCCACCTTTGACAAAGACTGCAGCCACAGGACACTCCTGCCCCGTAAGCAGGGCTGTGGGCTAGTCGTGTCCCTCTCCCCACTCCCTTCACCCTCTCACTGCTGTTCTCCCTTCTCTTCATTCTCCAGGAAACGCAGGCAGAGTGCCTCCTCCCTGGAGTTGATGGAGTGGAGATTAGGGTGGCCATAATGGTTTATTGAGGGTGAGGGAAAAAACCCACAGGGACCAGGATGTTTTGTTGTTTTCTTTTCTTTTTTGTACCAAAGCCAGCTGCACGTGTTTTATATTTTTAAGAGAAGATGTAGACAGTTAGAGATCACACCCTTCTATTTCCACCTCTCAATTTAAGGGGCAGGGGTGACTGACTTCTCCCACTCTCTGCAGTTATAGGGCTCCTATTCTGACCTCTTTGTCAGCTGCTTGGAGAAAGTTCTAGGGTCGGTTGGGAAATCTCTACAAACCCTGGCCTTATCTCCCACCTCAGCGACCATGACTTGAAATCTGGAGAATTTGTCAATGGAGAATGCCCACCAGCTCCAGCCATTTTTCTGCCAGTTTGATTGTTTAAAAAAGAAAAGAAAAAGAAGAAGAAAAACACCAAGCAGGGAAAATTAAAGACCTGAAACCCTATGAGGTGCTGTTTTATAATATCTGTCATTTGTGGTGCAGTAGTGACAGAGAACTGGGCGGTGACCTCAGTTCCTCTGATGGAGCCTTTTCCTCTTGCCAGTAGGCCTGTTTCTACCTCAGTCAAGAGAGGGCACTAGGAAAGGAACCCACTGTAGCTCTTTTACTGAAAAATACAGAGCAAAATGAAGTGGCACTCAGCTCCAGTGGCTGATGGAAACTCCAATATACAAAACTTGTTTTCATCTTATTTGTATACTGTGCTTAGAAGTCACATCTGCCTGTTGGCCCCTCTGGCTCAGTTCTTGTTACCATCTCCCTGAAGTCACTTTTCAGATCTAGCCCCAACCTGCCCTGGTGTCTCCACAGTGTCAGAGCCCTGGGATGACCCCTTCTGAGGGCTGCTCATTTGTGCTTTGCCCAGTCTGCAAGAGATAGCTGTTTTCAGTTCTTGTTTTCTTTTGGGGGGTTGGGGTTTCACTTCTTATTTCTGATTGATAACCCTGTGCTTGGCCTGTAAGGGCAGGGAGGTAGAGTCTCAGGCTATTGGAGTCTCTGGGGTAAGATGAGAAGAAAGGGGTTCAGGACCCCAGCTAGAATAAGGAATTGAAATTGCATGGGGAGCAGCCAGCACCCACTCTTGCAAGATGTTTTCTCATTTGTGGAAATCCCAGGTGGGGAGGGGTTCACATGTTAACCATGGGTGCAAAAAGCATGCTGGACTAGCGTGGGCAAACCAGGAAGGGGCCAGCTTCCTTTGCTTGCTTTGCTCTGCCTAAAAGCACCAGAGTGTCATTCACACCATTTCAGACATACCAGCTCAGGGCTCAGCAGCTGCCCTCCATGTTGACCAGTGGCAGCTGAGAACCACACCTGTAAGGTGGAGGAAGACTGGTAAGAGTGAATGGTATGTTTATCTCCAAAACCCAGCCCAGGAGAAATGACTGCATTCTCCCAGCATTCCCTCATGGATTCAGAATCAAAATGGAAACCTGGAGACAGATCCCAGAGGGTATGGACAAGCCATTCCTTCACCAAAACTCTCGTCTTTTTTTTTTTTTTTTTTTTTTTTTTGTCTTTTTGAGACAGGGTCTCACTATGCAGGCTGGCCATGTGCTCACTTTGTAGCCCAGGCTATTCTTGAACTTGCAACAACCCTCCTGCCTCAGCCCCCTGAGGGCTAGGATTGCTGGAGTGCACCACCATGCCCAGCACTCCCTCCTGTTTTAAGTACCCCACAATTTCTATGGTGTGCTTCTTCCTGTCAGGGCCCTCTTCTATCTTTGACCATCCTGTTGCCTCCCAAATTCTGCTTTGAAGAATTCAGATCTTATCCTCTGTCCCTCCTGGTGTAGGTTTAAAACTCCATGACCTTATAATCAAAGGAAACAGGGCCCAGCCTCCCATCAAAACCTTGTCTCCATTTCTAGCGGAGCTCCAAGGTCCCAGCTGGCTGTACCCAGTCCTGCACACTGCTGGGACTGGGCCCTTCCTTCCTTGCCCCCTCTCATCTCTGAAGGCAGGTCTATTCCTTTCACTCATTTCTGACTTGAACCTGTGAAGTTTTTGTCAATATTTACCTCTGGCTCCCATAAAGCAGAGATGCCCCCGCAGGAGCCAATATCCGGAGCCATCAGAGAAGCCTCGGGGTGGTAAGAGGGAGACAGGTGGGAGAGGATTTTCCATCTTCTGAATTGGCTGGGAACAGACAGAGTTTTAGAACCAGTTTAAACATTGTCAAATCAAGGAAATTAAACATTGAGAGGCTAATTAACTTTCTCATTGCTTAATACGTTGTGAATTGGGTGGCTCTTCAGAACCTCAGTAATCCAGTGAAGTGAGACAGGGGGGCCTGGAGGCCTGTGATCTTTCCAGAGGGGCAGTGCAGCTGTGGGACACTGAGTGGCCAGTGTCATCCTGAGTCACAAGATGGCCAGAGCTGGGGGTAGGGAGAGTGGAAGTGGGAGCTCCACCCATTTTCTCTCTGCCTTTCTGTTTCCCTCCTCCCCGCTCCCTACACTGGGCCTGTACTGGGGATTAAACTCAATCTTCACACTGACCCACACCCCCATGTTTAATTACTTTAAACCTGGGTCTTGCTAGATGGCGCAGGCTAGACTCAAACTTGCAATTCTGCTTCAGCCTCCCAGACTGCTGAATTATAGGTATAAACCACCATGCCTGGCTGAAAGTTCCTTCTAAGGACTTTGATTGTAGATGAGTTATAATGATCAGAGGCGCCTTCTGCCCTGGATACAACCTTCAAGAGATGCTTGAGGGGCAGCCCTGAAGTTCACTCTGAAGACTTTCATTATACGCCTGACTATGTAAAACCATTCCAAAGGAAAACTTCACAGCTTCCCTACTTCTGCAGTCTCCCAGCCCCCTTACTTCATTTTCCATGGAATGTGAGAATAATGTGGAAATCTTCAGGCACAGGCCGTTTTACAGAATAGACCACTGCAGCATAGAGCGGTAAATCTGCCGCAAGATACAGGTGCCTGACATGGAGGTGAGAGGTACACTGAGCTAAGTGTTTGGTGTAGGGAAGAGGACTACCACCAACCACTTTGTGGCCCTACCTTCGGCTTCTCCCAGACCTTTTCTTCATCTCTCACCTCCCTTCATGCCACCTACCACCCCATTTGGCATTATCTTGTCATCTCTGTTTAATGCCTCAGTTAAGGAGAGTCACAGGTGCACCAGGGTCTGGCAGGTGCTGGGGTTCCAGCAAGATCCCACACTTGGCATTTTTTTGTAGGGCAGGTAACCTTTGAGACTGAGGCCGCTGCTGGCATCAAGCACCTATCATGGTGAGAAGACGGAGATGGCCAGGGAAGAGGGCGGTTTTGGCCTTAGTTCTAGCAAAGGAGAAAAGAAATCCTGTTTTTGAGGTGAGTAGAGGGACAAACAAAGGGTCTATTACTCTAGACCCCTAAGGGAAATAAATCCTGAAAATTCTTACAGGAGGCAGAAATAGTAAAAATTATTCTATACTAAATTGGAGATGAAACTGGGACAAGAGATGGAGACACAGAGCTGACTGTGGTGGCACATACCTGTTATCCCAGCATTCTAGAAAGCAGAGGTAGAAGGATTGCAAGTTCTAGCACAGCCTGGCAACTTGGCAATTTAGTGAGACCCTGTCTCAAAAATAAATAGACCAGACAATTTGTGGGTAATCCAGAAGTTTATTCTGAGCTTCTTTTCCACCTCCAAATAGAGACTTAAGCTTTGTCACACCCAGCCCCAACCTGGGCCCTGCATCCAGAGTTGGTGGTTGGAGATCAGAATTTCCATGGGCCTGGCTGAGATGGCAGCCTCTCCCTAGATGTGTGGATCCTGTGCCTGGCAGGTCCTAGAAAGAGGAGACAGTGTAGCTTTGCCCTTCGACCAGGTGTCCCTCTGTGCGTATTTGCAAGCACATTAGAGGTACTCTCCTAGGGAGTGCTCAGTATTCACGGGCTGCCTACCTCCTTTAGGACCACCTGCTACAGCCAGCCGGGGCCCTGGGGCCACAGCCTGGATCGCAGATCCCTGAAGGTGTCTGCCAGAGCCTGGCGTGGCTCTCGCCGCAGCAGACAGTACAGCACAGGGTTGAGGCAGCTGTTGCTGTGTGCCAGGCAGGTAGTGACAGGGAAGATGTAGGTATGAACAGTGTAGAAAGTTCTGTTCCAGGACACCAGGTCAAACTTCACCAGGACACCCCAGAGAGTGACCACATGGTTGGGAAACCAGCAAAGGAAGAAGCAGGCCACCAGGATACGGACAGAGCGGGCCACTACTCTACTATCCCGCCGCTGCCGTTGCCGCCTCCGCAGGAAAGTCACTAGCAGCAGGTAGCTGGTGGTGATTATGGCCAAGGGCAGCACAAAGGCAAGGATCACCCTCTGCAGCTGGTAGGCCCCCTGCCAGTATCTGCTGGGGAAGCGCAGCAGGCAGAGGCGCACACCCCATACCTCACCCTCAGCCCCAAAGATGGCTGTGGGCAAGGTCACCACGGCTGCTGCCACCCATACTGCTAAGGTGGCTACACGGGCCCAGAAGAGTGAGAGGGGGGTGCGTGGCCCTGCAGCCATGGCCACGAGCCAGTACCTGGCAACACTCAGGGCCGTGATGAGGAAGATGCTGGCGTAGACATTGAGGACGGTGGCCGTCAGGATCATCTTGCAGAGGGCGCTTCCAAAAGGCCAGTGGAAGTCCAGTGCTGACTCGGCTGCCCAGAAGGGCAAAGTAAGCGCCAACCCCAGGTCTGCCAGAGCCAAGCTGAAGATGAAGGTGTCAGAAGGTGGACCAGAGACTCGCCGGGCACCACAGTTACCCAGCACCCACAGCACAGCCAAGTTCCCCAGCAAGCCGATGGCCCCCACTAGCCCATAGGCCAGGGCCACCATGATTCTCAGGGCGAAGAATTCAACAGGCAGTGTGGCATCATCAGCACCCAACACCCCACCTCCAGAGCCATTGATCCAGAAGAACATAGGCAGTGGGACCGAGATATTGGATGTGGGCATTGCAGAGCAGCAGAGGTTGGTGGTGCGGGGTGGAGGGGCCAGCAGGTACCTGCCAGACTGGCAGGTGCCACGGCAGGCTCTCGGCAGGAGGCTCTGGGGCTGTGTACTTTTCAGGGGCCTCTGGCTGTGTGCTCACGCCCACACTTGGAGGGAGGGGTATGGATGGACTGCCTGTCCCTTCCCTGCTGGGTGGAATTGGTGGTGAGTGGGCAGGGCAAGAACAGACCCAAACAGCCGGGGATGAGTCTCTGCATGTCCATGTGCATATTTAAGAGGGACTCAGCACAGCAGAAAGGAAACAGGAGGAGTTATCCTACTGCAGAGAGCAGCCCCCAGGCTCCACCACAGGGTGAGAGCCAGATGCTCCCTAACTCCACACCCAGTGGTTGCTTCAGCAGCATGTATACTAATAAGAAAGGGATGACCGCAACCAAACTGGAGCTCCCCTGCTGGTTCCCTTGGGCCCCGGGGGTGGGGTTGGAGGGGGTCACAGGCAGGAAACCAGAACCAGGGTTTTACAGAGAAAGGAGCAGAGGCTCAGAGTCCCACACTGCTGCTCACTGGCTGCATGGCGTTGGCTGAGTTGCTATTTCCTTGCCTCAAAGCTTCAAGAGTTAGAGCCAGTGGTGACAAATCCACCTGCAATTCCAGCTACTTGGAAAACAGGACAGTGGCATCATTTGAGTCTGGGAATTCAAGGACAGCCTGGGCAGTATAGAAAGACCTAGTCTCTAAAATTTGTAGTCAGTGCTTACCATGTGTCAGGCCCTGGGGTTTGATTCCCAGCACCAAAATAAAATTAAATTGTGAAAAATTCTGATAAAAAGTCTGCTTCACAGAATCGCTGTGATGAAATAATATACATGAAATGGTACTTCTTAATAAGTTTTTCTTAGTACCTAAGTGCAGTACATGTGTATATGTGATTACATTCATCATGGGGAGCTGGTACATGTGCATAACACGTTTCAAGACAGCATTTTTTATGTCTTTGCAATGACTTATTTCAAAGAAATCTGGAGTGTTTGTGGTGGAAGGTAGCAAGACATTGAGCAGCTATTGTCGTCATGCCCCGGGAACTGTGCCAGCTAAAGCAGGTTGGAATTCATCTCAGCAGCAAGTGACCCTGTGGCTAAGAATAGGGAGGGGAAGGAGAGAGAGGAAGTCACAGCTTCCTGTTCCCTCCCCACTGCGAACACTGGGCCTGTGAGCATCTGGATGGGCCTGGGCCTGGGCCTGGACCTGGACTCAGTTTGTGTGAACCTCACCACCCCTGCTGCTGCCTCACCTTCCCTGCTCTGGTCTGATGGTTCAGGTAGTCCCACTCTATCCTCCACTTCCTGAGCCCCATTTTAGAGCTCTGGATCTGTGATGTGCCCTTGCCACACTTCAGCCTGTCTCTCTACAGTCTGTCCCAACTGTGACAAGTACCTCAGTAGCTCTCCCTTTCTTTCTTTCTTTTTCCTTTTTATCGGTCGAACTGACGACTGCCTGCTTGCAAGGCAGGTGTTATGCTGCTGAGCTAAATCCCCAGCCCCCTAGCTCTCCCTTTCATACTCACATCTCTGTCAAGTCTCGGTCAATTGCAGGGCCTGCGATGGGGAAAAGAGACTGTGGGAAGTGCATTGTGTAAAAGAGTAAGACTGGGGGCTGAAGATTTAGCGCGGGGGCACAAGCATCTGCCTGGCAATCAAGAGGTTGTGAGTTCAATCCCTGGCACACACACAAAAACAGCAAAATTTCTTTCAAAGATTCTAAGCAACACCTTGCCCTCTGCTGGCTAAGTAAACTAATGTTTGACATTCAGGTCTCTTGGGGTTCTGAAGAAGCTGAGACTCCCTTTGGGACAATAAATTAGCACTGGAATTGATGAACCCATATGAGGAACCCAAAAAGGGAGAGATCCCAGGCTGGGTGCCAGGTGTCTGGGATTCTTGGGCAGGGATGAGTATGGAAAGGGTAGTTAATAGGCAGTGTCGAGCCCAAGTCTTATGAAGACCACTGCCTGTTCCTGTGTGGCTTGGTGCTAGTTAGTCCTCTCAGGGCTATGTCTACCATTCTGCCCACCCACAATCACCATGCCAGCCTAGGAGTTAAGATAGTTTCAGTGTGGGGGGCTGGGGGTTTAGCTCAGCGGCATGAGCACCTGCCTTGCAAGCAGACAGTCGTGAGTTCGATCCCTGGTACGGATAAAAATGAAAAACACCAAAAAAAAAAAAAAAAAAAAAAAGATAGTTTCAGTGTGTTTGCCTGATCTTCTCTTGGAGTCAAGAAAAGAAGCTGGGCCAGGATGACAATGCATAATGTATGTACCTGTAGGGAGCCACGAGACAGCCCCATTGCTGCCTCCCTGCCTCTCTCTCTCCGTTATGGGCACAATGCCTCTGCCTACATTAACCATAATCCTCTCCTGCTCACGTCACATACCCGGACGTGACGATGACCCTGTTGTATTCACATCATGAACTCCATAGGCATTTCTTTCCACACACTATCCCTTGCTCCTTCTTGGCCATCAGGAGCTCCAGCCCCTGCCTTTGGGGTCTCCAAGGCTGAAGACAGAAATCGTACCAACGTGTAGACAGAGGGACGTTGACAACCTGCCTAGAGATGGTCTCCATTCACAGCTCCTGACAGAGGAGGAGGAACTTGAGTCCTAAAAATACTTTTCCTGTTCCTCAATTCACATTGCCCTCTTAAGCCATGCTATACTAGTGCTAGTTTCCATTTCAGTCAGACTTGCAGGCCCTGCAGTGGTAGATGACGGTGTCTGTCTGCCTTGCACAAAAAGGACCCCCCCCTCCAGTCTTGGGTACCGTCCCCTCCCTCACCCCCCAGCCTAGCCCCTCTTTAACTTCATATATTGGAATAGTTTTTTTCTGTACTGGGGATTGAACTCACAACCTCACGCTTGCCAGGCAGATGCTTATGCCACTGAGCTAAATCTCCAGCCCCTGGAATAGTTTTAGATTTACAGAAAAAAAAAAAAAAAAAACACAATGAGAATGATACATGTTTTTTACTTTCCAGATTAAAACTAGCAGAACATCAAAAAAAATTAAAATTCTAGTGGCTGAGGATTTAGCTCAGCGGCATAAGCACCGGCCTTGTAAGCAGGCAGTCGTGAGTTCAATCCCCGGTACCGATAAAAAAGGAAAAAAAAATTAAAATTCTGAGGGGTAAGTATGACAAAAGATGCCCAATACCAGAATACTTAAAAATTTAAAGCATTGCTGAAAAAATTAAAGAAGACCTGAATAATGGAGAGGTATAGCATGTTAATGAGGGTGTGAGGGGATGGATGCAATAATATGCTTTGTGTGTGTGTGCAGCAATGCTGTGGACTGAATCCAGCATCTTTGCACTGAACTACTGGTTCTTTCTTTCTTTTTTGAGACAGGACTTTGCTAAACTGCACAGACTGAATTTGAACATAAACTTGTGATCCTCCTGCCTCAGAATGCTGGGATTCATAACATATTAAGATATCAACTCTTATAATTGTAGATTCAATGTAATGCTAATCAAAATCATAACATAGTTGTATGTACATGCACATATATGTGTGTGCATATTAAACACATATATATAGCATATATATATATATATATATATATATAGAGAGAGAGAGAGAGAGAGAGAGAGCAAGAGACAGAGAAAAAGAGACAGCTCAAAAAATGCATGCATATTTTCAGCAGTTCACCATACTAATAAGTGGAAGAGACTGGCCACCACTCTGAGCACCTCTTGTAATTGTAGAGGCCAAAAGTAACTCGTATTAGTCTCATTATGTCTCAATACATTTAGTATTAAAATACTTGTATAATGTCCTTAGGTAAACTTTTTTTTTTTTTTGTACTGGGGATCAAACTCACAACCTTGTACTTGCCGGATAGGTTCTTATGCCGCTGCGCTAAATCCCCAGCCCTGAGGCAGACACTTTTTAACAGACTATTTCTCTCTCAAAAATTCATATAAACTGGGTGTGGTGGTGCATACCTCTAATCTCAGCAGTAAAACTGCTACAAGTTAAGGCCAAGCTGGGTTACAAAATGAGTTCAAGGGCAGCCTGAACTACATAACAAGGCCCTGTCATAAAAAGACAACAAGTGAATAGATAAGCAGATTGTGGCCTATTTCTACAATGGATTATTACTCTACAATGAAAACAAATGGACAATGAAAAAAATGCAATAAGATGCAGGGACACAGCCCTGGTGGCTTCCAGACCACATTGCTGTCTCTCCGTTAGTTTCATTGAAGCATCTATTCTCCCCCTTAGGCCAGCATCACTGGTCCACCTGCATATCCATATCCTATATTCACCAGCCCCTAATCCTGGAATGCACTCCTCTAAAACAGGATGACCCTGTGCTGCATCCATTTGCTCTAGACTGTGCTAACTCTGGGTGCCATCTAGGCTGTGGCTCAGTGTATGCCCACATCCCTGTCCTCTATATTGGTTTTCATTTCAGACACCAAGGTGTTTATCATTCCAAAACAGGAGTGGCAAATGCATCCTATCTTGGTCAGTTTTCTGCTAGTATAACAGAATGCCACAGACCAAGTAGTTTATAAACAATTGAAGGTAATTTGCCTCTCAGTTGCAGAGGCTAGGAATTCTGAGAATTTAGTGCTGGCAGTTAACAAGGGCCCTTCATAACAGGGTGGACAGATACCCTGTGTCATAACAGAGTGGAGCAAGCGTGTGTGGACAGTGAAAGGAAACTGGGCTGAACTCATCTTAGGAAACTACTGCCATGATAACTGCATTTATCCACTCACAAGGAAAGGACACTTGTGACCTATTCAAGGGCCCACCATTGAAAATTTCTTTTTTTTTTTTTTTTTTTTTTTGTCTTTTTCCTTTTTATCAGTACCGGGGATCGAACTCATGACTGCCTGCTTGCAAGGCAGGTGCTTATGCCACTGAGCTAAACCTCCAGCCCCGAAAATTTCAATGTGAGTTTTTGAGGGAGAGATTCAAATTTCAGTAACTCCCATGCTTGAAGATGAGACAAGGCTCTTTCTAAGGTTGCTCTTCTAAGACCAAGCAGAAACCAAGTCTTCAGTAGTGAGACCACTAGTTAAATCCTTAGTGAGGTATTTTATTATACTTGACATCTGGCAGTGGGTCTATATTACAGCTTATATATCCCTGATCAACTAATCTTTCCTATCTTTATGCAAAAGTTACTAAAATTTACATATTCCTGATCAATTCTTTTCATATCTTCATATAAAAGTAAGCGACCCACACTATGCAGACATGGGATACAGAAAGAAAATGAGTTTTTTCTTTCTTTCTTTCTTTTTTTTGCAATACTGGGAATCAAGCTCAGGACCTTGTGCTTGCCAGGCAGGCACCTATGCCACTGAGCTAAATCTCCAGCCCCTATAGAAAGAGAATGAAAGCAGAATTCCTTTCCTCAAGGAGCTCACCGTTAGGAAGGACAAGTAAAAGTATAAATTCTTTTTCATAAATACAGTATAGAAATTTACTATGTAAAAGATTTAATGAGTCCAGAAGGTGCTCAAAGGATGAAGTATTTAATTTTACTTGTGATGATCACAGAGATGACTTTTGGAATTGATTCTGAAAAAGTACTAGACATTTGCCCAGGGAAATGGCATGTCAGGTGGACGGAACAATTCTATTAAAGACATGAGGGCAGCCCTGATTGATGTATTTTGAAATTTAGTTTTGGGGTTTTTCTTCTTTTTTCTCTTTTTCTCCTTGAAATAAAATGCATTTTGAGAAAAGAAAAAAAAAAGACATGGGTAGACATGGTGGCACACACCTGTAATCACTGCACTCTGGAAGATTGAGGCAGGAGGATTACAATTTTGGGCCTATCCTGGTCAATTTAGTGACTTAGAAAGACTTTGTCTCAAAATAAAAACTAAAAGGCCGGAGATGTAGCTCAGTATGAAAGCTGTGAGTTCAGCTTCAGTACTGTGTTGAGGGACCTGAGTCATGCAGTGCCTGGGAAAATTCAAGCCAGTCAGCATGGTTAGCATGACTCTGTGTGCACCCCAAGCAAGAGCAGGAGGGATGGGAGGAGAAGCCAAGTGTGAGGTTATGAGGACCTTAGCCCGGCAAATCAGCTTGGATTTTATCCTGTAGGTGAGAAGTCATCAAAATCTTTTAAGGAGTGATGGAATCAGATTGATTTTTTAGAGTCGCCTCTGTTGATAATATATAAAAGACCATTTGAGAGGGTTTAGAATGGAGGAGGAATAGCAAATAGTAAGTTTTTATAAACAGAGGCTGATGTAGAAAGTAGAGAAGAGAAGGAGTGTGAATTATATTCAGGAAGGAGAATCACATGACCGGAGATGGACCGGCATTAAAAAGGAAGGAGAGCTGAGAGAGTAGTTCGCTTAACATGCACAAGGCTTGGGGCTGGGGATTTAGCTCAGTGGCATAAGCGCCTGCCTTACAAGTGTGTAGTCGTGAGTTCAATCGCTGGTACCGATAAAAACGAAAAAGACCAAAAAAAAAAAAAGCACAAGCCTCTAGGTTTGCTCTCCAGTACCAGTAAGAAAAAAGAAGAAAGGAAAGAGAGAATGACCACTAGTTTATTTGCTCAGGGAGTTAAGTGTCGGGAGGTTATGTGGAAGAATGGATGGATAGATGTATGGTAATATGCATCACATACAGCATTAGAAAATACAGAAAGGAGCTCAGTGGTAGAGCAATTGCCGAGCATGCACAAGCCTTGGGTTTGAGCTCCAGGATGGAAAGAATGAAAGGCAGCTGGTGCTACACACTTGCGATTCCACAATTCAAGCCCCATCTTGGCAGTGTAGTGACATAGCCAGACTCAGTCTCAAAACTTAAATAATAAAAAGGTCTAGGGATGTAGTTCAGTATGAAGGCCCTAAATTTAATCCCCAGCAGTAGTTTAAAAAAAAAAAAGAAAAAGAAAAGAGAGGAAACAAGGAAGAGAAAATATAGGAAGAGTAACAGGTTGAAATGTTTGTGAATGTTTGTGGGTATAGAAGAGCTAACATGCAGCTGGCCACCTGGTCTGGAGAGAGACTTAGTCTCCTAAAGATCTTCAGTAGAAGATGGCGATGGGCAAACCTGTGGAAGGAAAGGTCCAATAGCTCACTGAGTATGGCTGGCAGCTTTCCCAGTGACCATTTCTCCCTTCTTCTTTTCTAGAGAATTTAATTTTGTTCCAGTATCTACTTTTCCTCTGAGTCCAGATGATTTAGAAGAAAGTAATTCTATCTCCACTTCTAGAGTTGATCCCAATTAGTTTAATCCAATTTCAATGTAATCAATTTATGCTTCGTGTAGGGGCACACGTCTATAATCTCAGCTACTCAGGAGGCTGAGGCAGGAGGATTATGTTTTTGAGGCAGGTTTAGGCATAATTATATGATCTCTCTTGACTGCAATTTGTGCAGGAGCCAAGGATTATGCTAATCTATACACCATTTCATCCAGATGATTGCTGTCAGTCTGTAAGTTGGTCTAATCAGACAGAAATGGAGGAAGCTTTTCACTGTGAAAGGTGGAAAGGTTTTCTTTCTTTTGTTGGACTCAAACACAGAAGCATCTGGCAGTTATCCTGTCATGATGAAAGGAGCCAGGCCACGAACAAGATTTCCTATAGAGAAAGACAGAGACACCTAAGCAAGCACTGTCTTTGAACCTCTAGTTGTGAGAGACAACACATTTTATTATTATTGTTTAAACTATTTTGAATTGAGTTTCCCATCACCTGTAATGATAAACACCCTAGTTCAAACCTGAAAGGATGCATGATTGATGAACAGTAATTTTTAAAGCAGAGGGGACCAGTTATATTTACTAAACATACAGTTTACTGTAGGAGAAGAGAGAACTGCTAGGTCACTCCATCAGAGCATACCCTAAACCATCTTACTTGTATGATTTTGGTGGAAGGTGACGTTCAGGGTTTGGTGAGTTTTCAGAGATGTAAGTAGATAGACGTCTCTACAGCAGATGGCTACTCCGATAAGACTGTGCTGACTGGTTGGCACTCAGCAGCCAGGCTGACACTGATGGGAAAATGTTCACTTTGGTAAGTTATTAAATGACTCAACAAGTGTAAACAATTTTTTTTTTTTTTTTGCTGTACTGGGGATCAAACTCAGGACCTTGTGCTTGCCAGGCAGACACTTACGCCAGTGACCTAAATCCCCGGTTCTAGTGTAAACAGTTCTGATAGTTACTTCTTGCCATGGTTACAGACAAATCAAATCAGATTTTTTATAAGTTTATGGGAACTTTATTTACAAGTCTCTTTTAATTTTTATTTTTATTAGTACATATGTGCAGTATTTAATAGTTATATTCCTTGTAGGGAATTGGTATGTGTACAAAACATAACATGTGTACATGATGTGGTTTTTAGAATATCTTTTTTTATTTATTTTTTTGGTACCAGGGATTGAACTAATGACCTCATGCTTGCCAGGCAGGCACTTACACTGCTGAGCTAAACCCCTCACCCCATGATGTGGTTTTAAAAATATAACATATCTTAATTTTTCTTTCATTCTCTTTCCTCCCCCTCACTCTTCCTTACATCCTCCATTCCAAGGCCAGTCCCTCCTTGTGTTTTTTTTTTTTTTTTTTGTCTTTTTCGTTTTTATCGGTACCAGGGATCGAACTCACGGCTGCCTGCTTGTAAGGCAGGCGCTTATGCCGCTGAGCTAAACCCCCAGCCCCCCTCCTTGTGTTCTTAAAATTTTTTCTTCCCAAATTATGCTCTTCAGCCACATTCTTTCTCTCTCTCTTTTTTTTTTTCCAGACAGCATTTCCCTATGTAGTTCAGGTTGGCCTTGAACTCATTATGTATCCCAGGCTGGCCTCAAACTCATGGGAATCCTCCTGTCTCAGCCTCCTGAGAGCTTGGCAATGATGCTTCTTTTATTGCAAATAACAGAAATCACTTCAAGCTACTTCCAGTGATGACACAGAGAGCTATCTAGAGACAGAACGACACTGGCTATAGAAGTCCTTGAAAACCCTTTAACCTTTGCTTCCCTATCTCTACTTTTTCCTCTCACCATCAGTTCGGTAGATGGGAATGTTGGACTGAAGGGTTAGGGTCCTAAATGCATTCTACACTGCAATAGGTTTGAGTAGATTCAGGTAAGGTAATGAGAAGACAAAACAGTACAGCTCTCAAGAGGCAGGTTCTATACTTTTATGTTTCTCATTATATTCCCATTTTGCTGCTTTCACTGACAGCAAAGTTTGTGCTTCACTCTTCTGTTTGTCCAGACAGCCCAGATCTTCTTCCTGCTGATCTTAAGCATACCTAAAAGAATTATCCCAGTCTTCACATGCTGCTACCAGTGATTATACCAACTCTTTGGTTCTGAAAATCCTTGAGGGAAAATTAACATTTCAGATTTTAGTCCAGCCCAATTTGTATTTGTATTAGTCACATTTCTTCTCATCACTGAGACACAATACCCAATATCCACATCTTAAAGGAGCAAAGATTTAACTTGGCTCACAGTTTTGGGGAATTCAGTCATAGTTATCTGGTTCCAAGGCAGGAATATCATGGTGGACGAGCAAAGCTGTTCAGTTTATGGCAGCTGGGAAGCAGAGTAGGGGAACTGTATCAAAAAGGCATAAATAACAGTGGTCCTGACCTTTCTGGCACCAAGAACTGGTTTAATGGAAAATAGATTTTTCATGAATGGCAGTGATGGGCTAGCTTCAGGATGATTCAGCTGTACTACATTTATTCTGGATTTCATTTCTACTATTATTATATATAATAAAATAATTCAGAATCAATGGGAGGCCTGAGCTTGTGTTCCTGCAACCAGATGGACCCATCTAATGGGTGACAGGAAAGAGTGACACTCAATCACCACAGACATATTGTAAACACTAAGGTACATTGCTTACGTTGTCTATTCTGTAATTTCCTTTTGGTTGTTGTCATTGAAGCAACCCCTGCCTCACAAAGACAGGATGTTAGAAATGGAAGCAGGGGGGGCTGGGGATTTAGCTCAGCAACATAAGCGCCTGCCTTGCAAGCAGGCAGTCGTGAGTTCGATCCCTGGTACCGATTAAAAGGACAAAGACAAAAAAAAAAAAAAAAGAAAGAAAGAAAAGAAATGAAAGCAGGCTTTGCATTGATTTTATGGCAATCTCAGGATACTGTGCCTTGACTTTAATCCAGAATATATGGAGATTTGAAGTTGTTTCAGACATACATTTAAGATCATCATCATTTGTGATCTCAAGCAGTAAATCCTCTGCTAGCAAAAACAAAGTTAATTCACCTGGCTTATTCACAAGTGGTATGGATCGATTCCTTCTGAGTTCTAGGATCCTTGGTAGTGGAGAAGTAATGCTGAAATTCTAATTTTTTAAGGAGGAAAGGTTTATTTAGTTCACAGTGTATAAAGGTTTCAGTCCATAATCAGTTGGCTCCAAGGCAGGGTGTCATGGCAGAGGGGCAGCAGTTCATGGCAGCAGAAGACAACAAAAACAACAAGAGCAAAATGGCAGAAAGGGATCTCTTTCTTCCCTTTTTATCTTACCCAAACTGCTGGGATTAGGGTGGTGTGAATCCCATCAGTGGAGTGACTCAGCAATCATCCAGCCTTAATCTCAGCACTCTTTCTCCAGCATTGCACTATGAATCAGTTACAAACTCTAGATTCGGATACCTCTGAAAAAGCCGTCCCCACCTTGTGATTGCATGAGGCTTTGGGGGGATATCTGGACACAAACCATAACATTCTGCCCCTAGTCCCCCAATGACTCATGTACATTCCTTCATGCAAAAGGCATTTAGTTCATCTGAAAGAGTTAACAAACTTCTAACTGACTTAGCATTACTGAAAAATCCAAGTCCCAAGTCTCTTCTGAGATTTAAGGCAAACTCTTAGCTACCCGCCTCTGTAAAAATGAAAAGAAAGTTAAACACTTCCAACATTCAACAGCACAAAATATACCTTTTCATTCTAAAAGCTACAAATGGGGATACAAAAGAATGAGACCAAAACAAGTAAAAAATCCAGCAAGGCAAACATTAAATTCTATAATTCCATGTGTAGCATTTGAGGCAATCTGAGGCAAGTTGTGAACCCCAAAGGGGTTGGGTGGCTCTGTAACTTCTGTAATAGTGGTTGTAACTTCCATAGCTTCTCTTGTAGGCCTTCTCTGCTCCCTCCTTGCAATTTTCTTTAGATGATCCATGTTCCTGGATTCTCCAAACTTCTCCACTCTTCCTTTAGATTCTCACTCACAGCTTCATGCCCTGTCCTCTTAGGGGCATACTGCCTGGTTTCCCAGGCCTTCTGAAATCTGTGGGGAAGCCTCCCTGAGACCACAACTCTTCCATTCTGTATGCATCTAAAAACTGCACCATGTGGATGATGCCAAGATCTGCTGCCAATTGAAGCAGTAATCAGACTTCCCTGTCTTTTAGCTATAGGGTTTGAGTGCCTGCATTGCTGAACACTTGGAGGAATCCAATACTGAGAAACAAATTTTGCATGCCACTACCATTCTGGGAATATAGTGCTCTGCAACTTTTCTGTCAAAGCAAAGTCTTTTGTTTTTTTGTACTGGGAATCAAATTCAGGACATCAAATTCTGGACCTTGTGCTTGCCAGGCAGGCACTGTGCTGCTGAACTATATCCCCGGTCTCAGAGCAAAGTCTTTAGTTTTTGCAATTTTGAGACTACAAAGGGTAGAGTCCTGAGGCTTCTTGTGATGCCCTCAGGCCATCTTTTTTTTTGTCTTTTTTGTCTTTTTCCTTTTTATAGGTACCAGGGATCGGCGCTTATGCTGCTGAGATCAATCCCCAGCCTCCAGGCCATCTTTTATATTCTCCTGTTCCTATGCAGCAATCAAGATCTCCTCTGCTCTATCTGTGCAGTCCACAGCTTTACTGGAGTTTCCTTCCTGGCCAAACTCACAACAGTTTAAATCATTCTGCTGAGCTCTTTGCTCTTGGTTCACAACATAAATTTGGCTAAAAGCCCCCAATAGTAGCCATGCCACCACGTCAGCATTCGACTGCCTTGAAATTGCTTCTGCCAGATTAATTAACTAGTCTCAGGCAGTCTCTGGAAAGGAGCAAAATGCAGACAAACTTTCTTCCACGCCATAACACACATTGTCTAGAGCCCAACAACCAATGCATTTCTTCTTCCCAGAAGAAACCTCCTGAGCCTGCAGGATTTCTATCAGGCTTTGGGTTTCCTGAGTTCTGACAAGAATCTCCCCCACAGAACAGCCTAAAGCATTCCAGCTGTGCTTTTTCAGTTGGCATCTCTGAACCTTTCCAAATTCTTCTCACAGGCCATTCCCAGACTCCTGAACCACATGGTAAGGGATAGTCACAGTAATGACCCCACTTCTCTGGTAACAAATTTTGTACTGGTTACTTTTTTCTCATTGCTGAGACACACCCAGAGTTAAAGAGAGAAAGATTTATTTAGCTCAGTTTGTAGAGGTTTCATTCCATAATCAGCTGGCTCCAAAGCAGGGTGGCATGGCAGAGGACGAATCATTCATGGTGGTTAAAGACAGCAAAGGCAAAGGAGCAAAAGAGTGGAAACTCTTGAAAGCTGAGATAAATAATTATGCAGTAAGGGCTGGGGATTTAGCTCAGTGGCACAAGCACCTGCCTGGTAAGCATGAGGTCATGAGTTTGATCCTTGGTACAAAAAAAAAAAAAAAAAAAGTAATCATGCACCAGCTGGGAGAAAGAAGGACCTGGCATCTCTGCTAATGTTTAAAACATCAAAAATCCCAATGTTCACTTGCTACTCCCATAACTGTACTTTGGCTTTGAATGTAGCCACTTTATCTGCTGATTTTAACATGGTTCTTATTCTCCCTTGAACTGACTGATTGAGATTACGGAGCAGGTTAAATATGTCACATGAATAAGCAAGTTTTGCAACTATTCTATGTCACTGAAATATTCTGCCAATGACAACTATTTTCCCAAAAGAAATCTCTGGAGTAGCTTGTAAAACTCAAAAACTATGGGTACACAACATTCATAAAGCTGTTTCATTTCTGTGCATGAGACAATGGGTATGATGTCACCCATTTTCTCAGAGCTGCATAAACAGATGTAAGTTAAAGGAATGCGCTTTAATGTGATTGGAAGTTTTAATCACACCCTGAAAAATGTTAAGTTTTGATGACATTTTTCAACTAGTTGGTGTTTCTCCATTGATGACGCAGTGCATAGACTGATATTCAGAAGCAACCTCTTTGACTTGAGTAGTGAAATCAAAAAACTGTCCAGTCATGGGAGCTGCTCTGTCTGTGCACATACTGGCACAAAATGACCAGGTCAATTTTCCTGATAGGTAATTATGAAACACTGGAATATTTTCTCAGATGTGTTGTTATTGGTTGGCAACAAAAGTGCACACAATAGTTCCTCGTGTACATCCTCCTGAAAACATATCCCACAAAAACAAGCATTGCTGCCTTATTGTTAGGCTTGTCAACCTGAACTGTACTATTTCATAAATTGATCTAGTCATGGTGCTGGCTGAAAGAGTAATACATGCCACCTTTTAAACGTCAGTCTCTCTTACAAGTTCTTGACAAACCTGCCTGGCAGTAGGCAGGATCAACCCTTCAACAGTAGTACAGGGTTTCTTAGCTTTAGCAGTGCAGTTAGCCAACAAGAATGATGCTTTCAGTGCAGACACCTTTGATGAAGAGATGGACTAAAATAATTTCTTCTGTTTTTCATGCTTGTTTTTTTTTCTTTTGAAAAACTCCAAAGGCTTGTCTTTTATTTTTTTTAAGGCTTGTCTTTTAATGCACCCCCATAGTTATTTAATTTTAAAAATATATTTATTTATTTATGTTATTAGATATTGAATCCAGGGCCTTTGTACTGAACTATATTCTTGATCCTATTTTCTATTTTAGGACAGGGTCTTGCTAAGTCACTATTTTGCCCATGCTGTGTTCAAACTTGCACTTTTCTTGTGTTAGTCTCCCAGGAGTGCTGGGATTATAAACATGTGCCACCGTGTCTGACTTGTATTTTTTCTTCTCAGAATTGTCTACTTAGGTTCTTTGCCCATTCTTTTTTTTTCTTTCTAAGGGATCAAATTCATGACTTCATACTTGCCAGGCAGGTGTTTATGCCACTGAGCTAAATCCCCAGCCTCTCTCTCTCTCTCTCTCTCTCTCTCTCTCTCTTATTTTTTTGATACTAGGAATCGAACTCATGACTTCATGTTTGCCAAGCAGGCACTACTTATGCCGCAGAGCTAAGCCCCCGGCTCCTCCCAGCCCCTCTTTGCACATTCTTTATTTTTAATTTTTATTTTTATTTTAAAGGGGGTAAAATTAAACACAATGAAACAGAACAAAATAGGACATAAGAAAGCAATGTAAGAGATATAAATTTCAAAGCTAGTTGACTGGAGATCTTCACTGTCTATCATATTGTCTCTTGTTTTCTTCCAAATAGTTGTCCATGTCTTCGCATACAGAGAATTCATTCAAAACAACATAGTATAAAACTGATCTGAACAGAATGAGGAAGGCGATTTAGGTCTTCAAAACCAGACAATAGAGAAGTCACTAATGGCTGTCATCGTCTCTCTTGTTCTCTTCAAAACATCTATCCATACTTTCATGTATATTGAAGTTCAACAAAACAAAACAGGTTGGGGGAAGGGGTTTCTTGGTTTCCTGGTGCTCCAGGTCCCAGCATGGCTCGGGTTACAGTAAATGCCTGTGGCTCCTATCCTGAGCCACCGGAGCCTGCCACGATCACAGCCGCTCACCAGGGGGGTAGAGGTTGCTTGGTTTCCCAATGTTCCAGGTCTCAGCATGACACGGGTCCTAGTAAACCCAGTGGCTTCTGTCCTGGGCTGCCGTAGCCTGCCATGCTCCCAGCTGCTCACCAGGGCTGGGAGGGGTTGCTTGGTTTCTCAGAGTTCCAGGTCCTGGCATGGTGCAAATCCCAGTAAACTCCAGTGGCTCCCTTCCTCGGCTGCCAGAGCCTGCCACGCTCACAGTGGCTTACCGTGGAAGGGGGTGGAGTTGCTTGGTTTCCCAGCATTCTAGGTCCCAGCATGGCACAGGTCACTGCAGCTGCTCCGCAGCCTGCCAGGTTCACAGCTGCTCATGGAGGGGGGGGGTTTGCTTCAAGCTGTTTCTTTCTAATGAATTGGCCATTTCACTGCCCAAGTTCTGAAATAGCCAACAGGCCATAGAAAAACATCTCTTTAGGCTCCTGCTTGAAACCAACAGTGTCAAGAAGCTGCCAGCCTTGATTCAGGGCCAGTCTTTGTGCATTCTTAAATCAGGTTATTTATTTTCTTACTGTTGAGTTTCTTATATATTTTGGATATTCACCCTTTATCAAATGCATGACATGCAAATATTTTCTGCCAATCTGCAGGTTGTTTCATGATACTGCTGTTTTCTTTGCTCTGTAAAAGCTTTTTAGTTTGATGTAATTTCATTTATCAATTTTTGCTTTTGTTCTTTCTTTTGAGATTAAATCAAAAGATTAATTCCCCAGAACACTGTTGTATACTTTTCCCTAAAGAAGTCTTCACTGAAAGAAAAAACCTTGGCACTGGGAGTATAGCTCAGTGGTGGAGTATGTGCTTAGCATCAGTGAGGCCTTGGGTTCAACTCTAGCACCAAGAAATAAGAAGGAAAGAAAGAAAGAAAGAAAGAAAGAAAGAAAGAAAGAAAGAAAGAAAAAAAGTTGGAGCCCTCTAGATTAGTATCATTTAACAGCCAGTCTCTGGTTATGGGGCATCCCTCCGCATAGTGCCTCAGCAGGAACCCCACCTGGCAGGGGCAGTAGGGTGGTGACAAAGTACGTGAGGACTGAAGTCAACTCCCAGCCCTAGTTTGCTGACTCAAATTTTTTGAAATGGAGCAAGACCCTCGGTCAGAATATTTGATTAAGGTGCCAGGTTCAGTGGCACCTTACTGCTGTGATTACCTCTGTAATTCTCTGTAATCCCAGCACTTGGAAGGCTGAGGCAGGAGGACCATCATGAATTCGAAACCAGTCTGAATTACATAGTGAGGCCCTGTCTCAAAAACAAAAAAACAAAATAAAATAAAAAAGAATGGAAATAAAGCTTTTGTAAATGGGCAGGAGGGGAAGAGTTGAAGGGAAGGTAGAGGAATGGGGAAAAAAAGAATCAAGTTCTATCATGTACAGGCACAAAGTCCCTATGATAAATGTGATCATTATGTATATCTAAAATGAGATGGAGGTTTAGCTCAATGGTGCAAGTGCCTGCCTTGCAAGCATGAGGTCATGAGTTCAATCCTCAGTACCAAAAAAAAATTCTTATGTATATCTAAAAAATACCAATAAAATCTGATTGAAAAAAAGGGAAGAGAAGGAAAGGAAAAAATAATGAAAATTTGATTATGTCAATTTTTGCTTGTTTCTCAAGAATTTAAAAGCAAAAAAAATTTTTTTTGCTTATTATGAAGTTTCTAGTCACTACTGGTTCAGATCGACCCCAAGAGAGTAACTGATGAAAATGTCCCCACATGGAGTTTACTTTATCAAATGATTCTTTTCTGCCATTATCCCAATTTAGGATCAAGAATTGCTAGAGAGGGCTGGGATTTAGCTCAGGTGCATTAGCGCCTGCCTGGCAAGCAGAAGGTCATGAGTTTGATCCCCAGCACAAATAAGTAAATAAATAAATAGAATTGCTGGAGAGGCAGAGTGAGTATCTCTGTCATGTTAATTTGGGTCAAATATAGGACCTACCTGTTCAAGCCTGGCATTTTGGAGGCAGTTCAGTTTCTGCAGGATTTTAATCCTTTATGCATTTTAAAAAGTGGTGGTGATGCAGGAGTTTGAACCCAGGGTTCACACTGTACTACTGAGCTACACTCTCTGGTTTTATGGTTCACTATCATCATAAATTTCTCACTTAAAGGCTGGCCATAATGGTGCATGCCTATCATCCAAGCACTTGCGAGGATGAAGCAGGTGGATTGCTGTGAATTTGAGGCCAGCCTAGGCTACACAGTGAGTTGAAAGTCAGGTTGAACTACATAGTGAGACCTGTCTCAAAAAAACAAACAACAACAAAGAAAACAAAACAATATAACAACAAAACTCCCTCATTTAAAAAAAATTAGAATTATTTTCCTTTTTAAAATTTTGATATAGCTGGGTGTGGTAGTGCATACTTGTAATCCCAGCACTCGGGAGGCTGAGGCAGGAGGATCGCTGCAAGTTCGAGACCAGCCTGAGCTACAAAGTGAGCCCAAGGCCAGCCTAAACTGCATAGAGGCCCTGTCTCAAAAAAATTTCTTTTTGACATGTCAGACTTATGCAGAAGCTATAAAGATAATCGAAAGAGCTGTACATGACGGCGTATGCCTATAATCCCTGCATTCAGGACACTGATGCAGGAGGATTTTTATGAGTTGGAGGGTAGCAGACCAAAAAATAATACAATTTTTGGAGTCCCTTCACCCAGATTCTCCAAATGTTAATATTTCTTGACATTTGTTTTGTTCCTACTGTGTGTGTTTGTGTACATGTATGTAAAATTTTCTGAACATTCTGAAAGTAAATTGAAGATATGATGCTTTTTTACTTCTAAGTTATTTAGTATATGTTTCCTAAAAACAAGATATTCTCTCTCTCTCTCTCTCTCTCTCTCTCACTATCTCTCTCTTTCTCTCTGGATATTCTCTTATACAACCAGAGTATCATTACTAAAATCAACAAATTAACAATGCTATAAATCAGACACAATGGCGTATGCCTGTAATCCCAGTACTTAGGAAGCTGAGACAGGAGGATGATTGTAAGTTAGAGACCAGCCTGGGCTACAAAGTGAGCTCAAGGCCAGCCTGAACTGCATAGCAAGACCCTATCTTGAAAAGACAAAAAACAAAAAACAAACAAACCAACAAAGACAATGCTACAGTGCAATTTTTTTGGAGACAGGATCTTGCTATACATACAGTGCAGGATGGCCTTGAACTCATTATGTAACCCAAGCTGAACTGCAACTCATGGCAATCCTCCTGCCTCAGCTCTCCAAGTGCTGGGGTTACAGAGGTATGCTACCATACCTGGCACTAGAATACTTCTATCTAATCTGGAAAAAATTTCATATTTCCAGGTGCCCGATAATATCTTCTATAGAAAAGAAATCCTGGTTCATGCATTATAGTCAACTGTCAAACTTCTTTAGTCTCATTTAATCTAGACTGATTCTTCAGGCTTTGTTTTGTGTGTGTGTGTGTGTTTTTTTTTTTTTTTTTTTTTTTTTTTTTTTTGGTACAGGGTATGGAATTCACGACCTTGTGCTTGCCAGGCAGACACTTAGGTTGCTGAGCTAACTCCCTGGCCTTTTGCATCATATTTTTTTTTTAGATTACATATTCTCATCTTAGCAATAGTTGTTCAAGTTACAAAATTGGAGCATATAAAGTGGACGTTCAAACAGTGAGAGTGCAAACGGTTTTGTTCAGTGATCCCAAAAAACTCAGTAATGTGGTTATCTATCTTTTTTTTTTTTTTGTCTTTTTCATTTTTATCAGTACCAGGGATTGAACTTACGACTGCCTGCTTGCAAGGCAGGCGCTTATGCCGCTGAGCTAAATCCCCAGCCCTGGTTATCTATCTTATACACTTAAACATACATGCAGTTATAACCTTTAGAGCACTTTCTTTTCTTTTCTTTTGTACAATGACAATTACACATTTTGGGTTTTATTACTCCCACAGTTCTTATTACTTTTTTTGAAGAGAGTAAAACCAAATGTGACATATCAGAACAGAGTCAGTCAAATCAAAAGGATGGACATAATAGATAATGTAAAAACAAAATACAAGGTGATCAACAATGGTTACCATACTGCCTCTTGCTATTTTAAGAAGAATTGCCAGTTATAATAAAATTGAACAAAACCGTAAAGAATAAAACCAAAGCATTGGAGACATTACAGGACTTTATAAGAAGATAATAGTCAACAGGATGGGCGTCATAATGATTCTTATTGACTTCACAGTTTTGCCTATACTTTCGAACTTGGCACTATCAAACAAAGCAGAATAGAGGAAAATCAGTGAAAACAAGATGGTGAGGACAATACAGGATTTCAAATCAAGTTAATAGGAAATCAAAGTAGTTTACTATAATGTACCCTGCTATTTTTTATTTATTTTTCCCTTAATTAAAAACATAGAAAGAAAAAAGTAACAAAAGGGGGGATTGAGATAAATGAGGGCGTAACAACAGAACAGCGCAGGTCAAAACATAACCATTTTAGCAAAACAGTGTTTCACCACAAGATATCCTGACATAAAAATAGTTACCGTAGTGTCTCTTTCCTTGAAATCTTTGAGTATAACTTCATATACTGTAGCACCAAACATATCAAGACACTATAAAACCATTCAAGGGAGTGACATTATTACAGGGTATTTAGAACCAATTAACAGAAAATAAACAATGGTTTCTGTATAATCTCCTTGTCTGTAAAAGTTTTTACTTATATTATCATATATAATAAAATCCAATAAGATACAACCTTTTAAGACCAATGGAGACAGAAAAATACAAGTTTGGTGGGACTTTAAAACAAGATGATACTAAATCAGCACTAGCTATTATGATGTCTTGTTTTCTCCAAAATAGCTGTTCCTACCAATCGATCTTCTCTGCTTCATTTCTGTTGAGCTCTTTTTCTGTCATTAGTTGTCAGTTTGTCTTCTTCATTTCGCTTTCTGCTCCATTTATTGTGGCCTCTCTGCCTCTATTTCTAGAATCTTGGTATTTTCCTTTTTTGGAATATCCTGCAGTATTCTCTGTAGAGTTGAATTAGTGGTTGCAAATTCCCCCAGTTCCTCTTTATCCTGGAAGCACCTTGTTTTCCCATCAATTTCTAGGGACAGTTGTGCAGGATATACCAATCTTGGCTGGAGGTTATTATCTTTCAAAGCTTGAATTATTTCCCTCCACACTCTTTGTGATTTGATGGTTTGTGCCGAGAAGTCTGCTGTAATTCTGATGGGTATTTCCTTATAAGTGACTTGTTTCTTGTCTCTGCCAGCTTTTAATATTCTGTTCTTATATTGAATTTCTAGAATTTTGATTATTATATGCCTGGGTGTAGCTCTGTTTGGGTTGTAGGTGGCTGGGGTTCTGTATGCCTCATACATCTGAGTATCTTTACCATTTGCTAAATTAGGGAAATTCTCTTGGATTAGTTCTGTGAATAGCTTTTGTAGTCCATTTGTTTGTGTCCCTATTTCTTCTTTTATGTTTTTAATTCTTAAGTTATAGATCCTCTTATCATCTTCTAGCCTTTGTATTGTTGCTGTTTTTTTGTTTTTTTAAAGAAGTTTTTCATTTCATGCTCCCATATTACAAATCTGCCCTCCAATTCAGATAATCTATCCTTAGTTTCTTTCAAGCTGTTATGCCAGTGTTTTGTTTTAGTTTCCTGGTAATGTCTTTGAACCTGCTTCACGTATTCTATGTTTTCTCTATTTTCTCCATCAAACAATTCTCCCTTTTTTTTCTGTTCTTCCATTCGACCATTTGTTTTTTCTTGGGCAGTGCTTAGCATTTCTCTAACTATTCTACTTATATCTTGCTTCAGGTCATTAATAACTTCATTCCTGAACTCGTCTATGAGGCTCTGGAAATAGCGCTTTATGTCTATTGGTGCCGTGTCTGATATTGCATGTTTCTCAGGATTGGGGGCCCCTTTCTTGTTGCTCCCTCTTCCCATATTTTTTGTTCCTTCCATATAAGTGTATATAGGAGGCCCAGTTTCTTTCTTTGTTGGTTACAGTTTGTTTGAATTGTGCCAGCTAGGTGTTCCTGCTCACTGCAGTGTACTAGGAAGACACAGACCTGGGCAGCCTATGCTGGGCCCGCCCCTCCAGGTCAACCTGCCAAAGGTTTCACTGCTAGAGTGCACCTCCATGTGCTGGAACCTGGTTTGGACTAGCCTACTGGGTCTTAGTCAGTGGTGTCATGCAGGCCAGGCACTGCCCACCAATCCCACTTGAGAGGGGAATATGTGACTGAAGTCACTGCAACAGCCTGTTCCGGCTAGTCTGCCCGATCCCAATATGTCCTTTGCTGAAGTTTCCTACTCTAACGGAAGGATCCCTAATCTGCTCACTCATCCCAGGTCGATGCAGGGCTCCTGGCCGATCCCACTCTCAACTCCATTCACTGCTTCCCACTCTCAGAGCTTTCGCGCCTCTCTCCTTGCCGCAGTGATTGGGACGCAGCAGTTGCTGCAGGAAATTCAAATCCCAGCTTCCAGTGGTGCAGGGTCCAGCTTCTGCACTGAGACCTTATCTGTTCCTGTTTTATCACCGGGATTACATTTCCAGTTGGTTTCTCTTAGTTTAGTTCATTCCTGGGTTGGCAAAGTATATCTCCCTTTGCTTAGGATTTCTCGCCCAGCACCGTTCCTGGATTTTAAGTGCGGTTTCTCAGAGAGCCTCCGAAGCTGCTGCTATCTGTCCGCCATGTTCTCCTGGAAGTCTTGCATCATATTTTAATATCATCTGGTTTTTCCAGTACTGAAAGTTGAACCCAGGGCCTTTGCATTGAGCTACATCCCCAGTATTTTTTCTGTTTATCTTGAAGCAGGACCTCACTAAGTTGCTAAATTGCCCAGGTTGGGCTCAAATGTCATCCTTCTGGCTCAGCATCCCAGAGTGGTGGGAATACACATGTGTTCCACCAGACCCAGCCATATCATGTTTTCAAATGGTAAAGGCCAGTAATTTTGAGCATCCCTCAATTTGGTTTGTTCAATAATCCGCATTATTAGTTCTCAGGCTGTGTAAATGTGGCAGGAATATGATGAGTGATGTGTTTATTGTAGCACATTAAATTAGAGGCACATGACATGGATTTCTGCTGATATATATATATTTTTTGTCTTTTTCGTTTTTATCAGTACCAGGGATCGAACTCATGACTGCCTGCTTGCGAGGCAGGCGCTTATGCCGCTGAGCTAAATCCCCAGCCCCAATTTCTGCTGATATTAACTTGTCATATAGTTAAGTCACTATCTGTGAAGTTTCTAAAATGTAAAGATATCATTACCGATTTATAATTAATAAGTATCTTTGAGACTTTGAGGAAATACTTTGAAGCTAACTTTGATCCATACATTAGCTGATAGAGAGACTGGAGATTAAACTCAGTGCCTTTGAGCTACATCACCAGCATTTTCTTCATTTTCTTTTTTCTTTTTGAGATAGAGTTTCACTATGCAGTTCAGCCTGGCCTTGAACTCACTTTATAGCCCAGGCTGGCCTCAAACTCATGGTGATCCTCCTGCCTCAGCCTCCCTAGTGCTGGGATTACAGGCATGAGCCACCACAGCAGGCCAATGCTATGGTTTTAAAGACATGATCTCTTCCTGACAGTCGTCATTTCTTTAGGATGTTAGTTCTATAGGGACCTTCCAGGCACTCAAAGTCTAACTTTAGTCATCCTCAGTACTCTTTTCCCGACCTAGTTCTCAGGCTTCTAATGTGAAAGGACATCTGGGAAGTACTGTTATGTCTTACACATTATCTCCAAGTCCACTTACTATAACCTATGAAAAATCATGTTCTAGTGGGGCAGCATTGTACAGAGAAATGTTCCTCCGTGTCCTGAATGTTAGGCTTTTTCTTTCTCCCATCAATATACATGGCATTTGTCAGGAGGCTCCTCAAGGCCAATGAACACCATAACTTCAGTCACAAAATCTAGTTGGCAAATAATTTGGTATGGTTTAACATCTGACAAGGAATGGGTTAATTTTCCTAGCCTGTCCTTACATCATTTCCAACAGTAGACAGGAAAAATTTCCTCTACACGACTTTTTCCCGATCCCTTGTCATCAGCAAAATCTGGGACAGAAAGCTGATCTTTTCAGAGACTGTGCTTTTCCTCAGGCACAAAAGAATGATTGACACAGCATAGTAGCTCCTGTCAATGTATGACCCAAAGCCTCACCTTGACATCTACTCTGGCTCTGTCCCTGCTCACTTCATAGGCAGGAACAGGTTAATCCATAGTGGTCAGTTCTGTGGTTCTGCTGAGGGCCCGTGGTCTGCAAACCCATGCTTAGTATTGATTTCCCATTACACAAATAACCAAAGCCCAGTGAGGCTCGAGAAAAAGAAGGGAATTACAAAGATTCATTGGATAATCTCATGACTAAGGACATGGCACAAAATGCAGGCAGGCTAGAACTGGCACAATACACCTCTTTTACTTCTTCTTCTTCTTCTTCTTCTTCTTCTTCTTCTTCTTCTGCTGCTGCTGCTGCTGCTGCTGCTGCTGCTGCTGCTGCTGCTGCTGCTTCTTTTTCTGCTTCTGCTTCTGCTTCTGCTTCTGCTTCAGTAGGGGCATTGAGCCCAGAGATTTCAGGCTGAGCTATATGCCCTTCTCTTCACCATTTAGGCAGGCTCTTTTTTTGTACCCAGGATCAAACTCAGGGCCTCACGTTTGCCAGGTAGGCACTGTACTGCTGAGCTACATCCCCAAGCCTGACATATCAATTTTTGACCATGCACTAAACAGAAAGGAAAAATCACCTCAGTTTAACCACTCTCATTTTAGAGATCTTTTTAAATTAGTAATATAACGGGGCTGGGGATTTAGCTCAGCGGCATAAGCACCTTTCTTGCAAGCAGGCGGTCATGAGTTTGATCTCCCGTACCGATTAAAAAAAAAGAAATTAGTAATATAACAAGCATTGAAAGAAGGTTAGAAGATTATCTTTGGTTTTAGAGACAGAGAAATGTTATTTAAGAAATTAAAACTTTGGCTGGGTATGGTGGCAGTACCAGGGAGGCTGAGGTAGGAGGATTGCTGCTAGTTTGGGGCCAGTCTGGGCTACATAGGGAGTCCAAGGTTAGGGGGAACTATACAGTAAGATGATGGCTCAAAAAACAAGTGCTCTGAAATTTTGTCTGTTTTTTATTTCTTATCTCTTCCTCTTCTTCCACTTCTCTATCTTCTTCTTAAACCTTAAATTCTAACCCCTGAGGGCAAAATTGACTTGTACACTGCATATAATTTTCTGGTTTGTTTTAGGTTTTGTTATATAACCATAAATCTAGTTCATACAGCAAATTAAGAGATAGCTCGGTTTGTCACTTGTTAGGTTGCATTTGATGCTCTCATTTGATCACTATAGCCAACATTGACATAACTGTTCTAAACAGCTGTTCTTCCTGGTATTCCATGACTGATATTGACTAAGGGTCACACAAAATACTGTGGCTCAGTGCAAAAGAATCAGGGACCAGGCCAAACAAGCAACAACTTCTCATCTCCAGCAAACTGAAGATGTAAGATCTTCCAATAGACTCAAACCCAAAAACCAGCTACACCTGGAAGATACCGCAGAGAAGTAACTATCATCTAGGGATCCTAAATACTAGCAATAAAGCAATCCACCAACGCAGTTTACAGGCTTCACCCCAGGAATTAAACTAAAAAAAAAAAAAAAAAGAAAAGAAAAAGACACTTAAACAAAATTCAACCCCAGACATCAAGTTCACCAAAGGCAAATCCAGGGGACAATGAGGTAGGATAATCTGAAAGCCTACCACCTGGCCCCCCTGAAGTGGTAACAACAAAAGCAATTGAATGAGGATATGGAAAAAATGAAAACAGAAATAATCTCTCAGATAAAGACCATGCATAGTGACACTAGAGCAGATATAGACAAAAAATAGATGAGCTTAAGAAAATTATGAAAGTTTGGGGCTGGGGATTTAGCTCAGCGGCATAAGCGCCTGACTTGCAAGCAGGCAGTCGTGAGTTTGATCCCCGGTACCGATAAAAAGACCAAAAACAAAAAAAAAACAAAAAACAAAAAGCAGAATATATCACAAATGAAGTTAAAAAAATGTTCACAGATGTCATGGCAGAAAACTTTCCTGGGAGAGAAAAGCAATTTGACATTCAGATAAGTGAGGCATATAGAATCCAATTAGCTATGATCAAAAATTCTACAGCAGGCATATCAAGATTTCAGAAATTCAACACAAGAATGGAATTTTTTTTTACTTTAAAGAGAATAGAACCCAATCAAACAAATAAAGAATAAAAACAATCCAAAACAAAGCAGTGAAAATGGGCAATCCAAACACAACATTGAATAAAACAAGTCAATAAATCAGCACAAAACAAAACAGGAAGAACAATACTGCACATTGCTATCCTCAAAATAGTTGCTCAGGTTACCAGATGCATGGATAAAACAAAACAGTAAAATGGAATAAAACACTGGATTTCAAAACAAGACAGGGAAGGCTGAGGATTTAGCTCAGTGGCATAAATGCCTTCCTGGAAAGTATGTGATCATGAGTTCAATCCCAGGTACAAAAAACAAAAATAAAAAAAAATCCAGGAAGATATCTCCCACAGTTGATACAACGTATACTGCCATCCTTCAAGTAGATGCCCAGATCACCCGCCCCAGGCTTGCAGAGTCAACCAACCAATATAAGCATTAAGTTATTCCCTTCCCCTCAGTTGCTATCATCTCATTATGAGTCGTCCAAATCAGCAAAGGGAGGGGAGGGTTTTCTGGTTTCTGCTCTTCTGGTTTTTCAGCTAGAGCACTGGCTGGCTCATGGGAAGGCATGGTTTATCTTCTGGATGACATTCTTACCCACCAGCATGGTGGAGAAGAACAGAATCTTAAAAGCTGTTAGGGAAAGGAAACAAATCACCTATAAAGGAAAGCCCAACAGAATGACAGCTGACTTCTCAGCACAAACTCTCAAGTCAAGGAGATCTTGGAGTGAAGTACTCCAGGTTCTAAAGGAAAACAACTTTCAATCCAGATTGATGTTTTCTGCAAAACTATCTTTCAAAACTGATGGAGAAATCAGATACTTAAATGACAAAGAACATCTGAGGAAATTTATGACCACCCAACCAGCACTCCAAAATGTTTTGAAGGACTTTCTAGAAAGAGATAAGGACTACAGCTCCATGAACCCCAATGAAAGGAATCCACCAGGAAAGGCAAACAATTAGAGGGGAAAAAAAAGGAAGGAGATCCAACACCAGAAAAATAACCCGGCAAAGATGTCAATACATATCAGTTATAACTATTAATGGTCTCAATTCACCAGTCAAAAGACACAGACTGGCAGAGTGGATCAAGAAGCAAGATCCAACAATATGCTGCATACAAGAAAAACATTTAATTCAAAATGAAATTCATAGGCTGAAAATCAAGGGATGGAAAGCAACACTCCATGTGACAAGAAATCAGAAAATAAAGCAGGGATAGCTATTCTATTTGCAGACAAAGTGAATTTCAAACCAAGACTGATTAAGAGAAAGAAAGAAGGTCACTACATCCTTGTAAAAGGAACAATCAAGAAGAAGAGATAATAATCATAAATAACTATGCAACAAATACCAGTACACCCAACTATATAAAACAATTGCTAATGAACATGAAAAATGTAAGAAGCCCTAATACAACTGTATCGGGAGACCTCAATACCCCACTGTCACAAAAAGACAGATTAACTAGACAAAAAAATCAATAATGAAGTATGAGAAGTAAATCAATCTTCTGAACAAATGGACTTAGTAGATGTCTATAGAGTGTTCCACCCAACATCAGAATACACGTTCTTCTGGATGTTCTCCAAAGAGACCATCTAATGTCTCACAAGACATGCTTAAGTAAAAAAAAAAAAAGACATGCTTAAGTAAGTGCAAAGGAACTAAAATTACTAACAAACATGAAAAATCAAATAAGCCCTAATACTATTGTATTGGAAGACCTCAATTCCCCACTGTCACAAAAAGACAGATTAACTAGACAAAAAAAATCAATAATGAAATATTAGAACTAAATCATACTTTTGAGAAAATGGTTTTAGTAGATGTCTATAAAGTGTTTCACCCCACAACATCAGAATACACATTCTTCTCAGCTGCACATGGGACATTCTCCAAAATGGACCACATACTGGCTCATAGAATATGCTTAAATAAATGCAAAGGAATTGAAATTATCTTATGCATAGTATCAGACCATAGTGCAATGGTCTGAGTTTAGAAATCAATGCCAAGGGGCTGGGGATTTAGCTCAGCGGCATAAGCGCCTGCCTTGCAAGCAGGCAGTCGTGAGTTCGATCCCTGGTACCGATAAAAAATGAAAAAGACAAAAAAAAAAAAAAAAAGAAATCAATGCCAAAGAAAACAATAAGAACTTCATAAACACATGGAAATTAAATAGCACCCTACTGAATAATCAATGACTCACAGATGAAATCAAAGAAGAAATTAAACAGGTTTTACAGTTGAATGATAATAATACAACATACTGGAACTTGTAGGACACAATGGAAGCAGTCTTAATAGAGAAATTTATAGCAGTAAATACCCATATCAGGAAAACAGAGCAAGCACATATAAACAACTTAAAGTTGAACCTCAAACTTCTAGAAACAGAACAGCGAAATGCCAAAAGCTCATATGAGGGAGAAAATTATAAAGATCAAAGCAGAAATTAACAACACTGCAGATTAAAAAAAAAAACATAAAAACTCAATGAATCACAGCTGGTTCTTTGAAAGATCAAGTAAAATTGACAAACCCTTAACTAACCTTATCAAAAAAAAAAGACTGAAATCCACACAATTAGGAGTGAAAAGGGCAAAATTACAACAGACCCTACAGGAATCTAGAAAATCATCCGTACCTACTTTGAAAACTCATACTCTAATCAGACAGAAAACACAAAAGAAATGGACAGACTCCTAGCTACATATGAATTATCAAAGCTGAATCAAGAAGAGATAAAAATCTTAGATAACCCAATACTGATAAATGAAATTGAAGATGTAATTAAAACCCTATCGACAAAGAAAAGCCCAGGCCCTGTGAGATTCACTGCTGAATTCTATAAGAAATTTAGAGACCTAACACTACTGCTTCTTAAACTCTTTAATGAAATTGAAAGAAAAGCAATACTTCCAGGTTCATTCCTGGAAGCAAGCATTACCCTGATAGCAAAACCAGAGAAGTCCCAGCTAAAAAATAGAATTACAGGCCAATCTCTCTAATGAGCATTGATGCAAAAATTCTCAATAAGATACTGGCAGACAGACTACAGCAAATCGTCAAGAAGATTGTACATCATGATCAAGTAGAATTCATCCCAAGGATGCAGGAATGGTTCATATATGTAAATCCATAAATGTAATATACCATATTAACAGATCCAAAGACAAAAATCATATGATCATTTCAATAGATGGAGAAAAAGCTTTTGAAAAGCCCAGCACCCATTCATGATAAAAAATTCTTACAGGAAATTGGAATAGATAGTCTTTAACTCAATCTGATAAAAGCCATCTATGACAAACCAACAGCCAACATCGTACTAAGTGGACAAAAACTAAAAACTATCTCTCTAAAATCAGAAACAAAACAAAAGGATGTCCACTGTCTCCACTCTTGTTCAGCATAGCCCTGGAAACTTTAGCTGGAGCAATTAGATGAGAGAAAGAAATAAAAAGAATAAATATAGGAAAGGAAGAAGTTAAACTGTCATTGTTTACAAATTATATGATACTTTACATAGAAGACCTCAAAAACTCCACTAAAAAGCTAGTAGATTTAATAAGCAAATTCAGTAGCACAGCTGCATACAGAGTCAACACTCAAAAATCAATAGTTTTTCTGCACGTAAATAACAAACTCACGGAGAAAGAAATCAGAGAAACAGTACCTTTTACAATGGTATCCAAAAAGAAGAAAAAGAAAAGAAAAGAAAGAAATACCTAGGAAGGAATTTAACAAAGGATATAAAAGACCTCTACATTGAAAATTACAGTACTCTCCAAAAGGAGAGTAAAGAGGATATTAGAAAATAGAGATATTCCATGCTCTTGGGTAGGAAGAAGCAATATAGTGGAAGTGGCCATACTTCCAAAATTGTTTTACAGGTTCAATGGAATCCCAATCAAAATTCCCATAGCATATCTCACAAAATTAGAGAAAACAATCCTAAAATTCATATGGAACCAGAAAAGACCTAGAATAGCAAAGGCAATCCTGGACAACAAAGAAAAGACAGGGGCATCACAATCCCTGACTTGAAATTATACTATATTGCTACTATGATAAAAACATGAAAAAAAATAACCCAGACCCAAAGATCAGTGAAACAGAGTAGAAGACACAGAAATAACTCTAACCACCTATCTCTGACAAAGGTGCCAAACACTTTCACTGGAAGAAAGATAGACTCTTTAATAAATGGTGCCAGAAAAACTGGCTCTACATATGCTGGAGATTAAAACTGGACCCATAGATTTCAACATGCACTAAGCTAAAATTGGAATGGATCAAAGATCTTAATATTAAAACAGAAACAGTGCCCAGTTCAGTGGCATAAGGGCCTGCCTGGCAAGTGCAAGGTCATGAATTTGATCCCCAGTTAAAAACAAAACAAAATAAAAAAAACCCAGAAACATTAAATCTGCTGGAAAATAAAATAGGTAACACTGTTGAAGACATTGGTGTAGGCAAAGACTTTGTGAAGAGAATCCCAATTTCACAGGAACTATCACAAATCAACAACTGGGATCTCACCCTATTGTAAACATCTGCACAGCAAGAGAAACCCCTGAGTGAAGAGATAACTTACAATACAGGAGAAAATGTTTGCCACCTGTACCTCAGACAAAGGATTACTATTGAGAACATATAAAGAACTAAAAAAAAAAAATCAATCCTCCCAAATTTAAAGATCCAGCCCAATAATGGACATCTGGGATAACTATGGGCTTCTCAGATAAAGAAATACAAACAGCAAATAAATATGTAAAAAATGTTCAATATCGCTGGCTATCAGAGAGATGCAAATTAAAACAATACAGAGACTCCATCTCATCACAAAAAGAATGGCTACTATCAAGAAATTAACTGGGACTGGGGATTTAGCTCAGCGGCATAAGCGCCTGCCTTGCAAACAGGCAGTCGTGAGTTTGATCCCTGGTACCGATAAAAACGAAAAAGACAAAAAAAAAAAAAATTAACCAATAACAAATGCTAGTGGGGCTGTAGGAAGAAAGGAATCCTTCTCCACTCTTTGGTGAGAATGTAGATTGGTGCAACCACTGTGGAAAATCAGTATGGAAATTCCTCAAAAAACTAGGATTAGAAGTCCCATTTGACCCAGCTATTCCCCTTCTGGGTATCTTCCCAAAAGAATTAAAAACATCGGGGCTGGGCGCCTGCCTTGCAAGCAGGCAGTCGTGAGTTCGATCCCTGGTACCGATAAAAAGGAAAAAGATAAAAAAAAAAAAAGAATTAAAAACATCATACCACAGTAATATATGTGCACCCATGTTTATAGCAGCACAATTTATAATAGTTAGATCTTGAAAACAACCTAAATGACAATTGACTGAGAAATGGATAATACAGTGGTGTGCTACTCGGCAATAAAGAAGGATAAACTGAAAAAAAAAAAAGGAGGATAAACTGGAGACTTATAGGAAATAGTATATAACTTGAGACCATACCCATAAGTGAAATAAACCAGACACATGCAAAAATATTGTGTTGTATTGCTACGGTAAGACTCTGATACAACATATGCATATGTTTAAGATAGTTATAAGATAGAATAAGATAGTTATACTACTGTTTCTCTGAGTTCACGGAGGAGAAAGATTTGTGCTGATATTGCTCAGACAATTGAATGCAAATGTTTTGTGCTCTGGGTGAATATTTGGGGACAACAACATGCAATGTATGCAGCATTGTTGTCCCCTGATTGACATGTTTTGACTTTTTGTTTTATTTTTTCTTTTTCTTTTTTTTTTTTTTCTGTGTTCTAAAATGGATTTGGGGAAAAAAAAGAAAAAAACTTGAAATAAATATGGAATTGATGAACATATTGATGAATAAAACTAAAATGGGTTTTGGGCTAGAGATGTGGTTAATTAGTAGAATGCTTGCCTAGTGTGCATGAGGCCCTGGGTTCACACAAGAAAGAAGAGACTTTTGGTGAAATTTCATGAAATAAGGTTTAATTTTAGGTAAAATAGATGACTTTAAAAAGAAATTCATGTATGTATATAGATATATGTACTGGGATTGAACCCAGGGCTTTCACACTGAGGTACATTCTCAACTGTTTTTTTTGTTTGTTTGTTTGTTTTTTGTCTTTTTCTATTTTATCAGTACCGGGGATCTAATTCACGACTGCCTGCTTTACAAGGCAGGCGCTTATCCTGAGCTAAATCCCCAGCCCCTATCCTCAACTGTTTTTATTTTTAATTTGAGACAGCATGTCAATAAATTGCTAATTTGTCCAGGTTGGGCTCAGACTTGTGCTCCTACTGCCTCAACCTCCCAGAGTGCTTGAATTATAGGCATGTACCATTGTGGCAAGTTTAGAAAATTAAAATGATTAATAAAAAATAATCCTCAACCAGGTGTGGTAGTGCACACCTGTAATCCCAGCACTCAGGAAGCTAAGACAGGAGGATGGATGTGAGTTTGAGGCCAGTCAGGACTACAAAGTGAATTTGAGGCCAGGCTGACCTACATAGTGAAACCTTGCCTGAAAAAGGCAATAATAATAATAATCCTGAACAGATGAAAAACCACACAAGAAACTGAAAAGGTTTTCAAATACCACTAAAAAGCTTCTAGAGCCAGATGATTTTTACAAATAAGTTCAGTCTACCCTTCAAAGAAACAATAATTCCTGTTATTCAAAGTATGACACAAAAAAAATGAAAAGCTGCATTTTTTTTTTTTCTTGAGACAGACTCTTGCTATATAGCTCAGGCTTGGCTTGAATTCATGAATGTTGCGAGTTTTTCAAAACCATCATGTACTCCTTTCTTTTCTTTCTCTTTTTTTCTTTCTTCTTTCTTTCCTTTTCCTTCTTTTACTCCAAACTGGTCTTGATCTTGAGATCCTTTTCCTCCATCTGCCTTCTGAGTCCTAAGATTTTTTTGGGTGTGGGGGTCTTTTTTGAGACAGGGTCTCACTATGTAGGTCAGACTAGCCTTGAGCTCACATTATAGCCCATGTTGGTCTTGAACTTGCAATAATTCTCCTGCATCAATCACCCAAGTGCTGAGAATACAGGTGTGAGCCACACCACAGCTCTGAGTACTAGGATTATAGATATGTGCCCCACACACAGACACAATTTGAATTATTTTATTTATTAAATTTTTATTCTTTTTGTACCAGGGATCGAATTCACAACCGTGTGCTCGCCAGGCAGGTGCTTAAGTCACTGAGCTAAATCCTAGGCCATTAAATTATTTTTTGAGACAGGTTTTAACTGTATAGTTTAGGGTAGCTTTGAATTTACTGTGTAGCTCAGGTTGATCTGAAATTTACTGCAATCCTCCTGCCTCAGCTGGGATTATAGGCATGAGCCACCACATGTGGCTATAGTTTGAATTTTTTTTTTTAGATTTACAGTTTATTGTAGTAACAAATAATTGTCACAGTGAGATCTACACACATATATAGAATTACATTTAAATTTATATAGAACAATATTTACATGTTTAAGTTATATTTTGAAATTAGAAAGTGAAGTATAGTTTCAGTTGTACAGCAAAGAAGAAAAATGTAGAAAACAGGGGCTGGAGATTTAGCTCAGCGGCATAAGCACCTGCCTTGCAAGCAGGTGGTCATGAGTTCGATCCCCAGTACCGATAAAAATGAAAAAAAAAATAGATGAAAAAAAAAAAGTAGAAAACAACAAAAAAAATCAACAGTAAAAATATAACTATTCATCTTGGATTATAATGTGTGGAAACTTTTTGTCAGAACCCTACATCTTCTTAATCTGATTGTCCAAATCATTAAAATATGGATGATTCAGTGCCATTTTGCCAGAAATTCGTTTAGCAGGATCATAGGCTAACATTTTCGAGAGTAAATCCAAGCCATTTTCATCCAAGTTTTTGACATGGGATGCTAGGCTTCCTGGTTTCCACTTGGGAAATGTATTCTTATAGTCCTGTAAAGATTCCACTTCTGGCCATACTTCATTGTTGGGAGTGCCTAAAGCTCTGAAAATCCTGAACAGTTGATCAATTTCTGAATCCCCATGGAAAAGTGGTTTCTTAGTTGCCAATTCTGCAAAGATTGTGCCTATACTCCAAATGTCTACTGGAGTAGAGTACTGAGCTGACCCCATCAATACTTCTGGAGATCTATACCAGAGTGTTACTACCTCATGTGTATATACTCTAATAGGTATCCCAAAAGCTCTAGCAAGGCCAAAGTCAGCCAGTTTAACTGTTCCTTTGTCATCAATCAACAGATTTTGAGGTTTTAAGTCTCTGTGAAGAACTCTTCTAGAGTGACAAAATACAATACCCTGAAGGATCTGGTACAAATAACTCTTAACAAGTGGTGAATCCATGAACTACCCAGCAGGAATAGAATCCAAGTATTTCTTGAGATCCACTGAAAGGAATTCAAAAATGAGATATAACCTGGAATCTTGCATAATCACATCTTGAAGACTGACTATATTTGGATGACGAAGTTCTTTTAATGTAGAAATTTCCCGAATTGCAGTACTAGGAACCCCTTCCTCTTCACTTTCTAGTCTGATTTTCTTCATGGCTACTACTTGACCTGTAGTTTTGTGTCTACCCTTATATACAACTCCGTAAGTACCTTCTCCAATTTTCTCTATTTTAGTGTAGTCTTCCATGCTTATTCAACAGATATGATAGATGCTCAAGCTATCTCGATTGTGTCTCTCCTCAGAGAACCTGCCAGTGCCAGCCTTTGTAGTTAAGTGCCTATAGTTTGAATTTTTAAAATATCAAAATATCATCTCTGGGCCAGGGATGTAGCTCAGCAGCACAAGTGCTTGCCTTGCAAGTCCCAGGTCATGAGTTTGAGTCCCAGTACAAAAAAAAAAAATATATACACACACACACACACACACACACACACACACACACACATGACCTGTGAGTACACATGCAAAAGGTAAAATAAAATAGCAAATCAAATACAGCAGGGGATGAAAGAACAATACTTCAAGTTAAATTTCTTTCAAAATAGAACTATTTAGCCGGGCATGGTGGTTCATGCCTGTAATCCCAGCACTGGGGAGGCTGAGGTGGGAGGATCCTCTCGAGTTCAAGACCAGCCTGGGCTACAAAGTGAGTTCAATGCCAGCCTGAACTGCATAGCGAGACCCCGTCTCAAAAAAGACAAAAAACAAACAAACAAACAAAAAAACAAAATAGAACTGTTCTACCTTAGGAAATCTAAGCCAGGCTGTACATGGTAGCATAGTGCTGTAATCTTAGGTATTCAGGGGACTAAAACAGGAGGTTCTAGAGTTATAGGCCGGCCTGAATTGCATAGTGAGATACTGCTGAAGGAGGGCGGGGGGAGAGGTGAGAGAAGGGGACAGAGAGGAAGGCCTTGCCTCAATATTTAAAGAGATCAGAAAGAGCTGCATAGATCATTGCGAAGGCCCTTGATTCATCCCCCAGTATCACATACACACAGTACAGACACAGACGCACACACACAGAATTAAAAACATGTATTAATACTTTTGGGAATTGAATTCACAACCTCACACCTGATAGGCAGGCAAGTGCTGCGTTGTTAAACTATATCCCAGGCCCAATACTTATGAATGTTCACAGGAATAGTATTCACAATAGCCAAAAGATGAAAAGTACTCAGCTGGTTATGGACAGATAAGTGGATAATGGTGGTCTATGTACCCACTGGAATATTACCAGTCTATAAAAAGGAATGAAGCTGGGTGTGGTAGTGCATGTCTATATTCCCAGCATTTGGGAAGCCGAGGCGGGAGAATCACTTTGAGTTCAAGGCCAGCCTGGGCTATGAAATGAATTCAAGGACAGCTAATTACATAGTGAAAATTTCACTAATTACATAGTGAAACCCTGTCTCAAAAACATGAAAAAAGTGCTTGGCAAATGCAAGGATCTGAGTTCGATTTCCAGTACTAAAAAAAATAAAATGAAAAAAGGAATGAAATATTGATACATGATATGTGGGCAACCTTGAAAATATCATACTAAGAAGCACAACACAAAAAATAGTTATATTTTTAAATTTTTTTAGACTATCCAAAATCATACAGTAAATTAGTCTTTGCCAGCATCCAGTAATTGTTAATGGTTGCATCTTTTTAGGGGGGATGTGTCAGGAAAATTATCTGGAATTAAACCACCACAATGATTCCATACACTTGTGAATACACTAAAAACCTTGAATTGTATACTTAAAATACACTCTTTAAAAGGATAATGATTTCTCGGCACCACAAAAATAAATAAGGCAAAGATTATAGTATATGATTTGTATCTCCTTAAAAAAAAAAGTGTGGGCTGGGGATTTAGCTCAGCGGCATAAGCGCCTGCCTTGCAAGCAGGCAGTCGTGAGTTTGATCCCTGGTACCGATAAAAAGGAAAAAAGACAAAAAAAAAAAAAAAAGTGTAATTTCAGCAGAATCCCAACAACATTGTGTTTGTAGAGAAGAGTCAAAGGGAAAACAATCTATAACCCAAATATTATTTGAAAAACTATGCCTCTCAGGGTGTGGCAGACTGTGGCCCTTCCAGGGGGAGAACCACCAGTGTCTTCTGAGATCCACGCCATGTTGAAACTTACGAAGCTGGGAAACCAAGCAACCAGCCTGCCTCCCTGTTAAGCAATAGTGAACCTATTCGTGCATGGCCTAGAGTCAAACATCCCACTTCCCCTACCCACTTTCTCTTGTCCTGTCCATGTGTCCCCCACCCCCCGCTTAGCAAATGGGAACCAGAAATCTGAGCATCTCCTGGGAGGTTGACCATAAGCAAATAAGGTGGATTTCCTTCTACCATCTCTTTGAAGACAAATATTTTTATTACTGTTTTGCTCTATTCTGATTAATGGTACTACTCTATTCAATATTCTGTTTTGATAAGTTCTATAATATTCTGTATTTCACTTTATTTTGATATACATGATTGAAAGAACAACTATTGTAAAGATAACGAAATATACCTATTAGTGTTATCTCAGTAACCTGCTGTGAAGTTCTGTACCAATTTCACTGTACGATCTTAGTTGGCTTTATTCTGTCTTATTCTGTTGTATTTTACTACTTTCAAAATAAAATAAAATGCCTCTCAGAACAGGCAAGGGAAAACTGAAGAAATCTAACAGCTATTAAAATATGGGTAGCTGTTGTAATAAAAACAAAGGAATGAATAGACCAATTCAATAGAATTCAGAAATACAATGTGCGAGTATGTCCTTCAATACAGCATGTGGATTATTGCTGATGTTAACTTCAGTTATATAGTTAGGGCCATATATGTGATATTTCTCAAGTGTGGCTAAATTGCCCCGATGGGCTAGAATCTTTAAATTTTCTGCCTCAGTTTCCCAGATTACTTTGGGGTACAAGACCGGTTTAAATTTTATCTTATTTTATTTTAGCCTTTTTGAAACAGGTTTTCACTATGCAGTTCAGGCTGGCCCTGAAGTCGCTTCATAGCCCAGGCTGGCCTCGAACTTGCAGTGATCCTCCTGCGTTGGGCCTCCCGAATCCTGGGACTACGCCCAACGAAATCAGAATTCTACAATTTCCCTTTGGAACGAAACAGTTCCCTTCCTAAATAAGTAACTGAAATGTAAATTATAGAAATACCATAAGAAGACTTCGTCTTCAGCCTGAAGCTGGGACACCACCCAAATAAACATAAATTTGGGGAGAGACCTGTTTATTCCGATTCATGCGCATTGTCTTCCAGGCTTCCTATTTGCCCACAACAAAGATGAATTCTTCTGGTTCTTCAGTCCACTTCTAAATTGGACGCAGCAGCCATTTTTCCTTAGGGCAAAACTCAAACCGGAAAGTCACTTTCTACACCCGCCTTCTAAACGCCAAACGCGTTCGAATCACCAAGTGTCCAATTGGAATCGGCTTTCTCGCCGGAACCTCGCTGCTTCGAGACCGGAAGAGACTGTGCGTCCGGGAGTTGGGGCGGAAGTGACGGGAAGGTGGTAGTGGAGTAGTTGGCGGGTGGTTGAGTGGAGCCGGTCGCCATGTCCGCGGGGAGCGCGACACATCCTGGAGCTGGCGGGTAAAGGTTCTCGGTGGTGGGCTTCGTAGCCAGGTTGAAGGCGAGGAGAGGCGGAGAGACTGGGGGCAGTTGCGTGTGGGTGGTGGAGCGCTTGATAGAAGGCCTACCTACCGGAAGACCGCACTTTGTGGAGACACTCTGAGCAGGCCTCAGGCCCCAGAAACGGCCCGCCGGGGATCTGAGGGAAGGAACCGGGGAGTTTACAAGGGCGAGACAAGGAGAAGCCTAAGACTAGGGCATGCGACTTTGAGTAGAGTCTCTGGGTATCGATGACGGAGAGAGAAAGTGGATGTAGGGAGGGGTTTGAGGAAAGGCATTTGGAGAAATGTAATGTTAAGGAGAGCTGGACATTTTATATTTCGGAGCAGATGGGTGTGGAACACGACCCTGGTAAAAAGGAATGCTAAGGCGCAGTGTGGACAACGTTACATAAATGAAGCTTTTCGGTCTAATATTTTCCTTTTCCTACCTGTAGGCGCCGCAGCAAATGGGACCAGCCGGCTCCCGCCCCTCTTCTCTTTCTCCCGCCAGCGGCCTCCGGTACAGAGGTCACCAGCAGTGGAGGAAGCCCAGGGGCCGCCCCGGCTCCTCCCTCGGGAGCTCTGGATGCTGCCGCTGCCGTGGCTGCCAAAATCAATGCCATGCTTATGGCTAAAGGGAAGCTGAAACCAACCCAGAATGCTGCTGAGAAGGTAATTCGACGAGTCTGAGCTAATTGCAGTTTCAGTAGGACTTTTAAAATCCTGTAATCTTAAAATCTTTTGGGTTAATGAAGGAGAAAAGGGGTGCAGTAATTTAAAGATCATTTAGTTTTGGAACATTTAGGTAGTATTTTGTCATAAATTTTTACAAAGTATTTTTATTGGACTCATTACATTTTATGAACCAAATAGCTTGTTTTTTGTCCATGTTCGCTAACTTGAATTTCAGCTCTATCCACTGTCATCATTTAAAGCATGTTAATGTCTATGGATACACGTGCTTTTTTCCCTGAAATAGAAAAGACTGGCATGGTGATGCAGTCATGTAATCCCTCGCTCTAGGAAGCTGAGGTAGGACTGGAAGTTTGAGCCCAACCTGGAGAATTAGACTTTATCTTTAAAAAAGGACAGCTCAGAATGGAGTTCAGAGCAAAGTTCCTAGGTTCAGTTTCCGGAAATGGAAAAACAATAAAAAAGAAAGAAAAAAAATTAAGGTAACGCGTGAGCTTTAAACTGTCACCTCTAATTAGACTGTATCGATGCTTAATGACTGAATACAATTAAACATGACTAACATGGAGGTACAATTTATATTTGACTGATTTGGTTGCTTTCATACAAATAGTGAGGGAAGTTAAATAGAAGTTAATAAAAACTGTTGATATAACTAGAATCTCACAGTTAAAGGGGACCTGACTGAAGCCTTTGCCATGAAGTGCAAGAGTTTTATTATAAGATAATGATAGTGGCTATTTACATTGTATGCTTTGTAAATTAAAAAAATTCTTTGCAGCAAGAGTAAGAACACTTTGACATGAGGAAAATTTGGCTAATGAATGTAAAATAATTTGTCCAAGCCACAAATAGTTCAGATGACTTCAAAGTTACCTCATACAAATGAATGTTGAGCTTTTGGCTGAAAACCTCCAGAGTTACATTCCAGTGTAGTCAGGTACACTAATTTTTTGCGGGGAGGAAATTTCAGTACTGTCTTAACTACTTAGTTCAGGTTGGCCTTGAACTCAGGGCAATCCTCCTGCCTCACTCAGTCTGTCAAATGCTGGGATTACAGGCATGTGCTGCTGTGCCCGATGTATATCATTTGAAAAGAATTTTTTGGCTTAAATTAAGATTTGCCTCCTATTGTACTTCTGAAGAAGTAATATTTGAAAATGCAGTGTTTAAGAGGTGGAGGGGAGGAAGGGGCATAAAAAAAAGATGTGTTGTTACGTACAGGTACCAGTTCCCTACAACGAATGGTTTCATATATACTGCAGATGTGTTCTAATAGCTGTGGATTGTAGCTCATGCCTATAATTCCAGCACTTGGGAGGCTGATGCAGGTTTACTGTGAGTTTGAGGCCATTTTGGGGTACAGCATGAGTTCAGAACTAGCCTGAACTTCATAGTGAAATCCTGTTCTAAAAAGAAAAAAGGGGCTGGGGAAATAGCTCAGCTGGACAAATACCTGCCTGGCAAGTGTAAGGTCCTGAGCTCAATTCCCGAGCCTAAAAACTCATGTACAAATAAAAACAAAAATAAGTTAATCAGAAAAAGAAAATGCAGTGCTTAGTGACCTTCCACTTCCATGGTATATTTTATCAGTCAGCCATAATCTCTTTGGATGTTTAAATACTAAAATTCTACAGACTTGATCAGAACTTTGAGTAAAAATTGCAATACAGATTATATTGTCAGTGACTTCAAAAATCATTTGTATTGGTTGCCTATTGCTGAGCCCTGTGTGAAAAAGGAACACGTTGACAAAGGTGGAGTACTACCTGAATATCCTTTGCCTGGGCTGGCTTTGGACTTGTGATCCTTCTGCCTCAGCCTCCCAAGTAGCTGGGATTAATACACACACCACCAAGCCTGGCGTAAATATCCATATTCTTAGTACTGGATGTTCATCACTTATATTCATGTTTGTTTCTCTAAAAAGTAATCTTCAAATGATAGCTGTGCTCAATAGAAAGCAGTGCAGTGAATTAAAATTGTATTTAGAATCATAGTATCTGTTTCACAGCTCTAATGTCCAAGTAATTGGTTATATGGCTTTGACATCTTGAATCTCAGGTTTCTCATAGGTTCCTGCATTGTCTAGTGCAGTAGTCTCCAGCTACATGTGGGTGTATAAAATACACTCACTGAATATAATCTGAATATAATGTCAGATTCACTTTAATCCCAGTAGCCACATTTCAAGGGCTTAGGAAACACCGGTAGCTAATGGCAACCCGATTAGATTGCTTAGATACAGGATACTATTTATTTATTTATTTATTTATTTGATCCAGGGCTGGCTTTGAACACTCTCTGTAGCCCAGGCTGGCCTTGAACTTGCAATAGTCTTCCTGCCTCAGCCTCCTAAGTGTTGGGATTGCAGGAATATGCTGCCATGCCTGGCTCAAGCATACTTTATTATTATAGACAGTTCTGTTGGATAGTGTTGATACAAACCTGTAATGGTGATCCTGAAAATTGAACAAGATAAAATATGTTGGTGACTTCTGTAAGGTGCTGAATAAAACTGGAGTGATACTATAGAGTGTGTGTTTGGTTTTGCGTCCATGTTTAAAAAAATGTATCTGCACAGAATAAACAGTATTTTACCTTGCTTGAGCAGATTTGCTGGCCATGGGTTACAGGAATGCAGTCTTAGTACTTTTCCTGAGATACTCAAATTCAACAATCTGAGTTATTGTAGTTTAAATTAGAACCAAATTAGGCTAACAGACCTGACTAACTTATCATCCATTCTCTTTGTTCTTACATAATTGAGGGCAAGGGAATGATTGATCAGCTGCAATTTTAGGATTTTTGAAACTATCACAAGAATAAATCAGTTGGATTGGGTGTGGTGGCTATAGGGTTTGTACAAAGGCAATTTCTTGTTGCATGTATGAGGTCTATGGGTTGCATGCATTCTTTGTGCTTTAAATATTTTATTATATGCGTTGGCCCTTTTATTTTCCTTTTAGAACTTCTTATTTATACAGGTTCTGCATTGATGTGACCATAAAAGCATGCACACGTATGCACATACACATGGCCAAGGTTACAAAGAATCTGATGGTGGCCAGCAGATAAGGGAGTTAATTTATTGTTACTTTGATGAGATTTTTGTGTGTCTTTTATTCCACTTAAAAAGTGTGGCAATAAAAACATGTTGCAGGTAGGTAAAGGAAAAGGTAGGGAGCTGATGGAACTTGGGAAGGAATATTTAAAAACTGAATATCTAAAAGATGTTATCATATAAACTTTTTTTTTTTTTTAGCTTCAGGCCCCTGGAAAAGGCCTAACTAGCAATAAAAGCAAGGATGACCTGGTGGTAGCTGAAGTAGAAATCAATGATGTGCCTCTGACATGTAGGAACTTACTGACCCGAGGACAGACTCAAGATGAGGTGTGAAGGGTTGGGACTCTGGGGAAGCGGGTAGGTGAACTGACAAAAAGACACAAGTATTTGAGAGGGTTTCGGTCATAGTCCTGTATCGGTGTTGAGTTTAATGTATGCATTAATGGGATATGATGTTGGGTTTAATGTATGTATTTATGGGATATGATGTCATACGTATACCTCATCTTTTCAACAAAAAATTTTCCTTTTAGATCAGCCGACTTAGTGGGGCTGCTGTGTCCACTCGAGGGAGGTTCATGACAACTGAAGAGAAAGCTAAAGTGGGACCAGGGTGTGTAAGCTTACCCTTTCTTTGGTTTGGGTTTGGTTAGGCTGTGATACTAGCTTCCATTCTGAACACAATTTTCAGTGTGTGTAAAGTGTATTTGGTTAGTAGGTTGAGGGTGGCCGTGTATTTGTATATGTGTGCATATGTGTTGTGGCAGAATTTGGGGCATTTCAAGTATAAGAAATGTTGGGAACCCACTTATTTTCCTATCATTGTGAAGTTGAAATTGGGATTAAAGGGGCTGGGGATATAGCTCAGTGGCACAAGTGCCTGCCTGGCAAATGTTAGGTCTTGAATTCAATATCCAGTACCAAAAAAAAAAAAAAGACAGAAATTGGGATTATTAAAACCAAGATCTTTGCACTGAATGCACTGAACTGCATCGTTTGTTCATCTTGTCTGATTTATTTATCAAGAGAAGGTCTTAACAAGTTTTACAAGCTGGCGTCAAATTTGGTAGTCTTCATGCCATACCTCCTGAAAACTTCATTTCACAGGTGGCTTTTTTTTTTTTTTTAAATGTTTTGTTTTGTTTTTGAGGCAACAAGTTACAGGGTAGCATAGAAAAAAGGAATAATGGTTAACATTTAATACATATACTTCTTTATCTGGTAGAAATAGTTTCTTCAGATGGGCTCATTTTATTGTAAACCAACCTTCACTCCCTGCTGGGGATTGAACTCAGGACCTCACATTTACTGAGCACAGGCTTTACCATTGAGGAACCTTCAGCCCCCTCCCTTTTTAAGAAGAAATTTTATTTTTATTGCCTCTGTGATTATTATACAACAGTAAATGCCCCCACCCTGCCAGTTACCCAGGTAACAATTCCTCCTACAGTTATGTTACTTCTGTTTCTTAGTAATGGCTGGTCACTCTGATGTATAGTAGGTCACTATGATGCGTATTGTAAGAACCAGTCCTCAGATGACAAGCCAGTCTGCATGTGTACTCCTGCTTGCTTATTACATGTAAGCCCTAGACCACCAGAGATCAGGGCCTGACATTTTTATAAGGATTGATTCCTTGTGAGTGCTAGTCCAACATTAAATTGCCTCCAATTCCTGGTTATCATTTCTGTGTTTCTGTTGCAATCATAGGCTGTAAGTAATCTGGTTAAATCTTTTTAGTTTCTTTCATTCCATGATTTAATGTTTTAGCTTGTCTTTACCATCAGTTGGATTCAGAAAATCGAACTTTCTGTTGTTGATGTTCCTGCTTAGTGATATAATACAGGCCACTCACATGCTAAGTACATGCTATACATAAAGCTGTACTCCCAGCAGGAAATATAACGTCAGCTTAAACTAAATATAGCTAGAAGGCAAAACTGTCTTCCAGTACCAAGCCAGAAGTTTATTTTTATTTTAAAGATAATAAAATCCAACAGATCAAAACAGAACAAAGCCAATCAAAAAAGAGCAGTAAAATTAGTACAGAACTTCGAAGCAGGTTACTAGGCAAACAACTGCCATAGTATATCTTGTTATCTTTACAGTAGTTATCCATTCTATCAGGTATAGCAAAATCAAAACAACAGGATAAAACCAATCAGAACAAAGCAAAACACAACAATATTAGATTTGAAAGACAAGATAGAAGGAATCCTCCCTATTTGCTATATTGCTTACTGTCATCCTCCCAAGAGATGTTCAGACTGCTGGCCCCAGGCCTGCAAAATCAACCAAACAATACAAACATTTAGTTGCTTTTTTTGTGTGTGTGTCATTTTCCTTTTTATTGGTACTGGGGATTGAACTCACGACTGCCTGCTTGCAAGGCAGGCGTTTATGCTGCTGAGCTAAGTCCCCAGCCCCCTATTTAGTTGCTTTTTGTACCTTAGTTGCTATCAACTCAGTCTGTCCTCTGAATCAGCAGGTTGCATGCAGTGAGGGTGGGGGATTCGATTCTTAGCCTTTTCACTTTTCTCTTCCTTGTCCCCTTGCATGGCTTGTGCAGCTTACCAGCAAGGCTGGCTAGTTGGCTTCATGTTAGATCCTCCCAATTGCCTGCATGGCTGATTCTCAGGAGGCGCTGACTTTTCTCTTCTCCAAGAGATTTTTTTGAATTTGTATATGTGGTAGCTGCTGTTTTGACCTTAGTTATTAGGGTTTTTTTTTTTTTTTTTTTTTTTTTTGGTACTGTGGTTCAAACTCATAATCTCACACTTGCCAAGCAGATGCTTACACCACTGAGCTAAGCCCAAGGCCCACTTTTTTCTTTTTTAGCTTACAATATTATAATTTTCCAACCTTAGATTCTCAGTTGCTGGAATAACAATTGCATCCTGCACTTTTTTGTTTCTTTTTTGAGAGAGTCTCACTATGTAATCCAGACTGACCTCTGAACTTGGCTTATTTAGCCCAGGCTGGCCAGTCTTAGTGATCTTCCTGCTTCAGTCACCTGACTGCTGGGATTATAGGCATGTACCACCTTGCTTGACTACATCCTGTTCTTGAATCTTGGGTTATTTGCAGTGATGGAATGACTACACTAATGAGCCTGTGTGGAAAGATTTAACTCCTGTGTTGGCAGTTAATGGTATCCCCCACCTATAAAACTTTTTAGACATTAGCATTAGCTTTCTTTTTTTTTAATCTGGAATCTTCATTTAAATTTGTTGATACATTTTAAGTCCTTTGACAGTCTGAATTTAGCCTTTTCTCTCTATAGGGATCGTCCATTATATCTTCACGTTCAGGGACAGACACGGGAACTGGTGGACAGTAAGTAATACTTTGTTTTATGTAACACTTTTGTGAAGAGGAAAGTACAAGTTATGTATAAATATCTAGTGGCTGCTCTTGTTTATAAATTATATTCCAGTATAGGGGGTGGTTAGTTGAGAAGCCATGTTTCGATAACCTAAACAATGAGTTAATACTTGAGTAATTCAACATTGACTTGTATGTGTGTGTGTGTGTGTTTTCTGATAGTAAGGATTGAATCTAGTACATTTGCACTGAGCTATATCCCCAGCACTTTATGATTTTTTTTTTTTTTTTTTTTTTTAATTTTGAGAAAGTGTCTTAGCCTATCCTGAGTTGAAACTTGAGGTCCTGCCTCAGCTACCTTGACTGCTAGAATCAGGGCAATGGCCTGGACTATCATTGGGTACTAGTTCTTTTATTTCTTTGGTATAGTATCTTACTGTCTGCTTTTTCCCTAGGAGCTGTAAACCGAATCAAAGAAATTATCACCAATGGGGTAGTGAAGGCTGCAACAGGGACAAGTCCAACTTTTAATGGTGCAACTGTCACTGTCTATCACCAACCAGCACCCATTGCACAGCTGTCTCCAGCAGTTAGCCAGAAACCTCCCTTCCAGTCAGGGGTATGTTTTGGCCCAGGAGTCATTACTCCTATCAAAATGATCCATGTTAAATAGTACATATGAAGAAAAAATGCAATAGTGAGATTCTAATCTGAGCTATCTGCTATTGGTGGTCTACCATGGGCTCTGTAGGTTTCCAAAATAGGACAAATGTATTCTCATTCTGACATAGCAGGGAGATGGCTAGATCAAAGGGTGTGCACATTGCACCATGATAAGATGGTGTTATAATTTGTATTTGTAGACCTTGTGGCTACTGGAGGACTAAGAAGGCTGAGTCTGATGAAGCAAGACTTTGCTGATACATTCCTCCTAAAAAAAGGGGTTGGAGAGAGCAGCCCAAATTGGAGAACGTCACAGGGCTGACTGTACTACCCAACATTCTAGTCTAGTCTTACAGCACACTGCCTTTGCTATGGTTTTGGACTAGATGACTTTTGTTGAAGGGACGAGGATGTGCTTTCTCATCATTGGAGCCTAGGCTTTTGCCTTATGAATGTCTTTTGCTGAGCAGAATAAGCTCTTTGCAGGTTAGGTACATATATTAATTTGGAGGGCTTTTATTTATTTTCCTTTAGGGCTTGAGGATCAAACTCAAGGTCTTTTATGTTTTAGGCTTGCTAGGCAGGTGCTTTATCCCTGTGTCACACACTACTGAAGTTTTAAATTGAACTAGTTTCTTATAGAAATGATAGAGGTATTTCTAGAAGTGATCAAAAGTATCTGAAGGATTAATGTATTTTGTGTAATTTGCTATAAGATTTAATTTTATATTCTGTTCATATCTGAGGTGTTCTTTTTTTTTTTTACAGATGCATTATGTTCAAGATAAATTATTTGTGGGTCTAGAACATGCTGTGCCCACATTTAATGTCAAAGAAAAGGTGGAAGGTCCAGGCTGCTCCTACTTGCAGCACATTCAGATTGAAACAGGTGCCAAAGTCTTCCTGCGGGGCAAGGGTTCAGGCTGCATTGAGCCAGCATCAGGCAGAGAAGCTTTTGAACCTATGTATATTTACATCAGGTATGGATGGGTGAGGTGGAGAATGTTTAAATCCTTGTTAGTGTGCTGTGTAGATTAGAATGATTCAAAAGTAACAGGAGTAAATAGGCTTAATAGAAATATGAGATTTATATAAACACTGGGAATAATCACTTTTAAGTAATTGATGCAAATGAATTAGGAAGCATAATTATATCTTTAGTGTTTTAAGTCATTGTTTTATACAAGTTTGTAATCATAAAATGAGTTGTGAAAAGGCTAGAATAGCTTTCAGTGAAACTTATATTACTGTGTTTTATAATCTTCAAATGTTTTTATATCAAGAAGCATCATTACGGGGGCTGGAGATCTAGTTCAGCGGCATAAGCACCTGCCTTGCAAGCAGGCAGTCGTGAGTTCGATCCCCGGTATCGATAAAAAGGAAAAAGACAAAAAAAAGAAGAAGCATCATTACCCAAACAGGCTAATAAAATATTTGTGGTAATTATATGATTTTAATTGCATCGTAATTTTTAGTTTTTTGTGAGAGAGTCTCATTCAGTGTAGGCTGACTTTGAACTCACTGTATTGCTGAGGCTAGCTGAACTGCAGTGATCCTTCTGTCTCAGCCTTCTAAATGCTGGGATTACAGGTGTGTGCCACCACATCCAGCTTTTTCTTTTCTTTTTTGCTTGTTTTCTAATACCGTAATTGCACCCAGCTCATATAGCAGAGGACTGTAGGCTAAGTAGACATCTAATTATGTCTTAAAAGACTTACATGATGTTATTTATGTTCCTTTTATGATTTTCAGAAGTCTAGATATAAAATATCATGAAGACTGGATGTGGTGGCATATACCTGTAATTCTAGTAGACTGAGGCAGGAGAATTGAAAGGTTAAGTCCAGCTTGAGTGATTTAGCAACCTGGTGACACCTTGTCTCAAAATAAAATATGAAAAGCTGGAGCTGGGGATTTAGCTTAGTGGCATAAGCGCCTGCCTGGCAAGCGTGAGGTCATGAGTTTGATCCCTGGTACCGTAACAAAAAAAGCAAACAAAAAATAAAATATGAAAAGCTTTGAGATGTAGGTTAACTCAAAGGGCCCTGGGTTCAATTTCCAGTACCCCCCTGCCGAAAAAAAAAACAAAAAAACCTCCCTATGTGAAAGTTTATGTAGAATTCTTTATCCTATAGTTTTCCGCACTTAAATTCTATATATATATATTATATGTTTTTTTTTTTTTTTCTTTCCAGTCATCCTAAATCAGAAGGTCTGGCTGCTGCCAAGAAGCTCTGTGAGAATCTCTTGCAAACAGTGAGTTGTGAGTTTGTGTATATATGCATGTATTTATGCTGGAGACTGAACTCTTGGGCTTCACACATGATAAGCATGCATTTATGACTAAAGTACATCCCCACTTTTAGCTCCAATAAGTTGTATTTGTCTGGTATTTGTTTAGAAGAATTGCTGATTTTGGAGTATGTTTTTTTATCTACCTGTGTTAGCTTCTTAGGGCATACCAAAATGTCATAAATTAGATGGACTACAAGAACAAATTACTCTGACACTTGAAGTCAGGAATCTAAAATCAGGGAACTGGCAAGATTGTTGGTTCTGGGCAGCATAACTGTCTGTCTAGCAAGCACAAGGTGCTGAGTTTGATTCTGTGTACCACCAAAAAGAATTATTGGTTCACTTGGAGTATTTTTTCAGTGCTGAGGATTGAACCCAGGGCCTCACATTTACTAAGCACATTTACTGCCACTGAGCTTCACTTCTAGATATGTTCGAAATCTTAGACAGTGCTTCCTTCCGATAGTTGTGTTGGCATTCTTTGGTTGTCAGTCTAAAGAGTACAGTAGAACTATGACAGATTGTAACAAATCAGCAGCTGGGGATGGTGGCACATGTATGTTATCCCAGTACTTAGGAAGCTAAGGCAGGAGGATCCATGGGAGTTCAAGGCCAGCCTGCTTTATACAGTGAGTTGAAAGACAGCCTGAACTACTAAGAATCTGACTCAGAAAACCCAAAAAAATAATTAGCAAAAGTTTTTGGGATACTTGGCTTACTTGGTTTTCCATTGTATTTTGTTTTTGGCTTTTTTGGAGGCAGGGTCTCTCTGTGTAATTCACAACTTGAACTACTATGTAACTTTGTCTTAAACTCACTGTGTAATGCAGGCTGGCCTCAGATTCACAATGATCCTCCTCCCTCAGCCTCTCAAGAATGCTAAAGTACTAAGTTGACAGGCTTGAGCCACCACTCCCACCTTCCACTGTAGTCTGTAAACAACTGAGAGTTACAGCTAGGTGTAGTGGTGCATCCTTCCACCCTACACTATGGGAGGCTGAAATAAGGTGACAAATTGAGCTCAGCGTGGACAATTTAGTGACTTGGTGAGATACTGTCTCACCAAGATTGGAGTGTAAGTTAGTGAGAAGGCTTTGAGTATCCTCAATACTGCACAGATACACACACACAGTTATGACTTCTTTGGTAGCACTTAAAATCAGGTTCTGGATTGAATTACATTGAACCTTGTGTTCTTTGGTATTTAAAGGGACCTTTTTGGGAAGCTAATGTTTGCTTTTGAGCCTATTAACAGATTGCCAACACTTGTATCACATAATTTCTTTGATAATCTTTTTGTTTATTGATGCTTGAAGTTACAGATTTACTCAGATGCTTGAACTAAAGAATAGATTGGAAAAATTGGCAGCTCCTTGAGAACGTGTCACTCATTAAATATGAACGAGTTTTCATTTCATTGCTAGTTGCACTAGCAATTTAGAAGTTTCCTAATTACAAAAGTTTTGTGACTTTCTGAATGATTTTGAACCCCAGAATTAAGTCTAGTTTGGGAATGTTAGGATTTTATGTGTTCCTCATTTCCAAAACTAGCTTGTATATAGGTATACAGATTCACCTTATTTTTTTTTTGTATTGGGGATCGAATTCACAACCTTACACTTAGTAGGCAAGTACTTGAGCCACTGAGCTAAATTCTTGGCCCTATTAGGTTCATCTTACATTTTTTATTATTATTATTATTATTATTATTATTTTAATTTTTTTTTTTTTGTCTTTTTCTTTTTTTACACTTTTTTTTTTTTCTTTTTCTTTTTACCGGTACCGGGAATTGAACTCACGACCGCTGCTTGCAAGGCAGGTACTTATGCCGCTGAGCTAAATCCCCTGCCCCTTTTTTGGTCTTTTTGAGACAGGGTCTCGTTATGCAATTTCAGGCTGGCATTCAACTTGCTTTGTAGCCAGGCTGGCCTCAAACTCAAAGTGATCTCTCTGCCTTAGCCTCCTGAGTGCTGGGATTATAGGCATGTGCTACCACGCTCCACTGGTCTGGTTTGGTTTGGTTTGGGTGACAGGGTCACTAGTTCAATCTTGAATTTACTATGTAGCTCAAGTATCCTTGAATTTTAGGCCTCAGTCTTCCGTGTGCTGGGATCACAGGTGTGCACCACTATGTCCCACCTTGATTGATTTTGTTGAGAGGATCTTGCTATGTAGTTCAGGCCGCTCTTGAACTGTATAGCCAAAATAAACACAGTGATCCTTACGCCTCAGCCTCCCAAACAGAATTGTGTGTGTCTCCTCACCCAGGTTAATGTAAATACTTTTAATAGTTTTGGTCCTAAAATTATTTAATCACACTATTATAGATACAAAGTCAGTTGGGACTGTCCTATGTTAATTTGTTTTCGCCTCTCTCCCAGGTTCATGCTGAATATTCTAGATTTGTGAATCAAATCAATACTGCGGTACCCTTACCAGGTATGTATGTCTTGAGGTGTTTAAAAATACTTTGCTAGTGATGTGTTAGGTGTCAGACTAGGCTAACTCCCAGGTTACTAGTAATTTTCAATTCAGCTTAGGTTAATTTGGAAAGCCATTTGTGCCTCTGTTTTTCTTCCCTAGATAGAAAGTTTAATTTTCAGCTAAAATGTCTCATTCTGCTGCAGCTGATTAAACACTTTTTTTCTTCCCCCTCAGGCTATTCACAACCCTCTGCCATAAGTAGTGTCCCTCCTCAACCACCATATTATCCATCCAATGGCTATCAGTCTGGTTACCCTGTTGTTCCCCCTCCTCAGCAGCCAGTTCAACCTCCCTATGGAGTACCAAGCATAGTGCCACCAGCTGTTTCATTGGCACCTGGAGTCTTGCCAGCTTTACCTACTGGAGTCCCACCTGTGCCAACACAATACCCGATAACACAAGTGCAACCTCCAGTTAGCACTGGACAGGTAAGATGCCAGAGTCTGTAACATGCTGTCATTGAAATTAGGGAAAACTGGAGACAGGTGGTATTCCAGATTCAAATCATGTAATGTGAGCTATTTTTTTTTTCTACCATCTTGTTTTTCTCATGATGAGCCTTGCCTGAGTGCTTGTTTGTATGTACATGTTTATGCATCATCTTAAAGTTTGCAGTTACTTTTAAAATTCTCAGCACCAAATAATTGTTTAAAATAGAGATGTTCAGTAGACTTTTTGTTAAGGGCCGCATGGTAAATATTTCAGGATTTTTCGGTTAGAGTTGACCAGCTACTGTCTTCTGTTGTAGTGCAAAAGCAACCATAGACAAAACAAGAGTGGCTGTACCCATTAGAAGTTTATTTACAATAATTAATTAATTAATGAGTGGCAGTTCAATCCCTGTTCATTGTACTGTGGTTATAGTTTGTTAACCTGGGTGTGGTGGCACATGCCTGTAAGCCCAGCATTCAGGAGGTTGAGGCAGAAGAATTGTTACAGGTTTGAGGCCTGCCTCAACTATATAGTGAAACTGTCTCAAAAAGACCAGATACTAATGGTAATAATAGCTTTGCAGTGTTAACTTAATCCTCAGGGCAAAGGAGGCTGGCCTGTAGCATACCTCCCAGTGGTTGGAACTGCATTGACAGTTTTGAAGTTAGAAATATATAAACCAATACTCCTAATCTAAGACTTACAGACTTTTTAAACTTAAGGATTACAAATGCTAGTAGTTTCTTTCACAATTTCTTAAATTATGTAAGACTGGAATTTTAGAAAAGAGCAGATGCCTAGTTCATCTGAGGGATTTATATACATATACTTGGAGACAGTGTGGAGACTTGAGAGGGTAGTAATGGATGGTGGCCCCTTCTATGTGTGTCTTTCATAGTGTACCCATGCTAGTGCAAACTGGCCTTGAACCATTGCCCTGCTTCACTATATGTGCTGTGAACACTGAAGAGGATTGCAGAGTTTGTCACCAACAGCACATATGGACTGGGTGTGGTGGTGCACTCCTGAAATTCCAGCACCTTAGGAGTTTGAGGGATGTGGATTGCAAGTTGAAGACTAGAGAATTGAGCAGTTACCTTAAAAATTGAAGAAGACCTGGAGCTAATAACTCAGTGCAGAGGCTCTGAGTTCAATCCCTACCACAAAAAACAGGGTATTTGAACTAAATGCTATTTATAGTTCCTAGTCGGAATTATATATAGTAAAATCTATAGCTCTTAGTTTTGAGCTACAGCCATTTGTAATTGGGAAGCAGTGTGGCAGAGTGGTTGTTAGAGTTAGATTGGTAGAGTTCATCATGCTTTCCCTTTTTTGAGCTGTGCAATCTTGGGATAAGACCTATTTAGGGATTAAATTTCCTTAGATGGAAAATGGGAGTAGTATTAAAAATCTCAAAGGATTACATTGATAAGTTGATCTAAGCAGTCAATAAATGCTTGAGATCCTGGGCTTGGTAGTATACACCAGTAATCTCAGCACTCAGAAGGGGGAGGCCAAAGGATTGTGAGTTTGAGGCTAGTGTGAACTATATGTAGTGAGATAATGTCTCAAAAAAAAGTATTTTATATGTACATATTTTTCTCTGATATATGCTGTATGTTGAATCACCCTGTTGCCTTTTTGGAGCAACCTCCTAAAAATATTAGTCAGACTTGTTGATATGGTAACTCAGTAACCGTGGAAGTAGTAAATGAAGTTGCCTTTGCCACAAGCATTAACTGTATATGATACAGAAAGAGATCACATGGATGAAGGGGCTTTAAATAAGAGGCTTCTGAACTAAGTAAGTAGTTGGAGTTCTTACTGTTTATTAATGTTCATGTTTATTCTAAATACCGATGTGCACTACTGGTTTTTCCTGGGAAGTCAAAGAACTGTCTGTAGATTGTCACTTTGCTGTTACACTTGGATGAAGGTGGGAAGGTTAGGTGATGTTATTGCCAGATCATCCCTGAAGATGAAAGTTACATACATACATACATACATACATACTGATCATTATAGTGCTTGCTGATCATTTTATTTATTCATTAGTTGGACAACCTCACAGTTCTTTTCCTCTTTGGTTTGTTTTGGTCCCAGAGTCCAATGAGTGGTCCTTTTATTCCTGCTGCTCCAATCAAAACTGCCTTACCTGCTGGCCCTCAGCCCCAGCCCCAGCCTCCACTCCCATCACAACCCCAGTCACAGAAGAGACGATTCACAGAGGAGCTACCAGATGAACGGGAATCAGGACTTCTTGGATATCAGGTTAAATAAAATACCTTGTCTTCCTTTCCTTGTCTTATGCTCCTGCTATATTCTCCCTTTAAAGAAAGATACATCTATATCAACTGTCCTAACACTAAGAGTTCTGCTTTCTAGAATCCATTTAGGTTAATATTCATGAGAAATTAATTTCTTGAAGTGGGTTTTGTCAGAGTTCAGTGTGATAAGAAAATACAAAGCTCCATTTAGAGAGAGGTCTCATGTGTGACATCTCAAAGGACTTCTATAGATGTTCCTGTATTTGTATAGTAGACTCATGAAAGGCTCAGATTTTCTTACATATGTTACTAGATGCTATCAGTCTACCAGTGAATGTATGGTTCATGTGTAAACTTTGGCTTTCAACTTGCTGTTTCCTTTGACCCTTACTTTAAATGATTTTTTGAGAACCTCCTATCTGTTAGCTCCCTGCCCTACCAAAAAAACTTGCCAAAAGAATAAAGTTTGGGATAATTAATACCTTTCTGGTGGATCCCTAGCCCTGGCATGTTTGAAGCCCTGGATTCAGTCTCTGATACCTCAAATACTTGGCGTGATTTTATCAGGAGAAGCACCTTTACATCATGCCCCTTGGAGCATTCTTAAATCACAGCATTTTTACAGTTATAACTAGGTTTTTAGAAAACAGTTGAGTTATGGCCAGTCAGTTGAAAGCATTACATAATGATACAGCATGCCTGAATCATACAGAAAAATCTCCACTTTGACTAGTTATGCGCCAAATCCCAGTGTATGTAGTGTAGTTTTTTTTTTTTTTTTTTTGTCTTTTTCCTTTTTATCGGTACCAGGGATCGAACTCACAACTGCCTGCTTGTAAGGCAGGCACTTATGCCGCTGAGCTAAATCCCCAGCCCCTGTAGTGTAGTTTAATTATTATAGTTTATCAGAAAGATGAGACACTTGACAGTTACATTAAGGAGCTAAAGTCAATACAGCAGTTGTAGATTTGCTAATGCCACTGTATTTTTCTGCTCATAGCATGGACCCATTCATATGACTAATTTAGGTACAGGCTTCTCCAGTCAGAATGAGATCGAAGGCGCAGGATCGAAGCCAGCAAGTTCCTCAGGCAAAGAGCGAGAGAGGGACAGGTAAGTCAATAGGAATAATTACATGAATACATTAAGACGTCACTTGTTTGCACTATTAGTGTGAGTAGTGATCATTGCTATGAGGTGCAGTGTTTTGAATTGAAATGACATCATTTGAATCAAGTAAGTTCTTGTTACAATTGAAGCTGCAGTGGAAATGCGCCTTTCCCTTGGTTAGAAACATTTCATCCAGCTGTAAATAATACAGTAGTCATTTGTTCAGACATTTGCCTTTACAGTGTTCATGGACTTAATTCTTTCCACAATTACGGTCACGAGATAACCAAATCAAATTTCCCCATAAGGTCAACATTGAACCTAACCATTGAATTTGATTTGCTTCTTGTTCAATTTGATTCATGACTAGAATCATGGAAAGAATTAAGTTCATGAAGCAAGATATTACTGTAATATTGTCTCCACCTTAGCTGTTTTCCTAAGAGTCGTTGGTAACAAATGTTACACAGTCAGGCATTTTTACTGCTTTAGGAACACAGAATGGTATAGGTGGAAATACTTGAATGGAAGGATAACAGGTGCTTAAAGTCTCCTTCCTTTGACTTTCATCTTCATAAGAGGGAGCTGACTTCTTCCTGCCATACTTGTTTTTGATCTGGCTTTATGTACATAGACTTTATAACAATTAAGCTTAATAGTTTGAAGAATGCAAGGGCAAAGCAAAGACAATTAATGCTAAAGTGAAAAAAAATATTTTATAAACATTGTACTTCTCTTATCTACTGGAAAAGTTAAATTTTTTAGTTTGTCTGAGAGAAGTATTTATTTATTTATTTACTTATTTATTACAGGCAGTTGATGCCTCCACCAGCCTTTCCAGTGACTGGAATGAAAACAGAGACTGATGAAAGGAATGGGTCTGGGACTTTACCTGGAAGCCATGGTGAGTCAGGTGTAGCTGGGAGACTAGGGAATAAGCCTGATTTTAATCTTTATTTTTCTAACCTGATGTTCATTCAGGTGTTTAACCTCTATAATCTGGCTAATGAGAATACTTGCGAATACTTGTGTTTTGTTTGGTTTGGTTTGGTTTGGTTTTAACGGGAACAGCATATAGCTGTATGCAGGCTTACTTTCAACTATCATGTGTCTAGAAAAGACAGTTCACTTATTCTATACATAAAACCCTAGGAAATGCTAATGATTGGTAGGTCATTTCAAAATTCTGTTGCCAGTGTTGTCCGAATACCTGAAGGTGATCTGCTACAGACTTAATCAAGATTGATTTTTCTTTGTATTGGGAGCTGAGCCACATATCCTCTTGTAGCCTGAGGCTGTTACAGAATCCCACAACTCTAAATCCAGTAGTGGTGCATGGGGTCAGTTTTGTTCTTGGCTATAGTCATAATAAAAATAAACAGAAGAAAATACATTTTTTTCTTTTCTGGACTTCTTTTCTTTTAACTCTAAAAGGTGAAATGTCAGCCCCCAGAGACTCATTTGCTAACTTTCCTTTTTGTCTTTTTCTTTTTTCTTTTTTTTTTTTTTTTGTTTTTGTTTTTTGTGTGTGTGCGTTTCTTTTTTCTTTCTGTTTTCTTACATGGTTCTGGTGGATTCACATGTGCTGATGCTGGTGCTGTTTTTCGTGTGATCTTCAACATTTTTGGGTGACCATGACCCTGTGACTTCAAAATGGTGTCCAACTAACTACTTACAATTAACATCTTTTTTTTTTTAATTAACGAATTTATGGTATTATCTTTTTTTTTTCCTTCGTGGGGAATGGGGTTGGGTTTTTTTTTTTTTTTTTTTTTTTCTGTTTTAGATTATCCTGCCAAGAAGATGAAAACTACAGAGAAGGGATTTGGCTTAGTGGCTTATGCTGCAGATTCATCTGATGAAGAGGAGGAACATGGAGGTCATAAAAATGCAAGTAGTTTTCCGCAGGGCTGGAGTTTGGGCTATCAGTACCCATCATCACAACCACGAGCTAAGCAACAGATGCCATTCTGGATGGCCCCGTAGGAAGCAGTGGAAGAGTTTTGATGTTGGAGACTTCTTAGCAATAATGCATGCATTTGATTTAACAAGACTTGGGGCCTGTCCTGGGAGCCATCATGGACCTTGCAAAAGTTAAAAATGTAGTGTCCCTTTTTCTTAAAGGGATTCTATTCTTTTTAAAAAACGTTTCTGCGGTGACATTAACTTCTGTTAAAAGTTTACTTAGGATCACAGATTTGTCTCAGAGCTTTTTAATGGTTGGTAAAATGTGCTTGTCAGATGACATATCCCAGTAGGATGATTCCCATGTACATTTGAAAGGTCCAAATGAACAGTTAGAAACCCTCACCTAAAGAAAGGTTTATTTGTATTTTACTATTGTTGGGTGAGTTTTGATACTCAACTGGTTACAAACAAGGCCTTACTATTTATTAGTGGGAAGTTAGTTTTAAAATTATCTTTTGCTTTCAGTATTTAATTTTCAGAGATCCTCATCCCTATTTCAGTTTGGATTCTTCATTTTGAAAATTGCTGTTTTACTAATTTAAAAATGCTGGATACAGATGGATCCTGAATAGGAAAATGAAATTACTTTTCATTGTGTCTTTTTATTGGGATAATGCGAAGCTGGCACCTTCAGGCACATTTGTTCAGACAGCCATTGCTCTTCTAAACTCCATGTCTCCAGCTGGGTCAGAGAAAACTACTTGAATAAAAGCTGGTCAGCTCTCATCACAGAAACACAGTGGTCTGTCTGTCATAGAACAGGTTGCAGCTAAGAGATTTGACTACATCCAGTAGGATGGTGGACTTAGTGACTGAATTGCAACTTGTTCTTTTTTCTTGGCATTACAGGTTTTGCCAAAAGAACTTTTTTGTATCAAATATTGATATGTGAAAGTGAAGGAGCTAGTCTGCTGAACCAGGAATAGTTTTAAGATTCTGAACTGTCATTTTTTGCACATTTGAATATTTTCCAGGCTGGCTTTGTACAAACTTAATCCTCTGGTTTCCTATATGTTGTAAATAATTAGACCATAATTTCAATATAAATAAATGTATAAATACTCTGTTTTCTGTGTTCTTTCTTTTCCTCATAACCCATCTTTACACTGAAGCAGCTGGTTCATTGATGAAGCATGCGGTATAATCCCTGCACACTGGAAGCTAGGACAGGAGGATTGCAGTCATTTCAGTGCTATTATAGACACCAACTACATAGCAGCAACTTGTCTTTAAAAAAAATTTTTTTTTACTCCCCACATAATGCAATTGCAGCCCCCCATAATGTATATAGAAGTATAAGAGTTTATAACTACAAAAGGGTATGTGCATAAAGTCCAGATGAAAAAATTCTAATGAATATTCTAGATACATTTCATTTCATACCATTGCCCTCCTTTATTCCCAGAGGTCTAAGGGGACTGAATAAAACACGTTTTAAGGGGAAAAGGTTGTTGAAAAGCAATAGGCACAAGCTGCATTTGAAAGTGTTCCAGTGTTAAGCTCCTTCCAGTACTGTGTACTGCCTAGACATGTAGTTAGTACTGTCTTTAATTCAAGGGAACTAGGAATTCTGATCTGCCAGAGTAATGCATCATACAAACCAATTTTTTTTTTTTTTTTGGTGCATTTAGAATACCTATAAAGTACTTAGGATAATCGTTATTATCTAGTCTTAAGACACAATCTTTGTTTCAGGAGCCAAGTCGGTGACTTACTGGTGAATGTTCCCTCTATGCTGAGCCAGTCTTGTTTTGACCTCAGCCTGTGTTTGGGAGAGGATTTGAAAGGGTGGGAGGTTGTGCCTTTAGCCATTTCCTCTATTTTTGCAGAGCTTGAGTAAAGTGCTTTAGCCTCTGGGGGTCCACGTGTTATTTTTCCTTACCTCTATCTACTTTCTGTTCCTTTTCACACCCAAGTTTCGGTAACCAAGTCTCGGGGCCCCAAAAGGGGATGTCCCGCCCCCGGGGGCGGGGCGGGCGTCAGGGTGGCCTGGCCCCTCCCGATGGGACGCGGCCGTGGCGCCATCTTTCCCAGCTCTGCGGAAGAGTGATCACTGGTCAGTGTAAGGCCTTGGCACGGTGGAGCGCCGAGAGGCCCCGCGGGTATGGCTGGCCGACCGCACTTTTCCCGGGCAGTGGGGCAGGGCGGGGCATATGCGACCCGGGTACTGGCCTGCAGGAAGGGGCTCTTGGGAAAGGAGGGGCGGGGCGTGGCGCTGAGGCAATGGCTCTGGGACCCCAGGATCCCGGCGCCTGGCCTTGGGGGTCGCGTGTTTTCAGCGGCCACATGGCGACCTTGGCTCTTCCCTGGGCCCGTTCTGAAAAGCTCTAGATTTTTTGTCGCTTTTCATATGTATTATGTTGGAAACCCTATGACAGGACCAAGGACGAGGCTGTGGGGCTTTTTAGGGTTTGTCGCCCAGTGAGCAACAGGCGTAGGCCAGGCTCTGGAGGCAGACATGCGAGCACTGCCGTCCCCTTGCTGTCCTGTGCTGCCCTAAATATGCTGTGCTTTGCTTCCAGGTGGCCTTTCTTCGGAGTGGCCCAGGGTCCCCAAAAGCACAATGGACTCTGGAGCTCGCCCTGGGGGTGGCAGCTGTAGCAGCCCTGCCGGGCTGTCCCGGGAATACAAGCTGGTGATGCTGGGTGCCGGCGGCGTGGGCAAGAGTGGTAGGTGACACTTGGCATTTGACAAAACATAAAACAAATGACCTCTACAGAATCCAGATGGGATACTGGGGAGTGTGCCATGGCGATACTTGACCTTTTGTGTGTCACCTGAAGGAGGGTTTTAACTTTCATTTCTTGTTTTGAAGCTATGACCATGCAGTTCATCAGCCATCGGTTTCCAGAAGACCATGATCCCACTATTGGTAAGTCAGCGAAGGCTCTGATTCCCAAACTTGATAGGAAGCTATCCGGTTGAATATTAGTTTTATTTTATTTTTATATATTTTTTGGTACCGGGGATGAACTCAAGACTTTGCACTTAGCAGAAAATTGCTTGAGCTACTATGCTAAATCCCCGGACCTTCAATGCCAGTTTTAAAATGCTATTTCTGAATGTATTTTGAGCCCGCCTCCTTGCTATCTCATTCAGATTTATTTAGATTTATCATAGAAGTTGTTAAGCAATTATTTCCTTTTTTCTGTATTTAGCTCTGTATGTAAGTCACCTTTATCCCTGTCATGAGCTGAGCATTAATAGGATAACTTTCTTTGCACAGTTTGGTTTCTATACTGTATTGTTACACCAAAAGGAAACTTACAAACTGAAGTCTTTTTGCTGTCACTTCTCTAAGGGTCTGACTTGAGACTGACTCTTTAAGTATGAGTCAGCTGGTTTGAACTTCCACAAAAGGAAGTAGAAAAACAAGTAGAGCCAGCCTCCTGAACTCTTAAAGCTGGCTTACCCGACCTGGATGTCTTCCGCCTGAACCCTTCACTTATTTCCTTATACCTGAAGTTCACGGTACTGTGATGTCTTTTCTCATGTCTCTAACTCTCTGTTGTCACAGTACAGTAGAGTTAAAAAGTCATTTTGTCTGCTTTACCTTTTCATTTTCTTAATCACTATTCTTTACAACCACTAAAAACATTGATGTCATTCCTAAACCAATAGGAAGCAGGTTGTATTCTGAGGGTCCCATTCTTCTATAACAGCAGCGGGTGGGGGGGGCATACAAAGTCTGCTGTCCTAGTGTTGTTTCATATGTGGCGCTGTACCATGATGCCAGGGCCCTGGGAGTGATTTCCACGGGGCTGGGCTGCTGCTGTTCTGCAAAACCAGTGAGTGTTTGTGGTAGCCCAATGTTGGATGTAGTTATTTTACACAGTAGGTCGTTCTGTGGATTTGGGGGAAATAGAAACAGTTATGGGTTTTTTTTCATGTACTATATCAGATTTGGGGAAGAGAATTGCTGAGGATCCAACCCAAGGCTTTATGTGTGCTAACTACACAGTCTGCCACTGAGTGACACCCAAACCCAGGTATATCAAATTTAAGAACATTGTCCTAGGGGGCTGGGGATTTAGCTCAGCGGCATAAGCGCCTGCCTTGGCAAGCAGGCAGTCGTGAGTTGGATCCCTGGTACCGATAAAAAACAAAAAAGACCAAAAAAACCAAAAACAAAACAAAACAAAAAAACCAAGAACATTGTCCTATAGGTGAGAGTTTCAGGAATAAAATCAATTAGAGACATGAGGATGTAGACCCCTTTAGAGTGTATACATAGCATGTGTGATGCCCTGGGTTCCATTTCCAGCATTGCCTCCAAAAAAGAAAAAAGAAAAAAACAGTTTAGAGGTTTGGATAATTTACTTAGAAATTCTAGAAATGTGCTGGAGATATAGCTCAGAGGCACAAGAGTTTGATTCCCCATACCAAAACGAACAAACAAAAATTCCAGAAACAACTCCTATCTTCAAAATAAAACTCATATTTATTCCATGTAATAGGCATTTTTTAGTTTTTTCTTTTTTTTATTTAATTTGGTACTTTTTATTTTCCTGTTTCCCTTTCTTTTTTGTGCTGGGACCAAGCCCAAGACCTTGTACACCGTAAGCAGTCACTCTGCCACTGTGATACACCCCAGCATGAGGTAGTTTGTTTTTGTTTTTTTAGACAGGGTCTTGTTCTATGTAGTAGCCCAGGCTGTATTTTAACTCACAGAGATGCACCTGCCTCAGCCTCCTGGCTGCTGGAATTACAAGTATGTGCCACCATGCCCAGCTTTGTGAGGTAATTTTAAAAACTTCCCATTCTCCCCAGTGTTGTCACCTGTTCTCCTGACAGTATTCTCAGATTCAACAGTAAATTCTGTGTCTCTTAATTGCTATTATGTGCCAGCCACTGTGGTGGGACCTTGAGGGGTGACTACTATGATTCAGTTGACAGTTTAGTGTATTTTGTTTTAAACTTTGGTTAAAAACTCTAAGAATAAAAATTTACATCATAGCCAGTACAGTTGTAAGTATGAAACTGTGTTGTCTCTGAGTACTTCTTTATTAGCACATGTCTGTATCTAAAATTAAAATATGAAGCCAGGCATGGTGGTGCACACCTGTGATCCCAGTACTTGGGAGGCTGAGGCAGGATTGTTGCAAGTTTGAGACCAGCTTGGGCTACAAAGTGAGCTCAAGGCCAGCCTGGACTGCAAGGTAAGACCCTGTCTCAAAAGACGAAAAGACCAAAAAGAAAGAAAAGAAAGAAAGAAAGTAAAATACGAATCTGTGTTTCCCTTACTACTTAGGTGCTCACTCATATTTTCTGTTTTATTTAGGATTTTGCTTGTGTATTTGAATGTTGGTTTCAGCCCATTTGGTTGATTTTACTATTCACTAATCCCAATAGATTCTTGCTTATTGTTTAAGAAACATTGATTTAGCTGGGTATAGTGCCACAGGCCAGCAGTCCTAGCACTCTGGGAGGTTGAGGCAGGAGATTGCAAATGCACAGCCTGGGTAGTGATATAGTGAGACCCTATTTCGAAATAAAAACTTGTTTTCCCTAAAAAAGGGCTGGGATTATAATTCATTATAAAGGCCTTGATTTCAATTTCCAGTGCTGGAAAAAAAAGGAGAAGAAATGAAAAGGAGAAAAATATTGTTTTAATGGGCAGTGGGCTCCTCATCTTTGAAGAGGAGTTAGAAGCAAAGATTTATAAGAATTGTTAAATGGAAGTTCATTAGGATGTAAGTGACAGTTGCTATGTTGTTGTTTTTTGTATTTTTGGTACCAGGAATCGAGCTCTAGGACCTTGTACTTGGCAGTCAGGCCCTTGTGCCACTGAGCTATATCACTGGGCCTGTGGCAGTTACTTTTGAGTGATAAAAGTATTGAATTTCCTTTCTTTTTTACTTTTCTGTGTTTTACAGAATTTAATGGGCTTTTCATCTTGGAAAAGGAGTTAGAAGGAAAGATGTATAAGAATTGTTAAAAGGAAGTTCATTAGGATATAAGTAGCAGTTGCTTTTGAGTGATAAAATTTTTTTTTTTTTTTTTACATTTCTGTATCTTACAGGTTTACTGTAATAATATGTATAAAAGAAGCCAGGTATGGTAGCACATACTATAATTCTAGCTAATGGAGAACCTCAGGCAGGAGACTCTTTTGAGCCCAGGTTCTGGCTGAGGAACACAGCAAAACCCTGTCTCTCTTAAAATAATAATATATGCAAAAGAGAAATTTGCTTTCATAAAGGAGGAATTATGACAAGGATTCTTTAGAAAATATAAATTATAGTTTTTCCTTTTTCTGTAATACTAAAATGAAGAACTACAGGATATAATTAAGTACATAGACTTTTGAGTGAAGCAACCCTGAGTTATATTTTATCTCTGTTACTAATTAACTGTAATTTCTTTTTGTACCAGGAATTGAACTCAGGACCTTGCACTTGCCAGGCAAGTGCTGTGCTGCTGAGCTATATCTCCAGTCCAGTTAACTATAATTTGAAGGGGTTTTTTTTGTTTGTTTGTGTTTTTTGAGACAGGTCTTGTTATATAGTTCAGACTGGTTTTAACACTCACTATGTAACTGAGGCTGATCTTAAACAAACTCATATAAATCCTTCTGCATCAGCATCCAAGTGCTGGGATTACAGGTACAAACTACCACCACTAATCTCAGAAACCTTTTGTGGCATAGAATTATAGTTAAGTCTTACAAACTTAAACTATTTAAGCTATGAATAAACTGTACTACCACCTACATAAAAAGAAAAAAGCCTGAGTTGAACACCCAGCTTACATCTCTCGATGGATTTATCATGCTTCCTGAGGAAATTTGGGTATTTAAAGAAATTGGGTAGAATCAACTTCTTCATAAGGTGATTCTTTATTGGGGAGGTATGATACTAGAGATTGAACCCAAGGGATTATCTATTTATTGAGGAGTAGGTTTGAGACAGAGTCCCCCTAAGTTGCCCATCCTGGGTACAAATTTGTGATCCTTCTAAAATAGGTATTTCTTCCTTTGTGTATGAGTTAATAATACGGCTTTTTTTTCTCCTGTAGAAGATGCTTATAAAATCCGGATCCGTATTGATGATGAACCTGCCAATCTGGATATTTTGGATACAGCTGGACAGGTATTAAATCCCAGAATGTTATGAGTTAAAATATTTTTCCTCTGTTAAAGGAGCATGGAAAGCTTGCACAGAGATCACTAGTTTATCTCTTTAATTTTCCATGCACACTGACTCAGGATAGCAGGTAACCAGCATATCTCTTCAATCTGAAGTGAATAGCTAATCTGTGTGGTTCTAGGCTGCCTCCATACATTACTGACTGACTCTTGTATCCCTCTAGGCAGAATTTACAGCCATGCGGGATCAGTACATGAGGGCAGGAGAAGGATTTATTATCTGTTACTCTATCACGGATCGCCGAAGTTTCCATGAAGTTCGAGAGTTTAAACAGCTTATTTATCGAGTTCGACGTACTGATGATACACCTGTGGTTCTTGTGGGAAACAAGTCTGACTTGAAACAGCTAAGACAGGTGAAAAAGAAAAGAAACACTGTAATCTTGTGGAATGAATGATTTTTGTTTCTTGATTTAAAGATTCCTTTGCTTTATAATAGAAAAATCAACATTAGCTTCTCTCTAACCTTGAAAATTTTCATATATCTACTGATTTGCTATTATTAAAGATGAAATCTGAATTTTTTTTTTTTTTAACTTTTTATCGGTACCGGGGATCGAATTCACGACTGCCTGCTTGCAAGGCAGGTGCTTAGGCCGCTGAGCTAAATCCCTAGCCCCTGAAATCTGAATTTTAGGAATCAGTTTACAAGTCATAATACACTAGATTATAACCAAATGACAAATAGAATACTCATTAAGCAATGAGTCATGGAATGTTCCTTTCCTGAGACTTCAGAAATAAAAATGTTTACATTTACATTGCAGGAGGATAAACTTCTATCAGATTTCACCTTCAGTACCCTCCTGTGGTGAGGGTTATGAACTCAGAAAAAGGACACTATAGAATAAGTGATTCTCTTAAATTAGCAATGACTTAAAATCTTTTGTTTGAGCTGGTGGAGTGGTGGTACATGCTTGTAATCTGAGCTTTTTGAAAGGCTGAGGCAGGAGGATTACAAGATCAAGGCTAGCCTGGGCAACTTGGCAGAAACTTGACTCAAAAGTCAAAAGGATTGGGGATGTAACTCAGCAGTATAACACTTGCCTAGCATGCACAAGATCCTGATTCAATTAGCATTACTGCAAACAAAACAAAAACTTGTGCTGTCTGGTGCGGAGATAAGGGTGTAGGGAAATATATACATCTATGACTAATAGTAAAAGCAATGAGTAGTACAAACCTTGGCAGTAAATTCATAATATTTCTTAGTTAAACCATTGGAAGACTAAATTTATATATAAAATGTTTATTGCCAGACTATGGTAATAGAAAATGAGAGCTAGTCTAACCATCCAGAAGCAAAAGAAATTGCTAGGCACAAGGCTGAGGTAGGAGGATCATGACTTCAAGGTCAGTGTGGATTACATAGCAATTTTAGGACTGGTCTTGACTACCTAGAGAGACCTTGTCTCAAAAAAGCAAATAAAAATATAGGCAATAGGGGCTAGAGATTTAGCTCAGTAGTATAAGCGCCTGCCTGACAAGCACGAAGTTGTGAGTTCAATCCCCGGAACCAAAAAAAAAAAAAAAGTATATATACCTTTTTTATATATCTGTAATTGGCTACATCAATTTTGGGTTTCTAAAGTTTTCAGTATTGTAGTTTAAGTATATAGCTCCTTTGCCTGTGCTTGCTTACCTACTTTTTTGTTGTTGTTGTTTTGAGACAGAGGCTCACTATGGAGTTTAGATTGGTCTTGAACTTAACTGTGTAGACCAGGCAGGACTCAAACTCAAGGCGATCCTTCTGCCTCAGCCTCTTGAGTGCTGTAATTATAGGCAAACCATACTTGGGCCTTCTTACTTTAAAAAGCATGAAGAAAATTAAATTTGGGGGATATATAGCTCAGTGGCACAGCACCTGCCTGGCAAAGGCAAGGTCCTAAGTTTGATTCCTGGTACTCTTACCCCCAGGAAAAAAAAAAAAAAGGAAAGAAAATTAAGATTGCGTTTTGAAGGTGGAAGCAGCCTTAGAAGTAGTGAAATAGGGCCTCCCCAAATTGTGAACTTCCAAGTGCTTACAAACTTGGATAGTTGAGCTCTTCCTGCTGATGTAACCTCCTCACTTTTTTTAAGAGTATGTAAACTTATTGGGAAATAGGAATAACTCCTGAGAGAAGAGGTCTGGAATGAGTTGCTCATCCCTCTTTTTTTTTTGGATAATTGTAATTGTTTCACACTTTCCCCACTATAAATTTACTTGTGTTTATATTTTTAAAGGTCACTAAAGAAGAAGGGTTGGCTCTGGCCCGAGAGTTCAGCTGTCCCTTTTTTGAGACTTCTGCTGCATACCGCTACTACATTGATGACGTTTTTCATGCACTTGTCCGAGAAATACGTAGGAAAGAGAAGGAGGCAGTGCTGGCCATGGAGAAAAAATTTAAACCTAAAAGCAGTGTCTGGAAGAGGCTGAAGTCCCCATTTCGGAAGAAGAAGGATTCAGTAACTTGAAGGGAAGGCATGGAGTGCTTACCTGTGAACTGCAGTGCTTAATCCAAGCAGTCCAGTAACCTGCAGTAGTGAGCATGGTACTTGCTCTTTCTTCTGTTAATGACCGTTTTTTAAAAAGTAACTGATGAGGGGGACATGGCTACTAGGAGTTTCCAATGATGTGGTATTTAAAGTATTGTTTCTTAATTGATTCTGATTTATTAACCAGCAGAGCACTGGCTTTTCAGTTGTCACATTAGAATTTGAATCTGCCACTCTTGGGATCATGTTGCTGATATTAATCCATGTGAATCATTTACACCAGGAGAGCGTCTAGGCCCTGGGTGTTTGACCAAGAGCACAGTGGAGTCTTGTGCTGTGTAGTCCTGTTGACGTTCGCCTTCAGTTCTCTGAGAAGGGCCTCAGTATGTTTTCTGCATGGTGCTTCCCAGAGACAAAGGGAAAACTCTATAGGGAAATCAGTGCTAAAAAGATAAATGCCAAAGCCCAGCAAATAGCTGTGGAACTGGCTCCTGCTGCAAACTTGGAGTGCTGAGAGTGGGCCATGTGCTTATAGGGACTTGCTAGAGTCCAAGCAGGATGAATCTGGTTTTTCTGAGACATGCAAATTTGCTCCAAGGCATTGGAGTGCATAAGAATGGACAGACACCTATAAAATATAGTGCTGGTTTCTTGGAAGAGCTGTTTTACTGTTTAGGGTGTACCTTTCTTTTCAAAGGTAAACATTTGGGGGCCATTACTGGATTGCTATCTCCTTTTTAAATCCCTAATCAGAAGAGCCAGCATCTATAACAGGTTTATCTATAACAGATAGATACATCAGTACAGAAATTGCTTCCCAGTGCTTGCCCTTGCTTACTCCTTGCTTTTTAGACACTTTAGGCCTGGCAAAGTTGTTTTTAGGCCCTTCATTTGTCTGGCTGCATTTTCCATACAGAAGAAATGTCAGGAGTTTGAATATATTACATGTGTGTCTCCTTGACATTAGAGTTATTCGACTCCGTATTCTAAGAAAGCATGTGGCCAGGTGTAGTGGTACACACCTATGAATCTTAACACTTGGGAAGCCGAGCAAGAGAATGGCTTGCCTGAACTACATAGTGAGACGATGCCTCAAAAAACCAAAAAAGAAAAGAAAGCCCATGGTTTTCCTGTTTATTGGGAGTCTTCTTCATGCTTTTAACATTAATGTATAGTTTGTAACCTGAAGATTTACTTAGAAAGACCTTACAAAGTTTACCTCAGGGTTTTATTAATCTTGGCAAAGTTTAGACTAAGAGAAAAACCACTTGACTGTGTACATGTTGAGAAACTATATCCTACGAAGACACAGCTTTAACTTAGTGGCAACTGTTCTGTGTGTGGACACTGCATGCATAAGGGGCAAGAGCAGCACACCTAGTGCTGAGAATTAATATCACCGAAGCAGTGTTTGTCTATTTAGGCAACTTTCTTTGCACCCCTGGAAAAGCACGTGGCTGAACTTATTTCCCATTGCTATTAAAGGCAGGAAGATAAGGTGTTTTTCTATATAAGTCAATGGTCTGTGGTCCAGATTTAAAGAAGAATGACTGATGGAGCATTTTTTTTTTAACTCTGAGTAGTTGTCCCTTTTCAAACTCCTGAAACACTTTGCTACCAGATCAGTCCTGTTTCTGGTACTCATCCCATCTAAATGTGAAAGACCACACGTCAAGTCTTTGTAGGGTATCACAGAAACCATGGGAGAAGCCAGAGAGCAGAAAAGAAATGGTGCAGTTCTATTATGATATTATATCTCATTTAAACTGGTTTAGAACCCTTTAAGTTTGACCCCTTAGCTTCTCATTACTAATGACCCAGGGAATTGTCAGAGCACCAAGCAAGAAAATGTCAGCTGTAGCCTGGCATGGTGGTGCACGCCTATAATCTCAGCACTTGGGAGGCTGAGGCAGAAAGATCTTTGTGAGTTCAAGACCTGCCTGGGCTGCAAAATGAGTTCAAGGCCAGCCTGAACTGCATAGTGAGACCCTGTCTCCTAAAGACAACAACAACAAAAAAGAAAGTATCAGCTATGTAATTATTAAAGATAATTAAGATAACAACATTTCCAGCAAGAAAGATCTGTAAGTGAATGTGTACTGCATATAAAAAAATAAAATAAGTTAGGGTTTTTTGACATTATCACTGTCACCCCTGAGCTTTGGATGAACTCTAATCCTTTGGTTAGTGCTGAATAGAATTGTGCTAGGTGGTTAGCACTAGCTGGTTTCAGGATATAACTCATACCTTTATTCTTAGTGACCACAGATAGAGTGTAGGTAATTTATGAGCTCTAAGTAATCTGCTTTAACCAGTTTGAGACCATTAAAATTAATTACTGCCTGGAACTTCAAAGAGAGAAATTCAGGGATGAGTTAAAAGGCACTGGAACTTCCATTCATGTTCATACCAGATCAGTAAGCTAAGACTCCAAGGCTCAAGCTGCATGTCAGGGCACACACCTGTAATCCCTACATTCAGGAAGCCCAAAGTAGGATAATCAGGAGTTCAAGGCCAGCCTCGATTAAAAACCAAAATGAAACATTGAAAAGCTAGTGTCTAGAATTAGCTGTTCAGGATCCACAAGGGGACTGGTGATATATTCCAAAAATGGGCCTACTGTGATGTTTGGATAGAGGGAAGGTTTTTCACCTTAATGCACATGTATATGAAGACAGTTTGTATGACACAATACAAAATTTTTAAACAATTTTGTTGGGATTTTGTTTTGCTTGTAAGTGGGTAGAAACTTGGAATCATTACAAAAAGATGATTTTTAAGAAAATATATATAAAATTGTGGGTGTAGTATATATTGCCTAGTGTACTTGAGTCCCTAGGTTCAATCCCCAGCACTTAAAAAAGGACAAAATACCATGAGATTTTATATTATGGAAAGCAATAGTTGAAAAAATTTGAACTGAATATGCCTGCTGTCTGATCTTCTGGGGAGGCTGAGATAGGAGAGTCACAAGGTAGAGGCCAACTTAGGCAACTTAGCAAGACCTTATTTGAAGAAATACAAAGGGTAGGGTACCCCCTGGGTTTGATCCCCAGCTCAAAAAAATGTTTTGTTTTGTGTGGTACTGGGGATCAAACTCATGACCAGACAGGCATTTGTGCCACTGTGCTGTAACCCTAGCCCCAAGAAAATGTTTTTGAGCATTCACCAAGTATAAATGCTGTTTGTCAAGTGTTAGCATGCTACAAAAGGACCTTGGATTGCAGAGATGACTTCTTCGTGAGGTGACAGGGAAACAAATACAGAGTGATAACATAGTCCATACAGACCAGAGCTGTGTAGAGTCACCTCAGTGATATATAAGAGGAGAATTGCTTGTGTCAAAGTCATTGCTTTTGTTTTTTCTACTTTAAGTGGGTACCAGTATTGGTAGAGAAGACCTAGTTGACACATTAAAAGAATGTATTTGTTTCCTCGTTTAGCACTTTTTAATACTTTCTTTGGTGGTACTGGGGACTAAACTCAAAGTAGGATAAAGTAGGAAAATGGATCCAGAAATAAAAGGTTAGGCAGAGGACGCAAAGGGGATGATCCTACTTTGTACTCTGCTATATTCTCAGTTCTTTTTTATTTTGGCTAAATTGCCCAGGCTGGGTTTGAATTGATCTTCTGATTTGTTTCGTTTGTTTGAGGCAGGGTCTGATGACATACGCTCGTAATCCTAGCACTCATGATGCTGAGGCAGAAGGGTCAACCATGAGTTCAAGGCCAGCCTGATCTGCATAATGAGTTCAAGGCCATCCTGGACTACATAAGTCAGACCTGTCTCAAGAAACTGAAAAGATAAAGTGAGGATCTCACTGTGTAGTCCAGGGTAGCCTTGAACTCACTGTGAATTGCAAGCTAGCCTCAAACTCCTGGTGGCCCTCCTGCCTCAGCCTCTCAAGCACTGGGACTGTCACATCCAGGCAAGGTTTGAACTTGTCATCTACTGACTCAGCCTTCCTGAATGCTAGGATTCCACATGTGTGCTACCATGTCCAGTTTTTTTTTTTTTAAACTTTTTTTTCCCCCAGCTTAACATTTTTTGAAGGGTCAATAAATACCAATGGGTTTTTTTTTTTTTTTTCCCCTCCAGTTCTCCTTTTAATTACCAATGTTGACCACAACTGAAATGAGGATAATGGAGGAATGACATTTTATTTTCTAGTGTAACTTCCCTTAGGTAATGGAATTACACCCTAGAGTGCTAAGCATTGTTTTAAAGCTGTGAGGAATTCAAGGAATTAAAATATTCTTGCTCCAGAGTATAGATAAAATTTGTGTATTCAGGGGCTAGGGATTTAGCTCAGCAGCATAAGCACCTGCCTTGCAAGCAGGCAGTCGTGAGTTCGATCCCCGGTATCGATAAAAAGGAAAAAGACCAAAAAAAAAAAAAAAAATTTGTGTGTTCAGCTGGGGATGTAACTCAGTAGTACAAGAGTGTTTGTCAGTCATGTTAGAAGCTTTGGGATCAGGTCCCAGGATAGTAATAAATACATAAATAAACTGGGCATTGTGGTGCACACCAATAACCTCAACTATTCAAGAAGCTGAGGCAGGACAATGTCAAGTTGAAAGCCAATCTGGACAACTTTGTGAAGCTATCTTAGAATTGAAAAGGTGGAGAAGCAGGCATGTGGAGTAAAAGTACTTGACTAGTATGTGACAGTACCACAAAAAAAAAAAAAAAAAAAAAAAAAAAGAGTCCTGAGCCGTCCTATGCTGACAGTGGCAGAGTTGGACAAAGCACCTGCCAGTGGGCTGGGAGTTTAGCTCAGCAGCACAGGTACTTGCCTAGCAAGTGTGGGGTCATAAACCCAATCCCTGGTGCCAAAAAACAAACAAAACAACAAAAAAACACTTGCCAAGCTCTCTGGGGACCTGGTAAAGCAGGCAAGGTTCACAGTTCACTCTACATGCACATCAGTCTGTGGGCCCCAGTTTGGGTTCTGGCCAGTCACTTACTTTTGCACTAGAAAATCCCTCTAGCTGTGTGGACAGCTTCACCTGCACTGCCCCACCTTTGGCTTGTCCAGGTTGTACAGAAAGGAGAACTGGATAGCTTCCCACAAGAGAGTGACAACAACAAAAGACTTGGCTGAAGAACCTCAGGAGAGAGTTGCCAATTAGGCTATTAATAAGTCTGTCCTTGTTAAAAAGTAATGAGTTACAGGCAAGGGATTTAGCTCATCAGCTCACTTACCTGGTAAGTGAGAGGTTGTGAGTTCAATTCCTGGTACCAAAAAACTAAATAACAGCAACCAAAAGAGTAATGAGTCACTTGTTCAGAGGGAGATTTGTTTATTTGGAATTCAGAAATTCCAGGTCACTTACGTTCATTATTCTATAAATATGAATTCTCAAATAAATTGTGCACGTATAAAACAGCTAGAGAGCAATTCCCACTCCACTCACAATAGTAGTAGTGCCAGAGATCAAGCCAGGACGCTGGCATGCTGCGTAAGGTTCTACCGTGAGCTGCCCTCCGACCAGAAGATCAGCCCTAACGTAGGATATGTGCTTCAACCCTGGAATATTGCAGGAATCCAGAAGAGGGAGTTAGCGTGATCCAAGTCAGGTAAGAGGAAACTGACTTTGGAAGACTAAATGGAGGAAATTAAACTTAACCTGAATTTTTTTCTAGTATAAATTTAGTAAACAACTAATTAACTAAATAAATAATTTGTAGTGCTATGATAATTGATAAATAATTTGTAGTGCTATGACTTTTTCAAATTCAACCTCTTTTTGTTTTTATTGTTTGAGACCAGTGTAGCCCAAGATGGTGTGGAATTCTATTTCCTACTTCTGCCTTTGAAATGCTAGGATCACAGACATGCGTGTCCGGCCCAAACTCATTTTTTTTCCTTTGATACAGAGTCTCCCTGTGTAGTTTAGGTTGGCCTTCGACTCACGGTGATCCACCTAACTCAGCCTTCCAAGTGCTGGGATTATAGGTATGCAGCACCATGCCTGGCTCAAACTCAGTCCTTTATTTAAAAAGTATATCAAAAGATGGTTTATTTGAAGAGAAAAGGCAGGAAAAAAAGACAGCTACCATAAAGCTATAGGTGGCTTCAAAGCAGAAAGCACCCCAAAGTCAATCTTGAGAAGGGTGAAATATATAAAATTTTGCAATCTTATTTTTAGGTTCCTTGTTCATTTTTTTGTTTTGCTCTTGTGAAAGACACCCCCCCCCCTTTTTTTAGAATATGTTTGCAGTACATGATGTTTATATTCCTTGTGTAGAGTTGATATATGCACATAACACATTTTAGTTCTTTCTTTCTCATCCCCTTTGCGTCCTCTGCCTAACCTTTTATTTCTGGATCCATTTTCCTACTTTATATTAGATCTGTCTTCCTACTTCCTATTATCTTTATTTTTTTTCCTATTACCTATTTCTTATTTTTCTCTTTATTTATAATTTGGGTTCTTCCTACAAGAGAAATCATGTGATATTTAAGCTTGTAATTCTGATTCATTTCACTTAAAGGGATGGTCTCAAGGTGTATCCATTTTCCTGCAAATGACGCAAGTTTATCTTTCTTTATGGCGGAGTAGCACTGTGTGGTGTGTAAATACCTCATTTTTGTTGCCCGTTCATCTATTGATGAATAGACAGCTTCCAAGATTTAGTTATTATGAATTGTGCTTCTATGAACATAGGCATGCATGGGTCAATGTGGTATGATGTCTTTGGGGATGATACCTAGGAAGGAAATAGTTGGGTCAAGTGGAATTTCTGGTTTTTGTTTATTGAGGAAATTTCTGTATTGATTTCTGTAGTGGCTGTACTCGTTTAAACTCTTACTGAAAATAGAAATGGATTCCTTTGCCCCCACAACCTCTCCTTCATTTGTTACTGATTTTCTAATGATAACTATTCTTTCTGGAGTAAGATGCAATCTCACTGTTGTTTTAATTAGCATTTCTCAAATGGCCAACAATGTTGAACATTTTTTCTTGTATTTATTGGCCACTTGCACTTCTTGTAAGAAGTGTGTATTTATTTTGCTTGCCTACCTTTTTTTAATTTTTTTTTTTTCTTTTTATCGGTACCAGGGATTGAACTCATGACCACGTGCTTGCAAGGCAGACGCTTGTGCTGCTGAGCTAAATCCCCAGCCCCTGCTTGCCTATTTTTTAATTGGGTCTTTTATTTGAGGGGTCTTGTTTTTTTTTTTTTTTTTTTTTTGAGTTCTTTGTATATTGTAAATATTATTGTTTTGTCTAAAGAGGAGCCAACAAAAATTATTTCCCATTCTTTGGGAAACAGAAAATTGTCTCTTTACTCTGTTGTTTGTTTCCTTTGCTGTGTAGAAGCTTTTTAATTTGGTGTGATCTTAAATTTGTTGATTCTTGGTACTATTTTTCTTGTGCCATTGGAGTTCTGCTCAGAAATTCCTTGCCTAAACCTATGTTTTCAAGACTTTTACCTATTGTATCTTTTACCAGATTGTTTTTGTTTTAAAATTTAGAACTTTGATGCATTTTGATTTTAGTTTAGTACATGGATCCTGGTTCAATCTTCTGTGTGTAGGTAGCCAATTTTCCCAGCATCACTTGTTAAAGAGATGATCGCTCTTCCAGTGTGTTTTTAGCCCCTTTGTTTAAGATTAAATAGCTGAATGTTTTTGGTCTTTTTGAGACAGGGTCTCGCTATGTTATGCAGTATGTAGTTTTAGGCTGGCCTCGGGCTCACTTTGTAGTACAGGCTGGTCTCAAACTTGCAATGATCCTCTTGCCTCAGCCTCCCATTACATTGTGCACCATCATGCCTGGTTATTAGTTGGTTTTTGAAAGCAGTTTTATGTATAAATAACAAATGTTTATATTAATTAAATATAAGGTACAAGGGGCTGGGGATTTAGCTCAGCGGCATAAGCGCCTGCCTTGCAAGCAGGCAGTCGTGAGTTTGAACCCCAATACCGATAAAAAGAAAAAAAACATAAATAAATAAATAGATAGATAAATAAATAAATAAATGTTACAAATTATTACATATTAAACTTTCCATACCCTTCTTAGTTCTGAAGTAGATACATATAATGTATAGATAATATATGTAGATATGTATATATATATATATATTGTCGCATTCCATCTTTTTTTCCCATATCTTTTGAGTATTTAACTCATCTAATTAATAATGTTTTTATTCCTTGTGAATGACTTGATATTTTCATCTTCATTTCTTTTTTGGCTACCGTTTATATTGAGCTACGTCTGAACATTCTGATCATTTAAATCCTTTAAAATATTATATCTTTGGGGGCTGGGGATTTAGCTCAGCGGCATAAGCACCTGAGTGAGTTTGATCCCTAGTATCGATAAATTAAAAAAAAAAATCTTTGACCAACTTTTTTTTTCAACTCTTTTTTCTAAAGCACAGATGTAATTGTCTAATGTTTTGATGGGAACATAACACTTAATGTTTATATAAAAAGAGACTGAGTAAATATAGAAAAAAATGAAAAAAAATAAAATTTATTTTCTAATTTTTCCTTTCACATTTCAGCAGCTTAGCTAGAACTAAAATTTAGGTGGCATAACCATAGGGAAGTAGTTGGCTATATCTATATTTTGCTCAGGAATTTCAAAAAGTTCTTTCCTTTTAATAGAAATCAAAAGGTAACTTTGTGGTTATTGTTCCTTGGCTTACTGGCTGCAGGAGTGTATGCTCTTCCCATTTGGCTTTGGCCATGCTGCACCCAGTTTGATAAAATAAGCAAGCTTTGCCTTAGCTCTCACCTACAGAAAGGGCATTGTCCTTCGAACAGTTGAGTTAAATTCACTTGCTACTTGTTTAGTATCATTGGGAACCTGGGACCAGGTCTGTAGGCTCCAGGATGAAGTTTTGTTTTTAGAAAGATGTGGTTACCGCATAAGGAATCTTATCTCTGGAGGCTTGCAGACCTGCTGCATTTCCTTCAGTGGTCCCCATGGCCACAAGTGGAACACAGCCAGTTTCCTTAGGCTGAAATACTTTACCTAAACAGAAGTGCCTAAAGTGTGATCTCTGGTCCTACGGGGCTTACATACCATTGGCTGGAAAGGAGGGCACTAAATAAACAACATAGGGTCAGGAATGTAGCTCACTGGCACAGCATCTGCCTGGCAAGCACAAGGTCCTCAGTTTGATTCCCAGTACCCAATAAATAAATAAATAAGTAGCCATCAAGCAACATAAAGAGAGATGTTGGCAGGCAGTGTAGTATAGGCCTATAATCCAAGCTACTCAGGAGGCTGAGGCAGGAAGGTTGCAAATTCAGGACTAACCTGGACAAATTCATAAAACTCTGTCTCAAAATAATATTAAAAAAAATCTCAGTAGTAGAGTGCCCCTGGGTTCAATTCCTGGTACCACAAAAGAAAAAACAGGCTGGGGATTTAGCTCAGAAGCTTAAGGGCCTGGCAAGTGTGAAGTCGTGAGTTCTATTCCCAGTACCCCCACAAAAAAGAAAAAAAAAAAAAGAAACAGAGGGGCTGGGGATTTAGCTCAGCGGCATAAGTGCCTGCCTTGCAAGCAGGCATTTGTGAGTTCGATCCCCGGTACCGGTAAAAAAAAAGACAAAAAAAAAAAAAAAAAAACAGAAACAGACAAATGACAGACATCACTTGAGCCTGAGTTTCACATCATATTGGGCAATATAGCAAAACCCCTGTTTCCAAAAAAAGAAAAGGAAAATGGTGGTGGTGGGGATTACATTGATTAAAAGACTACACTGAAGGGTCTAAAATCAAGTTGATGAAGTAGAATTAAATCATGAAACTCTGTCAGAGTTGTAGTTTGAACAGGAGAAGGAACAGTGTGATTTGGAGCAGCAGAAAAAAAACCACATGCATGTGCAGGGGATCTTTGGGATGGGCTTGAACTTGGAAAAGTCAGAATTGTGTTGCTTTGTCCACAACCTGGGCATCAAGAAGCTTAATGCATTGGAGCAGGGAGGAAGAATAGGTCAACAGGGTGGGGCTGAGTGGCCCCAAGTAACTCCTGAATTGCAGTAGTTGGAAAACTGATTTTTTTTTTTCTTTTGGTACCAGGGATCAGCCTCAATGGCACGTTTGCATGACAGGTGCTTGTGCCTCTGAGCTAAATCCCTATCCCGAGAACTTTTTTGAGGGATTTTTTTCCCCTTATTTTCTCACTTTATCCTCTGGAAATCTTGATTTGATAGGTTGTTGATAGCAGTCTGGAATATACATTAAAGCAAAAACTTTTTTACTTCTGATTGCAGCCATATACTCATTCCAAGATTAAGACTCACTGCATTGCCAGTTATAGTTGTGGACACCTGTAATCCCAGCACTGAGGAAGCTGAGGCAGGAGGATTACTGCAAACTTGATGCCAGTCTGGGTTACATAGTGAGACAAGCCATCAAGACCCTATAAATAAATAAATAAATATCAATGTATTGGATGTAGCTGGACCTGGTGGCACACCTATATTCCCATATTCCCAGCACTGGAGAGGCTAAAGCAAGAGGATCTCAAGTTTGAGTCCCTGGAGAGAACAAAAGAATTAGATCTTCATGTTTGGGATATGCTGAAGTTTCTAGTCAATATTTTTTGTTTGTTTTGAGACAGAGACTCACTATGTAGTTCAGGCTGGCCTTGAATTCACTGTGTAGCCCAGGCTTACCTCAAACTCATGACAGTCCTCCTTCTGAGTGCTGGGATTACACGCAAGCACCTCTATGCCTGGCTGTTAGTCAACTTTTACTTTTTTTTTTTTTTTTTTTGTCTTTTTCATTTTTATCGGTACCGGGGATCGAACTCACGACCGCCTGCTTGCAAGGCAGGTGCTTATGCCGCTGAGCTAAACCCCCAGCCCCTGTTAGTCAACTTTTAAACAAGAGTTTGTCTTAAGACAAAAATCACTGAAATGAGCTTTAAAAAAAGATTTGAGCAGCTACTTTTGGTTCTGGGTATGCATTCCACACACACATACGGTTATATCATCTAATCACCCAGTTTTCTGAACAAAAACTGCTGGGTGGGGACATGGCTCATTTCCTCCCTTCCCAGAACTAGTGATTGCTAGAGCCTACTACAGTTTGCTTTGAGCTGGAAGAATGTAGCTCTCAAAATATCTCCATCTTGTTTCCAGAGGCTTTCCCTTATTTCCTTGCCAAGGAGCAGATAAGAGAGGGGCAGAGGCCCATGAACCTGTGGTTTATGGGAAGGTGAATCTCAATAGGTGCTCAAACAGTGTGCTCTTAACAAAATTTGTGCTAGCCAGCAGGCACCCCATCTCCATTGCACTGGTAAGAAGGACTTTTAGTGTCATCCAGAACATTCTGCATGTTCTTACTCATTTCCTTAGACTCCTCAAAAGCACATATATGTCTCTGACAGCTAATTCACACCCCACCACCATGAAAACAGCATAACCAAAATTAATTCTAGACCAAAGCTTTGTTTTGGGGAAAAGAGATGGTGCTGGGGGTAAACTCAGGGCCTCGGGAACTTAGTGCTTTACCACTGAGCTTCAACCTCAGCCCTAGGCCAAACATCTTTTGCAACTCCAAGTCAGAATAAGCAGGAAGAAGAGACAAAGACTTGTGGGGTCTGCTTCCTAGACAGTGTTCTGTATCATGCCTGCATTGAGTCCCACTGCATGCCAGGCTTGTCTGATACCAGAAGCGACTATGAAAAGGAAACATGCCCCCCCCCCCAAAAAAAACCCTAAAAAAAAAACAACAAACAGCGTTCTTGGTGTCTCACTTTTGCTCTTGAGCACCTCTGATTCTAAAGTGCAAAAGCTAATGTGAGAGGTGCTGGGGATATATATAGCTCAAGTGCCTACTTGGCAAGTGTGAGGTTGTGAATTCTATCTCTGATAACAAAAAAAAAAAAAAAAAAAAAAGCTAACATGAGAGATTTGGATCTAACAGTGGGAGAAAGGAGAAGGGATGAACAGCAATTTCGCCTGCTCAGTAAATAATCATTAAATGTTCATTTTGGGGGGCCAGGTGTGGCAGCACATGTCTAAATCCTAGCATTTGAGAAACTGAGTTGTAGGCTAGCTTCAGCTACATAGTGAGTTTAAGGCCAGACTAAACTACATAGTCCATGTCTCCAAAAAAAAAAAAAAAAAAAAAAGTTGGGGCTGGGGATTTAGCTCAGAGGCATAAGCGCCTGCCTTACAAGTGTGTGGTCTTGAGTTCGATCTCTGGTACCGATAAAAAAAGAAAAAGACCAAAAAACAATTTTTAAAAAGTTAACATGGAAAAGTGCTCAAGAAGATACCAGATATCAAGTTTGGTGTGACTGAATGTAAATTATTGATATGTTTAGTTTCATATATTATAGTTAGTTCTTTAAAGCATTCCTGAGGACAGTGGCATCAAGATCATGAGTGTGGTGTGGGGGGAGTGGCACATATCTGTAATCTTAGCACTCAAGAGGCTAAGGCAGGAGGATTGCCATGAGTTTGAGGCCAGGCTGGGGTACATAGTGAGTTCAAGGCCAGCCTGAACTATACAGTGACCCTGAGTTAAAACACACATACACACTTGTGTGTATGCACTTACAAAGATCATGAGCACATTCCAATTTGTTTTAGTTCCTCCTTTTAAGCTCTCTTTGTATCTTAGAAATCTCTACCCTTAGTGATTTATAAAAATACAGAAACTGCAGTAACACAGCTTCATGGTTTACAAGTTAATGTGAGGTTGGAGGAAGTTTAATTTCAGGGTTTCAGTTTTCTTATCTGTTAAATGAGGATATTAACTTTCTAACAGGTTTGTAAGGATTTAATGAATTTTATATATATTAAATGCTTACAATAGTATCTAACATTGCTAACCATGTTAGATGCTTTTATAATTATTATCAAAAAGAAGTGATAGATGGGCATGGTGAGGCATACCTGTAGTCCCAGCACTCTGGAAAGTTGAGGTAAAAAGATTTTGAATTTGACACTAGCCTAAGCAATTTATGGATTTGTTGAGATTCTGTCTTTAAAAAAAAAAGCCAGGTGTGGTGGCATGTGCCTGTAATCCCAGCACTTGGGAAGTTGAGGCAGGAGGATTGCTACAAGTTTGAGGCCAACCTGGGCTACAAAGTGAGTTCAAGGCCAGCCTAAACTGCATAGTGAGACCCTGCTTCAAAAATAAAAGATTAAAAAAAAAAAAAAAAAAAAAAAAAAAGCTGGAGTATTGCTCAGTGTCACGGTTCAATCCCCAACTTCAATCCCTGGTACCGGGGGGGGGGGGGGAACATATTGGGTAGATGTTTTAGTTTTTTTTTTTTTGAACCAGGATTGAACTCAGGCCTGCCAGACAGTTGCTTGTGCCACTGAGCTAAATCCCTGGCACATTGGGTAGATGTTAGTCAAAGTCTCAGGAAAAATAAATTTGTGAGTTCTGTTGTACAACATGGTTATGATAATTATAACTATTATATACTTGATAGTTGCTTGGAGAGATTTTTAGTAATTGTTCTTATTGCCAATACATAAGTATTATCAGGTGAGATGGATTCATGAGCCTAGTTTAGTTATTCCATAATGTGCACTTTACATGTGGTGTGTGTGTGTGTGTGTGTGTGTGTGTGTGTGTGTGTGTTATGCGCGTACTGCTGGGGACTGAACCCCAGGCTTTGCACATGCCAGGCAGTGCTCTACCATTGAGCCACCTCCCAGAGTTTTGTTTTGTTTTGTTTTTTAAAGTTTGAGACAGGGTTTTTTGCTAAATTGTCCATCCTGATCTCAAATCTATGATCTTCCTGCCTCCGCCTCCAAAGTAACAGTGATTGCAAGTATGCACTACTGTGCCCAACTTGCATACATATTTTTAAGCACTGTGCTGTATTTTATATGTATATAATTGTATTAAAAATTGGAGTTGTATCAGTGGTAGGCCATTTGCCTAACATGAGTGAGGCCCTGGATTCAATTCCCAGTGCTGCAAAAAATATAAAGAGGAGGGGGCTGGGGATTTAGCTCAGTGGCTAAGCGCCTGCCTTGCAAGCAGTTAGTCGTGAGTTCGATCCCCGGTACCGATAAAAAGGAAAAAGACAATAAATAAATAAAATAAAGAGGAGAAAGAAAAGACAGAAAATGAAATAAAATAATTCTCTATGATTATGTCAGAGCTTTTCAATTCCATTAAAATTTAATATAACATTTGAGGTAAATTCCCAGTTCAATGGGACTGAATGCCAGCAAGTAGAATAGTTCCCAGGCTTTTATCCAAAATGTAGCACATCTTGTTGAACTTTAATACAGCCTCAAGGTGTTTGTTCCTGAAGACCAAGCAGAATTTTAAGTGACTGTCACCGGTACCGCCAAAACAGCTTTAGCCTAGGATATTTTGGATAAAAGCCTGGGAACTATTCTACTTGCTGGGATTCAGTCAGAGAAAGATACATGACATAATTGTAGCCATATAATAAAGACAGATTGAAAATGTGTCAAGATGCGGCTGGACGCGGTAGTGAATGCCTGTGATTCTGACACTTGGGAGGCTGAGGCAGGAAAATCACTGGGAATTTGGGGCCAGGTTGGGCTAAAAAGTGAGTTGAAAGGCCAGCCTGAACTCCATAGTGAAAGACAAAAAACAAACAAAAAGCCAATAATGCTTGCTTCTAAATAGACTTTTTCCATTTCTTTGAGTGCATACTAAATTTTATGTGTTTTCTTGGTTTTTTGTTATTTTTATTTTTTTGTGTGTTGGGGATCGAACTCATAACCTTGCTCTTACCAAGCAAGCACTTGAACTACTGAGCTAAATCCTCGGTAACTCTTTTTGGTTTTTCTTGAGGTAGGGTCTCACTGTGTAGTTCAGGCTGTCCTTGAACTCACTCTGTAGTCCAAGCTGGCCTCAAACTCATGTCAGTCCTGCTGCCTTAGCCTCCAGAATGTTGGGATCACACACATGGCTTTTTATTTTGAGACAAGGTCTTGCTGTGTAGCCCAGGCTGGACTCAAACCTAAGATCCTCCTGCCTCAGCCTCCTGAGTACCTGAGATTACATGGGCCAGTATGCCTGGTTTATGTTACACATTCTATTTATCTTTTTTTTTTTTCTTCATCTTTTTGACACATGGTCTCACTATGCAGTTTAGACTGCCCTTGAACTCACTTTGTAGTGCAGGCTAGCCTTGAACTTGTAGTGTTCCTCCTGCTTCATTCTGTGAGTGTTAGGATTCATGCCTGCTTGCCATGTTCCACTATTGCACTCAGCAATTTACATATTTTCTATACTGATTCTGAATGATGTATTAGGGAGAAAAATATGCAGAAATGTTTAGAATGTTTAACCATTTTTTAATGGTTAAGATTTTGGAAGTTTGATTTTTTTCTGTTTTCCAAATTTTTTTTTTCTTTTGAGCAAGGGTCTCACTTTGTAGTTTAAGCTGGCTGTCCTTAAACTCACTATGTAGTCCTAGCTGGCCTTGAAGTGCTGGGGTTACAGCTGTGTACCACCATGCCAGGCTTCCCACTTTATTATTACATGTTTATATTACTTCTGTAATTTAAAAAAGTTCCATTAGTGACTTTTTTTTTTTTTTAATTTTTGTCTTTTTGAGACAGGGTCTTGCTATGCAGTTCAGGCTGGCCTTGGGTTCACTTTGTAACCCAGGCTGGTCTCTAATTTGCAGTGGTCCGCCTTCCCCAGCCTCCTGAGTGCTGGAATTACAGGAGTGCGCCACCACGCCCGGCTATTAATGACTTTTAAAAAAAACAGGGACTGTTTATTCTTCTTCCAGAGGAAGAACAATTATATAAAACAGAAATAATGAAAAATGAATCATCTTAGACTTCTGTGGCTTTTTGTACTGGGGATTCAACCCACTGCCTTTACAGTGAACTACATCCCCAGCCCTTTTATTTTTTAGATAAGATCTCCTTAAATTGCTACATTGGTCATATCACCCTGCATTGCACTGACCTCTGACCCTTTCCCTGCAAACTATCTTGAAGTTTGTAAGTATACATTTATTAGCATGATTATTTGATTAATACTCATCCTCTGCTAAGCCCTACAAAAAGGACTCTTGCCTATCCATATATTTTATCTAGTACCTGAAATATAGTACACAATAAATAAACATTTATTGATTAATGAATGAGAGAACAGAATTAACCAATCTTAGCAATACCTTCTGGAACAAATAAATCCAATTAAAGAGGCAGAGGACTAATTCTGAGCATTAAAAACAATTCTCCTTATGGTCTTAGAAATTACATTTCAGGGAGCAAGGACCAGGGAGAACCAGGAAGGAAACTAAACCCCCAACTGTGAACCAGCGGGGCACTCAGAATAAGGAGAACCCAGATGAAAGCAGTGCCCCTACTTGTGAGCCAGCCTCAGGCCAGGCCAGGAAGAACAGAAGAACCAGGAGGGCATCTAAACCCCTGCCTGCAAGCAAGCCTACAGCCCATAGTCTGCAACATAGTAACTATTGTAGATTTCCTACTGCCTTATCACTTTCATTTTATTGTTGTTTTATTCCCTTTAAAATAAAAAGAAAGACATACATAAAAAAGTAGGCTGGGAATTTAGCTCAATGGCATAAGCGCTTGCCTGACAAGCCCAATATTGAGTTCAATCCCTGGTACCAAAAAACAAAACATTTCAACAAGCTGGGTGTGATAGGTCATAGCTGCAATTCCAGCATGCGGGAGGCGAGGATCACCATGAGTTCAAGGCCATCCTAGACTGCCTAGTGAGTCTTTGTCCCAACTTCTCTGCCAACCCAAAAAAGAAATTGTATTTCAAGAGGAAAACAAAGATTAGAAAAAGTAGTAAACTAAGTCAACTCCCAAATGTGAGTCAGATTGTACTCCCACCTCCCAGAGCTAGGGATCAAACCCAGGGTTTTGTGCGTGCTAAGCACATGCTCCATCATGCTAAAACATATGCCCTATCATGTTAGGCACATGTTCCATCACTAAGCTATACCCCCAACTGCAATCTATACTTTTGAAAGTAATACCCTAGATGATTCCAAATGAGGCAGTCTTGGAGCCACTGTTTGTAAAATGTGCTCTCCATCCTTTGGATGTTTGCATGTGAACTTCCTTTGTGGTCATTCAGCTTCTGAAAGAATCAACCTGACATCACTATACCTAGTTAATGTGAATCAGTCAGTCTTTATTTTGCACTCATGTAAGTGCATTAACAAATTCAACATACAAGATAGCATTACATATTGTAGGTTAGTGTTACAGCATTATGCAATTTCACACAATTCATGTTAGCTTTTTCATGTTTTTCTTTTTTAATTTGACATGTTTATCTTTTGAGTTTCATTTTTACAAGAGAAGACACAAGGTAAAGAAAGACGAACACTTTGGAGAGGGATCATGGCAAGGGCAATGTCACTATCATGGCCATTGTGAGAGCCTTCCGAGAAAAGGGACTTGCATTTTCCTCTCCTGAGCAAGCCACCCTTGTCCCACAGAGCAGTTCTATGTGGTTTCCTACCTAGAGCACTGTCAGGATACAGGTATGTTTTTGCCTGTGCTCCACTGGGAACTGAAGGAAGGAACAACTCATAAAGGGCCTTTTGTTATTAAGAAAAACTCTTGTCTTCTCAAAGAGAGCAAGATTTCCACAGAGAAGGATTAGCTTTTGGAAAACCAGACGTGACCATTGCCTAACCTATTCCTGACTACGAGCGCCTTGTGCAAATGCTAGGACATGACTCTCTTGTCTGTCAACTGACTGTTAGGAAGAGGCGCTCTGCCTCAACCCTTATCAGTTTTCTCTGCAAAGAATAAATAAAGCCAAAGTCAGCTAAGAAACTTTGGGACAGCATACTCCAGGGCAGGATGGATCAGGCCTGAGGTTGGAGGGAGGAATTCTATGCTGGCTACCTCTTTGCTTTTTCGTGATAAAGGCACAGAGGCAGCTCCTGGCCTAGAGTGGCCAGTTCTTCTGTCATCTCACCACCCACTGCTCCACAGACCCAAAGGATGGAAGGAATAAAGCTACCAGGAGGTGGGAATCAGGGGTGAGTGAGGCTGTCTCCCCTGGATTATGGCAGGAGGAGCTACAGAGGCACACACTGCAGGGCAAAGACCAGACTATCTCCACCTGTCGCTCTGCATTGTTTCTGGAAAGGAAACAAAAGCGGGTTGCTCAGCGGTTTCTGATCTTTAGATATTAAGGCGATGAAGAGGAACCATTTAAATTTTTTCTAATGGGGCTTCAGAATGCTCCTGCCAGATTTACATTTAAACTATCTCAAAATGCATTTTTTAGAAAACAAAATTATTTTCTTCTACGTATGATACAATATTTACATTTCCATGGGTTAGAGGACAGAGACTAGTGGTGTGGCCCCAATTGGTGATGAGTCTGATTTTAGGAGGGGAAGGGTGATAGGGACAAAGACAGAAGAAGGGGCTTTGTGCCTGCACAGAACTGCTCTGAACTGTCAATAATTTGGGTTAAAACAAAACCAAAGTAGAGGGTGGGGTTGAGGGCAGTGAACTGGATTTAAATCCACAAGAGCTCAGGGAACACCAAAGGCAATGTCACCACCCTCTCCATGGAGACTCAGCTTCTCCACTCCCTTCTCAGGAGCAAGTTAGGAAGTGAACACTACAATCTCATCTTTCAGGCCCTGGGTCAAGCTGCTGCACAAATTCCTCTTCAGGCTGTCAAAACTATGAACTGCCCACCCAAGCTCACCCACTTAACTGAAGGCCCTGCCACATGGTCTCCACATGAAGAAAGTGGCTACAGTAGGACAGAGACCTGAATTCTGACTGCAGTCTAAGGCTGAATCTCTCAACCTGTACTGCCCAACAGCAGAAAGACTAGATCTCCCATCCTTTCCATATCATGAGATTAAAGTCCCAAGAATATGCACTTAATTTGAGGGACAGGAAAATTTATCTTTACATCTTAGTCACTTGGTTACTTGTTTAAAGATCTGTATTTTTGAAAATTCAAGGAGAAGGAATAATCTGAGGGCCTTTGCCTTACGAAACAAAACTAGCCTCATTAGAACATCTAAGTCACTTGAGAAGACCTAAAGCTTCCTCATAGTCAGCATTTCTGGGAAACCAAAGGCCAATGTAACCCTTTAAATTTCCAAGGACTTTCAACAGATTAACCTAGAAATAGATGTCACTATGGGACAAAGCTGCAAAGGGGGGTGGCATTCACTTCCTTGGTTCTCTACTTGTCCTCATACCTGCAAATAACATTTAGGGTAAGCTGGTCGTGTCTGCTGCTTCTTTACTGCAGCTGAATGTGAAGTCTCCAAAACTCTTTTTAGAAAAGTCAGGTAGTTTTGTAGATCTAAGTTCTACCTGATAAAAGTGATATGTTCTATGTGCTTCATTGGGGGACATCAGTTAAACATAACTGCCCACTGCTCCTTTGCAGCAGCTGGGCTAGCAGCAATAATACCCCATTTCTGGTCATGCTTTCTCCTGCAATCCCTGCCGTATCACCCACCTTTGTTTCTTAGCTTATGGAAACCTCTAGGCCTTGAGCTCATTCAAAGCGCAGAGATATAAAAGGTGGGAGAAAAGATGGGAATGATGAAAATATGAGATTTTACAAGAGCAAAATTTTCTTCTGCAGAGGTAGGGAGTGGGAGTAACTCTCCAGAGAAGCCCAATGAAAAGATGCCAATTTTAGGTAATCAGCAAATACAGTTCGGCACAAAACACAATTTTCATGGATTAAAATCTGCAACTCGATAATGGCAGATAGGCTAATTTCTTCAGTTTGTATTAGACATGCAAGTATAAGGTTACATTGTTATATATAGACTTCTAGGGTCTTCCCCTTTGTTTTCCCCCCATTTAAAAAAAGAAAGATTTTCTAGTGCCTTGTGAAGGAGGAAAAAAAATCACCACTAAGAACTGATCTGAAGCTGTGGTGTAGGGTGTTCTCTGTGGGGTTCGTTTTGTAAGAAATTTTCTTCTACAACTAAAATGAGGTTTTGAGTCCGCTTCTCTGTCATCTCTCCCTGCCACATCCCTCCCCAGCCTGGCTCCAGGATTAGAGGCAAGAAGAATAGGATTAGTACTCGCTCAGACTGTGCCACTTGGCTACAGGCTTACGGGGACTCTCACAGACCTCTCTCCAGTGTTCGGCACCACTGGCTGTGACACTGTGAGCTCCCAGGATCAGCCTCCCCACCACCTCGTTCTTGGTGGTGCGATCGAAATCGATGACGAGGAACTCGATGCTGATATCAGGCAGGAGGTCAGTGGGGATGTCATAGATGAATGACTCATTGAAGACGGGATTCAAAGTGCACTTCTTGACATGGGTCTTCTTCTTGGCAATACGCTTTCTGCCATAGTAGACGTTCACCTTGACATACGGATCTGGGGCCCCCAAGGAGATAAGAAGGAGAGACACAGGCCTATGACACAGTCCTCTCCTGTATAATGGTGTCTTTATGCTAGGCAGGAGGGGATACTGCTGCCCCATATCCTTGGTACCACCCCTTGTGGCCATCAGTCACTGCACAGTAAATGTGCACAGATTATGTGAGTCTGTCTGCCTGGAGAGGGAGCCAAAGAAACTATGTAGGGAGAGAACAAGCAATCCCATTGTCAGGGCTGAAGCAACCTTGTGACACCAGGAAGTGTCCTCTAGTGCCTGGGGATGACTGTGTGCACAGTCTTTGGGGACTCTCCCTTGGGAAAAGTACCTAGCACCTTGCATGCCTGGCACAGAGGATGCCTAGCCCAGTGCAAGCACCTCATCTGCTCCTCCAAAGCACTTCCCCAGCTAGGGAACTCTTGGCTGACGTCTCTATGTAGATGTCAGGAAGAAAGCCTACACAGAGACAGGAAGGGATAGACTGGGCCAGAAATGGGCTGAGTCTTGAAGCTGGGGGATGTGTCTGGCCCAAGGGCAGGAAGCAGGGTGGCTTGGACAGGGAGGGACAGGTTGGGGTTAATAGCTGCTACCTGAAAGTCCGGTGATATCCATCTTCGGCAGTTGTCTGGCTTTGAGGACCACCACTGTCATTCTCTGTGCCACGGGCTGATAGGACAGAGACACCTGGAGCTCCCCTCTGCTAATGCACTTCTGTAAGGGAGAAAGGATGTATGAGATATAGGCAGTCTGGAGGCGGGCAAGCCTTGGAGGAGGAGTCCACAGGAGAGAGGGGAAGGAAGCACCATCATACCCTGATATGAAATAAAATGGTCAGCAGACAGAGGCAGCTTAGTCTACAGATCTGAGCAGGGACTATGCAGCCTTAATCAAATCCTGACTGCTCTTTCCTGTTACTGACTTTGAGCAAGTTATTCAGCATCTCAGTGCTATATTTCAGATTTCTCATCTATAAAAGGGAGATCAAAAATTATATCTACTTCATAAGACTTACAGGAAGATTAAATAGGTTCAAATTTATGAACCACCACCAATGCCCAGTATATAATATTCTTTCATTTTGACTCAGGGCCTTCATACTGAGCTATGTCCCCAGCCCTTTTTATTTTTATCTTTGTAAGTTTTGAGATATCTCCCTAAGTCGCTAAATTGCTCAGGCTGTGCTTGAACTTGCAACCATCCTACCTCAGCACCAAGTGCTAGGGTTACAAGTGTGCACTGTGGTGCCTGGCTTCTCATTTGGTTCTTATGATTAGAAAACAAACAAACAAACAAAAAAGATTTGAACATCAGCCATGGTCTACATAGCAAGATTCAGTCTCAAAAGAATTCAGGGACAAAAACAAAACTAGTCTGGGAGCACAGCTTAGTAGTAGAATGTGCTCAATATGTGTGAGGCTCTGGGTTCAATTCCTCAGCATGAGGGGTGAGGGGAAGAGGGAGAGAGAGAGGGAGGGCCAGACAGACAGACTATGAGACATGAAGACTGTACAGTGGGAAACAGAAAAGCAGTTTGAGTCTTAATTTTGTCATTCATTTCCTGCACAACCTTGGGCAAGTCTTCAAGCTTTCTGGAACCTGTCCCTCCACTTCACAAGGTGCATCACCAGCATGTTCTAACTGCCGCTGTGTGCACTTCAGTGATTTTTCCCAGTCATTTTCCTTCCTCGCTGCTTGTCTTTGTCTCTCCATTTTTAAATTTTATTCTAGATTCTATTTTGAGTTGGAAACAAAAACAATAACAGAAATCCTTTAGCCATTTTGTTGTTTTTTGTAGTACTGGGAATTGCACACAGAGCCTTCATGCTGGGCTACATCTTCAGCTCTTTTCTTTTTTTTAGGCAGGCACTTATGTCACTGAGCTATAGTCTCTCATTTCTTGTTTTGAAACAGTGTTTCACTAAGTTACTAAATTGTCCAGGCTGGGTGATCCTCCTGCCTCAGCCTACTTCTGGGATTACAGACATGCATCACCAGGCTTTTAGCCTTTGAAGAATATTTTCTATAGCATATTGATGCCCACTGCATGTGAGTTCCTAACAGAACTCAGTTCTCACTCTCCAGGAACTTATGATGTAGTAGAAAAGACAAAGGTATAAACAACATTTACTTGTCAGAGAATTTAGCAGCTTGCCTAGGAACTCTGGGTGCCCTTTGGCAACGAGGCTGGCTTTGCCAGGAAATGAAGGGAAGCCTGTGCCGGCTGTTGTGTGGGCTGAGGTAATGGAGGGAAACAGACCATGAGGTCCTGAGCAGAGAGATCACATCAAGTGGAGTGATGGGAACAGCTGGCATAAAGAATCCACTGCAGTTAGAGAATGGTGGGAGGTGAGTGTGCCTGACATCAGGGGCTTGCCAGGGACCCAGGGCAATGGGTGAGACCACAGTGTTGGAGGTGTGGGACAACTCGAGCAAGATGGTGGAGGCTGCAGCACACAGGCAAGGCTGGTCTGTAAGTGTCAGAGTGGTAAAGTCATTATCATTTTAGAAAAAACTGGGAATGACCTAAAGTTAAGACTAAAGGTGAAGAGGCAGCTGCAAGCCAGGCTGGTGGCCCACACCTGTAATCTCACCACTCTGGGACCCCGAGGCAGGATAATCACAAATTCAAGCCAAACCTGAGGATATAACTTAATGTGAAAGCTCTAAATTCAATCCCTACAAGCATACACAAACACACAAAGACACACACACATACACACACAGGCAGCTGTAGGAGGCTCAGGAAGCAATGCTGGGGATGTACCCAGAGCTCTTGCAGAGGGGTGGGCACAAGGGCACAGGGTGGGGTGCATAGCATGAGGAAGTGGCAGGAGTTTTTACAGCTGCATAGCCATTTGGATGGGAACTGGAAGGGAGATGGAAGAAAGGGAGGACAATTTCTTGTGTTTCTAACTTACAAGATGGAGATAAAGTTGGGACCAGGAAATAAAAAGAAGTAAGGTTTGAGGAATTTAGGGCATACTAAGTTACATTTGGGACAGTATAATCTTTTTGTTATCAAATTTCATTGTTTGTGTTTTCAAACTCCCAAAGAGAAGTCACCAATTCAAGAATTCTCACACTGCTCGAAGGATAGACTGCCTTCCCCAGCCTTCTACATGTCACATGCCAAGAATGACTGATGTATTTCAGTGCCAGGTCCTCTGCTGGAGTTTAGAACTCTCAGGAAGCTCCCCAAGGAGCATGTGCATGACCTGCTCAAGCATGGCTGGAGCGGGAAAGAACCACCCTCTTAAGTAGACTGGGTGGCTCTGCACTGAGATGTAGAATAACCCTATTGTAATAACTTGTGCTTTGATTATGAGCTGTAAGTCATGTTAAGAAATGAATCAAAGTATTTGAAATGGGTTTTTTTTTTTTTTTTTTTTGTCTTTTTCCTTTTTATCGGTACCGGGGATCGAACTCACGACTGCCTGCTTGAACAGCAGGCACTTATGCCGCTGAGCTAAATCCCCAGCCCCTCAAATGGTTTTAAAAAGTTCATGAGTCTATATTTCATATTAGGAGCGTATAGGAAGGCTTTCAGTAGGCACAGAACATGAGTTAAACTTAAACTTGGTTTTTAGTTTTTCTTGTGGTGCTTGGGCTCAAACCCAGGGCTTTACCCATGATAAGCAGGCATTCTATTGCCTATCAGGAGGACTGTAAATCTGAGTTTCACCCAGGCATCTTAGTGAAACTTTCTTTCAAAATAAAAAATACAGAAGGCTAAGGGTTTAGCTCAGTGTGAAGGTCTTGGGTTCAAGCCTCAGTGTGTTTTTTTTCTCTGCTAGATTGTAGCCTTGCATTTTGTTCTTACCCTTATCTATTGTCAGTTCCCAACTATATCCGTGGGAATCACCCTCCGCCAGTTTAACATGGCAAGCTGGTTGCCCTTGCCAACCAATATACTTCTGGGCTGTTTCCTTTTGCCATTACTCAGAATGTGACTAGGGAACATAACTCACTCTTACTACAACCAGATGGACAATAATCTCTTGTGAAAAAGTAATCCCTTGTGAAAAAGAAAATCAAATGCCTTCCCAAGCATTCAAAACTGAGTTGTCCAATACAGCAGCTACTGGCAACATATTAATTTAAATTTAAATGTTAATTTAAATTTATTAAAATTACATGAAATTAAAATTCTAGTTCCTTAGTCATACTAGCCACATTTCAATTGCTCAATAGTCACATGTGGCTAATATCTATCATACTGTCGGATAAAAAACAGAACATTTCTATCATTCTTGGATTGCACTAATCTAGAAGAACTTTTGGCTTATCTTGGCCTTCTTCATTGGCATGCACGGTGAAATGTTAATTAGATTTGATGTCACTTTCTGGAGCCCTCTTTGAATACAGTACATATGAAGCCTTTGAATAGAATATGAAGCCTTTAGGGGCTGGGGATTTAGCTCAGCGGCATAAGGACCTGCCTTGCAAGTAGGTGGTCATGAGTTCAATCCCCGGTACTGATAAAAAAGAAAAAGACAAAAAAAAAAAAAAGAATATGAAGCCTTTGAATAGAATTGTAACTTTATATTTTGAAGGATACATTGTTAGTACAAAAGAAATTTGGTATACAAACAGAGGTTTATGTGTAGGGGTACTGGGGTTTGAACCCAGGACCTCACAATTCAGTTTTATTTCTAAATATGACATTGATTGTGAGTTTCTAATTAGGGTTACGTGTCCTAATGCCTGTAATCTCACCTACTCGGGAGGTTGAGATAGGAAGAACATCAGTTTGAGGTTAGCCAGGGCACTTTAGGGAGATTCTGGTTTAAAATGAAATTTTAAAAAGTGGTAAGAGTGCTAGTCTAGTATGGGCAAGGTCTGCGGTACAATCCATAGTATTGCCTCTCAAACAGTTATAACTCATGTTTCCTGACTAGTTAAATCAGTTTTCTAAGTTATCCATTAAAGTTAATCTTCTTAATCAAAATCTCTGTTCTCTTTCTCTAGTTACATGAGAAAGTAGACAACTGCTATTTACCTTCTTAATTATTTCCTCCCCCAGTCATTCCATAAACAACTGTTGCCCTTCTGAGTGCCTTCTTCACCTTTTGCCAACTCAGGTGGGCAGAATGCCCATCCTTTCTCAGCTGGAGCCACAGCATCACCTCTTGAGCAGGTGAGAACCACTAGGCAGTGAGAGCAGAGTTTCCTGGTGGCCTCTCACTCTCCAGCCTCTTCTCTTCCCACTCAATTCCCATTACAAGTGGCATTGTCTACGGTTCTGTCTTTTGAAAAGGTCTTTTGAGGACTGCAAGTGCAGCTCTGTTTCCCAGCCTTGGGCATAGTGAGGCAAAGACCCTGTTGGGGGCAGGCATGCAGAAAGACAAGGGGGAGAAAGGGCATCTCACAGAGCAGGGGCCCGAGGATAGGCAGCTACTTCAAAAGAATGCATTCGGAGAAGCAAGGACAGGCCAGGATGTCTGTTCCCTAGGGTGAGTGTCAATGATTCCGTAGTCATGGGCGTCTATACTAGAAGGAACCTGTACACTCAATAGCCCTTTTGTGGGGCCAGATGTCTGAGGGCCATGCCTGCCCTAAATTACAACTTTGAGAAAGTGAAAGAAAGAAAACCTTAGTCTTCAACCTCATTCCCTTTCCCCTCCCCATAAAATACAGACATAACAACTGTCTTTATGTTCCTGGAAAATGGGCATTACTTTTTCTTTCCCTCTTTCAGTCCCACTGGCTACGCTGGATGACCTCTAAGGTCCTTTTAAATCCAAGATTTTAAGAATCCTCTTATTCCCATGACCAACATCCCAGGTCATCCACATGACCTAAAAAATTAGGAGCAGCCTAACAACACTATTACCCACTTTGTCAATCATTTACCTCTCACCATCCCCTCTGTACATCTTTCTTCTTTTTGTGGGGATTTATTACAGGAGTGTAAATTCACTTAATTATCATCTGAATAAAATATTGGAAAACAAAGCTATCTCCTCAAAGAAATTAGTTCCACCAGATGTGATAGCCCATGCCCGTAATCCTAGCATTCAGGAGGCCAAGCCAGGAGAAACAAGAGTTTGAGGCCCTCCTGTATTACATAGTAGACCCTACCTAAAAAATTTTTTTTTCTAACATGCAGCTTAGAGATGTTGAGCATTATAGTTGATACTGTTATACTGTAACCTTCTTTCATGAACAATAATTATTTTTGTTTTTTAGAAGGAAAAGGTGAGAGGAATATTTATTATGTTGTGTAGGCTAGGCTTGAACCCCTGGATTCAAACAATTCTCCTGTCTCAGTCTCCCCAAGTACTAATGGTGGAAAGAGAGATGACTTTTCTGGTATTAGAAGTGAAGTTAGAGGTGGGGACTATATAGAAATGCAACTACCAGTCTCCCCCTGGACTCCGCAGGAACATCACTGGACCCATGCGAAGGGGATGCCTTACATGATGAACCAGCATGTGAGATAGTCCACAGAAGCTCCAGCTGGTGGCCTCTAAAGGAAGACACAGGACAGATTCTTGGCTATAGTATGGAGAATTTGGCATAGACATTTGGAGGCTCACATGCAAGGGGCTGAGTGTGAGTTACTTGGAAAGCCAGGCATGGCTCACATGGGACAGTCCTGCCTGCCAGCATGGGAAGGGAAATGGACTTAAGAAGCCTGGGAGGCTGGAAGGCTCTGGAGTGTGTCTGGGGCCTCTGAGGGTTTAGACTACTTAGCATCCTAACCAGACTTACTGCTTCTGAAAGGAGTTAACAAAGTGGAAAGAAACTTGGTTCTCACCAAGAGTCCTTGGCAGTTTAGCAAATGCCATTGTCTGCGCTTTGTATTTGAGGTTGTTTTATTTTCAGCCCAAATGAGTCCCTTTCCTTGGCAGTATCTACCCAGCAACCTGGCACAGAGCCACCCTCCGCACCTAGGCATGGACTGCAAGAGGATGCACTGTCTGCAGGGGTACAGCTGGTCAGTGGCTTTATCAGGCCGGAGCTGTTAGAAAGCATTTTATGACACAGCCAGAGGCAGTGTGTGGAGCACTGGAGTCACTGTACAGGAATGAGAGAATGGGGTATCAGGGCCTGAGGAAAAGAGCTGGGTAGAAGGCACACAGAGAAAGGGTGAAACAAGACACTTTGTCAGTCTCTACCCACCCTCTGCCTCCAACCTCAGAGCATGCAAGCTCCCTGGAGTGCCAGGCTAGTACATCTCCTTGTATCCTGGCACTGACCCAGCACCTTGTCTTTGCCCTCAGAGCCTCATATTCTCCACGATTTCTGGACTACTCTGACTACTCTGGCTCCTGTGAGAGGAATTGCAGCATGCCAAGTGGCACTAGCAGTTTTGGGCCATGATTGGGCTGGATGCAGTGGGATAGTGCCTACTACACAGCAAAGAGGCAAGAACATATGCTCAGGGGGCTGGGGATTTAGCTCAGCAGCATAAGTGCCTGCCTTGCAAACAGGCAGTCGTGAGCTCGATCCCTGGTACCGATAAAAACGAAAAAGACAAAAAAAAAAAAAAAAAAAAAAAAGAACATATGCTCAGAGGGTGCGCTCCCCTGCCACATCACCCCTCAGACTGCTACAGTGCCATTCCTTGGTGGACAAACTTTCTGGGGCACTCACTGAACATCTACTTCTGCTAGTGTAGGATCTTCTTTAGTTCAGTTCTGAGTTCCCTGTCTCCTTTTGCATCCAAAAAGGCATCAAAAGAAATGTGGCAGCACAGGCCTGTAATCTCAGCACTCGGGGAGGCTGAGCTAGGAGGATGAAAATTTAAAAGAAGGCTGGAGATATATGAGTGCCCTGAATTAAATTCAAAGACCACCAAAATAGGGGTTGGGTTGTGTGTGTTGGGGGGGGCAGGGCTCTTTCTAGGAGATATATAGTTGCTATCCTTCCTGAATCTATTTCTCCACTGATTCAGGCTTCCTTTGTCTTCTTGTACCATGTCAAAACACAATATAAATGTAAGACCACATATACCTTCTAAAGACCAAATATTATTAGCAATAGATACAGCTGGATGTAGGGGTGCATACCTATAATCCCAGCACTTGGGAGGTCGAGGCACTGAAAGTTCAAGGCCAATGTGGACTACATAGTGAGCTCAAGGCCATTTTAAACTACATGGTAAGACCTTGTCCCCCCAAAATAAAAGAGGGGCTGGGGGTTTAGCTCAGTGGCACAAGCACCTGCCTATCAAGCACGAGGTCATGAGTTCAATCCCCAGTACCTAAATAAGTAAAAGATGTAATAATAGTTAAAAAAAAATGGTAATGGTCACAATTTATTAATGGCTTACTATGTGCTAAAGGCTATGCAAATTCACCTATTTATTGCCTAATCCCTATGAGAAACCAAGAGGTAGAGAAGTCGAATGGCTTTCCCAAGGTCATTTAGCTGGTAGAATTTGGATTGACTTCAAAGGTCTTGAAATTAATCACCTAAATTATACCCTAAAAAAGAAATAAAATTCTAAGTTCAAAATTTCAAGATTTTTTTTTTGACTAAGAATCAAACTCGCGGGGCTGGGGATTTAGCTCAGCGGCATAAGCACCTGCCTTGCAAGCAGGCAGTCGTGAGTTAGATCCCTGGTACCAATAAAAACGAAAAAGACAAAAAAAAAAAAAAAAAAAAAAAAGAATCAAACTCGGGACCTTTTACTTGCCAGGCAGGCACCACACCATTGTACTATATACCTGGCCCCTCAAGAACTTCTATAGCACCTATAGCACCCTTATATATGATAATTATCTAAAACGTTTGTCTTTCTGCAGTAAAGTGAAAGCTCTTCAGGGACAGTAATATGCCAGGTATATTATCTTATTTGACTTTGTAAGTAAGAAAGGCAGTGTTACAAAGCTAAGGAAACAGAGGGGCTGAAAAACTGTCACACAGATAGGAAGAAACAAATGAACTAGTGTGGGAAATATGTTTATTGTCCTCCTAAAATGAATTCAAGAGCTGATGTTGGCCCAGTAGGGATGGTGGAGCATTCTCACCCCTCTTCTAATGCAAATGGCAGAGGAAGAGTGGAGAAAGGTGAAGTATCTGTAGCACAGGTTTGGATCTTGAAGGGTGAAGCCAGTCATTTAACTGTGCTTTTATAAAATGTTTATAAGAAGACATGGACATGATGGGGGTCAGGGATTTAGCTCAGTGGCACAAGTGCTTGCCTGACAAGTATGAGGTTGTGAGTTTGATTCCTGGTACAAAAAAAAAAAAAAAAAAAAAAAAAAAAAGAAGAAGAAGAAGAAGAAGAAGAAAGAACGTACACATCATATTCTTTACACCCCTGGATTTGGAGTGGGAAAAGGAGGCTGAGGACAAAATTAACGAGCTATTTCTTTTAGTTTTTCCACAGTAATAAGTAAGTTCACTGGAGGAAGATCATATGTCATTTTGGAGAATAATTTAGGACCTACATCCTTCATATGATGAAAGGTCTCCCACTAGTGGGGCAGGCCATCCCAAGCAAACTAGACATAGCAGCAGGAGGCTAACCACTAAGTGACACTTTTTTTTTTTTTTTGGTGGTACTGGGGATTAAACTCATGACCTCACACTTGCCAGGCAGGTGCTTATACTGCTAAGCTAAATCCCCAGCCCCTAAGTGATACTTTTAAGTGATGTTTTCAAGGTCATCTCCCATTCTGTCTTCTGGAGGTTCTTATAAGAACCCCATCTTTCCCCTTGCTTGACTGCCTTGAAATTTTGTCTTCCCCAACCCACTACCCCACCCCAACACACTCTTCCTTCTCACCTGGATGTTTCTCTTGATGATGTCCCTGGTCAGCTGGACCTTGCCTGTGCTGGGGTCCACCCCGGCCAATGGCACCATGACCTCTCCGATGACGTCATCCCGAGAGAAGCGATCGAAGCTGAGGACAAGGAAGTGTAGCACCAGGTCCTGCAGCTGGCTGTACGGGATGCCATAGAAGGTGAAAGTCTCATCAAACACAGGATCCAGGGTCTTCCGCAGCACCCTGGTCTTCACTCGATGCCGCTTGTCAGGCAGAATGGTCATTTTGATGTAGGGGTCAGAGCCCTGGGTCTGGTCATCCATCACTGGCAGCCCATGGGCCTCCTGGATTGTCACCACCAAGGCTTTTTTCGGGAAATTATAGTCCACTGAGAAGGTGAGGGATCCCAGCATGACATCTTCCTCTGGAGATGATGGAGAGGTGGTTTTGCTCTCCCCTGGGGTCAGGCTTGTAATGGGGCTCCTAAGTTCTTCCCCATAGTCCATTTTGATGGGTAACTGGTCTATACAAGATCCAGAGCTGGGCCCCCTAGGGCCCTTGTCTCCGCTTAGCAGGCCAGCCTCTGCTGCATCCACCAACAGGTTCCCACGTCCACCTTCCCTCCCAGAGCCATCTTTGTCTCTCCGAACTTTGATGATTTTCTTCTTGTTGCTGAGGGTCTCTGGATATATACTGATGCCTTTAAGCATGTGAATAAACTTGTATGGTGGGGTCTTGTGCTTCTTTTCTGCCTGTTGGTGGCAGCATGTCCAGACAAAGACAGTCACTGAAACACATACCACCAGCACAGAGGCACCGATGAGGCCAGCCACCACTGGGGACACATCTGAAGACAGAGACCAGAGATGTATCAAGACAGTGGATTCAACCCCTGTCCAGAGCGATGTCCTGTTCAGTACCTGTGCTGGAGCTGGGTGGATCTGCAACCTGACTTCCAGAGCAGAACGCATTTCTCTGGGCTTTAGAGCTTCCTCCCTCTTAGGGATTCATGCTCTTATCACTCTCTCTGTCCAATCCACTATTTTTCCTTTCCTGCTAGACCTGGATGAAGCATTCAGCTTCTCTACCAATCCTTCTCTGATTGTCCCTGATTCTCTATTTTTTCTTGACCTTCTCTAAGCACTTCTAGACTTGGTACATTAGTTGATTTGCATGTCCCATAAAGCTGTTCTGTAATGTTCTAAGGTCACCTTTTTCCATAAGAACCTGCTTACTTTGTGGGTATCAGGTATGTCTGGTTTCTAGAGGATTTTCCACAACTTTCTGCACTAAGTGTGCAAATAGTGGTCCTGTGTAGGCTGCCTTATCAGATGGGTAAAATGACGTGGGATTATATTTAGATTGTCTTGGTTGGATGAACAAGGGTGGTAATAGTGGATGGGTGATTAAAAAAAAACTCTGGGTCTGAACACTTTTAAATATGCTCCAAAATTTTAGTTACTAAATATTTAAAACATAGTTATTTTAAATAGGAAGAAATAGGACTGTGAAAAATGCCAGAACTTTGACCAGTGTCACTTTCTTCTAGTCAGTCTATCCATCTGTCTGTCTGTCTACCTACTTACCTACCTACCTATTCTGGTGCTAAGGATCAAACGCAACACATTGGACATTCTAGGTGAGCACTCTTTTTTTTTTTGTCTTTTTAGTTTTTATCGCTACCAGGGATTAAACTCACGACTGCCTGCTTTCAATTGCAGGTGCTTATGCCGCTGAGCTAAATCCCCGGCCCCTAGGTGAGCACTCTTATCACTGAGCTACATCCATTATTTGAAAATGCAATCTTCTTCACTCACTTTTCTGAGCTGTTTAATTTTTCTTCTTGTTGCTTGGTCATTATCTTTCATGCACATATATACACACATATAAAAATATAATGCACACTTCTGTAAGAATAAATATACACACTAGCCATAATTTTACTACTTAGGGTTTGTCTTCCCTAGAGTGTAAGCCTTATGAGGAGAGAACTTTTTGTCTGTTTTGCTCATTGCTGTATTTGGAATCCTTAAAACACATAGCAGAAGGGCTGGGGATTTAGCTCAGCGGCATAAGCGCCTGCCTTGCAAGTAGGCAGTTGTGAGTTCAATCATACCCGGTACCGATAAAAAGGAAACACACACACACACACACACACACACACACACACACACACAAAAAAAAACAAAACAAAAAAACAAAAAAAAAAAAACCACATAGCAGAGGGGCTGGGGATTTAGCTCAGCGGCATAAGCACCTGCCTTACAAGCAGGTGGTCATGAGTTTGATCCCTAGAACCGATAAAAAGTGAAAAAAAAAAAAAAAAAAAAAACACATAGCAGCCACTTAATATACATTTGGTGAATGAACAAATAAAGTAGAGAAACAGATCTTTTCCTCTTTTCCTCTTCCTTTATGGGAAAAGATAAGACTTTGCCTTATATATTTAGGCTTGTTTCCTTTATACCCAAACGAGTTCTTTGAAGCCAAATTGGGTTTGGGCCTTAAAGGTCAAGAAAGGCCTATAGTTTTCACCTTATTTTTCAGGACAAGAATGGGAAAGTACGGCTCAGGATTTAGCTCAGTGGCATAAGCACCTGCCTGCCAAGCATGAGGTTGTGAGTTCAATCCCCGTTACAAAAAAAAAAAAAAAAAAAAGGGGGGGGGGGAAGTAGCGAGAAGTAGGAAAATGAATGCACTTCTAGAATATTCTAGGTTTTCCCTAGAACATTCTACTACCAGGCACTTGCATTTATTGCAGGTATCACTTGCATTTATTGCAGAGAACAGTAGGCCTTTTCCCAAAGCTCCCATTACCAGAGAAGTTTTTACTGTCTGCTGCACACCTGTGAGATAATAACTCCATCATTCTGTTTTAATTTTCATCATAGTGCTTATTTCTCTGACATATATCTGTTTATCGGTCTTTCGTAAAATTAGTAGGGTCCCAGAACCATGTGATGCATAGTAAGTGCTCAGTGAACACAGTTAGTAAATTCAAAAACAGCTTCTTCAGTCTGGGCATGGTGGCACACACTTGTAATTCCAGCACTCTGGGAGGCTGAGGCAGGAGAATCCTTACAAATTCCAAGCCAGCCTGAGCTACAAAAGATTCAAAGCCAGCCTGAACTATAGAGCAAGACACTATCTCAAAAAAAAAAACCTCCAAAAAACTGCCTTCATAGATTAGAACAAAGGATGTTTGCTATGACTACAAACATCAAGTATAAGAGTAAATTTCTATTTGAACATAAAAACTTACCTATAGGCAATAACTTTAATTGGTAAACTTGAGCAAACATATCTTAGTGGCTTAGGTGACTATGAAGTTGGACTAAATTTAAATTAGTACTAGTTTATACTATTAAGCATGATATTCACATTCCATAAGGGGTAAACAGTTTCATCTGTACTGGCACAACATATATAGAGCATTCTATGCAACACTGACAATAATAAAACTTCGGGTTTTTTTTCATTTCTTTGTTTTTTGGTACCAGGGATCGAACTCATGACCTTGTGCTTTCCAGGCAGGTGCTTAAGCCACTGAGCTAAATCCCCAGCCCAAACTGCTGGTTTTTGTGTGCATGCATTATTATGTTTCTGCAACGCACTGTGCAGAGCTTTTTATGTCTCAATCAAAGATCCTGTTGGATAGGACCATTGATATCCCTACCTACATAGTAGCAAAATGGCACTAATGGGATGTAAATTCTGGTCTGCTAGATAAGAGTCCACATTCTATATTATGGATAATCACAAAAGTAAAAAAATCTGACAACCACATCAAATGAAAAATTGAAGAAACTGAAGCTGAGGAGTATCTAGGAATAATCATCATCTTCAATATAATCATTTTAGGTATCTCTATGGAAGAGTGTTTAGTTTGATGTTACTCTGGAGCACAGCACATACAATCATGTGCACAGGTTACAGGAAGACAGGTTTTGACTCAGCGAGTTATTATTTGAGTCCGTTATTAGAATTGCCGCACAGTGGCCCAGACTGCTTCATGAGGCGGTAATTCTCCAGCACAAAATTTCCAGTATATATGCTGCGGAAGCAAACACAGTGCAAAACTTTCAAATGGAGAGGCTGGATCATGATTGATCAAGCATGTTCTAAAGGGTTTTTTCAATGAGGACTAGAGTAGCTGTCTTTGAAATGCTATCTTCATGATTCTGTGAAAGCTGGGAACTAATAAAAACAAGGGGTTATATTTTTTAAATAATATAGGTAAGGTGTAAAGTCATTAGTAACAAATCAAAGTGACTATGTTCATACTAAACAGTAATAAGAGTTCAGTCTCAAAGTAGTGAATGAAATAAGTGCTTTAGGGAGAGTTTTTTTTTTTAAAAAAAAGGGAGGCAAACTTGGTGATAAGTTCCCCAAGGGCAGGCACAAAAACCATTCTGTGCATCTTTGAGTCCCTTAATCTCTTACATCTAACAGGAGTTCAGACATTTGTTTGAATAACTGACTGGATTCAATCATCAATTAGCATGGCCACTGTCCGAAGAAGTAGCTATTTCCTAATTAGGTTTGTTTCTGTAAGTTTTTTTCTATTGCTTAGTGAAACTGAACATTGATTATATCTATGAGAACAGGAAAGCAGGGTACTACCAAGAAAATTATCATTTTGAGAATGATTTGAAGGGAAGCCAGGTGTGATGGCACATGCCTATAATCCCAGGTGTGGTGACACATGTGCTTAGGAGGCTGAGACAGGAGGATTGTTGTGAGTTTGAGACCATCCTGGGCTAAAAAGTGAGCTCAAGGCCAGCCTGAACTGCATAATGAGACCCTGTCTCAAAAATTTAAAAAAGGAAAATGATTTGAGGGGGAAATCTAAAAGCTGTATCACTGATTTACTCTGTGACTGTGAGGGAACCCACTGTGGCTTGGATTAATTTTTTTTTTCTTTGAGAAAATGGAGGCAGGGTGAAAAAGAAAGGGAAAGATTCTCATCATTCAAAAGGAAGAAGACTGGTCATGGTGGTGCACTCCTGTAATCCCAGCACTTGAGAGGCTCAGATAGGAGGATTGTTGCAAATTTGAGACCAACCTGGGCTACAAAGTGAGCCCAAGGCCAGCCTGAACTGCGTAGTAAGACCCTGTCTCAAACAAACAAACAATAAAGAAAGAAAAGAAGGGAAACAGGTAAATGGATTTGTGGATTGTTCAGGTGTTCTCCCTCACCTTTGTCCCCATTTTTGCCCTACTTTTTTTATTTTTGAGAGTCATGCTATGTAGTTCAGGCTGGTCTTTGCTTATGTAGTCCAGATTGGCCATGAACTGACAGTGATCCTTCTGTCTCAGCCTCCAAATCATGGGATTACAGGTGTACCCTACCATGCCTAGCTCTGCCCTACTTTAATATTAAATATTTAACTTTTGCCTCTGTCTTCAACATCCAAGGCAGTGAACCAGAAGAATCAGATACTAAAACTCAAAGCCCTCTGCCTTGCTTTCATCAAAAATTTGATGGAAAAAGGAAGCTGTACTTAAATGGTTGAAGTGAGTGTCCCAAAGCAGGTGTAAGTTGAAATGGCCTGAGCCGCTCTTTTGTACTTCATGGTCAGAAAATGATGTGTTGAAAAAAAAAAGAAAGAAAGAAAGAAAGAAAATGATGTGTTGACTCGGTGTATCCACCAAGTGCTAGAACATTTGAAATGAAGCAATATGAGATACAGAATAGTCAGAAGCAGCAGTTCTCTATGGAGAACATTCTCTGAAGTGGTCCAGAGACCCACAAGACATATCTTGGCTATGCCCAGCTCTTTCAGCCTCTGATCAGACCAGATCACTGACCCCTTCCTTTCTTCAACATACCCTTCTACAGTCAAATAGGCCAGTGAAATACAGTGCACCGAGATTAATTTGACCTCAATCAGACATTGATTCAAATCCTAGTGGTACCTTTACTAGTTCATTTGGCTTTGGTCAATTTATTGTATCTCCATTGGCTTCAGTTTCCTCATTCGATGAAGTAATCATATCTACACCAGGAGGTATTTGCTAGGATTAAATAAAATGTAAATAAAAGGATAATTTTTTTTTACTAATAGTCCCTCTAAAAGAAATCACTATATTATGATGTGTTTTTTTTTTTTTTTTGGAGGGGGGTCTTTTTTGAGACAGGGTCTTGCTATAAAGTCCAGGCTGGTCTCGAATGAAAAAAATCCTTCTGCCTCAGCTTCCTAAATGCTGAGGTTACAGACGTGAGCCACAACACCCAGCCACATTATGTTTTATGTCAATTACTTTCTCAAGGACTCTGGAACAGAGAGAACAGAAACGGCTGGAAAGAGCATAAAGAAGAAAGATCACTAAGAGCATCATGGGTTGCTCAGGTAATCACAAAAGGGACTTCATTTTTGGAAATTTAGAACTCAAAAAAATAGAGATGCAGTAGGTGAATGAGAGAAAGACAATCAAGAATTAGCCTTGGGGAATAAGTGGGAACATAGTTCATGTGAAGATCTGTTGTCTGATTTTTTTCCCTGATATCTCCAATGTACCTCTTACAGGGAGTAAAAAAAAGCCATTTTCTAGCTGGCTTGTGGCCTCACCCTAAATACTGGATTCCAAAACTCAAACTTTCTGGATTGTTTGAGGGACAGAATTCCTTAAGAAATATGAAGGTTCTTAGGCTGGCAGCAACTCTTATTCACTTCCCCCAACTTGAACTGTAGTAGCCAAGAGAAATAGGCAGGCCAACTTAATTTCACCATGGAGCACAATTTAAGAAGTTGGTTCTCTATTTTGGAGGACTTCCCAAAGAGGGGAAAAAAAAAAAACCCTTGTATCTCGAGCTTGTTTTTCTTACCTTTTCCCCTATTTTCTACTCCACTTTCTGCCCCAAGGAGGTTTAAAACTGACCCTAGAGCCTCTAGGGCGGGTTGGGGACCAGCTGCTCAAGAATGACGTAATGCTTTCTCCCATACACAAAGCGGCCTCCCCTGGGCTGGCCTCCACTGCTCCGCCCCCTAACCCCTCCCCCCCTCGCTCCAGCACCAGCGCGGGTGAGCGCCCCTTTTTCAAAAGACAGCCCAGGGAAACAGGCAACAAAAGCCCCGGAAGGAGAGTCCAGACGCTGCCAGGAGGCCCAAAAATAGACATCACGTCATCCTCTAGCCTTGCAGCGCCAAGCGCCATTTGGTAGCATCCGACGGATCCCACCATTACGATGCAGAACGGAGCCCGCAGGCCTCACGTTTCCTCTTAGCTCCAGCAACCAGCTGACCAGCTTAAGGAGTGGTTTCCCTTTTGCTTTCCACCCCCGCACCGCTATTTCCCCAAAGGCCCGCCACCTCCCCTGGCTGCTAGCCATGCAGCCTACAGTCTCGAAGCTGCCATCTTGGTGCCCCATCCCCCGTGCATCTCCCGCCCCCGCAGCCTTTCATAAGGGAGGGGGAGGAAAGGGCACCGCCCTGCGTGTCCCGAGGGGGAGGGCTCGACCTACCCCCTCTCCTCCCCCAGAAGGAGGGGTTGCCGTCCTCTCCCTGCTCGCTGTTCCTCACCTCCAACAGCGCTGACACTGCACCCCACAAGATTCAGCATCCTGGACTTTCTGGCCTTGCTATCCCCTGTAGCCCAAAGCGCAAGTGCAGACGCTGCCCACTGCTTGCTGCCAGCCACATAGATCCGATTTTGGCGGGGCTGGCACCCTGAAGGGCTCCCCTCTCCCGGTATTCACCCCTGCTCACTGCGGTGCCCTTTGCTCTGCAATGGTTTGACCACAGCGAGTTCCGTTTGCCTCACTCTACTTACCAAAGCTAGGTCGGATGTTGGTGATCTCAGCCATGTCGTAATCAGAGGTTGTTGCTATTTAATGCAAAGGTCAGGTAACTCTGGGAAACCCCCACCCCAGTACAGAGGCTGCAGCTGTAGATCTCTAGGTCTGGGTGGGGGAAGGTATTTGGCAGACTTCTCCTGCGACGGTCCAGTCCCTAGTAGGCAGCTGCGGCCTCCTCTTGAGATGCTCCAGGGACGCTCTGAGCTCAGGATGCAGGTGCAGTCAGACTGGTCCTGATGCGGGACAGGCTCCGCCTTTTTCCGAACGGTCTTCGGCAAAAGACTCCGCCTCTGCCGAAAGGTTCCGGAAAGCAGATCCTGCCCCTTGCCGGAAACTCTTAGAGGTGACACCTCCCACCCCAGCGTGGTCGCGGGAACGAGGCCCCGCCCACTAATTGGTTGTGATTTCTTGGGGCTGAGTACCCGCGACAGTACACGACTGTAGGTAAGATTATCGTGTTAGGGCTGGGGGTTTATCTCAGCAGCGTAAGTGCTTGCTTGGTAAATGCAAAGTCGTGAGTTTGATCCCAGCACCACAAAAAAAAAAAAAAAAAAAAAGAAAAAAGAGAAATTGCTTCACAGTTGCAGATAATTGTGTTTCTTCTTCTTCTTCTTCTTCTTCTTCTTCTTCTTCTTTTTTTTTTTTTTTTGTCTTTTTCTTTTTTATCGGTACCGGGGATCGAACTCACGATTGCCTGCTTGCAAGGCAGGAGCTTATGCCGCTGAGCTAAATGCCCAGCCCCCACGATACTTTTATAGATCTGTAATCCTGTGATTTCGGTTCCTCTGACTTTTAAAGGAGCAGAATGTTCTGAGTTTCAAGATTTTGGGAAAACAAAATTTCTGCATTGCCAATAGTATACATTTCTGAGACCATTAACCGTAATTACAGCAATTTAGAAGCTTAGAAGAAAAACCAATGCCGAAGATGGCTGCATGAATCTGAAAATTAACTAAAAATCATTTAATTGTACGCATAAAACATGTGAATCAAGCCGGGCATGATGGCTCATGCCTGTAATCCCAGCACTTGGGAGGCTGAGCTAGGAGGATCCTTGGGAGTTCGAGACCAGCCTGGGCTACAAAGTGAGCTCAAAGCCAACCTGAAATGTATAGTGAGACCCTGTCTCAAAAAGACAAAAAAGAAAAGAAAAAAAAAAAAAAGATGTGAATTGAAGCAGTTTAAAAATAAAAGAAGATTAGCCAGGCATGGTGGCACACACCTATAATCCCGGCACTTGGGAGGCTAAAACTGGAAGATTGCTATGAGTTCTCGGTCAACCTGAGCTACATAGTAAGCACTAGCAAAGCCTGAACTATATATATAAAAGACCAATGAAAGAAGTCAAAGAGTCTGTGTTGGACATTCATCTTCATGATCTTACAGCTGCTTAGGAAAGGGTCTTCTGTATGTCAAAAGGAGAGCGCTGGGGCCTGGAGATTTACCTCAGCAGCCTAAGCGCCTGCTTTCAAGCAGGCAGTCGTGAGTTAGATCCCTGGTACCGATAAAAAAAGGAAAAAAGACAAAAAAAAAAAAAAAAAAAAAAAAACTCAGATGAAATGCCAAACTTCAGGCAGTCTTCCTTGGCATTAGGGAGAGTTGAGGTGATTTAGGATAGTCAGATTACTGGAATTGTAGCCACTATTTCAGCCTCATTTTGGTTGTGAGTACTTTTACCCTGTCCTGTTAGGTTTATAGCCAGATAAGCCAGATCAGTTGCAGTGTAGCAGAAATTTTATTGGTGGTTCATTTGTAATATGACAGAACCAAATGAGTTTTTCCAGCTGTGATGCCCTTCTAGAAAAGTGGAAAGAATGTGCCTCCCCCACTCAATCATTCCTTCAAAAAACTGTTGAGCTATTAAACTACTGACTACGCTCCAGGCACTTTTCTGAGTTTTGGGTCTATACTTCAGCACCTAAAGCTGCCTAAGATCCAATTACCAATTCTAATAACTGTGTAGCTTGTGAACACCTACCCAGCTGAGCCAAAACTGTGTACTGTTCAAAGTTAAAAATTAAGTACGTAATAATATCCACAGGGTTTATTGTGGAGGCCTGATCATTTAATATAAGTGAAAGTATTTTTTAAAATGATGACTATTACATAGACATGAAAAATTGCTATAGCTTGATTCTAAATCTGCCTTAGTTTCAGTCAGGAACCTACACTATTTGTAACCTAGAGATGCCTTTCTGAAACTTTATAAATTCTCTTTTTCTACTTATATTTCAACTGTCTTTCAGATGGACTAATTACTTGCGAAACTGACACTTTTTTTTTTTTTTTTAAATTCGTACCGGGGATCGAACTCATGAACGTGCGCTTGTAAGATAGGTGCTTATGCCGCTGAACTAAATTCCCAGCCCCTTACTTGTGAAACTAAAGCACTGAATTTCAGTTTCCACTGTTTAGTAGGACAGCAGCGCTTCACTGGTGCAGAAAGGGAACTACTGCCCCCCCTCCACTTTTTTTTTTTTTGCCAGGAAATGACGTTGTAGGTTCTGGGCTTCATTTAGCCCTAAATAAGATGGCGCCTAGCGTTTGGCGCATGCTCCTTTGCGCCACTAGCGGCCGCGCGCCGCGCTTCGGGGTTGCGCACGTCAGTCTCTGTCGTTGCTTGACTTCCGCTGTTACGGCAACCGAGTTTCCGCGGGATCAGACCGGTTTGTGAGTGCACTATGTAGCGTGTGGTGGGAGGGAAGAGGCAGCATGGACCCGGGACGTCTGGGCAGAGCTAGTTCAGGATGAGGGGGGTCGGTCTGAGGGTGGGTGCGGGCTGCGTCCTGGGAGTTACAGGTGCACAGTGTTTAATTGGTGCTGGGGACTTGGGCCACCGCTCGGCGTAGAAGTGGCACAGTTAGGACCCGTTTTTGAAATGTTCCTTAGGAAGAAGCCGCACCGGGGCTGTCTCCAGGTTGGCATTCATTCACCATGTTGGGCTGACTGAAGTTTCCAAAGGGGCGAACTTTTATTTTATTTTGGTTTGGGAATCGAACTGAGAACCTTGCGCTTGCCAGGCAGGCGCCGTGCAACTGAGCTATACCCCAACCTTAAGAGCAGACTCTAGAGCCACTGCTATGTTTGAGGTGCTTGCAGTCGAGTCCTGCATCCTGTTTTTGTTGTTGTTGTTGTTGTTTGTTTGTTTTTTGTTTTTTTGTACCGGGAATCGGAACTCATGACCTCGAGCTTACCAGGCAGGTGCTGTGCCGCTGAGCTGTATGCCCGGCTCTGCTGACTTGAATGGTAGCTTTCTTTTCTTTTCTTTCTTTCCTTCTTTCCTTCCTTTCTTTGTCTTTTCTGGACTTATGTGGGATAGCAACTCTCCTGGGTTATTCCTACTCCCATCTGACCCACTCACCACCCTCCCTTGCAAGAATCAGCCAGTCTTTCCTTAGTCTGTTACCCATTGCTTAAACATTGCCAGTGACGAATAACTCCCTTGAACACCAGACAGCTTATTTCTGTTCTTGGACCTGTTTATGAGAGTAATGTTTTCGTAGACAGATGGAACCAGTTCTCAAATAATGCTTAATGCTTGGTCCAAATTCTATACAATATAAGATTTCTTTCAATTGTTTATTCAGGGAAACCTATGCTGAGTGTCTACAGTACCTAGATAACGTCGGATACTAACGATACCGGTTAAAGGATTCCTTTATCTCAGCAAGTACATAGTTTTGAAGGAGGGAAGCAGACAGGTAGAGATACTTAGAACGTAAAAAATGCGTTGCAGATAGGTTCTTCTAAAAATATAAAAGAGATACCCTTCAGTTTAGGTCAATATTGCCGTTAAATGTTTAAATTATGCCGGGAATTTAACTCAGTAGCATAAGTACCTGCCTTGCAAGCTTGAGGTCGTGAGTTCGATCTCCAGGACAAAAAAAGTGTAAATTACAGTTGAAACCAAGAGCCCAAAAGCCCGGTATTGCCTTTAAAATGTTTAAATTACAATTAAAACCAAGAGCCCAATAGTAACAATCCAGAGAACAGTAAAAATCTCTTGTTTCAACACAAAATTTCTGTTAATATAGCCATCTTCTAAAATAATCACTTTGCTTTTGGGTTGTTTCTATTAATGGAAGTCTTTTTATGCAAACACCAAGAGCAAACACTTATTGATCACTTATTATCTAATGATGTAGGTGCTATTTTTGTTTCATTTTATAGATGCGGAAACAGATTCATGTTAAGTAACTTATGAACGTCCTAAGAATGGAGAGGTGACTTGGGAAACAAATCCAAACAGTTTGACTTTACACTTTGCATTCAGCATCACACTGTTTTCTTTCCCTGATTTAGTTACACTAGTAGCTAAAATTTATTAGTCACTTCTATTTAATATGTATAACACCTCTGAGATAAGATCAATTACTTTTTTTTCTTTTTTACTGTTGAAAGTGTAGAGAGATCAAGTCACTTGACATATACTAATCAATAGTAGAGCTGAGATTTGAACTCATTCTAATTGTTTCTTATTTTTGATCTAAAGGAATAGAATGCATTTGATAAGGAATATTCATGATTGGACATGAATAAAAATTAAAATTTAATTGAGTAAATAATTAATATGAAGGTAATAAGAACTTGTATCCTTTTAGGATGAAACAAAAGTGGAACTTTAAACATGTTGCCTTGTAAGAAGAGAAGAACTACAGTGACAGAGAACTCACAGGATAAGAGCAGCCAGGAGGAAGACAACTTAGACCAAGAGTCAGCTGTTAAACAAGAATCTGACCAGGTTACTGACTTTGGGTCAGTGCCCCTGTCTTGGGGTCCAAGTCATGGTAGAGCAGTTGGAGTTGAAGTTCATTCTGTGCAGAATGCAGGAAATCAGCCTGGTGTGGAGGTTCCATCATTGAGCTCTAGGATTCTCACCCAGGATGCGAATTTACCAAGTTTAGAAGCTGCTGATGAGGCCATTTCTCAGGGAATCACCCTGACTTCCTTGGAGTCTTCCCACTCTCCTAATGTACACATTGGTAAAGGAAAACTCCAGGCCACTGCTTCAAAGAGAGGGAAGAAAGTTGTTCTCAGGCCTGGACTGGTAACCCAAGAAGACAGAGGTGATCTTCCTGTCATGAAGAAGCTTTTTTCAGGAGACCCTAGTGAAGAAGTCAAGGAGGGAGGAGGTAAGATATGAAAGGTCTGTAGGCTCTGTTTTCCATTTTAATTTGAGCATCCCTAATCCAAAATCCAAAACCTGAAAGTGCTTCAAAATCAAAAATTTTGAGTGGTGGCATGATATTATAAGTAGAAAATTCTATACCTGACTTTATGTGGAGGATTGTAATCAAAATGCAAGTGTACTAAAAATGTTTTGTAAAATCCCTTTTTTTTTTTTCTTCTTTGTAAAATTACTTTTTGAAAGACAGGCAGGATGATCAGAAAGTTTGAACCCAACCTTGAAAACTTAGCAGCTTAGAACCTTTTTCAAAATAAAAGATAAGTGACTGTTAATAATACATGCCTGTAATCCCAGTACTCAGGAGGCTGAGGCAGGAGAATCACCATGAGTTTGAGGCCAGCTTGAGCTCTATAAGTGAAGGCCAGCCTGCATTATATGGTGAGACCTTGTCTCAAAAAACAAATAAAAAAACCAAAAAATTTAAGAGTCTGGTACTACAACACTCCTCTCCCAATGGAAAAAATCCAAAAAATAATTACCTTCAGGTGCAGGCATATGCCTTAATCCCAACTACTAGGCTCGGGCTATGATGAAGTGGGGTTGAGGGTGGGGCCGGAGGCTGGAGGATTGCAAATTCTAGTCTAGCCTGAGCAGTTTAGTGAGATGCTATGAGAGGCTGTCTCAAAAAAGGGCTGATGTATTGACACATATTCATAGTCAGTGCTCCAGAGGCTAAGAAGGGAGAATGGCAAGTGTGAGGTCAGCTAGAGCTGATAGTGAGATTCTGTCTCAAAAAAACAGAAGAAGTAAATATATAAAATTAAAATAATAAAGGTCTGCAGATTTAGCTCAATGTCAAGGCTGCATTCAGTTCTTGATACCACTAACAAAAAAAAATCTTCAGGATGTGTATGTAAGGTTTTTTTGAAAATAAATGAAATATATGAGTTTTGTATTTAGATGTAAGTCCTATTTCTGAGGTATCTCATTGATATATATGTACAGATTCCAAAATTGAAAAACTTAAACTAGGGATTTAGCACAGTGGTTTAGGCACCTTCCTGATAAGCAGGAGTTTGTGAGTTTGATTCCTGGTACCAAAAAAAAAAAAAGAAAAAGAAAAACTTGAAATCTGAAACTTGCTAGACCCATTTCAGATAAGAGATCCTCAGGGATATTCAGTCTGTACCACTTTGTCATTGGTTTTTCTGTAATGACCTTCAGACAAGTGGTTCTCAAGAGGATACTGATTTCATATGGAATTGGAACCAGGAGGCTCATTAAGCATCAGCAGTAAACTTTATGAATGGAGAGAGATACTTTTCTCCTCCCACCACCTGAATACTTTGTCCTTTACTTTTATCCTGTATTCTGCATGTCTGGGAAGATGAGTTATGCATGGGCTTTGTGAGTTGGTGAGTATCCATGAAATAAGGCTTGTAGAAGAGAGCAACCAGGAATTTTTAAAGAAGTGACTGGCCCATAGTGATGGCATATGCCTAAGATTCCAATACTCTGGGAGACTGAGTCAGGAGGATTGCAAGTTTAATTAAGCCCAGCTGAGCCAGTGAAACAATTTAATGAGACCTTGTTTCAGGGAAAAAAAAAAAAAAAAAAAGATGATGATGATGAACACAGAGGTGATAGCTCAGTATGGAATTCCTAGGTTCAATCCTAGTACTGCTATTTAAAAAAAAAAAAATACATATATATATATATATATACGAAAAAAGGAGATTGGCATGTGAGACATGTGAAAGGCTCTAGGGAGAAGAACTCTCAGGTCTTTAAGGCTGCATTGTAATTTGACAGAATGACAGAATGCTCACTGAGGTCAAGAACAGTCAAAAGGTACATAGGCAAAAGTGTATAATGATCTGGTGGGTTAGAAGTGGTGGGAGAAGACTTCAGAGTGGTAAATTGTATTTAGGTTGCAGATGACATCATTTTTGTTTTCTTTTTCTTTTTTTTTTTGTACTGGGGATTGAACTCATGACCTTGTATTTACCAGGCAAGCGCTTGAGCCATTGAGCTAAATTCCCAGCTCAACATCATTTTTCATACTAAAGTATGAATTTTTCCATGTTGGTAGGTGATAGACATTTTAATTGGCTAAGCGGAACATATTTATGCTTTAAAAAGATATCAGCCTCGGGGCTGGGGATTTAGCTCAGCGGCATAAGCGCCTGTTTTGCAAGCAGGCAGTCCTGAGTTCGATTCCCGGTACCAATAAAAAGGAAAAAGACCAAAAACAAAAAGATATCAGCCTCTCCATTTCGAGTTTAAAATTTTCTAAAAATCTTTCTACTTTTATTTTACAATAATAAACTATAAAAAGGGAAAGGCAAGCAGGGAGGCCCTGGATTTCCCCTTCTTTGCTTCCCAAGTATTCTCTACCCCTAAACCCCAGTGGGGATCACCCCTTCCCACTTTGTAGGGGCTGGGGATTGACAGGCATGGGAATGCTGGGTGTGTCTATGTGTATAGGGGTCCTGGGAGTCAAAAATGGGGAGGAAGGGCCAAGGGTATAGCTCAGCGGCATGGCACCTGCCTGGCAAGCGCAAGGTCCTGAGTTCAGTTGCCAATTTGAAAAAAAAAAAATGGATAGCAGTTGGAGTGGAGGGCCTTCTATCATTTTCCATCAAAACTAGCACCCTGAGGATGGGTTCTGAAGGATTATGAAGAGTCTTTTGTGTTTCCTATGAGATGATAGCAGATCCAGCACCCAGAAGTGACCCAGTGATTGACCCAGCTGAGATTGGACCATTCGTGGATAGTGTACGCTTGCTTTTATGTGGCATTGTCCACATCAACATCAAACAGGGAATGCTGGTAGGCCAGGTAGATGTCCAGGGCCCCAAAGAGCAAGTTTAAAGATAATACCCCCCAGGCCTCAGCTCAAGCCACACTGACATGGTTCCTCATATTGCATTGCTGGCCCACTCCTATGTTGGGGCTTTCACATGGAACATCTCCTCAGCCTGGGGTACTTCCCTCCCTAGAATTTTTGGTTTGTTTGTTTACGTGACAGGATCTTGGTATGTAGTTCAACCTGGCTTTGAACTTCTCCTGTAGTCCGGCCTGGCCTTGAACTCATGGCAGTCCTCCTGCCTGAGTCTCCCAAGTGCTGGGATTATAGGTGTATATCGCTATGCTCAGACCTCTTGAGTTTTTTTTTTTTGGGGGGTACTGGAGATTGAACTCATGATGTTGCACTTCCCAAGGTAAGTGCTTGTGCCGATGAGCTAATCTTTTAAGACTTGGTCTTGTTTTGTCCTTTGGGTACATTGTCCTTCTGGGATTCTTCCACAATTAATATACTGGGTCAATACTGGCAGTGTATTGTGTTTGTTTATACAGCAGAATTTCATATTTTTGATTTCTGTGTTTGAGAACTCATGGAATAGTAGATAAATTGTTTGAAAGATGTGGTCAGAGATGAAAGTTCTTTTAGGGAAACGTGCCCTATTGTAGAATCAGTCCTTGTCATCAGAAAGGGCTCTGTGGTTAGAATCTTGTACAGAGTAGCTTGTGTTACTGTATCATTTCTGCAGCACTTATATTTTATTTGGAGGGAGTAGAGTGGCAGAGTAAAGAAATCTTGGACTGAGGAAGAAGACTAAAGAAGTAATAGTTACCACAAAGTCAAAAGAAGGAGAGTTTTAAGAATAGAATACTTTCTTTTTTTTTTTTTTTTTTGGTGGTACTGGGACCAGAGTCACATCCTGACACAGCTCTTGTCCTGGTGTGCTAGAGTTCTCGGAGAGAATCCGCTGACCTTGATTCACTGGCGGGGGCAATGAGTGCCCCCGTTAGCGCCCAGGTCAGGGACATCCCCTAAGGGGGGAAAAAAAAAAAAAGGGTACTGGGGATCGAATTCACGGCTGTGCACTTACAAGGCAGACGCTTATGCCACTGATCTAAATCCCCAGCCCCTTAGAATATTTTCAAATTTAGTAGCAAGGGCCCGAGATGGAGGCTAGTGGTAGCGCATTTGCCTAGTGTGAGAGAGGCTCTGAGTTTGATTCCCAGCACACTCCAAAAATAATTTGAGTGGCAAAGGAGAGAGAAAGATAATGATACCTAGTGCAGGACTATGTTCAAAATTTGGTGATCTTTGGTCTTTTTTGGTTTGGGGAATCAAACTCATGACCTCGCACTTGCCAGACAGGCGCTTGTGTCTGAGCTATATCCTCAGTCCTTTGTTTTGTTTTTTAGTGATAGGATCTCACTGTGTAGCCCAGACTGGCCTTGAATTTGTGGCAATCCTCCTGCCTAATTCTCTCAAGTTCTGGGATTAAGGAGTATGCTATCACACCTGGCTAAAAGTCTGGTGATTTTTCAGCTTTTTGGGCAGAGTGCTATACTGGGTTAGATGGGAATGAAGCACCAGTGAGATATAAATGCTTACATGTATGTATATGTGTGTGGGTATAGATAGATAGATAGATATCCAGGGATTAACCCAGGACATGACATGTGCTAGGTAAGTGCTCTACTATTGAGTGCTCTACTACTTGCTCTTATTTTTTGACTCAGAGTCTTGCAGTGTTATCCAGGCTGGTCTCAGACTTGTGATCCTCATGCTTTAGCCTCCCAAGTGCAGTCATGTACCACTGAATCTGTTTGAAATTGATTTTTCTATTAGAAAAATTGAAAAGTTCAGAGCATATTAGAATTGTAAAGACCTTAATGGTGGTTATCTAGTTCAACTCCCTGACTTTAAGATGAGTGATTTTTCAACTTTTATTTTAGTATTTTTCTTAGGATCCTGGCTTTAGGAAAAGGCAGTACCTGTATATATAGTTTACTTCATTCATGAAACTCTCTTAACTAAAAAGTTTTATGACAAGCTGCTGATTGCTGCAGCAGAGTATGATTTGAGAATGGGTAGTGTGGGAATATTTGTGATTCTTCTAGGAAAACCTCAAATGCATTCTGGAGGGGAGACACCTTTGTTGCCATTAGGCAACTAATCTGTAAAACTAGAAGCTCAACCTAGGAAATCATCCCAGCCAGATGTTTGTGCCTCCCCTCAAGAAAAATCACTCAGGACTCTGGTTCACCAAGCAGAGGAAGAGAGACAGGATGGTGGACTCTTTATTCTAATGGGTAGGCTTTCTCCTTCCTTTCTCCCACCTCCCTTTTTTCTCTTGCTCTCTCCCTCCTCTTCTTCCTTCCCTTTCTCTTTCTCTCATTCCTTCACTTCTTTTCTCTTTCTCTCCTTTCCTTCTTTCTGCCTCTACCCCCAGGAGTGCTTAGGTATATGCTCAGCCCTTTTTTATTTTGAACAAGGTTTGCTAATGCTGACCCCAGAATTGGGATCCTTTTTCCTCACCCTCCTTCGTAGCTTGAATGACCAGCCATGTGTCTGCATGCTCAATTAACAGTTGTTCTGGCTATCTGTTGAATTGATTCATTTATTGTGAAATATTCTTTTTACCTCTGTATAATTTTAAAGTCTACTGTGAATCTACCACTTGTGTTTATATGATAGGCATGTTTCTAATCTTTCTTTTGTGGTGTCTTGAGACACGGTCTTGCTATATAGTTCAGGCTGGCCTTGAATTCACTATGTAGCTCAGGCTGACCTAGAACTCACAGCAGTCCTCCTGCCTCAGCCTGTCAAGTGGTTTTGGGATTACAGGTGTGTGCCCCATGCCAGGCTAATCTTTTACTTTCAACCATTTCAGCTTTTTATATCTAGAAACATGTCTCTCTGTTTTCTGGGAGGTGGTCAGTCCTAAGGTTTAAACCCAAGACCTTCCATATGCCAGGCAACTGATCTACTTTCTCAGGCTATATTTCCTTTTTTCCTTTTTGAGTCAGGGTCTCGCTCTGCAGTTCAATTTGCCCTTGAACTTACTTTGTAGCCCAGGCTGGCCTCAAACTCACAGCTATCCTCCTGCCTCAGCCTTTTGAGTGCTGGGATTACAGGTGTGTGTCACCATACCTGGCTCTATATTTCTTTTCTTTCTTTTTCTTTTTCCTTTTCTTTTTCTTCTCTTTCTCCTGTCTCTTTTTCTTTTTCTTGAGACAGGCTTTCACGAAGCTGTTTAGGCTGGCTTTGAGCTCACTTTGTAGCCCAGACTGGTCTCGAACTTGCAACAATCCTCTTGCCTCAGCCTCCCGAGTGCTGGGGTTACAGGCATGCATCACAATGCCTGGCTCTATATTTTTTATAAATAGTATAAAAATTTTTTTCTTGAGACAGGGTCTTGCTATAATTTAGGCTGGCCTTTAATTCACCATAGATCCCAGGATGGCCTTAAACTTGGGGCAATCCTCTTGCCTAAGACTCCACAGTGCTAAAATAACAGGCATGTGCCACCACTCCCAGCAAAAAATATTTTTTGTTTCTAGTCTTAACATAGTTGCATTTAAGTATTTAGTTGATTTTAATGTTATTTATTTATTTGAGACAGGGTCTCACTAATTAGTTCAGGCTAGCTTTGAACTCAAATTCATCTGCCTCATTTTTTCAATTTTACCTTTTGTTGTTTTATATTTTACCCTAGAGACTGATAATATATATTCTTGACATTATTTCAGTCTACCTTAATTGTATTTTACCACCCTCACTGTAATAATTTATGAGTTTAGCTACTCTGTCTATATTTATAATCCTTATATGAGTCCTCTTTCTTTCTTTTTTGTTTTTTTTGGTACCAGGGAATGAACTCACGACTTTGTGCTTGCCATGTAGGTGCCTATGCTACTGAGCTAAATCCTTGGCCCTATATTTATAATCCTGCAAGGCATGCTTATTACAAACTGGGCAAATTGATGAATACCTGTAATCCCAGCAGTTGGTAGGCTATTCCAAGGAGGACTGGCTCAAGTTGGAGACCAGCTGGGCTACATAGTGAGCTCAAGGGAAACCTGAGATACATATTAAGACACTGTCTCAAAGAGAAAAAAAAAAAGACATACTTACTGTTTTGTTGTTATTGTTTTTTCTTTGTTTTTTTCTCTTTTGTGTGTGTGTGTGTTTGTTTGGTATTGGGAATCAAACTCAGGACCTTGTGCTTGCCAGGCAGGCACTGTGTGTGCCACTGAGTTATATCCCTGGTTGTGCTTTTTTGTTTTTGATACCAGGTATCAAATTTACGACCTAACACTTGCCAGGCAGTTGTTTGTGCAGCTGAGCTAAACCCCGGCTTTTTGAGACCCGATCTTAGTGTGTACCTCAGCCTGTCCTGGAACTCCATTTGCTCCTCCTTCCTCAGTTTTCTGAGTTCTGGAATTACAGGTGTTTGGCACCATGCCCATGGTTTTCTTTCTTGAGACTGGATCTCACTGGGTGGCCCAGGCTGACCTTGAACTCCTGAGCTCAAGCATTCCTGGTTCAAGCATGTGCAGTGAAATTCAACTTTTATTACTGCTTTTAATGATTCCTTACTCATAGTTAATAAGTTTTTATCACATAGCTAACCTTTTGGATGCTTTTGATTCATCTTGAATTTATTGCCTTTGTGATCATTTTCCTTTTGAGGAAAGGAAGAATTTGAAGAATTTGCTTCATTCTGTGCAGTTAATCTGTCAGTGAAGTATTTCAGATACTTATTTGTCTGTTTTTTGTTGTTTTTAGATAGGGTCTCTCTATGTGTTGTAGAGTAGGCATGAAATCACTGTCTAGCCCATCTTGGCCTTTGAACTTCTGGTGATCGTCCTTCCTTTGCTTCCCAACTGCTGGGATTAGAGATACTCATCAATATACCCAGTTTATTTTACATTTTGGGGTGAGATGTCTGGGGAAAAAAAAGGTCTGCCGTTTTTAGGGGAATAGTGCTGGGGATTGAACCCAGGAACTTGCACATGCCAGATAAGCCCTCTACCACTTAGCTACATCCCAGGCCCTTTTCCATTATTTAGGAAAAAAAAAAAATACTCACTGGATATATAATTTTAGGTTGGCAGTCTTTCTCCTGGTACTTTATTTATTTTTAAAATGTTTTTGGTCTTTTTTTGAGGCAAAGTTTCACTATGTGGTTTACGCTGGTCTTGAACTTGCAGCTATCTTCCTGCCTGCCTTCCAAGTGCTGGGATTACGGGTGTGTGCCACTGCACCCAGCTGTCCTAATACTTTAAGATATATTTCATTATAGTCTTGTTTTCACTGATTTGTTATAAACTCACCTACAGTTTTTTTTTTGAAAGTTTTAAAAAAAAATTTTTTTTTTTTGGTACCAGGGATCAAACTCATGACTGTGCGCTTGCAAGGCTGGTGCTTATGCTGCTGAGCTAAATCCCCAGCCTTGTTTTTACTTTGATAATGTGTATTTTTTGTTGACTGTTTTAATATTTTCTGTTTTAGTTTGCAGCATTTGACTATAATGTGTCTAGTTTGGTTTTCTGTATCTTTTACTGGGTATGTGGACCTTCTTGAATCTGAGATTGAGTTTTTTCATCAGTTTAAAATAAATTGTTCCTAGCCCTTTTACCCATTGATACTGGGTATCAAGGCCTTTATATTGAGTTATGTCCCCAATGATTTTCTTTTGAGATAGGGTTCCCTTAAGTCACTAACTTGTCCACGCTGAACCTGTGGTCTGTCTTCTTCAGTCTCCCAGAGTGCCCCATGCCTGGCTGATTTCTTGCTAGTATTTTTAAAGATACCACATGTGTTCCACTGTCTTTCTTTTCTTCTGGTATTCCAGTCACATGTATGCAGATCTTTTCGTATTTCCCATGTATGTTTTTTTCTTGTATATTCTTTTTTTTTTTTTTTTTGTCTTTTTCATTTTTATCGGTACCAGGGATCGAACTCACGACCACCTGCTTGCCAGGCAGGTGCTTATGCCGCTGAGCTAAACCCCCAGCCCCTTCTTGTATATTCTTTAAGGAAAAAATTTTTTTTAGTACTAGCGATTGAACCCAGGCCTGTGCATGCCAACTAAGAGCTCTACGCCTGCACTACACTCCAGCCTGTATATTCCCTTTATTCATTTTCCTCTCCATGCTTCAGTCTTCGCTGTGATCCTGTTCAAGAAGTCTGTTTTGTTTTGTCTAATACATTAAATCATTAAACCATTCTGTTGTGTTCTGTTCTTTTCTTCTTTCTTTCTTTCTGTTTGTAATACTGGGGATTACAATGTCCTTACACCTTCTGTTGATTTTTTTTGTTTTTTTACTGGCAGTCAAACTCACGACCTTGTGCTTGCCAGGCAGGCACTGTGCTGCTGAGCTATATATCTGGCCCTCACCCTCTATTGATTAAGTTATTGATTGATTGACTGAGACCGGATCTCACTATTTAATTCAGACTAGCATTGAACTTATTATGTAGTCCAGGATACACTCTTAACTCATGGTGATCCGTCTGCCTCAGCCTACCAAGTGCTGGAAGTCCCTCTTTTTATAAACTTTATTTTGCTGTCTTAAATTGTCTAGCTACAACTCCAGCTTGACTTCTAGCTCAGCGTCCCTCAGTGCTGTGATTATAGCCATGCACTGCCTTATTTAGCTTCATCTCTTTTCTTTTTGTTTCTCTCTGGCTCCCTTCCCTCCTCACTCTTCCCTCCTTTTTCCTCTCTCTTCCCCATTCTCTCCTTCCTTCCTTCCTTCCTTCCTTCCTTCCTTCCTTCCTTCCTTCCTTCCTAATTAGATACTCTTTCCATGGTGCCAGTTAATGGGGACTCCTGCAGAGAGTCCTTAATTTCCTGTCAAGTGTTACAGCCAGGATGGGAAGAAAGAGAGCAAGTGATGAAATAAGGGTGCAGGCAGAGATCTGGGACGACCAGTTGTTCCTGGGGAACAAAAGGCTATGAGCCACCCAGAACCTGAGTATTTATTGGTTAGATCTGAATTAAAGACAATGGGTCAAGGACAGTGAGTGTTTCCAGAACAATAATGGGGACTGCAGTGGACTAGTAAGAACAAAGCATTCTTGCAAGGACAAGAAGGAGGGGAGAAGATAGTGGGGGGATGAAGAAACTAGTTTTTGCACATGCCTGTTGTCTCCAGCAGGTCGTGTCTTGCCCTGTGAGCATCACAGCAATGATTGGCCCTAGGGCTTCCAGCTGTGACCAGAAAAGAGTGGGGGTTTCCATGTTCCAGTCTGGCTCACAGGCAGGACAAGAACAAGCATGGACGTCTCCTAGATTCAGTGTATAATTTGTAGTCCCTAACACCTTTCTTTTTATTTCTTTCTCCTTTTTCTGATTTCCAGTTAAATACTGTTTTATTTTGTAGCTTAACAATAGAGGGCTATACACTGAATTGAATGCATTTCATTCTAAGTTAGTCGTACAAAGCTGGAATCATTTTCAGGGTATGGCTTACTAGATGTCAGGGATACGTACATTTTACTTTCCACAACTATTAAACTTCATCTTATATACTGAAGTCACATGTACAGAGAAAGTTGGAACTTTTTATATTTGCGTTTTCCCATTTAAGTATAGTAGTACTACTATAATTGATTATCAAAACCAAAACAATAGCATGATTATAGTCCTTCGTGCTTTCACTACTACACATAAAATACAGCAGTAGTGTTACTTATTGGCCACATTACAAGGTCTGACACAGAACCACCTCTGGGTAACATAGGTTACTCCATTACAATAATGTGGCTTTCCTGATTTGGATTAAAGTGTTTAAATTCTGCCTGGTCTTTTTATCAGTCTCTTCTTCTCAGATAGGAGTGTTTCTAGCAAAGAGTTTTATCAGGAGAGAGAAGGGCATTTTCAGGAACGATTACCTTAAATTGGATAATTAGGTGTCCCTTTTCATATTGTCTATGACAAATTGGCATGCCTTCAATTAGCGTACCCTTGATGTCTCTGGGCTGAGCTGGAGGAGATCCAATCACTGTGGTTTGGTCATCAGGAGCAGGCATTGGTTTTTGGAAGCCACGTAGTACTTCAGCCACCTGTCCATCTGTACACATGAAAAGGTTTCCTTGTTGAGTAAGAAGTGTGGTCCTTTAAATGTAACACACTGATAGATATCTTTTGGCTCCAGTCCTGTTTCTTGGTTTCCTTTGCTGTGGAGTATAATCTCCTAGCCATCTTTCATGCCTTTGTCAAAGTGAATTTCTAGAAACTTCTGTCTTCCATTGCAGCTTATCAGTCTTTTTTTTTTTTTAATTTTGTTTTTTGAGACAGGATCTCACTATCTGATGCAGGCTGGCCTTGAAATTCCTTTTGTAGTCCAGGCTGGTGCCAGTCTCCTGAGTGATGGAATTACAGGCATGTGCCACCACATCACTGTGTTTCGGTTTTTCATATAACTTTCAGAACGAGGCTTTATTCTTAGTGGATTGTTCTGGGGATTTCAAGTGAAGAAAGCTATTTTTCAAGGCCTTCCCTCCTTCACGAGATTTGAGCTACAGCCTCCGTCTTCACATCACTGTGAAATGCTGAGATTTCTGCATTTGTCTTAACCTCATCGCTTCATTTCATGATGGATTTGTTGGAGTAGTATTCTTTTTTTACGTTTTTTTTTTTTGGTCTTTTTGAAACAGGGACTCGCTATGCAGTTTAGGCTGATCTTAAGTTCACTTTGTAACACAAGCTGATCTCAAACTTGCCATGATACTCCTGCCTCAGCCTCCTGAGTGCTAGGATTACAAGTGTGCACCACCAGGCCTGGCATCTTGGAGTTGTATTCTGTCTGTATACTGTTTAAGAGTCTTATGAAAAGTTAGTACACAGACACATTTTTAACAGGGTTCCTTCCTTTGCAGGGCATCATCCCTCAGCTTCTGCAACTGTGGCTGTCTGAGGTCTGACTTAGCCACCCCTAACTGTTGTTTTTAGTGTAGGTTACTGTGAGCATTCCTACTTGCAACAATCATACTCTTCCATCCTGTCCACAATGGCTGTTCTCCAGTGTCTGTAGACTGTCATTGTATATATTGAAAGTTTTCCTTGTATGTAGTTTTCATTTATTTTTTCTGTCTTTTTTTTTTTGTTTTGTTTTTTTGAAGCAGGGTCTCACTGTGCAGTTCAGGCTGCTCTTGAACTCAGTTTATAGCCCATACTGGCTTTGAACTTGCAATGATCCTCCTGTCTCAGCCTCCTGAGTGCTGGGACTACAGGCATGTGCCACCACACCCGACTGTGTGTAGTTTTTCAGTGTTTCCAGCAGTAAGGTTAGTCTAGTAACTTTTTCGTCATGGCTAGGACCAGATGTCTTGGCTAACTGGAATTACAGGGGCTCCATTGTTATGGTTTTGATTCTGTGTTTAGAAGGTACTTTCCTAAATTGGAATTATGCTAACCCTAATGGTTTTTCCATGGAAAACTTTTTATGCAGTGAGTTTCATTGTTCTTTAATTCTATGATGTTGTCTGTTGTCGTTATAAATTCATTTAAATTATATTGAAGTGGAATACATTTAAGTGGAATCTTGCTTTTGTTGTGTAGTCTAGGCTGGCCTTGAACTCACTACGTAGCCCAGGCTGGTCTCAAACTCTGGTAGTCCTGCCTCTGCCTCCCGAGTGCTAGGATTACAGGCATGCAACACCATGCTTAGTTTGTATTTCAGTTTTTATTGTGACTAAATGGTTTTCCCATGGTATGATCCAGCCTATCCATATGAATTTGTGCAAGTCTGTATATTATAGATTTGAAACAAAACAACTGATGGAAACTAAGAATAACACATTAGAAAAATTTACAATATTTTAACATTATGGCTGCATTCTTTTTTTTTTCTTTTTCAGACAGGGTCTCTCTATATAGTTTAGGGTGGGTTTGAACTCACTGTGTGTCCCAGGCTGGCCTTGAAGTAATGGTCATCCTCCTGCCTCAGCCTCCCAGGTATTGACATTACAGGTGTGTGCCACCAACCCTGGCCTACACTCTGATAACGTCTTTGTAAACAGAGAAGTCATCTTCATGTTAATATTCTCTAACTCTGAGACTTCAAATAGTAGCAGACCAGAACTGTCAGTGAGATATAAATCTTGTTTGAGTGTTTGATGATATTACATTCTAAGACTTAACAAGGTTTCATGGTCAATAAGCTGTTCTTTTCATCTGGTTATAGATACACTTTTCTGGAAGACTGAATTATTTAATCAACTTCTTTCCTCAGAGTTCAGAAAGTAGAATTTTTATTGCTTGTTCCCTTTTATAGACTGAAGCATGTAATAATAATAATCATGATAAATTACATATGTGTAATGTTTCATTACTTGTAAAGTGCTTTGTTGAATATTGTTAATCTCCATGACTTGCCTACTGGGCAAACATCCATACTTTACAAAAGAAAAATTCAAACTCTGTTACCAAGTCATAGAGTTTACATAAACCAAGGATTTCTGGTATACCCTATAATACAAGTCTTAGAATGTGGCTTCAAAATTCTTAGATTTTGGCTTCAAAAAATGAATCCCTTATTTATTAGCTCTTTGGAAAGTTTCTTAACTTTTTTGTTTCATCTGTACAGTGGGAAAAATAATAGTGTCTATATTTTAAAGTTTTTAAGTGGCTTGAACTTGTAATCTTGCCTTAGCCTCACTCAGTGTTGGGTAGTGTGCCCTGTTTTGGCCCACATAGGGTCGTTATTCACAGGAGTGTAAAGTGAATCATTTTCTATAAAGTATACAGAAGAGTGTCTGACATCTAGCAATACTCAATGAGCATTAGCTATCCTTACTATTGGACTCCCATTGTGAAGCCCACTGTCACTACCACTGCCATGTCATAGTCTGATTTTCAGTGCCAGCCAGCTGGTAGCTTGGTTTTCTTTCAGCCCTGGCCTTTTGGACTAATTTCCTAGAACAGTAGTTTTTCAGAGTCTTGTGATGCTCTTTTTTTTTTTTTTTTTTTTTTTTGGCAGAAGAGCAAAACAATGAAGAAAACGAAAAAAGGAGAAAAAAGAAAAAGGGTACCAAGAGGAAACGAGATGGAAGGGGTCAAGAGCAAGGGACCTTGATGGGTGACCTGAAACTGGATGACATGCTTGATCGTACCTTAGAGGATGGTGCCAAGCAGCACAATCTAACAGCTGTCAATGTGCGAAACATCCTTCATGTGAGTGAGGCTAGGGCATCGTTGTCACTGGAGTGGAAATTTCCCATGGGATGCAAATAAAAATGCTCAGCTAATTTTTGATTCTTATATATATGATTACCAGAATTTACTCACAAGAGCTTTCTCTCTCCAGGTAGGATGTGCCTGTACTCCCAGCACTTAGAGGCTGAGGCAGGAGGATCCTTGAGAGTTCAAGACCAACCTGAACTGTATAGCAAGTCTGTCTCAAAAAATGAAAACAAACAAAAAATAAAATAAAAAAAGATAGCTTTTTTTTTGTACTCCACACAAGTAGAAAATCTTAGCCAGATGTGGTGGTGCACACCTATAGGAGGATCACCATGAGACGGAAGCCAGCCTTGTTACATAGTGAGTTCAAGATCAGACTGACTACCTGAGACCTTGTCTTTCAATAAAATAAGAAAGAAGCAAGTGTGAAATCTGAGCACATGTGAAAGGAAAGTTTAATTTGGAAGACAAACTACCTTTGCTTCTTTCCACGTTTTGATTGTTTTTTGGTTAGCAGATTTGAAGATGATACCATACATAGTAGATTTGCTATTTTGTGGGGTGATATGTCTAATAAAAATCCCACTTAACAGTTATAATACTTTGTGTGTATGTGGTAGGTGTTCTGAATATGTCACAACACAGCTATTTCTATAATTTGTGCTATTTGTTACTATTTATTTATTGGTACCAGGACTTGAACTCAGGACTTTCTACTTCCCAGGCAGGCTCTTATGTCACTGAGTTATATCCCCAGCCCTTGTTACTTTTTTTTTTTTAATTGGTAGCCAGGATTGAATTTGACCACATGCTTTCAAGGCAGGCGTTTATGCCGCTGGGCTAGATCCCCAGCCCTTGTTACTCTTTTAAAAAGAACTTTATTTATAATTAGGAGTCTTCCTCTGTTATTTTTGGGGTTTTTTGGTATTTTGAGACAGACTCTTCTTACATACTTCTGACTGGCCTTAAACTTACTATGTAGCCGTGGCAGGCCTGGAACTTGGAACAAATTTTTTGCCTCAGCCCACTGAGTGCTGGGATTATAAGACCCAGCCCTTTGTAAGTTTTGATTTTGAAACGTCTTACTGAGTCACTAAATTGTGCAAGCTGGTCTCAAATTTGAGATCCTCTTGTCTCAGTCTCCCTGAGTTTTGGGATTATCGGTGTTGCCCCATGCTTGGCTTATTACTCTTTCTCTTCAACGTATATTTAGTTATGTTAGGATGTCTTTTTATTCCTATTTCTAAGAGCATCTAATAAAATAGGCCCATATGCTGCTATATTATTTACAATGGTATGCTTTTGTCCAGACTTGCCTTTTTTGGCATTTGGTTGCTTTGCTTTACTCTAGTCTGAAACCACTTGAGAATATAATGAAATTTCATTTATTCTCCATATTGATGTAATACAGTTATATAGAGATGAATTTTAGCTAGATAACAAGCTTCCTTTTGCATAAAGAGAAATTTAATCTTTTTCCAGGAAGTAATCACAAATGAACATGTTGTAGCTATGATGAAAGCAGCCATCAGTGAGACAGAAGACATGCCAATGTTTGTGAGTAATTGATTGTTGCTTTTTAATTTTGTGTAACAGAATTATCCATGAAATGGCCAAAAACCTTTAAAAAGGAGGTCACTTTGGAGTTCTTAAACAATGACCAGCTTAACAGCTGGGTGTAAAGTTAACCTCTCCAAACCCAAGGGTCACATGACAATTTTTATTGACTATTTTCTCCCTATCTCTCCCCTTTAGGAGCCTAAAATGACACGCTCTAAACTGAAGGAAGTGGTAGAGAAGGGAGTGGTAAGTGGTGTGGCATTTTCTTTACTTTTTTGGCTTGGTAATTAGAATTTAATTCTAGGTTATTCATAGGGAGAAAATATGGAAAAATTTTGTTTTGGGTTTTCCTTTTTTTTTTTGTACTGGGGATAGAACTCATGACCTTGCGCTTGCCAGGTAGGTGTTTATGCTACTGAGCTAAATCCCCAGCCCTGGGTTTTCCTTTTTAAAGAATTATTTGTAAGCCAGGTGCGGTAGCACACAGCTGTAATCTCAGCACTGGGGCTAAGGCAAGAGGATTGCAATTTTGAGGCTCGCTTAGGGAACTTAGTGATTTCCTGTTTCTAAATAAATAAAAGACTGGAGCTGTAGTAGAGTGCAAAGTGCTAGGATTCACTCCCTAGTTATATATCCCCCACCACCAAGAAACAAGAAACAGGGATAGGGAAGGATGCTCCTGAATTACATCAAACCCTTTACCCTATACTGGTTCTGACAAAATGGTCAGAGCATAACAGACCTGAAATGTGACATCTTAAGGCTCTTTAGAGAAAGATCTTAGGGTCTAGTTGTCTTTTGTTTGTAAGGTGATTCTGATTGTGTCACAATTAATGCACAAGAAATTATATATCCTTAGTGGTGTCTTCTTAGCAGTACGTAAAAGCTATTAAAAGATTCTTTAAAATATTTCCATTTTAGGAGCTGAGGATATAGCTCAGAGCTTAAGTGCCTGTCTGGCAAGCACAAGGTCAGAAAAAAGTTTTTCAGGCTGATGGTGGCACATGCCTGTGATCTCAGAACTTCGGAGGCTGAGGCAGGAAGATCACCATGAATTTGAGGCCGATGTGGGCTATGTAATGAGTTCAAGGCCAGCCTGAACTTCATAGGGAGATCTTGACTCCCAAAAAAAAAAGTTTCCGGGGCTGGGAATTTAGCTCAGTGGCATAAACGCCTGCCTTGCAAGCAGGCAGTTGTGAGTTCGATCCCCGGTACCGATAAAAAAGGAAAAAGACAAAAAAAAAAAAAAAAAAAAAAAAAAGTTTCCTTCCTAGGTTCAGTCCCCAACACTGTAAGAAAATAAGAGAAACAAAACTTTTCTTTCAACTCCACTATGAAAATTTTCTTTTTCTTTTTTTTCTTATGAAAATTTTCAAACTACAAAATGTTGAAAGAATGTTATAGTCAATCATGATTCCAAGTGTAATATTTCATCATGTTTGCTTTATTGTCTGTATTTATTTGCTTCTTCCCAAACTGTTTAAGGCTGGATGACATGATGCTTTCCCCTAAATCCTTCTGTAAGAACTCTTTGTGGTTGATGTTTTGGAGGTATGCCAGTAGTGCATTTGTATAATTGATTTTTTAAAATTATTGTTATGTCTCTTAAGTGGTATTTTCCAAGAACCCATGTGGTCTAGGGTTGGATCCCCAGCACTAAAAAAGAGTTCTGATGTCAGAAGGCTACTGTGACTAAAAATTTTAGGTGTGTTTAGTTTTATAGTTTATAAATTTACAGGTAGTTTTCATATCCATTGTTCTGTATGAACCCATGCTATGATATAAAGTTGGTAAGCCAGGCTTTTTTTCTTCTTTAAAGATAAAAATGAATCTTAATAGATTTACCTTAAGTCAAGTCTTGACAAATATTTGAGGGTATACCCTCCACACTAGGTCATTGTAGATACTTGTTAGTTAGATAACTCTTTGTGGGTTACAACGTGAGCACAAGTTCAAGCTGAATCACATAGTGAGACCCTGTTTAAAAAAAAAAAGCAAAGTGATAAACTTCAGGGAATTCTTAACGTTCTCTTTGATAGGTGATTCCAACATGGAATATTTCTCCAATTAAGAAGGCCAATGAAATTAAGGTAACTTGGAAGTGACTTTCTTTTCCAGAAAAACTTCATCAATTTTGAAATCTGAGTATGTCCCTTACACTTTCTAGATTTTTTTTGTTTTAATTCCAGCTTTGATTTCTTTTCCATTCTCTTATTCTTAAGTTTGTATATCAGATCCTTTAACCCTTACTTTGAGTTTGTTGGTCTAGCTGCCCGTTACGCTCTTAGTTTTTTTTTTTCTGTCTTACTCTCTCCCCTTATTTTCTAAATTCATGTAGTTTTGCATTTCCCAATACTGTATTTCTTTCTTTTTTCCTTTTTTCTTTCTTATTTTGATGTTGCTGAGTCCATGCTTTACCACTAGCCACACTCCCCAGCCCTACTAATTTCTACCTGTGCCATGTAGCCTCCCCAGTTTGTGGATATCCACCTTGAAGAAGATGACTCCTCAGATGAGGAGTACCAGCCAGATGAAGAAGAGGAAGATGAGACTGCTGAAGAGGTCAGTGAATGGAGTGTTCATAGGTAATAGTTTAATAAGGCAGTGTATAGTATTGGTATGTTTTATATAGAATATTGAAACAGTTTTTTTTAATCATTTCTTTGATGTAAGTTGTTTTTCTGTTCTTTATCTCAGTTTTGTAGCTTATATTACAGATTGTAACATAAACAATGTAGAAAACGTATATTGAATAAACTTAGTACAGTTGAAATAATTATATTGTGAATCCTGATGAAACTTCTTCCAGAGTCAAGAAATGTAACATTGCCAGGACAAACCCAATTTGTTCTTCTCAATTTGTTTCTTCTCTTTCTCTCTAAAGATAATCACTATCCTGCCTTTTTTGTTAATTCCTTGCTTGCTTTTCCTTTTAGTTACATCCCCTAAATTGTGCATCTTTGTACAATGTAGTTCAGTTTTCACTTTCTAAAAACTATGTAAATGGACGTATGGTGTTTTGTTCTGGGTTTTTTCATTTTTGTTCAACGTCATGCCTTTGAGATTTGTGTATATTGTTGCTTGTAGCCATAGTTTGTTCTTTTTTTCTTTTTTATGTACTTGGGATCGAACTCATGACATTATACTTGGGCCACTGAGCTAAATCTGCAGCCCAGTTTGTTCATTTTTATCACTGTGTTAATATGCTGTTTGATTTTTAGTATTTTCTTTGACTTGTTAGTAAGAATTTTCAGCCAGTGTCTTATACTTACTGCAAACACTGTAATGTAGATGAGGGTAGTGGTCAGATACCTATCCCCTCTTTGGATATTAAGCTATTTAAATTCATTTTCTTTCTGTAATTAAGTGATTGATATTTTGTGATTCATTATCATGCTACTTCCAAATCAATGCCTTGAGTTACGGATACACACACACATATGAACTGGTTGTTTTCTAGAGCTTATTGGAAAGTGATGTTGAAAGCACAGCATCATCTCCACGTGGGGCAAAGAAATCCAGATTGAGACAGTCTTCCGAGATGACAGAAACAGATGAAGAGAGTGGTGTATTATTAGAGGTAAACCAGCAATTTATAAAAGAGATGAATTAGACACAACCATAGAAGCAAACCTCATTCAGCTGTTCAAATAGATGATATATTTATAGTGATTCTGATCTCTTTACCCCTTTTGAAGTTTCTTACCTTAGTGAACAGTTGCATGAGACAGGCTGTTATGGCACATGTCTGTAATCCCAACACACAGGAGGCAGATGCAGGAGAATTGCTGCAAATTTGAAGCCAGTCTGGACTACATAGTGAGCTCAAGGTCAGCCTGAGCTACATACTGAGACCCTGTCTCCAAAATAAAACATAAAAAAAGAGCAAGAGAGAGAAGACTGGGACCTAGTGATAGAGGAAGAACTATTCTGAGTTCTCATTAAGGGACTAGAAATATGTAACTGGCAGGTTTTTTTTTTTTCCTACCTTTTTTTCTCTCATACCCATTGTCCTTAAATAATTTTTATTAGATTTTCTACTTGGTTTTTGTTTTATTTTGTTTTTGTGGTACTGGATTGAATGTAGAGCTTTTGTACTAAGCTGTATCTCTGGCTGACTTTATATTTAAATTTTGAGATAGGGTTTCACTATGCTGCTAAGTTGCTCAGGCTGGGCTTGAATTTGTGATCCTCCTGCTTCAATGTCCTGAAGGATTTGTCACTTTTTGGTAACCTAAGTAGCGTTCTGTTGGCTTCACTGGAAATAGGATGAATCCTTATTAGGTCTGTGTACTTGACAGTGCCTTTGTTTTCCTGTATCTCTATTGAGACAAGAAGAAAAAGATCTGTTGTACTGGGACTTTGCCTCTTTCTCTCTTTCCTCCCTCCCTTTTCCTTTTCTCTTCCCTGTACCCCTTTCATTTCGTCCTTAACACAATTGCCCTTTTTAATCAGGCTGAGAAAGTTACCACACCTGCCATCAGACACATCAGTGCTGAGGTAGTGCCCATGGGGCCTCCACCCCCTCCAAAGCCAAAGCAGACCAGAGATAGCACTTTCATGGAGAAGTTGCATGCAGTAGATGAGGAACTGGCTTCTAGTCCTGTCTGCATGGATTCTTTCCAGGTAAGATCATTATTCTAGTCACTAAAGAAGTGAAAACGTGGTAATTTAGGTTCCTGGGGATTTAGCTCAGCGGCATAAGTGCCTGCCTTGCAAGCAGGCAGTCATGAGTTCGATCCCTGGTACCGATAAAAAGGAAAAAGACAAAAAAGAAAAGAATGTGGTAATTTAGTTGTTGCTTATGTTGGGGAGCATTTACTTTTTATATAGTAAAAGCCATGATATAGTATTTGTTCCCTATTTGGTTTGTGCCATTTTCTCTTACAGAAAAATGATAGTTGTTCATACCAGCCTTGAACATACTGTGTAGCCAGGCTGGCCTTGAACTCTCAATTATTCTCTTGCCTCAGTCTTCTCAGTGCTGAGATTACAGCCATGTGTAACTACACCTGACTTTTAAAATTTTTTTTGAGATACTGTCTTACCATGTAGTTCAGGCTGGTTTTCAACTCACTACATAACCTAGGTTGGCCTCCAACTTCTAGAGATCCTTCTGGCTCAACCTCCCGAGTGCTGGAATTGCAGTTGTGTACACCACTGAGCCCTGAGAATAGCAAGTTCCAATGGAAGGAATAAACAATGGCAGCACATTTTTAAATGTAGATCAAAGGAATAATCTTCAGATGGATTCTCCCAGATACTAACCATTTGTCTTAGTTACTTTTCTACTGTCTTCCTCTGTCTTTGTGCATGTTTTACTTTTTGATCCAAGTGTCGAGGATTGAATCCCAGTATCTTCATGTATGCTAGGCAGGTGCTCTACCACTGAGCAACACTCAGCTTCCACACAGCGCAACACAACAAAACAAAACAAAACACTCAAAACAGTACTGAGTGTGCTGGTGCACACTTAAAATCCCAGCACTGGGGAGGCTGAGGCAGGAGAATTGCTGCAAGTTTGAGTTTGAGGTCAGCCTGGGCTACATAGTTCATGGCCAGCCTGAATTACATAGCCAGACCCTATGTCAAAAAACAAAAAGCAAAATAAATAAATAAATAAAAATTATTATATGGGATATATTGCAGTCATGGTGTTCTTTTACCCCAAATGTTTTGTTGTGTAATATAAAAGTTCATTTTCCTTTATTGCCACAGTACAGTTACCAAAAACAAAAACAACAAACCCAAAACTCCCAAAAAGTGGTTACCAAAATCAGAGTATGATAACTTTTCTTCCTTACTTATTTAGAGGCAGGGCCTTGCTGTGTAGTTCATGCTGGCTGTGAACTCACTATGTAGCCCAGGCTGGCCTTGAATTTGTAGTGATTCTCTTACCTGGGCCTCCCAGCTACTGGGATTACAGGTGTGTGCCACTACATGTTTGTTTTTTCTTTTAGAATTCAGTAATCTCACTTAATTTATTGAACTCAGATTTTGCTGGCTGTCCTAATGACACCTGTTACAGTAGAAAATAAAATTTGTCTTTTTTGATCCAAGACCTATTCTAGGATTAGATGTGCATTTTGTTTCTTGCCCTTAATTTATTTAACCTGGAAATGTCTCAGGCTTTTTTTGGTGTTTCATAACTTTGATGTTTTAGAAGATTATAGGACAATTATCTGTAAAATATTCTTCAATTTGATTTTTCTGGTATTTCCTCATAATCATATTCAGCTTTGTACTTTTTTGGGGGAGTACTGGGGATCGAACTCATGATCTTATGCTTGCCAGGCAGGTGCTTATGCCACTGAGCTAAATCCCTGGCCCTGTAACTTTTGTATGTACACTACAGAAGAGCTATATCCTCAGTTAATCATATCAGGAGGCACAGTTGTCTGTCACCTCAACTCTCATCACTTGGCCAAGTTGTCTACTTCTTTTCCTCACTGTAATTTTCTTCTTTTTTTAAATTTGGTCCTGGGGATTGATCTCATGACCTTGCGCTTGCCAGGCAGGTGCTTATACCACTGAGCTAAATCCTCGGCCCCCTACTGAAATTTTCCATTTTTAAGCAGTATGTATCTTATTAGAGATATCATTTGAGGCCAATATCTTATTTATTTATTCATTTAATTTTTTGTTTATTTGTTTTTTTGAGACAGGATCTCACTGTGCAGTTCAGGCTGACCTTGAACTCATAGTAGTCCTCCTGCTTCAGATTCCCTAGTGTTGGGATTACAAGGATGCGGCACCATGCCTGGCAGTGGTCAACTAATTTTAGTTGCCTGAAGCATTTATTACTATGGTTAACATCAAATGATTACTTTTTCTTTTTTATAATTGGAATAAAACTCAAGACCTCACACTTCCCAGACAAGTCCGTGCTGCTGAGGTATATCTGTGGCTAAATGATGACTTTATAATTCTGTTTTTAAGGGCTGGGGATTTACCTCCCTAACATAAGGGCCAGCCTGGCAAGCACTTGGTCGAAAGTTCTATACCCGGTATTGGGAAAAAAAAATTAGATGTATAATTTTGATTTTATTTTAGTTATTTTTAATGTTTCCAGTATTCCTCCCCAGACTTTTTTCCCCTTACTCAGTTTTTATTTTATGAAAAAATAAAATTTCATTATCAAGTAGTTAAAGTATAGCAGTAATTAATACACTGTGTATCATTATCTTCAAAGTACTAGTTACTCTTAAGTATAAGACATTGATGAGAAAGATTCTCTTACAGAGAAGCAACAAATAGATAATCACACAAAACATTTTTTTCAGTGAACTGAGAGAAATTAATAGTATATCCCCATCAGGCTTGTAGGCCTGTGGGAAGCATGTCAGTCCTAAAATTTAAAAATATCTGATTGACAGGCCAGGGATATATAGCTCAGCTGTACAGTGCCTGCCTGGCAAGCACAGAGTCATGAGTTCGAACCCTTGTACCAAATAAAAAAAAAAAAGACAGTTGAATGAAACAACTTTAAAAGGATCATTTTATTTCATTATCCTGCTTTGGAATAATTAAATAGTAGTGCTATTTTATCTAATCATTTAACAAATATTGAATGGTTAAAATTGAAAAAAAAAACTAAGGAACAAAAATTATTCTTTATGGAACTTTTAGTTTATTAGGAGGAAAAAGCAATTCAATAATTTCAGACTGTGATAAATGCTGTTGACTGAATTGAAATACAGGAAGTATGATAATGCCTATCAGAGAACTATAGAGCAAAAAATCTTGAGGAAATGACATTGGATCCAAATGTGAAGGAGCTAGGTTTGTAAAAGATCTGGAGGTAAAGATGCTTCCTACAGAGGAGATAGCACATTTTAAGTCCTTACGGTCAGAGCATGTTGGTATGTTAAGGAATAGAAAGTAGCTCTGGGATGGACTTACAGGAGAGAGTGGTAGGAGTGAGATGAGCCATAGGTGAGAGCTAGGTCATGCAAGTCTTGGCATGCTTGTGGTACAGAGTTGAGGTTTTATTTTATTTTATTTTATTTTATTTTTAGCCAGGCTTCTTACTTTGTAAGAGGTTTTATTTTAATCATTAGAAAAACTTCTTAGGGGCAGGCCACCATTGGGACTCTTGTATAGCCAACCAGTCCGGGCAGGGAGGAGAAGCATTCAGCCCAGCCTCTGTGCACATGTAGGGGACTCTCCCACAGATAGCCAGCGTGTGCTGAGAAAACCAGCCAGCCATGCCTTGGTGAAGCTGTGAGTATCTAAAAGAAGTCCTTCCCACACTCTATAGCCTCTTGGGGAACCTTGATTAGGAGAAACCAAAGTGCCTGACCCTAACCCCCTACACTGTGGACAGGTAGCCAATGTGGGAAGTTCCTAGGAAGTTCCCACAACCCATCTGTCTGGAGAAACCCAAGAAAATAGTAAGATGAAGGAGCCAAAGACAGTCTCGGGCTTCTGGCCCAAACAGAAGTCCCAGTAGATTTAGACATGGAAGACAGTGGAAGTCGTACACTTGAAATTTCTAGAATGATGGCAGTTGAAGTAAAGAAACTACTTCATGAGGCTGTAAAAGAAATCAGATCAGAAGCTAGGCGTGGTGGCTCAAGCCTGTAATCCCAGCACTCTAGATGCTGAGGCAGGAGGAGCTGGGAGTTCGAGATCAGTGTAGGCTACAAAGTGAGTTCAAGGCCAGCCTGAACTCCATAGCAAGACCCTGTCTCAAAAAGACAAAAAAAAAAAAAAAAAAAAAAAAAATTCACATCAGAAATAATATCATCTCAGGTAAAAGATGAAATGACAAACAATATAAGGGCTGCTAAGTATATCTAAAGAAGATACAGATAAAAAGAGAAGCATGGGAGAATGAGGGAAACATTGAATGAACAAGAAAATTGGAATGTATGAAACAGATTCAAAGAAGTATCCAGGAAATTAAAAGCTCAATTGAAAGTTGGCAAAACCAGCAACTTTTGAATGAAACTTGAAGATAGATTGGAAGGCAAGATGACAGCACTTGTGAATGGAAAGATCTCTTAAAAACAACAAGGAACCAGGAAGAAACAATTCAACGGCTGTAAGATGACCCCAAAATAATTTGAGAATGATAGGTTTCAGTGAAAAAGCAGGAGTCAACACAAATGATGTAAAGAGACTATTTATAGAAGTAATAATAGAGAACTTCCCAAGCACAAATGAGTGAGGCATATAGAACTCCAGCTAGCCATAACCAAAATAAATCTGTACCCAGCCACACAATAATCAAGATCTCAGAAATGTAGCGCAAGAACAGAAAATTAAAGGCTGTTAGAGAAAAGAAACATCACCTATAAAGGAAAACCCATCAGAATCATGACAGACTTCTTAACACAAACTATGAAGTCAAGAAGAGCTTGAACAGGGGCTGGGGATTTAGCTCAGTGGCTTAAGCGCCTGCCTTGCAAGCAGGCAGTCGTGAGTTTGATCCCTGGTACCGATAAAAAGGAAAAAGACCAAAAAAAAAAAAAAAAAAAAAAAAAAAAAGAAGAGCTTGAAATATTTCAGGTCTTGAAAGAAAACAACTTCCAACCCAGATTGAGGTAATCTGCAAAATTGTCTTTCAAAATTAATGAAGCGGGGCTTGGTGGAATGTGCCTGTAATTCCAGCACTCAAGAGGCTGAGGCAGGGAAATTGCTGTGATTTGAAGGCCAGCCTGGGCTACAAAGTGAGTTCAAGGCCAGCCTGGACTACAAAGTGAGTTCAAGGCCAGCCTGATCTGCATGGCATGACCCTGTCTCAAAAATACAAAAACTGTTGGATGTGATGCTGCACAGTATAATCCCAGCACTTAGGAGGCTGAGGCAGGAGGATTGCAGCAAGTTCAAGACCAGCCAGGTCTCAAGGACAGTTTTAACTGCATAGTGAAACCTTGTCTCAAAAAGAGGAAAAAAAAAAAAAAAGACAACAGCAATGACAAAATTAATGGAGAAATAAGGTATTTCCATGATAAAGAACAACTGAAGGAATTCATTACCACCAAACCAACCTTACAGAGAATACTGAAGGATATTCTAAAGAGATAAAAATGACTATGGTCTCAGGAATAGCAGCACAGTGGGATTACCAAGTGGGACAGACAGTTGAATGGAGGGGAAAAGTGGGGAGCCAGTAGCAGGAAAAAAGCATGGCAGTGATGAACCAGTTCGTGTTGGCTGTAACCATTAATGTAGATGGCCTCAGTTCACTGATACAAAGAAACACAGGCAGAATGGATCAAGAAACAAGATCCATCAATATGTAATATACAAGAAACACATTAACTTGAAAGGAAATTCATAGACTGAAAGTTAAAGGAGAAACACAATGCTGCATACAACAGGGAACCAGAAAAAAGCAGGGGTAGTTTACCTATCAACTGCATAAGGGATAAGAAAGAAACAGCATATTTATACAATGGAAAACTGCTCAGATGTAAAGGATAATCATGAGGCTCTTGTAGGTAAATGGATATAACTGGAGATCATGCTTTTGGGGAAATGGTTTGGATTCACATAGGTGAACATCCATGTTGTCTCCCTAGTATAAAAAACTCAAGAAGTAGATCCTATGAAAGTGCAAAGGGAGGAAACATCTAAAAGGGAAGGGGAGGTAGTCATTGTTAATTCTCTATTATTTCATTTTAAAGTCTTGTTCTCATTGTTTCGTTTTGATTAGTTTAATTCTGTTTTGCTAGGTTTGACTGTATTTTATTTTTTGGTACCGGGGATTGAACTCATGACTTTTGCACCTGCCAGGCAAGTGCTTAGGCCAATGAGCTAAATCCACAGCCTCCTGGTTTGAGTTTATTATACCTGATAGTATGGGCAGCTGTTTCGAAGATAGCAAGATAAAATATGGTAGCCATTGTTGATTTCCTATTATTTTGTTTTGAAGTCCTGTATTGCTTTCACTGTTGTTTTTTGGTTTTGTTTTGTTTGTTTTGTTTTTCGGTATTGGAGATTGAACTCATGACCTTGTGCTTACGAGGCAAGTGCTTTTGCTGGTGAGCTATATGCCAGGCCTTCACTGTTTTGTTTTGATAGATTTAGTTGTTTTATTTGATTTTGTTAGATCTGATAGTATGAGCAGCTATTTTGAAAACACAAGGCATTATGTGAACCATTATTGATTTCTGATTATCTTGTTTTGAAATCCTGTATCACTTCCCCTGTTTTGTTTTGATTGGCTTTATTCTGTTTTATTTTGTTTGGCTTTATTCTGTTAAAAAAAAAAAACAAAAACTTCTTGGAATATTTTCTGATTGATGCTAAAAGCCTCCAGGCTGGGTGCAGCAGTGTATGTCTGTAATTCCAGCATTTAAGGAGGCTAAGACAGGGTGATCACAAGTATTGTTGTCTTCAAAGTAGTTAGTAAAAGTTACAAGAGCAGTAGTTAGTAAAAGTCACATGGGTAAATGTGATATTGAGAAACTGAAATCGTAAATAACCAAAATGTACAATAAAAGAAATTGTTTAGATAGAAAGAGGAGCTAGGGTAGGGGAAAAGGGAAAGGAAGGAAGCAAGGGAAAAGGGGGGAAAAAAAAAGTTCTGCTACTAGTGTCTATTCATAAAAAAGAAGGGTTTGTGTTAATATTGTTTGGATAATTTTTTGTTTTTTGACACAGGGTCTTGCTATATAATTCAAGTTGACCTTGAACTCAGCGTGTAGCCCAGGCTGGCCTCAGATTGCAGTGATCTTCCTGCTTCTGCCTTCCAAGTGTTAGAACTATAGACGTGTAACACCACGCCTAGCCCTATTTACTAATTTTGCAGAAATTGACATGCAAATCTATAAGTTCATTTGGAAATGCAAAGAAAACACGCATAGCCAAAATAATGTTGAAAAACAACAAATTTTATACTTTCTGGTTTCAAAATTAATACATTGTTACAATAATGAGGAAATTCCAGTACTGTTCCATATATAGGCCTACAGATAAATGGAACAAAATTTAGAGGTTAGAAGAAAAAAAAAAAAAAAATATATATATATATATATATATTTTTTTTTTTTTAATCGGTACCAGGGATCAAACTCATAACTGTGCGCTTCCAAGGCAGGCGCTTATGCCACTGAACTAAATCCCCAGCCCCCAGAAGAAAATATTAACACGTTTACAGTCAATTGATTTTTTTTTTTTTGGTCTTTTTGAAATAGAGTCTCCTGCCCGGCTAGTTAATTGATTTTTGACAAGTATGTAAATATCATTTAATGGGAAAAGAATAATCTTTTCAACAGATAATAGTAGAACAACCCAAAGTCCTCCTGCAAAAGAATGAAACTGGATTGTTACTGCACACCATGTTTAAAATTAACTCAAAATGTGTTGTCAGGGCTGACAGCATAGATCAGAAGCAGAGCACTTGCCTAGCATGCCTGAGGCTCTGGGTTTAATCCATGAGTGTCAAAAAAACCCCATCAGCCTAAATTTAGCACTAAATAACTTTTTAAAAAAGACAGGAGTAAGTCTTTACAACTTTTAATGAAGCAGTGATTTTTCTTTTTTTAGCTGTAACACCAAATGCGTAAGCAATAAAATAAAAAAGTTAATATATTAGATTTCATCAAAAGGAAAAAGATACCAGGTATGGTGGTGTATGCCTGTAATCTCAGCACTCAGGAGGCTGAGGCGGAGGATTTACGAGTTTGAGGCTGTCCTGGGCTACAGTGGGAGTTCAAGGCTATTGAGACCCTGCCTCAAAACCAAAACAAACAAACAGGACCAGGAGTATAGCTTAGGGGTAGTACACTTGCTTTGCTTTCATGATGCTTTGGTTTCAATCTCCAAAAAGAGAAAAAAACTTAATACCAAACTAACAAGCAGTTGGTTATCACTTTATTCTTACTATGTTGGCTATTATGAAAAAGATATGTAAACAATAACAAATGTTGGCAAAGATTTGGAGAAATGTAGAACTCTTATATAGTGATTGTGGGACTGTAAAATGGTTTTACTGCTTTTGGAAATGGTCTGGCAGTTCTTTTAAAAGTTAAATATTGTTATTGTCTGACTTAGCAGTTCCATTCAAAAAGGGCTGAAAGTATATGTTCACACAAAAACTCTAGACTAGGCTGGGTGTGGTGGTGCACACCTGTAATCCCAGCACACAAGAGGCTGAGGCAGGAGGATTATTGTGAGTTCAAAACCAGCCTGGGCTACAAAGTGAGCTCAAGGCCACTTGCATAGTGAGACCCTGTCTCAAAAAGACACAAACAAACAAACAAAACCCCTATAGACTAATGTTTATAGTAGCATTATTCTAAATAGCTTCAAAATAGAAACAACCCAAATTACCATTTAATGACAAGTGGTAAAGAAAACATGGTATATTCACACAATGAAATATTATTGGGCAATAAAAAAGTACTGGTACATGTTACAAAGATGAAGTTTGAACCCATGCTAAGTGAGCGTAAACAGGCAAGGTTTCTGTTTATATGAAATGTGCAATAGGAGGAAATTTATAGAGACTAAGAGGAGGAGGAGGAGCAAGTGACTTAATTGGCTATGGAATTTCTTTTCAGGATGATGAAAATGTTCTGGAATTAGTGGTGAAGTTGCATAATTCTGTGAAGATATCCACCTTTAAAAGGATGAACTTTTTAACATATGAGTCATATATCTCAGTAAAGCTGCCTAAAATTTTTCAGATAATAATAGACCTAGATTATTTAGAGACGAGATCTTGTGACTGAGGCTAGGAGTCAAAGCATGGAGAAGCTGAGGTTTGGAGAATGTGGAAACATTATTCACTTAGTGGTTTCCTTTTCTTGCTCCGATGGCTAGCCTATGGATGATAGTCTCATTGCCTTCAGAACCCGTTCTAAGATGCCCCTGAAGGATGTTCCTCTGGGCCAACTAGAGGCAGAGCTTCAAGCTCCAGACATCACCCCTGATATGTATGACCCCAATACAGCTGACGATGAAGACTGGAAGATGTGGCTAGGGGGACTCATGAATGATGATGTGGGGAATGAAGGTAAGTGATTTCGTTTGCATCTATCACTTGCTCTACTCATTATGGTAAAGTTTTCACTAATTGGAAGTCTAAAGAATGGGATTGTGTGGACTAGGGGTTTAGCTCAGCAGTTTGAATGCTTGCCTCGTAGGTGCAGGGTTATGAGTTTGATCCCTGATACCAAAACAAAAAGAAAAACAGAAGAATGGGATTGTGGAAGCTGAGGATGTAGTTCAGTGGTAGAGCATGTGCAAAGCATGTGGAAAAAGCTCTGGGCTTAATCCCCAGCAACAACCACAAAGTAAAAAATGTGGTTGTGTCAGAAAAACAGCGTCGTATTTTTCTTCTGTTCTTAAGCTATAATTAACACATAGAATGACTGTGATCTCCGAAAGTATAGAAATTTCTCCTTACCACTACGCAAACAATTCTGCAGCTATAGACATCAGCTGAGCCTCTGATTCCATTCAATACTATGTACCTTAATACAGCCTTAGATCCCAAAGGTTGAGAGCTCAGTCCCCAATACTACCAACTTTTAGATGCAGTTGCCCAAAGGAAGAATGTTACCAGAACTGAGGAAGAACTATTGATCACATAAAAGTTTGGATGGAAATAGACTAAACAATTGGATAGATAGGTAGTTGAAACTAGAGTATATAATAAGACTAAGTAAGTGAACAAAAATAATAAGTCCTTGAATGTACTTTATCATGCTGTTAATCATTATTTTGTACATCATTTGGCAAATGTTTATTAAGTATTTTTCTCATGTAGGCATCCTGCTATGGTCTGTGAAAGGTAAAAGAATCTAACTTGTTTCATCTGGAAATAAAATCTATATGAATATCAGAGTACCTGGCCCATTACTAGGTTCTTAATATACTCATTTTTACTTTATTTCATTTTATTTTTTTAAGAGATGGGATCTTGCTATGTTATTGCTACCTGGCAGTATTGCTGTCCTTGAACTCTTGAGCTCAAGCAACTCTCCTGTCCCAGTATGTCAAGTAGCAGGTATTATAGGTATATGCCACCACGCCCAGCTTGTGAGATTTTGGAAAAGGAAAAGGTAATTCTTGTTTAGGAAGTTCAGTTATAGCTACATAAAAGAATTGAGTGGGCGAGGAATTTAGCTCAGTGGCATAAGCACCTGCCTGACAAGTGTGAGGTTGTGAGTTTAATCCCTGATACCAACAGAAAAAAAAAAAAAAGAAGAATTGCGTGCTTGAAATGGACCTTTGTATTAGTCAGCTTTCCTATTACTGAGACCAAGTACTGAATACTCACAGCTTTCCTCTAGGACAGAAAGTTTGCCTTGGCTCATGGTTTTTGAGGACTCAGTCCATGTTTGGATAGCTTCAAGGCAGAAATATTGTGGCAGAGCAGACCTGCTCATTTCATGATGACTGTGAAGTGTAGTAGGGGAACAGTGCCAGAAAGAAAAGGGATAGAGACCAGATCATATCCAGGGTCATACTTCTAGGACCCACCCACATACACCCAGAAGGTTCCCAAGCCAGCCAGCCTAAGCTTAACCATTACAAACTTTGAAACCATTACAACCTTAATTTTGAACATGATGATGACAGGGAAAGAAGACTATTTCCCATTAGTGTGTTCCGTAACGGCCTAAGCTTCTGGGCTTTCTTATTCACCCCTTTGATAATCTGATGAAAACTTTTAAGCTTTTCTCCCCCAAATTGTGTATATTTATATACAAAAAATTTCTGTATAATTTTTTCGGTGTGTGGGGGTTTGCATTAATCTCAAAATTCACTTATTGAAGTTTCTTATTTTTAACAGCTCTCCTAACAGAGCTGTCCAAAGATGTTTGACACCAGGCTTCAAATTCTTTGCACAAAGAAATGACTAGGACAGAGTTCTGGCCCAGTGGTAGTGAACCTGTGGCATACATGCCACAGTGGGCTATTTATGTCATTGAAAGTTCTAAAAGGTTTACCATTTCTGTTGTAGTTTGTTTTGTGGTACTAGGTTTTGAACCCAGGGCCTTCACACTAAACTACATCCACAGCCCTTTTTTATGTTGAGATAGAATCTCAATTGAAAAGTTGCCAGGCTAAGTTTGACTTTAGCATCCTCTTGCCTCAGCCTTCCAGAATGCTGGGATTATAGGTGTGTACCTCTAAACCTGGCTAATATATTTAGTAGATAGTAAAATCTGAGGAAAATTTATTGTCTGGCTATGTTGTAGAGTCATTTTGTTCTATTACTAGGACTAAAACTCAGTTTAATATTTGAGGAACATGTTTCAATCACAGGGTCTCTTGGCAATTTAATTTTTGTTGTTGTTTCTTTGTTTCAGACAGAGTCTTGCTATGTAGCCCAGGATGGCCTTGAATTCACTGCAGTTCTCTTGCCTCAGTCTGCCAGGTGCTGGAATTATAAGCACCTGTTTTGTTACGTTTTTTATGTTGCCAAGCTAAGTTTGACTTTAACATCCTCTTGCCTCAGCCTTAAGGAATGCAAAGTCTGTTTTTTTGTCTTTGGTCTAGGCCAGTGATGGCACTTCAGTGATACTAACAGCCTATGCCATAAGTTTACTAACACTGATCTAGGCTATTAGAAAATAGGCCCAGGGATTTAGCTCAGTGGCCTAAGTGCCTGCCTGGCAAGCACGAGGTCATGAATATGATCCCCAGTCCCAAAATAAAAAAAAGAAAAAAAGAAAATACTGATAGTAAAGTGCATTCTTAAACTTTTTTATTAGTAACAACTTTGATGGTTTTAACTTTCTCATGAGGTTTGTTCAGAAGATGAGATGGTTATATTAGGAGGAAGGGCATGCACCTTCACACCCAGTAGGAGAAGTAAATTTAAGTAATATTCCTTCACCAAATGAGAACTGACCAAGAAACAATAATGACCAGGTAGTTTCTTCAAATGTACTGGCTGTTGGGAGTTGGGGAGTGTCAGCAGTCAGCAGTATTTCTCATAACGATATGTAGAATTTGAATCAGAATTAAGCAGCTGGGGTGGCACACGCCTATAATCCCAGCATTTGGGAAGCTGAGGCAAGAGGATTGCCTTGAGCTCGAGGACAGCCTAGGCTACATAGTGAGGTCCTGTCTGTAAAACAAACAAACAACTGAGAATGTGAGGTGGTGTTTACTGAGGGTACAGTTTCTAGGGCCTCCCTTCACGCTTCCTGAATATAAAGTGCATGGCTGTAATGTGGGTGTGTAGTTCTTAGTGTCCTTGGCTTGGAAGGAGTCCAAGTATGTTATAGATTGACTGGTGGAAAAAAAAAAAAAGATTGACTGATGAAATGAACTGATGGTTGGGGAGAGAGTAAAACCACTTTAAAACTGTAACATGAACTGGATGTGGTAGCGCATGTCTGTAACCCTAGCACTTGGGAGAATGAGAAAGGAGGATTGTTGTGAATTTGAGACCAGCCTGGGTTACAAAGTAAGCTCCAGGCTACCCTGAATTGCATAGTGAGACCTTGTCTCAAAAAGACAAAACAAACAAACAAAAAACAAAACATACAATTGCAGCATGTTTTTCTGTGCCTATTAAGAAGTTTAAAAAAAAACAACAACACCCAAAGCCAATGATAAACATTGTAGCCCTGTGTCTACCAGCTGTATTTACTGAGGTCTGGAAAAATAGGAAATGATGCTAGCTGTAGAATCCCAATACAAAACTATCACCATATGCTGGTCTATTATTGTAGCATCATATGCCTCACTAATGTTTTCTCATGTTTCTAGTACCATCTGATCTGTGTGTTGTTTCAAGAGCTTATTTGTAGGACATAATTAAGAGAGCATTGAGGGGCATACCAACCTAAGATTAGCTGGGTAGACACTGGCTAATCAGAACTCAGAAAAGATCTTCCTAAATGGTTTTCAACATATTTGCCAAATGGGTGTTCTGAGAAAAATATTGGTCAACCTATCTGTATGGTGTAGGCAGGAGCTGTCTATTAGAGTTCTTGCACCCAAACAGATGGGGTCCAAGTGTGTACTTAGTACCCATATGTCACAGGCTATTCCCAGAACTTCCATGATTGAGCCACATTTATAAAGAGCCTGTTGTGAAGACTTACATAGAATATACTTTGGTGATTGGGAAGACAAGATTCTGTTCCTTAGGAATTCAGGAATTTTGTTTGTTGAGATGAACCCATAATTGATCAAAAAGACTCAGATTTAGTGCATATTAATATGTCATGAACTGAGTGTAAATTCTGAGTAAGAAGTTATCAGGTTAGATTTATTTTACTTAACATTATGGTATCAAGGTATGCTTTATTCTTTCTTTCTTTTTTGCTTTCTTTCTTTCTTTTATTAAGACAGGGTCTTCCAATGTAGTTTAGGTTTGCCTTAAACTCACTATGTAGCCCAGGCTGGTTTTGAATGCTCAGTAATCCTCCTGCCTTAGCCTCTTGAGTGCTGGAATTAAAGGCATGTGCTACCATGCCTGGCCTGCCCATACAGTTAAGTGAAATAAACCAGGCACACAAGCTTAAATATCGCACAGTTTCTCATATATGAGAAACCCAAAGCATAAGTAAAGAGCAAAATGAAAAAGAAAATAATAGGAAACAGAGATAGATCTTTTGCAAATGGAAAGACACTAAGAGATAGAGGGAGAGCAAAAGAAAGGGAAAGGAAGAAGTAAAAAAAAAAAAGATGCATAATGTGCATATTTCATCTCCCCAAAATGAGTGTAATCATTATGTACTGCAAATATGTACAGTACTAATAAAAATAACAGTTTGAAAGAAAAATGAAATTTATGTAAAAAAGATACAAGGTTAATCGTAAAGTTTCTCAATAACTGTAAATCAAAATATGTGTATAATCTAAGAGATGCTCCTCAGCCTAGCTTATGTGAGACCTTGAGTTCTGTCCCTAGCACTGCACACACAAAACAGAAAAGGACTGGCACACACCTGTAATTCCAGTACTTGGGAGATAGAGGCAGGAGGGTTGCTGTGACTGTATAGTTTAAGGCCAGTAAGACCAAAATCTTGTCTCAAAAAAAAAAAAAGAAAGAATGAAAGAAGAAAAAAGATAAGCACCGTGGTATGTACCAGCTATTCAGGATGCTAGGTAGAAGGATCTTACTGAGCCCAGAAGTTTGAGACTATGTTGGGGAGCACAGCAAGAACCCATCTAAAAGATAAAATTAAAAAAAGGGAAAAAAACGTATGTATTACTTTTAACAAAAGATTCCCATTTTTCATGAAAAATGAAATGGAATTCCATAAAGCGAGTTATACTCTTCAAACTTGTGGTGTTGCTTTATAGATATTCTTTATGTATTTAATCAAGCATATATTTCAGATTTTTTCCCACCAAAATAATAATATACATATTCTATGTCTACAGCTTTTTCCTTTCTTTAATGATATAATTTAGATTTTTAAAAATTATACCATACAGAAATCTCTACTGTTTAGTGAATGCACAATAGTAAGGAATTTAGTTATTCTCTTTATGGTAGTCCTTTTTTTTGTTGTTGTTTTTCAGTTCAATTCCACAGATGCACTGGCCATATTTCAAGTTCTCAGTAGTCCCATGTGGCTAGTAGTTATTGTATTAAATGTATCTCTCTGAAAATGTTCATTGATGACCAAAGTACAACACAGTATCTTGTATAATAATCACAAGTACAGCAAATTGTGTTTCTGCAATAAGAGCCATAAGTGAATACAAATGAACAAAAACATTTGTTAGGGTAGTAGAAGTACTAAAAGTACAGATCTTTGTTTCCTTAGTAATCAAATTTTATGTGAATAACAAGTACAAAGAAGAATAAATTTGTTTCATTGGAACAGATTGTTACAGCATTGAATATCTTAGACTGCAGATATGAGTTCAGAGTAGGCAATGTGAATCCAAAACGTTTTTCTTCCCTAGATGAAGCAGATGATGATGATGATCCAGAATATAATTTCCTAGAAGATCTTGATGAACCTGACACAGAAGATTTTCGTACTGACCGGGCAGTGAGGATCACCAGTGAGTCTGTTCTTATGAATCCTACTGTTGTCTGCGTCATGTTTATCTTTTGTGTACTCTGTAGGTTTTCAGAAGGGATGTTCACAGTCCATCTAAGTTAAGACATTTAAGTTTCCTGTGTTTGTTTGTTTCTATAATACTTTAAATATATAGTTGTTGCATATGTCAGGTATTTTCTTCTTCACCCTGTAGTGGTGCGTCAAGTTCTCACAATTCGGTAAGGTTTGGCAGTACCAGGATGAATTAAGACATGGGCTGTGCCCTGTGATGGGAGTGAGTTCAGCAAAAGGAGTTGTAATACAGAGTGACAGAGAAGATTGTCTTGAAGCGGTTGTCCTCTTCTAAGGTGGAGTAAGGAGCAGGCTGAGAAGTTTATGAAAGTATTGAAGGAAGAATAATATTTTTAGAAAACAGGAACTGAGAGGGACATTACAGATCGAAGTGCACCTGCAGGGGACTGGGGGTTTAGCTCAGCGGCATAAGTGCCTGCCTTGCAATCAGGCAGTCGTGGGTTCGATCCCTGGTACCGATAAAAAGGAAAAAGAAAAAAAAAAAAAGAAAAAAAAAAAGAAGTGCATCTGCAATCCTTAAATTGTAAAGCAACAAAAAATGCATTGGGAAAATAGTGACTAGTTTGGTGTAGTTGTGTGAATGAGTGAGTGGTGGTTGGAAAGATAAATAGTGTTAGAATCTTAGGGATCTTTGGACTTTCAGAGGTTTTGTTTTGTTTTGTTTAGGTTTTATTTATTTTACAGGGTTTCACTCTGTAATTTAGGTTGGCCTTTAACTCTCTACATAGCCCAGGCTAACCTTGAACTCAGAACAATCCTCCTACCTCAGCCTTCAAAGTACTGGAATTACCAGCATTCACACCACACAAGCCTCTCACCAGTGTTTATATCTGACTTATGAAGGCTTTCCTGCCCCGCCAGGGGTAGTACTGGGGATTGAACTCAGGCCCTTGTACAAACTTCCCCCTACCTCCCACCCCCCACCATGGAGCACAGTGATAAGCATATTTTTGCAGATGTGTTTAGGCTAGAAGGGTATAGGTAGAAGGGAGAGGAGACAGGAGAGTGAATGTATTATGTGCAAGGAGAAATGACAGAGACCACGACCTCCTTTAGCTCTTGCAGTTTCTTTCTCTTTGTTTTCTACATCTTCAGGATATGCATGCCATGTCAGTCTCTCTTCATAAAACAGTATCACAGTTTGTGGACATGTTCACATTAGCTTCTTTTGCAAGAACCAGGTCAGCCTCTTCCATGTTTTTCCATTTCATTAGGAACATTACATCATCACTGGAATGTGTTGCCCCAGTAATTCTTTCTGGTTCCAGTCTTCTCTCAATGCCTGGAGTTATATCGTTCCTCTGGTCTCTCTCTTTTGGATTTGATATCATCAGCTGTGTTCAAGAAACTGGATTTCTTATTACTTTCTGACTTTACCCTGGATTTATTATTCTTACTCTCCTTCATCTTACAACTTTCTTATAACTCAGAAATAAGCTTAGAGTAGTCCAAGCTTTTCTTTAGTTCTCAAGTATTGTGCTTCTTTGAAAAGCCTTTTTACTTTAGCAGATACTCCGTTTGCCTGTTAGCCATGCACCTGACACTTTCTTTATGACCCACTCCTCCTCAGCCTCTTAATTTTCTTTCCCATATTGTATACTTTTCTACCTGAAGGACTAAGGCCATTGGGTCCTAGTATAAATCTGCCCAGGCAAGACCTGGGACTGAGAGTGATCACTCACATTAATGTCTTCCCTGTTCCTCTGTGGTAAAGCTGGACACAAGCCACTGCTGCTGGTGCCTTCTGTTCAACCTCTTGTGCATGCTTTTTGAAATTTTATTTTGAAACAATGTTTTGTTAAGTTGCCCAGGCTGACCTTGAGTTTGAGGTCTCTCTTCCTTAGCCTCTGGAGTAGCTCTGGGATACAGTTGTGGGCCATCATACTGGTTAAGATTTTCATTGCGTTTTACTGAGCTGAGTCTTCTGGATGTAGTGTGAGGCTCTGCTGTGGTCAGGGATATATTTATCTTTTTGGTGTAACTGGGACATCTTGAACTTGAAGTCAAGCAAAACTGTTTAGGTCTTTTTCAGATTTTTAGGCCATTCCATCTTTTTGAGCACTTAGCTGATTTTTAAAAAAAAATCCATAATATAATACTTAATATTTGAGCTTCTTGTATTCTATAGTTGATTGAGAAAACAGAATTTTGAATCTGTTATCAATTGGATCTTCACCTAGCTTCTATTACTATGTAACAGCTCCCTATCATGTACAAATTTATAAATGTACTTTTTAAAATCTTCTGTCATTGATGATGTCTTGGTTACTTTTCTCTTATTGCTCAGACAAAAGATGCCCAAAATGAAGGGAGGAAAGGTTTATTTAGCTTATAGTTTTTGGAGGTTTCAATCTATACTCAACTGGGTCCAAAGCTGGTGGTGTGGCTAAGCAGTAGCTGTTCATGGCAGTTACAAGTGACAGGGGTGAAAGGGCAAAAGGGCAAAGCATGTCTCCTTCCCTCTCTTACATAGTATGCTGCACACCCACCTCTGGGTGGATTCAGTCCTCACCACGAATCCCAGCACTAGACAATAAACCAATCACAAATGCTAGATTCATCCACCTCCATAACTGCATGAGGCTTGAGGGTCATCCAAACATAAGCTGTAACAGATGGAATGGCTGAATACTTCAGGTCTAAAGATACAGTGCTCTGACGTATTTTGGGAGACTTTCTCTTGGTTCCATTTGGTGCTATATGGGCCAACCAACTATGAGATTATTTAATTGTAGAATCATTCAACTCACATGTGTCTTTCTACTAAATTTTAAGCTACATGAAAATATAACTTTTTTTTTTGAGACCGAGTTTTTCTGTGCAGTTCAGGCTGGCCTTGAGCTCACTTTGTAGCCCTGGCTGGTCTCAAACTCGCAACAATCCTCTTGCCTCAGCCTCCCGAGTGCTGGGATTACAGGCATGAGCCACCATGCCTGGCTAAAAGTATGTTATCTCATGTTTGCAAGCATTTAGGGCCACAGTTGAGGAATAATTGGTCTTCAGTAAAGCGTTTTTGACTTGAATGAAAAGTATTTACGAACATTTTGTAACATTTTGCTGGAAGCGGGATGCATGTTTTCGTAAAGTTCCCCCTTATTGTCAAATGGAAATAATTTTTGCCAACAATGTACTTTTTCTTTCATTTTTTTTTTAACAGAAAAGGAAGTAAATGAACTGATGGAAGAACTGTTTGAAACTGTGAGTAATGATACTTGAATAAGATCATATGATGAAAGTAGATTTTTCGGCAAGCTCCAGCCTTTGGTTTGGGATTCTGTTTCTTTTTATTTTATTTTATTTTATTTTATTTTATTTTATTTTATTTTAAAAAGAGAAAAGTCAGAAAAAAAAAAAACCCCAAAAAACAAAAGGCATAACAACAGCAAACTCAAGACAATAACAATATAGGTTTTCAAAACAGAATGAAAGAAATTTTTACAGTGGTGGTTACATTGCATATTCTCTTTTGTTTTTCAAAGAAAGAAAATTAAAGAAAATAGAAAAAACAGAAAAGAAGGGTAGAATAATACTGAATTAAAAAAAAATTATCATCATAGAGTTGCTAGTTGATACATTACTCATTGTCATCTTAAAAAATAGTTGTCAAATTCGCAAAATCAAAGCATAAATAGTTGCTAGACACTCAAACATTGACAGTGCAAATCTTTCTGTTTAATGTTCCAACAGAAATTCAGTAATAGGGGGTGGGGATTTAGCTCAGCGGCATAAGCACCTGCCTTGTAAGCAGGCAGTCGTGAGTTCGGTTGCTGGTACTGATAAAAAAGAAAAAGACAAAAAAAAAAAAAAAAAAACCCAGAAAACAAAAAAAAGAAATTCAGTAATATAGTCATCTATCTTACACACTGTACATACCATTTTACTATTTAAAGAGCACTTTCCTTCCCTTTCACTTTCACAATATCTGTTATACATTTTGGATCCCATTATTCTGCCAGTGTTTATTATTTTTAGATTGGAGAGACAATGTGATATTTACTATTGTGAGTCTTGTTTATTTCACTATTGGGGATATTTCCAAGTTGCCTCCATTTACCTATAAAACCCTCAAGATCATCATTCTTTATGGCTGAGTAGTATTCCATTGTATAAAAATACATGATGCTTGTGCTACTGAGTTCAATCCCAGCCCTTTAAGAGATATTTCTAAAAGAGTGGTTGTTTTTGAGTTATTAAGTCAGTCCTGACCATTATAAGTTGGCTAGTTGAGAGATTTTTTTTTTTGGCATAATAGTTACCCTAAATGTGGGTTTCTGTGAGTCTTAAAGTGCAAACCCTACCTGGTGGCATCATGATTAAAGTCCTGTAATCTATAGTTTTTACTTACCTGTGTTGCTATGGGAGTGACTTACAGAGGCCATTTCTCCAGGAAACCCTCCTTTTCTTTGCCTTTAGTTCCAAGATGAGATGGGGTTCTCAAACATGGAAGATGATGGCCCAGAGGAGGAGGAGCGTGTGGCTGAGTCTCGGCCTAATTTTAACACACCTCAAGCCTTACGGTATGCTGGCCATAAACCTTAAGATTTAAAATAAAGAAATGTATGTTTCTGGACATCATATTAAATAATTTCTCCTCTTCAACTGTCTTCTGTTAATCATGTAAGGATGCAGAGTGCTGAAGGGACTTAGGTGGTAAGTGAAAAATCTCCTTGTTAAGGGGCAGTACAGCAGACTAAGCTGTATCTGTTTGGGAAGGGAGAAAGAACAGCAGCTGGCATCTGATCACGGCTTCTCCAGGAGAGTGGTGCTGGAGAAGTATATAGGACTGTATGTGGCCAGCCACAGAAACTGCTCTAAATTATGGTAACTGTTCTATCTCTTTCATCTTTCTTACTGCCATTAATGTCTGGTAGATGGGACTGAAAGTTTCTTAGTCACCTAGGTATTAATTGAGCAAGCAATATAGCACCTTCTATAATGTCCCAGGAGTTAGAAATAAATGCACTGACCTTTTCACACTAAGTTGGTAAGTTTTTTTTTTTTGCAGTGATGGGGAATTGAGTCCAGGTACTTCACACTGAGCTATGTTCCCATCCCTTTTTATTTTTTACTTTGAGACAGGGCATTGCTGAGTTGCTCTAGTTAGGCTCAAATTTGCCATCTTCCTGCGTAGTTTCTTAGAGTCCTGGAATTAAAGTAATGTACCACAAATGTATTCCACTTATCTGGCTGAAGTTGGCAGATAGTAGATGTTTTAATTTTCCCCTTGTAATGGATTTGGATCACCTTTACTTTTCTTCTTTTTCCTCCTCTCCCCTTCTCTCTCCTCCCCTTCCTGTACTAGAGATTGAACCCAGGGCCTTCACACTACCCTACATGCTCTGTCCCTTTTCTTTTTTTTGGTACTGGGGTCCGAACTCATGACTTTGTGCTTGCCAAGAGATTTTGCCACTGAGCTAAATCTCTGGCCTCTATTTGAGGCAAGGTCTTGGTAAATCATTAAGTTGTCTAAACTGGGCTCAAACTTCTGGCTCACCTGATTCTACTATTACAGGTGTGTGCCACCATGGATCTGTCCTTCAGTCTTTTGTTACCTGTTGTTAGTGAAAGCATATAGTTACTAGATGTGAGAATGGACATTGACCAAGTTATAAATAAAAATTAAAACTGGCTAAGAATTGTGAGAAGGGAGGCAAAGCTCTAATTGCAATATAAGAGAAAATGAGGAAGGGACTTGAGTTTAACCGAAAGAACTACAGTGGGAGAGCATGGCATTGATGAGAAGATCAGGCTAGTCTGTGATGAAAGGCCAGCGTTGTCATCTTTTTGTTGCTTTTTGATTTTTGGTTTTTAGTTTTTGATTTTTGGTTTTTGGTTTTCTGAAACAGGGTTATACAATGTAATTCAGGCTGGCCTTGAACTCATGATGATCATCTGTGATCCCTCAGTTTCCCAGGTGCTGGGATTACTGACATGAACCATCATGCCCAGCTAAGGGGCCTTTTATGGGATATTTGGTAATAGTATAAAATTTCTTAGAAAATTTTCCCTCTGTTTGAAAGGATTTCTTCATTTTATAAAATGTTCATTTTATATGATATTGTCCTTGGGCAGAGGATTTAGCTCATTGGTGTAAGTGCCTGCCTGGCAAACACAAAGTCATGAGTTTGATCCCTGGTTACAAAAACAAAAACAAAAAGATACTGTCCTTATTCTTGGAGACATCATGGTGCATCCCCCACATCAGTATGCTGGCCAGTAGCTCCTATTGTCAGTATCAGGAATCCGGCCAAGAGTCCCAATTATCAATATCAGGAATGTGGTGAGAAAAATATAAAAAACAGAGACAAGAATCGTATTCCAACAATGGCTGGGAAGTCAGTGTCTCTGGATCTGAACCCTCTACTCCCAAATCAGCCACTATGGATTTGCTGCATACTGTGAATAGGTGAGGCTAGTGAAAAATCACAGTTCATCTGAAGACTCATGCGATCAAACTCATGACCTTGCACTTGCCAGGCAGGCCTACCTTGAGCTAAATCCCTGGCGGTATAGGTAAACTTATGCTTAGAAATATTTTGACCTTGAGTATAATCCTGAGATAACTCAAGGGTGGATGATTTTATGCTTAGAAGTATCTTGACACTGAATATGATCCTGAGATGACTCAGGAAGGTATAGATGATCCCATGCTTGGAAGATCCAATGGGAAATTCCAGATGGGTGATATCAACAGTCCAATCCTTCCTTTTATCCCATAGAGAAATACGCAAAACCAGTCACTGAGTTGGTGGTGGTTGCCACCCCCCATTCCCCCACCCCCCGTCTGCCGTCTTGTACTTGGTCCTTTCAGTCAGAGTAATGGGATAAGGAAGGGCACATTTGATATAGTGTTGGTAAAAAGATATGTTTTCACTTTCAGTGAGCAGTAAGTCGTGAATTAAGGGTCAACACTCCCTCCATCTCTTCTCCCTGTGAAGTTTTCAGTTCTGTTTCAGTTGTGTGACCAGAGGTCCGGGTACAGCAGTGATAACAGCCCTGCAGCCTCTTGTGAGTCCTGCGTTTTAATGTAATAGCACCACCTAAGAAGGCAATTTGGGATTCATCCGGAAACTAGAATTTCAGGGACTGTGTGCTTTAGTGAAAAGGACAAGTTACACTAATTAGTGTGTACAAACCATAAATACCCATCGTACTGTATTTTAACAAATACCATAATAACCACCCCAAAAATCTTACAATTATTAGGGTCAGGATTCAACCTACTTTAAGTCATATAACAAAGTTCTGGTTTAGCAGAATGTAACCATTCTTCTTGGGGATGCATTATTATGGGATTTGATCTATAAACACATTTTGGTTCTGATTGACTCTGCATGTGATTTTTCAGATTTAGGAATTAATAACTCTTTTAAGATTCCTGTTAGAGGCAAGGTGGTGGCACATATCTATTCCCAGCACTTAGGAGGCCAAGGCAGGAGGATCACCATGAGTTTGAGGCCAGCTTGAAATATATATATATGGTGAGATCTTCTTTATGAAAAACAAAATCAAAAATTTCTCTTAGAATTCAGGTATTTTTTTTCTGAGCATAAATTACCCACTAATAAAATAAAAGTGTATTTCATTATTAAAAAAAAAAGAATTCAGGTATTTTCTTGCATTCCATGTATTACTTGGGCTGCCACTGCTTCTCTTTTAGTCACAAATGGAAACCTGGTTTAATCTTTGTGTGTGTGTGTGTGTGTGTGTGTGTGTGTGGTACTGAAGATTATTGAACCCCCAAGATCTTCCCACTGAGCTGTATCTCCAGAACTTTTTAGTTTTACATTTTATTTTGAGAGAAAGCCTCACTAATATGCTAAAATGTCTAGGCTGGGGTTGATTTGAAGTTCTTTTGCCTCAGCCTCCAGGAGTCCTGGGATTATAGATGTGTACCAGCATACCTAACTATATCATCTATTTCATCATGCTTTCTCTTGTTTTGGGTGATAATAGCACAGTCAGAACTTTTTAGTCTCAGGTCATACAGCTTTACCTAAATCTGAAATAAATATTATAACAAAGATAAACTATAAAAAGAAGTGTCATCTTCATCCTTGAGAATATTAAAAAGGGTTAACATTTAGTTGGGTATAGTGGTGCATACCTATAATCCCAGGCGCCCCCATAATTTGAGGCAAGATCGCTGCAGGTTTTGGGCTAGCCTTGGCTATACTGTGAGTTAGATCAAGGCCAGCCTAGAATGCATAGTGAGCTGGAGACCCTGTTTCAAAACACACTGCGTGTGGTGGCTCAGACCTATAATCCTAGCATTTAAGAGGTTGAGGCAGGAGTATTGCAACAAGAAAGTTAAGGCCAGTATGGGCTGTATGGTGAGTTCAAGGCCAGCCTGAACTGCACAGCAAGACCCTGTCTCAAAAATAAAAACAACTATAAGGGCAACTAAAATGTTATTTTTAACTATTACTACACTCACTATAGACTATAAATATGATAACCTATAGTCATAGCTATATCAGCATGTTTTTCTCCTGACTGCATAGGTTATCAGCATGTGCTTAAGCACTTACATCTCTTTTGTTCTGCTTTTACTTAAAAACTAAAGTGCTAGGATCAGAAATGATCATGCACACGTGTAACCGCAGCATTCTAAGAGGCTGAGGTAGGAGGATACAAATTGAACCCCTGTATGGTCAACATAGGGACGCAGTAAGAGTCTGTCAAAAAAAAAAAAAGAACATGGTAGTGCTTGGTATTTGATTTCTGAGTACTGGGTGTCAAATTAAGGTTAGGAAATTTGAGGAAGAATTCAAAAGGCTAAAAGAAGGTATTTTCATGGAAGATAGTATGGAAATAATTGAATCAACTTTTCAGTTCTGTTCATCAAATTTACCATATATGTCAGTGTATCTCTTTCCTACTTTATTCTGTAAGAGCTTTGAGTTTGTAAGATGGGAAAGCATGACAGTTGAATGGATAAGGACATAGAAGAAACTGGATTTAAAATAGGCGTCACAGATAAATTAGAGAACAAATGCTTTATCTTTAGAAGATTCCATGTCACTATTAAGAACAAACTGCAGAGTAATGTGGGTATCAGTAGATGTGAGTGTGATGAGTTCTCACGAGCTTGTTCATTACTCTGTTATTCAGGTATTTCTCTACCCTAGATTTTGTGTAGTTTTCTCTGCATTGAATATTGTTTAGAAGAGTAATTGTGGAAAAATAGGGTGGAGTCTAATTCAGCATCATTTTATTTATTTTTATTTTGTCCTGGTGCTGGAAGTCATACGCAGAGCCTTGCATGTACTAGACAAGTGCTCTATTCCTGAACTATATTCCTAGCCCCAGAATCATTTTATTTGTTTGTGCTAGCAATTTGGGGGAAATACTCAACTAAGGAGTTTGATGGCTAAAGTGGGGTTTAGGGATTAGCAGCAAATAGATGCTCTCTGTGCTTTCTTAGTGCACCATTAGAAGGAATTGCAAGTGTTGTAGACCTGGGAAAATGTCCATATTCAGTTACCAGATATCTCCCTGTTGAGGGTAGGTTTGAGGAACCATTGGCTAACTTGCTAAATGAACAACATCGGGCAGTAAAGGAACTACTTGAACAGCTGAAGATGAAGAAATCTTCAGCCAAACAGCAACAAGAAATGGAGAAGCTTAAGCCTCAGGCTGAGAAAGTTCATCAGACTCTGATTCTAGATGTTGCGCAGAGGAAGAGACTGCAGCAGCAGATGCAGCAGGTACGACTCTTCTTGGTAATACTGAATTATCTCTGGGCTTGACCCTGACGCCCAGAACGAGCAGCTCTATAGGAGTCTGAGTAACTTCACTGAAACCCTGGGATCCTCACATCAGTTAAACCTTGAGAACGTCATGTTTGTGCCCTATGACTCACCATAAGGATCCTTATAGTATTCAGAATGGGCTTCAGAGAGTCCTTAGAAATATGTTCTGAAATTTATAATAGCCTCAACTGCCATAGAGTTTTTTAATTAGTCACTCTGACTGGATGTTAAACATTCTGTGGTTTATCTTTTTGCTTATGGGAATATACTTGAAAATTTATGCTGTTTCACCATAAGGAAAATAAGTGTGGTAAATTTGCAAACGTTGATAATTTCTGTTTCTGAAATGGCAACATCATAACATGTCAATGTTTTCTTTCCCTTCTCAGCATGTTCAACTCTTGACGCAAATCCATCTTCTCGCCTCCTCCAACCCCAACCTCAGTTCAGAGGCCAGTACCACCAAGATATTTCTTGTAAGGTTCCAGTTGTCACTAATATGAAAGAATTGACTGAAATTAGTAACTCACTTCTCACATTACTCACTGAGTGTAATTTACTTTGATTTTCACTTCCATGGTTTTGGTTTTATACCTTGTTTTATAAAGCTTCCTATGTTTATGTTTACTGATACAATGTAAGCCACTGATTCCAATTATAGTGTATTCAATTTTCTCTTTAGACCAGGTTTTCTATGTCCAGACTGGGCTTGAAATCACGGGGTAGCATATGCTGCTCTCAAATTCAGTCTTTCAGCTTCAGTCTCTTAATCTGAGATTACAAATGTGTGCCACCATGCCTGGTCTGTTTTCTCAGTACTATCCGTCTGCCCTCTCCCACTTTTATTTAAAATTGAACTCAGGGAATTTGCACTGAGCTGCCTCCCAGTCCTGTTTTATGTTTATTTTGAGATTTGGTCCTATTAAGTCATTAAGTTGCACAAATTGGGCTTCAATATGTGATACATTTTATATTTTTATCATGTCCTTCTTGTCTTTGAATCTACCTGATGTCTTCCCCTCGCTCCTTCCCTCCCTCCCTCTCTCTCTGTCTTTTGTTCTTTTCTGAGACAAGGTCTTGGTATGTAGTTGGCCTCAAACTTGGTATGTAGTTGGGGTAATCTTCCTGCCTCAGGCTTCGGAGTGGTGGGATTACATGCATGTGCTGCTTGACCTGCTGGCTTTTACCTGACCGCTTATATTTTTGGTATTGCTATTTTTATTCTTTCTGTATTGGCCATTGAACCCAGGGAGTTCTGACATAGCTATATGCCCAGCCATTTTAAAATTTTGAGATAGTATTACTAAGTTGCTGCATTACTAACTTGTGACCCTGTTGTTTCAGTCTTTCAGAATGTTGGGATTATAAGTGTGCTTTTTTTGGGGGGGGGGATCAAACTCAACCTCACACTTGTCAAGTGAGCGCTTATGCCAGTGTGCTAAATCCCCAGCTCCTAAGCATGCATTATGATACCTGAGTTGATACTGCTGTTTTTTTTTGTTTGTTTGTTTGTTTTTGTTTTTTTTTTACCTTTTCCTTTTTATTGGTACCGGGGATTGAACTCATGACTCCCTGCTTGTAAGTCAGGCGCTTATGCCACTGAGCTAAATCCCCAGCCCCTGATACTGCTGTTTTTATAGATGTTGAATTCATTATCTTGTCATAGCTCCACATTAATGTTTTCTGTATAGAATTAGTTTTGCTGGTGACATTTTGAATTTTTTTTTTTTTTTTTTTTTTCTTAGACAAGATCTTGCTATGTAGTTCTGACTGGCCCACCTTGGCATGGAACTTGATACAGTCATCCTGTGTCAGCCTCCTGAGCTGGGACCATAGGCATGTACCACCATGCCTGACTGGAAGGGCTTTTAAGTTTAAAATATGAAATTCATTACAAATTGCTCTGGGCATGGTGATGCATTCCTGTAATACCAGCACTTGGGAGGTTGAAGCAGGAGGATCGTTGTGAGTTTGAGACTTGCTTGCGCTACAAAAGGAGCTCAATGTGAACCTGAATTACATAGCATGACCCTGTCTCAAAAAATCAGTCATCTCTCTCAAAAACCCCAACAAATTACCCCTGAACTTTTGAATGGGTAATGATAATAATATCTACTTCTCAGGTCTATCTCTTTGGAATTTGAGTAGTATGTTTGCTAATTGTCCAAGCTTCCTTCATGAGCAGCAGAATGTATTAACCTCTTACTGTGTCAGAGGATCTTGATGAGGACTTTGTTCTAGAAGTTATTCAGAGAAATATTTACAAACAATGGCCCTCATTTTTGAGATCTTTAATTTTCCCCTTGGAGCTTGTGGACTGTATCTATAAGGCTGAGAAAACAACAACAACAACAACAAATGAACATATCACACAGTCCCTGAGTGTCTAAGGACTCAGCCAAAAGAAGCTTTCTTTTGTTTTATGTTTTTCTTTTGTTTCTTATGTTTTGGGGGATACTGGGGTTCGAACTCAAGAGCTCACACTTGCCAGACAGGCGCTTATGCCACTGAGCTAAATCCTCAGCCACTCAGCTAAATCCTCAGCCCCAAATCTATTTTATTTTAAGAGAGAAAAAAAAAATTTCAAAACGCAATAATTAGGGGGTAATAATGGTATATACTATTGTTATTTTCAAATCAGTTACTCAGAGCACATATTTATATGTGCTCAATATGCATTCAATTCAGTTGTCCAAACAATATTAGCACAAACCTTTCTCTTCAGTTCACTCAGAGAAATCAGTATTATAACTATTTTAACTATCTTTTGTATGTATGTATATTTTTTTCTCACACTAGTGAAACAGTAAAATGTTTACACATGTGAGTGATTTATTTCCTCAAATTGTATCCATTTACCTATAAAAGTCTCAAGTTTATCCTTTAAAAGAAGTTAATAGAATAATGTTAATTATGACACTGTATTTTTTGTGTACTTTTTTTTGGGTCTACTTTGTAGCAGGAGGAATAGATTCTCATTCTGAGACTCACAGCTACTAATTGCTGGATTTCTTTTTTGTCCTGTTTTCCCAGAAAGAGCTGGGGACCTTTGCTCAGAGCTCCACTGCCCTTCACCACCAGTCCAACCCCATGTTTCAGACATTGTTTCAACCCTGTAACTTGATGGGAGCCATGCAGCTGATCGAGGACTTCAGCACACATGTCAGTGTTGACTGGAGCCCCCCAAAACCTGTGCGCAAGAATGGTAGGGGACAGAGGTGTCAAGTTTTCTGTTGTAGTGAAACATAAATGTCTTAGATAGATACTTCCCTAGGGGTGGAGGACACAAGGGCTCTCTCTGTCTTTTGTCCTGTCTTTGTATCTTTTAAGTTTTATAATTGCACAATAATATTAATGCTTAGGGAAGCCAGGCATAGAGATTACTGGAGACCAGATATGCATGATGTATTGCTGAGAATTAGACTTAACTGATGTATGTTAGGTATTGGATCAAGACAAACTGGGGTCTTTTAAAGGTGAAAGTCCGGGGGCTGGGGATTTAGCTCAGCGGCATAAGCGCCTGCCTTGAAAGCAGGCAGTTGTGAGTTCGATCCCTGGTACCGGTAAAAACGAAAAAGCCAAAAAAAAAAAAAAAAAAAAGTGAAAGTCCAATGGGGAAAATTGGTCATATTTAGGTGGTTATTCTCTTCTTCATTAAAATTGACCCCTGACTCTTTTATTTTTCCGTGATTGTAGGGTAGGCAATACTTTTTTTTTTCCTTTTGGAGATAGGATCTCACTGTATTACTGTAGTCCTTTAGGCTCAGCCTTCTGGAGGATTGGTGTTACAGGCATATGCCACTGTATCTGGTTTCAATGCTAGCCATGTTTAAATTTTATTTTGTGATGGATTTCCTAAATTCCTGAGACCAGCCTCCAATTTGTGATATTCCTGCCTTAGTTGAGGTAGTTGAGATTAGCAGTATATATCACTACTTTGGGTGACACTAGTGTTTTTAGTGTTTTTTTTTTTGAGAAAATATTTGTTGTACTCCATGGCTAAATATTTGCTTATCACGTATTTCCTAATTTAGCAAAGCCATTAGTTGTAGTTTGTTCTGGATTTGGTTTGTATGTGTATTTTGCTTTAAACTCCTGAATCTTATGGTTAAATTCAATACAGTTAAATTTGCATTCATTATATCATAGACACAGATCTCCAAGCTGCTTTTTATTGATAGTTGGCATTGAAAACTTAAAACCAAAATATAGTTATAACTTTGACAGTATCTTGTGTTTTCTTCTGGGCATATAAAAATAACACAGATGTAATAGTTCATGTATATAGAAAGGTAGAGGTCCTGGAATTCAGAGGCTTAGCGCTGAAGACAGAAATGAATGAGACTGAATTGTCTCTTTCCCTTTATGGGTTTTTTTTTCCCCCCAATCTCAGGAGGAATCTGGGAGAACTTAAAAGTTAAGTAAGACTCAAATAAAAATAAAATTTGGAATACCATATTTGTGAGGGAGGTTAAAGAAGTTGGACTCATCCTGAAAGAAAGCATTGTTGAAGGTCTCTTCTCTTTCAAGGATTTAAAGGGAGAAGGAGGTAAAAAAAATATCTTGAGTGTACACTAATGTCAGGCATTATTAGGTGCTTTGTGTTTGTTACTTTGTTAAGTGTTCCACATAAAAAGGAATACAGTAATTAAATTTTATTAAGATTGAATGGAGCTGCTTTTAGGGGAGATTTTTGGGGGAGAGTAGGCAAGCAAAAGGGGATTGGGGATTAAGTCAGATAAACTATCTATAAACATTCAAAAGCTTTTGTGAAGTCTATTTTGGTCCAAGAATTGCACTTACCAGAGGTGTTTTATCTTACAGTTTATGAATTCTCTTGTTTACCAAAGCAAGTGGCTTGGATCCTAGCCACAAGTAAAGTGTTCATGTATCCAGAGCTACTTCCAGTGTGTTCCCTGAAGGCTAAGAATCCTCAGGATAAGCTCATCTTCACCAAGGCTGAAGACAAGTAAGTGTTTACTGTTTATTGAAATTATCTATTATGTAGCCAACAATATGTGCAAGAATTATTATTACTGTTATTGGCAGTATTAGAGATTGAGCTGAGGACCTTCACACTGAGATACATCCACAGCCCTTTTTAAGAGTTTTTATGAGATAAGTTTGCTGCGTTAACCAAGCGAGGCTTGAAGTTGTGATTCTCCTGCCTCAACTTCACTGAGTGCTGGGATTACAGGTTTGGGCTACAGTGCTTAGCTGCACAACAATTAGATATAGAAAAAGTGGTTTATAACATACTGGTAGCTGAGCATGGTGGCCTATAACCTTACGAGCCAAGTAGAACAGAGCCCCTAACAACATCATCAAGGTGCGTTGATCTAGAAGCTCTGCCTCTTCTTCCTGCTTGTGTGTCCTCATACTGTCAATGGATGGAATGGCTCTTGTTTCTAAAGCTTATTGCTCTTACCTGTGCCCCAGCCTCATTGCAGCACTTAGGATGAGGCCAACCTGAATATGTAGCAAGACCCTGCTTCAAAACACAGACAGACAGGTGAAAGAAAAAAACAAAACAAAACAAAAACAAGAAGTAATCTGGGGAGTGTTTCTATTTTTTAATGTTTATTTAGTTAGTTTTTTAAAGACTGGATCATGCTTTATAGTCCAGGTCTGCCTTGAATTCACTTTATACCCCAAGGAGGGTTATCAAAGGAAGGACCAAACTGAAATATAATGCCATTGCTCCTCTCCTGAGTTTGCTAGCTTTAGGACTGAAGCATTTTGAAGGTACCGAGCTTCCTAAGCCTCTAATCAGCAAGTACCTACTAACGTGCAAAACTGCCCATCAGCTGACGGTTCGGATCAAGAACCTCAACCAAAACAGAGCCCCTGACAACATCATCAAGGTGAGTGCCTCTGGAAGTTCTGCCCATGCTTCCTGCCTGTGTGTGCCAGCTTTCCCACCTCCTCTTGATACTGGTAGATAGGAGGGCTCTTATTTCTAAGGCTCTTTGCTCCTAGGTTCATTCTCCTTTTCAAGGCTATTTGTGCATTGTTTTCCTCTAGGTTATCTTCATCCTCTTTCTGTCTTATGGATAATTCCCCTATAAGTGAAATTGTTCAAGTCCTACAAGGTATTACAAATTCTTGGTTTCTTCTAGTCATAGAGGCTTTTCATTCTTTTTTTTTTTTTTTTGTCCTTTTGCTTTTTATTGGTACCGGGGATCGAACTCATGACTGCCTGCCTGTAAGGCAGGCGCTTATGCAGCTGAGCTAAATCCCCAGCCCCTAAGGCTTCTCATTCTTTACCTTTTTTTGAGACGGGTCTCACTATGTAGTCCAGCAGGCTGGCCTTGAATTCACAATGATCCTCCTGCCTCCACCTTTTCAGTGCTGGGATTACAGGCATGCATCATTACATCCAGCTTAATGCTTCTTTATTTAGATATTATATCAGTCACACAGTATTCATTTTTTTGGTAGTGCTAGAGATTGATCCCAGAGCCTCCACAGTGACACACTGATCTACATCTCCAGTCCTTTTCTTAAATTTTCTCCTTCTTTCTTGGCTTGCTTGCTTCCTTCTTTCCTTCCTCTCTCCCTCCCTGCATCCCTTCCATCTATCCCCTGACCTCCTCTTTTTTTAAATTTTGAGAGTGGGTTTCACTGAGTTACTAACTTGGGCAGGCTAGGTTCAAACTTGTGATTTTCCTGCCTCACTGTTCCAGATACATAAACTTTAAAGAGTCAAATTCTGAGCTTGGTATGAAAAAATCATTATTTCACCTTTTCTTGCTATTCAGCATTTTTGGGGGGATAGTGCGTTTACTTTCATGTTTAGCTAGCATGCTTATAGTTGCCCTTTTTTTGGAGACAGTGTCTCACTGAGCCCAGGTGGGCTTTGAATTCCCTGTGCAACCTGTGATGGCCTCAAACTTGTGGCGATTCTTCTGCCTTAGCCCCCTGAGTGCTGGAATTACAGGTGTGCACCACCATTGTTCTTTGGATGCTGAGTAGTGAGCTTTCTCCAATCTTTTTACTGTTCTGCAGGCTATAAATGCTCATCCCAGTATAATATTACCTATATGATACTTTGTGTTTCCTGCTGAGCATTTTGTTTCTCTTAGAGTTAATGATTGCATTGGGGTGGAATGCTTGGTCTTAGGTACTTCTTACTAGATCAGCAGTAAAGTTTACTTGAATTTCCTAAGTCTCCTTCCAGTGTTTAAGAGTTATAGGTATATTGTTGTTTTGAAGTAATTGCTCCTTGAACATGTTACTTAATTATCATCCTGGGGCTGCCTTTATCTCTCCTTTGTTTTGGATCCTCTTATTTTCTGACCTCTACGCCTTTTTATTTGCATAACTTCCTTATTTTATTTACTTAGTTTTGGTTTTTTGAGATAGAATCTTGCTGTATAGTCATACTGACCTTGGACTCATTGTATAACACAGAGTGGCCTCAGACTTTCACCAATGCACCTGCTCAGTCTCTCAAGTCCTGGAGTTACATGTGTGCACCATATGTCCAACTATTTATTTTAGTGGAACATATAAGTAGTCTTCTGAGGGACATTGCTGAGAAACAAAGTTTACCTTTGAACTATTCATGGTCTTGAAATTGTTCCAGTGTCTTTTCTGCTGTCTTCTGAAATGTCAGTGCTCCCCAGTGGATTTGTAGTGTACAGTCTCAGGCACAGCCTTAGTTTTCAATATCACCTGTCTTCTGATGATGTTCGCATCTGTATTTTTAGTCCAGATTTTTCTCTTGAGTTTCAGCTCAGTGTAGCTGACTCCTTAAAGGAACTGTCAGCTTTTCCCTATCAAACTGAATTTCTGTCTGGTTCTGTGGCTCTTCAGTTGTTGCTGCTGATACCATCACCAAGGGCAGATGCCCCTCCTCAGTTCCCTTCGTGTGATACTTGTCTTTGTACATGGCATGACTGTCATGCTATTTTCTCAATCCACAGAGCTGGGTCTCATGCTTGACTTTGGCTTGATCAGCACCACAGTCTGTAGTCACACATCCTCAGTGTTCATTTTCTGCTTACTTCTGGATTTTCTTATTGCTGGATTAATACAGTATTTTATTCACTGGTGTCTGTAATTGAGACCTCACAACTTTGGCCTTTACATTGCCACATTTCCTGCCTCCTCCGTTTTGACTCAACTTCTACAAATCATATCATGAGAAATATTGTTGTGCTAGGTGTAGTGGTACACTCCTGTGGGAGAAGGGTTGGAATGAATTCGAGGCCATCCTAAGCTACATAATGAGTTCAAGGCCAACCTGAGAGCTTGTCTCAAATGAATGAAGGAATAAACAAACAACACTGTTGACCCTATGTAACTGCTAGCAGCCAACACACTTTGGCCATTCCTCACTATAATATCATCTCACCTTTTTGAACAAACCTCATGCGAGAATTAGAGAACCAAAGCTGCTACTTCTGGGAAGGCTGCTGGGATTACAGGCATGTGCCATCATGTCTATCTTGATATTATTTTTTTTACAAGCAGATTTTTTTTTTCTGTCTAGTTGCTTTTTGGGGGAGCAGGACTTGAGACAGGGTCTTATTATGTAGCTCAGACTTGCCCTGAACTCACTGTGTACCCCAGGCTGGCCTCAAGCTCAAAGTGATTCTCCTACTTCAGCCTCTGTGTGTTGGGATTACAGGAGTGTGTCACCATGCCTAGGGCTCCAGGTCAAGCTCAAACACATTTATGGTTTTGATTTTAGTTTATTCTGTTTTCTCCTACCTTGTACAGCAATTTCTAAGATTCATTTTTAGTTATACTTCCTTCAGAAAAATCTTTTGTTCAAATTTGAGTTGTGTCTCATTTTTTTATACACATCTTTGTAATTTTACAAACAAATGTAGAAGGTTATAGTCCGCTTGACTATTTTTCCCACTGGTCTGCTCTTTGAGAGCAGGAAGTGTTTCTCTTTTGTTTATGCTTAGCTTGTGACCACTGCTATGTTTTATAGGAAGTACTCAACATATGCTGAGTGACTGGATGCTTATTGTTAGTAGCTTGCAGTGGCTTAAGGCAAATATTCCCTTTCCTTTTCTTTTTTAGATAGCATTTTGCTGATTCAAGGCTGGTCTCCATCTCACTGTGTATCCTCAGGGCTGATCTCTAGTTTGCAGTCCTCCTGACTTGGTCTCCTGTGTGCTGGGATTACTAACAGTTTGTCTAGGCTCTAACTCATGATCCTCCCCCATCAGCCTCCTACAGTGCTGGGCTTCAGGTGTTGGCCACCTTGTTTAGTGCCTTTGTGTTTTAAAGCAAACATGACAGGTAGACCTGAGAGATGGTAGAATACTAAGAATATATTTTTGTTCTGGCTGCTTCACCAGCCATTTTCCCCCTTGCCTTTGTGGTTCACCTGTGTACTGGCAGGTGGCTGAGATCTAAAGCCCGCATAGATGTTCCTGCCTTGCATGTCTAATGGGTTTTATTAGTCTTTTAAAATGAAGAAAAATACGTAGTATCAGTGGTTACTATTATTATCAATGGTTATTATTATTATTTTTGGTATGGGGATCATCGAACTCAGGATCTCGTGCTTGCTTGGTGTAGTACTGAGCTAAATACCCAGCCCAAGTGCACAGTGGTTATTATTAATCGGTTTAGAAAGTGAAATTTTTGTGTTTTCCTCACTTTATGGAAGAGTTTTAAAGCCAGAGTACATGGGTTGGGGGATTTAGCTCAGTGGCATAAGCACCTGCCTTGCAAATGCAAGGTTGGTTGGTCATGAGTTCCATCCCCATTACCAAAACAAACAAACAAACAAATAAATAATATTCCAGCTGGACATAGTGGTGCATGCCTGTACTCTCAGCCTTCAGTAGGCTGAGGCAAGAGGATCACTATGAGTTCAAGGCCAGCCTGAACTGTATAGCGAAACACTGTCTCAAAAAAAAACCAAACCAAAACCAAGCTGCATAGTAAAACACTGTTTCACAAAAAACACAAACAAAAACAAGAAAACCCCAACCAAACCAAAACATGGTGGCTCATGCCTGTAATCCCAGCACTTGGGAGGCTGAGGCAGGAGAATCATTCCAAATTCAAGACCAGCATGGGTTTACTCACGAGCTCAAGGCCAGTTTGAACTGCATAGGGAGACCCTGGGTGAAAAAAACAACACAAAAAAGCCAAACCAAACCAAATTCCACGTACATAAACATACTAACATGCCAGTTTTTCCCTCTGAGTGCTAAAATAGTCATTTAAAAATTTTTTTCTGCCAGGTGTGGTACCACATATCTGTTATGCTAGCATTTGGGAGGCTGAGGCAAGAGGATTCCCATGAGTTCCAGAAAGCTTGGGCTACATAGTTAAAGGCCAGTTTAAACTACATGATGAGACCTAGTATTAAAATGATTTGTACACATAGAAAGGAAAATGACTTTTTTTTTTTTGTCTTTTTCCTTTTTATCGGTACCGGGGTTTGAACTCGCGACTGCCTGCTTGCAAGGCAGGCACTTATGCCGCTGAGCTAAATCCCCAGCCCCCGGAAAATGACTTTTAAATGAGGGCCAGCTGCCAAATTGCTGTATTATAAATTGTGGTTTCCTAAAACTTTTCATTATTTATACATCTCATAAAGGAAAAAAATAAAGAAGAAAGTAAGAAGTCATCCATAGAGCTGATTCTGAAATGCAGTCTACTTTTCCGTAAAACTTGAAAATAGCAGAAACACTCAACTATTATAAATCTTGCAATTGAATTTGATTTCTTAATTGATTAAAAAAAAGGGGCTGGAGATTTAGCTCAGCGGCATAAGCGCCTGCCTTGCAAGCGTGCAGTCGTGAGTTCGATCCCTGGTATTGATTGGAAAAAAAAAAGCAAAAAAAAAAAAAAAAAAAATTAGGGCTGGTTATTTAGCTCAGTGGCATAAGTGTCTGGCAAGCTCTGGGTCATGAATTCAATCCCTAGCACCAAAAACAAACAAAAAAGCAGAATGCCTGTACCATCTTGCAATTGTAGAACAGGAGCAAATCTGAGAGGAGGAGGACTCTGACCATCTGCCTCCTGTTTTACTTTTTATTTTTCTGCAGGCAGAATAGGGATGGACAGAAGATAAAAGATTCTGAAATCTTTACTAATTAGAGATTATTTTAATTGGAAATATACAACATTCAACATACAAGTTTGTGTGAAAGACAGAGAGACTACCCATTTCATTCTCCAGCATGATGGGCAGTATTTCTGGAATGTAACTTTTTTTTTTGGTATTGGGGATCAAACTCACAATATTGTGCTTACCAGGCAAGTGCTTGTGCCGCTGAGCTGAATCCCCAGCCTTGGAATATAACTCATGCTTTATTTCTTCATGATCAGTTTTATAAGAAGACCAAACAGCTGCCAGTTCTGTTAAAGTGCTGTGAAGAGGTCCAGCCCCATCAGTGGAAGCCTCCTATCGAGAGGGAAGAGCATCGGCTCCCTTTCTGGTTAAAGGTACAACCTCTTCTTCAGAGTCTGCAGGAGGTAGCTCACTGAAAATGTTGTTGGGAACTCAAGGGCCTCTAGAAGCTTCTTGTGCTATAGCAGTAGGATAGGACTTCAGAAATCTTCCTTATCTACTCTTCTTCCCTTTTTTGTCCATGCCCCTGGTGATTCTACAGCCTTTTCAAATAGTAGGTAGAATGATAGTTTCCTGTAGGAAATTCTGAGAAGAACACATAATTATATATGGTCTATATACTAATTGGTTATACAGGAAAACATTTGTGAAAAGATCCCTTAAGACTGTCTTGGAAAGTTTTCTATACTCTAGAAAGCCCTATTCTTTACCCTAAATCTGACATGAGCTGGATCAGAATGTTCTTGTTCCCAACAGGCCAGTCTGCCATCCATCCAGGACGAGCTGCGGCACATAGCTGATGGTGCCAGGGAGGTGGGAAATGAGACTGTGACCACCGAGATCAGTACAGACCAAGGCCTAGAAAAAGCCAGATCAGAACTGGGGAGTGAGACTCGGTATCCATTGCTGTTGCCCAAAGGGGTGGTGCTGAAGTTGAAGCCTGTTGCTAACCGTTTTCCCAGGAAGACTTGGAGACAGAAGCGGTCATCAGTTCCTCCTAACAAAATGGTGGTCCGGATTCCACAGTTGATTCAGCCTGCTACTGTCTTGCAAACTGTTCCTGGAGTCCCTCCATTGGGGGTCAGTGGTGAAGATAGCTTTGAGTCACCGGCACCACTGTCTGCTGTGCCCCCTGAGGTCAGGACCAGCTTCCCTCTGTCTGAGTCCCAGACTATCCTCTCCTCTGCCCCTGTGCCCAAGGTAATGCTGCCCTCACTTGGCCCTTCTAGGTTTCGAAAGCCATGTGTGAGGCGGAAACCCTCAAGAAAAAAGGGAGCCAAGACCTTTCCTTGTCCCAAACCTGCCCCCCTAATCCACTCTGCACCTGTTATCTTCACTGTTCCGGCCACCACTGTGAAGGTTGTGAGCCTGGGCAGTGGTTGTAACGTGATCCAACCCGTCAATGCAGCAGTGGCCCCGAGCCCTCAGACCATTCCCATCACCACCCTCCTGGTTAACCCCACTTCCTTTTCCTGTCCACTGAGCCAGCCCCTTGTGGCCTCCTCCATCCCACCCTTAATTGTTTCTAGTAATGCTGTGAATCTCTCTGTGTCTTCTACTCCTGAAGATAAGGCTCAAGTGAATGTGGACATTGGTTGTCCTTTGGCTGAAGGAAAAAATGCCTTTCAAAGCTTAGAACCCAAATTAGAACCTCAGGAAATAACTCCTCTCTGTGTTCCTGTCTTTCCCAAAGAGGAACACAGCCCCAGGTCTCTGGCAGCCAGTAGAGAAAACCAGGTAGGATTGTCAGAAAACAGTGGTTGTGGTCGGATGATTGTGGAAACAGAGGAGGGGAGACAAGGTCTGGAGCCACTGCCTCAAGGTTTCCAGGGATTTCTGAAGTCTTCCTCTGGGGATTTAAAGGAAGTTGTCAAGATGGAACCTGAAGACCCTGGGGAGGTGATCTCCAGTGGGTCACCTGAGCAGCACATTTGTGATGAAATAAAAAAGGAATGGTTTGTAGAACGGGACACTGGCTCCCCACGAGAGGAGTTGAGCAGTGCTAGAGCGTTAAAAAAGCAATCAATCCTGCAGAAGGAGGAGAGGAGTCAGCCAACTCACACCTCTGCAGCTTCTCAAGAGTCTCCTGCTGAGGGAAATGCAGTTGGGGATGTGAGCAAAGACTCCCCAAGGAATGCTCTGTCTTCTGTTGAGCCTGAGATGGTCCTAAGCAGTCCCCTGGGGAAGGCTGAAGAGGCATCTAGTGTTGATGGTCAATCAGTGGGGACCCCAGCAGGGCCAGATGTTGGAGGAGAGAAGGATGGACCTGAGGAAGAGGAAGAAGAGGACTTTGATGACCTCACCCAGGATGAAGAAGATGAGATGTCATCAGCATCTGAGGAATCTGTGCTTTCTGTACCTGAGCTTCAGGTAAGAGGAGCTATTTCAACTATTTTGGGGATGTTTAACTTACTGATCTACCATCTGCCTCATTTTTGTTGTTGTTGTTATTTTTTTGAGACAAAGTGTTGCTATGCAGTTGAGGCTGGCCATACTCATGGCAATCCTCCTGTCTCAGCCTCCCAAGTGCTGAGATAACAAGCATGTATCACCACATCTGTAATCATCTGCTGCCTTACTTGCTCTACAAGACATGTTCCTAATAGCATTTGTGTTGAACTTTCGTGTGCCTTATGTGACATAATTTTGGCATTAATGTAAAATGAGAGGGGAAGGGTAAAATTGTACCTATTATATTTGAGTTAGACTCATTTAAGGATTAAATTGCATTGTCTTGCAAACTTGTAAGTGCTTTAAAAAAATAATTCCTTGAGGCTGGGAGTATAGCTTGGCAATAAAACACTTGCCTAACATGCGTGAGGACATGAGTTCAATTCCTAGCACTGCAGAAAAGGAAAAAGAATAGCTCAGAGGTATAGGCTGTGACAAAAAATGTGTTATACATGAACATTTTAAAAAGCTCCTGGGGCTGTGTGTAGTGGTACATTCCTGTAATAGCACTCAGGAAGCTGAAGCAGGAAGATTTCTGTGGGTTCAAGGCCAGCCTGGGCTATATAGCGAGTTCAAGGCTAGCCTTAACTGCATAGCAAGAGCCTGTTTGAAGGACCCAAACAAAACAAAAACTCCTAGGCCCCCATCTCCCAGGGGGTAATGGCTGAACCTCAGATCCTCTTGATATAGCACCAAGCATTAGGATTCTTTTTGAGCTACTAAGGGTAGCTTATGAGCATTCCCTGGGAGTTTTCAGGAAACAATGGAGAAACTGACTTGGCTGGCATCTGAAAGGCGCATGAGTCAGGAGGGTGAATCTGAGGAAGAGAATTCCCAGGAGGAGAATTCTGAGCCAGAAGAAGAAGAGGAAGAAGAAGCAGAAGGAGTGGAAAGCCTGCAGAAAGAGGATGAGATGACTGATGACCCAGTTGCAGACACTGCTGAGAAGCTCGCTTCCCCCTTGGTGTCCCCCAAGGCTGCTCCTGAAGTAGAGTCATGCCGAATCTCACCAGGTGAATGTAGCTAGTGTGTGCTAAGGGGCAGGTTTGCACAGTAGTCAGCTTACACACTGGCTGGGCAGTCTAGACCGAATCCTCTGAATCTTCCCTGCAGCCTCCCTTTCCCAAACATATGCTTAAAGGTGCCTTTGCAGAAAAGAGAGGCTTGAAAACGTTTAATTTGGGGCTGGGAATTTAGCTCAGGGGCAAAAGTGACTGCCTGGCAAATGTGAGGTCACGAGTTTGATCCCTGGCACCAAAAAAGAAGTTTAATTTGATCCTCATCAGCTGCTCAATTGGTACTAGCCTGTTCAGGATTTGCATATTGGATCTTGCCTTGTCTATCATGCATGGGGTTGATCTGTGTTTATTTCAGAAAACAATGCTCCTTATCAAGACATAGTTTCCCCCCAAAAAAGAAAAGGACGTCATACTTTGTAGGTCTAACATAAGACCACACTTTTTTTTTTATCAGTTCTGGGGATCGAACTCAGGACCGCCTGCCTGCAAGGCAGGTGCTTATGCCGCTGAGCTAAATCCCCAGCCCAAAACTGCACTTTTCAGACTGCCTCTCTCGGGATGCATTGGTCATTTGGCAACCTTGTAATCCCATATAATGTAACTGTACTACTGTAGGCTCTGTGTGGAGCTGATCTGATGTGAGAAGCTTAGCTTTCCTATCAAGTTCCTCTCACTCTTCTCTTGAGTTGTTATATGACATGGACTAGGATTACATGGGGTGCTGTGTGTGGTGGGAAAGATGGAAGGAATTGGGATTACAGGGCCAAAAAATAATTTTTTTACATGTACTCCAAGGAGAGAGCATCAAAGCTACTGGAAAGAGTCGGAACAACCACCGAGCTCGCAGCAAGCGTGGAAGTCGGGCTCGGGCTAGCAAGGACACCTCCAAGCTGCTGTTGCTGTATGACGAGGACATTCTCGAGCGGGATCCACTCAGGGAGCAGAAGGACTTGGCCTTTGCCCAAGCTTATCTGACCAGGGTAGGCAAATGCTGCTTCTGTAACTGCCAGACTTTATGAATAAGGCTGCTTCTCCCCCAGAGGTGTTTTAAAAATAAAGTGTGGGACTGAGGGTATAGCTTAGTAGTGAGGCATGGCTATGGGCTCAGCCCCAGCAATGCCAAAAGAAAACAAACATCTGATTTTCAAACTGACATAGGCTGTCTAGCTGTGCCTTAGCTTGGCCAAAATTACAAAAAGAATTCTTCAAGAGAATCATAAAAAGACAGAGTTCATCCTACATGGGTTGATGGTGAGCACCCTAGAATCTTTCTTGCCTGGAGATTGGGGAAAGGGGATACTCTGTGTCAGTGGGAGGTCATGACTTCATTGATGGGCCAATGAGGCCATAGGTGCTAGGACAGGGACTACTGGGACACTGGGGAAAATGTTAATCTCAGAACCTTCCTGTGGCCAGGCGTGGTGGCTCAGGCCTATAATCCCAGCACTCAGGAGGCTGAGGCAGGAGGATCGTTGTGAGTTCGAGACCAGCCTGGGCTACAAAGTGAGCTTAAGGCCAGCCTGAACTGCATAGCGAGACCCTGTCTCCAAACAAACAAACAAACAAACAAACAGAACCTTTCTGTGTCTAGTCTTGTTCTGGGTAGCTGCCTCTTCTCTTGGCAGCCAGCATGTTCCTTCATCCTACTGGTAAACTGAAATACTAGCAATGACAACTTTTGTTTGATTACTTAATATCTTACTAACATCCTGGATTTATGTATTATGTATCATTGAATTGGACTATCTTGAAATACTTCATTTCACTGTGGTCCCAAAATCAAATTCTTTCTGTGGTCCCAAATCCTGTTAGCAGAAAACAGCTCTACTTTCTTACCCACGTCTTCTGGTAACCATTAGATAGGAAGCCTTTTTGGGAGTCCTTGATGGGTAGTTCTTGGAACTCTTTGGCCATGACTCCTCCTTTTCCTTTGTGCTTTTGCTCAAACAAAGGGTACTAATGATAGGAAGTCTTCCTGTTTAGGTACGAGAAGCCCTACAGCACATCCCTGGGAAGTATGAAGACTTCCTTCAGGTCCTCTATGAATTTGAGTCCAGTTCTCAGAGGCAAACAGCTGTGGATCTCTATAAAAGCCTGCAGATTCTGCTCCAAGACTGGCCTCAGTTGTTAAAGGACTTTGCTGCTTTCCTCTTACCTGAGCAAGCTCTGGCCTGTGGATTAGTAAGTAAATGGGTAAAATAGCACACAGAATTCCTGGGTCAGAGGGAAACAAGTTGAATGAAGTTAACTAAGACTTCAGGAGCCTGACTGCCTCTTGACAGGTTTTTCCTGCCCGTCTCCCCAAGGTGGTAAGAGTTGTCTTTTCAGGTGGTGTTCTTCCCAGCCCTCTTCTCTGGTTTTCCTCTCTTCCTTTGGCTTGCCTCCCTACAAATTCATGTTGAATGCAGGGCATTCACATTGAACTACATCCCATCACCCTATCCCGCATTTTTTGAACAGGCTTTTGCTGGGTTGCCTGGACTGAGCCTGAACATCAGTCTCTTGCCTCAGCTTCCCCATGTGCTGGACTTGCAGGCATGTGCCACCTTTGCCCAACATGCCCCATTTTCTTTCTGTGGCAAGTGAGGGAGTGTTATTTGCCCTTGAGACCTTCCTTAGTTGCTCTGTGCCTCTCTGGTATAAAATAGGCATTCCTTTAGTAAATACTTGTTGAATTTCAGGCACAGTGTCAGACAAGTGCTAGCAGTACAGCAATTAGAAAAGCTAGGGCTGGGTGTAGTGGCGCATACTTGTAATCACAGCACTTGGGAGGCCGAGACAGAAGGAGCATACAGTTTGAACCCAGCCTGGGCAATTTAGCAATATAATCCCTGTGTCAAAAGAAAAATAAGAGCAAAGGATTTAGCTCAGCAGCACAAGCCTGGAAAGCATGAGGTCATGAGTTTAATCCCAAGTAGAAAAAAAATAAATGAATCAAAAATAAGAAAAGGACTGGGGGATATAGTTCTGTGTGAAGGCACTGTGTTCAGTCCCTTGTACTAGGTGAAATTCCCTGCATTCAAGGAGTTAGGTGTTAATATGTAAAATTACGTAGTATGTAATCTATAGATTATGGAATAAACAGTATATATTATATATACATATTTGTATATATTATATATACATATTTGTATATATATGTGCTTTGTGTTGATAGGGCTTTATAGAAAACTAAAGTGGAGGGCAAGAGATTTAGCTCAGTGGCACAAGCACTTGCCTGCTAAGTGTGAGGTCATGAGTTCTATCTCTGGTACCAAAAAAAAAGAAAAGAAAACTAAAGTAGAAAAGAGGCTTGAGGGGCTGGGGATTTAGCTAAGCACCGTGAGTGCCTACCTGACAAGCATGAGGTCATGAGTTCAATCCCTGGTATCAATAAAAAAAAAAAAAAAAAACAACAAAACAGGGTTGGAGAGTTGTAAGTTGGGTGCAGGATTGGGCATGCACCATTTGACACACAGTGATCTGGAAAGGCCATGGTGGCAGCTTTTTTTTGTTTCAAATGTTGAATAGGAATCCAGACACCAGAGCTGTCCCATCTGTCTTGGACTTTTTCTCATAATGATAAAAGGGAATAGTGGGATGTTCTGAGGGCTTACAATTAGGGTTAGATTAGGATTAGGCCAAATGACAATGGGTAAGCAATACATATAGTGCCTATCTTCTTATAGGAGTGGGTATTCACGTGAGTTTTGTGTATCTTTATTTTCAATCCAGAAAACATGAACAGTTTGAGATACTCACAACTTTTGAATCTTCCTTACAAATTTTAGATTTCTTGGGACCCAAGGTTGATGGATGCTAAAGTTTTAAATAGGGTCCTGCCAATCTCATGTCTCCATGTTCTTAGTTCTTATCCTTAAGTGCCACTCTCTTTGTAGATGACTCCTTTTTTGCCTTCTTTCCTCTGGTAGTTTGAGGAGCAGCAGGCTTTTGAGAAGAGTCGCAAGTTCCTTCGGCAGCTTGAGATTTGCTTTGCAGAAAACCCCTCACACCACCAGAAGATTATCAAAGTCCTCCAGGGTTGTGCAGACTGCATTCCTCACGAGATCACAGAGGTATTCTTTGCTTCCATCTGCTTTCTGTCATTTGGGCCTCTGACCCTTTTTTCTTTGTCCCCTTAATCTGTCTTATACCCTTGGCTTTTGCGTGTCAGGGCTCCTGGAAGAAAAGGAGGAAATGACTTTTTAGCATTACTTATAGCATAAAGCAGAGCTAGGGAAGGGTCAAATCTGCATCCCAGTCCTGAGGACCAACCAACGTGATGTAAGGTGGTACTGAGACCTGGGAAGGCCCAGCCTCTTAGCTCTGCTTGGGAAGCAGTTTCATCAGGAATCAGATCTGCCATTCATACCTCTGCCTGTAGCTGGCAAAAAGCAGAGATCAGTTTTGAGAATTCTGTTATGGAGAGCAGAATTTGGCAGTGTATATAATTGCTTTGATTTATAGCCTTGAGAATCTCTGGAGATGTCATTGTTGTCTCAACCACTCTCCTCAGCTCAAGACACAGATGTGGCAGCTCCTCAAGGGCCACGATCACCTACAGGATGAATTCTCCATCTTCTTTGACCATCTGCGTCCAGCAGCAAGCCGTATGGGTGACTTTGAAGAGATAAATTGGACTGAAGAGAAAGAGTACGAGGTACAGGCCCTGAGTTGCAGCAGGGTGTTCAGGGGAAGGCCACTCATGGGAGGTATCAGCTTGGAGTCTGTGTTCACTGGCACTAACTCCTCCCTAGTTTGATGGCTTCGAAGAAGTGGCACTGCCTGATGTGGAAGAGGAAGAAGAACCACCCAAGATACCCACAGCCTCAAAGAACAAGAGAAGAAAAGAGGTTGGGGTTCAAAATCATGATAAGGTATGCCAAGCTTTTGAGTTTCTCATAAATCAAGCCTAAGTTTCTTCTTAAACGTTTCTCTGGGTTTAGGAAAAACCATCCAGATGTCGACTCCTGTGGACACACTGAACCTGGGGAACACTGTGTAGACACATTGAGACCCAGGAGTCCCTTGCTAGAAGGTGGCTTTTCCTTTTCTCCCTAGCCCAGGGCTGTTTTCTAACTCTTGGTCTTTATTCATGAGAGAAGTACCAAAGATTCCTGCAATCATGATGACAGCAGCTAATACTTGGCCATGTTATCAAATGTCAGCATTGCTTAGAAGTCTTTTACACTGTTTATTAACTCTCAGTTCTGTTTTTTTTTTTTTTTAAGTTTGCACTCTAATGCTGTGAAATGATGTGTGTGTGTATGTGTTTGGTACCAGGAATTGAACTCACAACCTGGTGTTCATGAGGCAGGCACTTGTGCTGCTGAGCTAAACTTCTGGTGGTCATTTTTTTTTTCTCCTTGAGGCAAAGTCTCACTATTTAGCACAGGTAATCTTCAACTCAAGACCATCCTCCTGCTTTAGCCTCCTGAGTGCTAGGATTACAGTCACCACACTTGGTTTGGAGAGATTATTGTTTACATTTTACAAAGTAGCTGAAGTGCAGAGAGGCTTTGATAGGGCCACATTTAACAATTGGCAGTGTTGGTACGTGAACCCAGATAATCCATCCAGCTTGCAAATCTGATCAAACTGACTGTTCTTCAAAAGTACTTTAAACACATGTTTCTTTACTATGTATCTTACTCTTCTGTGGAGAAACTGCTTCATTGTAGAACAACCTCAGGCAACTTACTTAACCTCTCTGCTTTAACTTCTTCACCGTAACTTATGTCTTGGGCCTCTGACACAGCATCACTGATCAGCCTTCTGTGTGCACACAGTCTTCTCTTAAGAGGTTTGGAGGAGAGCAGAGAGTTAAGGCACTAGGGAGAAGAAACCAGACAGATGACTCAGTAGATCAGCTTCACCTCGACCTTTCTGGTGACTTTTGCTTGGAATTTCTGGGCGATTGACATAGTTGTCATTGAGCTGTTCAGGGATTTTTTCTAGGATTCATAATAGGCTTTAATTGAGTTTGGGCCATTGATTTCCCCAGGCAGTGCAATGGGAATGTGTAAGAGAAAGGGAAGAAAGTGTTGGGAGGGGCTTCTTTCCATGGCTTGCAAGTTAGCTTCCTTTCTTGGCACTAAAAATAATGGCAACTAATCAAGCTTAGATACTTCATAGGACACTGAGTGGCCAGATGGGGCCAAGGATTGTGCCTGTTCCTGCCATGAAGGGGGTCCTGATTCCAAGCTGAAGAAGAGCAAACGGAGAAATTGTAGCCACTGTAGTGGCAGCAAGGTGAGGAACTTGCCTCAGTGCCCAGGTTGCTGGGACTGAGGGTGTCAGCAGCTGGGGTGACCTCAGGACATGGTGGTCGTGTTATCTACTACCACAGGTTTTTGCCTTCTTGAAAGATTATACACATATAACTAGTGTGGTAAACATGTAAGTGTACGTATTTATATTTTTGGATTTTTGGGACAGTTTCTTACTATGCAGTTCAGGCTGGCTTCCAACCTACTATGTAGCCCAGGCTGACCTCTAATTCACTGCAATCCTGCATTAGCCTTCTGAGTACTGGGATCACATGTGGTGGGTGCAGTGCCACATCTAGCCTGTGATTTATTTTTTCCTTTTTTGGTACTGGGGATTGAACTCATTACCTCATGTTTGCTAGGCAGGTGCCTATGCTACTAAGCTGTATCCCCTAGCCTATGAAGTTTAAAAGAAATACAGAACAGATTTTTCTTTTTAAAGAGAGTTCCATGAGTAAAGCTTTCTGGAATTGGAGAGGGTGATTTTTTTGTATGTTTTTAAGTAATATAAACGTGTGTTAGAAGAACAGACTCTAAAGGTAATTCACGTTTTCTAGAATGCAGTTGGTTGGCAGCAAAACTGTAGTCCTCAGAGTAGTGGGGTTGCCTGCTGTGGGACATTCAGAATTCTTGGAGCCTGCACAGAATATGACCCCCGAGATGTAGGTCAGGACAGGACTTGATGCGGAAGGCCATCCCTACAGGTCTGTGACAGCAAACCCTACAAGCACAAGGAGCCCCAGGAATCTGTGAGCAGCAGCCCCCATGGAGAGGCCAGTCCTGTGCTCGGCACAAAGGAAGCAGGGCAGGGAAAGGAGCTGGTGGAGGAGGAAGCCCTGGAAGAACGAGAGAGCACTGAGGCTCTGCAGAAGACCAGCAGGACCACCCAGAAGGAGGAGATGCCTGTTCCCGGTGAGTGCTGCAGTGACCAGGCAGGGCCAGCCCCAGCTTTCACTCGGGAGTGCTCAGCCAGGCTTGAAGAACAGCCTTTGAGGGATGGACAGAGTACCTCTGGTTGATGGGACAATAGAAAACCCTGTTGTACTGAGCCAGTATTTTCTCTCCAGTGACTCTCTCAGAACTAAGGGTAGTTTTTAGTTCTACACCCTTATCGTGCCCTTAGATCCTTATTTTCCTCCTACTCAGGAACAACAGTGCAGAGCATGTTGCCGTCCCCTCAAGAAGTACCTCTTACAGAACGGCTCCTGGAGGGTGCACCGTCTCCCACACCAGAGACTCCTCAGCACCCTGCCCCAACTGCAGCTGTACCACACACTGTTCAGAGAAGCCAGGCTGGGCCTGAGGTTCTCTCCACCAGTGCATCCCTTGGACACGAAAAAGAAAGGAACGGATACAAGGCAGTGGGTGACTCAGAGGCCTCTTTGCTGGTCTGGGATGTCTCACAGCCTGAGACATCACATGGTACTGTGGAGCCCTCTGCTCCTTTCCTGAGTCCTGCTTCCTCAAGGACCAAAGGTGTTGGGAGGAGACATGTGTCTAGGAATCCAGACACTCAAGACACCTGGCTCTCCTCGAGCAGAGCCGGGACAAGGAGAGCAAATAGGCTGTCCCCTGGCTATGAACCATCTGTGGGAATTAACACCTCCGAGACATCTCCTCAAGTTCCCAAAGGGAGTCTAACTAAAGACAGTGGAGTGCAGGTCAGGGGTCCAGATGGGGAACAGCAGCCAAAAGCCACGGAAGCTACAGTGTGTGCAAATAATAGCAAGGTCAGCTCCACCGGGGAGAAGGTCGTCCTGTGGACCAGGTGGGTCAGATTGTAGAACGTTTGTGGGAAGAGCAGTCACACCTGTACAGCTCTGAAGGGCTAATCATATGTGGGTTACAGGGAAGCCGACCGTGTGATTCTTACGATGTGTCAGGAACAAGGAGCACAGCCGCAGACTTTCAGCAGCATCTCTCAGCAGCTGGGAAACAAGACCCCAGCCGAGGTGAGTCAGACATTAGGGGAGAGTGTGGTGCACCGTGCTTGCCTGTACCCCAAGGCTAAAGAACTGAGCCAGCCTACACAAGGATAGATGGTGTCCAGTGAGAGATTAATACATGGGGCTGACAGGTTCAAGACACTGACTTAATGAAGTGCTTAACCCCTCTGGGTGCTGGTAGTTGTGGGAGAAAGGATGTTAGATTGGGAGGTAGAAGCTCCCAGTTTCCATTGTCTTTGATTTTAGGAAGTCTGACTTTGGGAAAAATACTTGGCTTTGGGTGCCTCACCTATAAACAGGACACAGCTCTCTCAGCATTACTGTGTGGAATAAGTAAGATTTTCCAAATTGGTACCCAGTGCTAATAAATGTCACAGTGTTACTGGTTCTGAACAGTAAACTAGCCTTTCTTCTTTGCTAGGTCTCTCACCGCTTTGGAGAACTCATGCAGCTCTTCCACACGTCCTGTGAGGCAAGCTCTGAGGATGAGGATGATGCCACCAGTACCAGCAACACAGACCAGCTGTCAGACCACGGGGACCTGCTTTCTGAGGAAGAGCTGGATGAGTGAGACTGGGATGTGCGTGTCACCTGCTCAAGACTGCTCTGTAGGCAGCCTGCACTAGAGTCACAGTGGCTGTCCTTCCCTGTCCAGTCCTTGAGCTCTGCATGAAGAACTAGAGTGGAGCCGAGGACAAGGACAAGGTGATTGTGGAGGTGGTTGAGGGCTCTGCGTCCTGTGCCTCTCAGGGTAGACCTTACGAAGACCTTCCAGTTCCTCTGTGTAAATAGTCATTGAGGGAGTGGGGCTCTACTCCCTCTCCCTCCTTTGTGTCAGATGGTACATATTTATTATTCTGTGGTCCATACAGTGTCTCTAGCTGTAATAAACATCTGTGTCATGTAGCCAGTCCAAGACATTTATGCTCCTCTGCCGGAGGACACTGGGCTCTGCAGCCAGTGGTTTTTATTGCAAATGAAGTCCCCATCTGGGGAGCTTCAGCCTGTGAGGCTGTCACTCTCCCGATAGCACTGGGCCAGGCTGTGCAGCTCCTGTAACAGCTCTTCCACATCATCCTGTTCCATCCCAGCCTCCAGAAAGCTGGCCCAGCGCCGCAGATCCAGTTGTGTGAGCTCCTTAGCCAAGCCTCTCAGAGTCTGGTGCAAGGATGAAGAAGAACGCAGGGCCCCAAACACTGGGATGCTCTGCACAGCTGTGGAGAGAAATGTCAGGCAGGCTAGGTTATATTTTGCCTGGGATTCTTGTAGGAACCCACAGGGAAGTGTGGGTGCTTGGTAGGCCTGACTGTGAGGTGCACTCAGTGAATCTGTGTGCAGTCCCTTTAGTATACCAATCTCCAGTGGAATGGTACTCAGGAGCCATGGGATGAATAAAGGGACGTTTAAATGTGAACTTTTTTTTTTAAATAAAAAAAAAATCACTTTTAATCCAGGAAAAACCCATAAAACCCTTCTCCATGCTTGAAATCTTAGTTCTCTTCAACTCCTACATACCTGTGCTCCTGAGAGGACAGCCAGGGACCACACCTTGCTGGCCAAAGCTTGTGGAGAAAAAGTGGGGGTAGGGAGGGTCCACCCTGCAGGGCGCCAGCAGCAGATGGGAAGAACTGTGGGGCCAAGAAGGGCAGTTAAGTGTAGGAGATGGTAAGGGAGGTTGGGATCTCAGAAAGGTGACAGCAAGTGCTATACTGACCTTATTACTCTAGGCTGCTGCTGTTGTAAATACTGGGCTAAGACTTCTTCCCCAGTGGGGCACGCATGGAGCTGGGAAGGCAGAGGTGTCCCTGAGGGGAGCTGACTGCAGGAACAAAGCCAAACCACCTTTACTGTGTGACAGCCTGAATAGGAGCTAAGAATTTCTATTTTTTTCTATCTTTTTAAGACAGGGTTTTGCTATACAGTTCAGTCTGATCTTGTCTCAGCCTCTTGAGTGCTGGAATTGCAAGGTGCAAATTGTTACATTCTTTTTTTTGTCTTTTTCATTTTTATTGGTACGAGAGATCGAACTCACGACCGCCTGCTTGCAAGGTAGGTGCTTACGCCACTGAGCTAAATCCCCAGCCCCCAAATTGTTACATTCTTATAAGATGGGGCTTTAGCACAGTCAGAAAGTTCAGAGCTGTCTACCTCACTTTTTCTTTTTTCCTTTTTTTAAATGAGGGTGATATTGGTGAGAGGGAGCAATGTCCTTAGAAAGCCTGGATGTTGGGAGAAAAAGAGAAGGACCAACAGTTCTTACCTAATATGACTTGCTTTGTCTATACCCCTCAGTACCACTGACTGGGCATAGCAGCGTGTTCCAAAGGTGTCCCCACATGCAGACAGTGGGGTCCATGGAGTGTTTCCTTCAAGCTGTACAAGGGTATCAGGAAGGGACTGGCCTGGAATCCAAGGGAAGGGGATGATCGCTTCTGCTGTCACCACCTAAAGATCAGGAGGAGATCAGGTTACAGAGCTTTTTCTCAGTGCTGCCCTCAACTCTCCCAAAACTTCATACCTTCTTCCCAGAGAAGCTCAGCATATCTGCCAGCCGAACCATGGAAACTGGGGAGGAACGGAGGCGGTAAGGAACAGTGACTGTATCCAGGGCTGTGGCCAAGATGGCACTGCAGTGGAAGGGTAGGGTGGCCTGTAAAGGGGACATGAGTGCACTCAGGCTTCCAGACCTGGAAAAGAAAGTGTTGAGACAAAACAGTAATGGTGGAGGACTAAAAGATAAAGTGATGGTATGTTTGGCCAAAGGCTGGACAGCACAGGACAGTGGGGTCCAGGGTGCTAATGTCATAGCTGAATTCAAACTAAAGAGCTTCAAAACAGCCACCAACCAAGGCTGAGTTGGGGAACATTAGGAGTGCCCCATGGCCAGCTGCAATCCAGACAAGCGCAGAGCCTTACGTCATAGTCCAGGTAAGGAAAGTTCACAGGTGGTTGAGGACGCAGGCCTAGGCTGCCACTCAAGGATAAGGGACAGACGAAAGAGCTGTAAGCAGTCAGGTGCACCAGACCAAACACTGTGTTTAACAGACGATAGATGTTTTTCTGTGGTTCCTAGTAAAAGAATACTTTGTGTCAAGCTACTTTTTCCATAGTATTCTCATTTCTCCCTCTCCATTCTGAATTCTTTTTTTTTTTCATTCTGAATTCTTTTTCCCCAAGTTTTACTTACTCCAAGATTACAGGGACCCGGCAGCAGGCCCCAGGTTATTATGCCCCGCCCTGAATACTCGTCTTGTAGCAGCTCTGCAGTTTTGGTGCTTACTCCAGCGAAGCCATCATGCAAGTCACACAGGATCTGGAAACCCTGAAAAAGGGAGGAAGTATAAAAATCAATAGGAGGGGTCAGGTGTGGTGGCACACGCCTGTAAATCTCCACACTCAGGAGGCTGAAACCCTGTCTCAAAAAGACAGTAAAATAAAATCAGTAGGGGTAGGGGGAGGTATGTTCTGCCCAGTGTATGTCTTGTCAGACACTTACCTGCAAGTAGTCACATTCTTCCACATAGAAATGCAGCCTGTCCTCCAACTCCTCCAGGTATCTGGGTTCCTTCAGGATACTTTCTCCTTGGCCAAAAGCCTCCAGCCGACCTGTTTCTCTGCCACAAAAAGACAGTCCAAGACACGACTTTAAACTCCCTTCCCACCTCAACTTCTCCATCTCTTGGGAAAAGATAGCTGTAAGAGCAATTTGTGGGGCCCTCAACTCTGCCTCCCAGCCTCCAGTCTCCATACCCTTCATGGTTGTATTTCTGAATCAGACAGATGCTCCGGGGATGAAGATGGACTGTGAGGAAGTCTGACCAGACTTTGATGCTGCCCGCTGGGATAAGTGGCTTTGGATTTGAAACATTGGTGACTGGTGGGGGACCTGAACATAAAGCAGAAGAGATGCACCTTTTTCCTGTTCAGGCTCCTACCCATAACTCCCAGGTCTCCAGCATCAGAGAAGTCTCACCTTTGCCATTAGGGATGGATTTGATCCTCCAGACACCATTGCTAAGCACTCCCTGGAAGGAGTGAAGGAAAATTTAGTTCCAGGTCATAATCTTGCAAACTCTTCTTTCCTTTGTTTTTCTTTGAGACTGCATCTTGCTATGTAATTGATGCTGGCTTTGAACTTACAGTGATCCTCTTGCCTTAGCCCCCCAAGTGCTGGGATTACAGTTAGTATCACTACACATGGTTGCAGCTTCTTGTCTGTTTTAGGTCATCACAGTCCTTGGGAAAAGTGATCCTTCCCAAAATACTTTAAGGTGGTCCTTTTCCTTTGTCCTTTGTAGAGGCACTTGGGTTTTAGCCAGGGTTAAAGGGCTCAGGGTATAGGCCCTTACCTCTGCACTCTGAAAGTCTTGGAGATAAGGATTCTTGGGGTAGACTTCCTCCTCTTTGTGTGTGGTGAGCTTGCCCTGCCTGAAAAAGATCCAAGAAACTGTCACTATGATGAGATGTACAGTATTCTGTCTCCCAACCCTTCCACTCATCAAATACACACCATGCTATTGCAGTATCCAGCTGTCTGTCCCGGTAGAGTCCTCCTTCCTCTTTTAGGGAGCTCAGACTGCCTGTAAGGAAATAATAGGGAACCCTAGGTCAAACCCTAGGGTATCCTCTACTGCCCTCAAACTTGTCTTCCGCGGATGCACCTAACAATCAGCTGTCATTCCTCCAGCAGCTGGCACTGTGAAATTTTCCTGGAGATACATGGCAGGGGGGCGGTGTCTAAAACAGATTTCATCCTGGCTGCCAGAGCTCGGTCACACCCGGAGGTCCTAGCGTGGCAGTTCTGCATCTCCGTATTTCTAGCCTATTCCCATGATGGCTCTTGAGCAGAAAAGTCTGCCTCCAACATATCTCCCGAGTTAGCATTCATCTTTTCATCTCTCGGCCCAGTAAGGTTAGAGGCTCTTGAGGTGAAAGGATGCTACAGAGTCTGCCACCCTCACCCTTCAGGTCCATGAGGATGAGTCGAGGTGTATAGGTTTCCTGGCCATGCAGCGTCCGGCCCCTTCGGTACAGGACGTCAGGGCACAGCTCTCCCGACGGCTCCATGGCATCCGTGGCCCTGCCCAACGCAGCATCCTGAGAAAGCAAACAAGGCAAACTAGACTCGAGTACGATAGGGGCAGGACAGCGACAGGACTCAAGATTCCGAACGAGTCCATTGGGTCAACTATGTGGAGATCTCACCTGCTGGTTCCACCAGTGTGCTCCCACAAAACCTGCAAAGTGTCCCAATTGCAGCGTGAGCACCTCTCGGGCCCAGCCCGCCATGCCGCGCAGCTTACTAGGCGGTATTGCCTATCACGTCGGCCAGCCGCTCCTAGCTGATTGGCTCAATAGGCTTGTGGGCGGGCCCCTAACTTTGCATCCTATTGGTCTACAGCCATATCCTTTCCAATTGGATAAACGGTTCGCAGGTCCTTCCCACTCCGCCTCATTCTCGCGAGGGGTGGGGCTTCGAAGGCAGAGCCGAAAGTCTTGCAAGCCGCTGTCTTGCTGGGCGGGGTATGGGGGAGGTCCCCTCCTCTCAAAGGTCACCTTTTAGTGACACTGGATCTCCTCCCGGCGGCGCTGGCTTGCTCTCAGTAGACTCCACAGCCACGACCTGCCCGATTAGAAAAAACTACTGGGATGGAGGTACAGCTCAGGGTGAAAGTCTTGGGTTCCATTCCCAATACCGGAGGTTGGGGAAAAAAAAAAAAGAAAAAAAAACCAGCAAGATCCCTTAAAGCTTCCTGATTCTCCCAAGTCACAGCCATCTTGATCTTCAGCCCTATGGACTGGGCAGTCATCTGTCAGGTCCGACAGACATCAGCCTACTAAGTGGAGCTCGTGCCTTTATCAGGTGTGATAATTGTCTCTTTGTGGCATATACTTGTTCGTTTTTAATGCTACAACAGTCCATTATATGACTGTATCCCAAATGATGTGTTCTGCAGAATGGCCAATTCTGCTAGTAATAGCCTTTGAAACATTTGCCTTCTTTGCCTATGCATATATTTCTAGGAGTTTTTATTTGTATTTTTTTTTTTTTCTGTTTGGCTCGGCCAGAACCTGAACTCACTATGTAGCCCAGCCTGGCTTGAACTCACATTCCTGCTTCAGTCTTTTGAGTGCTTGTGATTAAGGGCATGAGCCACCTCGCCTGGTTTAGGAAAGTTAATTGTTGCAATCCGGAGGTTGGGTATGTTTGAATTTGATTAAAAAAAAAAAAAGACATTTCCTAAAAATTCTTTACCAATTTATATTGTCACTGACAATACATCAGCTGATGTTCCAAAAGCGGCACTATTTGAAACTTATATTCAATGACTTACTTTTCTTGGCTATTAGCAAGGTCGAGAGCCCCATTTGTCAGCTTTTTAGTCTCTTCCTGAATTGCTTATTTCATGCCTTTTGTTCAGACTCCTTTTGTGTTGATTGTTGTTATGTGTCAAAAATATCTTCTTCCACGGTGGTTTGCCTTTTGATTTTCTTAAAGAGGTCTTCTTAAGAACAGTTTTTAATTTTATAGTCACTTTGTCTTCTGTAATGCAGGGGATAGTTGTATATATTGATTTTTCCAAATACTGTGTTTTTGTGATGTTGGGAGTTGAAGCTAAGGTCTCACTCATGCTAGGCAAGTATTCTTCCACTTCCACCATGCCCCCAGCTCATTTTGTTTTTTAATTTCTATTCTGCCAGGTAGCTTTTGTTCATTTTCAATTTTGAGACATGTTCTTGCTAAATTGTCCAGGCTCCACTTGAACTTGTGATCCTCCTGTGTCAGCCTACTGAGTAAACTGTAACTGAGTTACAAGTGCAAATGCAGATCATTTTTAAATTGTAAATTATTACCAGGCATGGGGGTAGAATTGTAATTCTAACACTCAATAGGATGAGGCCAGCCTGGGCTACAGTGAATTCAAACCTAGCCTGACATATGTAGCGAGACCTTGTCTCAAAACGATCCCAATAAATTGTAAGTTATCTTAAGGCAATATTTTATGTTTGATAAATCCTTTATATGATGCAAATCTGTCTATTCTGCAGATACTTGCTTCCTGCATCCAGGTTTTTTCTTCTTAATGGTATCTTGAGGGAAAGTTTTCACTTTGACAAAGTCTGATTTATCAAATCTCTTAACAATTAAAATTTCCTATTATGAATACCTTTGGTATATCTAAGAAATGTTTATCTAATTAAAGATGATGTTCTCCTATATTTATTTTCTGAGACAGAGCTTTGTTGTCCAGTTGGTATCAAAGTCCTGGGCTTTAGTAACACCTTCACCTCAGCCTTTCAAGTAGCTGGCACTAGATGTGTACTGCTGCATTGGACCTGTTTATTTTCAGTGTTCTATAGTTCATTTCTTACTTTCAAATCCATGATGTTTTTGTCTGATGTGAAGGTGTAACATTCATCTTTCTGTACATCTACATCCAGTTATCCCAAAACTATTTGTTGAACATTATATTTTTCATTGAATTGCATTGACATCTCTGTTGGAAAATCAACTGACCATAAATATAATAAAGGTTTTTTTGGATTGTTTTGTTCCATTGACCTGACACCTACTTGTATGCCAATACACAACACTTTTTTTTTTTTAATTTTATTTAAGGAGAAAAAGAAACAAAAAAGCAGAAAAAGGGTACAAGTTATACAGAATTTCAGAAAAAAAAAATAAACAGTAGGAAATCACTAGTTAATGGATTACATATTGTCATCTTAGAAATATTTGTTCAAGTTACAAAATTAAAGCTTATATAGTAGACATTCAAACAGTGAGACCAAACAGTTCTGTTCAATGATCCAACAAAACTCAGTAATAATACAACACTGTTTTGATTACCATAACTTTGTATTTGTTTTTAAAATATTATTTTTTTTCTTTTTCATTTTTTTTTTAATGGCAAAGCTTTCTGTCCAAGTTTTTAAAATATTAAAAACTCCCAATACAGTGATTTAAAAAATTGTTTTGGTTATTCAAGGTTTGTTACTTTCTATATAAATTTTAACAGTTTTCAATTGTTATAAAAAATATATATAAAACACACACCACACATACACACACACACACACATACACACATATACATATATTTATGTTACAGACATTTGGTGGTGGTCTGGAGATTAGAGCTTTATTCTTGCTAGCCAATGGGTCTGCTCCTGAACTATGCTTCTTGCCCCAATCTGCTGAAATTCAGACAGTAATTGAAATGAATCTGTAAGACAACCTGGGGACAGCTGAGTATTAACAGTATTAAGTCTTCCACTCAATGAATGTAGACTGTTTTCTCATTTATTTAGATCCAAAAATGAAATTAAAAATAATTCTGTTCACAGCAATAAGATACTTAGAAGTAAATTTAATAAATGTGAAATGTACACAAAAATAATTACTGAAGGAAATACATTGAAGGAAATGCTCTCTTATTGCTGTGAATAGAATTATTTTTAATTTCATTTTTGGATGGCTCATTGCTGGTAAACAGAAATACAATTGATTTGTATATATTGACCTCACATTATTATGACCCTGTTTTCAGGTCTGGTAGGTTTTGGGGGCTATCATGTTTTCTATAACCAGAGAAATGTATAAAGGTAGTTTTGCTCGTTTCTGTCCTGTCAGAATCTAGTGCAGTTGAGTGATAAAGAGGAGCCCTCGGGGCTGGGGATTTAGCTCAGCAGCATAAGCACCTGCCTTGCAAGCAGGCAGTCGTGAGTTCGATCCCTGGTACCGATAAAAATGAAAAAGACAAAAAAAAAAAAAAAAAAAAAAAAAAAAAAAAAAGAAAAAGAGGAGCCCAAAAGGTCAGCTGTGTAGCTACCCAGTGTATAGATAAAAATAGGAGTATGGCTGGGTGTGGCGGTACGAACCTATAATCCTGGCTATTTAGGAGGCCAAGGCAGAAAGACAGTACATTTAAAGTCAGGCTGGGCTGCGTGGTGAGAACTTATCTCAAAATAAAAAATGAAAACAGGAGCCAGGTATAGCTGTAATCCCAGCACTTGGGAGGCTGAGATAAAACAACCTAGAGTTCAAGGCCAGATTGGGCTAGAGTCTGTACTAAAAGGAAAAAGCGAAAATGTTTCAAAAAAAGGAAAAGCGAAATGAAACTTTAAAAGACCTAAAGCAATATGACTGCTTTGATCCTGGTACTCAAAGAAAATAACTGTTATGAACATCAGGACTACAGGCGGTTCTTATGGGAAAGAGGTCTGGATAAAGTAGATGTTAAGAGTAGGAAAAATTGGGGCTGGGGATTTAGCTCAGCGGCATAAGCGCCTGCCTTGCAAGCAGGTGGCGGTCGTGAGTTCGATCCCCGGTGCTTATTAAAAAAAAGTGTAAAAAAAAAAAAAAAGAGGAAAAATTGCTGGGTGCAGTGGTGCATGCATGTAATCCCAGTATTCAGGAGGCTAAGGCAGGAGGATTGCTGTGAGTTTGTGGTCAGCCTGGCTACAAAGTGAGTTCAAGGCCAGCCTGAACTATATAGTGAAACACTTTTTCAAAAAACACCAAAAAAAAAAGGAGAGTAGGAAAACCTCAGGATTCCTATTTAGCAACCCCATAAGAAATGAGGCAGCTCTTCAGAATAGGACTGTGTACATCAGTGATGATATACAGCTTGTGTTTTGAGTTTAGCTTTCCAAAAGTTTTCCAGCCTCATTTAGAGCCAAGGATCCTGGTCAGGATTCACTCTGGTAAGAGCAGTGGCACCATGTGACTCCAGAAGGCTTGAGCACTGGAATTATAGGGGCTGGTGACCACTGCCATTAGCATGGCAGATGTTCACACTGGCAATGGTACCCTTGTCACAGTTCCCTTCTCCTCTGGGATGGCCAGTTGTTGTCAGTGGCAACAAAGCTTATGATACTGCTTTGTTAGAAGTTCTGTGTGCTATGTAATCCCTTCTTTTAAGATGAGTTTGAATAAAAAATAAATTTGAATGGGTACTTAATTTACACACAAACAAATGACACATTAAATTTCCAGCAAAAAAAGCAGGAACACAATATACTCTGTATGTGTGTATATTTTTTTTTTGTGTGTGTGTGTATATTTTTAAAAAGAATACTTTAAGCCAGGGAGAGTGGTGCATGTCTATAAAAATTCTAGCACTCTGAAAGGCTGAGGCAGAAAAATCACAAAATTCAAGCCCAGCCTGGGCAATTTAGTGATGTACTGAGACCCTATCTCTAAATTAAAGCAGCAAACAGGGCTGATGATGTAACTCAGTATAAAGGTCCTAGTTCAAATACAAGTAGCACAAAAAACAAGGAACTAGACTGGGTGTGTTAGCACATGCCTGCAATCCCAGCACTGGGGAGGCTGAGGCAGGAGCATTCTTGCAAATTTGAGACCAGCTTGGGTTACAAAAATGAGCTCAAAGCCATCAACAGCATAGCGAGACCCCCCTCAAAAAGGCAGAAAACAAAAAAACAAACAAACAAAAAACCAAGGAACTTTTTATAGGTGAGGATGAGGAAAAGGTGGTCTGAGCTTCAGTTCAATGTGGTACTACAGGCCTGTAACCCCAATTACTTTGGAGGCTGAGGCAGAAGGATTGCAAAGTCAAGGCCAGCCTGGACAAGTAGCGAGACGCTGACTCTAAAATAAAAGGGACCAAGGATATAGTTCAGTGTTAGAGATGTCTTACCATATCTGAAGCCCTGGGTTCAGCACTCAGTATTAAAGTAACCCTGTTCCTTAACATAAACGTAAGCTGCAAAGCCTACTGACCCACACTGGGGGATATAGCAATCTATCTCAATAGAGAAGCACCGCAACCGAGAAATCCAAAAAGCAACTTCAGTCTCTGTACTTGTGGAGCTAGTTAAACAATCTGTAAGGCCAGAAGGTCTGTGTGTCTGACACCAGCACATTAGTCTACCAACACTGACGTCCTACAAACTGGGTGCCTGGGATTGGGCTGGGGTAGCAGTTCTATTTGTGGTAGGGATTTTTCTTTAGGTACTAGGAACTGAACTCAAGACCTTGTGGTTGACAGGCAGGCACTGTGCCGCCCAGCTGTAACCCTGGCCTGTGATAGGGACTTTTAAAAATAAAGCATAAAATCTAAATTATAAAGGTTTGCAAAAAACAAACAAAAAACACAAACTGGGTATTACAACTGTAAGTGATGTGACTTAGCATTTTCTTGACCCTCCCACGGATGACACAGCTAAATAACCCTAAGAGTATTAAAGGTTAAGTTAATTCATCCTGCACAATGTCTGGTATACAGATCTTACAGTGCTTGCTTCTCTCAGGAACTTGTGGGAGGGGGTATCCCACATAGGGCTGCTAAAATCTCTACCTGGGTCCCCAAGGATAAAAGTACAAATGCATAGAAGGGAGAATGAGACTGTGAATCTGGATCTACTGAACCGATTAGTCTGATTCTTCTCCTCAGCCCGCTCTGCCCACAGCAGAATGTGAGTGAGATTCAATGTAGCCAATCTGGTCTCTTGCCTTGCTTTTTTATTTTTAGAAAAAGATCCACAATTATATTACAGGTAAAAACCACATCCAGAAACATGAAGTAGTTTTAGGAACAAGGGGTATACGGTCATGTCACAAGGAACTTGAGGCAGTGTAGGCCTGAAGCCCAAGGCAAACCTGTCTCATCCCCCAAACCAGGGCTGGCTGCTCTGCTCAGCACTGTGCCACCTCCAATTGTAACTGGGTCCATCTTGAAGCAAATGTCCATTGTCTTCCATGCACTCTGGGACTGTGGCTTAGAGGTAGGCACAGAGCCGCTCCAGCTGTGCAGGGTTGGCATTACTTAGGAACAGCAGCTCTTTCTTTCCTTCTTCTGTAGGAGCTAAAAGGGAGACAAGCACAGGTGAGGTGGCAATTTCTGTGGCTACATTGTGTCTCCTAGAAGAACTCTCTAGCAGTCTCCCCAACATCTCATTTTTTGTGCTTTCCCAGTCACCATGCTGCAGCTACTTTGACTCTTCCATCTCTAATAACCTGTTCCTGTTAGTATGAAGGCACTATTACCTAGTGTCAGAACCTTTTACTTTTCTTCTACATCTCCTTCCATATCCAGAGATGAGGTAGATATAAATGGACAGACAGAATGTTTTCAATTAGCATAGATTAAATCTGGTACTGAGGGTTAACTTTTTTTTTTTTAATCGGTACCGGGAATCGAACTCACAACTACCTGCTTGCAAGGCAGGCGCTTATGCCGCTGAGCTAAATCCTCAGCCCCAACTTTTTTTTTTAAATTTGTACATAAGGTCTTGCTTTATCTATAGTTCAGGCTGGCCTCAAAGTCATGGCAATCCTCCCACTTCAGCCTCCCAAAAGCTGGGATTATGTCTAGTTAGGACCCATCTCTTAATATTTGTTAACATTTTCTATACATATATTAGGATAGGTATGGCAAAGACCTAGTTTGGTGTCAGTGCAGGTTCTCATACATATTAAATTGTCTGTGGATGTCCAAGTGCATTAGTCTCTCAAATGAAATTTGTTCAATAACTATAACAATGAAAGTTGGGTATAGTGGGAAAGGCCTGTAATCCTAGCACTCTGGGAGGCCGATTCAAGAGGATCACATGTTTGAGGCCTGTCTGGTCAACTCAGCGACTTAGTCAGACCCTGCCACAAAATAAAAAAATAAAAGGGTGGGTGTGGTAGCATGTGCCTATAATCCCAGCACACAGGAGGCTGAGGCAGCAGGATTCCCCATGAGTTTGAGGACAGAATGGGGTATATAGTAAGATTCTGTATCAACAGAGCAAAACAAAACACTAGGAAATACAGTTCAGCAGTAGAGCATTTGCCTACCGTGCATCAGGCATTGAGTTCCATCTCTAGCAACCCAAACATGTAGAAACTGCCTGTGGCTTGACATGGCTTTGCTGTTTCTTATATGAACATTTTATTTTGGACAACATGAGAATTTGGAGAGAAACAGAATTTCTTTTGTAAAACACTTCCATAGCATCTTATCAGCTAGAGAAGCCAAGGTAAGGGGAAAAATGATAAAATGCAAATCACAAGCTTTTAAGGAAAGACAGGGGATGTTGGGAACCGGTTGAAATAAGAAATTGAACACACTTGCAGGGCTGTAGCAGGGCAGATTCAGATTCGAGAAGAAAGATGCCTCAAAGGGCAAGATAAAGTCACAGCTGAGAACATCTGGCTCTAATTCCAATTAACTAAATAGGCATTTACTCCCGTAGTGAAAATAACATGCAGATCATCTCCTAAGATAGTTCTCCTAAATTAAAATGTAATTTATTATGAACCACTCCCAAGGTTTGTTCAGTTTCCTGTGGTTTTCACTACTCTAACCCCTTCCTTGGATACTAAATAAAAATGGCCCCAGAGACATTTCTTGTCTTAGCCAGAGAGTCTTGAACTCTGCAGAGGGTTTTGATCCTCCTGAAGCCCTAAAATCATACCACTTATCTCATTTATTTAAACCTTGGCCGTATACTCATTTGAGAGATTGGGGATCTAGGCCAGGTACTCAAAAAGGGGACGGCCCAGGTCATTGGGATCTTACTATAACCACAAAGCCCTGAGAACCAGCAAACAACTGACCTTTCTCATGTTGAAGCCAACTGTTCTCCAAATAATAATGAATGCAACTTTCAAACTCCTTTAGGTTGTAGTTAGAAACCAGGATGGGAACAAAGGGATCCAGGGCATCAAATCCTTCCTGGAGAAGGAAACAGGATGAGGATGCAGTGTTAGTTATGTGACTGGTCAGCGGAGGGAGCATCTTACACGTGTGGTTCCCTCATCCTCCTTGACCTTTCTCTCTGACAAGACGCTCCACTGCACACAGCCAAGAATCACACTTTAAAGAGAAAAGGGAGAGCCATTTGTCTGATGTAGTTTTTTTTGTTTGTTTGTTCTGACTTTTGGAACCACGTTATATTTCATGTACTTAAAACCAGAAAATAAAGAAAAAAGGGGAGAAAGACCCCAAATGGAACATAAGCAAAAATAACATATCAATCAAACCCTTAAAATATCATTGAAGGGGAGGAGGAATTAAGGCAAATAACTTCTGAGTACCAGGTCTACACTACTGAGCTTTTGGCTTAAGACAAAAACTAGTTACTGAGTTCTTAATTTTCAGAGTTCAGAGTTGGCAAATCTGCAACTAAGAAAGAAAGACCAAACGAAAGAAAGAAATGGTATTTCACTTGGGGATGGGGATGTAGCTCAGCAGCATAAGTGCCTGCCTTACAAGCGCACAAATGTGAGTTTGATCCCCACTACCAAAAAAAAAAAAAAAAAAAAAAAGAAAGAAAGAAATATGGGAGGGGGAGAAGTATAATTCAGGTTGTGATGCTAGTATGGAAACGGCATGTATCAGTATGAACTCAAAACTCATAATTAATAATATCCTTTATGTTAACTAATAATTAATATCTAATTAATATACATGCCTTACCTGCCATTACTATTCTCTTGCTCAGTGGCTATTTGTAAGACACATAGGGTTGGGACAGGCTGATAGGGGCTGGCATTTGTCTTTTGTAGTTTTCAAGGCTGATTATTTTCCAGCCAGGTGTTATTTTCAGGGAAACATGTTAATTACACAAGGAAAATAATTACTGAGGAGATATAGATGGACACTACCGTGTCAAATTGAACAACATGAGTAAAGCAAGTGATAGATTTCATGTTTTCCCTGATGTAATGTGCTGAGAAGACACATTTAGGAGGAAACATCAGACAAGCAAAGAAAATCAGCTACAAAATAACTGACGCAGTACTTTTCAAAACCATGAAACGTAAGATAATAAAAGACAAAATGTGGAGGAATTACCAGATTATATGTAAGACACAACAACTAAACTGACAAATTATTGAATATTTTTTTTTTCTATATTGGAATATTGGGTTAACTGGCAAAATCAAAATAAATCTTACACATTCAAATATTATACCGATGTCAATTCTCTGTGCTCTGGATATACAATTAGAATCTTTCCTTTTACTTTTTTTATTTTAAAGACAGACACAAGGGCTGGGTGTGGTGGCATAGGCCTGCAATCCCAGTACTCAGGAGGCTGAGGCAGGAAGATCACAGTGTGAGGTGAAAGCCAACCTCAACTACACAATGAGACCTTATCTAAAAGAACACAAAGTAGAAAGAGAAATGGAAAAAAAGCAAATATGATAAAGTTAAAACTTTTGGAATCTGGGTAAAGGCAACATAAGAACAAGATTTTTTCTCTAAACCTGAAATTGTATCAAAACAAACAGATTCATAAAGTGGTATTTCTTTAGACAGAATGGTTATCCAAGGGGAAACAAATTTCTCCATGACCTGACCTTGCCCAGTAGCTCATGGGGCAGATAAGCTTTTGAGCGCTTGAAGAGAGACCCCGTTTGGCTCAAAGTTAACACAATGGCACCTCCATGCTGAAAGAAAGGAAATAAGGCATGATTAGAAAAAGCTCAAATAGTATCAACTTAGCATATATATTTTTGGATTTCAAACTCTTTTTCCAAAGATAACATAAAGATATTGTTAAAAAAAAAAAAAGATACTGTTAACAATTGCAAATAAAACCATGAGAGCCAGGTATGGTGGTCCATGTCTGTAATTATGGCATGGTTGGAGGCTGAGGTAAGAGGAATGCAAGCGCAAATTGGGTTAGCAGGACACTGTCTCAAAAAAGGGCCAGGGAGTTGGGGACATAGCTCAGTGCACAGGCTCTCAGTTCAGTCTGTAGTACTCGCTGTCATGCACATACACAAACACGTCAATAATGGGATAAAACAGTTTTGATCTTACTCCAGTCAAATTAAAAGATTAGAAATCAAATACATAAATTTTATTCCAGACTTTACTCCTAAATTGACAGTTATAGGAATTAAATATTCTAGTCTTCAGAACCAAGCGACTACAAAGCGAAATACAGTTAAAAGGAAAACACAAGCACTCCTGAAACATGCTAAGCATGCTAAGCATCGTGGTCTTACCCAGTCATTCCACATCATCTTCCTCAGGTTGTAAATAAGTGCTAGCTCCTCTGGTGCAATCTGTAAGTTGTCAACATGAGAATGGAGGGATCATTACTTGTTTTCCAGGAAGCACCCATGAGACAACTAAACTGCCAACAACAGCAGCTCTAAATCATATACAGTTGTGGTACCTGAGTATACACCTCTGGGATCAGCTACAGGCACTGGCCCAAGAACCTTTATGCCTGTTACCAGGAGACGAGGCCCCTATACCCCAAACCAACTGCCTTCCTTAATGCTTCTGGATTTCTCCATGAAGACTGCATAGCCTCACTTTGAAAGAATAACAGAGCAAGTTAGGCAAGAAAACAGCTGTTGTCCTTCTCTCCAAGACACTGTGACTTAAGTTTCCAATGCACAGTGGAACCCTTGGAGTCACTGTCTCATCCTGATGCTGTTTTCACTGTACGCATTAACTCTACCACTCCAAGCCAAGAAAGTACTGTACATGATCCACACAGAGAAGTCTTGGCCTTTGTACATGATACAGCCAGAAACCAGTGAAACTAGTAGAGAGAAAGCCAGTCCTCGTACTGGGCTTTTATCTTCTCTTTTCAGTGTGGTTCTGCCCCAGAGAGCATTGACGCCATCCACAGCCACGAGGAGGTGAAACAGCCCGGAAGAACTTTGCCTCTTGAGCTCCTTCAAGACAATGCCGACTGCGTCTGTGGCATTTTTTACCCGGGTAATGCCCTGTGGGAAAGAGAGCGACTTAGAGCACTTCTGGAGGCCTCCTCAGGCTCTGATACCTACACATGTGGGCCTTTTCCAGTACCTGTTCCACCACTTCTCCCAGAGGACTGCCTTTCTCAGTGCTCTCTCTCTTATTCCAGATATACTTCTCTTGAACTTTTATCTAAAAGCAAGGAAACAAAACAAAAACTATAAATAACCAAACCTATCCCTAGTTAGGACAGGAGGCCAAGGCTAATAGGAGTCAGTTTAAATCTGTTTCATATATCCTATAAGACTTTTTTTTGTACTGGGGATCCAACTCATGACTACATGCTTGCAAAGTAGGTGCCTATGCCACTGAGCTAAATCCCCAGCCCCCTGTAAGAGATTTGATATAAGCCAGACATAGTGACACACATCTATAATCCAAGCACTCTAGTAGGCCGGAGCCAGGAGGATCACAAGTTCAAACTTGGGCTGGGAAATTTAGAGACCCTGACTCAAAAAAGAAAAACACAAAAGGGCTGTGGATATAGCTCAGTGAAAAGTCCCTGGGTTCAATCCTGTATACTGAAAAAAAGAGGGGAAGAAACAAAACAAAACTAACAGAGAGACAGACAATGTGAGCCCATCTCTGCTGTCTCTGCTGCAAACTTAGAAAGAAAAAAAATACATGAGGGACTCTGACTATAAAAATCCAAAATGAGATACTAGCAGCTGCGTTTTAATTATTTTTTAGTGCAAGGGGCTGAACCCAGGACCTTATACATGCCAGACAAGTGCTGTACTTTGGAGCTACTCATCAGCCCTTATTATTGAAACAGGTTCTTGCTAATTGACCCCAACTGGCTTTGCATTTGGTTTCTTCCTAAGCCTCTGGAGTGTGGGATGACATGTATGCACTACTATTTCCATTTTTTTCTACTGCACTTTTAATAAGCTCCTAGTCCAGTGGTGAACCTATGGAATGTGTGCTGCAGAAAGCTCTAGAAGGTTCGCTACCACTGTCTTACTCTTTAAAACCACAGTACAAAAGTCTTAGAGGTCACAACCAAGAAAACACAGTTAAAAAGTTTTACCAATACATTTCTGGTTCCCAAAAAGGTCTGGAGAAAAATGTATAGTTGGAAATGTGCTGTGGTATACTTGAGGCTGTACACTAAAAAAGTCAGTGAATCAATCTGAATTTTGTTATCTATTAAATGGGAAGTTTACTATTGTCTTTTTATTTTACATAGATGAATGAGTTTCGAGTTGTGAGTCCACTGTAAGTAAAATGTACAAAAGACATACAAGTGCTGTTACATATATCCCACACAGCAATTTGGTGTAGTCTCCCAAGTACTTGAAGCACAAAGAAGGTACAATTGTGAATAAAGAAGCCTAGCATTGATCTTCCGGGAGTCTAGTTCACCTGGCTCAGGAAGTGTTCATTTGTAATTTTGAAATTCTTCAGCCAGGTTGAAGCCTCTAAAGGTTGATCGAAGCGTTGTTTGTTGTAGGTAGACTGTAGAAGTTCCCGACAATTTTTCACCCAAAGATGAGCTAAACAAAATACAAAAAATAAAACCAAAAACCAAAAAACAACCAACTGCGCAGGAACTGACTATACTTATTTAGAGTACCTTTAAGTTGCAAGGAATATTACATTTATGTCATGCATTCGTGGCAAGTGATCTACCACTGAACTGTATTCCTAGTCCTCCACATGTTTATTCCAGCATTCTGGCATCAGGGGCTTTTTCATCAGGTTCCCCTTATACTAAACATTAGCATTACAAATCAATGCCTAAGAGCTGGACACGTGAGCACAGGCCTGTAACTCCTGTGCTCCTCAGAAGACTGGGGCAGGAGAATTGCCTCCTGTCTAAGGCCAGTCTGAACTACATAGTGAGACCCTCTGTCGAAATTCAATGCATAAGATACCAAGTAGTTTAATATTACTTCTGCCTACTGACATTTTAAAAGCTGAATCAGAAACTGTAGACACACACAAGAGTGAATAAAAAAAGGGATGTATGCCAAGTGTGAGGGTTTCAGTTTATACTATTCAAACTGACTCCTGTAAAATGCTGATAAAAAGTTCTATGGGTACTCAAAATCATAAGTGATAGCAACATAAAAGTAAAGTAATGCATGGTTATACTCCCAGGTACTTGGGAGGCTGGGGAATGAGGGCTGCATGAGCCCAGGGATTCAAGACCAGCTAGGGCAACAAAACAAGACCCGTCTCTCTCTCTTTTTTTTTTTTTTGGAGGGGGCAGTTTTGAGAAAGGGTCTTGAAGTTAAATTCACGGTGATCTTCTCCCCTCAGCTTCTGGAGTGCTGCACCACCATGCCCAGCTAGGACCAATTTCTTAAACAAAACACAGCTAACACAGAATACTGTGGTCACCTCTAAGGTGGGACTTTGTGTTCTTGGGCATTAAATATCAAAGTAAAAACCTAGTATCGGGCTGAGGATTTAGCTCAGTGGCTCAAGTGCTTCCCTGATAAGTACAAGATAGTGAGTTCGATCCCTGGTACCAAAAGCAAAAACAAAACCCTTTAGTATCAAAAGACTTCAGGAAATTTTCAGCTAAGTTTCTTGTTGTCACGTGTACTTTACTTTGCAAGCTGCTTGGCACTAACATTATAAAGAAGTCTTGATGAACCAAAAGCTCTCCATTTAGATGAGCTTGGTCAGAAAATAAAATCACAGTGCTGCCTTGGTAACAGGAGAACTAGCTTGACACACAGAAGAAGGGAAGTTCTTACCATCTGGAATATGCAAGATTAGCCAACCGTGTTTTGCACAAAAATGAATAGCATGGCAAAGACTGAGAGTTTTTCCTGTTCCCCTTTCTCCATCTAATATACTTGCTGTTAAAGAAAACACCACCAGACACAAGTCTTCTGCCAGTGTACATTTGCATTTCTTCTATGCTGTCATGAGAGGAGAAATACTGGCTAAAAGTGTCCCAGGCAGGCAGGAAAGGATACAGAGAACATACCGTACAGCTGGGTAAGCAAAATTAGTGTTTTTCAGGTAATGCAGAAGCTCTAGGGCTGGTTTCCTTACCATCAGACAAGCTTCACCAAATGTCTTCACCTAAGAAAATGGAGAGGCAGGAGGTAGAATGGGGACTTCCAACCACTGTTGGAATTCATGTTGAGTCAAAGGGAACAACAAGAGCATAGAATTGTATGTTTTTAATTTATTCAGTTGGGAAAGGCTAAGTTGTTATTTAATTTGAAAACCAACCCTTATAACTTAGCTAAAATACATTACTCTGGACATAACCCAGTATTAGTTTTTGATTATTCTTATTAATGAAACATACTCTATCAGTTAACTGGCATCTATAAATAATTCAGATATAACTATATAAATATACTATGTAGAATCAAGATAAACCTTAAAAAGATATAAAATTTTTAACATGGCATTTAATACATAGTAAGGACTCAATAAACATTTTAAATTTATGTTTAGGTGAATCATATTACTATAACCATCCATCCTTGTCTCTAGAAATACAGGGAAAAAAAAAAATCAGCAGGAACTAGTGAGAACAATTATACCAATACCAGCAACTATTCTTGCAGTTAAATCACAAATTTTTCCAGTTCTAGAGATCGTGCCCATGGCAATGTGCATGACAGGAAAGCTACCATGAGGGACAAAGATGAACTTAATCAAAATAGCATTTCTATTTATTTATTTATTCATTCAAGGCAGGCTGTGTAGTACAGGCTGAGATTAAACTCACTATATAACTCAGGCTGGCCTTGAACTCGAAGAGATCTTTCTGCCTCAATCTCCAGAGTGCTGGGATTACAGGTGGGCGCCACCACACCTGGCCTTCAATTCTCTTTAGACCAAGATTATTAGGATTTTGTGTGTGTGCATGTATAGCAGATTAACTATTGTTTATTTTGCTATGGCAAATATTAATTCATTCAAAATAATTATTTGAGTGCCAAAATTTCTAGAGACTGATTGGGTAATACAAGGAAAAAGATATGTCTATATTTACCAGGCTCGAAAAAGGAGTCAGTAGATAGAAAATTACATTAGGTCAAAAATAAAGCAACTGTACTATTCACAAAAGATAATAGTTGAGGCTTCCGGGAGAACATGGCGGACAGATAACAGCAACTACCGGAGGCTCTCTGAAAGACTCGGCTCAGAAGCCAGGAATGGTGCGGACTAAGGAGACATAAGCAGGTGGAGATATGCTCTGCTGACTCAGGAACGAACTGGGCTGAGAGAAACCAACTTGGAATGCATTCCTGGTGCTAAAACAGGAACAGAAAAGCCTCGGTGTGGAGGCTGGACCCCGCGCCATTGTAAGCCGCGATTTGGGTTTCCCGCCGCGCGGCGGCTGGCTGCCTCTACAGTGGCTCGGCAAGGAGAGAGATGCGCAGAAGCTCTTGAGAACGGCAATCTGCGAACGGCAGGGAGGCGTGCACTGACTTGTGGTGAGGTGAGTGAGAGAAGCTGACACTCTACCACAGTTTGACTCCAGCGGAGGACTTTCTGGGCCTGAGCAGTCCTGCGGGAGCAGGGCGCGGTGGCGACTCCAGCCACACATCCCCCTCTCGGGCGGAATTGGTGAAAAGTGCCAGGCCTGCGTGACGCTGCCGGCGGACCTGGTAGGCTGTCCCAACCCAGATCCCAGAGCCTGACGGTGGCCGGGAGGGGAGACGCGTAGGCTGCCTGGTCCGTAAATCCCTGGTGCACAGCGGTGAGCGGGAACACCTAACTGGCGCAATTCGATCAGGCTGTGGCTGACTGGGAGAGAAGCTGGGCCTCTTATATAAGCTTGCATATATAAGGAACAGAGAAGAAGAGGCAGCATGGGAAGAGGCAGCAACAAGAAAGACTCCTCGGCCCCCAATTCTGAGAAACAGGCAATAGCAGACACCGCACCAATATACATAAGGCACCATATAGAGAGTCTCATAGACCAATTCAGGAATGAAGTTATCAATGACCTGAAGCTAGAAGTATGCAGAATAGTTAGAGAAATGCTAAGTACCACCCAAGAAAAAACAGGCGGTGGAATGGAAGAACAGAAAAAAAGGGGAGAATTGTTTGATGGAGAAAACAGAGAAAGCATAGAATACGTGAAGCAGGTTCAAAGGGACTACCAAGATACCAAGAAGTCTATAGAAGACTGGCATAACAGCTTGAAAGAAACTAAGGACAGACTATCTGAACTGGAGGGCAGACTTGTAATATGGGAGAATGAAATGAAAAACTTCTTAAAAATAACAAAGAAACACACAGCAATAATACAAAGACAAGAAGATGATAAGAGGATCCATAACTTAAGGATAAAGAACATAAAAGAAGAAGTAGGGACACAAACAAGTGAACTACAAAAGCTACTCACAGAAATAATCCAGGAGAATTTTCCTAATTTAGCAAAAGGTAAAGATACTCAGATGTATGAGGCATACAGGACCCCAGCTACCTACAACCCAAACAGAGCAACACCCAGGCATATAATAATAAAAATTCCAGAAATTCAATACAAGAACAGAATATTAAAAGCTGTAAGAGACAAGAAACAGACCACTTACAAGGGAACACCCATCAGAATTACAGCAGATTTCTCGGCACAAACCATCAAATCACGAAGAGCGTGGGGGGAAATAATTCAAGCTTTGAAAGATAATAATCTCCAGCCAAGATTGAGATATCCTGCACAACTGTCCCTGGAAATTGATGGAAAAACAAGGTGCTTCCAGGATAAAGAGGAACTGGGGGAATTTGCAACCACCAATTCAACTCTACAGAGAGTATTGCAGGATATTCTAAAAAAAAGAAAAATACAAAGAATGCAGAAATAATGGCAGAGAGGCCACAACGAATGGAGCAGAGAACAAAATGAAGAAGACAAACTGACAGCTACTGACAGAAAAAGAGCTCAACAGAAATGAGGCAGAGAAGATTGGAGGATAGGAACAGCTATTTTGGAGAAAATGACATCTTAATAGGTAATACTGATTTAGTATCATCTTGTTTTGAAGTCTCATCTAGCTTTTGTCCTTCTGTCTCCAATGGTCTAAATAGGTTGTATCTTACTGGATTTTATTATGTACGATAGTATAAGCAAAAACCTTATAAAGACAAGGAGATTATACAGAAACCATTATTCATTTTCTGTTAGTCGATTCTAAATACTCTGTAATGCTGTCATTCTCTTGAATGGTTTTACATTGTTTTGATATACTTAATGCTACAGTATACGAAGTTGTACTCAAGGATTTCAAAGAAAGAGACAATATGGTAACTACTTTTAGGTTAGGATTATCTGGTGGTGAAACACTATTCTGCTTAAATGGTTATGTTTTGATCTGCGCTGTTTCGTTGTTATGCCCTCTTTTATCTCAATCTCCACTCCATTATTTACTTTTTTATCTTTATCCTTTTAATTAAAGGAAAAAAATAGCAGGATATATTATAGTAACCCACTTTGACTTTTCATTACCTTGATTTAAAGCCCTGTATTACTCTCACCCTCTGGTTTTTAACTGATGTTCCCCTATTCTGTTTTGCTGGATAGTATCAGGTTCAAAAGTTTAGGCATCAGCTGTGAAGATAATGAGATTCATTGTGACGCCCACTCTTGTTGACTTTTATCTACTTTTGAAGACCTACAATATCTCCAATGTTTTGGTTTTGTCAGTTTAATTCTTTACTGTTTTGTTCAATTGTATTATAACTAACGATATAGGCAATTCTATTAGAGATAGCGGGAGGCATTATAGTAACCATTGTTGTTCACCTTGTATTATGTTTTTACATTATCTATTATGTCCACCCTTTTGACTTGACTGATTCTGTTCTGCTATGTCACATTTGGTTTTACTCTCTTCCAAAAAAGTAATAAGAACCGTGGGAGCAATGAAACCCAAAATGTGTAATAGTCATGGTACAAAAGAGAGGAAAAGAAAGTGCTCCAAACTATATAACTGCATGTATATTTAAGTGTATAAGATAGAAAATGATATCACAGAGTTTTATTGGATCAATGAACAGAACTGTTTGCAGTATCATTGATGGAATGTCCACTTTACAAGCTTTAATTTTGTGACTTGAACAATTATTTCTAAGATGACAATATGTAATCCATTAACTAGTGATTTCCTACTGTTCATTTTTTTCTGTAAATCTGTATAACTTGTACCCTTTGCCTGCTTTTTTTTTTCTTTTCTCCTTAAATAAAATTAAAAAAAAAAAAAAAGATAATAGTTGAATTTCTGTTTTTAAGATTCAAATTTTAATTTTAGAGGTGGCAGTCATGCACTTTACATTCTGGTCTCCCCCAGTTCCCCCACATGAAGCACCTGCATTACAAAGCGCGGAGGCAGACCATGCGGAAACACAGTCTTCAGATCCTGCAGAGGGACGCTGTAGTGCTGCCCCTCATGCTGCTCCCCATGCTGGGCCTAGAACACAATGCAAACAGGTAGAAATGGACACAAAGTGGTTAGGACTTCGATAGGGAATGGGGTTTGCTGGACACACTCATTTATCTTTGTGAAAAATGTTGGCTGCTGGCTTCAGTTTCTCCGTGTATAATGCACTATAAAGGTGATAACCTTTACAACAAAGCCAGTTGTTGACTAGAGTAAACCCTAGATATGGAAGTGACAGACAGTCTTTGCCATTTGGGTTCTTCTGTGCTGTGGGAAGATGCTCCAGTCATGTGACAAGATAATCTGCATGCTTCTGTTTCCATAGAAACCCCAAAGGCATTGGCAGATAAAAGGACTACAATTACAGAGGAAGTTGAAAAACATTAGTAATTTCATTCATTTATTCTATTTCATTCTGTGCTTGTGAAAATAGGTAAATGATAGAGATATTTAAAACACATGCTAATATGGTTGCGGGGGGGGGAGTACAGATGTGTCATTTTTTTTATTTCCACATAGCTATTTTCAATTTTTATTTTATTTGTTTTTTTTTTTTTTTTTGCACTGGGAATCAAACTCAAGAATTCACATTTTCCAGGTAGATATGGTGCCACTGAGTTGACCTCCAGCCCTTGTTTAGTTTTTTTTTTTTTCTTTTTTTGGAGGGGGCAACATGGTCTCATTGTGTAATTCAGGCTGGCCTTGAATTCATTATGTAGCTCAGCCTAGCCATGATGGCACAGCAACACTCCTGCCTCAGCCTCCCAAGTGTTGGGATTACAGACCTGGGCTACCATGTCCCTTTCCACATAGCCACATTTAAGATGGGTAGACTCAGAAGGGAGGGGCGGGGACAAAAAATGCTGGTGGATTCTTCACATTTTAGCACAGAACACACAACTAAATTTTATTCATGAGAGGCAGCAGCAATGATGGGTGAAGAAAGGAAGACAATATCCAGTCTTTCTGATTTTTTTTTTTCTTTTTACTGGTATCAGGGATTGAACTCACGACTGCCTGCTTGCAAGGCAGGTGCTTATGCCACTGAGCTAAATCCCCAGCCCCTGAAATATCCATCTTATAGAATCTCAATTATAAAATGAATCACTGGATGCTACCAGAATCTTGTCTTCTGCTGTCAAACTTCACTTTAGATGTTGCTCTTTTGACAACAAATCAAGGTAGCATCCTGACACTTTACAGATAATAGGAAATGCATTTACCAAGATGGAAAATACTACCAGTTTGGTTTGTATGAAAAGTAGGGCCAGACCTGCCCTGTTGTGTGATTCTGGGCTAACTATGTACTTCCATACCAGGGCTTGGTAAGCTAACATTGGTCATTTCTTTTTATATTGTGAAGTGCAGAACATCAAACCTAGGGCATTTCACATGTTAGGCAAGTGTGCTACCTCTGAGTTACAACCTCAAGTTCTACTTACTTGTTTCATAAATAAGTATTTATTAGAACACAGCCATACATATTTGCTAATGGCAGAGGTGAGTAGCTATGACAGAGACTGTTATAACTCATAAATCGAAAATATTTACTTCCTAGTCTTTAAGGAAAAGCCTGCCACCCAATATACAATAAGGTTAATATAAGTGTTAAGTATACCTTGCAAGGAATTTTTTTTAAACAGGGTCTCACTATGTAGTTTAGGCTGGCCTTGAACTCACCATGTAGCTCAGCTGGCTTCAAACGCTAAGTGATCTTCATGCCTCAACCTCCTAAGTGCTGGGATTACAAGTGTGCACCTCACATTTGGCTCCTTACAAGGAATTAAATTAGTAAATTTTTGCTTTGTCCCTACTGTACACTAAGGAAGACCCTTGACTCTTTAATCCCACTAAGAGGGATTAAAATCAGAAGCACAGCTGGCGATTTAGCTCAGGGGCATAAGCACCTTTCTGGCAAGCATAAGGCTGTGAGTTCGATCCCCAGCACACCTAAATAAATAAAGTCAGAAGCACAGTGGACTTAGCTGAGTACTTTCCATTATGGTTGTGTTGGCCAGGGTTGCAGAGTATTACCTCAGGTACACAGTCTATCTGATTATTGGTAAACTTGCTTAGCTTCTTAAATTGTACTTTCCTTGATACAAAAAAAGAAGATACAACACAAATTATAATCCCTGAGAAACTTCATACATACATTAGCAACTTACCGGGTCAGTTTCATTGGTTCGGGATATAGTTCTGGGCCTCTCAACTGGAACCTGGTTATCTGGTTGAACATCAATGCTTTGGGGTGCTTGGGTTCCCATGTGGAAAAAACATCGAGGATTCAACTAGAAAAGAAACCAGTATAGTGTTGTAGAATTATCAGATTTTTTTATGTTTGCTGTAACATTAACGATGCAAGCCGTATCTACAACATGGAAAAATGTCATTAACGTGGTTTTTGTCTTTTTGAGACAGGATCTTGCTATGCAGTTGAGGCTTGCCTTGAGCTCACTCTGTAGCCCAGGCTGGTCTCGAACTTGCAACGTTCCTCCTGCCTCAGCCTCTGGAGTGCTAGGATTACAGCTGTGTACCACCTCACGCCCGGCTCAATAATGTGTTTTAATTCTACAGAAAAAATATCCTTGTCATTATTTATAATTCACTAAATCCATTCATCTCAGTCATCTCATTCTGCTCCAGCTTGTGTACTGACTTACCAGGACTCTGTGTCACATGGAAATAAACAATTCTGTTAAGACTGTTCAGGAATACAGTACAGCCATTATAACCTAAAGGCAGAAATTATTTTTTATTTTTGGGATGGTGTTTCATTATATTGCCCAGGTTAGCTTCAAACTCCTGGATTCGAGAAATCTTTCCACCTCAGCCTCTTAAGTACCACCACCACCACCGCCACCACAATTTGTGGAGACTGAATCTGGGGCCTTTGCACTGAGCTATAGTTCCATTATTTTGAGACAGATTCATTAAATTGGTGAGTTGCCCAGGCTGGGCTCAAAACCTTCCACCCTCCTGCTTCAGCCTCTCAAAGCATTAGGATCATAGGTATGTAGCACCACACCTCTAGGATATTTCTATAAATGCATTTGCTCACTGTGATGCATGGCTGTGAATACAATGAAATTCTCAGTAATCCAGCAGTTACCCTGCTCAGAGGGTTAGTGCAGTGTTGACAGATATGACTGCTAACCATCTATTTGCTACCAACATCCTGGAACAGGGACTCTTTAATGAGATGTGTGATGGAGTATGTAAAGCATGCAGCGTGAAAGAAACTGTTCTTCAAGTTGTTTGATGAACTACATACCAAAACTCCCAAACCAGGGGAAAGGGGAAGGATAAAAACTCAGCAGAGAAATCTGAGAAAATATTAAGCAGAGAACACCCAAAACTTAAGTTTAAAGATCACAATCTTACTGTAGAAGTGAAAAAGATGCCAGTTAGGAAGAAAAGATTAAGGTCTGAAACCAGGAGCAGCACAGGGATATGAAAGATGGGTGTAACGTGAGAACTGCTTGATAAGATTGACAGGGAATAACAAAATGCGGTATTTATACTTAGTCTCACCAGATCACTTTTTGAGTTTTGTTTGAGACAAGATCTTGCTCTGCAGCCCAGGCTGGACTCGGATGCATGATCCTCCTTTCGCCCTGCTGAGTGCTGTAATTGTAGGTGTGTACCAACAACACTCAGCTCCAAGCAACTTCCAGAGCGCAGAAAATGGCCATTATTTTTGTACTACTTCTCCTAACACTTACACCCAACTCAAATGCCGTATGTTTCCCCATGCAGACTTGCCACACAATTCCAATCAAAAGCACGTAGTTTTCTTGTTAACAGCACTTTCTTTTCATTGCATAGTAGTTGTACTCTTCCTGGAAGTGCACTTAGAGTCACTGTTAAATGAGTAGTCTTTAAATGCTGGGCAGTACAATCTTTTGTATGTATTATATTTGATTGCAGAATCCTTGAAGATAGGCTGAATATTACTGTCCCTGTTTCTGACAGGGAAAAACAAAGTCCAAGGAAATTAAAAAATTTTGACTAAAGGTCAGAGTTGGAACTAGAATTCATATCCAACTTTGACTCTTAAATCTCTATTTAAAAAATTACATCATTTTATCTTATATATGTTTGTCACCCATTCTAAGCTGACACTTGGAAGAAAAGGAATCAGGTATTATTCTTCAAGGATCTAACATGACACAATTTTCTCTCCTAGTTCTCAGGATAGAAGCCAGAGTCTTCACACTGAGTTTCATCCTCTGCAACCCTGAATGCCTTTATATGTTTAAGACAGCCTTGCTAAGTTTAAACTACCCAGCCTGGCCTTGAACTTTTGATCTCCCTGCCTCAGCCTCCTCAAGTGCTGGGATTACAGGTGTGGACATTGTGCCCAACTCATACTACAAATAGTTAAGGATGGGTGTCTGAGAATAATCTTTCCTTAGGTGGGTGTGGGTGGCATAACCCTGTAATCCTAGCTACTAGGAAGGCTAGGCAGGAGGACTGAAAGTTTAAACCTATCTGAAAATAACTAAAAAGGGAGAGGGTGCAGGCTAGGAATGTAGGTTAGCAGTAAAGTGCTTGTCTCTCCTCCAAAAAAGAATTTCTTGAAGACTTGTTTTTTTACTTTTATTTTTTTAGACAGAGTCTCGCTATGTAGTTTAGGCTGCTCTCGAACTCACTATGTGTCCCAGACTACACTCAAATTTACAGCGATCCTTCTGCCTCAACCTCCCAAGTGCTGAGATTAGAGGAATGTGCCGCCACACCTGGTTGAAGATTTGTAATGAAGGAGTATATAGAGCATCTAGCTAAAGAAAAAGAAACTATTTCATAGGTGATTTACTAAACTACAAATGGGAACTTCTGAATCCTAACTTGTATATAGTAATACTGCAAAGTTAACAGGGTCCTCCAGCTTTGATAAAGCAGGATTGTAAATTAAGGATACAGCAGAGAACACAATGTTTACCAAATAATCCTCTAAATATCTCCACCTCCCATAATAGGTAGGAATCACATGATTACTTCTGACTAAAGAAATTACTGTCATTTCGAGTCAAAATCATTTGAGAGTAGATATAAATTCTTCTTCTTCTTCGCAATGCATCTGTAGTCCCAGCTACAAGGGAGGCTGAGGCAAGAGGATTCCAGGCTTGGGCAAAAACAGTGAGATGCTGTCTCAAAAAAGGCCAGTGGTTTATCTCAGCAGTACAAGTACCTGCTGGTAAGCACATGGTCCTGAGTTCAATCTCCAGGACAAAAAAGAAAAAAGAAAAAGCTACACATTAGGATGGTATCCCAAGAATCTGTGTTCTTAATCTTGTCCACAAGATCATTATTTTACAAAATATAAGGAGAGCAAAAGTGATATATACAGCACAAACAAGAATTAAGGGCCCGCTACCTCAACAAAGCCACCTGAATATACCGTTATACTCATCCTATTCAGTTTTTTATCTACTGGACAGAAAGCATGTCTCTTTATAAAGTAGAAAACTGAAAATATTTAAGGGCCACACGGTGGTGCTATTCTACAGTAATCTGATGACTTTTTTAGATACAGTTTGTGCAGGAAATTAAAAGCTAGCAAAATGGATTCCTTCTTGGAGTGTTACAAATGGCATCACCAGCAAGTCTCCTTTCTAGGAAAATCACATATGTACAACTGCTTCTGTATAATTGCAGAATGAACATCGTGCAGTTCCTGAACAAACAGCATTCATGGGCCAATCCAGAAAGTTTTGCCCAAGCAGACTACAAACATGCACAAAATCCTTTCGCCAACTTATCTTTACTGGGCCTCAGGTAATTCTTGACTGGTTTAGGGAAGACATGCTCACCTTTTCATATTATCAGTTATGGCTAGAATCCCTCTTCTCTTTCTCTTTGCTTTTATTTTAAAATACTGGATTATTTTACGTTTATAAGCTTTTTTTTTTTTGTACCAGGGATCAAATTTATGACCTTGCGCTTGGCAGGGGAGCACTTTTGTCCCTGAGCTAAATCCCCAGCCCCTACAGGCTTTTAAAAACAAAGCAACACTTATAGGAGAAAAGGCTCCTTTTATAGGAACTGGAACTTGTAATTACATTATCTGACTAGAGTGGTTAGGCCCTTCTGACTCAGGCTTCCTCCTCAGGATTTAGCTCTGGGTGCAGCTGCTGCAGGAGGTACCCTCTTGAGGGCTGCCACAGCACCACAGAGCAGCAGTCTTTACTCATGATCCCACCAGTTTTGAGCAGAAAGAGCTGAAACTGTGGTGATCCAGTGTAGGCCATAGGCTTGAGAGACAGGCAGATCTGGCATCTAGCCTTTTCCTACAGGAAAGTTACCCAGCATCCTAATCCTGTTCTTACTTCTTCAAAACAAATTTATTATCTACTTCATGGACTGATCATGAGGTCAAAAAGAAAGCACTCAGTGTACTGTCCTGCACAAAATGAAATATCCCTAAAATAACAAATACAATACTATTATAATATAAATATAAAATATATATACTGTACATATAAATAATAATTATAGCCGGGGGCCCAGTGGCATAAGTGTCTGTCTGGCAAGCACTAGGTCATGAGTTCAATCCCAGTACCAAAATAAATAAATAAATAAATAAATAAAAAATTATAATAGTGAAATAAGTCATCTTAAAATTATGAGTACCTGCCAGGTGTGAAGATGCATACCAGTAATTCTAGCACACTGGGAGACTGAGGCAGGAGGATTATTAGTTTAAGCCTAGCCTAGGGAATTTAGCAAGACTGTCTGAAAATTAAAAAAAAATAAAAAAAAACAACCAGCCAAGTATGCAGCTCAGTGTGAATGGCCTGGGTTCAATTCCCTATAGTAAGAAAAATAAAATAGAAAGAAACAAAGAATTTTGAGTACTTGCCACAGAGATGTGAAAAACTACTTGGTAAAGAAAAGGTTAGGCATGGTGGCACATGCCTGTAATCTCAGCACTAGGGTGGTTGAGACAAGACGATCACCAGGAGTTCGAGGATAACCTGGGCTACAAAGTGAGGCCCTATCTCAAAACAAAACGAAACGAAACAAAACAAAAAATTGGCAACTCATTTTTCTTTTAAATATTTCATTAAGGGACCAGGGATACATAGCTCAGTGGCACAAGTGCCTGCCTGGTAAGTGCAAGGTTCCGAGTTGATTCCTAGAACCAAAAATACGTACATACAATACTTCATTAAGGGATGATAATCAACAATAAAAAAGTTAATAAAGATAACTACAATCAAACTTACCCATGCTTTTGAAAAAATATTAGTATCACATTGTAAATACTCATACACAAATCTTTTAGTGAGATTTCTTACTTGATAATTTTTATTGCAGTGGGGAGTAAATATAGTGAATGGAGCTGTGACTGGTTTTTCCTTGTTATGTTTTTGGTGGTACTATGATTGAACCCAAGGCTTTTGCAATGAACTGGACTCCTCGTACTTTTTATTTTTTATTTTGAGGCTGTCCTTGAACTTGCAATCTTCCTGCCTCAGTCTCCTGAGCTGTTGGGATTAAAGATGTGTGTCACTATGCCCTGCATAACTGTTGTTTTGAGTACATACTTAAAACCAAAGCAGTAATCTGGTGGTGTTCTCCAGAGTATTTGACCATGGATATAATAATACCATGTAACGCCAAGACATCTACCTAAAGTCAGTTTGCACAAAGTGTGCAGGTCTGATAGCACTCACTTACCTTGTAGTTTCTGGAAATAAACCTTGTTGCTCCTTTCAGCATTGTTCTGCACTCTGAATAAAAGTGAAAAGGCAAGTCACAACTGGGAAAAAGTAACACTGACCCACAAAACTGACAATAATATTTAGAATATATAAAGCATGCCTATGAAGTGATAAAAATGGGTGGAAGGCAAAAATAGGTATTTCACAGAAAAAAGGAAGCAAATGGCTAATAAACCCATGAAATCTTCAATCTCCAAATGTAGAGAAAGTGAGACTTCTGGCAAATCCTGATTGGAAAGAGTTAAACCCCTGCTACAGCAATTAAGAGAAACAAAGGAACTGATAAGCAGCCAAGTGGCCCCAATTCACTCCTCTCCACCTCTGGTTAAGTACAAAGAAGACAAAGTGGAGAGAAGGCTACCTTACTCACTTAGTATGAAAAATATATACTCACAACTGGACGCTCACACACTTACATATAAATACATTTATGTTCTAGCCTTCTCTCACAATGTTAATGCACTGAATTGTACATGTATTCCTTTAATAAATGCTTAGTTGGCCTTGCATATAAGGCTCTGCTATAAATTTGAGGTATCACCTTGATAAAACAAAGAAGGCCAAAGGGGGCTTACCCAACAATTAGTACTTGTAGTAGGGAGGATCAATGTTTGCTAAATCAAGGGTCTCAGAGCCTAAAATAGTCAAGTTATAACAGTTCTCAAAGGGGCAGAGTCCCTTTCTTGCCATGTCATAAAAGGGGTTGAGAACAAAGAAGCTCAAACACTGACTCCAGGCTCCCCATCTTACTCTGATAAGGTAACGATCTATCTCATTTCTTTCTTCTTTCCAAAAAGGTGAGCTTGTTTCCCTATCAAAACGTGTATCTCTTTTTATTAGTATATAGTTTACAAACCTCAGGCAAATAAATCTATCCTAACTCCAGATGTGACGCTAACAAATTGGGGAAATGCAAATTAAAACCTCGATGAAATGCCATTAGCAACCACTATTTTGGGGAAAAAAGAAAAGTCAGAGAATAGCAAATGATAAAGAGGCTGTGGAGCATTGGGAAAGTCATTCCATCCCCAACAGGGGTATAAACATAAATATACTATAAAGTAAATTTAGCATTAACTTTGCAAAGATGAATATGTACAACTCTATTACCTAGCTATTCTAGTACTTGGTAACTTATTTTACAAAAATGTACATTGGGATATATAAGAATGTTCATAGGGACAGAGTATAAATTATCAAAAAGACTCAAACATCTCTTGATAAAAGAGTAGATTGAGCTGGGGATTTAGCCTAGCAGCCTGCTTGGCAAATGCAAGGTCATGAGTTTGATCCCTGGTACAAAAAAAAGAGGCAAAAGTAGACAATTAAGAGACATAGTTACATAGTGGAATACTATACAGCAATAAAACGAGCATCAACTCCCAAAATGAGTACTGAGTGAAAAATATTGTATCTAGGATGATAAAATTATATAAACTTCAAAATAATAAAACTTATTTTAGGGGTACACACAGTGAGTAAAAACCAAGGCATGTTAAGAACAACATTGAGAATAATGGTTACTCTAAGGGAGAAAAAAAAGGTTGGGGCAGGACATGCAGGAAATGGTAATGAACTATTTCTAATGCTGGATAATGTATACATGAATTATTTTTTTCAAAACACATCAATTGGGGCACAATGGTACATACGCTGCATATTGTCATCCCCAAATCATTTACCCAAAGCAAAAGACATCTGCATTCAGTTGTCCAAATAATACCAGCACAAATCTGTCTCTGAAGCAAACTCAGACATGAATTACTTTTATACCATGTTATAATTATCCCTTTGTACGCTGGAAATTGTTAATTTAAAAAATCTAATCTTTGGGAGCTAAGAGGAAGTTAGAATACAGCATTCCCCCTTTACCCATTGGGGGAATGATATATAAATATTAGAGGATCCCTAAAACCTGAGACAATTCCAGACCATGCATATATTTTTCCGTATATGTAAATAACCACAATAAACTTGGTTTTACAAATTAGGCACAATAAGAGATTAACAGCAGTAAAAAAAACAATAGAGAAATTATAACAATAAACTGTGTTGTTATTTGAATATGGCCACTGACTCTTAAAATATCTTACTGTAATATTGTTATTTCTTTTTTGCTTTTCCTATACTCATTATTGAACCCTGGTCCTTGTATATGCTAGGCAAATGCTAGGCACAAGGATTTCCCTAGCCTTTAAGTTTTGAGACAAGCTCTTGCCAATTTGCTCAGGCTGGCCTTGACTTATGATTCTCCTGCCTCAGCCTCCCAAACAGATGCCCAGCTACTTTCTCCTTTTCATGTAAGAGGAAGCACTTTACAGCTTCTCTATACAACTGCTGGAACCACTCTTCTTTTTTTTTTTTTCTCCTGTGTTGGGAATCAAAACCAGAGGCTTTCCAACATAATATTCTTGTGCTCTAGGATCATTATAAGTAAAATAAGGGCTACTCTCATTGTGACATAGTTACAGTGGATCTGATAACCAGATGGGTACTGACTGGTGGGTGGGTAGCATATGTAGTAGTATGGCACAGTGGCTGTGTTGGATGTGGGCACGATTCTGGTCCTACGCAACACAGAGTAGGATAGCACAAGATTTTACTGTCCTGCTCAGAATGGCAGGCAATTTAAAATTTACAAATTATTTATTTAATTTTTCATTTAAGATTTTTGAGCATGGCTGACCCTGGGTAACAAACTGCAGAAAGCAAAACCAGGGACAAATGGAGACTAGTGTACTTAAACACAACTCTCAATATTTAGTAATGGTAGAATAACTACAGTGAGTCTTTAGGGACTCAGTTACTTTATTTTGCATCATCATTTTCACCTTTCTTTTTTTGGTTTTATGAGATAAGGACTCCTTATGGAGATCAGTATGGCCTTGAACTCATGTAGCCTAGCCTGGGTTCCAACTTGCAGCAATCCTCTTGCCTCAGCCTCTGGAGTGCTGGGATTACAGGCATGCCTGGCACCCCACTTTCTTAAAACCAAAATTGTTAAAGCAACAACAGAGCTGCAGCCATTTAACTCAAGTTTCTGTGTGCCAAGCCCTGTGAGTGACAGTGAGCAAGCTGATACAGCCCCTGACCTGGGGGAGATTTAACAAGAGAATCATAAACTTCTAATTTCACTTCCCTTTGGTTTTCATGTTTACTTTTTGATAAAGATGCCAATGTACTTCTTAATTCAGTCTTTTCAGAAATGTGTGATATGCTTCCACAAGCTTACATCATGCAGAATATCCAGTGGTGACCAGGATGGCTATGATTGCTACTAGGCTGCCTCTCCCATACCTGTGGGATTCCAGGCCTCTTTCTGTATCTGAAATATCAGAGGCATAAAGTAGCAATTCCTAGAATAAGCTTGGTAGATACTCACTAGTCCTATAAAAAACACAAAAGTTCTAAAGTCAAATCATGGAGTTCTTCATTTCTTAGTCATTTCAACACATAATAGTATATTAAAGGTTATTACAAAATATTTACAGACCTTCCGGTGTGTAACAATATGAAACTTGTTTATTACTTGTTCAAAATAAGGGGTTTCAAAAAGTTGTACAATTTAGATTAGGCTTAATAGATCACAAAAATGAACAATATGGGATAGTAAAATGCCAACCAGGCTGCCCATCCTTGACATCTTTACCATTATGTTTAGTGGATGGACATTTTTACTGAATTATACCACTCACAGAGAAAAAGAAAAGGACAACATGATGGTGTAAAGTGTGTTGATCAAAGGAAGACAATAATGCAAAAAGAATTTGGAAAGAAACTAGATATTACTGTCTGGATTATAACATTGCATTGTGTATTGAATGTTTCAAAATATATCATACATGGAAAAAAATCACTAAATACATTTAATAGAATTGTTTTTATATTTTCTGTTATATTCGTATAAAAGTTAACAAAAAATGCAATTTTTAGTCATCCTGTATTTACATAATTGGACTGATAAGTTATTAAGAAACCAGCTTTATAATAAGCAAATTTTTTGGTACAGAGACTTGAACCCAAGGCCTTGTGCTTGCCAGGCAGGTGCTGTAACACCGAGCTATATCCCTGGCCCTATAATAAGCAATTTATAGGTATTATCTCACAACAATACTATGAGGTAGACATTATTATCCTCAGGTTAAAGTAAGTAGATTAAATAACCCATGCAACGATATATAGCCTAAAACTGGCAGTTTTAGGCAGACTGAACTTCTACAGGCCTTCTCATTAGTCGTTAGTCATTGTATATGTTACACCACCAATCAATGATGTCTATCATTCCCATTGACAGACTCACAAGGCTATCATATAATTTTTAAGTTATATAGACTTAAGGTGAAATGTCTCCTTGTAGCTTCCATTTGCCACCATAATCTTTCTCATAGGTTTGACAAATTATCTGCTACTTGCCAACTTTTTAAAATAGTGAAGGTAATCATTGCCTCTGTTTTTCTCTGTTCCTGGGCAAAAATACCTTCATCATGGAACGTAAGTCCCTTCTCTACATTATGTCAATACTTTTTGTGTGTGTGTGTGGGGTCTTTTTTGAGACAGAGTCTTACTATGCAGTTCAGGGTGACCTTGAACTGACAGCAATTCTTCTATCTCAGCCTCCTGAGGGCTGGGATTACAGGCATGGGCCACCATGCCCAATTTATGTCAATACTTTTGAGGTAAGGTATGACCTATTCTTTCCCTTATTTTATGTATTAAATTTCAAAGAGTGACTATTTTGCAATTCCGTCATACTCTTGTTTCATGAGATTATACTTCAGTAAAATCATTATGCCTTAAAAAAAATCTTGTTATGTATGAATCAAATTCAAATAGCAATGCAAAAGACCTAGAATGGCCCAAATAATCTTGGGGGTTTGGCAGCAAAGAGGGAAGATTCACATATCTTGATCTGGAAACTCACCAGAAAACTATAGTAATTAAGACAATGTGGTATTGGAATATATCTATAGATCACACACATCTAATCTACATGGTTACAATTACAGGAACAAAGTTCCAGGAATAAACCTTTATCCATGATCAACTGATTTTTACACAGATGCCAAGACAATGCAGTAGAGGAAAGAACAGTCTTTTTGACAAATGGTGTTGAACAATTGTATATTCTCGTATAAACATAAACACTTTACCTTTTTTATGGATAGTGCCACAAAGTAACAAATTTATTGATATAAAGGACAACTGCCTAATTAAAAATGAAGTTTGGATATAAATATGACAAAGGAAATACTGTTTTCTCAAGCTGGGCATGATGGTGGATGGTTATAGTCCCAGGACTCAGGAGGCAGAGCAGGAGGATTGCCATGAGACCCTGTCTCAAAAGAAAAGAAAACAAAGCAAAACAAACCAACCAACCCCAAAATAACAACAAAAACCATTGTTTCCTTTACTCCCACCACTTCTGACAGAAATGTATGGGGTTTCCAAAGCAAGCATTTATCTAACTCTGTGGATAACATTTGGGGGTCCTACTGTTTAACAGAATGGGGCACTATCTACTTTCAGATTATACAAACTAAGGGTTCTGTTCCACAAGACTGCCCCTAACTTCAAAAGCCAACAGCAAGTGGCAGGACCTTAAGTTACCCATCCTTCTAATTGATTTGGCTATGCACTATAGGTTCCTATAACTGCTCAGGTTCAAGAATTTGCTAAAATGACTCAGAACTTAGGGTTTATTAGAATATTAAAAGGTAAACAATCACATGAAGAGTACACAGAGTGAGGCCCAAGGAGGTCCTGGATACAAGAGTTGTTTTAACTCAATAGAATTTGGAGTACATTTTTGGCACGTGGATACTTTCACTAACCTGGAAGCTCTGCAGGTTTCATCGGATAGGTAAGACTATTATTCTAACTTCCCAGGAGGACAGGCAATGGCACTGACAATTCCAAACTTCTAATTAATCATGGTTTAGTCTTTCTGGTGACCAGCCCTTATTCTGAGGCTATATAGAGCCTGCTGAGAGTCACTTCATTAAAAAAAAAAAATACTAGATGGGGATATACATAGCCCAGTAGCACAGTGCCTGAAGCACAAGTTCCTAAGTTTGATTCCCAGTACCAAAAAAATAAAATTAACACGATAAAATAAAATAAAAATTTTTTTGGCACCAGAAATCAAACTCATAACCTCATGCTTTTCAGGCAGGCACTGAGCCACTGAACTATATCCCAGTCCCTAATAAAACAAAATAAAATTTTAGCATTCAGGAAAATCCAAGGGATTTAGGAACTATGTCAGAACCAGGCCAAAGTCCAAATACAAGAATAAAGATGAACTTGGTACCCTATCACTCAGGAAATTAGAATGGTTTTAGATGCTGTTGTTAGGAATGTGGGTCAGATACAAAATATATGTATTTTATTATGTCACATGTGGTAACTGGATTTTAAAAGCCTACAACTTTCACTACTATATTGTATTTTTTCATAGGCAACCTCAATCCTTCATTTATGTAGTTAATTTCTGATCCTGATCTTAGCTAAAAGAATTAATAACCTCATTAAGTAATAGTAAACCTTATGAAATTTTTACTAACAAAATTTACATGTTAATGCTTTTGAACATTTATTTATTTATTTAATCAGTACCGGATATCGAACTCACAACCATGCATTTGCAAAGCAGGCACTTAATGCCACCGAGCTAAATCCCCAGCCCCTGAACATTTACTTATAAAGTTAATCAGTGAAAACTAAAAAAAAATTTATTTTGGGGGGGTACCGGGGATTGAACTCATGACCTCACGCTTACTAAGCAGCCACTTGTGCCATTGAGTTAAATCCCCAGCCAAAATATTTTGATAATATTTTAAATCAGAAATTATGGAGTGGTAGCAGTTTCCTATCTGTCTCAGTATCCAATAAAATTTAGCTTTTCTAGCTGAGTGTGATGGCGCATGACTATAATTCCAAGACTTGGGAGGCTGAGGCAGGAGGACTGCTGAGACTTTGAGGCTGACCTAAACTACGTGGCAAACCCATTTCCCATAAAATAATAAATAGAAGCTTTTATTCTGTTCACACACTACTCAAATGTTTTTCCCTTCTAGCAGTAAGTATTGAACTCAGCCTTGCACATACTAGGTCAATATTCTGCCACTGAGCTGTATCTCCAATCCTTACTTTATTTTTAGGACAACAAGGTTTCACTAAGTTTCCCCATCTGGCCTTGAACTTAATGATCCTTCTGCCTCAACTTTCCAAGTAGGTAGAGTTATTGGTATTGTCTGTGGTGCTGGGGATCAAGAACCCACATAGTGCAATCTTTTTGCTTTTCTAAATCTCTCATCAACACATTATCTATTCTGGTATGACTGCCTAGCATCCTATTCCCTGGAGTATTTGGCGATGAAGATCTTGAGGCATTTCTGGCTCTTATACCTGGGTGAAGGAAGGGAGGATGCTGTGGCTACACCTTGTGGGTGGAGGCCAGGATGTTGCTAAACATTCTATACCGCCCAGGAGTTCCTCACAACAAGGAATGGTCTATCCTCAAATGTCAGTAGTGTTTAAGTTGAAAAGGTTGATCTCAATCCTAAGTCTTACAAAAAAAATTGGGTTCATGGAGACTAATCTCATTGCTTTCATAATTTTAATTAGAAAAAACTAACAGATTTAGTTATGCTCCTTTTTCTAATTCTATCATTCTATTTCTCCAGGTTTGGATTCCTAGAATATTAAAGCTATGGAAGTACAGGAGTTCTGAGACACTGATGTTGTCAAACCCCAGTAGTACAAAACTCTCTTTGTGCTTCCTGGCTATAGAGTCTTCAAGATATTCCTCAATAAACTGAACCCAGCACTGAGCTCCAGGATGTATCTAGTAGGTTAATAAAGATTTCACAAAGGGCATGACAAATGCACACATATACCTTAACAGAGTTAACATCCCAGAATTATACAGCTCTCGATTATACTACTGATTGTAATTCAGTTGTATATTTAACTTATAATTCTGAAGTGGGGATGAATAAAGACTGAAAGAAAAAAGATACAAGAAAATAATTTGGGGGCCAGAGATACAGCTCAATGGCACAGTGCCTGCCTAGTAAATGTGAGGTTGTGAGTTAGATCCCCAGTACAAAAAGAAAAGAAAAGAATTTGGCATTTTGGGATAATATTATAGGTAATTATCCTTTTTTCTTTAAGTGCCAGAGGCTGAATGAAGGCCTTATGCATGCTGAGCATGTGCTCTATACCACTGAGCTACATCCTCAGCCTCTGGTAATTTTTTCTTGATTTTGATTTCTGATGTTACCAGTAATAATTAGCATTATTGATAACATTTTTTCTGTAATAAAAACTTCCCAAACAAGCTGGGGATTTAGCTCAGTCACATAAGTTGCCTGCCTGGCAAGCCTGAGTGACTTTGACCCTTGGTACAAAAAAAAAAAAAAAAAAAAAAAAAAAAAAGAAAAAAATCCCAAAACTATTCAAGTGCAACACTGTTTCTAATACTTAGGAGGGAGGCTGAGGCTCCAATTTGAAGACTAGCTAGGATAATTTAGTATGACTTTGTCTCAATATAAAAAGGGTTGTGATGTAGCTCTTGCCTTTTGCCTGACAGGTGTGCTGGATTTCATCCCCCTGGCAAAAAAACAAAAAACCCCTAAGTGTCTGTCAATAATAATAAGCATATTTATCTATATAATAAAATACTATAAATCCATTTAAAAATAAAAGAACAGGGCTGGGAACATAGCTCAGCAGTGCAGTGCTTTCCTGGCAAGCACAGGGTCGTGAGTTCAATCCCCAATATCAAAAAGATTAAAAATAAATAAAAATAAAGAACAACAAATTCTAGATGCTTATGTACTGTTTGAATATTGATAAGAATCTCTAACACACAGTGAAAATATCAAGACAGAGTAATGTGTACAGCATGCTATCACTGTATTAAAAGGAGGGAAATAACTGATGGCACATGTCTATGATGCCAGTAATCAGAAGGCTGAGGCAGGAAGATTATGAGTTCAAGGCCAGCATGGTCTATATAGTGAGAGTGTTGTCTCAAAAAAAAACCAAAAGGGGCTGGGGATTTAGCTCAGTGGCATAAGCGCCTGCCTTGTAAGCAGGCAGTCGTGAGTTTGATCCCTGGTACCAATAAAAAAAGAAAAAGCCCCCCCCCCAAAAAAAAACCCAAAAAAGGAGAGTATATATTTAATACATTTGTAAACAGGAGGTAAATATTTTGAAGGACATCCAAAAAACTAATAAAACTGGTCAATTTCAGAGAGAGGAAATGGATTTCTATGGAGTATTTCCTGTACATCAATGATTAATCGTATTACTAATACCCAGACAAAAAGTAATTTAAAGACTAATAAGCAAAATGCCAGTGAATCTTTTAGAGATAACAAATAATTACTCTGTATAAATCTGTATATATAAAATCCTGATGCTAACAGTGTTATGCTGAGATTGAAGATAAAATTAAAACAAAGGCATTAAACCAGAGAACAGTTTTCCAGACTCTTACCTTATTTTTTTTTTTTTTTCCTGATACTGGGGATCAGAAGTTGAAAGCAATGAGCTACATTCCCAGCCCACTTTATTTTGAAAGAGGGTCTTAAATTGCTCAGGCTGGCCTTCAATTTAGGCTTTTCCCACCTCAGGCCCTAGGCAGCTAAGATTACTGGTGTACAGTACCACACTAGAAAAGTTGTCCCCTTAATACAAGAAAAATGGAGGTAATAATAGTATCTACAAACAGAATTGCAGGTATGGATTAAATGATTCATAAATTAGTTTATTATTACTGCTGTTTCTACAAAGTTTACATGGCTACCAAGGAAAATGCTGAGCTCTGAATCTGGGCAGCCTAATACATTATTTGTGTTTTGCAGGTAATCATCTACAGCATGATTTTAAATAAAAAATAATTTACAGACTCTATGTCTCCATAGTATTTACTTACATATGGTCAAATATAGGCCCCCACCACATTCCATTCTTTAGACATTTGAAACTTTGTTTACTTATACTGCATTTAAGATAATATCTCTGGGTGAAAGCACCATGAAATACTTAACTGCTGTTTCTCTCATGGGAAAGTCAGAGGGCAGCTCAGCCAACACTGCTGCAGTAGAGCAGCAGAAAAGCCCAGTTGTCTTTACAGGTTGAGGACTGCTGCCATGAAGGCAATACTGGAAACACAGGCAGCTCTGTTGATTGCCTGACATTTTGCTTTACGAAATTTCAATTAAACAGTCTCATTTAAATTAAACTCTCATTTAAATTAAAGCATAAAACCGTGAAGTAAAGTAGACCACATGGCAGGTTAGCCAGCGGTTGGTTACCATTATGTATTAATTTCCTATTGCTGCTTTAATAAGTTCCACAAACTTGAGTAGTGTTAACACAAGAAAAAATTATAGTTTTGTAGTTTAGAAATGGGAAATAAAAGTGAAGCAGCATTGTTTGCCTTTCTAGAGAGTTTGCCTTCTAAGAGTCTTTTTTGTAATCATTGCCAAGCCCACAGGTTACCTGATTCATGGCTCCCTTTCATTTAGACTCTTTTGCTCCCCTCTTCTATCTTTTGAAGATCTGTAATTCAGTGAGTATATTGGATAATTCGATCCTTGAGAATTCACAGATGTAAAGAAGGGAAGGGAAACCCAAGCGATTGTTTCCCAAATGTGGTTTTGAATTGCTTTACCCTTCTGTGACAAGCATATACTATCAAATCTAGGATTATGTATGCATTTTAAGACCATAGGTTTCCTGAATTCAATCATAAAATGTCAGTGCGTTTTGAGAAATAAGTATTTATCACAGAATCTGACTGTTTTTTACATTTTAATAACGATTTGAAAAGACGGAACATTACCAACAAACCTCACCAACATCAACGGTATTGTAAACGGCAACAATACTCTACATTTTCCCTATGTCTAGGAATAATTCCATCTTACATGTATTATGTATTTCACACACAAACCCTAAAGCATATTTGCAGGTAACTAACTTTTATGTCCAATTTCCGATAAAGAATTAAGAAAAATATCTTGCCAGCGGACACACAAGCCCAAACGAGGCATGTTGGAGCGTTCGAGAGGTAGAGACAGGAGGATCTCATGTTCAAGCTCCGACTGGGCAATTTAGCAACTTGGTGAGATCCTAAGGAAAAAATATCAACGACAACAACAACAGACTGAGGATGTAGCTCAGTGGGAGGGTTCAACATCCCAGGACCAGGGGCGGGTGGTAAGAAAGTCCTGGGAGATCATTAAACTGTACTTCGAAATTAGAAATACATGGTTCCTTTACACCCTAACGCTACTATTCTGCTTAATGAACTGAAAATACACGATCTCTGAAGAGTGCATAAACGACAAGAAAACATCATAGTATACACACAGACATATGAAATTCGGAAAACCTTAACTGGATTAACAATATCAACAAAAAAGAGACTACTGCACCGCTTCTTCTTCTTCTGAGACGCTGAGCCCGCGAAGAACTGTAGGAGAGCGGCGACCCTTATGGCCTTATCTCCCTCCTGGAGGTTCGGAGTCCCACTTTATTCCCTCATCGCTAAAACCCTCTGTGGATCCATGCCCTCACCGATAGTTAAGGTTCAGCTTTCCCGACGCGGTATCCAGCAGACACAATCAGCAGGCAACTCCAAAACGCCGGTCCCTGAGATCGCGCAGGTCCTACTGCAGGAAACCACACAACGCGCAGTCGCCGCAGCCTCCAACCGCCAGCCAGCAGAGGGGCGCTACGCCACCCTTGACCCGCTCTGGGTGGCCAGCAGGAGAAGGGGGCGGCGAGCCTCAGCGCTGCGGCGACGAGCCCAGAGAGGCAGGTAGTTACAGGTATTTACTCGCTTCTCGGATAATTCCAGTCGTCAAGGAGAGCTCTACCTGCCTTTGCCCTGTCCTTTTCTCCTCCGCCCCTGCAGCCGTCTAGAATGGAACAGTCCTGCCATGGGGATTGTGGGAGGCGCAGGCGCGAAGAGTGGAGGGTGGGGGGGGTGGAGGCGGCGGCAGCCGTGGCGGCGGTTGGTGGCCGTGGGGGCGGGGAAGGGGGAGAGGAAAGAAGAGGAGGTGGAGGAGGAGGAGGTGGAGAAGGTGGAGGAGGAGGAGGAGGAGGAGGCGGAGGAGGCGGCGGCTTGGGCGCGCGCCCGCGCCGCCGAAGGTACGCTTGAGGGCCTGCGCCACAGCGGGTTTGACAGGGGCTGGGGGGGTGGTGCACAGAGGCCCGCGAGAGGAGGAGCCCCTGAGCGAACGCGCACAGGCTGGTGGGCGCGCGGGACGGCGGGCGGTGGTGGTTGGTGGGCGCGGGAGCGCGGAGCCAGATCCACTCCTACGCGAGCCGGCGGGCGTGCGCGCGCGACGGCCGGAGGGGGGCGGTGGGAGAGAGCGGGGAGGGAGGAGTGGGAGGCGGTGGGGGGGCTGAGGCGCCCTTCGCTCCCTCCCTCCTGAGGAGCAGCCACCGCCGCCGCTGCCGCCGCTCCCGCCGCCATTTTGGGTTCGCTTTGCGGAGGGGGAGACGATCCCCTTCTTGGGTGCGGGACCCGCCTCCCCTCAGTTTCCCCCTTTGAGCCCTACGTCTTTCCCTTCTCTCTCGCATTTCCGCCAGTCCGCTCACCCAAAGGCCGCCTCCTGACACGCGGGAGAGAGCCGCTGTGGACTGAGGGAAGCGGAGGCGCCTGGCAGCCACCCCCTCATCCCCACTTCCCTGCACTCTCATCGCTCTCGGCCTCGGCCTCTGACACGGTGAGTGGAGCGGTTCGGGCAGGCCTTGGGGCCTAAGTGCGCTCTCTGAGACTCAGTTCTGGGATGTCCTGTCATCTCCCGGACCCTCTGGGGGAGAGGTGGTAGGATGGGGGAGGGGAGGAGGAAAGGGGATCCTGAGCTATCGGGGAAATCCTTTCAGTCGGGGTTGAAGGGATGTCCCTGACAGGCGTGCTCCTGGCTTGTGGGCCGGGGCTGGAAAGTAAGTGATGGAGGCGGAGTCGGTTGTGCCCCTGACAGGTTAGTTTGTGTCTGGAGGCATGGTTGGAGCATCTCCTGTAGTCCAGTTTGAGTCTGCTAAAGGGTGTTCAGAGGGCACTTTACCTGTGTGGCAAGGTCTATGGTAGCCCTGAAGCGCAGAACTATATACAAGAACGAAAGAATGATCTCAGTGATAGTTTAATAAATGTCACTGTTTAGTTTGTACATGGAAGGATGTTTTTGGTCTGGAAGACAGATGGTCTGTTGATGGAGAGCGACTGTGTTTGTGTGTTTATGCAAGGATGGAAAGTGTTCCAGAAGAGTTTCTTTGTATTTGTATAAGTGTAATGGAGTACTCCTTGTAAGTTAAGTTTATTTTTAAAATAAATGTTGAGGTGTTTTTTGCAGATTGATACGTATGTGTATTTTAGGGATTGGGAATGCCTAATTACGTGTGAAAGAGCATTAAAGGCATTACTCTAGACAGTTTATTATATATGTTTATGTGTAATTGGAGGGGGAAGAAACTTGGCGTAGCCAATTGAGGTCTTAGGAATAATTTGTGCCTTTGAATATAGAATGAATTATGTAAATGTGAAGGTCCAAAACATCTTTCATAGAATAATTATGGTAACATTTTACATTGAGCTTTTATATTCAGAATACTGTTTCAACTTTTTGTGATTCTAAATCTCTGAATATGGTAGGGCATGTATTTTCTCCCATATTATGAAATAGTAAATTGCAGCATAAAGAGGTAGCTTTTCCAAGATCACAGTAAGTTGGTGACAAAGTTGAGATTATAGTGCAGATATTTTAAGTATACTTCAAGTTTTATCCAGAATTACATTCATCATATTGTAATGCCCCAAAAGGTCTTATTGGCAAAGGTGAGTATATTGAAAAGACAGGGGCAGAAATAACTTGTCGGATTATATTTGGCAGAGGCTTAGTGTTTAGAGCTTAATAGTGTTAAACGTGTATGGAATGTGTGTTGATCTTGCCTGTCTGACCTGTATGAAATAAATATCTTTGACTTTATTATCTTTTTATTTTTTGGTCCTGGGAATCGAACTCAGGACCTTGAGCTTGCCAGCCAGGCACTTATGCCGCTGAATTATATCCCAGGCTTTTTTTTTTTTTTTAATTTTTTTTTAGACAAGGTCTCGCTATGTAGTTCAGGCTGGCCTTGGACTCATTATGTGGACCAAACTGGCCTTGAACTTGTATGGATTCTCCTGCCTCTGCCTCTAGAGTGCTGGAAGTACAGGCATTCAGTCCTAGACTTTTATTTTGTTTTTGTGGAAGAAGGGGAGCCCTGCATTTTGCAGTACTGGTATAGAACCCACAGTCTTTGCACTGACTGCACCCCCAGCCTGTTGATTGATTGACAGTCTTGCTAAGACACCATGCCCAGCTGAAGCAAAGTATATCTGATACATTAGCTTGTGCATTTGAAGGAGGGAAGGGTTTCACAGCTTTGCTCCGGTGCTGACAATTTAACTTTATTTTTTTAATACTTTAGTGTTGAAGTTTGAACTCAGGACCTCATACCTGCCAAATATGAGTCTACTACTGAGCTACATGCCCAGCTAGACAGTAAACCTTTAGAAGGATCCTCTTTCATTCACCTAGTAAATAGTGTTTATTGAATTACCTATTCAAGAAATGGTCCTTGCCTTGGGGTTAGAATAATAAAGGTGCCATTGTTGAGATAGTCTGGGTGCATATTGGGGGGGGGGTTGTCTTGACAGTCATATGTATTAAGTTGAGTGAGCAAGCAACTCAATGTGGAATTGAAATTAAAAAGCCTTTCAAAGTCTGTTCAACTGAGACAGGAGGATTTCAGGTTTGAATTTAACCTGGGCAATTTTGTGAGACCTTGTTATTGTCTTTTTATTTTTAATTTTTTTCAAGATGGAATCTCTATGTAGTTTAGGCTGGCCTTGAATTCAAGGTGATTTTCTTGCCTCAGCCTCTTAGCTCTCAAACCTGCTCGTGTGTGTGTGTGTGTGTGTGTGTGTGTGTGTGTGTCCCCATCCATGTATGTCCCCCTCCTCGTGACAGGGTTAGTCTCCTATGTAATTCATGTTGGCCTAGAACTCAATCCTCCTTCTTCAACTTCCTGAGTGCTGGGATTATAGGCATGTGCCACCACATCCAACCGAGACCTTGTTTTGAAATAAATTGAAAATAAAACTACTGGGGGTGTAGCTCATGTGAAGGCCCTGAGATTAAATCCCTAGCACTCTCTCCCCTTTTGGAGGGAGTTTAGATGTTTCAGACAATTTAATATGTAAGGTTTACAAGAATCTAAACTGGTTGAAGTAGAGTACACCTGTAATCCCAGCACTTGGTAGGCTGAGGCAGGAAGATCAAGGCATTAGAGGCTAGCCTGGGCTACATAGTGTACTCAAAGCCAAGCTGAACTGCACAGTGAAACCCTGTTTTCAAAACAAAACAAAAAACCTGTAATGAAATGGAACCAATTTATGTTTAGGTCTTTGCTCCTTACCTTAGGTTAAGCTTGTTTAGGGGTAAAGATGCTGGTATGAGTTTAAGGTAAAAGATTCTGCCATAGTATTTGAAGATACAACAGAAGAAATTTAAAATTATTTTTAAAACTTTTGTTTATTTTTATTGTACTGGCCATTGAACCCAGCCTTATTTTATCTTTTCTTTATGAATTTATTTCTGCAATGTTAGTACATGATTTTGAATTACACAAGTATGTGTAGTGTCTTTATCCCCAAGTTTTTTTTTTCTTTTTTGTGTTTTCTGAGACAGGGTCTTGCTGTGTAGTAGAAGGTTGGCCTTAGACTCACTATGTAGGCCAGGTTGGCTTCCAAGTCAGCAGTGATCCTTCTGCCTCAGCCTCCCAAATACTGGAATTACGGGCATGTGCCACCACGTCTAGCCCCAGAGTCTTGAGGGGTAGGCCCATTTCCTTTCTATTTTGTGCTGGAACTGAGATGGTTTGAAGTTCATTTGTTACAGAGTTTAGTTTAGTTATAATAAACACTGCATTACTCCTATGCAACAGACGCATAAAATTATGTGGCCTCTGGTCTTGAGATTCTAAGCTAATTGAATCACTGAGTTGAATGATAAAAGGGGCTCTCAGAAGGACTAGAGGAAAAACAGATTTCTAGAAGTTGAGATTTTATAACCATTCACAGAGTTTGCCATTGTTCTTGGGAACCTATAGAGTGAACAACTTGGTAGAAAAATATTTAGTATCATCCGATGTTTTTGGATAAAGGAACTATCTGGTTTGGAAAGGAGACAGACACCTGGGCATGGTGGTGCACACCTGTAAGCACACAGGAAGACTGAGGCTGGTAGACGATTGCAATTTCAAGCCCAGCTTGGACAGTTTGGCACTTAGCAAGACTCTTTTCTCAAAATTTAAAAAAGATTTTAAAAGGGGCTAGAAATGTAGCTCAGTGTGAAGGCCCTGGGTTTAATCTCCAGTATCACCCCCTTCCTCCCTCCAAGGAAGCAAACATTCCTATGTTTGGTTGTTTTGTTTTTTGGGACATGGACTTAGCTGTGTAGTACAGGCCTCAAAGTAGCAAATTCTTCCTTCTTGAACTTCTTGAGTGCGGAGATTACAGGTGTGCACCACTACGATTTGTATTCATTCTTTGTTTTGGGTTATATTTCTGTAGTAAGTCTATGTAAATATATCATTTTGGGGGTATACATATACATCTAGAAAACTCTTGTGTAGATAAAATTCAGAAGCAATTTGACAGACTACTCAATCTGAATTTACAATTGGAAATTAAAAATCATTACTGCAGGCCAGATGTTATCCCATTACTCTGAGAGGCTGAGGCAATCAAAAATTGGAGCTCATCTGGTCAATTTAGCAATTTAGGGAGACTTTGTCTCAAAATAAAAAAGGACTGGATATATACCTCAGTGTGAAGGCCCTGGATTCATCCAGTACTGCAACAAAACAAAAAACTGTAGTCTTTTAAAAGAGCAAGAAATTGAAGAAGATGTTTTAATAGGACACAATATAGGATTCAATAAGGTAATGAAGACAATTTTATTTTATTTTTTGATCTTATTTTGAGATAGGGTTTTACTGTGCAGTTAAGGCTGACTTTGAACCCACTTCATAGCCCATGGCCTTGAACTCACAGGGATCCTCTTGCCTCATGCTTTTCCTGCCTCATGCTCGAGTACTAGAATTACAGGCATGTGCCACCACCTTGGCCCTGAAGAGATATTAATTTCCTTTTCTTTATATTAGCATGGCCCTTTGTAATGTAGATTTGTGAAAAGTTTATTTTCTCCATTCTTTTTTCATTACTGATTATTGAGCTCAGGTCAGGGCCTTTGCACTGAGCTACATCCTCAGGGACATCTGCCTGTTTTGAATTTTTTGAGACAGAGTCTCACTGAGAGGCTAAGTTGACAAGTTGTCGGCAGGGACTAGAACTTGTGATCCTCCTGCATTCACCTCCCACAGTCTTAAGATTATAGGTACATACCACCATGCCCAGCTAGTTTCTCCTATTTTAGATGGGTAGTATGTTGACAGTGTTTTAATTTTATGTATGCCATATATGTGTGTAGTATGCATGTATACATACATGTAAACATGTAGGTATCATTACAGTATTATATGTACTAGATACTAGACAATTTAAAATAAAATGCTACTTGTTGGGCATAGTGAAGCACATCTATAATTTTTAAGTTACTAAGAAGGCTGAGGCTGGAGGATAACTTGAGCCCAGGGATTCAAGGCCAGGCTGGGAACAGTAGTACCCTGACACAAAAACAAATAAAAAATGCTTGTAAGTCATAAAAGAAAAGTGAGTCAGGACCTTAATATCAAGAATGGGGAAAGATTCCAGCACTTGGGAGGTTGAGGCAGGAGGATCTCTGCAAAGTTTGAGACCAACCTGGGCTACAAAGTAAACTCATGGTCAGCCTGAACCTGCATAGTGAGACCTTGTCTCAAAAAGATTTAAAAAAAAAAAAAAGCAACAATTGCATGTTGCTATCGGAGCTATTATGTATTGATCTGGATATTTGAAAAGTAATATACAACCTTACTTTAACCTGCTGTGAGGTCTCTTTTGTGCCAGCCTTTCCACTAATGTCACAGGTTAAACTGGCTTGCCAGAGGAGATGGGAGTGTTTGTAGTATGTTTGTTTTTTGTTTTGATATATACTGCTACTTGTTTTTTAACATTTTCCTCAAATCTAGTTGTTGAAATATGTTTTTCTTTGTATGAAGAGATTAGCGTTCCTGTCTGTTAATGTCATTTTAGTCAATAATTGCCAATCTTATATTTTCCCTTTAAAAAAAGGGAACATCTCACTGGAGATGTTAATGGTAGAGTGTGATATTGACCCCTTTGCTCCCAGTGATGACAGAAATTTGACTCATAATCTTATTGCTGTTTTACATTTGCATTTCTTTCATTGATTATTAATTTTTTTCATGTTTGAAGAACCTATGAAATTTTAACTTTAGCATTGTTTCTACTCTTCATAGTTTTTAGTTGTTTATTCTGAAATAGAAGCAAATTAATGAAAATATTTTATATACTTTTTTGTTAAATTTTGTCCATTGTTTAAATGTGACAGATTTCAAACATATGCAGTAATAGAGTATAATGAGGCTTTATGTACTGAATGTCCCCTTTAGATTTTATCAATACAGTTTTAAAGACAGTTTATTATCATAAAAGATGCATTGCCATTAATCCAACTCAATATACTACTTCTTTTGAAGCTGGTATTGGTGGCTCAAACCTCTAATCCAAGTGCTCTGGGAGGCTGAGGTAGGAGAATTGATAATTCAAGCCCAGCATGGGAAATTTAGCAATTTAGAGTTTGTATCATATTTAAAAAATAAAGAAACTAAATGTGTAGTTCAGTGGAAAGGTCCTGAGTTTAAACTGCAGTATCTGGAAAAAAAATATTCCCTTTGCTTGGAGTATACTTCATCATTCTTGCCATTTTTTGAAACAATTCTGTAAGTGTTTTTGTTTTTGTTTTGGTGAGTGTCTTTATGAGGTATGATTAAAAAATACATGGTGAATGTTGCTGCCAAGTGCTATCCAACCAAAAGGCAAGGTTACAAAAACATTAAGGTACGTTTTTATATACCTTATTCGTTGGTTGAGGCACCCTGTGATTTCTGTGTCTTCCCCAAAGGGAAAATGACCCATAAAGATAAACATTTCAGATGGATTCAGGACTAGATAGCTACACCAGCACAATCAAAGGAACTGAAAAAAGAGTTGTTCCCTGCTTCAGAAAGGGACAAGAATGATGGGATCAGCGTTTGAAGTAAGGGTTTGTTTGTTTGTTTTTTTGAGACAAGGTCTCATTATGTGGTTCAGGCTGGCCATATGCTCATTTTGTAGCCCAGGCTGGTCTTGAATTTGAAACAATCCTCCAGCCTCAGCCCTCCCGTGTGCTGGGATTACAGGAGTGCGCCCAGCCAAAATAAGGAATGTTTTGAAGGTGATTAATGGCATTGTAAGCATTCATTGTGTTTTTTGCTCACGCCTTCATATGGGGGTATGTGGTACTGGAGACTAAATTTGGGGCCTTTGCACTGAGCGAAATCTCTAGTCCTTTTTGTATTTTTTCTTTTGATATACGGTCTTGCTAACTTTTGCAGGATGGGATCAAACTTGTGACCCTACTCTGTCAGCCTTCCAGAGTGCTGGAATTGCAGGCATGAGCCATCATTCCTGGACCCTAGACCTCTTCACTTTCTGGGAGAAGTGGGTACTGGGGATTGAACCCAGAGTCTTTGCACTGAGTCTTTTTTTTTTTTTTTTTTTTTAATTTTGAGACAAGATTTCTAAATTGCCAGTTGTCTAAGCTGGGCTTCAATTTGGAATTTTTCTGCTTCAGCCTTTCTGCTTCAGACTTCCTGAGTGATAGTTTTGTTGTTGTTGTTGTTGTTGTTGTTTGTTTGTTTGTTTTTTATTTGTTTTGGTACCAGGAATTGAATTTAGGAGCTTGTGCTTGACAGGCAGGCACTTATGCAACTGAACTATATCCCTGGTCCTGTGTTTTCATTCTTAAAGGAAACTGGTGTCTATAACTTTAAAATTAACTGATAATAGTTGCAACTAAATCAGTTACATAGGCTACTTGTAATCTGTATTACCTTTCAATAGGAAATTCCTCTGTCAACTAAGAAATTATCATTGAGTCCAAGCAGTACAGTACCTGCCCTGGCAAATGCTAATTCCTGAGTTCAAATCTTGGTACTAAGAAAAAGAAATTCACATCACTGGTTTTAGGTGTTTATATTAAAATATTTGAAGTTCCAGGTAGCCAAAAAAGCGTATCAATTTTTTCAAATACCTGTATGAAATAATTACTGTTTTTGTTTTTGAAGTTTTAGTCGTAGTAACATGATTATAAAAACATTTTTTAGTTTTTGCTTCCACTTGATTATCTATTGAGATAGTTAAGAAGTCAGATGGTTTTGGTAATATTGAACAAAACTGAGATTGGTCTTGACTCAAACTTAATATTTTAGAGAATGAAATCCACATTATTTTAAATTTGAAATTCCAATTGTGGATATTCTGCATGACTATTTGAAAATTTATACCTTTATGTTGCATACCTTAGAGTATTTTTCAGAGTGTGGATGCCTTCAATGTTGTGGGGGGGGGGAGGTATTGCTGTTGAGTTACAAAAATGAATCAGAGTATATAGATTTTAAAAGGTTGTTATGAAAGTAGTGTTCAAGGGGCTGGGGATTTAGCTCAGCAGCATAAGCACCTGCCTTGCAAGCAGGCGGTCATGAGTTCGATCCCCAGTACCGATAAAAAAGAAAAAGACAAAAAAAAAAAAAGAAAGTAGTGTTCAGATGCATGTCCTTCTTTCCAGGAAAGCTGACAGTTGTATTACAGCCCATGTGAGTACAAGTTTTATCAGCAGTGTTTCATTAATCTTTTATTGTGTTTTATAATCCCAAGGAAGTAAGTCATGAATGCTTGACTTCATCTTTTGGTTCTACATTCCATTCAATATGTTTAGCACACTTCATACAAAGCACTCTTCTCATTCAAAAACATTTTATTTGCCCTAAGTCTATAGAAAGATAGTGTGTCAGATTATAAAGTAGTTATGTGTGTGGTGGCTTCTTGGAGTAAATGACATTATTTGAAATAAGGAGGAAACATTTCTTAAGGTAGTGTTTCTTAAATTCAGTGCTGCTGCAAATGAAAGATCCAGAGTTTATTTGAAGACCTGACTGAAGTCATGAATGGAGAGAATTTGAGAGAGTAAACTGATAACTCTGACATTTGGAAAAATGGTAGTGGAAGAGGGGAGTTTGACTTAGTCCTGTGTAAAGATTAATGGTGAACATTACAGTCTTCAAAGAAGGTTGGAAGATACAAGTCTCAAATAAGCAGTAGTTTCATATAAGTGATAATACAAATTGTGGATGCAGAAGATCATTCGTGTGTATGTATGGTTAATTTTTTAAATTTTGATTTTTTGAGAGAAGGTCTTACAATGTAGCTCAAACTGTACTTGAATTTACTGTATAGCCCAGGCTATACACCTCTCAGTCCTACTTCAACCTCGCCAGATTGGAAGTACAGGCTTGTGCCACCATACTCAGCACCTCTGTGTTTACGAGGGAAATTAAGTATCAAACAATCCTTTCACTTACTTTAATAAGTACTTCCTGTATAATTTTTGTATATCAACTAAAAATTTAAAAAGCAAAAGGGACTATTGAGTCTGGCATGCTGACATGTGCTTGTAATTCCAGCACCTTCAGGCAGGAATAGCTGCTGGTTTGAGCTTTCCTGGGCAGTTTTGTGTTTAGGAAACCTGTCTCAGAATTAAAGAAGCAAACAGGTTGGCGATATAGCTCAGTGGGTAAGTGCTGAGTTCAATCCGCAGTGCTGCAAAATAAAACAATGTTGAGCTGGGTATGATCATAATAGTACTCTCTTATAGTATTGGGTACTCAGAACCCTATGAAAGAAGGGTCACTTTAGTTCACAGAAGTTCGAAATCAGCCTGGATAACATAAGGAAATCCCATCTCAAAAAAATACAGTTTAATCAGGTAATTACATTCTTAAAACTTAGTTTATTTAGCAAACATATAGCATAAAATAAGTTTCTCAGATCATCTTAATTAGAACAAAAAACAAAAAAATATTCCTAGCACTCATTTGTTCATTTATTTATGCATTCATTTATCATTCAGTGTCAACAAAAATTTTGTCAGTATTTTCTTCATACCCAGTTCTGTACTTGGAGATAAGGAAAAAAACTTTTGTTTCCAAGGGTTTGCATTGTAGTAAGAGGAATATGATAATTAGTTATGAGACAGTGTGATACCTTTCTGAAGGGTGCAAAGGGAGAAAAGTTTTTAAATCTGTAAGGGTAAAGGAAAGATTAGGATACCTTCTAATAAGGGGAAAGACTGGATTTTAAAGATCCAAAACTATACCGAGTAAGCTGTAGGGTAGTGGTAGCAAGTTTATGGACTGTTTGTATCTCTGAAAAATTTGGCATCACTGCCTTAGGGCATTCTAGGTAGAGAAAGAACACCTGAAAAGGTATGAAAATGAGTGTTACATAGCAGATGACTGCTGTAAGTTGGATCAGTGTACTTTCAGCTGATTCTCTTTTGATCTCCTGCAGCTTCACAGGACAAGAAAAGAAGATTTTTTTTTTTTTTTTTTTGGTCTTTTTCCTTTTTATTGGTACCAGGGATCGAACTCACGACCGCCTGCTTGCAAGGCAGGTGCTTATGCCGCTGAGCTAAATCCCCAGCCCCGAAGATTAGCTCAGCAGCATAAGCACCTGCCTTGCAAGAAGGCAGTCGTGAGTTCGATCCCCAGTACTGATAAAAAGGAAATAGACAAAAAAAAAAAAAAAAATCATCTACCAAGTACAGTAATGGTGAAAATATGTTCAACATACTTCACGCATACAAAAAAAGTATGCTGTAGCTGGGTGCATACTATAGCTAGGGATTGTTGCACACACCTATAACCCCAGCACTTGGGAGGCTGAGGGAGAAGAATCTCCAGTTTCAAACCCAGGCTACAGGGTATATTTCAGGCCAACCTGGACTATATAGTAAGACCTTTCCTCAACCAACCCATCCCCACCCAACCCATCCCCACCAAAAAGAAACTAAGTCACAGCGGAAAGTAATTTTGTTGTTTTCTGTTTTTTGAGACAGTGTTTCACTATGTAGTTCAGGCTAGTCTTAAACTCACTCTGTAGCCCAAGCTGGCTTTGAACTCAGTGATCTTCCTGCATCAGCCTCCTTAGTGCTGGAATTACAGATGTGTGCCACCACACCCAGTAGTAATTCCTAACAAATGTTAAAATCAAGAAAATATTTGGTTATGTTTCAGTTACTCATTAAATTTTTACTGAAACATAGCCTATTCCTTCAATGTTATAGTTAATCAGGCCTTTAAATATGTAGTCAAATTTAAAATGAATAATTCATTTTCTTAAAAATAGAAATATCTCCATCTCTACATTTTGTATATGTCTCTTCAGTTTGTTGACAATTTCAATGAATTCTGAAATCAGATTGACTAAACTCAGATTTCTGTTTTGTTAACTTACTGTGTAATCTTGAGCAAGCTACTTGTGGTTTATGGTTTTCCTGACTGTAAAATAGTGATGATAATGGTGATATTTGTAAAATAGACTTGTTAAGGAACTTTATGAGATGACATATTTGACATTACTAGTATAATGTGTGCCATGTTGCCTGAGTGTATAATACATATTTGGTATTGTTTTATTTTTTGTTTTGTAATATGTTTTACAACATAGTCTAGCCCAGATTTGAACCCAGTATGTAGTCCAGGCTGGTTTGGAACTCAGTCCTCCTGCCTCAGCCTTCCTAGTGCTGGGATAACAGTCATGCACCACCAAATACATCCAGCATTGTAAAATATGTTTTTGAAACTAAATGTAAACAACTTTTATGCGTGTGTATATATTCTAGTCCTCAACTTTTAGGGTACTTTTAATCTTACTTTCTTCATATAAATTTTATTCATATCTTGTTTTTTTATTTTATCACATAGTCTTGCAAAGTCACTAAACTGCCCAGGCTGGAATCAAATTTGTGATCCTCCTCCTCAGCCTCACAGAGTATTAGGCCACCATGCCTGATTCCACATAAATTCCAATTTTGCTTTTGTCACTTAATGTCAGCCTAGGATTTTATACTTTGTTTAGTTGTCTCTTTTCACCTTCTTAGCAAATCAAGAATGTATTTCCAAAGTGCATAGGAGTGTACCTTACTCTGTAAATTTTTCATAGGAAGAAAAGTCTTGTTTTGAGAGGGGGTGTCAGGAATTGAACTCAGGACTCACACTTGCCAGGTAGGCGCTGCGCCACTGAGCTAAATCCTGGCCCTAAGAAAAAAAATCAGGTTGGTTATAATAGTTGTCTTAGGGTTATGATTAGGGATTAGCTTACAAGGACTTCATTTATTTCTTAGATGTTCAGTGTATTCTGTTTAAAGTAGGATTTACCTGTTTGCCTAAACAACCTTACTTGATTCAAAAACAGAAGGTTTTATTTATTTATTTTTTTTCCCTGAGAGAGTCTCCCTCTGTAGTTCAGACTGACCTTGAACTCAATAGCCCAGGCTGCCTTCAAACTCATAGCAGTCCTCCTGTCTCAGCCTCTTGAGTGCTGGCAGTATAGTTGTGGGTAATTTACCCTATGTGCCTTTGTCTCACTGTAAAGACCCCTTAGCCACCTTAGCTAGAACACCTGTAATTCCAGCACTTAGGGAGCTGAGGCAGGAAGGGGCATCTCTTGGAGTATAAGGTCAGCCAGAGCTACACAGTGAGTTCAGGAGCTACATAGTTTAAGGCCATCCTGGGCTTCATAGTGAGCAAGAACCTGTCTCAATCCTGCCCTCCCCAAAAAAGACTCCTTGCAGTCTCTCTCCCTGCCTAGTCCAGAATGGGGAACCAAAGGTCTAGCTTCTCTTTGACAAGTACAATGATGATACTTCTCTGTACTTTCAACTGAGAAATCTTCTCAGTAGGTGAATTTTTTGTTACTCACTTACTCAGAGCTCAGTAACCATTTTTGGGAAGGGGACAACACAGGGTTTGGCTATATATATAGTTCAGGCTGATTTTTGACTCACTCTGTAGCATCAGGCTGGCATTGAAGTCACAGGGATCCTCCTATAGGTGTGGGCAAACAACTATAATCTCATTTTTCTTTGCATTTTCATTTTGTGCTCTTAATTCTTTAATCTGCTGCCGATCTTTATAATTTTATACATATTGTTACCATTTCTGATTCAATTTCCTTCTGCATTTGGCCTGTGTCTTTTTCTTTTCAGTCTTTGAGTCTCACCGTAAACGTTAAACATTTAAGATACGTTCCATCTTTCCAAATTCTCTTCATAGAACTCTTTGTAGTTATATTTACTGTGTGTTATAATTATGCATTTATATGATTATTCCCCATCTGCCCTGAGTTCATATAACTACATCTAACAATATGTCACAATTCTCAAAACATACTTTGGGGGCTTTCAGAAAATATTTTTGACATAATGAAAGGACAGATTAAATGATAGGATTGCTGGAGGGTTTCTTTTCTAGCAAAGTCAGTAGAATGTATTATGGTAGAAGTCAAGAATTTCAAATGTAGCAGGTGTGCTAAATCCAGCAGAGAATATGGGACTAGAAATTATCTATTGTAAGCAGCGTAACAGAATAGTAGTTACAAGAACAAGGCAGATCTGGCTGTGCCTTTTTTATTTTTGGAAAATTTTGCTGCTAACTACATTTAAATAAACATAATGCAAATACAGTTAAGACATATCTTCGTTGCTAGCCCCATGTTCAAGACAGAAGCCATTTAAAAAAAGGGGGGGAACTATCTTCATGTGTTACCGTGAGAAAATTGGATTATCAAATTATATAGAGCTGAGATTTTGCACCCAATCTAGGCTTTCTAATTTGCATCACTCCTAAGCAGATGTAGTGGTTTACAACAGTTTATCATTTAAATGTGTATTAAGATATCATAACTTTTATTTTTGTCTTTTTTCTGAAGCAGAATCTTCCTATGTTGACCAGGCTGGCCTCAAACTTTATTCCTCTTTCATCAGCTTCTAGAGTTCCAGGATTGGGGCTGGGGATTTAGCTCAGCGGCATAAGCGCCTGCCTTGCAAGCAGGCAGTGGTGAGTTCGATCCCTGGTACCGATTAAAAGGAAAATGACAAAAAAAAAAGTCACTCTGAATCATATTGTTAGTTTATCATCCTTTGTGTTGATACATATGTCCTGATATAGTTAGTAATTTCCTAAAAAATTTGTTCATAGCTGTAATCTATGCAAAAGGGTTTTTTGCCACAAAGATACTGGTTTTTTGTTTTTTAATAATCGGTTTTTCTGGGTTTTTCCAGACATTTGAAAACATAAATCTCAAAGTTTGCATGTGGGATAAAGGTTGAGTTTGCTTCTTTGAGCAAAGCGATGCCATCAGTCTTAGTTTTCTTTTTCTCCTTGGAACTGGATTTTGCATTGAATGTTAGAGTGAGAACAAGAAGAAGTTGTGTAACATGTTATCTTTGACCCTGGATAGGAAACCTGGATTGTGTAGGTTTAGGTATCTTTCCAAAAGTGGACACAATATCACTCACAAACAACTTTGCTTTGAAAATTCAAATAACAAAAAAAAAAAAAAAAAAAGAAAATTCAAATAACAGCATTCTGGCAGCTGCTAGAGGGACTGTTTTTCAAGTAGTTTACATTCAGGAGATTTAAAAATACTCTGTTGTAAAATTTGTTCAGAATTTCAGCATGCCTTTATTAGAAACGTTAGTGTGTGGGGTTTGTCAATAGTGATTTTCTAGTTTCAGTACCAAGTGGATTCACAAAATATGCCCATACTCTTCCTCCGTTAGTTTATGAAAATATGAAATTTTTATTTTTTACATTTCTAGAGGGGTAATGAATATTCTTAAATTGGTCTGTTTATTGAAATTTCTGTTTATTGAAACCTTGCTGTTTACTAATGTGTCACATAGATTTAGTTTTTCCCATTGTTAGAATGAGACTAGTGTCTCTCCCAAAGCCTTCTCTAGTGTTTTTGATAGTGAATAAAAACCAGTTAAAAGTGATTTCAGTTATTTGGGGGAAATGCTAAAATACTATTTTTTTGTTTGTAAATGTTGAAGTTCCGGAATTCTCTCATTACAAATTTTTTCAGGGGCTTTCATACATTTTTATGAATAATAAATATAAAAGCAGTTGTTTTGTGTAAGTTGTTAAATGTTGTTTTTATACCACAAAGGAATTGTTTTAACAACTAACCAGAAAGATAACTAGTAGGCCTATTAAATTTCCATTAGTGAAATGAAGCAGAGGATAATGATTAGAAATTGTATAGAAAACAAGAAAGGGAAAAATAAAATAGAAAAACGGACAAATTGAAATAAAATATAATTCACATAAAGTATAGAATTAATTCAACAAACATTTACTATTCTAGATACTAGGATACTTCACAGCTGTCTTCTGAGTGCTGCTGAAAGGAAACTGCAGCTCAGCTGATAGTCAAAGCATCACTCCACTCTAGTGGGGGTGCAGGTAACCATTGGCCTTGACAAAATTGAGACTAGGAAAGAACCACGGCTCACTCTTGTTATCCCCAAAATGCTAAAACTCCAAAGGGCTGTCACCATCATAGCCAGTTTAATGGAAACTCATGGAAAGCAGTGGCAGGTGTAAATCAAGTAGCTACTTTTCCCATTGTTCTGTAGAGCTACTACCCTGATAGCTGCAGGTATCCTTGAGACTTTATAGCCTGCACAAGATTTCAGCCCTGACTGCAGCAGGAATGAATCTGGACCAGTCACAGGTGTCACCATGGCGGAATTTAACTTGGACCAATTGTAGACCTGTGATATGAACAAAGCCAAATAAGTGCCACCCCCTGCTGCTTAACTAAGCAGCACTCCCTTCATACTTCTCAGGTTAGTACACAAGAACTCCCTCAGTACCATAAAACAAAAACTCTTGACAATTTCTTATAAAAAGTTTAAACACTGAGACCAACCTAAAACCAGTAAAATATTTACGCTCAATAAAACTTAATTCTCACAAGTGCTCACTTGGCAGGTACAAGGTCCTGAGTTTGATTCTGGACCAAAAAAAAAAAAAAACAAAGCCACCAACCAAACAAAAAAACACCTTAATTTTATTCAACTGAAATGTACAAAATATATTCCTTTCAAATTGATGGATGCTAAAATATAAAATCTTATTTTTTGAGCTGAACATGGTGCTGCACACCTGTAATCTCAGTTCTTGGGAGGCAGAGAAAGGAGAATCATAGCAAGTTTGAGGCTTTCAAGGCCAATCTTAACTATATAATGAGACTGTCTCAAAAAACAAAAAATTATTTTTAACTTCAGTTACATTTGCTGGAGCATCCATGGCAGGTGTTATAACAGCGTTGAGTTATGACAGTGATTCTTTTTTTTTTTTTTGGTACCAGGGATCGAACTCACAAACTCATGCTTACCAGGCAAGCCATTGAGCCACTGAGCTAAAACCCTGGCCTACGACAGTGATTCTTAAATTTTTTTATTTCCACTCTACACCTTGTTTACTGTATCTGTAGAATAACGTATTTTAAATGTATTTATAACTAAATGAATTTAAATTTATTCTCAACTACATTTGGATTTGTGTAACTCTGATTTTGGGTGTTTATTTCCTTGTCCCTTTTTTTCTGATAAATTTGTGTTATTTTCTGTTCTGCAGAGAAAGAGATGCTGGTCAGAAGTTTTGGAAATCCCTGTTTTCTGTGGAATACAATTTTGTAAAATTTTCACAAGATTCGTTGGCAATAATATAGGCTTGTGATGGACCCTAGAAGTATTGCTATGTTAGGATTGGGTTCTGATTCCGAAGGTTTTTCAAGAAAGAGTCCTTCTGCCATCAATTCTGGCACACTGGTCAGCAAGAGAGAAGTAGAGCCAGAGAACAACACAAAGTCTGAGGAAGAGGACCTTCGCAAGCGAAATCGAGAAAGAAACATTGAAACAGGGAAGGATGATGGTTTGACTGATGCACAGCAGCAGCAGTTTTCAGTTAAAGAAACAAACTTTTCAGAGGGAAATTTAAAATTGAAAATTGGCCTTCAGGCTAAGAGAACTAAAAAACCTCCAAAGAACTTGGAGAATTATGTATGTCGACCTGCTATAAAAACAAGCATCAAGCACCCAAAGAAAGCACTTAAAAGTGGGAAGATGACAGAGGAAAAGAATGAACACTGTCCTTCAAAACGGGTAAGTAGAATTCTCAACCATGTATGGTACTGGCGATATTTGGGTTTCTTGTCTATTAATTTTTATCTAACCTACGTACATATATGAGGAAGTTTGATTTTAGTCTTTACTATTTCCAAATGGTATGTCACCAATGTAATAAAAGCTGTATATGTATTTTTATTTGAAAATTATGACATTTTAAATAGTGGGTACTCAGATTGTTGCTTTCAGTGTGATGCTAGAAAAAATACTGGATTTGTAGATAAGGAACCTAGATTGGAATCCTGCTTCCCTATTTACTAATAAGAGATCATGGACAAATTAACAGAAGAGAAATTGAAGATCAGAGTTGTCAAAACAGTTGTAATACTAACCTCCAGGATGGTTGTTCCAGGACATATTCTGGAATATGTTGAAAACTTTCGTTAAATGAATTATTTTGTAAAGTATTCCTGTCATGCCTCAAGGCAAGTTAATATACTAAAAATGTTAGCCAAGCACAATAGCTGTAGTTGCAGTTGCTTAAGAGGCTGAGGCAGGAAGACGCTTGTAAGTGGCATGTGTGTCTGTACACAGAGTTGGAAGTATTCTTACACACAGTAGAGCTAAGCAAAAAGAGTTGACTTAACATTTTGGTTAAAATTTAGGAATATGCCTTATTGTTCACAATGACTTGGTTTTTAACATTCTTCACTGTAAAATTCATATGCTTTTTAAGTGTTGCCAGAAACCATAATACTGCAGGCAATTTGTTCTTCAAATTGCTATGGCATCCAGAAATTTTTAATACTTGCTGCCCTCCATGAGGTCATAGAGATGTGAGATAGCTTGGGATGACTTGTTGAAAAAATGTGTGAATAAGTTAATAAACTTAAGATCAGGAAAAAATGAGTACTGTGCCATTTCTTTTTGTTTCTTGGAGTTTTTTGTTTTTTTTTTTTTTTGAGACAGAGTTTCACTATACAGTTTAGGCCTTGAACTCATTTCAGCAGTCGTCCTGCCTCAGCTTCCTGAGTGCTGGAATTACAGGCGTGCACCACTATACCTGGCTTGTGCCAGTTCTTACTGTATGAAATTAATGCATAAAGTAAGTAAAATGTGTGGTAAATGTGATACAATACAAATTTAGTGTCTTTACTAGACAAAGTAAACATAGTTAAGAAAATGAGGCTGGGGGCTGGGGATTTAGCTCCGTGGCATAAGTACCTGCCTTGCAAGCAGGTAGTCGTGAGTTCGATCCCTGGTACCAATAAAAAAGAAAAAAAAAAGAAAATGAGGCTATGCATGGTGGCACATACCATAACCCCCAGCACTTGGGAGGCAGAAGCAGTAGGAACCCTGTGAGTTCAAGCCTAAATTACATAGCAAGAGCCTGTTCTCCAAAAGAAGAGAGAAAAGAGATCACTATATTTGGATAGCTAGGAGGACGGCAGGAATTTGTTTTGAGACAGGATCTCACTGTGTTGCCCATGGTTGGTTGGTCTCAAACTTGCAGTGTTCCTCCTGCCTCAGCCTCCCAAGTGTTAGGATTATAGGTGTGTGCCCCCCATTACATGATTAATAATTAATTGATGTAAAGTATATGTAATATAGAACTTACTATTTTAGTCATTTTAAGTATACAACTCAGTGGTATTAATTACATTTGCAGCTGGGTGTGGTGGTGCACACCTGTATCCCAGCACTCTGGGAAGCAGAAGTAGGAGAATCACTATGAGTTTGAGACCAGCCTGGGCTACATAAGCAAATGCAAGGCCAGCCTGCACTACGTAATGAGACCCTATCTTAAAAAAAAAAACCAAAAAACAAAAAACCCTGCAATATGTGTGACTGTTACTACACTTCCAAAACTTTTTCATTACCCCCAAACAAAAACTATGTAACCATCAATCAGTAACTCTAGTAACTGACAATGTCTAATATACTTTTTTTTTTGCCTATTTTACCTACCTCACTCATGTATCTGTACATACATGATATACAATACAATATTTGTCTTGTTTTACTTTACATAGTGTCCTCAAGGTTAATTCATGTTGCAGTTTATACCAGGATTTATTCTTTCTTTTTTTCTTTTTTTTTTTGGGGGGGGATGAGGTATTGCTGTATAGTTCTGGCTGGCCTTAAACTCAGTGTGCAGCCCAGGATAGCCTCAAATTTATAATGATACTGCTGTCTCAGGCTCCTGAGTGCTGGGATTAGAGGCATTTGCCACCACGTCTTGTGCCGAATTCCTTTTAATATCAGAATAGTATGTCATATGGATATTGATAAGAGTCTGGACAGGGATACTACCAGTTTGAATGAGCCCACTCACCAAGTTAGAGAAACATAGGTTTTACTTTATGTCAGTCACAGAGGATATGTCAGTAGGTCACAGATGATGCATCAGTAAACCACAAACCTGCTGTTTCTCAATAGCTTGCCAAAAAAAATGCTATTTAAAAAAAGCCTCTTAGACTGTAAAAGATACCTCTGCTGTGCTCACAGAGAGGTCTCTCTCAAGTTTAGCAATAAACCTGCTTGGACTATCAATTTTGTGTTTTCTCTTTCTCTGTCAGATAGACTTTTGTTTTTAATCATTCCACTGCCCAGATTTAGTGGTATGTGTGTGAAATCCTACCACTTTGGGAAACTGAGGCAGGAAGAATACAAGTCTGAGTCCATTATAGGAAATTTAGCAAGTTTGTTAGGCAGTGTCTCAAAAGGACTGTGATGTTGCTCAGTGCAAAGGTCGTTTGTTAAATACCCAATGGAGTTGTGTGTGTTTATCATCTGTTGTTAAAATCTTGGTTTTGCCTCTACCTCTAGCTGTAGTGAATAATGTTGCAGTGACCATTGTTATGTCACTAATCTGTTGGAGATCTTGGTTTCAGTTCTTTGGATATGTACAATCACCCCTCTGTATCCTTAGGATTGGTCCCAAAACTCCTTTGTTTACAAAAATTCTTGGATTCTCAAGTCTCTTCTATAAAATAGCATAATACTAATGTTTAACCTATGTACTTTCTTGTATACTTTAAATCATTTCTCAATTACTTTTAATAGATAATGCAATATGAGTGATATGTAAATAGTTATATGGTATTATTTGGGGAGCAATGACAAGAAAAAACATCTGCTCATGTTCAGTACAGATGCAGTTTTTAATCTCGAACATTTTCAGTCCAAGGTTGGTTGAATCTATGCTTTTGGATTTCATAGGTAGTGAGGGCTTAGATGTGGAGTTCATAAGATAATCTCTGGCTGGCTTTTTGAGAAAATTCAAGCAGTTTTCCGTGTGTGCAGCTCACTTCATATTACCAACAACAGATGAGGGATCTAGTGTTTCCAGAACCTCTCCTTCCTTCTTGTTTTCTATTCCTTCCTTGGCATCCTAAAGAATATGAAATTGTAGCTCACTGTGGTTTTGATTGGGCCAGGGATGTAACTCAGTGGCACAGTACCTGCCTGGCAAGCTTGAGGTCATGAGTTTGATTCCCAGTATAAAACAAAACAAATGTAATTTTGATTTATAGTTTGATTTACTGTAAATCAAACTGATGACTAATGATTTCAGCATCTTTTCACATGCTTATTGACAATTTGTGTATCTTACAGAAATATATGCTCAAATCTTTTGACCATTTTTGAGGGGTGGTAGTGTTGAATTTTCAGAATTCTTTTGTGTAAGAATTGAAAGTACTTTGTGTGTTTTGTGCAGTGGAAATCTGAGGTCTTCATTTGGTGGGTACAGTTGGCCCACCAATAGTAAGATGATGGTCCATGAAAAAGGGAAAGCCTAATTAGAGTTCTGCTCTGTGTTTTGAAGCTGCTACAGTTGTCATTTTTATTTATTTATTTTTATTTTGAAGGTGGTAAAATACAATAGAGTAAAGTCAATTGAGACAATGCAGTGAAATTGGTACTTCACAGCAGGTTACCAGGATAACAATAATAGGTACCATAGTATATCTCATTATCTTCACAGTAGTTGTCCTTTCAATCAGATATAGCAAAATCAAACCAAGCATCATAAAACCTGTCAAAACAGAGTATTGACTAGAGCAATACAATTAATCAAAACAAAGCAAAATAGTGATAACAATATTTGCCTTCAAAGAGATGGTAGAAGGAAATCCCCTATATTTGCTATATTGCATATGGTCATCCTCCCAAGAGATGCTCAGACCTTTGGCTCCCATTTGCTAACGGGGTGAGTGGGATGTTTGATTCTCAGCCTGCATGATGGTAGACTCATGGCTGCCTACCAGGGAGGTGAGCGGGTTGCTTTGTTGCCCAGCGCCCTAAGTTCCAACATGGAACAGATCTTAGGAGACACTGGCTGGCTTGTTCTATCCTTGGGTCACCTTCTGCTCGCTCGAGCCATGGCTGCCTACCAGAGGGTGAGCATATTGCTTTGTTGCCTGGCGCCCTAAGTTCCAACATGGAGCAGATCTCGGGAGACACTGGATGGCTGGTTCTTTCCCTGGGTTGCCCACCACTCACTTGAGCCACAGCTGCTTACCAGGGAGGCAAACGGGTTCCTTTGTTGCAGTTGTTATTTTTAAAATTACAGTTTTCCTTGTCACCACCACCTGTTCACCCCTCCCAGCCTTTGTTTCCAGGGTCTTGTTAGATAGTTCAGTCTCACCAGTGCTGAGATCACAGATGTGCACCACCATGCCTGGCTACCCTCTGCCCACTTTTTAAATTTCCTACGTCAGTATTTTAGAAATAACTGGCAAATGCAGTATGTGCAAGTTTTCCATGTTTTCTTCTAAGGGTTTTATGATTTTGACTTCTGTGATTTGTTGTTTGTTTGTTTTGAGACACGGTCACACTTTGTAATTTGGGCTGCCTTAAGCTCAAATGACCTTCCTGCTCTAGCCTCCACACATTGGAATTGTAGGTGTGTACCACTACACTTTGCTATGTTGAGGATCTTGATCCATTTCAAGTTAAATTTTGTATATGGTATAGGGATTTAACTTCATTCTGTTTCACATGTGGAACACTTTTTTTATCATCATTTGTTGTATCCTTTCCAAGTCAAATGATTTTGATACCTTTAAAAATATAACCATATATGTGGGGGTTTGGTTTTGGGTTCTGTTCCATTCTGTTGGTCTATATGTGTTATGATTGAAAAATACAATGAACATTAAAATTTTTGTTTGTTATTGTACAATGAAAGACAGACACATTGCCATTAACCCCCTCAAAACACTTTCCTTCACTTCCAACAAACTTAACCCTGTTCTTGCCACTTTTTGAAGTGGTTCTAGAAGTCTTTTGGAGGATCTTTTGTTGTACTGCTGTGGACGCCTTCTGAATCAATTCAGAATATTTACTTTTCATGGTAGTTTTGACTTTGGGGAAGACCCAGAAGTTGCAAGGTTATCATATCCGATGAATAAGGTAATGTTTTCTATAAGCCTACGTTTTGGTGAGTGGTACTCAGTAGCAATTTTCACCGCATTCCTTTGTAGGTTTTTTTTCACTGCTTTTTTTATTTTTTTTTTAACCTTGTAAAGATAGTCCTGAAAGAAGACTCTGTAAACTGTTTCAGAAAGTGACAGGAGCGATAGACTAGGTGTATTTGAAGTGAGAGTGACTATTTATTTATTTATATTTGGTAGCAGGAATCTAACTCAGGATCTTGTGCTTGCAAGGCAAGCACTGTACCACTGAGCTATGTCCTTGGCAAAAGAGAGGTGTAAGTTTCAATATAAGGGTATATGAGTGCTCCAACTTTGCTGTTTCACACGATTGTTTTGGCTTTTTGAGATTATGATTTGATACGAATTTTAGGATGTTTTTCCATTTCTTCAAAAAATGTTTTGCGATTTTTGACAGAAATTGTAGAGCATTTGTAGTTCATTTTCAATAGTAATTGTCATCTTTACAGTATCAAGTCTTCCAACCTGTGAATATGGAATGTCTTTCCTTTAATTTAGGTCTCTAGTTTCTTTCTGCAGTACTTTATAAATTTTTCAGTGTATAAACTTTTCACTTCCTTGGTTAAACTTACCACCATTTTTTGTTGCTAGTGGAAGTAGAATTGCTTTTAGTTTCTTTTTTAGATTTTTCATTTTAAATATATAGAAATGTAACTGATTCTATATCCTACAACTTTGCTGAAATCATTCATTAACATAATTTGCTCATTCTATATATACCATATACATATGTGTAAACATGTATAACATGACATATGTAAGACATAGTTTTAATTTACTTGATTTACTCCTATCATTCAAGATTTAAAAGAGAAAAAGCAGTGAAATACTATTGAAGTACTATTTTTGTATAAATCTTACCTTATAGTCTCACAAAGTATAAGAATAAAATTACAGACTGAAGGAGGAAGTTAGAAGAGTATTATTGGTAATAAGAGAAATAGCTCTTAAGAGAAGTAGCTCTTGTCACAAGTAAGTGGCTTTTTCTTTTCTTTCTTCTTTTTTTTTGTTTTGTTTTGTTGTGTTTTGTTTTGTTTTGAGACAAGGTCTCACTGTGCAGTTCAGGCTGCCCTTGGGCTCACTTTGTAACCCAGGCTGGTCTCAAACTTGCAACCATCCTCCTGCCTCAGCCTCCTGAGTGCTGGGATTATAGGAGTGCGCCAGCATGCCCAACTAGTGGGTGGCATTTTGAATGAAAGTCCAAATTGTCTTTCTTGTCCTGTTCTTGTATGAAGAAACAGAATGAAGAAGTAAATCATTCCTCTCATTCGAAGCAAATGCATTTAAAGAAAACTGATCATTTTGTATTTCTAATGTTCCTCAAAGTGCAGTCCAGAGGTGGGAAGGAACTGTCAATTATAGCATATTCTGCCCAAGAACCATCTTCCTGTGTTTTTATTTTTAAGCTTCACTAGCAGCAGAACTTCAATTAGCTCTTAACATATGCTCTATTTTCTTTTTATCTAGCTCTCTCTACTCTGTTATACACCATTATACTTCCCCCACAAAATAATATGCACAGTATCTTTAACTGTCACCAAGGAAGATGAATGCAGGTCTAGCTGCTTCCTGTTAGTATAGGGGATCTGGTGGTTAGGACAATTCTCCTGTCTCACTCAGCCTTACTAGGGCTGATGTTCTAATAGGTATGTACCACCCTGCCCAGCTGTTTTTGTTTTTAAGACAGCATCTCACTAGACAGCTCAGGCAGGCCTTATGTTTTGTGATCATTCTGTTTCTCTGCACTCTTAGAGGTTTAAGCAGGAGGGTTTCAAGTTTGAGCCCACTCTAGGCAATTCAGCAACTTGGGAAGACCTGTCTCAAAAATTAAAAAGGATTGAAAGATACAACTTTGTAAAAGACTCTTTAAGTTACCACAAAGAAAAAAAAATCTTATTTTGTTCTAATTTTCCATTTTGTCACTGTTACTTCTATAATTGCTACTGTGATAGTTTTAATTATGTTTTATAGATATGACTAATACCTCATTATTCATTATTGTATGTTAATTTACAAATGAAATGCAATTTTGTTGAACTTTCTAGAGTTTTTCCAGCAGATTATTTTTTGTATTTATTCATCTGTAATAGAAGCCTTTCAATTTGTTTTGCCAGGAGTTAGAGTGTAAATGACCTTTTACACTCTTACTTTATCTCTAGACTATGAGTGTTCAACCAATCAACTTGCCTGGGCTTCACTGAATGAAGAAAAACTTCATTGGGCCATATATAAAATACATACTATAGTTAATCTATATAAGTAACAAAACTTCCATTAGTTTTTTATTTTTTATTGTAACATTGACACAAGCCCAAGTTTAATGGTTGTATAAGAAAACGTACATGTCTTCTTATAAAGCCAAACACTTCTCTTCAGAGACACACACATGTAGGGTTGAAATATAATTAGTAATGGCAGTGTTTTACTCATTGGGTCACACAAGCACAACTACTGTTAACATCTAATATATACAGGTTTTGATTTAACAGACTAGGGGAGTAGGAAGGAGCTACAGTTAGCATAGCCCTGTACTGTGCTTTCTGGTGTTCCTTGATTGCCTATGCAGTCTGCACTGTGCAATTATGTGACAAAAAATACTATAATAATTAAAGGGTGCAATCTTGTGGGACCACACTTTCAGCTATTCAGGGCCACATATGCTGCAGGTTGGACAAAACTGTTCTAGACCATGGTTTGGTGTATTTACCTTCTGGACAACTGTACATATAGAGTCTGCCCCCTTTTCACATTTTCTCTTTCCTTTTTTCTTTTCTTTCTTGGCTTTTTGGAGATTTTTCTTAACTTCCTCTATGACCAGGAGTGCAGTAAACATTTTATCTTATGTTGGAGTAAGTTACTTTGTTGTAATAAAGACTTTTTGTAGTATTTAATGAGTCATTTACTAGAAGTAGCTATCCCGATTGTTTCATAAGAAATGTGTTCATTGTTAATTTTAGAGCAGATTTTCTTGCCTCCTTTGTTCTTTCTAAAGTGGAAAGGAAAAAATTTAGTTGTAAATTTCCTACAGAAGTTTGAATTTGGCTTTCTTGCAACATCATCTGCCTCTGTGTCATTTTATAAATTGTGAGAATGGTACATTCATTCTTCTGCAGTATTTTAGAAAGTAAGAGTCGTAATGCTGCATTTATCACACTAACTTACAAGGTAGTGATGCATTTCTTGTTAGAAGTTAAGTCATATTCCAGCTTTTGTAATTTTGTGTAACTTGTTAGCACATTTTAGCTAGCATACTTTGTGGTAAATGAAAAATAAAATATCTCCTATGAAAAATAATTAAAAACTAAAAATTGATTGAACAGAAAGAAATTAAGAGGGGAGTGTAGGTATTTCACTGCCATTGCATACTCATTGCAAATTACAGGTAGGATTGTTGCTTATTGCTGTATTGAGTAACATGTTACCTGTTAGTTTACCATGCTGTAGTCTACACACATTTTAATGAATACAATGAATAATATAGGTAGCCACAATTATAATTTCTCTTCCAAAAGATAATTTTTTGTTTAGAAAAGAAACATTTACATGCAAATTTAAAAAGCAGTCCTTTGACAATGCAATGTTGAATTTCCATTAATGATTTTTTTTTTTTTTTTTTTTGGTGTTTGTTTGTAATACTGGAGATTGAACCCATCTCCATGGCATGTTAAGCATGTGCTGTATCACTGAATTACATTCCCAGTTCCCCCCATCTTTTAAAAAATTTTATTATTTTCAGAACAGCATCTCACTAAATTGCCTAGCTGACTTTGAATGCATGATATTCCTGCCTTAGCCTCCAGTGTAACTGGGATTACAGGTGTGCATTTTATCTAGCTATTGTAGAAAATTACCAAAACTCACATTAATTCAAGTACTAGACTTAAGGGTTGTTGGCCTGAGATTTTATTAAAGTTCAGAACTGGTAGATTACTGTGGATTCTTGTGAAAATACAAGAATGACAATGATGGCTACGCTACCTTAACCTCTTGCTTCATATAGATGATTCTACTGGCTACTTTTCAGATGCTACAAACAAAATTCAGTTACTTTGAACCAGGCAGGGAGGTACTTGCTAATAATGCCAGCACTCAGGAGGCTGAGGCAGAAAGATTGCTGTGAGTTTAAGTCCAGCCTGGGCTACATTATGAGCTCAAGGTCAGCCTGAACTGAAGCCCTACATAGCAAGACCCTGTCTCAAAAAATAGTGTTGTTTTTAGCAGCGTAGAATAAGACTTAAAGAATAAGACTTTAAAATAAGACTTGCATGACTAAAACTTGGGCCTTGTGCCCTTGCCTTTAATACTAGCACTCTCTGGGGACACTGAGGCAGGAGTATTGCCTGGGTAACCTCGGGACTTGGTGAGACCATGTCTTGCTAAATAAATAAATCTCTTTGTGCATTGTTAATAGTGAACTGCTTTGGTGTCAACGCTAGAGTGAATGTCTAGCAGGAATAATATTGGGTCAGATTCTTTGAGCTTATTAAGTTCCCAGAATTACAGCAGCAGATGCCAGTAGAGGTTAGGTTTAAGAATATGTTGCAGCAGTTTAACTGTTAAAGAGAAGTGAGATAGATTGAACATTGTGGGTACAACTGGCAAAGCTCAGCTTGACCCTTTGGTGGTGTTGCCCTGTTTAAAGATTACAGTTGGCATGTGTGTGATTTTTAATCTAATCACTTCAAAAATGTAGTAATTTAGAATTCTCTGGCGCTAAGGATTTAGCCCTGTGCTAGAACATTTTTATAGCATGCTCCAGGCTCTGGGTTCAGTCCTTGAGGGGATAGGACATAGAATCCTCTTACAAAAGGAAATACATTTATTTGATGTCTTGTATCCACTTTTCTTACCCTCTACCATGAGCTAAGCAGTTAAAAAAAAAATACAGGATGAATTCCAGAGTCAACTTAATAACCTTACCCGTTCTGTTACAAATGAGTATTACTTTGCACCAACAAATGCTTAAAAGCTGGAGTTAAGAGAAATATACACAAAAATATAATAGGAATAGTAGCTTATATGTTAACTCTGATTTCCTTGGAACTACTTATTGTGGATGTAGATCTTTCTTTAATATGGTTTTATGGTATTTCTCTTTTTTTTTCTCTTAGACTTACTTATTTTTGGTGTCAGGGATCGACTCATGACTTCCTGGTCAGGCACTTACGCCACTGAGCTAAATCCCCAGCCTTCTAAGATTTTAATTTCTCTCATCTATTATCTAAATTCAGAGAATACACTGTCAAAAGAAGACAATGTCAATAAAGACACCAGAAATGACTTGTATTGTTAAAGTGATGTTGTAACCAGAACTCACTCTTAAAAAAATATTACCTAGTTGATCTTTTCTGCTCCTTCTTTTAAAAAGCCAGGTCTTGATCAATTTTACACTTTCACCTTCAATTTTGGAAAACATCTCATTGTATAAACTTACAATACAGAGTTCTGCAACTACATGAGGAAGTCACGTTAGGAGGGGTACAAAAGCATTTTGAGAAAAATGTGCAGATTAGTCACTTTCCTTGTCACTGGGACAAAATATCTAATATCCACAGTTTAAGCCATGAGGGATTTGTTTTGGCTCACAGCTTGGTGGAAGAACAGGACAAAAGGGCAGTGTTCATTCAGGTCAGGATGGCCAAGAAGCAGAAAGAGAAAGAAAGAACTAAAGAGGGAGATATACCCAGATCATACTTCCTACAAATGTATTCAGTGGTAAATTTATTAGTGGGTTAATCTACTAGTGACTAAAGTAATTCCATAATCCATTAGCCTTCCAAAAGAGCTCTACCTCTGAACACACTTTAGGAGACATTGTAGAGCTAAATTATCATAATAGGTAGATGTATGCACTATTTTTGGCAAAGTTACCATCCTAACTGTTGGAAGGTTTAATAGTAAGTTTTCCAGTGAAAGCAGGAAAACAAGATTGAGTTCTTTGAAATGCCACCTTTTTATTTTTCAGCAAAATCCTAGTAATTAGGCTGTTGTTTCTTGTTCAGTTCTTGATTGTATAGATAGGAAGTTCTAAAATAACTGCTAAAGTCACAAGCAAATAGTGCAAGTTATAAGGCAGAGTTACAAGCAGTTGTTGATTATAACAGTTTGGGTAATTATGACAGGAATTATCAAACAAAATTTCTAAGCATAATGACTTTTTTTCTTCTATTTTTTCAATTTCAAAAATTAAATTACCTGTGACATAAAAATTACAAAAATAAATTTAGTGTTACTAATTTCTAAATAAAAAGCAGAAGAAAAAGTTTATGCAGCAGAGAGAGAAGAAAAATGTTGAGGTAGAAAGAAGAAAGACCCTGCTGAAAACATCACCCAGCTCTATGAAATGAGTGCTCCGTGGAACTTCTGAGACAATTGATGTAGTCTCTGCGCTACCATTATCATTATTTGTTTTTAACATATGACATGTTGTAGCATAACTACTTATTTCTTGGTAGTGATAACGCCAGAGTATTAGAGTTATCTTTTTATCATTTGTACTTCATGACCAATACAGAAAATGCTTTGAAAACTGTTCACAGCCAGGCATGGTGCCATGTACCTATAATCCCAGCATTCTGGCAGTCTGAGGCAGCAGGACTGCCAAATTCATCCTCCACCTGGGCAACTTAGCAAGATACTGTCTCAGAATCACAAATAAAGGACTTGGGACATCACTCAATACAAAAACCCTGTGTTCAACCTCCAGTACTACAAAAAACAAAAAATGGCTACTTGGGAGACTGAACAGAAAGATTGTGAGTTTCAAATCAGCTTGGGCCACTAGTGAGACCCTGTCCTTAAATAAATAAATAAATAAATAAATAGCTCTAGGAATGTAGCTCAGTTATAGAGTGCTTGCTTACCTAGCACATGCAAGGACCTGGGTTTACTCCCCAGTATGACAGGGGAAAAAAATTAGTTTACTGAGACTGAAAGTAAGATTTTTTTTTGTTGGTACTAGGAAATGAACTCATGACCTTGCACTTGCCAGGCAAGCGCTTGAGCCACGGATCTAAATCCCCAGCCCTGAAAGTAAAATCTTTAAGTGTAAAATAACACCCTTAATATGTGGCTTGAAAATAGGATTTCTTTCCCTAATCCTAAAAACGTTGCTTTACTATTCACAATTGAACAGTTCATACTTTCTCTTGATTATACTCATTTACTAAAAATATATAATAAAATTTTTGTATCTCATAACCTGTACTTCCTTGTTTTTAAGAAATTAGTATTATTTGTAACAACACTGCTACCTGGGTCCATGATTTTCTATTAAAAAGTATCATTCCGCCCATATAAGAAAGAACCTACTAGTCTTACAAAAGATCATAGTTGGGCTGGGGATTTAGCTCAGTGGCATAAACGCCTGCCTTGCAAGGTCATAAGTGTCACCATGGTTGATTATGGTGACATGGTTATGAGTTCGATCCCTGGTACCAAAAAAAAAAAAAAAGAAGAAAAAATCATAGAAAAACTTCGCTTCAAATATTTCAGTACAATACAAAATGGCAAGGTACTACTTTTCCCATTATGAAGAATGTGTTCCCTTAAAAGGAGGGTAGAACCAGATCCCTTTTGTTGTACCTTGCAGCCTGTGCTGTAAATGTACCAGAAAGATCTAAGGCTGCCATAATTAGTTTTATTTATTTATTTTTGGTACTGGGGATTGAACTCATGATGTTGCACTCGCCAGGCAGGTACTTATACTGCTAAGCTAAATACCTGGCCACCATAATTAGTTTTTAATAAGGTTCATTTTCAATTCTTCCTTTCATTTTGTATTAGAAACGTCTCTTTAAAAAGTTTTACATTTGGCTTATTGAGCAGTGCTCAATGTAAAATGGAAGATATATCTATTTGGGTCTATATTGTGTTTTAATTTAATGTGAATAGAAGTATGACAACTGAATGCTTCTCATGTTAATCTTGTGAATGGAAAAAGTGATTATTGAATCAAATTGTTGGAAGACATAGCTTCCATAGTACCAGAGAATTAAGCCTAAATATTACCTTTTAATTTTGACACCTTAAATATCATTACTTTGACTTACTAAATCATATGCTACTTTTTATGGTTTTTTATCTTTCATTTTAATGATTATAAACCACTCCAGAGATGGTCACATGCAAGACTAAGTAAAGGCATATTAGTAATTCATTCTGAGGTACAGTCATATGGAAATTATTGAAGACTTCTGGATAGAGATCAGAATTAAAGGCCTATGTGATAAAACCTGGAGCTTTTAGTGAAAGTTAATTAATTGGGAGACATGGTTGACCATGGTGACAGAAGTTGCTTCCTGCCTGACCTCACTTTGTGAGTCAAAATCAAATCTCTAAATTGAACTTTCTCAACTAGTCAAATAGGAATTTGTGGGGAGAAATCATAGTAGAAAGATTATAGATTAAGTCAGATATGTTCTGTTGATAGTGACTTTTTTTCATATGAATAATAAACTAAGTATAGAAAACAATCTAAAGACTTGTTCTCTACTGCTAATCATGAGACAAATTGGTATCTTATGTTTGTTCCTTGAATTACAAGCAGTAAGAGCTCTTCAATGGTGGAAGTTCACCTCACATAATTTGTGTATTATTATCACTATTCTTCAGATGTTTTCTAAAGAAACTATACTTTATTTACTAATATATTTTGGCCTATTTTTAATTATAATGGGTTCAATATAGTATAATGAGAATGAGTATAGAATTTGAGATTCAGTCTAGGCTTCAGTTAGTCCAGTACCATATAGTAAACCAGCCATGGTGGCACATACCTGTTATCTCAGATGCTTGGGGAGCTGAGACATGATCTCAAGTATGAGTCTATCTTGAGCAATTTGGTGAGACTTTTTCTCAAAAGAAAAAATGAAAAGGGCTAGATGTGTAGCTCAGTGGTTAGAGTGCGTTAGTATTAGAAAGGAAGGGGCTGGGGGGAAGAAAGAGAGGTTGGAGGAAGAAAGATGGGGAGGGGCTCCATAGTGATCTGTTTCTGTTTTTTGCGAAAGAGTCTTACCATGTAGTCCACACTAGCCTCAAACTCCTGCCTCATCTGTGCCCAAGCACACCCACACAGTCATAGAAAATCATTGGTGATTTTCCACTAAAATGTCTGATCTGTTTAATTTTTTTATGATGTTTGTTCTGCATTTTCATCTTTCTTGCATGTTTTTGTTCTTTTGATGAACTGACACAATCTGAAATTTTGTAAATTTCTTAAAAGTGGCTTCTAAATACTTTCAGAAGCAAATTTAAGACTCTTGCTCTTATGTTTCACATTTCTACCATTTTTACAGGTGACTTAAGCATCATACAATCATTTGGAAAAATATATCCATAAGTCTTTTCTGTAGAAACTTGCAAAGAAAGTGTGGCCTACAAGATAAAATTGTGAGTTTTCCATTTGTATCTTCGCATTACATGCCCACTAATTTCAGTATCTCCTCCATCATAAAATGATAGGAGCAGCTTTGAAGTGGGTGTCATATAAGAAAATAATGTACATTTCTATTTTGTTTGAGACAGTATCTCACTGTGGAATGCAGATTGGCTTCCAACTCCCAGCAATCCTCCTGCCTTATCCTCCAGAGTACTTGGGATTGTTATAGTAGGAGAAATACAACTCCTAATCTGTTAGATGTCAGATGTGTCAAGTTCATGTCTCCTAAAATTGAATGAATTCAAAAGGAAAATAGAGGTTAGAAAGGTGGTACATACCTGCAATCTCAGCACTTGGGAGGCTGAGGCAGGAGGAGTACCATGACAGTGAGGCCAGCCTGAACTGTATAGTGAAACCCTGTCTCTAAAAAAAAAAAAAAAAATGGAGGTTAATAATAGGAAAGGTTTATTGAGAGATGGCTCCTGAAACGCAGAAGATGTCCCAAGTAGGTTGCTAATGAGGCCCTTTGTGAGGGATAATTTATAGAGCAAAGTCACAATGTGTGGACAATGTGAGTCAAACTATAATCAACCTATAGGGCTACAAGTATGGCTGCTTAGCTAATAATGATCCTGTAGGGAGGAAGCAGGGCACTCTGCAAAGGACATTGTTAAACTTGATATTGTTAACCTTGGTTTATCTATGACTTCTAAAACAGGAACACTGTTGGGAAGAGATTGGTCTAGGTGTTCTAGTCACCCACCCTGGTGTCTGATGCATATCTGGACTTAATGGACTGGCTGGTACTAATTACTGTATAGACTAAATTCTGCCTTTCCCTTAGGGAAGTATGCAAGTCTGACCATTGTAGCTTTATCTTGGAGTTTTGCCTTCAAATGTACCTCTAGCCACAATTCTGATGTCTGATGACTTCCTTGAGAGCCCAGTCCCTCTCTGACTGTATATTAATTTGTCTAACTTAGCTGCCTGTAATAGACTTACTAGCATGGCCCACCACACGTAGAAAAATATACCCTGATGCACTGTTGGCAGTGCGTGTCTGTGATTACAACTATAGGGAGAGTGAGCAGGAGGATAAGGAGTTCCTGGCCAGCCTGGGCTACACAACTAGTTCAAGCTGAAGGCTAACACACGCTATATATAATAAGACCATTTCAAATAGCCAAAAACAAAACAACACCCCCCCCCCAAATGAGAAGTCTTTTTCTAAAAATGGCTTGCCAATTAAATGTTACTAGGTTGTTCTTATCTTGAATAAAGAAAAAAGCAGTGGCAAAGTTTATTCAAGAAAGGAGAAGTGGAGAATGAGAGAGAAACTAGCTCTGCAGAGCAAGTGTGAGCCAAATAAAAGAAAAAGCAATAAAAGGACTGATAGAGTTATTTCCAAAAGATGAGAAATATAAAATAAAAAGCGGCCTTTGTTCTGAGAACACGGAGAGAGATGACCGGCACCCCACCACTGGCGTCCGGCGATCTCTCCGGCGGACACGCGGCGTGGGGGCCTGTAAATAGCCTCGGTTTGGGGTGGAACCTAAGGCGGGCATTAGGGATACACAGGTAGCCCATTGGTCCTAGGTTTGGCGCCATATGTAAATTCCCAGGGGCGGGAAGATGGCGTCACAGGTAACTTCCTAGGGGCAGGGCAAGATGGGGCTTCCTGCTTCCGGTTGTGGCTTTCCTGGCTACAGTGTCTTGTCTGGGCCAAAACCTTTCAAGGACACTGTGGAGAAAGCAGTGGGTGCTACCCTAAAGAAAGTCAAGATAGCAAATCTTCATAGCTCATATGTCCTTTTATGCTGTCCAAATCTCAAGAAACCCTTGAGAACATCTATATCTGGGTCCTGAGAGTCTGTGTTGGGTTCCCACCTCTCAGACTGACATCATGTCTAAGCCATCCTACTGAAAACCTGTTAAGACTGCTCCGGAGAAAAATCCATGCGCTGGGCTTGGGGGACTCTTCAGTCCTCACATGTCTGACTGAGATCTTGTAATTAACAAGTCACATCTACTTTCCCAGCCAGCTTTGCCACTGCCTGCATTGCTGTCTTAAAAGAAAGAAAATCGTAAACAACTTCATCTTCCTTTGTTGGTATTGTTATCTGCCAAATGTAATTTTAAGCTTTCTTTTGTTCAGACATTTACTTTTATTTTTTTCCCCCCTAAAATAGTACTGTGCTGCATCCCTAGCCCATGTTTTTTTCATTTTGAGAGTCTGGCCAATTTGCCTAATCTGACCTCACATTTAAGATTCTCCTTCTTCACTTAACCTATATCTAGGATTACAGGCATGCCACAGGATGCCTGGCTACCCTTTGTCTTTGTGATAATAGCTATTCTAAGGGATGTGGTTTTGATTCACATGGATAATTAGTGACATTTATCATTTTTCATATGTACCCTGTGGTTCATTCCTGTGTGTTCTTTTTAGGTTTTGGCCCATCTTTTAATAGGGTTATTTTCTCAGTATTGAATTTTTAAAACTTGTATATGTTGGTATTACTTCTTTATCAGATGTATAGTTTGCAAATATTTGCTCCTATTGTATAAGTTGATTCTATCTTGCCAGTTGTTTCCTTTGTAATAAAAGAACTTTTCTCTTGTTTTTGTTTTCCATTTTTGAGGTAGGGTCAAGCCTGGCTTTTGGAGGAGTTTTAAAATTTGATGTAACCTCATACGTGAAGCAGACTAACTTTTTAAAGAAAAGAGGTTTTGTCCTATAGTTTTGTAGATTCAAGAGCTCACATATTGCCTTCTTCCTAGGAGAATCTCATGGTGCCACAGGGAGAGTATTGTGACAAGAAAGAGTGAGCAATCAACTGTGGGTGTCTCTTCCTCTTATTAAACGGTTCATTTTCTTTTCTTTTCTTTTTTTTTTTTTTTTTTTTTTTTTTGTCTTTTTCCTTTTTATCGGTACCGGGGATCGAACTCACGACTGCCTGCTTGCAAGGCAGGCGCTTATACCGCTGAGCTAAATCCTCAGGCCCAAAACTGTTCATTTTCAAGTTGAGCGTGATAACACATGCCTGTAATCTAGCACTCAGGATGTTGAGGGAGGAGGATTGCCATGAATTTGAGGCCAGCCTAGGCTACTTAGTGAGCTCAAGGCCACCTAAACTAGATAGGAAGATGCTGTCTCAAAAACCTTAAAAATTCCAGGATCAGTATTCAGTTGTGGGAGCTAACCTTTGATGGCTTTATACAATCTAATCATTGTCTAAAGGCCCCACCTCTGAACATCATAGTTTTAAGTTTCCACCCTCTATAATACCTCACAATGAGGAATAAACTTCACCATATGAACCTTTGGTGGAAACAAATGCAACCCAAACCACACCTTTTGCCTTTGCTTTTGCAATCATATTTAAAAAACTCACTATCAGATCAAATTCATGGAGTTTTCCCTTGTGTTTTCTTTCAAGAGTATTATAATTTTCAGCCTGGCATTTAAGTGTTTAATTTGCTTTGCATTTTTTTATATGATGAGAAATAAAGATCTGATTTCATTGTTACACATGTTGATGTCTGGTTGTCCTAATGTTGTTTAGTTAAAGATCCAACCCTTGTTTTTGATACCTTTGTCAAGAATCAGTTGACTGAATCTTTAAACAAAGCTGGTCAGGGACACACACACACACATAGAATCAGTTATAAATGCCTGGATTTATTTTCAGAATGTCTTTCTTTCCATTACAGATGAGAACAGGAGAAAATGAAAAAATTAAAAAGCAGTAAAAGCTGGGCATGATGGCACACACCCTGAAAGACTTGAGGCAAGATGGAAAGTTTAAGCCCAGCACAGGCAATTTAGTGACTTAGCAAGATACTTTCTCACAATAAACAAAGAAGAGGGATGTAGTTTGATGCAAAGACCCTGAGGTCAATCTGCAACCACCACAAAATTAGTTAAACTAAGATGATCTGTGAAATAAAGTTGATTTTTAAAAATTATTTGGTAGTTATATTAGGACTTGAAGTGGAAACACTTCCATGATCATGCTTAGCATTTCACTTTGCAGTTATATATATATTTTAATTTACTTAATTTCAATACAAGATACCCATAAGTAATTTCTTCACTCTGTATTTCAAATAGAATACTTGCTTTTATTTTAAAATAGTCTGACTATAACCATTAGCCTGAGTGGAACACCTTGTTTATTTTGCTATTCATGGTAAAGTGTTGATAATTGCTAGTAATCTTTTCTCTCAAGTTCATTACTCACAAGTTTTGTGATACCAGAAGTAATATGAAAGTAGGATTTAGAAATTACTTTTCCTGCAGATGAAGCCAGATGTTGGTACAAATTTGGGTTTTTCTGTTTATTTGTTTTTTGATACTAAGAATCAAACTCATGACCTTATGCTTACTAGGCAGTTGCTGTGCTGCTGAACTATATCCTTAATCCTAAAAATTTGTTTTTAAGTATTACTCAATTAAAAGGGTATAGTTTAAAATATTTTTGTGGCTTTTATTCTTTTGTATGTTTCCTTTTGTACTTTTCCTGCATTAGTGTCTGTAAGTATTTTATTTACTTATTTTTTGGTCTTTTTGAGACAGGGTTTCATTATGTAGTTCAGGCTGGCCTTGAACTTACTTTGTAGCCCAGGCTGGCCTTCAACTTGCGGCAGTCCTGCCTCAGCCTCCCGAATGCTGGAATTACAGATGTGTGCCACTACACCCAGTGCTGTAAATCTTTTATGGTGCTCTCATTTATCATAGTGTTTTTGTCATTTTTTATTCTCTCCTTGGCAGTCCCACATAACAATAGTAAAACCTGAAATTCCTACTTTTGACTCTGTTTTTCTTTCTATACCAGTGAATTAGAATATCTTTTGTTTTCTTACTCTTCTGTTACCTAATTTTCTAATGAGAATTGTCTGTTTACATTTTTGGTGATGTCCATGTGGTAATAGTGATATTCTTGCCTTCTAAAAGTTACATATAAAAATTTACATATACAGTTGTTACCTTTCTCACAGAAAAATTACTCCATTTCTGTTGAATTAAAAATTTACTTTCCAAAAAAAAAATAAATAAAAAATAAGTTCAGTGGGGAGGCAGCAGCGGGCCCTGCCCCCACATTGCACTCTAGCAGCCATGGGAAGACACTGCCCATAGGTGAGCAGCTTGGGAGGCAGAGGCAGGCCCTGCCCTCTCACGCACTCCAGCAGCCTTTGGGACATGTCTGCACACACTGGGAAAAACAGCAGCTGGCCCTGCACCAATGCACCCAGTGGCCACCATTGTATACCTATAGCCAGCACTGCCTAGGAGAACCAAACAGTCATACTCTGGAGAAATTGTAGCTAACATAAGAAGTGCCTGGGGCCCCATTACCCGCATATTTGGAAGAACCCAAGAAAATGTCAAGACGAAGAAGCAAAAGGCAGTCCCTGGACTCCAACCCAAGCAGACCAAGTCTAAGTGATGAAAACGTGGAAGAGATCTGGAGTCGTATGCCTGAAGTTTCTGAAGTGATGACAACTGAAGAGACAACTTTATGAGGTTATAAAAGAAATTAGAACAGAAATACTATCCCAGATAAAAGAAAAATGAGAAACAAAAAAATTGCTAAGCATCTCTATAGAGGAGCATAGAAAAATGAGGGAAACCATGAATGAACAATATAAAAGAGTTTTAGAATACATGAAAGAGATTCAAAGAGATATCCTGGAAATTTAAAACTCCATTGAAAGCTGACAAAACTATTGAAAGAAACTGAAATAGACTTTCAGACCTTGAAGACAGGTGTGCAGCTTGCGACCATGAAAGGAAAGCTCTATTAAAAATAATGAGGAACCAAAAAATAATAATTAAATCACTGCAAGATGATGCAAAGCAAAATAATTTAAGAATAATATGTGTTAATGAAAAAGCAAGGGACAACACAAATGGCATTAAAATTCTATTTACAAAAGTATAAGCAAATTTCCCAAACATGGGAAAAGTACATGATATACAGATAATTGAGTCATATAGAATTCCACCTAGCTGTAACCAAAATGAATCTATACCTAGACATATAATAATCAAGATTCCAGAAATTCAACACAAGGGCAGAAGATTAAAAGCTATTATATTAGAGAAAAGAAATATCACCTATGAAGGAAAACCCATCAGAATCACGATGAACTTCTCAACACAAATCGTCAAGTCAGGAAGAGCTTGGAGTGAAGTATTTCAAGTCCTGAAAGAAAACCATTTCTAACCCATATTGATGTACGCTGCAAAACTATCTTTCAAAATTAATGGAGAAACAAGATGCTTTCATGACAATGAACAACTGAAGGAATTCATGATCACCAAATCAACCCTACAAAGCATACTAAAAGACATTCTAGAAAGAGATAAAAAAGACCGTGGTTCCAGGAACAGCAGCAGAGAGGGGTCACCAAGTGGGGCAGATACTTGAATGGAGGGGGAAAGTAGGCAGCCAACAGTAGGAAAATAGCATGGTAGAGATGAGCCAGTGCATGTTGGCCATAACTGTTAATGTAGATGGCCTCATTTCACCAATAAAAAGAAATACAGGCAGAGTGGGTCAGGAGACAAGATCCATCAATATGCTTTATTCAAGAAACATTTAACTCAAAAGGAAATTCAAAGGAGAGAAAGCAATGCTCTGTGTGACAGAGTCAGAAAAAAATGTAGGGCTAGCTTGCCTAATGACTGCAGAATGGATAAGAGAGGTATGGCATTTCTATACAAGAGAAAGTTACTTAGCAATAAAAGATAACCTCAAGGCTCTTGTAGGTAAATGGGTACAACTTGAGATCATGCTCATGGATGAAGTGGTTCAGAGTCACATGGGTGAACATCATGTTGTCTCCCTAGTATAAAAAACTAAGTAGTTAGTGGGATCCAAAATGTACAACAGATGTGAAGGTGAAAGTAGAGGAAATAACCTAGAGGGGAAAGGCAGTGGCCATTGTTAATCTGTGACCTATTTTGAAACCTTGTATTGTTTTCATTGTTCTGTTTAGCTGAGTTCTGTTGTTTTGTTTGATTTTTTGATATTTAATGACATGGACAGCTATTTCAAAAATAAAATGTATTATAGTAGCCATTATTGATTTCCTATTATCTTGTTTCAAAACCCTGTAATGCTTTACTTGTGTTTTGAATTTTGTTCTATTTTGTTTTATTTGATTTTATTATGTCTGGCGGTATAAGCAGCTATTTTGAAGATAACAAGATGCATTGTGGTAGCCACTGTTGTATTCCTGTTGTCTTGTTTTGAAGTCCTGTATTGCTTTCATTGTTTTGTTTTGGTTAGTTTTATTCTGTTCTGCTTTATTTGATTTTATTATCCTTGATGATATAGGCAGTAATTTTGAAAACAACAAGAGGAATTAGGATAGCTGTTATTGATTTACTTTTATCTTGTTTTGAAGCCTTGTATCATGTTCATTGTTTTGTTTTGACTGGCTATTCTATTTTGTTTTGTTTGATTTTATTATGTCTGATGGTATATATGGCTACTTTGAAGATAAGATGCATTATGGTAGCCACTGTTGTATTCCTATTGTCTTGTTTTGAAGTCCTGTATTGCTTTCATTATTTTGCTTTGTTCATTATTTTTATTTTGTTTTTTTTGTTCTGTTCTGTTTGATTTTATTGTACCTGATGATATAGGAAGTTGTTTTGAAGATAGCAAGTGGCATCATAGTAGCCATTGCTGGTTTCCTTTTGTCTTATTTTGAAGTCTTGTTTCACATTCATTGTTTTGTTTTGATTGTCTCTATTCTATTTTCTTTTGGTTTTATTCTCTTCAAAATAATAAATTTTTAAAATAAAATTGAATAAGATGAAAAAATTTTTTTACTTTCCAGCTGGGCATGGTGGTGCACACCTGTAATAAGTCCCTGCACTTGGGAAACTGAGGCAGGAAGATTGCTGTGAGGTTGAGGCCACCCTAGGCTACAAAGTGAGTTCAGTGTCAGCCTGAACTGCATAGAAAGATTCAGTGTCAAAAAGACAAAAAAAAAAAAAATGTACTTTCCATTAGGTGTGGTGGCACACATCTGTAATCCCAGCAGTCTGAGAGACTGGGGGAAAAAGGTTGCAAGTTTGAGCACAGCCTGGGCAATTTAGTGACTTAGTGAGACCCTGTCTCAAAATTTTAAAAATGTTTTCTGAAGAGCTGAAAATTTAGTTCAGTACAGGGGTAGGGGATAGCTCTGTATTTTACTCTAAGCCCACTCAAAAAAGTGGACTTTGAGAAAAAGAAGTTATTCATCATGAGCAGCAAACATTAGCAGACACTACTAAACACAATTAAACTATGTAAGAAATTTAGAGTATAGGTTTTGGATTAAATATAATAACTACCTTTGAAAATATTGAAGACATACATAAGAATGAGCTTGGCCAGATGTGGTCCCTTGCACCTGTAATCCCTAGTATTTGGGATGCTAAAGCAGAGGGATCACTCAAGTTTGAGACCAGCCTGAACTACATAAAGGAGACCCTGTCTAAAGAAAAAGCAAAACAAAAGAATAAGCCTGTAAAAAAATGACCAGGGAGGCAGGAGGATGGTAGCAGGTTCAAGACCAGCTTGGGCTATAAAGTGAACTCAAAGCCAGCCTGAACTGCATAATGAGACCCTGTCTCAAAAAGACAAAAAACCAAAAAAAAAAAAGGATCAGGGACACACTTTTTTTTTTTTTTTTTTTTAATCTTTCTTTTATTTGGGGGTTGGGAAGTGAGACAGGTCTCACATGTAGCCAGACTGGCCTTGAACTTAAAATGATCCTCTTGCCTCAGCCTTCCTAGTGCTGGGGTTACAGGCATGTATCACCACATCTGGCCGAAATGTATTTTTCAGACATTTGAGCTGTATTTTCTTAATGAAATAATGCATGCATTGAAATTCAAGGCCCCATTCATTCATCTAATTTAGACACATCTGTGGAGAGAAAAGTGAATTGGAAATAGCATTGAAAATACTGATTAAAATGTAGCAGAGCTAGAAATGTCATATTGTTAAAAGAAGATAAAGGATGGTAAGAGTTGTTTCAGTATGTTCTAACTGGAGCCCTATACAGGAGGAAGAATTAAGCAGATACAGTATTTAAAAGGATAATTTTATAGAACTGATGATTGAGGAAGAAATTTTAAAAAAGACTGATAAAACTTTTATGCATGCTGAGACATATCTTTGTGAATTTATAAAATATCAAAATCCAAAAAGTCTTGAAAGGAGCAAATAAGCATGAAATAAAGGAATGACAGACTAATGCCAGGTTTCTCAATAGCAACCATGAAAAGTAAGAAAATAGCCAGGCATGGTGGCACATGCCTATAATCTCAGCACTCAGAAGGCTGAGACTGGAGGATTGTTGAAAGTTTGAGACCAGCCTGGGCTGGAAAGTGAGTGTAAGGCCAGCCTGAACTATGTAACGAGATCCTGTCTCAAAAAGAAAAAAAGAAAAGAATTACATCTTCAAAATGCTGAGAGATACACCTGTCAATTGATAACTGAGCTTCTCCAGCTGACATGGTGTGGCATAATGAATTGTGTGGATGTTGTGTTTTGCTGGAAGTTATAAAAACAACTATAACAAACTGTAAAACTCAACAAAGGATGAAACAGTAATATGCAATTGTAGGAAACAATGAGACATTAAAAGACAATGAAACACAAGCTATAACAACCTTAGAATGCAAAAGGAAGGGGGAAAGTCACATAAAATTGAAGTTATAAACTGTACCTGTGAAAACAGTAGGGAAGAAGAAACAAAATGGGAAATAAAGTTTGAAGGATGAGAGAAATGTATGTGGAGAAAAGGGAAAAATATGCGTAATTGCTGTCTTCAGAACACAGAAATTCTAAGTTAGATCAACTTTTATTGTTGTTGTGCACTACTAGGGATTGAATTTAAGGACTTGCACATGGTAGAGCTGAGCCATACCTCTGGTCTAGATCATTTTTTAAAAAGGTGTAACATGCGGACAGTGTGAGATACTAGGAAATGCCTAAACACAGTGATAATCTAGCAGTAAATACTTCTAATACTTAAGAATGCAATCTCTAATATCATTTTCCATTAAGCCAACCAGAACTTCAATCTCTGGTACCAAAAACAGAACAAAAAAAACAATGTGAAGAAAGACAAGAATATATTCACATTTCTAATTCTAACCTAAAGATTACGGGGCTTTTCTTTTTTGATTACATGTTTGTATCTTTTTTTTCTCCCCCAAGTTTGGTTCCTGATGACATTCATAATTACTTATTTGATCTATATGTCTACCAGTTATCCATGGAATCCATCTTAGTTTAAAATAATTATATATACCAATATTGCCATAATATGCTGTCTGGTTACAGCTTAGGTTTCTTTATTAGTATAATCTTTTTTGGGGGGGTGAGTTTCTTAGTGCTCTGTTGTACAAATGTACATTGGTCTACTTAACCATGCCCCTGTAGATAATGGTCTGGATGGGTTCATAATTCTGCTGTTAAAGTAGTGATGTGGTTTTTTTTTTTTTGCGGGGGTAGGGTACTGGGATTGAACTCAGGACCTCATGCTTGCCAGGTAGGTGCTTATGCTGCTGAGCTAAATCCCTAGCCAATAGCCATGTGTTTTATAACCTGTAGGTGTTATTTTTCCTGATGTATCTTAGAATAAATCTTTGAAGTATGATTCCTGTTTTAAAAGCTGTAGTTTAACGGATATAGACTCTTCTAGGTATTACCAAATTTTCTAAAGATGGAAATATTTTATGCATAGCATTTTTCTTTTCTTTTTTTTTTTTATCAGTACCAGGGATCAAACTCATGACCATGTGCTTGCAAAGCAGGCACTTATGCCACTGAGCTAAATCTCCAGCCCGCATAGTATTTTTCCATACATGCTTGATTTGGTTTTGAATCTTCTATCTAACCTGTTCCATTGGTTCTTTTGTCTTTTCATGTGTCATTAAAACAGTATATATGTGTATTTTTCCCAGTGAACATTATAATCAGTTTTTCTAATTCCTAAATCTGATGGTATTATTGAGCTAGCCTTAAATTTATAACTTTACATAGGAGAAATTGTCATCTTTTATACTCCTAGACATAAATATGCATGCCTTTACATTTCCTTAAGTCTTTAGTGAGAACTTTATAGTTGGGAAGAACTGTTTAGTAGCTACCCCAACATTAAAAACTGTTGTATGAAATAGTCAATTCATTTGTAAAATATTCAGCAAGGATTCATGAATTTGATAATACTTTACAGTAAATAACTCCCAATCCTAGTGTTACATAAAAATATTCCAAACATAATAAGAAAAGAATTATTTTTTTAGTTTTCCCATATTGAGAACAGTTAAAGGAATAAAGTAGGTCAGAGATTGTCCTACTTTCATTTGAAGTCAATGAAAGAGGTAGGCACTGAACTATTATTTGAAAGAGGGCCATAACGGAAAATATTTTTATAGCTAAAAATGTTTATTTTCAAAAACATATTTTTGAAGCATATTTACCAGTCAGCCAAAAGTAAGACGAAAATAGAGACTATTAATTTTCTGTTTAAAACAACTTAAAGAATACTGTAGATCCATTTAAAAAATATATATATATATTTATTTATTTATTTATTTGGGTTTCCAGAATGGAAGGGCAACAAAGATAGTATCTTGATAGTTTTTGATGTAGCAGTAAATTAATATAGTGTGACATTAGTATAATGCTAATTTTATAGAAAGCTTGTTGCTTATTAGCCCGGCATGGTAATGCATGCCTGTCATCCTGGCTCTTGTGAGTCTGAGGCAGGAAGATTTCCAGGAGTTCAAGGCCAGCCTGGGTTACATAGTATATTCAGCTCCAACCTGGGCTACATAATGAGATCTTATCTCCAAAAAAGAAGCTCTGTTGCCTTTGTTATATATGATACTTGAATAGTTTGTTGGATCATAATGCTAAATCAAATACAAGAATTTCTCTGAAATCTTTTTCTTGTTCAAATTTTAGGACCCTTCAAAGTTGTACAAGAAAGCAGGTGATGTTGCAGCCATTGAATGCCAATCTGAAGAAAGCATCTATCTTCATTTACAGGGAGAAAATAATCTTAAGAAACTTTCTCCAGTACACTCAGAAATGGCAGATTACATTAATGCAACACCATCTACACTTGTTGGTAGCCGGGATCCTGATTTAAAGGACAGATCGTTACTTAATGGAGGAACTAGTGTAACAGAAAAGTTGGCACAGCTCATTGCTACTTGTCCTCCTTCCAAGTCTTCCAAGACAAAACCGAAGAAGTTAGGAACTGGCTCTACAGCTGGATTGATTAGCAAAGATTTGATCAGGAAAGCAGGTATAGGCTCTGTAGCTGGAATAATACATAAGGACTTAATTAAAAAACCAGCTATCAGCACAGGAGTTGGATTGGTAACTAAAGATCCTGGGAAAAAGCCAGTGTTTAATGCAGCAGTAGGATTGGTCAATAAGGACTCCGTGAAAAAACTGGGAGCTGGCACTACAGCAGTATTCATTAATAAAGACTTAGGCAAAAAGCCAGGGACTATCACTACACTAGGACTGCTGAGCAAGGATACAGGAAAGAAGCTAGGGATTGGTATTGTTCCAGGTTTAGTGAATAAGGAGTCTGGCAAGAAGTTAGGACTTGGCACTGTGGTTGGACTGGTTAATAAAGACCTGGGGAAGAAATTGGGTTCTACTGTTAGCCTAGTAGCCAAGGACTGTGGGAAGAAGATTATAGCAAGTTCAGCAATGGGATTAGTTAATAAAGACATTGGAAAGAAATTAGTGAGTTGTCCTGTGGCAGGATTAGTCAGTAAAGATGCCATAAACCTTAAAGCTGAAGCACTGCTCCCCACTCAGGAACAACTGAAGGCTTCTTGTAGTGCAAGCATCAGTAATCATGAAAACCAAGAACTTTCTGAATCTCTGAAAGACAGTGCCACCAGCAAAACTTTTGAGAAGAATATTATACGGCAGAGTAAAGAAGGCATATTGGAAAAGTTCTCAGTCCGAAAGGAAATCATTAATTTGGAAAAAGAAATGTTTAATGAAGGAGCGTGCATTCAGCAAGACAATTTCTCATCCAGTGAAAGGGGATCTTTTGAAACCTCAAAGCATGAAAAGCAACCTCCCATATATTGCACTTCTCCAGACTTTCAAATGGGAGGTGCTTCTGATGCATCTATAGCTAAATCCCCTTTTAGTGCAGTAGGAGAAAGCAATCTCCCTTCCCCATCCCCTACTGTATCTATTAATCCTTTAACAAGAAGTCCCCCTGAAACTTCTTCACAGTTGGCTCCCAATACTTTACTTTTAAGTCCTACCACAGAATTAATGGAAGAAATTTCTGAATCTGTTGGAAAGAACCAGTTTACTTCTGAAAGTACTCACTTGAATGTCAGTCATAGGTCAATGGGTCATAGCATAAGTATTGAATGTAAAGGAATTGATAAAGAGCTAAATGATTCAAAAACTACACATATTGATATTCCAAGAATAAGCTCTTCCTTAGGAAAAAAGCCAGGTTTGACTGAATCTAGTATTCATACAATTACTCCTTCAGTTGTGAACTTCACTAGTTTATTTAGCAACAAACCTTTTCTAAAACTTGGTGCGGTAACTGCATCAGACAAACACTGCCAAGTTACTGAAAGCCTAAGCACTAGTTTGCAGTCCAAACCTTTAAAAAAAAGAAAAGGAAGAAAACCTCGATGGACTAAAGTGGTGGCAAGAAGCACATGTCGGTCTCCAAAAGGGCTAGAATTGGAAAGATCAGAGCTTTTTAAAAATGTTTCTTGTAGTTCACTATCAAATAGTAATTCTGAGCCAGCCAAATTCATCAAAAGCATTGGATCATCTTCATTTGTTGATCATGACTTCCTTAAACGCCGATTGCCAAAGCTGAGCAAATCTGCAGCTCCTTCTCTTGCTCTTTTAACGGATAGTGATAAGCCATCTCATAAGTCATTTCCTAGTCACAAACTATCCTCCAGTGTGTGTGTCTCTAGTGACCTTTTGTCTGATATTTATAAACCCAAAAGAGGAAGACCTAAATCTAAGGAGATGCCTCAACTAGAAGGTCCACCTAAAAGGACTTTAAAAATCCCTGCCTCTAAAGTTTTTTCTTTACAGTCTAAGGAAGAACAAGAACCCCCAATTTTACAGCCAGAAATTGAAATTCCTTCTTTCAAACAAAGCCTGTCTGTATCTCCTTTTCCAAAAAAGAGAGGCAGGCCTAAAAGGCAAATGAGGTCACCAGTCAAGATGAAACCACCTGTACTGTCAGTAGCTCCATTTGTTGCCACCGAAAGTCCAAGCAAGCTAGAGTCTGAAAGTGAAAACCATAGAAATGGCAGTGATTTCTTTGAGAGTGAAGATCAGCTTCAGGATCCAGATGATTTAGATGACAGTCATAGGCAAAATGTCTGTAGTATGAGTGACCTTGAGATGGAATCAGATAAAAAAATTACCAAGCGAAACAATGGACAATTAATGAAAACAATTATCCGCAAGATAAATAAAATGAAGACTTTAAAGAGGAAGAAACTGTTGAATCAGATACTTTCAAGTTCTGTAGAGTCAAGTAATAAAGGGAAAGTGCAATCCAAACTCCATAATACAGTGTCAAGTCTTGCTGCCACCTTTGGCTCTAAATTGGGCCAACAAATAAATGTCAGCAAGAAAGGAACCATTTACATAGGAAAGAGAAGGGGTCGCAAACCAAAAACTGTCTTAAATGGAATCCTTGCTGGTAGCCCTACCAGCCTTGCTGTTCTTGAGCAAACAGCTCAGCAGGCAGGTGGGTCAGCATTAGGACAGATCCTACCCCCTTTACTGCCTTCATCTGCCAGTAGTTCTGAGATTCTTCCATCACCTATTTGCTCTCAGTCTTCTGGGACTAGTGGAGGTCAGAGTCCTGTAAGTAGTGATCCAGGTTTTATTGAACCCAGCTCAGTGCCATATTTGCATTTACACTCTAGACCAGGCAGCATGATTCAGACTCTGGCAATGAAAAAGGCTTCAAAGGGGAGGAGGCGATTATCTCCTCCCACTTTGCTGCCAAATTCTCCTTCACACTTGAGTGAACTCACGTCTCTGAAAGAAGCTACACCTTCCCCAATCAGTGAGTCTCATAGTGATGAGACCATTCCCAGTGATAGTGGAATTGGAACAGATAATAACAGCACATCAGACAGGGCAGAAAAATTTTGTGGACAAAAAAAGAGGAGACATTCTTTTGAGCATGTTTCTCTGATCCCCCCTGAAACATCTACAGTCCTAAGCAGTCTTAAAGAAAAGCATAAACACAAATGTAAGCGCAGGAGTCATGATTACCTCAGTTATGACAAGATGAAAAGACAGAAACGAAAACGGAAAAAGAAATACCCCCAACTCCGAAATAGACAGGATCCAGACTTTATTGCAGAGTTGGAGGAACTCATAAGTCGTCTAAGTGAAATTCGGATCACCCATAGAAGTCATCATTTTATCCCCCGAGACCTTTTGCCAACTATTTTTCGAATCAACTTTAATAGTTTCTACACACATCCTTCTTTTCCTTTAGACCCTTTGCACTACATTCGAAAACCTGACTTAAAAAAGAAAAGAGGGAGACCCCCTAAAATGAGGGAGGCAATGGCTGAAATGCCTTTTATGCACAGTCTTAGTTTTCCCCTTTCTAGTACTGGATTCTATCCCTCTTATGGCATGCCTTATTCTCCTTCACCCCTTACAGCTGCTCCTATAGGATTAGGTTACTATGGAAGGTATCCTCCCACTCTTTATCCACCTCCTCCATCTCCTTCTTTTACCACTCCACTTCCACCTCCTTCCTACATGCATGCTGGTCATTTACTTCTCAATCCCACTAAATACCATAAGAAAAAGCATAAACTCCTTCGACAAGAGGCCTTCCTTACAACCAGCAGGACTCCTCTCCTTTCCATGAGTACTTATCCCGGTGTACCTCCTGAAATGGCCTATGGTTGGATGGTCGAGCACAAACACAGACACCGTCACAAACGCAGAGAACACCGTTCTTCTGAACAACCCCAGGTTTCCATGGATCCTGGCTCTTCCAGATCTGTCCTGGAGTCTTTGAAGCGCTACCGATTTGGAAAGGATACTGTTGGAGAGCGATATAAGCATAAGGAAAAGCACCGGTGTCACATGTCCTGCCCTCACCTCTCTCCTTCAAAGAGTTTAATAAACAGAGAAGAGCAGTGGGTCCACCGAGAACCTTCAGAAGCTAATCCATTAGCCTTGGGATTGCAGACACCTTTACAAATTGACTGTTCAGAAAGTTCTCCTAGTTTATCCCTTGGAGGATTCACTCCCAACTCTGAGCCAGCCAGCAGTGATGAACATACAAACCTTTTCACAAGTGCAATAGGCAGCTGCAGAGTTTCAAACCCTAACTCCAGTAGCCGGAAGAAATTAACTGACAGCCCTGGACTCTTTTCTGCACAAGACACTTCACTAAATCGACCTCACAGAAAGGAGCCACTGCCTTCCAGTGAAAGGGCAATACAGACGTTAACAGGTAAGAGGATAATTTTATTGTCAGTCATTTGTGTTACAGCAATAAGTTTATGTTCCTACTGGTTGTCTGATGCATACTGTTGAAGTTTCGTAAGTCTTCCCTTTCAGTTTTGTTTTTATAAATTACTTTGGAATCTTTGAAGTTCTAATTTTCCTTAGATGTAAAAAATATGATAAGATACATCTTGGCATTATTTTGCTGTTCAAAAAGAGGTATCGTGAAAACAAAAGCACAATTTTTGAAATCCAAGAAAAACAGTTTTATCTTTCTGTGTGCAATTTCCTTAACAAGAAATGAGTTATAGATTTGCATAGTAGATTTTAGAGGAAGAGATAGCTTAATAAAATCACATTTAGTTTCATTAAAATTGTGATAATGGTAGAGAAAAAGATCAGGCATCTGTGAAAGCATGAAATGGTCTACTCAGAAAAGACTTCCCTAAGAAAGTGATCCCAAACCAGAACTGAAAGTTGAACAGCAGTTAGCTGGGTAAATAGTAATCTACTCTTTCATTTAATTCATTTATTTGTACAGTTATTGAATTTTTAAAAATATCAGCACTTTCTAACCACTGGCATATAGTAAAGACCTGGCATCTGATCTCATTCATTTTTAGTTTAGTGAAGGAAGATACAGTGGAGTTAAGTGGTAAGTCAATAAATAATACCATTATTGAAGAAAGTGCCATGAAATTAATATAATGGAGTGCTGCAAAGTTAATATATCAGAATAAAGAAATAAAAATAAAAGACAAGGGAAAGAGAATCTACATAGATATATTAAGTTATGGGAAGAGAATTAACAAGTTAGGACTTGAAGAATGAGAAATAATAGTGAGCTACATGTTTTAAGAACCTGAACAAGGAAATAAATGTTAGACAAAAAAGCTTCATTGTAGTAGGAGGAGGAATAAAAAAGAGAGACTAATAAGAGATGTGGTAAAAGAAAGAGTCCAGGCAGTATATTAATGATTTTTGGATTTTCTTGTAAAAGCAAAAAACCAGAGAATTTGTGGTGACACACACCTGTTGTCCCAGTATTTGAGAAGCAGAAGCAGGAGGATTGCTGTAAATTTGAATCCAGCCTGCACTACATAGTGAGCCCAAAACTGGCCTGGACTACATACGTAGGGAGACCCTGTCTCAAAAAAAGAAAAGCAAGCAGTAAGTATTGAGTATAGTCTTGCATTTTTAAAAGATCATGTTGATTCCTATGTGAACACTGAATTAAAAGAGAGAAAACTAATGACAAGGAAACTAGTAAGGAATTGCAGTAATTTAAATAAGATGGTGATTATTAGACCAGGGTTTTAGGAGACTTCTGTATGAATGTTGGATAGATGATTTTAGTGGTACTGTGTACTGAGGAAAGACTGGAAGTGGAGCAGATTTAGAAGAGAGCGTAAATTTACTTTCTAATACATAGTTTTTGTTTGTTTGAGTATGCTGAAGGTTGAACCCAGGCCCTCTCACATGCTAGAACCTAGGGTCTCATACATGCTAGGCAAGCCCTTTTATCCCTAAGCTGTTCCTGGCCCTCAGTACGTAAGACTTGAGTTACCTGTAAAAGTTTGGTTTCAAGCATTAGATACCTTATTCTGAGGCTTATTAGAGACGTTTTGGCTGGAGATCAGAGAATTCTGCTATGAGTTAATTTTTGAAAACTTGTTTAGTAGTCTCATTAACAAAACATTGAAGAGCTTCTAGGTAAAGTAGAGTTTGATTCTGACCCTTAAAACCTATACAACTTTGTAAACAGAGCACTAAGGAAAGGAATAATTCAAGAAATAGCAACAGGAGACAGAAGCAGGAGAATGGCAAGTTTGAGGCTAGCCTGGGCTACATAGTAAATTCTAAAGTAGCCTGGATTATGTATAGTGAGGGCTTGACTCAACACCAAAAAAATTAAACTTCTTAAAAATAAATTTTTTAATAATGAAAAATAATTAGTAGTTAATTTTTAAGGAAAAGATAAAGGTAGCATGATGGAAGGCGGTATATAGTTGGGCTAAAGCTGCTCAATTGTAGACATAAAAAGGATGTTATTAGCAAGGTACATGTATTAGTGATAGTTCTAGTTTACTCTCCTTTGTTTCTTACGCACAAAGTTTGGGATAAGCCACATAGTTGCAGGAAAGCCTATAGTAGAAAGTGGTTATAATAGGCATTTCGGACAGAATTGCTTTACTCCTCTTTTTGTGTTTATTTTTGTGCTAGTAATATACTGTTTGCTCAACAGCTAACTTGGCATTGGAAAACATTTGTGTATTTTGAAAAATAATGTATGACCCAACACAACTTAGTTATTATCTTGGTAATACTCTTCATTTATCAATGTTGTAGGAGTTAATTTCACTACACATTAACACGTAAAAATACGTTAACAATAATACGTTAACAAACATATTGTATACATACACCCAAGAGGGCACACAGGTTGAAATAATGAATGTTAACCTGGATTGAGAGTCCTCAAGGAGATAATAGAGAAATCTAAATGTGCTGAAACATCTGATTTAAAATTGGCATGGTGGTGCATACCTGTATGGCTGGGCCCGGAAGATCATGAGTTGTAGGCCAGCCTGGGCTACATAGTGAGTTCAAGACCTGCCTGAATGGCTAGGTATGGTGACACAGGTCTATAATTGTAACGCTTGGGAGGCTGAGATCAGAAGGAGCCCCATGAGTTCAAGGCCAGCATGATCTACATAACAAGACCCTGTCTCAAAAAATGATGAACCTGAACTACCCAGAGATATCGTTTCCCAAAAAACCAAACAAGAATTGTCTGCTTTAACAATAAGAATTCTTTTCTTTTCTCACTTTTTTTTGTTTTGTTTTTTCCTTTAAGAAAAAAATAACAAGACCTCAGTGAAGTTGTTGTTCTGTTACCAGTTCTTTGTCGCCAGCTTTGTGAACTACAGTTCAATTCAATTCAATTCTAATACCACCTGAAGTTAATACATTCTTCAGAAGAGCAAAGTCTAGTGGGGAAGGAGGATGGGAAGGACTAAAAGTCTTCTTGCAGCCCGTAGGTTCTTCAGTCTTAGGGCTAGGATTTACCAGTGGTAGGGATGGGAGAATATTCTTAATCTCACTTTCTGTGCTTATCTCCTCTTACTGAGAAGAAAGGTAGAACTGTCCTCAAGTATAACCTTTGAAGATTCACCTTTTCTTGGAGGGGCAGGTCTAAATCCCCACATCCTGCATTACAGTTCAACACAGCTCAGTACAGACAGACTCCCAATCATTGTGATGTTCTTAATGCCTTAAGCCCTAGCATACTGTTTTTTTATGTTCATAGTAGAAAATGTCTTGTCTATCTATTTATTTGTATATTTATGATAGTAGGGATTGAGCCTAGAACATTTACCCTGAGCTTCAACCCGAGTCCTTTTTTAAGGTTTTGTTGTGTTTTGGGATTTTTGTTTGTTTGTTTTGCTTTTTTTTCTTTTAAAGAGAAAATAATTGCAATGCACAAAAATTAGAAGGTAACAATGGTTAATACATTGCATATTGTTATTTTTAAATTATTTAGAGTACAAAATATCTGCATTTAATTGTCCAAACACCATTAACACAAAACCTTTCTTTTCAGTGAACTCAGAGAAATTAGTAGTATAATTATGTTAACTAAATATATATATGTGTGTGTGTGTGTGTGTGTGTGTGTGTGTGTGTGTGTGTGAATGAGTGTATATATATATGTGTGTGTATATATATATATATACACACACATGTATTTCTTTCAGATTTCACACTAGGGAGATAGTATGATGTTTAAACATGCAAATCTGATTTATTTCACTTATGAGTGTGGTCTCTAGTTGCATCCATTTCCCTATAAACATCTCCAGTTTATCCTTCTTTGTGGCTAAGTAGTACTCCATTGTATAAAGGTATCCCATCTTTTTTTATCCATTCTTTGATTCATGGACATTGAAGTTGTTTCCAAGATCTAACTATTACAGATTGTGCTGCTGTAAACTTATCTTTCAGCAGACTTAATGTTTCTGTTTTAATATCTAGATGTTTGATCCTTTCTGAATTTAGTTTAGTGCATGATGAAAGGTATGGATCCAGTTTTACTCTTTGGCATGTGCAGAGCCAGTTTTGCAGCACCATTTATTAAAGAGGCTGTCTTTCTTCCAGTGAATGCATTTGGCACCTTTGTCAAAGATAAGATGACTTAAGAGTTGTTTCTGTATCTTCTAATCTGTTCCATTGATCTTTAGGTTTTGGGGGCGTTTTTTGCCGCTACCATGCTGTTTTGTTTTGTTTGTTATCACAGCATTATAGTACAATTTCAAGTCAGGTGTTGTGATGCACATGTGAAAACACATGTGTTTTCCTGCTTTTATTCAAGCCCTTGCATACTTGGGTGGAAGGAGTTCTACTTTGACTATTCCCAAAGTTTGACTTGGTTGACTTTCAACCCTTCCAGTTCCCAAGGAAGATGACGAGGATTATGAGTACTGTGATTCTTGCTGGATCCTCCAGTTATTGGTTGTCCTGCACAGCAGGGTCAAGAATGGACAGTGGGCTGCCCAGCTTTTGAGCTCTTAAAAGTGAGGGAGCAGCTGGTTAGGAGCTCCCATGATGGGTTTAAATTGGGGAGGAAAGCCGGGCTTGGTGGTTCACATCTGTAATCCCTGTACTCGGGAGGCTGAGGCAGGAGAATCATTGGGAGTTCGAGACCAGCCTAGTCTACAAAGTGAGCTCAAGGCCAGCCTGACCTGCATAGCAAGACCCTGTCTCAAAAAGACCTCCCCCCCAAAAAAAAAGTTGGGGGAGGAATTAGGGCAGTTTTTGCTCTTCCAATCAGTCCCACATAGCACATACTCTTAAGAGCTCTTGTCCTATTGAGGGAAGGTAGGAAGCTCTACCTCGGGCTTTATTCCTCTGGCATTAGTGACAGAGGGTCCTGCTATAGAGCTCTTCTTTGTCATCAGTAATAGGTCTTAGCCACCAGGTTCAGAATTTCATTGTGTAGGAAGAGCCAGGAGGCCAAGCAGGGTTCCAAGGTTTGTGGCAGGTCCTTAGAGGAAGAAGGGATGGAAGCTTAGTGGTAGAGTTAACAGGGACCAAGCCATTCTTATCCTGAGGAAATCTCTGCTTACCGTTCTTTTCTTCCTTACATTTCTTAGCCTTTGTGCTATGGCAAGGAGAAATTGAGGAGGGGTGAGTGCCTAGGATTTGGGAAAAGAGGGCTGAAACTTTGGTTTCCTGAGGGGAACTATAAAAGCTGGGGGTGAGCTGGGGACTGAATACCTGAGTCCTCAAGCAGGGAAGTGGGTGCTTGGTCAGATCCCAGCTCATTCATGTCAAATTCTACTCTTTTCTCACCTAAAGCAAGGAACAGGCCTTCAACAACAAACTGTTTCCCAAACCCCCTACTTCAGTTCTTTCTGTGAACCCAGAACTAACTCTTGCCTTGATTTTCTAGTAGAAATGTAGTAAGCTTTTTTTCAGGTAAACATGGCAACAAGTTTAACCTTTTAATTAAAAAACAGTTGAGGGGCCAGGGGTTTAGCTCAGCAGCATAAGTGCCTGATTGGCAAACGTGAGGTCGAGAGTTTGATCCCTGGTATCAAAAAAAACAAAACAAAACAACAACAAAAAAAAAAAAAAAAAAAAAAAAACAGTTGGGGAAAGGCTTTTAGTTAAGCAGAATATTAAGAAATACTACACCAACCTCAAATATCTCCTAATTTGATTACTTTGAAAATCAGAACTTACTTTGTTTACAGTATACTTTATATGTTTTTATTCTTACTGCTTTCCTTGTGGTAGCTATCCTGAATTATTTTGTGCCTGATGTGTACCTGGTGTAAGGAATGCAGCCATAAGTAACATCATAATTTCTGCTTCAAAGAATTTCTAGTTTAGCATAGGACACAGACATGTACAAGTTAAGTGTTGATAATTTCTGATATTGAGAAGTAAAGAACTCACTTTAAAGGTGTTGAGAAGGAGTTTTAAATTTAGTCCTCAAAACAAGGGGTGAAGAATGTTTCTTGCTGAGAAATGAATTACCACAGGATTGTGATACTGGACTCAGGTAACAGTAGTAGTCTGGTGTGAGACCCAAGATATAAGAATGGAAAACTAGGGAGAGACAGTTTAAAAAAACTTCTCACATATACGACATCAACGATTTGGAACTTATCCTGTAAGCAATGGAATAAATATGTAATAAATAAGAATTTTAAGCAGAAGAACAGTTTGCTGAGATTACATTGACAGCAGTATAAAAAATGAATTAAAGAAAGGAGCATCAGAGTACTTGGGAAATTATCCCAAAATAATACTATGAGGGCCTAAATGTGGGTAGAAACAGAAAAGGCATATTCAGAAGTACTAGTTAATAAGGAAACAAGAAATACTAAATGACTCCCAGATACTGGGCAGTTGGTGAACAAAGATTCACCCAACGGAGAAAGTTAGAAATAGTTTTAGTTCTGTTTTGTTTTATGGGACATAAAGATCTATAACTCAAAAGAGAGGTCAAAGCTGAATTTTTTACATAGGTGATTATTAAAGCTCTAAGAAATGACAATAAAGCTGGGAATATAGCTCTGGCAGAGTGCCTTGTGGCAAGTACAAGGTCGTGAGTTCAAGCCCCAGTATCGGGGGGGAAAAAGATAAGAAAAAAGAAATGACTATTGAGTGAACACAGTTTCTTTTTTTGCTTGTTTTTTAGACAGGGGCTTACTGTTGAATTTAGGCTGGTCTGTGTGACCTAAACTGACCCCAACTTGGGGTGATCCTCCTGGCTTCACTTCCCCAGTTCTGGAACTACAAGAATGCACCACTATACCTGACTCACTGCGTATGACAGGCTCTGACCTTGTATTCACTATTTATATGGCTCAGGCTGGCCTTAAACTTGCAACAGTCCTCTTGCCTCAGCCTCCAAGTGCTTGGATTACACACATGCTTTCACACTAGAGTTTCTTAAGGGATTTAAGTCAGCATTGTCAAGTGGTTAGATCAGTTGGAAGTGGACTAAAAGTATATAGCTGACTTTTGGCAGTAGGTTACCGGTGACCTGAGAGTGGTTTGTGTAGTAAGAAATGTTAGGTTTCTGGACACCAATTAATAAATGGGAATTGAGATAAAGATATTTAAAAATTTTATATTTTTATTCTCACCTTTTTCTGGTTGTTAATCTTAAAACTCTGCCCTCAGTGATTATAAAATTGTTAATCGGGGCCGGGAATTTAGCTCAGCGGCATAAGCGCCTGCCTTGCAAGCAAGTAGTTGTGAGTTCAGTCCCCAGTACCGATAAAAGAAAAAATTGTTAATCACCTTTGAGACATTATTATCCTGAAACGGCTCCCAGTGGCCAAAGGCCAGACAATTTAAGTGATGAAATAGTAACAGTATTAGGCTATAATCTTAAAGATCAGTATCCAAAAATCTGTGTTGCTAAAAGTAAATGAATAAATATGTAGAGGGAAAAGAGCAAATATTCTTTATAGAAAAATTCAAAATGATATAGGTAGATCATCCCCTATTAATCCTCCTCTTGAATATGGGCTGGATAATGACTTATTTCCAAAGATAGAGTGTGCAGAGGGGAAAATAGTAGCTTTGCATGGAAAAGTCCTGACAAACATAAGTTTCACCAAGTACAGGATTGACTTTATCTATGATACGACATGATGCTATAATGTGATAAGAAGGGAACTTCATTTGTTTTTTTTTTTAAGCCTACAGCACCCGGTATTTCCAGGCAGTTTCCTATCCAAGTACTAACCAGGCCCGACCCTGCTTAGCTTCCGAGTTCAGACGAGATTGGGCGCGTTCAGGGTGGTATGGCTGTAGACGGGAACTTCATTTCTATTGTAGTCAAGGTTTCCACTGAAAATAATTTAATGCAGGGCACATAATTTATAGGATTATTTATAATAGTCACCTAAAGCATCAAATACAAAAAGAGTGCAGGAAATATGTCCACACACTAGAGGCACAGAGAATCCAGCTGAGGGCCTAGATCTCATGACAGTGTCCTGCATGAGTCCAATAGAAGACCTAGAGCCCCTGATAATGCCTCCTTGAGTCCAACCAGAGGCCTAAAGCCCATGACAATCTCTCATACAAATGTTTCACAGAACTGCTCTGGAAAGGCCCAAAGGTCAGTGGTAGAAGCTAGAAAGTCTGTGCCAGCAGGCTGAGGGATCTGCACTGGAGCCAAAAGGGGCCCCAAAGTAAGGATTAGAGCTCCCCCAAAAAGTACCAAAGCTATCTTCAGTGATAATGAGGTCCCAAGCTCCTCCCATGATGGAAACAGTCAAGTTCGTATCAGGGAAGCCAGTGCAAAAAGGTCCTACAGGAGAACCAACAGCCCTACCTCTTTTCTCCAGTTCTCCTTTTTATATTGTTGGCAACAGTTCTCAGGTGGGCTCTCCACACCCAGCACCGTGCTGATTCAGTTCACCTCGGTGTCACAAATTTCATACCAGTTGTCAATCCTCTACAATCCCTGTGTATGTTTTCCAGAAACCTACAATCCCAGCCTAACAGGAAAAAGGGACAAAATACTTGTTCTCTATTGCTGAAAAGTATCAAGTGCAGGGAATGGTGGCACACACTTGTTAATTTCAGCAATGTGAGATCCTTGAGGCAGGATGGACTTGCAAGTTCCAGTCCATCTTGAGTGACTGGTGAGATTTTTGTCTCAAAATTAAAAAATAAATAAAGTGCTACAGCCCTGTGTTCGCCCCATCTTTGAAAATGGTATCAAGGACCTAGGAAAACTAGAAAGATTGAGAAACTGTTACAGATCAGAGAAAACTAAGGGACATGTGATAACTGAATATACTATGATAGTGTAGATTGTGCCCTTTAACAGGAAAGGGATATTAAGTAGAAAAATCAGTGAAAGCTAAACAATATCTAGAATTGCATTAATAACAAAGGGCCGGGGTTAATTTCTTAGTTTTAATGAAACGTAGCACTGCCATTTTGTTTATGGATGCTCTTGCTTTTTTTTTTTTTTTTTTTCCTTTTTGAGACAGGGTCTGACTGTGCAGTTCAGGGTGGTCTTAAACTTGCTTTGTAGCCCAAGCTGGCCTGTTAGGGTTTTAGGCATGCCTGGTTTTAGATTATTAATCTTTGATTTTTTTTTTTAATACAGACCAGTGTACAACTTAGGAAAATAGGCAAACCATCACATGCACACAGTTTATAAAAAACTAGTTACAATTAGATCTGGTGGTACACACTATAATTTCAGAACTCTGGCAGGCTGAGGCAAAATGATCACAAGTTTGAGCCTAGCCTATTTTGAAATTAAAATAAATAAATAAATAAATAAAAGCTGAGGATGTAACTCTTTGCCAAAGTCTTGGGTTCATCTGTACTCCCAACAAACAAACAAAAATACACCCAGTAACCCAGAACTGATTGGATATGTAATTCTTTGCCTATGCCCTTAATCTGATTTTACTTATTTTTGCTGAAATTTACACCAACATTACTTACTTATCAAATACATCTGCTTTGCTGGGTGTGGGGTCAGGAGCACATCTGTAATCTCTTACTCAGAAGGCAAAAGCAGTGGGATCCTGATACTTTTAGGGTCAACCTTGGCCTCATGATACTTCTAGGGAACCTTGGCCTCAAAATAATAAAATGGAGATGTAGCTTAGCAGTCCTTAGGTTTTAATCTCTATTACCACTCCTTGCTAAAACATACCTTAAAACATGATAAATTCACTTAAAGGAAATAGCAAAAAGTCTAGTTTTTCTATAATCACTTATCAGTTTGAGATATATTTTAATAATTTGAACTCTGCTTTTTAAAACAACTTGTTACTTTGAGATAATTCTAGATTGATAGAAAGTTTGCAAAGATGCCCAAGAAGAATTCTCATATATCTTTCTCCTAACTAATGTTAATACTTTACATAGCTAAGGCACAGTTCTCAAAATGAAGAAATAAGCTAGCTTGGTGGCATATACTTGTAATCCCAGCACTCAGGAGGCTGAATCAGGAGGATAGAACTGGTGAGCTTATTTCTAAAACAGACAAAGCAGTAGTATCAAGTGTCTTGTATTTAGTTTTTACAGATTACAAAGGATAAAATAAGCATGCAATGGGACAGTGGAATGTTATGATTTGGACATTATAAGCAGCAGCATAACTAGGAGGAAAAAAATACAGACCTTTTAACATCAAAGTCAACAGTATAGTCTCAGAATCATTCTTATAGTACATTTAGTTGGTTAGTCAGACGTAGTATATTGTTTTCTGTAAATGTATTTCCCACAATTGGAAGCAGTTGTTTTTTTTGTAGATCCAAAGTTTATCTTACCAGTCTGCTCATTAACAAGAAGCTTCTAGGACTGCTGTGGGCCATGAACCATAGCAAAAGACTCAGAACTTTAATATGGGAACAAAAAACTTAATTGTAAGCTTCCAAATAGTTCAGTATTTTATGGTCATTTCTGGTTATCATAATAACCATTTATATTACAAGTAATTTGGGGCTGGCGATTTAGTTCAGCAGCATAAGTGCTTGCCTGGCAAACATGAGATCATGCGTTCCATTCCCGGTACCAAAAAAAAAAAAAAAAACACCACACACAGAAACCAAGTAATTTTGACTCGATTATTCATCCCCAAGTAGTCTTCATGTTTAATAATTATAATTTATAGATAACGAAGAAAAAGGACTTTTAAAAAACAAATATTTTGACTTGGGCATAGTGGCACATACCTGTAGTTCCAGTTGTAAAGAAGGCTGAGCAGGAGGATCACATCTTTGAGGCCACCCTGGGCAGTTTGGCAAGAATTTGTCTCAAAATTTTTAAAATGTCTAAATTAAAAGGGATTGGGGATGTAGGTCAGTGTCAAGCACTTGCCTATTGTTCTTCAGGCCCAGGATTCAATCTCCAGTACCACAAAAATAAATAAGATTTTTTAAAAACTTAATATTATAAACATCTGAATTTTGGTGGGGAAAATTGACTTAAATGTTATAAAACTTTTTTGTTTGTACTGGGGATTAATCTCAGGGCCTTGTCATTCCAATTAAATACTCTGAACTCTGAGCTATATTCCAGCTAAAACTATTTTAAAACATATTGTTTTTAAATAAATTTATGTCTTCTTTAATGGTCATTATCTTTAGAAACATCAGACATTCTGCTTATTTAAATCATTTCCCTGCTGCGTGGTACTTTAAAAGTTGAATTCCAAATAGGGTGTGTCCAAAATCCATACTACTTTAAATTATAAAAATAAAAATACAATAGTAAATTTAAAGTAAAAGAAATACATGTTTTATCCAGCCAAACTGTTGGGTTTATTTATTGTGTTCTTCTAGTGATTTATATTCAGTACCAGGAAATTCATCATTTTTCAGCATTGAATATTCAGAATTTCATTGAAGTGATTACATTGAATCTTTTTTCTTATGTTTGCTTTGTGATGCCTCCATCCCCTCTTTTCCCCTCCCCTATACCAAAACTATTATCAGTAAGAATTTTCTTTATTCTAATATCTTTACCCATTTGACTTTTTCCTCACATCCAGGCATCTGTAAGCTATAAGAGCAATTTTTTTTTAATCTTTGATGTCTTTGCATTCCTCCTATTTAGATGGCAGTCAAGTTCTTTGGAGACAAGTGAGTCTCAGAACAGCTTCTTGGTCTCTACTCATTTTTGTGTATAATGGAAAGATTGCCAGATTCTTATGCCTCATTGTTACATTCTTTTTTTATTTTTCATCTTTCTGACATTGTTTTCCATGGTTTCATCTTATAGTTTTGCTATAAAATTATTCTTTCCCCCTTTTTTCTAGATTGACACAAATGTTTTCCCAAGACCTGTCTTTTATCTTTAAAAAAGTTCACCAAATAATGATCAAATAAAATTCAGTCTATAATCAGAACTACTTCAAAGTAGTTGCCTCTATGTACTATTTCAGTTTGTAATACTGTTTGTCAATTTCCCTAGTAGTCCGCCTTCTTATTTATACCTGAAGGAGTTTATTTCCAGCACTGAAAAAGAATATACTTTTTAATAATACATATTTATGGTAAAGTCTGGTTTTATTAGATATATATTATTTTATGACCCATCTATGATTTCTACTTATATGTGTAGAATTCTAAACATAGTTCTGAGGTTCTTATTTTGATTATTGAGAGATGCTAGAGTGTTTCTGCTACCAAATTTTGTGAACTGTGGAATTCTCTTTTGAATTGTTTATTTACCTAATGTAATTATTCAGCTTTATAGTAACTTGAAATGAGAAATGATGAGAACTCTCTGGTATCTCTGTGTTCTTTAAGAAAGTATCACATTTTCTTGATTTGAAGAGTTGAATTGGATTTTCTTGAGTTTGGAGGGTCTTTACATATCCTTCCATCAGATCTAAAATTATCCCTTTGAGACGTGAGCAAACATTCCTCACTTGATAGAGCAAGCAATAAAGTAGCAACCCCTGTGGAAACAACTATAATTTAAAAGAACTACATGTAGGAAACAGAAAAGTATTTTGTTCCCTGGTAAAGAACTAAACAAAAACCCAGGTAACTTCTGCTTTGGACTTGTCATTTGGGCACATTTGGGGTTTTTTATTTTTTTGTTTATAATCCAAGGTATAATCCTAGCCCTAGAGAAGCAGTGGTAAAGAGTCAATGAATTGCAGATGCATTGCAGAGGAGCTAAGCTGTCTTTTCTACAAGTAGCTGCCAGCACAGGGACTTGTCTTATGAATATTCCCTAACTGAATTCACTTTGTATTTAAGATAAATGATTAAAATTCTAAGTTAGTTCCAACTGCCTAGTTAGCATAGGTTTCTCTTTAATTTTTATTTTTTTTATTATTTTTTGTTGTTGTTGTTGTTTTCATTTTTATCGGTACCAGGGATCGAACTCACGACTGCCTGCTTGCAAGGCAGGCGCTTATGCCGCTGAGCTAAATCCCCAGCCCCTTTAATTTTTATTTTAATAGTGAATGTTAGCCTAACCATGTCAATAACATAAGTAAATATTTAAGGTATTAAAATTCTGTGATGAGGCTAGTGTAGGTACAGCTCAGTGCTAAAGTACCTGCTTAGTATGCATAAAGCCCTGAGTTTAAATCCCCATCACCAATAATAAATAAAATAGACACATGAGCCAAATTAAACCTTTTCGCTGAAAACTAAATTAAATGGATATATATTCCATAATAAGCATGGGGAGCCAATATTTCTGTAATGATAACTAACATTTTCATTAAGTTTAGACATGCATAATCAGATTCATCATAGGGAATTTGTGCTTGTACGTGAAATAGCTTTTTTCCCCGTACACCTCCAGATAACTATATTTATAAAGCACTTTAAATTTTGTAAAATGATTTTGAGATTACTTTATCTTGTTTTGGTACTCAAAACAAACCTGTAATTTATTTGAGCAGGAGGATTTCCATGAATTCAAGGCCAACCTGGGCTACATAGTGAGGTCAAGAACGAGCTGGAACTCCTAGCAAGACCCTGTCTAACAATATATATATATAAAGAGAGTGCATTTGATTTAGGCGTATTTACTTGCCTTGATCCTGTAAGTTGTTGCATATTCAGAAATCAAATCCAGGAGGCTGTCTCTCCACACTCCATGTAATTTTCTCATACTACACTACATACTAGTATAGACTACTACGCTCAACTTGGCATTTCACTTTGCTTTAGATTTTGGAAACAGGTATATTGGTCTCTGTTGAAACAGATAAGATGGTTCTCTCTGCACATTATCTTATTCTTCTTTAGCCACCCAGCTGCATAATGTGATTTATAAAACAATATTTCTCTGGCAGTATTAAAGATAATGTTTGCAGATTTCTTATGATTTCTGCTGTTAGGCCAATTTTAACATATGGTACTTATGTACATCTTTAGCAGGTTGCTACTTCTCATACATTGTTGACTGCATCATTTTTCTAGTCTTAAACTTGTTTACTTTGCATCATTGAGTAATGTTTTTTTCAGTATCCTCATCCTCTTACTACATCTACAATACTTTTTGAACGAGTAACATTCTAAAGCTGATGATAATCAGGCCATACAGATCTGTATCTCAGGGATACAACTTTATTCTCTTTAAATGTGGAATACTGTTAAGAACCACTCTGCTCTGTGTGAAGAGGGAATTCAAACAGACTTTCAAAAATGCAAAGTGAAAACCTTCATGAAGTTTTATTCCGACCTCTTATGAAATCCTAAGAATAGGCTGCTGGCCTCCATTACTTTCAGGAAATGAAAAATGGCTCAGAAGCTAAATGAGCTAAGCCATCTCTCTCTCAATTGTTTCAGTTTCTCAGGAATTGCTGTACAATGCTGCCAATAACGATCTCCGGGGATCTGACCCCCATTCCACCTCCCACTGCCTCCTCTGCAGCTCCAGATGCCACCAAAAGACGGAGCTTTGAAGAAAGTGCCTGTACCCTCTTTTACCCTGAGGTGGGTGAGGCCAGGCAGGGTGATTCTCAGGATATCCTGATGATCAAAGGTATAGTTGAAGCCTTCATCAAGACTTTCTTGAAGATGACCAAGAAATTTGGGAAACGTTACCAAATAGTCTAGGAACTGAAGACAGAGCTCAAGAATGGATGGCACAGATGCCACCTAAAATGTAATACGTGGTGACTTACACACCCCAAATAAGTTCCTTGAGGGCAGAGACTATTAAAATACTGTTCTATAATCTCTTCCGCCCACCTCACAGTATCTACTATACTGAACACATAAAAATATACTTAATATATGTTAGTTTATGACTGAGAGAGAAGATTTAAAAGTGCTCTCAAACTCCTTTTTTTCCTGGTACTTAATCTGCAGTCGTCCATTCATCAGGAATGGTGATAGAGTTCAGTAATGTCTCAAGCTTCTTGGCCACTGTTGTCTTCTGTCTTGGCTGTGTGTCCGGGTAGGGAGTATATATCTATTCTCTGTATAGAGTTTTCACTATTAATACTTAAAATCTTCATAGATGCCTGGGCTTTTATTTCTTAGGTGTTTTATTATATTTAGCTCATTAGTGGGAATCTTATCCTATCTGAACTATATTCCAAGGGGATTTATTATACTGTTGGCTTTTAAAATCCCTTTGTATCTGTTTTTAAGATTGAGTAATATACAGTCTCACTTCTTGAATAGTTCTTATGAGTTGTCGCAGTTTTAGGAGAATGTATATTTACAACTCTTGAGTGGCTAGTCTTATATCTCACCTGAACATTGCTGCCAGTAGCCTACTAAGAGTGATGTGATTTAAGATACTGCTTACTTAAAAGAAAGCTTATGGTCTGTTTCTCTTAAAGAAAAGGAAGTATTAGAAACTTATCTCTGTTCATTTCTTCTGTCCCTGTGTTTTCTTTCAGTGATTTAGTCACATCTTCATTAAAGAATTTACTCTTATTTAAGACAGATCTTAATAATCTTATCTTCAAGTGCTAGATTCCTTGTGTCTTTTATGTCTCCAATTCAATTATATGTTAGAAATTTTTTATGTTAGAATTTTCTATCATGAATTTTTTTAAGATAAATTTGAAAATTTCAAGTGCTGCTATATGTTTTTGTTTTTGGTAAAACTAAGATGGACATATGTTATGTTATTTTCAACAGTTGGCTTTTTAGATTATGAGGAAACTAGTGTCATAACAAGTATATTTTATTCAGGAAGATAATCTTCCTGAATAGTACAAGAGATAGTTAAATTTGCCACATCATTTTGGGACTTTGCTAAAATTAACTAAAGTTTTTTTGAAAGGAAATTGAGTTTATTTTAAAGACCTTTTATGTATACCGCAAAGCAACCTTATATGACTTTAAAGTTACTCTGTTCCATGGATTAATTAACTCATGCTTGCAGAATTTTTATAGATGAAAAGCAATGTGAAAGTTATTTTTGTGAATTGGATACAGTGTGTGCATTAAGGTCCAACTATTTACTTTTTTTCTTTGATTCTATTAAATGAAACACTTCAATGGGATCTACTTTTCTCACAACTATTCCTAATTAATTGTAATACAAGTTTTATTTATGGGTTTATATGAATTTTAATAAAATCAAAGGCAAGAATGACTTTGGTTAGAACATTGTTTTCATAAATTTAATGTTTCATAGTAGTGATACATAAAAATTAAATTATATATGCTGTTCATTAATCCACTAAAACTAGTTTTCCCTCTGCTAATGTATGTAAAGAATTTTATGTACAGGAGAAATTATATGTCACAAGGGGCTGGGGATTTAGCTCAGCGGCATAAGCGCCTGCCTTGGAACACGCATGGTCATGAATTCAATCCCTGGTACCGATTAAAAAAAAAAAAAAACAGCGAGTAAGCACAGGAAATAGCACAGCTTCCGAATACTATTTTTCAAATACAAAAGACAAAGTGAAAAAAAAGAGAAAGGAATTATATGTCACATGGGAAATTCTGTCAGCAGCATCTTAGTGTGGTTTATCCTCTGCTTATTTTTCTCTTATTGTCAGTTTACAAGTTATGTTATTACAGGGAATGGCAGTAGCAGCAACTAAAATATACAATTCTGACACAGACTGGTTTGATACTCGTAAGCATGAGTTTTCCTGTGATTTCTGTCTTTTTAGGTTCCCAGTCAACCTCAGATAAACCTTCTCAGCGACCATCAGAGAGCACAAACTGTAGCCCAGCCCGAAAGAGGTCATCATCTGAGAGTACTTCTTCTACAGGCTAGTACTATTTGTTTTACTAGATTTTCAAGATACTTTCCTTACCTGTAGCGACTTACTATATAGTATTGTAAAAAGAAAACAAAAGTGAGCCAGATGTGGTATAATCTCAGCACACTGGGAAGTTGAGGCAATTTAGTGACTTTCAAGACCCTTTCTCAAGATGGGTAGATGTGAGGGAGTTGATGGGAATGGGGATATAGTTGGTACAAAGGTTCCCTGTTCCATGGAAGGAAAGGATGAAGGGAGGTTTTGATGTGTGAGAATCAATAATAACATATGTTTTTGCTCTGGTACTTGTTTTTGCGACAGTATCTTACTGTATATGTAGTTCAGGTTGTCCTAGACTCACTTTGTAGCCCAGACTGGCCTCAGACTCACAGTGATCCAGATGCTGGTATTATAGGTATGTGCCACCATGCCTGGCCTAAAATTCAATTTCCAAAATAGTATTTCATAAATTTCTTAGGACACAATGAGAAGAACCTATATTAAAATTTAAACATGGTGTCACATGCCTGTGATCCAAGCACTAGGGAGGCTGAAGCAGGAGGGTCACTGCAAGTTCAAGGCCAGCCTGAACTACATAGTGAGGCTCTGTCTCACCACCAAAAAAAAAAGACACAAACAAAATCATTTTTTTTTTTGATACTGGGGATTGAACTCATGACCTTGCACTTTCCAGGCAGGCACTTATGCCACTGAGCTAAATCCCCAGCCCCAAAAAATGTATTTTTAATCTCATTTTTAAAATTTCTTTCTGTATTTGTATGTTTCAAAATACATAAAGTTGAATATGGTTCAAGGCCAGCCTGAGCTATAAAGTAAGTTGAAGGTCATCCTGAATTACAAAGCAAGACTCTGTCTCAAAGAATAATAAACAAATTGACAAACTATAACATATTTGTGTAATTTATCCAGAGATTTAGGGGTGGGGTGTAGTTTAATGGTAGAATACTAAGTTAAGTCCCCAGCACCATAAAAACAAAAAAAAGTCAGATGTGGTAGTGCATTCCTGTAACCCCAAAGCTTGGGCAGCTAAGGCTAGAGGTTTGCAAGTTTAATGCTAATCTATGTAAGAGAAATTTAAGGCCAGCCTGGAGTATGTATGATGACCCTATCTCAAAAAAACAAACCAAAAACATACATTTTTTCCTTCCTTTTTTTTTTCTTGCCTCCTCTGCCTTTATTCAGAATTAAAGAGTAAGAGATAATTTAAAATATATTAGTGATATCAAGAGAGACAAGGAGTGGCAGGTTCACTTCAGGTAGTGTAATATATGTAAAGCAGAAATAGTCTGTTGAAGAAAATAAATGAATAAAACAACATATTGAGAATAAGAATAGTTTTTGAATGTGAGGCTGCAAAGATTAGTGATATTGAACTTTAATCAGTTGAATCATACATAGTTTTTTAAAGAGAAAAAAATCAAGAAGCAAATAAAACAGCAAAAGCAAAATGATGACAGCAACAAAAAACAAAAATGATACAGAATTTCAATATACGATGATGGGAATATAACAGGTTGTTAGAATGCATATTGTTATCTTCAAAAAAGTTGCTCAGGTTATCAGATGCAAGATTGATCAAACAATACAATTTCCTTTTGAGCAGTTTCTTTCCCTTTTACTATATATCTGTTGTAACTTTTGGATCTTGTTTACTCTTTCAGTTTTTTATAGTAGCAAAACTGTATGGTGTTTACACATACAAGTCTGATTTCTTTCACTTACGAGTATGGTTTCTAACTGCATCCATTTACCTATAAAAGCCTCTAGTTTATCGTTTTTATGGCCGAGTAGTTTCCATTGTATAAAAGTACCACGTCTGAAGAAAAAAAAAGTACCATATCTTTTTTTTTAGAGAAAAAAAGCAAAACAGAAAAAAATGATAGAATACAGAATTTTAAAGAAAGTAACAGTAAGAAATGACTAGTCAAAAAAAGTACGAAATCACTAGTTGATTAATTATTTATTGTTATCTTAGAAGTAGTTGTTCAAATTACAAAATCAAAGCATAAAAAATGGACAGTCAAACAATGAAAAATTCTGTTTGATAAACTAACAAAACTTGGTAGTATGGTTTTCTATCTTGCACACTTACACATATCCATTAGAGCACTTTCTTTCCCTTTCATTATTATAACATCTGTTACACATTTTGGATCTTACTACTGTTTTCAGTTTTTATTACTTTTATACTAAAAAGACAGTATATTTACAAATATGAGTCTGATTTATTTCACTTACAAAGATAGTCTCAAGTTGCCTCCATTTAATTATACAAACCTCAAGATCATCCATTTTATAGCTGAGATCAACCATTTTACAACTTTATGTTTCCAAGATCTAGCTTTTACAAATTGTGCAGCTGTAAACATGAGTGCACATATATCACTGCAGTATAATCTTTTCAGTTCTTCTGGGAAAATACCCAGAAAGAAATACCTGGGTTGAACAGAACCTCTAATCCTAGTATTTTGAGGAATTTCCACAGTGGTTGTACCAGTCTACACTCCTACCAACAATGGAAAAGCATTCTTTTTCCTTGTAGCCCCACCAGTATTTATTGGTTAATTTCATGATTTTGACCATTCTTTCTCTAGTGAGATGATTTCTCAGTGTTGTTTTAACTTGGGTTTTTTGAATTACCAGTGATGTTGAACATTTTTTCGTGTATTTGTTTGCCATTTGTATTCTCACATTCTTTTTTTTTTTAAATCGGTACCAGGGATCAAACTCACGACCGCCTGCTTGCAAGGCAGGTGCTTATGCCGCTGAGCTAAATCCCCAGCCCCCTGCCATTTGTATTCCTTCCTCTGAGAATTGTGTATTTATCTCAGATACCCGTTTTTGGTTTTTTTTGGTGCCAAGGATTGAACTCATGACTTTGCATTTGCCAAGCAGGCACTTACACCGCTGAGCTAAACCCCCAGCCCCCAGATACCCATTTTTGGATTGGGTCTTTAAAATTTTATCTTATTGGGTCTTTAAAATTTTATCTTATTTTTTTCATCTGTGTAAGACTTCAGTGTCAAATTGTTTCAACATACTATTGGTTGAGTTCATTTGGCGATTAGCTTCAACATTCCAGAACCCCTTTCTAGAACCATTATGCCAAAGGAACTGTGGAATTTAAACAGTAGCAATAGCAATACTTGTGTCTTTCATGCTGCTTTGCCTCTGTGGTACCTTAGGGAAACTTTCAAACTCCTTAACAATAATAAATGTTAATGATTTATATAGTCTACCTGGAGTAGGATAAAAATATTTCTGCCCACAGGGCCAAATGCAGTCCAAAGTCTGTAGTCTGTCCATCTGTCCCATTCTATCTCATGCTCTCCCATCCTCCTTCCGCTCCCCCACTGCCCCACAGCTCTCAAATTAGAAATTTGGTCTTTTATATTTTTAAAGGCCTGTTAAATAGAAAACAGCAGGGCATAGGGGTGTACACCTATAGTGCCAACACTGGGAGGCTGAGGCAAGAAGATTGCTGTGAGTTCCAGGACAGCCTGGGCTACACAGTTGAGTTCAGGGCCGGAATATACTACATACTGAGACTGTGTCTGAATAAGTGAATGAATGAATGAATGAATGAGGGAAACATGACAGGAATTATACGTGTCCTTAAAAGCCTAAAAGATTTATCATATAGCCTTTTATGAAAACATTGATGTATCACAGAACAATGAATGAGATTTTGATAACAGGAATATCAATGAAGGTACCAAAATGCTTTAGTAACCAAAAGCAGAGATATCTAAACCCATAATTTCTCTAACCATGAGACTATTTTATTCATTGAATCAGATACTTATTGTGAAATACTGTGAGTACTGACCAGCAGGGTTCAAAACATAAATAAGATAAGATTATTGCTCTCAGGGATTCAGACATACTTATAAACAGTATTAAATTTTGTAATAGAATTATGTACAAAGGCTACACACAGATATTCTGACTACTTGGGATCACTAAGAAGACTTTGTGAAAAAGTGATACATATACTACTATATATTAAATTCAGTAGACAAGTTGTACAACATCACAATTAAGAATGTATTTGCACCATAACAACAGTACCTCCAGAAAGTCAATAGGTAATTCTCCAAAGTTTTAGAGAATTACCTATTGTTAGATGTGCCAAGCATCCAAAGAATAATACATGGTGGTGGTTATAAATGAAGCTGTAAAAGAAGTAATAATGCTGTATCACAAAGAGATTTGCATTTCCATTCAGAAGAGTCAAAACTTTACTGTAATTAGAATTAGGATCTTGGGAAAAATTTTTTAATAAGGAAGATAAATGTTTAGTGTGTTACATCAGTGAAAATTGCCTAGGATTTACCATTTTGAGTGATCCTCAAATCCCAGGGACTTTAAACCAGGAAGGCTTAACTATATTTTTATAATCTGACCATCAAGAGTCTGTTCCATGTTGTCTTTCCTTGAGCTCCTGGATGACAGACCTGTATCTGTGCAGAGTGACAAGGAGCGTGCTATAGTATTCACTGGCTCTTCTCACATTTCAGTCTGAAAGCTAGTAAAGTTCTATCAGTAGAAGTGGAAAGTAAAAACTTTTGAAGGGAAGACAGCAAATATTTATGAATAATAATTTATGTGACACATGCAGTAGCACTTTCTAAACTGGAGTGACAGAAGAAATGGGCAAAAGCAGTAGATAATCACTGGAAGGTGTAGCTCACTGATAGAGTGCTTCTTCAGCACGTGCAAGACCTTGAGTTCAAACCCAATGCCAAAAAAAGAAGGAAAAAAAGAAAAAGGCAGACAGGCAAGCAGTACGTAATGACTTCACATTTTAATATATTAAACTGTAATTGGGCTGTTGAGGTGTAGATGTTGAACAGACAATTGGAAATGTAGAGGTCTGTAGTTTCAGAGTCATCTATAATAGTGATATAAACCTAGTAGCATGTATATAAACTTGAAGGTGACAGTGAATGAGATTGCCCGAGAAACATGTTTAAAATGAGAAGGTAGCAGGCTAGAGACTTAAGATCAGCACTTGAGAGATCACTGGAAAAAAAGATGTCAGCAAGTGAGACAGAAATAGGAAAAATCAAATGGTACATCTTACAGAAACCTACAAAGGGGCAAGTGTAGTGGCACACACCTATAATCCTAGCACTCAGGAGGTTGAGGCAGGCAGCTTGTTGGAAGTTCAAGGCTAGCCTAGGGCATGTAGCAAGCTCAAGGCCAGCTTGAACTACATAAGGAGACCCTGTCTCAAAAATAAAGAACTCTCAAAAGGGGTGGCTAAAGAGTAGAAAAGTGTTGTGTCACTAAGAAGTCAAATAAAGCAAAATGTGTTGAATTGGGCTGGGGACATAGACCAGTGATAAGAGTGCTGCGTTAGCATGCACAAGGTACTGAGTTCAATCTCCAGTACCACTAAATAAATAAGCAAATAAACAAATGTGTTGACTAATTGACAAAACAGACTAGGACTGTAGCATGAGAATGGTTCATCAGCTCAAAAAGGATAAATGGACTATTCAAATTCTGATTGTATTAGAATAAATTGAGCCCTTTTTACTACTCTTCTAGATTAGTTGTGCAAAACAAACATTTTAATACTTAAAACGTAAAGTAGATGAAATGTGGAAAACATATCTTGTAACATGACTGAACTTTAAGTAAATTGGAAACCAGTAATTTTCATAACATCGATTCAGAGATATAGTTATTAGAGTTGTCCTTAAATCTGTTTACTTGATTCATTGGATCACAGTCAAGTACAAGAGATGAAGGACAAAGCCTGAGACACCATTAGGACAGAAAATCACAACAGATTTTCATCCAAAAAACTGGAATCCTCAAAGGTGATACCAGAGTTAAAAATAAAGCTATCTGTAATGGGAAGGAACAGGAAAAAATGTTTCTAACTACAAACACTAATTAGTGTTCTGTGTTTCTTACAGTTTTGTATTCTCTGTGAGATTCAGGAAAAAAAAATAATTTCAATTCATCATTATGTGTGGACCAATTACATTGGTCTAGAGAATTTTAATTAAATATAAATGTAAGTTTTTTAATCAGTATATGCTCAATCTTAGTTGCTTTAGCCTTCTGATACATGCCAGCAAGACAAAGAATAACAGCGTTTATTTTGCAGTTCAAAGGCAAATAACTAGAATCATGTCTTCACCTTCTACATATATTCGGAGAATAAAAAAAGTCTCTAGAATATGTAGTCTGTTTAATAAAGTAAGGTATACAAATGTAAAAATGAAAGGTAACTCACATTTTTAAATAAGATGTCTCATGAATAAATTCTGTGTAGAAATAAATCCATAAGAATCAAACTAAGATTGTATAACTTTGCTAATAGCCACAGTCATTGTTATGCATGATAAGGATAGTATCACTGATGAATAAAATCTAAGTCTTTTTCAGAAGTGTTAAGTATCATATTAGGTCTTTTAAGTCTTGCCATACAGATAAAATGAATATATTCAGGTGAACTTTGTTAATGCTTGATTCTATCACAGAATTTTTTTCTTAGCAAGTTAGTTGGCATGTAATCTCAGCACTTGGGAGGCTGAGGAGAATTGTAAGCAATTCTAGGTCTGCCTGAGCTACATAGTGAATTCAAGGCCAACCTGACCTACATAGCAAGATTCTCTCTCAAAAAAAATTTTTTTTCTTACATTTGCATCTTTTTGAAGATACTTCTATTGATCTGTTTTTCTCTTTTCTCATGAATTTGATATTACCCTGAAGATTTTATAGTTAGGGCAGAAATCCACAGTAATTTACCACTGCTCAGAAGAAATAAAGACCTGCAATTGTGCATCATAAGCATACTTGTAAACCTAGCACTTGGCAGGCTGAGGCAGGAGAATCATTATGAGTTTGAGGCCAACCTAACCTATATAGTAAGTTCAAGGCCAGCCAGCACTACACAGCAATCCCTTGTCTTCAAAAAAGTGTATCATAGAACTTTTTTAAACATAGTAGCCAATGGTGGCACTCATGACTCTCCTGCCTCAGCATGCACCACCACACCCAGCTTTATAAGACCATTTCATCTTTCTTTAGCTGACTTACAAATATTGTTACACTGATAACACAGATAGTCCTTTTATATTATGGAGCATCTGCTGTATTCAGAGAACCATATTAAGGTTAATCACAAATGGCTTTCATAAATTTGGGATTGAGGCTTAGAAGACATCATACATGTGCTGTAGCTAAAAGGTGTATGTGAAAAGAGAAAGTATTGACACATGAGAAATGTTAAAGTGAAAACTAGAAAAAGACCATCAGTAAGCAACAAATTATAAAATGAAATTCCCCAAAATTTATACATGGCAAAAGACATTTGAATTCTGAGTACCAACTTTAGAATTCTTGATGTAATTATGAAAAAGACCAGTAAAGATTACATCTTGCAGGGCTAAGATATCCCTGGAGTAGTGTCTACACTTTGAGGAACCCTAGTAAAGATTTAAAATAGGATTGCAGGGAGTCAAACTGTTTTACAGTTAACCTGCTTTTTTTTTTTGGTCCTTTTTGTTTTTATCAGTACCAGGAATCGAACTCACAACTACCTGCTTGCAAGGCAGGCGTTTATGCCGCTGAGCTAAATCCCCAGCCCCTAACTTGCCTCTTAAACTTTTAACATTAACAAAAATTTTTAAAATTATGTCAAAGTACATGAAGTTTATGATCTTAACCATTTCCTTAAGTATAGTTAGTTCACCAGTGTTAAATACATTCTTCTTGTACAAGTTTCCTTAACTTTTCATCTTATATAACTGAAACTATCCATGTAACGGCAACTTACTCCTCCCCACAACCACCTAACAAGCATCATTCTACACTTTGTGTCTGTGAATCTCAGAATGAGCATGGTGATCCAAGCAGTGCTTGGAGGAGGATCATGAATTTGAGGACAGCCTGAGTACAGAGTTCATAAATTTTAAAACATTGAATGCAGCAAAGCCCTGGCTTGAGGGAGAAAAAAAAATCTTAAATGCTACTGGTAGGAGTTTAACAATATGATTTCTGTGTGTTTAAGGTGAACTTACAAAAATCATTGTAATTGGGTACTTAAACAATTTTTAAATGAAATGTAAACAAAATACTGCTACATTTAAAAGCCATAAAATTATTATTATTTTTTTTTTTTTTAGACAGGGTCTCACTTTGCAGTTCAGGCTGGCCTAAAATTCACATTGATCCTCTTGACTCCCAAATACTGGGATTGTAGGCCTGGGCCATGACACTGACCAAAGCCATGAAATTCTTGAAGAATAACTAAATCTGGTAAAATGTGTACTGGATCTATATAATAATAATAATAATAATAATAATAAAAGGTACAAACCCTGCATGATGGCATATGTCTATAATTTTCACAGTTTGGGAAGATAAGAGAACAAGATTCCAAATTTGAACCCAGTGTGGGCCATTTAGACTTTGTCCTGAAATAAAAATTTGAAAGATCTGAAGAAGCAGCTCATTGGTAGAATGGTTGCTTACATGCCTGAGCCCCTGGATTCCATCCCCACGACCTCCAAATTCAGGACAAAATAAAGACCATGAAACAGGATATGGTGGTATGTAACTATTAATCCTAACACTTGAGAGATTAGGACAAGGGGATTTAGTTCAGCGGCATGAGTACCTGCCTGGCAAGCGCTAGGTCCTGAGTTTGATCCCCAATACCAAAAAAAAAAAAAAAAAAAAAAAAAAGATACTTCTTGAGAAATAGGACAAAAGAATCTAGTTTGAGACTATCTTGAGCTGTGTACCATGACCCTGTTTCTACAAACCAGAAGCTGTTGGGATGGGGAAGGGAGGTCTATTAAGAGGCATAACTTCATGCCTAATTAAAATGTTTGAAATTAAATTAAGACTAGTTTTACCAAGTCTTAGTTAAGATCTGTAATATCTGTAAATTTCATTGTTGCTAATGGACAGTTCAGTCACTTTGATAAACATTTTTAGTTAAATGTACTTCATTGGACCTAGTAATTCCAGTCTTAAATATTAAATCAAGAAAAAATAGCTTTACAAATCTTCATAAAAATGTTATTCTTTATGTACAAAACCTGGAAATAACTCAGATTTACAGATGAATATTGTGGTACATTTATATAGTTCAGTATAACAAAACAATATGTAATTAAGAAAGGAAAAAGAGAAAGCAACATGAATGAATCTGATGGTCATGCTGTGTGACTGAACTCTGTCTTAAAAAAAAAAAAAAAATGTAGTTAGGGATATAATGAGCAGCATAAGCACCTGCCTGGCAAGTGCAGCATCGTGAGTACAAAAAAACTTTGATCCCTAGTACAAAAAAACAAAACAAAACAGATGGGCTTTAAAAAGAAAAATGTAATTGGTGGTAGAAAACAAATGTTACAGTTCTTAATAGGGGTCCTCCTTGGGATGGAGAGCGTGTCTCTTAAGGAAAGTTCTCCTTAAAGAAGTAATTTCCTCACTGTAAACTGAACAATAACTGAGCAGATAAATTTGTAGGGAAAGATTGTTACAGGCAAAGAGAAGATTTCTGAAGATCTCAAAGAAGTGCGTTTGTGTGTACCCAGGCCATTGTACATGGTATGTGAGTATTCTTAGCACTGAATTACATCCCCAGCCCATTCTGTTTATTTCTTGTTTTGAAACAGGGTCTTGCTAAATTATGCAGCCTGACCTTTGACTTGGAATTCTCCTGTCTTAGCTTCCTGAGTAACCAGAATTATAAACACACACCCACGACACGCACAGTTTCACCTACCTTTTTCTGAGTAAGAAACTATACTAAATTTACTGGCATTAAATCGTAGTGATCTGGCAAGCATGAGTTTGATTTCTGGTACCAAAAAAAAAATCGTAATAATAATTTATTATCTCAAAAGTTTCTTAGAGTCTGTCCTGTAGTTAAAACCAGATGGCAGTAGATTGAAATTATCCCAGAGCTATCTTCATTCAGATACCTGACCATTGTTACTGACTTTCGGCCATGACCTCAACAGGATTTGTTGGCCTTCATGTAACACATTGCATCATTTTCCTTAAAATGTGTAACCTATGATCCCACAGCAAGTTTCCCAAGACACAGACTGCGTAGAAGTTGTGGGGCCTTACCTAACTTAACATTAAAAATCATCACTTTATTTCTGTTTAATTTACAGATCCAGGGGATCATACTAACATTAGATAAAATTTTATGGAGAAAATAATTTTATGATTTATGAAAGAGAATGAAGGAGAAAGAACAGATAATGTGGATAACCAAATTCCTGCCACATGGTTGTGGTCAGTGCATACAATCTTGAATACTTCGTTTTGTGATATCACTCTCTGCTGTAGGGAATCCAAATGAGGAGCATGATTAAGGAGCATATAATGAAATAAGATGTGAATATGATTTTGTAAACTTTTGTTGTTTTTGTTTTGGGAGGGATCGTGGTTTTGTTTGGTTTAAAAACAAGAGTCGGTCTCTGTAATTCAGGTTGGCCTTGAACTCAGTATATAAGCCCAGGCTGCCCACAAACTTCAGCAGTCCACCTGCTTCAGCCTCCAGAGTGGTGAGATTACAGGAATTAGCCAGCATGCTTGGCTGATTTTGAGAATTTTGGTGAAACATGGAAAAGTAGAAAATTAGAACAAGTCTCTTCAGGAAATACCAGCATATAGATGATAGTTGAATAAATTGCCAAAGCCAGTATAGAATGAGACAAAGAGATTGAACTAGAAAACTGAAGAAATTGTAGCTTTTAAATGTTGAAGAGAAGGGAGAGGTCATTTTTCATTAGAGTTATTTTCATACAACTGAAGATTGTTATGTATATTTAGGAGTTACTTGTACACTGATAATAATTGAAGCTATGAAAATAAATATATTCTTTCTGGGCATCATGGCACATACCTGTAATCCTAGCACTCAGTAGAATCACTGCAAGTTTGAGGCCAGTCTGGGCTACAAACTGAGTTCAAGGCCAGCCTGAACTCTGCATAGTGAAACACTGTCTCAAAAAATAAACAAACATGTTCCTCAAAGGAAAGTAAGTATAAAAAGTAAATAACAAGTCCTGTGTATTGAGAACCTTTACAATTAAATTTAATGAAGTCATAAGTAATTGTAAGTCAGAGTATATAAACAATATAGGCAGGATATTTTTGAAGAATTGTAATATCAAATATCCTTGAGAGTTTGAAATTTAAAAATTTTATTTGAAGGAAGTTACTCATAATTTGAGGGAGAGTCCTGTTAAATAGGAATCAAGTGGTCTTAGTTCAGTATAGTCTTGTGAAATAGAAATTAAGAATGCCTAGCACTAATAAAGGCATATCTACAATAGTACCACATTTTGAAGTCATATAGATAAACCCATTGGATAGAGAAGCGTGACCTATGGTCATTGATAAACCAGCCGAAAGTGACTTATTTTGAATTGATGTTTATTATATTATGAAATGAGCATTCCTTGCTGGTGGTTGAGCATTTCCAAAAATAATTACAGTTAAAAATAAGTTATCTCCTGCAAATTAAAACACCACCAAGATTCCATCTCACTCCAGAAAGAATTACTATTATCAAGAAATCAACTGAAAAAAATGCTGGCAGGACTGAGGAAAAAGAAACATTTTCCCAATGTTTTTGGGAGTATAGACTGGTGCAACCACTGTGGAAATAATTGTAGAGATTCCTCAAAAAACTAAGACTAGAAATTCCATTTGACCTGTTTTCTTTCTTGGTATCCTCCCAAAATAATTAAAAGCATCATACCACAGCAGTATATGCAACACTCATGTTTATAGCAACACAGTTTGTAATAATTAAATCTTGGAAATAGCCCAAGTGTCTATCAACCAATGATTGAACAGTGCAGTACTATTCACCTATTTAAAAAGGTTCAACTTCAGACGTTTCTAAGTAAATGGATAGACTTCAAGATCTTTTTGTTGTTGTTGTTGTTGTTCTTTTGGGGTGGGGGGGTACTGGGGATCGAACTTAGGACATCAAGTTTGGCAAGCAGGCACTTAGGCTGCTGAGATAAACCCCCCAGCTCCTGAGATCCTACCCTTAAGCAAAATAAATCGGATACATGTGTGAATAACAGATTGTTTCTCTGGTGTGAGAAACCAAATGTGTAGATAAGGGCCAATATGTATAATAGATATTGTGAAATAGGAAGAAAATGTTCATATGGGAAGGGAAACAAAGGAGGTAGGAGTGAAGGGGGAAAAGAAAAAATAACGAAAATAGACACAGCTTTTGAAAAGAAGAGGGGAAGAGGATTTGATGGGAGGGTAGAGGAATGGGAAAAAAAAGAATCAAGTTATATGATGAGTATGATCATTATATATGACCTAAAATGTACCAGTAAACTTAATTTTTAAAAAATTATTTCAGAGGAAGCAAAAGACACAAAATCATTGGGTCACTAACAACAGTTTATCCAGGACTGCTTTCTTTTGAATCCTTCATTTAATACCTACTCTTTTTAAAAAGTTTATGCAAATGTTTGTCTAATTTTAAAGCTTATACCAAGAAGAAAAGTTTGTCCCTAAGCCTGTGCACTTAAAATATTACACTAGAAGTATTGTTCATAATTGTTTAACTCTTTATCCAGCATTTAATTATCAAGGTCTTTAAATTAAGAGCTTCATTTTTGAAGAATTAAACTGTTACGTTTGGCACTTTGTCTCATACAGAATGTTTTTGTTGTTTTGTATTACAGTTTTTTTTTTTGAGACTGGGTCTCACTGTGGAATTCATGATGGCCTTGAGCTGACTATGTAGGCAAGCCAAGGATATAACCTCCTGCTCAGCCTCCTGAGTGCTGGGATTATGAGTGTGCATCACCAAGCCTGGCCAGATGATTATTTTTAATCTACATGTTATATGGAAATGTATACCAATTTTGGTTTTCTTTGGCTTAGTATGATAATCCTTCAAGAAAAATACTGTGAACTACTGATTTACCTGTGAAAAATAAATGCTTACAGTTACTATGTTTAGTCTTGCTATGGAAAATAACTCCCTTATCTTTAATCGGTGTGGAAAATTATCATTTAACTAGCTGGGATTAATTTTTGTCTATATGTCATTCGTTGTCTTTTTTAGTAAATGGAATTTCCTCTCGAAGTCCAAGATTGGTTGCTTCCATGGATGACTCCGTGGATAGTCTACTGCAGCGGATGGTACAGCATGAGGACCAAGAGCCCATGGAGAAAAATATTGATGCTATGATTGCAGCTGCCTCTGTATCACCTTCCTCTAGCCCAGGCTGTACCCATAGCAAGGAACGAACCCTGGGAAAACCAGACAGTCTTCTAGTGCCTACAGTCCCAAGTGATTCTTGCAGTAACAGTATCTCACTCCTTTCTGAAAAGTTAACCACAAACAGCTGTTCACCCCATCACATCAAGAGAAGTGTAGTGGAAGCTATGCAACGCCAAGCTCGGAAAATGTGCAATTATGACAAAATCTTGGCTACCAAGAAAAACCTGGACCATGTTAATAAAATTTTAAAAGCCAAAAAACTTCAAAGGCAGGCAAGGACAGGGAATAACTTTGTGAAACGCAGACCTGGTCGACCTCGGAAATGTCCCCTCCAGGCTGTGGTATCAATGCAAGCATTCCAGGCTGCGCAGTTCGTCAACCCAGAACTGAACGAAGGTGAGGAAGAAACACCACTCCATCTCAGTCCTGATACAGTTACTGATGTAATTGAGGCTGTTGTTCAGAGTGTCAACTTGAACTCAGAGCATAAGAAGGGATTGAAGAGGAAAAATTGGATGTTAGAGGAACAAGCCAGGAAAAAGCAAAAGCCATTACCAGAGGAGGAAGAGCAAGAAAATAATAAAAGGTAATTCCTAATTTAAATATTATCTAAGTAGAACCAGTTAGCTTTGTAAAACTGTAATACACCTCTACAGGTGGATTATTCTGTTAATCTTAAAAACTTTTTTTTTTTAATGTAAGCACTGTTATTTTTTGTGTTTTATTTTGTTTTGTTTTTGTTTTGGAGACAGGATCTCACTGTGTAGTTCAACCCTGGCCTTGAACTCACTGTCCCTGTATTGTAGCCCAGGCTGACTTCAAAAATCACAGCAGTTCTCCTATTTCAGCCTTCCAAGTGCTAGGATTACAGGCATGCACCACCACATCCAGCTGTTCTTTTTTAAACTGTTCTTATTTATGGCTATCCAAAATTGTAAGTTAGAATCAAAGGCAGTACAGCAGTGTAATCTTAAGATTTTAGGCAAAACAAAACATGAATTATATTTTATCCAACATATAGCTGCATACATGGAATTATTTTTCCTATCGTACTTTCTATCCATTTTCTCTGCTCTCAGATTTTTATCCAGTCATCAGATTTTTAAGTCTTTTAGCATGTTGGATTTATTTTATTCAGAGTCTCTCCTTTCTCTCTGTTTCCCTCTTCCTCCTTTCTCTCTCTTCCTCCCACCCCCTCTGTGTGTGTGTGTGTGTGTGTGTGTGTGTGTGTGTGTGTGAGAGTGAGTATGTGTGAGAATGTATGTGAGTGTGTGTGACAGGGTCTCACTCTGTAGTCCTTCAGGCTATCCTTGAACTCCCTATATAGCCCAAGTTGGCCTGAAACTCTTGGCCATCCTCCTGCCTCACCCTCCCAATTGCTGGAATGATAGGCCTGTGCCACCACACCTGGCAGTAGTATCCTTTTTATAATTTTGCTCTGTTGCTGGGCATGGTGGCACATACCTGTAATCCAAAAACATTCTGGGAGTCTGAGGTAGGAGGATCCTTGCAAGTTCAAGACCAGCCTGGGCTACAAAGTGAGCTCAAGGCCAGCCTGAACTGTATGGTGAGACCCTGTCTCAGAAAGAAAAATTAATTAATTAACAACAATAATAATAATAATAATTTGCTTTATTTCCAAAGATGTATCACAGAAAGTAAAAATCATTGTTAAAAAATCATTTAATTCTTTTGTGTATCCCACCAGATTCTTCTTTTCCTGAGAGTGTACTTGGTGTTTGAAAATTCTTTTGTTATGCTTTGTTTTGATTAGTTCCATCTTTTTGTTTCTTTTTGGGTGCTGTGGATTAAACCCAAGACCTCACATATGTTCCACCACTGAGCAGTAACCCTAGCCTTTACCCTTGGTAGGGGTGCATTGCTGGAGGTGAAACACCGAGGGCATTGTACATGCTAGGCAAGTGTACTACCACATAGCTATATCCCCAGCATCCTTTAGCTTTTATTTTTGAGACAGGATCTTACTAAATCACTTAAGTTTCCCCCGGCTTAGCCTAAATTTGCCATATTCCTTTCTCAGTTTTCCCAAAGTGCTGGAATTACAGAATTGCCACTGCTTCTAGCTGCCTTTAACCATTTTCAAGTGTACATTTCAGTGGTATTAAAAATGTACAATTTTTACCATTCATTTTTTTTCTTTTTGAGAAAGGGTCTCGCTATGCAGTTCAGATTGGCCTTGAACTCACTTTGTAGCTCAGGCTGGTCTTAAATTTGTGTCAGTCTTCCTGCCTCAGCCTTCTGAGTGCTGGGATTATAGGCATGTACCACCATTCATTTTTATAGCTCCATAGTTCTTACAAAAGTGAAACTGTACCAATTAAATACTAATACCCAATTCTTTCCCAATTCTTTCCTTTGCAAAGCCTCTAAACACTGCCATCTTATTTTTTGTCTTGGTGATTTAGATTACTCTGAATACCTCATATGAGTTAAATCATGGTGTTTGTATTTTTGTGACTAGTATTAAAATCCTTAAAGTTCAGCCATCTATGACCACACCTCATTTTTGTTTATCCATTGGTGAGCATTTGGGTGGCTTCCAGTTTTTAGGTGATTACTCAATTATGCTGGGTAAGTAGAAGGTATTCTGATGTCACTTTCAGGCCCTCTATTTAGTACTTTTGCTGAGTCATATGACAATTATATTTTTCATTTTTTATAGAACTACTGTGCTATTTTCGAAAGTAGCAGTACCATTACACATTACCATCAACAACGCAGTGTTTTCAGTTGCTTTGTATTTTTTTTTTCTTCAGTTGCTTCATACTCTTACAAGTACTTAGTTTCTACTTTTTTGTCATTGTAGCCATCCTGATGCATATGAAGTAATTCCTCACTGTTGTTTTGATTTACATTTCCCTAATGATTAGTGATGCTGACTATCTTTTCATGTAGTTATGGGTGTTCTGGGTATTTGGAGGGGATTGTCTTTTTTTTTTTTTTTTTTTGAGGGGTCTGTCTTTCTTTTCTTTTTCTCTTTCCTTCTTTTTTGAGACAGGTTTTACTCTGCATTTCAGACCAGCCTTAAACTCACATTGTAGCCCAGGCTGGCCTCAAACTCATAGCAATCCTCCTGCCTCAGTCTCAAGTGTTTGGATTACAGATATGCGCAACCATGCCCAGTTTGGGGTACTTTTTAAGTTGGGTTATTTGTAGGAATTTACAATATCTTGTCCATACTAGCTTCTAATTAGGTAAACAGTTAGCAAAATTTCTTCTCATTCTGTCAGTCGCCCCTTTATATTTTTATACTGTTGCTACTGTCTTTTGATATGTAAAATTTTCTAATACTACAAACCTTAATTTATTTTTCCTACAAAACTACAGTAATCAAACTATTACAGTACTAGTATAAAGACATAGTATAAACAGTGAACAAGAGTTTATAAATAAAACTTTGTATATATTTTCAATTGACTTTTGACAAAGATGCCAAAACCATTCAGTGAAGAAAGGGTAGTATGTCAATAAAAACTACTGGATATCTATACACAAAATGAAATTAGACCGTTATCTTATATTGTTGTGTTTTGTTTTGTTTTTTGGTACCAGAGATCAAACTTACAATCTCGCGCTTGCCAGGCAGATGCTGTGCTGCTAAGCTATATCCCCGGCCCCAGACTCTTATCTTACACCATATACAAAGTTAAACTCAAAAATGGGTCAAAGACCTAAATGCAAGATCAAGAACAATAAGGTCTTAGAAGAAAACAAGACAAAAACTAAGTAACATATTTGGCAATTTTCTTAATATTATACCAAAGGTACAGACCATGAGTGAAAAATATATTACTTTTAAATGAATCCATAGAATATTTACCATATATAAGTAATTTATTTATGTATTTATTTATTCATTTATTTTTGAGGTACGGTCTTGCTATGTAGCTCAGGCCAGCCTTGAACTCACCAGATTGCCCTCAAACTCAGTGCAATCCTCCTACTTCAGGCTACAAAGTGCTAGGATCACAGGCCCATTTTCTCCCATTTTTAGCAACAGGCGTTACCCTTCACCCCCACCCACTATGACACTGGAGGACATGAGAGTTTCACAACCATCTCTTGCCCCTTGGTTTGTTCTTGTTTATATTCTTTGCCTCTCGTGTGGTGAATCCTACTTTAAAATGTTTATTGGACCTCTTTATGTATATATACCTGTATAAAAATGTGTTGCGTGGTTTTTTTGGATTGCGGGTTATGGGTATTTCATTTTATCTTTGGCTTGGGAGGCTGGAGTGGAGGTAGAGGCTGAGACCAACTGTTGCTATTTTGTCCAGGCTGGCCTTAAACTTGGAGTGATCCTATTACCTAAACCTGTGAAGTGCTGGAATAGGATTACAAGGTGTATGACACCACTATTTCTTTCTTTCCTTTAAAATGTAGATATCTTCCTGTGTGTAGCTGGGATTGCCCAGCTTTTTTTTTTTTAAAGGATAATATGTGATTGTTATAAATAAATCAGTATACACTCAGTAGTTTACTGATTCAAAAGTTAGTCTTGCCGGGTGTGGTGGCTCACACCTGTAATCCCAGTACTCGGGAGGCTGAGGTGGGAGGATCGTTGTGAGTTTGAGATTAGCCTGGGCTACACGGTGAGCTCAAGGCCAGCCTGAACTGCATAGTGAGTCCCTGTCTCAAAAAAGACAAAAAAAAAAAAAGTTAGTCTCAGGCCAAGGATATAGCTTAGTGGCACAGCACCTACCTAGCAAATGCAAGGCCTTGAGTTATCCCTGTACCGGGGTGGAGTAAGTCTCAGTTCCTCTTTTGTTTTCTGTTCTTACCTCCATGGGTCTGAATATTAACTAGTAGAATACATTTATAGATAGATCAACACAGAACTGTTTTATGTAAATGGTAAAGTGCTGTGTATTGTTTGATAATATAGGTTTTCCCCACTTATGCATGCTCTAAGCAAGTGCTCTACCACAGTCCTTCCTTTTCCCTTAATGTATAAAAGAGTACTTAGGAGACTGAGACCAAGTTCAAGGACAGCCTGAGCTACAAAGTGAGTTAAAGGCCATTCTGAACTGCGTAGTAATACTCTGTGTTAAAGAGACAGAAAAAAACAAAACAAACAAAAACCAGTTCTTGTTGTTGTAAGTACCTGTAGAGTTAGTTTATTCCTCTGGATAGTGGCATACACCTATAGTCCCTATTTTCTAGGATTCTAAGGCAGGTCAGATTTCAAACCTTTTTGGACAGTTTAATGACTTAGACAGTGTCTCAAAATAAAAAACATGAAAAGCAGATTAGGAATGTAGCTAAATTCAAAAGCCCTAGGCTTGGGGCCTGGGGATTTAGCTCAGCGGCATAAGCGCCTACCTTGCAAGCAGGCAGTCGTGAATTCAATCCCTGGTACCAATAAAAACGAAAAAGACAAAAAAAAAAAAAAAAAAAAAAAAGCCTTAGGCTCAATCCTTAGTGCCACCAAAAAAACAAAACAAAAAAACTTCACCTTATTCTATGGTAGGCACATGTCGTAATTTAATTAACTACTTTCCTTCAGTGAATTTCATGTTGCTTGGTTGTTCATTTGCTGGTTTTACTTGTTTTGTTGGTAATAGAACTCAAACTTAGGACCTTACACTTGACAGACAGGTACTTATACCACTGAGCTGTATTCCCTTCCCTGTTCACTAGTTTTTTGAGATACAGTCTTGCTATACAATTCAGGCTGGCTTTGAAGTTACTATGTACTCCAAGCAGGCCTCAAACTCAAGTTGATGTTCCTTTTCTCAACTGTACACCTAGGTATGTTTAGCTCTTTTAATAACTTGTAATTTATTTTGTATAACATGATTTAGAGGTTTATTTTTTTCTTATCAGATATTTAAATAGTAATCATAAAAACATTTAAATACTTTAAAATCTGTTTTGATTTCACTGTTGTACTATTTTAATTACTGGGGCTTTAAAACACCTCTACAGAAAGTGATTTCTGACTTTACTGTAAAGACATATTGACCATTCACTTTAGGGAAATATCACCTTAAAAATATGATTCAGAGAATGGTTTAAGTTTAGGTTAGACCTTTTTTCCTCTTCCATCTAGTATCATAGTTGCAACAGTAAACACATATTTTGCCACAAATTCTGAAATGTGAATAGATTATAAGAGGGTAGGGGATTTACCTCAGTGGCCTAAGCACCTGCCTGGCAAGCGTGAGGTCGAGTTTGATCCCTGGTACTAAAGAAAAGTTTATTACAAGGTCATTAGAATCCAGCTTCTAAGGAATACAGTGATGAATGAAAATACTTTCCCTGCTTTTATGAATCTTACACTTGCCAGACAGGTGCTTATACCACTGAGCTGTATCCCCTTCCCTGTTCACTGGTTTAGTGTTTTTATGAATTATTTAGGATGATGAGCATATATAGAAGAAGTGACTTAGTTTTTCTGGGCAAGTAGAATAGACTTCTTGTGTTATTTAAATGAATAAGGCCAGAATAAACATTTTAGGAAAGTGTAAGTTGAAAAGACATTAAAGTTTCAGGGAAACTTTAAAAAGAAGGAAAAGAAAAGGGAAGAGGAAGGACAGGAAAGGAAAAGAATGGAAAGAAGAAAGAAAATTAGTTTCAGGGGAAGTGAAAGAAAGCAATTATAGCCAAAACAGAGTAAAATAGAATAGATTATTTAGTACCTATTTGTTGATTAGTAATAAGCCATAATGCAAAATAATGGCTACAAGCTGAACTGTAGGCTCAGACAAAAACCTTTACACAAATCTGAGGACAAGGTAAATTTTAGAAACAATTTATAAAATTCAAGTTAAAAAGAAATAAAATGTTAAAAATAAGACCTGGTACATACCATAGTGGCACTTCCAAAGCTTGCCTGAGGTGTTGGGTTCAATCCCCAGTACTACTAAAATAAATTTAAGGATTCTGAGAAGATGGCGGAAAAGTAAGCAGCAGAATAAATAGCCTTTCTGAAAGAAACAACCCAGATGCTGGAATATAGCATTCTGGAGAAGACCAGAAGGAAAAAAAAAATGGTTCTCCTCAACCCAGGAAGGAACTAAGGTGAGAATCAAAGCCCACAGAGAGAAGAAAAAAGACGCCTCGACAGAAGGTGGTAGCCAGGGTCACCTTCACTCAAGTGTGCAGGAAGTGCCACTGGAATCCAGAGACGCACGGTCACAGTGAAGCGGGTGGCTGGCAAACCCGAAGACCTCAACAGGGAGATACGGTGGTAGCGGGGAGCAGCAGACCGGTGGTAGAGGTGGTAGACTATTTTGGAGTCCAGCAAGATAAACCCGGAACCAGAACTGATGGGTGAAAATTGCTTGGACTGAGTCCCGCCCGTGGGCCCTGTTCATTAACCAAGGAAAGGTTTCCCTAAAGATATCCCTAACCAACCCTGCCTGCGCATGGCACACACTAATTTGGTGAAGACTCTCTGTAGTTAACCAGCTCAGAAGGGAGGGGCCAGCCTGCCCCGCCCCTGCTTATACTCCAATTGTCTGCTTGTACTAGATTTGATAGCATGGACAGGTATTCCAAAGGTAGTGAGAAGTACTCTGGTGACCATTTTTGATTTCCTATTAACTTAATTTGAAACCCTGTATTGCTTTCACTATCTTGTTTTGACTGATTTTATTTGAATCTGTTTTGTTTCATAGTATCAAGTCTGAGGGTATAGGCAACTAGTTTGAAGACAGATTCACTTTGATACCCATTATGGTTTGACTATAATCTTTTGAAGTCCTATAATGTCTCCAGTGTTTTCATTTTTTTTTTTTTTTCTTTTTATCGGTACCAGGGATCGAACTCACGACCGCCTGCTTGCAAGGCAGGTATTTATGCCGCTGAGCTAAATCCCCAGCCCACCAGTGTTTCATTTTTATTGATTTTGCTCTATACTGTTTTCAAATTTATTATGCCTGATGATATGGGCAATTCTCTTGAAGATAACAAGAGGCCTTATGGTGATCATTGTTGATGACCTTGTATTTTGGTTTTAAGTCATGTACTGTGTCCATCCTTTTGTTTTGACTGATCCCATTTTGTTTTGTCTCATTCGGTTTTATTGTCTTCAAAATAAAACTTAAAATGTAAAATATTTTAAAATTGGAGAAAGTTGTGGTGGTACACACCTGTAATCTCAGAACTTAAGAGGGTGAGATAAAAGCATCATAGGACTTTGAAAATTCAAGGCCAGCCTGAACTGCATAGTGAAACACTGTCTCAGAAAGACTGAAAAAAAAAGTGTTTTTAAAGTGAGCCATATTCCTATAGACACGTAAAACTAAAAAACATATAAAACTGTTGTACAAGGAGTTCTATCATGGTTACTGTGTTGTCTCTTGTTATCTGTTATCATCAATAGAATTGGCTATATCATCAGATATAATATAATTGAATATATCAGTACATAACAGTATTAATAGAAATCCAACTTTGTAGATAGTGTAGAACTACAAAAACAGGTAGTAATCAAACCAGAATTGGCATCATAGTGAATCATTATCATTTTCATTATAGTTGTCTATACTCTCAGAGTTGATACTATCAACCTTAATTGTTTTGAATAAAATCTGTCAATAAACAGCAATCAAATAAAATTTAACTAAGATCAGTCATGATATAACAGTATAAGTTATACAGGGATCCAGATTAAGTTTATAAGAAATTAAAGATGATTACTGTGCTATATCCTGATATTTTTGGGATAGTTGTCTGTGCCCTCAGATATAGTGCTCATATACAAACTGGGATGGAATAGGTTCTATCTAAGCAGAGTGGTGCAAGTAATAGGGGTTTTAATTTCTGATATACTATTAACAATATCTTCTGCTGTCTTTTTTAAGACTATTCCTCCCCTTTCACTCCCCCAGGGTGTACTGTGCATTTTGGGGTCTCCCCAACACCCTCGGTTTTATATTGGGGGGGGCAACCTGCTATTTACTTAAGTGGTTCCAAACCTTCTCACTCTTGGACTTAATCTCTGGTTGTATTTATTAACCTATTAAAGCCTGTCTTTCCAACCTATCCATAAATACTGGTCCAGTTGCCCCTATTACTCTCTGGTTCCTTATCACATAGAGTACTGTTTTCTCATACTTTATTTTTGGTCCATATACCCTCCTTCAGGTTAATTATATTTCCTATAAAGAGCATCTCAGTGGACCCTACCTCTTGATCCACTCTGCCTGCGATTCTCTCTTCTTTTTTTCTTAATTTAGTGTATCTAGGCCATTTATATTAGTAATTATATCCAACCTTCTCTGTCTCATTTCTGTTGTGCTCTTTTTCTGTCATTAGTCTGTTTGTCTTCTTCATTTTGCTTTCTGCTCCATTCATTGCGGCCTCTTTGCCACTGTTCCTGAAATCCTGGTACTTTTCTCTCTCTTTAGAATTCTTTCAGTATTCTCTGTAGAGTTGGATTGGTGGTTGTGAATTCCCCCAGTTCCTCTTTAACTTGGGAGCATCTTGTTTCTCCATTAATTTCTAGAGACAGTTTTTCCAGATACATCATTCTGGGCTGGAGGTTATTTTCTTTCAGGGCTTTGAATACTTTGCTCCATGCTCTTCTCGATTTGATGGTTTGTGCCGAGAATTCTGCTGTAATTCTGATGGGCTTTCCCTTGTAAGTAATCTGTTTCTTGTCTGTGACAGCTTTTAATATTCTTTGAATTTCTAGGATCTTGATTATTATATGCCTGGGAGTAGTTCTGTTTTGTTTGTAGGTGGCTGGAGTTCTATATGCTTCATACATCTGAATATCATTTACTTTTCCTATGTTTGGGAAGTTTTCCTTAATTTTTTCTGTGAATAGCCTTTGTAGTTCTTTGTTTGTACCCCTGGTTCTTCATTCACATTCTTCATTCTTAAGTTATAGATCCTCTTGTCGTCTTCCAGCCTTTGTATTATTACTGCTTGTTTCCTTGTTATTTTTAAGAAATTTTTTTCCTTTCATGATCCCACTTTGCAAACCTGTCCTCTGGTTTGGATAATCTACCCTTAGTTTCTTTCAAGCAGTTTTGCAAGCTTCCTTTTTTTTTTTTTTTTTTAGTTTTGCCAACTTTCAGTGGAGTTTTTAATTTTCTGATAATCTCTCTGAACCTGCTTCATGAATTCTATGTTTTCTTTATATTCTCCATCAAATGGTTCTTCCTCTTTTTTTTGTTCCTCCATTCTTCCATCTGTGTCTTCTTGAGAAGTGCTTAGCATTACTTTTATTAATCTACTTATATCTTGCTTTACTTGTTAAATATTTCACTTTTCAACTTGTCTATGAGGTCCCCAAGATACCGTTTTATGTCCACTGGTGCTGTGTCTGATATTGTGTGTTTGCTGTCCTCAATCTCCTTCACATTTACCTTTCCTGGGTCAGTGTTCTCAGGGTTGGGGGTTGGGGACCCTTTCTTGTTGCTTCCTCTTCTCATAATTTTTGTTCCTTTCATACAGGTATATATAGGAGACTCCAGTTTCTTTTTTGTTGGTTACAGTTCATCTGAAGCGTGCTGACCTGGTGCTCCTGCCCACTGCAGTGTAGAATGGAGGTACAAACGGGCAGCATATGCTGGGCCCTCCCCTCCACGTCAGTCAACCTGCTGAGGGCTTCACTGCATTAGGGTACGCTGCCAGGCGTAAGAATTTGGTTTGGGCTAACCTATTGGATCTCGGCCCAGGGCATGACACAGGTCAAGCATACCCCACCAATCCTGCTTGAGAAGGGAGCAGCTAACTAAAGTCACTATTGCTCCTTGTTCTCACCAGTCTGCCCAGCCCCAGAATGTCATCTGTTAGAGCCCCTTTTTTCTGAGGATTGGTTTTATTTCCGTCGCTCACCGCAGGTCAATGCAGGTTCCCCACCAGCTCAGCTCTCCATTCAGCTCAGCCAACCCCCAATATATGAGTTCATCTCCAGTGAGCTGAAGCAGCGGGCTTTTGGTAGCTCGGTAAGTCTCAGCTGTGTGAGTTCAAGCGCTGCAGTGGGAGCACCGAGCCTTTAGCTGCTCCAATAGTAGCACTGGGACTGTATGTTTAATTGGTTTTCTCTCAACTTAGTTTGTTCCTGGGTTAGGTACATCCATCTTCCTCTGTTTGGGACTCCCCACACTGTATTATTTTTGTAGTCTAAGTTGACTATCTCAGGGAGCCTCTGTAGCCTGCTTTTATCTATCCGCCATCTTTACCGGAACCAGGTAGGGCTTTTTCTTGTTGCTTCCTCTTCTCATATATTTTGTTTCTTCCATAAAGGCATATATAGAAGGTCTCAGTCTCTTTCTTTGTTGGTTACCGTTCTTCTGAAGCACACGGGCTAGGTGATCCTCTAAATCCTGAATTCTGACCTGAATTTCTTGTAACTTCATTTCCAGTAGAACTATTGTCCCAGTCTCTCATGTCCAGCAATAGAGCTCTCCTTAAATGAGCATTTCTTGTACAGCTGTCAATTTGATCCCATGAATTCATTCAAATCAAAGGCTGAACTTCATGAAGTTTCCAATAAATCAAGTGTTAAATGAAGACAAACAGACAGGAGTGGCAACAAAAATGACTGTTAAAAATGGCAGTCGGGTTGGTAGTACCTGCCTGTGATCCCAGCACTTCAGAGGCTGAGGCAGGATTCCTGTGTGTTCAAGACCAGCTTGAACTACATAGTAAGACTCTGTCTCAAACTGTCCCCTCCAAAACATTTCATATTAGACACAAACATTTCCATTCATTGTCAAGTGTACATATTATTGATTTGTTGTGTCTTTACACTATAACTGGTTATTTAGCATTAAGTCTTGGGTTCATCTGTTTACATTAGATGTTTACCTGTAAGTCACATGCTAAATTGTAAATAGTTCATTATAATTTAGATCATTTGAGTATTAATGTCAATGATAACTTATATGTAATTATATATTAATATTTTATAGTTTAGCAGACCCATCATCTATTGCAATATCACGGAGCTTATGAGGGGGGTAGGGCTTATGTTTAGAAATATCCTGAAAAAGCATAGTATAACTTATTTTCTGGTTAGGTCTTATTTTCAGGGAAATGTGCTTTGCAAATTTTTTCAGTTTTGTTGTTGTTTTTTGGGACAAGTTTCACTGTGTAAGTCATGCTAGCCTTCACCTCAGTATGCAACCCAGGCTGGCCTCAAACTCAACAGTCCTGCCTGAGCCTCCCAAGTGTTGGAATTACAGGTGTATTCCACCATGCCCAACTCAGAATTGTTGTTTGTTTGTTTGTTTTTGAGTCTTGCTGTGTAGTTTAGACTGGCCTTAAACTTACTTTGTAGCCTAGCCTAGCCTAGCCTTGAACTCACAGTGATCTTCTGGTCTCAGTCTCTCAAGTAACGGGATTACAGGTAGGCACCACCACACCTGGCCAAAATACCTTCTTCATGATAGCATTAATTACAATCAACAAAAAGCAGAAACACTCTCAAATATCCAGCAACAGCTGGGCATGGTGACATACGTCTATAATCCCAGCACTTGGGAGGTTGAAGCAGAAGGATTGTAGTGAGTTCTAGACCAGCCTGAGCTACAAAGTGAGCCAAGGTCAACTGTCAGACCTTGTCTCAAAAAGACAAAACAAACAAACAAAAAAACAAATCCAGCAGATGAATGGTAGATAAAATGTGATATTTGTGTGCAATAGATTGTTCTCTATCCTTGAAAAGGAGTCAAATTCCCAGAATGTGGTGGCACACACCTATAATCTCACTTTCTCAGCAGGTTGAGGCAGGACAATCAAAGCTTCAAATCCAGGGCCTGGGGATTTAGCTCAGCGGCATAAACGCCTGCTTTGCAAGCAGGCAGTCGTGAGTTCGATTCACGGTACCGATAAAAAGGAAAAAGACCAAAAAAAAAAAGCGTCAAGTCCAACTGGATCAATTCAGTGAGACCCTTTTTCACAATAAATTTAAAGAGACTGAGGATGTAGCTCAGTCACAGAGTACCCCCTGGGTTCTCCCCATGACTACCAAAAAAAAAAAGAGAGAGAAAGGAAATCACAGTATTGATAAATATGAAAAAATACAGTCACAAATGGCACTATTACATGACTCGACTTAGCTAAGGAACCAAAAATTGGTAATCTTATTATGGGTAGGAATGAAAGTGGAAGGGGGTATTTTTCTTTAATATAATCCTTTGTGTTTGGAATGGTAAAATGGTTCTGTTATCAGGTAGCCTTCTTTCAAAAGTGGCCCTTCAACTAAGCATTACTTGGATCTGAGTTGCTTTTCTCTCTCTCTCTCTGACTCTGTCTCTGTCTCTCATTAGATTCCAGGTGCTCCTCTGGAACAAAGAATAGGACAAAACAAGCAAAAGGGAAAAAAATAACAAAGTTTATTTGATATATTAGAAGCGAAGGGGAAGTAAACTGGTTCTGAAAAGTGAGCTTGGGCTAGGTCAAGAGAAAAAGGAGGGAAAAGGCAAAAATAAAAACGCATGCTGCTTCTGAGAAACAGAGCGCGGGCTGTTGTGGAAAGTTCGGATACCAAGCTCCTCATGGCTCACCTCTCCTTTTATGCTGTTCAAATCTCAAGAAAATGCTCTAGAGCTAATATATTCAGTGCTAGGATCCCATGTCTCAGCTCAGGTCTAGGCCATCCTATCTATCGAAAACCTGTTGGGCTTCTCACCAGAAGTCCATATACAACAAGACTGCACATGTTCTGGAATTTAGTAATTAGTATATCATCCCTTATCCTCCTAGCTCAGGTTTGGTTTTGTTTGTTTGGGTTTTGGAGGGATTGTTTATTTGTTTTTTAAGACGTGGTCTTGCTATGTAGCTTAAGCTGGCCTCAAATTTGTAGCAATCCTCCTGCCTCAGGTTCCCAAATTTTGGAATTACAGACATTTATCACTACCTCTGACTTCCTATCTCAGTTTTGAAGATTCATAATGCTACAAGAATGTGAATGTATGTAAAATGAAAATTAAAACAACACTGGGATTCTGTCTCACTCTAGAAAGACTGGCTATCATGGGTAAGTCAACCAATAAGAATACTGGACAAACTGTAGGGAAAAAGAAACCCTTTTCCATTGTTGGTAGAAATATAAATTGGTACAATTACTATGGAGATCAATATGAAGATTCCTCAAAAAAGTGAAACTAGAGGTGCCATATGCCTTTGTCAGTAGTTCTCAGGAGATTTATAATTGTGTGTGTGTGTGTGTGTGTGTGTGTGTGTGTGTGTGTGTGTGTTTGAGATGCACTCTTAACTGTTGTTCAGGCTGGCCTTTAACTGACTGTACTCACTGTGTAGCAATTCTGCCTCAGCCTCCCAAGTTCTAGGATTAAAAGTGTGTGTCACCAACACAGGCATGTATTTTGAGTCAGTCCTGCTTATGGCTTGTTTGGCTGTTCATACTTTCAAGTTTCTAGTGTTGATTATCAAGTTAGAGGGATTGTAACCATCACTTTTTTTTTGGTACCAGGATCAAACCCACAATCACGCACTTGCAAGACAGACACTTATTCCACTGAGCTAAATCCCTGGCCCATAACCATCACTCTTAAACATCTTTTTTTCTATTTTGAATTTGTTTTCTCTTAATGTTATACTGTCTTACGTTTGGCTCCTGTTGTTTTCCTTTAGAAGGATTTGCTTCTCAGAAGTCAGTGTTGTCCTTTGTTTCTTGGATGCCAGGATTCCAGTTGCTTTCTGTTGTGCCCTAGGCCACTGATCTCTGTGTGTGTGTGTGTGTGTGTGTGTGTGTTTACACTCCAGTCTGCTTTGTTGTTGAATACTCCTGAATTTTCATTTTAGATTTCAATTCACAGTGTTGTTTGTTTTTTGGTGATAGGCTTCCTTGTGCACTCAAAGTTTCTCTGTGTAATTTAGGTTGGCCAAGGGCCTAGGGATTTAGCTTAGTAGCATAAGCGCCTGCCTTGCAAGTGTGCAGTTGTGAGTTTAATCCCTGGTACCCAAAAAAAAAACAAGTTCAGGCTGGCCCTACACCCACTTTGTAGCCCAGGCTGGCCTCCGTCTTTTTGGGGAGTCCTCTCACCTCATTGTCCAGGTATTGGAATTGCAGATGTGCACCACACACCCAGCTTTCTCCATTCACTCTTGATTCCTGCCTTTCTATGCAGTCTTTGGATGATCCTTGAACAAGTTCTAGGAGTTGTTTTGTTTTGTTCCTTTTGAGTCGATCTCACTATGTAGTTTAAGCTGGACTTGAACTAGCAGTCATCCCTCCTCAGCTTTCTGAGTGGTGAGATTATAGGCATGTACGACCATACCTATCTTACTTTGTTTTATTTTTTTTTCTCTCCCATATCAGTGCTCCTTCATACATATCAGTCCTTCTTCATATTGTGTGTGTGTGTGTGTGTATGTTTTATGTGTACTCAGGATTGAACCCAAGGAAATTCTTAACACTGAGCTACATTCCCAGTCCTTTTTATTTTTTATTTTGAGACCTAGTCTTACAAAATTGCCCCCAGGCTGGCTTCCTTCTGCTTTAGTCTTTTGAGTAGCTGAAATATTGATATGTACTCTAAATTATTGTTATACTTGAAATAGTACTTAAAAGCCCTTTTCTGGGGCTGGAGAGAGAGCTCAGAGGCATAAGTAATACCTGTCTGGCAAGTGCAGCGTCCTGAGTTAAATTCCTGGTACCACAAAAAAAGAGTCCTTTTCTATCTTTGTGATTTCTGACAGTTTTTGTTGAATGATATTTTTTCCTGTATCATAGTTTTCTGCATTTTAACATTTGTAGGAATTTTTTGCTGGATACAGGACATAATGAATGTCACAGTATTGTCTATCTGGCTTTTGAGGTTTTTCATGAGTATCCACTGTTTTGGGAAGCATTTAAGTCTCTTGTGAACCAGCATGTAGTCTTTTGAAGGTTCTTTTTGAACTTAGTTTAACTGACATTTAGTCTAATGATAATCTCTACAACACTGGGTAACATCACTTTTTAGGATTTTCGTTGCATGTTTCCACTATGCCTAGTAGAGTCTTGAGTATTTACCAACATGGAATTCTCTAAAAAGTGTTTAGTTTATAATTCTCTGATTTCTTTGTTTGGCTGTATGTTATTTTACCCTTCATATGCATATCTTAGTATTTAGCAATATAATAAAAGACTCAGATTTACAGTCATTTTCTATAGCTTGAGCTTTTCAGCATTTACCCATTTATTTCAGCAGAAATAGCATATCTATTTCTGCACCAAGATCATTCTGAGAAAGACGAGGTGGTTCTGTCACTCACTCACTCCTTTCAAGTTTCTTCAGGAATCCCAATGTTGCATTAACTGTCACCCAATCTAATAATAATTATTTCACAGATCATCTCTATGTTTACTGTTTACTGTTAGGTCTTAAGTGGACAAGTCTAGTATCAGTTAACATAACATACCCAGATAATTAAAATTATTCTTAAACTTCTCTTTCTAGGTTTACAGAAGCACAAGTTGAGATTCCCAGTCCTCCTGAAACCCCAGCCAAACCTCCTGAACCTGAAAGTACCTTACAGCCTGTACTGTCTCTTATCCCAAGAGAAAAGAAGGCACCTCGTCCTCCAAAAAAGAAGTATCAGAAGGCTGGGCTATATTCTGATGTTTACAAAACTACGGAGTAAGTAATGGTTAACAGTCAGCTGGTATCTTTCAAATGTCTATTATTTTTCTATGATTTTAAAAAAATAGACTATCAGAAAAACATGTAAGCTTTATATATACAGATATCAGTCTCATCTCAAATATGTTAGTGTCTTACCTTTTTTTTTGATTGCTTAGACAAAATACCAGTTGAGGAAAGGTTTATTTCATCTCAGTTTATAGAGTTCTTAGTCCATACTGATTCCAAGGTAGGGCTGTATGGCAGAGGGACACCACAGAACAAAAACAGTCCTTTGCAAGGCAGAGAGGAGGCAGCTGACAGCAAGCCATAAGCAACAGCAACCTGCCATCTTTCTGTTCCTTACATTCTAACCTTGCCACAAGCCTATTAATTGACGCCACCAGATCTTAGTCTTCCTATCTTTTTTTTCTTTTGTTTATTTTATTAAATTTATTGATACAAATCCCTGCATACCAGAGGTTGAGGCAGGACAATTTCTGCAAGTTTGGGGCTAGCTTAGTCTACATAGTGAGTTTAGTGAACTATATAATGAGACACTATTTCAAAGAGCCAAAAAAAATTTAAAAATTTATTGGTATAGGCCAGGCAAGGCAGCAAATGCCTGTAATCCCAGCACTTGTGAGGCTGAAGCAGGAGGATCACTACAGGTTCGAGGCCAGCTTGAGCTACAAAGGCCAGCCTAAACTGCATAATGAAACCCCATCTCAAAAAGACAAAAAAAAAATTAAAAAGTTTATTGGTACATTTTACTTATACATAGTGATCACATTCATCGTAGAGAATTGGTACCTGTACATAATATAACGATTCTTTTTTTCCCCCATTCCCTAACCTACCTTCAGCCTCTCTTCTCTGGTTTTTTTGTTTTGTTTTTGTTTTTGTTTTTGTTTTGAGACAGGGTCTTGCTCTATAATTCACACTGACCTTGTACTCATAGGTGGCCCCTATTGACCTCAAACTCACAGCAATCCTTCTGCCTCAGCCTCCCAAGACTGGGGTTGTAGGTATGCACCTCCACAGCCAGTCCTCCCTACCTTTCCAGATTACATTGCTTTAGTTTGGATTCCAGTTTTACAAATTTCCACTTCCCAAAACACATAAATATTTCTCGTGACTATGGTTGCCTAATTTTCTTGAGGGCCTGCACTCAATTTTCTTTAAGGGTATACTTTAAATTCTCCCTGATGGTCTGAGTTAACTGGATATAATTGGTAGAGCAGTGACAATACACCAGTGCCAGTGACAGAGGAGAAGGACCAGGCACTTAAGCATTGATCAAAGTCACCTTAGTAGAAGTAATTACAGATAATGAAAAGAGATGAGAGAGGGCAGGGATACTGCTCAGTGACACAGCAACTGCCTGGCAAGCATGAGGTCCTGAGTTCCATTCCTGGTACATTAGAAAAATTATGGCAAATACAAGGTCCTGAGTTCTTGTCCCATTACCGGAAGAGAAGAGAAGAGAAGAAAAAAAATAAGAGAGACACCACAGATATTTCACCACCAAATACAATGTTGCAGAAATCTGACAGCCTTGAAGACACATACAATAGCACAGATCACCCCCCCCCCAAAAAAGAGAGAGAGAGATACATTCAACAGAGAAAGAGGTTAGGTGTAGTGTGTAGTCACTCTGTACAAGAAAATTCACACAACCACAATCCTATTCACAGTTCAAATTCACATTCTCATCCAAACAGTAATCCAGCAAAATTTCAGATGCACCTTATGATTGAGAAATGACTGGTCTGTACACATTAGCTTTTCTAGGAAAAAATATTACAGTCATGAAGGGAAGTTTTATAGTGGGAAAACCCAGAAGAGTCGCTTCAAAGAGAACAGAGACCAAAAACAGTAAGGTGGCAGTTAATAGCTTCCCAAAGATAGGGGGATCACAGAAGAAAGATGATACAAGCAACAACCACTGGTGATAACATGCAAAGAAATAGTTACAAACAGTATATGTAAGCTTGTCTTTTAAGATGGTAACAGGGTAGAAAATGACTAATCAGTGACATTTTCAGTTCTAGAACATATATCTACTGTGCTTCATTCCATACCAGCATAGAAGGAAAAAAGTCATTAGGATCTGAATTTAGAGGGGAAAAAAAGAGATAAAAAGAGGAAACTAGAGATTTAAGAGTTACATATCATTTGGTGTAAAGAGAGCAACAGATACAATCAAATAAGACAAAACAGAATAAAACCAAACAAAATAATGAAAATGATACAGGACTTTTAAAACAAGATAGTAGAGAATTAACTGTAGCTACCACCTTCAGAAGGAAATCCCCCATAGATGCCATACTGTATATTGTTATCCTCTAAATAGATGATCAAATTACTGACTTCAGGCCTGCAAAGTCAATGAAACACTTAACATTGCAAACATTAGGTTGTATTTTACTTCAGTAATTGTCAACTCAGCTTGTGTATCTCCAGATCAGCCAGTCATCACAGTGTATGTGTGTGGTGGGAGAACCTTGGTTCTTTTTGTCTTTTAGCCTGCGTGCCAGGAGGGGCTGGCATCTGGTTTTCCTCCTTGCAGCCCACACATGATGTCGACTGACAGGAAGTGTCTGGCTTCCTGTTCTCTTCCCTGTAGCCCATGAATTGCCACCATATTTGTGTTTTAAAAATTTCTCTGAGATTCAAAAATCCCTATTGTGAAAATGGACTGAAATAATATCACTTTGTTACCGGGCATGGTGGTGCACTTTTGTAAGCGAGAGGCAGAAGGATGGCCATGAGCTCAAGTCCAGCCTAGACTACAATAGTGAGATCCTGTTTTAAAAAAAATCAAATATCACTTTATGCTACAACTAGTCTTCATTTTGTAAAACTAAATAGGAAGAAAATGGTTTGTTCTGGAGTACTTTTATTTTCCTGTGTTGAAAAACTAGGCCCTCATACATGCTAAACACTGTAGCCCTCAGCTACACCTCAACCCCCTTTTTACAGACAAAGAATCTTGCTTTTGCTTGCTCAGAATGGTCTTAAACTTACAGTCTTACTGCCTCAGTTGTCAGAGTTGCATCTGTAATCTCAATTGTTAGAATTATAGTTGTGTACCACAACACTATTACTTTGAATAGGCCAGGCGTGGTGGTCCCTGAAATCCTACATTCTGGAAAGCTAAGGTAGAAGAATAACAAGTTCAAAACCTACACAGAGACCTTCATAAGACCTTGCCTCAAAAAATAAAAAAAGGCTGCCAGGCGCAGTGGTGTGCACCTGTAATCTTAGCACTCAGGAGGCTTAGTCAGGAGGACTGTCATGAGTTCAAAACAGCATCCACTACAAAGTGAGACCCTGTCTTCAAAAAAATTCTGAGTGAATGGATGAATTAGTCAATAAATGGAATGTAGATCAGTGCAAAAGCCTAGGGTTAGAAATCTGGTATTGCCCTCTCCACCCCAAAAAAGAAAAGTAAACAGACTAATAAGCCAGACTACTAAGTGTGTGTGCATGAGTGTGTATGTGTGTGTGTGGTTGTATTTTAGTGCTGGAGGTTGAATCCAGAACCTTCACATGCTATACACATGGTGTAACAATGACATACACTCTCGGCCCTTGCATATGTATTATTAAAAACTGATTCCAGTGTATTTTTTTGTACTGGGACTCAAACTCAGGACCTTACACTTGCCAGGCAGGTGCTGTGCCATTGAGTGTATTTCCACTGCATTTTTTTTTTTTTTTTTTTTTTTTTTTGTCTTTTTCGTTTTTATCAGTACCAGGGATCAAACTCATGACTGCCTGCTTGCAAGGCAGGTGCTTATGCCGCTGAGCTAAATCCCCAGCCCCTCCACTGCATTTTGTGAGCTATTTTTTCTTAGTGGCAAATTTCCCTTCTAGTGCATTTTTGTGAGCTGTATTTTCTTAGTGGCAATTTTTTTTTTAACTGATAAACTTTACTTTTTAGAGCAATTTTAAGTCCCCACCAAAATTGAATGGAATTTTCAAATACTTCATATGTCCTCTGTCCCTGCACGTGTACAGCATTCCCCAGTATGGACTACACAACTCTGGTACTTGTGTTATAATTAAGACACTACAATGAGACATTATTGTCATCCAGAGTACATAATTTACAGTAGGGTTCAATCTTGGTGTTGTATAGTCAGTAGATTTTTAACACATATTAATGACATGTCAGCTATTCTAGTATCACAAAGTAGTTTCACTGAGCCAAATGTTGTGGCTCATACCTCTTAATTCCAGTAGGAGGATCACCATGACTTCAAGGCCAGCCCAGGCTACATAATGAGTTCAAGACCATCCTCAAATACATAGTAACATTCTTTCTCAAAAACAACTAAAAAATCCTCTGTGCTCTGACAGTCTTTCTGGGAAGAATGATTCCAGTTAAAATCACAAGCTGGTATGCTGGTATATATACCTGTTACCCAACTATACCTGTTACTCAGGATGCTGAGGCAGGAGGATTCTAAGTTTAAGACCTGGACAATTTGGCAAGGTGTAGGTCAGCACTAGAGTGCTTATTTAACATATACAAGGGCCTGGGTTCACTCTTTAATACATGAAGTGAATAAATCTTGTCTCCATATAAGCTTTGGTCCTTTTCGTTACCTTCTGTTTCTTTTCTTGTTTTTCTTTGTTCTCTCTTGTTCTGTCTTTCTCTTTTTGACTTCAAGGCTCTTGCTAATTTTTGTCATCTTTATTTAAAAAATTTGTTGTTTTTTTTTTTTTTTCCTTTTTATCAGTACCGGGGATCAAACTGACGACTGCCTGCTCGCAAGGCAGGCGCTTATGCCGCTGAGCTAAATCCCCAGCCCCTTATTAAAAAATTTTATACCAATAAAATTAATTTTTCTTTTCATCAAACAAGTTCCTTTGTATATTTAAAAAAAGAGGGAGTAGAAAAAAAGGGTGAGGGGTTCAAGATAAAAGAGCCCATTATGGTAGCACACACTTATAATCCCAGCGTACAGAAGACTGAGCCAGGAGGATTGTTGTGAGTTGGAGGCCAGTTTGGGCTACGTAGTGAGGTTTTTCTTTTGTTTTGTTTTTCTTTTTCCTTTTTATTGGTACCGGGGATCGAGCTCACGACTGCCTGCTTGCAAGGCAGGCACTTATGCCGCTGAGTTTTAAGACCAGCCTAAACTGGATGACTAAACCCTGAATCCAAAAAACCAAAAAGAGAAGGAGATAGACTACATTTTGAGAGACTCTAAAAGAAGACCATCCCTCCTACTTTGGGAAATGTCCCTGCAAAGGCTCATGTAACAAAGTTTCATTTACCATCCTATATCTTTTGTTGGTGATAGAACCTTTGGAACATCAGGCCTAGCAATTTCAGGGACAGTCTAAACTGCATAGCAATTTAGATCAATAAAAGATAAATAAATATCAATAAAATATATCAATAAAAGATATCATATCAATAAAAGATAAATAAATAAATTTTACTACATGTTCCATTCAGTAAAATACACTACTGAATGGATGGCAGTGTAGCTCCATGGTAGAACAAAAGATTACTATGTGCAAAACTCTTGAGTTCAGTCCGCAACAGCAAAAACACTACAATTGTTGTGCAACCATTAATACTATCCATCCCAATAATTTTTTTATCACTCAAACTGAGTTATTTTATTCTTAAAATAGAGATTCTAATTTCTCACCCATGGCTGCTCAGATACGATATATGTAAATGTAAATGTATCTATATGATACATGTAAAATACCTAGCATCCAGGAGATAGTCATAGTAAATCTTAGTTCTTCATCTGTTTTTCTTATGTAGTTTTCAATTAGCAATAATCGCGCCTCGGATAAACCTCATTGGCTACGATACTGCCACTGCGCAAAGCTCTTATGTAGTTTTCTTGAGATGTAATTCACACATCAAACAAGCTTTCTTATGTAATGTGTACATTTGTCTTTGTTATATAGGTAGTTCACCACTTAGTGGAAGTTTGACATTGCTCAACTTTGTAATTTTTTTTTTTTTTTTTTTTTTTTTTTTTTTGTCTTTTTCCTTTTTATCGGTACCGGGGATCGAACTCACGACTGCCTGCTTGCAAGGCAGGCGCTTATGCCGCTGAGCTAAATCCCTAGCCCCGACATTGCTCAACTTTGTAATGGTCCACAAGCCATTCACATTCATTAGAAACTGAAGTGAGTTCCTGTACAATATAGGAATCCAAGCAGTGAAACTGATAAATTTGGAATTTTTTTAGCTGAGCTCAGCAACCACTCACATAGACCCCTGTTTCAGAGTCCCACCAAGTGGCACTGAACTGAGGGGTCACAGGGCATTAAAAGCAAAAAAACCGCAAAGCAAGACATTGTGTTGGAAACAGTCTAGCTAGACTCTTACATTAATTTTGTTTGACACCTGTATCCTGCTTCTTTGTTAAGCAAGTTAATTTTTCTCTCGTGGGTGCAGCTCATTTTACTTTTCTTAGGGATTTGTGCCCTGAGTAGTTTTTTGCTCTTCTGGGTCAAATACAGGGCACTAGTCAAATATACGGCACAAGATGGCATCAGTTATGCAAACCTACAGCAGAAACCACATTTAGAATTTGGTTTTTGATCTTTTCTCGATATGCCTTGTAACATTCATATTCTTGTGATTCACAACCACAAGATTGTAAAGATCAGCAAGCAATTAGTATTCTAGACAGTGCACTGTGTTTAGGTGTGCTAAGTGATTTTTTTTGTTGTTGCTGTTATTTATTGTCTTTTTGAGACAGGGTCTCGCTATGCAGTTGAGGCTGGCCTTGAGCTCACTTTGTAGCCCAGGCTTGCAAAGATTCTCCTGCCTCAGCCTCCCAAGTGCTGGGATTACAGGCATGCACCACCACACCTGGCTCTAAATGCTTTTTTTAAAAAAAATTTTTTTAACTTGGAATTGAACTCAGGGAATGATGAGCTATATCTTCTTCTTGGGTTTTTTTGAAATTGGATATTGCTATGTATTGTCACAGCTGGACTTGAACTCATTACATTCATAATGCCTAAAGCTTCCTTCCGGGGGTTGGAATCACAGGTGTGTGCCACCCCATCCAGATCTTAATTTCATTTTGAGACAGAATCTCTAAATTGTACATGATGTCCTCAAATTTATGATCATTCTACCTCAGCCTCTTGAATAGCTGGGTTTACAGGCCTGTGATACTACTCCCACCTAAATGAATGCTCGTTTTACAGTATCTTAGCGTAGGTGGTTTACTGGAATGCAACTCCATAAATCCAGGGACATCTATATAAAATGTAAATATTGCCAAAATCTGCTTCCATGAGTGCTATTGGACTCCTTTTGGAGTCCTAGAAATCTATATGATCATGTTGTCAAATACTTACTTTTTTTTTTTAAGTTTTGAAACTAGGTCTTACTAAATTGCCCAGGCTGAGCTGAAACTCATGGTCCTCCTGCCCAGGCCTCCCAGAATGCTGTGATTACAGGCACCTGTGTTCAGCTGTTTTGTTTTGTAGTTGTTAGTTTTGTTTTGTGGTTTCTCAGGCTTGCTTTTTTTTTTTTTTTTTTTTTTTTTTTTGGTACCAGGACTCAAAACTCGGGACCTCATGCTTGCCAGGCAGGGACTGTGCCCCATATGCACCCCCATTTTTTTTTTTTTTTTAGAAATAGTTTCACTATGCAATTCAAGTGCCCTTGAACTCTGCAACCTCAGTTGGTGTTGAACTCATGGCAATCCTTCTATCTCAACCTCCCGAACCACCTGGCTTTTTTTTTTTTTTTTTTTTTTTTTGAGACAAGGTTTTAATCGGGGACCTGGTCAAGATCCCCAGTCTCCCAAACAAATGTTCAGCAAAGGCTTAAATAAATAAGACAAGTGGTATGATTTTAGGGCTCTAGAAGGATAAAAACTCTCTGGCAGAGTTTGAAAGTCTGGGAGCTGAGACAAAGAGCTTCTCTGTGTGGCCCATATTTATTAGGCTTTCAAACAAAGAGAGGGGATAGTAAGGAAAGCGGTGGAACTGAGCAGGACCTTGGGAGTCACTTCAAAGACTTCTCCAAGTATTAAATTATTCCATTTAGGAAAACTGTCTTATCTCCATGACAACATTTATGGTGGGAATAAGACAATAGAAGTGAGATGCCTGCAGCTGCAGTCTTTATTTACTTACTTAATTGGGGTTGGAGCCAGGTATCCTCAGCAGTGGCCTTACCTTGACCTTTGAGCATTTCTGGCATCATAGGCCATTCACTGTAGGTCTTGGCCAGAACCAGTGATACATGAAGTTCATTTACTCTGAGTCTGCTGCCTTTCCTCAGACAAGAAGAAAGGCCTAGGCCTAAGACAGACTCACAGATAAACATAGAAAGCCAATTAGTTAATTTTAAATCCTGCTCAGTGCTGCTTCTTAGTGATCTCCAACAGATGTTGCTGTGTACCTCAGACTTATCCTTAAATTTACTCTGTAGCCCAGGCTGGCCTCAAACTCTGGATCTTCCTATTTCCACTTCCCTGGTACACAGATTATAGTTGTTTGCTGATGTGCTTAGATACCTCACAGCTTCAAGTACACTTTTCATGAGACTACTGAACATCTTTTCAAATGTATGATGATTTAATTGTATTTTTTGTGAACTGTTAACTTCTTGTCTGTTACCACAGTTTTCATTAGATTTTAGTCTTTTTTTCCAGATCCATTTTATTTTAAAGAAAAAAAATGAAATTTCAAAACACGTTAATCAGGAAGCAATAATGGTACTTATATTGCTCATTGTCATCCCCAAATCATTCACCCATAGCACAACACATTGCATTTAATTGTCCAAACAATACCAGCACAAATCTTTCTTTTTAGTGAACTCAGAGAAATCAGTTGTGTAACTATCTTACATACTACTTACACAATGGTGTAACTATCAGTAGTGTAACAATTTTTTATATATGTACACATATACATAGTTTCAGCCTTCTCACACTAGTAAGATGATGCGATGTTGACTTGTGTGTCTTTATTTCATTGAGTATTTTCTCAGTGAAATTGCATTCATTTTCCTATTAAAGTCTCCAGTTTATCCTTCTTTATGGCTTAGTAGTTCTCCATTATATAAAAATACCACATCTTGGGCCAGGAATATACCTTAGTGGCATCAGCACCTGCCTGGCAAGCACAAGGTCATGAGATCAATCCCCAGTATGAAAAAAAAGTGGTACACCTTTTTTATCCATTCCTCAGTCGATGGGCATTTAGGTTGTTTCCAAGATCTGGCTATTACAGACTGTGCTGCTTTAAACATGGGTGTGCATATATTGTTGTGATATGATGTTTTTTAATTCTTTTGGGAAGATAACCAGAAGGAGATTAGCTTGTCGTAGTTTTTTGAGGAATCTCCACACACATTTCCACAGTGATTGCACCAGGCTGCCTTCCCACCAACAATGGAGAATGATTTCTTTTTCCCCACAGCTGCTCCAGCATTTGTTATTGGTTGATTTCTTTTTGGGGGGAGGGGTTGATTTCTTGATAGTAGCCATTCTTTCTGGGGTAAGACGGAATCTCAGTGTTGTTTTAGTTTGCATCTCTTGAGTAATGAATGATGTTGAACATTTTTTCACCTATTTATTTGCTGTTTGTATTTCTTCATCTAAGAAGCATGTTCATCTGAGATACCCATTTTTGGCCTGGGTCTTTAAATGTAAGAGGATTGATTTGTTTTTTTCAGTATTTTATAACTTCTCAATAATAATCTTTTGTCTGAGGTACAACTGGCAACATTTTCTCCCATATTATTTATTGTCTCTTCCCTATGTTACTGGTTTCTGTAGCTGTGCAAAAGCTTTTCAATAGGATGAGATACCAGTTGTTGATTCTTTGTGGTATTTCCTGTGCAGAGTTTTGTTCATAAAGTCTTTGCCTACACAGTATTTTCAGGAGTTTTACTTGCTCTGTCTTATAGAAGATTTAATATTTCTATTTTAATATTAAGATCTTTAATCCATTCTCATTTTAGCTTAGTGCATGGTGAAAGATACGGGTCCAGCTGGGGATTTAGCTAATGGCTTAAGCACCTGCCTGGCAAGTGCAAGGTTGTGAGTTTGATCCCCAGTACCAAAAAAAAGAAAGATATGGGTCCAGTTTTTATCTTTGGCATGTAGAGTCAGTTTTTCCAGCACCATTTATTAAAGAGACTATCCTCCAGTGACTCTGTTTCCACCTTTTTCAAATACATTAATGTAGCTTAGTGTGTCTGGAATTGTTTCTGCATCTTCTAATCTGTTCCATTGATCTTTGAGTCTGGTCTGTTTTGTTTTGTGCCAGTTTTTATCACAGTAGTTATATAGTATAATTTCAAGTCAGGGACTGTGGTGTCTCCTGTCTTGTCTTTGTTACCCAGAATTACCTTTGTTATTCTAGGTCTCTTCTGGTTCCAGATGAATTTAGGATTGTTGTTCTGTGAGATGTACTATTGGAATTTTGATTGTGATTGCTTTGAATCTGTATAACAGTTTTTGGAAGTATAGCCATTTTCACTATATTGCTTCTTCCTGCTCTTCTTCCTACCCAAGAACATGGGATATCTCTTCATTTTCTAATATTTACTTCAGTATCCTTTTTCAGAGTACTGTAGTGTTCAGTATAGAGGTCTTTTATATCCTTTGTTAGGTTGATTCCTAGGTATTTTTTTTTTTTGGATGCTATTGTGAAAGGTGTTGTTTCCCTGATTTCTCTCTTCAGTGAGTTTGTGATTTGTTTACAGAAAGGCTATTGATTTTTGGGTGTTGACTTTATATTGCAGCTATGCAATATATTGCAGCTATGAATTTGCTTATTAAATTTAGTAGTCTCTTGGTGGAGTTTTGGCATCTTCTATGTAGAGTATAATGTTGTCTGCAAATAATGATAGTTTAACTTCTTTCTTATCTTTATTCCTTTTATTTCTTTCTCCTGTCTAATTGCTCCAACTGAAGTTTCTAGGATTACGTTGAATAAGAGTGGAGACAGTGGACATCCTTGTCATGTTCCTGATTTTAGAGAGATAGTTTTCAGTTTTTGTCCATTTAGTATGATGTTGGCCGTTGGTTTGTCACAGATGAGTTTTATCAGATTAAAGACCATCTGTTTTAATTTTCTGTAGGGTTTTTACCATGAATCAGTGTTGTACTTTGTCTAAAGCTTTTTCTGTATCTATTGAGATAGTCATACAATTTTTGTCCTTGGCTCTGTTTATATGGTGTATTACATTTATTGATTTACATGTGTTGAACCATCTCTTCATTCCTGGAATGAATCCTACTTCATCATGGTATATAATCTTCTTGATGATTTTCTGCAGTCTGTTTGCTAATATCATTTTGAGGATTTTTGTATCTACATTCATTAGGAAAATTGGCCTATAATTCTCTTTCTTAGTTGGGTCCTTCTCTGGTTTTAGTGTGCAGCTGAGAAAAATGTATATTCTGATATTGTGGGATGGAACACTGTATAGACCTGGCTTCTCTCTTCCTGGGCCCTGTATGGTTTGTGTGACTTACAGAAAGGACGAATTGGCTTCTTGTACTCCTCCAAGACCCAGTACTTTGCCACTTTTAAATGTATGAACTAGATTTATGATTATATAATAAAATGTAAAACAAACCAGAAAATTATGTGTCAGTTTTGCCCTCGGGGGTTAAAATTTAAAATGGATTAAGGAGAAAATAGAGAAATGGAAGAAGAGGAAGTGATTACAAGTAAGACTGGAGGACAAAAGTAGATCAGGCCAACTTTGGGAAATGTGCCGAAGATTGAAGAGAGACAAAGAGAGACAGAAAAGATAAAAGGAGGAACAGAACAGAACTGTACCCACCAAGAAGCTAGGAATCAAAACAATGAAGGAAAAAGGGAAAGAAAAGAAGAAGAAACCAGTCCACTTCCAGGATTCTCTCTGGTTTTGCTAGTACACAATCTATGGTCTCCAAACCATGCAGATCTCTCCCAGCAAGCCAACAGTAGCTTTTTGGCAAGGTAGTAGATAATCTCAGCAGGCCTGCCCCCATACTATACTCATTGGGCTCACTACCTTTTGAGCAGTTTTCACAGGTCTAAGCCCAACTGGGAGCTGCTAGATGGAGCCAGCAGGAGTTATGGGTTCTGAGCTCAACTAGCCCATCTCCAAGATGGTTCCTGGCTAATCACTTTCTCCTGCAGGAGAACTGAGTCTCTGCACTCACTGCCAACCAGTGCAGTTCACATCTGCTGCTCCCCCCAACTGCCTTGTTTCTATAAAGGCCTGCGGGGTTGCTAGCCATCACAGTCACCATTAGCATGGGTCCGCAGCTTCAAACCACTCCCCTTGTGCAGTGAGTTCTATGTCTGCGGGAAGGCATTGCCAGCTACTACATTCTTCTTTGAAGTTTTTCTCTTCACTCTCTCTTGTGGGCTTCAGTTCACACTTTAGATTTTTCCTTGATCCAGTAGTCCCACTTCCCTCCTCCTTGTCGTCTTCACAATGCTGTATTCCAGCATCTGGAGTGCAGCTCTCAAAGAGGCAGTTTTCTCTGCTACTTAATATTGTTCATCTCAGTCTCTCTCCTAAACGCTTTGTATATTGTCTCTAGATTTAGTCATTTGTTGTTATTTTTTACCCCTGAAGTTCTCAATAGTTTCTTTTGAGGAAGAGTTTTCCCTTGTTTTTGTAGTGTTTTTGTTTGGTTTGGTTTTTTGAGTCAGGGTCTTTCTAGGTAAGCAGTTTGGTATTTCATTGAACGCACCAGCCTGGAGCTCTTGACAGTCCTCCTGCCTTAACCTCCTCAATGGTGGGATTGGTCATAGTCATGCTGCACCACACCTTGCTCCCGTTGTGATACTTTGTAACCTGAAAATATTTTTTTGTAGTTTGTGGTACGTTTGTATTACACTAATAGCAATATGTCATTACCATTATTATATAGCTTGTTTCTTTTTTTTTTTTTTCTGATTACCTTTGTTGTTTTTGAAACAAAGCTCACTATGTAGTGCTGACTAGCTTTGAACTTGCTTATGTAGCCCAGTTTGGCATGGAAGTCACGTGGATCCTCCTGCCTCAATCTCATGAGTGTTGGAATTATTACAGGCATGCAACATCGTGCCTAGCCATGCAGCTTGTTTCCTAAAAAGTGACTCAACAACTAAACATTACCGTGTTTGGGTTGCTTACTTTCCCTAAAGTTAGATTTCCGGTTCTGCTCATCTGGAGCAAAGAATTAGATGCAGTGAGCAAAAGCAGTGGCATAGTTTATTTGAGGAAATAAAAATGAAGAGTGAAAGAGAAACTGGCTCTGCAGAGTGAAGTTGGTACAAGTAAATAGAAAGTGGAGGGTATGGCCAAAGGTAAAAATACACACTGCACCAAGGAAACAGTGTCGGTTGTCATAGAAAATTATAATAGCAAATTCTTTATGGCATGGCTGTGTCCTTTTGTGCTGTCTACATCTCAAGGAAACTCATGAGAACTTTCTACATGGAGTCCTAAGAATCAGTGTTTGGATCTCTATTGAAAACCTGCTAGAGTTCTCACAAGAAGTCCTCATGTAAGGCTTGAGAACTATTCTACACAAGTGTCTTGGATTTTGTAATTAACAGATCACACTACACCTAATTTCCCAGACAGTTTTTGCCATCCCTAATCTCCTATTTCATTACTGGTCATGTAGTATTGAAGACTGTATTTTTGTAGTATTCAACTTTGAAAGTATGATTCTTGCAATTTGTCCTTGGATATTCTAGTTTTCGTTTTGTTTTGTGAATTTTAGGTACAGCTTGTCTATTTTTACAAAATGCCAGCTGGGATTCTGACAGGACATATAGGTGAATTTAGGAAGTTTTGCTATTTTAATATTTAGTCATTTTATTCATGAAAATAGTATGTCTTGCCATTCAAATCTTTTGAAAGTTCTTCAAACAGTTTTTGGTAGTTTTCAGTATACTGAAAACTTCTTTTTGGTGGGTTTGAGGCAGGGTACACTGTGTATTGAACTTATGCTGACCGAGAACTCTTGGCAATTCTACCCCAGCCTCCTGAATGCTGGGATTACAGCAGTGCACCAATGTGCCCAACTAGTATGCAACTCTTGCATTTTTTTTTTTTGTTAATTGTATTTCTTAGTATATTTTGTTATTGTTGTTGTTTCAGTTTGGCATTTATTTGTTTGTTGGTTTGTTTTGAGAGGTCTTGCTATAAATTCAGGCTGGCCTTGAACTCACTGTTGTAGCCTAGGCTGGCCTAGAATTTGTGGCAATCTGAGTTTGGGATTACAGGTTTGCACCACTTCACTCAACAGGTATTTTTTTCTCATGATACTATTATAAGTGGAATTGGGGATGTTTAAGTTTTAGATGGTTTTCTTGCTGGTATATAGGATATATTTGGTTTTTTACCTTTTTCTAAAATTATTTATTGGTACATGCTAGGTATACATAATGATCACGTTCATTATAGGGAATTTGTATTTATACATGATATAACTTGATTTTTCCCCCATTCTACCCTCCCTTCAACTGAATTTTCGCCTTTTCTGTTCTGATTTTCTTGTTTTTGATTTTTGTTTTTGAAATTGGGCTCTCAATGTATTTCCCAAGATGACCTTGTTCGCCCTCAGCCTTAAGAGTAGCTAGTATTGTAAGAATGAACCATATTGCCAAGCTGACCAGTTACACTTACATAATTGATATTAGTTAACATACAGATATCTATTTGTAGTTTGTTGCTAATGCCAAAGTAACACCTTTCTAAGGTTTGAGGATCAGTTTTTGTTAGGAAACCCTTCTAAAAGGTTAAAATGTAACTTCCCTCCCATGGTACTGAGGATTGAACCCTGACCTATCACATTAAGCCACATGTACAGTCCTTATTTATTTATTTATTTATTTGGTACCAGGGATCAAATGCACAACCTCACACTTTACAGGCAAGCTCTTTGTGCCACTGAGCTATATCCCCAGCCCTTGGCTGGTATAATTTTAGTAGAATGTCCAATTTGCTAAAATGAGCAAAATTTTAGTAAAATTTCCACATTTAATAAAATGTCCATTATTAACCATAGTCATAAAGATGTTGATGATAGATATCCTGGTTGGCATTTCTCTATCTTATATTTTTCAATTATTTGATCTGTTAGACCTAAATTGTAAATGACTTTTTGAACCCCTTGTGTTGGATAATAGCAAACAAATTCCGTATTGTTTGATACAAAAGTGCATAGATATTATACTATAATATTTCTGTCAATACTTTGTTTGTTTGTTAGTTTTTGGTACCAAGGATTGAACTCACGACTTCGCACTCACCAGGCAGGCACTTATATCACTGAGCTAAATCCCAGGCTCTGTCCTGGCTTTTGATTATAAGATAGCTTGTCAGATGTTGGTCATTTCTGTCAACCCCTCCCTGTGGAATTATTATAATCATGCTTTTGTTTGTTTGTTTTCATTTTTCTCTTCCTTCTTTCTTTGTTTCTTTCTTTGACACGGGATCTCACTCTGTAGTACAGACTGGCCTTGAACTGACCATGTAGCCCAGGCTGACGTGGAACTCACTGCAATCCTCCTTCCTCAGCCTGCTTAGTGCTGGGATTATAGGCGTATACCAGAATGACCAGCTATTTCTTACTTCAAATTCTGTTATTTCTATATTATGAATAGTTGGTACTTAGGGGATGTCTTTTTTGTCTTTCCATTTCATAATACAGACTTTTCTTCTGTGATATGCTAACATTTCTCCCTTTCACAGTTTTTTTGCAGATCTTTTGGCACTTCCTTCCTGTTCAGTCTCAGTGTCCCACAGGTGTCAATTTTATATTGTAAAAGAGTATCACTAGCTAGGTGTGGTGGCACATGCCTGTAATCCCAGCACTCAGGAGCTGAGGTAGGAGAATCTCTATGAGTTCGAGGCCATCCTGGGCTACTTAGTGAGTTCAAGGCCAGCCTGCACTACAAAGTGTGATCCTGCCTCAAAAAATGTCCCAAAAAAACAAAAGTATCACTATGTTTTGCAGAACTATAAAACTTATATCTAATGTACTTAGGAGTTTTTATAGATTGTAACACAAAATTATAATATTCACAAGTAAAATGAACACAAACTAATAAAAGAAAATAACCAGAACTTACTAGATTTCACTAGAAACAAATGTCAAAGGTGAATACAATGTTCTAAATTTAAAAAGTATGCAAAAAAATAGTTAATACAAAACAACCAAACAGGACTGGGGATATGGCTCAGCAGTACAGCACTTGCTGGGCAAAGTTGAGGTCCTGAGTTCAATTCCCAGCACCAAAAAATAAAATAGAAATAAATAAATAAACAGACATCCACGTATATCTCATGCTAATGATCACGTGGTTGAAATGACACCAGCCCTGGAGCTGGGGATTTGGCTCAGCAGCATAAGCACCTGCCTTGCAAGCAGGCGGTTGTGAGTTCAATTCCCTGTACCGGTAAAAAAAAAAAAATTACAAAAAAAAGAAATGACACCAGCCCAAGCATTGCTCAGAATAGTCAGTCGAAAAACAAACGTGCTGCCCAAGTGACATGCAGGGTAAACTGTTTAAGTGGTTAATTAGAAAATTTTTCTCAGATATAAGTGTATCAGTCTAGTATCTTTCCTTTCTGTTTATAACTGATTTTCCAAGCTCCATCCACTGCTATAAAATTTTCACATCCTATAATAAATATATTCATTATGTATTGAAATCGTACTAATAAAAAATAAATTTCTCATGACCAACTTTCTGACTTCTTTGGAACATCTTCAATTATACAGTCTTTTTTCATTTCCTGTAGTTCTCCAGCTTTGTTCCTTTTGTTTTTGTTTTGAGTGTTTGTTTGTTTTTTGAATCAGAGTCTTGCTATGTAGTTCAGGCTGACCTTTAAATCACTGTGTAGCCCAGGATGACCTCAGACTCAGTGATCCTTCAGCCTCCCAAGTCCTGGTATTATAGGCATGCACCACCATGCCAACTATCTTTGTCCTTACACCAGCTCTTGGCTGATTTTCCTCCACTTCTCAGATCTTGTCATTGAACCCAGGGCCTTGGCACTGGGTTGCATCTTTTTTTATTTTATTTTTTTCTGTTAAGACAGGGTCTTACAAAATTGCCCAAGCTGGTCTTGAATTTGCATCTTCGTGCCTGAGTCTCCCACTAATCATGCCTGTAATCCCAGCATTTAAAAGCCGAAATAGGAGAATTACTGCAAATATCTTAATTCACTTTAAATCCCATTGTCCTCCTCTCCCTCCCCCATCTTTAGATTTTCCTTTCCATTTTCAAAATATGTTTGTTTGCTGTTATTTTTTATTTTGCACTATAATATCTTTTTTTTGGTCTTCTTTGGGTGGCCTTTTTTTTTTTTTTTTTTGTGACTATGTAGTTCAGGTTGTCCTTAAACTTACAATGTAGAATAGCATAGGCAGGCCTCTATGGGGCCCATGGCGATTTTGCCTCTGCATCCCAAGTGCTGGTATGCACCACCACATCTGTCTTGTATTATGGTCTTGGAGTCCATCCATTTTCCTACAGATAATTGACTGCTTCCAAGATTTAGCTGTTACGAGTTGTGCAAAAAAAAATAAAATGTAGGTATTTATGCATCACTGTAATAATGATGTCTTTAGCTCTTTCACTAAGTATCTCTAAGGGAATCATTTGGTCTAGTGAAATTTTTATGTTTAGTGTTTTGAGAAATCTTCATATTAATTTCCCTAGTGGTTCTACTTGTTTGCATTCCCACTAACATTATAGAATTGTTTCCTTTTCCCTGCAGACTTGCTAGCATTTGCTGTTATTTGATTACTTGCTGATGAACTTCATTCTGAAAGGATTGTCTGTTTTTTGAGACAGGATCTCACTATACCCCAGATTGGCCTTGAGCTAACTATATAGCCTAGGTTGGTCTTGAACTCATAGCTGTCTTCCTGCCTTGGCCTCCTGAGTGCTAGAATTACAGGCATATGCCACCACACCAGCCAGGGCCCTCTTTCCTAAAAGGATTTCCAAGACTGCCAATTTGTAAAATGAAGAATTCTTATTACCCTGCCCCATGGAGTGCATTTAAGATGTCATCCGTGGTTACTATTTTCTCTCTTTCATGGTGGCCCACCCTCATGCTGTAGGGTATACTTCATTGCTCACTTTTACTTGGCCCAAAGTCTCTTTACAGAACTTGTTTCTTTTAATAGTAAGACTTGACTGTCATTTTTAAAACTAAGTAAGATATCACTCACTGTAGCTGGACATAAGGACACCTTCTCAAAATTCTTGCCCTTATGTGGCTGAGGCAGTAAGATCATGAGCTTGGACTGCAGAAGGGAGTTCAAGGCCAGACTGGACTACCCTAGTGCAACCCTGTCTCAAAACAATAATCTAACTTACTGTTAAAATACACACTAGGTTTCTGTTGTTTATGTTGGACCACAAAATAAATTTCATTGCCTCTATTTCTCATTCTTTTCTGATCACAGTCCAAAGAGCCGATTGATCCAGTTAAAGAAAGAAAAGCTGGAGTACACTCCAGGAGAGCACGAATATGGATTATTTCCAGCCCCCATTCATGTTGGTGAGTATTAAGTCCACAGAATATATATTGCTAAAACGAAACTCTAATCCTTGGAGTTTGAGAGAGGTGTCTTTGTATTCTTTTTTACTGTACTTTCTTCCCTCGTGGCTTCACAGTCTTTACCATCTTATTTTTACTTACTCTGAAGAATTGTTGGGGTCCAGGATGTAGCCCAAGTGGCATGGCACCTGCCATCAAGCTCGAGGTCCTGAGTTCAAGTCCTAGTACCAAAAAGAGAAGGAATTTTGTACATTACTTGATAAGTACAGAGTGAACATGGCATAAATCTCGTCTATTAGAGTTTTAATAAATAATATAACTGTAACATAGCTTTTGACTACATTATATATATCAGCTAAAAAAAATCAAAGTAGTTGGCAGTTCAGCTTCAAATATTTTCCATATTCAAAAGAGTTAGATGATTTATGGATTTATAATCAAAGAAAGGGTCAGCTGCTTTCCTGGTCATCAGTCTTCTTGAAAATGGAGCAGGATTTGTCTTTCTTTACATTTTTTGAGAGAATATCAAAGATTTGTTTAGCACTTCGGTAATAGTAACTTTGAGGATCACCCCTCTTTTGTGTGGTTTTGGTTTTGGTACTGCAAATCCAACTAAAGACTTTGAGGTTCCCAGTTCCTCCTCATTTTGTTTTTGAGACATCTCTCTTAAGTTACCCAGGCTGGCTTACCTTCTTGCCTCAGCCTCCCGGAGTCCTGAAATTACAAGCATATACCACTATGCCAGCTAATTTTTACTTGATAAGATTGGGGTTCTGGCCAGACGTGGTGTACACCTATAATCCAGCACTGTGGAAAGCTAAGACAGGAGGTTCGCAAGTGTGAGCCCAGACAGGGTAAATTCAAGAGACCTTATCTCAGAAGTGCTGGGTCAGCACAAAGGCTTTGGGTCCAAGTTTAGTACTGCAAAACAAATTAGTAAAAGTTATCTATGCTATATGTAGTTCCTTCTACTTCTCAACCCTTCATCTGGTCTGTCTCTAGATTCTGTTACTCTGTTGCCTGAAACACTCATAAATTCCTTTGCAGTCACTGACATCTATGCCATTATTGTCTTCTCTTTGATCTGCCGCAGTAACCAACCTATGTCTTACTCACTTTTGTTATAACAAAATTCCAGAGGCTGGATGATTTATAGTGAAAAGATGCCTTAGCTCACAGTTCTGGAGGGCTGAGCATAATCCTGCGTCTGGTAAGGACCTCATGACATACTTTATCATAGGATTACCAGTGTACAGAAGCGATCAAAGACAACATTGGTAGGCTGCTTTGTAAGTACCTGATGCTGTGGGTGACTAGTTTGATCCATAAATTCCAACCCTCTCAGTATGAGACGTAATACAATTTCACAAGAAAGACATTAACCAATTCATAAGAGTATAATTCTCATGATCTAATTTTCATAACACTGAGGATGGAACCCAGGGACACTCTACCACTCATTGTGTATTCTAGGCTATCCTCAAACTTGCAGCAGTCTTCCTGCCTCAGCCTCTCAAGTGCTGGGATCACAAGCTCTACATGAATTTGTAGGGGGACAAATAGTACTTCCTTTCTAACATATCTTTCTGCTTCTTTTCCATATCATTGAGACTCCATATAGGGAAAAAAGAAATGGTTTTCAGGGGCCAGGTGTTTGACTCAGTGCTGTAAGCACCTGCCTGGCAGGCATGAGGTCCTGAGTTCAGTCCCCACTACCAAAAAAAAGAAAAACAGAAATGAGTTTCAGATTTAACCATTGCAATATTTAAAATCTTTTAAGATTTTAAGATAGGCATGGTGGCACATGCCTATAATCCCAGCATGTAGAAGGCTGAAGGAGGAGGATCATTAGGAGTTGAAGACCAGCATAAGCTACATAATGCATTTAAGGTCAACCTGAACTACATAGAGAGACCCTTCTCAAAAGAAGAAAAAATTCTGATAAAGGGTTAGTGGTTCATCATCAGTATTAAAATACAATCTTTTTTACTATGTTTCTAAGAGTGATCTGTCTCCAAGTAGCCCATCTCTCCTTATCTATCTAGCCCTAACTCTCACTTGTTTCTTACAGTTTTTGTTTTGTTGTTGAGTTTTTTTATGTTTTCTTCTCTGGTTTTTTGAGACAGGATCTTGCTTTGTAGTTCAGACTGGCCTTGAAATCACTATTTACCCTAAACTTCCCTCAAACTCTCAGTGATCCTCTTGACTCAGACTCTGGAATACAGAGATCATAGCATAGGCAAGTACTTCCATACCTACTTACATTGTGTTATAGTGGCCTTTTAGTTTCTAGGATGTACTAAACCCTTTCCCACAGGAGAATTGTTATGCTTACTATTCCTGTTGCCTTAAAATCTCTTCTTTAAACTCTTCCCATAGTTTATTTTTATACTTTAAAGGTAAACTTTCTGTCAGTATAAGCGTCAATACTATTTTCTTTAAAATGATTTTCCTGATTGTTTCACCAATGGAAGGTCTCTACCTTTATATGAGATCATGACACCCTATTTATTTCATTTCAGTGCCCACAATTAAAGTATTTGCACATGCATTTGTAATCTGTCTCCCACATTACATTTTGTTTTGTTTTGTGGTTTTTTGTTAGTCTTATTGTGTTGTGTTGGGGAGGTTGTTTTTGTTTTTGAGACGGGTCTCACTATGTAGTGCGGCTGGTCTTGAACTTGCTTGTGTAGTGCAGGGTGACTTGGAACTCAGCCTTGGCCTCATGAGTGCTGGAATCTCAGGTGAGTGCTACCATGCCCAGCTCCCTCAAAAGATTCTAAATTCTTAAGAGTGCAGGATCATTAACTTTTTCTACATTGATTTCCCAGTGCCTATATATAATAGAGGCTTAACGAATTTATTATATAAATCAAAGAAAAAGAAGAAAGCAGGATAGGTTATTCAGTATAGAACTCAGGAAGGTTTTTTGTTTGTTTGTTTCACTTTGTTTTATTTTCTCATAATGAATCTGGAGAAACTTGCTTTAAAGAGATTCATAAAATACAAAATTGAAGGACCAGGCCAATCTTGGGCTACATAGTGAGTGCAGGCCAGCTTGAACTATATAGTAAGCTCCTGTGTCCAAAAAAAAAAAAAAAAAATTAAAGCTAGGAATCTCTTACTTGTATAGTAGATGTTGATCCTGTGTTGCATACTGTTCTCTTGCAGTACAACCCTCTAAACTCTCTTTGGGGGCAGGATCTAGCCATACAGTTCAGGCTGGCCTTGAACTCAAAGCAATTCTTCTGCCTCAACCTGTGGAGTGCTGGAACGACAGGCATGTATCACCTTCCCCTAACCCCTGTGACTCTCTTAATTTGAGGGCTCTTCTCAACCTATAATTCACTGATTTTTCTCTTCCCCCACCCAGAGTACAGCACCATCATCATTATTTTTAAATCAACAGGTATAAAAAGTCCTACAATAAAAATTATCTTTCGTTAACTATTCTACAGGTTTAATTCACAGCTAGGTAATTTGCTTTCCTTAATGAAGATAAGAATAAATGTCATGTTCTCTGGGCTTTCCCATTGTCAAAGTTCTTTGAAACAGCCTTTTGTTTTTACTGGTGAGATAATAATTGTATAAGATTCTCAGCAAACTTAGCTTTTTCCTTAAACTTGCTAAAACTCAATAGGCTTTGAAAATAAGAACTGAAGCATCACAAAATGTTGCATACCTCTAATCCTAACTATTCAGTAGGCAGAGGCAGGAGAATCACAAACTCAAGGCCTTCATGAGCAATTTAGTGACATCCTTTCTCAAATTAAAAAATAAAAGTGGCTAGACAAATTCAGTAATGTAGCTGGATACAAAGTCAGCACTCAGAACTCAATATCATTCCTGTATACAAATAACAAAACTCACTGGGAGAAGTTAGGAAAACAATATCTTTCACAATAGCATCCAAAAGAACGAAATATGGAGGAAGCAATTTAATGAAGAATGAAAAGACCTTTACACTGAAAACTACAATACTCTAAAAAAGATTGAAGGAGGATATCAGAAAATGGAAAGACATCCCCTGCACTTGTAGGAAAAACCAGTATACTAAAAATGACCATACTTCCAAAACTTACACAGATTTAATGCAATTCTGATAAAAATTCCAATAGTATATCTCACAGAAATAGAAAAAATCCAAAAATTCGCCTCAAACCAGAATAGACCTAGAATAGCAAAGGCAATTCTGGGCCACAAAGGCAAGATGGGGCATCACAATCCCTTACTTAGCATACTATAAAGCTACTGGGATAAAAACAGTTTGGTACTGGCAAATAAAAAAATAGACCTGAAGATCAGTGGAACAAATGAAAAGATGCAGAAACAACGCCAGACATACTAAGCCACCTTATCTTTGACAAAGGTGCCAAATACATTCACTGGAAGAAAGATAGCCTATTTTAACAAATTGTGCTGCAAAAACTGACTTTACACATGCCAAAGATTAAAATTAGACCCATATCTTTTACAGTGCACTAACCTTAAACCTAAGTGGATCAAAGACTTAACTATCAAAACAAAAATATTAAATCTGCTGGAAGATAGAATAGGTAGAATTCTTGAAGACATTGGTGTAAGCAAAGACTTCACGAACAGAACCCTAATTGCACAGGAACTTTCGCAAAGAATCTACAACCGGGATCTCATTTTTTTTTAAGGTTTTTTGTTTTTTTTTTTTAATTTAAGGAAAAAAAGAAAAACAGAAAAAGGGTACAATTTATACAGAATTTCAGAAAAAATAAACATTAGGAAATCACTAGTTAATAGATTATATATTGTCATCTTAGAAATAGTTGTTCAACATACAAAATTAAAGCATATAAAGTGGACATTCAAACAGCGAGACTGCAAACAGTTCTGTTCAGTGATCCAACAAAAACTCAGTAATAGGGTTATCTGTCTTACACGCTTAAATATACATGCAGTTATATCCTTTAGAGCACTTTCTTTTCCTCTGTTTTTTACAATGACAATTACACATTTTGGGTTTTATTACTCCCACAGTTCTTAATACCTTTTTTTGAAGAGAATAAAACCAAATGTGACATAACAAAACAGAGTCAGTCAAATCAAAAGGATGGACATAATACATAATGTAAAAACAGAATACAAGGTGATCAACAATGGTTACCATAATACCTCTTGCTGTCTTAAAAAGAATTGCCTATATCATCAGTTATAAAAAAAATTGAACAAAATAGTAAAGAATAAAACCAAAACACTGGAGACATTGCAGGACTAGTAGTCAAACCAGAATGGGCATCATAGTGAATCTTATTGTCTTCACAGTTGTTGCCTATACTCTCAAACTTGGTACTATCAATCAAAACAGAATAGAGGAAAATCAGTCAAAATAAGATGGCAAGAGCAATATACGGTTTCAAATCAAGTTAATAGGAAATCAAAGTGGGTTACTATAATATATCCTGCTATTTTTTATTTTTCCCGTAATTAAAAAGATAAAAAAGTAAATAAAAAAAGGAGATTGAGATAAAAGAGTACATAACAACAAAACAGCACAGGTCAGAACATAACCATTTAAGCAAAATAGTGTTTCACCACAAGATATCCCAACATAAAGGTAGTTACCATAGTGTCTCTTTCCTTGAAATCTTTGAGTATAACTTCATATACTGTAGCATCAAACATATCAAGACAATGTAAAACCATTCAAGAGAATGACAGTATTACAGGGTATTTAGAACCAGCTAACAGAAAATGAGCAGTGGTTTCTGTATAATCTCCTTGTCTATAAAAGTTTTTACTTATATTATCACATATAATAAAATCCAATAAGATACAACATTTTAAGACTGATGGAGACAGAAGAACAAAAGCTTGATGGGACTTCAAAACAAGATGATAGTAAATCAGCACGAGCTATTATGATATCTTGTTTTCTCCAAAATAGCTACAATCCAACCTTCTCTGCCTCATTTCTGTTGAGCTCTTTTTCTGTCATTAGTTGTCAGTTTGTCTTCTTCATTTCGCTTTCTGCTCCATTCATTGTAGCCTGTCTGCCACTGTTTCTGGAATCTTGGTATTTTTCTTTTTTAGAATCTCCTACAGTATTCTCTGTAAAGTTGTATTGGTGGTTGCAAATTCCCCTAGTTCCTCTTTATCCTGGAAGTACCTTGTTTCTCCATTAATTTCTAGGGACAGTTGTGCAGGATATATCAATCTTGGTTGGAGGTTATTATCTTTCAAAGCTTGAATTATTTCCCCCCACCCTCTTCGTGATTTGATGGTTTGTGCTGAGAAGTCTGCTATAATTCTGATGGGTGTTCCCTTGTAAGTGATCTGTTTCTTGTCTCTGACGGCTTTTAATACTCTGTTCTTATATTGGATTTCTGGAATTTTGATTATTATATGCCTGGGTGTAGTTCTGTTTGGGTTGTAGGTGGCTGGGGTCCTGTATGCCTCATACATCTGAGTATCTTTATCTTTTGCTAAATTAGGGAATTTCTTCTGGATTATTTCTGTGAATAGCCTTTGTAGTTCATCTGTTTGTGTCCCTACTTCTTCATTTACGTTCTTAACTCTTAAGTTATAGATCCAGTTATCATCTTCTAGCCTTTGTATTATTGCTGTTTGTTTCCTTGTTATTTTTAAGAAGTTTTTCATTTCATGCTCCCACGTTACAAATCTATCCTCCAGTTCAGATAATCTATCCTTAGTTTTTTTCAAGCTGTTATGCCAGCTTTCAATAGAGTTTTTAGTTTCCTGGTAATCTCTTTGAACCTGCTTCACATATTCTATATTTTCTCTATTTTCTCCATCAAACAATTCTCCCCTTTTTTTTCTGTTCTTCCATTCCACTATCTGTTTTTTCTTGGGCGGTGCTTAGCATTTCTCTAACTATTCTACTTATATCTTCCTGTAGGTCGTTAAATACTTCACTTTTGAACTCATCTATGAGGCTCTGGAGATATCGCTTTATGTCTATTGGTGCCATGTCTGATATTGCATGTTTTCTGTCATCATTCTCCTTTGCATTTACCTTTCCTGGATCAATATTCTCAAGATTGGGGACCAAGGACCCTTTCTTGTTGCCTCCTCTTCTCATTGTTTGTTCCTTCCATACAGGCATATATAGGAGGCCCAGTTTCTTTCTTTGTGGGTTACAGTTTGTTTCAATCCGCCAGCTAGGCGTTCCCACTGCAGTGTACTAGGGAGACACAGACTGGGGCAGCGTATGTTAGGTCCACCCCTCTAGGTCAGTCCACCTACCAAAGGCTTTACTGCTAGGGTGCACTGCCAGGCACAGGGACCTGGTTTGGGCTGGCCTACTGGATCTTAGTCTGCGGCATCACCCAGGTCAAGCGCTCCCCACCAATCCCGTTTGAGAGGGGAATATGCAACTAAAGTCACTGCAGCACCCTGTTCCAGCTAGTCTGCCGGGTCCCAGAATGCTCTCTGTTGGAGCCTCCTTATCTATGGAGAGGTCCCCGTTCCTCTCGCTCACCGTAGTTCGATGCAGTGCTTCCTGCCAGTCCCGCTCTCAACTTGGTTCGCCAATTCCCGCTCTCCGAACTTTTGCATCTCTATTCCTGCTGTGCCACTTCAGACACAGTAGCAGCAGCAGGAAATTCAAATCAAGGTTTCCAGAGGCACGGGTTCCAGCTTCAGTGCTGAGATTTTATCTGTTCCGGGATTGCATTACCAGTTGGTTTCTCTCAGCTTAGTTCGTTCCTGGGTCGACAGGGTATATCTTCCCCTTGTTTACGACTCCCCACACCGCACCATTCCTGGATTCTAAGCTGGCTATCTCAGAGAGCCTCCATAGCTGCTGTTATCTATCTGCCATGTTCTCCCAGAGGTGGGATCTCATCTTATTGAAAAAAGTTTTACTCAGGACTTCTGGGAAGATGGCAGAGCAGTGAGCAGCAGAGAAAGCACCTCTTCAAGATTTGGTGTCCAGACACTGGAATATAGAAACCTGAGGAGGATTAAAGGAGGGAAGTGAGACTTGAAGCCCATGGAGAGAGCAATACTTCAAGAACCCATCAAAAATAAAAAGACCATACGCACTGTGGACCTGACAAAAGAAAGCCATGGCCCATCCCACCCCATTCCCACTCCCTGTCTGTGAGCCAGCTGCTATAGGCTGCAACCTCCTAGTGAGCCAGCAGCCAAATCCCAAGAAGGAGTCACGCCATGCCCCCACAAACCCCACCCAAAACAAGTTTTCTGGAGACTAGATGCAAAAGAAGTTAGTGGTCACACACCTGAAGTTTCTAGAATAATGGCAATTGAGATAGGGAAACAACTTGGTACTTACATTGTTTGATTTTACATGCCTGTATCTCACCCAGAACAAGTCTGGGAGACATAAACATAGAAGTGGTTGGAGGCCACACAACTGAAATTTCTGAGATGGTGGCAGCTGAAGTAGCGAGACAACTAGGGTTGCTTGAATAATTTTGTGTGTCTGGGTCTGGAGGTCTGAGCAACTATTTGGGGGATGACAGTGTACAGTATAATAACTATTGTTGATTGCCTACGGTCTTGTTTTTGAAATCCAAGGTCATTCTCATTGTACTGTTTCGTTTTTGTTGTATTTTCTTTAAAACAAAAAATATTTTAAAAAATAAAGTTTTTCCCAGCAAGAGAAACCAACCAACAAGAGTAAAGAGAACACACAGTGTGGGAAAATATTTTTACCAGCTGTTCCTCAGACAGAGGACCAAGATCTAGAATATACAAAGAACTCAAAAAATCAGGGATCCCCCTCCCCAGATTTAAAGACCTAATCCAGAAATGGACATGCGATATAAATACACACTTCTCAGGTGAAGAAGTACAAATAGCATATAAATACACGAAAAAATGTTCAGCATCACTGGTCATTTGAGAGATGCAACTTAAAACAATGCTAAGATTTCATCTCCTAAAAGAATGGCTATTATGAAGAAATCAGCCAGCAACAAATGCTGGTGGGGCTGTGGGGAAAATGCTATTGATAGGAGTGTAGACTGATGCAACCGCTGTGGGAATCAGTGTGAAGCTTTCTTAAGAAAACTAGTGTTGAAGGTCTCATTTGACCCAGCTATTCACTATCTGAGTATCTTCCCAGAAGAATTAAAAACATCATACCACAGTGATATGTGGGCACCCATGTTTATTGTGCTACAATTTGTAATAGCTAGATCTTAGAAACACCCTAAATTTCCATCAACTGAAGAATGGATAGAAAGATTGTGGTGTTTTTATACAGTGGAGTGTTACTCAGCCATAAAGAATGATAAAACTCAAGGCTTTGTAGGTAGGTAAATGGATGCAATTAGAGACATTAGACAATTAAATGCCAGTGTCTTGTACTCTTTGTAACTAATTTAAAGACAATAATACGCAATGTATTCATCATTGTTACCTTCTAGTTATCTTGTTTTGAAAAAAATATTTTTTTCTCTTAAAAAGTAGCTAGGGTTGTAGCTCAGGGGTAGATCAGGCTTGATCCTTATTACTGGAAAAAAAAAATTCCAATTTAAGGAAAACATGACTACTTTAGTTCTACCAGTTTTGTCCTGAGTGGGAAATTTGCTGTTCTAGATCTTAGAATCAAACTTTGAGTCAGACGTGGTGGCACATGCCTATTATACCAGCACTTAGGAGGCTGAGTCAGGAGAATCTCTGTGATGTGAGTTTGAGGCCAGGCTGAACTGCATAGTGAAACCATGTCTCAAAAAGGAAAAAAAGAATAAAGCTTTAAATTATCCAGGAGGATAAAGGGTCCACTAAATTCCTGGGGAGGCGGGGTGAATAATAAAAGAGCATTATTTCTATCACATCTCTGGGATAAATAGTGATGTGTCTCTAGTCCCCACTTCATTAATAAGACTTGTCATTATGCTGTAATAATCAATGGCTTATGAAAGCACAAGTATTGAGGTAAGGAGTTTTGTTATTTGTTTTTGTTGTTTTGTTTTGTTTTGTTTTTGAGACAGGCTCTCACTTTAAAATTCAGCCGGGCCTTTGAACTCACAGTGATCTTGCTGGTTCAGTCTCTCCCAAGTTCAAGGACTGTAGCCATGAGCTACCATACGTGGCTCGGAGGTCATTTTATGGTCAGATACTGCTTAAAATCAGTCTATTGCGGAATAGTTGTTTTGCTTTGTTTTCTGGAAAAACCAGTTGCTTTGACAGAGTATTTTGTGTATCATGTAAATCAAAAAGCATGATTTTTTTTTATTGGGGGGGGTTACCAGGGATCACACTCAGGACCTCACGATCGCCAGGCAGGCACTTTTGCCACAGAGCTAAACCTCCAGCCCAAAAGCATGATTTAAAGAATCAGCCAGAACTAGTTTATGTTTGCCATAGTAGTTACATGAATATAATAGTTACACAAATCAAATAATGATGCATTTTACAGTTAGTGGAGTCAGATTTAAAAGTAAAGTAAAATCAGATTAAATATTTCTATAAACTAGGAATATGTAGCTCAGTAATATTTTTATCTACTATATACAGCACCATAATTTAATCGTAGCACTACAAAAAAAAAAAAGAGAAAAAGAAATTCTCTAATGAAATTAAATCACCTCATTACAGAAATACCTGGAGGGAGTGATAGTATGTGAGATAGGTTCTCACTATGTAATCCAGGCTGACCTTGATCTCACTATATAAACCAGGGTGGCCTCAAAACTCACAGCAATCCTCCTGCCTCAGCCTCCTGAACAGTGGGATTACAGGTATGTACCACCAAGTATTTCTGTAGACTAGAGATATATAGGTCAATTTTCCTTTTAAAATAAATATATATTTAACATAGTGTATGTTCCCTTAAATTTGTGATCAGTTGATTTTTTTTTTTCCTCATAGTAGTACTAGGGATTAAACCCAAGAATGATCTGCCACTGTGCTAGCTCATCAGCCTTTTTTTTTTTTATTTATTATTTTATTTTATTTTATTTATTTTATTTATTTTATTTTTTTTTTTTCCTTTTTATCGGTACCAGGGATCGAACTCACAACTCCCTGCTTGCAAGGCAGGTGCTTATGCCACTGAGCTAAATCTCAGCCCCTTTTTTTATTATTTCAAGACAAAGTCTCACTAAGTTGCCCATACTGGCCTTGAACTTGATTGTTCTGTGACAGACATCCCTCTAATTGGGATAACAGGCATGTGCCACTACACCCACCTCAATTTGTTTTTGACGAGTGCTAAAACAATGAGGAAAGAATAATCTATTCAACGAATGATTCTTTATTAACATACACATACACACAAAAGAATAAAATTGGGTCTCTACCTCATACCATATGCAAAAATTAATTCAAAATGTGTCATCAGCAACAGGGCAAGAGATTTCATCATGTTATTCTGAATGTCACCCAATTTAAAACTTACAAATTGTTTATTTCTGGAATTTTGCATTTAACATTTTTTGAAATGTGTTTAACTGCACAACTAATCTTGGAAAGCAAAACTACAATAAAGGGAAATCCAGTGTCAATTAAGAAATTTGTTTCATATATCCATACATGTAAAGAACTCTTTTTAACTTAAGCATAAAGAGGTTTAGGTGGTTGGTTGGTCTTTTGAAACAAGGTCTTACTGTATAGACCAGTCTGGTCTTGAACTCACTATGTAATTTAGGCTAGCTTTGAACTCTCAACCTTCTTGCCTGAATTTCTCACATGCTGAGATTGTAAGCATGTGTCACCACACCCAGCTTTTGTTTTATTCTGTTGTTTTGTTTTGTTTTTGAGACAGGGCCTCGCTGTGTAGTGCAAGCTGGCTTTGAACTCCCTAGTCTAGGCCAGGCTGGCCTCAAATTTATTTCCTCCCTCAGCCTCCTGAATGCTAGAATTTACAGCATGTACCACCACACCGAGCTTTGTTGTTTTGGGGGGAGTTTTGTTATTGTTGTTGGGTGTGTGTGTGTGTGAGCTCACTACTGCATATATTTTAGGCTGGCCTTGCATTCATTCACTGGATCCTCCTCCTGTCTCCCTAGTGCTGGGATTCCAAGTGTAGCTGCCATACCCAGCTAACAGTTTTAAATAAGGAATTTCATGGGCCTGTTATTTAACAAGTGAGAAAATTATACAGTGCCTCATGTTAGTGTGATAAGGTTGCACAAGCCTATGTATGACCCACCTATGTGAGAGACTGAAGCAGGAAGACTAAATTTTAGGCCAGCCTGGGAAGTATGGTGAGACTCTATCTCAAATACAGTGACCCCAAAATTTTTTTTAAAAAGGTAAAATTAAAATAAAATAGCTTGAGAATGTAGCCAAGTGGTAGAGTACCTCAGGTTCAACCTCCACTACTACAGAAAGAAAAGACAAAGTCTCAATTATAAGATACATTATCACTTTTTGTTTTATTAAGAAAGAAAATTCTATTACCATAAATATTATAACTGACAATGAAGGATATACTCTGTTTTCAGAAATGTGCAAATGAAATATGGGTAGGAAATACATCTTATAGTTAGATAACAAAAAGAATAACATGATAACAAACATTTTCAATGCATAGTGAAGCTTGATAAGAGGATATAACATTCCCAAATTTTCATTGCAAATGGAAAACACAAAGTCAGCTCTCTAATGGAGATCTGTAACTGTTTTGCATTACTCTCATGACTATATATAGACCTTTGAGGCTGGGAATTGGAATTGGATGAAAAATAGTTTAGTCCTATTAGCAGGGAGCTGAAACTGAATTCCTACTATATTAAAAGTTAAACTGTTTGCTCAAATCAAAGCCTAAAGTGAGAGATATGCTTTGTTCTAGAAACCTCTATCCTTACATTTGGGGCAGTCCGGATCATATTAACAGTTTATTGTAAAAATTAATAAATTGTAAACTTTTTACTTTCTGACTTCAAGAATTACTGTAAAGCAGTTGAATCAAAGCTGTCAGCTAGGGTGGCAAACAGCTGTACCCCAGTTTCTTGGGAGGCGTAAATAATAGGATTGCCAGTTTGAGAGCAACCTACGCAAGTTAGCAAGGTGATCTTCTCTCAGAATTTCAAAAAAATAACCTGGGATGCAGCTTAGTGGCAGAGTGCTTGCCTCACATGCCTGAGCCACTGGGTTCAGTTACAAGTACCCAAAAAAAAAAAAAAAAAGAATCGTACTATACTATTAGATTTGTTGAATAGAGGAAATAGACTCATACTTTCACTCATTTTGTTAGTAGAAATTGCCAACATAGTCCACTAGAGAAAGTAACATCCTTTCAGCAAATGATGCTATAACAACTAAATGTTCTTATGAAAACATTTCAACTTTGATGCTTAGTTCATACCATTCACAGTCTTCATTTGACTTGGAGCACAGAATAAATGTAAAAACTAAAACTGGAAGACTTCTAAAAGAAAGCATAGGGTGACTGGGCATGGTGGCATGTTCCTATAATCTCAGCACTCAGGAAGCTGAGACAGGAGGATCCCTGCAAATTCAAGGCTAGCATAGGCTGCACAGTAATCTCCAGGCCAGCCTACACTGCATAACAAAACTGAAACCTTATCTCAAAAGACAAAAAAATTAAAAAAGAAAAGAAATCATAGAGTACTATCTTGATGCTGCATTTAAGTAAACATTTCAAGTGTCCAAAGATGTCATTACAAAAACACATTGGACAGACCAAGGATATAGCTCAGCAGCATAACTGCCTGCCTGGCAAGCACAAGGTCTTGAGTTTGATTGCCTAGTACCAAAAATCAAAAATTGGTGTGGCTGAGATATAGCACAGTCACAAGGGCTTGCCTGGCAAGCATAAGGCCCGGAGTTTTGATTCCTAGTTTAAAAAAAAAAAAATTGACAGTGCATAAACTGGAATAAAATACTCAAAAATTGTATGTATCCTGAATACAGAAAGACAATAAGTGCCCAACTTTGAACAGTCTTCAAAGAAAATACATATCAGAACAGTAAATCTATGATAAAAATCTTAACTTCATTAGCCATCAGGAGAATATAAATTAGAACCTCAGTGAGAGACCACACTCTACCTTAAATGGCCTAACAGCACCACATGTTGGCAATCATACCAAATATCCAGTGATCATAAGTCAGTTGTAGGAGAGTAAAATACACAATTTTTTTTTTTTTTAAAAAGTTGGCTATGTGTGGTAGTGCATGTCTATAATCCCAGCCTTTAGGAGACTGAAACAGGAGGATGGCCATGGGTTCAAGGCCAGAATGAACTATAAAACAAGACCCTGACCCAAAAAAAACAATAAAAACAAGCTCTCACATCTTTTTTAAAATTAAACACCCAGGGCTGGGGATTTAGCTCAGCGGCATAAGCACCAGCCTTGCAAGTATGCGGTAGTGAGTTCGATCCCTGGTACCAGTAAAAACAATAAACACCTACCCAAGAGAAATGAATACATAACTCTATAGGAATGTTCATAGTAGCTTCATTACAAATGGCTATAGTCTCCCCAGCGTAGTTACCAGTAGAAGAAAAGAGAAACTGATATATAGTAGATTACTAACTAGGAATATAAAGGAAAAATTATGATAGATGCAGTTCAGTTTTTAAATGAAGTCATATATTTCATGGTAAGTACAAATAGCGTAAAAGCACATTGGAAAAAAACGGGGATCATGCCAGGCATGGTGGCTCACGCCTGTAATCCCAACACTTGGGAGGATCATTGTGAGTTCGAGACCAGCCTGGGCTACAAAGTGAGCTCAAGGCCAGCCTGAACTGCATAGGGAGACCCCGTCTCAAAAAAGACAAAAAAAAAAAAATGGGGGGATCAGGATCTCACTATATAACCCAGGAATCACAGACGTACATCAGCACTGGCTTCTCATTCCTTATAGTCCCTTGCTGAAAACGTTTTAAGGAAGGAAGTAAACAGGGGCTGGGGATTTAGCTCAGCGGCATAAGCGCCTGCCTTGTAAGCAGGCAGTCGCGAGTTTGATCCCTGGTACCAATAAAAAGGAAAAAGACAAAAAAAAAAAAAACTATAAAAAAGGAAGGGAGTAAACAGCTGGACATGGTGATGCACACCTATAATCCCAACACTCAGCAAGCTGAGACAGGGTCACTGGAAGTTCAATGCTCACCTATACAACAAAGTGAGACCCAGTCTCAAAAAAAAAAAAAAAAGAAAAGAAAGGAGTGAACAAAATGATGAAGCTTTTGGGTAACCCATTTGAGACTCCTCCTGTCTCAGGAGCTATCCTATTCTCCAACAAATTTTCCTACTCTTTTAAAAAAAAAAAAAAAAAAAAAAGCCAGGGATATAACCCAGCAGACATAAGCACCTGCTTGACCAGCACAAGGTCCTGAGTTCAGTTCCCAATACAAAAAAAAAAAGATGAAGTTTCCTCCCAAGGATATACAGTAATCCTTTAGCTCAGTAGTGATAAACCAATGGTATGCATGCCACAGCCAGCTATTAGTTATGATTGAAAACTCTAAAAAGTTCACTATCGGTGGCCTTTTGGACTTTTTTCCATATATATAGGCTTTTTTTTTTTTTTTTTTTTTGCAGCTCATAATGACTTGTGTGTGTGTGTGTGTGTGTGTGTGTGTGTGTGTGTGTGTGTATGTGTCTTTTTCCTTTTTATGGGTACTGGGGATTGAACTCACGACTACCTGCTTGCAAGGCAGGCGCTTATGCCGCTGAGCTAAATCTCCAGCACCAATAATGACATTTTTCATCATGCAGAAAAGTGAAAGCCAGATATAGTGATACATGCCTTTAATCCCAGCATTTGGGAGGCCAAGAAAGGAGGATTGCCATGGGTTCAAGGCCAGCCAGGGATATGCAGTGAGTTCAAGGCCAGCGTGAATTATAGAGTGAGACCCTGTCTTAAAAAAACAAAACAGCCGGGCATGGCAGTGCACAAGGCCAGCCTGAACTACAAAGAGTGCCCATCTCAAAAACAACAACAAAAACAGTGAAAACTTTTTATAGTGAATACAAAGTATCCCATCTATTCTATTACTAACATTTTGCAGTATCAGCTTTATTGTCCATCTATATATACAAGTTTTAATCAATTTTTAGATCTACTTTAAAGTAAGCTGCAGACATATGTAAACTTTCTAGGGTTGCAGGTAAAAATCAGTGATAGAGTTTGCCTAGCATGTTTAGGCCCTAGGTTCGATCTCTTCATGCCCCTTCTTTTTTAGACCCACCATATATCTTTGCTTTTTAGTGTTTATATAAATGCTATAATACTGTTCTAAGTTAGCAAATATATTGTGTTTACATGTGAAAATATATATACCTCATTTTAAATCTTTTATTTCTACTTTGTTGTTGGGTTTTTGTTTTGTTTCGGGTATGTATTAGGGATTGAACTCAAGGCTGCACATGTGCTAGACAAGTGCTCTACCATAGAGCCATGTCTCCAGCCCATCTACTTTTTCAATATAGGCTGCATATTTATTCTTTCAGTTATAATTCCCTGTCAACAAATGGTCTCTAGTCCTACATCAATAATCCCAGAATCTTAAAATACTTCCTTACCTCCATGAGTGATTTTCCCATAGATATATAGTACCTATAATTCATGATATATATTAGAATCAATAATATTTTACCCAAAAAAGTATGAAGATTTACTTTAGTGTACATTTTTACATATCTTTCAATACCCAGTTTAACAGAAAACAACTGGTTTCTAATGTTTTTGCATTCAGTCTATTGTGATTGGAGGGATATAAATAGATGAAGAAATGTGACTTCACACACACACAAAGAGCAGTATTTCATTCTTCCTTTTTTCTTTCTTTCTTTTTTTCTTCTTGTTTCTGTTTTTTGTTTTTTCGTTTTTGGGGTTTGGTATTGGAAATTGAACTCAGGGCACTTGCCAGGCAAGGGCTGTTCCACTGAGCTACATCACCAGGCCAACGAAGGCATATTTCAGAAATAATTCAGAAAATTGTTGATCTCTAAAACGTTAGATATGGTACCAAAAGCATATATGTGACAGTTCCTTAAAATTTTAATTGAAGTGTAGATTTTGAAATCATTGAGCTTTTTTTATGTTTGATTTGTTTGGTTTGTTTTGGTTTTGGGTTTGATTTGGTTTGTTTGTTTGTTTTTGAGACAGGTTCTCATTTTGTAGTTCAGGCTGTCCCCTGAACTCTCTCTGTAATGTAGACTGGTCTCAAACTCACAGTGACCCTTGTATCTCAACCTCCTAAGTGCCAGGATTACAGGCAAGATCACAGGTTTACACCATGTACCTGGCTATGCATTGAACTTTTTGTACCCAGTTACATTAACATCTTTTGGTCTCTTTTTTTTGTTTGTTTTTATTTCTGATTTTTTGAGACAGAGTCTTGCTATGTAGTTCAGGCTGGGTTGAAACTATTATGTAGCCCAAACTGACACCTCCACTGCAGGCCAAATCTCAAGACAAAAGACAAACAAATAGGCATTCCCAAGCATAAACCTCAGGGATTGACATTCTGAATAGGTATTACCTTGACACCTTGATCACTGTTGAAACAGGCAGAAACCCTGTTCCCACTTGCTACTTGATTTGCTTCCCTATTCGATCCTGATTTAATATTACCTGGGTAGTTATAATCTTATTTGTTGATCATAATTCTGTCCCACCTTATGCCCACCTTGGGAGTTCCCATTTTTCCCCACTTTGGACCCATCTCACCTCGTGGTTTTGCTCTATAAAAATCTCTAGGAAAGGCAGTATCCACACCAAACAACTCGGGACCCTTTCTGTCTCTTGGGTAGAAGCTTTCTTTCCCTCAATAAATATATTTTGCTCTTATAAAAGTAGACTCAAAAAAATAGACACAACAGACTAGGGACTTGAGTTTGAGGAGAAGGCCTATTGGGGATGTGGGCCTTAATAGAATATCAGGTGAAAGAATTTTCAGTGAAAAAAGAAACAATATAAAGTAACAATAGCCTTTACTCCAAAGGCGTGGAGAGAACTCCATGACCGCCAGTGGCTTGGCTTTCTCTGCTGGGACATGGGGTATGGGATCTATATATAATCTCTGACCAGGGTGGCGCTTAGGGTGGGCATTGATGAGGCGCTAGGAGCGATTGGAGTTTTCTTCCCTCGCAAACATGAAGGGGAGTTGCAATTAAGGCTGAGGAAGAAGCAGGAAGTGGTAGGCGGTCCGTTCCTGCTTTGGCCTTCCACCACGTTAGACCACCGCCATAACCCTACAGTAATTTATTCTAGGGCAAGAACCTTTCATAAGCTGCCTCATTAACAAAGGAAAGGGCCCAGCTTTTGTGGTCTAGGGTTTGATAATTTTACATTAGGTCATGACTATGAAATTTTTTTTTATAAAGAAACTTGTTTTTTGTTTGTTCTTTGTTTTCATTGAGATAGTTTTGCTGTCAGATTGACTTAAGACTTACAGTGTAAGCCGCCTGCCTCAGCCTGGAAGGTGCTTACAGGCATGTCCTGCCTTTCCTGGCATTTGGCCTGGTTTTATTTGTTTGTTTGTTTTTTGAGACAATTCCCTTGTCTCAGCCTCCTGAGTGCTGAATTTACAGGTGTTGACCACAACATTCAGCTCTTTTCTGGTTTTTTGAAACAGGGTTTCTTTATGTAACCCAGGCTGGCTTGACACTCCCAAGGCAGTCCTCCTGGCTCATGTGTTTTGGTAGTAATTTTGCTGTTACTTGTTTGATAGAGACTAGTATAAAATTAAAATAATCTTTAGCATGTTACTATATGGAAGAAGATAATAACTAAAATTAAAAATCAATGATGGAAAATTCATAAAATAAAAAATTTTCTTCTGAGTACATATTAGATCTGATGCCTGATAATGTTCTTTGTTTCAGGAAAATATCTAAGACAAAAGAGAATTGACTTCCAGCTTCCTTATGACATCCTCTGGCAGTGGAAACACAATCAGGTACAAAGAACCTGTTTTATCAGGTTTCATTCTTAAGTAGTTAAGGGGTAGAGGCCAGGAAGAACAAGTCTTTTCCTCTTAATTGTTACATTTTCAACTTACAAAATATTGAAAAGTGTCCCTGTGAAGGTTAAAGACTAACAGAAATGAATTTGCATCCATATTTAATGTGACCTATTTGTCATTTCGTACTGCAAAATAGCAGTAAGTTCCTGCTTCCCTAGGCAACCTTCTGTTGTTATTCCTGGCTTTTATTTTGGTAAAAAAATATATATATATACAGATTTTGTTCTGTAAGAATTCTGCATATCTCAGGAGAATTTAGGTGTACTGCACTACAAAATTTTAGGCTTTATTTTTGTTGGCTTGTTCCCATTAGTTTGAAATCTATTTTTCACGTAAAAAAGACACATTTCTACCAAAGGAATTAAGGTACTTTTTAAAGGCCTTTTTTAAAGACTTTTTTTTAAAGTATATGGTTGTAGTATATAATAATTGCATTCATTGTAGGGGTTGGTAAACTTGTATAATACATCTTAATCTTTTTTACCTGCTTACCTCCCTCCTCACTAAAAGGCCCTAAAAGACCTTTAAATATATTACCTACTAAAAGATAGGAAGATCCTGTATTCTCTTCCTTGCATTCCTACTTGAAAAGTGTTCTCCAGTGATTTGTGTATTAAGTTATAGCTCCTAGGTTTGAAACAACATTGAAAACAACCATCAGGAAATAGAAGTGCTGGTACAAACGGAGTAAACAGGCTTTTCAGTTTTTTCAAAATACTACCAAAGTTCATCTTTAGAAAGCCAAAAGTAGTTAATATTCCTATTGACCTTTCTCCTTTGATGGCCTCTCTTTAATTCTTAGAGTTCCATATATTAGATTCTTTTATCTAATTTTAACAATGATGTTAATTCTTAGAGTTCCATATATTAGATTCTTTTATCTAATTTTAACAATGATGACAGTACTTTGATCATATGAGCTTAAAAATGAGATGAGATTATTTCCAACTAGTTAACAAACAGTCTGTTTTATTTCCTAGTTGCTGTCTGTTTTGTATATTCTCTATGGCAAAAATGCTTGCAGACTCTACCTAATGTCTCATTCTCCCTTCCCCCATGTCTTCTTGATTAAAATGTGAGAGCTTAATTTTCCCTACCTTTCCTCTATCCTTTATTCAATAACTTAATTGCCTTAAATAAAATTTGAAATGGGTTTCCTAAAATTCCCAATACCTATCTTTTTTAATTTTATATACCTACCCAGATCATCTAAACAAAAGTCCTGTGTACTTTTTGTTTGTTTTTTGGTGATGGTGTGAACTCAAGATCTCATACATGATTTGTCTAAATGAATAGTTTTCATTTTCATTGTGATTTTCATTTAAGTCTCTTCAACGGCTTGGTGAAAAATAACTATCATTCAAAGTACATTTCTGGGCTGGGGATTTAGCTCAGTGGCATAAATGCCTGCCTGGCAAGCATGAGGTTGTGAGTTCGATCCCCAGTACCGCACACACAAAAAAGTATATTTCTGTACAATATGTAATGCTTCTTCTATTGAATCAGTTTCTCCTCTTTTAATTCAAATGTAGTGTCACATTTTGCCAGGTGTGGTGGTACACTCCTATAATCCCAGCACTTGGGAGGCCAAGGCAGGAGAATCTTTTGCAAGTTCAAGACCAGCCTGGGCTACAAAGTGAGTCCATGGGCCAGCTAGAATTGCATAGCAAGGCTCTGTCTCAAAGAGACAAAAAAAAAAAAAAGTGTCACACCTACAGTTTCTCTGAATTGTATCCAGCCCAGAAAATCTTATAAATACTTCATATATGAAAGATCTGCCAAAGGAATAGTGCACATGTATAGTTTCCTATATTTTTAGGGATTGATACCACTGTCAGGCATTTGAATTTTAATACTATCTCAAGATTTTTCTTTTTCTTCTAGCTATACAAAAAGCCAGATGTCCCACTGTATAAAAAAATCCGTTCAAGTAAGTAACTTGGGAGCTATTTTTGCTGCCTCCATATCACCACTGTTTTATTCACACTTGAAAAATTATCTGGATGTTCACAAATTATTTTTACTGTCCTCTCAAGATGTCTACGTCGATGTCAAGCCCCTTTCTGGTTATGAGGCTACTACCTGTAACTGTAAGAGGCCAGATGATGAGACCAGGAAGGGCTGTGTGGATGACTGCCTCAATAGGTACTGTAATTGATTCCTCTAAGTATAATCTTAGTCTTTTTTCTTCTCTCTCTTTTTTTTTTTTGGGTACGGGGAATTGAACTCACAATCTCATACATGCCAGGCAGGCATTTATGCCACTGAGCTAAATCCCCAGCTCCTACAAAATTAGTCTTATGTCCCTGGATTCTAATCTGCCTGCTATAGTACTTACAAGGCCTAGAGAAAGTTATTTAACCTCTTTGATAAAAATAATACTTCTGCTAGTCATAGTAGCACCTACCTATAATCCCACCAGTTGGAAGGCTGAGGCAGGAGGGTCACTTTAAGTTCTTAGGCAATCCTGAGCTGCATAGTGAGTTCAAGGCCAGCCTACACTACACAGTGATACCCTGTCTCCAAAAAAACAAGAAAGAAAAGAAATATAAATATCATGTGATAGCATATCCCTGTAATCCCAGCACTTTGAAATGCTGGTCAACCCTGGTACCAATAAAAAGGAAAAAGACAAAAAAAAAAAAAATAAACTAAAAAAAAAAGAAATGCTGGTCAAGGTGATCACCAGTTCACACCCAACCTAAACAATTTAGTGATTTAGCGAAACCCAATCTCAAAATTAAAAAGGGTTGAAGATGTACCTTAGTGTGAAATCCCTGGGTTCAATTTCCAGTACCACAATAATAATATTTATTTTTGAAGGGTTTGTGAATTTAATATGCTCATAGGATTATATGACACAATGTTCATAAAGTATTAATAAGCATAATTTTAGGACTTCCAGGAGAACATGGCGGATAGATAGCAGCAGCTTTGGAGACTCTCTGAGAAACCGCACTTAAAATCCAGGATTGATGCTGGGCGAGAAACCCTAAGCAAGGGAAGATATACTTTGCCAACCCAGGAACGAACTAAACTAAGAGAAACCAACTGGAAACGCAATCCCAGTGATACAACAAGAACAGATAAGGTCTCAGTGCGGAAGCTGGGCTCCGTGCCACTGGAAGCTGCGATTTGAATTTCCTGCAGCTGCTGCTGTGTCCCATTCCGCATGGCAAAGAGAGAGGCATGAAAGCTCTGAGAGTGGGAAGCAGTGAATGGAGTTGAGAGTGGGACTGGCAGGGAGCCCTGCATCAACCTGCAACAGAGATCAAGAAAGTAATTACAAGACTTCCGGGAGAACATGGTAGATAGATAGCAGCACCTTCGTAGGCTCTCTGAGAAACCGCACTTAAAATGCAGGATTGGTGCCGGGCGAGAAATCCTAAGCAAGGGGAGATATACTTTGCCGACCCAGGAACAAACTAAACTAAGAGAAACCAACTGGAAATCACAGTCATATAACAGGAACAGATAAGGTCTCAGTGCGGAAGCTGGACCCTGCGCCACTGGAAGCTGTGATTTGAATTTCCTGCAGCCACTGCTGTGTCCCAATTGGTACGGCAAGGAAAGGCACAAAAGCTCTGAGAGTGGGAAGCGGTGAATGGAGTTGAGAGTGGGACTGACCGGGAGCCCTGCATCGACCTGCGGTGAGTGAGCGGATCCGGGACCCTTCCATTAGAGTAGGAGGCTTCAACAAAGGACATACTGGGACCAGGCAGATAGCCGGAACAGGTTGTTGCAGTGACTTCAGTCACATATTCCCCTCTCAAGTGGGATTGGTGGGCAGTGCCTGGCGTGCGTGAGGCCGCTGACTAAGACCCAATAGGTTACCCCAAACCAGATCCCAGCGCCTGGAGTGAAACTTTTGGTAGGTTGACCTGGAGGGGCGGGCCCAGCATAGGCTGCCCAGGTCTATGTCTCCCTGGTACACTACAGTGGGCGGGAACACCTAGCTGGCACAATTCAAACAAACTGTAACCAACAAAGAAAGAAACTGGACCTCCTATATATGCTTGTATAAAAGGAACAAAAAATATGGGAAGAGGGAGCAACAAGAAAGGGTCCTTGGTCCCCAATGCTGAGAAACATGCAATATCAGGCAGGGCATCAATAGACATAAAGCAGTATCTCCAGGACCTCATAGACGAGTTCAAAAGTGAAGTATTTAACAACCTAAAGCAAGATATAAGTAGAATAGTTAAAGAAATGCTAAGCATCTCCCAAGAAAAAACACAGGGTGGAATGGAAGAACAGAAATAAAGGGGAGAAGAGGCTGGGGATTTAGCTCAGCGGCATAAGCGCCTACCTTGCAAGCAGGCAGTCGTGAGTTCGATCCCTGGTACCAATAAAAATAAAAAAGACAAAAAAAAAAAAAAAAGAAAAGAAAGGGGAGAATTGTTTGATGGAGAAAATAGAGAAAACATAGAATACATGAAGCAGGTTCAAAGAGATTACCAGGAAACTAAAAACTCTATCAGAAACTGGCATAACAGCTTGAAAGAAACTAAGGATAGATTATCTGAACTGGAGGGCAGATTTGTAATATGGGAGCATGAAATGAAAAACTTAAAAATAACAAAAAAACAAATAGCAACAATACAAAGGCTAGAAGATGATCTATAACTTAAGAATTAAGAACATAAAAGAAGAAGTAGGGACACAAACAAATGGACTACAAAAGCTATTAACAGAAATAATCCAAGAGAATTTCCCTAATTTAGCAAATGGTAAAGATACTCAGATGTGTGAGGCATACAGGACCCCAGCCACCTACAACCCAAACAGAGCTATACCCCGGCATATAATAATCAAAATTCCAGAAATCCAATATAAGAACAGAATATTAAAAACCATCAGAGACAAGAAACAGATCACTTACAAGGGAACACCCATATAGCAGACTTCTCAGCACAAACCATCAAATCACAAAGAGGGTGGGGGGAAATAATTCAAGCTTTGAAAGATAATAACCTCCAGCCAAGATTGATATATCCTGCACAACTGTCCCTAGAAATTGATGGAAAAAAAGGTGCTTCCAGGATAAAGAGGAACTAGGGGAACTTGCAACCACCAATTCAACTTTACAGAGAATACTACAGGATATTCTAAAAAAGGAAAATACCAAGATTCCAGAAATAGTGGCAGAGAGGCCACAATGAATGGAGCAGAAAGCGAAATGAAGAAGACAAACTGACAACAAACGACAGAAAAAGAGCTCAACAGAAACGAGGCAGAGAAGATTGGATGGTAGGAACAGCTATTTTGGAGAAAACAAGACATCATAATAGCTAGTGCTAATTTGGTATCATTTTGTTTTGAAGTCCCATCAAACTTGTATTCTTCTGTCTCCATCGGTCTTAAAATTCTAAATCTCAAGACCCAGTAGGGTCTCAGTTATATCTTATTTTATTTTATTATATATGATAATATAAGTAAAAACTTTTATAGACAAGGTGATTATACAGAAACCATTGTTCATTTTCTGTTAATTGGTTCTAAATACCCTGTAATAATGTCATTCTCTTGAATGGTTTTATAGTGTCTTGATATGTTTGGTGCTACAGTATACGAAGTTATACTCAAAGATTTCAAGGAAAGAGACCATGTGGTAACTATTTTTATGTCAGGATATCTTGTGGTGAAACACTATTTTGCTTCAATGGTTATGTTTTGACCTGCGCTGTTCTGTTGTTATGCCCTCTTTTATCTCAATCCCCCCCTTTTTTTTTAATTATTTACTTTCTTCTTTTTATCTTTTTAATTAAGGGAAAAATAAATAAAAAATAGCAGGATATGTTATTGTAACCTACTTTGATTTCCTATTAACTTGATTTGAAATCCTGTATTGCCCTTACCATCTTGTTTTGACTGATTTTCCCCTATTCTGCTTTGCTTGATAGTACCAAGTTCAAAAGTATAGGCAAAACTATGAAGACAATAAGGTTCATTATGACATCCAAAAAAAAAAGCATAATTTTAGCTAGGCATGAAAGCACACACCTGTAATCCCAGCATTTGGGAGGTTGAGGCAGGAGGATCAACAGGAGTAAGAGGCCAGCCTGGGCTACATAGTGAGAACCTGCTCAAAAAAAAAACAACAACAACAAAAATTTTAGATAGCTTCCTAGTTCTTAGTAGATGGGTAGCCATAATGAAGTAAAGAAGTGATAGTGAAAATAAAATGGAGGGGCATGATATATTCTGGAGGAAAACATGGTAAACACTAGGCATTTAGAGGATATATGAAGATTGAGTCATTAAGTGCTATACGATGGTAATACTCTTGTCGGAGCTACAGAATCTGGGGGGGGGGGTGTAAAACAGTGTATCACTGTGTAATTCTGGCTGGTTGTGGCACATGCCTATAATCCTAGCACTTGAGAAGCTGAAGAGGACTGTCATGAGTTGAAAGTCAGCCTGAACTACATAAGACCTTGCCTCAAAGAAAAAAAAAAAAGTTTTTTTGAAGTATCTCTCATCTAGGTGCACTTATGCCTTAGTTTTGGCGGTTTTTTGACTTTTTTTTTTTTTTTTTTTTTTTTTTTTTTTTTTTTTTTTTTTTTTGGTACTGGGGATCCAACTCATGACTCTGTGCTTGCAAGGCAGGCACTTATGCTGCTGAGCTAAAACCCCAGACCCACCCCCCTTAGTTTTGTTTTTGAGACAGGATCTTACTGTTTAAGGCTTATCCTTGAATTCCTGGGTTTCAAGCAATCCTCCAGCCTTAACCTCCCACACACATCTCTGCACCTGACTCTGGTTTGGTTTTTTCAGACAGGATCTCACTATGTAACCCAGGCTGGCCTGGAACTCAAGATGATCCTGATACCTCATGAACTTTGGGATTACAGGTGTGCACCATCATGTTCAGCTCTGGCTGTTTTTTTGTAGGGTTTTTTGTGTGTTTGTGTGTTTTTTTTTTTTTTAAGAGTAGGAAGAATTTATGGAAAGAAAAAAAGTTTCTAAGAGGAACAGAAGAGGGCCTGGAAACTTATGAGGCGAGGTGTGCTCAAGGTGGGACACTATAATCAACTAGTTAAGATCACAAGTATAGTTTCTTATGTAATATTGAAGTCCCAGGGTGGTTGTGGGGTGGGACAGGTTTTTTTCCTTAGGGCTTGAGTTAGGATGTGATATATCCCAGGAGTCCATGCCTGGTACCATGACAGCTGATGGAGTTGACAGCATTACAATTGTGTGATCATTCCCAAATTGGTCCTAGGGAAGGAGATGATGAAGGAGAGACTATCAGTACTAAGTCTCTGGGGTGAAATATGAAATTTCCCTTCTCTTTAGGCTGTTTCTGTTAGCTGTGCAAGAGTCTGTTGGAATTTAACCAATGAGATGACATCCTTCAGTAAGGCATCTATTTCTCTTTCGAAGAGATCATTTATAAGAAAAGGGTGTCTATGAAAGCATACAGCACCGTGCCCAGCTCTGGCTCTGTATTTTATTTTGTTTTGTTTTGTTTTGTTTTTAGCAGATTGGTTTAGTTGTTGTTGTTTTGTTTTGCTTTGCTTTGTCTTTTTGAGACAGGGTCTTTCTATGCAGTTCAGGCTGACCCTAAGCTCACTTTGTAGCTTAGGCTGGTCTTGAACTCAAAATGATCCTCCTGCCTCAGCCTCCCGAGGGCTGGGATTACAGGCATGAGCCACCACACCTGTTCTGGCTTAGCAGGGTTTTTTGGCACAGGATCTCATATGTGGTTCGGACTGGTCTCGAACTCACAGCAGTCCTCTTGCCTCATTCTCCAAATGTTAAGACTAGAAACATGTGCCACCACACCCAGCTTATATTTTAGTGGGGTTTGTTTGTTTGATTGGTACTGGGGATCAAACTCATGACCTCAAACCTGCCAGGCAAACACTTATGCTGCTGAGCTAAATCCCTGGCCCTTGTTTGTTTTTTTGAGACAGGGTTTCATTATGCATTTCAAGCTAACCTTGAACTCACTTTGTAGCCCAAGCTGACCTCAAACTCACAGCAACCCTCCTGCCTCCTTCCTGCCTCCTATGTGATGGGATTACAAAAATGTGCCACCACACCCAGCATATTTTAGTTTTCTAATGCACCTAAAATTTATTCTTGTGTTATGAAGAATTAATGAAAACTTTACTGCAATATTTTGACTGAGATATTAATTAAAACCATGAGAGTAGATGACCCTAAGAAATGATCATCAAGGAATATGCCATAGAATGAGAAGAAAAAAAGGTTCTTTCCCCAAAAAAGATAAGAATTATTACTAAGAAAGTAGGAAATTCGGCCAGGCATGGTGATACATATCCATCATCCCAACACTCAGGATGCTGAGGCAGGAGTGCCAACACAAGTGCAAAGGTACTCTTGGAATATTTAGCAAGACCCTGTGTCAGAGAAAGAGAGTGGGAGAAAGAGAGAAAAAATGAGTTAGCTGTGGTGGCACATGCTGTAAACCCAGCACTTGGGAGGCTAAGACAGGAGTATTTTTGCAAGTTTGAGACCAGCTTGAGCTAAAAAATGAACTCATGGCTGGCCTGAACTGCATAGCAAGCCCTCTGTCAAAAAGACCAGAAAAAAACAAAGAGAGGTCGAGGGAGAGAGAGGATGGATGGATGGATGGATATATGGATGTTGGGAAATCTACTCTCAAAAGAAAACCAAAAATAGAATATTTTTAGGAGGGTTTCAACAGTATTCATGTATTAAAGCAGTCATCAATAAACTAGTTAGATGAGGTGGTACATCCCTGTAATTCCAGCACTCTGGGAGGCTGAAACAGGACAATCAAAAGTTTCAGCCCAGCCTGGCCAACTTAGACCTCCATCCAAAAATGAAGAAAGAGCTGCTAATGTAGCTCAGTGTCAGTGCACAGGCCCTGGGTTCAATCCCTAGCACAACATACCACGCACACACACACACACACACACACACACAAAATAAATGAATGAATGAATGGAGTGTTGGGGTTATTGCTAAGTAGTAGAATATTGACGTACTAAAATCCCTGTGCTGTATTCCCAGCACTAAAATTAATTAATGTAATTAAAGGTAAATATGGTTGAAATAGCAGTAAAACAGTTCTTCACAACTGAAGTTGATTGTCTTAAAGAATAAGCCAGTAGATACTCTCTCTGTATTTTATTCCTGTATGATTTGACATTAATGCTATTTAGAATTCCTTTAGATTAAGAGTGGGACCCTGGGATATAGCTCAGTGACACAGCATCTGTCTGAAAAGCTAGAGGTCGTGAGTTCAATTCCTGGTGCCAAAAAAAAAAAAAAAAAAAAATAGAATAAGAATGGCATTTTTCAGAAGAATAAACTAGAGAACTCTGGAAAAAGTGTTGTTTTTTGTTTTTTATTTTTTTGTCTCTGAAGTTTTCCTTACTTTGTTTGTTTTCTTTTTCCTCCTCCTCCTCTTCCTCTTCTTTCTTTTTCCTTGAAATAAAGTAGATTTGGGGCAAAAATGGTTTTACTTTTGTAGCTTTGTTTTTTTTGTTTTTTGAAACAGGGTCCCGGTATCAAGTTCAAGCTGAGCTTCAATTCACTGTGTATCACAGACTGGCCTTAAACTCACTTGCCAGTTTATTCTCCTGTCTCATCCTCCTGAGTCCTGTGGTTACAGGTGTAAACCACCACACCCAGCTAGTTTTTTTGTTTTTTGTTTTTTGGGTTTTTTTTTGTCTTTTTCCTTTTTATCGGTACTGGGGATCGAACTCACGACTGCCTGCTTGCAAGGCAGGCGCTTATGCCGCTGAGCTAAATCTCCAGCCCCCCAGCTAGTTTTGAATACTGTAAAATTTTAATCTTAGTGGTTTGGCTGCTTTTCTTAGAATAAAACTTTATTTGAGCTGCACATGTTTTGTGTTTTTTTGTTGTTGTTGTTGTTGTTTTGTCTTTTTCCTTTTTATCAGTACCAGGGATCAAACTCACAACTTCCTACTTGCAAGGCAGGCTCTTATGCCGCTGAGCTAAATCTCCAGCCCCTTGAGCTGCGCGTGTTGAACACCTATAGTCCCGGTACCCACAGGCTGAGACAGGTTGATTGTGTATTCTGACCCAGCTTGGATAACTTGGTGATTTAGCAAGACTGTGTCAAAAAATCAAAATTTTAAAAGACTGTGGATGTATCTCAGTGCAAAAAACCTTGGGTTTAGTCCGCAGCATCAGAAAAAAAAATTATTTTTTCTCGCTTTAGATATTCTTGTAAAGAAAAAAAGATGGATATAACCCAATCTGGATACCCCAGTATTCAGGAGGCTAAGACAGAAGATCATGAATTTGAGGCCAGCCTGAGCCTACATAGCAACTTGGACAATTCTGTTAACACAGTAAAAGAAAATGAGTAAAGTACATATTATGTAAATTGAAGTAAAATTATTTTGTTTCCTTCTAGAATGATATTTGCTGAGTGTTCCCCCAATACCTGCCCCTGTGGTGAACAGTGCTGTAATCAGAGAATACAGAGGCATGAATGGGTGCAGTGTCTAGAACGGTTTCGAGCTGAGGAAAAAGGTTGGGGAATCAGAACAAAAGAACCCTTAAAAGCTGGGCAGTTCATCATTGAATACCTTGGGGAGGTTGTCAGCGAACAAGAGTTCAGGTACAGTAGTAAATATTAACACCAATAAAATTATAAAGATACAAGAATAAAATACTTGAAAATTACTTTCAGTTTAATGCTTTGATTTCAATCATTTCTCTCTTCAGGAACAGGATGATTGAGCAGTATCATAATCACAGTGACCACTACTGCCTGAACCTGGATAGTGGGATGGTGATTGACAGTTACCGCATGGGAAATGAGGCCAGATTCATCAACCACAGCTGTGACCCAAATTGTGAAATGCAGAAATGGTAAGCAAGCAAAAAAAGGAGAAGCACAATAGGAGGCATTGAGGGCAGCAAGAAATGATCTCCATAATACCTTATTCACCTTACACAAAACATCTCAGGCAATTCACAGTTATACGTCATCATTTAGGCAAAGTAAGCTCCTGCTGTTTCTTCAACTCATCCTAATTACTTTCAGAAAAATATAGTAATAATGATAATACCTATATCTAATATCCTCTGTTTATCATATGCTATACACTATGTTACATGAATCATACCAGTTCAATCTGTATTGCAAATTTATTACATGCTCAGTGGATTGTCATAATAAGAAATAAAAGTAGGTGAAATATGAGGTTCAGGTCCCTTCACTTAAATGATTAGAATTGAACTAAGAAGAAAAAAAAATGTTTAAACAATGGGGGGGGCCAACTACAGTGCTTGCAGTCTCACCATTTGGGAAACTGAGCCAGGAGGATTGCAAGTTTGAGTCTCATGGAAAACTTAATAAAACCCAGTCTCAAAAGTAAAAAGGTCCGAGTTTGTATCTTAATGCAAAAGGCCCTGAAGTCAGCACACACACACACACACACACACACACACACACACACACACACACAAAAGCAAGGCATGGAGGCACATGCTGCAATCCTGAGGAGAGAGGCTTAAGTAGGCCTTACCATGAGTTAAAGGCCAATCTGAACTGCATAATAAGACCCAGTCTCAACCCAAATAAATAAAACGATGTACTATAGCCCAATCAGGTTTCAAGAAAGAGATTTGGAATTAATTTTTTCTTTGGTTTCAACCCTCAGTGCTATAATGTAGTTTTGTTGGTTTTGTTTTGTTGGTCTTTTTGAGACAAGGTTTCACTATGCAGTGCAGCCTGGCCTTGAACTCACCTTTGAACCTATATTGGCCTCAAACTCACAGTGATCTTCCTGCTTCAGCCTCCTGAGTTGCTGGGGTTATAGGCATGTGCCACCATACCTGGCAGTTTAATTTTGTTTTGTTTTGTTTTTTGTTTTGTTTGAGACAGGGTCCTGTTATGTACTTCAGGCTGGCCTTAAACTGACTATGTAGCTCAGGCTGGCCTCACACTGCATTTCTTTTGCCTCAACCTCCCAAGTGCTGAGATTATAGGCATGTGTCACCATACCTGGTTTGTCTTCCTGAAAAATTACAGGACTGGGGATGTCATTGCTTGACAAGTGTGAAGCCCTGAGTTTAATCCCTAGTGCCACAAGGAAGAGAAATCCCAGCCTTTACATTTGTTTTTTCTTCCCATCATAGGTCTGTTAATGGCGTATATCGGATTGGATTGTATGCCCTTAAAGATATGCCAGCTGGAACTGAACTTACTTATGATTACAACTTTCATTCCTTCAATGTTGAGAAACAGGTAATAAATCCAAGAGCAATGTTGCACTTTATCATTTGCAGTATATTTTGGGGAGTGTCTTTGTTTTGTTTTGTTTTGTTTTGTTTTTTTGAGACAGTTTCAATGTATAAACTCTAGAACTCACTATGCACCCAGGCTGGCCTCAAACCTGCAGCAGTCCTTTTGCTTCAGCCTCTCAAGTGCTGGAATTACAGTCATTTTACAAAGTTATATAATATAATACAGACTTTGAGTAAACATTATTGAATTGTTTTTGAGACATGGCTTTAGGGGTCAGGGATATAACTCAGTGATACAGCACCTTCCTGGAAAGTACGAGGTTGTAAGTTCAGTTCCTAGTACAAAAAAGAGAGAGGGTTTTACTGTACAGTTCAAGCTGGCCTTGAACTCACTTTTTACCCCAAGCTGCCTCAGACTGGCAGCAACCCTCCTGCCTCAGCCTCCTGAGTCCTTGGATTACAGGTGTGCATCACTACACCTGTCCTAATATTGTTGAATTGGAGTCACTGAGAAGTACGTGGGAGAAGAAAGTTTTTCATTCTCTCCTCCACCTATCTGGGAAATATGTGTCAGTTTCTATTTTAAAAACCTGAAGAAACTACTCTGTCATTTTTGTTTCTTGGTCAGTTCTCTTTTAATGAAGAAGTATTACTTACATTTACTTTTCCTACTGGGTATGATGGTGCATGCCTATAATCCCAGCATTTGAATGGCTGAGGGAGGAGGATCACTGCAAGTTCAAGGCCACCTGAACTGCATAATGAGACTCTGCGCTAAAAGACAAAACAAAGTTTTAATTTTCTTTACTAGTCCAACTAGTTTCTATTTTATTCAGATTCCTTGATTCATATATAACTTTGGGTGTCCAAATTGTCAGTCATCTTCTTTGGTCTTGTGGGTTTTTTTAAAGTTTATTGGTACATTTTAGGTATACATAATAATCACATTCATCGTAGGGAATTTGTACCTGTATGTGAAATATCTTGATTCTTTTATTTCCCCATCACCCCTACTCTTTCCTCAGTCTCTCTTCCCCTCCCCATTTACAGAAACTTTGTTTCCATTTTTTTCCTTCTTTGAACTTATAAGTGAGGTCACAGGATTAAAAAATAATTATTTTTCCCTTAAAAGCAACTTTGTAAGTGCGGCTTTGAGAAATGTCGAGGAATCATCGGAGGCAAGAGTCAGCGCGTGAATGGACTTACCAGCAGCAAAAGCACCCAGCCTGTGTCTACACATAAAAAGTCTGGACGGTCAAAAGAAAAGAGAAAGTCTAAACACAAGCTCAAGAAAAGGGTGAATAATGATCTCATGGCTTTTCTTGGAAGCTGCTCATGAGCTGCTTTGTGTCAATTACTAGAATGAAGGGATTATTGGATGGTGGCAGTTTAAGAATGGTTTTAATATTCTTAGAGCTGATTTCTGATTGATTTTTTTCTATCATCTTTATACATACGTGTTTTAGAGAGGACATCTTTCTGAGGAACCCAGTGAAAATATCAGTACCCCAACAAGATTGATCCCTCAATTACAGATGAAGCCAATGTCCAATCGAGAAAGGTAAAGAGATTTTCTTATCTGAGTTCTTTTTAAATTACGCAATTTACTTGTCAGTTTAAAAAATTATTCTATTTGTTACCATTGATTCAATTATTTTGTACAGGAGGTCTGACGCCCAGGTTTTGAAGGATCTGTGACCTTGGATGGGGAAAAATACTTATGTCCCTTTTTTTTTTGGACCAAGGATTGAACTCATGATCTTGTATTTGCTAGGCAGGCGGTTGTACCACTGAGCTAAACCTCCAGCCCTGATTTTCGTTGTATTTCCTGATTGCACACTGAAATGTGGTATTTCCTTCAAATATGACTGTAGGAAAAATATTTGGGTGTGTGTTTAGAAAGAGACAATCCAAGCATGGTGTCGCATGCCTGTAATCCAACTCTCAGAAGGCTGAGGCTCAGATGGATCTTTTTGAGTTCGAGACCAGCCCATGCTACAAAGTGAGTTCAAGGCCTGCCAGAACAGCATAGTGAGACCCTGTCTCAAAGAGACAAAACCAAAAAAAAAAAGATAAGAAAGCATTTTGGTGAAGAAGTAACAGAACTGGACACTCCATAGATCAGGAGGCTGAGGCAGGAGAATCACCACAAATTAAAGGCAATTTTAGGATGCATTGTCCAAGACCAGCCTGTGTAACATATCTTGTCTCAAAAAAGAAAAAAATCACTGTCTTGAAGTTGGATATATTGGTATATGCAGCTTTAGTCTGAGGAGGCTAATTCAGGTGGATCACTTGAGTTCAGGAATCCACAACCAGTCTAAAATAAAATATAATCGTTACTTTGTTGATGTGTTAACAGAGCAATAGAAAGTATCTTTAGTAATCATTTTTCCTATTCCCTGTATTTAGATAAGAACTACCCCAACTGGGCATGGTGGCACACACCTATAAGAACAGTAATCTCCACTTACTATTACAAATAGTTTTGGGAATTATCCAAGCTCACATTTATTTATATGTATGTTACTATGAAAATTAAATGATAGAATCATCAAAGTTATACAAATCAAAGACAACTGACCAAAAACTCATACAGCATCATTCAAGATTCATGTAATTCAGCCAGGCATGGGGGCATGTGCCTGTATTACACTAGCCATTGGGAGGCTGAGGCAGGAGTATTATTGCAAATTTGAGACCATCTTGGGCTATAAAGTGAGTTCAAGGCCAGCCACAACTGCATAGTGAAACTCTTATCTCAAAAACACCAAAATAAAATATAAAAAAATTATTCAAACTGGGGATGTGGCTCAGCAGCACAACATCTGCCTGGCAGGCTTGAGCCTCTCAGTTCAGTTCGTTGTACCTAACAAGAAAAAAGGTACATATAATTCATTAGAGTTTAGAGATCCGTAGAAGCACTGTATCTATTAATCTGTCAGGTTGCCCAGCCTCTGTCCAACTCACATATCTTTGCCTGTACCTTCTATTTCAGTTCTCCTTGTTCTAGCTATTCTAAGCCCATACTTCATCTTAGGAACATCCCTGAAAATTTGCATAATACTTCATAAATCTCTGCCCTTAACAGTCTATTTCACTTGCTAAGATTTTTGTAGCCTTTAATAATGTTTGCCAGATGTTTGTGAATAGCACAGGAAATACATGAGAAAAACCAAATTGCAAGATTGAGTAACATTTTACTCATATAATTCTGTTTACAGCTGCTCCATTCACTGATACTCATTTAAATCACTTAATGGTGGCTTACATGGACATGTAATAATTAATTAATAAAGGAATACTTTTTTCTTTCCTTGCAGAAACTTTGTATTAAAGCATCATGTGTTCTTAGTCCGAAACTGGGAAAAGATTCATCAGAAACAGGAGGAAGTAAAGCACACCAGTGATAATATTCACTCATCATCATTATATACCCGTTGGAATGGTATCTGCCGAGATGATGGGAATATTAAATCAGGTAAGGCTTGAGAAATGTCCTATTAAATTTTAATAAAATCGTAGCACTTGAGAAATTGAAGCAGATGGATCAGTGAGCCCAGCATGGGCTACATAGTTCAGTGCCAGCTGGAATACATAACAAGACCTTGTCTCTAAAAAAACCAGAGAATAAATTTCCATGAAATTGTACCCAAGGTAATTATTTTAGTTCTTTTTTAAGGAGTCTATTGAAAGCTTCCGTGTAATCTAGACCAAAATATTTAAGATACAAACTACACATATTGATCATTAATAACCGAATTTACCCATCCTAGCTCTTCAGCTTCACTGTTCTTGTTCTAGGAAATAGGGAAAAATCTTTTACTACCTTCCTATACATCACCTACTTTCTGAAATAGTTACAAGAAATGAGATAATAAGCTGTGTTACTTCCTACTTGGAAAATAACTTGCAAACAGATTAAATACTGATGGCAGATGCACTACAGGGAGAAAAATATTACCATAAATTTACTTCTTCCCCACATTCAGATCAGTCTTTTTTTTTTTTTTTTGAGACAGTTGATGTCCCTTTTGTAACATTTATACCTTTGGTAAATACTAGTGGTTCAATTTTTGTTTTTCTAGTTTAGGCTGGACTTAAACTCACTCTGTAGGCCAGGGTATCCTTGAACTCAAAGCAGTCCTCCTGCCTCAGCCTCCCAAGTGCTAGGATTACAGGCATGTATCACCATGCATAGGATTCCCTAACCTACCTTCCTTTATTTATTGTTATTTTAAAGATAGTAAAATATAACAAACAAGACAGAACAAAGCCAATCAAGACAATGCAGAACTTCAGAACAGGATACTAGAAAACAATAGCTATCATAGTATATCTTGTTACCTTCACAATAGTTATCCATTCCATCAGTATTGCAAAATCAAACCAAAATCAAAATACTATAAAACTAATCAATACAATATCAAATAGAACAAAAACAATCAGAACAAAGCAAAACAGTGAAAGTAATATTGGACTTCAAAGACAAGATAAGGGCCAGGAATTCAGCTTAGGGTCATTAAGCACCTGCCTGTCAAGCGTGAAGTCATGAGTTTGATCCTGGTATGGGGGTGGGGGAAATTGCCAGAGATTTAGCTCTGTGGTATAAGTGCCTGCTTGGCAAGTGCAAGGTCATGAGTTCAATTCCCGGCACAAAAAAAAAAAAAGATAGAAGGAAATCCCCCAAGATGTTTCTGTTGTTCTTTTTAATTGGTACGTTTTAGATTTTGTGTATGCTGGAGGATTTAGCTCAGTAGTGTAAGTGCCTGCCTGTCAAGTGCAAGGTCATGAGTTCGATCTTGGTACCAAAGAAAAAGGAAAGATATGCATAATAATGTTTATCATAGGGAATTTGTACCTGTACATGATACGTCTTGCACTTCTTTTTTTTTTTTTTTGAGACAAAACTTCTCTAAATTTCTGGAGGTAGGCTCTTCCTCACAACCTCCTGCCTCCCAGAATGTGGAATTGCAGACATGTACTACTGTGCCTGGCTAGACTGACTCATTTTGAATTACTATAGTATATAGCACTTGTCCATTAAATTAATGTCCCTTTTGTAACATTTATACCTCTGGTAAATACTAGTGGTTCAATTTTTGTTTAAGAAAAACTTCTCTGCCCACTAATTCTACTTCGTTACTTCCAAGAAAATAAAACAAGTGATGAGAATTCATTCAAACACAGTGCCTGTATTCTCATCACTCAGCACTTGGGAGGCCAAGGCAGGAGGATCGCCGTGAGTTCAGGGCCAGCCTGGGCTATACAAACAAGTTTAAGGTATACCTACACTACATAGTGAGACCTCTGTCTCTAAAAAAACCTCATTCCAAAATAAAAATACATTTTCTGAAATAAATTTTCACTTTACCCTTTCAGATGTCTTCATGACCCAGTTCTCTGCCCTGCAGACGGCTCGATCTGTTCGAACAAGACGATTGGCAGCTGCTGAGGAAAACATTGAAGTGGGTCGGGCAGCACGTCTGGCCCAGATCTTCAAAGAGATCTGTGATGGAATCATCTCCTACAAAGGTAACCATAGCCCCTGCAATTAACATGTCTTTGAGAATCCAATAAAAACTATGGATCTTTTCCCATTCCTGGGCGAGGTGGGGTGGGGGAATGTAGCATGTAAGGGGCTTAGGGTTCAAACCCTAACACTGTAAAAACAAACCAATAAAAACATTTAAAAATACTACCATTTACTCTAGGAGAGTTTTCACCAAACAGCTCTATTCTATACCTTTTTTCTTTTCCCAGACACATGTGTGTAGGGGAGCAGGAAAAGAGAAAGGAGAGTGTTTTGTTGTTGTTTGCTTTTGTTTGACCCTATCTTTAAAAAAAAAAAAAAGACATTATTTTCTAACCTTCCAGGTAGAGATTTTACTTTTTTTAGTTAGAAGATAACACTTGTGAGCTAGAGGCATAGCTCAGTTGAAGAGCACTTTAGCATGCATGAGGCACTAAATTTTGATCCCTAGTACTACCAAAAAAATAAAAGCTTAAATAAAGACAGGCACAGTAGCACATATCTGTATCCCAGCTCTGAGCTGTCTTGAGATAGGAGGATTGAGCCTATGATTTCAAGACCAGCCTGGGCCCCTGTCTCAAGATAAAAAATTTCAAAAATAAAGACATATGCTTACACTTCTTGTACCTTACTTAGTCTTTCTACTAAATCTTGCATTCTTTTGCAGATTCATCCCGACAAGAATTGGCAGCTCCGCTTTTGAACCTCCCCTCTAAGAAAAAGTAGGTTCATATTTGTAGTAATCATCTGAGATCTTAAAAAAATGCTATTTGTAGTAATCATCTGAGATCTTAAAAAATGCTAAGTGAAAAAACATTTTTAAATAAAATAAAAATTACTAAAGGAGCCAGATTGACACCTGGCTTTTTTCTTTTCCCCTTAGGAATGCTGATTATTATGAGAAGATCTCTGACCCCCTAGATCTAATCACCATAGAAAAGCAGATCCTCATTGGTTATTATAAGACAGTGGAAGCTTTTGATGCTGATATGCTCAAGGTCTTTCGGAATGCTGAGGTATAATTCACTGACTTCAAGCACAGATTTAATAAGTTTGTTCTAAAGAGAACTATTCTATATAAGTTTAAGATTTTTTACCCTCAGTCATCTTCCATATTACTGGTTAGAAGGGCACTCATTTTTATAGAATATTCTTGGTAAATGAATTACAGTGTGCTAAATACTATATAATCCTATATAATAAAAGGCATGCTAGAGTGAAAGAGTAAATCATTTCTCAAAAAAAAATAGATTTTTTGTTTTGTTTTGTTTTGTTTTTGCCGGGCGTGGTGGCTCACACCTGTAATCCCAGCACTTGGGAGGCTGAGGCAGGAGGATCACTGTGCGTTCAAGGCCAGCCTGGGCTACAAAGTGAGTTCAGGGCCAGCCTAAATAAACTACATGGTGAAACCCTGTCTCAAAAAGACAATAAGTAAATACACATGTACATACATACGTAGACACAGCATTTTTGTAAAAATCTAATTTGGCCTAGAACTTTTATATTTACATTACATAGTCCTTTTACTATATTTGAAGCTTATAATTAGATTTTTCCTCAAGAAAATAAGTACATATGAAACATAAAAATTTAGCTAAATAGTTAGGAAATACATCTCAAAGCTGGAATGGAGGGAAATTATACTGATAAATTATGGAATAAGTGAATCCAATTGGAGACAACATGGCCCTGAAATGATTTATGGAACAAGGTATAACATTGTATAGTACAAAAAAGGAAAATTATTCAGTGATTTCAAAAGTATCCTGGAAAGTGTTTGGAGGATAGAAGAGGCTCCTGGATAAAAGATGAATAAAGGTTGAAAGACAAAATGAGAAAATAGCAGACAGTAGGAGAATTAGAGCATTCTTGAGTTACATAGCATTCTTTCTACTGGAACTCAACTTTCACATTTATTCATCATCTAAATATGTTCTAAATATCTGCAAAACAAAGGCAAATAGAGAAGTTTTACAGTTCATTAGATTAATAAATTTCTGTTCAGTGTTTATCATGTATTTGATCTTACGGACAGTGAGGCTGTTGACAGAAATAGAATGACATAGCAGTAGGGCCAATGAAAAAATACATGAAAATTCTAATTTTAATTCATTATAATTCAGTTTAAGTTGTTACCAACTGCTTGTCACTACACTTGATGCTATAAAAAATCTGTTACCCCAAGTGGAAGCATAGAAGTCATGCTATTCATTCCGCTATATTGTTAAATTAAGACCAAACATGATTTTCTCTTCTGCTTTCTTCAGAAGTACTACGGGCGTAAATCCCCAATTGGCAGAGGTGTTTGCCGCCTACGAAAGGCCTATTACAATGCCCGGCATGAGGCATCAGCACAAATTGACGAGATTGTGGGAGAAACAGCAAGTGAGGCGGACAGCAGTGAAACCTCAGTCTCTGAGAAAGAGAATGGGCATGAGAAGGATGATGACATTATCCGCTGTATCTGTGGCCTCTACAAGGATGAAGGCCTCATGATCCAGTGTGACAAGTGCATGGTGAGGCCCAGGAGGTGAAATAAAAACCTGGTCCTGATGAGTTTGGTGACTTCATTCACGGAAGCAGACATTTCCTCTCTTGACTTAGCAGGATTTTTATGAGCTGGAACTTAGCTTTGGTGTCTTATTATCCCTCATTGTTAAACATCCTGTCTTTCTCCCTCTTTTATTTCTCTCTTGTTACTCTTTCCCTTCTTTTTCTACCTTCCATTCTTTTTATGATTATAATCATTAGTACATATTAAAAACACAAAATAAGTTCCAATGTGACATTTTCATACATATATATAACATACTTCATTCACATCTACTCAGTTTCCTCTCGTCCAACCCCACGCCAATCCCCTTGGTCATTTTCCCCTTCTGTAATTTTTCCCTTCCACTTTTTTTTGTTTTGCTTTGCTTTTTTTGAGATAGAGTCTTACTGTATAGTTCAAACTGGTTCGACCTCACTGTGTAGCCCCGGGTGTCCTCAAACTTGCATTGATGCTCCAGTCTTGGCCCCAAATGCTGGGATTACAAACATGCATCACCATCCCTGGTCCTTTTTTTTTATTAAGTACCTGTTTATAATGATACATTCAATGTGGAGAATTATTACATGTACCTTGCATACCTCAATTCTTTCTTCCCCCCTTACTCTTCACCTCCCATTTCTAGTTTTACCTCTTGTTTTTCCCCCCTAGATGCCACAAAAACTACCCCCCATTTTCTTTCTGTTACTTTTCACTGTATTCATCTCTCATAATCTAGATCAAGGGGTATAGTACTTAGGATAGTGCTTTATCTTGAAAAGCATTAGAGTTAATATCTCTAAAGCATGGATACAGATATTGTCAGAGATAAATACGTGTAAGACTGCTGATGACGGAATCAAGGCCTGGATTTGGGCCCTATTATCTTCATTTAATATATATGAACCCATTATATTTTGTATAAAGTAGAGCTATGCGTAATACACATGGTGTTCAGCGAATAGTTAAAGCAAGGATAAGTGAAAAAATTTTATGACTAAAGACTTTTGTAGTCTGTCATAAATACGTGTTTTTAATAAGAATTTGGTAGTATGTTTTTTTTTGTTGTTTTTTTTTTTTTTTTTTTTTTTTTTGTCTTTATGAGGCAGGATCTCCCTATGCAGTTCAGGCTGGCCTTGAGCTCACTTTATAGCCTAGGCTGGTCTCCAGCTCCCAGTGGTCCTCCTGCCTCAGCCTCCCAAGTGCTGGGATTACAGGCGTGAGCCACCATGCCCGGCTATTCTTTTTTGTTTTGTAACCTTTTTATGCATTTCCACATTTATTTGCCTAGATCTCTCTATATTATGAATCAATCTATGTACTTTTTGTTTGTACACATTCTTTTCCCTCTTTATTTTTGTTTTTTGTTTGTTTGTTTTTTGGTACTAGAGATCAAAACTCACAACCTTACACTTGCCAACTAGGCACTTGTGCCACTGTGCTAAATCCCCAGCCTCTTTTTCTTCTTCATTATCTTACCATTAACTGTCACCTACTTATTCCTTAGTTCCTTTTTTTAATCTATTTTGGGGGATTTTTGTTTGTTTTTATTTTAGCCTGGGCTCACTGTACAGTCCCCACCAGCCATGAACTCACTCTGCCTATCATGAACTCACTCTGCCTATCGTGCTGCCTCAGCCTCCCAAGTGCTAGAATTACAATTGTGCAGCACCATCCCCAACATGTGTCATTTAATTTGTTTTTTTGTGATATGGTCTTACTGTGTAGTTCAGGCTACACTTGAACTCCCTATTGATCTGCTTCACCTCCTGATAGCAGATAATTCTGTTTTATTTTACCCTTGCTATTCGTTCTTTTTTTTTTTTTTTTTTTTTCCCCCGTACTGGCATTGAACTTGGGGTCTCACTCTTGCCAGATAGGCATGTGTTACTGAACTGTATCACAGGCCCTGTTTTTTGGGGGGTTTTTTTTTTTTTTTTTTTTTTTTTTTCCTGTCTTTTTTCCTTTTTATCAGTACCGGGGATTGAACTCACAACTGCCTGCTTGCAAAGCAGGCGCTTATGCCGCTGAGCTAAATCCCCAGCCCCATCTTTTTCCTTTTTATCGGTACCAGGGATCGAACTCACAACTGCCTGCTTGCAAGGCAGGCGCTTATGCTGCTGAGCTAAATCTCCAGCCCCTGTTTTTTCATTTTTACTCCTAAGACTTTGTTGCTTTTATGTTTTGATTGGTTGGTTTTGGTTTTGTTTTATTTCGTTTTGCTTTGTTTTGTTTTGGTATAGGGAACAAACTTAGGATCTCACACTTACCAGGCAAGTCCTTGAGCCACTGTTTTGTTTTGTTGTTAAGATGAGGCCTCATTATGTATTCAGGCTGGTCTTGAACTCAATATGTTGCCCAGGCTGGCCTCAACTCACGTGATCCTCTTGTCTCAGACTCCTGAGTGCTAGGATTTTAGCTGTATGCTACCATCCTCGACTGGACATTAAGATTTTCCTAGTAAATCTGAATTCTCCTGTCATCTCCTCAACTCTGCTTTTTCTATAGGTGTGGCAGCACTGTGACTGTATGGGTGTGAACTCAGATGTGGAACACTACCTTTGTGAACAGTGTGACCCCAGGCCTGTAGAAAGGGTAAGCTATCTGAGAAAATTTTGATTTATAAGTAGAAAATGTAGCACATGACCTGGGCATGGTGGCACACATCTATAATCCCAGCACTTGGGAGGCTGTGGCAGGAAGATCATTGCAAGTTCAAAACCAGCCTGGGCTACAAAGTGAGCTCAAGGCCAACCTGAACTGCATAACGAGACCCTGTCTCAAAAAGACCAAAAAAAAAAGTTGTAGCATTTTATGTCTTTTCCACCCAACTTCTACTACACAGAATTTCCTTTACGTTGTTCAAGTTGTTTAAGGTGCCCCCACTGTGGGCTTCAGTTTCTTAAATTTTACATTGAGGATAATAATATATCCTTCTTCTCAAGGAGAATGATCAAAGGAATAATAAAAATACTTAGAAATTATGGAAGGAATGGAACTATTATAAAAATTAAGATTTTTAGCTGGGCATAGTGGCACATAGTTGTAATCTAAGCACTCAGGAAACTAAGCAGGAGGATCACCACAATTTTGAGGTCAGCCTAGGCTACATGACTAGACCCTATGACCCCATGTCAAAAAAAACAAAGTTTTTTATGAATACTGTTGTCCATATGAAGAACAGCTTATAAAATAAAGAGCTTAGTAATGTAAATACCACTTACATTAGGCAGTATGAGAAAAGAGTACTGGACTTAGAATCAACAAAGGTTTATATTTGGCCTACTCTACACATAAGATCTGATAACCTGCCCAAGTTATTAAGTGGGTTGTTCTCTTGATGCTGCCACATTTACATGTGAGATCTTAGGCAAGTCATCTCTATAAAAGAAGAGATTTAGGCAGCTCTTGTGCAGGAAGCAGAGGGTTGGGGACGGAACCCAGTACCTTACACATACTAGGCAAGTACTCTACCACTAAGCTAAATATTAACAGCCCAGTATTTTTTAACTGTGCCACTGCTGTCATTTTTAGGTGAACAGCTCCTTGTTGTAAGGGATGCTCCTTAGCATATTGATTGAGATACTCAGCCTGCTAACTTTATCCTCTAATTCCACTGTTCCAACTTCAATAACTCCAGTTGCTTTTGTCTTTCATTTTTTATCTATGGTGTAATGGAATGAGTTAACAGTAAGCCTCAGGATTTAGATTTTAGTTCTTCTCTTTCTTTTATTAGAAATCAGTAGGTTTGGGGTATTGATTCCAGTCCTTATCCATTGCTTTTTGCTCCTATCAGGAGGTACCCATGATCCCACGGCCCCACTATGCCCAGCCTGGCTGTGTCTACTTCATCTGCTTGCTTCGAGATGACCTGCTGCTTCGTCAAGGTGTGTACACAGATTCTAACAAACCCTACTTGTCAGAACTGTCCTTTGTTGGCCACTATGGCACATACCTGTAATCTCAGCACTTAAGAAGCTAAGGCAGAAGGATTATAAATTGTAAGCCAGCGTAGTCTATGAAGTGAGCTCAAGTCTGGCCTGGACATGATAGCTAGATCTTGTCTCTAAAAAAAGTAGTAATAAGGGCTGGGAATTTAGCTCAGCTGCGTAAGTGCCTGCCTGGTCAGCACAAGGTCATGAGTTCAATTCCCATTACCAAAAAAATAAATAAATAATAAAAAGTAGTAATAATATGATCTTCATGAACGGGAAAAAGTATCTGCTATTTATATAATAGTTATTGTCCTACGTGGCCTTTACTAGCAATAGAATATAGAATCTTATATTTTATACTTATATAACATCATACTTCCACTTTATAATACTAATTTGTAAAGAGAGAGGTTTATAAAGCTGAACACAGACTCAGCATTGTGGTGCATTCCTGTAATCCCAGTGCTTGAGAGGCTTAGGCAGGAGGATCACTGTGAGTTTGAGACCAGCCTGAACTACAAAGACCCTGTTTCCAAAAAAGTGAAAGCTAAATTTGTTTTTTTAAATAGTGTTCATTTATTGATAAAATAGGGGCTGGGGATTTAGCTCAGCGGCATAAGCACCTGCCTTGCAAGCAGACGGTTGTGAGTTCAATTCCCAGTACCGGTCAAAAGAAAAAAAAAAAGTATTGATAAAATAGTAATACTTTGTTAACAAAGAACTTTACCATGTAAAAAGCTAACTTTAAACCTAAGAATGATACTTAGGAAGTCCAAAATGGGAACATCTCCCTCAAGTCATTTTGTTTTATTTATTTTTGGGGGAGAGTTTTGAGGTAGGGTGCCTCTATGTAGTTCAGGCTGGCCTGGACTCACTATGTAGCCCAGGCTGCATTTAAATTTGAGGCCATCCTCCTGCCTCAGCCTCTCAAGTGCTGGGATTGGACTGGGGATACAGCACAAACCCCTACCTTACAAATGTAAGGACCTGAGTTTAATTCCTGGTACCAAAAAAATACAGAAAAGTCACTGGGGTGCCTTTTTAAAGGAAGCAGTGAGAGACCAGAAATCCAGGTGCTGAGATTTCAGCCATGTATCACATGCCCAGCCCCTTGAGTTGTTTTTACAGTCTAAAACTTATTATCATCACTGTTGCACTGGTGCTTTAGCTCTCCATCTATGTATTGTGTTGTTTTAGATAATGAGTTCTTTCTCTGTAAACCCTAGGTCAGGTGAATAGAATTTTTTTTTTTAATTTTGTTTTGTTTTATTTTGCTTTGCTTTGTGAAATAGGGTCTCCCTGTGTAGTTCAGGCTAGCATTGTGTTCACTATGTAGCCCAGGCTGTTCTGCAACTCACAAGGATCCTCCTACTTTAACTTCTCTAGAGCTATGATACCAGGCATGCACCCCTACACCCAGCTTTGGAAATTATTTTAATCCTGTCCTTTGCTATTTACCTTTCAGGTGACTGTGTGTATCTGATGAGGGATAGTCGTCGCACTCCTGATGGCCACCCTGTCCGTCAGTCCTATAGACTTTTATCTCACATTAACCGAGATAAGCTTGACATCTTCCGTATTGAGAAGCTTTGGAAGAATGAAAAGTATGTGCTGTGTTCCTTTCATTTTCTTTCACCTGTACCCTCCTCTAGTTGGATATTCACTAGATTCTGCTAATCAACTAATGTATCCTTTCTCATTTTCCTTTTATTTAGAGAAGAAAGGTTTGCCTTTGGTCACCATTATTTCCGTCCCCATGAAACCCACCATTCTCCATCCCGTCGGTTCTATCACAATGAGCTATTTCGGGTGCCACTCTATGAAATCATTCCCTTGGAGGCTGTAGTGGGGACCTGCTGTGTGCTGGACCTTTATACATATTGCAAAGGTAAATGATTTGGGCTAGTTAAGAATCAGCTGCATAGCTCCTGTTTGTTGATCTGTAGTTAGTCACTTCATTACCTTGTTGCCTCTAATGAAAGTTTATTTAGAGCTAGCTAGCTGTGAAACTTCAAAGAAAAATACTACATTTTGTCTTTGTTTTACCTAGTGCTTGATATTCATTAAATGTTAATTCCTACTATTTTTTTTAATTTAGGTAAAACTTTTAAATACTGTTCTTAATTGTAAACTACTACTTTAACACACTTTACCTCTGGCCCTTAAGCAAGATACTTAACCTAAGTGGATTGTTTTTGAGGTTTTCTAGTTTTGATTTTGTTTTTGTTTTTGAGACAGGGTAGTTCAGGCTTTCCTCAAAGTCATGGTGAGCCTCCTGCCTCAGTCTCCTAAGTTAACGAAATACTAGGCCTCTAAGTGTTTTCTTACAGAAGATAAATTAGTATTTATTTTAAAGCATATTCCTGTAATCCAGCCTCCCAATCTGGGAGGCTGATATAGGAGGATTGCCAATTCATGCCCAGCCGGCACAGTTTTAAGAATTTAGCAAGAGCCTGTCTCAAAGACTAGAAAAAAGTAGAGATGCTGCATAGTAGCCCTGGGTTCAGTTGCCATGGAGTGAGGTATGGTAATGATTAGATAATCTACAAAAGTACTTGCTCAGTTTATGGCTTACAGTAAAAGCTTGATTATTGCTTGTCATAATTAGTGGAGTTCAGTTACAAAGCAAGGTAGTCCAAATATACTACTCCAAAACTGACAAGCTGCTTGCAGTTCTATGACATCTCCTCCCATTAAAATTGTTTTTGGCCAAGTGTCATAGCACATCCTTGTAGTTTCAGCACTTGGGAGGCTGAGCAGGAGGATTGCCACAAGAGGCCAGCCTGGATTACAGTAAGTTCAAGACCAGTATGTACTACATAGGAAAACCCTGTCCCAAAAAAAAAAGGTTCTATGTCGAAGATCAGCATGGGGGTCACATGGAATCCTAGAACTTGGGAGGCTGAGGCAGAAAGATTGTGAGTTCAGGGCCAGCCTGGATAAGATTCTCAAAAAACAAAACAATGAAAAAGGCTGGGGATTTAGCTCAGCAGCATAAGCGCCTGCCTGGCAAGCACAAGGTCGTGAGTTCAATCCCTGGTACCAAAAAAAACAAAAAAATAAAGAATCCAAATGTGTTTCCCTCTCTTTTTCTCGTGACTCCACCCAAAATATGTGTTCCTCTCAAAATATTTAGTCAACAATTTCTGCAATACTCAATCTGCATTTCTCATTTCTTTTACTCCTATGTTATTCCATTTTGCACTTTTATTTCCTGTATCATTTTTGGACGTTGGTGTCTTAAAAATTATTCTTTCAGGCTGGGGATTTAGCTCAGCGGCATAAGCGCCTGCCTGGCAAGCGTGAGGTCATGAGTTCAATCCCTGGTACCAAAAAAAAATTTTATTCTTCCTAAAAATAAATAAATAAATAAAAATTATTCTTTCTTCTCCAGTTACTAAATACTTAGTTGTGCAGCCATTCCAAATAGCTACAGTGTTTTCCTCTTATAGATCTAGCTGATCTCCCACAGGTCTTTGCTGGCCTCTGGGCAGCTAAGGGAAATCAAAGGGAAGTCGGATTCTTTAACAATGTTTGGACTCACAGGGAGACCCAAAGGAGTAAAGGAACAAGATGTGTACATCTGTGATTATCGGCTTGACAAGTCAGCACACCTGTTTTACAAGATCCATCGAAACCGCTATCCTGTCTGCACCAAACCCTATGCCTTTGAGCACTTCCCCAAGAAGCTCACTCCCAAGAGAGATTTCTCAGTAAGTCACTTTCCTAACACTAATTAGTCAGGACAGTCTGGTCCATGCATGGAAATCACAGCATATTCTAGTGGCTCTCTGCTTCTTCATCCTGTTTCCTTTTCAGACATAAAATTGCCATTTCTCTTTGGGATAACTAAATAGCATAAATCCATTTCCTTATAAAGAATAACACTTCCTAACATACATCTCAAGAAATTGCTGATTAGTATTACTCTGTGGTTGAGTGTTCCCTTTTTTTTTTTTTTTTTTTCACCTTTCAGTCTTTGCTGTTGAGTCCCGTATCTGTAACTTTTGTTTGGGATCTAGATGCCTCACTCTCAAGGCAAGAGCACTACCATTATTCTCGTTCGTAACTTTAAGAAGTAGAAAGAATGGCAAGAATCCTGAAAATCTTTTGTGGAAAATACCCTTTTGCAGAGCACAGTGGTGCATACCTGTAATCTTTTTTTTTTTTTGTCTTTTTCCTTTTTATCGGTACCGGAGATTGAGCTCACGACCGCCTGCTTGCAAGGCAGGTGCTTATGCTGCTGAGCTAAATCCCCAGCCCCTCATACCTGTAATCTTAGCACTTGGGAGGATCACCACAAATTTGAAGCTAACCTTGGCTATGGTAGTGAGTTTGAGGCCAGCCTGGACTACATAGCAAGACTGTCTAAAAAAACAAAGCGGGGCCAGGGTTTTAGCTCAGCAGCATAAGTACCTGCCGTCTGACAAGCGCAAGGTCATGAGTTCGATCCTTGGTACCAAAAAGAAAAAAAGTAAGGCATGTTCATTAAATAAAATTTGAAAGGAAAAAATTTCATAGTAACCTAAAAAATATTTGTTCTTTTTTTAACTATGTTAACTATATGTATGTGTATGTGTGTGTGTGTGTGTGTTTCAGCTTCTCACACTAGTGAGACAATACAATGTTTACACATAAAATATTTGGTTTTAACATATATTTTCAGCCTCTTCCCTTTATATATTTTCTTTCAAATTGTTGAAGAGGTTTTTGAGTAATTTTCATTTGTCATCAGACAAATATTTTGGTCATCCATTCATCTGTTTGTTGTAATGAAGCCACACTTGACAAGATCCTCAGTTTTGATATAATCAGCTTAAATGAAGAAAAGAAAATGCCTGTCCAGCAAAAGCAAGATCCTGAATTCAATTCCTGGTACCAAAAAAAAAAAGAGAGAAAAGAGTGATTTGGGCTCATGTTTTCACAGATATCACTACATTACTTGGGCCTGTGGTTGTCCAGTACTTCATGGTGGGTAGCACTTGGGAGAAGAGGCTGCTCATGGCAGTCAGGAAGCAAAGTGAAAGGAAGAGATCAGTATCCCCTCCAAACTGGGTGTGGTGGTACACACCTATAATCCCAGCAGTCTGGAGGCTGAGGCAAGAGAATCACCTGAATTTGAGGCCAGCCTGAATTACATAGGGAGACCTTGTCTCAAAAAAAAAAAACCCTCAAGGGTACTCTCTGGTACCCTTTCCATTGAAATCCCATGTCCTACACACTAGGGACCAAGCCCTAAACACATAGGTCTTTGGGGGACAGTTCTGTATCAGTGAGTCTGTCAAAATTCCTAGTCACCATCCTGGACTAGTCAGAAAAACAAATTTATATATCCCTATGCTTTTGTTTTTTGAGACAGGGTCTTACTCTATATTTCAGGCTGGCCTTGAGCTCACTATGTAGCCGGTGCTGGCCTTGAATTAATGGCAAGCTTCCTGCCTCAGCCTCATGAGTGTTGGAATTAATAGGTGTATGCCACCATGCCCAGCTATACAATACTATTCTTCCTTTAGTGTGTTATTTTTTGTTTTGATATCAGGAATTAAACTCGTGATCTTGCAGCTTGACAGGCAGGCACTTATGCCACTGAGCTAAATCCCTGATCCTTTTAGTGTATTTTTTTTGAGGGAAGGGGGTTCCCCATTCTTTTTTCTTCTCTTTGCCTGATATCAGCTTCATTTCTATCATCCAGACTTCCTTGGTGTTGCTTGCTTAGTCAATAACTTTCAAACTCTAATCTTAACTGTTTGAAAAGTAGGGTAGTCCAGGCATAATGGTACACACATGGTGAGGTAGCCCAGGCTACATAGTGAGTTCAAGGCCAACCTGACCTATATAGTGTAAGAGCCTGTCTCAAAAAAAAAAAAAAGCAGAGATAGGCTAGAACAGAGAAAATTATGAGCTTGTCTCTTTTACTATCATTCGGGAATTACAAAATTGCTAAAAACTATTGTGGCTTATAGATCACTACAAGTCTTGAAATCTTACCTTAAAACACCATAACCCAACTGAGCATGGTGGTCCTCACCTATAATTGTAGCATGCTGGAACTCTGAAACAACAAGCTTGCAAGTTCAAGCCCAGACTGGGCAACTTAGTGATTAACTCTTCTAAAAAAGAAAAAAAGGACTGGATATAGTGCAGTTCAGAACCCCTAGGTTCATTCCCTCAGTGCCATTAAAACCAAAAAACTTAGCCTTTCCCAATGGCCCCAGATCAGATCTAGCTTTGCCAGTCTCCTCAGTGCCCTTAACCTCTTCCTTTTCTTTTCTGCAGCCTCACTATGTTCCAGACAACTACAAGAGGAATGGAGGGAGGTGAGTCATGAGGGAAATAAGGGACCCTAAGAGCCTGACCAAGAGTACAAATGGAGCACAATAACAAACCCTTGCCCACTCAGCTTCACAGCCCTTGCCAGGTAGCCCTGTATAGTGTCAGCACCACCACACAAGAACCTGACTTCAGTGTAGTCCCATTGTACAGTCTTAGTTGGACAGGGGGATTTGTGGGAAGCAGAGAAAAAGATTTAGAACAAAACTTTAGATAGACCTAGAATAGCCTCTTTTTTAAATGCCTGTAAGACTTTACCTGTTAATCTCATGGTGTCTCAACTTTGTGTTACTGATTTTGAGACAAGGTCTTGCTATGTGGTTCAAGCTGGCCTTGAACTCACTATGTAGCCCAGGCTGGCCTTGAACCCACAGCAATCCTCCTATCTCAGGCTCCTGAGTGCTAGGATTACACATTGGCACATTGTGTGCCACCATGCCTGATTTAGATGTATTAACTCTGAATACCTCTGTGAAGATTAAGATACAGTTAGAAGAACACAATATGTGTTCATAGTTTTTGTGTTTTGTTGTTGCAATCATGAGAATTGATAATGACGCATATCTATAATCCCAACATTGAAGAGACAGAGGCAAGAGGATCACCTTTGAGTTTGAGACCACCCTGTGCTACATAGTGAGTTTAAGGCCATCTTGAACTACATAGCAAGACTTTGTCTCAAAAAAAAAAAAAAAAAAAAAAAATTGAACCTAGAAATACTATACTAGTAAGTCCTTTTCAGGCTCCCAGAGTGCTGGCATTACAGGTATGTACATAGTGAGTTAAAGGTCAACTGAACTACATACTGAGACCCTGAGTTAAAAATACAAAGGAAAACTGGATGTGGTAACGCATTCCTGTAATCCAGAAACTGGCGCAAGAGGATACCATGAGTTCAAGGCCAGCCTGGGCTACTTGGTGAGTTCAAGGCCAGCCTGAAATGCATAGTGAGACCCTGTCTCACAACACAAAAACAAACGAAAAAAGCCAGTCATGATGATACACTCAGAAGGGTGAAGCAGGAGGCTCATGAGTTCAAGGCAAGACTCGGTCTCCAAAAAAATTTTTTTTCATTAATTATTACTGTAGATAGCTTATTGGTATCACCATTAATCCTACACTTCCTTGTACTCATGAAGCAATCAGAGCCAGCTACGCAGTTTTACCAGCCCTGCTATATTTTATGAATTTCTGTCTCATTTTTGCTTCAGATCTGTGATAAGATAAAAAGATTTCATTTTACAAATACAAATTTAATTTTAGAGAAAGGTAGGGACTTGTTCAAATAATAATAAAGTAAAAAACAGTTAAGTTTCTCACATCAAGTAGAAAGCCTCTAATAGAATTTAAGACATCCCAGGCTTCCACCCTTTTATTCTTTCTTCCCCAGATGTCTTATTCAGTCTTATACTAAATCTCCATATCCTTTCGGCAGATCATCTTGGAAGTCTGAGCGCTCAAAGCCACCCCTGAAAGACCTGGGCCAGGAGGATGATGCTCTGCCCTTGATTGAAGAGGTGCTAGCCAGTCAAGAACAAGCAGCCAATGAAATACCCAGTCTGGAGGAGCCCGAAAGGGAAGGAAACCCTGCTGAAGTCAGTGAGGGTGAGAAAAAACTAGAGGGAAGTAGTCAAGAACCCCAGCCAGCCTGTACCGCTGAGGAACGACGGCATAGCCAGCGAGAACGACTTAACCAGATCTTGCTCAACCTCCTTGAAAAAATCCCTGGAAAAAACGGTAAGAAAAATCAGGCTTCCAACTAGCGTTAAAAATAAGCAAGAAGTAGGTTAAGAGGTAATGGAGGGGCTGGGGATTTAGCTCAGCGGCATAAGCACCTGCCTTGCAAGCAGGCGGTTGTGAGTTCAATCCCTGGTACCGATAAAAATGAAAAAGACCAAAAGAAAAGGTAATGGAAAAGATTGTTATCAATCCACTGCAGGCAGGCTTTTACATGCTAGCCAAGCACTCTACCACTCAAACCCCAGAAAGACTTCTTTTCCCCAAGCAACTTTTAATTACTGATCTAGCATGGAAAATGTTGTAAGGAAATGGAATAGTTCTTTCATAGGTTTGCGTCTAGTTATATCTTCCAAGTGAAACTGGGAAATGATCTCCTTCCCTGCAGAACCACCCCTTTCATCTAGGGCCTGAATTGCTCTTGGTCTGAAAAGGACTCATTGAATTTCTGTGTTCTCCTTAAAGCTCAGTCTGAATAAAGAGTTACAAAGTGGTACCTGATGGAACTTCTTGGTTCTGTTTTCAGCCATTGATGTTACTTACTTGCTGGAAGAAGGATCGGGCAGGAAACTGCGAAGGCGTACTTTGTTTATCCCAGAAAGCAGCTTTCGGAAGTGACCCTCACAGAATGAGAAACTCAAGCATCTGGGATCCAGTGAAGCTAACCAGTCCTGCTTCCTGCCCACTGGATGTTAAACCGGGGCAGGAAGGTCCATCCAGGCAAGGGGAAAGGGGCCATGTTGTTGATATTAGGTACTCAATAAACCTTGGAGCTAGTAGAGAGGCAGAAGAAGATCCCTTTGAGCTGTCTAAGACAGCTCAAGTTTAATTTTCTCTCCATTGCTTCACCCTAAGACTTAATAATGTGGAGAAAAGAGAAGACCACATTGGGGATGACCAGAACCTATTGGTACTTTACAGGACTTGCCTTTCCCCACAGCTTGGGTTTTTCTGGGTCATCCTCTGATCCCACAGGCACTGCTAAGATGCTGCTTCCTATACCCAGGTATAACTCAGAATCCAAAGGGAAAGGGCCAGGGTCCCCAGCCCTACCCTATCTGTTCTCTGTTGGCTCTACGAGCTACCCCAGAGACCTAAAACGGAGGTAACAGCTAAGGCCTCTTCCCAGTTCCTTGACCAGGAAAGTTTCTCTCTCCTTTCTTGCCCAACCGGGTCAAAGTAAAATGTAAGTTGTCAGCTCAAAGCACTTGTATCTGCTGCCCCTTCACTACCTCTACTCCCCAGAATAGAATCATGGGATAGGGAAAAGCCCCCATGGGGTCAGAAGGGGCAGCACTTTTAATTATTTCTGTTGGACTTTTCATAACCTGCAGAACATGTTTTTTCTGAGAAAGCCAGGTCCCCGCCAGCACATGCTGTTTTTGATGCACTATGGTTCTTGTGTATCTGCTGTGCTGTGAAAATAGATTCATTTCAAAATAAAACCATTTTGAAAACTACATTTAAAAACTCTAATCCACTCCCCCAATAAAAGTCACTACATAAACTGTTAAGCAGTATTCACCTATTTGTTGTAAGTGTAGATTATTAATTGAAAACACTACACTGTTTTCTTAATCGCATAGTTTTTTATGTACATCTCTTCAAGAGACAATGTGTTCTCTTTCATCCTAGTCCCATCTTCCCTCCATCCTCCTGAATGGCTTCATCATCAGGAGTTGTATCCAGGGTGTCTCCTTCCTACCCATTCTCTTGACTAGAAGTTACCAGGCTATATTGTCTCTTTAAAAATAAAATTTAAAAGTCTTTGCTTTGTTGTCTTCTCAGACATACATATGCATATATGTTTAAATGTTCTTGTAAGAGAGAAGATCGTTTTTAAATGTGCCAAGTTGAGTGTGTATATGTGTGTGTGTATGATATACATGTATCTTTAGATACATAGATACGTGGGTATATACACATACATGCTGTGTGATTGGTAAGCAATACAGTAGTAAACATGTCCCCATTACTTTTTTCTAATACTGGACCAATGCTGTCCTAATTGTACATTTTCCCTTATGATGACAACGCTCTGACTCGTTTAGGTAGAAACATTGACCATCTTTCATTCCATTAACTTTTTTTTCTTTTTCTCCTTTCTGTGTCATTCTTGAGGAAAAAAACAAGAGACAGGGGATGCCATAGAGCCCCTTGAGCAGAGAAAAAGCAAAATAAATATTTTATTAAAGAAAAAAGAGAATTAAGAAAATAGTTTGGAGTATTTTCTTACTGTAGAGAAGCACTGTACATTACTAAGAGATCTGGGTATAAGATACTCACGTGTGGAGCTGGAAAAATCGCATGTCCAAGCCCGTTTGAGTGGTTTCCTTTGTTTTACATTGCAGGGAGTGGGTGGGAGGGAGGTGGGACTAGGGGCACTTTGGGGGTCTCCTTTTAGTCAAAAGCAAGAAAATGACAAGAAAGAGATTAAAACCCAATGTTTCTTTTAATAGTGTTAAACACTAAAATTTTAAAAAAAGAAAAAAAAGAAAAAAAATTTGTAAAATGGGAGAACAGAAGCAAAAGACACTACGCTCTGTCATTTTATCTTTCTTTTGTTGAAAGACTAAAAACTGAAATGTTTTTTAGACAATCAAATGTTAGGTAAGTGCAAAAACTTGTTTTTTTCTTACTGGTGTAGAAATTAATGCCTTTTTTTATTTGTCAGTTATTTTATAACAATAAAAAGAACCCCCCCATCTGCCAGGCGGGTTTTGGTGTTTGAAATGCGGGGCAAAGCACTACATCACTGCAAATAGATACAGAGTAGTCTGCATGTCTGTAGGCTGTGTGATTGCGGAAAATATAAATGCTGCTAATATATTTCCTTTTTACAAAAGCATATCTAAATAGATGATTGTTTTGATGTTAATCTTTGTAAATTATGTATTACCAATTTTAACATTGGATGTAATTGCATAAAAAGCTTGCATCTCAATCCTTGAAAGTCTAGTATTAAATGGAAAAAAACTTTGCTAACTGCGGACTGGTGAGCTTGCTATTTTTTTTCCTCTTTCTTACCTTTGATTTCTCTTCCAGCATCTTCTCCACTCTTGTTCCAAGGAGCTCTCTCTATGACCATGTCATCAGTATGCTAGGCCCTACATGAGCACCCTCACTGTTGACTGTGAAATATGACCATTTCTTCAGTTTTTTACCAGCCTAGCCAACACAGCACAGCCACCACATGCCTTGATACTCTGTACATCCATACTTTGCACAGACATACATTATCTCATTTAATGCTGACAACCATTGAAGCTGGCAATAATCTGAGGCCACATTTTTAGGCAACTATGTCTGTGTGTCAGAACATTTGTGTCAAAAGCAGTTTCCTTGTATCATTTATTAGTTATTTATTATTCATTTGTTAGACCCAGGCTTACATAGGCCCTAACAGTTTGCCACAATTTCATACTAATTTGGCTCACTACTCTGAAATCAAGCACATGGTAATATGAGCTGGAACCAAGTTGCATTATGAGAATGCAAGTTATTATCACTGTTTCCAGAACATAAGTCCTAGGCCTCAGACTATGCTACAGATCTTTTGAGAAATACTGGTTCTGGTATCCAAGTAATAGCAGTCTGCAGTCTTCCATATGCACAGATAACTACTTTTTAGGGGCCATCCTACCCTAGCCTACTCTGAGTTATAGTTCCAGTCTTTCCACTGAGCTAAGTGCCCATTTTTTTTTTTTTTTTTTTTTTGACAGGGTCTCACCTTGTAAATTCCAGCTGTCCTTGAACTTACTGTGTAGCCCTCACTGGCCTAGATCTCATAGCAGTCCTCCTGACTCAGCCTCCTGAATGTTTGTTTTGTTTTGTTTCTTGAGATGGTTTTACTATGTAGTTCATACTGACCTTGAACTCACTTTGTAGCTCAGGCTGGCCTCAGACTCACAGTGATCTTCCTGCCTCTGCCTCCTGAGTGCTGGGGTTACAGGCACGCACCACCGTGCCCAGCTGTGTCATCTAACTAAATATGAAGATACAACTTTATTTGTTGGTGGCAAGAAGATTACTAAATGTTCAAGGTTATTCTAAAACACAACAGCAAGGGGTTAGGGGTTTAGCTCAGTGGCACAAGCACCTGCCTGGCAAGCATGAGGTCATGAGTTTGATCCCCAATATCAAAATAATTATTTAAATACATAGGCCCTACCTCAAAAAAAACTAAATAGTAAACCCTAAGTTTAAAATGTAGAAATGCTAATTAAAATATATGTGTAACTTCATTTGTGGTAATAGTTTACGATTGAAGGAGCTTCATAAACTCAAAAACTCACTCCTCCATAATGGAATTGCCAGAGGCCCTCAGAATTCAATTTGAGAAATGTTAATCCAAATGCAAACAGGTCTGAAGCTGAAAGAGAATACAGAGGCAAAACTAAAGCTAAGAAAAAAGAAAAAAAAAAAAGCAAAGAGCGGATGCATAACATCAACTGGCCAAGTTTAGTGAATGACAGAAGTCTAGTCAGCCCTGCTCCAACTTGCAGAGCTTTGACTCTTAAGAGTGTCATCTCCCCAAGATCTCTCTCCTATTACTACCCATTGTCTTCAACCTGGTTCCCAAAGTTTAAGAAAACTTCAGTTTTCTTTGCCCTATTTCATCTCATAGATCTTTATTCACTAACTTTCCAACTGCCTAGTTATAATTAGGGCTGTTTTTTAGCTCTATCTAAATCCATTATTGGATTCCCAGCCCCATTGTTGGGCAGCCTCTAAAATGTCATTAGCTCTTACTATTATTTCCAAAGGTCAAAAGGAACCTCTTCAACTCCTGAAAAAGTAATAAATACCAAGTCATTCTGTTTTTACTTAATGTGCATCACCAGAATAGTAATACTTTTTTTTTTCCTTCAGCATAGCAATAGTCAATAAAGAAAAATGGTGTCCAGGTGGAGATGTGGCCATGCAGAATGCTAGGCCAAAAAAACAATTAGCAACTTTTTGCAATAGTATTCCTTTTCTCTACCTAAAAAGCATAATTTTAAGGGCTAAGTCTTCCCTCCTCTTTTTTTTTTTTTTTTTTTTTGGTTTGAGAGTCAAACTCAGGACTTTGTGCTTGCCAGCCAGCTGCTTGTGCCACTGAGCTATAACCCTGGTCTTCTTCCCTCATTTTTTGAAGCTTCTGTCATAGCAGTCTAGCAAAAATCTCAGAATAGACAAGCACTTAGCTGGGCATGGTAGCACACACTTGAGCCAGAAGGAATAACATGAGGTCAAGGCCAGCTTGGACTACATAGTGAGATCCTGTTTCAAAAAACAAAAAAGACAAGCACTTGTGAGAGTTCAGGTACAAAGCAAAAGCCAGTCACCCATTCTTCAGGGAACATCAAGAACTGCACCTAATGGTGCACACCTGTAATCCCAGTACAGGAGGCTGAGGCAGGAAGATCACAGAGTTTGAGGCCAGCCTGGGCTACAAAGTGAGTCTGAGCCAGCCTAAACTGTATAGTAAAACCCTGTCTCAGACCAAAAAAAAAAAAAAAAAACTCCCGCACCTAAGTTTGACTGGTGCTGCACTGCACAGTGGTAATCCTAGCACTCTAGGAGGCTTAAGCAGGAAGGTTGCAAGTTTCGGCCCAGCCTGGGCAACTTAATGATCTAGCAAGACTCAAAATTTTTAAAAGAAGGAGGGAGGCAGAGATGTAACTCAATGTGAAGACCTTGGATTTAATCACTAGTACGGAAAAAAAGACTGCCCTTGCATTAAGAAAGCCTCTGCCTTAGGCCTCTGTTAACAGGACTTAACCCAATAACCTGTGTCCTAAAAGCCACAGTGACACACACATTCAGCTCCCATACTTTATTGGGACAAAAGAGGAAATAGACCAATACCATAGGCTCACCCACCAGGGGTGTCCAAGCTTCAGCAGCTAGCATAGCATGAATACATCATAAATACAGGCAAGGTAAGTAATGGGGGAGTCATACTGAGGAAGGAGGTCTGGCACGTGTCAGCTTGCAGGCTGAGGATTGCTGAGCTGGCACAGTCCAATTAGGGATGAAAAGAGGAAGAGGGTACCAGATTCCACTCTGCAGATAGGGAAATGATCCCTTACACACATGGGAAGGGGAAAGAAGTTGCACAGAGAATTCCTTCTTACATATTTGAAAGAGCAGAGTTCACCTTACAGATGGGCATGGAGGAAAGAAGAAACTTTTTTTTTTTTTTAATCGGTACCAGGGATCGAACTCATGATCGCCTGCTTGCAAGGCAGGTGCTTATGCTTATGTGCTTGAGCTAAATCCCCAGCCCCTGGGAAGAAGAAACATTTAAACATCAGTAATGTATGTGGAAGGGGATATTTTGCAAGCAGCAAAAAAACGCTTCTGGGATGGTTATAGTTTACATGGAGTAGTATTTATGGGCCATGCCTTTCCCAGCTGACAGAAGAGACACATGTAGGAAGAATCCAAGGCTAGAGAACAAGGGAGGTGTACCCCACAGGCACCAGCCCTTCCATGCCATCGCGCCCGCAGCGGAGCCAGTCTTCATCCACTGTGGTGATGACACGCAACACTTCACCTCGCCGGAAGCTCAACTGGTCAGGTCTGGTAGCAGTGTGGTCACAGAGGGCCCGAACCACCCTGCATGGGTCAAAGGAAGATTGCAGGGATGAAAAAGGTGGCAGTCCTTAGATGTCCTAGCCTCCTATTGTTGGTTCAGCTCAGTTAGCTCTGGACTCCAGAGGGACTTGAAGACTTCCATCAACATATTGATTCCTTCCGAAGCCAGCCTTCTCCTGAACACCAAACCCAATCTCCTTGACACTATTTACACTTCTGTCTGATGCTTCATGTTTAACGTACCAAATGATTCCTCTTAATATTCCCAACCGGATCCTGTTCATGTCCCTGAGGATGATAAACAGCTCCACTTTCAACTCAATTGTTCCTGGCAAAAATGTGGACATCTTAGTCCTTGGATCTGATCTATCATCAAAACTAGTTTGATGTCCATATAGCCTACTACTACACTACTGTCTTCAATACCCTAGTTTTGGCCTTTATCCTCTCCCTCTAGACCACGGTCCATATTAAGCAAGTCACCATGCATCTTTGGAGGTCTCTATTTCCAGTACCCTTCTCCACATAGCTGTCAGAGATCTCTGCAAAATACAAGCCAACAAGCACATCACTGCCAGTCTTGAGGGCCTTCAAGGGCTCCCACTGACTCTGGATAAAGTCCAGGATCCTTAGCTGGCCCAAGGACCACTCCCTTCCCCAAGTATCCACAGTTCCTCACCACGCTTGGACCTCCTCGCCTTCACCTCCTGTTCCTCCTGCCAGATGCACATTTTCATGCCATCAGTGAGCCTCCCTTGAAAGCCTGGGACATGACCTTTCCTCATCTATTAATTTGTATCTGCACCACACCACAAGCTCCTTGAGAGCACAGACTCCAATATGCTGACCCGAAGTCCCCTCTGGCATAATGTGTGGCACACAGAAGGCACCTAAAAAACATTACTGGACAAATGAAAAATCAAGAACTCAGTTCAGTGAACTTGAAGAACCCACAGAAAACCTCACGGCACAAATTTGAAAATTCCACTAAAGAAACAATTCCTCAGTGTATACACATCTACTTTGGGCCAAATGCTTTTCTAAAATTATGTTTTATCTTCAGAGCAACCGTAACAAAAATCTGATAAATTACTTTCTTTTTATAGAAAAAGAAAGAAACAAGGCTCAATGAGTGCCACACCAGTAGTAAACAGAAAACGCAATACTCTGATTTTAAAACCTAATACACTCCCTCCTGCCCACTCTGACAACAGAAACAGAACTACACACAGGCAGCTTTCCAATGTAGGGCCATACCACACTGAGTGCGCCCAATCTCATCTGATCTCAGAAGCTAAGCAGAGTTGGGCCTGGTTAGTACTTGGACAGAAGACACCTTCTTGGTCCTCACCTGTGGGCTTGCACTGTGCAGGGTGCCGAAGGCACAAGCTCTTTGGGAGGTGTTTCAGGAGGTGGCCCTCGCTTCACCAGAGCCAATACACTCACTGTTGCGGGGAGCCAGCTGGATGGTCTCCTGGGGGGAAGAACACAGGATCACAGAGGTCACCCAGGAACCTAGGCTTTGAAGGGAAAGAGGATGAGTGCCCTAACTAGTTCTAACAACTTAGGAACTGGCACTGCTGAGGGCAAAGTGGCAGCTGTGGGCTATAAGTATCTTTACTGTGATTAGGGACATAATGACAAATGTCTTAAAATATGGAAAGTCACAAGGGACCTACAGGACCAACAAGATCAGAAAGATCCAGAAGGTCCTAGGAGAATACCTGAAAGCTATTCAAGGCCCTGCAGTGATCAAGCCCTAGAGATGGCATTAGAAAACATTTTTATTTTCTTTTGTTCATGGCTGTTAAAAATTACCACTGACTAGCCAGGCACGGTGGCAGCACTCCTAGTCCCAGCACTCGGGAGTCTGAGACAGGAGGATCCTTGCGAGTTCAAGACCAGCCTGGGCTGCAAAGTGAGCCCAAGGCCAGCCTGAACTACATTGTGAGACCCTGTCTCATGACACATACACACAAAACATCATCACTGACTGACTGCTCACCTAAAAGATCATGCATGAGTCACTAGAGTTTCAAATGAGGCCATTGGGGATTCTGAGATGGGGTCAGAGGGTCATGGAGCAGACATGGTCTCCAATACCTGGACTTCTGGGCTCCACTCTCATTTTCTGTGGGGACCCCAGACACACCAAACAGTCTCCCAAACCACACGCCTCTGCCTGGTGCAACTTCCTCTGTGGGCAGGGGTCTCTCCTGTGCACTCTCAGCTGCAGTTCCATGATGCCTTGGTCCCCATCGGGGAAGAGGGAAGCCCTCGGTGCCCCTAGAAGTATAGACCCGGGAGGCCTGGGTCAGCTGCTCCCACCAGCTGCCTGGTGTAGGAGGACTGGAAGGCGCAGAAGGATTAGGAATGGCCTCCTCAGAGGGCCCCCGGAGACTCTGGGCCAGCCGACCCCCCCAGTGCAGCACAGCCTGCATGGTCTGCTGCAGTGTCGGAGGTGGGACTGGAGGAACAGGAGCCTGCAGTGGGCCCAGGGGCAGGTGATGATGGTGCTCAAAGAGCAGGTCCAGGTGGAAGGTGAGCACCGACAATGGCTGCAGCAGGAGCAGCAGCTCTGTGGACAGGGACGGGCAGCCTCCTCGAGCCAGGGAGAAGAATCCAGTGGGAAGATACAGGAGGGACAGCAGGCCTGAGAAAGAAAGGTTCACATCACCTCCCACCCTGAGCCCAGGCCCACGAAACCCCTACTTCAGTCCCACAGTCAACAAACAATTCCCTAGGCTTTACTCTGAGCTGGGTACAGGAAGGCCACATGTCTAACACACTCCTGCCTATGTGGTCCATGGCGTCCAGAGTGAGACGCTTAAAGAGCAAGTGGAGGTAAAAGAAATAATAGGAAAGAAAGAAAAAGCGCAGAGGCCCTCAGGAGCCTTATTGAAGAAGGCCCACAGGATGAATAAAAGGTAATGAACAGGCAGGAGGGGCAGGGAGGCCTATTTGAGGTAAAGGGCCAGCATCCATACAGCCTTGGGCCACAGAGGACCAGACAGGAAAACTGCCGACAAGAAAACCCTGCATCTCAGGCAGGAAAAGAAGGCAGGGGCGAGACAACAAGGCTTTGTTCTTTCTTCTCCTAGAAGTTCCAAGAAGAAAGCATAATAAAATCAGAAATCTGGACTCATTCTGGGATCAGTGGGAGCCAGCAGGAACCACTCTCCCTCTCCCTCCCTCCCTCCCTCCGGGCTTTGCCTCTCCCATCTGAGCTTCTGACCTGCATCTTCCTGGAGACTGGAGAACCACAGCTCCAACTGCTTGGTGCTGACAGAGAAAGGAGAGAAGGCAAGTTCAAAGAAGTGGAGGACTGCAGCCCTCTAAGGGTAGGGAATGGAGGGTGAACAGCAAGGATGGAGGTGCCTTCTCTGGGTACACAAAACACCACTACTGTGTCCCCCACGGTGCAGTGTGGGCCACTCACTTGAGGAGGCCCAGGATAAAAGCATGGAAGCGGCTGCGGCTGCTACTCAACGGGGCTAGTTGGCTGACCTGGTTGTACAGAGATCCCAAGGACCGGATGCAGGACCCTGCAGACAGGAGGCATGGTCAGTAAGGCCTCAACTCTGCTCACACCCGGTGCAGGCCCTCTCCGCTCACCTGGCTTCACGGATGCCTCTACCACACTCCAAGGGCTGCTTCTTCGCTGCCCGGTGATGAGGTCCTTCCGGAAAGGCTTCAGCCCGTCAGCCACCAGGGCGTGGAGGGCCGGGCAAAGAGTAGTCAGCACCAGGTGCCCCACATCCGGGCTCAGCCGGCTATCTCCCAACTGGGCCTGGAGGCGGCGCGATGCTATTGAGTGGGTCCCGAGACCCATCTAGCCAGCATCCACTAATGCTCCTGCCCCCACCAACTACATGAATCTGCAAATCCCCAGCACCCTCCCTCCAACCATGTTTACCTTCTGAACCAAGTTCCGGGCAGTGCCGAAATGTGAGATGATTTTATCCACTGAGGCGCTAACAGCTATCAGGAGACCTGGGGAAGGACCCGGAAGGTAAGACCTCAAAACCACCAGTCTCCAGGTGGATGCAACCAAGGGGCTCCGAGTGGCTGGTTTGTGCCATTAGACCCTAAAAGCCCAAGGGACGCCTGCCTGAGAAGCAGATCACCGTAACCCAGAGGCCAGGTGTCAGCTCAACCGACCTTTTTTCTGCTCCTGCAGTTGCCCAGTTCCACTCTGGGCTTCTGCCATCCACAGGCGCTGGGCCCCGGGGACACCGGCGAATGACCAGGAACTACGCACTAGGTGAGGAAAGAAGGACTCAGCGACCTTACCAAAGGTGACCGAGGACGCTGGCACCCACACAGGGACCTGCCATAGAGTCCTGAGAAGGGGGGACTGGACCTCGAGGAACGCTGAGATCTTGGTCCCGGCGGCCGGAAACCCTGCACGGTCTCAGCACGCGCCGCCCCCAGGTCGGCTCCCAGGCCCCTCCCTCAGGGCACAGGCCCCACCTCCCCAAAAGAGCCTCGCGGAAGCCCCGGGAATCTCCGCCCGGCCCGCTGCGGCTCGGAAGCGGGAGGAAACTGAGCTGTGGACCGAGGGAAGCACGTGGGGAGCCAGGGCCAATGGACAGACAGACGGGCCAGTGGAAAGAAAGGGGGCGCTGAACCCAGGTCTGACGACTGCAAGGAGCCGGAAAGAGGAAACCTGGTCCCGCGCCTACCCAAACCCTGTGGGGCGGGATCGAAACGTCAGGGACCCAAAGGTTCCTGGGCTGCACCCTTCACACTCCTGGGGCAAGGCGGGTCCAGCCCGAACCGCGTTAACCAGGGGTTCCGCCGCGGTTGTGACCCAGGGTCCCTAACCATAGCTTTGCCGAGGCAAGCCGGAGACCCGGTGTCCAAAGCGGGCCCGGAGAGTGACAGGCACGCAGGGAGGAGCGCAGTAACCCCACCCAGCGCCAGCATGAGAGGAAGCCACACTCCTCGGTGCTTTAGAGTTTGGTATTTGCCAGAGTTGAAAGGTGGGACCCAGCAGTGCACCCTGGAAAAAGCTACCAAGGAAAGCTGAGCGAGGGTGGGCGGGGCCTCAACGTAGGCGGGACGAGCGCCCTGCGAGGCCGGGTCCGTCTTACGTAGCCTGGGTGCAGGCGGCGGGCTCCGGGTCCAGCGCGTGGCCTTCTGAGGACGCGGTGGCCGAGGTGGTGGGGGGGCGGGCACCTGGCGGGGTGGGGAGGCCACGGCGGGGAAGGTGCTACTTCTGGGGAAGAGCGGGGAGAGCAGCAGCGCCAGCTCGGGGCTGGCCAGGCAGGGCAGGGCGCCCCGAGTGGGGGGTGAATACGCTCCCACTGGGGATAGGCGGACCGGAAGCAGCTGTTCCTCGGGGGGGCTCGGTCCCCTCAGCAGCCGCAGCCGGGCGCCGGGCCACCCGGCCAAAGGCGCCAGGAGCAGAGACCCAGGGGCGCCTGCGCCCCCACCCTCCAAAAGGGGGCGCCTGTCGGCCGAAAACCGAAAAACTTGGGGCCCCGAGAGCAGGAGGGGACCGGCTGCAGGCGGGATTGGCAGGGCCAGGCACAGAGGGGAAGGAGAACAGCGGAACGCGCAGCCAGGCAAGGAGGAGCAGGAGAAAGAGGGAGCAGAAAGTTAGTCCCCAGCCAGAGGCTCCATCGGTTCCCTTCCCCGAGCCTCCCAGACAGAAGGGGTGGGAGGGGAGGTGTCGCGGAGTGACAGGGAGACTGGGCGGGGTGGGAAGCTTGGAACGTGGGCGAGGCCGAGGTAGGCCCGCCCTTCTTTACCTCCTCAGACTCCCCCTTACCTTCCGAGTCCGCTCGCGTGCCGGGCTGCTCTGCCTCGTGCGCAGCAGGGACCTCCTCGCCCACCACGGGGCTCGCTGTCTTTCGCTCCTCGGGCTGCCCCTCTGCGATGGGCTGCAGCCCTGGCCGATTCTTCTTCCTCCTGGGAGGGACAGGTGGGGGCGGAGGACGGGGCGGGACCAGGGCCCAGCCAGCTGGAGGATCCCGGGGCGGGACCGGCGGGGGCGGGGCGCGGCTGCGGGACCTGAGTTCCTTGAAGGTGGTGATCTCGCGGGGGGTTGCAGAGGAGCAGTTCTGCGACCCGCTGGGGGGCAGCTCGGAGTCGGGTGAGAAAAGGATGAGCCAGTCGCTGCGGTCTTTCTTGGCCTGCGGCAAGAGGGGCAGCCCCGGCCCCCGCTTGCGCTTCTGGGCCAGCTCGTGAAAGGACGTGATGGTCCGGTGGGGCGCCGGCTCCTCGCTGACGTCACTCGTCCATCCAGCGTCTGTTTTCGAGCCAGAATCGGTTATTCCTGTGTTGCTGCTCCAACCATCGGATTTTCCACTTTCTGTTTTCCAACCAGAGTTAGTATTTCCGTTGATTTTCCAACCAGAATTATTGTGCTCCGTGACTTTCCATGCAGCTTCAGTTTTATCTGTATCAATTTTCCAAATGGGATTAATTTTCCAACTGGGCTCTGTTTTCCCGGCATCGATTTTCCCATCCTCCACCTCGAAGAGCTCGGAGGTGGGGAGGTCTTGATCCCCGCTCTCGTCCTCTTCCTCCAACCTTGGGGAAGGAAAGTCCTGACCGATCGTTAGGGCGTTGCAGTTCGAGTCGAGGCCAGACCTGGGCGGGGAGGAGGCTCCGGAGCAGGAATCGGGAGAGCAGCAGAAGCTGTCTGGGGAGCAGTTGCCCAGGCCCACCAAAGCCAGTGGGGAGCCCTGATCCAAGGCGATGATGCTGGGCTGGGGCTGAGCATCCTCCTTGTTAGGCAGGTGCCGAGAGTAGACGGAAACGGGGGACTCATCGGGGCTGAGGTCAGAGCAGGAGCTAAGCGAAGATGAGCAGCCAGGGTCAGAGGGAGAGGCAGCACCCTCCTCCTCCTCCTCCTCCTCCTGGGTCGGGTCCGGCCGATTCTCTAGGCTCGGTCCGTGCTCCTGGCAGCATCGGCAGGGCACCGCTGGGCTGTTGGAGTTGGCATCTACCAGGGTCCCTCTGTAGGGGCCGCTGCTCTCCTTGCCTCCAGTATCGCCTGGGGGAGGGGACGTGCTTGAAGGCCCCTCCTGTAACTCAGGACGGCGGGACAAGTGCAGGCCCAGAGAGATGTGCTGGAGGTGGATGTGGTTGAGGTTGCAGAGTAAAGCCCTCTGAGGAGACAGCATGGTGCCTGCAACCGACAGAGTGGCCTCCGGAGAACCAGCAGGACCGGGCCTCTCGCATCCACCTACCTGGAAACGCAGGTGCAGTCCTGGAAGACAGAAATGATGAAGCCAGCCAGGGAGGGCATGGGCTGCAAGAAGGACACCGGGGTGACCGACAGCAACAGCGGGTATTGGCCTGGAAAGGCGCTGGCTGTTTTGGAATATTTTAAATGAGATGCAAATCGCCCTCGACTGGCCATTAGTTTTCACTGCAGTGTTTGCAGGTGGAGTTGAATATAAACCCCCGGGAATAGAGAAGGGCGGGTCAGAGAATGAGGCTGCGCTCTGGCTCTGCTCCGGCTCTCCGTGTCATTTCGGAGCTTCGTACAGAAAGGAACCCCAACCTTTCGGCAGCCATCTACCCCCGCCCTCTAACCTACCCCGAGAGGAACCCCAGGGAGACCCCACCCCAGTGAACTGAAATGAAATGGGCAAGGTATAAATGCAGAAAAGGGGCGGGAGTGAAGAGGCCTCCGAATCTGCACAGTTCCTTTGTGGTCTGCAACCCGCAGCCTTGGTCGCCTTCACCTCTCAACACAAAATCTGGCCATTCTGTCGGGCTCCCTCAGCCAGCCACCGCCCCACCCCTTCTCTATTCATTTTAAGATTTCCTCCTCCTGCCCCACCCATCCACACTGGCAGCCAGGCCAAGCCATCCTCACCGGAGTCCTCTGGATCTGCTCCGGCCTTATGCTGGAGGCTCCCGCGGTCCCCGCCTAGCGGGGTACAGAGCGAAGGGGAGGGGTGCTAGGACAGCCCACTCCGATGCGCAGCCGCACCCCTTCACGCAAGGGCGTGGCATAACTCAGACCCGCCCCTCCACTTAACGTCATGCCTGTCACCCACTCACAGAGTGCAGTGGCTTCACCTCCCAAGGAGCTTGAGAACACCACCCCTTGGTCCTGAGCCTGGCTCCTGTACAGCCACCCTCCCCTTGCCCCCTTTACTGCCTGATGCTGGACAGAACTCGGCTCCTGCACAGGAGCAAAAACAGACAGCAGCACAACAGTGTTACATGATAATTTATTGAGCACCTCCCTCCGTCCCTCCTTCCCTGCCCTTATGGTGTCCAGGTCACTTTTTCCGCTTGTAGATCTTATTAGCCAGCGCCAGGAAGATGGCTGGGGGCAGTGGCGCAGCATACTGCTGGATGAGGTTCATGAGATGAGTATAGCTGTCTTCCTCATATCGAAGGAATGTACCCGGCAGATCCAGCTCCTTGTATAGCTCTTTCACCTTGGCCACCTTCTCAGCGTCCTTCTGCCCGTAATTCTCCTGGAAAGCATCAGAGGCGGGACAATGGATGGCCTTCACTAGGGCCCTCAAAACTTCTGCACTCCCTCATCCAGTTCCCAGAATGCCTCATTTTCAAGTGTCTCTGGAGTCTGAGACCGCCAGCTTCTACTCCCCCATCCCAAAGGTTCAGACGCAGACTCAGGCCCATCTTTCTCTAGAGTTCCTCAACCTTTACAATGTGGAAGCTTTGGGCCAGATCATGGTTTGGGTGAGCTCTTCTATGTGCTGTATATTTGGCATCCCTCACCTCTAACCACTAGACACCTTTACCACGTGTTTAAGCTGTGACAAAAATTATTTGTTGTCATTGCCACATATCTCATCTGAAAACCACCACTGCTCTACCTTTCTTTTCTGATGGAGGGGGTGGATAGTCTTGCTACGTAATCAGGCTGACCTTGAACTCTGATCCTCCTGCCTCAACCTCCCAAGTACTGGAAATACAGAAGTGCGCCGTCATGCCTGGAGTCTATCCCATCTTATCAGCCCAGAGATTCCAGGTTCACCCCCTGGGCACCTCCAAGATCTGGCGCTGTTCCAGAGTAGCCCGCTGCAAACACTGAACCACCAGCCAGCTGCATTTGTTATCCTGAATGTCGGTGCCAATCTTTCCCGTCACACTGGGGTCCCCAAAGACATCAAGGAAATCATCCTAGAGGAGGGCAGCAAAGAAAAGATGAGGGGTTCCCAGGCAGGGCAGGAGGAAAGTTAAGGCCCCACTCCCTGCCTTAGCCTCTGTTGGGTTTTCCTACCTGGATCTGGAAGAACTCGCCCATCTCCAACAGGATCCTCCTGGCATTGCTGTGCTCCTTCTCCCCATCAATGCCAGCCTGCAGGGAAGCGGGAGCAGAAGCCACACTGCCTCATCTTCCACTGCCTCCAGTGGGGTCCCACCCTACTGCAGGCCCCACAGGTCTCTCCTTCCAGACATCCTTGCCCTCCCTGATCCAGAAGTCCTGACCAGCACTCCAACCTCCCTATCACTTATTTTGGCTGGCCTTGTGGGCACCTCCTGGAACTCTTCCATCTGGAATGGGCTCCAGATGAAGCGATTCTCAAGGTCCTTGTGAGCCTCAGTCACTTTGACCCTTCTTCCTAATCTTTTTGCCACCTCCAGTGTCTTTAAGGAAGCAAACTGCAGTTAATGTTACTGACAGCCTTTGAGTCCAGTCTCCTCCCTCTCAGCCTGAGTTATCTGCTCCTCACTCCTGTCCATACTCAGATACAGGACCCGCTGCATTCCTGCTTGGAGCCAAAGGCTTTCCTGTGCCAGGTTGATGTTTATAATCCTATGGGGCAGAGGATATAGCTGAGGAGCACAGTGCAAGGTCCTGAATTTGATTCCTGGTACCAAAAAATCAAAACAAAAACCACAAATGAAAAATCAGCCTTTCATTCTTTTTATTCTTTTATTATACTAAAATATACATTTGGAGCCGGGGATGTAGCTCAGCAGAACAGCACCTGTCTGGTAAGCATAAGGCCCTGAGTTCGATTTCTAATACCAAAAATAAATAAATAAATAAAAACAACAACCCTGCGAGGAGGAGGCTGATCCAATTTTACAACTGAGGAAATAGTCAAAGCTGATCGTGGTGGTACACACCTGTAATCCCAGCACCTAGAAAGCTGAGGTAAGTGGATCACTGTACCTGTACTACATAAGTGACTTCAAAGCCAAAGACTAAGTGACTTTCTCTCTAAGTGACATAGCCATTCAATTGTCCCAGTTATTTACTCTGTGCCTTCCTGTCCCAGAGCCCATGTTGGGCTGTGAGGCTCAGGAGGCTAACTCACCATGTACATGGCAGCAGCAACAGGCAGACAGAAGGAGTAGAAAGCTGTCTTGTACTTGACAAGAGATTTGTACCTGTGTAGTGGAGAAGATAAACCACTCAGAAGGCAATGCCCACTCTGCACAGCTTCTCACTGGCCAGACATGCTTCCCATGAGGCTCACCTCTTTTCAGTGTATTTACTGAGATCCACATGGTCCTGAGGAGCTGTGATGACATCTAGAGTCTGCCCAACCTCTGTCTGATAGGTAGTCTAAAGGAAAGGAACATGGTCATGAGACAAGACTTCTCCAGATACGGGACTGCAGACATCCAGGGCTTGCATCTCATGCCCCATCCCAGCTGACAACTGAGAAGTCAGAAATTGAGCTGGAGGCATGGAAACTCCAGACCCACATTCACGCAGGTACCTTATCACCACCCATAAGGGTGTGCGTAGCTTAAACCTGTCCCCCGCACTTAGCATCATGCCTGCCACCCACTCAGACCAAGCTCAGTGACTTCACCTCCCAAGGGGCTTGAGGACAACACCCCTTGGTCCTAGGCCCTTCTTGGCACAACCACCACACTCCCAGCCCTCTCGACTTCCTCTTTCAGGCAATCTCATGAGCACATCCTAGAGGCCAAGGCCACTGTGGCAACCTCTGGGCACAGGTGCTGACTGGTAGCACACCTGCAGGAAGAGCTCAAGCAGGTTCAGGTAGTAGGGCTGCTCTCGGCAGTAGAACTTCAGCAGACGATAGATACAGGCTTCTAGGAGGAGAGCATCATTGATAGCATCCAAACCTATGCCTGGCTGTTAGGGGCAAGAGAAAACAAGTCATTTATCTCTGCCCTTCATTTCTACCTAGAACTGTCACACCACCACCAGGCTGCAGGCAGTCACCTCCCCATGGAGGAGGGCCTGTCCTTGCCCACATTACCTTCTGATACCAGCAGACTTTTCCCCGCCGGGTAAGGGATGAGTCCATAATATCATCTGTCACCAGGAAGAAAGCTTGCAGCTAGAAAAAGGAAAAGATCCCAGGGCCCTTTACTATGCCTTCTGTGGGCAATAGCACAGATGCTCTACACGCTCCCTGTGAGTTGGGAAGGACCACTAGGGTGGGAAGGCCAAGGGCTTGTGTTACAGAAGAACTTGAAAGGTGACAAGACCTCTTTGGCTCAGATTCACTATCTGTAAGATGGGGCAACAATACTTATTATCAGGGTAACAGATGAAACTCTGACATCTCTTTTTTTTTTTTGTCTTTTTTCCTTTTTATCGGTACCAGGGATCGAACTCACGACTGCCTGCTTGAAAGGCAGGCGCTTATGCCACTGAGCTAAATCCCCAGCCCCCAACATCTCTTATTTTTAAAGAGAACAGAGTTGGGGCTGGGGATTTAGCTCAGCAGCATAAGCACCTGCCTTGCAAGCAGGCAGTCGTGAGTTCAATCCCTGGTACCGGAAAAAAGAAAAAAAAAGAGAGAGAAGAGTTGTACCCAGGCTGGCCTCAAACTCCAGGTTCTCCTGCCTCAGCTCCTAAATACTACAGCTACAGGCATGTGGATTTCTGTTAGCAGACTATAAAACACTTTCAGATAAGGTACTCCTTGCCAAAAACTACAATGAAAGATTATCTCATCATCAACTGAAAACACTACAAAGCCACAAAGGTGTCACATGCCTGTAATCCCAGCTGAGGCATGGGGATTCCAAACGTGAGCCAATCTAGGCAATTTATCAAGACCTAGATGTAGCTCAGTGAAAAGTGCTTAGAGTTCAATTACCAATATTGCAAATAAATACATATATACATACAAAAGACATCTTTAAAAAAACGTAAAAATCATTTCTTAGGCTGGGCATGGTGATGCACACCTGTAATCCCAGCACTCAGGAGGCTGAGGCAGGAGGAATGCTGCAAGTTCAAGGCCAGCCTAGCCTACATAATGAGTTCAAGGCCAGTCTGAACTATACAATGAAACCCTGTCTCAAAACAAAAAAATTAAATTTTTTAAATGTCTTTATACGACATTTTTTTTTTTTTTAATCGTTACTAAGGATTGAACCTAGGGCCTCACATACTAGGCAAGTGCTCTGCAACTGAGGTATACATTCACCTCCTCTCCAAGTCAGAGTCACACTACCACTGTGCTACCTCCCAACCCTCACTCTTTTTTTTTTTTTTTTTTTGGTGCCGGGGATCAAACTCACAACCTCACGTTTGCCAAGCAGGCACTTAGGCCGCTGAGCCTGTTTTTGTTTTTTGATACAAGGTCTCCCTATGCAGTTCAGGGTAGCCTTGAACTTGCCATGCAGTTCAGGCTGGCCTCAAACTCTAAGCCTTGGCCTCTAGAGTGGCCGGGGTCCCACACCGGCTTCTAACACCTCGTTCCACTCCTTTTTTCAAGACAGGGTCTCATTATGCAAGCCTAGCTGATGTAGTCAAGGCTGGCATTGCAGGAAGATCACAGTGAGTTTAAGGCTACACTTGACAATGGTACAAAGATACTCTCTCAAAGAAATTAGTGGGGGAGTACAGCTTGGGACATAGTTCAGTGCCATAGGCCCATAGCTCAACTTCCAGAACTGGAAAAAAAAAAAAAAAAAAAAAAAAAAAATATATATATATATATATATATATATATATAACCCAGACCTCCTACCACACAGTAAGGCTTTAGGCTAGGCCAGCAAACCATATAAACTTTCAAAGACCAAGAAGCCCAGAAAGAGAAGGCAAGGAGCTGTGAGGATGGAAGTAAAGCAGAGACATACAGGACAGCCTGTGCGCTGTCTTGGGGAAGCAGCTCCACTTGGCTTCAGCCAAGTATGTATGTTATCAAACATATAGATCCAGATGTTGCAAACTTCCAACTAATGCCAGGAATCTGGGTTGTTTTTTGGTTTAGTTCAGTTTTACAGTACCAAGAACTGAACACAGGGAGTGCTACATCTCCAGCCCTTTTTATTTTTTGACAAGTTGCTGCCAGGCTGGTCTCAAATTTCGCTATCCTCTTGCCTCAGCTTCATCACAACTGAAATTGCAGGAGTGTATAGCCTCACCTCATGGCATGAAGTTTAGAGATTTAGCTTAAAGCATTTTCAGAAACTTCCAGTGGGCTGCTAGTGTTCAATTTTTGCTTTACAATAATCTTTTTTGGAAGGAACATGGTTGACTTCCACTCAGAGAGAAAATATGACACCTTGCTGCCAAATTCTGTCACTTTTGGCAAAAGAGGTTCTGTTCACTGATTAATCCTTAAGTAAGTCACTGTGCCTAATCTGGCTGTAGCACTGGGCCCAGGAATACCTTGACTCTCCCTTCCTCACATAGCACACCCATTTAAAACAGCTTCTCACCAGTTCCACACACCAGCCCACGGTCATTGCTCGTTGCAGACTGTCCGCATCCTGTTTCCTTGAGTCCACCAGCTCTCGGAATGCCACTAGCACTGTCAAACCCCGGTTGTACTTGCCTCCAATGGCATTGTACTCCAGGATCTGCAGCCAGGAGAGAAGGACAGAGCATCAGGGTACACAGAGCAGTGACCATGACTTTTCCTTTACAATAACACCTAAACACAAACTCCCCCTCTCCAGAGAGCCCTTGGATTCTTTCTTCATTCCATCCCCAGAGTCCCATAGCACAGCTAGACGAGTTGCCAAGTGCCCAGTGCCTAGCAACTTTCCCTGGTAAATGCAAAGGCTCCTGCAGACTCAATTCTTCTTCACCGGAAATGACTAAATTTTGCTCCAAACCCAGAACTCTGGGAAAACACCCGTATAGAAACAGTTGACTTGCTCACGTCTCCCACCTGATTGTACCCCCAAGCACTTCCTCTTCACAATCTATCCCTACTGTCCCTACTTCCTCCTTCCCACAATCCCACCCATCTGCCAGTGAAACACCTGCATTGAAGACAGTGCTCCTCCACAGTTTGCCAGAGGAAGCTTAGAGGAGAGCCAAGTTGTGAGCCATTTCCCCCTCCTCCAATGGCACTTCCTCCTACTAGGGCCTTTCACTGTGCCTTTTACTGCCCTGCTGCCATCCAGAGCTAACTCAGAGGGAAGATATCCCTTTTAAACTGGTCATGGTGGCTCATGCCTGTAATCCCAGCACTCAAAAGGCTGAGGTAGGCGGATTGTTGGAAGTTCGAGACCAGCCTGGGCAACAAGGTGAGCTCAAGACCACCCTAAATTCATAGCAAGACCCTGTCTCAAAAAGACAAAAGAGTCCCTCTTAGTCCTTATTGCAGAATAGAAAAAGGTTCCCCCTCCCTTTGCCTTGGTTCCCTTCAGACAGATGAAACAGACCACATTCATAAAAAGAATATTACTAGATATTTCATGAAAATAAAGGGAAAAAAATAAAAGAACATGTTACAGCAACTCTCCCTGTCCTACAATAGGGATTTCTGACAATACAGTAACTCCTTTCCCTTAGCTCTCTGCAGAGAAATACAACCTCAGATGGCCTTCCCCCTAGATGTCTGCCACAGGAACATCTTAACATTTCAGGACACAGGGTCAAAGATTTAGCAGGTTCAAGGACTCTACTGCCAGAAAAGCAGTTTGGATGGTCCACCTTCTACACAATCAAAAGTCAGGGTGATGAGCTGCATTAGTATACCTGCCCAGACCCCAGTGACTCCAGGGATGACCCAGAGTCACTCAAGTGAAAGCCTCAACCCATATCCACAAGTCCCCCCACCCAGGCCCTCAGTGAATGTCACCCACATGCAGTGACAAAGTCTCACTTCCTCAAGTCATGAATCCCTCACCTCCTTGAGCCGGGCAATGACATCTCCTATTTCTGGGTGCCCTATGTCATCTTCAGTCAGCACTCTAACAATCTGAGAGAAGTGCTGGATGAAATTCTGCATTTCTTGAGCATAAACATCAGATTTCTGCTCTCCATTCATCCTGAGAGAGGAGCAAAGTGCTCTGAGAAAAGAAAGAACAAGTAAGAAACTTGACCAGGTGTGCCCCTCCCCAAAGCTCCTCCTAACCACACTCACCGAGGCTCCTCTGTCCACACTTGGCACCAGTAGCGGGCACCGTGCCAGGCCCCCAGGACTGGGCACCCGTGTATCAGGGAGGGGCTCCGTAGGGAACCTAGCCACCTCTCCCTGGGTGCCCAGCAGGGGGCTGGCAGCAGGAAGACCCCTACAGATCTCAGCAAGCGGGACAAGGGCATCGTGGGGGTGGAATAGGGAAAGGGCACGTGCACTCCCTGCAGGGGCAAGCAGCGAAGGCAGATGCAGGGAGACAACACCTGTATCACCCCCAAACCAAACTTTTGCCTCCTGGCCTCCCGCCCTATAGTGGCCAATATCTGGGTACAATTACAGATGAATATGTAGAAGACAAAAAATATTTCTGAGTGACTGAGATCCAACAGACCTTCACTTAAAACAAGGTAACTAAAACAACGCATTCAAGGTTCTGTGCACAAGGTGGTGGAGATAGCGCAAAAACGATACCAGGGATAAGGGGCTGCAGAGGACCTCAAATCACCCATTGTACAGAAACCAAAGGTTCCGGGAGGTAAAGAGCCAAGGAGCGGCAGACACAAATCTAGAATCCTGATCTACGCGCCGGGGAGCGGGCAGTAATGAGCCGGAACCCGTAGGTGCTGCGGGCATATAGTTTGCAACACCGAAACGGATTCCCGAGCCTCACAGGAGAGCTGGGACCACTCAGATGACCTCGGAACCGCTCCGGGAAGGTGGAGAGGGCTGGCAGTAGGAGTTAATCGGAGGTGCGGGCATCTTTGGAGCTTCAGGAAAGTACATGAGCAGAGTTGGGAAGTTTCCTCAAGAACAGAGAGGCCAGCCAGTCCGATCTACGGACTCCTAAAAGGTCAAGCCCGGCGCAACAGGCTAGGATCTCCGTGCGTCACTTTATTGCCGGAAGTAAGGCTAAGTCTGAGACCTCTACCTCCAGCCCCAACGCGCAACCATCCTCACCTGTTCTGGACGCTTCTCCTGCTCGGTCCAGATTGTTGGCGGGGTAAACCGAAAGAGGGTCCACGCTCGGCGCTGAGCCCTCTGGGTCGGGTAGTTCTCGATCTCCTCTAGCTGGCAGCAAGACTATGAAAGACTAGACTACAAATTCCGGCATTCCTCGGAAAGGGGCGGAACGAGGTGAGCGAGCGTGACTGGCGCTGTGGAGGCAGGCAACCTTGATTGGCTACTTACCCTCGCGTGAGTATGGGGCTCTGTGACGGACGACCAATAGGAGGGCTGCTCGCCTTGTGAAAGGTCAGGAGACAGCTTTAGGGTCTAGGTGGTGTAGGGCATGAAGCCAGAAGCATTTGAGGCTGGGAACTCTCAGTCTGGCTGTAGCCTTGGCTCTTTGCTTCAGTTTTATTCTCTTCGCGTACAGCTGACTAGCACGTTAGTAAAACCCCAGCAAAACAAACTTACCACCTATTCTTAGTCGGAAAAATCACTTAAAACCCAGGATCTTCAGTTGACTTTCCTGAAACTGGCTTTGCTCATCTGTTGAATGAGATAGCTGGAGCTGGGTTCCCTCTCCATCCATTCACCACGCAAAAATTATTTACTGCCAGCTGTGGTGGCTCAAGCCTATAATGCCTGCACTTGGGAAGCTGAAGTAGAAGGTTCTCGTGATCCTGTGTAACGTAGGCTAGAGTGGGAGCTGCCTAAAAAAAAGGGGGGGTGTATTTTAGCGACATAAACACCTTCCTGGCAAGTGAGGGGTTCTGAGTTCGATCTCCAGTACTAAAAAAAAAAAAAAAAAAGGTGCTTATGCCGCTGAGCTAAATCCCCAACCCCAGGATCTGCTTTGTGGAAGGAGAGATGTTCCTGGAAATTGAACCCAAGGTCTCACCCATGCTAAGCAAGCATTCTACCACTGAACTCCATTATCAACTTTTTTTCTTTTTTTTTCTTTCTGTTTGTCTGTCTGTCTGTCTGTCTGTCTTTCTTTCTTTCATTAATGAGACATCATTATCTCCCTGTGTAATTCCAGCCTGTGCCAACCTGGGCTGACCCCAATTTGAAATCCTTCTGCCGCAACCTCCTGAGTCCTGGGATTACAAGTGTGTTGCACCATGCCCAATTCTAAAAAAAAAAAAAAAAAAAAAAAATTAAAGGGCTAAAGACATAGCTTAGGGGCAAAGGCCCTGATTAAGTCTGGTTTCTGGTTTTGTGTTGTTCTTTTGTGTATTGGGGGTTGGACCAGGGCCTTTACACTGAGCTACATCTCTAGTTTTTTGTACTTTTTTTTTTTTTTTTTTTTTTTTTTTTTGAGACAGGGTCTCACTAAGGCTAGTCTCAAGCTTGTGATCTTCCTGCACTGGCCTCCAAGATAACTGAGATTGCGGGTATGCACCATCATGCCAAACTCAGAGTTTCTGTTTGAGCTGGTGAAAAGTTTGGGAAACTGGTAGTGAAAATGATTGCAAAGCATTATAAATGCACTTAATATCCCTAAACTGTATATTTCAAAGTGATTAATTTTATCTTATAGTTTATCACAATGAAGGGCCCAGACCAACCCTATACCTCTGGCAGTATCCTCACTTGTGTGAGTGAGGGTTCCAAGGATGGATTTCAGGGGATCCAAGACAAAAAACATGAGGACAACCAAGTCCTCTCAAGAGGAAGGAAGAACATATAGCAGGCTAAGATAGATTGTTGCTAAGACTGTAAAAGTTGGTTCTGGGTAGTATATATTGTGCTATTCTGTTGTCTGCATAAAAAAGGAAAAGATTGAGCCTGGTATGGTAGCTCACGCCTGTAATCCCAACACTCGGGAGGCTGAGGCAGGAGGATCGTTTGGAGTTCTAGACCAGCCTGGGCTACAAAGTGAGCTCAAGGCCAGCCTGAACTGCATAGTGAGACCCTGTCTCAAAAAAAAAAAAAAAGACCAAATTAAAAAAAAAAGAAGGAAAAGATTGTACATCATTTGTTTCTGACAGAAATATCAGGGAAGGGCTGGGGATTTAGCTCAGTGGCTTAAGTGCTTGCCTGGTAAGTGCAAGGTCATGAGTTCAAACCCTGATACAAAAAAAAAAAAAAAAAAGAGAGAGAGAGAAAGAAAGAAATATCAGGGAGGGTGCCTAGAAAATTCAGAAACTGGTGAGGTGTTATGGGGACCTGAGCAGTCGGGGAGGCTTAGTGAAAAAGGTGAAGTTCTTCACCCATATCTTGTACCTCTGGAACTTGTATATTGCCAAATACCTATTTAAATAAATGGACACACATTTTGAAGAAATTCTGCGGCTTAGGGTGTCACCTCCGGAGCTCTCCTACAGTCAAACGGTCGCTCCGTGTTCCACGTGCAGACAACAATGACTCGGTGCTGTTTTGGAACTACGCTCACAGGCTTCCACCAACATTATCGTCCCGCAGCCTTGCGAAGGTTTGTTATCTCAGACTGCAGAGGAAGAAACTGAATTCCCCGCTTTTTTAAGAGGCCATGTGCCCCTTTATTGTCACCAGGGACCTGCGGCTCTCGGGCGCCCCCTGCAAGCCGGCCGAGGACCTTCCCGGCGGAGACCCGAGGTTCCCAGGTGTACAGATGGAGGTAGCCTTGGGCATACTGTAGGTGTGCGAGCCCGGGAGAACTCTGTGAAATCCAGCTGTTCCCGTGTGTGATTCTGGGAATGTGTATGTGTCGGTGAGTGGGAAGCGGTAAGGTAGAGTGCGTGCATGTGTGTCTAGGTGTAGCATTGACAGCCTCAGATCTTGACTCATTAGGGCCCCAGTGTTAGCTCTGCAAAGCCACCCTGACCCCCTCTCTCCTGGGCCCTTCTGTGTGCTGGACACAATTCCCCCATTCGTTAACCGGTCAAAGCTGAGTGTATGGCACACACCTGTCATCCCAGCACTCAGGGAATTGAGGCAAGATGGCCATGTTTGTGATTGAGTGTGTGTCTGAGTGTGTATGTTTGCAGGGAAAGGACAAAACTGATACACCTAATTGTAGAACCCTGTGGTTGGTTTTTGTTGTTGTTGTTGTTGTTGTTGTTGGTACCAGGAATCAAACTCATGACCTTATACTTGCCAGACTGGTGCTTGTGCCACTGAGCTATATCCAGCCCCTGTGCTTGTTTTGTCTTGGGAAGTCCTTGCTACTGTGTAACACACACACACACACACACACACACACACACACACACACCCCACTATGTAGTTCAGGCTGGCTTCACTATGTAGCCCAGGTTCCTCTTGAATTTGCAGTGATCCTCCTGTCTCAGTTACCTGAGTGCTGAAACTGTAGGAATAGGCCACGCCCAGCCAAAAGGGAGCAAGCAGCAAAAGGGACCATGGGCCGAGAATCTGTGTAACCCATTCTTTTGCAATATTCAGACACCTCCCTTTCCCTCACCTTAGGACTCTGAGACAGTCCAAAGAAGTACAGAATGGAGCTGAGTGGTGATTCCCTTGGGCCTGAATCTCAGCTCTACTACTACTGGCACTGCACATACACACACACTATATATAGGCACCTCTAGGTTCTTCCCTAGAGCCTTGACATATATGTCCATGACCACAGAAAACTCCTTTTCTCCCTTTGCCCCTGGTGTTTCCTTCTTTCAACATGTTAACATCAAAGAGCTCCTCCCTTTCATCTCATCTAAAATACATTCCCAGGACTGGGGATTTAGCTCAGCGGCATAAGCACCTGCCTTGCAAGCAGGCAGTCGTGAGTTCAATCCCCAGTACCGATAAAAAGGAAAAAGACAAAATTATAATAATAATAATAAAATACATTCCCAGCCAGGCATAGTGGCATGTGCCTATGACCCTGTGACTCTTGAATTCCAAATATAAGCCCAGCTTGGACAACTTAGTGTCTTAAAAAGAATTTTGTCAAAATTAAAAGAATAAAAATGGCCCTGATTTCAATCCTTAGTGCTATAATTTAATTAAATTAATTTAATTTCATTGTTTTGTTTTATTTTTGAGACAGGGTCTTGCTCTATAGTGCAGCTGGCCTTGAACTCACTATGTAGCCCAAACTGACCTCAAACGCATGGCAATCCTCCTGCTTCAACCTTCCAAGTGCTAGAATTATAAACATGTGCCACCTCTCTGGGCCATAATTTAATTTAAGACATTCTCCTGTTCCATCTGTTCCAGAACCATGATCCCTGCCTCAATAGCACTTACAAAGTATAGTTTCCTTGATATTTTGTTATAATCTCTCTCTCTCCCCATTATATTGCTATAAATTCAACTGATAGGAAAGACTCAATTTTTTGTTTGTTTGACTTGGTTTGGGTTTTCAGTACTAGGAACTAAACCCAGGAAATGAGCACTCCTATCTGCCTGGACTCTGACTTCTAACTTTTTTTTTTTGTCTTTTTCTCTTTTTCATTTTTATTGGTACTGGGGATCGAACTCAAGACTGCCTGCTTGCAAGGCAGGTGCTTATGCCGCTGAGCTAAATCTCCAGCCCCTTTACTTTTTTCTTTTGAGACAAGGTTTTACCTTATTGCCCAAACTGGCCTCAAATTTGCAATCCATTTGCCTCAGGCTCCCAAGTAGCTAGAATTATAGCTGTGTGTCACCAGGTCTGGCTAGGCTCTGTCTATCTTGCTCACAACTGTATTCTCAGGGCCTATCAAACATGAGGTACTTGATAAATATTGGAAGGTAAATGGTAGAGAATGTGATGATGATGATGATGATGATGATGATGATGATGATGATGATTGATGGTGAAATCCACCTCTGGAGAACCCTACTGTTCATCAAAGCTAAACCTACAGCAAGAGTCATACAACAGAGGTAGCCAGGAAGTACCTACAGAGACCGAACCATACCACACCCAAACAGAGCATGTAGGGATTCCTAAGAAAGAAGCACTAAATGGTAGGATGACGGGTCCAAAATCACTTATTAGAGGACTTTATGTTGAGGGGGGCTACACTGTATCCTTTCTGTGCACAGCAAGATGAAGAATGTTCTACCTGGGTAGCGAAGGTTGTTGGGTTATGCAGTTTTTGTGTGGGTTGAAGAAATTTGCCTCAGGTAGGGCTAGCTCCTATGTTTAGCAACCCCATGTTCAGCAACAGCCTGAGGTTTGTCAGCACCTAGGAATACTCAAGACATCATCTTGGGTTGTGGCTGCCCACATCACACAGTGGTCTCTGTATTCCTTGGTCAGGACAAAGAAAACAAGTGGGGAAACCGAGGGACCAGTCACCTATCACACTATGAAAAGGTTTCCCTTCCTATTTCTTCAGACTTAGTGGCTTCGGGAACACCCTGAGCTCTAGATTCATCTAGCATTCGCTTCAATAAAGTGGAAAAAATAGAGATGATTTTTAAAAATCTCTATTCAGGTTGATGACTAGGCAGTGTGAATGGATTGAAAATCGATCAAAAAGATGGGTGAGATAGAGAAATGGCAGAGGCAGGAGCAGAGAGCAGAGGTCTTGGGGAGTGGTTCTGGAGGGACAGGGCTGCCCACTGGGTGTGTGCCTTCTGCATTCTCTGGCTCCTATAGATAAGACCAGCAGTTTTGTCACTTTCTCCTCTCAGTGCGCACGTTTTGGAAGCATGTCAATTCCTAACAGTCTACCTCAGCAGCTCTGCCCATGGATCTCACAGTCTCAAAGAGACTTAGCCAAGTCCGTTCTCATTGGAGCTCCAGGAGGTAAGAAGGGGAACAGAGGAGGAAATAAGCATGGACATCAGGAGTGTGGCAGAGGACCAGGATGGATCTGTGTCTGTCAAAGTGTAGACCCTGGTCTAGGCCTCCTGTCCAGGTCCTGCAGGCTGGTGCACGGGGCACTCCCATGCTGCCTGGACTCTGAACCTTGGCATACAAGCTGGAGAGACACTAGTGATACTTTAACTAGTGTCACTGCACAGCCCAGCTCAGCCCCAGGCACTGGACCTCAGGGCTGGACACAGTGCAAAGCAGATCTACAGAGATGGACTCCGACTACAGAGGCATGGAAGGTGAGACTAGACACAGGGCTTCACTGGACCAAACTCATGCCCTGGGCCTGAGGTAGCATTAGTGGCACATGGAAACTGGGCGCAGGGGAGGCAATCCGTGCCAGGTGTTGCCAGAAATAAATGAGGACCTTGGAAGAGGGAACTGGGTAATCCTGGCATGGATAATGAAATCCTACTATGCATATGGTGGCAGGTCGAAGAGGGGGAGCCTGGGGACAGAAGTCAGGTATAGGTGCGTGACTGGAAATTGAGCCTAGAATTGGTAAGATCTAGATCTGAGTCTCATCTTCGTTACTTAGAAGCCACATGCCCTTGGGTAATATATTTTACTGTTCTCTTTTGCCCTATTGTAAAGTCAGGATGTGAGTATTAGTAAGAGTATCTGTTCCATAAGTCCCTTGGTCACGTGTACATGATGCCCATGTACAAGGTCATGTGTATGTGATGCCTAGCACAAAGGGAGAGTTCTTCACACAAGGGAGTACCCACAGAAGGCGTGTGGGAGCTGAGATGCAGCCTCTGAGCCCCTTCTACTGCAGGGCCGGCAGGGTACCTGCGGCGAGCCAGTGTGACCCAGCTGACCCAGGAGCTGGGCACCGCCTTCTTCCAGCAGCAGCAGTTGCCAGCTGCCATGGCTGACACTTTCCTGGAACACCTCTGCCTGCTGGACATAGACTCAGAGCCAGTGGCTGCTCGCAGCACCAGCATCATCGCCACCATTGGTAAGGCCATCTTGTTGTGCTTCCTTAACTTCACTGTCTTTCAGCACAGTGCCATGTTTGATACAACTATTCATTCAGTAATTATCTTTTATTGTTGTTTTTTGCAGCACTGAAATTTTTTTTTAAGATAGAATCTCACTTTGTAGTTCAGGCTGTCCTTGAACTCACTATGTAGTCTAGGCTGCCCTCAAACTCATGGTAATCATCCTGCCTCAGCCTCCTGACTGCTGGGATCACGGGTATGTGCCACCATGCCCAACTATGTCTAGCCTTTTTATCATTTTTTTTGTTTTTACTAGTCTGACAGTCTTGTGTGTTGCTAAGTCTAGGCTCATACTATAATCCTCCTGCCTCAGCTTTCCAACAGGTGTGCATTGAACAAATATTTGTTGGGCACGTAATAGGCAAGGCTTGGGACCCAGGAGTGGGTGCAGATGGAGGGAGTGTAGATCAGAGAAGAAAGCAAACAGCAGTTCCCTTAAGGAACTGATACCTTTGCTGGATAAAACAATAAATAATAAAACATTTATTGCAAAATAATGTGTTAGAGAGTAACAAATATTATGGGAAAAAAGAGAGACATGGTATACAGTAAGGGAATAAGGGATGTGAAATGGGAGACAGGTTACAGCCCCAGACAGGAAGGGCAGGGCAGCCACTGGGAGACAGTTACAGGTAACAGCAGCCATTAGGAAGCTAGAGTACCTAAAAGCATTAAGGGCAAGATAGATGGGAAGAGACAGGAATGAGGGAGGACAGGGCAAGGGTTCATAGGCCATTAGAATGACATTGTCCTCCACTCGTGGAGGAGACTACGCAATCTTGAGCAAGCTCTCTGTATGTAATTATGTACATACGGTTTTTGGTTTCTTGAGACAGAGTCTCTATGTATTTCAAGCTGGCTCTGAACTCAGTAAGTAGCACAGGCCGGCCTCAAACCCCTGGCGATCTGTCTAGCTCAGTCTCGGCAGTGCTGGGATTGTGGTCCTATGCCACCAAGCCCTCCTGTTCTACCAGAACCACTTGCTGCTGGACTGAAATAGGTTGGGGACTGGCGGGGTTAGGACAGAAACTGCTTCTGCGGCACTTCTGGCTCGGCCCGGGTGGTGGCGGTGGAGGCTGGAGGCAGTGAGAAGTGGTCAGATTCAGAAGGCGCCGTGCGGGCGGAGCCCGTGGGATCTCCAGATGGACCCTGTGGGGATGAGGGTGAGGAAGAGGGAAACTGGAAGGCGAGAGGCGGAAGGAGGCAGCGTTATCAACTGGTCAAAAAGCTGGTGGAAAGTTACAGGAGAGTCTTCAGGAGTCCAGCTGAGATGTGTCCAGGTATTGAAGCACGTATTAATCATCCAGGGGAGCCAGGAGTGTGGCACACCCGTAATCCAATCCCAGCACTACGGTGGCGAAGGCTGGAAAAGTATGAGCTCAAAGCCAACATGGATTACATAGTGACTTGGCGAGACTCTAAAATAAAAATTAAATTAAAAAGGGCGGGAGACGTAGCTCATTGAGAAAGCTGTGGGTCCAGTCCAAAAAAAAGGAACATGGTGGAGGAGGATCACTGCAAATTCAAGACCAGCCTGGGCTACAAAGTGAGCTCAAGTTCAGCCTGAGCTGCATAGCAAGACCTTGTCTCAAAATGGGAAAAAAAAAAAAAAAAATTCAAGACACAGAAACAGAGAAAGACCAGATGACTAGGTGTATTCTGAGCAAGGTGATGGGTTGATTGTCTCCCAGGTTTAGAAGGAAAATCTGAGCTGGGTCTCTGGTTCCAGGGCCGGCATCTCGCTCCGTGGAGCGCCTCAAGGAGATGATCAAGGCCGGCATGGACATTGCACGACTCAACTTCTCTCATGGCTCCCACCAGGTGGGAAGGGCGAGAAGGGTGAACCGGAGGTCGCCGGGTCCTAGGCACTTTCTCCTGAAATTCCGACCCGCTCCGCCTCCAGTATCACGCAGAGTCCATCGCCAACATCCGGGAGGCAGCGGAGAGCTTTGCAACCTCCCCCTTCAGCTACAGGCCGGTGGGCATCGCTTTGGACACCAAGGGCCCTGAGATCCGCACCGGGATCCTGCAGGGGGTGAGAAGGGGGGTCAGGGCTGGGGGTGGCGGTCAGGGGCGGCTGGTGGGGACTTGAAGCTCACTTCTCTGGCCCTAGGGCCCCGAGTCCGAAGTGGAGATTGTGAGGGGCACTCAGGTGCTGGTGACTGTGGACCCGGCCTTCCGGACCCGGGGGGACGCGAACACCGTGTGGGTGGACTACTGCAACATCACCCGGGTCGTGCCAGTGGGGGGCCGCATCTACATTGACGACGGACTCATCTCCCTTGTGGTCCGGAAAATCGGTGCGGACCGCCAGGTCCTTCCTGCCCACCCCTTGGTGCCCCCTTCACCCTTAAGCCCCTATACTCTTGTCACCCTATACTCCCCACCCATCTGGAGTCACCCACACCCAAACTCCTATCCTAACCCTGGGGTGGGGCTGAACTCGTGGGTTGGTCGTCTCATACAGATTTCCACCCGCCACTTATTGTGTGTGGAACCCACAACAAGGCCGAGAGAGAAGGGCAAGGCACGGGTCAATCTCCTGAAGGCCTATCCAGCGTTCCCCCTTGTCTGTAAGCCCAACCTCTCTGCTAATGGAAGCTTGCTCTCTCCCTGTCCTCAGGCCCAGAGGGGCTGCAGACTGAAGTGGAGAGTGGTGGCATCCTGGGCAGCAGGAAGGGCGTGAACTTGCCAGGCGTCGAGGTGGACCTGCCCAGCCTGTCAGAGCAAGATGTCAAGGACCTGCGTTTCGGGGTGGAACATGGGGTGGACATCATCTTTGCCTCCTTTGTGCGGAAATCCAGCGATGTGGTTGCTGTACGGAATGCCCTGGGGCCAGAAGGACAGGGCATTAAAATCATCAGCAAAATCGAGAATCATGAAGGCGTGAAGAAGTGAGCCTTTTACTGTCTCTTCTGCCTGCCTCTCCCTGGTGTATCCTGCTTTGTTCCAGCCCTGATTCCTCCATCTGCCCAGGTTTGATGAAATTCTGGAGGCAAGCGATGGCATCATGGTGGCACGAGGGGATCTAGGCATCGAGATCCCAGCTGAGAAGGTTTTCCTTGCTCAGAAGATGATGATTGGGCGCTGCAACTTGGCGGGCAAACCCGTGGTCTGTGCCACACAGGTCTGCAGTGAGCCTTTGGGGCTAGGACGGTCTGAGGTTTTAGGGACACTGAGGGAAAATACCCACACCTTAAGTCCATAGCACATCCTGCTGTCTGGTGTTTGACCCCCAAATAATGAAGTTAGGTAGAGATACCATGACGCACCCACTCTTTTTTTTTTTAGTAAGAAGGGAGTCTAAGTCTGGCACTCGAGGACTATTTGTCTCAGTCTTTGACACCTGATTTGGCCCTTGGACTTTCCACTGCCTATGGGTACTGTTTTTTTTTTGGGGGGGGGGTACCAGGGATCAAACTCAGGACTTTCACTTGCTAGGCAGGTACTTTTGCCAATGAGCTAAATTGCCAGCCCCAAATAACATGCTTCTCCTTACAGATATGCTTAGGAAAGTGCAAGGTCCTGAGTTTGACCCCTGGTACCAATAAAAAAAAAAAGAAAAAAAATATGCTTAGGAGTTTTTTGTTTCTGTACTGAGGATCAAACTCATGACCTTACACTTGCCAGGCAGGTGCTGTGCCACTGAGCTACATCCCTAACCCTGGCAGACCCCCATTTTTTAGGTGAGGAAACTCAACTGCCCCAGGGTCACACAGTTTATATCTTTAATCCTGGCTTTAAGGGGTCTGGATATAGGGGTGTCAGGGAAAAACCATGAGCAGATTTCCCACCAGTGTGTGACTCCTAACATGCTGCCATCCATGGCCTCCCCCAGATGCTGGAGAGCATGATCACAAAGCCCCGGCCGACACGAGCAGAGACCAGTGATGTAGCCAATGCTGTTCTAGATGGGGCCGACTGCATCATGTTGTCAGGGGAGACTGCCAAGGGCAACTTCCCAGTGGAGGCCGTGAAGATGCAGCACGCGGTAGGAGCTTAGAATGAAAAGCAAACGGGCAGGAAACCAAACCCCTTCTGGACCTCAGTGTCTCTGTCCAACCTGACTTCCTGTTGCTTACAGATTGCTCGGGAGGCAGAGGCTGCAGTGTACCACCGGCAGCTTTTTGAGGAGCTACGCCGGGCAGCACCTCTGAGCCGTGACCCCACGGAAGTCACTGCCATCGGTGCTGTGGAGGCTGCCTTCAAGTGCTGTGCTGCTGCCATCATCGTGCTGACCACAACTGGCCGGTGAGGAAGATGCTGGGAAGCCCAGACAGGGTGTTACATCAGGCATAGGCAGGAATAGGCCATAGCCTGGGTGTAGGCTGATCCTCGGGGGTGAAAGATAGTGCCCTAGGGCAAGAAGAGAAGCCCCTATGAGAGGCGGAGGCTGGGAGAGGCAGGACTTGGAGTACCCCAGGACTCATGCCAGAGAGGTACAGGGCACTGGCAGGGCACATGGCATCACCGAGCACACTAGCTTTGGGGCCGTTGGACTCTTGGGGCTGGGGACAAGTCCTTTTAGCCCACAGATTTACAACACTGAGATGTTGCTCAAAGCCCCAGTAGGTCTGAGTTCACGTCTTTGCTCTGAAACTCAGCAATGACACCTTGGGTAACTCACCGGGCTCTGTAAGCCTGCTCATCTCCTCAGGCTTGTGAATTAGCCATTTGTTCCTCATGGGGTGCTGAGAATTAATAAGAGACATGAATTCTATGTAGTTAAGTGCTGTATGATGTACGTTCTCTAAAACTTTTTTTTTGGGATAGGGTCTTGCTATGCAATTCAGGCTGGTCTTGAACTCACTATGTACCTTGAATTCATGGTTATTACCCTACCTCAGCCCCCCGCCTCAGCTTCCCAAATGCTGGGATCACAGGCATGTGCCACCATGTCTGGCCACTTTATGTTTCTTTTCTCTTTATCTATTTGGCATATCTTTTCTATCTCCTGTCTTCCTTGTGTAGTAGGAAGAAAAAATATTCTTATACTGGTTTTGCAGGGCCCAGAGAAGTATGATGACCTACTCAGGCTCACACAGTTTGTTGGTGACACCTTGTTTACTGGTTCAACACCCATTTGCTGCTCTGGGCTGACCTTCTCTGCCTCCTCCAGCTCAGCTCAGCTTCTGTCTCGGTACCGACCTCGGGCAGCAGTCATTGCTGTCACCCGCTCTGCCCAGGCTGCGCGCCAGATCCACCTGTGCCGAGGAGTCTTCCCCTTGCTCTACCGTGAGCCTCCAGAGGCCATCTGGGCAGATGATGTGGATCGCCGGGTCCAGTTTGGCATTGAGAGTGGTGAGATTCCAAGACCTTCCTCCCTTCCTGGCACTTGCATGAAAACCATCCCCCACACCAGCTTCCCACACCCACTCAGATCCTTGCCTGTCTCCTCTGCCCCAGATTTTCCCTCCAAGATTACAAAAACTCAGAGGTAAAAAGAGAGAGAGACTGAGAGGTAAGGGACTCTAATCAGGGGGCGGTTAAGCTGAGCCATGAAGAGGGAGAAGGGCAGGGCCCAGCTGCTGCCTGTCCCAGATGGCTAGAGCTCATTGTAACAGTGAGGAAGCCGAAACATCTGGAACTAAAATCAAATTTACAGGTAATCATACCTGATGTCTTCTTATCAGCATAGCCTCAGCTTGCTACTTAGCAAGATGTACGCTATTCCACTCGAGGACATGTGACCACTTTAACATACCACAGTGGTCACGTTCCCTGCAGGGCCTGGGTTCACTTCAGGTTCCTCATTCCTTCAAGGTGGCCTTGAGGCAGGGAGTGTAGCAGCTTCCCCTTACAGGGCTACCTGGCCACCCTCAGTGACTGGCTGTCATCTTTCCTTCCCCTAGGAAAGCTTCGTGGCTTCCTCCATGTTGGGGATCTGGTGATTGTGGTGACAGGCTGGCGACCTGGCTCTGGCTATACCAACATCATGCGGGTCCTGAGTGTCTCCTGAGAGGCCCTCTTCCTCCAACCCAGCCCCCCACCCCTTCCTTCCCTACTTGGCTCCCTCCGACACACAGCCTCTGTCTCTGTACACCCACGCTCCCAATCTGAGACCACATCTGCCATCTAGCCCCATTCTAGGGCACCCCTCCTCCTCTCTGTTTCTCACAGCCCTTGAAAGTCTGTGTCCAATTATGTGCTGGCTGTCCAGCAGCACTGATCCTACATTCTCCGTATCTAATCCCTAACGTGATCCTTTAATCCAGATCCTTTAATCTCAGCTTGACTGGTTAACTCCCTTTCTCCAGGGTTCCCATCCCTGGGGCTGGGGAGAGGAGACAGGGCCATCTTGTCCACCATGGCTATAGAATCACTATTTCACAACACTTTGTGTCCATGCAGCCTATTGCTTTCCTTTGTGGCCCTCATGGTCACCTGGGAACAATGCCACCTCCTCCTGATGGCCTCAAACCAGGACAGGTTATGTCCTTGTGATGACTGATAGAGCCATCAAAGCATGCTCTGAGGGCAGTTGGGACAGACGGTTCCTGGGATGAACCAGGAGCGAGCACATCTTGGCTAGCACAGCCTCGGTGCTGGGTTTGCAGACCACTTGCCTGGCCGCTGTCATGATACCTCATGCCTGGTGGGATCCAGTGTCCCCCTCCTGCACCCAGAAATTCCTTCACACCCATTTTATTCCCAGACACAAACCAGGAGTCAAAATGAGTATCTTTTCTTTTTAAACCCAGCTGTTTCAGAGCAATAATAAAACTTTCCCCATACACCAAGAACCCGGAACTCTCGCAAGGAAAGAAAGGAGATTTAAGGCCCTGGGCCCCCCACATTCTTTTATGCTGCAGAAGAGGAGAGGGGGACAGAGTGGATGGGTAAGGGATTATACTTGTCCCTGAGAAGGCAAAGGGGCTGGCTGGGTTGCCCTTCCCCAGGCTTGGACACCTCGGGCCCTCCTCTTACTCCTGCACTAACAGCAGAGTCAAGAGAAAAACTCATCAGTGAAAACCATCTTCCTCCCCTTCTCAGGCAGCCCCTCCTGTCCTTACCTACATAGGGAGAGGGTTCGAATATTGCTGATGGCATTGTTTGAGGACCACAGAGGCTGGCATGAAGGGACAGGTAAAGGAATCGGTAAACAAAATAGGTTGGCACGTCAAATTAGCAAATGAACAAATAAGTAAAATTAATAAATAACTGTATAAAGAAGACAAAGAAAAGGTCACGTAAGGGTTCAGCTACTTACCCCCACCCAAGGGAATCTAGGCTAGTACACTAAGGGGATGCCAGTTGTCCTTTAGCTTCAGAGGAAGACACCACAGGGACACAGAAAGAGGCAGCTCCTAGCTTAGGCAAAGACAGTCCTACCACACAGACAGATGCGTATTCCCACTCAGAGGCTGTAGACTGGGAGGGTCCACAGGTGGCAGTAAGAAGCCAAAGGTGATACGAATGCCCACACTCGGGACCCAAGATATTTGTCAGCAGCAATGGAGGCACAGGTAGTTGACAGTACCCATCTACACTAAAGGGACAGAAAGATAATCACAACAGACTAGCCTTGCAGGGCCATTGCTAGGAAACAAACATCTAGTTACTGGGCAGTGATGGTTGTGGCAAGTATTTGTGCTTGCTTAGTAAAGAGAGGGGGTCATAGGTACAGGCCTGCACCTGGCAGGATCAGGGCCAGGAAGTACCTGGGCAGAGGACTCTGGGTCACTTCTACTTGGCAGTGGAGACACAGTGCCCAGCCTGGTGCCTTCACTGTCGTAGGCTAGGTACACAAGACAAATGGGTGAATGAACTAAGATATCAGACAAGCTGTGGCTGCTTGAGCTTAGGATACGAGAACTCTTCGTGGTGATCAGGGAGGCACTCTTTTGAGTCCTCTGGACCTTCCCCAAAAGGCATCTGCCCTCAGGCACATACTGTTGCACCCTAAGAGCTAAGGCCTGTGTAACCTAGGGTTTCACATATTGGCAGAGAGCTGAGGGCCCCGGGGGGTGACTGGCTCAGGCACTGGTGGCCTGGGTGGCTGGGATGTCCCTGTAGGCTTGGACAGGATCCCCGAGGGTGGGAGGCGCTCACTTCCTGAGCCCTTCCGCCCAGGAGAGCCATCACCTGTCACTCGCTGAGGCAGAGAAGGTTGGGAGGCTGAGAGTGGGCGGCCCCGAGGTCCTAATCTACGTCCACCGCCTCCTGGGGGAGGGCCCAGCAGGGACACCTGGGAGCGCCCTGCCCGGGAAAGGCTGGCATGGAGGGTTCGGACTGATGGGGCAGGCAGGCGGGAGGTGGATGCCCATGGCCCCTGTGCCAGCAGAGGGCCAGCTCGGACAGGTACCAGTGGGGAGGCTGGGGAACCTGCTGAGCGCCGAGCAGAACGAGCCAGGAAGGTGGCTGGAGAGTCAGGGGAAAGGGACAGAGGGCCACGCTGGTGAGTCAGGGCAATGGCCACGTTGGAGGTGACAGCAGCTGCTTGCAGAGGTGCATGCACCAGTGGCTCCCACAGCACTGGCTTTCCGCTGAGCAGAGCTCCTGTGCCTGGGGCCAGGCCACGAACACCCCGGGCCATGTCCCTATCGTGTTGGACCAGGTGCTGCTCCATGATGCCACTGCTGCTGCCTGGACTTGGTTCTGAGGGTTTTCGATGCAGTATGGAATTCTTCTTGCCTAGAAGTCGCCCCAGGAAGGAAGAGTTAAGGATAGGGAAGGAATTCAAGATAGATGTTGGATACTGAAGAATGTAAAGCTACCTGGGTGCAGTCAAGGGATGGGGTGGCATTGGGAGTAGGGACTGGGAGGACTCAGGAGTATGGAGAAGCTGCTGGGACAGGGACTGAAGACGGGTTAGAAGGAATGGGTATGGATCAAGATGGAGAGGTTGAGGGACTGGTACTCAGCAGGAGGCATCAGGGCAGGGGGACTGGATAAGATCTCCAGGTGTAAGACATGCTGAGAACAGTGGGCCAGTGTTGAAAGTCCTGTTGGGGGCATTTGCTGGGACGAGGGGGCTTGGAGTGTGACGTGCTGGACTCCTTGCTATGGAGATGGGGTGAAGCACAGCTGGGACTCAGAGTGGACAGGGTGGACAGTCCTCACCGATGCGGCGTAGCCGGTCCATGGCCACAGTCTCAAAAGCCCGGCGCATCATCGGGAATTCCTCAAGCACAGCATTGAAGTGGTCCACACTTAGGGAGTAGAGGCGGCAGTAGGTGTCGGCCCGAACACTGGCCGTGCGCCGCCCCCGAGTCAGCAGGCAGATCTCTGCAGAAGTCAGAAGAAGGCTCAGAACCACTGTCCTCAGAATCCTCCCTAGACTTGGGAGAACCTAATGCTTAGCCTTCCCCTTTACTCAGAATCCCTAAATGCTCCAAGAATTGTCTCTCTCCAGACCTGCACAATTTCTGCGCAATTCTTCTTGATTTTACTCTCTTCATATTAAACTGATAAGAATAGCCAGTTATAATGGCATATAGTGTAATCCTAGAACTTTGGAGGTTGAAGCAGGAGGATTGCTATGAGTTGGAGGCCAGCCTGGGCTACATAGCAAGATCCTGTCTCAAAAAAAAAAAAAAAAAAAAAAAAAAAGTGCAACAAGCAGGTCTTGCTGGCCTCCAGATTTCCAGTGACTCCATCCACTTTCAGCCCAGATGCAGCTCCTCTGCTTCATCCCCAGGGATATAGCAGGGACAACTCACCCTGTGTACCTCCCTTCCCATCTCAAAGGATGAATACCAAAGACCATTCTAGAGGAGAAAAGCAGTGCCAAAGTGGGGAGGGCAAAGGGCACCTGGACAGAGCTAATGGACGTCTGTAATGACTTGGGGCTGGGAGGTTACATGAACCTCAAATCACTTTGAGCACCAGCTTCAGATCCGCCCCACCCCATTGCCACAGGCCAAGTCCCTGAATCATGCTGCCAGGACAGCTCCATGAAGCTCAAGCCCCTGGGACAGTTCTGCTTCATCCCTATCTTTCCTAAATGCATAGGATCCTTAGATGTCAGTGGGTAGGAGTCCCAAAAGGCCCTCCATCCCCATAATTGCAAACCTGCCTGTGAACTGCAATCTCCTGAGAAGCTTTAAAAACTATAGACCCTGGGCCCTGACCCAGCTGCCCTCACTGAGCAGCCCTGGGCTGGAACACCACAGCTGGGTAGGGACTCTGATCCCAGGGAGCAGTTGCCCTCTATCTAGTGGTTGTGACCTTACCACCCTCCCTGAGGCCAGCTAACCCCCAAAATAGGATCCATCAGTCAGACGGGTGTCCCGGACGCCACGTGCCAGCACACTGAGCAGGCCGTGCTGGATAAAGTACATCTTCCTCCCCACAGAGCCTTCACGCACCACGAGGTCCCCCGGCTGGAAGACCTCAAAGCGTAGCTTGGTGAGAACTGCAGTGACAAAGCTGGGGTCGGCGTGGGCAAACAGCGGCATGTGGGCCACCAGGCCCCGGCAGGTGAAGTTAATGATCTCCTGGACAGAAGAGGGGCCTGTCAGACAGGCTGTAACCTCTGGCCCAAGATGCCCCCACCAAACCCATCTTTTTTCCAGAAACTCTACCCCTTGGGTCAATATCTGCCAAAAGAGAAGGATGCTGCAGGGACCCTGCACCATCCTGAAGCCCTTGTCTTCAGAGCACTCCCATGGGGCCTCATGGAACCTCCCCCCAAATAGAAACCCCTACAGTCCTTTCATGGATACTCTACCTTCTTAAGATGCTTAAGTCAGCCCATAAACTCCCTCCCCCGCCGAATACTTGACCTCCTATGAAGCCCTCTGCAAATCTTCCTCCGTACAGGAGCATCCACTGATAAATATTCCCACCCTAGAGAGCAGAAGCCCAGATCCCAAAAAGTTGTATTCAGAGCCCAGCCTGGTCCCACCTCTCTCAGTGGCTCACTCAGTTCCCCCAGGATGCTCTCTTCATTGAACATCTTGCCCTGGTAGCGGTGCTCATAGTACTCATGGATGCGCTGCCGGGTGTCAGCTGGCAACTTGTGGAAGGACATGTACTGTTCCACCTGCTTGTACTGCAGGGCCAACCCATGGCCAGCAGGAAGAGGACACAGGGTGTATGGAAGATCAAAGGTCAGATCCAGATGAAACATGGAGCCAGATATAGGTGCACGTGGCCATACAGGACATGTGAATAATGGTGGATAGAGATGACACATACCACCGTGACAGGAAAATGAACATATGAGCAGAGGAGGGGTCCAATGACAGAGGCATAGGTCCAAACAAGGAAAAGGTCACACAGGGGATGGAACAAATGGACATGGGGCAGGGAAGAACACAGAGACCCAACAGGAGCATATATCAGAATGGGCCTTGCATCTAGCTACCCAGCCTCGAGCACCTCCCCATCCTCCCCTTCACTCTGCTGTCCCTGCTGACCTTCTCTTGGTACTGGCGCCGGGAAGAGTCCAGGGACTGGATGAGGGCAGTTGCATGACCGATGAACATGGCGTAGCAGGTGGCGCCCACAATCATGCTGAGCATGGTGAGCCAGACGTCAGGCATGCCCACAGGTGCCTGCTGCCCATAGCCAATGCACAGCATGTGGCTCATGGCCTTGAACAGGGCATGGGAGTACTGGCGGCCCCAGGAGTGGTTCTAGGGGGCAGAGCATATTGCAAAGCATATTGCATGGCCCCTTCTGAGCCATATTCTGCACCTGTCCATTTCTCTTTTTGTTCTGGCTGCCCCTTCTGCTTCAGACCTTCTTCCCCTGGTGGTAGGGAGACCTGTTTGGTTCTGGGGTCCTCAAAGCAAAAGGGAACTCTTGTAGACTGGGGCATTGGTTTTTGCATAGGTTTCTTTCCTTGCCTGTTTTCTCTAATACAAAGATACTTCTGAATCTCTTCCCCTTCTCCTCCCTCCTTCCCACCTGCTACTATCTTCTTTCTTAATCATCTCCACCTCCTGCTCCCAGATGCTCAGACAGAAGAGCCCTTAGAAAGCCCAGGAGTGGCAGAGCTGTGGGGACTTCTCACCACCATGCGGTTCATGGAGACCCAGCAGTCAGGCGGGAAGTCCTGCAGCATGGGGACCAGGAACTGCAGACAGCCATCCCAGTGACAGAGCAGCAGCATCATCCCAATGAGGTTGAAGATACGAACCACAGCGCTGGCCAGGTCATAGGTCATGTGAAAGATCTGAGAAGTCCGAGGAGGGGCTGCTATGGACAGGAACCTTCCCTGCTGGTCCTCTAGTCCCAGCTTTGCAAATTCTCTTTGAACTTCTACCTTTCCCTAGCCTCCCTGAATTAAAAAACATGGCTATTATTTATTTGTATAATTTTATAGCACACATATGTAGCTAATACAAAGTAGGTTGTGCTAGCAATCTCATTGTGTGTGTGTGTGTGTGTGTGTGTGTGTGTGTGGTGCTGGAGATAGAACACAGGGCCTTGCACATGTTGCATATGCCCAGCAAAGTCTACCACTGAGTTATGTCCCCTATCCCTTTTTATTTTGAGACAGGGTCTCACTAAATTCCTCCAAACTGGCCTTGAACTTGTGACCCTCCCATTTTAGCTGCCTGACGAGCTGAGATTACAGATACATACCCCATGTCTAATTTTTATTACTCTCATATATTGTCTGTTCTAGGTAGGAAACTGAGATGAATCATGTTGGTGGCTTTTTTTTTGGTACCAGGAGTCGAACTCAGGACCTCATGCTTGCCAAGCAGGTGCTCCCCCAATAAAGTCAATCTTATGCCCAGAATTACATAAGCATGACAGCAGAGACCCAAAGAAACATATTGCACAACTTGCTCAGATGTAGACTGGACAAGAGCAGGGGTATTTCACAACGTAATGCCCCCAGGGTGTGTGTATAAGGATTAATGACCACTTTGTTTCCAACAGGTAATTTAACAGGTGTGTGTGTGTATACATGCACTACTGGGATTGAATCCAAGGTCTTCATACTGAGTTACAGCACCAACACTTTTTTATTTTTTAGTCTGAGACAGGGTCTTGCTAAATCATTAAGTTGCCCAGCCTGAGTTTGAACTTCTGATCCTCTTATTTTAGCCTCCCAGCGTACTGGGATTGCAGGCATTCATTACCACATCCTGAAACTTCTTTTTTTTTTTTTTAATTTATTTTATTTTATAGTTTTTTTTTTTAATTGGTACTGGGGATTGAACTCATGACCACCTGCTTTCAAGGCAGGTTCTTATGCCGCTGAGCTAAATCCCCAGCCCCCACATCCTGAAACTTCTTAAGTACTTCGATTCTTTTTGTTTTTATTTTTGTTTTTTGAGGCAGGGTTTCACTCTGCAGTTCAATCTGGCCTTGAACTTATTTTTTAGTCCAGGCCAGCCTCAAACTCAGAGCAATCCTCCTGCCTCAGGATTACAGGTGTGTGCTGTCACATCTGGTCACTACTTTGATTCTTTTTTTTTTTAATTTTTTTTTTTTTTTTTTTTTTTTTTTGTCTTTTTCCTTTTTACTGGTACTGGGGATAGAACTCACGACTGCTTGCTTGCAAGGCAGGTGCTTATGCCGCTGAGCTAAATTCCCAGCCCTCTACTTTGATTCTTAAAACCAAACTGTAACATTCTCATGTTAGATAAGAGGAAACCAAATCTCTTATATACTAATAAATAATAAATCTGGGGTGTGGGACCAGGAATATAGCTCAGAGCACAAGCACCTTCCTGTCAAGTACAAGATCCTGAGTTTGATTCCTGGTACATCAATCAATCTAGGATGTGACCACAGGCAATGAGATTTGACAGGCTCTATCATGAACCATTAAGCTTGCCCTGAAGCTCCAGCTCCAGCTTTCTGTGTACCCCACAGCATCCAGCATCTACTAATTCTAAAGTGTTTGTCTAGTTGTTGGGCTTCCTCCAGTTGTCCCTAATTATCCAGCAAAGGCCTCATTATCCAGACCCTTATTCTGTCCCTGTTTCTTCCTCACAAATTTTGGAAAGAACTCAACCATGGAAGCCCCACATCTCTGCCCTGCTCCATAAAGTTACCAGAAGGCCCACCCATACATCCTGCCCGTGAAGGGTCTCTGATCCCCCTGCCCACCTCCCTGCCCCACCTCCTCCCACTGGTGTATGTATCTGATGAGGCGGGAGAGGCGGAGCAACCGCAGTAGGCTGAGGATCTTGGTGAATCGAACAATGCGCAGGGCCCGAGCTGTTTTGTAGACCTCAGCATCCAGCCGGGGCTCCAGCTCCACCACCAGGAAGATGTAATCCACTGGGATGGAAGAGATGAAGTCAACCAGGAACCAGGTACGCAGGTAGCGAGTGCGGATGGCCCGAGGTGCTAGCAGGATCTCAGCGCCCTCCTCTACCACAATGCCCGTACGGAAGTTAAGCACCAGATCCAGCAGGAAGAAAGTATCAGAGAGGACATTGAAGACAATCCAAGGGGGAGAGTTCTCTTCTTTGAAGAAAGTGATGCCCACAGGCAGTACAATGAGGTTCCCCACCATCAACAGCAGCATGATCAGGTCCCAGTAAAACCTAAGGTGGGAGTAGGATGTGGAGTAAGACTACTGTGATATCTCACCAGCCACTAGACTGAGAGAAGCTATCTGGCAATTCCAGGAGTGGGCAAGAATATAAAATAATGGAATAACCATTTATAGCCCAAGGGAGTAAAACTGAGACCACTACTTGGAAAACAATTCAGCATTATCTGCTAAAGGCTAACATTTGCATTTCTTTTTTTTTTTTTTTTTTTTGTCTTTTTCATTTTTATCGGTACCATGGATTGAACTCACGACCGCCTGCTTGCAAGGCAAGTGCTTATGCTGCTGAGCTAAACCCCCAGCCCCAACATTTGCATTTCTTGCCATCCATAACTTCCTTTTTTAGGTTTTCTTTTTTTTTTTTTTTTTTCACTTTTTTTTTTTTTTTGAAAACAGAATTGACTAATGTATTCCTTTAAGCCCAACCAGTGGAGGTCAAGGTTATCTTAGAAGGAGGTGATGTTTATGATCATCCCCTTCCTTCTTGGAAAGCTGTCATCACAATCCACTGAAGCTAGTGTCTGGAAGTCATCCTGGAATTCATCCTCCAAGTCAGAGGAGTAGGCCTCATCCAAAAAACACTAGGCTAGGAACAACACTGATAATCAGGTTCTTCCATCAAGGCCATCCCATCTCTGGCCTTGATGTCAAATATGGGCTGCTACTTACCACTGCCAGTTTGGAATCCCATGCTTTTTTTTTTTTTTTTTTTTTTTTTTTTTTTGGTACCAGGGATCGAACTCACGACCTTACGCTTGCAAAGCAGGTGCTTATGCTGCTGAGCTAAATCCCTGGCCTTTTTTAGGTTTTCTTAGACAAGAGAAACAAATACTATGGAAGAAATATATGAGAATGCTTTTGCAGGATTAACTTTAGGAACAACCCAAATGTCCATTAGTAGAAAATGGAAATAGTCAGGCATGGTGGCGCATGACTGTAATCCCAGCATTCTGGGAAGGCTGAAGCAGGAGGATGTCATGAGTTCAAGGCCACCCTGAGCTACATAGTGAGGTCAAAGACACCCTGAACTACACAGGGAGGGGCTGGGGATTTAGCTCAATGGCATAAGCACCTGTCTTGCAAGCAGATGGTCATGAGTGTGATCCCCGGTACTGACTAAAAAAAAAAAAAAGACAAGTGAACCAGGTATGGTGACATATGTCTGTAATCCTAGCTCTGTGGCAGTCTGAGACAGGAAGATCCCAAGTTTGAGCCCAGGCTAAACAATTTAGCAATTTAGTATCATAGATAACTATTGTATGATCATTACTATGTAAGATTTCTGCATCATTATCAAGCATTTTTTAAAAAATTAAAAAGTACCAAAAAAATAAAGTGCCATGGGCTAATTTTACAAGGTTGTTGCAAAAAATTTCTACGGAGACAATGGATGTAGCAATGCCGTACAAGCAGTAGTTGGTGTTATGACTCACCTACCCTTTTTATTTGCAGACCTCTGGAAATGTTGTTGCTTCTCTCATCTCCAGCTCTTTACCCATTCATCTTCTAGGATTTCATGTACTCCTCATCTTTCCCCACCTCATTCTTCCTCCCCAACACAGTTGGACTCATGAATCCTGTTTCTCCATGAAAACCTGATCATCCCTGTCTGCGGTGGGAGTGGTTTTTCCTGCCTCTCATCTGAACTGAGTGTTCCAAGGATGTCCCTTCCCTCATAGCACTTGGGGTGAGGGGTGCTGTACACACAGAGGGGCCCTGAGGCAGCACAGTTTGACCCCTATGTTCCTTTCCTTCATCGACCTTCCTGAGCCCACTGGACTCTGAGCCAAGCAAGGGCATGCGCACAAGAGAGTACATTGCTGTGGCAGAAGCTGTAGAAAGAGGTCAGGAGAGAGCTGGGGGAAACCTCATTCAAACAAAAATCGCTGGATAATCTGAGGGATTCAATTTCCTACAGTGCTTTTAATTCTAGGACACATCTAATCCTAGCATAAACCCAGGATACAGACTGTCCTGATTGCCTGCCAAATCAATTCTTTCATCCTCTCAGAGACTTGATGGTTCCCAAGTCCAGTCTCCAGGAAACCTCTCAGACTGTGAGCTTTCATTCAACAACAAACCCTTGATCCCCTCCCCCTCTCTCTTGGGCTCCTGAACTGTGAGACACTGAGAGAAGGAGGGAAAGAGGGTTTGCCTAACCAGCAGAGCATCTTCACAGCCTGACTCATGGGCGGTCACAAGCCCAGAGGGTGATGAAGGAGAGGGGATGGAGAAGCAGCACCATTCTAAGGGGCACATGGCTTCTGAGGATGTGTCTGAGGGTGAATTGTAGGAAGGGAAAAAGCACCAAGAGAGACCAGAAAAGGTGCGCCACTGGGGTGGAGAGTGAGGTAGGGGAAGTGAAGAAACAATGGGAAGAAGAGGAACATTTAGGGAGATGTCTGGATTAAAGATAACGTCTGGGTCTCCGACTGTGTTTTCAGCCTCCAGACTCAGACCTCATCCTGTTTCTTTTCTCTCCCATGCACACATCCCCACCTCCCCCAAAAGCTGTCCTTCATTTCCCCCAAGGACAGGGCTGCTCTCTCCTCCCCTGCCGACCTTCACGCAGAGGTGCAGCCTGATGGGGACGGAGAAACGGCCCTTCCCTAATCTCCGTTCCTCCTCTCTGGGGTAATCCGGACTGAGGTCTGCGGGGCTCGCGGCCTCAGTTGCTGGAAACTAGCCCCGCCCCGCCGCACCCCATCTTCAGCACCAGGGACAGCGACCAGCCGCGGTCTAGCCCCCTACCCTCCCCAGGGTCCGGGTTGTTTTCCGGCTGAATGAGGCAGGTGCTAGGGGTGAAGTAGGCCAGAACGGAGCTAGGCTTCTGTCTCAGGCTGACCCTAGGGCTTGGGATACGACACAATTTCTCAGATGCCAAACAACAGGACTGCAGGAGGCAGGGGCTCCAGACTCAGGTAGTCTCTGGTTCGGAGGGAGTGCAGAGGGGTCCTGTGTTGCTGGCACGGAAATACATGGTCTCTGGAAATCCCTGATGTCGGCCTGCCAGGTCGGCCGCTTAGCCTGACAAGTCACGTTGGACCTGTGGCCGGGATATCCTGCCCAGGAATTCCTGGGCTAGGTCGGGGTAGGAGACTCCTGCCTCAGTCGGGACATTTGGGTGACAGCCGAGGATGGGCGGGCTCGGACCTGCGTCGCAGCCCGTGGGGTGGGATCGGTGTCCCCTCTCCCTGCCGGCCCCCAGTACCGGAAGTCGCTGTAGGGGTGGATGATCCAGGCCCCCGCCGACTTCACGCGCTCCTGCTCGATTTCCACTGCTTTGTGGCTGCCGAACACCCGAAGCGAGAACTTGTTGACTGTGGGCTGCAGCAGAGTCCCGAGCGGCCTCCTCTTCGGCTCGGGCGCAGACCCCGCGGTGGGACCCGAGGCCGCGGCGGTCGGCGTGGGAGCCGCGGGAGGCACCGCCTCCAGCCCAGGGGTCGTCCCCTCTCTGACCCCCGAGGCTGGCAGCCGCTCCGCCTCCATGACGCCTGCAGCTACGCACCGGGCTTCCAGAACCCCGCCGCGGCCATCGGGGCCCTGACCCCTGGCCCTGGGAGACGGCGCAGCCCGGGGCTGACAGCCTCGCCTCACAGACTGGAACTGCCGGCGCGCGGCGCGGAGGGGGTGTGTGAGACAGACGGTGGGCAGTGAGCCGTACGGCGCCCCCTGGCGGGGCCGCGCGCAGGCGAGGCAGGGCGGGAGGGGGACGCGGGGACTCCGAGGTGGGTGTGGCCTCGCGCGCCCGGGGACTGGCGAGGAGCGGCGGAGCCGGGGCGGGGGCGGGGCGAGGGCGGGGCCTATCTGGGAGGTGGGGCCGCCTGCTAGCGGCGGGAAAACCGGTCCGCGTTGTGCAGCTCCCGGAAGGTGAGGAGTTGCAGACTTACGCTCGGTATTCTGTTCGGATTCTGTCTCCTCTCTGCACTGTCCTAGGCATATTCTTTCCTTTTGAGCCCACTAGTTGCTTGGACTAGTACACTCCTAAAGCGTCCTTCCAGCCTTCACCAAAGGCAATGCTGCCCCTCACCGAGTGGACGCTGAACACACAAGATACAGTACAAAACACCTAGCTTTACAGCTGCTGCCCATCTGTGCCTGAAGAAGAAAAGGCATTTAGGATGCTATCAAGGGTGTTATACCCTAGACATTTGGAACTATGCCAAATTCCTCTGTCTCCGTTTCTAATTGCCACTCCCCTATTTCAAACCCTCAGCACTTTTTCACATTTAAATTGTTTCAGAGACCTCTAAAAGAATCTTCAACTTCCCCAGCCCTGTTTTTTAAAGATACTGGGGTGGAACCAGGGGTGCTGTATCATTAAGCCACATCCCTGGCCCTTTTATATTTTATTTTGAAGCAGAGTCTCTATAATTTGCCCAAACTGGCTCGAATTTGAGATCCTCCTGTCTCAACATTCCAATTCTAGGATTTTAGGTTTGCACCAGCACACCAGTCTTAACCCTTTATTCACACTCTCCCAGTTTCCTCTCTAATTCAGCTTCCTTTCTGACACTGAGGTTTTTGCTGAGGTTATGGTGCTTCAGGATCCTCCTCAGGAGTCAGCACCAGTGGCAGGAGACAGGACCAAAATCAAGTACTGCAAGACTGCCCCTTTTACTAGCTGCTTCCTCAACTATAAGCAAACCATGTACTGCCAGCACAACTACCTGGACTCTCACCATTGCCAGAAGGCAATGACCACCAAAGGGGTGATGTGGCTGGTACCAGCATGTGTATATGTCCTTCTGTCCCATGCCCTGGATCTCAGCCTAGGATGAGAGATCTGAACTGGTTCCATCCTGCTTCTCAGTCCTTTTCCTCAGTGGTAAAGAGGGACCTAGATATATGACAGTCCTTACCCTGGAACCCTGAAACATAGCTAATAATAAAAACTCAATGAAAAAGAAAATCAAAATATACCTGTATCATTTGTGTAAAGTCCTTTAAAATTCTCCATAAAATCATATTTAAACTCCAAGCCTGGCATAGTGGTGTGATCCCATCACATGGAAGGCTGAAGCAGAATTGCCACAAGTTCGAGGCCAGCCTGGGCTACATAGTGAGTTCAAGGTCAGCCTGAACTCAGAGCAAGATCCCGAACAAACAAATTTAAATCTCTTATCATGACAAACTAATGCACTGCAAAATTTGGACCTAGTTTCAATACCTCTCTGCTGGCAACCCAATGTGCTGAGATAGGTTTTTCTGTCTTGTTTCCAGACCTTCACAAAATATTGTGTTTTCTCTGTTTGACATTCTCCAACTCTCTCCAACAGCTGTCTCAAATTTCATCTCCTCTAGAAAACCTAGAAACACAGTTGTAGGGGCTGGGGATTTAGCTCAGCAGCATTAGTGCCTGCCTTGCAAGCAGGCAGTCGTAAGTTCGATCCCTGGTACCGATAAAAATGAAAAAGACAAAAAAAAAAAAAAAAAAAAAAAAAACCACAGTTGTAATCCAGGGCTTCCCCACTCCCACTCTGATACAGGATCTTGCTGTGTAGCCCAGGCTGGGCTCAAAATCAGCAATTTTCCTGCCTCAGCCTCCTTAGTGCTGGGATTCTATTGTGCACCACTACACCAACATCTTCAGGTTATACATCTTCAGGTTATTTTGTTTCCCTTCCAGTTTTCCTTTGTTATCTTCAGATTATTTTGTTTCACTTTCAGTTTCCTTTTGTTATTCTCAGGTTATTTTGTTTCCTTTTCAATTTTCCTTTCCCTCTCTTTCCTCTTTGCCTTGGTACTTGGGAATGAACCCAGGGCTACACCTCTAGCCCTTTAAATTTTTTTTTTTTTTTTTATCGGTACCAGCGATCGAACTCAGGACTGCCTCCTTGCAAGGCAGGTGCTTAAGCCGCTGAGCTAAATCCCCAGCCCCTAATTTTTTTTTTTTTTTTTTTTTTTTTTTACCGGTTCCCGGGATCAAACTCACGACCGCCTGCTCACAAGGCAGGTGCTTATGCCGCTGAGCTAAATCCCCAGCCCTTAGTTAATTAACTTGTTGTTTGGAAACAGTATCACTATGTAGTTCCAGCTGGTCTTGAACTCTAGGTGATCCTCCTACTTCAACCTCCAGAGTGCTGGGATAAGAGATGTGTGCCACTATGCCAGGCTGGTAGCTCAGTTCTTTCTCTACATCTCTCATTCTAGTTTGCTTAAAGATCTTGTTTTCATGTCCACGCTCTAAAGACCCCAAATAATCCAGCTGAGGGCCCTGATCTGTGGCGATGCCTGCATGAGTCTTGCTGAAGACCTAGAGCCCATGAAGATGACTTATGCAAGTCTGTTTTCAGGGATCTGTGCTGGGAGGGCTCAAAGGTCAGTGAGGAAAGCCAGAAAATCTGTGCCAGTGGGATAAAGGATCTGTGCCAGTAGGCTGAGGGATCTGCACGGGATCCAGGAAGTAACGCTCAAAGTAAGGACCAGAGCTCCCCGAAAAAGTGCCACAGCCATGCTCTGCTCCAAGGTCCTGAACTCCGCTGACAGTGAGAACAGTCAAGTTCATATCAGGAAAGGAGGCTCAACAAGCTCCTCTAGGAGAACCCACGGCAACAGGAGAACCAACAACCAGGAAAACCAATAACACCACTCTTCTCCAGTTTTCCCTTTTATGTTGGCAATCTTTAGGTGGGTCATCCAAATCTAGGACGAGGCTGGTTATTACAAGTTGACCACCAGTTGTCAATCCAACACAAGAAGTCATCCCGGGGTACATCAGTCAGTGGGAGTTCAGTTTCTTTTGTAATAAGGAAATGTTCAGGGCACCGTTTAGCCACCTTGGCTTTTCTCTTACAGGAAAATAAAAATTCACATTACAAAATCTTGTTTTCCTTTCTGTTAAGATTCAGTAAATGTATACTTAGTATTCATCACGTAAAGCACACAGAGGTAGTTTTCAAGTGATTCCCCTTCTTTGGTACTTCTACTCCCTTGTCCTTCCCATCTGTACACTCACCACACATAGATAACTTTAATTCAGAACCAAAAGTAGAAGCTTTTCTTTGCTGGGATTAGGTAAGTGAACTGTTTTGGCTTTGGCTTTTTTTGTAATGCCAGGGATCAAACTCATGACCTCGCATTTGCCAGGCAGGCGCTTATAACACTGAGCTAAATCCCCAGCCCCAGTAGGTACACGGTTTTTAAAAATAGGTATTTTCAGCCTATGCTATTGAATCAGACCCCAGCAAGTCTCACCATTCAGAATCACATTTGACGAACAAGGACATCTTGTGATACTTTTTTTCTTTCTTTTAAACCTTCAAAACTAAGCAAGCACAGATGCCTTAGGAAACATACAAGGATGAGGAATGATAGTTTAGGACAGAAGGCGATGTGCCCACTCCCTCCCTGCCCAAGAACTTCCGCACTAAGAACCTCCGGGTTGGGCCAGGCTTGCCCACGCCCCAGAACTACTGAGCACGTGGTGGCGCGGGCGGCCCTGGGGGCGGGGCCCAGGGGCAGGCTGGGAGGCGACGCAGGACGTACGCGCGTGCGTACGTGCTCGCTCACGGCGGCGGCGGCGGAGCGGAGAGGCCAGAGCCGGAGACCGAGCTGAAGATCGAGCCCCGGGCGGGGGCGGTGCGAACGGCGCCCAGCGGATCTTGGAGGCGGGGACGGAGCCGGGGCGGGCGGGATTGGAGCAGAGCCCGGGAACGGGTCGGGAGGGCCCAGGGTCCCGGGTTGGGGGGGTGGAGCCCCACTTCGTCTCCGCGGGGGTGCCGGGACTCCGGCCGCAGTGCCGCCGCCATCACGGACTTCCTGTGGGACAAGCGCACGGGCCTCGCCGCCAGAACGGTGAGCGCGCGGGCTGGGGAGCGCGGGGTCGCGCGGGAAGATGGCGACCGCGGGCGGGCGGGGACGGGACGGGATTGGGGGCAAGGAACCCGGGCGAGGTTGAAGGTGAGGAGGAGTGGGAGGTGAGGGGCCTGCCGTGGAGGTACCCAGGAAGACTAACCCAGGAAACTTAGGGAGAAAGCAGTAGGGGAAGGGCGGTGAGGTAGGAATAGGCGTGCTTCCGGAGATACAAAATAGCAGAATATTACTAGTTGGATCGGGGGTCCAGTCCAGGCCAGAGAAGTGTCACTTGGAGCATAATGAGAATTAGTTCTGAATTTCCTAAGGGGAGGAAAAGGTTCTGAAATGTAGACAGGTGGGTTAGGGGTGCTTTGTGGGAAAAAGACCTTTGAAGGACTTTGATGGCAGTATGTATGGAGTGAGATGGCGTTTATGTAGCTGTGCTAATCAAGGTTGCATTACCTGGGAGAGTCTTTCACTTCCATTCTTGATTTCCTGCCAGCACCGTTAGGCCAAGAATGCATCAAATGTCACCTTCCTCAATTTGAGGCCGTTGGGAAGAAGTATCCTGGAATGGCAGCCAGATGTTGGAGTTGTTAAAACTTGTGCACTCCTGGTCCTCCAAACTACTTAGCAAGACTTCTGTCCCAAGGCTTTTCATTTTGCCTCTCTCATCTCTTGGATTGGAACAATGATATCTCTGATGCATATTTTTTTATTCCTTGAAGGAAAAAGGCATTTGTGAATTGTGTCATTCCAATTCTCTTTATCGAAAGAGCCCAGTGTTTGGGGGCTGGGGATTTAGCTCAGCGGCATAAGCGCCTGCCTTGCAAGCAGGCAGTCGCGAGGTCGATCCCCGGTACCGATAAAAAAGAAAAAGACAAAAAGAAATTTAAAAAAAAGAGCCCAGTGTTTGGCCACGTAGTGCTGATTTTTTTTTTTTTTTCTTTTTGTGTTTTTTGAGACAGGATCTCGCTATTTGATTCAGGTTGGCCTTGGGTTTACTTTGTAGCCTTGGCTGGTCTTGAACTTGCAAAAGTCTGTCTGCCTCAGCCTCCTGAGTGCTGGGATTATAGGAGTGTGCTACCACGACTGGCAGTAGTGCTGATATTAACTAAAAATCAATTTTTCTTTAGTTTCTAAGCATAAGACAGGAGAGGCCAAATAGAAAAGTATAGTTTTGGCTGACTGTATTAAAACTTCTGATGAGAGCTGAGAATGTAGGAAAATCATAGAGCAGTTGCCTAGCATGCATTAGGCTCTGGGTTTGAGTCCCGAAGATTACAAAAAACTACACGTGGGAGATTTAGCCAGAGATATGAGAAATGATCCCTAAGACTTTCTATTGTTTGGTGTTTACCTGCTGTATGTAGAATTCTGAGAAACTGAAATCCAGTCCTTTGTCCAGGTGGTCTATTTGAGATTTAAGTATACTCTGTAAACTAAAGCTCTATTCTGTTGACTTTGAAAAAAATCAGAGTGGCACTGATGTGTAGCTTAGAGTATAACTGGGCTAAACAATGTGACAGTCTCCATCAACCATACAGTCTAACCTTTAAATCAGCCATGTCTCTGACCTAAGGGTGATTATAGAGCTATGTTTGAAGAAAATCAGATAGAGCAGCTGAACTGAGAAATTCTAAAGTTTCCAACTTACATTAGTAGGTTACTATATATTTCAAGAAAAAGGAATTATAAACACAAAGGAAGCCTGAGAAAATTGTATGTGTTAAAGAGAAAAGAGCAGGGGCTGGGGATTTAGCTCAGCGGCATAAGTGTCTGCCTTGCAAGCAGGCAGTTGTGAGTTCAATCCCCGGTACCGATAAAATCGAAAAAGACAAAAAAAAAAAAAGAAAAAGAAAAGAGCAGATAGCCAAGAATGGTGGCACATGCACTCAGGCAGCTGAGGCAGGAGAGTCCCCACTTCAAAACTAGCCTAAATGACTGGACATCATGGTGCACAACTGTAATGCCAGCACTCAGAAGGCTGAGGCAGGATTATTTCCAAAAGTGTGAGGCCATCCTGGGCTACATAGTGAGTGGAAGGCCATGAACTAAATATTGAAACCCTGACTCAGACCCCTTTCCCAAAGATTAAACTACTTAGCCGTTAAAAACCTAAACTACTTAGAGAGATCAAATCTCAAAAAAACAAGTCAAAATGTAAAAGAGCAGAAAGCAGTTTTGTACCATTGGAGTAATCTTTGTTTTGAGAAAACTTAGATCTTTCCCTGTTGTTTCTTTTTTCCTTTCCCTTCCAGATGCCTCATCCCCGAAGGTACCATTCCTCAGAGCGAGGCAGCCGGGGGAGTTACCATGAACACTATCGGAGCCGAAAGCATAAGCGACGAAGAAGTCGCTCCTGGTCTAGTAGTAGTGACCGTACACGGCGGCGCCGGCGAGAAGATAGCTACCATGTTCGTTCCCGGAGGTAAGATGTCTAGGAGAGAAATTGACTCTGGATGTTATGTATGGATTTGTTCAGCAAATACTTACTGGTTATGTGCTAAGAGCTCTGTATTGAGCTGTTGGCTCAAGGTGTTTTGCAGGTAGATGACAAGGGGAAGAGGTGTAGTTCAGTGGCAGGGCTTTTGCTTAGCATGCCTGGGCCTCTGGGTTTAATTCTTATCACTAGGGAAGGGAAAAGGATAGCACAATGAACCATTTTTACTGCAGTGTGATTATAAAGGAGGTTTGTGGGGCTGGGGATTTAGCTTAGCGGCATAAGCGCCTGCCTTGCAAGCAGGCAGTCCTGAGTTCGATCCCTGGTACCGATAAAAACAAAAAAGCCAAAAAAAAAAAAAGATAAAGGAGGTTTGTGCTTAGTAAATGGCTAAGGGTATACCCAGTGGGTCTGTTTGGGGTGGATGAGCATGTGAGTTGAGAGGAGACTTTTTTTTTATTTTAAATTTTTATTAGTCATGTTTCCAGTATATAATGATTGCATTCATCATGGAGAGTTGGTATGTATGTAATTTATCTCAATAATTTTTAGTTGCCTTTTCCTCCATGTCTTGGTCCCCTTCCCACTTACAAAAGTTGTGGGGTTTTTGGTATTGTCTTGTTTTGCAAAAGGTATTTTGAGACAAGTTCTTGCTTTATAGATCAGGTTGGCCTTGAACTCACAATCCTCCTGCCTCAAGCTCCTGAGTGCTAGGATTGCAGGTGCACCATACCACACCTGGCTTGGATTGCATGGCTTTATAATTTGGTGGCATGTTGAGTGGGAGGAATGTTTGGACTACAGCAACATTAGATTTCAGTTAAGACTACTAGAGAATGAACTGGCTTCTTGGTTGGTTATTTTATAAGAAAGAAGGATGTTGGGGCTGGGGATTTAGCTCAGCGGCATAAGCACCTGCCTTGCAAGCAGGCGGTCGTGAGTTCGATCCCTGCTACCGATAAAAATGAAAAAGACAAAAAGACAAAAAAAAAAAAAAAAAAAAAAACAGAGAGAAGGATGTGGCCCCAGAAGAAGTGGTTTTATGGGTGCCGTTTTAGAGGTTTAGACAACACAAAAGATGTGGAGAATTCTCTCTGCTTCCTTGCCTTACTTGTCTGGTCTTTTCAGTGTGACTGGAATGTCTGAGAAGTTTTTCTAGCTTGCTAGAGGCAAGTCTTTGTTCATGGTGTGGCAGGGAGCATGGTCTGAACTAATGTACCTAATAGGTGTTTGTTATCCAATAGCAGCTATGATGACCATTCGTCTGACCGGAGGGTGTATGACCGGAGATACTGTGGCAGCTACAGGCGCAATGACTACAGCCGGGATCGGGGAGAGGCCTACTATGACACAGACTATCGACATTCCTATGAATATCACCGGGAAAACAGTAGTTACCGCAGCCAGCGCAGCAGCCGGAGGAAGCACAGACGGCGGAGGAGGCGCAGCCGGACATTCAGCCGCTCATCTTCGGTGAGTGCCAGCTCAGACCCTCCTTCTTCCCACTCCCCCTGGAGCCCTGGTAAGTGAGAAGAATCCTTGTTCTAAACAGCCTTGGGGCATGAACGTGGAGGTGGGCACTGATTCTGATTCGGCCCACTCTTTTGGAAGCTCTCCAACTCTTGAAGGGCCGGGAACCTGCTTTGGAGCTGGATAGGCATGGAGGCTTTATGACCTCTCGTGCCCTCCCTGGCATGCTGGGCATATTGTGTTGGGAGCAGCTTCTCTGCCCCAGAGGTCTTCACTTGCTGAAGGAGACCTTGCTTGTAAACTGTGTTTTTCTTCCAAGCCCTGGGCTCTGTGCCCCCTCAACAGGCAAGCTTGGGTGGGAGCAAGGGGAGACTTGTGCCCATACTGAGGGTATTATGAAGAGCATGGGGTAGTGGGTGACACTGGCAACATCACTTTTCTGCTCTGCCCATACCTCTCCCTGTTCCCTTTTGGGTTTGAGGACTTGGGATTATGCGCCGCTCTCTCTTCTCACATCAATCCGTCTTACTGCATCTGACGTGTTCCCTTCCACTGTCCCCCATCATCGTCTGTCCCCCTGGCTGGGCGCCTGTGACCGGTGACCCCCCCACCCCGCCTCCCTCCGGCCCCCGCTCCGACACCTGGCTTGCTCCGATCCCCCCCGCCCCCCGACAGCAGCACAGCAGCCGGAGAGCCAAGAGTGTAGAGGACGACGCTGAGGGCCACCTCATCTACCACGTCGGGGACTGGCTACAAGAGCGATGTACAAGCCAAATCGTAACAATCCTATAGCCTGTAATGGTCCCATAGCCATCCTAATGTCCCGAGCCAACCCGTCACAGCCTCTTTTGCCTTTTCTCAGTGGTGTTGCTCATCTGGGTGGTTTGAGTTGCTGTTGAGAATTGACCTTTGTTGGCCACTCCCAGCTCTCATGGCCCCTGGGTTAAAGGTGGTGGGAATCATGCAGGGGTTTCTTCCCCTGTGACCATCTATATCTGTTCCCCTTACTTCATCTCCTAACCCCATATGTGATACACGTTTTCTTCTTCCAATTCAGCTCATTCCCCTTCTTTTTCTCCCTCCCTCTCCCCTACCCTCCTGTCTTTCATTGCAGATGAAATTGTTAGCACCTTAGGAGAGGGGACCTTTGGCCGAGTCGTACAGTGTGTCGACCATCGCAGGTAAACAGCAGCCTCCTTCCAATACCAAACCGCTAGGCACAGAGATGATGGGAATCAACTGGGACTCTTTTACTAATTAACAAAAGGCAGGATTTCTTAGTCCACACACAGCTCCCCCCCTTCAGCCTGGAATGTGCTTGAAAACCCAGTGAAAACTTCCTGTGCTCCATTTTGAACCTACAGGGGTGGGGCTCGAGTTGCCCTGAAGATCATTAAGAATGTGGAAAAGTACAAGGAAGCAGCTCGACTTGAAATTAATGTGCTAGAAAAAATCAATGAGAAAGACCCTGACAACAAAAAGTAAGCAAGCAAAGGAGTGTGTGGGGTGGCTGAGAGCCTCCACCCTGCTCAGGGACACTCCGGACTGGGCTTAGACAGGTGGGGAGTCTAGACTTTCTCATCCATTCATCTTTTATTTATCATCTTAGAGTAGTAAAACGTGAGGGTAGGCAGGGAGGGCCTGTGAGGTTTTCTAAAGCATCCCTCTTGTTTTCAGGACAGTTAATTGTTCTGCAATTTGGCCCCAGCTTAGCTCAGTTTCTGTTGAGCTATACCCTAGAATTGGTCCTGGGACTCAGCATTATATCCCTCCCCCAGCATTATAATATCTTTATCAAAAGATGAAGTATTGTTGGGCTGGAGATGTAGGTCAGTGGTAGATCTCTTCCCTAAGAGGCATGAGGTCCTGGGTTCAATACCCACTACTGAAAAAAACCTGCATTTAACTTAATATTGTACTATGCTGATGATGCTACATTTATATGTTAATGTTTTACATACATTCACAGGGCAAAAATAGAGAGCATTAAAGACAAAAAGGAAATAGGGATAAATATGGGCAAAACTGTGACAGATGGTGAGTCGATTCAGGGGATGGGGTTGGGATTTAGAAGTGACACTTGATAATTTAGGGACTATATTGGTTGGAGCTTGGCATTCAACAGCACTTCAGCAAGTATGCAAGAAAAGTTTGAGCCAGGCGTGGTGGCTCACGTCTGTAATCCCAGCACTCGGGAGGCTGAGGTGGGAGGATCGTTGGGAGTTCGAGACCAACCTGGGCAACAAAGTGAGCTCAAGACCAGCCTGAACTGCATAGTGAGACCCCATCTCAAAAAAAGACAAAAAAAAAAAAAAAAAAAAGTTTGGAAGACCGGCAGGTAGGGACTTGCCAGCAAGGCTGTTTTCTAGCTGAACTGAATTTTGTTAGTAATGTTAGCTGGCATATTTCTATACAAGCACATGGAATCAACAATTATGCAGTCCCTCCTTTTGGAGGGGTGACGGGCAGAGGAAGCTCATCAGATGTCCCCTTCCCTCCATCTCTCTTCCCAGCCTCTGTGTCCAGATGTTTGACTGGTTTGACTACCATGGCCACATGTGTATCTCCTTTGAGCTTCTGGGCCTTAGCACCTTCGATTTCCTCAAAGACAACAACTACCTGCCCTACCCCATCCACCAAGTGCGCCACATGGCCTTCCAGCTGTGCCAGGCCGTCAAGTGTGAGTGTGGTGGTCCGAGCTGGACTTTGGGGCAACCCCTCCCTTCACTAGATCTCTTCTGTCCCAGTTATGGACATGGTGAAGCCCCTAAGCAGTTAACTCAGGATAACTTATCGTCACAACTCTTTTTTGATTTTCACTTAATTTCTGTAGCTTATGGCCATACTACCCTGAATCCACCAGATCTTATCACCTGGTTTAATTCCTTAGTGAAGTTGTTCACAATCACTGATTGCTCTTATTCCACACTCAACCTAAAGGGAACTGGGAGAGATCAAAGGACTTAGTTTTTTCTTCTCTCCTTATATTGAGAAAGTGTTAGATAGCAAACACAAAAACACAGAAAGACAATCCCAGCACTCAGGAGACTGAGGCAAAAAGATTACCTGCAAGTTCAAGGACAGCAGGCTTCAAAGTTAGTTTGAGGCCAGCCTAAACTCCATAGTGGCACCCTATATTAAAAAAAAAAAAAATTTTCCCCCCATTGGCTAAAGGTTACATATGTCTGAGATGAGATGCTCTCTTTGCAGCAAAGCAGATGGAAATGTGTAGTAGTTCAGCTAAAAGGCCAGGTAGAAAAATCTCACAATTCATAGTTCCTTTGAGTCTTCCCAGCTGTTTGACAGAACTTAGTCTGCAGAATGTCAGATATACATGTCATGTCAGAGTCAATATAAGTTAGCACATGTACCATACTTTTTTGTATCAGTTGAGATACATATGTATCTTACATTAGTTAAGAGCAGGGTTTAGAGCAGGCATTTCATTTAGTTGTAGAGCAGAAAGCAGCTCTAATAATTAGGGATTTGATCAGCACCAGCTTACATTGGGTTGCTAGCTTGGGGTGAGCTGCTGCCAGTAAGCTCTAGCAATCTGAAGCAAGCCTGACTTGGGATTTTCCCCTACAGTCCTTCATGATAACAAGTTGACACATACGGACCTCAAGCCTGAAAATATTCTATTTGTGAATTCAGACTATGAGCTCACCTACAACCTGGAGAAGGTAAGATGGATAGATCTGCTGTTTGGCCCTGGTGGACCATTTGATTTTGTTCTTTCTGTTCTCCATTATGTCTGTTCAGCATTTTGTGTGTCTGGCTGTAACTGGGTAATGCCAGAATACTAGAATAGGTTGAAAGAGAAAGTTTTAAGAAGACTTTAATTGGTAGAAGACTTGAAAAAGGATTTCCAGTGGAGCAAAAAAGCACACATACCCCTACCCCCAGTTTATATAAGGCATATATTTCTGTGAGGTAGGAAAGCCCAATTCTGTGACTGGAAATAATGGCAAGATCTCACGGCTAAATACTTTCTGTAACTCTAAGCTTTTGCTACATGTTAACATATTTAAAAAAAAACTGTACCATCTGGCCCTGGTGGTACGCACCTGTAATCCCAGTACTCAGGAGGCTGAGGCACAAGGATCACAGCAAGTTTGAGGGCAGCCTAAGGCTCCCTAGTGAGTTCAAAGCCAGCCTGAATTACACAGTAAGACTGTCTTGGGGCCGGGGTTTAGCTCAGCTGTATAAGCGCCTGCCTGCCAAGCGAAAGGTCATGAGTTCGATCCCTGGTACCCAAAAAAAAAGAAAGAAAAAAACAGAAAAAGCACATCATCAGTTAGATATAGTTTTCTCATGTTTATAGACTTGCATACTACACCATAATCATGGTTCTCTTCCATGCCCACTGTTAAAAAATACGTTTTCTTTTTTTGGTGCTGCAGGTTATACTTACAACCTCAAGTTTGGCAAGCAGGCACTTAATGCCACTGAGCTAAACCCCTGGCCCCAAAAATACTATTCTTAAGTCAGGAGATTTTCCAGAGTGTGTGGCAGGGAGCAGGCTAGAGCTGCTTTTATTTATTTATTTTTGGTACAGGGGATCAGACTCAAAACCTTGTGCTTACCAGGCAGGCAGTCATGTGGTTACCAAGCAGGCATTCATGTGAGCTATATCCCCAGCAATTTTTAAATGTGGTACTGGGAATTGAACCCAGGACCTCTGTAGTGAGCTACGTCCTGAACCCTTTTCTTACGTTGTGTTTTGAGACAGGGTCTCACTAGGTTGCCCTGGCTTGGGTTATATAGACTTGTAGCACTACACCTGGCATCAGATGCTTTTTTAAGGCTCTGAAGCACTGTGGAGAATAGTGGTAGAATCCTATTCTGTGGTACAGAGATTCATCACTTTCTACTTTGTTCCTAGAAGCGAGATGAACGCAGTGTAAAGAGCACAGCTGTGCGGGTAGTAGATTTTGGCAGTGCTACCTTTGACCATGAGCATCATAGCACCATTGTCTCCACTCGCCACTACCGAGCACCAGAGGTCATCCTTGGTAAGGAAGTGAAGACTGTCTTAAGTAATATAACACGGTGTGGTAAACATAGGGTCCTCTAGCCCTTACAATACTTGTTCCCTCCTGTTCCTACCCAGAGTTGGGCTGGTCACAGCCCTGTGACGTATGGAGTATAGGCTGCATCATCTTTGAGTACTATGTTGGCTTCACTCTCTTTCAGGTAAGTGGAAAGGGGTCTTGACCATCTGGCTTTCATCTGCCTGGTTTTCTTGGTTACGCTGGGAACCTGCCTGCACACTCCTCCACATCCCTTTTCAGTTCCATAGTCATAATTGGTCTTCTTGTTTCCCAGACTCATGACAACAGGGAGCATCTAGCCATGATGGAAAGGATCTTGGGTCCCATCCCTTCTCGGATGATTCGAAAAACGAGGTAAACCTTGAGTGGAAGGGACTTACATGTTTTCCTTTTCTTTCCAAAGAACTGATTTTTCACATCATCTTCTTTTGTTCTATACTGCCCCACCTACACTTTCATATGGAGAAAAAAGAGAATTATGTTTTAACCTTCTGATTTTTCAACCTCCCCTTCTCTAGAAAGCAGAAATATTTTTACCGTGGTCGCCTGGATTGGGATGAGAACACATCAGCTGGGCGTTACGTTCGTGAGAACTGCAAACCACTTCGGGTGAGCCAGGCAGGGACAAATAGTGCCCAATATCCAGAGGTCACTTCCTTCTTAAGGTAGTTTGCCCTGGGAATGCACTGCACAAGTGGAGGGCTAGGAATAGAGGGGAGCAAAAATGAAGGAAGACATCTTGTGATAGACATAATGGCACACACCTGTAATCTCAGCATTAGGGAGGTTGAGGAAGGAGGATCGTCATGAGTTTAAAGTCCAGTCTCAAACAATCAAACAAAACAAAAAACCTTTGGTTAGTAAAGAACAAATAGGGACTAGTTTGTAAAGGTAAGGAGGTTAAACCTTGACAACTAGAGAGAACAAAGCAGTATCCTGGATTCTTTAGGTTAGACAGAAAAGAATAAATTACCATTTAAAGATTTTACCATTTGAAGATGTTATGTTTTATTGAGAAGCTATGGAAGACTCATGAAGTTGACAAGAATTACAAGTAGAAAAACCTTCAAAGAGTATGAAAGAGTAATTGTGCTAGTAGAAAGGTGGGTTGAACTGTAATATGGAAACTATTGGGGTAGGTATGGTGGCACAGACTTGTAATCTCAGCACTTTTAGTGCTGACACTGGAGGACTGCAAGTTAGAGCTTAGTCGGGGTGACTTGGTGAGACCCTGTCTTAGAAGGGCTGGAAGGGCCAGGGATGTAGGTTGTGGTGTAAGTACCTGCCTGGCAAGTGCAAGGTCCTGAGTTTCATTCCAAGTACCAAAAAAAGGGCCAGGAAGCTGGCATGAGGGCACATGTCTGTAATCCCAGCATTTGGGCAGCTAGGCAGGAGGATCAACACAAGTAAATTCAAGGCCAGCCTACAGTATACATTGAGACCCTGTCTCAGACAAAAAAAAAGGGAGTTGGGAGTATAACTCAGCTGCACAAGTGCTTGTGTGGCTAGTGCAAGGTTGTAAGTTTGATTCCTGGTACCAAAATCAACAACAAAACAAGGGTGAGGGATGTAATTCAGTGCAGAAGTGCCTGGATTCAGTCCTCAGTCCCAAAAGAAAAACATTGGTCATGGCTTGGTTCTGGTAAGCCAGCAGTCAGAATGGAGGTGGAACCTTAAGGAAGGCAGGGTTTCTAAGCATCCTCCTTCACCTCTTTCCTGCCCTCCTTCACCAGCGGTATCTGACCTCAGAGGCAGAGGAACACCACCAGCTCTTCGATCTGATTGAAAGCATGCTAGAATATGAACCTGCTAAGCGGCTGACTTTGGGTGAAGCCCTTCAGCATCCTTTCTTCGCTCGCCTTCGGGCTGAGCCACCCAACACCAAGCTATGGGACTCCAGTCGGGATATCAGTCGGTGACGATCAGGCTCTGGGCCCCTCTGCAGCTCTTTCAGCAGTGGGTGTCCAGTCAAGGACACTGGTGCTTTTTTATATACAAGAACAGAGCCAGAGCTTATGCCCTCTGGCTCTCTATACACCTGTGAATATGTGAAATAGTGTAAATATGACAGAACTTGTACCTATCACTTCAGCCCCTGCCTTGTACATAATGCTTTTCATCCACACTTCTTGCCCTTGCCTGCCCCCTCACGTGGAGTTGGATGGGGGTGGAGTGAGGTAACCAGGTGGCATCTACCCCATGTTTTATAAGGAATTTTGTACAGTCTTTGTGAAATAAATGACGTGCTTCATCTGACCTCCCCCTCCCAAGGAGTTTTAGGTTGGGGAAACGGGTGGGGGAGTGACACTGGCAGCCTCCCAAAGTTCCGGTATAAAGAGAGTTAATCTTGCCATCCAGAATCTTGGTCATGGCCAAGCAGAGTATCTTCGAGTTGTGAGCAGAGGGTGGAAGAGCATTTCTTGGGGATTAAAATGGGGACAAGTTACAAGGTGGCAGTTCTCTGATACAGAGTAACTAGGGTTGGGAAAGGTCTGATTGTAGCCAGTAGGTACCTTCTCTACCCCCTGGGTGTAGTCAAAACTTGGAATGGGTATTTCAGTTGTGCAAGGGTTAGGTACTGCAAAAAAAAGGTCAAAACCTGCTCAACTGGGCTGGGAGCTTAGTTCGGTGGCAGGAGCGTCTTACTTGGCAAATGCAAGGTTGTCAGTTCAAACCCCGTACCAAAAAAAAAAGTTCAATTTGGGCTTCCAGCCTTTTGCTGCAACCAAGTACAAGGCTCCCAGTCAGACGGATGGCCGGAGTTGTAGCGCGAGGCCACCTGGGAAATGTAGTTCGCTGTGGGAGAGAAATCACGTGAGGGAAGAGGCAGAGCTGTGGACGCCGAGTCGAAAGTGTCACGTGAGATACTTCCGTCTTTGCTTTTGGTCAAGGCGCAGGCGCATCCCGATGCTGCTGCGGGGATCCTTAAAACCCTTCCGGTCAGTTCAGCCAATCCGTGCACAGAAGAACTGGGCGGACCAAGAGGAGCGGTGGGAGCTCAGGGCCACCGCTGCCGCCACTGCCGCGGCAGGGGCTTGTAAGGGCAGGGGGCGGCTGATCCCGCAGTAACAAACATGGCCCAGAACCGAGAAGGCGGAAACCCGTTCGCCGAGTCTGGCGAGCTGGACAACCCCTTTCAGGTGATGTGCGCCGGCCTCCTTTGGTCAGGTTGATTCTTCCCGGTTCCGTAGGGTCGGGCTAACTTGTGTGCCCGCTCGTGACATTTGATCTGGGGAAGTGCCGCCACGTGGGGGTGACGGTGGTTCTAGACGAGTGAATACTTGGCGGAGGATGACCCTGCCCTGTTATGAACTGGTAGTAACAATGTAGCGGTGGCCGACGAACTTGAAGTTGATGTTGGGGCAGCATCACGGCTCTGAAGGGGTAGTACTTGGAGCCACGGGTATTTTAGGAAAGATCCTGAGGAGTTTCCCCGGCCCCGAGTGCCATCTGAGCAGGAATCTCTATCCTTAGGATCCAGCTGTGATCCAGCACCGGCCGAGCCCGCAGTATGCCACGCTTGATGTATACAACCCTTTCGAGACCCGGGAGGTGAGCTGCTGGAGACCACAGGATCAAGAAGGGCAGAGTATGACAGTGAGCTCTGTCTTTGGGGGGACAGGGGACTTCGCTGCATGGAGAAAATAGAAAGCATTGTAGTCTTAACTCCCTGAAAGACATCAGTCCGCCATAGATAGATTCCTGATTCTTTGAGTAGTCTTGGAAGGAACTGGAGTCTGGTAGGACCTGAACCAGGCAGCTATCTGGAAACACTTTTTTTTTTTTTTTTTTTTCCTTTTCTTTTTGGGTACGCTGAGTTGAACTCACGACCTCATATTTGTTAGGCAAGTACTAATCTCAGTGATCGATATCCCCAGCCCCTTGGAAACACTTGAAGGTTAGGGCTGTGACTCAGTGGTAGAGTTCTTGCCTTGCATGAACAAGGCCCTACATTCCATCCCCAGCACCACAGAAAAGAAGAAAAATAATGATTGGGGCTGCTTAGGGTTGAGGAAAATGTGGTTAGGTGTTCAGTTAGAAAGTAAGGATGTGGAAAACTAGACTGTTCCACTGGATAGAAAATAGTTTAATGGATGTGTAGGTCAGTATGTACTTTGAGTGCTTGATGAACTTACTATGACAGGTGTGCAGGGATGTTGCACATCATAAGAGTTTTTAAACATATACAGAACACAAGTGTTAGCTTACTAGCAACTAAAAGAAGAGCTGCTGCCCTCCTTAATGAATCCTGGTACTAAAAGATTTTCAAGTAGGCTCTAGATTTCTGTGTTTCGAGACACCAGATGATCTCCAAGACCTTTTTTTCCAACAGCCAGCGCCAGCTTATGAACCTTCTGCTCCTGCCTCTGTCCCTGCTCCCGCCCCCTCAGCTCCTTCCTTACAGTCTTCACGAAAGCTCAGCCCCACAGAACCCAAGAACTATGGCTCCTACAGCACTCAGGTATGAGGTGTTTGTGTAGGCAAGGACAGGGAGAGGGATGAAGCCGGGGGCCCAGGCCTTACATCTCCCTCTCTTCATGCTGGGTAGGCCTCAGCTGCTGCAGCCACGGCTGAGCTGCTAAAGAAGCAGGAGGAACTCAACCGGAAAGCAGAAGAGCTGGACCGCAGGGAGCGAGAGCTGCAGCATGTTGCCCTGGGGGGCACAGCCAGTGAGTAGGATCTGATAGATGAGCAAGAGTGTCTGATGTCTTGGAAAGAGCAAATAAAACGCCTTAAGAGAATGGGCCCTGCAACTTATTTAATCTCTTTTTTTAATTTTTTTTTTCCTAGGGGCTGGAGGTTTAGCTCAGCGGCATAAACACCTGTCTTGCAAGCAGGCGGTCGTGAGTTTGATCCCTGGTACCGATAAAAATGAAAAAGACCAAAAAAAAAAATTTTTTTTTTCTGTGCTGGTATTGAACCTTGGGCCTTATAGCACCTCACCACGTAGTCACAACCCTAGCCCCTTGGGTACTTAATCTTAAATGCCTTGATTTTCTTATTTCTTTTTTTTTTTTTTTTTTTTTTTTTTGTCTTTTTGAGACAGGGTCTCGCTATGCAGTTCAGGCTGACCTTGGGCTTACTGTGTAGCCCAGGCTGGTCTCAAACTTGTAAATATCCTTCTACCTCAGCCTCCCAAATGTTGGGATTATAGGAGTGTGCCACCAGGAGTGTGCCACCTTGTCTGGCGATTTTCTTTTTTTTTTTTGTCTTTTTCCTTTTTATTGGTACCAGGGATCGAACTCACAACTGCCTGCTTGCAAGGCAGGTGCTTATGCCGCTGAGCTAAATCCCCAGCCCCCAATTATCTTATTTTTAAAACGAGAATAACATTTGTATCTGACATGATTATTGTGAGGGTTAAACAAAACTGTGTGTGACATACTTGGCACAATTACTTGTTTATTTTTTTGAGATGGGTCTCACTATTCAGTTCATGCTGGTGTTGAATTTATGGCAATCCTCCTACCTCAGCCTTTTAAGTGCTGAGATTACAGGATGCGCCATCACACTTGGTGGCATAATGTTTAGATGTTGGAAATGTTGTAGTAATAAACATTTTGGTACTATTACTTTTTAACTTGTCCTTGTCTCTGAAGATCCAGGATTGAAAGGACTTGAGGGTAGAAGGAAGAGGAAGTAATCCCCTAGTCGGTCTTTGCCTTACTACTGGGGTCTTCCTGTTCTCTGTGCCTTACAGCTCGACAGAACAATTGGCCCCCTCTACCTTCATTTTGCCCAGTCCAGCCCTGCTTTTTCCAAGATATCTCCATGGAGATTCCCCAAGAATTTCAGAAGACAGTATCCACCATGTACTACCTCTGGATGTGTAAGTAGTGAGAAGCCTTTTGAAGGAAGTTACAGGTAGATCTCTTAGTGCCCTGGAGTTCCATTCACTGAGAACCAAACATTTCATTTCTCCTCAGCATTTGAGAACAAGGGTAATATCTCCAGGAGTTACTGTGTTACTCTTTTGATTATATTTAGGACTTCTTTGAAACTGTTAATCTGTTAACTAGCCTGCTACCAATTGTATGTTCTTTCCTCTTCTTTTGCATTTGTTCTTGTGCATAAATATATGCTGAGTTTTTTTTTTCTTTTTTTGGTGGTGCTATGATTTGAACCCAGAGCCTCATGCATGGTAGGCAAGTGCCTTACTACTGAACTATATTCCTTGAGCTTTTCTTATTTTGCAACATAGAGTGTTGCTAAGTTGCTCAAACTGGCTTTGAGTTTGTCATCTTCCTGCCTCAGTCTCTCTAGTAGTTGGGAGTACAACCATACTGCTGGGTTGTATTCTGAGTTTTTTAAAAGTCTGCAAGGACCCAGGTACAGTGGTATATATTTGTCATCTTAGTTCTCAGGAGGCTGGGGCAGGACGATTACAAATTCTGGGCCAGTTTGAGCAACTTAGTGAAACCTGGTCTCAAAAAATAAAAACAAAAACAAAACTAGCTCCACAAAGAAACGTATAAATAAACGTCTTTGTGAAGAAGTCAGAGGAAATGAGATTTGCTTGCTGTGTGTTCCTTGTTGACTTGATCCATGAAGGTAGAAGCTGTCTTCCTTTGTTTGTGATGATCCACTTGTTGAGAACTGCGAATAGGGGAAAGAGGCTTTGCTCCAGTCCAGAAGCCCCAGTCACATTGTCCCTGTGCCCCATAGGCAGCACTGCGGCTCTTCTCCTGAACTTCCTCGCCTGCCTGGCCAGCTTCTGTGTGGATACCAACAGTGGCTCGGGCTTTGGGCTTTCTCTGCTCTGGGTCCTCCTTTTTACTCCCTGCTCCTTCGTGTGCTGGTACCGCCCCATGTATAAGGCTTTCCGGTAAGTGGAGGAGGGGGTGATGTGGGGCCTGTGTTAGGCCCCATACCTGCTCCTCTAGTCCTAATTTTTCTCCCACCCTCCCCATATTTTTCTCTTTACAGGAGTGATAGTTCATTCAATTTCTTCGTTTTTTTCTTCATTTTCTTCGCCCAGAATGTGCTCTTTGTCCTCCAAGCCATTGGCATCCCAGGTTGGGGGTTCAGGTCCGTGAGGCTCGCAGTCCACCATCTCCCCTCCCTGCTACTCTTCTAGACCAAGCCAGTACTGGTTACTGTGGTAGGGGTTGTTCAAAGAAAGGGGGTGTGTTTTTTCCTTGGGACGTGTTACTTTAAGGAGAGGGAGGATATGCTTATCGAATGAGAGTCCAGCTGACACTGGGCAGGCAGAGATTGAGGTAAAGAAGGCATGTGGTCCATCAAGAAGTCTTCATAGAGGAGGCATATGTGACAATGAGTGAAGAGAGGAGTCTGTTTGGATGGAAGAGAGCTACAAGAACTTGGAGATCTGGGAACTAAAGGTTCAGAAACTGAAATTAAACTGAAGAGTGGATGTAATGGGGATTGTGGTTTGTATAATGCTACCAGACTGGTAGGGGTGGGAATAGGGCATGTTTGTGATATACCTGTGGAGAAGCTGGGACAGCAGAGACCCAGCTCCAAGCCACCCCTTCTCACATGTGCCTTTCACAGTGGCTGGATCTCTGCTTTGTCAGCACTGAAGATCAACACTGCCGTAACTGTACTCATGCTGCTGGTTGCCCTGCTCTTCACTGGCATCGCTGTGCTGGGAATTGTGATGCTGAAGCGGGTGAGGGGCTGTGTGGGAGGTTGGGCCAGGAGGGTGAGATCATGGGTCCCAAGGGGCCACAGTGGAACATTTAAGAGAATTCTCAGCTAATGGATCTCTGGGCACTGTATGAGTGCGTATGTGCTTCCAGAGATGGTCAGGCCCAAGAGGCAGCAGGCTGGGAGTGGCCTTGGAGTTGGGTGGGTGGGGTAGCACTGGCTGCACTTAGCTGTAACATCTGCCCTCTTCTTGCAGATCCACTCCTTATATCGACGCACAGGTGCCAGCTTTCAGAAAGCCCAACAAGAATTTGCTGCTGGTGTCTTTTCCAACCCAGCAGTGCGAACCGCAGCTGCCAATGCAGCTGCTGGGGCTGCTGAAAATGCCTTCCGGGGGCCATGATTCCTGACTGGGATGTCCTGGCCCTGCCTCTTGCAAGAGCTGACACAGCCCCTATCCCTGAGGTCTCTGGGACTGGGGAGACATCACTGGTTGATGGCTTCTTTATAATGCCCCCAAATTCACAGCCATGACCGCTGAACCTGATGTAGGGATTCCAGGAGGCCACTGTGACCCCTGTCACTCCTTGGCCTTCCTCTCCTCAGACAACACTGCTGCCATCACTCTTACACTCTGACCCAGCTTCCCTCTGCTGTGCCAAGGCCATTGCTTCAGTTATTTAAATAAAAAGAAAGTGAAACTGGAATTCAACCATTTCCTGAGTTTTTACTGGAATGTAGGCCTTTTGTTTTTCTTTTCAAGTACCTGGGAATTGAACCCATTTGTTTGCAGATACTGAATCCAACTCTTGCTAAATCACTAAGTTGCCCATGCTAGGGTCAAACTTGTGATCCTGTAATTTATATATGCTTTGAGAGAAAGCAAACTGAAGGGACTGTGGTGGAGGTAGTTTGAAGGCTTTCCAGGGAAAGGTGGGACCATGCTCAAGTATAAACAGCATGTTGGGGCGGGAGAGGGGAGCATCGTCCCTGTGGCTGGGGCAGGACATCCATAATTGGGGGTGGAGACGCCAGGACACCAGCGAACCAATCCCTCCATTAAAGACAAGGAAGAACCTGATACTTCTGGGAACTGCAGCCGGGAGCCTGTGAGGCTAGGCTGGGCGCAGGCGGGTACAGAAGGTAGAGCTGGCAGCGCCGCCAGGGTCGGGATAAAACTAGGTTGCATGGCGCCTAGTCCTGTGCTCCGCCCCAGGTTTGAGTCCAGACTACAACTCCCGGGGTGCACCGCGCCGCGCTCCCCTCCCTGCACCCTGCCTACCCCACCCCCGTCTCTGTGCCTGACCTGCTGGGCCCGAGCCCAGAGAACGGAGCACAGTAACGTTGGAGCTGGGCGGGAGCTGGGCGGGCGAGGTGGGGCCGCGGCCTCCTCCCAGGCAGCCAGGATCTTGCTGCGCACTGGGGGGCGCCCCGACCGCGCCCCTCGAGTCTCCCAGCACCCCTTCCGGACCTTTTTCCACCCTCCCTGCTCAGCACTGCCCGCTCAGCTCTCTCTGGGACCAGCCCTTCTCGGCGCCCTTGTGCCCTAGGGAGATGCGATGAGCCCGTGCCCTCGCGTCCTCATCGCCACCCCAGGCACGGTGCCCGCCCAGTGCCCGTGGTGGGGAGGGAGCACTTCGCACTCCCTCCGTGACGCCCATCCCGTGGCTCTCACCTCAGCTGGAGTCCTTGGACTATGCCCCCAGGGACCCAGCCAGAGGGTGGGCTCTAGAACGACATGGGTGGAGGGGAGAAAGGACAGGGCCTTGAGTGCCTCTGAGATGCTCCTTAGCGTCAGAGGGTACCGAGCAAGGCGCAAGCAGCCAGGCAGCAGGCATGATGCCCTCGCCTAGCGACTCCATCCGCTCGCTAACCAGCCGGCCCAGCACCCGAGGGCTTACCCACCTTCGCCTCCATCGACCCTGGCTGCAGGCTTTACTCACCCTGGGACTGGCCCAGGTACTCCTAGGCATCCTGGTGGTAACCTTCAGCATGGTGGCCTCCTCAGTCACCACCACTGAGAGCATCAAGAGGTCCTGTCCTTCTTGGGCCGGGTTCTCGGTGAGTTGGGTGCACAGGGTACTCAGTGGTGGGTGGGAGAAGCTCCTGGGCCCCACCCCTCCTCGCCAGCTTCAAGCCCATATCCTTGCCTCGCCTTGCCTCCCTCATCTGTTCCTGTCCCTCCTGGCAGGCCTGGGTGCATCCTGTGGCAAGGGGCTTACTCAGGTGGCTCCCCTGCCAGGCTGAGCCTATCCCCACTCTGTCTCCAGCTGGCGTTCTCCGGGGTAGTTGGCATTGTGTCCTGGAAGCGGCCATTCACTATAGTGGTAGGTGCCAGGGTCCAGTACCCCCTGGGAGGCAGGTGCCCAGCACCAGAGAGGATGCCCACTGTGCCCTCAGGAAGGGAAGTGGCTTTCCAGTTGGTGCCAGGCAGGCACAGAAATGTCTATGGAGGTGTGGGGGGGGGGCTCCATCTGTGGCAGAGGGGTATGGATGCAGGTCTCAGCCCTGAGTTGGCACCCTCTTTCCCCAGATCTCTTTCTTCTCCTTGCTTTCGGTGCTCTGTGTCATGCTCAGCATGGCTGGCTCTGTTCTCTCATGTAAGAATGCTCAACTGGCCCGGGACTTCCGACAGTGCTCCATGGTGAGATATGAGGGGTGAGAGCTGGAAAGAACTGGTTGGGGGAGTTGTGCAGGACATTTGAGTTTGTCCTGATTGATGCTACCTCCCCCTCCCCATTCCCACACAGGATGGAAAGGTCTGTGTGTGTTGTCCCCCTGTTCCCCTACCCCGGCCCTGTCCAGAGCCAGGACAAGAACTGAAAATTTCCCCTAACTCCACCTGTGATGAAGCCCGAGGCGCCCTCAAAGTAAGTGGGCATCTCCCCCTTATCCTTCCCACTCCTTCCCCCATATTTTCCTGGTTCCCATCCTTCCCTTCTTCCTGGGATCCTCATAGGCCCAGAAAATGTGGTTTGGTTTTGTTTAAGGGACACTGGGGGTCAAGTCCAGGGCCTCACACATGCTAGCAAGCGTTCTACCACTGTGCTCTAGGGAAGCCCCAGGAATATGTGGGACATACACCTTCCCAGACCCCTGAGCCTCCCTTCTTCCCTGATGCAGAACCTGCTCTTCAGTGTCTGTGGGCTCACCATTTGTGCTGCCATAATCTGTACCCTCTCTGCTATAGTCTGCTGCATCCAAATCTTCTCTCTGGACCTCATGCATACGGTAAGAGGGGACCCAGAGGCAGGTAGTGTCAGCCAGGCATGAGAGGCCAGGGATGAGTGTGCTGGAACTGGGCCTGAAGGCCAGTGACCATAGGGCTGGCTTCTGGGCATCTGGGGCTAACTGTGTGATGATGCTAGTCTGGGCCACGAGAGGAGACTGTAGAGGGTAGGAATGTTAAAAAGTTAAAGTTAAAAAGTTAAAAAGACTCTAGATGAGGTAGGGATAAAGTGACAGAGAATACAGGTGGTGACTCTGGTAGGAGGAGCATTAAGGAGAAAGAATTTCTGGGTAGGCTCAGGGTGACAGGGTTAAGGAGGAGCTGGTTGTATGTGAGGGCAGGAACAGAACTGAAGTTTCTTAGAGGGGATTGGGCCCTAAAAAGTAGCATACATAAGAGAAGAGTATGGGGGGTAAGGAAGAATTGGACTCCCAGAAACCAGGCTTGACCTGCTTGCCCCCAGCAGCTGGCCCCTGAGCGCTCGATCTCAGGCCCCCTGGGGCCACTTACCTGTACATCCTCACCTCCGGCCCCTCTCCTGCACACCATGCTGGACTTGGAGGAATTTGTACCACCTGTGCCCCCACCGCCCTACTATCCCCCAGAGTATACCTGCAGCTCTGAGACAGATGCACAGAGGTGAGGCCAGGTGGGGTCCTGCAGGGGAACTAAGGAAGGGAGCTGGGCTGGGCCTGGAATGGTGGGAGCAGTTACTTTCCAGACTTTGATCTTCTCTCTCCTGCCAGCATCACATACAATGGCTCCATGGACAGCCCTGTGCCCTTATATCCTACTGATTGCCCTCCTTCTTACGAAGCTGTCATGGGCCTTCGAGGAGACAGCCAGGTGAGTACAGGGCCTGTTGTAGGCCAGGGAGCTGGGCAAAAGTCTGAACAAGCTGTTGTGGGTCAGGATAATGATAGTTCTTGTGATCTTTATAGTTCCACCACATCCTCTGTCATTTTTGATTTTCCCGAGAGCCCGGTGAGGTGGGTAGGACAGGCACTACGACTTCTGTGTTACACATGTGGGAAGTTAGCCAAGTGACAGAGCTAGTCTGGGATCTTAGAGTTCTGTCCAGAGCATATGAGTGGCCATGCCAGTATACAGGGCTGGACCTTTGATTCCCTTGTCTTCTGCAGGCCACTCTGTTTGATCCTCAGCTTCACGATGGCACCTGCATGTGTGAGCGAGTGGCTTCCATTGTGGATGGTGAGCAGAGAGCTGGGAGGAGGGGTGAATGAGGCAGGGATGCCAGGGACAGGAAGGCTGGGTGAGGGTCTCAGCTGATGACTTAGGGACAAAAGAGGGTTGTGGCTTCTCAGACCTGCCTGTCTCTTCTGAGACAAGCGGAGACAGACTGGCCAGAAGGTGGTGCTGCCTAGCTGGGGCATGCTGGCAGTGCTTTCAGCGCCCCCTGCTGCCCACAGTGTCCATGGACAGCGGGTCTCTGGTGCTGTCCGCCATCGGCGACCTCCCGGGAGGTTCCAGTCCGTCCGAGGATTCTTGCCTGCTGGAGTTGCAGGGTTCCGTGCGCTCCGTCGATTACGTGCTCTTCCGCTCCATCCAGCGCAGCCGCGCCGGCTATTGCCTCAGCCTGGACTGCGGCCTGCGGGGCCCCTTTGAGGAGAGCCCCCTGCCTCGGCGACCGCCGCGCGCCGCGCGCTCCTATTCCTGCTCCGCCCCCGAGGCCCCGCCAGCACTGGGCGCCCCCACGGCCGCACGCAGCTGCCACCGGCTGGAGGGCTGGCCGCCCTGGGTGGGGCCCTGCTTCCCCGAGTTGAGGCGGCGGGTCCCGCGGGCAGGCAGCCGCCCTGCAGCCGCCCCACCCGCTCGAGCCCCGGCGCGACGCTTCAGTGACAGCTCAGGTTCCCTCACCCCGCCCGGGCACCAGTCACCTTGCCCGGCTACCCCAGCCCCGCTGCTGCTGCTGCCGCGGTCCCACAGTGACCCGGGCATCACCACTTACAGCGACACTGGTGAGTGCCCCACTGCAGTTCTGGGGATCATGGACACCGCCAGGATTTGGGCCCTGCTGAGATCCCTAAGGAAGAGAGAGAGTGACTCCTGCTGTACCCTTCCCAGAGAGGCTGTCCATTGCTTAGTGACCACAAAGGACTTTTTTCACCCCCTCTTTTGGGACAGGCGGTTAAACACAGGCCTTCATTCTTGCTGAGTTACATTCTCAGCCATTTATAATTTTTTTCACTTGGAGACTAGATTTTGCTAAGTCATTAAATTGCCCAGTTTGGGCTCAAACTCAGGATCCTCTTGCCTCAGCCTCCCAGAATACTGGGATTACAGGTGTGGGTGAGGATTTGGTATATCAGTTTCTTACCTGTAAAACAGGTATAAAAACAGCATTTCAAACAAAAGTGCTATAGAATTGCTGAGAGAAAAGATAATACTAGTCAAATAGACTGAAGGTGCCCAGCCTCGTCCGACCTGGGAAGCTAAGCAGGGCCCCAGGTGGTTGGTGCCTAGGAAGCAGATAATGCCAAATGACACACAAGCTCCTCGGCAATGATGGTGGTGTAATGTCAGCAGCACTGACATTGTACCATCTAGGGACTGGCTGATGCAGCCAGACATAATTAATGGTCCTCTGATTATGGGAGAGCACATGTGTCCAGCGTGTCCGCATTCAGTCCCTGTCGTTCTCCTCCTCAGCTGACTTCAGGGACCTTTATACCAAAGTGCTTGAGGAAGAAGCTGCTTCCATTTCCTCTGCAGATACAGGTCAGCCATGTAGTTGGCAACTGGGGTAGAGGGTAGGGGACACAACCTAGTCCTCATGTACCCCCACATTCCACTCTGCTCTTGCTGTTTCTCTTCAGGGCTCTGTTCTGAAGCCTGCCTCTTCCGCCTGGCCCCCTGCCCTTCCCCCAAGTTGCTCCGTGCCCGATCAGCCGAGAAGCGGCGCCCTGTGCCCACCTTCCGTAAATTTGCCTTGCCCTCGGGCCCTGCACCCGCCCACTCTCTGGGGGACCTGAAAGGAAACTGGCCAGGCCGGGGCCTGGTCACTCGTTTCCTTCAGATGTCCAAGAAGTCACCAGATCCCACTGGGATGGGAGCCCATGGACATAAGCAGGTAGATACTCTATTCAGGGAAAGATCCCTGGGAACTCCTAGAGCTTCAGAATAGGCCACTCCACACCGTCTTCTGTGTTTCCTCCAGGTGCCCCGGAGCCCTTGGGGCCGGCTGGGCCGAGAGAGCCTCCACCTCCGAAGCTGTGGTGATCTGAGCTCAGGCTCCTCACTGCGGCGTCTCCTGTCAGGCCGGAGGCTGGAGCGTGGAACTCGCCCCCACAGCCTCAGCCTCAGTGGGGGCGGCCGGGAGACTGGACTCTGACCTGGGCTTCTGGTCACACCGAACAGATCCACATGAACGCTGGGGCCATGGCACCATCTGGGTAGGACCACATTCCCCAGCGGTCCTAGCTGGCTCACAAAGAAACTTGCTGTGTGTACCCGCAAAGTGCCCCTTCCCTCCTACCCTTGGAGGCCTCTGCTGCTTTCTGCCCCTCTGGACTGAGATTGCATCTGTCCTGTGACAGCTTCTGTCCTATGCTATGCGGGCTATGGGGGAGATGCCCCACTTACAGTGTGGGAGCAGGAAAAGCATTGAACTCTCTCCAGTTGGAGAGTGGCTGTTTGTGTTCTCAGGAGCATGCTGGACAGGTAATGCACGTCTAGACATCTAAGTCCAGGAGCATTTGTGCCTGTGCAGTGGGGCGATGAGGCAGGCGTGAAAAGAATCAGAGAAATCCAGGTGGCCTCAGCTCTGCCACTTCTAGCTGCATGACCTTGGGCAAATTATTTAACCTCATTTGCCCGATCAGTAAAACATTGTGAAGATGACTGTTTGTAAAGCTCTTAACATACTAAGTAAGCCTTCAATAAATTTCAGTTTCCCTTCTTTGCTAGACACTTCCTTTTTTTAATATGGGGAGATTGACACCTGGCTCCAACTCCAATTAGCTGCAGACATTTCATTCCTGTAGTGAAATGTGACATGAAAATCTTTTCATAAGATAGTTCTCCTAAATTAACATAATTTGTTTCTTAGAAAAGTCCCTGAAACACTCCCAAGGTCTGTTCAGTTTCCTGCATTTTCCACTCTAACCTCCTAAATAAATATGGGCTATCCAGAAATATCCCCATCTTAGCCACTAGAGTCTGTGAACTCTGCAAAGAGTTTTGATCCTCCCGGAGCCCTGAAATAAATAACTAAATAAATAAACAAGGGGAGATCTACCTGAGCAGCCTAGGGTGGCCTGGAACTTGCAGTCTTCCTACATCAGCCTCCTGAGTAGCTGGGGTATGCCACCACAACTGGCTTCTGGACTTTTTAAATTTTTATTTGTTTATTTTGAGATAGGGTCTTGCTGTTTTCCAAACTGATCTCAAAATTGTGGTAATCCTGCCTCAGCCTCCTGGTGCTGGAATTACAGGTGTGGACCACTTGGCCCAGTTCTGTTGGATTTTTTTTTTTTTTTTCTTTAAACCAGGGATCAAACTCACAACCTTGCACTCACCAGGAAGATGCTTACACCACTGAGCTAAATCCCCAGCCATCTCTTGGACTTTTTTAAACACATTTTTTTGGTGTTTTGAGGCAGAGTCTGGCTATGTAGTTCAGACTAGCCTTGAACTCAGTGTGTAGCCCAAGCTGGCCTCAAATTTGCTGCAGTCCTCCTGCCTTAGCTGCCTGAGTACTGGGATTATAGACATTTTTCGAACACATAGGTTTTTCCTGGACTTTTTTTTGCGGGGTGGGGGAGTGTGCCAGGGATCGAACTCATGATCTTACGCAAGCCAGACAGGTGCTTGTGTGGAAGAGCTAAATCTCTGGCATTTCTCCTGGACTTTCAAAGAAAACTCAAGATGCTATTTCCAAAAACCACATTATATCTGCTGCTTAGCATAGCAGAAGATTTCCTCTCTTCTTCCTCTCCACCTTTTTTTTTTTTTTTTTTTTTGGAACTAGGACTGGAACTCAGGACCTCACACTTGGCAAGCAGCTGTCACCTCCTCTCCACCCATGCACCTCTGTTCTCTCCTCACCCACTGACGTCAGGCTTCTCCCGGTATTACTGTTACTACCAGTACTCCTCCTTCCTCTCCTTTTTTTTGGTCTGAGACAGGGTCATCTTGCTATATATTTCAATCCGATTTTTAACCTTCTGTGTAGCCAATGTGACCCTCTTGCTTCAGCTTCCCTAGTGCTAGGATCACCACTGTGTCCCACCACACCAGGCTAGCCACTGCTTTGGACAGTTTCCAGTGATACTTTCTCTACCTATATCTCACTTGACCCCAAGACAGCAATTAATCCTGATAATCATGATTTTTCGTCTTAAATTTTCCCTTTTCTTGTCTTTTAAAATATCACATTTGTTCTGATACTTTAACCTTCTGGATCTCCTTTAACAGCTTTTACACGCTAGACTGCTGAACACAACAGTCCCCAGGGTTCTCTCTAAGGCACTTTTTTCCCCCTTAAAACAGGGTCTCATTATGTAGTTAAACTGGCCATGAACTCACTGTGTGTAGCCCAGGCTGGTCTCAGATTCTCAGCTATCCTCCTGCCTCGGCCTCCTCAGAACTAGGCTTATAGCTGTGCACCACTTTACGTGGTTTACATCCTGTTTTTCTACCTCTTTATGTTGCTGGCTCTGCCGAGATCCATGTATTTATTGTTTTTGTTTGTTTTGTTTTTTGGGACAAGGTCTCCTGTGCAGTTCAGCCTGGCCTTGAACTCACTGTATAGCCCAAGTTGGCCTCACTGGGACAGGTTCTGGACACTAAAGTCTTGAAACTCTCAAAATTACAGCAGTTCTCATGCCTCAACCCAAGGTGGTGGGGTCATTCTTTCTAATGAACTGACCATTTCACTGCCCAAGTTCTGAAATGGCCAACAGACCATAGAAAGACATCTCTTGAGGCTCCTGCTTGAAACCAACAGTGTCAGGAAGCTGCCGGCCTTGATTCAGGGCCAGTGGACTCACTTTGTAGCCCAGGTTGGTCTCAAATTTGCAATGATTCTCCTGTCTCAGCCTCCTGAGTGCTGAGATTACAGGAGTATACCACCATGCCTGGCTCCACACAGAAATTCTTTAAACAAATTTTTTGTTTTGATTATTTTTTAAGATAGATTCTTTTTTTTTTTTTTTTTTTTTTTTTTTTTTTTGCCTTTTTCCTTTTTATCAGTACCGGGGATCGAACTCATGACTGCCTGGTTGCAAGGCAGGCGCTTATGCCACTGAGCTAAATCCCCAGCCCCTTTTTATTTTATTTTATTTATTTTTTAGATTCTTGATATATAATCCAGCTGGTCTTGAACTCACTGTATAACTCAGGCTTTACTAACAGTGATCCTCTTGCCTCAGCCTCCTGAATGCTGGGATTCTAAATGTAGGACACCATGTCCAGCAGCAATCCAAATTCAAATGCATCTATATTTGCCACCTCCTTTCTACCTGGTTCAGGCTACTACCCTCTCTGCAATCTCTGAATTAGTCTATTTGCACTCCTTGTTAACACTTCATTCTCCACTTCTCAAGAGATGATGAATAATGTTCTATGAAGGCTCTGCATAAATCTGTTGGCTTCCCATTATATTTAAAGTAATCTCCAACCTGGGCCACACTGATGCCAATCTGTCTCCAAACCCCAGGACCTTTGCACTTGTGCTGTTTCCCAAGTTTGGAACACTTTTCCTTGTAACTGGTGGATTCACCTAAGTTGAGCCTTAGCTCCAATCTCACTGTGTGAGCATCCAAACCTGTCCCAGTCTATCATCATCACTTATCACAATGCATTGAGCTCAGACTCAGGGCCTCAGGCACCTAAGACTCCCGGGCACAGGCCTGGCTTGTTGTTTTGACCACTTAGTACTATTTAAAATTATTTTGTGAAGAACACTGATTTTATGCAATGATGTGTTACTAGATTCTAGAATTGAAAAGCCACCTAGACAGTTAAAAATAATCTTTTTATTTATTTGTGCTGTCCCATAGAATATAAGTTGCCAAGAGCAGGGACCTGGGCACCACTAGATCTAAAACACAGGAAGATGTTAAGTGTCAACAGACACTTAAATTTCTATAATGGCTGTGTGGGGTGTAAAAAGCTTCAGGATCTGAGTAGTGCACACCTGTAATCCCAGCACACGGGACACTGAGGCAGGATCACTGTGAGTTCGAACCCAGCTGTAGCTACATAGCGAGATCCTGTTTTTTTTTTTAAAAAAAAAAAAAGAGACAGAGAAAGAAAGCAGAAAAGAAAAGCCTCAGGACCCTCTGATTGTGAGAACACCGTAATTAATGCCTTACAGATAAGGGGAGGGGGAGTAGTATTGTCCAGAGATGGCGGCAGCCTGCAAAGCTTCTTGAATAATTCGCCATAACAAAAATACAGCCTCAGGAAAGGCTGGGTCGCAGCCAAAATGACTAAACAAGATAGAGAAGGTGGACACCAAGCTTCCCACTGGGACAGGTTCTGGACACTAAAGTCTTGAAACTCTCTAACTAAGGAAACTTCTTGCTCAGTTTCGGTGGGCTGGAGTCACGGAGACAATTCAATCCACTTTACCGGGTCCCTTCTTGTCAACCGACTCAGTCTTTCGTAGTGCAGATCACAAATATTCTTTCCCTCCCATTGGGCTGTAACTGGTGAGGGAAAATTGTTCGTCTCCAGAAGGACCAATGAGAAGTGCAGAAGGGTCCTGACTCCCGCCTCCGGGGAAGCATCAACCGCCCTTTCCGAGAAGGATCCGGCCTCGCCCGGGCTGCTGGTGTGCGGCTGCGCATTTTGGTGCTGCTGCTGAACTCCCTGGCCGCCTGCCTTAGGAGCAGCTTCTCGCCCCGCCTTCTCGCCTTGCGCCTGCTATGGGATTTCCTTTGGCCTCGGGTTGGGGCTGCTGTTTCACTACGCCGATGGTAGGCGGAATGGAGATTGTGTCCCTTAGTTCTTTTTTTTTTTTTGTACTACGAATCGAACTCACGTCCTCACGCTTGCCAGGCAGGCGCTTATGCCCCTGAGCTAAATCCCCAGCCCCCCGTTACGCTTTGGTTCTTAAATGCTCCCCGCTCTACGTTTGTGCTTAACATTTTCGTCGTCGTTGTTATTAGTATTGCAGGGATAGTCTTATTTTACTAACAAAAAAGAAGTGATAAAATCAAATCCTATGCAGTTCCTTTTTTAAAGAGTGGAGGGGAAAGTTTATATAGTTCATACATTCTTGAGTCACTCGACAAACGTTCACTGAGTGCTGGCTCAAGCCAGGCACTGTGCCAGTCCTGAGAGTACAGCAGGGACATACTGGTCCCAATCCTACCCGCGTAAGCTCAGGGAGGGCAGTGGGCAACTGAATTTGCAGGTCACTATTGCAGGGTTCATGAGCTGAGCACTAGATCAGACATTAAATCCTTTGTATATGCTTATACTTGTGATCAGAGTAGTCAAAGAGATGGGAAGGCTGTGTGCCTGTGTTAGGAGGGTATGTGTGTGTAAAGGAGATTTTTTTCTTTTGTTCTTTTGAGACAGAGTCTTGCTATGTAGTTCAGGCTAGCATCGATGCTAGTCTGTCTGCATTTGATTGCTACCCCATAGGCAGAATGATCTTAACATAAATCTGATCTTGTCGCCTCCTTGCACCAGCTCTCCAGTGAATTCCCATCTTGGTGCAGAGTTTACAGTCCTTTACTGTGGCCACCCAGGCCCCACAGAGTCTCAAGTCCAGACTTCCTACCACCACCCTACCCTGCCACTCCAGCACTTTCTGCCCTTCCGATTGATTTCTTTCATAGCTATCACAACTGAACTGTGCTTGGGGTGTGGATGGACGTGTGTGTGTGTGTGTGTGTGTGTGTGTGTGTGTGTGTGTGTGTGTGCGCATGTGTGTGTGGTGCTGGGGATTGAACTCAGAGCCTTTGCTCTGAACTACATTCCCAGGGACCACAACCTACCTCTTTAAGACAGAGTCTCACTACATTTCTGAGTTGTCCAAGCTGGGCTGAACTTGTGATCCTCCTGCCTCAGCTTCCCAGAGGACTTTAAGCCTGAACCACTGCCTCTATCTTGAAATTATGGTTTTTTGCCCACTCGCCCCTTTAGAACATAATCGTAACATGCCAGGAATTTATCTTATTTGTGGCTGTGTCCCTAGGATCTGGAAGGAGGCCTTGTGTACAATAGATACCTAAGTAAGGTTTGCTTGGTGTGTGGGCCTGAGAGTGCCTAGCAAGGGTGCTGCCACTGAGCCCTTCATGATGAATAGTTACTTTTCTTCTGGAGGGGAGAAGAGATGAGGGTGTAGTGTAGTGGTGGCCAAGGGCTTGCTTAGCATGCCTGAGGCCCTGGGCTTACTCTCCCAGGGGGAAAAAAGCAGAAAATGTTGAGGGCACAGTAGAGGGGACAGCAGGGACGAGATGCAGTGTGGCCTTGGAGAGGAGGCGACTACAAATGGAAAGAGAGGGGCTGGGGATTTAGCTCAGCGGCATAAGCGCCTGCCTTGAAAGCAGGCAGTCGTGAGTTTGAACCCTGGTACTGATAAAAACGAAAAAGCAAAAACAAACAAACAAACAAAAAACAAATGGAAAGGGGAAAAAAGAGGAAGGGCAAGGATACTAGCTCCCAGTCCCTCTTACATACAGTATGGAGTGGGAGGTTTGAGGGGGTGAGTGATGCTTTCGGAATTTGAGTTTTAGTTGGATAATTCAGGCTGGGGATTTAGCTCAGTGGCGTAAGTGCCTGCCTTGCAAGCAGGCAGTCGTGAGTTCGATCCCCGGTACCGATAATAAAAATAAATAAATAAATAAATAAAAAGCAAAAAGACAAAAAAAAGTTGGATAATTCAACAATTCTTTTTCTTTTCTCTCTGTGTGCATGGTGTATACAGCGTGTGTACAGTGTTTGCAGTGTGTGTAGTGTATATGGGATGTGTGGGGTGTGGGAGTCGGGAACTAAGCGCTTTGGTGTTCTAAGGGAGAAATAATGGGGAGAAGGCAGAGTAGGGCTCCATCTGGTCCTGGAGGAAGGGATTCTACCTGTGGAGGAGGATGGGAGGCAGATCACATTTGGCTGGGGGAACGAGGAGAGGTTGATCTCATGTGGGGCAAAAAGCCTAAAACGCCCAGAGGCACGCTCTGGAAGGCCACTCTGGCAGACAAGACAGAGTGGAGCTGGGCACAGCAGTATAGAGCTGTGATCCCAGCGATTTAGGAGGCTGAATTAAGAGGCTTGCAAGTTAGAGCCCAGGCTGAGAAATTTAGGGAGACTTTGTCTTGAAAGAGGAGTTGCTTCGGGGAGAGGAGCAACTGAGTGTCAACTGAGCTTAAAGGTCATCATACAGGACGTACAGGACAGGAGCTTCACTAGGAAGATCCTAGTGGCCAGGGCAAGATTGGTTATGCACTGCAGGAGGGTCATATGGTGTAAGAGGATGTTTGCTGTAAAGGACATTATTGCATGCACCATTCCACACGGCAACGCTTGAGGAAAAAGTGTTCTTGGTAATGAAGAAACAGGCTCTGAAAGGTTAGGCATTGTAGCTTTTTTTTTTTTTTAATATAGGGAATCAAACTCAGGACCTCACACTTGCCAGGCAGGTGCTGGGCCACAGCGCTAAATCCCTGGCCCTTAGGCTTCCTATCTAATGAGCACTGCAGCAAGGACCGCAAGGCTGTGTGAGTCCTGTGGTGCCCAGCCAGGCTGATGCCCCGCATGTTTCCCTTCTGTGAGGGGACAAGAGAAATGGAATGGTGAGTGTCAGGAATAAGGATGGGTAGAGGTTTAGACAGAAGACTCCTTTGACTACCCAGAATAAAAGGGGCCAAATAACAGTGACAACAGTAATTCCTGCCATCTAATCAGACTCCTGGCTGGAGCACAATTGTGATCCTAAATACCTGGGAGGCTAAGATAAGAGGGTTGCAAGTCCGAGGCCACCAGTTGCTGGAGATCTTTACAAAGGGGCTCTGAACAGGATTTAAAATTAACTAATTGGCTTTCTATGTTTATCTGTGTGTCTGTCCTAGGCCTAGGCTCCTTGCCTGGCAACAGGAGCTGATTCATAGTAAGTGAACCTCTATGAATCACTGGTCCTGGCTGAGGCCTGTAGTGGCCTGTGAGGCCAGAGATACCTCAAAGGGCACGATAAGGCCACGGCTGCAGACACTTGGCTCAAACATCAATTAAGTAGATAGAGACTGCAGGTGCAGGAATTATTCCTACAGTCTCACTCCTACCACGTCATCATGATAAGGTGGTTCTCCTAAATTGACATGATTCATTACTTGGGGATGTCCTTGAAGTGACTCCCAAGGTCCTGCTCATTGCCTGCGTTTTCCTCAGTTTCCCCGCCCCTTGTTGTTGGACCTAATAAATATGAGTGATCCAGAGAAGTCTTTGTCTTAGCCCTCAGAGTCTTGAGCTCAGCTAAAGGGTTTTGACCTCCTGGAACCCTAAAATCACACCACTTGTCTCATTTTATTTAAGCCTTCGCCGTACACTCGTTTGGGAGATTGGGGATCTAAGTCAGGACCTGATAACTGGACAAAATTTACAAGGCTCTGTCTCAAGTAAAAAGGGCCAGGGTGCCATTTTCAGTGTTCAAGTATTTGCCTAACAAGTATAAGATCCTTTTTCTAATCTCCTATACCAGAAGCCAGGTAAGGTGGTACACATCTGTAATTCCAGAATTTGAGAGACTGAGGCGGGAGGATCACCATGAGTTCAAAATCAGTTTGGGCTACATGGTGAGTTCAAGGACAGCCTGAACTACATAGCGAGACTCTGTCTGAAAAAACCACAATCAGCCAGGGATTTAGCTCAGCGGCTCAAGCATTTGCCTGGTAAGTACAAGGTTGTGAGTTCAATCCTCAGTACCAAAAAAAAAAAAAAAAAAAAAAAACAACCAACAACAACAACAAAAAAAACAATTCCCAGAAACAGAAAGAAAAAATTCCTGCCATTTCTGTGGAACCTTAAAATTCACAAAATAAGGGGCTGGGGGTTTAGCTCAGCGGCATAAGCGCCTGCCTTGAAAGCAGGCAGTCATGGGTTGGGGATTTAGCTCAGCGGCATAAGCACCTGCCTTGCAAGCAGGCGGTCGTGAGTTCGATCCCCGGTACCGATAAAAATGAAAAAGACAAAAAAAAAAAAAAAAAAAAAGAAAAAAAAAGAAAGCAGGCAGTCGTGAGTTCGATCCCCGGTACCGATAAAAATGAAAAAGACAAAAAAAAAAAAAAAAAAAAAAGAAAAAAAAAAGAAAGCAGGCAGTCGTGAGTTCGATCCCCGGTACCGATAAAAAGGAAAAAGACAAAAAAAAAAAAAAAATTCACAAAATACCTTCCCAACATATTATCACCAGCTCTGAGCCCCTTATACCCCTACACAGAAGGCTCAAAGCAGGGTACCAAGTATTCAGTACTGAATTTTTGTTTTGTATACCCTAGTTCTGTTTTTCCTTTAGGTCTTGCTTGGATTAATAACTTCATTCAGAGTTAATATCACTTCCTGAAGTTCAGACCACACTAAGGACAAGCAGGACCGTAGATACTGGGGATTGCTTTGTAGCTTCATTCATTCATTCATTCAACAAACATTTCTTTCTTGAGCATTTCTTTCCATACTTGTGCCGGGGAAAAGAGCATTAGGATTAAAAAATGAGGTACCATTAAAAGCCCATATGCTGCATTAAAAAAATTAGGCACCAGGAAATTTGCTTTTTACAAGTATTACAGTCTTTTTAGCCTTTAAGGAAGGCTAAAAATATGTCCCTGAAACACATGGGAGACTGTTATGACCTAATGGTTCAGATCCCCTGTGACTTTAGCTTAGCACAGATAGGAATCTAGGTGTGGCCCTGCCTCCTTTAGCTCCCTGAGTCTCAGTTGTCACACTTGTAACATGGACTTGGCAGGTTAGTACACATAATAAGCACTCATCAAAGCCTGGCTGTGTGCTAGACATGGTAGTATGCCCTGTAATCCCAGATACTCCAGAGGCTGAGGCAGGAGGATGGCAACTTCAAGGCCAGTTTAGTGAGACTGTGTCACAAAAAAAATAAAAAAGGGGGGCTGGGGATTTAGCTCAGCGGCATAAGCGCCTGCCTTGCAAGCAGGCAGTCATGAGTTCGATCCCTGGTACCGATAAAAACGAAAAAGACCAAAATAAATAAATAAAAAATAAAAATAAAAAAGGAGTTGTAGCTCCATAGCAGGGTGTTTGTCTAGTATGCAAGAGGCCCTGGGTTCAATCCCTAACGCAGGAAAAATAATATTTTTGCTGTTTTATCTCAAGAAAAATGAGAATCCAGTATTTGAGGTGCAAGTACCTTTTTTTTTTTTTTTTAATTTTGAGACAGAGGCTCTTCTGTGCAGTTCAGGCTGGCTCTGAACTTACTATATAGCCCAGGCTGGTCTAGTACTCACAGCAATCTTCCTGCCTCAGCCTCGAGAGTGCTGGAATTACAGGCATGTGCTGCCACATCTGACTTTTGAGTACAAGTAGCTTGCATTTGAACTCAGCTATGCAGTGAACATTTGGTTACTGTTACTCTTCTATGGTTGGTGAAATAGGGCTGAAGACACAGTTCAAGGTTAGAGCATTTGCCTAGCATGCATGAAACCCTGGGTTTGATCATAGCACCTCCTTCTCCCCCTGTATGGGACCAAAGGGTCATGTAGGAGAAGAGGGTCATTTTTTGTTGTTAATTAATTAATTAATTTTTGTACTGGGAATTGAACCTACAACCTTACACTTACCAGACAGGCCCTTATGCCACTGAGCTAAATCCCCAGCCCAAGAGGGTCATTTTAAAAAATTAATTAAATTTATCGGTACATTTTATTTTTAAAAAATCTTAAAAGATTTTTGGTACTGGAAATTGAACTCAGAATCTTATGCTTGCCAGTTAGGCACTGTGCCACTGAGCTGTATCCTTGGCCCTTCGTGGTACATTTTATTTTTTATTTTTCTTTAACCCTAAAATTCCATGTTTATTATAAAGGTCATATTGGTTCATTTTAGATATGCATAATGACACAATGACCACATTCATCATGAAGAACTTGTACCTGTACATGTTACATCTTGCTTCTTTTTTCCCATTCACCTCCCTTCCCTTCAATCTTTCTTCTCTTTTCTAGCTACAAAAGTTTTGTTCTCATTTTTTCCTTGTTTTATTATTTTTCTTTCCCCCTCTGCCCTCACTAGTTCCCCTTCCCATTTGAACATTTTTGTCCTATTTCACAATATCTCATATATTTTGATCCTTATTTACACTTTTGGTTTCTCACACTAGAGATACTATATGGTATTTATATATGTGTGATTTATTTCACTTAAGAGTATGGTCTTGGCCTGGGATTTAGCTCAGTAGCAAAAGTGCCTGTCTGGCAAGCTTGAGGCTGTGAGTTCGATTCCTGGTACCTAAAAATAAAAATGACGGGGCTGGGGATTTAGCTTAGCGGCATAAGCGCCTTCCTTGCAAGTGTGTGGTTATGAATTCAATCCGTGGTACTGATAAGAAAAAGACAAGGGGCTGGAGATTTAGCTCAGGGGCATAAGCACCTGCCTTCCAAGCAGGCAGTCGTGAGTTCGATCCCCGGTACCGATAAAAAAGAAAAAGACAAAAAAATGACAAAAGAAAAAAGTATGGTCTTGAGGTCCATCCATTTACCTAGAAATGTCTCAAGTTTTATCCTTCTTGTTGGTTAAGTAGTACTCCATTATATAAAAGAATCACTTTTTTTTTTTATACCAGAGATCAAGCTCACAACCTCACACTTGCCAAGGCAGGTGCTTATGCCACTGAGCTAAACCCCTGGCCCCTAAGAATCACATCTTTTTTTTTGAGACAGGGTCTCACAATGCAGTTCAGGCTGGCTTTGAGCTCACTTTGTAGATCAGGCTGGTCTCGAACTCGAAACGACGCTCCTGCCTCAGCCTCCCAAGTGCTGGGATTACAGGTATGAGCCACCACAACTGGCCAAGAATCACATCTTTATTCATTCATCTGTTAATGAACATTTGGGCTGTTTCCAAGATTTAGCTATTACAAATTGTGCCACTATAAACATGGTTGCACATATATTGTTATTGTACAATGCTTTTAATTCTCTCGGGAAGATACCAAGAAGAGGAATAGCTGGGCCAAATGAAACCTTTAGTCCTAGTTTTTTGAGGAATCGCCATGCTTATTTCCACAGTGGTTGTACCAGTCTGCACTCCTACCAGCACTGGTCAAGGGTTCCTTTTTCCTCATAGCCCCTCCAGCATTTGTTATTGGTTGATTTCTGTGTTTTGTTTTCTAATACTGTAATATTATTATGTTGTTTTTGGGTTTTTTTTTTTTTTTTTGGTACCGGGGATCAAACTCACAACCTCACGCTTGCCAGACAGGTGCTTATGCTCCTGAGCTAATTCCGAGCCCCTGTGTGTTTTGTTTTCTGAGACAAAGTCTTCATATGTTGTTCAGGCTGGTCCTGAAATGACTTTGTAGCCCCAACTGGCCTGAACCTCGTAGTGATCCTCCCGTCTCAGGTTTCCAAGGAGAGTAGGGTCATTTTTGGTTCCATAATCAAGGAGTGGGATGTCCTCAGATCAGAAAACAGACACTGAAAGGTCAGGTTCAGTGCTGGGCCTGTAGGATACAACTATAATCCCAACACTCTGGGAAGCTGAGGCAGGAGTGTCACTGGGAGGTTGAGGCCAGCCTTGGCTACATAGTGAGTTTAAGGTCAGCCTACAGTACATGATGAGAATCTGTCTCAAAGGAAAGAAAGAAAGAAAGAGAAAGAAAGAAAGGGAAAAAGAAAAAAAAGAAAGAGAAGAGAAAAGAAAAAAGATGGTAGGGGATGGTGACTATAACCATAGCTCAGCCTGGGTTCAATCTCAGGAATAGTGAGTTGACCCATTATGCCATCCCCACCCCCTACATAAAGAGAAAATTCAAGAAAGACAAGTCTTGGGTTAACTGTTCCTTTAGTGCGTGTGTGCTGGTCAGTCTTCCTGTGTAGCTCAGGCTGACCTTTATCTCAAAGTGCTTCGCCTGCTCCAGCCTCCAAGTGCTGGGATTGAGGCCACCATGCCCAGCTCTTTTTTTCCTCTTCAGAGACAGGTTGAAGATAGCCTCAAACTTTTTGTTTTCTTTAATAGGCATTGAATTTAAGGTCTTTATACTGACCTATATTTCCTAGTCCTGAAAAGGCTATTATTTTATTATTATTTTTAAAATTTTGAGACAGGGTCTCACAAAGTTGCTGAATCGCCCAGGCTGGGCTTGAATTTGCAATCTTCCTGTTTCAGCCTCCCAGGGATTACAAACTGGCTAGACTGGGCTCAGTTTTTCAGTCCTTCTTCCTCAGTCCTTCTCCCCATATTCTGGGATTACAGGTTCGTCTGTGCCACAATGCTTAGTTTCCTTTTTTTTTTTTTTTTCTGTATGGGGATTGAATCCGGCGCAAGTGCTCTATTACCAAGAGAGTACCGAGAGCTACATTCCTCAGCCCTAGCTAAGTTTTTAAAAAAGCACTGGACAGCTGCTTGTGGTTGCTCACACCTGTAATCCCAGTGCTCAGAAGGCTGAGGCAAGAGGATTCTTGCAAGTTCAAAGGTCAGCCTGAACTACATAGAAGAGCGTGTTGCAAAAACAAATATAATGGGCTGGAGATTTAGCTCAGTGGCATAAGCACCTGCCTTGCAAGCAGGCGGTCGTGTGTTCAATCCTCGGTACTGATAAATAAATAAATAAAAAATAAATAAAGGCTTAAAATAAAAAGAACTATAAATATCTTTTTTTTTTTTTTTTTTTTGTCTTTTTCCTTTTTATCGGTACCGGGGATCGAACTCACAACTGCCTGCTTGGAAGGCAGGTGCTTATGCTGCTGAGCTAAATCCCCAGCCCCTATAAATATCTTTTTAAAAAAGAAAAGTACAATCATTTAAGAGATCATTATTGGGGGCTGGGGATTTAGCTCAGCGGCATAAGTGCTTGCCTTGCAAGCAGGCAGTTGTGAGTTCGATCCCCAGTACCGATAAAAACGAAAAAGACAAGAAAAAAAAAAAAAAAGAGAGAGAGATCATTATGAAGAAAGAAGTTTAAATAAAATATACTTTATCAGGTTGGGTGTGGTGACACATGCCTGTAATCCCAGCAGTTGGAAGGCTAAAACAGGAGGATCACTGTGAGTTTGAGACCAGCCTGGGCTACAGATTGAGTTCAAGGCCAGCCTGAAATGCATAGTGGGGCCCTGTCTCAAAAAGATATATATATATATATATATATATATATATATATATATGCTTTATTGGAAGACAAAATTACAATTTTGCTTTTAGAACTAATTGGCTTTTGTTGTTGTTTTGAATTTTTTGTTTGATTTTTTTTTTTTTTTTTTTTGGTCCCAAGGATTGAACTTATGACCTCATGCTTGCTAGGACTGTGTCCTTGAGCCAAATCCCCAACCCTTGCTTTTTTTTTTTTTTTTTTTTTTTTTGAGACAAGGCCTTGCTATGTAGTTCATGCTGGCCTTGAACTCATGTGAATCCTCTTGCCTCAGCCTCCCAAGTGCTGGAATCACTGGCATATGCCATCACACCTAGCAAGGCTGGGCAATAATATAGAGACTTATGTGAGACCCTGTCTGACAATTAAAAAATTGTAAAAAAGATTGTGGGTTCAGTCCTCTATACTGAAGAAAAGAGGGAGTATAAGAAGGAAAAAGCTAGGCATGGTAGCTAATCCTAGCTACTAGAGAGGCTGAGGCAGGAGGATTTCTTTCCTTCTTTTTTTTTTTTTTTCTGTCTTTTTCCTTTTTATCGGTACCAGGGATGGAACTCACGACTGCCTGCTTGCAAAGCAGGCGCTTATGCCGCTGAGCTAAATCCCCAGCCCCCTTTCTTTTTTTTTTTTTTTTTTTTTTTTTTGAGGACTTCGAATTCAAAACCAGCTTGGGATTTAACCAGACTCTCTCTGAAAATAATGCAAAGAAAGGTGGAGGAGAAGGAGGAGAAACAAGAGACTTCCACTGGGTCCTCAGAGAGAGAGAGAGAGAGAGAAATAGGGAGGAAAGGGGCCTCAAAACCCAACAGGATAGCTAGGGGCAGATGGCGAATTGTGCGAGTGAACTGGAGGAAGTGAATGAGCTGAATGGAATGAGTTGGAAGTCATGTACCTGCCCTTCTAAACCATGCCCAGTGCTTCCTGGAAAAACAGGTATGAGTGGAGTGCATGTTGACACAGCCACATAGGTGGTCCCATTTGGTCCAGCGCCTTGACACCTGAGCCTGGAATGGTCTCTTGACACGGATATGAGGCCACCAAGGTGACTAAGACACTTCCTTCAAGGAACTCAGTTCTTTCTCAAGCACTGGTGGTTGTGACATAGGGCATCACCAGTGTACTAGATACACGTGATCATGCCCCAACCCCAGAATAATCCTGTGAGAGAGGAGCTACGGCTCCCCTTTTATAGGAGGGAGAGTAAGAAACTGACCAATGGTCAAACAGCCAGTAAGTGGGGGAGCCAGGATCCAAATTTTGCTTGTCTCTCTGAGGTTATGTGCCCCCAAAGAAATGTCAACTTTGTGTGGAGTGTGTCTTGGAAGGACTTCACTGAGATAGTTCAAAAGTCTTAAAAGGACTGATACACTGGGGCTGGGGATTTAGCTCAGTGGCATAAGCGCCTGCCTTGCAAGCAGGCAGTCATGAGTTCAATCCCTGGTACCGATAAAAAAAAAATACACAAACCAGTAAACAGGGCATGGTGGCCAATACCTGAAATCCTAGCACTTTGGGAGACTGTGCCAGGGGGATCCCATGTTTGAACCCAGCCTATGCAACTTCATGAGACTTTGTCTCAAAAAATAAAATAAAGCCAGGGATTTAGCTCAGTGGCATAAGTGCCATCCTGGCAAGCTCAAGGTTTGAGTTCGATGCCCAGTACCAAAACAAAAAACAACCCATAAACAAATGGTTCCTGGTGTCTACTGTGCCCATAGCCAGTGCTTATCTTTCTGATGCCCATGGTTACCTTCAGGTTCCGTGGGATTGCTTCTGTTTTACAATGAGGAAACAGACTGGCAGATCTGGAGTTAGTCAGGTTGGACTGTGTGTGCCACTCCCACTAAATCTTATTTGATCGTTTGGTGTGCTTTGTGGAGCAACCCCATGGACAGCCACCCTAAGATCTAACTCTGTGTAGCACTTCCTGATTTGGGAGTTTTATTTTGTTTTATAATGCTAGGGCTCCACTGAGGCTTTGGAAACTCTAGGACTATGCTGTCCTCCCAACCCCCAGCATGCTCCAGTTTCTGAGCCGGGATATCTGATGATGGAACAAGAGGAGCACAGAAAAGTGCATCACCAGGGGCTGGGGATTTAGCTCAGCGGCATAAGCGCCTGCCTTGCAAGCAGGCAGTCGTGAGTTCGATCCCTGGTACCGATAAAAAAACGATAAAGACAAAAAAAAAAAAAAGTGCATCAACAGCCACAAACTTCCTCAGGCTGCATTCATCCCAAGAACCACCCTCCCTGTAGCTGTGCAACTAGTAACTCCTCTTCCTCCAGGAAGCCTTTCTGGATTACTGTAAACTCATGAGTGTTCTCTCTGAATCCCAGGGTACTCTCCAAGTATACATGTTACTATTTCTGCCTTTATCTGTAGATAAGTGTGTGTCTGGTTCTGGTGGTTTATAGGCCTCTTTTAGGGCAAAGGCTGGGTCTTAAATATGTAAGGCCAGTACTATGGCCCATACCTGTAATCCCAGCTACTCAAGAGGCTGAGGCCCGAAGATCAAACAATTTAATGAGTAAGCAGGACTCCATCTCAAAATTAAAAAAAAAAATGTTTTAAATGGCTGAGGATGTAATGCAGCGGTAAGGTGCTTGCCCAGCTTTCACGAGCCTCTGGGTCTAATTTCTGGGACCACACACACACACACACACACACACACACACCTCAGTGGCTTCAGCATTTGGGGAGTCAGCCTCTTTTTTAGTGCCTCAAATTTTTTTTCCTTATGGTCCTGGGGAATGAACCCAGGACTTTGTAGATGCTATGCAAATGCTCTATTGCTGAGCATCAGCCCTTACTAGTTTCACTTTCCATTTTTTCTCAAGATGTGAGAACCTTCTTTGGGAATGAGGAGGCCCAACACAACTTCACTCAAATCTTTTTCTTTTTTTTTCTTCAAATCTTTATTCTAGGCTCTTCCCAAAATTATCATCCACATCCACACCAGTCTTCCAGAGGCCAAGTCCTGAGTCAACTGTGGTGGTGGCGCGTGCCTGTAGTCCCAGTACTCAGGAGACTGAGTCCAGGTCAGCCCCTGGGCTATATAGTGAGACCCTGTCTTGAGTTAAAAAAAAAAAAAAAAAAAAAAAAAGAAGATGAGGTCAATTGCCCATTACAAATATGGCTGCAATTGCCTCACTTCCTGTATCACGTGACCATCCCATGCATGTCACGTGACCCATCCTTTTCACAGACGGCGATTGACCTATAGGGCTCGTCAGGTACCTATGGCTGCAGTATATATGTGCACGTGTATTTTTATCCTGTAGATCCGCTCATCTTTCTGACTCTGGAACTCCTTCAGTCTTCCCTTCATCCAGTAACCAGATGTGATGGAGTTTTCAAGGCCTTCAGTAGAGGTAAGTGGACCAGGAATCCCAATCATTGATACTTCCTCTTTCTGTCTGTGTCTCTCACCTTCTCTCATTTTTTTCTCCTAGTACCGGCGATTGAATCCAGCGTGTAACAAAATACATCTCAGCCCTTTTTATTTTATTTTGATATAGGATCTCACTAAGTTGCCTAGGCTAACCTCAAACTTGTAATCCTCTTGTCTCAGTGTCCCAAGTAGCCAAGATTACAGTCATAATCAAGTAACCAGGATTGCACCACTGTGCACAGCATTTAGCAGACTCTGAAAGCAAGCCATTGTGGCTTTTTCAGCAGATGAAGAGAGGGTGGGGGTTGAGGTTGAAATGGATGGGAAGAGGGGTAACATAAATCTTTGTTTAGGGTGGACAGAAAGCTGTCTCCAGGAGAGGGGTTGTGGAGAGAGCTGTACCTGCCACTTTGTGGACCTTGTCCCATCCTTGATCAAGGTAGAAAGCTAGGCTGTACACACTCATAGGCACCCAACCCTGGCCAGGAGGGTACAGGGCTGAGGATATAGCCCAGTGGCACAGTGCCTGCCAGGAGGATAGCTGACTGAGGGGCTGGAGAGGACTTGTCTTCTAGCTATTCCTCATTCTGTTCTTAGGAATGTCCCAAATGCCTGGGCAGGGTAGGCATCATGGCTGCCAGCCTCACAGGATTGCTTCTGCTTCAGGCGGTGGTATGGGCATCAGGTAAGAGTGCCAAGGAAAAGGGCACCAAGGCTCCTTCCTGCTCTGTGGTCCTTTGATAGCCTTCCAGCATACTCATGGTGAAATTTCTTATAGGAACTGGATAAACCTTGGAGAGTGATTGAGATCAGCACTGGGATGGGGGTGCAGGGAGGGAGTGGGTATTTGAAACTGATGTCTTTTCCACTAACTAGCATGACTATTGCCCTTACCTGTCCCCTGCTCTTGCTTCTGCTTGTGTGTTTTTCTTCCAGGTGCCCACCCCTGCATCCCTAAAAGCTTTGGCTACAGCTCAGTGGTCTGTGTCTGCAATGCCACCTACTGTGACTCTCTTGACCCCGTGACCTTCCCAGCCTTGGGGAACTTCAGCCGCTATGAAAGTACACGCAGTGGACGTCGGATGGAGCTGAGTGTGGGTGCCTTCCAGGCCAATCGTACTGGCACAGGTGACCACTTCCCCATCCCTCCCTCCACTAGGCTCAGTCCTCCTGGATCTCCGTCATGCCAGTGACCAATTCAGAGTTTCTTTGCTGGGCACTGATACCCTTTTTTTCCCTGCTGTTATTTTCAGGGCTTCTATTGACCCTGCAGCCAGAAGAAAAGTTCCAGAAAGTAAAAGGATTTGGAGGGGCCATGACAGATGCTGCTGCTCTCAATATCCTTGCCTTGTCACCCCCTGCCCAGGATTTGCTACTCAAGTCATACTTCTCTAAAGAAGGTGAGGAGGAGTGGGACCAGAGGACACAATGCATTGACACTTTTCTTTGACCCTTCCTTGTATTTTTTCATGTTTCTTTGATATTTAGTCCCTTAATGCCACTGGAATAGATTACCTTGTTAGTGTTCTACTAAATGTGTGAGAGTCTCAGGCAAAGAGGGCTTGTGCTTTACCCAGGTTCTGGCTTCCACTGTCCCAGGTCGAGCACCACATTCTCTATGGTCTTGAGACCCTACTGAAGACTGGCAAATGATAAGCCATGATCCAGGTTCTCCTGTTGATTCAGACTCCCATATCTCGATCATCCTCTGCAGGGATTGAATATAACATCATCCGGGTACCCATGGCCAGCTGTGACTTCTCCATCCGTACCTATACCTATGATGACACCCCTGATGACTTCCAGTTGCACAATTTCAGCCTTGCAGAGGAAGATACCAAGCTCAAAGTGGGCATTTTGGTTGCCTCAGGCTCTGATGGCATTCATATCTGGGGGTCGAGAGAGTCCAGCTAGGGCTGTCTGCAGAGGGATATAAACCTGCCTCTGCTGCTGTTTTGTCCTGGGGGGTAGGGTGCGGGCTGATGGCTGAACCTGACATGCTGGTTGGGCTGGTTTGTGATCCACCTCTGGGTGTCTCTCTCACTACTTTTGTTTCTAGATACCCCTGATTCACAGAGCCCTACAAATGTCCCAGCGCTCTGTCTCACTCTTCGCCAGTCCCTGGACATCACCTACTTGGCTCAAGACCAATGGGGCAGTGAATGGGAAGGGGTCGCTCAAGGGTCAGCCAGGGGACATCTACCACCAGACCTGGGCCAGATACTTTGTCAAGTAAGGGATCAGCAAGGCCATGGGACCTGGACCGCCCTCCTCTTTAGACATCTGATCCATGTCCCACCCCTCAACTTGGTGCTACTTCTACATCAGCCTCTCCTACCTTCTGAGCCTTCCAGATGAGGCCTTTTAGCTGTCCCCACTCTTAATGTCAGAGGGTTGTGGTCCATTTTCTTGGTCATGATCACTCCTGTCCTTTCTCTTGCTAGGTTCCTGGATGCCTATGCTGCATACAACTTAAAGTTCTGGGCAGTGACAGTTGAGAATGAGCCTACTGCAGGGTTAATGAGTGGGTACCCCTTCCAATGTCTGGGTTTCACTCCTGAACACCAGCGAGATTTCATTGCCCGTGACCTGGGTCCAACCCTCGCCAACAGTACGCATCGTGATATCCGGCTGATCATGCTGGATGACAACCGCTTGCTGCTGCCTCACTGGGCACAGGTGGTAAGGCCTAGGCTCCCCATGGGTACTCTAGCAAACCCCAAATCTAACATCCAAACAGTTGGCTCCAAGCTCAAGAGTGCCTTCCTGTTCCAACTCTTTGTATTTGTTCCATCTCATAACTCTCTACTTGCTTCATGAAGATGACCCTCAAGTTATTTTTGTTTTTTGTTTTTCCCGACAGGATCTTACTGGGCTTGAACCCTAGGTGATCCTCCTGCCCCAGTCTCCCAATGGTTGGGATTTCAGATGTACATCACCATTCCCAAGTTGATCCTTAAGTTTTTTTTCCCTTGAATTATTTTTCTTTTCCTTATATTTATTGATACCTTTGGTTCAATTAATGTGTTTATTGAGCAATAATCAGTGCCAGAAACTATCCTAGGTAGTGGTTATAGTAGACAAAACATGCAAGTTTCTACCTTCTCAAATTCTGATGCAGACAAATTAAAATATGTTAATTATTAAATGTTGATTAGTACTCCGTTGTGGAAAAAGCAGGAGCAGCAACTATAGTTTGAATACAGCTAGTTAGGGAAGGTCCCAGCGAGCAGGTTTCACTTCAACAAACACTGGAGCTGAGGGAGGGGCTGTGCAGTACTCAGGCCAAGTGAAAAGGGCCTGGAATAGGAGCCTGGGCTCATCTTGAGTGCTTGAGAAACAGTAAGCAGGGTGAGCAAATGGCCCTGCAGGAAAGGCTCAAGGAATCCCATTGGCACAGCAATGTCTTCAAAGCATTGTTTTTATTATTTTTGGTTTTTTGACACAGACTCTCATTATATGTCACCCAGGCTGGTCTTGAGTTCATGATCCTCTTGTCTCAGCTTCCTGAGTACCTGGGATTACATGTGTTGGCTGCCACCCTGCCCAACTTGATTACTAGAGCAACCTGCGCAGGCCATATCTCAAGAACTCCTAGTTTGTCTTCCTGAAGCCCTGAGGGCTCAGGCTGCCTGGCTTCAGACCTCTTTTCTCTTGCCTGTAGGTGCTGACAGACCAAGAAGCAGCTAAGTATGTCCATGGGATCGCCGTGCACTGGTATCTGGACTTCCTGGCTCCAGCAAAAGCTACTTTGGGGGCAACACACCGCCTGTTCCCTGACACCATGCTCTTTGCCTCAGAGGCCTGTGTGGGCTCCAAGTTCTGGGAGCAGAGTGTGCGGCTGGGTTCCTGGGATCGCGGGATGCAGTACAGCACCAGCATCATCACGGTGAGTCGCTGACTTCTCTTCCCACAAGGCACCTGCAGCCTTTTCTACCTCAAAAAGGCTGGCAAAGTCCTTCCTTCCCAACTTCGCTGCCTACGTGCTCTTTGGGGCAATTTTGGGCTACTATAATTCTCTATCTTGTCTTCTTTTTAGATTATGCCTTTTCCAGATGCTTGGATTCAGACTGGCCTCTATTTTCTTGGCTTCCCTTAAAATGTGTCCATCTTTTTTTTTTTTTTTTTTTTGTCTTTTTCAGTTTTTATCGGTACCAGGGATCGAACTCACGACTGCCTGCTTGCAAGGCAGGCACTTATGGCACTGAGCTAAATCCCCAGCCCCTAATGTCTCCATCTTTACAGTGACCTCTCCTTTGCTATTAAGGAAACAGAACCCTCACTCACAGGAGCCCCCTGGCCCCATATTCATCTCCTGACCCCAGCTGCCTTCTCTGAGACCTCCATGTTGAGCCTTGGCCCTTCCTTGTCTCTACTTCAGAACCTCCTCTACCATGTGGTTGGCTGGACCGACTGGAACCTCGCTCTGAACCCTGAGGGGGGACCTAACTGGGTCCGCAACTTTGTTGACAGCCCCATCATTGTAGATATTGCCAAGGACACGTTTTACAAACAGCCCATGTTCTATCACCTTGGCCACTTTAGGTGAGTGGAGGGCACACATTCCCATTCTACACCAGGCCTGTCATCTTCCACGTCAGGCTTACATTGCCCCGAATTCAGCCATTCAGGGTCGAACTGCTGGGAGAGGCATTCCTATCCTTCCTAGAGATATATGACATAACATGACTAGGCAGAGGCAGAGACACAGCCAAACCCAGGATGCCTGCTGCTGGGGCTGGGACATGGGAGGGTGGTATCAAGGTGAAGCAGCAGGGTTTGAGGCCTACAGAATTAGGGCAGAGCTTTGGCGGGATTTATGGGTGTGACAGGTGTGTGACTTTGTGGCCAAGAGTTGGTAGGTGGTGTTCAGATGGGTGGAGGGGCTGGGCCAGTCGCTAACGATTGTTATTCCCACATTCAGCAAGTTCATTCCAGAGGGGTCTCAGCGAGTGGGGCTGGTGGCCAGTGAGGAGAACGACTTGGAGGCCGTGGCACTATTGCGTCCTGATGGCTCTGCAGTTGTGGTCGTGCTGAACCGGTGAGGGCAGTGGGCAGGTCTGGACCTGGTCCGGGGTGGGCCTTGGCAGGCTCACATGCTTGCTTTTCTTCTCCTTCCCAGCTCCTCTAGGGATGTGCCTCTCACCATCAAGGACCCTGCCATTGGCTTCCTGGAGACCATCTCCCCTGGCTACTCTATTCACACCTACCTGTGGCGTCGCCAGTGATGGTGCAGATACTCAAGCAGGTCCCTGGGCCCGGCATGGGCACTGAAGGCACAGAGTCAGCTCATATGCTGAATAAAGGAAGTGGCTAAGAGGGGACAACAGGGCTAGGATGAGCTCACAGTGACACAAATCCAGGGGCAGTGGTTAGGTGACTCACTCTTCTCTTTAGTAGGTGCCAGGGGCTAAAAGCCCCTAGGGGCAAGATCAGGAAACCCTGGTGTCTCCGACTCCATGCTTTTGTAGGAGGGCTAAGTGCTGGTTGCCTGTGGAAACTGGGCCTATGCCCAGGATGAGCTCATTGTCTGTACAAACACAAGATTGTGGTGGGGGGAGGAAAGAAGAGATTAAGAAAACTGGACCCAAAAAAGGGGACTGTTTGTCTTTCTTGAAGATGCAAAACTGGGCCCATGCAAAGCAATGTCAGCATGAGGGCAGAAGCAGCCACAGAAGCCAAAGCCACTGTGTACGCTCTGGCACCCAAATGATTCCATGGTACTGGCTGGGAAAGTGGCAGACCCTTAAAGAGAATGTTTAGCCTAAGTCAGTTGAGTGGTTTTATTTTGGAGCATAGCACCCCATTTCTGGCTATATCAGTAGTGGGGAGGCAAAGGGGCCTCTGGAATGCATGACAGTAAAAATGTCAGTCCTGGAAGGACGGAGACAAATCTACTCTTCATCCTCCTCAGCCATGCCTAGGGCCCGGGTGCTGGGGGCCTGGGCAGGTGCTGCTCGCTGGATGGAAACGATGCCACTGAGCAAGGCATAGCCCACCATGGCTGCCAGCCCCACCAGCACAGACAGGATCTGGTTCCGCCGAGGGTATGGCTCCTCCTCAGTCTCTGGGCCTGCTGGTGTCTGCCGTGAGGGTGGCACCTCAGCTGTGGGCCAAGAAAGGAAGAGAAGCTAGTCTCGGGATAGCAGCCCACTCCTCCCAGAGCTGTCCTCCCTCTGTCTCCTTACCTCCATCCCAGGGGAAATAGATGCTGAGGATGTGGGCACAGTAAGTGCAGAGGTTGTGCAGACCCCGCAGGTGGGCTTGCAGCTTCCCACTGGGCAGCTTCGCCTGCAGCAGCAGGGCCAAGTAGCTAAAAACAAAGGCGTCCAGGGAAGCAGGACTGGAAAGAAAGACGGAGAAGGGTAGAGGATGACAGCTGGGTAGGTGATTCAAAATGGAGCTGGGGGGAAGAGACGCCCTTGGGACGCGGGCTCTAGGCAGCAGGAAGCTACCAGAGGAGGACAGGACACACAGTTCTGGACCTTGTATGAAAGACCTCCCCAGGTGGCGCCAGCCTGGCCCTGAATGGGGCTCTATCCCAGGGAGCATAAAGAGCACATTGAGCTCCCCACAGCCCTGCAGGCCTCTCCTGCACCTGGCTGCTCTCCCACCCCACCCTGCTGTACCACCGTGGTGTCTCCAGCCCCACCACACAGCTGCTGTCACCAGAACTAGTGTCTGGCCCAAGGACCTCTTGCCCAGAGCCTAAGCCCACCCCAGCCACTGCATCTGAACATGCATCATCTTCCTTCCAAGCCACCCATTCCCCTCACTAGAGTGTCACTCACGCATCTCCAAAGAAGAACTTCTGAGACCCCAAGCGCTGGGAGAGAAGGGTCAGGCACTCCCGAGCCTCCTGGTACAGCTGTAGGCATGACACAAGTAGGCTTTCAGTCACAGGAACAGTGCCACTCCCCTCCTGACTCTACCATCCCTGGCCATCATCTGGGAGGCACATCTCATACTACAGCCCCATATCCCAGAGGTACCTCCTTTTCCAGTTCTTCTTCATTCTCAGGCCTGTGCTCTCCACATAGCAGTTGTAGCCGCTCCATGTGTTGCCTTTGCATGCGGCCAGGCAGGAAGAAGTTGAGGGGAAAGGGCATAGCTTCTGCATACCACTTCCGGGTCACCTCCACATAGTTCTTGGTATCTATCCAAAAAGTATGGATCTGGATTGGGTAGGCAGGAAGAGTAAGAGATCTGAGCCAGTGCACCTCCCCGACTCAAGGGAGGCTTCTGACTCCCCTCACCCCCACAGGCCAGGAATGCTTGGAAGACAGGTACACTTACCAGCACTGGCAACAGCTTTTCCTCTAGCAAAGACATGAAGGCCAGGGTGTCTGCCCCTTGTCGGGCTGACAGATCATAGTCAGCATTGTACTTCTGTGGAAGAAATATCCATGAGGTGGACAAGGAGGATGGTAAGGGGGCACTTTCCAAGTGGGGAGGGAATGGGACCCCCCACTCAGCATCTGATTGCAATGGAGATACAGTTAGCTTTACCCCCTGAGTCTCTTTCTCTAGGCCCAGTCAGTAGGCTGTTGCTGTTGGCAAAAAGCCTAGGCCTTGGAGCCTACTGGCTGTCAAGGTCCTACGCCTGCAGGGGAAAGGAAGGACTTGCCACAAACTAGAAGCAGCTTCCAGAGTTTCCACGGAAAGCTGGCCACACGCCTGCTGACGGCAACTTCCTAACAGTAACTGCTCCGACCCAGACTCCACAAAACCAGAAGAACAGGGCTCAGATGAAGGTTGGGCTGCAGTCAATGCTTCAAGTACTAGGGGACAACTCTCTGGACCCATGAACTCATCATGTCCACGACCCCCTGATTTATTCCCTCATGGCCCTGGCTGTTCTGTCTACTCATTCCATGCCTAGGCACCACCACCATCATGCATGCTTCCACCTATACCCCTAGGTCTAACCTGCTGTACCTTCCTAGACTTCAGTCTCAGCTCCTCAGCAACCCCTTTCACATCCTGAGTAAGCTTGGTCTCTTAAATGTCTCTGATCATTAGTTTCTCCCCAGTGGAATTGGGTATAATAATCTCTTTCTCTCAATGTGGCCTTAGTAAATAATGTAGGAGAAAACACTTTGGAAATAAAGAGCTGTGTTCATATAATCAGGACCATGGCTCTTTGACTTTTATCTGGATCCTATTTCTCTAGGCCTGTCAAGCTTCCAATCATTCTCTAGTTCCTGGGAAAACAGAAATGAGGAAGAGGGTCCCATTTCTGATAACATGTTCCCTTTTGGAACCAGGCTGTAAGTAGTAGAAGAATCCTTGGAAAGCATGTTGGCTAAGCCACCTGATTTTATAAAGACAGATCTTATAGCTCTGGGTGAGTAAGTGACTTGCCCAAGATGATCACACAATCAATGACAGAGTGAATATCACAGTGTAAGTCTCCAACTCTTGTAATGCTCTTTCAAATTCCCCAGCCTAGCTCTAAGCCTTGTCCCTCCTAAGCCCCATATTCAGCCCAATCTGGTCCTTAAAAACAAGTGGTCACTGAGTTTCTTTCTAAAGCTTAAGAGGCAGAGGCTGGAGGATTACAAGTTGGAGGCTAGCACGGCATCTTAGTGAGTCCTTAACCTCAAAATAAAAATATAAAAAGTTGATGTAACTCAGTGGTACAGTGCTTACCTAGCACACATGAGGCCCTGGGTCCAATTCCTAGCACTGAAAGGAAAAAAATGTCCCTTTATCTCTCTCTTTTTTGAGATAAGGTCTTGCTGTGTAATTCCGGCTGGCCTTAGAAGTTCCTTTCTAGTACCACCTTTGAGGGCTTCATCAGAGCCAACTGCTGTTCTCTACTGTCTTTCTCTTTCATGTGCTATTGGCCCATATTGTCCCCTCCCTGCCCAGCATACAGAAGGCACTGTCTCCAGATGCCCCAATAGTGCTCTGAACTTAATCTATAGCCAACTGCTTTACTGCATATCACAGTGTCAGTGTATGTGTCTTCCTCATCACAATGTGTTCCTGGGAGCCAGGGATAACAGCTCAGCGGAGCAGTGCCTGACTGGCAAACACCAGGTCCTGATTTTTAAAAAAATTATTAAAAAAAAAAAAAAAGAATGTATGTTCCTTAATGATCTGCACCACCTTTGCCCAGCTTGGCACATTATGTGGTGCCCAATAAGTACGTTACACTGAACTGATTCAATCTGTCTTACCAGTAACTCCCATCCAAAACACCTACCTCTTTTCGAAGGTGGGTGATGATCTTGTGGGGTACTGAGATGACTTCTCTGTGGCTGGTCCGAAGAGCAGGCAGAGTTCCTGACATTGAGAAAGTATGGCCACCAGATCTTTAGTTGTCTTATTTATTTATGTATGTGTGTGCACTTATATATTTAAGTATGTGTGTGCACTTATGTATGTATATATTTATGTGGTAGTTCACGCTGGTCTTGAACTCATTATATGGTCCAGGCTGGCCTGGAACTTGCAGTGATCCTCCTACTTTGGTGCTGAGATTGCTATTCATACACATTTGTACCACATTCCTGCTTGTTTCCTGCTACTCCCCTTACACACTCCCTTCTTCACCCCCAGGGATACTGGATACCTGAAGGGCTTCGCCAGGGGTTGGTGATCTTGTGTACCTTGAGTGGAGCACCAGTAAATCTGGCATAGGTCTGCAGGGAAGGAAAGAGAAGACAGAAGAGCCAGGGAGCCAAAAGGAAAAATGTTTACTGAATATTTTATGTCATGCCTATGCTTAGCACCTTTGCACAAAAAAGAGACATTACTGTTCATATTTTACAAATGGGCAAAACAGAGCTCAGAAAGATTATGGACATGTCCATGATTACAAATAGGAAAACCCTGGGGCTGGGGATTTAGCTCAGTGGCATAAGCGCCTGCCTTGCAAGTAGGTAGTGGTGAGTTCAATCCCCAGTACTGATAAAACAAAACAAAAACAAATAGGAAAACCCTTCCTTATCTTTTCTCCTGCCATCTGTCTGAACACATAAGCTTTTCATAACTAGTACCCTCTTCTTGATAGCACTGATCATGGCCTTCTCTTTGACAAGATTCTATGGGCTATTCCTACTTCCTATATATGTTATATCTTAACACTTGAGCATGTTATTCAATGGTTACAAGTCTGCCTTTCCCTAAATAACTTTAGGGGAGAGAGCAAGTCTTATTCACTTTTTGCATGACAATGTTTGGTATTAAGGAGAAAGCCTAACATGTACTTTTCTTTGGTCTTTTTCCTTTTTATCGGTACCGGGGATCGAACTCACGACTGCCTGCTTCCAAAGCAGGCGCTTATGCCACTGAGCTAAACCTCCAGCCCCCGCCTAACATGATTTTAAAATCAAAGAGTGAATGTAGAGGTGATATGGATCAAGTCTGACTCCAAAACTCTTTCCACAGTCTGGCTGTGAATCTGGTCCAACAAATAGGCTCAATAAATGGTGTTTAAGTTAGGAGGAGGAAAAGGAGTGCTGAGAAGACAAGAAAGCCAAATCCCAAGGTCTCTGAGATCGTCCAGAAGGATTGCCCCAAGGTCACAAAAGTAGTAAATAGATAAACAAGGATATAATCTATCTCTCTAAACCCCTGGTCAAGCCTGTTTCCATTGACAGAATCCTAGGAAACCATGGCATAGGGCACTGAAACCGTATCTGTTCCAGGTCTTTGCCTCAGTTTCCCCCAGCACCGCCCGGCAAAGTTCCGATGCTCAGCTAATTTGGACTCCCTCCCCAGTCCTCTAGGACGCAACCAAGGACGCCGGCGCCACCCCTCACCAGCACGGCCAGACTGTCTAGGTCCACTGACGGCAGCCCCCAGCCCCCAGACCAGCAGAACAGCTCCATGGGCGCCGCCATCTTGCACGCCCTCTGCCCCGGAAGCATCTCTTCGAACGCTTCTGTCTTCTCCCGCGCGGTTCCGTCCCCAGCCACCGCCCCTCTGGAGGCTCCCGGCTGGGAGCAAGGGGAGGTCCCCGGGAAGGCACGGCTTTTCAGGGACTGCGATGCTGCGGGGTGACAGGAGGCGGGGCTGTGAGCCTCAGGGGAGGGTGACCGCTCGCCTATCCAGAGGCGGCTCCCCTAGGGTGTCCGGGCTGTAGGCCAGGGGCGCCTCAAAGAGCGGAGTCTCGAACCCCTGAAGACGATGTGCGCTTAGGAGACGGGAATCTTGGGCGCCTGGCCTTGTTCTGCGGGCTCCTGCCGAACTGCACGTGGCCTGCACTGCTCCGGAGTCATTCGGGGCTCGGCCCCGCAAGGGGGCTGCGGGGGGGGGGGGGTCCCCTGAGCCGCATGTTTTCCACTGCGCGTTATGTTTGGAGCCAGCCCTGTAGCCTGTCGCTATGGAAACAAAACAGGGGCGGTGGCGGCCGCGGCTGGAGCAGAGGCCCGGCTGGGGCCCGAGTGGGGGAGGGGAGGTGGGCTCGCGGACTGTTGCCTTAGTAACGGGAACTCTGGCGCCCCTCCGAGTTGTCCGGGTCACGGCCGGCCCACCGGTACCCACCGCGTTGCCCCAGTCTGGTCCTCGGCTCCTGGTTTTCTACTCTGTCCCTGGAGTCCTTTTCCTCTTGATTTCTTCGCTTCGACCTCACTGACCAGTGTTTTCGACTCTCAGTCCAGTTCTAATCGGACGCTTTCAGACTCCCAAGTTTTCCTAAGAATGAGGGAAAATGGAGAAACAGGCGCAAGTCAGGGAACCTCCACACTAATAAAGAGCACTTCATGCCAGAGCAGCGAACTTCATGCCTTGTGGGCATCCTCTGGGCACTATAGCAAGCTAGTTCCGGCCACTCCCTTGGCATCCTTTGCTGCCAGCTGAAGAATAATGCCCACTGTGTGGCCCATGCCAGGGGTTCCTACCTTTCCTCACTGTGGCTTCCAGAAAACAGTAGCATTTGGTCATGCTGTGTTGAGGCCCCCGATAGTGGGGTGATAGGGGAGAGGGAAACACCTGGGGTGAGGACCATTAGGGAGAAACAGAAGACTGGGAGGCCTCCAAGGCTTCTCAGTGCCCCTGGTTCCTCGGACTGGTGATGCCTCCAGGGTGATTGGCAGCTCTTTGTTTCAGCACACCCCCCCCCCGCCTGCTGGCCCCCCCCTCGACTCCCCCCTCCGTCCCTCCCCCCTCCTTCTCTCTCCGCCTAGCCTTTTCCCCTCCCAGCAGCTTGCCTGCCAAGGGTAGTGAGCCGGCTGAGCGGCATGGAGACACAGGAACTTCGGGGGGCCCTGGCTCTTCTCTTCCTTTGCTCTTTTGCATCTGCCAGTCAGGACCTGCAGGGTAAGCCTGTGTCCATCCTTTTAGACCCCATTTCGGCTTCTTCCCTATTTACTCCCAGTCCGGGTATTGGGGAACAAAAACAGGAGAGGGGAAGAGTACCGAAGTTGAGCTAGAGGGAAGAATTACACTTCCTGGAGTAGGTGAAATTATGGCATGATGAGGAGTGGGGACCAGAGAGTGGTGGCTGAGTAGTACTGGCCAGGGTCAGGGATGAGGCCAGAGTGGTGAGTTTGGAAGCTGATAGGGCTGCCTGGCTGGGCTGGCATCAAAGCATCTCAGGGTCTGGGAGAGCAGCCTGAAGGTGGGTGCACAGTGTGGGTCCCTAGGCTTGGTCCCCTTTCTCTCCAGGCTCCTAGCCCTCAACGACAGGATGGGGGGTGGAGACTGAAGGGTCTGGCGCTCCCGGAGGTCTAGCTGTGGGATGGGCCCTTGGGTGTGGGAGAGGTAGCTGGAGCAGATGACACAGGCAAAGATTCTTTGCTGACTGGAGGAGAAACCACAGTTTGGCCAGGACACAGGAGGCAGAGGAGCTAGGTCCTACTTTCCACTGGGGTGGGGGAAGTTCCACAGGTGGGAGGGTCAAAGCCCTCAGTGGGCAGCTGTTCTCATCCAAATGAGTGTGCTGAGCCCCTAGATGGGAGGAGGGGCATCACGGTGTGAAATGAGCCAAACCCGGGGATGGAGAGAGAAGCTGCCTCTCATTTCTGTGCTATGGGCACCAGGTGCCACTCCTGACTATCTCCACATTGTGTCTCTTGCGCCACCTGGTGGTGGCATCTCAAGTTTGTGGTGTGGTTTTTGAATTTCAAAGCCACAGTCCTGCAGGTTCTCAGAGGGATGGGTAGGCAATAATGAGGGAAGAGAAAGGCTCACTGCTTCCATTATTGGATAGCAAAAAAAGGCTGATTTCTGAGAAAGTGATTTGTTACCTGGTGGTGGGGTAGTGTGGTTATTGGGTGCTGCAACCCTGAAGGCTCAGGGGAGAGTCCAGGCCTTAGCATTTGATTCTATTCTCTTGTCTGGTCAGTAATTGATCTCCTGACTGTGGGAGAGTCCCGGCAGATGGTAGCTGTGGTAGAGAAGATCCGGACAGCCCTACTCACTGCTGGGGACATCTACCTCTTGTCTACCTTTCGCCTGCCTCCCAAGCAAGGTGGTGTCCTCTTTGGACTGTACTCTCGCCAAGATAACATACGATGGCTGGAGACCTCTGTTGTGGGCAAGATCAACAAAGGTGACTTTGAGCGTCTCTTTCCTGTCCCAGTGAATCCCACAAACCTGAGCACTTTTATCCCCACTCTTATTTCTCCTTGACCTCCATTAGGGATCATGGGCCCATTAGGCTGTGCCCAGGTATGCCAAGGGCATGTGTAGGGTGTGCTTAAGTCAGGAGGCCAGGTAACCAAACAGTATTTGTAGGGATGGGAGAGGTTGGGTAGAGGTCAGTTGTAGAGCACTTGCCCAGCATGCTTGAACCCTGACTTCAATCCATTGCATTGTGGGGGTGAGGGAGATGTAGGGATAGGAGGTTGTATTTGGGGATGCCCATTGGGAAGTCTGTGCCCTAGCAGTGATGGAATCACTGAGTACAGAACTAGCTATAATCTTGGGAGAGTATAAAGTAATCAGATTTATTGAAGACTAAGAAACTCCTAGTCTCTAAGTCAATTTGAAAATATTTATTCTATACCTAACATGGTACATGGTGTTGAGAAATGCAATTGAATTAGGGGTGGTAGCTTTAGAGATGTGGTATTTGGAAGAGTTGAGCTAATCCTCAAGGGAAACATGGGATGGGGGACAGTGCACATACTGACTCCCTTCCTGGACAGTACTGGTGCGGTACCAGCGGGAGGATGGCAAAGTCCACGCAGTGAATCTACAGCAAGCAGGCCTGGCTGATGGGCGCACACATACAGCTCTCTTGCGGCTCCGAGGTCCATCCCGGCCCAGCCCCAGCCTGCAGCTCTATGTGGACTGCAAACTGGGTGACCAGCACACCGGCCTTCCAGCCCTGGCCCCCATCCCCCCAGCGGAGGTCAGTGGGATGGAGATTAGGACTGGTCAGAAGGCTTATTTGAGGATGCAGGTGAGCAGGAAAGACCCTTAGTTCATAGCAAGGGGGGAAGTAAATGGTAGATCCTTGCACCTTACCTGCTGTCCCCCCAGGGCTTTGTGGAATCGATGAAAATTATTCTGGGCGGGTCCATGGCCCGGGTAGGAGCCTTGAGTGAGTGTCCATTCCAAGGGGACGAGTCCATCCACAGTGCAGGTAACAGAGGCTCCCGTTAGCTGGCCTTGGACCATAGTCCTGTGGTCTTTGATGACTCCTAACCTTTGCCCTCTTCCCCCAACACCTATTTCTCTAGCTCACCTAATCCTGGGGCTTCTGATCCCATTGCCCCCAGTCTTTCTTCTCTGGTCTCCTATACAGGAGGTATGGGTCAAAAATATCTCCCTAAACCACATGTGATGGTCTCAGCACTCTGAGATGTTACAGGAGAGAATTGCAAATTCAAGCCCAATTTGGGCAATTTAGCTAGACCCTGTTTTTAAAATATAAAAGGGGGCTTTGGCTTGGTGGTGCACACCTGTAATCCCAGCACTCAGGAGGCCGAGGCAGGAGGATTTGCTGTATGTTTGAGACCAGCCTCGGCTACAAAGTAAGTTCAAGGCTAGCCTGGACTGTGTAGTGAAACCCTCAAAGGCAACACACACATACACTGGGGATATAGCTCAGTGGTGCACATGCTTACCTGGCAAGCATGAGGTTGTGAGTTCAATCGCCAGTACCAAAAAGAAAAAAAAATGATGTGCAAAGGCTCTGAATTCTATCCCAGTGCCACCATAAACCAAAAGCCCCATGTAGGTCATGCCACCTACCAGATCATTCTATCTTTCTGGGTTGCCAGAAAGATAGTGATCTAAGAGAAAACTGTAACACTGGACTTTTAGGGGATAGAGGGGAGGGAAGGTAATTGCTTGGTCTTGGCTGAGATCCTAGTCTCAAGGTCTTTTGTACTTCCCATGACAGCTGGCACATACTAGCAGTGTCTGTCAGCATATCCCATCAGCTTGGCTTCTGACAGGGATGCTCAGAGACTGCCATCTAAGTCACACCAACTTCTCCCCGATCTTTCAAAGGAACTGGATGCTTGGGAAGGCAGGAGGGAGGAAGTGGAATGCATTGGGGGGCCTGGTTCTGCTTGGTGACCTGTCACCTGACTCCTTCCACCATAATCATACTTGGGAACTAGGGTTTGGGTTTTGATGTCCCATGAGGCAGCTCCTTGGAGGATTCCTAGCCCCGTGGTGGGGCACTTGCCTAATACACACAAGTTCCTGGGTTCAGTCTCCAGCATAGGCAGGGGGAGCTGCTGCCTGTCACCTCTGCCCTACCTTGCAATACTCTGAGGCTCCAGTCCTGCCTCCATCCCCCTCTCCCTCGTTCCCTCTTCAGCAGGTGCCCCCTTGATCATGTTTTCTTCTCTTCTCTAGTGACCAGTGTGCTGCAGTCCATTCTAGGTGAGTAGACCACCAGGAGGTGGAAGGGAATAGGGTGGCAAGGAGGCCTCAGGCTTTGGCAGCTTCCTGGAACTAAGCCTTTTTAAAAGATTCGGAGTAGGTGGCAGTGACATGAGCTGGCTCATCACCTGCCCATGGAAGAGCTAGGGCTTATTGCCCCAGTTGTGATCCTCTCCATACTCCAACAGGGGAACAGACCAAGGCGCTGGTCACCCAACTCACCCTCTTTAACCAGATCCTGGTGGACCTGCGGGATGATATCCGAGACCAGGTATGGGTGGGCCAGCCACAGGTGATACTGACTCTGATTGGGTGGCAGATGTGAGGGCTGACTACCCCCTGCCCTTCAGGTGAAGGAGATGTCCCTGATCCGAAACACCATCATGGAATGTCAGGTGTGCGGTGAGTGGGAGAGCAGGGGTGGGCTCCGGAGAGCAGTGTTAGGGCCTCCCCTGACAATGGTTTGAATGACCTCTGGGTGGCTCTGACTCTGCCCACCTCCCAGGCTTCCATGAGCAGCGTTCGCACTGCAGCCCCAACCCCTGCTTCCAAGGTGTGGACTGCATGGAAGTGTATGAGTACCCAGGCTACCGCTGTGGACCCTGTCCCCCGGGCCTGCAGGGCAACGGCACCCACTGCGCGGACATCAATGAGGTGGGGAGGGCAGAGCCCACAGAATGCAGAAAGCTGGGGTGAGGAGGTCAGGAGGGAGGGGTAAATGTTGGTTGGAAGCAAAAGAATCTGAGGCTTAGGAGAGGTCAGAGAGCAGCAAAGTGAAACTGGAGGGAGGCACGTGGGAGGTTTTGCAGGGAAGAAGCTGGGGGAGTGGCAGAGAAGTCAGAGATGGTGGGAGGAAATGGGAAAGGCGCGGAGCAACCCAGGGAGAAGCTGGGGCAGGGGGCAGGAGCTGTGCAGCTGTGTGGGGACAACTGCAGAGGAAGAACACGAGGGATGGTTTAGGGACTTCCCCTTGGGCCTGACCTCTGCATTCTTATCTGGCCCCCAGTGTGCTCATGCTGAACCCTGCTTCCCTGGCTCCAGCTGCATCAACACTATGCCTGGCTTCCACTGTGAGACCTGTCCTCGAGGGTATAAGGGCACCCAGGTGTCTGGTGTGGGCATCGACTATGCCCGGGCCAGCAAACAGGTCAGGCTGGGTAGTTAGTGTGGCCATGCAGTTTGGGGCTTGTAGAGGTCAAGGGCTTCTGGGTTGGACATGGGACCTTTGTGATTAATGGGGTGAGGCCTGCTTTGTACTGGGTTTGGATCTGAGCTTATTAGTGCTTACAGATAAGGCCACACCAGTGCCTCTGTCTGGAGAAGCACCACAGGGTTGGTTCCACCCAGAGTCTGTCCCTTTAGGTCTGCAGTGACATCGATGAATGCAATGATGGTAACAACGGTGGCTGTGACCCAAACTCCATCTGTACCAACACTGTGGTGAGTAGAACACCTTGTGTGTGTCTAGGTGGGTGATACTATGTAACGCTCTCTTCACATTTGCTGCTGCCTGTGCTTCTTCCCTAGGACACTACATATAGTAGGTATTCACATGGACCTGGCTGCAAATTCTGGTTTCAGGTTTTTACTAGCTATGACCTTTAGCAAGTCATTTAGACTTTTTGAGCCTCAACTTCCTCACTTGAAAAGTGGGGCTATTTACCTGCCTTGAAGGGTAGCTCCTGAGCACCTAAAGAAGATATATACCTGGCACGCCTGTGAGTGCCCATCCTATTCCTCACAGGCAGGCAGTGATGGTCCAGAGTACCCAGCAGGTGCCCACTCCTTCCTAACTGCACTTTTCACCCTTAGGGATCTTTCAAATGTGGGCCCTGCCGATTGGGTTTCTTGGGCAATCAGACACAGGGCTGCCTCCCTGTGAGGACCTGCCACAGCCCAGCCCACAGCCCTTGCCATGTTCACGCTCACTGTCTCTTTGAACACAACGGTGCAGTGTCCTGCCAGGTGAGCTGAGGCTGGAGCTTAGAAGGAAAAGGGAAGAGGCTGGGGCACAGAGGAAGGTTGGTGAGCATGTTTAGGGCTTGGGCTGAGGACCTCCATGGGAAGCAGGAGTGCTAACTTCCGCCATTTGTGTTGTTCCAGTGTAACGTGGGCTGGGCAGGGAACGGGAACGTATGTGGGCCTGACACGGACATCGATGGCTACCCAGACCAGGCGCTGCCCTGCATGGACAATAACAAACATTGCAAGCAGGTGCAGGGCTTGGGGGCCAGTGTGGTAGGGAGCCCCAGGCTGGCTCTGGCCAGAACTCATATGTCTTCTTCTTCCCCCTGACTTTAGGACAACTGCCTTTTGACACCCAACTCTGGGCAGGAAGATGCTGATAATGATGGTGTTGGGGACCAGTGTGACGATGATGCTGATGGGGATGGGATCAAGAATGTTGAGGTGATTCCCAGACTGTCCTGTCTCTTGTGTTGTCTGTTTCTCTCACTGTAGCTCATATTCCTGCCTCTGCAATGTCCGTGGCCATTCTGTAGAAAGGGCCCTAGAACACCAAACTAAGGCAGCCCAAACCTGGGGCCTAGAACAAGGCAATTGTCATGGGATGGAAATCTTTACAAGGAAGTTTTGGGGGACCCCTTACCCCTCCCTCTCAACTCTTTGCCCAGGACAACTGCCGACTGTTAGAACAAGGCAATTGTCATGGGATGGAAATCTTTACAAGGAAGTTTTGGGGGACCCCTTACCCTTCCCTCTCAACTCTTTGCCCAGGACAACTGCCGACTGTTCCCCAACAAGGACCAGCAAAACTCAGATACAGATTCATTTGGTGATGCCTGTGACAACTGCCCCAATGTTCCCAACAATGACCAGAAGGACACAGATGGCAATGGAGAAGGAGATGCCTGTGACAATGACGTGGATGGAGATGGTGCGGTCCTGGGGTTGTAGGGGTGGCTGGGAGACCTGTGTGAATTAGCAGAGGTGAGGATGAGGCAGGGAGTCTGAGGAAAGTGGGGAGGTATGCTTGTGGGAGTTGGCCTGGCAGGGGGACATCACTCACAGCAGATATTGATAGAAACGTGAGGCAGGAAGTAGGGGTGAGCAGGATGTGGGAGAGAGGATGGGACAAGGTGGAAGGTTGACTTTTGACTAATTGTGCTCTGGGTGAAGACACAAAACTCAGAGTTTTTACTAACATAGAAAAGAATATGAAAGACATAATAACAATTTTGTGCTTCCCACATGTCTTCTAGGTATCCCCAATGGATTGGACAATTGCCCTAAAGTACCCAACCCACTGCAGACAGACAGGGATGAGGATGGGGTGGGAGATGCTTGTGACAGTTGCCCTGAGATGAGCAATCCTACCCAGGTACAGAGGAATGTTGAGGGTAGGGGAAAAGTAAGGAGACTGGGTTGTCAGGTTACTCTGAGTTATCAAGAAGGGTTGATGAGGGGCTGGGGATTTAGCTCAGTGGCATAAGCACCTGCCTTGCAAGTGTGTGGTCGTGAGTTCGATCCCTGGTACCAATAAAAAAGAAAAAGACAAAAAAAAAAGAAGGGTTGATGGAACAGGGTGTGGTGGCACATGCCTGTCATCCTAGCACTGATGAGGCTGAGGCAGGAGGATCACTGGGAGTTCAAGGCCAGCCTGGGCTACAAAATGAGTTCAAGACCTGTCTGACCTGCACAGTGAAACCCTCTAAAAACAAAACAAAACAAAAAAAGAGATAGTGGGAGTTGGGTGTGATGGTGCACACCTGTAATCCCAGTACTCTGGGAAGCTGAGGCAGGAGGATCACAAATTGAAGCCAAGCCTGGGCAATTTAGGGAGATCTTGTCTGTGAAATAAAAAAATATATATTAGAAAAGAAAATGGTGAGATCAGGCCCCTTTCTCTTAGACAGATGCAGACAGTGACCTGGTGGGGGATGTCTGTGACACCAATGAAGACAGGTAAGGTCTTTTAAGGGGGTTTACTTTCCTGTAATCATTCTTAATTCTCTCTGTGGTTAGCCTTGATTCTATAGCACTTTTGAGCAGAAAGTCATTCACATAGTCTGCCTTCCATTCCTATGGCTGGACCTGTACCACATCTGGCTAAAGGCCCAGGGTGTGCTGGGACGAGAGCAGGTTTCAGAGATTCCTAAGCAGGGGAGAGATGGAGGTACCTTTCAGCCTTATCTGCTGCCTGTTTTTCTGAGCAGTGATGGGGATGGGCATCAGGATACCAAGGACAATTGCCCACAGCTGCCCAACAGCTCCCAGCTGGACTCAGACAATGATGGACTTGGAGATGAGTGTGATGGAGATGATGACAATGATGGTATCCCGGATTATGTGCCTCCTGGTCCTGATAATTGTCGTCTGGTACCCAATCCCAATCAGAAGGACTCAGATGGTAAAGCTGGGGCCCCAGAAGAGTTGACTGTATGGCTTTGTTTGGGGCAGCAGCAGGGGGGTGTAGAAGGTCAGGGTGGGGAGAGGTCAAGAAGACAATATCCACAAGGTGACAGTGTTTGCCAGTAGCATTGGCCACAGCCTTTCTGAGCATCTAGCTTCACTTTACGCAGGCAATGGCGTTGGTGATGTATGTGAGGATGACTTTGACAATGATGCAGTAGTTGATCCCCTGGATGTGTGTCCTGAAAGTGCAGAAGTAACCCTCACAGATTTCCGGGCCTATCAGACTGTTGTTCTGGATCCTGAGGGTGATGCTCAGATTGACCCAAATTGGGTTGTGCTCAATCAGGTACTTAGGGCACTGGGATGGGGGCCTGTTGGGGTAGTACACCACCAGGTTTTTGGACCAGGGTTTTGTTCTTTATTTAACAATTTCAGGGCATGGAAATCGTTCAGACTATGAACAGTGACCCTGGCCTCGCAGTTGGTATGTAAGGGACGGCCAGTTCAATAACTTCCAAATGGAAGTATCCTACAGGGACAGAGGGCAGGGGAGGAAGTGGATGAAGAGGATGGGCGCAGGCAAGTGAGAAGGCAGTGGGGCAATCTGGCCACACGTACAGCACACACCGTCACAGTGAGCCAAGAGTAACCTTGCTGCCTCTAACCTTTATCCCACCCCCACCCTAGGATACACAGCTTTCAATGGTGTGGACTTCGAAGGCACCTTCCATGTGAACACAGTTACTGATGATGACTATGCAGGCTTTCTCTTCAGTTACCAGGACAGTGGCCGCTTCTATGTGGTCATGTGGAAGCAGACGGAGCAGACTTATTGGCAGGCCACACCTTTCCGGGCTGTTGCCCAGCCCGGGCTGCAGCTCAAGGTCTCCTAGCTGCCCAGTTTCCTCAACCCAGGGGCCTTTCCTAAGTTCTTCCCATCCAACCCCTGGGCCTCCCCCATGGCCTACCTGGGAACCCTCTTACCCAGAGGTCTGACCTGAAAGTTGATTCTTGGGCTTCAGAAAAATTCTCCTGACCTTCTTTGACTTGCTTTCCCAGTGGTATTTATGAACTTGTCTCCCTTCACTATGATCCCATGGTTGACTCACTGTGTTTGCCAATGATTCTCAGGCAGTGACATCAGTGTCTGGCCCAGGTGAGCACCTGCGGAATGCCCTGTGGCATACTGGTCACACTCCTGATCAGGTACGGCTGCTGTGGACTGACCCACGAAATGTGGGCTGGCGTGACAAGACCTCCTATCGCTGGCAGCTACTGCACCGGCCTCAAGTTGGTTACATTCGGTGAGAAGAGAGCCTGCACCCTCTGGGGGCACTCTAGCCTGGGGCCTTTCCTTTCCCAATAGCTGGGACTCACCAGGGACCTTACCTCTGTTCCACTTCTTGGAAGTAGGAGAGTAGGCCACTTCCCTCCACCTCCCTTCTCATTAAGGCAAGATAACCTGTGGGTAGTGTTGGGCACAGTCAAGCCTCCTCTGTGCTGTACTTCGACTCTGTAAAACATGGGCATTGAGCTAGCTGCCCTTTCCAGTTCCCGCGAGCCTCCTAATCCCAGGCCCATCTGTAGAGGGCCCATGTTTCCAATCTGTGAGGTGGTACTGCCCAGAACCTGCTTCATCAGCATCTGACCTAAAAGGGATCATCAACATTTACGAGTGACAAACCAAGGCTAAGATCTCACAGGCCTCTCAGTTTAGTACTTGGTCTACAACTTTGAATTTGCTTCCCTTGAGGGTCCCTAGTTAGTTGGGGGTGACTTGGGCAGGGAGGGGAAGTGGGTCTGCTCAGAAGCTGGACTTTCTAGGGGCAAGAGCCTGGTCCAGGGCATTGGGTTGGTTCTCCTTTAAGGTGCCTGGGGCTGTGGGGTGCCAGGGCAAGGGATAAAGGGGGTGGACTAGAGCCTGGGAAGCGGGTGACTTCACCCCCCAGCCCATTGTGTTCATCGTCATGGCAACCCAATCCTCGCTAGGAATTCGGCTGATGCTTTGAGATGCAAAAGGAGCCGCACAAAGAGCTAGGGGCCCCAGGCCTGAGAAAAACACCCCCTTCCCTCCCCTTTCTCTCTCCCTCCTCTCAGGCCTGGTGAGCTGGGGAAGGGGGTGGCTGGGATGAGCAGGGCCCAGGACAAGATGGCACAGTGCCCACTGGCATTTAGCACCAACGGACACCCCTATCCTGGACAGGGTGAAGCTCTATGAGGGTCCCCAACTAGTAGCGGACTCTGGGGTGATCATTGACACATCCATGCGAGGGGGGCGTCTCGGTGTATTCTGCTTCTCCCAAGAAAACATCATTTGGTCCAATCTCCAGTATCGGTGCAATGGTGAGGCTCTACACCAAGACCAGCCTGACCCCTCGTGTCCTGGGAGAGCTACCGTCTGACCTTATTCATTTCCCTTCTTCAGACACAGTACCTGAGGACTTTGAGCCATTCCGGAGGCAGCTGCTCCAGGGACGGGTGTGAGGAAATGGCCACCGGATTCAGAATCCTGACTTTAGACCCTTTGGCCTCGGGGTCCATCCTGGAGACCCTGAGATCTAAACCACAGCCCCTCAGCCAAACAGATCCTCCTCCTCTGAGTGCAATAGGAGTTAAGCCCCAGAGGGTTAGTGTCCCACTATTCGGGGCTTGGGAAATTTTCAAGGGGTATTACTCAGGAACCAACCCCAGGAAAGATAATAGCACATTGCCATAAAGTTTCAGTTGTTTTCTATGTCAGTGCAATTGCTTATTTTAAGGATTTTTCGGGATAGCGTGGGAAACAGGAAGGAACCTGATGGGGGAAGAGAGAAATGCTGGTAAATTGAAAGTTAGAGATTTGGAGAAAGTTTGGCTGAGTTTGGGGTGGGTGGGAGAGGTGCTAGATGGTAATAAATGAAGGATGAGGAGGTACTGGTGACAGAGTAGCTAAAGTCCTCCCAGTCCCACTTACTCACGGTGGTGGTAGTAGTGGTGTCGACACTCCAGATTATCTTAGATCAGCCGGATCGAAAGCCAGGAGGGCGGGGGGTGGGGGGGCTGCCCCGCTCAGGGTGAAGGGGAGGCCGGGGGGCCGAGGAGGCCGGAGGCCGGGACGAGTGCAATATTGGTGGGGGAAAGAACAACACTGCACCGCGTCCCGTCCCTCCCGCCCGCCCGGGGCCCGGAATCCCGCTCCCCACCCACTTTAGCCCGCAGGGCCCAAGGACCCAGAGCGCTCAAGGGAGCAGGGTTCACCTTAGAGGCCGGCCAGACACTCAGTGCCCGGAGCGGTGAAAGGGACAGTAAGCGGGAGGGATGAAAGAAGGGAAGACCGTGGCGCCCCTAAAGGCCGCTTTCCGACTCAGGGGCGGTGCGCGTTTGCTCTTTAAATATTCAGACTGAGCTCCTTGGAGCCGTCGCCATGGTAATGCGTGTCCCAGCAACCGAAGTGAATGGCTGTTGCCTGGCAACTCCTGAAGTAGAAGTTTGGGGCCGCCCACCTGTATACTAGCGCTTTCTGCCGCGGCTGACTCGGGCCTTCCCCGCCTTCAGCCCCGCGCACTAATGCCTAGCGCCCCCTGCCCGACGCCTGAAGCCCGAAGCTGAGCCTCTGATGCTGTGTCGTGCCGCGCCCGATTAGTTTATAAAATGTATTGGTTGGGGCCACGAACTGATTGCCCAGCACAGTTGTAACTGCTGTACTGGCCCCTAGACCGTAACACGGGGCCGCTGGACCCAACCTGGTGCCCTGTATGTGCCCCACTGTCCAGAATACTTCACTGTCCCCATATATTTGCCCTTAAGAATACCTATCGTTTTCCCCAATATACACATCCCTACGGTTTTGTTCTCCACCATGAACGTACCTGCCCCAACTACCACTACCTACTACTGTTTTCCCACAAAGGATAGTTCTGTGCCCCAAAATTCCATTCTGTCGCCTCGCCTACTGTCTGTCTCCTAAATATGCACTGACCTCCAAAACCTGTCTCATCCCCACTCTCGCATTCCGATGTCCCCTCCCATAAACCCCAAGTCCTACACATACCTCAGGACCCCACCCACTTAGCACTATTTCCTTCAGACAGCACCCCACGCTGCTCCTTCCTCTTCGTTGTCCAAAGCGTCAACTCCTTCGCCATGGACCGACCTCCCCAAGGCCTCCCTATCGCCATTTGGGCTGCATCGCCGACCTCTCCACACCATTGGGGCAGCCCCTCCGCGCGCGCCAGTGGCCAGTGATGTTGCCTGTGGCCACGAGGGGGCGAGCGCTCCCGCATAGCGTACCTAGCTGGCCACCGCTCAAGGTGCAGAGTTGGGAAGGAAGAGCCTCAGGGTTCGGCAGAGGTCAGGTTTTGTCCTCTTTAAGTGGAAACTTCCTCCCACCCGGGACGAAAGCCAACGAGGGAACCTAGGCTGCTGGAGAGTCCAGCCGGGGCGGGGACTGCGGATTTCAGGGTAGAGCTGCGCGTGGAAGGGACAGGGAGCGGTTCCAAGGTGGGGCGATTCCAGGAAGTGGCGCACAGGGGGCGGGGGCTGGGGGGAGTTTAGAACTGGCTACTCATCCACTCATTGTTAAGCCCTCTTATCCCAACTCAGCCCTCAGAGTAGGGCTCCAAAGGTCCCAAGAAAATAGGGGAGTGGAGCACATCTAGGGTGGGCTTCCTGGCTTTGCGGTCCCGGGCCTTGACCACCCAATCTCTCTCTCTCTCTCTCTGTCTCTCTCTGCTCCCAGTCTTCACCTTAGCTGTTGTCCAGGGGCGAAAGTGGAGCAAGGGCCCCAAATCTCAGACTCCCTACTTCCCCCTTCTGGAGTCAGGGAGTGGCTGATGAAAGGGGGGAGGCCAGTTGCAGAGCAAACAGGTTGTCAGAAGGTTGACTGATTGGAGCCCACATACCTTACCCAGGAATGGGGGAGGAGGAGGAAAAAGTAGGAGGTAGAGAAGGGGGGAAGGGGCGGGGCGTTGTCACCTGTCACCTGCTCCGGCTGTGCCTAGGGCAGGAGGGGGGGACCGGTATAAAGCAGCAGGCACCAGTGCTGCTCCACCTCACACACCAAGTGCTGAAGTGCCAGCCCCAGCCTGCTCTGCTCCCGCCGGTTCACCACCACCATGACACCGGGCACTCAGGCCCCCTTCTTCCTGCTGCAGCTACTCCTGGTGCTTACAGGTGAGGGGCACAGGTGGGGAGGGTTCTACCCTGCTCACATAGTCTTCCTGGCCTTTCTTTGGATTTGGTTTCCTGGCCAATGGCACCTCCAGCGTCAAAAGCTGCAAACAAGGGTGGCTTGGCCTGTGGCCAAATGGAGAGAAGCTGAGGACAGGCTGAGAAGAGGTGGTCCCCAAGAGAGGGGGCATCAGAGAGGGGAAGGCAAATGTCCTGAAGAGAAGTCTAGGGGAAGTAACTCAGGAAAGGTAGTTGCCGGGCAGAGGCAACTCTGTGGGAAGAGAGAAGGTAGCTGCCAAAAAGAAGGGCAGACCCTGGGGCTGCTCACACCGCCTGTTTCCCAAGCCTCCTGGTATTGTTTTTTTGTTGCCAGAGGTTGTATTTTCTCTTTGCTCTGATTTGCTCTCCAACCCAATGGCTCCTACAACTTCTGGCCCTTCTTAAAGCAGAAAAACAAATTTTGGCTACCCAAAGCAACCCAGTGCCCAACCATTAAGAGCAGTGTTAGAGTATGACTAGTAGTTTACTCCCCATCCTCAGTCCTAGTTCAGGCTCTGCTGCCATTCCAGGCCAGAAGAATGTCCTCATCTTATCTCAGAGCACCTCAAGCTCAGCTACCACTCCAGGCTATGGTGTCAGCTCCACTATAACCACCAGGGCTTCTACATCAGAGTCAGCCACCCCCAAAGTTCATGCCAGCACTTCAGCCCCAGCCACCACCAACTCTCCAGAAGCGGTCACCTTTACAGTCCACCGTGGCACCTCAGCACCAGCTATAACTAACTCTACAGAAGTCGCCACCTCTACAACCTACCATGGCACCTTGGTCACAGCCACCAGTTCTGCAGAACTGGCCACCCCTACACTGCATGATGGCACCTCAGCACTAGCTACCACCAACTCTTCAGAAGTGGCCACCCCTACAGTCTACCATGGTACCTCAGCACCAGCTACCACCAACTCTTCAGAAGTGGCCACCCCTATAGTCCACCATGGTACTTCAGCACCAGCTACCACCAACTCTACAGAAGTGTCCACCCCTACACTCCATGATGGTACCTCAGCACCAGCTACCACCAACTCTTCAGAAGTGGCCACCCCTATAGTCCACCATGGTACTTCAGCACCAGCTACCACCAACTCTACAGAAGTGTCCACACCTACAGTCCACCATGGTACCTCAGCACCAGCTACCACCAGCTCTACAGAAGTGTCCACCCCTACAGTCCACCATGGCACCTTGGTCACAGCCACCAGTTCTGCAGAAGTGACCACCCCTACACTCCATGATGGCATCTCAGCATCAGCTACCACCAACTCTTCAGAAGTTTCCACCCCTACAGTCCACCATGGCACCTCAGTCACAGCCACCAGCTCTACAGAAGTGGCCACCTCTACAATCCACCATGGTACCTCAGCACCAGCGACCACCAGCTCTATAGAAGTAGCCACCTCTACAGTCCACCACAGCACCTCAGTCATAGCCACCAGCTCTACAGAAGTAGCCACCTCTACAGTCCACCATGCTACCTCAGCACCAGCTACCACCAGCTCTACAGAAGTGGCCACCTCTACAATCCACCATGGCACCTCAGCTACAGCCACCAGCTCTGCAGAAGTGGCCACCTCTACACTTCATGATGGCACCTTGGGCCCAGCTACCAACTCTATATCAGGCTCAGCCACCACTCCACCTCACAATAGCTCCTCTGCTGTGGCTACTACAACCTCAGTTAACATGGATACTACATTGTCATTTCCCAGCTACCAGTCTTCTGCTTCTGCCACACTTGCCAGCCCCAGCAGTGGGACAATTGCCAGTAGCACTAACCACAGCACAGTACCTCCCTCCACTTCCTCCAGTCATTCTCCTCAGCCATCTGTCATGGTCTCTTTCTTCATTCTGTCTTTTGAGATTTTGAACCTCTCATTTAATTCTTCTCTGGAAAATCCCAGCACCCGCTACTATCAAGAGCTGGAGAGGAACATTACTAGATTGGTGAGTATCTGCCTTTCCTCTGCTGTGCTCCTTTAAAGCAGCCTTTGGGGCTGCTTGAATCCTTTGCATTAAAGTTGAGTCCTTTCTCTCTCACTTTAGTTTTTGCAGATTTATCAACAAGATTTTCTGGGCCTCTTGAATATCAAGTTTAGGTATGGCTCTGGGTGGGACTCTGTGTGTGCTGGCTGTTGTCTGGGTGGGACTCTGTGTGCGGTGTTGTCATGATATTGCGAAGGGAGGCTACATTTGTGGTTGGGGGGAAATGCTGAGAAAGAGACTAAAATGTGCCTGAGTTGCTTATTTCCAATGACCAGGCCAGGATCTGTGGCAGTGGAATCAACTGTAATCTTCCGGAAGAATGCTGTTAATGAAGAGTTCGTGAAGTCACAACTCACTCAGCGAAAAGAAGATGCAACAAGATACAATTTGGTCATCTCAGAAGTCAGTGGTGAGGCTCTATCCCCAGCTGCAGCCCAGCACCAAGCAGCATCCCTTTTCCTCTACCACTGGGTTCCTGCTCTTTGTGGTGTTGTTAATGGAAGGAGACTGTCCTGACCACTGCTTTTCCTTTTAGCACGTGAGGTACAGGTTACTTCTTCCACTGCCCAGTCTGGGGTACCAGGCTGGGGCATCGCTCTGCTGGTGCTGGTCTGTGTTCTGGTCCTGCTGGCCATTGTCTATTACATTGCCCTGGTGAGTGCTTGGGCTTGGGCCTTCACCGGAGTCCCTGGCAGGGAAGGAATCCCATGACCCATTGTAACCTCCTGTATTCTTAGGCTATGTGTCAGTGCCGCCGAAAGAGCTACGGGCACCTGGACATCTTTCCAACACGGGACACCTACCACCCTATGAGCGAATACCCCACATACCACACCCATGGGCGTTATGTGCCCCCTGGAAGCACCAGGCGCAGCCCGTACGAGGAGGTGAGGCTGGGCCTCATGGGCCAGGGTTGGGACGGTGCTGGGATAGAGGCCCTGATCAAGCAGGTATCCTGGATAGGTATTTGGAAAACCCAAGGAGCTTGGAAGAGGTGAACTGTGGAGGTGAAGGTGGAGGTGAGAGTGGTTTTGGGAGTCAGACCTGGGGAGGACACTGTGGAAGAAAGGGGACCTTGGAGCAAGCACTTACACTGTTAGTACTGTTAGTGTTGCCTGGGCCTGTCCACTTTTACCTCTGGCTGAACTGGCACCAGAGAGGTGCTCATTAGGATGCCCTGAGGAAAAATGGGTGGGGCACTGTGGCCAGGGGAGCCCTTCCCACAGGAGTCACAAGGGGTGACACTACCTGTGCCCCACTCACCTCTTAGGCAGGAAGCAGATAGGGAAGTTGGGAGCTTTCTCCACAGTCTAAGAAGTCTGGTCAAGCCAGGTGAGCAAGGACCCCTCCCTCCTTCCTCTCCTGGCCTTCTCTCCAGGACCTGGTAAATAATTGCTACACCACCTGGGGCTGAAGAGTCACTCAGGTGGGGGAGGAGAGAAGTTTCGTTTTCTTGCCCCCATTTTCCTCTTCCTGGGGATCATCCTCTCAGTGTTACACACACACACACACACACACACACACACACACACACACACACACACAGCACGCGCACTTTGTGTTAGAGGAGCAAGAGATAGAGGCAGAAAGAGGCAGGAAGAGTGGACAGGGGAGCTGAGTAGACCAAGGGCAGGGAGAGGAGGGGAGGAGCAGCCTGTTTATAGTCACCTGGCTGCTGGTGGGGCGGGCAGGTGCTCTTTCTCAGTTAACCCCTTGAGAGTGGGCTGGGCCCCTAGATACCATACCTCAGCCTAGCAGGTAGTTTTCTGCCCCTCACCCCAGGCGCTTTTTCTCTCCACCCAGGTTTCTACAGGAAATGGCGGTGGCAGCCTCTCTTACACGAATCCGGCAGTGGCAGTCACTTCTGACAACTTGTAGGAGCTGGTCACTGCTTGGTGGCAGGCAGAAGTGTCAGTCTCAGGTTCTTCGCTGCCAAAGCTCCTTCCACTCGGATCCGGGCTGGTGATCTGGGAGCTAAGGTGGGCTGCTCATAGCTTTTCCAAGAGGCTCTGCCAAGCCTCCTACCCATCTTACTTAGCCTGGTGAAGCCCAGCCCTGCTCTAGGGAAGATGCCTGGGGCAGCATGGCCTTGGTGTGCTGGCCCTTCCAGGAGGACTGGTCTAGAAAGCCTGGAGTGTGGGAACCCGAACATGACCCAATAAAGTATGTCTTCCTGTGCCCACTTGTGATCCTTCATGTGTGACCGTGGCTAGTAGGGGTGGTCAGAAATTGTCTGGGAAGAGGCCTGGAAGGGACTTTGGCAGAACACAAAGGGAGGACAAGAGGCCAGATAGCAGCTGTGTTTGAGAAGTAGGCAGTGTGGGGAAGAGGTGACACCGAGCACCAGGGTGGCCTGTGGAAGAAGCTGGGAGTCACTTCTTTTCCCATTCCTGGCAGCAGAGGAGGAAGGAAACGAAACCTAGGCTAGCTTTGTTGGTCTGGGTCCAGTGCCTGAGCTCCACCTGTGATGTGACAGTCCCTTCTCTTCAGGCCTGTGTTTCACTGGTTCTGGCCCTGCTGGCACTGTGCCCTCAGGCAGCTCTATTCTTAGCTGCCTGAGTGTGAAGTAAATCCTTGGGCAATGATAACAGCAGCAGAGTCAACACTGGTAGTGATAAGCAAGGGCTGGAACAGATCCGGGTGCTGGCACTACAGCCTGTCCCTTTCCTGGCCCCTAGCTGCCCCACTTACCCACTGCCTCTGGGATGGGCTCCCTGGAACCCTGGGAATGGGAAAGTTGTTCTGGTTCCCTGACCTCTTTGGGCCCAGGAACAGTACCTAGTGCCCTCTACCACTGTGGAGGACCACCTGGATGACTCTCCTTGAAAGAAGAGCGATTATCTCCAATTTGGCTAAACCTGGCCCTATTTCCATGTATTGCTATGTACAGAGCTGGCTGAGGTTTTTCCTTATCCCTGCAAAAACTGGTGTGGCCTAGGTGCTGATGTATATGATCTTTGAAGCAAGGTGACAGGTCAGTGTTTCCCTACCCCACAGGTTCCAAAAAACCTGTGTGAGCTGGGCAGGAAGGAGAGCCAGGCTCCATGCTGTCGGCTGGGATGGAGTCTCAAGATAAGAGGCTGTGATTTTCCAGGGCATAAAAGTTTACACATCAGAGCTGAAGCACTGACTCCAAAACATTAGATACTACCTTGAATTGCATTCTGCAGATTACTCTTTCTGCATACCCTTCTCTGTGCGTATTGCAGAGGTGATTTCAAGCCTAGCTAGTTCAGCTCACAGCACTCATGTACGTCCTATCATTCTCACAGTCAGTCATCCTCAGCTACTCCCTTCTTCACAAATGAATAAAGCTGGAAGAAAACCTGGGCTTGGCCCTGGGTTGAGGCCTTTGTTCTGGTTAGCTATGATCCTAGCTGGACTTAGGACCCCCTTGGCTCCCCACAACTAGAAATATGCCTTAGTGCCTTTATTCTCACTGTGAGTTGTACTAGAAGTGGTAGACTGGAATTCCCTAGAATTCCAATAAGTTTTCCATAGGGTTACAAATATTAACTTCCCAGACCACGACTAGGCCTGGGTAGGGCTCACTAAAAGTCTCCCAATGGCCTGGTGTCACTGCCTGGATGTCCAGCTAGTGCCTGATGCCAGCAGAGTGCTTTGTTCCCCGGCAGTTAAGGGCATACAGTACCTGGACCTGATACAGGTGTGGCAGGAGGGTTAGGGATGGACTGGGGACTCCTTCCCTTGGGTACCATATCCACCTGGCACCTTTGCTGTACCAACAGCAGGGCACCCTGAAAGACTCTGTTCCCCTACCTGGTACAGAAACTTAGAGGAATGGCACACTCTGGGAAGGCAAAAATGTGCCTGATGTCACAGTTTATTGTTTATAAATCATGAAAATTTCAGCTGTTGTTCTGCACGGGCCTAACAGTGTCCACCACAGGGAGGCAGAATTGGCACCAGAGGCCTTGCCTGACCCAAACCAGAAGGGACACCCAGCCTCAGGTTTGTTCTCAAGGGAGACTTGGCACTTTGGCATGGGTGCAGGACAGGTAAAGCATGCAAGAGAAGAGGAACATAGGGACATGCGTCTGGGGGTGTGGGGACCCAAATAAATAAAGCAGGATGATAGGGTCCCCTCTCCCTCACTATGGAGGCCAAAGCCTGCCTGCCCCAAGGCTGTGGTTTAGCATCAATGGGGCAGGGAGATTGGCAAGGCAAAGGGCATACTGAGGATCATGCCCAGTTTTCTAGGTGTCCTCCTTCCCAGTCAGCCTTAGGGACACAGGACAGGGGTGGGGAAGAAGGGGTCCCTTCTTGATTTAGATAAGATGCCAAGGGGAGGGCATGGGGCAAAGGCTTGGTGGGTATAGGACCTGGGCACATCCAGAGAGGTGAGCAAAGGAGAGCCCCTAGGCAAGAGAAAGCCCTGGGAAGACACAGACAAGGGAATGGGGAGGGCCACCGGAAGGAGTGTTTGAGAGAGAAGCTGCTGGAGGAACAACATAATGCCAGGAGGCTTGGGAGGCCCAGCCTGGAGGAGGCACCTGAGAGGGTCAGTCCAATTTGGCAAAGCCCCCAATGGTGACTTTCCTCTCAGGTTTGGTGCCCACAGGTTCCTGGAGCTGTACTGCACCACCCCCAATGAAGCAGAAGGCAGGGCACACAGGCCCAGAGCAGTCCAGGGGGCACTCCAGGAGCCCACGGAAAGACACAGCATCCAGGAAGGAAACTCGGCCCCGCTCGTAGTCCAAGCAGATGCCCAGGCGGGGTGGCAGGGGCACTGTGCAGTTGGCTGCTGGGCCATCCCTCCCTGTCAGCCCTGCATTTGTGCTTGCTCCGGACCCCAGCAGGATCTTGCCCATGCCGATAGTTAGGAAGGCAAAGGGTGGCGACGCCTCCACTGTGGCATCCTCAGCACCGCTGTCATGCCCACTGTCTGGGTCGTACCTGCAAGGGTGAACATTGGATATAAGGTGTTCGGGGCTGGAATAAGGAAGTGGGAGATGGGGACTGGGGACTGGGATGATGGAAGGACGGATGTTGGGGAGCAAGAAGTTGAAAGAATCAATTTTGGATATCAAGGAAAAGACATGCTGAAGAGATAGGTATTAACAGTCCAGGGTTGAGGACTGGGGATTTAGCTCAGTGGCACAGTGCCTGCCTGGCAAGCACAAGGTTGTAAGTTTGATCCCTGGTACCAAAAAAAAAGGGGGAATGTAGGGGCTTGGCTTGGCAGGAAAGGGGTGCCGAAAGGAAAGAATATTGGTGAGAGGTATGGGGAGGGAAGACATTGATACAACACACTGAAGGGATGTGGTGTGCATCAAGATAAGGAGGCATAAAAAATGCTGTTGGGGAATTCATGCTTGGGGGAGGGTTTGGAGAGAGGATGCCGGAAGACTGAGGGGTTAATGATTAAGATAGATAAAGGGGGCAGTGGAAGCAGGAAGGACTATGAGAGAGAGAGGAAGAGAGAGATGTGAGGGATGTCGGATCAGGGACAATAGGGCTCAGGAGGAATTGTGTTGGGGAGAAAGCATTCACAGAGGTGTTAAGTAGGGTGTGGGGGTGAGGAGGGTTGAGATGTTTAAAGGAAGGGTTTTGGATGCTGAGAAAAGAGGTTGATGAAGGAGACCTTAGAGGAAGAAAGGGAAAGGGGGCTTGGAGAGGTGGTATTCTGGCCCTGAGTGACAGATGGAAGGAATTGGTGAGGCTTCCTCTTCTGCCGTCCCTTTCCCTTCACGTACCCTGAAAACCAATCCGTGGAGCCCCTTCTGCTGAGCAGATCTCTCTCCTGGCCCCAGGTCTCCCACCCTGGTTCCCTCCTCCTGCTTCTTTCTCCTCATCAGCCCCTCCCCCACTGCAGCAAGCCTGTACCCCCTGTATGCCTACCCTGCCCCCAGCATCCACCCTGGGCTCCCCTACCCCACCCCTTCCAGAGGGGCCTGACCTGGGGCTGATCACATCGGGGGCACCCTGGAAGCTTTCCTGAAGCTTGCTCTCCAGCCCGACGCCCACCTTGACCAAGTAGGAGGCAGGGTCTACAGCGCAGGCCCAGTAGCTGCGGCCCTGGGTCACAGCCACATCGCCCAGGACCACATCCACGCTCAGGTGGCAGCCGGTCAGCAGCCGCTCAGCAGCCAGCAGCAAGGGCAACCCTGGGACACTCCGCACTGCTCGCTGGTCCTTGCTGATGGCCAGCCGTTCTCGGCTTGCACCCCAGCGGCCATCGAGAAAGAAGTGCAGGACTGGAAGGAGGAGGAGAGTTGAGAGAGAAGAAAGGACTCTAGAGACAAACACTGGCACCAGGGACTGTGAGGTGTTATTATAGATTTTTAGAAGAGGAAACAAGTCGTCAAAACCTTCGGTCACCAGGAATGGGCAGAGAGGCAGGGGAACTGGGCCTGAGGAGCTGAGCAAAAGGTGTAGGTGGGACGCCAGGGAAGCTTTTGTGTTAACTACAGGGACAGAAACCACTGTCCCAGACCTGGGACAGGCTTCCTCTAACCCCTTTCTCATGGCTGTGTAGTAAGAGAATTGCTCTCTTGTGCTTGGTGATATTCCCACCACCATCTAGACCACACTCCAGTGCTCACGCCTGGCCCCTGCATCAAACCCCAATCCTTTTGCCCGTTTCTGGGGTGGTCTCAGCAATACCTAAGCCTCAGGGTACAAACTATTTTCTGGAGCCATCTTGCTTTTTCTCTCTCTTTCTTTTATACAGTGCAGGGAACTGAACCCAGGGCCTCACACGTGTTAGGCAAGCATACTATACGGACCTATATCATCAGCCCTTTTATAATAATAATGATGGTAATAATTTTTATTGTCATTGTTATTGTTACTGTGTGGTGCTGGGCCTTTTCACTGAGCTGCATCCCCAGTTGTTTCTAATATTTTTTTAAATTTCAAGACAGGGTCTTGTTAAGTCATTATGTTGCACAGGATGGGCTTGAATTTGCCATTCTTCTGCCTTAATCTCCCAGAGTGTTTGGATTACAGATGTGTACCACCACACCCAGCTTATTTTTTATTTCTTATATTGAGACAGGGTCTTGCTAAGTTGCCCGTGCTATCCTAGAATTTGCCATCTTCCAGCCTCAGTCTCAAGTAACTGGGATTCCAGGCATGCACCCCCGCCTGGCCTATTTTTGCTAACATTTATTGAGCCCTTACTATAAGCTAGGATCTGCTCTCTTTGTATTTATTATCTCACAACAGTTTTAATTTTCTTTCTTTCTTTCTTTCTTTTGGTCTTTTTTTTGAGATGGGGTCTCGCTATGCAGTTCAGGCTGGCCTTGAGCTCACTTTGTAGCCTGGGCTGGTCTCGAACTCTAAAGGATCCTTCCACCTCAGCCTCCCGAGTGCTAGGATTACAGGCGTGAGCCACCACACCCGGCTAACAGTCTTAAATTTCACAGTAACTCTATGATGTATTATTATCTATGATGTATTATTACTCACTATACTCTATGATGTATTATTATCCTCCTATAGAGGAGAACTCTGAAGCTGACAGAAGGGAAAACCTGGCCAAGACACGCAGTTGGGAAGAGGCAGAGCTGGGGGTAAAACCCAGGCAGCCTAGCTCCAGAGCAAATGTGTGTGAACCATGGTATTAAACAGCTTCTCCAGGGCCCACATAAAACCAGCCGAATACCAAGGCTGGCATCCTAGTCCCACTGCTGGAATGCCTGTGCCCACCGCACCACACACACGCCTGTCACTCACCGGGTGCCGGGGGCGTGTGCAGGTGAACATCCTCACTGTACTCGCCATAGCCGGCCTTATTGCAGCCTCGGACACGCAGCACATACACAGAGCCAGTGTCAGGGTTCTCGAGAAGGGCGCTGGTGCCCCTCACCTCCTCCCGCCGCTGCCAGCGTGTGGGGCCCTGCTGAGCAGGCACATCTGTGCGCCGGAACTCAACGGTGTAGTGCCAGGCAGGTGGTGAGTGGGGGGGCAGCCGCCAGCACAGGAAGATCTGATCGTAGGCAAAGGTGCGCTGGGTGTCAATGACAGGAGCCTCAGGCACTGTTGGAAAGAGATAATAGAGGTCAGTCAGGGCCTGGCCACTGGCCTGGGATGGAGGGCAGGGCAGACAGGAAAAGGGAAAGCAGCGGGAGCCGGGGGGATGAGTGTGAGTAAGGGAACTGGGAAAAGAACTCATCTGGGCACTGGGCACAGAATGGGCAGGGCCCAAGGGAGAAAAAGGTGAGGGGCTTGCTGGGCATGGTCAGAAGGGCTGTGCCCTGGTTCTGATCTGCTGCTGCCTGACTCTGCCCCTTTCTGAACCTCAGTTTCCTCCTCAGTCAAACCTTTCAGAGCTGAAAGGTTCTGAAGGTCCTTGAAGCTTAGTCTATGTGTAGGAGCCCTAGGGTGAGGTAGGTGGAGGCCACTAGAACCCAGGCAAGAGGGCCCTGAGCAGGAAGGCAGGGAATGGGGTCTGCAAGGAGGTAACAGAGACAGCAAGACAAAACAGGGAGATGACAGGACAGAGGCAGAGCAAGCTTGCCAGCAGGACGGGATATGCAGGACAAAGGGAAGAGTGAAAATCCAGAAGGCAAGGGTCACAATGACAAGGGTCAGTGCAGTAGGATTAGGAAAGTGCCTAAAGAAGGCAGAAGAGACAGAGCACTGCTCAGGTGGGAGGACTGAGAGGTTGGTGAGGGCAGGAGAGAAGGAAGCCATGAGTATGTGGCTGAGCTGCAAGCTGCATGGGAGTGGGATGGGGGAATGGGGGGGTCAGGGGCAGGGCCCCCGGGGCAGGGCCGCTGACTTGCCTGGGGTGCTCCGGAGCAGAGTCCGCGATGGCCACAGCCTACAAACAAAGAGAGGGAGAAGCAGCGCTGAGCGCAGTAGGACAGTGTGGCAGGGTGGGAGGAGTGGCTGGCCAAGCCAGGCAGGAGGCCAGGAGGTCCCTGGTGGGCACTGCCCCCCGGGCCCGCTGCTGGGGAGGAAGGGAAGAAGGCTCTGGTTGGGCATGGGCCTGGCCATCTCCTTACCTCGTAGGAAGTTAAGCTCTGTTAGCAGCTTCATCTCACGCCCCACATCCAGCTGGCAATGGCGGAAGGAGGAGCTGGCAGCCGGCCGGAAGGTCTGGAGGGCCTCAGTGGCTCGGGTAATCCTGAGATGGGGGCAGGAAAGGGTCAGGGACTGCCATCCGGGCAGCCACCCTTCCCCTTCATTCTGTCTTGCTGTCCCTAGAGCCTTGGCCTCTGCTCTGGGTGTCTTTCTCACCCCTTGGAACAGCTAGCATCAGTATTGACCTAATGGAAGCCCCCAGGGCCCCAGCTCTCCATCTAGAAGAACTTTAAAGATTGTCTTGCATGTTGGCTACACCCAAGATGCCCCTGCCTCCCAGGAGCCTGTTCCCTGTGCCACATCCCTTAGTACCTGTTGTGCAGCTGCTTGGCTGCTTGCACAAAGCAAGGCTGGTCTGTTTCCTTAAGCACTTCCTGGACATAGCCCACCAGACCTGAGCCATCCAGCAGGCTCCGGTGCTCCTGGAGCTGGGTGCTGAGTCGGGCCAGCCGCTCCTGCTGGCATTCTTCGATGGCCTGAAGCAGTGAGGCCCGCTTCTCTTCCAGCACAGTCCCCAGCCCCCGTACCAGCTGTGACACCTCCTCCTTCGCTTGCTGACCACTAACCTGCTCAGGAGCAACACCCAAAGGATGCATGACTTTCTTTCTCTTGGAGGGTTACCTTCTGGGTACCCTCCTGGGTACAATACCCCAACTAGGATTACAGAAGATCTGGGGAAATCCTACCAACCCTTTCAAAATGGCCAAGGCATCAGTAGCCCCTGATGGTCTCAGCTCCTGACCAACCATTTGTTCTAACCTTCCTGGATGCCCATATCATAATTGTAGGGACAGAGATCCCTTCCACTTCCCCCTTTTTGAGTAGATCTAGAATACAGAAAAAAAAGCATAAAATTTTGTATTAATTTTACATGTACATGAGGATATTTACAAGAGCACGAAGTCCAAATAAAATGTCCAAAGAATGATACTTTTGCCAAGTATGGTGGCACACATCTATATCCCACCACTGGGGAGGTTGAGGCAGGAGGATTGCTGTGAGTTCAAGGCCAGTCTAAACTACATGAGACCTTGTCTCAAAAACAAAACAAAATAAAACAAAACAAGTAAACAAATTCCAAAAAAACCAATCAACAAAGAATGATGCTTTTAAACTTCGGAGACAAAGAATAATCCATTTGCTTTTTTGGAGTGAGGGGTATTGCTAGGGATTAAACCCAAGGTCTTATTCTGCTCTACAACTGAGCTACGTGCCTCACCCCAGAGCCATGCCTTTGTGAAGGAATGGCAGGCCAGGGGATATCTGGACTAGAGTCATAAATTCTAGGCTTACAATGAAGTAAGTGGGGGGAGGGATAGAAACCAGTGGGAGATAAGAGTTTCTTCAGAGTTTGTTTATTCAGGTTCCTGATGCAGCCCTGATTACAGGGCTGAGGTATGTGAAGGCAATCCCTCTTAGAAGAATCTTTATGCCTTGCTGCATATGGGAAAACACGAACCAAAATATCCTTTCTGCAGTTACAGCACTTCAAGTGATGCCAACCTTAAATAACTACTGCACCAATTTGGCATATTTTGCCATATTTCCTTTATATTCCTAGCCCTGAAAGACACACCCAAATAAGAAGGCCACCATTTTACTACTGTCCTCTTGGATGGGACTAGCCACTGTCCACTGGCTGCTATGCATCCTTTTTGTCAGCCCCCAAGTTATCGGATCTAATCTGGTGGAAGACAACTGAGTTCTCACCTATCCTAGTTCCAGGAATATGTGCTAACCCTAGGAAGGAACTAGACCAGAGGGCCCTTCCATTCTCTTCTCGAGCTATGGCTACATGCAGACCCAGGCACTGGTGCTCCTACCAACCAACAACTCCCACCTCCATATGTGTGTACTCCTCATAGGCTTCCTGCGCAGGGCACAGCATGGGCTTGTCCTTTCCTGCCCCCATCCCAGGCAGGGCCCAGGGCCCACTTCCCTGCCCTCCCTCACCTCTGTGTGCCGGACGGTCTCCTCCAGCTCACAGATCTGGGTCTGTACCATGTCCTGGTTTCCCAGGATGTATGTCAAGCTCTTTGTCAGCTTGTCCTGAGGGGGAAGAAAGCAGTGGGGATCATGCTTGGCTTTGCAGATGCCAGCATCCGGAGAAGGCGCATGAGGTGTAAGTGTGAGCTGGTGCTGGGGCTGAAGAGGAGGGTCCTCACCTTGAGTGCCTGGTAGGCGCTGAGCACTGGTGTGATCTTGTGCCCGCTGTGGGTGCGCCGCACCCGGCAGAGTTGGCACACGAGCCGTTGACATGTTTTGCAGTAGTGAGTCACCTCTTCCTTGTGGTCTGGGCACATCAGGCCCTAGCGACACAAAGCACAGTGAGATAGCTAGAGTCCTGACCTACCCCCCAGGACCAGTTTGGTGCCCTCCCTCCAAGTTTCAGTTTCCAGCCAAAAGATCAGCTGTGAGGCTCTACAGTGTCACCCAGTGGTACACATTGGTATCAAATTCTTCCCTTCATCCTCCAGACAATGCCCATTTCACCAGCATTGCTTCTCCTTCCATCTACCTTGCAGGAATGTGTGGTAATAACAGTAAGGATGATAATTAATCTAAGTTCTGTGGTTCATAATTAACTTTGTCCATCTTGTTTACTGCTGTGCTCGCACCATGTAGGAAAGGACTGTGCTTATAGATGCTCAGCAACTGTTCATTGAGTAAAGACATACAAACCTTTTTAGTGCATAGATAAGACTTTTTAGGGAACAAATATTATCTCTTGCAATCCTATCAACAATCCTGCAGATATGCAGGTACTATTATCCCTGTGCAGGGAGGCTGAGAAATGTAAAATGATTTTCCCAGTGACTTTGTTACAAAGAAAGGAGCTTGGCAGTACCAACCCCTGCCTACTTCCTTTTGGAAGTCCACAGTGCCAGACATCCCCACAGACCTGGCACCAACATGCCCCTCCCTCCCAAGGCCCTGTAAGGGCTGGCTCACCTTGGGGCGGAAGGAGAGGGTGGGCAAAGTGGGCTCATGCTGGGCCTTCTGGGTGCCCCAGGGGTGGAAAAGCTTGAAGCACTCGTTGCAGAAGGTGGCACGACACTCTGTGCAGCCCTTGGTGGCCTCTAGTGGTGGGGGCTTGCATAACTGGCACAGGATGGCACCTCCCACGCTCACACTCTGGCGGTACCGTTCCACCACACGCTCTAGGGTCAGGTTCCGGAAAAGCCCTGCCAGGCCCCTCTCCCCCAGCTCCACGTCACCCTGGCAGGCTGGGCAGGGAAACATGATCACCTGGGGATGCAACGCCCCTCGCTTCCGCCCAGGGTACGTTCCAAAGCCTGTGGATGGACCCGGGAGGTAGAGGAAATGAGTTACAGCTGGCTGGAGATGGTGAATTTTTCAACTGAAAAATTAGATTTTTACTGGGCCAGAGCTCAGCTCTCATTACAGCCCAGCTAAGTATTGCTTTCCCCAGAAAGACATGTAAATGTGTCTGACCAGAGACGGACCTTTTCAATCTTTGTGATGGACAGCCCTGCATTCCCACCCTGCCCCAACAGCCCCAGCCCCACCTGATTTAAGCAGTCGGTCCAAGCGATCTGGTTTGGGGAGCGTTCTGCGGGAGAGGCGGGGGCTGCGGGTGGAAGGGGTAGAGGCAGGAGAGGTGGGCTCGGAGCTGGGGTCCCCACCATGGCCTATGTAGCCCTGTTGGCCCAGTACCTCCCGGGCACAGGCCTGGCACACATTGTGGGTACAGGGCAGCACCAGTGGCTGCTTGTACATCTCTTGACACACTGGACACAGCAGTTCCTTCTCCATATTCTTCATGCTCGTCTGTGGAGGGAGCAGGAGGCTGAGTCAGAGCTGGGACACCTGGGCAATCTCGACAGGTCCCTCAGCTGCCTCTAAAGACCCCAGGGATCCCAGGAAGGGGCAAATCAAGTTACCTATGCCTTTGGCCAGGTACCTTCTTTGGCCTGGTACATATGCCTTTGGCCAGGTACCTTCTTTGGCCTGGTACATACACCTGCCCCCGCTCTCTGTCTTTTGCTCCCAGTTCTCTAAGCGTTTATAGGTCTACAAGAAGGGATGGTTGGAGCTCCAACCTCCCCTAGCTTTAAGCCCCTCCCCCACCAGGCTGCAGCGGCGATGGGCAGCCCCCCTCACCTGTCTCCATCCCTCAGTGTCTGGGCCGCGGGCCTCTGGCTTTGGTCTCAAGGACACCGTCCGCTCTGAGTTCCAAGCAGGACCTCAGCCCCTTCTCTCGTACTCCCTACAAACGTGCCTCTTTCCAAAGCCCAGCGCCGCTGGCTCTTCAGCCTCCTGCCGCGGCTCAGGCCTGCGGCTGCCTCAGCCTCCATCCTCCATCCGTCACGTCCCATCCATCTCCTTCAGTACCTGGTTCCAACCCATTCCCTTTTGCGCTACCCTCTGGCCTTCCAGCCCCTTCTTCCAGAGCAAACTGGGTGGTGGTGGTAGAACACGAGACCCGCCTTCTTGCCCCCTCCCCACCGGAAGTAACCCTCCCCTCTTTGGTGGCGGGGGTCCTCAGGCTACGCCCCACCCCCACACCTCACCTTGGTCCCTCTTTTTGCAGCCATCCCGGTCAGGGGCGCAGCTGACACAAAGGAGGGAGGAACAGGGAGGGAGGGAGAAGGAAGTGGTGGTGGGGAGCAGGTTTGGCACCGCCCCTGGGAGAGCCGGGTACGGGTTGCCATGACAACCTCAGGCTCGGAAGCAGCCCTGAGTGGGGGTGCGGTGGGGTGGGGTCTTTAGAAGGGGAAACTGGACCCTGGGGCGGCTCCTTCATCGTCCCCTACCTGTCCTCGGTTTTCCTGGAAAATATCCAAGCGCACACATGCCCCCTTCTCCTGTCATAGCTCCTTTCCCCTGAAGCCCGTTCCGGGGGCACTGCTGGCAGCTCCCGCAGCCCACCGGCTTGCCCAGGCAGCTCCTCGCAGCTCACATCCAGCCAGCGAGCGCGTCGCGGCATTCGCCACCCCCTTCTCTAGGGCTATCCTCTCATCCTTGCAGCCCGACCCTCGCAGAGGCTTCTGGCGTCACTAGCCATCACAGTTTACATCCCAGCATCTTCCTCAGCCCTACCTGTTCAAGGTTCCGGCTTGCCCGGGATCCCTTGTGCCCCCCCTTCCCTGTACCCCATCTTAACTCACACTGATGCGGACTAGTGCATCCATGATGGAAGTGAAGGTCTGCATATCCTCACCCTCAGCCATGGCCCTACCGTGCCCGCCCGCCCCCGAGTGCCCGGGTGCCCGGGTGCTCGATCCCGGCTGCGGCTGCGAACCCTGGGCTCAAAGCAGGAGCCGGGTGGGGGTGTGGGGAGGTGGGTGAGCTGTTACTGCGCATGCTCAGGGGACCAGCCTTGATCAGCGTCTGTCGGGGTAGGGGGTGGGAAATAGTTCTCCCCACGTGGTTCTAGAAGAGCTGTGGTGGTGGGGGTTGGGGGGTAGGTTGGGTAACATGAAATGGTATTTGAGGGGGCAGCAGTTTCTTATATTGGAGTTCTTCATTGGCACCCAAATCTTTTTTTCTGCCTTACTGTATTTTTTCAAATCCATTTTATTCAAGGATAAAAAGAGAAGAGAAGAAGAAGAAGAAGAAGAAGAAGAAGAAGAAGAAGAAGAAGAAGAAAACGTCAAAACATGTCAATTATGGCTCCCAAATCTTAACTGTATAAAAGCGAGGGCTAGTTATAGGGGAGGATGAGCTTCAGGTGGGGAGTGCTACCTTTTGGGGTTGGGCAAAAGTCCACAGGAGTCGTTAGAGCAACGAGCATGGGACAGGGAAGTTTGAGGAACGTGCACTATAGGATGGCATAACTGAATGCAGGAAAAGACAGAACTGGGCTCGAGGCGATATGCTACGGGCCCAGGGACTTGACAGAAAGGCAGATGTACCGAGAGCTGGCGGATGCCCTGGGTAAGCAAAGGCTAGGGACCCGGGCGGTGGCCGAGGGATGCTCTTCTACGCATTACCTCCTCCGTGCCAGGAGAGGGCGCTGCAGCAAGAGTCCAAGAGGCTGAAAGAGGAAGAGGCAGAGTGCAGCGGTCCGCGCTGGGCGCTGACGCACGCGCACAGCGACCCGCGCCGGGTTCGACTCCCCTTTCTTGGCCGGAGCCCCTGACTGGAGCCGCTGACTGAAGCCCGCTGACTGGAACGACTGGCGGGGCATGATGGGTAACGGGACCCGCTGGACCCCTGGACTGGGCCGGCTGGGGTGGAAGTGGGGGCGGGCCAGCTTTCCCGGTTCTCCCAGCAAAGCTGACGTGTCCTGGGCTTTAGGGAGTAGGCATTTCTATGGGACGGGAGAAAGCAGGGTGTCTGGGACTGGGTTTTGCCGGGGTGCCCGCGGGCTGTGGGGAGCTAGGCTGTGGCTGCGGACCTAGGAACTTGGAACCAGCCGAGCTCCGGGATTGGCTAGATCGGCCTGGCCTGGGAGGCCCGCCCCGGCTGACTCCAACCCTTATGGCTGCCAGTGGTAGGCACTGGCACCTCGCTGGCGCTGTCCTCCCTCCTGTCTCTGCTGCTCTTCGCCGGGATGCAGATATATAGCCGCCAACTGGCCTCCACCGAGTGGCTCACCATCCAGGGCGGCCTGCTGGGCTCCGGCCTGTTCGTCTTCTCTCTCACCGTATCCCCGCTGTGCTGGGAAGGGGAGGAGTGCTGGAAGGGAGGAAGGGCCACGTAGGCTATTACCGTTGGCCACACAAACTTGCTGCCCTTGCACGCCCTCCTCCTTAACTCCGCTACTCAGGCCTTCAATAATCTGGAGAACCTGGTCTTTGGCAAAGGATTCCAGGCCAAGATCTTCCCTGAGAGTAAGTGCAAAAATAGGGGTTGACTACTTGAACCGTCTGTTCTCTAACCTCTCCCAAATACGATACAGTATTGAATTTCCAGGTGTTTAGGTAGTAAAAATTGCTAGAGAGAGCCTGATGTGGTGGTGCACACCTGTAATCTCTGTGCATTTGGGAGCCTGAGGCAGGAGGATCGCTGTGAGTTGGATGCCAGCCTGAGCTACACAGTTTAAGGACAGCCTGCACTACATAACCAGACCCTGTCTCAAAAAAAGTTAAAGTTGCTAAGAAGTATGTGTACCAAAACAGTGAAGACAGATGATGCTTTTGGATCCAGCATTTTATCTGGCTCCTGGCAGTGGAACTGGAAGAGAAGGCTTCTGGAACAGGAAACCGTTGCTTTCTGGTCAGCTGCCAGGGCAGGTTTCAAGAGAACAAGCAAATTTGAGCTGATATTTGGCACCCACCCTGTGGAGCTGTTCTTTGTGCCCACCCCCAAAAGCAGCAGGGCCAATTTCATTGAAGGGTTCAGTGAGAAGCTGATCTAATATTAGTGAATTCTGTTTATTTGAAGGAATTGTGTAAAGCCTAAATGTTAGACATACTAAAGTTTTTTTAATTAATTTATTTATTTTTTGTCTTTTTTCATTTTTATTGGTACCAGGGATCGAACTCACGACCACCTGCTTGCAAGGCAGGTGCTTATGCCGCTGAGCTAAATCCTCAGCCCTGACATACCAAAGTTTTATGGCAGCAGGAATCCTGACCAAATTATACTTGTTAGATTATTTTCTGTTTGGAATAATCCATGTTTAATTATTTGTGTAATTAAGAACTGATGATTTAATTACTTATGGAGAATTAAGTTTATAAAGCAAATTAGGCATCAAGGCCAGGTCACCTAAGGAATGCCACATGCTCAAAAATTGACAGCAGATGCCTTCTCTGTGAAATTATCACATGGTAAAACAAAGATCTATCATTTTTGCCCTTGTTTCCTTTCCTGATTCTAGGTCTTGCTCTCCACCTTGCCCATCACAAGCTTACAGAGCTCCTTCCATCCAGCAGTTCCCATACTTCTATGGGTATATATCTATATGTACCATCATCGTTTACTTCTTCTTCTTCTTCTTCTTCTTCTTCTTTTTTTTTTTTTTTTTTTTTGAGACAGTGTCCCTGTGTAGTTCAGGCTGGCCTTGAACTCATGATGATTCTCCTAACTCATTTTCCTAAGGGATTACAGGCATGCTGGCATCATTTATTTCTGCAAGAAACTTGTTGGGAGGCAAAGCTCAGGTCCCTTTTGGCTTTTCTGCCTTCCCACCTCTTCCTCCTCATTACCAGATGACCCTTGGTTTTGTTTTGGGTACTGGGGATGAACCCATGACCTGACCTCACACTTGCCAGGCAGCAGCTAAATCTCTGGCCTTTTTTTTTTTTTTTTTTTTTTTTTTTTTGAGATAGAGTCTTACACAGTTCAGGCTGGCTTCCTGCCTCAGCCTTGTGAGTGTTGAAATTATAGGTATGTGCTACCATGCCTGGCTCATTATGAGATGATCCTATTCTGGATGTCCTAATATCCTGTTTTTCTTTTTTCTTTTTTTTTTTTTTTTTACTTTTAAATCAGTACTAGGGATCGAACTCACAACCGCCTGCTTGCAAGGCAGGTGCTTATGCCGCTGAGCTAAATCCCCAGCCCCCCTGTTTTGCTTTTGTAAATGGATATATCCAGACACTGCCTGTGTCCAGGAAGACCCTCAACTTATTATCACTCGTCAGCAACTTAATATGGGCAGTTCTTGTTTGCTGGTTTGTATTGGAAATGTGTTCCTAAATGGGAATAAGTGTTCCTCTTCAGGATCTGTATTACCTTTTTTCCTTTTATGGGAGACAAACTAGTGAGATTTGGGGCAGAGTTGGTGAAAAGCTCTAGATTTCTCCTAGTCTCTGCAGCAATACTGCCTGGTATTGCTATCCAGACCACCACCTGATTGTTCTTGTCATTTTTTGGCTCTCTAGTTCTCCTGTGTCTCCTGTTGGCGCTCTTTGCATCTGGTCTCATCCACCGAGTCTGTGTAACCACTTGGTATGTACCAGACAGTAAGAGTGAGCCTATCACCTTGTCTTTTGGTATTGTATCCTAATATGATGGCACCAACCTTCGCCTCATTTACCCTTCCCCCTTCCCCATTTTCCCAAACCATTTTTCCTAGGATTTTTTCTATGAAGAATGTCCTGACAGTAGGCTAGCAGCACACTCACTGATTACTGTGATTTTTCTGTCTTTAACCTGCAGCTTCATCTTCTCCATGGTTGGTTTGTACTACATCAACAAGATCTCCTCTACTTTGTACCAGGCAACAGCTCCAGTTCTCACACAAACCAAGGTCACTGGCAAAGGCAAGAAAAGGAACTAACTGTCTTTCTAATAAAGTTGATTCTTTGTACTTCTGTGAGTTGATATGTTGTGGATCTCATCTCTAAGTGCCTGCCTGGATATTGTAGAATGTTAAAACAGATGGGCACCTACTCTTTGCAGGCCTTGGGGATAATAAGACTTGCTCTCCTCTAAGGTTCATTTTACCGAATATTTATTGAGTGCTGTCAGTGCTAAGCACTTTGAGAGAAGCTAAAGTGGGATATTTTTGTGTGAGAATCATCATGGAAGAAAAGTATATGAATGCCCTGCAGAATGGCCTTCTTGTCAGACTGGAATAGGTCTTAGAACAGAGGAGTAAGAGAAGGAGGGGCCCCTCAGCCTTGTGCTGTGCCATGGGTTCCACGTGAGGCTTTGTTTGCCTCCCCATCCTGAGTAAAGGCTCCTTGCCCCTTCTGCTGCAAGTCCACAAGATTGCCCCCTTGGACCTACATGTTCCATTCCAGCATAAATGTGTCAGTGTTCCGAGATGCCCCAGGTTGATCATCACTGTCCCAACCTCTTTGTTCTGGTACTTCATTTCTCACTGTCTTACCCAACACAATCGTTTGTTTGCTTGTTTGGTTTTTTGTTTTTCTTAAGACAGGATCTTACTTTGTAGTGTAATCTGGCTTTGAACACACTGTGTAGCCTAGGATGGCCCAGAACTTGAGATAATTCTGCCTCAGTCTCCTGAGTGCTGAGATTACAAGTGTGCACTATCATGCTGGGTTTTGCAGCCAATATATTAAGAACTTCCTACACTTGGGCTGGGATTTAACTCAGTGACTCAAATGCTTGCCTGTAAACATGAGGTTGTGATCCCTGGTACAAAAAACAAAAAAACAACTTCCTGCATTTTAGCAAAGTGTATAAAATGGCAGGAGCAATGGTACCAACCTCTGAGCCAGCCTTGATGGAAGTCAGGTGAGTGGCTACTCAGGTCCTATTCTGACTGCTCTGCCATGAGAAACCGCTCTGTCCAGAGTGCCTGTCTTTTGGGGCATCCAAGCATTGCCTCTCCTGGGTGCAGTGTGTACCTACCTGTCTTGCTCAGTTTTGCATTCTCCACAGTCCCTGGTAATAGGCAGTAGACTGGTGGGTTAGTTGAAAAAACCTGCCATTCCACCCTTCCAGAACAAAATCTGGTATAAGAGAACTACAGAGTTAGGGGAGATGACCCAGTGAAGATAGAGAAGGGAGTCAAAGGAATTCTGGTCGAGGATTAGAGACCACAATAGTCTTGTTTCCCATTCGTGGCCAGACCCCAGAATCTTCTGTTCCTGGCTGAGTGCTAAGCAGTTTACCCAAAGTGTCTTCAGAGGGCGCTGTGAGCCCACGTCTTCTGAGGGTAAACAACAGCTTCCTGTGCAAGGGACTTGTGAGGACTGGTGGGAAGGTTGAGGGTTGCTGCTGAGTCTCCCTGTGGGAGCCAACCTGCTTGGAGGAGCCTAGAGACAGAAGGATCTTTTTCTTCTGCTGGGAGTGGGCGAAGATTTGGGTGGAAAGCAGAGGCTTGCAGGAAAGAGGTCAGTTGACCCAGTGAGTTTGCTTGGGAGTACACAGTTGTCTTCTGTGGGATCCTCTGTAGGGAGTCGGGGATTTGCCCACAGTGGACTGAGTGGGTGGGCCAAGTTGACTTTAGACCTTACTGTCGAATTTTGACTTTTTTTTTGAACCAGGAAATTAAACTTGGGACCTTGCACATGCCAGGCAGGCACTCTGCTGCTGAGTCCTGGCCCCCTTGACTTCTAACCTGGAGTGAGACCAGTGGGCAGAGAGCCTCATCATAGTCCAGGGGAGGAGGGCAGAAAAAGGCCACCTTGAGCGCCCTGTGCCTCCCACAGTGAGTGCTGGCCTGGGCCAGCCAGACAGCCACATCACCTTTATGGCTAGGAGAAGGGAGGACCAAGAGATCAGAAACCAGGACAGTGCCAAGGGGTCTGGGCACCTGGTGCCACCTATTCTAGGACTAGGGACAGCATGAGGCCCAGGAATAATGAGCCCTTCCTCTAGGAAGAGGTGCATTTACAAGGCAGCTTGGCGCCGGGTGCAGCTCTCCACCCAGCCTATCTCTGGTCCCTATTGCAGGCTGTAGCACCTGACCTGCCAATTAACACTGGTGAGGATATCCCAGCCACCTAATCACCATTATTAAGTAAGGGCCTGTAAGGACACTGTGGCTTCCAGATATGGAACCAGAGGGGAGGTCTAACCTATTGGCCCCGGGCTCCCAGGGCTCTGCTTCACCCTAGGTGAGAGAGGCGTTTCTGTCCCAGAGGATGAGGGAAGCCAGATGTTTCCTCTGGCTCCCTCACACGTGGCCATGACACCCTCCTTCACCACCACCCCTCCCAGCTCCGGAAACTGGAGTAAATAATGGAGGGGAGAAGGTGGTGACTGTGGTTAGCGAGGTCTCTAGGCTGGGGGGGGGTATTCCTTGGGGCAGAAGGTGATGCCACTTGTGAAAAGAATAGTGTGAAGGTGAGCCCCAGGGCAAATAGTCTCCTTAACCTGGGTAGAGTTAGCACAGTCAAGAGGGTGCCTGACTTTAGGACAAACTAGCAGGGCAGGGCAGGGACTGAGGCGCCCAGGGCAGGCAGTGACGGGGAGTCCGCGCCAGACCTTGGCTCCAGCCCTTTCCGGCCCTTATTGTCCTTGGTGAGAACAGGACACAGTCCCATTCCCATTGCTCAGCTCTCCTGGTTCTGCTCCCTAGGGGCTCGGGAAGGATGTTGGAAAACAAGAGAGAGCCAGAGACCCTGAGACAGAGATGCTGAGAGACCTAAAGACAGATACAAAGGGAAAATGTTCAATCAAAAGCCTCATTGAGACTCATTGTGCACAGAGCAGGCCCTAGGCTCTGTGGGAACTCCCTGAAAGAATGGGAGGCGGAGGCCCTGCCCTGGAGGACCTCCAGCCTGCCCCCTCCCAGGCACAGACTTTCTTGACTTGGGCAGAATCCTAGTGCAGGCACCATTAGGGGCACTTAATTGCTCTCCTTCAGGTACTTTGTTTCCTCCTCAGGGTGAACTGGAAGTTCTGGAGGGAGAGGGACAGGGACCCAGCCAAGATCTGGCTTCCAGATCCAGTCCTCCCAGGGTCAAGAACCCGCCAGCCATACAGAGTAGCACACTGTAAATGCTGTTTCTTGAATTCTTACAAAGGCAGAGAGAGAAGTCCCCCTACTTGGGCCTGCAGTCAAGCACCTCATTACCTGGGGTGAAGGGTTAAGAGCAAACAGCTATAGACCTGGTTACCACTAGGAGTATAGTACAGACCTTTCTTTGGGCTCTGAGAGGTAGTCATGCCCACCTTGGCAGCAGTGGACCTGGGCAGGAAGCTCCTAGGCGCATGGATCTCACTGACTGTTCCCTGAAAGACAGGCCTTCTGCAAACTGGAGAGAGGTCCAGGTTGCTACTGTCAATGGAGGGTCCATGCACACTCAAAAACCAAGGAAAACTATCATAGTCCAAGAGGCTGAGGCAGGACAACTGTAAAATTCAATCTCAGGCTGGGCAATTTAATCATCTCAAAATAAAAAATGGAATTATCTCAAAATGAAAAATGGAGATAAGTCTGTCATGATAATGCACACCTATAATCTGAGTATCTGGGAGGCTGAGGTAGAAGAGTTGCAAGTTGGAGCCCAGCCTGTGTAACTTAGAGACTTAGTGAGACTGTGTTTTAAAATATAAAAAGGGCGGGGGCTGGGGATTAAGCTCAGCAGCATAAGCGTCTGCCTTGCAAGTGCATGGTCGTGAGTTCAATCCCTGGTACCGATAAACACACACACACACACACACACACAAACACATATATATGAAGGGCTGGGGATGCAGCTTAGCATAAAGGCCCTGGATTTGACCCCCTGTACCACTAAATGAACAAATAATTTTAAAAAGGGCTGTAGATAATGCTCAGTAGCAAGTATGAGGCCCTAGATTCAATATCTAGTACTTCCTGCCCCCAAAAGGAGAAAAGAAGGCATGTCTATATTTGACAAATTAACATGTTTAACACAAAGTCACAATATAAGCTAGATGTGGTAGTGCATGCCTGTAATCTCAGCCCTTGGGAGGCCATGCCCGGAAGATCAGCACAAATTTGACAAACTGGGTTATATAGTGAGACTCTATCTCAAAATACCAAAAACAAAAATAACTATGGTATCCACAAAATCATTACAGGATCTATAAAAGTTTTTCCATCGCAGACAACCATATGTCCTATTTTATCACTTAAAGGCCTGTGACAATGGGTATACCAGATTTACTGTGCTAATTTATATGCATTTTAAAATTTCATAATAAAAGTTAACTTTATGGTAAGTCCCTTCTTTCTGTTCTATCAGAGTAATAGTATGACTGTACTCATAAGTGGAGATAATACCACAAACCTAAATTGGAGGCTCTGTGTGACAATAAAGCCAGGAACCAAATGGTCCTGTTAGCCTACAAGACTGCTCTGAGAATCCCTCTCACTTCAGAGAAACCAGAAAGAGCTGGAAAGGTCCCCCTCTGTCTGCAGCTGATGTATGCTATGGGAGGAATTGAAGCAAAGCATTCATGTCCACACTGACGAGATCCTACAGAAAAGAATACCACAATCAACAGTAGTTTCTGAGTCAACAGTAGTTCTGAGGGCTGACCTCAGGCTGCTCCAGGGATTTCTGAGTCTGAGGCACATGTGTGTCTGTGTTTGAGGAACTGAGGTGCATGAATACTGTTGTTTTAGGGTATGGCAAAATGCCCCAGGGCCCCCATTCCTTTCTGCCCTTAGCTTCTAATCCATTTCCAGCCTCTGACTCAGGCCCATTATGACTCAAGAGTTTAAATTTTCCAGACAGTGTATAGGACATGGGAATGAAGTGCTTCATGGAATCATAGAGCCTCAAGTTCTAGTCTTCACTCTGACACCTGCCAGGTTCAGTGATCTCTCTATACCTTAAAAACTACCTGTCTATAATATGGGAATAATAATACCTAAGTCAAATTGTGATCACAAGAGATTCAAATAAATAAAAGCATGGGAAAGCCTAAAATGATACTTTTTTGTGTGTTTGTTTATTTTTGGTACTGAACTCACGATCACACACTTGCAAGGCAGGCGCTTATGCTGCTGAGCTAAATCCCTGGCCCCTAAGATGTTACTTGATCTAATGGACCTTCTTTTCTATGAATGACAAAAACCTGTTTTTGTTTCTTTCATTCTCTCTCTCTCTCTCTTTTTTTTTTGTTTTTGTTTTTGTATCAGCAATTGAACTCAGGGTCTTGCACTTGCCAGGCAGGTGCTTAGGCCCCTGAGCTATATCCCCAGCTCTCTTCTTCCCTTTTTTGTTTGTTTGTTTGTGACAGGGTCTCACAAGGTCTCTGAGTCCAGGTTGGCCTCAAACTTGAAGTGCTCCTGCTCCAGCTTCTCAGGTGCTGGTATTCAGGTGTGTGTCACCACATCCAGCTTGTAAATGTTACTCTCACCCAAAACTGCAAGGTTTGAAGATATAACTCAGTAGTAGACTTCTTGTCTAGCGAACGTGATACCCTGGGTTAGAGGCCTAGCACCACCTAATAAATAAGTAAATAAATAAGTCGTACACTGGTAGATTTCAAGTTAAACAGATTGGCCTCCATAGTGTGAGTGGGCCTTAATCGGTTGAAGTTCTGCATAGAACAAAGACCAATCTCTTCCCTCTTCTGCCGTGTCCAAGATAGTTTAGCAGCACCTAGACTTCAGGTTTGCACAGAACACTGGTGGGGATTTCCATTTGTCCACCACACAATTTTGGACTTGCTAGCTTCCATAATTGCTGAGCCAATTCCTTAAAATTGATCCAAAGGCACCCTCCACACCAACCCCCATGCCTGTTTCTCTGGAGAGCTGCTTCTGGAACCTTCCATCTCTGCCTTGCTTCAGACTTGCATGGTCTTGCCTCACCTCACCCCAGGCTCTGCACCTTGGCTAACTGCTTCCTTGGCCACCAGGAGGACCTCTCTGCAGCTGGTGCCACTGATGTCCATCTCCTTGGGCTAACTGCACTGCCTTCGCCCCTTGTCCCGCAGCACCGCCTGAACAACCACCGTGACTGCGAGGCTGCAGCCAAGTCCAGATCCAGCCGCAGCTGTATGCCTTCTCCTCTACCTGTCTGTGGCCCTCTACTGTGACACTTCGACGAGGCTCTGAACACCTTTTTTTTTTTTTTTTTTTTTTTGTACCGGGAATCAAATTCAGGACTTTGTGCTTGCCAGGCTGCCGCTGTGCCACTGCGTTATATTCCTAGCCCAAACAGTTTTGTTTTTCCGTACCTGGAATTGAACTCAGGTGTGAAGCATTTCTGCGCTTCTTTGCTGCGGTCTCACCAGGCAGAGCGCCAGAGCCTCATGTGGAAGCAGAAGGAGCAACAGTGAGGACTAGTGAGGCACACCCAGACCGTGGAGTATGCCTTCCACCTGGAACCCACGTGTGTGTGTGTGTGCGCACACACACACACACACACACACACACGCGCGCACACACGCACTGGTGCTGCATAGCCTGGCAGCCAGCAGGAGCCAGGAGCGACTCCACTTGTGACTTCATGCTGTGCCACTCCCTGCGCCCTCAGGTCTGCCTGCTCCAGGGGTTGGAGGGTACTTGAACAATGAATGCAAGTTGGGGACCTGGACGGAGGGCCTGGCCAGCTTTCTCTTTTTTTTTTTTTTTTTCTTTGCCTTTTTCCTTTATATCGGTACTGGGGATCGAACTCACGACTGCCTGCTTGCAAGGCAGGTGCTTATGCCGCTGAGCTAAATCCCCAGCCCCCTGGCCAGCTTTCTCTTTGGCAGGCTCAGCCTGGAGGAAGGCAACAAAGAGGACTGAGCATGGACTGTCCGGTTCCCAGGTTACCAGGCAGGGTGTGTACTCTCTGTCTGTCACTGCGTTCTTTTCAGCTCTTTCCTTTTGTTAGATTGTTGGTTCCCAATATAGTTATGTTTTAATGCACAAACACATAAATACATTAATTCCTGCTACACAACTTATTTCTCTGGAGAACCCTGATGTGTTGTGCACTCAGTCTTCATGCAGTGAAATGGGCATATAGAAAAAAGGGTTACAATAATCTGCTTAAGGAGAGCCTTTCAGCCTCTGACTTTGCCTCTGCAGTTCTGGGAGCTCCTCGCAGACAGCCACACCTCCCTCCTCTTCACTGTGATCTTGGCAGAGGGTTCCTTCCCAGAGGACCTTCTGACTGTGTTGTGTAAGAGACACCTTCTCATCCTCCAGCCCTTCACCTAGCTTTTCTTCACAGTACTTTTTACTACTTGAAATTAAAATATTTGTCTGTTTCTTGTCTGTCTCCTGCCACCATTGCTATAAGCTTCACTGAAGGCAAGGAATTCACTTATTTTATTCACTAGATACTGCCTGATGTACAGCAGGTGCTGAGTACATTCTGATTTTCAGTGCCGATGCTAGGATCTAGTATCTTATGCATGGAGGGCAAATGCTCTGCCACTGAGCTACTCACTCAGCCCATATGTGTTTTAGTTTTTATTATTTTCTTAGAGACAGAGTCTTGCTATATTAGCCAGACTGACTCATCTTCCTGAGCCATAGGTGCATGTCACTGCCCCCAGCTAATAAATATTTATTGAAAGAAGAACTCCAAACTCCAAGTTGCTGAAACTTGGCTTTTACCTTGCATCAATTCCAAATTGCTGAAACTTCAGAATGAACCAGATGCTCCTTGGCTTTACACACCTGTTTTTCTGTCCTTCTTCCCCAGCAGGTTATCTTTTCTGATCTTGGTCTGCTCCAGGCTGTCTTCACTGGACACCCTGACTCACCAGCTTCTCCCCCAGTCAGCTACACAATCCCTGATCTACCTTTCCCCTGAAAGGCTGTCTGTAATTTTCCAAGAGTGTGTTTTTGCTGATTATATGTGTGTCTGTCCTCTTGCCCTATGAAACTGTGGGTGCCCTGGAGGCTGAGATGAACTAACCTCTACCTGACCCCCGAAGCCCTCCTCAGGGACAAAGTAATCACATTGCACTTGCTGGCAAAGGTACACACAGGCACACACAAGAGGTCCAGAGTGACACAGCTGACCTGGGGACCCAGTTCTCACCCCAACACAAAACTTTTAAGGTGTCTAATGACCCGATTCTGGCCAGCTTTCACAGCCTCATCTCCTGCCGCCCCATTACCACCACCTGAGGCAGTCTTCACCACCAGAGGAAGCCACGGTGATTACTCACCCTGAACCTGCATGTCTCACTGGGGTTGTTCAGCCTGCTCCCTGGCCTTTCATACTCATTCTCCACCTGAACAGCTTACTCATCTTCCAGAAGCACCGTGGGTTCACTCTGTGAAGCTTCCCCAGACAGTGCAGCCCTTTGTCTCACGTGTCCTATTAGACTCTGCATATTCCTCTGCCCTCAGGGCACTAGAATGAGGGATTCTCAGATTTGGAATTTGTTTCCCTCTGAAACCAAAGCTAGCAAAGCAGACAAGGCCCACAAGCAAGATCTTCGCCATCTGCAGAAGTTCACTTACCTCCAATGGTTTGTGAATGGCGCGGGGAAGCAACGGGGAGCCTGTGCTGGAGCCAAAGCGTGTCCTAAGCCTGAAGTGTAGCTAATGATCCTTATTCATCAGCAGAGTAGCTAAGGAGAGGTGCTCCATGTGTGACTCCCAAATACCAAACTTTATCTCAACCACCCTCCCTACATTGTCTTGTTCAATCCTTTTTTTTTAGAGGCAGAAAAGTTTCACATTTATTAAAAATAGGGAAAAAACAGAAGAGTAGAGGAAAAAAGGGAGCTCTACAGAACCAAAAAAAGGCAGGAAAAATTGATTTAAAAAAATACACACTACAGTATAGGGTGGGTGCCATGAAGATACAAGATAGCTGTCTTGATCAATTCTGAGAACAACACAGGACAAGGTTAATTATTAGTTTCATGATAAGCTGAGAAAAATACAGTCCAGAGAGGAGAAATTACTTGCCTGAAGTCACATAGCTAAAGTAAAGGAAGGAGACAAGCCCCAATTCCAGGGCATTTGGGCTCTGACAGCCCAATTTCATGTATTCTTTATCTTACTATGGTAACAGAAGGGTGATGACCTGTAAAAAGATGTAAGGGAAAGGATTTGGATCTTGGGAATCAAATGCCCAGCTTTTCCCAGTGCTTCCTAGGGACAAAGACCCATGTGTGGTAGGCTGGAGTGTTTGGACTCATCCTACTTCTGGGGATCAGGGAAGCTGGGTCACTTTCCTTAGAGACCATTAGATGTTAGCCTGTCCCATATCTTACATTTATGAGATTCTGCTGAGTTTCCCACACTGGGTCATGGCGATACCTGGGTCCTGGGCAGGATGTGGAGGGAACCAAACTCCTGCAGCTCAGCATGGCTACTGAGACTTATAGAAGAGATTCTGTGTGAGTAGAGGGAGGGGAGTGGTGACCATCCTCCAAGACAGAGGAAAGCCTGAGGGCTACTTAGAGGACAAGATGCTTGAGTTGAACATTAAAGTAATAGGTACACTTTATTGTAGCTGTTCATTCATTGGCTTATTTATTTATTTATTTATTTATTTATTTTTGGAGACAGGGTCTTGCTATATATTCAAGATGAATTTGACTGTGTAGCCAAGCTCGGCCTGCACTTGGAGACCATCTTCCTGTCTCAGTCTCCTGAGTGCTAGGATTACAGCTTCATGCCATCATGTCCAGCATAAAATTCTGTGTCTTGGAGACTGTCTCCCTAAATCACAGCCTTGCCAGGGTGAGGATAGAACCAGCGATCCTCTGGCTTCAGCCTACCAGAATCTTGGGTTGCAGGCCTGCCTATATTACCATGCCCAGAATTCTTGTAGCATATTTAGAATTTCACTTTTCACATTAAAAATATTTTTTATGAGATGGGCAAATTATTTCCAGCTTTTGTTTTGTCATATTGCTTTGCCCAGTCTGGCCTCCTATATCAGCTTCCTGAGTAGCTGAGATTACAGGCATTTGCCATCACAACTGGCTGGAAGTGGTACATTGTGGTTGGAGTCAATTTATCTGGGTTGGACCTCAGTCTCCCCATTTGTTAAGTGGAGATAGCAACAGTACCTATTTTACATGGTTGCTGTAAAGATTAAATGAGACAACACACATGAAGCATTCACCATAGTGTTTGGTACCTAGTAATCAGTCAGCAAATGTCTACTGTTAAGATGGTCCTTATCTGTCCATCCTGTACGAGCCACATAGCACAGCCACAGTCCCCAGGTTATAGATATATTTGGTCTTTTCAAATTATAAATTGTAGCAAAACATAGAAAAATGTACCAAACAACCAAATAAGCTTGGTATAAAACAGTAAAATTTTCAAATAAGCCCAGAGAAAAATTACAGTGAATAAGTACAAGGGCAGAAGAGAAAATATTATATACAACTACCTATTGCAGTACAGAAAAAGTACAGATGTTTCTATTTTGGAGCTTAAGTATGATATGACCCTGGAATTGGAGCATTGCATTATCCAAGCCTTAGGATCTCTCAAAGGGCAGGAAAGATCCTAGAAAAGACAAAAAGAATAGTAGTTTTTAAATCTCAAGTTGATCATTTGAAACTCCTATTTTTCAGCTGAAATTTTTCTCCCATTAAGGAAAAATCAAATCTAAATCAGATCTAAATCAAAGATCTTTCTGTTAGGAAGTCCACAAACACCCTACTCATAAGGGCTGGAATCTCTGTGCTAGAATTCGGAAAATTAAAATAGATCTATAGACTAAATGGGAACACATTCAGTCTTTTTTTGGTTTTGTCTGGTTTTTTGCTTTTTGAGACAGGGTCTCACTATGTAGTTCATTCTTTTTTTTTTTTTTTTTTTTTTTTGTAGTGGAAATTGAACTCATGACCTCATGCTCACCAGGGAGGCACTGTGCTGCTAAGCTGTATTCCTGACTTACTGACTTATCTCCTTTACTCTGCTGTTCAGGCTGGTTTTAAACTGACTAGGTAGCCCAGACTGGTCTCAAACAAGGCAATTCTCCTGCTCAGACCTCCTGAGTACTGGGATAACAGGTGTGAGCAACCATGACAGGCCTTTTTTTTTTTTTTTTAAAGCACTGACTGCTAGGCATAGCAATCCCAGCCCTTGGGAGGATGAGGCAGGAGGATTACCAGGAGTTCAAGGCCAGTCTAAACAACATAGTAAGTCCATGTCTTTTTTTTTTCATTTTTTTTTTGTCTTTTTCATTCTTATCGGTACCGGGAATCGAACACACGACCACCTGCTTGCAAGGCAGGTGCTTATGCCGCTGAGCTAAATCCCCAGCCCCAGTAAGTCCATGTCTTAAAAAACTAAAAAGAAAAAGAAAGCATACTCCAGTGATTATGTGTATATATGTGTGTGTGTGTGTGTGTGCATATATACACATATATGTAAATTTTCTGTGGTTAGAAACACATTTTTTTCAAATCCATTTTATTTCAAGGATAAAAATTTTTAAAAAGCAAAAGAAAAAAACTACAATAAAATTTCAAAACATGTCAATCAGGGGGCAACAATGGTGCATACATTGTGCATTGTCATACCCAAATCATTCACCCAGAGCACAAGACATCTGAATTCAATTGTCCAAACAATACCAGCACAAATTTTCTCTTTAGTGAACTCAGAGAAATCAGTAGCATAACTATCTTAACTCTTTCTTTTATATACATATACATACACATATACATACACATTTACATGTTTTTTCTTTCAGCTTCTTACACTAATGCAACAGTAAGATGTTTACATTTATCTTATTTCACTAATGAGTATGTTCTCAAATTGCACCCATTTACCTATAAAAGTGTCCAGTTTATCCTTCTTTGTGGCTGAATAGTACTCCATTGCATAAAAATACCACATCTTTTTTATTCATTCCTCAGTTGATGGGAATTTAGGTTGTTTCCAAGACCTAGCTATTTCTTTTTTTAAATTTTATTTAAGGAGAAAAAGAAAAAAAATAAGGAGAAAAAGAAAAAAACAGAAAAAGGGTACAAGTAATACAAAATTAGACCTAGCTATTTCAAAATGTGCTGCTCTAAACGTGGGTGAACATATATTATATCATATATGATGCTTCAATTCTTTTGGGAAGATATCCAGAAGAGGAATAGCTGGGTTGAATGGGACCTCTAGTCCTAGGGTTTTTTTTTTTGTTTCTTGTTGTTGTTCCAGGTATCAAACTTAAAACCTTGTGCTTCAGACAGGCTCTAGCCCTGGTGTTTTGAGGAATCTCCACATTGATTTCCACAGCGACTGCACCAGTCTGCATTCCCACCAACAGTGGAGGAGGGTTCCTGTTCCCCCACAGCTGCTCCAGCATTTGTTGCTTGATTTCTTGATAGTAGTCCTTTTTTCTAGGGTGAGGTAGAATCTCAGTGTTGTTTTAATTTGTATCTCTCAAGTGACCAGTGATGTTGAACATCTTTTCACATATTTATTTGCTGTTTGTATCTCTTCATTTGAGAAGTATGTAATCATCTCAGATGCCCATTTTTGGATTGGGTCTTTAAATCTGGGAGGACTGACTTTTTTGACTTCTTTATATGTTCTACATAATAATCCTTTGCCCGGGGAACAGCTGGCAAACATTTTCTCTGCAATATGGGTTGTCTCTTCAGTCTGTTGGTGGTTTTTCTTGCCGTGCAAAGGCTTAGGATGAGATCCCAGTTGATGTTTTGTGATGGTTCTTGTGCAATCAGGGTTATGTGCATAAAGTCTTTGCCAACACTAATGTCTTCAGGAGTTTTACTCACTCTATCTTTCTAGCAGATTTAATGTTTCAGTTTTAATATTAAGATCTTTGGTCCAGTGTGATTTTAGTAGTGCATGGTGAAAGATATGGGTTCAGTTTTAACCTTTGGCATTTGTAGAGCCAGTTTTTCCAGCACCATTTATTAAAGAGGCTATCTTTCTCCTAGGGAATGCATTTAGCACCTTTGTTAAAGATAAGGTGGCCTAGTCTGTCTGGAATTGTTTCTGCATCTTCTAATCTGTTCCACTGATCTTTGAGTCTGTTTTTTTTTTTTTTTCATTAGTACCACATTGTTTTTATCATAGTAGCTTTATAGTGTAATTTAAAGTCAGGGATTGTGATGCCCCCTCTCTTGTTTTGTTGCCCAGGGTTGCCTTTGCTATTCTAGGTCTCTTCTGGTTCCAGATGAATTTTAGGATTGTTTTCTCTAATTCTGTGAGATATGCTATTGGAATTTTGATTGGGATTATACTAAATCTGTATAACAGTTTTGAAAGTATGGCCATTTTCATTGGTAGAAAAACATTTAAACCAGTCATAGGTCAGCTAGACCTAGATGAATCCAACACTGGAAATTTATGCTAACGCTGAGATCCTTTTTCTTGACCAGAACAGGCAACATTAGAAACAGGGCTTTTGTTGCACAAGTGAGCCTTTCTGGGTGGTCTTCCCTTTAGCATGTGTGGTGAGCACATGCAACCCTGCCCTTAAGGAAAGGACTGCTTGGGACTTTGGGGTACACAGGGCTCATGTGTTATGCCTCAGGGTGAGATGAAACTGCCAATACTACAGCCCTGTAGAGAAACGGTCAGGTTTTACCAATGGGGCAAATAGGAAGGGACTTGAGGGTGGGAGCTTATTTATGTGCTCCAAGTCCAATACACAGTAACATTCCTGACTATACCTCCTGAAAATCACATGTATATGTATATGCTGGTGGACTTTGTCTTGACTAGGCCTTTCCTACTTCTTAGTAAGGCCTAGCAACAACAGTTTATAAGAAACCAAGATTCTTTCTAATCCTTTCTCAGTCTCCTGATTAGAAACTGAGTGAAGCCAGGGCTCTTTGAAAATAAGATGGTAGAACTAAGGAAGTGAAAATTAGTTTCTGTTTGGCTTAGGAATATCCTCACCCTTTCACAGTATTAAAATTTCTCTGCAAAAGTAGCATCTGAGATACAAAGGAAAGGCAGATGTGAATGCATATTGCCAGGACCTGGTCCAGAATCCAGGGCTATCCACGAAGAGAGGGTTGGGTAGACAACAAAGGGCTGGTCACCTACTGGATAAATGTCTGCTTGTTGAGTCTGCCCATGAGCTTTTGGTGGAAGACCTCCCAGACCACACTCTTCCAGAAGTATGGCATGTGTTGCTGTGTGAAGTTGATTGGTCTGTCTGCAGTAAGATGCATATTTACAAGCAAACATCCACAGTCACTTCCATTCATCTGCTGTGGAATTTCCTAGCACTTGTTGATGAGTTTGACTATTGATGTCAAACGCCTTTTCTCGTCAATGCCTTCTTGCTTAGGCATTGCAAGATGATTCTGCTGGCTTCATTGCTTATTCCATCCATAGGATCATAGTAGGTAATGTTCTCCTTTCTAAAGTCTACAACAGCTAGACACAAGTGCACTCCCAGGTGAATGGGCACCAGGAAAACATCAACAGAAAAAGCAATCACTCTTTTTTGCCAATGCTTGAATACCTGACAACCAGTTCATTTCTTTTATTCTTTCATTCTTTCCTACTTTTTTCTTTCTTTCTTTCTTTTTTTTTTTTTGTCTTTTTCATTTTTATTGGTACTGGGGATCGAACTCACAACCGCCTGCTTGCAAGGCAGGTACTTATGCCGCTGAACTAAATCCCCAGCCTGCCTTTCTTTCTTTCTTTCTTTTCTTTCTTTTGTTGTACTCTACTCAAAAAATAAGGCCCCATGATGAAAAACGGGGCAAGACCCCAAAATGACAAACGGGGCAAGACGTCTTTTTAAAAGAAGCGCTTTTATTTTACCTGGCCCAGCGACACAGTGCAGATGGAATTTGCAAAGCTGTGCAACTGAGTTAGAGTTTTGACTGATTTTTATAGTTCATTTATGATTAACTCATTGATCATTAAGTACATAGTGATGAGAAACAGAAATAAGGTGGGCCTTTGTTCTCCTTTGCTTGAGATCAGAGGCATTTCATAGTGGGTGGTGAGCCAATTCATAGCCCCTGGTCTGCCAATTCCAGGAACATTTGTCTCTCATGAAGGGAACAATGGTTGACACAGCATCATTTGTCTCTTACAAGGGGAACAAAAGTTGACATAGCACACGGGTCACTAAAGTGGGGGGGATGACGCATTACAGAACAGCAGAACGATACGGTCAGTTAATTTATAACTATTTGGTTGGTGATTGGTTACTAGGGTAATGAGCTCAGTATAGAATGACAATATTACTAATAACTATCTTTTTAAGTAACTATTTTTGTTAATTATCTTTTGATCAATTATTTTAATTTTTAGCATCTTAGTATTCTTTCTTTCTTTCTTTCTTTTTTGCTTTCTTTCTTTCTTTCTTTTTTGCTTTCTTTCTTTCTTTCTTTCTCTTTGTTTCTAGAGTGTCTTGCTATGCAGTTCAGGCTGGCCTTGAACTCACTGTGTAACCCAGGGTAGTGTTGAACTCACAATGACCCTCTTGCCTCAGCCTTACAATTGCTGGCAGGCATGTGCCACTATAGCTGGTCAACCAGCTATTTTTATGTTAGTGAAGGAACATACATTAAATACATGTGCACTTGGAAATCCTTTTTCTTTACCTCACTCATTAGCATATTCATTAGAAACTGATGATTTCATTGGGCCAATTCAGATGGTTTAGAGTTTGAATATTTTTGTGTGTAATGGTCAAGTGAACTGCTTCACTGAAAACTGAATCTTCAATGAAAACTGAATGCATTTTAAATGCATTCTTTTTCTTTTTTTTTTTTAATCGATACCAGGGATCAAACTCACTACTGCGCGCTTGAAAGATAGGTGTTTACAGGACTGAGCTAAATCCCCAGCCCCCATTCCTTATTTCTTACTTTCTTCATTTCCTCTGTAACTTCTGGAAATTCGGGGCTGGGGATTTAGCTCAGCGGCATAAGCGCCTGCCTTGCAAGCAGGCAGTCGTGAGTTCGATCCCTGGTACCAATAAAAACGAAAAAGACAAAAAAAAAAAAAAAAAAAGAGCAACTTCTGGAAATTCACCTGCACTATCAGGTAATTTATGACTTTTTTGTTTTTTGGGTGAAAGGATCTTTTTTTCAAGAGGTACATGGGTTGAATCGTGGCATGAATGTTCTTATTCTGTTGAATCATGGACTGAATGTTCTTGTTTATACAATATGTACTTTTGAAGCGATAATGCTACTGTTTCCTCCTTTTCAATCTGGCGCAAGTTTTCCTGTTTCAGAATCATAAAGACTCATTTATTCTTTCACCCGGGCTGGGGATTTAGCTCAGCGGCATAAGCACCTGCCTTGCAAGCACGCAGTTGTGAGTTCGATCCTCCGTACCAACCCCCCCCCCAAAAAAAAACAAAAACAAAGAAAACCAAACAATCAAGCTGGGCGTGGTGGTTTATGCCTATAATCCCAGCACTCAGGAGGCTGAGGCAGGAGGATCATTACAAGTTCGAGACCAGCCTGGGCTACAAAGTGAGCTCAAGGCCAGCCTGAACTGCACAGCGAGACCCTGTTTCAAAAAGACCAAAAAAAAAAAAAAAATTCTTTCATCCACACTTTTATCTGGAAGAAAGTAAGACTGGAAGTTGGAGTCTGAATATCTGTGATTTTGACTAAAATCACAGCATCTGATTCTTCAGATTGTGTACTTCATGCTGGCAAATTGTCTGGCTGATGTGGAAGAGAGTGACGATGGCAAGAATCATAACCTTAATATCATAACCTGTTGATGTCAAGAATCATAATCATAATCATAATCATAATCATAATCATAATCATAATCATAATCTTTGGCCCCAAATGCAACATCTGGAGCATATGGTGACAGGAATTTGCACTATGGGTCAGCGGTTCCTGGGTAGTTAAAATGCTGTCCAATCCAGATGATGAAGTAGCAGAGTAAATGACACAAGATGGACAGATTTTGACCTTTTTTTTTGAGGCAGGGTCTCACTATGTAGTTCACTATGGAGCCCAGGTGAATTACAGCCTCAGACTCATAGCAATCTTCCTGCTTCAGCCTCCTGAGTGCTGAAACTACAATTGAGACAAAATATGTAAAAAGATTTATTTTATCTCAGAGTTTGTGGAGATATTAGCCCATACTTGATTGACTTTTAAGAGTGGCAGGGGGCCATCACAGAGGAAAAATAGCACATGGTAAGCAGGCAGGAAGCGCTGAAACAACAAGCAAGCAGCAGTAGCACCTAGCAATGAAACAACAGGATCTGCCTTTATATTCTATCCAGGGTGTAAGCCTATTTATTGGTGCCACCCACATCAGGGGTGGCCTCACACTGTTAATCCCTGGATCCAGCCATTTCCAAAATGCCCCATCTGTGAGTGCATCAGGCTTTGGGAAACATCTAGATACAAGCCATAACGTTCTTCCCCTGGTCCTTAAAAGATGCTTGCACATCCTTTATGCAAAAGGTATTTAGCCCATCTCAAAGAGTTGCCAAAATTCTAATAGTTTCAGCATTGCTATGGAGTCCAAGTCCAAAGTCTCTTCTGAGATTTAAGGCAAACTCTTAGTTGTGGGCCTCTGTATAAATGAAAATAGTTAAGCACTTCCAATATTCAATTGCACAACATAGATTCCATTCCAAATAGGGGGATAGGAAGGAATGCAACCAAAGCACATCCAAAATCCAGCAGGGAAAACATGAAGTCCCACAGTTCCATCTCCAGAAACTTGGGAAATCTGTGCAAGAGATGAACTCCAAGGGGCTTGGGTGGCTCAGCCCCTAAAGCACTGCCAATGTTTGTAGCACCCATGGCTCTCCCTGGGTTGGCTTTATGCATTCCATGCAGCTTTTCTGAGGATTCACGTCCCTGGTTTTTCCAACCATCTGGGGTGTCCACTGCATCTTCTACTTTATACTCACAGTTTCACTAAGTGCTGTCTCACTAGCACACCCTGCCTGGCCTCCCAGGCCTTCTTCTGAAATCTGAGTGGAAGCCTTCCTGATTCCACAACTCTTGCATTCTGCATGCACCTAAAACCAGCATTATGTAGATAACACCAGTGTCTGCCACCAGGTGGAGCAATAGCCAGGTTTCTGTCTCTGTTGGCTAAAGGGGTGGAGTACCTGGATTGGGGAACACTTTGAACTCAATCTGAAGGAATTTATTCTCTAGGCTGCCACTATTCTGGAACATGGTAGCCTGGAGCTCTCTTCTCAAAGCAGTTTTTCACCTTTGCATTTTTTTTTTTTTTTTTTTGGTACTGGAAATTGAACTCACAACCTCACACTTGCCAAGCAGGCACTCATGCCACTGAACTAAATCCCTGGTCCTAATTCTCACTCACAATTTTTTTTCTTGGTACTGAGAATCAAACTCATGATTTTGCACTTGCCAAACATTTATACCACTGAGCTATATTCCAAGCACCTTTGCAATTTTGAGGCTGCAAAATGTGGAGGCCTAGGGCCAGGGATTTAGCTCAGTGGCTTAAGTGCCTGCCTGGCAAGGGCAAGGTTGCGAGTTCCATCCCAGTACCAAAAACAAAAACAAAACAAAACAAAAAAATGTGGAGTCCTGGGCAGGAGGTTGAACTCACATCAGTGGCATAAGCGCCTGCCTGGCAAACACAAAGTTGTGAATTCAATTTCCATGTACAAAAAAAAAAAAAAAAAAAAAAGAGCCCTGCCAGCTCTTGTTTTGTTCCTGGGCCATCTTTTCTATTGTCCTCTTCTGAAACACTTGGTGTTTTATGGCTAATCTCTTTAGCAATCAAATTCTCTGTTTCATCTTTGCAGACTGCAACTTTATTGGTGCTTCCTTTCTGGTCAAAATCAAAATGTTTTCAATCATTCTGCTGTACCCTTTGTTCTTGATACTCAATATATATCTGGCTATAAAAACCCCCAACCATAGACATACCACTGCTTCAACATTAGACTTTTTTTTTTTTTGAGACAGGGTCTTGCTATATAGTTCAGGCTGGTCTTGAATTTGTGGTGATATTCCTGCCTCGGCCTCACAAGTGCTGGGATTACAGGGGTGTGCCACCATGCCCAGCAACATTATACTGTTTTGAAGTTTCTTCCATAAGATTAATTAGTCATCTGGTTTTTTTTTTTTTTTGTCTTTTTCCTTTTTATCGGTACTGGGGATCGAACTCACGACTGCCTGCTTTACAAGGCAGGAGCTTATGCTGCTGAGCTAAATCCCCAGCCCCTAGTCATCTGTTTTTAACCTTAGTCTCAGGCAAAGTTTCTGGACATAAGCAAAATGCAGATAAATTTTCTGCAAAAGGTTAACACACATGTCTGAGGTCCCAATGAAGTTTTTGTTCCTAGCTGAAACCTCTAGAATCTGGTCTTTACAGGCTGCACTTTTTTTTTTTTTTTGTACTGGGAATTGAACTCACAACTTCACACTTGCCAGGCAGGCACTGAGCCACTAAGCTATATCTCTGGCCCAGGCTGCACTTCTGTCAGCATTCTGGTCTTCTGACCTCTGACCAGGATTTCCTATTAAGTAAATGTAAAGCATCTGCAAGTGGCATTTCCAAATCTTTCCAAACTCTTTCTACAAGCCAGTTAATCACATGGTCAGGTAGTATCACAGCATTGACCCCACTCTCAGTACCCAAATCTGTATTAATCAATGCTTACAAGAGAAACACATTTAGTGCAACATGTGTTGCACATGTTGCAACACATGTACCACTAGATGCAACATGTGTACCACTAATATATACGAATTTATAAGATTGGTTTACAATGGCTTCCCACAGAGACAGGTGTGGAAGAGTGCAAAAGATCTATGTGCTGGAGATCCAAAGGACCCAGTTAAATATCTGAAGCTCACTATGCTGTCCCTTAGGAGTTCATATCAGGAGGCTGAGAGGTCTGCGATGGAAGGCTGATTGATGGGTCTATGCTAGGGGCTGAGAGATCAGTGCTAGGAGCCAAAGAATAGCATCCAAGGTAAAAGTGAAGACTGGAGCTCCCCTGAAGAAACAGCAAGAATCTTTTGTTTCCCAGTTATTTCACTGAGGCAGCAAGCCTATTGGTTGCTGTCACTCACACCCAGTAAATCCTAGCAAATCTCCGGTAAATCTCAGCCACGCCCAGAACTATGCTGAATTTGTTACTATGGGGAATTTCTTACTCATATTGACACAATCAGTTCACTGACATGCATATGACACACAAATTCCAATTTTACTGGTATATTTTAGATATACATAGCAATAATATTCATTATAGGAAATTTGTACCTGTACATATTATATGTTGCCTTTTTCCCATTCCCCTCCCTTTCCTTCAACACTTTTTCCCTTCCTTTACAAAAGCTTTGTTCCCCTTTTCCCTTCTATTGTTTTTTCTTCTCCCTTGCTTCCTTTCCCCCTCCCTCTCCCTGTTTCCCTCCTCATTTGAACATTTTCTTCCTATATCCCAATATTTGTTATGCATTTTGGTCCTTATTTACACTTTCTGTTTCTTACACCAGAGAAACAATTCATTATTTAAACGCATGTGTCCAATTTATTTCACTTAAGCATATGGTCTCAAGGTGCATTTATTTAGCTAGAAATGTCTCAGGTATATCCTTCTTTATGGCAGAGTGGTACTCCATTGTATAAAAAAATCACATGTTGAGGGGCTAGGGATTTAGCTCAGTGGCATAAGCACCTGCCTTGCAAACATATGGTTGTGAGTTTGATCCCTGGTACCGATTTTTAAAAAAGTCGCAAAAAAAAATCACATCTTTATCCATTCATCAGTTGGGCATTTGGGCTGTTTCCAAGATTTAGCTATTATAGATTGTGCCACTATAAACATGAGTGTGCATATATTGCTGTGTTATGATGCTTTTAGTTCTTTTGGTAAAAAACCAAGAAAGGAAATAGCTAGATCATATGGAAATAGTTTTAATTTTTTTGAGGAATTTTCACACTAATTTCCACAGCGATTGTTTCAGTTTACACTCCCATCAACAGGTTGACTTCTTGATAATAGCCATTTTTCTGGAGATGGAATCTTAGCATTTTAAAAATTTGCATCTCTTGAATGACCAGAGATGTTGAACAGTTTTTCAAATATTTATTTGCCACATACTTCATCTGAAAAGTGTGGATTCACTTCAGATGTCCAGTTTTGGATTGGATCTTTAAATCCACAGGATCAGGGCTGGGGATTTAGCTCAGTGGCATAAGTGCCTCCCTTGCAAGTGTGTGGTCCTGAGTTTGATCCCTGGTACCGATAAAAAGGAAAAAGCCCCCCTCCATCCACAGGATCTGATTTTTTTTTTTAGTTCTTTATATATTTTAGATATTAATCCTTTGTCTGAGGAATAGTTGGCAAAATTTTTTCCTGTACTGTGCATTACATCTTCACTCTGTTGGTAGTGTAAAAGCTTTTTAATAAGAAGAGATTCCAAGTGTTGACTCGGTGAAATTTTCTGTATGATCCAGGTTTTGTTCATAAGGTCTTTGCCTATGCCAGTGTCTTCAAGAATCCTACCTATTTTATCTTCCAGTAGATTTAGTGCTTCCACTTTATATTTAGATCATTGATCCATTTCGATTTTAGTTTAGTGCATAGTGAAAGATATGAGTCTAGTTTTAATCCTGAGTGCTGCGATCACAGATGTATACTGTCATGTCAGTCTAGTACTGGGGACTGAATCCAAGCTACATTCCCACTTTTTTCTTTCTTTAGACATGTCCTTGCTAAATTGCCAGATTGCCCAGGTTGGCCTCAAACTTTTTTTTTTGTACCGGGAATTGAACTCAGGACCTTGCACTTGCCAGGCAGGAGCCATGCTGCTGAGCTATATCCCCAGCTAACCTCGAGGTTTGGATCTTTTTGTCTCAGCTTTGCCAAATGACAGAACTGCAGGCCTGTGTTAACACACCCAGCTGCCTAACCTTTTATTTGATTTTTCTAGGCATCAATCATGAATTCATTCTGCATACTCTTTGAAAGAAGTATGCACCTTCACTTGATAATACATCAAACAGATAATTTCTCTGGTCTCAAAAATTTTTTTCTTTCTTAACATTTTATTATTATTTCTTTTGTTTTAAGACAGGGTCTTGTTTGCTCTGTAGGCTAGCCTTGTATTCAGTGCGCAGGAGGACTGAACTTAAGGACGATTTTATATTCCCACTTTGTTGCAAGGTTACATTTACGGTAGTCTCAGCCTTTCTACGAGCTCTGCCACCAGCTTGGAGTGGGAGTTTCAAGGAGGGTTGTGGCGCCTGGGCCCCAACAGACGCAGCCGGCCATTTGCTAAACAAGACAGCTGAACCACTCCAGGGTCCGAGTGCCCACAGACAGCACGGCCCAGAACCACAACTCCCAGAAGGCCTCTGAGAACTACAACTCCCAGAGGGCCGCGCGTAGGACTTCCGGGCGCTGGGTTTCGGCCGGGCCGCGCTACAGAGGAGCAGCCTGGGAGGTACCAGTGGGTTGAAGGGACACATTGAGGGTGAGGTGGGTGGATGGGAAGCGATGGGCATGGTTCTCAAAGTTAGAGTGGGTTACCAGAATGGAAGGGACCCTGAGCATCGTTTTTTCTCCCTGCAGTGACCATGACGAAACTGGCGCAGTGGCTTTGGGCACTTGCGCTCTTGGGCTCTGCCTGGGCAGCCCTGACTGTGGGAGCTCTGGGCTTGGAGTTACCCTCACCCTGCCGGGAAGTCCTGTGGCCACTGCCTGCCTACCTGCTGGTGGCCGCTGGCTGCTATGCTTTGGGCACTGTGGGCTATCGCGTAGCCACGTTTCACGACTGCGAGGACGCCGCCCTGGAGCTGCAGAATCAGATCCAGGAGGCCCGAGCGGACTTAGCCCGCAGGGGACTGCGTTTCTGACACCCTATCCCTGCTCGCGACAGTCTCCCTCCCGTCCCGATTAAAAAGCAAGGTTGTTTTCTAACCTCGTCCAGTTTTTGTGGAGAGTAGGGGTTGGGGACTCTGTGCCAGCGGTTGTGAAGTGAGAGGTGGAAAAGTTACCATCCTAGTTATCGGTATTTATCTTTGTTCCCATTTTTGTTTTAGAGGACGCAAAGACACTTTCTCAAACTTCTGGGGATGTAAATATTATTTCACTTTCCTGGTCGTTTTAATCCCATCAGGAAGTTTTTTTTTTTTTTTTTTTTTTTAAGTTTTTTTCCTTCAGTACCAGGAAATCAAACTCAAGGAAGTACTTTTTTTTTTTTAAGGAAGTACATCTTAAACCTAACTTTCATTCTTTATAATTTACAAAATACGATTTGGGGGGCTGGGAATTTGGCTCAGTGGCCTGTCTGCCTGGCAGGCCTGAAGTCGTGAGTTCAATCCCTGGTATCGCCAAAAAAAAAATCTTAGTGTTGTGTGACTGAGCTACATCCCAGGCTCCCAAACTCTGATTTAAAAAAAAAAAAAGAATTAAAAAATGTTGCTACTAAGGCTTGAACCTAGGGCTTTCCACACCCTTTAATATTTTTTATTTTGAGACAGAGTCTTGCTAAGTCACTAAATTACCCAAGTTGGGTTTGAATTTATGATGCTCTGTCTGCCTCAGTCTGCCAGAGGACTGGGGTTATAGTTGTGCGCCAACACCCCTAGCTCAGAGCTTTTAAGGCCTTCTCAGGTCTTTTCAATCTCTTGGTTTTTTTCAGGTATCTTTTCTACGCCAACTCTACCTGAGAATAGCTAGATTTACCCTTCACCAAACTAGGCAGGTTGAGAATCATGAATAAAGAATAAACTGTGATTGGCAGGGGTGGGGAACAGTTTATTTTAAGGCACAGTATAAAGATATCACCCCAACCTCCAAAATTAAAAAAGATAATCTCTCAAGCAAATAAGTGATTTCATGTCATAGATTCCATCCAGTCTTCTGAGTGAAGCTCATTTTTTGAACCCTCTAATCTCAAAGTTATCTTTCCCACAACCCACTGCACCCATGGAGCAGGTCACCAAGACCAGCTGAAACAAGGAACTCTTTGGTATCAAGTTGGCATTAGGGTGCCTAGTGGTCAGATGAGCTGCTTCAGGTTTGCAGAAGCCGATAATTCTTGTCTTGCTGTGGGGGGTACTTCCAGAAAAGCCAGAGGCGAATAAAGCTGGTAAGGATTCCTGGAAGGTTGGGGACCTGCAATAAAAGGGTTGCTATAAGACATGTGTGGTAGGCCAGGGGTTTAGCTCAGTGGCGTAAGTGCCTGCTTGGCAAACTCGAAGTCGTGAGGTCGATCCCTGGCACCAAAAAAAAAAAAAAAAAAAAAAAAAAGACATGTGTGGTAGCTCATGCCTGTAATCTCAGCTCTTGGGGGAGGTGAGGCAGGAGGATTGCTGCAAGTTCAAGGCCATCCTGAACCATGAGACCATGTTCAGAATAAAGAAAAAGAGCATGTGCCTGTAATCCCAGCACTTAGGAGGCTGAGACAGGATTGTCATGAGTTCAAGGCCAGCATGGGCTACATAGTGAGTTCAAAGTTAGCGTGAACTACATATTGAGACACTGTCTCAAAAGAAGGAAAAAAAAAGGACTAGCCAGAACTACATATCAAGACCCTGTCTCAAAAGAAAAAAAAATGACAGGAGTCAGTTTTCACTTTGCAAACTTACCACCCTATTTATATCTTGCTTACCATGATGTAGAAATCTCTGAGTCGAAACCCATAGAGGGACCAAGAGGCAGAGGTAAGCAGGGTGGCAATGGTGAGTGAGAAGGAGAGACGATGGGTTGATTTAGTTTGAATGACCTTGGCCTGTGAGAAAGGATTAAAGACACTGGACCAGGCACATAGGAAAGTTCCCAGGTTGCCTAAGAAGACTCTTAGGAAAAAGGTCAAACATCCTCCCTGGTCTGTTACCCAACCCTTCTGCTTCCCACTTACCAACCTCCACTGCCTGGTCTACCAGGATCTACAGTTTCCTTTCCTCTGGGGTGTAAGTCACATTCTCTGGTCACAGGAGTCTGGCCCTTAACTCCCAACCTCCTGGACACCCCACTCACCAAGTCAGCCAGTGGTGAGAGATACATGCTGATGGTGAAGACACTGCAGAAGAGGCCGAGCTGCTGAAGCCGGGCCTCATCATCAGGCATCAGGAGCCAAAAGTAGCCATAACCCATGAGAAGGACCCCCAGCAGGGTTGCAGTCTGTAGGAGCACTACACGCTGCAGGGGAGAGAGGGTCTCTTCTAGGTGTGCCCGGAGCACAGTCTGATCTCCCTGCTGGAATTAATTCATCCTGCCCTCTCCCATACTCTCCACTGGGAAGCCTGCCTTTGTTTTTAGTATTGCACTTGTCACAGTCCCCCCCTCCCCCAGTGACTTAATGAAATAGTCCTATGCCACAGCACTGAAGGCCTCTGTGAGAGAGAAAGGTATTTTTTTTTTCTGTGTTCTGAGTTTGGCATACACTGTAGGATTCTAATAAATAAATGCTTGTGTGAAGAGTGGGGAATCAGAGCTAATCACCTCATTCTCAGCTAATGGCCCTGAGGGAACTAGAAACAAAACCCTTTTCTCTTCAGCATGCTAGAGGGAAGCTAAGGGCAGCACAGGCATCACCAGGCCAAGCAGTGCTACCAGCCTTGCTAGGGTGGGGAGCAATGTGTGAGCTTCAGAAGACGGGCTTCAAAAGAAAGGAAACTGAAGACTGGAGGGCCTTCTAGGAAAAGATGACTGTGCCAGCCTGTTAAGTGTTCTAGGAAGTAATGTTTGCCCTGCCAACAAGGCAGGGCACGCAGCAGAGGTGGGTCCAAGGGAGGGCCTCTACCTTCTGCGGGCAGTAGTGAAGATAGGCCAGGATATACAGGGTCTGAAGCACAGCACCTATGGCGTTGACAATGATGAGCGTCCCGTCTCCCTTCAAGACCCCATAACTCAGCCAGCCCAGGTTGCTGCAGGGAGGAGGGGCGGAATTGAGATGCTGGGCTGAGTGCAGCAGATTTCCACAGGCCTCTTCATCTTCCTCCAACTCCTCCCCACCTCCCCAGCAGCCTTTACCGCCGCAGCCCTCGTCCCTCTCACTTGACATCCGTGGTAAGAAAGGGCAGGAACTGGACGCTGTCCACGCTCTGGGTCATCTGCATGTGCCTGAGGTCCGAGCTGTAATGGGGCCCCAAAGGGAGGGGTGCCAGGTGAGTGGTTGGTCCCCGATGCTTATTATCCTCCCCATATGATCGTAGAACCCACCCCCTGGTCCCCTGCCTTCTCCCTCAGGCGGAGCAGCCAGGCTCGCCCTTGCATCCCAATCCCCTCGACCCGATTCCATTGTTGACCGCGGGTTCCGGATGCAGCCTGGGAGCATGGCCGTTCGCTCTCCTTTCCTGACTTCTTGGTCCTGCCCCAGCCCACCCGGGCTGTGCTCTCACAGGCCGGTGGAGAACATGCCAAGGGTGAAGACCACGCAAGCTCCGGAAAGGAGCGAGTCGGCCACGCTGCTCGTCTCCATCCTGCCCGAATCGGATCCCGGGCGCGGGACAGCTCAGCCTACGAGCCACCGACGCTAAAGCCTTGCCAGGCGTGCGCCGGCCCCCGCGCCGTCCCCTCCCCCCCGGAAACCCGCCCTCTCCTAGAACGCAGAGCCGGAACTCAGGCCCCGCCCCTCCTGACGCCGGTCCCGCTGGTCGACTAGGGGCTGCTGGGCCTTTCCAAGAGGGAGGTGGTCCTCCAGGCGTCGGTAGTGGGCTCAGTGTATGTGTTTCCCACAGTCCACCTCTCGCTCTGCGTACTAGGATTATTTAACCCCCGGCCTCAACTTTTGTATTCCAGAGAGGCACACGTGGTGGGACTCAAAAGCTAGACTTCCTGGACTTAAATCTTGCTGTCCAGAGCTCCAAATCAGGACCTGAGTGATGGAGGGTTTGGGAAAACTACTCTTGAGTTCACTGTAGCCTCCTCCCAAACTCCTCTAAATAATTGGTCTTGCCAGGAATTACAGACTTCCTTCACCAGAAGTCCTCCTACAGCCACAGGGCCAGCCATACCCAGTTCACTTAAGCCCCTGCCACTGACCCCGTGGTCCCATCTATTTGCTGCTGGGCATTTCCCCTCTCAGCCTCCCACGGCTCCCCTGGCGTGGAGCTGAGGGGCGGGGCACATGTTTCAGCTGGCTTCTGGCTTCCTTGAGTCACGCAGACAGCCAGCATGAGTACCTGAATGGTATGCCAAGCCCAGTGCTGAGGGGGTGGGAGTGGGGCAGAAGTTGGACAGGAAGAACTTCCATAGTGGGGTGTGGAAAGACTGCTGTTGGGGAGCACTGCAGTCCTGCCCAACCCTCAGAGAGAAGCCACTTCACTTTCTTGTACTTCTTGGATAAAAAAATAAACAGTTGTTTCTGATGTAGCAGAGCCTAGTACACAGTAGGGACTCTATGCTCATTAAAAAAACATGTCCAAAAAACCAAACACATTCCTTTATTTTGAGACAAAGAACACTGTATAAAAAAAAAAAAACAAAAAAAACAACAATCTCCAGTTGTGGATATTAGACACACGACAAGTTTATATACAGACACTATACACAAGGGCCCTGCCCTGTAGGCTACACTTTAGGCAGACTGTACACAAGGGCACAGCCCTTACAGCTCTTCTTAAGAACAGGTTGGCACAGCCCCCTGCTGGCACAGCTCTTTGGAGTGCTGCCCCACAATGGGAGAAAGGATGCGGTGCCTGGCAGGTCTTCAGATGGAAACCTTGCTGTGAGATGCCGGGTCAGCCCAAGCATGCTGCCTCTCCTGTACCTGGCTCCTGTGCAGGAAACTGTTCCTTCTTTCCTTCAGTCAGTTCGTCTGGGCATGCTGGCTTTCTCTGGGAGCGGCATCTTGTCCCACCTAGTACCAGGCTCAGTGTCCATCTGCTTGGCCTCAGGCCCTTTCCAGCTTGGCTCTTACTGTGTCCTCTCAAGGGACCATGTCTGCATAGCTTGCTTCTTTGGTTTAAAGGCAGGAATGGTGGGGAAAGGACTGTTCCCACTTCTTACTCCATCCCTTTAAAGTGTGGGTGGGGATGGCATTGACAGGATGGTGGAAACCTTTAATATGGCCCATTTTGAGGTTGATGGGTGGCAGCTTGTGCATGTGGTGGGAGCAGTTCCCAGGGCTGCAGCCTTGGGGCCCACCGTAGGACAAGTAACAGGTGTCTATCCCTGGCCACTTAATCCAGTTCCATTTCTTAATGTAATGCACACCTTCACTGAGTTTGCAGCAGCATCAGTGGCAGAAGCAGCACAACCCAAGCAAGTGGGAAGAGGCGGGGGGCAGCACTGTGACCAATGCTGTGTAGAACCTGCACTTCCGGGTCATCTGCAAGGAGAGAGAACAAAGGCCCCCCAGGATAAGTGACCTTGCCCTTTGCACTGACCTTCAGGCTAGCAGAGTTTCCAAGTCCCTGAATGGCAAAGGAACCACCTCCTGTATCCAGCCTTCTCAGACAGACCCCTTCCTGTGTCTCAGACACAAACTGGTTTCAGCTACCTACCTGACTGAAGTCTTTTCTCTTGTGGATTGGCATGGGCCTGTGGACTGTGAGCTGAAAGACAAAGAGTAGAGTAGATGAGGAATTCTACCATGGAGGCAGAGGGTGTGAGCATTGTGTAGGTTGGGCAGTGGGACTTCTCTACCCTCCCAGGTCACTAGAGCTGGTCTACTACAGAGATAGAGGGGAGGCTCATAGGACTTGATACTCACTGATCTTGCCATTGACAGTCACCTTCAACTTCAAGCAGTAGTTTTCTTGATGGGAGATGGGTTTGGCTGTAAGATAAACCCACAGAGAATTAAGCAAAGAACCTTTGTTGGAAATAGCTAAGGCCAAATGTGACTGGCCCTGATTTCTTAGCCTCCTAGTCATTTGAATTCCTTTCTTGTCTCTAATCATGATTCTTACTCACTTCCTAGAACAACCCTAATGTTTGCAAGTGGTAGTAAAAAGAAGACAGGGGGTTGGGGATTTAGCTCAGGGGCATAAGCGCCTGCCTTGCAAGCAGGGAGTAGTGAGTTCGATCCCCGGTACCGATAAAAAGGAAAAAGACAAAAAAAAAAAGAAGAAGACAGACCCTTCTGTCCTTCACACCTCCAAGCATGGAGTTTGGTGAGGCATTCATATATGTTTCTCTTTACCTGAGCCATCTTATACCACTCCTACCTAGACTCCCTCACACAGACAGCCCTGGATCCATTCTACATAAAGCTGACCTTGCAGCTTCAAATCCATCAGTACTTTCCGCTGCCCTCACGGTAAAGCCTCAACTCCTTTGCAGTATTTAGGCCTCCCTCATCTGTCCTGTCTGCCTTCCAAGCTCATCTTTGCCCACTTGCTGAGTGTGTCCCACACCTGGGAGTTCCCTTTGTACATGTACCCTCACACCTGGCCAGCTTTCCTTCATGTCCTAAGCTCTGGGGTCATTTCCTTGCTTGGCTTCTTGTGTGCCTCCTAAATTGGCAAATGCATAGGCCATTTCTTCTAAGGCTACTATGCTCATGTCTACCACATCACTGTGTTCTATGGCCTGTGACACAGCTTCCTCTAGTTCACGGGCTCTGAAATGTTTTATTTAACTCTGTGCCCATTCTGCCAAGCAGAACGTCCAATACACAGTAGAAGCTCACACCACATCTGTGATGTGAATGAATGAAAATAGAATTCAGGCTCAGGAGGGGCCCTGAGCTACCTGAGTCCCCATTAAGCAGGTATCCCTGGTGACATGCACCATGCCATCATGCGGCTGTGCCCTCAATGCAAGCCCTTGTGTGCCTGTCTCCGCTGCACTTACAGATGTAGTAGTAGCTATGTCCTTCCTTGAATTCCTTGCCCAGGGTGAAAGGTGTGAAGCGCTGGAACTTCTCAGACAGCTTCTCTGGACCATGCCTGGCGCTGGGCTGGTTGCACCGCCAGCGGACCTGGTCTTTGGACTGGGGCTGGCATACTGCATACTCCTCGTAATCCACCAGATACAGTGTATACCGCTCCATGGCAGTGTCTGCCACAGAGTCATCCTCATAATGGGGACAGATAATGTCCAGGTAGTCATTCAATCGCACATGTACTGTGTAGTCCTCATCCCGGAACCTAGGTATGCACAGAAAACGACGAAGCAGGTGGTCACTAAGAGGCCAGGCCAGAGCCTTGAGTCTCCAGCTGTTTACATGACCCCTCCCCTTTCACACTGAAGCCTCCAAAAACTTTCCCAAAATCTCAGCTCTCAGTGTTTACCAATCTTCGTCTCCATGGGATTGAACCCAGGGGTACTCTGTCACTAAGCTACATCACAGTTCTTTTAATTTTTTTCTAAGTTTAAGACAAGGAGGTCTCACTGAGTTGCTGAGGCAACTTGTGATTCTCCTGCCTTAGCCTCCCGGAGTGCCAGGGGTAAGAGGCATGTCATCATGCCTGGCTGATACAATCTCTCTTCATCTCCAAATATCTCTTCCGCCCAGCCATCATCTCCTTTTCAGTCTCCAAAAAGCATCAATATCTCAGATACCAGTGTATTTTCGGTAAGCCCCGGTATTTGCTCCAAGATAGATTTCTTAATGTCTCTAGGCTCACTCTGGACGGCCTTGAACTCACTACAGTCTTCCTGCCTCAGCCTCAGCCTCTCCATTGAGGAAGATTACACGTGTGTGCTACCATTCCCTGCTAAGCCAGTTCTGTCAAAATCCAAAACACTGTCTTTACCACACCACGCTTGCACTGAGCCCCATCAAATCCATGTCTTCACTTTTTTAACTCATCTTTTCCCTGATCTACTGAATCTTTCCCATACTTTCCAGTCACCTGTCCCTCCAAACTTCTAAGTCAAACCTTGGGTCACAAATGCTGCCCCCATTTCAGTTAAATCATTCTCACCAGTTCACCCCAGTCTGCCTTTCTTGATACTCATATTTATGCCGTCTCCCCATCATCTTCTCTCAAGCACCCCAAATGTCCCTCTTTATTGCCGAGGCCACGCCCCATCTCCCCCTGATGCAGTGCTGGAGTTCTCTGACCTGAGGCTGCAACTCCTGCCCCTCCTCCACAGGTGGAGCCAGATCCCCTCCTCCAACCCCCTCCCCCAGCCCCACAGGCTCCAGCCCCACAGCCCACCAGCCCCTCCCCCAGCTCCAGACACCTGGCTCCAGCCTGCATGGTGGGTGGTGTTTGTAGGGGGAAAGTGTCCCCCTCCCTTTTCAAACTGGTCTGATTCAGTGAATTCCCCAAGGACTGCCAGGGAGAGACTCAGCAGACCTGGGCGTCCATTTACTTCAAACCCAAGGCCTGGGCATGGGTGGTGGGATGGGTGGAGAAGAAGGAATTAAGCCAAGAGACCCCTGAAGTGGGCACCCGAGCCCAGTTGACTGACCCCCTGGAGGCCTGGTCTTGCAGCAGCTTGCTTCAAGGATCCAGCTGGGTTTACCAGGGCCCTTCCCCCAACCCGGGGAAAGAGGAGCAGAGGGAAGCTTTTAAAATTCCTCTCTGGAGAGATAAACATAGAAGCCATTTCGAAACAGGTATTTCAGCTCTGGGCCTGGCGTCTTTCCCCCATTCCCGTGATGGGCACTGACTCATTTCTCATCTACCTCTGTTCCCCGCCCCAGCTAGCACTACTAAGAACCTGTGAGAATTTACCTCCTTCAGTGTCAGCAGCCCCCAGGAAGCCAGGAAGCTGGCCTTGGGCACTGGCTTCCAGGCAAAGGGTGGCAGTAGGTCTGAAGGCACAGGGTACTTGCCCCTCCAGCACCAAGGGCGCCAAGGCCCAGCTTCCAGTGGCACTACCCTCCTCCTCATGCTGCCCCCAGGCCTGGAGATCCCAGGGCTAATGCCCATTGCCCTGAGTCACCCATGCCAGTCTCAATACCGCCCAGTTCATTGCTACCTCATTTCTCTCCCTGAGCAGGGCCCAGCTTGGCCGCCCATGGACACTACTCTAGATTAGTCTTGGGTATGGGTGTGTGTATGTGTGTAACTGGAGGGGCATGGCAAAGCTGTACTGGTGGGGCACCCAATACCCCCCTCCAACTCTTCCCCAGGGGTTACCACCTCCTACACTTAGCCCTCCTTTGACTCTTGCTCTCCCTGTGGGAAAGGGGAGCGCCTAGGCGTCAGGGAAGGCAGGGAGGGGGCAAGGAAGAGGCTCCTTCCTGAAAGAGAGGAAACCTGGGAGCTTGGGAACGGAAAAGGCCAGAGCCCCCCCCCCCCCACTTATGGCTTCCTGTCCCCTCCTCCTCCTTCAGCCAACACCTGGCATGGGCATAAACAGGGACTTTGCTCTGTTTCTCCCACTATTAGGACAGGATTGGGTCAAGGAGGCAAAGAGCAGGCAGCAAAAAGTGAGGACAGGAGGGCTGGCTGGGCAGCCACGCCACGCCATGGCCAGAAGGGTAGTAGCCTCTGGGGTTGGCAGCTGCCTGTTCCCTTCCCCCACAGCACCCCCACACACAACCCTTCCCCAGTAGGCAATGCCAAAGAGTCAGAGGAAGCTGGCACAATCTGTTTCTCAAGGGGGGTGGGAGGCAAGCATGCTAAGGCTGGGGGCAGCTGAGCGGTGTTTTGAATCCTCAGCTACCCAGCTCTCCTCTACCTGCTCCACCCTACCCCACTCCAGTTTGCCCGAAAATAGTTCCCCTAACTTCACAAAACTCAAGCGGAGGAACAAAGGGTCTGACAAGACAGAGTGTCTACCTCCAGTACCATTTACCTCACAACCTTAAATCTGCCCCAGAGAAATTAACTCCTTCCTGCTCAGAGCCCTTTGTAACCTTTTGAATCCCTATCATTCCTATTGAAGCTTTTTCATGACTTTCTTCCCATCTGCCCTCCAGTTCTTCATCTTTTCTACTCGGACCGCACAAACAGGTGATTCCTTTAACCTACTCATGCACAAGTGAGCCTGTGCCTCACTTCACCCCAAGAAACCCCTGCTAGGGGTTCTTCAGCGGCGTATTAAATACAGCATGGATACCTAATACCCAATGGTTGGGGCCTCCTGAGGGTCTTTCCAGTGTTACACCGAGCACTACTCATTCTTGATTATCACATCAAGGGAGTGTTAGTCTGAGCAGATCCCAAGTCTACTGGAGGTGGGGCTTGGAGGTCTTGCGTCTCCAGACCTAGGACAAGATCCCTGCAGGGCGGGTACTCAGGCAGCAGCGCTCGGCGTGGGTCCCTCATTACAGAGTGATACGGCTGACAGAGGGCAGGAAGGCAAGGGCAGAAATAGCGCCTGTGCAAGCAAATACAGGCAGGTTCTTGCCCGGGGTGGGGTGCTCCAGGTCTCAGGAGGAAAAAGCTACAGAATCCCTCCCGTCCGCCCGGTCACCTTCCTTTGGCTCAGGTCTGGGGCTGGCAGGGTCAGTTACTAAAGAAGAGCAATGCTAGCCGGGCGCCCATGCTTCCAGCGGGAGACTCAGGGCTTACTTGGGATTTGAACTGTTCCAGAAGACGGTGTGGCGGTCGGCAGCGGCCAGACTGCAGCACAGACCCAAGAGAGGGGCCCAGAGGAACTCCATGGCGCGGGGCCGGGCCTGGCCGGACGGGGAAGGGAGCTCCTCGGGCCGGGCTCCCGCTGGCTCTTTACACCGCGAAGTCAGTCCGGAGCGCACAGTTCTGGCCCCGGCGCCTGGCGACTCCGCCTTTTGGGCCGGCGCCGCCCGACTCTGCGCCCCGCCCCCGCCCCGCCCCCGCCGGGCGCGCGGCTGCCCCGGGGTTGGGGGTTGGGGGCTGGGGACTGGGGGCTGGGGGCTGGGGAGGGGGTGGGACGGGGCCGAAGAGAAGGAGGGAAGGGAGAGCGTGAGCAGCTCGGCGCCGCAGGTCTCCACTGTGCCACCCGGGGGGGAGCTGCGCGAAGCCCAGTGGGCTTTGTGGGCGTCGGCGTTGCCGCGGGCTGCAGAAGGGACTAACTCACAAGCGCAGGCCTGCGAACGCGAGAGTGCAGGACCCCGCTTTGCAGCTCCGCGCAGATCTCGCTGGGCGCTGGGTTTGGGTAGGCTCACACCTTTGCTGGGCCTCGCACCCGCGGGCTCGGGCGCCCGCGTTCCCACACTCTCCTCCCACCCCCACCCCCAGCTCATTCCCGGACTCTGTTCTCCGCGGCCCCTCCCCACACACGCGGCTGTTTGTTTTTGTTGGGTTTGTCAATGTTGTCTTTGTTCAGGGGATTGTGTCATCGCCTAGATGCCGGGAATAAAGTGCGACGCTGTGTGAGATCAAGTGTGTAACATGTGCGGCCGGGGCTAAGGGTGCTTTAGGGCCAATAGTGCCCGTGCACCGGGGGCACATGCGAGAATCTTGGCCCGCGAGGTGGGTCGGTGTTTCTGGACGCGCGAAGGGCCCTAATGATCTATATGTGCTATCACATAATGGGTTCTTGGATATGGATTGAGAATCTGGCATGAAGGGTGACAAACTGTAACTAACACGTGTGCATCTGGCGTGTGTAAACACGTGTGTGATGGCGCCAGTGTGAACACATTCTCATACTATCACAGCCGCGTGAGCCACGCGTGAAACTCTTTGACATACGTATACTAATGTTTGTGAGCGGTGTGTGGAGACGGGAGACATGTTCGGGCGTGTAGTGAGGGCGGTGTGTTTGTAGGGCGTTTGGGCTGCGATGGGACTGGCCAGCTGGCCTGGGACGCCTTTGAGCACCGGCTGGGTCCTTCACCCGCGCAGCGTAAACAGACCCGCTGGAATTCGCCTCCTGGGGCTCCCGGCGCAGCAGGCTTGGTTGCAGTCTGGAAAGGGGTGGTGTCGCAGAGCGCAGGCAGGTGTTTGACCGAGCTCCTGTGCGGGCCGGAGCTGTGTGTGCCTGCAAGTGCCTCCCTCGGCTGTGTGTGCTCTCAGGCGGTGGTGTGTGTGCACCCCCGAGGCAAGGCGCGCTCTCCAGGGTAATGGTGTGGGTGCAACCCTGGGGCAGGGTGTGCTCCCGGATGGTGGTGCATGTGCGTCTCTGGCCGTCTCTGGCTCAGCTGCCTCTGCTCCCAGGCTGTTTCATCCAACTCATTTACTGCCAGCCATGGCGACAGCCCTGTAATTACGCGGGGCCCGGACGCCGCGGCAAGTCCGGCGCTGACCCCGCTAGGGAGGAGCCAGCGGAGCGCAGAGCCCCAGCCTCTTGCCACCCTGGCCGCGGTTGCAGCCTCAGGAGGCCGGACCGCCACGCTGAACGTAAATATTGACAAAGCTCCAGCACCGCTGAGCCCAGTGACCCTGGGGTGGGTCAGAGTTCGGCCCCACAAACCGTCGTGCGTGCACCTGCCCCGGGCGACGTGCTTGGGCTCCAGTTTCTCTCTGGCGCACCCGTCCCGCCCGCCAGGCCGAAGTCCTCGTGCTGACCAGACGGGGCACACCTCATGCGTTGTTTGCTCACCTGGGAGGGACACCTGGGTGTCACGTGAGGGCACCCCTTTCACCTCCTATAATTCTGTACACTTGAAACCGCGTGAGGACAGGAATTATGGTTTGTGCAATGTGGTATGGTAGAGCCTGGTACTGTACCCAGTACATGTGTAGATGCTCAATTATTGTAAATGTTCGTTGATGAGCGAGGTCACTCAGTATTCCATGAAGGCGTTAATTTCTGCTAGCTGCTCTGAGGAGGATTTGGCAAAGGGAAAAAGCAGGGCGTGGTGGTGCTCACCTGTAATCCCAGCACTTTGGGAAGCTGAAGCAGGAGAATTGAAAATTCAAGCCCAGTTTAGGTAATTTAGCGATTTAACGAGACACTGAAAAATAGGACTTGGGATGTAAGCTCAGTGCATATGTCCTAGGTTCAAACCCCAGTGCTGAAAGGAAGGGGATAAAAAAACACAGGTGGGGCAGGACAGGTTGGAATTGGCAGGGCCCACTTTGGTGGGGTCACATCTACTCGCACCCAGAAGAGGGCTGAGGCGTTCTCACCCTACATCACAGGACTTTCACTCTACCCACTTATTTGTGCATTTGGGAAGGCTCCCAGACGACAGATAAGGTGCAGAGATTTTTTTTTTCTTTTGTGGCAGCGGGTCTCAACATAGAGTAGGCAAACTCTGTACCACTGAGCTACTTCCACAGCCCGAAGATGGGAATCGCGATGGGCACCTGGAGGGAGGCTAAGCTACAGTCAGTGCTCTAGGCAGACCACATGGATCCATGTGGCCAGAGGCTCCGGGACGTGCTTTTCCTGGATTCGGTAGGAGTGGGGACTCCATTAGCTCTCTAGGCGGCAGAGTGGCAGCGTGCACCGTCAGACCCTCCCGGAGCCGCCGCGCCGCCTGGTGGACCACGCGGAGAGTCGCAGGCACTGTGCGGTCCAGACAGACTATAGCAGGGACTTCCTGGAGCGGGGACTGCCTTGGGCCCCTCTGTACTCCAGCCTGCCCAGGCGGGTCTCGTCTAGATCCTTGTTTTGCGCCATGTCTCAGCGCCACCACCCCCAGGCACACACCTGTGTTCAGAGTCGACAGAGTCTGAGGTGTTCTGTCTGCCAGCTTCAGTCTGGGAAATTCCCAGTGAGTCCGTGCAGAGGATTCCTGAGGAGCAAGGTGAGTCCTCTGGGCACCCTGGGGAGGCCTCGACCCGAAGGGAGGGGTGCCATCTGCGGAGCCCTGTCCATCCACAGTCAGCTGCGTTTCCAGTCTGGAGCTGGCCTAGCTGCTTGTTGCTGGCCCCGCCCCCGTGGCCAGTGCCTTGTGCCTACACCAGCTCAGCCCTGAGGGTATCTCTGGCAGCCTGGTGAGGCTGCATGAAGGGGAGAGGCCTGAGCCTGGACCCGCCTCTGTCCTGTTTTCTCAAGGTCATTTTGAAGAATAAAAGCATATGTTTTTCATTTTATTAGTGATATGTGTGCTTTTTACCACAGTTGGAAAATGGAGGAGAATGTGAGAGCCAGGAAAACACTGTCTACCTCCTTTTCACATGGCACTGGGGATTGACCCCACAACCTTCACACTGCGCTACATCCCCAAACAATTTTTTTTGTGTTTTTGGACAGATAGAACTTGAATTTGCTATCCTCCTGCCTCAGCCTTCTAGAGTGCTGAGATTACAGGTATGTGTTAACCATTCCCTTCCCACAAACCATTTTTAATTTTTTTGGTGTTTTTTGTTTTTCTGTTTGTTTGAGTCTTCCTTTGTCTTTCCTGGTCTTCAACTCCCTGTGTAGTTCAGGGTGGAATTATAGGCATGTGCCAGCACACCTGACCCTTTAACTTTATGGTAGAAGACATTTTCCATGCTGCAAAACAAACAAACATAACCCACACATATACATTTTGGTGCTAGGAATCAAACTCAGGGGTTTGCACAAGCCATGCAACCCCTCTGAGCTGTGGTCTCAGCTAGTTTGGGCCATATGCATAGTGTTTCACTGAATGTGTCTCACAGTTTTCCATTGTAACGAAGCAGGATAGAAATAAAATCACACATAAAAAGAAATAAACACATTCATAAGCTGGCCATGGTGGGGCACACCTGAAAACCTAGCACTTGGGAGGCTGAGGCAGGAGGATCGATGTGAGTTCCAGGCCAGCCTGGACTACAAGGTGAGACCTTGTTTCAAAAAATCAAAACTTGGACATAGTAATTACCCCTTCAAATTGGCTATTATCTCCTTCAAAACATAATATTAAATTTTATTTACTCAAAAAAAACCAAAGTCAAACTAAAAACAAAGGCCATATTCACATAGAAAACACTTTTCAGTTGCTGAGCAATTGGATTGATGGGTCCTTGGGGCTTGGAAATGACTGTGTAATTGGCTTTCATTAACAAATATGTTGAAGCATCTACTCTGGACCGAGTGGCTCCAGACCATGGTGGAGGGACACCGGAAGACAAGGGGTAACTGCCCTGATTTTATTGAGCACATATTAGGGCATGTATTTTTCTGGATAGGGGACATTTTCACAGATGGTGTAAAAGATTTTAATATTGCCAAGCCAAAACCAGATTGTTTTTTGATGTCCTGGGAAGCTTTCACACTGAGTTATATCCTAGCCCTTTAAAAATTATTATTTTGAAACAGGGTCTTGTTAAGTCATTAAATTCCCCAGACTAGACTCAACTTTAAAATCCTCCTGCCTCAGCCTCTCAGAGTACTGGGATTATAGTCATGTATCACAACACCTGGCTCAATGCTACTAGTCTTTTGACCATTAGAATAGTTATTTTATTGAGGATTAGAGTGAACAGAATCTAATGGATCTGTCCCTTTGAGAGGGGACCAGAGTCGGAGTAAGTGAGATCATCCCCCTGAGAGTTTGGGCAGGACCAGGATAAGGAGGAATTGTTGGGGAGGGGCAAAAGTTAGGGAGCATAAGACTGTGGATTCTTCATAGAAAACACCACGGTGCTTTATTTTGATACTTCTTCCATCAAACATTTACTAATCACTTAAAAATTTAAAATTTTTGGGCTGGAGGTTTAGCTCAGTCGTGTAAATGCCTGCCTGGCAAACAGGAAGTTGTGAGTTCAATCCCTAGTAACCCCCCCCCCCCAAAAAAAAATTTACAATTTTTTTTGAGGCAGGGTCTCACTTTGTAGTTCAGGGTAGCCTTGGACTCACTATGTAGCTCTGTGTTGGCTTTGAACTCACAGCAATCCTTTCTTAGCCTCCAGAGTGCTGTGACTACAGGTATGTGCCACCACACCTAGCCAAATTTACAAATTTAAAACTTACTAATGCACTCACAGTCTAGGCACTGGGAATGTGAAAATACATCCTTGCCCTAAATGATTCTAAGTTTACTGGCAATTATATTACATACAGTTAGAATGTTAGATAAGAATTATAATAAAAGCCAAGTGCAGTGGTACATGCTGTAATCCCAGTACTCTGGGAAGCTGAGTAGGAAGGTTGCAAGTTCAAGTCCTGTCTGGACAATATAGCTACTTAGCAAGATCCTGTCTCAAAATTAAAAATAAAAAGGAACTGGGGATGTTGCCAAGGCCCTGGGTTCAATCTCCAGTACCAGGAAAAAAATTACAATAGGGGTAGAATTGATATAAAAATCCACGGGTTTAGAGAGGAAGGAATATTTGGTCAGGTTGGGGAGAGCTTTACAGAGATGGGAATGTTTGAAACGGTGTTATGATTTATAGCTAGATGTCCCCCGAGAGCCTCATGGGAACTTTTGAAAAGCCATCAGATTATGAGGACCTTAGAGCTGACTTGCTATGAGGAAATGGCTCCTGATCTGAAGAGCTGGGTCGCAGGAATTGTGGCCAGGAAGGATCTATTGCCTTCCCAGCACCTCCTGCAACTTTTCTGTTTCCTGCTGTCACACTCTGAGCCACTTTTCCTCTACCAGACCCCTGTGCTGTGCCATCCTGCCTTGGATCCAACCAACTAAGGGCTGAAATGTGAGCCATGATAAATCTCTCCTTTCAATTTTGGGTGTCAGGTATCATGTCTCAGCAATGAGAGAGTAAGACCAATGGGTTTTGGAGGATGAGTAAACATTCACATTCAGGGATGCAGGAACAGATAATATAAGTAGAGGTGGGAGGGTCTGTGCAGTAAATATGAATGTAGCAGACATCATAAAATATATCTGGAGGAGTGGGGAGAGTTGGGACAGAGTGAGGTGTGGAGGGTCTGGTGTAGTTGGCCTATAATGACAGCTAATGGAGAGGCTGAGGAAAGAGGATTGCAGATTCAAGGTCAGCCTGGGCAAGTTACTGAGACTTTGTCTCAAAGTTTAGTAAAATAAAAAAAGAAAAGAAAAAGAGTGGGGATGTGCTCAGTGGCAGAGTGCTTGCCTAGCATGTCCCTGGCCTGTGGGTCAATCTCCAGTAGCAAAACCAAACCCCCAAACAAAACAAATACAAACAAACAGCATCATCAACAGCAAACAGTGGTCCCAGGCCCTTGTGGTTATAGAATGTAGGTGGAAAAGGGAACCCAGAGGTGGGGGCTGGCGGGGCCTGAGTGACTGGAGCTCTTGGGGGAGCAACAAGGCCCAAACTGAAAATAGTGGGGAGCAGAGGACAGAGGTAGCCAAAACTGAGCTGTGGGTATGAGGCAGGGAAGAGAGGGCAAAAGTGAGGCTTTTAGCTAGAAAACGGAACAGAGGGACAGGGAAAGATAAATGAAGCCTTGGGTTTGAAACGCTGTCAGCCAGCAATGATTTTAGCTGCAAGTAACAGAATATTCAGCTCAGGGTGACGGTACACAACCTGTGATGCCAGCGTTCTGAGAGGCTGAGGCAAGAGGATTGCAAGTTAGAGCCAAGCCTGAGCAATTTAAAGACTTAGCAAAACCCTGTCTCAAAATATAAAAGGGCTGAAGATGTAACTCTGCAACTCTGTGTGAAGGCCCTGGGTTCAGTGTCTAGTACCAAAAACAAAACGAAATGAAACAAACCTCAACCAGACCCAGACAAAAACGAATGCTTTCTGCCTCTCTGCTCTGCTGTCCTTGTGACCCTGCTTATGAGGTGGCTGCCTGAGTCAAGAGTCACCTTCAAATTCCAGATGCTGCACGGAAAAAAAAAAAAAAAAATGGGAGGGAAAGGTGTGCCGATGCTCTCTTTTTGACTGATAAGAATATCTTGGCAGGGATGTGTGGGAACACGTGCTTAGCTTGTTTGAGGCCCTGGGTTTCATCCTGAGCACCAAAAGTAAAAGTGGGAAAATCCTGCCTAGCAGCTTTCTAGCCAGTTTACCCTGGAGGGTCAGACCTGGCTTCAGAGACCAGCTGTCCATCATGCACCACTGTATCTGCAAAGGTTGAGCAGATACTCTGATTGGGGGTGACAAGAGTCTACCTTCTCTATCAGCAATCTGCTCCAGCACTAGCTCTGATGGCCTGCAACAGGTGGGGTGCACACCTTTGGGATAGTGAACAGTGTGAGCCGAGACATGATGAGGGGCCACTTCGGACTTCTCCGGGAAGGTGGCAGGTGCAGCTCGAGATGAGGGTCTGCAGTTTGGGGGTCTGAGGAGCTCAGAGCAATTGTCATTTGGAGGGCTTAGGCTGAGCCTTGGTGCTTATGGAAGGGCTTTCCAGAGACTGCAGTGCCTTCAGGTAGGGAACCCAGGGCTTGGAGTCCCTTCCCTGTGGTTTGGGCCAGGTCCCCATGAGGGGCTCCTCATGAAAAGGTTAGGGGAGGTTTGGGCAGAGGAGCCTCCACTCGGTTCAGCAGCTAAACCTCTTCTCGTGTCTGGCTGTAATCTTTCGGGGCAGCATAGGTTAAGAGCAGGTGTGAGAAGCTTTATTTCAGAAGTATTCGTTTCTTTGGAACTGGAACCCAGGGCCTCACACAGACCAGGGCTGTGCTCTGCACTGAGCCACACCTCAGCCAAGTTTTACTTTTATATAACTTTATGCTATATTTACAGAATTTCTTTTTTTTTTTTTTGTCTTTTTCTTTTTTATCGGTACCAGGGATCGAACTCGTGATTGCCTGCTTGCAAGGCAGGCGCTTATGCCACTGAGCTAAATCCCCAGCCCCTTAACAGAATTTCTTGATCAGTGCAGAAAACTTGGCAAGATACAAATAAAGAAACCAAATCACACATAGGAGCACAGTTTCAGGAGCACATGCACCTCTCCTTTCTTTTCCCATGGCTCTGTAACTTTTTATGGTAAATATCTTTGGAAGGTTACATTTTAATGACCACATTACAATGAGAGCAGAATCCTTTACATTTGTGTAACATTTTACAACAGCCCAGTGTTTTCAGTTGTACATTTTATCACATACTATTTCTTCTTTATAGACTTGCACACTGTGGTGGGCAAAGGCAGGAGGAAACTGAGGCTTGGACAGGGCAAGTTATGGCATTCAGGGCTCACTTGGGCTCCTTTGGTGGGGCTGAGGTCTTCTTTGCTCTCTTCCATCCACACCTTGCCCCCCAGCTCTCCTGAGACAGACAAGAGCCTTTGGCAAAAAGTGCTGAATTGACTGTGAGCAAATGCAGAGTGCCCAGAGAGAAGGAAGAGGCTGGAGGGGCGCAGCTCCTTCCAGAGCCAGAGCACCAAGGCAGGCAGAAGGAGGAGAGGAGACAGGGTGAGAGCTCCCAGGAGAGTGAGGTGCTGGGGGAGCCGTGGTGAGATGGCCCGAGACACAGTTCCCCAGCCTGACCTGGCCTGTCCCCGAAGGCATGGGTGACAGATGTCCAGATAGTGACTCATCTGCTTGTGTATCAGGCACTGTGCTGGAGGAGGTGATGTATGGATGTCAGATAAGGCAACCTATAAAAATGTGCCAATGTGTCTCAGTTTGGGTCCCAGCTGTAGAAGCTTTTGGGAGTTATTTAACCTCTCTGTACTGCTAGATTTTGTTTTTGTTTTTGTTTTTTTTTTTGGTCTTGCCTGTGACTTAGAAGCAAGATCACCTTCTCTAGGGAAGGCAATATGGCGAGCAAATAAAATAACAGGTACGGGGCCTCCTGATGCTAGGCCTGGGGCAGCACTGTCCCTGAGCACTGTGTGGTCCCAGCCTTCGAGGCTGACTAGAGGAGGATGTGCTGAGAATAGGAGTGTGAAGGAGGAGTCGTCAGACTACAGGAAAAGCAGGCAGGAGGAATCTCAGGAGCATAAATATTGGCTGTACCAGGTAGCATGTGACAAATGTCCTGGGGATGTGCCAGCAAAGAGAGCCCTGCGGAGCAGTGGGATAAAAGGCTTGTCAGCTTCCCTGGATTTGAATGTGGGGTGGAGTGTCCCAGGCTCACAGGAGCCCTGCAGGGGTGAGGGGAGAATCTCCAGAGTCCTTTTTCCCTCTTCCCTGTCCCTTCTTCCTCCCCTGGCTCCTCTCTGGCCTCCCTTATCCTCTTCCTTCCCTGGCCTTGGCATCATCAAGTTCACTGACACTGTGCCAGGTGCTGTGGGCTTCTGCAGATCCTGAGCTGGGTCTTACACAAGAGGACAAATGGACAAGTCATGGCGGGAGCACAGAAGACAGAGAAGTGAGACATAGCTTAAGGGGACAGGAGGGGATCAAAGCCACCCAGAGAGGTGGGACAGGAGCTGCAAGGAGCTGGAATGAAAGTGGAATGTGATACACACCCTGGGGCAGGCACAGGGCACTGTGGGACTCAGGAGAGGGCAGAAATGTATGGATCCTTGAAGCAGGGAGGTCCCTAGACAACGGGGTACAGAGCAGGACTGGGCTGTAATGGGCTGCATTGCAAATTGGGCTGGAGAAGGGGCCTGGGACAAGCTGAGGGGGTATGGTCAGCTGAGGTTGCCTGGTCTGGGATGGCAGGGAGATGGGAAAGTTCTGGAGAGTGGATAATGGGTAAGGTGCCCTGGGAATAGTAACAGCACCAGCTTGTGTTTCTAGAATGCACTCTGCATTCCCAGCTCATCGAAGCACTTTGCATGCATTAGCGCTCCTCCGCTTCCCAACCGTCATGCAAGGTGGTCAGTACTGTTATCCTCATCTTACAGAAGAGTCCGCTGAGCACGGAGAGGGTGATAAGCTTCGTGAGATCACAGTTACTAAGTGACACAGCAAGAATGTGAAAGCTTGAGTTTCTGTCCTAACCGCTGCCCTGCACTTTCCAGCTGCTCCAGGAGAGTGATGAGTGACCGTGCAGGCTTCTGGCCGGCTCCTGTCACCTCCACTACCAGGAAGGAAGGGAGCAACTCTCAGGACAGACAGCCCCAGGAGCTCTGCTTGCTGTCCTGTCCTGGCCATGGGGCAGAACGCAGCCAACCCCAGGCTCGAGCTGCACCGAGCTGTACTGGTGCTGGCAAGTTCAGGACATGTGCTCACTACTGGGCCCAAGAAGGGGGGTGATCCCCCAAATCCACTTGACTTAAGAGTCCAGGGAGTCCCCAAGGGACATGGGACCTTTTCTTTTTTGTGGTGCTAGGGGTTGAACCCTGGATCTCCTGCATGCTAGGTGGGAACTCTACTACCAAGCTACAACCCCAACCCCAGGAAATGGGGCTTCAGTTCCTAAAAGGAGGGGTGAACAGTAGATAAGCAGAGGGGCTTAGGTGTTGGTGAGGGAGTATGGTACTTCAGGAAAGAGTTCAGAACAGAGAGAAAGAGTTTTTATATTTGGGTGGGAAAACTTGAGCCCTTTGTAGGGGAGTGAATCTGTAGACAAATGGCATGGGGGAAACTTTGGATCCAGGCCCCAAGAGGAACAGGAGGAGACAAGGGGAAGGGCAGAAAGCAAGAGCTCATTTTGGCAAAGGAGGGGTGCAGTTGAGGAGGGCGATGGGGAGGGAGGTGTGTTGGGAGAGTCCCGAGTGCCTCTTCCAGGTAATCTGCTCCCCTGCCTCACCGACTTCAGGGATTCCAGTCCCACCCCCACCACTCACTAGGTCATGGTGCTGGGCAATCAGTGCTACCTCTATTTCTCCTTTATGAAATGAGGGTAATAACAGCAGTGCTCACCCATAAAATTGTATTAAATGAGATAATGTATGTAAAGTACTTGGAGGGGCTGGTGTGTCTGCATATGGAGATACCTGGAGATTAACTGTCATTATGGTAATTATTAAGATTTCCTTGCATAAGACTCCCAGTGCTAGTAGCAATTGCAATCGTCTAGAACCATGAGACCTCCAGTGCTCTGCAAAGTCCCATTCAAATACGGCTGATGGTCCCCAAGGGCACTTCCCAAGGGCTCATAAACGTTGTCTTATTGCTAAAGGCAGCCTCAGTTCTGCCAGGTGGGCAAGTGCAGTGCGCTCCTACGTGGGTGGGGCTGGCTGAGGATGGCTGTGTATGTTTCCCATCTTGCTGGGCTGCAGTGGATTCTTAGTCCTTTGTGAAAATGAGGGCTTTGCCACTGAACCATTTGGGAGCTTCCATGGCCCTTCCAGCTAGCATTCTCCTGTGAGGTCTCCTTGCTGGTTGCTTGGTTTTTGAGCCTGGTATGCACACAGACATCAGACCCTCTGTGAATGTCTTGATGCAGCCCCTGCTGCACACAGTCCAGCCATCCTTCTGCAGAAAGTTTGAGCAAGGAAAGCAATCTTCCTGCCATAGGCAAAGGCAGCCCAGTCTAACAAGATGGGGCTGAGGACCCTGCTGGGATCTGGCAGCTGGGTTCCAGTCCAGGCTAGGTGAGTCCTCTCTTCAATTCTGGTCTGCTCTTGGTTGCCAAAGTGATCAGCCCTTGAAGCTCCAGTCCTTATCAAAACCAGCCTCTACCAAACCAAAGCCAGCCTCTGGCCCAAGCCTCTACCAAATCAAACACATACCCAAGGTCCTCTCTTCTCTGTCTCTGTCTCTGTCTCTGTCTCTGTCTCTGTCTCTCTCTCTCTCTCTCTGTCTCTCTCTCTCTCTCTCTCTCTCTCTCTCTCTCTCTCTTTCTGTCATCTCTATTTGAGACAGGGCCTCCCTTGTTCAGGCTGGCCTTGAACTCAATGTAACCCAGGCTGGCTGTGAACTCATGGCAGTTCTTTTGCCTCAGCCTCCAGAGGGCTTGGATTACAGGCATGTGCCACCCTCCATGGCTCATCTTGGTCTCTTACAGAAATTTGTAACAGAACTCTCTCCTCCTGACTAACTAATCCACTATCAACATTTCTGCATGTTGCCAGATATACCCGGATATGATTAACATGGCAGGGCAGTGGGTAATGTCAGACTCCTAAAGCCCCACCAGAAATGGCCATTTGTAAACCAATAAATCTAATCTGTAATGATAGAAGACAGGTGAGTGGTTAACTGCAATGAGAATGGAAATGCAGATGGTGGAGACTGTGGTGACCCCTTGAGATATGAGAATGTCTTTTGTCTTATGTGGATGGTGGTTACAGAGGTATATATATTTGGCAAGTCATGACTGACCTACATACATTATCCCCATTAACTGCAGGGGATTGGTCCCCAGGTTCCCCCAAGGTTGCTCAGGTCCCTTATGTAAGATAGTGTAGAATTTGCATACAACCTATGCACATCCTCCCCATCCTCCTGTGTACTTTAAATCATCTCTAGGGTACTTATAATACCTAGTGTCATGTAAGCGCTATGTAAATAGTTGTTAGACTGCATTGTTTAAGAAATAATGACAAGAAAAGTGTCTGTACATATTCATCAGAGACAATATTTTTCCCAAATATTTTCCATCTGCAGTTGGTTGAAGCCACAGATGAGGAACCCACAGACATGGAGGGCCAACTGTGCTTAAGATGTGTGAATCTTATTGTTTGAAAAGTATGCTTCAGTAAGGGTGGCAAACTACAACAAAAAGGAACAGACACAGTTCACTGGAGACCTCCTTTGCGAATGGTTAAAGGGATGATGGGCAAGGAAGCCGAGTGGTGTCCAGGGTCCACCTGTGGACAAGGGGGCTCATCTCAGGGCTAGAGTTGGGCTGAAACCTCAGGCCTCTGTCCCCAGCTGTTCCGACTCTAGGAGCTGTCCCCCTCCCAACCAGGGGGAGAGATTTCCTCATAGGCCCAGCAGAGCCTGCCAATGGCTTCATCCCAGCCTGGTTGGGAAGCACGGACTGTACCTTCTTTACCTTGGCTACTGGGAGAACCTATAAAATAAACATGATTAAAACAGCCGGTGATCACAGAAGACACAGATGAAACTGGGGAAAAAAAAATCAAAACAAACGGTACCCTTGCCCTCAGTCTCACACAGAAAACAGCTCACCGAGCTGGGTGGGATGTAGAGTAGGCCTGCTTGGGGTGATATTTATGTAAGGGGCTGGGTTCCTCCCTCGGGCAAGTAAAGCAAGCTGTAAAATTTGAAGGCACATTTTAAAATTGTTTAAAATCCTCCCAGTGTGTTTCCTGTCTGGCGCTGTGTTCCGGACGGTGGTAACACATGTGCATGTGTGGCCTGCAAGACGTGTTAACGAGGGAGGGAGAGGTGGAGATGCCATGTAGCCCCCAAGCATCGTCGGCGAGAAAAGGGGTCTGTTGTTGGTCTGGTGTGTGTTCCTGGTGTTGGAATGCGGATAAAGGGCCTCTGCCTCGGGAGGGTGGTTTACTGAGTCTGAGAAATTAGCATCTTTTTACAAGTCACCATATTATAAATCATTAGCTAGACCTTGTGGGCTAATGATGCAGGTATGTGCTTTTTCTTTCTGAAGCAGCTAGGTGTGATCACATGTGACAATGCGTCATTATTACAGCGCAGAGAGGCAGGTGGGATCCACAGGCAGGGGGAGAGAGGATGGCCCATACTCGGTGACCTTCTACCTTGCTTAGGCTGTTTCCACTGCCTGGATGCCTCGCCGGCTGTCAGAGCCCCTCATGCTGCCTGCGGCTCCCAACAGTGCGAATTAGTCACTGCCTCTTCTGGGCCCCGTGACATTTTGTCTTCTACTGTGTTTACTTTGTTCCCTCTTTTCTGAAATTCAGCTGGGTGTATGTCCGCTCCCCATCGCCAAGTCCTTTGAAGGCAGAACTCGCTGTCTTTATGGGCGGCTGCCTCCTCGGATGCTTCATGTGGCCAGCAGGGAGCTGGTGCTAGGTCAGTGTCTATTGAATTAGACTGAGTTCTTGTTGTTATTGTTCTGTTTTGGTTTTGATTTGGTTTGGAGATTGAACCCAGGGCCTTCACTCTGAGAATTCCCATTTTTTTGAGATGAGGTCTCCTTGAGTCACCAAATTGCTCAGGCTGGGCTTAAACTGTGATCCTCCTGCCTCAAGTGTCCCTGATTATAGATATGGGCCACCTTGCCTGGCTACTTTAGGATTTCTCTCTCTTTCTTTTTTGAGACAGGATTTCACTTTGTAGTTCAGGCTGGCCCGAACCTATGGCATACATGTTCTTGTGTTTCTCTTTTAAGATGAAAGGTGTTGTTGTATGAGTTGTTTTTGTTTTTCTAAACTAAAACCTCAATATTCAGGTTCAGTTGCAGTGTTGGCATTTTGCAGTACATAAGTGCGTTTTGGGTTTGAGCACTCGGTCTCTAACAGGATGGCTGTTGCTGATTTAGAATATAGATATAATTGTGCTGAAGTTAGAGGCAGTAGAATTCAAAATGTAATTTGAAGAAAACAAGGTTTTATTTGATTGTTGTTATGATACATAAAGTCTATCGTGCTAGGAAACCCTCCAGAGAGAGCATCTGTGGGGACAAGAAGATCTGTAGCGGCGGACTAACCTTCATCACACAGTTTCCGGGCCTTCGACTGGTGCAGGATGGGGACATTACAGCAGTGGGCACGGTTCCCTGCAGTGGCTCCTGGGGACAGAAACTGTAGAACATGAAGCCAAGCCTGGAAGGAACACTTGAGTCAGATGAAAAATTCAGAGGAGTCCAAAATGTCATTTCATTAAATGGAAATGTTAAGGGAGTGGCAATCTATAAGTCTAGTTATTGTGTTAGGCTTTCAAAAATTACAGAGAGAGAGAGAGAGAGAGAGAGAGAGAGAGAGAGAGAGAGAGGAGAGAGAGAGAGAGGAGAGAGAGAGATATCTGCAGAGGTGTTCCACAGCACGCCTGCATGTAAGGTGCTGGCCAGGCCTGGGTGGGCTTCCATGCCCTTTCCTTGCTTCCCAGCTGCAACCTAGTGTGTGGGGCATGGGAAAAACAAGTACATAGGCACTAGGCAGAGCTAGGGCTAAAATATGAGCCAGCAGCGGTCTTGAGCCTGTTCCTTCCTCTGTAAAGGGTAAGGGCTAATGAGCCCCCCACCACACACACACCTGCAGATGCTCCTGGGCACAGCTCCTGGTGGCTCACAGTATAGGCACAGAGTCTCAAGTCTCAGTCTCTCCCACAGCCCATCTAGGCTGCCCTACCTCCAAGTTTAGGCTGCTCTAGAAAAAGACAATATGGACAGCCAGTTAAATTTGAGTTTCAAATAAACATGAATAATTTTGGGGGGCCAGGGATATAGGTCAGTGGCAGTGCATCTGCCTGGCAAGCTTGAGGTTGTGAGTTTAATCCCCAATTCCCCCTCAAATTTTTTAGTTTTTAGTATAGTATATCTGATGTAATATTTTAGTTTTAGTATAGTATATCTATTTAGTAATATTTTAGTTCTTAGTATAGTATATCTGATGTAATATTTGAAGTATATTTATATCTTTAAAAATTTGTTATTTATCTGGAAGCTCTGGGTTTTTGGCAGGGAGGATACTAGGGATCAAACCCAGGGACTTTGCACTGAACTACATCGTATTAGTATTAGTATTAGATGAGCATTAGTGTTAGTATTGTACTGGGGATTGAACTCAGAGTGTTGGAACTGAGCTATAGCCTCCAGGCCCCCCCCCCTTTTTAAAGGGTTTTGCTATGCAGTTAGGGCTGGCCTTGAACTCTCTATGTAGCCCAGCCTGGCCTTGAACTTGAGGTGATTTACTGCCTCAGCATTCTTAGTGCTGGGATTGCAGGTATTTGCTGCCATGCCTCACCCAGTCTTTAAAAGAAATTTTTTAAAAAGAATTTTTGAACCAAGATCTCACTAAATATTCCAGGCTAGGTTAAATCCTCCTGCCTCAGCTTTCCAGAGTGCTAGAATTAGCTGAGAAGTTCTGTGGTTTACTGAAAGCACTATGTTAAGTTCCACATCCTCCGTGAAGGACAGAGGATGATAGCTCCACCTTTTGAACTCCCATGGCCCTCATGACTTGACCTTTGCTTGGCATACAGGAAGCAACATCACTTTTACTGATTGGCAACACTGACTATGACCACTTAGAGTAGCAATAATACACCGGGCACACAGATGCTTGTTCAGCATGTCATATGAACCCCCACAGAGATAGCCTGAGGGTGGAACTGGTGTCCTCATGGAGGCACTGGAGGGTCAGTGTCTCCACTTAACACACAGCACCATGTACTTCAGGCCCACATTCTGCAGGACTAGATTCTGATTCCCACACCATTGCTCTGGGTGGGCAGCGACCCAGTCAGCACGCAGAAGCCTCTACCCACAGACCCAAGCAGCATCCGCCCAGGTTTACAGCACCAGGGGGCGTCCTTCCCCAAAGCACAGTGTTGGGATTGACCTGGGGACCATGGGGTTATGATCTGGCTCCTAAACTCTAAACTGTAGAGTGGCAAAGATATGGGCATTCAGCCAAGAACAAGGAAGGTGTCAGGCAAAATGATGCAGGCCTATAATTCCCAGCACTCAAGAGGCTGAGGCGGGAGGATTGCCATGAGTTTGAGGACAGTCTGGACTACATAATAAGATTGTGTCTCAAAAAGAAGAAGAAGAGGAGGAGGAAGAACAAGGAGGCACTAAGCTCCCAATGACCCCTGGGATGTTGTTCGCTTGTGTGTGAACTCTAGCACTGCTGTGTGAATCATCGTGAGACTGCCCGTGAACAAAGTCCACCATGAAAATGTTCTCCAAGAAGTCGCGTGATTGTGATAAATGACACGGTGTGTACGGTAATGTGGTGTGTTCGTGATGTGAGGCATAGACTGGGCTGATAACATCTACATTCCTATGGAGCATTTTGGTTTAAATTTAGAATCCTATGAGTGAAACTTTTGGAAACCACATGAGTGAAGCTGTGGTCCTTTTTGGAACAGGACCTGTCTCCAGGGATGACCTTAGGGCACACGTTTCCTAGGAGATGTCCTCAGAGTTCACTTTGCTGCTCAGGCTGGCCTCAAACTTGCAGAGATTCTCCTGCCTCACCTTCTTGAGTGCTAGCATTATAGTTGTGTACCACCACGCCTGGAAGGTTGTTTGTTTAGAGAACAACAACCAGAAAATAATATGTATATGTTTAGTACAGACACAGTTTTTCCAACCAGGTACTGTGGATCTGTAGTTGTTGACCACAAAGATGAGGAACCCACAGCTTCAGAGGCCCAGCTCTCTCTGTCTCTCTGTGTTTCTGTCTCTGTCTCTCTCTTTGTTTCTCTTCTCTGCCTATTTAATATTTCTCAGTAGATTATAAAATCAACAAACAGGGACATAATTCCCTACTGTAGAGAGAATACTGCTTTGCTAGAGCAAAGTGCCCAATGCAGTAGGATTTGAAATTAAAAAAAAAGCAAGAGCAGGACTCTACCCTAGAACAGCAGGCAAATGGCTTTGAGGGGCACACAGGTAAAAATAACCCCCTGGGCGGCTGTGTAGCTCAGTGGGAGAGTACTTGCCTAGCATGTTCCAGACTCTGGGTTCCATCTACAGCACCCCAAACCAAACTGATGTGTATGCAGAGCTGTGTGACCACTATTTCTTTCTCGTACCTGTCTCCTGAAAGCCGGGGTTACACTCCCAGGAGTGGCAATAGAGATTCTTTTTTTTTTCTTTTTTTTTTTCTGGTGGCCCCAGACAAAAGATCAACATTTAGAACAGAAAAGAAAGGCACTAAATGTCCTTTTATTATTTCCCCCATGGCTTCCTCTCTTCTGCAAATACGGAAAGCCTAAACTGGGCCAGACAATACCTAGCAGCCAGAACTCTATCTGTAAACAAAACTGACCAGGCTGCTTTGTGAGGAGCATGTGTGGTGTGGGGTGCAGTCACAGAGCCGGTTTGTCCTCACGGTCTGTGCCACATCAGAGTGTGAATGGGCAGCTCAGGACCAGAGAGCATTTGAGGAGGCCTCCAAAGGGAAAGGAGGATCAAAACATGCAGCGAAAAAGGGATCAAAAGAAAGAGGTCTAATGCTGAGAGCAGAAGAAAACTTAAAATGGAAATTAAGCTCTGAGACTGTCCTTCAGCACACAGCCCTGGCTTCAACGCCGAGTACCCCGCAAGGAAAGGGTAATTCATATTTTTACCAGGGGTAAGAAAAAATTCATGAGATGATAGGAAGATTGTAATAAATAAAATTCTCAGAAACTAAACATAGGTTATTAAAAACGATTAATCAAAGAATGGGAACTCTAGTCATGGAAATCTCCAAGAAAGCAGATTAACTAGACAAGATGCTGGGGAAAAGGGAAGAATGACTATTAGAGAATCGGCTTAAGAGACTGAGCATCCAACTGACATAACAGGAGGAATAAGACAAGATGAGAGGAAGTTATCAAAGAAACAGTGAAAGAAACTTTCCAAGAACTGAATCTATTTATTTATTTGAGACAGGGTCTCACTATGTAGTGCTGGGCACAGTGACCTTTTGGAGAGGGTAGAGAGAAGTTAATAAAAAAAATTTAAAATTGTTAAATAAACAATGCAAGCATTAAAAAAATTCAATTGATTTGGATGGGTAGTATATTCAACATGGCTCCAAAATCAAAATGATTTTAAAAAGTGAAATAAAGCTGGGCATGGTGGACCAGACCTACCATCCTGCACTGTGGGAGGCTGAGGGAGGAGAATCTCAATTTTGCCCCCGGCCAAGCAACTCAAGGTTTTTGTGATATCCTGTGTTTGTCTTCCCCCCAAATAGGCGAACATTTTTTATTAGTTCTTTATATAGACTTCCAGTGGATTGTTATTTTTATATGTAAAAGACATAAAGTTTCTCATCTTAACCACTGCAAAGTGTGCAGTTTAGCACGTTTGCTACCTCATTTTTCCTGCATGGTTTACGCTCCGTTCTCCACTGTGTGGTCTTCCCTTTGGAACACACCTTGGGGCTCCTTCTATGGACCGTCCTTGTCCTTCTGCCCCAGTGCCCCACTAGGGGGAGCGCAGTGGTTTATTTAAGCAGTCACCCCCAGAAGGACTCTTGGGCTGTTTTCAGTAATTTTCTGCTGTGCATGGACATGGACGGCATGGCGAACCCCTAGGCGCACACGTATTAAACCGAGCTGAGTCACAGCCGGGCAGAGCCGGGTGGGTGAGACTGCCAGGGCAAAGGGCAGGAAGGCAGTGGTGATTCTGTTGCTGTCTGCAAACCTCCCTCCCCCTCCACTCCCCTCTGCAGGGTGTGAGAAAGTCTGTTCCCGAGCCTCCGCAACAGACTGTGTTGTAAACTCTTGGATTTCTGCCAAGCTGATAAATGAGAAATGCTATCTCGGTGTAGTTTTAATTTTCATTTATCTTCTGTGTGAGTCTGAACGGCTTTTTAAAAATTTAAAAGCCATTTGCATTTTCTTTCTGTGAACTGTTCGGGTTCTTTAGCCATTTCTCTATTCCCGTTGTTAGTCCTTCTGGCTAATTAGTAGCTCCAAGGAAGATAAAATGTTTTTTAAAGAAAAAGAATGAATCATAGTATAGTACACAACTCGACTAAATAATTGTTACAGTGTCATAACCATCCAAACGCTAAATAGTGATTTAGCCCAGGTTTTGCCTTTTAACTCTGAGAGGACTGGGAATAAGTGGGGAGAGAAGGGGGAATCAGTGCCTTGAGGTTTAGGACAGAAAGAACCAAGTCCTCACTTGAGGGGGGAAGGCAAGAAACTCTAACTTGGAAAAGAGAAAAAACAAAAACACAAAACCATAAAAGCTAGAAGTATAGCATCTTATTTAGAAATATAAAGGTAAGTGTCAGAAAAAGCAAGGAGAAGGTTTGAGGTGGTGGCTTCATGAATCGGACTGGGAGCTAGAGAGGAGTGTGGCAGGGACTATTATTTTCCCATCAGAATTGCTTGGTCCCAAACCCCAGTACCAGGGGAGGCTGAGACAGGAAGATCATTTTGAGTTCAAGGCCAGCCTGGGCTACCTAGTGTGTTCAAGACCAGCCTAAATTGTGTAGTGAGATCTTGTCTCAAAAGAAAAACAAAAATCCCAAAGTTGCCTAGCTCCATTTAGCTTTTTTTTTTTTTTTTTGGTCTTTTTGAGACAGGGTCTCACTATACAGTCAGGCTGTCCTGGAGCTCACTTTGTAGCCCAGGGTGGTCTCAAACTTGCAACAATCCTCCTGCCTCAGCCTCCTGAGTGCTGAGATTAAACACATGCACCCACCATGCCAGGCAGCACATTATTTAGTTTTAAAAAGCCAAATGGAAGCTGGCTGTGTTGTTGTATGCCTGTAATCCCAGCACTTGGGAAGCTGAAGCAGGAGGATTGCTCTGAGTTCAAGACCAGCCTGAACTGCTATACCTCCAAATGATATAAGGGAAATATATAACTCGCAGTCTTCTAGATGTCGGGTATGCTGAGTTTGTGTTCCTCAAAATTGAAGAATGAATTCTAAGGAAAAATGGAGGTCAAGAGTAGGAAAACTTGGGCTGAGGATTTAGCTCAGCAGCATAAGCGCCTGCCTTGCAAGTGCGTGGTCGTTAGTTCGATCCCTGATACTGGTAAAAAAAAAAAAAAAAAAAGAGGGAGAGTAAGAAAACTTTCTTAGGAAAGATAGCTCCTGGATGACAGGAGGGGGCCCAAGTGATTTGCCACAGACCCCATTTCCCAGAGCAAGTTTTATAGAGCAAAATCATGAAGTGGGAGCAAAATCACTAAGTAGGCACAACATGAGGAAAAACTATGATCCCAAAACAAGATTGCAAGTGTAGCTGCTTAGGTAATAAACGGTGGGAAAGCAAGTCACACAGCAAGTGTGCGTGGAAAGGACAGTGACCTCTTTTGGAAGAGCTGAATCAGGAAGATTGGTCATCCACCTGGGACTGATGTCGAGCTAGACTTTATTGGGTCAGGTGATACCAATCATAGTATATTGCTCATCCCTGGGCAACGAGTGTAGGCCTGGTCATTCTATCTTCGTACTGAGGCCTGGCCTTCGATGGATGCACCTCCAACCACAATTGTTATGCATTGTCATCCTCTGTACTGACTCCCTCAAGGGCCTAGTCCTGCCTGACTGTCGATTATATTTCTACTTAACTTAGCTGTCTTTAATAGAACTACATAGTGAGACTTTGTCTCAAACAAAACAGAATAGAGAAAACATAATGTGCCACTGTAATAAGATAAATTATACGTTAATTTTATAATACAATTAAGTTAATTAATATTTAAGTAATTATATAAGGTAAAAGAGACTATTTCCCCTTCTGTTTTTCTTTTTCTTTTTTGATATTGGGTTCACTGTGTTGCCCTGGCTGGTCAGGAACTCCTGGGCTCAAATGGATCTTCTGCCTCAGCCTCCCAAATAGCTAGAACTGAAGCCATCTGCTGCCAGGCTGGCTCAGTATCCCTTTTGTAAACAGAGGGACATTATACAAGGTGGTGTAGAAGAGAGGTGTTTGCTTGCTTGCTTGATTTGTGGTACTGGGGATAGAATCCAGGACCTTGTTCCCTCCTGCTGAACTGAGTTCCATCCCCAGCCCTTCAGGAGTGTTTATGTGCATGATTGCCGCAAGATCAAAGATCCAATAATTAAGTCTCTTTGAAAAGCAGATAAGATTATTTTGGAGAAAAGTCTCCCCCCAAATCACAGGTTTTGTATTGTTTTGGGTTGTGTGTGTGTGTATGTGTGTGTGTGTGAACACACTCGTGTGCTGAGGATTGAACCGAGGGCCCCAGCTACCTCTGAACTCTTTTTTTTTTTTTGGTCTTTTTCGTTTTTTATCGGTACCAGGGATCGAACTCACGACTGCCTGCTTTTGCAAGGCAGGCGCTTATGCCGCTGAGCTAAATCCCCAGCCCCTACCTCTGAACCCTGTCTCAGTCTCCTGAGTAGTAAAATTTCAGGCACACCCAGCAACTGCTATAGTCTAGAGTTCTGTTGACTTCTTACTAGCCAATCCCTTAGGACTCCAGTCCTTAATTACAGTTAATAATTCTTCACCTTGGGCAGGGGATATAGCTCAGCAGCACAGCACCTGCCTGGCAAGCCTGAGGTTGTGAGTTTAATTCCCGGTACAAAAAAAAAAAAAAAAAATCCTTCACTTTAAACTTTCCCTGTTCAAAGCATCATGTGGTTTCTGTTTGCCACCTTAACACTGACTGACACACTGGGAAGCAAGCAGAGTCCTTGGAATGAAATTGTGTCTGTGGCGAGACCCATGTAGGCTTCAACCAAAGATTAATCTGTTTCCAAGTAATTAAACTATGTTCTTAAGGCTCAAAAATATTTACAGAAATACAAAGAAATCCAGCACCAAACAACATTAGATTTACAATGTCTAGCACCCAGGCTGTAATTACTAGGCATACAAAACATGGGAAAATACTACCCCAAATGAGAAGAATTAATCAATTAAAAACAGGAGGCTGAAGCAGGAGGATTGCCACAAGTTAAGGCCAGCTTGGACTACATAGTGAGTTCAAGGCAGCCTGAATTGCATAGAGAAACACTGCTTCAAAAAGGACAAAAACAAAACAGAACAAAATTTAAAAAACAGATCCAGAAGGATAAGCTTGAGATATTCCTAGGTAAATGGGTGTACCTTGAGACCACACTCTTAAATGAAATAAATTGGACACACAAGTGTAATATCACATTGTTTTCTTGGTGTCAAAAACTGAAAGTACAAATAAGAACTAAAATGTATAATAGGTATTGGGAAATAGGAAGAAAATATTCAAGTGGAAAGAGGAACAAAAGAAGAAAGAGAAGGGAAGGTAAAAAAGTGAGAAAAAGAGGAAAAAGTGGAAACAAAACTTTGTAAATGGGGAAGGAAGGGAGGAGGGGTTAAAGGGAGGGTAGAGGAATGGAAAAGAAAAATAATCAAGTTCTATCATGTACAGATACAAATTCCCTATGATGAATGTGAACATTATGTATGTCTAAAATGCACCAATAAAATCCAATTTTTAAAAATACCAGAAAGTTCACAGAATTAATAGGCAAAGTATTTGTAGTAGTGATTTTTAACTGGTCATGGTGTTGCATGCCTGTGATCCCAATACTCTGGGAGGTTGAGGCAAGAAAATTACAAGTTCAAGTCAAGCCTGGTCAACTTAGTAAGACTTTGCTTCAAAAACTAAAAAACAAAAACAAAAAAAAAAGGAGAAGGGGTTGGGTTCAGCGTGAAGCTCATAGTTGGCTCTCTAGTGCCACAAAAAAGTTACTATTAAATATATTCAGTATGTTCGAGAAGATGAGGCATGAATATTCTATGGAGAGATGTGAAAGATATAAATAATGCGAGGGATTTACCTCAGTGGCATAAGCACCTCCCTGGCAAACATGAGGTTGTGAGTTCGATCCCCCGCACCAAAGGAAAAAAATATATAAAATAAAATGCCTACTGGACTTCTAGAAATATTAAAAATGTCTGAAACAAACAGGATGGAATTGAAAAGCAGGTTAGACACTGCAGAAGAACAAAGGACTTGGGAACATGAAGACTTAGCAATAGAAATGATGCAAAATGAAACACAAAGGAGAATACATGTGTGTATGTGTACAGATACAGACGGGCAACGATGAAAGCTCGCAGTCCTGGCTACACTGGAGGCTGAGGTAGGGGGATTCTGAAGCTAGCCGACGCCACAACTGCAAGATTGTCTTGAAAACAAAAACAAAACAAATCAGCAAATCAGTGAGCTGTAGAATAAGATCACAGCTGTATACTTGTTTGGAAATCCAAAAGGAGAAGGGTGAGTGACAGAAAAATATTTGAAGAAATGACAGCTGAAATTTTCCCCATTGGATGAGAACAATGAAGTCACATACCCAAGAAGGTCAGTAAACACTGAGCCCCCAAAAACATGAAAGATGCTCCCTGAAGGTGCATAATAATCTGTCTGATTATGCACTGCTGGGCACCGGTAGGACAGGAAAACTTAAATATGGCTAGAGGAAAAAACCAAAAACAAACAAAACAAAAAGGAAAACCTCTACATTCTGTAAAGAGGAAAACAGAAGCAGACTTTTCTCATCAGAAACGACAGGCCTGAAGACATTGCAGCGATGCTTTCAGGTTCAAAAAGATAAGAACAGTCAACCTAGAATCCAGTGGAGATAGCGTCCAAATATGGAGATGGAATAAAAGTGTTTCAGACATTCAAAGCTGAAAGAATCCATCAGCGGCAGACCTGTGCTGTGAGAAATGTTTTAAAAAGTCCTTCAGGCAGAAGAAAAACGATACCAGATGGAAATCTCCATCGACACAAAGCAGCAAAGAGCGCTGGATATGGCAAATCTGTGGGTAAGTTTTTTTCTTATTTTAAAATTCTCTTTTAAACATAGCTGTTATGGCAAACAAACCTAAAAATGTATTGTGGGGCTTACAGGAGACGTAGTAATAAAGTACACAGCAACGAAGCATCCAGCTGGGGAGGCGGGGAGTGGAACACCGGGCAAGGGGTTTACATGCTATTATTACTTGAAAGAGAGACTGGGGTTCAAAGATGTATTCAGTAGACCTCAAGGAAACACACACACGCACAAAAATGTAATGTATGTTTAAAAGCCCATAAAGGAGAATTGAGGTCACGGGACCCTCCTGCATACTTATGACTGTTCGCTCTGCAGAGGAGCAGCGGGGTCCGCTCCTTACTCCAGCAGCTCCCCGGAGCCTCTGAGTACGGGGGACACACAGGGACTGTCAGAAAAGACCTTTCTCTCCTGCCACCTTCTGGCAGTAAATCTAGCCTATTTTTAACTCAGGCCTCGGCTTAAGTGCTTCTGGTTGGGAGATCGGCGGCCTCTGAGACTCCCGGGCCGCAAACACGCTCCCTGGCCTCGGCCCCTGCTGCCCAGGTCGGCTCAGGACCAGCCACTGGTCCCAGAGGAGCAGGCCACCCAGCGGGGAGCCGGGCTGGAGCAGGTGGCGAAGAGCACCTCTAGGGGGCGCCACGCGCACAGCGCGAGCGTGTGGCAGGGGTGCGGGGTGTGTGTGTGTGTGTGTGTGTGTGTGTGTGTGTGTGTGTGTGTGTGTGCTAGGTTGGGTGGGGCTCTGGGCGGGGCTGTGGACTGCACATTCGTGTCCACTGAAGGTGTGAGTGTGTGTATAGGGCCCATTTGTGATGTAAAAAGTGTTCTGCTGTGAGCGTCAGCGTTTTTTTTTTATTTTATTTTTTTATCGGTACCAGGAATCGAACTCACGACTGCCTGCTTGCAAGGTAGGCGCTTATGCTGGAGCCTCAGCGTTTTTTGACTGTTCATGCTTGGAAACGTCGGCACAGCAGCAGTGTCCTTTTGGTTCTGCTGCCCTCTCTGCTTGGCTGGGACCCTCACCCTGTAGTGCTCCCAGCTGACACCCTAGCTGGCAAGCTGCCATCTTCTCCACACCTCTGAGCCCTGAGCCCTCACTCACCTCCCTTCCCTCCCCACCACAGGCTCAGCAAAAATGGCTGCCTTCTCTGGGCTTCTCAGGATTAGCACTTGGGATGCTCTCCAGGTTTCCTGTGGGGGTCTTTCTAGGGTATAAGTGAAGGAACCCCTCGACTCATGTCAAGCCCCAAAGAGCACACAGGTGACAGACCTCAGTGTACACAGGGGTGTCAGAATTGGCCTGCATTGGCTGCCAGGGAGCTCAGTGGTGCTCAGGCTGGGTGAGGGTCAGAGTGGGGAGTGCAGGGGGTGCTGTACCTGGTGTGGGAAGTTCCAGGACCGGAAGGCAGTTGTGCACATGGCTGCACACACTTGGGGTGGGCTCGGGCCCCTCTGCAGGAGCTTTGGGTCTGGTGTGTGTGTGCAGGCATGTCCATGGCGGGCCGAGGAAGCCCCAGTCTCATGCTTAGCTCTTCCTTCCCCAGCCAGCCCCTCCCCCCAGTGTCTAACTCTCCGTCAGCACAGGGCTGGGCCGGGGGGAGCATGCCCCTGGTGGAGCTGTGCGGGGCACCCGGGTCTGATACTGGGCATGGACACCTGTCCCTGCACGTGGATTCAGGCAGGAAGCCTTCCCTCTCCCTGGGGTGTGTATATGTCTGAGAACATCCTTGGGAACCTTGCTTTTGTATCTCATGTTGCTGCTTCTGGGCCCCATAGGTTCCGAGGGGTCTGAGCATGGCACTGCCTTGTCCTGTGTACCCTCTTCCTCCCATCCTTTCCCAGATTCTGACTATGCCTGGGAGGTTTGGTTGCTGTCCTTCCTGGCATGACACCCTGTTTGTTTAGTTTTGTCAGCTGGTCTGTGTTGGAGAATTGTCATCTATTAGATCCAGCTTCAAGTGTGTTACTCTGTGTGACCCTAAATGCCAGTGTGGCACTGGGTACCTGTGAGGCCCTTGCCCTGGGCACCAGTTGGGTGCGTATGAGTGTGTCAGGCAGCGTGACACTGGTGTGTGCCTCACACCCTGGGAGGCATGTTGGAAGTACACACCTGGCCGTGTGTTGAAGTGGCTGGTGTGAAGCGGTGTGCCTGCCTGAGTCCTGCACTCTGGCCCTGTTCGAGGCCCCTTCCACCTCAGCTGTGTAAACAAAGCCCCTGCTCCTTCTGAGGCCCCTCAGGGCTGTTGGCTGTCCCTTCCCCCTCTCCTTCAGCAGTGAGTTTGACTGTGTGGGGTCACAGAGTTGTGAGATTAAAAGAGTGGATGTGACTTGAAGTGTGTGAAGTTGTATGGAAGTGTGACCGTGACACCCAAGTGTCCCTGCCACCACCAGCCTCTCACAGCCAGGCTGGGGACCTCTGGCCAGTTAAGCCCATCTCTCTCAGCTTCCCATACACACACACCCCACCTTTACAGCCAGCATGCTGGCGACAGTCCTGTAATTGCCTGGGGCCAAATGCTGTGGTGAAGACCAGGAGTGGGGCTGACCCTTGGGGGAGGTGCTGTCCCTGCCCTCACCAGGCCAACCCAGAGGAGACTGGGCGGGGGTGGGGAGCAGACCCCAGGTCAGGTGGAAGCCTGCAGTGTGGGTTCTGAGTGAGCCGCCTCCTGCTCTGGCCCAGGCACCTCTGGTGGACCTCACTCCTCCATCCTGTCTGGACTCTCCTGTGTCAGTGTCACACGTGCATCTGTTACAGGGGCTGCAGCTGCCTTTCCTGTGTCTCCACTGCCTGGTGCCTTGAACCAGCTCGTGTCCCTCACTCCTGTCCATGGCTTTCATCCCCCTCACCTGTCCATGACTCCTGGTGCCAGCTTGGTTTTCATCCTAATCCAGGTTCCCTCCAAGCCCTCTGGGCACCACATCCAGTGTACACCCCCAGCCCGGCATAGCGTCCCTGGTTCACCCACTGGACAGAACAAGGACAGTGAGAGAGAATGGGTGGGGCTTGGGGACCGCATGGCTCTGGTTGAATACACCCAGCTCTGTACCCCACATAAGAGCAACTAGAACTGGGGGAGGGAAAGAAGGGAACTGGTGCAGGAGAATTCAGGAAAGGAGAGTGGACGAGGTTCTCCTAGACTGTGCGGCAGACCTGCGCACAGGGTTTCCTGACCGCAGCACCCTGCCCCATCCCAAGCGCCAACAACTCCTCCCACACTTTTGGGGACCACAAACCCGGCTCGAACACCCGGAGCTCTCTGTGCTGCCGCCTGGAGGACGTAGTGCAGACCTGCAGGCCCCAAGTGACCTCAGCAGGCCGGAAGAAAGCTTAGCCACAGGCCCAGGGCAAAGGGCCTGCCCCATCAACCCGGTCCCAGGTACTCAGAGAAGAGGCATGGCCGCCCCAAACCTCACTCCGAAGCCCAAATCTGGGTTTAGTGTTTGTTGTGGCAGCTGTTTTTCACCCCAGCAGGACAGCGCAGGAGACCCGATCCTCGAAGGCCAGGTGGGTAGGTGCCACCCTGGAGCCGGCTCTGCCATGATTCTGGTGGCTCTCCCTGACTGGCACATCCCTCACCTCAGGGCCCATGCTTTGGGGTGAGGGTAGTGATGAGCAGAACGTGTTGGTCCTGGGCACCATCTGGCTTCGAGGGCAGATCCCAAGGAGACCTGGGTGCCCAGGTAGGGCAGATGGGAGCAGGCACTCAGCTTCTCTCAGCAGCTGCTGCTCTATCCTGTTGCCACCTCCCCTGCTGTCTGACTCAGGGTCACTCCCGAGCTGCTCTAGCCTGTCCGTCCCTGCATACTGGGTCTCTGTCCTTCCCGCCCACCAGCCCTGACCCTGGGGAGGGTTGCTGTGTCCTCTTGCCACTACGTTGGCTGGGACACCGTGGGCTGTGTAAACCTTCATGTGGAAGGCTCGGGGTCACTGGTCTGTTCTCTCCCCCAGTGACCCTGCTTGCTTCAGGCACTAAGGGTCTGCCTGAGGAGCTGTGCGGCAAGATCCCAGCTTCTGGGAAATGGGACAGGATCCTTGTGGGGAGTGGTCTTTTCTCCTTGCTCCATCTGTAGAGGTAAGGAGGTTTTAAGTATCAGCTTTGATTCAGGATTCAGGAAGATGCCTTCTGGGGTATCACAGTATGAGAGAAGAAAAAATGGAGGCTCAGGACTCAACTTCCAGTTCTGGCTCTGCCATGGATACCTGGCTGGCTGTGGCTGAGCCACTGTCTCACTGGGACTCAGTTGGCTTTTCTGTGAATAAGGGGTTCAAACTGGCTCACTCAGTCCACAGCTGAGTAACGTGGGAGGAGGGGGTAACGGGCTGCGGGTTGGGGGAGGGCAGGCAGTGGGATTTATTGGAAAGGATTCCAGGCGCTACAGATTTCAGCAACAGCCAGACCCACCTTTTGTTCTTGTTCATCAGTCCTGGGGATCAAACCCCAGGCCTCACTGCATGCTAGGTAAGTGCTTCACCTCCATGATACATTCCCTGTCCTCATCCCCACCTTGAATGCCAGCCCTGTCACTTGCCAGACTGTGTGACCTTAGTCAAACTGCTTTGCAGAAGGGAGGATTCAGAGGACACAGTGCTTAGCCCCTGTTCTCAAATGTCAGGCTCTTTCATGGTCTTACCATTCCTGGATTTTTGAATCCACAGAGCCCTCACTAGCCCAGCCCAGCCCTCAGTCCCTATTGTAGCAGCCCCTGAGATCTGAGGAAGCCTACTGTAGGGGCCTGCTGCTGTGCCTCCTGCTGGGCTTAATCCCCACCCCCTAGCCTTCAGGGCCTTCAAGCTCCTCCGTAGGGTCTCAGCTCCGTGTACCTCCTCCCTGGAGCCATCTCCCTATGTCCCTAAGCAAGGGCAAGCCCCCATTTTGTGCTCCCATAGCCCCTGGCATTTAGCTGTGTAACACCCGGTTGTAGTGCCCTGTGTGTGCGTGTGTGTCCGGCTGCCACTCACACAGCAACACGGACTGAGTTAGGAGCACATCTGGCAAATGGTGTCTGCTTTGTATATTTAGGATAGAGCCTGACACTCAGCAGGTGGAAGGCCAGTGGTATCAGTGGAACACATGGACAGCTGGACGCAGGAGCCACCTTCTCTGTCCCATCTCCCACCAGGCAGCCTCACTGACCAGGCCACTACATGCCCTCCACCCCACTCACCCCTGATCTGCCACAAGGAAACCACCCACTCTCCAGAGTCCAGCTTTCACACTTCACCTGTCCTCCGCCTGATGCAGCCGTCAGTCCCTGTGTCCTCCTGATTGACACAGGATGTAGCTAGGATCAGCTCTGGCACCAGCAACAGGCAGTGTTTTTAAATGAATACAATTACAAGGGGTAAAACAAGAAGCCGAGTATACTGAAACAGTTATCAAAACAGTCAGTTTTGGGTATAGTAATATATATGTTTCTTTATTAACACATTAAGAACATGGAAGGTCTCACAACTATGATCATTTCAAAGTAGAGATGAACATAAATGAGACAGTATCTTTGACAACTCAAGTCTGAAAACATCTGTGATTTCTGTTGGTTACAAAGTCACAGGTACTGTTAATACTTTTGTGGCTTGTCCAACCACATTAAAAGATGTTAAATTTCAGTTACAGGGAGTGAAAATAAAGGTGTGATTTTTTTTCCTATCTAGGTTCACAAATCCCCAGAAATCCATAGACCCCGGCCAAGAACCTCCGATTACACTGTGGAATGAGAAAAGAAGATCACCTTCCGCAACTGAGGCTTTAACTCCCAAATCATTTAATCCTTACACCAACTCTGAGGCATGCTTTATAGCCCAGTATTCACATGGGATACCTGAGGCCCAGAGAGGTTAAAGGATTTGCCCAAAGTCAACCAGCATGGAGCCACAGAGAGGCACGGCTCTCAAAGGGGACAAGGCCTGTCGTGACTCTGGCCCAGAATCTCGCCCAGACCCAGACCCAGGACCTGTGGGTTATGATCAGTGAACGCAAGGCTGTCTCCCCTTGAAATCACACACACTCAGGGATTTTTATCTCCAGTTTATTTTTTTAGACTAAGAGCAGAGTATGAAAGTCACAGCCAAAGCACTTGTAAAAGGCCCAGGATGGGTGGGGACCACAGAGGGTGGGCAGGGCAGGTCCTGGGAGTTGGTTCCAGGAGCAAGGCTAAAAGGGAGGGGCGTTGTTGTCTCAAGGTCTCCAAAAGTGTCTGTGCGTTGCATAGGTCCTGTCTTCACAGAAGACAAAAGAGGGGCCAGGGGGTCCCCCGGGGGGCCTAGCCTGGTGGGGAGGTGTCTAAAGCTGGAAGGGGAAGTCAAGAAGGGCCGGGGTTAGGGAGGAAGAGGGACTCTGTCTGTCTGTACATTATATATAGAGATATAGAGTCTATACATGCCTGCCTGGCACCCCAATGCCCACCCCCTTGCCATCCTTGTCCACTACCTGTCTCCCCAGGGGTGTCTACTTGTAAACTTGGGTTCAATCCAAACCACAATCCTTCGAGCGGGAGGGGGAGGAGAACGTGCTTATTGCTGTAAACAGGGGGAGGGGGCAGCGGGTGGTGCCACCCTCCCCTATCGAGCCCCCTCCCCATGCTCTGCCCCAGGAGGAGGGTGACCTGGCACCTCCCATGCTTCAGCTTGCTCTCTCTGGGGCACATCTGTCTCTCTGAGGGGACAATGGGGGAGGGCACCAGGAGCAGGGAGAGGTACGAGGGGGCAGGGAGTCCTGAGCACTACCCTTCGTTGCCCCCGGTTTGGTACCAAACATTACCAGAGGCACAAGGCCACCTGGGAGCTGTGGCTGTCCCCGTGCCTGGCCCAGTGCAGTGCCCTTAACCGAGGGGGGCAGAAGGGGCGGGCACAGATGTATGTGTAGACCCCAGTTTCAGCCGTGGAAAGGTACAGGCCCCACAGCTAGGCGTCCCTTGGAGAGCCCATGGCTCCCTGCCCCTTCTTGGCCCCACCCATCTCTCACTGCCAAGTAGGGGGCAGAACTAGGAGGCCAAGAGCATCATGAGGAAGAAGGCGATGCCCACGGCCAGAGGCAGGTGCTCCCGCTTGGGGCTGGTCCCGCTGATGCTCTTCTCCAGCTTGGGTACCTGGGGGTTCTCTCCCTCGAAGTCTTCTGCGGACAGATGAACAAACAGACACACTGGTGAGGGTTGGGCCGCGTGCTGGAGCAGGGGCACACGGCAGCGGCAGCAGCAGTGGAGCTGGGGACGTGGCCTCCCATGGGGGCAAGAAGGACTGGTGTCCTAGGGAAGGCATGCAAAATGAGCAGGCACCAGCGGAGGGCTGCGGTCCCAGCAGTGGCCACCAGAGGGCGCTGCGCAGACTCACCCAGCACGTTGATCTTCACATTGGGGCCCATGGTGAACAGGGGGAGGGTGGGGACCGGCTTCTCCCCGGAGTGCGATGCTGCGGGGTGGAGTGCGGGTGGGGAGAGAGGAGGGGGGGAGAGTCAGGGCCAGGACCCCCTGCCCCTGCTACAGCGGGGGAGCAAACTCCCGTCGCCTATGCCCTCCACCCCTGCCCCCAGGAAGCCCGGGGTGCCCCAAAGCAGGGGAGCGGAGGATGGGGTGCAGTGGAAGCCGACGACACTCACTGGAGGCGCAGCAGACGAACACCTTCATCCTTAGACACTTCCAGTGCAGGTTGTGGGTGGGCGTGGCTGGGGAGAAGACGGAGCCTGAGTGGTAGGCGCCCCATTTATGCCCAGCATCTGTCCTCGCCTGCGGCTAGCTGCCCCCTTGAGTAGATACCTGCCCTTTGCACACTGGTCCCTGTGGCTCTGATATCCTCCCTAGGAGCCCATTAGTCCCCCCCCTCCAAAATGTGAGGACTCCAGAAAAGTGACAGACTCCAGAATGTCTATCACAAAAACTCGACGGCCCAGACTCCAAAGTCCTTTCTTAGTATCACCACCTCCTCTGATCTGGAGCCCCGAGGCCCCGGACCCTCGGCTCTCACTGTTAGTGACCAAAGGGATTCCCTCACCCCACCCCCAGCCGCTTGCTCTGACCTCAGTCTCCAGCCCGCCCGCACTCACAGATGTAGTAGTACTCCTGGCCGGCGTGGAACTCGTAGCCCAGCGAGAAGGCGCTGTAGCGCTGGAACTTCTCTGAGAACTTGATGGGGCTGTGCGGGGCGTGCGGCCGGTTGCACTCCCAGCGCTTGAAGCCCTGGCTGGCGTTGCAGGTGCGGTAGCCACTGCGGCTCACCATGTACAGCACGTACTGCTCCGCCCCGCCGCCCGGCCCGGGCCCCGCCCCAGGGCCCGCCCCCGAGCTGTTGTAGTGCGGGCAGTAGATGTCCAGATAGTCGTTCACGTTCACTTGCACGGTGTAGCCCTCGCGCCGCAGGCTGGGGGAGAGCAAGCGGGTCAGGGAAAAGAAACCCTACAGTCATCCCGCTTTCCGTGCCGCCGGGGCGCAGACCAGCCCCGGGGCTTCCTGACTTTGCCTCTGTTTTTCCCAGCTGTGTATCAGTGCCCAGGGCTCTGCAGCCGGCAGTCAGCTGTGCCCAGCCCTCGGTGCCCTCGCCTTCCGGGGCTGTCCTCCTCCTTGTGGCCACCAGAGGGCAGCAGAGGCGCAGGGAAGCCCTGCGCCACCAAAGGAGGAGAAGAGCGAGGGGCGGGGGAAGTAGGGAACTTACGCTTCGGTTGCCACAGAAACGGCGCAGGCACCAGCGACTCCCAGACCCAGGCCCGGATTTCCTCCGTCCATCTCCCATCCCGCACCAACCGGGATGAGAGACGGAGGCGATGGCAGCGAAGCAGGGAAGGCGGCAGGGAGCCTTCCGTGGGACACACACCCCCTCTCCATCGATTCCCAGCGTATTTCCTTGCCGGTCCGCCCAAGGCCAGTCCAACAAGACCTGCCCTCCCAGACGTGCGTGGTACTTCATGCATGTACACGCACAGGTTCCATGGCACACACACAAATATGTCCACCGCCCACTCAAGGTGCATACTCAGAGAAGGGAGGCTGCACGTGTGCCAAGCCGCTGGCCAGTATCGGCTGATCCGAGCAATCTCAGGGCCCGAGGATCTCGACACATAGCAATATTACTGGCCTCTACTGAGTCCCAGCTACCTCATCCCGAGGCCATGGACCACTGGGTCTCCAATACAACTGACCAGGGCACCGGGGGGCTCAGCACCAAGCCCCTTACAGCATCGTGCCAAGCGGCCAGCACTCTTGCCTCATCACACACCTCCCTCCTCCACTTGGGTGGCACTGTCCCCATAGCCAGGCTAGGTAGAGCAAGGGGCACAATACCCAGACAAGATGGCTGTGCCTCGTACTTCAGTATCATCTCTGGGACAAAGCAGCAGATGCTGGGTCTCTTGTCATCCCCATCTGCCTTGCTAATCACCATCAAAGTGTTGGTCCGAATACCCTTGGTGGTGGTACAGAGGGGTGTAGGGATGGAGGACAGAAACTCCAAGGAGCATTCCTTACCCCTGTTTCCTGGGGTAAGAATGCATACACATGGGCAGTGAGATAAAGGACAGTGGACCCAGGGAGCCCTGGGGTACCTAGAAAATGTGAAAACTGGGGTCCATAGTCCCTGGGAGTAGGGGAGGGGGGCTGGCTCTCTATGTCACCAGACACCACCCAGTTTTATAAACAGTAATTAGGAAGATGAGCTTGGTCTCTGAATCCCTCCCCATGCCTGACTCTACTTCTCCAGCTTTACCTGGGCTGCCCCCCCCTTCCCAAGTACCCCTTCCATGCCTAGCAGTGAGGCAGATGGGTGGGAGCTGGTTTTGGGCATCCAAAGAGATGGGCACAGCCTCCTTGAATCATCAGACATGCCACCAGTCCCACTTGGTTCCCATGGGAGTGACAGGTCACTCGGCCCCTCCCTGGCTCTGGCACCCAGGTGGGCAGGAGTCTCAGCCTGGGGCACTGAGAGCTGGAAAACGGGTTAGACCAGGCCTGGCTCCCAGCCACCACCCCAGCATTGCCTGTCCATCTCAACCCTGTATTCTCCAATTCCTCCCTCAGGCTTTGGGGAGGGGGCTGCCAGCATTCAGTTCGAAGCCTGAAGCAGACGCACAGACACAGTGTGGCCTCTGTCCTAGAGTTGGTCAATGATTACAGTTCCATTCTGAAGCAGCCTCTCCCCGGTACCTCTCCCTGCTGCCACCCAGTTCCTCCTACCACACACCCCATTCCTGAGGGAGCAAACCAGCTCCAGAGTCCTACTCTGAGTCCTAGTCTGAGTTCCCTCAACAGGGTGGGACCAGTTCTATAAAAAAGGTGGCTGGATGGCCACAAAAGAATAGAAGCCACCTCTTATCGATTGATTCCTGTGTTCGTGGCAGAAAAAGTCCCCAAGATACACCCTGAATCTAGGCATGTGGCAGGAAGACCTGCTTGGAAGGGTGGCTGTGCCTAGTTGGTGTCTGGTGGACAGGAGTGAGAAAGGCTGAGTGCCAGACGTCCTGGCCACAACTGCTAGGAGACTCGACCTGTCTGCTTGGCTTGGGGCCCTTTAATTGAATCTGTCACGTTCTCTGCCCCGCAGGGCAGAAGCAGGTGCCGCTAGGCCTCTGCACCTAGCCCGCCCTGGGGTGGACTGGGTTGGGTCCTGCCCCTCTGACAGCTCTCTGTTCCTCCCCCACTTTACTTCCCACCTCTGCGCAGAAAGGCTAGTGTCAACACACCTGTCTGGAGCTCGCCCCTCGCCCATCACCCTGTTATTTTAGTCTCTCCTGGTCGCATCACTTCAGGCACAACGCAAGCCCTCTTACTGAGTGGAGAGGATGCGCGTCGGGGGAGTAGGGAAGGCGCACACTTCTCCCCCCGGGGCAATTAGGGGACGGTAAACAGGGTGTCTAACAAGACCAGGGAGTAGGGAAAGGATCCCAAGCGGCGGCGAACTTGTTAAATTCCAGCCCCCGCCCGAGACGCGGGATGAAGAGTTACAGGAGTGGAGGCGGAGAAGGGCTGTAAGGAGAGGCTTTTCCCTCCAGCGCGCGCCCCCGAGGCTGCGCGCCGCCTGCCCGAGAGCAGGCGAGGCCCGACCACGTGTGCGCGGCGTGGGCCCGCGCGCCAGGGCTCCGGGTGGCGGTGGCGCGGACCATCAGCGCGGCGCGTGCACGCTGACACCCTGCGCCCCTCAGTGTCCTCGGCCTCGACGCCCCGCCGGCCCCAGCCCTGCCCGCCCCTTGCGGGGCCTGGGGTTCTCCAGCCCACAGGGTCGCGCGCTGAAAAACAGCGCGTCCGATCCCCCCACCCCTCGCCCCTGCGACAGCGGCGGCGGCGAAGGTTTATTGATCTGCAGCGGCGGAGAGGAGCGAGAGACCCGCCGAAGGCGAGACGCGCAGAGATGGGGTGGGAGAGACCCAGAGCGGGGACGCGAACAGAGACTGGAATCACCGCGAGCGGGAGAGGAAGCCAGAGACCGGGAGAGGGAGGGAGAGAACGGGAACGAAGCCCTAGAAATCGGGGAGACTTAGAGGCCGACTCAGAGGCCCACAAACAGCAGGGGACAGAGACGCAAAGGAGAGGAGAGGGACGCAGAGGGCGCAGAGCAGAGCTCGGCGATTGGGAGGCCACAGTGGGAAAGACCACAGGGCATTCAGTCGGGCCTCAGCAAATATTTGCTGAATGAATGTGTGAATGAAAGCCATCAGCAACTGATACATTTCAGAGGTAAAGACAGGTTGGGAGACAGCTAGAGAAAGATGTTCCCGAGGCTTCTGGAGACAGCGACGAGTACCAACACCTTTGCCCGATTCTGCAAAGAAATGAAGCACGGCAGGGGCAGGTATTTGGCCATCAGTCCGCATCCAAATTCAATTTCAGGCTCAGGGGACTCCTTGTCCTCACACTCCCATGCTTCCCTCCGACACAGTCCTCACATCCCTAGTTTCTGGGCCAGGTTGGGGACAGGCTTCGCCTACTCCAGAAGAGTACAGAGAGGCTGAGTGGGGGCCAAGACTGGATTGCGGCCCTTGCGCGGGGACCTGCCCCGGGTCTGTCAAAGGAGGCTGCCACACGTGTCCCACCAGCACCCTCCCACGTGACCCGGGGGTGGGGTCGTAACCCCCACGTGACCCCAAGGGGCAGAGACCCTCCGCACGTGACGGGAGGTGGGAGCCCAGAGCCCTGTTCACGTGACTGGGGGAGGAGCACGGAAGCCTGTGGCTGGCCGGCCCCGCCCCCAGCTCCCGGGCGCTCTCCACTCCCGGCTCCCGAGCACGTCGCTTGCACGATTTATGGGGCCGCGGCTGCCGCAGTGAGGGAGCCGGGGAGCCGGGCGCAGCGGCAACAAAGGCCCGGGGAGCGAGGCGGGGGCAGCGGCGGCTCCAGCCCGGTGCGCGCCCCCTCCCTCCTCTGCCGGCCCAGGCCCGCGCGAGAGTGGAGAGGGCTGAAAGGAGGCACCCGGAACCCGGCTCCCCACCCCCTTCCGGAGCTGTCACCTGCGCCCAGGTGTATGCGGGGGAGGTGGCCGGATCGGCACCCTCTCAAGGCGATTCCCGCATCCCCGCGGAACATGGGGGTGCCCCGAGGGTGGTGGGGAACTCGGCGCCCCTCACCTGCGAGCTCTCCTTGCGCGCCATGCTGTAGCGGGGCGAGGGTCGGGTTGTGGGTCTAGGGGCGAGGGGCGCCCCAAAGAAAGCAGGGGAGTCAGCCTCAGCGTCCCCCGAGATCTCGGAGTCCCGCTCCGAGGGGGAGGGGCTGCATCCCCACCCCCGTGGTTTCCAGGGAAGCGAGAGGGGGGCGTCGTTGGCTCATCCCCACCCCCAGTCTGACACTCTAGGCGCGAGGAGGGGGGGAGGCGCAGAGCCCCAAACAACAAAGAGCGGAGCGGCGAGCGCAGCCCCTCCCCTATAAGGTTGGGGGTCGCGACAGCCAGGCCTTCCCGTACCCGCCCCCCCCCCGGATCTTGCCATTTGCTCCCTAGTCGACCCAGGCTGGGGAACCAGAGGCTGAGCTGCTGCCACCGCCCGGGCAGGTGTGACAGTGACCCCCGCGTCCCCAGGGATCCCCCACCAACGCGCAGACACACTCAGGGAGGCCAAGGTGATATCCACAGCAGCTCACCGGGGAGGAGAAGACAAGGGCAGCGAGGACTGCGTGGGGGGCACCTGGCCTCCACGCCGCACACCCTGGGAAACTGCACGGCCGCCCTGACACCCGCCCAGACCGCGGCGGCGCCGACAGCCACACAGCCAGACGCGGCTGGCCACGCGGACACCGGCGCAGCCCCCTCCCCGCCAGTGCCCGTTCCCACCCCAGACGATCGCCGACGCAGACACACAAATCACACAGTCAGACACACGCGCATTGACAGCCGCGCACGCCTGCTCACACTCGGTGCCACACGCCATCCTCAGCCCGGGTGTGTGTGTGCGTGTGACATGCCGACATCTCCCCCTACCTCCTTCCCTCTACCGGCTCCCTACGTTCCCATCCTAACCGAGCAGCACCGCCAGGGCCTCCCAACTCAGCGACCCTGCCCCAGCGCACCGCAGCCGAATTTCCCCACATCGCTGGCAGCGCACCCCACTCCGTTCCGGGGAGGCGCTCTTCAAGATTCTCAGCCTCAGCTCTGGACCCCACTTTTAGAAGCAAGAGTCCAGGGCAAAACCCCTGGAAACCCTCGTGGCCAAAAACAGGTCATCCCTGACCCCCTTATGCGGCGGTCCATCCCCAGAACACTGGTGTACCCAAGACCCCAGCCCAGCTAAAGGAACTGAAAATGGGGGGCCGATAGGTCAGGAGAGTGCTGTTCCAGCGGCGGGGGTGGAACAGAAGCTGAGATGGGGAGGAGGCCCCAACGACTGCTCCTCAAGACCCGAGCGCTTCTTACTGCACCCCAACAGCCTCACTTAGACACCCCCACCCCGAGTTTTACAGACACCCACAGAGTGCATTCCCTGGCCCCCAGCCTACAGTTCCGCTCCCACAGGACTTCCCAGGCCCCAGCTCCCCCTCTCACGGACCCGGGACGCGCGGGCTCCCCGGGCCCAGACTCACTGCTGGTTGGAGCTGTTCCAGTACACCGCATGCCGGTTCCCCAGCGCCCCCCCGGGACCCTGGGCCAGCAGCGGCAGCAGCGGCACGGGCACGAGCAGCAGGAGCAGCAGCAGCGGAGCCGCCGCCATCCCCGGAGCCGCCGCCGCCGCCGCCCCCCGACTGAGCCCCGCGTTCCCGGCTGCTCCGCTTCCCAGCTCCCCGCCGCCGCCGCCGCCGCCGCCGCCGGCCCCCAGCCTCAGGCCACGCCCACAGCTCGGCTGTCCGCCCTCTGGGGCGCGCCCCGAAGCCCCACCCCTAGCGCGCTCCCGTCAGGCCACGCCCCACTGGCGCGGGGAGCGCGCTCGCTTGCGGGAGATAGGGTAGTGCTGCTCCTGGAAGACTACTGGTTCTTGCCTCCCCTTTGCTTAGGTTGTTTGCTATAGCTGGTCCCGGGCCTGTTGCTCAGGAGGCAGGAAATCCAAGGAGAATGTGGTGGGAGACCGAGACTGGTTATGGGCCCACTCATTTCTGGGACAGAGTCAGAGAAAAAGGACTGGACCCCTCCTCTTTGTACATGCTGACACTTTTCTCCCATGTCCCAGGTGGGCACAGAAGGCTTTTGGCTGGTACTGACGACCTAAAGCCCCCCGCTGAGGCTTGAAGCCTATTTTTGTTGTTGTTTGTTCTGTTTTTGAGGTGAGGTGGAGGGGCTCAGTCCCCCAACAATGTCAGTACTGCGTGCAGGAAGGGCTTTTTGCTGTCTAGGGCCGCAATCAGGAGAGGGGAATAGAGGAGCCAGCTGGAACCAAGTAGGCTTTGCAAGACTACCCACCTACAAAGGGTGCCTCATTTCCTCTGGCAGGCCACTCCTGGTACCTCCACTGATGTTCCCAGGCATTCTCAGTGGAGCAGTTTCTACTCCCATAGATGCAGACCCAGAGGGCACAGGGCAGGCACCTTGTGTTTCAGCTGTGCCACAGTCATTGTTCTCTGAGGACAGCCGGAACCCCAACACACACACTCCACAAGGGCACAAACACCCAGAGGCAGAGAACCCAGAAATATGAGCATTTATCACACAGCCCAAGACATGCACAAAGGTCCTTCCAGACAACTAGGAATGAGTAGAAACAAAGGCCAATAGACACACGTATGTAGAAGCACACACTCAGTCCTCATACACACGCGCACACACACGCAGAATGACTCACACTGTAAACCTATATGCACCCTCTGACACACTATTCACACTTCTTTTCCTTGGAAGTGGGAATTCCAAGAAGGATTCTAAACCCAGACCTAGTAGGATTGTCTCTTAAGGCTTCTCCTTTGGAGAGGTGCAGACTAAGATTGACCTGGTAGAATCCATCTGGCCTAACTGGGTCTCAGCACCTATGCCAATCACCTGTGCCCCTAGAGACAGCTTGTGACACTATTTGCTATTGCGCTGCCCTAGCAAGGACTCAGTACTCTCCATCTGCTTATCAGGACAGGGTCCGGGCCACAAGACAGCCTCATGTGCTGGGTTTGGGAGAAGGGTATTGTCTGTCTTCCAGAACAGGCTCTGTGCCTCAGTGCTGCCAGGCAAGTGCAGGCTCTGTCCTCTCTTGGCTCCTCTCCACCCTAGGAGATCTCTCCTTTCTTCTCAGGAGCCCAGAGATAAATTAGGCCCTTTGGGATAGGAGAGGGGGACTTTGCAAAGAGCTCCCTTGCCCCCAGACTCCTCATCCCTAGAGAGATGGGTTTCACCCAAATGATTCTCACCTGCCTACTTCAGAAATCACTAATACCAGGCCTGCCCCCCTAGGCCCTGCTCCCCAAAGCTTACTTCTTTAAGACTCACAATTGGCAGAGGAACTGTACATATTTATATTGGGCAAGGGCTTGAAGGTTTTAGTCTAGGACTTTAGATAAGAGTTTTAAAACTTTCTGTTCCTGCTTATAGAATCTAGGTCCTGTTGAACCATATGAGCCCAGATGCACTTTTTGTTTGTTTGTTTTTTGAGACAGAGTCTCACTGTGTAGTCCAGGTTGGCCTCAAATTTGCAGTGATCCCTCTTGCCTCAGCCTCCCGGGTGATGGGATCACAGGCATGCATCATGCTTGATCCAGATATACCTCTTTAGAGTTGAGCCCTCCCAAGCTCCCACCAGTAATAACTGAATCCTTCCCCCCTTTAATCTGGAGTTTTCCCTCTAGAATGTAAACTGCTCTCTATAAGGTTTTAGTCTGGTGTTTAAATTGTGAGGCCCAGGCCTGTCTGGATAAGATCTGGTGGGTGCTGTCTGTTTAGGCGCTGTTCAAGATGCTGCTAGCTGATTTGGGCCTTTGTAAGGCTTTAAAAAGGACCCCACTGTGTATGTCCATCCTTAGGGTGCATCTCAGCAAACAGGGCCTTTGTGCAGAAACAAATGCGCTGCTTCCTTCATTAGGAGGTGTCCTGTGTCTCCCCATCTTCGTGAGGGAGTTTGGGTTGATGTCAGCTTCTTATTGCACCAGTATGACCTCTTTGTACTGTGTGCAACCTGCATGACTGTATGTGGCAGCTCTGTCTACACAGTATTAACCTCCAGCAATACTGCCCACGCCTGTCTACAGGCCTCTTCCCGTGGGGTCAGGCTTCTGCAGAAGGCTACTGCAATCTTATACAGGCTCTGTATAAGACTGGAACCACTACCCATCTGAAGGCCCAGGCCTCTCTCTGTGGCATTTGGGTCCTAAAAGGATCAAGGCCTTTGTCAATGGTGTCTAGGCCTTTGATTATATCTGGGACTCAAATCATTCTTGACTGTGACCTATAGTAGGACATGGATTTGCACTGTGGTACAACCTGTGTGTGTGCACCCACATACGTATGTACACAGTCACTGAATATAATGTGTACTTGAAACAGTAAGTTTCATGAAGCAATAATTATCTTTATTACAGAGAATGGGCTCATATTTTCTTCTGTTTTTATTTTAAAAGTAGAGGAAGAAGAAAAAAAGAGGATGAAAAAGAGGAAGAAGGGGGATGAGGAAGAGGAGGAGAAGTGGTTGAGGCCCATCCAACTGATTTCTTGACTTCCCTTCCCCTAGTAGGTCTCAACCTAACCTATGACAGATGAAGTAAGGCCAGGTTGGAGTCCTTTTCATGGGGTTGATCGGCTCTCAGGGCCTCAGGCCTCCTTTCTCCTCACCTGTAGGCTCTGCCCTGAGCTTACAGAACACACTGGCTGCCATGATGGCTCTGGGAGCACTGAGCTTGGGTTCCCTGGGAGCTCACTCACCCATCCCCAGGGCCCAAGGAAACAGGGAGCTGAGCAGGTCTGGGGCAGAGGGAACTCTCAGCTGTGTGGCCCAAGGCAGCTTCTGGGACAGCGGGTGGCAACCGCAAAGCTGAGCTGTGTTCAATAAATCATGGAGGCTAGGGCCTGGGGGAGGGGGAGGCTGGGAGGCAAGAGGGGCTATGGATAAATAATTCATTAAACAAATAAACCAGGAGGCTGTGAGATGGAAGATCAGGCCTCATGTGAGCAAGAAAGGCAACTGCCAGCTCCAGACATGAAATATTCACAAGTTCTACACCTCACACAGGGCCCATGTGTGTGCCCCAGTCCAGGTGGGCTGTCGGTGCCCTCCTAACATGGGAATCTGGGTGCCAGCAGAGAGGACAATGCATGTGTCTTCTGGATTCCTGGGGTGTCTGCCTAGCTCTGGGGCACTGACCTCCCTGAGCTGACATGGAACACGCATATGAGGATACAGGGACACGATGCACTGAAGAGTGATCCAGGACACAGGTGATAAGACTGGAGGGCTTGGTGAGAGAAGTCAGGGTGTAATAACTAGAATCCTAGCCATGCCCTGATTCCTCTACTGAGTCCTACAAGCAAGAGGCCTGGAGCAGGGCGAGTGTCACCCTGGGCGAGTGTGGGAGTCATCTGAAGCTGCTTGGAGAAAAGCTGGGAGGGAGGCTGCACAGCTTCAGAGCACAGACTCAGGTTCAGGCTGCAGCTCGGCCAGTCACTGGCATGCTCTTCACTAACTTCCCTGCCTTCCCACCTGTGCAATGGGGATAATACTACCCCACCTACTTGCGGAGTAAGGTCTACAGTGTCTGAGGTGGTAGAGTGTTTGTCTAGCATTTGTGAGGCCCTAGCATTTGTCCCAGCACTGAGGAAAGAAATGTTTGGAAAGTTTATCTTTTAAAAATGTCCTGCCCTGCCTGATGACGCACACCTGTAATTCCAGCACTCAGGAGGCTGAGGCAGGAGGATCCCTGCAAATTTGAGACCAGCCTGGGCTATGTAGTGAGTTTAAGACCAGCCTGAATGGGGCTGGGGATTTAGCTCAGCAACATAAAGTGCCTGCCTTGTGGTTGCGCAGTTGTGAGTTCAATCCATGGTAGCAAACAAAACAAAAAACAAAAAACAAAAAGACCAGCCTGACTACATAGTGAGACCCTGTTTAAACAAAACAAAAACTGAAACTAGTGCCCTTGCTTGAGACTGTGGAAGAAGGGGTCCCTGACATCTTCCTCAGATTTTAGAGCCTTTTCTTAAGCTCCTAAAGCTCTCCTTAGATGCAGACCTTCATTCTGTCTTGATGAAGACAGAGCAGAGGCATCTGAACAGTGTTATAGCCCCACACCACTCCATAATCCTTTACTGCCAGAACCCTGGCCTTTGCCCTGTGCTCAGGGTTAAGGGCTTCCCTGGAAAAGATAGCTATGCCTGGGCAAAGCCCAGAAAAGTAGCATCCCAGTGTGGGTGGGGAGAATCAAGTCTGGAGGGAACCTCACAGGGCCAGGGTGGAGTATTTGGCAGCTTCCCAGTAGGCCCCAGCATTCCCCAGCCCTCTGTGTCCCCTGGAAAGGATCCCTCCTGCTAAAGAGAGCCAGCAAACAGGTCTGAGCCAGCCTGCTCCTCTGCAGACAGAAGAGGGCTGAGCTGGGGGAGGGGGCCTGGGATATCAAAAGGGAGGATGGCTGTAGTGCCCTCAACCTGCATCTCCTCTGGGGGTCAGGGACAAAGGGGCCTACTGCCTGGGTACCTCCTATCACCATGGCTGGGGCCTAGAGCTTTGCCTCCTTTGGCCAGCTTGCTGCTACATGGGAGCCAGGGGCCTGGGCCTCTAGCTGCGAAGATGCCTTCCCACTCCTTCCCAGGGAGCCAACATCACTTTCCACTTCCCCTCCCCTGGGCTGGGCAGGTTCAGGCCAATCTGCACAAGAGCTTCACAGCAACATTGATCTGTAACAAACCACAATGTGTGTTCAGGAGAAGGGATTCCAGACAACATCTCACACACACACACACACACACACACACACACACACACACACACAGATACAAAATAGCTCTGCTAGAGCAGACACCAACAGTCCTGAAAACACTTCTAAACAAGGACCTGCACTGTGTCAGACATCCAAACAGGGAGGTACACATCTCCTCCCTGTCATAAACTATGTCCTTCAAAATCAAACCCTTCTTTGATGGCCCATTTTCTGTGTGTTCCCATAGCATTTTATATGTAACTTGATATTAGCATCTGCACTTGGCATTATAATTATTCATTGCCCAGTCTGTCTCTGAAGATTCCTTAAGGGAAGGAAGGGATCCTGTCTTATGCAAGTGTGTATCCCTAGCATACACCATGCAGCCTGGTATTTAGTTAGTGGGAGTAGGTGAGATGCTTAATAAGTAATTGTGAATCGATGAACAAAACCATAGATGCATACAGAGGACATCCATTCCTAGCATCCCACAGGAGCCCACAGAGCATAACTAGTGCATTGTGCAAAGCCTCCAATCCTGCCCCCTTGTCTGCAAGGGCCCTGACCTCAGTGCCTCGAGAGGTTCCTCAAGGGCCTCCTTTCCCCTCCTCCCTCAGTGTGAACCCATGAATTTGAGTTCCACCTGAGGGCCAGTAGGCAAGGTAAGGGTTAATGACACCTCATTAGTGTTTAATTGAAGTAAGGAAGCTGCAGGGCACCAGACAGGTGGGCAGGGCTGCCTCTCACTAGAGCCAGGCATCCCTGGTTCCAGTATCTCACCAGGAATGTGGGTGATTTGGCCCTGGAGACCCTCAACCCAGCTGGGCACCTCCCCCTACCACTTGCCTTGCCAATTCAGTCTCCAGGCAGTACAGACCAGCACTCCCCATCTGTCACCAAACATCCAGAGGGGGAGGCAGCCTCCCATCCTTTCTCCTTTAGCTAGGCTTTGCCCCACCTACCCCTGGAGACGCTGGAGAATGGGAGGAGGGGTAGGTGTGGAGTTGGACAACTGAGGAACAGATTAGAGGGTCACTGAGGGATGGATTCCTCATACAGATGAGCGACAGGGCTGGTGATGTGGAGATGTCTGCCAATTTGACCTTAAATGAAGAGAATACAAATGAGATGCAGACGATATGCAGATGAACACAAAGATTTCAGAACTGACATTCCTGGTGGCGGCAGCAGCTCTGCACCCAGGACCCCAACGCACTTGCCAGTACTCCCCTCCAAAGCTTTCTGGACCAGGAGCTTTGACCATTCTTTTGAGTAAGAAAAAGATCTTTAAAAAGATAAGAGCTTGGTTGGCCTAGGGCTTCAGGACCTGGGAATCTGAGCTCCATTCAGCTTTCTCACTCCATCCCTGGCATCCACCTAAGCTGCCACAGCTCAGGCAGCCACTACCCTTACTCACGCTGGGCTCCGGCGTCGGTTGCTATGGGGACCCCTCTAGATTTCCAGGCCTGAACCAATGGCCACTACCGCTGATGACCTCATGCCCCAGGTCCCGGTATTCTATTGGCTCTTTGGAAGCCACCGTGCACTCTTTTCAACTGTGTCAATGCTGGGGATCCCCCATGACCCCAGTTAGTGGGGCTGACTGAAAGAAGGGTGCTTGAGGAACTCTCAGTGGGCTGAATGAGTGAATAAGGGCCGAATGAAAGTGACAAAAGAAAAAAAGGACAGAGTTACAGAAAATGATCAAAATTCCTGGTTTAGTCTCAAGGGAAAACGAGCCATTTGCAACTCCCAAAAGGGTGACGGAAGATCCGGGTCGCCAGAGATTCGGGCGCAGACCAGGGAGATAGGGCGAGGTAAAGAGGAGTGGAAATTTCGCATGTTTCTGGGAGAGACCGAGACAGGCCCAGCAAATTGAGGGCCCCACCCTCAGCCGCCTAGTGCCGCTGCTGCCGAGTTTAGGGGAGTTCAGTGACGCCCCAAAACTTGCAAGCCCGGCTATCCTCCTGGAACCGCGCCCCGGAACATGCCTCAGGGACTTCTCCTGGGTAGGGCTGGGAGCCCGGAAGTCCGCCCAGCCCCCTTCAACCTGTCTGAGCCCAGAGGTGGACTTAGTCCTACGTCCCGGGAGGGAAGCGCCCCGAGTCTCAGCCAGCCTCCCGCGCTGTGAGGCCGGAAAATGTAGGAGGGCCGGCTGGGCCCGAGCGCCGGCGGGGAGGGCTGGAGTTAGTGACCCCAGCCCAGCTCCGGACGCCAGCCGCTGCCCACGTCTCCGCCCTCGCACCCGCAAGGGAGCCGGCGGCCGGCGAGGGTGTGCAGAGTCTGCGTTCAGCGCGCGCTTCTGACAGGGCTAGAGCGTGTGGCCCAGCGCGCCCGGCAGCCTGCGCCCGCGTCCCTCGCACATGCGTTCTTATCGGTGGCGGATCTGCGCGCAGGCCCGGCTCGCGAGCGAGCGCGTCCGCCTTGGTCCGCGAAGAATGGGTGTCTGGCGCAGCTGGGAGGGAGCAGGGTGAGACCTCGAGAGTCTGGAACCCAGAACTGGAGCTGGTCAATCTTGGTCCCCTCCTACCTCAGCCTCCGGATGGTTTCTCTGGTGAGGGGCGGAGGGAGCTGGAGAATCGGTTTCCATGGCAACATATAGACACCCTCCTGGATAATGGTATGGACGGAACTTGAACCCTGGATCAGAAGATCCAGCCTGCAGTTCCTCCTTCAGCGCAAACTTCACCCTCCCGCGCCCTAGCCCATCGCCCCCGCTAAAAATCTAGGTTTGGTGTGAGGGTCCTAACACACAAATCCGCAAGCACCCCCGCGCTTCAAGACACGGCATTTTCTCAAAGTAGCCTCATGAGGACGACGGATTGAGCAAGTCTCCTCTGCCCAACGCGCTGTCTGCCACTCCCCGCCTCAGCCAGAGCCGTGCAATCAACAGAGGACAACCAGAGTGGGAGGACATTGGTGGTAGGGGAGTGGGCCCACCCCTCTTCCAAAGAGCGACCGGGTCTGACCTAGGCGCGCAAGGGGCTGGGTGCGACTTTGCAGTCTCCAGCGTCCTGGTGCCCTCCGGTCTCCGGATCCCCTGGCTCCCTCCCCCCATGTTCACACGCTGCCTCTTGCTGCCGCAGCCAGGCCGAACTAATCAGCAAGACATCCACCTATCGATCGCTGGCTCAGGGCCAGGCGGGCCGGCACCTTGCCAGCGGAGGCTGTGGGGCACCGGGGTAGGTAGGGCACAGCTGCAGGGGAAGAGAAGAGGCTTTCCCTGGCTCCACCCGGGACCCAGTTCGGAAAGAGGGCCCCAGTTGGACTTGGGGGTATCACAGTCTCGCTCTGGCTGAGAGCTAAGGGTGCCTCCCTCCTCAGCCCCACCCCTCCTTCTTATAAAAGGCAAGAACAAAGCGGCTGCTGGGGAAGGAGGCTTTGATCTGACCCCACCTTCCCAGTTTTAGGCCAGGCATTGCCCAGAGTGCCAGAGAGGAAGCGGGCCCAAGCATTCTGAACCCAGGTGGTGTCTTGCTGCCCCTTGCTTTTGCCTCAGCACCCTGCTAGGTGCTGCCAGGGCTTGGGCAGTGCCCCAGGTGGGTGGGCTGTCAGGAACATCTGCCCCTCCTCAGCACAGAAAACCAGGGAGGTGAGAGAAGATGCCAAGCTCCACAGCTGCTCCTGGCATCCACTCTGCACTGCCCACAGGGGTGCCCACTAAGGGCTGGCATGGAGGTCAGGCCAAGCCAAGCTGGGAGCACTGCAGGGAGCCCTGGTGTCTTGAGCAGTGTCTGAAGGCAGTCAGTAGGCTAGGGAGGCCAACACCGAGAGAGGGGTGGTTTATTGAAGGTTTGGTCCAGACACTTATAAAAATACAAACTGGCATGAAATGCAACCTCATGGCAAGTCTGTCTTCATAGAAGACAAGTGAGTGACTCCCTGGGGCAAGGCAAGGTGCTACCCCTGGGAAGAGGCCCATTGGGCAAGGTGGCAGGGCTTCACCTTTGCCCTGAGCCAGAAATCCAATCCACCTATTCCCAAGTCTTCAGCCTTGGTCCCTGGTGGCTCAAGGATCTGATCCAGTTCAACCAAATCCTGATCTTCCTGGGGAAGGGAGTAAGACCATCTAAGCAGCTGACAAAGTCCTTGTTTGTCCTGCTTCTGCCTGGGTGCCCAGGAAAGTCTGTAGCTCCCTCAGGGTTCCTGGTTCCTCTTCAGCCTGTGACAAGGACAGGCACCCGCAGGGTTCACACAGACCTTCTGGTTCCCCATCAGTGCTCCATCTGGCTTGCCTGGCGGGGCATCCCCCTGTGCAGGTAGCAGGCACCTGTCCTCCAGGGGGTGTTGGAGAGTTCTGGCTCCTTGGGGCCACAGGAGGATCTCCTTCATTCACAGAACTCGCAGGAGACGCAGGATTGGGAGCAACAGCAGTAGCAGGAGACAAAGCGGGGTAGGAGTGTGTCGCCCTCGCCACCCAGATGTGCCGCTCTCTCCAGGGCTCCCCACAGGATGGGCTGACTCAGACCCTGTGAGGGGGAGGTGAGCACTGCTGGGTGCCCTCACTTCTTCAGCAGGTCCTCCCTATCCCTCCCATTTAATAGTTCACTTGAGTCTCCTTCTTCAGGGTTTCCCAGACAAGCCACTGCCTTCCCAGGGTCAACTTCCTAAGCCTCAACTTCCCAGTTTCCCCCTAAAACGAAGACTATCAACAGTCTCCTCAATTTCAAGACTCCTCCATTAGAGACAACCAGTCTAGCTAAGGCCTTGCCCCTACAGACCCCTTTCTCTGGATCTAGCTTAAAAGGGGGTGCAGTGGAAGCTCCCATGAGACTAAATGGGGGAGGAGATGCCACAACCTGAAGCTCCACCTGGACGCTGCTGTGTCAGGCCCGATGCCCTGGATTCTCCCTACTCCTTCCCTCAGCCGGGCCAGAGGGTGGCTCCTGTCCCCACCCCACCAACCCTCCCACTTACTGCTCTCCTTGCAGCAGACGGACACTTGGAGTCTCAGGCACTGACCAGAACTTTCCGGGGTTGGTACAGCTGGTAAGAAATTGTGAAAAAGAAGTTAGCATGGAGAATCACCTCTTTGTATGTTCCCAACAGTTTCAGACCCTCCTAGCTTCTCTTCTCTGCAGGCCCTGAATGGCTTTTCCTTAGTTTGGGGCCACAGTCAGGTACCAGCTGCACCCATGCACCTCATCTCCCCATCCCTCTCCTAGCTCCCCTGTCTCTCTTCACTCTGGCCAGCCTCTGCTCAGGCCTGGGCTCTATAGGCGCCTTCTGCCCAGCCTCTCCTTCCAGCTCCCCTCAACTTCTCCATTTCTCTTCTTGCCTTCCCCAAGAGGCACACAGTGTACCCCATCACTCACAGATATAGTAGTAAGTCTCCCCAGGCAAGAATTCAAAGCCCAGGGAGAACGGTGTGAAGCGCTGAATCTTCTCTGAGAATCGAACAGGGCCAAAGGGAGCGAAGGGCATGGAGCACTTCCAGCGCTGGAAGGCATTTGCCCCCTCTGCCTTGCAGGCCTGGTAGCCCGAATGGTCCACCATGTACAAAGCAAAAGTCTCGGGGCCCTCGGGGGGCCCTGGACTTTCATAGTGTGGGCAGAAGATGTCTAGGTAATCGTTGAGGCCCAGCTCCACCACAGCGTCTCCACGAAGCAGCCTGTAGGCACAAGGTGGCACAGATTGAGGGGTTTCTGGCCCAGCTCACTGGGACCTTGTGGTCAGGGGTATGTATCTCTGCAACAGGCTTGATGACCACGTCACAAGTCCAGAGCCACTAGGGACTTCAGTGCCCATTCCACATGGCTTGCTGGTAAGGGACAAGGCTGTCACCATTCCTGACTCTCTGGGCTGGAGCTGCTGCCAGCTCTCCTTAGCCTGGCAAAGCACCTGTGCTTGGTAACTGTCAGGTGGATGGATGTGCAAAGACAAGGGGCAGAGAGAGGGGCAGGGGACAAACAGAGGCCCACAGAGCAGTTAGAGACTGAATAGGACCCTTGGTACCAGACTGAGACCATGATGGTGCTGAGAATGCCATGGGAAAAGGGAAGTCAGGAGTGGGTACTGTGTTCTCTCTCCTTTCACTCCTTCTAGAGTAAAGAGGTGCCAGGCATGCAGGGGAGGCTTCTCCATATACCACTGGTTCTCCAGCCTTCTCAGGACCCCTTCCTTACCCCTGGGTGCTGCCTGTTACACATGGGAAGGATTGGGCCAGAAGCAGCCCCCACAGTACCAAACAGTGCTCTTCCCACTGCACCAACTCAGTGAAGCCCAATGAAGCCTGATTAATGAGAGGTTCCCAAATGTCCCTCAGTGGGTGGTTGTTGGACCTCATGACTCAGGAGTTCTGATTAGAGAGGATGATGCTGGGGCTCAGGCCAGATCTCCTAGAACACAGGCTGAGCGAGGCTAGGGCTTTCCTTCCACTAAATCCCAGGCCCTGGAAGGAGGCAATTGCAGTAAGTATCCACTGCTCCATCGGCCCCATCCAGGTGAGGAGCCTGAGGTTTACAGGTCCTAGGGTGACTCAGGGGCGCTGGTCTGGGACAGAGGTAGAGGAATGCACAGTCTGAGCACAGTAACACTCATCACTCTTGTTGGAGCTAATAACATCCTCACACCTGGCCTCCTGGGGTCTGTGACCTCTCTGCTGGCAGAGAAAGTCTCCTCACTTCACTGATCCCAGTAACCCAGCACACGTCCTGGCACACAGTATATGCTTATTAAATGTTAGTGAACAAATGAGCAGAGTCACAGATTGAAGGAAAAAATCAGAAAGGAAAACAGATGGGAAGGCAGAGAGGCAGGGAGAACTGGGGAGGAGGACGGAAACAGTGAAAAATACCAAGGTTCAAAGGCAGGCAGCTCAGGAGAGAAAGAATCCTTGTTATCTGTAAGGCTTGCATCTCTCTTCACATACATGACCTCAGCTAGCCCGCCTGACTTCCCAGGGTGCTAGGTATTATTAGCCCATTTTGCAGATGACATAACTGAGGTTAGAAAGGTCAAGCGACTTGCCCAGAAGTGATTCAGCTTTTAAGAGCAGGGCTGCGTCCGAACAGAAACAGGACCATAAAGAGTAAGATGGAAGCAGATACCAAAGGAGATCAGCGCAGCGAGCGCCCCGGGGAGGCCCTGGCGAGTCGGTGAGCAGCCCACACTCTTCAGCAGGGAGAAGCCCCCTTCTCGGCCCCAGTCGGTCCGGCCGCTCCAGCCGGCACGAGGCTGGGGATCCCCAAAAAGTGGCAAGGGGGCGGAGCCCGGAGCGCGGGCAGAAGTCCCCATCTCCGCCGGCCACCCTCCGGCCGGGGTCCCCCGCCCGCCCCCCAACACGTGCCGGTGGGGGAGACCCAGGCAGGGCTTCGCTCCTCCCCTCCCCTCCCTTCCCCTCCCCTCCCCCTCCCCCCGCCGGCTCAAACAAAGGAGCCCCGGCGCGCGGCCGGGCTGAGGCGGCGCCGCGCAGAGTGAGTGCGGAGCGCGCGCGCAACCTGGAGCGCTGGGCCCGCCTCGGTGCTCTCCCAGTTCGGCCGTCTACCTCGGGTTACTGGAGTTCCAGTAGATCGGGTGGCGGAGGCTGGAGGCCCCCCGCAGAGGGGACCCGAGGAGCGCGGCCCAGAGGACAGTCCGCAGCAGGGGCAGCAGCCGCATCGCCCCCGGCGTCCGGTCCGGTCTGGCCTGGCGGGCCCCGGCCCGCTTCGCAGCCTGGGCGAGAAAGGTACGAAGTCGTGGGGGGGGGTTACGGAAAGGGGGTGGGGTGCGGACACTCCCAGGCCACGCCCCTGGATAACTTTCCACCAATGAAAACGCGCCTCTGCCTTTTCACTGTTAACCCTTGGGGCGCCGCCACCGGCGTCGAGTTCACCAGAGCTACAGCATACTGCGAAGGTTTGGGGGTAGGAATGCATTCCACAGAACGCTTTTAAGGACGTAGGTCTTGCCTTTCGAGTCCGCGTTAATAAAAGGTAGAAAGATCATATTAGAAGTCTGAGGGGACGGTGTGGTGCACTGTGGCCAGAATCTGCAGTCTTAACTACTTGGTAGGCTGAGGCCAGGGATCACTAGAGCGAGTTCAAGACTAGTCTAGGCGGGACTCCGTCTCAAAAAAAAAAAAAGAAGAAGAAGAAGAAGAGGAAGAGGAAGAAGAGGAAGAGGAAGAAGGAGAAGGAGAAGGAGAAGGAGAAGGAGAAGGAGAAGAAGAAGAAGAAGAAGAAGAAGAAGAAGAAGAAGAAGAAGAAGCAGCAGCTTTCAGATTAGGGCCGTGGTGGCGCACACCTGTAATCCCAGCACTATTCCGGAGGCTGAGGCACGATTGCTGTGAGTTCGAGGCTAGCCTGCACGGCATAGTGAGACCCTGTCTCGAAAGAAAGAAAGAGAGGAAAGAAAGAAAGAGAGAGAGAGAGAGAGAGAGAGAGAGAGAAAGAAAGAAAAAGAAAAAGAAAGAAAGAAAGAAGAAAAGAAAAGAAAACAGAGGAAACTAAGATTTAGGTGAGGGTCTAGGTATGCCAGTCCAGCCGCCTATACACGTTACGCCTTTTCTTTGCACATCTAGGGAATAGTTCAAGGGAAGAACAAAGAACCTTCTGGGTCACCCTCGCTCCTAAGGAGCCTTAGCTAGCGTGCCAGATGCCCGCCTTAAGGTTTGCGCGTGGCCCTTGCCACCCCACAGCTGAGATCTGGGAGGGGACCACGCGACCCCAGTCCCAACGACCAAGTGTGGAGGTGGCTGCGGCTAGTACAAAGCACCTTTGTTCTGCGCCCTCAGGTGGGGGCGGGGAGGGCGACGTGTCAGGTGCGCGGCCTTGGGATCTGGAGAGCCGCGCCTCGCCCCGCCCCGGCTCCGGGGCTCTGGGAACACCAGTTAGAGCTACTTTTCCCAGCCACTGGTCAGAGGGTGGGGAAGCAAGTCTGACAGCTTGGCCGCTTTGCCCATAGCCGTCCCTGGGTGCCGGCCAGCGTTGGGGGTGAGGACTTGGAGAGCAGGGGGTGGCAAGGCGCAAACGGTGGCACAGTATTGCACAAAGAGCCATTCCAGCCCGGACGGGAACAAGTCGCGAGCATCCCGGGACAAGGCTAGCTGACCCACTGGGGAATCCTGTCTCTCGTTTCTCTCTGGTCTGATGATGCAGCGCCCCCTGGCGGCCAGACCTGGAACCGCAGCAGGGGCGACTCGGCTTCATGCTGCTGAAAAACTGGAGGCGATCAGTGAGCGCTCAAAAATCGCACGTTTATTGCAGCTTCCCTACGTCCGGTCCAGCCCCAGCCTCTCCCCAAGCCCGAGGTGGTGGTGGTGGGAGTCCCCCATGGTGTCGCTTGACACCCTGATGGCATGCAGACTGGAGCTCTTTCAGGCATCCTGGAGAACTTCGGTAGTAATTCTGCTTCTTTAAGTCCTAAGTCCAAGCTGGAGGCAGCAGAACCTTCGCAGGGGTCAGAGGTAGAGGGAAGACGCTGCTGGGGGCGGTGGCGCTGGCCTAGAGTCAGGAAGCCGAGAAAAAGGTCATAAGCTTCCTTCTTCAGATGACCCCCCTCCCCGTGCCTTCCATCCCTGGCCCCCTTCCTCACCTACCTAGAGGGGACGACTAAAGGAATGATTCCAGCTCCTGAGTCAGGCAGGTCACCCGAGGGGCACCGGCTCTGGGGGTCTAGAGGGAGTGGCTTCCGTGGGGGTGGAGGCTTGGCAAGGCCCTGAGACTGAAGGAGAGAAGAAGGCAGGAGCCAGTTTGGGGAGCCATCATAGTGCCCACCCCCGATGCACTGGTGCTGGGGAGCACCAGCTTGGGGGCAGCACCAGAGCTTACCCTGGTCTCCAAACAAACCTGTCACACCACACCATTAAAGGCACCACCAGGATATATGCTCTCAGGCACAGAGGGAACATCTCGCCAAGGCCACCAGCACCACAGCCCTAGTGGGGGGGGGGAGATGGCCATGCCCTTCTCTCCCCCACTGTTACCTTCGGGCGCCTCACCACTGGGTCAGCGGGCAGAGGGCGGGTGGGGGGATTGGGTCGGTCAGCCAGCTCAGCCTGGACAGAGAGAGGAGCAGTGACAGTGAGCGCACAGCTAGGGGCCATGGGCATGCAGAAGTTCCCTAGAGAAGTTGGGGTCGAATGCAAAGTCAGCCAGGCAGGAGACAAGAAAGGGGGCATGCACAGGGGGCTAAGGTGCATGCCAACAGATGTCTCCCGTGAGGAAGGTGTGGTTCAACCATGGAGTCCCTGGCCGGCTGTAGTCCCGCCCCTGACCACCAGATGGTGGCAGAGACCAAGGCAGGAGGCTCACCCTTAGCTGCTTCTGGGGCTGTCAGAAGTATGAGGGGGCACCCTGGTTCACCTAATGACGATCACCACTGGCAGGAAGCAGGGATAAGAACGCAGTTGGGCACCAAGCCTACCCCCCCGTTCTAGGCCGGGGCAGGGCCCAGACCAGATTTACCTGGAGTCTCTTGGGCACAGGGTCAGGCGGCAGCGGCCTGGAGGGGGGTACCGGGAAGCTGAGAGCCTGCTGAGAGGGCAGGAGGAGCAGACAGCACAGAGGGGCAGGGGGAAGCAGAGACACAGATGTGGGCACAGAGGGGTTAGTGATGCCAGGCAGGGGCAGCCAGGGCCCAAGGGGCAGTGAGGGCAGGGCAGGCATTAACCAGCTGCATGCAGGGGGTGACAAGTGGTGAGGCGGGCATGCAGGCCACCCCCCAACACACACTCCTGTCATCAGAGCCAGAGAGCTCAGGCCAGGAGCACTCACCAGCCCTTCTACACATGGTGACCTGGCCTTGTCAGGTCCTGGCACACTGAAGGCCCTTTGCCCCCCTTGTCCCCTGCACCGGTCACTGCAAGGATAGACCCACCTCTCCAAGCCATCAGCTTGGCAGTTAGCTGAAAGAGCTCAGCAGAGCCTCCTCTAGGTGACGGCCCCTCCCTGCTCCAGGTTGCAGTCTGTGTCTCTGCTGTAGCCAGGGTAGGGGGTGGGGTGGCCCTGACTTGGGCAATGCCAGTCTTTCTCTGAGTCTAGAACCTTTGATGCCCACTTTCCCTTAGGGCCCAAGCTAGATGCCAGGCAACATTGGACCCCTTTTCTCTGACATCTGGGACTCACCTTAGTGCCTGGCATCAGCTGGGCCCTCTGTGGGGGTCCTGGCCGTTCTGGGGGACCAGACTGGGCTGCCCTGAGCATGAGGAAAGACAAAGAGGATGAGAGCCCAGCCTGAGACCCTCAAGGCCACTCATCCATTGCCCTTGGGACAGCTTAACCCTTTGAAGTCCTTGGAGAGCAGCTCTGTATGGTTTGGGCCACTTGAGGGTGGGGGACCTGATCAGCCTGAGGGACGGATCCCACTCCGCACTGCACTGAGGTCCTGAGGGAAATGGTCCCAGTACCCCAGCTTCTCCACAGGGATCTACTTGGGAAATGAAGGGTCATTAGACACTTGTAGAGAAGGGAGGTGTGTGGGTGTGGTGCAAGGAGCTTGGGTTTAGGGTCCAAGGAGTTTGGGAAAATAGGTGGCAGGGGCTGTCCAGGGGAAAGTGGGCTTCAGAACTGTCCCCAGCTGAAGGACATGGCAGCAGGGAGGTGATGCTCATACCTGTATTGGCAGCTCGACCCTTTAAGCTGGCAGAATCGCTGGTGCAGGCGGGCTCGGTACCAGTAGCTGGCACCAAGTAGCACTAGTACCAGCAACAGTAGGAGACTGAGTAGCAGGCCTGTGGTCAGGGAGCTGGTTGCTGTGGGTGAGGTCAAGTTTGAATACTTGGCCAGGGCCAAGGAGGGAGAAGAGGGTAGGGGTGTCACAGTCAGGGAACACAGCAGTGAAGGGGTGAGGAAGGGAAATGACGGAAGCAGGAGATAAAAGGATGAGCCACTTTGCCCTCTGGGTTTCCTACTTCCCTACCTTTGAGCTGGGTGATGCAGTCAGGGGGTGCCCAGCCCTCCTCACAATGGCAGTGTTGGTTGCTGTCACAGACCTAGAGGTACAGGGTGGGTATGGAAGGACTCTGCACTCTGGGGCTGTGTCCCTGTCTCCAGCTTTCCAAGGCCTCAGATTTCCAAGACTGGATGGGATGTTGGGGATGCCAGGTAGAGAGAGCCAGATTGGAAAGAGCCATGTCAGAGAAAATCAGATCAAGCTAACATGTATGCAGAAGTGGCCATCTGGGAGGTACTAGACTAGGAGCTTTTGCACTTTCTCAGACCGGGAGGACTGGGTGCTATTATTATGCCCATTTGGTGGTGAGGAAACTGAGCTCATGGAGGTAAATAATCTGCCCAGGCCACACAGCTAAGTGTGGCAGCCTGAAGGCTGGACAGCAGGCAGCCCCATCATCCTGTCTCTCCCTGAAGGCCCCTTCCCACTGCCTGGAGCAGCTCTTACCCCATGCCCGTGGCATTTGTGTCTACATTCCTGTGCTCCCAGGAGATCCACAGGCTGGCATCGCTGGCTGATGCACACCTGTCCAAGGGAAGAGAGGGGCAGAGGTCACCTCTCGCAGAACCTAACTGGGCCTGGCCCCTAAGGCTCTCGGGGAAGATGAAACTTCTCTGCCTGCAGCCAGAGCATAGCTTCCTGCGGAACTTGCATCTTCTATGCAGTGGACAATGGGACCTGGACACTGCTGTCTTTCCACTTCACCTTGCCCACCCAGGCTGCTCACCAGGCCAGGGCCACAGGTGGTACCAGGCAGAGTCAGGAGGGGCTGGGCCACGTCACTGCCCAGGTCCAGGTGCACCCAGCTGCAATTGATCTGCGTCCCATTGGCTTCCAGGGTCTCCCAGAACAGATCTTGGACTAAGCCCAGCAAGGGCTGTGTCCTTCCCCCCTGGCACTGGAGCTGCCCACAAATGGCATCTCTGGGGAGTGGGGAGAAAAGCAAGGAGGGTTGGTGGGAGAGGATCAAGGCTCCCTCAAACCCAGAGGCAGAGCCAGATTTCCCACTCACCTAGGGGCACAGGGCACGTAGCTGCCATCAGGGCTGCGCCCACAGCTTCCATAGGCATTGCCCCGTGTGTTGGCTATATGGAGGCAGAGTGGTGTGGCAGGCTGGGCCCCAGGTCCCCAAAGCAACTGGCATTGCTGAGCATAGGAAGCACAGCGGCCATGCATGCACACTGCCTGCCCACCAGCGCAGGGCTCACCATCCCCCAGGCTGACATCAGGGGGGCACTGAGAGCTGTTTCCTAGGCAGAACTCAGGCAAGTCACAGTCGCCTCTGGTAGGGCGGCACTGCCAGCCAGCGGGGCGCAGCTGTGAAGGAGGACAAGCAGCAGTGTGGGTACCAGGCAAGTTCAGCTAGGCCTACAGGTCAGAACAACCTTTCACCCTGGCCCCCAACAGATGAGCTCTGACCAGCCAGTGGAGTCTGTCCCCACCTGGCAGTTTTCACAACAGGGTCCATCGGATGCACACTGTGCCCCTGGCCTCAGCTGGCAGGTGTCATAGTTGCAGCAGGGATCGGTGCAGTCCTATGAGCAAGGGTCCCAAGGGGCCAACATTAGAGCAAGCTAGGCCCAAGAGCCCCTGGCCCTGCTTCAGGGAGTAAACCCAGAACAGGCTGTTCAAAGCCACCAAGCTAGTCAGAGCTTGAACTCCCCCATCTGCAGACAGAGATAGACTTGGGGGGTTGCGGAGCCTGCAGAAGTAAGTGGACAAGGCTGTCGGGAGGGGCTTACATCTGAGAAGCCACAGTCACATTGCTCGCCTGGTTCCACAAACATGTTTCCACAGAACGTGTCCACAGAAGGCAGGCTGGGCACCCTTTCAAAGAGGCAGCTGCCCATCCCTGCTAGGAGGGCTTTCTCCAAGGCCTGCCGGCTGCAGTTGCTGAAGTTTAGGCCTGGCAAGAAGCTGGGGAAGGTAGCAAGGAAGGTTGGGCGAAGAACCCCTCCTAGCCCACCCACTTCCTCCTCTTTGTCCTCCAATCACTCACTCTGTGGAGGCCTCCATGATGCAGCTCTTGGCAGGGGCTGGGCCTGGGCAGGGGCAACTGCTCCCAGGAGGATTGTGGCCCAGGCCCAGGCTGTGGCCCAACTCGTGGGCTATCGAGGAAGCAACTCCCAGGACGCTGGTGGAATGGTCCTGTCATTGGGGAGAATATGTCCCAGGTCCAGTCCCAGCCTGACTCCACCACAATGCGCAGTCTACCCTGATGGCTAAGTTCCCCCCACTTTTTTTTTTTTAATGTAGCCCAGGCTGGCCTTGAACTCACAGTAATCCTCCTGCCTCAGCCTCCTGAGCTCTGGGATAACAGGCATGTGCCGCCATGCCCAGCTTAGTTCCTTCATCTGAGCTCTTGGGGACCTAGTGGGAACTGCCTCCTTTCTTAATTGCTTCTGAAATAGGAGTCGGGTCCAGGCCTGAGGGCAGGAAATCTGGGTTCTAGCTCTGTTCGCCTGCCATTATGTGGCCCCTGGAGATCATCCCTGTTCTTTGGGCCTCAGGGTACCCCACCACCATCCTGTCAAAAATGGGAAGCCAGCTGGCCAGAGTGAACAGTCACCTGACAAGCAGAGACCACATTATGTGCCTCCTCCCTCCACACCTGCGATTTTGCTATTGAACGACTTCGTAGGGAAGTTTCAGCGAATAAATGGCTGCACACCTGGGGGAAGTGAGTTGGAAATGGGGAGGAAACCCACATATAACTCACCATGTTCACACCTCCTGAGAAGTCCAGGGAACAGATGGAGTTCTGAATGGCTATGCCTACCATGGGCCCAGAAAATGAGGTATCACTGTGAAATGGAGAGGTCAAGGTCAGGGCCCAGCACCACCTGGGGTGCTCCGGCCTCAGGACAGAGATAGAGCTGAAGGGGTATAAATGTGGCCAGGACCCTGCCTGAGCCGTGGGCCTTACGTCACCAGCTGGGCACTGTCATGGGGCAGTCGAGGCAGCAAGTCTGCCCGGCGCCAGCGGAGGAAGTTTTCTAGTGTAACGGCTGGGTTTGAGCTTATCTCCACCATGTCCCGCTGGGTCCAGGCCTCCAGGCCCACGAGTGCCACACGCACATTCAGGGGCTGGAAGAACTGGAAAGAGAGTTGAGGCTCAGGAAGGGGGCTGCCACAGGAAGGGGGCTGCCACAGGCAGGGGCTGCGGGGCTCCTGTGCGGCCCCACACTCACTGTGTCCAGCAGGTAGGCCACCTCCAGGGTTCGGTTCAGCAGGCGCTGGAAGTCAGGGAACCTCCTGACCTGTGGAGTGGGACAGTTGTGGTGAAAGGGGGCGTGTGGTTCCAGCACAGGGCTGAACTGCAGGGGCCTGTGGGCTCACCTCTGAATGGTCAGCTACAATCACCAACTCGATGATTTTGGCTTCTGTGAGCACATCCCGCTTCTGCAGTAGACAGGAAAGATGGAGGGTCAGTCAAACCTGCCTCTCGGCCAGCAGCATCAGTGTTGGCCCAGCTGTGGCCACTCTTCCCTGCATGGTCAGACAAGGGTGGGTGATGAGCCCATTTTACAGATGAAGCATGGAGAGCCAGAGAGGCCTGGGACCTTCCTTAAGTAGACCCAGAACTGGGAGTTGGGCCCTACTTTTCCAATTCCAAACTTAGAAATTTTCCAAATTTTTTTTTTTTTTTGTCTTTTTCATTTTTATCGGTACCAGGGATCAAACTCAAGACCGCCTGCTTGCAAAGGCAGGTGCTTATGCCGCTGAGCTAAATCCCAACCCCAAAATTTTCCAAATTTTTAAAAATAATAAATAATAGGTAATACTATCAAAAGGCATATGATGGGCACAATCCTAAATACTTTACTTTTTTTTTTTTCATTTAATCTTTATAGTAGTCCTGTAAAATAGTACTTTTTTAAAAAAATCTTGTTTTGGTTTTTTGAGATAGGGTCTCACTATGTAATTTAAACTGGCCTTGAACTGTGTAGGCTAGGCTGGCCCCAAGCTCATGGTGATCCTCTTGCCTCAGCCTCCCAAGTACTCAGATTATAAGCATGTACCACCATGCCCCGCCAAAGTAGTTTTATTATTGCTATTTTATAAATAGCAATAGCAATAATAAAAGGCCTGAATAAATAAAGAAATTGCTTTCTGGATAATGACTATGTATTTTCTTTTTCTTCTTTTTCTTCTTCCTTTTTTGGTACCAGGGATTGAACTCATAACCTTGTGCTTGCCAGGCAGGTGCTTTACCAATGTGCTATATCTCTGGCCCCATGACTATGTATTTTCTTTTTTTCTTTTTTGGTACCAGAGATCAAATTCACAACCTTGAGCTTGTCAGGAAAGTACTTAGGCTGCTGAACTAAATCCCCAGCCCATGACTATGTATTTTCTACCCCCAAGTAAGTGCTCTGCACATGGGATTATTCGGCTTCTTCATTCTGGACATGCCAGCTATTAGCAGCATGGCTTTGGGCAAGTCACCTAACCTCTCTGAGCCAGTTTCCTCACTTGAAATAGAGCTACTGTCAGCAACTCCTTCCCAGGGTATCACTATGAGAGGAAAGGGGCAATGTTTACAGAGGGCCTGACTTGTGGAAAAGGCTCCGTCAGCTCACTGTAGTCACTGGGAACTGTATTGTGTGCCAGGTCAGCCCTGCAGACAACCAAAGCCCAGCCCCCCTGCCACCCCTCCTTACCCTGCGGATGTGTCGCTGTCCCTGGGGGAGCTCTGGTGCAGCTGCAGTGGGCAGAGATGCATACCAGCTCAGGGAGCAGGTATGACCTGGCAGAAGGAAATCTTGGCTCCTGAAGACAATGGGAGGCCTCTGAGGGTCCCCAGGCCCCAGCTCCAGGGTGTAGCTTCGCTCTGGGGACAGGACCACCAAGCCCCTAAGGAAAGAGACAGGAAAAGAGAGTATATTTCAGCTCCATATCTGTGTCCCCTCTCCATGGTCCCAGATCCCACCTACCATACCTGAGCCCAGAGCAGGTGCAGATGGAGACCCAGGAGCTCTCACGGCCGCGCACCCTGCCTTGGTAGCAGCAGTTCCCCTACAGCAGAGAGACAGCCGGTGCTGTCAACTCTCCGGGAAGAGTAGCACTTGAACCCAGGAGCCCAGCTTGCTGGTAAAGACACATAATATCCTCCCACTTCCTCCAAGGCTGCCCCTCCAGTTGCCCATCCCTCCTTTGCCAGGCCAGAAGCAGAACATGAGAGGGCTCACCAGAGTGTGTCCCTTGCTGACCACCCGAGTGCCATTGGGCTGGTACCACACTGTGGTTGTGTGGCCTGGGACCAGATCCCTGTGGAGTGAAGGGAAAGGAGGGCAATATCTAAGTTGGGTCAGAGAGTAATGCAGTGACAAGCTGAGGCCTGAGATGGTGGAGGGGAGACTGGGGGCTAGGTCGCACTCCCAACCCCCCATTTGGCCCAGGGCAGCAGAGCAAAAGGGCTGACCCATAGTCTGTGAGGCTTTCTGAGTTTCCATCTATTTTTTTACATATCCTTAGAGGTATGATCCCGGGTGAGTTATTTAGCCTCTTTGTGCCTTGATTTTGTCATCTGTAAAATGAGGATGGACGCTAACACAGGTAGTTTCTACCTTACAGAGTTGTCACAGGGATCATGTGAGTGCGCGTACTTCATGCCTGGTGTGTAGTTAATCCAATGTAAGCTGTTAGCCATGTGCTTATTATTATTTCTGTCATCTCACCTGACCCGTAGCAGCTCCAGAATGTGACTCTCGCCATCCAGCTCCAATTTGACCTTCAGGGCCTCAGGCAAACTTGTCTGTGGGCACCGGAAGGCTTGTCACCCCCCTAGTTTTGCCTGTAGCTCCTACAGGTTTAACTGGAAAACCTCAGGCTCTCAGGAGAGTACCAGTGATTAGGTCATTGGTGGGGGATCCCAAGGGAGGGGTCAGGAAGCCCTGCCTGGCCTGGGGCATTGTTCTGGGGGGTTGTATGGGGAGGTCAAGGAAGGTATCTGAGCCGCCCCTTCTCGGCTTCCTGCCCAGAAAGGAAGCATCATAGAGGACCCAGTGCAGGCTCCAGCCCTTCCTCTGACTCAGCTGTAGAATGGGATGGGGAGGGGGTTGTGAGGGCCTGCTGACCTTTTCCAAATCCCCTCACCAGGAAAAAAGATCATGAGGAGAAAGAAACAAGTCTGGCCTCAGATTCCTGTGTCTATAGATGAGTTGGGTGGTGCTGAGGCAGACAGATGTGTGTGTATAGAGGAGGTAAGTGAAGCCAGGTGCTGGGAGAGGAAGAGAGGCAGCCAGACCTGGAATGGACCTGCTACCATGAGATCTATTTGTTGGCTCATCACCCAAGCTTTGGCCTTGACAGCCCAATTACGCTAGCCGGAGTGGGTGGGCCTATTTGGTACTGGGGGAAGGGAACTCACCTGAAGCATCTCTGCTAGGCTAAACAGGGGGTGGTCTTGGAGGACTTGAGGCTCCAAGGGGCCACTCAAGGTCCTCTCTGGTTTGGCCTTCTGCTCCTTGGTGCCACCTGTAGGGTCTGAGAACACCCCAAGGGAGTGCTGAGGGAACCCCTACCAGGGATGGTGCGGCTGGCCTTGTGTGGTAGTGCTGAGACTCAGTGCACAGAATGAGAAGGCTTCTCTAATGTGTGCTTTCCACCCAGCCAGCTACCAGTCCCAAGAGAAAGAAGTCCAGCTTGCAGCCTTTCCTTGTCCCACTCTGGCCAATCTCAGGTTCTTCCAGGGACCCTCCCCTGCCGCCCCCCCCCCAATCAGGAACGCCCTCTGCCCTTTCTTAGGCCTGGGCGAAGCCTTGTGGCGGGGTGCCCGCTCACCCTCCCTTTCCCTCACATCCGAGATGCCGGGAACGCCCATTTCTGGGTGAGTAGTGCAAACACCCCCACCTCCCAATCACCCCTCATGCCCAGTCAGAGATGACCGCTCCTCTGCTTCCTCCCCAGTGCCCCTTCGTGCCCCTCTTTGCTCTGGACACTCCACACCCCCCATCCCACCCACCCGGCTCCCGGGCGTGCCTACGGCCCACAGCCCAGGACACTAGCGGCCCAAGACAGCAGCGGGAAGTGAAAGTTCCTAGGAGGAGCTGGTGTCCCAGCCTCCTTCCTGACCAGTGCTCTGTTCTCCCCGCTCCTCCCAAGCCCTCCCGCTCAGTCAGGCTGTGGAGGCAGCAGCACCAGGGTGAGGGGTGCCTGGCCAACCCCGCACAGGGATGAAGGGCTGGAGAGTCTTCTTCACTCAAGCTCGCAGCCGTGCCGTGGCCCCTGGCACCGGGTGGAGCGTTTAGCTAGGCCCAGAGGAGCGCAGACGTCAGTCCTGGGGACTGGAGGGGGGATCTTTCCAGCGCTAAGCGGGGCCGCTGGAAGACCCTTGGGGGTCTGGTATCCGAGTTTGAAGGTGCAGCGACAACGCGGACAACCGGCGGGGGACGCCAGCATCACTCCTCCGTCCATCTGCACTCCATCGCCAGGCCAGACTCCTTAGGCCCGGTCTGCACCCTCCGCAGGGCTTTCCATGACTCCAGAACCTCGTACCCCCACCACCGACTTCCCTGCACCTCTCCGCAGCTTGCCCTCCACCCACTTGCAGCCGGGAACTCACCTGTGTTTGGGAGCGGCCGAGAGGGCAGAGGGCTGCCCGCACCTAGAAGCCCCAGGGCCCAGAGCAGGGCCAGTCGCATGGCAGCAGCGCCCGGGCGGTGGGGGCTGCAGGTGCTCAGGGCCGGCGCGCTGAGGAGCCGCGGCCGCCTGGTCTGCTGCGAGGTGCGAGCCGCGCAGCTCAGCCGCCGGGCTCCGCCCACCCTGGCCCTCCCTCCCGGCCACCAGCCAGACTCCACCCCCGGAGCGGCCCCGCCCCGGAGCCGTCTCTAACCCGCCGCGCTCCGCCCCTGGGGAGGCCCGGCCTCGCAGGGTCCTAAAACACCCGTCACGGCCACGGCTTCCCCGGCGCAGCTCAGCGAGGCTGCAGAGAGCCCAGTCCGACCGGCTCGGACGTCGCGCCTTGCCTGCCCTCATCCCGAGTCTGCACCCTTCTCTCCGAGCTTCGCTGCTTTCCTGCCCTGTTAGAGGTTAAGCGGGGGAAGCTCTCGAGCAGCGCCCGGCCCCCTCCCAGATCCCCACGAAGCACAAGCGGCAGGGACAAACGAAGCGCTTTATAAGTGTGTAGCTGGGCGGGAAGCGAGCCATCGCCCTTCACTCCGCGTAGGTAGTGTCGTCGTTGCTGTCACTGAAGGCGGAAGAAGAGAGCTCCTCGCGGGGTGTGCAGACCGGGCACTTCTGCCGCATGTCGTCCCAGCACGACCGGCAATACACGACCTGGCAGTCTGGCGTCGGGCACACGTAGGACTCGGGCGTCTCGGGGGCCTGGCACACCACGCAGCGCCGGCGCAGCCAGCGGCGCAGGACCGGGCAGCGGCGGTGCAAGGTGTCCACCAGGTGGTGGCGCTGTTGGAGACGTGGGTGGTTAGTGCCAGTTGGACAGCGACAAGCGAAAGCACAAGCTACCAGAGGCACTGGACAGCACTTATTGTCTTAAGTCCCCGGACTTGACAAGGCCCACAAGTTGGAGGAGGCTGGGTGGGGCCACAGAGAGCACTGGGGGACGGGGTGTTATGGGTTCTAAGGCCTCCTCCCACTGTCTTGGCGGTGATCAGCGTGGGAGGCTGCAGCTTCCAGGCCCACCCTGCAGCTAGATTAGCAGCAGCTGTCATCTGCACATGTAAAACAGCCTCTGTGTTTCACGGTGAGACTGAGGAGTGAGGCTGTGGATATACACAGTGACTATTGTCCTCACTTTGCAGATGAGAAGGGTGAATCTTAAGTCAGACCTGGCCAGACCCGGTTACCCTGATGCCACATCACTAGCCTTGTTATTATGTCTCCACTGCCACCATACCCTCTGTCTACACAATTGCAAGGAATCCTTCTTCAAGGCACCTTACGAGGCCCAAGCTTTTCTGATGAAAGCTCCAGGGGCCCATTGTCTCCCCAACAAAAGCAATTAACTCCCAGCTTGGTCTTCAGAGCCTTGCATTTTTTCCTTTTCCAGCCTCTGCTCCACCACTGAATTCTGCCTCTTCTGGGTCCAGTTTCTCCTTGGTCTGGCCCTGGCCACCTGGAACTCCCTATGGACTCTGAGTCTCTGTCCATTTTGTTCCCTCGGCTTAGCTTCAATGTCCCTCACACACCTCTCTACTCATTCAAATATTTTACTTCAGGACTAGGCCAAGAAATCCCGATATTTTATTTTTCATCACACATTCATCCATACTTTATTGTGTATCATGAAAATGGAGAGGTCTAGGTACTGAAGAAAACCTAAGCAAACACAGTATCACTTCTGCGAACTGTGTTAGATTTGACTAAATAGGGATGGCTGCCATTTGTTCCATTTATAATGTCTAGCCCTGTACTAAGAGACTGTAGGTATTAGTTCAAAACACAAACACAACCATATGGACTGAGGGTGTAGCTCAGTGGTAGAGTTCATATCTTTTTTTTTTTTTTTTTTTTTTTTTTTTTTTTGTTTATCGGTACCAGGGATTGAACTCATGACTGCCTGCTTGCAAGGCAGGCGCTTATGCCGCTGAGCTAAATCCCCAGCCCCCAGAGTTCATATCTTTTGTGAGCCCTAAGTTCCATCCCAGCACTGTGCACATACATGCACACATACACACAGTCATGCATGCATACCTAACCAAATACTGCAGACATGGTTAACATCTTTTTTTTTTTTTCAGGAAACATAATGTTTGGATAGATGATTACTGTCCCAGGAATGAACAATGGCTCTGAAGATATATAGCACTTTACTGTCATATCAACACCATGAAAGAAGATTCATTTAATCCTTACAACCAGGAGAAGGAGTACTTGGCCAAATTTTAAAGATAGACCAAGGCATGGCCGCTTCTTCTCTCTCTGGGACAGAGAGGACTGTTCAACCGCAGTGGCAGTGCCAGAGAGGAAAATGGGGGTGTTAGGAGCTGTGTGTGTGTGCTTGAGGTCATACAGTTATCACATTAAGAGGAGGAGCAAGGATTCAAACCCAGGCCTTCTGATTTCTAGTGAGAGGGCCTTATAGATCAGTCCAACCTCCCATGCTTCAGAGGAAAAAATAGACCCAGGAGAACCTTGGTCTGGGTCACATAGCTTAATAAGGCAGTGTGGATGAAACATGATTCTCCTGACTAACCACAAAGTCTTCCTGATCCCAACCCACCTGCCTCCTTCCCCTCTGAGCTGCCCTGATCTTGTGTGTAGTGCCCTTTGAGAACCTGTGCTGTGCTGTGAGCCCTCTCTTTCTGATGAGCTCCTTTTGTTTCCTTGGCCAGATTGTATCAAATTGCTTCTACTTTCATGATGGTCCACTGAAAGTTTTGGGCTGAGCTGCACCCTGGGACACAGAGGTGAACACTCCCCTGAGGTCTGGAGCTGGACATCTGGGGGCCCTGGCATGTGCTGAGACAGACTGAGCTCCAGCAGGCTGGGCCTCAGGTGCATGCTGGGTGATGCCCCTTTCCTACAGTTCACACAGGCTTGGACTTACTGGAGCCCTCTGCTGCTGGGCCCGCCTCACGATGGCAGCCCGCCTCAGCTTGGTAAAGGCTTCTCTCTTCCTCAATAGTTCATTGTAGAGGAACAGGACCCGTTTCTTCTCTCTCTGGGACAGAGAGGACTGTTCAACTGCAGTGGCAGTGCCAGAGAGGAAAATGGGGGGTGTTAGGAGCTGTGTGTGTGTGTGCAGGTTGGGATGTTCTCGGAGCACACCTTGGGAAAGAAGAAGGCTGCGATGACCCTCCGGAGCCGGTAGCCGAAAGCCTGGGCCAGGCAGAGACACAGCAGCAGGCCGATGGGGAAAGTGGCCCTCCAATAGGCTCTGGCATCCAGGCCCACGGGCTGGGGCAGACAGGCTGGGGACAAGCCAAGCCTGTGAGCAGGCTGCTCAGGGGAGCCCTGGCTGAACTCCCAAGCACCCCTGTGGGAAGTGCATGGTAGACCTTGATTCTCCTGCTCTCTTGGCCTGTCTGTGAACCCTGCAGAGCTGTGGAGCCAACACTCAGCCACCAGGCTTTAGGTGGAACACATCTTGAAAACTGTCATGGCAGGAGGTTTTTTCTGACAGCGCTGCTCTAGAGGGCTTTGACTCTCAGATGCCAAAGCCCCAGCCCCCAGTCTTCTCTGACCAATCTGCTCCCTGATACATTCTTTTTTTTTTTTTTTTTCATTTTTATCGGTACCGGGGATCGAACTCACGACCGCCTGCTTGCAAGGCAGGTGCTTACGCCGCTGAGCTAAATTCCCCCCCCCCCCATACATTCTTGGCTCTACTTTTCCAGACAGGCCGGGCACCATTTCTCCTCCACCAAGACCTGCCCTCCTTTTACCTTGGACTACTCTAACTCTAGCCCCCAGTACTCAGTTCCTCTAACCCAAATTTTCAGGATCACTCACGCATGTTGTTTGATTCCACCCCTGTGTCTGAAGAAGTGTTGAGGGCCCCAATGGTCTTCCGAAGAAGCCGGGCGAGCATGGAATCCCCCTCAACCTTCACCTCCAGTTTATGACTACCTGGCACCAGGATGAGGGTGGAGGAGTCAGAAAAGAGCTGGAGTTAGGGTTGGGGCAGGGTGGAAGCTGTCAGTGGGGTAGGGTCAAGGTCAAGCCACAGTCCTAGGAATACTCAACTGCACAGGTCTTTCTAGGGTTTTGCCCAGTCCTAACCCTTCCCTGTTGTAAAGCAAAAGGTCTAACTGAAGTCCCCTGGTGACAGCTGTCTGGCTGCCGCGCTGAGAATGGACCTTGGGGAGGGGTAGGAGGGCTGTCACAGGAAGGGGAGCAGGAGAGGAAACTTGGGTGGGGGGCTGCGTGGGCTGGAGTCAGCGTGGGGCCTGGCTCACTGTGAAAGGAATACTGCAGGAAGGAGTGCTGGCGGATGGTGTTGAAGACCAAGTAGAGGGCCCAGTCGAGCCCACAGAGCACCAGCAGAAGCAGTAGGACAGGCAGCGCCTCCAGGAGCTCCCGTGCCTGTAAGAGAGCCTGCGTGGTCTGGGCCTGCCCCTCTCAGAGTCAGACCTGCTGTGATGCTCCAGACCTGCCGCCCACACCATCCTCACCAAATTGCTCATTTCGGAGGCCTGGACAATGGGCTTGCAGGGGAAGATAAAGTCCTTCTTCTCAGCCTTGCGCAGTGGCAGCAGAGTCCGTTTACCCTGGGGAAGAACTGTTCCGTTGTCCTCCTGGAGCATGGGTTCACACAAGGCACCCTTAGGCAGACTTGTGTGCACTCACCAGCTTCTTCCTGCGCTCATCGATCTGACAGAAGTAGGTGCTGATGTAGATGTTGTCAAAGCGAATGTCCTGGTTGTAGCTGTCCGTGTAGGAGAAGGACCTGGGAACAGATGGTGGGGACTTCTTGTCTCTCTTGGCAGGGCCTGCTCAGCCCAGCCATCAGGCTCCAGAGGCACAAGACCAACCGGCATTCACTGCACACCCCACTCCCAAGAGACAGTGCCAGGCAATGATGACAAGGGCCCAAGATTCCACCCCTGCCTTTCAGCACCGTGTGGTAGAAGCGCTGGATGTAAGAGGATGAGGGGGGGCTTGTCAGTGGGCGTGGATGCAGGCATGAGGCCAGGGCCAGGAAACCCCTTCAGACCGCAGGAACCTCCTAAACTCTGACGCTCACTTCGCCTTTCCAGTGTTGACCTTTAGGCTGTTCCTGCAGCACGTGGGGCAAGCGGATCAGGCAAAGCTCATCCCAAGCCACCTTCCTGCCTCCCCGACCGCCCTGCCCCTCGCTGGAGCATAATAGTGGTGCGCACGTGTGTGTGTGTGTGTGTGTGTGTGTGTGTGTGTGTGTGTGTGTATGTGTGTGCGCGCATGCACGCATATGGAGCTATCTTCCATGTGTTTGCCAAAGTAACTGTTGGAAATGTGTTGAAAACTGTAATAATACATTAAATAAATTCTGCAAAGTGTGAAACATAAGCTCCAGTGCTATTGATTCTGGGACCCTATAAAAATCCACATCTCCCATTGTAAGAAATAACCCGAAATGCAAAGAAAGACTGGGAGCGCCCCCTTGTGGAGAGACCTACTACTGCCTTCTGCGGCTTCCTGCCACCCTAATCCCTTCAGTGAGTAGCGACCTGCCCAGGCAGCAAAGCCTGGAAGTAGCTTTTGAATCCTTGACTCCTTCCTTACCCCTCCAAGCTACCTCTGAGACCCACTGAACTTTTCCCCTTCCTCCTTCATTCAGGCCATCTTCCTGCCCTGCCACGCCCTACCACAGCCAGACTAACTCTGACCTAGCCAGGCTTCTTGCTTCCAGGGGGCCACGGTCCATCTTGTAACTGTCCCCAGGCCAGAGCCTCCCCCACACACCTTTCCAAATCCTTTTCATTACGTCCACTTTGGCCGACCCGATCTCTCTCTCACTCTGCAGATGCCAAGATCCTTGCCCAAGATACTACCTTTCTTTTCCGTGACCATGGTACCCCACCTATAGCCTTTTGGCATCCTAGTATGGACCTCCCAGGAGCTCTCCCTCAGCTCCACACCTGTCTTAGTGTGGCCTTTGGACATCTCCGTCCAGTGGGTATCTGCCTCATTACCCCAAGTAGATCAGAAGTATCTTTTTTTTTTTTTTTTTTGTCTTTTTCATTTTTATCGGTACGGGGGATCAAACTCACGACCTCCTGCTTGCAAGGCAGGTGCTTATGCCGCTGAGCTAAACCTCCAGCCCCAGATCAGAAGTATCTTGTGGGCAGGAGTGAGGTTCCTTCTTTCTCCTCCAATGGGCACACGCATATTCACTCACTAGCAGTCATGCTATCCCAACAAACAGAGGCCAACTGATCAAGGATCTGTGGCTCCCGTGGTGCAAGCCCCACCTGTCATCTGGGGGTGGAAATGGCAAGGAGATGGAGATTCAGGGGTCCAGAAAGTCAGTGGGGAAATGAGAGCACAGCGAGGCCCAGGCCTCCCAGCTGGATGCCAGGCTGGGTGGAGCTGAGGACTTTGTTCTAAATGCAAGGAAAGTAGCTGCCAACACAGCGGGCATGAGGGAATGAAAGCAAAGTTGAATGATAAAAATGGCACAAAGTCAGAACCAAGGGGAATATGAAGGGCAAGAAAAAATCAAAAGTCAAAGCTAAATGTAAAAAAAAAAAAGTATTAGAATAAAGGCTGGAAGGAGGTAGATAAATGGAGCCGGTTGCCCTTTTAAGATTATGGGAACATGAGTAACGTTTCTTCTAACAAAATGTCCACACATCCTATAGCTTTTTGTAAAAACAAACCCAACTTAATAAAAAGGCCAAGTTATAGGCAAATAGGGTTCCTATTCAGAGCTGGCGATGGGGTCTGCATTCTGCCTCCCAGCCTCCCTCAGGGTGGGCTACCCCTGTGAGGACAGGGACAGGAGCAGGGACAGGGTGAGGGTTAAGTGGGGAGGGGGCCGCTCACGCTCGGAGGACCAGCAGGAAGGTGCAGGACATCAGTGCATACAGCAGCCCCAGGGCCCACTCCAGCCGGGCCTCCTGCCGTTCCACGTAGTCCCGCACCTCGGTGCTCACGTGCTCCCAGCTCGTGTTGAGGCCCAGCACCCCAGCCTGCTGCTTCTCCTGGGAGACACACGTGCACGCTCAGGTGCCAGGCGGTATTGCATTCAAGTCCCCAGGTCCCCCAGATCTTCAGAAGGTGTCGCTGTCTGCCGACCACCCTGTGTGCTGGTCTTCTCCCTGTACCTGTGCTACCGTATACCTGGCTGCCCATTTCACCTGTAGGCTGGTCTGATCTCCCACACACCCTCCCAGTCCTATGCCATCCTCCTTTCCCTGCCTTCCCCTCATCCTTCCCAAGCCCTACCTTGATGTCAATATTGGCTGAAAATTCCCCATCCAGGCCATGAACAGACTGGTTGAGGGAATCATAGGTCTGCCCAAAGTTGCCTTCGACTGGGATACGGCTTCGGCACCAAACCTCCATCACTGGGGACAATCAGGTCAAGTCAGGGCCTCTGCTTGGCAGGCTGCATGCTCTCCTGGGAGAATCCTCATTTTGTTCTCCCTCCTACCCTAGGGCTTTTGCAGTGAGATATATCCTCAGCCCCTAGTTTTTCTTTTAATTTTGAGACAAGTCTTTGCTAAGTTACTGTTTCTCAGGCTGGGCTCAGACTCGCAATTCTAGAGTGCTGGGATCTCATGCATGTGTCACTAGATCTGGCTTCATTCTGTCCATGACTTTCTGCCATAATGACTGTCCCTCATCACTGTCTCTAGAGTCTTCCTCACAGAAGCAAGGCCTGATCTCTGTTTTCATCTGTCCCTAACCACAAAAAACATTATTAATGACAGCCAGCATTTATGGAGTGGCTCCTGTGTGTGCCAGCTCTGTCAGTTGCTCTTAGTCCTCAGAGCCCCTAGATGGGTCAGTTCCATTACTGTGCCCATCTTCAAGCTGAAGAGATGATGCTCAAAGTTTTGCTGCCATTCACTGGGATCACATGACAGCCTTAGATGAGTGACCTCAGGGTGGTGTGTCCACAGAGCCTAATCCCTGCTGCCTTTCCTGTACCACACCTATCATGGTCCTTAAGGATTTGGCTCCCTAACTCTGGCGCACCCCCACCCTCCTGCCACTGTGCCAACCCTTGGAAATGCCACAGAAGAACTTGAATTTCATTGGCAGGCAGATCAAGTGGTTCAGGAGTGGGATCTGAATACGTTGCATGCACTGTTCATGTTTTCGGTCAAACCAACGACGACAGCTGAGAATAGCTTGGTTTACCACATCTGCAGAAACAAGCAATAGTGTCTGAGGTCCCTGAACCCTGACCTGGACCCTGCCCCCAGGGACACCCCCTCACAGGAGCAGCGCAGCTTGGTCTTTAGCTCAAACATCTTCTGGGTTGATAGGTGGATCTTAGTGCTGGGGGCCTTCTTGGCCTCTGCACCTTGAGTAGTTTCCTCAGAGCCCGCAGCATCCTCAGGTGTGTAGCCAGCCTCACTGCTCACCTGGGCATCCAGGTCCTTAAAGGCAGTGGAAATGTTTCGAGTCTCTGCTCTCAGTGATTCTTTGCTGCCCTGGGTTGGAGTGGACAAGGAAGCAAGGACTGTTTAGAGTCCTCATCCCCATCCTGTTCTCTGCCTGTGCCAACCTTTGGGATCTTCCCTGGGTTTATGAGGAGGTAGGCCAGAGACACATTCTCCCCTCTTTGGTCTTTGCCATTCACAGTGCGGGACCAGTCACCTCTCCCCAACTGTCATACTTCCCTCCCACACCCCCCAGTTTCTCCTTGGATCTTCCATTCCAGATCCTTCCTACTCAGTCAGTGCTTCCTGAGACCCTTGGATTTCACCCTAGATCATTGTGCCACCTGAATGTTTCCAACTCCCAAAGCCCTCGGCCGCCATCTCCCAACTCCCCATCTCTGCAATACTCCCCTGCTCAACAGCCCCCAGTCCCAGCTTTCAAAGCCCAGCTCCCTCCTTACAAAAAAAAAAAAAAAAAAAAAAAGCCCAAGGCCCCTGCTTTCCTATCACCCTCCTTCAGTAGCCCAGAGACTGCCCACTCCTGTATTTGGAAATGGATGTGAGGCATGTCCCAACAACTGGGGATCCTACAACTGGGGGTCCTGGTATTTGGTACCCCAGAACCAGGGCATATTCTGCCCAAAATGCCAGTAGTGTCCCCAGTGGGAAAATATATCCAGGGTTCCAGCTCCCAACTCAAGTGAACTCGGCCCCAGGAGAGGGATTTGCAGGCCCTGGCCATGCGAGTTCCTGACCAGCAGGTCCTTGAAAACTGCCCGGAGTGGCGCTGTGGAGATATGCCAGGCTGCACGGGTATTGTTGATCTGCAGCTCCACGGTGCAGCCCAGTGATGCTACCACTTCATTGAGGTTGTGCTTCATATTGGCCACTGGCCCTGGAGGAGGAGGCCAGTGGTCACTTCTGTGTAAGTCCAGTACTTTTTCAAGCCCCTTCCCTGCAATGCAGTGGACACCTTCCAGGATTATACAATGATCAGACTGAAAATTCTTTGCATTCAACTCTGGACTTTTTCATCTGTATAAACTAAGGAGGCCCAGAGATGGGGAGGAGCTCTCTTAAGAACAGGCAGCAAACTGGAGTAACTGGGATTAGACCCTACCTTTTCCACCCAGGGTCACTGCTGCCGGGTGACCCACCAGCCCTCAGGGACACATGGATGCACTCACCTATATAAATGGCAGCCAAGGCATATCCCAGGACGAAGAGCCTGCCCTCTTTGCCCAGCATCTTAGGCACGAGCAGGAGGCTGGCACAGCGGATGTGAGGGGAGGTCCCCCAACCTATGGCACCCAAACCTGTCAGGAGAGCCAAGAAAGTAGGTAGTGAGGCAAAGCAAAGAAGCTGCCACTTACCGTGCTTACCAGAGGCCCTTGCCCTAGCTCCTGCTGGCCTCTTCTCTCGGATAAACAGGCCATCCACTCATGCATTCAACAGCCACTTTCCATGTTTGATGGTATGCCAGTCTTTGAACTGGCATGGAGAGGCTGCAGATGGAACAGTCATGGCCAGTGTTGGTGCGTGTGTACACATTTATGTACGAGAGTGCATGTTTGTGTTATAGAAGGCAGCCAACATTTTCCACATCCAGGTTGGACCATTCTTATCCTACATGATGAAGTAACAGAGTGGGCAAGAGGAAAATTCTAGATATAGGCACTGGTGCTCAGGTGGGTCGAAGAGGTCAAAACCCACTGGAGACCTTTCCAACGCTCTGACACTTGCAGGATTCAGTCTCTCCTCTCCTGAGTTAGTCCCAAATCATGTGTCATTGTATGGTGCAGCAGTTTTGTGTGTCTTCCTGTGGCCTCTGCAAGGAGGCAGTGAGCTCCTGAAGTCGTAACCCAGAAAGAGAGACAGACAAGTAAACAGATGACTACCACACCAAGTGCACAGGGCACTAGGGAGGGGCTTATGCGGAGCCAGGAGTCTGAGGCAGGCGTGGCGATTTGTGCCGGGAGGGGTGGGGCAGGGAAAGCTGGACAAAGAGCCAATGTGTCAACCTAGCCCTGAAGATGAGCAAATGTTGGGAAGCGCAGATGGCATCCAGGCCAAAAGCAAGCATGAGCTGGTCAGGGAGACTAGATGTTGCCTGCACTGACCAACCATTTGCCCAGGGATTGCACAGCTCTTGAATCCTTCCACTTCCCTCCATCCACTGACCTGGAGAGTCTCCATCATCTCTCACTGGGACTAGAATGTTTGTTGGTTTTAGATGACAGTGCTGGGGATGGAATCCAGGGCTTTGCATATGCTAGGCAAACACCTTACCACTGAGTCATACCTCCAGGCCCTGGCCTAGAGCTAGTCTCCCTTCTTTTTCTCTTGATATTTTCTTTTCTTTTTTTCTTTCGCTTCTTTTTTTTTTTTTTTTTTTTTTTTTTTGTACCAGGAATCAAACTCAGGACCTTGCACTTGCCAGATGGGCTTTTATACCTCTGAGCTAAATCCCCGGGCCACTCTGTTGCTACTTTGCACTTCAATTTATACAAAGCAGCCTGAGTGGCCAGGTGTGGAGCCACAACTGTACTCCCAGGACTCCGGGAGGCTGAGGCAAGAGGACTGAAAGCTTGAGCCCAGCCCATGCAACTCAGTGACCCAGTAAGACCCTATCTCAAAATAAAAAAAAAGAGCTTAGTGCTTCCTGGGTTTGATCCTTGGTTCTGAGAATAACAACAACAAAAAAATGGGTTGCCATTGTGATTGTGTAAAAACATAAGTTGAGTCAAGTCCCTTGCTACCTTAAACCATCCTGCCGCCTTCTGAAGGCACGCTCCTCGCCCTTAGCCCCCCATAGCCTAACCCCAGGCCCCCCTGCAGTTCCTGCAGCACACCAGCCTCTCTTCTACCACCCTGCCACACCTCGGGCTGCAGGCAGGAGTGCTCCTCCCTGATTCCTGGGCTGAGCGGCTCCACCCAGTCCTACAGGTTTGTGGCCAACCTGTCTGGTGCCACCCAGCAGTTTTTTCTGTCTTCTCTCTCTCACTAACACAATTTGGGTTTTGTTCAAGGGCAACAGCCTGGTTCTGTTCCAGCCCTTGGGGGTGAGTCTGGATCTGTCTAAACCAACCATGGTATTACAGAACTTTGGAAGGGACTTGTTCTGTGGTCTTGGCCTTCTGGCCAAAGACTCCAGTTGAGGACAATAGTTGACAAATAGTTGCCCTACATTCTAACTCTAATAGAGCCCCATGGAGGTTTGGGTATCTGTTTTAGGCTGAGCAAAACAGCAGAAAGTATTTCTGTCTTCTATGCCGCCAGTTTACACAAGCAGAACAGAAACAGACTTTCTGGAAGGGGAGCCACGTGGTTGGTACAGGCAGGTCCAGAAGGAGGTTTGTGGAGAAGATGGGTGTCACGTTCAGTGAGAGACTCCAGGAGGCCATTCTGCAGAGCCTGCTTCTCATCAGGATGAGGTACAGGTGGCTCCCATGGCTTTTCAGGCAAGGACTTGTGCATTTTCTTTGGGACAAGCAGGCATTTTGGAAGGCATCAGATCTAGAGCCGCCTATGTGCGCTACCTGGAGACAATGAGTGGGCAGGCCAAGGCTTCTCCACAGCAGGCTCCAGCTGAGACCAGACAGCTGGGGCAGGAAGCAGCCAGGTGGGAGGTGCTAGGAAAGGTGCAGTGTAGACCTGGGCAGCAATAGCTGAAGGGAGGGCAGATTTTCCTGAGGAAAACAGCCAGAAAGCAAAGGGTTTGTATGCGTGGTGGCAGTGGGGACCGCATGTGAGTACTGTGGCCAGAGACAGAGCCTTCTGGGCCAAGACTCCAGCTTCTGCCTGTAGCAACTGGGGATATTGCTTACCCCTCGTCCTAGGTTCAGGGAAGGGCATATTGATGCTGCTCTGGCCAGAGATGTAAGAGGAAGCCTGCTGAGGAGATTATAGGGAAGTGTCCCCTGTTCCTTAAAAGGGACATGATGAAAGGACGTTCCTTCTTTCCTTTCCAGTGTTTGACATTTTGTATGTGAAAATGTGGTGCCTGGAATCCAAATCAAAACAGCACTGACTCCCCACTCCAGTAAGAATGGCCTTTATCAAGAACAAAAAACAAGTGCTGGGGGTTCTGGGGAAAAGGAACCCTTCTACACTGCTTGTGGGAGTATAGACTGGTGCAACCACAAGGGAGATCAGTATAGAGATTCCTCAAAACACCAAGACTAGAAGCTCCATTTGAGTCAGCTGGACCTCCTCTGGTTATCATCCTGAAAGTGGTAAAGTCATTGTATTACAGTGACACATGCATACTATGTTTCAGCAGCACAGATCACAGTAGCTAAACTATGGCAGTGAGCTATATGTCTATCAGCAGAAGAACAGATAAAGAAAATGTGTTTACACAATGGAGTGCTACCCTGTCATAAAAATAAATTTGAATCATTTGTAGAAAAATGGGTAGATTTTGAAATCATGGTACTAAATGAAATAAATCTAATAGGAAGGGGACCAAGGCACAGAGGGAAGGTTGAAAGAGGGAAGGGGAAGGGAATATAAAAAGAATTAAGATGTATTATGTACATGTACCAGCTTCCCACGATGAATGCAATCATTATGTACTGCAAATTTGTACTAATTAAAAAAAACAAAAACAAAAACCAGGCCAGGCATGCTGGTGCATGCCTTTAATCCCAGCATTTGGGAGGCTGCACAGAAGCAATGCTGTGAGTTCAAGGCCAATATGGGCTATACAGCAAGACCTTGTCTCGAAAAACAAAAACACCCAGCAGCATAAGTGCCTGCCTAGCAAGCACAAGGTTGTGAGTTCAATCCCTGGTACAAAAAAAAAAAAAAAATGGCTGGGGATTTAGCTCAGCGGCATAAGCACCTGCCTTGCAAGTGCATGGTTGTGAGTTCAATCACTGGTACCAGAAAAAAAAAAAAAAAAAAAAGAAAGAAAGAAAAACAAAAACAAACAACAACAAAAAAAAAAACCACAAAGCAAAACAAATCAAAAACAAGAAATGAATCAGATACAAGGCTATACATCACATGATCTCTAATATGAGAGACCCAACCTATATATTATATAATGATGAAAATAAAAGAGAGATGCTAAGAAACAGGGAGGCTGAGTCTGAGGAGATAGAAAAGGTATCCGGGGAAGGAGAGAGGGAGGAGAGTGAATGAGTAAAATGATCAAGATTCCATATGTATGTTATCAGCTCCCCAAGATGAATGCAATTATTACGTATTGCAAAGATAAGCTTAAAAGATGTGATGTTTTGAGTTGCTGCAGTCATTTTGTGACCTGGAGTGAGGGCCAGGCTGCACTGCAGGTGGCAGACAGAAAAGACAGAAGGAATCTGGCTTTTTGATGGGGCTATTGAGCTACTAAATTATCAAATTCCAGGAGCACCCTACATTTTTTTTTTTTTTTTTTTTGTGCCGGGGATTGAACTCATGAGTGCGTGCTTGCAAGGCAGGCGCTTATGCCGCTGAGCTAAATCCCCAGCCCCTTACTTTGATTTTTGTTCTATGAGATAATAAGCTTTCTCTACAGTTCAACCACTTTTAGGCGGGTTTTCTGATCTTGCAGCCAAATATCTCCATTGAAATCTCATCTCTGGCTGGGGATATAAATCAGTGGCAATAAGTGTTTGCCTCACCTGTGAGCCCTACATCTCCCCATCACAAAGTCACCTTCTCTGAGAAGCCATCCCTAATTGCTCCAACTAACACCAGCCCTGTCTTTCACATACCTGGTCATTTTTCACATCATTTGTTGCCATCAGAAATCTCTCGCTCCTTCCTCCCTCCCTTCTCTGTTATGTGGCTCTGGGGATGGGATTGAGCCCAGGGCCTTGTGCATGCTAGGCAAGTACGCTACCTCCAGACCCAGAAATGCTCTTGCTTACTTGTTCATTGTCTAATTTTCTCCCTTGCTCACACATAAATGCCAAACAGCCAGCGCTTGTTAATTCTGTCATGCAGTGTCTTCAACAGGTGGTCAGTAAGGAGTGAATGAATGAATGAATGAACTGAGTTTCACTGGAGGAGCAGAAAATGCGCCAGAGAGGTCAGGAAGGGTGGTGGGGTTTGGACTGTGGGGTGTCCCTCAAATTTGACAGACTCACTGAAGACCTCAGGCTGGGGCCTCTTCCCCCTGGATTTCCCCTAAAGCTCAAGAGGAGGCTGAAGGCACGAGGTGCTGATGGACAGAGTGACTGAGTTCTGACTCCCCCTCACCCAGGACTAGGCCACACTCCCCAAGCCTCACACACCCCAGCTTTGGGCTGGCACTAACCCACCAAGCCGTACAACACCACCATCTTCTGCTCTTCATAGATGTTCATAGGGTTCACCAAGAGCTGAAAGAGACCTGAGAACCCAGGATGAAGCTGAAGGTCCATGGCTCGGCTCCCGCCCTGGTCCAACCTCTCCCCACCCAACCTTCCGCCTCCACACTCACCTATGGCCAGGAGTCCCCCAGTGCCAGCCCCCAGCAGGAAGGTAGTGACAGGGAACTCGCCTGGCTGACGCCACAGGAACCGGCTGCAGAGCTCTGGCAGCCCCCAGTTCAGGAGCCTCTGTACAGCTGAAAGGTGAGCAGTCAGGTTCATAGCCCTCTCTCCTGGCTGGGTTAGGATCACTAGGGTTAGGGGCTTGTAGGGGAATAGGGATTAGGGTAAACTGGAGGATAGTTAGGAGAATTTGCGGGACCCTAGAGGAGAAAATAAGGGATCTTGAAGAAGTGGAGCAGAAGTAAGAAAGAGAAGAAGAGCAGGTGTAGTTATACACACTGGTGATCTCAGTACTCAGACTAAGGCTAAAGGATTGCTGTGAGTTCAAAGACAGCCCGGACTACATAGTGAGTTCAAGGCTAGCCTGAGCCACAAAGACAGACACTGTTTTAAAAAAATAAAAATAAACAACTATTTGTAAAAGGACAGTATGTAAACATTAACTAGTGATTTCTTATTGTTTATTTTTTCTCTGAACCTGCGTATTATTTCTACCCATTTTCTGTTTTGTTTAGTCTTTCTTTAAATAAAATTTTAAAAAAATAAATAAAAATAAGTAGACCTTGTCTCAAAACAAAATAATAGTCAAGCATGGTGGTGTGGGCCTGTAATCCCAGGGAGCTTTATGGTGAGGCCTTGTCTCATAATAAAAAGGAGAGAAAAGTCTGAAAGGAGAGTGTGCTGGGAAGGGGTCTCTGGTGTCCATCTCACTAGTGTGGGGTGGTTTCCTTCTTTGCCTTCTTGGCCCGCTCTCATGGTGTTTAATGTCCTCTCTGTTCTTTGGAACCCTCTCTGGTCCCAGAAGTCTCCTCAAAGCTTCCCTTAGAAGTGCCATCCTTGGAGAGAAGGGAAGGCCTCATTCCTAGCCCCTCTCTGAGTCTGTGACTTCCAGTCCCTCAGCTCTGAGATACAGAAGACTGGAGACCCACTCTCCCTCCTCAGCCCTCGGAACAGATAAGGGATTCTGAGACACACACAGCCCAAGCCCTCCGGAATCTCTGAATAGAGTGAGGAATTCCAGGACACCAGAACCCAGGGCCTCTCCTGGAGACAGGAATCATTGTCCCGGCTGCCATGCCCAAAGCTATGGGGGATGTTGCATTGTCCCTAGGGGCAGAAGAGCCTAGCATGGCCCGGGCCATTGTTCGCAGTGTGGGCGGCTTCAGCCTGGGATTGTCCTTGGCTACGGCCTATGGGCTTCTGGAGCTGCTGGTGGAGGGGCGCAGCCCCCGGGGCTGCCTGGTGGGCACCGTCACTTTGGCTGCCTTCCTTAGCCTGGGGATGGGGTTCTCCCGCCAGGTCCGAGCCACTGTCTTTCTGATGCTGCCCCAGGCTTTCTCCAGTGAGCCTGGCATGTGGGGCGAGGGCAGGTCCTAGGGTAGGGGTAGCTGTCTACAAGGACCTTGCTGCTATGTTCAGGGCTGTCTCCCCAGGGCATGGCCGGATGCTGCTGTTGATGGCTGCTTTTGGGTTGGTACTCCAAGGGCCTTGTGCCAACACTCTGCACAACTTCTCCCAGGCCAGTAAGGCGGTGGCCTGTGGGGCAGAGCTGGCTCTGAACCAGACTGCGGAGGTGCTGGAGCAGGCCAAGCAGCCCCTCGTCAGTAAGCCCCAACTCTGTTTCCCACAGGACCCAGTGTCCCCTCCTTCTGAAAGGTTTGCAGTCCTTTGCCTTATTTCTGTGTCTGAACCTCAAAGCACCCAGCCTTGAAAGAGACTTTGGAGTTCAGCCAAACCCTCATGTTCTTGCTCTCTGGTCTCTTCCTGGCTCCCCACCTCCCCACCAGTCCTTCTCCCCTCCCCAGCAGGGACAATGTCGAGAATTGGCTCCTACAGCGTGGAGGAGGCCCCACACTGTCCCTACCCCTTTCTCGTAGGTGCTCTGAATAAGATTAAAGCTATCGCCAGGAAGGCCAAAGTGGCTGCTGACCAGATCCGAAAGTTCTTTCGCTCAATCATGGATGGTGTGAAGCATGTGGGTAAGCTCATGGTACGGCTGGATTTGGAGGTCTGGGCCCTCACAGCTGTCCCCCACCCTGTTCAGGTTTCTTGGGTGCTAACTGTTCCTATTGGATACAGACTAATGGGGCCCCGAGTCTCTCCAGCTCTGGGTGCCAGCTGGTGTTCTCCACACCCTAGAGGAGGAGAGGCTGGGGGACTCTGTCGTTGAGTACCAGCCCCACAGCTGTCCCCAGCCAGGGCCCTGAGGAATGTGTGGTATTGGCTTCTCCACATCGGTGACATCTGCAACTCAGAGCTGGGCAACCCTTACTCAAAGTGTGCGCGGGTTTTTGATGACGCCAAAGACAACTGCATGAAGATCATACCACAAGCCTACCACCTGTGTTACGTGCTCATGCCCTTCAAATTGGCACTGTGTGGACTTGCCAGCCGTGAGAAAGCCAAGGGCTTGCAAGGGGGAGGAGAGAGTGGGGATGGGGTGGAGGGGGGAGAGGGCAGAGTCAGGTGGGAGGGTTGGGCCTACAGAGAGCCATGAAGATGCTTAGCTCAGGATGGAGGGAGGAACAAATGTTGGGGGTTGGGGCAACAGAAAAAGGCCAGTAGGAAAAGTGGAGAGTCCCATGAGAAGCAGGACCCAGAGAGGGCTTGGGGCAGCTCTGTCTCTGCCCCTCTTTCTGACACTGCAGTCTCCACTCTCAGTGGTCCAGGTGTTCTGCATCATCCCCAAGTACATACAGCCCTTCTTGCGCAAGACCATCGGTACCCGTAAGTGGCCCCTCTCAGCCCCATCAGGCCATAAATGAGAAGCAAAACCAGGAAAGGGCCTCAAGAGGTTATCCCCATCCCATCAATGTCTATTCTGTCCAGGTTAGGAAATTGAGGCCCAGGAAAGGGAAAAGAGGTAACTAAGCAAAGCCAGACTTTAGATCAAGAACTGAGAACAGCCCCCCCCCACCCCAGCAAGCACAGGGCATACAGATAGATCCTTACTTGCCTCTATCATGCTAGGTATAATGCTAGGCACCCAGCATATGCTGGTGGTGGTGCTGGTGGAGATCCCACCCTCTTCCTAGTCCACAGTAAACCCAAGCCCTGAGGGTTCTGACCATCCGTGAACTTTGTGACCCTTGGGCTGTGACAGCCCCCTACAACTGCAGCTCAGTCCTGCTAACTCTCCCTGTTCACAATTCTGTTCCAACTCCTACTGGCTCTAGCCATAATGAAGCTGATTAACCGGGTGCGTCAAGAGTTTGAGTTCAACATGACAGTCACCCACTACTTCTCTGTGGACCTCAATGCCTCTCGGAGCCTCTCCCAGGTGGCTCTGGACCTCCACGAGGCCGTCAGCCTGAAGCTGCAAGGCTTCCAAGAGGCCCTGGCTCTGATGGGCTACGCTGTGCCTCTGCTGCTCACGCTCCTTTACCTCCAGTGAGGGCTAAGGGCCAGCTCAGCCTGGCATCCCAGAAGGTTGAGGGCCAGGTGGGGTTACCTAGCATTCTGACCTGGTGCCAGAGACCTCCTCTGTGCTCTCCATCTAGAGCCCTGTTTTACCGGTACGCCTACCTGAACTGGGATGATTTTGACAACATCTACATCACCAGCCTGTTCCTGCGCATGGAGGCTGTGCGCTCCCTGGCAGGGCTGCCCACAGTGCTGCCGCTCAGTGCCCACGAGGCCAGACATTACATCCACCCTGGTGAGGGCCTGAGGCCAGGGTTTCCCCATACCCATACCTGACCCTACATGCAGGGCACAGGCAGGGAAGACCCTAGAGACTGTCTAGGCCCCTGGCTGGTTCCAAGGGAAGCTACCAGGCCTGCACCTCCAACCACGGAGCCCCTGGCGCTAAGAATTCCCAGCCTTGTCCATGGTCCTTACAGCCTCTCTTTTCCATCTATTGTTTTGTTTTGTTTTGTCGGTACCAGGGATCAAACTCACTACCATTCGCTTGCAAGGCAGGTGCTTATGCCGCTGAGCTAGCCCCCTCTTTTCCATCTTCTGCAAGGGTAAACAGGCCCAGGAGCACATACTCCTTTTGGGATTTGGACCCAGTGGGTGAAAGAACTGGGGATCATCCTCTGGTCCCCACCTCCCTAGGCTCCATTTTCCTGTCCCGATGGGAGCAGATTTTGTACATCCTGGAACTCCTTGGCCTGATGCGCCACCTCATCATCATGTTTCTCCTGGTCTTCCTGGATTATGCTGTCTTCTGGGTGCTTGACCTGGCCCGGTACCAACTTCAAGGGGAGATCGTGGCCCGCAGTGAGTGCTTGCCATGCCTGAGTATACCCAGCTCCAGGCTGGGTATACTTGCTCCCATGTTCTCCCCCAGCCTTCTCTTCCTCCCCACACTCTGTCTTGGGGACTACTCAGATGTTCCCATGTCACTGTCACTCAACATCATCCAGCTCTATCCTCTGCCTGGTAACACCTATACCCAGGTAAAGGTCATGACTATACAGAGCAACTGAGGCCAGGTTTGGTGGGGCATGCATGTAATCCCAGCACTGGAGAGGCTGAGGCAAGAGGAGCCCTGCACAACTTCAAGGGTTACATAGTTAGTGAATTTGAGAGCAGCCTAAACTATAGAGCAAGACCTTATCTCAAACCCCTGCCCCAATCATAAAAAACAAAACAAAACAAAACCCAAAACAGAGTATAAAGATACAAGTTCTAGGGTAGGCTGATTGGTGGGAGATCTAACCAACGGCCATCACACTGAACTATATTCCCAGCCTTTTCTTTCTTTTTCTTTCTTTCTTTTTTTTTTTTTTTTTTTTTTTGTCTTTTTTGAGACAAGATCTCTCTATGCAGTTCAGGCTGGCCTTAGGCTCACTTTGTAGCCCAGGCTGGTCTCAAACTTGCCACAATCGGCCTGCCTCAGCCTCCCAAGGGCTGAAATTACAGGAGTGCACCACCACGCCCAGCTTGTTTTCTCCAAACCTTTAAAAAAGTCTACCCAGGGACCAGAGATATAGCTCAATGGCACAGCACCTGCCTGGAAAGCACAATCCTGAGTTGGATTCCTAGTATCAGAAAAAAGTCCACCCAGTTTGATGTTGTTTTTGTTTTCTTTTTTTTCTTATTTTATTATATTTTATTTTATTTTATTAGACAGGGTCTTGCTGAGCAGTTTAGGTTGGCCTAGAACTCACTAGGGAACCCAGGCTAGCCTCTAATTCATGGTGATTCTCCTACCTTAGCCTCCCCAGGTGTGTTGCCACCATGCCCAGCCCCAGACTTTTTTATAAATTTTACTTTGAGAGAGGATCTCTATAGTCTAGGGGCCTCAAACTTTTGATCCCCCTGCCTCAGCCTCCCAAGTAGCCATGATTACAGGCATGTATCACCATGTTTGACTCAGCCAATGCCTTAACATAAAGTATTTCTGGGCAGTGTGCGATGGGGTGAATCTCAGATCTGGTGGCCTGGCCAGGCAGACACTAGTGCCACCCAGCTGTACCACAGAGCCATAGTTCAGAACCTGTGGTCAGGCCTTGCAGTATCCTGAGGATCCTTGCGCATCAGAGTGCAGACCATGCCTATGATCTGCAGGGCTCATCTTCTACCGATGAACAGATGTGCTTGTTTTCTGTGGAGTGGAGCAGGCACCTGTCGTGTGTGCTCCTTACCTAGTATCTTTTGTGGGTTTTTTTTTTTTTTTTTTTTTTTTTGGTCTTTTTCTTTTTTATTGGTACCGGGGATCAAACTCATGACCGCTTGCTTGCAAGGCAGGTGTTTATGCCACTGAGCTAAATCCCCAGCTCCCTTACCTAGTATCTTTGTGCAGGCCCAGTCTTAGTGTCCATAACTGTGGAAGGTTCAGGATATACAGGGAATATTTACCGTGACCTGGTGTCAGCTTTCGACGTCCTGCAGCAGGGCAACGTCAGCATCTTGTCCCAGAAGTGCCTCCTGAAGCCCTCAGAGCCAGACTCCACCAGTTACATAGTCATCGGTATGGCCACTGCCCCAGGGCCCTGGGGACTGGGAGCAGGTGGGAGGGCTGCGGCCAGCGCCAGGGCCTGCAGCAATTCTCACTGGGCCTCTGCTCCAGGCGCCATGTACGGCCTATGCTTCTTTGTCACTCTGTGTGGTGGCTATGTCAGCCGGCTTCGGCGAGTCATCTGCGCCTCCTACTATCCATCTCGTGAACAGGTGAGGGGGTCCTGGCCATGTCAGTCCTTGCCCCACTTCAGGTGCCAAGCTAGGCTGTCTTGGCTTTGGGGAGCCAAGAGGACTTTTATAGCTGAGTCCTCTCTCCTCTGGTGGAACCCCAAAGCAGGAGATCTGAACTGCAGGTCTCTGGGGCCTAGAGTTGGCTGGGGGAAGAGGTGCCACTTGGGGCAGTGCTTCCTGACCCAGAGCTCGCCTCCAAAGTCTTGAGACAACCAGGGGAACAGGGCAGTGTTGGCATGATGGTGGTTGGAAAGAAACATACTCTCTTTTTACTCATTTGCTAATCGTGTACTGAACACCTGTCACTGTGCTGGTCACTGAGGCTGCCAGGATGAACCACATAGGCTGGAGCTCATCTCAAGGCAGGACAGACTGGCTGTTAAGAAAACATTATAGTTTTTAAAAAGAGCTTACATTAAGGAACAAATAAAGTGCTATAGAAATCCAGAGGAGCGCCAGGGATTTAGCTCAATAGCATAAGCACCTGCCTGGCAAACATCAGGTCTTGAGTTCAATCCCCGGTAACAAAGAGATCCAGAGGAAGGGGTGGGAGTGGATAATTCCACCCAGGGGGGCCCAGAAGTCTTCCCAGAAGCAGGGGTATCTGTAGGAGTTGGACAGAAGGAAAGTGGGGAGGAATGCAGAGGCAAGCCAGGCAGATGAGACATAGCCAGGTAGGAGCCATCCCCAATTTCCTGCAACAGGAAAGGATCTCCTACCTCTACAACATACTTCTGAGCCGGCGAACTAACCTGCTGGCCACCCTGCAGCGAGCGGTGAGGCGCCGGGCAGCTGACCAGGGCCACATGAGTGCCCTCCAGGTGCTAGCCTTCAGGTGAGCCAACTGGCCTTCCTCAGTAGATGTGACAAGAGTGGACAGAAAAAGAGCCAGTGGTCAGAGGGCCCACTGTTCAACTCCCTAGGTGACCAGCGGTTTGGTTGAAGAGGGTGCCTGTTCCACACCCTGCAAGGAAGAATTCAAGATGAGAATTCTTTTGTGTGTGTGTATGTGTGTTTGAGACAGGGTCTTGCTATGCAGTTCAGGCTGGCCTTGAACTCACTGTGTAGCCCAGACTGGTCTTGAATTTACAACGATCCTCTTGCCTCAGCCTTCTGAGTGCTGAGATTACAGGCATGCACCACCACATGCAGTTCAAAAATGAGAATTCTTAGGAGTGGGAGTGAGAAAAAGAAAGAAGGCAGAGCGATAGAGCAGGTGCCGCTAGAGGTAGAGAGATGGAGGTTAGGCTGCAGGAAATCCTCTGATCTTTCAGAGGTTGGTACTGATGTGGGGAGGGTTAGACTGGCTGGCCCTTGTGTGTGCTGCCCCTTCCCAGGTGCCCATGGCTGAGACCATTTATCAGGCAGTTTCAGCTGTACCAGACCTACTGCTTGTGCTGTGGGCAGCCTCCAGAGAAAGGGGACACAGACAGCTTTGTGTACTGCAGTACCCCAGGGTGCCAAGGTGAGACCCGAGGCAGGTGCCCCTTCCCAATGGCACTCACCATAGCTACATATGACCATCAGCCTCTCCCTATCTCACCTTTTGTCCCTTTCCTTCAGAGCTACGCATATTTTCATGGCATGAGGCCCTTGGGTAACCCATCTCCTCCCTATTTTCCTTGGTTTTCTGGCTGTGAATAGGATTTGTATGCAAGGGGCATTGCCGCAGGCCCCTGTCATGCAAACTGGACACCTCTCCGGGGGTGGGGCAGGGAAGAAAGGGCTGGAAAACCCCTGGGATGGGATGGGTAACTCAAGTTCCCTTTCCCGCCTGCCTGTTATAGGTCGCTACTGCCAGGACTGCTACAGCCTCCTGGGCAGCACCTGCTTTGTGTGTGCTGCTCCTCTCTCCTACCAGGGGAACCTGGACATAGAACTGTGAGTCCTTCAGTGACTGCAGTCTGTGGGGGCAGCGGGAGTAACCTGTGTAGGCCCTGAAATAAAGCTGCTCCAGGGACTCGAGCGAGGAGGAGGGCCCCCCACTACAGCTGGCTGTGGCTGAAAGGAGGGCCACCGAGGAGGAACCAATCCTGTGGCAACAGCTCCAGGAAGCACCGGACAGAAGCTACTCAGAGAAGTCTAGCTCTGGGCCCAGGTGAGGGGATGTAGGGATTGGCCCCTGGGAATTGGAAGCAAGTCTGCCACATTTATAATGGGCTTCATAGTGCCTCGACCTGAGCTAGGGCTGAGCACAAATGTGAAGAGGAGGAACAGAGGTTTACTAAGTGCCCACTTTGGGTCTGCACCCCACCTGCAAGGAAGGGCTCACTGTTCAAGGGGGAGAAGGGCATCACACAGGCAGCACTTGAGTACCCCAATAAAGGAGAGACATACTATTGGAAGGGGGTATATTAATGAAGGCTTCAAAGGAAAAAGAAAAAACAAGCTTGGTTTTGTGGCAACCTGAGTAATGTCAGGCTAAGCTGAGGAAGTATGGAGGAGGAGGCCTGTGGAAGTATGAGAATGAGCTATTCAGGAAAGTAAATAAGATCTGAGGTGTGTAGCGGGTTGTGTGCTTAGGTGGAGACCTTAGAGAATATTGAGGGATGAGGTTGAAGTCAAGGTGAGGAGAGACAGACAAAGAGACCTTACTTGCCATTTGAAATTCATGATGGAAAGTAAAATACTCACATTTCTCTTTTAAGGTCATAGTTTAAAAAAAAAAAAAAAAAGATCCTAAGTTGAGAAGGCGGTGCGGAGACTGGGCAGAGGCTGTCACGTCTGGGAGAGGATGATGACAGCCTACAGTTCCAGGTCCTAAGACTGACTGGGATCCATGCTTGGGACTCAGCAGGTGTGGGGGCAGGAGGAGAAATGGGCTCTGGGTAGAGGACTGGCCAGTTGGAGACCTGTGATGTGTCTGCAGGCATCCAGTTGCAGAGGTCCAGGGCATAGTTGGAAAGGAGCAAGGCTGGGGCTGGAGGTATCTCTTCTGGGGCAGTCAACACTCAGACTGTAAGAAGATGAGCTAGGCCATCCTGGTGAAGGGTACAGCAGCAGAGAAGGGAACGGGACCAAACTCTGAAGAGTTCATCACAAACCTAAGAGGAAGGGAAGAGTCTCAAGAAAGCAGAAGGGCAGAGCTCAAAAGCCCGAGGTGATGAGCAGGCTGCAGACAAGGATCAGACACTGGATCACAGTGTGGTCGGTGGGGACACTCTTCATATGCCATGAAGGCCAAAACTAGATCAGGACAGGTTAAGGGGTGGCTGGTAGAGAGAACCCAGAAAGGGGGATGTGTCCCCCGTATCACAGCTGCCAGGAGTTTAAAAATCCCTTTTAAATGATAACTGACATCACTACAAACAGGAAACTAGACAGTGAAGTTACATGCAAGGGCCAGGCTGCAAGAGACAGATCAAAAGATGTTTCTATATCCAGGACAGGAAATGGAAAAGCAGAGCACTGACATAGAGGAGAGCTCTAAGCCAGGTGGACAAGATGGCCCTAGACTGGCACAGGCATGGTGGAGGTGGAAGGGAGAGGAGGTCCTCTGGGCAGAACTAAACCTCTCCTCCAACCCAGCACCTCACTTTTATTGGGGGAGTGGGAGACTGGAGCACTGCCAAGAGAGAGAAGGGGGTGTCTGGGAGTGGCATAAAGGTCTCAGGAGTGGGTGGTGCAGGGTGCAATACCTGCCATGGGCAGTGTGCTAATAGGTCACCCGGGGAGTGAAGGGACTTCCAGGTAGTATCAAAGGCCTAGTGATGTTGAAAACTCTAACCTGTAACACCTGCTCCAGTGTCCCCGCTTATTCTTTGGCAAATGTGGTGGCAAATGTGGTGGCAGGGCTGTCCAGGGGCTGTGTCATAGTGAGATGTTAGGGTGGGACAGTGGTCATGAAGACAGGCAGCAGGACAGAGGGGCTCAGAGTTCTGGGATGAGTCTGCTGAGTAGCTGAGGCTGAGAGGCACATCTGACCAGAGGAGGCTAAGGCAAAATTCATGGGGTCAAGGCCATAAAGGACTGAAAGCCAGGGAATTAGATCCTACTTTGAGAGGAATGCTGGGCCAAATAAGCAGCCCAAGCCCAGTACTAGCACTTTGGATGGATGCGGCAAGGTGTCTGGATCAGCTGTCACAATGCCACTGATACAGCTGTTGTGACAGCTAAGAGCTTCACAAGGAACAGGAGAAAGCTAAGCTACCTCCACTTGGGGGCACTGCAAAGAGAGCTGGAGGGCGGGTGCATTACCAGGAGCAGCACAGAGCTTGTTTATGAGCCCAGGGATGCAAAGAGAGGCCAAGCTTTCTTTCAGTGGCTCTAGAGCCCCAGGGAAATTAAAACGCTAGGTCAGCATGGGGCAGCTGAGGCCACCAGTGGTTTTGCTCTTACTAGCTACGTGACCTTGGGCGAGTCACTGCCCACCCATCCCTCAGCATCAGCCTAAAATCAGAAGTTATCTCCAGCCTAGGGCTTGTATGCCTCAGGGGATAGGAGAGCAGGAGCTGCTGGTAAATAACAGGAGCGGGATCTGAGCAGATGGGCCAGGGGCAAGGACACCTGTGAAAACAAAACACTGGTGATAGAGCTGTCCCTTCCCTCTCCTCCCTAGTGACCTGGATGAGGAGGAGACTTAGAGAGGTAGCACACGGCCATGGCTCCAGCCTGAAGCCCACCCAGGACTGGCCATGCCATCAGAAATCTTCTGCCCCACCCCCAGCAGTCCCTCAAACCCTGTCTTTCACCTCCCTCTCATCCTGATTCCTCCCACCCACCCCGAAAATAAAGGAACCAAAAGTGGACACAAGTGTGAATCTTAAATTATTATTTCTTCCTGTCGCTTACACCCGAGTGGGGGGGCAGGGCTAGGGGAAGGGAATAGGAGAGGGGGGGACACTTCCCCCCTAAGGCACTGACTTGGAAAGCCGCCAGTAGGGAGAGGGGAGGCCACATTGACCCACTCTCTAGGGCCAGGCCCCAGGTCTCCCTGCCCTGGGCTCCATCACCTGAAATGCTAAGGTGAGGCCCAGGGCACCCGACCTCCCCTCCCACCTTAATATATTACATCATCACTTTTTAAATAGATTCAGGGACTGGTTTCACTACCCCCTCCCTGTGACCACTCCCCACTGTTGGGGGTACCTGGGCAGCTGTGCAAATGGGCATAGGGGAAGGGGGGAGAGCACCGGGCCCCTGAACCTGCCCCTTTTAAGGAGGAAGGGGGCCACCAGGCCAAGGAGGGAAAATAGTGCAAGGCGGAGGCCCAGGCCGCAATGGGGGTCCAGCACCCAGCAAGGAAGGGGTCGGGGCCACTCCCCCACCCCAGCAGAATGGGAGAGTCAAAAATCTGAAACTAGATTTTCAACAAGACCAACAGAAGAGGCTATGTACAGACGGGGGTAGATTCAATCCTAGGGGAAGTGAGGGAACCATCTCTGCCCCACAAGAAGACTGGCTGGCAAGGATCTGAAAAGAGGTCCCTCTCCCACAGGCCGAAACCCGTCACCTCGGAGAGGGGGCGCCAATCTACCGGCCGCGTCTCCTGGGTGGGCAGGAAGACAGCTAATGCCCAGCGGCCGCGGGGGGCGCTCGCTCACTTGTACAGGGCTCGGCCGCCAGGTGGCACCGGCTCGCCCGCTGCCTGCCAGGCTCCCCAACCCCTCACCCGGTCCCACACCCTGCGCCCCGCCAGCCCGGGGGCAGCGTGAGTCAGGGGCGGTCGAGGTGGCGGCTCCGGCTCACACCTGGGCGGGGAAGAGGTGGGGAGAATACGGGAGACGCCACCCGGCCCGCCCTGCCCTCTGGCCCCGGGGAGGGAGCGGCGGGAACAAGACATTCCCTGCCCGGGGACGCAGAGGGAGGAGGGAGGGATAGCTGCACAGCGGCTCCCAGTGCTGGGCGGGGCCCTCCTGCCCCCAGGGGCGGGCGAGCAGATCAGGCCACCCCGCCCCTCTTCTCCAGGACCCCATGACTCAGCGCTGGAGCAGGGCAGAGGGGACTGCGATGGCTTCTTCCTTACAGGCCCAGGCTTTTCCCCCGCCACCCTAGCCTTCAACCTTCTACCTTGCTTTCCCCACCTACCCTTCTTTTGCCACTCCTTTTGCATAATTCACTGCTGGGAAAAGGGAACAGAAACCAGGAAGGAGGGGCAGTCCTTCACCCCTTTACACGGCCAAAACCTCCAAGAGGCATGGGAGCAGGGGCAAGACTTTGGTCCCAAGCCCCTGCCTTCTAGAAACCCGCATAGCCGAAGTGGGACCACACAAATCAGAAATACATTATTGCTTCTGCTCCCCAGGAGCAGCTGGGGACAGGGAGCCCACCTTTACAACAAAGCTGTAAATATACACATAATATCATATGTATCACTCATGGGGATTGCCCCAATCCAGAGTCCCTGGCCCAAAACCTCCTCAGCTCCAAACTGGAATGAGGGCTCTGGGGCAAAGGGGCTGACGTGCTTCTGAGCTCAGCCTTGTTTGCCCATGCTCCCATTGCTTGGCATGATGTCCCCAGCCTTTGCTGCTCCAGCCTAGCCACCTGTGCCTCTTTAAGAGGATTCCACAGCACCTTCAGCCTGGGGTGTAGTGGGTGCCCCCTCCTCCTCCTCCTCATCAGGAGGCCCGGGGGTGGAGACCGGAGCCCCTGAGGGGGCTGACTGCTCCCAGAATCGAGCCAGAGAAAGGCGGAAGGTGTCCAGGTGGCCATTGGAGAGGTCAAGGCCGGCAGGAGATGGGGTGGCGGTGGAGGGTGGTGGGTAGTGGGGTGGCGCATCGTCCTTGCGGCGCCGCCGGGTTCGCACCTCCAGGCAGTTCTGGCCTTTGAGGTGGCGCTGCAGGTGGTCCTCCTTGGCAAAAGCCTTGTGGCACAGGTGGCACTCATAGGGCCGGTCCCCTGTATGCAGGTGCATGTGGTTCTTGAGGTCGTAGCTGTGCAGGAAGCGAGCTGGGCAGTGTGGACATGAGTAGGGCCGTTCCCCTGTGTGCTTCCTCATGTGGATCTTCAGCTTGTCATTCCTGGTATAACAGGGGTGGAAGGAACACAAGAAGTGGTCAGGATGGGATCCCAGCTCATCCTAGTCACGCCCCCAGGCCTTGTCCCACTCCCACTCACTCATCTCATCACTCCATTCTTCCCTCCTTCCACTTGCCTCCAGTTTTATTAGGCCCTGCCATTGTCACTTTCTGCCTCCCTTGTGACCTTCTTAGCCACCAGCCCACCCCACCCCCATTCTCCTGGTTTCTCCTATCATTCCACACATACTCTCATCTCTAGGACCACCTGCACCCACTCAGATCACACACCCCAATGCTCTCCCGACCCTGCTGGCGCCCGATGCCCCCTTGGTGCTCACCTGGTGAAGCGGACACCGCAGACCTCACAGACAAAGGGCTTCTCACCCGTATGGGTCCTCATGTGGCGTGGCAGTTTGCCTGCTCCATGGATTATCTTGTGGCAGACTGGGCACTCCTGGGGCATCTGGGAGCGGCGTTTACGAACCAGCTTGTCTTGGCCATCCAGGCCTGGTGCCAGGGCATCCTGGTGCAGGGAACTCAGATAGGCCATCAGGTCAGGATCAATGGCATCTTCATCAGAGCCCAGCTCCTCTGGGGACAATGGGGGCCCACTGCCTTGTGCCAGCCCATAAGCTGGGGTATAAACCAGCTCCTCCTCCTCTTCTTCCCCTTCATAGCCCTCGTAGCTCAGGGGCCCCTCAGGAGGTGAGGCAGTCCCTGTGGGAGGGCTGTAGCTGTCGCCTAGCCCACTGCCCCCACTGCTGCCCACCCTGCCTACTTCTTCCTCCTCATAGGTCAAGGGGTGCGTGGGCACTGCAGCAGGCACCTCAGGTACTAGGTGATTTGCCCGGGCTCCCTTGGTTTGCAGGAAAGCTTTACGGGGCTTGCGGCTGCGGCGAGCAACAGGCCGAGGTGGTGGCAGCGGTGGTGGTAAGAGGGGCACCTGTGGAGGGCTATCTTCACCATTGGAAACTCCTGAGGCTGAGGCGGTGGCGGTGGCGGTGGCAAAGGCCTCTAGGTATTGTCGGGCTCGCTCACAGTCATCCTCATCTGGGCTGGGAGCCTCCAGCCCACTGCCTTGCAGAATCTCCATGCAGGCAGCAATGACACAGGGGATCTCCAGCAGACGGGCAGCCTGGAGCACAGCCGGCATGTTGGCGCTGCTGGTGGTCAATGTGGCTGTGTAGGCAAATTCAAGCAGGGCACCCAGTGCCTCTGGCCCTACAAAGTCCAGCTCACACACACCAGCCCCGGCTCCTCCAGCAGCTGTCCCACCACCCCCTGCTCCCATGACGGCCCCGCCACCACCCTCGGTGAAGAGCTTCTTGAAGTAGTGGCTGCAGGCGGCCAGCACAGCCCTGTGTGTGCGGTATTCAAGGCCTTGCGTCCGGATGGTGAGGTCACATAGGTGGCCCAGCTGGCGCTGCTCATTGAGGCTGCTCAGGAGCTCACTGCTGTGGTCTGGGAATGGAATTCCAATCAAGTCATCTTCAGGGCTCCCCATCTTCTCCTGCAGGGTCAAGCAGAGGGGGAAGTTAAGATCATTCAGCTCTCTGAGGGCACTGGGAAAGGGATGCTGACACTGTCCAACACTAACTGAGGGATGGCCACAAGCCACAGCCTCTTCTAGGTGCTGTACACCCTTACAAAGTATGATAATCACACACAAGAAAACTAAGTTCAAGCAGGCAAAGTAACTTTAACTGAGTCACATGTGGCAGAGGGTATAAGTCCTGTGGTGGTCTATGTCTATGTCTATGTCCCCAGAGTCTATGTCCATGTCACCATAGGATTATGAGCCACCTCTAGAATAGGAACCCTCCTGTCTGGCTCTGCTGCAGAGACCGTGCTTTACCTGCCCCTTTCCCCATCCCTCCAGAAGAAGCTCTTGGCTGGCTCAGGCCTCATAAAGTATTGGCTGAGGGACTCGGGTGACTTTAGCAACTGGCCACTAAAAACTGGGTAACCATCTTTGTCACAGAACCTCCTCATAGCATAGGAGGGGCCAGTGAGAGTTCAGATTCACTGTGGACCAGGTTCTCTTCTATGGGGCTTAGGACACTGTAAGACATCGCACAAATGAGAGGCCCCTCCAAGCACCATCTTCTTCTTCCTTATCACCAAAAGTGTATCTCCTCTTTGAGATACCCCTTCTAGAGGCCAAACCGGAAACAGTTCCCAGCATCCCTTCCCCCACACCCTCCCCTCCCCCAAGAGGCCTAGGAGCAGCAAAGCTTTGCTGGGGTGTCAATGGCGAGGGTGCTTCCTGCCCCACACAGATAAGCATCACCCCCGCCCCCACCCCCGCCCCCTACCCTACTGCCAATAGGCCAAGTTCCAGTCCCACCCCCATCCCCCCAGCTACCAGCCACCTCTCCCTCCCCATTCCAGGTCAGCATTACCCTCCACACAGCTGTAGGCCCCCTGAACGCTCCCCTCACAGGTGCCCAGCCATAAGATGCACAGTGTAGGGGCAGCACAGGCCAGGTCAGCAGGGTGGGAGACAGGGTTTGTGGCCTGACTCTGCCTGGAAGTGGGGAGACTGGCTTGGAGTCCTGGCTTTGCTCTTCTATCTTGCGGAATGACCTTGGGCAAGTAATTTCTCCCCATGCTTCCCTGAACTGCACAAGAGGTTGGAGTGGAAGCCCTGAGGGTTCAGTCCTTCAGCCCTGACATTTGTGTGGGTCCTGAGTAACAGGAGACATTTTCTTGGGTCCTGGAAATAGCTAAGTTCTAGGGTTAGTCAGGCTTGAGTTTGAATCCTTGCTCTGCCACAGATTAGCTCCGTGACCTTAAGCAAGTGACTTAATCTTCAAGCCTCTTTCCTCATCTTATAATATGAGAGAATCCCAGCTGACTCCTGAGGTTGTGGTGAGGGGTGAATGAGACCAAGTATGACACAAGTTTGCCTAACACACAGTAGGGGTGCAGTAAGTGGTCTGCCTTGCCGCCTGAGGCAGATTCCACTACACAGATGGCCTCCCTCCCCACCCCGTCTAAGCACCCTGAGGGAGCCTGGTTACCTGACCTTGGACAAGTCACTTCCCTTCCTGAGAAGGCCTGTTCTTCATCTATAATATTAAAGGCAGTTCAGATGATCTCAGGACAATTGTCAGTGTCCTCATTGACATGCCAGCAGCTGTTCAGGCCTGGCCATTGCTGGAGAAAGGTTTTTTTTTTGGTAAGGTGAGGGAGTCAAGGGCCACAGATTTCCTGTTTGGGACACAAGAACACCATTGTCTCTGTGTGCCTCTCTGCCTGCCACCTTCACTGCAGTGCCAGGACTCCTGCAAGGCAGCCTTGAGAGAGCAGTCCCTCCGTGTCTGTTTATGCTTGGAAGCCACACCTGGGTATCTCTGGATAGGCCATCCATTCCAGTTGTAAGTCCCCAAGCCACTTCTCTCCCTGGGGCCAAGCAGTCTGGGAGTTCCCCATGCTCCTTTTGGATCTCCTGCATGTACTTTACAAATAGAACAAGTGGCAAATGGCCCCAGGACTTAGGAACAAACAAAAACCAGGTGGGTGGCAGCAGTAGGAGCAGCAGCAGTGGAAGTGGTGCCCACCTAAGCAACAGTGGGCAACCTCTTGGGCCCAAGTGGATCCTGTCCCTCCTAGGGGAATCGGGTGGGGCTGCCCTCAAAGTTCATTGGCTAGGAGCTGGGCACCCGCAGGCCTGTGGCTCACCCTAGTCCTCTCTCTCCTTCCCAACCTACCCCACCCATGCCTGCTGCTAAGCCCGCCTCCTTTCTCCCACTCCAGGGCCAGTCTCCATGGCAACTTGGTGGGGCAGGGTACTGATTGGCTGACCCTGCTGTCAGGTCACAGATTCAGGCTGGTTCACAATGCAACTCACCTAGGGCTTGGGCAAAGGTGGGTGTTTAACCCCTTAGGCCCAAATGCGGTGCCCACTGCTAACAGACAGCAAGAAAGGAGGAGAGGCAAGGACATAAAGGGAGGAGTGGGTATTCCTATGCCTCTCCAGATTCTGGGAAACTTCCCTAGCCCTTATCCAGGGTTCTAGCACCCATGCCAGCAGAGGTGCCACCTGGAACTATGGTGATGCCAACCAGGCAAAGGGCACATTCCTAACCATCATCTTGGAGGAAGGGAGGGTAGAGGCCTTTCTCCCCCAGCCCCCACCTTTTTTTGACAGAGTGGAGCCATGATGTGAGGATGCCCATCCCACCTTATGCACCTTCCCTCTTCTACATCCCAGAGTGCCCAGTCTCTGGACACCCTACGAAGGCAGCCCATCCCTACCCATCCTGGCATGCCCCCTCTTGCTAAGACCTTGTGGGCATGGGTGTGTGTGGTAGTTGGGGGGGGGGGAGCTGTGCCAAGGAACCAAGCAAAGTCTGTTTGGTCTGTTTGCCTGGTAAAGGGAAGAACTGGGGGCCCCGCCCCATCGCTCCCCTCTTTCCTGCCACCCCCCAGGCTCCCCTCACTGTCAGGCCTGCTAGACCGGCCAAGCCGGTGGGCAGCTCTCTTGAAACTGGGCCCTGAGTCAAGCCTGCCTCTTTAGTTGAGGGAAGACTTGAGGGTGAGAAACGTGGGAGGGGACGAAGGTGAAAGTCCCTGTCATCTATCCCTCAGTGTCCAAAGGCACCTGTCAAGGTGGGTCTACCACTAAGCAACCAAAAGACAGAAGGGTCTGAAGACACTGACCCTGTCTTGATGAGAAAAAAAGATAAGGCTGAAACCCTTTCACAGGTGCTGACTTTGGGTAGTGTCCAGTGTTGGGTGGGGGGCACCAGGGCCAACACTGCTGGCTTGAGCCAGCTGAAGGGCAGGGATAGGAGGCCCTAAACAGGGCAGCTGAGTAAAGCTGGCCCCCCTTCCCCCCGACCCTGGGGATTAGGGGAGTGAGGCTTAGTGTGGGGGGCAGCAGGCGGAACCAGGATTAGCAGTGGAGAAAATAGATATGGGGTGAGACACAGGCACAGAGCCCCCCCCCCCCCCCAAGGCTCCAAGGCCCCTACTCTAGGCTCTGCCAGGGAGCCTGAGAGGGACCTGGCCGGCCAGGCTTCCGCAGCAGCTTGGCTGAGGGACGATGAGGACCAGGCTGCAATATCCTCCTGTAGGGGTGATGGAGAGACCTAAGATTCTTCACAATGCTCCTGGGTGCCCTGTGGCCACCCACCCCCCTTTACTTCTTTCTTCTTTCTACCCCCACCCCCCACCCCAACTCCAGCCTCAGGTTCTCTTCCTGTTTTTTTGGCGCTAAGTTTGCATGAAGCCAGGGTTTTGGCCTGTGGCTGGACCAGGGGTGTGAGGAAATTGGGTAGTTACTCTAGAATCCTCAGGGACCCAGGAATCTGTTCCTTGGCTTCTGCCACCCCTTGCCAGGGACTTTGGGGTCCAGGGCCACAGCCATGTGAACTGCCCACTTTGGGGGCCAGAGTGAAGGGACTGAGAGCCACAGGTCACTGACAGACTGGAAGGGCCTCCCAGGAGAGGTCTTCTGTGCAGGGGATGCCTGAATTGCTTAGGGAGTTTTCTCCTCCTGCCCCCCCCCAGCCCCTCCAAGCTTGTGCATGCCTTCCCCATCCCCCATGTGACGCTTCCCCCCTCCTAACCTCACCACCCCCAGCACTCACACTTCCTGGGGGCCGAGGCGGGGAAGAGAGACCGCAAGCCACGAAGGGGGAAGGAGGCGAGGGGAGTTGGCTGCTTCCCGGTCCCCTGGGGGTTAAGCCTCCCCCTGAAGATCCCTTAATCCTAGTACAGGGGCTCCCGAATGAGGGAGACCTTATTGCTTCTCCACATTTCTTTTCACAACACCATCCCTAGCCTACAGCATCTTGTCTGCTTCAAGGGAAAAGGGGAGGAAAATAAAAGATGGCGGAGGATGGAATGAGGGCAGTTCTCCTTCCCAGCCTTCCAACCTTCCATGTCTGGGTACCTGCTACCCATCAGCCACCCTCACTCCTGGTCCTCTTCTTGGACTCCTCTTTCTGTCTGTCCCCTTCTTACCTTCTCTGAGCTCTGTCTTCCCTCCACAAGATTCATCCTTTGCTTTTCTTCCTTCAACTTTAACGGCACCGCTTCTCTTCTCTACTGCATCAGTCCCCTCCTGCTAAAAACCATCCCTACCTCTCTTTTCTTTCCCTCTTTTCTTTGCTTCCCTCACTTAAGCCTCTCTCACTTCTCCATCTGCTCTTTGCCCCTAGCATCCCTTTTTTTCTCTCTGGGAATGTGCGGAGAAGAGGGCAGAGGAATTAAACCAAGGGCCTGCCTTCCAAGGCCTGGTCTTGCCAAGACATGGTTGCATTTAGAGAACTCACGCACTTTCTGGATGAAGCAGGGGACCAAAATTTGGGGGCCAGTTGGGGAGAATAAATGGCGGAGGGGGAGTGTAGAGAGAGCGGATGTGGGGTGAGGGGGACAACCAGTGCCTCTCTGTCTGTCAGAGTTTCCAGCCCTGGAGCGGCTGGACTTTCCCCAGAGGGTGCCCACTGTGCCCCAGGCAACTGCCCACTGGACAGACCATGCTCACCAGGGTTCCCAGTAGGGAACAACCTTGCCTGGGCCATGCCAGCTCCCCCTCAGGGCCAGAGGAGACAGCGCAAGGTGCCAGGGTCTGCCCTGTGTCCCCCTCCCCCAGCCTAGTGTCTCTGGCTGGGTAATCGAGCTGCCTGGTAACCCCACACCCGCCAAGCCGCCGGCAGAAACCTGAGCCCCCCAGCCCCAGAGGACACCCCAGCCCAATCCCCGGAGCCCGGCTCCCTGCCAGCCTGTCCAACCTCCTAGACTGGCCCAGCAATCACTCAACTCCTATAGGCCCTTCTCTACCACTTCTACTCTTCTTGGGTCCCTCAGATTCTAAAGACTCCCCAACTTCAGCTATTTAGACCCTCATTTTCCTACAGCCCCTAGTGAGGTCTGGGAACCCTCTTCCCAGTCTGTTTTTCGGTCCTTTTCTGACCCTTGGCCAATTCTAGGCCTCCGAGCCTCCCCTGGGGCCTGACCTCTCAAGCCAGAGCAGGCCTACTCACCTGGACGCTGAGGGACCTTGCCAGCAACTCCTCCTGGCCCCTGGGGGCAGCACGCTGGGAGGGGCGAGGGAGGGCTAGGCTGGGGGGGTGAGGTAGGATGGCTGTTCCCCGCTCCAGCTCTCCTTCAAAGGGGCCGCCCACGACCTGGGCCAGTCCCTCCCCCTACAGCCTTAACCCTCTGGGTGCTGTCCCCCTCCTTCCAGCTTGGAGGGAGGGGTTACCGGAGGGCTGGCAGCGTGGGAGAGGGCCTAGAGCCTCTGCCTGCAGTGCCCCAAGCTCTAGCTGTCCCCACCCCCGCCTGTCCTTACTCAGTCCTAAAGGGGAAAAAGGTGAGGGGTAGGAAAGGTAGGAGCTGGGACAGTCTAGGAGGATAGAGGTGAGGAGGAGCAAGTGGAAAAGCTGCTGGAGGTGGGACCCGGAGAAGGAAGAAGGGTGGGGTGGGGACAGGAGGTGGCAGTGGCCAAAGAGGGAGGAGGGGAACCTGGACAATCAGTCCTAGGTGACAGGTGCTCAGGTCCTGGGTCCTAGACCCTCAAAGCATATGGGATGAGGGAGGAGGACCTCCAGACCCCATTGGGCCCATCAGTCCCCCTGGGAACTGGCCAAATTCTCCCCACCCTGTACTGGGCTGGGGCCCTGAGGGGCTGGGCAAACCAGCACCCCGCCCTCCCAGAGCCTCACCCCAAACCCACTCACATACCACAGTTCCTTGCCTGGGTGCCAGCCCCTGCCAACCAGGCCAGGGGGCAGCATGCATGCCAGCCCCCAGTGGCCAGGAGGATCAGGGGGACAGAGGTGGCCTATGGGGGACAGACAAATGGGGGAGCTGTGGGCACCGAAAGAGGAAGGAGCTGGGAGGGGGCATCTGCTGGGAAGCGCCTAGCCCCACCCCTTGCGCAAGCCATTGCCACCCTGGCTGGTTTGGGTGGGACCCGCCTGGGCCTGAGGGGCAACTCAAGAGGGCTCTGAGCCCAGATATGGGTGGGCCACAAATTTCACTTAAACAACTCCTAGGGTCCTTTATGCCCACAACATGGGGTGCTCTAGTGTCCTCTAGATACTAGACTATCCCAAGTCCTATTAGGCTTGAGGGGACCACAAAAATGCCCCAAAAGTATTCCCTCCCCTTTCCCCCCAACAGCTGCTGGCTCAGTGCCGCTGGCCTGCTGCCCCTCACCAGCTCCCGGCCTGGTTGGCACCTACCCACCAGGATGCTGGCAGTCCTGCCCTCCTCTCCCTTCAACCCCCCTGCTCCCAGTGCCCAATGCCAACTGTGGGCCTGGGGTGGGGGAGGGTCACTCTTATGCCTTGGTGCCAGCCAGGCAGGCCCTGGCCCCTAGGTCTTATAGATAAGACCTAAGACCCTGTTGTCAAGCTACCTCAAGAGACAGCACATTGGTCAGGGCCTATACAAGAGAGCTGGGGTCACGGACAGCCCTGTGAGCAGTTACCAGACTCCACACCTCAGGGTGGGGGCCAATGTCTCTCCTTGCCACCAGGTGCCAACCTCCCAGCATTCCCCCTGGCCGAGTAGATGCTTGGGCACCAAAGTCCCTGCAATTCCTAAGTCCTAGTCTAATGCCTGCAGTCTGCAAAGAAGTGGGGTGGGGCTGCTCTGTGCCCTTTGATCCCCATAAAGGGAGGGAACCAGCCTGGAGGGCAGGGGGCAGGGAGGGAGTTCATGGGGCCCTTCATCCCACCCCTGCCTGGGGCAGCAGGGCAGGGTGTGGGCACCTCTTGGGTGAGGCCCTAAAGTGAGAATGGATAGTGTGTCTCAGCAGGGGACAGGAATGTCAGTCTTAGGTACATGGTGTCATGTGGATGTGGGGTGGCAAGAACAAAGTGCGGGGATGCAGAGGGTACCTGTGTCATAATCCATCCAGCACTGGCTTTCTACCTTCATCCAAAAACACTTTAAGACTTTTCCAAAATGAGAGCTCAAGGACTACAACTCCCAGTATGCATCACAATTGTTTTCTGTAACTTGGGAGTTGTAGTTTCCTTGAGAAGCCCTAGGTTCTCTTTCCAGGAGCCTAGCTGACTGAGGAGGGAGGGCAGAGGACTTGGGTACAAATCTCTAAGAACACTGTGTTAAAGAAGAGCCAGGAGGTCCATGGTGTGTGTGTGGGGGGGGAAGGACCCTCACTCTCAGGCAAAGGAGGAGGAAAGGAGGAAGGAAGGAGCAGAGGATGTCTGTTGAAAGGGGCATATGGGTGGGGAGGAGTGGGGGGGGGCAGTGGAAACAGGAAGGAAACTGAAGCCAAAGACATGAGGCTGAAAGCAAGGGCTTGGGGGAGCCCCACTCTGAGGCCTGGCAGGGACTGGGAAGGCATTTCCCCTGCCATTCTGGTGACCTGGGGAGGCAGAAAAGGAATCAGTGATGTCAAGAGGTAGCAAATGATGTATTAATGGAAGTCACCTTTGTTTGCTTTTTGTCAGCCCTATTTTGCCAGGGGGACCCTCAACTCCTGGACTGGCACAGATATCGGCTGGCTACGAAGCTCTGAAGGCTGACCAGGTTCTGGGAAATGCTAGAAGGCAAAGGACGCGCTTGGGGGAGGCAGAGCCAGGCTGATGGGAAGTACAGTGGAGGTCTACAAGATCGAGGACAGGGCAGGGGAGAGATTACAGGAGCTAGGGAGAGGGGGGCTCAGGGAAGAGAAGGCTAAGATGCCAAGGTGACCTGCTTCCTACCAATGCCAGGCTATGGGACAGATCTTAGTGGGCAGCCCTTTTAGGCTTCCCTGAGGAATTTGCCAAAGATAGCTTTTCCCCTGGGTCAGGCAGTCTGAACATTAAAGATGACATCTCAGGGGGCCAGGTGGCAGCTGGGTGCCTTTCCTAGTAGAGATGGTCAGGAGTTGGCAGAGGACTTGCTTTGAGGGCACTTTTTCTGGACTTTCTAAAGTTTTGGAACAGATGCTGACAGGGTTTAGTCAAGACTGCTGTCAAGACCTGAGCCTGGCTTGGTGGACAGGGGGTCTTCCTTGCCCTCTCCAATTCCTTGAGGAGAGATGACAGTCAGTAGCTCTCTCCCCTTCCCCCCAGTCCCCCAGTCCCGCCTTGGCACCTAGCCGCTTGTGTGTTGGCAGGACTGGGGTGGGGGGGAGCACCGAGGCAACTTCAAACTGTCCGGGCAAAACGTCAAGTTTACTCACGAGTTTACTCAGCAGAAGGAGGGGGAAGAGGCCAGAGCAGGCACACCCCATGCCAGGGTCCTATCCATCTGCCTGTCCTACCTTCCTCCCCCATCCCCACAGGCATAGGCCCTAAGGCTTGGTGGCAAGGCAGCCTCAAGTGTCAGGAAGGTCAAGGAGCCAAGCAGGTTGGAGGCAGGAAGCCCCAAAGCAGGCCCAGAGGCTTCTATCAGAGGGCAGTGCCCTGCCTAGAGCCCATTCACTCCCCATCTCGGGGCCTTGGCCCTAGGCCAGAAGAACTGGGTCTCTCAGCCATCAAGAAAGGGGCAGTACCAAGCCAGGCCTCCACCATCTGAGCAGTCTCCTGGGCAGTAACTTCTGACCCTGAATGCCCAGTCCAAAGCTGGTCTCAGGCTCCAGTGTGATCCATCCAGGCAGCCATAGGATCCAAGACTGGTTCTCTCAGCCTTGGCTTGGAATGGGGGGCCAGCACCCTATCTGACCTACTTCCCTTTCCTCCCCACCTGCTTTCATTCTCTGCTTCTCTCCCCCAGTCTTCACTGTCCCCACCCCAGAGGTGCTCCGCCCCCCAATGCCCGCTGGGCCCCCTCCCCCATCCTTCCCCAGGGTGCCAAGTGCAAGCACACAAAGGGCCCGATGGTGCATTGTTAGCCCAGCCCCCGCTGCCCGCCGCACCCTCCTGGGGCAGGCACTAGGCCAAGGAGGAGCTGGGGGCCCTGGGTGCCAGGGGGCACCATGGGAAGGGGCAAGAAGACAGTACCTGTCTCCCAAACACTTGGGTCCATATTGGGCAGGATTGAAAGTAGGCCCGTCTTCTTGACACCTGAGCCTAGTGGACACTGCCTTCTTTCTTCCCAAGAGCCCCTTTCAGAGGCCATTAACCCCTTCTTGACCCCGGTACCAAGGCGGAGGGGGTGGTACCCAAGGGAGGGGACAGTGTCTAGGGGGTGCCAGCAGGCAGCCTCGTGCCCACAGCAACCATGTAACATAGGCACACTGGGGGAGCCAGGGTCCCGGGGGCCAAGGACAGGAGGCACTGACAGAGATTTCTCCTTGTTTCATCAGCTGCTCCAGGGGGAGCCCCCTGCCCTTCTCCCCAGTTACCACTAAGGAGGAACACTTAACTACCACACAGAGTAGGTCACAGATATGTCCTTCTGCCCAGCACAACACTCCTTAGGCTCAATATCTCCTCCCAATCTGATGCCCACTCCATGCCAGCTCTACCAGTCATGCCAGGAGGGTACAGGGGTGACTAAACCAGTTGGTGTGTTGGGGGCAGCAAGAGGCAACTCCATAATCCTCCAATCTTCAGGCAAGCACCCCCTCCACAGGACACACTCTTTCAGGGACCAGAGAGTCCCCATCCTGCTTTAACTCCTCACTGCCCAATCTGGCTCCCCTAGCCCCTGATAAACGGTCTTCCTCCCTAGGAATAAGTTGGGGGAAGGGGAAATAGCAGCGCTGACTCATTCCGTCCTCATCTTCAGCTGCAGCTAGGGGTCTCCAAGGCATTCGGGCGGGGGTCAATTCAAGAACACCCTCCACCTGGCCCGGAAGCCAGGACAGCCTGCCGGTCTCCCCCTCTCCCCAGCACCCACTTCCGGTGTCCCAAACTAGGTCAGCAGCGCTCGTTTCCTGTGGGTCAGCTAGCACCGGAGCCTCTGCCCCTCCCCTGCTCCGGACCCAGGCTCCCTGCCCCCCCGCCCCCCAGGGCGCCCAGAGGTCTCACCACGTCTCAGCCGCCCTTTGATACATGGGGGTTGTGCGGGGCGGGGGGCAGGTGACCCGCCCTCTCTCCAAACACTAGCAGGGCCGGGGCGCCTGAGCAGGCACGTGTCCGGGCACAACCCGCTGCCCACGCTGCCCCCCTACTGCAACCACCACCCCCCCCGCGCGCGCGAGCTCTGGCCGGGACACGTCGCTCTCTTACTTGGGGTGGGGTGGGAGGAGGGGAGAGAAAGATGGGAATTGAATGCAGAGCCCCCCAACCCTTTTGAATGGAAACCCTCTGCCGACAACATACACTAAGTTCCACAACACAGTAGCGACCCTCACTTTGGGTAGGGCAGGTGCGCCAGCGCCACGACGGGTGCTAGGTATTAGTCCTCCCAGTCACCCACCCGAGCTCTCGGGTCTGAGGCCACGAGCTAACTCGGAAAGCAGGGTTGAGGGGTGAGCTGGAGGAAGAGAGGTCGTGCCGCGTCGTTCCAAGATTGTCGCCCAGCCTTACCGCCGCTGGAGTGCGGCCCTGGGAGCGCAAGAAACCAAATAGTACAGCCGGTAACTTTCCCCCAAGCCACCGCTCCTCCTGTGCACCCCCCACCCCAGTAATTGGCCGGGGTCCAACCCACCGCGCCAGGGGGCGCCAGGGGGGCACGCTGTCCTAGTTAGATTCCCTCAGCGTTTCCATTCCCTAAACTCCGCGGGGACTGGGGTCTCCCACTGAAGTCAAGAAGGAGTCTAGGGGAACGCTCAGCGTCGCCTCACCCTCTCTCCATCCCGAAGCTGACAGTGTCTGATTTAGAAAGAAGTACAGAGAAAGTTTCTGGGGACCCTCCGCCCAGTGTTGGGGGCTAGCCATAGAGCTTTCGGTACCTTTCCTTCCAGTTTAAAACAAATTTAGAGACCTAGGAAGGCACCAGGAAGGGGACTAGTGAGAATCTGGTCTGCATGCGTGTGTGTGGGGGGGGTCCCACTTACAGGACAGACGAAGGACACTGCAGTAGTCTCGAGTCTAGTGAACCCCGAGCCAGGAGACAGAAGTGGGGTACACTCACCTCTTGGCCGTCAGGTCCGTGGGCCGGAGCTGCTGAAGCACAGAGGTAGGGGAGAAGCGCGTCTCCCCAGGCCCGGGGGCTTGGGGCCCTGCTCCAGTCCTGGTCAGAAGGCCGCGGTCAGTCGCTCGCCGCTCGCTGCTGGGGGGCTCCTCCTCCGCCGCCCTCTGCCTCCTCCTGCAGCCCGCCCGTCCCCCCTGGGCCGCCGAGAGCCGTACATTCACCTGGCTCCCACCCGCCCCCCCCTCAGGGCCCGCCTCACCTGTCCTGCTGTCTCACCTGTCCTCCTGCTTGCTTTCCCCCCATCCCTCCCCTCCCTCCCCCCGCCCCTGCCACCCCCAAACTCCCCCCCCAGCCCTTAGCAACACCCTCTGTCACTTCCTGGTTTTTCACCCGCCCCCCCAAGGCCCCCCCTCCCTCCGCCCAATAAGGACATAAACTTCAACCCCTGCGTCCAGCCAGTCCTTGCAGGGCGCAGATGGGTCCCTCCCTCCTCTTTTGACCCCTTCCTCCAAGCTCTTACTTTGCTCTCTGAGCCTTTCCCACCCTCCTCCTTTCCCTCCGTCTTTTGGGTTCTCTCTCTCTCTCCCTTCACCTGCCGCGGTCTCCCCCCCACCACCGCTGCTCTATCTCTTCCAGCCCACCTTAACTCGAGCTCCGCCCCGTCCCCCCCAACCCAGCCCTCTGCCGCTGCTCCGCCCCGCCCCTGCACTCCATCGCTCTGCCCGCCCATTAGCCTGAAAGCCTGCCCATCCCAAGTAGGTCCCACCTCTCGTTCGTCCTCGGAGGGGGCGGGGCCGAGGGGCTGACTTGAAACCCGGAGGGGAGGGGGAAAGGGGCAGTGTCCGCAGCGACCAGGGAACGGAACACCTACTTCAAGGACTAACTGCTCCAGGAGGGGCTGCTGTAGGGTCAGCACCTCGGGAGGAAAGGGTTTAAGAGGCTAAAGATAGGCTGTGTGGGAGTGAAGACCGAGGATCTTCAGGGAAGGGGGTCCCGTGAGGGGGTGTAATCAGGTCAGGGCCCCAGGAGGGAGGAGGAGGGGGCCACTAGGCCTTCAGCTCTGGCCCCTAACCCCCCTTCCCGAGGAAGCGGGAGAATTGAGGCTGCAGGCACCCGGTGTCCCTCCCCACGCGTGACAGTGCTCCGCGGGGTGGGGGAATCAACACTCGGTGGGGGGGCAGCATCCGCGCTCCAGCCGGTGCCCGCCTCGGCCTTGGCATTGTCGGAGGGGCGGGGCCGGCCGCAGAGGGAGGGGGAGGTGCGCTTGCGCCCGTCTCCTGCGCTCCGCCTTCGTTCGCCAGTGCCCCAAATGGAGAAACTGAGTCTCCAACGAAAGAGGGACGCCTGTGCGAGGATTTGCTTGGAGACCCAGGTGGCGAGGGTTCCCAGGTTTCGAAGGATGTATGGGTTTTAGCCAGGACTAGTCTGGTACTTCAGTGTCCTCCAAGTGAGAAAGGTAGCTTGTAAGAGATACTTCCAACTGGGCCTGAGGTTCTGCACACCCCAAAGGTCCCTCCCACTAGTGTCAAACAGAATGAAATCCGGCTTCCTAAGGTTGGTTCGGCCTTCGCTGCAGCTGGCCAAGCCGAACCGGGCTGGACTCGCCCTTCCCTGCACCATCCCCCTCTGCAGGGGGCCTCCCTCCCTTTCCAGCAGGTGGCTCCGCGGGACACCAGCTCAACCTGTTGGACCACAATGGGCGGTGCCAGGGGGGCCCTGGCCCTCACCCGGGCTGACCCGGGATCCCCGCACAGGGGGGAGGGGCGGAGGACTGGTCCCTCCCTCTCTCCTCTCCCGGCCGTGACTCAGCCTCGGGGCCGCTGCCCTGCGCCCCAGCCAGGGGCGGAAAGTGTGAGGCGCCCCAGACGGCCCAGGCCAAACCAAACATCCCCCCACCCTAGACATTATCTCACTGGAGAATTAGGGGGCTCTAGGAAGGAGGATGTAGCACCATGCATGGGACGCCCCGGCTCGAGGAATCCGCTCCGGGTTTTCCTATCGTCCTTGTCCCCCTTGTGTCCTGAGGCTGGTCACTGCTCCGAGTTTTCTTCTTGGCCCCACCGGACTGATGATTTTAGTCCAGAAGATCGGGAGAGGGTTGATATACAGCCGAGGTTTTCCTTTCCTTCTGCCGTCGGAGTCGTCGTGTCCAGGGGAAAGGGGACAGGGGGCCATGCCAGAGGCACAGTGGAGAGGGGGCTGCTTTAGGGAGGTGGGTGCTTAGTTAAGAAAAAGGATGAGGGATGAGCAGAAAAGTGGCCCAGAGCCTCCAGAGGGACTAGAAGGGCGGGCCCCTTGGCACCAGCCCTTGGAGACCGCGACGCGAAAGGCTCCCGCCCCCCCCCCTTCTGGTGGTCGCGTCTGGCGTCTGGCTGGACACCATCCGGATCTTTCTGCGGCTGGATTGCCACTCCCCATTTCGGTCCCAGCAGTCCAGACACCTACTACTAATTCTTAAGCGCTCCTTTACCATGTTAATCTATTTTCTTCTGGTACAAATAGCTCCCCTCCTCGGAAGGGAGAGCGCCGACTTGAAATTCCCGCCTACCCTCAGCTCTGGGCCGCTACCGCGCCAAATCCTGAAGACTCCGGCTGAGAAATACTAACGGGCGTACCCTGTCCCACCAAACCCCAGTCAGGCCCCCACCCCATCTCGGCCGGTACCGAAGCTGGAAACTGGAGGGCAAGTGTGGGGCCTGCAGGGTCTCCCGTGGATAGAGGAGGGCCCCAGACCAAAACTTTAAAGATTTTTAGGTGACCAATTGGGAAAGTGGCAGTAGGTGGTAAATGCCCAGAGTGAGGTTCCTGCGTGGAGACGAACAAAAGCCCTAGCCGAGAGGACTGTATACCTGGGGCTGGGAACAGGGACTGGAGTGGTGGCCAGGTGCATGGGCTGGCCTGGCTAGCCACGTGCGCTTAAGGGTAGCTTCTGAGAAGTTAGGTGCTTGCAGAGCCTGCGCGGGAAAGAGGGCTTCTGGCGGCATAGGGGGCAAGGAACTGCCTTGGCGGTGTCTTGAGTGGGTCTGGGGGCCTGCTTGAGAATGTGGGGTGAGGGTAAACTGTAAGCAGAGCGTCAGGCTGCACTAGGCGCCCACCTCTTCCCCGCTACCCTCCTCCCCCAGCTGCCTCCGCTTCCCTCGAAAAACCCGCCGCCCAGGAAACCGCTGGGGGCGCTGAGACCGCAGCCCCCCCTAGCCCGCGGCCCCTCAGCGGCCCCACCGCGACCGCCCAACCCACCTGAAGGGACCGTGGCTGCCTGGGGTCCCCCCCACCGGCGGGGCACCCCTACCCACCCTCCGACTCCCCCCACACCTGCGGGCAGCACTATTTATAACTCTGCGCCTATTCCGGGCCTCTCGGCTGGAGCCGACTGCAGCTCAGCGCTAATCGTTACTGGGATCTCTGCGCCCCCCAAGGCCGGGGGAAATAAATTTAGCTTCAGGAAGCTCTGGGGAACATTTTCCAAAACTCCACGTCCCACAGCTGGCTAGACAGACCCTTCTGCGCGTAGCCTTCCCCAACCAGCCACCAGGTGGCGAGGTTTTCTGGCTCCTAGAACCCAGACTGCGGCGAGTTAGTTAGGGTCGCTGCTTGGTGTTTGTTGGTTTAGTTTTTTTGTTGAGACAGGGTGTCGCTATATATTTCGGCCTGGCTTTGTACTCACTATGTAGCCCGGGCTATCTTGAATTTTGGCAGTCCTCCTGCCTAAACCTTCCGAGTGCTGGGATTGCAGGCCAGAAAATAGCTACTTTGAAGCTAGTGTATGACAGCTGGAAGATTGCGACCTCCTCAAAGCTGGAGAGTACTTTAGGATCTGAGAACTACTAAGAAAGAGAGTGGGAACTTACGTGTATCCAGCGGGAAATAACTCACATTTAAACGAAATGAAGCCTCTGCTCTTGACGTTCTTTTTTTGGAATGGAACTCAGGACCTTGCACTTGCTAGTAAGCCTCTGAGCTATATCCTTGACCCATTGTGCTTAGTACCTACAGTGATTGCTGCTCCCTTTCTCTCTGTGTTCCTCTCAGTATTGCTGGAAAAATATAGCCAGTTTACTGCACTCCCCTCTTCAGACCCCTTGGCCTTGACTCCTGTCCATTGTCTGCCTCATGTATTCCATGGAGGGTTCCACAGGCAATGTGATTCGCAGGGGAGTTCTGAATAGCAGACCTGGACTCTTGCTGTCGTAGGTGGGTTCCCTTCCAGCTCTGTACCCGGTGTGCTCCCCTCTTACCCTACCCCTTGTATCCACTAGAGGTCCCCAGGGCACCAAGGGGTAGGTATGAATTTATCCATCCCTCCTTATGATACTTGCTTTCCTACAGGCTGCACTCTCAAAACCTGACTTGCTCTGTTTGGGGAGATGACATTGTGGGGAAGCTTCAGTATTTTGTTTTTGTTCTCCGTCTTAGAGGAGTAGAGAGCTGTTGGCCAAGAAAGATCATCTGGTTTGGGTGAATTAGGTGAAAAGGATGCAGCTGGGACCTCCACATGAGCCAGAACAAGGGAAATTTAGGTTTGAGATGAGAAGTAGGCTGGGGGGGGGGTGTACCCTCCACACTCACTTGGCTCTGCCTGCTAGCAAACAGGCCATCATCTGCACTAACAAAAAGGGGAGGCATGCTAATTAGGAGAAGCCTTGAATTGGATTTTTTGAACCATCGATTTCATTGTATTCCCTCACGCTTGTCGATTTCTAGGCTCATGAAATTCTTCTGCCTCAGCCTTCTGAGGGGCTAGAGTGACAGGTTCACAACATCACACCTGGGTAGGCCTGAATTTGAGATCTGAAAAAATGAGTTCACTAAATGACTTCAGCAGCGTGCTGTCTGTCTGACTAAAGATAAATCCCTTCAGGTCTCTGGACCAGTTTCCTTCACATTAATTAATTACCTCTGTCTTGCCCACTTCCCAAATGGACTTTTGTGATGCCCAAAGCACTCTGCAGTATGAAAAAGGCTCTCCGATTGTGCATGAATTTTTCACTGTTCTGATTCTTCTCAGTCTCTCTACTGTCAAACATTTCCTTCCAGCTCTGACACCCTCCCGGGCCTATGGCAGTCTACTCCTCTCTGCCCCTCCAGCTCCCCACCACCCATCCTACCAAAGACCACAACCTTGGATTCTGCCTTCCTCAGCCCCTGCCCTAGCAAAAGCCAGTGTATCCAGACCACAGACCCTACGATCCACCTTTATGCACCCTCGACCCTCTTAGTGGAAGTGGGATATCAGAAAGGAAAAGAGACAAGAAGCCAAGATCTGAGTCTGGGAAAAGCTGGAGCCAGCCAAGCAGGGTGCAGTCTGTGAGGCACAGGGAGAAGGAAACTGAATTCTCTGACTGCCTTGCAGTAACCTCTTCCTGGATGGCACCAGAACCTTAAAGCTTCTTAATGCCCTGGGGTGAAGGCTGTGAAGGAGGACACAAGCCTTAATGTGGTGAATGTCCAAAGAGAGTCACTGAGCTGTCCTATATAAGAAACAATCTGCAGTTCAAATGCTATAGGGTACTATCCTGCCATGAAGAGGACAGTCAAGCTCTAATTGTACATCTGTGGTATCCTGGATTTTATATGAAGAGAGAAAAGACAGATGTAGGGCAGTGTGCAGAATATTAACAGCCATGAAGAATAAACATCCAGAATCCGGTCACTGTTTCACATTGCTGTTGCTCTAGCTCTGACCTGAGCCATGAGTGTGTCTGCACTATGCTCAGTACCTCCTAATGGATGGATGTCTCTTTCTCTATCTCTGCTTTTTTCCCCCAGTTTTGTAAAAATCCATTTTACTCAAACATGAAAAAAACTACAATAAAATTTCAAAGCACATCAATCAGGGGTCTCTCTCTGCTTTTGTATGTGTGTGTGTGTGTGTTTGTGCGCGCGCGCGTGGAATCAAACTCACGAACTCACGCTTGTCCAGCAGGCACTTACAGTGCTGAGCTAATCCCCTCCACACCCCCACCCACCCCCACTGCCTTCTCCCTGCTTTTTGAGACAGGGTTGTACTATGTAGTTCAGGGTGGCCTTGAACTCATTATGAAGCCCAGGTTGGCCTCAAACTTGCATCAGTCCTCCTCCTCAGCTTCTGGAGTGCTGGGATTGCAGGTTAGCAGATTTCTTATATTCTTCATTTAAAATTTTTTTTTTTTGTCTTTTTTCCTTTTTATCGGTACCAGGGATCTAACTCACGACTGCCTGCTTGCAAGGCAGGCGCTTATGTCGCTGAGCTAAATCCCCAGCCCCCTCTTATATTCTTTAGACTAACTCTAAAATCTCTTTTTGTCACAACAGCCCATGTGAGCCTTTCAAATAAAAAATAAGCTCTTGTTTGACACCCTGTGGTAGTTCATTAACTCAGCATAAAAGCTCAGATTCTTACTTAGCTGTCTCTACATATTGCCAGCTCACTTTTTTTCCCCAGAGTACCTATCACCTAATATCTACATATTTTATTTTGTGGTACTGGGGATTAAGGTCACAGCCTTCATACTGAACTACCTCCCCAATCCTTTTTTGTATTATTTACTTACAGGGTCTCACTATGCAGTTCAGGCTGGCCTTGAGCTCACTTTGTAGCCCAGACTGGTTTTGAATTTGCAGTGATCCTCTTGCCTCAACCTCCTGAGGGCTGGAATTACAGGCATGCACCACCACACCTGACTGTATTTTTTATTTTGAGGCAGAGTGTTGCTAAATTGCCCTGACTGAGTTTAAACTTGTGTTCCTCTTGACTCAGTGTCCCAGAATGCTGAGGTTACAGAAGTGTACCACTACACTCAGATCTATTTACTTAAAAAACAAAACAAAAACCTAGTTTATTTTTCCACTAGAACATAAGCACTATAAGTAAAAAAAATCGGTTTTCTTCACTGCTGTTTCCATAGCATCCAGACTAGCCAATAGATGATTAATAATATTTGAGTTGAATGAATATATTACTTTCTTTATTCATTCTGGGCTTGGTGGCTCACGCCTGCGCTGAGGCTGGAGGATCCTTGTAACTTCTAAACCAGCCTGAGCTACAAAGTGAGCTCAAAGCCAGCCTGAATTACATAGCGAGACTCTGTCTCAAAAAGACACACACACACACACACACAAAAGTAATGTGTGTATAGTATATATATACATATATATACTATACACAATGTATTTGCCATAGTTATTCCCTAATTATTGTGTTTTGCAATTTGGTTTTTTTTTTCTCTTTAAAATAAAATAGATTTGAAAAGAAAAAAATGAATGAAGCAAGGACCATACTATGTTTGCATAGAGTATCTCTAGAATAGTCTCTAAGAAGTTGGTAATCATACCTCTAAGGAGGGTTTGAGGTTTGTGGGGGTAGATGTAGGAAATTGCATTTTTATTTTCTGGCAGTACTAGAGGATGAGTCTAGGTACATTCTACTACTGAGCTACATTCCTGGTCTTTTTATACTCAACAACCACACTCTGCTTGTTGCTTAGGCAGGTTTTGAGCTTTGATCTTCCTGCTTCAGCCTCCCTAGTAGCTGGTTTAATTGGGATTACCGGCATGTACTGTGGAACCCATCTGGAAATATACTTTTTATTATTACTTACTTTAGACACACTATATTACTTTTACAAAAAGAGAAAATCCAATGCCAGGTGTGCTGGCATAGGTCTGTAATCCCAGCATTCTGGGAGGCTGAGGCAGGAGTTCAGGCCCAACCTGAGAAACTTAGTGAGTCCCATTTCACAATAAAAAATAAAGGGCTGGGGATACAGCATAGCAGCACAGTGCCTGCCTAGAAAGCGCAAGGCTTAAGAGTTCAATTGCTGGTACAAACTCTACCAAAATACCTAGAATTTCAAAATAAAAAAAGGGAGCTGCATGTACTGGCTCATGCCTGTAATCCTAGCACTCTCAGGAGACTGAGACAGGAAGATCGCTGTGAGTTCAAGGCCAGCCTGGGGCTACATATCGAGTTAAAGGCCAGCCAACACTGTAGGCTCATTATATGTAAAGAGACCCCTTTTCAAATAAAACAGAGCAAAACAAAACAAAACAACTGGGCATAGTGGCACACACCTGTAATCCCAGCACTCTAGAGTTGAGGCTAGCCTGGGCTATGCAGTGAATTCACAGAGCAAGACTTTATCTCCAAAAAATGAAACAAAACAAATAAGGACAGGGGTTTAGCTCAGTGAAAAGGTCCTAGGTTCAATCACCAGTTCCCAAAAAAAGGAAAAGTAAAAGCCCAGAGGAAAAGTCTTTAACTAAGAAGGACTAGTCCCAGGAAGAGAAGGAGAGAGGGAGAGGGCCCCATTTACCATTTCTCCACTCCTGTGCCCCTGTTGAGAAAGGGGGATGAGCAACAGCTGGGCTTCCAGTGGGGCCAGCAAATGCTGAGGGTGACCTCAAGGAAAGTTTGCACAAATGCATGGCTTGGTTTTAAGTTATGGAGGCTGTGTTTAGGCATGGTAGGAAGTGAGAGCAAGGTGACATACAGGCAGCCCTACCTTTGGGAATGACTCAGGGAAAGCATAGTTTGGTGGCTGCGAAGGAGAAGCAAGGGGTCAGGCTGTGTCTGTCCTGATGGCTACACCACACTGATCAGCCTGAGGGGCCTGCATGACCATGCAGCTGATTTTCTCTGGCTTTGTATTTGAGCTGGAGGTAGCTCTTGCAACTCACTGGCTTACTTCCTTCGTGAGCTGGGGATGAACTGTGCTTCCCCAATCCCCTCAGAGACAGTGAGCTGCCAAAACCAGGTGTCTTATCTGGGAAAGTGTTGAGTCTTCACACTATGGGTCTCCCAGAAGACCCTACCAGACTGAGCCCCACCTCATACACAGGTTGGGAGAAACATAGCCTTTCTGCTCCCAACTCAGGCCCAGTACATCAGGAAAGTGGGTCTTCATGTCACTCCCATCTCAGACAAACCCCTTCCCTCTTTTGCAGCTCCTTTTCTCATTTCCATTTAGGCAGTTAGAACTTTTTGGCCTCAAGGTCTATTTATTTTATCTATAGTCTAATGATTTTCAAACAGAGATCTTAGGGGCAGCCCATTCTTGAAACTAAGTGGTGTGGTAAGATCAACCATCTTGGCTGGTGGGCTTGCTGTGCAAGCTTGAAGGAGAGCCAAGTCTTGCTGGAGTCCTGCCCAGCAGGTCCACCAGAGGAAGGGGCTGGGAAGGGACACCCAGAGTTGAAGCAGGTCTGACAGATGGGACAACTCAAAGCTGGATCCACACTTCACTCGCTCAAGCCCATCCTTAGTCAGGCACAGCTGGCCCTGGAGTCTCAGGGGGACTACAGAAGAGAAGGGGGACCTGAGAGGCAGGTTCTGCCACACATGCTGCAGCCATGCCTCCTGTCTGTTTACCCTACTTCCCACCTGAGCAATGCCAGCCATGATGCCAGCAGGGAGAGGCGGTGGCAGTTCCTGCTGCCATTAATCCAGCAGCTCCTTGATACACCAGCAGCAGAGGAGGATGTAGGCAACTTCCTTCAGGGTCCGCTGCAGGCCCTCCCACCCTGTGCCCATTTTAATGACAGGCACCCGGAATCCAGCATCTCGCAGGACTCCTCTGAAGGAGAAGGGTAGGGCCTGGGCTAGGGGCTGGGTCTGAGGCTGCATGTGGGTGGCAGTTCCAGCAAGGGTGTGGGAGTTGTCTTTGCTGCCTTTTATCAACATTCACCCTCCCCCTCAGGCCTCATGACTAGAGACAAAGGCACCAGGGTCTAGCAAAGGAAGGTTCTGGGCCTGGGAACAGGCTGAGTCAGCCCCTGTGGACAGGGACGGGGGTGGGGTTAGCTGGAGGCCTGGACACTCCATCTTTCATCCTCCATATCCAGCAGCCAGCTTAGCCTCTCTTTCTCCACCCTTGTGGCACCCTGCCTGGTTGCCAGTTTCCTAGTGGTTGGCATGACTCCCGCTCCCACTGTCAGTGGGCTCTGGCTTAGCCTGATGTGGAGAATCACCCACAAGCACTATTTTCCAGCTGGTTCTACCCACCCCACCCAAGTGGACACAGCCAGAGCAGCTCAGAGCTGCCTCTCAAATCCCCTGGGCAGGACGACACAGCTAGGACAACAGGCACAGAGAAAGCCTTGGTTTATTGACAGTTTGCACCCAAGGCAGCCCACAGGAGGGAGATCACATTCGGGAGTTGCGCTCCTCATCTTCGTTCTCTAGTAGGTACGCTGGGCGATAGGTGGGGCGTCCTCCTGGGCTCAGGCACTGGAGGGCTGGGTTTCGCACTGTGTTTTCCCGACTCCCCAGCGAGGTGTACCTGCAGTGAGGAAATAGAAGGTCTTCCCATCCCAGCACCCTAATGTCTTCCCCACACTCAGTCTCCTTGTCTTGCAACCTACCCTTGGTCATACAGGATACAGTAAGGGACAAAGAGCTGACGCAGAAAGTCCCAGATGTTTCTGTAGGTCCAGTCCTGAGAGGTCAGAGGTAGAAGAGTCACAAGTGTTCCCTTCCCCGCACCTCCCCTTGCCATGCTGGGAAGGGGCCTGAGGCTGCTCTGCTCCCTGAGCCTGGGAGGGAGGATTGCTATCTGCTTCTCAGGGATATCTTGCTCTGTGCAGTGAGATCCTTAAACTTTCCACCCCTCTCCACTCCCAAGCCACTCTCAACTGAGAGATAATAAGCTCCAGGACAGTTAAGGACTGTGTGTGGAAGCCAGGCTGTCAGGTAGAACATTTTCCCATGATGGAAATGTTCTATATTGTTATTTATTATGGTGGTTGTTTGAGATATGACTAGTATAACTTTTTTTTTTCTTGATAGACCTGGGAATTGAATCTAGGTCCTTTGCTAAGCTACAATACTAGCTGTTTTTAATTTTTTTTTTTTTTGAGTGTTGGTAAATTGCTCATGCTCGATTTAAACTTGAAATCTTTCTGCTTCAGCCTCCCAGAGTACTGGGATTACAGATGTGTATTGCAATGTTCAGCTACTCAGTCCTTCAAAATTTTTTTTATTGTGCATATGTTATATTGTCCTGCTAGCATGTAGGCACATTCCCATAATTTCAGTACTCAGGAGGCTGAGGGAGGACTGCTACAAGTTTAAGTCCAGCCTGAACTACATAGTGAGCCTGTTATTTTTTTAAAAAGCAATTCCTAAATTACCCAGGCTGGACTCAAACTAGGAATTCTCCTGCTTCAGCCTCCCAGAATGGTGCTGTATACCACGTCTGGTCCTGAGTATTTTTTTTGTCTTTTGTCTTTTTGAGATAGGGTCTCACTATACAGTTGAGACTGACCTTGAACTTACTTTGTAGGGCAGGTTGGCCTTGAACTCACAGTGATCCTCTTGCCTCAGCCTCCCAGTGCTGGAATTACAGGAATGAGCCACACCTGGCTTTCCTGAATTCTTAACTGCATTTAGGAACTGACATATATGCCATAAACTTCATCTACTGAAAATATATTATAACCTAGTGGCTTTTAGTAGTTTCTATCTCATTTAAGTATCAGCCAATGGCCAGCGGCCATGATACTGGACAGCGTGGGTTCAATTATTATCATTATCTTCTCTACAGTAGAAAGCACTTGCCACTGAGTTAGTGCTCAGTGTTGGGAAATGGATGAATCAGCAGATGGCACTGCCTCCTTTGTGTGATGGGCCCTGCCAAGCCACAGACTCTGCCTTCACCCTCTGGAGCCAGTAATGGCTGACAGCACCAGAGACTAAAGGCACCAAGTCCTTGTCCCATTACCAGCAGTGGGTTGATGCGCATGAATGAAGGCCAGCCAGCGTCAGTGGGACTGAAAGGGCAGAGACTACAGGAGTAGGGGTCGGTCCTGCGAGTGCCCATTAGGACAGCTTCCAGCTGGGGGTGCAGTCTCTGCAGCTCGCCTAGGGCCTGCTTCATATCCCCCTCGGCCTCCAGCACCTGCAGATTATACCTTAGGAAAAAAAAAGAGTGGTATGGGTCAGAGCATGGTCTTCAAGCCCCTCTTGGGACTCCAACCTCCAGCCCCTCATACCTTTTGATGGTGTCCTGTAGAAACTGTTCCAGCTCAGGGAAAGGGGAGATACTCCGGATATGAAGAATCTGGAGGGGTTTTGGGACATCAGGAAACTTCCTGGGGGTAGGGGGAAGAATCCATAGGCTTGCCAGCATAAGCAGGGGAATGGTTCCCCCACAGAACTTGCTATTTGGCCAGTGGGATGACATCTTCCACTTCTCCCTTTTCATTATTTTAGTTCAGCTGACCCATTTCCATGGGCAGCCCACGCTGGTCTCTCAGTTCTGAAACTTGAGCTTCCCTGTTTCCAGTGTGAGATTTTTGGTACATGTTTTCACAGTGGGGAATGGAACCAACAGTCACCATGGCTACTTTCCTCCCCCTGCCCACCCATGAACCCCTTGCCCAACTGGCTGCTGGGACAGAGAACTGGGGAGGCCGAACAGGTGTGGGGTCTCTGGGGACCCACCTCCTGGGGTGGGCTCACCTCTGCACAGCAGCGTGGAAGAGGTGCAGGAGGGCAGTGCAGTCCTTGCCCCCATTGAAGCCCAAGCAGAGCTGGGTGAGGTGGTACCGGGCCAGGGCAGCCTCAATGATCTGGAGGGCGCTTGCTACCTTTTTTCCCAGAGAAGACCCTGCCACACAGTCAGGGAAGAGGTGTCAGGTGAATACATATGATAGTCGCATGGGCTACGCTGTCCTGGGTGAAAGTTCTCCAGTCTCCCGTGTTCTCTGGATTAAGTCTGAGTCCCTTTGTGCAGCCCACTGTGCCCTGGAGCCTGTCCCCTGCCTGCCACTCAGCTACTCTTCACCCTACCTTGGGTTCAGTGTCTTCCTGTGAGACTGGGACTGAAGGGTGTTCTGATTTTCTTCCATTTCCCTACACTCCATGTTGCTCATTTCCAGGCCTGCTTCATATTCTTGCCACCTCCTAGTCCAGCCAAATCCTCCTTATGATTTGGCTTTTGTTACTGAGCTCTTAGAGAAGTCTTTTCTGAGCGCAGATCAAGCCTGACTTCCCTGGGGCTGGGGATTTAGCTCAGCGGCATGAATGCCTGCCTTGCAAGGGCATGGTCAAGAGTTCGATCCCTGTACTGATAAAAAAATTAAAAAAAGAAAAGAAAAAGGGGCTGGGGATTTAGCTCAGCGGCATAAGCGCCTGCCTTGTAAGCAGGCAGTCGTGAGTTCGATCGCCGGTACCGATAAAAAGGAAAAAGACAAAAAATAAATAAATAAATAAATAAAATAAAGAAAGAAAAGACTGACTTTCTTGTTGTGGAGTCCGAAGTTCTTTTCATCACTCATTTTTTTTTTTTGAGACAGGGTCTCACTATATAGGCTGGCCTTGAACTCAATTGTGTAGGTCAGGCTGGCCTTTTAACTCATGGATGACCTTCCTGCCTCAGCTTTCCTAGTGCTAGGATTACAGGTGTGGGCCACTACACCCAACTCATTACTCACATTTTATGCACAATCACTTTCTTTTAAACCATTGGTTAAAAACAGCAGGGTATGTATTTATCCTGTTAAGCTTCTCCCCAACTCCTAGCACACAGCTGATTAAAAAAAAAAAAAAAGTAGGGACTCAAAGAATATTTATGAATCAATAGCACCTGTCTTCCACCTTCTCCAGATCTGTGGGAATCCAGAACAGGTCCTGTATTATTAGGCTTAGACGGGCTCCAGTGGATCAGGATGCATTATCCTTCCCCCAACATGCCCCTACCTGATTTGGCCAGTTTGTACACAGCCTCGCTGGCCTGCTCCACAGCGTTGGGCACATAGGAGACTAGTGACCCCTGGGGCAGATGGGCAGTCAGGTAAGCCAGGCATTCCTCCAAGGGCCCTTCTTCCTCAGAGTCCAGGGTCACTTTCACCTGATAGTAGTTGCTGCCCCAGTCAGGGTAGGAACCCAGGCCAATCTTCCCCTCAAAGTGGGCCTGGGCCTTGGCCAGGATGGGAGCAATAGAGGCCTCAGCAGCAGCCACATATAACTCCCTTGAATGGAACTGAACAGCTGTGTTCTGGAATAGGCCCTTCAGCCCCTCCAGCACCCGACGCAGCAGCTCCGGAATGCCTGGGAAGAGGTAGACGTTTCGGACGGAGACCAGTGGGAATCTGAAGGGATGGCCAGTGTGAGGATCTGTACCATAATGTAGGCGGGCAGAGGAGGGCACCAGCGACAGCTTCTCCCAGCCCTCCCCTCCTAGGGCTCTGATGGCTGCTTGCAGCTCAGGGTGTGGCTTGAGCTCCTCCCCAAAGGCCTGTGCCACTGCCTCAAAGGTGACGTCATCATGAGTGGGGCCAATGCCCCCTGCAGTAAGGACATGAGTGAACCGGCTGGAGAAAGAGGTCACCTCAGCTGCAATGGTGTTTACCTCATCAGGTACAACAGAGACTCTGCAAACCTGGACCCCCAGGGACCGCAGTGTCCGACACAGGAAGTATGTGTTGGTGTCCTGAGTGCGTCCCTAGGGGTTGGGAGAAGGATGAGACTGTCAGTGACAAAGGGCAGAGGGGAGATAGTTGCTTCTGTTTGAAGATGGAGTACTCTGCTTTTTGGGGGATACAACTTCAGGCTGTCAAAGTGGATACAGAGTATGAAAATCATTTGAGTGGAGTCAGGGATAAGGTGACTCAGGTTCCCTTCTTTGCACTTACATTTATGGATTCAGTCATCAGCTCTATGTGGATGACTTCCCACTTCCTCATCAGGCCTGACAGCTTTAGTCTCCTGGCTGAAAGCACTAATTACATAGCCTCACCATATCCCTGGCTGTTGTTGCTTAGGTCAAGGGCATCCTAGATGCTGTCTGCGGCCAGTCAGGCCTTTTATCCTGTTAACTCTGCTTTAGAAATCTCTCTCCATCTGCTCTCATCTGTCTGCACTGCTACCAAGTGGGTTATCAGCACCTTTCACCTGGATAATGGCAACAGCCTCCTGGCTGGGTTCCTGGCCTCCAGTCACCATGCTTTGCTGTCTTCTGAGGAACCTCCCTAATGTGTCACTGTGGTTACATCACTCTTGGCCTCAAAAGCCTTCTGTTGTTCTCAGCTGTATGCAGAATAAAGTTCACATTCCTTTGCAAATATTTGAGGTTGTCTATGATATGTACTCTATCTTCTTTTCCAGTCTCAACTTCTTCCACTTCTCTATAGTGGTTAAAAATTTATTCTAGCTGGGTGTGGTAATGGGAGGCAGGATTGCTATAAGTTTGAGGCCAGCCTGGGCTACATAGTGAGATTCTGTCTTAAAAAAAAAAAAAAAAATCCTAAAGTAAGGGAGAATCAGGCTGCAATCTCATTTCTGCTGTTTCCAAGTATGTATGTAACCTTGGCCAAGTTTCTCAACATCTATCTCTAAGTCTCAGTTTTGTAATCTATTAATTGAGATTTATAATGAAAACACCAATTTGATAAATTCAGTTTTTTTGTTTGTATTTTTTGATAGGGTTCACTATACAGTTTGGACAGGCCTTTAACTGATTTGTAGTTGAGGGTGGCTTCAGCTCCCTTCAATGCCTCCCAATCTTCCAGCCTCAGCTTCTGGAGTGCTGGAATTATACGCATGCAACACCATCCCTGGTGTTTTGTTTTGCTTTTTGAGACACCATATAGTTCAGGATTTCCTTGAACTCATTACACAGTCCAGGCTGACCTCAAACTCACAGTGATCCTCCTGCTCTCAGTCTCCCAAATGCTGAATTGTGAGAACTAGTAAAATCCCATGTGTGATGTAATAAGCACACTGCCAGGCTTAGTAAGCACTGGGAAAGTAGGGGTCAATATGACTATCACAAACTCGATGCAATGTCTTTTATTTTTTTATTTTTGTCTTTTTGAGACAGGGTCTCTCTATGCAATTCAGTCAGGCCTTGAGCTCACTTTGTAGCCTAGGCTGGTCTCGAACTCATAACGATCCTTCTGCCTCAGCCTCCTGAGTGTTGGGATTACAGGCATGAGCCACCATGCCTGGCTGATGCCATGTCTTCTATAAACAATTCTGATCATTAAGAAGGATTCCTCTCTTTCAGTACTTTTCTTTTAGCTCACTTATCCACTCTGCTGGGTTCCTTGAATCATTTCCAAATAGATTGGATATAACTTTTCTTTTTTTTGAGATGGGGTCTTGCTATGCCTCAAAATCACAATTCTCTTGGTTCAGCCTCCTGAGTAGCTGGGATTACAGGGGCATGGCACCACAACTAGCTTTGGATATAACTGAGTATCTGTACTTCTACTTATAGGGAGGGCTTCCAGTTATTGCTCTGTAATTCCTCCTCCACCTCTACCATACTGCTTGCCAAATTATAGGGACTTTGCTATAGGTTTTCCAACAGGATAATCAAAAGAATAAGGGTTACTTTTTCTCCCATTTGTTGGACTCATTTTGGAACCCTATTGCAACAGGCAAGGAGGCTCCCACCCGGCTGTGGAGCAAGCCCCTAAAGTCAGGAGAATGCCAAGCCCTCCCCCTCATATCCAACAAACCTTGAGAATCTCATCTCCAACAATGATGATGCCCGCTGTCACGATGCGCCCTTGGGGAAGTTCCGAGGTCCCAGATGCCATGGTCCTGCCTCTGCCCCTCTGCAAGGCCCTCCGGTAGCCACCCAGACCCCTAGACAGGGGTCGTAAGCACAGGGGCCCCGCCAGATCTAAGAGGCATTGAGAGCCACAGCCTGAGAACAGAGTCGAGGGGACCTGGAGAAACCAGAAAGGTCAATGGAGGAAAGGAGGAGGGCATATTCTTCCTTGGAGGCAGATTTTCGTCTTCTCTGGACCAGACCCTGGACAGTGGATTACTTTATTACTGTCTCTTTAATAAACGTTTTCTCAAGTCCCAAACCCTTACTCTCATAAGTGTTTTTTGTTTTGCTTGTTTGCGGTGCTAGGGATCTATCCACAGGCCTCACACATGCAAAACAATGGCTATCAATACCACTGAGCTACACCCTTCTAATGTCTTCTAAGCTCAATTTTAGTCTTCCTAAGTAGTTTGCTCTCCCACGAACCTACCACTTTAAATGTCTTCTATTTGCCGATCCGATCTCTTTAAAAGTTTGCTCTATCTCAGGCATTTGCATCTTTAAATGGCTCTTCTCTTCGGAACGTGTACCTTTAAAAATGCCCACCTGATCCCGGGGCTTGACCCCTTTAAACGCGCTCCGCCCTCCCCATACGACCAGAGCCCGGTCGCCTTCCCCTGGACCCTGTCTAGACCGGAACCCCTTTTTCTACCAAACTTCATAGTACTGAGCTCTTCCAAGCTCTCACCTGCCTAATTTGTCCCTTCACCAGGTCTTTCCTTGCCTCACGTCCTGGGGCAGCTTCCGTAATCAAAGTTCCACCTTATGCGTACCGCCCTCTTACTGGCTACTTTGGCTGTCGCTTAGACTCCTTTCGAAGGTCCTACTGGTGCAGCTGACTGTCGCTCTCCGGCTTTGTCTCCAGGCGGGAGAAATGATACTTTGTTATAGGTTGTTATAGGCAACAACCACGTGGTTATCCTCCTCCCGGAAGTACGGGGGTGGGCCTTGTTCTTGGGGGCGGGACCTAGGAGGTTTGGGACACGGAGGGTGGCGGGGGTGGGGGGTGGGGGGAGTGCGCTGAGGTGTTAGGGGTGCTGACTTCAACTAATGAAGGACAGGGAGGCTTGATTCTAGCCTTTGCTGTTTTAAAATTCTTGTGGGCATATGCTATTTGTATTAACTATGACTAAATTTTAAGGTTAAGGTGTCAGGGGCTGGTACTGGTTCTTTTTTTTTTTTTTTGCGGAAGGTGGACAGGGTCTCACTATGCAGTTTAGGTTGACCTTGAACTCGCTTTGTAGCCCAGACTAGTCTCAAAGTCACAATGATCCTCCAGTCTCAGCCTCTAAAGTGCTGGGATTATAGCCCAGTTAGCGTACTATACTGTCTAGATTGGTCCTGGCTTTAAGCGCTTCTCTATGCCTAATCGACCCTCTCCCTCCCCTGTAGCTGGGACTGCATAGGCACACCCTAGCGCCAGGTCGCTCTCTGTCTCTCGGTAGAAGGATATGGGAGAGAGACAGAAAATGTTTATTGGCATATCCTGTGGGGAAGGAATTTCTTGGAACAGGTCAGTAGTTAATGGGTGGAACCTTTATTAACCTCTATAGTGTAAATGGAAATGATCAAATTACTTAAATCTCTTTGACAGATAAATTTATTTATTTATGTATTTATTTATTTATTTATTTGTGGTACTGGGGATCCAACTCATGACCTCGTGCTTGCCAGGCAGGCACTTATGCCATTATGCTAAATCCCCAACCCCGACAGATGAATTTTTTCCACTTCTGATTTTCTTTGATTGACAGATAAATTTAAAAACACAAAACCTTCCTTTAGCTGGGTGTGGTGGTGAATAGCTGTGATCTCAGCACTCTGGGAAACTGGGAACAGGAGGAGCCTAGTCTGGACAAACTAGATACCATAAATAAATAAATTTTAAAAATACAGTTTTTTTTTTTTTTTTTGCTGGGCGTAGTGATGCACTCCTGTGATCCCAGTACTTGGGAGGCAAAGGCAGGAGGATCATTGCAAATTCAAGACCGGCCTGGGCTACAAAGTAAGCCGAAAGCCAGCCTGAACTGCGTAGTGAGACTGTCAAAAAGAAAAAAGGGTTGGGCCTGTAGTACAGGTACTGAGCTCAGTCCTCAGTACCACACAAAAACCCCTTCTCCTTTGAGGCACCATGCTCTAAGAGATGTTTAGTTCAAATATCACCTCTCTCAATTGTCTTGTAAGTAGGGAGTGAATCCTGTGTTGGCTTTGGATTTCTGTATCATTCTAATCACCCTGGCCTTTTTTTTGAGTATCAGAATTTGAACTCAGGACCTTGTGCTTGCCAGGCAGGTGCTTGTGCCTGCTGAGCTATATTGCCTGCCCCATCCTGGTTCTCATTTCAATTGTCTTGTCTAAAAGTGCCTTTGGAGGTAGCTGGGAGTTTGTTCTGGGTGGAAAAATGCTTGTTGAATTTTAATTTCATTAGGACAATTTTTTTTGGGAACCGGAATCAAACTTAGGACCTTGTGCTTGACAGGCAGGTGCCTTGCCGCTGAGCTGTATCCCTGACCCACTTGAATTTTATTTATTTATTTATTACTTTTTTTGGTCTTTTTCCTTTTCATCAGTACCAGGGATTGAACTCACGACTGCATGCTTGCAAGGCAGGCGCTTATGCCGCTGAACTAAATCCCCAGCCCCCCCCACTTGAATTTTAATTTTGTTGTTTTAAGACACTGTAGTTGAGGCTGGCTAGAAACTCAAGCTCCTTCTGCCAGTCTCCCTAATGCTGGGATTACAGGTATATGCTGCTTCACCCAGGTGAACTTTAATTTTACACTAATCCTCCAGGGCCTTTTTTGTATGTATTTGCTTTGAAACAGGGTCTTGCTTATGTAGTTTACACTGGCCTCCAACTATGGATCCTCTTGCCTCGGCCTCTGGAGTGCTGGGATTGCAGATTTATACCACTAATACTACACTCAGCATTTTACTGGCTGGGGGAATGGTGTTTTATTGAGATGTGGTCTGGCTCTGTAGTTCAGGTTGGCTCTAGCTCATAGTGATCTTCCTGCCTCAGCCTCCTGAGTGCTGGAATTACAAGCATGCTGGGTTATAAGCCTGTGCTACCATGCCTAGTTGAGGGTTATATTTTGGGGGGGAGAGAATTTTTCGATTTTATATTTTTGAAGCAATCTTTTTAATACGCAGATTATGATTCGGTAGGTTTGGGTGAAGCCTGAAATTCACATTTATCCTGTACCCATCTGAGGCTGATTTGTGGGCTACATTTTCTTAGTAAGGTTGAAGGAATGTTGCATCACACTTGCCTTCATCTTATTCTACAGAATCCTGTAAGAGAAACATCATGCTCAGAAAAATGAAGGGATTTCACACAACCATATAAGATAAAAAATCATCAGCTGTAGCTGCATGTGGTGATGCATATCCATAATTCCAGTATTCTGAGAGGCTAAAGCAGGAGGAACCCAAACTCAAGACCAGCAATGATAATTTAGCAAGATCTTGTGTCAAAAAAAAGCTGAGACTGTAGCTCTGTACAAAGGTCCTATTTTTAATCCCCAGTATCTGAGGGGAAAATACAACTACCATACCTATCAGCTCTAAAAAACAACATAAGCCACATGATCCAACATCTTTGTTTTAATAAAGATCATATTTTTGTTTTGTTTTTTTCTTTTTCGGTACTAGGGATCAAACTCACGACTGCCTGCTTGCAAGGCAGGCACTTATGCCGCTGAGCTAAATCCCCAGCCCCAATAAAGATCGTATTTGATTTCCTCTCAGAACAACTCTGCTCCAATCCTTATCCTCCACGATAATATTCCCAAGCTTAAGAGTACATAATCCTTTGGAAATCTTGTTAGTAACTTATTGTTGGGTCTCTCCCTCAGTTTATAATTTCAATAGGTCTAAGGATAGAGCATAAGAATTTGCATTTCTAATGAGCTTCCAGGAGATGTTGATGCTCTTAACCCAAGGATAACACCCAAAGAACTCTTCTAGAAGTAAGTAGATAGAAGACAGGAAAAAAGGGAGGTTTATACTTCTTTTTAGAGGATAAGCTATTGGTGAAATGTTAAGAATCTATACTTTTAAGTAAATCCTCTTATGGATTTACCTTTTCTTTTTCAAGACAGTCTTGCTATGTAGCCAGGCTGGCCTTGAGTTTGAAATCCTCCTGCCTCTGCTGTGATGATAGGTGTGTGCAACCATGCTCAATTTTTTTTAAGAGCTTAGTAGTGTCAGGAATATTTGAAATTACTATACCCAGTCTATGCTTCCTAGTGAATAAGTCAGAATCTCTTGCAGTGAACTGTGGGTGCCAGTACTTGCAAAGCTTCCCAGCTGATTCCATTGCTCAACCAAATTTGACCACTACTGAAACTGACTCCCTACCAACAGATACAGTGAACAGGTCATGGTGTGGTGGTTATAGGCAGACCTAGGAGCACCCTCTGACAGCTTCCTTTTTAACCTTTGCTTCCCCTCAGATGTGAAAGGCAGCACCCCTCACTGTAAAACACAGTTCATGAGATGAAGCTGTTCTTAATGTAACCTTGACTTCAGGCTAGTCATTTGAGTGAAATATATTTCAGGTGCTTGACAGCAAGTCTGTTTAAAGATTAAAAACCTGAGCTTGGGATAGTGTTGTACATCTATAATCTCTGTACTCTGGGAGGCTGAGACAAAAGGCTTATAAATTTGTTTTTTTTTTTTTGTCTTTTTTTTTTCATTTTTATCGGTACCAGGGATCGAACTCACGACCGCCTGCTTGCAAGGCAGGTGCTTATGCCGCTGAGCTAAATCCCCAGCCCCAAGGCTTATAAATTTGAACCCAGCTTGGGTAATTTAGCAATTCAGTAAGATGATGCCCTGAAATTTAAAAAAATTTTCTTGGTACCGGGGATCGAACTCACAATCATGTGCTTGCAAGGCAGGGGCTTATGCTGTGAGCTAAATCCCTGGCCCCTGTTGTTTTTGAGATAGCATCTTGTTAGGTAGTCCTAAGGTGGCCTTGAACTTTCAATGATCCTTCAGCCTCAACCTCCGGAGTGCTGGAATTAATAGGCATGCACTGGGATTATAGGCATGTCTGGCTTAAAAAAAAATTAAAAACGGTTAAAAAGGGTGATGTCACTCAGTGTGAAGTTGTTGGTTCAATCCCCACTATCAAAAAGCTAAGCAGAACAAAAAGCCAAACATCAACCAGGTTCAAATAAACTTCATTATCCCAAATAGCTGAGTTTCACCATCAAACTGAAGGGCATATAATTAGAACCACAATATAAAGTGATTGTCAACTTGCAAGTAGGGGGAAAAAAAAAATCACTGAATCAGATTATAAAAATTCTTTAATCAAGGCTTTAACATTGAACAAATTTCTCAAATAAAATGGAAAATTCTTAATACATTGAAACACAAATCCATAAATCACCATACATATAATACCCAGCAGGAAAACACAAAATAACAAGTCTACACAATCCCCATAAAAGCCACGGTCTGCTTCTTAGATGCTTCTTCCACCTGTCAGGTGTGTTCTGCTGGAAACAGAGCACACCGTGGCTTCTAGGGTCACTCTCTGCTGAAACTGCAACCCACAGAGACTCACATGACAGGGCTGTGGTGGTGGTGGCTCTACTCAAGAAGCAAAGCAAGGCAGTCACCAGCACAGTGTATTGAACATCTTTTAAATATCAAAGTGAGAAATGAGAAGGCAACATAATCATATTATCAGAAAGATGTCAGGCAGGAAGGACAGCTGTGGAAAGCTTGTGGCTGAAAGGTAACTTGCCAGCTTCATTTGTTTGGTTTCTTGGGTAGTGGCCGTCGGAACAGCAAGATGTGCGGCTCTGAAAGATGGAGGGAAATGTAAGAGCCATATTCATATCATCTTTGGACAACCTATAGCATATTCCACCCAGCTATCACTCACTCAGATCTTTAAAACCAAATTAAGATGTAAGCATATGGCCTTAGAAGCAGACTCTGTCTGTCAAGTACAGGATAGTTAATATCAGTTCTTTTACTGTGTTGCTATAGCCCTGGAGTGTCCTTTATTAGTTTTGCCTGGCAGCTGGGTGTCTGGTGTCTTATCAGGGAATATAATTTCCTTTGCTTATTTGGAGCACATCCAAGAATTTGCTTCTGATGGCAACAAAGCTGGGGGCTATAATCAGTGTTAAGAAAATGTACTCTGACTAAACTGAAGATTAAAAGAGGTTTTTCAGGTTATCCCTAAACTTCTCATTTTACTTTTATTTTTGGTCACTCTCATCTATTTAGATAGCAGGTATATAGAGGGGAGAACTTAGTAAATCATTTCCTCCTGCCCATCTATTGTTTTGGGTTACACATTCTTATTCCTTCATTCCCTCAGCATAGCAATGCTCACGCTATTTGCTTTTAGCTGTTACACTGACCTGGTTCATGGATCATATAATGGACCCATCCTTGACTCTGCTGAACACCAAGATTTCTCCATTCAGATTCAGACATCAAGTGGGTTTTAGGGACCAGCTTGGCTATATCCTTGGGCAACATGACATGCCTATAACAGAAACATGGGGAGGTGGGGAGTTTCTGTCAGTACTAGGAACCATTTATACACAAGTGCTTGTGTCAAAGAAAAGCAAAGTTATACCTTCAGGGGGATGGAAACTAGTTTCTGATGTCAGGGAATATATACATTCTTATCATGGAGTAGAGGCAGCTAAAATACAAGCCAAATTATGTAAATTCTTTTTTTTTTTTTTTTTATCGGTACCAGGGATCGAACTCACAACTGCCTGCTTGCAAGGCAGGTGCTTATTCCGCTGAGCTAAATCCCCAGCCCCAAAATTATGTAAATTCTTACAATGTATATTAAAAAGCACAAATTAATGAATAATTCCAAAGTGGGTGTCCAAGTTGCAGGCACTATGGATGTTTCTCTTCTTTTATGGGCCTCACAAATTTCTGCTAGAATTCACAGAAGTCTGTGGATTACCCACAAGACATTGGGAGCTCTAAGAAACATATAGTGTTAATAGGTAGAGGTGAATTTTAAATAGAATTAGTAATAAGATTTTTTTGTTTTCATTTGAGACACAAGTTTTGCTATGTAGCACAGGCTGGCCTCAAATTCACCACAATCCTTCTGGCTCACCCTTCTGAGTGCTGGGATTACACACATGGGCCACCATTCTGGGTGAGAGAAGTTATTTTGTGGAGCAAAAGGGCTTGTTCTAGAGTGCTGTGTGAAAGAGTCACTATAAAGGGTGAAATGTGACTGTCTATCTTGAATCCCACTTTCCTGACTCTGAAGGCACATAACAAGAGACTTGAGAAATTCCATGCTCTCCTAACCAAGTGTGTCTGCTTCAGAGCAAAGAAATGATTACTCCCATTTGAGTCATACTAATGCAGACAGACTTCACTATGCTCAATGAAAATGTACTAAATGTTCCTTCTATACTGGTGGCAAGAGTTTTTTCCCCCCTTGAAAGTCTAAATTTCTGAAAACTTAATTATAATAAGCCCCTGACACAACATTTGACTTGACCACATTTCAAAAAACCTTCTTAAGGCTGGGGACATGGCTCAATAGCATAAGCCTCTGCCTGGCAAGTGCAAGGTCCTGAGTTCAATTCCCAATACTAAAAAACAAAACAAAACAAAACTCTCTTCAACCAACTTGATATTGGTAAGGTGAGTTACACTTTCCAGAGAATGAAAATAGTGATTTCCTCTAGTCATTCACATGTCGTAAGCATGTATTTTTAGGCAGAGTTCAGATGTAGAGGAAAACACTGAGGATAAGAAAGTTCAGTTATACTGGCAAAAAGAAGGCTATATATTTATTTTATTTAGTTTTTTTTTTTTTTTTTTTTTTTTTTTGTGGTACCAGGGATTGAACTCGGGACCTCGCGCTTGTCAGGCAGGCGCTTATGCCGCTGAGCTAAATCCCTGACCCCAAGAAGGCTGTATGTTTTAAAAAAAAAAAAAAAAAGAAGGGTATATGTTTGTCAACACACATTATTATGGACTTAGAATTTATCAAATTCAAATGCTGCATTCAGTGCAAGGATGTTTCTCCTTCACCATCTCTGGCAGATGGTATCTTCCAGACCATTCCAATCAAGAGGCGTTTTTGTTTTTTCTACGTCTGTCTGGTGAAGAGTTCATTGCACCCAGTTGCCCGTAGAAGCTGCCCTAACCTTCGGTCCCTCCTCGGCAAGTCCGTACTGTCCGTCACATCCCGTATAAGCTCTAGTACAGCATGTGTCACGGCCCTTCTCAAGTCTGTTGGTATTTTCCACAGATTAAGTGTGTGAGTAGCAGAACACCTGAAACCTATAACTATCCCACAATTGTTCCAGTATTTGAAGGGCGTCTACTGGGCCCACACTCTTTTCTCAGGGTTCCTGGCCACCTTTCATTTCACTTTAGTTCCTTGAAACTCCTTTCTAAAACAAACCAGGCAACCAAGCCTTTTCTTTTCCATGAATCAATAAACAACATTTAAACTGTCTTAAAAACTCCTTCTTAACATTGAGGAAAATAGTAAATTTCAGGTCCACTTTTTCCACCCCTCCCAGTACGCTCTGTAGAATTGTGATACTAGCAATCTTCAGAAGGCAAGTTTAAGTTGTTCAATAAAGTTGCGAAAATGATTCTGAAACCCCTAAGGATGGAGATGGTCAGTGCAGTTATCTAGACTTCAGTCAACCGAGGGCCGACTTCAAATTTCACTTCATTGTTTTGAGCGCAGGGCCCACCCTTTGCGCAAGCGCTTTACACTTTCAAGTAATCTCGCACCCATCAATCTCCCGCGCATGCGCGATTCTGAGGCTTTGGTCCTGATTACTAACTCTTCTGTGCTCTCTTGTTAAGGCTCACGACCCCACTATGGACCCCGCACTGGCACTAACCTGTATTCAAACTCCTCGTCGTCGTATTTGTCCGAATAATAAATTTGTTTATGAGACATGGTCGCTCTGTTTGCCGGCCTTCAAACCCACACCACCAGCCTCCAAACTCCTAAGCGACACGCGTCCCCACCCTCTTTGGCCTCGCTTTCAAACACACCGCCCGCACTTCCTATTGGTTTCTTTGGTGTAAGGCGGGACAGTTCCATTTTGAAGCTTTTGATTGGCTCATATTTGCTTCTTTGTGAGCCCTTATTGGAGTGCAGTTCTTACATATCTCAAGTACCACCCTAGGTCAAAAATAGGTTTCTTATTGGCTATTAATGTTCCTGTGCTCGACGTCGCGCTACCATTGGGTGATTTGGGGAAGCGGGCGGGAAGAAGGAGGGACTGTGAGGTAGAGGGTCAGGGGTGAGTGAGGCCGGAAGTGAGTGTAATAAAGTTTCTCCAGGGAGGCAGGGCCCAGGGAGAAAGTTGGAGCAGCGACTTAACCAAGTGGAGGAGTGATCCGGAATCAGATCGGCCCGCGGTGCGGTGCGGAGACTCCATGAGGCCCCGGTGAGTTTTGATTTTTTTTTTTCCCCTTAGGCGATCCACTCCTCCACCCCGGAACCCCTCTCTCGGGACCCCACTTCCGGTCTTCATTGATAAGCCCCGCCCCTGAGACCCCCTTCCCGGAAGTCCCACCTTCCAACTTCAGGGGGCTCCCCGAACCCCGATTTGTCTTTTATTGTCGTGACCCCGCCCCGTTGCCTAGCTTTCCTGATGTCTCACATGCTTCCAAGCCTAACTACAAGAAAGTCTTCCTTAGTCCTTCCACTTCTCCGGAGCTGCGCTTGCTCGCAGTGATTCTCCACTAACTCCTGTCAAAACCATAGCTTCCTAAGGTGCATAGCGCTGCTACTCAAAGAGCAACTCGGCTTCGCTGAGGCCACGCCTCCCTAGAGGCTCCGCCTTCCCTGGGTCCCACCCCTTCTGCTATCCATGTCCAGTTGTTCTTAAGGCTGGTCTCTGCTGCTGTATTTTGTTCTAGGAGACCACGCTCACTTAGGAGGTAGATTTATCCCTGGCGGACCCAGGCCATCACCTCAGAAGCCTTCTCTTCTTTCGCTGACGTTTCAGCTGTGTATATTTTTCTGTCCTTTCTCTCTTTGGGTCTTGGGCTGTCTTTTGAGCTCTCTTGCACCACCAGGTGGCAAGTTCAAGTTTCCATCTTGGCTGTGAGGACAGCTTCAAAGCAGCCGTTTTCTTTTCTTTCGCCCTCTTACTTGAAAGGGCTCGGCACGGCAGTGGGAGAAGAGACAGAGGTTCCTGGCCTCACAGGATTTTTCTTCCTAGCACCAACCCCACACTAGGAATAGCTGTACATTGTACTTGGCCATGGCTAGATAGGATTGTAGACATATTCCTTGTGGGCAGGAGCGAACGTTTTCTCCCACCAGAAAACGGTGGTTTGGAGCCAGGAGTAGGGAGTAATGTCCCTTTTTTCAGGAACTTGTCAGCCCCTCCCCCCATTTCTCTGGCTCATCCCCTCCCCCATAACCAGAGGTCTCCCTGGGAACATTCCTGAAGCTTTCGCCATTTCCTGCTACTTCCCGCCCCTCTTGTCCCCTCCCTGCAGTGCCAAGAAACAACACATGGCTCCCCCTACACTCACCTGGTCTTCCAGTAGGAATCTTCTTTTTCTCTCTGCAGATATAAAGTCATACTTCCTTACTTCCACATGGCCACACCTGTTGGCAGTTTCCTGCCTGTGGATACTGCGCAGGCATCCACAGTGCCATTTCTAAAGATATGGGCATTGTGGTGTGTTTTTGTGTGTGTTGGGAGTGTGAGGCTGGCAGAAACCTTCCCAAGTGTGGGCTGAACTGACAAATCTCTGTTGGAATGAAGACTAAGGGGAGGTGAAGTAGGCAAGGTATTTAACATATTTTAGGTGTTACTATTGTTAATCACTATAATATAGATTATTTAGTTCTCTGAAGTAACCTAAGGGAAATTCTGAGGTGAACCTGAGAAATGTATCTTTTATTTTTTGTCTTTTTCATTTTTATCGGTACCAGGGATTGAACTCACGACTGCCTGCTTGCAAGGCAGGCACTTATGCCGCTGAGCTAAATCCCCAGCCCCGAGAAATGTATCTTTTACTTGTGTTTTTGTCACTTTCCAACTTCCTGTATGGCAGAACTGATATAGGGGAATGAAACTCCCTATCTACTATGTCCGGTATGAGTTCATGTTCTCTAAAATCAAAGAATGAATTTTAGGAACAACAGCAGTTAAGATTAGAATATATTGGGATTGGGGATTTAGCTCAGTGGCATAAGCGCCTGCCTTGCAAGCAGGCAGTCGTGAGTTCCATCCCCGGTACCGATAAAAAGGAAAAAGACACACACACACACAAAAAAAAAACCAAAAAAAACCAAACCAAGATTAGAATATATTTATTAAGAGAAAGAAGGCTTCTGTCTGACAGAGACAGAGGGGGTCCTGAGCCGGTTGTCAAGGACTGTCTTTTCTAGGGACTTTGAAAGAGCAAAATTATGAGGTGAGACGGGTTCAAGGTGGGTGAGGTCTGGGAACTCACAAAAAGATGGACATAAGGTGGGACATAATCATAGTTAGCCAATAAGATTAATAGTTCAGGTAAAATTGATTACATTGGGGACAAATGGGGAAGCAAATCACGTAGAAAGTAGGCATTCTTAAACTGTTAAATTTTTTTTTTTCTTTTTTTGGTACCAGGGATTGAACTCACAATGTTGTACTTGCCAATCAGGCTTATGTGCCGCTGAGCTAAACCCCAGCTCTGAAAGTAGACATTCATGAGGAGTAGTGACTCTTCCCTAGGGGGTTGGGATGGTGACTTCTGGCTTCGTCAGGGTGATAGGGAACTATTTAGAATAATCAGTCTTTAGGATATGGATGCATTTGTTTGGTCTTTTGTCTTGAGACCTGGCCCACAGCAGGAGGTGTCAGTCTTCCCCGGTAGTTGCCAAGTGTCTGTACTGGCTCCATCGGGGATCCAACCCTGTCTGAGTGCCTATAATATTTCCTAACTAACTCAGCTACCTGCAACAGAACTGTGGCAGGAAGCTGGGGATGAAATGGGTTTGGGACTACTACTTGGATCCAGTCTAAGCCCCATCTTTCTGGCACCCCTCTCTTCTGACCTTATTGACACAGACTTTTCTCTTCACCTCTTTTGTTTTTGTTTTTTTAAAGGTGTTTTTTTTTTTTTTTTTTTTGTACCAGAGATTGAATTTATGACCTCACACTTGCCAGGCAGGGGCTTACTCCATTGAGCTAAATCCCCAGCCCCTTCTTTTTGTTTTTTGAGACACTGTCTTGCTATGCCTCAGCCTCCTGTGTTCTAGGCTCACAGTCATGCATCACCATGCCCAGCATGATTTTTCTCCTACTGGCCTGTGGTCCACAGTTTTCTTGAGGAGCTTTCTTTCTTTTCTGTTTTTTGCTTTTGGGGGAGCTTTCTATCTTCCAACTTTCCTATCCAGACTTCTCCCTTACTATGAAAGACATTGTCTTTGGTGGGGCCGTGAGTGTACCTGGTAGGTCTAGAAGGTTGACCTTAGACCTAGTGCACACACTTCTCTTTCTCACTGTATTTTTTTTGAAATAGAGTCTTGCACTGTTGCCCAGGCTGGTCTTGAACTCCTAAGCACAAATGATTTTCAAGCTTTGGCCTCCAGAGTGCTGAGATTAAGTCACGAACCACACCATGCCTGGCGCGTTCTCACCATTAACTTTTTGCTTTGGTAACTAGGCCTGTGGAAAGGGCCAGTGCAGTCAGTGCCTGACCTAGGGCTATTGCTCTTTGGTTGGTAGGTGTCGCACAGAAGAGACCACTCTTGCCTACAGCTCCCTGATAATACTGCATAAGTTGCACTTTGCTCCCCATACTTCACCAGCTTTTCCTTTTGGTGTTGCTGTATAGCCACTGGGACCATTTTCTTCCTGTTCTCATCCTCCCCACAGCTGTTGTAGCATAGGGTGCTAATAGCCCAGGCTCCCTGAGGCTAACAACCTGCCATACATGGCATTCGGGTATGTGATGGGGGTTGCCTGTGTTGGAGGATGAAGGAATTCGAGTGACAGGAAGGAAAATGTGCCGAGGTCTGGGATCCCTCCCTTTCCACCCTCTGCTGCCTGTTTCCTCCCTCATTCCTCCCTAGCCTCTCCTGGTTTCCTGCTGCGTGGTCTGCCCGTGTCCGGTTTGGAGTGATCTAGACCTTCCCTTATCTCCTTCCTTTCTTTCCCACTGTTCCATCCTTCCCTTCCACCCCCACTTTCCTGCTCCCCAGATTACTAGTTGTTTGTGTAGAGCAGGAGAAAGGGGCACAGCCGGCTGTACCCTGCTAGAGTTGAAGGTTTGGGCAGCGGTAGCAAGGGCGCAGCCCCTCTGAGCCTGTGAGTCAGCACTGTCCTTGGGATTGGTCACTCTCTTGCGATCCCCGCCCCTGGGGAGGAGCCAGGCAGCTCTGGGTCCAGCCTGTTCTCTTCCCAGCCAGAGAAGAGGCTCCACGCTGGGCGGGGATGGGGCCCGAAACTGTCTGGGTCTGACCTGGGGGAGCGGAATCCACTGGTCTTTCTCTTTCCCCAAGACCTCTGTGACTCCTGGGCTGCAGAGGTCCGGCTAGGCTAAGGGCCGGGGATGCCCCCTGCCTGGCCCCCTTGCCAGAATTGGCAGGGGGGCCGGGCTGGGCAGCTACCTCAGTCTCATCCCAGTCATGGATCTCCTACCTCCAAAGCCCAAGTACAACCCACTTCGGAATGAGTCTCTGTCTTCGTTGGAGGAGGGGGTTTCAGGGTCCACCCCACCGGAAGAGCTGCCTTCTCCATCAGCCTCGTCCCTGGGACCCATTCTGCCTCCTTTGCCTGGGGATGACAGTCCCACCACCCTGTGCTCCTTCTTCCCCCGGATGAGCAACCTGAAGCTAGCCAACCCAGCTGGGGGACGCCTGGGGCCTAAGGGGGAGCCAGGAAGGGCAGCCGAGGATGGGGAGGGGATCGCAGGGACAGCTGTGCTGGACTCAGGCCCCCTGCCCCTCCTCCAGGACATGAACAAGCTGAGTGGAGGCGGCGGGCGCAGGACTCGGGTAGAAGGGGGCCAGCTGGGGGGCGAGGAGTGGACCCGACACGGGAGCTTTGTCAATAAGCCCACGAAGGGCTGGCCACATCCCAACGACAAAGTCATGGGACCCGGGGTTTCCTACTTGGTTCGGGTGAGTGAATATCTTCTACTTCCCTCACACCCCCTCTAGATCTGCTTGCTCCTGTTATGCTGGGATCTCTTCTTGCTCTTCCCTAACAACCCTCTGTACTTTTTTTGCTCCTTCTCCAATTATGTGCTCCCTTCTTTCCAGGCTGGAAAAATTTCTGCCTGGGTCCCTTTCTTTTCTTTGGGACCTTTACCAATGCCTGGTACATCTGAGGCGTTTAGTGTTGGAATGAATGACTTCTTGATTCTCCTTTCTAACTTCTCCCCTTCTCCGGAGGTGTCCCTCCATTCTCCTGCAGTGTCTCTTACTCCCCTCCAAATTCTTCTGGGTGCATGAGGTCCTCCCAGTTTGCCCTTTCTCTCTCTTCTCATTCCCTGTTGTCTTGCATGTGCAAGGATGTAGCCATGCTGTGGGTCTTTCCTTTTCTCTGGGACCACCCAGAAGTAGGGCCTTCTGTGTTGTGGGGAGAGGCAGCTGACCTGTCATCCCCACCCCTCCCTCAGTACATGGGCTGCGTGGAAGTTCTGCAGTCAATGCGTGCCCTTGACTTCAATACCCGGACTCAGGTCACCAGGTTAGTGGGCATTAGGTAGACTGTGTAAGACCATGGGAAGGGGGAAAAGGAAGTGGGGCACTTGATTGTGATACTAGAGGTAGCTTCTTTGGGGGTGTTAAAGAGGATTTAGAGAAAGTTAAAGGAGTCTGTCTAAGTCTGAATAGAAAGAGGTGAGGTGACTCTGGCTTTGAGCTGCCTGACCCGTCTAGCCTTAGTGGGTGTGAGGAAGGTGGCAAAAGCAGCTAGCAGGTTGGGGGGGGGGTGGAGAGGCAAATAGGGGTAGGTAGAAGGTTACTGTTGCCTTTGGGACGGGCATGTGACATTTGGTAGCTATGAAGAGGTGGGGCTATACCCATTGAGGCCCTAAACCCAATCAGCCAGGAAGCAGCCTCAGTGTCATCAAATATTAAAGGGCCTTAATTCAATCCACCATGACAAAGAGCCTGGAGTACCCTGGGAGTCTGGCCTGGCCTTCCCCTCCCCCACCCGAGTGGGAGGCAGGCTATGGGTCTGAGTACCTCTCTTTCCCTAGAGAAGCCATCAGTCTGGTGTGTGAGGCTGTCCCGGGTGCTAAGGGAGCGACTAGAAGAAGAAAGGTACATGGCATCCGTGGGGCTGGGGGAGATGTGGAGGAGTAAGGGGAGGGCAAGTGTGGGACAAGTGGACAGTAGGGCAAGAGGCAGGAGTGTTTTCCTGGTGTGGGAATGCTCAAGTTCTGAGACTGTGGACCCTTCCCTAGCCCTGCAGCCGCCCTCTTAGCTCTATCCTGGGGAGGAGTAACCTGAAATTTGCCGGAATGCCTATCACTCTCACTGTGTCTACCAGCAGCCTCAACCTCATGGCCGCAGACTGCAAACAGGTCAGTTTGGTGAGCAAGGGGACCAAAGGCATGGACAGCTAAGGGGAAATCTATTAGGAGACCAAAACCAGGAGAGGGCATTTGGGAACTGTGGGGTAGTAGAAGGAAGCCATTAGGAGGACATGGGGTATGAAACCGAAAGAATGAGACTGGGACACCAGGGCTCTGGGCCAAGAGTCGTGGTACCCATGAAGTGTCTCAGCATACCTGACACTTGTCATCGTCTGCCTTCTTCATTGCCTGCTGGATCTTCAGATCATTGCCAACCACCACATGCAGTCTATCTCATTTGCGTCCGGTGGGGATCCGGTGAGTTGGGAACAGAATTGGCAGGGGAGATACTGGTAAAAAAGTGGGGGTGCCAGGGTTGCAGGAATATTTGAAAAGGGCTGGGCTTGGGATCAGGAGGAAGGTGAAGCCTTAAAATACTGACTAGCTTCTTCTGACTCTGTCTACCCTAGGACACAGCCGAGTATGTTGCCTATGTTGCCAAAGACCCTGTGAATCAGAGAGGTGAGACACAGTGGGGTGACTGGGTGGGATTGGCTATGCCTGAGGCAGGTGAGCAGGACCTGGAGTCATCTCTCCCCAGTCTTACCGAGCAGAGCTGATAGAGAGCTCTGCCCACACCTTCCAGCAACCCCATTTAGACTCACTAACAGCCTCTGCTATGCCCTCAGCCTGTCACATCCTGGAGTGTCCTGAAGGGCTTGCCCAGGATGTCATCAGCACCATTGGCCAGGCCTTTGAGCTGCGCTTTAAACAATACCTCAGGAACCCACCCAAGCTGGTCACCCCCCATGACAGGTGAGCAGAGGGAAGGGTGTAGGGCAGCGCTTTGGCTCTAGAGAAGATTGGGAAAGTGGGTTTGTTGTTCCCACACTTGAGCTCAAAGAGGTTCAGAGAAGGAGATAATCTGTGTGTCCTGCTTCCTACTTCCTCCTATTCTTATGTTTCCGGTGGCCTGTGGGAGAGTCTTGTGTGCTTCCCTGTAGCAGTACTTTTTCTGGCTATATGGGGTTTTCTGTTCATAGCATCCTCACTAGCTCATCCTCTTTCTTCCCTGTATCTTCATTCTTTGGTCTGTGTTCTGCTTCTAAAGGTCATCGAGAGTTTGGGTTGGGAGGCTATTTTTTCTCTTAGTTCCCTACGTTTCCTATCTCAGGCCTCGTGGGATAAGCAATGGTACCAGTGCGCATTGTCTGTTTTGGAGAGGTTAAACTGTTCTGGAGGAGCCCCTCCCTATTACCTAACCTGTTAGGAGACATTACAGCAATCAAGGACATGAGTTTTACAGTCAAACCCCAAATTTAAACCTTGGGTGTATCCTCTTTTAGTTGTGAGAATTTGGGCAAATCTTTTCACCTCTGACTCATTTTCATTTGTAAAATGAGGAAAGTTACAATTTCCAGGAGGATGAAAAGATTGTGCATGTACAACATCCAGCCATGTCCAACATGTAAGCCACAGTGCATGGTCACTGTACCATTCCCCTCCTGCAACCTGGCTACTGCAGTTTTACACCCACCTCCTTATTCTATGCTGTCTCTTTCAGGATGACTGGCTTTGATGGCTCAGCTTGGGATGAGGAGGAGGAAGAGCCACCTGACCATCAGTACTATAATGACTTCCCAGGAAAGGAACCCCCTCTTGGGGGGGTGGTAGACATGAGGCTTCGAGAAGGAGCCGTGTCAGGGGCTGTTCGACCCACTCTACCCAGTGCCCAGACCCCTAGCCATCTAGGAGCTACACTGGTAAGTTGCTTAGATGGGCCCAGAAGGGGAATGGTATAGGGTTCTCTGGTCTTAGCTGATTTTTATCCCTATAGCCTGTAGGGCAGTCTGCTGCGGGAGACCCAGAAGTCCGCAAGCAGATACCACCTCCACTACTCTGCCCAGGTACATAGTGGGAGCTGAGTGGGTAGAAATAGATGTGCAGGGGCAAGGCGAGTGCACTACAGAGCAAGCCTCCCTTTCCTCTGCAGGCAGAGAGCTCTTTGACGATCCCTCCTATGTCAACGTCCAGAACCTAGACAAGGCCCGGCAAGCAGGGGGTGGAGCTGAACCCCCCAGTGCTGCCATCAATGGCAGTGTGCCCCGGGACCTCTTTGACATGAGTGAGTGCATCTCTTTTTTTTGTATCCCTACCATTTGCTTGATTCTTTTTCTTTTGCCTATCTCCCTTCTCCTTCCTGGCTTCCCTCCTGGAAGGTCTGGGTCATGGTAATCTGTTGGGCCAGCTATCCCTCTTAACTCTCTGTACACCCAGAGCCATTTGAAGATGCCCTTCGGGTGCCTCCACCTTCTCAGTTGATGACCATGGCTGAGCAGCTCCGAGGGGAGCCTTGGTTCCACGGGAAGCTGAGCCGACGGGAGGCTGAGGCACTGCTGCAGCTCAATGGGGACTTCCTGGTGCGGGAGAGCACGACTACACCTGGCCAGTATGTGCTCACTGGCTTGCAGAGTGGGCAGCCCAAGCACCTACTTCTGGTGGACCCTGAGGGTGTGGTGAGTGTGGCAGAAGTGTGGGTAGGAGTTCAGAAAGGAAGTTACAGCATTCTCTTGTGCATCCTTCTTCCTTCCCTCATTGCTTTCTAGACTTTGCTGTTTGCAGCCCTGTTCTTGGTGCCTGGGGGCCCCCTCTAGTGGTTCTCATATCCCTGAACTTGAGCAGTGCCCTACAGCCCTGACCAGACTATTGTACTTAATGTCAGCTGGTTAGAAGTGAGACATGCAAGTTTTCTTGTGCAAGAGGACCCAAGGGCTTCCTTAGTGCCCTAGACCCTGGGCTCAAACAATGCCCTTTCTGTTACCTGCACTACCTCACTGCTCTTCACAACCTGGGCTTTTTTTCCATGGCAATCTCAGCCTTCATTCCATATCTTGTTCACACTGTGATCATCCTCTGAGATATGCCAGTTTTCTCTGTTATTCCTCATGTTTACAATGTCTGGGCTGATGTCCCCTTTTCCTTTCCTCAGTTCACTGACCTGCCTATTCCTACAACTGTGCATATAGCTTCCCTTTGTAGAGAAGCCTCAGTAATCAGGGCTGACACCTCTTCCCCATCTTATCCCCCCATTCTTATCCTGCCTCAGCCCCCTTGACTGGTACATCTTCCTCAACCATGGGACAGAGGTTTCATTGAACTTTTAGTTGAATTAACAGTCTTCCTTGTCATGTTCCTAGGTTCGGACAAAGGATCACCGCTTTGAGAGTGTCAGTCACCTCATTAGCTACCACATGGACAATCACTTGCCCATCATCTCTGCGGGCAGCGAACTATGTCTACAACAACCTGTGGAGCGAAAACTTTGATACATCCCAGCGTGTCTCCAGATGACCTCTGGCCTCTTCCACCCTCTTCCTTAACTCTCGAGACCTCACTTGGGAGTATTCTGGGGGGTTGGCCTTGGGTAGGAGCTGGGAGTAGTGTGGACACTGGGTTCACTATTCTGAATGAGGATTTGAAGTTAGGAGCCTGGGGTAGAAACCTGCTTCTCCCCAAATCTCACCAAAGTATTAATGTACAGAGTGGCCTCCTTGTCTGGGCCTTTCCTGTGCCAACCTGATGCCCCCTTCCCCAAGAGGGGGTGCCTGTAATGGAAAATGTCCCATGATGACAGGCCCAGTGGAGCAGGTACCCTTCAGGAGGAGGGGGAATGAATTCTATTTCTGGTCTATTCCTGGGCTTCAGGGTACCCCAGACCCCTGTCAGCACACATCCCTCTCCTCAGTGTTTAAACTTTGTGCCTTTGACCATCTCCTAGGTCTGAAGAGTTTTCAGGCCCCTGAGTTCAACAGGGGTGCTGATGTCTTCCTGATTTGTGGGACCCTGTCCTCTTTGCTCAGCACCCGCTCTGATATGGGTTGGGAAAAGAGAGGCAGGAGTGATAGCTATCCTCTATCCATGGGGATATGCTACCCTCAGTGGTGGCCCCAGAGCTCCCCTCCTGGCCGGGGTGGGGGGCTGGGGAAGGAGATGGATGCCCCTTGCTCAGTGCCTCCTGGCCATGCCCCCGCCCCCCATCTGTATATACATTTGTACGCCTGGCCCCTCTTGTGATGCATGCATGTTGTACCCTAGCCAAAGTGCAGCCTTTCTTCTTGTCACTGGCCCTGCCTCTTCTGGGACAGTGGGGTGACTGAATTTCTGTCTCCCCATACGGTTAACTCCTAGGTGGGCTTTGTGGAGGTGGGATCAGGGACACTGAAACTTAAAGCAGTAGACAATCCCCAAATGCCACCTGTAGATTTGGAACTGCATTCATTTTTTATATGCATATATTTTAGGGCTGTGAATTTACTGTCCTAATTTTGTTTTCTGTGGCTTTTGAGCACAAATGATGATAATCGATTACATTTATACATCACCTATGACTTTTCTGAGCCCTTTTGCAACTATTGGCATTTCCTCACCACCGGCAGCGTTATCCTTTCTACAGGAGAGACCTAAGGCAGGTATTGATTTTGCCCAAGGACTGGAAACTTGGGCCTCTTAGGGTAAGGCTGGGAGCTCAAAGTCTGGCTGGAGAGTATTACATTGTGGGGAAGTGGGAGTTTAAGCCCCACGGGTGTGGAGGTTTAGCTAGGATCGCCTGGATAGCCTCCCTTTGCTGGGCTTCAGGCCTGTAGAGAAGGATAAGGGAGGAATGGGATGTTTCCATTCTGGCCACCTATTTTGTTTGGTTGTGTTCACGGGTCTCACTTATACCAAAGGGAAATAGTCTTCATTAAAGTCCGTATTTCTTCTACATCCGCCTCAGACCCTGTCGCGAAACCTTTGTACGCCGCGGGCTTCAGTGGCTGGAGGCCACCTAGGCTCTGGTCCCGCAACTCTGCGGAGCTGGATTTTGGAGGTCCACGGCATGTGGGCGCGGCGGGGCGGAGTCAGCCCAGCGGTGCAGAGGCTTAGCGGCTGGCAGCTCAGCTCCGGGAGCAGACCCTGGGCCCTCAGGGGCTCTCGGGAGCGCGCCCCGGCCCGCGCGCTCCCTGCCCGGGTGGTACAACCCGGTCGCAGAGCGGACGCGCGGGCGCTGCTGGTCGCAGCCGAGTTAGGACAGGCTGTGCCTGTGGCACGAAGCCGCCCTCCCCTTGCGTGGGGAGAAACAGTCTGTCTCACCCGGGCTCCCCTGCGCCGGGTCGTGTCCGGTCCTTGCCTCCCCTCCGTGCGGTGCTCGGTGGTGGTGGCCCAGCCGAGTTCCGGTTCCGGTTGCTGCCACCGCCGCCGCCGGCCTTAGGTGTCCCTGGTGAGCGCAGTTTGCGTTCCGCGCCGCATCGTGCCGCTTGCTACCTGTAGTTTAGGGGCTCGTGTTGCCCCTGACTCCCATTCTGGGCGATGGTGCGGCCTGAGGCCGCCTCCATCCCCTGCCGCCACTGACCCGGGTCCTCCACTCCATGGCCGCCTCGGCGCCGCCCCCACCGGACAAGCTGGAGGGAGGTGGCGGCCCCGCACCGCCCCCTGCGCCGCCCAGCACCGGGAGGAAGCAGGGCAAGGCCGGTGAGAGCGCGCGGAGAGGCGTGGGTTGGGGAGGCCAGGGCTTGGGAACCTCGGAGGGAGGGTTAGTGGGTGGGGAGGGGGACTTTGGATCGAGGGGATCTGACGGGAGACTGAGATGAAAAAGCTATGTGGATGAAGCCCTTGAGGGTTTAGCGGAAGGTGTCACAGGTTGACTTTAGAGTTTGGAGCCACGTGGAATTAAGGAGTCACTTGGACTCATAGTGTCAAAGTATGGGCTCTCTGTCATTTCTAGGAAGACAGAGTTGAGAGTATGATCATACAGTTCATTTTTCATGTAACATTCGTTGTTACTACTTTATGTGTTAAGTAAGCAAGTGTGCACTTAAAGTAATTCTTGGGAGAAACCTTAGGGAAACATGCCTGCATTTGCTTTTTGCTGCTCTTCCAGGTCTGCAAATGAAGAGCCCAGAAAAGAAGCGAAGGAAGTCAAATACTCAGGTGATTGGTGGTTCAATGGTGGGGGTAATTCCTGTCAGCCCCTAAATGTTCCAGCAGCTGTACTGCTTGGTTTGTGAGTTCCATCAGATGCAGGGAGCAGAGAAAGTGGTCGCTCCTTGTGTTTTGGGTTTTGTTTCTCAACCTCTTGATAAGCTTGTGATTTGACTAAAGGTCTTAAGCAGGATTACAATCTTTTCCTTCATATCTCCTTTTCCTCATAATGATAAACACCTACAATGACTGAGTCTTTTTTTTTTTTTTTTGTACCGGGGATCGAACTCACAACTGTGCACTTGCAAGACAGGTGCTGATGCCGCTGAGTTAAATCCTTAGCCAACTGAGTCTTTTCTAAGTGCCAAGATTGTGCTAAAGTGCTTTTAAGAGTTTTGGGACGGGGGCTGGGGATTTAGCTCAGCGGCATAAGCTCCTGCCTTGCAAGCAGGCAGTCGTGAGTTCGATCCCTGGTACCGATAAAAATGAAAAAGACCAAAAAAAAAAAAAAGAGTTTTGGGACGTATGCATTGGCCCTCTTTTACAGATGAGAAATCTGAGGCTTCAAAAAGTTAAATGAACTAGCTGAGCCTGTGCTGCTTAGCTGTAATCCCAGCACTCTGGGAGGCTGAGTCAGGAGGATGGCAAGTTTGAGCCCAGTGTGTAAGCAATTTAGAGACTTAGTGAGACCCTACTTCAAAAAATAAAGAGCTAAAAGGCCAGGCATGGTAGCACATACCTGTAATCCCAGTACTTGGGAGGCTGAAGCAGGAGGATTGCTGTGAGTTTGAGGCCAGGCGGATCTACATAGTGAGTTTAAGGCCAGACTGACCTACATAGCAAGACCCTGTCTCAAACCAAAAAATAAAAAATAAGCTAGAGATGTAGCTCAATATGAATGCCCTGAGTTCAATCTTCAGTACTGCCCCCTCCAAATAATAAAGTTAAATAAGCTGAGCTTGATGGTACATTTCTATAATTCTAACTACTCGGGGTGCTGAAGGAGAAAGATTGCAAGTTTGAGGCCAGGCTGGGCAACTAACTGATATTTTGTCTCAAAAATTAAAGAAGGGCTAGCACTCCCTGGGTGCTCAGCACTCCCTGGGTTCACTGCCTAGTACTGCACATACACAAAAAAAAACCCTCACAAAAACAAAAAAACTCACTTTGGGGTCAGGGCTGGTATTTCAGTGTAGTTTTTTACGTGCTTTTCAAAACATAGATATTGTACTGATTTGGCTTTGTTCTTCCCCGGTTTCTCTGTTGCATTTAGGACCTTCTTGATTGTAGATCTGAGCTGGTCAGTAGCAATCCCCAAAGTGTGTATTGCATTTGTGGTGCTCTCCTGATTCAGTTCTGCCTTCCTCTGTGACCCTGTTCCTCCTCCATTCTCCACTAGGGCCCTGCATACTCACATCTGACAGAGTTTGCACCACCCCCGACTCCCATGGTGGATCACCTGGTCGCATCCAACCCTTTTGAGGATGACTTCGGTGCCCCTAAAGTGGGGGCTGCAGCCCCTCCCTTCCTTGGCAGTCCTGTGCCCTTTGGAGGCTTCCGTGTACAAGGGGGCATGGCAGGCCAGGTACCCCCAGGCTATGGCACTGGGGGTGGAGGGGGACCCCAGCCACTTCGCCGACAGCCTCCCCCTTTCCCTCCCAACCCTATGGGACCAGCTTTCAACATGCCCCCCCAGGGACCTGGCTACCCACCCCCAGGCAACATGAACTTCCCCAGCCAACCGTTCAACCAGTCTCTAGGTCAGAACTTCAGCCCTCCTGGTGGGCAGATGATACCAGGTCCAGTGGGAGGGTTTGGCCCAATGATCTCACCCACCATGGGACAGCCTCCTAGAGGGGACCTGGGCCCCCCATCTCTCCCCCAGCGCTTTGCCCAGCCAGGGACACCTTTTGGCCCCTCTCTTCAGAGACCTGGGCAGGGGCTCCCCAGCCTGCCCCCCAACACCAGCCCCTTTCCTGGCCCTGACCCTGGCTTTCCTGGCTCTGGCGGTGAGGATGGAGGGAAGCCCCTGAATCCCCCTGCTCCCACTGCTTTCCCCCAGGAGCCTCACTCGGGCTCCCCGGCTGCTGCTGTTAATGGGAATCAGCCCAGTTTTCCACCAAACAGTAGTGGGCGGGGTGGGGGCACTCCAGATGCCAACAGCTTGGCAGCCACTGGCAAGGCAAGTGGGAGCTCAGGGCCCCAGCCTCCCCCAGGCCTGGTGTACCCATGTGGTGCCTGTCGGAGTGAGGTGAATGATGACCAGGATGCCATACTGTGTGAAGCCTCCTGCCAGAAATGGTTCCACCGTGAGTGCACGGGCATGACTGAGAATGCCTATGGGCTGCTGACCACTGAGGCCTCTGCTGTGTGGGCTTGTGATCTTTGCCTCAAGACCAAGGAGATCCAGTCTGTCTACATCCGAGAGGGCATGGGGCAGCTAGTGGCTGCTAACGATGGGTGACACTGGCAAGGTGGCCTGGGGAAGTACACGTGTCCTTCCTGCTCTCCCAGGGTGTTTGGCTGCTCTTCAATCTTGTTTCCATTGGCTTCCCATCCCATTGGAGCACGTGATGGTTCCAGGGCAGAAGAGGAACTGAAGTGGGTGGGCAGAAGAGCCCAGATTGCTCACTTTTCTGGAAACTTGTGCATTGAGATCTATAGATTCAGGAAACCAAAGCCCTGCTGAGCAGAGTGGTTTTTTTTGTGGCTATATCTGGAGGCCTAAGAATGTGGCTGCAGGAGAAAAGAAGATGGTGGAAGTTCCAGAGGGCAAGGTGTCCTAACTGCAGGTGACAGATGCCCTAACACCTGTGCCTAACATCCCCATCTAGCTCCATGGCTCCAGCCTCAGGTTTTGGAGTCAAAGGTTCAAAGTTTCTTGGGTGGGAGAGTTGGATCTCTCCCTATTCCTACCACAGCCCTTCTGTGGGCTCTAGGAGACAGCTTTAGGGAATAAATGGAATTTCTCCCTTTTTCTGTTCTCCCTGTTACCTCTTCCAAGACCTATCCAATTCCCTCTCCTCAGCGCACCAAATAGCTGGAAGGAGGCAAGGAGTTCCTGGCCGTAGCAGTTTCTTGGTGACTTGGGAAGAAATGCTGTCAGGACATATCTTCCTCATACCAAAGTCACTGGTCCTTTTTCAGCTTGCTTTTTCCCTCTTAGCGACTATGTATTTTTTTTTGCCAAAAATTGGACTATGTGGTCTGGCAGAGCAGGATATTTGACATTAAGGCTGTCCCGGAGGCTTAGACTCTGGCGGTACAGCCCTCTCCTTGTCCATCTGTTGCACATTATACTCGGCTCTATTCGACTCTCAGCGCCCTTGTTCCCCACCCCCCCTGGCTGCACTGAAGGAAAGCTTGAAAGGGCACAGAGCCCTCATACCTCATTTCCTCCCAGATAAGAGTCCAAGTGAAATCCTATTGCAGCCTTGTGTAAGTAGGTGGAGGCAGGATCCTCAATGCTATGGTACTAAAAGAAAAAGCTCAAGTGTTTTGCTTCTCTTCCCTTGTTCTTTAGTACCATCTCCAGCCTGGTGACCTAGCATTTTTTCATTCCTCTCAGCCAAAATTCTGCACTCAGTTTGATTTGTTTTTATTTTTAAAGCACTGCCTGCCAGTGATGGGCCTAGGGCCTGCTCAGTCTTTACTTGCAGCTCCAGTACACATTCCTCAGAGGGGTGGGGAAGGCAGACCTAGGCGTGGCCCTCTGCTTTGGGTGTGGTGGCAGATGCTACCCTCTACTGTTCCCTGCATCTACTTCTCTCAGATCCTGCAGGTGGAGAGGAGACCCTGCACATGGAGCCAACAGCCTTTGAGGCTGTGAGAAGGAAGCAGGCAGCCTCTGGGCTTCTCTCTCTCTCTCGGTGCCCACCACCCCAAAACAGCCTAGGTGGCAGCCCTACCTGTTCACTTTGTGTTGTGTTTGCTTCTATTTGCCTCCCTTTTATCTGTTGCTACATTTGTGTTGTGTTCCCCTCCACAGTTTGTAAAATGCTCCTAGGGAGTGTCTGTCCAATCTGCCCCCTCTTGCCCTATCCACTATTTGGGAGAAAGTGGGGTGTCAGAGATGTGGTGGGATCTTTTGTATGGTTGGATTAATAAAATGGCTTGAAAATCCATACGTGGAGTCCTTGCTGTTTATCTCCAAAGAGATTAGAATGAGCCATAAGCAATGCCGTAAAGAATGCTTAGTGGGTGAGGGTCCCTGAAAGCTGAATGGCGGCAGGGAGTTTTAGGCCCTGGAGCTAGTACTTCTATATAAGCTGCTGTTTCCTTACCTTTCTTCCCAGCTGTGAGACCGAGTTTCCTTTCTGAGCACATTCCTGGACCAGGCCGACTTAGCTCTGAGGCCCCTGGGAGACTAGGAGGGTGTAGTGCCAACCCTCCCACCTCCCTGTTGTTTGGGGTCAAGTGCAGCTCCAACTGTCAGAGCCCTGTCTCTAGCAGATTTAATTTTTGGATACTTTTCAAAGTATCCCCCTCCCCCACCCCCTTTTAAAGTAGCAGTAGCACCCTCGAAACAGCCTGCACTGAATGAGTAGGGAGGGTGCCAGGAGGGTTATTTCTAAATATGATTGCTACCCATCCCTCTCCCCTCCCCCATCCTACAGCTGTCCCCGTCTGTCCTGGGGCCAATGTGGCCTCTATCCTAGTTTTGGGAGATACAATCCTTTGTCGTTCCGTTTAGGCCGTGCCTCTATAAGCTCTGGACCATGGGAAAGGGCCCGAGTTCACTCAAAGTCTAGTTTGCTAGAATTTCAGTGGCCCACCAGCCGGTTTAGAGGCTGCGTCAATCTTCCGTTTACTCTTCCCCTCCGGCTCTCAGTTCCAGCCCTTATTGGCCAAAGGTTTCCGCCCCCTTGGGGGAAGTTGACTTTTTATTGGTCAATATTCAGTGACGTGCCACACACTCTTCCTTGAGCTGGAAAACAGTGGAGGCCGCAACAAGTTAAACTGAAGACGGAGAGGAGAGCCAGGGCAGGTCAGGTAACGCCCTGGCTGGGAAGGGGCCACAGACCTGTGAGAAGGGATTGCTGGAGAGCAGGACAGAGCTCTCGAAGGCATGGGTGCCTCTTGGGGTCCACAGAGCGGCTTTTCAAAGGATGGAGAGCTAGGGGAAGCAGGGGCGGGTATTTGCCAAGCAGAAACTTGCTCTGGGTTCCCCAGAGAAGTTCTTGTGGCCTTAAGTCCTTTAGAGTTTGGAGGAATATTTATTAGAAGGGTTGAAAATAGTTGGAGGCACGATTTCCTAGTTTTGTACCGAGTGGGAGAGCTCCCCCTTTAGCTGTTTTTTAGAAATAGCAGAAGTCTGTGATGAGCCTTACAGAGTATTTTTGTTGAATACTGCTGAATGGAAAGGAAGGGGATTAGTGGGGAGGGAGTGGGTTTTCTTCTGAGACGGATGAGAAGAAAAAGCTTTCAAAACAGCAGAGATATGCAGGGCATGGTGGCTCACGCCTGTAATCCCAGCACTCAGGAGGCTGAGGCAGGAGGATCGTTTCGAGTTTGAGACCAGCCTAGGCTACAAAGGGAGCTCCAGGCCAGCCTGAACTGCACAGCAAGATCCTGTCTCAAAACGACAAAAAAAAAAAAAAAAAAAAAAAAAAAAGCAGAGATGCAGGGAGATCAGACAGCAGACCAAACTTCCAAATAAGGCAGTGAGATACTGGCTTGGAAGACCAGGGATATATTTTAGAATCTTGGATGAATACAGCCAAGAGAGGAATCTCAGGGTTTTGGGACCCTGAGTTCAGAGGTTCCAAGGATTGTCCCTTATTTGGGTTTCAGAAGTGTTTGTCTTGTGACCCAAATACCTTTATGGTTTCCATGGAGATAGTGGGTTTGTCTGACATCACTCTTGTTGCCATGGTACCTGGTTGTGGAGGACCTGAGTGGGCTGTACACAGCTAGGGATAAACAGGGACTTCAGCCCAAGCAGCTGCCACTTCCTTCCTGCCACCACCTGTTAACAGTCATAGGCTGTTGCGCAGGGAAAGATGACAGAACAGTGGGGGAGGGGCCAAGACCAGAAGCTGATACAGTGCTCCCGCTGGACTTGATGTGGAGAAAGGGATGGTGTTTCTGGGAGGCATGAGCATAGCGGATGGTGCCACTCAGGTTTCAGACACCTGCCCTGGGCGAGGCTCGTGAGTGGCAAGAGCACAGATTATGAGAGCACCACACAGGCTTAAAACAGCTCAGGCAAGGGAGGGCAGTGTAGCTGTTTTCTCGGTTAGAACTGCTATTCTTCTCCTTTCCCAGAATTCCTTGTTACGTCATCTTGCTTGCCCTGTCCCTCGTGAGGCATTCATTTATCCTCCTCTAGAGGATCACAGTGGCAGACTCAGAGGGGTCACCTTATCTGTCATTCCACCCTTGTGTGTACTTCTGATGACAGCTTCCTGACCTAAGGGCCCAATCTTGGCCTTCCTTGAAGGAGGAGTCCCTTTCTTTTCACTTTGTTTCATACCTCCACCCTGCCAAGATAGAGCTAATTAGCACCAGAGTCCTTATTTTTTGCAAACTGTGAAATGATTTATACATGATGATTGCCATAAATCCCTTTTCCTGATCACCTTCAAGTTCCCTTACATCAAACTCTCCAGATTACTAAAAAAGGGAAATTAGAATTTAGAATGGGGAGAGTGACGAAGAGATTGACCAAAGGTACACCCAAGTGACTCTGTTCTGTACTAGTGGCTCTCAGCCCTGGGTGTACTTGAGAATCATCTGAGGAGCTTTCACCTGACTGGATCAGTGCTAGGAAGCCAGTGTACAGCTGGAGTTGAAAAGCTCTGAACCAGACCCTACAGAGGACTGACAGTGTGTAGGTTGTAGGAGGCCATCACATCTTCTTTCCAGGCCCTCAGGGAAGAGGTGGTGATTTTGGAGGTGCCTAGTGTTATGAAGGGGGCCACTTGCTTTGTTTTTCTGTTAGCTGCTGATCTTTGGAAAGTCTAGTCAGCTAGCCTTCTTCCCTGCCCCTAGCATCAGGGAGTTGAACTGAGTGTTTCCCAGGGCCTTTCCAGCCCTACCTGCCTTTGACCTTTCAAGGTCCGTTCAGTTTTTCAAGGCTCTGTAGATCCCTGAAGAGGCAGCTTCTCTGTGGTTTTTGGCACGTGCTGCTTTGCAAGGTAAATACTGCTCAGAAGAGCTGAGGTATCAGGGTCAGAAGGACTAGAACCAGCCTCGGTTTGGGTGCTGCCACCCAGCCTTTGATCTTCGGAACGCAGCCAAGACCACTTTTTGTGTCCTGTCTCCTGAAGGGAACTCTGGTCCTTAAGAAAGTTTTTATTTGCAGGTGACAGACACAGCAGCCTTAGGAACCTCAGCAACTATGGCCTCCTGCCCTGACTCGGATAATAGCTGGGTGCTTGCTGGTGCAGAGGTAAGAGGAACAAACCTGGGAACTACATGGGGAGGGTGGTTCCTCCAGGACTGGGCTGCTTTTTGAGTATGTCCCCTTCCTTGGTCCTGATGGCTGTTAAAGGAATTGCAGAAGCAGAGAGGAGAACTGGCCTGGGACTTGGATCATACCTGAAAAGAGGTTATTAGCTGGGTCAGCTTAAAGGAACTGGGAAAAAATTCTGGTGGGGAGATAAGCAATAGCTGATGACACTGAGGTGACAGTGGGAAAAACGTGGGGAGAGGCTATGAGGCCACCATTGGAGATAGTGTTGGAATGAGGGTCGGGTAAGCCCTGAGAACCCCTAGAAGAGGCCTAGGGGCCTGGTGAGGCAGCCAGGCCTCCTCCTCATGGGCAGTCTAGTGAAGGGCCTTGAGTTAGAGGACAGTGATTGCCCTGGGAGAGGGCCAAGGCACTGTGTGGGAGCAGAGACAGTGTTTTGAAGGCTCCTGAAGCCATATAGATAACTTGTAGAATCCAGAGGGCTCCTGAGCTTCTAAAAAGAGAGTGGCTGGTGAGGTAGAGGGTTAGTGGCTGGAGATAATGGGGATTGGCAATGTGTCTGAGAGCTCAGGCCCTGTGATTGCATAGATTGGAGTCACTAGAAGGGAAAGAGTAGAGGGGCTGATTTAGACATGCTGGAAAGGAAGAACTGACCTCAGCGGTGACACTGGAGGAGGGCACCTCGCCTGGAGGGTGCTGGCAGAGAGGGAGGCAGGTGGTCACAGATAGGCACAGGGTCTTAGCCAGCCCTGACCTCCTGGGGTACCCTTGCTGACAGCTGAGGGACTTGGGAAAGCCACTTCACCTGTTTGAACTTTCCTGTAAAGCGAGGGTGTAAGTCTTGTGTTGTAGAGATAGCCATGAGAAAAATGTAATTTAAAAGTTGCAAAGCAACATATGAAGGTCAAGAATTATTCCTGAAGGGGGATTTATTCCAGGAGCCATGGATAAGGCAGCCTGCAGTGGAATGCAGAGAGAAGAGAGGCTGAGGCCATGTGGCCAGGCTGGAGGCTGGGCTGTGAGCACCACAGGAATTAGGCAGTCTGCGGGCCAGCCGGGGAAGGGGGCAGGGGCTTCTGCCAGTGGCTGCTGGGGAATGGATGTGTGCAGGAATGTTGGGCCAGTGGGAAAGGCCAGAAAAGCTTGGGGGTTGTAAGAAGATGGGCTGCTGAAGGAATGATTCTGGGTGCATAACTCTGACTGTTGGGTTCCCAGGAAACTTTATCTTCCAATCCCAACCAATAATCTGGCCCCTGTGAGTTCCTCATAGCAGCCATGAGGTTAGGAAATGGCTGAGCTTGCCCTACTTGGGATCAGCTCACACTGAGCAATTATTTCTTTTGAGAGGTGAGTGGGGGTGCCTGAGTGGGCAGCTGGTCCCAGGGAGTGCAGTAGAGCACCCCTGCTTCTGCTTTTGTCCTTCTGTCCTTCCTCTAAGTACCCCTGTACTTATTCTCTCCCTCTAGAGCCTGCCCGTGGAGACCCTGGGTCCAGAATCCAGGACAGAGCCTGAATCTGAGAGAGCTGCTCAGGTGTCTCAAAGCCCCTCCAAGGAAGATGGTGAAGAATTAGCTGGGACCTTGGATGGAGAAGGTAATGGGAGCTCTATGGAGAGGGGTGGTGTAGCTCTTCTCCCAGGGTTCCTGTTTCCAGGGAGGCAAGGGTGCTGCTTATTCTTCAAGCCTGGCAGGGTTTTGTAGGAGCCAGAGGTAAGAGTAGGAAGTTCAGTTGGAGGCAGTCTTTTTCCCTGGTCCTTTTCTTTCACCACAGAGAACTTTTTCCAGATGGAAAACCCCCAGACCAGTCCCACTGTGCCTGAGGAGACTGAGGCCAAGGTGAGGACCTTCACCTGGGATGGGGGGAGGTGGGCAGGGTGTGGATCCTGCTTATAATTATGTTCCCACCAGGTCGCTGTGGGAAGAGATGGTCCTGGTGAGGAGCCTCCTGGCCCAGGAGACACAGTGGTCCAGGGAGACTTGCAGGAGACTTCCATGGCAACAAGCCTGGGCCCAGACACACAAAACCTAGATGACCTGCAGGATCTGCCTTCCAGCCCCAAAACAGGTGAGAGTCTCTTCCCTTGCCTCCTTTTGGGATGTGTGAGAGAAGGAACAGCCTTCAGTATGGGTGGAGCATGTACTCAGGGCCTTTCTTACCACACCACTAAGGACATTGGGCTTATAGAGCTTCAGTAACTTGACCGGTATCACATGACAGGGCCCACATCTGATTAGTTCTGCTCCTCTATGCTGGGGCCTCCCCTCCTCTTTTCTTGCTTCCAGAACATAGTCCTCATCTTCAGAGTCCCTTCTTTGTGCTGACTCTGGGCCCAGGAGGAGATAAGGTAGATGCTTCATGGAATATGTAGACCAGGGGCCTGGGGATTTAGCTCAGCGGCATAAGGGCATGCTTTGCAAGCAGGCAGTCATGAGTTCGATCCCTGGTACCGATTAAAAAAAAAAAAAAAAGTAGACCACACTGAGCCAAGATGCCAACCAGACCTGGGAGGGCATGGAAAGTAGGTATAATGAAGGGGCTCCCAGTGGACAGGGGAGAGGCAGGGTAGATGGAGGTGCCATTTGAGTGGGTCCTCAAGCACAGGAGAGGGAAGTAGGGGGGGAAGGCAAAAGAGAACATTCTGGGCCAAGGCTGCGGCATCCACAGAGCATGGTGGGGACCATGGCTGTGGGAGAGAAGTGCAGGAGTCACTCCTGTGGGGGGTGGGGAGGCAGTGGCTGAGCCTGGCTGGAGCAGAGCTCCTATAGTAATCTGACCTGAATCAAGGCAGTTCCCTGGGGTTGCAAGGAAGGGTGGAATGGAGGCTTCAAGGGCAGAAGTGTCTTCTGGTGTGAAGAGAAGGCATAAGGTAGCCAAGTGGCCTCAGTGGTGCCTTTCCCTGAACCAAGGGACCCAGAGAAGAGACATCTGGTTCTGAGGGAGATCTAGAAAGGAGTTCCTAGGCATTCAGACACATAGGTCTGGATCTCCTGGGAGGCTGGGAAAAGTTATAGGAAAGGCTCTTTTGTGCTGTTGTGGCGGGTCAGTAGGGCAGTGTGAGAGTTGTGACCCTATGGATAGAGAAAGAAGCAGAGAACAAGAGTAAGTGCCAGGAGGACACTGCTGTCTACCGGAACGGAGAAAAGCTGACTGAGGAGGCACCGTGGAGGGCTCCCAGGGGTCTTAGAAGAATGGCTAACACTGCAGAAACTTGATGCGAGGCACACATTGGCGGAAAGAGGGTGAAAGTGGCTCTTGTTTTCTTGAGTTTTTTTTTTTTTTTTTTTTTTTTTCAGTACAAGGGATTGAACCTAGGGTCTTTGTACTGAGCTACAACCCCAGCTCCTTTTATTCATTTTTATTTTGAGACAGAGTCTCACTAAGTCACTAAGTTGCCTGGGCTAGGCTCAAACTTGGAATTCTTCTGCCTTGGACTCCCAGAATGCTGAGATTACAATTCTTCACCACCGTGCACAAATGCTGTTGTCACTTGTAAGGACAGATTTTTTATCTTCAGTCTGGGCAGGAGCAGTGATTAGTGTCCAGCAGGAATAGGCAGTCTCCCTTTGTGCCTTCTCTGTGGTTAGACTGGGAGTCTCTCTGTGCCTTCTATCACTTCCTCTGCATCCTGCCTCTCCAGTGGCTTCACTGTGCTGTTCCTATCCCTAGCTTGGATTAGGGAGGAGGACTGCTGCTCCACCAGTGACAATGACACCGATGTGGACATGGAGGGTCTGCGGAGACGACAGGGCCGCCGACTCAGCCCGCCTCAGACAGTGGCAGCTTTGGGTGTGGAGGACCAGGCCAGGGGCGAGGTTGCCAGTGGGGAACTGGGCATCTCACTCAACATGTGTCTTCTTGGGGCCATGGTTCTGCTGGGCCTGGGGATCCTCCTCTTCTCTGGTAAGTGGTGCCTCACCTCCTGTCCTCCTGCCTGCTCTCACCTTACCTTACCATATACCTCCCTAAGGCCTCACCAGGCTTCCCTCTCCATCCTCAGGTGGATTCTCAGAGTCTGAGACTGGTGAGTGGGGAGTAGCCCTGGCTGTGCTCATCCAGTGTGTGTGTGTGTGTGTGTGTGTGTGTGTGTGTGTGTGTGTGTGTCTGTGTGTCTGTGTCTGTGTGTCTGTGTGTTCTCTGGGTTGGGAGCAGTGGTTTGCACATTATTTCCCACTTTTTAACCTGTGAGCAGTTCAGGTGACAACTTTACCTAGCTGGATCTGGGATGTAGGGTGTGTTCACAGCAGGAGGGTGTGACTGGGAGTAGGGATAGGGGTAGGCTCCTAGGACCTCTTTTTCTTGCAGGACCCATGGAGGAAGCAGAGCTTCAGGTCTTCCCTGATAGTGGCTCAGACTCTGAGTTGATGAATGTTGCAGGTCATGGACAGGTACGTGTGAGGGTATGTCTCCACAGGGGTGGGGCCTGGTGGGAAGAACCCAGGTGACTGGGCTGTGGAACAGAATGAAGCTGGTTCTTCTGTCCTCAGGATGGGCTAAGGGAACAGCTGCAGGCCTCAGTTTCTACTGATAGTTTCCCCAGCCTGCAGAACATGGGCCTTCTGCTGGACAGGCTGGCCAAGGAGAACCAGGACATCCGGCTGCTGCAGGCCCAGCTGCAGGTAGGCACAGGGAGGAGGGTATGGGCTCAGTTAGCTAGCCCCCTCCCCAGCCAGGTGTCTGTCCTAGTGTCTGTCCTGAAATGGAGTTTTCCCTTTCTACTCCTACATCTTTTGCTTTCCTAGTGTGTGTGTTTTCCTCCTGCCAAGGTTTGTACCAGGGCTAGCATATATGTTTCACAGCATTTCACCTCTGATTGACTAGTATGTTGTTCCTTTGAGTGTTGTGTGGAGAAGGGTTTGAAGAACATCTAAGGTTCATGCCAAGTGCTGTGATCAGTTAGCAGCGCCAGCTCTGAGTGTGGGAGCTGGAAATGGGCCATTGGAGCTACACACTGGCTACCTGTATGGGAACCTAAAAAGTGAGCTTATGAGAGGACAGAGATGCTGAGATCCAAAGTGGAAACTTGAGATTCCAGGATCTGGTTTAGGGTGGGAATGGCATTGGGAAGAGACTGAGAATTAAATCCTTTGGGTGACCCAGGCTCTTCAAGGGCTTGGTTGCCTGTCCACTCTTAAGGGAGTGGAATTGAGATAGAAGGCATTGGGCCCAACCCGACAAGGACTCTTTATGGTTTCTTGCATCCCAAACCACATTCTAGGCCCAGAAAGAAGAACTTCAGAGCCTGATGCAACAGCCCAAAGGGCTGGAGGAAGAGAATGCCCGGCTCCGGGGGGCCCTGCAGCAGGGCGAGGCTTCCCAGCGGGCCCTGGAGTCAGAGTTGCAGCAGCTGCGGACCCGGCTTCAGGAGCTGAGGGATGACTGTGTGCAGGGCCCAGATGGGGTGTGCCTCAGCCAGGGTCATGTCCCACAGGGTGGCAAGGCTACCACAGATGAAGGCCACCGGGGGCAGGAGCTGGGGTCTGTCTTCCTAGAGGAGAAACTGAAGCTGGAGGCAGAGGCCCAGGTACTAAGGAGGGAGCTGCAGAAACAGCGGCAGCTGCTCGGCTCTGTGCAGCAGGACCTACAGAGGAGTTTGCAGAATGTTGGCCGAGGGGACTCAGCTCATGCTGGCCTTGCTGAGCTGGGCCACAGATTGGCCCAGACTCTGAAGGGCCTGGAGAACTGGGGCCCGGACCCTGGGGTCTCAGCCAATGTCTCAGAGGCCTCACATCAGAAGCCCCGATGGGCTGGAAAGGAGAAGTGGCATGATGGGCAGAGGGACAGAAAGACTGAGCACTGGAAGCATAAGAAGGAGGAGTCTGGCTGGGAGAGGAAGAAGAGCTTTGGGAGTGAGGACAGGGAGCTAGCAGGGAGGCGGAAGGAGGACAAACCAAGAGGGGAGTGGAGGGAGGGCCGAAAGGATGGGAAACGACGGGACCTTAGAGAACCTGCATGGAAAAGTAGGAGTCATGACTCTGGAGAAAGAAAGAAGCATCACCGGGGGAGAGAAGGGGCTAAACACAGTCAGGACTCCCTGCCATCCTGGAAGGAGCTGTTGAGGCGAAAGTACAAGGCACCCCAGGGCTGCTCAGGTGTGGTTGGATGTGCCCGGCAGGAGGGCCTGGAATTCTTTGGCACAGAGCTGGCTCCAGTGCGGCAACAGGAGGTGGCCTCCCTACTGAAGACATATCTTGAGCAACTTCCCTGGGCCGGGCAGCTGACCAAGGAGCTACCCCTCTCACCTGCTTACTTTGGTGAGGATGGCATCTTCCGGCACGACCGCCTCCGCTTCCGGGATTTCGTGGATGCCTTGGAGGATAGCCTGGAGGAGGTGGCAGTGAGGCAGACAGGTGATGATGATGAGGTAGATGACTTTGAGGACTTCATCTTCAGCCACTTTTTTGGAGACAAAGCACTGAAGAAAAGGTGGGCAGCTGTGGGAGACCCCAGTCTTGGGACAGAGTGAGTGTATCTGGGAGGAATGTGAAGGAGAAGGGCCCTAAAAGGGGGTCTTTAAGGACTTCTCCCCAGTTTTGATCCCCAGCTTGCTTCCTTTCTTGAAGGCATCCAAATGTACTTCCTGCCTTCCCTTGGGGACCATGGGTCCTGAGTAGTTCCCATTTGGGGTGGGGAGGGGCTTCTTCTGAGTTATCCTCTCTTGCCTATACCTGCTGGCCTGGGGTGTATGGAAGACCCCATCTTCCTGCCTACCCAGCTGGTCCCTCCATTCTGGGAAACTAGATCTTACCTCTTGTTTGGTGGCAGCTGCCTGGGCTGGCTTCATTAGAAGAAACAGGGTACCCTCTTTGGAAGTCCCTTGACATGGTGTTTGTCTCCTCAAGGCTTCTTTTTCCTTCCACTCTATGTCCCCTCCCCCGCAGATCAGGGAAGAAAGACAAGCATTTTCGGAGTCCCCAAGTTGTGGGGCCCAGGGAGGAGCACAGCCACCACCCCCAGCACTACCACCGTGGCTGAGCCCTGCACCTGTGGACATAGCTTTGGAGCCTCATGATCCTGGAAGTATCTGACTCTTGGCTTCAATGGACTATTCAGCTAGCCTCTCCTGGCTTGGCTGGTGTCTTTGGGTATCCTTCACAGAGGAGAGCAGAGCTCCCAGCCCTACACCTCTACCACTTTCTCTAGAAAAGGCATTATTTGAACCTGCCTGCTGTCTATACAAATGTGTGCAAATGTGGAGGGCCCTGGGCCCTGCAGCCCAATTGTGAGTGCATTGCACCTATGTGAAAGGGGTATGGGAAAGGGCCCTGTTTTCAGGGGGCGGAGGGCATTCCAATTCCAAAGCCAGAGAGCTCTCACTGTGTGCCTCCCGCTCCACACATTGACCTAGCACCCCTGGGACTAACGAACTGCTGGCAGGAGGCCCAGGGCCAGGGCTTACTGTGGGGTTTTGTTAGATTTGGAAGCATCTGTCCCTAGAGGGTGAAGTCCCTTTTCCCCCTGCTTCTCACGTGGCCTAACTTTGCCATGTGAGCCACAGACTCATGGCAGGGATGCCTGTCACTTGGCACTCAGCCTTTCTCCCAGCTCTTTACCCTTGCCTGCTCTCCCACCAAGCCCAGACACTCTGGGCTGGAACTTACCCATGAGTTCACAGCTGCCATGCCTGCACCCACTGGAGAAGTAGAAGAGAACATTGGCTTTGGAGTGTGAACCTTGGGCCCAAGTCTGTGCTAAGTGATCTTGGGCAACTTAATTTCTGTAAACCTTGGGTTTCTCATCCTCCAAAAAGGATCAAAGGGCTGAGAAAGAAATTAAATAAAGTGATAGCTGCCCAGGTTTTGGCATTCAAATTTTTGCCGTCTTTGAAGCAAGCTATGGGAAGGGAAGAGAACCCTCACCCCAGCATGGTGTCTGGAACTGGGGAGGTAAGGGAGCCACTAGGTGGCACCCTGGCTTCACATGTGCTCCAGTGTGTCCCGCTCCCCCAGGCCACCCCACTGACCCTGGGAACCGCTCCATTGGCTGCTGCTCTCTCCTGAAGACTCAGAATCCCCTGAGTCCTTTCTGGAGCCTTCTTCCTGAGGGCTGCCCTCACTGGGCTGGCTCCTTCACCTCCCTGGGTATCTGCTGGTGGAGCAGGTCAGGGAGTGGGCCAATTAGGCTGGGTGGGACTACAGGCTCTAGAAGGGCAGTGACTGATTTCTGATTACTCAGTAGGTGCTGTGGGACACTTTTTAAAGGATTTAAGTGTATAAACTCATTTAATGCTGGTGTAGGGACCAGCAGGAATGTGTATAGAACACTTATTGTGCAAACATTTGTTCAGTGTATACCAGAAACTGAGGCCCCGGCAACACAGAGGTGCCGAAAGGCATAGTGTTCAATGAGTCTAAGTCCTGCAGCAGGAGACCATGCATCTAGGCCTAGGGAAGAACTTCCTCTCAGCTGGAAGGTCAGTGGTACAGGCTAGGTGGCTTTAAGAAGCAGTCTTCTCTTTCTGGAATGGAGATTGGAGAAGCAAGTACAGACTGGCTCAGTACTAGGGCTTAGATTGGGTGCCAGGCTCTGGACTGCTGTACCTCGGGAGAGGCCTGGTTTTACATTGTTCATGTGACTCACTTTCTGGAAGTAGTCAAAATCTTTGCTGTCTAAACAGCTGACTGTTAGGGTGGCTGAGGTGGTTAGGAGGAGCTGTGTCCTGTCCTAGACTGACGGGTAGGGATGCACACGGCCTCCGGGTACCCAGAGGGTGTTGGCTCTTACTTCAGCCTCGTGGGGCCTCTAAGTTTCATTTCTAGGGCCCACTTTCTTCTGCCTACTGAACTCTCAGGAAGTTGGGGGGTTCCCCCAAGCCCCTTGGTCTTCCATACCCAGTCAGGAAGTAGATGTGCTGACTGAGGTCCTGCAGACTGGGGAATTAGTAAAAGAGAGTCATAGTCCAAGCAGCATGTTAGGAAGGGCCAGGGCACTAGGGGCAACAGCATTTGCTTGGTTACTGCCTCTCCAGGGTGCCCTTGGGCAGTCATCCTCATACCCTCCAAGGCTGTGAGGCCCCTCTCCCGTCATACCCAGGCACCCCTGTAAACATCAGTCAGGGGAGTTTAGGACCATAGGATGCTGTCTGGACCAGGGGCCAGTGTGTAGAGATGAGGTAGCTAGGGATAGTACTCTCCTGCTCATGTGAATGGGGGTAGTTCCTGGCATCCTGGGATGGGGTGATGCTATGGACTCTGCTACACATCGCCATGTGGGCTTCCAGTATCTAGGTAGAACCCTCCCAGTCATCCCTCCATATCTCAAGGGGATTCATTCCAGGACCACCTGTGGATACACAGACCCGTGGACACTCACCTCCCAGACATAAAATAGCATGACATTTACATATTTCCTACACAGCCTCCTCTGCACTTTATTCAGCTAGAGATGACTTATAATACCTGATACAGTGAACAGTCATTATGCCATATTGTTTAGTAAACTGATAACCTGTACATAACAAACATAATTTTTATTCCAGATGTTTTCTATCTGTTGGTTGAATTCATGGATATGGACCTTGTGGATATGGAGCATCTACTGTACTGTGAAAATAGTAACTTCATTTATTTATTTATTTAGGTCTTTTTGAGACAGGGTCTCACTATGCAGATCAGGTTGGTCTTCAGCTTACATTGTGGCCTAGGCTGGTCTTGAACTCGAAGCAGTCCTCTTGCCTCAGCCTCCTGATTGCAGAGATTACAGGCGTATGCCACTACATCCAGCTAACATAGTAATTTTTTTTTACTTAACCTCTAAGGGGAAACTGGGAACCTCTGTGAGCTATCATAGAGGGAGAGGGGTTTGGAGCAGGAGCTAGTAGGGAAAAGATGTTAAGTAGCACCCAAGTTCCAGCACTGTACTGGGTGCTGTGAGCTCATTCCTTGTCCCTGAGACTAACTGGATCATAGCACAAAGAGGAATGTAACTCACAGGCCAGGGATATAGCTCAGTAGTACAGCGTCTGCCTGGCAAGTACAAGGGCCCAAATTTGATTCCTAGTACAAAACAAACAAACAAACAAAAAACAGAATGTAACTCATGTGCTCAGTGCTTCTAGGAGGAATCTGCAAATCTGCAATCTGGGTGGGTGCATTGTATTCTGGAGGATAATAGTATTTCATGATGGGGAGAGGTTCACCTGTGAAGCTGGGTGGAAGGTGGAATAGCTTGTGGCCAGATAGCTCAGAGGGAACAAATTCTCCCACAGGCCTGCCCATAGGTCACAGGGGCATTAGGAAAGGGTATCTGCGGAGCAAGGACACCTGTGTGGAGAGGGTGCTCAGGGGTGTATGTGGGAATAGAGAAGTGTGATGTGGCAGTGGGGAGTAGGGCAGTAGCAGGAAGAATTGACAAGAGACCACAATAGGGATAGAAGACAACCTCCTGGACCCTTTACCTGTTACTCAGCCTCCCTAGTGATGGGGTTCCAGGCAGCACCACTATGCCCAACAGCTTTGGTTACTTATTAAAATCATTCTTTATTGCTGGGGGTGCTGGCGCATGCCTGTAATTCCAGCACCAGGATTGCTGCAAGTACAAGGCCAGCCTGGTTATACAGCAAGATCCTGTCTCAAAAAAAAAAAAAAAAAAAAAAAAAAAAAAAAAAAAAAATTGTTTTCTTCTAAGATACACAGGGACTTAAAAGCAAATTTGTTTAAAACTGTAATTCCTTGGGCCTACAGATTTCCAGTAGGTAACTAAAAGTACAACAAAATTTGGCCTTCATTTTATATAACTGAGTCAAATCCTTCTCAGCTCTGTATATAGGCATGTAGGTGAGGGAGTATCTGTTTAAAATTGGCAAAACAGGGTTTTTCACCGAGGATTTAGCTCATTAGTGTAAGTGCCTGCCTGGCAAGTACAAGGTCATGAGTTTGATCCCCAGTACCAAAAACAACCATAACAAAAAACCAAGATTTTCAGCCAGGCGTGGTGGCTCATGCCTGTAATCCCAGCACTTGGGAGGCGGAGGCAGGAGGATGTTGTGAGTTCGAGACCAGCCTGGGCTACAAAGTGAGCTCAAGGCCAGCCTGAACTGCATAGAGAGACCCTGTCTCAAAAAGACAAACAAACAAAAACAAGTTTTTTCAGCCCCAAATTTACCAAGCTTGTCTTATGGCCCTTTAAGCCTGAGGACACCTACACTGGAAATTCTCTACTGCTCTAAACCTGTGGTCACCTTGTGTAGTGATTAAATTTAATTGTGTTAGCTTAGTTTGAGAAGCACCTAGGGAATTAGTAAAGCACACTTCTGCATGTTTCTGGGTGAGTCACCGAGGCCTAACCTTGGGGACGTATCTGGTCCCTCTACCCTTATCCTCTGGCATTGTTCCCCTGCCCTGCTTCCTGGCCACCATGAATTAAGGATCCTTGCTCTACCGCATCCTTTTGCCATGATGCTACTGCCTTGGGGCCAGCTGATCATGGAAAGAAACCTCTGAAAGCATGAGCTAAATTAAACCTTTCCTCCTTTAAACTGGGAGTCATAGATATTGTATTCCAGCTATGAGAAAGCTCACCAGTATACCTTGGATTCCTCACATGGCCGAGACTGCCCTTCAAAGCATGAGTTTTCCTCCCATGGGAGTTGTATTGCCCACCAAGTCCTGAGGATTCCCTAGGATTCCTCTGGAGCTGTGAAACCAGGACTGAGCAAAATCTAGTGGATCCAAGCTCATCACAATGTTTTATAGAGCTAGCTTCTTTTTTTTTTTTTTTTTTTCTTTGGTACCGGGGATTGAACTCATAACCTCAGGCTTGCCAAGCAGGCACTTAAGCTGCTAAGCTAAATCCTCGGCCCAGAACTAGCTTCTTTTTGTAGGCCTGTCTGCACCCCTCCATCAGACTGTGCCCCTTCTATCAGCTCCTTAGAGCCATACTATCCTTTCAAGTTAATTTTCTATTATGATAAAAAATATTTCTTAGAAGAAAACAATTTTTTTTTTGAGACAGGATCTTGCTGTATAACCCACATCTTCTGTTTACAGAATTGGTACCAAGAAGGGAGATGGTTTAGGACCATGAATTAGAATGTTTGGTGACCAGCTGGATGTGGCAGTGCATGCCTATAATCCCAGCACTCCAACTGGAAGGCTGAGGCAGGAGTTTGAGGCTATATAATGAATTCAGGCCACTTTGAACTACATAGCAAAACTCGTCTCAGAAAGAGGGGGAAAAAAAGCCTATCATGGCTCTTCTCATGATAACATGGCCTGTTTTCTTCAGGGTATACTTTTATCTTGCCTTTTCCTCTTTTATTCAGTCCAAGCTCACTCTGCAGAGCCAATTTCTTGCTTACTCTTCACTTTTACTTCTTCAAATAAACTTTGCTACTGCTTTTTTCAAAAAAAAAAAGAGGGTCACCTTGGATGCCTGGTGACAGGGGAGAGGGAGTTAAGGACACATTCCATCTCCTGACCTCTGTACAAGCCGGTGACTGTACCTTTGTGCAATGCAGTACTGGGAAAGGAGTCTCTTTGAGGGGTGGAGTGGGCAGGGGTGCTAGGCTTGATTTTCTGAATATGAGCCTAGAGACAGCTGGACCACCAGCAGATCACCTCTCCATTCCACTGCCACCCATCTTGGTGCAGGAGCCATTACCAGGGAACCTTACCAGCATTAACCTTCATGGGTCCTTTGGAGAGGCACCTGGCAAGGAAGAGTAAGTCACTCTGGGATCATCACAGAGATCTTGTTTAGAGCAAGAGGGGCAGATCATCTGGCTGAGGTAGGACAAGCAGAATTGTGAAGCCACATGCTGTTGTGGAAAGGAAAATGCTAGAAGACCCCTCTGAGAGGTCAGCTTTCTGTCCTGGGTTCAACAGGCCCTGCTCATCTGGAATGTGGCCTTTGGCCCTCACTGAGGCAGAGTGGTGGGGAAGGACTAGGGTAGCAATAGTGACAGAAGGCCTGCTTCCTTTAACCCTGCCATCTACATAGGGCATGAACTTAAAGGCACCTCTGTACCTTTAGTCTCCTGAGAAGTGGACTTGGAAGGGGGTAAGACTATTTAACAGATAAAGAAACTTAGGTGACTCACCTACAATCTCATCAGAGCTAGACAGGATGGGGTAAGAGTAGCACTAGTGGTATCTGAGAGTACTGCGGCCTTTCCATCTCCTCTGCCCCGCTGGCTCATATCCTCAGATGCAGACAACCTGAGCTCCTGTGTGTTTTCCTTGGCTCTGTATGCTGCACTCCCCAACCCTCTGACTATCTGGGCACCTGCCCTGAGGCATCTTGTCTGAGGCCATCAACTGCCACCCCACTGGCCCCGGTTTATGGATAGGAGAACACCAGCCTGTCATGAGCATTAGTCCCATTCTTGTGATTCTGAGATGGAACTTGAGGCCCCCAGAGAGAAGTGACTGTCCTAGCTCATAAAGCTCGCAGGGACAGAGTGCAGGCTGGAGCCCAGGGCTGCTGACCCCTGACTGGGAATGGTGCTGTCCCTTCTTGTCCTCCTATTCTCTTCCTGTTGAGTAGAGGTCTAGAGGAGCTGCTTGCTGAGCCTGAGCAGTGACCTCCCTCCTGGCTGCCTGTCAGAGACACCTAGTGGTGGCCACAGGGGAGCAGCAGCTGGAGGGACAGTAGGACTAGACCTGCAGAGAACTGGAGGGACAGAGGGTATTTCTGGGAGCTGCCCTGGGAACCCAAGCCACTGGCTATGAGGTTAAGAGGTCCTAGCCTTGGGAATCCCCACAGAGGATCCTCTTCTAGTCTCTGGGAAAAGTCATGGCTTCCAAATCCCCGTACCCCTCCCTTGGCCCCCACTGGCTTCTTTTATTTATTCATCTGTCTATATATTTATAGGGGAAAGCTGATGTTATAGAACACAATTAAATGGCTCATTGGGGCTTGGCAGGATGCACTGTTTTGGGGAGTATTTGAGGAACTCACCTTAGAGGGCTGGGTTAGTATGTGAGTTGACAGGTTGAATGGCTTCTAGTGATGACAAGATTCAGGATATGTCCATGGGAGCTGGTGTCTGAGAATAGTAGGCAGAAGCTTTGAACAATCTGGGCATGCTGGTATAGACCTGTAATCCCACCAATCTTGGAGGCTCAGACAGGAAGATTACAAGTTTGAGCCCTTCTTGGGCAATTGAGTGAGACCTGTCTCAAAAAGGGATGGAGTGGAGATGTAGTTTAGTTAGAAGGCCCTAGGTTCAATCACTAGTCACACACACACACACACACACACACACACACACACACACACACTCACTCACACAGGGTGGGGGTTTGAACAGCCTAGGCCATTGTTGAATTTGATGACAGGAAGTTACAGGAAGTGGGTGGAAAAGCAGAGTGGGACCAGTGTCTCAGTAAATGAGAATGAATCCACGATGGGGTGGTTAATACTGAGGAGGCAGGAAATGAGAGCCCAGCCAGATGATGTGAGATGGGAATTTTCTGAGACAGGAAAGTAAAGATCAGGAAACAAGTGAGGAGGGAGGCATGGACTCAAGTCTTTCCTGAGGTCTGAGGACTCAGGGAGAAGGAAAAGACCCCAGTGGAGAGGGCAGTGGGCACAGTGAAGCAGGGGGCAGGAAGTAAGTGGCTGAGAAGAGGTTAGGGTGAGTAACTTTTCTGACCAATGATTGGGAATTCCAGGGAGCTTGATCCAGGATGTGGGAGCCCTGGGCTGAGAGTGGAATGGATGAGCAGAAGGGAGCCACTTTGGGAGGAAATTCTGACTCCTCCCTAGTGGTGACTCAGAAAGCAGGAAAGTGTGAATGGAGTTAATTCTTGTAGCTTTAGTGGATTCAGATATCTTTATAGGGAATGAACTGAAAGTGTGATCTTGCGTTACAAACTGCAAACATAAAACACTATGAATAACATCCTTTAAAAATTGATACAGTCACTAGCTAGAGTGGGTCTTTATTTAAGTGATAATACAAATTAAAACTAAAGCACTAATTTGCAGGAGAAAGCTTTAATTGAGAATAAGAGAAAATAAGCTGGTGTGGTGGTGGTGTATGCTTGTAATTACAGCACTTGGGGAGTGTGAGGCAGGAGGGTCATAGCAAGTTCAAGGCCAGTTTGGGGTACATAGTGAGTTTGAGGCCAGCCTGAACTACAGAGCAAGACTGAGAAAGAGTATGAAAATAAAGGGGAGCAGGGCTCTGACAAAGATCAAGCAGGTCCCTGATGAAATTAAGAACAGGTAGGGAAAGGACTCCAGTTTGAGTAGCTGGAGGGATACACTCTGATGGATTCAGACTGGCCCACTCACAAAAGCAAGGGTGGGGGCCAGGGTCCAGTGGATTATCTCAGTCCCGTGTCTTGCTGTGTAGCTTAGGTTGGCTTCCAACTCTTTGATCCTCTTGCCTCATATTCTTGAGTGCTGGGATTGCAGGTGTGAGTAAACACACCCAGCCTACTTTTACTTAGAGACAGGGTCTCATCAAATTTCCAAATTGCCCAGGCTGGGTTTGAATTTCTGATCCTCCTGCTTCAGCCTCCCAGAGTGCTGGGACTACAGATATAGTCCATCCTATCTGGCTTTCATTTCCTTCTTATTGTAAGACTGTGAGGTGAACATTATAATTGTGAAGTCATGTACTTGACAAAGGTTTCATTTCTACAAAGTGTCAAAGCTGGGATTTTAAAACTCCATTTTATATCCTCTCCCAGCACCTTGGACATTGTGGGCACTCTACTACAGAGTTACTGCCCCTCTACCCTACATGAGTGAATTGATGAGTGCAGCTTTCTTAGTTGCTTAAAAAAGAGATTTCCCTGAAGTCTGTTCTTTTGTATTTGACCACTCTTCTGTGCCACCTCCCACCCATTTCCCCCCACCCAGGACCAAGGATTGAACCTAGGGTTTTCTCACTAAGCTACAGCCCTAGTACTTTTTTTTATTGAGACAAGGTTTTGTTATGTCACTAATTTCCCTAGGTTGGGCTAGAAGTCTCCCAAAGTGCTTGGGTTACAGGTGTGGGCCATCGTGTCTAGTTACTTTTTTCTTCAGGGAAATACTAAATCTTCCAAACACTACACACTTCACTTCTATTCACCGGACTTTACAGCCTAGGCAGTAATGTGCAGCAAGCTCTGTTTTGACAAGCTCAGAAAAATGCAGGAGAATGACTCATAGTTAAAGTCAATTGCACAGACTTGACTAGGACTGGGTGTTAGCTTTTGGGGACAGAGGCAGAACGGAGCATTCAGGGAAAGTACAGATCACCACCCTTAATTCAGCTGAAAGCTGCATAAAACTGGTAATCTCATTCAGGATGGCTTCAAGGCCCACTTTTATATCAGTGATGTCACCCATGTCATTTCAAGCTCTCAAGCTTCAGAAAATCTTTGGAGAAGACTGTTGGAAAAACGATGAAAGTTTCTTGTTGGGCCAGCAGAGTCAAACCTATATGTCAGCCTATCCGGTAATAGAACCTGTTTAACAATAAACTAACGTGTTAACAAAAACTAAAAAGCTCGCGGTCGTGAGTTCGATACCCGCTACCGATAAAACAAAACAAAACAAAACAAAACAAAAAACCAAGAACTAAAAATAGGGATAAAAGCTGTCTCTTACTAAAAGGTAAAAAACCTGACAAGAACTAGCACGCTGCACTCTCTCCCTCCAACTGACGTTACAGGATAACCCCATCAGCTCACTGCTTGCGTAGGTACTGCTTCAGAAGGACCCAATTTTCACTGTGGGGAAAATACAAATTTACTTTAGTATGTGAATTACAAAGGACAAAAAAGGTCAGTTTTGAAAGCTTCTTCAATACTATCAATTTTATCATAGTTTTCCCCGAATGTTTCCATAGCGTGTGGGAGTATGAAGTCCATCTCCCGAAATTTTAAAACGTCACCCCCTTCGGAGAAAGGTAGTTGCGTCCAGTGCCCTCCCCTGGCTTCAATTAAGGGAGCGTGCTGTGACGCAAGACGCTGGGCGGGGCTGGCCTGGTCTAATTGAGTGGAGTGGGGGAGTTCTTTTATGGGAGAAGATGGCCGGGGAAATAACATCATTGCGCTCCACGGTTCTCTCAGAGTTTCTGACTGTACTTGTTTAGACATGAAATAAAGCGTGTAGATCTACGGCGGACTGCGTCCTTTCTACATTTTTGGAGACCCAAGGGTGGAACCCCCCTTACCTTTACCGCATGGAAAGGGAGTAGCCCTTTCTTCGGTCTCCTCACTGGGAGGCGGAGTGGCTCCACTGAATCGGTGTAAAGTGACGGCTTTAGGGCTCGGAGACGGTGGGTATCCCATGGCTCCGCAGAGAGGTTCCCCTCAGCTGGTGCTGCTCTTCAGCGGGAAGAGGAAATCAGGGAAGGACTTCGTGACCGAAAGGCTGCGGTGCAGGTGTCTATGGGGCGGGGAAGAGGAGGGAATGGCGTCCCAGGTCCCTTTGCCCGAGGTGTGTGCTCTGGTGTGAGGGAGTGAGCCGTGGGTCTGTGGGCCTCCGGTAGCGGGAGCTCAGGAGGACTGCAAAAAGGGAAGGTGGAGGATTGTCACTTTCCCCTTCGCAGAACCGGCCAGCCACCTCTGCGAAACCTTCATCTGTAGGTCTGTCTCCAAGAAGCATTGTAACTGTTACTGCCAGGACACTTTTGTGTGCTGTTCCTGTTCTAACCACAGTTGCCAGGTTACTTAAAGCTGAGTAAACAGAGGCACAAGTGAAGGATTCTTTAAAAACACACCCTGAATGTATCTAATTCCAAAAACAGGATTCCTGGCAGCACACCATCTAATAATAGGGATTTACTGAGTGTTTATTATGTACTGTACACTATATTTGCATAATGCTTTTAGTCTCATTTCTTTGTTTAGTGACTATGTATTAGCATCTCCACTTCACAGATGAAGAAATGAAGACACTGAAAAGTTAAAAACAAATAAAGCTGCTAAGGATTTAAATAGCCATGTAGACCCCTTCATGGTAGTGCACACCTGTAATGCCAATACTCTGGGATGCTGAGGCAGGAGGATTACAAGTTTGAGTCTAGCCTGGGCAGTTTAATGAGTTAGGATCACTGTCTCAAAATGCAAAGTAAAGGGTGTAGCACAATGTGCAGGTTCTGGATTCAATCTGCAATATCAGAAATCGAGAAAAAAATCAGCTTTTGTCTGGCTCCAGGGATTGGCTTAGCTCACTGGCTTCCTTAATAATAATACCTTTTGCTTAGTGTTTTCTGTCCAAGCAAAATGTTCTGTGTGGGATCCTCCTGGGCTGGGAGAGCAGAGAAGGAGAAGAGAGTGGAATGAGGCTTTTCTGGAAGGCCAGTGTAGTGGGAGTTCTAGGCTGCTGTTTTTGGTACCACAGCATTTCTAAAAGTCTGTAGAACCTAGGGCAGAGGTCACCACCTGAATCTTTGACTATTAACTATCTTACCACTATTTCCCAAGTTGGATCTTGGCCTCAAACCCAGAAGTCAAAGAGTGGCAAGATTTAGGCTCTGGAACGTGACCGCTAGGACTCATATCCTAGCTTGACAGTACTGGATATGTGCTCCTGTACTCAAATTTTTATGCACACAGCCTTAGTTTTGACATCTGTTAAGTGGCAATAATAACACAATGGTTGGAAGGATTATATAAACTAATGCACATAAATGGCTTAGAACAATTTTTTGGCACCTAATAAAGGCTCAGGAATGAAATGTGAGCTATTTTCATTTTGTTTATGGTGATTTCATTACTTAATGTTGCTCTGGGTGAATCCATTCTCCTTATTCAACTTCAGTTTTCCAACCCCACAGATCATCACCAGTTCAGGGTAGAGCTCATGGATCTTACCTCTATTACTCGGACCCAAATGATTCCTTAAGTACAGAGACTAACAAAGTGATGAATTTATTCTTCATGTTGTGGTGACCAAGTCAGCTGAGACAGAGATACCCCTGGCTGTGAGAGACTGAGCTCAGGGCCTTAGAGTAACCTAATACAGCCAGAATAGCTCCAGGCCTGGAGGCTCACACCATAATCATAATTCTATAGGAAGCTAATAGATAATTCTATTAATTTCAGGCCTCCTGTATATTCATTTGAATTTCGTAACAGTCCTGCATGGGAGACGCAACAGAAATGGTATCTCCATTGTCGTAATTACTTTTCTCAGACAAAACACTGGACACCCACAAGTTAAGGAAGAAAGGTTTATTTTGGATCACAGTTCATAGAAGTTTCAACACATAGTGGACTGGCTCCAAGACAGGGTGACATGACACAGGACTGTCACAGACGAATGGCAGCAAAAGCAGCAAGCAGCAGTAAAGGAAACACCATTCCCCTTTCCATCTCATCCAGTGCTCACCTTGTAAGAACATATACTAAAATTGGAATGATACAGAGAAGATTAGTATGATCCCTGCGTAGAGATGACCCCTTTTATCCCATCCAGGCTACACACCTTTTGAGTAGTGCCATCCACACCTAGGGTAGGCTTTCCTGGTATCCACACCCAGAACTATGCAAATCCTAATCAATAAACTTATTTAGTACCACACACCCTTACTCCCAGAATCGCATACCCTAGATCCACCCAGCTCCCAAACCTCCACCTATGGGTGCATGAGGCTTTTGGGGGACATCTACATACAAACCATTTTATAGAAAAGGAAAGAGGATCAGCAAAGTTGGGACTTACCCAAGGTAAACAGATACCAGTTACAGAAATGAGGCTTCAGTCGGGTGTAGTGGTACACTCTTGTAAACCCAGCATTTGGGAGGCTAAGACAGGAGGATCTCTGTGAGTTACAGCCTGAACTACATAGTGAGACCCTATCTCAAAAAGATGGGGAAAAAACAAGAAAGAAAGAAAGGAATCAATGAGGCTTCAGCCCAGGCATCTGGACTCATTTTCTGGAAGCCCTGGGTTAACTGAGTTTGCATTTCCCTGGCCTGCAGACTTGGAGCTGATGTCTGTGCTGTCCTCCGGCTTTCTGGTCCACTCAAGGAGCAGTATGCTCAGGTAAGTGGCAACTGTATGGCATCTGGTGGAGTGGGAGGAGCCAGATCCCAGGCTTTGGAGCTGTGGCTGCTGCTTGGGTTACTGGCATGGCCTTTGAGACCACGGCTGCAGTATGGTGGGTGGCCATTCTGTATGAGTGGTCCTCTAGGGCGTTTGCAGCTTAAGCTATTAGCCTCACTCACTTCAAGCCATGTCCCAGAACATGTTCAAGAAAAGTGTCCAGAAAAGACTGTGGACACTCAAGTTGACAGCTCTGAGGCAGGTGATGAGCAAGCATGTACTTGTCGCCGACTTAACATATGACACTTCATGGTACCCCACCCTTCACTTCCAAACTGGCTTGAAACAACCCCTAGAATTTTTCCATTAATAATTTTTTCCAGTGTTGGGGATTGAAATGAACCATTTTCCTGAGCTACATCCCAGCCCTTTATTTTGAACTTTCTAAGTCACTAAGTTGGCCAGGCTGGACTTGAATTTATGATCTTTCTGCCTCAGCCTCTCACAGTGTTGGGATTACAGATATGTGCCACCATCCTGGCTCCTTTTAGAAATTTAGTCATAGTTGGGCATGGTAGTGCACAGCTATAATCCCAGCACTTGGGAGGCTGAGGCAGGAGGATTGTTTAGAGACCAGCCTGAGTTACAAAGTGAGCTCAAGGCCAACCTGAACTGCATTGTGAGACTCTGTCTCAAAAAGATTAAAAAAAAAAAAAGCCATATGAGCTGGGCTTGGTGACATAGCACCTGTAAACTCAGCACTCTAGTAAATTGATGCAATTTGGAAAAATTAGTGACTTAATGAGACCCTGTCTAAAAATTAAGAAAATAAAAGAGGGCTACACATTAACAAAATGAAAATAGCTAACATTTCATTCCTAAGCCTGTATTAGGTGCCAAGAAAAAAAAAAAAGACACTTAGTCATGTGAGTTGTCAAGCTAGGTTGTTAAGTGACAAAAACACAAGTGTAGAACAGTCTGTAAAGGTTTTAGTGCATGTTGTATAGCTGTGACAAATACCAGAGTCTGCATATTTTGCTTGGAAAGTAAGTTTACTTAGCTCAGTTCTAAAGATCCAACAGTGTGGTACTGGCATCTGTTTGGTATCTGGTAGTGCTACAGAGGCATGGAAGTGACGAGGAAATTTGAGAAGAATTTTGTGACCAAATATTATAAAAGAACCATACTTTGCCAGGCATGATGGTACACGCTTATAATCCCAGTGCTTAGGAGGCTGAGGCAGGAGGATCACTGTGAATTTGAGGACATCCTGAACTACATGGCAAGACCCTGTTTCAAAAAACAAAACTAAACAAAAACCCCCAACAAACCATACTTCTGAGACAAGAGGATCCCAAGATCAAGTCCAGCCCAGGTAACTTTTTTTTTTTGTGGTACTGGGGATGGAACTCACGACCTCATATTTGCCAGGCAGGTGCTTATGCCACTGAGCTAAATCCCCAGCCCCAGCCCAGGTGACTTAATAAGTTCAGCAAGACTGTCTGGCAATGTAGCTTAGTGTAAAGGCTATGGGTTCAGTCTCTAGCACTATGCGCGTGTACACACACACACAATTATATTTGTCATATACTCAGCTCTTCAGCAAATGCCAAGTGGATGCCTACATTGTGTTATGCACTATCCAAGTGCTTGGCATGCAGATTTGCCCTCGTGGGTGACAGAGAGATTGTCACTGCCAGTGAATGTGTACTTCCTTTTGAATCATGTGGATTAAAAAAGAAAAAAAAAAAAAACACTGTTAAATAGGATTAAATAAATACATGGAGACTCATATAATTTTTAAATTCTATTTTACTTTTAGAAATAGGGACTCACTATATACCCCAGGCTGGCCTTGAATTTTTGGCAATCCTCTTGCCTCAGCCTCTGGAGTCCTGAAGTCCAGGCTGGCCTTGCAATCACTATGTACCCCAGGTTGGCTTTGAACTCAATGATCCTCCTGCTCAACCTCCTGAATGCCAGGGTGATGGGTGTACAGCACCACTCCAGCTTGGACTCTAATACTTCAGAAAGAGATCAGCTCTCCACACAGCAAAGAACCCCTGTTTTGCCCTTTTTTCCCTCTAGGTGCATGTCTATGGTGTATGTCCTCATGGCCCCTTGGTCAGTTACTGAGTGTGGCCTCTGGAACCACAAAAAGTAGATTTGCTTCACCACCTGTCCCCACCTCTCTATGGGAAGCAGTTTCTGGTCCAGCTGTGCAGACACATTTATAGGTGGGCTACAAGGTGATATCAGGATCTCTAAATGATACAAAGGAAGTATTATAACTTTTAACCTGTTAGATGTGTGATACTCCAAGTTTGTGTATTCCAAAATGGAAGAATGAGAATTAAGAGTGGGAAATTTTACTGGGGGAATGACACCTCCTGAGAAAAACTGGAAGGGGACCAAGTGGTTGTCAGCAAGTCCACTTTTTATTTTATTTTGGTCCTTTTTTTTGAGATAGGGTCTCAATATGCAGTCAGGCTGAGCTCACTTTGTAGCCCAGGCTAGCCTCAAACTTTCAGTGATCCTCCTGCCTCAGCCTCCTGAGTGCTGAGATTACGGGCATGTACTACCACACCCCACAAAAACCCACTTTTTTTTTCTTTTTCTCTTTTTATCGGTACCAGGGATCGAACTCACGACCGCCTGCTTGCAAGGCAGGTGCTTATGGCACTGAGCTAAATCCCCAGCCCCCGAAAACCCACTTTTTAATGGAAGTTTTTAGAGCAGAATCATGAAGTGTGTATAATGTGGGACAAAACTATGCTTTACAAATAGAATTACAAGTATAGCCACTTAGATAATGTTCATGTCATGGGGAAGTAAGTCACATAGTAAGTGTACATGATCACCCACCTGGATGACTGATGTCTATCTAGACTTTAAGGGACCAGGTGATATCAATTACATTGCTTATCCCTTGTAGAGGCATATAGGCCTGTCTTTTTGATACAGGATTTCACTATGCAGTTTAGGCTGGCCTTGAGCTCACTTTGTAGCCCAGACTGGTCTTGAACTTGCTCTAACTCTTAACAATCCTCCTGCCTCAGCCTCCTAAGTGCTGGGATTACAAACATGTGCCACCATATCCAGCAATTCTGTCTTTACCTTGAGGCCTGACCTTCAATGGATGCACCTCTAGCCACAGTTGTAGTGCATTCTTATCCTCTGTGTGACTCCCTTGGGGGAGCTACCTAACTTAGCTGTCTATTATAGTCTCCCCTATGAAGAGGTACCCCTACTATCATGAGTGGGAAAGTGATAAAGACCATTTTGGCTACTTTTGACTGTAGAGGATCATAGTTGTGATGGGAAGCTAAAGATACTTTAAAGAGGGTCTCTATAAAGGCCTGTGATAGGTGCCAGGTATTCTTGGGGTAAGTGTATAGCTTTAAGTCTGGAGGAGATAAGGCCAAAGAAACGTAAGTATGCATAGGACAAATAATAAGATGAACAAGACTATTGTGAATATAATCAATGAATATTTTTACCAGGAAGAGTCAGCAATGGTCTCCCACAAAGAGAGTAAGGTGAAAGTGTAGGGAATTTTAGAATCTAACATGGCGTTCACCTGTTGTTTAATGTCTTGAATACTAATGTCGAGATATTAGCAGAAGGATCAGGAGTGTACACACAGCATTTACTTTTATAATTGTGCTGCTGTGAGAATGTGTAGTGCCACACATCTTGATTTTGGAGGGCAGCTTGCCTCATTAACTTTATTTTTTTATTTAGGAGAGAGAGGCCAGTTGAGGTGTTAAGGCCCATTGAGGGTAGTGAGTCAAAGCCTCAATGTTTTGTATGTACCCTCATCTTAGGGAAGGGATAAAAATAGAAGCCAAATGATCATACCTGTGAGACGTACTTTTAGACTGTTGATAATCAGAATAAGTTCGTAGGTTTGTCAGTTTTTTCCTTTATTTTTTTTTGGCGGGGGGTCTTTTTGAGACAGGGTCTTGCTATGAAGTTCAGGCTGGCCTTGGGCTTATTTTGTAGCCCAGGCTGGTCTCAAACTTGCAGTGATCCTCCTGCCTCAGCCTCTCGGGTGCTGGGATTATAGGAGTGTGCCACCATGCCCAACCTGGTTTGTCAATATTTTGACACTCTTGGCCTTGTAACCACTCAAGTTCTAGTATGTATTTCTCTATTTAGGGATAACTAGAACCACAGATTTGTTTTACAGGAGCAGCAAGTGCCAATGGGAGCTTTTCATCTAATTTTAGGGCAGTTAGACCAATTTGTTGTAAAGCAGTCTTTTTTTTTTTTTTTTCTGGTGCTGGGGATCGAACTCATGACCTCACGTTTGCCTAGCAGGGACTTATGCCACTGAGCTAAACCCCCAGCCCTGTAAACTTGTAGAGTTATGGTGTGTATATACTGTTCGATGAGCATGTCTGTCTCCAGTATTTAATAGAATTAGGCCAATGAAAATAGGAGTGATTTGTTTGATTTCAACATAAGGAGGCCTTTTTATTAAGTTGTCTTATAGTTGGAGTTAACTATATATAATTGTCATCACTATAAATACTGACCTTTTGTCCTTTACTGAGTCATAAAGCCCTTGTTGGAGATAATGAGTTTTGTTAGCTGGGCAGTCCCAGGGGCAAATAAGGAACAAGTGCCTGATGTAGAATCACTATTATATAGCCAGTCTTTTTTTTTGTCCTACTTTTTTGTAAAGGAATTGTCATCACAGAAGAAGGTTAGATCAGGGTCAGTAAAGAGGTATGTTATGTCTAAGGAGTCTTTTTTTGGCTGTGTATGTGTGAAGAATCATCAGTTTGTAGTCATGCTTTTTATTGATTGATTGAAGGATACTGGGAATCAAACTCAGGACCTTGGGCTTGCCAGGCTGGGACTTATGCTACTAAGCTATATCCCAGCCCATGTCTTTTATTTATTTATTTATTTATTTATTTTATCAATTTATTTATTTGTTTTTGTCTTTTTGAGACAGAGTTGCACTATACAGTTCAGGCTGGCCTTCAACTCATTTTGTAACCCAGGCTGGTCTTGAACTTGCAATGATCGTCTTGCTTCAGTCTTCCAAGTGCTAGGATTGTAGGCATGCACCACCACGCTCAGTTTGCAGTTCTGTCTTTTATCCTCAGTGTTTTTCCCTCTGGCAGAAAGGTGGCAGCCTTTAAGGAGGAAAATGTCTTTCTTTGAATGGCTGGTGCTTTCAGAAGTACAGCCTGGTATTTAGGAAGTTGGTTATCTGATAGCCATAGGCTCTCTTTGGAAGAAAGAATTCCTATTTTATTTTATTTTATTTTTTTTATTTAAGAGGAAAAAGAGAAAAACACTAAACAAAACAAAGCAGTGTAAGGTTACACATAATACAGAACTACAAAAAAAAAAACATAACAGTAAGAAATCACCTGTTAATAGATTACATATTATCATCTTGGAAATAGTTGCTCAAATCACAGTATCAAAGAATACAAAGTAGACATTCAAACAGAGAGACTGCAAACAGCTGTGTTCAATGATCCAAAAACATTAATATAGTCAGCTATTTAACATCCCTAAACACACTTGCTGTTATATCCGTTAGAGCTCTTTTTTTTCTTTCCCTCCCTCTCTTTTTTACAACAAAATTTACACATTTTGGATTTTATTACTCCTTAGTTCTTATTACTTTTTTGGGGGGGAGAGAATAAAGTCAAATATGGCAAAACAAAGCTGTAAGTCAAAACCAAGGATAGACATAGCACATGATGTAGAACAGAGTACAAGGTTATTAACAATGGTTTTCAACATTGTCTCTTGTTTCCTTAAAAGGAATTGTCTATCTCATTAGATATTATAAAGTTGGACAAAACAGTGGAGAACAAGACCAATAAAACTTAGGCATTGTGAACATTACAGGACTTCCAAAGGAGACAATAGTCAAACCAGAATGGGCATCTTTGTGAATCTTATTGCCTTCAAATTAGTTGCCTATACCCTCAGACTTGCTACTATCGCACAGAATGGAACAGAGTCTAATCAGTCAAAACAAGGTCTTGGGAGTATTACAGGACTTCAAAACAAGTTAATAGGAGATCAAAAAGAGTTACTACTATATATCCTAATTTTTTAAATTTTTCCCTTAATTAAAATAAACATAAGAAATAGCTAAATAATTTTTTTAAAGAATAGTAGTTACCATAGTGTCTGTCTTTTTCCTTAAAATATTTGGATAAAACTTCATATACTATAGCTTCAAATATTTCCATATCAAAAAGCCCAGAATAAAGCCTTTCTAATTAATAAGTGAAAATTTTATAAGGCTAAAAGGCCACATAATGGGGAATCATGATTATCACATATTTTTATATATTTGAATCATTACTTACATTAGGGAAACTATTCGGTATTCATACATGCGAGATTGATTTATTTCACTTATGAGTATGGTCTCAAGCTGCGCCCATTTATTGATAAATATCTCAATGCGATCCTTCTTTATAGCTGAATAATACTCCATTGTATAGAAATACCACAACTTTTTTATCCATTCCTCAGTTGATGGACACTTGGGTTGTTTCCAAGATCTGGCGATTACAAATTGTGCTGCTATAAACATAGGTGCACATATATCCCTGTGGTATGATGCTTTCAGTTCTTCTGGGAATATGCCTAGAAGTGGAATAGCTGGAATAAATGGGATTTCCAATCCCAACTTTTTGAGAAACCTCCAGACAGACCTCCACAAAGGCTGTACCAGTCTACACTCCCACCAACAGTGCAGGAGAGTTCCTTTTTCCCCACAGCCTCTCCAGCATTTGTTGTTGTTGGTTTTCTTGATCCTGGCCATTCTTTCAGGAGTGAGATGGTATCTCAGTGTGGTTTTAATTTGCATTTCTCTAATGACCAATGATGATGAGCATTTTTTCATGTATTTATTTGCCATTTGCATTTCTTCATCTGAGAATTGCGTATTCATTTCAGATGCCCATTTTTGGATTGGATCTTTGAATTTTGGAGGTCTGAGTTTTTTTAATTCTTTATATGTTTTAGACAAGAGTCCCTTGTCTGAGAGAGAGTTCACTAAAATCTTTTCCCAGTTTGTGGGTTTTCTTTTCACTATGCTGGAGATTTCTTTTGACATGCAAAAACTTTTTAATAAGAAGTGGTCCCAGTTATTGATTCTGGGAAGTATTTCCCGTGCAGTTTGAGTCCTATTCATGAATTCTCTACCTACTCCTATGTCTCCAAGGTTTCTACCCAATTTGTCTTCCAATAGATTTAGCGTTTCTGTTTTAATATTCAGATCTTTGACCCATTTAGATTTTAATTTAGTACATGGTGATAGACATGGGTTTAGCTTTAGTTTTCGGCAAATGGAGAGCCAGTTTTTCCAGCACCATTTATTAAAGAGACTGTCGTTCTTCCAGTGAACCTGTTTGGCTCCTTTATCAAAGATAAGGTGGTTGAGTGTGTTTGTAGTTGTGGTTGTATCTTCTAATCTATTCCATTGATCTTCAGCTCTGTTTTGATTCCAATACCATGTTTGATTTTACTACTGTTGCTTTGTAGTATAATTTCAAGTCAGGGATTGTGATGCCTCCTGCTTTGTCTTTGCTGCTTAGAATTGCTTTTGCGATTCTAGGTCTCTTCTGGTTCCAGATGAAATTTAGGAGTGATTTCTCTAGATCTATAAGGTATGTTGATGGTATTTCTATTGGGATTGCATTGAATCTGTATAAGAGTTTTGGGAGAATGGCCATCTTCACAATGTTTGTTCTTCCTATCCATGAGCAAGGGATGTCTTTCCATTTTCTGAGATCATCTTCAATTTCCTTTTTCAGTGTAATATAGTTTTCACTGTATAAGTCTTTCACTTCTTTCGTAAGAGTAATTCCTAAATATTTCATTTTTTTGCTTGCTAATGTGAATAGTCCAGTTTCCCTTATTTCCCTCTCTGTGGTTTTGTTGTTTGTGTATAGGAATGCTATTGATTTCTGAGTATTGATTTTGTATCCAGCCACATTACTGAATTTATTTATTGTATCTAAGAGTCTTTCAATGGAGCTTAGGGGGTCTTCTGTGTAGAGTATCATGTCATCTGCAAACAATGACAACTTAACTTCTTCTTTTCCTATCTTTACCCCTTTTATTTCTCTTTCTTGCCTAATTGCTCTGGCTAGTACTTCCAGTACTATATTAAATAGGAGCGGTGATAAAGGACATCCTTGTCTTGTGCCTGATTTTAAAGTAAAGGCTTTCAATTTTTGGCCATTTAGTATGATGCTGGCTGTTGGTTTGTCATAAATGGCCTTTATTATATTGAGGTAAAGACCATCTATTCCAATTTTCTGTAGAGTTTTTATCATGAATAAATGTTGGACCTTATTGAAGGCTTTTTCTGCATCTATAGAAATGATCATGTGATTCTTATTTTTGGCTTTATTGATATGGTGGATTACATTTATTGATTTGCATATGTTGAACCATCCTTGCATTCCTGGGATGAATCCCACTTGGTCATGGTGTATAATCTTCTTGATGATTTGCTGGATCCTATTTGCCAATATTTTATTGAGGATTTTTGCATCTGTGTTCATTAGGGAGATCGGTCTATAGTTCTCTTTTTTAGTTGGGTCTTTCTCAGGTTTTGGTACTAGAGTGATATTTGCTTCCAGGAATGACTTAGGAAGGATTGCTTCCCTTTCAATTTCATTGAATAGTTTGAGGAGTGTCGGCATTAGGTCTTCTTTGTATTTCTTGTAGAATTCTGCAGTGAATCCATCTGGGCCTGGGCTTTTCTTGGTGGGTAAGGACTTAATTACATTTTCAATTTCAGTAACCGAGATTGGGTTATTCAACAATTTTACATCCTCTTGATCTAGCTTTGGCACTTCATATGCTTCTAAGAAACTGTCTATTTCTTCTGTGTTATCAAACTTTTGAGAGTAGAGGTTTTCGAAATGGGTTTTGATGATCTTCTGTATTTCTATTGGGTCTGTAGTGACTTCTCCTTTTTCATTTCTTATTGCATGAATTTGAGCTTTATCTTCCCTTTTTTAAATAAGGTTGGCTAGGGGCTTATCAATTTTATTTATTCGGAAGAAAGAATTCCTGCCACATTGTGAGTTGTATATACAGTAAGATCTTTGCCTCAAGTCAGCCTGGATGCCTCTGATACCAGGAGAGCTATGGCAGCCACAGCTCTAAGGCATGCTGTCTATCTCTTTGCTACAGTGTCTAATTTATGACTTGGGTACCCTCCAGGCTGTGGAGTAGGCCTTAGGTCCTGCGTAAGCACTCCCAAAGCCATGCCCCACCTTTCAGTGTTGTCTTGGTGACTCACTGTTGGGACATTTAGAAATGCCTGTTTAAGCTTTTGAAATACCTCAACACTGTATTATATCTGTTGAGGAAAAATAGTAGAATCTTTGAGATGTGTTTTTACTTATTCTACTTTTATTTTATTTTGTTTTGGCACTGGGAATCAAACTCTCAACCTCACACTTGCCAGGCAGGTGCTGTTCCATTGAGCTGTATTCATGACTTTATTGTATTTGGTTGTCTTTACGATTTATTTTTGTTTCCTTGAGGGGAGGCAGCATATCTGACCTGTGTGCATATGTATTATAGTGTTTAAACAAGATAAGATGTCTCTCTCCAGGAGGGGAACTGGATGTTTGGGCATAATTAAAAGGGGTGAGTGAGGAGAAAGCCATCTCAGTTATAGTCTATAGGGCTATGAGAAATATCAAGTTACTTCCTCTCCAGGGACTCTTTTTTACTGAAGTATGATGGCTAGAAGGAAGGCCAGGGCTGAAAAAAGGACCAAGAGACACGTGCCAGTCCCCAGCTACAGGCTCCCCCAACCCCACAGACTCGATTACCTGAGGCCTCTATGGGGATGACTGTTCAGCCAGAAGGAGCAGGCCAAGAGTGCCCCAGGCCCTTCAGGCTTGCTGGACTGGCTGATCCCTGGGGCCTCTGCCTCAGGGGAAAGTCTGATTGTTATTGGTCACTTTTACAATCAGGGCATGGCTCAGGGTTTCACTATGTAGTTTGGGCTGGCCTTGAACTCACTTTGTAGCTTAGGCTGGCCTGGAACAGAGATCTTCCTGCTTCAGCCTGTGAGGAGTGTGGGCATTATAGTTGTGAGCTACTACCGCCTGGCTGAATTTATTCTTTTTAAGACTGTAACCAGGGCAGCCATTTTCTCTTAAGTCTGTTTGTTTTCTCCCCTTGGCTTTCTCCTGGTCTCAATTATAAAATAGGAGGGGACAATTTTCACTAAAGTATCAAGTGAGCTGTCTAGAGTAAAAGCCCTTGTTTGTAGGTTTTAAAAAAATATCTGAGGGTTTTAAATATCTGAGACTTTATAGGTTTCTTAAATATATGGGTAATAAACTTGTCTTTAAAAATAATCTGTTTTTTAGGGGCTGGGGATTTAGCTCAGCAGCATAAGCACCTGCCTTGCAAGCAGGCAGTCGTGAGTTTGATCCCTGGTACTGAAAAAAAAAAAAATCTGTTTTTGTATGGAAATAGGAGCCAAATAGGGATATATGTTTTATCAGTGTCTCTTGTAAACAATCTAAGAAGGCAGAAGGGTTCACATCTTTTTTCTGATGAATAGTTGACAGTTTAAAATAATTGAAAGACAGTTCTCATCCTTTTTAGACCTTAACGAATATATGTCTGAAGATGTCTCTTATTTTAATCTCCTGGCTGGTAAATAAGCTGGTAGGAATCTTGTGTAGGGACCAATTGGGCTCTAGTAGGAATTGGCTGGGCTGTCTTCTGGCCTTTTAAAATTAGAAATATGACATTCATCTCCAAATGTAAAAGCAGCTTGTAAAGCTGCTTGTCTGTCATTAGAAGTTAGTGTTTAAGAGTAAACATTATATAAAAAAAGTAACATCTTTTGTTTATTAAAAAAATTTTTTTTTTTGAGACGGGCTCTTGCTCTGCAGTTCAGGCTGGCCTTGAGCTCACTTTGTAGCCCAGGCTGGTCTCGAACTCGCAAGGATCCTCCCAGCTCAGCCGCCTGAGTGCTGGGATTACAGGTGTGAGCCATCACACCCGGCTGTAACATATCTTTTTAGTCTAGTTTCTAGATCTGATTAAGCCCCTTAAAGACCTCAAAGTGCTTATCAGGGTTGTCTGAAAACTTCAGATTTTGTTGATCTGTTTCAGGTCACTGAGTGAAAAGGATACACGAACATGAGTAGTACTAAATTTGCCATTTATTTCCTGTAAGGAGTCCTGTCTTTGAGGAGCTTGAACATAATCAGCTAAGGATGGGTGTAGCCCAGCAGAGGTTTAGAAGCCTCACCCTTAGGGCAGGTGAGGGAAATCTCAGGTTTGGTAATAACAGATGAGGTTTTGTTTAAAGTTGCTTTGGAAACCTCCTCAGGATCTAAAGGGCAGGGGAGGGAAAACCTTAGCGCAGTGATTGTGGATGCTTCTGATTGTGCCTGAAGGGCCAAAGGTTTCAGGTTTTTTTGGTGGTTTATGCTTATATTTTGAGCACAAGTAAAGATATATCTCTTAATGCAAAGAAAATCTGAATGGAAGATAATTTTGACCATTTTTTTCTCTCCCTTGTATAATTTTATTTTATTTTATTAATCAATTAATTTATTTTGGGTACTAAAGACCTCATACTTGCGAGGCAGGCCCTGTGCCACTGAGCTAAATCCCTGGCCTCCTTTATAGTATAATTTTAGTTGTGAAATAGTATCATAATCAATACTTTCCTCCGTATTCCATTTTGCCTTTAGGGGGTAGGCAGGCCATGCACAGGTGAAGAAAAATTTTAATTAAAATATTAAACATATTTCTCAGTATGTGAGGGTCAAGCAGTTTTTAGTACTTAAGAAAACATTTTAAGAGAATTTGACATTGAGTTTCCCATCTGCAACAAGAAGAAAAAACTCAGCCATCCTTTTTAATCCTACGTGGCTTCTATATTCTCTTAAGGTGTGCAACCAAGGTGACCTGCTACAGAGCAGGTGGCTGCTATCTGGAGAGTGACCAGAAGATAGGTTGGGTTGGACTGGCCACGCACACCTACTTGTATTCCTATCTTCCCCAGAAACTCACATTCCTTACTCCAGCATGTGTTTCTAAAAGTACAAGTGACAGTTGATTCTAGCTATAATAGTCATGTTCTAAGAAGGAAGCATTGCTAGCAAAATTAAACTTATTATTAAGAGACATGAAACACCGCTTTTTAATTTTTTTAAATAGCGAGGAAGATATTACAGGGCAAGTTGGAAGTGGTTGGTGTGCTTCCCAGCCTGCAAAAGAGATCACTTAGAGAGATAGTCAGGTAATGGCTTGGAAAAATCTTGCCTTGGGCCCCTGGATGAAGAACTCTCTAAGACATTTGTGCTGTCTATCTAATCACCTAGTTCTTCCTTAGTAGCAAGACAAGGCTAAGTTTTACTCAAAATCCACTGTACAATTTTTATGTCTGTATATCCATAACATATTTATGAAGTTCACAGATAGTAGCCAGGACCCATTGTTTGACAACAATTTACTCATTAGCAAAAGTATTTCCCTCCCCTACACGTGTAAATAATGAGAACTGGACCTAGGGGGAGGAGCAAGAGAGAGCCAGTGCCAGGAGGTTGAGGATTCTCCATTAAACTAAATGTGTTTTGGTCCTTTAGGTGTTGGGTTTAGGAAATAGCTTTCTGGTCTCATCCAGAAGTTGGTTCTTTCCACAGGGTCTCAGTTTCAGGCTCCCAAGGGAGATTGTTGCCCAGAACACTAAGCTGGGACATGACTTTCTTATGTGTTCTCTTGGACAGGCAAAACTATGATGTCTTATCTGACCCAGAGACAAGATATGTGTCCCTTTGTCCAAAATGACTTTCCTGTCTTTGATGTTAGCAAGCACTCATTTTCTACAGACTCAAAAGTTCTTAATTATTGTATAGGAGGGAAAGGTTGAGACAGTTCAGGGTTCCTTTCTCTAATCTTTAGCAGAAACATGCCACTAGAAAGTGCACAGTGAGAGGCAAAGATCAGAAATGAGATTTTTAAAAAAAGCCTTTTCTTCTCATGATCACAGTGAGTTATTGAGACAACTTGCCCATGAGTAGTTGCCCTGAGCCTGAAAAGGTGAGAATGAGTCTCAGGAGCTAAGATTGCCTCCTCGTCAGTGGAACAGCAGGCCAGAAATGAAACCTAGACAGAACAGGCTCAACATCCTCTCTACAATGTGGAGGCAGCTTTGGCCAGACAGTCCCAGTGAAACCTGTCCTTTAAGTCTTAAGAATGGCTAGTGGCCTGTTGCCTTTTAACTGGCAGGTAGAATCCTGTGATATATTGATAGGCATGTATATTTTCTGAATATAAACTACACTTCATAAAAATATTCATTTTACAGTGTTATATATTCAAGTTCACTAGGCAGTGTTCTAACATTACCCTAGTACTGTTGTCTAACAAGTCAAACAGGTCAAGTAAGGAGCACCAATAAATTCAGCAGCTATTAAGAAGAAACGTAGTATGTGCATTTTACAAAAGTAAAATGTCCTATCAAGTAATAAAATCTTTCCATGTTCTCAAACTAAAATTGATAGTCATTTTAACAAAAACAATCTGTAAAAGACAAGGCAGAAAATTTAAGGCATAAACAATTGACAAATAAGGATGATGATTTTTGATTACCTAAATGAGTCACAATCTAGAGTCTGTGAAACAAAAGCCAACTCCTTCCTCCTCCCAATTATCTTGCCAGGATCTCCAAATGATAAAGGGCCTCTAAATGATATAAGGAACATATTATAACTCCTAATTTGCTGGATGTCCAAAAACATTGAGTTTGTGTTTCCCAAAATGGAAGAATAAATTTTAAGGAACAACAGAAGTTAAGAGTAGGAAATTTTATTGAGGGAGAAAGAGCTCTTGAGAGAGACGAGAAGAGGCCCATGTGGGTTGTCAATGAGCTCACTTTTTAAAGGAAGTTTTTAGAGCACAATCAATAGGTGGGTACAAAATCATGAGTTGGGACTTGTTGGGAAGATGGCAGATTGATAGGTAGCAGGGCCTCTCTGAAAAAAAACCTCAGACACTAGAATTTAACATCATAGACAAGATCAGACAAAAGGAGAGGAATTCTCATGACCCAGGAAGAACCTGAGGAAAAAGAAAAAGAAAGAAAGGAAGGAAAAATATAGATGAAAGGCTGGAACCAGGTGCACTGTCACTGGAGCCAGTCCCATGCTGTGCTGGGTACCTTGGAGTGGGATGAAATTGAGGTAGTGCCAAAATTGGGGGTTGGTGAGCCCAGGGCCCTTGGTGGGAGGATGTGGCACAACGGAGAGTGGAATCAACATGGAGAGCTGTATTAACCTGTGATGAGTGCTAGGAACTGGGTCCTGTGGAGGGGGTAACTGGTCGGCTGGATGACATATTGGAGTTGGGCAGGACGGGCCTGAACCTAGAACCACAGTGGCGTCAGTAGGCTGTTTGTGGCCCAAAGAGGACTAGGGGGATCTGCTTGGGCTGGGTCACACCCCTGAGCAGGACCCAATAGCCAGGGATGAAACTGTCCTGAATGTACGACAGCTGCATGGCACACACTAATGTAGTGAAGGCACTCGCTGGTTAACTGGCTCAGGGGAGAGGGGCCAGCCTACATCGTCCTTGTGTGCACCTCAGATAACAGCAAACTGGAGAGGGCAGCAATCCCCCAGCCAGCACGCTTCAGAAAAACCGTAAGCAGTACAGAAAAGGGCCTGAGACCTCCACCATATACCTGTCTGAAAGACACCAGAAACATGACAAGAGAAAGAAACAAGAAAAAGCCTCTTGCTGCTGACCTAGTGAAAATAAGTCCAGGAGAGATAAATACAGAAGAGATCAAGGGCAACAAACATGTGATATTGGACACAGCATCAGCGGACATAAAGAAATACCTTCGGGACCTCATAGATGAACTTAAAACTGAAATTCTAATTCAAGAGAGGCAAGATATAAAAAGATTAATAAAAGAAATGCTAAGCACCCCCTCTCAAGAAGACACAGATTGAAGAATGGAGGGACCCAGAGAAAGGAGAGAAATCTTTGATGAAGAATATAAACAGAATCTGAAACACATGAAACAGATCCAAAGAGATTACCAGGAAATTAAAAACTCCACTGAAAGCTGGCAGAATTCCTTGACAGAAACTAAAGTTAGACTTTCAGAACTTGAAGATAGATTTGCAATGTTTGATCATGAAAGGAAAGATCTCTCAAGAATAACAAGGAAACAGGAAGTAACAATACAAAGGCTAGAAGACGGCAAGAGGCTCTATAACTTAAGAATAAAAAACATGAGCAAAGAAGCAGGAGGCCTCATTGAACGGGGCAGACAGTGGAATGAAGGAGAAAAGTAGACAAACAACATCAGAAAAATAGCATAGCAGAGATGAGGCAGAGAAGACTGGCTGTAATTTTTAACACAGATGGCCTTGTATACTTAATAAAAAGAAACACAGGCAAATTAGATCAGGAGATAGGGTTCATCGAGATGCTCTGAATAGGAAATATAATCCCCTGAAAGAGGGTTAATGAACCGAAAGTCAAAGATGAGAAGATAATGCTGTATGTGACAGGGAACCAGAGAGAAATAGGGACAACTCATCCAGCAGCTGCAGATATGTGGAAAGTCATGACACTTTTGCGCAGTGGAGAACTACTCAGCTATAAGGAAGGAAAACCTTGAGGCTTCAGAAGGAATATAGCTCAAGATCAAGCTCAGGGGTAGAAAGATTCAGAACCACTTAGGTAGATAGTGGGTGGCCCCCCAATCTAAAAACTAAAGGAGTTAGTGGGACCCAAAATGTACAAAGCACCCTGAGAAAGGGAAAAGGGAGGAATTGTCTAAAAAAGGAAGGAGAAGACATTGTTAATAGTGTATCAGGATTTAAAAGACACGTTAGTCTTATCACTCTGTTTAGTTTGATTTTATTCTGTTCCAGTCTGTCTACTCATAATAGATATGAGGGCACAGACAGCTATCCCCAAAATAGCAGGATATACCATGGTAACTATCCTTAATTTCCTATTAACTTAAACTGAAGCCCTGTATTACTGACACTGTCTTACTATGACTGATCTTATTTGAATCTGGTTTGTTAGATCGCTGGTTGTCTTGACTGATTTTATTTGAATTTGGTATGCTTGATAGTATCAAGTCTAAGAGCAAAGGTAACTACCCTGAAGATGACAAGATCCAATAGGATACCCATTCCAGTTTGATTATTAACTGCTTTTGAAGTCCTATACTGTCTCCAATGTTTTATTTTTATTAATATAGCTATGCAATGCTATGTTCAATCATATTATGCCTGATGATATAGACAATTCTATTGAAAATAACAAGAGACATCATAGTAACTACTGTAGATCACCTAGTATTGTGGTTTTATATCTTTTTCGTTTCATGTTTTCTAGGAATTTGTGTGGTGTTTTGATTTGTTTTTCCCTCTAGTACAGAAAGGATAAGTATACATGTAGAGATTCACACATGTGTAGAGCTTCTAAACAGTTTACGAGAATAGATTCTATAATGCACGTTGTAATGAAGAGATACTCTGAAGAAAATGAGACACTAAGATACCCGGTGCTAATTCTGTAGCATCATGATATAAAATCTAGCAATACTATTATTCTCTGTCCAGAGTGGTATTAGTGTGTTTTCTTTTGTTTAATTTCAACATATGTAAAGATACGGGCAGCTATTTTGAAGAGAACAAGAGGCATTATAGCAGCCACTGTTGACTTCCCTATTGTCTGGTCTTGAAGATCTAAAACCTTCATCATCCTGTTCTGATCAGTTTAGTACAATATTGTTTAGTATGTGTTCAGTATCTGTTCACTGTGTGTGAAGATATGGACAACGATTTGGAAGAAAACAAGAGACAATATGATAGACAGTGAAGCTCTCCAGTGGTCTTGCTTTGAAATCTGTGTTTCTTAAAATTTCTTATGATCTGTTTTGTTCTGTTTAATTTTACACTCTTAAAAAAAAAAACAAAAACAAACAAAAAAAACCCAAAATCATGAGTTGGGTATAACATAGGACAAAACTAGGATTGCAAGTATAGCTGCTTAGTAATGTTGATCTAATAGGGAGGCAAGTTACGTTGCAAGTATACATGGAAAGAACAAGGACTTTTTTTGAAAGAGATGAGTTGGGAGGTCCTAGTCAGCTACCTGGATGACTGATGTTTAGTGAGACTGTTAGACCAAGTGATACCAGTTATATTGCTTATTCCTCAGTGTAGCATTTAGGCCTGGTCATTCTGTCTTTATCTTGAGGCCTGGCCTTCAGTGGATATGCCTTCAGCCATATGTATATATATTTTTAAAAATTTTTAATTAATTATTTTGAGACAGGCTCTCACTATGTAGTTCAGGCTGGCCTCAAATGGAGGATGATCCTCCTGCTTCAGCCTCTCAATTCCTAGGATTACAGGCATGCACCACTGTTTCTGCTTTAGCCAGAGTTGTAATGCATTCTCATTCTCTGTACTGACTCTTGGAGGCCTATTCCTGTCTGACTGTCTGTAATATTTTTACGTGACTTAGCTGTCTATAATAAAGGAGTCCTGGGATGTTTAGTGGTTTTGCAGTTTTAAGGCAGACTCCCAAATGAAGTTGGATGTAGAAGTTTCCTGTAACCAGGGAACAGAGTGGGGGTGACTGGTGGGGGCTGGGGGAGGAGAAAAGAAGGTGAAGCGGGAGACACTGAGTGTTCCCCAGTGGGACCTGAAGAGTGCTTTCAGAAGCATTAGTCTACTTCCCAAATTCCCAAATTTGGCCCACTCCAGACCTGCTGAGCCAGACAGATAATGGGGGTGGTGAGATGGTGAGCAAGGAAAGGTCAGGACATTTCTGTTTTTGTTTTTCTGGTGCTGTGGATTGAAGCCAGGGCCTCACAAAAGCTGGATAAATGCTAGGTTACTGGCCAGGTGTGGTGGTGCATGCCTGGCTGAAGCAGGAGAGGATCACGGAGGTTTGAGGCCAGCCTGGGCTACATAGTGAGTTCAAGCTCAGCCTGAACCGTATCAAAAAAACAAAACAAAATAAAATACCCTCAGCTACTGAGCCACACTCCAAGCTCCAAGAATCTGCTTGTTGCCCCCTGCCCTGCCCCCTGACTGGAAATTGAACATGGACTTTCCACTGAGATACATCTCTATCTGTCATTTAATTAATTAATTAATTAATATTTTTTAAGTTTGGCTGATCTTGCCAAAGTTGCTAAACTCTGGGCTTGAACTAACAGTCCTCCAATCCCCAGCCTCCCAGAGTGGTAGGGTTATAGGACTGTTGCACTACCCACCTAGCTGCATTACTTTAAAATTAAAAAAAATTTTTTTTTGTTTTAGACAGTGTCTTTCATAGTGCATTAAATTTAGGCTGGACTTGAACTCATTGCAATTCCCCAGCCTCGGCCTTCCTGCTGGGTTTACCAGTATGTGTGCTACCACACCTGGCCTTGCATTTTGCATTTTTAAGACCTCCTGAGGAGGCTAGCCTGCCCTTGTTTGGAGGCCCAGCAACACTCTATTCCCTCTTGCACAGACCCAACATGAAATGTGAATGCACTCACTTCTTAGACTCAATGGGAAACATAACTGACAAGCAGGGTTCACAAGCAGGAGGGCGCTTCTTACCTTACCTGGCATCGGGGTTAGTGGATGGGATATGAATCTGAGTGCCTAAGGGGAGAAAGTCTTTTTTGTTTTTGTTTTTGTTTTTTTGTATTTTTGTATTTTTACCGGTACCAGGGATCGAACTCATGGTTGCAAGACAGGCGCTTACGCCGCTGAGCAAAATCCCCAGCCCCGGGGAGAAAGTCTTGCTGCAACCAGTTTATAGGGAGCCAGAAGTGGAACTGATGAAGTTTTTCAGGCTTCTTTTGTCCTGGGACCTCTGGACAGACCTGGCTGCTTGGCAGTGTCCCAGGAGCAGCAGCAGGTTGGGGAGGAGTCTGGAAGCTGCTCCTAGGGGGTCAGTGCAGCCATCCTCCATCTGGGGGTGGCAGAGTGAAGCTGCTTCAGCAGAGTGCCAGAAACAGGTGTGTAAGAGGTTGAGGTGGAAAGTGGGAGATGGTCAGAATTTGAGATGGATGCAGATGTTGCTAGAAGGGATAGTGGAGGATGTGGAATGCAGGATTTATTTTACTTTATTTTTTAAATTTCTCACTTAAATTGAAAGCTCAGCCTGCACCCAAGGGATGCAAACCAATTTGGGATTAGTTGAAGCAAGAAGTAATTGAGAAGGTAAAACTTGCAAAAGAGAAAGCACAGCACACATTTCAAAGACACGGAGAAAGGATTTCTGGGTTATATTGATACCATCTTTCCATCTTTGAGGGGCTAGAATTTCTTCCTTTCTGGAGCTCTGACTTGGTGGAAAGCTTGCTAGCTTGCTCACTATCCCTGCGTTGGCATGGGAAAGGGGTGATCTGACTGGCTGAGGGACTGGCACTGTAGATGTGATATGCTTTGTGCAGGAGCATGGCCTGAACTTTGAGAGACTCCTGGATGCCAGCAGTTACAAAGAGGCTCATCGGAGTGACATGATCCGCTGGGGGGAGGAGAAGCGCCGGGCTGATCCTGGCTTCTTCTGCAGGAAGATCGTGGAGGGCGTCTCCCAGCCAGTGTGGGTAAGACGGCTCCATGGAACATGAAGAAACCCTGGCTTTTCAACCGTCTGCTGTGCCCTCTGTGTCTCTGCGATCTCTGCCACATCCAAGTCCCACCAGCTCTTCCTGAGTAGTTGTAGTAGCCCTGATATTGGTCCCTTACTCTGGCTGTTGCCTCTTGCAATCCATTTATCACACACCAGCCAGAGCGACCTTTTAAAAACACAAACCAAGTCATGTCAGTGTTATGTTTGGGACACTTTGGTGGCTCCTTATGGGGCTCAGGAACAAAGTCAGTTTTTAACATGAATGTCTAGGGCCTCAGTGGTGGCAAACCTACAGCACACATGCTGCAGTGGACTGTTTGTGTCACTGAAAGCTCTAACGATTCGCCACCACTGGTCTATCCCCTGTATGATCCAGCTCTTGCCACCTTTTGATCTCCTTACTTCTGGAGCTGCAGCTCCCTAGCCTCCCCTTTAGCCTCCCCTAGTTCTTTAAATCAGATTCCTCTGGAATCTGGACCTTGTTTTCCTACCTGCCTGCAGTGACTTTTTTGTTCGCTTTACAAGGCTTCACTGTTGTGGCTGATAGGTGCTCCTATCACACCTACCCCTTTCTTAACTCGTGCATTCTGGCAGCAAATGCCAGACTACTTATGCCAGGCATGGGCCTGGGGCTACAATGGTGCAGAATGCAATGAATTCTCCACCTTTCAGCAACTTAGATTATACATGGGCATGAAAGGAGATAGGCACAAAAGAAATAGAGTATGTCAGGTAGAAATAGATACTAAGAAGCAAAATGAAGCAGGCCAAGGTGTAAGTGGGCTGCTGAGGGTTGGTGTTTGATTATGGTTGTCAGGATGATCTCTTTTACATGATGAGGTGCTCCCACCTGAAGGAAAGGAAGGAGCGAGTGACCTGAGTGGATACAGTGGATACAGGTGAGTGGATAAGGTGAAACGGAGCTGCACAGCAGGGAGGTGCTTGATGTGTTTGAAGAAGAGCCTGGGAGCCAGTAGTGATCTGTGGGAGGTGAAGGTCAGAACTACCTTGAAAGAGGCTGGATTTTACTCTGAATAACAGAGTCACTGGGGCTTTTGCACAGAGCAGAGTTAATGATTTTAAGATTTAAACTGGGTGTGATGGTACCCATATATAACCTGACATTCTGGGAGGCTAAGGCAGGGTTCACAAGTTTGAGTTTAGCCTACCCAACTTAATGGCACTGAGAAGACTGGGCTCAATCCCTAGTACTGAAAGAAAAAAAAAAAGATTTAAGAGGCAGGGGGGAGTCTGATTCTGTGGTAGAGCACACGCTCAGCTCCTAGGTTTAGTCCCCAGTACCAGAAAACAAATTGTAAGAAAGAAAAAGGCTTCCCACTTTGTGACTCCAGCACTTAGGATGCTGAGGCAGGAGGATTGCTGTGCATTCAGGCCAGCCTGAACTGGAGAATAAGACCCATCTCAAAAAGAGAAAGAAAGAAAGAAAGAAAGAAAGAAAGAAAGAAAGAAAGAAAGAAGCAGAAACAGAGAGGGAGAGAGAGAGAGAGAGAGAGAGAAACAGAATCAGAGAGGGAGAGAGAGAGAGAAAGAGAGAAACAGAATCAGAGAGGGAGAGAGAGAGAGAGAGAGAAAGAAACAGAGGGAGAGAGAGAGGAAGGAAGGAAGGAAAGAAGGAACAAATGAATGGGCTAGGCAGAGCTGTGGTGGGTGCAGGGAAGTTGCCAGTTTTGCATGTAGTTTAAAGACAGCAGACAGAAGTTGTGTTGTTGTTGGGCAGCTATGAGGTGTGAGGATTTCATGTTGAGCAGCTGGGCACATACAGCTGTTAGTTCTGAGATAGGGAAAGTGTGGGAGGGACAGGACTGGAGACAACATCAGGAGCTGTCTTGAATATGTGGAGGCCCAAATACTTGTCAGTCTGTGCTGTGCCCCAGTGTAATTTGGGAAGCTGCTGTTTAGCATCTCTTTTCCTCTGCATTGTCAGCTCCTGGGGTGCAGGACAAGGTGCATTGTCCTCACCACTGTCTTCAGTGTCTGCTTCAGGAGCAGCACACAGTAGATGCCACCTTTGGTGCCTCGATTGGACAAATGTTCATCTGGCAGGCAGTCAGTACACAGTAGTAGCTGCACTACTGCTATGTTTCTGGTGTTTATTTAGTTTAGTTCATTTATTTAAACTTATTTATTTATTTTGTGGTACTGGGGATCATACTCATGACTTTGTGCTTGCCAGGCTCGCGCTGTGCCGCTGAGCTGTATCTCCAGCCTTAAATTTATTTATTTATTTATTTATTTATTTATTTATTTATTTATTGTCTTTTTCGTTTTTATCGGTAGCAGGGATCGAACTCACGACTGCACGCTTGCAAGGAAGGTGCTTATGCCGCTCAGCTAAATCCCCAGCCCCTATTTATTGATTTTTTTGGGTGAGATTGGGTCTCACTATGCAGTTCAGGCTGGACTTGTACTCACTAGGTAGCCCAAGCTGGCCTCAAATTCACAGTGATCCTCTTGCTTCATCTCCCTAGCACTGGGATTATAAGTGTGTACCCCAATGCTAAGTTTGCTCTGGCTCTATAGCCCCCTTTCTCCTTACTTGAAGCACCATGTCCCATTGGTCACCTGTCTGTGTCCTTCCCCTGCAGCTGGTGAGTGACACACGGCGGGTGTCTGATGTCCAGTGGTTTCAAGAGGCCTATGGTCCTGTGACACAGACGGTCCGAGTAGTGGCCTCGGAGCAGAGCCGACACCAGCGGGGCTGGGTGTTTATGCCAGGTAAGCTGCTCAGAACATTTGTCCCAAAGGCTCAGGGCACATGCACCTACCTTTGTGCTCAAGATCTCCTGTTTGCTTCCTGGCAGGCCTGCAGAGAAATAAATCAAGGGTACAGAGGAGAATTTGAGGCCTGGAGTTTAGGAGTGCCAGCACCCCAGATTAAGGAGTAGGGTTGGCAGAGAGTATTTGGGAAGATTAGGGTTGCCTGAGCCCCTGGTATGGTCCACCTGGCTTGGTCTGACTGCCCAGACTATCTTCTGAGAGTAGCGAGCTTCTCTGGAAGGCTGGCTGGGGTGCACCCCATGCCCTTCCCCTCTGCTGTCCAGCTTGGTGGTGGCTGATGGTGGGCAGACGTCACATGTCAGCTTTGCTCACACCATAGCCAACACTATATAGATGCCACTGTTTCTGTGCTCTGTGGCCCATAAGGGCACTGGTCCAGAGAGGTTAAGTCTCACTCCTGGGGCCACAGAAAGCGTGAGGGAAGATGGGTCTCACAGATGTGATTTCTTCTGGGCTTGTCTAAAGGCTGGGCCTGATTTCACCATGTCTCTTTCACAGGGGTGGATGATGCTGAGTCAGAATGTGGCCTGGACAACATTGGGGGCTTTGACTGGGTCATTGAGAACCATGGAGATGAGCAGCAGCTAGAGGAGCAGTTGGACAACCTGCTGAGATTTATCTACTCCAGACTCTAAGAGTCAGGCTCCAGGAGTGAACAAGAGCTGTGGGCCAGACTAAGGCTGACCTGTAGGTGCTGGGCCTCAGGCCTCACTGACTGTTATACTAAGATGCTGAAAAATTAAAATAATTGATTAAAGGTAATTAGCAAAGATAGTTAAAAGGATAGTTATAAGCAGTATTGTCATTCTGTACTGAGCTTGTTACCCTAGTAACCAAGTGCCAACCACATAGTTAGAGATTAACTGGCTGTGTCGTTATGCTGTTCTATACGTGTCGCCCCCCCAAGTAACCTATGTGCTATGTCAACCTTTGTTCCGCTTGTAAGAGACAGATGATGCTGTGTCAACCATTGTTCCCTTTATGAGAGACAAATGTTCCTGGAATTGGCAGACCAGGGGCTATGAATTGGCTAACCACCCACTGTGAAATGCCTCTGACCTCAAGCAAAGGGGAACAAAGGCCTACCTTGTTTCTGTTTCTCATTACTATGTACTTAATGATCAATGAGCTAATCATAAACAAACTATAAAAATCAGTCAAAATTCTAACTCAGTTACACAGCTTTGCAAATTCTATCTGCACTGTGTTGCTGGGCCAGCTAAAATAAAAGCACTTCTTTTAAAAAGATGTCTTGCCCCATTGATCATCTTGGGGGTCTTGCTCTGTTTTTCATCATGGGGCCTTGTGTTTTGGGTGGGTTACAACATTTGGGGGCTCGTCTGGGATTACACGGAGACATCTCCCCACATTTTTTCACCAATGGATTGGCTTGAACCATCTGTAAGTATTTGAGTCTTTTGTTCTTTGTAATTTGAGTGTGCACATTTGAAGTTGCAGATGAGCTTGGCTGGCTTCTTCCGCACTGTCCCTCTGGGACAGGGCTTCTAGCCCATTTGTGATTTGGGATTTTTTATCCATTTGGTTTTGTGCTTGGTATATTTTTATTGTGGAGCCATTTGTTCATTTGAATCTGTTACCTCAGTACTAGCATTCAGATTTTTTTTTTCTCTTAAACTACTGTTGCAGGTTCTGTGTGGCTTATTGGACTTAAGGGTCATAATGAAAATTTATTTCCCTTTAGGTCGCTGAACCATGGACAGAAAAACCTTTGTTTGTGTCTTTAATGTTGGTCTTGTCTTTTGTGGTGCCTTGTTTAATGTTTTAGTCCTCAACTGATTATGTACAACCTTGGCATGCCTTTAAAAGTATTTTTCTTTCTGGTTAAAATGTAAATATATATATATATATATATATATATATATATATATATGCATATGTATATTTACACACATACACACACATACACACACACACACACACATATATATATATATATATATATATATATATATATGTTTATGGTTTTAAAAATCATATTGACTTTACCAAGTAAAGCTAGGTCATACTGTTATTGAGCCAGTTTGAAAAGTTAACAGTTTTTTTTTTCTTATTTTTTTTGTCTTTTTCTTTTTTTTTAATCGGTACTGGGGATCGAACTCACGACTGACTGCTTGCAAGGCAGGCACTTATGCCGCTGAGCTAAGTCCCCAGCCCCAAAAAGTTACTGTTTTTAAAGTGTAACATTTTAAGGTAGTAAAAAGACATAAAATGATTTAATATATTTTAGACTACTAAGAAAGTCACTTCAAGGATTTTGTTAAAAGTTTTAATGTTGTCTAAAAAGCTAGAGAAAAGGTAATTGACTGGTAATAAGTAAGAAACAGAAAAACAAATGTGTTCAGAATTTGACAGAATTGGATCAGTAAACCTTTACTACAAAATGTTTCCATTAAAATAAGATTATGTTCTAAAAAGGGGGAGAATCTGTCTTCTCCATTCATCATCTCACTTGGGACGACTGCCAACAGACTTTGCAGGTTTTGTTTACAGTAGAAAAGAGAGAGAACGTTCATGCTGCGGGATAAAAAGCAGTGTGCATTCCAGATGAAAACCTGTCCTCTGATCCTGAATGCCAGAACCATGTTTTCCTTTGTCCCACCCTGATTGGACAACCAGAGTTAAGAAGGCTCTCCTTCGGTATCACCAGTTGTTCTCAGAAGCCTTTTAAGGGCTGCCAGAAAACCCACCAATTTGTCCAAGGTAGCAGAGGTGAGACAATTGGATGATGAGTCTCCCTCGGGGTTTCTGGAGAGATTGCTAGAGGCCTATTACATTTGTACACCTATAGATCCGGCAGCACCTGAAAAGTAAGGGCCATTAATAATGCCATTGTATGGGGGCTGGGGATTTAGCTCAGCGGCATAAGCATCTGCCTTGCAAGCAGGCAGTCGTGAGTTTGATCCCTGGTACTGATAAAAAGGAAAAAGACAAAAAAAAAAAATGCCATTGTAGGGCTTCTGGGAGAACATGGCAGATAGATAGCAGCAGCTTCGGAGTCTCTCTGAGAAATCACACTTAAAATCCAGGAATGCTGCCAGGCGAGAAATCCTAAGCAAGGGGAGATATACTTTGCCGACCCAGGAACGAACTAAACTAAGAGAAACCAACTGGAAATGCAATCCCGGTGATATAACAGAAACAGATAAGGTCTCAGCGTGGAAACTGGACCCCGTGCCACTGGAAGCTGCGATTTGAATTTCCTGCAGCTGCCTCTGCATCCCAATTGGCATGGCAAGGAGAGAGGTGTGAAAGCTCTGAGCATGGGAAGCGGTGAATGGAGTTGAGAGCGAGACTGGCCAGGAGCTCTGCATCGACCTGCAGTGAGTGAGCAGATCGGGGACCCTTCCATAGAGTAGGAGGCTTCAGCAAAGGACATACTGGAACCGGGCAGGCTGGCTGGACAGGATGCTGCAGTGACTTCAGTCACATATTCCCCTTTCAAGTGGGTTTGGTGGGGAGTGCCTAGCCTGCCACTGACTAAGACCCAGTAGGCTAGCCCAAACCAGGTCCCAGCACCTGGAGGTGCACCCTAGCAGTGAAGCCTTCAGTAGGTTGACCTGGAGGGGTGGACCCAGCATAGGCTGCCCAGGTTTGTGTCTCCCTAGTACACTGCAGTTGGTGGGAACACCTAGCTGGTGCAATTCAAACAAACTGTAACTGATAAAGAAACTGGGCCTACTATATACACTTGTATAAAAGGAACAAAAAATATGGGAAGAAGGAGAAACAAGAAAGTGTCCTCGGCCCCCAATCCTTAGAAACATGCAATATCAGACACAGCACCAATAGACATAAAGCGCTATCTCCAGAGCCTCATAGATGAGTTCAGGAATGAAGTTATTAATGGCCTGAAGCAAGATATGAGTAGAATAGTTAGAGGAATGCTAAGCACCGCCCAAGAAAAAGCAGATGGTGGAATGGAAGAACAGAAAAAAAGGGGAGAATTGTTTGATGGAGAAAATAGAGAAAACATAGAATACGTGAAGCAGGTTCAAAGAGATTACCAAGAAACTAAAAACTCTATCAAAAGCTGGCATAACAGCTTGAAAGAAACTAAGGATAGATTATCTGAACTGGAGGGCAGATTTGTAATATGGGAGCATGAAATGAAAAACTTCTTTAAAATAACAAAAAAACAGCAACAATACAAAGGCTAGAAGATGATAAGAGGATCTATAACTTAAGAATTAAGAACATAAAAGAAGAAGTAGGGACACAAACAAATGGACTACAAAAGCTATTCACAGAAATAATCCAAGAGAATTTCCCTAATTTAGCAAATGGTAAAGATACTCAGATGTATGAGGCATACGGGACCCTAGCCACCTACAACCTAAACAGAGCTACACCCAGGCGTATAATAATCAAAATTCCAGACATCCAATATAAGAACAGAATATTAAAAGTCGTCAGAGACAAGAAACAGATCACTTACAAGGGAACACCCATCAGAATTACAGCAGACTTCTTGGCACAAACCATCAAATCACGAAGAGCATGGAGGGAAATAATTCAAGCTTTGAAAGATAATAACCTCCAGCCAAGATTGATATATCCTGCACAACTATCCCTAGAAATTGATGGAAAAACAAGGTGCTTCCAGGATAAAGAGGAACTAGGGGAATTTGCAACCACCAGTCAACTCTACAGAGAATTCTGTGGGATATTCTAAAAAAGGAAAATACCAAGATTCCAGAAATAGTGGCAGAGAGGCCACAATGAATGGAGCAGAAAGCAAAATGAAGAAGACAAACTGACAACAAACGACAGAAAAAGAGCTCAACAGAAATGAGGCAGAGAAGATTGGATGATAGGAACAGCTATTTTGGAGAAAACAAGACATCATAATAGCTAGTGCTGATTTAGTATCATCTTGTTTTGAAGTCCCATCAAACTTGTATTCTTCTGTCTCCATCAGTCTTAAAAGGTTGTATCTTATTGGATTTTATTATATATGATAAGTAAAAACTTTTATAGACAAGGAGATTATACAGAAACCATTGTTCATTTTCTGTTAATTGGTTCTAAATACCCTGTAATAATGTCATTCTCTTGAATGGTTTTATAGTGTCTTGATATGTTTGGTGCTATAGTATACGAAGTTATACTCAAAGATTTTAAGGAAAGAGACACTATGGTAACTATTTTTATGTCAGGATATCTTGTGGTGAAACACTATTTTGTTTAAATGGTTATGTTTTGACCTGTGCTGTTCTGTTGTTATGCCCTCTTTTATCTCAATCCCTTTTTTTATTATTTACTTTTTTCTTTTTATCTTTTTAATTAAGGGAAAATAAAAAATAGCAGGATACATTATAGTAACCTACTTTGATTTCCTATTAACTTGACTTAAAATCCTTATTGCCCTCACCATCTTGTTTTGACTGATTTTCCCCTATTCTGCTTTGCTTGATAGTACCAAGTTCGAAAGTATAGGCAAAACTGTGAAGACAATAAGATTCATTATGATGCCCATTCCGGTTGACTATTGTCTTCTTTTAAAGTCCTGTAATGTCTCCAATGCTTTGGTTTTATTCTTTACTGTTTTGTTCAATTTTATTATAACTGGCAATTCTTCTTAAAATAGCAAGAGGCAGTATGGTAACCATTGTTGATCACCTTGTATTTTGTTTTTACATTATCTATTATGTCCATCCTTTTGATTTGACTGACTCTGTTCTGATATGTCGCATTTGGTTTTACTTTCTTCAAAAAAAGTAATAAGAACTGTGGGAGTAATAAAACCCAAAATGTGTAATTGTCATTGTACAAAAGAAAAGAAAAGAAAGTGCTCTAAAGGTTATAACTGCATATATGTTTAAGTGTATAAGATAGATAACCATATTACTGAGTTTTTTGGATCATTGAACAAAACTGTTTGCACTCTCACTGTTTGAAAGTCCACTTTATGTGCTTCAATTTTGTAACTTGAACAACTATTTCTAAGATGAGAATATGTAACCTATTAACTAGTGATTTCTTATTGTTTATTTTTAAAATTTTGTATTACTTGGGGCTGGGGATTTAGCTCAGCGGCATAAGCGCCTGCCTTGCAAGCAGGCAGTCGTGAGTTTGAGCCCTGGTACCGATAAAAAGGAAAAAGACAAAAAAATTTTTTTTGTATTTTTGTACCCTTTTTCTGTTTTTTTCTTTAGTAAAAAAAAAAAAATAATGCCATTGTAACTGTCAGTCCCTGATATTAAGTGAAAATTGCAAAGGCTTGAGGGATTTGAGGAAATGCCCCTCAGTTAGTTATTAGAGTTTGCTTAAAACTGGCTCTTTCCTCCCAGCTGGTGCAAGCCATTTAACAGATTCCAGTCCCTGCGACTAGAAAGCAAGTGTGAGAATTTCTAGGAGTCATAGGATATTGCCTGCTTTAGATTATAGACTCACAAGAGCAGGCTTTTAAGCAACTAAAATCAGCCTTAACAGAAGCTCCAGTTTTGGCTCTGCCAAAGTTGCAAAAACCTTTTTCCCATTATGTTGATGAAAAGCAAGGGATACCAAAAGGAGTACTGACCCAGAGTTTAGGACCATGGCAAAGGCCTGTTGCCTACCTTTCCAAGAGACTTGATAATGTGGCAGCTGGATAACCCTCCCGCCTTGCCTGCAGGTGATTGCCTCGGTGGCCCTCTTGATGAAAGAGGCCCAAAAGTTGACATTTGGACAAAAACTTTTAATTATTTCTTCTCATTCACTGGAAACTCTTATTAAGGCTCTACCAGATCGATGGCTGTCTAACTCCCGAGTTATGCACTATCAGACGCTGCTCCTGGATCCAACTACTATCAGCTTCAAGGAGACAGCAGCCTTGAATCCTGCTACCCTGCTGCCTGATGATGACCCCTCCTTGCCTCTCCACAATTGTATTGAGGTCATTGATCATGTCACAAGACTTCGACCAGATTTGACAGACGAGCCACTGTCCGGAGTTCCATTGTATTTCTCTGATGGAAGCAGTCACATCTATCAAGATAGCAGGTCATGGGAGCTGCTGTGATGGACTCTCAGATTCTTTTTTTGTTTTGTTTTGTTTTGTCGGTACCGGGGATTGAACTCATGACTGCCTGCTTGCAAGGCAGGCGTTTATGCCACTGAGCTAAATCCCCAGCCCTGGACTCTCAGATTCTATGGGAATAAATCTTGGAGCCAGGAACATCGGCCCAATGGGCTGAACTCATTGCCCTCACTGAGGCCCTCAAGTTGTCAGACTGATAGCAGATATGCATTTGCTACTGCCCAGGTTCATGGAACCATTTGCAGGAACAAGGTTTATTGACTTAAGGGGGCCAAAAGATCAAAAATGCTCCCCAAATTTTGGATTTGTTAGCTGCCATTTGGATGCCAAGGGAGGTGGCTATTAAATAATCTAGCAGACGCTGCTGCCTGAAAAGCAGCCACAAAATCAGTGGGGATTGAGACAGCCCCGACATTGCTGCTGATTCCATTTACTCTGTCAGAGCCCTTTTGCACTCAAAAAAACTTACATTTGGCAGCTCAACTCCAAGCAAAGCCTGGTATCCCTGGAGGCTGGTACCAACTGCCTGATAAGGGAGTCCTCCTCCCCGAGGTCTTGGGACGAGAATTCATCCAACAAGCTCATCAGTCCACTCACATGGGAGGATAAAAACTCTCTGCTCTTTTTGAGATTGTTTCTTTATCCCTCAGTTATTGAAGCTTACTCAGACTGTGAGCCTTAGATGCCCTCAGTGCCAGTTGGTGAACCCAAAGCAACCGCAACAAATGGAAACCACTCGTTATCATGGGACTATGCCTGGAAAACATTGGGAAATAGAGTTCACAAAAATGGGAAAGCCTGGACTTTAAGGGAATGAGTGCTTATTAGTAATGGTAGATAGCTTTTCTTACTAAGTTTTGAGCCAGCCCTGATAGCAGTTTCCCTGATTTGGCCTCCCTTTATCCATGGGGTTTGACAATGGCCTGGCTTTCATAGCCCAGATAACTCAAAAAACTAACCCAAGCTTTGCAGATTGATTGGAAACTCCATTGTGCTTACTGGCTTTAAACTTCAGGACAAGTAGAAAGGATAAACCAGACTTTAAAAATGATAATAACTAAGATAGCCTTGAAAACTGGTGAGAACTGGGTGAGTCTCCTTCCTTTTGCCCTCTTGCGTGCACGATGTACCCCCTATGTTGCAGTTGTTTCCCCTTTTGAAGTTCTATATGGGAAACCTCCTCCTCTTATTCCTAAGATTTCTAGAAAAATCTAGCTGATCTGGCTAATCAAGATCTTGTTAAGTTCCTCCAGGCCCTTCAGCTAGCTCTGACTTCCATCCACTGGTTATTCAAAGAACAACAACCTCTGCCTGCAGCCCATCCTGAGGATGAACGTCCTGCAGTGAAACCTAGGACACTAGTCCTCATCAAGAGACATCACTGTGAGTCTCTCAAACCATGGTGGAAAGACCTCTACACTGTGGTCCTCAGCACTCCGACAGCTGTCAAAGTCGCTGAAAAGCTTGCCTGGATTCATCATTGCCATTTCAAGCCAGTTCCGGTCTCTGACAGCGATCAACCTACAGATAAGTGGGCTGTTGTTCTCTCCAAGGATTCTTTTTTTTTTTTTTTTTTTTTTTTTTTTTGTCTTTTTCCTTTTTACCGGCACCGGTATTGAACTCATGACTGCCTGCTTTACAAGGCAGGTGCTTATGCCGCTGAGCTAAATCCCCAGCCCCCCTCCAAGGATTCTTCAAAGCTTAAAATTGCCAAATGTATCTGATAATCTTGTTCTTAGGTGTTCTTCCTTATGGAGACCCCAAGGAGATACCTTGTAACCCACTGTTTAAAACTTAGAAAATTATTGGTAGCCAATGCTACTGTCCATGGGATAATTAAGATAGATTTGTATGTCCTATTAAATAACATCCCAGCAAAAATTACACAAGAGAAAATATTGTTCAGTCCACATGCCATGCTGCAGAAATGGCTACTAATAGAGACCTGCAGGAACCTACATAGTCAAAAGAAATTATAGTTTGCTGGCTGATGTCTTTGCACCCAAAAGCAACACTCTGATCACAGGTGTTCACAGTCCATAGAGACAAAATATTTTTGTAGACATTGGGGTTGTGAATCTATATCTCCTTGTCAGGAAAATAAAGGGGGGTATTATCTTTTCCTCACTCTGGAGACCCCATCTTCCATTCTCCTCCACTAGACTTCCTGCTCCTGAGACCTGTTTGCCCTCTGCAATTTCTGCGCCATCTTTAGACCCCTTCTTGCCTCTGGACATTGCTTATGGTAAACCAACTTGTAAATTCCTGTGCAGATGACACCTCTTGTTGGTGGGATGCTAGGCCCCTGCTCAATGTACAGGGTACCCCAGGAACCTGTGTTTACTCTGCCTCCTACTCACTGCACACTTCCCCTTATGCTGCGCTCTGTAATCTTACCTCTTCAGCTTTGATTTATACTTTTTCTTATCCTGCTAATCAGCACCTTGTTGCTCCCAGTGGAGCCTAGTTTGCCTGTACTTCTGGTATAACTCCTTGTTCCATGTATCACCTGTTCACCCAGTGCCCTGAGCTTTGCATCTTAGTCCATATCTTTCCCCAAGTGTATTGGTACTCTGGAGATAATGGTAGGAGTCACTTGTTCCCTACCCTTGACTTAAAGAGTCCAGTCTGAGGGAAGAGAAATCCTGTACTCTTACCTGCATTACTGAAAATTGAGATAACAAGGTCAATAGGTTTAAGAGTGTCCAGCCTAATAGTTAAAAGATCAAAATTATAGACACTTAAGTGCACTCATTGACCAAGATCTAGCAGCCCTCAGTGACTCTGCCTCCAAATTAGATGATTCTTTAAGTTCACTGGCTGAGATGGTTTTACAAAACCGGTGGGGTCTAGATCTCCTGTTCCTAAAGAAAAGAGACCTCTGTCTGGCATTAGGAAAAAACTGTTGCTTGTATGCCAGTTATTCTGGGGTTATCTGACAAAGTATGGCCAGCTTTAAACACGAATGAGAACAAGCCAGACAGGCTGAACAGAATTGATATAAATGATGGTTTTCTTTATCTCCCTGGTTGACAACATTAATCACAGCAGCCTCCAGACCTCTGTTAATCTTACTTACTTGTTTAACAATTGGACCTTGCATTATAAACAAATTAGTAAATTATGTCAAAGATCGATTCAAACAATAAAACTCATGGTTTTTTTTATTTAAAGAAAGATTAAACAAAACAGAAAATAGGTAGAAATAGTGCATACATTCAGAGAAAAAAAAGAGTAAGAAATCACTAGTTGATGTTGTCGTTTTACAAATAGTTGTTCAAGGTACAAAAATGGAACATGTAAAGTGGGAATTCAAACCAGGAGACTGCAAAAAGTTCTAATCAACTGTCCAACAAAAACTTAGTAACATGGTTGTCAATCCTATACATTTAAACATACATGCAGTTATCCATATCTTCATTTTTGTTTAGATTAAACGAACTAAAGCAGGTTAAAATCATTTTGAACAAAGAATAATAGTATTGCTGGATTTCACTTCATGACACTTCATGATCAGCACTGGGTACTGTAGTGTCTTCTTTTTAAAACTGAATTTAAAGAAAGACTAAAAAAACAGAAAACGGGTAGTAATAATACATACTTTCAAAGAAAAATAAACAGTAAGAAATCACTAGTTGATGATTACAGATTGTCTTCTTACAAATAGTTATTCAAGATACTAAATTGGAACATATAAAGTGGGGATTCAAACAGTGAGACTGCAACCAGTTCTGTTCAACTATCCAACAAAAACTTAGAAATATGGTTATCAATCCTCTACGCTTAAACATATATGCAGTTACCCATATCTTCAATTATGTTGACTTTCAATAAACCCAAGCAGGCTAATATCACTCTGAACAAAGAATAACATTGTTGCTGGGTTTCGAATTATGACACTCCAGGATTAGCACTGGGTATTTTAGTGTCTCCTTTTCTTCAAAGTATCTGTTCATTTCATCAGTTGTCATAAGATCAGTTCTCGTAAATTGTTTATAGATTCTACACATGCATGGGTCTTAACATGTATTTTTTTTTTAAAATTTTGAAAGTAGCAATTGTGCAACAGTGTAAGACAGAACAAAGCCAATCGAGACAATGCTGTGAAATTGGTACAGGATTTCACAGTAGGATACTGGGATAGTAGTACTAAGTACTATGGTATATCACTTTAATTTAACAATAGCTATCCAGTCAATTACGTATTATTAAATCAAACCAAAAATAGAACACTGTAAAACGAATTGAGAATACTGAATAGAGTAAAAGAAATATAACAAAAAGTGAAAATAACCTATGCCTTCAAACAGAAGATAGAAGGAAATCCCCCATATTTGCTATACTGCTTATGGTCATCCTCCCAAGAGACGTTGAAATATCTATCCCCAGTAGGTAAGGGGGAGGGGGCAGGTGGAAGAAGGGTGCTTGATTTTCAACTCCTGTGGAAGTTGGCTCACAGGTAATGGTTTTCCTCCAGGCCCAAACTGCAGGTGCTTATCAAGAGGGCAGGTGAATAAGCTGCCTGAATCCCTCCATGGCCAGAACTCTGGAACTCTGGAACTCTGGAACTCTGTTCTCCTCATGGCCCACGTTGCCTAAAACTCACGGTTTTAAAGACATAGTTTATGAACAAATACCACTGCTTGAAAATCCCATGAGCCAATGATTTGGATCTTTGACAAAAATTAGTGGGGAATGTTATACTAAGATGCTGAAAAATTAAAATAATTGATTAAAAGGTAATTAGCAAAAATAGTTAAAAGGATAGTTATTAGCAGTATTGTCATTCTGTACTGAGCTCGTTACCCTAGTAACCAAGTGCTAACCACATAGTTATAGATTAACTGACTGCGTTGTTATGCTATTCTGTAAGCGTCGCCCCTCCAAGTAACCTCTGTGCTATGTCAACCTTTGTTCCCCTTGTAAGAGACAGATGATGCTGTGTCAACCATTGTTCCCTTTATGAGAGACAAATGTTCCTGGAATTGGCAGACGAGGGGCTATGAATTGGCTAACCACCCACTGTGAAATGCCTCTGACCTCAAGCAAAGGGGAACAAAGGCCTACCTTGTTTCTGTTTCTCATCACTATGTACTTCATGATCAATGAGCTAATCATAAACGAACTATAAAAATCAGTCATAATTCTAACTCAGTTACACAGCTTTGCAAATTCTATCTGCACTGTGTCGCTGGGCCAGCTAAAATAAAAGCACTTCTTTTAAAAAGATGTCTTGCCCTGTTTATCATCTTGGGGTTCTTGCCCCACTTTTCATCATGGGGCCTTGTTTTGTGGGTGGGTTACAACACTGACAAGGGGAGGTGGACAGAGAGAGCCCTTTGGTCTAGATATCTGCATCACCCAGGGCGCTGAAGAGAGATCCCTTCATCTTCAGGGGGCTGCTTAAAGGACAAAGGGGATGAATTTGCTGCATGCAAAGCAGAAACACGACCAGCTCTAAGGGTGCCAAACTGTTGGCCTGCGGTGGCCTCACCTTCCGGTCTGGATGCACTCAGCCATTCATTCTGGGTGAGAACCTGGTCTCCCCAGCATGCTCAATAATAAACCTCCTTGAAGCACATGATCAACACTGGATGTTGCTCATTTCCCTGACAACAACACTGCTGTGGGGCTCGGGAGGGCCCTGGGGTGGTGGCCTTAGGCCACTGTTCCACCTTTTACCTGGCTGGCAGTTGTCCCACAGAGGTTGACCTGTGCACCCCAGAGATGACAGACCTGCTTGTGTCAAAGGTGGGACTAAAGTCTGGGGTTTTTTTTCTTTTTTGGTACTGAGGATCAAACTCATGACTTTGTGTTTGCCAGGTAGATACTAACGGGACTGAAGTCTGAGGGCTTTGCTCTCTGGGATAGTCCCAGGAATAGGATGTCAGTGTTCCATAAAAAATGTCACCAGTGAGTGCCCCTTTGATTTATATGGCTTTTAATAAATTACAGATTCCTTTACAGGTTCTTTGTGAAACAGGCAAGAAAGAGTATTTTCATGTGCATTTACAGATGCCAAGAACTCAGAGGAGTGAATCAACTTTCCCAGGATCAGAGGGTTAATAAGTATCAGTGCTCAGAGAGGAGTGAGGGCTCCTGATGCCCTTCTGCAGGGATGGCACAAAGTCCCATGGCTCCTTGCCACCTCCACACCAAGCCTAAGCACCCCACCTCTCTGGTCCTAGTGTTGTTTTCTTCCCACAAATTCTGAAAATAGAAGGAAAGAAAAGCTACCAAACTGTTTCCAAAATGGCTGCACCAGGTGAGCACCAGTGGTGAATGAGTTCTAGTTGCCCTGCATCCTTACCAGTACTTTAGGGGATCAGTCTTTTCAATTTTAGCCAATCTAGTAGCTATGCAGTGGTAGCTTACTGGCATTTTATCTGTATTTTCCTAATGATTAATGTGATACCAATCTCAAAAGACTGAGTAAAGTGGAATGATCTCCACATGGTAAAGAACCTTTACACAAACCCTGCAGCAGACAATATGCTTAATGGTGAAACAGCAAATGCTTTACCCTTGAGACTGCGACCAAGGCAAAGATGTCCACACTAGTTACCTATTCAGCATGCAGGTTCTAGCCAGTGCTATAAATTAAGAAAAAGAAATAAAGATATCCATATTGGGGAGGAAGAGGTAAAACTGTCTTCATTGATAGATGGCATGATTATATAGAAAATACAATGGAATTCCCAAAAGAGCTACTAGAACTGATAAACGAGTTCAACAAGTTAGCAAGATGTAAGATTATGTACAAAAACCAGCTGTAAGTCAGACATGGTGGCACATACCTGTTATTCCAGCACTCTGGGAGGCTGAGGCAACAGGACTAAGAGTTCAAATTCATCCTGGATACTTAGTGACATAGGGAGATCCTGTCTCAATATAAAAAATAGGAAAGGGTGGTATAGCTCAGTGCGAAGGCTCTGGGTTCAACCCTTGGATGCATACATGTACCATGTGCATGCATAAAATTGTATTTCTATTTGTTTGCAGTGCACAATAAAAAATAGAAACAAACTGGGTGTGGTAGCACATACCTGTAATCTCAGCACTCAGGAGGCTGAGGCAGGAGGATTGCCACAAGTTTTGTGGCATAATGTGTTTAAGCCCTGCCTGAACTACATGGTGAGACCCTGTCTCAAAAATAACTAAAAAATAAAAATGAAACAAAGCAAAATCTTAAAAAATTAAAAAAAAAGATGTGCATAGATTAAGAGACATACTCCAGCATGAGTAAGGTTTCATGATAAGTAACATAATGTATCACCTATATTTGTTTTTTAGGAGTATGTCTATTATTCTAATTGTATGAATTTATTACATTAAAAATATTTACTTAGATGTCGAAGACTACCATTGGCATCACCCCATAAAGTCCTTTTGTTTTCCAGCAATTCCAGTCTCCTAATGAATTAGTGGGTAGTAAGCAGCACCTATGAAGTAGTGGGAAGTCTCCCGGTTTTTTTAATTGGTTTGGTAGGGAAACCAGGGGAGGAATTAAGTACTCTATTTTAAGAGGAATCAGCATGCCACTTATTTCTGGTTTTGTGATGTAGTCTTAATGTTTGCAGTTTTTGGGTTCATTTTGGTTTTTATTTTTTGGTATTGGGGATTGAATTTATGACCCAGTGCTTCCCATGCAGGCCCTGTGCTTAGTCTTGTGTTTATTAAATCTTAGAGTCAGAAAACATTGTTCATCAGCACTGGTTTTCAAAAATATTACACATTTTCATTTCTAAATTGTAATGAGCTTTTATTTTTATTTTTGGTGCTAGGGATCAAACTCACGACTGTGTACTTGCAAGGCAGGCGCATATGCTGCTGAGCTAAATCACCTCTGTAATGAGCTTTTTTTTTTTTTTTTTTTTTTTTCCCGTTTTTGTTTTTATCGGTACCAGGGATCAAACTCATGACCACACACTTGTAAGGCAGGTGCTTATGCCCCTGAGCTAAATTCCCAGCCCCTGTAATGAGCTTTTAAAGGAAGGTCATAGAGACCACAACAGAGACTACAAATTGAAAGTCCAAATTTGGGCCAGGGTTTAGCTCAGTGGCATAAGTACTTGCCTGGCAAGCACAAGGTCCTGAGTTCAATCCCTAGTACCAAAAAAAAAAAAAGAAAAGAAACTCCAAATTTATTTATTTATTTTGGAGTTTTGAGACAGGGTCTTGCTATATAGTTCAGACTGGTCTTGAACTCACTATGTAACTTACCCTGCCTCAAATTCATAGTGAGCCTCCTGCCTCCCAACTGCTGGGATTGTAGATATGTCCCACTGTGCTTGGCAGTTATAATTAAGTCTGGGAACACTGAAATCTTTTTTTTTTTTTTTTTTGTATTATTGAGACAGGGTTTTTCTATGTAATTCAGGCTGGACTTCAACTCACTTTGTAGCCCAGGCTGGCCTTGAATTCATAGTGATCCTCCTGCCTCAGCTTCTTGAGTGCTGGGATTACAGGCATGCGCTACCATACCTGTCCAGGAAACATTAAAATCTTGTTAAAATCATTAGCAGAGAAGAATGACTTTAATAGTGGTCCATATTATATCTGCTGGAAGAACTGTGCAGAAAGAATTATATTCCACTTCTCAAAAACTACAGACTTGGGCCTGGGGATTTAGCTCAGTGGCATAAACGCCTGCCTGGCAAGTGCAAGGTCCTGAGTTCAATCCCTGGTACCAAAAACAAAACAAAACAAAACAAAACAAAACAAAACAAACTACAGACTTTACAGAAAATGGTAAAGGAAATTTTGCCTGGGCATGGTGGCACGTGCCTGTAATTCTAGCACTTGGGAGGCTGTGAGGCAGGAGGATCCCTGCAAATTTGAGGCCAGCTGGGGCTACAAAATGAGTTGAAGACCAGCCTGAACTGCATTGTGAGACTCTGTCTAAAAATAAGAAAAAGAGGGCCGGGGTTTAGCTCAGTGGTGTAAGCACCTGGCTGGCCTCTAACTTGAGTGTACAGTTCCATGAGTGTTCGCAAATGACCACAGCTCTGAAGCACAAACCCTTAACGAGATATATAGTCTTTCTTTTCTTTTTTTTTTTTTTAAGTTTTTTCTTCTCTATGCTATTTACTTTTTTTGAATTGATACATAGTATTTCCATCATTTAAAAGTTTCCTTCTAATATTTCTTATTTAGTCCCTGCTCTGACAGAAACAAATGTTTTCCTTTGTTTCACCACAGATTTGTTTTGTTTGTTGTAGAATTTAGTGTAAATGGTTAACTGGCTTTTAAACCAAACTTACAGCAATACTTATGTTAGACTTCATTGCCTCACTGGTTTACTGATCATGTTTAATCCTGTTATGATGTCTTATCCCCACCTCCCCCTCCCGACCTCCCTCCCCTCTACTTTTTGTTTTTGGAGACAGAATTTTGCTATGTAGCCCAGGCTGGCCTTAAGTTTGTGGTGATCCTCCTGCCTTAGCCTCACAAGTGCTGGGATTACAGATGTGAGCTGCCACACTTGGATCTTCTCTGTTTTTGTATTTTGGTTCCTTTCCAGATAATTTGTGTGTTCAAATATTTTGTTTTCAAGAAGGTTTGTGGGCAATATATTTTCTGAACCCAGGTGTATAAGAGAATGAATTCTGCTGCCTCTACTGATGGACAGTGGCTTGCCTGGCATAATTCATAACTTGGTGCCACTGTCTGCTGGTATTTCTGTTGCAGAGTTTGAGGTCACCTTGACTTTTGTTCCTTTGCAGGTAACCTGCTTTTTTCCTGTCTGGATGCTTTGGATATATATTCAAATTCTGGTCTTAAAAAGAAAAAAAAAAAAAAACCTGTGGCCTGTTTTTTCCCTGTAAAGCATTATCAAATGAGATGGAAATTTAAATGGCTCGTCCATCCAAGTGTTTGCTGCATCCTGACACAGTCACCTTGAGCATTTGGTCTGAAACACTTCAGGGGTGGTGCTTATGTCAGATGTCTTTGGAAGATCCTCTTAGCTTGAGGAGCTGGTTTCTTTTCCTGAGCGTGGATTTGGGTTTTAGAAACAACTAAGAGAAATTTGTTGGTGAATTCTACTGAAGGGGACAAGATGAAGGATGCATCTTTTGGCTAGAAAGGATAGTGCCTCTAATTGGAAAAACTCTAAAAATTTCCCAAGTTATTTCTTAGAGAGGCATCTTTAAAATTGCTTTAGTTGGCATTTGTTTTATTCCCTTGTGACTTGATAAACCGGGGGTGACTGGGAGTATAATAACGTTTATTACTGTGGCTGTTACTTTCGTGGCCTAATTCCAGGTGTGCTTGGAGGCTCTACGTGGCAGTCCCTGAACCTTAGCATGTGCAGCTCATCCTGCCTGATGTCCCTGCTTGTGGCTTGAATCCCCATAATTTGGGTAAAGGGCACCCCTTCTACATTCCTGAAGTCTCCCCAGTGTGTGCTTTCTTACTTCTCCACCCTGGGGCAATTACGGAAAATTTTTTTCTTTTGACTCTTTAGTGCCTGGCCATATAGTAGGTCTAATAGATGCGAAAATGAAAAAAAATTGTATTAGGAAACAATACGATGTTCTAAACTTACTGTCTTGAAGTAGCTGACATTGATTTGGACTTTAAAGTCCTGGTATGTTTGAAGCCTAAGCATGTTGACTCCTGTTATATTACTCTTATTGTATACTGTAGTGTGCTGGAAAACATTTAACAGTTGGATCTCTGAAATAAGAAAAATAAAGGCCCTGATTTGTAGCATTTGACTATTTCTATAGCATAAATACTTTCACTGCAGCTAATGTCAAGCTATCAAAGTGGTATCATTCGGCTAGTGAAATTCCTGAACATTTAAAACGTGGCTCTTGCAAGCCATAGAAGCCAGCTCCAGTGTACCACTGTTAAAACTCTACCCCTCTTTGTTTTTCCATAATTGCCTAGTTCATTTAGGTGGCCCTTCTGCTGTTGTACAGCATGTCTATGGACTGTATAGGTATTTTGTCACTTATACCTAGAATCTGATTGTTATTTTCATCCTCATTTTATTGTTGGTAACAACCCTTGGCAATAAGGACTTGGCCCAGGTGGCAGAGCTTTCCTGTCTGTGCAGGGCTCACTCTCTGTCTGGAGTTCCCTCACTGAGGCCCAGCACCATGGGGGACCAGACAGAGCCTTGCTCAGTCTGTTGTTCCCTGCTACTGAGGGGACCCAAGGGCTCCCTGCTTACCACCAGCTCACGTGCTCACACAGGGGTCCAAGACATCTGTTGGTGACCCAGTTCTGACAAATGGTGGCATTTATTTTGTTCACTTGTGACCCAATAAACTGGTAACTGGGAGTGTAGCAACTTTTGTTATCACTGCCATCATTTTCATTGGCCTGCTTCCAGGTCTGTGTGGTGCCTCTGGCTGACAGCCAAGTGAAGCAAGAGACCCCTTCCCAGTTAGGGCTTAGTGCTTTTCTTCTAGGGGAGTCCAAGGAGCATTCAGTCAAAGGTGGGTTCCTTGGGAGCCCAAGATAACAGCAGTGACAGTTTCTCAGGAGGGGAGAGTGGATCTGCTGCTTGCTCCATTATTATGTTTCTCATGACTTCGAGTTTGGGAGCTTGTGGAAGGTGTGCTTTAGGGACCGTGTGACATTCTGAGGGACCCTCGCTGAAAGTGGGACATCACAGAATGTGAGCGTCATAATGGATCTCAGCAATCTAGCTCCACACCTACAGGTACCGAGTTAGGGTCAAACAGTGGCTAATAGCGATGCCATGACTGGAGCCCAGCACTGTTGACTCCCTGTTCAGTGCCCTCCTCCTTGCTGAGGGTCTCTGGGACAGCACAAACCCATGCTCTTTTTAAGAGATGGCAGAGAAGGCTCAGCCCAACCCCTGAGAACTTGGCCTATTCCAGGCTTCTTGGCTCTTTCCCACCCTCTCTGAGAAGGCCAGGCCACCTGCCTATGTTACTTGGCCTGCTTATATGACGCAAGCTGCACCAGAAGGAAGAAACAACAGTCACTTCCCAGAAGGGAATAATTCTGTGTGTTGGGGACGAAGGGCTGGGAGAGATGGTGCAGACTTGGACTTGCTGTTCTTTGGAGGCTGAGGCAGGGTTGCTTGTGGTGGATGACCCTGTCCTTCACCACGGCTGCTGTACCTCTGGCATGAACAGTGTCTGCTGAGTGAAGAGATTCCCAGCAATGGTTCTCCTCTGAGACACGTCTGGTGAGTTTCCAGGCATCTTCAGATCAGAGCCAGTGATAGCTTTGGCATCTGCTGCAGGGACTAGCTCATCCTGCAAGACGGTTGGGAGGCCTCAGGACAGCTGGCTTGGGCTGGACATTGTTCTTGCAGATCTGGGATGTTCCAGGAACAGTGCTATAAATCTTGTTGTGAATTGGACAGTTGAGCCAGGAAGGGCGGGGAGCCAGGGCCTTGGGTCCATTTGGCAAAGTCACCATCAAACCTACTCTCCCTAAGAGAGCACCAGACAGGGAGGGGCTCAGAGTCTCACTGGGCAGGGCTGATGGGCACAGTGGATTGTGGAGGATCCTTACGGGGTGGCATGACATGTTATGACACATTTTTCTCATGTTACTTCATTTGATTTTTGCAATAGTCCTTGTCTTGTTCTTATTTTATTTTTATTTTTTATTTTTGGTTTTTTTGAGACAAGGTCTTACTATGCAATTCAGGCTGGCTTTGGGCTCACTTTATAGCCCAGGCTGGTCTCAAACTTGCAAGGATCCTCCCACCTCAGCCTCTTGAGTGCTGGGATTACAGGAGTGCACCACCACACCCGGCACTTGTTCCCATTTTAAAACTTGTTCCCATTTTAAAATTGCAGAAACGAGGACACAGGTAAAGGGACTTTACCCAGCACGTTCCATAGTCAGGCTTGATTCCTGCTTGCAGTACCTGGGAGATCTAGAACAAGTTAGGCCCCCTGTCTAAGCCTGGATTTGCACCCTTGTAATGGGAATAACGCTCCTGATTGTAAATGATTCGCAGGTAGTGTAGTGCTTGCCTATAGCTGGAGCTCCATGAGTAGGACTTTTTTCTTTTCCCTTGGATCCAGATCACACAGAGAAAAACAGTGGAGTTGGCCCTAGAGTTGAACTTTAAAAAAAAATTTTAGATTTCTTTTTTGGGGAATACTGGAGATTGAACTCATGACCTTGTGCTTGCCAGGTAGGCACTTATGCCACTGAACTCAATCTCTGGCCCCCCAATTTTTTTAATTTTAAAGGGAGTGGGGCTGGGATTTAGCTCAGCGGCATAAGCGCCTGCCTTGCAAGCGCATAGTTGTTAAGTTTGATCTCTGGTACTGATAAAAAAAAATTTAAAGGGAGTAGAATAGAACAATAAAATGAAACAAAATGTAACAATGAGAACACCGTATTACATTATTGCATATTGCATTATTCCTCTAAATAGGTGTTCAGACTACCAGTTTGCAAAGTCAGTAAGAGGCTTAGATTGTTTCTTTACTTCAATTGTTATCATCTCCGCCTACATTGCGCTGAATCAACTGATTGCTTTTCGTGGGGGTGGTGTGGTGTGGGGGCATGGGTGTAGGGGTTGGGAGGGTGTCTTCAGCCCATGTGCCAGCTAATGGGGTGGGGGGTGGGGTGGGGCAGGGGCAGGGTGGCTTCCTTGCTGGTTCTCCCCTGGCTGGTGCAGCCTATCATTGAACTTCTATTACATTTCTAGTGCTTAAAATATTTCTCTTCATAGCCAGGCATGGTGGTACATGCCTGTAATGCCAGAATTTGGAAGGCTGAGGTAGGCAGATCACTGTGAGTTTGAGACCAGCCTAGGCTACACAGTGAGCTCAAGGCCAGCCTGAACTGCAGAGTGAGACCATGTCTCAAAACACACACACACACACACACACACACACACACACACACTTCCCCTCACCTTATGTAAGGTAAGGTTAGCATTTTTTTGAAAAGCAGTTTTCTTAAGTAACAAATTGTTTTTTTAAGAAAGAAAAGCTGAGCATGGTTCTGCATGTCATAATCCCAGCACTCTGGGAGTCTGGGGCAAGGACATGACAAGCTGAAGCCCCACTTCCCAATTTAGACCTTGTTTCAAGAAGGGGCTGAGGGTGGGAACTGGGAATGTGGCTTAATGCCTAGGCTCAGGCCTCAGTAGCATAAAAAAAAAAAAAAAAAAAGCTCTGAATGTGTGAACAAAGGGCGGAATGCTGGGGACGAGCCTATGTAGACTGTATTCAGGCTGGTTTTCCTGGGACTTGCTTTCCCCTGCTTCTACAAGCAGGTCCTCCAGGGGCCTGCCTGGAAATTTCTCCTACTTGCTTTAGAAGTGGACCTTAAATATGGGCTCACTAATGGCAGTCTAAGCCCACCTTGAACTGGGAAGGGGTGATAAGCCAGAATCAGCTCTGAGCCAGATTTACCTGTGCCCTTTGGAAGGTCTGGGGTCCATAGTCATTTCTCAGCACGCCCCAGGACCCGAACCCTTTCCTACTATGGCACAAGGCCAGATGTAGTTTTTATTTGACTATGGTGGTGAATCTGGGAGATTCATACTTTGGATGTAAAGGTTGTACAAGCACAAGTCAGGTGCAATTCAAGCTTTGGTTATACCTGGTTTCCTCTTGTCAATCATTCTTTACTTTTGTGATATCTGGTGGAACTGAACTTGACCTGCTCAAAAATGATAGTCAGTTATGAACAGCTCCTATTAGGCCAAGCTGATTTCACCAATTCATCCATCATCCACCTATCCACCATCCATCCATCCTACCACTGTGGATGAGTAAGTTTGTATAAGGTTGAACAAAGCCCAGTCCTTGCCTCTGATGAGTTCACAAATCAGTTGAGAATGACAAGAAAATAACACCACTAGCATGTGTTGCTAGTAACTTAAATATACAGGGAGGGTGAGGTGACAGGAAAGTAACTTGAGGAGTCTATGGAACTGGGTGTGTGACTCCTGCAAGCCACGCCGATCAAGGTGACAGCTGCTGCCATCAGGACCCACCCAGGCGTGACAGGAGATGAAGGGAGCTTGGGGCCTGACAGCATCACCTCATGCGTACCCCAACCCCGACCCCCTTCAGGGTAGCAGCTCATTTGGGCCTCGGTTTCCCCCTCTGTTTACATCGCAGGGAGGGCCTGGACCTCAACTAGTGCTGGCCAGGATGGGCAGTCATCTCCATATCCTGGCACCATGATGCCCTAACAGGTGCTTTGTTGTCAGGAGTTTGTGTTTCTAGCTGGGTAGAAGTGGGTAAAAGTGGCACACCTCTATGATCTCAGACTCCTGAGAGGCTGAAGCAGGAGGACTGAAATTTGAGCTGAACCCAGGAAAGCTTAGTGACTGGGTAAGTAGCTCATTATGAAGAACCTGAGTTCAACCCCCAGTACTGGAAAAAAGGAAAAACAAACAACCATATGTGTGTGGATCACCGATTTAGCCACTTCGGTTACCCCATCCTACCCTTTGCAAGCTGGTGGCTTTCATTCAGTAGTTGTTTATCTCAAGATATAAGTGATCAAGGAGGCTTACACTCATAGTTAGGTTCTTACTGGTTTTTTTTTTTTTTGAGGGTTTTTTGTGAGCTATCCGTGGGCCTGTTCCTACAGCTTCAGGCCTCCTCCTGGGTTGCCCATGTCACTACTGTTCTCCAGCCACCCTGAACTTTTTGGTCCCAGTTCCTGGAACTTACCAGGCTCTCATTTACCTTCACACTTTCAAGTGTCCTGTATTCTCTGCCCGGAACTCTCACCCATCTGTTCTCCTGGCTCATTCTTCTTGCTTTGGCTCTCAGCTTCACGGCTCTTCTTCTCCTGGGCACCCTGGGGCAAGGTGTCCTGTTCTGGAATCCATGGCACCTTTTGTCTGGCCTTGCTGCGCCTACTACCAGTCTGCTTGACAGGACTCCCTGTTGCCCTCTCAGCTCTACAAGGTCAGGGCTGGATCCTCTTGCTGGCATAACTCCTAGCTCTGGCCATGCAAAGGGTGGGCAGACAAAGCTGATGAGTAGAGAACGAGAGAGGAGTGAAGAGAACAAGATTATGACTGGAAGTGACTGTGTGCTGGGCGTATGCATGCCTTAGTCCAGACCCCGCACACAGTGGTGGTGTAGTCACAGCTGAGCTATCTCTTCCCAGAAATCTGCAAGGCTGGGCAGGTGACAGAAGCCAGAGTGGCTGAGTCTCAAAGCTATGTGTCTCTCCCCACCTCTTTAGCTCCTTTCTCACCTCCTGCCCCTCCTGCCTCAGTGGTGGAGGACCTGCTCCTGATCTTGCCCTCAGGCCTTGCCCCTCTAAACCTTTCCCTGGGTGTTTCCATTCCCCCATCCTCTTGTGTCTTGAATTGGTGTTCTTCTGCCAACCCCTCAAGTGCCATATCCGTCCTTGTACCCCCGTGGCTTGTTAATACTTTGCAATGTGACCTCTGCTCCTGCTTCCTCTGCAACTGCCTCTAGACAGTCACCGTTCTGTTCCATCCTCACTCCTCCCCAGTCTGCATCCACAGGTCTGCTTACCTAGGCCCTCTTACTTAAGCCTACCTTTTTAAAAAAGTCATTTTTTGGGGTTTTTCCTATCTTCCTGCCATTCTCTCTCTGACTCCACTCTTCTTGTCGAGGAACAAGGTGTTCCTCAGGTCCTAGCCTTCTGGTCCCCTTGTCTCTTTTCTCCTTGCTGAGCCCCTGTTTACCCTGCACTGTGTGGGCTGGTGCCCTTCTCTATCTGACTGTCAGTGGCTAACTTTGGCTACTGTGTTTGGGGTTGTGGAGCAAGAGCTCCCTCTGTTGGCAGGGTTAGGGTTTCTCTAGAAAAGTGTGCTCCTGAGTCAGAGAGGCAGGTTCTCATGGGGCTCCTGGGGACACTCTTTATTTCCTTGACAGGTGGGCTGGGAGTTGGATTGAGTAGCCTCTTCTGGTAGCTGGCATTATCTCTGGATTGTGCTCCGTTTCCGCCACCCAGAGCCCATGCAGCTGCCTGCACATTTGTGATGCTTCAGCAAGAGGCCTACAAGCTAGATTTCTATATACTTGAAACATCAAGAACCAACAAATGAAATGATATCACATTAAAAAACTCCACATAGCAAAGGAAACAGCCAAAAGAGTGAAGAGACAACCTACAGAAAGGGGAAACATTTTTTCCAACTACCTCTCTGATGAAAGACTGATAGCTAAAATATATAAAAATAAAACCAAACCAAATAAAACAACCCCCAAGTATATTGTGAGCCCTCCCAATATAAAGGACTCACTCAAAAATTGGACAACAAAAATGAACAGACACTTCTCCAGAGAAGTCCAAATGGCCAATAAAAACATGAAAAATGTGTAACATCACTGACTGTTAGAGAAATGCAAATTGAAAGGACACTGAGATTCTTTCTTACTCATAAAGAATGGCCACCATCAAGAAAACAAATAAGGACAAATGGTGGTGAGACTTCAGGGGAAAAAGGAACCCTGCTATCCTGGGCGAATATAACTACTGAGGAAATCAGCATGCAGATGTCCCCCCAAAATAAAACTAGAAATTCCATTCGACCCAGTTGTCCCCTTCTAGGCATCTTCTTGAACAAGTTAAAGGCGTTGTATTACCATGATGCACACATACTCACGTTTATAACAGCAACGCATAATCTCTAACTCCTGGAGATGGTCTACATGTCCATGTCCTACATGTAAGCCATCAGCAGACAAGTGCATAAGGAAAATGTAATGACACACAATGGAGTGCTACCCTGCTATAAACAAGGGCAAACTTGAGTCATTTGTAGGAAAATGAATGCACCTTTTGACCAAAATACGTGTGTATGTGTGTGTGTGTTTTATCGGAACCAGGGATTGAACTCATGATCGCCTGCTTGCAAGGCAGGTGCTTATGCCGCTGAGCTAAATCCCCAGCCCCACACATCGTTTCTTTTGTATGACAAACCTCAAATATAAATGATTTAAAGAGTGAAATTAGAGTTGGATAATACAAAACAGGGAGATAGATCTTTTGCAAAAAAAAAAAAAAAAAAAAAAAAAAAAAAAAAAAAAAAAGGAAGATGGAGAGTGTTGGGAGGGAGAGGAAAAGAAGGAGATAAAAATAGAATTAAAATGTTTTATGGCTGGGTGTGGTGGTACATGCCTGTAGTCCCAGCTTTTGGGAAGCAGAGGCAGGAATTTTGTCATGAGTCTAAAGTCACCCTGGGCTACATAGTGAAACCTGTCTCAATGAGAAAAAAAAAAAAAATAAAAAGAAGAAAGAAAGAAAGAAGAGATGTGTTATGTACAGGTACCAACTTCTCATGATGAATGTAACTATTATATACTATGCATAGGTACTAATCAAAATTAAAAATTTAAAAATAATTCCAAGTGCTAAAAAGAGAAATTTCACTAATAAGTTATTATACAGTTTTCCTTAAAATTAATTTTTCTTGGTTTCATTTTAAGAGCATCACAAATTATTTTACTTGGTCAAAATTTCACCTAATTTGTATGCCATTGGTAGTGATATTTCTGTAAATGTATAAATAGCTATTTCTACAAAGTACAGCATCTGAATAGTTTTCATTAAAGGTAAATTGAACTCATTACTATGAGTTCAAGGCCAGCCTGAACTAAATAGCAAGATCCTGTCTCAAAAATAAATCAATCAATAAAAAAAAAAGTAAAATAAAATAAAATAAAATAAAATAAAATAAAATAGAGGGGCATCTGGGAGCTGTTGCTTTCTTATAACACAAGGGCACACAGGCCTATCTAGGAGGAACAAGCCCTTGCCAGATAGAGAATCTTTTAGTACCTTAATCTTGGCCTTTCCAGCCTCTAGAACTGTAAGCAATATCTTTTTGTTGTTGTTTTTTTTTAGATTTTATTTTAATTTTAAAAGGGGGCAAAATTAAACATAACAAAGCAGAACAAAATAGGACATAGAAAGCAATGTAAGAGATACAAATTTCAAAGCTAGTCAACCTGAGAGCTTCACTGTCTGTCATATTGTCTATTGTTTTCTTCCAAATAGTTGTCCATGTCTTTGCATACAGAGAACTCATACAAAACAACATAGTATAAAACTGATCTGAACAGAATGAGGAAGGCATTTTAGGTCTTCAAAACCAGACAACAGGGAAGTCACTAATGGCTGTTGTAGAGTCTCGCATTCTCTTCAAAATAGCTGTCCATACTTTCATGTATATTGAAGTTCAACAAAACAAAACAGGCAGAGGGGGAAGGGGTTGCTTTGTTTCCCAGTACTCCAGGTCCCAGCATGGTGTGGGTCCCAGTAAATGCCAGTGCCCCTGTCCTGAGCCGCCCACAGCCTGTCACACAGCCGCTCATGGTGGTGGTGGAGGGGTTACTTCAAGCTGTTTCTTTCTAATGAATTGACCATTTCACTGCCCAAGTTCTGAAATGGCCAACAGACCATAGAAAGACATCTCTTTAGGCTCCTGCTTGAAATCAACAGCATCAGGAAGGTGCTGGCCTTGATTCAGGGCCAGATTTTTGTTGTTCATAAATTACCTAGTCTAAAGCATTTTATTATAGCAGCTTGCATTCCCTAAGATGTCAACTTTTAAGATAAAAGGCAAAGTACTAGATAAAATGAAGAAATATAAATATTTTAAAGGAAAATTTTTGCACATAGTTGATTTTTAAAGCTTTCATTTAATAAAACTTCAAATCTTATTACATGTTTTTATTAAAGTAGAACTCTTTCCAATTCTGGTATAACATCTAGTATTCATCTGGCAGCCAATATAAAACACCAGAATAGAGCTTTTTGCATCTCCATCTAGACCTACACATACTTACAAACATAAGGGTACTGCGAGTGACTCAGTAATAAAACATTCCTCAGTGACCACATACGGCAGCTAAGAACACTGTGCTATCTCACAGATACCACAGTCATCACTAGAATAGGAAGGAAGGAAGAAGATGAGTACTTGATTTTTTTTTTGTCTTTTTCATTTTTATCGGTACCAGGGATCAAACTCACAATTGCCTACTTACAAAGCAGATGCTCATGCCGCTGAGCTAAATCCCCAGCCCCGAAGATGAGTACTTGAGAGTGGCTATGTTGTGGGAGATCCAAAGGGATTGGTGAATTAATTGTCTTTTCTTTCATTGAAGTCTTCCCCCCGACACCCTGCCTGAGTCTAAGGCAGGGATCATCTCCTAGCCACACACCTGCAGAGCATTTAGGACTCTACTTTTGTCTGGAAGACATAGGGCAAGTGGACAAATATTTGACACCAAAGAGGATGTTAGGGTTATGTGGTGCCAGTGCCATGCTCTAGAGAGATGGAGGTGCACGGTGTGTGTGTGTGTGTTTTATTATAACAGGATTCAGGTACCCCACAATCATCCATTTAAAGAGGCTCAGTGGTTTTAGTATATTCACCAAGTTGTGCACCCATCTACACTGTTTCTGGGTCATTCTCATCACGTCTTCCAAAACCCCAAACCCATTCGCAGTAACTTCTTGTCCCCTTCAAGCCCCTGGCAGCCACCCATCTGCTTTCCATCTTTATGATTTGCTTGGTCTAAACTTTTGCTGCAAAAGGAGCCGTGTAACACATGGCCATTTGTGATTTCTTTCTTTAGCATAATATTTTCAAGGCTCCTCCACTTCCTAGAAGGTGTTAGAGCTTCACACCTTACTCGGCCTTGAAAGGCTGAGTAAGATTCCAGTGTATGGGTAGATCACATTTTGTTTATCCATACATTAGCCGATGGATTGCTTGCAGTTTTTGGCAGTTATGAATAGTGCTACTATGAATATCATGTACAAGTTTTTGTGCAGACATACACTCTCAGTTATCTTGGGTATACATCTAGGAGAGGAATTTAACAATGCTTGTATGTATGCATACTGTGCGTGTATGTAAGCATAGTGTGTGTGCACATCGTGGGGCAGGGCCTTTTTGTTCAGTTTAAAAGTGATGCTGGCAGTAGAGTCTGTGCAATGCAATGGGGAACGGAAAAAAAGGGCTTGATTAACATTGAGTCTGAGTGGCCAGAAAAGGGTAGGACCAGGATGACGGCGTTGCCTGTGGGAGATGATCAATCATAATTTGGACATTTCAGTGAAAAGTGATGTTATTTTTGAGGTGAGGTGCTAGAATATTGGTTATAAAGCTATTATCCTCCCAATCACCCACGTTGAAATTTGATGGTATGCAGCCTGTAAATTGTCTTTCTCAATATCTCTCACATCTGTCTCCTTCTCTCTCTTCCTTTTGCCACTGTCCTTGTTCGACCTCATGTTATTCATTGCCTCTTGTTTGCTCTTTGTTTTCTGATCACAGAAGTCATGCACAGATACACAAACCTCAAACACTTCAGAAATACAAAATGTAGAAAAGAGTCCCCCTCTATACTACCCAAATCTTCCAGAAATAACCATCATCAACAGTTTAATGCATTCTCTTCTAAGACGTTCATGTGCACATTAACGTTGTTTCTGCTTTGAAACACAAAGTGCAAGTCTGCAATTTGTCCCCCCCATCAAAACCTGTGGGGCATCTTTGCACCATATATGTATCATATATCAGTATCATTCTTTTAAATAGCTACATGTAGTCTATTGTGTGGCTATACAATGGTTTATGTAACCAGTCCCTATTTATGGACAATTGGGTTGCTTCCCAGTTGCTGCTATTATAAACAATGCTGCAATGAGGGTTTTTGTATACTTATCTTTTGTGCACTTGTAGGAGTTTCTCTGTAGAATGAACTCCCGGAAGTGGAAATATTGGGCCAGAGGCTACAAAACACTGTATATTTTAAATAAATGCAATAGCTTGAGCATCCCTGTTCTAAAAATCTGAATTCTGAAGTGCTCCAAAAATCCAATACTTCCATGCCTCACATGGAAAATTCCACACTTGGTCTCCTATGACAGGATGTAGTCATATTGTAGGTGCAGTAAAGTATTATATAAAATTACCTTCAGGCTCAGTATGTAAGGGGTGTGTGAAAGACAAGTAAATTTTGTGTTTGTGTTTGGGACCAAGATGTCTCAATATGTATATGAAAATATTTAAAAATCCCCCAAACTTCACATTTGAAATACTGTCCCAAGCGCTCAAAATAAGGGATACTCGGCCTGTGTCAAGTCTTCATCTAGAAGCTTTATCCAACTTATCCTCCCATCAGCAGATCATGAGGAGGCCACTTCCATGCCCTCTCCAGTGCTGGAGATTTTTGTTGTTGATTTTTGTCATCTGTCTACTTGGCAGCCTGCTTCTTGTTTCTCTCACTGCATTAGAGCCCAGCCTTTGCCTCTATGTCTATTATTTTACCTTTTGCATGTTAACCAGCCCAATACTGAGTTCTAATTTTGAACTTGCCAACCAACCAACCAACCAAAACTCTTGAAAACTTGAAACTGGCCTGAGACACATTCATTCAATCAACATATAGTCTTTGAGTATTAACTATGTGCCAGGCACTGTGCTAAGCCCTGGCGCCATAGCACCGAGCAATAATGATACAGTCTCTGGTGTTTTGGAATTTAATAGATCATAAAGAAATGAAGAAGGAAAAGGCTGTCAGGCTAACCAGGCATGGTGGCACATATCTGTTATTCTAGCACTCAGGAGGCTGAAGCATGAGCATCCAAAGTTTGAGGCTGTCCTGAGCTACATAGTGAGACCCTGTTTCAAAAAACAAAAACCCAGACCATTGCACTTATCAGTTGTAAGTGCTAGTCTAAAATTAATAAAGGGACATGCAATAATTAGCAGGAAGACAAATGAAGTTTCTTGTAAGGGGCTTTTTGATATAATTTCCCCTCATGTAGCCCAGACTAGCATCAAATTCTTGATCCTCTTGTCTCAGCCTCTAGTGAGTGCTGAGATTACAGGTGTGTGTCACCATGCCAGGAGAGAACAAAATCCTCGAGGAGAAAACACTAACATGGAGCTCTGAGCACTAAGAGAGCAAGGATACAAGGAAGAGAATGCTGGGAGAAAGAAACAGCACCTGCAAGGGCAGCTGGGAGTTGGGCACGGACAGGAGCTAGCAAAGTCAGGCTGTCAAGATGAGGAATGTGTCGGGCAGAAATGCACACGCCCATGGATGCGGCCCGATTTGGATACCTTTTCAGATCACTCTAACTGGGCAGAGAAGCAGCAGGAAGACTTATTTGGCTATGGTGGCCTGGGCTAAGGTGGAGGTGGTACAGACAGGGAGCTGTGTTCAGGCTTTGGATGGAGCAACTCTCATCTCTTGAGGTGTATTGAGATGAGGAAGATGAAGGGAGGGACCCAGCGGATTAGTGTGCCCCCAGGAGGGATCAGTTAACTGTGCAAGGCCCTAAGGTGAGAGACTTTAGTCTTTGCACTCTGGGAGTCCTGAGGCTTAGCAGACAGACTCACTGGAGAACGGACAGGGTTGTGCAGAGAACAGAGGTGAGAGTGGAGACTGCTGTGTGCTCTGAAGACCCAAGGGAAGCCTGGAGGTATGCTAGGTGGGGACCTGGGCAGGAACCCCAGCCATGGAAGGGAGGGAGGGTTGGAATTCTGCACAGGAGCAGGTGCAGTTCTCTGTTTTTCTCCCAGGAGTGGACAGAGTGGGTGGCTTTAATGTGAGTCTACTGCAGGTTTGGTGGCTGGGAGTTCCTGCCAGATTGCATCAGGCCCTTCTTCCCAGGAATTATGAAGCAAGATCATTGTCATGGGGGTGGGTGGGATAGGGAGAGAGAGGGTTATCTGAGGAGGGAGAAGAGTGCACTGTCATTTGGGAGACTAGGTGTCACGTTTTATGTGGGTGGCCCCCAAGCCTCATGCATTTGCATTATGCATTTGTGATTGGTTCATTGTCTAGTACTTGGATTGGTGTGTGAGTGCTACACGAGGCCTAGGGGTGGAGCCAGGATGTAATGTAATGGCAGGAAGAAGGCCTGTCTTGCTCTCTTGCCGGTTTCTGCTTTGCTGTTTGCAGCCACCATGAACTGTGGCCCCACCATGCCACTCTGCCATGGAGCCAACTGAGTATGGACTGAAACCTCCAAAAACTGTAAGAAATAAACCTTTCCTTTCCCAGCTATAGGCATGAGTTATTTTGTCTCAGCGACCAGTAAAAAGTAACTAAGATGCTAGAGTACTTCACTTCAGGGAAGTGAGTGGTGCCTCTGGGTGCACATTTGAGGTGGACTTACTCCTAGCTGCATCCTCAGAGGCAAAATGGAATCTGAAGCAGAGTAGTGGAAGGAAGAAGAAGGGAAGGAGAACAAGTACGATGTTGTAATCAGGGATTGTGCAGAGAACAATTAGGATCAGGATATGGAGTTTATATTATTTTTATAATGGTCACCGGGAGTTAACACAAGAAAATGCAGGAAATCTATTTGCAACACCAAAAACATAAAATATACAGCCAAGGGCCTAAATCCCACAGCAATGTCCCACATGAGTCCAGATGAAAACCCAGAGCTCATGACAATGCTTCCCATGAGTCCAACTGGAGGTCCAGAGCCCACAAGAAGCACTCACACCAGTCTCTTTTACAGATCCGTGTTGGGAAGGCCCAAAGGTCAGCAGTGGAAGCCAGAAAGTCCATGCCAGCAGGGTGAAGGAGCTGTGCTGGTTGGTTGAGGGTTCTATGCTGGAGCCAAGGAGTCACGCTCAAAACAAAGACCAGGGCTGTCCTGAAAGTACCACAGCTATCCTCAGTGACACGGAGGCCCCCAGCTCCTCCGACGATAAGCATAGTTGAGTACATGCCAGGAAGCCAGCGTGATGAGTTCATCCTGGAGACCAAGTGGCACACGTCTTCCTCTCCGGAGCCAGGAAGCAATGCTTGATGTGAGAACCAGAGCTTCTCCAGGAGAACCAACGGCTCAAACAGCAACTTGTAGGAGAACCCACAATGCCTTAATGCAATAACTTCTCCTTCTCCAAGTGTCTATTTATACTGGCAACTTTCCTCAGCGCCATGCTGATGTAATCCAGCTAGTGTTAAATTGACCACCAGTTCTTAATCTATAGCATATGTATAGTGGATTAAAACTGGAATCCCAGCTACTCAGGAAGCTGAGGCGGGAGGATCACAAGTTCGGGTCTAGTTTGGACAACATAGTGAGACCTTGTCTCAAAAAATAGAAAGATTGTTAGGTATGGAGACACACATCTGTAATTCTAGCACTTGGAAGGCTGAGGCAGGAGGATTGTCTCAACTTTGAGGCAAGCTTGGGCTGCATAGTGAGTACAAGACCAGCCTAAACTACATAGCAAGGCAGTGTCTCAAACCAAACCAAACCAAACCAAACCAAATCAAACCAAACCAAACCAAACCAAACCAAACCAAACCAAACCAAACCGAAAAAACAGCAAAAATAAAAAATGTCTGGGATATAACTCAGTAGTAGAGTGCTTGCCTAGCATGGATACAATCTCCAGTACCACAAACAAACTAAAAATCTAGCCAGCTGGATGTAGTAACAAAAACCTATATTCCTAACATCCTGACAGCCTGAGGCAGAATATCAAGTTAGAGACCAGTGTGGGCAATTTAGGGAGACTGTCTCAAAATAAAAATAAAAACCAATCCCCAAGCCCCTAATTGATTTGAGTCTCTAGCTCAGGAAATTCCAGCTCAGGAAATGGCAGATGGCAATTTCACTAATGGGGATTTGAGGTAACCAGGGGAATGACTGGTGGGGGCCTCACTTTGGTAGCCTGGCCCCCTCGTAGGTCTCCAGGACTGAATGGTTGCTGCTGTCCGGGTGGCAGCCTGGCAAGGCCTAGCACAGTTGGTTTCCTTAGACTTTTTGTATAACAAGAAGCAACACATGAGTCCAAAAATGGGCCCGACAGGCCTGTGTTCCAATCTTGGCACCTCTAGGCAGTAGCCACGAGACCTTGAGAAGCCATTGGGTCTCTTGGAGCCTCCGGTGGGCTCTGCTCCCTGGAGCCAGCAATCTCCGCCTGGCTCAGCACCAGAGTGCTCCCTGAGATAATGTGAAGAGAGAGCTGCACAAGAAGCCACAGTTAAGAGGCCACATTGAAGGCCAATTTTCTCTCAGCCCAAGAAGGAGGGGGCTGCTTTTCAAAAAGAAAGAGGAGTTGGAGTTGGTAAAGTCTCGTGACTGTACAGAAAAGCATAGTGTAGGTGGTGGAGGTGTTGCCCAGCTGGGAAAATTCCAAAGCCTGCTGGTTTCCTGTGAGGTGGAGCCCTTGTGGGCTGGGAAAGCCACTCCGAAGGCAATTTGTGTGATTTTAAATTCCAGAGATGACTCGACAGCTGGGTATGTTCTTTGCTTCTTAATAGGTTTTCTCCAGCTAATTCTCCTGGGTTCTTTCCATTTCCTGGGCAGGAGGAGTTGCCCTAACCGCTTTCCTTGCTATCAATAAACTGCGGCCAGGTGAGTGCAGAGGGAGGAAGGACTGGGGTGAAAGAAGCTTAGCCCCACCAGCACCAGCAGCAGTGCTGTGGGAAGTCAGGGGGCCACAGGGTCACAGGGAAGTGGGGCAGGCCTCCCACCTCCCTGACAGGTTCAGCCCTGAGCCTCGCCTCTTTCATTTCTCCGTGAACTCTTTCTCACTCTTGTAAATCAAAGCTCAAGTGTTTTTCACTCTGGAAGACTTTTTCAATATCACAAGGCAAAATTAATTGGCTTTCTTTTGTGCTCTTAAATTAATAAGGATAATTTTGTTTGCAAGGAATAGAAAAAAATCAATTCAAGTAAGGTTAAACATTAGTGAGAATTTATTACCTTAGATCATTGAAAATTTCTGAAGTAATATTAACTTTCAACATGGTTTGGTCAGGACATCCTGTCTCTGGTTTTTGTTAGCTCTCTGACTCTACTGTCCTTCTGTGTGTGCACTTTGCCTTGGGCCGGCTTCTCCCACGAAGGTGAGGTGGCCATCACCAGCCACAGAAACCACATTCATCCTCCTATGATTACAGGTAAAAGAGAATGTTTTTTTCCTAGCCTTGGAGAAAACCCATGGCCTGCTGTGGCTGAGACTCACTCCCTGAGCTGATTAGTTTAGGGCGGCATCATCTCTTCCCAAATCATCAATGGTGCAATGTCGATGTCCGCTCCCGGCCGGCAGGAAGGACACACGACACAGTCTGGTAGTGGACAACCTTTTCTTTTTATTTTCCTTCTCCGTACAGCCTGCCCTGGGTTCTCCCAGCTGAAGCCTCCTTTGGTCCGCTCTCCGCGGCTCCTCTTGTGCTTCAGTCTGCCCCGAAGCCTCTATCGGTCCGCTCTCTGCGGCTCCTTCTGGGCTTCTTCTTCCGCCCAGGGGTGGCACCGGTATATATACGGGTACAGTGTCCAATCATGTTAAAGTAAGCAAGGCAAGCTGATTGGCTAACATCATCAGTTGCCAGGCAGACTATATTGTTGAGCGGGTTGTTTACGCGGTAAGCAGGAAACTAGCATATTCGATGGGAGGGGTAATCTACCTCAGGCCTCACTCTTTACTACAGGCCTCACGTCCGCCAAGTGAGGCGACCGGGCTCGGGGCTGCGGCTCCCAACATCTCCCCCTTTTTTATTTTTTATGAATGTGCGCATCGTAGCCCTTCCTGGACTGGGTGCAGAGGCTTATGCCCTATGCGTAGGCCCACCGTAGGTCCTTGGCTTAGACCCTGGTCGGCCGTCCCATGGTCTGCCAAGGCCCTGAGGCCCTCGTCCTTTTTCTAGGGCCAGGCACAAACTGGACGGAACCTGGATGCACACAAGCTTGCACTCATTTCCTCTCCGTAAAGAAATCCCCTCGGAGAGAAATTTAGACCTGGGCAGCATCTAACAGTCCAGCGGCTTACGTGCAGGATGGGGTAGGGCCTGGCTTAGGTCGAGTCGTGCTGGGGAGGCACGCTCTTACCCGTCATTGACTCATCTACCCTGCTATATCATAATTTTTTAGAGGAGGAGTGTGGGAAGCTCACCGTCCCTAGACTCGGTCGTAGGCTAGGCGAGCGAGCCATGCATATGCCTGAGGATCTTCTTGTCCATTTCGGGCTACCGCTATTTCTATTCATCTTGTTGGTTGGTCTGTGATGGATCTCCAGTAGGGCAGGTCTGATCTTCAGTCGAGGGCTTTGTTGCCCGTGTCAGTCTCTCCGGTATCCACAGTGGTTCTCGTCCCGGTTCCTGTGGGAAAACACAAACCGCGCCTCGGCTCCAGCTGACCACTGGATCCGGGCCCATCCATTGTCCTGTCAGGACATCTTTCCACTTCACCCACCCTTTATGGTTGGGGGAAGGGTTGCAGTGCTCCACAGCTGGGGAGCGATTATCATTATTTAAATTTAAAAAATTGTGTGTGAATAGTGCCATGGATAATCGTGCCTTTGGGGCCAGGCCTTGGCCTACTCCCCCTTTTTGTTTTTGTAAAATTTCTTTGAGGCTTCTATGAGCCCTCTCAATGATTCCTTGACCTTGGGGATTGTATGGGATACCATGTTTTAATTGAACCTCCATCATTTTGCAGAACTCATTGAAGGCTTTGCCTATATAGGCTGGTCCATTATCAGTTTTTAATATTTTTGGTTTGCCCCATGCGGCCCAAGCCGCCAGGCAATGATTGATCACATTAGACACTTTTTCACCTGTTTCTGCTGTTGCAAATATGACGTGAGAACAGGTGTCTGTGGAAACATGAACATATTTAAGAGTCCCAAACTCCTGTATATGTGTGATGTCCATCTGCCAAACATCACCAGGGATCAAACCTCGAGGGTTTACTCCCATCGGTATGGCAGGTTTGTATGTGGCACAGGAGTCACATAGTCGCACGATATCTCGTGCATCTGCTCTAGAAACATGGAAATGGTTTGCTAGTTTCCTGGCATTAACATGAAATTTATCATGGAAGGCACGGGCTCGCTCGATTGGTGTTAGTAAGGTAAAAATCCATAACGGGCGAGTGGCAGTGTCAGCAGCCGCATTCCCCTGTGCCATAGGCCCTGGCAGGGATGTATGTGCTCTTATGTGGGTGGTGAAGACCTTATGGTGTCTGTTCTGAAGCAATGTCTGGATAGACAGGAACAGTCCAGCCACTGTGGAAGTGGATCTAATTAAACCGGCAGTCTCAAGCACTTGCATAGCATTGACCACATACCTAGAATCGGAGACAATGTTAATGGCTTCTGAGAACCGTTCAAGAATCATTTTAACGATCTGCAGTTCCACCACCTGAGGCTGATCTGGTTCAAATTGTATGGTAACCGGGGGCTTGCCTAGGATCACATAGGCGCCTATCCCCGTCTTAGAGCCATCTGTGTATATTGTAGTTGCTGGGACTAATGGCTCAGAGGCAGTAACCTTTGGAAAAATTATAGGGTGCTGAGTGACAAATGACAAGATGAACACCCATATAAGTCTGGAGGCGACACTGAGGTCCACACCTGCTGACCCAGGGGTGGCCCTTGTTGAAGGCTGCCACCCTGAGCTGTCCTGTCTCTGGGGCGGGGGCCCGTCTGTGAAGGGGGCCCCCTCTGGCCGTTTTTTGGCTCTCTAGCATCTTGTCCACAAATACGGTTGCCCTGAGCATCAAAGACCGACCTACACTCCTCAGCTTTGTGTGATCCCTTCTTGCATCGCCCACAAACATATGGTTCTTCATTCCTAGGGCGAGGCCTAGCATCTGCATTGTTTGGGCAGTGACGTTTAATGTGTCCTGGCTCCCCGCAGGCAAAACACCCTTTAGCCTTACATTCCCCTTCTAACCCGCGAGGTCCCCTCTGCTGTACAGCCTCGGCCAGGAGAGCAGCCACTCCCGAGTTGGAGAGCGGCCCCCCTATCTCTCTGCATATCCTAATCCAGGCATTGAGGTCCTTGTTCTTATGAGGAGCTATCGCTGCCTTGCACTCCTTTGTACACTGTTCGAAAATCAGCTGCCTTACCAGCGATCGAGCCACTCCCGGATCAGAAAATATCTTATCGGCAGCATCTTGCATTCGGGCCACAAAGTCAACAAATGGCTCTGTGGTACCCTGAATTATTTTTGAAAGACACAAGGAGGCTGTTCCGGCACCACTTATCTGCTTCCAGGCGCGGAGTCCTATGGCATTGATTTGCTCATAGACAGCGCCGGGGAACTGGGTCTGGTCATCAGCGTGCCGACCTTCTCCCATAAGCATTTCCTTGTTCCACCCCCGGTTTCCTCGATTGGCGTTTTTCTCAGCCTGCTCGGCAGAGAACTCTGCATACCAGGCTCGCCAATCCAGGTAACTGCCCGAGGGCAGACAGGCCTTTGCCAGCTGAATCCAGTCCGCGGGGGTGAGGGGCCCAGAAGACAGATTCTCCAGCATGGCAATGGTGTAAGGCGCAGTCGGCCCAAAGGTTGTAACTGCATTTTTAAGTTCTCTAATCTGCTTTATCTCAAAAGGCTCCCATACATTGCGTCCCTGGCCTATAGCCACTTGTACAGGAAATATCCCATAGGGGTCACTATCCATCCCAGGTGGTGGATGTACCTCATGAAACAAGCGTCTCCCCTGCCAAAGCCACCTGTGAAAATACCGACCCGCCGGCGGCGGAGCATAAGACAGCGGCCGTGATTGGGCGGAAAATGGGGGCCCGTGCATCACTTCCTGTTCTGGCGAAGAGGAAGGGAGCTCCCGGGCGGCCGCCCCGCGGCGAGGGATCGCCTCCGGAAACGGCCCCCAAGGTGGGGCGGAAGGCTTCGCCTCCCTCTCGCGCCGGGGAGCGCTCAGGAGCTCTCTACTCCTCCGCAGACCAGGTTGAGCAGAGCGCAATTCGCGGCGTGACGCTGGAAAAGAACCCTGCGACTCCTTATTGAGCGACTTAGGCTCCTGACAGCTGGTCTCTTTGGCCTCCCTGCCATTCAACTTTCCCTCGTCCTCGGAGTCAGACGACTCCGAGGCTAGAGCCCCGTCCTTCTCCTTAGCATCTTTGTTCCCCTTGACGGGCCCCTCTCGGGAGCTCCCTGACTGGGCCTGCTCAGATACCCTGCGTACTTTTGTAAGCTCTTGAGAGCTTTCTCCACAACCACCCTCGCTCTTAGTGTTGCTACCTAACATGTTTCCCATCTTTTAATATGTTACTCACCGCGTGAGGCCCAAGGAATCCGCCACTTACGCGTGAGCCTGAGGGGAGTCTAAAAGCCCTGTAGGTGCGCGCCACCCAGAGCCCAGGCTTATCCCCAACTCACCTGTCTCGCAGCTCTGTACTGGAGCGTTGTCCACTTCCACGTCGCGGGGGTGATCAGTCCCCGGGCGGGCCTCCAAATGTCGATGTCCGCTCCCGGCCGGCAGGAAGGACACACGACACAGTCTGGTAGTGGACAACCTTTTCTTTTTATTTTCCTTCTCCGTACAGCCTGCCCTGGGTTCTCCCAGCTGAAGCCTCCTTTGGTCCGCTCTCCGCGGCTCCTCTTGTGCTTCAGTCTGCCCCGAAGCCTCTATCGGTCCGCTCTCTGCGGCTCCTTCTGGGCTTCTTCTTCCGCCCAGGGGTGGCACCGGTATATATACGGGTACAGTGTCCAATCATGTTAAAGTAAGCAAGGCAAGCTGATTGGCTAACATCATCAGTTGCCAGGCAGACTATATTGTTGAGCGGGTTGTTTACGCGGTAAGCAGGAAACTAGCATATTCGATGGGAGGGGTAATCTACCTCAGGCCTCACTCTTTACTACAGGCCTCACGTCCGCCAAGTGAGGCGACCGGGCTCGGGGCTGCGGCTCCCAACAGTGCAACAGATGAATGATGCCAGGCGTAGCTCCACATTGAACTGAGGTGGCATCATTCTCATTTGAACAAGTGCATGGTGCCCAAAGCAGAATCTTTTATGCAGGAGAAGAGGGCAATTGTTGTGGGGTGGGATGTGTGTGTGTGTTGAGACAAGGTCTCACTGTGGTACAGTCAGTCTTGAACTTGCAGTGATTCTACTGCCTAGGCCTCCTGAGTGCTGGGATCACAGGTGCACACTGCAGTGCCCATACAGTTGAATTTTGTAAATACCCTGCAATTTTGTTGACCTCACATATCAGTTTTACTAACTTTCTTGGAGATTCCACTCAAATTTTACACATGGACGATCATGTCATGAATTTTAGACATTTTATTTTATTTTTTCCAATTTGAGTATTTTTTATTTCTTTTTCTTGTTTTATTGCTGTCACTGGAGCCTCCAGTATGCTGTTAAGTAGTCACAGGAGAAGACCTGCCTTATTTTCAGTTTTAGGGGGAAAGCACTTAGTGTTCCACCTTTAAATACATTGTAGCCATAGATACTTTTTCCCTTCATAGACATCTTTTATTAGGGTGAGGGTGTCTTTTCTACTCTTAGTTTGCTGAGGTTTTTTTGCTACAGGGAATTGAACCCAGGGCCTTGGCACTGAGCCTTTTTATTTTCTATTTTGAGGCAGGGTCTTGTTAAATTGGCCAGTTGGGCTTGAATTTATGATCTTGCTGGGATTATAGGTGCCTGTTACCAGTCCTAGTTTGCTGAAAGTTTTAAATCAGGAAAGCATATTGAATTTTGGGGGAATATCTTTCTATATTTACAGATATTATATTATTATTTCGTTGATATGGTGAATTAATCTGATTGATTGTCATATATGAACCCACATGTGCATTCTTGGCTAAGTCTCACTTCATCATGTTATTTTATCCTTTTATACATTGTTAGAATAAATTTGCTAAAATTTGGTACTGGAGATTGAATTCATGACTTCATACTTGCCAGGCAGGTGCTTACACTGCTGAGCTAAATCCCCAGCCAAATTTACTAGAATTTGGTTTAGAACTTTTCTGTTCCTATTTCGGAAGGATTTTGATCTGACATTTTTTCTTACAATGTCTTTGTCTTGTTTTGGTGTCACAGCTATGTAGAATGATTCAGGAATAGTTTCTCTTTTTTGTTTTCTGGTAAGAATTGTTGTAGACCTGGTATTATTTCTTTCTTAAATGCTTCATAAAATTCACTAGTGAAGCCACCTGCGGCTGGGTTTTCTTTGCCAGAAGTTTTAAAAATACACTTCAATTTTTTGGGTACAGTGTTGTCTGTTTCTTGCTCTTCTTCCTCCTCTTCCTCTTCCTCTTCCTCTTGCTCTTCTTTTTCCTCATTCTCCTCCTCCTTGTCTGTTTTAGAAAGGGTCTTGCTATGCAGTTCGGGCAGGCCTTGAGCTCACTTTGTATCCTGGGCTGGTCTTGAACTTGCAGTGATCCTCTTGCCTCAGCCTCCTGAGTGCTGGGATTACAGGTGTGCACCACCTCGCCTGGTTTGTCTGTTTCTTCTTGTGTGAGCTTGGTAGTTTTTGTCTTCCTTTTCCTTTCTGAGATGGCATCTTGCTGTGCTGCCTAGGTTGGACTTGAACTCCTGACTTCAAGGGATCCTCCAGGCTCATTTTGATTCTTCTTTGACCTATGGATTATTTGGAAGTGTGTCACTTAGTTTCCAAATGCTTGAGGATTTTGCAGAGCTTTCTGTTCATGATCTTTAATTCTTCTAAGGTCAAAGAACACACCCTTTAAATTCTTTGAGACTTGTTTTATGACTCTGCATAGCGTCTGTCTTGGTGAGGTTTCTCCATGCACTGGAAAATAATGTGTACCCTGCCGTTTGGGATGGAGACTTTTTCATATGTGTCGTTAGGTTAGCTTGGTTCACTCTGTTGTTTAGGGCCTATCGCAGCATGGTCAAGTTTCTGTCACTTTCCCTCTTGCTAGCCTCCCTTAATTCCACCAACACAAGTGTTGTCCATGAATTCCGTGGGGCAGGGCGCAGTCTTGAGTGTGTGCTGTCTGGGTTGACTGCTCATCTCCCCGGATACTTCCTCTTACCTGGTCCTGCCTTGCTTTCAGCCAGTCCTCTGAGTCTCCTGTGTGGATCCACCATGGCCTACCCTTCGACTGTTTCCCCTGCATCTTGTCCTGTTCTCTCCAAATTCACACGCTACACACTTTGCATTCTTCTCCCAGGACGCTGCCACAGTGGCTTCAGCTACTTGTGCAATGCCAAAACAGTCCCGCTGTGTCTCTCTCTGGAACTGGGATAGAACCCAGGGCCTTTGTAGTAAGCTATGTCCCTAGCCTTTTTTTGTATTTTTAATTTTAACACAGGGACTTGCTGAGTTGCTAAGTTGCTCAGCCTGGGCTCAAACTTGTGATCTTCCTGCCTCAGTCTCCTGGAGTACTGGGAGCACTTGGCTATGGTTTGCATTCTTGTTTCAGTGTTAGTGTTGATGATTCTGCTGACATAGTAGAAGACTCAGTCCAGGCTGGCTCCACTGTAAGGGTCACATAGAGGATCACGCAGTGAGCTGATTGGAAGAAATCAGCTCACTTGGAAGAAATCAGCAGCATCAGAGTCGGCTGAGTCAACAACTCAGTGATGGTACAAGCACCTCACTTCTTTTCCTCCTTGTGCTCTGCTGTTCTCATTGCATTCTTTTAAGATCTTGCTCTAAAAGGTCCCAAGATAGGTGCCATAGGTTCAGGCATCACATGCAGACTCAACAACATGCAGCACCAAGGAGAACTTTCTCAGAAGCTCCTCCTCCTCCTCCTCCTCCTCCTCCTCCTCCTCCTCCTCCTCCTCCTCCTCCTCCTTTTTCTTCTTCTCCATACTGAGGAGGAGAATAGGCTGGAGCAAACAGCTGGGAGAATCTTTCAAAGTCATGGAGGGCAATGTGCACAGAATGCAGGATCCAGGACACCTCTGCAGCTCCTGAGCGCTGTACACAGAACGAATTAGAACAGGGTTATTTTCAATTCTTTAGTCACATCTGGCATGAAATCAATTGAGTCTTTGATAGGACAGTTTAAATCTGATAGGGGCAACATCCCAATGCCTTATTTGCATGGGAGGAGGAAGCCAATTAGGAACTCTAGATACAAAAGACCACTTTCTCTCATCCTTTCTACCATTGAGTCCACTCACTTTTGCTCTCACTGGATATAACATATTTTTTTCTATCTTCAATAGATGTGCATCCTATTACCTTTTCTATGTGTTTAATCTGATTCTTTGTTCACGATACCAAGAATCTGGAAAGAGTTCCCTGGGACGCACCATCCAGTGACAGTACTTATGACTGATCCTGGGGGCTTTGCACTGACCCTAGCCCATTCATTCATTCATTCATTCATTCATTCATTCATTCATTCATTCATATTTTGAGACAGGACATTGCTAAGTTGCTAAGTTGTTTGGGCTGGGCTAGAATGTGCAATCATTGAGCTGTAGCCTCTCAAAGTGCTGGGATTACACATGTGTGCTACCATGTCTGGCTTCTCAAAAGCTTCTTGTAGGATTTGCTTTTCATTTTGTTGCCCATCCAGTCACTGCTGAGGGGGATGAGGCTACCTCGGTAATCTTTGACCAACTTAGAACTGGGGATAAGACACATGGTCTCATGGAGATGAAATGCCCAACAAGTCTTGGGTTCTGTACCAAGGCAGAAGGGGGACGTGGCTGCTGTGAGGTGTGTGGGTCTGTTTTGCTTTACTGACAACATTTCCCAGTGTGGGCAGACGTCTGATGCTAGCTATGACTTCTGATTAAACCCCAAACAGCACCACAGGGCTGGATTTTACCTGCTTCTCCTTCTGGCCTTCCTTTCACTGCATCCTGCTTTACCTTTCACTCTACACCGACCCCAAATGTCACCCTACTCCTTTCCCCCCTGCACACCTTACCCTGGAGATGCAGCTTCCCCTGTCTGCTCAGGAGAGGAACTCGGGGACCACCTTTGGTTCCCTCACTTCATATTCATTTTTTTATTTTTTTTAGTACTGGGGATAGAACTCACGACTGTGTGCTTGCAAGGCAGGTGCTTATGCTGCTGAGCTAAATCCCCAGCCCCTCTCCCCATATCCATTTTGTTAACAAGCTCTGTCAATTTTACCTTCCACTTCCTCCTTGATTTTTTTCTTTCCTTTTCTCTGTCTGCCTGCACTCCAGCCTCTTCCTGGATGTTGGCAGCAGCCTCTACATTGATCCTGTCTCCAGCCTGGACCCTGCGCTTGCTTTTGTCCGCCCTGTTGCCACGGGCTTTGAAGAAGGCCCTTGCCCCACTCCAATATTCTGATGCTCTCCAGGTCCTTATCAGCCTCCTTTTTGGTTGTAAGAGCCTTCCTGTCAGCCTCCTCTGATTCTTTAGCCTCATCTCATCTCTTATCATGCTGTCACACTTATGGGAGCCAAAGCCACAAGGGATCGCTGCTGCTTTTTCCACTGCAATTCCCCAAGCCTGCCCTCTGCTTGGAGTGCAGATCCACTCATTTCCCCAAAGGTGGCTCAGTAGTCTTCATCCTTCCCGGTTTAGGCCAAGCTGCCAGGCCCAGAAGACTCCCCATCCTTCCTAAAGTCCTGAGTCAGGCTGGGTGCCTTCCCCTGCCACAGCTCTAGACTATGATGGGTACTTCATGACTCAGAGTAACTGTGCTCCAGACCCTGGATAACAGGGCTTTATTGTTGCTGTTTCAGTGGGAATTGGTGGGGAGGAGGGGCAACAGCATGGAGCACGGACTCCCTGAATAGGACTGAGGCAGTGCTGGGGAGAAATAGGAAATGTCTTACCTGCTGAGTGAACAATGCTTACAGTGCTCACTTTGGGGCTCTCAGGATGAAGAGGAGCTGGGAGCCAGGCAAAGGAGGTAGGCGGGGGCTTGGTGGTATCCCAGGTTCCTCAGGGCCTTATGCACTAAGGAAAGTTGCTTCTTGGAGGAACTGGAGGGGGCGTGTGCTGTGGGTGGGCAAGTGTGCAGGAGTGGGAAGAGTGATGGGGGAACTGTGCAGCTGTGCAAAGGAGGAACTTGGGCCTGATCCCTAGAGTGCTGGGAAGCCATCATGTGGTTCTCAACAGAGGAGCAATAGGGCCAACCTGCATTTTCAAGGACTCCTCTGTCACCATGTGTAGGGTGAATTTGAGGGCTGGAGTGGGCATCTGTGGGGTCACTAGGAGAGGTAGGGTTGGGATTTAGACCAGAGAGGTGTCAAAAAAAGTGGGTGATGTTGTGAGCTATTTCTGAGGTGAGGCCAAGAGCAATGGAGGAAAGCAATGTTGTCAGTAAAGCAAAACAGACCCACACACCTCACAGCAGCCACTGTCCCCCTTCTGCCTTGGTACAGAACCCAAGACTTGTTAGGCATTTCATCTCCATGAGACCATGTGTCTTATCCCCAGTTCTAAGTTGGTCAAAGACTACCGAGGTAGCCTCATCCCCCTCAGCAGCAATGCCTCTTTCCTGGGGCAGGGGTCCTGAGTGGCTGTGATCATGTGGGACAAGATGGGGCTCTGTCTGAGTGGGGGGCCAGGGGATGGTTTGGGAAGGTGGGTGGGGTCTATTTGGGATGGGAAGGTGAACTCTTCAAGAACTGATACACCTGCTTTGTGTGTTTATCCTTTAGGTTGTGACAGGATTTTGCTAAGCTGATAAATTTCTCAGGCTGGGATCGAACTTGTGATCCTCTTCCCTTAGCCTCCCAGGTCCTGGGATTACAAGTATGTGCCACAACACCTAGCTCACAGATATCATTTCATCTGGAATTCCCTGGGTGAGTCCAGCAGGGGCCAAGAGATGCCGTTAGGGTAATGGCAGGAAGACATGCAGGAGCTTGCTAAAGTGTTCTGCTGGCTGGACAGCCACACAAGTGATACTCCTCAGACCACAGCAGCAGCAGTCCTGTGGTATTTCTAGCTTGGGTCATCTGCCCTAGCAGGTGAGAAGGAGTACACAATGGGGTATTTGGTGGTGAGGAAGGAGGGACCTTTGGAGTTGGGAGGAGCATGGTACTTTGCATTGGCATTTCTGTTCAGCTGGGGCATCTTGTGGCTGCAGAATTCTGAGGCTTTCCCACCACAGCATTCTTAGACTTCCCCAGAGGCCTGAGGTTCTTTCTTTTTTTTTTTTTTAAACAAGGTCTCACTATGCAGTTCAGGATGGCCTTGAACTGACTATGTAGCTCAGGGTAGTCTCAAACTCACAGTGACCCTCCTGCCTCAGCCACCTGAGTGGTGGGATTACAGGTGTGTGACACCACACCTGACCTGTTTCAGGAAGACAGCTGAATACACAGCAGGCTGAGGCCCCAGTCATGCAGCCGAGGGTCTCAGCACGGTTCATCTGTCCATCCATCCGTCCAACCAGGGGCCTTTTATTCATCCACCTGTCATGTGCCAGGCCCTGTGCTGCACATGTCATGTGCTTCCGGATGTGGTGGAGTCACTGGAAACCACTGAGAGCACAATATCATCACTTCTACCTGAGCTGGCCAAGCCACAGCCCCTCCAGAGTCCAGGAACGATACCAGGCGAGAGTCGTACCTCTCACCACAGCTGTCCACTGGCTGGGCACCCAGAGCAGTGAAGCTTCTGGTGGCCAGAAGCTCAGTCACCCAACTGCCTACATAGAGCAGAAGGCTAAGCAGTGACTGTGACAGGAGAGTATGGCATTGTTTAATGAAGACCAGGGCTTCTGTTGATGAGCTAATAAGATGGGAGTTACTGTATCTGTAATTATCTCTAATAAGATAGGAACATAAAGTATGAGGTTCAAACTGGAGGTGATGGTGCATGCCTGCAATCTTAGTACTCTGGAGGCGGAGGCAAGAAGATCACAATTTGGGCAGTTTAGCAGTTCGGTGAGAGCCTGCCTCAAAATAGAATATTTGAAAAAGGGCTGAAGATGTAGATCAGTGTGAAGGCCTTGGGTTCAGTGTCGGTACTAGGGGAAAAAATAGGTACACAGTGATTGCAAGAAAAACTCATGCATATACACTGCAACTTCAGCTGTGTAAGGAAAATGCAATGCACAGTTAAAGACTGATAGACCCACTATTAAAAATACCTACTCATGAAGCGGGGCGTGGTAAGGCACATGTATAATCCTGGCATTTTTGAGGCCAAGGCAGGAGGACTGCTGTGAGTTTGAGGCCAGCCTGGGCTAACATAGTGAGTTTGAGGCCAGACTTAAGTACATAACAAGACCCTGTCTAAAAAAGAAAAAAAAAAAAAAAGAACAAAAATGAAATTCTAAGCCCCCACTTCCCAACAATAATTTTAAACAGAGGGATGACACATGCTTTTCCTGCTTCCTTACTATATTCTATTTTTAAAATAGAGCAAATACTTACTGTAACCATTCAGAAAGGCAAATACCCTGGAACCCTCCTATGTTTACATGTTGGATTAGGTCAGAAAAGTATTTGCAGGAATATAAGTAGAGGGGCTGGAGGTTTAGCTCAGCGGCATAAGCACCTGCCTTGCAAGCAGGCGGTCGTGAGTTCGATCCCCAGTACCGATAAAAAAGGAATATAAGTAGAGCGTGGTGAGCAGTAGAGTCCATCGGTCATATGTGTACTGAACCATAGTGTGATATTTGAGAGCTGGATTCTGTGGACCACGAAGTGTCCTTTTGCTCCCAAATTCTGTGAGTCGATTTAATCCCACACAAGTTGAGCGGGTCACAGTCTAGTCAGGGAGCCAGACTTATTTATTTACTCATTCGTTCTTTCATCCAGTATTTGTGGTGTTGCTACTGTTCTGCCATTGTCCCAGATGCTGGGGAATATAAACACAAATTACAATGTGACGTAAAAAGTGCCTCAGGGAGACCCCTACAAAGTGGGAGTAGCTGGCCCAGTTTGGTGATAGGAGGACAAGGAAGGCCTTTAAAGGAGGATTCTTTGAACAGGGACTTGAGGGATGAATCAGTTTTCAAGGCAGCAGAGAGAGGGAATTGGGACCTACGCTACTTTGGGAGTTAGTTTTGGAGATGCTTATGTGTGCTATAGGGTAAATGAAGCACATGGATATTTATGGACTCTTGTCCCCACCGCAGTGGGGAATCACAATGAGCAGTTTAGGGGTCTGAATTCACAACGTTGGAAATCTCCTTTGAGTCCTGGCTGTCTTCTTACTTCACATTTAGTCCTGTGGGTTTGAGGTCTCTGGATAATGACCCCTTGACCCATCGGTGCCACCAGTGCAGGAACTGGAAACATCTGGATTCTGCTGGGCTAGAAAAACATGTGGGAGTCCTGGGTCTCTGTCCTCATGCAGAATGTGAGGACAGCTTGAGGAAGGTGACCCAGGGCTGGCAGCTCCCACAGGGAGCAGAAGTTTTTATGGGAGCCCTTGAGAGAGTGAGCACCAGCAGGTCCTGCCTCCTTTTCAGTCTTTCTGTCCATTTTCTTCTTTCTCTCCTCTTCAGAGCTGTGTGTCTGTCACTGGCTGCTTGCTTTTCCTTTTTTCCTCCCTAGTCACTCTCTTTCATTTTGCCCCAGCTAGCTCACTTGCCCTTTCCTCCCCTCCCCTTCCTCCCCTCTCTTCCCTTCCCTCTCCTTTCTTTCCCTTACTCCTTCCCTCTCTTTTCACACCCCATGTCTCTTGCCAGCACTGGGGTCACCGCTTGGTCTCCCCCATGTGAGGGAGCCTCACCTTGTTTTAAGAACACTTGAAGCAGACAGAGTTGGCGGGATGCTCTGCACTTGGTTGCGGTCTCTCTGACAAGGACTTCTTTCGGGGAGCCTGGGTTCATGACAGGACAATACACAGGGCTGCTCTGTCCCGGCTCTCACATCTCCCTCTTGAGCTGAAACATTTCCAGACAGATAATAATCAGGCTTCCTACAGGAAATTAAAGACTGTGGCATTGGGCAATCATTCGCGTCTCTCGAGTTGCTCCCTAAGTTTCACGGAAGGCTTTGCTTCTCTGCTATGTGATAGAACAAATCTTTAATGAGATTTCTTTTCTGAACCTCTCCAATAAAGTCAGTCGAGTGTGTTCTCTAGATAAGCTCACAACAGGGCCAGAAGGTTCCCATTTGGGTGCCAGCTCCTGCCTCACCCTTTCTTATCTGAGCTAGTGCATGTCCTTGGGGACCACTTGGGGAGCTGCCCTGGGGGAAAAGTCCTTACAGAGAAGTACACTGAGCTTCTGCTTTGAGACTTTTGTTGGTGTTGGGGACTGACCCTAGGCTCTTGCAATGCTAGGCAAGAGCTGTACCTCTCCACCATTTACCTATGCCCCCAGCACATCCCCATCTGCAGGTGGACGGGTGGACACAGAGCTGGCCTGTCCTTGGGCTTACTCGCCTCTGCTTGGCATCTGCTCCAGAGAAGTCAGGCCCAGCATGCTGACCCCACCACCCCCACTGTGATTGGTTTAGGTCTGAGTGTGTGAACAGTTGTGGACTGTGAGGTGGTAACCCGGGGACCTCTAGTGCAGCTTTCCCACCACTGGGGCTCTTCCCTTTGTCATTGCTGGAATGTGAAGGGTGGTTAATGAGGCTTGCTGTGGCCACCTTGTGATCGGTGTTCACAGTGACATGTGGCACCAGGTTGACAAGCCCTGGGGCTGCTCTACTGCTTATGGGTTGGGATGGCACCCAATGTCCACAGCATGAGTGTTCAGGGGCAATGCTCAGTGTTTCAATGCACTCAACTGAGATTTTCTTCCTGGCAGTTGAAAGCAACTTCCCCTGTGCAGACAGGGATAGGACATGGCCCCCATGCTGGATAAGGGGAGGTGAGTTCACTGAGGGGGTTCCTGGGGAAGTGCTCCCTGTGGTCACTTGGCTTCATGTTGGGGCACAGCTTTGTCATCTCACTCTGTGAGAAGCCCCAGCATGTCACTTTCCCTCTCTGAGTTTGACGTTTCCTTGGTTAGAATGAGTACTGAGTACCACACAGACTCAATAACTGTTGGCTCTCTTCTCCTCAGATATGTTTATCTTCCAGCTATTTTTAAAGAGACCAGGAGGTGCCAGGTGCCAAGAGGTATGGAATGACATTTCAGTGCTGGGGAGATTTTACACAAGATCACGCTGAGTCCTTTACCCACAGTTGCTCAAAGTACAAATCATGTCTCCAGTGCCAGCAATGTCACTGAGGGGGAGGCACATACACCCAGCTCTCATTCTCCATGGTGATGAGGGTTGTGGATAATTGAAAACAGCAGATAATCCACCGCCTCCCTAGTGTTCCTTTTGTGGTGCAGATGATGGAGTGCCACACGGATGCCCACCATTCCTCTCTTCTGGTGCATCACTTAGAAAGGGCTCAAAGTAGATGGTCAGGACAGTGGAAAGTAAAGGGACTGAAACCACAGCCTCTACCAGCCAAGGACAGTCTGGAAGCTGCATGGCTGTACTTGGCATTGGAGTTGGGCTACTTTGACTCAGATTTCTCCGAGCTTCTTAGGTTAGGGACAGAAAGCTCAGGGACTCCTCAGAAGATGCAGGCCTCCAGATGCTGGGCTCCTCTTCTTGGAGTGGGGAACAAACTATATGCTGTATGTGTACTCAGGCTTCTGCTCATACCACATGTCCTTTAGAAACAAGGAACCTCCCCCCAACTTCTGGAACAGTAGCATCATGAAGATGAACTGTGCTCATTGCATTTGGGGGTTCTGGAGTCTTGATCCAGGCTCTACTTTGGGTTAGCAAGATGCCTGCAGACAAGAGGGATGGCAGGCAGGAACAGAAGGAAATGGACATTCCTGGGCACCTGCTCATATGGTGCTGGCCACTGCTCATCGATCACTTCCTGCAGACCAGATTTTCCCAGTTGGGTGGGTCTAGTGGACATAGGACATAGTGGCTGCTTGCTGGTCTCTCTCTCTCTCTCTTTTTTTTTTTTTTTTGGTACCAGGGATTGAATTCAGGATCTCATGCTCACCAGGCAGGCACTTATACTGCTGAGCTAAATCCCCGGGCCAGTTTTCTGGTCTCTTGCCAATGACCCACATACTTGTTTCCTAAGTTCAATTTTAGGGTTCACTTTGGAGGCATCACCTGCTAGTTTCCTCTTTCTCTTTATGGGACAGGTTGCTGAGCTGAGAGTTGAGACAATGGGTCAGAAAGCACAGGATGGCCTGAAGCTTTTCTATAGGCCTGAGGAAGCTGGTGGGATTTTGGCCTTTGTGGGGAGAGGCAAAGGTGCCTCAGTGTTCAGATAGAGGCTCATCCCTTGGAAACTGCCACAGCGAGGGAGGGGGAGCTTCTGGGGCTGCACTCACCCTTTTTTCTTTGCTTGCCCTTCTCTAGCCCTCCTGGCTAGTGCAGAGGATTTACTAACGGCATTAGTAAGAATCAGGAAGCCACTGGCCTTTCCTCCTGTCCAGAACTCGTATTTTCTAGTTTCTGGGGCCACCAGAAGGCTTAATCACCGGCTTTGCAGGAGGGAGAAAGTATTGTGCTAAGAAAAGAGGATTAGTGTGCACCAGTCCTCCCAGGAGCTCCCTTGACGGGCCACAGGGATTGTTGGAACAGTAATTTATCATAAAATTGGCCGTAGGAACACAATTTCGGAAACAATTGGAAGAGGCAAGATTTCCTAAGTGGTAGGGGAAAGCTCCTCGGTTGGAATAATGGCTTCCAGTCGGTTCCCATTCTTTCTGAGACATATAGCCTCCTGCATCCCCATTCTGAGGCATTAGTTTCAAATGCCAGATGGGAAGGAGCCAAGATAAGGGTGCTGGGCGTCAGAATAGGCAACTTAATTCTTTCATCTGGGGCAAGTTCCTAGGCCTTGCTTGGCCCATTGGCTCTGTAAAATACGGGTGGTAAGAATTACCTCAGAGAGAAAGAGAGAGAGAGAGAGAGAGAGAGAGAGAGAGAGAGAGACAGACAGAGACAGAGAGAGAAAGACACAGAGAGGGATTGGTGAAAGGGGTATTTAGAAAAGTTTTTGACCTTTTCTTCCATGCCTGTCTCCATGTATATGTGTGCACCTGCATGCACACACATGTATCCACACATGTGTGTCTCCTACTCTCTATTTCCGTCCCTGTCCCTCTATGCTAGTCCGTCCATGCTCCTCTTCCAGAGCTGCTTGGGGAGGGAGATTTGTACAGGGGAGGGAGATAAGCACAGCTTCCTAGAGGGCCCCTCTGGCCCTGGTGACCTGTAAGGCCAATGCATAGTGTCTCTGTGATGACTTCATGTGGCCTCTGAGGGTAACGCTGACAATGCTGTGGTGCTGTTACAGCAGACCTTCCTGTCCAGACAGGCTGAGGCCATGACTATGTGAGCTTTGCAGTTTTGGTAACTAGGTGTGATGAGCATATGGGCAGCTGTAGGGCCACATAAATTTGTCAGCTATGATTTCATGCCAGAGAGAGCAGTGGTGGAGAAACACCTCTGGTCTCACAGCAGGGAACAAAATCATGGAACGAAATCACAGGAGCAGTGTCCTGCTGTCTTGGAGAAGATGTTCATAAAGTGACACAGTGGTCTCATAGTAGGGACAGAATTAGAAGTGATGGTCTCTGGTCACACCATCAGCAGGCTTTGAGTTCATGGTGGGGAACTAGTGGTGGTGAGATTCACAGTGGGGACAAATGAGAGGATATGTGTGGTGGTGGGAAACTGGGGCTCTTCTGTTGCTTAGGCAGCCTAGTGGTCAGGAATTCAGCTTGGAAATGCTCCTGGGCTCATGGTTGGTCTTAGGTTCTTAGTGAAAGGACTATCAAGGTCTTCCCTGCAGTCGCTGCTCTGCATACAGCTGAAGAGCCTCTTGGCTCTTCTTTTCCTCTTAGCATCTTGATGAGAATTGCTGGCCACTGTGATTGAGTGTCCTATTTGATGAGGAGCCTGTTAAAACACTATTGCTTTTCTAGTCCTTACTAAATTGACATCAGTTTTGTCAATCTACCAACACAGGTCGAACGTGTTGCTTCCAATTTCAGGTGATTTCCACCTTGTCAGTGTCTCCTGCCCTCTTCAGCTCATCTATTCCTCAGGCTTGCTGGCTGCCTGGTGCCTCCTGGGAAGTATCCTGGCTGCCTCAGAGGCTGAGCAATTAGAGATGGGACTCCAGCAAGGAGGGAAGTTCCAGACTGTTACTGAGGAGGGAGAGCCAGGCTGCAGTGTCCATAGCAACCCTCTGGCTTTCACCTTTAGCAGAGGAAGGAGAGCTCACCAGGGATGCTGCCCTTCTGAGCTACTCCTGGTACAGTGCTGGGTGCAGAGCCTGGCTGTGCCTTTGGATGGTGAGGGGGAGAGGGACTACCACTACTCTTTCCTCCTCCTCCACCTCCTCCTCCTCCTCCTCCTCATCTCCTTCTTCTTTTTCACTCTCTCTGAGACAGGGTTTCATTTTGCATTTCAGATTGGATTTGAACTCACTTTGTAGCCCAGGTAATCCTCCTGCCTCAGCCTCCCAAGTGCTGGGATTACAGGCACGTGCCACCACACCTGGCCTTTCTTTCCTCTTTTGACAGCAGCTATGTAAAATGAAATTGAAACTGGGAGGTTGAGTTGGGATGCTTTGGGATGAAATGACAGGGAGGGAGAGGCTGCAGCAGGCTATGTTGTCACATCCAACTGCAGCTGAGGGACCCCAGGTCAGTGAAAGGAGACACAACTGTGAGATCTGCTTTGGGATCCAGCACTATTTTTTTTTTGAGACAGAGTCTTGTTATGTGGTTCAAGCTGACCTTTAACCCACTATATGGCCCAGAATGGCCTCAAACTCATGGCGATCCTCCTGCCTCAGCCTTCCGAGTACTGAGTTTGCAGGTGTGTGTTACTGTACACGGCAGGGGATCCAGCATTTTATGCAAGTCGTCTCCCAGCTCTGAAGGTCGTTTCTTGCAAGTAAAGGATCATCTTGAGGTGCCTCTGTGACTGCCTCTCATTCAAAACTTTGGCTAGGACAGACAACAGGGCTGTTGGTAGAAACATCCAAGAGTCTGGAAGGGTAGTAGCTCCTTTTGTACAATATTTATGCTGGGTCAGTCCTTGAGCCTCTGAGGAGACTGAGTATTGAGCAGAGACTTGGGCTCTGCTCGGGGGTCTCTTCCAACTCCCAAGGTGGCTGGTGTGTGAAGCTGTGAGCGTGAATCACCAGCAGAGGCCGCCACACTCCTCACAAACCCTCCACAGGTTGCTGTGCCCCAGATGGGTGAGCAGAGGGTTGGCTCAGCCAGTGGGGCTGCAGTTCTGGGGCAGAGCAGGGAGCAGTCGCTGGCCACTGCTCAGATGTCTCTGGCCTTGCTGCCTGGCTATGCTCCATGCCCTGCCTGCAGGTGGGTGGTTCCCCAGGGCCAGGGAGCGCTTGCTGCCTCTTGCTGGGCCAGGGACTGATGGTTACCCCAGCTGTGGGTCTTCCCTTGGGCAGCTCAAGGGCCTCCTTTGGGTTTGGGAAACAGACTTTTTTCTCAGAGCTTTTGGGGCTGGGTTAAGAAGTTGATTTGTTCAGTAAGTTGTAATTGAGGGCATGTTCTGGGACTGGTAGTGTTTTAAGTTCTGGGATACAGCAGGGAACAGATATAACTCCTGCCCTGTTGAAGCGGAGTCCATCCGTGGATGAGGCACAGTCATCACTGACATGGGCTGAGGGACTGTCTCTGCAGACCTGGGTCCAGGTAGAGAGACTTTCAGAGAACCCCAAACTCCAGGGATGAAGCGCATAGGCTGAGCTCTTGCGTGGCAGGGGTCTCCACAGGCCCTCCCACAGTCACTGGCCTTGCACTTGTCCCATCCACACGAGAAACACTTCACAGTTTGCAACGTGTACGTGTGCTGTGAATTCAGCAGGGCACTGAGGAGACAGAATGTTGGCACACTGTGCATATTTTCCTTGTCTTTCCCCCACATTTGCTTCTTTCCAGAAGTATTAGCACCTTCATTTGACCTGTGACCCTTGGAATAAATAAATGTTCCCATCCAAACTGACTCATCTGGTCAGAACAGGAAGTTCCCACACCAAAGCCACAGAGAAAGGAGCAGGAGAAGCATTTAAAAAAATATCTTAGCTTTCACAGATGAACTGTGGAAGGAGGCATGGAATGGTCTGGTTTTACAGGTAATTTGATCAAGATGGTCACTGGCAGCAAAACAGCAGGTAAAAGCTGGAGGGGTCAATTTACAGCCTAAGGCTGCTCCCCACGGGCTGCCTGACCACCCCACCGTGTCCTCTTACCATGTGGAGAACCACACGTGGATTAGTACATTGCTTGGTTATAGAGGGGATGTGCAATAGTCACCTCACTCATTGGTAGTGACTTGGGCAGGGGTGGTTGACATTAGTTGTAAGAGGCCCACCCCTGGGTCTGGAGGTCCAGGAACTCAGGAGAAAGGGGCATAGATGGGAGACCTACATTTACCAACTGGCATCCCAGTGGCCAGTGATGTCAGTCAGGGGCAGTGCCCTGGGTTGAAGTGCCCCAAACTCTCACACATGCATATACTCATTTATGCAATGCACAATTTAGATGCAGGTTGAGGTATAGTGTTGTGTATGTGTGTTCTACAATTTGTACCATGATCTCCTATCTGCAAGGAACTCCTGCTGTAAATTAAAAACAGGAGAGAAAAGACACATGCATAGACTGTGTCAATACAAGGAAAGAAGGGGAAAGTGTTCCCAGAGAGACAGAAATAAAACACTAGGGGTACACAGAAGCAGGAGATGGTGTGGAACTGAGAGCATGGGGGAGAGAGGTCCTGGGAAGTTTGTGACCAGGGCAATGCTTAAACAGTGTGAGGGTGGATGAATGAAGAGGCTTCAGATCCTGGATGTCTGGTGATCATGAGCAGCTGCATAAAACTTTCTAAATTTTAGTTTATGATCCTGAGGCCAATGGATCCCCCCTCTTGGCTTCTAGGGCTTCTAGGAGGTGCAAATGTAGTAATTTATATGAAAGCAATTGGAAAACAAAACAATAAAATATTATGTAAACACAATTATTTTTATTATTAGAGCATTAATTAAGTCAGCAACAAAGCTTCTAGATAAGAACACAATACTGATTGGAATCTGGGTGAACATCCAGGGTTGGGGAAGAGTGGTTGATCTTTATAGCACTGTCCCTAAAAGGCCAAGGATAACCCTCAAACCACTGACTTTTCTGGAAAAGCCACTATTATATGTCTATTCATCATTTATACCTCCATCCATCACCCATCCATCCATTATCTACCCATCCAGCTGATAAACCTTTAATGACGGCATCCATAGTCAGGTGTCCTGCTCAGTGCTGGAGATATGGAAAAAAATTAGACCTCTTCTGCCCTGAAGGAATATAAGCCTATGGGGGAGATGACCAACCATATAAACCTGAGTCATTACTTCCCTCGATTTAGTTTCAGCCAGTTCTACATTTTAAGGACAAGTTCTATAGACCATAGATGATGGAATTTTAAAGCTGAGTGATCTTAGAACTCATTTCTTTTACTCATTCATTTTGGTGACAGGGAAATAATGCTTGTTATTTGTTGTGAAAGTGCCATGACTACTTCTTATTTGCCTCCAAATGACCTCTCCCCAATTTCAAGTTCAGTTTGTGCAGGTTGTCAAGCATCATCTGTATGCCTTCTGTATGTAAGAACTGCGGATGCAGGGGCAAAGCAGGCATTATTCCTGCCCTCAAGGAGGTCACAGTTTGAGGTAAAAGGTGCACATTGAGATAACTGTACTGCTTAGCAAGTGTTAGCAAGGGCACTGAAAATACAGAAGGGCCAGCTCAGTTGTGGGACACTCAAGGGAGGCTTCTGACAGAGCAGACCTTGGAGGCATATCTGGAAGGACAGAGAATGTAGAGGCAGGGCATGGCAGGCAGAGGCACAGGGTGTGAAAGGGCGTGGTTTAGAGAGAAACCAAATGACACTGGGGCTTCAAGAAAGAGATAGCAAGGAGTAAGTGTGGAGGGAAGCCAGGGACTGCGCCCCAGCACCCTTGAGGTAGAAGAGCTGGTGTTGCCAAAGGCTTTCCCTTCCTTCCCTGCTTCAGTGTATGTGTCTTCGCTTATCTTCCTTGGGCTTTCTGCCATCCCCTTTGGCCCCTCTGTGTAGACTGGAGAGGCCTACTGTGAGCCTTCATTTTAGGTGTGGCTCAGGTCCTGCCACCTCTGCATCTCTTCACTGTTACTCCTTTTCACCCCACCTGGACCTAATGTGTCTCTGCAGTGAAAGGTCATCTGCTGAGGGTTGGCTATGGGAGTCACAGGGTGACGTTTAATAAAGCCAAATAGGACTGACCTATGGGTTTGGGTTTCAGGACACACAGCGAGAGCTTGAGCTTTGGCCCTCATAGATCTGGGTTTGTTTTCAGCTATGCCACTAGCTACTTCCTAGTAACTGTGGACAGTTTTAAGACTTGTATGATGGTTTTCTTCTGATTTACAAAGTGAATGATGATCCCAACTCAGAGGTTGTTGGAAGACATAGTTGGAGTTGTGGGTCAGAGGAAGCCTTGGGTGCCTCCCTGACCTGCAGCAGTGGCGGGGAGATGCCTGGGTGCAGAGCAGTGCAGCATGGAGCAGGACTGGAAGTCAGACGTGCTCAGGCCCTGGGGTTGCACAGTGCCCACAGGAGTCAGTCACCAACCTGTAAGTACTGGGGGGTACAAAGTATTTACTTAGGTTGCCTGAGAGGCCTGAGAGGCTAAGCAGTTGGTCCAAGGTCACACAGTGGACCGGGCATACAGCTTTTCCGGGGACAGGACAGTAGGAGAACAGGCCCGGACCACCTCTGGATGAGGGTGCAGTGTGAAGTCTGGGTGGAGGCAGTGATGGGCAGAGGGTCATCGAACCTAAATTTGCTGGTGGACATTTAACAGCCAGTAAAACCTCAACAGCCACTCTCAGGAAGAAGCCCTGATTTATGTGTGCGCTGATTCCTGGGGTGGAATACTCCACTTGACTGACTCTGAGCTACCAGTGTGACATTGCTGAATGTGGACTTGGGAAGAGATATGCATGGGTATCTTTAAAGAGCCAGTACTGGCCAGCTGCAGTGTATCACAAGGGGCTCTGGACTGTCATATATGATGACACAAGATAGGTTCTTCATGTGCCTTGCATCTAGTCTTCCCCCAAACCCTTATTACTTCCATTTTACAGAGTAGCAAGATGAGACTCAAGAGACCGTCTTGCCTATGGCCACCCAGCCATCCTACGGCAGAGAAGGCCAAAGGAGTCCAGCCTGGCAGACTGACTCCAGAGTCCGAACCCTTACCTGAATGCTGTCTGCCTCTATTCGGGATGGGGTTGTAACCAGTGTGGGACTTGCCTGAGTGGCACCAGCTGTCAATCCCTTTCCCAGATGAATCTCTGGAGTTCTCTAGCCCATGCGGACTGATTCTCATCCTTGTCCATGACAGCAGGGACAGCACTTCCAGGTGCTATTCAGACCTCACTGGCATAGTTCAGGGGAAAAGAGCCAGGAGTCTGGCCCAGACAGGTTAGCTGAGACAGAAGGCAGCCCACAGGGCACAGAAATACCCAGGCCTGGAGCCTGTACCACAGATTGATTTTTCACAATCCTGAAGTTGTATCCAGCATTAAAAACCAGTACTAATGGCACATTTATGCCATTAGCCACATATTAATGGTAATTTATTTGGCAATCATTAAACATGGTTCACAATGATTTGAAACTTGAAGCAAACAGGTAGCTTAGTTTGGGGATGGAAGAGAAGGAGGGAAATCAAGAAGATAGGTGGGGGCCTGGGGATTTAGCACAGGGGCATAAGTGCCTGCCTGGTAAGCTTGAGGTCGTGAGTTCGATCCCCAGTACTGAAAAAAAAAAAAAGGTGGGAAAGAGACAGGTGGGGCACACTAGAGGGGGTGAGGTGGGGTACTGGGAGACTTGCATGGTCATGGGAAAGCATATGAGACCGAAGATTTACAGCATACCTGAGGGTGTGTGTGTGTATGCATGTGTGTGTGAGCATGTGTGCTGGATCTCCTCTTCTCCCTCTTACTTAGTGAAGGAGCTGGACAGAAGCCAAAGGGTCATGGGGAATTAGGAAGCAGGCAGGAAGATACTTCCTTCTTACTCTCCTAGATGTGTCTGAGGATTGCACCACGGAGTCTTCCTCTCTGATCCCTAAGGCATTAGCAGTTAAGAATGGAAGTACATTCAGCTCTGGTTCCATTTGGAGCTCACTATACACCCACAGTGGGAGCTTAATAAATACTTGATGATGATGATTCTGAACCTGGGAAGTCAACAGCTGTTCCCAGCCCTGACTTTTAGAGCCCCATGGGGCAAACCAGTTAGGGAGCCATGACGAGGGGTAGTCAGTCTTCCTGCTAGACCCTCTGGTGATTCCACATGCAGCTGGCAGGGAAGAGGCTGGAGCCATGGTCCACTTCCCATGTCCTGCTTTGGGGAAGTCAGTTCTTCTGTGACAGTTTCTCCCCAGATGGTTCTCATCCATCATTAGACCAATATTGACTGAACACACACTTTGTACTGAGTGTCACAGCGAAAGAGCAATCTGGGATACAGAATTTGTGGTCAGACTGACATCAGTTCAAATCTTAGCACCTTTAATTACAAGTTAGGTAACATCTGACAAAAGCCACTTGTGCTTGTGGGTTTGTGTGTGTGTGTGTTTGTGTGTGTGTGTGTGTGTGTGTCTTCTTGTCTTCCCTCTTTTCTTCCTTCCACCCCCTCTTCTTCCCTCCTTTTCGTTTCTTTCTTTCTAAAAACAGTTTTTGTTCGTGGAAGGAGAGCGATGACATCATTTTGTGGAGTGTATGTGAGCGCTGAGATGGTGGGCTTCTGCACACACGTTGCTGGAGCCGGATCAGTGGTAGTGAGTTCACGCCATCCTCAGCAGGAGCGGCCACCTCTGCTTGTGGCCTTGACATCGTTACCCAACACCTCTGAATATGTTTTCTCCTTTGTAAAATGGGGACCACATAAAGCCTGGCTCTTTGGGCATCTGAAGGATCTACCTGGGAGGTGTGTGAAATAACCTGTCCTAGACCCGGGTCATTAATACACGTGTATCTCTTCCCCTGTTCCCTCATCGCGGTGGCAGCTGCCTGCCACAGGAGCCTCTGACTTCTTTCCTATCTCCCCCCGTGGAGTGAACCCCCGTCAGTCGCTGTAGCTGTGCGGGTTTCGGTCCCACCATACCTGACGCGGTAGCGGCTCTCCGAGGGGCCGTGGAGCGGAAACTACAGCTCCCAGGCTTCGCCGGGCGGGGAGGAAGGCAGGCCCCGCCCCGGGGAGGAGCCCGCGGGCAGGGCGGAGTCGGGGGGCGGTGGGAGAGTGAAGCCAAGCCAATGGCACCGCAGCTGATAAGTGGGCTTGGCTTCCAATATAACAGAGGCAGGAGGAGGAGAGCGGAGCTCTAGAGCCAGCGAGGAGCGAAGCAGAGCCTGGCCTCTCACGCTCCTGGAAGCCCCCTCCTGGGACAGTTCCTTCCCCTTTCCTTTCTCAGGCTCCCCTCCTGCCCTCCTCCTCTGCCCACCACAATGCATTCTTGAGTGGCAGCGTCTGGACTCCGGACAACTCCAGAGAGCCGAAGCCAGCCAGAGGGAGAGGACTGGAGCCAAGACACTGCTGGGGGAGCTCGGATGCCTGGCTTTCTTTGAGGACATCTTTGGAGAGAGGGTGGCTTTGGGGTGGGGGATTGTGCTGCAGGGAATCCAGCCTGGCCCCAAGATGGACACTTCTGGGCACTTCCATGACTCTGGGGTGGGGGACCTGGATGAAGACCCCAAGTGTCCCTGTCCATCCTCTGGGGATGAGCAGCAGCAACAGCCGCAACAGCAGCAACCGCCACCACCGCCAGCGCCCCCAGCAGCCCCCCAGCAGCCCCCAGGACCCCCGCTGCAGCCTCAGCCTCCACAGCTCCAGCAGCCACCGCAGCCACCGCATCCCCTGTCTCAGCTCGCCCAACTCCAGAGCCAGCTTGTCCACCCCGGCTTGCTACACTCCTCTCCCACCGCGTTCAGGGCCCCCCCTTCGGCCAACTCCACCGCCATCCTCCACCCTTCCTCCAGGCAAGGCAGCCAGCTCAATCTCAATGACCACTTGCTTGGCCACTCTCCAAGTTCCACAGCCACAAGTGGGCCTGGTGGAGGCAGCCGGCACCGGCAGGCCAGCCCCCTGGTGCACCGGCGGGATAGCAACCCCTTCACGGAGATCGCCATGAGCTCCTGCAAGTACAGTGGTGGGGTCATGAAACCCCTCAGCCGCCTCAGCGCCTCTCGGAGGAACCTCATCGAGGCCGAGCCTGAGGGCCAGCCCCTCCAGCTCTTCAGTCCCAGCAACCCCCCAGAGATCGTCATCTCCTCCCGGGAGGACAACCATGCCCACCTGACCCTACTCCATCACCCCAATGCCACCCACAACCACCAGCATGCCGGCACCACTGCCAGTAGCACCACCTTCCCCAAAGCCAACAAGCGGAAAAACCAAAACATTGGCTATAAGCTGGGACACAGGAGGGCCCTGTTTGAAAAGAGAAAGCGACTCAGTGACTATGCTCTGATTTTTGGGATGTTTGGAATTGTTGTTATGGTGATAGAGACCGAGCTGTCTTGGGGTTTGTACTCAAAGGTAGGGGCTGTGGTTTCTCTTTATACCTTAAACAGAAGGGATATGAAGGTGTGGAGAGATAGAGATAGAGAGAGATTGGGAGATTGGGAGAGAGTGACAGACGTGTGTGTGGGAGGCATTTGACCAGTTTTATGAACACTTTAATTTCCCATGGTTTCCTTCTTGGTCTTGAGAGTATTCCTTCCTTGCTCCCTTTTCAGGGGGCATCCCCGTGCACTGGGTCTAATTTGCAGACTGTGTTAGGCAGGATTAAATAATCCCTTCTGAGAAATCATTCTTCCTGCTGGCTCACTCATACTAAAGTATAACCCAGCAGCTTAACGTACCAATTAATTACACTCTGCCGTGATGTGTTTGCCAGTTCCTGTGACTTCCCCTTCTCTCCTCCCCTCCCTTCTCCACTCCATTTTCCCCAGGATAAAAAAGAAATAAATATCTGGGTAGGGGGTAGGGATTCCATGCCATGCTCCAAATCGCTTCTCTCCCTGTCCTCCTCTTTCCTCAAGTTTTTGTCTCCCTCTGCTTCCTGGAGAGCCTTGGGGCAAAACAGAAAGACACCATGACTTGAGTCTCCCGAGGGCATCAGGGTAAAAATATAGGTAGAGGAAATCGGTAGTCTCTTCCCTTAGGAAGGAGGACTCGGAATAAACCTGCTGCTGCCTCATAAATATCCCCTGATAAAAATGGCTACAGGTGTCACCCGGGCACAGCAGATGGGCGCTGCCTTGACATCAGCTGAGCGGGGAGAGCACACTCTTGGGGATGGGATGACAGGGCTTCCCCAGTGGGTCTCCGAGAGCCCGTGCCCCAGCTCAGCCCCAGTTCTCCCCTCCCTCCCTCCCACTCCAACTCCTTCTCCTCAGGATAAATAAAGATGTGTGTGTGTGTGTGTGTGTGTGTACGCGCGTGTGCCTGTGCGTGTGCGTGTGTATACGCCCGAATGGAGAACAGCAGTGATTGACTTTAGGGGGGCGCTGGCTCCATGGCTCCAGCCTCTCAATCCAGTCCCAAGACAGAGGAGGGGGCTCACCCCAGAGGGAATAGAGATTGAAGAAGGTGGGTTTCTCTGGATGCTCTGTTTGTGGGTATGGGTGGGGGGCTTCTGCTGTGGGCCCAAAGGCAGAGACATGAAGAATCAGTGTTGTGTGTGTGTGTGTGTGTTGCTTGGATTTCTCTATTTATTTGTCATTTTGGGCAGGAGGTGGCTGGGCTGGCTGTCGGGTGGCTGGGAGGGGTTCAGCTGTTGGAGGCTTCAAATAGAGCTTGTTTCAGGCAGAGCGCAGCTGCTGTGAGACTGTCACATTCCTTGTTGAAATCCAGTCGCAAAAACCTGGGAGGTACTGATCGAATTTCCCCCTTCCCAACATCTCTCATTGAGCAGTGATGGGCAGACTTGCCCGGGTGGGCAGACTTGTCAGAGGACGTGCATAGCCAGTAAGCAGACTTCTAGGCAGAGGGTCCTCCTGGGCCTGGCTGTTCTGGGGGTGCCCCAGCCCAGGGCAGCCCTTGGAAGTCGCCTTAATCTAAATAGCTCAAAGATGATTCCCTCGGAGGCAGCAGCAAGCAGCAGTGAGTGGGGTTCCCCGGCAGGCAGCAGCAGCGTGGCCACTTAGTCACTGCCTGTAATGAGCCTTTGAGCCAGCAGCGGCAGGTCTCTGCTCACTGCCTCTCCCAACCCCTCTCCCGCTGGGCACTCCGCTCTGTGAGAAGAGGCTGGCAGCCACCCTGTGTGCAGACTTGGCTCCCTCTAGTCATCCCTTGGGGCTTGCACCAGGCTTACGTATTTGGGGTGAGGGAAGAGGGCAGCACCAGCACCTCCTGTGTTCCCGGAGACAGTAGCTGCACAGTTCCTGGTGTGGGATCTGTGCTTGTTTGTCTGAGTGCCAGGAGAGGGCTCCTGCTGGGCAGGAGGGAGCTGGCTTCCCTCGAGCAGGTGCCACTGTGATGGAAGGTGAAGGGAAAGAAAGGGGCTTCCCCAGAAGCAGGGAAGACAGACTGCAGGTGAATGAAGGGAGGTGTGGCTTGAGGAGCTGGACTTTCCCCACTGGCCCCCTCTGGTTGGAGGTGGCACAGAGCAGGCAGCCCCTGAGAAGGTCCTGCTGGTGAAATGACCACGTCCTGTAACCTTAGGGCTAGAATGGAGACAGGCAGGGCTCACTTTAACCTGCTCACCCACTCACCTGCCTGGCCATCCATCCTTGTGTTTTGAATCGTCTAATAGAATACACATTTTCGAGTGTCTTCTCTGTGCCAGGCCTGTGGGCTCAAGGGAAGGGAAGGAGGGCTGATGCTCATGTCTTCCCTGGAGGCAAATGGGGTCCTGTGAAAGCACAGCACTGAAGTCAGAGTCCTGGCTCTGCCACTTCCAGTCGTGTGATCTTGGATAAGTCACACAGCTCTGTCGCCTGTTTCCCAGCTGTCAAGTGGGGGGATTAGATTACACGGGTGAGTGTAAGGCTTTCTCTATAGTGTCTGCTCAACAAAAGGGATGTATGGGATTGTCGCTGATGCTGATGCTGATGCTGATGCTGCTAATGCTGATGGTGGTGCTGAGATGAGGAGAGGTGGTTTTTCTCCTTTGTAATCTAACTCCAACCGTAGAATCAGTCGGTAACTGGGACTTGTGGATGGGAAAGTCCTGGCACATGGCTAGTTTGGCTAGATTTCACCTGAAACTTGCATCTGTGTGGCTGGAGGTGAATGTCTGTCCCCCAGCTTCATGGAGGAAATGCACCGTGGGAGAGGAGTTTGGTTTAGGATTAGGACGAAAAACATCCACAGGAGAGTTCACAGATACTCAGATGTCCCTGGATCAGAAGATGACACTCTTGCTGGAGAGCTTATGACTCTGACTGGCTTTGCTGACCATTCTAAAGGCAAGCAGAGGGATAGGGCGTCACAGGTGCCCCAGTCAGTGTGAGCAGTATCTTCCGTGGCAGCCTCCCCTCCAAAACTGTTGGAAGGAGCACATTTTTTCTTCAAGTGATTGAAGATGTATTACCTATATGCCTGGGCTGCAGCTTTCTGAAGTTCTCTGCTGTTATTTCACAGGGTTGTGGCCTCTCTGTTCTCTTGTCTTTGACTGGTATATGGTGTTGGGGAAGGAATTCATCATGCAGGCCAGGAGCTTTTGCAAAGGAACATGGCATGTACCCTGAGCATGTTCAAAGTTGATGCAAAAGGGAGCCAGTGTGAGGAGGTTGAGAAATCAGGACAGAACGATCCCCGCTCCCACCCTCACAGGCTGTAGGCGATGACACTGGCAGCTGAGTGCTGGGACACATCAGCGAGAACAGGGAGGTGGGGCTTGCTCCCAGGCAGCTCAGAGAGGAGGCAAACTCTTTCCTAGGTAGAGAGGTGCCAAGACAGCCCTAATGTGCTCTTAAAAGTACTGAGCTGCCGTTTGACTGGATGAGAAGGCACCCTTTTTATTAGGTGGATTTACTCTCTCTTGAGCATTAGACATATGACAAGGCCAGATCTACAGATGCTGTCAAATCTTTGTGACATGGTCCCTGTCTACAAATGACTCTTTCTCGGGATTACAGCAATGAGAATTTGGGAGATCTTTCTTCTTATTTGCTTCTAGAGCTGGTTTGGAGCACACAATCCCTTGCCTTAAACTGCTGGCTGTTCTCTCTTCTCTGGGTCTGGAGAGAGTTAGGAGTGGGCCTGTTCTGTTCTTCCTTCCTCATTAGCCTGAGGACTCCCCTGGTGTCTCTGTCATCCTGTGAGTGGCTGGGCTGTCTTCTCTGTCACCGTGGATCTTATTTCTCTGTACCCACAGGCCTCACTTGGGCTGTGAGCTTGTCTCCCAGGAGGCTGAGGCATGCTGGTGCAGCAGGGTGGCACACTCTGCTAATCTTGTACGAGCTCAAACCACTTCCTTAGTCCTGGCCTCATGGATCCTGGCTCCCTTCATGCCTCTCACCTGCCCCACCAACTTCTTGCCCCTCTGCATCTCCCTGCTGCCTGGGGCTGGCCCGATGCTGCGGTGACCCAGGCTGCAGACTGAGGAGCCTATGTGATAGTGTGGACTCAGGCTGCCCTGCCTGCTCCTCAAAAGAGCTTCTTTCTCCCCGCTAGTTACCCTTCCCTCTTCAGAGCACTTAGTGGGAGGGACAGATTTCTCTGCATGTGTGGAGGAACTTGGTTCTGGTTCTACTGTCTTCAAAGGCAAAGGTGTCCCCCCGAAGAGTGCCAACTTGATGCCCATCTCTTTGCAGAGGCCAGTGAGTTCAACCCTAGCCTTCAGCTGGAATGATAGATAACATTTCAGTTCTTTTTTATTTTTATATTTTGGTGCTGGGGATTGAACCTAGGGCAATGCATGCTAAAGATGCAGTCTGCTTCTGTGCTACATCCCCAGCTCCCCGTGGGCACTATGCCAGCCTCCGGCAGGGTCCCCAGCCTGTCGGCAGAAGGGCAGAAGCAGCAGCTAGACTCTGCACTTTCTGCTTGGGCTCAGGTACCACCTGAGTGGAGGTAGATGGCTGTTGGAGCATATCCTAGTGTTTTTGAAAAATCCCCTGAGGATCCACAGTTTCAGGCATATTTGGGATGCCAGATAGGTTTGACCCCTTCCTGCAGACCTTCTTTGGGGATGACTTTTGGGATTGCAGAAGGCAGGAGGCTGTGAATGATCTGGCTATAGCAGGAGCCTGACAGCCCCCTGCCAAGGGCCTTAGGCCCTTGTTTTATTGTTACAGGTCATTCTGAGTATATGGACTCAGGGGAAGGCAAGCGGGTTCTGGCAGGGTGACACCCCCACCCTTGGCGGTGGCCACTTTAATTATAATTTTTGTAGATAGTCAGCAAATGAGTCAAACATTTGTAACCCACAGGGGGGCAGCTAACTTTTATGTGTGCTTTCCTTTGCATGTCACCGCACTATTTATAACTGTCCTCGGGGAAGACTTCATAACACATTCGGACTTCCCTTCCCCACGGGTGGTGCTGTGTGGGTGCAGGGCACTGGCACAATGGCTGTGACATTTGGCCCCTGCCCAGGCTAATTAGATGACTTTGGTGGTCTTGTGTTTTCCCCACTTAGCTCTCAGGAGTGGAGATTTGTGAGACCATTATCAGAAGATCTGCTTTAAAAAAATGTAAAATAAAGCAGAAGGAAATAAAAAGAAACTTGAATTACCTATTAGTGAATTTGAGACCAGGATAAAAATGTAAAATCAGAATGGATGGCGGTGGTTCCACTGTGGTTCTTTATGAAACACATTTGGAGGAGAAAAATGAATGCGTGTGTAATTATGAGGGCTGACTATGTATTGATGCAATACCACCAATTTCAGTGGCAGGAAGACCGGCACCTTCACTGGTAGATGTTTTTCTCCTGTTAAAAAAATATTCTAAGGGTTGGGGATTTAGCTCAGTGGTACAGCTGCCTGCCTGGCAAGTGCAAGGTCGTGAGCTCAATCCCCAGTACCAAAAAACCCCAACAACGCCCCCCCCAAAAAAAAACTTCAAAAGAGAGAGGGAGGAAGGAAGAGAGAGAGAGAGAGAGAGAGAGAGAGAGAGAGAGAGAGAGATAACAGCTACCTATTCCTTTATTAAATAATGAGGGTGGGCAATTTTAAGATTGTACTGTTCTCAGGAGCCATAGGAAGGAAAATTCTAGTGTGTTTTCCTGGATGAGAAGAGCCCAGAGGAGTTTTAGGGGTTCCTTCCTCCCTGTGGACCCACCAGGAGCTCAGCTGGGATCTGAGAGGCAGGAGAGGTGGGGACAGGGGACCACATAGCTTTGTTTTTTGTGCCTAGAACTGCATGGTGAATGTTGCTGTGTGACAGGAAGCAAAAGGTAAGGACTGCATGTGGAGCCCTGGATAACTTTATAGCCTGGAGTTCTAGAAGTAGGTGGTGCAGATGAAATCACCAGTCAGGCTGACATTGCTAGTGGGTGCGGTGCTGAGATAAGAATCCTGGCTCTGGTGACTCAAGTTCATGCCTTTCCTTTGCCTGTTGCTGGATAAACTGCCTTCTTTTCCTTTTCCTTTTCCTTTCCTTTCCTTTCCTTGCCTTTCCTTTCCTTTCCTTTCCTTTCCTTTCCTTTCCTTTCCTTTCCTTTCCTTTCCTTTCCTTTCCTTTCCTTTCCTTTCTTTCAATTCAGTGCTAGGAATTGAATCCCCAGCCTCATTCACACCAGGCAACTGCTCAACCACTGAGTTATACCTTGAGCCTGAATATATATATATTGTTAAAAGAGACACATCGAAGTCTGTAGGCCTAAACTGGTGATGCAAACTGTTGGATCAAGGGGAACTTTACCAAGAGATAAGTGAGAAGGCCTTGGTGGGGCTGGGAAATGGCAGAACAGGCACCAAGAGAAGGCGGGGCAAGAGAGCTGCTGGGGTGGCTTGGGTTCAGGGTGAGATTGTGGACAAGTCCATGGTGGGTCCTTGAGATGCCACCGGCTGGGGGTCTGGTGATACCATGCTCAGGACAACCTGGGACACGTGGACAGTGTGGGTAGGTGTGGAGTTGATAGAGCAAACGAGAACCCAACTTCCTCTGGGGAAGCAATAGGTCCTCCAAACCTTGCTGTACACCTCCATGCACACTCTCTTGCCTCTCTCGTGCCTGGAAGTCTCCTCCTGTGGTACCTTCTGCTTTTGTAGGCCTGTCTGTGTGGTCATTTATCGGGGTTAGCTGCATGAGCTCAGAATCTTAAATCCTGCCAGGTATTTTCATACTTGCCCCTTAAGATCACCACAGTGGGCCCAGAGGCATCACAGCACACCATCTTTCATAGATGAGAAAGCTGAGCTCCATAGTTTTGTGCTATTTTCTGGGCAGGTGGTTCTAGAACGAAGCTCAAATTTCCAGTGACTACCAGCTTGTTTCCCTGGTCCAAATCCCACCCCAAACCTCTTCTGGGAGTTTGGGCAAGGAGATTTCTTTTCCATTGCTGGTTCTGGAATGTTCTTCATTTTGAGTCCCCTGCTCTCCTCTCTGGCTGTGCTTTGGGCCTTTGCTCAGTGGCAGCTGGTGCTGAAGGAAGGCTTGGCTCTGCTTTGAAGGAACCTGGGGAGGGCCTCTACTTCTTGCTTCTAGCGTGCATGATCTCGGTCAAGTCCTTTCCTCTTGCTGAACCTTGGTTTTTTCTAGCTTAAAAATAAGACCACACTCCTTTCCTTGCTCCAGGGTTTTGTGATCTGATTCCAGATCATTTTCTATCACAAAGACGAGAGCTGTTGTCTGTCTTCAAACTCACTTCAAACACACATCCTAGAGTGCACCCTTTGGGCAGCAGAGCTGTAATCCAGGCTGGACAGGTTCACAGTGTTGGTCCCTGGACTGGACAAGCCAGGATGGCCACAGGGGAGTAGGGTCACAACACTGGGTGAAGGGTGCAGGGCAGGTAGATAACAAAAGTTTCTGCCATATGGAGTGCAGGAAGAGATGAGGAGGAAAGAAGCCTGGCTATGCCTGAGGGACTGTGCCTCGTGCTGAGAGGTTCTGAGCAGGGAATAAACTTCTTGTGCCAAGGGAGTGGGCACAGTACTGGGTTGAAGCTTTAGAGAATTGCCAGGATCTTGACATTCTGTGCCCTGAAGACCTTAGTTCTTTTCTCAGAGTGATTTTAGTTGGCACACGTGGCTGAGTGTGGTAGTTAAGGACTTGGCTCAAATCTCCACTCAGTGACATACTAGTGGGGGATCCTTAGAGAGTTCACTGAACCCCGTTTCATTGGTTGGTAACAGGGAATCACACCCCTACCTGGGGCACAGTGGAGCCTTGGTATCTGCCAGCTGTGGCTCTTATTAGGGTAGTTTTTAGAAGATGCCACCTAGAGGACACAGGACACATGTCACCTCTGCACTGCGTAGATGACAAAGGTAGAGGAGGCAGTGTCCTCAACAGGAGAAAGGGGCTCTGGAAGAGTTGAGCACAATCAGAATGTGCCCTGCTTTTCACCTCAACGATAAGCTACCCACTCCTGGTTTTGGATGGGTCTTGATGAGTGAGAAGAAAGTGGTTTTTAACTGGAAGGTGTCCTTGGAGTGGTGGCTTGGCATTTTAGACCCTCTTACCCCATGGGGTAAGTTAGTCTACACTTGGCTGTCTATGGCTTGGACACAAGTAATTAGCCATGGACATTCAAATTAGACAGACGGAGAGAGAACAAAAATAAACCTATGGGGTCAGGCCAGAGGCTGAGAGGCCTGGAGGGAGGTCAGGGTGCATGTGATGACCACGAGTGAGGGGCTTTAGGGAGCAGGCTGGCTACAGCTGGGACTGAACTGAGGAAGGGCAGTGCTATGCTTGCTTGAGGTGTGGTCAGGGGAACATGACTTGAGATACAGGTGCTTTGTAGAATTCAAAAGGCTCTTTCTGCCAGGTTCACACCACGGGGAGTCCCAGGGCAGTGATAGTTGGTAACTTTCCCAGCAGGAGTCCAGGGGCACCAAGGGCAGCAGCTATGCAGGGGAGGAACCTGCAGGGAACTGGGGTGTGCATGTGTAGAAGTCATAGCTCTAATTTTTCTTCAAGGCCTGGTTGCAAGGTGAGCAGAGTTGTATTCTGAGCAAAGCCTTGATGATGCTAAATGAACAACATTCAAATGATGTGTGAAATAATATGCAAATTGTCATGTTATTTTTGGGTTAGCTTGTTGGACATTTTTCTTAAAGGACAAGAGGGGTGCTTAGCGTTAGATGAATAGGAAAGTGGGATTAAAAGACATTATAATCTCACAGAGCTGCGTGGGCCCATACTCCTTGGCACTTGCAGGTACCCGGCCAGTCAGGAAGCATGCACAAAGATGGCTGCTTAGTGTTTAGCTTCAGCTGTACGTGGAGAAGCCCATGATGGTAGTGGCTTGCTCAGGCTCCCTCACCAAACAGAAGGCTGAGATCTGCTGACCAGCCTGGGACACCTCTGCTCGTTGATCTGTAGGTGGCTTTGAACTTGGGAGGCCCTGTGAGGAGGCAGGAAGACCCTGTCTTGGGTGCTTATTCTGACCCAACCCTTACTGTTGGGTTATTTTAAGGTTTGGAACTCAAACTCTCTGAGCCTCAGTTTCCCCACTTATAAATGGGGTTGTTGTCATTCACCAGCCTGATGAATTATATTTGATAATGGCTGGGTAAGTGGCTAGAGCAGTGGCTGGCACATCCCAAGCTGCCAGCAAATGATGGTTTCTTCTAGAGCCTCCGCCTGAGTTGGCACCTGTTTGCCTCCTCGCAAGATTCCACTAGCAGGGAGTTTTGCTGAGCCTTTTTTCCTTTTTGGGATTTCTGATTGTAACAAATTGGGGCTTAGCCATTTTCTTTCTTTTCCGGCTTCTAGTGGGTAAAATGTTGGTTCCCCAAATAGCTCTGACACATGGGAATGCCTGGAGCGCCGCCGAGGCCCATGTTACCTTCTCCCAAGGTGAGGGCTAGGGAAGACGTGGGTCCTGCCCCTGGCTCGGTGGGGCTCAGCACTGGAGGCGTAGATGGGATGGCCTGAAGCCGCTGGGGTGCGCCTACCCTGTGTGGCATCATACTTGCCCTGCACAGTATGACTGAGCTGCGCAGGCCAGTCAGCTGTGGCAGGGAAGGCAGGACAGGACGGTTTCTCATACGGACTCCATATGACTGATCTGAGGCCACTCAGTGTTGTAAGTGGTAAAGATGTAGCAGGAATCCAAGACTTCTAGGTTCCAGTCATTCTTTTCATTTCCAGTCCCTAAACGGTTTGGCCCTAAGGACTGAGTCAGGTCTGGGTAGCATGAGTTGTTCTTGGGGCTTCCTAAAGAGCTCCGGCTTTCACACAGCCCTGGGGCAGGGACTGGCTCATTAGGTAGGTGGCCTGGGGCAGCAGCCTGCCTGAAATGAGGTCTTTTAATTCCTTTTGCTGAGGGTGAAGCTGGAGGATTGAAAGTGGGACAGGGCTAGGAATTCAGTTCAGTGGTATAGCACTTGCCTACCCTGGTCAAGTCCCTGGGTTCAATCCCCAGAGCTGCAATGAATTAAAACAAGTTTTTCTCTTTTTTTTTTTTTGAAAAGAAAGGGCACACACCTGGCCCCTAAGAGCTCTTGTTCATGGTAGTCATGGTGACCTTTGCCTTGGCTATCTCTTCTGGGACCTTGGTGGCCCTGGGAGCATACGTTGTCTTTCACAGCTGGGCCGGTGGTTTCCAGCCCCTCCTGCTCTGGATTGGACCTGGTGTTGGGTTCTGCCAGGACTCTTTCCCCTGCTGGTGGGGAAGGGATGGTGCTGAGCCGGAGGAGGGCATTTTGGCACAAGGCACCAGGCTTGGCCCGTGCTGTCTGCCAGGGATCTTGAGATCCCTCAAGAGTGAAATGAAATCGATGAAGCTGAGAGCAAGTCTCCAGTGGAGGCTGAGTCATGAGGGTTTCCCTGCAGGTGGTGGATGGGTGGTATATAATGCTCTGCCCCTGGCAGCCTGGCAGAATGCGCTGCTCTCCTAAAACGCAAACTCTTCTTCTGTCAAAATGACTCCAAGGTGACAAGAGAGTGAGAAGAGGAAATGGGGAGAGAAGAGGCCATGAGCATTTGTTAGGGGCCTGCTATATGCTTTCCCTACCATGTCCCTGCAGCATTAAATCCTTGCAGCAATCAGGAAAGGTGGATAGGACCACCCTCATTTCTCAGACAGCAGACTTGAGCTCAGAGTGGCTAAGGAATTTTCCTGGGAGCAGTGCAGCTAAACCCGAGCCTCAGATGGTAGTTGCCTTACCAGATCATCTCCCGGATGGGCTTGTCCAAACTAAGAAGCTGCTTGCTCCCCTAGATTTCTCCCCCTCCTCCTGCACCCCACCAATACTAGTGCTCACTCTGTCCTGCCAGCAACCTCCCGCAGAGCCTCAGTGTGTGAGACTTGCCATGGGCCAAGGGTGGTGTGGAGTGGGGGTGGGTCAGTTTGATGCAGAGGCTCGTGGCCCTGCAGGAGCAGAGGTGGCACAGCTGGGCTCCAGGTGGGAAAGATCACGGTCTAAAGGGTGTGGCTGAGCTGTCAGCACCACAGGCTGTGAGGCCTTTGGGCAGCTCTAGCACCAGGCTATGCCTAACTCCCCAGGACGCTGAGAATCCACGTGTGGAAGGACTTCCCAAAGCCACACAGCTGTTGAGCATGTGGAGGAAGTGGGCCTCTTCGGGCCCTCAGTCTCCAGGTCTGTTAATGGGGCGATGGTGCTTTTTCTCTCTGGAGAATATGTGCTGAGTGCCATAGACAAGGAGTGAGAGCACCTGGTAAAGGATGTGGTAAATGCCAGATGTTAGTATCATTAATTTTCCCATTGCATAACTGCAAACTCTAGAAGCAGGCTATGCCCACAATCCTCGAGGACTGAAACAAGCACCCGCCAACTCCTGCTCTGCAACCCTGTCTCCTCTAGGCAGGAGCATTTGGGCCCTTATGCCCTGCTCCCCTGGTTCCTACCTCTACCTCAGTTTCATGCAAACGCTTCTGTCCTCTCTCTGCGAGCCGCCTCCATGTCTACTCTGGATGCCACCCTCTACCCCTCACCTCTGCTTCCCGAGCTGGAGTCTGGATCGGTAACTACTGTTCCAAGCACTCTGGGGCCCACACTGAATACAGGCGAGGCTTGCGGGCTGCAGAGAACAGGCATGACAGAAGAATGACAGGTAGGACGTGAGTTTTGAAGGGGACAAAACCACACCCATGTGGCCCTGATTTGGCCCACAAACGCGAGACTGAGGCTCCCTTCTTTCATTGGCTCTTCTGCTCTTTACTTCCTTGAAAGCCAGCCCTGCCTTTGCTTGGGTCACCCTCCCTCCCTCCCACTCCTCTTCCACAGAGTCAAGGGGCCTTGTGATGCCTTCAGTGTGGCACATCAAGGTTCCTGTCCTGGCTGCATGGCATTGGGAAGCTGCTTCACACACTGGTTCTTAGTGTCCTTGGGTATGGGCTGCTGTGAGGACTGAAAGAGATGCTGCTGTCATAGAGCATGTGACACATGATCCCTTAGTAAAAGATCAGCTGGTTTGTGGGTAGAGAGAGGCTCCAGCGGAGGCCTGGGTCAACTTGGTTTCTGGGCCTCTGTTTTGTTGTCTGGAGAATGGGAGCAGGGACCTGGAGGAGGAGGAGGAGGATGGGGATTGTTGTGATAACTTTGGGGAGGACCCGGTTAGGGGTGGCTGCTGGAAGGGTGGCCCAGGAGGGTGAAAACCTGTGAAGGCACAGTGGCTAAGTGGATTTTCTCACTCCAGACAGACAGCTGAGAGACAGGCCCTGCTGGCCAGCAGCCCTCCCTGCTGCCACCACCCCACAGGCCAGCCCTTGGCAGGAGGCCCGTTTGTCTCCTGAACCCTCCTAGCAGCAGGGATTTAATTACTATAATGTAAGGAGCTGTGGCTCGAGGCCTTCTGGCAGAGGGGAAGCAGATTTGTCTTCTCACTGGGAGGATAAAAATCGATGAAAAGGAAAGGAAATGTACCTTCCTTTGAGATGCCCAAAGCTGCTGGGCTAACACAGGGATGGGGGCAATGGAGCAGGGCTGGCAGGGGACACACTGTTCAATTCAAGCAGCCGGGGTCCTTGAATTCGTAGGGTGACTCAGCTAAGCTGCCTCTGTTTCCCCAGGGATCCTGGCACCAGATTAGTTTGATTCAGTGGTCAAGTATCTACTAGGTGCTAGGCATTACCCTTGAGATGCTGTGTCCAGCTGTGGAAGGAGCCCAGGCAGAAAAGGAGAATTTTACTTTTCCAGTGAACAGTTATTGAACACCTATTATGTGCCAGCATATTGCTAAAGCACCATGGGTAGAAGGGAAAAAAATAGAAAAAAGTCCTGGTCTTTGGGAAACTTGTAGTTTAGAAAGCGAACCTGGCAATAAATGATGTATCAGTTGATTCTATATTATGTTTGAAGTGCTGTGAAGACAAAGCTGGATGAGCGGGTAGGGGCTTGCGGGGTGCGGGCGATTTTAAATAAGAGCTCAGGGCAGGTCTTACGGAGAACCTGACCTTTAGTGAAGGAGGTTGGTGACACAGGCAGCTATCCTGGGGAAGAGGAAATAGCAACGTCAGTGCCCTGGGTTAGGGCCACGCTGGTCATGTCTGTACCGCCCTGTCTAACAGAAATAGAATGTGAGCCTTTCTGTCCCTTCAATTTCTTAGGAATGTTATTTTAAAAGGTAAGAAGAAGCCAGATGTGGTGGTGCACAACTCTAAGACCAGTAGTCTGGGAGACTAAGGCAGGAGGATTGTAAGTCTTAAGCTAGACCGGGCAACTAAGTAACTTTGCAAGCCCACGTCTCAAAATATAATATAAAAAAGGCTGGGGATGTAGCTCGGAGCAGAGGCCCTGAGTTCAGTCTCTAGTAACACGCGCGCACCACACACACACACACACACACACACACACACACATGGAAGAAGGGAAACATGAAATTAATGTTAGTGTTTTTTACTTAACCTGATATAGCCAAAATATTATAAATTAGATATGTAATTAATATAAAATTATTAATGAAATATTTGACATTGTTTTTTGTATTACACCTTTGAAGCCTTGTAGATATCATACACTTATATCCTGTCTCAATCAAATACTAAATCTTCATTGGAAATATGCAACCTGTATGAAGGGTTTACAAAATTTTGATTTTTAAATTTTTTTGTTTTTATTGCATTAGTGCATGTTTACATCCCTCTTGTGGAGTTGCTACATGCACTTAACACATTTGAGTTTCTTTTTTCATCCCCTTTCTCTATTACCTCCTCCCTACATCTCTCAATCCCCTTCCCATTTGAGACGGATCTATCTCCCTACTTCCTATTGTCTAGCTTTGCTTTTGGTTTATAATTTGAGTTTTTCATATAAGAGAAATCATGCAATATTTTCATTTTTATCGGTACCAGGGATCGAACTCACGACTGCCTGCTTGCAAGGCAGGCGCTTATGCCGCTGAGCTAAATCCCCAGCCCCAATCATGCAATATTTAATCTTGTGTCTGATTGATTTCACTTAACATTATGGTCTAGAGGTATATTCATTGTCTTACGAATGACTGAAAGCTACCCTTTTTATGGCAGAGTAGTACTCCATTGTGTGTTAATATCACATTTTCTTTTCTTTTCTTTTTTTTTTTTTTTTTGTCTTTTTCATTTTTATCGGTACCAGGGATCGAACTCACAACTGCCTGCTTGCAAGGCAGGTACTTATGCTGCTGAGCTAAATCTCCAGCGCCTTATATCACATTTTCTTTATCCATCCATCTGTTGATGAAATTACAGACTGCTTCTAGGATTTAGCTATTGAGTTGTGCTGCTATAAACATGGGTATACAGGTATCATTATAGTATGATATCTTTAACTCAGGGAAATACCCAGAGGGGGATTGAAGGAATGTCAAATGGAGTGTCTAATTTCAGTTTTTTGAGGAATTGCCACACTTATTTCCATATTGGCTGTGCTAGTTTACATTCCCACCAGCAATGTAGAAGGTTTCCCCTGAAACTTCACCAGCACTTGTTATTATTTGATTTCTTGATGATGGTTACTTTTTTGGGGGTAAGATGGATTCTCAGTGTTGTTTTAATTTGCATTTCTCAAATTGCCAGCAATGTTAAGCATTCAAGAATTTTTGGCCATTTGTACTATTGTGAAGTGTCTATTCATGTCACTTGGCCATTTTGATTGAGTCTTTTATTTTGGGGGAGTTTAATATTTTTGAGTTCTTTACACATTCTAGATATTAGTTCTCTGTCTGAGGAATAGCAGGCAGAAAGGTTGTCTTTTACTCTATTGCTTGTATCTTTTGCAGAAGGTTCTTAATTTGATGTGTTCCCATTTGTTGATTCTTGGTACTGTTTCCTGTGAGTCCCAGTTCTATTCAGAAAGTCCATATCTACACTGATGACTTCAAGAATTTTACCTATTTTATCTTCTGGGAGGTTAAGAGTTTCTGTTTTAACATTTAGTTCTTTAATCTATTTTGATTGTAGTTTAGTACTCAAGGAGACATATAGGTCTGTATTTAATCTTCCACATGTGGAAAGCCAGTTTCCCTAGCACAATTTTTTTTTTTTGTCTTTTTCCTTTTTATTGGTACCGGGGATCGAACTCAGGACTGCCTGCTTCCAAGGCAGGCGCTTATGCCGCTGAGCTAAATCCCCAGCCCCCCTAGCACCATTTATTAAAGAGACCATCTTTCCTCCACTGTATGCTTTTTGATTTCTTTGTCAAAGATCAAATAGTTAAATGTGTTTGGAGTTGTTTCTGCATCCTCTCTTCTGTTCCATTAACCTGCATGCATGTCTGTTTTGGTGCCAGTATCATGCTGTTTTTGTTACCATGGCTTTGCTATATAACTTCAAATCTGGGATTGTGATGCCCCCTTCTTTTCTCTTGTTACCCAGGACTGTTTTAGCTAATTTTATTCCATATAAATTTTAGGATCATTTTTTTCCAGGTCTTTGAAGAAGGCTGTTGTGTTTTGATTGGGCTTGCATTAAATCTGTGTATCAATTTTGGAAGTATGGCCATTTTGATTACATTGGTTCTGCCTACCCAGGAACAGGGAGTATTTTTACATTTTCTAATGTCCTCTTGGAGTACTGTGGTTTTTGTTGTAGAGGTCTTTCATTTTCTTAGGTTAATTCTTAAGTATTTAATTTTTCTTTCTGCTATTATTTTCCTCCAATTTTTCCTCAGTGGGTTCATTATTAGTGAACAGGGATACTACTGATTTTTGTGTGTTGATTTTGCATCCTGTATCATTACTAAATTTGGTTTTAATTTGAGTTTTTTTTTTTGTTTTCTGTGTAGAGTCATGTCCTCTACAAATACATATCCTTTTATTTCTTCCACTTGCCTAATTGATCTTCCTAATATTCTAAATACTGTGTTGAACAGGAGTGGTGACAGCAGACATCTTCATCTTGTTTCTGATTTTAGAGGAGAACTTCTCGTTTTTCCTTATTAAATGTGATATTAGCAGTAGGTTTGTCATCAGTGGCTTTTAGCATATTGAGATAGGGTCTTTCCAAAGGATTTGCAAAATTTATAGTTAAATAAATAGCCCAGTTGTTACAAACAACCTGGAGTTTTCCAGTAAGTGAATAGTGTATCAGTTTTTAAATTAAAATTTGACAGTGAAATACACTTGAAGATCAATTGCACCCATTGTATGATGTGGGCCCAGGAGATGACTTGGGCTGTGTCTGTGCACTGGGTGCCTGTGGGGCTGCCAGTTGAGCAAGTGAGTGATGGGAGATTGGGGGAGGGAGATTGGGGGATGGGGTTCACAGACTCTGCAGGGCTTTCTGAATGCTGTGGTGAGAAGAGAGAAGGTGGAGAGCTGTAAGGACTCAGAATGAAGACTTAGAAGAAGACAGGGGAGCCCTGCAAGAGGCTGTTGGGACAATCAGATGAGGCTGGTGGTGATTTGGGCCTGGGTGGCAGCCTTGAGATGGTAAGAAGAGAAAATTTATTACAAGTGACTTTGATGAATGAAGGAGGGGGAGCTGGTGAGTAAAAGGGGAAATTGAGGTTGAGGATAAGACTTTTGGCCCAAGTGGCAGGAAGGATGGAGTTTCGGCTCAGTGAATGGAGCAGACTGTGGAGAAGCGGTCTTGGGGGAAGGATAGGTTTGTGGGACTTGTTAGGTTTGAGGTGTGTGTCGGTTTCAGTATGATGTGGGTAGTGTGTTCTCCAGAAGGTGTGAGAACAGCACTGTAAGTCATGGAAGGCTTAGGCCTGGACCCTTTCTGTGACAGAGGACAGTTCATTTCATGGGAGACACCTCTAAAACCTTGCACATAAATTCTCTGCCTCCAGCACCACGGCATTCACTCCTCCAAAGTCCCTGGCAGTTGCTAGGGTCCATGTGGGTCAGAAACCACCCCGGCAGGTGCCGGCTCCCTGCCATGCACTTGCCTGAGAGCTGCTGGATAAATAATCAAAACACTCAGTGTTCCGCTACGGTGACTGGGAGGCCTGACTGTACAGAAAGTCACTGGAATAACACGAAGCACTAAGAGGAGCACTGCTGCTTTTCCTGCATGTTTAACTCCATAAAGCACGTTGAGGGAGGGATCGATCTCCAAACCTGGAAAGGAGGAATAGCCACCCCAAGGCCTCCCAGGTAGGATGTAAAGTCTAGCTGTTCAGATCACCAGCTTTATGTTAACCACTGTGTCACCCAGTGGTCAAAAGTGCAGCGTCCCAGGGCTCTTCAGGACCACTCGGAAGCCACTGCAGCTGTTTCTGTTAAGCTGGGAGGACAGTGAGGGAAGGGAGCAGGATGGTTTCCAAGTTCCTTTTCTTTGCCAGGGATAGTGGTGCATGTCTGTAATCCCAGAGACTTAGGAGGCTAAGGCAAGAGAATTGTACCTTTGAAACCATCCTGGAAATTTAGTATGACCTCCCCCCCCCCCAATAAAAAGAATAAAAGGGGCTGGGGATGGATCTCAGTGGTAGAGACTGAGTTCAGTCTCCCTGTAGCAGCAAAAAATATCCTGGTGCTGAGACCTGGGCCCAGAGGATGGGGGCTTGCGACCCATGGACCAAGAATTACCTGATTTGGGTGGCCCAGGCCTGTTGGACATGGGTCTTCTGGCCTGGCTCAAAGATGACTCTTGTAGGCTGCATTACTTAAGCAATATAATTGCTGAATCTGTCAACTGCTGCACAGGGGAGATAGGGCCTGGCTTGCGGGAGTTCTGTGATGTTAACGGGTGACTTTAATCCAGATACTTAGTCAATGTTGATTCTTTCCCTCCTCACATGTAGAACAGAGTGGCTTGTGAACAGGCCACTCTGACCTGGCAGTGGAGGGCGATGGTACAGAGGGGACATCTGACCTGGCTGAGAGCTGGACACATAGGAGAGAAGGGAAGAACAGGCAGGAGGTCTCTTACTTTCCACGAGGCCTTGGTGGGATCTAACTGTATCTTTGGATCAGAGCTTCTCAGTCAGGGTGCTTTTGCTCCCAGGGAGATATTTAGCAAAGTCTGGAGATGCTTTTCAGCTAGGACAGGGATGTTACAGGCATCTAGTGGGAAAGGACAGGGATGCTGATGGAAGCAAAGGATTTCCTGGCCCCACATGTCAGCAGGGTGAGGTTGAGGCACGCGGCATGAGGTGACTCATTCTCATGGGCTTGTCACGAGTACAAATGAGGAGAGGAGCGAGGTTGCTTTACCAACCATAGTTCTATGCTTTCAGCCCCCTTTCCCAAGGGGCAGCCCGTGTCACTAAAGACCAGAGTCAGGAGACCTGAGCTCAAGGGCCGATGCCTCAAGCTCTCGTGGGGTTCTTCGTTTCTGGTCTCTTGTCTTTTGTTCCTGGGAATGGGTGAGGCAGAGACTACATGGAAGCCCACGAGGGGAAAATGCTCGGTCAGCTGGGATGTACTGGGAACAGGAGGCAGTGGTTCAGTGAAGTTTGTAGCCCAGCCCCGGGTGAGGGCTCTGGAAATGCCTCCCTGGTCCCTGCAAGGCCGCATCCTGTGGCTCTTCCCCCAGGCCTGCTTTATCTTGCCTCTTGTTTTTTGTTTCCTTAAACAGGTGGAGCTGAAGTCTCCATGCGGGGAGATGGAATTTGCAGGAAAATGCAGGGCTATTATTTCTATATGTTGGAGTGGCAGAGAGAGCTTGCTGAGTGGCAGGCTTCCTGGAGGGGTGGGCAGCAGTGGATGCCAGTTGGGGCACTGCTAGGCTGCAACTGTCCAGTAGCCACCATGAAGGCAAGTGCTTACGCTGAGCCGAGGGCCAGTGCCCTGGAAGTGCAGGACTCGCTGTCAGGGAAAGGTCTGAACCAATAATACCTTGAAGTTTAGGACGTCTACTGTGAAGGCTTTCCCCGCTGCTCCTTCGGTGCCAAGTGCTGGCTGGAGAGGTTGGGGACATAGAGATGGAGGGCACATGGTTGAGGGGTGTGTAGGCTGTCATCACTCAGAGGCAGGAAGATGGGATGAATGCCATACAGAGGAGTAATGTGCCTACATGGGTATTATGGTCTGGAGATGTCATAGGGGGATGGGGGCCTGAGATATGGCTTAGGGCTTCCTGAGGCAAAGAGGAGGCTTCTGAATGGAAGCAATAATGGACACAGAGGTTTACAGTTGGCATTTGTAGGGGACAGAGGAGGCAGGATTTCCCAGAAGAGCAGAAAAGACTGAATCAGGAGCCCCTTGTTTGTGGGGTTTCCCAGATGAGGCTGAGGGGTTGGCACTTCGGTGTAAAGGCATCTTTAAGAGCTTTTAAGCACATCTTTAAGAGCCCAGGAAGGTGCCTGATCATGACAGTGGTGTGGTGCAGCCACAGCATGGAGGATAGAATATAGCAAAGGAGAGGCTGGACGCAGTGATGGCTCTCGTGCAGCTGGGGGCAATAGGCAGGGAAGAGGGAGAGAGGTAGGCCCTGGGGCAGGTGGCACGTTGGGGTCCATGCTTCTCACCTCTGAAGATCTGACCCCATGTGACAGTGGATATGAGTGCCGTGACTTGGTCACCTTACGGCTCTGCTCAAAATCTACCCTTTCCTTGGAAGATGGGCTAGATTTTCCTGGTGTAGAGAATGGGATGGCATGGTCCCCACACAGCTGGCATCAGTGCCCTGGCTTGGAGGGTGCTCCTTCTAGCATCCCTCCCTACTGGATTTTAGCCAGGCCCAAGGGAGACGACTATGCCCTCTTCCCACTTGCTTGCAATGCTACCAGAGGAATGGGTGTGGGAGAACCACAAGAGCATGCTGGAGCCAGCTACTGTTAGGCTCACTGCCTTGTGTGCCAGGGACAAGATGCCTGGTCTCCCTGGCCCTGTGTGTGCGTGAAGTAGAGGTGTGAGTGCCTGGCCCTTAGGGTGACTGTAGAAGAAGATTAAATATGAACACAAGTGTGTGTTCTTGGCTCAGTAGTGGGTGCTATTGGAAAGATGGGGTTGGTGAAGGACTAGATACGATAGGTGGAGAGAGGCAGGACCAGCTTGCCTTTAAAAGAGGCACAAACTTGGCAAGCCACTGAGGCAGTGGTTCCACACTGGGTGTGCTGGCTTTGAAGGACTGAGAGGAACCCCAGGAGGAGACTTGAGGTCTTCTAGTCTGTGGCTCATTGAGTGACCCTCACTGTCTACCTGAGAATCCATGCTGGCCGGCCAGCCTCCAGTGGTGCTGGCATGGTTGGTGACTCCTCTGGGTTCTCAGTGCCTCTCCTGCCACGGCATTTCCCAGAGGCTGGCTGGATCTCTGCCCAGGGCTCCAGCTGGGTCCTGATCCAGCTCAGACTCCAGAGAGAAGAGAGCCCTGCATTTGACACCACTGACCTGATGTTTCCCTTGGCTCTGCCCCTTACCTCTCAGTGTGACCTGGATGGATATGTAGGTTCTCTGAGGGGCAGTGTCCTAACCAGAACCAGGGTGGAGATGTTTCTGGAGTCATCAGGAAAGAAGGACATCATGGTGCCGGCTTGGTCCTGGCATGGAGGAGCCTCTGAAATTGAGTGGTGAATGAATGTAGATAGGACAAGCAGGGCAACAGGGACTTCTGGGTGAGAAGTGGCCTGATGGGAGACCAGACCACAGGGATGGGTAGTGGGGGACCAGGCAGACCCAACTCACCTCCTGGCTCTGCCACTTACTAACAGAACTCAGTGCTCTGGGCTCTCCATTGACTGCTATCTGTGTGGGGACAGCAATGGAAGGTTAGGCCTGGGGACTGCCCTGTGTCCCATGTCACAGCACTGTGACAGCCTGGTTGGACCCACAGCACCACTTCTCCTTCATAGGCACAGTAGGTCCCGAAGGGTAGTCCCAAATGCTTTGATTACCCCCAACTGTGGCAGCACAGAGAGCTGTTTGTGGGGTTTCCCAGATGAGGCTGAGGGGTTGGCACTTCGGTGTAAAGGCATCTTTAAGAGCTTTTAAGCAAATCTTTAAGAGCCCAGGAAGGTGCCTGGGCTTCTAAAGGTCAGGCTTTCTCTCTACTCAGACAGAGGTAGAGCTGAGACCAGACACAGCCCTGTGGCACTGGCTGCAGCCAACTCAGGGCTATGGTGCCCCGAGTGGTGGGGGGCTTTCCGCTTTCAGAGCAAGCAGTGAGGGGACTATTGCCTGCACAGAATGTGAAAAAATCAATAAGACTGAGTCAGTCTTATTGTCACTGTGTCCTGGCACCTCTGAACAGGGCAGGGATAAAACCCGCTACTCTCTGGGGCCAGAGGCTCCCCCAGCATGGAATGCAGCTGCCTCTGCATCTTCCTGGAGAGAGCTGCAGTGGCTGTAAATATCGGGAAGGAAATGGAGCCCTGGCAGAGGGAGCCTTGATGATCTGGAGAAGAAGCCCATGCTGATTGCAGTGGTAGCCCGGATTTGGGGCCCAGGAGACCAGGGAGAGGGGAGGGGGTCTCACTGTGAAGTGAGGGCAGGGGAGTGGGGGAGGCAATGCCGGGAGTGGAAGAGACAGCTGTGGGTTCTGAATGGGGGAGGCGTGGTGCAGGCCCTTGCATATGGACAGAAGAGGGCATATTCCACTTCTCTTAGGCTTGGTGCCAAGGCAGTGCTGAGGGTTTGGGGAGAGTCTGTAGTCAGGGATTTGGCATTGGCTGGTGTTGGCTGGGGTGCTGGCTGAAGTGGGCACATGCTACCCTACTGTCTGAGATCAGTAGGCTTCTTCCTGCTCTCCAAGAGGGTGTGGCTTCTTGACTATGGGAAGAAAGGCCCAAGGTGGTCCTCTGGGTTTGGGGAGGGTGGGATTTATATTTCCCTACCCTTGATGCAGAGATGTGCTGAGAACCACACTGAATACTTTTAGAGGTATGGCAAATATTCAAACAGGTTTCTTTGCAGGATGTGGAGGGCTTGCTGTAGGATTGTGGGAACGTCTTTTCTCCAGACTGGAGGAGGCTCAGTGAATGTGCAAGGGCAGGTGTGTCCCTGGAGCTGGCTGAGCACTGTGTGGGTATATGTGCTTGCTTGCACGCTGAGGGGCATAACATCTGGCATTGTTCAGCCCCTCTCCTGACTGAACCCTTGGTTGATCTTGTGCTATAGCAGCAATAGGGGTCCTTTTGGAAGCAGACATCTATAGTCCCTGGTGCCCCTGAAGGTGTGTGTTAGTCGAGGTGGACCTCAGTGGTCCTGTGTAGTTGTGACCCTATAGTGAGAAGATCAAAGACCCTTAAACTTGGAGGTGCGAGAGTCCCTCTTTTGGATCTGTCCCAAAGGCAAGTGTGTCTGGTTCCTTTTGGAGCCCACCTGGAACTGGGGAGTAGGCTGGCTGGGGGCTGTCTAAGGTTCCTTAGGCTGAACAGCCAGGCTAAGCCCAGCCCACAGGCAATTCCCAGAAACTTATGGCACTGTCAGAGCCTTGGCCGGATGCTGAGGAGTTGGCAGGAAATAGTGCAGGGACCACAAACAGGTTTTATCTGGGTGTCAATTCTGAACAATTGGTGCCAGCTGCCAGAAGGGCTGTGATGGGAAAGATTCTGAGGTGCTAACTGAGCTGGGTGGGAAGCATGCTATGATTGATTTGTGATGCCTGTCCTAAAAAGGAGATAGGTAACAATGGAAAGGTGACTGATTTGTTATGTCTGTCTTGGAAAAGGCATGGGGGCTGTGGCAAGGTATTTGCCAACTCTGATGTAGTGGAAATACAGAGAGCCTAGATTTGATCTTAGGGTGAATAAGTCTCCCTTGAACCCCAGTTTTCTCACCACTAAATGAGAATAAAATGCTGTCCTTCCAACCTGTGGGGATTGTTTTGGGCATTGATTATGATAGTGGGATAAAAGCAGTTGTAAAAAGACTTAAAAAGTGATAAAAATGCAGTGAGGATTTTGTTATTGAATCATCCACAATCCAAAGTGACTTCACAATAATATAATCTATAGTCTCTATTTCTCCACTGGGCACATGAGATAGCCTGAGTGTACTTGGTCCTTGGGTGATGTGATGTAACTGCTATGTTACCTGGGACCCTAGCACCTGACAGATTATTGGCTAAAGTGTCAGTTACATGTCTGGTCACATTCCTGACTGGAAGTTACTTCATTACGGCTACAGATTCTCTCCCTAACTTAAGATTTAGAGACCCTTATTGTGTTTAATGAGAAAAAGAACATCTCTCTGTAGAGCTGTGTCTCTGACTCTCCCTTAAAGGTAGCAAAATTGCTTTATAAAATCTAAAAGCCTGACAAGAGCACGTATTAATAACGCATGAATTATGCAAATATGTGTGTAGTCATTTGATTTGCATAATGGAGGGGTTGCGGGAGGGATCAGGAGGAGAGGGTGCGTGTGGGGTGAGGGATCCTACCGGATCTGTGCATCCTGAGGGACTCTGCTCACCGCTCTGGGTGAGCCTCCTTCCCCGCACCCCTGCTGCTGGTGGTGGGACCGTCCTCTGCCCTTCCTGCTGGCCTGCTGTCTGTCATCTGCCAGCGCCCTCCCTCTTGCGGCAGCTACCCAGGCAGGCGCATAAAACCCTCTGCTTGCTTCTTGTGCAGAGCTGGCTTCATTAAACCTCACAGCTGCCCCTCCATGCACAGACAGCTTTTCCGAAAGTCCCCGGGGTCATTATTTCTCCAGTGTCTGTCTTTCCCAGGTGTTGGGCTTTGTTAAGTACGACTGGAATTGTAACTATTGCCAAGTGCCTTGCCCTCACTTCCATGGGAAGTGAGTGGGGTGTCTGGAGCAGAGGGCTCCCACTGACCCCTCTCAGCTGCCTGGGTCCTCTCTGGGCACTTTTGACCATGGCTTTGAAGGGCTTTGGCTTCTGAATCCAAACACCCTTTTTCCCCCCTTTGGTACTAGGGATTGAACCCAAGGCTGTCTCACTGAGCTTTATTTCTAGGCTTTTATATTTTATTTTGAGGAAGAGTCTTGCTAATAATTTGCCCAAGCTGGGCTTGAACTAGAGATCCTCCTGCCTCAGCCTCCCAGAGTGCTGGGGATTAAAAGTGTGTGCCATCATGCAAGGCTAGGTCCTTTACCTCCTCCTTTCTCCTCGGCCTCCCTGAGCCCTTGCTGATCTTAGGGTTTGGATCTGATAAGGGCTGAGGCTGGGACTGAGGTCACCTAAAGCCTTTGCCCAGTGGGTCCTGCCTGGAAGCCTGGGTTGGGGAGGGTGAAGCACGGGAAAGGGCCAGGCGGCTGGTTGCTCCAGAAAGCACAAAGTCTCTGGACGGGTCAGCCCCTTGCTCTGGGGAAGGGGTTGGACAGATGCAAAGAGTCAGCCCTGATTGGGGTACGCAGGCAAGGAAAGAAACCCCTCCAGAGTAGTTCTTGGGGAGCCTGAGGTGACTGCACATTTGCAGACAGGCTAGCACTCAGCTCAGCCTGACACAGACTTGCTTAGAAGCACCCAGCCCTAGGGCCTGGCTCATGCCACTTCCTAGGACCAAGGGAAAGTGAAAGCACCCATGGCTCCCATTTATCCAGTTCCTATTGTAAGTACGTGGCCCTGTGCTAAGCTTATTGATATGCATTATCTCATTGAGTATTTATGATGGCCTCATGAAATCGCTGCCCTTATCATCCCATTTTTTAGATGAGTATGTTGAGGCTTGGTCAAATAACCAGGAAGTGGCAAGCAGGGCTCTAAGTAGAGACCTCTGATGGGAAACCCATTCTCTGGGGCCCATTCCCTGCGCCTCTGTGAGTCAGAGCCATACTCTTTCCTTTGGGCTCTGGTAACAGATGTGGGGTACAGTGGTGTGACAGAGACAGGGGTAGGAGACAGAGCCAGAACATAGTAGTACAGAGCTGTGAACTTCCTTCCCCAGGAGGCCCTGGGGGGGTCCCAGCAGAGAGGGAGAAGCAGCAGGTCTGGGGTCACAGCCCTACCCCTAGCCCTGTCTGATCCAGGCTGTGGAGGACAGGGCTGGGAGGGTCCACCTAGATTACAGGGTCCTCAGCTCAGAGCCTCCTGACCTTGCTCACCTGGGCTCCCCCCGCTGTGGGCCTGTCCTCTTGTTTCCCTAGGCCTGGCCTTCTCTAGACCCAGTTGGGGCTTGTCCGCAAGTGGCTTGAGGAAAGAGTAGAATCTCTGACTCCGTTGGCACCAGCAGGCCCTCACTCGCTGAGCTCCCTGCCGCCCCAGGGCTGCCCTCACCCTTCCAGAGGCTCTGGTCCTTGCTCCTGGCTCCTGCTCTTGGCAAGTGTGACTGAGAGAAGGACCTGGGGCACAGATCTGGAAGATTTTGTGCATACAATCAGGGGCGAGGGAGCTCCATGTTTGAGCTGTGGCAGCATGAACTGTGAACTCTACTGCGCATTAGCTCTGGGGCTGTAGGCTAGTGACCAAACCTGAGTTTGATTTCCTTATGAGTAAACAAAATGATAATAGCAGCTCCATCAGGGGTTCCAGACTTGGCTACACTTTGGAATCACCTGGAGATCTTTAGAAATGACAGACGCAGGGCTGGGAGTTCAGTGGCACAAGTGCCTGCCTGGCAAGTGTGAGGTCATGAGTTTGACCCCTGGTATGCTCCCCCCCACCCCAAGAAATGACAGATGTGTTTCCTTGCTTCTCACTTTCTAATTTCATTGGCCAGGGTGGGCACTGGGGTTTTCAGAAGGTCCCTGGGTGACGCTGATGCTAATGTGCAACAATATTTGGGAGCCACAGTCCCAGGGTTTGTTGCTAGATAAGAGGGGAGGGTGCAGGTACCCAGGGAGAACGTCATACATGGAGCTGATTACTGTTTATCTCCCTGCCTTGTGCTTTAGTTAATGTGGAGGTCTGGTGGAGAGAGTGTTTTCTTTTCTTCCTTTCTTGTTTCTTTCATTTTTCCCCCTATAGTACTGGGCTTTAAATGCAGGCCTTTACACTGAGCTACCTTCCCAGGCCTTTTTCTTTATTTTTTATATTGAAATGGATTCTCATTAAGTTGCCCAGGCTGGGTTTGAGCGTGTAGTCCTCCTGCCTCACCAAGTGCTTCCTAGTTCCATGATAATCTCGGCCACCCTGGTGCCAGCCTCAGTCTTGTTGACATGTGCCAAGGCCCTGATTAGTTGAGCGGTGGAGAGGAGAGTCGGAATGTGCTGGACTCAGTAGCAAGTGGTTAGCTCCCTTTCCTCCCTGGCTGTTGACAGTGCTGGAGTGTGGTGCCCACCCAACCTGTTCTCAGTGGCCTGATCTGGGGCTCGGGGGTGGTGTCGGGGACAGAGGTGGCTGAGGGGCTGCTCCCCCCCGCCCCACTCTGCTCTTTGCATGGGTTGAGGCTCTGCTGTGAAGGAAGACGCATTTCCCCAGATTGCCCAGCTGTCCTGACAGGAAGTTGTGCATCACTGTGGGGTGACAGGAAGGAAATGGGATGGCTGTGCTGCAGGAAAGAGAGACTTCTGCCTAGGGCTCGGGGAAGAGGTATCTGCTTGGAGAAGCCTTTTTGTCCGCCTAGGAGGACTCTCTTCCCTCAGGCGATTTCCCTGTTTATTTTCCTTTGAGTGACAAAGATTGGCTCCAGCTAATGAGGAGCAGCGGAGGAAAGTGAGAAGGGGCTGTGAGATTTCAGGCGGGGGAGCCCGGTGGCTGGAGGCAGGGTGCGGCCTGAGCTTTAATCAGCCTCTTTCCTTCCCAGCTCCCTGCTTTGGGGAACTGTAAGGTGACAAAGCATTTTGTGATCTCACCTGCCACTTTTTCCTCCATCTACCAACCATACCTCTGCAGCAAATGCTTTTGATTTCTATTTCTTTTACCACTGAAAAAAAATCCACAGTGAATCTTTTAATAGCACAAGGCCTTTTGGAGCCTTAACCAATCAGTTGCCAAATCCTATCCAAAGTACACTCAGAATAGATGCTTTTAATAAAATATATTACATTTAAGCCTGCAGAAACCTGTGAAATTTGTACATTTCTTTTACAGCACCTCTACAAATTTTACAATATTGAAATCACCACCTAGTGACCTTTTAGGAAATACTAGATAAATTGCAACAGATAAATAGACAAACCAAACAGAGGGAGGACAATTTCCTGGGCCTTTCCTGGCAGCTTCCCAGGCTAGCCCCTGAAAAACTCAACCCCCTGTGACCTCACCCCACTCTGAGGCCTCCCCTACCCCACAGGCCTGAATCCCCACTCTTCCTGGCAAGGACCTCCCGGCCACAGGAGGTCCTCCGAGAACTTTTTGCGGCTCTGAGAAGCAGTCCTGGTATGTGGCTCCGGCACCTTGTCTCATCTGTGTTTGTCTGTGTTTTGTCACTCAAAACACTTACACTGGTGGCCAAAGCCCCTGGAAATGTTCTTGGGGTGACTGAGGGCTGCTTCCCCAGGGCAAGTGGCAGGGAGTCTTGGTCTTTCTTGCTGAGAGCTGAGCTGAGCCCATTAACCTTCCCCATGGCACATTCTCCATGCCCAGCCAGCCTTGGCCTCTAGGGGTGACTGTCACTTTGTGACTGCCTGAGGTATCCTGTGGAGTCACAAGCCTTGCTGAGTCTTCACGTGGTGACCTTCCCTTCTACTGGTTGCTGGTGCACGGGGCTGCAAAACAGGGCTAATATCCTCCGCATAGTTTGTGTAGAGAAAAAAAATTGGAATGCAAAGGGTCTGAAAAATCACATCTCTTAGAACCCTCCAAGGGTCTCTGGAGTCTGTGCTCCTTTGGATTATGAGAACTCTGGTGCAGTACGCAGGGCTTCAGAGCACTGATGGGGCAGTGATGCTACTGTGCTTCCTGGAGACTCTATGGCCATATATTGCCAGGCTCATGGTGTGGACAAATAAAGGTGGTCTCCAGCCTGTCTGCTCTGCCATCACTGTCTGGTGGTCTGTGCCTGCCCCAACAGGAGAGGATACCTGACCCCTGAATTTCCGTGCTGTTTTTCCTGTGAAGTTATCATCTCAAAACCAGAAGGGGGAGGAGAAGAATCTGGGTCACAGTGTCCCATGTATGCAGGCCACCTGGAGGGAAGTAGCTTCATGTCAGGCCAACCCAGAGTTCATTCACTCTTTAAGTTGATAATTGATTCCACAAACATTAATAGAGTTTCTCTCACACTAGGCACTGTGCTAGATGCCATGGATTAGGGAGAGAGTGAGTCACAAAGATCTGCACCTATAGGACTTGGGCCTGGTAGATAGAGGCCTGATGCACTTAGATTGCCTCCCAAAGAGGCTGGGCCACAGGTGGAGGGGGCTGGCGGAGGGGGCAGCTCCCAGAGGGTGGAGGGTGAGCCAGTGGGAGCTGGCTGGAGAGGGCACTGTGCCTGGAAGTCTCACTGAGAAGAGGTTAGGCAGCACAGCAAGGTCTGTCTTGGGTCAGCAAGCATGTGCCAAGGCTAGAGAAGCCAGCAGTGCCATGATTTCAAAGGAGCGGGGCTGGTCACTTACTTTGCCTGGAATCCATAGAGCTGTGGGGCTAGAGAAGTGGCCAGGGCTCAGACCACACAGTGCCTTTGGCTCAGGAGTTGCAGGAGATGCAAGAGGTTTTAAGGAGCAGAATGGTGCTACTTATGCTTTATGTTCCTTAAGGGTGTGGTGTGGTGTAGGGAGCTAGATCCTATATCTGAATCTCACAGCTGAGTGAGGGCGGCCACATTTGGGCCTCAGTGACCTGGCCTGTGGGATTTGACTGACTGTCCGAGCCCTGACATTTTCCTGCCCGTGGCCACTTCCCTCTTTGGTCCCCACTCCCTCTGTCCTGTACTTGTCCCTCCACCTGACCCCTAGCTCCTAGCTGTCCCACTGCAGTCTGCAGCTGGTGGCAGCTGGAGGAAGAGGGGGAGTCCTTCTGATCCCACAATCACTGAGTGCCTGGCCCCCTTTCCCAGCTGGTCAGGAACACCTCCTTCCCCTACTCCAGCTCACATCCCTGCGCCTAGCTGGGTTTCTTCATTGAAGCAATCTGTTCCCCTGGGCCTCCATCCCGCCTTCCACCTGGCCCCAAGTGACAAGTGGCAGCTGATGTGGGGTCACCGCTGGGTAGCCAGTGACATCTGTGTGGAGTGATGACAGTGTGTTGGCCAGCAGGGTTTCTTTCCTTTGCTGTGACCCAGGCAGAGTGTCATCATCTGCTGTAGTCATTTGTGGGGACCGCACTGGCTTTTTCTGCCCAGGGATGTCTGGAGCTGCTGGTGGAGTTTCAAAAAGATCTGTGGGGAAGACGTGTCCCCCACAAGCATCAAGTGCCCTGGTGCCTTTCCAGCTCCCAAGCTCGCTCTGCATCCTCAGCTCCTCCAGGGCAAGGAACCTGGATGGGTTGGCTGTGCTTTCTGTTTTCCTAGGACTTTGACCACAGCTGTTAAGACTTAAAGTCTTAACCAACGGGTTCTAAAAATTAAATATCTGTTTAGTCAGTGGGATGAGGAAATTAAAGGTGAATCAGATCTGTAGTGGAGTAATTTTGCTTGGTTCTCCTTGCTTGGGATTATGGCATGGTATTGCTTTCACTCATTCATTCATCAAGCATTTCTTATGTGTCAAGTTTGAGCCAAGTGATGGTGACAGAGAGGCAGAGAAGACCCAGACCCTCAGCCAGAATCTGGAGTGGTCACAGTGGGCATCCTGGGGTTATTCGACCTCAGAGACTCCAGTGCAGCTTCACTCACGCTCCGCCCTTAGCAGGCCATCTTCCTCCTCCTCTTTTTTACTTTTGAGACAAATTTTTCCTGTCACTGTCTTGGTTACTTTTACTTTTCTCTTGCTGCTGAGACAAATACCTAACACCCAAAACGAAGGAAGGAAAGGTTTATTTAGCTCACTGTTTGTCGAGGTTTCAGTCCATAATCAGCTGGCTCTAAGGCAGGGTGGTGGGGCACAAGGGCAACATTCAAGACAGCAGCCAGAGCAAAAGGGAGCAAAACAAGCTTCTTCTCCTGCCTTGTACTGTACATGGGCCACCTCCCCCGCTTTAGGGCAGGTGTAGCACTCACAGAATCTCCTTCCCTTCCTTTGCACAGAATGAGGATATTTACTAGCTCCCTGCTGAGTCTCTCAGTTAAACTTATAAACTTCTAAAGTTGACACAATGTATCAACCATAACAGTCACTAAGTTTCTTGATCTGGGCTTGGTTTTGCAGTCTTCCTGACTCAGCTTCCCAGAGTGCAGGGATTAGATGCATGTGTTACCAGGCCTGGTTTAGCTCTTAATCTTAGTGTCTGTTTCCAGAAAACACAATAATGCAAGAGGGAAAAAGTTGGGTGAGCTGAGGGTGGAGGAAGAGAGATGGAAGAAAAGCAGTAAATCTTCCTGTAAGCAAGGTGCTCTGGGTGGTGCCTGCTCCTAACCAAAGCGCTAAGCATGGAAAGGCTCATATTCTCTTTCTGCTTTAATCCATCACACCTGCTCATTTTCTCCATCTAAATTGATGTGGTCTTGGGGATCTCTTTAGAACTAGCTTCTGTTTGGGACCCAGTAGGTCTGGGGCAGGGTTCCACACACAGCACTCAAGCAGAGGAAGTGGTGTTCCTCCAGCTTCAACCATCTCAGGGTGGAGGGAGATGCAGATGTGGCTGGGGGAGCCCTGTGGCCTCCCCACCCTCCGTAAGAGGTGCCTGCACTGCTAGTTCTACTGGATGGCAAGAGTTGGATGGTGCTGGGTTTCTACATCCGCATATTTTTCTGATCTGTATAAACTCAGGAGTTTCTTAATTTTTTTGACTTTCTGTCAGGATTATTCAGGCCCATTTTTGTCTGTCTCGTTGGCAAGTGGCCTTGGGGATGCCCCATATGTATGGCCACTGGGCTTTTTTTGGGGGGGGGGTCAAACTCATGACCTCACGCTTGCCAGGCAGGTGCTTGTGCTGCTGAGCTAAATCTCTGGCTGGGCCATGTGAAACCACACAGTCTGAGGGTCACATTCCAAAGAGCACTTCGAAGTTCACACTCATGGATCTATAGAAAAGATTGGACATGTTTTGGGAACATGGTGTTAGAAGAATTTGGATTCTCACTATGTGACCTTGAGTAATTGTTTTAAAATGCTAAGCCTTAGTTTTTCTGCCCTTAAAATGGGAATGGTTCTATCTTCCATGGATCAAATAGGAAAATGTGCCAAAAAGAAAGAAAGAAAAAAGAGAGAAAACCCAAAAAATCCTTTGTAAGCAGGAAAGCCCTAAACTGATGGCCAGGACACAATGATTCAATAGCAAACATATTCTGAAATCAACCCTCTCCATGGTTACAGCCTCCTTTGAGCCACCAAGCGTTAAAGCACACTATGCACATGACTGACATAATTCATAACTGATGGAATAAACCTGAAATGATCCACATATCATCACAGTTAATCCAGGCACCATGACATTACCTTCTAAAAGTAATGTCTACTAATAATTGCTTTGATCTAGAAAGTGATACCTGCTCATGAGCCTGGCTGGGGCAGGATGGGCAAAGGGTCAGCTAATGGCCACAGTGCAGCCCACCTTTCCTGCTTTGCCACGTGGGTGTGGGTGCTGGGAGATGTGGGGCAGGGAGGCAGGCAGATGCCACATCCCCTCAGACCCTCAGGCAGCAAACGCCACATGGATGGGCGATTGTAGGATTCATACCTAAACTGGGACACTTTGGAAAGTAGTATATTAACAATTGCCAGCTTGTTAGTAATCATGCCAGATAAGGGGCATGAACTGTACTGCCCTGGGCTAAGCAGGTGTACTGTCACCCTGTGCGTAGCCTGAACTAAACTCTTAGGAGCCCCTGACTGCTAGAGCAGTTTCGTGTTCATAGTCTGGTCTTCCTCACAACAAGCCTGGGAAGAAGGAAGAAGTTTTGTTCTCGGTTAACAGATGCAGACAGAGGACAGAGGGCACTTAGTGGAGCGAGGCTAGCTTCTGGGAAAGGGAAGCAAGAGTTCCTGTCTGTGGGGAGAATGGGGAATGGGTCTCAGGAGGGACATGGTCCAGGACTTTTCCACTCCTGGGCTTGGAATCTGAAGGTTTGCACTTAAGTCCCAGCTCCTCTGCTTCCAGGGTACACAATCTTGGCAAAGCATGGTTAGGTTTGTGACTTAGTTTCCCCATTTGTCAATTAGGAATACTAATACCTTTTTATGAGGATTCCCTGAGATCTTGTGTGAAAATGAATGGATAGCCTCAAGATGCTCAGATTTTGAGTCTGGAGAGAGTTCCCAAGAGAAATGCCCTCCAGCAGGAACGAGGAAGACACTCCTGCCTTGAAACAGGGTTAACTGGACCCAGTTAGGGCAGACTGAGCACACACCTTGACATGAGGATGTCAAGTTCTTGGAGCAGGACGTGGATAAATTAAGTACATGGAAGAGTTGAGGGAGTCCTTACCCTCCTTCCACTCCCAGACCACACACCTTCCTGCCTGGTGATTACATGAAGCTCTTCGTGGGTCAGCAGCCCAAGTGGCCTGTGGCCCAGGCTTCTTCTGGGCCTTTGGGTGAGCTTCTTGGGACATGGTGACATGGCTTGTTGATGCCCCATTGCAGGGATCATTTTCCCAAAGCAAAAGGTGAGATTGGCTATAGTCTGGTGTCAGGGAGCCAGTGTGATAGAGAGAGAGAGAGAGAGAAAGAGAGAGAGAGAGAGAGAGAGAGAGAGAGAGACAGAGAGACAGAGAGACAGAGACAGAGACAGAGACAGAGAGAAAAGATGGGAGAGGGGAGAGAGGAGAGGGGAGTGGGAAAAGAGACAGACATTCCCTAAGTCTGCCCTATTAGTAGCCCGTGCTTGGTCTCCCTCACTTCTATCAACATCATCCATCACCTCCAAACAATGGGAGAGCTGGTGCCAAATGGTTAGAAGTTAACAACTCATGGCTTTGCTGAGTTCCTGAAAAATTCTTTCCACTTCTTATGCAGGACAAAATGTCAATTGTTTTATGCCAACTGGTTATTTTTCCAGACCATTTCCCTTTATTTATGTTTAAGCTTTTGTGTTTTTAAGTGAAAGGAAGACGGAGAACCTGGAGTAGGTAATTGTTATTTCTCTCCATTTGCCCTTGAGGTGAGCCATAGGAAAAATGTGACTTCCCTGGCTTTGAAGGGAGAACGCAAAAAGGCAGGAAAGAGAGCAAAAATGGGGCTCCACTCTTTTCAAGTGCACTTGGGCTGGTGGTGGGAAGATCAGGGATGTGGGGAAAACACCAGCCCAAATTTTTGGACATTTAGGGTGGCGTCACTCCGTTCTATGACTGTGTGTGGCTGAGGGTAGGACAGAGCCCTTCCCTGGGTTTGAGTTTCTTTGCTTGTAAAGTGACGCTGTTGACTTAGATGGCTGGAAGGCCCCTTCCATTTCAGTCTGAGCATTGGGTGGAGGCCTCACCCTGTTTGGCAAGAACTCAGGTGCGGAAGTGATAGGGAAAAGCTGCCGTTCCCAGAATGCAAGAAACTCTCAGCAGCCTGGGCATATGGACAGGTCTGTTCTTTATCTGGGAAACTCCAGAGCAGCCTTTAGAGACGTCTGTGCACCCTGCCAGGCGGCTGTTTTTCTCACCATATGTGATTTCTGGTATCTTAAAAATTTTCATTTGGCCCAAATATTGCCAGGCTTGGGGAACGATTCTGACCGAAGTGGGGGTGGCAGTGGGTTTGCGTCTGGGCACCAGGTTGGGAGCGGCAGATTTTCTCCGCCCTTGAATTCTCCAAGGAAGTTGGAGCTGTGGCATTGCTTCTGTCACCACAGCAGTCTCAGGTGCAGACAAGGGAGGGGAAGAGGTGGGATCCTTGGAGGAGGTGATGAAGCCGGGGGATCCAGGGTAGGAGGCCGTCTCTGGGCCTTGCCATGTCATTAACACTAACTGTGCTCCTCTGCAGCTATCAGCTGATGCAAGTTAACATTCGTATTTCAAGTTATAGCTGTCCAGAGATGAACTTGGCCATCTCCTCACAACTGTCTGGCCACAGGTCCTGCAGGAAACCTTGGAGTCTGGGGTGTACGTTGGGGGTGATAGGGTAGGATAGGGAGATGGAGGCCTGGGCCTCAGACATGGAGGGTTGTGCTGGTTCCTTGCTAGCCAGGAACCCAGTATAGCTGGGGACATCAAGCTTTCTGCAGAGTCAAGGAATTTCCTGCTGTGTTATTGGTTTGGGATCAGGGAGGTTTTAACAAGGGAAAATAAAACTACTTCAAAGCAAGCCACCCTGAAAGTATGGATAGTTGTTTCTAATAGTCTAGAATATTTAAGAAAATAGGGGTTTCTGAAATCTGGATAAAATACAGGGACCATATCCCTGACAAAGGGTGCAATGATACAGTGTTTGCAAACTTCCAGTATAACTGAGCCATACCTGGAGGGTAGATAAAGGTAGATAAAGGTTAAGGGCTCACCTTTGTAACCCACGGATACTGGGGCTGGGACTGAGGTCTTTGCTGTGTTCCTCTGAGATGATGGTGTGGAATGGTAAACTTCAGAACCCATACTAGTGGCAAATACGTGTTCATCACAGCTGGAGAGGGCTAGCAGGGCCTTTGACCTTCCAAGGGTAATGTGATTGCTCACTGCCCCAAAATATAGAGGAGGAAAAGTAGTCAGGGACAGATGGCTTGTTAGAGCCGGAGCTAGAGGATAGGTGACAGATCTGCAAGTGATTTTCAGGAGAGGGACCCAGGCTTTTGGAGAATGGATGGATTCAGGGACTGTTGAAGGAACACTGGAGTGGGCAGGGCCGCCTGCTCCTCTGAGCATAGCTCTGGGAGCTGAGCTTTCCTCCAACCAGGCTGCTGTTGGATATGACGCAGGCCAGCCTCACTGGGCCTTATGTCCTCCAGTAGAGTGAGTGCTGGAGACTCACTGAGCTCTGAGGCACCCCAGGCCTGGCCTTCTGCACCTTTATGAGTACATATCCAGGAAGCAGCTCACTTGGAAAGGGAATGGGCATAAGTAGCTACACTACCAGTGTCAGGCCACACAGAGGCATGTGAGTAGGTTTACTGGGACCAAACACCTGAGAACACTAAAAGCAAGGTTTAGAAAAAGTCAGAACTATCTAGGAAAGAGTCTCTCAAGGGCTTCTTGAGTGGAAGTAAGTTCCCAAACCTCTAGAGGCAACCAAACAGAGACTGGATGACCATATCAGGAATCTCACATAAGGGAAGATGGGCTACAGAGCAACATAGCTTTCAAGTGTCCTCCAATGCCAAGATGCAAGACTCACTGCTTGTGTGTGTGACCATCTGTTTGATGGGTCTTAGGGCTGTGATGGAGGCCCCCACATGGTGAGATTTTTTTCCTGTACTCTGAAGCACCAACTCTCATTCCCTGCCTTCACACAGAGCCAGAGATCTTTTTTTAAAAAAATCTGTGTTGAGGTCTTCTTGCAGATTTAGAGTTAGTTGTTCAGGCCAGGAGCCAAGGTTGACTTAGTTCTAGGACCTGGGCACTTGGCACCTGGTAGACTTGTACTGCACATCTATCCCTGTGATGGGATGCGGAGATACAATTATCTCTGGTTTCATTTTGCCTCTGATGGACTTCAAAAATTTGAGGTTGTGTTTACTATTTCACATTCATTCACCCAACAAACATTTGGTAAGTGCTTTTTTGTGTATGGAAGAGCCCTGTGTGGGCTTTGGCTCCTTTTAGAGCAGCAAATACCTTTAAAAATCCCTCATGATGTATGTCCACCTCCCACAGCACAGTGCCTGGCACATGTAACCAAATTTCTGATTGAATCATGTGGAATCCTTGCCAGTACTGTAAATGGGGCAGGAAAATAAATTACAAGCAAGCACACACTAGAGAATTCACGATATGCCAGCCTCCCTCTGCCCAGACCTTGTAAAGGAAACCATCTTCTTAATTGGAATTATGTTTGTGGCCTGAAGGGATGACCTGTGTGACTTGATATTTTGGGAGTGTAGTCTCCCAAATGACCTTTTCTTGCTTTCCTTGAGGTATTGCACAGCGGGAGAGCCAGGGCCTGGGGAGGAACATTGTCTCCTAATTGGTGTCCTGGTCAACCATTCTGGCTTCACTAAACATTACTAAGCCACCCTCTGCTGAGACCTGAATGTCCTTGTCATTAACTGCATGACATCCCTCAGACATCAGGTTCCATCTCCTTCTGAGAGTGACAAAGTAGAGGGCCACAGAGAAATGCCCCAGGCCAAAGTGACTTTATGCGCTTTATTTCCAGTCTACTGGCTTCCTTCACTTTGCAATCATTTCTTGTCTTTCCTCCCTATGCCAGTCCAGGCCTGGACCAGATATGCAAGAGGATGCAGGCCCCAGTCCTGACCTCAGGCTGTTCACTATCTGTCACGTCACTAAGCCACTGAGGTTTAATGGTGGCACAGTTTGGGCCTTGCCACAGAGTGGGGGAGACAGGATTAGTCCTACTGGGAAAGCTGGCCTGGAAGGGGGATGCTCCAGTGACTGCCGTCCTGGCTGATTTCTTCCATATCTTTGACTGGAGGAACACAGGTGTTTGGAAGCAGAGTAGCTGAAGTTTGAATCTCGCCTCCCCACTTCCTTGCCCGAGGACTGCAGGCGAGTGAGGGACTCCTCAGGGCTCGAGCCCTCCTCTTCAGCCTGTGGGGAAGTTCTAATGCGGGGTGGGGAGGTTCCGGCGGGAACTAGTGCAGGATCCATGTTAGCTGTTGCTTTGATCATCTCCCCAAAGTTCTTAAGACTTCTGAAATTAAGGATGGAGGTGTCTCTAAATTTTGGCACATCTCTAAATTTTGTTCCCTTGTTTCAAATATTAATATTCAACTGATATTTACATTAATATTCAACTGATATTGTATTGGCAGCTTTCTGTTGCTGTGATAAAACACTTGAGATTCACAATACACAAAAGGCTTATTTTGACTGGCTGTTTCAGGTGTCAGTCTGTGATCCTCTAGCTCCAAGGTGGAAACGTCATAGTGGAAGGACACAGTACCAATTCATGGTACCCAGGAAGCAGAGAGCAGAAGAGCCAGAGAGGAAGGTGCCAGGAATCAGACTCACTCTCCACAGTCACGGTCCTATAATCCACCCAAACACACCCAGAAGTGTATGTTTCACTAATCTTCAAGCATCTTTTAATCCAATCAAGTTGACATGAAAGAGTAGCCATTATACCTGCTGTGTGCTGGACAATATTCTAGGCCTAGGGATACAAGGGGAGTAATTGAAATACAAAAGTCTTGTCCTCTGGGGCTTACATTTTGTGAACAATGTCAGTGAGTGACTAGGATTAACTGATGATGAGTCCTCTGGTCACCCTAGCTGGGGTGTTGATGACAGGGAGCAGATACCAGGTGTGGACAGCCTTAGAATGGATATGGGATACAGGTAGGCCAGTGCCTCTTTATGCCGGGATATTCTGGGTAGTATTTAGGTGCCCCCATCTGAGATGTTGGAAATAGGATCTTGGGCACAGATGGTAGTTGAGGAGGGCACAGGAGGATGGAGCTTAAGGAAGCCATATGCTTATGGCTATAGTCAGACCACTTTCTGGGCTCTGGTCAGCTAGCATGCAGTGGTCTTGTGGGGCCTGGGGCTGAGAGGAGAGTGTGATGATTTAGCCTTAGCTCTCTGTTCCCCAAAATAGGCCTCAAGGTTCCTCAACTGTAGGGTGGAGGGGAGGCAGAACCAGCTCCATGTAAAAAGGTATGTTGGGTGCAGATGGTGAACACCCTTGCAGTCACTAGGACCTGTGATAGGACACATCTAAACCTATGCAAGGGCTCAGGAAAGTGGGCAAGGTGCTTGGTGCTTAGACTCCAGTCTCCAAGGTGGATTCTCACTTGGCTTGGGGGGTGGGGTGGGAATCTGGGCAGGAAAAATCTTCCCTTGCTCTCCAAGAAATAGTACCTTTGGGAGAAGGTGCTCTTGTGCCCTCAGGTGCAGGCCACATCTCACTCTGGGCTCACAACTTCAGCTGCCTCTCCAGATCACCTCCTCTAGTCCTTGCTCTATCTGGTCATTGGAAGCCAGAAGAGCAGCTTGGAGATCTTCTGTCTCCATCCATGCTTCTTGTCCCTTATTGACTTCCAACCCTCTGGTCTTCTAGGGTCCCAGCTGCCTGGCTCTTGCTTTTGTATTTCAAGCAGCACAAACTCCCCAGGAAGCTGTCTGAGGAGGAGAGGCATGAGCTGCAGAGTGAATGGGTGATGGGGTGGAGAAGGCAGTGTTGCAGAGGTGGGGGAGTAATCAGGTATAGAAGGCAGCCCTTGGGATAAAGACCTGGGAGCTTTTGGGCAGGACTCAGGCTCAACAGATATAGCCGGATGGGTGGGGAGTCCCAGGTATTTCATAAGTGCCCAGCACAGCATCTGGGCATATCAAGTGCTCAGTAAATACTAGTGTGAATAGGTCAATGAAAGAACTGCAGAAGTCCAGAGGTGTCTTGCTGGAATGCATGGGGATATCTTTATAAAACACAGCAATCATAAAATGCATGCATTGGAGTTGTATTCAATAGCTCAGCACTGAGGATTGGCTGAGTTTCCCTGGTCTCCCATCTGTGGGGAAAGAGAATAGGTATTTATCTATAATTTAAAAATTTCTTTGCGTGGAAAGAATGAGTTTTTGGGTTATACATTACCTTATCTCATCCCCAACATCGTGGGAAAAGGGAGCCCCAGAGAAGACAGGATGCAGAGGATCTCAATAGCCCCAAAGAGAATCCTGTGCCTAAGTTCTGGCAGGGGCCAGCTTGGGAAGTTACTGTAATGAAGCTGGCAGCTTGGCCTGGGAGGAACATCGGAGCTAAGGTGGGAGGCTGAGGGAGAAAGGTCAGAAGCTGAGGCCACAGAAAACAGGCAGGCCCTGAGGTCTGCGTGTGTGCATGTGGGTGTGGAAGCCCCAGGTGGAGGAAAGAGACTGGAGTTTCCCTGGAGAGCGGCAACCAGGGATGCTGTGGAAGAGAGGCTGGCTTAATCTGCATAGCATTAATTAGCAAGATTGTCTAATTAGGACAACCATTACTCAGCCACAGCATTAAACCGGTGCTGAATATCAATCAATTTTGGAGACTCTCCATGAAATTGAAAGAAAAGTTGACCTTATTAAACAGAAAAGATTTCTAAATCAATTATTTCACAAATTGAATGTACAAAATGTAGGGATGTCAGGAAGGCACACCAGATCTTAATTCAGTAAATACAGTGCATACAGACTTGTGATGTTATTTTCTCTTTCCCTTTGGGGGTTCCAGTCAGAGATGGAAATCCCGAATGGACCACACATGTGTGTATGGATGTGCGTACTTATGCGCACACACAGAGATGGACACACGGAGTATTGGTTCAGTTAGGAAGGCACTTGCAAACCCTTTTCTCCAGCTCATATTTTACTTTGGGCCAGCGCTCTTGTACGACTCTGCCTGAAAGCATAGTTTTCTGTTTTTTCCAATGTGCTAAACAATAAAACACACTTACAGCTCCCAGGGCTCTGGGAAGATCTACCATAGTCATTACAGTTCTGGCCCGTCTTTGGGAGCCATGGCAGGCCAGGAGAGCAACTTGGATAGCTGGCTCAGGGGCTGGGGAACCCACTCCATCACTGCACACACAGCCTTGCTCCCAGCAGCTGTGCTGCAGAAACTGCAAGGCCAGGTAGAGGGGAGGTGAAGGTGTTGGAGCCCAGCAGGGTGCAGAGCCAGGGGACAGGCAGATCTGGGGTAAAAGCTGGCCTGGTCAAATCTGACTTTGCTATTTGTTGGCCATATCTGTGGGAAAGTTACCTAACTTCTTGAAGTCCCAGTTCAGCTGTCAAAGTGGGCTGATGACGTCTTCCTTTCCCTGTGACAGTGCTTTATGGGTGTCATCAATGGGACATCACGGATCTGGGAGGGGCTGGCTTCCTGCCTGGAACAGCACTGATGGGGGATCCCCTAGGAATGTGATTCAGCCTCTTGCCCTGGTAGTGTACAGCCCCCCATGGGTGTAGCCAGCTCTGCTGGGGTGACAGCTATGCACTGTCTCTAGGGGAGCCCAGGCCATTTTACAGCCAGGGAGAAGTGTGGTATACAGGCAGAAGAACCTGGCACACAGCTGAAGTCTGGGTGACTTGTGTGCACTTGAAAAGGCCACTTCAATTCTCCAATCCTTGGTGTTTTCATCAGTAACGGAGACTTTCTGACCTCGGATGAGAGATAAGGATTTGAGGCAAAGTGTATGGAAGGACTGCTCTGTGATCTGCTACATAATCAGGGCTCAGTAAATGTTAGGTAAAAGTACTATTGCTAAACGGTCTCAAGGAGCACTTATTTAGCCCCTCTGGCTCACTCAGGACACTAAGTAGTTATGGGGAGTCACACACATAGTGTAAGTGTTCTTACGCCATGAATTCTGTACCTGGGAGTTGAATGAAGCAAAAGGTCACCTGAGATGGGTGGGAGTCCCCAGCCTGGCTCCAGGTTCAGAAGAGACTCCTCCTTTCTTGGTGAAACACATCATCTCCTGCTGTAAGTCGAACAGTGACTTTTATAGTGTGACAGTAGGGATGAGAATCAATAATGAATATCTGTTTATTTAGGTTTTTTGAGACAAGGTCTTGCTATATAGCTCAGCCTGGTCTTGAATTCATGATGAAGGACAGGCTGGCCTTAAACTCAGGCCTATCTCAGCCTCCTAAGTGCTGGGGTTACAAATATGTCCACTACACCTAGTTCTGAAATGGTATTGACAAGCCTGGTGCCTCAGGTCCTTTATTCCCATCACAGAGATGGGCGCAGGGGACTCACGTGTATTCCTAAAACCACCCAAAGAAGGGCGTGCACTGTGCTGTGAATAGATTCAAGTCACCCATCTGCCAGGAAGCCTCTACCCTAGCAGTCTGGGGCTCAGATATTGAAAAACAAGTTTCTTTTCTTATAAAAGTAGTTTATTCTCATTATTGAAAATTTGAGGAGGAAAGAAAAGTAATAATAAGAAAAATATCTAATGTAATGCAGGATATTTGGTATATTTTCTATCTTTAATGTGAAAAAATGTTTTCAAAAATGCGAATTGAGAACTCAGGAGGTTGTTGAGGAAGGAAGATCACAAGTTCCAGCCAACTTTGGGCAACTTAGAAAGAACCTTCCCCAAAATAAAGTATAAAAAAGCCTGGCAATGCGTCTCAGTATAATGTCCTGGGTTCAATTCCTGGTACAAAAAAATAGACAAACAAACAAATAAATAAAAGGAAATTATACCACAAATTCAGTTTGGGGTCAGAATTTTTCACTTACTACTACATCTCCAACCTTTCTTAATATCTTCATGTATTCTCTATAGCAGTGTCTTTTTGGGAGCTGCGTAGTATCCCATCACAGACTGGTTTCAAACTTGGTTATTCACTTGAATATTCTTGGGCCTTTAGGAATAATGGCTTTAAAAATTGACCATCACCAATTGAGATGTAGTTCCTGTTACCCTCGAGTGTTGAAGATTATTATGCTGTTGTTGAAAAGTTCAGAGTCATAGAGGAGACATTACTAGTTGACCACAAGACTCTTTCCTAGCCCCCCACTGGCAGGGAGCTTGGACACAGGGGTGTGATGGGCACCTGCCACTGGTATCTGGCAGCTAATTAGCCAACCTTGTGTCGCTGCTGTTACCCATTATCAATTTCAAGCTTCACTGGAGTTGAAGCAGCAGCAAAGAAAAGATGAAAATTCAACATTTTAACAAACAGGAGACATTCTGGTCCAGCTCAACTTCTTTGACAGTTTTCCAGCTATCCTAAGGTGGGTGACAGTTTATTTTTTATTGACGTGATAGAGAATGCAGGAAATCTGTGGTCTCTGGAGTTCTGTGGATCCAGCACACAGGCTGTGCAGTCTCCCAATGGACCACATGGCCCATGAGGTCGTCTTGGCCAAAACCAAGGAGACTTTTAGTGGAAAGCCTTCCAGTCATAGGACAGATGGAAGAGGGCTAAAGGAGAAAAGATAGCATCTGGCTGGCCTCTTCCCCTTCACCTCTTCCTCCAAAATATGATGGAAGTCAATTTGGATTCTGATTTCTGCCAAAAGAAATAAATTAAGAGGTCACGATGTGCAGCTTCCTGGGGTGGGCGTGAAGCTCCCCAGATGCCTTTAGATCCTTTTGAGGAGAACACCATGGTCCTCTCTGGCTGGGAAACACTGTGAGCTGTCCCCAGGGAGGAATATCTTAACCCGAAGCAGCCTGAGTGTCCCTGAACTCAAGGCCTGCTCTCTCCAGCCCGGCTGGGAGTGCAGGTGAGGAGGGAGCCAGGCAGCAGGCAGTGTTTCTAAAAATCAGAGCTGGGGGCTGTGTCCCCCTTGTCCCGGGGGCAGCCCTGTGTGAGTGCACCCAGTAAGGAGGGCAGACTGCTCTGCACTGAACTGTGGAGCAGGGAAGAGGCTAAAGGAAAGTCGGCTCACCTTTAAGCCATACACCCCAGTGCTGGCAACAGAACCCAGCCATATCAAAGAAATGAGTGGTGAGATTATTGATACAGGATATTCACACATCTTTATGGGCTATGGTATGATGATAATTCCTACAGGTATCTACTGAGTAATGATCACATCGGGGTGATAAACATTTCCATCTCCTCACACAGTATGCATTTCTATGCGTTGAGAACTTTTTTACTCTTCTAGGTTATTTTGATATACATATTATTCCGTATACCTACATAGTTACCCCACTGTGCTACAGAAAAGTAGAAACTAATTCTTGTCCTGGACCAGATCTAACCATGCTTTGGTGGCTTGTTATAAGCAGTCAGGTCTGTTTATGTCATGTTTCTCATCTGTTTGTCTTTGAAAATGGGCCCAGAGCCTGCGGGCAGTGCTATGGGCTGGAGCTCCAAGGCCTAGACTTTGAACCTTGGCAAGAACCACTTGCTCCTCTGCGTCTCCACCTGTAGTGACTGTAATGTTGGGGTAGAGGCAAGGTCTGTTCTGAAGATGTTCACCACCTTATAAAGTGTAAGGTTCGTTGTACTCTCTTTGATCATCAGCTCCTTTGAAGACAGGGGCTGTTTCTGAGTTGGTGCCAGGACCATCTAAGACCTCAGGACTGAGCACAAGAACCACCCAATGAGAACTTAGAGGTGCTGCCTACATCTCTCTGCCACCTCTCCTCAGGTCTGTGTTCCTGTCTTCCTTTGGAACTGGGAGCCTGCTTTGTCTCTGGACTTCCAATGCCATGCCTCAAAGGGCCAACCAGATGCTGTGCTTTACAGAAAACGTGAAACAAACAGTAATGGTAGCCAATGTGACCTAGCTAGGGACTGTAGTAGGCACTTCCCATTATCCAGCTCCTTTGATTTCCATAATAGCCCCATGAGGTTGATACTAATATTATCCTATCCAACATAGGAGGCCACTGGGTACAGAGGGGCAGACTGATGGGCCTAAGGTCACATAGCTCCAAGAAAGTATGGAAGGCTTTGGACCTAGCAGACTCCTGCAGAGTATAGGACCACAGGTTCTCTAAGCCTCCCCAGGGGAGGCTGTTGTGAAGGGGCCTTAGCTGCCCCTCTATTCCTATCAGAAGGGACCCCAGGGCTTTCACTTGTCCAGGACTCCTCTCTTTTCCTTGCTCCTCTTCTTCCCCCAGTAGCTCCTCTGCTGCTCCTGCCCCCCCTGCTGCTCTTGGCCTGTGCCAGGATTGCCAAGAGCTGCCAGGACACTCTAATTCATTCCTAAAAGAACTCTGCATTGTCAGAGATGGAAGGGACTTGGAAATCCTCTGCTTTTGGTTTGTTAAGAGAAAACAGAGACCTGAGCTGGCATAATATGGATGCTCAAACCAAATAATAGTGGCACAAAAAAGAATTATGTTCTCATGACTTATGAGCACAGAGGCAAAAATTCTAAATAACACATCAACAAACCAAATTGAGCTGGATATAACAAATATAATACATCATCCCCAGGCAGGGTTCATCCTGAAAATACAAGAATGATCTAATTCTCAAAAACTGAGGCTCTGGTGGGGGGCAGTCCTAGAGACAGCACTGGCCCAGGCACAGTCCAGAGCTCTTCTGGTTAAGTCTATTTGCCACCCTGCTCCCCGGATGAACTAGGGACAGTCCCTCTTCTGTCCCGACTCTGATGAAATTGAGATGCTCCTTTCTTGGCCCTCCCTAATTCTCTTTCCATTTCTCCTGCAGGATTCCATGTTTTCATTGGCCCTGAAATGCCTTATCAGTCTATCCACCATCATCCTGCTGGGTTTGATCATCGCTTATCATACACGCGAAGTCCAGGTAGGTGCCCACCCTCCCCTTGGGCAGTGGCCAGTGTTTTGGCCTTGCTCTGGGTTGAGTGCTCTCACCCCCAAGCAGCAACGTGGGTGATTTTTACAAGATGGTGCCCAAGATCTTAGTTCTTCTCTTCCAATTTGGACCCCACTTGGGGAGGGCATTGCAAGGTATTATCTTTGCCTGAGGGTCTAGGTGGCAGCACATGGCTTCAGGCACAGGGGCTGTCCTGCTTCACACCCTCACTTAGCACCGTGGGCTGTGGGTGCCTGGTGCCTGTGCCCTCTCAGTCCTTTCTGACCTTTCTGACCTTCAGGCATTGAGTCAGTCTCTGCAGTGAGGTGGGCCTGCCTCGAGCTTCCCTGGCACATGCATGTGCACACTTACATGCTTCACTGGAAACCAGTAGGAGCCCACATATGGACTCCATTGCTATGGACACCAGGCTGGGAGGTGCCATCTTCTGGATGGAGCTGAACTCTGATGTGGTGGAGGAGGCCTCTGTTCATGCTGCAGGAGTGACTTGGTACCTGATGAATTACTGGGTAGGCCTCTGGGTGCATTTCCTGTTTGGCTGATAGTTTGATCTGAGGTGAGGTCAACCAGGATGAGCAATCCAGAGGTGTCCTCCTGTGCCAGTGAGCCAGTTACCAGACTCTGCAGCTGATCTGCGTGGCTGTGGACTGGGTAGTCTAAAATATCCAGATGTTTTTCCTCATGTGCGTGTGAATCTGGAGTCTATCCAAGTACTTTGGCTGGAGAAACATAGACTCAGATCTGGGAAGTAGGCAAGAGACTGACGAAAACCAAGATTCAGATGCAGCAAAGCTGGGGTTGATCTTGGCTGTGACCTCTTCTCTTTGTATGTCTTTGGGCAGCCTTGTGACCTTGCTGGGTCTTCTCATCTGGAACTCGGGAGCTTTATTCCAATTTTGCTGGATTGCCATGAAGATGGAATGAGGAGTGTGTGGGACAGTGCTCTGTGCCACTAGCCAATAGCACTGTGCAAGCTCAGACCTTTTTAAGTTGCTCCATAGAGAGAGTTGGGGGGGGATTCACAATCTTCCTGCCGTAGCCCCCCAAGTCCTAGGACTCCAGATGTGGGCCACTATGCCCAGCCAGACCAAGGCCCTTTAGTTCCTCAGTGTTTTGGGGGTACAGCAGTGGTACTGATATTGTGTGGATGCCTTCTGGTCCTAAAGAGGTGTTCTGCTTTCCTGCCAAGTGTCAGGTTGTGGTAGCTGGATAGGATGTAGAGGCTTTGAGGCTGGGTCACCTTAGCAGACTCCTATGTGTGATGACCAGACGACACTAATCCAGAGGATACTCAACTCTCTGGCCTTTGGAACCATGGGTGCTTGGGCCAAGGCTGTAGTCAGAGGACCGAGAGTTCAGATACTGCCAGGAAGCTTGCTTTCTGGAGCCCAAACTGGACAGAGCTGGTGGACTTTAACCCAAACCATTGTCCAGGGAGCCTCAACCAGGAGCCAGAATACCTATGGGGACAATAGGGCAAGGAATCAGGACAGGACAGGTGTCACTAGGCTTACTCCAGAACCACTGGGAGATCCAGGTAGTCCTTCAGCTTCTGGAAGTCCTCATCTGCAGGGAGTCTATCTTACTTTGTCACCCTGACCTTTGTGGGAAGGTGTCACAGTGGCCAAAAAGAGAATGGAAAATGAAAAAAACCTAGCTCCATCCAGGCTGAAGGGAGGCCCCAGTGCACTGCCTTGGCTCTACTCTGAGCCCTGTTGGGCCTTAAGACTGTCTTTCTCCTCCAGAACCTGGAAGGGGCAAAGCCAGGTATCCCTGGCACTCATCCTCCTGGAGTGCTTGTTCTGCTTCAGGGCCTGCAGCCCTCAGACCTGGCTCAGCCAGACTGCATGGTAGCCTCAGCTCTGGCCTGGAGCTGGGCACCTTTGTCCCTCCCTCTGCCCAGGGTCAGTCCCTGTTTCAGCCCTCCTGATGGGCAGCAGACCATGTCCTCTAGGTCACTTACTCAGCCCAACACTTACAATTTGAATTCTAACTCAAGACAATTCGGCCTGAATGACTTTGGTCCCATAATAACTCCTCTGGGCCTCAGCTTCCCAACTTGCAGTGTGGGAATCACATTGCTTACTTGATGGAACTCTTGAGGGGGGTTGGGAACAGTGTAGCATACAGTAGGATTTCATGAAGTGGAAATTTTGGTCTCTTTCTAATCACCTCCTCTTCTAGCTGAGCCTTACCATCTGCCACTCAGGTCAGTCAAATGGTCACCATCATAATTGTCCAGCTCAGGCAAGCAGTTGACTTCCTCTCTGCTCTGTCTGACTCTGTCTACCCTCTCAGCTCCGGTAACCCAATCACCTACCCTTCCTGCCATCATGGGAGGACAGTCATCAGCCCCTGGGTCTCCACCTTCTTGTCATGTTTTCTCTGCAGCTGGTGGCCTTCTCCTGTATGGGGCAATGGGAATGGCTCTGGCCAGACAGCAGTGGGAGGAGGATTTGCTTCTGGTATGTACCCCACTGGCCAGATTGTAATTTTCAGTGGCTCTCTCTCCTGCCTCAGGACAATAATGTCATTAATCTTCACATTTCCAGGGTCCCATAGTGTCTAACAAGGAGCAGATGTTTGCAGCACATTTTTGAATGAAAGGGTGTTGGATTCAAAACATCTGGGTGGGACTGGGGATGTGCTCAGTGATAGAGCACTTGCCTAACATGTGCAAAGCCTGGAGTTTGGTCCTCAGCACTGCAAAATGCACAGAGTAACAGATAGACAGGCAGACATCTGGTTTTCAAAGTTGCTTATGTTATTAGTTTGTGATCTTGGGTCTCTGTTTCCTTATCTGTTAGGGTCCTAGGTGCTAGGTTAGGGGTGGTGGCTCAGCAGCTGGAGGTCTGCTTCCTGAACCTGGAGAGAGGCGCTATCCCGAGTGTGACCTACAGCTGCCAGAGCTGTAGTGCTTGAAACACATCCCTCAGGAGAGGTCAGCTGCTGCTGCTGCTGCTGCTGCAGGGAGGTAGAATGGGGGTGAATGTTGCTGTCATATCTCTTGGGAGTGATATTGGGGACTTTGGTTAAGAATATGCTCACTACTTCTCCCATCCACAATAGCTGTTGTTCACTTGGCTAAATTTTAGTAGAAACTGGATGACCACACCCATCCTCCGTCCACATCTCTGGTCCCTGCCCTAGATGACTATAGGTAGCCTCAGGCCCTGCACAGCATACCTGTGACGTGGTGCAAGTGCAGTGTGTGTATGTGTGTGTGTGTGTGTGTGTGTGTGTGTGTGTGTGTGTGTGTTTCCTTCTAGACCAGAGTTCCTATTTGTTAGTTAAGATGACTTGTGTTCTGGAGGAAGAGAAATTCTAGAACACTGTTGGAGAGATCTCAGCTATGCTCTGGCTCAGAGCTGCAGAGATTCAAGGCTGGAAGTTTGTCAGAAGTGACTTGGTCTGCTTTCCCACTGCCTGTGCTGCTGTGACACAATACCTGAGTCTGGGTAAATTATAAAGAATAGAAATTTATTCCTCACAGTTCTAGAGGCTGGGCAGTCCAAGATCAAGGTGTCAGTAGGTTTGGTTGTCTAGAGAGAGCTGCTCTTTGCTTCCAAGATGGTGCCTTGAAAGAAGAAGGCTGTGCCCTCGAGGAGACTGAATGCTTGGGAAATCTCTTTTGTAAGAACCATACTTAGTCCCATTCACAATGGAGGAGGCATCACGATCCAGGCACCTCTTGCCTATTTATCTTATCCCACTGGCAACACTTAAATCTTGGAGGAGACATACTTCAAACACCATGCCCACCCTGGGTAAGACCATGTGAGGCTCTGTATGCCCTGTGTGACTGGGAGTTGACTGCCTCTTGGGGAGGCTCTCCTACTGGTGGGCAGTAAGAGTCTTTGGAAAGTCTGCCTTTTTTGACTTGAGGGGATATGGCCCCCTGGAGTTCTCCCCCAGCACTAGCTCTGCAGCTGGAGCAGGGAAAGGAAATGCCTGTGGCCACCTCTATTATTTGAAGATGGTCCCCTTATCTGTTGTAGTTTATGCCTAGGTGTCCCCCTAAAGTCTCATGTGACCACCGTGGGGACCAATGGAAGGTGACTGGGTCATGAGGCATTGTAGCTGACTCACTGTTGAGCGATGGGGCTTGGAAGAGACCATGAGTGGAAGGTCCTGTCTCCCTTCCTGGCTCCTCCTTGCCGCTCGGCTCCTGTCAATCATGCCGTGAACAATCTTCCACTGCCAGGGCCCTCTGTCATGCTGTCCTTACTTGGAGCCCACTGACTGTGGGCTAAAACATGAGCCAAAATAAACTTTCCTCCTTTAAGTTGTGGGTGTCTGGTATTATGTCTCAACAACGAGAAAGTGACTAAGACATTATCTTTCTCACTCTCCTCACAGTGTCTTAGAGCACAGCTTTCAAAGATTGTGTTCTGGTAAGAAACAAAACACAAAAACAATGCAATTGATTTATTTACTAAAACTGAAAATTGTGTCTTCCCTTGGAGAGTCTGTTCACTCCTACAGTTTTGTTGTCACCAACAAGTCCCAGATCAGCAGTGCCAGCCTCCTCTCCCCAAGACAGAGATTTATGTTTCAGATGCTATCAGTGCATCCCTGGCTCAAGCCAGAAAGCCCTGAATGCTTTACCGCTCCCCTCTGCTCCAGCTCTGATGACCCATCCAGCCCAGTCATTGCTTCAGCCTGTATTTAATGAGGCTGTACGTTGTGTAGAGCCTGGCACAGTTGCCCAGCTCTCTAGGCCAGAAATCCCGAAATAACTCTTGCTTCTCCAAAGGGCCACCAACCTGGAGTGACCCCCTGGCTCTAGTTGGTGTCTCTGGTGTCATCTCAGGAGGCAGGCTACCAGGAGGCTGACAGTGCTCTTCCGAGCAGTCGCCTTGGTTCAGATTCTGCTCTTTGTCCCATTTCGGTGTGTGCAATGGCCTTTAGAAAGTTACTTAAACCCTCTTAGCTATTTACTTTCTGTAAAATGGGACTAATGATAATACCTACCACAAAAGATTGCCGCACAGATCAAATAGGAGAATATATGCAGAGTGCCTCAGCTTAGCTGAGGTTGTGGCTTCCTGGCAGAAGTCTCAAAATAAACAAAGGCTCTGGCATGGAAAATTGCAGGTGCCCTTGGTATGCTTTAAGACAAGGTCCTGGGCAGTGGGCTGGATCCACTCTGAAGGGTGAACAGCCTACTGGTGGCTTGTTCACCTTGGTGAAGTGTTTTAGAAAGTCCAATAGGCAGCAATAAGAACTGTGAAAGGTTTCAAGATGGGGAAGATGATTAGACTAGCATTTTACACAGGGCTGTCTACCAACGGTATGCAAATGTTGGAAGGGACAATCTCAGATGCAGGAAGGTAAGCAGGAGCATGTTACCATGGTCTAGGTGATGGGTAGTGATGTCAGGAACCAAGGTAAGTGTTAAGAGTGGAGATGGGTGGAGCAGCTGTGCATGACAGGTGTTGAACAGCTGGAATTGACAGGACCTGGTTACCAGTTAGATGTAGGTACTGTCTGCAGAGGAAGGGTGGACACTCTTGATTGCTTGGGTAACTCAGTGCCTGGGAGTACCATTCATTAATATTAAAACCACAGAGGGAGCTCGGATGGGGAGTAGAGGTTTATTTTGGGTCATGTTGAGTTGGAGGTTAGGGGAGCATCCATCTGTCTCCAAGACAGTGAAAGATCCAGGGGGGCCATTGATATATGACATATGGGAGGAGAAGGAAGACCCCCAAGGGCCTGAGAAAGAATATTCAGGAAGGTCAGAGGAGAGCAGGGAGCCATCTACTGTCACAAAGGGAGAGCAAGGAGTCAGGGTACCCACACATCCTCTGTGCTAGGCCCTCATCAAGGCCGTCACTAGAGGTGACAGTGGAGGACAAGGGGACCGAGTGAGAGATCTTAAATTGGAGTCACTTGTAAAGTGGCTGTGAGTGGAGGGAAACCAGAGGGACGTCTGGAGAGGCCACCGTGTCAAGGGAGGCATGGCTGGGCTGTCTGTGTAGATTGGAGAGATTTCATGAGTCAAGTAGTGATGGCAAACGTTTTAGACTTGAGTGCCCAAACGGCAACCCCAAAACCCACTTAGTTATTGCAAAGTGCCAACACTGAATAAACGAAACCTGAATATGAGGTTTTAGTTTAGAAAAAAGAACTCATTCATTGACATCTTTTGTCTTAAAAGAAAAGCAGCATGCATGCCACAGGTTTGCTACCACGGTCTACAGGCTGTCACTCAACATCCAGTTGAGAGGAAGAGGAAATAAGCAGGGGTTCAGTTTCTGGAAGGGAGAAATTGCTTCTCCAGCAGGCAGGCAGGGATGAGTGGAGTGCCCAGAGAAGAGTGTTGGGTCAAACCCTGGGGTCCTGGGCAGTGGCAAAGTTCAGATCATCTTGTGCCTAGATGGAGATTTTAGAGCTCATTAATTCCTGTTTATGACTACTAGCCATATATGAAGTAAAACACATCAATTAGATCAAAAGTGGGGTGTACCTGCTCTTGTTTGGGGGCATTGATCCTCTTGAAATCTAACAAAAGCTTCTGGAGGCTTCTTTAGTCTTCTTCAAACTTGACCAAATCATTGTGACAGTGACAAGATATGAGTGTTTAATCTCATGAGCTTGAAAGACAAGGGACTGAAGAAAGGGGAGACTTTCCATTTATTAGGTATGTAAAAGTATATATTTTTATTAAGTACTGATAGAGTTCTCAGTGGACAGGGAAACTGCTTCATATTATAGAACATAAATTATATTTGAGGGACAGCTCAATTGTAAAAATTCTCAGCTGGTGCAGCATGATTGTCCCAGAGACTGGAGAGTCCTCCTGCATGTGAATAATGTGCTGTCACTGAGTCACAGGGGTCAGCAATGCACGGCTCATGTGCTTTTGGGTTAGTGACATCTTGCTAATGGGGTAGGCAGGATGGCTCAGGCTAAGTCTTGCTCTCTGCCTCCTCTTACCTTTTGCCTATTAACAGGTGGGCTCAAGTCACATCCTGGGAGATGGTGTGTTGCTGAGTGACACAGCAGAGCTCTCTACTGGCTTCTCTGAATTAGCCAGTTAGCTCAGTACTCATTCATGGCAGGCCTACTTTGTGTCAGGCACTGAGAATCCAGATGTGACTGAGACTTGACTTTTGCCTTTGGAACCTGCTTGTCTAGATCTTGGTCTCCTGTGGCCCAGAGTCAGGAGCGCAGTCCTAGGAAGTGTGTGAGCTCCAGTGTGGCCATGAGGAAGCAGGGTGCTTTTCCCCTGAAGGAGGGCAGGTTTCAGGAGATGACCTGAGACCTGCGTGTACCAGGAACAGAGATGCTGTGTTTTGGGGACAAAACCGGCCTGGGGCATTTCAGCAGTGAGGGAGGAGGTGGGGGAAGTTGTACTTGTCTTCCAAGGGCAGCTGGAGGCTGCTGGGATCTTCATCCTGATAAACATTTCTTGGCTGGTTGGTTGATGAATTCACTTTGCCTTCACTGAGATCCTAAGGACTGAAACTCCAGGTCTTGCCTGGTCTGAGTTTGTCAGCTCTGTGAGCCAAGTGTGATCAGCACAGATGTGGTTGCTTGGGCAGTTCCAGTCCTGAGGGGTTTCAAGCTCTATAAGGGAATTCAGGATGGCCAGCTCTGCCAACTCGACACCCATCTCCAGCTCCCCTGTTGTTAATGATCCCTCCTCACTTGATCTTGATCACAGCGTACACAGGACATTGTAAACAGGGAATGCGGTCCAGGGGATTCACTATTGGACTGCCCTGTGTGGCCCTAGCCATCCTACCTGGCCCACCTGTGCCTGGAAGGACTGAAAAGAAGGAAGGAAGAGAGAGGAGGCAGTGGAAGCTGTACCCTGACTTGGCCCTGTGTTTGGAACACATGAGACTTGGTCAGACTGTTCCCTGGACACTGGTTTTGTGGTTGGCACCCTGGGAAATGATGAATTTTGTCTACATTTTGTAACTTGGGAACTGTGTTCACAGATTTTCAGGCCTTTGGCCTGCTGATTTCATCTTTTTGGTTTGTAGATCTCTGCACACTTGCTCCTCCAGGAGCCTTTTCTGGCCACCCCTCACTAACCCAGATGCACATCCAGCAGGTGACTTAGCCTTGGCTATGATCTGTCATCATGTGTCTGACAGTGAACTGTCAATGCTACCTTTTGCAGGACCCTGGGCTCTGTGGTAGGCTTCATGGCGTGGGGACTGCAGTGGATTCACTGTCTTATCGCGAAGCTGAGATAGTCTGGCACATGATAGTGTAGGTTGAATAATGATCGAATGAGTGGCCAATCCGCAGCAGGGGTGGCAGATTTTTGTCCCCTCATTCTGTAGAGAAAAGTGGTCTCCAAAAGGCTGAAAGACTGACCTGAAGCCTGTTGTGCTGGCTTATGGCCTGTGGTTGATTTTTGCATACTGAGGAGTAGGGAATCTCAGCAAGCTGTCCCCCTGAGCCGGCCTCACACAAGGTGGCCCTTTCTGTCACCCCCTGGTCAGCTGCCTCAGTCCCAGTGCCTGTTCCCTCAGATCTGCCGCTGGCCCGTGGATTGCCATGGTTACCACACCAGCCCTGGAGGTCTCTGTGTGGTATTGTGATTTTATTTGCTAAATATTTAAACGCTGGGGTTTAACCCCTTCTGCCTGATGGAGGGCTTGGTGCTCAGCCGCCTTTTGCTGTGGCTGTGAAAGCGCCCAGTGGGTGCTGCTCTGCCCAGCCCTGCTGGCTGCTCCTGGCTGTCCGTCTTGACTTCCAGTTTTGTCACTTAGAAATGTCATCCTGTATCATGCTACTTCCTAGCGAACGTGTGCTGTGTGTATTAACAGTGTGAAGGCCCCTGCCTTAGGCATGTTAAGATTTGCTCCAGCAGACAGGCTCAGCCCCATCCCCCAAATCAACCCACTGGGGCTCCACTGACTTCCAGGTAAACCTTGCTGAGTCCTTTAGGTGCTCCCTTCTGCTCCAGGGGTCCCGGATGGGAAGGGTGTTAAGAGGAGAGGTTTGAGAGGAAGCATGTTTGTGAATGGGAAGATGTCTCCTTCCCTCCTATTCCTCTGTTGGTTCAAGACAGGCCCTGGAGGCCCTGAATCCACCTGGTTGTGTGTTACCATGGAAACCACGCACTTGTCCTCACCCTGGGCTGTGAGAAGTGAGGGGGCGTGGGCACCCACTCAAGGAGCTTTGTGTTGTTTGGTGATATAAGACTTTGCTGCCCTAGCAATGGCAGCAGCCTGCCCACCTCGGGGGTCACACCTGGCAATCCTCTGCCACTTTATGTGGGATGAGTAACCTTGTCACTGGCTGTCTGGGATAAGGATCACTGTGTGAGCTTGGGCAGGTTATTTTCTCTGCCTCAACTTCAGTTTTGCTGTTTGTGCAGTGGGTAGGTAATCTCAGGGGCTTCTGGCCAAATCAAGGATTCTGTATCTGAGGAATGCTCAGTGACAAGGAGGGAAAATTGTAGGGAGAGCCCCTGACAGCGTGACTGGCACAGTGTGCATTCAGGAGGTGCTTGTGGGGCATCCGTCAGCTTGGCTGCTTTCCTAACAGTCCAGAAACAGAACTGGGTCCCTACTCCACACTGACAGAGCCTCAAATTTCAGAGTAAACCACCAAAAAGACATTTCTTTGGCTTCAACATCTTAAGGTTGAAAGGTGACTCCTCTCAAGTCTCACTGGTCAGCCATTGTCAAGCTTTCAGGATAATTAAAGCAAGCAATCAGACTTCGTTCCTCAGCTCTCAATTCCAATCTCCTTCCGTGTAGCCAAATTCAGTTCTCCAAAGTCACTGGGGAGCAAGTTCATTTAACAGAATATTCTGTTTATGAATGTGCCAGTGTGGGTGTTTGGGACTTAATTCATCCTGTTTTGTCTTATTAATTTGTTTTTTTAACTGAGCAACTTTTCCTCCATGATGGCAATTTTCTTTTCTTTTTTTTTTTTTTTTTTGGTGGGTCTTTTTTGTTTTTATTGGTACCAGGGATCGAACTCATGACCACACACTTGCAAGGCAGGCGCTTATGCCGCTGAGCTAAATCCCCAGCCCCAATGGCAATTTTCAATTGGGAGTGTACATCAGTGCCTGCGTCTCTGTCTGGGCCCTCACAGGCTGCTGAACCCCATTGGAGTTCTGGGATTTGACAATACCTCTGGGGTTCCATGCACACTTCAGACTGAGAAGTGCTGGGCTTGGTTATAAGCTAAGTGAGAGTAATGGATTCAGTCTGTCATCTCTGTCACTTATCCCTGGAGAGCCTAATAAAAGTTATTGCACATAGTAGGACTCAGTGATTCTTTGGTGAGGCTTTAACATTCGAAAAGTTTGGAAAATTAGAAAGCACTTTCGAATTGTCAGTGTTTAGAGACTTCTGTACAATTGCCATTCTGTTGTACTACTGTGTGACTTGCAGTTTTAGCACAATGACGGAATACCTGACCTAAACAATGTATAGGAGGTAAAGTTGGGTTTAGCTCCTGGTTTCTGAGGTTTCATCCTATGGTCAGCTGGCTCCATCCCTTTTAGGCCTGTGGTGAGACAGAAACATCATGGGGAAGGGCGTGGCAGAGAAAGGCTGCTGGCACAGGGTGGTTGGAAGCAGAGAGGGAAAGAGCTTGAGAGCAAGGGGCCAGGCCCAGAGGAGTCCCCAGCTGCACTCTCTCTTCAGTGCAGCACCCCATCATCTTCCAGTAAGGCCATAAATGATGATCTCATCGGTGGGTTAATCTACTGATTGGGCATGATGAGCCCTCATGATCCAATCACTCACACACGGTCTGCTCTTGGGACACACGAGCATTTCGGGGAGACATTTCTGGGAGACACTACCACTACCACAAAAACTGATGATTCTGGCTTGTTCTTGGGCAAGACTCTAGTAAAGTGGCATTTTCTTGTTTTTAAGAGAAAAGGTAGTAAAATTGCCATTGCTCAAATTTTCTATAATCCAATAAATTGTACTAGGAAAAGATCTGAACTGTCCCTGGTGTGTCTTTGGTCAAAAAGATTCAATACAATTTATTGAGAAAGAGTTTTGTCTCCTCTGAACCCCACATATCAACCTGTAGGGGTAGATGAGGGATCCTGGGCTTGTAGTCAGTAGATCTGGGTCCAATTTGTGACTTTGTTGTTTGAACTTTTCTTAAAAATTTGTGATAAAATATATGTAAAGTAAATGTTGCCATGTAAAGTATGTGAGCATTAAATATATCTATGTTGTCGTAGATCTGTTACCACCAGGCATCTTTAGAATTGCCTGTGTCATTTTCTGTGTAAGCAATGTACCCACCAAGAGGTGAGGTGGGTTGCTTCATGCACCATTTCAATTAGCACCTTCACTCAGTCCGATACTTTAACTCTTCAGGCCAACCCTCAGGTTCCAGGCTTAGATCTGGAGAGTGGCTTCCCACCCTGTAGATGGTGACAGTGGCAGCTTCCATTGCTAGTTTCTTATGTTCTAGGGATGCCACTTTACTCTGTCACCTCAGTTACTTCTGAAGAACCTTGTGAGGTGGATTCTGTTATCCTCATTTTATAGATAAGGCAGCTGAGGCTGAGGGCAGGTAGACAATGTGTCCAAACTCCTGTGGCTGGTGAAAGGCTGGGAGGGACTCAAACCAAGTTACCACCTCAGAAGCCTGCTGGCTTTCCCGATTCTGAGAAAGAGCTCTATCCTCAAACTGTGCTGCCCTTAATTCTGGCCCGTGTGGAAGCAACCTTTTGAGGGATGAGTCATGGGAATCCCCTCTTGACAAAGAGTGGACCTGATAAAGCGAGGGCCAAAGAGCAACTCAGACACTATTGGTCCAACCCATGAGCTCTTGAAGCCCTGTTCCAGCTGTAACCCAGGAGGGACCACCCAGGTTCTGCATGCCCTGTGGTGGCCCCACTACCTGTTAGAAACCCCTGGTGACCATACTATCTTCCCTTTGGGTCCTTCCGGGAGCAGGAAGACTGCTGTCTCGGGCATGGTGACTGGCTTCCTCCCATTCCAGACAGGTCAGTGTGTCTCTTGAAGCCTGGCTGCTGGCTGAGGCCCATGCCAGCCTTGCTCTTTCTTGCTGCCTGCCCTCCCAGGGGCTGGCTCTTACTTCTTGAGCTTGGTCACCATGTCTCTGCCAGTCCTCTGCTCCAAGCTAACACCTGCTGAGGCTGAAAATAGGGTCCTTTTGGATGTTCTGCCTGGGCTGCCAGTGGGCCTCACCGCCTCCGCAGAGTCCCACCTGTATTCTGACTGTTCTGGCAGCCTCACACCTGGGCCACCATGAGTTGGCCCCAGGACTTCCCAGGGTGGTCTCTTTCCCATCTCTCCTTTGTGGGGAGTGTCCTTTCTTTGGTCTGACCCTGCTACTACTTTAAGGGATCACTTGGTCTGTCTGCCCCTGGGACTGTTGCCACATGGAGCCAGAGTCTGTTGTGGCCTGGGAGTACCGTGCTGCCTTCCTGGCCACAGCCAGAGGCACTGCTTTCTACTTACGGAGCTGCTGTTCTGGGCGCCCAGTGCCTGCTCCCCATTCTCTCATCTTTACTCACGCAGTGGGCTTTGGGGTGGGAGCCACAGTCTGCCTGTCTCTGTTTCCCCTGTGTTCCTTTAGCCCTCTGTTTTGGTCTGCCTGGCCTTTTTGCCTCTCCCCCAGCAGGGGGTGTTTGGGGTCTGTCTCAGTCACTTTTGCATCACAGGAACATCAAACTCAATCCTCGAAACTCAAAGGAGAGGTTTATTTTGGCTCATGCAGTTTAGTCCATAGTGGGTAGTGCCAAGGCAGGAAGGTGTGGTGGATGGATCTGGGCAGAGAAAGCAGTTCAGGTCATGGCAGCCAGGATGCAGAGCACAAAGGAGGAGCTGGGGAAGGCACTAGACCTTTCTCACACTCTGGTAAGGGCCTTTTCCACTCAGACCCCACCTCCTAATAGCAAATCAGCTGTATACCCCCATGACTTGTCATTTTCAAAAGCTCTGCCTATGAGTGCCTGACTGTTTGGGAGGACACCTAGATTCAAGCCATACCTGACCCTTGTCCCCCGTACTCCATGAACCTGACTGCGGGAGCCTTATCCAAACCTTATCTAAACCACTGACACAAATAGGGAGTCAGAAAGTGAATCTGGGGAAGGAATGAAGGAAAAATAATTCAAAGATTTGTAAGTCTTTTATTAGTCTTTTATTCCAAACTTTCATGGCTTTCCTTTAGGTGAGGTGCACCTCGCTCCTTGCTGGCCATGTTGTCATCTAGTGGGAGTTCTCGAGCCATGTTCTGAGAGAGCCATTTGTCCTTGAGCTCAGGGCTGGACCAGGCCATGAAACCCCAGTCTCCCTACTTCTCATGCCTGTGAAATGAAAGGGTAGACAGGCAGGTTGGCTACCTGGTGACAGAGGGTTGTAGCAACACTGCTGTGACTCCTATGTCACAGGACAGTGCTGATGCCTGGGCCCACGCCACCTTGGCTCTGATATGTGGCTGCTCCATTGCAGAGATGGGTTTGGCTATGGCTGCTGGCCTGTGATTGCCCTGGCCACAGCCACAAAACAGGAATCAGTAGGCAGCTGGCTGCCAGGTGAAGGCTGACCACAGCTCGTGTACTCAGCAGCTGAGCTGGACAGGCGGGGGCCACATGCAGACCTGACTCCTGTCTGCTGTGCTCTTGTCACACACCCTGTCCCTCACTGCTCCTTGCTGTCACCAGGTTCCTCGCTGGTGCAGGAAAGCACAGAGCCAAGTGCTCTCCAAGATCTTCCCATTTCTCCATGATCCTTCTTGACAGAATGTGCTAGAAACCTTACAGAGTGGAGAGCAAAAGGAATTCCCACCCCTGTGTGTGTGTGGATTAGGTTGGGGAGGGGAAGGCAGGGCGATATTTGTCTTCCTGCTGTTGTTAGAAATAGCAACTGTTCCCCACCCTCCCCTGAGGACAGGACAAAAGGTGATTAATTCCTTCAACACCAAGTTATTGAAGGTCTCTTCTGAGCCAGGCACTTGGAGACAGCAAGGTTCCTGCTTTAACCAAACTTGTGATCTAATGCGGAGATAAGGATGCAAATTTGCACGTACTTGGGCTGCAAGGATTGTGGGCTGAGCTGAAGAACAGAACAGCAAACCCTTTTACCAGGGTGGGGACTGGGACATTGTGCCAGTTGAAGGTTGGGCAGAGTTATAACCAGTGTGGGTAGGGAAAGGAGCATTTGTGATCACCAAGCATTTGTGATCACGGGGAATCCCAGGGATTCTGGGGAATAGTGAGGGGACACAGATAGCCATAAAGGAGTAATAAGAAATGGGAATAGAGGGTGCTGGGTCCACCCAGGGGAGTTAGAGCAGGAGAGATTATGCATCTATGTCTAACACAGTACCAGCCCAAGCTGTGTATTCAAAAGGGGTCAGGGATGCTAATCTGGGGGTGGGGATGCAGGTGTGTGTCTTACAGATGGAGCCATCTGTGTATGACTAAGAGATCATCAATAGTCTGTATTAAAGACCAGGAAGTGGGAGTCGGACAAGGAGCAGTGCACCTTGGCCGTTGGCCGAGGTGGTCTCTACCCTCAGTACAGGCACCTGACCTGGCTTCCAGCAGCAGGACTAGACTGGAGGAAAGACTGAAAAATCTCCCTCCTTGGGGCTGGGGATTTTAGCTCAGCAGAGTCGTGAGTTCGATCCCTGGTACCGATAAAAAGAAAAATAAAAATCTCCCTCCTGGGGGATCATTAGGATTAAAGATTCACACCACTGGTATATTTGTTTGAGAGTCAGAAGAATGAAAAACACCCTCCCAGCCCCAGAAGCCTAAAGTTCCTGATCTTAACAATGATACCCCCTGCCCTGAGCCAGGGCCTGTGGGGAGCCCCAGTTTGTCTCACTTCCTCAGATCTTTTCAGGTGGTTAGCAGGAGCTGTGCTGATCAGACTTTATAAGAACCTCAGGATGTTACAGTTTTGTCCTTCTCTTATTGTTCCCAAACCAATCCTATACCTAAAAATATACTGTTCCTGGCAGCCTGGGGGATTTAGCTTCTCCCCCAGGCAGAGAGTTCACTTCCTTCATTTGCCTGCAGGATTCAGCCTTGCAGCTTTGGCCAGTTGCTGGGACCTGCCACCATTCCAGAGTGTCAGCAGGATGCCTCCTGGCCTCAAGGCCTGACTATCACTTGCAGCAACAATGACGTCAACCCAAAATCTGCATAGGGCTCATGGGTTTGCAGTGGGCTCCCTGGGTGTTGCACAAGGCCCCTTAGGAGGATTGTGCCACCTGCAGCTTGTCCTAGAGGGGCTGATGCTGACTGGCCTGGGCTGCCATTAGGTTGCAGGGCCAGAGTCTGTCAGCCTGCAGGCTAGAGAGTTCTCTCCTCAGTTTCTCTTAGTGGTGTCATCTCAACCTGCCTCTGTCTGCCTTCTGTATATTCCCTGGTTCTCCTTTCTTGCTTGCTTAAGTCTTTTCCGTGTTTCATATCTAAACATGTGGCATCTATTGCTGTGGGTTGCCTCTGTGCTACATGTGCATTTGTGAGCACGTGTTTGTGTGTGTGTGTGTGTGCGTGCGCGTGTGCATGTGTTTTGAGCTGAACTGACGGGGTTGAGTTTTATAGCTGATACTGCCTGGCTTTGGGGAAATGGAGAGGAAGAGAGTGAGGGGCAGAATCTCTGAAGAAGAGAACATTCTGATCTTGGTGTCCTTTTGGATCAATTTAGTTCCCAGGGATGTGCAACACTAATTTGGTGGGAGTCCTTGGTACTCACAGTGGGAAGTGGCTGCCTTGTCCTTCGCCTGCCGTTTGCCTTCGGAAACCCAAGGTTCATGAGCATCATGCAGAGCTACAATTACAGTGCTCTGAGCTGCCGTGAGATTTATGCATCTGGCACCACATTTCCTGCAGGCCCCTCTCTCATTGTTTGTAATTTTTGAAGCTTCTGTGTTTGTGGTTGACACTTCTCAAGGAGAAAGTGCAGATTAATAGTCTGAGCTAGCTGTCTTCGCATGCTCCCAGGATTAAATTGATAGCATCTGAAATATTAATTGGGCCTTTATGAAAAGAGAATGAAATACAGAATGATATGGAGTGTTCTAGATTTGGAATCATGAGTTGGAATCTTGGATCTGCTGCTGCTATTTGAATTACTGAATTTCCCTGAATCTGTTTCTTCCTCTGTCTAAAAGGTCAAAGGCTGGCTGTATAGTCATATGGGAAGCATCCGCCTAGAGAGCTGGGCAAAAGCACCACCAGTCCTGATGTGCACAGGGGGTCTGGTGAATGTTCAGTTGGGGCTTCTTGCTGAGGTCACCATGACAAACCCAAACTCTTTCTCATGGCCTGGTGTGTAGCTCATGCCTTCTGCTGGCACCTACCAAAGCACTGGATACTGCTTACATGGGGTCTCTGAAGCCTTGCTGACCATTGCCAAGGACTTTTCTTAGCTGGTGGTCAGAACTCTCTCTGGGGTCCGCCCTTCCGAATCCTCCACCCACAAGCCCCACTCCTGATGTTTCTCATGAATAGAGTCAGGAACAGGAGAGCTGGTTTGTGCCATGTTAATGGGATTTCAGGGGCTTTTGGAGGTTTCTTGCCCTGTCCAGCACAGACTGGCCAGTTCTCCTGCCCAGGTCCAGACAATGGAAGCAAGCTTATTGCTGACAATGAAGGAAGGGGTCACTCAGCCCCCTCTCAGAATGGAGGACAGAATGAGCAGCCCCATGGCAGCTGCATGGCCACAGGAGGTGGCAGTTCCCAATAGGAAAGTGACAGTAAAAATATTAAGTGCAACTAGTAATTACAGAGCACTAAGCACAGTACACAGTGAACAAATTTTATCTTATTTACTCTTTGCATTATCCCCAGTTCATTCCCATCTATCTTATATTCATTTTCAATCGCTGCTATAGCAAATTACTGTGAATTTAGTGGTTTGAAACTGTATGCATTTATTATCTTATACTTCTGGAGAGTCAGAACTTCAGAGTGGGTTTTCTCAGCTAAAAGCCAGGTGTTGATAGAGCTGCTTTCTCTCCTGGAGGCTCTTGGAGAGATTCCATTTCCTTGCCCTTTTTCAGCTTTCAGAGCAACTTGCTCTTCCATTTTCAGAGCCATCAGATGCCAGTAAATCTTTGAGGCATTACCTCTCCTTCCTCCCTTTTCCACATTTAAGGACCCCTGTGATTATATTGTGGCTACCCAGATAATTCTGGTTAATCTCTCTATTTTATAGTTAGCTAATCAGTGACTTTAATTCTATTCGCATTCATAATTCCTCTTTGCCATGTAGCACATTCCCAGATTCTGGGGATTAAAACATGAACATTGGGAGGCTTCGTTTTGTCTATTACAATCCCCTATTTGCAGATGGAAAAACTGAGGCATGGACATTAGGTCATCTGGCTGGTAAGTGGCAAGGTTGGAATTGAAACTAGAGCTGGATAACTAAGCACACACACAAAAAGCACCCCCCAGCCCCCAGCCGAACCCAGAGGGAGAAGAGGATGGAGGGGGCACATCCTGTTCGAATCCCCGCTTACCACCTTAGTCCAGAATCGGGGGATGGACTGCTCTGGTGAATGGGACTGAAGAGATGGAGCCAGTAGTTCTTGTATGTAATTATGTGTTGAAATCACCCTAGGAACTTTAAAACAATATTGTTGCTCAGGTCCCACTCTCAAAACTCTGATTTAATTACTCTGGGGAGGCACCAAGTATAGGGTTTTTCTAAGCCTCCCAGCTGATTCTAAAGTGCAGCTGAGTGAGGAATCATTGCTCTGAACTAATCATGGCTCCAGCCATACCCCCTACCCCAGCAATTATGTTCACAGTCTCTTAAGAGTGTGCCTGTACACTGCCTCCCACCCTAGGACCTAGCTCTGTATAACTGGGTCTCCCGGTGTCCTCTGCTCTGGCTCAGAGGCTCCCTGGCAGTGTGCTCACAGCATCACATGTGCACAGGGGGAGCCTGCTGGTTTGGTTGGGGGCCCATTCTCCTCTGGGTCTTTTGTTTCCTTCTTGCATGGCTCTTTGTAGAACTGCCGTGTGTTGATTTTCTCCTTGTAATTGTTATAGTTTTACCAAGAGTCTCTTTTAGAAAATATGAAGAACCAAAAAAAAAAAATTAATTCCTTTCAATTGCTGATACATTGTTGATGACTGTATTTTATGGTATGGATATAATGTAATTTGTTTATCCATATATTTGTTGATAAATTTGGGGGTCAGTTATTATTTGGGCTATTACAAATAAAACTTCTATGAGTAAAAAAATATGAAGCACTGTATTTCAGAGAGTTTACCTTTTGAGTGGAGGACAGACTGAAGTAGACTACCTAGGTTCAAAGCTTAGCCCTGCAACTTTCTGACTGATGTTGTCGGGGGAAGTTCTTCTACCTCTGCATGTGTCCATTTCTGCATCTGTAAAGTAGTGATCACGTAGGTTTGCGTGAGAATTGATGGTTTTATAAATGTAGAAGAAGGGGTTTAGAACTCTGGTATTACTAGTGCTGTATAGTAGTTGTTAACCCTGTATTATTACTCTACTCTCATTGCCACTAGAGTGTCTTCGCCTAGCCCTTGTGGGGTTCAGTTATCTCAGCAAACTGGTCCACACTCAGTGCCAGGCTAGGGAAGGTAAGATATCTTCCCTGCCCCCAGTAGCTCATGGTGGGATGGGGAGAAGAGTGTTAAGGAGAAAGGGAAGGAACCAAACGTGTGGGCAGCCAATCACAATGCCGCTTCCAGAGTTTGAATGCTGTTGGGTATTTAAAGGCAGGACCGTCATAACATGGGGATTCAACAAGATCATAAGGTCATGAGTTCTGAGCGCTAAGAAAATCTTAGTGAGTTTTATTTCGAACACCCACACTTGTGAGCTTATGAGTGGTAGCACCCTATCAAGGTCCTTGGACTATCTATGTGAATTGTGACTTCAGGTAGCTTGGGTTAGCATTTGCTAATGAACATGCAGGCAGGAACGGTGTCCCTCACTCTGCTGCAGATGTCCCGAGAACACGAAGCAGGAGGCATGCTGCAAGAGAACTGGTTCTGGCTCCAGGATCCTCAGTCGGCCTTCCCTTCCTCTCCAGGAACATCCAGAAAGCAGCTGGTGTCCACTTCAGGGGATAGGAAGCAGCATATCATGCACATGACTGCACAATGACAATGATTAAAAAGGGACTTGAAAATAAGTAGCAGCACAAGGCTGGGATAGGGTGCTTAAAAACATGCAAGAATAGGAACAACAAATGCTCAGAAGGGAACAAGAGTATTGCAAAGATAGCTTTGGGTCAGCAGGGAAGGAGAAGTAGATTCCTTCTCCTTTCCTGCTCACTAGAGAGGGGTGAGAGGCTCTCTAGAGAGAAGAGTCTTCCTGGGCAGAACATGTCCTTCCCAGCCCCTCCCCAACCAAATGACCAGTGGCTCCACTCACACTTCGTTGACTCCTTTACCAGCCTGCTCAATGTTGGCTGAGGTTGCTAGCAGCTGTAGGTGTCTCCACCAGCTGTGAGAACAGCTGTGCACCACCCCTGGGCCACTTTATGGGCTGGCTTCTTTCCCATCCCTGTTTGGTTGAACACACTTAAAAACAGGATTCCACACTTCTTGGTTCTAACAGTAAGATATGCTGCTCAGAGGACAAAAACTCATGTCTGCCAGGGGAGGCTGGTGGAACAAATGTTCAATAGACTTGTAGGTTTTCTTGTTTAGAAGAACACTAACTGTCTTGAGGCAGACAGACGTTGATGAGCGTGTTTATGCAGGGGTAGACTGTGAGCTGATAATGATCATTACAAAAATGGCAGGTGTCAATTTTGACCTACAGCTCAGAGGCTTTTGCCATCACAAATATCATTTAGAGCCCACCTCTGTTGGAGCAGCTGGCCAGATGCTGCTGACCTTTTCCAGCTGCAGCCCTGACAGGACTGGTGGCAAAATGTTTGCAGTAGCCTGGGGCTTGCTTGAATGTTCTGCTATTCCATCTGTGTGCCCTGCCAGTGGTCTGAAATGTCCCTTTTTATTCCTGGTCTGCTGGGATCTCTGAGATTGTGCATGTGGAAGGGAGCCTCCAGTATCCTGGTGCATAAGACTGAGGTGATTTCTCTCTTTCTCTCTCTCTCTCTCTCTCTCTCTCTCTCTCTCTCTCTCTCTTGACAGTATCTTGCTGTGTAGTTCAGCCTTGAACTTACTATGGAGCATTGGCTGGCCTTGAACTTACAGAGACCCTCATGCCTCAGCCTTCCAAGTGCTGAGATTATAGGCATGTAGCACCATGGCCTACTTGAGGGGATTTCTGAGCTAGTTCATGAGGCCTGGCCAGAGAACAGTGCTTGCAGCTGGAGTGGAGATGACATCATGGCAAAAAGCTCCATCCCCAACAAAAAGTTCTGGTATGGGCCTCAGTGAACCACGAGAGAGGTCAGAGTCATGTCTTGACCCAGAATGAAAAGGCCCTCACAGAGTCAGATAGTCTTTTCCTTTCAACCAGTCAGAAAGAGCACAAAAGGCTGATGTAGCTGGAGAATAAGGCCAAGGGAAAGGTCTCTATGCCACTCGGGACATCCTGGCAGAACCTGCTGGGATTGTGTGGTTCTGCTTTCTGAGTTAGCAGGTGGGATGTGCAAGGAGTCCAGGCTTCCTGGGGACTTCAGCAAAGGGGTGTTTTTGTGTCTCTGTGTACGCAAGTGTAGTAGTCTAGGTATTATGTTTTGTCTCCTATTTGTGGATTATATTAGTCTTCAGCGGTAATCGCTTCTCGGCCTTTTGGCTTAGATCAAGTGTAGCTGTTAATCTTCCTAAAATCTCACACTGACTGACTGTCCCCTATACCCACCCCCTGAATCCCTGCAACTGAATTCTGTGCTGCCCCTGCACTCTGCCTGGCCATTTGCTTTGTGGTCACTGAACATGGAATAACTCTTACCTGTACCTTCTTCCTGCACTCATCCAGATTTTTCTCTTTCTCTCCTCTAGGGTGAGCCCCTTGGCAGAACACAGTCCATCCTATTGACAAGCTCAGTAATACACATGGCTGTTTGTCTTCCTCTAGCTGAGAGTCAAATTTGCCCTGGGTTTATACTCCAGTTCTGCCTTTTATCACTTCAGTCTAGTTTAAACATCCCTGCCTCAATTTCCCCACCTGTAATACAGAGTAGTATTAGTGCCTTTCCTGAGTCTGCTGTGACCATGAAATGAAATATTGCTCAGGAAGCAGTGGCACAGGTTCCATATAATGGTTATCATTATAATTTTGCCTCAACCCCACTGCCAGAGCCCGGTGCACTGTGGGTGCTGATAATTGTCAGGTCGAGAAACAAGTGACTGAAGGTCAGGCGGGTTTTTATTCCCCTGCTTCAGGCCTGGCTCCCTCCTCTGCTGGAGCCCAGTGCTCCCTTTCCCCGCCCAGCTGCTGGGAGTGTTCCTGGGCATGTTAGCAGACAGCACGGGAGGTGAGTCTTCACTCTCAGATCACACCTCTGGGGGTGTCATCCCTTAAACTGCTCTCAGGAATTTTTCCAGGTCCTGCCACTGTTGGTTAGAGGTGCCAGCATGGAAACAGCTGTGCCTCTACCATCTTTCCTCTTCCTCCCCCTGGATTTTTCCTATCACATTAACAGGCAAGTGTGCTTAAAAATAAGTGGAAAAAGTTGTGCTCTTTTGAAGTGTAAGATATGCCACTGTCGGAAAGAGATTTTTGTTCTTGCTGTGTAATAGATAAGAAATCGAGATCTAGTTAAAGAACTTTTTCAGCGAGCTCTTCTTACAAGGTGTGGGAGCGGGCGTCCTTTGTCCTCCTTAGAGGGCTGAGCAGGAGATGAATGCCTTGGCTTCGGAGCCGTCAGTGTGAGCTCGCTGGGCCACGGTTTTCTCATTGATCTATTTCACTCCAGTGAATGGGTTTTACAGAAGCTGCAGAGAGATTTTTCCCTAATGATTTCAGATAGAAGAGGATAAAAAGTGACTCTAGGGTACCTAGGAAGCTTCACTGTCATTGAGGCTGACGCTTCATTTCGGAATGTAAAGGTCCTTTTCCCATTTTGCCAAGATAACTGGTTCTCTTTAGTTGGGGACAGATAGAGAAAAAGCAGAGCTGTCCTCTCTTATGTGGGGTGAGGATCGTCCCTCTCCTGATTGCCCCCAGAATTCCAAAGAAAGGAGGCTGGAGTCCCCTGGGAAGCTGCAGCCTATGACTGCTTGGAAGATGTTAGGCAGTTTTCTTTGAACAGTTATTGCCTAGGGATTACTGCAGCATAGGGAAGGGTCCTATATGTAAGGGGTTCTCAGGGGTCCCTTCTTAGGCTGTCTGGCATTGTCACTGTACATCGGTCTGTGTCCAAAGAGGTTGTGTTAGCCTTCCTCGGGGGTCTACTTTCTGGTCACATCATAGTCAGGTCAGCTCTGGAGTTCCATATGGGGAGCCTTGACAGACACTGGTCCTGAGAACTCATCTCTCCAGTTAGGATTTGGGTCAGAAAAGTTCCTGACCAACTCTGGCCTCCTGATCTTGTCTTGTGATAGTGTCAAGTGTATCTGCTGTGATTACCAACACCAGCTGATGCCTGGACTTGGTGGGAATCAATAGATACCTGCCTGTGCTTGAATAGATGAAGAAGGAAGAGCTGCCACCTTCTGCAGCTGGGGTAGGTGGTCCTCATAATTCCAGGCTGCACTTGGGTGAGGGGAACATGGAGCAACAAGGCCTCCCCTGGTTTCAGGGGTGCTGCTGGTGTTAGGTAAGAACATGATCAACAAAACTGTCTGCAACAGCAGGGTGAGAACGATGCCTATGGGCCTATCTTAGTTTGTTTTCTGTTGCTGTAAGTGAATACTGCAGGCTGAGTAATTCATAAAGAATAGAAGTTTATTTATGGTTCTGGATGCCGGGAGATCCAAGAGGATGGGGCTGACATTTGCTTGGTGTCTGGCTAGGACTTATGCTGCGTCATCAGTGACAAAAGGATTATATGAGAAAATGGAGCAAGCACATGAGCTTCCCTTCTTAGAAAGCCACCTATATGGTCATGGAGGTCCCAGCTTTGTGACCTCATCCAATCCTAATCCCCTCCTTAAGGCCCCACCTCCAAATACCATTAATATGAATTCTGTAATTAAATTTCCAACACATGAACTCTTGGGGAAATATTCAAACTGTAACAGAATCCAAAATAATAAAGTCAAAGAACCTCATGCTTGTGTGGGGTTCCCCATTTTTATAAGGAGTGATAAAAATATAGTGTATGTCTAAATTTAAAACATTATTACAGTAAAATGACCACGGAGGGTAAATGTCTGGAACTGCTTCAGGACATTGAGGCAGTCACAACAGCACAAATACAGACAGAAAGAAGAATGCTAAAGATATACCCAGGGCTATTCAAGGTGGTTCTGTGTCCAGCTGCAGAACTAATCTCAGTGACTTTTCCAGGTCCTGTGTCTTGCTGTCTGATTCCTTTGGAAGAGCAGGCAGCTTCAGGTCATGACTGGCTTTGCTGTTGATCACAGGGCACAGGTCTCCCTACCCCAGGATGCTCACATGTTCAGCAGGGAAACAGCAGACACCCTCCTTGCTAAGCTCTGTCATCTGCCACGTCTAAGACATTTTCAGCTAAATTCCTGCATGACCCTGTGAAGAGGAAGGATATAGTTCCTCTAAGCTTTACTCTATGGGTTCAGAGCTTCATGGGCTTCAAAAGCAGGTCATGCTGCCCACATTCCCTGGTGGCTCTGGCCACACTCTGGATGATTCATGGGAACAATCTACAGAGGTGTCCTGCCTGGAATAAGAGGTGCCTGATACTACCAGACATCACCATTCCAGAATCTTGAGCCCCTGACCTAATCCCATATGTCATCTAATCTGCTGGCATCAGTGCTTGCTGAGAACGGAAACACTTGACCTCTTTTTATCTCAGTTGGATCAGATTATTTGTATAAATACTGATACTGCATTGGTATAAACTGTAACATAAAGATTGCTTTGTGCATGTACACATGGCAAATCATATTAAGTACAGCACATTGTTGTATAATTAAATGTTAGTTCATCCCAATGGTCTCATCAGTCTGCCTACAGTATGGTGAGGTGGTAAGAGCCAAGGTTTATAGTTAAAGAGACCAGGACTTTGAGGTATTTTGTTTGTTTTGGTGGTACTGGGGATTGAATCTAGGGCTTTCAAATGAAGTTACATCCCCAGTCCTTTTTTTTTTTTTTTTTTGTCTTTTTCTTTTTCGTTTTTATCGGTACCAGGGGCTGGGGATTTAGCTTTTTTTTTTTTTTTTGCACCTTGAGACAGGTCTTGTTAAGTTGCCCAGGCTGGGCTTGAACTTGCCATCCTCCTGCCTCAGAGTGCCAGAGTACTGGGATCATAGGTGTATAGCACCATGCCCAGCTCTAGAATTTGAGTTTTGGCTTCACCATGTGCAGCGGTGTGACCTCAGACCCTGTCTAAGCCTCAGGCTCCGTGTCTGCAAAGTGAGTAAAGTATTCATGTTTGCTTGCCAAGGTGTGATAAGGTGAAGCCTCGATAGCAAAGCACTTGGCACTGTGGTCTATGTGGCCACTGGGGAGCACTCTACAAGTGTCAGCTCTTGGCATTGCCAGTGGGATTGCATTACTTTACACAATGCTTCTTGTGGCAGCTGCTTCTGAGTTAGTAGTGCACACTTTGCTATCAATTGCACTTGGAGTGTAGCCTCGTTAACAGCCATGGATATGAGGTCTGAACACCAAACTCTTCTGTTCGGGAAGAGTTTGTTTTCTGTTCTGGCACTGCTGCTTTGGTGGGCGTAAGCCAGGCAGTCCAAAAGACATATTCCACCCTCTACTGCCTGGTTTTCTGCTGTGATTGACAAGTGCCGCTGGGGCAAGTGTACCTAAGGCTGTCAAGCTGATAGGGCAGGGCAGGGCCTTTCCCAAGGACCCTTCTTAAGTGCTTCTGACCCCAGCTCCTTTATGGACACAATCAGATCTTGAATCATGACATGTGTCCCAGCTACACATTTGTAGCTGGTTTGTTGTGAGCTCTTGCAGCCAGCCAAACTGTGATTTGGGCAATCTCTGCACCTACATGTCTCATCCAGTTGAAAATTCTGTCTCAGCATGCAAGTCTGCATGGTGTCGTCAGGCACCCACCGGCAGCACAGAGATATATGTGGACATGCTCTCAACCTGTTTCTGGCCAGGGGGAGGGGACGGTCCCCTGTGGACTGTTACTCCAGGCAGACAGAAATGTCAGAGAGCTGTGAAGTCCAGGGAGGGGCAAGCATCAACAATGGGACTGAGACCAGGATAAGTCTCCTGGGAAGCTGAGATCTCTGAGAAAAGGAGCCAGCAATAAGAACTCGGGCTCCATGTGGTCATGGCTGAGTATAAATCTAAGGTATTTTCCAACAGGCACCCACCTTTTTTGATTGCAGAGTTCTCCACCTCCATTCATCTTCCCATTCTGAGTCTCAGGGAAGGTGTCTGAGCTTGCCTCTCCCTTGTCCCCCTACCCCTTTCCTCTCATTGCAGCACGTCACCCCATCCTGACACCTGCCAAAGCAGCCAGCAGTCACACTCTGACCTTGTCCTTCCCTGAAGAGTTCCTGCTGCTCGTGGGTGCAGTTTAGGCTCTGCAGTGTGGCATGTAGGGGCCCCTGGGAGCTGGCTCTGCCCTACTCTGCAGCCACACCTGTGCCGTTTCCTCTGAAGACACCGGCAGTCACCGGGGCCTGCAGATGCTCTCTAGACCTTTGTGACTGCCACCGGCCCTCCCCTAAGGGCTGTATTCTTTTAAATTTAAATTTTAAAATTTTATTTATTTATTTTTATCTCAGCTTTTTTTTTTAATACATAAACATATATACACACACACACACACACACACATACACACACACACACACACACACACACACACACACACACGTGTAAGGACTGTCTTTTGCAGGAAGACTCTCTGACTCCCCTAGGGGCCCACGCTGTGCTCCAGGCATACAGATAGCTCGTGCCATGCCCTTTGGGTGTAGTACATCCTTCAGTCAATCCTTGGAGGACAGCCCAGGTCCAGGTCCCTCAGACATCTCAATCTTATACAGCTTCTGACATGGGGCAGGGCTTGGGGACCCTGGCAAATAAGTGAGGGATGCAGAGTCCCACATTCAGGAATTGATTCAGGAGGTCCTGGCCTTGAGATCCCCCCCCCCCCGCCCCGTGGATCAAGTAGCTGCCTTCCACCACACCTTTCCACCGTGTGCTTTAGCCTCGGAGCCAGCTAACCACGAGCTGAATCCTCTGAAAACTGTACGCCAAAATCAACCTCTTCTTAAAGTTGCAGGTGTTGGGTATTTTGTCTCACCAACAGAAACACTGATTAATATGTATGTCACTCTCTCACAGAGCTCACTGGGTAGTATTCCAGATAATGCTCTGTGCAAGTTGAATAACCTAAAGTGGTGCTTGTCTCAGGAATTTCAGTATAGGCTGTGTGTGGATACAGGGGACCATATCTTCAACCTAAGGACTCAGTCTTCAGGAGCAGAACCGGTCTTGTGGAGAAGCCTGAGGGAGCCATTGACAGGCAGGGTCTCAGAGCACCTCTCCCACCTGGACCCCAGCTCCGTCAGGGTTGGCCTCTTTGTTTTCATTCAAGTGTTGATTAAGCTTCTGTTATTGAGACAGGGACACAGAAACAGAGAGGGCCTCTTCCCACAGGCAGCTGGAAGTCTTAGCGGGGCCAGACACCAGCAGGCAATGGTACAAGTGCCCGTGATAGATGTCCAAGGAGTTCAGAAAAGAGCAGGTAAGGATGAATAGGAGCAGATCAGCACAGAATGAAGGAAATGCCAAGCAAGTCTATAGGTTTGGGAGGACACATCAGCACCTGTGGGCTGCTGCTGAGGGCAAGGGGGTTGCAGGACAGAAGGGCCAGGGAATACGATGGGTGGAACCACTGGCTCTGGGACTCCACCCCAGCACAGTACTGGCACATTTGAGGAGTGGGTACAGCACTGAGGAATGAAGGGACCCGTAAAAGGAAGGACAAAGGGTGAGGGGCGATGGGTGGTTCCCATCTAGAGTAAGTCTAGATAAGGCTTAACCAAGTCAGCGAACCAAACTGCCTGATCATTCTTAGGGTATTTCACAGCAGGCATTTGGTGTTGGGCTTTTGCCCCTTATTATTATTTTTTTTTCAAGCAAGTTCTCAACATCTTGAATCAAGATCTAGTATTTTTTGTTGTGTTATACTTTATTTTTCTAAGGATTATTTTTATTTTTTTAAATTTTGAACCAGGGATTTAGCTCAGTGGCACAAGTACCTGCCTGGCAAGCGTGAGGTTATGAGTTTAATTCCCAGCACCCACCCAAAAAAGTTAAAATTTTGAAACAGGGTCCCACTACGTTGTCTAGGCTGGGTTTGAACTTGTGCCTCAGCCTCCCAGAGTACTAGGATTACAGGCCAGTGCCATCATGCCTGGGTTTGTTACAGTTTTCTTTATTAAAATTATTGAGCCAATTGTGGTGGCGCACACTTGAAATCCCAGCACTCGGGAGGCTGAGGTAGGAGGATTGGAAGAGCACAGCCCAAGCAACTCATCAACTTGTCAAAAACTTGTCTCAAAAAAACAAAGAGTTCAAAACAAAAGACAAACAAACAAAAAACCAAAACCAAGCAACCAACCAAAACTAACTGTGAAGGCCCTAAATTCAGTTCCAAGTACTAAAAAAAGTGTTGCTATTTATTTATTGCTAACTGGAGGTTTACATTAATAATGTTCATTATGGTGACCCTTTCGTGTGATTTATAACTTTTAACTGGATCTGTTGTCCCCAGACCCGGTGGTTTTATCTCTAGGTTATACTGGGGTCTGCCACCTTCACTGATTTCTTCTGTCCTCAGTCTCCCTCACCCCCCTCCTCTCTTGCTTCTCATTTGCTTTAAAGTGCAGGAATGAAAAAAATCCATCGCTGACTTTCAGTATCAGCTTCCTGCAGACATCTGGATTCTCGCCTGCAAGAGAGGCAGGGTGATAGTGTCTGGGCCTTTGTGGGGGCACAGAGAGCCATCCAGTGCCAGCTACTCACCACGCCTCCTTTACAGCCCTCCAGCTTCACTTTCCCTGGTTTGCATGTCTGACACCTCACTTGGCACATGATTTATTACAGCTTTTAAATAGCCCTTTCTTTCTGGATTGAACTGTCTATATCCATTTGGAGTGGAAAGATGGGCTTCTAGGTGTTTGTAGTGAGGGTGTTCCTGAGTGCAGTGATTTGGGAGTAGGCGATTCTTGCTCTTAGCATAGAACCAAGGCTCACAACCTAGAGAACTCCCGCTTGTCTGGCTGGGAAGCACTAGGGACTGGAAAGTCACAGAAGTCATCTGGGCCCTGGGTGAAAGAGGCTGTGGGGGAATCCTTTGTTTTATTTTGCCAACAACTTCAAGGATAGGAAAAGGATAGTTAGTTCCTCCAAACATCCTGGGAAGGGCTTTGGAGACCCTTGCCTGCCTCGGGGTGGGCTTTTGTTCTCCAGTGGACAGCCCCAATTCCCTGAGAGGACCCTCTCCAGTTTCTTTCCCTCTGCCTTCCTCAAGATTTGACAATCTCTCTACCTGAATACTTCTTGCTATAGTTAGAGCCTCTTGGGAACTAGCTAGACTGGAGTAAGGGATGGCTACAACAAAACATGCAAATTCCATTTCCTTTTACAGAGAAACATGTTCTCTGGACATTGCCTGAATAAACTCATCAGCTTGTTATCACCACCCTGGGAGTATGTTTGGTGAGGGGAGTTGCAGAAATTCTGTGAAAATCCTCCCTCCCTGGGTGGGGAGCGCTGTCCTACACTTTCCCTTGGAGCATTCTGGTTCCCATTGTTACCCTGTATTTATAGACTGGGCTCCACTAAGAGCCCACTTCCTTCTGTCACTGGCTGAAAGACCGTTTAATGCAATCCCAGTGAAAGGGAAGAGGATTTGATATGGTTGTTGGAGCACAGTGAAGAGAGGAACTCAGGCACCCAGAACCACCCGGAGTGCTGCGTGAGTCACCTGACCCTCTGCAAAGGGACACCCATTAGCAGCATCATGGTCTTTTGTTCCTTTCCAAGATTCCCACGGTGAGCACCCATTTGCTACAACAGCAACAGGATTTATGCTTCCACCCACTCTCAATTCTGAAAATCAGTGGCTTGGCCTCCACTGATCATGAAATGGGAGTCATCTGCAACTCTGGTTTGGATTTTTCCTTCAGTTCCATGGTTTCTTTTACTATCTTCCTGACCCCATGGATATTACAGACAGGTTGGCAAATAAGGGGGCTCAAAGGAGTGTGAGTCAGCTCCAGTACTAGGTTGGGCTTTTCCCACAAATTCATGCAAGCCGCAGAGAGGTGTAAATAATCCTCACGTTATTAGGACCCTGTTTGGCCACAGAAGAACACGCCTGTCAGGAAGTGTGTTCACTTTAAGCCACAGGAGAGGCTTGGAGTCCCCCTCAAGCAGGAGGGAGCCTTGTGCTATTTATGGTGTCAAGATTAGAGCCCTTGGTTCTTCTTTGAGATGCCTTTAAGAAATCTGTGAGAACCCTGTTCTTTACCCAGTGGTGACTGGCCTGACCCCCATCCTACCTGTTCTCCCCACACTCCATTCTTGGTGCTGTCACTGTTGGTTTTAACGAGCCTTGTGAAAGCTGCTTAATGCCAGTCTGCAGGGCTCTCAGAAGGTCCCCACTCTGTTTGGGGCCACAGGCAGATGTCTGTGGAGTTCTCACTGTGCACTTGCCCCAAGAGAGGTGGGACCAGACCTGGCCCCTGCTCCTCAAAATCTCTCAGTGTAGAACAAGAGGTCTGTTTGTGTTTGTTTGTTGGTGGTAAAACACTTGTAATGCAAAATTTAGCATCATCACTATTTCTAAGTATGCTGTTTAGTCGTGTTAAATATGTGCACAGATGACCTTCAGAATGCTTTTCAGCTTGCAAAACTACACTCATTAAAAAACAATGTCTCACCTTCTCATCCACACTCCCCTAGGCTTGGCAGCTCCCTGTGGTACTGCATCTATGAATTTCACTATGGCAGATACTTCATAAAAGTAGAATCACATACTATTTGTCATTTTGTTCGTCTTATTTCACTGAGCATAATATTCCCAACGTCCATGCGTGTTGTAGCATATGTCAGAATTCCCTTTCTTTTAATGGCTTAATAATACTATATATATATATATTTTTTTTTTTTTTAATTAGTTTTGGTGTGGTCCTGGAGATCCAACCCAGGGCCTTATGAATGCTGGGTGAGTACTTTGCCACTGAACTAGCTCTCTATTCCCTCATCCCTATATGGCACGCTTAATTTAGGTTGTGCCTTTTGGCTATTTTGAATAAAGCATGGGTTTATTCAAACATGGGTTTGAAAACATGTCTTTTGAGATTCTTCTTTTAAGAGCTAATGTTCTTAACTGGGGGCCCATGAACTCCCAGGAACTATCTGTAGAATGAGGTATGTCCGCATAACTGTCTCTGATGGCATGGGAGGAGCAAATTCACACTTCTAGTCAGGAGGGTCAGTCTGGAAGGTAGACTCCACCTGTCCCGAGCTTCTCCAGCAGCAGGTGCAGGGGATGAGGAGCAGGTCCTCTACATCCTGGTTCCAGTCCTAGTTGTGCCAGATACTACTGGGTGGCTCTTGGTAGTTCAATTAACTTCTTGGAGTCTTAATCTTCTAATGTGTAAGTTATGGATAATAACATCTTTGTAATAAAGGTGGCAAGTTCAAGTCCAGCAGTTTAGTGAGACTGTCTCGAAATAGAAAATGAGAAAGTTCTAGGGGTATAGCTCAGGAAGAAGGCTCTGGCTCAATCTCCAGTACTTGAAAAAAGAAGTATTGATAGATAACGATGTGATAGGTTAATGATGTCCCCTGCTGACATATCCAAGTCTCATCCTCTGGATATTCTGGCAAAAAGGACACTGCGTAAAATGATGTTAAATTAAGGATCCTGAGATGGAAGATTATCCTGGATTATCCAAATGGGTTCTAATGTGCTCAGAAGTACTGTCATAGGAAGGGAGGCAGAGGCAGATTTGACTACTGGAGAGGAAACAGGAGATATGATGAGCCAGAGTTTGCAGCGGTAGAAGAAAGGCCTGGGAGACAGAAGCTGTATTATCTAGAAGTTGGCAAAGGAAAAAGATTTCCCCTAGACCCTTCAGCAGGATCCAGCCTGCTGACACTCCAGTCCACTGAGTCAGACCTCGGGTCTCCAGAACTGCTGGACAACAAATCTGTGTTGTTTTAAGTCACTAATGTTTTGATCATTTGTCATAGCAGCCACAGGAACCTAGTACACAAGGGCTCTCGAGCCAGACTGCCTATGTTGAGCTCTCTTACCCACTTAGCAGCCTCCACCTTGGCAAGTCACTTAATCTCTTTGTATCTGAGTTTCCTCATCTTTAAAGAGCAGGCCCTACCACACAAGGCGGTTAGGAGGAGTGAGGGGTCGATATTTGTAAATATTCTGGCATAGTGCCTGGAACCTGGCAAGAATTGTTATTTGTTGGATAAATTAGATAAATAGCTGAACAGCCTAGGAGCATGCCTGGTCCCAGAAGGCTGCCAGGTGCTGCTGGTTGGCTGACTGGTTGGCTGCTCGGGACTGTCCACCAGGGTCAGCTGAAGAAGGTAGGGAATGAGTATATAGTGGCTTTCAGGATGCCACCCTATCAGCCTTTTGTTAAAATGAAGTGTAGACGCACAAAGGGACAGCCCTCAGTTAGCTGTTAGGCTGCGTGCCCCACCTTGCAAGTCCAATGGTCCCTGACACATGAACAACCATTATTTCCGGACAAGAGTCATGTCAAGTAAGTTTGAGCAACTGCATTTCAAAGCTGATCGGTTTTCTCAGAACATCTCAGAATCTTTAGTATACTCATGAGCCTAATGAATCTCTGAGAGACATTTCCCACACACTGGGTCACCAACACCCTTTTTGTGGAGCTTCCTAATGCCTCATGTTCTGCAGAACTCACCTTAGACCCAGTCTGTAGGTCTGGGGCTGCCATAAAAGGTGTCCGAAGTCACAGCTGAGAGGGACCCTGTGTGCCTAACCATCTAGACAATTTGACTGCTGCTGCTACAGCAGGTGTAATGCACAACCCAGACAGAGATGATCACAGATAGGCACTACAAGATAGGTCCCCACAAGACCTAGTATGCCTCTCACTTTGCTCCACTGGCTCATCCAATATCCTGGGGACATTTATGGGTACCCTTGCCCCATCCAGCTCTGCCCCAGCTCCTCCATCTGCACTTCTCAGGCTTGGGGATGTCACTATGGGGATGTCAGCCACGATCTACCTGTGAGAGGAAAGACAGGAGAGAGGCAGTGTGGGCCCTAGAAGCAGGCTTAAGCCTTCTGGGTAAAGGACTCAGGGGTCCCCTGTAACCACAGGGTGGTTTCCAAGGTAACGATGGCCCTGTGGGCCTCTGGCCTCATGGTGGTGCTGACAGAGCAGCAGCTGCCCTGGCCCATCCCTGGCTCCTCTACAGTGGCAGGAGGGCACAGTGCATGTGCCTGACTTCATCATTCATCCCGCAAGGAGCTGGCCCTACCTTCCATCAGAGCCTGCAGCTGAGGACAGCTTCCTTGGCTGCATTTCTGGGAGCAGGAACAGTTTTTCACAGGGTGGCTTAGTCAGAAGGGGCTATGGACCTCATAATGAAACCAGCCTGAGAGCTGGGGCCTTACCTGGGATCACACTTTCCTGCAGGGGTCTATTCACAAAATCCTGGAGCTCCCAGAGGCCTGGAAACACTACCTAGAAAATCAGAGGGCAGGAAAGTTCTGGGTATCAGTTTCCCTCCCTGAATAGCTATGCTTAAAACATCTTCATTATCTTCAACCAGTGGCTTTCCCCAGGATAGTTCTCTTAAAAAATACTTTTTTAAATTACAAAAGTAATATATGCCTGTGTCAACAAAGAAGTATGTTCTGATTATTAAAGAAAAAAAAATCAATAGTTTTCTGGATTCCCATCTGAGTTTCCCTAGAAAAGCCAGCTTCCCCATTTGTTGTTTGGCTAGAGGTGATTAACACTTGTTAAACACTTGTGCATGTGTGTGTTGTGTGTGTGTTTAAAGTACACCAACCTGCATGCACATACATGGAGGGGATTTTTATTTCTATGTTCTGGGTTTCCTTTTTTACAAAAAGAAAAATCACACCACAGCCATTGCATTGCGTTTCTGTTTTTACATAACAATATATCATGAGCATTTTGCAAGTCAATATGTATAATAAATCTGCTTCATTTAAAAAAATAGCTACATAGGGGCTGGGGATTTAGCTCAGCGGCATAAGCGCCTGCCTTGCAAGCAGGCAGTCGTGAGTTCGATCCCTGGTACCGATAAAAACGAAAAAGACAAAAAAAAAAAAAAAAAAAAAATAGCTACATAATGTTCCACAGCATGAGTGTCATAATTTATTCAATTCTTTCCCTACTGATGTGTATTCAGCTTGTTTCCAGGTTTCGTTTGTTTTTGAGATCCGTCTTGCATTGTTGTAGTATAGACTGACCTTGAGCTCAGAAGTCTGGGCTGGCTTGAACTCTTGATCCCCCTGCCTCAGCCTCCTCACTGCTAGGATTACAGGCATGCACCACCATACTCAGGCAGTTTTCTAGGTTTTGTTCTGTTTGTTTCAATTATAAATAAACAGTTCTTTTAAAAATACTCATTCCACAGGAATACCCATTCCATTTCTTTTTTTAAGTTGTATGTATGCTGCTTGAGAAAATTAGGGATGTGGTGAACCATAGGATTTTTGTCTTTACAGTCACATTGTGACATCATCTTGAGGCACCCTGTCTTTCCTGAACACAGTGCCTGCCCCTGTGGCTATATAGTGACTAAAGGGACTGTCTGTCCTCCAGAGCCCAGAGTTCGCCTGCTCGGACAGGAACGCTATGCCAAAGTGGCTCAGATGGGAGTTACTAAGGTGATTGTCCAAGAGGAGATAGATGCTTCATACATGAAGAATCTAGTCTCCGGGTTCAGATCCCGTCCCTACCACTCACTTGCTGTGAAGACTGGGAGAAGTGAATTCATTCATACATGAGAGATAATAATACTTCTCCTATGGGGCTGCTGTGAGGACTAATAGAGTTAATATAATCCAACATAGAGAAACAGAGGGAATAAGCTGGGCAACTATCATAGTTGAAATAGCCTGTTATGTTCTATGACCATTTAAAGAAGGGAGGAGAAGCTTCAGACATGAAGTGATAGGGAGACAGAAATGCCAACTGCCCTGGTTTGATCAGTAACATTGTGTGTGTGTACTAAACTGTCACACTGCAACCTAGGAATATGTGCACTTATTATGTGTTAATTAAAAAGAAAAAATGAAAGAAGAAAAGCACTTTCCAAATGGCTGTCCTCCCCTGGCGGAGGCAGGGTCAGGAAAATCTTCCCCAAGGGCAATACTTCAACTGGTCCCTGAGGAGCAGTCGTCACAGGGCGCTGTGGTCAGCTGTGGGGGTGGGACAGATGCTCAGACCTTCCACCTGGTCCTGGACCCAGTTCTTCAGCTCCCAGGCTGTTCCCACATCCCTCAACCTCTGCTTTCAGTTGCTGCACACCCCCTTGAGCCATGGTTGAAGAGTCTCCTGGGGGGCTGCTCCTGCTTGGGAAGTGGGGTGGAGTTAGGCTGAGCAGGCGTCCAGCAGCCCAGTGATTTCACTGTTACCGTCTTTCCCCACCCCAACATCCAGACCTGAGAAAATTAGCCACACTCTTAGCAACATCCTGTTGAGAGACCCCGGCCTGAGCGAGTGCTCAGAAATCTTCACTGCCCCATCTGCCAAGGCACAGAGGGAATCAGAGCACCTGCTGGCCTGGCCGAGATGGACAGGTTCCAGGAGGTCCACCCAGTAAGCCCCCAGCACCACCTGGGGCCAGTACCCAGGGTTATAACAGTGGACTTTGGAAACTATCTGTGCTGGCTGTAGATTATTTAGCTAGGTGACCTTTAGCAAATTACCTCATTTCTTTGAGCATCAGTTTTCCTGTCTGTAATATGGGAATAATATCAGCTCAGAGCCTGATCCAGAAATAAATGAGATGTTGCTTGTAAAACACACAGCTGAGGGCCTGGTATGCACTGAGGCTCTAGTATTTGCTATTTGTTGTCACTGTTCTTAATGTGGTGGCACTTCTCCCTTTCGACTGCCCTTTAACCAGCACCTCCAAACATTCTGGTCCTTTCCCAGTTGCCACTTGGGATTTGGCTCTGATAGCAGAGGACACAGGGACTGAGGAGTCCAGAGGAAGGCATGTGGTCCTTCTCAGAGTTGGGAAGAGGCCAACGAAGCCTATGACAGGAATGACATTCTGTCCTGATGTTTAGGAATGGTAAGGGGCTCTCTGGGATGAAGGGGCAGAAGACCAGTTGGTACAAAGCTCTAAGGGGACAGAAGTTGGGGTGGTAAGTGCCTGGGATTGGCTGGAAGCAGATGCCAGGTGTGTAGTGTGACAGGTGACAAGGGAGGAGCCCTTTTGCCAAGAGCAACCAGGAGGTTCCACTTATCCAGAGCGATGATTAGGTTCTTGGGAATGGCACGGTTTGGTATGTGTTTCAGAATGTGGCTCCTGAGGTCTCTGTGGCCTTACTGCTTCAAATGGAATTGGGCACAAACTCCCAACCTGCATGAGGAGGCTCTCTCCAGAGATCTCTGCAGGTTTTTAGAAATGTTTGGGTCCCTCTTGGCACTCTTCTGATGCCAAACTACTCTTTTTGCTCAGTTCCCCACTTCCATCCTAAACTTAGTAACCCCTTTAGGCATCAGGTCACTTCCTGATTCTCCAAAGGAACTGGGATCATGGGTCCCAGGTTAGCTGGCTTTTCAGGGTGGTTGTGGAGCAATAGAAAAGGAGAAGTGATGGCCTAGCAAACAACACTGAACTTTGCATTTTGTTTGTGAAAGTAATATGGCCATTTTAGTCCCATGGGGCAGTAAGTATCAGCCAGTTCTCCATGGGCTCTAGGCCCTCACCTTGTTCTGATCCCACAGCCTGTGACCCCCAGGCTTTGCTCTTCCTGGCACATAAATTAAGCTGTGTTAGTCTTCTCCAAACCGCACCCAGATTTGCCCAAATGGAGTCTTCTTCGAACATTCTTAGTAGGGCAAATGGGCCCCTGAGCCGTCTCCTCTCGGGTAGGGAGTCTACGCTAGATGGCCATAGAGATCTAGTCGCTGGGTGTGGGGACCAGGAGGCAGAGAAAGGTGCTAAATGGCCATTTTCTCCATGGAAATGGAAGCAATTGTCCTAGCTCCCCCCTCCCCCCATTCTACATGGCTCATTTCAGTCAAACACGGCTTCCCAGTGTGGTGCGCACGAAGAATGGAACTTCAGTCCATTTTAATTGTATATTGATCCTGTGGTCAGTGAAGATTCTTCTGAGAATGAGCATCTAAGTGGGAGGGGGAGCCTTTAGACTAAAACTGCTTAGTCCCCGACACAGCAGGTTCTGCTCTCCAGACTGGCAACGAACAGGCATGAGGCTGGAATCCATGCAGCACCACTGAACCTGGGCAGCTGCCCATGCTCTCTGGGTTTAGCTTTTTATTCACAGGATGGACATTAGATTACTTCCACTGAGGAAGCTTGTGAGGTTGTAGTGAGATTGGATGTGGAAAGACATCTGGTCTGGCCTGTACTCTGGTTTCTGGCACATAATTCTGACACATAAGGATGCTGCAATGGACTGAATCGTGTCCCCTCAAATTTGTGTATCGATTTCTTTTGTTTTTGTTTTTGAGACAGAATCTCACTATGTAGTCCAATCTGGCTTTGAATTTTCTTTTTCTTTTTGGTACTGGGGATCCAACTCATGAACTTGCACATGCCAGGCAGACGCTTGCGCTGCTGAGCTAAATCCCCAGCCCTGGCTTTGAATTTTCTGTAGCTCAGCTGGCCTCAAACTCACAGCCTCACAGCAGTTCTCCTGCCTCTGCCTCCCCTAGAATTACAAGTGTGTGCCATCAATCTACCTCTATGTTGATTCCTTAACTCCTACTGTGACTGTGTCTGGACATAGAAACTTTGGAGCTATTTAAGTTTAAATAAGATCCAGTGGGCAGAGCCCTAATCCAATAAGACTGGCTTTACAAGAAAAAGACTCCTTCCCTCCTTGGGAGCACACAGCAAGAAGGTTTCCACAAGCCAGGAAGAGAGCCTTCCCCAGGCCCTTGCTGTGCTGGCACTTGGGTCCTATACTTGCAGTCTCTAGAATTGTGAGAACTTTGATTTCTGTTGGTCATCACTTGGAGTATAGTTTTAGTTATGGCAGCTTCACAGGCTAACATAGACATGTGACCAACCTGTGGGCACTTTAGGCAGTGGTGATTTGGGGCCTGTGGTCTCCCTGCCTTTTGATACAGCTCCAGCTGTGGCCTTCAGGCCCCAGAGATTGGGGTCCTGCTCCCTCCTCCAGCTCCTCTGGGACCCACCCTCATCTCCTCTGACATTTCCCTTCTTCCCTCTCTCCCTTCTGCTTTCTTCTCTCAAACTCTCCAAGCTCCATCTTGCCTTGGGACTTTCTCAGGTGTGTCCTCTCTGCTTGTAACACCCACACTTTTGCAATGCATCTTTTTTTCCAAGCTTCTCTCCTTAGGCATCCAGCCTTTGCTACCTGTGCAAGAGAGTGCTGTCCACCAGCCTCATGTCTCCTGTTTCTTTCGCCCTGACTATTCTTTTTCCACCAGGCATCACTCATTAAAATTAAATGGTTTGTCTGTTGATTACTTGTTTTCCTCCACTGGAATATAAGCTCTGTGAGGGTAGGGGCCTTATAGTGTCCCTAGAGCTTTACATGGAACTGTCACATAATCAGAACTCAACTCATACCAAATGAGTGAATGAAGTCATCAGGGTTAAGCTCCACAGCTGTGCGTGTGGTGGCTCTTGAACCAGCCCCAAGCCTTTGATCTCCAGTGCAATCTTTATTCCACATCACCACCAGAGAAGAGGAGGCCATCCAATATTTTTCAGCTAAAAGGTTCTGTGGAGGGTACAGGGACTTCTGGAGAAATCTGCTGGGCTGGGGTCAGAGGAGAGTGAGGCCACTGATACCGCTCTCATCCTTTTAATTTTCAAACTGACTCTGTCTTCTGTGTTGTTCTTGCATGAAAAATCTTATTAGAAGACATGGTTCTGCAACTAGGAGAAAATGGAAAGACATAATTTAGATCCACACCTTCATGCTACAGATGAGAAGGGTGAGGTCCAGAGAGTGAAAGGGATGTCTACACAGGATAGTCAGTGACATAATGCTCTGTCCCCAGTGACACCAGAAACATTTTTGCCATGTGAGTGAAAAATATTAGCTTCTTCCAATTCCATAAGCTGGCTCTCATTCTCTAAGAACTCTGGATAGGATAAATGATTTGTGGTCATCACTGGTCTCTATCAGTCCCAAATGAATTCTAGGCTCCAAAGTCCCCACAGAGATCATGGGGGAATCTGCCAGGGACACTCAGACCACAGGGAGCTATCACATGTGGCCCAATGCGACCTGTCCCTATGACTTAGTTTCGATGGAGGGAGTTTTTCCTTAGAGAGACACAGAGGAAACTGGCATGGATCCCTTCCTCTAAGAGTCTTGTTGATGGTGGAATCATAGATTTTTCTGGCAAGGCCCGTAACATTTTTTTTTTTTTTGGTCCTGGAAATCAAACTCATGACCTTGGGCTTACCAGGCAGGGCTGTGCCGCTGAGCTGCATTCCCTGTCCGCCCATAACTACATCTCTGTTAGAACCACCTTTTTGCTTCTGCCTTTGTTTTTATTTTTCTTTTCCTTCCTCTTTTTCTTTATCTAGTCCATCCAGAGCATTTGCTTATTAGAAGTTTTATGTTTACCATTACGCCGAGCAGAAGTTCACTTCATCACTGGTAATCAGTGCTTGTCCTCAGGGAAGGCTAATTAGGAATTACAGGACTTTTGATGTCGTTCCCATGGCAACCCCCATAGGCATGGTGTACATGCAGAATATGTGCTCCAGAGAACTTAAATTTATTTACCTATACAACATATATATTAGTAACATATTTTAAGAAAAATTTGGAATTTTAGAAAATCTGTAGGTTTTTTTTTCTCCTTTTGCTTTTTTTCTGAAAATACATACTTTTCAATGATGGAAATTTTCCCTGAAGTTTTTCTCACATAGAGAGGGAATAGTAGAGAACACAAAAGAGTCCTCCCCCATTTTCTCTCCTTTAATTTAGAGAAATTCGTAATTGCACAAGAATGAAAGTTTTTCAGGTCGATCAGAAAATATCCAAGGAGAATTTTTCCCGATGGCTGAGAACCTTTTATTAAAAGATTTTGCTTCAATTAAAAACCTGAAAAGCCTCAAGCTTTTAGAAATAGAATGAGGGGTAACTAGTGAATCCAATGAAACAACTCCAAGCTTATCTATCCTTGGGGGTCAAAAAAAAAAGTGGGGAGGCTCCCTAGCCCTAGTCCTCCGCAGGAGGCCTACCGGGCCTGTGGGCCTGTGGTGCGGCTGTCACAGGTGACCTTATCTCCCTGTCAGAACAGCTCGTCCTAGGCCCTGCAGCTATCACATAGCGGGCTCCAGAAGTTCCGGCTGAACTGGCCTGCTCTGAGGTGACCAGATGGCTCTTCCTTGTTGGCTCCATGGTGAGCTGGTGAATGACAAGCCTCTCTGTACTGAGAAGCCAGTAGCCTTGTCACAGTGAGCTGATGGCGCTGGCAGAAAGGCTTGGGTGACTTTAGGTAGGAGCCACAGCCAGAACTCGGGGGTCTCTGGAGAATTCCTGAGTAACTGATACCATCATCTTTGGTCCCCCCGGTGGCTGTTCCGAGATGGAATGCCCACACTGACTGACCATGTTGCTGGCTGCCAGCTAACAATTTATTCCCCAAATCTGCCAACAAACAAGATTCACTGTTCCCAGACTCTGTGTAGTTATCCCTCCTGCTCCATAAATTCTATTTTGCCTTTGTTCCTTGATTCTGTCTGCCAGTGAATTCTTCATGTCTGGGAAAATATTTTATATGCAAAATAACTCAACTACTTGTAAAATAATTTTTTAAGTGCTTGGAGTTATTCTTTGGTATCTGAAATTATGTGTGTGTTCATGGAGTGGATGTGGGTGAGGGAGGCTGGAAAGGTCCTGGCCGTGGTCCCTTCCCTGTCTAGTTACCTAACCACTTGAGAAAGACAGTCTTCCAATGACCAGAAAACATGGGGGCAGAGAGAGGCACAGATTTCTTCTAAGGGGGTGTGGCAGGAGGATCTAAAGGGGAGCTTGGGGGTATGGTAGGCACACTGCTCAACTTCTAACACCTGTGCTAAGGGTGTTATTTTTTTGGTATAGATTAGTATTACTGTGTAACGAAGATCCCCAAACTTAATGGCTTAAAATATTAATCTTTAAACTCATGATTCTACCCCCTGGCCTCACCTATGGGGGGCGCTGTCACAAAGCTGGTCCAGGATAGACTTGCTTAAATGGCTGGCAGCTGTCATTCACTATGGGCTGGTGACAGGGACAAGGAGGCCCTGTTTCTACAGTGAGATCCATGACATTGGCGTTTTTCAAAGCTCCACTGCGTTGTTTTCTAATTTTCCATGGGCCAAAACACAGGGGCAGGTGTAGACTCAAGTGGTTGGGAAACAAACGGCATCTCTTGCTACATGGGGAGCCAGAGTCACACATATAGAAGCGAGTGGACAAAGGGAGGAATTTATGGCCAATTGTGTGAGCTACATACCAAGTGTGTCTGGTACCTGCTTCAGGTGCAGCTGAAGCCCTGTCTTGCCCAGGAAGCTTTCTGGCCTCAGCCTGCCTCTCTGCTTCAAGGACCATTTGAGATTATGAAGCTGAATCGTGGGATGTGTGTTCCATTCATATTTATGTCTCAGCAGTATCCTAACCTAGTTGGTTCTTACTGATTGTTTTATTGAATTGAACTGAGTTGAGTTGAATGGAGTTGATTCTTTCCCCTAATTACAAGCTCCTTAATGGTAAATTTGGAATCAGTTTGTTGTGTAAAATCTCCCTCCCAAAGCTCTTGGGATGAGATTATTGCACAGAAAATCCTGCAGGCTTTCAGAACTCTGGTGAGGTAGCAGAAAGATTCCATCTCAGCCACTTCTGTTCAGGTACTATCTGATGAAAGAGAGGACTCTCAGGAGCCCACAGCTTGGTGCAGAGGGCTGCTTTGGCAGGTTGACGATGCCCTCAATGAGTGCATTGCCATTTTAGGCTGAGGAGGCAGAAAGATCGAACAACTGGGAAACTGTCTTTCCCTCTCAGAGAAGCCAGTCAGGGGGACGCCTATCAGCGCTGGGCTTCTGCGGCTTCTTTCTTTGAGGGCACCCTGATGCTCCCTGCTCCGTGCCAAGTTTTGTCCTTGGTGCTCAGTACTTTTCCACAAGGTCAAAGTCATGTTGTTCTAGAACCAAAGCTGGGCAACACAGACCAAACCCTGGGGGAAGACAGTCCTTGCAGGACCATGTACACAATTTCCCTCACCTCGCTGGCCCAGATTCTTTCTAAGTCTTAGCAATTATTGGGAATGGTTACTCCAAACTGGACCAGGAGGTATCCTTTTCCATTGCACTAATGAGTCATCAGGTCTTTCCTATTGGAGTTTCCATTCTGTGGCTAGCAAGAGCCAATCTGTCCTGTTCTTCATCTAACACAGTCTCCTATTTTCCCACCCTTTTATTCACCAGAATTCAGCTGACCACCCACAGCATGCCAGGCACCCTTGCTGGTACAGGCAGGAGGAACCAGGTGTGGGTCCCATCCCAAGAGGGCTCTTGTGCACCAAGAACACATGCCAGGTGGGAGGCACCAGAGAGTCTGTGCAGAGCCACCCAAGTATGGCTCCTCAGAGTGGGTGGCCCTGCAGGAATTGTCTAATCTGTCCTCTCACTCCTCAGAGGAAGAAACAGAGGTTAAGAGATTAACTGTCTAGAGTCACGCAGTCAGGGGCAATCTAATTCACTACATAAGCATTTACTGAACACCTACCACAGGCAGCCATCTTGGCTAGACGCTAGAGATAACACAGAGAACAAGGATGCTCCACAGTCCTGTCCCTTTGGGGCTTCCACTGTGATTGGGAAGTCCCAACCTTGGATACATTTTAAAGTAACTTGGAGAGTCTTAAGAAAAAATCCCAGTGCCAGAGCATCACCCTCAGAGATGCAAGCACACTTGGTCTGAGGTGGGCCTGAATATGGGGAGTCTTTGGTATCTTTTTTCCTTTTTTTGAGCTAGAGTCCAAGTTGTCCTGGAAGGACATGGGGATTTTTTAAAAAAACACCCTCTAAGTAATTCACTCAGGCTACCAGGTTGAAAACTGTTAGTCTAAATGAAGAAACAAATAAAAAAACAGGTAAAAACAAACAAATATGTCATTAAGATTTGTTCTTCACAAGCAATGGTCAGGAGCTGAGTGAGAAAGCAGCAGGATGGGTACCCGTCACCTGCTCTGAATCTGAAGGGCGCAAGGCCCTATGTGGGGTGCTGTAATTTCAGCAATCAGAAAAGTGTCCTCTTTAGAGACAGCCATGGGGCTTTCTGGAAAATCACCCACTCTCCACTCTGCAGGTCTGCAAAGTGGGGCCACATCTAGGAGGAGCTTTTGGTTTTCAACCTGATTTCTTCCTGATTTTCAACCTGATTTTCAACCTGAATTCAACCTGATTTTCCTTCCCTAAACAACTCTGTGCATGTGCGCGCGTGCACACACACACACACACACACACACACACACACACACCCATACACACACACACTTTAATGGTCCCTCACATTTTTGGAGTAGTCCCACTTATTATCTGGATGGGCTGTTGGAGCTGGCACTGATCCAGTGGGACAGACAGGATCAAGGTCAATATTCCCGTGACAGACGTGGGAATCAGAGTGTGAGAAGTCACCAGCCTGAGATGTCAGCTAACAGCTGGCAGAGGGAGACATCAGTCTGGCTCACCAGCCTCCAGCTCCACTCCCCGTGTCATGCTCCCTGTCCTGTGCCAGGAAACCCAAACAGAGGCAGGTGGGGACACAGCCCTGGACCTGTGGCCTCCTGTCAAGCTGGGCAGAGCTGCTGGTGCCCAGCCTTCCTTAAGATGGCACAGGCTGTTGTTCCCCATCGAGCAATCAGAGGTATCAGTTGCTCGTTGCTTCAGTTCCTGCCCTGAGTGAACCCAGTTACTATAGCAACTGGATATAATTCTTTATTACAGGGTGGATGGTTTTTAATTCTGTGTTTGAAGACTCTGACCAGACAGTCACGTTGGTATGGCTTTGATTCCCAGGCGGCAGAGGAAACCCTTGGCATGGTCATTAGGGCTCTCTAATTGACAGGGGAAACCCAGGCTCCTGCACTGGGGAAGGAGGAGGGCTGTTTTCCTCTGGTGCTGAGCTGGAGTCCTCTCCTGTTTGGTGCCCTAATCAGAAAGGTGAGGTTAGGCCCCTCAGCCAGTCGCTCCCATAGTGATCTCTACTTCCACATCATGGGCACCATGCTCCATCCCAAATCTCACTTACCAGCAGATAGAGAGTCTTCAACACATCTGTTGAATGAATGAATGAATGGATGAACACATGAATGATTTTCTGTAGCTTACAGAGCACTTTAGCACTCATTATGGCTTTATACAGTCACAGGGCAGAGAGAAGGGGAAACTGAGGCATGATGAAGTTAGAGCCTAGCTATCTCCCCCCTTACGCCCTTCACTAGCTGTCCTTGCCTCGGGGACCTTTCAGAGTTGCCCTTGCTGTACACAGGTAGCAACGAGAACTCATGTCCACATCATGTGGCTTCTTTGGTGCCGGATGTAGTGGGGTTCCCTTGATGGCACCTGATTTACTCTCCGAGGCCATATGTCTGGCAGTACAGGGTCTCTCTCCTGGGCCCTTGGATAGAGGGTTCGGGGATGCAGTACTCAAGGGACACCAACTGGGTGCCCTATAGTTTACCTAGATCTGACACTGCGCCTGCAGTTGGCAGTAGATGCTACAGTTAAGGGGCCAGTCCCAGACTGCTCCCACTTCGGAGGCCCCTGCTTGTGGTTCTGATTAACTGGCTGTAAATCAGGGATCCATGACTTCATTCTTGGATTTGATTGCTTTGCTACAGCAGCTCACAATGCTTGGAGAACACGCTTATTGCCTGTGACAGAGGCTGTTCCAAGAATGCTGACCAGCAGGCAGATAGAGGTGTGCAGTGCATGGGATATTCCAGGGCATACAGCTCTCATGACCTCTCCAAGTGTGCCATCTTCTAGCACCTTTGTGTGTTCCACATTCTGCACCCCCCCCCATTCTGCCCTGAGGTGTTCTGGGCCTTCCTGCATAGGCATGACTGATTAAATCATTGACCACTGACCATTGCTCCCTCTAGGCGATGAAAGGGTGGGTCTGAAAGCAGATTCTCCTGGCTTCAGCTCTGCCTGAGGCTGTCCAGAGGGCCCAGCCAGCAGCCACTGCACTAGCATTCAACAGACACTTTTCTGGACATCTCCATACTGGATGTGTGTGAGGGGTGGAAGGACTGGGGCTCGTCCTGGAATAATATAGAGCTATATAACCAGCCGGTTCCTTCCTAGGGTTTCTGTGGTCATGTGTCTAAACCAGATCAAAGACCAAATATATCATTTCTTATTATAAATCACAATATCCAGAGAGGGAAGTGAGTTCCAGAAAGGGAATGTGTCTTAGCCAGGGTCTCCTGGCCCTGCACCCCACGCCCCAGGCTGGGCCCATCCAGTGCTCTGCTGAGGCGGCCCTGAGGCTCAGGCTGACCACCTCCGGCCCACGCTGCCCTGCCTCCCTTCATGCTGCTGTTGGTCCACTCCTGGCCACACTAACAGGTTCTCTGCTCCACAGCTCTTCGTGATCGACAATGGCGCGGATGACTGGCGGATAGCCATGACCTACGAGCGCATCCTCTACATCAGCCTGGAGATGCTGGTGTGCGCCATCCACCCCATTCCTGGTGAGTACAAGTTCTTCTGGACGGCACGCCTGGCCTTCTCCTACGCGCCGTCGCGCGCGGAGGCCGACGTCGACATCATCCTGTCCATTCCCATGTTCCTGCGCCTGTACCTGATCGCGCGCGTCATGCTGCTGCACAGCAAGCTCTTCACCGACGCCTCGTCGAGAAGCATAGGGGCGCTCAACAAGATCAACTTCAACACCCGCTTCGTCATGAAGACGCTCATGACCATCTGCCCCGGCACCGTGCTGCTGGTGTTCAGCATCTCGCTGTGGATCATCGCCGCCTGGACGGTGCGCGTGTGCGAAAGGTATTCCCGCGGGGGCAGCTCGCTGTCCTTGTCCCGGGCCTCCTGGGCCACTAGCTCCAGCTGGGACGGGGAAGGGCGGAGGCGCAGAGATGCTGGAGGTATATGGTCTGATGCAGGGACAAGCATATCCAAGAAAAAATGGGAGAGAGGAGGGTGGAACTGGAGCCGAATATGAGCTGGAACATGGAAATATTGAAGACAAGGTAAACTGGGAAAAATACACACAATGTTCCTGATTTTCTGCTCCATCTCTGCAAACCCCCATCAAAGCCTTTTTGTTGTACCATTAATCTTTACTCATGTACAACCCTTTGCAGTTTCCTTATTATGGCTCCCTTGTAATTAATGATCCCTAGTGTTTTGAGGCTCTAGGAAGTCCTTCGGTAATGAAACCTGTTTGCTTTTGTTTACTCCAGTTTTTTTCAAAATTTTTTGCCCATAACCCTTTTCATTGTACAAGACTGTTGATATCTTGCTAACTGGAAGTCCGTTCTATATAGCAGCATCATTGTCACCACGGACTTGTTAGAATGCAGAGTCCCCAGCCTAAGCCTAGAACTTTGGAATTGGAATTTGCATTGTAGCAGGCTGACACCATGATTTGCACTCACTTTCAAGTTTGAGAAACTGTACCCACGGGACAGACTTTGGGAAATATTTTACCAGTAGGAGGCTGATAGCTAGACAGTGATTCAGAAAAGTGGCTAAAGGGAGAGAAGGGAGGTGTGGCCAATTTGAGAGCAGAGTTGGGGACCATCATGCCAGCTTCTCAGGACAGCCAAGTCAGGACTGTTGCTACTTCCTTCTGTAGCCACACTTAAGCTTCCCTTTTGATTCCTCTCTTTGTCAAGCTGGACCCTAGATGTTCATTTTATTTTATATTTTGTTGTTTTGAGACAGGGTCTCACTGGCTGGTTTTGAGCTCACTTTGTAGCCCAGGATGGTTTCAAACTTGCAGCAATCCTCTTGCCTCATTCTCCTGAGTGCTGGAATTACAGGCATGTGTCATGACATCCAGCTGGATGTTCATTTTAATTAATCTGGTTTTACAAGTGGAGTCTGACCTTAGTAACATAGATTTTGCCCCTAAGACTGTGAGATATAGGGTGAGTTACTTTAAAGTGAAGGTCGCCTAAAATAGAGTGAAGATATGTTCACTGCACAGAGTTTTGTCATGGCAGAAGGCATGTAAATCATCCTAATGTCACAGATCCTAGTAGTTTGTCCTGAGTTCATCTACATAATTTCTCTGCCAAATCTTCCACACCCTCAGTGTTCCAGCAGATATAAGACAAGACAAAGAGCAGAGTTGGCCTGATTTACCTCCTATGGGTACTCTCGAGCCATGTTTCCTACCTGTTTAGAGATGACTGCTAGTTTGGATATTTCTTTCAGGTTTGTGGTCTGACAGAGAGGGTGTTCTGGGCCAGGCCAAGGACCCTTAAAGACTGACACAGTGTTGGGAGGCTTGTCCTATACATGGAGCCCGGGGCCACACTATACGCACTATTCAGAGCCTACTGTGCTCAGCAGCTGCTGTCACAGCATCTGCTCTAGGTGGGACCATGTTGCCCTTGTGACCTGACCCAGCCTTCCCTGGTGAGCAGCTCTCTCCCACAGCGGGGGAGCCTGTGCTTGGCTTCCCATCCATACTCCTCATGCCCGCTGAGCTCAGCAAGATTGCGCCAATAACTTTTCCTTTGGACTTCAACCTTCACATCTGTATGCTGGGAACAATATCTGTGCTATAGGATTTATTATTAGTGTCAGACAAGATAATGTGCATGTACTGTATGACAATATAGTGGTAATGGAAATTAATAATAATAGTAATAGCTTAGGTTCCCGCATAATTCTTGGGAATTTTATGGCTTTCTTCTTATAATTAGAACCAATTCCTATCATTTATTGGTTAATACTATTTTTGCTTTCCTTTTTAATTGATAGAGCCAACTTTTCTGACAGTAATAATAATATTGAATTTGCATAGTCCTTCAAAGTATTTGAAGTCTTCCTTGTCTTCAAATTAACCCTCTTTGGCTTGGATTTTTAGACAATCAACCAGGCTGAATAGGCAACAAAGTATGAGTTTCATTGATTCTTTTTTTATTGTACGGGGATCGAACACATGACCTAACGCTTGCCAAGCAGGGCCTAGGCTACTGAGCTAAATCCCTGGCCCTATGAGTTTTTAAAATTTTTTTTACTTTTTAATCCATATCGGGGATCGAACTCAAGACTGCGCATTTTCAAGGCAGGCACTTATGCCGCTGAGCTAAATCCCCAGCCCCAGTTTCATTGATTATTATAACTGTCACAAATATGGGAGACTATCTTTTTGACTGGAAAATAAGCCAGTTTCCAAGTGTGTGGCTTGCCAAATATGTCCTTCTACTTTGCTATCAAATGACCCTTGTTGGCCGGGGTGCCCCCTAGGATACTAGGCCTGTCTCTCTCTGCAAGTATAGGTCTTTTTTTCCTAGTTAAATTCAAGTTAATGGCTCAGGGATAGAAAGAATAAGCCAGAAATTCTCCTGAAATCTTTTTTCTTCTTGGGAAAGACCATTTGGTTCAAAGTCTTCAGCTTTGATACGAGGGATCTATGGTGTACAAGTACCATGGATGTTGTCGGTGTGTCTGCTTTTCTCAAGCACACTGTAAAATGCTTTGTCTCATTCTTGCTGGCCCTCACAACAGACAGAAGTACCTTGATGTCCCTGTTGTAGAGTTTACTAATGTAAAGCAGTACAGCTGTCCCAGAACCAGTAAGTGCCCAGCATGTGAACTGATTCTGACCCTGAACTTCATATTTGTGTCATCAACCAGGCTGGATCCTGCCTTGCCAAGGACCTGTGGCCCAGATGCTCCAAGCAATTTGCCTGGCTTAGGCCACTGAGATTGACACTTAAATCTGGCCTTGCTCTTTTGTCTGCCTCTGATGTCTGTGCCCTTGGCTACTTGGTCACAGTGTCCCTGGGTTAACTTCATGTCTGATACAGATACCACCAAGGCACTACCCTGGCTCCCCCACAGGACTCAAGTCTCATCCCTCACCTGTGGGGCTTTGCTGGTGCTTGGTCCTCCTCAGAGAGCTGCTCTGGCTAAAGGGAGTTGCCCAGGGCAGCAGGCAACCATGGACTTGGCAGTGGAGGACTTTATAGATCAGACTCTTTAGCTCCAACAGGATGAATCTGGGATGCTGAGGTGCTGTCTTGGGCCTCTATCACCACTAAATTTAGATGTCTTCCAAGACACAGTCCTACTTCTTTTGCACCCCAGTAACAGCCCCAATAAACCTTTTGCTCCTGACTGTTAGCATCTCAGATTTGTGCAGGAATCTGACTTACAGAACAATGATAACACTTCTAAATACAGTTTTTCTCTAATCTGGCAAAGCAGTTCTCTTACAAAGACCTACCAGTTTCTTTTAGATTCAAGCTTAAATCATTCTTATCCTTCCCAATGTCAAATAATAAATAAGACTGGTAGCAGACACCTTGAGACAGGAATTATTCAATCAGAGACTGGCCAGAAACAGGAAGCAAGAGATGCACTGGGAGGTAAAGCAGGGGCCAGGACAGAAGCATGGTCTGGAGAAGATGGCCTTGGTCTCTCTTAGACTGATCTGATGGTGAGTCTGTCCCCTGTCACATTTGAGAGGGTAGGTGACTTGCCCAAGGGTCGCCATACAGCAGCATGGCTGGTTCTAGAAAAACCCAGGGCTGCTGATACCCAGAGCAGAGCTTGTTCGCGTTCCAGGAGGCTTTCATCAGCCTGGACTTCTCTCCAGTTGTATGCACACACTTCTGAAGTTGCTATGGAAATCCCTCTTCAGCAAGACACATTTCAAAAGACATTTCTTATATCTCGGCTTGGCTTGAGTGTGACAAGGCAGGTTTTTCACATCTCCTGCCATGAAAGGAAGGGAGTCAGTGATGGTGCAGAACAGCTGAGCTGTTGGGAGGGCAGCGCCTGGTTGCCAGGAGGGCAGTGACAACACCGGCCTTGTTTTGCTGGGACCCTGGCTAGGCATTACATCACCAGCACAAGGCCTGACAGTTGCAGCACTCCCATCTTCTGGGATCCTCCTGGCTGCCTGCCTGCCTCCCACAGCCTCGCAGGGCCTCCGTAGGAACCTCCTCATTAAACACTGTCAAGCGCCAGGCAGCCTCACGGGAGGGGGAATCAGCGGAGGCCCCAGGTCCCTCTGCAGCAGGTCAGGGCTTTCCCTGCATGCCCTGTGCTAGAGCCAGCTCTTATTTTCATGTTTATCTCCTTGGAGGAGTGGCTGGGCCTCGTCATAGTGGCTGAGTGAGCTGGGTCTTGCTTTGTAAGTGAGCTTCTGGGCTGTTTAAATGGACCCTTTGGACTCTTCCTTCCTGAGGCTCCAAGGTCTGCACCCAGGGTGTCTCAGGATCTCAGGCATTCCAGCCTGTCAACAGGGTTTCAGTGGAGATGGTATGAATTTTCATCTTTTCTGCCTATTTCCTGGTATTTTCTTTTCTTTTCTTTATTTATTCTTTTATTTATTTAAGGTATTTGGTACCTTGTGCTTGCCAGGAAGGCACTTGTACCACTGAGCTAAATCCCCAACCGCTGTTTCCTGGTATTTTAGTGAGGAATTGGGCCTGGCCTCTAAAATTGAAGAACAGTCCAGTCCATTCCATCTTTCCTGCAAACAGGGCCACCATTCCCATTGTAGGAGAGGTAAAAAGAGGCTTCCTCCCTCCAGCCCGTTCAGCCTCTGTCTCAGATTTCCAGGTCTGCCCTGTCCAGCAGCAGGAAGCAAGAACACAGCCCTACCTCTGCCTTTCTCCTCTCCATAGTTTCCTAATACCCCAGACAGGGGACTTCAATCTCCAGAAAACAGTAGGGGAACAGTCTACAGAATGGAGCACAGTGCTCAGGGTTGGTGGGAGCCCCAAGTTGAGCCTTGCAAGTTGAATAAGGCAGGGAAGAGCCTGGGAACAGAGGAGCTGAAGACTGTGGTCCTGTAGCTCCTTGGTGGGGCACAGCTCCAAGGGGAGCTCCTGTAAGCATCCAAGTGACCATGGGGAAAAATAGCATAGTTATTTTAGCTAAAGAAGTCAGTTTAACTCACACTGCAGTTTATAATTTATGTGTAATGAGAGGAGTCCACACTTTGAAAAGTCTGCATACCACTGGTTTGCAACAAGTGTACTAAGGGTGAGAAAGTATCTTAGTACATTAGAGAAAGCAAACTAGATCTAGAAACCCTGGCTTCTGGATAAATGAAAAATCAGCCCCTCCATTGAGTATCAGGGTAGTCTCAGCAATCCTGTATGTGCTAGGTTTGGACAGATCATTCACAGAGGTAGGGAGGGGACAGAATTTTATATGAGGTTTCTGTAGCTTTAAGGAAGAGGAAAAGAATCCTGAAGATGCAGAAGAATTTTTAATGATGAGAAATCGAAAGCAACATTGGAAGATTCTTGGGCATCCCTAGCTATGCAACAAAATCTTTTTGTTGGGGAAGAGCATGCAGATATGAAATGAAAATACATCAGTCTTGCATAAGTGTGTAGTTTCATTATTTCTGCAAAAGGAAAATCCACACGGATGACACTGAATTTTAAAAATGTGGAATATGGAAAATAAACAATAGTTCTCTCAATGAAAAAGAAGAGAGACAGGAGAAGTAAGACTGGGAGGCTATAAAATCCATATTAAACCCAACAAATTAGTAATTTCAGAGGAAATATCCTTTAAGTTTTTGTTTATTTTTTAAAATCCATTTTATTTCATGGAAAAAGAAAGAAAGGAAGAAAAAAGAAAGAAAGATGAAAGAAAGAAAAGAAAAAACTAGAACTAAATTTCAAAACATGTCAATTGGGGCAACAATGGTACATACATTGCACATTGTCTCCCCCAAATCATTCACCCAGAGCACAAGATATGTGCTTAAAATTGTCCTAAAAATACCAGCACAAATCTTCCTCTTCAGTGAACTCAGAGAAATCAGTAGTATAACTATCATAACTATTTTTTATATACATACATATATGAGCTTTTGGATTACCCTGCTCTTTATAGAAGTTTGAGGCTCAACATTAAGTTGTTTATATGTACTTGTTGTTTTCCGGAGATAGGTATTTACTACTATAAATTTCCCTCCAAGACTGCTTTCATTGTGTCCCACAAGTTCCAGTATGTAGTATTGTCATTATCATTCAACTGTAATAACTAATGTCTTCTTAAATTTTATCTGTGACTCATTGGCTGTTTATAGGGTGCTTTTTAATTTCCATGTGTTAATGAAGTTCTTGTGGTCTCTTTTGCCATGGATTTCCAATTTCATCGCACTGTGGTCTGATAGCACGCATGGGATAATTTCAGTTCCTTTGCATTTACTTAAGCATGTCTTATGAGACATTATATGGTCTATTTTGGTGAACATCTGTGTGCAGCTAAAAAGAACATGTATTCTAATGTTTGGTGGAACATTCTATAGACATCTACTAAGTCCATTTGTTCAGAAGATTGATTTACTTCTGATACTTCAGTATTGATTTTTTGTCTAGTTGATCTGTCTTTTTGTGACAGTGGGGTATTGAGGTCTCCCAATACAATTGTATTAGGGCTTATTTGATTTTTCATGACAGTTAGTAATTGTTTTATATAGCTGGGTGCACTGGTATTTGTTACATATGTCTTTATGATTGTTATCTCTTCTTGGATTGTTCCTTTTACAAGGATGCAGTGACCTTTTTTCTCTCTATTAATCAGTCTTGGCTTGAAAGTCACTTTGTCTGCAAATAGAATAGCTATCCTCTGCTTTTTTTCTAATTTCTTGTCACATGGTCTATCCCTTGATTTTCAGTCTATGAATTTTGTTTTGAATTAAATGTGTTTCTTGTATGCAGCATATTGTTGGATGTTGCTTCTGATCCACTCTGCCAGTCTGTGTCTTTTGAGATCATTAACATTGATGGTTATAATTGATATATATTGACATCTTTGCCATGTTATTTTTCTGTTGTTGGCTCCAGTTCCTTTTTTTCTTCCTTCTAATTGTTTGTCTTTCCTGGTGGATTCCTTTCATTGGGGTTCATGGAGCTGTAGTCCTTATTATCTCTTTCTAGAATGCCTTCAAAACATTTTGGAATGCTGGTTTGGTGGTCATAAATTTCCTCAGATGTTCTTTGTCATGGAAGTATCTTATTTCTCCATCAATTTTGAAAGGTAGTTTTGCAGGATACATTAATCTGGGTTGAAAGTTGTTTTCCTTTAGAACTTGGAGTACTTCACTCCAAGATCTCCTTGACTTGAGAGTTTGTGCTGAGAAGTCAGCTGTCATTCTGTTGGGCTTTCCTTTATAGGTGATTTGTTTCTTTTTTCTAACAGCTTTTAGGATTCTATTCTTGTGCTGAATTTCTGGAATCTTGAGTCTGATATGCCTGATTGTAGATTATTATTTGATCATGGCTAATTGGAGTCCTCTATACCCAGTTTATCTGCATGTCAAATTCTTTTTCTGTACCAGAAGGCTTTCTGTCATGATGTCTGCCAACACAAATGACTTTTTAATGTCATTTGTGGTATCTCCTGCTTGTTTATTGACTCCAATTAACCTCAAGTTATTCTTCTTTGTCTCTTCTAGCAGCTGCTGATTGACTTATCAGAGTCTCTTGCTAGCTTTGAAAAATCTTTCTTTTCCTGGTTGTTAACTGCAATCCTGTCTTCAATATCTGAGATCCTGTCCTCACATTGGTCTAATCAGTGGAGTTTTTTTTTCTCCTGGATATGTGCATGAATCTGTTTTATGGCTTCCATTTTTTTCTATGCTGAGCTTCCATAATGTTCTTCAGTTTGTCTATTTTCTTGTCTGTGTCTGCTCTAACATCATTGAGCATGGTGTATATTTTAGTAATCTCTGTAGTTATCTGAGAGATTGTTTCCGATTTTTTTTTTTCAGAGCCTCATTCAATTGTTTTGTGGTTACCAATTCAGAGAGGCCCGGTTGAGGGGCTTTTAGATTGTCCCACCTCATTGTCCCCAGAATTTGCCTTTGATGAACTCAAGGTCTGAGTATGCATTTTGCCTAAGTGTCTTCTCATTTTATTTTCTCTCTTTTTAAAATTTAATTCCTGGGGTGATGCTTGTAAATTGCCTATGGTGGGTTGCTTTATTGCTAATATTTAGGACCCTTTGGTGATGACTACTTCTCTGAGGTATGTTCTAGGTGTAGCTGGTTTTGGGGTTTGAGTCTGTTGGAAGATCTTACCTCTTCAGTTTGTTGGAGATGAGACATTGCTGCTTGTTTGGCCCAGTCTCTTATTCTTTGGCACTGTGCCACAGTATTTTCTGTGACCCTTAGTTAATCTCAGTCATGGAATGCAGGACCAACAACTGTTTGGAACAATTATTTCAATTTTGGCTGTAGTGGTACCAATAGCCTCAAACACAGTCTATAAAATGACAAACTGAGCAAACCCTGAATTTACAAATTTTAACCGTATGAACTAGATTTTATGATTATATAAAAAAATGTAAAACAGACTAGATAATTACATGTAATACTTAGTATGTCAATTTTGCCTTCAGGGGTTAAACTTTAAAATGGATTAAGGAGAAAATAGAGAAATGGAAGAAGAGAAAGAGATTAGAAGTAAGGTTGGGGGACAAAGGGGGAATTACACCAACTTGGGGAAACTGGTGCAGAAGACTGAAGGAAAAGAAAGATGGAAGAGATAAAAGGAAGAACCGAACAGAATCACACCCACCAAAGAGATTAGGAACCACTTTCACACTTATATAAAAACAATGAAGGAGAAAGGGAAAAAAAAAAAAAAAAGAAAAAAAAATTTTAAAACAAACAACTCCCCCAAAGAAACAAAAAGCGAACCAGTCCACTTCCAGGATTCTCTCTGGTTTCACTAGTAGACAACCTGTGGAGAGAGAGAGTCCCAAATCATCCCAATCAATCCTGAAAAGCCAGCAGGACCTTTTGGTGGGGTAGTGGATAATCTCAGCAGTCCTGCCCCGGACGAGACTCATTGAGCTTGCTAAATCCAAGCAATTTCCTTGCATCTGAGCCCAGCTGGGAGCTGCTAGATGAGGCCCAGGGGTTTAGCTCAGCTACACAAGCACCTGCCTGGAAGTGGGCAGCAGTTCAGGGTCCTGAGCTCAGCTGGCCCAGCTCCAAGATGGCTCCTGGCTAATCACTGTCTCTCAGCTGGAGGGCTGAGTCCTCTGCACTCACCACCAGCCAGTGCAGTCCTCCACATCTGCGGCTCCCCTCCCCTGCCGTGTCTCTCTGCAGAGGCCTCTGGGGTGACCAGCTGACACTGTCACCATGACCATGTGTCCTCAGGTCCCGACAGCTCCACTTGCGCAGTGAGTCTGTTTCAGGGTGAAGGTGCCTCCAGCTACCGCTATCTTGTTTTTTTGAAGCTTTTTGTTTTTTCACTCTCTCTGTGGGCTTCAATTCACACTTTAGATTCTTCTTGGGTCCAAGGGACCCACTTGCTTCTTTCTTGTCTTCCTTAAGATGTTATATTCCAGCGTCTCTTAAGTTCTTATTAAAGTGCAGAATAATGCAAGTAAAAGAATAATTGAAGATATATATGAAGAAAACTTTTTCGAAATTGGCCATGCTGAGAGATGTGAGAGCATAGTAGATCAGAATAGGAAGGTCAAGTTTGTCTGCTTTCTAATGAGAAGGTTGAAGGGAGGCAGACCTAAATATACTCTAATAAACTCTTTTTCTGGAAAAATTATTGAGTCAGAAGGTTAACAATTCTAGGGGAACATAGGCAACACACAACTGAATTTTCCTCAGGACTTCTAAACTCCAAAAGACATCAAGATACCTCTCCAGCATATTAAGTTTGCAGTCCACCCTGTGGAACAACAAAGTCCCTTTGTGCAAGAACAAAAGTCATTCTTGGAGCTTTGTGAGCATAGCAAGGGAACAATCTCTACTGGCATGGGTTGGGGGCTTGTATTCTAGTTGACCAAAAATCAGTCACAAGATATATAGTGGAATGTTGTGAAAGTGAGACAGAGACACAGTCCTTAAATCAAGCAAATATGAATCAAGAGTACATTTACCTAAATCCGTATCTCTATCTATCTATGGAGACAGGAAGGAAAACTGAAAGTAAAATTTATTTCTATGTTGCCGACAAAAAAGGTGCCTAAATTCTAATGTAAAGACAGTTTATTAGAAAGGACAGAGTTTATTAGAGAGGTAAAGAGAGCAGATTCTGGAAAGAGTAGACATATAAAATAAAAGCCTAGTAGTAATTAGGGGATTTTAAATCCTCAGATTTAAATTTGAGAGAAAAAGACTAGAAGGGATGAATAAAAGTATTCTAAATTCATTGTATTGCAGAAGACAATTTTTTTTCAAAAATCCTATACCCAATTTTTAAAGTAATTATGGGAATATAGTTTAAATAATTGTTTAAACCTAAAAGTAACCACAGTCAGAGATTTTAAAGTATAATATTAGCATCAGCCATGCTAATGTGTGCTCCAGTTCTATGAGGCATTGGGGTCTGTTGTGTCTCCATTCTGTGTGAGAAGGAGAGACACAAACAGGTTAAGCAATTTGTGCTGGATCACACATCAAGCCTGATCTCAACATTCTGTCCCAGAGGCTTGTTTTTTCTTTCCTACAGAACATCTACCTTCCAAACAGACAGCACCAGAGGCCACATGACCCTGTCTATCTATCTATCAATCAATCAATCTATCTATCTATCTATCTATGGAAACAGGAAGGAGAGCTCAAAGCAAAATTTATTTCCATGTTGCTGATAAAAGAAAAGAAGTGCCTAAAACAGAAGGATCCAGGGGGAAAATTATGAGGAAAGATTTATTACCTAAATTCAAATCAAAGGGCAATAGAGTGGAAATCTTCATTTTTAAAGCAGATTGAATTCAAAGCAAAAGTTATTAAGTAGTCTAAAGGAACTATTTAATACGGATATAAATATACACAATAAAACTGTGAACTTTTGTGTAAAAAAGAGATCAAGGATCTGAATTACTAATTGTTTTAATTAATTGAGAAATATTGAACTTTTTAGCCTAAGAACAAATAATACATCTTCTTTTTAAGCATCTATGAAACATTTGTAAAAATCAATCAACTTCTGGGTCACATATGGAGAAACATTAGAAAAATTGCTCAGGCTGTGTTCTGTGACCACAAGCCATAAAACTTTAATTAAAAGGAAACTTTTGGGAATATTTTTAAAGCAATCTTCTCAATTGCAACTTGCTCAATAGAGAATCCAAAACTACCATTAAGACTGCTTAGAAACTTACCCCAATATTTACCATACATATCAAATCTCAGAATATGACCAAAGTTGTACTTGGATGAAAAATATCCTTTAAGATTTTATTATTAAAAATGAAGAAGGAAAATAAATGGTATTCATTATAAGAATAAACCTCAATAGAAAAGATTAAATTTATAGCAAATGCAAAAACAGAAATTAGTGAATTTTAAAAACAAAGACTGAATGTATAAATTCAAAAGATGCAAAATTTTAATAAATGTAATCAAATTTTGTTGTGTTATAAAGTATAAACAAAATTATAAATTTTAAGGGACATTAACTTGATTTGGAGAATGTTCAAATAAATAAGTGAGACTAACTTAAGTGTTCTGAAAGAGGAGCCTATTAAGGGTGCTTTATTAGATATTAAAATGTATCATAAAGCTGAGAGTAATTAAGTCCCTGTGGCATTACTGAAAAAATCACTAATTATAGATCGATGAAAACTAATGGAACACCCTGAAATAAATTCAAGTATGTAGGAGCCCAGTATGAGAAAGAAAACCAATTAGGGAGCCATGGATTATTCAATAAATGTTAATGGGGGACTGGAAGCTTGGATGAAAACCCAAATTGGAGTCCCACCTCTCACTAGCCACCGAAGTAAATTCCAGGTGGATTAAAGAGTCAGACGTGGAGGAAGAAACATGAACAGGATCCAGAAATCAAAGTGAATATTTAATCAGTCCAGAAATGAGAAAAAACTGTAAGGCATAAAAATCTCAGAAGAGATGAAACATGAAGGAGAAAACTGGAGTATTTGATTACCTTACATGTACAATTTTAGTTCCAAACTGTAAACTTGTTTAGAAAGCAAATGTTCCCAACGGAGACTATTTGCAGCCAATAGAATAGGAGGTAAATACCCTGATTATATCAAATAGACTTTGGGAAGCAGTGAGAGCTCACTCCCCACTAAAAAACACAGCCACAAAGATAGAAATACAAAAAGCAAGAAAATGAGATATACGACACAGTCAGCCTCACTAAACAAAGAACTGCAAAACTCCAAGAATTAGGCTTTGCTCCTCCGGAAGTGACAAGCATTTAAATGAACCAACTCAGTGCTGGGGAAAGTTCTTACTCTGGTGGTGGGGTGGTCTGATTGTCTCTTACACTATGAACAAGAAGGAATTGTGTACCGTCTTTGTGGACACAGCCTAACTGTTTGTCACAGGAGCCTTTCAAGTCTGTAGGTAGCTTTAATCTGGAAGCTCTCTTTCCAGGTAGCTGCTTCAGTGCAATAATCCATTACATCACAGTTCTTTATGACATGACTTACAATAGTGAAGAGTTAGAAACTAATTATCTAGATTAAAATTGTTAAGTAATAGTTTAGTGCATCTGTAGGATGGGTTATCAAGCAGCACATTTAAAAATTGGCTTAGGAAGACTATAAGAAGATGAGCAAGTAGTCACAATAGATTATTTGAAAAAGAAGCATACAAAATAGTTTTATATAGAATGCCACCATTGTAAAGTACATAGGCATACAATGTGCCTAGATTGGAAAATACGTATTAAGTTGGTTTCTCTGAGGATGTTTCATGTGGGTTTTTAAAAAATTATATTTTGTTGTATTTTCTATGATGAAAGTGCATATATACATACTTTATATTTTTAATGGGAAGAGGTTAGGCTTGTTTTTCCATATCCTCAACAAAGCCCCTCTTTTCATCTTCCACAAGGTTTATATCAACATGGTTTATATCAACAGGGCTTGGAAAGTAAAATTGAATGACTCAGTTTTCACATTTAATTTTCCCTGAAGAGCACAATTAAAGTTCCTTTCTAGACAAACACAATGGTACATACCTGTAATTCTAGCATTCTGGGAGGCTGAGGCAGGAAGATCACACGTTTGAGCCCGGATGGGCAACTTAGTGGGACCCTGTCCCAAAATTTAAAATAAAAAAATGAAAAAGTAGAACACACACACACACACACACACACACACACACACACACACAAATAGATATAAATGGGACAGGGGATGCAGCTCAGCGAGAAGTCACTCAATATCACACACACACACACACACACACACACACACACACACACACAGTTCCTTTAGGAGGCGCTTGCTCTCCTTCACATCGAGCAGCCAGTGGCCTTAGCAGAGAAGACTATGAGACACCATGAGCCTGGGCCAGGACTCCCTCACTCCCAGACAGAGTCTCCTTGGAGCCCCTCTGTGGCCTGGGACGTTGACAGGAGCACCCAAAGCCGTGTCTGGGCAGGTGGAGTGGTGTGGGCCAGGTGTTTAGGGCATCCCTCTTTGGCTATTGGGTACCTCCATTGGCTGAGCTCTGGGTCCAGCCATGTTGCTGTGGCAACTCATCTAGTAGAGAAGAGCACAAAATACTAATTAGAGAGAGACAATATTGTGGACTCAAAAGAAAAAAGAGAAAGGAAGAACACGAAAACAAAATCAGAGAAAGGAAAACTCGGGTGTTAAGGAATAAGGATTGGGGAGAATGGAAAGCATGTGATTTTCTCCTTCCCCTTAACAGGGACTTTCCCACCCCCTGGGACTTGGGTCCAGGGCTCCAGAAGCGGAGCAGGGAAAATTTGGGAAAGAACCTGCTACCTCTGTAACCATGGCTTGTGGCATAGGTGGTCACCTGTGGGAACTGGCTGCTGTAGGGACTGACCCCAGCGGGAGGAGAATCATGAGCTTTGTAGACCTTGCCCGAGCTCAGATTCAGTCCAGTGTACCGAGCCATCTGTTCCGGGGCCCATCCTGCTCCAGTCCGGTGGGACACCCGTTCGGATTCCAGGTGCATGCTGTGTCCCCAGCCTCAGTGCTTCACAGCCTGCGTTCTCTTTCTGATTCAACAATTCTTTTTTTCTTTCTCATTTGCAGCAGTGTGTGTGTGTGTGTACATGCTGTTTAACACTAAGCTATTAATTTGTGGTTAGCCTCTTTGTACTTTTATTTGTGTTAAATACTTACATATTAACTATAAATTGCATTGTAATTAAAGGATGACATCTCAAGAAATGGAGAAACAGGAAAGTACCGTTAAACTCGTATTGTGACATCCCAGGTTTGGGACGGGGCTGATGCAGTGAACACCACGTCTTGTGAGAAACTGTATTCCAGTCCAGTCAACCCAATCATTACAGCCTGTGATGTACTGAGCCTGGGTTTGCCATTGCTCTCACTGCTAGGAAGTGACCACAGTGGTCGTCTTTGGTTTCCAGGATGTTTACTTGAGGGGACCAGCCTGAGAAGGTCACATCATTTCTCCCCAGAGTGACCACTCCTTGCCCTGCTGAGGACAGGCTCAGCTGGTCCCATACTGGATGTGTAAACGGGAAGTTACAGTTCCTTACAGTGGCTGCCTCAGGGCATTCAGGCTCAGCTCCAATTTTCTGGTACCAAAGAAAAAGGCTGTGCCCCTGGGAGGGGACAGTGCCAACAGTTCTACAAGGGTGAGGTCCCTGGAGGAGTGAGATGGAAAGGGCAGGGCTCCTGCAGGCGTCAGTCACATCTATTTTGGGGGGATGTTGGCAAAGACAGGAAATCCATAATCTGTCATCTTTTCCATTTCTTGATTTTTGGGTTGTTTTGCTTCTCTCTTGGGCTCCCATTGTGCCCTGCGTTTCCAGCACCAGCTGTGAAGGACTGGCTTCCTGGTTCACAGGCTCTGTGTATCTACCTCATATCTGTACTTTTTCTCCTAGTTAGTGAAACTCCTTGAGAAAGTGTTAAGCGTGTTTCAGCGGTGCCAAGGGGAGCATGACGGGTCATCATTACTCCAGAGGACCCCCCAGAGGTAGGGGTGCAGGGCTAAGAAACCAGGCACCAGTCCTGCATCTACGTTTCCTTTGCACAGATGCCTAACCTGATCTGAGTCCTGCAGCCTCTATTAAACACCCTCTGTGACAGGGATCTCATTACTTTAAATGGCTGCTTCCTTTGCAGTCAACTGTGACTGTGACATAAAACTCTGTGTGTGTGTGTGTGTGTGTGTGTGTGTGTGTGTGTGTATGTGTTACTCAGAATTGAGCCCAGGACTTTCTCAGTAAGCTATATCCCCGGCCCACTGTTATCTTTTACTTTGGCACAGGGTCTCCCTAAGTTGCCCAGGCTGGGCTCAAACTTATAATCTGGCCTTAGCCTCCCATAGCACTGAGATAACAGCCATGCATCACCAACTGGCCATATCTCCTTAATATTGGCTAAGATTGGACTCCTTGTAGTTTCTGTCTTGACTCCTAACCCTGTTCTCTGTACCCTCACCAAAGACATTCCAGCAACGTGGGCTGGGGGTGTGGGGCTCACTCATGCTTCCCTCTGTAGCTTGAGAGTGGCCCAAAGGAAAGGCCAGGGCTCCCAGGCATTCTGGGAATGAGTGAGTGAGGGCCAGGTACAGCTCTGTGTAGGTGCAGCCAGCTCTCTTGACCACCCTGTTCTACAGCCTCACATTCTCTTGTTGATTCTTCCTTAACCTGCTGTGAAAGCCCTGTTTAACCTGAGTCCTACAGGAAGCCACCTGCACTCTGCCCCACATGGCCACTGCTGGGTAGGAGCTCCAGCTGGGAGTCAGACCCATGCCTGGTCAGCCAGGCGGGAAGAGCAGGATTCCTCTTTAGCAAGGGCTGAGAGGTTGCCTTGGGACCCCTTTTTTCTCTGCCTTGCTTTTCCTGCTGGTAAAAGCAATGTCTTCCGGTCTCTAGAAGAGGAAAAATAAGCCATTCACAGACCTCAAGATGAATTTTCCAAGAGGAAGGGACAGAGTGTGCGAAAAGCTGTGCTGCAAAGAACTGGGCACCTGGACTCCCTGGGAAGAGAGTGGGATGGCTGAGCCCATGAGTGTGAGCCACAGGAGGGCCGGGACTGAGAGCAGAGGCCTGAGTGTCAAGCTGTGTGTACTTCCAAGAGCTTTAAACAGGAGAGGACCAGCATCTGGCTCATTTGAGGACTATCATGGGGTCACCCTTGTGAATAACTGGAGGCAAAAAAAGTATTAGGAGGACAAAGGAGGCCGTTGTAGCAGGCCAAGCAAAAGACAAAAGTGATTCAGAAGAGGATGAGGGCAGTGTGGAGTTCTTGAATACATCCTTGTAACAGGCCAAGAATTTTACATGTGTGTTTCCATGCACTGATGTCTCTTCACAAAGCCTACAATGTGGCCCCTAAATTCTCCCTCTGCTTCTTTATTTTTGTCTTCTTTTTCTCAGAAACTTTATCAGTTACTATTAGTTTTTTGCTGCAAGTAACAGGAAACTCAAAATAACAATAGTCAGAGTAGGGAGCCAAGGATAGAGCTTAGTGGTACAGGGCCTCTCTGACAAGTGCAAGATTGTGAGTTCAATTTCCAAAAAAGAAAAAGAAAAAAAATTGTCATCAAAACATTTATTGCCAGGGATTTAGCTCAGTAGCATACGTGCTTGCCAGGCAAGCACAAGGTTGTGAATTCAATCCCTGGTACAAAAAAAAAGAAATTTCTTTCTCCTGCAAAAAAGACTGGAAAAGCAGGTATGACACCCAGTGACATCAAGGCCACAGGCTCATTTCTCCTTATTATCCTAGTATCCTTAATACGTGGTTTCTTTCATATGTGGTTTCATAGTTCAAAAAGCCTGCTGAGCTCCAGTCATCTATTTACCCTCCAACCAGCTGGACAGGGTAAATGTTCTTTGTCATTAAGGAGCCAGGTGTGGTAGTTCATGCCTGTAATTCTAATACCTGGAAGGCTGAGGCAGGAGGATCACTGAGAGTTCAAGGCCAGCCTGGACTACACAGTAAGATCAAGGCCAGTCTAGACTACATAGTAAAGCCCAGTCTCAAACCATCTTCCACCTCAAAAAAAAAAAAAAATATTTCCTGAAAGTAATACACATGAGTTCCATTCATACTCCTTGGTCATTCACATGGCTGGAGATGCAGTCTTTTTTTTTTTTTTTTTTTTTTTTTTTTTGTCTTTTTCATTTTTATCGGTACCGGGGATTGAACTCATGACCGCCTGCTTGCAAGGCAGGTGCTTATGCCACTGAGCTAAATCCCCAGCGCCTGGAGATGCAGTCTTAATAAATGATAACCAACGCTCAATCCTGTGGTCTCTCACTAATAAAGAAAAGAAGGGTTCTTGGGTCACGATCATTGCTTAGGCTCAAAATCATTCACCGTATTCACGCCCCAGCCCCATTCAAGTATCAAGCTCTGTAGTCTTAATTCTATGTTGTCTCCCAAAATGATCCCTCCTCAACACAGATCCCTGCCATCCTACCCTGGGCTATAGAGGTAGCCCTTCTGGCCTTCAATTGCGTTACTCTTCTGGTTATATTCACAACTGCTCCAGGTGCTCCTTCTAGACAAGTCTGTGTTCCTTTATTTAGGGTCTACAGTCTCCACCATTCAAACCCTGTCAACTCACACTACAGCTAGTTTGGTTCCATTTTAGTAACATTTGTAATGACTGGGATAACACCTCACATTTCTGCACATGCAGTTTTATGCTTTCAGAATGGGCAAGATGTGGCCCCTGAGTCAGAAAACCTGGACCCATGGCCTTGGCCAGCTGTGGGCCTGCTGTGTGACCCTCCCCAAGTCATCGCCTCATCACCTTTGCTGGTCCTGTTTTTCCTGGTTGGTAGCCTGGAGATCTAGGTGGGCCCGAGGTTCAACCGGTGGAAGTCACAGAAAACACAGGCCCACACTCTTCCGTTTTTCCTGTTGGCTTGCAGGGAGCCATCATTTGTGAATGAAGACCTGGTGGGTAACTCAGTGGGGCTCAGGGATCTGTCCTCACCCCTGCTGTGCAGGGAACCTCTTGCGGACCTCCAGGGCAGCAGTCCTACCTTGGTACTCAATTGCTTTGAAACTCACCAAATTGGACATGACGAATTTTTGTTTGGTTGGTTTGTTTTTGGCTTTTTGAGACAAGAGTCTCACTATGTAGTTCAAGCTGACCTTGTACTCATTTTGGGGCCCAGACTGGCCCTCAGACTCCTAAGCGCTAGGACGTGCGCCACCATGCCCTGTGATTCTCAACAAATTGTGATACAAATATATCATTTTGTACTTGTAGTTTGTTTGGAGTTTGAGGCTCAAGCTAGAATCCGCAGTGCTAGAATCTGCTCATGCTTTGATAGCCTTTCAGCCCGAACAATTTTGTTTCACCCTGCTCGTTTCAGCACTTACTGCACCTCCTGGAACTGATTAACAGCGGGCACAGAGGTATCAGGTATCCCTGTATTTGTTAAATTGAAGGGTTTTGTTACAGATAGAGACTGTGTTGGGGAAAATGGAGAAAACCATAATGTGCGGAGTAAATTTAGTTTTTCTTTCAGTTTGGGCTACATGGTCATTTTATAGTTCTTTTGAGAACACTGTCTGGTCTCTCAGAAAAAAAAATGATTGCTGTGATAGAAAAACAGTGTTTTTTTTTTTTTTAAATGGGACATTTCTATTAGTAGGAACAGGTAGAAACAGCCATTGTCCTTGAATGTCACTGTGTCAGTTTTGGGGGAGAAAAAAAGGGGTTTTGTGACTGGTGAGACTTTCTGAGCAAATATGTACTATATTTAATACAGTAAAATCTGTGTTGTCAAACTTACAGAGTTAAGCAAGTGTGAATATAGTGGTTTTATAATTATTTTGTCAAAGTTAACACATGAAATTGTTTCCACTTCGTTACCAACATTCTTAATTTGTTTTGGTCTTGTTTATAATTTAAATGATGGATTTTATTTAGGGAAGAAATGTGTCTTAAGGCTTTTCATCATTTCAGACACTAGACAATACCCTCCAGAGACTGCTAGCCTGTCAGTGGCCAAAGCAGACCAAGCCAAGCAGGATGGCTGAGACAGTGAGGGGCCTAGAAGTCTAGTTAAGGTTGAATTCAAGCAGAGCACGACAAAGAGCCGACATGTGCTAAGTACTGGTGATAATCCCACAATTTCCATTTCATAGAAGGAAAAACCAAGGCTAAGAGTTATGGGTATGCACCCCCAGGGTGTGTAAGGCTGTATGTCAAGGCAGGGTGGCAAGTCCATCCAGAAAGTCTACTGTAGTGCAGCCTGGCTGGGAGGCTGGGGTTATTTTTGGAAAAATAAAGGGCCCTCTGTGAAAAGATTGGGGTGGAGGGATTTCCCCATTTCGGAGGTTCTGGGAGTAAGTTTGGCAGGCTAAGGAGGCCCAGGGTTCCTGCTCCACGTCCTTAAACCTGAAGCACAGTGGGCAGCCAGGTGTGACCATCCAGCCAGCACACCCTGGGTCTCTTGTTCTGCTCTCCGTGCCTTTTCTCCTTCCTTGATCTGCTCAACGCTCACAGATCCCAGAGCCGCGGACACTCAAGCCAGTGACCAGTGTTAGCACAAGCAGGTTGAAATGGCAGTGAAGGTCTCTGTTTTAGAGGATGATCATGCTTTCTAGAAAGTCTGGAGAATTGTGCCGTTGCCTGAGGGGTGTGCAATAAAAATCACCCGCCAGGTAAAAACAGAAGCCAATGGCAGATGAACGTTTACCTAAGGAGCTGTCCCAGTTGTCACCACGACATCATCATCTGCTTTACTGCAGCCTCATCTCTAATCATGACAGATCTGACAGAAAACAAACCTTCCAGACCTGCCGCCCAGATGATTCCCCACCTCCCCTGTCTGTCTCATCTCAGCAAGTTGGCTCTTCCTTCCCATCTGCTGGCTCTCTGGCTGGCACCCTGCACAACTGTCACTGTTGCTGTGTGTCCTATGGTTGCTCAACTCCGAAGGCCCCTCCCCCACGCTCCTCCTTTGTTCTTGCCTGGCTTCTCCCTCTGCCACTTTCCAGCCCTGGGAAGAGTCAGAGGTGGGTTGTTATTTTTTTTTTCAGGCAGCATTTTGTTGCCTGGCAACATGTCACAAGTGCCTTCTGTGGCTGCTTCTTCTAAACCAGAGCCAGGACATTGGGGTCAAAGAATCTACGAGCCATGGGGAAGCAGAAGGAGAGAGGGACAGACTGATGGGCAGATTGACTTCCATGATGACCGAGTGTGGCCTCTCTGGCTCTTTCACAATGGTCCTGGCACTGACTCACCCTCTCCTGCCCTGTCTCAGGGATTTAGGTATCCAGTTGTCAAAAGCCCTGAGCTGGAACCATCAGAGATGCTGTGACACTGGGAGACACTCATAGCTGCCAGGGCATGGGCTATCCTGGGTACCAGGGTCTCCCCTGGGCTGAGCACTGGCCTTTACTTATTCCACGTGATGCCCAGGCCTCCTGTCTGGGAAGATGCCTGGCTCTGCCTGTGCAGTCAGCCTAGCCACAAGGTCCCCTGAGTCAAGGAAAGGGGAAGAAAGTGACCCAAAGAACACAGAACTCAACTAGCAAGGGCTCCAGAGTTTATTTAGCCAAATTCTCACTGTTTGTAGATGAGGAAGCCAAGGACCAGAGAAGGGAAGCAGCCTGTCCAGCATCCCTCGGTGAGTTGGAGAGTCTCCCTCCTGTACTGGACCTGGATGGCTCAGAGACAGGTACCCTCAGGGCAGAAGGAGGCGGCACAGCCGAGAAGCACCCTGTATTTGGGCCCTGTTGTCCCCTTGTGGCCTTCATTTCCTGACCTGAACCTGCATAGGGCTGGGGAGATACAGCTGCCTCCCAGGCAGATCCTGGGCCTCCAGGCTGGGTCCATTTGTCTGTGGTACTTCTCAGACAGTGAGAGCACCTAGACTGAGGCCCCTGAGGAGCCACACTACTGTAGCCACTGCCACACTCCTGGGACACAAGTCATATGACTAGACTGATACAGGGCAAACCTCCCATGAATCTGTCTTTTCAAACATGGTCTCTTCAGGCCACAGGTGCTATCTACCCAGCTTCCCACCCTGCGCGGGCAGCAGGTAGGAAACAGTCAGTTCTCTGAGGGCCCCTCTGGTGCTCAGGAACCCAGGCCTCTCAGTCTCAGTGAGAACATGGAGGCTTAACTCAGAGCTGCGAGACTGTGCAAAAGAATTGTATACTTACCTCTTCTGGCTTGCATATCAGCATCTCCTCTTTCTCTTGTTCCTTCTTTTCCTCCAGCAAGAATCTCTCAGTTTAAGAGGCAGATAAAAAGAATTTCGACTCCAGGGCAGCCTATCCCCAGCCTTTCCCTTCCTTCCGCTCCTGGGGCTGAGGAGATGAGCAGCACAGCCCGGGAGCCTTCCCGCAGCGCCACTCTCACTGTAGGTGTGCTGGTTTCCAGGATTTAAACGAGTGCCCCTCTCAAGGGAAAGTGGGATGGGTTACTGGCTGTCTCTGTGCCTTTCTCCACAGGGCACTGAGCTTCAATGTTAGCATTATTTCTAACATATTCTAGAACTTTCCTCTTAATGATATCAACCAAGCTCTAATAACTTGGCTGTGGTACAGGTGGGCCTAGACCAGCTCTTAGGAACCAGCTCCCTCCAGACCTGGTCCCCTTCACTTGCCCACTCCTGGAAGACAGGGAAACATACCTTTCTGGACGTCAGACCCATGTAAAAGGGACACCGTGCTTCTTGTGCAGGCTGCTTGAGCTAGGGAAGCCCTTACCAGGTCCCCAACCCTGACCTCAAACCCCTGGTGCTTGAGCAAACCCTCTCTCCAGGTGGCCTTGCCCTTGCGATCCTCAGCTCTGGCCTGGTCTCTCTGTGGGAGCTGCTTTGCCAAGTCTGCTGAGCTGGAATTCTGCCGCCAGTGCTCCCCCCACCCCCGGCTCTCCTCTGCACTCTTCTCAGGATTGGGGAAGCTACCTGGCCACATTCTGCCCTGGAAGCCCCACTGATCTGAGAGACAGAAACAAGAACACTCCTTCCCAGGCCATCTCCCCATCCTGTCTCTTTGTTCTTTGTGTTTGTCACAGGGTAATCCCCATCTCCTTCCCACTCAGCCTGTCCAGGTGAGACAGCTATTTTGTGTCCTCTAGAACATTTACTTCCCTGGTGAGCTGTTTTCTCTCTGGAAAACAGCTGAGGAGAAAGACACCCTTCTTTCCTTTGGGGCCCCAGCCAGGACATTGCCTACGCAGCACTTCCCTCCTTGGGGTGCCTTTCACACTGAAGCCTGTGAATGGCGTTCCCTGGAGCTGCACAGTGCACAACACCGCTACTAAACAGGGCAGCCGGGGCTGGCTGACTCCCCTGTGAAGTGAGGCTCATTATTACAGATCTGGGCTCAGAATTGAGAAGGGGAAACCCCCAGAAATCTCTTCATCCCACTCTGCTTCCCAGAGGACACACAAGCTGTGTACTGAGGCAAACCAAGTTCCCCCTCAGCTCTGCCACTCAGAAGAGTTTTGATTTTGTGCAAGTGCCAAGGATGGCCGAACCTGCCTTTCCATCTCAGGAAGATGGGAAATGACAAGTATGAATCTTATTTCTGTGAGAATTAAATCAGATAATGCATGCAAAGCGGGCCCCCATGGCCCATGCGGTGCTTGATAAATGAAGAGGATGGTGGTCATCTCGGGCTGTAGTAAGGCTAATTAATCCCCAGTCCTTATTCACCTCACAGAGAGATCCTAAAAATAAGATGAGATGAAAAATAGATCATGCTAAGGCCTCCGAGGAAATGCTTTGTAAGAATCCCAGCTGCCCTTATTCTTGTCTCTGCCTAGAAAGTTAAGCCGCTCAGAGCCCTGTAGCTCCCGGGTCATGCTCTGTGACTGATGGCGGGTGTCAGAAAGGCTCAGCCAGAGGGCAGAAGTTGCCAGTTCTGGCAGCAGACCCAGGCCCTGGGTGGTGCAGCTGAATGGAAACCAAGAGTGCTGGGAGAAAGGGAGAGACCCGGGTGGTTTTAAACAGAAAGCAGAGGTCCTCCACGTGAGTGGGATGAGACTAGGTGTAAATGTTGCCTCCCCGAGGCCCTAGCCAGCACTGTGGTGGGATGGGCTGGCAGCAGGCACAGGGTTAGGTGCCTTGGTGAGAAGAGACCAAGAGGGGCAGGGGCTCTTGGGGGCCCTTGATACTGGGAGGTGGGAGGTGACTTCTAGGCCAAGGGAATTCCCGGAGAGGGGCAGAGGAACAGAGCTCAGAGGAGGGACACCAGGGAGAGAGAGAAGCCAAACAGCTGCCTACAGGGTTGGCAGCAAGAGGCCACACCTGCCCTTCAGACCGAGAGGTAGTCAGGGATTCCGTCTAAGGCTGCTCTGGCAAAGCCTGCAGTTCCCAACCTTATGTGCTTGTATCTTTTATTCTGGAGATGCAAGGGAGATGCTCTTCAAATACGTGGTTTTGGCTATTTGTGTGCCCTGGATTATAAATCATTTCTACTGGGCTGGCTGGAGTCCCAGGCTTCCTTTCCCTGTGAAATCAAATCAGAGCTCAAGAGAGATAGCCTTGGAACAACCGTAACACAAAAGAGTAACAAATGTCAGTTCTCAACTGTTGGCTGCCCCAGCGAGGGCGTTTGTGTACCCCAATGTGTCTCTCCACAGAGCGGGCTGGGCTGGTTGACACCCCTCCCCATGTTGCAGGTGGTGAGAGCCACTGTTGGATTTGGAGCAGCGGGGCTTTGTGCAGGGTGTTACCTGGCTGCAGTGTAGCTGAGGGGAATACAGGATGACCCTAAGACAAGGACAATAGTTGGAGGAGACAGAGTTGGTGGGAGGACAGAGGCTGCTTTGGCTAGGGAGACGACCAGAGCAGTGAGGAGGGGACATGGGCAGCAGGAAGGGGGCAGGTGGCAAGCAGAATTTGGGGTCACTTGAGCTTAATTTACCTGCTGTCCCTCCAGAGACACCCCATAATGGCAGATCCATGTACTTCCTCCTCTTGCAATCGCCCTTCCATGGCTCAGAGGCCATGCGACTACCTACATTTGGTGGTCCAGGAGGTTTGAGCAAAACCATCCTGAAGCAAACGAAGACTCACATCCTACAGGAGCTCCCATTTCAAGTCTCACAGGAGAGGATGGGAAGGAGACTGAACGAGCAATGGGAGAGGCCTGAGTGGGGACCGTGCTTCAGAAGGGGGAAAGGAGGAGTGAGAGTGGAGAGAGGACAGAGAGAGGCAACTTCAAGAAAAATAGAGGAGGTGGAAGGGGGATCGAGGGGTAGGGCACCTGGGGGAGAGCAGGGCTCTGTGTATTGAAGTCCAGGGCAGGCGACTTGGAGAGAGCCCTCCCCACCTGCCTGTCCTTCCCCACCCTGTCCACCCTTCCGTGCCTGCTCCTCAGCATCAATCCACTCAACCTGGGGGCTCGCTGGGAAGGCTGGGTCTCCAGGAGTCACTGCTCTGTGTGTCCACCCTGCTCCTCGCCTTGAAAGCACCATTAGTATCACTTGGTGTCTACCACCTTCACTGGACTGTGAGTTTCACAGAGGAGACACCAGGTTGCTCTTTGCTGACTGGTGAACTCATTGATTAGGCCTGCTATCTCAGGCCATCATCCGCACCGTCCTGTGAAAGCTGTGCACCCTTTGGTCCATATAGGGACAGCTCAAGACATGGGCTGCAGCGGCCATATGGCTCACAGGTGGCAGGGCTGGGTCTGAGCCCCGCCACGACCTATCTACCACACTACCTCCTAACGCGGTGGAAGACACGCTTCCCATGGGAAAGTGCTTCTTCCAAACATATTGTTTTTCTCCATTTTCATGCATTTTATTAAACATTTCCAAATCAGGAAACATGGAAATATTTTTTAATAAGAAGAAAGAAAACATTGCAAATTGAGAAACTGACTCAGAAGGGCTTGCCAGAGGAGCCATCTGGTTTTTAATTTAATAACCATCCAAAGAGATGGACAGTGCTCCCCCTGGAAGAGAACCGACAGTGGAGGAATGGCAGCTGGCTTCCCTCAAACGATGGAGCAAAATGAGGAACGTGAGATGTAGCCTGAAATCAGCAGGTGTTAGTGTTCAGACGTCTCCCATCATGGCCTACAGAGAGGCGGCATCCAGATATGGGACACCAGCCAGATATCTGAACTCTCCTGTAGTCAGTCAGATGTCTACACAGAAAACACTAAAGGAGCTGGAGATGCCGCCACCTCTGCCAGAAGAGCCACATCAGGCCAGCGCCAAGCGCACAGAGAGGACAAACTGTGTCTGTTTGTTGCCCATCGAGACTGGGTTCTGCAGGGGTGTGCTCTGCCGATTCTGGCTTGGGCACCTTTGGAAACCACCCTAAGGCCTTGCCCCATGCTGCTAGCTCCTGTGGCTAGAAATAAAGGACTCAATCTAGATTTGCCTGTGAAAGGCCCAGAGCTATTAGCTTCTGTTGCCTGGTAGAAGGGGACAGTCCTTATCTTCCTAAATTCAAAGCCAACTTATGAAAAATCAGACAGCATGTATAAAGGGAGAGGACAGGGAGGGATTGTGTACATGCAACCTCATTGTGGTGTGTGGTCATCCCTGAGTCCCCAACAGCTCGTGGGTCACATTTTAAGTTTTTATAAGGGAAATCGTTTATTTAAAAAAGCATTTTTCGCCTTGATATGAATTCAGCCTTAGCTGGAATCAGTGGTAGTAGCCTTGAAATCACCCTGGGCCATTTATTCCTCAGCTAACTTTGAATTTCAATGATGCTCTTTTGCACACCTCACCAGCATTCTTCAAATGCCTCTAGGCTAAGGCTCGTAATGCCCTGAAGAATGGTGATTTCACCCTGTGTTCGCCACAGAGCTAGAGTCACATGCTTTAACCTGCAGGGCCTTTGATAATTAGGAGTTGATTGTGTTGGGCACCTGGACAGAGGCAGAGGCAGGGAGTGGGAACCAAGCCCAGGACTCCCAGACAGTGCCTGCCTTTCAGTGCTCGCTCTGAAGCAGGCTGGCAAATGCCACTGTCCAACTGGCGGGTTTGGCGGGTTTGTCCAACCACAGCAGGCCCTGCCTGGGCACAGATGCAGCCTCCATGCCCCATCTGTGCCCTGCTCACCGCAGCTGCTGTTTCAGGTGTCTGAAAAGAACTTGAGCTAAGCCCTGGTCTGTTCATTTCCTTGCTGTACGAGTGAGCTTGGTCTCCCGAGCTCTCAGTGCTCTGGGATAAAGGGAGGTGGATGGCTCTTGTCCTAGGGCCTCTGATACCAATGCAAAGGTGACTCTCTCAGGCAACCCTTTCCTTCACTGCTGGACAAATCTCTATTGAGCAGTAGGCGCACAATAATAAGCAAACTGGGAAAAGTCCTTTCCTTCATGCAGCTTGTATTCTAATAACCACAAAATAAGCCAGATATTCATTACGTGTCGGGCAGTGATCTGTCTGGAGGAGACAAGCACAGAACAGGAAGTTGGGGTGCAGGGGTCAACGGTGGATAGGGTGATAGAGGTGCCTCCCTGTGAGCTGATGCATGACCCAAGTCCTCCACGATTTGTAGGAGGAGTGGATAGGACAACTCGAGGTGGAGCAAGCCAGGCTGGAGGAGTTGTGAAGATTCCAGATAATGTGAGAGCGTTTGGATGGGGTGGTCTTTAGGCTCTTGTCTTTAGGTCTTGAGGTCCCAAGAGACTTTGGCTTTTGTTCTAGGGGATACAGGCCTGTTTCTCTTGCTCTGTGGAAGGCCCATGCTGGCTGCTGTGGTGGTACTGAGCTGGGGGTAGAGTAAGGTGGAGGCATAGATTACATAGGCAGAAGTAGGGGCTTGAGCAGCAGCCTGTGTTCGGGGACAAGAGTGGATGGGGGAAGCAGGCAGGCACAAAAATTAGCCAGATTCTGGACAGTAAGTAGAGCCAGCAGGATTCAATGGAACAGGGAAGGGACAGTGGCCCATCCAGGAGAACAGTGGGACAAGGAAGATGACAGGGAGAATCTGCCAGCTCTTCCCCTCCCTATCCCTTGTGGCTGTCCTTGACACTAGGACAGGGCCCCAGGTGGGAGGCTCTTTGAAAGGCAGCCACACACCTCCTCTAGTTTGTGCCCTGGAGGCTGACAAACCTTTCTGCGTTTGCTCCTCTCCAGGGCTGTGTGAGACAGGCAGGGCGGACATGATCACATCTGCTTCCCTGCAGACAAGATAGTGACACAATATACTCAAGGTCACAAAGCTGTCAGGGTTGAAAGTGGTCTCTGGGCTCCAGGTTCTACATCCTTCCTCCTCTGCTAAGGCTACACAATGAGATGGTAACTGCACAAGGTCAACATCTCTTTAGTCCACCTGTGTGTGAGGCACTGGTTCTAAGAGTTCTGGATATATCAGCTTATTTAAATCCTCACAGTAATTATGAGTTGGCACAACAATTATCCCTTTATGGTTGGAAAAACTGAGCACATGGTCATGCAGACACTAAGGGGGAAAGATGATTCAAAGGGGTGACTTGGCCCTGGAGCCTGTGTGTGACCTCCACACCAAGCTGCCTGAAGGTCTCCTGCATGACAATATGAGGACAGCCACTAGATGGCGCAGACACCCAGGGTCGCCGCAGCTACTTCGGCTGGGTGGTTTGGGATGGAGTTTGAGTTAGATCTGGACCTACCAGTTAGAAAGGAGCAGTAAGAGCTGGGAGCAGCGATGCATGCCTATAATCCAGCACTCCGGGAGGCTGAGGCAGGAGGATTGTAAGTTCAAGTCCAACTTGTGCAATTTAGTGGAACCTCAAAAAATAACAAAGGGCTGGGGTTGTAGCACAATGTAGAGGCTCTGGGTTCAATCCCTAATGCCACAATAAGAAAAGAAAAAGGAGGATGAGGGGAAGGAGAAGAGGAGGAAAAAGAGTGAGAAGGAAGAGCAGGAAGAAGAGGGAGAGGAGGGCAGCAGGAGTAGCAGAAAAGAAAAGAGGGGGGGGGCCTGGCTCTGTGTCTGCAAATTTTCAGCAATCAACCATCCCAGACAAATGGCTGGAGCCATCCTGTCACTGAGAGTCACATGAAAACTATCATAAAGAGCTAGTTTACAAATGTTTGCAGACTCCTTTAGAAGAGGAGGAAGAGGCAGCCATCTTTCTTAGATTTATGTTCTGTCCTCTACTGCTATAAGAGGTCAAAGCTAATGTTCAAGCTGAGTTCTTCTTAATAGTGAGAACCAACTGTAAGCCAAGGAATTTGGCAACCATGTTGACTAAAGTTTATCAGCTGAGCAGAACAGCTGAAGGCATTCAGCATGCTTCCTTGAGTTATGGAGGTGAGCGCCACTTTCCCAGGAGGCCAGGAAAAGCAGTGAGCAGGCCATACCCATCCCACAAGTGTTCACTAAGCACCTATTATATATCAGGTCCAGGAAGTGACCCAGAAAAGGTTTCAACTAGGATCAGTGTATATCTTCAAGAATAGGTGACCTAGCCAATGGAGCATAATAAAGGACCAGGAGTGATACCACTTTCACATTTGATCTTTAAGACAGAGAAAGTCGGGAGGAAGGGTGGTTTGCACAATACATGAAGCAGAGACTATTTGCTATCCAGATTAAAAAATGAAGTTGAACCCTACCTTACACCATACACACAATCAATTCCAGATGAATTAAAGATGAGTGAGAAGGATTACATTTAAAAACATTTAGGAGAGCCTCATAAGCTCAGGTAGGAAAACATTTCTTTAAAAATCATACAAGGAGCTAAGAATAGTGGCTCGTGCCAGTAATCCCAGCTGTCTGAGAGGCTGAGGCAGGAAGACTGTAAGTTTGAGTCAAGCTTGGGCAGCTGCAAAATTTAGTGAGAGTCTGTGTCTAGTTAAAAAATAAAATTAAATTAAAATAACAAGATATAGCTCAGTGCAAAGGCTCTGGTTTCAATCCCTGGTACTGAAAAAGAAAGAGGGAAGGGAAGGGAAAGAAGGGAAAAGAAAAGAAAAATGAGAAGGTAAGGGAGACGGGGGAGGAGAGAAAGGAGAGAAGAGGACAGAAAAGGAGAGGAGAAGAGAGGAAAGGAGAGAAGTAAGGAAAATAAAAGGAGACAGCAAATATGAAGTCCCGCTGATGATTATGTGTGGGGCAGTGAGGGATTCCAAATGGCAAGCACACATAGGTAGGTGCAGATGTTGGAGTTGGATGGTGAGTTTGTTAATGCTTATTTTCTTTTTATGCTTTGTAAATTAAGTGTTTCGTGGAATTTTAGGATTTTCTTTCTCTTTGGTTTGGCTTTATGTTATGGTTTATGTTTGGATGGCCCCTCAAGCCTCATGCAGTCACGGAGGCAGCTGAGTCTAGTGTTTGTGATTGGTTTGTTGTCTAGCACTGGGTTTGGCTGTGTGAGTACTACACCTGCCTAGTGGAGAGGAGCTGGCATCAATACAAGGGAGGGAAGGAGGTATGCTTTTCCTCCTTTTTCCCTTTTTGATCATGTCACTTGAGGCTGCCATGAATGGTTGCCCCTCAGCTGGGCCACCCTGCCTTGGAGCCAGCTGAGTATGGACTGAAACCTCAAAAAACTATAAGCCAAATAGACCTTTCCTTCCTTCATTTTGGGCATCAGGTATTTTGTCTCAACAGCAAGAGAAAAGTAACCAGGACACTTTATGTTTGGTATCTTCCAAGAGATCTCCACGTATTCTGCATGGCCAACCATTCTGTTTTCCTCACAGGCACCTGCTTTAGCCCCTTTTGCTAGTGAATGTTACATTTATCTCTATGTTCCTAAAGACCACACTTGTGTGGCTGCTTTTGGGTACTTTAATTTTCATCATTGTCTATTCACTATTTCGATGGTGGGAGGTAAAAACCAGGTTCCTTCCTTCCCCTCAACTCTTTCTGCTCCCCATCCTTGTATTATAATTACACCCCAATTTGAGTTAAATCAGTAATCGGTGTTTATATCACTCAGTCAACACTCATTTGACTCTATTCATACTTGAGTAAAATATGATAAATTTTCCTTTCCAACAGAATTCTTCATTTTTCCTGGAGATGTAAATTATCATGTTCGTTCATTTGCTTAGTTTTCTATGTATTTATCACTAATTCAACTCAAACTCTCATGGTTGTCTAAATCCCAGAAGTGCAGGCAACAATGTTGTTTTTTTTCCTGTGAATTTTGTCATCTTGGAATGGCCCCCATAGCTCTCTCACTTGCTCTGGACTGGAAGTGCCCCATTCCTGGGCACAGAAGTCCTCCCAGGGCCCCCTGCTCCAGGGCCCTGAGCCTGATGTGTCCAACTGAGTTACTTTCCTCTATCCCCTGTCTTCCTTCCCCTGCGCTTACTCCTTGACTTTAGTGACCGGACCCTGCTGTGACTTCCTCAGAAGTGTAAAAGAAGCGTGCCTTCCAGAGTCTTGAACACCTGACAGTGTCTTCATTCTACCCTGGGACTTAACTAATGCCTTGGCTGGCTGGGAATTCTGGCCTCTCTGGAGTTCTGGTTTGCAAGTCATTTCCCTTTTGAATTTTGAAGGCTTTGTTTTGTGGCCTTCTAGCTTCTAGATCTACCATGTCAAAGTCCAAAGTCCCTCAGATTTCCTATTTAAATTTGACTTTCCCCTTCCTCTCCGACCTTCCCTAATGGAGGCTCTCCTTGTTTCTGGCTCTGGGAACTTCCATATTTCCTAGCCTTGGGCTGAGTCCATCTTTATCCACTGTCCTGGGGGCCTGATTTAGAAACTTGTGCTCGTTGGTTCTGGGAATGTTCTTGAGAGCTTTCCTTAATGATTCCTCCTCTTTTTCTTCTTTTTTCTCTTTCTCCTCCGCCCTCCCAATTCTTTCGTCTGGAACTTTAATATCTGAATTGGCAGACTGATTCATTGATTTTCTCAGACTGTGTTTTCTTTTCATTCTCTTTTCCTGCCTTTCCTTTGTGGAGCACACCATTCTTGTCTGATGGGTTCAGTGTCTTATTTTATCTCTCCTAAGACATTAATTATAGAATTTGCCTTAAGAGTTCTCTGTGAATGGCCTGTGTTTGATCCAAAATACTTTTTTTCTTTGTTTGTTTTAATTGACCTATTTGGTCTGTGTCTTTAATGTTAGAGACTTTCCTCAGATGTCTGGGAATCCCTAGTTGCTTGATTGCTTTGCAAAAGTAGGGATGGCAGACTTTTAGTTGTAAGGAATTTGAGGGAGCAAAAATAGAGATGCATGTTAAGTCTCCATCTTTGCCTAATCATCCAGTTTTTTATATCTTTCATTTTTCATAATATTAGAAAGAGATTTTTTTAAGAAAAGTAATTGTGGTCTACCTTCCTGAAGGATAAATTAATGACTATAATAATTGCTCTCTCTCTCTCTCTCTTTTTTGGTACTGAGGATCAAACTCACGAATCTTGCACTTGCCAGGCAGTTTAGCTTGTGCCACCAAGCTAAACTCCCAGCCCCTAATAATTACTCTTGACTTTAAAGAAAATCTGCATCTTTTCTTCCTCAGCCCTTAAAGATATGAAAGTTATTCCCCCCCCAAAAAAAAATCTCTATGGCAAAAAATAGCATGAGATTAGTACGTGAATTTGTGACATGTGTAAACCACCTAAAATTGTGAATAGGTTTGGAAACGTTTTCTCCCTCTCTACTCCCACAGTCCTGAATCACCAGCTCGGCTTTCTTGTTCATCATTTCCTGTTGGTGAGCTGCATCTCTTGTCTCCATGGTGATGCCTCACACCACAGGCGAGCAGGGGGCATGTCCAATTCACCCTAGCCTCTTCCTGGCTCCCGCCAGAAGCGAGGTCACTGAAGTTTGACAACCAGTGAATGAATGACATTCTCAAGACCTGCTTCTCCTCTCTTTACATAGCACCACCAGTTGGGGTTTATATGGTGAATGAAAAAGAAACCCTCAAAAACATAAAGGAAATTTACCAAAAAAAGTGGTAAATTCATCATCTTTAGAAAACAAGACATTATTCATTGCTTTATATATATACTTCCACTTTGGCCTCTGACTTCTGCTTCAGAGTGTGCTCACAGAAGAATAGGATGATCATGACCATGGGGCAGCCAAACATCCAGGGAACACTAGTTTAAGATGCAAAGTTTTCCAAGAAAAAGACTATGTGCACAGCAGGCCTATAATACACATGAAGACAGGCTACAAATGAAACCCAGACTTCCTGGTTTGGCATTCAGTGCTCTCTACTCTGTGTCCTTGGGCACCTACAAGCCTTCTAGCAGTTCTCCCTGTCTGAGTTTTGACCTCTTTAATCAGGCTTGTGTGTAGCTACTATAAGAATAATTCTCAGATACTGAGTGTCTCCTGCCCTTCCACTGCCAGTGACCTGACTGTAGACCCTCTTTATCCTTATAATAAATAGTTCTGCCACCTGTAGTGGTATACACCTATAATCCAAGCAGCTCAGGAGGCTGAGGCAGGAAGTTTATAATTTCAAGTTAAGCCTGGGCAACATGGACTTAGTGAGATCATGTTTCAAAAAAATGGGGGGGCGGGCTATGCTGGTAGCTCAGTATAAAGGTTCTGGGTTCAGTTCCCATTACTGGCTACTTCTTTCCCACCAAAGTTCTGCAGCCTAAACTTTAGGACTTCATGAAAACCTGCCACCCTGAGGAGCTTCTGAGCTGCCCTTATCTATACATGCCCCACCCCACCCATGTTTCTCAGATTGCTGACAGCACCCTGTCACCACCAGTATCCAGCACTGATCTGCATATGTGCCTACTCTGGGCCAAGCACCATGCTTCTGTTGCTTTTTTCACATAATTTTCCCATTAGCAGACAAGGAAACTGAGTCACAGAGAAGTGAAGTCACTTGTCCAAGGCCATGGAACTGCTTATGGTAGAGTTGGAACTGGAGCCCAGGCAAACACCCCTTAGGACCTGCTCATCTCCTAAGCCAGGTCCTAAGACCAAGACTCATTTCTCAGGAAGAAGTCCTATGAGTCAGTGACCCTGCATTTGACTCTGTGTTTGTTCATGTGCTGCTGGCTTGCAGCATGGGCTTCCCCCAGCTCTTTTCCCTCCTGTGTCTGCAGTCACACTGATTCTTCCTGAGTCACAGACCCCAAAGCTAGTTCTCCCGTGCAGAGCCTGAGAGCCAGGGCCTGTCAGCAGGCCACTGGCATTCAGGAGCAGGGACTGCACACCCAAGGGACTGCCAGGGCAGAGCGAGCAGGATGGGTGGGCAGTGGCCTGTCCAAGGCCACACCAGAACTGGGATGGGGCTGATGTACAGGATACAGTCAGCTCAGTGCCAGGGGTCAGGGTTGGGTACTCCACCCAGGACAGTCAGAGGGGAAATGATGTCTGCTGGGTAGAGCAGGGAGGAGAGAGCAGGTAAATCCACACTTTGGGGAGGGGGTGGCTGTTCTTCTACCCCCTACCGCCCCAAGTACGAGGCACCCCTGCAGACAATGACAAAAAGAATACCACCCCCTCTTGTTGCTGGTCAAGGATGCACAAGGGGCTGGATGAGCCATGGATGATGAAGGCTAGGCTTGGGTGGTGTCAGCTTCTGCCTGCCCCCTTCCCACCTTTGTGTTTCTGCTAGGTCTCCTTACTGTCTGCAGACAGTCCTTCCCCATGAGCGAAACCACCTTCTCATTCCTCGGCAGAGGAACCTAGATTGACTTCCAAGGTCTCTAGGACTAAAGTCAAACTTCTAACCCTAGAATTCCAGGCCCTCCAGCACTGGAACTCATCAGTCTCCAAAGCCATCTCATTGCCTATTACTGGATCTCAATTGTCCCCTGTATTAGCTTTTCATCACTAGAACCAAGTACCTGACATGGTCACCTTAAAGGAGAAACGTTTTATTTTGGGTCACAATGTCAAAGGTTTCAGTCCATGGGTGGCCAGCTCCAAGGCAGAAAGCATGGCAGAGAGTATAGCAGAGGAAGGGGCTCAGCCATTGTGGGCAGGAAACAGGAAGGAGAGGAAAAGCCAGACAGGAAGAAGGGGGCACGGACAAAAGCACCCACAGTCACACCCCAGCACCCACCTCCAGCCAGGCCTACCTCCTAACTGCAGTTCAGCTGAGAGCTTACCACAGGAGAGGAACTTACCCGCCAGGTTAGAGTCCCATAATCCCAATCACCACCCAGAGGCCGGGCCTCTGAACACTCCAGCCTTTTGGAGAACATTTGAGATTGAACCATGACAATTCCTCTCACTAAAACTTGCCCATCTTTCCCCAAGATACATGTCAGTCACTCCTGCTTTTCCGATGCTAGTAGGCAGTGAAAGGAGCCTGGACATTGCTTTGGCTACTTCCTGTGTGTCCTTGGGCAAGTCATTCAACATCTCTGGACTTGCTATGGGATACTTTAAAGGAGACGATGAGAATCAAACTGTCAGCCACACAGCCAGTGCCTGATAAATAGGATCCATCATACGGTATTCCTGTTGTTTCCCAGTGTGGATGACTCCCACCTCCTTTCCCACCAGACTCATCTCTAAGTACACACCCTGTAGCTGTGCCTGACTGTCTACCCCAGGGGGGCACAAGGACACTCATGAGAGTAGCCAGTGCTTACTGAGGACCTGAATGCCAGGCCCGTTCCAAGTACCCTGCATGTGTGAGCTCGCGTCCTCCCCCCCCCCCACATTCTGTAGAGGAGGGTCCTGAAATGCCTTCTGCTCTATCCAGCCCTGACTCGCCTGCCTCACTCAGGGGCCTCCCAGTGTCAACCAGGGGCTGGGGCTTTTCTCAAGGAGTGGTGCCCCTCCAGGGCAAACGCAGCCCATGGAGAGTCACCACTGTCAGAGAGGCTTGTGCTGAACTCTGCACCCCGGGCAGCAGTCAGATTGCCCTGTGTTGGGCCTGGGCTCTCGCAAGGACATTTTCTCTGCCGGGCCCTCTCCTCTTGGCCTTCCGTGACAGTGCTGTCTTGCTTCTCTGTGGTGCTGTCTTGGCTTGCTGGGGATGCTGTCTCAGAAGACCGCTAAGGAGCTTATAAAGAACAGAAGTTTATTTTTTTGCAGTTCTGCAGGTTGGAAGTGCAGGATTAAGGTGCCAGCAGGAGCACTGTCTGCATCCAAAGTAGTGCCCTCTAGTGGAGGGCAAACAAAGCAGGCAGCCACAGGAAACCTTTTTGTAAAGGGCCGTAAAGAAATGCTCAGTGTTGCTGGCCACTGAAAATTAACACAATACCAAGATTCCATCTCACTCTGGAAAAATGGCCATCATCAAGAAATCAAATAACAACAAATACTGGAAATGGTGTAGGAGAAAAGGAACCCTTTTACATTGTTGGCAATGTGGTGTATACACAGTGGAGTGCTTCTCTGCCACAAAGAAGGATAAACTTGAGTCATTTGTAGGAAAATTTATGGTCTCAGCTTGAAACCATAAAGTTAAGTGAAATAGGCTAGACACACAAGTTTGCAAATATTGCATTGTTTCTCTTATATGAAAAGCCAAAGCATAAATAAAGAGCAAAATAAAAGATAGATAATAGGAGCTAAGGAGGTAGGGCTTTCTCAAATGAGAAAGGGATCAAGAGACAGAAGTAGGGGAGAGGGAGAGGAGGGAAAGGGAAGGAAAAAAAAGAATTGAGATGTGTTGTGTACATGCACCAACTCCACATAAGGAATGTAGAGATTGTGTACTGCAAACGTATACTAATAAGAAAAAGTTCACTGCAAATGCTTGTGAAGATGGGAGAGGAAAGGAACATTTTCTTATTGTCTGTGGAAATGTCTGGGAAACCACTCTGGAAACCAGTATGGAGATTCCTCAAAATACTAAGAATAGCAATTTCATTAGACTGGCTATACCTCTCCTGAGTATATTCCAAAAAGAATTAAAGGCAATCTGCTACAGTGATAGATGCATATGCTTGATGGTAGCAGTGAAACTCATAATAGCTAAGCTCTGGGAACCAGATAAATGGATAAAGAAAATATGGTATTTATATACAATGGAGTATTATTCAGCCATAAATAAGAAAGAAATCATGTCTTTTCAGGAACAAGATGGAACTCAATGCTAAATGAAATACAAGGCTCAGAAGTTAAATATTGCACAATATCTTTTATATGTAAAATATAAATAAAGGAATAAAGGGGGGATGGTAGGAAACAGGCAGACTTTCAGAGATGGGAATGGGATCAGAAGGAAGGGGAAGTAAGGAAGGGGTAAAAAGGTAAAAAATGACTTGTTATCTGCATGTACCAATACCCCCCCATCACTGTCACGCTAATAAAAGAGCTTATTGCAACATAAAGGGCTGTAACCAAGCAAAGTGGCACCCATGGGCGATCAACCCCAGCTCATGGGGAGACGGTAGTTTGATGATAATGGGTCGGAGGCTGATCTGGGTAATTTAACAAAACCAAATACACACATACATATGCACGAGTGTACACATACATACGTATGCACGAGTGTACACACAATTGCGGGCCTTACTTCTACTCCTGGGAGGAGGTGTCCTCGTGGCCTCTTCGTTGACGGTTGTTCCTGTTCATACCTTCACATTGGTGGCCTCTAACTTTGGGCAGCACCAGATCTATCTATCCTTATAGCTGGGGTCCAGGTCATTGCTGTCTCCTTCTGGTGCCAAGTGCCTTATCTGCCCACTTTCCGCAGATGTCTGCATCCTTGGCACCCCACTTCCTGGGTTAACCCCGAGATCGCAAAAGGGGGTTGAGGCAGAGGAACCGCTGCTAACATGATTCTCACGGATCCCTCCCAGGTTAGGGCAGCCACAGCCCCCGCCCAGCTCGAAAGAGGAGACCAGGCCTCTGTAGCTTCCGGAGCTCCCTCTGGGTAGTGCTGAGTCAGCTCTCAGCCACTCCACGGCCCTCCAGACACAGGGGAGGGGCCAGCTCGGGTTCATTAACTTCCTTAAATGTGTTCTGGTTTTTTTTTGAGTTTCCCTGTTGAGGAGCTTGAGATTTCAGATTAATCATCTCCATACACATTTACACTTTTGGCTTTGAAGGGCGAATTTAAATTTCATGACTGAATGATTTCATCCAAAGCTGTCCTTACCAACACTGAAATGATGTCTATGATATGGGGCAAATCACGACAACACTTTGTCCCTCTGGGACCCAGCTTGTGGCTCTTGCATGGCACGGTGGGGAGCTGCAGGCAGGTCCTGGATTGGCACAGCCTTGTCACCCTCAATCTGCTAAAGAAATCTGTATGTGCGCCAGGCGTGGTGGTGCACACTTGCAATCCCAGCACTTGGAGAGGCTGAAGCAGGAGGACTGCAAATTCAAGCTCAGCCTGGAGAATTTAGTGACTTATGTGTCTCAAAATGAAAGGCTAGGAAAGTATTTCAGTATGAAAGCCTTGGGTTCAATCCCTAGTACTAGAAAAAGAAAGAAAGATAAAGGAAGGAGGGAAAGAAAGAAAAGAAGGCAGGAAGGGAAACGGAAAGGAAAGGAGCTAGCTCTGTGTGCTACAGTTACTGCTGCAGTCTCCTCAGCAAATTCCCGCATTTCCTTCCCCCTCTAGGTTTGTCCATAGCCTCTCCCTGGGGCAACAGCAGCTGGCCTGGCTAACTCTTATCTTCCCTTTGGCAGGTACCACGACCAACAGGATGTAACCAGTAACTTTCTGGGTGCCATGTGGCTTATCTCCATCACATTCCTTTCCATTGGTTACGGGGATATGGTGCCCCACACGTACTGTGGGAAAGGTGTCTGCCTTCTCACTGGCATCATGGTGAGTACCTACCTCTGCCTGGGACCCTACCACAGTGTATTGCAAAGAGCAGAGCTCCCTTTCCCACCCCTGTGTGTATGCTCCCTGGACATAAAAGGCAGGTGGGAGCTGGATGCGGCGGTGCATACCTGTAATTCCAATGCTCTGGGAGCTCAGGCAGGAGGTTTGCAAGTGTAAGCCCAGCCTGGATAATTTAGTAACTTAGTGAGATGCAGGCTCAAAATAAAAAATTAAAAAAGCCCTAAAGATGTAGCTCAGTGCAAAGGCCTAGTATCATTGCCAAGACACAAAACATAAAAAAACCAAGGCAGAGGTAAAGTCTGCAGTGGTTTATTCCTTTTCAGTTTCCTTTGTGAGGGTAGGAGGAAGGTACTAGTTCCTGGTAGTTGGTAGTCTGTTTCCTGACAGCCCCAACATGGGCTGAGGGAAGCTGGTAACCACTCTGACCCTTAGTCACTTCTGGCGAGCCTCAGGGCCCGTCCCGTCCCCTAGAGACACTGGTAAGTCTAGTGGGAACTGGAAGGGCCAGGCAGTGGAGACAGCTACGTTCTGGCCAGGTCTAGTGGCTTCTGGGTGCTGACAGGGCCAGCTTTTGCTGTTCCCAGGTATCAGCTTCACTCTTGCGTAGGGAGGTACTGGATTCTGAATGCTGAATCCTTCCCAGTGCTGGTCCTGGCAAGGTCAACCCCACCCCAGTGCCCAGGAGACACACTGCATCCTCCCACAGTGGGTGTCTCCTGTCACAGCCTGCTGGCCCCGCCCCAGCACATGCTCTGGGAGGTACAGACTACTGCCCATGCCAGGGCCATAGGAGCAAACCATGTGGGAAGGAAGTGGGTCTAGAGGCAGAGCAGTGTCTGAGTTTCTGTTGTGGCCTGCATGGTGGCCCTGGACCAGCCTGCAGCTGTCTCTGGTGTCAAGTGGAGCAGGATGGAGGTCCTGCCCCACCCTGTTCAGTGGCTTCTATGAGGCCCACGCAAACTGATTTATGTCAAAGAACATGGGAAACATGGCTAGTTAGTGCTGGGCGTGTCCTCAGTGCCGTTTGTCTCAGAGCTCCTCCTTTGTGGACTAGGAGGCACCCCTTGGCTTTGCTGCACCTTGGGTGCAGGACAGGCAAGCACTACTCTGTGCCCCATCAATGGAATCTTGGGAAGAGCATGGTGGTACAGAAGGGAGATGCTTTTTTCAGAAGAAGAAACAAAGCCTCAAAAGGACGGCACACATTGAGGCCTGGGGTGAGAGTAGAGCAGTATTTGGGGTTGGTTGTGGTGGAGCTGCTCTCTGTTCATCATTTCAGGCCTCCCTGAGCACTTTGCCATCTGTGGTGTGACATCCCTCCCTTCAGAGCTCCTGCCAAAGCCTTTCTCACCTGTGTTCCTGGGGATAGAAAATACCCTCTTTCTGTGAGGGCAGTGGCTCTGCCATTTTATACCTCCCCTAGGCCAGGTCACCCCAAAGGAGAGAAGGTCAATCTAGACACAGCCCTCTCCTGCTTCCAGATGCAAACCCAAGGCAAGTGGGCAGCCCTGATACAATAGCCCTTAGTGACAAACAGCTTAGTACGGGGCGGGGGTAAACCCTGGGTAAGCCTATCGCTTTAGAACAAATAGCTCCTATCAGTTAGTTAGGAGTCTGGCACGGATCCAGCTGTCACCAGGAAACAGGGAAGGATTCTTGCTGCCAGAAAGGGATGAAATGCCACTTGAAGGCCAAAGCCTGCCTTCTGAGAGCCACTCCCGGGGCCTGGGCTTTGGGCCACACCAGCAGGCAGCTTTTAAAAATTCTAGCCATTCAGCACGAGCTGTATCCCAGCTAAGAAGCGACCCATGCCCCAGTTCCTGGCCCCATATTGCCAACAAAGCACACTAGGCCAAAAGACCCCCATCTCACCCCACTCCTATTCTGGGAGTGGTCTCCAGTAGGCGTTTTGTCTCCCAGCATCCCTGTAGCTGTGGGGGCCACAGCACTCCTGGGAAGGGAGTGTCTGCTCCTCGTGGACTGAGGTAGGATCAGGATGGAAAGGACAAACAGGTGAGGGAGCTGACACCCACCTGCCATGTTATGACACAGCACAGGCCTTTCATCTTCTCCTTTTGCACAGAACTTGCTTTCCTGAATATGAACCCCTCCATGTACAGGCCCAGCACAGCTTCCTCTGTTCACTGTCAGGCTCTAACCCACATCAAAGTCAACCCCTGGCTCTGGAAACTTGGTGGCTTTTTTCTATCTGATGTGACTTTGCAGCTGAGTCATCCCTCTTGAGAGGGACACATTGCTGAGCCCTCCCCCCAGCACAATGTATATCCTGATTATTATTGCAAGTGCCTTGATGAAAGGTAGGGCTTCCTGTTTGGTTGCCATGGATACCACGAAGGCCAAGGCAAGGCTTGCTCAGGAAGGGAAAGGAAGGATTTGTGTGTGCAGGCTGCAAATGGTCTTAATCATTGTTTTCTTTTGGCAATCTCAGTAACGGTGTAATTATCAACCATTAGGCAGGATATATAATTGTCTGGACAACTTGACATTGCTGGCATAGACCTGGTGTGTTGAGAGGGTTCACCCACAAACACAGATACACCAAAATTCACTGTCTTTCCATGAGGACTTTTCAGCATGAATTACAATGTAGAAGAGGGGCAGCTGTCCTTACATGGTGTCCTAAATGGGAAATGACCACAAAGCTTTGGCTACTGGGTCCTGAAGACCATCTGGGAGACTGGTAGGGTCCCCAAGTCTGCTGGGACAACTTCAACAGAACTACTTCCTAAAGCAGGCTGTGCCCTGTGGGCCCTGTACAGACACCCTGGGATGTCTGTGGAGACACTGAGCTTTCCCCAGCGGCCTCCTGGGAGAGGGCTCTTTGAGTTGCAACAGGAAAGGGATGACGAGGTAAAAGGTAGCACACATTGGATCATTTTGGGAGGAGACCAAGAGGGCTCGGCGAGACATCTGCTTAATGTTGCTTTTAGATGCGCCGCTCCTGAAACACCTTGGTTTCAGACCAGTTGATGTTATTTTAGTTGTTAATGTGGAATCTGTTGCAGCAACAGAATCCAACTGTAAATCCTCCAGGCTTCTCTCCTCCATTTGTCACTTTCATTTATGTTTTGTTTTATTTTATGCTTCTTTAGTTAAGAACATCTCATACTTTCCCCCTTGGGATCCTTGTTATTCCAGCTTCTAAGACTTTCCAGCTGGAAATATTTCTTGGAAACAAGAAGTGGGAGGAGTGGTGTGGAGGGGTTGGGGTCTAGGTTTGGGTTTAATCTGTGGTTACCTTGGGCATATTCTGCTCTGTTGTATACCTGCTGTCTGTTCACTGGGCACCTCTGCTCCCCACACACCATGCAATGTGACTGTACTGGAGGTCATCCTGTCCCCACCCCATCATAGGAATAGGGTCAAGGAGAGCAGGCCCAAAGAAACCAGTTGGCGTCAGCTGTGATTGAAGACTTAGCATAACTAAGGGTAAAAGGCCAAGTCACAGATGTGTTCCCCAATCTGACCCAGTGGGAATCACGCCAACAGCTGCTTACCCCTGGGTCCCACCCTGTCCTCTCCTCACCACCCCACTGTCTACCACCTAGGGCACAGAGTCCATGTGAGGTCAGCATGAGTTCTCACATGCTACAGTTTACCAGGCCCTGGTCATTTTGTCTCAGGAAATCAAACTGCATCTCAGCCACATCACACAAACACTTCCAGGCAGCTGCCATGGCCCTGTCAGAGAGACAAACTCCTTGAAGTAAGAAAGCCCATCATTCCAAAAGGAATGCAGAAGGAGGTGACCTTTATTCTGCTTGGGAATGAACACAACACATGACAGGGTGTGGCTGTGAACCCCCTTGGCCCTTCCTTTATTACCAAAGAGCCAGAACTGACTATTTGCTACCTTAGGCTCTTGGTTCTTTCTTTCTCATTCTCTGCCCATCAACCCATCCTTCTTTTCTTATTCCATCCTCTGACCTTTGCTGTTTAGGATGTGACACAACATGTTTTCCCTCTCATTCCTTGTCTCTCTCTGTGCCCTCCTCTCTTGCCTTCCGTTTTCTTCTCTCCTCTTCTCACTCCTTCATCCCACACCCTTGCCCCCAGTCACAGACACTCTGAGGACCAGCAGCCTGCATCTCAGCTCTGCCTACCACTCTATGAAGGTTGCTGATGTCTTTGCAAGGTTTCCTGTTACAGGAAATGACCCGGCTAAGGGTCATTATTGGTGCCCTTTCTAATTACAAACAGATGTCAGATTATCTAAGAGAAAAAGAAATTGAGAGTATCCATCGCTATCTATTCAAGTTGGAATTAGGGGTCAAGAAGGCAGCATCCTCTAGAGAAATATCCACAAAGAAGTCTCAACATCTTGAAGTTCCAAGAAGTTGGGAGATACAATCTGGTTTACTTCCCAGCCTCCATATAGAAATTTATCTTTCTCATTAGAAGATAGATGGTTCTTTAATTCAAACACTCTATTTAGAAACCCCCTGTGTTCAATCAACTAGGCTGCAGGCCATGCACAGAACCTTAGGGAATGCCTTTTAGACCCTGAAATTTTGAGATGTTCAAATGGATGATCAAATTCCCAAGGTGGCAAGGTGAGGATGGAAACTCTATTTGGCTGTTGTACCCTCAGCCTTCAGGGATGATGTAGGTGAGATTCTGCAGGGAGATGAGGGAAAACAGCCTGGGAGAACCTTCTCCATCAGATGTTCCATTTTTAACACTGTGATCTGGCCCTCTTTTTGGACTTTCATCCTAATGTACTTTTGGAACTCCATATAAAGGCGAGGATGATCCTGGGCCTGGTAGAGGGGAAGGGAGCACATATCCTCCCTCCAGGACAGCTTCTTTTAAGCTATTTTTTGCTTTTGGAGGGCTGGCTAAATTGATTACAGCTATAGACTAGGCTGTCCAACTGGCCATATCCCCTGAAAATTGGGCACAGAATCTCCTGCAAACTACAGATGCCAAGAAAACACAGCCCTCCTCAAACAAAAGAGGAAAATGAGGTCAGAAAAGGAAAGTTCACACAGACCCAGTTCCTTTCATCTTGCTGTGCTCAGAATGGGTGGTTACCAAATGTAACAAGAAACGCTCAATTATTTTAATAGAAACCCTTGTGGAAAATTAGGAGAAAGTCTCCTCAACTTTAGCCATGCCAAAATTGCATGTGGGCTACCCTTTGTCAGCCAAGGGAAAAGAGAGAAAGAATATCAAGGAGTGGCCAGGGGACTAAGCTACCTGCCGGCTCATTTAAAAGTGGATTACAGTACCTTTAAAAAAGATTCTTGTCCACCTCGCACCCATTTTGTAAGGCCTGATGTGCCAACAGTGTTACTGATGGATTCCTTCAATACAGTGCCTTTAAGCTACTCAACTGAACTCTTCTTTTACTGTTAAAACCTCCTGTTTGGCATCTAGAGGATCCTACTGTTGGCTTTGGTAAGTTCATCATCTCTTGCCATAAGTGGCAGTCAGGTGGTCCCTGTGTGTAGGAAGAGGAGAATCCTCTCCTGCAAAGGACAGGGCTGATTGTCACTACACATAGGAGAACCAGGGGGGTGATTATCTGTCTCCCCCAGTGTTCACAGGCCACTGAGAAGCCCGGGAAAGAGGATGGGCATGTCCACATGGAGAATGTTAGAATGGGCTTCTACTTTATTTGTCCCAGATGGTCAAATGTGCCCCAAAGGATTAGGAGAGAGCTTGAACTGAGCCATTTGGTGGGCCAAATGAACCCTGCTTCTCTGCCTGTCCTCTATGTGCTGTCCTATAAGGGAGCTACCTGTGTATTGTTCTGGGAACTACCAAAGGTCTTAAGTCTTAGATTTAAGCAGAAGTGTTACCATCTTTAAAATTTCTGCATGATGGCAAACTCACAAGCCCATCTGTTGAAAGCAAGAAAGAACCAGCCTTGACTTTCAGGTAAAATGATCTGGCTATGGCACCTGCAGCTGTTGAGTACCAACTATTGTTCCCTGTAGGAGATAAGCTTTGAGAGAAACATGTTGCCTCTTTTAGTTATTTTTGGGAAAACTCATATACCACAGGTACTGTGCCCATACTGCAGTGGATCCCTGACCTGCTTTCCTGCAGGGCCCACTAGCTGGTGCTAGCAGTGGGCTTGGGACACACATGGGGCAGGGAGAGTCTGTGTGTGCCACGCCCTCTGGCTCCTGCTGTACTCACAGCCTGGAGGGGACATGGGATTATTTATGGTTTAATGCTCCAAGTCTCAGCCCTACACAGTAGTAAGAACCAGCGGGAGGCACAAGCCATTGCAGATCCCTTCTGCAAGTTTAGCAAGTTTTTCCAGCCTATGTGGCCTGGGCTTGACCAACCACAGAGCCTATGTCTCTGTGCCACTTGTAGGGGTTGCTCACCAAGGCATGGGCCACGATGAGTTTTCACCTTGCCTCTGAACACTTACCTTTCTAATCTCTTCCCACAGGGTGCAGGCTGCACTGCCCTTGTGGTGGCTGTGGTGGCCCGAAAGCTGGAACTCACCAAAGCAGAGAAGCATGTTCACAACTTTATGATGGACACTCAGCTCACCAAACGGGTAAGATGTCACAAATCTGTGTCTGCAATGGGGGACTTACATCCAGAGTGGAAGCCAGTCAGCCGTGTGGTATGGAGTAGGGCTCTGCTTTTAGATGGAGTGTTGTGGGAGCCACAGGCACAGGCAAACAGCCTCCACCCTGTGGACACCACAGAGTAACATGCTGAGCTCCCATCTCCCATTAAATCACTGTGCATGGTTCAGGCAACCAAATCATTTCCTGATAATTAGATCAATAGTATACCCCTACCTAATGGTGCCAAATAAATCACCCAGCATGATGCACCATTTTTATGTGTGCTAAGGTGTTTTCGTGATTCCCGTTAGGAAAGACAATAAAGAGTCTTAAAACTGTATTATAAAATACGTACATATTTAGATACATAAAAATGTATCTAAATCTAAAGTTTTCTTGAAAAAAAATCATTTAAAATGATCATTCCAGTAGAGCCTTCATTCCTAAATATCATTGTTCATCAAAACATCACCACCCAATGCTCCCCTTTTGTACTTTTAGGACAATGTTTCTCATTTGTACCTTTGTGAAAATGGTTCAGGAGGATGAGAAACAGAAACTATGCAAGAACGGGGAGATCATTTAGCTGCTAACTACCTGACACCCCACTGAATTGTCAGAGCGGAGAAGCCTCATTTCAGAGATGAGAATAAACAGCAGGCCCAGTGAGCCAGGCAGGAGCTGTTTGTTTAATGACAGCTTTTATGGAAGATTCTTTAGAACTGCAGCCTGAACACAGATCAGGAATAGGATGTCCTCCAAGACTTTTCCTGAGCCAGAGACAACCAAAACCCCGTGCTGGGAATCAGCCTCCGTCCTCGCTCTTCCTCCTTTGGGATGCAGGAAGGAAAGGACCCTGCAGCAACCTCTTATTTCCATTTTCGGTTTTTGAAAGCTAGAGAAATATTCAGTGATTAACATTGCAAAGCAGGAAAAAAAAAGTGTTAGAAATAGAGACAAAGGCAGGAAGAGAGAACAAAAAGAGAGTGACAGAGTGGTGAGCAAGCTCTTAGGGAAGGCAGTGGGAGAATGTGCAGTTGCCAAGGCCTCTCCAGTTTCTCAGCAGAATTATTTATGGTGTTTGATTGTTTGGTCTTTGATTACATTTATCGAGTTCTTCAAAGCACAGCCACTGATGTGAAAAGGAACGAGTAAAAGAAAATAATCCTATATTGTTGACATACAAATGCTTGTCTGAGGTACATCGTGCCCCTGAGCTACAAAGAAAACATGGTTCTAAGCATGAAAGTGGCAGCAGTGGATGCTGTCACCAGGGAAAGACCTGCGGGTTCCGCACTGAAACTGCAAGCAGGTTCCTCTCCTGTACCTTTGGTACTAAGCACACCAAAGTCACACCTGGGCTGCAGGATTCCAGAAGCAACTGGAACACCTAAGTGCAAAAATGCTTGCATCTGTTAATCCGGAGAGAAGTTAGTGGCACTGCCAGGGATGGAAGCTGCCTGCAGCAGCAGGGGCGAGGGGTTTTGCCTCCATAACCTTCTCCAAAGTTGTTTACTGGGAGCAGAGACATTAACAGTCTCTTTTTTATTCTGGTTTGCTTTTTAAAACCAAGACTATACTTTGTATTTCATGTTATTCCTTTGTCCTCTCTATTTTTCACCAGGAAATCAGACACCAGAGGAACATAAAGCCAGCTCCCTCACAGGCTAGGAAAATAAATAATTTTTCCACAACATATCTGTAGGAGGAGATGGGGTTGTGGTTGCTAATTTCAATCTCTCAAACATAATTCTCCAAAATCCACTTCAGGTCCACTTACTTGTAGAGAAGCAAGACTGAAAATCATTCCTGCAAATATTTATTGCTTATCCATAAGCACAAGTTACCTTTTTAATCGAATAATATCTCACTCTGCTGAGAACACCGAAACCTGTTGAAATGCCCCTTTAGTGTCTAATTTTTCCTCCAGAGAAATAAACAGTGCAGAAGGAATGGTTCTTCCAGAGAGCGGATTTCCAAAACTGGCAGGACTGGGACTTCCAAAGATTCTTTCATACCCGTAATTGAAATGAAACTGGAATCATTCTGTTCTGCTGTTGTTCAAGTTCACTTTGCCCGGCCCACAAGAGAAGCCCACTTTTCTTCCCTAAAGCTCCTGGCCTATCCTCTATCCTTGACAGCTGGCCCCAAGTCCAGCTGCCAGAGTTCATGGGGAGAGAGAGAGATTATCTTGGTCCATTCATGAATCATAGTGAATTCTCAGAGAAAGCAGATGAGGAAAGAGTTGTCTCTCCCCCACATTGTAGGAACATCATTTGGGCCCAGTGCCCCTGCCCCCAGGAGAGCTCAGAGGGTGCCCAAGATCCCCCAAGGGGAGAGCACATGCAGCAGGCCCAGGTGAGCACCTCCCCTCCACTGATGCTCAGAGTGATCAGTCCTAGGTGAACCAGAGGGAGACGCTGGGTGGACACAATAGCATTTACTACCTAACAGGAAAAGCACCCGTGCACTTAAAAGCCTGTTTCTGTTTCTCATGCAGATATTGATCTACTTAGCTTTGTGCCAGGCTGTTTGCTGGCAATTAATTTCAGTCAGCAAAAGGGCTTGCATTTAACACCACTTTCCTGAATACACAAGGGCCAGCTGTTCAAACCCCTAAAAGATGATGTGGCTGCCTCTCAGCGGCCAAGCTGCTGTGACTGCAGTGTCTGGCGTTTGGGCTGAAATTAAATGTGGGACACAGACTCCATGTTCTGCTGTGTTGCTAGGTGAAGGCTGTGATGATTTAAAACAAAAACAAAACAAAAAAAATATCTAATGTCCTTTCCAATTCCTTAATCCCAAAAACAGGAAATAATTTTGTTTCTGAAAATATAATCTGGTCAAGTCTTCCTTCTGGCCCCGTGAAAACCTTCTGGATGTCTTGAACCTGGCTGTTGTTTTGACTTGGCCACTAGCTAGCCATGTGATTCTGGCCCCGCATCCCATTGCTTTAGCAGTTGCCCCCTATTTTGAGTGGGAGATTGAATTGGATGATAATAACGAGTATCTGTAGGGCACTTCATAGTTCCTATAACAGTCAAATCCATACTGACTGCATGGCCAATCGATAATTATATGGCATTGCTGTGTGACTCGGTTTCTCTATCTGTAAAATGGGAATGAGATCTAGCTCTGTCCGACAGTGGGTTTTGAAGTTCCAGTGAATATGCACAGGACAGCCTTGGACTTGACTTGTGCCTGGTGCCTGGTAAAAGCCAGCTGTTGCCTTCGCCACCAGCTCCACAGCCTCCTTTGGATCTGTTAGCAGCCCTTACAGAAAGGATGTATTTTTCCCATCTTATGAATAATTAAGCATCTGCTCCTAAACTGCTCAATAATTGGCAGAGTCTGCTGATTCACCTACTTTAGAGGTTTGTTCCACACTGTCAAAGGCTGTGTGTGCTGATAGTTCATGGCCCTATCAACATTCAAAGAGACAAGTCCAGTAACGAGGGCTCTGCCAAGGCCATAGTCTTGGCCAAGGCCAGGATAAGGCTCTTCCCTCCTGCTTGTCTTGGTGGCTTTCCATTGTCACCAAACACCTAGGTAAACTGTAGGGATCACGCTCCACGTTACCCACTTTCCCTGCAGAAAGACAGCAGTAACGCATGCTCAGTGCTACCATCCCTCCGGCCTGAGGGTCCCAGAGGGCACTCTCTCCCTGCCTTGCCCCTCCTTGCCCGACATGTACCATCTCCAGCTTCTACTTACCACTGTCAGGCAGGAAGGTACCAGTGGTGGGCAATTAAATAATTTAAAACCATTTTGCAGTGGATTTTTAATGAAAGCAATATTTATGTCATTTAGACATTTTTTTGAGAAGACTTAGCTGTTCTTTTAAAAATATCACTTCAACGCCAATGAAAAAGTATAATCCAACCTTAGTAATAAATTTTTGAAACACACACACAAAAGTTATCAGGCTACAAAACAATGTTTCCTAGACCTTCCCACATGCCGCAGTTTTTACAATGTCCCATCTGTTGATGTCAGTCTGAAGAGGCAGATCTGTGTGCTCCAATTTTATTAAAACCCTTTCTGGCTAGTAACCTGATTTCTCCTAGGCTGGCCTCTTACTTCCAGGCCCTGGGCCTGTGGACCTGTGCCAGGGTGCATAGCTGACAGAAATGGAGATGGTTAATCAAAAATCTGTTGAGCTTATGCTTAATAAGTTTTATCTTACTCTCGCTAATTGCTGAAGATGTCTGTGTTTGGATTAAAACTTTGTCCCCTGCCATCTGGATGCCATCGATATGTCTCAGCTCAGTCGAGAGCAGGGTAATATCAGTGGTTTCCATGTCAACGGATGACAGCGTCATATGTGGAAACGCGTGACTGCAGCATGCGTTGAAGGAGACAGCCTCGGGGAAGAGGCAGCTCCTGGTTCACACCTCAGTATCCTCCCTGGTTTTTAGACACTGCTTTGAAATTATTTTGGTTTTATGCCAATGACATTTACATGAGGAATTGCATTGTAAATGTTTTTGGCCATTTTGGAAAAGAAGAAATGGTCTTGGTATGTATGATTTCCAATCAGTGGGAAAGATATTCCCTCAAAGAGGCTTTTTATAATCACTAGCTCATAAGAAATCTGTTTACTCACTAAATCCAAGAAATGTATCACATACATTAAAAGCAAACTTCAGGTGAGATTAGCACTCTGCCTGCGAGGCCAGGGAGGGCATACATTTATCTATTCAAAGAGTACCTTGGGCCTCAAGGTCTCGCTAAGGCAGCCTATCTAAATATAGCGTTGGCAACAGCAGTTGAGAGGCAGTACTGAAATAATTAAGAAGGCAAGAAGGACTGCCTTTCGACTCCAAGCTCCAGTCTACTGTGTCCAGTACAGGATTAACGAGAGATGAATTTTAATCATCTTTTCTCAGAGTTCTGTGATCTTGATTAAGAAAATAGATCACTGCAGAATTGTCTTCATAGGCGGTAGACTACAGCAAAAAGCAGGGAAGCAGTATAGTAGACCGAGGGCAATGCACCTGATAGCAGCCTGCTTTATTTTACTCCTTAGATCAAGAATGCTGCAGCCAATGTCCTTCGGGAAACATGGCTAATCTATAAACACACAAAGCTGCTAAAGAAGATTGACCATGCCAAAGTCAGAAAGCACCAGAGGAAGTTCCTCCAAGCTATCCACCAGTGAGTATCCAAACAGCCTGGCCGTCAGATGACTAGACTAGGGGGAGGGATTCCTCAAATACCTAGGAGGCACGAAGAAATCCACTTTGTTCTAAGCCGTGGGACTGGGGTGAGGAACTGGGCCCAAGCCAGTCTGCCTACTCACTTACTTCTCCTGCCAGGCTATGGGCAGGCTGCTGCTGTGAAAGGTGAAAACGAGAGCAAGAGCCTCTAAGGGGCCTTGTACACACACACACACACACACACACACACACACACGCAGTTCCTATGTACAGCAACTCAGGAGTACCTTCTGTGATAGAATATGATTTGGGGGGTGGGTGTGGTGGTAGTAGGATTGAACACAGGGCCTTCACCCTGAGCTAAATCCCCTATCTTTTTTTTTTTTTTTTTTTACTGTTTCAAGTTTCGAGACAGGACATCACTAAGGCTGGGCTGGAACTTGTGATCCTCCTGCCTCAGCCTCCCAGAGTACTGGGATTACAGGCAATGCAATGCCACACCCAGAGAGGAATGCAATTATTTTTTAAGTATAGTAAAAATGCAAAGGATCAAAACATTCATTCTGATCTGAGGTGTGGGGAAACACTGGAAAGCTGAGGAGAGGGTACAAGCACAGCCTAAGCAAAGGAAAGAAACAGGCAAAGGGTCTGAGAATGGCAGGTAAACAGAGCGACTGAAGTTGAGCATGACAACTTGATGGAGACGAGAGTTTGCTTTCCGTGGGCCCTGACAAAGCTTTGTGTCTTTCAGTTGCTCTTCATGTTCAGGTCCCAGGCTAAGGTCTAACTCAGGTGAAGTGACAGGGCCGTGGCATCTGCCAGTGGGGTTAACTCTTAGTGTGGACTTGCAGGATCTAGCTGTTCCCTCTCCCCCACAGACTGAGGAGTGTGAAGATGGAACAGAGGAAATTGAGCGACCAGGCCAACACTCTGGTGGACCTTTCCAAGGTGAGGGGCAGTCTGAAGATGCTTTAGAGTTCCCAGGCAGCGAACTGGACTTCTCCACTGCTCCTGCAGACACCTGACTATGTCCAAAGTGCACAGTGCAGAACCAGGAAAGTGAAGAACAGCACCTCCTTGGTTAAAAAATAATATTGGTTTAAAAAAGGTTTGAGTTTTTGATGCTTATAGTCTATGGTGTGTTGTTTAAAACTTGGCATTTGTTTCTTTTTATTTATTTATTTATTTTTATTGGTACCAGGGATCGAACTCACGACTGCCTGCTTGCAAGGCAGGTGCTTATGCCGCGGCATTTGTTTCTTAAACTAAGTGGTTCAGGAATGCCCTTGCTTGGAACTAATTAGCTGTCCTACTGAGTCTTTTCAGTGTGTGGTTTTATTAGCTGTGCACAGAGGAGCTCCTAAGGACCAGCTGAGCTGCACAGGGGCAAAGCACCTTAATGAGGGCCGAATGGTGCAATGGCTGGGCTAACAGCCTGGGTTCCATCTAACAGGACCCTTCCTGTTTGGTGCTATAATTGGAAATGTATTTTCCTGCATCTTCCAATCCCTACAACCCTAATTTTCTAGCCCCAAATTGGTGGATCAGGGGGATGGTGCATTCCTTTGCTTCTTAAGAAGTGAACATGAAGATCCCAGGAAGAGAGGCCTCCTTTGAGTGCTCAAGGGTTTAAGCTCACTATCACATGGTCATTCTGTGTTTCTGGCACTGAACTCCCAGGAGCACTTAAAGAAACTTGCTCCATTTGCAGATGACTTCGGTAAAGGGAGTGGGCAGAGCAGAGTCAGCACCACCGCAGAGAGGCCCCCCTCCTCACTGCTTCCCATAGAATCTGAGTCTCAAGTGCATAGCCCATGACCAGGCTGGCAGAACATTCCAGCAGATGCCAATTATTATAATGGAACCCATTCCCTGGGAAAACAAGAGTAACTCCCTCTGGCCAATTAAGCACCATTTGAAAAGAGGGTGCAATCAAAAACTACTGATTGTTGGGCCACGTGCAGGTGCCTTGTTCAATAGAGGGATCAACACAAAGAGAATGGCCTCTAGGCCTGTGAGGACTTTAATCAGGGATTAAGTGGCTCAGCACAGCTGGGGAGAAGTCCTACTGCCTGTGTGCCTTGGAGGGGCATTTCAGGTAGAGTGCAGGGTTCCTGGGAGCCTGGGTGCCCACACACAAGGTGGTGAGTACAGTCAGGACAGGATGTGAACAGAACACTGGTGTGCAGGAAAGAACCCTGGGGGGTCTCGTGGAGGAACACATTCTGAAGATATAAGGGAGTCTCCTCCCAGCACAGCATCAGAGTAGACATGTGGTCTGACTTCAGGAAGGGACTGCTTAGAACAGGACCTAGCAAGCCTCCAGAGGTGTTCTGCACCATTTTTCATATCTCCTGCTCAAGTGCCTGACTCAATTCTCATTCATCCTCTGTCTCTGTCTCTGTCTCTGTCTCTCTCTGTTTCTTTGTCTCTCTCATTCTTCCTCTCTCCATCCACCTCTTATTTGTCTTATTTCTAGATTCTCAGATGAGATGAGATGAGATGAGATGAGATGAGATGAGATGATTGGTCAGTTTGGGTCATGTGCCCACCCTTGGACCAATCAGCTATGACCAGGAAGAGGTTGAAAGGCAGAGAGCTAGGAGTGTACTCGGTGCACTTGAGGAATGGCCCAGTGAAATTCCTAAGATATGATTTTTAGGAGTAGCATTATTTTCCCGCTCATCTAGCAGGGCACATTGTGGCTGATGTTCACAAGAATATTAGGTACCTTCTACTTTCAAGCTTACATTTCTGCAGTGCCACCCACAGCCTCTCAGAGTAAAGGGACCCAGCAGAGCTAACTGGGTGGTGCACAAAGCCCAGTAAGCTGGAAAAATGCTCTTATGAATTGGACGAAGGAGCCAACCACATAACCAGGGGAGCAAGTTACCTGGAAAGAAAAAGTATAGAGCAAAGCATTAAGAAGAGACTCAGAGCTACTATGGGGTACATGGCATAAAACCTAGGGAAGAGATGAACTCTGACATCCTATAGTCTTTGTCTCTTCCCCCCAGGAGACCTGCCCAAGGTGCTGGCAGCAGCTTAGCATATTTCACATTGGGCCATGTTCCCCCTGGCATCCTGTCACCAAGCAACGGAACAGGGGAAGGCAACAGAACACTGTGCTAGCTCCTTTTTCTTTTTTTGTGTTTTACCCTCCCAACCCACCACCTTCCCACCCCTGCCCTTCAGTCTCCCCCCATTAAGTATGTGGCACGTGGCCTCCAAATATTATATTCTAGATTGAAAAGCTATTTTACATGGTGACAGAGCTGGGAGGGCTTGGATATTTTACCTGATTGCTTCAATTTCTTCAAATGAAATGTCAAAGTAATTCCTACCATCTGAGGCTCAGGTGATCAAATAAGGTGATATCTGCAAAAATGCTTTGGAAACTCTAAAGGTTTTGCACATGATAATACTGATTTTGAATATAGATGAAGAAACCAGAATCCAAAGGAACAGAGTGACCATCTCAAGGTCAGGGTCTAAACCCAGGGCCTGGACCTCAAGTCCAGAGCTCAGCAGGATACCCTGTGGAAGAAGAATCTGGTCTTATACATTCTGGGAAGAATTGCACCTTGAGGAGGCTTTGTGAATGTTAATTAACAAAGGACAGACTTTGACTTCTAAAGTCACCTCTGGCAATGGTGGAGCCAATGGGAGAGCAGCCCAGTGAATTCCAGTTGGCAAGATTTTGCTACATTTCAAATACTCTCTTCCTATTTCTCTCTAGCTTCTCATTTTCTCCCATCTTCTACTCCCCCCCCCACCTTTTCACCTTATTTCCTGCTCCTTGGGCCCCCAGGGCACCCATGGTTTTACCCTCTGCTAGAATAACCTGATATTTCAGGTGAAATAGGATCAATGTCACTGGCAGATCCCCCAAAGGCCAAAGCTGTCTAGTATCTTAGGGTAGGGGCATCAACTGCCAGCCTCGAGGTCTGCATTGCTGCCCCTGGAGTCTCCTTCCTGAACCCCTGGGAGTGTGAAGACTCCGGTGAATCTGTCCCCCAAGTTAGAGGTATAGAGCCAGAATAGCATTTGATAAATTTCTGGGAGAAATAAGACTATCTCATAGACTGGAATTCTGAAGATCAGCACAGGGGATCCAAAGATGTATGGGGACACAGCACTGGTAAAAGGTGGAGCCCCTGGTACCATGAAGTGGTGTTGGATGCAAGAAGTCAATTGGGGCTCACCCTTGAGACAATACCTGTCAGGAGTGTGGGAAACATAACTGGTCTGAAGAGCATCTGAACCATAGTACAGTCAACCGGGATGTGGAAATATCTTAGCCAGGTTGGGGGGATCCTTTGGGGATGTTCCAAACTGTGGCCACATGGGTCAGGCAGGGAAGGACTGGACCTTAGCAAGATAGCTCGCTGTGGCTGAGAGCCCTGCCTTGGGAGGTAATGACATTTCACATTCTGGCTGCTGTGTTGAAAATGGCAGGGTTGGTGGAGCACTATAACTCATAAGTAGCTGTAGTTATTATTAACTCCAATTTGATAAGGAAGCAAGGTGGCCTGATAGAGGGTACATTAATAGTGAGCTGTGGACTTCTACCTCCTGAACCCCGGCCTGCTACTTCTAAGTCTGTGGTGCTGGCCCTTTGCACCTCAGCACTCTCTTGTTAGTTGTTAAAGGCCACATCTCCAACAATATGGGTCAGAACTCACTTCTTTTAAGAAAAAAGTGTCATTTCTTTTCCTACATACATATTTCCTATTAAAATATATAATCAACACCAATCACTTTTGTAATAAGAAAAACAAACATCTCTGGAAAGTAACCCGTATCTCCTTCCTTGACCGCAGCTGACCTAGCTGGAGTGGAGTCACTCCTCTGTGAAGCACTAGGAGCTTCCTGTCTTCCATGGCAAACTCCTCTGTGACTGTCTGTCCCCTCCCATCTCCTCACACAGATGCAGAACGTCATGTATGACCTAATCACAGAACTCAACGATCGCAGTGAGGACCTGGAGAAACAGATCGGCAGCCTAGAGTCCAAGCTGGAGCACCTTACGGCCAGCTTCAATTCCTTGCCCCTGCTCATCGCAGACACCCTCCGCCAGCAACAGCAGCAGCTCCTGACTGCCATCCTGGAGGCCCGAGGTGTGAGCGTGGCAGTGGGGACCACCCATGCCCCCATCTCTGACAGCCCGATTGGTGTCAGCTCCACCTCCTTCCCGACCCCATATACAAGTTCAAGCAGTTGCTAAATAAAACTCCCCACTCCAGAAGCGTTAACCATAGGTCTTAAGATGCAAATCAACTCTCTCCTGGTCGATTTACCACCATGGAACTCTCAGACCAGAGACTAGAGAGAAGCAAGACCCAGCGAATTAGCTAACTCACGTTCATTCGGCGTGCTTGGTTCGAGATGCCTTGAAACCAGAAATCTAATCTCTGTTTAGGTGCCTCTACTTGGGAGCAGGAAGAGGACATGACAGGAAGCGACACCTCTGGCAGGGCCCTTGCTGCACGGTTGGTGGAGAACAGAAATCCACGCTCAATCTCAGGTCTTCACATGGGGGTGGGGAGGGGATATACTGAGGCAGCCAGCTGTGGTGCCGCCTGGAAGAGGGGCCGCTGTGAGAGGGTGGGGTCAGGCTGGGGCACCTCAGCACACCTTTCTCCTTTCTTGTTGTCTAAGGAAGCCTCTGGGTGACAAAAGTAAAAGAACTGCCCACAACTTGCCAAAACAGACATACCCAATTTAGAATGAGAACAAGCCAGATTTCCCGTCCTATGTTAATACCCACAGAAACCTGTGTGTTTGCAAATGCGTGCAAGCTCATACACGTGCACATCCCACATTTGGTCCAGGTCCTTTCTTGAGATCAACCCAAATAAAATGGGACCTGGTGCCTTTTCCTGCACACAGTAGGCAGTCTCTAACTTGGGTCGAGTTGGCTTGCATCTCAGTGTGGGATGCATTTGGTTCAGGTAGTTAACTAGTAACAGCCACCTTCTGAGCTTTATTGAAGATGCAGGTCCCTTCCAACACAGTACAGGTTGCTTTACCCTGGATACACACTATGTGTTATTTGAAGTGAATGCTGAGCAAAATTGTTGGCATTCTGGAGGGATAAGCAAGCTTCTAAAAATAACAGATCTTGCAGAGTTTTCTTCTTACATCTAAACAAGCTGTGTTTTGAGGGACCATGTGCACAGGTATATATATGCGAGGGAGGGGAACAGAGCATGCACAAGCAGGGGCAACCCAATGACATGACCAGGAATAGAAGTGTTGTCTGGGATTTGCTGAGCTGTATCCACCCAGTGACAGACATTAGGAGTACAAAAGGGCCAGGTGCCCACTGGTGAGCTGCTAAGCTTGGAGGAGGATAGAGTGGCCTGTGTGGTCCCTTCTACCTGATCTGAAGTCACCTCAAAGGGAAATCTAGTGAGAACATAGCCCCAAAGGAAACCTTGTGGGTAAGATAAAAGAGATTTGCAGACTGTTCCTACTATGCCATGTTAATCTTGGTGCAAAAATTATTCCCATATGTCTCAAACTCCAGGAGACTCCAAAAACAAGACAGAGCATAGTGACAGGCACTGAAAATCTTTTTCATTGCTCCGTAATCTGACTACACATTGCATTTGTGATGTGAAGCCCATCACGTTAGTCATCACTTTTCACAATCTGAGGTGTTTGACCTCTGCTTCTGGGAAAGTAAATGGTACTGTATGAAATATTTCATCTGTTTAGGGTAACACAAAGGGGTGTTACTTGCATAAGATTGTCATTCTGGGTTTAGTTTTGCACCAAAACATCATGGGCATTCTCAAGGTGGTGCCTTGCTGTGCAGACTTTTCCTCTGCAGTGCTGGGTCCGGTCCTCTAGGGATGAAGGAATCACTGGCCTGTTAGGTAGATAACCACTACCTAAAACGAGGGCCTCTCTTTTGGGAAGATCTGGTCTGTTGCTAACCTCTTCTTTGTGTCTTTCAATTGATTTTGTTTTGTTTGCTTGTTTGGCAGTGCTGGGGATGCTCGCACATGCCAGGCAAGTGCTCTACCACTGAGCTGCACCCCGATCCGCTGCTGCTGTTTTAATCTTCTTAATGGTTTACTCTTGGTAATTCCCCAGAACATTTTCATTAGTTTTTGTTTTTTGCATACCAGAGATGCCACACCTGCTGTTGGCTTTTTATTTTTATACTCATTCTTTTACTATTAATTATCTGAAAGATTCTCCCTTCCTTTTTTTTCCTTTTCTTTCCAAGAATGGTGCTTCTGTGTGAGCAGATGTATAAACAGATGAAATAGTCATGCAGTTTCCTTGTGGCATTACCTCCATTTCACAAAGCCCCCTGATTGGTCCTCCTGAGTACGCCAATCTTGATCATTTAATGTCTGTCCTCAACCACTGACACCTGCTCACCTCTTCCATTCTGCTCCACCTTGTGCTGTGTGCACACACACATATGTATGGGTGTGGCCATGGGCATATGCACACGTAGAGATTTAGCCTTCCTTTCAATTAATGACATGCAAGATTCCACCACCTGCTGGGTTGGTGGAGCTCACCTGTAATCCCAGCACTGAGGCAGGAGGATTGCTATGTGTTTGAGGCTAGCCTGTGCTACAAAATGAGTTTAAGGCCAGCCTGAACTGCATAGTGAAAACCTGTCTTAAAAAAGAAAAAGAAAAAAAAATAAAGGGAAAAAAAGATTTGCCCACCACTCCTTCTTCCTGAAAGTGTGCACAGATTATTATTTGCCCATCATGGTCTGTGGATAATTCTTTAGCCCATTATTGATGCTCTCACTAGGTGAACACTGAAGACCAAGTTAGCAGCAACCAGTTGAGGGAGTTTTGGGAGCTGTTTCCAGTAGCAGTGCCCACTGGCATCACAGAGATACACGGGCATTTGTAGCATGACTTGACCTATTGGTAGTGCAATAGCTATGAATGGTTTCTATCATTGGCAAGACTACTCACTCTTCAAGAAATAAGTGACTGAATCTGCATGTTGATTCTGTAATGGTAAATGGGATTCTATTTCTCTGTACTAGTATTTCAGCTTTATGTGGGGAAGTTACAATTCTCTTGCAAATATAATCAACTCTTAATGACCTAGGTATCGATTATCCTGGATGTAACTCACCTGGATTTTCTTTTGACCTCAGCATCACAGTCAGAGGGGAAAGGAGACAGGAGTCTAATGCCATGCCTACTTATACTTTATTTGCAAGTTTGGTAGTGGAGGAGGTTTAATTTTCTACTTAAGGATGGGCCACATAGGCTTGGGATGTAACTCAGTGATGTGGTACCTACCTAGCAAGTGTGAGGCTCTGTCCAGCAAACATGAGTTTGATTAGTGGTATCAAAAAAGGAGGAGAAAAAGACCAAGACCTTCCCCCAAAACAAGCAGATGAAAAATCTAATGGGCTATGTGTGAAAACTATTAATCATGGTAACCTCATTCCAGTACTGAACTACTTAATTCTGCCCACTCCTAGAAGGCCGGCCCAGTGGCAGAGCTCCTCCTATAATCTTTCTGATGATACAGTGGCAGGTCAAAGCACTCTAATATTCCCCAAGCTATCTACACACTTGAATTAGAAATACAGAGCCACCCCCTCATCGCTTAAGCCATATTATAGCTTCATGTACTGTAAAGTCAGGGACGTACTGTGATATTTTAATACCACTAATCTCAGTGGAATTTGAGGAAATAGCAGCAGTTGGTAAATTATACCAGACTAGAAGCTCACTCCTCCTTAGATTGAAGTCCAAATAAAAATCTGCACCTTTGGATTAAAGGCCACATACGTGTGATCATCATCAATAAATTGTCATAAAGTGTTTATGAACTGTTCTTGTCATCTTCCAAATATATAACCTCATGACATTATATCTATAGAAATGCTTAATACAATCCAAAAGAACAAGAGGAGGTCAACCCTGAGTCACCACTGACTGCCTGACTTCAGCAGGGACCAGTGGTCTGACAGCCTCATAAATTAGGAGCTGTAGACTGTGCACAGGAGAATAAATACTAAAATGCTGAGCAAGTGCAAGTTCTTGTGATTATTAAGGCCAAGAAGGAATATCATTGAGAGATAATGACTTTATTATACTTGAGGATTTCCCCCTTACATTTTAAGTGATATTCTGTGAATAAGTCATGCAAAAGAACAATATTAGGGATTAAAAAAAAACCACAATAAATAAAAATCTAAATCTGGATCCACATCTTTGGATCCTCAGCTTCTCTGTACTTAAAATGAAGGTAATATTAATATTAGTAATTACAAAATATTCAGTAGAGGGGAAAAATGAAATCACTATTGTCACCAACAGCAGCTTGGACTGGCCAACTAGGCCACACTTTGCTGCTACATTTGAATGCAGTCCGTAATTACCAAAAAGTCATTATGAAATGTCAGATGGGCCGCAGAGTCAGCAGGGAGGAATATGGGTGTGGGATGAGCACATAGTTCCAGAACCTCCTTCCTCCTCCAGAGTGTAATTATGTAAACAGTGCACTCCCAGTTAGGAATCAGTTTCCTCACGAAGGAAACGGCCTTGTCGTGATCACAGGACCCCATCTGAGACACTGTGAAGTCATTGCACCACCACTAGGTTATTGTTCTTTTACTGCTTTAAATCCTAAGATATGTCCCCAGTTTTATAGAGTCATTGTATTTCCTGGAAAGTTGCTAGAAGCAGATTGAGAATCCATTAGCAGTCATTTTGTTGACTGTGGCATTTGGTTTCAGTACCTTAGACAGCTACTGTGACTTCCTGGTAAGCACGGGCCAGTCCCTTCTCTCCCCCTGCAGTCAGTCGGCTTGATAGCACCCTGGATGGTATCTGTTCTTCCTCCACGGCCCCCAAAGTAAACGTTTGGAGAGTTTGGGGTCACTTGTACCACTGAGAAAGTATTATCGGGATAGCAATATTAACTGTCTGCCTGTGGCGGTAGGAGGAGTGTGCCAGGATGCATGAATAGAAATTAACTTCAAACTCCTGTCAGAAAGTAATGTGTAGGTTCTTTCTGAAATAGACTACAGCTTATTAGAAAGCACTGAATCCAAAGTATATAGAAACATACAGATAGAGAAAATATAACTGTGATGTTTTTGTCTTACATCATTACTGGAAACACCCACACATGAACTGGAGTTCCCTCTGAATGAAACCAATGTCAAATCTTCAACGTATGACCTCCAACCCTAGGTGCCAAGTGCCCAGCGACAGTTGTTTACACACCTGAGACACGTATTCTGGTAGCTGTGATCTTGGGCCTGGACATACAGAAGAGACGTCGTGACCAATCAAGCTGGTGGAGAAAAAGCACAAAATTCAACATCAACCTATAGTGAGGACCCCAAAGAGATACTGACAATTCTGGCAAAAAAAAAAAAAAAAAAAAAACTATGAATCTGATTGGACAAGGCAACATCCAGCTTCCCACAAGAAGGACTGGGAATAAATGGCATTCCCGAACTGTATTTGGTCTTTGAATCCCAATCAGGACAGATCCACCTTCATCGTATATGGGTTTTGGTGGTGCGACAACTCGATTTTGGTCCCAGGCTCTCCATTCTGCACTGGCCACAAAAGAAAAAGAAAGTGACAGGATATTAAGGAAATATTTCGATGGCAGACTCAGAGACTGAAGTGTTCATATTCCGGTTCGGATGAGCTTCAATATGAATTTGCATCTTGCCTCTGCGCTGCTTGCTATTTTTTAATGATAGGAGAAAGCATAACAGTTTATTTTAAATATGAAATATATTGCTATATTATAAAGTATATTGTAACTTTCAATTAACATTTTGTATTAAACTAGTCTTAGCAGGTCCAGTGTCAGCCTGCTCTCCCAACAACTGTTTCTGAGTACACATCACTGTCAGAGGTAGCCTGGGGTTTACCTGGCCTGGGGTCCCTATCAACAGCCATACTCTCATTCTCCAAGAGCTGGCTATAAGTGACAAAAAAGAAAACACTATTACAAGCTTGGGAGAACAATTCTACCCTAAATTCTGTCAAGCCATTTCAGAAGAGATATTTAAAAGCCATTTCTCCTTTGTGGCTGTGCATAGCCTGTTTAATAAAAGGGCAGATTCTTTCCACATAAATGCAAAGGCCCCATCCTATTCCACTCCACAAATTAGGTCTCTAACTCAGTCAACAAGTTTTCCTTTCCAGGGTTGGCATCAAGTATAAGGAAGGGTCCTGATTTCCTGTGACTCAAAATACAGTACTTGAAATTCTAAGCATTAAGCATTTCTCTATGGAAGAGTGGGGGCAGGATCAGCAGTCCACTCAGGCAGGGCTGGAGGAGAACCCAGCATGCAGATGTGCTTTTCTGAGCTGGCAGCACTCCAGAGGGAGCAAGGTGGCTGCATGTTTATCACTTCATGTGGAGCCCAGCTCCCAAGGGAATGATGGAAGGAGGGGGCAGGATATGCATGGGAGAGCCAAGCTTCCTTTGCTATTACTCTACCTTTGCTGGGAAAAAATCATTTCAATTGAGATGTATTCTTTATGGCAAAATCAAGCAACTCCTGAAATCCATTCCCCTCCTTCTCCATATAGTGGCCTAGCACATATGCAGAATTTCCCTGTTCTCTCCTTTGAATGACCAGGGCCTTATCTCTGGAAGAAAACGATGTGTTCATTAAGAACCAAGGTTCCCTACAGACAAAGTAGCATCAGAGTAGATTTAACCAAGGCTTTGTGTCTGTTCCCTTCACAAACTCTAACAGATAGTACAGACAGTAAAAAACAGATTTTCTCCTGGGAAAAAGGTCTGGAATCCTGTCAAATTTCAAAGTATTTAAGTTTTGAGCTTCAATTCTCTCTCTCTCTCTCTCTCTCTCTCTCTCTCTCTCTCTCTCTCTCTCAAGACAGGGTCTTACTATGTAGTTCACACTTGTACTCAATATTTAGTCCACACTGGCCTCAAACTAGAGGTGACCCTCCTGCCTCAGCCTGAGATACAAGCATGTGCCACCACACCAGGATCTTTGAGCTTCAATTCTTTTATTCATTGAACCAATCAAGGCTTGGGTCTCTGTGGCATTAGTTACGTCACCTGAAAGAGAAAGACCTAAGTGCCCAGTTTCAGTCTGCAGGTCAACACTCTCTTGTGCACAGGCCATGTTCTGTGGAGCTAAGTTCTCCCAGCATCTATATTTCCCTGTATGGTAGGCTGAGCTCCATTAAAGGCTCAGAACTCTGGGGCGCCTGTTTTCAGTAGGTTCCTTACTCACTGGGTAATGGAAATTAGCTAATTCTCAATTTGTAATTGACTGATGAAATGTACTAGTGGTAATCGATTTGTTTCTTAACACTTTGCTAGCACTAAATGGAACTCTCTTTTGGCTTTTCTTTCTAGCACCTCTCAGACCAAGACATTTACATTTATAGAGAACAATTATTTTCTGACCTTTCCCACAAAGTCGTTATTCATCTAAAATCAGGGAAGCCAATTCAGTTTCAGACTTGGGAAAGCAGACCTCTGCGCGGTAATTCAGGTATATTGCTATGTGGTAATCCTTGCTCCACAATGTATGGTCTGCAGACCCCAGCATTAGCATCTCCTGAAAACTTGCTAGAAATGAAGAATCCCAGACCCCACACCAAACATGCTTAACGAGAACTGGCATTTTAACAAACCCCTAGGTGATCTGTACACTCAGTAAATGTTGAGACACCGCAAAGGTAACTGACTTCATTAATCAGAGAGTTAAACCAATTCTTCCTTGAGTCTCATTTACCAAATTATTTGATGGCTGAAAGGTCCTGTTGGTCATAAGGATAGAGATGAACGGATCTTAAAATCCATTTGAAGTCATATAGCTGGGATGATGTATATGAAATATAGTGAAGTCGACATGGGAAGTCTTATTCTAATTTGTCAAGTGCTTCCTGATTTGTCCTGAGCCCCCTCAAAGCCCTTTTTAGATTTTCCATTTTAGCCACTATGAGTAGGGCCACAGGAGGCAGAACCTTGGGGGCCAGTCCCCTGAATAAAAAAACCACACAGTCTCCATTCAGAATAGTGCAGAAATAGCTGTGTTCCTGATCCCTGGGTTCCTTTCCCGATCAGCACAGTGTCCTACCAGTGTCCTACTCTCAAGGAACTAGCAGAAGAAATATTCCAATCATCCAGAAATACTCCTAATTTCTTCTTAAGCCCATTCCCTTATTTATTATGCCAGCCAAGATGGGAAGGAAAGATGTGAATTCTAATGTTGGCATTGTAAATCGATATGTACCCAGAAACAGTTATGTTCTAAATTAATGGCTTTAACCTGTTCATTGTAAAAAGTGCCTTGGACTTCAATCTAAAGAGGTCAGTATAAATATATATATGTGTGTGTGATGTGTATGTAGGCAAATATTTACAGATTCATACATACATAGGTGCACACACTTATACCTGCACATTCATACACAATAGACATAAATATATAAATGCTTCGTAATATATCATATTGCTATTCATAGCTCCATTTCTTGTCTGGTTCTATGTTTATTTGTTTAGTGAGATTTTTACATAGAGAGGTTCTATTCAGGACATTGATGTATTTTTTGTTTGTTTTTTTACTTTTTATTAAAAAGGTAAAGGATATTTAAAAAAAAAAAGTCAAGTGCCTGAAGGTTTTGAATGGAGTTGTGGTAAATTTTCTCATGTCACCAAAGAAGAAACTGAGTTTTCCTTTGTTAAACACGTTTTGGTTTCAGTGACTTTGTTTTCCTTTGATGTGAGTGTATGAAAGTGGGGAGAGAGATTTTGTGACTTGCAGTGGGACCCGTTCCTGTGGTCTCCGCAAGGCAACAGCAAAGATTTGTCCAGTCGAGGACCAATTTCCTTCCCACACCAGCATCAGAAGGGCCTGGCCCTCTATGTAGGTGTGGCTTGGTTGTTACTGTTAGCATGTTCCTTGCTAAAACCATGCAGACACCGCCCTGGGGTGGGCTGTGGATCACCTTAACAGTGGCTTCCTTCAGTGACACACACACAGGAGGCGAACTGGGTGTGCCTGCACCAGGTGGGAACCTGTGTCTAGGCAGGCTGGCAGAGGGCCTGAGCGGACTCTGCAATGATGTAATTGCCTGTATGAATCAGCCTCTTTCTAGGTTAGCAGTAGGTCTCTTCTTTCAGTAGTGTGACAATTTGTGATAAACCAACTCTCCCGGGTTAGGAGTGGCCACAGCTCCAGGGAGAGTTGCTAGGTTTCCATTACTTTGCTCATGAACTCAAGGATGCGTTCCCTACCTTTACAAACCTGTTCACTCTGCTTAGTTTCCCGCCTCTGCGGAAAGATACTCACAGCTGCCAGGGTTAAGTCAGAGAGGTAAAGGCCTTGTGACAGGGTTGCTCAGAAGAGACACTGCACAGTGTCAGGGGGCCAGAAAAACAATATAGTCCCCAGACTTCAGGCACATTTGTGGAGTCAGGGGTGGGAAGGCCCAGAATCCAAAGGATGGAAAGGAAGTCCCCTAAATGGAGACTTGGAACCTCTCACTTTCATCCTTATGTTTTCCTCTTAGCTCTAGATAAAAGCCACTACCCATAATGCAACTTAGGTGCTTTGGGAAAGAATATCTAATACTTGGGACTTTTTCCATGTTGGTGGACCTAAAACATTTTTCAAAAAATATATCAAGCTGTATTTCTCCTATGATTCATTGTTGAAAGCTCTCTTCCAAAAATTCCTTATGAATAAATATCTTTATCAACTCAGTGGTTATTAAATAATCATAATTTACATTTACAAACAGTATCACCTTTCATCTAAAGACCTCAAAAGTCAGTTAATTAGTTGCCACCTTACCAGGTAGATGACAGGTACTATTCCCATTATTCTGGGAGAAAATTGGGCCATGGAAAATTGAACAACAAGTGATTCATCTAAGACAGGAGATAAATTGAAAAAAATATAACTTAGCACATTTTGGAGTGATCAGAAACTTGGAGCCTGGAGGTCCACTGGGGGTTACTACTGGGTGGGGGGGATCTTGGCTGTGTGTTGATCATGTATGTGCTGACCAGGCCAAAGGCGTTTGGTATATGAGTGGGGGCGATTTGGGGGTTTGGGGTCTGCATGGTAGACTGAATTGTCTTTGTGCAGACAACTGGGCATGTGGCACTGAAGGGGCTCAGTCTGTGGCCTTCCTTGCTCTCCCCGAACTGAAGCTGGAGAGGACGCACATCTGCACATCTTGGTAAATGCCAATACCATGTCATAGCACTGATAAAAACAAGAGGGACTGACCTAACACCAAAAACTGGAGAGGTGGGTGGCTGAGTTCCTTTCATCCCACATTCTCCCTCTGCTGTGTTAAAGGGGACCCTTGCCTGCTTCCTGCTGCCCTCCTGCACCTGAGCATAATGTCTTTCTTTGGCCTTAGCTATGGGAAAAGACAGAGGGAGGACCATACTGCCAGTTTTCAGAAAAAAGTTAAACATTTAAAATAACACATTGTCGTGGCTAGCAGTGGTATCATTAGGCCTAACTGAAAAATAGGGTAACCTGCCATTATACCCATTTGTATTATATTAAATCAGTAAATAAAACATCGTCTCCCCATTTTAAAGAAATTTTGACCCATTATTAAATTATATGAAAACTGGGAAAACAGGCCATTAGAATGCAAAGGTGGGCCCAGTTCTTCAAAAATGGGTAATTCTGTGAAATTCAGAACCCTGAAATGCTGAGTAACAGCACCCCCTGCAGGTCAGCAGAAATAGAGGAGGAGCCTTCTTCAAGCACCCTGGAAGACATTTGTGTCTGTCAAAAGCCACTGGCACTGGCACTAACTAAGGAGCAGAGGAGAAAGGCAGCCCCCACCTTGCCTTACACATAGGCGCTGAGGCCCAAGAGAAGTGACTTGCCTGAAATCAGAAGGGAAAGTGGGAGCAGAACACAGACTGTGTCTTGGGAAAAGTCTCGGCAGTATGATAAGCCCAAGCCCACCCAGAGAGCCCCATGCTCTCCCTGAATGCACCCTCACTGTTGATTTTGCAAACATTAGGCTAAGAAGGCTCACAGACACACAGGCTTGCATGCACACACATACATGTACCATGTAATCCCATAAAAAACTAAGATGTGCATACTGTGAGTGGTTAAATCAATCCTGTATTTTTTATTCCAGAGGTATTTTCAAAGTTATCTGTTTTTAGTTTAAAGAGTTTAGCACTATTATTGCAAAGCCACAAGAACCCCTACTGGTTAGAAAACATTAAATTAGGTTATTAAAATGATGCAATTTTATATCTAGCATTACAGTGGATTATGCTAATGGCAGTCAAGGTTATTAATCTTCATTGCAGTTACCACTGCAAATAGTACAGAAAGATTAGCCAAAATTAATTTTTTTGCATCATGAATTTGAAATCCACACTTTATTGTTTCTGGAGACAAGTTACACTTAATAACATCTCTTAAATGCACCCCTGCCCCCTGGAAAAACAACAGGGGAAAACAGAGGCAATACACTACCTCTGTCTACATGTAGGCAGATTCCTCCTTTCTCAGGTAAGGCTGCTTCTCCAGTCTGTTCTGCCTCCTACTTTCAAACACTGGGATATCAGTTAAATGCAATCAAGTATTTCTTAAGAAAGAATTCAGAAAGCAGTGGGGCACCCACACTGTAGTCACTCATCAAGGGAAATGTCAGATCTTCGGCAGGCCTGTAAGATGTGACTCAAGTGCCCTTTTTTGCAAACACCCTCCTCACCTCCCACCTCTTGGAATGAGAAGGTAGCTTAGCCTGAGCTTTGGAATTAGGCAAATTCCTGGCAAATTTACTGGTAGGATTTCTTATAGAATTTCTCTAAGAATAACAACTTGTCTGCTTCTTTGACTTGAAAATTTGGGGCCACAGGATCCTTTTTAATTTCAGTTCAAATGAGAAACCGTTCACTTGGCATTGTCCAAACGCAGACAAGAGGAATTCACATCTTCAGTTCTCTCTTGGGAGACATGGTTTGAGAAAAAGATACAAGATATCCATCCAATAGCTTCACAAGATCTGCCTCCCAATTCTTGGGCAGTGGTACACAGATGGTGTGTGTATGTGTGTGTGTGTGTGTGTGTGTGTGAATTCACTATTCCATGTCTGTGCTGTGGACTGCTTCTGGTGGGTTGTGGCAGGTTCAAGGGATGGGTACATGACCCAGGCCAGGCCAACAATAGCAAGGGTCCCAGAAGTCAGGGCTTGAGCCGGAGCTGCTGGAAGGGACCCTTTTCCCTGCAAAAGTGTACGGGAAGGATGTGGCAGGGACCACACCACATGGTCATTCGGTTTCATGAATAGAGAGGATGGGGTCGACAGAGGGCCCCTCTGTCAAACATTGCGGGTGAAATCAAGACCACCAAGGGCCCAGGGGAGAGACTGAAAATTGGGGACCATGTCCTTTAGACATATGTATATATATATATATAAAATCACCCCTAGTTAGTTTCTGACACAGAGATCCTGAATCCCTGGTACTTTCCCGAGTGAAAGGAGCATCTTTTATTCTGGCCTTTGTCCCTGATTCCCAGCACAGAGCTTCTAAGTTTCTCGTAACTTCCTGGGTGACAGCAGTGTCTTCTGTTGTGATGAGGTGACTTCTGCTGGGCACATTGATTGCTTCAGGATAGGGCGTTCTCATGCAAAGATCAAGCCACAGTGAGATGCTGGAACATTCGGTCTCCACCCCAAACTTGGGGAAGAGGCAAAGACTGAGACTGAGTAACTGACCGTGCCTACACAATGAGACCTCCATTAAACCTCAAACAATGGAGTCAGGAGGGCATCAGGAATGGCGAACATGTCCACACGCCGGGGAGGTGGTGTACTCAGTTTCATTGGGTAGGAACCCTTGCTCTAGGCACTCTTCAGGACCTCACTGCGGTCAACCCTTCACCTGTCTGTACATCATATCCTTTATAATATCCTTTACAACAAACCAATAAACACAAATTCCTGAGCTCCGTAGGCCATCCTAGTGAAGTATTTAAAGCTGGTAGTTCCACCTACTTGGGAGGCTGAGGCAGGAGGATTGCTTGAGCCCATGAGTGTGAGAATAGCCTGGGAAACATAGTGAGAAAAAGGGAAGATATCTATCCAATAGCTTTACAAAAAATTAATTACATAAACAAACAAAAAAAAAATGATCAGACCTGCAGAGGGAGTTGTGGGAACCGCCAATTTGTAACTGCATAATCAGAAGTAAGGTCTGGGACTTGTGTCTGGCATGTGAAATGAGGGTGTTTTGTGAGCCTCTAAGTGGTGGAGTCTGTGCTAACCTCAGGTAGTTAGTGTCACAGTTGAATGAATGTGTCAAATACCTAGTTGACGCCTAGAGAATGAAAGAATTGGTTGGTGATGCTGGGAAGCACTCTCCTTGGTGACATCCTTGAAACCAATGAATCTTCTAGGGTGACTTTATATGGAAGCCATTTGGAGTTGAATTTCTATGGCATCCAGCGTAAAGGGTCTTGGAAGACAAGAACTGAAGTTCTTCTGGGCTTGTCCAGTCTCCCAGGGGGATAAACATGTCTGGCACTTAAAAAGTTTAAAACATAAAAATGAAATAAAAAAATAAAAATAAAAATAAAAGGGGGGGGGGCTGGGGATTTAGCTCAGCGGCATAAGCGCCTGCCTTGAAGCAGGCAGTCGTGAGTTCGATCCCTGGTACCGATAAAAACAAAAGACAAAAAAAAAGAAAGAAAGAAATAAAATAACAAAACTGGGCTATTGAAATTGACTCTAGAACATACTGTGACCTCCAGGGTAGGAGGGTGATGGAGGTGAAAGAACCCTGCATGAGTCTGTTAAGTGAACAACAGGGCTTAAATGAGAGGCCTGAAGCAAGAATATCTGCGTATTAGGAGCAGAAGAAAAGTGATCAAGGACCTTTATTACTGCTACGAGATACCTGGGACTGTAATTTAAAATGAACAGGAATTCACTGGCCCACAGTTTTGGAGACTAAAAATTCCATGAGCAAGGAGTGGGCACCTGGCAAAGGCCTGATGCAGGCCTTTTTGGTCACCATCCTATGGTGCAGCCAACAAGCCTTTCTTAGGACCAGCTTTAATTCACACAAGGGTGGGTCCTCAGGCCCTCAGCGCGGCCCCTCGGGCCCAGCTCCCAACACCAGTGCATGGGGCTGGGGTGAGACTCCAGCAGGTGCTTCGTGTGACACATTCAAACCATCACCAGAGCATTTGGAAGGAAGGTAAACAAACACTGGTAAGGACAGAGATCGATCAGTGAAATTACAAAGTAATTAACAATATAATTGAAATGCAGCCTGTAACTTCCAAACTAGTAGAGGTTTAAACAATAAGAAAAAACAATTCGCTCAAAAGAAGTAAGACAGGGCTGGGATATAGCTCAGCCGCGCAGCACCTGCCTGGCAAGCACGAGGTCTTGAGTTTGATTCCTGTACCAAAAATTAAATAAACAGATAAATGAATAAGAAAGTAAAACAGGAAGTGGAAAAACATAGAAAATTTGGGACAAATTGAAAGAACAGAACAAAATGGTGTATATATATCTGAATATTTCAATAATGACAATGTAAGTTATAGGCTGTATCAAAAGAAAAGGATTGTCAGGCCAAATATTTTAGTTTATTTTTTTTTAAAATGTTCTAAATTGTCCAACTAAATGCTATTTACAAAAGCTACACCTAAAACATTAGATAGGAAAACCTGGCTGGGCCTAATGCGTTATCCTTTAACCCCAGTGCTCTGTCTGAGGCAGGCTGATTAAAAGCTTGAGCCTGGTCTGGGCAACATAGTAATTTAGTGAGGTCTAGTCTCAAAGTTTAAAAAACATTTTTTTTCAAAGGACTGAGCATGTTGCTTAGTGCATAAGTTCTGGGTTCAATTCATAGTACCAGGAAAAAGAAAAGAAAGGAAACGAAAATAAAATTGGAAATGCAAATCTTAAAAAGATACAAATACGTTCTCTTAAAGGAGCATAGCTAGCCAAGTATGGTGGCACATGTGTAATCCCGGCATTTGGGAGGCTGAGGTACAAGGACTATTGCAAGTTCAAGCCCAGGCTGGGTTAGAAAATGACTCAAGGCCAGCCTAAACTGCATAGTGAGACCCTGTCTCAAAAAGACAAAAAAGAAAAAAAATATAGCTACATAAACACCAAGTAAAGAAAAAAAAAACCTGTATTAAAAGATATTGAGTTCAAAAAAATATACCAATTCTAAATTCATAAAATATTGCTTAATAACTGTCAGCAAAATACATACATCAAATATTTTATAGAACAACAAAATAAAGAAATTCACAATCACAGTAAGAAGTCCAAAGATATCTCTCTGAGTCAATAATAATCAAGCAAACAAAAAGAAATCTGAAAGAATATAGGAAATTTGGGTACCAAAATCATTATAAAGTCTATAGTACACATTTTTCATAAAACATGTAATATGATCAATTAATGAACCTTAAACAGTTAAACAAAATTTAAAGGAATGGTACCATATAAACAAAATTCTCCAACTACATTATGTGTTAAGAATCAGTACAACAAAAAATTGTAACTAAAAAATCCTTTGAAAATTAAGAAACGTAAACAATGCATGAATCAAAGAATAAATCATAATACATAATAAATCAAAATATATAAAATATATAAAACAAAACATTAATGAAAATTCTACATTTCAAAATGAGTTGGATGAAACAAAGAAATGTAAAAATAACATAATGGTTCCAAAGAAAATAGAATGGACAAATAGCGGCAAAGGCAAGAACAGAAATAATTAAATGAGTCAGGTGTGGTGGCACACACCTGTAATCCTAGTACTCAGGAGGCTGAGGCAGGAAGATCATTGCAAGTTCAACCAGCCTAGGCTACAAAGTGAGCTTAAGGCCAGCCCAAACTTCACAGTGCAACCCTGTCTCAAAAACATAAAAAACCTCACATACACAAAAAGGAAAGAATTAAATGGAAATATGTGTATTTACTAGAGCAGATTTTTAAAGAGTCAAAAGTGTTCCTTTGACAACCACAGTAGAATGGAGCACAAGTGTTCCTTTGACAACCACAGTAGAATGTAGCAAGACTAAACAAGATATAGGAAGAAAGAGAGAAAGAGAGACAAGAAAAATAAAAATAAATGCAAAAATATCCATGTTTAGGGTTATAAAGACATTTATTCTTTTTTTTAAAAAGTCTGAAAACTTAACACAAGGCCATTAAAACTCCAAACAGAGGTGTGTGTGTGTACAAAGTTTACATCAAAGCAAAAGATGCCTTGCCATTTATGAAGAACAGCAAAGTAAAGGGATTTGCCTTATCATACCTCAAGAATGTTTGTCTGGAGAGCCTGGTAGTTCCAGCATTCTGGAAGGCTGAGGCAGGAGGATCAAAAGTTCAAGCTCAGTCCAAGCAAGAGGAATATTATGCACACAGGAAAACAAAGTAAAAGACCCATAGCCATGTGCATCAGCTATGAAGAAGAAACGAGTTGAACAAGAATACATGCAGTATATCCCAGTGAGATGACATTCAAAACCAGGCAAAACTAAACAACATGCTATTAAAGATGCTTCACACATTGGTGTGACCTGAGGGAGGAAGGCGGTGGATCTGGGAGGAATGCCAGAGAAATTCTAAGCACCTGACAGTGTCCTGGTTGTCTATTACAGTGACAGTACCTGGACGGTCATTTCATTCTTCTGTGCAGAGACTGGTTTACTCTTTTATATGCTTGTCCTGCTTTGCATTTTAAGAATTTCTTAAAGCAGCAGGGCCTCCAAATGCAAGGCTTTCCATGTAGCCCAGCACACCTGCTTGGCACAGAGCGTGGCAGGAACACAGCGTAGTGGGAGACTTTGTCCAGCCTCTAGGGAAGCAGGCAAAGCAGTGCGTGTCTGTGTGTGGGTTTGGTACTGAGGATGAGCCCAGACCTTCACACTGAACTACATCTCCAGCCCTTTTTATTTCTTGAGACAGGCTCACGGAGTTGCCCAGACTCAATTTTCCTGCCTCAGCCTCCCAGAACGCTGGAATTACAGGTGTATACTACCACACCCAGCTCATTTTGAATTTTGGAAAACAAAAGCCCCGCCCAGATATGAAATCTACACATCTTCATATAGGAGCAGAAATTTATCTGCTCCCGTAGAGCACCTTGACCTTGCACAGAACCTAAACTGAGGAGGAGACACAGTCCTTACACATTCCCACAGAGAGTAAGAGTCCTGGTAGGACGATCCTCCGGAACCAAACAGCTTAAGTACTCAATAGCTGGACTTCGAGTTCACTGTACCAGGCTTCCTAACACAGATACTTACTGGCTAGTAAGCCCCTATGAAGAAAAGAACTCTGAACCTCTGTAGCCATGTCTGCAAAATAGGAATAATAACCGTTCTCTTGCAAGGGCATAGCCAGGGAGATTGAATGCAGTAACATAGGTGATGTCACCTTGCCTGGCACAGGTTTACCCAGCTGATTGCTAGCTTTGTGTTTTCCCAGAGGAAGCTCACTTTCTGTACACGTCCCTTCGCAGCTCAGCTCCTCCTGTTCTGGTCTCCGCCTCCCTCACTCCCCCTGACGCTCACAGCGTGAAGCGCAGAGGGCTGGAAATCCCAACGCACTGTCCCCAGGGCCCCTTGCCACCCCAGGAGTCTGTGCATACATATCCTGCTCAGTGATTAAAAGAGGCTTTCCTGAGCCACAGCAGCACTGACAGCTCTTGCAACCCTCAAGGACTCCTAGAACTGACGCTATTCCCTCTCGATCTGATTTCACTGAGACTGCATTTCCCAAAGAAGAGCATTCAGAGTGCTCAGGAAATGGGGCTTTGCCAATGAGGACGCTGGCGACCCTCTCTTTCCCACCACACACCCTCACCACAGGCAGGCGCTGTGGTTGGGCCTTTGTGCCCTGCGCTGTGAAAATATTTCTTCTTTCTCCTTTTTCTTACTAAATAAGGAAAGTCAGCAAAATAACAGCCACTCACAGTGCATCTCATTTCCAACCATCTACTCTCTTCCCTTAGGGAAAGCCCTAGAGAGCTTCTGGCTAAATGCGTCCTAATTTGTGATCATCTTCCTCCTAGTGTTTATTTGCCTTTGATGTCAAAAATATGGAATTTAAAAATATGAGATAAAAAAATCTTGATTCAAATGATGATCTACCCTGCTCTAAGCGTCCCCGCGGGCGCTCCCTGTCTGTAGGAGGAAGTCCAAATTTCTCAGGTGTCATTTCCCAGCCCCAAGCCGCATGCCCTGGGCCCTCCCCACCCCGCCCCTCCCTATGCCCCTCCCCGCCCTTCCCTGTGCCCCGCCCCTCCCCGCCCCGCCCCATGTCCCTCCCCGCCCCGCCCCGCCCTATGCCCCTCCCCACCCCTCCCCATGTCCCTCCCCGCCCCGCCCCGCCCTATGCCCCTCCTTTCCTCTTCAGTTCCGCATGTCCTTGCATGCATAGCAATTGGATTTCATGAACTTGTTCATAATCTTTGATTCCTTATGGCTCTGCACAAGTTGTTCTGCCACCTGGGTAGCAACCTGGAAAGCCTGACATCTTTCAAGACTCACCTCTGTAAAGCCCTTCCCAACGCACCCCACTGAACACAGCTACCATTTATACAGGCACTCACCGGTCCCACCGAGTACTCTAAAAATACATGTTCCTAGGTCTCCTTCTAGGAGACTATGAAGTCAGAATCTCGGAGCTGCAACAGCATGTGTCGCGAGGCACAGTCACAGGTGAGAGGCTGCACTGGCCGGGGAGCAGCTGAGACCGTGGGGCTGAGAGCCAGATACTCTGGCTTTGAAGCCCAGCTCTGCTGCCAGCCCTCTGCTAGCCTGGCCTTTGGCAGGTGTCTCACTTCTTCTCTAAGTCTACACAGCAGGGATGCAGATGAGGACAGAAGTGTCTGCTTCCTGGAGTTGCTGAGAGGTTGCAACCACTTACTATAGAAAGAGTGCGCGGCCCATAGTACGTGCTCAGTAAATGGTAGCTATTAGCTTGTCTCTCTAGCATTCATTTCAAATAACCCTAAGATATTTTACAGTGTGGTTTCTGAGGCTCAGCGATATAAAGTAGACTGGAATTGCATCCAGGTCTGCCTAACCTCAGAGACTCTGTCCACTTCAACAATTGTGTTGTGCTTTGTGTCTGATAGGGACTCACTCGGGAACAGCTTTATCTTTTGAGTCAAGGGCCACTTGACAGCCAGTGGTGGGAGGACCCATGTCTTGTAAGTCATTATATCCTGGATACTTATTACAATAAATTTCATCTCGTAGGCAGCTAAAATATGAATGAAAAAAGATGTGAAGGACAGTCTATCAAGCAACAGCACACCAAGAGTACCCAAGCTGCTCCTTAGGCCTGGAGCCATAGCACACAACAGCTTGGGAGGGCATCTTTACACGTGCTCTCTCTTCTGGACCCCCTGGAATCCTGTGAAGGCTGTTGCTATGCCTAAAGATGAGAAAACTGCAGCAGATAAATTGCTTGATTTTTTTCATTCTTTCATATATATATATATATATATATATATATATATAGAGAGAGAGAGAGAGAGAGAGAGAGATAATATTTTCTTTCTATTTGTCTTTTAATATGGTAAGCTACTTCCAAATCTTCTATGAAAGTAGTGTCTTGGTTCAGGCTGCTCTAACAAAAATATCATAGGCTGGGCGGCTTAAACAGCAGAAATGTGTTTCTCATCATTCTGGAGGCTAGGAAGTCCAACGTTCCCATCAAAGACCCTTTTCCTGGGTCATGGATAGGTGCCTTCTTGCTTTATCCTGGAGGAGAGGGAAGAGAAAGAGAACAAGGGGGAGATCTTTTTCATGTCTCTTCTTATAAGGGCACTAATCCTATTCATCAGGGCTCCATCCTTGTGATCCAACTCCCAAAATCTCCATTTCCAGATACCATCATACTGGGGATTAGTCTCAACCTGTAAATAGGGTGTGTATGGGGGGGGGTGTTCAGACCTAACAAAGTTTTCTTATTGATGTTGTTTTTATTCAAGTTTACCTCCTTGAGCCAGTCGTGGTGCACACCTGCAATCCCAGCACTTGGGAGGCTGAGGCAGGAGCACTGCTGTGAGTTTGAGGCCAGCCTGAACTGCATAGTGAGACTCTGTCTCAAACAAACAAACAAACAAATAAACAAATTAACTTCCTTGGTGAAACACTGGGATTCTTATTTGCTAATGCTTTGTAATGAAATTTAAAATGTAGCTACCATGGAGTTTATCTTTAGAAAAGTTTTAGGAATATTTGCTTGTTTGTTCGTTTGAAAGTAGCCACATTAAATGTGTGAGTTGTGGGCACTTCACCCACCCAATGGGGCCGCATAGATGGCCGAGAGAGCAGCAAGAGCACCTGAACTCATGAAGAGAACTCATTCTCTGAAGGGTGGAAGTCAGGTGAGCACAGCTCCCACTGGCTGAGAGAGCAGTGATGGCCTCCATGTGGGCTAGAAACAGCCCAAGGCTCCTGTCCTGCCTAGCCCTGGTGTGCTCTGTGCTGCAGGGGCCGGTGTTACAGTTCAGCTACTGGTGAAGAGTGCAGAACCAGGGCAGGTCTTCCACCATCAGATTCCCAACCTCCACACCACCAAGTCTCCTTGCTAAGTATTGTTTTGTGCTTTGTCTGGTGCTATCATTTGAATCTCAAATGTCCACCAAAGGCCTGTGTGCTGAAGGCTTAGTCCCTAAACCATGATGGAGTTGGGACTGGTGAAACCTCTGGGAACTGGAGTCAAGAAGTTAGGTCACTGTGGACACAGTGAGAGGAAGTTGGGTCATTGATTGGGAACATTCCCTTGAAGGGGATATTGGGACCTGCAACCTCCACCCCACCCCTGACCCCTTGCCAGCTGTCACGAGTTGAGCAACTTCCTTGCCATGCACTCCTCCCGTGATACACTGTGCTGCCATTGCCAAGCAACTACAAATCGAAACCTCTAAAACCAGGAGCCAAAACTTTTTTTTATGTTGACTATTTCAGGTTATTTTGTTATAGTAACACAAAGCAAACTAACACATCTAAGTTTTTCTGTTTCTGGTCATTCTTTTACAACATTCTGTTTCCCCAATGCTTCCATTTTCCCTGTAGGCTCCTACCCTCTACGAGTTGGAAGGTACACATTACACGCGTGAATGAGCTAAGGCCCAACCCTTGACCTATGACTCTCCAGTAAGCTGGGTGGCAAGGAGTAGGCTGCTTGGGTACATGAGGCTTCTTAGTCTTGGGCCTCCCAGTGCAGTCTGATCCACACTCCTTGATCCCAGTGCCCTGACAGATAAGCCACTGCTAAGGGAACTACCTGCCTCGCAGACAGAGCTACTTCTCTTTAAACGCCTAGTTATAATCACTTTCAAGGAAGAAGGTAAGTGAAAACACTTGGAACCCCTTAGTTGTGGGGCAGGCTCTGGACATTCAGTGTGTTTCTCTTTGGAGACAGCCACTCCAGGCAGCGGATGAAACACATCTGGGCCTAACAGGCCAGCAGGGCTGAGATCCTCTGTAAATGCAAAGGACCCCCAGCTTGCCCACCTCTGTCCCCCAACCCCCCAAGGCCTCTCCGGCTGCATTTTAAAGCCTCTTCAGTTTGGACCAACAGGTGTGACTGCAAAGGAGAAACAGGAGGAAGCAACAGTCTAGCCAAAGGGAGGAACATTTGATTCAGCCAGGCTGGAAGCTATGGTTGCCTCTCTTCGCATTCTCCTCCATATCCTAGCTCTTCATCACAAATATTTAGAATAAAATCCATCTTTGCTGCTGACAGATCAAGTTTCATTTTTTATGTAAGATGAGGGTGGGGTATTGTGTTGGAGGAAGTTGTGCCTGGGTAGTAAATATAGAACAGATCTTCAATATCCCCCCAGGCTGACACATGGGGAACTCAGTGATGCTGTGGCTACAGCCAGATCATTAATTCTCTGATTCACTGCGAGAGACAGCCCACCAGCTTTGATTTCCTTATTTATTTCCATAGACAAAGTGTGTCCTCTCTTCATGGCAAGTTAATGGGTTTCATAATTACTTACTTCTGCCTTATTTTCACATTGTATTTCAGTTTCAGAGTTGGAATTTGGTGAGTGAAATACCTATAACATCAATATTTTATTTCCAATGACATTTCAATTTTAAATGAATAGCACAAACAATCATGTCTCCTTGCATACAAGTATACCTGGTTATTCCCGCTCGGCAATTTTCTTCATTATTTTCAAACCAGAGGAACTGCAAAAATGAATTATTATTGCTAAACTCTTAAAAATTAAAAGCATCATACTGCCCATTGGGCGTTGTTTTGTATGTTTTGGAATCATACGTTTCAGAGAAATATTGAGTCCTTTCTTCAAGAAGATTCAGCAGGCAAAGGAAGGGTTTGCTATCAGACTGACGGCCTTACCTTCCAGCCCTCTGCTTACTAGGGTGAGCCATCATGCAACTTGTTTAAGTTTTTATTTTTTGTGTAATATGGAGAAGCTAACTCAGCACTAACTCAGTATACTTGCCAAGTGTTTTACCCCTGAGCTACACCCTCACCCCCAAATTACTTAAGCTTCTGAAGCTGTTTCCTCATCTGCAAAATGCAGATGCTAATAATTACTGATGTCAAAGTGCTGCTAAGGAATAAATAAATGTGATTGTTTAAAGCAGTCATTGTTCAAAGCAGCATCAGCAAAATCTGAAATGTACATAAGAAGGCCCTAATCTAGGCCTATCAAAAGCCTGGGGGTGGGACCCAGAGTCTGTTTTAATCTGTCCCTCCAGGGGACGATGAGGCTAATGCAAGGTTGAGAAGCCCTGATTTAAAGCACAGAGCATGCAGCAGGTGCTCAAGAGTTCTTTCTTCCTCACTGCCTTTAAATCACCCCGGTAACCCTTTGCATCTACTAACTTGCACATGAAATGAGCCAGCAGCATCAGCCTACTTGCACACTTGTGGCTACCATGAATCTGGCCCTAGCGAGCCTGATGACGGTGGGTGTTGACCATCTAAAACCATCCTATACTTTGCCTCAAAGGGTACATCATCCACGTAGCACGCTGAAGGGAGGACAGGCAAATACACCGTGCATTATTTAATGGGGGTTCCCTAAGAGGAGGAGACCGGAGTCCCATTTTCATTTCAGGAAAAATCAGGTCTTTGCAATTCCCAGAGCTGGGCCTTAGTGGGGCTGGAGCTGTAACTAACTGCTGCCATCCTGTGGGCAGAACGGGACACTGGCTGACGCCCCAGTCCACCACAGCACGCCAGATCCCAGTGGGGGCCAGGCAGGGATGAAGGAGCAGCTTCCTGCCGAGGGCCCTGCCCTGAGCTTTCAGAGCCTTGAATAGAGCCCCAGGGAATGGGGTGCTGTCTCAAGTGCTGAAAAGGCTATTTAAATACAAAATCTGTTATCTGAAGGCAGCAAAGAATTTATAATCTATTAATAAAATTTCACAGAACAACAAATACAGATTTTTTTAAAAATAAGAAACTGAAAATTAAGAGTGATTTTAAAAATGCTACGCATAGGCTCAGTTTCTAATTCTATTCTCCTAATGGAGAAATCATGAAATAGGTTCATTTCTTCCTCTGTTAACAGATGCTCTGTAGAGTTCCCATTGATAAATCAATGTTCTCATCTGTATCTGTTCATGCTGTATGATTTAATATTCTGGGAAGGTACCTCATTTTAACAGAAAATACCACCCTTTGAGCAAATGCAATTAGCTGAATTCTACATACACCTAATTCAGTCTTTTAGAAAAGTAAAAATTATTTACCCCTCTACCACTACAAATTGGTGAGCAATGGGGCATATAAAAAAGACACAGGGAACACCTTTGTGGAATGATATGTCGCTCAATTGCAGAATTGAAAATAAAGCCAATGAAAATAATTTTTTAAAAAAGATAGGGAACCTAGAGCCAGGTGTGGTAATATCTGCCTAACATCATACCAGAACTCAGAGGGCTGAGGTAGGAGGATTGTTATGAGTTCGATACCAGTCTGGGCTAAAAAGTGAACTCAACGCCAGCCTGAACAGCAGAGTGAGACCCTGTCTTGAAAAGACAAAGAAATAAAAAGGGAGCCTAATATGAAACCATTCCCAGTGGCAAAATTAGGGTATCAAAATAAATCATGTAACTGATTATACTCCATTGAATAAAACAGAAAACATGGGTCTAGGAATAAATTGGAAGTTTGATGAGTATGACATTTCCCATAGTTTTTAAATTCTACTCCTCAAAACATTAATTGCAAAGGGGGAAAGAGCACCTTTACAGTGAACAGTGGGACCATGCAGTCAGTAATGGGACAAGTCCGACTCTGGTCCCACCCAGTAGCTCATAGGGTCCAGTGGGGATGCAGTATCACTCTCAAACATGTGCAAGTGGAATCCATCATGAGGAACCAGCATAAACTCAAAGTGAGAGATGCTTTACAAGATAACCTGTCAGGAAAGCCCAAGAAAGCTTGAGAAACTGTTCCAGACCAAAGGAGAGCAAAGGCTTAAGAGCTAAGTACACCGTATGATAATGAACTAGATTCTTCAGTTGTACAGATTCTTAATGGGACAAGAGGCAACACTTGAGAGGGGTCTGAGTGGTGGTAGTAGTTACATATTGATATTAATTTCCTGGTATCAATGATGCATTATGGTTATATAAGAGATGGTCCTTATTGGTAGGAATTGCATACTAAATCACTGATGGGGAGCCTTTTATAGGCGAGTGCCCAAATTGCAATTATTCATCACAAAGTGCCTACACTGCAATTAAGCCTGAATAATGAGGTTATACATTAATATATTTTGTCTTAAAAGAAAAACAAATAGCACATGTGCCATAGGTTCGCCACCACTGAACTAAGCCATCTGGAGAATAACTGATTGACAACTTACTATGCAGTGGAAGGGGGCTCCTTGTACTAGTCACTTATCTATAAATCTGTGATTTTATTTTAAATTTTTTTTAAAAGAAAGACTAAACAAAACAGAAAATAGAAATGATACGCACATTCAGAGGAAAAAAATAAACAGTAAGAAATCACTAGTTGATGTTTACATATGGTCGTTTTACAAATAGTTGTTCAAGATACAAAAATAGAACATGTAAAGTGGGAATTCAAAGAGCGAGACTGCAAACAGTTCTGTTCAACTGTCCAACAAAAACTTAGTAACATGGTTGTCAATCCTATACACTTAAACATGCATGCAGCTATCCATATCTTCATTTATGTTTAGATTAAACAAACTAAAGCAGGTTAAAATCATTCTGAACAAAGAATAATAGTATTGCTGGATTTCACATCATGACACTCCGTGATCAGCACTGGGTACTGCAGTATCTTTTTGTAAAAATTTAATTTAAAGAAACATTAAGCAGGGGGCTGGGGATTTAGCTCAGCGGCATAAGCACCTGCCTTGTAAGCAGGCTGTCGTGAGTTCAATCCCCGGTACCAATTTAAAAAAAAAAAAAAGACTAAACAAAACAAAAAATGAGTAGAAATAATACATAATTTCAAAGAAAAAAATAAACAGTAAGAAATCACTAGTTGATAATTACAGATTGTCTTCTTACAAGTAGTTATTCAAGATACTAAAGTGGAACATATAAAGTGGGGATTCAAACAGTGAGACTGCAACCAGTTCTGTTCAACCAGTTCTGTTCAACTATCGCTGTATGTATTGTCGCTGTTGTATTGTTTTCTTATTTTTAAAAAGAATTCCCTTTCATACTCCCACACTGCAAAATTGTCCTCCAGTTTGGATAATCTATTCTTAGTTTCTTTCAAGCTGATTTGCCATCTTTCCATAGAGTTTTTGATTTCCTGGTTATCAATCCTATACACTTAAACATACATGCAGTTATCCATATCTTCAATTATATTGAGGTTGAACAAAACCAAGCAGGCTAATATCACTCTGAACAAAGAATAATACTATTGCTGGGTTTCACATTATGACACTCCAGGATCAGCACTGGGTATTTTAGTGTCTCTTTTTCTTCAAAGTATCTGTTCATTTCATCATGTGTCATAAGATCAGTTCTCAAAAGCGGTTTATAGATTCTACAAATGCATGAGTCATAACATATATTTCTATCCTTTCTATATTAGAGGGAGAAACAAAACAAAGCAAGGCAAAACAAAACATATTCCTATAAACACATGAAATGAAATAAACGTATAAGACCGTTGTACAAAGAGTTCTACCATAGTTCCTGTGTTGTCTCTTGTTATCTCCAATAGAATTGGCTATATCATCAGACATAGTATAATTGAATATATCAGTATATAACAGTATTAATAAAAACACAACTTTGTATATAGCATAGAACTTCAAAAATTGGCAGTTATCAAACCAGAATGTGTATCGTAGAGCCTTGTCACTTCAGTGTACTCTCAGACTTGATACTATCAATCATATCAGTTTTGAATAAAATCTTTTCTACCTCATTTCTGTTATGCCCTTTTTTGCCATCAGTTGTCTGCTTATCCTCTTCATTCTGTTTTCTGCTCCGTTCATTGAGGCCTCTCTGCCACTGTTCTTGGAATCCTAGTACTTTTCTCTCTCTCTAGAATGCCCTGGAGTATTCTCTGTAGAGTTGGGTTGGTGGTTGGGAATTTCCCAAGTTCCTCTTTGTCTTGGAAGCATCTTGTTTCTCCATTAATTTCTAGAGACAGTTTAACAGGGCATATCAATCTGGGATGGAAGTTATTTCCTTTCAAGGCTTGGAATATTTCGCTCCAGGCTCTTCTTGACTTGATGATTTGTGTCGAGAAGTTTGCCATTATTCTGATGGGCCTTCCTCTGTAGGTTATCTGTTTCTTGTCTCTAACAGCTTTTAATATTCTGTTCTTATATTGAATTTCTGGAATCTTGATTATTATATGCCTGGGTGTAGCTCTGTTTTGGTTATAGGTAGCTGGAGTTCTGTATGCCTCATATATCAGAATATCATTTCCTTTTCCTATGTTTGGGGAAGTTTTCCTTAATTATTTCTGTGAATAACCTTTGTAGTTCCTTTGTTTGTACCCCTGCTTCTTCATTCACATTCTTTATTCTCAAGTTATAGATCCTTTTGTTGTCTTCTAGGCTTTGTATTGTCGCTGTTGTATTGTTTCCTTATTTTTAAAAAGTTTTCCCTTTCATACTCCCACATTGCAAAATTGTCCTCCAGTTTGGATAATCTATTCTTAGTTTCTTTCAAGCTGGTTTGCCATCTTTCCATAGAGTTTTTGATTTCCTGGTGATCTCTTTGAATCTGCTTCATGTATTCTATATATTTTTTATATTCTTCACCAAATAGGTCTCTCTTTTGAGTTCCTCCTTTCTTCCTCTGTGTCTGCTTGAAGGGTGCTTAGTATCTCTTTTATTAATCTTCTTATATCTTGCTTTATTTGCCTAAATATTTCACTTTTGAAATTGTCTATGAGATCCCGAATATAGCTCTTATGTCCACTGGCGTTGTGTCTGATATTGCATGTTTGTTGTTCTCATTCTCCTTTGTATTTACCTGTCCTGGGTCAATGTTCTCAGGGTTGGGGCCTGAGGACTTTTTGTTGTTGCTTCCTCTTCTTATCTTTTTTGCTTCTTCCAGGAGGCCTCAGTTCTTTCTTTGTTGGTTACAATTCTTCTGAAGCACGCTGGCTAGATGACCTTTCACACTGCCTTGTGCTAATGAGTTGCAGACAGGGACCGCATATGCTGGCCCCTCCCCTCTGGATCAGTCAAGCTGCTGTGGCCTGCACTGTATACTTTGCACTGCCTCCCCTTCGCATCAGTTCTGAGGCTTCACCGGGTTAGTGTGGTTAGTGTGTGCCACCACTGTAGGGACTTGATTTCAGATAACCTATTGGGTCTCAGCCAGGTCACGTGACCCAGGCCTAGCTCATTCCACCAATCCCATTTGGGAAGGGAAAAACTGACTGAAGTCACTACTGCCCCTAGTACTTGCCAATCCTGCCCAGTCCCAGAATGTCATCTGCCAGAGCCCCCCCCCCCCCCCCGCCTTTCTATGGAATGGCTCCACTCCTGTACCCTGCCAACTCAGCTCTCTGTTCGGCTCACGGACCTCTGAACTCAGTGTAACTGCGCCTCCAGTGAGTCAAAGCAGCAGGACCTCAGACGGCTGGGCAAGTCGCAGTGGGACCTTGGATGGTTGGCAAGTCACCTGCTCTGCAGCAGGAACACTGAACCTTTAGGTGTTCCAATAATAGCACCAGGACATACTGTATGTATTGTTGATTCTTCTCACCTTAATTTCTTCTTGGGATGAGAGAATTCATCTCCCTCTGTTTGAGGCTCCCCACTCTGTATTATGTTGAATTCTAAGTTGACTATCTCAGGGAGCCTCTGTAGCCAGTTGTTATCTATCCACCATCTTTGCTCCTCCCTCCAATTGATTATATTCTTTAGTTTTTGGAAGTTTCAGCACATACTCAGTTGGCTCCGAGGCAGGCTGGCATGGCAGGGCCACAGTTCATGGCAGTTGCAAACAGCAAGGCAGAAACTAGCAAAAGAGCCAAATCTGTGATTTTTTAAAATTAACAGTAAAACTTTAAAAACAGTAGCAATTCTGGAGTCAAATTCTTTGGATTAGATTTTAATCTAATTTGAATTCTCTGTGCCTTAATTTTCATATCTGTACAATGGTAGGGTTATTGTAGGGTTATAGTTTGGATCAAAAAATGTCTCCCAAAAGGTTCACATGTTTAGAGGTGGGGAATTTTGAAGGGTGATTAAATCTTGGGGTGCTAATCTCATCAATGTATTAAGCCACTAGTGAGCTGATGGCTGAATGTGCATGAGGAGGTGGGGTCTGTTTGGAGGAGACAGGGCTCTCTGGCTCTTCCCCTGCTCTCTGCTTCCTGGATGCCATGAGTTAAGCAGCTTCCCTTGCCACAGCCTTCTGCTATGATGTCTCTACCTTAGAGATGGCTAACCATGGACTGCATGGATCTGAAACCATGATCTGAAGTAGATCTCTCCTTCTGTAAGATGTTTTTTCTAGATACTTCATCATTAAAAGCTAATACAAGTAGTATAGAAACAAAGGAAATCTCCTCTCCACCTTCTGAAGGTTCACTGAATTAACTGACAATTGACAGATAAAATAGGAGAAAAGAGAAAGAAATATATTAACATCAAAGGAGGTAATTACAGGTATGTGCGTGTGATTTTTTGCTAGCTTGGTAGGCTTCAGCAGCTTCAGAACGTACAGATCCCTTTCCCATAGGGGAAAAGAGAATGGGGACTATTTCTAATTTTGATTGGTCATAAGTTATTATTAAAGAGAATGAATGGTCAGGGAGACAGAAGGTAGCTTCTAAAATGATCCTCTTTCAAATTTGAATACATCTGAGAGGCAGACATTTTTGAAAGTTTCTCCAGGTGGTTGGGCATGGAAGGCAACTCTGTGCCCTTGTATACTCTGGTCTTTATGGTCAAATTCTAGAGCTCACCTCTCCCTACACTTGAGGGCAAAAGCCAGTAATGTTGTTAGAAGCACTCTGTAAGTGTGTCAGCATGTGAAATCACCATCCGGGATTTTTTTCTGAGCCCCTTATTAATAATAATAATTGCTACTTCATAAGGTTACTGAGAATAGTAAGTGTTACATAGCAATAGGGAAACATAATTTACAATAATAAGAACCATTTAATTCATGGCCCAAAGTAGGATATTTCTGAGAGTAGAAAGGTATAAAGTGCTAACTTCTCAAAGGGATCGTTAAGATAACTCATTGAACATCAGAGCTAAATATATTGCTTCATTCCACAAGGAAGACCACTATGTTGATAGTCTTTGCAGTGTCTCAGAAGGAGGAGATCATATGTAAGATGTGCATAAAATTTGGAGAACCTGGTTTAAGTTCAGGCTTTCAGTGCAGAAGCCTGGGGGAATGACTGGAAAATTTGTGATATAATACATAAGAGGTATAATGGGAAAATATGGTGAATATTTAAATTACTCTCCAAATTTATTTAAAAAGACACCTTGCATTAATCCACACAATACTCTCTCGCTTCAGACACCTTTGCTCTAGTGTTCTTTCCACTTTCTGAAGCAGTTCTGGAAATCCTTTTTCGTGAGTGTCTTTAGTTGCAGTGTCATGACTGCCTTTACAGCCTAAACTGATGCAAAATGTTTCTCTTTGGTTGTCATTTTGACTTTGGGAAATTGCACAGTTCCAGGCCCAGTGCACAAGGTGGATGAGGACACCCTGGGATATTTTCACAAGCCTGCCTTCCTGCTGGATAACACCTAGCAGCAACACTCACTGTGTTTCTATCATACCTCTTATTAAAGACACTGACGAAAGGAAACTTCCAGAACTTATTCAGAAAGTGGCAAGGATGATGGGATAAATGTGTTTGAAGTGAGGGGGGAGTTAATAGCAATGTGTCTTACTGTATAATACATTTTAAAAAATTTGAATACTGATATATTTTGACCACCCCTTATGGTTTAGGCTTGGTAGATACAGACAAGAGAAGGTTTTGAAGCCAGCCCAGGGAGTAAACAGTCTTTTGATAAACCAGTAGAATGGTCTTCTATACAAAGAAGGGGGGATTAGCCTGATAAGGGTAGAGAACAGAAGTGTTCAGATAAGTGGAGTTTCAAGGAGTTCCTGAAGCAAACAATAGCGATACTGGCAACTTCCTGGGAAGGAGTTTCCTGGAATTCAAGTCATCTTAATAGAATCTGGTTTCCTAATCCAATTAAACTAGGCATAAACCAGGCTGGACAGTCATTCTACCCACACCAGCAGACACTACAGCCATACAACGTAGACATTACTGTCCGTCTTGTTGGAAAATTGTCACCCAATAAAACTTTACAAATGTCTTGGTAATAGGCTGATATTTATTTATTCCTATACACACCTAACATTGTTTTGCTATCGTGAATGATACCTTTAAAGTCGTGCTTCTCCTTGCTGAGATAATGGGTCGAAGTGCAGCTACTAACAAAATGTCTTGCTTTATCACTGGGACAAATGCCCAGCCACTTTGGCATTCCACCTTTCAAATAAAAACAACACACACACACACACACACACACACACACACACACACACACAATCCTGCTCCAATCCAGGCAGCAGAAACATTAAGATCACAGCTTCAGCCCTCAGCGATGCAGAAGTTGTAATCACCTGTATGGGGCGCGCTGATGACAACCTCAAGGTGGCTAAGGAAAAAATCTAACGCCCTGGAGAAGGCCACACCCCCGAGGAAGTGGAGGAATATTTGTTAAAGTGTAATTTACAGTTAGCAGCAGATACTGAGGAAGGCATTTGGCTCAGGGAAGCACATTAGCCATTCGCTGTATGAAACTGCACATTGGGCTACCGGCTGTCTCGCGGTTCACTGGGGAGGTCTGTAAGGAGTCTGCTCCATAGAATTGGCGCGCAAGAGGCTGAGCCTTGGGACACATGACATGGTGATAATTAAGTGTCTCAGTTGTAAAGAATGAAGAAATTTTCAAAAGCAGCTCAAAATCCTTGCTTTGTGGGTGGAGCCCACCCCTTTTCCTTTCTAAAGCCCTTTCTATTCATTTTACTTGATCTTCACAATTTTATGAAGTAAGCAAGAAAAAGGATATTATTGGCCTGGTATTATAGACCTGGAAACTGAGGTTCTGATGGTTTCAAGACTTGCAGCACTGGATAGTTGCCACCCCGGAGCACCAGGACCCAAATGCCTGACACTGGGCTGTGAGGCACTTGGCAGGTCCACAGTATCCCTTCAGTCTGTCGATCTGTTCTCAGTTACCCAAAGTCTCTCTGTAGTTTAGAAACTGAATATAAATGTCTGCCCAAGTAAGGTGAGACAGGACAAGAAATAAACCAAAAGACAGACTGAAATATAAACGTAATTTTTATACTAATATAACCAAGTGTTTTACCCATTTATTGTGAAGTCATAGGACGTACTGTATTATGGGATTCTGAGAATGGTGAATCTGCTACCAGAGGTGTGGTCATGAGTGAAGTTTTTGTTACTCTGCATTTTGATCACTAGTGCTATTCACTGAGCAGAAACTTGGCCTTCCAAAACCCGTGCACAAGAGCTCGGACTGCTGTTCACCTTTTTTTAAATTTATGGAATTGGGAAGAAGTCAAATAGTCACTGAACATTCTGCATTCCTGGGATGAGAAGGCAGTTATATCAGGTCTATTTTACTTTTATTAAATATGCCTTAGATAAAGTGGCTCCTTCATTTAATAACTATATTACTTCCAGTAGAAAATAGATTACATGGCTCTTCTGGGAAGACCTGGTGCCAGCAGCCGAATTAATTCAAATCTTTTTTCAAAAATTGTTAACATTCTTAAAGAAGAGTTGTGTTTTTTACCCTTAGGACATCAGGAGAAACCAGAAACCAAGAACACAGTAGCAACTCCCTTTCCTCTACACAGAGTGCAAGAGAGTGATGAGGGAGTCATTTGAATAATGTATTGGAACAGTTTGGATTAAGTTCATGTCACTCTTAGCAGGCAACAGCTATTCTTGTTTCAATTCTTCTGGGTGAGATTTTTTTTAAAGTCCCCCCTAAACATAGAAGGATATTTTGCTAATAACCTTTCTTAATTTCTTTATCTGATAATTTAAAGAATAGCTCTAAATGTAACTTACATTTTAAAAGCTATTTATTCTTTAAAAAGCGGGGAGGGGGGATCAAGGGATATGTTTAGTTAGACTTCTAGTTTTGGAGACAAATGGAGAGTAAGTTTTAAATCAGTTGATCTAGAAACTTAAGTTTATATTCATCAAGCGACATCAAATTAAGGGCACACATGATGGCACATGTCTGTAATCCCAGCACTTGGAAGTGTGAGGCACGAGATTGCCACAAATTTGAGGCCAGCCTGGACTACAAAAGAGAGACCTTGCCTAATAAAAAGGAAGAAATTTCAAGTTAAACTTCAGAACTTCATTACTTCAATCTATAAAGGGTTTTCATAAAGTTTTATTTAAGCAATCTTTCAGAAACTATCTGTTATTTCAAAAAAAATTTTGTTCGAGTACACACTTTTCCACTTTATTGCAATTGTCCTGTTTCTTTTAAATTTAAGTAAAGTTCAGTACTTTACTTGCATGTGGTAAGGCTTCCAAAGATACAGACCTAGGGAGAATCCTGATTGGTCCACTCTTGGTTGAGTTACATGCCTTAAACCAATCCAGATGGCAGATGAGTAGAGGAGGGTTCTAATAGGCCAAACCTATGTCATGGACCCATCCTCCCTTAGGGAGAGTCCAAATTTAGCATATTAGATGTTTCCTCACAGGAAAGAGGGTTTCTGCTGCAGGATGAGAGCCTGCAAAACAGTGGGAAAAACTGAAACAGCCATCCAGACCCAAATTTGAAAGGGTCCTCTTCGCATGGTAGTGGAGGCAAACTATTTTTTTAAGTTTCTGTTATGTGGAATTTTCAACTAAGACAGTGTATTTTGTATTCAGAACATAAATTACACCCATGAATGTAAATTTCCAAAAGTGTTACAGAGGGACTGCACAGGAATATGACTGAATGCAGGCCAAAGTCGGTGTTATTCGTGTGTCTGGGTAACATTTTCTGGTCATCACTGAAGAAGCAATTTCCATAAAACTGGTAACTGATCAAGACATTTCAGATGATTGGAGGATAGACAGTGCAGCCACATCCACATATGAAGTGGGAAACCCTCCTGACTATCGAGGGCAGAGCTGCATGAAGAAGAAGAGCATCCTCATGAATCAATGTTGCCCAGCAGGTCACCAAAAAGAACTTTGCAATGTTCAACTACATCTGTGTATGGATGAAAGCATTTTCAGGGATTTGAACAGAAAAAGTAATCAACTTAAAAACTGCTGAGCTAAAATTGAGCTGCTTGGGAGCTATGATCTGCAAAAACAGTTCATCATTGAAAATCCCTGTTATGGGAATGAGTCCAAGTGGAGGTGGCCAGGAGTGGGTCTGGTGTTGCAGAACTTTCCTGGAGAAAGCCAGCTAGAGCTGGCCAAGCCCCAGTGCTGGCCCACACTCATCCCACCCAGCTCTGCCTTCTTCTGTGCTCAAGCCCCAGGACCCACCTGTTTCTCCACGTGACTTAGCATTTCTTCTCTTAAAGACAATTGGAGGTACAGATCTTCTGTATTTGCAGAAGAATAAATATGCTTGATTTGGCATTTAAGGAGTACAGTAAATTTTCATACACTAGTTGAGCATCCCATTTCCTTGGGAGGATATAAATAAGCATGTCCAAGGAGCCATCCATCAAAATGTTACTATGGATATCAATGCATTCCAAAAGGAGGTGGTGTCAATGTTCTAACAAACCCAAAAATTTGATAAACAAATCCAAGATTGGAACAAATTTTCTGATACCTTAGATCAATTAAATTCGTTCAACTATCTGAAGGCACACTTTGGGCTTTATGTTGGTATACTTGGAGTAATCTGTGTGTTTTTCGTTATTCTGTTCATAGTTTGTCCAAGAAGAGCCAAGACTCCTGTACAACATTCATTCATGACTTACCCTGATCCAGCTCTATTACAAAAACAAAAGGGAGGAGATGTTGGAGACCACTATGAAGTGGCTCTGAGCAGGATTTAAAATTAACTAATTGGTTTTCTGTGTTTATCTGTGAGTCTGTCCTAGACTTCAGCCGTTGCCAGGTAACAGGAGCTGGTTCATAGTAAGTGAACCTCTATGAAACATTGGTCCTGGCTGAGGAACACTGGTAACCTGTGAGGCCAGAGATACCTCAAAGGGCATGATAAGGCCACGGCTGAAGACACCTTGGCTCCAACACTAATTAAGTGAATAGAGACTGCAGGTGAAGGAATTTCACTTCTGCAGTCTCAGTCCTACCATAAATGTCATCCTGGAGATAAGAAGGTTCTTCTAAATTGGCATAATTTACTACTTGGAGAAGTCTTTGAAATGACTCCCAAGGTCCTGTTCACTTCCAGTGCTTTTCTCAGTTTCCCTGCTCTTTGTTGTTGGACTTAGTAAAAATGGGTGGTCCAGAGAAATCTTGGTCTTAGTCATCAGAGTTTCAAGCTCAGCCAAAGGGTTTTGAACCTCTCCTGAAGCCCTAAAATCATACCACTTGTCTCATTTTATCTAAGCTGAACTTGAAGGGAGATTCTAGTCAGAGTTTAGAAGACCAAAATGTTCATAGAAGTGTGAATAAAAATGCAGATGATAAAGACCACACTTAGATTTCAGTTGGTAACAAGGACTTCATTGGCAACTGGGCTCAAGACCATGTGTGTTATACTCTGGCAGAAAATTTGTTTATATTTTGTTCATATTCTCAAACATTGTGGAAAAAGATTAAGGGCTGAAGACTATTATGTTGGAGGAAAGGTCAAGACAGCCCAGGGTTAGGATTGTGCTTGAGAACTGCTAGTGGATTTTACCCATATCTACTGTGAGAAGAAGGACCAAGAAGCAGAGCTGAGTAATTTGAAAAATATTGCTAGTGGCCAGAAGGCAAGCATTTGTAAAGTTGGGGCCTGTAGAGTTCTGCTGAGGAGAACATGGGTACTGAAAACATTAGCAGGACAATAATAAAGATGCCTTGAGGATATTAGCAAGACTCCACCCTTCAAAGGACCAAGGGTACAAACATTAAAGACTTTGCTTTACAAAAGAGGGTCCTGGGGCACTGTGCTTGAGGAGAGCATCTGGAGAATTGGTTCCCCAGGATTCAGTTCACAGTGATTCCCAGGAAATCACTGGGTTCTGCGGCCATGATCTAAGGGGAGCCTGCATGCTGCTGTAGCTGGTGGCAGACCCTGGTGTCATCCATGTGACAATGGTCTTATGGGGATGCAGAGTGTCAGAGTTGTGCAGCCATTGGGGCTTCCACTCAGATTTTGGAAGAAGGCCTGGGAGGCTAGGCCTGTTCCTGAGAGGGCAGCATATGAAGCTGTGAGTAGAGAGGTGGAGGAACAGGGTAGACCCCAGGACACTGGGGTAGCCAGGAACATAGAATTCAAGACATGAAAAAGCCCAAGAGAGAGACATGTGGTCTGTGACCAGCAATGCCATAGGCATGGCACTGCCCAAGCAGTGTGGAGTTTACATCTTTACTGTGGGTGCTGGACCTGGAAATATAGATTTTAATGCTTGCCCTTTGGCAGCTCTCAAGGGTAGACTAAATGCACATCCGTGTTTTGGGGACCCGGGGCAGAATGCTATGGTTTAGACTAAGAATGTTAGCTAAAGGCCTCACGTACTCATAGGTAGGTTTTTAGTGGGTGATTAAATCAGGATGGTAAGGGGGACATGCTGTTAGGAGGTGGGGTCTGGTCAGAGGAGGTGTGTCACTGGGAGTGGGGAAGTGTATATCTCCCTCCCAGTCTCCTCCACTCTCCCTCAGCTTCCTGGCCATTGTATGATATGAGCAGCTTCCACTTGGGCACTTCACTGTACCATTTCCATGTTTAAACCTTTGAAATGGACTGAAACTTCCTAAACTGTGAGCCGAAACAAACTTCTCTTCCTAGTTGCAGGTATCAAGTATTTTGTCCCTGCACCAAGGAAAGTGACTAAGTCAATGCTCTAAGATACACAGGTAGTAAGCAGAGCTCCTGGATCTTCGCCCAGTGCCTTTCACCCCTCTCTGCCTCCTTCTTGTTTTCTCAAGAGCTTTTCACATATTACTCGACTGTTCCCCTTACCCAGAAATCCAGCAGATCCTGGATTCTATCTCTTATGGAGCATTTAATTGGAAGACAACAACAAGTTGAGCTTATCCCAGGATATTGCACAGATTCTCCAAGCATTCCATGTCTTCTCTTTATGGCCCATCTGGCATCTCAGCTCTAGCTGGGAGAGTCCTTTGACACCTAGAAACCTGTGTGAATCGTATCTGAAGCAACTGGACATAAGTGGGGTATCCACCTGAAATGTAAAGGGTAGAAATGGGAAAGAAGTGGTGCATATATTCATTTAATGAATTCTCTGGTGCTAAGGAAATAATGACTAAAACCCCTGCTTTCTTGGAGCTTCTATTCTATTGGGGGTGAAATTAATGTGATAAATCTGGAGTCTACAAAATCCATTGACTCACTAAATATGGGAGAAAAGGGACAAATTTTACTGAGCACCTAATATGTGAGGCACGGGGGATGTAGCCTGAAATGAGTGGTCTCATCCTCACATTATCTGTGTGCTCAACCCAGGAGAAAATCAAGACATGTTGTGTATTGTTGCATACTCCATCTGGCAATTGCAGGTTTAGTGAGTGCCCCAAAGGATGCACGATTAGGGACCTGAAGAGGTGTTCCCGAACAAGTGACTCACTGAACTCTGAAATGTGAGCATAACTGCTGGTGGGAAGAGAAAGCAGTGACATTCTGGGCAGGGGTGGCAAACACAAGGGTTTGAGATAGGACCATGGCAAGCTGAAGGAATGTAACAAGGCCATCTACAGTAAGGCAGAGAGTGAAGTCAGGTCAGGCAGGCAGGCAAGGGCTGCCTTAACATGGGTTAAGCATGAGGAACACTGGTAACCTGTGAGGCCAGAGACACCTTGGCTCCAACACTAATTAAGTGAATAGAGACTGCAGGTGAAGGAATTTCACTTCTGCAGTCTCAGTCCTACCATAAATGTCATCCTGGAGATAAGAAGGTTCTTCTAAATTGGCATAATTTACTACTTGGAGAAGTCTTTGAAATGACTCCCAAGGTCCTGTTCACTTCCAGTGCTTTTCTCAGTTTCCCTGCTCTTTGTTGTTGGACTTAGTAAAAATGGGTGGTGTGATGGACTAGCTAATGGTCAACTGAACTGAGTCACCGTGGTGCTGGGTGTGGAAGGCCCACCTGAGGATTGCTGCCAACACAACAGTCAGGGAAGATGGTGTCCTGTTAGTCTCCTAGAGAAACCCGTTGTGCTGGTTTTCCTGTTATGAACTTGCTAGTCTCATTGTCACTGAGGATGGCTGCAGTTCTTTTGAGGGGAGCTCTGCTCCTTACCCTGAGCATTGCTTCCTGGTGCCAGTGCAGATCCCTCAGCCTGCTGGCACAGACTTTCTAGCTTCCACCACTGACCTTTGGGCCTTCCCAGCTCAGATCCTTGATAAAGAGTTGAATGAGACATCGTCATGGGTTCTAGACCTCTTGCTGGACTCGTGGAGGACACTGACATGGGAACTAGATCTTCAGATGGAATTATGCAGGACATTGCTGTGGGATATAGGCCCTCGGCTGGATTCTTTGGGTCTCCTGTGTGGACAGATCTCCTGCACTCTTTTGCATTTGACTCTTGGAATATTGTAATCTTGTTTTCTTTCTTACATTTTGTAAGGGATCAAACTCAGGACCTCACACTTACCAGACAAGAGCTTATGCCATTGAGCTAAATCCCTAGCCCTTCTTTGAGTACTATAAAATAAACCTATACATTATTTATACTATATTAAAACTTTTCCTTTGGAAACCCTGACTACAACAGCAGGCATTCAAAGCCATGTGTATGAATTTGCACTTATTTTACAATCAAGAGAAGATTAAAACACATTACCAATTTTTGGAAGCTTTAAAGCCTGGCAAACTATAACAGGAGCCTGACAGAGAATGAGACCTGTCAAAGGAGAGCAGAGTCTGTGGGAAATAGGAGTTGGGAGGGGAAACAGCACATGAAAGCAGGGAGAGAAGCGCACCATCTGGTGGGCTTTGCCTTCTGAGCTCAGAACAGAGAGCAGCCAAGGGCACTCATCAGAGCTGATGCAGCCTCTGAATTAGACCAGCAAGGGCAACACGAGTGCTGGGGAAGAGCATGGACTGGGGAGTCAGACCAAAGTAGACGTGGCTTTGAGCTTAGCTGCTTTTTTCTGTCTACTGTGCTAGATATGTGACATTGGCAAGATGTTTACTTTCTGAAAACTTAGAATCCTTATCTGTAAATAAGACACTCTACCTTGCAACATGGTCATTGTGCCAGCTGAGATGAGATGAGATACATAAAGGAGTAACAGAGTGCTTGGTGCCCAGCCCATGGCACAGCAAGTGCTAAACCTACTATTAATCCGATTACTATCACTACTCAGAAGTCAAGAAGCACTCGATGAGCATTAGTGGGACTTTCCATGTGTTAGGTGCCTGTCTAGTTGTGGATACAAAGCAATGGTTGACAGATGAGAGAAGCTGTCGTGACACTTTCATCATAGTGCAAGGAGTACACAAAAGCCAAATGTGCAGGGAGCCAGAAGAATATCCAAGACTTGAAGTCAGTGTGAGGAATTAAGGTAGGGCCACATGGAGAGAGTGACTTGGGTTACGTTAAGTCCAGTAGTCAGGGAAGGTCCTCCTAAGGAGGTGGCATTTGAGGGGAGCTCTATTAAATAAGCAGGACTGATAGAAGGTTTGTCTCAGGCAGGGTAGCAGTAATCTCAAAGGCTGAGATCCAGAATAGGGAGTTAAGGATACACTGGCTAAGAACATGGGCTTTGAATCCCACCTCCACCCGAGATTCATGACATGACTCTGGGCAAGTTATCCATGGCCTGTGTGGGCCTTAGTTTCCACACCTATAAGGTAGAGATCATGGTAGTGCCTACTTTGGCAGGTCATTGACAGGATTTTATGAGAACCCATGTTAAGTGCATAAAACTGCATGACAATAAATGCTTTAAGAAAGAGAGGATTCATGTAGCTTAAATCTAGTGAAAGTGGGGAGACAGGATATGAGACAGTCAGTAGAAAAGGTGGGGGCTGGATCATGGAGACCACAGAAGTTGTTTAGGTTTTATTCAAAGTGTGGTGGGAAACCACTGGAGGATTTTAATCAGGAAATAGCATGATTGGATTTAACACTTTACAGATCATTCCAGCTGTTCAATGGAAAGTGGGCTGTAGGAATTTTCTTTTGCTCTAAAGGTCAGGTGTTATCCGAGTGAGCAGGTGCACTCACGTGGAGCAGAACTCGCAGCTCTCTCTTTGACCTGGCCCCGAAGCACAGTGCTCTGACACTGGCTTGACAGATGTGTTCCTAGCACTTGCTCTCTGCCAGGAGCTGCAGTAGGTGCTGGGGTCGTGGCGATAAAGGAGATACGAGCCTCATGGGAAGCTCCTGGCATAACTTATGACATAGAGGAGGAGTTCTTTACCCAACAGCTGTGGCTCAGTTTAGCTTGAATTGTATTTTCTGCTTCTTCCCTCAAGAATGCTTGGTAATAGATGAACTGGAGCCAAATATAATTGACTCTAATGTGGTCTGACAGAAAAAATAAGGATAAGTCTGGATGACACAGTAAGACCCTGTCTCAAAGACAGAAAAATTAATTATCAAAGAATATTTATGTGTGAGGAGATGTTTGAGAATTTGTAAATGAAAAGGAAGGTAAAAAAGTTATATCACTATTTGATCCTTTAAAAATATCAAGGGTATATAACTTAGTTGCATACCCAGAAGAAATGTATGTATTTGTATGCCAAAAATGGTGGCACCTGCCTGTAATCGCAGCACTCAGGAGGCTGAGGCAGGAAGGTTGTTAGGAGTATAAAGCCAGCCTTAGCTACATAGTGAATTCAAAGCCTGCCTGAGCTACATAGTGAGACCCTGTCTCAACAAAGCAAGACAAGCCAGATGAGGTGGTGCATGCCATTAGTCTCAGTACTTGGGAGGCCAAGGCAGGAGGATTGCCATGAGTTTGAGGCTAGCATCAGCTATATAGTGAGCTCATTGCCTGCCTGGACTGCATAGAGAGACAAACGTTTCAAAAAGAAAAAAAAAAAAAGAAACGAAAGTGAGACAGAAACAGAAACAGAGACAGAAGAGCAAGAGGCTGGTCAGAGGTAATGAGAGTGCTGAAGTAATCACTATTTTGCCTCAGCACTGCCCCCTTCTGCCCTGTGTGGTGCTGGCCTGTTCTTCCCTCCTGGGAGTCAGGAGGCATGAAGGACTCTGGGGACAGGACGGTGGGCGGGGTGCAGCTCTCCTTGGTCAGTGGGTGGCTGTGCTTGAGGACTTGTTCCTTAGCAGGCTGGAACAAAACGAGGTAAAAGCTGCAAGACCGGAGAAGGGTAGAGGTCGTGGTGAGCTGGTTGCTTCGACTGGCCTGAAGGAGCATGGGGGAGCAGTGACAGCTTTAAGCAAGCAACCCCCCTTCCTATTCTGTGTGTCAACCCAGAAAGAGGCCACAACTCCACCAAGAAACTTCCTTAGGAGAACACCTTTTGCCTCCTCCATCACTGCACACCCAGAAGTGCCGTGTCCTCCCAGGACTGTGCAATGTCAAGCGTCCCTTGCTTACAGCTTTCTTTTTTTTTTTTTTTTTTTTTTAACTTTTTATCGGTACCAGGGATCGAACTCACGACCGCCTGCTTGCAAGGCAGGTGCTTATGCCGCTGAGCTAAATCCCCAGCCCCTACAGCTTTCTTCTCTTTGTAATCGCAATGCTCACCTCCATCCTCCCCATGCCCCCAGGCACTGTTAATTGTCCCTCCCCTGTGCCTCTCATCTACATTTCTCCCAGGGCAGCCACCACACTGTGAAATAATTTGCAGCTACACTGTGATCTCCTCAAAGCTGGACTAAATCCTTTAGACCGGATTACGCCCTGTACCGTTCCTGACATACACTAGACACACAAATTGTTGGAGGTGCATCTTCTCACTGTGCCCCTCGCTCTGCTTGCAGAGGCTGTACACGTTCCTCCCTTTATTCTTAAGGCTTTTATTCTCTGCTCCTTTCATCGGCACCAAGATTTCCTTGCTAAGAGATCTCTGCACCTTTACACATGCATGCCCTTCAGCTGGTGGTGTAGTGCAATGCGCACTCTCATGTGCCCCATGAGGCCTGTGATAATTTTTCTTCTCTAAACCTCTTCTGGAACTTGTCCTGCTTCTTCCCGTCATTTCCAAACCTGGGCACATGTTAAATAAATTGCCGCTAGATGTGCTTTTAGGGAGTACTTTCCACTATATATTACTGAAACAGTCCCGCCCTAGGCCAGACATTGTAGCCCGTAAAGCCTTGGAGGCAGAATGAAGAGGCTTTAGGTTGAGTTCTATCTTCCCCGCTCCTAGGAATTTACCTGTGACTCAACATGAATAGAATTTACCTGTGACTCAACATGAATATCAGTGGGCTACCTGTGCATCACTAATGCCCCGTAGGCACCACCCCAAACCTAAGCTACATGTATGTCCCCACTCCACCTGTCCGATGGAGAGAATGCCAGCCCCCTGAGACAATGCCAGACACTGGAGGGTGAGGGGGTCTCTCCCCACATTCTTAAAATAAAAGTCATTTATATTTCATACTGCTTATCTTTTCATCTGCGCCAGAATTCTATCAATTACAAATGTCTGATTTTATCCCAGATGAGATATAGTGTCTTTCAAGAATTAAAACCTGCCAAATGCTCCAAGAAGGTGATTAGAGGGAAAATGATTGATAAAAGAGCCAAGGAGAACCTTGTGTTTAAAAGCCTCATAAATATAGGGGATGGCAAGGTTCAAATGTTCAAGGATCTTAAAGACATTACAGGGATGGAGAGAGGGCAGAGTGGCCCAGATGAGATTGGAGGCGGGGTGAGAGGAACAAACATGGCCTTGCTCTGTGATAAGTTCACTTTGGTCAGGGATCTTTTGGTTGAAAGTGATAACAAATCTACCTTTAAAAAAAAACCAGAGAGGCCTTTATTGGCTCAGCAGTTCAGGATTTTCAAGATCAAAGATGCCATTGAGCTTCCACATGTCTCTCATCTTTGCTGTCCTTTGTGCTGGCTTCTGTCTTTCTCTGTGAAAGGATCCTCTGATCTCCCGGAGCACAGAAGACAGAGTGAAGTGGAAGCAAATGCCGGTGAGAGAGGATCCTCCATGCGGCTGCTCATCTTCCCGCGCTTCAAGGCCTTCAAGGTTACCTTCATGCAGGAGGAGTCTGCACTTCCTTGCCTCAGCCATTGTGGGTCGGGGGGACCCTGGGCTCTTAGAGAGATTTTGGAGGAGGAGGTAGGGACAGGTGAGGGGGCTCTGTTCCAAGACTCCAAAGCTGTTTTCTTTAACAACCTGTCCCTCAATACCCCCCCCCCCACACACACACTTTTCTTTCTCTAACGGCCTAAAAAGCAGTTTCTTAGGCTTCCCAGGAAGAGAGAAAAGAGCAGGATCCCCAGAAACTTGGTCTCCTGCCCTCTCATTGTGTCACTCTTGACCTGCACCATCCTTCCTGCCAGCCTCCTAGTCCTTTTTCAGACATTTTCATGTCCTGTGTCTCCCTCAACTTCTGGGCTTGGCAACTCCCCCACCTGGTGGACAGCCTTTGGGCGCCTCACGCCCGCCCCACCTGGGCAGGAGCAGTGGAAGACTAACCCACCCGGGACCCCGCCCCCACCCTGCCCGGGGATCTGCCTGGCGCTTCCGCCTCCGGGGCGGAGACTCCTCCCCCTCCCGGCCCAATTGTAGTCCCTGGAAGCGCAGCCAGAGAAGCCTCTGCTTGCTCCATCGGGGTAGCAAAGAAACTGGTTCCTCCCCTCGGTCATTTTCTTGCGCCCTAGGAACCACCGTGTGGCAGCACAGGCGCACCAAGGCTCCGGACACCACCTGGCCCCGGCAGTGAGACCTGGGCGCGACTTCAGCACCACGGACAGCGCGCGCCGGCCGCTCAGGCTGGTGCTATGCGGGCTGAATGTCTGGGAGCTGCAGCCCCATGGCGCTGCTTCTCAGCTTGGGCCTCCTCGGGCTGTTCCTAGGTAAGGACGGGCACTGGCCAGGTCCCGCTAGTCACGGTACCCTGGACGATGGCCCAAGATGCTGTGCTCTGCTTTACCCAGCCAGGCCGGAAGGTGCAAGGGAGGGATTCCCTAGGGCTGGGGAAGCCTGCTGAGGGGTAGGCAGGAGACCCATGATGTGGCGGGGAGCACCCAGAGACTGAACTGAGAGAGGAGCCACCCTGAGAAGCGATGCTAGGGAGAAGTGGAATCCTGGCCAGTGGTGGTGAGGAGGGTGTGGGTAGATGAGGAAGCTTTCTGTGATGGCAGGGGGCTGGTTCTGACAAGAGCTGAGGTGCCACTGGATTTCTTGGTGACACATTATCTCAAGCAACATATCTGGTAGAGCACCCCTCCCTGAGGACTCTATCATTTCTTTCCTTTGTTACTCTCGGGGAATAAGGCAGAAAGCGAAGAGAACAGACTTTTCGGTCCTCTTTGTCCCACAAGACAGGAAACTTGAAAGAGAAACTGACAGGCTGAGGACAGAGAAGGAGCTCTCCAAAGGCCTGGGGAGGGGCATGTTTGTGCAGAGTTATGGAAGCAGACTGCTAGGTGCGAGGGAAGGAGATATCCACACCTGCATGCCACTCACAGGCTGCACTCCTATGGGTATGGAGCTTGGGACTAGCCCAACCCACAGCTTCCCAGCCCACAATGTAGGCTGCCCAACCATTCTACCCAGGCCTGGGTCCCACAAGGAAAGGGGATGGTGTCAGGAGCACAGTTCTATGTGGAGACACACAGTGATATATACACACATTAACAGACACTGGCTGAAGAGGTATGTGCAGGGATGCAAACTGTCCCTCTTTGGCACACCCTGGAAGAAAAGCAGGCCTCACTTGGAAGCCTGAGGAGTTTGACAATATGGAGAAGTTTTGACTCCCTTCTAAAAATATCTGACTCCCAGATGTGGTCCTGTACAATGTTTGGCTGGCCTAGGTCAGTGCTCCATCAGTTCTTAAGTGAGTTCTCATCTGAACTTTTTTTTTTTTTGAGAGAGAGAAAGAGAGAGAGAAAGAGAGAGACAGAGAGAGAGAGAGAGAGAAACAAGGTGTAGTTCAGGGTGGCCTTGAACTCAGGCTGGCCTAGAACTCATGGCAATCCTTCTCCCTCAGTCTCCCAAGTGCTGGGATTATAAGCATGTGCCACCCCCATTATAGGCATGTGCCACCATGTCTGGCCATGTCTGAACTTCTTAGTTATTGGTCACAGACAAAAGCTTCTCCATGGGACTCTTAATTCAGGACCTCCAGGGGGAAACATGAACACTTTAAAACATCCTTAGAGACAGCAGTAGGAAGTGACAGTCTAGAATGCTGTACATAATGGAACACCTCACTTGCTGGGAAGGTGGCTTCTTTGTGAACCCTTCTGTTACTCACTTCCTGTCCCTGCCTTGCCTAGGAGCGTGGGGTACAGACACAGAGGAGCGACTGGTGGAGCATCTCCTGGATCCCTCCCGCTATAACAAACTTATTCGTCCAGCCACCAATGGCTCTGAGCTGGTGACAGTGCAGCTCATGGTGTCACTGGCACAGCTCATCAGTGTGGTGAGTGTGGATCCCAAGCTCTCTGCCAAGCAGCTAAAGTCAGCCTCGCCAGAATGCTTACTTGTCTCAGTGTGTCCCATGAGGGTGGGATGTGGGTTGTGGTGCGGATGGCAGGGGACCCCTCAGAAGCTTCCCTCTTTCCCTGCAGCATGAGCGGGAGCAGATCATGACCACCAATGTTTGGCTGACCCAGGTCAGTGCTCTTCCCTCCACACCTGTGGCCTTTCCTTTCCTCATCTTTATGTACTTTTTTTGTTTGTGTACTTTTAACCCTGTCAGTTTCTTCAAGTGCAGGAGAAAAGCTATATACCTTAGAGTCCTAAATAACTGAGCTTAAATCTTGGTTCAGTTATTCATTAGCTCTGTTATTTTAAACATATTCAATGTTCCTAGGTTCATTTTCTCACTTGTAAAATGTAGACCATAACACTTTGGCTCAATTGTACAAATTAAATGAAAACAAATCATATGATCCATACTTTGTGGGCAAAGAACTCATTTTTGGGAAGGAGGCTATGTTTGAAGGCTTCTTCAAGTCATATGGGTTCCAGCTTGTCCCTAACCTCGACCTTTGGGTCCTGTGGGAGGGAGTTCCGTGCTGCCTCCCTCTCTTCCTTTACCAGGAGTGGGAAGATTATCGCCTCACTTGGAAGCCCGAGGAATTTGACAATATGAAGAAAGTCCGACTCCCTTCTAAACATATCTGGCTCCCAGATGTGGTCCTGTACAACAAGTAGGTGGCCTTGGGGTAATGGAAAGTTAGGGAGACACAATGGGAGCACTCAGGGGGGAAATGTCTTGCTGGCAGATAAATTACCTTTGCTATGAGCAGGAAGGGGCATTTGCAGGCAGACAGAAGACCCAGGTCAAGTTGATTTAGGCCATGACCCGCCAATTAGGACTGCCAGGAACTTGAAGCTGTGGTGAGGATGTAAGATCCACGGCCCTCAGGGCTAAATGACTAAAAAAAGACTTTCATGGAAATCTGGGCAGGATCAAAGGACTCAAAGTCCCAGTTTCTCTTCCAGGTTCTAGGTTGTCTCCACCTGATCCCACAGATAATGGGACCACATCCTACTCCCACCTGCCCTTGGCCCCCTCCATGGCTTGGAGCTCCTCACTCTGGTCTCAGTTCCTCGCACTTATGAAAAGTAACAGACTTACACACTATGAGACAAGTCAGAAGCAGGTCCCCTCCCTCCTTGCCCTCTCTTCTACCCTGGAGGGGCCGCACAGGCCTCCTGACTAGGGCCCCTCTCCCTTGCTGCTAGCTCCTGCTTCAGCCCTCCCCCTCTCGGATGCTTCTCTCCACCCTGGCGTCCTCCTCCTAGCTCGCCTGCCTTTTATCTCCTCCCACTTGGGCATGGGTGGATGGGTGTGAACCGGGAACCACTTAGGCCTCGGCTGACCTTACCCTTCCCTTGACAGTGCCGATGGTATGTACGAGGTGTCCTTCTACTCCAACGCGGTGGTCTCCTATGACGGCAGCATCTTCTGGCTGCCACCTGCCATCTACAAGAGCGCCTGCAAGATTGAAGTCAAGCACTTCCCATTTGACCAGCAGAACTGCACCATGAAGTTCCGCTCGTGGACCTACGACCGCACTGAGATCGACCTGGTGCTCAAGAGTGACGTGGCCAGCCTGGACGACTTCACGCCTAGCGGGGAGTGGGACATTGTGGCGCTGCCAGGCCGGCGCAACGAGAACCCTGACGATTCCACCTACGTGGACATCACCTACGACTTCATCATTCGCCGCAAGCCACTCTTCTACACCATCAACCTCATCATCCCCTGCGTGCTCATCACCTCGCTGGCCATCCTCGTCTTCTACCTGCCATCGGACTGTGGCGAGAAGATGACGCTGTGCATCTCCGTGCTCTTGGCGCTCACGGTCTTCCTGCTGCTCATCTCCAAGATTGTGCCTCCCACCTCGCTCGATGTGCCGCTCGTTGGCAAGTACCTCATGTTCACCATGGTGCTGGTCACCTTCTCCATCGTCACCAGCGTGTGCGTGCTCAACGTGCACCACCGCTCGCCCACCACGCACACCATGGCGCCCTGGGTCAAGGTCGTGTTCTTGGAGAAGCTGCCTGCGCTACTCTTCATGCAGCAGCCGCGCCACCGCTGTGCCCGCCAGCGCCTGCGCCTGCGGCGACAGCAGCGTGAACGTCAGGGCGCAGGGGCCCTGTTCTTCCGTGAGGCACCTGGGGCCGACTCCTGCACCTGCTTTGTCAACCGTGCATCTGTGCAGGGCTTGGCAGGGGCCTTTGGAGCGGAGCCTGCACCCGCGGGTGGCCTGGCGCACCCCGGGGACCCGTGTGGCTGTGGCCTTCGGGAGGCAGTGGATGGTGTGCGCTTCATCGCTGACCACATGCGGAGCGAAGACGATGACCAGAGCGTGAGTCCCAGGGGGCAGCAGGCGGGTGGGATGGGGATCCTTGTCATGTGGGCTGAGCAGAGGCTGGAGAGAAGGTGAGTCAGGCCTCCTGGGGCACCTCTGGGGCGCTGGCCTGGGTTCTTCTGCTTCTGCGTTGCTTCTGGGAGGCTGCGTCACTTAAAGATGGTTCCACCTGACCTTGGGCCTCCTTGTATCCAGGGCAAAAGGCCTCAGCTGGGGCATCTTGGTGACGGGAGGGCGGCGTGGAACAGGAGGAGGCCCTGCTGGCTTTGCAGCTGACCTGTGACTGTCACCACCAAAGTCCTTCCCTGCGGCCATCACTGCACATTGTTAATGTGCAGCTTTTAGCACAGTGGGAGCCAAGTCTTTTATGAGCCCCATGGGGAGTAAAATCGAGGACAGAAAGCCTGCCTGTGTGGCTCTGTGTGTGTGTGCGCATCGGGGTTGAGAGGTTCTGCGAGCCTGTTCCAATCAATATCCTTTTTCTGCTCTTGTGGGGCCCAAGGTGAAATATTTATGGAGATGGGGGTGGGTGGCTCCCTGAACACCTCCCTTCTCCCCTCGCTGCATGCTCTTAGAGATTTGGCTTTTTCTGCAGCAGCTCCCCAGGAGGGGATTTCCTAAGACTGAACTAGGAGTTGAGGGGAGATAGGATAGGATGACATCACTCCATTCTGGGTCACAGCTGGTCTGCTCTGTGGTCAGCCTCCACCTGGCTGGTTCTAGCCTAACTCTCAGCTGTTGCCATGGTGACTGACCAGGCTTCCTTTGGGACCCTGCCATTTCTTTTTGGGATGAGGAAGGGCTGGGGGGATATGAAATATCAGCTCCCCTGGATGGCAGGAACCTGGGTTACAGCTAAGTTTGGATCAAGAAGCATCTCTAGTTGGGATGAAGGGAGATGGGGGTGCAGAGCCTCAAAGCCAGCTGAGGCCAAGTGGAGATGCTGGAGTGCAGGGCTGAGCTGCTGCTGCCTCCAAGCCTTCCCTTCCCCACCTGCTGCAGGGAACTCTGACTTCAGCATTTACTCAGCTGGGAGCTGGGCATCTGTGACCTACTTGAATGCCTTGCAGGCCACTTGACCTCAGCGTGCCCTAACTGTGTGCTTGATCTATGTTCCTATCACCTATTTTCCCCTAGCACTCAGCAGACGGCATCACCATTCACCCAGCGGTCACTCTGGAGTGACCCTTGACTTCTCTCTCTCCCTCCTGTCTCTCTGCACCGTGTGGGTCATGTGAGGTCCTGTCCTGTGAGCACCGCCTTCTCATTTCTTCTCCTCCTCTGTGCTAAGGAGTGGTGCTAGGCTGTCACCAGCTCTTGCCTGGAGGAAGGAATCTCCTAGTCGGCCCCCTAACTTGGCTGTTGGCTCTGAGTAATCAAAGATCCTTGTCAACTTGTGCTTTACCCCCTGTTCATGGCACCAGTTTACTGCTGTGCTGTCTGAAGCAAGACAAGCTATTTTTCACCTCAAGGTCTTGGCACGTAATGATCCCTTTGCTTGAAATGATTTTCATTTTTCCTTTAAAATGATTATTAGTGTCATGAGAGTATGTTGGAAACACTGTGACTATTTATCTAGGGTGTCTCTGAATGGGAACATTTGCTAGGAGTTGTGGGACATGCCTGCATTCCCAGTACTCGGGAGGCTGAGGCAAGAGGATTGTTGCAAGTTCGAGACTAGCCTGGGCTACAAAGTGAGCTCAAGCCTGAATTGCATAGCAAAACCCTGTATCAAAAAGATAAAAAAAGGGGGGAGGCATTTTCCGGCCTAACCCAGGTGGGAGTTGGGGGTGTAGTTCAGTGGTGGAGTGTGCTTGAGACCCTGAGTGCCCTCCCCAGCAGAAAACAAATTAAACCCCAGGATTAATGATCACATGCAGAAAATTGACCATCACTGTCTTTATCTACTACAAAGTGACATCCACTGTATTTCCATTCGTCCCAACAATGTCCTTTTTTGCGTCACTGCCCCGTCCCCACTGCACACCAAGACCTCAGACTGCGCGTATTCTCATGTCTCCTTCACTGCCTTCAGATTGGAATCACTACTCTCATGGCATAAACATTTTTAAGGGTACTATTTGGATTTGTCTGCATATTTTTCTTCACTTTATCCCTGAAACAGTGGGTTTCTCCTCACCCAACAGCTCTTGGTTAACTGCCACTCCCTCCTGAGCCCTTCCCAGGCTACCCTGTGCACTGTATCCTCCCTCTATTTCTCCATCTCAGCCCTTGCTTTCCAACACTGTGTGTCATTTTAAGCATTCTTATATATTTTTTTGCCTCCACGTTCCTTGGGAATCTGTAAACTTCAGGCTGTGTTTGTCTTGCTAAGTTGTATCTCCAGTGCCTAGCACGGTGCCTAGGTGGACAGCAGGCACACAGTGGCCACATGCATGAGTGGTTTTCAGCTCCTGACCCAAAGATGCATGGCTGATGACCCCCACCCTGCCAGCTTGCTGGGCTCCTGTGAACACTGGGCCAGAACCAGGCTGTGGTGGGACAGCTCTGAGGAGCGCTGGTTGGCTCTCAAACCCTGGAGAGTATGATCTTTCTGACTCAGCAGTCTTTTTTTTTTTTTTTGGGCGGGGGGACTTTTGTGCTTCATAGAGAAGCTGATTATCTAATTTGGACTTTGAGGGATATGTAGGTGTTCGCATACCTAGAGAACTTAGCAAGACGAACACAGGTCATGATTTTCAGATACGAAGGAATCCCAAAGGCATAGAGACCTGAGAGACAAGTGGTTTGGTAATTTTGGATTGTGGGGTGGGAGAGAATAGGAGATGGGCCCTTAACTGTCATGGGTAGATCTGGATTTCAGATCTGGAGCTGTGGATAGGCCATGAAGGCAGGTAAGACCTCGACTATGCTTTAGAAAGCTCATCACGATTGCTAAGGAGAAGGAGTGGTGTGTGTGTGTCTGTCTGGACCTGCTTATACTCATCCCACTCCTATGTCTCATCACACGATTGATACCAGGCCTTCATCTTCTCCATGCAGGTGAGTGAGGACTGGAAGTACGTCGCCATGGTGATCGACCGCCTCTTCCTCTGGATCTTTGTCTTCGTTTGTGTCTTTGGCACCATTGGCATGTTCCTGCAGCCTCTTTTCCAGAACTACACCAGCACCACCTTCCTCCACCCAGACCATTCAGCTCCCAGCTCTAAGTGAGACCCTGCTCATTTGCACCCTTCTGCACCCTACTGCCCCTGCTGTACAGTAGTGTCAGGTGGAGGATGGACAAGCAAGCTACCAGGAAGGGGTGCTGCCCCCAGAGATCTGTCCTCTTGCTTCACCTCCCCCTGCACCAGCATCCCCAGAGCCAGCTGCAACGTGGAGGAATGGACCGGCTCACAGTATTGGCTGGTCTCCTCTCCTCTGGCCAACTGGACAACAGTGGTGGTGGAGGTGAGTGAAGGCTGCAAGGCGGGGACAGAAGTGTCCCCACCTCAAGCAGGTTGATCAGAAGAGGCCCTGAAAGGACAGAAGGATCCAAGACCTCCATGTCATGGGAGAATGGCGTGACAGGGAAGAGAAGAGCAGCAGGAGCTCAAATTCTATGCTGGCCTGGCTGACACAAGGGGTATGGCAGAGGAGAGGAGCTGGATGTGACGTGGCCTCCTCTCTACTTCTTTGGGCCACAGCCCACAGTGCCAGAGGGTCCTGCCCGGAGGACTTGGCCTAGCCCTGCAGTCTATCTCCTAGGAAGCCTTCTGGCTCAGTCCCACAGCCCAGTGCCTCTGAGGGATCCAGAGCACAGCCCAAGTCCCCTTCTGCCTGGTGACAAGTTCTCTGCATCCCAACTTCCCTCTCATCTCTTTCTCACTGCAGCTAAGGGAGTGGTGGGCAAGGCTAGACCATTGAGTTCTGAGCCTCTGAGCCTCTGAATAACACACTTAGAGTTTGAGGCCCAAATACTAATCTGTGTGAAGAGTGCAAGCTTGCAGGCATTAGGATCTGGAAGAACCTTTTGCAGTCATGGATTCCAAAAGGGAGCCATGTTCCAATGAGGCCCAGTTGAGCAGTGGCTTAGTGCATGGTACTTAAATAACAAATGAAGACACAGGCCTGGAAGGTGCCATACGGCTGAATGGCTTCCTCCCCCCCGACAAGCATCTATCTGGGTGGTGGCCTTTTCCCACTCTGAGCTGATTGACTGCTGGAAGGATGGAAAGTGAGGCTATCAGCTTCAGGCGGCCCTGGCCTCTCTGTGCACAGCAGAGCTGGGCGGGGCAGTGGAGCTAGCGGAACAGGGGCACATGGCTGAAACTCTGCCATCTTTGTTGCTCATAACCCCCTCTCTCCTATCGCCACCTAAACTTGAGCAGCTGGAAGCAGGCTTCAGGACAGGTGTGCTGCCACCAATGACTTACAGGAAGCAGAGCTTCAGCTGCCTACCTGGGGCCCTGCAGGCGGCTCCGAGAGCTCCGCCAGAGGCCACTTGGCCAAGGACAGAGACTTGTTAAGGATGTTCTGCACCTTCCCCACCATGTGACCTGTGCTCAGTGCTGGGCCAGCAAGTGGCAATGCCCAGAGGGATCAGTTGACCAGGTGCACCCAGGAGATGTGACCCAGCACAGGGCATCCTGTGTCCTGAGCCCAGAGAAACTGCTGCTTCTCCAAGCACAGAGGCAGCGGGAGACCATGCTGATGCAGTGGGCGGGGTGGGTGGGGGGTGGGGGAGAACACAGCATGGGCAAGGAGCACTGGACAAGTCCTGGACACCAGCTTCTATCTAGGCCCAGCTGCGCTACTCTCTCACTAAGCCAGTGAACACTTGCTAGGCTTCAGCCTCCTTGTTTATAAAATAGGGAGAGGGATGGCCCCCTCCTGTGGATATAGTAAGGTGAAGGATGCTTGTGAAAATCTGTCACTGTACCTGGCACAGAGTAGGCACTTCATGAACGTTGAGTTTGAGAAACCATCAGAGTCCTAGGGATGCCACCTCACTGCAGGCCTCGTTACCCACTCTTCCTTAAACAAGCTGTCTCCCAGTGGTGCAGGACAGGACATCTCTAGTGATCTGCTGGGTTGGGCTTCCTCCCTGGCAGGTCTTTGCCCTGGCTTTATCTTTCCTTTGTGTGTGATGGCTTAGGAGATCTAGCCCTGCCTATGGAGTGGTACCTCAGAGCATCCCCACTGCTCAGAATGGCAGCGTGGCCATTTCTTCCTGGTGGCGTGGAATGCCCCTGCATCACCGAGATGCCCTCTTCTAAAGCAGAGTTGAGGACTTCCTGGGTCATGCGTAGGTCTATCTTTAACTCAAGAGACCTGGAAAACAGCTGAAATAGGTAGCAGCAACTGGAAAGGAACTCTAGCTTTGAAGGGGGACTGTGGGCTGGAGTCCCCATCAGGTGCTGCTGGGGTTGTGCTTGCTTTTAACACCACCTACTAGTGTCTGTGGTCCAAATTAGCCACCAGAGGGTGGTAGAAGGATGTTAGAGAGCTATGTGTCCAAATTCTGTGTCCCATTTTACATACAGGAAAACTGAGGTGTGGAGATGGCTTGCTGTCTGACCTATATAACGCGTGTACCCGTGAACCAGCTGTTCTGTGGCTGTTCAGTGGAAATGACAGTAGGCATGAGTGCAGCAGGGAGGGAGTAGGGGGTGCTGGAGGAAGGTTACTGGGCAACGTCACTCCTTCCCTTTGGGTACAGCCCTTTGGGGACCACCACAGTAGGGAGGAGGAAGGGCAGCGAGGGTAGGAGGTAGGCTCAGGGCATGGGCACCGGGAACCTTTGGAGAACCTCAGTCCTGCTTTTCGGTTCCGTGCTCCCTTTTGTGATGTCAGGGAGGCCCTGTGTCTCCTTCCCAAGGTGGGGCTGGCTCTCAAGACAGTGCTGGGCAGGAGGTGGCTCTGGATATGAAGAGGGAGGTGGAGAACCTGGATGGAAATCTGGCATGGGGACGTGGGAGCGGAGCGTGAGAACAGGAGTTGGGATTCATCAACAGAGAGGCTGAGAGCAGTTGTTCTGTAGCCATCTTTGAAAACACAACATTCACAGCTGTCTGGCTCTGCTTCTGAGAGTCGGCACCACAGCTTGGGGTGCGGCAGCTTCCTGGCACTGAGGCCTGCACCCTGGATCCGCTGGCACCATGTCTGAAAGCAAACCAGACCCAGGCAGCACCCCGACCCCTCCACGTCTGTTCTGAAGGGAGGGCTCTCCACAGAAGGGCAGCATCACTTCCCCCAGGAGACAGGACGACCTGGGAGCTCCGGCCTTGGCCAGTTTTTGGCCTCTCCAAATCCCAGGATTAGCAGCTGTGTCCTGTGTGTGCTCCATGCCAGTGCTTTCACTTCCTAACAACGGCCCTGTGAGGAAGGGGCCGGGTGACAGCAGGTGAATAGAGCTGAGCTTGAAACCCAAGACTGCCCGGAAGTGCAGACTCTCACGGTAGCCTCCCAGACAGGAGATCTGACAGAGGAAAGTGAGGTCCTTTTGGGGCCTCTCTGCATCATTCCCAAGGCAGAGAGACTCAGTCCAGACAGAAGTGTGCTGTGTCCCACACCCCACAGCCCAGTGCTGACCAACTCCCCTCAATGGCCCTGACCAGACCGAATGGGCAGCCACCCTTCAGTAGTTATGCTAGCAGGTCTAAGGGTCCATGTGATAGTCAGTGTGCTTAAGGGACCATAGCTCTAGGAGTCAGGAGGACACCTCACACACGTACCTCTGGTGCTGGTCTCCTCACACTGCCCCTTGCTGCCTGTCTGCACTCCAGGACTAGCACCATGGGACTAGCCCACCCTAGCTGGACTCATTAGGAACTTGAGATTCTCGTAAGAAAATTGTTTCCAAAGATACCTTGTCACTCTGTTGTATTTTTGGTGGAGGTTATGTGGTGGCGGGGCAGTGGGGCAGTGATTCTCATGGTCCAGTTGGCAAATGTGGTTTCTGGAGAAATTGGACCCATGAAGAGTCAAAGGCATTACACAAAAGCAAAGAAAAGGTGAGTGGTAATGGTCTGCTGTTAAATTATTATGGTTTGTTGCCTAACAAGCCTACTTATCAGATGGAAAAGAGGTGGACAAATGGATGGGCTCAGGATAGACAGAACACAGGAGTGGGCCCTAGGGAGACTCCAGGAAGTCAAGGCTGCAGGCTGTTCGGAGAATCTTGGTTTCATCAGGCCTCCAATCCAGAAAATGGTATTATACCGGGGGGCTGAGGATACCGGTCAGTGGTGGAGTGCATGCTCAGCATATGCACAGCTGTATGTTCCATGCCCAGTACTACAAAAAATAAAATGCAGCTCCTTGCGATGAGGAAGATGCAGGGTGAACAGCATCTGGAATGACCCAGCCTTGCTCCTGCAGGGCAGGCCTTCTTCCTGCACCCAGAGCTGGGCGAGAGGACACCATCCACCTCCTCCAGGAGGTGCGGAATGTATTTTCCCGAGCTGTGCCCTCAGCCCAGGCACTGCCCACTTCCTAAAGGCCTCAGGCCCCACGTGTCCCTCCAACTGAACCCAGGCACTGATTAAGAAGCATTCGAGGTTCCTAGGACATCATCCTGGGGACATTCTCCACAGCCTTTAAATTAAAAATGCTCAGACCCAACACTGTATTTCAGGAGACTCTCCCTCTCTGCCAAGTTCTAGTTCCCACTCATGCTCCCAAACATGTCACTGGCTCTCCTGGCCCCAGCTGTCCCATCGGTGTCAGAATGAGGACAGTTTCACCGTGACTTGGTTTCACTGTTGACAGCAATGTTAAAAGCTCAAGGATGGGTCGTCCAGAAATTCTCAAGTACACTACAATGTGGAATGAGCTGAAATTAAATATTTTAGTGCTACAAAGTAAGAAACCAAAGTGCTGTCTTCTAACACTGCTACTGAGTCTGCTGTGGTCCCAGCTGTGACTCTAAGCACACATCCTTGCAGGCAAAACAGATGTGGAGAGAGAGAAACAGCCCTAAGAGCAGGAATCTTGAGTCTCAGCGTCCTCTTCCTAGTCTGAGCCTTGAAATCCTACATAGCAAGTCCCGGGAGACAAGCTTCTTAATGGTGTGCTCTGAGGAGGGCTGGGGAGTGGAGCGGAGGAAACACAGGATGGATCCCACCCCACCTGCAACAGCTCACCTGCCCAGCAAGGTTCTTCACAGCAGCTTTTCTGCAGGTGGAGGGATGATCTTCTCCCCCAGTTCTGTCAGATGTGGCTGATGATGTTACCCCATGTGCTACGACCACAGGTCCTCTGTCCCCCTATTTAGCCCCTCCCCAAAACCAAGATTTAAAGTTCTCTAACAATTCAGATTTATCTTTGATTTTATTCATGAGGAATGTCTACTTTCAGAATCAAGGGGCATAAAAATCAGAATCATGAAACTGGACTGCAGCCATCATGGCACCAAGGCGATGCTTGGGCTCTTCCCCACTCTTTTCCTGGGGCCACTGGCAAGACCCCAAAGCCAACAAAGTCCCCTTGACTTGAGTAAAGGAAACAGCTTCAAGCACTGACAAGTGATTATTCACAGAATGCACAATAGCCACAGTTCAGACAAATCAACTACAAAATCATGAAAAAGAAACGGGAAGGGGATCTTGCTTATGAAAAACAAAGATTGAACACAAAGAGAACACTGGATGGAAGCTCTGCCTGTCTGTCCTGTGAGGTGTCTTGCTCTGTTCCCACAGCAGAAATAAAATATTCCACGTTTGCTAGATTAAGATCTCTGTGGCTGCCATCTTTTAAGAGACCCTGTGCTCTTTGGGAAAGCAGAGGCAGCAAAGTCACAGCTCTTCCAGACAATACTGTCCCAGAGGACCAGAGGGCCAACATCCTGAGCTATCAGCAGCCTCCAGCCTAAATAATCCAGGGGAGAAGCTTTCTTCCAATGGCTGGGCCCGCAACACTGCTCCTCCCCAGAGGCAGCAGCCAGAACTCATTTAATGTGCCTTTAGTGAATATTTCAGCTGGTGATATGCACAATGCCAGGGAGCAAGCCTCTTCCATTCCAAAGACAGGCACAAATTCTCCACTAGCTCCTTGGGATGCTTTTGTGTTTTGCAAAGACAACCTCAGTGTATCTTAAAACTTGTATGTTAGTCAATTTTTGGTCATAGGTACAGGATGTTAAGTAGTCATGATACAGATGCAAACAAGGATTTATCTACAGTTGCAGAGGTGGGCGAGACACAGGATGGGCGAACCAGACAGCAGTTAGAGGGCTGAGGTGGGGGACATGAAAATCTTGTGAGGGTCCAGGTGAAGATATCATCCAGAGCACAGTGGCAGCCTGATCCCAGAGGAAGCATGGGCTCCACAGTCCTGAGCATACCAGGCTGGTAGAGCCCCAGAGGTCAACGATTCCCAGGGGCCTGAGGATCTGATCACAGAGTGAAGCAGGGTGGAGGTGTAGACAAAGAATCCCCCAGAGTTTGAAGACACCTGCCCTTTTATCTAAAGTGCTGTCTCTCTAACAGGGAGGAGGACCTCAGGCCGGTGCCCTGTCCACCAGCTTCCAAAGCCACAGCTAAATCAAAATACTTCGATGAATAAAGGGGGAAAAACATATTTGAATTTTAAATCAGTGCAACTAAAGCAAAGAATCAACATCTCTGGCATTCTTTTCAAAAGCTCTGAATTTACACATGGCTTAGTCAACTTCTCTTGGTATCAATGCCACCAGAAATATTATACTGGACGGGACAGTGATCTGGCCCACAACCTGATTTCTCTGCCTTTATTCTTGGTAAGTGCTGACCACCTGAACAGAGATGATTTTCCCTCTTCAGACTTGTCCTGAATTTTCTCCTAGCAGCTGGCTGAGGTCTAAAGCCCTCCCCCACTGCACAGGCAGGGCCTATTCCTAGGAATGCTTTACATGAAGGGCAGATGGGAGCCTGGCAGTGCTCTGAGGAATGTCTGTGCCATCCTGCAGGGGAAACCTCAGTGACTGCTTGGGCAACCTGCCGGGCCCACTCTGGCTGGCTCTTGGCTTCCCTGCTCCCTGGCAAAGGAAGGGACACACTTCCCCAGGAGCAGCTTCCCCCCGCTTGCTGAAGTGCAAGATCCCATCACTGTGCAGGATCTGCAGATGCCAATCACATTTCCAATGGCTCTGGTAATTCACTGACTGCAGGTTTCAAAGCCTGTCCTTGTAAACGGTGCACCAAATTCTTCAAGCTCACCTCTTTACCCTTTGGGTTGGGAGGGAGAAATCTGATGATCACAGGAAGGACTCTCAGAAAGGAAAGGACCTGGGCCTGTGGAATCCGTGAATGAAACCGTGAGTTCCCGACATGATTTGCAGAGAACTGACTGGAACTTAATGAAGTCCATGAGAGGTGAGTGTAGCAAACACAAAGGAAAAGGAAATGGAAAAAAACAAAACAAAACTTAAGAAGAGGAAGTGGGCAGCAGGTGCTTGGAGGCTCTGCATGTTTGGGTGGAAAGATAAACCCTTTCTCCTTCCTCCAAGTCTCTGTTTCCATACTTGGGAAAAGAGATGGAACTTGGACTAGGCTCTGCCTAAAAATCCCCAAGCAAGCAGAGTAAATGGGAATCCAGGCTTTAGTACCAGTAACAAGGACTCCATTAAAACAAAATGTAAAAACAACACAAAACAGAACTGTAAAAGTCCTGACCAATGTGATGAGGAATCTGAGGAATGCTAAGACCTCCCTCTCTCAGTAGTGCCAGGCTGGGCCCTCAGTCGTTGGGCACTGGGCAGAGATAAAAGTTCTTTTCCTCCTGGGGTTTACTAATCCAGTTCCCATAGCCCATGTCCTTCAGACTTTTTTTGAAGTAGTTCTTGGTTGTCTCGTAGTCCCGGGCAGCTTTCTTGGCCTCACCATAGGAGAGTTTCAGTAAATCCCTGCGGTAACGGAAGGAGCAGAGCTTCTTAAATTGAAGAAAAATGTTCTTCTTGGAGACCCGGGATAGTTCATTCCGTGGCCTGGGGACAAAAGCATTTGTGACTCATCCAGGTCAGTAGAGTCAGGAGCCCATGTGGGACAGTAAGTGGCTCCTCAGCTCTGCAGATGGGCAGCCGGTGAGCTCAGCCCACTTGTCTGTGCCCTCCCACCTTCTTACCCGTCCACGGTGCCCCTAGTGCCATCCAGGATCTCTAGGTCATAGCCATCAGCCAAACACCAGTTGACACTCGTCTCTTTAGTCTTCCCGGACTGCCTTTTGGAATCATATACACTGACTCGGCCCACCTGGAGATTCCAGAAAAATTAAAGAGAGAATCCTTTCAGGGATATGGTTTCGAAAGAGGGACACAGGGCTCACAGCAAAGAGCACATGAGGGGCCACAATCCTTCCTCCTTCATTTAGCATGTGTTTGACCATGACCAAGCAGAAGCTTGACTCTACATCAATTCAGACTAATCCCAGACTAGAGGGGGAAACAGGGGGTCTTGGTGCACAAACACTGCCTCTCCTGGTCCACAGAGTATACTTTTTCTCTGCAGATAGGACGTATTGAAAAGAAAAAACAACAATAAACTGAAGAGAAAATAGAATGGGGTCAGAGCACCTTGGGGTGGTTGACAATAAATGGGTATCGTAGTCCATCTTCAAACACACTCCCATCTCTTGTCACACGACAGCAAATAGCACGGGTCAGATGCCCTTGGCTGAAAAGGTAACCTGGGTACAAAGAAAGAAGAGTATATATCCGTGCTTGCACCAGATCCTAACAGAGCCTAACAGAGGCTTGCGGGGAGTCCCAAGGCCCAAAACAGAGGTGTCAAGACAGAGAAGTAATTGTGGCTCCCCAGGATATAAGTGGGACCATAACAGAAGATTCCAGGTAAGGCCCAGTCTGGGGAAAGCAAAGAAACAAAGACCCCGCCATTGTAAGTGGCTGATTTCTTCAGGGCATCTTGGGAAAGACCATGAGGCACACTTTCCTGGCTGTGCAGACTGGGCTCTCAGAACCATTAGTGACTCAGTCAACCTTGCTTTGCAAAAGGGGAGGCATCCTATCAACACCTGGTGACAAAGCATGCAGTCTACTGGGATTTGGAGCAAGAAGGGCAGATGGGTTCCAGTGCCACCACTGCAATCAATTTCAGAACATTTTATCACCCGCTAAAAACACCCTCTACCTACATTCCCCTTTTCTCTCCTTACCCAGTGTGACAGATTTCAGATACACAGGATGTAAGAAGTGAGTCAACAGCGCCCCCTGCAAGCCTAGAACATTCCAGCGCAGGATTTTGTCACTACAGGACATGGTCCGGAGTCTCTCCCCAAGCCGAATGCCATCCCATGTAGGCACAATGTCGCTGGACTCTACGGGGATTGTGCCTTCCCCTGCAGGAGAGATGGGAGTCAGAGCCACGAGATCCAGGGCCAAACCACTCGTGGGCATCTACTGTATGCTGTGCACTACACCTGGTGCTGGGCAGCAGTGAGGAGTAAACTTCAGTGAGATCCTAGTCCTCCTTCAGTGTGCACAGGCTGAGGTCCAGAAAGGGACCAGAGACACGCTGACCAAGCAACCTGTCCCTCCGCAGGAATCCTAGCTGCTTAGTGCTTTGGAGCATTTGAGAGAGCTATGTTGGGAGACACACAGGAAAATCTCTGGGATAGCTGTGGAATCAGAGACAAGGAATAGCTGGAGTGCCACTGACCCAGGGAACAGCAGCAGCAAAGGCCCTGCGGCTGAAAGGGCTGGGTGGCGCAGGGAGCTGATGAAAGAGCTGATGAACCTGGAGTGCCCGTGCACGAGAGGAAGGGTGGTGCGGGTGAGTGGAGGCTGAGGTCAGAGCAGGTCTGCCTTCTGGAAAGTGCAGGAAGAAACTGACAGGACGTTTCTGTTTTTTGTTTTTGTTTTAAAAATAGTAACGGCTTTATTGACATACATCTGAACACTGTAAAACTCACCTTTCTACAACCTAAAATTCAGTGATTTCTCTTTTTTTAACTTTTTAACTTTTTTTTAACTTTTCACTTTTTATCGGTACCGGGGATCGAACACATGACCGCCTTCTTGCAAGGCAGGTGCTTATGCCGCTGAGCTAAATCCCCAGCCCCTAAAAATTCAGTGATTTCTAATATCTTTTTAATGTTTTATAATTGTGCATCCATCACTGCAATCAATTTCAGGACATTTTATCACCCCCTAAAAACACCCTCTACCTGCTCTCCCCTTTTCTCCAGCCCCAGTGCTGGGCACTTACTAACAGACTTCCTGTCTCTATGGATCTGTTCCAGGCGATGCATGTAACTGGAATCATACACCACGTGACCTTCTGAGACTGGCTTTTTTTTCCCCCCTTTTGGTATGGAAATTGAACTTACAACCTTGCACTTGCCAGGTAGGTGCTTGTGCCACTGGACTGAATACTGGTCCCTATGACTGGCTCTTCTCATTCAGGACTTTATTTTCGCATTCATCTAGGCTGTACATGAATACTGCATTTCTTCTGATGGTTACATATGGATGTACTGTACTGTATTAGTGCATTCATCCAGGGATGGATGTTGCTATCTCTCAGACGTTTTTGTTTCTTATATACTCCTGCGAGTCAGCTGCTGGGTCGTCAGCTTATACCCTAGATCAGTGATGGCGAACCTTTTAGAGACCAAGTGCCCAAACTGTAACCCAAACTTGTATATTTATTGCAGTGTGCAAACACTACAATTAAACTTGAATACTGACGTTTTAGTTCAGAGGATACAACTCATACATTAACACCTTTTAAGAGCTGTTTAAAACAAAAAACAACATGCCTGCCTCTGGTTTGCCACCACTGCTTTAGGGTGCTCAGCAGGGAGGTGACATATCTGTCTGAGGACCACATAGATGGCTGCTAAGTGTGGCGGGAACAGCAGTGATGTGAGGAGACAGGAGGGGGTGGTGGAAGCCAGAAGAGGTGAAGAAGCTGGTGGACAGGGTGCAGCACTGCAGACAACAGGAGCCAGACATGAGAGCCAGACCCTCAATGTCACTTCTGCCGCCCTCACCCGGGCTCTCCTATCCATCCCACAGCCATGCAGATGCCACAGGATGATGACTCTCATCTTTTGTTTCCTGCCAGACTCTGCTGAGATCCGGATTGGCAAAGTCCCTGGCCCCAAGCTCACAGACTTGAGATAGAAGCACTCTTCCTGCAGACCTCCCCACCTGGCTCTTCCTCTTTGCTCGCTGACCCAAGGCAAACCCTGTAAAGTGCTTGTGGGATGGAAGGAGATCATGTGTCACTCACCATTTTCCACCTTTGTGCGGAGCTTGCCTTGTTTGGGATTCTCAAAGACAGGGTAGTGGCGAGAATCTGTGCTTTCCACAGCCCGATCACTACAGGACTTGTCAAAGAGGGCACCATCTCCACAGGGCGCAGTGCTGCAAACAGGGTTGTCACTACATGGTCTCCCTCCCTGCTCACCATGCTGACTTCCCTCCACCCCTGCAGGGCTCAAAGGTGGCTGTGGTCAAAGCCAGGAGCATTGCCTGCCCTGGCCATGGGGCAAGGGGGCAGAGTATGTGGGAGTCGGGGATGGGCTACAGGGTAAGGTCAGGTTCAGTGGCCAGGGCTCTGTGGGGACTCACTCCTGGGGGCTGGGTGGAACCTGGGCTGGCAGCAGTGAAAGTGCTACAGACCTTATATAGAGATGAAATGAGACAGACTTCTTTATTTGGAGTTTTTCTCCTCCCCTAGCAGGCTCAAATATACTATCCTTTGCCGTCTGGGAGTTGTATTTCATTAACTCACTGTAGAGAAACCTGCAAAAGCAAAGTGTGGTCAGGAAGGTAGGTCCCCTTCTGGGGAGAGCAGCCTGTGCCTCTCTGCCCTGACTCCACTGAGCGCCCAGGAAGAAGAGCTGACTGGTGCAGACTCCCAGGGATGAAGCAGCTCGAGGACGCAGGGCCGTCAGCAGGGCATGATGCAACAGTAATCTTTTCCATTCATTGCATTTCTGTAGGGGGGACCTTGCTATGGTGGCTATAGGGATTTTAGAGAAACTGATTTAAGGCATACAGGAGGCTGTTGCTTCTTCCCTTCATACAATAAAGACAAGGTAAATCAGAGAATGTGGTCAGAGAGTTCAGGCTGTTGTCAAGTCCTCAGATGACGAGAGAGGGGTCCCTCATCCCCAGGGCCATTTTGAGTTTGAAAAAGGTGTGAAGCATGTTGGGACGTAGGCAGCTGCACAAGAAAGCAATTTGCCTGCCTGCTTGGTAAGCGCCCCTGGCGCCGGCTGGGAGGAGAACCAGTCAGCTGTTCCCGTGAGCCTACCTGTGTGCAGGCTGAGAATCACACATCTCCCCTCCCACCCCAGCAACTGGAGAGAGAGCTCTGAGCATCTCTTGGGAGGATGACCATAGGCAATATAGCAAATATGGGGGATATCCTTCTCTGTTCTGTTTGAAGCAAAGGTATTTTCACTGTTATGTTTTGTAATGAGTCTTTTGCTCTATTCAATATTCTCCTTCAGTTGGTTTTACAATGTTCTGTTATTGGTTTGATTTAGCTATCCCTAACTGACTGCACAAATATTGTGAAGATAACAAGACACACTATAGTACCTATTACTACTATCCCAGTATCCTGCCTTGAAGTTCTGTATCAATGTAACTACATTGTCTCTATTGGCTTTGTTCTGTATTGTTCTATTTTTACTACATTAAAAAAAAAAAAAAAGGCATGAAGGATAATTAGCAGAAAAAGGTTGAGAAACAAGCTGAGGAGCACATGCAGCCGGTGAGAGGGGACAGAGGTCCCAGGATCTGGGCTATAGGGGAAGGGTGCATGGCCAGGCAGTGTCTCTGTGTGCTGGGTGCAGGGAGGAGTGGCCAGAAGCCGGGGTGCCCTGGTGGGACAAGAGGTAATAGGCAAGGGATGCCTGGAACACAGCCAAGCCAAGGAGCCACTCTGACCTCGCTCACCTGATGAAACCCCTCCGGGAGATAATTTCTGCATGGCAGTCGTTGACAGTTTCTCCCTTTAGGCTGAGAGAATCTCCTTTCACACAGCGATTCCCTGGGAAGGCATTTAAAGCAGAATGGAATAATCAGAGGAAGAGGCTGGCAAGCTGGGCAGAGGCTGTCCGTTTTTAAGGCCTGAAGGTTCTTAAGCTCTAAATGATCAGAAATCTCAGGAGCTGAGTGAAGCTAAAACAAACTCTTACCCAAAATGCTTGGAACCAGGTGTTTCAGATTTCAGAGCCTGTCAGATTTTGGGATATCTGTGCAGAGCTTACCAACATTTTAGTGCCATCACTCTGGCAGACAGGCAGGGCTGTGTGAAATGAGTCTTTTCTTCTTCATGCTTGTCACATGAACTCTAGTACAGGTTGAAGGGAACCTGCTTCGAGCCCCTGTGGGAACACGCACCTGTCCCCAAGCTGACCACGACACCCATGTCCTCAGAGTCCTTCTTCATAATGATGGCAGCCAGGATCTTCCGGCCAAGCAAGGAGGGCTGAAAACTGTTGGTGAGGGCATTGAAGCACCGGTGGCTCAGCATCGCTATCTGGTCATGGAAGGTGCTGCCAGTGAGTGGAAGCTGTGGGGACAGGTGGCAGTGTCAGGGCATGCAGCCATGCCCACCATATTTCACAGCGGGCAAGAGGTCACGGTCTCCTGGACTGTGCGTCATCTTTCCCCTCTCACCTCTAGTGTCCCCGCTATATGCTGCATCGAGGCTAGTGCTAAGGCCTAGGAGCAATTCACATGACAGCAGTGACCAGCCAACTCCACTCAGAGAGGAGCTGCATGCCCCTCCCCCCAGAAAAGAGAGCACGAAAAGTAGACGTCTTAACTGTCTTTGGCTGTGCATCTGGGGACCTGGAGAGGAGGAGCATAGTTCTTCTGAGACTGGCCCCTGTCACTGGGGTTACCTCTGTGAAACCCATGCGCTCTGCCTTCTCGTTCTCCCCAATCAAGACACGGAGGGCCGCGTCGGCTGCTTCCTGCTTGCCTTGCTTCTTGCTGTGGGCACAGACCGCTGGAAACCAACGCCCCCCGACTTTTGCTTGGTAAACAAACCTGTGGGATGAGAAACAGGATGAAGACAGGCACCGGGCCTTGACAGCTATGCAAGGAATGAGCTATTTTTGCTTAAGAAATGGCCAGTCTTGCAAACACATGGACCTGTCAGTCTTGCAAGTTCATTTTTAAGGCTGCGTTCCCCAGATTTAGGACATTTATGAATTGCAACATGATTGTTGCTAGGTCCAAAGGTCACCCAAACTATTACTTAGTAGTTTTCTCTAAACCAAGTCTTTGCAATACAAACACATTTAAAAAGAAAACTTCGTATTTTACAAGTGGGAAAACCAGTGCCATAGAAGGCTATAAAATGGAATATGACACCACCATATTAAATTCTGACTAGATGTTGCACTGCACCTGTGAAAACTCTGACAGTCTTTACCATAAAGAAGACCAGGAAGTAGTAATGAGACTGAAGAAGGAGCACCAAATGTGGACTTTCTTCTTAGGCAGAAATGAGAAGGGAATGAACTTCTTCCCAGCTGAATCACTCTTCCTTAATACACATTTTTACCCACATCCATTTCATCTCCCTCCTGATTAGCTCTCAAAGCCTTCACCTGGGGAGGTCATTATGTCAAGATGTGCTGCAGGCCAAGGACAAAGCTTTCCTGAAGAGTTACTTTGTGATTCCTGGCAGGCTCTCAGTGGACATGGACAATGGGAGGATGGATCTGAGACCCAGGCCTCTGTTGACAGTGAGGCCTAACAGATGGGCAGGGGCATGCTCCCCATAGCTCCTTGCTTTCGCTTTCTGGGAATACAGAGGAAGAGCATAAAGGAGCCAAATAGCTTGGAAATCTACCAGGTGAAGTTTCAAGAATCCTATTAGATTCTCATTTACTGGTGGGAATCCCAGCTTCGATTTTTAACCCAGATTTTAAGATTATGCAATTATAATTCTTCAGAGTTGTGCCATCCAAAATGGTAGCCACTGATAGTCACATGAGACTGTTCTGTTTAAAGCAATTAAAATTAAACATAATTAATAATTCAGTCTGTCAAACTAGCCACATTTCAAGTGCTCTCTAACCACATGTGGTGGGTGGTTAGCCTCTCTAGGAGAAGGAGTTAAAAGTGACAATAAGCACGAGTAATTGCTTTAAGAGGTTCAGCCAAGAGAGAAACAGAAATGAGAACAGAAACCTAGAAGGCAGATATGAAGTCCCTCACTGTTTTTAAAAGACGGTCATGTGCCTATTTATAGACTGATGGTGAGCAACCTATAGAGATGTGGCCAAAAATGATGTGCAGATTGGAGATGCTGCAAAAGCACAGGCCTAGAGCAGACAGGAGGGAACGGTGCACAAGAGCCAGGAGCAGGAGGAAGGTGCTTCCCTCACACTTGCCGGCAGATACAGTTCAGAAGGTGGTCAGGATGTGGCTTGGTATTATAAGATAAGGTCATTTCTCATATGATTATTGCTGTGTTCTCAAGTGGGAGGTGAGTTTATCAGTGTGGAGGGACTCAGGTATTGCTGGGACTCTGACAAAAACATCCAAAATGGTTTACTCTGAGTAGGAAAGAAACTTTAGTAGAGACATTAGAAAAGGGAAGAGACGGAGAGGCAAATGCCCCTCCACATAGAGTCCCCCACCACTCTCCGCTACTTCCGTGGTAAAGCACCAGCTGACCCCAAAGCTGGCCCCATGCCCAGCCTTTGGGCACCAGGTCCCCTGATCACTCTGCTTTTCTCCCACTAGATATATACAGGAGTCTCTTGGCATCCATGGGCACAGTGTCCACCCGCTCCATGAGTACCAAAGTCAGAAGATGCACAAAGCCTTTATATAAAATGGTGTGTTATTTTCATGTGACCTATGCAATGCTGCTGTGTACTCTGAATCATCTCTAGTCGCTTCCAGCACTTAATACAATGAAGTGCTATGTAAGTACTTGTTATAATGGATGGCTTAGGGACTACTAATAAAAGTGTTCAGCACAGATGCAATTAACAAATTTTTTCGATATGTGCTTGGTTAATCCATAGACACAGGACTTGCAGATGTGGAGGCCAGCTGCCTTGTGTCCTTTCTATAGCCTTTCCTCTCTTGAGAATACTTAAGGGCTCAGCTCAGGGACCATATCCCGGGAAGCCCTTCTTGTTCTGACTCTCACAGCACACCAACCCCAGCCCTTTGTAATCATGAGATCATACACTTCTGTGGTGACTCTGTTACTAACAGACAGAAGGTATTCTGCAGATATGTATTAACTGAATCCAGAAGAGACGCCAACTAGGAGGCTTCCAGGATTGTCCACGTAAGAGAAGATGGTAGCTTAAACAGGAGTATTGATATTGAGGAACAGAATTGTCAGTGTTAGGCTGAGAGTGTAGCTCAGCGGTAGAGCACTGGCTAGGCATGTGCAAGAACCCAGGGGTGACCCTCAGGCCTATACACACACACACACACAGAGAGAGAGAGAGAGAGAGAGAGAGAGAGAGAGAGAGAGAGAGAGAGAGAGAGAGCAGAAAAAATGACAGGTATAACCAATAGAATTTAAGGATAGCTTGGCTGACGGAGGTGAAGGCATGGAGTTCTTGGTCTGAGCACCGAACAGTGATTTCATTTATTGAGACAGAATCCACAGTGGGAGAAGACTTAAAGATGGCAAAAACCAAGGGTTCTGCTTTGTGCTTGTCATGCTCAAGACATCTGGCTAAGTAGAAGCGACAAGGAAGCATCTTGTAAGAGGTATTTCTATTGTAGAGAAGTTTTGGGCTAGAGATACACTTAGCACTCTCCAGTAGTTCGATTATAAAAATCATGGAATCAGTAATGGTCACCAAGAGAAAGGAAAACACAGAGGACCCAGCATAATTCACATAAGGAAGTAACATAATTTACTGCATGTGGTAGCCAATAAACACCACTATGCATTAGCATTTCCCTTCTTACATAACTGTATAAGCAACCCTGACTCCCCAGGACAGCTGAGGCCAATGTCCTGTGTCCCCACAACATACTGCACATTGCTTCACATGGCAGATTCCTGCCCTGTACGTGGGTACATGTCTGCTGCACATGTGGGCAAAAATTTTTGTATCTTCAATTTAGCTCCTAAGAAGTTCTTACATTCTAGAGAAGCTGAGGCAGGAGGCTCACAAATTTGTGCACAGCCTGGGAAAGTCAGTGAGACCCTGTCTCACACTAAAACATAAAAAAGTCTGCACATGTAGCTCAGTGCAAAGCGCCTAGGTTCAATCCCGAGCACCTCTCCTTCTCCTCACCACCAAAGGAAGTTCTTCCATTCTGTGTGAATGGCTGACTTCAAGTCTCAGTAAAGAGGTATAGAAGATTTCAGAGAAGAGAAAGAAAAGGACTGAACATACCACATGGAGGAATCAGCTGAAAGCTAGAGGTGCAAGAAAAACCGAAAGAGGAACAGCTGAAGTGAGACTGTGATGCTTCCTCCCAGGTGGCTTCAACACAGGGCACAGACATTCTGCCCAAGGGGACGATGAGAGGCCTCTGTGGCCTCTTCTAACCTGAGAGTTTTAAATTGGGTGACTCTGATCAAAGGGCTAATGTTCTTATGATATTAAAAGTTCTACCTGCTACACCACTTAGGAGCAGCAATCAAAACAAACAAACAAACATACGAGCAAATCACAAAACAACCAAGCAAAGGAAAACTGCATAAAGACAAAGAAAGAGTTCACAGAAAAGGAAACGCAAATAACATACAAACATGAGTGGTATCATTTACTACTGACAACAAATTTAAAATAACAAAGCCCTGTTTTAATGAGCTCTTCTCTTTAATGACATGTTCAACTTAAAAATTAGATACAACACAACACAAATTCAAATGGCTGAGCATACAGTGAAAAGCACCCCTTCAATGTGTAAACATAATTTACCAGGCAAGGTTGAAGACAAAAACCCATGTGTTATTTCTGTGAATGTGCAGTTCATGTACATGTTCTCTGAGATTTCCTACAAAAAAGTTCTTACCTCCTAAGAAATTAGCCCTCTGGCTGTTGGGTACTGTGGCATTTCCCGGCCAGGGGCTCCTTCTACACGGACTGATTTTTGCATTACATTTTCCAGGCTTCTTTCTTTATATCCCATGTTTTGTGTGTTGATAGCAAAGGCTTTACTCAAAGATTCAAGGATTTACTCAATCTTTACTCAAAGATTCGAGAACATCACTACTTTCTATCTACTGATTTTATTTATTTCCCATTTCAGCCTTGGCTCTGTGGGAGTTCAGATGCAAAGAACAGGCAAAGCCTGAATCTGGCTGTTAAGGTGGACAGGCTCCCCACCCTTGCTGTCCCCTAGCACCACAATGATTTGAAGATCATGGTTACAGTGTCTAAAGTTCCCATCCTATCTAGGCTTTTAGGTGCTCCCATCTGATCCACTAAAGTGCTTTTCTAGCCAAAAACTAGTACAATTTTGGCGGGGGGAGGCGGGAGACACAGGGTCTGGCTACACAGCTCCGGCTGACCTTCAACTCACTGTGTAGCCCAGGCTGGCCTCACACTTGCAGCACTCCTGCTGTGGCAGTCTCCTAAGTGCTGAGATTATAGATTATAGGTATTATACCCAGCATTACAACATTTTTTAAAAATCTGTTAGGATCAATATGCCTTCTTACCCTTCTTTTTCTGAGCTTTCCTAGTTACTACTTATTTTTTATAATTATTTCAGAATCAATTTTTCCAGTTTCAAAATAAATTCTATTGCTGTTTTTATCAGGTTCTGGAAGCAGCTGCTGTCACATAAAATGGATTTTCCTGCACCAGGGTGTGGCTCTGGTAGACCAGCCCTTAACATGCTCAAGGTCTGAGGTTCAACCTCTGGCAGGTAAGGGGAAAAAAACCCCCAAGATTATCCTTGCTTATTGCTATATCCTGAGTCTTATTATTATTACTATTTTGCAATACTGGGGGTTGATCCCAGCACCTTCACACTAAGCTACATCCTCAGCCCGTTTTAGTTTTGAGATAGAATTTTGCTAAGTTGCCCAGGTTGGCCTTGAACTTGCATCTTGCCTCAGCCTCAACCTAGGTTAAATTACAGGCCTGTACCACAATACCTGGCTCTGTGAGCATCCTTGTACAAGTCTTTTTGTGGCCATTTCTTTCATTTTGTGGAGCAGTAAATTGCTGGATTTACCCTTGGAAGAGAGCTGATAAAAGTAAGGAATTACATAGTAATGTGTAAAAGCTGGCTTTGTTTGAATTTCCTTTAGTTTTCTTACAAGTAGACCAAGTATACAATCATATCATCTGCAAATAATGATGATTTTACATCCTTTTGCTTCTTCATATACTTACTTCTTTTTTAACTGGCACTGGCCAGTAATTCCTCAATAATATGCAATGAAGAGGACACTGGTATCTACATCTTCCTGCTAAATTTAATGAGAAGAGTCCTAGGTTCATCATTAAATAAGCTGCTGCATTTTGACTTTGGATGTGTATTTTTAACATGCTAAGGAGGATTTGATAATTTCTATTTTATTGATAATTTTTTAACCTGAATAGACATTCAATTTTATACACACCTTTTTAGAATCTCTAAAGACGATTACATGGTTTTTCTCCTTTATTAACAGGGTAAATAATAATAAACACCCTAACTTAGTCTAATCTGTGAACTGCACCGAGATATCATTCTTCACATTTTAGAATAGTAAACATAAGAATTTTGATAATACTGTGTGAGTCTGGGTGGAGCCAGACAAGAGCCATCACTGGGGGAAGAATAAACCGGTTATTGGAGGAAACCCTGGCATGTTTACAAAAACTCAATTGCTTATAAACATGTTATTCATTGTAGTCTTGTTTATAAGCAAGTCTGTAAATAATCCAAATGTTCATCAACAGGGACTGGCTAAATAGCAGTAAAGCTGTGCTCTGTAGCACTATCCTTTGCAGCTATATGAAAATACAGAGTGTTACGGTGACTCTTCCACACTATAGTCGTACAATATTCAAGCTGTCAGAAAATACCTATATGCATTTTTGTGTAAAAACTAGGGGGAGACGTCCTTGCCCACATTTATACAAAGATGCTTAGGAAAGATTCATAATGTAAAGTTCATGCATTTTGACTTGAGAAAGTATAAATATGACATGAGAGCTAGGCTTATGGGAGAATTGAGGGACTTTTACTATTTTTAATAGTCTATTACCTATATAAAAATTTTTTAAACAGAAAAATGTACACAATCCACAGCCCAGAAATTTCACTTGTAAAATGTACACTACAATTGTGCAGTGTAAGCCAAAACACACATACATGGACATTCATGGAGGATTTCTACTTGTGTAACCAAAACACCTGAATGTCACTGGAAGTTGCTGAAATAAATTATACTGGGGTGGGAGTAGCTTCCAAGGTAACAATAACATTGCACTTCTTAAAATTGGATGGTGGTGCTTGGATATCCACTTTAGAAAGGGTTTCAAATCTTTTATTTATTAGCCCTCCTCCTGTCCTGAGGAGTGAAACCAAGGTTTTTATATTAAGCTATATCTCTAGCCATTTCTTAGTTTTCTAATGTAGAAACAGGATTTCACAAGGTCTTTAAGTTACTCAGGCAGGGCTAAAACTTGAAATTTCTCCTACCTCAGCCTCCCACAGTGCTGGGATTACAGGATGTACCACTATGCCTGCCTTTTAACAGATAATTTAAAAACTGTAAGTATCTCTACAATGACTACTATGTGGCTGTTGGGTCTACATAAGCTGGTATGTAATGCTGTGAGAAACATTGGTAGGAAGTGTGGAACAGAAAATATGAGGCACGCTTATGTTTAAAAAAAGAAGGCTGAGGATGTAGTTCAGTGATACAGCATTTACCTAGCATGCACGAGAGGCCCGAGGTTTGTGCCACACCATGACAAAAAAAAAAAAAAAAAGAAAAGAAAAGAAAAGAAAAAAGAAGGGGAAACATTATGCACAGAAATTTTAGAAGGACTTATGTAACAGGACATGGGTCTGGGGAAAGAAACTAGAAATCCGGGACAGAAATGAGGATTTTCACTGGTACTTTCTCAGTGAGTTTAAAGCTCACCCGTGTCTGCTGAGAGGCAATGCCCACACAGCTAGACCACTCACCTTGACTGGCCCCTCCTGTGCAGATGGCTAATGCACACGCCCCAGGGTATGGGCCATCCCCACCCAGCATGGGACACTCACTTTGGCTCATGAGGAGGTCCGGACTGGTCGATTAGCTTGAACTCGGCAGCGAAGCCATGCGAGCGGGCATACTCCAGCAGGCCGCCCACAGGGTTGGTGTTCAGGTACCTGACGAGCTCGCCAATCCGCCGGATGTTGTTGGGCACCCCAGACTCCAAGGTATCAAGTGATTCAGAGTTTGTATCTCCAGACTAGAAGAGAATTAGCCAAAGAAGAACCAGAATCATATCGGGAAACTAAGGGAATCACAGGTCATCCCATCACGCTCAGCTGCTAAACCTGGGAACGGCAGGAAAACGCCCACCTGGTTGTCAGCTGCATTGGTGGCTTCCTCATGCAGGGCTTTCATGGCTTCCTCTGCAGCCATCTGCTTTGCCACCTTCTTGCTGGGGGCGCTCACAGTGGGGAAAGTTTGAGCTCCAACTGCAACACAGTACTGGAACCTGACAGGAAATGAAGGAAAAGACATTGAAGGAGTGGATTGAGATACGTCTGACTAGTCAGGCTGAGTGCCTTTGCTGTTTGTCACTTCACTCACAGCCAGTGCTCCCACCACCTCCTGCCCCCAGTGGTCTTAGCTTGCCTAACCCCATTCAATATGCAAATTTTGAACCTAGGGCCTTGTACATGTTAAGCAAAGACTACCACAAAGCTACAATAGGCCACTTTTCTGGCACACAAAAGTCTATAGATGCTTAAACACAGCTGCTCAGGCAGGACCTGTGCCATCTCTTCCTATCAACGGTGACCTCAAAGCTGGGAGCCTCTCTAATGCTTGCTCCTTTGAACTCCTAATCTCAGTCTCTCTGCTTTACAGGCAGTGATGAGGCCCTGAAAGGGCCCTCCCTTTTCCATACTGAAACAGGAGAAACTGCTCACTAGGTCATCTGCCACCTCTGAGGAGAAAAGGAAAATTAATGGCACACAGACATACTTGGGGTCGTGTGCGGGTCCTTCTTTGGACAGAAGACGGAATTCACAGGAGTTCCCCAATTTGTGCATGCATTCCAGCAATGTCGTGACAGGGCTCTTCCCAGAAAACAAGGATGAGGCTGAATGGGTGGGGGGCTGGGGTTCTGTCTAAAGAAAATGAGAGACAAGAAGAAAACACAAAACAAAAAAATAAATACAAGAAAATACTCGTCAGTCCAGCACAGCAGAAAGGGTGTGATGGGAGAATTTCTTGTGGATAGCATAATGTGGGGAGCTGGCTGTCCACAGGAAGGGGGCTGCTAAGGATTTCCAAGGCGTGGAAGGATTGGAAGGTTATTCTCCCAGAGAGGTCAGGGAACCTTCAGGTCTCTTTTGTACACTGTGGAAATACAGTCAGCTTGGGATGGGAGCAAAAAAGGAGCTGCCTGTGGAGGAAAGGTAAGATGGATGCTGCCTCAGAAAGGCAGTGACACTCTACTCTTGGAGCACTTCCAGGGCCAGTTAAAACCCTGATGCATCCCCGACATCAACCTTGAAAGGATGTCCCCAGGAGGGCTGGACACCTACCTTCTCTAATTCCATCTCGGTGGAACACAGGGATATATCTTCGGGCTTTCCACTGTCCTGAGCTTTGGCTTCCCGAAGCAGAATTGTCATGGCTTTCATGGCTGCGTCCTGCTTTGCCACTTTCTTGCTGCCAGCTTCAGCTGGGGGAAACTCTCGGCCACCGATGACAACCTGGTATTTAAATCTTGGTGGAAAGCAATCAGTGTGTGAACCCTAGGCTTCTGCTCTTTCTAAAGCAGTGTCTACCCCAGAATGCTCCACTGTACTAAGGGCCTTTTGACTTGCACAGGAGCTGCAGGGGAGGACCAGGACCTCCTATCACTTTGGAAAACCAGCCTGTCCCATCTTTTATCTTGGTGAAGTTGGGGTGGGGAATCAAACACAGGGCCTCATGAACGCTAGGCAAGTGCTTGATCTACCACTGAGCTACATCCTCAGCCTATTTTATTTTTTTAAATTTTGAGACAAAGTCTCATTGAGTTGTTCAGGCTGGCCCTGAACCTGGGATCCTCCTGCCTCTACCTCCTCAGTGGTTGGAACACAGGCATGTGTCATCATTCCTAGATTATAGTTTCTTTTTGGGAACAAAAGCAACTAATGACTCCATATGGCTCAGTGAAGCAAGCTCAGCAGAGCAAGCTCAGCAACAGGAGAGTGATATAAAACTTGCTCGGGGGAAACTTACTATCTCTTAGCCATAAAATACAATAAAGTCTATATAAGAGGTGAGGGGTAAAATCAGCATTATGGTCCTGTCAACAACTATGTCTCCAGCCTAGACCAACTATGTTAGACTGGCCTCTTCAAGGGAGAGCCTCAAAGAGAGCAAAGGGCTAGACATGCAGCTCAGTGGGAGGATGCTTGTTTACCATGCACACAGCCTTGGGCTCAACCCTAGCACTGCAACACATAGCAAAGGTATTGTACAGCCCAGCCTCACATACCTGACACCTGGCCCTTATCTGAGACCTCACAACCTGGAGGGGGCACAAGGGATGCTGGATATGGGAGGAACAACAGCAGACTACTAGAGCAGGGTACAGGGACCATAACCTGCCCTGAGAGTACAATACTTTCAGAGCTTGTTTTGAGTCATCCTAGAGCTCTCATTTATACCAAACCTGAGAAGAATGAATCTTCCTTCACAACACAAAAAACATTTGTTCTAGGCCTCTGGACTGGTCACTTTAGTTCAAGCTTTTCAATTCTTTGGCAGATCTAAGATTTCATTTAGAAAAATAGGTCAAATTTTTGGTCTCCTAAGTCTCCTGAAGTACTTGAACATGGTATCAAGTATTCTGAAATATGTGGATACAGAATCGTTTCTTATAGCTGACATCCAAAAAACTACTAAACACAAAATCTATGGCTTGAGGATGTGGGGAAAGAAAGTGAATGCCAGCCACCCAAAGCTCTTTCCCAGAGACAAACCAGCCCTTGCCTTGCCAGCTTTTAGGCTGATTTACCCTCTTTTCTTAACAGTTTCCCTGCAATGCTAAGTTGGTGTCATGAAGGTAGTTTAGACAAGAATTAGAGCCATGGCTGGGAATCTTACCCCAAGAAACACAGCCATGTAAATAAACACAGAAATATCTTGGTCAATGACATTTCAGACAGACCACATATACAATGGCGGTCCCATAAGATTACATTGCCTGGTGGTGTGGCTGTGTCCGTTTGTCTCCATGTTTGCACAATAATGACACTGCTTAAAAAAAAACACATCTGTCACAATGTCCCACTACTGTTAAGTAACACATGACCATGTAAAGGTTGGTGTCACCTTCAGTGGTTCTCTAGCTGCACCCTGCGGCCAGTGTCAGTGTCTGCCAGGCCTTTTGCGGCTCCTTTCTGAGCCCACCTATCTTCTTCAATCTGTCTCTGACCTATGGGACCATCTAATGTAAGTTTGGTCAGTTGTCTAAGTTGGGGAACTTCTGATTCTTTAGCTCAAGAGCAGCAGCAAGGGCTGGCCCACCTATCTGTACAGAGATGGAGCATAAAATTAGAACCATACCTTTACCAGGCAGACAGGCAGGCATACATTGCCCCACCGCCCTCTCCCTGCTTGCTTTACTGTCAGCACAGCCACCCTCATTCAGTGTGTGCAGCTTGCACCAGCCAACCCGCACCTATTCCTGTCTCAGGAACTTAGCTTGGAGGGAGAGAGTTCAATCTCCTGTCTCATGTCTGGATACCTTAGGAGGCAGGCATGACACAGATGCAAGAAAGCCAATTATGGCTAGAGAAGTATTTCAACCAATGCACAGCCAAGATGCTGGCCAAATCCCTGCTCATCATCTGGAGAAGGGCCAAGGCAAAGTGATTTAGCCAAAAGGCAGAAAAGGAAGAGGAAAGAAGCCACCAAAAGTCCCTGCTCACAAGTCAGCTGAGACTGCATTCAGAGGTGAATCCCTGACCCCAACACGAGGCACAGTTCCTGGGCTCTTACCGAGGTTCATGGGATGGTCCACTCTGCTCTACGAGGTTGAACTCACACGTCTGACTAGCGAACTGTGCATACTCTAACAGCCCGCTGATGGGGTTCTTCAGCTGACACTCTGTCAGTTTCTTGTAGGGTGAACACCGTGGTAAGCCAGGGCTGTAGAAGGAGGGCATCTCCATGATGGCTCGAAACTCACCTGGTGCTGCACGGATACTGTTCAAGTCATCTGGGATGTCATCTGTGGCCCACTGACCGTTTTCAAAGTCAACATACCCTGCTTTGGAGGGGTTATTGTGATAAAATGATGGTTTCAGTCTCATTGGTCCTGGCCGAGCCTCTTCTCTACTTTCTAACTTCACGTCAGGTTCCTGCCTATTCTCCACTTTTGCTGTGGCCATGATGTTGTTTGACGCATCCGATGGGGATAAGTGACAGTTGGGGAGCGTGGCATTTGTTTTAGTCTCAGAGACAGCAGGCAGAGTGGCTGCAGGAACACTGTGTGAATTTCTCCTGATTTGCATCTTCTCACGTTTCTTGTCTGTCAAATACCATATGGGAGGTGTTGCCCCTTGCCTGTAGACATCTCCCTGCCTCTCCAAGTCCATCAGCACTGCATTCACATCTCGGGCTTTGGTGAGGCCAATATTTTTAGCCAGATTCAGGGCAGAGGAGTTAGACACATTGAATAGGTAGTTGCAGATTTTCTCCTTGATCTCAGCCATGTCAAAAGGCTCAGGAGAATTTTCTAAGTTGGATGTGGAGTTTTCGTCTTCAGCTTCCAAACTGGGCTTTGGGTTTGAAGATCCCAGGCTGTGACTATGTGGTCTCACAACATCACAGGGCTTATTCTGGGCCTGAGCTGAGGCTGCAATGCTCCACAAAGGGGGTGTTCCTGTTTTCTTCTGCAGCTTACCCTGCTTTGCCAGGGAGTACAAAACCTGATTGACTTCCTTTTTCGGCACCCTGAGCTTCCTAGCCAGATCACGTGCTGTGGTGGCTGACTGTTCTCCAAGCTCCTCTAAGAGCTTTAAGATCTTTTGCTCCCGATCCTGGTTGATGTTCAGTTTCTGGAATTGTGAGGAAAGTCCATCAACACCTCTCCATGGCACTCTGCCGTATGCTGAAGGAAACTGGGATCCTACCTGGAATCCTGGATTTCGGAAAGGTGTGATCTTGGGTACACCCCTAATCTCTAGTTGTCTGTCTCCAGCAGGTGGTCCTGGATACCCTGGCGGGAGTCCTGGGAGTAATGGTGGTGGTATTGGCAGTAATGGTATCTGTTTTCCAGGCAGGGGCACTTCCGGAAGCCTGCCCCTGAGAAACTCTATTTGCTGAAGTCGGAAATTGTCAAGGTATGATCCTGGCCCCGACAGCTGCTGTGGGGCCTTGTTATGTTCATGGTCCTGGCGGGGGTGGGAACAGTGTCTGTGGAGGGAACAGCCCTGTGAGACAAGATGAAGGAAGAAAGTGAACAGGGTTGCGGTGGTATGCTGGGAGGCCCCCTACCCCTGCCCATAAAGCTGCTCTGATGCCTAGTTAGGGTGACTCAGTCCCTTCAGAAGCACTGACTAGGGGTCACCAATGGGAAATGGAGCAGGAGACAGTCCACAGGGCTCCCAATGGCACACAGAGCTTCGGCTCTCTCAGCACAGATTCTCTATGACCTAACTTCTTCTCTCCCCTCAACAGAATTCAGGTGGCCAAGAAGGACCAACCTCCAAAATTCTTGTAAAAATCAGAAAAATAAATAAATGGTTGTTGTGAAGATAATCAAAGCAGAACTATAAAAATGGCAAGAGAGCTGAACTAAGGAATCAGCAAGATCACCCTTAAGTCAGGTTGCCCATCCCCAAATCCTCTTGTCTTTGAAATGTCACCCAGCTGGTTGTAGTAGTACATGGCTGTGATCGCAGTACTTACGAGGCTGAGGCAGGAGGATTGATGCAAGATTAAGAACAGCCTGAGCTACACAGTGAGTTCAATGTTAGCTTCAACTACATAGTGAGACTGTGGCTCAAAACAAACAAACAAACAACAACAATAAATCCCCCCAAAACACACACACACAAAACCCCAAACTGTCACCTGGATGACTGTGATAAAACAAATGTCAGGTAGTCCACAGTGCATTATGCCAATTTTGGTCATGAAGGTGCATCATTGTAGGTGTATAATACATATGTTTATTTTTTAGTAATAAACTCATAATATTTAGTAAATAACTCATAATGTTTCTATTATGAGTTAATTTTATGAGTTTTACTAAACAGTAAGTACTTAACAGGAAAAAACATCAAAAAGCAAAATTCTGAATTTTTAATATTTATTGTTTATAAAAAAGCATCCAAATTTTCAACACCAATTGTTTTTCGATATACAAAATCTAAAAAAAAACCAACAGAATTAAATTTCTATATGAACTACAATAAAAATACCAATAGAACTCTGAGAAAAAAACAACCTTAACTTCCATTATCACACCTAAGGCAGTCTTCACACAACAATACATTCCATACGTGTGCATTGCTTACACTGACAGCACATGCGTTTTGCTTTCCTAGCTTTTTTGTCCTAAGAGGACATCCTTGACAGCTTGCTGGTCTCACTGTTTTTTGTTTTTTTTCTGGAAGATTCTTATTATATAATATGTAGTTAACAGGAACATAAATTACGAATAAAATAAAGTATCAAATTCTTAATATGTACCGTGTGTTTAGAATAAACATCAACAAGTTCACATCAGCTGTGTACTTGCTTACAAAACCTGTAAGATAATATCAGGCATAAATTCCTATGTGAACTGCAGTGAAAATACCAACAGAACTGAACAACAAAAATAATCTTTGCTTCAATTGTCACACCCAAGGCTATCTTCACACATGACAACTGCACGTTCCACGCACATATCTCACTTACACTAACAGCACTTGTTTAGCTTTCCTTTCCTGTGTGGCAGGTATTCTTGTCACCTCTCATGTATATAGGAGCTAATATATTGAACTTTTCAATATATGAGGAGCTTCATAATATATTGTACAATATGCATATAGCAGGAAAATACAGTAATAAAATATCAAATATGTAATGAGTCTTAGAATCAACATCAAGACTTTCGCATCAACTATTTATTTGCTTACAATACCTAAAAGATAACATCAGAAATAAAAACCTATCTGAGGGGCTGGGGATTTAGCTCAGCGGCATAAGCATCTGCCTTGCAAGCAGACGGACATGAGTTCAATCCCCAGTACCGATTAAAAAAAAAAAAAAAACCTATCTGAACATCAATGTAAATACAAACAAGTCTACCATAGAAATCAGCTTTGCTTCAACAGTCAATCACAAGGCAGTCTTCATAAATGAAAACTTCATGTTTCATGCACAAGTATCACTTGCACCAATAGCATGTATTATGTCCTTTTGTTTTCCTGTTCTTTCTTATAGGTCACAGTTGACACTTTTTGGTATTCCTGTTGTGTAATAGGTCTCCATGATGCTGTACCAGCATGTTCTGTCAGCTGACCAGTGTGCTTCACAGTTGTATTTTTTGCTGTAGTTCCTTGGGCAGAAGCATTTTGTTCTTACTCTGCTGTAAATAGTTTCTTATGAATCCTAGTCCGAATCTTCTAAGAAAATTTCTTTGGGATATTGTGCACTTGTTATTTTCTTTATAAACTCTCTTAACTATTTATACCACATGTTTAAGATTGAATAAAACACAATCATCGTCCAATGCTTTGTGTTTCGAGTGACATCACAGTTGCTGCACAACTCATTCACAACATTTACTCTACCATGGGTTTTGTTGTAGGAAGTTACCATCTCAGGCTTCCACTTTGTCCTGGTTCCCTATCAATATTTCCATCATGGTGCAATGTTGACATCAGTAGTATCATTTTTCTTTGCCATATCTCTCTGAAATCCAAAGATTATACTATACAGTTGTTCTGAAATTGCAATATTTCATTTGGAGTTTCTGCTTTGTTCCTGCACACCATTGAGTGTTTATAAAAAAGCATCCTGGCCAACTTTTGCTGTTAGCAAATGCAGCATCAACTGGAAACTGGTAAACCACTGTCGAATATCACTTTCCAATTAGTTTGGGAGGTGGGAGTAGCAAGCCTTAAATTTCTAAATTGAAAGCATAATACATCCTCACATCTTCAAGGGTATAATTTTTTATGCTATACTTTGAAGATTTTTTTTGACATATACTGCATAAAGGTACAGCGCCATGAAATGCTGCAATACATGTTCATCGATAGTGATGTATTCATTACTGTGTAAATTGCTTGACAACTACCCACAAATCTCTCCAACAATCAGTGAATAGCAGCCAGATTATCAGTTATTTTGTCATCAAACCTAGGCAGTTTGGAAGGAAATCAAATGTCCTCAGTGTCATTGTTATTTTACAAAGCTCAAACCCACACCATCACTTTTCCATAAGTCACTTACATTCCTGTGATAACCATGAGAAAGCCCTAATAAGTACAGCAGATGTATGAAAGCTTTCAGTTAAACTAGTGAGGTGTCATAATAAACATAATGTTGAATATGGCTATTGCTGTATACAGAATGTTTTACTTGTATTTCAATTTCACATCTTGTAGCATTTCACTTATTACAAAAAATTTCCACCACTGAAGGTCAGTACCGGTATTCCATCCAACAGGTTTCACCCCTGCAGAGATAGATCCTCACTGTATTTTTGGACCTAATTCTAGTTCCATCTGGTGGCATGACCATTTTGTGCCATTTCAACTGGTCAAATATGTACGCACATTGTTATTTCCTTCATCACCTCTACCAAGGATGTCTGCATTCCTTTATTGGATAATTATTGGGTTCATTTCACCTTCACAGAACCTTTGGCTCACATGGCAATGTCAAACTCATATCTTCATTTTTCATGCATACATCCCTTGATGATTCACTTATGAACTCTTCCAAAGCTTGTAAATCTGGTTCTTCACATGGCATTGTACTGAACTGGGATATTTTTACCACTGAAGTCAAAATAACCTGACGTTCCATGATGGTAAAGTACAAGTTTACATAGAACAATAGTGTGGGTATATTTTACCCCCCACAATGCTGATACAAAGATGTAAAACCTATTAGATGGAGCATAAATGTGGGTAAAAATCCCAGTTTGACACTTCTGCACACGTGCACACACCTTGCCATTCTCCTATCAAGTGAGTAAACACAAATATTGCTTCCTGTATCCCCCAGGCACAGCTACTCAGACAAGATGCACAGTTGGCTACTATTATGCTAAAATACAAATTTACAGTAGAAAACTATGGAACAAATTTTTCTTTCTTAATGTTATATCCTGTGGTTAACTAAATGACTCTCCAATCCCCATCGTGGTCTTCCAGGCTATAAGAAAAATATAACAGAATGATTTACAAAAGGCAAAGGGCTGCAGGCCCTCAGAGACCAATCTGTTGGCATACCAGGAGGACCAGAATTCAGTTTTACAGAACACCAAGCCACTGAGAAACATTTATGCACTACCCACTGGACAGGGTTCAGATAGGAGGTGCTCATAGGATTAGCAGGTCAGGTAGTACCTTGCTTCCTTTATCTGGGGCTTGCACACCTCAGAGCAAGTCCCATGTTTATGTCTCCTTCTCTAACCACTCTGAAGGCTGCAAGGAAGCTGTGTCCTTTTAACAATTTCAGTTATGTATTCCTCACACTCCATCACAGTGACAGAATTTGAATGTTCTTGGCAGTCTCTCTCGGGAGATTCTGGCCATGTGGTCCCCTAAGTTTTTTGCCAGTGACCTCTACCTCCACCTTCCTGCTACTGGTTGTCTTGTGCAGGTGTTCCTTGAATGCCACTATTGCTCTAACTTAGGCTACCACCACGTCCCTCAAACCCTGAACTTTCCAGTGGCTAGTAAAGATATTTTGGAAAGAACCAGGTAGGTCTGCCATTCTTGTGCAAAAGCAGCCACATGTGATTCATAAAACTTTATTAACTGTTTACCATGAGACTTATTATAAAAACATGTACAGTGCTGGATTTGGCTGTGGACTGTAGACTGCTGACCCTTGCTCTTTTTTAGATGATTTCCCTGATACATCTACAACTTCCATTGTTAACTCTACTGAGGACTGCTCCTCATATGTGCCCTGCCACTTTTATTTCTTCCCCATTCTGGCCTGATACACTCCTTATCATGCCTTGAGCTCATGATCAGTGAGCTTGATTTCATCCACCCCACAAATTAAGCTAGCCCTCTTACGTAACTCAAACCTGTATGATCTCTACTGACTACAACCTGCACTTTGGCCAGAGGCTTAAAACCTGAATTTCCAACTCCCTAGTTAGATATGATACCCTGCCATTATCTCAAATGCTCATATGCTGAACCAAATTAATTTGTCCTTCAAAGGTAGCCCCCTCTCCTGTTGTTATTACTGTTGATGGCATTCTCTGCTTATTACAGTTAGAAATCTGAGTCATCTCTTGTTGCCTGTCTGTTTGCTGTCTCCATCTTCCAAGGCCTACCCAGGTAGCTGCAAAGGCCTGTCTTGTCTACCACCTCTGAATTGTCTCTGGAATGTCTTCCAGTTTATTATCACAGAGGTCCCTCTCCTTGAATACCTGTAACAGCACATACTTCTATCAAAGCTACTCAATTTTAAAACATGACAACGGCACACATAGACTATAGTATATCTGCAAGATAATTAATAACATCAGGTGCCCTAAACTCATCAGGTGCCCTACACTCAACTCCACTCCTAATCTTCACAGCAAAGTACTGATGGGCTTGTTACTGACTCTACAGTGAGTGCCAGGGGAAAAGGAATTATATAGCGTAGTCACCTTTGCTTCCCTAGCACCCGGTGCAAAGTTGACAGTGAACCAACATCTGTGGAATTAATGGCTGCATGAACAAGATGTCCCTACACATGCAATCACATCTCTTTCTCCTCTTATGCATCCTGTGCCCCATGATGCTAGAAGCAGAAGTGACGTAGACAGAGTACTCAGTCCACAGAACTGAATTTTGAGAACTTTAGGGATTTTTCTGATTAGCTCTTAAAAGTAACCTTGAAAGGCTGAGGATTTAGCTCAGCGGCATAAGGACCTGCCCTGCAAGTGTGTAGTTGTAAGTTTCATCCCTGGTACCCAAATAAATAAATAAATAAGTAACCCTGGAAAAAGAACTCTGTTTTGGGACAGTGTGGTGGCACACTGGTTGCAATCCTAGCACTTGGGAGGCTGAGGGAGGAGGAAGTCATGTGTTTGAGGCCCACGTTGGGTACATAATGAGTTCAAGGCCAGCCTGAATTACATAGGGTAACCCTGTCTCAAAAAAACAAAACATAACTAAACAAAAAGTAAAAACTACAACAACAAAACAATGAAAACTCCAACTTTGTTTGAAGGTGGTTAAAGTCAATTTTTAGCTAAATCATTTCTAGACTTAAACTGCTGCTCTAGCCAAAATCTAACAAGCACTTGAGTGTTCACCTTTGAAAGAACTGAGAAAGTTACATTCGTACTGTGGAACAACATTCACAGGGCTTTTATAAATACGTGATAGGAGTATGTTAAATAAAACAAAAAAGGCGACTAAATGTCTGTTACAATCTCTTCTACTGTAAACAAAGGGAGTACCTCATGGATAGACACACAACACATAGGATAAATAGAGGAAAAAAAATGATCCATTAACAGCTATTTTAGGAGACATTAGGAGTAGAGAGAATGGAATTAATTTTGTGCTTCCTACCCTCCAGGGTTTTTGAGTTCCTAAAAACCAGCCCCACTTGAACACAGTCATGTGGACAGCCACTGAAAGGTGGTCATTCCTGAAATCCTTAAGGTCATTTCTCTCGCACTTCTTGTCTGTTTACTGAGCAAACTGGGTAACAAGTCATCTAACATTCACTGCGTCTAAAAATTTTCAACTTTTCTATTGCTGGTCAAGACAGAAGCTCCTTGCCTCTACAACCGGGTCTCCGAAAGTAACACGCTGGTGGCTCTAATCCCGCTAAAGAAGGATTTTTTAAAAATACACATTAATAATATGTAACCACTTTAAACTTGAGGTGTACATATAGTGAAGTTTACAAATAGTGAAGTTTACCCTTTTAACGTAGCCTGCGTTTTAACAACCAAGATGCACAACACTGCCACTTCCCCCGGAAGTTTCCTAGGGGCCTGAGCGGTCAGTCACGTCCCTTCACACAGCCCTGGCACCCACGGATCTCCCTTCCTCCCTACAGCTTTGTTTTTCACAATGGCATATGCGTGTGCGCACATCTGAAGCCTCTTTAGTCTGCCTTCAGCTCAGCACCTTGCATTTGGATGTGCGCGGGGTTGCTTCCAGGACCACCATTTGTGTTTTCCGGTTTTAGCTATCCTGGATAAAGCTGTTGTACACTTTCTCCTCAGTTATATGAGCTGGTTTTAGTTTCTGATGGCTCTCTGGAGGTGCAAAGGGTGCTGGAAAGGCGCCTAAGTGTGAAAGCTGAGCCAGCGGAGCCGGGGAGGCGGGAGAGGGAACGGGTCTGTGGCTGGGACACGGCCCAGTCCCCATACATGGAGGGGCGGGTGGGTCCCAGCTCCGGTGCCGGCCCAGCGGAGCTAGGGAGGAGAGTCGCCCCGCTTACCTGCCGCGGGTCCATGGCACACACCCGCCGTGCATCGCCCTGCACCCGAAGTCTGCGTGGGCGGCAAGATGGCTCGAGCTCAATTTCGGTTTCGTTTCCTAGAAAAGCCGGCCTCCGCAGTTTCACGGGAGGAGGAGTTTGGGCTGAGCAACGCAAGACCAACACTCGCGCCGCACTCTCCACCTCCAGCCTGCTGAGGCCTCCTAGCGTCAGGCCTCGGTGCCCTAAACCCCGGCCCAACCCAGCCCAGGCCGGATCCTGAGCAAGGCGCAGTCCTCCCTCTCCCCAAGCCGGCCCTGACCGTGGCCTCAGATAGGGATTGGACTGTGTCTTTGAATGACGAACGTCTGCTTGCTTGGTGGACTTCTTGGCAGGATTCTCACCCTGTTACAAACTGAGGCAGGTGTTTCCAGCCAGACAAAGTAAACTGCAAGGGACAATGCAAGACCTACATCACCAAACTACACTACTGCTTCATCAGCCTCATTCCTGGCAAAGGTTAATTAAGCATGTGCTTCTCTCTCTTGATCTTCACAACAGCTCTGCCAGGAGGCGTAAGCCCACTTTACAAGAGTGGAAACTGAGGCTTGACTGAGTCCACGAAGCTGCTAAGCCCGGGCAGGCTATGCAGAAAGGGCACTCTGGTTTGCTACTCCGCCCTCCTGGGGCTATACCACCACTGGTGTTCTGAGAGGGAGGGCTCCATTCACTGCTTGCCAAGCTGATCTAACTGCTTCATTCTGACAGCTCTCCAGTTTGCCTCCACCTGCCAGGAGACAAATGTCCCTTCCCAGCAGTACTTTCAACCCGTGCCTTGTGGTCTGTGTCCTCTCATCCGTCCTGTCCTGCACTCCAAACTTTGGCGTTCTCCAGGAGACTGGGCTTCATTTGTTCTGTGCCTTCCCACATTCTGTTCCTTGCCTAGTGACCAGCGCAGCTCCCCAATGAAACAGGAGACAGGAGACGCTTTTGTGGACGACAGTTAACTGCTGTTTTAGTTACACGGGCTCTGATTTATATATTTGGCCGTGACCAATCACAGGCTGCCAGGAGGAAGCAGGGCGGGAATGGGAAGCAGGCTCTGGCTACTATATCCAGCTGTGGCCAATCAGGAGTTGCCACAGAGTATGGAGTGAGCACAAAGTGCGCACGGGTTGGCTAATTTAAAGAGGGACATAGCGCACTGCGGAAGCTGGCGTGGTCCTTAGTCCCGGTGGGGTATGGTATGTTGAGCGCCTGCGCCCAACAGCCTAGAATGCACTTCTCGACTGGTGGTCCTGGTAAAGCCATATTTCAAAATAGGCTTCACCAACTGCTCCCTAGAGAGGCATAATTAGTGAGGAGCCAGTGCCTTTGTGGCTCCAGGGTCTGGGCTCCTTCTTGCTCAGTCCTTAACCCTAACAGGGCCCTTTCACATTTTTTGAAAATGCCTCATTTGATCATTTACCAAAACTCTACTAGAGCAAGGAACATGGGCCAGACACAGTTGAAGCACTGAGGCTGTGGTGTCAGAGTCAGATCTTACAGCAGTTGACTGGTGGAAATCACCCCTACAAATATGTTATTTATATATTTGCCTTTCCAGCTGTCAGGGGTGTGTGTGTGTGTGTGTGTGTGTGTGTGTGTGTGTGGCCTGCATCCCTACAGTCTCTTGAACAGTGACCCTTAGATGATTGGACAGTTGAATGAATAACAGCACTCAGTAGGTAAAACAACCAACAAAACAGTTAACTTCAGAGGAGTAAACTACAAATATTGATAAGCATCTGAAAGAGTGCTTGACCTTGTTACATCAGGGAAATGCTCAGGCAAGCCCTATCCAGTTACTCCCCAGTCACTGGACAGGTACCATTAACGTTCTGATCAGACCAGGAGACAGCAAGGGTTCAGAGCAGTTCCTCACCCCTGTGGGAAGCTAGGCTGCCCTTCCCTGGGAAAGATGACAGTGCACATGCTGCACACAGAAGCCATGCAGCCATCCCACTCTCTGAGCACGATACCAGGAAAGAATCCACAGACACGCTATTTGTAATAGCTCCCAACTGCTGGAGACAACCCACAGAGCCACCAAGGGTAAACTGGGCAATGATGGTGACAGATGCCTGTGGTGAAACATTACACAGCAACACAGCTGAAAGAACCACTACCACGTGCTGCTAGGTGGGTATGTGTCAAAGTATCACACTGAGAGGGACAGACAGAGTGTATGCCATGTGTGGTTCTAGTCACATACAGTCCCAAACCAGGCAAAACCAAACCATGGTTCACACTGCATAAAAGCAGGGTGGTAACCAGGAGAAAATCAGGAGGTAGTTGTGACTAGGAAAAAATATTCTGGTGCTGGTGATATTCTTGTTGTTGACCTGAACAGTGGCTACACATGTGTTGCTTTCAAATTCATTGTTATATTTTATTCACATCTCAACACATACACTATATTTCACAATTTTTAAAGTTAAAACCAACTCTTCCTGCAGCATTGAAGTGCAACCTCCCCATGTTCTTTTCTCCACTTTAAGGAACCTAAGGCAGGTCTTACCTCTGCTTTCTTGCTGTGGGCTGGATAATCTGAAAGCATTTAACTATTCCTCCAGAATGACCCAGAAGGTTTCATCCCAACTGCTGCACAGCAGTACTGTGCTCTTTTCCTTGTTAATCTAAGACAGGATGGGGCACTGAAGAAGACAGGAGCAATTTCTTTCCTCCAGAGAGGGTTTATTTGTGCCTTGGAAAATTGCCGCTGTCACTTAATTTTAGCAACTCAAGTAACTGTAGATTTATTCATAAACCTTTTGCTCCTCTCCTCAGTAACTGTTTTAACTCCTCCAGGGCTGAAAGGTGGTCATGTAAATGTTTTTGCTGTTGTAGGGATTTCAGTGGAATGAAGCTCTTTGAAAAATTAACCAAAAGTAATTTCTGTTTACTGCAGAAGTTTTCAGAAAATATAGCTGATAAAATCACCCTTAGCCCTCCACTACGAATTCACTGGTTCTTGCCTTCTTTTCCAGGTCTTCCTTGAGTGTGAAGATGCTGGAGCACAAAGTGGCTGGTTCTCTCCCGCAGCAGGTGTTCCTGTGGTGAAGCCTGGCTCACATCCCAGGTCCAAAAGAGCCTCCTGCAGGCCTGGGAGGGCACCCAGCCACCATGCCTCATGGTGCAATAATTGCTTCCATGACAAAGAGGTGATGAGGACCTTCCCTTGGTGTTGCCAGTAGTCTGGCTCTTTTTTCCACAAAGCACTGCCAGGCTCTAGCTCCTTAGGCACCTTCTAGACTAGACTTTTCCACCCTGGGAAAAGATTTGTTATCATCAGGGCAACTGAGCTAGTTTTAGCTCCAATCAATCGCTGCTCTTCTTACTTTTTAACTGAAAAACTATTAGTTTGGCTTTGTAATTATTAATTTGGTTTGTTGTGAATTTTCTGTTTAACCTCATTGGTGCAGGAATGTGTATTTACAGCAACTTTTGAGTCAGTAATTTCCTGTAACCAGACTGCTGTACACATACAGGCTACATCCATTTGGATCTTGTACATCCCTATGCTAAAGCAGACACCTGCAGGCTTCTTCAGTATTGGCTCATACAAGAGTTTGCAATTGAAATGTGCTGCTTATGCACTTATGCTGCTTGGACTGCTCGCAATATATTATTAGTGAAAATTATAAATCGTTATTTTTTAGATTTCTGGCATTATTTTAAAAGAGAACATGCACATTAGCAGACTCATGTTTTCATCCAGGCTTGTAGGAAATGGGTAATGAGCAATGCATGCAGTTGGCATGCACAGACTTACAGGTCTTTTCTGTGGCTGTTTCTCTTCAGTTCTTTTCTTTTCTTTCTATTCTACCGAGACAGCTACTATTCTGGCAATAGTCACTTTCAGAATTCACAGGTTTTCCCACAGTAACTTCACTTGCTCTACTGACTTGCAAGGCTTCCAGATGGCCCAGCAGTGAGGTGTCTGGCTGGCTGAGTAGCACTGTGTGGCTGTGTTTATGCTCATGTCCATTCTCCTGATGTTCAGTGACCAGAACTGGGTTTTTCTTTTTCTTTTTGTACTGGGAATTGAGCTCTGGACCCTCTACCTGCCAGGCAGGGATTGGGCCGCTAAGCTACATCCCTAGTCCTTTAGAACTGGCTTTTGAAGTTACGAGAAAGTGAGAAATATCAGGGGCCCCCACAAGAAGCAGTCTCCAAATCTGTATCCAAAGTTATACATAAATGAAAGAAAAAAAAGATGGTATTTATCAACTATCAGTATGATTAGGAATTGTGTTAGTAGGTTAACCATATAATAAAGACACAGGATTAGTAATCATGTCAAAAGAGTATTTAAATAATGGCCAACACTCCTACATAGAATATTCCAGGTACCTAAAACCAGTTAATAGATGTACATTTAATCTCATGACTACCTCACAAAGGTGCTCTGTACAACTTGTGGCTTAGGCATCCAATCCTGCCATCTTAAACTGTTTGTCCTAGCTAGCTTAGGCTTGTGTACAGCACATGACTGACTGCCAGCATGGCTCTGGCCCACATCAAGAGAGGCTCAGCTTTAGGACCCTAAAGCAGGGAGCTGCCACCCACTCTTCGTTTTAATTCCTCTTTGTTCCCAGGAGACCCTAGACTATGAGTCACCAGGCTCAGACCCAGCTTCCTACAAGGGCAATGTTTCCATCTGCACAGCTTGTAGGAAGCAGAAGGGACAGTGCGGTCCTATACTAGGTAGGGATGACAGTAGTCCAACTGAGCCTGAGTTCCACACCGTTTCCTGGGAAGCAGGCTGATTTCACTAACAGTCAATTTGTAGAAAGCCAATTTGCCAAATGGCCAATTCACTGAATAACCAATTTATGAATTTACTTTTTTCTCCCCACGCTTAAATGACCAGTTTTTATTTTGTCTTCATAGTAGAATGTGGAAGAAATGTATGCTGTCACTGCCCTGCTGTATGAGAGCTGGTAACTGAGGAGGAATCTGGGAATGCCAGGAAGTAAGAGTCAGTGGCCTCTGTGAAGTTTCTGCAGTAACTTTCTGTTGGCAGACAGCCACTTGGATTCACAGTCTTCTTCCCAAAAGGAATTAGTAAAGCTTTGACATTTCTCACTTGTCTTTGACAGTCTTCCTTTCGGTATTGACAAGTCCACAAAAATCTCTACTTACTAAGCAGAAGGCCCTGCCAAGTTAAGAATAGAAGTAGTTTGAAGATGCTAGCCTGCAAGACTGACAGATACGGGCCATGCCAAGCACTGTCCATGGCTACCAGGAGCTCGCAAGACAAGGAGGAAAGAGTCCCCAAGTCTCTGGTAGGAGCAGAGTCATATTCATGCCTTGATTCTGGACCTGTAGACTGATTTTAGATTTCTGGTCTCCAGAATCTGGACAGAATAAACTTTTGTAGTGTTAAACTGTGGTTTGTGGCAATTTACTACTATAGCCATAGGAAACTAACACAGCATCCTGAGGGAAGTGCAGAGCAAAGAGCTAGCATCTTGGGAATTTCTGAACTGAGAATGTCAGAAGAAAGTGTCAAACGTCATGTGCAGTGCTATGTTAAACAATATAGCTATCTCACACTGTCCAACAGGATTAGAGCTTTATGTTCTGACTTCTTTTTCCAAGAAGCTGCCACTTATTTATTTATTTTGTAGTGCTGTGGATTGAACTTATAGCCTGCTTCCAGTCCCATCTCCTGCTTATTCATGGCGATGTGGATTGAACCCACACCCTCACGCATGCTGGCCAAGTGCTCTATTACCAGGCCACATCTTCAGCCCTTCATTTTAAAATGAAGATTGGGCATGGTGGCGCAGGCCTACAGATCCAGCTACTTGGGAGGCTAGGGTGAAATAGCCACTTGAGTTCAGGAAGCCAGGGTCAACCTGGGGTATACACTGAGACCTCAGTGTAAAATGTAAATAAAAAAAGATGAAAATAAGTATCATATGAAAGAAAAAACATAGATTCTGGGAAGATGGTGGAGTGGTGAGCTGCAGAGAAAAAGCATGTCTAAGATTTGGTGCCAAAAAAAAAAAAAAAAAAAAAAAGATTTGGTGTCCAGACACTACAATCTAGCAATGTAAGGAGGAAAAGAAGGAAGGAGGTGGATCCCAGGAAAGATCTGAAGTGAGAATTGAAGCCCTTGGGTAGGGTGGAGAGACTTCAGCAAAGAAGGAGGATGCGGCAGGTGGCGCTTTCTCCATGAGCCCAGGGTCACTGCATGGAAGGGAATGCTCAAACCTGCAGACACAGGGTGACTATGGCACCCCTTAGAGAAGCCCACCAGTATAACGGAGCAGCAGACGCAGTAGACTGCAGGGGCCGGTGAGTTTAGACAACCCCCAGGAGAGGATGACTGGCCAGGAGCCATCTTGGAGAGGGGCCAACTGAGTTCGGAACTCAGAAAAACTGATGTCTCCAGCTAGTAGCTCTCACTGTTGGCGTAGGGCAGCTAAGTTCAAGTCAGTAGGAAGTCAGGCAACCAAGTTCAAACTGAAAAGGGGATATAGACTGCTGCTGGCCAAACATATCTGGTTCCAGCCTCACAGCCAGAAAGCAATCATAAGTTCAGTGGAACTAAAGATGCAGGCTCACTGGGATACCCCACCATAAAGCTATAGCTGGCTTGCAGGGATTAATCAAGTTGGATCTGGACTCTGCCCATGTTATCTACCAGTGACAGAAACATACCTTAAAGTGGATTATTTTTTTTCTTAACTCTTTTTTGTCTTCCTCTATTTTCTTGCTTTTTGTTTTGTTTTTTTCTTGATTGGTCTTTTTTTTTTTTCTTAACATGAGTTGAACCTGGTTTCTAGTTTTTGTTGTTGTTGTTCTGTTTTTATTTTTATTTCTTCCATCTCTCTTTACCTTGCCTTCTTCACCAGTTTCTCAAATTTGTGTGATCTTAATTTGTCTTCCAGCCTTGCTCCTAATCTCTTTTTCTTATTCTATTTCTCTATTTTTCCCTCAACCCTTTTAAAATGTTCTCCCCTGAGGGTAAAATCGCTATATTGAGGACTGACTTCCTAAATACAATTTTCTGGTTTATTTTAGATTTTGTTATATTATTACGGTTCAAGGTAGAAAATTAATAGTTGTCTCAGTTTGTCATTTTCTAGGCTGTGTTTGATGCTATTGCTGATTGTGCCATTTTAGCCAAAGTGACGTAACTGTCCTCACCATTATTCTTCCTGAGACTGCGATTACCTACAGGTCACAAAAATACTATTGACCAGTATCTAAGAATGAGGGGTTGGGCCAAGTGGGCAGCAACTTTGCATTGCCAATAAATTGAAGAGGTAGGACTGCTCCAGACTCAAAACCCAAAACTTAAACACCTGGAGAAGTAGTAATTACTAAGGGCTCTAAGTACTAAAAATAAAGCTACTCACCATAGACAATTTACAAGCATCAACCAAGACATTAAGCTAATTTTTTAAAAAAGAAAATGGCAAGAACCTTAACAAGACACAACCCCAGATGCCCAGTTCACAAAAGGCAAACCCAGCAGGCAACAAGGTGGAACAATCTGAAAAAAACCTACCTGAACTCTGTGAAAGCATAAGTAAAAAAGCAAATGAATGAAGTTCTACAAAAAGTCAAATTGGAAATAGTTTCTCTGATAACTACAGAAATGTTGAGCAAATCAAAGACATGCTTACTGACTGTAGAGTAGATACAGATAAAAAAAAATAGATAAGCTTAGGAAAATGAAGGAAACCATGGACACCCAACATAGGAAAGAAATGGAATCCATAAAGCAGATTCAATCAGATACCCAAGAGATTAAAAACTGCATTAAAAGTACACACAGAACAATGAGCCAATGTGAGAACAGAATCTCAGATATAAAAGAACAGAATCTCAGATATAAAAGTTGTGGTTAGTTATCATAAAAAGAAATATTTCTTAAAACTAGCAAGAGACCATTAGTATCAATCCAGCAGCTGCTATATGATTCAAAGAAGAATAAGAAAAGATTGATTAGAGCCAATTTAAAAAGCAGAAGAGCACACAGCCTGCCTGGCAAATGCGAGGCCCTGAGTTTGATTTCTAGTACAAAAACACACAGAGATACACACCCACAAACAAAACAGAACAGGAGATAGCACAAATTACATTAAAAAAAAAAAACAGTTCACAGAACTCATGGCAGAAAATTTCCTAAGCAAGGAAAAAGAACTTGACAAATGGATAAGTCAGGCATACAGAACTCTAATTAGCCATGATCAAAAATAATCTACATCAAGGCATATAATAGCCAAGACCCCACAAATACAACAGAAGAACAGAATATTAAAAGCTGTTGGAGAAAAGAAAATAAACAAATCATCTAGAAAGGAAAGTCCTTCAGAAGCACAGCAGTCTACTCAACACAAACCCTCAAGTCAAAGAGAGCTGGGAATAGTATTTTAAGCCTTACAACAAAACCTCCACAAACTATCTTTCAAAATTGATGGAAAAATAAAATACTTCCATGACAAAGAACACCTGAGAAAATTCATAAACACCAAATAAACTTCAAAATGTTCCGAAGGATATTCTAGTGAGTGATAACATGGATTACAACTCCATGAACCTCAACAGTTTGAATTCACCAGGTAAGGCAAGCAATTAAATGGGGTTGGGGGGGAGCCAATAACAGGGAAATAATATACCAAGGATAAGTCAATACATATCAGTTATAACCATCAATGTGAATGGCCTCAATTTACCAATCAAAAGAAACAGGCAGAATGGAGTAAGAAACAAGACCCAACAATATGCTGAACACAAGAAACACATTTAATTTAAAAAGCAATTCACATACTGAAAGTCAAAAGATGGAAAACAATACTCCACGATAGGAATCTGGAAAAAAGCAGGGATAACTATTCTATTTGCAGATTTCAAGCCAAGACTGATTAAGAGAGACACACAAGGTCACTACATCCTTGTAAAGAGAATAGTCCCACAAAAAAGAGATGACAATCATAAATATATATCACCAGATATCAGTACACTCAACTATATAGGACAAATATTAATATATGTGAAAAATCAAATAAGCACTAATATAATTATAATAGGGAATCTCAATATATCACTGTCACAAGGAAGGAACAAATAGTTACCAAAAGCAGCAGATGTGCTGACGATAGCTTACATCCTGTTTGACTAGTGATCCAGATATTCAGGAAGACTCTGTAACAATCTCATAAAATTCCCAGTAAGATATTGAAGTTGCTATGGTTACTGAGGAATTTGTAAATATGTAAAAACTCCTGAGAACAAAGCCTCAAGGTTGGTGCCTTAGCTGATTGCTGACCGCTGTCTGCCAGCTAATAAAGCTTTCTTATATCCATATCCTCCTGCATGTCAGCCTTAACAAAATCTTCCAATGCATATGATCATAACATAGTGCAATGAAATTCAAAATCAGTGACAAAAGAAACCACAAGAACTTCATAAACAATGGAAATTAAATAACATAATCCTGAACAACCAATGGGTCATGAATAAAATTAAAGAAATGAGTTTCTACAGTTAAACAATAATGCCAATACAATATACTAGAACTTATGAGACACAACGAAAGTAGTCCTACAAGGGAAATTTATGGTAGTGAATTCCCATATCAGCAAAACAGAATTTGGGCATGGTGGTGCATACTTGTAATCTTAGCACTTGGAGGGTAAGCCAGGAGAATTACCTTGAGTTTGAGATAAGCTTAGCCTACATAGTGAGTTCAAGGCCAACCTGAACTACATAGTGAGACCTTGTCTAAAAAACAAAACAAACAAGTAAAAAAGAGCAAGTGCAAATAACCCAATGTTGAACCATAAGCTACTAGGAAAAAAAGAGCAGTAAATCAAACCCAAAGCTTGTACAAGGGAGGAAAATATAAAGAACAGAGCAGAAACGAATGCAACTGAGACTAAGACAACAATATAAAGACTCAATGAATCGAAGAATTGGTTCTTTGAGAGATTAAATAAAATTGACAAACAGTTATCCCACTTTATCAGAAAGAGAAAGAAAGAAAGAGAGAGGGGGGGAGGGAGGGAAGGAGAGAGGGAGGAAGAGGACTGTGGATTTAGCTTAGCAGCACATGTGACTGCCTGACAAGCACATGGTCCTGAGTTTGATTCTTAGTACAGGAAACAAACAAACAAACAAACAAAAACTTCAGGTCCATGAAATTAGGAATGAAAAGGGTAAAATCACAACATATCCTGCAGAAATTCAGAAGGTCACCAATATCTACTTCAAGAACCTGTATTCTATTAAGATAGAAAACACAGAAGAAATGGACAGATTCTTAGATGTATATGAATTGGCAAAGCTAAATCAAGAAGATACAAAATTCTAAATAACCCAGTATTTAGTCAATGAAATTGAAAATATAATTAAAAATCTATCAAAAAAGAAAAGCCCAGGCCCTGATAGATTCACTGCTGAATTCTACAAGAAATTTAGAAAAGGCTGCTAATTCTCAAACTGTTCAATGAAACTGAAAGGCAAACAATACTCCCAAATTCATTCCTGGAAGCAAGTATTACCTTGATACCAAACCCAGAGAAGGATCCAACAGGAAAACAGAAGTATAGGCTTATCTCCCTAATGAAAATAGACACAAAAATCTTCAATAAGATACTGTCACATAGAGTGCAGCAAACCATCAAGGATATTATACACCACCATCAAATAGGATTAATCCCAGGGATACAGAGATGGTTCAACATATGCAAATCAATAAATTAACAGAGCCAAGCACACAAACCACATGATCATTTCAATAGATACATAAAAAAAATTTGAAAAACTTTAACAATCATTCATGATAAAAATCCTGCAGAAAAATTGGAATAGTCTTTATGTCAATCTGATAAAAGCCATTTGTGATAAACCAATTGTTGACATCAGAGTAAATGTACAAAACTGAAAGCTTTCACTGTAAAGTCAGGAACAAAACAAGGATGTCCTCTATCACCACTTATATTCAATACAGTTCTAGAAACATTAGTCGAAAAATTAGACAAGAGAAAGAAATAAAAGGAATAAGAATAGAAAAGGAAGAAGTTAAACTATCATTATTAGCAGATGACATGATACTCTAGATCCCAAAAACTCTACCAAAAGACTTCTAGGTTTAATAGCCAAATTCAGTAGCTACCTATATACAAAGTCAACATTCAAAAATGAATAGCATTCCCATACACAAACAATAAATTCACTGATAGAAAGGTTAGGGAAAGGACACCTTTCATAATAGCATCCAAAAAATTAAATACCTAGGAATCAATCCTACAAAGGAAATAAAAGACCTCTACATTGAAAAGTACAGTACTCTGAAAAAGGAGATTAAAGAGAATATCAGAAAATGGAAAGATATCCCTTATTCATGGGTAGGAAGAACTAATACAGTGAAGACAGTTATCCTTCTAAAATTGTTATACACATTTAATGGAATCCCAATCAAAATTCCAACAGCATATTTCAGAATTAGAGAAAATAATCTTAGAATTCATTTGGAACTAGCAGAGACCTAGGATAGTAAAGGCAATTCTGGGAAACAAAGGCAAAGAAGGAGGCATCACAATCCTGAACTTGAACTATACTACAAAGCTACTGTGGTAAAAATAGCATGGTACTGGAAAAAACAAACAGCAAACAGACCTAAGGATCAATGAAATAGATTAGAAGGTTCAGAAACAACTGCAGCCACTTTACTTTTGACAAAGGAGCCAAACACCATCACTAGAAAAAGATAACCTATATAATAAACGGCAGAAAAAAGTGTCTTTCCACATGCTGAAGATTAAAACTAGCCATATCTTTTACCAGGAACTCAAATGAAATGAAAATGGATCAATGATATAAATCAAACACTAAATCTGCCATAGGATAGAATTGGTAGAACTTTGAAGACATTGATGCAGACAAATATTTTATGAACAAAACTCCAGTTGCACAGATTCTATCACAAAGAATCAACAACTGGGATTTCATCTTATTAAAATGCTATTTCACAGTAAGAGATATCACCAACAGAGGGAAGACACAACTCACAGTGTGGGAAAAAATTTTACCAGGTATTTCTCAGACCAAGGACTACTATCCAGAATATATAAAGAACTCAAAAAAAATCAGAGCCCCCAAATTTAAAGATCTAATTCGAAAATGGGCACCTGAAATGGAAATACATTTAATAGATAAAGAATTAAAAATAAGGACCACAGATTTAGCTCAGCAGCATAAGGCCTGCCTGGCAAGCATGAGGTCACGATTTCAATCCCTGGTACCAAAGCAAACAAACAAACGAACAAACAAAAAGCCAAAAGATTAGAAACAGCACATAAATATATGAAAAAATGTTCATTATCACTGGTCAATCATGAGATGCAAATTAAAACAAAGCCGAGATTCAATCTCACCCTAGAAAGAATGGCCATTATCAAGAAATTAATAACTAATTAATAACTAATACTGTTGGGGCTGTGGGGAAAAAAGAGACACTTCTTCACTGTTAGTGGGAGTGTACACTGGTGCAATCACTGTGGAAATCAGTGTGGAGATTCCTCCAAAAGCTAGGACTAGAGGTCTCATTGTTCCCAGCTATTCCCCTTCTTGGTATCTTCCCAAAAGAGGTAAAAATCCCCTTCCATAGTAATATATGCACATCGATATTTATAGTGGCACAGTTTGTAGTAGCTAAATCTTGGAAACAGTGCACCTATCCATCAACCAATGAACGGATAAAGAAGTTGTGGTTCTTTTATACAGTGAATATTACTCAGCCATAAAGAAAGATAATCTTGAGACATTCCTAGGTAACTGGACACACCTTGAGAACATACCCTTAAGCGAAGTAAATTGGACACACATGTGTAAATACTACAGTTTCTCTGGTGTGAGAAACTAGAAGTGTAAATAAGGACCAAAATGTATAACAGATATTGTGAAATAGGAAGAAAATGGGAAGGGGAACTAGGAAAAGGGGAGGATGAGAGGAAGTAAGGGAAAAGAAAAAAAATGAGGAAAAAAGGGAACAAAGGGCAATAAAATGAAATACAGTCAGATATTGTGATTGTGTGATTGTGTTTATCAGACCCTCCTAAGTGTTCTCCATGTATGCAATCTGGCTTCTGTCCTGTCCAAATTGCTGCACAGAGCCAGAGTGATCTCTAGAAACTACAATCTGATCATGTCATGGAACTCACAAAAAAGTATAAAACTAGCCAAGTGTGGGGGCACATACCTATTATACCAGCACCCCAGGAGGCTGAGACAGAAAAATCAAAATTTCAGCTCAGCTTGAACAACTTAGTGTGATCCTGTCTCAAAAAGTAAAACGCAATTTAACCCAGCTGTTCCTCTTCTTGGGATCTGCCCAAAAGAATTAAAAGCATATCACAACAATATACACACACCCATATTTATAGCAGCACAATTTGTAATAGCTAAATCTAAGAAACAACCCAAATGTTCATCAAATTGATAAAGATGTGGGTTTTTATACAATGGAGTACTATTCAACCATAAATAAGGATAAACTTGAGACTTCCTAGGTAACTGGATGCACCTTGAGAACAAACTTTTTGGGGGAGGGGGCGGGGTTACCGGTAATCGAATTCAGGACCTTGTGCTTGCCACGTAGGTGCTTATGCCACGGAGCTATATCCCTGGCCAAGAACAAACTCTCAAGTGAAATAAATTGGACACACATGTTTAAATAATGCATTGTTTCTCTGGTGTGAGAATCTGAAAGGGTAAATAAGTAGAAAAATATATAATACACATTGTGAAATAGGAAGAAAATGTTCAAATGGGAAGGAGAACAAGGGAGGTAGACGGGGAAAGGAAGGAAGAGAAAAGAAAATAAAAAGAGCTAGAAGGAAAAAATAGAAACAAAGCTTTTGTAAATAAGGAGGGGAAGAGGATTTGAAGGGAGGGGAGAAGATTGGGGAAAAAAGAAGAATCAAGATAAGTAAAGGTACAAATTCCCTATGGTGAATGTGATCATTATGTGTATCTAAAGTGTACCAATAAAATTAATTTTAAAGCAAGTAAAGTGGGCCAGGGATGTAGCTCAGTGATGGAGTGCCTCTGGATTTAGCTCTAATACTGCAAAAAAAGAAAAATTATAAAGTAGCAGTTTAAGGGAGGGAATAGAGACAGGGATCCAGGGCACAAAGGGGGCTTCAGCAATACAGATAAGGCTCTGGTTCAGTGAACATTCAGTTTACTGTTGAATTTCAATGACTTACATGCTGCAGCATGCCTATGCTTTTATATATATATATATACCATTTACACTATCCACGACAACAACAAAAAAACCAATTTGATGGATCCCCAACACTCTTATGACACAGCAAAACTCTTTACGTGATGGCTCAGAGGCCTTGCTTGTGTCCTCTCTCCTTTGCCCATCTCTGCTCTGTCTTCTTGAGTCTTCTCCTCTATCCAGGTTGCTGACTCTCTCCTGCCACATGCTCCTGCCCCTCTCTGTGTTATTTTCACCCAAGTGATGATATATCCTCAGGCCTCAGCTCAGTCTACACTTCTGCAGGAAATGCCTAGTGCCCCTCTCCAATCCTATGCTTTGCAGCACCCTGAGCCACTCCTTTGGCACATGTCACACTGGTGTTTTCACCTGCCTCAGTATGGTTTTTGGTTGTCATTTCTTTTACCACCACTTCCATAAGGCCAGAGCTATACTCATGCTTTGCTCATCTGGGTATTAATTGCCCTTCATAGAGAAGATAGGTTTTCAAGAGTATTTATTAAAAACTTGAACATTATTTGTATCTCAAGTGTACCAATAAAATTAATTTTAAAGCAAGTAAAGTGGGCCAGGGATGTAGCTCAGGGGATTTAGCTCAGCAGCATAAGCACCTACCTGGCAAGCACGAGATCATGAGTTCGATCCCCAGTGCCAAAAAAACAAACAAACAAAAAAAAAAAAAACTTGAACGTACACTTCCCTTGAGAAACTCTGTGTGTGTGTGTGTGTGTGTGTGTGTGTGTGTGTGTGTGTGTGTGTGAATCTCAGAGACTGGTGTCCCATAAAGGAAGATCATGAATCACTGCTAGTGACTTTTTTCTTTCCGTAGGTGTATACCTCTGATCTGACCTATGACTTCTTGATCTGACCCCCATCCTCTCCCTAGTTTCAGTGGGCAGTGGGGACCCCAAGGGAGGGCCAAAGTCTCCAACATGCACACTAAAAAGTTCAGGGACAAAGTGATGAATCCCAACACAGCTGCCAGTCTATGTATTTGACTCTTACCAAAAACAACTAGCAGGTCACCTGATTTGCACACAGAGAAGACTGATTAGAGTCCTCCACAAACGTCCTGTGCTGCATGCAAGTAGCATCTAGAGACAGTAAGACAGAGACTGTGTAGGACTTAAAAACCTCTCATCTCAGCCTGCCCTCCACTCCAGACTTAGCTCCCAGAGTTTAACCACTGCACAGGACTGGTTTTCTGTGGCAGGGCAACACCCCTTCAACTCCAATTTTTCATAGCAGTCTCTATTTTTCTATCAATAAAGAAAGTTAAAGAAAGGCAGAAACTGTAGGTGGAGGTACTACTGACCCTTGTAATCACTCTTCACCCTTAAACTGATGAAATCAATATGAAATCTCTTCTAATCAGGTAATATCATTAGGTATAATCTCCCTATTTAGGCAAACTGGGAGATAGGAGTGTGAAAGGATACTTCTTTAATAAATTGTTCATCATGAATCAATAGTTGGTATCAGCTGGAATCCCAGCACTTGGGAGACTGAGGCAGGCAGATCACTATGAGTTCAAGGTCTAGGCTACATAGTGAGACACTGTCTCAAAAAAAATTTTTTTAAATCCCAGTTAATACCACACTTTGAACAGGACAGTTAAGCACCACCACTAAAATAAAAAATAAAACAAAGAATTCTGAGATGCATTATTTTTTACATTTATGGTATTGAAATATGAGTTGAATATAAGTGCACATTTAATACAGTGTCCTCATCTGTTACTAAATCAATAGCATGTGTTTAATGGTTTTAGAATGGTTTAGAACCAAAGAAACACAGTATTCAATATATATATATAATAATATGTAAAATAATATTTCCATATTCTATAACACAAAATAGAAATGAAGTAAACTATTTAAAAGGAGACAAGAGATTATTTGTTTTTGGTAACACCATAACCTTAGTTGATCCAAGAGGATCACCTGAAAACTCTTAGAACCAACACCCAATATCAATCAAAGAACATAGCTGGACATAAGAGAAATATACAAAACACAATAGCTGTCTTATGTTTAGAAAAAAGCTATATGCTTAATAGCAAATAAAAAGTTTAAAATGAACTGAGCGCAATGGCAAACACCTGTAAACCCAGCACTCTGAGGGGGCAAAGCAGAAGGTTCACAGGTTCGAGCTCAATTTTCAACTTAGTGAGACCCTGTCTCAAAATAAAACTTAAAAAAAAGAAAAGAAGGAATGAGCTAGGAATAGCTCATTAATAAATCTTAAGAGCTTACAGGTGAAAATTAAAAAACTTTTCTGAGGAGTGCATGTCTTATAACTGTTTTTCTTTTTTTTTTTTTTTTTTTGTCTTTTTCACTTCTTTTTATCGGTACCAGGGATCAAATTCACGACTGCCTGCTTGCAAGGCAGGCGCTTATGCCGCTGAGCTAAATCCCCAGCCCCGGAGCGCATGTCTTAAATAAAAGGGCATACCAACCCCAAATGTGATGGCTAAAAAGTTTGAGGATGATAATTCATACTCATTTAATAATGGTTTATTATAAATAATTCTTTTTCAAGTTTTTTATTTTTAAGAGAATAAGACCAAACAAAACAAAACAGAATAAAGCCAATCAAAACAAAATAGTGAAAGTGATACTTTAAAACATTGTAATAGGAAAACAACAATGGCTACCATAATGCCTCATGTTATCTTCAAAATAGCTGTCCATACCATCAGACCTAATAAAATCAAATAGAACAGAATAAAACCAATCAAAGCAAAACAGTGAAAGTGACACAGGACTTCAAAACAAGATAGTAGGAAATAAACAATAGCTACCATAATTTATTTTATCTCCAAAATAGCTGCCCATGCCATCAAATATAAATCAATCCAAACAAAACAGAATAAAACCAATGAAAACAATACAGGATTTAAAAAAAATAACAGGGAATTAACAATGGCTACTGCCTTCCTTAAAGGCATTTCCTCCCCTTTTACTTTACCTCCCTTTCATAGTATCTACTATACATTTTAGATCCCACTAACTCCTTCGGTTTTTTATACTACGGAGACAACATGATGTTCACCCATGTGAATCCAAACCATTTCACCCAAGAGCATGATCACAAGTTGCATCCATTTACCTACAAGAGCCTCATGATTCTTCTTTTTTATATCTGAGTAGCTTTCCATTATATAAAAAGGCCGTGTATTTTTATCCATTGTGTGGTTGATGGGCAAGCTACACCTGCTTTTTTCTGGTTCCCTGTCACATGGAGCATTGTTTTCTCTCCTTTGACTTTCAATCTGTGAATTCCCTTTCAAGTTAATACATTTCTTGTATACAGCATATTAACAGATCTTGTTTCCTGATCCATTCTGCATGTGTTTCTTTTTATTGATAAATTGAGGCCATTTACATTAATGGTTACACCAACAGGCACTGGTTCATCTCTGCCATATTTTTCCCTACCACTGGCTTCCTACTCTTCCCCTCCATTCAACTGTCGGCTGTGCTTGGTGATCCTACTTTGCTGCTCTTCCTGAGACCATGGTCATTCTTATCTCTCTCTAGAATGTCCTTCAGTACACTTTGTAGGGTTGGTTTGGTGGCCATGCTGGCTACTCACAGGAGAGTCCTGATGGCAGCATGCAAATTGGGGCTGGGCTGGTTCTATAAATAACTCTTTTTTGGTGGTGGTGGTGATGGTACTGGGGATTGAACACAGGGCCTTTACCCAGAGCTACATTCTCAGCCCTTATTTATTTTTAAATTTTGAACAGTGCCTCACTGAGTCATTCAATCAACCAAGGATGGGCTTGAACTTATGATCCTCCTGCCTCAGTCTCCCAGAGTGCTGGGACTATAGGTGTGCAACAAACATCTGGCTTTTACTGCAAATTCTATTAGGCTGAGGCAGCAAGGATTGGATATCTGACAAAATGATAAATCTAAAATTAAAGTGCAAGGACAGGCAAAAAAGATCATAGGACTTCAAAAAAGGAAACAATAGCTGTGCTAATAAGTCAAGGCAGTACTGGTATTCCATGAGAGTGGAATAAGAGACCATAGAAAAGACCTCCACAACCATCACAGAGTTTGTGTAAGTAGGAGCTGAATGCATGATGAAGAGCAGAAGCAGCAGCAAAGGAAGAGGGGGTTATTCAAAAGATAGAGCTGAGCCAGCTGGCTGGGTATTTCGAAAAAAAAAAAAAAATCTGGTGATGACTTAAGTAGCTGTGTCTGTCTGTCAGATCAGGAATGGTCCTGCATATCCACATATGATATAGACATAGAGACATATAGACAAGGTCCTGGCCTTGTCTATAGAAGGTACTTGATAAATATGTATCAAAAGAAATTCATTACTGATTAACGGAAGGAAGAGAAAGATAAAAAGGAAAATTGAGCAAAGGGGCACAATCAGGCAGTCCTCTCTACTGGTGATAAAGCTAAACAGGTTCAAAATTTTAACACAGCAATTGAGCAATTATGTGTCAAAAGCCTTAAGTATGTTATGACTCCAGTTAATAATGATCATTAATAATGTAACCATCTTCCTACAAAATCATTAATATTTATAATGCAACTCATAAAATCAACCTTGAAATATAGGCATACAATTTGAAATACAGTATCAACATCTACGTTTAGTATAAACATATGTTTCTATGAGGAAATAGCATTGTTTAAAATTGCAAAATACTGAAAACACCTTTAATACCCAAAGCTGAATACGTGGTCAAGTAGAGTCTGACATGAGCATAACAAAAAATAACTATAAAGAGTTAATGGCAGATTTTAATTTCCTTTAAGTAGAAAGAACACAAAACTGTAAATCCAGAACAACTACATCTTGAAAAAATAATTTGCCTGAGACCCAGATCTACAGGCCACCTCCCCAAGCATGAGTCTGTCTACCTTTCTGGGAGAGGGCCAGTTCCTCCAGTATCTGAGGACCCTGAACAGTCTGACTTCACCCAGGCTTGGCCTTCCACTCTAGGCAGTGATATGCCACATAACAACTGTGCCCACCAAATCACAAACAGAGGCCTGTCAGGGCTTTCTATGGCAAGGGGCCCCTGATGTGAGAAAGTTAGGATGTCTTGAGGATATCTCGAGGATGGTAGAGGGCTGGGATACTGCTGAGTTCCCCAATTAACCAATATGGAACCCTCCCCCTGTAAGCTAACCAACCCAGTACCTCATGAAAGGCTCATGTAAAGACAATGTCTAAGAGGTGGCTGTGATGGCTTATAACTAGATGTCCCCCCAAAGCCTTATATATTCATTGGTAAAGACTAGGCTCTGGAGATTTCAGATGGAAATGACTATTTTTGTAGTGGCATATTTTGGTAGAAAATTCATCTGCATTTTTCTCATGTTCAGAAACATTGCAGGAGACTGAAGTAAAAGTATGTAGACAATCTGACAGAAAAGATTTCAAGGCAGTCTAATGTTGAAGAGGTGGGATGGTTATTGTCCGGGGATTCTAGCTAGCTGAAACTTGAGAATGAAGAGTAAACAGTCCAAAAAATGATTTAAAAGGTTTCCAGTTTAGTCACAAAGGAAACTCTGGTAAAGTTGTGGCCTGCAAAGATAGAGCAGAGGAGAACTTGGTTGCTGAAAAGATTAGCATTTCAAAGCCAAGTACTTTGGATCCGGGCAGTAGAAAAGAGGGTCTGAGAGTGTCACAAGGACCAGCAAGACTCCACCCTTTGCAGCCTCAAAATTTCAAAGGTGAAAGACTCCTTTGAGAAGAGAGTCACAGAACACCATGTTCCGGAATGGTGACAGCCTAGAAAATTTGTTCCTCAGACTGGATTCATAGTGTTCAGCAATCCAAGTATTCAACCTCTACAGCCAAGAGAGAAGAAAGCCTGGCTACTGCTTTAGCTGCTTCAGTGTTATCCACATGGCTCTACTTTCTAACACATGCAGAACACAAGAGTTGTAGGGTTAGCAGGGTTTCTACCCAGGTTTCAGAAAGGCTGGGAGGCTAGACAGTGTGCCCCTGAGAGGGAAGTGTATAAAGCCAGAAGTGCAGTGGAGATTCCAGAAAGCTGGAGATGCCAAAAATGGAGTTTGTCTGTGGAAAGCTGCAAGGAATGAGAAAAGCTGCCCAAGAAAAGCCATGAGGGCTACAACTTCTTGGAGTTTACATCTCGCCACAGATTGCCCTGGGTATTAGACATGGAACTGTGAGATTTAATATTTGCTCTGCTGATTTTGCTCTTGCTTTGGTCCCAAGGCAGAAAGGTAGGGTATAGCAATGTTGGCTGGGGGAATATGTGGGATCTGTTAATTACAAGATTCCAAGACACATGCCAAAAAATTCCCAAGCCCCTACAGGGACTTACATAACTATAGACTTCTCACAGGTTTCTGCAACATGTGCATAGAAAATAAGGACACAGATGACATAAAGATCTTGCTGTCATGCCTCTTTACAATAGCCCATCCTGTGTCCCCCATTTGCTTTTAAAGCTTCCTCTTTTGTTTGGCCCAAGTTTGCTCTGCAGAGCCAGTTTGTCCCTTACTCTCCATCTTCACTTTTTCAAATAAACTTTGTCACCTTTTTGCTTTTCTTTTTTAATTCTGAGAGGAGAAGGACATGGAAACTAACAGAAGAGCAACCCCAAACCCAGTAACTTAACTTGGTGAGCCATTTCTATTTTGTTGTTGTTGCTGCTGTTTTGTTTTGTTTTTAAGACATGGTCGTACTATGCAGTGCAGGCTGGCCTCGAACTCGTTTATGTAGCCTGCGCTGGCTTCTAACTCATGGTGATCCTCCTGCGTCAGTCTTACAGGCCACCATACCAGGTGAGCCATTTCTAAAAGGATCTACTAAGTAACATTTTCCACAGCCAGCCAGGAGAAAAGTTCAGGTACCAGATAAAGGTAAGGCTATCAGAGTACAATATTTTTCTCCATGACTCTTTCCTCCTTTTCCTCAGTCTCTTCCCTAGGCTGGGAATCAGGAGACTTCTCAAGACAGCAGGGAAGGTCTACCTGGCCCCAGTACGTAGGGAGGATTCTGTTTTATTTCCAACCACAATAGGCTTTTTCTTTCTTGCTTATGCTCACTCCAGGGGTATGAGGTAAGTAGGTGCCTGTGGTCAGTATATGTTTATTGTATTTTCTTACCCTTTTTTGAAATTAGCCCAGACTTTGCTAGTTTGTAATTGGTTCTCCATCAGGTTTCTCTGTTTTGGTCTGAGGTACCTCCATTTTGTCTCGCCACATGGCTGGCTGCCATCTTGTCTTGTTATGTGACTATTATGCAGGCTTTGGTCATCTGCCACCATCTTTTCCTTTTTATTTTTCTTTCTTTTATTTTTTATTAACTGTCATTAAGAGTTAAGTCGCTAATTTTGAAGAAAAGGAAAAACCTGTTTTCTTTTGAATTATTTTAACTGACATAGTATCATCATGCACCCCTCCCAAAGATTGTGTAGTCACTTTAAGAACTTGTGTGGCTTTAGGTGGGGCTACAAGAGGAGGAGCAGGTTGCCAGTGCCCAATGGCCCCAAAGGCCTATCTCCTGCAGGTGGGGTGTGACCAACTTACAGTGGCTATGGCCGTGATGATGCCTTAGAGGCCTGGGGAGGCAGGCTTTGGTGGTGTCGATGGTCTGCTTGGGATGGTGCTGGAGCATGGGGGTGACTAGACTGGGAAGCACACCCAGCCTTGGCCAGTAGTGGGTGACATTGGGATGAGGCCATATGCATGGCCAATAGTGCCCCTTGTTCTCAGTGGGTGGTGGTCAGAGGATAAGCTGCAAGTCAAAGCTAGCTTTAGCTGACTCAGCCTTCTCTGGATCCAAGAACCCTCCTGAAGCTCTGGATTTCTTCCTTGTTAAAATCTATACCTGAAGAGCTGAGCAGAACAGTGATTAACAGCATTTAAGACCTAACTAAAGTGCCTATAAGTATACAAAAGCAGAACCATCCCTGTCCTTATCCTTTTTACTAGCAGAGTAAATGCAAGAGTTGCTTCTCCTACATGGTTTCATTTTGTTTAAGTAAAGAACCATCTAAAGGTTCAACTGAGTGGCTAAAGAGACTTTGCTTGGGGAAAGTGTCACCCTTACTTCATTGGAGTTAAAGGATTAGGTAAGGGCAACAAGTGGCTTGACCCTTTTCCCCTTATGAGTTAATGGGCCTCAATTGGAGACAAAAGCCCTAATGGGGGCTTTTCTTTTGCAGTTAATGATTCTGGCATCACTTGGGCAGAGACAGCTGCTTAGTTGGTATTAGGATCTCACAAGAGATGTTTTGTGAAAGCCTCAAGTCTTCTCCTTCTGCATGGCACACCATCTTAAGGATTCAAGACCTCTCCGTAAATCCAAAAAATAACCAGTGGGAAACCTCTTGGACCTTGCCAGAACACAGATTTTACTGACTTTACCAGTAGGCCATATCATTGATGAATAGGAAAGGTTTGATCCTGACATTTTATAACAGGAACAGCTTATCTACCATTACAACATGGTTTGGGTTTAATACAAACTGGAAAATGGTGAGAGATGGGTAAGGAATAGTTCTTTAAATTACGAGACTATTCTCTAGTTACAGCATTTCCACTTAAAATACAAAAGGTGTAATAAAATCCTTTATGTACAGATTTCTGTGCTTCTTTATGACAGGAAATACACAAAATCTAAGAGAATGGCATTGTCCTATAAACCCTACTTGTCTCAGGGGCATGTGGATATCTGTGACTTGTTTGATGATACTGGAAGTCTTTTCCAATTCCTTATAGTTCCCAGGACAATACACTAGACCCCTTTTCTGTTACAGATGTCTTACAGTACAAAGCAAAGATAAGAAATCCTACAAAAGCCTAGGAACTGTGTAGGTGGGCAATCTGCTTTAAAGCGGCATAAAATTGGCTTACAAAAGCCCAACCCAAAACCCCAAATTTTCTACTGTAAATTTTTATTTACCATAATAGTAACCAGCTATGCATCTCAGTAGTAGCCATGCCTGAGGGATACAGGAAGCAATCCTTGTGTTTACCCACTTGGTATCACAAACAGCAAGATATGCACATGTGTGTAAAAATGTCAAGCCAGGAATTTTATCCATATGATGCTTCATGTAACAGTTTTTGCATGTTTCCCAGAGCATCATGGTGTGTGTGTGTAAAACACACCCATACCATTCTTCTCTTATGTAAATATCTACTAATGGAATGTGGGTATAGCTCACAATAGCTGCACCTGGGATAAGAAAGAACCCATCTGTGCATTTATTCACTTGGCAGATGAACGTATGTACAGTTGCTTCAAAGCAGCAACATGGGCATCTTACCCATGAAATACTGATTGTTAGATTTTTATGCATTTAATATTTGTTTTCAAAAGTTTTTTTTTTCAATTTTTCTGATAGAATCAGCTCAGTGAAGTACAACGGCATGTGAAAAACCAGATTTGCAAGTTTTAGAAGTGGTCATAGGTGGATCATCAGGGTACTCACGCATGGAAGATGAAGATGATAATGATCTTGATGCTAGCCATGTGAGGCAAGGATCCTGTGATGGTGAAATGGACCAATAATCAATGAATATAGACACAAGGAATACAGACCTCCTTGACGTGGATGATGAAGAAAACAGCAATGTTAAGTACATATTTGTTAAGTACATAGTTGAAATGGCATGAAATGATCACGCAACCAAAAGGAATGATGCATTGTTAGAACTAGGTCCAAAAATACTATGAGGATTTCTGCAGGGGTGAAATCTATTGGATGGAATACAAGTACTGACATTCAATGTTGGAAATCATTTGTAACAGATGAAACACTACAAGATGTTGTGAAACTGAAATATACAAATGCTGAAACACAAGTAAAATATTTTGTGTGAAACAACAACCATATTCAAAAATGTGTTATTTTGACACCTCACTAGCTTAACTGAAAGCATTCACAGGTCATTGTACTTAGCAGGGCTTTCTTATGGTCATCTCAGGAATATAAAAGACTTAAAGAAAAGTAATTGGTGTGGGTTTGAGCCTTGTGGAATAACAGTAACACTGAGGACATTTGGTCTCCTTCAAAGGTTTGATGACAAAATTACCCACCAAGAAAGAACAATAACTGGGGGGCTTGGATCAAAGATGGCAGATAGATAACAGCTGGCTACAGAGGCTCCCTGAGATAGTCAACTTAGAATTCAACATAATATAGAATGGGGAGCCCCAAACAGAGGGAGATGAATTCTCTCATCCCAAGAAGATATTAAGGTGACTTGCCGGCCATCCAAGGTCCCATCATGTCTGGCCGATGCCGTGACTTGCCAGGGTCCTGCCGTGACTTGCCGAGGTCCCGCCACAACTTGCCAGGGTCCCACCGCGACTGGCCAAGCTGTCCAAGGTCCCACCGCTTTGACCAACTGGAGGCGCAGTTACATTGAGTTCAAAGGTCAGTGAGTCAAATGGAGAGCTGAGTTGGCAGGGAGCCTACATTGACCTGTGATGAGGGACTTGAGTGGAGCCATTCCACAGACAAGGGTTCCCTGGCGGATGACCTTCTGGGACCGGGCAGGACTGGCAAGTACAAGAGGCAGCAGTGACGTCAGTCAATTGTTCCCTTCCCAAAAAGGGTTGGTGGAGTGAGCTAGGCCTAGGTCACATGCCCGGCTGAGACCCAATAGGTTATCTGAGGTCAAGTCCCTGCAGCAGTGGCACACACTAACCACACTGGCCTGGTGGGGCCTCTGACGTTTGGCCGGTCCGGAGGGGAGGCAGTGCAAAGTAATACAGTAGTGCAGGCCACAGAAGCTTGACTGATCTGGAGGGGAGGGGCCGGCATATGCTGTCCCTGACTGCAACTCACTAGCACACTGCAGTGTGAAGGGTCATCTAACCAGCGCACTTCAGAAGAATTGTAACCAACAAAGAAAGAAACTGGGGCCTCCTGTAAGAAGCAAAAAAAAAAAAAAAATGGGAAGAGGAAGCAACAACAAAAAGTCCCCAGGCCCAAACCCTGATAACATTGACTCAGGACAGGTAAATACAAAGGAGAATGAGAACAGTAAACATGCAATATCAGACACAGCACCAGTGCACAAAAAGAGATATATTCAGGACCTCATAGACAAGTTCAAAAGTGAAATTTTTAGCCACATAAAGCAAGACATAAGAAGATTAATAAAAGAGATACTAAGCACCCCTCAAGCAGACACAGACCAAATAAGGAAGGAACTCAAACACAGGAAAGAACCATTTGGTGAAGAATATAAAAAAATATAGACAAATGAAGCAAATTCAAAGAGATCACCAGGAAATTAAAAACTCTATGGAAAGATGGCAAATCAGCTTGAAAGAAACTAAGGATAGATTATCCAAACTGGAGAACAGTTTTGCAATGTGGGAGTATGGAAGGGAAAGCTTTTTAAAAATAACAAGGAAACAAGCAGTAACAATACAAAAGCTAGAAGATGACAAAAGGATCTATAACTTGAGAATAAAGAATGTAAATGAAGAAGCTGGGATACAAACAAAAGAACTACAAAGTTTATTCACAGAAATAATTAAGGAAAACTTCCCAAACATAGGAAAAGGAAATGATATTCTGATATATGAGGCATACAGAACTCCAGCCACCTACAACCAAAACAGAGCTACACCCAGACATATAATAATCAAGATCCCAGAAATTCAATATAACAACAGAGTATTAAAAGCTGTTAGAGACAAGAAACAGATAACCTACAGAGGAAGGCCCATCAGAATAACTGCAGACTTCTCAACACAAACCATCAAGTCAAGAAGAGCCTGGAGCAAAATATTCCAAGCCCTGAAAAAAAATAACCTCCATGCCAGATTGATATACCCTGCTAAACTGTCTCTAGAAATTAATGGAGAAACAAGATGCTTCCAAGACAAAGAGGAACTTGGGAAATTTGCAACCACCAATCCAACTCTACAGAGAATACTCCAGGGCATTTTAGAGAGAAAAGTATTAGGACTCCAGGAACAGTGGCAGAGAGGCCTCAATGAATGGAGCAATGAATGGAGAATGAAGAAGATAAGCAGACAACTGATGGCAAAAAAAGAACATAACAGAAATGAGGCAGAGAAGATTTTATTCAAAACTGATATGATTGATAGTATCAAGTCTGAGAGTTTAGGCAACAACAATGAAGATGATAAGACTCAATGACACAAATTCTGGTTTGATAACTGCCGGTTTTTGAAGTTTTATACCATATACAAAGTTGTGTTTTTATTAATACTGTTATGTACTGACATATTTAATTATACTACGTCTGGATGATATAGCCAATTCTATTGGAGATAACAAGAGACAACACAGGAACTATGGTAGAACGATTTGTACAATGGTCTTATATGTTTATTTCATTTCATGTGTTTATCAGAATATGTTTTGTTTTGCCTTGCTTTGTTTTGTTTCTCCCTCTAATATAGAAAGGATAGAAATACATATTAATACTCACGTATGTGTAGAGTCTATAAACAGTTTATAAGAACTGATCATATGACACATGATGAAATGAACAGATACTTTGAAGAAAAAGAGACACTAAAATACCCAGTGCTGGTCCTGGAGTGTCGTAATGTGAAACGCAGCAATAGTATTATTCTTTGTTCAGAGTGATATTAACCTGCTTGTGTTTACTCAATCTCAATTGAAGTAATTGAGATATGAATTGAAGTAATTGAAGATATGGATAACTGCATGTATGCTTAAGTGTATAGGACTGATAACCATATTTCTAAGTTTTTATTGGACAATTGAACAGAACTGGTTGCAATCTCACTGTTTGAATCCCCACTTTATAAGCTCCATGTTAGTATCTTGAATAACTATTTTTAAGAAGAGAATATGTAATCATCAACTAGTGATTTCTTACTGATTCTTTTTTCTTTGAAATTATGTATTATTTCTACCCATTTTCTATTTTATTTAGTTTTTCTTTAAATTAAATTTTACAAAAAGACACTACAGTACCCAGTGCTTATCATGGAGTGTCATGATGTGAAATCCAGCAATACTATTATTTTTTGTTCAGAATGATTTTAATCTGCTTTAGTTTGTTTAATCTAAACATAAATGAAGATATGGATAACTGTATGTAAGTTTAAGTGTATAGGACTGACAACCATGTTACTAAGTTTTTGTTGGACAGTTGAACAGAACTGTTTTCAGTCTCGCTGTTTGAATTCCCACTCTACACGTTTCATTTTTGTATCTTGAACAACTGTTTGTAACAACAATATGTAAACATCAACTAGTGATTTCTTACTGTTTATTTTTTCTCTGAACGTATGTATTATTTCTACCTATTTTCTGTTTTGTTTATTCTTTCTTTAAATAAAATTTTTTTAAAAGGAAGAACAATAACTGATAATCTAGCTGCCATCCACTAATGGTTGGAGATATTTGTAGGTAGTTGTCAAGCAATTTACACAGTAATTGAATACATGACTACTGATGAACACATACTGCACATTTCATGGTTGATGTATCTTTATACAGTATATGCCAAAAAACTTCAAAGTACAACATAAAAAGTTATACCTTTGAAGATATGAAGTCATATTATGCTTTCAATTTAGAAATTTACCCTGGAACTCAGTCTCCAGGTCCTTATTTACATAGTAATAAACCAAATCGTGTTATAAACAGACTTGCTATTTCTACCTCTCAACAATTGGTTACCAGTTTTCAGTTGATCTTACATTTGCTAAAAGCACGAGTTGTCCAGCATAGGAACTATATGCAGGAACAAAGAAGAAATTCCAAATGAAATGCTGTAATTTCAAAACAAAGTGTATTGTATAGTACAATCTTTGAATTTCAGAGAGATGTAACACTGGTTTCCTACATGGCAAAGAAAAACACACTGGTACTACTGATGCGGAAATACTGATAGGGTAACCCTGATAAAAAAGAAGCTTGAGGGCTGAGGATGTAGTTCAGTGCCACAGTGCCTACCTGGTAAGTGTGATTCCTGGTACCAAAAAATCAAAACCAAAATCAAAACAAAACAATCAAAAAATGGAAGCCCGAGATGGTAACTTTCTACAACAAAACCAAAGGTAAAGTGAATATTGTGATGAGTTATGCAGCAACTGTGACTCAAAACACAAAGCATTGTACAACAGTTGTGTTTTACTCAATCTGAGATGTATGTGGCATAGATTCATAGCTTGCATAGAAAATAACAAGTGCAAATATCACAGAAAATTTTTCTTAGAAGATCGGGACTGGAACTCATAAGAAATCATTTACAGCAGAGGAAAAACAAAATATTTCTGCCCAGAGTACTACACCAAAAAAAAAAAAAGTGTGGAACACATAGGTCAGCTGGCAGAACAGGTTGGCACAGCATTATGGAGACCTACTGTACAGCATGAAAACTAAAACGATGTCGACTGTGCCCTAGAAGAAAGGACAGGAAAACAGGACAGGACACTATCAGTGGGAGTGATACTTGGGCATGGAACATATGGTTTTCAGGTGTGAGTGTTTCAAGTGTAAGCTTTTGTGTGAATGTTGAAGCAAAGATGATTTCTGTGGTAGACTTCTTTGTATTTACATTGACATTCAGATAAGTTTTTATTTCTCATATTATCTTTTAAGGTTTTGTAAGTAACTAAACAGTTAATGTGAAAATGATGTGTATTCTAAGCACTCACTACATATTTGATATTTTATTATCATATTTTCCTGCTACATGCACATTGTACAATATATTAGGAAGCTCCTGACAAAACAGAAGATGAGAGGTGACAATGACCTACCACACAGGAAAGGAAAGCTAAACATGTGCTGATCATGTAAGTGAGATGTGTGCATGGAACATGCAGTTGGTATGTGTGATGACAGCTTGGGTGTGACAATTGAAGCAAAGATTATTTTTGTTATAGAGTTCTATTGGTACTTTCATTATAATTCACATAGGAATTTTTCTTTCCTTTTTTTTTTTTTTTTTTTTTTTTTTTTGTATTTTTACCGGTACCAGGGATCAAACTCAAGACTGCCTGCTTGCAAGGCAGGTGCTTATGCCGCTGAGCTAAATCCCCAGCCCCTTTATTTCTTTTTTTTAAGGAAAAATTTTTTTATTATTTAAAGAAAGATGAAACAAAATAGAAAACGGGCAGAAATAGTACATACTTTCAAAGAAAAGAAATAAACAGTAATAAATCACTAGTTGATGTATATGTATATTGTCCCCCCACAAATAATTGTTCAGGATACAAAAGTGGAACATATATATGGGAATTCAACCAGGGAGACTGTAAACAGTTCTGTTCAACTATCCAACAAAAACTAAGTAATATGACTATCAATCCTATACACTTAGACATGTACGCATTTATCTATATCTTCATTTATGTTGAGACCTAACAAAACTTATTAGATTAAAATCCTTCTGAACAAAGATTAATAATATTGCTGGATTTCACATCATGACACTCTGGAATCAGCACTGGGTACTGCAGTGCCTCTTTCTTTCCTTCAGCGTATTTGTTCATTTCATCATGTGTCATAAGATCAGTTCTCATAAACTGTTTATAGGTTTTATGCAAGCATGAGTCTTAATATGTATTTCTATCATTTCTATATTAGAGGGAGAAACAGAACAAAGGAGAACAGAACTAAACACATTCCTATAGACACATAAAACTAAAAAGACATAAAACTGTATAAGGAGTTCTACCATGGTCACTGTGCTGTTTCTTGTTATCATCAACAGAATTGGCTATATCATCAGATAGATAAAGTATAATTGAACATATCAGTTACATAACAGAATTAACAGAAATACAACTTTGTAGATAGTGTAGAGCTACAAGAACAGGTAGTAATCAAATAAGAATGAATATCATGGTGAATCATTGTCATTTTCAGTATAGTTGTCTATACTCAACTTGATATCAGCAACCTAATTGTTTTGAATAAATCTGTCAATAATAAGCAGCAATCAAACAAGTCAGATTTAACTAAGATCAGTCATGATACAACAGTATAAGTCATACAGGTATATTGATTGAGTTAATAGGAAATTAAAGATGACCACTGTGCTATGTCCTGATATCTTCGGGACAGCTGTCTGTGCCCTCAGATCCAGTGCTTGTATACAAACTAGGATGGAACAAGTTCCAACCAAGCCAGAGTGATGTAATAAGGGTTTTAATTCCTGATACACTATTAGCTATATCTTCTGCTGTTTTTTTTTAAAGATTATTCTTGCCCTTTACTCCCCCAGAATGAACTGTGTATTTCTGGGTCTCCCCAACACTCACGGTTTTATATTGGGGGGGGCAACCTGATATTTACCTAAGTGTTTTCGAACTTTCTCACTCCTGGGCTTGATTTCCAGTTACATTTCTTCATTTATTAAAGCCTGTCAGTTCAATCTATTCATAAATACTGGCCCAGTTACCCCTATTACTCTCTGATTCCCTATCACATCGAGTTCCTTTTTCTCATATTTGATGTTGGTACATATAACCTTCTTCAGGCTTCGTATATTTCCTGTAAAGAGCCTCTTGGTGGACCCTACCTCTTGATACACTCTGCCTGCAATTTCTTTTTTCCCTTAAGTTAGTGTATCTAGGCCATCTATATTAGAAATCATACACAACCTTCTCTGCCTCATTTCTGTTGTGTTCTTTTTCTGTCATTAGTTGTCTGTTTGTCTTTTCATTTCTCTTTCTGCTCCATTCATTGTGGCCTTTCTGCCACTGTTTCTGGAATCCTGGTACTTTTCTCTCTCTTTAGAATGTCCTGCAGTATTCTCTGTAGAGTTGGATTGGTGGTTGCAAATTCCCCCCAGTTCTTCTTTGCCTTGGAAGCACCTTGTTTCTCTATTAATTTCTAGGGAGAATTGTGTAGGATGTATCAATCTTGGCTGGAGGTTACTGTCTTTCAAGGCTTGGATTATTTCATCCCACGCTCTTCAAGATTTGACGGTTTGTGCTGAGAAGTCTGCTGTTAATTCTGATGGGTGTTCCCTTGTAAGTGATCTGTTTCTTGTCTCTGACAGCTTTTAATATTCTGTTCTTATATTGGATTTCTGGAATCTTGATTATTATATGCCTGGGTGTAGTTCTGTTTTGCTTGTAGGTGGCTGGAGTTCTGTATGCCTCACACATCTGAGCATTTTTTCCTTTTCCTGTTTGGGAAGTTTTCCTTAATTATTTCTGTGAATAGCCTTTGCAGTTCCTTTGTTTATACTTCTGCTTCTTCATTCACATTCTTTATTCTTAAGTTATAGATCCTCTTGTCATATTCTAGCCTTTGTATTGTTACTGCTTGTTTCTTTGTTTTTAAGAACTTTTTCATGTTCCCACATGACAAACCTGTCCTCCAGTTCAGATAATCTATCCTTAGTTTCTTTCAAGCCGTTATGCCAGCTTTCAATAGAGTTTTTAGTTTCCTGGTAATCTCTTTGAACCCGCTTCATGTATTCCATGTTTTCTCTATTTTCTCCATCAAACAATTTTCTTCCTTTTTTTTGTTCTTCTATTCTACCATCTGTTTTTTTCTTGGGAGGTGCTTAGCATTTCTTTAACTATTCTACTTATATCTTGCTTTACTTGGTTAAATACTTCACTTTTGAACTCATCTATGAGGTCGCAAAGATATCGCTTTATGTCTATTGGTGCTGTGCCTGATATTGCGTGTTTTTTGTCCTCATTCTCCTTTGCTTTAACCTTTCCTGGGTCAGTGTTCTCAGGATTGGGGACTGAGGACCCTTTCTCGTTGCCTCCTCTTCTCATATTTTTTGTTCCTTCCATACAGGCGTATATAGGAGGCCCAGTTTCTTTCTTTGTCAGTTTCAGTTCTGAAGCATGCTGATTAGGTGATCCCACCCACTGCAGTGTACTAGGAGGTACAGACCCGGGAAGCCTATGTTGGGCCCACCACTCCAGGTCAACCTACTGAAGGCTTCACTGGATTAGGGTGCACTGCCAAGTACAGGGATCTGGTTTGGGCTAGCCTATTGGGCCTCAGTCTGTGGTGTCACGCAGGTCAAGCGCTCCCCACCAATCCCGCTTGACAGGGGAATATGTGACTGAAGTCACTGCAGTGCCCTGTTCCAGCCAGTCTGCCCAGTCCCAGAATGTCCTCTGTTGGAGCCTCTTTGTCTATGGAAGGGTTTTTATTCCTCTCACTCACCACAGGTCAATGCAGGGTTTCCCTCCAGCTCTGCTCTCAATTCAGTTCTCCAATTCCCTCTCTCAGAGCATTCGCATCTCCAGTGAGCTGAAACTAGCAGGCTATCCCGGCTGCACCAATTCAGGCGCAGCAGCGGCAGGGTATTTAAGCCGTGAGTTCCAGCGGTGGCACCAAGATTTTAGCTGTTCCAATTGTAGCACCAGGATTGCATTTCCAATTGGTTTTTCTCAGCTTAGTTCATTCCTGGGTCAGCAGGGTATATCTCCCTCTGCTTAGGACTCCCCACACTGCACCATTCCTGGAATCTAATCTGGCTATCTCAGAGAGCCTCTGTAGCTGCTGTTATCTATTCGCCATCTTTTCTTCATTCCCCCTCACGACATCCTTGTAATGCTGAAAAACCTCGAGTACATCTTCCTCGAGTGAAGGGGGGTTAGGAATTTATTTCTGATGTTATATTTTATAAGCAAGTACACAGCTGATGTGAACATGTTGATGTTTGTTCTAAGCACATAATACATATTAAGAATTTAATGCTTTATCTTATTGATATTTATGCTCCTGTTAATTACATATAATAGAATAAGAACTTCCTGACAAAACAGTGAGACTAGCAAGATGTTAAAGATGTCCTCCAAAAAGGCCATGCAAGCTAAAACATGTGCTATCAGTGTGAGTGATACATGTGTATGAAATGTGCTGTTGTCATGTGTGAAGAGTCCCTTGGGTATGACACTTGAAGTAAGTGTTCTCGTTGTAGAGTTGTATTGGTATCTTCAGGAATTTACATAAGCAGAATTTGTTATTTTTTAGACTTTGTATCCCCCAAAAAGTTGATGTTGAAAATTTTGATGCTTTTTATAAACACTCATTAAATGTTAAAAATCCAATACACTACTTTTTAAAATATATTTCCTGTTAAGTACTGTATAATAGGTGCTGGGGATTTAGCTCAGTGGCATAAGCACCTGCCTTGCAAGCAGGTGGTTGTGAGTTCAATCCCCGGTACCGATAAAAAAAAAAAACCTGAAAAAAAAGTACTGTATAATATAATAAAACTCCTAAAATGAACAATTCATCCATAGAAATAGTCTAAAGAATAAATGTGGGTACTATACAGCCACAGCAATATGCCTTTAACACAAAATCAGCATTACAACCTATTGGGGAAAGAACCATGATGGAAAGACTAATCGTCCTTCAACAGAACCAAACTAGGACTATAACACTAGTAAGGGACTAAGAATGATGTCTGCCGTGGTAAATGTTCTTACTAGAGAGATGAGGAGGTGTTCTGAATCTCTCCTGAACATACTAATCATAAGAGTGAGGAATAGTGCAGTACCTCTGCCTCATTAAAAGACAGGCCATTCCAACCCATCCTCTACTGACAAACTCAGGTACAATTCTCTCCCAAATTCCAGGGGATAACAGGTTCTCAGTCCTGTATTTAAAAGACATATTTTTTCCATCTCCCTACATCTAGACTCCCAATTTCTTCTGTCACTGAATGAGATAATATTCTACTTTACAGCCCCAAATATTTAACATAATTTACCAAAATTTCAGATGGGGCTTCAGACACCCATGATCCAACTACTGCACATGGGCTTTAAAAGTGTTCAACAACTGGGATCCAGAGAGGGATAAAAGAAAAAGGCTTAGTTATAGCTGTAGCAATTGATAACACTTTAAACATACCTAAATGGTCTAAGGAAAAACCTAAGGACAACGGAAGTTTCTGTTTAAAGTATAAGAGGACTAGACACTGAGCATGAGATTGCACCAAATTTCTGCCTGAGCTCTGCTCTGTGTGGAAAGCAGCTGATGCACCTGACTCATGGCAAAGCAAGTTTGACTTTCCCTACTGCCACAGAGCAGTCAAAATCCCCATTTCCTGCTCTAATGACTGAAGAGGTCCAGGAGAAGCTTCAACGCCCATGTCTACATTGCCATCTCCTCTGAAGAACGTGGGTAACCCTGGATTTTATGGGTGAACCAGTTCAATTATTTCATTCTGTTTTGATTTACTTTTCTCATGTTGGGGGTCACAAAATATAAAATGACAGTCTCTCTGAGGCTCTCCTTACCCTCCCTTGTGTGCCAGTTTTGGAATGTGGAAATCCTCCCTCTCGGTCAATGAGAGCAGGACAAAGTCTTTTGAGGACAATACAAGAAAAATTAGCACCTTGGTATAGGGGATGAATCTTAACTTGTTTCCTTTATGATATTAAACTTGCCCATTCAACCACTATTTCTATGCTGCTCCAGGAAAAGCAGTGTAACTTTCCCACTGCATGGGCTAATAAAATGGTAATAGTGGTTTGTCATGATCTCATTCCCACAGATCATGAAAACGTTGTTAAGATAATTATATAGATATCTGTTAGGACTGGGGAGCGTTGAACAGGACTCCTCTTGGTGAATAAAGGAGTACCTGCTCGGAAAAAAATCTTATCTCAGTCTTTGTTCATTAAGGGGGCTCCCAGTAGTTACCATAGCCTTATGAGAGATACCTCTATAAATGTTGTTAAATATATTATTGTGATATGTTTACACTGGTCATCATCAAAATGTTAAGTTTTTAATAAATAAAACAATAAGGTTTTCTTATTAAAAGATGCTGTTGGTTAACTAAATTAAGAAATACAAGTTTTCACGTGGATATGATAATTCATTATTGTTACTCTCATGCTGTATTAAATGTATTTATGTCTTTCAGATCTAGTAGTCTTTTAAAATGTATTATTTATAGAGATTTTTTTATTTTAGATTCCGGTATCTGCCTTTCTCTTGTGCTCCAGTTATTTGTAATAAGAGGTATATGCGAAACCAACATGAGACCAAAAAGACAATTTTCTAAAGTATAGGGGGACTTCTATGATGTCTTTGTTATAATGTTATTACACTTAGAGATGCTTAGGTATTAAACAGTCCAGATAATGTTACAATTGACATTCCATTAAAGGACAACAAATTGAGAACTTCTTATATACCAGATAGAGATGAATGACTCAAAAGACTATTCCATACCAAAATAGATTTAAGTGTGTTACAAAAATAGTGTTATCATAATATCATGCTAAAATATTACACGACTTTTGATCTCAAATTTTCTTTATAAATTATAACTGTATTCTAACTTTATACAGGTATTCAGTTAGGACAACAATGGTTGACAAGAAATAACAGTCTTCTGGCTATACTTGATATTTCAAAATACTTGTTATCCAGATAAAATTAAAATTATAATAATTAAGCTCACTGCTTCTACTATAATGCTAATGTGACTGATTTGTGTGTGTGTGTGTGTGTGTGTGTGTGTGTGTGTGTTCAACAACTTTGGTTTGGAGACCAAAGCCAAAAAGGCCACTGGATTAAGAGGGCTGCCAATATTTTGGCTCCAATCCTTCAAGGCCAAAAAGAACCCAGGACATGAGGAAACCTTTTCTGCAACATCCCACAATTCTGGTGAGTTACACAACCTCCTGACCAAGGAGACTGTTGAGCACCACGGGATGACAGCACTGCAAACAGTATGCCAAAGGAGGTTCACAAGAGAAAAAAGTCTCTTATGCTTTCAAAGAAAGCAACTGATCAAGGAAAGGCTGTGACTCATCCTGACAGCTGATGCTGACAGAAGAAATGAAAGGCTCTATCCGTGGTTCCAAGGTAAAGCCTGAGGAGATAACTGACCTCTACAGATAGTAAGAAGTTAATTTTATTAATAAAATCCTCATTTTAACTTGGTCTTGGACATCCAGCAGAAAAATATAACTGAATGATATATTTAAAAAGTTATAGTAATAAGTTAGACATAGAAAGGGGCTCCAATCACTAACTCTTTGCAGCAGTTTCCTATTATACCAGTAATTGACCATTGTTATGTTATTAAGAATAAATTACAATAAAATATATAAAAAATTCATAACAGCTAAAAACTACAACATGACTCCTTTCTGAGGCCCATTAGATTAGCTCTCTGGAGAAGACTCACAATGGCAATTTCCCCTTATATTGATCTTTCTCAGTTTCAAGTAGTTAAGATGGGATCTCCATCCATTCTCCTCTAACTGCAGATAGGGATATTCTTTCAGCATGGGAGTATTGTAGATAGTTACGTTATTTAGACCCATACAGTCACCTTTAAAAATATAATTACAAAAACAAAAAGGGGAAATATGGGGCCGGGGATTTAGCTCAGCAGCATAAACACCTGCCTGGCAAGTGCAAAGTTGTGAATTTGATCCCTGGTATCCACCCCCCCAAAAGGGGGGGGAGGAATATGGTGGTTATCTCCATATGCACAACTACATCTTGTTATCATTATCTTAAATTTTTAAAAACTAGTTGCAGAAAGTAAATACTCCCCATCAGAACTTCACTGGCAAAAGGACAAATCTGATGAACATGCCCAGGGCTCAAGTCCTATAGAAAGACATCCAAACAGCAAAGTGGGATGGCCCAATGTAATTAATAACATGGGGTTGAGGATATGCTTGCGTGTTAACAGGCAATGGACATCATTATGACTGCCCTCCTGGGATGCATGACCATGGAGAGAGGAACATTCTAGCCCTTGTAGAGCCTGTTCCTGTCTGGCCCTTCAGTGAGAGTATTCTCAAGGCTAACCCTGGAGGAAAGTCCAATACCTCAAGTATTTTGATTTTTGTAGGAAAGCTACAAAACATAAAATCGAGGTAACTAAAGCAGTCAATGCAGGATCCTCGCACACTGGTGTCAAAACAGGGCCTCCCGCAAACTCCTAAAAAGCTATGATATCCATCATAGCCTGTAATTACAACCACTGCAATTACAAAAATCAAAAAGGGGGAAATGTGGGGGACAACAAATTATAAACTGACATAGAATCTGCCCAAGGATCTCCTTGTTCTGCTTTGTATGCCAGTTTTGGAATGTGGAAATTCTGCTTCTTTTTGGTCAATGACACTGTGAAGCTCACAGAGCAGGATGAAATCTGCTAAGGACAACACAAGGAAGATTAGTAGCCAAGCATGGGGATGAATCTTAAATTGTTTTCTTTGTGACATTACACTTGCCCATTCAACCACTACTTCTATGCTGTTCCTGGAAAAAGTACTGTGCCCCTCCCACTGCACAGGCTAGTAAAATGGTGGATAGCCGGAGGTTCTTGGTCTTTATTCCCAAAGAACACTGATCATCCCAGAGCCCTCTTGAAATTCTTGTCTCTTTCTCTTTCTTGGCATATGCCATAACTCTGGGCAGGATATTAGGGACTCAATTCAGGGGTCCCTCATAACTAGCATTGTGGAAAAGGGTCCTCAGTATTCTAGAAAACCCTTTTCTGGATCTATAGCCATAATTGGGATGAGGGGACCTGTAATCAAGGGGTTCTTTGCTGTTCCTCTGCCCACAAGTTAGCCGTGTGAGTAAATCAATACATCAGTGGCCTGCCCCTCCAAAACTCTGAGGAGATGGGATTCACTTACAGAAGTAGCTCTGTCCAAGAAAGACCCTGAAAGGTGGCACAGGCACAACATTCTACAACTCCTAGAGATAGTTCTTCTTCTTATGCAGATCACAGTCATGCACTGTTAAGGGCACAAAGAGATATGTCTGACATCTCCTTGGGAAATCAAAAAACAGAAAGGGTAGCCTTATAGCCCCTTAAGACTCTAGCTTTATTCCCAGTTCCCACAGAACTATTAAAACTAGTCTATACCCCCCAGAAAATCAAATGGGCCTTAGGACTAGGGGAAATGTTAAAAAGACTCTGATGATATCTAGAACACAAACTGGTCCTTAATCAATGGATACAGTAAAAGGCTATAAAAACATTTCATGATTCCTCTCACAAAGAGATGCTACATTGGAAATAGTGACTCAAGTTTTCACAGGACAGTCATAAAACAGGTCTATAAAGTTTGCTCACTCTTTGCCTACAATAACCTAGGTAAGTCCAAACTCCTTCCTTTATTAGAAACTATACAGAGGAGAGTGACATACCTTGGAGAGGACTGGCAATTAGACTTTACCATATGCCACCATGTAGAGGATTTAAGCAGATGGTGGTCCTAACTGATACTTTAACAGGCTGGATTGAGGTAGTCAAGGTGCTTCTCAGAGAAATTATCCCCAGATTTGGAATACCCTAGTCTCTCCAGAGTGACAATGGATTTTCTTTTACTACCCAAATAACTCAGGGAATAGCAAAGGCTTTAGGAATAAAGTACTGCCTTCATTCCATTTAGCAGCCTCAATCTTCTGTAAAGGTACAGAAAGCCAAGCAGACCCTTCAGTGGGCTCTGGAAAAGCTTTGCCAAGAGACATCTGAGTCCTGGCTCCAACTGCTGCCAATAGCACTCATGAAGCTTCATAACATATCAAAACTGGGCTAAGGTGGAGCCCATCTGAGATTTTCTGATATGACAGTAGATCCAGAGATCACAAGGCTTTTATAATATCTCATTAATCTGGGCTAAGTACAACCAGCTACCTAAAAATATGCAAACAGAGTTCTGCCAGTTCCTGATCCAGGGGGGTCACTGTGTCCATCGTGGAGATCACATGTTCATAAAAACTTGAAGAGAGGCAACACCCACTGACCAGTTAAAGCCAAACTGCAAGGGTCTCTTTTCAGTGATACTTGCCATACTCATTGCAGTAAAAGTGACAGATAACTTGATTCATCTTTCCAAAACAAAATCAGCTCTAGTCAAACTATCTAAAGAACAAAAAGAAAAGAAAAAGCTACTCCTGTGAGACTAAAGACTTGAGCTTTCTCTTCAAAAAGCAAAATTCTAGTACTGCTAGATAAGCACTCAGGATCTTGCTAAGAACCTACTTCTCACATTTGGGCAAACAGTAAATATTTCTTTCCCCTATCAAACAGGTAGCTCGATGGCCACTCTTTTCTTACTGTTTTTCTTTCTTCCAACACAGCCAGTAAGCCACAGCACCCCAAAGTAGTTGGAGAGCACAGAATCCCCAGTAGGTTGGGTCTACAGCCCTTTCCAGCTCAAAGAAGCTATAGAAGACAGAAATCTCCACTCCTTCAATAGCCCATAAAGAATTATGGGATTTGTGTTTCTAAGGAGAAATGACACAAAGCTAGCTGAGGGAATTCGTGGGACCTGTTAAGTACAAGATCCCAGGACACACAGCAAATAATTCCCAACGCCCCATATAAATACAGACTTCTCTTAAGTACCTGTAAGATATGTATGGAAAATAAGGACACAGATGCCATTAAGAGCTTGCCATTGTGCCTCTTCATGATTTGCTTAACTTTTCCTTTTTTCAAATTTACTCTATAGAGCTAGTTTCTCCCTGACCTTTCAACCTCACTTTTTCAAATAAACTGTCACCATTTTTGCTTGTCTTATTTAATTCTTTGAGATGAAAAGGACCTGAAAACTAAAGAGGTGAGCACTCCCGGGCCCTAGTAACTTTATTTGATGAGCCATTTCTAAAAGGAGCTATCTGGTAACAACCCTACTTGCACTTTTTGGACTGGAAGCGCTTATTTTATATCATTGTGTACTGGAAGTGTTTTTCTTGTCATTTATACAGGGCCTCTCAGCTAAGAGTTTGCCTTAAGTCTCAGAGAATTTGGACTTGGACTTCTGAGCAATGTTGAAACTTTTGGGAACTTGGCAACTCTTACAGATGATTAAATACATCTTGCATAAATGGATGTGCATGAGTCTTTGGAGTGTCAGGGGTAGAATGCTATGGTTTACATCTAGATGAACCCACAAATCCTTATGTGCTCTCAGATGAGGCTTTGGAGAGGTAAGTGGATCATGAGTACTGTTGGGATTCTAGCTGAATGCGAGGTTGGAAGGTGAAGTCTGGCAAGAAGAGGTGGATTATTGTGGGTGATACCTGAAAGGGAATATATAAATCTTTCTCTCTTGAGGCTGCTCTGCTTCCTGCGTGTTCTGCCATGGAGTGTCCTCTAACATGCCATTTTGCCTTAGAGACAGTTAACTGTAACTGAAACCTCTCCTCCTTTAACTTGTGGGTGTCAGGTATTTTGTCCCAGCAACAAGAAAGTAGTGAAGACACTGTCCTTACCTGAGATATTATTTGCTTTTTAATAATTTTCTATAATTTTAATTTTATTTTTAAAATAAAGCAGAAGGCCAGAGTTCAATGCTCTGGTACCACTCCCCTCCCCCAAAAAAGTCAACAAAAAGATACTTATGAAGTTCACAGTCTAGTAAGGACCATGTAAATGAATGAATAATTTTGACAAAACCATAGGATACCTCTTCACAGCTATCAGAATTACTAAAAACTCACAGTACCTAAAGCTGGTGAGGATATGGAACAACTAGAATTCACACACATTAGTGATAAGAATGTAACATGGTACATCCATTTGGGAAAACTTTCTTCTAAGGCTAATCCAGCAAGTATATTCCTAGTGCTGACCCCTACAAAATGAAAGAAGTGTCCATAAAGAAACCTGTATAAGAATGCTCATTGAGCAGCACATAGTGGGGCATGCCTACAATCCCAGCTACTCTGGAGGCAAGACAATAGCAAATTAAGAGGACAGCCTAGGAAACTGAGCAAGACCCCTACAACAGAAGTTTTAAAAAGGACTGGAACTTAGCTCAGAGGTACAGCACTTATACAGTATGCATGAGGGCCAGGTTCAATCCTCACAACCCAGAAAACAAAATAGTTCATAGAACCAAAGGCTGAGGAGAGGGAAAGAAGAGATGGTGTTAATGGGTATAGAGCTTTAAGTGAGTCAGATGAAAAAGTTCTGGAGATGTACTGCACAGCAATGTGGATATACTTAATACTACTGAAGTATAACCTTAAAAATGGTTTAAGATGGTAGATTTTATGTTGTACCCTTTTTAAAACCACAGTAGAAAATAAGAGGTAAAAAGAATGTTTACAGAGCTTTATTTTACATTGCCCAAAAATAGAGCCCAATGTTCATCAACTGATGAACTTGGTGCTCATTTGTATAGTGGATACTAATGTACAACATGGTTGAACCTCACTGAAAGAAGCCACACACAGACACACCAAGTGTGTAATTCTGCTTATATGAAATTTGAGAACAGGCAACATCTATAGTGATACAACATCAGAACAGTGGTAGCCTTCAGGGGTAAGAAGGGACACAGGAGGAACTTGCTAGGATAATGAAAATGCTTTATTTCTTGATTTTGGTGGTAATTAATAGGTACATTTTGTTTTACTTTTTAGGTAAATGAACATTTTTGTCAAAATACATAAAAAGTACCCATAAACTTTGTGTACTGGGTACATATATAATTATATTCCAAAACAAGTTTTAGAAAAAAGTGAGGAAGGGGAAATGGAAGTCTGACCTTACCATTCAGACTATGTTCTTTAAACCTAGAGATATAGATAAATACCATTACCTGAAGCAACATATGGAAATTGACAGATTATGAGAAACAGATGTTTCTGACTTCAGATGGGGTTATATGCTAAAAAATGATCACAAATGGAAATCTGTAAGGAGAGAATATACTTAATATATCCAGTCTACCACATGTCATAGTTTAGCAACAGTAACTACCCGTTTCCCTTACTCCTTCTGTGTGGCTGACAGGGAGTCAATCCTGCTGCTGCTGCTGCTGCTGCTGCTGCTACTGCTATGAGTAGAAGCACAAATCTCTAGCCCAAGAAAAGATCAAAATCCACACTGGACGAATGGATTCTACTAAACACACCCAACCCTCACACCATCATATAGCAGGAAATCCCAGTCAGACCATGGTAAACTAGGGACCATCTCCATTTGAATTTCAGTTTGGTGGACTATGCTTTGTTATTTTGATAAATCATTCTTTTAAAAATTGTAATGTAAACATCTTTAAACATAGACTTTTAATTAAAACCAATTTTAAGTATTTATATTTTTATCAAATATCTTGTTAAAAACTGAATGAAACAGTATTCGCTTTTAAAGTCATATAAAAATAGAACATAAACGAGACAAACATTTTTAAGATTACAAGCAAAAGAACAAATAAAAAGGATAAATTCTGTCTATAAAAGGAAAAATAATTTTTATGATTAACTATAAAGCCAAAATGAGATGGTAAACAATAAATTGGAAAAACATTCACAGCAAATAAAGTTTCTTTTTTACAACGGGGATACATGTATTCTTGTTTCGAGTATTTTAGAGTGTTTGTATAAGTTATTTAAAAATCACTTCAATACACTAAATAGACAAAAAGTATACTGAGAACTTTGAAAATGCAATGAAAGAGGTTAACAAGATATGCAAAAAGATTCACTTAATTACAATAAAAATGCAAATTAAAATGAGATACCATTTTAAATTTAGCCTAGATTTGTCTTTTTTAGTTTAAAAAAAAACCCACAATTCACTAGGGGACAGAGAGAGATCCACAGTGAATGGAAATTGGTATAGGTTGAACATCTTTTATTCAAACATCTGAAATCCAAATGCTCCAAAATCCCAAAACTTTAATTTAATTTTTATTCTCACAAGTAGATGCTTGCAGAATAGAAAGAATACATTCATCTTGGGGAATTAGTATATGTATACAACACATCATAATTCTTTTGAAAATTCCCAAACTTCTAAGTTCTCACATGATGTCACTAAATTCCATACCATGAAATTTGCTTCATGCACAAGAATCATTCAAAAACAGTTATAAAACTCCATTCAGGTTATGTATAAAAGATACATATGAAACATAAGTGAAATTTCATGTTTTGTCTTAGATCCCGAGATACTGCATTACATGTGTACATGTGCAAAATATTTCAAAATCTGAGAAATCCAATATCCAAAATACTACTGACCCTAGCATTTAAAAAAGGGATTCTCAATCTGTATTTACTTTTTAGGACACAAATTAAGACTAAGCACTCCAACAGAGTATTATTATAGCTGAGTTGAAACCAGAGCTTGCATATTTGATAAGTGTAATAATTCTTTCATCTTAATTACTCATTTGTATAAGAATTAAAGTTTTTCATTATCTTTAAAAGAAAAGTATTTTTCCTTTGCTGTTGGTGTGGCTTGGGTAGGTTTCTTCTGAGTTATGGTAGAAAACAAAACCAAAAAATGGATATTCTCTGTTGAGGCCTCAGCATGTGGATTGGACAGGAACCCCCACTGAAAGAGTGTAGAAATTAGACCCAGAATAGCCTCCTTAGTCCTGACCTCCCAACCTCTGCCACACAGCCAAAACGGAGTGGAACCTGGAGACAGCAATGAGTATACCCCAGGTACCTGATGTCCTCGATGGAAAAGACCAATTGCAGACCCGAGGGTGCAGCAAGGCTGAGCTGGGGTGAAAATCAAATAGCTTTGACAATATAGTACTGTAATTTGCATTTATGAGCTACAAGTCTCAGACCTAAGGACACCAGGCTGCTATAAGCAGCTGTACTTCTGGAGGGAGAGATGAAATGGAGAAGCCTTGCTTCTTTTATAACTTTTCCTCTTTCCTGTCACCTTTTTGTTACCCTTTTTTTTTTTTGAGTGTTTTGATATTTAAAAAGAAAACGAGTTTTAAAGTCTACAATCTTTGATCCCAAAACTTCAGTGTGTTGATTACTTTCTTCTCTGTTGAGACAAAATACTCAGTGCTCAAAATTGAGGAAGGAAAGGTTTATTTAGCTCAGTTTGTGGAAGGTTCAGTCCACATTTGGCCTGCTCCAAGGCAGAGTGGCACATGGCAAAGGGCAACAGTCCTTGGCAGCCAGAAGGCAGCAAAAGCAACAAGAGCAACAAGGGTGGAGTGCATAGAGAAGGCTCTTTCTGTCCCTTTTATTGTATATATTGTATGGAGGCTACCCACCCTAGGGTGGGTGCAGCACTCGCACCCATAATTCCAGCATTAGAGCATGACTAAAATCTCAAATTCTAGAAGCCTTTCCCCATGACTGCATGAGATTTGAGGGAAGTGAAGTATCACACAGAGTGGAATTCCCAGCTGGCTTCTCCTTGGGGCCGATCTGTGCAGATTCAAACCTTTGTGGGGAGAGAGCTTCCACTTTCCTGTGATGACCTGCAGCCCTCGAGATTCAAAGCTTTACAGTGAGACTGCATCTGTCATGTTGATTGGAATCCTTCTCAACACGATGCCAGTGTGTTCTTCCTGGGGGCAGATTTTCATTCATTCACTTAATAAATATTTACTGAGTACCTTCTATATGCCAGGCACTGTCCTAGGCCCTAGAGATAATAAATAAGGCAAAATTATTTTCTTCATTGTTCTCTTGAAGAGGAGAGACAAGTGATAACCCATATGTAATGCCGGCTGGCTGTAAGGGCTATGAAGAAAAATAACACTGGCTAAGGATTGGTAGTAAGGAATACAAAACAAAGAGCACTTCTATCCTTCAGATACTCTGTCTACAGCAAGCAATTATCCAGCAGAAATAAAATTGACAATAGAGTAGTGCTCAGGTGTTCCAGGGAAGAAAAAGTGGCCTGGCTCATTGAAAGAGGTCAGGGAAGCCTTTTGAGAGAAGTGCAACCTGAATCTATAAAAGGATCAGCCAGAGGAAGCAGTGGGAAAGGTCCACCTGACAGGTAGGTGCAAAAGCATGGAAGGGACAGAGAGCAAATGACAAGGGCCATCACAAAATGATGAGTGATGGATAAACAAAACCAGATGAGTCACTCCAGGTGGAGGGCTCTGGAAGGAGCTCAAAGAAGTGAGATGTGAGGACACATTCAATACACATGTGTGCATGTGCACGTGCACACACACACACACACACACACACACACACACACACATATAAACCTACAGAGTCCCTCTATACTTGCCTCTTTCACATGGTTATGAAGGCAGTTTAGCTCTTCATTGCAGGTGTGGGCCTGTGCTGCATGCTTCTGCAGACATGGAACCCCGAATGCTTTGTCCACAGTGATCAGTTTATAATGCCAGAGGAGAGCTACAAGGTTGTGGACTTGGCTGTTAATAGCCTTTTCAGTAATGCAGAAAGAGCAGTAAGGAGCAGAGAAAGATAGGGCCAAGCGAGCCCTTATAACATCATTTCAGCCCCAGGATCTAACCTAGCCTAATGCTTGACTTTGGACTTTCTAGTAGGAGGAAAGACTTTTTGATTAAGTTAGTTTACACTGAGTTTTTGCTATTTGCAGCTGGATTAACATAACCATTTTGGGAGAGAAGCTTCCCTTTGTGTTTGGAGGGTGGGGGGACAGAGGAAAAGAGATGATAGATTCAGGGAGTCTCTCTTATTGAGTCTGGTAAAGATGATATAGACAAGAGGCCTCATGGCATCAGGGATAGTATAGAAATAGAATTAGAGCACCCTGGGTGGCAAAACTGAAGGAAGTCTGTGTAAGTCACAGTCTCTTCCATTGAACTTTAAACTTTATATGTTCCTAATAAATCACTATACAGCCCTAGATCATCTTTTAAAAAGTTATGCAGAATAGCTGACCAAGAATATCATGTTTCTACGAGTTCACTATTCCACATTAGTACAGAGCAGCTAGAGTTCTTTTTGAAAAACCTGATTTTGAAAGAAACAGCATTTTGAACTCTTTCTCCTTAATGCCAAGCAATCCACTGGTGCTCTCCAGAAAACAACTCAGGCAGCTGTACCCACGAAGGTCCAAGTCTAATAGATGTTACGCTTCAACAAATTGCTGTATTGCAAGAGATCACTACAGAAGTGCAAAGCTGGAGACGGGGAGAACATGGCGGACAGACAACAGCAACTACTGAACGCTCTCTAAAGGCTCGGCTCAGAGGCCAGGAATGATGTGGACTAAGGAGATACGAACCAGTAGAGATATGCTCTGCTGACTCAGGAACGAACTGGGCTGAGAGAATCCAACTTGGAATACAGTCCTGGCGCTAAAATAGGAACAGAAAAATCTCGGTGTGGAGACTCGACTCCGCGCCATTGGAAACCGCGGTTTGGATTTCCCGCCGCCACGGACAGGGAGGAAGGCTGACTGGTGGCGAGGTGAGCGAGGAACTGACTCCCTACCGCAGGTTGACTCCAGCGGAGGTTTTTCTGGGCGCGGGCAGTCCTGTAAGAGCAGGGCGCGGTGGCAACTGCAGCCGCACGTTTCCCTCTCGGACGGGATTGGTGAAAGGTGCCTGGCCGGAGGGACGCTGCTCGCGGACTCCCTAGGCTGGCCTAACCCAGATCCCAGAGCCTGACGGTGGCCCGAGGAGCGACCGACTCCCGCGTAGGCTGCCTCCTCCGCAACTCCCTGGGGCGCAGCGGTGAGCGGGAACAACTAGCCAGCGCAATTTGATCAAGCTGTGGCTGACAGGCAGGGAAGCCGGGCCTCCTGTGTAAGATTACATTTTATAAGGAACAGAAAATATGGGGAAGGGAAGCAACAAAAAAGGCTCCTCGACCCCCAATCCTGAGAATCAGGCAGTGGACACTGCACCAATATACATTAAGCGCCATTTAGAGAGCCTCATAGACCAATTCAGGAATGAAGTTATCAATGACCTGAAGCTAGAAGTATGCAGAATAGTTAGAGAAATGCTAAGCACCACCCAGGAAAAAGCAGATGGTGGAATGGAAGAACAGAAAAAGAGGGGAGAATTGCTTGATGGAGAAAACAGAGAAAGCATTGAGTATGTGAAGCAGGTGCAAAGGGACTATCAAGAAATTAAGAAGTCTACCCAAGACTGGCATAACAGCTTGAAAGAAACTAAGGACAGACTATCTGAATTGGAGGGCAGACTTGAAACATGGGAGAATGAAATGAAAAACTTCTTAAAAATAACAAAGAAACACACAGCAATAATACAAAGACAAGAAGATGATAAGAGGAGCCATAACTTAAGGATTAAGAACATAAAAGAAGAAGTAGGGACACAAACAAGTGAACTACAAAAGCTACTCACAGAAATAATCCAGGAGAATTTTCCTAATTTAGCAAAAGGTAAAGATACTCAAATGTATGAGGCATACAGGACCCCAGCTACCTACAACCCTAACAGAGAAACACCCAGGCATATAATAATAAAAATTCCAGAAATTCAATACAAGAACAGAATATTAAAAGCTGTAAGAGACAAGAAACAGATCACTTACAAGGGAAGACCCATCAGAATTACAGCAGATTTCTCTTCACAAACCATCAAATCACGAAGAGCATGGGGAGAAATAATTCAAGCTTTGAAAGATAATAATCTACAGCCAAGATTGAGATATCCTGCACAACTGTCCCTGGAAATTGATGGAAAAACGAGGTGCTTCCAGGATAAAGAGGAACTAGGGGAATTTGCAACCACCAATTCAACCCTACAGAAAGTATTGCAGGATATTCTAAAAAAAGAAAAATACAAAGAACCCAGAAATAGGGGCGGGGAGGCCACAACGAATGGAGCAGAGAACAAAATGAAGAAGACAAACTGACAGCTACTGACAGAAAAAGAGCTCAACAGAAATGAGACAGAGAAGATTGGATGATAGGAACAACTTTTTTTGGAGAAAATGACATCTTAATAGGTAATGCTGATTTAGTACCATCTTGTTTTGAAGTCTCATCTAGCTTTTGTTCTTCTGTCTCCAATGGTCTAAACAGGTTGTATCTTATTGGATTTTGTTAAGTACGATAGTATAAGAAAAAACCTTTTAAAGACAAGGAGATTATACAGAGACCATTGTTCATTTTCTGTTAGTCGATTCTAAATACTCTATAATGCTGTCATTCTCTTAAATGGATTTACATTGTTTTGATATACTTAATGCTACAGTATATGAAGTTGTACTCAAGGACTTCAGGGAGGGAGTCAATATGGTAACTATTTTTGGGTCAGGATTATCTGGTGGTGAAACACTATTCTGCTTAAATGGTTATGTTTTGATCTGCCCTGTTTCGCTGTTATGCCCTCTTTTTTCTCAATCTCCACTCCATTATTTACTTTTTTATTTTTATCCATTTAATTAAAGGGAAAAATATAGCAGGATATAAAATAGTAACCCACTTTGACTTTCTATTATCTCGATTTGAAGCCCTGTGTTACTCTCACCATCTTGTTTTTGACTGAGGTTCCTCTATTCTGTTTTGCTGGATAGTATCAGGTTCGAAAGTTTAGGCATCAGCTGAGAAGATAATGAGATTCATTATAACGCCCATTCTCGTTGACTTTTATCTACTTTTGAAGACCTACAATATCTCCAATGTTTTGGTTTTGTCGGTTTTATTCTTTACGGTTTTGTTCAATTGTATTACAACTAATGATATAGGCAATTCTATTAGAAATAGCGGGAGGCATTATGGTAACCATTGTTGATCACCTTGTATTATGTTTTTATATTATCTATTATGTCCACCCTTTTGACTTGACCGATTCTGTTCTGTTATGTCACATTTGGTTTTACTCTCTTCCAAAAAAACAACAAGAACCGTGGGAGCAATGAAACCCAAAATGTGTAATAGTCACTGTACAAAAGAGAGGAAAAGAAAGTGCTCTAAACTATATAACTGCATGTATATTTAAATGTATAAGATAGAAAATGATATCACAGAGTTTTATTGGATCATTGAACAGAACTGTCTGCAGTATCATTGTTGGAATGTCCACTCTACAAGTTTTAATTTTGTGACTTGAACAATTATTTCTAAGATGGCAATATGTAATCCATTAACTAGTGATTTCCTACTGCGCATTTTTTTATTCTGTAAATCTGTATAACTTGTACCCCTTCACTGTTTTTTTTTCTTTCTTTTCTTTTCTCCTTAAATAAAAATTAAAAAAAAAAAAAAAAAAAAAAAGAAGTGCAAAGCTTAGACTTTGTTGTTCACACATTTGAAAACTGCAATCAGTTGGTCACGGATAATAATACCAATCTTGATCTGAAAAAGAACTTCAAATCTTTAAATCTATGAATCAAAAAGATGCTTATATTACAGAATAAAAATATCTTACAGAGTTTTTGAGTAGGAGTAACAGTGCTTCAAGATTTTTTCTTCTTTCTACTGAGCATTTACCAAATGCCTACTGCATTTGCACAATACCAGCAACTGTATACCTAAGACCATCAGCCCTTTCTTTTCTCTTAGTCCTCTGCACAATTTATGCTCCCTTCCCCCACCACATCACCTTCACTCACCAGGACAGCAGTCACTGAGAACAAGACCCAAACCACACCACCTGATAGATGGTCTGGGTCAAGTTCTGTCTCTGGCATTAATTAGTGTCAAGATCTTGGCCAACACTCACTTTCTGCATCTGCAAAATGGGGATGATACTTATTGTACTAGATTGCTGGAGAGATTTAATAAACTAGTTCAGAGTCACAGGCATGTGAACAGCTATAAGCCCAGCACCCTGGGAGGCCGAGGCTGAAGGATCCCAAGTGTGAGTGCAGCCTATGCAAATTAGTGATTTATACCAACATCTTGTCTCAAAGTAAAAAAAAAAAAAAAAAAAAAAAAAAAACTTAAATGAGGGCGGGGTGGGGCTGAGGATGTATCTAAGTGTGGGTCCTGGATTCAATCGCCAGTACTGGGAAAAGAAACACCATATGTAAAGTGCCTAACACAGTGGCATGAACAGAATAATAAAGAGAAGTTATAATTAACAGAATTGTGAGGCTTTAACCTCTTTTCAGTTCTAGAGTTTTACATTGTCTACTGTGGAGAGATTATGGGTTAAGACCTGCCTCCAAGTCTGCTTTATCATATCTAGCAGAATAACAAACATTCCTGTGCAGAAACATTCCCTGCCCCCTGAAGCAGTTATACCATTGAAAAATTTTCCCCAATAGAGCAAGTTCGAGTGCTTGGGTACTGCGCCCTACTAATAATAGCTAGACTCTTCAAATTCTGACAATTGTGCAAGGTAAGTATAATTATCTTCATGTTTTCGATTAGCCCAAGAAAAAGTAGAAGTTAACCAAATCAGTGTCACATGCTGCTAAGTGTCAGACATGACTCCAGGTTTTGCCTCCTTTCAACTTTATTTAGCTGACTACTGTGCAGAAAACACTCAGCTGTTTACAAATAAACAAGGCACTTCTGGGTCTTTAAAACGATGAGTACAAGTGTTCTTTGGTAGAGAATAAAGTTGGTAGCCTGCCTCCACACTTGCAGAGGATAGGACGCTCTTGCCTTCTGCCCCCAAAGACCTGCTCTGCAGCTCTGAGGCCTCCAAGTATTCGTGTCCTCCTGCTGCGATTCTGAGGCCAATCCGAGTGCTCTCAACCCTCCCCCAGCGGCATTCAAAATCTCCTGACAGGGATCCCTTCCTGGGAGGCAAGTTTCCCAAACTGTCACACCACCACGGAACACCCTGGGCCGTCTCACTCTGTAGTGGGGCGTAAGAACCAGGCCAAACGGATGAAGGGAAGGGAGTTGACGCAACTAGGCCTCCTGCACCAGGGCCGCCGTGGCGCAGTGCATAGCGCGACCCCGCAGCGGGTAGCGCGCCCCGGCCGCCTACGCTTTTCCCGACTGGCACGCAAGGGCGCCGGTCTAAGCCTGGAACGGGCGCTGGCGGTGCAGAATGGACCACCAGCCCGGGCGACCTCTTTCCAGTGCCTCGGGGTCTCGGACCGAAACAAGGCCGTGGGTACCCACTGTCGGGCTCTGGCGGGCACGAGCCCTCGAGCATCCCTGCGCAGCCCTTGCTGCGCGTCCCCGCACCGGCACCAGTGCGCGCCTCTGGGGCTGTGAAGCCCAGCGCGTTCCCACCAGCCGCGTCCCCACCTGCCGTCGCCACTCGCTGCTCTCCCAGGCAACCCTCACCGCCCTCTCCCTCCACGCCAAGCCAGCGCTGGGCCCAGGGAGACGACGGCAGCGGCGGAGGAAGGTGCGTCTTACCGGACTTCGCAGCACCTCCGGACGCGCGCCCTCGTCAGAGGCTGCCAGAGCTGCCAGACCCTCCCCCCCAACCGCCCCCTCCGCGCAGCCCCGCTCCCTTCAGTCAGGAATCAATGGCCCTGTCGCGAGTTGGTGACGTCACGGACGCGCCCGTGGGAGGACCCCACGTGATTCCTCCAGTTTTTGTTTGCTGCTGTAGAAGTCACGTTTTGTCGCCCCATCTTCTTGGGTTTGTAACTATTGGTTAGTTGTATTGTTGCGGTACGGTGTGAAGCAGGTACTGTACTTCGGTTAAGGGTCCTGGGATTTTGGTCATGTCCTTGCGTAAACTCTCCAGCCTCCATAACGTGGCTGAGCTCAAAGCGCTGGGAAATGCGTACCTATAAACCTCGGGTATGGAAAGATGGACCTCAAGCTCACAGGATTGGTTAATAATGCGTTGCAATGACTGGTCGCCTGTTTAAGTTAAACCATTTCATTTTCAATAACATAATGAACACTCTCTTTAACTTGACACTCCACCTAAGAACTAAAACATTACCAATAAACTTTAAACAGTTTGCAAGTCTTCTACTCTACTACTGTTTTCTTCTCGGAAGTAACATCCATCCTACATTTGTATTTACACAACTACGACATTGCTTTAATTTCTTTCACATTCATATATATTACTAAGCAATATATTTTTACGATTATTATGTGCATGTTTTTTAACTTTCATCTAGTGTCCTGGTGATATAGGAGAAATATTACTCACAAACTGTTAGATATGGCTAGTTTCTGTATTTTGAAATTTAAGAATAATTTTAGAAATAATGGAGATTAAGAGTAAAAAAAATTTCCAGGCATGGTGGCTCACGCCTGTAATCCCAGCACTCCAGAGGCTGAGGCAGGAGGATAGTTGGGAGGTCAAGACCAGCCTAGGCTACAAAGTGATTTCAAGGCCAACCTGAACTACATAGCGAGACCCTGTCTCAAAAAGACAAAAAAAAAGTAAAATATTTATTGAGAGATAGCTCTTGAGAGACATAAAGGGTCCTGGAAAGTGGATTGTCATCAGGTTCCTTTGTCATGGGTAATTTATACTGCAAAGTCACAATAATTGGTACAATGTGAGTCAAACTATAATCAGTCTGTAATATTAGAAATATAGCTGCTTAGCTAATACTGATCTAGTAGGAAAAGAATAAAATCAATCAAAACAAAACAGTGAAAGCAATCCAGGGTTTCAAATCAAGCTAATAAGAAATCAAAAATGGTTACCATAACATATCCAGCTATTTGTGAGATAGCTGTCCATACCATCAAATCTAATACATGTAAACAAACAAACAGAATAAAACCAAACTAAACAGAACAATGAAGACAATATGGGCTTCAAATCATGATAATAGATTAATAATGGCCACTGCCTTCCCTTTTTAGACAATTCTTTCACTTTCACGGGATATATTGTACATTTTGGATCCCACTAACTCCTTTAGTTTTTATGTTAGGGAGGCAACCCACTGTTCACCTAAGTGATTCTGAACTTGTTTACTCCTGAGCATGATCTCAAGTTGTATCCATTTGTCTACAAGAGCCTCAAGGTTTTCTTTCTTTATAGCTGAGTAGTTTCCATTATATAAGAATGTCATGGCTTTCTAACCAATCTGGAGCTGAGGGGCAAGCTACCCCCACTTTTTTCTGGCTCCCTGTCACCTAGAGCATTGTTTTCTGGTCTTTGACTTTGTCTATAAACCCCCTTTTGGTTAAATGTATTTCTTATATAAAGCATATTGATGGGCCCTATCTCCTGATCCACTCTGCTTGTGTTTCTTTTTATTGGTGAATTGAAGCCATTTATATTCATGATTATGGCCAACCTTCTCTGCCTCTTCCATATTATTTTTCTGCCGTTAGTTGTCTACTTTTCCTCTTCATGTCTGCCCCATTCATTGAGCCTCTTCTGCCGCTGTTCCTAAAGCCATGACCTTTTCTCTCTCTCTAGAATGTCCTTCAGTATTTTCTATAGGGTTGAATTGATTATCATGAATTCCTCCAGTTCCTGTTTGTCATGTAAGTATCTTGTTTCTCCATTAATTTTGAAAGATAGTTTTTCAGGATACGTCAATCTGGTTTGGAGGTTATTTTCTTTTAGGGCTTGGAATACTTCACTCCAAGTTCTTCTTGATTTGATGGTTTGTGTCAAGAAGTCTGTCATGATTCTGATGTTTTTTCCTCTACATGTGATCTGTTTCTTTTCTGTGATAGCTTTTAATATTCTGTTCTTGTATTGAATTTCTGGGATCTTGACTATTATATGTCTGGGTGTAGCTTTGTTTTGGTTGTAGCTGCTGGAATTCTGTATGCCTCGTATAGCTGAATATCATTTCTTTTTCCTGTGCTTGGGAAATTTTCTTTAATTATTTCTGTAAATAGCCTTTGTATTTCTTTGTGTTTACCCCTGCTTCTTCACTCACATTTTTTATTCTTAAGTTATAGATCCTCTTGTCATCTTCTAGCCATTGTATTGTTACTTCCTGGTTCCTTGTTATTTTTAAGCAAGCTGCAAACCTGTCTTCAAGGGTTGCTAGTCTATCTTTAGTTTCTTTCGAGCAGTTTTTCCAGCTTTCAATGGAGTTTTTAATTTCCTACTAATCTATTTGAATGTTTCTAAATCTTTATATTCTTCATTGAAGGTTTCCTTCATTTTCGTATGCTCCTCTATTCTTCCATCTGTATCTTCTTTAGAGGTGCTTAGTAATTCTTTTATTATGTTTCTCATTTCTTTTTTACCCGAGATAGTATTTCTGTTCTAAGTTCTGTTATAGCCTCTTGAAGTTGTTTCTTTATTTCAGTTGCTGTTGCTTCAGAAACTTCATGCAACTCCTGATCTCTTCCATGCTTACATCACCTGGATCAGTACTGCTTGAGTTGGAGGCTAGAGACTGCTTTTGCTTCTTCCTCTTGTCATGTGCCTGGTTTCTTCCAGACAAGTGGGGAGTGGGATCCCTGGTACTTCCTGTGTTGGTAATAATTTCTTTGAAGCATGCTGGCTACGGATATCTGATGGTAACCATTGTGTGCACTGGGATAGGGCTATTGGTGGAGTGTGAGCAGGGGCAGGGCAGGCTGGTGCCTCCCTCCTGAGCTGGTTAACTGCAGAGAGCCCTTACCATGTTAGTATGCGCAAGGTGGGCAGAGCTGGTTGGGAATAGCTTTAGGGAAACTTTGGTGGGTGGCTGTTGGATTGCACACAGGGGCAGGACTCTGTCCAAGCAATTTCTATCAGTCTGCACTGAGGTAGGAGTGGCTGAATGAAGCCAGCTGCAGTTCTGGCTACGGGCTTATCCTGCCCAACTCCAAAATGGCCCCTGGCCAATCGCCCACTCCCACGGGAGGACTGAGCCCCCCACACTTACTGCCAGCCAGTGTAGTTCTCTGGTGCACTGCTCCCCTCTGCCACTGCATCTCCCTGGGAAGGCCTTCAGGCTTTCCAGACACCAGCTTCACTGTGACTGTGGGTCCCCAGGTTCCAACAGCATTTCTTCCATGGTGGTTCCAGCTCTGGATGGAAATACCACCAGCTACTGCCTTCTTCTGTTTAACTTTTTCTTTTCCTTTTTTATTCTCCCTGTGGGCTTCAGTTCTCACTCTAGGTTCTTTCTGGGTTGAGCAGACCCACTTCCTTTCTTCTTGTCTTCTCCAGAATGAATGTTACATTCTGGACTGTTTCTCCTACAGAGGCTATTTACACTGCTGCTTACTGTTCTGCCATCTTCCTAGGATTGGTCATTTCATGTTTTATGTACATTGTTTTAGTGGATTGTTTGTCATATTTATATATTTTGGACATTAGTTTATATTTTGGACTTTATCAATTTTATGATGCAAATGCTGCCACTTGTTTTTTATCATTTTACTTTGATAAAATAAATGTCTTTACTATTGAACTTGTATTTATCCTGTTTTTTCTTTGTCCCTCCTATCAATATATATTCACTTACTCTTCAAAAATATTTAGTTTTTCTTTTGAGACTTAAATCCTTTTCTCTCTGGAATTTACTTTGATGAATGATGTGAGGTAGGGATCCAATACTACTTTTTACATGCAACTGACATTCCTCAGATTTATTTATTGAGTAGTCCTACTTTTTCTAACTTTGTCAAACATCAATATTCCAGTTGTGTAAATGTCCATTCCTAAGCTGCCTATTCTGTTTCACTGGAAAGTTTGTCTGTCTTGATGCAAACATCGTATATTAAATTACATAACTTTACAAAAAGTCTTGATATTTAGTAGTGCAAAATCTCCCTTATTTTTCTTCTTTATCTTTGTTACTTTTGATCTTTTGTTTTTAAAACAAGCAACTCAAATTATACATACACAAACATCTAAACAACAGCAATTATAAACCTGTTGGCATTGCATGTATTTTTGCTTTTAGTTTTGGTCTCACTGGGTAACCCAGGGTGGCCTGGAACTCATGGCAGATCCTCCTGCTTCAGCTTTCTAAATGCTTGGATTATAGGTGTGTGGCACCATACACATGAATTCATGTAATATATAAATACATTTAAAGAGCTTTGATATTTTATATGGGCTTCCAATCCACAAAGGCTAACTTTGTTTTTATTAGGTTTCATTAATCTATTTATTATTCTCTGTGTCCAGATCTTGCATGTCCTGTGTTGGGTTTATTACCAAATACTTTGTAATTTGTATTGCTCTTGTAAATGATGCTCCTTAAAATTATACTTTCTAGAAAAAATGGTGAGATAAATGCCAGCAAGTCAGTTTCTTCAAGGCAAAGTGTCTACAAAGTCTGGAAAACAATAGCTTAGAGAGAAACTGAAGTGAATGGAGGCTACTTAGGAGCCATGAAGGAAATGACAGAGAAGAAAATAGGATTTAGTGATATAGAGAAACAGATCATACCATGGAGGAGAGATCATGCAGCTTGGCCAACAGTGGCTGACTAGCTGCCAGCTGGGAAGCAAAGTGAAATTAACAATTTTTTTTGTTCACGAAGAATGGGACAACTACATTGGGACAAAAAGAATCACCTCCAGTTGTAACCATCAAAGAAAATACAGAAGTTTCCAGAGCAACCTTCTAGAACCAACAGTTTTTGAGGGAACTTGATAAAAGTGCCTGCAGCTACAATTCCAGAGCAAGAGCTGGTGGAGACAACACTGTGTGGAAGGGCTGAGTAGTTGATCCTGAATCCCAGAGCAACCCATTGACTGCTTTACAAATTTCCAAAATGCATGAGAGAAAGTCACGAGAGACTACCATCAGCTGGAGGGCAGACCAGTAGGAGTCCCACTGAGAGGCAGGGGTTGGTGGACACAGACCAGGGTCTTTTAGTCCAGGCCTGGAAGCTCATATTGCTGCATGCATGTTCACAGTGTAAGTAGGTCTGTATTCCTGGCATACTGCCGCCTTAGATTTCCAGGGACCAGAGACACATGCTAGCTTGAACTCTGCTCCTTGGGTGAGAAAAAGAGCTGTGCATCTTAGACAATAGAAAACTTTCTTTTATTATTCTTTATTTGATTGTACTATGTTTTCATTTTTATTTTTTATTCTGTGCAGTTTTCCTCCTGTATATTTCCCTCTGCACTTTTATTCCATTATTTTACCCTTTATTCTTTTATGAGCATTATTTTACCCTTTATTCTTTTATGAGCATTTATTTTACCCTTTTTCCTTCTATGAGCACGTCCACGTATGTCTTCTTCTCTTCCTCTGACTTTTTTCTCACAATATAGATAATAGCATGTAGGGAAATTCTGCTTTTTCCCTTTATATTCCTCCTACTTTTATCCATACCTCTTCTCCTATGTCTTATTTGTTCTCAATTTTTCTTTTCTTTCCTCTCCCTCTTTTCATTTGTCTCCTTTTAACTTTTTCTCTAATGTTTATATCAGTCATAGAATCTTTTTCCATCCCCATTTTTTGTACCAGGAATTGAGCTCAGGACGCTGAGCTTGCCAGGCAGTTGTTTATGCTGCTGTTATGGTTTATGTCAGATGCCCCACCCAGCCACCCAAGTCTCATGCAGTCATGGATGCACCTGAATCTAGTGTTCATGACTGGTTCATTGTCTGGCACTGGGATTGGTGATGTGATTGTTACACCCCCATCCAGGGGTGGAGCCAGCATACAATGTAACAGCAGAAAGAAGAGGTATTTTTCTTTTTTTGCTGTTTGCCTGTACTATTTGCAGCCACCATGAACTGCTGCCCCTTAGCCATGTCATTTTGCCTTGGAACCAACTGAGTATGGACTGAAAGCTCCAACCTGTAACAAATAAACCTTCCCTTCCCTAACTTTGGTTGTCAGATATTTTGTCTCAACAACGAGAGAAAAGTAACTAAGACAGCTGCTGAACTGTATCACCAGCCCTCCCATCCCCATTTTTCACTACCAATTTTGTATTCAGTTTTCCCTGCTATACCCTTCTAAATATATAACATACCCTTACCGTCATTAGGACCATTTTATCCCCCTCCTGTTTCCTGATTTCCATATCACAGCAGAAGGTGTGGTGGTACATACCTGTAATCCCAGCACTCAGGAGACTGAAGCAGGAAGATTGCAGTGAGGTCTGGGCTGGCCTGGACTAATAGTGAGTTCAAGACCAGCCAGAGCAAGACCCTGGCTCCAAAAGCCCAAACAAAACCCAAACGAAACAGAATGGAAACCATATAATACCAGAAGACTTAAAAAACACTGTTTTTCCCCCTGTTCTCTCTGCAACCCCTACCCTCCACCCCGGAATTACCTGGTCCCCAACTCACTGGGCTTTAGATAATTGATTCTATAAAATTACTGTTGTTGCTATTTTTTAGCATTAAAAGAAATATAGCCATCACATTTAAGTAACATAAACTGTGGGTCAAGACTTGAGTTGTTAAGATGCTTACACTCTAACCTTGAATTTCTTCTCTAGGTTACAGGGAGACCCAAAACAATATCTCATGATATGTTATCTCTCAATTACCCTGATAGACAGCACTGTAATGGATTATCTTGTTACTTCTGTAGCTTACTTAATTGCATAGGAATAATCCTGACTCAGTGGACAATTTTGTGCCAGTAAAACTGTCCATTGGATCTACCATCACACTCAGGGGAAACAGACAACAAGAGCTCCTAACCCAAGAACTCAGACTGGATTGGACTCTGCAAGAATGCCTGCAATCTGGCAGAAAGAAGGCCTGAGTCTGAGCTGGCTTCAGAATTTCAACGGAAGGACCAGAGGAGTTATTGAAGTCTGAGCACTCAAATTCTGGCAAAGGACTCATATGCAATGTCTTTTTTTTTTTTTTTTTGTCTTTTTCCTTTTTATCGGTACCAGGGATCAAACTCACGACTGCCTGCTTGCAAGGCAGGCGCTTATGCCGCTGAGCTAAATCCCCAGCCCCTCATATGCAATGTCTTATTGGATATTTAATCTGTGCTCCAATGGACACTTTATATTTTTATTTTTTTATTTTTATTTTAAAGAGAACAAAAGAAAGCAGAATGAAACAAAGCAAATAAGAACAGGAAAATGCAAGCAACACAGCACTTCACAACAAAACAACTGGACATCAATAGTAGCTAACATAATGTCTCGTTTCTTTGAAATAGTTGAGCATACCTTCACACACAATAAGATCAAACATAACAATATAGTAAAAAAAATTCAAAAGAATGAAAGCATTACGGGACTTCAAAACCAAATAACAGGAAATGAACAGTAATACCTCATTTTCCTCAAAAAATTTGTCTATAACATCACACATAATAAAATCAAATAAAACACAACCAATAGAACCAATCAAAACAGAAGAATAAAAGCAGGATAGGACTTCAAAACAAGATGATAGTAAATCAGCAATAGCTACCATAATGTCTTGTTTTTTTCAAAATAACATTCATACCATCCCACATAATAAAATCAAACAAAACAAAATAAAATCAGACCAATGAATAAAAGCATTATAAGACTTCAAAACAATATAATAGGAAACTATGATTACCGTAATATTTCCCACTATATTCAAAATAGCTGCCCTTACCATCTGAAAGCATAAAATCTAACAAAAGACAGAACAAAGCCAAACCTAATAGAATTGTGTAAACAGTGCAAGAATTCAAGATAAAACAATAAGAAATTGACGGTAGTTTCCACCTTTCCCTCCCTTTGCTCTTTTTTATTTTAAATTTTTATTTAAAGAAAGACTAAACAAAACAGAAAATGGGTAAAAATAATACATACTTTCAAAGAAAAAATAAACAGAAATCACTAGTTGATATTTACATATTGTCCTATTACAAATAGTTATTCAAGATACAAAAGTGGAGCATATAAAGTGAGGTTTCAAACAGCGAGACTGCAACCAGTTCTGTTCAACAAAAACTTAGTAATATGCTTATCATTCCTATATGCTTATACATGCAGTTACCATATTTTCATTTATGTTGAGATTGAACAAACCCAAGCAGGCTAAAATCACTCTGAGCAAAGAATAATAGTATTGCTGAGTTTCACATTATGATTCTCCTGGGTCATCACTGGGTACTGTAGTGTCTCTTTTTCTTCAAAGTATTTGTTCATTTCATCATGTGTCATAAGATCAGTTCTCAAAAACTGTTTATTGGTTCTATGCATGCATGAGTCTTAACATGTATTTCTATCCTTTCTATATTAGAGGAAGGAACAAAACAAAGCAAGACAAAACAAAACATAGTCCTATAAACACATGAAATGAAAAAGACACATAAGACCACTGTACTAGGGGTTCTACCATGGTTACTGTATTGTCTCTTGTTATCTTCAGTAGAATTGGCTATATCTATCTTCAAAGTTGTGTTTTTATTAAAATAGCTATGTAATGTTATGTTCAGTTATATAATGCCTGATGATGTGGACAATTCTATCGAAAATAACAAGAGAAAGCATAGTAACTACTGTAGATCACCTAATTTTGTGGTCCTATATGTCTTTTTCATTTCATGTTTTTCTAGGAATTTGTTTTGTTGTCTTGTTTTGATTTGTTTTTTCCTATAATACAGAAAGGATAGATATATATGTAGATATTCACACATGGGAAGAATTTCTAAACTATTTACGGGAACAGATTATATAATACACGATGTAATGAACGGATACTCTGAAGAAGAGACACTAAGAGAAACCCAGTGCTAATTCTTTAGTGTTATGATATGAAATCTAGCAATACTATCATTCACTGTTCAGAGTAATATTAGTCTAGTCTCTTATGTTCAGTTTCAGCATATGTAAAGATAAAGACAGCTACTACGAAGAGACTGAGAAATGTTATGGTAGACATTATTGACTTCCCCAAAATCAGGTCTTGAAGACCTAAAAAGCCTTCATCATTCTTTAATGATTTGATTAGTTCTATAATGTTCAGTATATATTCAATGTATGTGAAGATGGGAACAACTATTTGGAAGAAAACTAGAGAAAATAAGATAGACAGTGAAAATCTCCAGTGGACTTACTTTGAAATCTATGTTTCTTTAAATTGTTTCCTTATAAACTGTTTTGTTCTGTTTTGATATGTTTAATCTTACCCTCTTTAAGATAAAAAACCAAGTGTATAGGACTGATAACCATATTACTAAGTTCTTGTTGAGTCATTGGGCAGAACTGCTTGCAGTGTCATTGTCTGAATATCACTTTGTATGCTTTAATTTTGTAACTCAAGCAACTATTTCTAAGATGATGGTATGTAACTTATCAACTGGTGATTTCTTACTGTTTATTTTTCTGAAATTCTGTATTGTATCTACCCTTTTTATCTGTTTTCTTTAAATTTAAAAAAAGAATTGGCTATATCATCAGACATAGTATAATTGAATATATCAGTACATATCAGTATATAACAGTACATAACATACAGAAAAACATAATTTTGTATGTAGTATAAAACTTCAAAAACAGGTAGTAGTCAAGCCAGAATGGGTATTGTAGTGAGTCTTGTCATCTTCAGTATAATTGCCTAAACTCTCAGACTTGATACTATCAATCATATGAGTTTTGAATAAAAATCTGTTGATACCAAACAGCAATCAAACAAACCACATTTAACTAAGATCAATCATGATAAACCAGTATAAGTCATACAGGGCTCAAATTAAGTTAATAAGAAATTAAAGATGATTGCTGTGCTATATCCTGATGTTTTTGGAATAGCTGTCTGTGCCCTCAAATCTAATGCAAGTAGACAAACTGGAACAGAATAAAATCTATCAAAAAAAGAATAAAATCTATCTAAACAGAGTGGTGCAAGTAATGTGGGTTTTAAATCCTGATACACTATTAACAGTATCTTCTGCCACCTTTTTTAAGACTCTTCCTCCCTTTCACTTCCCCAGGGTACACTGTGCATTTTTGCATCTGACTAATGTATCACTACAATATGATGCTGTTAACTCTTTCAGGAAGATATGTCAAATGAAATTTGTGGTTTTAGTCTTTTGAGGAATCTCCATATTGATTTCCAGACTGGTTGTACAAGTTTACACTTCCACCAGCAATGAAGAAAAGTTCCATTATTCCTGCAGTTTTTCCAGTATTTGTTATAACTTGATTTTTTTCTATGATGGCCATTCTTTCTGGAGTGGGATGTACTCTCTGAGTTGTTTTAATATACATTTCTTTACTGGCTGGTGATGTTGGATATTTTTCACTTTTTTATTGTACTTCTTCATCTGAGAAGTATCTATTGATTTCAGATGCTCGTGTTTTGAGTTTTTAAATTTGTGGAATCTCCTGTCTTTGTGTTCTTCATATGGTCTAGATATTAGTCATTTGTCTGAGAAGTACTTGGCAAAATTTCTTCCCATTCTGTAGGCTGTGTCTTCATTTTGTTGGTGATTTTCTGCTGTACAGATTTTAATTTGATGTGGTCCCATCTGTTTACTATTGGTATTATTTCTTATGCAGTTGAGGTACTATTAAGAAAGTCTTTGCCTATGCTTGCATATGTTTTCAAGAGTTTCATCTATTTTGTCTCCCAGAAGATTGTGTCTTTGTTTTAATGTTTATATCTTTAATCCGCTTTGCTTTTAGTTTAGTGCGTGGTGAAGGATATGGGTCTAGGTTCAATCCTGGGCCCATGAATAGCATGTTTTCCCAGCACGATTTGTTAAAGAGGTTAGTTTCCTTCAGCAAAAGTACTTAGCTCCTTTGTCAATATAAGGAACATGAGTGTGCCTGGAGTTGTTTCTACATCCTCGGTTCTGTTCAACTAACCTACCAGTCTGTTTTCTTTTTAACAATAGCATGCTTTTTATCACTATAATTCTGTAGTATAACTTGAAATTCTGGATTGTAATCCCCTTTGTCTTGCCCTTATTGCCCAGAATTGCTTTTTCTATTTTAGGTTTCTTCTGGCTCCATTTGAATTTTAATATTTCTTTCTCTAGTTCCATGAAGAATGCTATTGATATTTCGACTGAGATTATGTTAAATCTGTATAACAGTTTTGGAAGTATAACCATTTTGATGAATTGGTTCTGCCTGTTCATGAATAAGACAGGGACATTGTTATCTCACTAATGTGAGAAGCTAAAAATAACAGTATATGTATATATTTATGTATTTATATGTGTATATAAAAAGTTAAGATAGTTCTACTACTGATTTCTCTGAGTGCAATGAAGAAAAAGATTTGTGCTAGTATTGTTTGGACAACTGTTACAGAGCTTTTTTTTTTCCTTTTTCTTTTTTGTGTACCAGGGATTAAACTCATGACTACGCACTTGCAAGGCAGGCACTTATGCCACTGAACTAAATCCCCAGCCCCTGCTTGGACAGATGTCTAAGCAGATGTCTGGGAGAATGATTTGGGGATGATAATGTGCAGTGTGTTGTTGTCCCCTGACTGATGTGTTTTTGAAATTTTGTTTTAGTTTTTTCTTCTTTTTTTATTTCCTTGAAATAAAATGCTAATCTTTTAAAAGCTAATCTTGAGACATTTTTAGGTAAATGGAGACACCTTGAGACCATATCCTTATGTGAAATAAATCAGACATACATGCTCGACTGTGACATGGTTTGTCTGATGTGAGAAACTGAATGGATAAATCAGGACCAAACTTATAATAAATATTGTCAAATAGGAAGAAAATGTTCAAGTAAGAAGAGGAACTGGTGGGGGGTTGTAAAGAGGGTAAAAGAAAAAAAGACAATAGAAAAAATGGAAATAATACTTTAAGTAAGGAGAAAAGTGCCTGAAGGGAAGGTGCGGAATGGGAAAAAATAAGAATCAAAATATACCATGTACAAATTACAAATTCCCTATGATAAATACGATCATTATGTATATCTAAAATATACCAATGAAATCAATTTTAAAAAAGAAATTTAAAAAAGGAGCAACAAATTATATCCATAGAATTTAAGAAGAAAATAAATAATAATAAATAGAAGCAAAGAAGTTTGCAATAGAGAGACTCAATAAAGATACCAATTCAATTTTTGAAAATAATGATAAAATAAATAGTCTTGGTAAGAAAAGACTGATCGAGAGTAAGAGACAAAGTACAAATTGAGTCAGGATAGAGAAAATTCAACATGGCAGAATAAGCAAGGATTCACATTGGAGTTTCACAAAAAAAATCAACTAAAAACATAGATAACTGGAAGAAAGGGAGGGACATGCATCCTGATACCAAAATTAATCTGAGATAAGAGACTTGTAGATCAAACAAAACATAGGCATTGTAGTTTATAAAATGATAAACCAATCAGAGAACTGCCTGTGGGTTTACTGCCACAGCAGCATTGGGATTAGAGCTGGGATTACCATTCCCAGGAAGTTTCCTTCGCCAAAAAATGGGCAGACAACAAAGGAATGGCAAACAATCCACACAGGATAGATCTAGAGGATAAGGCCCCCTTACTTCTTTTGATTTTCTGCAAACAGATGACACTGCAGCCTGGCAACAAATTTCTCTGGCACACAGAGAAATTTTGCTATGGGTTGCCAGTCTTTTCTCTTTTTCTTCTCTTCTCTTTTCTTTTCTTTTCTTTTCTTTCTTTCTTTCTCTCTCTTGCTTTCTTCTTCTTCTTCTTTTTCTTCTTCTTCTTCTTTTTCTTCTTCTTCTTCTTCTTCTTCTTCTTCTTCTTCTTCTTCTTTCTTCTTTCTTCTTTCTTCTTTCTTCTTCTTCTTTTTCTTTCTGTGTGGAGCACAATGACCACTAACTAGACCCTCTAGCAACAGTAAGGTTAAGAACCAGTCATGGCACTGAGGATTGCAAGTGAAACAAAGAACTCCTCCTGTCTTATGAGCAAGGGAAGGACTTGGACCATTATCCCACAGAACCTGGGACAAGCACATCCCTGCCCTACAACTGCTGACTACCAACACAAGCACCCTTGGGCTGGTAAGTCAGCAGTTCCCTCTGTCCTGTGATCTATAGTGTGGGGACAAGGAGTAGAAAATAAGCCCTCTTCTGCCCTGTGACAAATGGGCACAAGCACCCTTGGATCAGGAAGTCGGCAATCCATTCTATGTGACAACCAGTGCAAGACAAACTTGTGACCACCAATACAGCACAGAAAAAGGACAAAGCCTGAGAGAAGCCAGAGGTGTGGAATGGAGCAGGCTGTACAAAGTCCAGGTAGGGCGGACATGAAACTGGAAACTGCCCTGGGCCATCTTTGTTTGAGAGCAGTCATGAGAGCAACCTGTAAGGAGTAGTGGGTGGGCCATCCAGAAAGCTTCTGGCTAAAGACTGGCCACAACCCCCACACCCAGAGGCTAAGATCAGCCCTACATTCAATCCAGCACTAATCCTATTGCAGAATTGGTGGGGTGCTGGTTTGTACACTACCACAAAGAATGGACACAAGATAATTTTTTTCTTTGTTCGTGTGTATTGTTTCCCTTTTATTATCTAGTTGGGTTTTTCTTCTTCCTTCTGTTTTAGGTTTATACATATATTTTTGTTCTATACATCTTTCTCTCACTCCCCAACTATCTCTCTTGATCTTAGAATATCATTATTATGAGTGAACACTGTCTCTAATCTTTCTTATTTATTTCAATAATCTTTTGCTTTTGCTTTCTCCTCCATTCCTTATATCCTGTCCTCTTCTTCTGCTTCCCAAAGCTGGTGTCATCATCCTTTGTCCTCTAGCCTTTCTGCAACTCTCTCTCTCTCTCTCTCTCTCTCTCTGTTTTATCCCCTATACCTCTTAAATTTCTCTACTAATGGGTAAAATCACTCTACCAAGGAAAAATTTATTGTATACAAATTCCTGATTTATGTTGGGTTTTGTTACATAACTGTAGATCTTGCCTGTATGGTTAAAGATAGCAAATCAAGAGTTGCCACAGTTTGTCAGACTCTAGGCTGTGCATGATGCTATTGTTATCGCTAACAATAATATATTATCCAGGATTCCATACTAGTTTTTCTCTCTTCTATAACAATATTGTGACTGTGTGGGATCATAACTATCACCATAGTCTAGGACCAAAGCACTGGGAGCTGAACCAAATAAATGGCAATATCTCATCCTTAATAAATTGGAAAGGCAGGATCTTGGGACAGACATAAAAACTAAGAACTTTCCTCACACAGAAGACACCTCTGAAGAACAGACCTTTCCTAGAGAAGCTTCAATGATAGTGGTAAATCTACTTACTATAAGAAATATACAGATCTCAACACAGAAAAATAAAATAAAATAATAAAGTAAAATAAAATAAGTGAAAATGACAAGACACAGAAGAAAAACCTAAACTCAGACTTCTTTCTATCCAGGACAAGTCCAAGTAACTGTCAAGTAGAAGAAAACGTAGCCATCCATCTGACATTTCTGAAGTGACAGCAGCAGAAGTTCAAAAACAGATGCACAAAAATACAGAGTAAATCAGATTAGAAATAATTTCCTAGGTAAAGAAAATGATGACCATAATGAAAGACTGACTCAGAAAGCTTAAAATAGATATAGATTAAAAAAACTATGGGAGCATAGGAAAGTGATGAAATCCATGAATGTCTAACATAGGAAAGAAATGGAATCCATGAAACAGATTCAAATATATATCCAAGAATTCAAAAACCCCATTCAAAGTTGGCAAAACCACCTCAAAGAAAGTGAATGTAGAATTTTAGACCTAAAGACAGGATTGTGGTTAGCAATCACAAAATATAAAGATCTCTTGAAAATAACAAGGGGCCATAAAAAAACAACCCACTGGCTACAGGAAGATGTGAAGAAGACTGATTGGAGTCAATGAAAAAGCAGGTGCCAGCACAAATGACATTTTAAAAAAATGTTCAGAAGGAATGGCAGAAAATTCCTATATCTGAAAAAGATTACATATAGATAAGTGAGGCATTTAGAACTCAAATTAGTCATGACCAAAATAAATCTACACCAACGTATATGCTAGTCAAGACTCCAAAAATTCAGCACAAGAACAGAATATTAAAAGTTATTAGAGAAAAGAAACAAATCACCTATAGAGGAAAACCCATTGAAATTACAGAATATTTCTCAACAAAAACCCTTAAGTCAACTTGGAGTCAAATATTCAAGTCCTGAAAGAAAATAACTTGCAACCCAGATTGGTGCACTTGCAAAACTTTCAGGATTAATGGAGAAACAAGATACTTCCGTGACAAAGAACAACTGAAGAAATTTATGACTACCAACCAGCTCTACAATGTGTTCTGAAAGACATTATAGAGAAAGATATCGATGTACACAAATCCAAGAACATCAATAGGAATAAGCCATCACGCAAGGCTAGCAGTTAAACAAAGGGACAGACACAGAACCAATAGCAGATCATAATATGAAAAAGATAAGTCAGTACATATCAGTTATAACAGTCAATGTAAATGGTCTCAACTCACAAGTTAAAAGAAGTAGACTGGGGGGCTGAGGATTTAGCTCAGCGGCATAAGCACCTGCCTTGCAAGCAGGCAGTCGTGAGTTCGATCCCTGGTACCGAAAACGAAAAAGACAAAAAAAAAAAAAAGAAGTAGACTGGTAGAATGGACCAAGGAATAAGATCACACAATATATTGCATACAAGAAACACATTTAACTTAAAAAGAAATTCATAGACTGAAAATCAAAGGATGGAATATAATATTCCATGCAATAGGAACCAAGAAAAAATCAGGAGTAGCTATTCTATTTGCAGACAATGTGAACTTCAAGTCAAGACAGATAAAAAGAGATAAAGAAGGGCACTACATTCTTAAGGAAAAACTCCAAGAAGAGAATACAAACATAAATACATATGCAACAAATACAGGAGCACCCAACATATAATGGACATGAATAATCAAATAAGCACCAACACAACTGTAATGGGGGACTTTAATGCCCCTTTGCCACAAATAGATAGAACAACTAGACAAAAAAATCCATAAAGAAATATCAGAACTGAACCAAACTCATGAACAAATGAACTTAATAGATGTCTACAGAATGTTACACCTCACAACATCAGAGTACACATTCTTCTCAGCTGCACATGGGACATTCTTCAAATAGACCACACACTAGCCCACAGAATATATATATAAGTAAATGCAAAGGAGCTGAAATTATCCCATGCACATTATCTGAGCATAGTACAATGAAATTGGAAATCAATGGTAAAAAAGCCCACAAAAATTTCATAAACACATGGAAATTAAATAACACCCTATTGAACAACAAATAGATCATAGAAGAAATTAAATAATATCTGCAACTAAATGATAATGTTAAAACAACATATCAGAACTTATGGGACACAATGAAAGCAGTCCCATGAGGGAAACTTATAGCAATGGTACCCATATCAGGAAGACAGAATGAGTGCGAATAACAATTTATTGTTGAATCTCAAACTTCTAGAAAAAAAGATCAAAACTTGTATGAGGGAAGAATTTATAAAGATGAGAGCAGAGATTAATGCAATCAAAACTAACAAAAGATACAAAGAACCAATATATTGAAGAGTTGGTTCTTTGAGAGAGTAAATAAAATCAATACACTGTTGCCAAGCTTATCAAAAAAAGGGAAAGGAACCATGTGTGGTGGCTTGTTCCTATAATCTCAGCACTCGGGAGGCTGAGGCAGGAGGATCATTGTGAGTTCAAGACCAGCCTGGGCTACCAAGTGAGCTGAAGGCCAACCTGAACTGCATAGCAAGACTCTGTTTCAAAAAGACAAAAAAAAAAAAAAAAAAAAAAAAAAGGGAAAGAAAAGATTCAAATCCATGCAATTAGGAGTGAAAAGGGTGAAATCACAACAGATCCTATGGAAATCCAGAAGAACATCAATACCTACTTCAAGAAATTTATTCTAATAAAATGGAAAACAGATGAAGTGGACAAGATTGGTAGATACAAATGAACCACCAAAGCTGAACCAAGAAGATATAAAAGTTGTAAATAAGTCAGTATCAGTCAATGAAATGAAAATGTAATTTAAAACTACCAACAAAGGAAAGTCCAAGTCCTGATGAATACACAGCTGAGTTCTACAAGAAATTTAGAGAAGGTCTAATGCCATTACTCCTCAAACTCTTCCATGAAGTAGAAAGGGACGCAATACTCCCAAAATCATTCCTCGAAGAAAGTATTACCCTCGTATGACAACCAGAGGAAATCCACCAAAAAAGAGAACAGAGACAGAATGAGTGCCATGCTCTATTGGCAATGCTCACCCCTACCAAAAAAGAGAACTATAGGCCAATCTCTCTATTGAACATACACACCAAAATCATCAGTAAGATTTTGACACACACCATGCAGCAAATCAAGATTATATGCCATCATCAAGTAGGATTTACCCTGGGATACAGAGATGGCTCACTGTAATATACCACATTAACAGAGCCAAGGACAAAAACCACAAGGTCCTCTTTCCTGCCACTGCAGTGAGAAGAATCGCCACCATGTCCATATATCTGCAAGTGGATGGTGGTGCAGAACTGCTCCAGCTTCCTGATCAAGTGGAATAAGCAGAGGTACAGCAAGGAGCCAAATTACCTGAAGATCTGCAACTCCTTTCTCTGTAATGGGCTTATTCATAGGAAGATAGTGAGCATGGAGCTGATGACCAACTGCAAGAGGGTCTTGGTGGTCTTGAAATGGAAATCCAGACAGCAGAAGCTAAACACCTCCTAGGTGTGCACCACCATCAACAAATGGAGTCACCCTCAGCAACATCCGCCATATAATCCACAAGAACAAGTACTACTTGGACCTGTGCGTGGCCACCGTCAGCAGAGCCAGCACCATCCTGCACAGCCAGAAGCCTGTAATGAAGAGGAAGTGGACCCATTCCACCAATAAAGAGCTTTCCTTTGGCCATGAAAAAAAAAAAGAGAGAAAAACCACTTGGTCATCTCAATAGATACAGAAAAAGCATTTAACAAAATCCAACATCTATTCATGATAAAAAAGAAAAACCCTACAGGAAATTGGGACAGATGGTCATTATCTCAATCTGATAAATGTCATCTATGACAAACCAACAGCCAACAACATACCAAATGGTCAAAGATAGAAAGCTTTTACTCTAAAATCAGGAACAAAACACCACTCTTATTTAATATAGTTCTAAAAACATTAGCCAGAGTAATTAGACAACAGAAAGAAATAAAATGAATAAGGAATAATAAAATGAAAGAAAGAAGTTAAATTGTTATTTGCAGATAAACACGGTACTCTACATAGACACCAAAACTCCATCAAAAGACTTTACCTTTTTTTTTTCTTTTTGGTACTGGGGAGTAAACTCACAACCTCATGCTTGACAGATAGGCGCTTACACCGCTGAGCTAAATTCCTGGCCCCAAGACTTCTACATTTAATAACCACACTCAGTAGTGTAACTGAATACAAAGCCAACACTAAAAATCAATAGCATTCCTGTACATAAACAGCAAACTCACTGCAAGAGAAATTAGGGAAAATGTACCCTTCACAATTGCATCTAAAAAAATGAGATACTTAGGGATCGATCTAATGAAAGAAATAAAAGATCTACATATTGAAAATTACAGTTTTCTGAAAAAGGAGACTGAAGATGATATCAGAAGATAGAAAGGCACTCCTTGCTCATGGACAGAAACTAATACTGTGGAAATGGCCATAGTCCCAAAATTGTTATACAGATTTAATGCAATTAGAACCAAAATACCTCACAGAACTAGAGAAAACATCCCTAAAATTCACTATAGAACAGAGAAGACCTAGAATAGAAAAAGCAATTCTGGGCAACAATGCAGGGCAGGGGACATCACAATCCCTGACTTGAAATTATACTATGAAACTACTGCAATAAAATCAGGAAAAAGAAAACCAGACCTGAGGATTAGTGGAACAGATTAGAAGATACAGACACAACTGCAAACACACTCAGCTACCTTATCTTTGACAAAGAGGCCAAACATGTTCAGTGGAAGAAAGATAGTCCCTTTAATGAATGGTGCTGGAAAAACTGGCTTTCCACATACTGGAGACTAAAACTAGATCCATGTCTATCACCATGCATTAAACTAAAATCAAAATGGATCAAAGATCTAAATATTTAAAAAGAAGCACTAAATCCACTAGAAGAGAAAGTAGGTAGAAATCTTGAAGACATAGGTGTAAGCAGAGAGTTCATGAACAAAATTCGGACCACTCAAAAAAATATTTTAAGCAATCAATAACAGGGATTTCAATAAAAAGCTTCTGCATGTCAAAAGTATCACAAACAAAGTGGGAAAAATTTTAGGTAGTTAGCCATCAAAGTACTTACAACTAGAACATATAAAGAATTGAAAAAAATCAAGCCGTCCCCCCTACATTCAAAGACCCAGTCCAAAAGTGGGCATGTGAGATGAATACACACTTCTCAAATGAAGAAATACAAATGGCAAATAAATACATGAAAAATATTCAGTATCATTGGTCATTTGAGAAATGAAAATTAAAACAACACTGAGATTTCATCTCACCCCAGAAAGAATGGCTAACATTAAGAAATCAACCAATAACAAATGCTAGCAGGGTTGTGAGTGTTGGTGGAAGTGTAGATTGATTTAATCACTGTGGAAATCACTGTAGAGATTCCTCAAAAAATTTGACCTAGCTATTCCCTATCTGGATATCTTCCTGAAGAATTAAAAACATCACACCATGGTAATATATGTGCACCCATGTTCATAGTAGCATGATTTGTAATAGCCAAATCTGGGAAACAACCCAAATTCCCACCATCAAAAGAATGGATAACAAAAATGTGGTCTTTTTAAACAATGGAATATCATTCAGCTCAAAGAAAGATAAACTTAAGACTTTTGTAGGTAAATGGGTACAACTGGAGATCATACTCATAAGTGAAATAAATCAGACTGATATGTGTAAACATCATATTGTCTCTCTGGTGTGAGAAATAGAAAGAACAAATAAAGTCCAAAATGTACAATGGATATTGTAGAATGGGAAGAAATTGTTCAAAAGGAAAAAAGACCTAGCATGGGGAAGAGGGAAAAGGGAGGAAGGGAAAAGGAAAAAACCAAAATACAAGGTAGTTATGCTACTAGTTTCTCTTAGTCCACTGAAAAGAAAGCTTTGTGTTAATACTACTTGGAGGATTTTTTATGCTCATATCTTGTTCTCTGATTAACTACTTTAAATAATAAATTACTATTGCTATTGTCCTATTATTTTGTTTGAAATTTTGTTTTATTTTTTTTCTCATAAAATTTAAAAAATTGAGTCAGGACAGGAAAGAGAATATTGCAGTAGGTCTTTTTAAGGAGTAGTAAAAAATGTAGATGCTTGAATATTATTCCTAGAATTGCATAGGGACTTTCAGGAGATCCCTGGAAATCTAATGTGCAGCTGCATTTGAGACCATCAGCCATAGGATGATCTGGTTGGATTCTAAGTTGGTGTGTTTGATTTTTTTTTCTCTTAAGTTTTGCAGACTTCTCAGGAAGGAATCTTCACTTTCCTGCCTAAAGGGGTTAGGGCTGGTTGATTGCTTTCCGGAACCTGGGCAGAGGGGTTTTAAGAGGTTTAATAATCAATAAATAATTGTGCCTTTATCTTTCTGCTTTTAGAACTATTATATATAACCTTCATTGGGTCTGATGATCCCATACTAGATGCCTTACATTTTGCTCTCTTCAAAGAACAGGCTTAAGTGTTTCACTGGATGGGGAGGAAGAGACAGGAGGTAGCACAGATAGAGAAGAGGGCTGACGCTTTGCTGTTTATAAAGCATATTTGTAGTTGACCTACCTATTGAGGGAATAGTTTTTTGAGACAAGGTCTAGCTATGCAGTTCAGACTGGCCTTAAATTCACTATGTAGCTACAGGTGGCCTCAAATTCAAAGCAATCCTCCTGCTCCAGCCTCCTAAGTACTGGGATTACAGGTATGTGCCACCAAACCTGGCCTGATCTGCCTGTTTTTAACCCTGATTTTACCTTCACTTGTAGAGTTACTTGGTGTCATAACCAAGGTCCACCTTACACACACACACACACACACACACACACACAGAGAGAGAGAGAGAGAGAGAGAGAGAGAGAGAGACAGAGACAGAGACAGAGACAGAGACAGAGAGACAGAGAGATTCATACCCACACCTGCCTTTGGCCTGTTGGGATCTGGGCCATACAGCAGGAGGTGATGGGTGGCATGAGTAAGGCTTACCTGCATTCACAGCTCCTCCCCATTGCGGCATTGCCTCCTGAGATGCAGCTCCTATCTGAGCAGTGGAGGTGTTAGGGCCTCTCAGGAGCACCCCTGCTGTAAAGTGCATGTGCATAGGATTTGGGTTGCGTGCTACTTTTGAGAATCTAACAAAAATAGAAATAAGCTGCGGATGAATACAATGTGCTTGAAGCTCCCCCCAGACCATGCCCCCTTACCTACCCTTAAAACTGGCCCCCAGTGCCAGAAAGGTTGACCGGCACCACCATAATGTACCGAAATTGGGGTCTTCTGCAGTGTTTGTCAGTTTCCTTCTCACACAAAAATATTTTCTCATTGTCTGGCCCTTTTGTCTTAACTTTGCCTTTGGTGTCCATCATTTGTTCAGAAATTTGTAACTGTAACGATGTCAAGATTTCAATATTTTCCTTTTTGTTGTGTTCCAGTCATGTTTTTTTTTTGTTGTTGTTGTTTGGGTTGGTTTGGTACCAGGAATTGAACTCAAGACCTTGCATTTGCCAGGCAGATGCTGTGCTGCTGAGCTATATCCCTGCCCCCCAGTCATGGTTTTACTGAGAGCACTGTCATCACTGATTAGAGTTGTCACATTCATTGGTCATAAACTATTATAGACGAAAGCCAGAGGTGGTGGTAAACAATGTAATCCCAGAACTCTGGAGGGTGATGCAGGAGGGTTGTCATGAGTGTAAGGCCAGCCTGTGTGTAGTGAGAACCTGTCTCAAAACCAAACTAAAATAAAACTATTATAACCTACACATATCTGGTTCTCTTCCTGAGCTTCAGTAAGTTCCACTGAGTTTTGAGATTCTTATTTCAATGCCATCCACCATGAATTGAGGCACATTTACAGTGCTTTTCAAAATGACCCTTTTCCTCCGCTGCCATTGTCACTGGACAGGGTCTGAGGAGGTTCCCCAAAGAGGAGACCTCAACTCAGCCTGCTAGATAAGCTCTTGACTCATTCAAAGAACTTCAGGAGTCCGTATGAGGCACAAGTTTATTTCACAAAGTTAGATAGGCAAGGAGAATGGGAAAACACTCTTGTAAGAATTACTGGATATAGCACAATAGGGATTTGAGGGTTCAGATATAAAAAAACAACGGGCTGCCAGGGATTTAAGCATGTGGTCATGAGTTAGATTCCCGATACAAAAAAACAAAACAAAAATACCCAACAGGCCAGCTTTAGGGTCAGCTAAGGAAGACCAGGGGCCAGGGAACTATGACCTTAGTCCTGGGTCCATAGCTCCAGAAGAGTCCTCATGGCTTGAGGGGCAGCGAGATCCTTAGAGATGATTGTTCTTGCTTGAGAAGGTGCTGCTTCTTTCCCACCATGGGGTCACTCCTGCTGCTTGGTGAGGTGTTTCGTGGTGGCAGGTTGTATTGCCTGGAACCTGAAGGGCCTACAGCTTTGAAGATTTCAGTATTACTCCGTGGGTTCTGGAACTAGGTGTTGTGAAACCTAGCAACTAAGTATCCCTGAGAATTGCTTTAATTTCTCTTATCTTGATACCCTCAATCTTAAAGGAAGATGAGATAGGCTAGGTACATTTAAGACCAATGAACCTGAGTGATTCACATGCTTACAAGCACAGCTTATACAGGAATCTGGCCCAGAGTTTTAAGGTAAAATTTGCATGTCTACTTTCTACCTATTTCTTTTATCCTACTTCAACATTTGTCTTCCAATGCTGGGGATTGAACTCAGGGCAAATTACATTACTGTAAACTCCTTTTTACTTTTTTGATTCTATGTGGGTTTTTTAAAGTTTTATTTTAACAAGGTCTCATGAATTGAGAAGTTTCCCAAGGTGGGTTTGAATTTTTGATCCTTCTGCCTCAGCCTCCCAGAGTACTGAGATTACAGCTGTGCTCTATCATGCCCAGCTCCTACCTTAGTGTTCTCGCAGTTTTTATTTGATATAAATTTTAGAATTTGTCAAAATCCATACTAAAACAGCTAAGATATAGTTGGGATTACATTGACTTTTCATATTAATTTAAAAAGAATCAATACATGTTATAGCATTGAGTTTTGCCATTCAGGAACATATGGGGCTTAGTTAGCCTGTATTCAAATTGTTTCTTCTCTTTACTTAGAGTATATAAAATGCAGCAAGTTTATTAATCTTCTAAACTATGGCTTTTCATTCTGTGAAACTGGGGATAAGCTGAGATCATAGCTCAGTGTTGGAACACATGCTTAGTATGCAGAAGGTTAGGCTCAATCCCTAACACCAAACAATAACAACCAAAATAACCAAAATAATCATTCTTCTTACAAAAAAATATTAAAACAATCCTTTAGATCACCTATCAAAATACCTGTCACATGGTAAAGACCCAATAAGGATTTGCAATTATTGCAGAACACTGTTTTAGTCTACCCTCCTCCTCTGTAAACTTTACTTTTTAGAGAAGTTTTTTATTCATAGCAAAATTAAACAAAAGATAGAGATACTTCTAATATATCGCCTTTCCTCCATACGACTGCCATCTCCATTATGTTGGCACAATTGTTGCACTTGGTCAGCCTATGCTGGCCCATCATTGTCAACCCAAGTCCATGGGTCACGTTATGGTTTGCTTTGGGCATTGTATATTCTATATTTGGACAAATGCCGTATATGTACCATTGCATTACTAAGTCAAGTAGTTTCACTGCTCTCAGAGTCCTCTGTGCTCTGCATATTCCGTCCTCCCCATCAACCTGGCAACCACTGATCTTTTTCCTGACTCCATGGGTAGTTCTGCTTTTTCCAGATGTCATATCCTATGGTTGCAATCCTATGTGCAATCCAATTGCAACATAGTTTGCAATCCTATGTGAGTAGACATTTCAAACTGGCTTCTTTCACTTCCTAATATGCATGTAAGTTCCTCTGTATTTTTCATGACTTGATAGCTTGTTTTATCATTGAATAGTAATACCTCGTGGTCCAGGTTTATCCATTCACAGAGTGGAGGGCATGTTGTTTGAGCCCAAGTGTGGGCAATTGTGAATAGAACTGCATAAACATCTGGGGGTGAATTTTTGTATGGACTTACATTTTCAGTTTTTGTGGGTGAATATCAAGGAGCATGATTGCTGGGTCAATGAGAAGAGTTGTGGTGAGTTTTATGAGAATCTACTGATCTGTCTTTCAAAATGGCCATACCAGTTTGCATTCTCACCAGCAATGAATGGGAGTTCCCAGTGCTCCGCGTCCCTGCCAGCATTTGGTGGTGTCCATGTTCTGGGTTTTGTCTATGGTAATGGGTGTGAGTTGTGTTTCCCTAACTATACATAATGAGAGGTGTCTCTCATAAGCTTATTAGCCATCTGTGTATCTCATTCTCCACTTCCTCCTTTTCCTCTTCCTCTTCCTCCCTCTTCTTTCTCTCATTCTTTTGCATATTTTCTTTGGTAGATGTCTATTAAGGTCACTGGCCTATTTTTTAATTGATAGCTTTCCTTTATTGAGTTTTAAGAATTATTTTTGGATGGCAGTTCTTTATCAGATACGTTTTTATAAATATTTCCTCCCAGTCTCTTGCTTCGTTTTGCATTCTCTTGACAGTGCCTTTCACAGAGAAGAAAATCTTAATTTCATTGAAGTCCAATTTATCAATTCTTCCTTTCCATAGATTATACTTGTCTTAGTACTTGTCACTGAGGCAAAAAACCTGATGCCCAAAATTTAGGAAAGAAAAGTTTGTTTCTTAAAGTTCTTGGAGGTTTCAGCCCATACTTAGTTGGCTCCAAGGCAGTGTGAGATGGCAGCCCTTCATGGCCACCGCAAACAGCAAAGTGGGAACCAGCAAGAGAGAGAGACACCTTCTTCCTGCCATTACATCATATCCTGGTTCCACCTCTAGGCAGGTGAAACACTCCCACCACCAATTCAAGTGCTAGACAATGAACCAATCACAAATGCTAGATTTGGTGGAGTTTATAATTGCATGAGGCTTGGGGGCCACTGACATAAACCATGACAATACCCTTTGACAGACCCTATATCATCTAAATTTTCTTATTATTATCTTCTAGGAGTTTTTGCATTTTACATTTAGGTCTGTGACACATTTTGAATTAATTTTTGTAAAGTATACGTCTAGATTATATTTTTTTGGATGTCAATGTCTAATTATTCCAGTGCCTCTCGTTGAAAGCTATCTCTTTTACACTGCCTTTGCTCCTTTGTCTGTCAAAGATCAATGATTGCATTTATATGGATCTATTTCTGGGCTGTTTCTTTGGTTCCATTGATCTATATGTCTATTTTTTCCCAGTGCCACACATTCTTAATTATTGCTAATTTATAGTAAGTGCTTTTCTTTCTTTTTTTGTTTGTTTGTTTTTGAGACAGGGTTTTGCTACATAGTTCAGATATGCCTTGAACTCACTATGTAGTCTAGGCTGGTTCAAATTTATGGCAATCCTGCCTCAGCCTCCTGAGTGCTGGGATTATAGCTGTGTGCCACCACACTCAGTTACAGTAAATTTTGATGTCTAGCAATATCCATCCTCACTTTTTCCCTACCCTATAAACTTTAGAATCAGTTTGCCAATATCCACAAATCAATGTGCCAAGATTTTGATTGGCAGTTCATTGAATGTGTAGATCAAGGCTGCTTTTATTTTTGATTCTTGAATGTCCAACTTTTTTCTTTCTTGGTACCAGGAATCAAACTCAAGGCCTTGAGCTTGCCAGGCAGGTACTACACCACTGAGCTAAATCCTTGACCTGAATGTTCAGCTTTTACCTAGCTATCTTATTTAATTATCTTATTGTTGTAGTAACTTTATAGTGTATTCTGTTGGCTTTTCTATGTAGACAATATTGTATAGAAGTAGATATTATGGTATCTATCCTAATCTCCTCTCCATTCCTCTCTTCTCCTCTCCTCCTGTCTCCTCTCCTCTCCTCCTCTCTTCTTTTCTTTCTTTCTTTCTTTCTCTCTTTATTTTGTTCTTTCTTTCAGCCTTTTCTGGGATTCTCTGGGGTCCGTAGAATAACATAATAGTGATAGATTGGCTATTGTGTTCTCTTGGTCTCTCTCTCTTTTTATTTTAAAAAGAATAAAAATGATGATACAGAATTTTGAAACAAAATAATAGATTGACAATGGTTAATATATTGCATATTGTTATCTTCAAAGTAGTAGTTTAGATCACAAGATACAGGCATGAAGATCAAACAAACAATGAAAGTGCAAACTGTTCTTCTTGATGAACTAACAGAGATTAATAGTATAATTATCTACCATATATATGTATATATAATTTTTCCCTTCTTTCTTTGCTCCCTTCCCTAATCCCAGTTATTCTTTCCTTTTGAGCAATTTATTTCCTTTCGCTTTCGTAATATCTATTGTACATTTTGGATCTTATTTACTCTTTCAGTTTTTTATACTAGGAAGACAATATGATATTTATTCAGTTCTGTTATTTCTTTGCTGGCTTTTTACCTAGTTGATCTAGCTCTTTGTAACAAAGGGGCATTGAGGTCTCCTGTTACAATCATGTTATTGTGTATCTGATTTTTCATGTCTATTAATATTTGTCTTATATAGTTGGGTGCTCCCATATTTGGCGCATATATGTATTTACGATTGTTATCTCTTCCTCTTGAATTTTTCCCCTAACAAGTATGTAGATCTTCTTTATCTCTTTTGATCATTTTTGGTTTGAAGTTCACATTGCCTGCAAACATAATAGCCAACACTGATTTTTTTCTGGGTTTCTGTTGCATGAAATATTGTTTTCCATCCTTTGACTTTCAGTCTATGAGTTTCTTTTTGAATTAAATATGTTTCTTGTGTACAGAATACTCTCTTTAGATTTTGTTTCTTGATCCATTCACTCAATCTGTTATTTTTGATTGGTGACTTGAGACCATTTACATCAATGGTTATAACTCATAGGTATTGACTTATCTTTGGCACGTTATTTTCCTGTTGTTGGTTCCCTGCTTTTCTCCTTTGTTTAACTGCTTACCCTTCCTGGTGGTTTCTTTCTGTTGTTCTGGAGATTGTGATCATTTTTATTTGTATCTACAGTATCTTTCAGTACTCTTTCTAGTGTTGGTTTGGTGGGCACGAATTTCTTCAGTTGTTCTTTGTCACTGAACTATCTTATTTCTCCATTCATTTTGAAAGAAAGATTTGCAGGGTACATCAGTCTGGACTGCAAGTTGTTTTCTTTCAAGATTTGAAATACTTCACTGTAAGCTCTTCTTCACTTGAGGGTTTGTGTTGAGAATTCAGCCAAGATTCTAATGGGCTTTCCTTTATAGCTGATCCTTTTTTTTCTTCTAACAGCTTTTAGTATTCTGTTTTTGTGCTGAATTTCTAGGATCTTGATTATTGTATGTCTGGATGTAGATTTATTTTGATTATGGCTGTTTGAGGTTCTGTATGCCTCATGTATCTGTATATCAGATTCTGTTCCAATACTCAGAAAGTTTTCTGCTATTACACTATTACTTCTGCAAATAGTTTTCTATGTCATTTGTGCTTACTCTTGCTTTTTTATTGATACTTGTCTGTTGTGTGCGCGTGTACGCGTGTGTGTGTGTGTAAGATGTGTGTGTGTGTGTAAGACAGGGTCTCACTATGCAGTTTAGACTGGCATTGAACTCACTTTGTAGCCCACGCTGGTTTTGAATTCACAGTGATCCTCTTGCCTCAGCCTTCTGAGTGCTGGAATAACAGGCTTGCACCACCACACCCAGCAACACCTATCGGTCTTATATTTTTTCTTTGCAGCATTTTGGAGTTGTTGAATTGTTATTTCATGGTCCCTTGTTATTTTTAAGAGGTCTTTCCTAGCTGTGATACTGTCCTCAAGGTCTGAAAGTCTATCTTCAGTTTCATTCAAGTGGCTTTGTCAGCTTTCAATGGAATTTTTAATTTCCTGGATATCTCTTTGAATCTGTTTCATGCATTCTGTTTCTTTCTCATATTGTTCATTCAAGGTTTCCATCATTTTCCTATGCTGCTGTATTTTTTAAATCTATGTCTTCTCTAGCTATGTTGAGCAATTCCTTCATTAAGGTTGTCATTTCTTTTTTATCTGAGAGGTTACTTCTGATCTGAATTCCTTTATAGCCTCATTCATTTGTTTCTTTCCTTCACTGGCTATCATTTCAGAGATTTCAGGTGTGTATCTTCCAGTGTCTTCTATGTTGATGTCTCCTGTATCTATTCTGGACAGGCTGAGGATCTGAAATTTCATTTTGCTTTTTCATCTTGTCATTTTTACCTCTTAGTTCATATTTCAGTCTTTTCAATCCCACTAGTTTCATTTGTCCATTATGTGTGTCTTAGTCAGGAACCAACTGTATAGTGGACATTTACCCTGTTGCTGGGTCCCAGAGAGTAGAGGACTGGCCAGTCACCTGAATGCCTCTTGTGGGTCAGCTGGTTGAGTCCTAGATTCTTTCTGGGATAACTAGCCAGGAAGTATTGATGTGACCTAACTCTTAGCTCATATTGTTACTGCAGCTTCAGACTTTTCCAGGCCGCTGACCCACCTGTCTATGGTGTGTGCCCCAGCTCTACGATGTCACTGAGCATCTTGTAGGCCACTTCGGTTTCTTTGGGTGGGAGGAGCCCCCACCAGTGCTCTTGAAGTCCTGTCAAGGTCCTTCAGGTAAGGGGGAGGAGTCACCTGGGCTCTCACCTGCCTGCCAAGGTACTCTGGGTGAGAGCAGGGACATCGTGTTCTCTCTTGTATGGCGGCCTCTCTCATGCTGCAGGGTATAGTGCTTTTCCTACTTTTATTTGGCCCAAACTCACTCTGTACAGCCTGTTTCTTTTCCTACCTTAAATAAAACTTTGCTATCATTCAAAAAAATAGTTATATCTTTGTCTTGTTCACTCCATTCATGCAGCAGAACACATACAATGTTTACCTTATATGTTAATTTCAGTTGTATATGCTGGGGAACAGCTGTGAAAAAATAGTGAAAATACCTGCCCTGGAGACCATTACACTTTGGTTAAAGATGGGAAAAGATGTGTATAATGAATGTATAATGAAGAAAAATAAAAAAGAAAGGAAGTCAAGGAAAGAAGTTTTCTTTTAAAAAACAGCCTTATGGAGATACATTTTATATCTCACGAAATTCACCAATTTAAAGTATACAATTCAATGATTTTTAATGTACTTACACAATTGTACAACTATCACCCATAATCTAATTTCAGAACACTTCCATCAACCTCAAATGTCATGGTCATTCCCCATTGCTACAAAACCAACATTCCCTAGGTCATAGGAAACCACTAATAATAGTTTCTACCTCTATAGATTAGCCTGTTCTGCATGTTTCAAACACGTAGAATCACATGAGGTCTTTTATAATGGTTTCTTTGAACTATTAGAGTATATTTGAGGTTCAACTATGTTGTAGTATGTATGAATACTTAATTGTCATAACCATATCCCACTTGGTGAATATTCATTTGTTCATAGACATATAGTTTGTTTCTATATTTTTATTATTAAAATACTGCTGCTATGATCATTTGTATGCAGGTTTTGCATGTAAATGCTTTCTTTTCTTTGAGTGGCCATGTTTTCTTTCCTCTTGAGGTAGAAAGCTAGGAGTAGAATTTCTGAGTTACATGGTAATCTTATACTTAACATTTTGGAGAACTACCAAAGTATTTCCCAAGGTGTTGGTAACATTTTACATTCCTATTACCAATTATAAGGGTACTGATTTCTCCACATTCTTACCAAAATCTGTTATCATCTATCTTTTTGGTGTAGCCATCTGCTCCAGAAAATCTGTACTGGTATCTAAACATTGGCTGTAAGATGCTATAAAACCAAAGAAAGAGGATTGCAAAAATTTAGATTTATTGGGGATTTGCTGACACAAGCATGGTTGAGGGTATAAGCAAAAGTAGTAGATCTCTGTGATTTGGTTAGAAGGAGGAGACTTAAGATGTGGTCAGGACAAAAGCAACTTCCATCTAAGCCAGAAGGTAACTACTTTACCCCAAGCTAACATCAGATATCAGGCACGTTCCTGGTGCTCGCATCTCCAGGATCTGGTCACAGAGCTCTGTATATCAGTCTAATTTTTTTAAAATTTATAACATACTGTAAAACTATTCCAGGAGTTGGGGGCACACAATTTGGGGTCACTCGGGAGCAGTCATGGCGATGTGACTCAAGATGGCTGATATCAGGCAAGTGGTAACTCTCATGGTTTTGATCTGCATTTCCTTAATGGTTATTGATGCTGAACATTGTATATCTTCTTTGGAGAAATGTCTTAAAATATTTTGCATATTGTTTTAATTGGGTTGTCTTCTTATTAAATTATAAGAGAGTTTCAATATTATGTATACAAACCTTTTATCAGATAAATGATTTGTAATGTTTTTCCAATTGTGAGTTGTCATTTACTTTCTTAATTGTGTTCTTCCAAGTTCAAAATATTTCTTTTCTTAACTTTAATTTTTCTTGTACTGGGATTGAACCCAATGCCCCACATACAAGGCAACTATTTTACCACTGAGTTACATCCCCAGACCTGCAAGATTTACATTTCAATGAAACCTGATTTATCAAAAAATTTTCTTTCTTTTGTCAATTTTCTTTTTTGGTGTCATATCTAAGAAACTATTGCCCAGCCAGTGACCTTTTGGTCTTACAACATCTTCCAAGAGTTTTACAGATTTAGTTCTTATATTTAGGCCTATTCCATTTTGAGTTAGTTTTCCTGGATGGCATAAAGGAGGAATCCAACTTTCCTTTTTTGCACAGTGATATCCAACTGCCCCAGAAGTATTTATTGAAAAGATTATTTTTCTTCATTGAATTTTCTTAACATTTTGTCAAATATCAATTATAAATGTAAAGGTTTGTTTCTAGAGACTCAATCTTAGTCAGCTACCTATGTTTTTGCAAGCACCATGTTTGATTACTATATATTTGTTGTAAAATTTGAAAATTGAAAGTGTGAATCCTCCAACTTTGCTTTTATTTTTGAAGATTGTTTTGGGTACTTTGGACCCCTTGAATTTCTATGAATTTTTAAGATTAACTCAGTCTTTGGATCGAAAGACTTCTTACACAGCATGCTTTTGTACACAGCATACACATTATGCACTGCATAATGACATTTTGGTTGCGTATATGATGGTGACCTTATAAGACTATAAATGGAACCGAAAAATCCTACCACCCTGTGATACTGTGCCTTCATAGTTCTGTTGTGTGATTTCTCACCCACGGTTTGTGGCAACCCCGGTTTAAACAAATCTACCACACAGCTGCATAAAAATATCATACATCCAATTACACACATTGCATACACTTGATAATGACAGTAAACAGCTGTTTTTTTGCTTATGTATCTATAATAGTATAGTCATGTTAGAGTGTGATCTTTTTCTCTTAAATATGACAAAGCTTATTGTAAAGTGGTATGTTATATGATGTTAGCTTCATACATCACATGTGTACCACCACATGTTTACATGAGTCCATCAAAAGACGGATTCTGGTGACTGACCTGTCTCACCTTGGTTTGTGCAAATGCATTCTGCAATGTTCCTGCAGTGATTAAATTGCCTAATGATGACCTCAGGATGTAGCACATCACTAAGCCAAGCACGTCTGCATTTGGATCATGGGTTTTATCTGTTTTCCCAATCTTTTATTTTTCCAGTGCTGGGGATCAAACCTAGGGCCTTCACACTGAGCCACATCCCCAGGCCTTTTATTTTTTATTTATCCTTTTACAAGATCTTGCTAAGTTTGATAAACTGCCCAAGCTGGGCTTAAACTTGTGGGCTCAAATGTCCTCACATTTCAATCTTCCAGTCCTAGTCATATAGACATATGCCAATCTCTTGTTTTTTTGGTTGGGGAGCTTAATCTGCTTACATTTATATGGAGACATTTACTTCTGTTATTTTGTATCTCGTTTCCTCTATGCTTTGTAGCTTTTTCATTCATTTCCTGTATTACTGCCTTCTTTTGCATTTTAATTAATTTTTTCATAATGAAAATTTAAATTCTTTTTTCATTTCCTTTTGTATATATTCTATACCAGTTTTCTGTGGTTACAATGAGCACTATATTTGATACTTAAAATTGTAATACTCTAATTTGATTTATATCCACTTAATTTCAATAACATACCAACCCTCTTCTTCTTTACTGGTTTATCTGGACACTTTTGGTCGTTAGTGCCACAGGATGACACCTTAATACATTATGTGCTCCAAATCATAAACTTATGATTGTTTTAAATATGTTAGTCTGACTCCCGAGATCCGGCCATCGTGGGACTCAGGCAGCTTATTCACCTGCCCTCTTGGTAAGCGCCTGCAGTGTAGGTCTGGAGGAGAACCATTACCTGTGAGCTGTGAGCCTACTGCCACATGGGCTGAAAATCAAGCACCCTTTTCTCCTCTCCCATAGCTACTGGAGATAGATGCCTCAGCATCTCTTGGGAGGACTAACATATGCAGTATAGCCCATGTGGGGGATTTCTTTCTATCTTCTGTTTGAAGGCAAAGGTTGTTTTCACTGTTTTGTTTTGTTATGTTTCTTTTGCTCTATTCAGTATTCTCAATTTGTTTTATAATGTTCTATTTTTGGTTTGATTTTGCTATACCTAATTGACTGGACAACTACTGTGAAGTTAAAGAGATATACCATAGTATCTTTTACTACTATCCCAGTATCCTACTGTGAAATCCTGTACCGATTTCACTGCATTGTCTCAATTGGCTTTTTTCTATCTTGAGCTGTTGCATTTTTACTACTTTCAAACTAAAATTTAAAAAAAATAAATGTGTCAGTCTTTAAAATCATGTATAAAACAATATAGGGAGTGACAAACCACAGTTGTAACACTTGCTTTTAGACCAGTAATTTTTAAAAAATGCAACAGTCTAACAATATCCAATGAACTAACCATTGTTGCTCTCCTACAATCTTATTTTGAAACTTTGTACCATGGTTTTTACTGGTTTTTTTTCTCTTAAAATAAAAATGAATAAATAAAATACATTAGTCTCTTAAGTCCTATGGAAAACACAGTGGAAGAGCACTTTGTACAGTAATCCTGACTGGTAACTGCCCGTGTATTAATCTTTATGGGGTCTTTATTTGCTCAGGCACCTACCTGCAAGTTACTGTCGAGGGTCCTCTCCTTTCACCTGCAGGACTCCAGTGTACATTACCCTGCAGAGAAACAAATGCTCCCAGCTTTTGCTTTTCTGGGAATATCTTGATTTCTTCTGCATCTTTGAGAGATGGTTTCATTGGCTGTGGGATCCTTGGTTGACAGTTTTTTTTTTTCTTTTAACACTTTCAATGTATTAGCTCACTGCACCTGCCTCTCTCCATCCCTCTCCCTCTTTCCTATCAAAATCTGCTGATAATCTTAGTTCAGATCCCTTCTTTCAGACAAGTTATTTCTCTGCTTCCAAGAACCTCTATTTCTGGGCATGGTGGAGAGGCTGAGGCAGGAGGAATTTAAATTCAAGCCCAGCCCAGACAAATTAGTGAGTCCTTGCCTCAAAATACAATATAAATCTAAATGGAAGTGTGTGTGGAGACAAAGCTCAATGTGAAGGTCTTGGCTTCAATACCCAATACTGGCAGGGAGAAAAGAGATTGTCTTTGTCTTTTGAAAGTTTATATTTCCCAGTATGATCTGTGTTAGTTAATTTTCCCTTGTTGTTGGGACAAAATATTCAACACCCAAAGTTAAGGGAGGAAAGGTTTATTTAGCTCACAGTTTGTAGAGGTTTCAGTTCACAGAGGGGCATCCATTCATAATGGTAGAAGACAGCAAATGCACAAGAACAGAAAGAAGACAAAACAAGCCTCTTTCTGCCCCTATTATCCAGACTTCTGAGATTTAGGGTGGTGTCAGTCCAGTCAGTGGAGTGATCCAGCAATCACTCATCTTAATCCCAGCATTGCGCTACGAATCAATCACAAACTCTAAATTTAGCCGCCTCTAAAAAGTCCTGCCCCTCATGACTGCATGAGGCTTTGGGAGGACATCTTGACATAACAGGGTCTTCTAGGGTTCATCTCATGGGGGCCCCGTAGGCATCTTCAATGTGTATGTCTCGTACTTCATCACATTTATCACGTGCGTGCACCGACAAAGCGCTCCACGGAAGCTCAGCCACCTTGTGTGGCCCTTCACAGTCATGCTCGCCCTCGCTTCCTTCAGCCTGAACCCTGGAGACCCCCAGTGTGGACCCCATCTCTGCAGTTTGTAGAATGCTCTATAGATAATTCTGTCTGAAGCCTTTGGAGATCGTCTTTTTCTTAACCTCAGCAGCACGCCCTGGAGATCCACGCAGGCTGTTGCATGCATTTGAAGCGGAGTCCTGCTCCGAGCGCGGATGTGCTGCAGGGACAGCTGGGGACAAATCCCGACTGGGATGTTACGGACACAGCTGCGGAGAACATCTACACACAGGTTTGTGTGGATATGAGTTTTTGTGTCTCTAGGATAAACGCCCAACAATGCAATTGCTTACTTTATTCTTTTTAAAATAGTACCCTGAGTCTTCTTACTTTTCATATATATTTTGTGCTTTCATATATATTTTAGAATTGGCCTTCAAAATTATGAAAAGAATGCTTTAGGCTTTTAATTAGAATGACCCTAAGTCTAGGAGTCACTTGGAGAGAATTTATGACCCCGACCCTTTCTCACATGGAGCTGTTTCTCCGTTGTGGCTGGAGTCTGGAGTGTCCCCCAGTGAGTGTGCTCACTCTAGCAGGCATATACTAAAATCGGGGTGTCCCCCATACGCTCAGATATGGGGCTTTCCAAGGTGACAGGGCTATGGGAGCAGCAAAGCCTCAGGCTGTCAGGAGTTGGGGGTCCGGCTCCGAGCAGACCTAAAAGGGCGCCCCACCCCCTTCCTTCTCTCTTTGCTCCTTCACTGCACAATGTGAGTGACTTTTCCTCCAACCCCTCTTTTTTGCCATACTGTTTCTTTTGGAGCCTTTGGACTAGGGCCTAAAATGTGAGCCCAAATAAACTTCTTCCTTAAATTGTCGGTGTTGGGTATTGTGTCTGAGAGGGAAGAAAGCGTCTTGTGTCCCTCCCCTGGTCCTGGGATTAAACTCAGAGCCTTTGCACTGAGCTACATCCCCAGCCCCTTTTAGTTTGAATCAGGGTCTGTCTGATCACTAAATTGCTCAGGCTGAGTGTGAACTCACAAGTCTCCCGCTTCAACGGCAGAGGCTGGGATTACAGGCATGCGCCACCATTCAGTTTCATTACTTTCTCTTTTATAGTTATTATTTTCTTATTATTTTCCTCATGTTTATTCTTATTTTTCTGATTTCTCCCACTGGACATTTGGCACGCTATTTCTATCCTACTTTTCTAATTATATGCACTTAAAGTTATTAATTTCCAATCTTTTTAGGCTTTTAAAATTTTAATTTTAACAAGTGTACATTTTATTCATAGAATTTCTGTTCAGCCTGGCATGGTGGTGCACACCTGTATTCCCAGCACTCAGGAGGCTGAGGTAGGAGGAGGACAGAGCGATGAAAGGGATTTCTCTCATTTTCATAAGTTCCAGACCAGCCTGGACTACACAGCGAGACTCTGTATCAAACATCGCCCCACCTCCCACATCTGTTCAGAACATTTCTTTTTTTTTTTTTTTTTTTTTTTTTTGTCTTTTTCCTTTTCATCGGTACCAGGGATCGAACTCACGACTGCCTGCTTGCAAGGCAGGCGCTTATGCCGCTGAGCTAAATCCCCAGCCCCCTGAACATTTCTTTTTTTACAAATTCATTTCTTTCTTTCTTTTATTTCTTTCTCATGTTTTTAGTTTGTAAAAAATGTATCATATATTTGCTTTTCTTTATATGGTTATTTGAAAGCTAAAGTCTTTGGGAATCAAATTTTGCTCTTGTCTTTTCTGCTGCCTTTTTCCTTGGGCATCCTGTTATTTTTTATTGTGATCTTATATATGTTGGAAGTGTACCCATGGATAATCTTCAAGACCATGTTGAAAGTACATTCCTTTAGAAAGCATTTGTTTTGAACTCAGCATACTCCAAATTTGAGACCACTTTTTACCTTCTTGGCTTGGAGTTCTTCAGACCACGCAAGTGGCATGAACTTTGGATCCAATATTTTGTGAAGGCTTAGCAATTTTGGGGGGCCAATTTTTATCTAATCTTCAAAGCCATGTCCTTCTCCCTCTACTTCATCCCATCACTGAGAGGATAGCTGTTCAGGGGTCCAGGTTGCACACACAGATTGACAACCTGCTTTCCTGCTTTCAAGAGCATAAGCTTCCTCCTGGCTCAAGGTAGCTGAAACAAAAATTGCAGGCAACCCAGACTGGCCAGTACACAGAGGAAGGTCCCTGGGTTAAATGCGCATTGTCTTCCCAGTACCAAAAAAATTTGTCCTCATTTGTCCTCTGAATTCATACTTTTGATAAGGAATTCCCTTACTTTTTTGCCACCTCAGCTATTAATATAAAAAATTTAAAGATTTTACTCAGCTTTTAAAGAAAGTTATTTTTTTTTCTTTCTTTTTTTCTTTCTTTTTTCCGGTACCGGGGATCGAACTCACGACCGCCTGCTTGCTGCTTATGCAGCTGAGCTAAATCCCCAGACCCAAGAAAGTTATTTTGATAGTTATTTTTGTCTTATTGTGTGTGTGTGTGTGTCTGTCTGTCTGTCTGCAGTACTGGGGCCTGAATACAGCATCTTGTACCTCCCAGTGAAGCATCCTGCCACTGACCTATATCCCCAGCCTTTTCTATTACATTTAATTTTATTATTTTATTTTGAGACAAGATCTCAATAGTTGCCCAGGCTGGCCTCAAACTTGTGATTCTCCTGCCTCCTGAGTACTCGGGGCACAAGCATGTGCTGCTGTACTTTGCTTGTTATGCTTCAATAACTTGTGTTCTATGTTACCGGAGTGGAAATCCCATTTGTTCCTCAATCCAGGCTACTTTTCTTTATTTCCCTGAGAGAGGGTCTTGCTCTGTAGTATAGTCTGGCCTTGAACTCACTATGGAGCCCAGGCTGGCCTCAAACTCACAGTGATCCTCACCCTCCTGAGTGCTAGTGATTGCAACTTCTTGAAATAGTCAAAAAGTAGATTTAAATGATATTAAAATTCTCTTTCTAAACCAATTATTTGGGAAGTTGCGGAAGAAAGATCACAACTTTGAGGCCAGCTTGGGCAATTTAGCAAGAACCAGTCTCAAAAAGTAAAAAGGATTAAGGTGGTAGCTTAATGGTAGAGCATCCCTGGGTTCAACTGCCAGGCCAGCAACAACAAAATAAAAAATAAAACAATGACAACAAAAACTGCTTCTGGCTTCAAAATTTATTGTTTGTTCCACTATGTGATGATGTCTTAGCACTGGTTCTAAATATATATGTGTATTAAATATTTAATAGTACTAGAGTCAATATAACTCATGGTAAAATCTTTTCAAATCTTTTAGGCTTCTTATGTGACAAATGACTCTTGAAATCAAAGCAATATGCTGAGGTTAGAAAAAACATATAATTAACATTTAATTTTCCATGTGAATATTACTTACTTTGCTTGTTATGTTTTAATAACTTGTGTTCCATGTTACCAGAGTGGTAACATCCATTATGGGTTATGATATAATCCCGTTCCTCATGGTCACAATTACCTTGAGGCCTCAGTAAGTCATTAATATGGAAACCAGAAGAGAAAGGAATTTGTGCAGATTTTTGCATAAGGTTGGCAGGCCACTGCAGAGAATACATGAACAGTGCCTTAGACTGGCATTCAGTCCCTAATTTATCTATGTCTTCTTTGTTTTTGTGTGTCCTTCATCTTTTCTTGCATTCTGCCCGATTTTCAAGCTATCAAGGGGTATCTCTGAAGTTCCTCCTCCTCCAAGGAGCCTTGCAGGCCACCCCAGTGGCCTTGGCAAGCTTCAGACCTTGCTCTGCATGGTCTCCTCTGTGGTATTAGCTTCTGCCACCATCGTGGGCAGGACCTAGTGCCTCGTTTCAAGACAGAATGTAGCAAAATGAATGTGCTATCACTCCTGTGACCTTTGTCTTGTGAGTGCTCTTTCTTGCTGCTCTCTTTCCTTACTCCTTTGCCTTACCTTTTATAGAGAGGCCTTCACACAATGGTTGAATTTGGGAGGCCTTCACACAATGGTTGAAGAGCTAAATCTTTTTTTTGGTACTGGGGATCAAACTCATGACCTTGCATTTAACAGGAAAGCACTTGAGTCACTGAGCTAAATCCTCACCCTGAGGAACAAAATCTTGCAAATAACCTACCTCCTTCCTATCTTCTCTCTAGGGTAAAGTGTTAACACAAGTAGTACATATTGTCTTACACTTTATCTTATTTCATTTAACAGTTCATCTTTCCATACAGACCTGTAGCACTTTTTTTTGTTCTCAAATGTTTATTTGATAATAAAAAAGGAGGAAGACACCAAATTTATCTCAATTGTACTTTTGTAATATCCCAGTTTATTTTGGAAGCCATCTTTTCTGATAGCCATATGAATCTGACAATGAAATTATCTATATTTGCCTATAACTTTCTTATTGACAAATCAATATTTAAGGATACAAATGTAATAAAACTTTCCAACTTTTTAACTTACTTTTTTATACCTAAATCAATTTTGACATTTAGATTACACATGCATATAAAACAGATATGCCCCTCAACTGCTCACATGTTACTTTCTTACAAGTGTTGTTCTCTTTGGATGGAATTAAATTTTTAGAGAAAAGTAGTTAAAGTAGGAGCAAATAAACAAAGTTTCTCATAAAATAAACTAGACAAAACTAACAACTATTAAACCAACAATTCCACTAATCTCTCTTTCCTATCTTAAATATAGGAGGTATGATCAAAACAAATTAAGTGTTTAAATAAAAATTACAGTAAGACATAATTCCATGAATCCCCCTCAGAGCTTCAAACATTCCCATCCCAAAGTTCTTGGCCCCTTCCAAAGCAGTTCTGAAATCCTCTTTCATGTCTTTACAAAGTGTGACCAAAACTACAATGAACATTGCTGCCAATTGTCATCCATCAGAAAGGCAGCACCTGAAAACATGATTGTTTCTTCATCTACCTTATTCACCTGATATAGCACTGTGTGACTTCTGGCTCATCCCAAAGTCAAAATGACCATGAAAGGGAAATGTTTTCAATTGATTTAGGATATCAAGGCAGCCAGGACAGCCCAACTAGAGACCCTCAGGAATTAAGACTCCAGAGCTGCTGCAGAAAGTGGTAAGGACAATGGGAAAGGTGTGTCTCAAGCAAGGGGGAGGATCTTGAGGAGAACTCAGGACAACATGTCCTTTACTGTAAATTCTTTTTTGATCGTATGCATACAGATGTGCACAATGAATGTGCATGAACTGAAACACTGCCAGTGTTGGTGAGGAGCTGCTGTGGACAGGCTCTGTGACTCTGGTAGGGGTCTGGGCAAAGAGGTATATAGGTGAGCAAAGGGCACCATCCACACACTCATTTGAGGTAGCACAGACTACCGTCCTGAGCTAAGAGGCTGATCTGGGCCTTTGGATCATTTTTACATCCTTGGGCTCTGTTTTCCTGTTCTGTATTTGCTTGTTTCACTGTTCTATAAATAGGGCTAAATGGGTATCGAGTCCTGACCTAGATCCCCAATCTCCCAAATGAGTGTATGGCAAAGGCTTAAATAAAATGAGACAAGTGGTATGATTTTAGGGCTTCAGGAGTTATGCAGAAATGAGTGGACTTGTAATGACACAATTTAGGAAGTCAAGTCTAGTTCATGATAAATCTCAAGTGGAGAATCTGCGCAAGTAATAGGTCTAAGTAGTGGTGGATCAGAGACATAAGTCCATTACTCCACTCCTGAGACAGGTGTCATATATACAGATAGTGCCAAGCAGAGTCATTAAGGCAACCAAAAGATTTTCAGAGGTTGATGGATTTCCCCTTCTGGTGACCATATCTCTAGCCTCACAGATTGTTGCTTGGATGTCACTTCGCTGGATCACTTGTCTTCTCTCCTAGTCTCTTGGGGGAGCTGGAGGTCAATTTTCTGGCTGATTGGCAGGTCTCCCTGGGCCCAGGTTGGTAGAGTCATCACATAAGGCTGTCCTCAGCATTGGTTGTGTCTTCCATCAAGGATGCATATTTCTCATGGATCTTTCACCTGTTAAGACACAAGCATAAACTCACTTCCATATTATTAGCTGTTTAAAGTTTTTAAAGTTTGAATTAAGCATGGAAAAGGCAAAGCTTGATCTATCTGTTGGAAAAACAGGAATGTTAAAAAAGCAATCTTTTAAATCAATTATGATAAGAGGCCAGTCTCTGGGAACTGCAGTTGAATTTGGCAGTCCCTGCTGCAGCTCCCCCATAGGAAGTAAGCAAGCATTTACAGCTCTTAGATCCTGTAACAACCTCCATTGCCTGACTTTTTTTTGAATAACAAAGACAGGAGTATTCCAAGGGTTCCTAAGTCCATTCCCAGTAAGGACATGCGGACAGAGGCCTTGATCCTAGGCCTCTCCCAGAATTTATTATCTTATGAAGAAGGAGAGTGGCTCAGGGACAAGTGACAGTGAGGATGGTGGGAATTACATGAGTAACTTGAGCTGGCTGGCCAGGTGCCAGCTTGGCATCTTTGTAAGTTGCAGAGATAAAGTATGCAGAAGGATTAATTTACCTAATCCAATTAAGGTAGTAGTGGAATTGTTTTGGCGACTATTGCTTTGGTTTCTGATATGCAAACTCTTGTGCTCTGGGGAGTCATAACCTCTTATCTTGAGACTCATATGCAGTTGACATTCCCGGAGCTATTTGCTCTAACATCTTGAGCTATTTGTTCTATCATCTTGTGTGCTCATATCCTGTCCATATCTGTACAGTAGTGAGAACACTATGCGAGGAAACAGTACTGTCTGTTGGCTACAGAGATTGCATAATAGCACATGGGCTAGCCTTATTTGCAATGCTTAGAGTCAATTGAAGAGAGAAGGAAATACCCTAGCCAGCTTTTTACAGATCAGTACAAGGAAATGAGTCTCCAAATAATCAAAGTCACAGTAATTATTTTGGATTCAAAGGGATTCACTGAAGTTGTCTCCCACACACAAGTTAACTGGAATAGGTGAGACACAAGGTAAAAAGAAATCTTTTTGTTGGTCTGGTCCCTCACAAGGCAAAGGTGAAGCATTTTGTAACACATGCTGAGGGGTTCCCAGTCCAATAACGGACTTAGGAGTTCTCCGTGTTGGCCACGTGGCAGGCCATTGTTCTAATGCAATTACAGACACGTCCGTGCACCAGTGTCTATTAGACCTTCAAAGTATTTTCCATTAATCCTTATAAGACACATAGGCCTGTTTTTAGTCACTTCCTGTGTAAAACAAATTTCTCATTCTGTAGTTTTGCTCTGAGGGTCTTGCTCCCTCCTGAGCTGTCTATAGCTAACAAAAGAAGGCTTCTCTACAGACAACAAAATCAACTGTGCCACATAGTCTCCCTGTTCAAAAACCCAGATAGCACAAGCAAGAACTTGCATCTCATCTCTACAATCACCATCAATCACACTAGACACAAAAGTGATTCCTTTTAAATTTAGATCAGCCTTTCCCAGTATAAGAATGACTGTTCCTTCAGGTGGGGAACCCCAAATTCCTGTGGGAATTGGAGTAAGCTTGTCTTCTCCAATGAGAGTGACTCTATAAGCTGCAGAAAGATGTAACCCTGCACTTTGAATCCTTCCCTTTCTGAGTTAACATCTTTCAGGGAGCCACCTTGGATGCTGTTCTTGGATTTGCTGGCCAGTTCACACTGGGTAAAGCTGACTGGCATTTTGACTCACAGGCCATGCCTCCTCTATTGTTCTGCCAGCCTGAGGAAAGGCCCTCATCTCATTTTTTGGCAACGGCATACCATCCTTATGGAATTTAGAATGACAATATTTGGCCCAATGCCTCCCTTTTTGGCATCTTGGACAGTCCAGGCGCAGGACCTGAGTCCTCCTCACCAGAGGCACTTTTCTCTTGACATGCTGCAGCTGCAAAGTCTGTCCTATTAGATCTAACAAGAACTCTGCAATTTTTTCTAGAATGTCCCATTTTTCCACAATTAAAGCATTTCATATTATTCCTTTTTGCATTTGTAAGATCATCCATAACCTGAGCCATCATAGTTGTTTTATAGGACTCAGTTCCAATGTCCTGACATGCTTGAATATACGTCACTAAATCACTAGTTGACTTTACAGGATTTAAAGCCTGTTTACAATCCTGAATAGCATTTTCATATGCTAATTTTAAAGTTAAAATGTTTGCAGCTTTTGTGTTGGATACCTGTCTGGCAATGGTTTCTTGTAATTTTGCCATAAATTGAGTAAAGAGTTCCTGGGGTCCTTGCAGAATATGTAAAAAGGATATCACTGGAGCCCCATCCTCTATAATAGTTGCCCATGTTTTGTTTTGTTTTGTTTTGTTGTTTTAATAATTCTGCCAATTTTGGAAGTAGCTCTTCAGGACATGGAATCTGTTCCTCAAGTGGTGCATATATTCCTGTCCCAGAAAGCATTTCCTCATTTGTTGCTGGATGTGGATTGGGACCTGTCCTGTTTTTATGAGCCTGCTCTGAAACAAGAGTTTTTACCTCTACATCAAAATAACAAAATTGAGTCATGTTTGTGCCAGATGTTTGATATCATAAGGTGTCAACTGACATGTATCCAAAACATTTCATAACAGTCCTACAGTAGGGCAGGGGATTTAGCTCAATGGCATAAGCACCTGCCTCGCAAGTGCATGGTCTTCAGTTTGATCCCTGTTACAAAAAATAAAAAATAAAAAAAGAGTCCTACAATAAATGGACTTTGGACTCCATTATTAACCACACTTTAAGAATTCTTTATCAGTTGAATTTCAAAAGGCATATAAATAAAATACTTGTGGTCATTAGCATCTCTTTCAATTCCAATTGGGAAGCAAGCAGGGAAGATATTTATTATTCTCTCCCCATGCAGCTGCCTTCCTCCAACCCCCATTACCTGTAAGTTTTTGGATAAAGCCCTATGAGATATTTTTTGTAAAAGTTCTGGCCCCTGCTGAGGTGATCCCTCTGGGGGATTTTGTTTTGGTAGCAGGCTCCTGAGCAGGGAGGCTCTTTCTTCCATTTCCAAATATTGACTGTGAACGCGTTAAGGGACTTAAAACTGAATGGACCAGATTCCATTCTGAGAACATTTCAGAGGAAATGATTGTCTTGCCCTGTTCTAAGGGGCCAGAGATGTAGCTCAGTGGCCCAGTGCCTGCCTGGCCAGTAGAAAGTTCAGAGTTCAATTCTCAGTGCAAAAGAAAAAGAAAAAGCCAGTTCTGGTTACCAAACATCAGGAGAATGGACATGAGCATAAACACAGCCACACAGTGCTACTCAGCCAGCCAGACACCTCACTGCTGGGCCATCTGGAAGCCTTGCAAGTCAGTAGAGCAAGTGAAGTTACTGTGGGAAAACCTGTGAATTCTGAAAGTGACTATTGCCAGAATAGTAGCTGTCTCGGTAGAATAGAAAGAAAAGAAAAGAACTGAAGAGAAACAGCCACAGAAAAGACCTGTAAGTCTGTGCATGCCAACTGCATGCATTGCTTATTACCCATTTCCTACAAGCCTGGATGAAAACATGAGTCTACTAATGTGCATGTTCTCTTTTAAAATAATGCCAGAAATCTAAAAAATAATGATTTATTACTTTTTCTAATAATATATTGCGAGCAGTCCAAGCAGCATAAGTGCATAAGCAGCACATTTCGATTGCAATATTCTTGTATGAGCCAATACTGAAGAAGCCTGCAGGTGTCTGCTTTAGCATAGGGACGTACAAGATCCAAATGGATGTAGCCTGTATGTGTACAGCAGTCTGCTTACAGGAAATTACTGACTGAAAAGTTGCTGCAAATACACATTCCTGCACCAATGAGGTTAAACAGAAAATTCACAACAAACCAAATTAATAATTACAAAGCCAGACTAATAGTTTTTCAGTTAAAAAGTAAGAAGAGCAGTGATTGATTGGAGCTAAAACTAGCTCAGTTGCCCTGATGATAACAAATCTTTTCCCAGGGTGGAAAACTCTAGTCTAGAAGGTGCCTAAGGAGCTAGAGCCTGGCAGTGCTTTGTGGAAAAAAGAGCCAGACTACTGGCAACACCAAAGGAAGGTCCTCATCCCATTTGAATTTGTGTTGTGTTGTATCTAATTTTTAAGGTGAACATGTCATTAAAGAGAAGAGCTCATTAAAACAGGGCCTTGTTATTTTAAATTTGTTGTCAGTAGTAAATGATACCACTCATGTTTGTATGTTATTTGCGTTTCCTTTTCTGTGAACTCTTTCTTTGTCTTTATGCAGTTTTCCTTTGCTTGGTTGTTTTGTGATTTGCTCGTATGTTTGTTTGTTTGTTTTGATTGATGCTCCTAAGTGGTGTAGCAGGTAGAACTTTTAATATCATAAGAACATTAGCCCTTTGATCAGAGTCACCCAATTTAAAACTCTCAGGTTAGAAGAGGCCACAGAGGCCTCTCATCGTCCCCTTGGGCAGAATGTCTGTGCCCTGTGTTGAAGCCACCTGGGAGGAAGCATCACAGTCTCACTTCAGCTGTTCCTCTTTCGGTTTTTCTTGCACCTCTAGCTTTCAGCTGATTCCTCCATGTGGTATGTTCAGTCCTTTTCTTTCTCTTCTCTGAAATCTTCTATAACATCTTTACTGAGACTTGAAGTCAGCCATTCACACAGAATGGAAGAACTTCCTTTGGTGGTGAGGAGAGGGAGAGGTGCTTGGGATTGAACCTAGGCGCTTTGCACTGAGCTACATGTGCAGACATTTTTATGTTTTAGTGTGAGACAGGGCTCACTGAATTTCCCAGGCTGTGCACAAACTTGTGAGCCTCCTGCCTCAGCTTCTCTAGAATGTAAGAGCTTCTTAGGAGCTAAATTGAAGATACAAAAATTTTTGCCCACATGTGCAGCAGGCATGTACCCACGTACAGGGTAGGAATCTGCCATGTGAAGCAATGTGCAGTATGTTGTGGGGACACAGGGCATTGGCCTCAGTGTCCTGGGGAGTCAGGGTTGCTTATACAGTTATGTAAGAAGGGAAATGCTAATGCATAGTGGTGTTTATTGGCTACCACATGCAGTAAATTATGTTACTTCCTTATGTGAATTATGCTGGGTCCTCTGTGTTTTCCTTTCTCTTGGTGACCATTACTGATTCCATGATTTTTATAATCAAACTACTGGAGAGTGCTAAGTGTATCTCTAGCTCAAACCTTCTCTACACTAGAAATACCTCTTACAAGATGCTTCCTTGTCGCTTTTACTTAGCCAGATGTCTTGAGCATGACAAGCACAAAGCAGAACCCTTGGTTTTTGCCATCTTCAAGTCTTCTCCCACAGTGGATTCTGTCTCAATGAAATCATTGTTCAAGTGCTCAGACCAAGAACTTGAGGGTCACCTTTTCTCCACTCCATGCCTTTCACCTCCTTCAGCCAAGCCATCCTTAAATTCTATGGTTATACCTGTAATTTTTTCTGCTGTGTGTGTGTGTGTGTGTGTGTGTGTGTGTGTGTGTTTGTAGGCCTGAGGGTCACACCCCAGGACTTGCACACACCTAGCCAAGCACTCTACCACTGAGCTACACTCTCAGCCTAACACTGATGATTCCGTACCTCAATATTAATGCTCTTGCTTAAGCTACTGTCTTCTCTTATTTGGACAATCCTGGAAGCCTCCTAGCTGGCATCTCTCCTGGATTCAGTTCACATATATTTGCAGAGTACCTTCTGTCTGCTAATAACAGAGTCACCACAGAAGTGTACGATCTCATGATTACAAAGGGATGGGGTTGACTGCACAGTGAGAGGCAGAACAAGAAGGGCTTCCAGGGATATGGTCCCTGAATTGAGCCCTTAAGGATTCTCAAGAGAGTGCTTGCTTCGGCAGCACATATACTAAAATTGGAACGATACAGATAAGATTAGCATGGCCCCTGCATAAGGATGACACACAAATTTGTGAAGCATTCCATATTTTTACTAGCCAGAGCAATTAGACAAGAGAGAAAAATAAAAGGGGTAAAGATAGGAAAAGAAGAAGTTAAATTATCATTGTTTGCAGATGACATGATACTCTACATAGAAGACCCCCAAAACTCCATTGAAAGACTCCTAGATATAATAAATAAATTCAGCAATGTGGCTGAATACAAAATCAATACTCAAAAATCAATAGCATTCCTATACACTAACAATAAAATCACTGACAGAGAAATGAGAGAAGCCACACCCTTCACACTAGCAACCAAAAAAATGAAATATTTAGGAATTACTCTCATAAAAGAAGTGAAAGACCTATACAGGGAAAATTATTATACACTGAAAAAAGAAACTGAAGACAATCTCAGAAAATGGAAAGACATATTGTGAAAAAGGCCATTCTCCCAACACTGTTATACAGATTCAATGCAATCCCAGTAAAAATACCATCAACATACCTCATAGATCTTGAGAAATCAATCTTAAAATTCATCTGGAGCGAGAAGAGACCTAGAATAGCAAAGACAGTTCTAAGCAGCAAAGGCAAGGCAGGAGGCATCACAATCCGTGACTTGAAGTTATACTACAAAGCAACGGTAGTAAAAGCAACATGGTACTGGAATCAAAACAGAGCCGAAGATCAATGGAATAGATTAGAAGATACAATCACAACTACAAACACACTCAACTACCTTATCTTTGATAAAGGGGCCAAACATGTTCATTGGAAGGACGACAGTCTCTTTAATAAATGGTGTTGGAAAAACTGGCTCTTCATATGCTGAAAACTAAAACTAGACCCATGCCTATCACCATGTACTAAATTAAAACCTAAGTGGATCAAAGATCTGAATATTAAAACAGAAACACTACATCTATTGGAAGACAAATTGGGTAAAAACCTTGAAGACATAAGGGTAGGTAGAGAATTCATGAACAGGACTCAAAACGCATGGGAAATACTTCCCAAAATCAATAACTGGGATCAAAAGAAATCTCCAGCATAGTGGAAAGAAAACCCACAAACTGGGAAAAAAATCTTAGTGAACTGTCCCTCAGACAAAGGACTTCTGTATAAAACATATAAAGAATTTTAAAAAATCAGACCCCCAAAATTCAAAGATCCAATCCAAAAATGGGCATCTGAGATGAATACATACTTCTCAGATGAAGAAATACAAATGGCAAATAAATACATGAAAAAATGTTCATCATCATTACTCATTAGAGAAATGCAAATTAAAACCACACTGAGATTCCATCTCACTCCTGAAAGAATGGCCAGGATCAAGAAAACCAACAACAACAAATGCTGGAGAGGCTGTGGGGAAAAAGGAACTCTCCTGTACTGTTGGTGAGAGTGTAAACTGGTACAGCCATTGTGGCAGTCAGTCTGGATATTTCTCAAAAATCTGGGATTTGAAGTCCCATTTGTTGCAGCTATTCCACTTCTAGGCATATTCCCAGAAGAACTGAAAACATCATACCACAGTGATATATGTGCTCCCATGTTTGTAGCAGCACAATTTGTAATCACCAGATCTTGGAAACAACCTGAGTGTCCATCAACTGAGGAATGGATAAAATAGTTATGGTATTTGCTTCTGGGAGAACATGGCGGATAGATAACAGAAGCCACAGAGGCTCTCTGAGATAACCAGCTTAGATTCCAGAATGGTGTGGTGTGAGGAGTCCTAAGCAGGGGGAGATATACCCTGCCAGCCCAGGAACGAACTAAGCTGAAATAAACCAACTGGAAATGCAATCCTGGTGCTACGACTGGAACATCTAAAGTCTCAGTGCCGAAGCTGGAACCCACATTTCTGGAAACCACGGCTTGAATTTCTTGCCACTGCTGCTGCATCTGAATCAGCACAGGAGGGATAGAGATGCAAAAGCTCTGAGAGTGGGAATCAGCGAACCAAATTAAGAGCAGAGCTGGCGGGGAGCCCTGCATCAACCAGCAGTGAGTGAGAGGAAGGGGGACCCGTCCATAGACTAGGAGGCTCCAACAGAGAACATTCTGGGACCAGGCAGACTAGCCGGAACAGGAAGCTGCAGTGTCTTCAGTCACATATTCCCCTCTCAAGCAGGATTGTTGGGGAATGCTTGACCTGGGTGATACCACGGACTAAGACCCAGTAGGCTAGCCCAAACCAGGTCCCAGTGCCTCACAGTGCACCCTAATGCAATGAAGCCTTCAGCAAGTTGACTGACCTGGAGGGGTGGGCCCAGCATAGGCTGCCCAGGTCCGTGTCTCCCTAGTACACTGTAGTGGGTGGGAACACCTAGCTGGTACAATTCAAACAAACTGTAACTGACAAAGAAAGAAACTGGGCCTCCTATATACACTTCTATGGAAGGAACAAAAAGTATGGGAAAAGGGAGCAACAAGAACGGGTCCTCAGTCCCCAATCCTGAGAACACTGATCCAGGAAAGGTAAATGCAAAGGAGAATGAGGACAGAAAACATGCAATATCAGGCACAGCACCAATAGATATAAAGCAATATCTCCGGGACCTCATAGACAAGTTCAAAAGTGAAGTATTTAACCAAGTAAAGCAAGATATAAGTAGAATAGTTAAAGAAATGCTAAGCACCTCCAAAGAAAAAACAGATGGTGGAATGGAAGGATAGAAAAAAAGGGGAGAATTGTTTGATGGAGAAAATAGAGAAAATGTAGAATACATGAAGCAGGTTCAAAGAGATTACCAGGAAACTAAAAACTCTATTGAAAGCTGGCATAACAACTTGAAAGAAACTAAGGACAGATTATCTGAACTGGAGGACAGATTTGTGATGTGGGAGCGTGAAAGGAAAAACTTCTTTAAAATAACAAGGAAACAAGCAGTAACAATACAAAGGCTAGAAGATGATAAGAGGACCTATCATTTAGGAATTAAGAATGTAAAGAAAGAAGCAGGGATACAAAACAATGAACTCCATAGGCTATTCACAGAAATAATCAAGGAGAACTTCCCTAATGTGGGAAAAGGTAAAGATACTCAGATCTATGCGGCATACAGGACCCCAGTCACCTACAACCCAAACAGAACTACACCCCGGCATATAATAACCAAGATTTCAGAAATCCAATATAAGAACAGAATATTAAAAGCTGTCAGAGACAAGAAACAGATCACTTACAAGGGAACACCCATCAGAATTACAGCAGACTTCTCAGCACAAACCATCAAATCACAAAGAGCATGGGGTGAAATAATTCAAGCTTTGAAAGACAATAACCTCCAGCCAAGATTGATATATCCTGCACAACTGTCCCTAGAAATTAATGGAGAAACAAGGTGCTTCCAGGATAAAGAGGAACTAGGGGAAACTGCAACCACCAATTCAACTCTACAGACAATACTGCAGAACATTCTAAAAGAGAAAAATACCAAGATTCCAGAAACAGTGGCAGAGAGGCCACAATGAATGGAGCAGAAAGTGAAATGAAGAAGACAAACTGACAACTAATGACAGAAAAAGAGCTCAACAGAAATGAGGCAGAGAAGGTTGGATGGTAGGAACAGCTATTTTGGAGAAAACAAGACATCATAATAGCTAGTACTGATTTAATATCATCTTGTTTTGAAGTCTCATCAAGCTTTTGTTCTTCTGTCTCCATCGGTCTTAACCTGTTGTATCTTATTGGATTTTATTATATGTGATAATATAAACAAAAACTTTTATAGGCAAGGAGATAATACAGAAACCATCATTCATTTTCTGATAGTTGGTTCTAAATACCCTGTAATACTGTCATTCTCTTGAATGGTTTTACATTGTCTTGATATGTTTGATGCTACAGTATACGAAGTTATACTCAAAGATTTCAAGGAAACAGACACTATGGTAACTACTTTTATGTCGGGATATCTTGTGATGAAACACTATTTTGCTTAAATGGTTATGTTCTGACCTGTGCTGTTTTGTTGTTATGTCCTCTTTTATCTCAATCTCCTTTTTTATTATTTATTTTTTTATTTTTATCTTTTTAATTAAGGAAAAAAATACCAGGATATATTATAGTAACCCACTTTGATTTTCTATTAACTTGATTTGAAACCCTCTATTGCTCTCACCATCTTGTTTTGACTGATTTTACTCTATTCTGTTTTACTTGATAGTACTAAGTTTCAGAGAATAGGCAACAACTGTGAAGATTCACTATGATGCCCATTCTGGTTTGACTATTCTCTTCTTTTGAAGTCCTGTAATGTCTCCAATGTTTTGGTTTTATTGGTTTTGTTCTTCACTGTTTTGTTCAATTTTATTATAACAGATGATATAGGCAATTCTTTTTAAGATAGCACAAAGCATTATGATAACCTTTGTTGATCACTTTGTATTCTGTTTTTACATTATGTACTATGTCCATCCTTTTGATTTGACTGACTCTGTTTTGTTATGTCACATTTGGTTTTATTCTTTTCAAAAAAGTAATAAGAACTGTGGGAGTAATTGTATTGTAAAAAAGAGAGGAAAAGAAAGTGCTCTAAAGGATGTAACTGCATGTATATTTAAGCGTATAAAATAGATAACCATATTATTGAGTTTTTGTTGGATCATTGAACAGAACTGTGTGCCGTCTCACTGTTTGAGTGTCCACTTAATATGTTTTAATTTTGTAAGTTAAACAACTATTTCTAAGATGACAATATGTAATCTATTAATTAGTGATTTCCTACTGTTCATTTTTTTTTGAAATTCTGTATAACTTGTACCCCTTTTCTGTTTTTTTCTTTTTCTCTTTAAATAAAATTTTTTTAAAAAATTTTTAAAAGTTGTGATATTTTTATACAATGGAGTAATACTCAAGTATAAAGAAGGATCACATTGAGATAGTTATAAATAAATGGGCGTAACTTGAGACCATACTCATAAGTGAAATAAATCAAACTCACATGTATTAATACTGAATAGTTTCCCTAGTGTAAGAAATGATATAAATACATAAAAGTATGTGGTAATCATGATTCCCCATTATATGGCTTTGAAGACTTAAAAGTTTTCACTCATTAATTAGGATCGTTTTATTCTGGGTTGTTTGATATTATTGTCTGTGATGATATGAACAGCTATTTTGAAGAAAACAAAACATCATAATAGCTAGTGCAGATTTAATATCAACTTGTTTTGAAGTCCCATCAAACTGTTGTTCTTCTGTCTCCATTGCTTTAATCATGTTTTATCTTATTGGATTTTATTATATGTGACAGTATAAACAAAAATTTTTATAGGCAAAGAGGTAATATAGAAACCATTGTTCATTTTCTGTTAGCTAGTTCTAAATACCTTATAATACTTTCATCCTCTTGAATGCTTTCACACTGTCTTGATATGTTTGATACTATAGTATATGAAGTTATACTCAAATATTTCAAGGAAAGAAACGCTATAGTAACTACTATTAAGTGGGGTTATCCTGTGGTGAAACACTATGTTGCTTAAATTGTTCTGTTCTGACCTGTATTGTTATGTTGTTATGTCCTCTTTTATCTCAGTCTCTCCCCTTTTTAAAAATTTATTTATTTTTATTATCTTTTTAATTAAGGGAAAACATTTTTAAAAATTAGCAGGATACATTATAGGAACTTTTTTATTTCCTATTAACTCGATGTGAAGCCCTGTATTGCTCTCACTATCTTGTTTTGATTGATTTTACTCTATTCTGTTCTGTTTCATATTATCTATTTTGAGGGTATAGGCAACTACTTTGAAGGCAATACGATTCACTATGATGCCCATTCTGGTTTGACTATTATCTTCTTTTGAAGTTCAGTAATGTCTCCAATGTTTTGGTTTTACTGCTTTTGTTCTGTACTGTTTTGTTCAATTTTATTATACCTGATTGATGATGATATAGGCAATTCTTTTTAAGGTAGCAAGAGGCATTATGGTAACCATTGTTGATCACCTTGTATTCTGTTTTTACATCATGTACTATGTCCATCCTTTGTTTTGACTGACTGCTTTGTTTTGTCACATTTGGCTTTATTCTCTTCTGAAAAAAAGTAATAAGAACTGTGGGAGTAATAAAACCCAAAATGTGTAAATGTTATTGTAAAAAAGAGAGGAAAAGAAAATGCTCTAAAGGACACAACTGCAAGTGTGTTTAGGTGTGTAAGATAGATGACCATATTACTAAGTTTTTCTTGGATCATTCAACACAACTGTTTGGAGTCTCACTGTTTGAATGCCCACTTCGTATGCATAATTTTGTAATGTGATCGACTATTTTTAAGATGATAATATGTAATCTATTAACTAGTGATTTCGTACTGTCCATTTTTTTTGAAATTCTGTATTACTTGTACTCTTTTACTGTTTTGTTTTGTTTCATTTTCTTTAAATTAAAAAAAGGATTCTCAAGAGAAGAAAGGCTGTAGAAAGGACACAGAGCAGCTGGCCTCCACATCTGCAAGTCCTGTGTCTATGGATTCAACCAAGCACATATCGAAAAAATTTGTTAATTGCATCTGTGCCGAACACTTCTATTTGTTAGTAGTCCCTAAGCCATCCATTATAACAAGAACTTACATAGCACTTCATTGTATTAAGTGCTAGGAGCAGACTAGAGATGATTCAGAGTACGCAGCAGCATTGCATAGGTCACATGCAAATAATACATTATTTTATATAAAGGCTTTGTGCATCTTCTGATTTTGGTACTTATAGAGCAGCTGGACCCTGTGCCCATGGATGCCAAGAGATACCTGTATATTTCTAGTGGGAGAAGAGCAGAGTGAACAGAGGGCCTGGTGCCCATGGGCTGGGCATGGGGCCAGCTTTGGGGTCAGCTGGTGCTTTACCACGGAAGTAGTGGAGAGCAGTGGGGGGCTCTATGTGGAGGGGCATTTGCCTCTCCGTCTCTTCCCTTTTCTAATGTCTCTACTAAAGTTTCTTTCCTACTCAGAGTAAACCATTTTGGACATTTTTGTCAGATTCCCACCAATACCTGAGTCCCTCCACATTGATAAACTTACCTCCCACTTGAGAACACAGCAATAATCATATGAGAAATAACCTTATCTTATAATACCAAGCCACATCCTGACCACCTTCTGAACTGTATCTGCCGGCAAGTGTGAGGGAAGCACCTTCCTCCTGCTCCTGGCTCTTGTGCACCGTTCCCTCCTGTCTGCTCTAGGCATGTGCTTTTGCAGCATCTCCAATCTGCACATCATTTTTGGCCACATCTCTATAGGTTGCTCACCATCAGTCTATAAATAGGCACATGACCGTCTTTTAAAAACAGTGAGGGACTTCATATCTGCCTTCTAGGTTTCTGTTCTCATTTCTGTTTCTCTTGGCTGAACCTCTTAAAGCAATTACTCATGCTTATTGTCACTTTTAACTCCTTCTGCTAGAGAGGCTAACCACCCACCACATGTGGTTAGAGAGCACTTAAAATGTGGCTAGCTTGATGGATTGAATTATTAATTATGTTTAGTTTTAATTGCTTTGAACAGAACAGTCTCATGTGACTATCAGCGGCTACCATTTTGGATGGCACAACTCTGAAGAATTATAATTGCATAATCTTAAAATCTGGGTTAAAAATCGAAGCTGGGATTCCCACCAGTAAATGAGAATCTAATAGGATTCTTGAAACTTCACCTGGTAGATTTCCAAGCTATTTGGCTCCTTTATGCTCTTCCTCTGTGTTTGCAGAAAGCCAAAGCAAGGAGCTATGGGGAGCACTCCCCTGCCCATCTGTTAGGCCTCACTGTCAACAGAGGCCTGGGTCCCAGATCCATCCTCCCATTGTCCATGTCCACTGAGAGCCTGCCAGGAATCACAAAGAAACTCTCTAGGAAAGCTTTGTCCTTGGCCTGCAGCACATCTTGACATAATGACCTCCCCAGGTGAAGGCTTTGAGAGCTAATCAGGAGGGAGATGAAATGGATGTGGGTAAAAATGTGTATTAAGGAAGAGTGATTCAGCTGGGAAGAAGTTCATTCCCTTCTCATTTCTGCCTAAGAAGAAAGTCCACATTTGGTGCTCCTTCTTCAGTCTCATTACTACTTCCTGGTCTTCTTTACGGTAAAGACTATCAGAGTTGGGGCTGGGGATTTAGCTTAGTGGCATAAGCACCTGCCTTGCAAGCAGGCGGTCATGTGTTCGATCCCCGGTACTGATAAAAACTAAAAAGTTAAAAAAAAGAAAGAAATCACTGAATTTTAGGTTGTAGAAAGGTGAGTTTTACAGTGTTCAGATGTATGTCAATAAAGCCGTTACTATTTTTAAAACAAGAACAGAAACGACCTGTCAGTTTCTTCCTGCACTTTCCAGAAAGCAGACCTGCTCTGACCTCAGCCTCCACTCACCCGCACCACCCTTCCTCTCGTGCACGGGCACTCCAGGTTCATCAGCTCTTTCATCAGCTCCCTGCGCCACCCAGCCCTTTCAGCCGCAGGGCCTTTGCTGCTGCTGTTCCCTGGGTCAGTGGCACTCCAGCTATTCCTTGTCTCTGATTCTATAGCTAACCTGACACTCCTGCCCTGGAGATTTTCCTGTGTGTCTCCCAACATAGTTCCCTCAAATGCTCCAAAGCACTAAGCAGCTAGGATTCCTGCGGAGGGACAGGTTGCTTGGTCAGCGTGTCTCTGGTCCCTTTCTGGACCTCAGCCTGTGCACACTGAAGGAGGACTAGGATCTCACTGAAGTTTACTCCTCACTGCTGCCCAGCACCAGGCGTACTGCACAGCATACAGTAGATGCCCACGAGTGGTTTGGCCCTGGATCTTGCTGGCTCTGACTGGCATCTCTCCTGCAGGGGAAGGCACAATCCTGTAGAGTCCAGTGACATTATGCCTACGTGGGATGGCATTCTGCTTGGGGAGAGACTCGGGACCTTGTCCTGTAATGACAATCCTGCAATGGAATGTTCTGGGCTTGCAGGGGGCGCTGTTGATCCACTTCCTATACCCTGTGTATTTCAAATCTGTCACACTGGGTAAGGGGAGAAAAGGGGAGTGTAGGTAGAGGGTATTTTTAGGGGGTGATAAAATGTTCTGAAATTGATTGCAGTGAAGGCACTGGAACCCATCTGCCCTTCTTGGCCCAAATCCCAGCAGACTGCATGCTTCGTCACCAGGTGTTGATAGGATGCCTCCCCTTTTCGAAGCGGGCTTGACTCAGTCACTAATGGTTCTGAGAGCCCAGTTTGCACAGCCAGGAAAGCACGCCTATGGTCATTCCCAAGGTGCCCTGAAGAAATCAGCCACTTACAATGGCAGGATCTTTGTTTCTTTGCTCTCCCCAGACTGAGCTTTACCTGGAATCTTGTTTTAGGGTCCCACTTATATCCTGGGGAGCCACAATTACTTCTCTGTCTTGACACCTCTGTTTTGGGCCTTGGGACTCCCCACAAGCCTCTGTTAGGCTCTGTTAGGATCTGGTGCAATAACGGATATATACTCTTTTTTTTTTTTTTTGTACCCAGGTTACCTTTTCAGCCAAGGGCATCTGACCCGTGCTATTTGCTGTAATGTGATAAGAGGCTGGAGTGTGTTTGAAGATGAACTATGATATCCCTTTATTGTCAACCACCCCAAGGTGCACTGACCCCATTCTATTTTCTCTTTCGTTTTTGTTGTTGTTGTTGTTGTTGTTTTTCCTTTTCAATCACTCCTATCAGCAGAGAAAGAATGTGTGCTGTAGACCAGGCGAGGCTGTGTTTGTGCACCAAGAGCTCCTCTTTCCCCCTCTAGTCTGCAATTAGTCTGAACTGATGTAGAGTCAATATGTGTATCTTCTACTTGGTCATGGCCAAACACATGCTAAATGAAGGGGGAAGGATTGTGGCCCCTCATGTGCTCTTTGCTGTGAGCCCTGTGTCCCTCTTTCCAAACTATATCCCTGAAAGGATTCTCTCTTCCATTTTCCTGGAATCTCCAGGTGGGCCGAGTCACTGTATATGATTCCAAAAGGCAGTCCGGGAAGACCAAGGAGACGAGCGTCAACTGGTGTTGGCTGATGGCTATGACCTAGAGATCCTGGATGGTACTAGGGACACCGTGGACGGGTAAGAAGGTGGGAGGGCACAGACAAATGGGCTGAGCTCACTGGCTGCCCATCAGCAGAGCTGAGGGGCCACTTACTGTCCCACAGCTTTTCCACATGGGCTCCTGACTCTACTGACCTGGATGCTTTTGTCCCCAGGCCCCGGAATGAACGATCCGAGGTCTCCAAGAAGAACATTTTTCTTCAATTTAAGAAGCTCTGCTCCTTCTGTTACCGCAGGGATTTACTGAAACTCTCCTATGGTGAGGCCAAGAAAGCTGCCCGGACTATGAGATAACCAAGAACTACTTCAAAAAAAGTCTGAAGGACATGGGCTATGGGAACTGGATTAGTAAACTCCAGGAGGAAAAGAACTTTTATCTCTGCCCAGTGGCCAATGACTGAGGGCCCAGCCTGGCACTAGTGAGAGAGGGAAGTCTTAGCATTCCTCAGATTCCTCATCACATTGGTCAGGACTTTTACAGTTCTGTTTTGTGTTGTTTTTATATTTGTGTTAATGGAGTCGTTGTGCTGGTACTAAAGCTTTAATTCCCATTTACTCTGCTTTCTTGGGGATTTTTAGGCAGAGCCTAGTCCAAGTTCCATCTCTTTTCCCAAGTACAGAAGCAGAGACTTAGAGGAAGGAGAAAGGGTTTATCTTTCCACCCAAACATGCAGAGCCTCCAAGCACCTGCTGCCCACTTCCTCTTCTTAAGTTTTGTTTTGTTTTTTCCATTTCCTTTTCCTTTGTGTTTGCTACACTCACCTCTCATGGACTTCATTAAGTTCCAGTCAGTTCTCTGCAAATCATGTCGGGAACTCACGGTTTCATTCACGGATTCCACAGGCCCAGGTCCTTCCCTTTCTGAGAGTCCTTCCTGTGATCATCAGATTTCTCCCTCCCAACCCAAAATGGTAAAGAGCTGAGCTTGAAGAATTTGGTGCACCGTTTACAAGGACAGGCATTGAAAACTACAGTCAGCGAATTACCAGAGCCATTGGAAATTTGATTGGCATCTGCAGATCCTGCACAGTGATGGGATCTTGCACTTCAGCAAGCGGGGGGAAGCTGCTCCTGGGGAAGTGTGTCCCTTCCTTTGCCAGGGAGCAGAGAAGCCAAGAGCCAGCCAGAGTGGGCCCGGCAGGTTGCCCAAGCAGTCACTGAGGTTTCCCCTTCAGGGTGGCACAGACATTCCTCAGAGCACTGCCAGGCTCCCATCTGCCCTTCCATCTAAAGCATTCCTAGGAATAGGCCCTGCTTGTGCAGTAGGGAGGGCTTTAGACCTCAGCCAGCTGCAAGGAGAAAATTCAGGACAAGTCTGAGGAGGGCAGATCATCTCTACTCAGGTGGTCAGCACTTACCAAGAGTAAAGGCAGAGAAATCACTTTGTGGGCCAGATCACTGTCCAATCCAGTATATTTCTCGTGTCATTGATACCAAGAGAAGTTGACTGAGCCATGTGTAAATTCAGAGCTTTTGAAAAGAATGCCAGAGATGTTGATTCTTTGCTTTAGTTGCACTGATTTAAAATTCAAATATGTTTTTCCCCCTTTATTCACCCAAGTATTTTCATTTAGCTGTGGCTTTGGAAGCTGGTGGACAGGGCACCGGCCTGAGGTCCTCCTCCCTGTTAGAGAGACAGCACTTTAGGTGAAAGGGCAGGTTGTCCTCAAAAAGAATTCCTGAGGAATTCTTTGTCTATACCTCCACCCTGCTTGACTCTGTGATCAGATCCTCAGGCCCCTGGGAAAGGTTGACCTCTGGGGCTCTACCAGCCTGGTATGCTCAGGACTGTGGAGCCCATGCTTCCTCTGGGATCAGGCTGCCACTGTGCTCTGGATGATATCTTCACCTGGACCCTCACAAGATTTTCATGTCCCCCACCTCAGCCCTCTAACTGCTGTCTAGTTCACCCATTCTGTGTCTGGCCCACCTCTGCAACTGTAGATAAATCCTTGTTTGCATCTGTATCATGACTACATAACACCCTGTACCTATGACCAAAAATTGACTAACACAAGTTTTAAGATACACTGAGGTTGTCTTTGCAAAACACAAAAGCATCCCAAGGAGCTAGTGGAGAATTTGTGCCTGTCTTTGGAATGGAAGAGGCTTGCTCCCTGGCATTGTGCATATCACCAGCTGAAATATTCACTAAAGGCACATTAAATGAGTTCTGGCAGCTGCCTCTGGGGAGGAGCAGTGTTGCGGGCCCAGTCATTGGAAGAAAACTTCTCCCCTGGATTATTTAGGCTGGAGGCTACTGATAGCTCAGGATGTTGTCCCTCTGGTCCTCTGGGACAGTATTGTCTGGAAGAGCTGTGACTTGGCTGCCTCTGATTTCCCAAAGAGCACACTGTCTCTTGAAAGATGGCAGCCTCGGCGGACCCCGTAGGCTGGCCCAACCCAGATCCCAGAGCCTGACGGAGGCCGGGAGGGGCGGGCCCCCGCGTAGGCTGCCTGGTGTGCAGCAGTGAGTGGAAACACCTAACCGGCGCAATTCAATCAGGCTGTGGCTGACAGAGAGAGAAGCTAGGCCTCTCATATAAGCTTGCATATATAAGGAACAGAGAATATGGGAAGAGGCAGCAACAAGAAAGGCTCCTTGGCCCCCAATTCTGAGAAACAGGCAATAACAGACACCGCACCATTACACATAAGGCGCCATATAGAGAGCCTCATAGACCAATTCAGGAATGAAGTTATCAACGACCTGAAGCTAGAAGTATGCAAAATAGTTAGAGAAATACTAAGCACCACCCAAGAAAAAACAGATGGTGGAATGGAAGAACAGAAAAAGAGGGGAGAAGTGTTTGATGGAGAAAACAGGGAAAGCATAGAATACGTGAAGCAGGTTCAAAGGGACTACCAAGAAACTAAGAAGTCTATCGAAGACTGGCATAACAGCTTGAAAGAAACTAAGGACAGACTATCTGAACTGGAGGGCAGAATTGTAATATGGGAGAATGAAATGAAAAACTTCTTAAAAATAACAAAGAAACAAACAGCAATAATACAAAGACAAGAAGATGATAAGAGGAGCCATAACTTAAGGATTAAGAACATAAAAGAAGAAGTAGGGACACAAACAAATGAACTACAAAAGCTACTCACAGAAATAATCCAGGAGAATTTTCCTAATTTAGCAAAAGGTAAAGATACTCAGATGTATGAGGCATACAGGACCCCAGCCACCTACAACCCTAACAGAGCAACACCCAGGCATATAATAATAAAAATTCCAGAAATTCAATACAAGAACAGAATATTAAAAGCTGTCAGAGACAAGAAGCAGACCACTTACAAGGGAGCACCCATCAGAATTACAGCAGATTTCTCTGCACAAACCATCAAATCACGAAGAGCTTGGGGGGAAATAATTCAAGCTTTGAAAGATAATAATCTCCAGCCAAGATTGAGATATCCTGCACAACTGTCCCTCGAAATTGATGGAAAAACAAGGTGCTTCCAGGATAAAGAGGAACTGGGGGAATTTGCAACCACCAATTCAACTCTACAGAGAGTATTGCAGGATATTCTAAAAAAAGAAAAATACAAAGAATCCAGAAATAATGGAGGCCACAACGAATGGAGCAGAGAACAAAGTGAAGAAGACAAACTGACAGCTACTGACAGAATAAAAGCTCAACAGAAATGAGGCAGAGAAGATTGGATGATAGGAACAGCTATTTTGGAGAAAATGACATCTTAATAGGTAATACTGATTTAGTATCATCTTGTTTTGAAGTCTCATCTAGCTTTTGTCCTTCTGTCTCCAATGGTCCAAATAGGTTGTATCTTACTGGATTTTATTATGTATGATAGTATAAGCAAAAACCTTTTAAAGACAAGGAGATTATACAGAAACCATTGTTCATTTTCTGTTAGTCAATTCTAAATACTCTGTAATGCTGTCATTCTCTTGAATGGTTTTACATTGTTTTGATATACTTAATGCTACAGTATATGAAGTTGTACTCAAGGATTTCAAGGAAAGATAATATGGTAACTACTTTTAGGTCAGGATTATCTGGTGGTGAAACACTATTCTGCTTAAATGGTTATGTTTTGATCTGTGCTGTTTCGTTGTTATGCCCTCTTTTATCTCAATCTCCACTCCATTATTTACTTTTTTATTTTTATCCTTTTAATTAAAGGAAAAAAATAGCAGGATATATTATAGTAACCCACTTTGACTTTCCATTACCTCGATTTAAAGCCCTGTATTACTCTCACCATCTGGTTTTTAACTGATGTTCCCCCATTCTGTTTTGCTGGATAGTATCAGGTTCGAAAATTTAGGCATCAGCTGTGAAGATAATGAGATTCATTATAACGCCCATTCTCATTGACTTTTATCTATTTTTGAAGACCTACAATGTCTCCAATGTTTTGGTTTTGTCGGTTTTATTCTTTACAGTTTTGTTCAATTGTATTGTAACTAACAATATAGGCAATTCTATTAGAGATAGCGGGAGGCATTATGGTAACCATTGTTGATCACCTTGTATTATGTTTTCACATTATCTATTATGTCCACCCTTTTGACTTGACCGATTCTGTTCTGTTATGTCACATTTGGTTTTACTCTCTTCCAAAAAAGTAATAAGAACCGTGGGAGCAATGAAACCCAAAATGTGTAATAGTCATTGTACAAAAGAGAGGAAAAGAAAGTGCTCTGTACTATATAACTGCATGTATATTTAAGTGTATAAGATAGAAAATGATATCACAGAGTTTTATTGGATCATTGAACAGAACTGTTTGCAGTATCATTGATGGAATGTCCACTTTACAAGCTTTAATTTTGTGACTTGAACAATTATTTCTAAGATGACAATATGTAATCCATTAACTAGTAATTTCCTACTGTTCATTTTTTTTTCTGCAAATCTGTATAACTTGTACCCTTTCTCTGCTTTTTTTTCTTTTCTCCTTAAATAAAATTTAAAAAAAAAAAATTAAAAAAAAAAAAGAAAGATGGCAGCCTCAGAGATCTTAATCTAACAAACATGGAATATTTTATCTCTGCTGTGGGAACAGAGCAAGATACCCCGCAGGACAGACAGGCAGAGCTTCCATCCAGTGTTTTCTTTCTGTCCAATCTTTGTTTTTCATAAGCTAGGTCCGCTTCCCGTTTCTTTTTCATGATTTTGTAGTTGATTTGTCTGAACTGTGGCTATTGTGCATTCTGTGAATAATCACTTGTCAGTGCTTGAAGCTGTTTCCTTTACTCAAGTCAAGGGGACTTTGTTGGCTTTGGGGTCTTGCCAGTGGCCCCAGGAAAAGAGTGGGAAAGAGCCCAAGCATCGCCTTGGTGCCATGATGGCTGCAGTCCAGTTTCATGATTCTGATTTTTATGCCCCTTGATTCTAAAAGTAGACATTCCTCATGAATAAAATCAAAGATAAATCTGAATTGTTAGAGAACTTTAAGTCTTGGGGAGGGGCTAAAAATGGGGACAGAGGACCTGTGGTCCTAGGACATGGGGTAACATCATCAGCCACATCTGACAGAACTGGGGGAGAAGATCATCCCTCCACCTGCAGAAAAGCTGCTGTGAAGAACCTTGCTGGGCAGGTGAGCTGCTGCAGGTGGGGTGGGATCCATCCTGTGTTTCCTCCGCTCCACTCCCCAGCCCTCCTCAGAGCACACCATTAAGAAGCTTGTCTCCCGGGACTTGCTATGTAGGATTTCAAGGCTCAGAGTAGGAAGAGGACCCTGAGACTCAAGATTCCTGCTCTGAAGGCTGTTTTGCTGTCTCCACAGCTATTTTGCCTGCAAGGATGTGTGCTTAGAGTCACAGCTGGGACCACAGCAGACTCAGTAGCAGTATTAGAAGACAGCACTTTGGTTTCTTACTTTGTAGCACTGAAATATTTAATTTCAGCTCATTCCACATTGTAGTGTACTCGAGAATTTCTGGACGACCCATCCTTGAGCTTTTAACATTGCTGTCAACAGTGAAACCAAGTCACGGTGAAACTGTCCTCATTCTGACACCGATGGGACAGCTGGGGCCAGGAGAGCCAGTGACATGTTTGGGAGCATGAGCGGAAACTAGAACTTGGCAGAGAGGGAGAGTCTCCTGAAATACAGTGTTGGGTCTGAGCATTTTTAATTTAAAGGCTGAGGAGAATGTCCCCAGGATGTCGTCCTAGGAACCTTGAATGCTTCTTCCTCAATCAGTGCCTAATTTCAATTGGAGGGATATGTGGGGCCTGAGGCCTTTAGGAAGTGGGCAGTGCCCGGGCTGAGGGCACAGCTCCGGAAAACACATTCAGCACCTCCTGGAGGAAGTGGATGGTGTCCTCTCGCCCAGCTCTGGGTGCAGGAAGAAGGCCTGCCCTGCAGGAGCAAGGCGGGCTCATTCCAGATGCTGTTCACCTTGCATCTTCCTCATCGCAAGGAGCTGCATTTTATTTTTTGTAGTGCTGGGCATGGAACATACAGTTGTGCATATGCTGAGCATGCACTCCAGCACTGACCGGTATCCTCAGCCCCACGGTATAATACCATTTTCTGGATTGGAGGCCTGATGAAACCAGGATTCTCCGAACAGCCTGCAGCCTTGACTTCCTGGAGTCTCCCTAGGGCCCACTCCTGTGTTCTGTCTATCTTGAGCCCATCCACTTGTCCACCTCTTTTCCATCTGATAAGTAGGCTTGTTAGGCAACAAACCATAATAATTTAACAACAGACCATTACCACTCACCTTTTCTTTGCTTTTGTGTAATGCCTTTGACTCCTCGTGGGTCCAATTTCTCCAGAAACCACATTTGCCAACTGAACCATGAGAATCACTGCCCCACCGCCCCACAACCACATAACCTCCACCAAAAATACAACAGAGTGACAAGGTATCTTTGGAAACAATTTTCTTACGAGAATCTCAAGTTCCTAATGAGTCCAGCTAGGGTGGGCTAGTCCCATGATGCTAGTCCTGGAGTGCAGACAGGAAGCAAGGGGCAGTGTGAGGAGACCAGCACCAGAGGTATGTGAGTGAGGGGTCCTCCTGACTCCTAGAGCTATGCTCCCTTAAGCACACTGACTATCACATGGACCCTTAGACCTGCCAGCATAACTACTGAAGGGTGGCTGCCCATTCGGTCTGATCAGGGCCATTGAGGGGAGTTGGTCAGCACTGGGCTGTGGGGTGTGGGACACAGCACACTTCTGTCTGGACTGAGTCTCTCTGCCTTGGGAATGATGCAGAGAGGCCCCAAAAGGACCTCACTTTCCTCTGTCAGATCTCCTTTCGGGAGGCTACCGCGAGAGCCTGCGCTTCTGAGCAGTCTTGGGTTTCAAGCTCAGCTCTATTCACCTGCTGTCACCCGGCCCCTTCCTCACAGGGCCGTTGTTAGGAAGTGAAAGCACTGGCATGGAGCACACACAGGACACAGCTGCTAATCCTGGGATTCAGAGAGGCCAAAAACTGGCCAAGGCCGGAGCTCCCAGGTCGTCCTGTCTCCTGGGGGAAGTGATGCTGCCCTTCTGTGGAGAGCCCTCCCTTCAGAACAGACGTGGAGGTGTCGGGGTGCTGCCTGGGTCTGGTTTGCTTTCAGACATGGTGCCAGCAGATCCAGGGTGCATGCCTCAGCGCCAGGAAGCTGCCCCACCCCAAGCTGTGGTGCTGACTCTCAGAAGCAGAGCCAGAAAGCTGTGAATGTTGTGTTTTTAAAGATGGTTACAGAACAACTGCTCTCACCCTGCAAGCTGGCAGGGTGGGGTCATCAGCCATGCATTTTCCTTGGGTCAGGAGCTGAAAACCACTCATGCATGTGGCCACTGTGTGCCTGCTGTCCACCTAGGCACCGTGCTAGGCACTGGAGATACAACTTAGCAAGACAAACACAGCCTGAAGTTTACAGATTCCCAAGGAAGGTGGAGGCAAAAATATATAAGAATGCTTAAAATGACACACAGTGTTGGAAAGCAAGGGCTGAGATGGAGAAATAGAGGGAGGATACAGTACACAGGGTAGCCTGGGAAGGGCTCAGGAGGGAGTGGCAGTTAAACTAAGAGCTGATGAGTGAGGAGAAACCCACTGTTTCAGGGATAAGGTGAAGAAAAATATGCAGACAAATCCAAATAGTACCCTTAAAAATGTTTATGCCATGAGAGTAGTGATTCCAATCTGAAGGCAGTGAAGGAGACATGAGAATACGCGCAGTCTGAGGTCTTGGTGTGCGGTGGGGACGGGCAGTGACACAAAAAAGGACATTACTGGGACGAATGGAAATAGAGTGGATGTCACTTTGTAGTAGATAAAGACAGTGATGGTCAATTTTCTGCATGTGATCATTAATCCTGGGGTTTAATTTGTTTTCTGCTGGGGAGGGCACTCAGGGTCTCAAGCACACTCCACCACTGAACTACACCCCCAACTCCCACCTGGGTTAGGCCAGAAAATGCCTCCCTGCTTTTTTTATCTTTTTGAGACAGGGTCTTGCTATGCAGTTCAGGTTTGAGCTCACTTTGTAGCCCAGGCTGGTCTCGAACTTGCAACAATCCTCCTGCCTCAGACTCCCAAGTTTTGGGAAGGCAGGCATGTCCCAAAACTCCTAGCAAATGTTCCCATTCAGAGACACCCTAGATAAATAGTCACAGTGTTTCCAACTTACTCTCATGACACTAATAATCATTTTAAAGGAAAAATGAAAATCATTCCAAGCAAAGGGATCATTACGTGCCAAGACCTTGAGGTGAAAAATAGCTTGTCTTGCTTTAGACAGCACAGCAGTAAACTGGTGCCCTGAACATCGGGGAAAGCTCAAGTTGACAAGGATCTTTGATTACTCAGAGCCAACAGCCAAGTTAGGGGGCCGACTAGGAGATTCCTTCCTCCAGGCAAGAGCTGGTGACAGCCTAGCACCACTCCTTAGCACAGAGGAGGTGAAGAAATGAGAAGGCGGTGCTCACAGGACAGGACCTCACATGACCCACACGGTGCAGAGAGACAGGAGGGAGAGAGAGAAGTCAAGGGTCACTCCAGAGTGACCGCTGGGTGAATGGTGATGCTGTCTGCTGAGTGCTAGGGGAAAGTAGGTGATAGGAACATAGATCAAGCACACAGTTGGGGCACGCTGAGGTCAAGTGGCCTGCAAGGCATTCAAGTAGGTCACAGATGCCCAGCTCCCAGCTGAGTAAATGCTGAAGTCAGAGTTCCCTGCAGCAGGTGGGGAAGGGAAGGCTTGGAGGCAGCAGCAGCTCAGCCCTGCACTCCAGCATCTCCACTTGGCCTCAGCTGGCTTTGAGGCTCTGCACCCCCATCTCCCTTCATCCCAACTAGAGATGCTTCTTGATCCAAACTTAGCTGTAACCCAGGTTCCTGCCATCCAGGGGAGCAGACATTTCATATCCCCCCAGCCCTTCCTCATCCCCAAAAAGAAATGGCAGTGTCCCAAAGGAAGCCTGGTCAGTCACCATGGCAACAGCTGAGAGTTAGGCTAGAACCAGCCAGGTGGAGGCTGACTGCAGAGCAGACCAGCTGTGACCCAGAATGGAGTGATGTCATCCTATCCTATCTCCCCTCAACTCCTAGTTCAGTCTTAGGAAATCCGTTCCTGGAGAGCTGCTACAGAAAAAGCCAAAACTCTGAGAGCATGCAGAGAGGGGAGCAGGGAGGTGTTCAGGGAGCCATCCACCCCCATCTCCATAAATATTTCACCTTGGGCCCCAGAAGAGCAGAAAAAGGATATTGATTGGAACAGGCTCACAGAACCTCTCAACCCTGATTCACGCACACACACAGAGCCACACACGCAGGCTTTCTGTCCTCGATTTTACTCCCCATGGGGCTCATAAAAGACTTGGCTCTGACTGTGCTAAAAGCTGCACAGTAACAATGTGCAGTGATGGCCGCAGGGAAGGACTTTGGTGGTGACAGTCAGGGGTCAGCTGCAAAGCCAGCAGGGCCTCTTCCTGTTCCACGCCGCCTTCCCGTCACCAAGATGCCCCAGCTCAGGCCTTTTGCCCTGGATACAAGGAGGCCCAAGGTCAGGTGGAACCATCTTTAAGTGACGCAGCCTCCCAGAAGCAACGCAGAAGCAGAAGAACCCAGGCCAGCACCCCAGAGACACCGCAGGAAGCCTGATTCACCTTCTCTGCAGACTCTGCTCAGCCCACCTGACAAGGAGACCCATCCCGCCCACCCGCTGCCCCCTGGGACTCACGCTCTGGTCATCGCCAACGCTCAGCATGTGGTTAGCGATGAAGCGCACACCATCCACTGCCTCCCGAAGGCCACAGCCACACGGGTCCCCGGGGTGCGCCAGGCCACCCGCGGGTGCAGGCTCCGCTCCAAAGGCCCCTGCCAAGCCCTGCACAGATGCACGGTTGACAAAGCAGGTGCAGGAGTCGGCCCCAGGTGCCTCACGGAAGAACAGGGCCCCTGCGCCCTGACGTTCACGCTGCTGTCGCCGCAGGCGCAGGCGCTGGCGGGCACAGCGGTGGCGCGGCTGCTGCATGAAGAGTAGCGCAGGCAGCTTCTCCAAGAACACGACCTTGACCCAGGGCGCCATGGTGTGCGTGGTGGGCGAGCGGTGGTGCACGTTGAGCACGCACACGCTGGTGACGATGGAGAAGGTGACCAGCACCATGGTGAACATGAGGTACTTGCCAACGAGCGGCACATCGAGCGAGGTGGGAGGCACAATCTTGGAGATGAGCAGCAGGAAGACCGTGAGCGCCAAGAGCACGGAGATGCACAGCGTCATCTTCTCGCCACAGTCCGATGGCAGGTAGAAGACGAGGATGGCCAGCGAGGTGATGAGCACGCAGGGGATGATGAGGTTGATGGTGTAGAAGAGTGGCTTGCGGCGAATGATGAAGTCGTAGGTGATGTCCACGTAGGTGGAATCGTCAGGGTTCTCGTTGCGCCGGCCTGGCAGCGCCACAATGTCCCACTCCCCGCTAGGCGTGAAGTCGTCCAGGCTGGCCACGTCGCTCTTGAGCACCAGGTCGATCTCAGTGCGGTCGTAGGTCCACGAGCGGAACTTCATGGTGCAGTTCTGCTGGTCAAATGGGAAGTGCTTGACTTCAATCTTGCAGGCGCTCTTGTAGATGGCAGGTGGCAGCCAGAAGATGCTGCCGTCATAGGAGACCACCGCGTTGGAGTAGAAGGACACCTCGTACATACCATCGGCACTGTCAAGGGAAGGGTAAGGTCAGCCGAGGCCTAAGTGGTTCCCGGTTCACACCCATCCACCCATGCCCAAGTGGGAGGAGATAAAAGGCAGGCGAGCTAGGAGGAGGACGCCAGGGTGGAGAGAAGCATCCGAGAGGGGGAGGGCTGAAGCAGGAGCTAGCAGCAAGGGAGAGGGGCCCTAGTCAGGAGACCTGTGCAGCCCCTCCAGGGTAGAAGAGAGGGCAAGGAGGGAGGGGACCTGCTTCTGACTTGTCTCATAGTGTGTAAGTCTGTTACTTTTCATAAGTGCGAGGAACTGAGACCAGAGTGAGGAGCTCCAAGCCATGGAGGGGGCCAAGGGCAGGTGGGAGTAGGATGTGGTCCCATTATCTGTGGGATCAGGTGGAGACAACCTAGAACCTGGAAGAGAAACTGGGACTTTGAGTCCTTTGATCCTGCCCAGATTTCCATGAAAGTCTTTTTTTAGTCATTTAGCCCTGAGGGCCGTGGATCTTACATCCTCACCACAGCTTCAAGTTCCTGGCAGTCCTAATTGGCGGGTCATGGCCTAAATCAACTTTACCTGGGTCTTCTGTCTGCCTGCAAATGCCCCTTCCTGCTCATAGCAAAGGTAATTTATCTGCCAGCAAGACATTTCCCCCCTGAGTGTTCCCATTGTTTCTCCCTAACTTTCCATTACCCCAAAGGCCACTCTTATTGTACAGGACCACATCTCGGAGCCAGATATGTTTAGAAGAAAGTCAAAGTTTCTTCATATTGTCAAACTTCTCAGCTTCCAAGTGAGGCGATAATCTTCCCACTCCTGGAAAAGGGGGGGGGGGACAGAGTTCGAGGTTAGGGACAAGCTGGAACCCATATGACTTGAAGAAGCCTTCAAACATAGCCTCCTTCCCAAAAATGAGTTCTTTGCCCACAAAGTATGGATCATATGATTTCTTTTCATTTAATTTGTACAATTGAGCCAAAGTGTTATGATCTACATTTTACAAGTGAGAAAATGAACCTAGGAACATTGAGTATGTTTAAAATAACAGAGCTAATGAATAACTGAACCAAGCTCAGTTATTTAGGACTCTAAGGTATATAGGTTTTCTCCTTCTATTGAAGAAACTGACAGGATGAAAACTACATAAACAAAAAAAGTACATAAAGAGGAGGAAAGGGAAGGCCACAGGCGTGGTGGGAAGAGCACTGACCTGGGTCAGCCAAACATTGGTGGTCATGATCTGCTCCCGCTCATGCTGCAGGGAAAGAGGGAAGCTTCTGAAGGGTCCCCTGCCATCCCCACCACAACCCACATCCCACCCTCATGGGACCCACAGAGAAGTAAACATTCTGGTGAGGCTGACTTTAGCCACTTGGCAGATAGCTTGGGACCCACACTCACCACACTGATGAGCTGTGCCAGTGACACCATGAGCTGCACTGTCACCAGCTCAGAGCCATTGGTGGCTGGACGAATAAGTTTGTTACAGTGGACGGGATCCAGGAGATGCTCCACTAGTCGCTCCTCTGTGTCTGTACCCCACACTCCTAGGCAAGGCAGGGACAGGAAGTGAGTAACAGAAGGGTTCACAAAGAAGCCACCTTCCCAGCAAGTGAGGTGTTCCATTATGTACAGCATTCTAGACTGTCACTTCCTACTGCTGTCTCTAAGGATGTTTTGAAGTGGTCATGTTTCCCCCTGGAGGTCCTGAATTAAGGATCCCATGGAGAAGTCTTTGTCTGTGACCAATAACTAAGAAGTTCAGACATGGCCAGACATGGTAGCACATGCCTATAATGGGGTGGCACATGCTTATAATCCCAGCACTTGGGAGACTGAGGGAGAAGGATTGCCATGAGTTCCAGGCCATCCTACGCTACATGCTGAGTTCAAGGGTACCCTGAGCTACACATTGAGGTTTTCTCTCTCTCTCTCTCTCTCTCTCTCTCTCTCTCTCTCTCTCTCTCTCTTTCTCTCTCTCTCTTTCTCTAAAAAAAGTTGAGACTAGCCTTATGGAGAGACTTCCCGATGAGAACCCACTCAAGGGCGGATGAAGCACTGACCTGGGTCAGCCAAACATTGTACAGGACCACATCTGGGAGCCAGATATGCTTAGAAGGGAGTCAAAGTTTTCATATTGTCAAACTCCTCAGGCTTCCAAGTGAGGCCTGCTCTTCTTCCAGAGTCCGCCAAGGAAGAACAGTTTGCATCCCACCACACACCTCTTCAGCCAGTATCTGTTAATGTGTATAGATATCACTGTGTGTCTCCCTCCACATGGGACTGTGCTCCTGACACCGTCCCCTTCCCTTGTGGGACCCAGGCCTGGGTAGAATGGTTGGGCAGCCTAAATCGTGGCTTCCGAAGCTGTGGTTGGGTTAGTCCCAAGCTCCATACCCATAGGAGTGCAGCCCGTGAGTGGCATGCAGGTGTGGAAATCTCCTTCCCTCACACCTAGCAGTCCGCTTCCATAACTGCACAAACATGCCCCTCCCCAGGCCTTTGGAGAGCTCCTTCTCTGTCCTCAGCCTGTCAGCTTCCCTTTCAAGTTTCCTGTCTTGTGGGACAAAGAGGACCGAAAAGTCTGTTCTCTTCGCTTTCTGCCTTATTCCCAGAGAATAACAAAGGAAGGAAATGATAGAGACCTTAGGGAGGGATGCGCTACCAGATATGTTGCTTGAGATAATGTGTCACCAAGAAATCCAGTGGCACCTCAGCTCTTGTCAGAACCAGCCCCCTGCCATCACAGAAAGCTTCCTCATCTACCCACACCCTCCTCACCACCACTGGCCAGGATTCCACTTCTCCCTAGCATCGCTTCTCAGGGTGGCTCCTCTCTCAGTTCAGTCTCTGGGTGCTCCCCGCCACATCATGGGTCTCCTGCCTACCCCTCAGCAGGCTTCCCCAGCCCTAGGGAATCCCTCCCTTGCACCTTCCGGCCTGGCTGGGTAAAGCAGAGCACAGCATCTTGGGCCATCGCCCAGGGTACCGTGACTAGCGGGACCTGGCCAGTGCCCGTCCTTACCTAGGAACAGCCCGAGGAGGCCCAAGCTGAGAAGCAGCGCCATGGGGCTGCAGCTCCCGGACATTCAGCCCGCATAGCACCAGCCTGAGCGGCCGGCGCGCGCTGTCCGTGGTGCTGAAGTCGCGCCCAGGTCTCGCTGCCAGGCCAGGTGGTGTCCAAAGCCTTGGTGCGCCTGTGCTGCCACACGGTGGTTCCTAGGGCGCAAGAAACTGACCGAGGGGAGGAACCAGTTTCTTTGCTACCCCGATGGAGCAAGCAGAGGCTTCTCTGGTTGCGCTTCCAGGGACTACAATTGGGCCGGGAGGGGGAGGAGTCTCCGCCCCGGAGGCGGAAGCGCCAGGCAGATCCCTGGGCAGGGTGGGGGCGGGTCCCGGGTGGGTTAGTCTTCCACTGCTCCTGCCCAGGTGGGGCGGGCGTGAGGCGCCCAAGGGCTGTCCACCAGGTGGGGGAGTTGCCAAGCCCAGAAGTTGAGGGAGACACAGGACATGAAACGGTCTGAAAAGGACTAGGAGGCTGGCAGGAAGGATGGTGCGGGTCAAGAGTGACACAATGAGAGGGCAAGAGACCAAGTTTCTGGGGATCCTGCTCTTTTCTCTCTTCCTGGGAAGCCTAAGAAACTGCTTTTTAGGCCGTTAGAGAAAGAAAAGTGGGGGGGGGGGGTATTGAGGGACAGGTTGTTAAAGAAAACAGCTTTGGAGTCTTGGAACAGAGCCCCCTCACCTGTCCCTACCTCCTCCTCCAAAATCTCTCTAAGAGCCCAGGGCCCCCCCGACCCACAATGGCTGAGGCAAGGAAGTGCAGACTCCTCCTGCATGAAGGTAACCTTGAAGGCCTTGAAGCGCGGGAAGATGAGCAGCCGCATGGAGGATCCTCTCTCACCGCATTTGCTTCCACTTCACTCTGTCTTCTGTGCTCCAGGAGATCAGGGGATCTTTTCACAGAGAAAGACAGAAGCCAGCACAAAGGACAGCAAAGATGAGAGACATGTGGAAGCTCAATGGCATCTTTGATCTTGAAAATCCTGAACTGCTGAGCCAATAAAGGCCTCTCTGGTTTTTTTTTTTAAGGTAGATTTGTTATCACTTTCAACCAAAAGATCCCTGACCAAAGTGAACTTATCACAGAGCAAGGCCATGTTTGTTCCTCTCGCCCCGCCTCCAATCTCATCTGGGCCAGTCTGCCCTCTCTCCATCCCTGTAATGTCTTTAAGATCCTTGAACATTTGAACCTTGCCATCCCCTATATTTATGAGGCTTTTAAACACAAGGTTCTCCTTGGCTCTTTTATCAATCATTTTCCCTCTAATCCCTTCTTGGAGCATTTGGCAGGTTTTAATTCTTGAAAGACACTATATCTCATCTGGGATAAAGTCAGACACTTGTAATTGATAGAATTCTGGCGCGGATGAAAAGATAAGCAGTATAAAATATAAATGACTTTTATTTTAAGAATGTGGGGAGAGACCCCCTCACCCTCCGGGGTCTGGCATTGTCTCAGGGGGCTGACATTCTCTCCTTTGGACACGTTGAGTGGGAGCATACATGTAGCTTAGGTTTGGGGTGGTGCCTACGGGGCATTAGTGATGCACAGGTAGCCCATTGGTATTCATTTCACGCTACAGATAAATTCTTAGGGGCAGAGAAGATATAGCTCAAGATAGAGCATCTTGTTCCCCTTCTACTGCTTTACCAGCTACACTGTACGGCCTAGGGCAAGACTGTTTCACTAAAATATAGTGTAAAGTACCCTCTAAAAGCGCGACTAGTGGCAATTTATTTAACATGTGCCCAGGTTTTGGAAATGATGGGAAGAAGCAGGACAAGTTCCAGAAGAGGTTTAGAGAAGAAAAATTGTCACACGCCTCATGGGGCACATGAGAGTGGGCATAGCACTACACCACCAGCTGAAGGGCATGCATGTCTAAAGGTGCAGTGATCTCTTAGCAAGGAAATCTTGGTGCCGATGAAAGGAGCAGAGAATAAAAGCCTTAAGAATAAAGGGAGGAACGTGTACAGCCTCTGCAAGCAGAGCGAGGGGCACAGTGAGAAGATGCACCTCCAACAATTTGTGTGTCTAGTGTATGTCAGGAACGGTAGAGGGCGTAATCCGGTCAAAAGGATTTAGTCCAGCTTTGAGGAGATCACAGTGTAGCTGCAAATTACTTCACAGTGTGGTGGCTGCCCTGGGAGAAATGTAGATGAGAGGCACAGGGGAGGGACAATTAACAGTGCCTGGGGGCATGGGGGGGATGGAGGTGAACATTGCCATTACAAAGAGAAGAAAGCTGTAAGCAAGGGACGCTTGACATTGCACAGTCCTGGGAGGACACGGCGCTTCTGGGTGTGCAGTGACGGAGGAGGCAAAAGGTGTTCTCCTAAGGAAGTTTCTTGGTGGAGTTGTGGCCTCTTTCTGGGTTGACACACAGAATAGGAAGGGGGGTTGCTTGCTTAAAGCTGTCACTGCTCCCCCATGCTCCTTCAGGCCAGTCGAAGCAACCAGCTCACCACGACCTCTACCCTTCTCCGGTCTTGCAGCTTTTACCTCGTTTTGTTCCAGCCTGCTAAGGAACAAGTCCTCAAGCACAGCCACCCACTGACCAAGGAGAGCTGCACCCCGCCCACCGTCCTGTCCCCAGAGTCCTTCATGCCTCCTGACTCCCAGGAGGGAAGAACAGGCCAGCACCACACAGGGCAGAAGGGGGCAGTGCTGAGGCAAAATAGTGATTACTTCAGCACTCTCATTACCTCTGACCAGCCTCTGGCTCTTCTGTCTCTGTTTCTGTCTCACTTTCATTTCTTTTTTTTTTTTTTTTTTTTTTTTTCTTCTTTTTGAAACATTGTCTCTCTATGCAGTCCAGGCAGGCAATGAGCTCACTATATAGCTGATGCTAGCCTCAAACTCATGGCAATCCTCCTGCCTTGGCCTCCCTAGTACTGAGATTAGTGGCATGCACCACCTCATCTGGCTTGACTTGCTTTGTTGAGACAGGGTCTCACTATGCAGCTCAGGCAGGCTTGAATTCACTATGTAGCTAAGGCTGGCTTCATACTCCTAACAACCTTCCTGCCTCAGCCTCCTGAGTGCTGCGATTACAGGCAGGTGCCACCATTTTTGGCATACAAATACATATGTTTCTGCTGGGTATGCAACTAAGACATACACTCTTGTTATTTTTAAAGGAGCATATAGTGATATAATTTTGTAACCTTCCTTTTCATTTACAAATTCTCAAACATCTCCTTACACGTAAATATTTTTTCATAATTAATTTTTCTGTCTTACTGTGTCATCCAGACTTATCCTTATTTTTTCTGTCAGACCACATTATAGTCAATTATATTTCACTCCAGTTCATCTATTACCATGCATTCTTGAGGGAAGAAACAGAAAATACAATTCAAGCTAAACTGAGCCACAGCTGTTGGGTAAAGAACTCCTCCTGTATGGCACAAGTTATGCCAGGAGCTTCCCATGAGGCCTGTATCTCCTTTATCGGCACGTCCCCAGCACCTACTGCAGCTCCTGGCAGAGAGCAAGTGCTAGGAACACATCTGTCAAGCCAGTGTCAGAGCACTGTGCTTCGGGGCCAAGTCAAAGAGAAAGCTGTGCGTTCTGCTCCACGTGAGTGCACCTGCTCACTCAGATAACACCTGACCTTTAGAGCAAAAGAAAATTCCTACAGCCCACTTTCCATTGAACAGCTGGAATGATCTGTAAAGTGTTAAATCCAATCACGCTATTTCCTGATTAAAATCCTCCAGTGGTTTCCCACCACACTTTGAATAAAACCTAAACAACTTCTGTGGTCTCCATGATCTAGCCCCCACCTTTTCTACTGACTTTGTCTCATATCCTGTCTCCCCACTTTCACTAGATTTAAGCTACACGAATCTTCTCTTTCTTAAAGCATTTATTGTCATGCAGTTTTATGCACTTAACATGGGTTCTCATAAAATCCTATCCATGACCTGCCAAAGTAGGCACTACCATGATCTCTACCTTATAGGTGTGAAAACTAAGGCCCACACAGGCCATGGATAACTTGCCCAGAGTCATGGCATGAATCTCGGGTGGAGCTGGGATTCAAAGTCCATGTTCTTAGCCAGTGTATCCTTAACTCCTTATTCTGGATCTCAGCCTTTGAGATTACTGCTACCCTGCCTCAGACAAACCTTCTGTTTCTCTCAGTCCTGCTTATTTAATAGAGCTCCCCTCAAATGCCACCTCCTTAGGAGGACCTTCCCTGACTACTGGACTTAACGTAACCCAAGTCACTCTCTCCATGTGGCCCTACCTTAATTCCTCACACTGACTTCAAGTCTTGGATATTCTTCTGGCTCCCTGCACATTTGACTTTTGTGTACTCCTTGCACTATGATGAAAGTGTCACGACAGCTTCTCTCATCTGTCAACCATTGCTTTGTATCCACACCTAGACAGGCACCTAACACATGGAAAGTCCCACTAATGCTCATCGAGTGCTTCTTGACTTCTGAGTAGTGACAGTAATCGGATTAATAGTAGGTTTAGCACTTGCTGTGCCATGGGCTGGGCACCAAGCACTCTGTTACTCCTTTATGTATCTCATCTCATCTTAGCTGGCACAATGACCACGTTGCAAGGTAGAGTGTCTTATTTACAGATAAGGATTCTAAGTTTTCAGAAAGTAAACATCTAAAAAAGCAGCTAAGCTCAAATCCAAGTCTACTTTGGTCTGACTCCCCAGTCCATGCTCTTCCCCAGCACTCGTGCTGCCCTTGCTGGTCTCATTCAGAGGCTGCATCAGCTCTCATGAGTGCCCTTGGCTGCTCTCTGTTCTGAGCTCAGAAGGCAAAGCCCACCAGATGGTGCACATCTCTCCCTGCTTTCATGTGCTGTTTCCCCTCCCAACTCCTATTTCCCACAGACTCTGCTCTCCTTTGACAGGTCTCATTCTCTGTCAGGCTCCTGTTATAGTTTCTCAGGCTTCAAAGCTTCCAAAAATTGGTAATGTTTTTAATCTTCCTTGATTGTAAAATAAGTGCAAATTCATACAAATGGCTTTGAATGCCTACTGTTGTAGTCAGGGTTTACAAAGGAAAAGTTTTAATATAGTATAAATAATGTATAGGTTTATTTTATAGTATTCAAAGAAGGGCTAGGGATTTAGCTCAATGGCATAAGCTCTTGTAATTGTGAGGTCGTGAGTTTGATCCCTTACAAAATGTAAGAAAGAAAACAAGATTACAATATTCCAAGAGTCAAATGCAAAAGAGTGCAGGAGATCTGTCCACACAGGAGACTCAAAGAATCCAGCCGAGGGCCTATATCCCACAGCAATGTCCTGCATAATTCCATCTGAAGATCTAGATCCCAAGTCAACATCCTACACGAGTCCAGCCAGAGGTCTAGAACCCATGACGATGTCTCATGCAAGTCTGTATCAAGGATCTGAGCTAGGAACGCCCAAAGGTCAGTGGTGGAAGCTAGAAAGTCTGTGCCAGCAGGCTGAGGGATCTGCACTGATGCCAGGAAGCAATGCGCAGGGTAAGGAGCAGAGCTCCCCTCAAAAGAACTGCAGCCATCCTCAGTGACAATGAGACTAGCAAGTTCATAACAGGAAAACCAGCACAACAGGTTTCTCTAGGAGATTCAACAGCACAACATCTTCCCTAACTGTTGTGTTGGCAACAATCCTCAGGTGGGCCTTCCACACCCAGCACCACGGTGACTCAGTTCAGTTGACCATTAGCTAGTCCATCACACCTGCCAAGACCTAGCCCTTGCCTGCCTGCCTGACCTGACTTCACTCTCTGCCTTACTGTAGATGGCCTTGTTACATTCCTTCAGCTTGCCATGGTCCTATCTCAAACCCTTGTGTTTGCCACCCCTGCCCAGAATGTCACTGCTTTCTCTTCCCACCAACAGTTATGCTCACACTTCAGAGCTCAGTGAGTCACTTGTTCGGGAACACCTCTTCAGGTCCCTAATCATGCATCCTTTGGGGCATTCACCACACCTGCACTTGCCAGATGGAGTATGCAACTATACACAGCATGTCTTGGTTTTCTCCTGGGTTGAGCACACAGAAAATGTGAGGATGAGACCACTCATTTCAGGCTACATCCCCCGTGCCTCACATATTAGGTGCTCAGTAAAATTTGTCCCTTTTCTCCCATATTTAGTGAGTCACTGGGTTTTGTAGACTTCAGATTTACCACATTAATTTCACCCCCAATAGAATAGAAGCTCCAAGAAAGTCGAGGTTTTAGTCATTGTTTCCTTAGCACCAGAGAATTGATTAAATGAATATATGCACCACTTCTTTCCCATTTCTACCCTTTACATTTCAGGTGGACACCCCACTTATGTCCAGTTATTTCAGATACAATGCACACAGGTTTCTAGGTGTCAAAGGACTCTCCCAGCTAGAGCTGAGATGCCAGATGGGCCATAAAGAGAAGACATGGAATGCTTGGAGAATCTGTGCAATATCCTGAGATAAGCTCAACTTGTTGTCTTCCAGTTAAATGCTCCATAAGAGATAAATTCCAGGATCTGCTGGATTTCTGGGTAAGGGGAACAGTCGAGTAATATGTGAAAAGCTCTTGAGAAAACAAGAAGGAGGCAGAGAGGGGTGAAAGGCACTGGGCGAAGATCCAGGAGCTCTGCTTACTACCTGTGTATCTTAGAGCATTGACTTAGTCACTTTCCTTGGTGCAGGGACAAAATACCTGATACCTGCAACTAGGAAGAGAAGTTTGTTTCGGCTCACAGTTTAGGAAGTTTCAGTCCATTTCAAAGGTTTAAACATGGAAATGGTACAGTGAAGTGCCCAAGAGGAAGCTGCTCATATCATACAATGGCCAGGAAGCTGAGGGAGAGTGGAGGAGACTGGGAGGGAGATATACACTTCCCCACTCCCAGTGGCACACCTCCTCTGACCAGACCCCACCTCCTAACAGCATGTTCCCCTTACTATCCTGATTTAATCACCCACTAAAAACCTACCGATGAGTACGTGAGGCCTTCAGCTAACATTCTTAGTCTAAACCATAGCATTCTGCCCCAGGTCCCCAAAACACGGATGTGCATTTAGTCTACCCTTGAGAGCTGCCAAAGGGCAAACTTTAGAATCTGTATTTCCAGGTCCAGCACCCACAGTAAAGATGTAAACTCCACACTGCTTGGGCAGTGCCATGCCTATGGCATTGCTGGTCACAGACCACATGTCTCTCTCTTGGGCTTTTTCATGTCTTGAATTCTATGTTCCTGGCTACCCCAGTGTCCTGGGGTCTACCCTGTTCTTCCACCTCTCTACTCACAGCTTCATATGCTGCCCTCTCAGGAACAGGCCTAGCCTCTCAGGCCTTCTTCCAAAATCTGAGTGGAAGCCCCCATGGCTGCACAACTCTGACACTCTGCATCCCCATAAGACCAGTGTCACATGGATGACACCAGGGTCTGCCACCAGCTACAGCAGCAGGCAGACTCCCCTTAGATCATGGCCGCAGAACCCAGTGATTTCCTGGGAATCACTGTGAACTGAATCCTGGGGGACCAATTCTCCAGATGCTCTCCTCTAGCACAGTGCCCCAGGACTCTCTTTCATAAAGCAAAGTCTTTAATGTTTGTACCCTTGGTCCTTTGAAGGGTGGAGTCTTGCTAATATCCTCAAGGCATCTTTATTATTGTCCTGCTAATGTTTTCAGTACCCATGTTCTCCTCAGCAGAACTCTACAGGCCCCAACTTTACAAATGCTTGCCTTCTGGCCACTAGCAATATTTTTGGTCATTCCTCTTTCAAGGAGGAGCTCTGCTTCTTGGTCTTTCTTCTCACAGTAGATATGGGTAAAATCCACTAGCAGTTCTCAGGCACAATCCTAACCCTGGGCTGTCTTGAACTTTCCTCCAACATAATAGTCTTCAGCCCTTAATCTTTTTCCACAACATTTCAGGATATGAACAAAATATAAACAAATTTTCTGCCAGAGTATAACACACATGTTCTTGAGCCCAGTTGCCAATGGAGTCCTTGTCACCAAGGACTAAGTCTAAATGTGGTCTTTATCATCTGCATTTCTATTCACACTTCTATGAGCATTTTGGTCTTCTAAACTCTGACTAGAATCTCCCATCAAGTTCAGCTCACAACATTTTAGAGCTTCTCTAGCCACCCTCTTCAAACCTTTCCAAACTCCTCCAAAAGTCATTTTCAAAAGCTTCTAAAACACATGGCCAAGTACAGTCATGACAACTACTCCTGGTACCAATATCTATCTACTTCCTTATCCCGGAGATACAACATCTGACACCCAAAATTTAAAAGGAGAGATTTATTCTGGCTCTTGGTTGTTAAGAGGATTCAGTCTGTAGTTAGCAGGTTCCAAAGTAGGAAGACACAATTGAAGTCTGAGAGAGAAAAGCTGTTCACTTCGTGACCACCAGGAGGAGAAGGCAGAGACAGACACAGAAGGAGAGAGGAGGGACTTGGACAGAAATAAGCCCTTCCAGGTCATGTTACCAGTGACTCCTCCACCTCCAATAGTACATTGAGTCGTGAACTCATCCATGGGATACTCCATTGATGAACACAGCACCCTCATGAGCCAGTCATCCTTTTAAAGCCCTACCTCTGAACACACAAGGTCTTTGAGGGGACATTATATAAACCCTAACAACCACTTTTTCCTCACTTGTAAAACACGGATACACATATATATCTTGCAACATTGTTGGAAGTTTAAAAATACTTGGGGAATATCCTGGCTCAGGAAGTGTTCAACGGGAATTCTTACCATAGCCTTTTGTGCTACTGGCTTGGACCTTCAAAGGGGACACATAGTTAACTGTTCCGGCAACCCAGGCAAGATAAAACAGTCCCCAAGAGGACTAGGAGCATGCAATCTCTTTAAATAACAAACTTTGCCAATGAAGACGTGCAAATGCCATGGAATTGATGAGTTATTCTGTGAGGAAACAAGGTACACATCTTCCAACAAGGGATTACTAATTTGAGTCCAGATGAAAGAGAATGATATGGCCAGTAGCTCAAGTTCCAAGTTAACTTTGCAGAACTCAACAGGCCCAACCATGGGCTGACACCTGCCCTTGAAACAGGAAAGACCAGCTCTGGATTTCTGGAATCTTGGCTAAATTTGTCCTTTGTAATACTGCCACCTAGCGACAGGCTAGAAGTCCTGCTACTCACTCCCGATAGCTGCGATGTTAACTCTTCAGGCTTGGTATGGGGAATTAAATCTGCCGGAGTCTGTCTGCTTCTGACAAGTTAATGGGTTTTTTGATTCTGTACAGGAAATCCATACAGTCCCTCTCCAACTTCATCCAGACCAAGATAGGTGATGAGGATCTGAAAAGCGCCAAAGGTCTGTTACTGACTAGCCCTTAGGCACAACTAACCAGACACCTAAACTCGAAACTTTTAATTTCCTCGCATCAAATCCTTGCGAGTAAGCCATATGTGTACCATCTTCCTTAAAGACTTTTACAATCATGTACACTCAGGCTCAGCGGGAAAGTGGTTAACCCAAGGTCGCAAGCGAAGCAGGAGCCAGGAAGTGAATCTAAGCCTCTGTACCAGGGTTCCTAGCTCCTTTCCGACTACACGCCCCTCTTTCATTGGAGACTGCATGCCAACGGAGGGCAGAGGCCACACACCCTGTGCAAGAGACAGCGTGGTCCACGCGCAGGGTGAAACCCATATAGCTGTAACTGCACTCGTTTCTTCTAGGCCCACCAGAAGCTCCGCAGACTCTCAGCTGTCCGGAGGCGGAGAAACAAGGACCAAGAGCAGGAAGCAGAGTCCCGCGCGGAGAGCCCCTGGGAGCACGAGGCGCCGGGTCATGTGACAGGGGAGCTCTGCGGAGGGTCGGAGGTGCGCATGCTCGTATGACGTACATAAGTACGCACGCAGACGCTCATAGAGGCGAATCCGCAGCTCTGGGTCACGTGTGAAGGGAGCCAGGCGAGAACAAGGGGGCGGGAAGGACTGAGAGGCCACGTGCAAAGGGCCAGAGCAGGCAGGTCACGTGAGAGAACGGAGGCGGGGCCACTGAGGAGGCGGGGCGCGTGGCTTCCGGCGGGGGGGGTGCCAGCGAGTGGGGGGGGGCCGTCCCGGAGGTGGCGGCGGCGCCATCTTGGCGAAGGGGGGATCAGGAAGTGAGGACCGCGGCGGCGGCGGCGGCGGAGCCCGGAGCGGAGGCCGGAGGCTCCCGGCCCGCCGGCCCCGGAGCGGAGCGGAGCGGAGGATGCAGCAGCCGCAGCCGCAGGGGCAGCAGCAGCCGGGGCCGGGGCAGCAGCTGGGGGGCCAGGGGGCGGCACCGGGGGCCGGGGGCGGCCCGGGTGGGGGCCCGGGGCCGGGGCCCTGTCTGAGGCGGGAGCTGAAGCTGCTCGAGTCCATCTTCCACCGCGGCCACGAGCGCTTCCGCATTGCCAGCGCCTGCCTGGACGAGCTCAGCTGCGAGTTCCTGCTAGCTGGGGCCGGAGGGGCAGGGGCCGGGGCCGCGCCCGGACCGCATCTCACCCCTCGGGGGTCAGTGCCTGGGGATCCCGTCCGCATCCATTGCAACATCACGGTGAGGACCTTCGCGTGCGCCTGTGGTGGTGGTAGGGAGGGTGTTTGTCGGGGAGTTGGGAGCTCACCCCATACAGCTTTTTGCTGTCGAAAGACTTGGGAGGGGAGGCCGAAGCCCCTCCCGGGGTATAGTTCGTTCTCCAGGTTACAGTTGCTTTTGCAGTTTGAGGTTCTCCCATGCCTTCAGAGTCTACTGTTGACACCAGGTAGCGAGGGACATCTCGACATATGGCTTGTCTACTGCCCTTTCCAGGAACTCACCCACGTCTTAAGGTTCACAATGTTGGTGCCTTCGGGCTTCTTCCCCACAATTTTATCTTGCTACTCAAAAGTGCTCCTTCACTACATTCTAATTACATGATTGGAGCCCTTTGCATTGACCCCAACCGGAAGGACCTAGCGTGAAACTCTGCATATTTTGGTGATGACCATTCTCAATAGTTCCTTTGACTTAGGGTGTTACCACCTGTGGGTTTTCTGCCCGTGCATTCCTTGTGCAGACCCTCTTTGCACTCTGAATTTTACCAAGTGGTTGTTTGCAGTTCACTGACCTCTTTTAGGTTTCCTTTTATTCTGGTGTAACTTCAAACTCTTCCTCAGCTAGTGGTAGATCTACCACTACTCTCCCCCTTTATGGATTATTCAGCTGCCCAGGTTGTTGCCATTACTAGTAAAGGTAGTAAATGTGGGTACAGGCTGCCACATTTGTTCTGAGCAGTAACAATTCATATCTCACCCTAAGTACTGTATACCAGATAAGAAGGCACTGTGCATGTGTCCTGTCCTGATTTATTCTATCTTCAGAAAGTATTGGCTTTTTTTTTTTTTTTTGGTGCTGGGAATTAGAACTCAATGACCTCGAGTTTGCCAAGCAGGGCTTAACGCCGCTGAGCTAAACCCCCAGCCCCTTGAGAAGGATTGGGTTTGGGCAATTGGGAATGTCTGGTACTGCAAGGTGTAGCATGTACACCGGTTGGTGTTATTTGCTGTGATGGTCTTCCTGCTGGAACAGTAGCTAGAGAGCTAGTAGACAGTTCTTTGTCCAAACAGGCAAACTAAAATGGGAGCAAATGGGAATAGTCTGGGGAAAGGCTGACTTGTGACTTTGGTGGCATTTGGGGGCCTGGATTTAGTTGAAATGGTGGGGTTTTGTTTTGTTTTGTTTTTTGAAAAAGTTTCACTGTGCAGTTCAAGTTGGCCTTGAGCTCACTTTGTGGCTCAGGCTGGTCTCCAAGTTGCAGCAATCCTCCTGCCTCAGCCTCCTGCCTCAGTGCAGGGATTATAGGTGTGTGCCACCACATCCAACTGACATGGTGGTTTCTATCCTTTTCTCAGTTAAACGAGATCACGATTTAATTGAATGGTGCCCCACCAAAACTCATGTGTCCCATTTCTCTTTTTTTATCCTCTCCTCCCTAGAGAAGTTACCATAGAAAGACTAGGAATGATTTAGTCAGGTGAAGACCCAAGAATTTTTTATATTTTCCTCTAGCATGGGGGGGGTAGAGCTGTGACAGAGCTAAGATGTCAGGAGCAGTGGATAATGCTAACCTTAGCAAGTTTGGAAATCTCAGGGTCTAATTTATTCTTTAGTCAAATTTCTGATTCCTCCAGGGTAAGATTTGTCCCATCTAGCTGCCCTTTGTGTTGCCAAAGGGCATCTACTGTCTTTGTCTAAGGCAAAAAGTTAGTTTACAGGGTCCTCAGCTAGATTCCCTTGTGACCCCTATAAAGGAGACTTGGTCTGAACTGGCCCCTTTGGTCTTGGCAGGGGGAGTCTGGTCAAGTTTTTTGGCATCCTGGCTCAGGAATGCTGGGAATGTCAGCAGCGTAGGCTTCTTCCAGCCTGCCATGTGGAACCCTACAGCCCACACTGGACTGAGAAGGTGGCAGGTTCCCAAGAGAGAGATGGGGACAACTGATTTTTTGAGGGGCTCTATTGAGAACAGTGTGGGGAGAGCTTTCCTTTCTTCTTTCATTTCTGGAGACACAGTTTCATTTTTGTACCTCTTTTTCTGGTGTCGTACAGTCTTTGTGGGCCACCCTCCCACATCAGTGTGATCTTTTCATCCCAATTCTGGAGTTTGGAAAGCAGAGGGATTGGAGGACTCTGAGGTAGATGTAGGAAAAACTTTACACCTCGAATGCATTAGATGAGGTGTCCATCTAGCAGTTTGGCATACTACTTTCCCTGGTTTTTATTCTGGAGGGAAGGAAAAGTTCCAGGTTGTTTCCTGGAAAAGGTCCTCCCAGGGACAGGGTCTCTCCCTGTCTAGGATTAGTTGGAAAGCTGCTTGGTTAGATACTGACCTGCTAAGCGGGGCTTTTACAAGTGTGTAGGGCTTAGGGATAGACAAGCAGAGGGCCGGCAAAATGTGCCCTTTCCCAAGATTGTCCATTTTGACTGCTCTCCCCACTCTTTCCCTTCAGGAGTCATACCCTGCTGTGCCCCCGATCTGGTCGGTGGAGTCTGATGACCCTAACTTGGCTGCTGTCTTGGAGAGACTGGTGGACATAAAGAAGGGGAATACTCTGGTGAGGGGACCATGGGATAGGAGCACACACATTCCTATGAGACCATGTCACATGCACCCCGTTAAAGGGAAAGGTTTCTGGAAAGAGGGTGGTACTGAAAGCTGGACCTCTGGGGCAGGCTGCTTGGGGGAGTGTTTACTGAAACCAGAGGCAGATTCCTGTAGTGGCCCCAGGATGGGTTCACCAGGAGACTCATTTCCAGAGCTACACAGTCCATTTGGTTTAGAGAACTAGGTACCAATTTAGAAATGGAGCTAAGAGCTCCTCCATGCACCCATCCAGATTGGAGTGGGGAAGGAGAATTTGATATCTCTGGTTGCCACCGCAGCTCTTACAGCATCTGAAGAGGATCATCTCTGACCTGTGTAAACTCTACAATCTCCCTCAGCATCCGGATGTGGAGATGCTGGATCAGCCCTTGCCAGCAGAGCAGGTAAGCAGCTGAGGGGCATTGGACCCTTTGTACAGAATTGTCTTATGGAGAGCACTCAGTAAATACTTGTTTATTGAAACAGATATCCAGTTGCTTCCCCCCACCCCCACCTGCTTCCTGACACACGTGTGTGAATGTCCCAGCTTCTTTCTTCTCCAGATGGAAACCTAGCTGAACGGAACACGAGCAGCTTCATCTCTGTCAAAACCCACTTTCAGGCATATCCCTCAGGTTGAGAGGGAAGATTTTTGCCATTGTCTTAGTAGTAGCAGTGGGTAGCCACTGGGGACCCAGATCTCTTGTTTAGAACCAAGAGTGCAGTGTCAGTGTAGAAAAGACCAAGTAAAAAGGGTTCTTAGGAAAGTTAAACTGGGGTTTATGAGATGGATGTTAGGAACAGCCGTTTTTCATCCTCTTAGTCTTTGGCACAGGGCAGGAGGAGATTAATGGGCTGGTAGGTAAGTCATTCCCTGGGCTCTTACATCCACTCAGGTCTGGTTGGCAGGGAGATGGCAGCATCATGAGCAAGTGCCCAGCCTCCAGACCTGGCGGCTCAGGGGAGTAGGTCAGAGGCTTGCCTTCCAGCCAGCCTTTGGAACTCTAATCTTCCCTTCCTTACAGTGCACACAGGAGGAAGTGTCTTCAGAAGATGAAGATGAGGAGATGCCTGAGGTAGGCTTCTGCCAGAGGGGCCATTGACAGGAAGCTCTTGGTGTCAGTGGCATTGACAGCCGCTCTAAACAAGCTGTGCTCTAGAACCAGGGAGGGAAAGATGCAAGAAGAATGTAGACCAATTTACTGGCATATAGTAGCAGCCAGTGTGGTAGAGGAGACAGGAAACTCACATCCAACTCTGAAAATAGGTACAGATCTGCTTGAACCAAATAAAAGTTTGACAAATTAATCTCAGACAGCTTTAAAGTTTTAACTGACCTGAGTTTGCATCCTGCTTACCTTAAATACTTCATTGTTATACATTATGAATGTTAAATGAGTTACCTAATACGTTGAAAACATGTTCTATAAAATACAGCATAATGGTTTAGAGTTTGAGCTTCACGTCCAGATAGAATTTAAGTCTTAGCTCCACTAAGAGTTCTGACTTTGGGCATGACAACTGACCCCGATAGATCTTAGCTTCCTCAGCAGTAAGTGGAGATAACAGAATAATGATATAGCAGTTTGAAGAACAAAATGAACTAGTGTGTGTAGCATCTAGTATAGACCCTAATGTGATAAGCATTCAGTCAGTAATAGCTGCTGATGTAATAGGTTGGTGTGTCCTGCCAGAGTGAGGATCACTCTGATCACTTTGTTTGAATTCGTGTCCCAGGTTCTATAGCTTTGTAAGAATTTTAAGACCTGTGCAAGGCTGATAATGCATGACACCCACTCCTCCTAGGCAGTGGACAGCCTTGTGTGCTATACTCCCAGCGTCTGATTTAAAAAAAAAACCAAACCCACCCTAATTCTGTTCTCAACCTAACATTTCCTTTTCTAAATTTCCTTTCTCATTTTTATGTTGGTGTTGGGTACCTCTGATTCAGGCCCAGTGTTTATAAAGAGATGATTTATGATCCTTTTCCTTTAGACCTGGGCCCAGAGGACTTCTGGGTACAATAGTTTTACCTGGTGAAACATGAGTTTTAAGTCACAATGTCAGACCAGAGTCATTCTGCTAGGAATTAGGGAAGAGTTTCTGCTTCCAGAGGAGAATTTCAGAAACAGAGTGGGGTCATCTTGGGGAAGAAAAGGCTGAGTTCCTTCCTGTAGCTCTGCTGCCATAGTTTGAGAACTAAAAAGAGAACAAATTTACTTTGTTGTTTGGATTGTGGAGCAAATGGGAACTTTTCCAGGAACAGGGAGGGTATCACGTTGATAAGACAGTACCTGACCTTGTGGCTCCAGGCCAGATGGACCAAGAAAGTGACAGTCGTTACCCACAAGCTGTACTGTGTCTTTCCTCCTGTTCCACTTCCACCCCACACTTGCTGCAGGACACAGAAGACCTAGATCACTATGAAATGAAAGAGGAAGAGCCAGCCGAGGGCAAGAAATCTGAAGATGATGGCATCGGAAAAGAAAACTTGGCCATCCTTGAGAAAATTAAAAAGAACCAGAGGCAAGATTACTTAAATGTACGTGCCTTGCAGCAAGAGGCTGGGCAAAGGGGTTGACTGGCGGGCACTGGCTGGGAAGTGGTAGGCCCATCAGATACCAGGCTAGAGAGCTGCTCAGCTCTGGTGTGTCTAACCCCTCTAAATCCTGGGGGAGCTGCTAGACTGATTCTGTGGTCTAGCATTTCTGTTTCCAGACCACACAACTGAAAAATGTTGTATCTCCCTTGCAGGGTGCAGTGTCTGGCTCGGTGCAGGCCACTGACCGGCTGATGAAGGAGCTCAGGGATATATACCGATCACAGAGTTTCAAAGGTGGTAAGTTTGCCCTAGTGAGGGGCCTGGACAGGAGTTTGTCATCAAGGATGTGATATAGTAGTGACAAGAACAAGGGATTGTGGGACACAAAAATGCTTAGGAACATTTCAGGCGAAGGATGGAATTCCTCAAGCCAGTGGGCTTGGCTTGGATATGTGTTTGTCTGAAGCACATGTCAAGCCTTTGACCATTTTCTTTTCCATTGAGAGACGGATTTCTGCATGTGCACCACTTGCCACCTGGACTGTCCTAACATTTTGCTTTCCTCATTTCAGGAAACTATGCAGTTGAACTCGTGAATGACAGTCTATATGATTGGAATGTCAAACTCCTCAAGTGAGTGCAAACTCAAGGGGTTAAGCAGCAGTATAAGTGGAATGATTCTGGATAGATCCTCAGGGCAGTCCCATGCAGCCTGTTGGTTGCAGGGTCCCAGGAGCCAGTGTGTGCAGTGGTGTGTGCATCTGCTGCCAGTTTGGGGAGCAGGTACCCTTAGGCTCCTGAGCCATGAAGAGGAGTCTGATCCCAGGCTTGTTAACTTTGTAGAGTTGACCAGGACAGCGCTTTGCACAATGATCTCCAGATCCTCAAAGAGAAGGAAGGCGCAGACTTCATCCTACTTAACTTCTCTTTTAAAGTAAGACTTTCCCCTCCTGCTCCTCCCTCCCTGACCTGGCTGTGCCTGCCTGCCTGATGTCCTGTGTGGATATTGCCTCCTTCCCTGATTGTTTTCTCTCCCTCTCAGGATAACTTTCCCTTTGACCCACCGTTCGTCAGGGTTGTGTCTCCAGTCCTCTCCGGAGGGTGAGTGGCTGGGCCAGGGGAACAGGGTAGTTCTTGAGGCAGAGGGTGAAGAAGAAACTCAGGGCTCCTACCAGGCACAGCTCACTAACCTTTCTGTGCAGGTATGTTCTGGGTGGAGGTGCCATCTGCATGGAACTTCTTACCAAGCAGGTGAGGCTGTCTCCTACGGCTGGCTGGACTGGCCTAGCCTGGCTGGGGTGGGGCTGGCTGAGCTCCACCTTGTTGGACTCCGGGCATAGTGCGGCCCTCTCCTTCTTCCAGGCAGCTGGGGGCTGTTCTGGGATAAGGGCAAGGGCCCTTCTGTAGAGGCCCCTCATCAGCCTGGAGGACAAGGAAAAGGTTTCTCCGGAAGCTCTCTCCTGACTTTCTTTCCTTGTTCCTCCCGCCCCTCAGGGCTGGAGCAGTGCCTACTCCATAGAGTCTGTGATCATGCAGATCAGTGCCACACTGGTGAAGGGGAAAGCACGAGTGCAGTTTGGAGCCAACAAAGTAAGGATCCTGGGGCCAGTGGAGTGAACTGGAGCCCAGTATAGTCTGGGCCACTAAAGTAGTCCAAGGCTGCCTTTAGGGGACTAAGAAGATAAAGTTCCTGAGCTGGCAGCATTGGAGGAAAGGGTCTAGGGCAGCCACAGTGGAAAAGGAGCAGACCATTGCATGCCCCAGGGAGCATCTTCAGACAAGCAGGTGGCCAGGTCTGCAAAGGGGATGCTTTTAGATTAGTCAGGGGGACCTCCCAGGCAAAGCAAGCACTCAGGGGCACCAGAGCACTAAGCTGGGAATTGGGTGGGATTCCTGGGTCTCAGGTAGTCAAGCCACAGCTGGCTGTGACCTCATCTGGTGACTTCCCTCCCCAGTCTCAGTACAGTCTGACGAGAGCACAGCAGTCCTACAAGTCCTTGGTGCAGATCCACGAAAAAAATGGTGAGGCTGGAGCTGGGTCCCAGAGGAGCCAAACTCATAGCAGGTCCTGGGTTTCACTCTAGCCGAATAAAGAGAGCCCCTTTGCTCTCTGAATCTTACTGCCCATTCACCCCACACTGCCCAGCCCTCCAGAGTCAACCTGGGGTTGACACCCCAGCTCCTCTCTAGAGAAGCACCAGTGGTGGTGCTGCCCGCTTCCTGACCAGCCTTGAAAAGGCTGTCCACCTCTCCCATCACCTCAGGTTGGACTCCCCATTCTCCCTTTCCTTTCAGCCTGCAGGTGGGAAGTCTGCTTCCCCACACCTCTACATCTTGCCAGGCAGCCTCCTAGGATCTTGCTTGTGGCCCTGGAGATGTCTGTGGGGATCGGGACAGGAGGGTGGTCCTTGCCTGTACCTTACTCTTCTGTGTCTCTGTAGGCTGGTACACACCCCCAAAGGAAGATGGCTAACCCTGGAGTCGCCCCATCCTCCTCCCCCAGGCACCACTGGACCAATTACCTTTGAATGCTGTATTTGGATCTCACGCTGCCTCTGTGGTTCCCTCCCTCATTTTTCCTGGACGTGATAGCTCTGCCTATTGCAGGACAATGATGGCTATTCTAAACGCTAAGGAAAAAAATAATAAAACACAAACTGTTTCAAGTACTCAAGACTGACTACAGACCAACCAACCACCTTGCTGGAACCCTTGCTAGCCGGCATTCTTATAAAGAAACTCTCAAGCCTCCTTATATTGCTGGAAACTCAGCTGTGCTCCAGACTAGAGCCTCCTTACCTATGCTATGGATTTTTAATTTATTTTCTCCTATTTCATGTACACTGCTTTTTTTGGTTACAGTGTATGATGGATGTGTATGAAAAAAAATGTATCTTTGGGGAAACAATTACAGTTTGTTAATTTGAAGATGCTGGTCTTGACTCATCTTTATTTTTATTCCCATGTCCCATCCCATCCCATCCCCTAACAGCTTAGGAGATAGGGGCAGGTACCAGGTCCACTACGCTCAGTACTCCTCGAAGGCCAGAGAACGTGGAACTCTTCCCGAAAGCCTCCGGAGCAGCCAACACTTGCCTTGGAGCACAGAACCTGGCCTGCCGCATGACTAGTCAGCTGAAATGATGGTTTTGATTCTTGGGACCACTTTTTACTTCTAGTCTCAGACTGCTTTCAGATTTCTAAGAAAAAATATGGAGGTTCAAGAGGCTGCTTCGTAGAATTCCTTTTACATGGTTGAGTGGGGCTGAAGCCAGCCAAGTACAAGTGTGACCCACTAATTGCAGCTGCATGCTGTGTGGCCATAGCCCCTGCTTCCCTGGCCAAGCTCCCTGCTTCTGTCCCTCCTGGAAATGGTTCTGACTAGCACTGAATGGTGCTGGTCGGTCAGCTCTGATGGCCTTCCTCGTCTTACTTCAGTTGGTTCTGTGAGAAAATGAGTGCAGTTCTGACCTAAGTTCCTTGGTTGGAGAATTCTGGGTTCTTTGAAGCCAGTGCTGTAAGGTGTATCCTCTTGGCAGTGCTTGGCTCTCACAGAGGTGGTCAGCCACACTCACGTCCTTACCCTGGGCTTGGGGAACTGCTGAGGTGCTAAGATGGAACCAGTGGTACTGTATGCGGGCACCTGCTGTGACTGTAATGTGGGAGCTGCCTGCCTCCTACTGAGGAAGCTTGTTTTGGGGCCAGGTAGTTCTTAGGACAGCTCTGTCTACAGCTGTGATAAAGCCTGGAATGAGAGAGAGGTCGGCACAGATAAGGGAAGACATCAGGCAGGAAGCTCGGGCCTGGGACAGCTGCCTCCTACGCGTAGGAGGCCCAGGAGCTCTGTGAGCCTGGAACATGGCAGTCTTGGTCATTCCCACTGCCCCACCTCAACCCGGGCCATCCACGTCCCCTCTCCCGAGGAATGTTAGAAACATCTTGCTGCTTTCAGTGGACGGGTGCTCTGCAGTGCCACACTGCTGCTGCCATTGCCTGCTCTCACCTGACTGGGGTGCTAATAGATGCTGCAGCGCGAGGGGATGCAGGGGTATTCATTCCGCAGAGCTGAAATCCAGTCTCCAGGGCCTCTGTGGCTTCCTTCTGAACTTGCACCAGCCCTGCCTGGCTGGAATGTAGATTGTTGTTTTTAGTAATGTGTACTGTGAGCTGTCCTCTGTATAATGTATTTTGTAATGTATTTTTCTCATCTACCAAAGGATGAAACAAATAAAGTTATTTAAATAGTTTCGCTGTAATAAATTTATTTAAGAAATGAAGATTTGGGCTGGGGATTTAGCTCAGTGGCAATAAGCGCCTGCCTTGCAAGCAGGCAGTCGTGAGTTAGATCCCTGGTACTGATAAAAAAAAAAAAATGAAGATTCATGTTTCATTTGATATAAATGTCAGCTGCAGTGAAGTGTGCTATATCAATTAAGAAACCCTCCATTACTCTTGGCCCCTTTTGACATTAAACTTAAGGTTTTCATAAAGTTATTAGATATTTAAAAGAATTGGGTGTAGTGGTTCATGCCTATAATCTTGGCACTCAGGAGGCTGAGGCAGGAGGATCACTGAGTTCAAGTCTAGCCTGAACTACATAGCAAGATCCTGCCTCAACAAACAAAAGTATCATACACGAGTTTCTTTCCAGTAGGAAGGTAAGGAGAATTGAGATGCTTGTTTACATTCTCACCTCCTACATCAAGTGCATTTGGGTCCTTGGCAATTTGTGTGGCCCCCACCCAGTTTTGGAAGGCAGGACAGAGATGGGAGGGAGAACCCAACATCCAAGAGCTACGCCAGCATTCTCTACCCAGCTGACAGCCTCACTGCTTGGAGGTTCTCTTCCTGATTCTATGTGGGACACCTGTAAAATAGGCAGTTGACTCCTTCATCCCCCAAGGTCAGCCAGGGCAGCATCTGTCTCTGCACTGGGGTGCAAAGAGATACAGAAAAAACAGCCTGGCTGCCTCAGGCTTTCATCCAAAGGAAAGGAAGCTTCCTAGGTTTGCTTCAAATGTATCTATTCAAATCAGGGTGCTGAAGACAAAGGCTTCACTCATTTTTGACAGGTGAGCTGGAGGTAAAGGCAAAATGGAAATCAAATCAAGCAAGGCTGCTCTGGTCTCTGGCTTCCAAGGTCTTGTGAGCAAAGGAGTAGACGAGGGCAGAGCCCATAGACAGGAGACAATGGCCAGGTGCACCTCATTACTTTAGCCTTCAAAGTTCAGGGTATGCAGCTGGAAGAGCAAGAGGTGGTTCCGCGGGAGAAGCCCCACCCCACTGGTCAGCAGCACCCGTGCCCTCTGTATGCCAGGTAAGTCTGCACAGTCCCGGACCCGGAAGCACCCCGGGGGATGGGCACAGGACAGTGACCTCAGCTTTCCTCTCGACAAGTCAGTGAATACCCTGACAGGAAATGCAATGAAACCTTAGTGCCCAGTGCTGGGGCAGAAGAGGAAAGAGGTGGGGACACGGGGAAAATAAGTGCAGGCCAGCTCCCTGACAAGTCTGCTGGTTCCTGCAAACTCCCGGCCAGCAGAAAAAGAAGAGAGGATAAAAACTGAGAAGATGAGGATTGAGGGACAAACTTATTAAGGGAGGAGGCATCATTTGTGTGTGTGTGTGTGTGTGTGTGTGTGTGTGTGTGTGTGCTTTGAGACAAGGTTTCACTGCACAGTTCAAGTTGGCCTTGAACTCACTTTGTAGCCTGGCTGACCTTGAACTCAAGGCAATCCTTCTGCCTCAGCTTCTTGAGTGCTCAGATTATAGGCATGTATCACCATGGCTGGCTGTTATTGTTAAAATAATTAGAGAATCCATTTTATATTTCTCTAATGGGAATTTTTTAAAAAAAATTTTGAGACAGGTCTTCCCTACACAGTTCAAACTGGCCTTAAACTCACTACATAGCCCAGGCTGGTCTTGAACTCTGGGTGATCTTTCTGCCTCAGCCTCTTGAGTGCTGGATTACAAGTGTGCACCACCATGCCTGGCTCTAATGGGAAATTCTGCAGACAGAAAATTGTCTTTATCTGACTCGGTTTTGCCTGGAGAGATGGTGAAAAGCAGAGGGCTTCGCACCGTAAGTGAGCCATGTCCTATGCTGGATCAAGGCAGGGCAGGAAGCCAGCCGCAATCCTTTTCTCTCCCAGAGGCTTTCCCCATTTCTGGCCCTCCTGCTGAAGCCCCCAATCCAGGGCTGTCTGTAGGCGAGACAGGGCTGGTTAAGTCAGACCTAGGTTCTCCCCAGCCATGCCTTCTTCATGCTGTGAAGTGGAAGGACCGTTTACTCCTCTGAGCTTTCCTTTCCTCATTCACAAAGGGAGGAAGACTGTCCAAGTCCACTCAGGAGATGAGCGTCCCCAGAGGCCACAGCTGTGTTGGGCACCCTGGCACTCCTAGCTGTGGACTGTCTCCCTAGACTGAGCAGCCAGGCTGTCCGCATGCAGTGATCGTAGTGTCCTCTGGATGGTGCAGTGACCACTGGGAACAGAGCTGCCAGCTTCCCAGGGAGGATTCTTTCCCCTCCAACTCCCTGAGTGTGTGTGTGTGGTGTATGTGCACACGCGCGTGTACATATGCCCTCACCTCCACTGCTCCTGACTCCTCAGAGCACCCTTTCCTCCTTCCACTTAACCCATTTTTCAGAAGGGACCTCTCCATTTCCCTGATATAGAAACTGGGGCCCAGGGAATATCCAGGTGTAAAGGAAGAGCACACCTTGGTCCTGAGCCCAATGCTTAGTCTCTATCTCTGGTTTTCAAATTCTAATTTTCTTGTAAGTGAAGCATTCTCTCATAAAATCTTAAACAAAATTCAAAGCACATGAAACAGACGTCTCCAGGGGGTAGAGCTAGGACACAGCGCAGTGTGAAGGCTCTGGGTTCAAACCCAGTACTGCCACCAGACATGGTCCCTGCTCCCCGGCACATCATTTTTTTTTTTTATTTTTTTTTTTTTTTTTTGTCTTTTTCGTTTTTATCGGTACCAGGGATTAAACTCACGACTACCTGCTTGCAAGGCAGGTGCTTATGCCGCTGAGCTAAATCCCCAGCCTCATTCTCCGTCTTGACACTCATTATCTGGCATTTTCTTATATGTCTTCCCACAGGAACATGAGCATTCCAAGAAAAAGAGTCACATCTGTCTTCTAATAATTACCTTGATGGCTAAGGCAACTCTAGGGCCTAGAAAGTGCCTGGGACATATTAAGTTCTCAGTAAACATCTGCAAAGTGAAGGGATGAAAGAAAGGAAATAAATGAAACAAGAATGACCTGGGGAAAATTCTTACCTCTCTAAACCTCAGTTTCCCCTTCTGTACCGTCAGTGGCACTTGCCTTAATGTGAGAATTTAGGTGAGCAAGTAAATATCTGTTCAGGACATGGCATGAGGAAGGCGCTTAAAAACATAGGAAACTGGGCAGAGGTGCACACCTATAATCCCAGCCTCTGGGAGGCTGAGGCAGGAGGATCACAAGTTCAAACCCAGTTTAGTGCTTAGTGAGACACCGTCTCAAGATAAAATAAAATAGGTTGGAGATGTAGCTCAGTGCAAAATCACTGGGCTTAATCCCTAACACTGCAAGAAAAGAAGAAAAAGAAGGTGAAGAAGAGGAAGACAAAGAGGAGAGGGAGTGGGAAGGAGAAGCATGGTGGAGGATTTAAAGGTGTGGGTGCTGGCATGTGCCTGTCTTTAATCTGGGTTCCAGAACTGAACAGCTACTCAGCTTTAGGTGAGTGGCTTCATGTTCACATCTGCAGAATGGCAGGCCAGTGGCACACACTCCGGAATGAGACTGCAGAGTGACACAGTTAAGCCAGTACTCACAGAGATGCCAGAAGCCTGCCATGTGCCCCCTCTGTGGCCCCGCTTCCCTGCAACTGGTCACAGCTGCTGCAATACCTTGTCTCCCTCCCACCAAGCACACAAGGCACTTTTTTAGTTAGACTCCCCTAAAATATAACTCTAAATACTGACCAAGGACTAAAGTCAGCTGCAGTTTCAAACCAAGAATAGTTATTAACATAGAAACACATTTTAAGCCATTTTGACCTAATTATTACTCTCTAATGATTTAAGAAATAGGTAGAGCAAGTCCAGCTTGACTATTAAATAAGTTTTAGGGGAAGGCCTGCATCCTACAGCAGGCAGCTCATCCCATGTCTTGGTTACTTTTCTCTCACTGAGACAAAATACCTGACACCTAAAATTAAGGAAGGAAAGGTTTAGCTCATAGTTCTGGCTCCAAGGCAGGGTGGCAGGGCAGAAGAGCAACCATTCACAGCAATGGGAGAAGCAAAAGCAACAAGAGCAAAAGGGAGGAGCTTGAGCAAAGACTCCTTCTGTCCCTTACACTGTGTAGCCTGCCCACCCTAAGTGGGTGTAACACTCAAGCTATAATCCCAACAGTTGATCGTGAATCAATCACAAACTCTAGAAGCTGCCTCCATGACCACATGAGGTTTGAGGGGTCATCCAGACACAAACCATAACACGCCACAAGCCTCAGTCTCAGAATGGTCTGCAACACAAGAGCAGCCCCATGTGTATATCGGAGATCGAGGCAGTCTCCCAGTCACTGTCAAACTGATTTTAAATTCTGTTGTTGGTGACAACACAGTAATCCTTGTATCCAGATCAATCACCAGATGTTAATCATTCCTGCAGTTTGTTCTATGATACTTCTACCAGCTGGTCAAGCATTCTCAGAGCTCCTCCTGCCCCAGAACCATGAGGTCCCTGAACCCTGGGCCAGAATGCCAGGGCACCAGAAGTTGGTGACCATCAGGTCCCCAGCTCCCACCTGGAAGATCTTGTATGACACTCAGTGGAGACACACAGTTCCTATCTGTTCACGACTACCTCCACTGGGGAATGTCACGTTCACCATTTGAAACTTCCCTACTTTCCTCTTGTGCTTTGAGCAGCCAAGTAACAACCCTGCCTTCTCCCCATGTACCCCACATGACAAAGATGAACAGCACAGGTGTTGTTCTCAGGGAGCGCCCACCTAGTCACTCCACAAACGAAATTCTGCATTCCTGAAGCTCAGGCTGTGGGGACTGCAGGCCCTGAGGACACAGAGGAATGACCCTGAGTGGTGATGAGTGATGAAGACACATGGGTGGGAAGAAGGATGGTGGGTCTGGTGACCAGTATCTCAGGAGGGTCCTGAGGAAGGGGCAGCTGGACAGACACCTGAAGGAAGTGATGCGGGACACCCCGGGGAGCCCACGGCTTTTCACCGGGGCACATCCCCAGCCCTTTTTTACTTTTTATTTTGAGACAGGGTCTCGCTACACTGCTAGATTTCCCAGGCTGGGCTCTAACTCAGTCTAACCTACCTGCCAGAGTGCTGGGGTTCCAGGCCCATCAGAGATGGACAAAATCAGAAAGAGTTCCCATCCAGCCGAAGTGTTTCTATCTGTAGTAGTGTAACTGCTGCACATGTTTGTCCAAATTCATCTAACTGGGTGTTTAAAATCAGTTCCAGTAAACACACTTCAACAAGTACACTTACTACTTCAATAAAGGTGATCTCAAAAAGTGTGTTGGTTAAACCGGGTTGCGCTGCTCAGACTCCTCAGTGTTCTCACCAGGTGAGACAGTCATGTGTTACCTTGACTACTATATAACCTTTTCTTTAGGAATTAATGATTTTCCCCCTTCCATTCACCTGGGTTTCTCTGCACTGTCGGCTGTTTCCCATAATCTGTAAGGGCTTTTCCTAACACGTCTCTCTCCATATTCCATGGCTCCTCCTGCCGCCAGCCCGCCTGGAGTCTCACAGGGTCAGGCTTCGCCCTGAGTGCTGAAGTACTTCCTGCAGTTAATTTGGGGAGCCCCTCCCTCCATGGCTGGGTTACCATCTCCTCTCATATGGCTTCATTTCATCAGAACACATTCCTTCCTAGATTCCTGAGAACAAACACACAGTGCATACATTTTCTGAGACTCAATTCTTCTGGACACGTCAATTCTTCATTGACTCGATTGAGGTGAAAATATTTTTGTTTTTTGTTTTGGGGTATTTTTTTGAGACACAGTCTTGCTATGTAGTTCAGGCTGGGCTTAAAGTCACTCTGTAGCCCAGGTCGGCCTCGAACTCAACGTGATCCTCCTGTCTTCACCTCCCAAGTGCTGGGATTACAGCTGTGTACCACCTTGCTCGGCTATGTATTTATTTAGCACTAGGGATTGAACCTAGGGCCTTTGCACTGAGCTATGTCCCCAGCCCTTTTTTTCTGAGATGAGGTCCAACTACATCATTGAATTTTCCTACCTGACCTCGAACTTTTGATCTTCCTGGCTCAGCCTCCCAGAGTGCTGGGATTACAGGTGTGCACCACCATGCCCATTTTGAACATTATATTCTTGAAGAAGTCAGTAATTCCACCCAATTCTTTACCCTTCAAAGTGGATTATCTTTCTGAAGCTTTATCCCCCATGCAGTACTAAAATATTTCTGTAATTGCCACAAGCCAGAGCTGGCACTAACAAGGATCCCCTACCACCTAGAGAACTCAAGGGTCTTGGATGTCTACAGTCACCTGGCAATAACAGGGAAGTGCCCACTTCTGAAGCAGTGTCAGAGAAAGCCAGCCGGGGTAGGAGACTTAAACGAAGATCAAAGTCCTGAGTTTCCTAACACAGAACATGTCCAGGTTCCTATTAAAACTCATTCTTCACACCAAGAACCAGGAAGCCAGGGAGTGGTACACGCGTCTGATCCCAGCAGTCTGGAGTCTGAGGCAAGAGGGTCGCTAGTTCAAGCTCAACCTGGACAATTTGGTGACGTGGCAAGACGAGGTCCTGAGTTTGATGCCAGGGCCAAAAAAAAAAAAAAAAAAAGACCCAGATATCATACATACAACCAAAGTTTTAAGAAATGTTGTGACTATATGCTTGAAGTACACAATGATTACATTCATTATGAGGAGCTGATATATATGTATAACACATCTTAATTCTTTTTATGGCAACCATGATAAAACACCTCAACAGGCAGTTACAAACACCCTTAAATGAAAAATTAACTCTCAGTGAAGTTAAAGTCTTAGCCAGAGAGAGGGAGACACAGAGGAGGTTTTTATTTTATTTTTAAATTTTATTTTATTGAGACAGGCTCTGGCTGTATAGTTCAGGCTGAACTTGAATTCACTGTGTACCCCAGGCTGGCCTCATATTCACAGTGAGCCTCCTGCCTTAGCCTCCCAAGTGCTGGGATTACAGGCATGCACCACCAGGCCCAGCAAGAAAAAGAATTTTAAAAACAGAAAAAGTTCTTTTCAAAATATGTCAATCAGGGTGCAACAATGGTACATCCATTGCACACTGTCATCCCCAAATCATTCACCCAGAGCACAAGACATTTGTGTTCCATTGTCCAGACAGCACAAATCTTTCTCTTCAGTGAACCCAAAGACATCCATAGTAGAACTATGTTAACTATTTTCATATACATACACATACACTTCACATATACACATATACGTATCTTGTAAAAACAAAAAATTTAAAACTGAAAAACAAATCAAAATAAAAAGTCCTGCCAGGCATGGTGATGCACACCTGTAATCCCAGCACTCGGGAAGCCGAGGGAAGTAGCACCTTTCTCCTCAGCAGGAAAACAATTTGGACCGCAGTGGAGGCTTCTGAGAAGCCCAGTGGGCCACACGGCTGTTCGAGGTCCCAGAGGCTGAAAGGAGACAGCAGTGAAGGGGAAGCAAGATATTCTCCAGTGGAGGAAACAGACTGTCCCCAGCAGAGAAGGGTCAAAGAATCTCTCTAAACCGGAACTGGTATGCTTGGAACCCGAGACAGAAGAAAAAAGGGGCAATACAATAGGCTTTCCTTCTCTTAGTCTGACAGTTGAAGCCAAAATCTTAACACTTCCCGATGTGATTCTAAACATACATAAGGTAAACACTTAGTTTTAATTGCAATTATATTAAAAATAGAAAAGGGTGAAGGGCTAGAAAGGGAAGTAAGGTCCTCCATACTTCTGACTGATAAAACCAACAAGACTATGAATTTATAACATCTAACAGCAACCAGTGAAAAAGGTATAAAAAGAGATACGCTCTAAATCAGGCGTGGCAGCACGCACCTGTAGTCTCTGCACTTCGGAGGCGGAGGCAGAGTATCTCCCAGAGTTCAAGACCAGCCTGGGCTACACAGTGAGTTCAAGGCCAGCCTGAACTACATAATAAAATCTTGTCTCAAAAACCAAAGAAAGAAAGAGATACACTTTAAAGCACTAAAAGATAAATTAAACCAACTTCTAAAAAATGTTCAAGTAAGCCTGAGGGGAAAAAGAAACAAAGAAACAGAAGACCAGGAAATAGAAACTGTTGTATTTTCATGTCAAATGTATCAATGGCCATATCCTGGCTGAGATTTGTTTTGCAAGATGTTCCCATGGGGGGTGCCTGGGTGGGAGTGTCCAGCGCCTCTCTGTGCTGTTGCCTAGCTATCAGAAGGGAATTTTCTCAGCCAGCCAGCAGTGGAAATGGGATCAGCCAGGACAAAGTTTGCCAAGCCCTCTCCTGAATTGTTAAGTTATATTGTTGCAAATGTTGTCTTGCACTTTTGAGAAAGCTTGAATTTAGCCTCCTGTATGTTAAGTTTCTAAGAAGAGATACCTCTCCTGCTACAGCTTTCTATGGAGGTGGGAATCGAACCCAGGGCCTCACATCTAGTAGGAAAGTATGCCACCCGCCACCCGAAGGTGCTTATCACCTTTTCTTTTTCAGTTAACTTTTGCTTCAGCAAACCCTCTCCTTTGAAAACATGAAGACATTCTTCTGTGTCGTTTCTCCTCTTCTCTCTCCCTCCTCTTCTCCTTCTTTTTGGCAATGGGAATCAAAGCACAAGGGTGCTTTGTCTCTGTACTACATTCCTGCCCCATCCTCTTTTTTTTTTTCCTTTTTGTTTCTTTCTTTTTTATACAGGGTCTTGCTAAATTGTTCAGGAGGGCCTTGATCTCCTAGACTGCGGACATGTCCCTCTATGCCTGGCTTCTAAAATTTCTTAACCCTTGCTTCTCACATTTAAGACAGTCATCCATCTAGAACTCGTTATTGGACATAAGTCACAGGAGGGGTAGAATTTTCTATTTTTCTATATAAATAAGATCAATTTATTGCAGTGTTCATTCCTTCTCCAAGTCCAGCTGAACAGTAGGGCTTTTTGTATATTTGTGAGCCTCTTTTGAAGTAGTCGATTACATTTTACTGGTCAACCCTGGGTCAATCTTGTATTGTCTTCTAGTGAGGCCAGACCACCATCTTCCTCTGCAGGAAGAGGTGTCTTAAATACCCCCAGGATTTTGGTCTTGCATACGAACTTTAGAATCAGGCTGGCCAGCTGTGGACAAGCCCTCTGGAAATTCTGCTGGAACTGTCCTCAATCTATAGGTCAGCTTGGAGAAAAATGGCTGAGCTCATCGCATCCTCCTACCCATGAACTTTGTGTGCTTTTTACCTATTTATTTTGGGTATTCCTTGAAGGCTTTCTGTAGAGTTCAATTTCCCCAAATGTACCAAGCTTACCTTTTGCTGGAATTATTCCTGGACAACTTTTCTTTTTAAATACTCTAATAAAAAGCATATTTTTAAAATTACTTTTTTGTTGTTTGCCTGTGGTGACCAGAACTGCAGTTGATTCTAATACGCCTGATCTCACACACCCAGCTAACTTGTTAGCTGTTACAGATACTTCTAATTACTTGGAGATTTCTTTTTCTATGTCAGGATATCTATGTCCATAGATAATGACAGGTTTCTCTCTCCTAGACTTTTACTTTTTGTTTGTTTTGTTTTTTGAGACAGGGCCTTGTTATGTAGTTCAGGCTAGCCTCGAACTTGTGGTGATCCTCCAGCCTCGGCCTGTCAAATGCTAAATGCTGGGATTAGGGACTTTTATTTTTAAATCATAAATTGTGATTGAGTTTTTTTAATGCTTTTGATAAGTTTTTTAAAGGACCATTTTTTATTCTTTGTTAATTTAAAAAAAACTCATAGTTTTTCCAATATTAAACTATTATTATACTTCTTGAAAAAACCCTAACCTATTACTTTCACTGTTCAGCACTGTGCCTGTCCAAAGTGCTTAACTGACAGAAGGATGAGAACAGGGCACTAGAATCCCTCCCTGGGCTGATTCCAGTCCATCCCGCTCTGTGCCAGCCTTGTTCCCTGACCTTGAGATGTATTCTCTTCCCTCCCTGCTGACAGAGCCCTAAGCCTAACAGCAATGCACCCATCTTTAAAAATGACACCTCCAGCCTCTTTGCCCATAAGCTGAGGAGTCACAGGAATGCCAGTGAGATGCAAGCAGAACTGTGCTCAGGGCTTCTGAGCACATGCCTTTGGAAAAACAGGGCTTCCGCCCTTTTCCCTGCTGGGAGCTCCTGATAACATGGCGGAACCCCGACCCATCCCCTGACTTCTTCTTCTGGGAAAAAAATGAACAGCTAACGTGCTCAGGCCACTAATGTCAAGTCTGCTGCTCGTGTGGCCTCCTTTGCTGTGCTCATCAGTCTGGGGCCTTCCTTCCTTGTCCACAAAGCGGGCACCGTACCCCCTTAACCTCTCTCTATCTCATGTTGGGCAAGATTCATTTTCCTACCAGGAAAAAACCAGTGACTTTAGGACGAGCCTGAACTACATGGTGAAGCCTTACATCAAAAAACCAAAACTAAATAAATAAAAAAAATTTTTTTAAAAAGGGGGAAATAGCATCAGCCTGGTTTTCAGGGGCAATAAATCTGAGGGTGGTATAATCAGAAAACAGCAAGCACATCAGCAAAACTAAGCCCCAGCCTCAGACTTCCAAACCAGGGCTGGACCTGGAAGGTGGTGCTGGCTGCTGAGCCAGAAGGTTAAATATGGAAAGGGGGTTTCCCAACGTCACTTTGCCAGATCCCAGTAGGTGTGGATCTGGGAGCTGTAGGGCTGGTCAGCAAAATGGACAAAGGAAAGGAGTTGCTTCCCAAAGCAAACAAAACGGGAACAGTCATCACTGTTCGCAGCCATTGCGGATGCTGTGGACATGGAGAGGGTAGAAGGTAGTGAATTTCCTATGAGAGTTTAAAAGAGAAAGAGAGACAATGACATAATTTAGAGTCCCAGTCAGCTAAGCTGCCCTCCCTGTCACACACATGCAGTGAGAAACTATGGCATGTTGTGGGGGCCAGGTTTGCACTAAGTGTGGTAAACACAGAAACAGACAGGAAACATGTCAGTAATTCTGCCTTCCGCAGAGAGATCCAGAGAAAGTGACCAATGCACAGCCTAGTTCTTACAGGGAGATAAAGTTCCCCGACAGCTGGAGCATGCATTGTGGGCACAGCACCCAGAGCTGGGGGAAGAGGTGATCTGGTGGCCCCAAGCAGAGGGTGCCCCTCGTGCATGTCCGCAGCACTGTGCCCTGGCCTCCCTGCCCAGGGCCAGGCTTGCCTTCCCTGTCCTTCTTCGACAGCCCACTCTTCCCACCTGCCCACTGGTTATGTCCCCTGGTCACTGCCGTGTCCTACCCTGCCCTGCTCTGAGAAAACGTCTTGACACCCTGATCCCTTTTGAGCTACACCCTATTTTTTCTCTTTTCTGCCAAACTTGTAGAAAGAGCCGTTTCCACCCAATGCTTCCATTTCCTCCCCACCCACTCCCTCCTGACTGCCTGTCGCTTGCCCCTGCCACACACTGAAGGAGCCTTCCTGAAGGTCGCAGACTCACCCCAGGCCCCGTGGCTTCCCTCCAGGCCACCGTCCTGCCTCCTTGACAGCTTTGACATTCCCAACGCAGTCAAAAGCTTTCTTGGCAGGAAAACTACTTGGGACAAACGTACTCCTTCTTTCTACCAATTCAAAGTCACTTTGTTGGTGAAGGAAAAGAAAAATGCTTTATGTATAACTCATTTTTCTTGGACTTCCTGTTTACATTACATTTAATTCAAATTTTCTAAATTGCTTTACTTTTATATATTTAATGTTCATTAAACCCAAATCTACAAAACACAGAACAGCAAGCAGCATTGCTTAGTATTTTCGGTGTATGGAATACAATCCTAGACCTTATTCTTCTTGGTCTTCATAACCAGCCTATGTCAGGCACACTGTTACTGTGCTCAGTACACAGAGGACCAAAGTGGCTAAGAGACTTCAATAACGTGACACAGCCAATTTAGGGTTCTGATTTCAAATCTTACATTTCCCCCATTACATTATGAAAAGCCAGGATTTAGTCTCAGGCTTTATCACTATTTTTAAAAATAGGTAATTATTTAATAAAAGTTTTGTACCTTCTATAGCAGGCATTGAGAAACTGTAATCTTGGGCCAAATCCAGCCTAATGCCTTTATATATATAAATAAAATATTATTGAAACACAGCCATGAACAGTCATTGACTTGTATCTATGGGCCCCTTCATTCTGCACTGGCGGAGCTGAGTATTTGCAATACAGCCACCCTGCAAAGCATAAAATATTTGCTCCCTGACCCTTCACAGAAGTTTGCCAACACTTGTTCTATAGCAATGGTTCTCAGTTCTGGCTGCGGACAAGCCTTAGCTCAAAAGTTTCTTTTGTTACGTTTTAAACTAACAATGAATTGCTTAGTCCACTCCAAATAAACCAAAATCTGAATCCTGAGGACTGTGACTAAAGCATCAATACTTTTTTTTATAGCTTCCCAAATGATTTTAATGTATACTCAGGGGCAAGCACTGCTGCTTGCCTTGTAAATAACCCACAACTCGGTATGCCAGAAACCCAGGAGGTTAAGGCAGGAGGATCACAAGTCTGAGTCCAACCTAGGCAACTCAGCATGACCCTGTCTTAAAAATACAAACAAAAAGGGCTGGGGATGTAGCTTAGTGGTATCAACATTGCCTGTCATGCATGGGGCCCTGAGTTCAGTCCCGGTACCATAAAGGGGAAAAATCAGCAAATCCTGGAAGCCATGGTTTTCAGAAAATATGCTTGAATATGAAAGAAGAATTCCCTCCACTCAACACAAATACGAATACCAAGACCATCATGGCCATTCAGTAACGGGAGGCCTCGCCAGAGAGGCCTGCCCGGTACCCATAGCCATCTTGAAAACCCAAAAGCAAGCCCAAATATGACTTTCTTTTCCTGATGCTCTTTAATAGTTTAACTTGTTTGCTTATAATTTTTAATCAGTTACAGATTTGATGAGAAGTTTGGTTCCTTAAGCTAAAACTGCCTCCTGCCTTGTAGAAATTCTTATGCCTCATTTTTAAAAATGTATTGTAAAATAAAAATTTATTACAATTTGTTAAGGTTTTTAATTACAAAAATATTAAATGTTTATTATAGAAACATTTTTTAAATACAGATAAGCAAAATAGGAATATCATCCATCATCCTACCACCAAACCATGAGCATGACCCACCTACTATAAAGATCATGGGTTCGGGGTGTCTTCTGGCTTATAATCCATTTTCCTTATGGTGCATCCCTTTCACCCTGCAACCATTTCATGTAAAAGATCTACAGCCTGCTGTTAATTACCCCAACCGACTTCATGCTCGGTAAGTTCAGATCCATTAGATCAGCAGCAGTTTAGCAGCCGGACACCCCCAGGCAGTAGTCAGGACGAGGAACTCTCCCTGCTGGTGATGGTGCAGGTTGCACCCTCTCCTGGCCAAGCTGTGTGCCCTTGAGGCCCTGATGTCCCACACCCAGATACAGGCCCTGGAGATACTCGTACACGCATGCACACAGAGCTGTGTAACTCAGCTTCACTGAGACTGCTGGAGAGAGCAAACACAGAAAATTTCACTGGACCACATGAAATTCACATTGTTTTGCAGATAAAAATGATCTAATACCAATAATTACAAGTGGTACACCTAAGTATTAGAGCATCAGCCGTGGTAGATTCACAGAGTGGATCACACAACAGCTAAACTTGCTGACTAGAGCCATGTGTGTTTACATGGCTGTTTTTAGTTTTGTTTTTGATTTTTGAGACAGGGTCTCGCTATGTAGTTCAGACTGGCCTTGAACTCATTATGTAGCTTAGCCTGGTCTTGAACTCCCAGAAATCCTCCTGCCTCAGCCTCTCAAATGCTGGGATTACAGGTGTGCGACGCCACCTCTGGCTACTTGGCTATTTTTAAAAACCGGTGAATGGTAAAAACAGACAAGCACATGAATAACAGAAGGACCCGCAGCTTCCTGCCTGTCACCTCAGCCCTCTCCTTCCCAGGGCACACTTATCCCTTGTCCCTGCCCACTCTGACCTCCCCATCTCTCTTGCTCATAGGGCTAACTCCCCAGAAACCTCACCACCGCACCCCAGGGCTGGGCCCTGCGGAACCCTGCCACTGTCCCCACTGCAAACCTGGCTCTGCCCAACCCTCCCTTCACTCTGCCTCTCGCCGGGCCCTGGCTCTGCTGCGCTCTAGCCAGCTTAGGCAGCAGGGCTGTCACTGTGACCTGTGTCAGGTCCTCCCCGGTGTTCCCATGACCTGCTCCTATCACCAGTCCCCGCTCCCCAGAAGAACTGCACACACTTGCTGAGCCTCCTTTCCGCCCTGCTGCGGAAGACCTCTTGTCTCACTGAGAAAAGGGGAGTCAAATGGGGACTTCTGCCTCTTTGGCCACCATTCCTCCTTGCGGAAGCCCTGTCGTCCCCCCCACCCCTCTTGGCCCTTACCCTGACTTCCTTGATCATTTACCAGCTCAACTCCTCACCCTTCATGCCACTTACTCATCACACGCCTAGGCTACAAACTATTTCAGGCGCAGCAAAGGGTAGACAGGGGAGAGGGTCTTGGACCATTTTGGTCTAGGCTGCAGTCCAATTCTAGTTCTGCAAATAAAGCCAAAAGAAATTGGAAGAGAGAGAGAGAGAGACAGAGAGAGAGAGAGAGAGAGAGAGAGAGAGTCTTCCCTTCTTGGGAAAGACAAGTAGTAAGAGGCATAGGTGATGTGCGTGATGCGCTCCACAGTGCTCAGTGCTGAGGATGGGAAGAGTGGGGCTGCAGTCTGGGGACATGAACCTGGAGGATCCTCCAAGGCGGGAAGCAGAGGGCACAGCAGGGACAAAGGCCCTGTGGCAGGTGGGAGGTACAGCCAGTGTCTGGTGGGGGGAATCCAGGAGAGGTGCTCCAATCCCTGCTCTTCCTAAGTGAGGGAGTCATCGAAGGCTCTGGGAGGGGGTGACAGGCTCTGCTTATACTTCAGAGCATCATGCGAGCTGCTGCATCACAGCTGGATTGACAGGGGAGAGGCTGCAAAAGAACTAAGTGAGGAAGCCCTGCCAGTCACTTATGCAACAGAGGAGGTGGCCCAGTCTGGGAGAGAGCAGTGGGCAGCATGGGAAGTGGCCACATCCCAGACAGAAAACAGTCTAAGCCACGGGGAGTAGGGATGACAGCGAGTCCTCACCCAGCTTCAACTGCCACCGCCCGGTGCCTTACGTCTCCGGCTCCTCCTCATCCGTGGAGCATGGCCAGGCAGACTCTCAGGTACTCTAGGGTCATTCCCTCCCCACGGACTTCAGCAGGAGCCTCAAAGCAGGTCCCGGTTCACAACCAGGACAGTGGGTGGCGATCTCTCATCAATTAGTGGGCAAATTCCATCACCTCAAAAATATCTTACTGTGGCTGTTTGGCCCCATTTAGGATCTAAACAAGTCTACTTACTCTTCCGAAATATCGTTTCTTCTACGCCTCTTCTACATCTCCTTAAATCTCTCTCGGATCTCTTATTTCCACTTTTCCATGACTCTGACTTGTTATGAAAACCGGCTTAGTTGTCCTAAAAACCAGAGTACCTTTTTTTTTGGCTCTCCTGTCTCTTCACGATAGCCTCCCCTGTGCGATGGGGGTGTGCCTGTGTGTTCCTCTTTCCTACTTTTATTTGGCCCAAACTTGCTCTGCAGAGCCTGTCCCCACCCATCCTCAAGAAGTGTACAACTGCCTCCAAAACAAAGCAAGTACCACCTTTTCATGGCAGCACTAACTCCGCCTTCCACTTTCTGTATTTCTTTTAGACTAGGAATCCGCCATGCTCACCTCGGCAGCATGCATACTAAACCAGAAAGAAGCTAGAAACTCACGCCTGCAATCTTAGCACTCTGGGTGGCCGAGGCAGGAGAACTGTGAGTGTGAGCCCACTCTGGGCAGCTGATAAAGACCCTGTCTCAAAATTAAAAAGGGCTCTGTATAAAGGCCCCGGGTTCAATCCCCAGAACCAAAAGAAAAAAAGAAAAAGAAATTAACCATAAAACTCAATTACAGATAGGAGTTTTTAAATGTGAGCGGTGACTTTTTTGTTTTGGTTTGGTTTGATTGTTGTTTTCGCTAGAATAAAGATGGGGTGGCCCTGCTGCAGGGAGCTTAGGTGTGACTCTTTCAGTCACAATGAAACTAATTAGCAAGTTCAAATGATGACAACCTGTCCCCTCCATCAAAAAACTGCCCATCAGTTTTTATTGTTGTTTTATTTTTGCTTTGTTGTTGTTCATCATTTGAAACAGGGTCTCTCTACGTAGTTCAGGCTGGATTTGAACTCACTTTGTAGCCAAGGCTGGCCTTAAACTCGAAGTGATCCTCCTGCCTCAGGCTCCCAGATGCTGGAATTACAGGCATGCACCACCATGCCTGACTTTCAGAAGGTTTTATTTCTCCCTTCTTCAGCTATCACAATAATTATTGCTTTTTGAAACTCACTGGTGAGTTTTAATAAAATATACTTAGGCCCCCCCTTTATTTGGTACCTGGAATCAAACTCAGGACCTTGCATTTGCCAGGCAGCCACTTATGCCACTGAGCTAGGTCCCTGGCACTTATTTAATATATTTAATGCTCAAATTATCCTATCTTTGGCCTGTGGGACCTTCTCTTTCTTGTGCTTGTGTCTCTGGAAACTTTAAAACAAATAAAAGTATAGAAAAGAGTATTACAAATCCTTCTGCATCTGTCACTTAGCCTCAACTATTTTCAATGCACAGCTACAGGCTCAGATCATCAGCTCTGCCCTCTGCCCAGGCCCTTCTGGAGTAATCTGAACATTTTGGCTTCCTCTGTGAACAGTGCACAAAACTCCCAAGAAACAGGCATCACCCTGCTTCACCCCATCCTGTCCGTTGGCTTCTTCTTACAGGAGCACTCCAGACCCAGACCCAGAAGCAGCTGTTTCTCTGGAAGGCCAGTTTTTCTCTTATCTTGTGAATTTTTGGGGGGGTCTTATTTGTTGATTTGTTTTGAGTTTTGTATGTGTGTGGTTTTGTTTTGTTTTGTTTTTTGGTACTGGGGATCGAACTTACAACCTCATGCTTGCTAGGCAGGTGCTGTGCCACTGAGATATAACCCATCCCAAGAATCTTGGTTCTTAACATCAATTTCTTGTTTCATCCTACATTAAATATATAACAAGCTCTAATAACAGTATCACTATTATTGACAACAAAACTACTGAAAAAAGGTTAAGTTTTCTCTGCAAGTCTTTATTGTAGTTTATCCTGCTGAGGCTGTGATCAAAATACGGTTCAAGCTAGGCATGGGAGTGAATGTTTCTCATGTCAGCTACTCAGGATGACAAACCTGAGGCCAGTCTGGACAACCGAGTGAGATCCTATCTCAAAAACTTTTTTAAATGGCCAGAGGCTTAAAGTGGTAGAGTGCTTAAGGCCCTGGGTTCAATTTCCAGCAACAACACCCACACAAACTATATGGTAAGATCAACTAAACAAATTACTTTCTCTGACACCTAATTGGTTAAGTAGTTGTCAATTTTCACAGTGTGCTGGGGATTGAACCCATAGTGACTCATGTATGCTAAACAAGAACTGAGCTACACTCCAGACCCAGCATGCTTTTTCTAATACACACTTCTTACGTTTGTACTTATGAAATTTTTTCATCTGTTTTTGTTTTTTGAGACAAGCTCTCTGTGTAGACCAGACTGGCTTTGAACTCACTACATAGCCCAGGCTGACCTCAAACTTGCAGCGATCCCCCTGCCTCAGTTTCCCGAGCACTTGGATCACAGGTGTGCACCACTGCACAGTTTGTCCATGTACTTTTTTTTTTTTTTTTTTTTTTTTTTTGTCCCAGGGATTGAATTTACAACCTCACGCCAGCCACGCAAGCACTTACACCACTGAGCTAAATCCCCGGCCCTGTCCATGTACTCCTAAAGTCAGTCCCACAGGATAAAGGCAGAAGCCGCATCTCCATCTCCTTTTATCTTTTCTTTCTCCTTGACCCTTGTTACCTTCCACTGTTCATTTCTGCAAATGGAAAGAAATACTCCACTCTGCCCCTCCCTTCCTGTACAAAGATTATTATTTGAGTCTAGATGTTTTTAAGGTACAACCAAAATGACCTGCCAGAGGAGCGCATGTGCAGAGCGGGGAAGATGTGGGGCATGAGGCTGCTTCTCAGGTCCGGGGCCTGAGACAAAAGGAGATGCTGTCCAGGGAGACGGGGAGGCTGTGGAAGGAACCGGCTGAGGATGACAGAGAGCTCAGACACAGTAACCCTGAAGTGCCTGTTTGTTATCCAAGAAGAGATAGGAAACACTCAGTTGATCGTGCAAGCCTAGACTTCCCTTCACTTTCCTTGTAGTTGACAATTACATCGTGACCATCTGCCATCACAATCCTATCATCTGCGACACATGATGGTTTGGTTTTGCTTTGGTGCTGGGTGCTGGGGCCTTGTGTGTACTAAGCATGTGCACTACCACTGAGCTACAACCAGCCCCTTTCTGGTTCTTTTCTTTTTTTTTGGTACTGGGGATGGAACTCACAACCTTACGCTTGCCAGGCAGGCACTTATGCTAAGCTAAACTGCCAGCCCTTTTTCTGGTTCTTATGTTTTTCTCCTTGCCTCACTGAGACCACCACTACAGTGCTGACAGGTCCATATGTTGTTTCTGAACTCAAAGGAAAAGTTATCAAAGTTGTAAGGCTAAGTATTATGTTTGCTGGACATTTTTAAGTGCTTAATCTACCTGGAATCAGCAGGTGCAGTTTTGACATAAAGATCCAATTTTATTTGCCTGCATTGGTAACCAGATGTCACAAGTTCATTGAATAGTCTCTTTCCACAGCGGATCTGCAATGGCCCCTGCTTTTATGCACCCCCTCCAAGAATTAGGTTTTCTATGTTATTGTGTCAACTACCAAGCACTGCTCCGACGCTGAGGTTATCCTTACCTAGTGGGTCTGCGTCCTTTTCCATTCCCTTACATTTCTTCAGAAAGGTTTCGTTATTCACGGAATGTCATGATACATGTAAGTTTTAAGATCAGCTTGTCAAGTTTTTTGATATATTCTTTGGTATTTTTTATCATAATGACTATAAATCTATAAATCATCTTAAGGACCATAAAATGGAGCATTTTGTCAGGCATAGTAGTGCATGCCTGTAACCCCTGCACTTGGGAGGCTGAGGCAGGAAGATTGTTGTGAGTTCAAGGCCAGCCTGGGCTACAAAGTGAGCTCAAGACTAGCCTGAACTGCATAGTGAGACCTTGTCTCAAAAGGACAAAACACACACACACACACACACAAAACAACAACAACAACAAAAATACCCAAAACAAAAAACTGACTTCCCTTATTTAATTTACTCTATTTCTATTTATATAACCCTTCTTGACATCTTTCAATAAAGTTTCATAACTTTCTGTACACATAACTTACACAAGTTTTATTGTACTTCTAGTGCCTTGTATTTCTGGTTTCTCTTGTATAGAAATGTAACTGACTGTTATATATTTAGCTTGTATTCCACTACCCTGCTAGTTTTCAATAATTCTAATACTGTATCAGCTGAGCATGGTGGTACACTACTAATCTTGCACTTAGAAGGCTGAACCAGAAGGATTTCCATGAGTTTGAGGCCAGCCTGGGCTCCATAGTGAGTTCCAGGCCAGCCTGAAATACATGGTGAGACCCTGTCTCAAAATAATTTTTTTCTAACAATCTGTCTAAGATTCTTTATTGAGGCAATTCTCTACAAAATGTTTTGAGTTTTGGGTGTTTTTCTTTATTTCCAGTTCTTACATCTTTTGTTTCTCTTCCTTTTATTCTCTACTGTGGCTAATACCTCTTACAAAACTCTTAAACAGAGGAGGTAATAGAAATACTTGCATCTTGTTCTTGATTTCAAGACACCTGTTTCCCAAATAATCAAGTTTTTTGTGCATTTTCTATAGATATTCTTTACCAGTTTTAGAAAGTTTCATGTGGTTATTTTTCATAATTCCATTTTTAATTTCATCAAGGATTAATTTTAGCATAAAGACCTGCAGGCCTAGCAGGGAATATGCATTTAACTCACAGATATTATTGCGAAGTCACTGCTACATTTCTCGAGGAGGCTGCCAGCCCTGCTGGCCCAGGGTCCAGCCAGGAGGGTTAGCCACTTAACAGTCCTCCTGGAGCGTCACGGGGGAAGCGTGTTTGCTCACACACTGGTCATCCTGAGTGCCACTCAGGCAGTGTCATTTCAACCAGTTGATTCTTGTTGGCACAAGACACATTTGTGTGTCCTTTTGTTTTATACTGCCTATTTTTGCATATTTTTAAAAATCTAGAACCTTGTGTTTGTCTTTTATGCTTGCCTCTAGTGAAACCTAATAATAAATTCTGGTTATTTTCTTTTACTAATTTGTGTTTATTTTATCTATGAAAATAACCTATGACCTTACATTACAATCTATAAAAGCTCTTATCATAAATACATGAGATATAATTTTATCCTTCTCCAGGGCTCATTGATGCTCTTTTACAATACAGAACAAACACACTGGGATGCTGGGATTGAACCAGAAGGAAATGCCAAAAGACCTGCAGAAGAAAACCTGAGAAAGGGAGAAATGTTAGCAGAACACAGAGGAAAAGTCTGGGTCATGAAATGGAAAGACAAAATGGATGGCTCCTGATGTCAGCCATTCATAACACAGAAATGGTAGGTCCTGAAAGAAATGAAACTAACAGATTCCTCTAGTGGTCAGTGACTATAATTCTGTGGATGGTGTTGACAGAGATGGCCAGCACCTGACACGCTATCCTGACATTAAAGAGTGAGGGGAAATTGTTATAAAATATTTATGTGCCTTCTGGACCAAACAATATGGAACTCCTTTGTTATTTATTCAAAACAAGGGAGTTCAAAAGGTCATCTAACATTGAGACTACGACTCACAGGGCTCACAGATGAAAATACAGGGTCGGGAAATGCCAGGCAGGACGTCCATCGGTGATGTCCTCACCACTGCATTTAGTAGGTAGATATTTGATTGAAATTATGCCACCCACAGGAAAAAAGTGAAAGGTCAGTATGATAGTGGAAAGTGTGTTGTTCAAAGAAAGATAATAATGCGAAAAGAATTTGGAAAAAGACTGGATACTACTGTCCAAATTGTAATGTTCCATTGGGTATTGAATGTTTTAAGATATGCTATACACAAAAAATACATAGAAAAAGTACTGAGTAAATTTGATAAAATTGTCATTTTTATATTTCGTGTTATCTTATAAAAACTAAAAAAAAATACAATTTTTGGTCATTTCATGTTTAAATAATTGGAGTGGTGGGTGGTTAACACCAGCAGTGCAGATCGGTAGTGAGCTTTGAACAGTGTTTGAGGGTCACTTTTCCCTGAAAGTCTGGCCCTTTAAGGATACTGCTTTTGCAGTAGTGTTATTACACCTTTTCTCCTCAAATAGACTAAGGTCTCGTCTCCCATCTCGAAGTGGGACAGTTGTAATCCAAGCCCTTAGGTTTCTGAGGCAGGGAAAGACCGCCAGCTTTTGACTGGACTCTTCTGGTTTTTGGTTACCTGCCTATTTTTGGATCTCTTAATTTTTAATTTCTTAGATCGTAGCTCTGCGTTTTAAAAAGTGGTTTTTGTTCTAGTTAGACTCTTTTCCAAGATATTTTCTTGTGAGAGGGTTTTTTAAGATCTATCATAATTATGGACATAGGAGGTATATGAAAGTTTTTAATCCACTGGCATCATGTAAGTGACTTGTACACTCTCAAGGATCCCTGCAGTGAGTCCCCATCTGTGTTATAGTGCACAGTGGAAAGAAAGAAAGAGGGAAGAGGAGAGAGGGAGAGAGGGAGAGAGAGAATATGGCAGTCCAGAGGGGATCCAGGATGTCCAGCTTTTCACAAGGAACAAAAAGCCACCAAGGCAGCCAGAATCTCAGCATTTATTGACTGAGGTGAGGATTATCGGATGACTCAAAGGACTGTGATGATCTACTTAAACTGAGGATCTTGCCTTGGAGCATTTTTAGTCTTAGTCTTAGTCTTAGTTTTAGTGGTTTTAGTCTTAGTAGGCTAGAGAAGATGCCCCCTACAAAGGGAAAATGAGAAATCTCAAAAGGGTGATATCAAAACTCCCAAGCCTCTATTCACCCCTTAGGGAAGTAGGTAAAGCCAGCCATTGTGAATTTATGGTCCCTAACAATAAACTAAGCAAAAGAACACTAGAAAACTAGTCAGGGTAGAAAGCAAAGCAGTAGGATCAAGTAAATGGGAGACCGATTTTGAAATGTATTACAAGATGAAGTAGGCAACTGTGGGATAAAGATAGACAGAGATCAACGGAAGAGAATGAGAATTCAATACAAATTGTTACCCTTACGATCAGCTGGTTTTTGATAAAGGTGCCAAGAAAAGTCAGTGAGAAAAGTGTCGTCTTTCCAACAGATGATGCCAGGAAAACTGTGTGAAGCTGGGTCCCTACCTTACACTACACATAAGAATGAATTTAAAAAGGAACTTAGACCTAAATATAAGACATAAATTATACAACTCAGTAAAAATCATAGGTATAAATTTTGGCAACCTCGAATTAGGCAGTGATTTTTAGACAGGACAACTAAGCACAAGCAGCCAAAGAAAAATAGAAAATTAGACTTTATGAAAAAGTAAAACCTCAGGTTGAAGATTAGCTCATTGGCAGAATGTCTGCCTACCAAGTGTGAGGTCCTGGGTTCAATCCCTAGGACTGGAGAAGAAACAAACAAAAACAAAAAACTTGTTTATAGTGTCAAAGGACACTATAAAGAAAAAGACACCTGAATGGGAAATCATCTATCTGATAAGAGACTTGTATTCAGAATCTGGAAAGAACTCTCACAACTCAGTAATATGATGATAAACTAATTAAAAATGGACAACGTATGTGAGTAGAAATCTTCCCAAAGACACACAAATGGCCACAAAGCAAATAATAAGATGCTCATTAGTTATTAAGGAAATACAAATCAGAACCACATGCGACACTTTATATCCACTAGAAGGCTACCATCAAAAAGACAGATTTTGGTGAAAAGGTAGAGGAACTGGAATATTCATACACTGCTGCTGTGGATGTAAAATGGTACAGCAATTTTAGAAGATATTTGGGTATTGCCTCAAAGGTTAAACACGGAAATACCACATGACCAGCAATTCTGCTCCTATGTGTACACCCCAAATTACTAGAACATATGTTTAGATAAAAATTTAGACACTGTGTTCACAGCAGCATTATTTATAATAGCCAGTCATTTAGGTAGAAACCACCTAAATGTCCACCAACTGATGAATAAATAAACAAAATGTGGTAAACCCACACAATGAAAGATTATTGGTCATAAAAGGAAATGAAGTACTGTGACACATCATAACATGGATGTATCCTCAAAATATCAGGCTAAGTGAAAGAAAACACAAGATCCTCCATGTACGGTTCTGTCTATATGAAATGTTCAGAATAGCCAAACACTTAGACATACGTAAAAGGTTTTTTAGAAAGATTAGTGGTTGCAAGGGCTAAGAGGAGGGAGCAAGGGTAAAGCATTGCTAATGATGTAAGGTTTATTTTGCAGCTCATCAAAATGTTCTGGAATTAGCAATGCAGCTTGTGAATATATTATTGCTTGTAAATTACTAAACACCACTGGATTATACACTTTTAATAGTGGACCTCATATGCAAATTATATCTCAATTTATAAAAGGACAGCTGGTATGATGAAAAAATAGCTACTACTGATGTTGAGCAATAAATGCTCCTTCAGCTCTGATCCAAGAATCTTGTGGATTCTATCAGGAACTTGGAAACTGCTACAGACAAATCCATTAGTTAGCAAGTAAGGTAAAGTCTCAGACATGCCACAGTTCCTTACAAGGCTTTTTCCAGTTCTACCTACCTCTTAGGGGCACCGATCAAGTTCTACCCTACCACTTAGGGGCACCGATCAAGTTCTCCCTACCTCTTAGGGACACCGATCAAGTTCTCCCTTGTGAGGCTGGTAGGAGTTCGTGAGTTGAGCGAAGCACCTTAAGGAGGACTTCTGTGAATGAAACAGGCCCTGAAGGTCCTCTTGACCTCATCGTGGGACAGCATAGCCGAGCAAGGGCCAGGTGCTGTGCTCTGAAATCCATCTCCTAAGAGGAGACAGAGGCAACCACCTGCTCGGTCCTTTGCCTTCCCAGGACCACAGCAGAAATTGAGTACAGGGCCTCTTCCGTTTACTTCGCTGACTAGCTGCCAGGAAGGGGAAGACAAGGGAGCTCCTAAGTGTCCGTCTATCAAGTGCCAAGGTCCCCCAATCTCTCCCTTTGACTATGATTTCATTTCCTGGGTCAAAATTAACTGTTAATTCCCTGTGCTCTAATGCCATTTTCTTCTCTGTCAAGTAAAACATAGTTGGTCCATCTGTTATGATAGTTATTTCCATGTCTTATTAGTTACGTGGTTTGACACAGAGCAAAGCACACGAGAGTTGGTGACAACTGATTTGGATTCAGCTCCCTGTTGACTGCTCCCCGGGTCTGTGTACACAGCTGAGAGATCTGACTCTCAGAGCCTGGGCTGCCTCAGCTCCAGGATGGGGACACCTTCCGATGCAAAGTCATGATGATCATCTCAGAAGATCACACGAGGGAAACATTTGGCCTCTTTCCTGAAGCAGATCTGACAGTTAATATACTACGTGATACAAAGGAATGGACAGGAAAGGTTGAGGGTAACTGGTCAGCAATGGGCCATATGGATCAGGAAAGGCTTTAACAAGGTCTGACACACAGCTGAGACTGCTATGGTCTGGATGTGCACTACCTCCTGAGGGCTTGTGTTCTAGCAGCTTGGACTCCAAGGCTGTAAGATATTGTTACGGTTTGTGTCTGGATGTCCTCCCACACTTCATACAGCATAAGGGGCAGGCATTTCAGAGGCAGCTGAATCTAGAGTTTGTGACTGGTTCATTGTCTTGTGCTGAGATTTGGGATATGCGTGGTAGCCTGCATATAATACAAGGGAAGCAAAGAAGCTTGCTCTCCCCTTTCTGCTCTTGTTGCTTCTGCTGTCCTCTTCTGCCCGGCCACTCTGAACTGTTGCCCCTCAGTCATACCACCCTGACCTGTTGTTGTTTTGTTTTTTAAAGGGCTGAGGATGTAGCTCACTACAAAGGCCTTGGTTTCGGTACCTAGTACAAAATAAACAAACGAATGACTAAAGCACGTCATAGATGTGTAAAAACAACAAGAAAAAGAAAACAGGCAGCCTGTTGATTACTTCACACTTTCATTTCCTTTCATCTGTACTTCAAAGACACCTAATACAAAATGTAAGTGTGTATATTGTTCTATAAATTATTTCATGTTTGTTGGTCTGACCTCTCCACACAGGAAGATTTCTAGGGTTAAAAACACTGTTCTTTATGTTCCACTCACTAAGCCCACAGACACAGCCCGTTACCACACTGGTTCATTTCACACACAACAAAGGAATGTTTAGGCTGAGACCAGACTGCTCCCTGCACCAAAGAATCAGAAATGGAACCTAAAACAAGGGACGTTACCAGAAAGCAGCAGCCTCCCTGCAGGCCCCCAGTATACAGTCAGCCAGCGCTCCAGACTGGCACAGCCAGGTGGGACCGAGCTGTCCAGGGGCAGGGTTAGCATTTCAGTGCTGAAACTGGGAAAGTCCACGGCAAACTGAGGTGCACTGGGGTAAGGCAGCAGCTGTCTGCTGGTGAGGAGCACCTATGAGGTGTCCAGAGTCTGCATTCACCTTCGCCTCTCCTTGACCCTGAGAAGAAAACAGCTTTCAAAAGGCAGGCGTGGCTCAGTGGTAGAGCACTTGCTATCACACATGTGGTCCTGGGTTCCATCCCCAACACTGCCAAAAAAATAAATAAAACAGGCACCAGGTTAGAAGATGCAGAGCAGTGGGACAAATAAATGACTCACATTCCCTTCAGCAATCCTCTTTTCCTTGTAAAGTATCCGGTCACCAGCGTTTTGTTACAGAAATACGAAACAAAATAAGACAGGGCCCTGCAAAGTTTACTTTTCTATCTTCCTTCTTCCAAGATTGAGCCTCTGGAGTGTAAAGACTCGCTGATTTATCTTTGTGCAGGCTGAATCTTCTGAAGACACCTGAGAGAGCTATGAAGTCTCAACAGATTTCCTTGGCTGGTGGTGGCTCGGGGACCAGACACACAGGCCCAGTGACGAGTCTTCGGATGCACGTGTGGAAGGAACAGCGTCCCTGCTTCGGCAAGAACCGTGCTCCACAGTCCACACAGCTCCAGGCAGAGCAGCCAGGGTATGGCAGCAACCTCAGTGTCCATTAATGGGGGAATGGATACGGAAAATGTGCCTTTCTATATTTTCATATACTATATATTACATATCACGTTATATATTGTATCGATGAGGTGGCTGAAAAAATACAGTGAATATCCAAATTTTTTAAAATGTTATTACCACTGAAAGATACATTGCCATTAATCCCCCCTAAAATGCTACTGCTCCTCACTTGGAACACACTCATCCCACTGTTTCTGCCCATTTGTATACAGTGCATGTTATATGATTATATATCACATATATGAATGTTACTTAGCCTTTAAAAGGGAGGAAATACTGCCATTTGCCAGAACATGAATGGCCTAAGAGGCCATCATATTGTTTTCCAAAAAAAGAAAAATATTGTATGACCTCACATGTGAAATCTAAATAAATAAGTAAATAAATGTCAAATGTAAAGGATAAATAATAGTAAGAAGGGTCACTAATACAGTACCTGGCAAGAGCACAAACCAGCTTTAGGGGATCGGGAGGTACATGGCACAGGATATAAAGCACCGCTTAAGAGAATGAACAAGCAGAAGACCTATGTAGGACATGCAGACTGCAGTTAGCAATCAGGTAGTGGACTCAGGATTTTGGCCACACGAGTAGAGCCCCGGTCTTGCCAAAGAGGGGGAAAAAATGGGTTACTAACTATACGACACAATGGATATGTCATTTGTTCCACTAAATAACCATTTTATTATAGATCATCTTATAATATGTCATATACCTTAGACATAATCAAATTCATTTTAAAAATAAAAACTTAGGCCATATTAATGTTTTTGGTAGGATCATTGAACACAACTGTTTGCAGTCTCACTGTTTGAATGTCACTTTGTATGCTTTTTTTTTTTTTTTTTTTTTTTGTCTTTTTCCTTTTTATCGGTACCGGGGATTGAACTCACGACTGCCTGCTTGCAAGGCAGGCGCTTATGCCGCTGAGCTAAATCCCCAGCCCCCCACTTTGTATGCTTTGATCCTGTGACTTGAGCAACTATCTCTAAGATGATAATGTGTAATCTATTAACTGGTGATTTCTTACTGTTTTTTTTTTGTTTTGTTTTGTTTGGTAGTTCTGTATTACTTGTGCCCTTATAGTGCTTTGTTTTGTTTTGTTTTTTCTCTTTTTCCTTTTAAATACAATTTTAAAAAAATTTTAAAAATAAAAATTTAACAAGATTTAAAGGAAAAAAAAATTCGCAGGTCCATAACAGCCCCAGCATGCCTGCCCTCAGGAACACAGAATGATAACCCCAGACGCAGTCCCCAGGGCTGCTCCTAGGGCCTGAGTGCTCCAGGAGTGAGCACTGGAGTTCATTCTGGGGGCACAGTCATGGGCACAAGGACATCCACCTCTTCAGCGGATTCCAGGAAGCACCTCAGGGCCCATGGGGCTGAGCTTCCCAGAGTTACAAGAGCCAGGCAGGGAGGGTAGGGGCGTGCACGTGGGAGGCAGCAGGCAGAGGCGAATGAAGTGGGCACCCACAAAGCCACAGGCAGCAAGAAGAGCTGGCTGGCAGCCCAGCCGGGGCAAGTGGGGAGATGGCAGAGGGAAGGCAGGCAGAGATGGCACGGGAGGGGACAGAGGGGGAGACACAGAAGGCAGCATTAGCGCTGCCAGCCAGCCACGTGGGATTGGCCCTGCCTTGCCGTGGAGCACAATCTCAGTGGACCCTGGGAGGAAGCCCAGACGAGGCCAACTCAAGCTTCACTAGTAAGCAGACAGAGCACACAGGTGTCATTCATGCAAAGCCAAGCTCCTGAGTGCAGCCCCCACCTGACCCCGGCTCACTCACCTGGCACTTCTGCACCCAATGCGCCCTTCCTCCCACACAGTTCAGCAGAGGGCTGGAAGTCATTGCTGTCCTGGAACCTGCCCAAGACGGTGTCAGCACTGCACTTCCCCGTCCCTGATCCTGACAGATGGGAGGGCTGCAGTACATGACAGAGGGGCTCTGTGTGAGCTCCCGCTCCACTCCCCCCTCTTCCCATATTCAAGCCCCGAGCCAGGGAGTCCTTCCCTATGCCTTTTGAATCACAAACCACACATGTAGGGTTAGAAGCAACAGCCAAGAGATGCTGGGGATGATTCTGAGCCTGGCATTGTAGGACAGAAACAGAAGAAAGTGAAAGGCTAGGGAAGGGACAAGGAAGAGACAGGCTGCAGAGCTTACACCAGGAGCTCCTGTGAAGCCAGGTGTGTAACCCGCCACCCCATAACCACTCAGCACTATCGTGGCCTTCGGCACCTACGAACTTATCATGGCAAGGGAAAATTAAGGGTGCAGAGAGAACTGCGTAAGGTGGTGTTGGGGATCACAAATTATAAATTGAGTCTAGAGGTCATTAGAAGTTGTCCTTGTCCTGCCCTGTAAAGTGGACAGGAACACAGAAACCCTTGCTTTCTCCTGGTCACAGCTGAAGCCCTGTGGCCAGTGACGCTGTGACATTCATAGGGCAAGGTAAGACCTGCTGAGGATGACAAAGATCTCTACAGCAGTGAAACAGAGGTAGTACAAGTTTCTCTTGGGGAAAACAGTTTCCTTATTGACCCTTGTCTCATCCTTGCAAGAGTGCTTTGTGCATTCCCTAGCCCCCTGTAATCACCGTTACTGTTCCTGGAATCACTTCCCCCACCATGTGCCCGCTAATAAAAACAGTGGCAAGCTGGAGAGCCGTTGCCCACCTGCGTCACTGATCTCCCAGCCTCCTTGCAGGCACCACGAAATTGTCTTTCTCTTTCATTTCATCCTTGCAGTACCCCTCATTCAGGCACTTAGGGATCTCAGCCAGGTCCCTGACAAGGAGCTGCACACCTATAATCCCACCACCTCAGGAGGTTGGGCAGGAGAACTGCAATTTTGGGAAATGTTTGGGTAATTTAGCAAGACCTTGTTTTAAAATAAAGCCTGAGGATCTAGTTCAGTGCAAAGGCACTGGGTTCAATCTCTAGTACAAAATAAATAAATAAAGCTGGCCAGGTAATAAATCTGAAGGGATTTTCTTTTCTGTAAGAGAAACAGAAATTAAAACCTTCAATTAAAAAAAAATACTTTTCTCTAAATTGCTCCTACCCATGACCTCCTAAACAGCAGCTTTAGCTGCAAATGAATCTAAATAAGACTCAAAGTGATTAAGGTATTTTAAAAATTAGATATGAATGAATAAAACCTGAGAGTTTGTGTGTGAAACCCGGCTGTGGAGTGTTAGTCTCAGTCTCTCAGTGATCCCCGAAAACATCTTTGGGCTTCAGGAACAGGTCAGGCACTAAGACCTCCTAAGTCTTAGAGAAATTTGTCAGGCACTTTGCCTCAGCACTCTGGGAAGCTGAGGCAGAAGAAAAGCAAGGTTGATGCAGTCTGAGTGATTTCACACGATCCTGTCTCAACATAAATTGTAAGAAATTTTAAAGGGCTGAGAATGTAACTCACTGGTAGAGCTCCTGGGTGTACACACACACACGCTGCTTTCACACACACACACACACACACACACACACACACACACACACACACACACACGCTGCTTTCACAAGCCTGCCAGTTGCCACTGTAAGTAAATACACCTGTTTCTTTAATCCTCACAAAACCCCTGTGGAACAAGCACTGTTACGCCTTCTTACACAGAAGTCCTGGAGGTAGAAATAACCTGGTAGTTTTTGCAGGAACATGTAGTATCTATGCTCACAAAGGGAGAAGGCTTTTTTTATATCCAAGGCATATTGGGCCCTGAGATCCTGTGCATTCTTCTTTTTTTTTTTATTACTTTATTCATTGATATTAAGAAGAAAAGGTAAAACAAATGTTCACAACAAAATAATGAAAAAGTAACAATTGTTAATAAATTACACAACATTATCTTTAGTCACTCAAGTACAAAATATGGGCATAAAAATTACTTCAATCAATATTAGTACAACCTTTCCTATTCAGTGAACTAAGTGACACTAATGGTATAACTAACTTGCACTTTTTTTCTTCTAATCTACTGCTTGGTCTAAGAAGTGTTTGTGTTTTATTTTGTCTGGGTTTGAGTTGGTTGGTTTGATTAGGTTTGCAGTACAGCGCATTGGACCCAGGACCTTCCCACTAAGCTACACTCCAGTGCTTTTTAATTTTTTTTTTATCTTTGAGATAACGTTTCACTAGATTGTTAAGTGGCTCAAACTCACAATCTACTTGCCTCAGCCTCCCAGACTGCCAAGATTACAGGTGTGTACCCCGCCTCCAATTTTCATTTGTGTTTTGCAAAAGCTGCAAGTATATATTAAGAACTCTTACAATTCAGTAAAAAGGAAGACAACCAACTCAGAAGAGGGTAAAGAATCTAACAGACATTTCTGCAAAAACATACAAAAACCAAAGGCACCTGAAAAGACACATCTTTAGCTACGAAACCATCACTTGATACCCAATGGGAGAGTTACCAGCCACAAATCAGATTAAAATAAGAGTCCTGTTTGAGGAGACGGGACCTTCACAGGGCTGCTGAACCTGTCCACTAATCTAGACAGTCTGGCACACAGCTTGACAGTTTCTCAAAAAGTTAAACAATGGGTCACCATGTCACCCAGCAAATCCACTCCTGAGTAACTACTTAAGAAAAGTTCATACCTATCAACACAAGAACTTACTCACAACTGTTCATAGCAGCACTGTTTATTTTTTAGCACTGTTTATAACAGCCAAAAAGTACAAACAACCCAAACACCCATCACCCAACGAATAGATAAATAAATGTGGCCCATCTGTATAATGGAATATTACTGAGCAATATAAAAGGAATAACACTGACACATGCTAAAAGGGTGAATCTCAAAAGGATTACTAGGGAAAGAAGCCAGATACAAAAGACCACAAACTGTTGACTCCAAAACCATGAAACTTAACAGAATGGTATGGACAAAATATAGATTAGTACTTGTAATTATTAATTACAGAGGGCCAGGGAGCTGAGGACTGGCTGCTAATGAATGTAACGTCCTCTCCAGGGTGGCGGAAAGGTTCTAGAATTAGACTGCAGCGCTCTTTGTAAGGGAGGTCCTCTCACGCACGCGCGCCCACAAACACCACCAAAGCAGTGCGGGATGTTTGCTTGCTTGCGTGGCTCACACTGGAGGATTTACACCGTGGTGCACGAGCCTCTACATTTAGTTTTTCTAAATGAAAGGATTTCAATTTTATAAGGTAAATATCAATTTAGACCCCACCCCCAACTAAAACGTTTTTAAACTCTTTGGGGGGGGAGGGGCAGGGAGGATCGGTAACGTGCAGAGCGCCACCGTCCGCACCTGGCCGTCCGAGGCTCGGAGTCAGACGCCACCGCCCAGGCCCCGAGGCGACGCCTGCCTTCCTAGCGGGGAGCGGAAACCGCAGCGATTCCCAGGCGTCCTCACCCGCCACCTCTCGCCCGGGCGCCAGGTTCCAGATCCAGCAGGCGGCGCCCGGTCCCGGGCCGGGTCCCTGCTCCAGGGAAGCCAGCGTGAGGGAAGCGCGGGCCTCGCGCCAGAATCTCACGGGCGACTCCTCCACACCCCAAAACCCGCGGGGAGCGGGCGGGCGCGGGGCTGCGCGGCGCGGAGGCGCGGGCAGTGCAGGACAGCCCCGGCCCCGCTGGCGGCTGTGCCCTCGGGGCGCGGCAGGGCACGTGCGGCCGGCGAGACCTCGCTGGGCCGTCGGGGCGGGCGGGCGGGGAGGCGCCAGCGCGGGGCGGGGCGGGGCGGGGCGGGGCCGGGCCAGCGCGGCGCCCGGGACGCTCCTGCCGCTGCGCCCCCGCTTGTCCCCCGGAGCGTGGGCAGGGCTGCGGGGTCTGCTGTGAGCTCGGCTCCCACCGCCGGAGGACGAGGCAGGAGAGTCGCGGTGCGGAGCCGAGGCTGGGCGCGTCCCGTGTGTCCTCCGCGTGGTTGTCTGGGTCCAGCGGACCCTGCCCGGCTTGGGCCACGGCCGGCGGGGCGCGGGGAATGCAGTGGCCCCCGACGGCTGGCGCCTCGCGGGGTCCGGGCCGGGTGCCCCCCATGGCTGCCAAGTGGTTCAGGGAGTTCCCGCTCACCCTAAAGCCCAGTGCAGGCGCTGGCAAGCTGCGCAAGAGCCCCGAGGTGGGCAGTGCGGGGCCCATCCCGGGCAAGGGCCGCAAGAACTCTGTGGCTGAGTTAGGCGCCCGGGCCAGCAGCGCCGCCCCCAAGGACAGCCGGCTCTCCCGGGACAGCCTACAGGGCCTGATCCAGGCTGCAGCCGGTAAGGGCCGCAAGAACTCGCGGGTCACCGAAGAGGAGCCCCACCGGGGCGCGGCCAAGACCTCCGGCTGCAGCACCTACATCAGCAGGCTCATCAAGGTGGACACCCAGGAGAAGGCGGCCAAGAGCAGCTACCCCAGCAACAGCAGCAGCAGCGGCAGCAGCAGCAGCAGTAGCAGCAGCTGTTCCTCCGCATCCTCTTCCCCTTCCTCCCTGGGCCCGGAGCCGGACAAGGGCAAGATCACAAAGCAGCAGGACACGGTAAGAATCCAGCCTGCCTTGCAGGCTAGGGAACACTAGTGTCTGCTAAACCCCAGGCTGCTGCACAACGAAGGGAAGGTCTGTCCTCCCTCATCACTCTGTGACTTCCAAGTCACCTTTGAAAACGAAGGACCTTTTCTTGAAAAAATTCTCATCCTAGGGGTGGAGAACTTTGCAGAAATGTACTTAGTAAATCCGTTTGGTTTTGTTAGCCTTCTGGAAGAGTGAACCAGTGCTTCCTGCTTCAGTAAATGTGACCCCTCGTGAATGGCCTATTTTAATTCTGCCATCCAGGAAATCTGCAAAGCTAGATTTGTGTGTGGCTTGTCCTTCTTGATCAGGAGGAATGGGACCCTCTAACCTGTAAGTATGGGTTTCAGAATTTCAGGAAGAAGGTTGGCCACCTCCCTCTCTAATGGCTTAGAGGGCCATTAGAGAGTGCGCTGTGCACTTCCACCCGGTAAACATCTGAGAGCTTCAAAAGCCCTCCAAAATGACCGTCTTCCACAGTGCAGCAGCCGCATAGTCTAAGGGGCACGGGGCACTGAGGGATGGGGAGGCTGCAGACCACCACGAGGAAATGCTAGCTCAAGAGAGAAGAAAGTGCTTCCTGTTTCTGACTCACTGGAGAGCTGGTGCTGTCCAATGTGGAGAGTAAGAAAAGGAATGTAGATGTGGGGAAAGGGCTGTCCGTTCTTAAAAGGATGGGACGGTTTGATCTGGTTCATTTCTCTGTGTGAACAGGGAGAGGTAGAGCTCTAATGATGTTTCAGAGCCCAGCTCAGGCGCTCATTTCTTGTTGTAGAAACTAATTTTCTTTTCTCACCATGCTTCAAATGTGCTTCCCACCTGGACCATCAGTATGGGCTCCTGCGTTCACAACTCCATTCACTTTTTCTCACACACATTCCCAGCATGCCTGCCCTGGGCCAGGTGAGGAGCAGAGAGCCACAGAAGAGTGGATGGACCCCGCTGGTATGCGACTCGGTGTGGAACCTGGCTGTTGGACTGGGTCGCCAGCACCATAGACCCTGGACTGGCGGATAAGACCCTGTGTGTGCTCTGTGCCTTGCGGCTGCCGGCTGCCATAATTGCCAATCAGGACTAAGGGAGGGAGAGCACAGAAGCCATTGTCCTCTGCAGTAGATGCCTGTGGCCTTCAGGCCATCACCTGAGGGTGACTGAGTTTTCTTAGGCCATCTGTGGGGCACAGGACTCTCATGCGGTTTGTATCCCCTCCAGGTACATTGCCATGTACTTTTCTTGGAGATTACTGTATCGCATCGTGGAGCAGGTCCCTAAACTTCCTCCCTGACAAGGGTTCTCTGTCCTTGGTATTGCCACCCAGCTGCTATAGAGCAGCACTATTATATATTTTCTTTGGAAAAGTAGATATTCTCAGACACATTATCAAAATAATATAAACCAGGTATGGTGGAGATGACTCTGATCCCAGCACTCTGGGAGGCTGAGTCAGGAGGATCACAAGTTCAAGCCCAGTCTGTGAGATCCTCACTCTGTCTGTCTGTCTGTCTCTCTCTCTCTCTCTCTCTTTATATATTTATATTTATAAAGTCTGAAGATAGAGCTCAGTGCACAACCCTGGTTTCAAATCTCAAAAACAAGCCTCAATCTGATCTGTAGCCTAGGGGAATCAGTTTGCCTGTGAATTACTGAACCTAGAACTTCTACAGCATTAACCTGTTTCTCCTTTATGAGGCTTGTGTCTTTGAAATGTTGTAAATTCCTGGAGGACAGGAAGCAGATCTTTAGTTCATGTGGAGCTCCTGCAATGCTCAGTCAGTGCTGGGGGGTAACTGACTCACAGTGACTACGTTGCTCAGCCGATTGGAGCTTAAAAGAGCATGGGCTGTGTGGTAGACCAGTTCATCTTTTATGCACTAAAGCCACAGACAACTTCCTCTTCCCACCACCCACCCTGCCGTCCTCTAACCCACAAATGTTTATTACTTGGGGAGAAAAAAGAAAGTAGAAAAAAAATTGAGGTTATGTAAAAGAGTTTAAATGAATTGTTGCAAATTGGTTACTACAGAAAAAAAGTTTGTCCAACTTACACACATGCTCAAATACAGGAGCTGTCTGAGCTCATTAGAGACACGAAGTCTCCTGATCTGCGGACTTCATTGGCTTTGGGTACACAACAGTGGTCGGCACCCACCATCCTCTCTTGCTCTTTGACAGGTAATCATTTTAGAAGACTATGCTGACCCTTACGATGCCAAGCGAACAAAAGGTCAGAGGGATGCAGAGAGAGTTGGCGAGAACGACGGCTACATGGAACCCTACGATGCCCAGCAGATGATAACAGGTTTGTGCCCCACTCTTTCCCTGGCACACAGACACTGAGCCTGGTCGCATGGTAGCCAGGCCACCTTTGGTCAAGCACTTTAACTGAATCCTACTGATTGGAAGAAACAGAAGTGAGGTCTAGTCTAAATTTGAGCTGTCTGTCTTCATGATTTAGTGTCCTTTAGAGTTTTAGCATTTATGGAGATTTTTCAAGTTTTTCTGCTTGTATGTAAAATGACACACGGAGGCCTGAAGATCTGCCAGAATGTGGTCTTTGGTGTTAAGATTATTTACATACATTTCTTGACTGCATTCAAAAGACATCCTCAGAAGTAGTCATAAATCAGTACCAAGAATTCATACTTAAAGGATTTTAAATTGTAAAAATTCGTAGACATGATGTGATCCTGTATTGTAGATTTTCTCCAGTTCTACACCACTGAAACAAAATGTTTAATTACTGGGAAATAATTAACAATCACTCTCATGAGCCAGCATTCAGGGCAAACCACCTAAAACCAAATTTGACTAATCTGATAACTTTCCAAGTCAAAATAATGCAGTTTGGACTAATTCTTCCCTTACTTTTGGTGCCAAACTTTTCTGTTCTCCTGGTTCTCTGAAGTTAGTGTAAATAATACTTAATCAAAATAATATATTAATATTAGCCGTCGTTCTCGCCAACTCTCTCTGCATCCCTCTGACCTTTTGTTCGCTTGGCATTCGCTTGGCGAATTATTAAGATGGATTTGAGAATGTTAAGGAAGATTTATCGGTTCACTTCATTTTCCTTTGACCCATGGTGAAAATGTAGTTTCTGAATGCTGGTCTGGGAGCCTCATCTGCTGGGCTCTGAGGCTGGGAAAGGAGGGCTGGGTCACGGGCCCAGTCTTTGCCTCTGGGGTCTGAACACACTGCAGCCCCAGCTCAGGCCGCAGAGCACGGAGCCGGAGCCGTGGCAGGCAGCACCCTGGAAGGGCTGAGCCCAGCCCCCAGCCGAGCCAACAGGAAAGCTCAGCTCCGCTTCCTGCCTCTGCTTACAGAGATAAGGCGTTGCCTTTGGGACGGGTGTACCCTGGCCAGGCGGTGACCCTGCAGGTCACTGGACTGTGACCCCTAATGAAATCTGTGAATGAAAGGAAGTGAAAATGAACTTAGTCAGAAATTTTTAAAATGTCAGAGGCTTGAAAGGAATAGGGAAAGGATTTTCTTTGACATACAACTGAGAAAAAAAAATTTTTAAAAAAGGAAGACGAGTTACTAATGCTTAACTCTGATTCACTGGTTCTTTGTCATTCTTTTGATCCTTTTGATTGTTGTTTTAGTTTTTTTTTTTTTTTTCTGTTTTCTTTTGAAATGGGTCTTGCTATTCAGCCCAGGCTAGCCTTAAACTCATGGCAGTCCTCCTGCCTCAGCCTCTTGAGTGCAGGGTTACAGGTGTGCACCCCCATGCCTGGCTTGGTTTTTATCCTTCTTTTTAACTGGTACAGGTGAATTATCTATATCATACCAACTGTTTATTTGAGGATTCAATCAGGAAAATTCTGTATTTTAAAAACTGAATATAGCTTTTTATTTTTAAAGTAATCACAGGAGCTCTATAAACAAGGGGACTGCATTGTGTACCCCTTTTAATGGTAAAGGACAAGAGCAAAGGGCTTGGGACCTGGCTGTGCTCACAGATTTTTAAGAAGCAGAGCAGAAATCAGAACCTAGCTTTCACACTCTAAATTTAGTGGTCTGCCCGTCATACTTCCTGCTCCCCAAGACACACTTGAAATGATGCATGTGAAAGTGCTAAATTTAACCGAGTGTGTTGGCACGAACCTGTCATTTCAGCACTCAGGAGGCTGAGGCACAAGGATCCCCCATAAGTTCAAGGCCAGCCTAGGCTACATAGTAAATTCAGTGACAGCCTGAACTACATAGAGACTTGTCTCAAGAAAAACCACAGCAGGCGGAGAGAGAGGACAAAAATAAGTAAAAATTTAAAAAGTAAAAGTGGATTGTGGATGTAACTCAGAGCAATGACTCAGTGTTTAATCCTCAGGACTGGAAAAAATAAAAAAGAACTATAAACTTGACCCATAATTAGTGACATCTTTTGGCTTAGACTAACTATGAATATATATTCAAAATTCAAAATTGGGGGGGGGGAGTAAAAAATTGTCCAGCTTGAAATAAATATAATAACTAGTATTTAATATTTCAGTATTTTTTAAATTTTGACCTATTTTAAACAGTTTATGTGAATAAATTTATTTAGGTACAAAATTAGCATAATCTATTTGTAAATAACTTCGAATTTATTAAAATCTAAATTCTAAATTAGTAATCTTAAGTACATAGTACACTTAACTTAAAATTTATACTAGTAGACCTTATTTAAAATAGAATATCCCAATGGGCCAGGGATATAGCCCAGAGGTCCTGAGTTTGATTCCTGGTACCCTCCTTCCCCCCAAATTTTACGTATATATGTGTGTGTGTGTGTGTGTGTGTGTGTATCACAAAATAGCTTCTCAATCAGTGTAGAAGATATGCCGTAGGTTACACACTGGACAGAATAACAGGAAGTGAGTTTATTGGAAACTAGAAATAAAAGATATGCTGCTAGTTTTTTTTTTTTAATTAAACCTTTTGCTGGGAATTAAACACAGGCCCTTTGTGTTGAGCTATATACCCCAGTGCTTTTTATTTTTTTATTTTGACACAGGGTTTTGCTCAGTTGTTCAGGCAGGGCTCAAATTTTGGGATCTTCCTGTCTCAGTCTCCCAGAGGGCTGAAATTATAGGTGTACAGCACCATGCCCAGCTACACTTTCTACTTTGTATTTATTATTTATTTTTGTCCTTTTTTTTTTGAGACAAGATCTCACTGTGTCATTCAGGCTGGTCTTGAGCTGGCTGTGTAGCCCATGCTGCCTCAAACTCACAGAAGACTTCCTGCTTCAGCCTCCCAAGTACTGGAATTACAGATGTGCACTACCATACCCCACTTACTTTTTTTTTGGTGTCAGAACTTGAACTCAGGATCTTGTACTTGACTTGCAGGTGCTGTGGCACTGAGCTATATCCTGGCCCTACCTTTTAAAATTCAGTTTGCTTCTTATATACTTCCTTCTCAAATTCAAGTTCAAAAATTTCCCATTTTCTTTTCTTCTCTCTTACCCCCCACCCTTTCCTTCTCTATCTGCCTGCCTCTGCATCCCTGACTCTGTCTCTGTCATCACTCTATCTATCTTAGTGCTAAGAATAAAACCCAGGGCTTCACACATGCTAGATGAGCACTCTGCCAGCCCTAGAGATTTCTCATATTCCTTGAGAACACTGAGGGTTTTCAGTCGGTTTGGGCTTTCCCGCAGGTATATCAGGACAAGGGCTTCAGTGCAGCACTGCAGTCAGTGTTGCCTGTCTGTGCTGCCTTCTTCCTGCCTGGGCAGTGAACAGAGAGCGCCTGGTGTTACTGCCGTCTTGGGCACACAGAGTGCTGTTGTGGTGTTACTCCGTAAAACCCACACATGTGCACGTAGCAGGCTCTGTGCTGGACGGAGAGCCAGCCAGAGAGGAAGCCCAGGCACTGGGACCCCACTCTTGGACCACACAACCCTAGCTGAAATAGGGAGACCCTGAGTTTGATCCCAGCAACCCCACCTCATAAAAGAAAATAATTTATGAGTAAATTCTCACTGCGATTTATCTACAGGGTTGTTCAGGAAAGAGTGTCTCAAGGAAATCACTCTCAGGAAAGAGTGATTGTGAATACAGGCAATATTAACATTAACCTCTCATTTTCTGCTAAATTAGCAGAAACTTTTTTTGGGAGTGGGTGGGTGCTGGGATTGAACCAGGACCTTCAGCATGTAAGACATATATTTTAGCTCAGGAACTTACAGAAATATTGTACTAATAACGCAGAATAATTTAGCATTGCAAATTTTAGCCACAAAATTTAAAGTAGTGTTGGATGAGTCTTTAGAAGTTCCCTAAGAGCCATCAGCTAGTGTGAAAACTCTTTGCACACTTGATCCCTGATAGCTACTAGTCAAGGGCTTACTATACAGTGAGGGCGAACCTTTGAGAGCTTTCAGTGACACGAACAACCCCCTGTGTCACACACGCCAAAGGTTGGCCACCACTGGCTTACTGGGCGCCAACCTTGTCAAGCTAACCTCACTGAATCCAGCAGCAGCCCTTTCATATAGATTTCTCTTAACCAGTTCAGGAGGCCTAGGTTCAGAAAAATGAAAAAAATCATCCAAGGCACACAGCTGAGAGGAAGACAGCAGGTCATCAGCAGCCTTAGGTCTGGCTATCGAGTTCCATTCAAATACTGTGTTTAAAATCTCTGTTTTTGCTTCCAAATGATTTTGTTGTGGTTTTTGCTGTTGTTTTTGTGTGTTGGTGCTGGGAGCCCAAGCTTTCACACGTGCTAGGCAAGTGTTCCACCACTGAGCTGCACTGCCCAACCTAGACTATTTTCTTTGTTACACTCTAGAATTTCTGAATTATACCTGCTTTTATTCAGATAGTTAGATTTATTTGATAAGAAAATATGAAAGTCATTTCAAATCGAAAGCTTGGCACTTGGTTGGGCATGATGGCACACACCTGTAACCCTAGCACTTAGGAGGCTGAGGCAGGATTGCTGTGAGTTCAAGGCCAGCCTGGGCTACAAAATGAGCTCAAGGCCTGAACTGCAAAGTGACACCCTGCCTCAAAAAGAAAAACATAACAAACAAAAAAAAAAAAAAAAAAAAAAAAAACCCTGTTTCTGATTCCAAAAGGAAACCAGAATGTATGAGGTGCCTGTGGTAGAAACATGAAGGGGATTAGAGAAAGGTATGTTATTTAGAACTGTAATTAACTTCATTTTCTTGGTGGAGTGTTTTGAGACAGGCTGGTTTTGAATTTACAGTCCTCCAGCCTCACTCAGCCTCCCAAGTGCTGGGATTCCAGGTGTGCACCACCACACCCATTTTTGGTGTTTTGTTTTATTTTGTTTTGAGCCAGGGTCTTGGTAAACAATGCATGATGTCCTTGCTATGCAGCCCAAAATGGCCTTGAATTTGTGGCAGTCCTGCCTCAGTCTCCCAAGTGCTATGTTTTGTAATTAATATTTTACATGAGATTGTTTTGAGTATAGATAAGCCCTGGGCCCTGGAGTCTGTAATAAATGGTTTGCTGCTAATGGTATCATGACTGTGGCCTCTGCTTATTCACCTGTGAAATGGGCTCACTCCTCTGTCAGTGTGATGCATCTTCTATGAAATGCCTGTTAGCAGCATCCCCAACAAATGCAGTTGTTACTTAAATGCTTTAGACAGAATTCCATTTTCAGAGAATTCTCAATACTATAGAGACATAGCTGCAGTTAGTGAAAGTAAGTCTTCATCATGTTTTTATTTATTTATTTAGAGACAGGGTCTCACTATGCAGTTCAGGCTGGCCCTGAACTCACTTTGTAGCTCAGATTGGCCTCAGCTTGCAACTATCTTCCTGCCTCATACGTCGTCGTGTTTTTAGAAGTGGCATCATTAGCCATATGTGGGGAGGGCTGGGACAGAGAGGAAATTGCTGGCCCCTGGTAACGTTTCTCACCAAGCTGTGCCGTTTGCTGGGGCCCAGGCAGGCTGGCCGCACAAGAGTGTTTATCTGCCTCCCGCCCCGCACTGCTGTCCGTCACGGGGCCTCTGTCGCAGCCAGGGTGTAGCTTCCTTTCCCGTTTCCTCCTTCTCAGGCCCGTTTCCTCTCAGAGCCAGCTCCGCACGTCAGGGGTTGTTCTCCTGCAGGAAGGGTCGGCTTGCAGCCCCGCGATTGTTTCTGTTTCTATGGCGCCTCAGGTTGGGGGCAGCCAGGTGTTGGCGGGAGTGGAAGGTTGGCTGCTCCTCAGGGAGGGTCGTCCCAGCTCTGTCCCCCCAATTAGGCGCTGTATTTGGCGGATTTTACCCAGACTCACCCTAGGAAAAGAGGGCACATTCTCAGCCATCAGCTTCCCTGAGTCTCTGCCATCCTTCCCTCAGGTGTCTGCAAGGAAGGACCCCAGGACCGCCTGTAAAAGAGAAAGCCAAACACACCCAGAACTCAAGATTCTAACTGCTGTGCCTTGTTGTAATGCAAACTTACTGAACTCTGCTCCTGAGCAGGACTTCTTGTATCTTTTTCTTTTTTTAATTTAATGCAGTATTGGTGATGAACCCAGGGCCTTCAAGCTGAGCTACGACCTCAGCCCTTTTTATATCTTGAAACAGGTCTCACTGGTGTCCTTAAATTGCCCAGGCTGAACTTGAACCACCCACCTCAGCCTCCCAGAGTGCTGGGATTACAGGCATGTAGACTCCTTGTATCTTATCTTGGAATCAACTGCTTCTTTGAGTTCAGCTCTGCAGAACTGAAGCCAGGACCTTGGGAAGGACTTTTCAGCAGACCATGCTGCAGTCCAAACCGCGGGTAAACAAGTTCTGATTAGAAACCTAAAAACTCTAAATTCATCCTTAGACTTCCTTTGTGTTTTCTGCTTCCTTTTTTTTTTTTTTAGCTCTTTAGAAAAGTTCTTTTTCAAAACTGCCGGCCTTATCTTAAGTGAACCAAGAACAGAGTTGGCTTTTGTTTCTTGTTTTCCATAGCCAGCATAGGCCGTGAAGATAAAAAGCTATGGGACTGCAAGTCAAGAGGCCGAGACAGGAGATGCGGCCTGGTCTTGGGCAGCCGGGTCCCTGGCCTCGCCCGGAGTGGGGTAGGGAATGGTCTTGCCAAGACACATTAGCAGTATTGTGCTCTGATGCAGAAGACTTAGGACAGGCAGTATCCGCTTCCTGGGGACAGGCCAATCCAGGAGTGATTAGCCCAGAAAGCAGGAGGAAAGGAGCAGGACTTGGGGACCAGGAAATATGGAGTGGTCCTTAGGCTTTGATTCTTATTAGGATCATTGGGGTTTTGGGGGACAATATATAACTATGTAGCCCAGGCTAGCCTTGAACTCATGGTGATCCTCCTGCCTCAGCCTCCTGAGTTCTGGAATTACAGGTGTGTGCCACCACACCTGCTGTCCTTTTTAAACTAACTCTCTGTTCATTTGTCATCCTTTTCTTGGTACAGAAATGATACCAAGCTGGGAGTGGTGGAGCACACCTGTAACCCCACCACTCGAGAGGCTGAGGCAGGAGGATCACCGCAAGTTCAACACTGGCCTGGGCTATAAAGTGAGACCAGCCAGAATTACATAGTGAGACTCTGTCTCAGAAAACCAGTAACAGCAACAAAAAAACAAAGAGCGAGACAGATAGAGACAGACAGAAATTATACTGAGTAAAGGATTCTCCAGGCAGCTTCACCAAGCTGTTCTAAATTAGAGGGTGTGAGTCCTCCTGTTTTGAGCTCCCGCAGCCCAGTTCTTCTGACCTCTTCCTGCCACCCCACTCTTGCTCCTCCTTCCTGACTAGCTTCTCCATCCGAGCTGAAGGATCCTGGCTAGAGCACACCTTTTACATGCACACGCCCAAACACAGTCATCGTTCACACACTCAGACAATCGCATTTTCAAAGAGAATTCGGGGCAGCACAGAGTAATATAAATGGTTCAGAGCAATTAATTTAGCAAAGGAAAATCTCAGACTTCTGCTACCTTTGAATGTGAGTGGTGTCATTATGTATATTGAGGCCTGGGCATTGAGGAGGGAAAATTTCCAGCCCGTTGTGTTACACACCAGCCAGTTGCCATTTTCATCAGTGCAGGGCAGCCCTTGGTGTCTGATCCCCTCTCCTTTCTCTTCTTACACAACTGCCTTTATTCTCACAATCTGATTTGCGTAACTCTTTGATGTGTACCCACACCATGGCCACCTGCAGTCCACCTGCGCCCACCCACTCAACTATCCATCCATCCATCCATCCATCCATCCCTCCAGTCATGGCTTTGCACGTGGAAAGCAAGCCCCAGTGGAGGTCCCTACTCACCCTGACAGCCCCCCAGGGCTAGAAGCAAACATACCAACAGACCAGTCCGGATGCAGCCAAAGAGTGAGGTGAGGGCGGTTTAGTGAAGAGTAGGTGGGCTGCAGAGTCTTCTCCAGAGACCAGGAGATGCTGAGTTAGACTTCAGAGGGCTGGAAGAGCATGGGCCCTGGCAGTTGTGTGGCGGCACAGTGTGGGGGGGACTTTGGAAGGTCCTGTTCGGTTGAAGCAATAGTCAGGTCATGGGAGGACAGGGCAGAGTGGTTGAGAGAAAGAACTGGAGGGGGAAAGTCTGTTAGGGCCTCCTGTGCCATACCAAGCCTGCTGTTTTAGGGAGTAGCCCTTGGAGCACTCACAAGCCAGTGTGTGAGGAGACGGAGGCACTTGCGTTTAGAAAGATCTGTGACTGTGAGCAGGTGGAGAGTGGCGTCAGGCTTCCAGGGGGCCAGCATGGTGCTTCTGTGAGCCCCAGTCACCAGCTCTGGTGTCTGCCATCTCGCCCTCTCCAGCTCACCCAGCACTGCCCCGTCCTCAGTGTCAGCAGTCCCTGAGCTCTGCTGGCTCCGTCCCTCTGTGGCTGGCGAGCTGCGAGGCTGGTTGCGGCATGTGTTCCCGCTCATCCCTGCACCTCAGTTCTAGCCGCACCCTCTCACTCCTCCCTGTGGTTAGGGTTATCTTCCAGTGAAATAACAAATGCAAGTACTATTCTCTGTTAAAAGACTCAGGCCTAGTAGTGCGTATCCGTCATCCTAGCGCTCTGAGAGACTGAAGCACGAGGATCAAGAGTTTGAACCCAGACTGGACATTGGGAAGTTTAGCAGTTTAGCAAGACCCTGTCTCAAAATTTAAAAAAAAAAAAAAAAAAAAAAAAAAAAAATTTAAAGACCAAGCATGTAGCTCAAAATGAAGGCCCTGGGTGGAGTTCAGTCCCCTACTGCAAAAACAAACACACCCAAAGAACTGACAGATTTCTGCACTGCACATAGGATAATTCAAACATTTTTCCTTTCCTTCCTTTTTTGTGTTTTTGTTTTGGTTGGTATTTGTTCTTTGAGACAGAGTCTCACTATGTAGTTCAGACTCACTTTGAACTCGCTTTGTAGCCTAGGCTGGCCTCGAAGTAAGTCTCCTGCCTCAGCCTGCTGAGTGCTGGAATCACATGGATGTGCCCCTCAGCTGGCCAGGCCCCTTGCTTTCCTAACCCTGTCATTTTATCACTTGGCTTACCTACTTTTCCATCTTCTTCTCCCACTACCTCCCTCCTCCCCAGTCTTTGGTCCTCCAAGCTCCTTTCGCAGTCTCCTGTGTGGAAATGAGCCCTGACTCTTCCAGCCTCTGTGTCTTCACTCGCACTGCCTCCCCCAGGAAACAACCTTTTCTATCAAAACCAAGTCTTCCTCCGTTTCCCATCAAGGAGCAGTGGCCACAAGTGTGGCTTTTGGCACCAGCTTCCTGCTTCCACCCCAGGCTTCGCCACCTGTGGGTTTGGGTAATTTCCTTAACTTCTTTGTTCTTTTTTCTACATATCGGGGAAGTTACAGCATCCGTCTGAGAGTGGTTGAGGTCAGACAGTGGTGCTCACCATGTGGCCAGCAATCGTGCCTGTTCACTGTGCGACCGTGGTCGGTTTCCTAGGCCCCTCTGTTTCTTGGGTGTAGCCTGCAGTGGGAGCCCCAATTCATACACTAAGTGTGTGCGGCCCCCACACAGCTGAAACTGTCCAGAAGCCAATTACCCAAATGCACACAAGCAGCTTCCCGAGTGTGTTTGGAGCAGTGCTTTGGATATCATAAACATCCAGCCACTTTTGGTCAAAACTCTTTCACCTGGGTTTCCTAACGTGCTGTAAGCCTGAAGGTGAACTTGACTCAGAGTGAACACCAGGCTTGGCAAGTGAAATGGGTTTCTCTGGGGCTGCTTCTTGCCACTGTTAGGGGCACCTGAGTCCCCGATCTAAGCTAGGGACCTGGGGGAAAAATCTCCAGTGCCCCTGGAGGCTTCTGTGGCTTCTCAGCTGATGGAAGGTGATACACCCATCAGGAATAATCTTGGAGTCCCACACCCTCCACCAGTCAGCAGCAAGCATTTACAAGGCCCAGAGAGTTCTGATTGACAAGGGAGTGTGTTTTTCAGAAATTAGACGCCGTGGCTCCAAGGACCCCCTGGTGAAGGCTCTGCAGCTGCTGGAAGGGCCCTGTGAGCCTGGGGAGAATGGCGGTGCCAAGTCAGAGCCCATGGCCAAGAGGCGCGGCTCCAAGGACCTCCTGGGGAAGCCACCACAACTCTACGACACTCCCTACGAGCCCGGCCCTGAGGGGAAGGCTTGGCCTTCGGACAGCCGGCTGCCAGAGGATGATGAGAGGCCTGCGACTGAGTATGAGCAGCCCTGGGAGTGGAAGAAGGAGCAGCTGGTGCGTGCACTGTCAGGTGAGCACCACGGGCGAGTCACACCCCCCCCCCAGCTAAGTCTCCTTTAAACGGACACGTGACTGCACACCTCATGGGTACCTGTGTCGTTCCCATATGCGCGTGCATTGTGTAATGGTCAGTCAGGGTAATCAGCATGTACATCAGTTCACTTACTCCTGCTTATGCAGTCCAAAAGCCTTATCTGTCTCAGCCTGGCCTGGTGGTGCACACCAGTAATCCCAGCGCTCTGAGAGACCAAGGTGGGAGAATTGAAGCAAGTTCAAGGCAAGCTTGGGCTATGTAGTGAGTTCAAGACCAGCCTAAACCATGTATAGAAACTCCGTCTCAAAAAACATACGAACTCTTCCTAAGGGAATCAGTTCTTCAAATGTAAAATTAGTTTTATTTTTATTTTTTTGACACAAGGTCTCAACGAGTTGCCCAGGTTGGCCCAGAACTCTCAGGCTTAAGTGATCCTCCTTGTTCAGCCTCAGAGTAGCTGGGACTAAGGTTTAGGCCAGGGGACAAGGTCTGGTGTGTATGTAATAGAGCATGTTGATAATTAGGTTGTCAGTAGATGTTAAAGATAAGCATCCCCCCTGCAAAAAAACAACTTTTCAACTTGACTGACTACCAGATTTCTTTTGCTCTTCATTTAGCATTTTAGAGACATCTTTCCCTCTGCCAGTAAATCCAGGTTCACAATAAGTAGCAGAGCCACGGTACAGGGAGAATAGAGGAGAATGTATCTGAGCCACAGCCGGGAACATTTGAGTCAGTTTCCATGTCGTTTAATTCCCCTCAGCGAGCCCACATTGGGTACCTGCTGTCTCTCTGTGCCATGCTGTGCGCTGCCATTGGATCTCGGTCTTCTGTCCAGCCCTCATGTTACAGAATCCTGACGGCACTGCACGGTGGTTTTTCTCTGGGGTTTTTTGTTGGTTTGTTTTGAGACAGAATCTCACTCTGCCGTTTAGGCTGGCCTAGAGCTCAGTTTGTAGTGTAGGTTGGTTCTCTCTGTTTTTAAGTGGATATTTCATTTTATTAATTCATTTTCTTTTTTTTATTTGTTTGTTGATTGATTTTTATGGTTTTGGGTTTTTTTCTCGGTACTGGGAATGGATCTCATGACCCTGCACGTACAAGGCAGGAGCTATACTGCTGAGCTGTATGGTTTTTTGAGACAGGACCTCACTATGTGTTCAAGGTTGGTCTTAAACTCTCACTATGTAGCTCAGGCCGGCCTGGAACTCAGCCTCCTGAGCACTGGATTACAGGTGTGTGTCACACATGCCTGGCCATTTTATTATTTCATAGAAAAGCTCTTCTTTTGTATTTATAGAATGATACTCTTGCAAATATAAATCATTAAACATAACTATATTTAATCTGTACTCTAAAAATTACTAAAGCTAAGACAGGCATGGTGGTGTACATCTGTAATTCCAGATCTCGAGGGGCAGGGCAGCCTGAACCACATAGCAAGACTCTGTCTCAAAAACAAAACAAAAATAATCATCAAATAAAATTACTAAAGCTAAGAGTTCTTTTGGAAGTCCACACTAACTGGGCTTGATGGCACATGCCTGCAATTCCAGCACTTGGGAGGCTAAGGCAAGAGGATCACCATGAGTTCAAGTGTAGCCTGCACTACAGAGTGAATCCCTGTTTCAAAAAAAGTCCGTACTGAAGCAGGGAACAGAGACATTCACCTGTAACCCTACCTACTTGGGAGTCTCAGGCAGGAGGGTCACAAGTTCAAGGCCACCTGGGCAGCTTAATGAGACCCTGTCTCACAATAAAGAATAACAAGGGCTGGGTGTGTAGCTTGGTGCAAAGGACCAGGTTCGGTCTCAGTACTGGGGAGGGGCCACTCAGGGTAGAGTACTGGCATATGTAAGACCGAGTTCCCTGCCCAGCAACGCAAAAACAATAGCAACAAAACAAGAGTCATGCGAGTATACAGTGGGAGCTTCCACTGTATATTCATGAACTTAATTCATTCCACAGCTCTGGAAAAGATGGCAGCATTGGTGAGCCCATGAGGAGTTTGCACACAAAAGCAAACCAAACTCTTGCCAAATTCTCCTCTTTGCCAGCCACATTGTATTACAGCAGTTTCCTCTCATATTCTGAATCTGTGTGGTGCTCATGCACACCGTACGGAAAGGTGCTCAGATAGCAAGGCCAGCAGGAGCTCAGCATGCCAAGGAGTTCTGCAGCATTTAGGGCTCAGGGGATTCGGCCTTCCTGCGGCTCACCCCCCTCCCCCGGGTCCCTGGTGGTAAATGGAGTCCTCCTTCCAGTCCAGTTTGAAGGATCTGAGCGACCTTCGGCCAGGGAGGAGACAGTGAGGCAGCACCACCGGCAGAAGAGCTGGACCCAGAAGATCCTGAAGCCAGCCCTGTCCGACCCCAGCGATGGGGAGAAGAAGGTGGACCCCAGCCTGGCCCTGGACAAGCAGCCGTGAGTGTCCCTGGCACGGTCTTCACAGCCCTGGTGCTCAGTGGGGCTCGGTGGGGCTCGGTGGGGCTTGGTGGGGCTTGGTGGGGTTTGTTCCTGCACAGGGGGTGAGTGGAAGGTACACCAGCTCCAAGAACTGTCCCACACGGAGTGAGACTCACAAACCACACCAGCTTTTCACTCCTGTGTGTCTGCCGGGTTTTGGACCCAGGACGCCCGCCCCCAGCTGCACTTTGTCTCTTCTAAATGTGAAACGGCATCTACTTCAGGCTGTTGAGCTTCCGCCTAAGAGATGTTGGTTTTTACATCTCCATACTCACGACCTTCCTTCACCCATCTTCCAGCTGGTATCACGGCGCCATTACCCGGGCTGAGGCCGAGAGTCGTCTACAGCCCTGCAAAGAAGCTGGGTACCTCGTTCGAAATAGCGAGTCGGGGAACAGCAGGTACTCCATTGCACTCAAGTAAGTATTTCAGCCTCCGGCCTTCTAGGGCCAGGGAGGGTGACCATCACTGCCTTCCCTGCCTTTGGTGGACAACCAGTTAAAACAGACGTTGGGTGCAGTGGCACATGCCAGTAATCCCAGCACTTGGGAGGCTGGGGCAGGAGGATTATCATGAGTGTGAGGCTAGGCTGGGCTACATAGTTCAAGGCCATTCTTGAGACCCCATCTCAAAAAAACAAAATTAGTTAATAAACAAAATAGGTGTCATTTGAAGGTAGCTCACAGACTGTGTCCAGAAAATAAGGTGATTTGCTTGGGCAAGAAAAACCCAAGCACAGTGGTTATGATACAGGATGGGGCAGGTGAAAGGCTGCCAAACCTGTCCTAACAAGGGCCCGTTTCATTAGCATTGTATATCAGTCAGCTTCTGCCTCACATTGCCTGGTCTGCAGGAGAGCCTCTCAGTAGATAAATAATTCCTGATAAAAAGAACACTCTCCTACAGATGGCTCAGTTGCCTTCTTTTATACGTTAGTGCTACAGAACTTAATAAATTGCATCCTTTGATTGTCAAAATGCTAACTGCAATTTCAGTACCCGTCTCTTATGGCGATGGAAGAAGCATCACTTGCCCATCCCTCCTCTAGCTGAACAGCACACAGAAAAGGTGCTTTTGCCCAGCAGGCTGGGCGGAGTGTGTATCATGGAAATTCTCCTTGCTCTGTGAGTTCAGCCGCACTGCATTGGAGGATCATTGTCAAGAGTCCTAACAGCATTTCCTTCCTGAGGAAGCTGAGCCCCTGTGCTGAAACAATCAGACTGGAAGGGAAAAGCCGGTGGGGGGCGACGTGGCTCAGAGAATGGGAAGGGCTACCAGATACACAATACCAGGAATAGCTCAACTGTGTTCCTGAAATTGGGATTTGTGGATTAGATCTGTGAGCCTACGGTGCCAGCTGTCATTATATACAACCAGGAATGGTCTTTCCACATGAGGGGACAGTTATTATTATTATTAATGTGTGCTTTTTGGAAAAAAAACAGGGAAAGAAATTTCACCTATGTCCTTTTTAGCAGTAGTGAGGGCGGTGAGCTCCTTCCCCTTAGCAGCCTTAGGATTGGACTTAAGCAATAATTTTGTTAGTGGGGGGCCAGAAGGGACTTGGCTTTCTTTTTTGGGTCCTATACCTGATGACTCATGTGCAATAAGAAAAAACAGCTCAAATGTGACTTGCATGGAGGCCACACCGCAGGGCTTGCATGCGCTCTGCTGGAGCCTGTGTCTCTGTCCTGTGCAGGGATCCCAGGAGTGGGAGGCCCAACTGGCCCACCATGAGCCTGGCTGGGGCTGCATTCACAGGGAGGAGTCTCGGCTCACTCATTCACATCTCCTCTATGGTGTTTGTGTCACTCCAGGACAAGTCAAGGATGTGTCCACATCATAGTGGCTCAGACCAAAGACAACAAGTACACACTGGATCAGACGAGCGCCGTGTTTGACAGCATCCCAGAAGTGGTGCACTACTATTCCAACGAAAAGCTGCCTTTCAAAGGGGCAGAACACATGACCTTACTATACCCTGTGCACAACAAGCTTCACTAAGGTTCAACAACAAGAGCCCTGGGCTCCTGGCACCTAAGAGGGCATGAACCCAGCCAGCATCTTGGGATTAGATGGGCTGCTCCTCAAACCCAGGACAGAGCAGGATCTTACGTGGACTCAGCAAGCTTTGGTCTTGAGCCCTTCAGTGACCCTTGGTGTCTAGCTATCCTTGTTCTCCTTGCCAAGTAGCTGCACAATGAGAAGCCATAATTTAGTGTTGATTCCTTCTCTGGGGTAGTTTGGGGTGTGACCCTTGGAAAAGGTAAGTCTGGAGTTCAGGAATATCGAAGTTCTCCAGCACTATACTGGTCATTCCCTGGGACACCTGCTCTCTCAAACAACCATGGAAATCACTAGGCTTTAACACAGGCCAGATGTGTGTACGTGTTAGTTACACCCTTGTGGGAGAGTCGATAGGCTATGGGACATTCTCTTCCTCCCTCGGGGGTCCTAATACAGCTCTAGTGTTCATGCCAAAGCACAACACTGGCAGAAGGACTACTTTGTTGGTCAGCCTTTCTAAGAAGCTTGCACTGGGCATATCTGTGCAAGCCAGTAATCCTAGCACTTGAGAGGCTGAGGCAGGAGGATACGCATTTCAGGCCTCCTGGAGCTATGATGAGGCCCTGTCTCAAAAACCAAAGGTTTGCATTTTCTCAGTCTGTATGAACTTTTTCATCATTTTTGTGCAAATGAGTAATATAAGCATAAATTAAAAGGAAGATACCCTGTGTAAGAATCTATGATGTAGGGGGCTGGGGATTTAGTTCAGTGGCACAAGCGCCTGCCTGGCAAGTATGAGGTTGTGAGTTTAAACCCTGGTACCTGGTGATGTAATTAAAAATTAACAATAAACTATGCAAGATTTTATTTCTGATTTTTAAAAGTTCCAAAAATTTTGAAGCCTGATAAGCATTCTCTTATAGGATAATTATATAGAACTTTAGATAGCTTTTATTTCATCTCTGTGTTTTTTAGTTGCCATGGAATCATCTTTAAGTATTGTCTCTAAAATTAGATTTGCTTATATTTTAGTAAATGTTTTAAAAACAATGATTTTGGGGTCTGACTGTGTGGCCTGGGTTCCTGGAGTCTGTGAAGTCTCCTTCTGCAGGGCAAGGCCAGTTCACACTGTACCAGTGTACTTTGAGGACTTCTGGGTTGTCCTCACTACTGTTCTGTGCTGTTAATTGTCATATATTTTACCTTTTTGATTTGTTGTGACCACGTATCGCCAGTTTATTACTGTGAAAACCTCGTGGCAACGACGTGCTGTGACAAGAGTGCTGTGGTCAGCACGGGACTGATGTTTCTGTGCCACAGGGTTTGTGACTTGGTTCTTAGAACTGGTCCAGATACAGATGGGCTGATTGTCGTCAATGTCTAGTTAACTTCTGTAGCTCCTTTCAAACACAAGTCAAAAAAAAAAAAAAATGATTTGATTAAATTATTAGGAAAGCACCTCTTTCTAGTTTATAGTGATCATTTGACTATCACGATTTAAAGGCTAGGAAAATTTTTGCTTCCTTTTCAGTGATGATCTTGTCTCCAAAGACTTGTGCGATCATTAGTATTAAAAAATTGAAAAAGACACTAAAAAGTTGAGAGGAACTTTTCTAACCAGAGTTCAATTATTTTGTTAATAAGAAATGGCTCATCTTTTTAAGTATTGTAAGAATTTTTAAACTGCGTACTGTGTTGTATACTGTATCTTTAGTACAAGGGTTTAATTCTGTACCCATACGTCCAACTCTATTCAATGAATATTTATTATTCTCTGTTTCATACATTGTGCTAAACTTATTTTTAGATCAGCAATTTAGCAATTAAATCTCATATTTTACTTAACCTTATTTTATAAAATAAATACAGCAGTTATTTTAACTTTAATAAATGCAAAGGGCTTTATAAGTTTTTTCTTGGTGCATTAAATGATTTTTGGCCCGTACCCAGCAAGTCTGATGAATGTATAATGAAATAACATTTTGAGAACAGACCTGACACAGTATTTATTGAGTTATCATATGCCTAGGATTGTGCTTCTATATTTTTCCATGACCTGCTGTTTGTGTGTGTGTGTGTGTAATTAAAAGTGGATTTCTTCTAAAAAGTGGCAGAGATGCAGAGTTTATAAGCAGTCTAGTCACTCTGTGATTATACAGAAGATTATAAAAGCAGACAGAGAGTAGGTTAGTGGAAGGCTGCTGAGGAGGATGTTAAGCTACTGTTTTCATCTTCGATTGTGACACAAGCTGACAAAATGCAGGGAATTCGTAGCCGGGTGGTGGCTTTGAAGTACCCTGCATTCTGAAAACAATCCGGCCCAGCAGGGCATCCTAATGGCTTCCTCGCTAGGCCTTGAGGCCAGATCTGCGGCCTCCAAGCCCGGGCTCTTCCTCATTTTGTTTGGATGTAGTGTTTTCCTGTTGTCTTTATTCTCCTGAGCTAATTGTGCCTTGCAGAATTTTTTCTGGTGAGAATAGCGTCTTTGGGTGAATTCTTATGTGCTGAGTTCAGCTCTCACAGCTGTGTCTATTCTTCGTCCATTATCACAACTTTGTAAAAGCACTGCTCTGCTGAAGGTTCTGAGTTGCACCGTTGGTTCCCTTCAGGTGTGTAAGCACAGAGGGCAGCCCTGAGCAGTGACACAGGTATAGTCCCAGCTACTCAGAGGCTGAGGCAGGAGGATGGCTGGAATCAGGGGTTTGAGGCCAGCCTGGGCCACGGCTAAGACCCCATCTCAGAAACACAAAAGAGTGGGCAAAGGGCATTCTTTACTTCTGTTGATGCTGTGGCTTATTTCTATCAGGATGGATTTCAAGTACTAGAACAGTAGGTGTTTAAGGTAGGAATTTAAAAACATTTTAATACATGTGCAAAAAGGCAAGTTTTGACATGCCTGCTCTGTACCGGGCACCCAAGTGTCCTCTAAGTTATGCAAGGTGCTTGGATAAGGAGCAGAGAAAAAGCCTCCATTCTGTGCTGCTGAAAGTGCTTTACTGAACTGGTGTTCATTCACTGGCCTCTACCACAGCGTGGCGGGCGGGAAAGGCAATGGGAAACAGCCCCAAGTCACTGATTACATCAGTTAACCATGTTACTACTATGTCCTTAGCTTTTGCTGTTGGATGCTTTCTTTTTGTTTTTTGAGACAAGGTCTTGCTTTGTAGTTCAGGCTGGCCTTGAACTCACAGTGATCCTCCTGCCTCAGCCTCTCAAGTTTTGTGATTATAGGTGCATGCCACTACGACTGGCTGCTGAATACATCTCAACATTTACTTTAATTCAGAAGGAAAACCGTGAAACAGACACACCTTCAGTTGTTTTTTAAGTGAGTTATTAAAATGCCTTTTGTTAGAGGTTCCTGTCTTGTTTTTCCTCACTCTTGGGAGAAGAAACCTGGAGGTGTCTGGATTTCGTTTCTCTTGGGCATGCTTTGTGTTTAACAGGATTTCACTGATACCTTTCTTTCTCTATGTTTGGATAGTTATACCTCATTTGTTAGTTGCCCTTTCTCACTTTCTGTAACTGGCAGTCGTTTGGCCTTCTGATCTCTTTAGCATCGCCTTTTTTTGTTATTTCCAGTTCTTGCACTCCACTCACCTCGATTTAGGCTGGCTGCTTGCTGCTGGCCCTCTGTAAACTCAGCCTCCTTCCCAGCTGACCCTGGGTAATAATGAACGGTGGTGTGTTACTGCCATCTACTGGAAAGAGAGGAAACTGCAGTTGGGAAAGCAAGCTGCGTTAGGGCTAGCATTCTCTAAAGGGTTTCTGATAGTCTATACAGGGAAATAATGGTGACACGGCAGTAGTCATCTTGCTGTGTGTCCTTCCCTGAGTAAAGGATGGTGTGAAGCCTCATATAACCCCCAGCCACCGGCGGGGTCATGAAGCTTCAAATCTTATATTGTATTTTAGTGGACATACTGGAATTTAATCATTGAGATGGGCAACTCGTTCTGTCAGGTTCTTAGCTATTTGTTATTTTGTCAGAAGGATTTAACATTTTTGTATCGGTATATTTACATATACAATACATGTTTTGAACTTTTAAAGCCATTTGAAAATTGTATGTGACATGGGTGTCTGTGTATATAGTGCCCTGGTAATTTATATTGTATCAGAAATATTTTATAAAATTTCTGAATGTCTGGGAGAAGCCAGTACAGGCTGTGTACTCTGCTGAGATGGTTTACTCTGAAATGTAACTTTCAATAAACATTATTATACCGAGAAAACGAGAGTGTCTTTGCTTAATTCAGTTTTGAGAGTCACTTCCCTTACTAAGGAGCACTTCCGGTGCTAAGAGCTGTGGCTGAGCTTTCTTTCTGGGGGCTGGTAATAAAATGAACAAGCGATGTGGTGGGGCACAGCACTGAACTGAGCCTGTCTCCCCACTTCACATTTATTCCCCCCCCCCATGTCTTCCCAAATACATTGTAACCCAGTACAGGTCTAGGTGTAGCTCAAGGAGAACTCACCGACTGTGGGAGCCCCAGAAGAGAACCCCCACACTGCAAACAAATTTAATATAAAATGAAACAACACAGCACTGTGTTCTGGTCCTGTTTCCTTGGCCTGCCTGTGTATACATTATTTGCACTGATTCTCCTCCCTCTCTGGACACTCTGTATCATTTTTGTTACTAATACAGATGCTCCCATCCCATCTGTGGGATTTGATGCTTAAATTTAAGACTGTCATGAGGCTGTAAAATCTGTATTTTTAAAAAATTCCACAGGTGACTTTGAATCGCAGCCATATCTGAGAACCTCCGTGAGACATTATGGTGAAACATGGAAATACTGCACAGTCCTTTGAGATCCTAAGAGGGACTGCATCAAATTTTAGATTTCCAATGAACATTTCTATAAATTGCCACCAGGTGGTACAAGTGCCATCTGTGTTTAAGAGAAAAGTATGTCCTGAGTGCTGTCCTGGAGCAGCGGGTGTGATGTTTTTGGAATTGAGATCGTTTATGAGAGTCCAAGGATATTTTGGATATTGAATGTTGGTTTCAGATCCCATGAAAGGCCAAGGTGTAAGTCTCGCTGCATGTCAGGTGTGAGGCTGAGCAAATGCTTTTCGTCCCGCACGGTCTCATTTAAATCCTCTTTAACTCAGCAAACCAGCAGCAGCCTTGATTTTTGGCAAAGGGCGCTAGTTGATGGGGCAGTGCACTAAGCCCACCGTGGTCTCACAATGTACAGTGGAGCCCAGTGTTAGCCCGATCTGCCCTGGTCTGACTCTGCTGTACCTCCCCTCTCCCTGAGAAAGTGTTCTGCAGAACTCTTCACGTTTGAAGGACGCAGTTCAACTAACTACAAGGGCAGGGAATAATGAGCTACTCACTTGGTTTTAGTTACAAGTGGAAAAAAAAAGTGGCCAAGAAGCAGAAGCAATTCAAGTGTCCACTGACAGGTGAATTCTTAAGAAAATATGCAGAATAGAGTATTATTACACCCCCAAAAGGAAGGGCATTTCCACACGCACAACAACATAGGTGGCCTTTAGGACTTTATGCTAAGTGAAATAAGATATACATTGCTGTGATCCAATGTGGCTGCTGAGGTTCTTGGGGTTAAGGACCAAGAGAGGATGAGAAAAATAAAAGACAAATCTGGGGCCAGGTGGAGCCCTTATCCTCCTATTGGGAAGAAAGGAACTGCTCAACCACTGAGGCACCTTTATTTATATCCTGGGAAAGATGATGTCAATTTCAGCCCCTCTGCCAAGCAACCCATTGCGTGGCAGGCCTGGGCCCCTTGACTTGGTGCTGGAACATCTTGTTTACATAGCTTGTTTCGGCCTCTCTGTTTTTTCTGGGCTGGCCTTGCTTTAGCCCCACACATGGGATCAATCTCCAGGTTTAACGGCTCCCTACAATATAAACTGTGTAAGTCTGTGAGGTGCCCAGAGTGAGAGTCAAATTCACAAGAAGTAGAAGCCAATGTGGTAGTACACACCTGTAATCCCAAATTAAACCCAGTCTGGGCAACTTCGCAAGACTTTGTCTCAAAACTTTTAAATGGGAGTATGGCAGAGAATGCAAAAAGGCCCATGTTTCAGTCCCCAGTCCAAGAAAGAAAGAACAAGCAAGCAAGAAAGAAAGAAAAAGAAAAAATTGCCATGGGCTGGGAAGAAAATTGTTGCTTAATGAGAACTGAGTTTCCATTTGAGATGATAAAAAAATGTCGTCCAACAAAATGTCCTGGGCCTGCAGATAAGCTGCGTGATTTGGGCAAGGGAGGCAGGAAGCGGCTCCACCTCCCGAACAGCCTGTCCTGGGCTTGGCAGGCCCTGTCTGTCCGAGAGGCTCTGCCTGCAGACCTGGGCAGTCTGAAACCCTGGGCAGTGAAGTGGACCCACTCTGAGGAGTGACGGTTGTTTCCAAAAGCACCAGTTCGTCCCCACACTGAATCATACAGTTTGAGTTGCTGAGTTTTCTTGACTCCAAATGCTTCCTCCGTAACATTTTGTAATGATTCAGATGCCTTCTGATTTCTGTGCATAAATAAACAGGATTCCTAATTGGTATTAATTGTGTAAAAAGATATATTACTTGATGTGCATTTTAAAGCAAATTCATTCATCAAGGCATTAATCAAGATGCTGTTGACAAGTAAAAACATGTTTTACTTTAAGAGATTGTTAAAGAGATATGTTTATATTCATTTTGGATTAAATGGTACATTTGCAAAGTGAAACATTTCCCTAAAATCCTTGTGCTTTAAACAATATCAAACTTTATTAGAGAATAATATAACCAAACATCTACTACTGTCACTTGCCTTTGACAATGACTTTTAAGAATTTGTCTACAATCCCCGCCTCCTGCTTGTTTACATTTTTTTCTTTTCCTTTCCAGTAATTTGTTTTTTGAGACAGGGTCCCACTATGCTGCCAGGTAGGTCTTGAATGCCTAGGCTGCAGTGATCTACCTGTCTCAGCCTCCCAAGTAGCTGTAACTATAAGACACATCCCTGTGCCTGTGCCAGTGCACCTTGTTTTCATGGGCAGTACACTATAATTGAACTCTTCCGAAATAGATTGTAATTATTTTATAAAAAGTTGTCTCTCAGTGTACAAACACAATACCCATGAAAAACCATTACCATCGAAGGAAAAGGGATGGGCAAAACTGGTCTCTGTGACTTGCCACCACCCCGAGCTGCTTGCTGAAGTGGAAGAAAGTTCTGCACACAGCCTGGCCTCCTCCCACCTGGGCCCTGCCCTGGGCTCACACAGCTGCTGCTACCTGGAAGCCTCTTCCTCTGCCTCTGCACCCTCCGCCCCCACCCTTTCTTCCCTGCTGCTGGCGAGCAGGCCTGTCCCAGCTCCCGGGCACGCTGCAGGCGGCTTGGGCTTGCGGTGTGGCTCTCGGGCACGCTGCAGGCGGCTTGGGCTTGCGGTGTGGCTCTCGGCCAGGGCCGCCCCTCGGGAGGGCCTGTCACACCACAAGCCCAGGCAGCTTTCCTCAGGGCTCCTCTTCAGGGCTCTTCCACCCACAGAAGAGCAGCCATTAGTCCTTCAGGGGGAACAGGTGTGACAAGGTTCCCCCATCACCTTGAGGAAACTCATTAAAGTTTCTACCAAGGAAGCAGAAAGAGAAAACCAAGTCACGCCTCACAGTCCTGAGGTGTAGACAGATCTTACAGAGGAAAGGAAGTGGTTTGATTTGCTCTCCTTGAGTACTAACTTTAAGATCCCCTCCCTTTGTAGCCCGTGTCATTATGTCTCGTGGCTAGGGCCCCCATGAAAGCCCCTGCACTGTGCTCCCATGGCTTCGGTGTCCAACTGCTGGTCACACAAATGGGAGTGACAAACCAATGAGGAGCCCAGGTCCTTCTCCACTGGACCCAGCGCAGGGATGTAGCGGCCCTCTGAGGTGATCAGCAGGAGCAGGGCCTGAGCCCCGCCCTACAAGGTGACAAGGCGACAAGGACAAGGCGAAGGCACCAGCTGTGGGGCTGGGCTAAGCTGCCTCGGGGCTGGGCTAAGCTGCCTCTCGGCTGGCCAGGGCCATTGCATCGCTCTTCACCCATCTGGGCCACACTGGCCTCATCTGTAAGCAGAGGACAGTGCTTGCCTCGCAGCCGCCTGAGGATGAGGGAGAACTTCCTGTTTATGAGGCACCTGGTGGGAGGCTGATGAAGGCTCTCAGTAACCTGATTTTATAGGATTTCTTTTGCACTGAGTGGAGAAGGAACCCAGGGCTTCCTGTGTACAGGCAAGTGCTCTGCCACTGAGCAACACTCCCTGCCTTTCTGAGCTCATTTTAATCTGCCATCACTGCTACAAAGGGACAGTGGGCCTCCAGGTAACGGCCTGGGCTGGCAGCCTTTCCTGACACACAGGCCTGCAGTGGAACCTACGCAATAAACAACCCTCAGGTCTGAAGTTGAGGTGCCTGCATCACCCACCATTCCTGGAAACCTGTGGCTCGGCTCACTCCTGAGCTCATCCGCATCTCTGTTGAAACTGGCTGGAGACTTCTGCAGTGTTTGTGACCCACACCAGACCTGCTGAGCCATAGGCCCTGTGCATAGAGCCAGGTAGATTCTAACAGCTGCACCGCCCGTGTGTATGGCTCAGCAGGACGGCCTTTGGTCACTTTTCTGTCTCCCTCCATTCATGCTGGTCCCCAGCGTCCCGTCATTTAAAAACTGCTGATGGACTGGGAGTGAGGCTCAGGATAGGGGGCAGCATTTGCCTGGCATGTGCGCTGCCAAGCTGGCTTCCATCCCCAGCATCACACACACAAAAACGATATGATACTGAGCAACATATAAATTTAAAAACCAGGGCTGGGGATATAGCTCAGCTGTGTAAGTGCCTGCCCTGCAAGTGCAAGGTCCTGAGTGCAATTCCCAATACAAAAAAAAAAAAAAACCCAAAGAATAAAATTGCCCTCCTGGTAAATTTTATTCTTTAAACAAGTATAATGAAATGGCAAACACAGCTTCTCATCGTACAGTGAGATATTTTCTCTGAGGATACCAGACAGCTTTATTAAGTATTCTAAAGTTACTTAGCAGGCCCGTCCTTCAGTGACTGTTACAGTCCTGAAGTGAGAGCTTCACAATTGTACTGAAAAACTCAATTGATTCAGGTGCTGAGTTGCTATCACCTGTGACAGGACTCAGTTCTTCACAGCTATGGCGCTGCATCAGAACAGTTTTGTTGTTATTGTTTTGGGTGTTTGTTTGTTTGACACGGTCTCACTATGCGGTCCAGGCTGGCCTTCAACTCACCACGTAGCCCAGACTGGCCTCGAACTCGTAGTGATCCTCCTGCCTCAGCCTCCCCAGAGCTGAGATTTCAGCGTGTACCACCATGCCCGGCTCATTAGAAGAGTTTAAGGCCCTTTCCTCAGTACATCTCTGCCGCCTCAGGAGGACCAGTGGTGTTTCCTTGCCCTCCCCATGCTTCTCACAGATGTGAAGAAGCGCTGGTTTCCTTGTGCCTTGGTAAGCAGGGAAAATGCCCATGTAAGACAGTTTCAGGAACCAAGTGTTCCTTGCCATCCGCTACAGTCATCACCATCTGCTGCCTCCAGTTCTGGAAAGAGCGTTGTAACCATGTCATCCTGACAGTGATGCCATGAGGAATAGGACACAGCTCAATCCACCCCACACCCACTGCACAGCCCACTCAGCCCGGCCACCAGGGGGGACAGCTGGCCTCTGTGTAGTTCCCTGCAAGACAAGGGCCAGCTTCCAGGGGAGAGTTTGGTGTCCTTTGGGGCCAGTGGGGGCCTGTGGGTAGTTCTTAGCTTTCCTACTGCCCAGGTTGGGGGCAAGAAGCAGATGCCCTGATTTTAACTTTCAGTCTAAATTACATAACCCCCCAGGCCTGCCTCAGCCCCCCGCCTCCGATGCCCTAGAGTTTACACAGCAACTCTCCCCACAAAGCACCCGGGGGATGGCTTTTCCTCTGTTTGGAAGATGTGGATGGCTGGGTCCCAAGTTTTTTTCTATCTCAGACCCTTTTCAATAGGAGCCGGATTCAGCCTATCTGAAGATCAAAAATTCAGGGTGGCCTTTGTGATGCCGTTAGCACCCCCACCCAGGCTTCTGATGAATAATGGCCCTTCCTTTTCCTCCCATGCAGCGTCCATCATCTGGTAATGCCCCTTCCGGAAATCCCAGGACCCAGTCTGGGAAATACTTTCACAATTAAAGCCTTTTGAGGAATTGCTACATTTTTCTTGAACTTACCTGCTTTCTTCCAGAGCTGCTATCATCCTGTATTAAAGCGGCCCGAGTGACCTACTGAGCCTTCTCCTCCTTTCTCCTTGATAATCAAGCAAATACCAGGTGTGCAAAACAACGTTATCTCAAGTGCATTCTTAGAAATGGTTTATTTCAAATGTTTACAATTTTCATTTAAAATGCAAAATAGCTGGTAAAAAAGAAAAAGCATTTTAAAAATATAGCTTTATACTGACTGACTATACAGACATTAGCTTTGGGTATTTGCTTTCAGACAAGTAGTGGGCAAACCCCTTAAAACTATTATTTGTCTCTGAAAAACAATGTGGAGTTGAGGTATTGTGTTTAACAGATGTAATCTCTATCTATTAAGGTCTCTCTGTTAATTAACAGCCTTGCTACATGCTGTTCCAATCCTTTCTTTCCAAAGTGGATCTTGGTCTGAACATATGTTCACACAACTGACAGTGTTCCTTAATAATCATTAAGGTTGCCATAGAAACTTCCCACCACTGGTGCTAAGCCATACTGGGAACTCAAAGCAGGAAAGATCTTTTGGGGCCACTCAGGAGCACTGGCACTCAGGCCCTGAGCCACTGGCTTGCCCCCTCCAGCATGGCCCACTGTGGACTGCTGCATGGGAAAGGGCTGTGGATGGCTCTGCCCCGCTGCCCACAATGAGACACATTGCTCCACCTGACCGAGTCTCCTCCTCAGCTGGCTCAGCCTCAGGCCCTATGTGAGATTGTACAGCTCAGCGCCAAAGCAGTCGGGCGAGACATTCCTGAGCAGTCTTCGGCAAACCCACAAGCCACAGCCAGTCCCAGCCTGCCCACCAGGCTCTGCTCACCACCACATCCCTCCAATCCGGCTCCTGCATAGATGCTACAACTTGTCTTGGTGACCTGTTCCCTTTCTCCCAAGACAGCAAGGAAAAGGTGGAGACTCAGCATGAGCTCAGAGCTCAGCAAACAAACCTCAAGGGCACCATGCTCTCACTCACACAGGACATGTATGCACAGCCACAGCTACGCCCTTGAAATCTCAAAACATTTCATTAATGCTACCAGAACGAATTGTCACTTTGGCATAGACCTTGCTCCAGCATATCTCTGACTTTTCCTACCCCACAGAATGGGTTTTGGTGTCCAATCTAAATGGTCTCTGTCCTAACATGTCCCATGTGGCTGCGTGGCCAATGGCTGCAGGTTTCAAGTGAGCAACAACACTGTACGTGGTCCAAGGCAGCTTGTGGGCTGCAGAAACCCAGGAAAGGGGAGCTGGGGGTTAAACACAGTGCAGCTACCAGCCTGCAGACCAAGAAAGCTTACGGCCTAAGCGAGGTCTGGGTTCAGAGAAGACAAAGACGTCCTTCATTGACACTAGCTTATAAAAATAAAGGGGAAAAAAACCCTCTTTGATACAAAAAAAAAAAGACAGTTCCGGTATAGTAATAACGAAAGTAATAACAATTTGGAGATCAAAGCTGCCTAGCTCTGGAGACAATGAGCTATCTAGATTTAAATCTTCCTCCTGCACAGCTCTGCCCAGTTTTGGTAATGTTACTTGTGGGTAAAACCATGCACAAGAATTAAAGAACCGTGGGGGCAGAATCACCTTTTCTCATGAAGGTCCTCATTTCTAATATTTTCCTTTCACAGTTTAAAAGAGTTCCAAAAGCTTTACAGGGAGAGGTAGAGAGGCCATGAATACTTGCTTAACTTTCGTCAACTTAGCATACGGCACCTAGATCAGCCACAGGGTCTAACCTGTACAGTCAAAGCCGGCGATGAAAATCACTACCAGCTCAAGGTCGCGGCAAGCAGCAAATAGGACACAGTGGCTTTCATCCCTTGCCACCTGTCTGCTGGCAGTGATGTTTTTCTCAAAGGGCAAACTACAAGAAAAGTCTTGTGGTTTGGTAAGCTTGGGGTCTGTGGTTGCACAACTCATTTTAATCACAGCTGTGTTGTGTGGACATCTGTCTGGGTGACCACTAACATCCCGACCCTGGACAGATGTCAGCTGAGGTGTTAGTCAGCATCACACCCACATGCTTGGTGAGCGCTTCTGTCCTAGCCGGACTGAATTCAGCACAAAGAATGAAGTGAAAGGAGGAAGGCACTGACCTACGGGATTTTCTTAAATGAATTTCCCCTCTGATAACAGGGCGAGGCGGCAGGGGTGGGGAATTTCAGGACCGTGCCCTGTAACCATAGGAGACACTCAAGGCGGGAAAGAGTCACCCGTTCCTTCACTCCCACCCAGAGCAGCAGCCGCATCTGTCTTTCCCCTCAACCCCAGGAGCACCAGCCTATTTTGGCACTTTGTACGGCAAAAACAAAATACGGACTGAAACCAGAATCTCTTCTCTAGTAGGGGAAAAAGTTTTCTCCTCCTCCTCCCTTTTCACTTAACTTGGTTTTATGCTAAACAAAGTTATCATGCTTCCCCAACCCCAAGCTATTTATATACTGACACCCAGAGAATATTAGGTCTTCCCACGTCTCAAGAGAAAATAGCATTTAAAAAAAATTAAAGTACATTCTTGCCGTTTTTTGTTTTTTTCCACATGAACAAGTTCTTTTCTAGTTACTCAGGCCCAGTGGACCCCAGAGTTGACCAACTTCATGCAACATTCTACTCTCAGCCCTGGCAGCGGCCCTCCTGCTGCCAGCCCTCCTTGGGGTAGAGAACATGGCTTTCAGAGCTTTGGTTCCCTCAACCATGACCAGGACCATGGAGACCCTGTCTCTCTCCCTCTTCCCTCTCTGCTTCTTTCCTCCTGAAACCCTGAGATGCGATCAAGCCAGTGCGGCACTCCAGAGTCATCAAATGCCTAGGATTAAGTATCATTCACATTAAGCAAAGATCATGAGGAACTAATTAAATTCCACTTAAACCATCAGGTCCTGAGATACTATTCACTACAACCTGCCTTCCCACCCCAAGCTCTTGTTCAAGTGTAAGAAGAAAGGCGGGAAAGAGTTCTCTCCTTCAGCTCCTACGGTTTACACAAAGCCCTCACAGGCCTAGAGAAAAACAGAATGGCAAAGGCACTTGGGCTTCCAGAGCTAGAAGAAGCCCTAAGTACAGCGGCCAGGAATGCACAAAGGGGACAGCTTAGCTGGAAACCCAGCTCATCTGCCCCAGGTTGTACTTGGGAGTTTGAGTTGGATGCGGGTGACCAGAAGCTCTTCACACCCACAGTGTCTCTCCTCAGCTCTCTGTGTTGGCCTGAGCTCCTTTTAGTCTCTTTTAAGCAGAGCATTTGGGAAGGGAGGCTTGAGAATTCAACCACTTCTTTCTTCCCTCTGGACGGATGCAACACACTGACCTCCCCCAGTGTCAAAGTGTCCCCTCCCGAGGCTCTTCTGCAACAGGGAAGCCACAGGCCCCGCCCTGAGATGTGTGGGATGGCAGTGAGACTATCTTCCATCGTGCCAGCCGTCCAGTGTCTGACAGCCGGCTGCCAGGTGCCGCCCAGACAGCTATCTGGAGAAGAAGTAGTCTCTGTTGCTGATGTCGTAAGGACTTTGTGGGTCCTTGGCATCGGGTCGGTTTTGGCTCAAGGTGTTGTCGGATCCGAGGCTGCTGGGAGACACTGGAGGGGAGAGTAGAGGAACAAGCACAATGGTGGGCCTGGGCTGCCCCAGGGGATACGGTGGGTGCACACTCGGCTTGCACTCCTGGAGAGACCGTGACTTCCAGGTCCTCTTTAACCTACGTACAACACAGAGAGAAACCAGAGAGATGTTAGGTCCCCTGTGATGCACCTCAGTGCAAAGCAGCAACCTCCAGCGGCCTGGCACTCCCAGTTCTCAGCTCCAGGGCAACAGTTATTCATCCTGTCAGCACTCCACATCCCCAAGAGCCACACGATGCTCTGAAGAGCCGGCGAATTTAGAATTTCAAAGCACCCTAAGAAGATAAGTATATATTATTGGTCCGATTTACAAGTAGGAAGACTAAAGCAAATCTCTATAAGCACAAAAAAAATCATTCCACAGTCCCTTAATTTGTCCTGTTCCTGGGGCTGCCCAGTAGTACACAACATTGGCCACAAATCCCTGTATTTAAAAAGAAAATGGGAGTATTCTCTAAGCAAGAAAAGAAAATGAGTCTCTTAGTGCAAGTGGGGCTACAGGGGGGGAACCATCCGCAACCACCATGTACTAGCAGGGAAAGGGCTGAGGTCCCCTGGCCGCACTGCAGCCCCCCATCACCACCAACAATCCCTCCCTGCCCACTCCCTCCAGCTGAGGGGAGCACTGCGCCCACTCGCACGTGGTCACCACTGGGCACGCGCTGACTCCTCTAACGGGAAAGTGGTTGTTAAGCAGGAAAGAGATAGACATCTCTCTGATCACAGCTTCCCTCACAGAGCCCCACTCTGGGCCCAATGCCAGGGCTCAGCAACCGAGCAAAGCCACTTAACAGCTTGGAGGAAGACAGCGGTGAGTGGTGATAGCCATCTTCGAAGGTACAGTCAGATCTCCTTCCTGGAGGGGCCCGTGACAGAGTGAGGCCACCAGGCCTCTCCTCCCCTTGCTTCCCACTATGCAGCTAACTTGCTGCCTCCTAACCCGAAACCTGGAGCAGGGTGGCCTCCCTCAATTCCACCCCATACGGGCTACTTTAGGAAGGAGGGGAGACCAGAGTCACAAACAAGATCAGGGCATTTTCCTTGGATTTCTTTTTATATCAGCAGGCTATTCCCGTCCTTGTTATGATAAATAATTGATAGTTGGCTCCATATCTGCCATTGGCTCTTAGCCTGCTGTCCAAGTGGAATAAACAATCTGCAGAATGTTACTCAGGGCTTTGCCACTTGGATACGAAACAGGAAGAGCCCGGCAGGGGTGATTACTGGACTTAAGCTGAGCTCTTGAGTAGAATTCTCTTTGTTGAGAGAGGACTGAGGACAGCATCATTGTGCCCTGCATTATGAGATGGCCAGACCCCCTGCCCAAGGATTCTCCTGGGAATACACCTTAAAGCAACCTCTGAGCTATGGAAAAGTGTTAGGCACATGGATGCTCAACACAATGTTGTCTACAAAATCAAAACAATAACTAGATGCCCAATAATAAGAAAGAGGTTAAGTGAACTTGGGTATGTCCCTAAAAGAGGGGTCTGCAGTTAGCTAAGTTTGCAGTTTGTAATAAGGAGAAAAATGCTTGCTTTATAATGATAAATTTAAAAAGTAGGTCTTAAAATTATAGATACAGAATAACACAGCTTTATAAAAAACAAATATGAAACTATACAGAGGAAAAAGACTCAGAGGAAATTCACTTAAACGTTTAGTGTTCTTGATATAGTGTATACACTATTGAACCCAGGGCCATCACACTAAGCCAACCCCCAGCCCTGCTTCATATTTAGTTTTGATACAGGGTCTGCGAGTTGCTGCTTGGATGGGCTCAAACTTGCCATCCTCTTGGCTCCGCCTCCCAGAGTGCTGAGATTACAGATGCCTGACACATCTGCCTTGCAGCCGGCTCCTTACGATGCACACACTTCTCTGTATGTTGGTTAGACTTTATCACATTTATATTTTAAAAATTAACAGGAGTTATCTTTAGGTAAAATGATTTTTTTCTTTTCTGTCAGGGTTTAACACATTACCTACAGTGATAGCAATCTTTCCCCTCTGATTTTTTGCAAGGCAACTGGGTGGGTAGCCAGAGTTAGCTTTCCTTTTGAAGTACTTTGAGGAGCAAATGAAACCCTGTGGGAAATCACTAAGCTCAAAGGGGCCTTTGACTCTAGCCGGCTGGGCTGGGTGGGGCAGGAAGGACAGGGTGATGTGGAAGGAAGAAGCAGATGAACCACGGGCTCCTTTACACCTCCACCTTCACCTGGTATCTACTTTACAAATTCAGGCTTTATAACATTTTGCTTAAAGAAAATGTTCTGTGGCTACAAAGGTTTTTTTTAAAAAACACTTGCTCGTTTTTTTAAAAAAATGAGATATAGAAAAAAAGGCCACAGAGAATACACTCTGCGCTAGCCACTTCTGTGGCCTAGGACACCATGCAGGTCTTCTGTCCGTGCCCTGGAGGGAGTCTGTGACTGCACATGGGAATGAGACCCTCCACACAGGAGTTTTCAAAGCCGCGGCCTTCACCTAGAGTCCTCGCCTAGCACTGTAAGTCCACTCTAGACATATGTGGGAAAAAAGAATTCTCAGCTAGAACTCCACTTGCCCAGTGCTGGGTATCACAAAATATAGAGGGGGGTGGTAGTGGTGGAGAGAACTGGCCCCTGAAAGCCACAGTGTCCACTTCAGAAGATGGTATGTATTTACAATTAAACATTATCACTGATATTGCTGGAAAAATTTCAGGAAAATGCTTTGTTTGGAATGCAAAGTAAATGTATTAAAAGCAAAAATACAGTATCCTGGCTGGCAAGATGGCTGCCACCACTCCAGTGTGTGGGGTAGTGAAATGGCCATCCCAGCAGTCACCTAGGGTCAGCCTCTTGGCACTACTTGGCCCCCACAGTGTACCTAAGTTTGTACCCTTTCCTTGACAGGAGGACCTGGGGACCAGAGGCACTGTCGTCATTTGGAAACAACTGGTCTTGTAAAAACTATTTTAATGTAGAGAAAACTTTAAAACTTGTATTTTTAATACTAAGCAAATTTCTAACAGGGTAAGACTGGGAGACAGAGCCTGTTCCTATTATTAGAAAGCTACAAACTTAATGAGCCTTGATACTCTGGTGCCAATTGCAAGATAAGTGTGGCTTAGCCAGGAAGAAATGTTTCTCTTCTAAGTCCCAGAGAGTTACCACTTCAAGGACACCTCTGTCGGGTCTCAGACAGTGATGGATTTTTTCTCTATGTTGTACGATAGTAACCTCATATAGTTGCTGTTTCTAAATTCCGCCTAGCAATTAAGGACGAAGACATGTATAACTGTAGAATATTATGTTACCTGTCTTATGTACTTTCTGCTTACAAATCTATATAAACAAAACCCAAAGCTGACTCAGGGCTGATGATTTGAAACTGAGATTCCCTTCAGCCCGCTAATGTAATAAAGCTGTGTCTTTCAAAGTTCCTCTGGTGCTGTGTCTTCTGTCTGGTTTGGTCCTGAACCCCATAACATTTCCTCTCCTTATAAATGTGCCTCACACAGAAGCCCATAGAAACTCACCAGTCTAAAAAGCAAATTGTTCATGTCCTCAGCCCTGAGCACTGGCCCTGTCTGTGCCTGCAGGGGCTCCAGTTGCTTAGCAACCAGCTAGCAGCCAAGCCTAGCCAGCAGGTGAGCCTGGCCTCTGATGCCTCTCTGTCAGCAGTTAACAGCACACAAGACGCCACTGCCTGTGAGGACCTACAGCAGGACCAGGCCCATTCCTGGCCAACAGCAAGCTAGGACCATGAGCAAGGGCTCCAGGGGACACGTTCCATTCCTGGCTCTCGCTTAGTTTTGGGCAAGTTATTTTATATCCTGAGGCTATTTCCTTAAACTAAATTGTTTGACTAGATGACCCCTGTGGCCCTTTTCAAAGAGCGTGAGCTGTGGGTCTGAATCTTGACCTTCCCTTCACCAGCTGCCAAATGGAAATCATGTTATCTGCCTCTGCAGCCTCCTGGTAGATTATGAGACCCACGGAAGAAATAATGCAGAAAGCCAGGCATGTTGACACAGGTCCTCAACCCTGGCGCTCTCAGAAGCTGAGGCAGGAGGACTGCAAGTTCAGGCCCAACCCGGGGCAGTGATTTAGTGAAACCCCACTTCAAAAAAAAAAAAACTAAAAAGGGTTGAGTATGTAGCTCAGTGCAAAGACCTCAGGTTCAGTTTGCAGTGCCATTAAAAAAAAAAAAAAAAAAAAAAACAGAAATAAAGAAAGGGAAAAAATGGAAGTGGAATATATGAATGTATACATGCATGAATACTGCCAGGACCCTTCTCTGGTCCAAAGATATAAAAGACTTTGATTTCTCTAAGAAGCTACCTCCTTTCATTCAAAACCTTACCCTCTGCACACCCACTGGACAGCTTGTTCACTACTTCATTGAAAAAAGTCAGTGAAGAGCTTGGGGTGTCACTCAGTTTCCTAGCATGCATGAGGCCTGAGTCCAATCCCCAGCCCTAGAAGTGGAGGCAGGCAGCAGGAAGAGGGACAACCCTCAGCACCCTGAGTGGTCTTCTGGCTGCTGTAACAGGGTCAGTGAGACGAAAGCTAGTATTGTTAGTAGCAAGGACAGAGGCCCCAAAAGGAGTCAGGAAGTCCAAAGTGGAGTCTGCTGTGGTATCACTGTCCACGGATCTTATAAAACCATCTGCAGGTGACTACAGCTGTCTGGGACCTGCCCAGGGCATGATCAGGCAGGCCACTGGCTCAAGGCTGCATGGGCCCTGCACAGGTACTGCGCAGACACCGCACAGGTTGGATCCCAAAAAGTATGTAGTTTCCTGTAGCGTAGAGATTATAGTGCTTACCCATGCCTGAGCACCCTTCTGAGCCCTTAAAAATCCCCAGAAAAAGAGCCCTGTGGTTTTCAACGCAGAAGCCCTCCTGGCTCGCGGGAGCTTTACATCCTTGCCTTTATAGCTTTCGCTTTGTAGTTTTTATCTCTTAAACAAACTTGCTTGCGACCTACCCCGCTCCATCTTTACCCTCCTCCATCTTTACCCCGCTCCATCTTTACCCTCCTCCATCTTGGTGGCATTCTTTGCCGCTGTGGGGCATAATGCCAGTGTTCCAGTAACACCACTATGGCTGAGCGAGTTCTAGGTCCCTGTAAGGACCCAATGAGCAACACAAAGCTCTCTCTGCTGTCCTACCCCTCCCGGAACCCTTTTCTTTCTCCTCATCAGACCAACTCCACTTTCTCTGTGGTGTTGGTTGGTTCTCCTCACCACAGGCTGCTTTTCTGTGGCCCTCACACACCAGTAATCACCTCTCTGCATCCGGTTCCCTCCCTAGAGGGAACCTGTCCACCGAGTCTCCTACGGCTCTGCAACAGGGCTTAGAACAGGTGCTGTGTGAGCCATGTGTGCGCTCATTTGTTGGACAAATAAATGAATAAACTAATGTTCTGTAAAATTCTGATGACCAAGTGGGCAAAGGAAAGCTAGTTAAGAAATATGAGAACAGCCAGGCACGGTAGTGTACGCCTGTAATCCCAGCACTTGGGAGGCTGAGGCAGGGGAAGATGGCAAGTTCAAGCCCAGCCCGGGCTCCAAAATGGGTTCACGGCCAGCCTGAACGGTATAGCAAGACCCTGTCTCAAAATAAATAAATGAATAAATACATACATACATAAATAAAAAGAAATATGAAAACAAACCTAAGCCATGCCCACACCCATCTCACCTCAGGATGAGGCCAATGCAGAGGAGAGATCCGAAAGCCAGGCTTCCTCCAGCCACCAGGAACGCAGGCAGTGGTGCTGAGGAAGAATCTTGCACTGGAAACGAGAGAGAGACAGAGAGAGAGAGAGAGAGAGAGAGAGAGAGAGAGAGAGAGAGAGAGAGAGAAATGAGGAGGAGGAGAAGGGGAAGGAGAAAGAAGAGGAGGAGGAAGAAAAAGAGAAGTAGAAAGAAGAGGACAAAAGAAAAAGAAAACTACTTAGCTGTTGCTGTGAAAAGTCCCACAGGAACCTAAACCAACAGCCTGCTTAACGCACTGGTCAGTTTTCTGGCCAAATTCAACCCTAAAGAGCCAACTTTAGTTGAGTGCAGTGGGTCATGCCAATAATCCCAGCACTCTGGGAGGCTGAGGCAGGACAATTGCAACTTCAAGCCCAGCCTGGGCAACTTAGCTACTTAGAAAGAGCTTGTATATGTATATTTTTAATTTTTTTCTTAATTTTTAAAGGGCTGGGAAGCAGCTCGGTGCAAAGCCCTGGGTTCAACCTCAGTATAAACAAACAAACAAGCTGCCCTGAGCATTACCCGACAGACCCCAGAATTCTACCAGTTAGCAAAAGGTGAACTTTAAGCTCAGTTTCTGAGCTCTGCGGCCAGCCACAGACTCTCACTTTCAGAGTGGCTTTCCTGGTGACATCCAGCCTGTCCCCAGGCACAGAGGCTCTGTGGGTTTCCTCAAGGGCTGCTCCACTCATGAGGGTGTCCAGAGAGCTCGGGAGCTCTCAGGCAAGCAGTTCTCTTCCCAGAGTGTCACTCTCTCCTGGACCTCACAGAGCATTCTCAACACCCCTCTCCTGTGGGGCTCCTGCCTGTCCCTCGTGCTCCACCTCTAGCTGGAGTTCTAGAGAGCAGAAACTGCACACATCATCTTTCTCTCGGGGGCACTCTTGCCCTCTCTGCCTGGCACAAGGCAGATTCCAAAACATTACACTGAGAAATGAAAGAAAAATCCAGCTTCACAAGCAGCCATGTCTGCCCGCAAAAAGGCCTTCCTGTAATTTCCAGAGACTTCCAACAAGACAGAGGGTCACCTAACCAAAACCACCCTTCTCCTTCTGCCAGGAATGCTGCAGATGAAGTTGTAGCCCTGTGTGGTGGCCCATACTTGTACTCCCACCATACTAGGAGGCTGAGGCAGGAGGATGGTATGTTTGTGTGCAGCCTGAGCAATTTAGCAGGACACTGTATCAAAATGATTTTTCTAATTCTAAAGTGCTGGGAAGTAGTTCAGTGGGTCCTGGGTTCAATTCCAGTAACACACACACACACACACACACACACACACACACACACACACAAAGGCACAGGTGTATAGACCCAAGATACAGGTTTTTCTACCCAGCTGGCACCACTGTTGTGCAGATCCCACCTCCCAGTTCTTACTGCAGGCACCCACAGGGACAGGCATTGCCACACATCCTACTGGTGAGGGGCTCCAAGGACAGATTTTTCTTTTCTTTTTTTTTTTAGGCAGGGTCTCACTGTGTAGTCCAGGCTGGCCTTAAATTCATTATGTATCCCTCAAACTCACAGCACTCCTCCTGCCTCAGCCTCCCAAGTGCTGTGACGGTAGGCATGCACCACCATATCCAGCCCAAGGACAGATCTTTCCAGTGCATCTTGCATCTTGACAGAAGCAGCAGGAGGCTCACTTGCTCATTTGTTAATATTTCATCAACTATTCTCACTGTTCCTTATTCCAGTCCATAGCTGTTTACTGAGTGCCCACGGTGTACCTGGCTTTGTTCTAAGCTTCAGATGCAAAGCAAACACAATGACAATGTTCCTCCTCTCCTGGACTGTACGTTGTAATCAAGGAAGGCGGGCAAACCAGCAAGCATATAACACAATGTTATCACAAGCTATAATTGAATGTGACCAGGGTAATGACCAAAACCAAACCACTGGAAAGGAGCAAGTGACAATGGATGACAGGAGCTCTGTCAAAAGTGGTGTTCAGGAGGGAAAGACACGGGTGGGCACATGCTGGAAGAAGCTGGCCATGTGGTGGCCAGATAGGAGCATGCAGACAGAGCAGGAGGCAGAGCATGACCCCAAGCTGGAGCACACACCGAGGGCAAGGAGGCCTGGTGAACTAGGAGAGTGGGGGCCTCTGAGAAATCCCACCGAGACTCTGAGGAGATGCTGTTGAGCCAGGGCGAGCTTCGGTTCATGCTTTAAAGGTCATTCAGGGCTGGTTAGGGACTCAGCCTAGAAGCCAACAGGTCAGATGGCCCCTGCTGAAGCCATACAGGATGGGAGATGACAGTGGAGGGAAGCAGTCACCTTCCAGCAGGTCGCAAGGCACAGCGGCAGGGCGTGCTGAGAGGAGAGCATGCCTGCTGCCCAAGATCTGAGCAGCCCAGCAAACAGGTGCAGTGTCCAGAGATAGGGAAGATGGAGGAGGATGGGTGGGAGAATGGGTCTCTTTTAGACATGTGAAGTCTGAGGTTTCTGACAGGTTCCAGGTGGACATGTCCACCTGCAGCAGGATGCACATGTCCTGCCCCTCATTGCTCTTTCCAGGGTAGGGCTCAACAAGCTCATTGGTAAGTGCAGATGGAGAAGACCCAGCCTTCCTCCTCTGCACCTGCCCTTCCACCCAGCCTGATGCCATCCTAGCAGTACCGTTCAAGGCCCATTTTAAGGCATGCTGGTACACACCTGTATCAGTACTTGAAGGCTGAGGCAAGAAGACTTCTCATTTGAGCTGTGCCTGGCCCATTTAGCAACTTAGGAAAACTATGCATATACTTTCACTGTGGATCCTCTGCCAACAACAGAAAACCTCTTGCAAACTAGAAGAATACAAAAATGTCCAGTCCTTACCTGGCAGGCTTGTTGCTAATGGAGAAACTTGGTGATTACTGTCCTCTTCATCAGTAGTATGCACCTAAGAGAGACGTGACCTATATAGACCCATTTCTGTGGATTTAGGTGTCACCTCTCCCTCCAATCCCTGTATGGCCACCTAAGACATCTGGCCTTTGTCACTTCAAGCTTTCCTCTGTGATTTATACTGAGTCTCTATTTGGCTCAGATTTCTTCCCATTCACATCTCCGCCATAAGATGCCAGGCTCAGGCCCTGCCCAGGAGGTGCTCAAAGGTCACAGGACAGCTGTCCTGACAGGGGTAGGCACCATCACCTCAGGGACAGCGTGGACCAGAACCTCAGTTGCACCCCTCACAGCTACAGGATTGCTGTAGACTCCTGGATCCTCACAGCCTCGGTCCTGCTTCCTTCAGATCATCATGAGGATCAAATGACATGAGTGCACAGCCCAGAGCATGGCGGCAGGGCAGCAGACCCTAGGCAGTGGGACTCTTGGGCCCTGTAAGCAGGGACTGGAGAAGGTGCCAGGTCCATCTCACACCTGAGCTCCCTCCCTCTGCCTGTGGCTGAGCCTCCCAACTTAGGGCAAAGGGAATTGAGGCTCACGGGAGAAGATATAGCTGAACAAGAAATTGGATTACTTTGGGAATTTGTTAAGCAGCTCCAGAAGTAATCCTCTTTGTAGCCAATTATGATACCAACATCCACAGGGGAAGGATTCAGACAAGCTGAGCCGTGTCTCATGTTAAGCTGCTAGCAGTGTCCAAAAGACTAAGAGATGAAACCACAGCCTTCAAACCCAGGCAGCTCTGAGCACCAGGCAGAGCCGCTCTCCCTTCATAGCTTGGGGACTGGGACCTGCTCCACCCCTCATGGAGGCTGGGCAGGTACAGGGCCCTCAGCACAGCTGTGTTTCCAGCAGGAAGCAGAGGTGAGATTTTCACCACTTCCAGGATAGTGCCAGCCCAAGTTCTACGAGGAGCTGCAGCCCCAACCCTGCTGCGGGAACACGCGCTCACCTCTGTGATGTGGGGCACAGCTGGGGAGGTCCTGAGTTCTGCAGAGAAAAGGAATTAGTTGTCATTAGTGTCAGCACAGACTCTCAGTCCTACCAGACAGGCTCTACAAGCACAACAAAGATCACTGTATTATTTAAAAGAGCAGAACAGCCCAGCACAGTCCCTGCTACTCAGGAGGCTAATGTAAGAGGATAGCCTGAGCCCAAGAGTTCAAGGACAGCCTGGACCACACAGCAAGATGCCATCTCAAAAAAAAGAGACTGGAGCCTGGTGTAGGGGCACAAGCCTGCAACCCCAGCATTAGGGAAGCTGAGGCGGGATAACCGCTGTGAGTTCAAGTCCAGCCTGGATTGCAGAGTGAGCTCAAGGTCAGCCTGAACTACATAGTAAGACCCTGTCTCAAAAAACCCAACTCCTCCCAAAAAAGGCACCACTGGAAATAACTAAACATCTGACCTTAAGACATCATCAATGCAAATTATGATAGAGTACATAATGCAATAGTCCTTAAAATTTTTATAAGCACTATACAACAGATCCAGGTACCAAAACATCACAGTGTGTCCTATCAATCAATATGCTCATTTACTATGTGAGTGTACCTCATCAATACGCTCATTTACTACATCAATCACAAACAAAACATCAGTGTGTGCGCCACAGAGACAGAGTCACTAAGTAGCTCAGGGTGGCCCTAAACCACACAGCAATCCTGCCTCAACCTCCCCAGTGCTAGGATTTCAAGTGTGCACTGCAAAACTTGGCCCAAATGTGTATTTTAGAAAACTACTGAAGACATAATATATAACAACCACAAGACAGAAGAAAGTCCACATAGCTTGGTTTAAAGTTTCTAAAGAAACAAACCCCTGATATACCTATAGTATACTACATTATTTACCATACATTCATATACGGGAGGGGAAAAAATGGAAGGATACACATCACCCGATGGAAGCTCTGTTAGCATTTTCATTCCTTCCCTGTACCTGGATGGCAGTCAGAGGCGGGCCGGGCCCCCTCCACCGCTGCCTCCCCACTCCTGCTGTGAGCCCACGCCTCCTCCGTGGGAACAGAGCTTCTTTGGTAATTGCTGGAGCACAAGAAGACCAGGCTCAGAGCCAGAGTCCTGACCAGAAGCCAGCTCCATGGCAAATGAAGGCCTGAGGGACCATGGCAGGCCATGGGTGGAATGCTCTGGATTCCAAAATATTTTTCTTCTTCCATGAAGAAGTTTACAGCAGCACAGAAAGTGGGAGCACAACGATGATCCCTGCTGCCGATCAGTGGAATAAGGAGCTGGAGCTGCTGTCCTCAGGATGTGGGAAACCACACCGGAGCACTAGAGGGACAAAGAGTAGACCTGCTGTCCTCAGCATACTGTGGAAAGATGCCCAGGAAGGTAAAGAAATTGGCCTGAGCTTACACAGCAAGAGAACCAGAATTAAACCTAGAAATCACACTTGGGAAGCTTAGGCAGGAAGATTACCCCAAGTTTGAGGCCAGCCTGAGCTACATAGTGAGTTCAAAGCCAGCCTGGGTTACAGAATGAGGTCTTGTTTCAAAAATCAAAAATAAACAAAAACAACATAAAATTCATAGGAAAGACCTGGTTTCTTCTTCCCCTGTGTTCTCTCTTTGGTAGCCCAGCCTACCAAAGAACAATTAGACTCCTGCAGGAGGCCTGAAAGGTGAACCAGCATATGGGATGTGGAATGAAACACACAATCAGGAGCCAGGACAGAAACCTCAGTAGACCAGGATCAAAGGTGCTGGGATTAAGAATGCGTGATCACTAAATCAGTCCACTGACAGGACTGGCATTGCCCTAATCCTGGTAGACTGATACAATATAAGGAATAGAAAGAAGCTTATTTCTCCCTTGCTTTTTGTTTTGCTGTCTTCTGCCTGCCATGAACTGTTCTCTTCTGTGATGCCCCTCTGCCATGCCACTCTGCCCTGGAGCCAGCCAACTATGAACCGAACCTCTACAAACTGTGAGCTAAATAAAACTTTGTCCCTTTAACTTTGGATGTCGAGTATTTCATCTCAGCCATGAGAAAAGTAACTAAGATATTGTCCTGCCTCAGCCTCCCAAGTGCTGGAATTACAGGTATATGCCATCACACCTGACTTTGAGTTCATGTTTACATAGGTGTTTACCTCTCATCCAAGGGCAGCTGCTTAGGTATCGACAAATACTTAATTATAACTTACTTTAAGAATTAATGTCAATATTATTTATGTATCTTTAATTGTACATTATTTTATAATTCAGTATGTCTATCATGTGTTGCAACAGACCTACTAAATGTATCCATCAGGCTGACAATCTTAACTGGGGCTTATTTTTAAGTAGGACTTATATTATGAGCATCCTGAAAAATCATGCTAGGGTTTATTTTCCAATCAGGTCTTATTTTCAGAGGACCAAGGCGAAGATGACCCGGTCCTGGCTTCAGAGCACCCCAGGAGTTTTATAAATACACACCTGTAACCCCTTCTCCATCCCCTGTGAGCCCCACTCTTAGAGATGAGGAAAAGGAGTTCCAGAGACCTTTGAGACTCTTATCCCTAGTGGGTTTCCTAGGCACTTTGCCTCATACTCCCTTGGACATGAGGAACTCTGAGGGCTCCAGACTTTAATGGGTACTGTCAGGGAGAACGTTGGGCAGGAGAGGGGAAATCTAGGAGGTCTCCCACTCAAGAAAGGGCTCGCCACATCTAGGGCACCACCCTGCATGGCCTGCCCTGACCTCTGGCACCATCTCCAAAAGCTCATGCTAGGGGAGGGGTGACAGCCAGGCTTTGGGGACCCCCGGGAATGTGACTCTGGGATCCTCTTCTTCATAGAGGATGGCACTGAGCTCTTGGGCTGTGTGCCACAGGTCACACACAGCTCAAGGGTGCAGCACCTGTTGAAGTCTAGGTGCCAAGCGCCCCATGCCATGAGCTCCCTAAGCCACCTGCACTGGTCCCACTCAGACCTCCCAGCCTGATGGAACTTCTGCTCCAGTACTACTGTGCTATGTGACAATGAGGCCCCCAGTGCACACTAAAATCACCCAGAAGCTTCCCCAGACTGCCCACACCATTCACTCCTCCAGATGCCGACTAGTGGGTCCAGGATGGCACACAGGACAGTGATTGTGAGATGCCTTTAGCCTCTTTTCATCCCACAAAGCAACACTGCAGTATTTGTTAATATTTCCACTACACTTCAGTTCTAAAGGAAGGGTTTTCACCAGCCTTGGTAGAACAGGCCTGAAATCTCAGTTGCGTGATGATTGCCCCTCTGTCTAACCTAAACCTACTCAGCCTCAGATCACTCAAGCTCCGCTGGATCTGCCCTCAGTGGAGAAGGAAGCAGACATTTACACCAGGTATAAAGACATCTCCACAACCATGAATGCAAGAAGGGAGGGAGTCAGGCACTCAGCAGCTTCGGTTCTCATTCTTACTGAGCCACATGGTCAGTGTGGCACGTGACCCATGGCCAGAAAGCCAGAGTCAGGACCTAGAGCTGGTCAGATGGAGGCCTCCTCCCACAGGGGGAAGATATCAGCAGTTTGATGAGGGACATCCACAAATGAGACCAGATTCAGGATCAGGTGACCAGACAGGTAAGGAACCATCCCATCCAACAGGCTGGGAGAGGAATTCAGGCAGATGCAGCACCCCACCCCAGGCAGCCTGGACACAGGGCACAGGTTACTAGGGACGGGGCTCAGCGGACAGCAAGCACCAATGAGAAAAGTGACTGGGACAAAGAGTTCTCCAAAGATCCCCGGTCAGGAAGCACAGGAGGAGCTCAGCATCCCTCATCACTGGGGAACGGCAAACCAAGACACAGTGAGATAACACATCAGACCAGAAGACAGCCACGGACTGCTCAGACTGAGTGGGGAGGAGCGAAAGAATCACTGTATATCTTCTTTGGAAAGACAAATGTTCTCAGACACAAATGTCATCAAAAATAACATGAGCTGAGTGTAGAGGCTTGTGTGGGAGCCCATGCTGGGCAACTTGGAGACACCCGGTCTCAAAATAAAAAAATGAAAAGAATGGGGATGCAGTTTAGCATTCATGGTATTCAACCCCCAGTGCTATGCACACACACAAGCACACACACACACACACACACACACACACACACAGAAAAGCCCCCAGCAGTGGTGGTATAGGCCTGGAGTCCTAGCTACTCAGGACACAGGAGGGTCACCCAGTCCAGGACTCAGTTGCCAGTGTAGGTAAGGGTGAGATGCTATGTAAAGTCAAGAGCGAGGGGCACGAAGGGAAAATGAGAAAAAGGGAAAATAGCTGGCGTTGGTGAGGTTATGGAGAACTTAGAAACTTTATGAACTCTGCAAAATGGTGTTGCCAGCAAAGCATGGAGGCGTGTGCCCATAATCCAAGCATTCAGGTGCAGGAGGATCACCAGGTTCCAGCCCAGCTTGGGCAGTTGATCAACTTAGTAAGACCCTGTTTCAAAATAAAAAGCAACAATAGCTGGGGTTGTAGCTCAGTGTGAAGATCCTGGGTTGAATCCCCAGTAATGCAAAAAAAAAAAAGACACTGTGAAAAACAGAACAGTAGTTCCTCAAAAACCTAAAAATAGATAGCATTGCCATATGATGGAGCAATTCCTCTTTTGGGCATATAAACAAAAGAACTGAAAGCAAGGACTCAGATACATATTTGGACATCCAAGGCCATAGCTGCATTTTTCATAACACCCAAAGGCAGAAGCGACCCAGGTGTCCACTGACAGAAACAGATAAATGAAACATGCTATTTTTATACAATAGAATATTCACCAACCTTTAAAAGGGAGGAAATTCTGACACACACTACGACATGAATGAACCTTGAAGACTCATGCTAAATGAAATAAGCCAGGCACAAAAGCATAAATCTCGTATGACCCCACTTTTCTAAAGTACCCTAGAGTAGTGGCAGCACAGAGGCAAAGTGTAAAATGGGAGTGGGGGGAGGGGCAGGGCGGGGTGAACAGGAACTGCTATTCAAAGAACAGTTTCAGCTCCATAAGAGGTAAAATCTTGCCAGGCATAGTGGCACACACCTGTAATCCTAGCACTAGGTAGGCTGAGGCAGGAGGATCGCTGTAAATTTGAGTCCAGCCTGGACTACAAAGTGAGTTTAAGGCCAGCATAGTGAAATCCTGACTCAAAAAGACAAAAAAAAAAAAAAAAAAAAAGAGGCAAAGTCCTGCAGGTGGATGGGGGTGGTGGCCAAAGAGCAATGTGAATATACAGTACTTAATGACACAGAACTGTATGCCCCAAAATGGTGAAAATACTAAATTTTATGTTATATACATTTTAGCACTATTTTTCTTAACTGGGCTGGGATTCCTTAAAGTGGCTAGTGACTGGCTAAACTAAGTGATCAGGATAGAAGGGAAAGCAGGTGTTGGGAACATTTCCTCAGCAAAATGTTATGACTGACTTTCTTCCCTTGCAAAGCCACCAAGGGCATGCTCGTGTCTGACATTTGCATAACCAGTGTGTCTTGGCTCAGGTGTATGCAAATCAAAGAAAACCACAGGTAGCTTAACACAATTCAGCTTGAAGGATGTTCTGGGTGGTTTAAATGCCCTTCCTACAGTGCCACACAGGAGGAGGCCCTCCTTAGCCAGGTGATAGCAGAAAGTAAGCTTCTGAGAAGGGGACAACCAGAAAGCCACCCCTACTCCTGGTGTACAGCAGAGACCCAAGCCCGCCTCCACGCTCTGGCCCTGGGTCTGCCCACAGCAGAAAAGACAAGGACCCTACACTGCAGAACCCAGAGGCTGAAGCCCATCACATCCAACATGAGGGCCCTGCGGCCTTTACAAAGTCTTTGTTCTCCCTGGGGCCAGGACCAGGAGAAAGTGACAAGGATGAGAATGAGACCAAGCATTCTCTTTTCCTTTGTTACAGACATGCATGCAGCAAGGGCATGGTGTTTTATTCTTTTTAACTGCCAAGTATTAAAGGATAATTGATTTGGTTCAACCCTGCTATAGGGCTAGCAAGATTTGAATACAAAGTAAGGCTGGAAGCCACCAGAATGCCAAGAATGCTGCAATAAACTGCTCAGGGAGAGGTGAGATTTGCATCTTCAGAGGCATGCAAGGAGAAGCTGGGGAAGCTGCCTCTGGTGGTAGTCAGGGAGGTTCCTGAATTCTAGGTCTGCTAAACCCTAATCTTTCATGGTAGTGTCAGGAGACAATGTCTCGCTGGTTTTATCAGAAAAAAATAAAAGGCAAGCAGGTAGGTTTGTCATTTAGAGTTAAGGAGGGCACCAGCAGAAGAACAGAATGAGTCAAGCAGCTTCCTCCAGGAAGCAGGGTGAGAAACGGGAAGGCAGAGGCCCAGGCCACTGCTCAGGACCTTGAGTCCTCCTGTACCTCTTGGCTATGGGCATGCGTTGATTGGTAAACATTTTTTTTAAGCTTAGCTCGGTGTAGTGGGCACACAGCTATAATCTCAACACTGCAGGAGGTTTGAAAATTCAAACCCAGCCTGGGCAATTTAGCAATTTATAGAGGCCTTATCTCAAAATGGACTGGGGAGGTAGCTGAGTGCAAAGGCCCTGGGTTCAATTTCCAGTTATACACATTCACATCAGGTATTTAAAAAATAAAATTTAAATTTAAAAAACCCCTCTTGGCCGGGCCTGGTAATACACTCATGTGATCCCAGCACTTGGGAGGCTGAGGCAGGATTGCTGGGAATTCGAAACAAACCTGGGCTACATAGGGGGTTCAAGGCCAGTCTGAAATACACAGCAAGACTGTGTCTCAAAAACAAAACACAACAAAACAACTCCTATGGGTTAAAAAAATTTTACCCATGTACTTGTTAAATAACACATTTCCAAAACATTTGATAACATGGAGAATTTTACAATATAATACACACACACAAAAGTAAAAAAAAAAAAGAAGTATATTAAAATGTTCCTATTGGTTTTCCCTAGGGAGTAAAAATACTGGTGATACTTATTACCTTCTTCATATTTTTCTGGAATTTGTTGTTTTATCACAAACATACTAATTTTATTTATTCCCCAATCAATGGTTATCTTCATTATCTCATTAAAAATGAAATGCATCAGTGCCTGCGGTGGATTAAATCCGCAGCGCCTCCCTTCCTGGTGCTGCTGGGTTTCCAGCCCGGCCCTGCGGCCCCCCAGCCTGTCAAAAAGGAGAACCAGGCCCACCAGCCACTCTGCCATCAGCCCTTATGTGAGGCCACCCTGGCCCCTCCACTGCGGTGGCAGCAGCTGCCTGGACCCACAGACAAGCTGCTCTGTGACTTACTTTTAGAAGCTCCAGCAGGTAAGTGGCTGCTGTTTTAGGACTGGTTTGGGGTGACTTGTCCTATAATCCTAGGCACTGACACAGCCAAGACACCCCATCCCCATCAGCACCCACTGAAGTACCTGACCAGGGGGTTCCTCTGGCCTCAGAGCTCCACTCACTCCAGGAGCCGATCCCGAACTCCTCCTGGGCCCGGAGCTGCACCACATGCCTGTGGCCACGCCAGGCGTCCGAGATGATGCATTGGTGCTGCGGGTGCTGCATCTGAGGATGGAAGTACAGGACTCTGGTAGGTGGGGAGAAGCACTGCAGCCCCCCAACCCTGCCAGCTGGCTCCACTCAGCAGGCTCTGGAGTGGGGGTCACTCTGAGGGCCACGCAGGCTGACACCCAGTGGTGGGTAAATCCCCACCGCTGCCCAAGACTTAGAGCCACAACTTTATCTACTAAATCCTTGTCACACTCAGAGCCCTCGAAGAGGAGACTAGCTTGGGACGGTGACTCTCAGACAAGATGACCAAAGCCATATAGTAAGACGACTCATCCAGACCAGAAGGGCACACAGTACTAAGCAGGGTGAAAACCTGACCCTTCCCTTCCACCACACCCAGGTGCAGAGGGTGCTCATCTGTTCAGGAGAGACGAACTTACAGTCCAGGTCGTGAATGTCTCTGACCGTTCAGCCCGGTATCGGAGTTCAAAGCGGAGCCTGTAGAAGTCTGAGTTCCAGGAGTGGGGGTCCTTCCAGGTGACATTGAGCCATTGGGCGTTTCCCACCACAGCAGTGACAATGATGTTGGCAGGTGGGTCGGGCTTCACTGTGGGAGAGGCAGCATGGCTCTTCACGGCAAGCAGGAGAAGCCGGCAAGGCTCTGCAGGCCCCATCCAGGCAGCCCCTTCCCAGCCCTCCCTCCACACAGGTCTGGACAGACTCTCATCTGTAACCCTCAGACCTCCTGGTAGGCAGCGCCCCACAGGCTCCAGCCTGCCACACACCTCCACCACCCTTCCCTGCCCCTCCAAGGAATATCAAGTAAAAGCTGGGGAAGCAGCTACAGCATGGGAAGAGCCCACTTACAGATGTTATTGATCTGCAGCATCTCCCTGCTACTGATCCTGCTTCCAGCACTGTTGACCACACACAGAAACACTATATGGATAGATGTGTCTCCCTCGGGGACCGGCAACTGGCAGGAGAACTTCTGGGACTTCCCAGAATACAGGCACCGTTCCTGGAATTCTTCCGTAGGGTCTGTCTGGCTGTGGACACAAACCAAGGCACACTGCCTCACAGTTCCTGCACTGCTCCACAGGACAGAGGGGTGGTCAGAGCAGCAACAGGAGCTCAGCTCGGAAGTCTGATCTCAGGGCTCACATTCCAGCTCTACGCTACCAGCTTTTAGCAGCTTTCATGACTTTGAGTAAATTATCCAACTTCTTGGTCTCTGTGTTCTCATTTGAAAATACAATATCAGGCTGGGGATTTAGCTCAGTGGCATAAGCACCTGCCTGGCAAGCATGAGGTCATGAGTTCGATCCCTGGTACAAAAAATAAAAAAATATCATAGCACTCTGGGGAGGCTGAGGCAAGAGGATCACAAATTCAAGTCCAGCATAAGCAACTTAGTAATTTAATGAGACCCTGTCTCAAAATAAAAAAATAAAAACGGGGCTAGGGATGTAGCTCACTGAGAATGTCCAGGATTCAAGCCCCAGTACCAAAAAAGCCAAAAAAACAAAAAAAAACAAAAAAAACAAAACAAAACAAATCACAACAAAAATCAGAGGTGAGTTTGTTCTCAGCACTGTCGACCCTCTCTGTCTATGGCTGATACCATCTCAGGTCCCTCACTTTATATCACCTTCTATTGGCAGGACAGGGACCTCGGACAGTCAAGACTGTAGCCCCATGCTCTCCAATGCAATTCTCCACCACTTTACTACTTTTCTGTCTTTTTTATTGGTTTTTTTTTTTTTTTTTTGAGAAAGGGTTTCACTATGTAGGCTTCAACTCACAGCAATCCTCCTGTCTCAGCCTCCTGAGTCCTGGGATTACAGGTGTGCTCTTACCTCTTTCTGTCACCTATGTAATGGAAAGCAAACAGGTTCCCAGGGTCAAGGCACTGACAATGGCTTCCCACTCCCAGGGCCATTAGCAATTCCTTGAGGCAACAGTCAAACCTTTAGGCTTGACAGAGAATTGGATTCCCAGCAGAGCCACTTACTAGCTAGATGACCTTAAACAAATTAATTCATTTTCGGAACCTGTTTGTGCACCTGTTTATCTACCCAGTGAGAAAAGCAGTCTCCCCTAGCTGCTGTGATAAGCACGGGTGAGTGGAGCCCTCTCATTCCCTCCTACTTGCCCCAGAGGAAGAGATACTCCTGAGTAAACATCAGGATTCCTGGTCCTCTGGGAACCCCGCCACAGCACGCACAGACCGGGGAGCTCAATGCGTACAGAGATGGAAACACACACCCTGCCCACTACTCACAGCTTCCTCACACACAGCACCACCTTGGTCGTCAGGGATGGGGCACTCCGAGGGCTCCACTCACAGGTAACACTGCTCAGGAGGCTCTTCCGCCAACAGGAGAGCTTTGGCTCCTCCGGAGGAGCTGCAAGCACAGCACAGCAGGCTGAGGACCCACAGGCCTCCCAGAGCAGGAAACTCGCCCTACAGTCCTGCCCAGTCTGCCTGCAGACAAACTCAGCCACACACAGAGCTCCTGAGCCGAAAGGAAGGGGCAGTATGCTGGGGTCAGGCTGGGAATATGTGGGGGGTGGGAGGGGATGGAGGAGGGCAATACCTTCAGACCTTCTGTCTACAGAAAATAAAACCTTGGAGCCACACAGACCAAGCTGCAGATCTGGGCAGGTCCCAGACTCCCTTTAGCTTCCTTACAAAATGCTGATAATATAATAATAATAATAATAATATCCAGCAGGGTGTGGTGGTGCACACCGATAATCCCAGCACTATAGAAGGTTGACAGAGGAGAATTACAAATTCAAACTCAGCCTGGGCAACTTAGTGAGACCCTGCCTCAAAATAAAAACTAAAACAGGGCTAGGGGTGTGGTTTAGTGCAAAAGCCCTGGGTACAGTCCCCGGTATCTCTCTCTCTCTCACACACACACACACACAAACACACACACACACACACACACACACACACACAACTTTGCAACACTCCAAAGCAAAGTGAGAAAATCAACTTTATTTTGCTGGAGGAATCTGAGGGACAGAGAATTTTAGCAAAGGTGAGGAAGCAGGATTCCAACCTAGGCCACCCGGCCCCAGGTCCCACACTACTGACCAGCACCGCCCAAGGCCAGCCGCACAATACTCCCCACTCAGCAGAAAGCCCCTCCAGATCTCACTGGTGCCATCAGAAACCTCTCCCTGAGATTTTTGGGCCAAGGACAGAAGGGGAGTAAATCGTTCTGGGAGTTTGGGGACCATGTCTCTTCCAGGCAGGGGCCACCACTCACCTTCCACCAGCAGACGCACGGTCCCGGCCTGGTGCCCGTTCACGTAGCATGAGTAGTTGCCAGAATCGCTGAACTGCACTGACCTCAGCAGCAACCTCGGTCCCACACCGGCCCATCTTTGGTGTGTGTTGGTGACCATCCAATGGACAGTGGCATTGTCTCTGAGGTCTTTCGCAGGGCAGGACAGGGAGACACTGGCCCCCGGCAGGCTGGTCAGCACGTCTCGTGGCAGGTCTGAGGGAGAAAGGCAGCACTCAGAAAGCCACAGCACCCTGCAAGGGTGTGGTTTCTGACTCAAGAAAACCAGAGTCCTCAATTCTAAACACCTCTGCAGGCCACCAGGGTCCAGGACATGTCCTCCGCTGCCCGGATCAGGACAGTGACCTCCTTCAGGAACCTCCTTGTCAGGTCACTATGTAGCCGCTCATTCCCTTGACTAGAAAATCCTTTAGGATTTCTGACTGCTACAGGATGGAGTTCAAGCCATGTGCATGGCCCTGTGGGGGGCATGTGCACCTCCCCTGTCCACTCTGAGGCCTGGCCTGCCACCACTCAGCCCCCCAGAAGGCCCAGCCCCTGCCCACGTCTGCTCCTCCCCTACTGCTCCCCATGATAATGTCGCCTCTTTTAGGTCTTAGCCTAACACCCTCTCCCCAGAGCCCTTCCTTGTGCCCCCACTCAGTGCCACCTTCCCCATCATGCTGCCCATACAACTACTAATTCCAAGTCTGTCTTCCTCTCAAGACTCCAAGCATCATAGGAACTGGCACACCATTAGTTTCCAGTGTTACCTGATGCATGGCAGGGGCTCCCTGAGCACCTGATGAATGCAGAGTGAATGAACAAACCTAGGAATGAATGCCAGGGCCCAAGAAGGATTTCCAGCATTTACAAGCACTTAGGAAGTCTCAGAACACAGGATCTTTATGAACCCATTTTACAGAGAGTTAACAGAGGCACAGAAGAGTCAGGAGATTTGTCCAAGGTCACCAATAGGACAGCCATACAACTATGAAGTAAATCAGGCTGTTTAACTCTGTTTCAGGATTCCTACAGGACCCTGCACCTAGTTGTTAAATATTCAGGACAATGCTGTTTTTACTCTAGAGACCAACTTGGAGTAAAAATGAAAAATGAAACAAACAAAAACACAATCTTATGCCCCTGAAAAAAAATTGTATACACTCAAGAAAGGGCAAAAAGGAGATTAAAGATTAAAAGAACAAATACATGTTTTAGTACAGGTTTAAATACAAGTTATAGATTCACAGAATCTAAGACAAAAATTAGCCCAACTATCTTGGACTAATTTATTAACTCATCAATTAAGTTAATCCTACCAGCTGAGGGAGCAGAGATAGGGTTTCATCTAAACTCACTGGGTCCTCCAAACCTAATGCGTCATGTAAACCTGGCAGATTTCAGAACAGCCAGCTGCTGTCTGAGGGCTTGGCCCTGCCTCCCTGTTTTGAGTCTGAGGACAGCATGCATGATGTCTCTGACCTACAGGATTTCCTCGCTTGGGAAGACCACATCGTATGCTTGGCAGCCTGTCCTCCCTCAAATCCCATCCAAATCAGCACTCACAGCGGGAAGCAAAGCCCAGCAGCTCCACTGGCCATGGCGCTGGGACAGGCCATTGCATCAAAGGGCAGAAGCGGTGTCTGCCTGGCATAGGCCCTGCCTGACCACATGAGTGCCCCTCAAGCTTCTTCCTCACTTTATCCTTGGAGCCTGAGTTCTCCACCCCGGCACGATCTGCTCCTAGACTCACAGGAAAAGGTCAGACACAGGTCCAGGCGGTAGCCTGGAGGCCTGCACTCCTCCCCAACAGAGCCTTGGATGTGACTGTCACCACAGAGCCAGGCAAGGCCAAGCAGGCTGGTTAGGCCCCTCTGGCTCACTGTCCCCTCCTCTGTCTCACATTCAGTTAGCATTTGGCAGCTGGCAATGGTGAAAACAGGACATGGCACTGGGGAGCCCCTACCCAAGGAGAATCTAAGGCCATCCACTGCTGCAAAGGTGGTATGGTGGACAATGGAGTCCCCTCTACTTCAGCAAGCCACTTCCCAGAAGTCCATGTTCACTGAGGGCAGTGATGGGAGGACTCTTATCCCCAGACAGCTTCAAAGAATCAAAGTGCCCTCCTTACAGCACAGTATTAACATATAAACTTTGACAACACTCTTCTAGCACTCCACTGTTTCTCAAAATGTATAATATAATAAGACCCACAAATTAAAATGCCATATTCATAACCTTTATGAAGCACAAAACACTCAGGAGCTCCCACCAGCCTAAAAACCAGCACCATCATAGCCAGGAATGGTAGAAGACACCTGTAATCCCAGCTACTATGGCAGCTGAGGCGGACTGCAAATTCAAGGCTAGGCTAGGCCACCTAGTAAAACCTTGTGTCTTTTTATTTTTTTATTATTATTTTTTTAATCTTGTCTTGAGAAAAAGAAAAAATAGAAAGGGTTAAAGATACAGCCCATGATCCCTGGGTTTAATCCCCAGACTATAAAAACAGAAAAAAAAAAAGAAAAAAAAAACTGGGAACATCTCAGTGGCAGAGTGTTTGCTTAGCATACATGAGGCCCTGGGTTCCATCCCCAGTACCAAAAAAACAACAACAGGAAATAAAAGAAAAGTAAACAGACTAGCACCATCATCACCTCTGAAGGTCCCTGGGGACCCCCAACCTCTAGTCTCCCCATCTATACAATTCCTTTACAAAGTATGCTCACTAACCATGGGTCCCTGTGTTTGTCTTGACTTCACTTGATATAATGATTTGTATGTAGTCTTTTGGTGGCACGGGTTTTCATTCACATGCTTCTATGATTCATTACATGCCACTGTGGTTCACTCATTTTCACTGCTCTGCAATATTCTACTGTGTGACTCCCACAGGGGGAGCTGGGGTTGTTCCCAATGCTTTGCCACATCAAAGAGTACGGTTACCAACTTGTGGCACACTTTCCCTGGAGCTTCCTAAAGAATGACAACGCTGGTCTTAGCACATACATGTCCCTCCCTTGAGAACTGAACTCCACCCAATCTGTAAGGTCCTGTGAGTACCTGATGGAGGCAGCAGCTTGCCAGCCCAACCCCTCTCCTGCTTTCTGTCTGCAGAGGGAGGCTAAGTGTAACCCCTCAACCCTTCTAATCACTACCTCACATTTTCACTTTCCTGTTTTTCACTGGGTGAAGTGGCTATAAGGATGACCTAGAACAGACATCCAGTTTGTGCAAATTATGAATTTGTAGGAACTGGAGATACTGCCCAAGGAGCCAGGAGGGAGAAAATACATGTATAGTGCATGATATTTAATAATGATTTTTAAAAAGTGTACATGTGCTTTCGCAGTGTACTCTTATTTTTAAAAAATGTTCAGCTGTGTGTGGTGACACAGGCTACTCGGTAATCCCAGATACTCTGGAGGCTGATGCAGGAAGATCACAGGTTTAGGGTCAGCCTGGGCAGCTTAGCAGAGATCTTGTCCACTCCCCCAAACCCATGCCACGTTATACTGTCCTGAATTTCTTATCTCTCTTCATGGAATCAGGAGGCCACACCAAAGAACTGATCGTATCACCTAGGTTTGTGTAACTCTATGATAATCACATGACAAAATTGCCTAATGACACATTTTGGAATATGTCCCCACCATTGAGTGATCGATGACTGTATCCAGGGACCCACCTCAACCTTACCTATAAGACTGGAAGCCATGCACTGGACAGCTCAGTAGTGCTTTGTTTAATCAAGGGCACCTAAGAGACAGCCACAAGACCAGGATCACCCAGGAGCATTATTCCCAGGGCACACAGTGGCCCCAGGGGTGGCTCTGGTGTTCTGTGATGGACAGGCCCTGTCCTGGAGACTAAAGAAGCCAGATACAGAGGAGGCAGGGAGGAGTCTGGAGCCAAAGTAAGCTCTCTTATCCTCTCCAGACTTTGCCAGTTCCAGAGCAAAGGTGCTGTGGTCACTCCCCCACGCTAGCTGGAGGGACGCCCTTGCACGCCTGGTGACCGCTGGACAATGGCAGGGCCTGTTTATGCCAGCACTCACTGACAATGGTCAAAGTATTGGAGCAGCTCAGAGAAACAAATGAAAAGACATTTTTTCCTCTTCCACAAAAGCAGAGCTGCAGGGAGCAACATAATGGCCACTTCCTCTGCCAAGGACCTTGAGTAATGGTTTAGTCACTTATTTTTTTTTTTTTTCTAATAGGGAATGATTAATTGTCAACCACCCGTTGGCAAGTATTGATGGTCACAGCCCTACTTTAAAACATTTCTTCTGGAATCTATAAGCAAGCCCGTGTTAACTTCAAACGCATGGAAGTGGAATGATCACAAAAATGCTCAGAGAGGGGCAATCTCCAGGCGTCAGCTCAAGTTAGAGGAGACAGCACCTGCCACGCCCCACCCACACATCCCTCTGCCTCCTGACCCGATTCAGAGCCACAGCGCTGCAGAGGAGGAGCAGTGGACACAGAACTGCTCTCCCAAGGCCCTGGGCTCCTCTCCCAATGAGGGGACTACAGGGGATTTACCTTCTTTTACCTTATTGTAATTTTTACATCTTTCCATGACACCAGCTTCCTTATGTTGCCCAGGCTGGTCCTGAACTCCTGGCCCTCTTGACTCAGTTTCCCAAGTAGCCAGGACCAGATACAAGCCCACTGCTTCCAGCTTTTTTTGTAATTATTAGGTTTTCTGCAGGTCATTTGCATTACGCTTATGATGGAAATGGAAAAAATAAATGTATATATAAGTCTGTGTTTCAAGTAGTGGCACACACATGTAACCCCAGCACTGGGGAGGCTGAGGCAGGTTTACAGAGAATTTGAGGTCAGCCTGGACTACACAGTGAATCCTGTCTCAAAACAAGATATGTATCCCAAATCTGAAGTAAGCTGTCATGCTTTCTGCCCCCGAGAGCCAATGATTTGGGGTAACGGGGTACTAGAGGGCAGGAGTGGGCTTCAGGGCTCTGCAGTCAGCCTGTGCCCTTTATCCCTAGAGGGCAAGCAGCTCTGGCAGCACTGGTGACATGCCCATAGGCGCCTGTGCATGCCAGGCGGGACCAGGAATAGATCCGTGCAGCCTTGTGGTGACGCAGAGCTGCTTCCTATCTGCCAATCCGCCTCCTGCTCTGAGATGTGCTCTGATTAATAAACAAAGCGAGGCAAGACATTCCGGCAGCCCAGCCCCACCCGATTAGTCAGTGACTATACTGCAGCCAAAGCAGAATCAAATGCATTTGAGGGGTGGGCGGTGCCTTGGGGACACTGTCATCCGGCCTTGACTGCCTCTTTGCTGATCTCAGTCGCGCGGGGGATGTATTTTCCTCCTCACCAGTATCCACATTTCTTCCTAGGCCCCTGGGATAGAGGGTCCTACCTCCTTGCAGCTGGCATTGCCCTTTGGTGGCAACCAAGAAGACTCCCAGTCTCCAGACGCCCTTTCCTTTTATGATGATTTTCGTTTGGTTTGTTTTGTTGTTTGAGACAGGGTCTCACTACGTAGTCTGCGCTAGCCTTGAATTCACAATGGTTCTCTTGCCTCAGCCTTCTCAGTACTGGGATTACAGGCCTGAGGCATCATGCCTTGCCACCTTTCACAGTGATTTATCCCCCTTCTCATCCCCGTCAATATATCAGAGACATCTGTTTCGAGGTGACCTGAACACACATAACTGTACATTCCTCCACTGAGTTCTACAAGGTGAAACAAGATAACCACAGGCAGGGAAAAGGTGGGGAGGAGACCAGTGCACTGCAGACGGTTGGTACCTGCCAGTAGCGTCTCCGGGATTGGAGCCTCTGGCCTTGCAGAGCAACACGTGCAAACATTCTTAAACTCTTAAAACAAAGATGCTATGTCACCTGGGTCTGTCCAAGTTATTACAAAAGGGGGTGAGGTGCAAGGAGCACTGGGATAAGGTAGATTTTTCCAGACAAGCAGCTTTGGAGACACCTTCAGGCAGAGGTGCCCAGCCTGTCCTTACAGCTCTGAATCATCCTGCTGGACTCTGCACTCCTGGGCTCATCTCCACTCTTCCCATCTGCCCTTGTGCTTGTCCTCTGTTTTCTGGGGGCCTGCCAGGACCCTTTCTCCCAACAAAATCAGTCCCGCAGGAAGAAAAGGCCAAAGGAAATTCTGTGGGGAGCAGGGAGGGGGCGCTCCTGGGGCCACTCCTTCCTGGGAGATGAGTCCTAGTGCCACCGCACGTGTGCCAGCCTGGCAGACCACGCACAGCAAGCCCAGGAGCAGGTCGAGGCAAGCCCCATATCTGAAGAAACTTAGCCCAGAGCCCACAGCTTAGCATCTGCCCTTGAGCAACTGTCAGCCTTTTGGCGCCATCACTGCAACCTGTGCCTGTCCCCCTCCTTAATCTGTGGACTTCTTATTTTAATAGTTGATGACACGGGGAAAGGGGTGTGGCTAGTTCATCCCAGGGCCCTCAAACAAATGCCTCTCTTCCTGCTCTGGGGGAGGGAAACTTGCACCAGAGCTCAGGCCCTCTGAACCCGAGTAAGCAATCCTACAGCCCCTGCACTCTGGTGTGCAGAAGGAATCCCAGGCCTCCGGCCCAGACTCCCCTTGAGGAGAGACCTCTCAGCCCAGCTCTGGGAAGTGGGTTCTTCCCCATGAGAACCTCAGGTTAGGTGCCAGAAACCCAACCAGCTCTGCTTTACTTTTTTCATGTAATGTCACAAATGTCAATAATCAGAGAAAAACATCCACACAGAAACACGTATTTCTCAATCCTCTTGCAGCACAGTGTTACTCTTGCCAGCACAAACAAGTCCGGCTTCCTGGCCCACTTATGTAAGCGGTGAGCCAGCTGCCTGGCCTGCCACCGAGGACACAGACTTAACTTGTACCTGTTAATCCTATCCCACCACCCCATTTCTCAGCAGAGACAGGGCCAGCTAGTGGCCTGGAAGGCACCCCCACTGGCTTCTCAGGTTGCAGAAGCTAAGGGAGGCACTAAAGGGCTTGCTCGGAAAGGAGGTGCATGTTAAGACATTGGGGGAGAAGGTGGGCACCTCAAGTCCAAATGGAAACAAATGCAGACCTTTGCCCCATGGGGACTGGGACAGGTCCCCAGTATTCTCAGTCACCTCTCTGGAAACCAGTCTCTAACCAGGCATGGTGGAGCACATCTGTAATCCCAGGACTCAGGAGGCTGAGGCAGGAGGTTCACTGTGGGTTCAGGACCAGCTGGGGCTACCCAGTAAAACCCCTTCAAGAAAGAAAGATAGAAAGACAGAGAGAGACAGAGAGAGAGAGAGACAGAGAGAAAGAAAAAGAAAAAAGAGAGAAAGAAAGAAAGAATGAAGTCTCTGACTTCTGATATGCTAACAGTAATACCCTCACTCCTGAGCACCCACCCTATGAGGCAGCTCCCCAGGCCCTCTCTACTACCCACAGCAGCCCCACTCGAGGGGTCCTGCTCATTCCCACTGTACAGCTGGAGGCCACAGAGGTCAGAGAAGTTAAGGAACTGGCTCAAGCTCACACAGTGAGTGAGTGGGAGGTCATCCTGGCCCAGCTCCCCTCTTGAGGCTGCCCACCACCCTCCACCTCCCTTGGTCTGGATTCCCTCTCCCCTGCTCCACTCTTCTCGTATCTCCACAGAGGCCTGGGCAAAGGAACCCTGAGGCTGAGAAAGAGGGCTTCCCATCATAGCCTGCCACACTACGGAGTTGCAGAGTCTCTTTGGAGTCTGGTGCCACACCCTGAGCTGTCTTCCTTTGCCCTACACCAGCAGCAGGTACAGCTTAAAGGACACCCCACCCAGGTTCCCTTCTGGTGCCCCCCAGGCTGTCCCTCTATCTGGGCCCCTTCACTTCTCCCTAACACCCCCAGTGGCTGCCACTTAGGGAGAGGTGACACTGCAGGCTGTAACAGGCCACGACTCTCAGGCCGAGTGGTGGTCCCTGCTGTCTTCTCCAAACCCGCATCCAACTGTCCTCATCCAAACCCCTCTTCCCAGATTAATGGCTCCTGTGGGCAGAACCCCGCCCACGAATGTGTTTGTACATCTGTACCTGTGTGTATTTGTCTTGTGTTTGGCAGAGTCAGTATTTACCTTGGCTCAGCCTCTTCATCCACACCCCGCACTGCACAGGGTTAGAGTGAGGTGGGAGGTTCCCTTGGCCCCAAATGGAAGTGAGGCTGGGTGCTGATTCAAAGCCATGCAGGGGACCAGCTCAGAGAAAAGCATTCAATTCTTCCCTGGCAACCTCAGAAACAATGACACGGCCCTGGGCCAAGAAGGTCTGACCCAGGTCACCTCTGGAGATCATAACTGAGTTGGAGGAAAGAGATCTAGGGACACACAATGTGCTTGCCACCCCCACCTAGCCCAGGAGTTGACTAAGATACCATGAGCGCAGGGCAGAAGAGGCCTTGGCTTCCCAGATGGACACACACTTGACGCTGGTCCAGAAGGAGGCCGAGGGGAGGCCTGCAGCCAGGGCGCAGGAGTAGAGATAACGGTGCTGTCTGTTCAGGCAAATTGCTCCCCTTCAGAGATGAGAACCATGCCCAGAAGCAGGACTGCCAGGTAGCCTAGAGCCAAGGCAGGATCCCTGGGCTGTGGGCTCTCAGCAGCCTCTGCCCTCCTAGGGGCACAACACAAAGGGGCCAGGTGGCAGGAAGAAGCACCCTGATGTATTGTCCCCTCCCATCCCAAGCCCTTCCACCAACCCCTCCCCTCCCCCACCTTCTGCTTGCCACTCAGTTAGGGAGGGAGCCTCCTCTCTACCGAGAGGACTCCTGAGGTTCTAGGCTAAGTGGAGAGTAAAGGTTCATGGAGCTGTTAGACTTCTGCTGATTATTCTGTTCTGCGGGCATGATATGCTGTCATCTGTAAACGGCCACAATGTCCCTACCCTGCCTTCCCCCTACTGCCCCCAACATACCACAGCCCCCAACATACACACACAGACAAACATGTACATGCACATTCATGCACACACATGTAGGCACACACGCACACATTCACGCACTCATGCACACACACACCATGCAGCTCCCTCCGTGTCTGGTCAAGAGAGCAGCTCTGAGGAGAGATGTGACAGGCACATTCGCCTTTAGTAGAACCTGAGCGCCTGAGTCTCCTACCCCAGCTAATCCTCCCTTAGAAATAAAGCCCATCAAGCCTCAAGGGTTGTTCCTAGACAGGAACACCCAGAATCATAAGCACGTCCTTGCTCCCCCAACTAATTTCTAAAGTTTACTTTATAGTGATAAAAATACCAACAGGACTTTTTTTTTTTAACTAAGCAAGTGGATTTTAAAGTTCAAATAGAAAAGTAAGCAAACAAAGATAGCCAAGAACATTCTGAAAAAGCAGAGAAATGAGAGGGGGATTAGCCCTTGCAAACTTAAAAGCATATTAGAAAGCTACAATAACTTAACAGTGTTTGTACCACCCACAAAATAGCTTAGTCTGCAGTACCAGACTGTATACTTTCAAATGGCTGAGATGATAAACTGCATGCTCCCTTCAGCAGCGCATAGACTGAGATGATAAATCTCATGTGTACTTCACCACCATTTTTAAAAAAGCAGCTTAGTCTGAGTGCTCTACATAAAGGGATTATTCTGTGGGTGTTATACAGATTAACTAATTGAATCTTCCCAAGCCTGTATGTGACAATAGCAGAGGCTGGGCTCTAAAGCTAATTAGGAGTGAGCCTGGATTTAAACTTGGGGAACTGAGCCTCAGAATTTGCACTTTTAGCTACACATATGCAAAGCAGCAGTGTAAACTAGTAGACAGGAAAACAGTCCATTTAAAAGGTAGTTTTTAGAATAAGTGAGGGAGCTGGGGGTGATATACACTGAAAATCCCAGCACTTGGGAGCCTAAGACAGGAGAATCCCAAATTCAAGGCCAGTCTGGGTTACACAGTGAGCTCAAGGCCAGCCTAAATTACACAGTGAGACCTTTAATCAAAATACAAAACAACCTCCTGCCAAGAAAGAAACCATTGAGGGAAAGATGAATTGTTCAATAAACCATAAAGGAATGTCAGGTTATAACTGGAAAAAAAAAGAAAAAAGTGGAAGTTAGAGACTTCATACCTCACTCCTTAATAAATTCAAAATGAATCAAATATTTAAACTCTTAAAAGTACCAGAAGAAAAAGGAAAACCTTTTCAAATAATATGGCAAGAGGAAGATTTTAAGTATGATTCAAAACCACCAAGTCATATATGCACCAACAGTTTAAAAAATCTCTGTGACAGAAACCAACCCACACTACCAAACAAAGCCAAAAGACAAAAGATAAACTAGATAAATACAACTCATACCATAGAAGACTAGATTGTTTAATGTATTAAGAGCTCCTGTAAACAATAAAAACAAGTGAACTACTTCCTAGTCCAGAGTAATCAAGAGTTCAAGCCCAGACATAGCAGAGTTCCAACCATAGTTTGGTCACTCACCAGTGACCCCTGCTGGTCCTTCCACCTCTCTGGCCTCACTTTTTCCATCTGTATAATGAAAATAATAATCACTACTTCAAAATGCTATTGTGGCTCAGTGTGGTGGCACATGCCTGTAACACCAGCACTTGGAAGGCTTAGGCAGGAGGATTGTGGCAAGTTCGAGACCAACCTGGGATACAAAGTGAACTCAAAGCCCCCCTCAATTACATAGCAAGACCCTGTCTCAAAAAGACAAAAAAAAAAAAAATGCTATTGTGAGTCAGGCGTGTGAGCACACTGGGAGGCTGAGGCAGAGGACTGAAAATTCAAACCAATCTAGGAGTAAAGATTGAGACCTAGTTTCAAAAGATTTTTTTTTTTTTTTTACACTGGCCGGGCACGTATGTCAATGCAAAGGCCCCAGCTTCTATCGCTAGTACTGCAACAAAAACCAAAAAATGAGTTGCTGTGAGAATTACATTAGATAATTAATATAAAGAATCTTAGCATGTGTCCTGAACATCCTTAATCTCTCAAAAAGTGTGAACGTTTGCACTCACGATTCCCACGGCACTGGTGTCTGTCTCCCCTTTCCCGAGACCCGTCTCCTCCCAACAAAACAATGTCTTAGGAGTCACAGCATGAATCAGACTTCTGTTCATCACAGCCACAAGAGGTATACCAGAAAGTCTGCAGCGACTCTCCCAAAGGTCCACTGATGGCTCAGGGGCCAGCAAGGAGGAGGCCTGCATGACCGGACCCCAAAGCTGTTTTCCTTCTCCTCCCTGACTCTGCTCCCCACTCAGAGCAGCAGAAAAGTCACTGCTGTGACTGGTGAATGGGGTCGGTCCTGACCAAAGGTGCTAAGAAGGGCAGGCGGGAGGCCAAGGGGCACAGGCCTAGCTCGGACATGCACGCTGGCCTTTGGTACTCTTCAGTGCTTAAGAGAAGGCAGAGGGGACTTCTGGCCAAGAGGGAGTGGTTGCCCTGGTCACACAAACGACCCAGTATCCGTACGTCTCCAATGAGGACATGGGGAGAGAGGTGATTCTGATGTCCCTGTGCTCTAGGAAGGGCTAAGGTTGTTGACAACATGCCAAATGGAGCAGAAAGAACAAGCTCAGACTCTGTTACTTCCTTGCTGTGTGATCCCGAGCTGGTTACTGAACCTCTCTGAGCCTTATTTCCTCTCACGTACTCAAGGATATAGCTTTGATGAGTCTCACCTCTCGTCAGTGTTTCTGTGTCTAGTAGAACCATTCCATCAGCACATAAACGTACCGATATTGTACACATCTGTTTAAACTCCCTTTTGTTAAGGTTGTTGGTGTCGCACACCTATGATCTCAGTGCTCAGGAGGCTGAGGCAGGGGGAATGCTTCAAGCTGGAGGCCCCCATGGGCTACCCAGTGAGTTGAAAGTTGGGCTGAATTACATTAATGAGAGCATGTTAAAAAACAAAACCCCAAAAAAATTTTAACTGAAAAAAAGAAAACCCTTTCATTGATGGAAACTATTTTGTTCCTCCCTTTGCCACTGACCACCTCAAAGAGTCACTCACACCTGCTGTCCACCACCTTTTTACCACTGCACCTCGGATCAAGGTCACCGCCAATGGCTGCTGGGGGCTGCATCAGTCCCTGGGTGAAACTTGGGCCACCCTCTCACCTGACCTCTTGGCAGTGTTTGCCATGATGGCCTCCTGTCCCGGGACCCACTGTCACTACTGGGTTCTCAGGACATCTAGGCTCGTGAGTTCCCTCTTGCAGCCTCCAGTTCTCAGGCACCTGACCCCTTCCACCTCCAAAGGGCCAGGTGGCCCCACTCAGGCCCTGGGTGTTCTTTCCTCCACCTATCTTCTCCCCGCAGGTGATCTCTGCAGCTCCCTGGGCTTAAACACCATCCACCTGCTGCGACTCCCAAATTCAGCGTTTGGCCCACAGCCCCAGGCTCGCCAATGTTGTTCTGCAGCCCACTCACCAGCAGGGACTGGCACCCATCCTCTGAGGCTGAAGGTCAGCGAAGGAGATCACACGCCAGGCATGGCTCCCCGCACACAGCTGGCACTCAATAAGTACAAACAGACAGGGAGACCAAAGGATGCTTTCCGGGAAGGAGGTGGAGAGGTGGCAACTAGGTCCGAGAACTGGTGGTGGGAAGGCAGCCCAGATCCAGGCCTTCAGGCCCAGGGACATAGGCTGAGGGGCAGGGCTGCCAAGGGACAGGCAGGAGTGGCAGAGGCTGCTGAGTTTGGCCTGAAGTCACGCCTGCCCCAGAACCCTGGCAGATCTGATGTGCTAGATCTCAAGAGGAGTGGGTCAGGCACACAGATGAACCCTCCAGGGTCCGGGCCCCACTGGAGTCTGAGGCCCAGCGCCCCTCCCTGCCACCCTCACAGCTCACTCCAGCCCTCACCTGCAGCTAATGGTCTGACACTCACCACTTCCCACTGGGCTGCCCTCTCTCCCTAGAGACAGGTCCTCACTTCTCCAGGATACATCTGTATCCCCAGGGAGTCCTGTGCCCTGGAATGTGACAAGCTCTGGCTGGAAAGATTACCAGGGGGAGGGGGAAAACTTCCCGCCTCAGGTGAGAATACACAGGGTCTCTAAAATTTTCCATATTTCCTTCAAGTCTTCACTTAAGTAAAATATTCTCAGCGAAGCCTTTCCTAAAATGCCAAGTCTACTCTACAATCCTAAGACAGACAGACAGACAGACAGACAGACACACACACACACACACACACACAGAGCTAATGTCTCTCCCTGCTTCACTGCCTTCTCTCTCTCTCTTTACTAGTCTCTGCCACACTCTACTGACACCCTGTTGTCCCCCACTACAGGAAATCTCCAGTAAGCCAGGGATTTCTGGCTGTTTTGTTCATCACTATGTCTGAACTCTTAGAATAGCACCTGCAACACAGTAAGATCTCAAAATAGATTTTTGGAATGAATGAATTATTAACTATGCTTATTTAAGTACTTCCTGGGCACTGGGGACTTTTGTCAGCAGCTGCTTAATGCCTTACTCAGCACTGCACCCTCGCAAACACCCTGTGGGGAAACACAGTCATCCCAGGATCTTCTCTGGTTCCAAGACAGCCCAAATCACCAAATCAGAGGGTGCTCAAGTCTCATAAAGTGACAAAGTGGGGCAAGGAATGGTGGTGCAGGCCTGTAATCCCGGCTCTCAGGAAGCTGAGGCAGAAGCATCACCACAAGTTTGAGGCCAGCCTGGGCTACGTAGTGAGTTCAAGATCAACCTGAGCTACAAACCTAGACCCCATCTCAATAAAGCAAAACAAAAAACTCAAAAGTGTCTGCATATAACAGACACACTTCCTTCTATATACTATAAATCACTATAAGGTTATAGTCCTTATAACACCTAGTAAGCCTATAATCCCAGCTCTTGGGAGGCTGAAGCAAGAGGGTCACTGAGAGTTTGAGGCCAGCTTGGATTACATAGCAAGACCCTGTCTCAAAAGCAAAACAAAGGCTGGGGATTTAGCTCAGTGACATAAGCACCTGCCTGTCAAGCGCAAGGTCATGAGTTCGATTCCTAGTACCAAAAAACCCCCAAAACACCTAGTATTGTACAGCACAAAAGCTGTGTAACCAGTTGTTACTCTGTATTGTGCAGGGAACAATGAAAAGGTCTGTCCTGGTTCAATGCAGATGCACTTTTTTCTCATTCCTTCAATCTGCTTGCTCCGAATCCCTGGATGTGGAACCCACAGATACAAAGGCCAACTGTGTATTTTTAGTTTTGGAGAACACTGAGTCTCAGAGAAATCAAATTGCTTGCCTGAGGGTACACATTTTAGGGCCACCCCAGAGGAGAGGAGGGAGAGAGAAAAGGGGCAGCATAAGCCTCAGAAGAACCTGCTCAGCATCCTCCACTGGTGCAGCCCAGCAGAGCCTCCCAGTCACAGGCCATGCCATAGCTTGGCACTGGGAGAGTTCTTGCTGCTGGTTATGGGCCCAGAGGGACAGGACAGGATGAGAACAGGGCAGGGGCCACTCAGAGCAGTCTTGAAAACAGCCAGCAAGGGGAGTGAGTGCTCGTGAACTTGAGCCCTTCCCTCACTAACCCGCCCTAGGTCATCTGTCCCTAGGCAGCCCTAAGAGGACTGGCAGGGAGACCAGATTTTCTGGGCTTTTCTCAGGATTTACACTTGGCCACCTTTAGGCTCCTCTGATGGGGGAGTCTGCGTGGCCTCCTGGGCTTTATGGTACTCCATAAATGTTTACGGCACCGAATAAACAAGGTACAGAACCAAAGCAGAGAGACTTCTAGCAATGACCACCCTGAGCAAGCAGGAAGAAGCCTTCATACAGCCACACTGCTTAGGCAATGTTCTCCCCTGGACAGCACCTAAGAATCATGAGAAGCCAAGGTTTTCTCATTTTTGTATTTCTTTTCTTTTTTCAGTACTAAAGAAAGAACCCAGAGCCTCTGCATTGAGCTACATCCCCAGCCCTTTTTTAATATCATATTTCAACATAGGGTCTTGATAAGTCACTAAGTTGGTTGGGCTAGAATTTGAAATCCTCCTGCCTCAGCCTCCCAGAATGCTGGAACGACAGATTTGTGCCACTCTGCCTGATGACAACAGGTAATTTCTTTAAAAATGAAAATAGTCGAATTTGCTCCTCGATACCCATATTTAATAAATCTGGGGTGAGGACCAAGAATCGGCATCTTTACTAAGTCCCTACCTACTCCAACACGTACATCAAAAGTCATGCCAGGCCCAGAACTGTCCCGAGAAATACCAATTTGGGGTGAGGCTTGGAATGCAGGTAAGTTTTTGGGGCAGGAATAGGTTGCCCTAAGGGGAAATTCAGAAGGATAGCTGGACTTTTTGAGATAGTCAGAGATCTATCTGCCTGTTTGGGGTATTTTCTTACAGCGGAAAAACAAGAAGGAACTTGAACTGCCTGTGTCCAGCCTCCCTCCCCAGCACCTAGAACGCTGGGGCTGGAAGAAATCCAAGTGCCAGCTAGTCTGGGACTCTCCAGGGCAGACTCCTCTGGGAGTCCCGGCAGCTCCAGGACCGGGATGAGCAGCGGATCCCCAGGAACACGGGCCTGGGCTTTGAGAGCCTGCAGCCGGGACACCGCTGTGCTTTCCGTCCAGGCCAGCCCAACGCCAGCCTCCACGGCCCTCCGCCTCTCACTTCTCTAAACTGAGCCAGTCGCTCACTCCATGCTTCCTGTAGGTTTCTTTCTTTCAACTCTCCAGTTGGTGCAGCGAGTCTGCCCGGGTGCAGGACAGATGCTGTGCTTTTCTAACTTCTCTGCATTTTCCTTCTGAACCTTGAGGGTTTTCACTTCCTCCCCAAGTCTCAGTTCTGCCTTTAACAGGCTGTTCAGATCATGAGACCCCCTTGCCCATCCTCTCTGAGCACCAGGGAAACAGAACTGCTACTTCTGGCTGTGTTCAAAGGGCCTTGCGGCCACTCAACAGCAAAAAGGAAAGGCTGGAACCTTGGGACAGGTGGCCCAGGTCTCTGCCTTTCCCATACTCTCCATCCCGTCCCTGCCTTCCCTCCCTCAGGCTCTTCTGCCCCAGGATCCTCTGGCCCAGGGTGACTCCCAGCTTGTCCGCCAACTCTCATCTCCGCCTGCTGATCTACTTTGACATTTGGGAGTCTTAGGACCACATGGAGCACAGAGCCAAGGAAGGAGTGGGCCTCTGTCCCAACTTCTGGGAACTTCAGTCAAAGTTTTATGTAGATCTAGCAAGAATTAGAAAGTACAGTTCTCAATCAAAGCCCAGTTCTCAACCAACAGTCAGTCAAAGCCTGGTTGTTCTCAATCAACTGCGCAGTTTCTGGCAGCTGGAGCCAGGAACACGCCAGCCCAGCTCTCTACCAAAGCAGGAACTCCTAGGAACGGACAAGGTGTTCACCCCAGGAGTGCAGTAAGGTCTCAGATGGTAAAGCCAGAGCCAAGGCCTCCTTAGCCAGGAAATCCAGAAGTCTGCCTACTACTCCTTGGTTTTCTGCTGTGTCCTCAAAGCCCTCAGACCCTAAAATAAACTTCTGGAGAAGCAAGCAGCTGCCCAGTCCTTCCAGAGGAGACACTAGACAGGCAGGCTGGGCTCACAGCCAGAGTCCGTAGAAAGGCCAGGAGGCCAGGCAGCGCGCAGGCCACAGTTGCAGAGTGGCCTTGCCCTGTCCTTTTCCCCTCTCTCTGGTCCGAAGCGGGAGTTCAGAGCTAGCCAGTCCCAGCAGGGCTCAATCCCTCGCTGCCCACCCTCTGGAGTCCCAGGACCGGGACACTCAGCTTGGCTGAGTTGCTGCTCGCGTGCGGCTGGAAATTTCGTGACTCAGAGCCTATGATGTCAGTGCCTTCATAGAAAGGACAGTCAAGTCCTGTACTCGGACATCCCCAGAGGGCCGGGGAGGAACCAAGCGAGGCGACCCCCGTTCGGGCCGACGAGGGAGAGGGGCGCTGTTACAAAGGACGCCCCACAGCAGAGCGGTGCCCGCCTGGCTCATAGCGCTCTCTGGGTCCCCTGCTTTTACAGTGGGGTAACCGGCGATGCAGCCCTGGAGGACGGGTGCGGAGAGTGGGGAGCCGGGGAAGAAGTCCGGTTTCTGAGAATGCGCCTTGTCCTGTACTCAGGAGGAGCTGCACACAGGCCAAGGCGCAGGACGCGGCAGTGAGCACGCACGCGGCTCCGACGCTGCACCTGTGCTGCGGCCACCCGGTCACTCCTCTCGTCCTCCCTCCATCCTCCCCGCTGTGCTGTCTCCGGAGGCCCCGCAGCCTCGCCCACCCAGCAGCTGCCCGGTCCCCCGCCGGCGCGCGGAGCCCTTACCCGGCTCGGTGCAAACCCACGCCTCTCCCGGCGCGGCCAGCAAGGCGGCCAGCAGCACGCAGCCGGCGGCCAGCATCTTCCTCTCGGCGTCGCAGAGGACTGCGGGGCAGGGCGGCGCGGCGGCGGGCTCCGGCGCCCGGGGCGGCCGCCAGCCGCGCGGGCTCCCTCCGAGCTCTCGCTATGCGGCTCTCGACTCTGCGCCGCGCTCTGCCCAATTCGGTGTCAGTGCGACTTCCCACTTGGACATGACTCAGAGCAGAGGACCGTCCTGGAAACAGCGCAGGAAGACATTTGAGGAACTCGCCGGAGAGCCTCTGGGCTGTCCCAGGGTGCAGTTACGAAAGCCCGAGCCGCAGATGGCGCAACAACAGCCCAGCGCAGCGCGCGCCCGCAGGGGGGCGGCTTCCTGCAGCCGCGCGCACCTGAGCCCGCCGGGCAGGGCCTTGAGCCCTCGGGGCCCCTCCCCAGGCTGTGTACACGAAGGAAGGGAAATAAACCAGTCTGGCTCGGCTTTGAGTTTTGGTTTCGTGAGCAGGGTGTAGCTGTGAAAGACGCACCTGAAGAGCGCTGGAGGAGGCACCCTGTGGTTGCAGCAAGTAACGTGTTAGATTGGGGTTGCCCGCCAGAGTCATCTGTGGAGCCCCAGGTGACACAGAAGTGTGGAGATTCTGGTTTAATTGATCCCTTAGAAGTGAGACTCAGGCGGTGACACTGGAGCAGAGATGGTGTCTTTCTCTGCCCAACTGCTCCTCAAAGGAAGCAGCAAGAAGAGTCAAGAAAATGGATTGGGCAGAGAGACCCGGGTTCCCTTCCAGGGACTGCTGTGTCCGTGACTGCTGCTCCGAAGCTCTCTGCCCTCATTTGTGGACAAGGCCACCGAGATTTCCGGAGATGACATCCAAGCCCCTGGGGCACAGGTGTTCAAGGAGGACCTGCATGGCAACCCTCGTGCCTCAGCCCACTGAAACTAGCCCTTGACTCTCAGGAACAACCATAGGGCAGGATCCACCAAGTCCTCCTCACCCTGCCCCAACAGCCAAAAGCTGATAGGGTGGCTCCAGAGCTACATTTGGACAGGAGGAGATCAGGGGGCAGCCGGATGGGTGTGGCCTGATGGGAACCCCAAACTGAGAGCAACTAGCCTGCAGGTACCAGAGATTCTGCAGGACTCATGCATTTGCATCTTCCTCTGCCAGCAGTGCCAGGCAGACTGAACCCATGCCAAGCTAGCAGACAGAAGAAGCATGTTGGCCTCCTCCCCCCCAAGCCCTGTCTCCTGCTAACTAAAGTGGAGCTGCTGCAGCAGGACTAGAGGACAGTCCCCACTGCGGTTGCCCCCTTCCTCTCTGTGGCATACACAGGCCTGAAAATAATCCAAGAGGGACTACCAGCTGCCAGCCTAAACCAGGAAGGCTGCACAAAGGCATCTACTCAGATAGAGCAGACAGGAGAGTTTAACAGAGAAATGTTGGCACCAAGAGCTGGCATCGCATGCCCTGCCTGGCCTCTGTGTCAAAGCGGGTTCCCCTCATTTCAGTCCCCTCACAGGCAGAGTCCGTCTGGCTCCTCCTCATCTTCCTGGCCCATTTTCTTCATCAACATTTCTTTCATGCAGTTTTGTTCCTACGTCATGGTTCATGGTTGCTCACGGGTAGCTCTGTTAAACTCGTCCCCTCACCAACCGTTCCCTTCCTTTGCCCTACACCATATCCCCCTTGAAAACAAAGTTCAGATGTTTTCTCCAGGAAGCTGACTGTTTTCTTCCTACTTCTCTGGACTCCCATCACCCATGCAGCTGTCTGATCTCTGTGCTCCCTCCAAACCCATGCTGACTTTTTTAAACCCCTGACCCTCCCTGCAATACCATAAACCCATCTGTGTCCCCACTGCTGGATGGGTCTGTCATGCAGTGAGGATCTTGTCTGGTAGACATGACCTCCCCTAGACAATTCATGTCTAAACTTCACATGAAGTGCACGATCAAAATTCTTGGGCCACTGGGTGTGGTGGCACATACCAGTAATCCCAGCACTCGGAAGGCCGAGGCAGGAGGGTCACCATGAGTTAGAGGCAGTCCTGAACTATGCAGCAAGACTGTCTCAAACTCTGCTTCCCCAAAAAAGACTGGGAGTGTGCTGAGTGTAAAGACCCTGAATTCACTCCTTGTTGGGAGCCGCAGCCCCGAGCCCAGTCGCCTCACTTGGCGGACGTGAGGCCTGTAGTAAAGAGTAAAGCCTGAGGTAGATTACCCCTCCCATCGAGCACGTTAGTTTCCTGCTTACCGCGTAAGCAACCCGCTCAACAATATAGTCTGCCTGGCAACTGATGATGTTAGCCAATCAGCTTGCCTTGCTTACTTTAACATGATTGGACACTGTATCCGTATATATACTGGTGCCACCCCTGGGGGGGAAGAAGAAGCCCGGAAGTAGAAGCCTAGAAGGAGCCGCGGGGAGCGGACCAAAGGAGGCTTCGGCTGGGAGCGATCCCAGGGCAGGCTGTACGGAGAAGGAAAATAAAAGAAAAGGTTGTCCACTGCCAGACTTTGTCGTGTGTCCTTCCTGCCGGCCGGGAGCGGACATCGACAACTCCTCAGTGCTTGAGGGGAAAAAACAACTTGGGCCAACATTCAGGTTGTTATGAAAAATACTGATAAGGAAGGGAAAAAAGTCCCTGCACAGTTCAGCCTGCCCTCCACCAGTCCTGATTCCTCTTGCCAGCACTGCCAGCATCTTGTCCCCAAGAAGGAGAAAAGACATAGAGTTGGCCAGAGCTCCAGGGTGAATGGCAGGCTGGGCAATGAGGACATCTGGCCTCTGGAAAATAGAAATGAGACCCAGAGGATCTTAGAGGTGCCTCTGTGATTCTGCAGCTGAGGGACAGGGAGGACTTGCACCATTAAAGTCAGACACCCCTCTTGGCCCCCTGTGCTGCTCATTTCACTGTCACCTTGAACTTCTCAACTCTGAGGACTGGAAGGCCTCATCAGATGAGGCTCAAAAGGGGCGCAACTTGTCCAAGACCACACAGTGGCTGTGTGACCCAGGACCAAGCACTCTGCGGACGTCTGTCTACCCTGTCATGACAGGCACCAGGGGTGGGCTGTCCAGGAGGAGAGATTAGAGAAGCAGGACTGGTTTTGGAGCCTCCCAGACCAGCTCCTCTGCCCTCTCTGGTGTCCAGGTAGTGACCCTCCATCTCCCCTAAAGGGAAAAGCTCTGAGCAAACAAGCCTGCCCTCACCTCTGACCTGCAGAGATTAGGCTTCCAAAAGTTGACCAAAGACAAGAGACACCCAAGACCTCCTATAAAAAATACATAAGGTTAATTTTAATCCCAAAAGGACTCAATCATCACCTGCTCCTCCTCTCTTGCTCTACAGAAAAGGAAACTGAGGCCTCCAGGGTGAGGCTGTTTGCTAAAGGTTGCATAGTCTATTCTTGATGACTGACCCTGGTGTCCTCCTTACCCAGGTTCCCTAGCGTGGCAAGCCCTTCAGGCCATTCCCAAGGGACCAGCTACTGTAAAGCTGCACCGTTCAGGGAGATAAGGGAGGATCTGAGGAGCCTGGGCTCCCCTGGCCTCTGGCACTGAGGTCACTCCTGGGCTCCCAGGATATCATAATTATACGATGGCACTTCTCACTCTCTGTAGGTCCCCTTTCCCCTTTCTTATCAGCCTGAAGGAAGCATATGGCAGATAAAGGTATCCAGTGGGGGCCTCTGGGCAACAGAACTCAGAGCCAGGCCACTCCCTCAGCCCCCTGGGAGACTCTGGTTTTCAGGGAAGAGAGTATGCAGCAAACAGACAGCAGACTCACCTGGCCAGGTCTGCAGCAGGGCTACAGAACATCACCTGCTAAGTTCTCCCTAGAGAAGGATTTCTAGCACTGCTCTCAGAAAGGAATTATAAAAACTTTCCCCCTCTTTCTAAAATTCGTAGGATGTTACGGTTTTGTAACTCCTCTTTTTCAAAGGTTTTGTAACTCTTAAGCAACATCATGCCAGAAATTAAAATAGAACTGCTGTGTGATGCAGCAGTTCCACTTCTGGACAGATACACAAAACACTGAAAGCAGGGATTCGAACAGATGCTTGTATCCCATAATCCGTATTCCCATATCCCAAAGATGGGAAAGCCCAAATCTCCATAACACAATGGAGTATGTACATACACTGGAATTTTTTTTTATTTCTCGAATGATCAGTGATGTTGAACATTTTTCACAAATTTATTTCATGTGCTGGAATACTATTCAGCCTCAAAAGGAAAGGAACTCTGACACATGCTCCAAGGATGAACTTGCACACATCATGCCAGGCATCAAAAGGGAAGTACGGGACTTCACTTATATAGGTACCTGGAGATCCAATTAACAGAAACAGAAAGTAGACTGGGGCTGTCAGTGATCAGAGGGAGGAGAGGAAGCTACTGTTTAGTGCGCAGTTTCACAAGATGGAAGGTGTGGCGGTAAACATCCGTAATGCCAGCACCTAGGAGGCTGAGGCAGGAAGATGTAAAACTTTAGGGTAGCCTGGGCTATCTTTAAGGCCAGCCTAGACTGTAGAGTGACAGTGCCTCAAAATAAATAAATAGAGATGAAGAATGATAATGGTTGCACAATATCAACTGCTTGACACCACTGCATGTTTAAAAATAGTGCGAGTGAGTTGGGTGTGGCAGCACATGCTCATGATCTCGCTGTTATGCAGTGGAAGGCACGAGGATCCCAAGTTCAATCACAGCCTAGGCAAATCAGTTCAATCAGTTTTGCGGTCGCCAAAAACTAAAAAAGGCTGAGTATGTAGCTCGGTGGTAGAGTTCTGATCTAGTGTTAGGGTTTAGAATGTCCTGCTGGATGCAGTGGTGCACTCTTGTGATCCTGCCACTCAGGAAACGAGGCAAGAGGATCACCTTGAGTTGGGGGCCAGCCCGGCCTGTGTTGGTCACCGATGCTGTAGTGTTGCAAACAGGACAAAAGAAAACAAACTTTCAAAAGTTTCTTGGCAAGGCAAACTACTTCTGTAGAAGGGTCTGGAGCTAGACAAAAGCAGGCAAGCTCACCAAGCTGGTGGTTCGCTCAGATTTTACCCCTGCCTCGAGGTCCTCAGAGTTCCTCGCTGTGTCTGCTCCCTCGGTGGGAGTGTGGCCTCCTAATCCAACCCAATGGGTTAGTGTCATGAGGGCATGGTTGCTAGGCAAAGGCCTTTGTTACAAAACTGTATGGCAGGTGGACAGGCAGGTAGTTCTTTATTTCAAGTTTTCAAGGAATGGTGAAACAAGCGCATGTATATTTTATAAAAGTAGGATTTTGCAAAAGTAGGGATTCTTATAACATGGAGTTATTATCTCCTATGACAGAAGACTACCTTTTCCTACTGCTATCTAGTGAGTTCAAGATCATCCTGGACTACATAGCAAAATAATGATAATAATAACAAAATAAATAAATCCTCCTGGCCGGATGTGGTGTTGTAAGCCTGTAATTCCAGCATTTGGGAGCTTGAGGCAGGAGAATCACTACAACTTTAAGGCCAGCCTGGGCTATAAAGTGAGTTCAGAGCCATCCTGAACTGCACAGTAAAACCTTGTCTCAAAAACACGAAAAAACCTCAGAGGTGAGGTTTTTGGAAGGTGCCTGGATCTTGGGCTGCTATGGCTGACTCGCTGTCCGGAGGTGGGCAGGACCAACTCTATTTTCCAGAAACCTCACTGATGTTCTTAAGGTTTCCTGCCTGTCCCCCAACTTTCCCTACAAGTCCATACTAGGAGGCTGAAGGGTCCGCTAGAGGCCGAGAGATGACGGCCAAGGCGAAGGTGAAGGCTGGAGCTCCTCTGAAGACACACAAGTGAGCCCTCCTTCTTCTGTTTCCCTCTTCCTCCATTCAAGGGCAAGCCTACGGGGGCGGGGGGGCTTCTGTTTGCAGTAAATCCCCTCAGCCACACCCGGAACTATGCCAATACAGTTTAGTTGGGCATTTCTTACTCAGATTGACACAATCAGTTCACTATCAACACCCACAAACCCATGGCAAAGGAAAAAGCCAGCCTCATAGTTCAAACTGCTGTGCAGAAGCAATGGCCAGGCCACTTACCTCGATGGACAATTTATATCTTCTGAATCACTAAAATATTTATTTTTAATCCTCCTTTTTGATGTTTCTAGAACTTCTTCTCAATTCAATTTTCTTTTTTTACATGTCTCTTATACAACATGGTACAGGGCTGGGGTGCAGCTCAGGGGTACAGCACTCGCCCAGCCTACGTGAGTTCCCAGGTTTTATCCATAGTACCGCAAAAAAAAAAAAGGTTAAGGTTTAGTACTCATGTATTCATATATACCTATACATGACATCCATATATATTTGTATTTTTATTAGTCTACATTTGCAATATATAATAATGACAATCATCATTTTTTTGAGACAGGGTCAAGCTGTGCAGTTTAGGTTGACCTTAAACTCACTTTGTAGCCTAAGCAGGCCTCAAACTCACAGTGATCCTCCTTCCTCAGCCTTCCGAGTGCTGAGATTACAGGTGTGCACCACCCTGCCCAACCTGACAACCATCCTGGGAAATGGGCACATGTACAGATCACATCTTAATCATTTTGTCCATATTTTTTTTGAGGTCTGAGAATTGAATCCAAGGCTTTGTGCATACCAGATCCATACTGTATCTCAATCCCTACCATATTTAAATCATCTCTGGCATGCTTATAATACACAGTGCAATGTAAATACTATATAAATAGTTGTACTATGTTGTTTAAGGAATTATGCAGTATCAAGAAAAAGTTTTTCAATCTGTGGTTGGTTGAACCCCTGGACAGGAAACTCACATCCTGTGTAGATATTTTTAAAAGGTGAGGCTAGGCATTGTGGTTTATCCTGCTACTTTGGAGCTAAAGCAGGATTGCCACAAGTTCACGGTCAACCTGAACTATATAGCAAGACTGTCTCAAAAAAAAAAAAAAGTGAGAAGAGTAATGAAGATGAAGGCCCATGAAATGCCATGACCGCTTGTACTCTCTCAAGCCTTGTTCTTGGCAGGTGGCCACAACCCCCTCCCACTGAGCCTCCTCTGTGACCCTACAGAGGATCCCACAGCCTCACGAGAGTAGCTGCTCTGGTCTCTGGAAATGAACCTGTTGAGCTGTGTTTTCCTTTTCCCTGATGTGCACCTCCGTACCTGGCAATGCAATCGACTTCCTTTACTGGAGCTCACTAAGGTGACCGCAGCGCACACATCCAGTTGCAGCAGAGCAAACTGTGGGAAAGTGTACCCGCAGACGCAGCTGACTGACTCAGCTCCCGTCAGTCATGTGGCTAGTCGGGCTCTGGAAGGCCCCAGTGGGAGGCACCCTAGACCTGGAGAGACCTTTTATTTATTTAGTTAGTTAGTTATTTTGGAGAGACCTTTTAAACCCCCACACCCTTTTCCCACGCCTTTCCCCACAGCTGGTGCCACATCCCTTTAGCAGGCAGAGCTGCACACACTGAGCACTCAGTCACCTTAATAAACCTTGCCGTTTTTCCTTTCCATCTCATGCCCGGTCCAATTCTAGGGACCTAGGCACCTGTTCAGGACCTTATCACCTGCACTAAGAGACTAAAAGAACTGTTGAGTAACTAGCACAGGAGATGAGAGCAGACCGCACCGGGGACACTGAAGACAAGACTGACTCAGAGGGAGAGAAGGTGACCACCATAACGGAGCAAAGAGCAAGCAATCAGCTTATGCCTTCTCAGCTCCAAATTCATCCTTTAATACCTGCTCACTGACAGAAGGTAGCTTTATCTTTCTTTCTTTCTTGTTTATTTATTTTTTGGATACTGGAGATTGAACTCGGGTTCTTTTTGATACTGAGATTAAACTCCACTGAGCTACTTCCTCAGACTTTTTTCTTTTGTATTTTGAGACAGAATGTTGCTAAACTGCCCAGGCTGAGCTCAAACTTGTGATTTTCCTGCCTCAGCCTCCCAGAGACCTGGGATTACAGGTGTGTACCACCTTGGACGTCATATAGAGTCTCCTTATAATTTACAGTTATTCTGTTATCACAGTGTAGTACTTTTTGGTGTACTCTTTTCAGTGTAACTCTCTGGTTAAATTATTGTTTGGCTCTATCTCCTGCTTGAACTCAGACTGATAGAGCCAGAAATCAGAATGGCTTGGTCTTACAGCAACACTAGAAGAAAAGAGGCAACCGATACTCTTTTAAAACTGAAATGAGCCTGGTGCATTGGCACAAGCCTGTAATCACAGCACTACAGAGGCTGAGGCAGGGAGATCTTGATGAGTTTGAGGCCAGTCTGAACTATATAGTGAAACCTTGTCTCAAAAAAATTTAACAACAAAAGCAAAACTAAGATGAGGCTGGGGTGTGGCTCAGTGGGACGACCCTTGCCTAATACATGCAAGGCCTTGGATTCAACCCCCAGAATGTTCAAAAAAAAAAAAAAAGAAAAGAAAAGAAAAGAAAAGAAAGAAAGGAAGGAAAAAAGCAAATAAAAAAAAATAGCACTAAGACAGTGTTTCCAATCTAGCATGCTATACCCAGGCAGAATTGTAGGGTATAGAATATGACTCAAACCTAAAGCATCTTAAACAGACCCCTAAGAACTGGAAACCTGAGATCAGTAGGCCGGGCCTTGGGCTTGGCTGGAAGCCACAGCAGAGACACTCAGGCTCTGATGAGCAAGGGCAGAAGGCTGGCCAGGCAGGCAGCGATGGCAGTGGAACAGTCCCTTTTCTCCTCAGAGCACCTGAAGTCAGGTTCTTCCGCTCCTATGTGGGCATAGCTGCAGTTTATTATGCAGTTTATTATTGGGCACCCACTGGACTTCTCGAGCCTTCCTTTCCCTCCCTCGGCCCTCAGGTTCCCAAACTAAACCTCCAACCGTGTCCCAGCAGGTGCTGGGAGGGCGAGGATGCTGGAGTTGAACACTCCACAAAGTGAACAGGCTGGAGCTTGGCCCTTCCCCTATCCCAGAGTCACACAAAGCAGAGTGTGCGAAGACTGACTCAGAGGCCACTGAGTTGGGGTGGGGCCAGCTGTCCTCCCCTATAAACCTTCTGGGGTTCAGGCTGACACCGAGGATGAGGCTGAAAGACCTAGCCCAGAAACCAGCTCTGTTCTCCCCCTACTCGATCCCTGGGCGGCAGCACATAGATGTTCTTGCTCCTCTACTTGATGAGTGGGGCTGTATTCCCAGGAAGTGAGCTTAGAGGCCCCGGATCTCTCTGTCTCTCTCCTCTCTCTCTTAATATCCACAGCTCCTCCACCACTTGGGATCTGTCATAACCCAAATAATGAATATTGTAATCAGAGTATTGTAATCTCTGTTCCAGTCCTCCTCACAATCCAAAAAGTTATATTTGCAATCCCATTCAGACGTTATTGGAATCCTGGCAAATTAATTCCAATCTACCACCTCCAATGGTGACAACCCATGGGGCAAGTAAAGACACCAAGACATGTTCCAAGTTAAGGGGAGCCAACGGGTCCTAAGCCTGATCCAAGTGAATATATGCAGACAAAGGTCTTGATCCAAGGCCTCTCACAGAATTTATTACCTGTGAAAAGGGTAGGGAGTGGCTCAGGGATGAGTGACAGTGAGGATGGCGGGAACTACTTGAACTGGCTAGCTAGGCAGGGAGAAAAGCTTCTCTGCAAAATGCCGGGAGAGTGATACACAGAAGGATCAGTCTGCATAATTCAATGAAGGTAGCCTTTGAATTGTTTCAGGAGGCTGCTGCTTCAGTTTCTGGTATGTAAACTTTTGTGCCCTGGGGACTCATAGCCTCTTTATTTCAAGGCTCGTATCCCTTTGACATCCCTGGAGCTGAGTGCCTCTGCCATCTCCGTGCACTCAGATCCCTTACAGTGAGCACTATGCAAGGAAACAGAGGACTGTTAGATCAGCCTTAAAGATGACACATCAGAACTTCAGCTGGCCTTATTTGCATTGCTTAGAGCCAATCGGAGAAAGAAGGAAACAGCTCTGTATATAGCAGTGTATGGACTACTGCTGCAGTGTGTCACTACCGTTGCACCGGTTGTTCTGTTTTCAAGGAGAGGTACCCTTGTGGTCTTCTGCATCTCCCCCTTCCTTGTCTTTTGGAAGGACATTGAGCAAGGTCAACTGAGGTTGATGACCTCTAGGGATCTCCAGCTCATGAATCCTCTATGACAAGAAGAATTATAAACAAGAGAATGAGCACACCAACTCTGATATAAAACCAAAGTGAGCCTTGAGATATACAAATGGATTTAATTGTTCCAAAGCAGCAGCAAACTTATCCCAATCTTTAAATTGGGTATCAAGAGTAACTGTCTGTTGTGTCACAGACAGCACTCATCTCTGAAGAGCATCTATATCTATAGTAATATTCACATGAATTGCTCCTTGTATGTATTTTTTGGTCATTCTCCAAGGAGGTAGGCTCTTGTTATATGGTAATGGGGTGATACAAAAGCAAGTCATATGATAGTGACGCTTTAGACCCTGTTGGAACTGCAGACTTTCAGTCTGATCTCCCCTCCACAGAATGGAAGTTTCCAGAATGCTCACTTGGGTTTGCAACTTTATATCAATCTCTCACTGAATTTTCCAGCTCTCCTCAGCAGTTTTTGTCCAGTTATTTACAAAGTGAGCAGTTTGTACTGAATGAGTGAATGGCGTGGAGCCAGTAGCTGTGCTGGCTATGAAAAGAACTAGGGAAGTGATCCTTGAAGTAACCAACCTAAGCATCCTCTTAGTTCGATTACTAAATCTTTTCATTAAGGTCTCTACCAAGAGGACAATAAGGGAATGATACCAAGGCTCCATTAGGTTGACTGGAAGCCAAACTCCAGGCATCCTGTTATGATCGTCATTGTGGAGTCCTTAGAAAAAATTCAAGTATGATATATAGATAACAGTTACTACATGAGTTAGATAACAATTAGCACATGAGAACATATTTTGTTGCCACTCTATCTTTCCTATCAACAGTACATGAGGATCATAAACACATCTGTTTACTCTTTTTTTTTTTTTTTTTTTTTGGTACTCGGAATGGAACTCACAATCTCACACTTGCCAGGCAGGTACTTATTCCGCTGAACTAAATCCCTGGCCAGCATATGTTTACTCTTCTATATCTATGATCTTGCAATACTATTTTGACTTTTCCTCCATTAACTGGCTGCAGATGCCCAGTCTGCAGCTGTCCAGCATGAAAAGGCAGGGCTAATTTCCATAAAGCATGCTATATGGGTCCAGTTTTGTCATAGATAATGAGTTTAGGAATAGGAGAACTGAGGCCTCTCCCTGACCATGTAACATTAGACAAGGCTTCTGAGGTCATTGTATTGTTGGCAGAGCCTGAAAAGGAAATCTCATGCCAATCTTGATCTGCTCCCATAAGGAATCCACTGGGGCACCAGTCTATAAAAGAATAATTAAACTTGTGTATTCCGTTCAGAAAGTGGTGGTTGCCAGGAGTGGTGCATACCTGTAATACTAGCACTTGGGAGGCTGAGGCAGGGGTATCACTGAGAGTTTGAGACTAGCTTGGGCTACATAGCAAGACTCTGTCTCAAAAAGCAAAAAGTGGTGATTATTTTAGCTGCTCACTGACAAACTCTGCCACTTTTGGCACTTATTTGATAACTCTCTGGAGCAATGGGGATTTAGGAGTGGCCTCTATCCCAGGTCCCAGGCATGGGCCCAATCTCAGACTGCCCTCTGCCTCTCACATCTGCCCTCCTCCCCATACAAAGAAGCTATGTCAAAGTGCTCTGCTTCAGCCAGGGGCATAGCTCAATGGCACACCACTTCCTGACAAGCACAAGGCCCTGAGCTCGATTTCTGGTACCAAAAAAGAAAAAACAAAAAACAAAGTGCTTGGTTCAGGGAGGGCATGTGGGTCAAAATGAGGACAGCTGGGGGTAGTGAGATCTGTAATCCCAGCGCTCCTCAAGGGTTAAAGGATTAAAAATTCAGGCCACACTAGGTCACTTTAGTGAGATGCTATCTCAAAATAAAAATGTAAATCAAAAGTGATGGTAAGCTGGGCATGGTAGCACACATCTGTAATCCCAGAATTTGAGATGCTGAGACAGGAGGATTGTTGCAAGTTCAGCACCCAACCTGGGCTATAAAGTGAGCTCAAAGCCAGCCTGAAATTGCATAGCAAGACTGTGTCTGAAAAAGACAGAGGAAAAGAAAAGAAAAATGGTACACATCTGTGATCTCAGCATTTGGGAGGTTGAGGCAAGAGGGTCACTATGATTTCAATGCTCGTCTGAAATATGTAGTGAGACCCTGTCTCCCCAAAACAAGCAAGCAAACAAAAATATATAAATGCTCTTTGTTTTTGAGACACATTCTCCTAAATTTCCCAGGCTAGACTCAAACTTGTGATCCTCCAACAGTCTGTGGTTCTTACCACTGGGGGCAAGGGGAGACCAATAAGTAAACTCAGGACCTTGTATTTGCTAGTGCTGTACTGCTGGGCGATATCCCCAACCCTCTCACCGCTTTCTTTGATGTTTTTACAAGGCGCAGTAAATGCTGCTGTCAAGTGCCATCCAATGGAAAAGCAGGCTCATAAAAACATTATGGCATGGCGGGAAAATGGCGCATGCCTGTAATCCTAGTAGTACAGTTAGAAATAACGGAGCTCAGCAAGCTACTCCCTTCCCTCCATTTAATTCTAAACAGCACCCTATGGTTATTTCTGCTACCACTGTGATAAAAGAGATAGAAAACAAGATTAACAAAAGCTTAGGAGACTGCTGTTGTTCTAGGGGAGAACACACACAAATGGAAGCTTTGCTCACCTTTACCCTCAAACCTCATTACAAGTCCATAAATACACACTCCAATTTATAAAGATCCGAGTAAATTCTGGGATTAGCATGCGTGCTGAGAGTCTCCAGAATGGCTCAGCACACCTGACAGGTTATGTCAGGCCTTTAAATTCTGAAAGCCTGAATATTAATCCCTTTGCTTTTGCTGCTGTGGCTACTTTTGTGTGCTTTTGATATAGGAAGTACTACGTGGCAAAGCAGAGAAATAAATAGGATACCAGGACTGTGCCAGAATATTCCAGAACCCCATATGTAGAACTTCTTATGGGTTCCCAGGAGATGTGGGCTGCATATCAGGATGCAGATGCCACAAGGAGCCCACTATTGTGTCCTCTCAAGGTAACCCACGCTGCATTTTCCAGGTGCATCAGGTACTGTTTTGTAATTGTTGTTTTTATCTTCTTTTTCTCTTGTTCTCCCTCATTACTCTGAAGAACTTATTTCTCTTAAACCCACACTCCTCCCTCATTGTGTGCATGCATGCGTGCGTGCGTGTGTGTGTGTGTGTGTGTGTGTGTGTGTGTGTGTTTGGGACAGGGTCTCACTATGCAGTCCAGGCTGGATTTGAACTCACTTCATAGCACAGGCTAGTCTCGAACTCACAGCAGTTCTCCTGCCTCGCCTCCCAAGTGCTGGGATGACAGGCATGTACCACCACAACTGGCCATCTCTTACTTTTCAAATAAATTTTTGGGGCCATTTTTGGCTTGTCTCGTCCAATTCTTTGTTCAAGGCAAAAAGAACCTGGAATACTTTTGATTAGCAAGCCGCTTCTGAAGGAACTATCCCGGCATTCTGTGCAGTGCTCTCCTTTCACCGTGGCACCATTCTTGATCTGTGTTGTAACTCTTGTTGGCACAGACTTGCTCTGAGTACAACTTAGCTTACAATTTATCTTCAATAAATTAACTGCTTGCTATTTACTACTGGGTGTATGCTTGGCAATGCTTTCCTCATCATACACAAGGACATGGACTATTACTGGTCCATTCCAACTTGGAAGGCAACTATGCTCACCACTATTCCACCAACACTTGTTCCAATTTGGGAGGCTGAGGCAGGAGGATCACCATGAGTTTGAGACCAACCTTGGCTACCCAGTGAGCTCAAGACCAGTCTAAACTACAAAGAAAGACCCTGTCAAGGACTTCTATATAGAACATATAAAGAATTTTAAAAAATCAGGCCCCCAAAATTCAAAGACCCAATCCAAAAATCGATATCTGAGATGAATATATACTTCTCAGCTAAAGAAATACAAATAACAAATAAATATATGAAAAAAATGTTCAGCATCATTGATCATTAGAGAAATGCAAATTAAAACAACACTCAGAGGGCTGGGGATTTAGCTCAGTGGCATAAGCACCTGCCTTGCAAGTGTGTGGTTGTGAGTTCAATCCCTGGTAACGATAAAAAAGAAAAAGACAAAAAAAAAAAAAAAAAAAAAGAACAGCACTCAGATTTCATCTCTCTGCAGAAAGAATGGCCAGGATCAGGAAATCAACCAATAAATTCTGGAGGGGTTGTGAGGAAAAAGGAACTCTTCTCCATTGTTGGTGGGAGTGTAGACTGGTGCAATCACTGTGGAAATCAGTGTGGAGATTCCTCAAAAAACTAGGATTAGAAGTTTTATTTGACCCAGCTCTCCTATGTCTGGACACATTCCTAGAAGAATGGAAAACATCTTACCACAGTGATATATGTGTACTCATGTTCATAGAAGCATAATTTGTAATAGCCAGATCTTGGAAACAACCCAAATGCCCATCCACTGAGGGAATGGATAAAAAAAGATGTGGTATTTTTATACAGTGGAGTACTACTCAGCTATAAAGAAAGATTGCATCAAGGCTTTTATAGGCAAATGGATGCAATTTGAGGCAATAAGTGAAACAAATCAGACTCACGTGTGTAGGTACCATATTATCTCCCTAGTATAAGAAACTGAAAGAGTAAATAAGATCCAAAATCTTCAGTAAATCTGTGAAAGGATAATAAACTACTCAAAAGGGAAAAATAACTCAGGAAAAAGGAGGAAAGAAGGAAAAGAAAAGAAAAAACATATATATATACACAAGATAGCTAAGATGATTGTACTACTAATTCTATAAGTTCCTGGCATATTCACATGATTAGATCAATTTTGCACGTCTATGTCTGGTAATCTGAGTAACTCTTTTGAGATAACTGCAAAATAACACCATTGTTAAATTCTTACCTTGTTTTGAAAGTCTATATTGTTATTGTTTTGAGGGTTTTTTTGTTGTTTTTTATTTATCTCTTTTGTTTCTTGTTTTTCTTGTCTGTTTTCTGTTTGTTTGTTTGTTTTGACTTTTTTCCCTCTTTAAAATAAAAAAATCATTGCGTTGAATGTCATTGCATTCCTTTGGAGTGGTTATTAACCTGATAACATAGGATATAAACATGAAAAATGTAAACTAAATATGAAGAACTTTCTCATTTAAAATAAAGAGAACTTAAAGTAGGGCTCTCATTCTTGTGTTTTGATTGCTTTTATACTATTTTGATGTGTGTCAACTTATTGTGTGTGAAGTTATGACAACTATTTTGAAGAAAACAAGAGACATTATGGCAGCCACTGCTGATTTCCTGCTGTCTTTTTCTGAAATCCTGTGTTATTTGCATTGTTTTACTCTGCTCTGCTTTGTTCTGTTTTGTTTTGCTTTACTTTGTTTTGTTTCATTCTCTTCAATATAACAGTAATAATAGTAAAATAGAAAGACCTTGTCGAGAGAGAGAGAGAGAGAGAGAGAGAATGAAAGAAAAAAGAAAGAAAGAAAGAAAGAAAGAAAGAAAGAAAGAAAGAAAGAAAGAAAGAGAAAACTACCATATATCTTCAATAACTGTATCACAGGATCGGGCACCAAAGTACTTCTGGCTCTTTCTGAAAGGCAAAATGACCATGAAAGGTGAATATTTTGAATCAGCTCAGGATACTGAGGAAGCCAAGATAGTACAACTAACAACACTTACCAAAGAAGCTTCTAGAACTGCTTTGGAGAGGGGCAGGGGGAGGGCATAAGAGTGTTCAAAAGGAGAGACATGGGGGGAGGGATTAATGGCAATGTGCCTTTCACTGTCATGATTTTTTTAGATTTAAAGGCTGTATTTTTGGATCACATCTCATACATACATACATACATACACACACACAGAGTCAGACAGTATTAATCTTAGGTATCTAGTTCCAGAAATTTTGGTGTAAGTACTGTTGATGTTTATACTTATTGTGTCAACTTGATCGGCTTTGAGATCTACCTGGAAGCTGGGCAAAGCACACTTCTGAGTATGTCTGGGGCCGAGGGATGCCGCTCTGCGTTACTGTGTGTGATGGGGTCTGGGACGGTTCCTAGGGTCCTAGAATTGGACATGGCACGCAATGATAGGGAAAAAGCAGCAATGTTTATTCAGGCAACTCTTGTAGGATCAGAGTGAGCAGGCTCCTGCCTGGAAAAGAAAATGGCACTAGTGATGGGGACACAAGGTTTAAGATGGTGTGGCAGGTCTAGGGTGCCTCCCACTGGGTCTTCTGGAGCATGACTGACAACAGTGGAATAGGCCAATAATAGTCTATGTCCTTCTGTCCAACAAAGAAAGAATTTCAAAGTGTACACCCAGTAGCAAGCGGCTATGTTAATTGAAGATCATGGGAAGTTGTGCTCAGGGAAAGTCTGTGCCAATCAAAGTATTACAAAGAATAATACCTTTACAAAGTATTACACAGAATAATACCTTTCCTGTCCAGGCTGACAGGAAACCAATAGCAACAATAAAAAGGCGGAAGATAAAATCAGATTTTCAGAATTTAAGGGCCAGGCATGTTTGCCTAGTTGCCTCCACCCAGTCTCAAGATGCAATTGACAGGAATGACTGTCAGGTAATGACTCATCTTAAGGGCTCTCAGGATGCATGCTCATCCCAGAATTCACTGATCTTAATTATATTTATGAGATGTAGTGCAGACTTAGGAGTCTATAATAAAATGAGAGTAGGGTAAAAGTGTCCAGAAGGTCAGACTAGGAGATCCAACATGTTTGTGCTCTTGCCTAGAGCATCAGTGAGCTCCTAAACATTTCTTATTTCCTGTCTCCCTTAGGATAATGGAAGCATGAATAACCCTAAAGTTCTGTTTTGAATTCAATGGAGGGAAAGGAGTGACTTATTCAGCTCCACTTTTTCTAAGTGTACTATCCCCCTCTCGAGCCCTGGGCCCTGAAAAATCTTTGAAGGATGTTGAAGGAATAAGTTCTGTTTTCTGTAGCTACTTCCAGCTAAAAAGGGGTGTTGTCCCTACCTACTCAGAAACTAAGAACTCTTGCCCTGACTGATCTATTTCCCCGTATAACAAGATCATCTTCTACCCAATGGGTTATACAGCAGATAGTAGCCACTCTCCTTGGCATCTAGATGGCAGCCAACAAGTCCAAATTTGGGGAGCATTTTAATCTTTTGACCCCAGAGGCCAATAAACACCATTTTTGATAAAGACAACTTGAGGACTCCGTGTGGGCAAGCCCACTATGCTGATGTCTCTGGCTCTAAGGTTTGTTCCCATAGAACCTGAGATTTTGTGTAACGGCAGTTCCCATGACCCGCTTACCTTGATAGACGTAACTGCTTCCATCAGAGAAGTTAGAACTCTAGATAGTGGCTTATCCACTAGATAAGGTCAAAGTCCTGTGAGGTGATGGATGACCTCAGTACAATTGTGGTGAGGCAACGAGGGATCGTCCTCAGGCAGTAAAGTAGCCGAGTTTGAAGCCACTGTTTCCAGAAATAGTGTCTGATAGTGTACGGCTCGGGAGTTAGACATCCATCGGTCTGGTGGGGCCTTGATGAGAGTCTCCAGCGAATAGGAGGGAACAATTAAGAGTTTTTGTCTAAAAGTCAATTTTTAAGCCTCCTTTATGAGGGGGCCACCGAGGAAATCACCGCAGACAGGGTGGCCATCTGGCTGCCACAGAACCAAGTCTCTTGGAAAGATAGGCAACAAGCCTCTGCCAGGGTCCCAAACTCTGGATCAGTCCTGTGGTTCCTAGAAATTTTGCACTTGCCTTTTAGTCACAGGGACTGGAACCTGTTGGATGGCTCACAACAACCAGTGCAGTCTTTCTTTGTTGTAGACTGGTTCTGACAAGGTCGGAGGGACTAGCATCAGAGCAGTTAGTTTCTCGGTTGACCCCTCTGATGTGGTTGCTACTCTTTGAGTGGCCTGATCTGCCAAATTGTTCCCTAGGGTGAATAACAGGAACCCGCTGAGGCTGCAAGCAAGTCTAGGATCTGTGGAGCTTTTTTATCTTAGCCCTGGCCGAGGTTAAGAGACCTCGCTCCTAATAGATGGCTCCATGTACACGTATAGTAGCAAAAGCATACCCACTGTCAATATAGATGTTTACTCTCTTTCTCATGGCTAGTTTTAGCACTTCAGTCTTAGCAATGAGCTCTGCCTTTTGGGCAGAGATGCCAGGCTCTAACCGCTTAACCCAGAGTACCTCCTTTTTGGTGGTCACTGCTGCCCTGGCCACTCATCTGCCATTCTGGATGAAGCTGCTTCCATCTGTGAAATTCCTCCGGTCGTCGTCAGGCATAAGGGTGGCTGGGTTTAAAGCTGAAGAAGTCTTGAAAACTACTGACTCTGGGTCTAGGAGCAGGGCCTAATAGTGTGAAATTCTAGTGTTTGAAAGCCATTTTTCGGGAGGGGTTTTGATAAGAGTCTCTAAACTGTGGGAGGTCACTACAGAAATCTTCTGTCCAAAAGTGAGTTTCTTAGCCTCTTTTAGTAGCATTGCCACAGCGGCCAGAATTTTTAGGCATGGAGGCCACCCTCCTGTTACTGGATCGAGCCTTTTGGAAAGTTAGGCTATAGGCCTCTTCCAAGGGCCAATGTCCTGGGTTAGGACTCCTTTGGCAATGCCCCTGTGCTTGTTTTAGCACAACTTCCGTTATGTAAAGGGCAACAATGGTTAACATATCAATTAGGTAAGGTTTTACAATTCTTTACAGAGGAGAGCATTGCTTAACATATCAATTAGGTCATCCAAAGACATAAGAAGGAAAACACATACAATAAGCCCCTGTTACAGGTTTTGTTATAATACACATATAACAAAGCTATTTTCTTAGAGTACAACAGGACAAACATAGTCTCTTTATTGCAGCTGTTAGGAGATCTGGTCCCCTCCAATGTTGTACAACCCTTGCTACTTTTGAGTCTATCTAGTCTTGAAGAAAGGCAATGCTCTGGGCAAGTTCATCTAGGCTGTCTGTCGAGGTCTTAGACAGCTGTTGACCGGAGAAAGGTATGCTTAGCTTGAAGGTCTCATGTAAGTATTCACCATTTATTATCTCTGTAAGAGACAGGTTTTTTTAGTGAACCCAAAAGAAACAGAAACAAAGCACAAAAGACGTCATATTATAACTTGGATCAGGGACCTTAAGTGTAGTAAAAAGACCGTAGTGGGACTAACACAATTTACTTAGAGTGCCATGACCATTTTACTTACCTGGTTTAACAGAGTGGTTAGTTTTTGTTTTGTATTGTTCTGTTTTGTTTTTTTAAAGGAACTTGAGGTCATCTGTGGGTTCACAGTGTACAAAGTTCATGGTGCATCTTTTTTTGTCGTCTAGTGTCTCACGGGATTTAGGTGTTACCCTGGAGAGGTGAATCCAACTATCCCTTGTACCTCAATGGCAGAATGGTTAATAGAACTGGTAAGTGGTTAATGGAGTTGTGTAAGAGCCATTCTGTTTGGGTACGAGTCGATCCTGGAGTCTATCCTCTCAGGTCTTGATTAGGACATGATCACCAAGGTGGATTTTGGGCTGACAATTCTTGTTAGTCCCTGGGAATGGAAGGACTTTACTTCCATATTCCTGGAGAGTCTGTTGGGAATTCTTAAATGGATCACAAGTTGAAGGTCACATATTGGGAGTTTTCAAAGTCAGTGAATAAATAAGATGTCACACAGAGCCTCCTATGAAATATCTCAAATGGGCTGAGATTAAATTTGGATTTGGGGGCTTCCTGAAGCCTCATTAAGGAAACCAGAAGGAGACCTCGCCACTTAGTGTGGGTTTCTGACACATCTTGGCTAAGGTTCACTAGAGAATTTGGTTTCCTCAACCTTTCCTTATAAGTGGGGGTCTCCATGCAGCGTCAAAATGATATTTAATTCCCACTGCTTTGGTGACAGGATTCAAGGAGGCTTGATGCCCCTGGAAATGGGCAACTGCCATTTCACTTGGGAGACTGGTTGGCTTGAGAAGGCTGGGCTCTTTGGTCCATGTTTTTTTAGAGATTTATGACTAATCAAAAGTTCCTCTTTCTTTACAGATAGCTGCATGTGCTGCATGTGTGTGTGAGACCAGAAAGGGATGTTTGGAGTATATATATATATGGGGGGGGTGTAGACTCCTTCGCCGTAAAGGCTGGTTGGAGCCCTGGTGAGGGCACCAAGTGCTAACTTTTGGGCAGAAGTCCCAGGAGGAGCCTTCTTGCTTCAGTGACCTGGGGCTGACTGTGGCATAGCTGCCCTCCTAATGCCATCCTTCATGAAATTGTTGCCATCAGTGAACCACATGCTAGCTGACCATGTTAATGGTTGGTCTCAAATTGAGGTGACCGGAATAATTTTGGCCAATGGTCTTTTCACACTTACATCTATCTGTTGGTTTGTTGAGAGGAGTGTGGCTATGTTTAAAACAATGCAAGGCTGAAGAGATATATGTGGGTTTTCAGTAAGAATGACCTGATGTCTAATAAGCCTTTCTCCAATCATCTATAAATGTCCCTTGACTTCTGATAGAGCCTTACTGGGATATGGGGTTAAAACTAAGAGCTTGCCCCAAGGTTATCTTCATAGGAGGCTCTGTTTGACATCTTATTTACTCACTGACTTTGAAAACTCCCAACATGTGGCCTTCAACATGTGATCCATTTAGGAATCCCCAAGCTTATCTTAGATGCTTCTTAGACTAAGAATACTGTAGCTCCTATTACTCTCAGGCAATGAGGCCAGCCCTGTGCAGCTCCATTTAGTCTCAAAAGAAAAAGGCTTACTTAGATCTGGGGTTCTTAACGCTGGGGCCTGCATCAAGGTTTCCGTTAAGGTTTTAAAAGTCTCTTGAGCAGTTGCTGTCCATTTTAAGGGTTCTACTTTCTGGTCCTCAAGTTGCCTCATGTAAGAGTTGGGCTATTTTTGCAGAATGGAGTATCCATATGTGCCAGAAGCCTGCTGTTCCCCAGAAAGCCTTTAGCTGCTATTTGGACTCTGGGGGACTCAGACTACAAATTGTTTTTGTTCTCCATGAGGAAGTTGCCTTTGTGCTGGACTTAAAATGTATCCCAAGTGTGTCAGCTTTTATTGAGGAACCTGGGCCTTATGTTGGGACACCTTGTAGCTCCTTTTTCCTAGCAAGTGGTAGAATGAGGAGGTCATCTACCCTGCACTAAGCCTCCCCTTCTCAGTTGTAAGTCTCTCAGATCTTGCACTAACCCCGGTGGAAAGAAGTGGGGACTATGAGACCAGTTAGCCCCGATTTACTGTTGGTGAAGTCCTGTTTGGAGATCCTCCCATTCAAATGGGACAAGTATTAGAAGTTAGGATCCACAGAGATTCTATTTTCTAAAGAAGGCATCTTTGAGATCAAGACAGAGAAACAATTAGCAATCCTGCGAGATGAACTAAAAGGGAACAGGATTTGCTACTAAAAGCAGGATCACTGCTTGAAAGTTTGCAATCAGCCTGGGCTACATAAGCGAATTTAGGACCAGCCTGGACTGTATAGCAAGACCTTGTCTCAAAAACAAAATCCATAGCATTATATTTTAGGCTGCACAGAAATGGTCACATCTCCCCAAAGTGATACATAGACCATTTTTTATTTTAGATATATAAGATAATCTTTCTGAAGGACTTCAGTATGGGACTGTTTCTAGTGGGTGAGAATGGAATTAGAAGAAATAAATGAGGCATTTCCCATGATGGGGCTGTAGATAGAAGAGGTGGAAACTAGGTTTTGCAACCTCCCGGCCTGCCTCTGGCTCACTCCTCATTAATGGGGACCTGACAGAGCATCTCCTGACCTGAGCCTTTCAGCCCCAGGGGTGCAACTGGTTAGAATGAATTCCTTGAGATTAGATTGGAGAAGCTTTGTAGAATCTTCTCCTAGGTTAGTTTCAAGTGGAAACCTGACAGGGAATCCTCTAGATTAGCTGTAATTCTTTTTAGCATATTTCAAAGAATCCTCTGATAAAGCTGAGCTCCCTGAGGCTGGACATCTCCAGCCCTGCTCAGACACATGGGGAACTTTAGGTTCCCCGCTATGTCCACAAAGATCCATACACAGAGTCCAGAACTGGGATGTCTCCCTGGCTGTGCTTGTCTCAGCCAGTTTTGAGATCACCTAATATCCTGCTGTGGAAGGGGTAGCAATCACCTTGCTCAACAAAGCCCCAAACTTCAGAGGATTCCCCTGTGGAATATGACACCTAGCCCCTCTGATAGAGAAACAGGCACTTCCACTACCTGGAAGTCTAAAAAGGAAATAAGACTCATCCCTAGAAAAATAACTCATCTCACTAGATCAAGCCACAAAGTATACAGGTCTGATACCAGAACCTCAAAATAAAAGTCAGGTACTATGTAAATTCAATCAGCAAATACAGGTTACACATCCTTTTAGGCAGGAGCCTGAACTTAAGGCCACACTTATCACAACAAAAGCAAAACTGAGTAAAAAAAAAAAAAAGAAAGCAAATCAAAAAACTAATCCAAGAGGCAACAGCTCTGAGTGGTCTTTAGGATCCAGGGGAAATTGAGTCAGCTAGAGCAGGTGGAGCTGCTGCTTTTCACTGGCTGTCTTTGTCAGTACCGGGGATCAAACTCACCTCCGCACTTTGTAAGGCAGGCACCTATGCCCCAGCCTTTCACTGGCTGCCTTAAACAGGAGCAGCAGGAGCTTTGGAACAAATTTTACTGTTCCTGTGCCAAAAGTCACTGGACCTGTTAACTCTGGTTGTTTTGTTTTTAGTTATGTAGAGTCAGTAACCAAATAAACTGAACACTCTGATAGCCACCCTCAAAAGCCTGAGGGAAGAGGGATGGATAATGAGGGAGAAGGGAAATGCTGAGGCCTATGGAAAGGACTCGCTCAGCCTTACTCACAGGGCACCACAAATACCCTTAGCGCTAAACAAGTAATTGTCCAAGACCAGGGCAGCTTACCAAGCACTCCACAGAGAAAAGCAAAACTTCAGGCGGGCCAGGTCCATGTCATCCTGTCCCCTGCTGTAAGTAGGCGCCTGTGACAAAGCACTGGCCTCCCAGGCAGCCCACTTGGCTCAGCTTACAAGTGGTAAAGTTGTTTAGTTCACAAACTTAATTCTTTTCCCAAATCTGGTAGCAAACCAAACTGAATCAAATTCAGTGATTAGGTTCAGTACTTATGGGGAAATTTGATTCATTTCTCATCCATTTTGGATTGCAACCAGAACTGACCACTGTAGGGCCATCCCTGGAGAGGCATGTGTCACAACCTATGAGACGGACTTTCCACACAGTTGTCAGTGCTTATCCTGCACCTCCAACAAGCGTCTTGCTTGCTTATAGAAAGGAGACAAGAGGAAAACCAGAGTTATCCTTGTTTTTGACTGGGTTATCTGGTTCCCCTGCTGAGATTTCTGAAGCTCTCTGGGATGCTGCTGATGCTTCCAATGTCTGGTGAGGTCTCCTGAGATCTGGTGATGTCTTCCTGGCTATTGTCCAGTACAGTGTCCTGGCTGGCTCACCAGATGTCACAGTGGAATGGGCCAGGTTAGAGTGTACACCCAGCAGTAAATAGAAAGCAGCTACATTTACTGAAGACCATAGAAAGCTGTGCTCAAGGGTAGTCCATGCCAATGAAAGGTATAACACAGAACAAAAAAGGAGCCAGTGCGACAGGAAAGCAACAGTAGCATTTTAAAATCAAGCTTTCAGAATTTAAGGGCCAGGCATTTTTGCCTCAGTGCCCACCACTGAGTCTCTAGGTATGATTGACAGGAACGTTTGACAAGGTACTGACTCATCAAGGGCTCTCCAAATGCATGCTCATCCCAGAATTCACTGAGCTTAATTATGAGATATAGTGCATATTTATGAGCCTATCATGAGGTAGGAGTAGGGTAAAGGTGACCAAAATGTCCAGCTAGGAGATGTAACATTCATGTGCGCTCACCTAGAGCTTCAGAGGTTTCCAAAGCTTGTATTTTCCAACTCAGGGCAGTGGAAGCAGAAATAACCATAGGGTGCTGTTTAGAATTAAATGGAGGGGAGGAAGTTACTCATTCATCTCCAAAGGTGCGTGTGTGTGTGTGTGTGTGTGTGTGTGTGTGTGTGTGTGTTTTGGATATCTGAAACAAGATCTCACTATGTAATTCAGGCCGGGTTTGAATTCACCATGTAGCACAGGCTGGCCTTGCAGTGATCTTTTTGCCTCAGCCTTTCAAATGCTGGGATTATAGGTGTGCATCACTATGCCCAGCTCAGGTTCATAGTTTTTAGCTATACTAACATGGTCAACTAGATTCTGAGTTATGTCAGTTGCATCATGGTGCGTGCTGTTCCCATAATTCACTGTGTTGTTATCAGGTTCTGTCCTAGATCCCCCATCTCCCAAATGAGTGCATGGCAGAGGTTAAATAAAAAGAGACATATTGTATGATTTTTAGGGTTCCAGGAGGGTCAAACCCCTTTAGTTAAGCTCGAGACTTCAAGGGTAAAGACAAAGGATTCTCTGGATCAGTCCACTTATATTAGGACCAAGGACATAGGGCAGGGAAACTGAGGAAAGTGCAGGCAATGTACAGGGCCTTGGGAGTCACTTCAAAGATGTCTCTAAGTTGTGAATCAAGTCAATTAGTAGAACTGTCTTATCATGAAGACATGGTAGAAGTGTAGGAATAATTCCTGTAGTTGCAGTCTCTATCCATTTAATTGATGTTTGAGCCAAGTGTCCACAGCTGTGGCCTTCTCTTGCCCTTTGAGGTATCTCTGGTCTCACAGGCCACTACAGGCCTCAGACAAGACCAGTGATTCATAGAGGTTCACTTACTATGAAACAATTCCCATTGCCAGGCAAGGGGCCCAGGCCTAGGACAGACTCACAGATGAACATAGAAACCAATTTGTAAAATTTAAATCCTGCTCAGAGCCACTTCGTAGTGGTCTCCAACATGTTATAATTATATGCATGTGATGCAGTCCATATTCATGAACTATTTTTGAGCTCCAGTGAAGAAAGGCCACTGCAGGTCATACAAGGTAGTCTAGTACATGTGTGTTCTACTTTAGAAGTTTCCAAAGTAGGCTTGGTGTCTTTGCTTGCTTGTTTGTTGTTGTTGTTGTTTAAATCTCTGTCTCTGAGTAGTTAGCTTTAGTTCAAGGTTGAGGGTTTGGCCCTGAGTCATTGCTCAGGTCTAGCCATGAGTGGAGGGAAGAGCCCTGTAGCCCAACTGGACTCTCTAAATTACTTGGATATTACATATATCCCTGGCCCTTCCCCTCTGTCACAGCTCCCATGCTCTGCTTCTCAGCCACCATGAACGAAGCATCTTTTCTCAGCCACACACTTGAGACTAATTAATCTGGTAGAAGAAATTTCAAGGCAGCAAAATGTTGAGGCTGTGGCATGGTTGCTCCTGGGGGCTTTTAGCCAGATCTATGTGGAAAATTGAGAGTAAAGAGACCAACAGAATGATTTAAATTGTTGTGAGTTTAGCCAGAAAGGAAGTGCCAGTAAAGCTGTGGACTAGAAAGATAATACTAAGGCGATCTCAATTGCTGAAAGGAAACAGAAGAATAGAAAAGATGACCTGAGGGCATGACAAGAAGCAGCAAGTCACCACCTTTTGCAAGCTCAAAACTGCAAAAGTGACAGACTTTTCTTTGAGGAAAAAGTCACAGAGCACTGTATTCCAGAGTGGCAGCAGCATAGAAAATTTGTTTCTTAGAATTGGATTCAGAGTGCCCAGTGATCCAGGCACTTGACCTCTACAACCAGGAGAGAGAAAAGCCTGACTACTGCTCCAGCAGGCAGCAGACTGGCATTATCCATATGGTGCTGGTTTTAGGTGCATGCAGAATGTAAGAGTCATGAGTTTAAGAAGGCTTCAACCCCAATTTCAGAAGGCCTGGGAGACCAGACAATGTGTCCTTGAGAGGGTAGTATATGAAGCTATGAGAGTAAAGTTAAAGGTGCAGTAAAGTTTGGAAAATCCAGGAAGGTGGATCATCCAAAGAAAGTTGCAAGCAGGGAGCAAAGTAGGCTTAAGAGAAAAGTCATGGGAGCAATAAGGACCAGAATGCGGTAGAGGCAGAGCCATCCAAGTCCTCTGGAGCTCACAATTTGCAATTGCCTCCAATGCTACACAGGGAGATACAGGACTTAATATTTATCCTGCTGGATTTTACACTTGCTTTCATCCCAATTCTTTATATTCCCATGTTTGTAACTTTTGGAATGAAAATATTTATCTTGTGCCACTGAATGTTAGAAGTGTTTAACTTTTCATTTGTGCAGGGGCTTACAGCTAAGAATTTGCCTTACATCTAAGGGAAGACTTGTCACTTGGACTTTTCAGTATGCTGAAACCTAGGACTTTGGCAACTCTTAGAGACAGGCTAAATGCCTTGTACATAAAAGGATGTTCATGAGTCTTTGGGTGGTCAGGGGGAATATAATGGTTCTAATGTGATATGAAGTTGATAGATTTAATACTGGTTCTTAAGAACTGTTTAATCTGTGTTAGAGTGTTCAAGTTGTGAAATGATAAGAATAAGCATATCTTTGTATCTAGAAGCTGTTTTAAAGAAATGTGTCTGGCTGCCAAGTTGACAAGGGGTGGATTGTAAGGGCTGATGCATTGTGTTAACTTGAGAAGTCTAGAAGCTTAACTAAGTAACTCAGCAATTCTACCCCCCTAGGGTGTAGAAGACATGCCCTTACCTAGGATGTGTGTCATTGTGTCAGGTTCAGGAGTTTAGAAGTTTAATTAAGTAACTCAGCAAGGGGCCAGGGTCCTCACTTTGTAAATATCCCAAGCCTGTGCAAGAGGAGGGCAGGGAGACGGTATGAGTGCAGGATAGCCTGCATACAATATAAAGGAGGAAAAGAGATTTGTTCTCCCCCTTTTTTGCTCTTGTTACTTTTGCTGTCTTCTGCCCTCTTGAACTGTTGCCACTGTGCCATACCACCTTGCCTAGGAACCAGCTGATTATGAACTGAAACCTCTATAAACTTAGCTAAATAAACCTTTCTTCCACTAATTTTGAGACTCATTTATTTCATCTCAGCAATGAGAGAAAAGTAACTAAGACAGCCCCATAGCCCCAACTGGACTCTCTAAATTACTGGGATATTACATATATCCTTGACCCTTCTCCTCTGGCACTGTTCTCCTGTTCTGCTTTTCAGCCACCGTGAACTAAGTAGCTTTCCTCAGCCATTGTGTTCGTGCCTTGGACCCAGCTGACCATGGACTGAGTCCTCTGAAATGGTAACCCAAGTTAAGTCTCCTCCCCTACATTATATGTGTTGGTTACTGTGTCCCAGAAACAGAAAACCTGACTAAAACAGTACCCATCCATGAAAGCTCCACTCAGATCAATATATAGAGCACTTCTCACTATGTAAGCCAGGTTGGTGTTTAACTCATGGGGTTCCTCCTACCTCAGCCTCCCAAGTGCCAGGATTACAGATATGGTCCACCATACCTGGCCTTGGAGAAGTTTTTTAAAGGGCTTTATTTTCATACTTCCTGTGGAGAGGGAAGCATGATGAAGAGGAATATTAAATAAACTACTAAGAGCCTAAGAGCTGGAGCCCTAGCAAGGTTACCCATATTATTGATTCAACTAAAAGCAGATATCCTAGCGGAGGTGCCTGTCTGAGCCATAGTGGATCAGGGGTCATTAGTGACTCTACTTCCCTGCACCGTGAGCAGCACTGGACTCCTGCTACTTGAAGAGCAGCCTCAGATCTTCCAGAGGGTCTCAGGAGTAACTTTCTTCATTTGCATGGTCCTTTGCCTCAGACGTTTCAGGTGGGGCTGGCTTTATTCTAAAAGATGAATCTCTACATGGATTCTTGCCACCTTTATTACAGTGGGTCACTAAAAAGAACTTTCTATTTTGGTTTTAACTGGCCTGTGAGAATTCCTTGTATTCAGGTTTTAATGAGCACTTGCTCTCCAGGGTGGACGCTAAGTGATTCCTCTGGGCCAGGAGCTGGCAGGAGTTTGCTTTTTTGAATAACCTGTTGTGTTTGGCTCAGAAAATAGACAGTGTAGGAGTCTTGTAGTCTCTGGGTCCACTACTATATCAGAAGACAGAAATGGTCTCCCACAAAACATTTCAAATGAACTCATATTTAGCCTGTGTGCTGGTTTGTGTCTAGATGGCCCCTCAAGCCTCATGCTGTCATGGAAGTGGGCTTCTAAAGTTTGTGATTGGCCCATGGCCAGTGCTGTGTTTATGGGTATGAGAGCTACACCAGTCCAGGGGCAGTAGCCGGCATACAATGTGAGGGAAGGAAAGAGGCTTGCTCTCTTGCTCCTCCCTTTTTGCTCTTGTTGCTTTTGCTGCTTTCCACTGCCATGAACTGTTGCTCTCTGCCATGTGCCACCCTGCCTTGGAGCCAGCTGATTATAGACTGAAACCTCCATAAACTGTGACCTACATAAACTTTTGCTACCTTAATTTTGAGTGTCAGGTATTTTTTCATGGCAATGAGAGAGAAGTAACCAACACAACCTGGTTTGGGAGATATTATAATCCTCATGAGGGATATTGGCAATAATCATAACCAAGTCTTTAGTAGTCTCTTGAGGGGCTGGGGATTTAGCTCAGTGGCATAAGTGCCTGCCTTGCAAGCAGGCAGTCATGAGTTCGATCCCCAGTACTGATAAAAAGGGAAAAGACAAAGAAAAAAAGAAGTCTCTTGAAAAGGTAAATCTCTTTCTGGTAATGGAGCATGATACACTTGGAAACTCATAGTCGATTTGACCTTTAAATTGACATGTCAATACAGAAATATAGGCACTCTGACTAGAGCTCCGCTTATCCCAATTTTGGCTATAAACCTACAGGAGGGTTTTCCATAGAAGGAAGTTAAAACAGAGTAAGCCACTTTTCTACCTATAAGGAACTGAATTGAATTGGTTTACTCATGATGGCCTGTGTCAGCCAGGCTCCTCACTAGAGATGGGAATGTCCATGCATAGCAGCTTTGCAGTTTGCCTCAGGCAGAGCAGGAGGTAAGGGTTGTGTCTGGTCTTGTCCCAGTCTGGGAGCTGGAACAGTCAATCCTGCAGTACCGTGGATCAGTCACAGCAGCCACCTGACACATGGAGCAGGGCCTGGGTAGCAGCCTAGTACAGTCGCATGCCCAGCGTCCAGTCTCCTTGCATTTAAAGCAGGAACTCAGTCCTTGATTCGCCTTGGGATTTCCCTTGTACAACCTGAGTGTGCTTAAAGCACAGTCAATTGCAAGAGTGGTAAATTTGGCTGCCTTTTTTCTTGATTCCTCTCCTTTCCATCCTCTTTCAGATTCTGATTGTTGAATATAGAAAAGGCTATGTCCTGCAATTGAGTCATAGATGTTTTTATCATTTGTGCTGAATATCTGACTTATTAACTAATGAAATGTCCCATTAGATCTTGAAAGAAGGGTCTAGATTTGTATATTTGCAAAAAGTTTCTCCTAATCAGCTCTGAAAGACAGATGGATTTTCCTCTTTTCTCTGTGTAATCTCTCTCACCTTTGCATAATTAACAGGTTTCTTAATGCATCTTTCTATTGCCATGGTAAGTGCAGTCATCATTCCAGACCTTGCTCTTAGCTTATCTCTGTATTGTCCTGTCAGTTGGGCTCTTTCAGAGGGACAGCAACCTCTCCGGGGTGTTGGTTTTTCTCTGCAGCATATTGCTCATCTGTGCCTCTGTTGGCCTCTGTTTGGAGTCTCTGCTTCTCATCATGGATCCAACCAGTGGCCAAGACAAATTGGACTTCTCCCCATGAGAGGTCAAAGAAAGGGTCAAAGTCTGAAAATCATCTGCATACTTACTGGAATCGTGCAAAAAAGACTGGCCTAAAAGTTCTTTGCCTTGTTGGGATTCTGCCACTGAAAAAGGAACCTGGCTTCAAGGTGTCCCCACCTATGGAAGCTCTCTGGGGGCTGGGTGAGTTATGAGTTGGGATTAAAGCTGTCCGAGGAGCAGGAGGAGGGCTGTGGGGATGGGTCTCTCTGGGGATCTAGTTGCTGATGGAGTTTCTGAGTCACTTGGAGAGGGTGGACTGATTAATTGCCCTGAAGACCATAAGAAGGAGGCTGAGGAGACCTCCCAGTGTGGCTGCCTTTTAAACAGGTGAGGGAGACCCGTATCCCCCTGAGAGACAAGTGAGGGTCTGAAATACCTGGTCTGAAATACCTGGAGTATTTCAATCTCCTCTTTAGGGTTTCTTTAAGTACTGTGCCTCTACTCTTAAGGTCGTTGCAGAGAGGTGGTTGCTGATAAATAACCATGAAAGCCTAAAAATAAGGTATTTCAGACCACTTCCCCAGACTTTTGCAGAAAAGTTCTAACAGAAGAATAGTACTATAATTTAGAGTACCCATTCTGTACTCATATCTCACCATTTCCTAGTTCATCCAAATAGTATTGCAGTAAGAAATAAACTGGATTTATTTTTTGTCCCCTCAGATTGTGAGGGTACCATTGCTTCCAGAATTGAAGGATTTAGCCTAACATAGTGAGTTGGTAGGACCTGGGAGGTGCTTCCCACAAAACTTTCTGAGGCCTATGGAGAGAGAGAAGACTTGGTCTGGGTCCTCTGAGGGCTTCCCCACAGAAGCATGGACACTCGTTTGGCCCTAGGCTGGCCCCTGTGAAATTCAAATTGCACTACCAGACTCGGCTTTTTCCTTTTTCAATAGCCTGCAGCCCATTGTAATGTTTTAAAGATCAGAGTGGAGCCTTTACTGGTTCTATTTACCTACTAGAGAAACAGCAACTCTCCCGTTGCCTAAAAATAAAAGACTTTGATAAATATTATTTTTTAAGGCCATAGAGACAGAAGCTTATTTCTCAGCATTTAAGAAGAAAGCCTTGGAAAGTTTCAAATACAAAGACAGTTTACATTATCTGTTGTTGTTATGGTTACGGTTTGTTTGTTTGTTTGTTTGTTTTTTTGAGATAAGATTTCTCTATGGAGCCTAGGCTGGTCTTGAACTCAGGATAATCCTCTAACCTCAGCCTTCCAATTGCTGGGATATAGGCCTGCACCACCACACTTGGCTCATGTTCTTAACTAAAATATTCCTGCTCTACTTCTGCATACCCACAACCGTTTGGTTGACTTTCATTGTCTGCTGCTTTATTTCACTTGGTCCTCTGGCATGTTTCTAAATTTCCTAAATTTCTGTTAGAAGAAAAGAGATCTAATTAGGTTTGGTGGAGGGAGGAGGAACCCCACACATTCCCCAAAGGCAGAGATCATAGCTCTTATCTCCAAGGGTGAGATTTGCTGACCTCTAGAAGGATAGTCAGGAAATATGGTAGAAAGGTAAACTGAGGTGGTTCCCTGAGGTTTTAGGAAATGGGGCTCTATTGGGGTCCAGGGGATATGCAATAATATCTATACTAGAGATCAGGCTATGTGACTAGGGTTCCATGATCTTACTTTAGGAACAGAAAAGCATTCGGAAGGCTGCCATGCTTCCTGGCTGAGTAGGAAGGCTCATAAATACAGCATTCCTAAGGTAAAACATATGCAGAGGACACCTTAAGAATGCAGGTGAAGGGGTGAGGATATAGCTCAGTGGCACAGTGCCTGCCTAGCAAACATGAGACCCAGAGTGCGATTCCTGGTACCTAAAAAAAAAGAATGAAGTGTGTTAACATGGAGAAGAACTTGTTCTCTTCTCACTTGCTAATAAAAGTGGGTCAGCTGGAGAGACTGGTGTGCCTGTCTACTAGAGGCAGATTCCTCCCTGTCCCTTGGTACCTTGAAATTTGTCTCTTGCCTTCTTATATTCCCCAGCACTCCTCTCCATAGTTACCCTGATCAGCCCCTGGTAGTTGGTGCCTGAACAGGAACACCGACACCAGGAGGGGAAGACTCACCAGAGTGGGAAAGAGGGACACAGACAGTGGGGGATTCTGCAGTATGACTGTGGAGTTGGTCAAACAAAGTGAAATTAAATAGTAGTGATATATGGGAAATATAACTCCCAACCTGCTAGATGTCCCAAACACAGAGTTCATGTTCGCTAAAATCAAAGAATGCAGTCTAGGAACAACAGAGGTTAAGGAAGAATTTATTGAAAGAAAGAAGGCTTCTGTCTAAGAGGGATAGAAGGGGGTCCAGAAAGTGAGTTGCCTGCCAACCCCACTTCTCACGGTGTTTATTGAGTAAAATCATGAGGTGAGGTGGGTTTGAATTGGGACAGAACTATAAACAATAAGATTACAAATATAGTTGCTTAGGTAATGTTGATCCAATGGAAAATCATAGAATAGATGTGAGGTGGGACAAAATTATGGTCAATTGATAGGATTCCAACAAGTGTAGTCACTGGTTAATATTAATGAGGTCAAATGGGGAAGGAAGTCAACAAGCAAGCACACATAAGATAGACAAGGACTTTCCTGGGAAGGATATGTTAAGGACATTTGGTCTGCCACCTCAAGGTGATTGATGCCTATTTAGAACATCATTCCTAGGGGAAGTACATGGGTGAGTTGCTTGAATGCTGGCCTTCAGTGAATATACCTCCAGCCATAGTTGTCTTCTGCATTGACCTCTCGGGGGTGTAGCCCTGTCTGACTGCCTATAATATTTCTCCTTAATTTAGCTATCTACAATAGCACTACCACAGAAAAGCTTTCCTAGCCTGATAATGGGGCAGAATTTGTCAGCAGAGGAGCGAAATATGTGCAGTTGCTCTGTATGTTGTTCAAACAGGAAAAGGCCCAAGTCGGTGCTCATTCTCTCTCTAAAATGTTACAAGACATTATTAAGCATAACTCATGGCTCCCGTAGGAGGCAACTTTGAACATGGAAAATTAGGATAAAGTGGACAAAGTTTTAAGAAAGCCCTGTTCTAAGGGAGAACAGATTTCCCCAGACACCCTTCAATATGAGGTTTGGTGAAATCTATCGGGAACTTTGTGGTCTACAATGGTTACCACAACTGTTACTGCTCCCTCTAATGAGGAAAAAGAGGAAGATCACGAAAAAAGTAAAGAGACTCTTTCTTGGCCCACACTTCCAGAATTTTTAGACTGATGCAGCAAGCCCAAGACGGTGCTGCAGACATTATAGGGATAGTGGTGACAGCACTGATGGCAGTGTGGGACCCAGACTGGGGGAATGAGGCAGCCATGGTGGGCCAGGAGTGGAGCCATGCAATGGAAAAGCAGCTCCCTCCACCGCCACTCTGCTTCCCATGGCCATGTCAGGTGTGATGATGCGCGCCCGTAGTCCCAGCTATGTGGGAGGCTGAAGTGGGAGAATCACTGGAATTCAGGAACCCTCTATACTGGACTCTTGGAGTCCATTTTGGGAACCCTGTATATGGCCTCATGAGATATTAAGCATTTTGCTCATTCTGTCTGTTGGCAGACCAGTACCTTCATTTTAACACGCAACTATAAGAACTTGCAACAGAGCAGGTAAACGGAAATAGGGCAGTTTGGAAGTCAGGGATGATGGAGGATATGCTGCTAGGAACGGGGCCTTATGCAGATCTTGAGCAAGTGACATTCTAATGAAGCATATGAGCAGATACATTAGATGACAAAATGGCCATGAGCTACAATTCCCAAGTGAGGTACTCCAGTTCAGTCCTTTGTGCGTATTTTACAGGGGTTATGCAAGCCTAATGCTCAATTTCTGCTAGATCATGCGAGGCAATTTCTAAACAGAATCCTCATTCACAAACAGCTAAAATTACAACTCAACAATTGGCCATTGAGAATGCAAATAAGGACTGTAAAAGGTTCTTGTGGCAGTCAGGGTCACAAAAAAATCCTAAAAATTATTTAAAACCTTGTTAAGACGCAATGACTGAATCTCATAAAAGTTCAGTACTGGCCCAAACTAAAATGTGAAATCATACAGAGGAGGATTCCACAAAAGCTGTTAGAAAAAAAGAAAAGCTGAGTAGGTGACAGAAGGTATAGAGGTGACTGAGCCAGAGGCTAAATGAAAAATCAGAGCAAAGATTTGCCAAAATTCTCAAGACAAAATAAAATGAAGAAAAAATATTGATTATTAGTATAAGTTTTTTATTCCTTCTGATTCTTTTTATAAGCAATGTCTGTTAATTGACCTACAGAAAATTCTAAATAGTCTACTTATAGTTACAAACTTTAAAACTGTTAAAGAGCTATTATAATCCAATTTGGCCAAATACATCTGAATGCACTCTGGTTTCATAAATGAATTACCTTATGTGTGTTGGTCCATCTGTCTATTCAGTCTGGAACTGGTTACCATACTTACAGCTGTTTTGAGCTCAGCAATTTTTTGTTCTTTTTGCCTTTTTGGATTTTTAAAATATTTGTCTATAACTTAAGTTGACTTATAGATAGATGTCGTTAGAGTTAAGGACATGCTTCCATCCAGCTTGCCAGCTGATCAAAATGATGTCAAGAATACTTTTACAAATGTAATGCCTATTGTTGTCTATGTACAATAACGTGGGAACATTTCATTGGTCAAAAATAATGGATTAATTGTTATGATCTAGTTCTCATAGGTCATCAAATTTTTAAAAAATAACTAAATGGGGACCCCTCAGCCTTAGGAAAACTGTTGGACAGGACTCCCCTTGGTGAATAAAGGAGCATCTGCCTAGAAATATTTTCTTCCAGCCTTTGTTCACTAATAGGATCCCAACAGTTTCCATAACCATACATTGCTAAATATTTTATTGTAATAAACACTGGTCATTATCAAGTTTTTCTATGGATAAAACAATAAGGTTCCATTAAAAGATGCCCTTAATGGTTTTTCCTGGACAAACTTGCTGTGGCTGGTCTTCCTGATACAAACTTAGCTGCTGTCCTTGGAGGAAGAGCTCAGGTCCTCACTGCCACCAGGGATGGCTGCTATCCTCTGGTCTCTACCTTGAATGTCACTTCCTTCCTCAGCCTGGTGGCGCAGACCCTCACCTGCCAGCACAGACTTTCTGGCTTTCACCACTGACTTTTGGTTCTTCCTTGTGGAGATCCCTGATACAGACTTGCATGAGACACTGCTGTGGGTTCTGTGCCATCAGCTGGGATCATGCAGGACATTATCGCTGGATCCAGGCCCTCAGCTGGACTCTTCGGGTCTCCAGTGTGCGCACAGGTTTTAATTGAGAAGTAAGATGAAGCTGCCCAAAACATCTGCATTTCTCATGGTCATCAAGAATATTTAATGAGTATAAACATACTAGGCTTCAACATACTTATGAGGTGTGATTTTAAAAATGCAGGAAACATTTAAATTTTTAAAAATGTATTATGGTATATTATCATTAACTCCCCCTCAAAATATTTCCCCCATACACTCTGAACACGTTTTTCCCATCTTTCCTATCACTTTCTGCGGCCATTCCGGAAGTTCACTCTGTGAGTGTCTTTATGGGTCTGATCAAATACACGGCAAGTACCACTGCTGCAAGCCATCAGAGCAGAAAGGCGGCCTCACTTTGGCCATCTCAGGATCGGCGGGACGGCTGGCTCTTCCCCGAAGTGCAAATGACCATGAAAGCAACTGACAGATTTCATGACATCCGAAGCTGGGGACCCGCTCTTGCCACGGAGAAGTCAGTAGTACACAATGAAGCAATGCTGCAGTTACTGTACTGCCCTTAAATGGTTAACTCCGCTTCTACGCGTGCCTATCCAGGTCCACAGCATCTTGAGAGTCCCAGAATAAACTAAGCACTGTAGCCTCTCAATACTCAGAGTGACCTGTGTCTTGTTGAAGCTGACCTTGAATGATGTATGCAAGCCACTGTGTATGACTGCTCATTGTTCCTCACTGCATTGTATACCTGTTGGAGAAGGAAGCTGTTCTAAGAATAAAGTTTATTTCAAGGAAAATTTAAAAAAAAAAAGATGCCCTTAATACAAAATTAAATTAAGAGACAAAGGTTTCTATGTAGCTACAACATTCATTTATTGCTAATCTCATGATGTACTAAATGTATCCATGCCTTTCAGGTACAGGTCTTCTAAGATGTAAAACTATGACTGTTTATGGCAATAACCTTTTTCTAAACTCAGATATCTGTACTCCAGCTCTTGCACTCCAGCTACTTGTGATAACAGGTACATGTCAAGCTAACATGAGATCAAATAATAGCTTTCTAAAAAAATTCACTTATGCAATGTACATGTATATGTATCACTCTATTCTATAATAAGATGAACATTTAAGTGTGCTACAAAATAATGTCCTCATTATTATCATGCTAAAATACTATGTATGAGGGTCAGATATAGCTCAGTGGCACCATGCCTGCCTGGCAAGCACGAGGTCCTGAGTTCAATTCCACAGTAATACAACAAATATATAAATATATAAATATATAAATATATATATATATATAATAGAATAAAATAAAATCATGTGTGAGTCTTGATCTCAAGCTTTCTCTGTAAACTGTATGACTGCCATCTATTAACATTCTATAGGGATACAACCATGTTTGATAAAAAAATGTAACAGTTCTTTGGCTATACTTTATATTTCAAAGTGCTTGATATCCAAATGAAATTATAATAGTTAAACTCACTGCTCCCATGCAATACTATTTCTCAGTTTACGGGGGTTGATTCAAAGTCACTCTGACATACACACACACAAGTCAGTCTACCACTTTTTATATTGGGCATATTAGGTCCCATTCTAATTTACTGGGACGTTTGGCCTACAGAAGTCAACAGGCAAATTTGCTGTTAACTTGTCACCTCCTTTGATTTAGCAAGACAGTCTTATTCCTGTATCATCAAAATAGCAAAGCTTTAATCAAACTATTTCAATTATCTCATTCACATGCAAAAAAACCCTGCCTTGTCATGTTTTACTTTAAAACTCAACTATAGAAACAAAAAGGGACAGTATGGTTACCTCCACAGGCACAATTAGATCTTACTACCTTTACCTTAAATTTTTATTTTTTTTAATTTTATTTTAAAGAGAGTAAAATTAAACAGAACAAAACAGATCGTAAGAAAACAATGTAAGAGACACAGATTTCAAAGCAAGTCAAAGGAGATCTTCACTGTCTATCATATTGTCTCTTGTTTTCTTCCAAATAGTTGTCCATATCTTCACACACAGTGAATTCATACTGAACAAAATAGTATTAACTGATCAGAACAGGATGAGGAAGGCATTTTAGGTCTTCAAGACCAGACAATAGGAAAATCAAAAATGGTTGCCATAATGTCTCTCGTTCCCTTCAAAATAACTGCCCATACTTTCATGTATGTTGAAATTAAACAAAACAAAACAGACTAAAATCACTCTGAACAAAGAATAATAGTATTGCTGGATTTCACAGCATGATGCTACAGAATCAGCACAGGGATACCTTAATGTCTCTTTTTCTTCAAAGTAGCTGTTCATTTCAATGTGCACTATATAGTTGATTCTCATAAACTTTTTAGAAGTTCTACACATGCATGTGTCTCTACATGTATACCTATCCTTTTCATATTAGAGGGAAAAACAAAACAAAACAAATTCCTAGAAAAACACAAAACAAAAAAGACCTATAAACAACAATAGCAAAGCAGAAACACTAAATCTGTTTGAAGACAAAGTAGAGAGAAATCTTGAAGACACAGGGATAGGTAGAGAATTCATGAAAAGAATCAAACCACGTGCAAAATACTTCACAGAATCAATAACTCAGATTGCATTCTATTAAAGAGTTTTTTTATATCAAAAGAAATCTCCACCATAGTGAAAAGAAAACCCGCAAGTTGGGAAAAAATCTTAGTGTATAGTCCCTCAGACAAAGGACTTCTGTCCAGAACATATAAAGAATTTTTAAAAATCAGATCCCCAAAATTGAAAGACCCATTTCAAAATTGGGCTTCTGAGATGAATACATAATTCTCAGATGAAGAAATACAACTGACAAGTAAATACAGGCAAAAATATTCAGCATCATTGGTCATTAGAGAAATGCAAATTAAAACTACACTGAGGTTCCATCTCACTCCAGAAAGAACAACCAGGATCAAGAAAACTACCAACAACAAATGCTGGAGAGGCTGTGGGGAAAAAAGAACTCTCCTGCACTGTTGGTGGGAGTGTAGACTGGTGCAACCTCTGTAGAGGTCAGTCTGGAGGTTACTCAAAAAAGCTGGGACTGTAAAGTCCCATTTGACTCAGCTATTCCACTTCTGAGCATATTCCCAGAAGAACTGAAAACCTCAAGATATATGTGCACCCATGTTTATAGCAGTACAATTTGTAATAGCCAGATCTTGGAAACAACCTAAATGCCCATCAACTGAGGAATGTATAAAAAAGATGTGGTATTTTTATGCAGTGGAGTACTACTCACCTATAAAGAATGATCACATTGAGATATTTATAAGTAAATGGGTGCAACTCAAGACCACACTCATAAGTGAAATAAATCAAACTCACATGTGTAAATACCATATAGTCTCTCTAGTGTAAGAAACTGTAAGAATACATAAGAAACAAAACCTCAATAAATACAATGAAAGGATAAGCATCTGCTTAAAGGCGAAAAAATATCTCAGGGAAATGAGGAAAAAGAAAAAGGAAGGGAAAAGAAAAAAAATCTAAAATTATATAAACACACTTAGGATAGCTAAGATGATTGTGCTACAAATGCTATAAGTTCTTGAAACAAAATAGTTAACATTCAGAGGATTGCAACAATTGTGCACACTGTTGCATGGTGCCCTGAGGAACTCTTGAAGATCATTATGTAAAATAACAACCCTATGTATGCTCATACCACCTTGTTTTGAAGGCCTACATTGTCAGTGTACCTTAAATTTTTAAAGTCTAGTAGCAAAAAATAAATAAGCATACCCCATCAGAACTTCATTAGGAAAAAGACAAATCAACAAACATGAGCACTGTGAGTGTCATCCCAGAACGTGTGGTCCTGAAACAGGAGATCTCCAAACCTTGGTGGAATCTGCTGCCACCAAGACCATCAGTGCACCTTCTCACAGATGACCCTGGCGGCAACACCTCAGCCACTGATGACTACACAAGTGCCAAGGCCAATGATGTGGGAGAAAGTGAAGAAAATGACTCGAGAGGCTGAGAAGTTGGTGACAAGACAGGTACCAATTTCTGCTGTAGTTAGGGTTGTGAGGAGAACGATTACAACCAGGACACAGAATTTACAGTATTATTTTATGATGGTTATCAGAGTTAAGCACAAGCAAGTGCAGAAAATCTGCCCACAATACTAAAGACCCATAATATTCAGCCAAGGGCCTGGATCCCACAGCAATGTCCTGCACGAGTCCAGCTGAAGACCCAGAGCCCATGACAATGCCTCCCACGAGTCCAGCTGGAGATATACAGCCCATGACAAGGACTCATGCCAGTCTATTTTACAGATCTGTGCTGGGAAGGCCCAAAGGCCAGAAAGTCTATGCCAGCGGGGTGAAGGAGCTGTGTGAGTAGGTTGAAAGTTTTACACTGAAGCTGAGGAGTCACACTCAAAATAAGGACCAGAGCTCCCCTGAAAAGCACCACAGCCATCCTCAGTGACAAGAAGACCCAATCTCATCTGACGATGAGAACAGTCAAGTACATGCCAGAAAGCCAGCTTGACAAGCTTCTCCTGGAGATTAAACAGTATACATCTTCCCCTCCAGAGCCAGGAAGCAATGCTCAATGTAAGGAACAGAGCTTCCCCAAAGTGAACTGCAGCCACTCTCAGCAACAAGGTCCCAAGCTCCTCAGATGATAATGGCCAAAGTCATCAGGGAAGCTAGGCACGACGAGTCCCTCCAGGAGAACAGCTCAAAAAGCAACACTTAGGAGCATCCACAATGCCTTGCTCTTCATCTCCATATCTCAATTTATGCTGGCAACTTTCCTCAGGTGGGCCATCTACACTCAGCACCATACTGATTTAATTCAGCTGGTGTTAAATTGACCACCAGTTTTTAATCCTAATGTAGTCTACCGCATACACTAGAAAATATGTTCATTGCCATGATGGCCAACATTATCTGCACCACCTGCACAAGAATATGTACCTAATCTCCCTTTATTATGATTCCTTATGTGGCTGATTTTGCCCCTGAAATTTATCATGATCAATTAGATTGGGTTCCAGGACCCTTTATGGCCCCTGAACATACAGATTCTAATATTATTCTAAATTGTATATCACACTTTTTATATCCACCCTTATGCATTGAATATAAATCTTTGCAATCTAATTATTGCCTGCCTGTTTATCCACAAGTCTGAATGGCCCATTACAAAGAACAATTAATATTTCTGGGAAGGGGATCCATTAACATCTTAGGGGAGTAGATTAACTCCTTCACACTTAATGTTCCACTGTGTATCGGCTAATACCTTAGTAAACAAGACTTTACTAGTCTTGGAGCATACACCTAGGGTCTGGATGCCTGTAAACCTTATGGAAGCATGGGCCAACAGTCCTGAAATTCCTTTGTTACAATCTCTAAATAACCATCTCGCACATAGAACAGAAATAATGTTGGGCTTAATTATAGCTGGAATTATCTCTTTGGTGTTGTTAGCTCAAGTGTTGCCATGTCCTCTCCATGTCCTTGCTCACTCCATACAGACTTGTCATCTGTAGACAACTGGGTCAAAATAGCAGATAAACCTTGGAATATACAGCACTCCATTGACACAGAATTTCAGCCACAGATTAGTGTCTTTAAAACTACTGCTTTGTAGATGGGAGATCAAACAGAGAGAGAGCTTGCCATTATAGCAAGGTTTCCATGTTATTTTAATATTCTCAGTATTATATAACTCTTCTTCCTTATAACTAATCTACTCACCTCTGGAGACATATAAGAAAACATGTCGGGTGCTATGGACCTAAAGGCCTGGGACCTAGCAGCATAACTTTGGACCTAGAGGCCTTACAAATGAAAGTATTATCTATGTTTCAATGAATCCATAATTTTGATAAACAAATTCAAGACTAGGACAAGCTTGCTGATACTTTTGATTAGTTTAATCCAGGGAATTACCTCGAGGCCCACTTTGGATTCTGTGCTGGATTGATTATGTTAATATGTTTGAGTCTTTTACTTCTGTTCCTAATTGCTGCAATGTGGGAGACCACCAAGTTGCACTTTCCTGAAAAACAATGCCCTTTGTCTTGATCTTTGCCTGGCCTTTACTTCAGCCCTTTCCACTGAGATATGCAGAGCTGGCTATATAGAAGTAGACATTTCCTTAATTGGTTAAAAGAATATGATCAAGTTTAGCCAAAAGCCAACATGCCTCATTGCACCACATAAGCAAGAACTGCCACCACTGCTGATGGCTGGAATAGGAGCTTGAGTGGCAGCCTGTGAGATTTCAGGACTATGCCATGAGATAACATTTCAGTCTGAGGCCATGGAACTCAAACAGAATTACACTGTCTTGGCATTAAATGTGCCAGTCTTGCATACATCTAGCTATCTATTGTATTATTTAGTGGAGGGCCTCTGTGCCTGGTGCAAAAGTGCTGTTTCTCCTTATAACCATGCCTGAAAGGTTTTTTTTTTTCCTTATACACTCTGCCAGAATCCCCACTCACCTCCCTGATTGATACCAATAAAAGCCATGAGCTTTTGAACACATGGTGCTTTGTTTCACGGAAAGAAGTGGGTCATCCTAGAGCTCTTCAAATGCAGAATATTCTCTTTGTCTTCTTTTTGCTTCCATGTGTCACATTGCCAGGGAAGACCTGAACCCTCCATAAGGGTTTTGATACTGCAGAGGGTGCTAAACCTGATAATGCCTAGACACTATTTAACTTCATGTCACACTGTTTCAACTCGTGCATTTACAGAAGCAAAAAGGCGGAGCTGTTAGGGACCAGAGGACATAAAATAAAAATAATCTTATTATTCTAGGATCCAAGGGAAATGAAATAAGTTCTTACTATGCTGGGGACCAGGCTATGTGACTTGATCCTATGGTCTCGAGACCATTGTGACCTTACTTTAGGAACAGAGAGTATGTGGAAGGCTGCTATGCTTTCTGGCTACACAGGGAAGGCTCATAACTGTGGCATTCCTAAGGCAAGATAACATCTTCTGGGCTGGGGATTTAGCTCAGCGGCATAAGTGCCTGCCTTGTAAGCAGGCAGTCGTGAGTTCGATCCCTGGTACCGATAAAAATTAAAAAAAAAAAAGATAACATCTTCTGAGGACAACCCTAAGAATGCAGGAGTATTGATATGGAGAAGAATTTGCTGTCCATTAATTTTTCCCTGTGAACCAGAGTTGTATCACTACCACCCGCCATGCTCCTCCCCTGTTAATAAAAGCAGAGATTGTTGAGCCAGTCCAGTAGAAGTACAGTCCCCTTGTACCTGGAAATTTCCCTCTTGTCTTTCTTTATACTCCACCATTCCCCCCAAGGGATCCAGGGGTCTGATCAGCCCCTGGCAGGCCCTAAAGCATGTTACTCACTAATTACTCATATTTTCCAGAGGTAAAAGCCTAACTAGCGGGAGAAGAGCATATGAGACTTTCATCCTGGTGAGTATAATAAGGCAGGCCAGGGTAGGTGGCTGCACAAGCAGGAGACCAAGTTACTGATAGCTATTCTCCCAAAAAAGAATGAGTAAATTGAATAAAATATTGGGAAGAACAACAGTGTGGGAGCAAAAGAGACATATTAAACTTCAGGTGTCACACACACAGAACGTGCATAAATATTTTTTGTACCTGGCAGAGCATAGTATGGTCTGTTCCACAATTAGGTTAGTGGCAGAGGCTCTGGCAACTTTTAACTGTCTGATCTGGGCCCATACTGAGTGAAAAATAATAATAAAAAGTGAGAGACAGACAGACAGACAGACAGAGAGCAAAAGAAAAGAATTTTTTTCTCCAAAAGGTCTTATCTCTGGGCTGGCTCATCAAAAAACTGTCACCAGACTATGGGCCCCAGGGAAATTCTTTTCAGGAGATCCATGTCCTGAACACAGAATTGGACAAGACACACAGAAAATATAATGGGGACACACATTTACTGAAGGTGGAAAGAAAATATGCTCTGCAGAATGACAGCAATGATGAACAGACTCACAGTGGCCTTGAGGATAAGGGAAAGGCATCTTTTGTATCTAGAGTTCCTGGATTGGCTTCTTCCCCCTGCAAGTAAGGCATTGGGATGTCCCATAAGAAACTTACTTGGCATGGCACAGATTTAAACTTTCCTGGCAAAGACTTGCTTGGCTTTGCACCAGATGTAAATGAAGAATTCAAAAGACCAAAATGGCGGAGCAGTGAGCAACAGAGAAAACAGTGTCACCATCCAGACACTGGAATATAGCATCGTGAGGAAGACAAGAAGGAGGGAAGTGGGTCTACTGGACCCAGGAAGAATCTGAAGTGCAAATTGAAACCAATGGAGAGAGTAAAGAGAGAAACTCAATGAAGAAGGAGGTGGCCAGCAGCCCCTTCTCCCTGAGATGGACTCACTGTGTGAGAGGAGTAGTTCAGACCTGCAGGCCCAGAGTGATGGCCACGCTGGTGACCCTGGAGCCCTCTGCAGAGGGATGTGGTAGTGGAGGGGAGCAGCAGAAGTGAGGGACTATACTGGCTGGTGGTGAGTGCAGAAGACTTAGTCCTCCTGAGGGAGACAGTGGTTAACCAGGAGCCATCTTGGAAAGAGCTGGCTGAGCTCAGAACTCAGAACTGCTTCTGGATCCACCTAGACGCTCCCAGGTGGGCCCAGGCCCACGGAAATTGCTTGGATGGAGGCAAATCCAATGAGTCTGGTCTCAGGGCAGGCCTGCTGAAATTATCAACTACACTGCCAAAAAACTACTGCTGGCTTGCTGGGAGAGATCTGCTTAAGTTAGGACTCTGTCTCCACAGGTTATCTACTAGTGAAACCAGAGGGAACCCGGGACGTGAACTTTTTTCCTTTCTTGTCTTTTCTCCACTTTTTTCTCTTTCTCTTTTATCGTTTGACCTTCTTTTTGTATGAGTGTGAACATGGCTCCTAGCCTCTTTGTGGTTGTGATTCTGTTCTGTTCTTCTTTTTATCTCTTCCAAAGACTTTAGTCTTCTGCACCGGTTTCCCAAAGTTGATGTGATCCCTTATTGCTTCTAATCTCTTCTTCTTCCACTTCTCTATTTTCTCCTTAATGCATTTTAAATTGTAACACCTGAGGGCAAAATTGACTTGTATAGTACATATAATTTTCTGATTTATTTTAAATTCTGTTGTATAACCACAAATCTAGTTCATACAGTTATAAGTGGCAAACTAAGGGTTAGCTCAGTTTTAGGGGCTGGGGATTTAGCTCAGCGGCATAAGTGCCTGCCTTGCAAGCAGGCAGTCGTGAGTTCGATCCCTGGTACCGAAAAAAAGGAAAAAAGACCCCCCAAAAAAAGGGTTAGCTCAGTTTATCATTTTGCTAGGATGTATTTGAGACTATTGGTACCACCACAGCCAAAATTGATGTAATTGTTCTAAACAGCTGTAGGTCCTGGTATTCCATGACTGACACTGACTAAGGGTCACAGAAAATACTGTGGTACAGTGCCAAAGAGCCAATGGCTGTGCCATACAAGCAATAACTTCTCATCTCCAACAAACTGAAGAGGTAAGATCTTCTAAAAGACTCAAACCCAAAATCCAGCTACATCTGGAAGATACCTCAGAAAAGTATCCATCATCTAGGGATCCTAAATACTAACAATCAGGTAATCCATCATAAACAGTTTACAAGTGAACGAAGAATTACAAGTAGCACTTTTTTTTTTTTTTTGGACTGGGAATTGAACTCACAAATGCACACTTGCCAGGCAGGTGCTTATGCTGCTGAGCTAAATCCCCGGCCACAAATAACACTTTTAAACTAGATATGGTGGCTCACACCCTCGAGAGAGAGGTTGAGGCAAGAAGGTCACTGTGAATTCGAGGCCAGGCTGAGGTACATAGCAAGTTTAAGGCCAGCCTGAACTATGTAGCAACACCCTGTCTCAAAAAAAAAAAAAAAAAACCAAAACACTCAGCACTTCTCTGATTGTCTCCATGCACACTGCTCAGGAGGGTGCTGTGCCACTGAGGTGCATCTTCTACCAAGTAAGAATCCGGTTCTGCTCTGCCCAGGGTGTTTTTGTCACTTCATTATAGAGTGCATGCAGACTTCAAGTCTACCTGGGATCCAGGGGTGGTAGTCTGGACTATTAAAGGCAGGGCATGTGGTGCCAGCAGGCACCTCCTCCCCTCCAACTTCTTCCCTTTCTTATAGATGTCTTGCTTGGCCAGTCCATGAAGACAGCCCAATCCTTCACAGTGGTGGCCACTGCAACCCATGTCTCCTTTTCAGACTTTGCTACCCACCCTCTCTTCTCTCCAGGCCCCCATGTTACTGTTCTATGATTTCAATAGATGACATTATTTTATTACAGAAGATAGTGATGCTCAGAGAAAAGAATGAAGGAAACCAACACATGGCAATTAGAACCAATCAATACTCATACAACCAGAGAGCTGGAGAAATAAGGAGACAGAGATTAATCAGCTGCAAAGCATGTGTTACCTGTGGCTTCTCTGACTATGGCAAAGCTAACAAAACAGCCAGCAACCTTGTGCACCTTATAGTCTAAAGAGCTTATAAACAATCACATAGATAGCTAGGAAAAGCCAAGCTCTTCTGTTATATAACAGACTTTCTTATTCACAAATATGTGTCCTGTCTTTGGCTCCCTTGTCTATCTTGGAGGAGGCCTGGAACTGTGATACAGGGGACTGGACTCATTGACAAGTTACTCTATGGTTTCCACACTGTTCAAGGATCTATATATCCAAAGCTAGCTCTTTCCTTACATTACGCTTAGATTTGGGAAAGGAAGCTTAATGTTGTGGGCTGATCCCCGGCACCCCTCACCTCAGCACCCTGGTGCCTCCTCCGAGATTCTCCCATAAAATGATGTCAGAGGGGTCAAAGGGGCCCACTTGCTCCCTAGGACTAGGGCTCCACTGCCAGTCAACAAAATACTTGTTACTTATCAACAGTAAGCTAAGAATAGAAACTGAAACCATTTGACTTAAAGCCAGGCATGGTGGCACGTCTACAGTCCCAGCCACTGAAGGTGGAAGTGGAAAAGATCGGTTGAGTCCAGGAGTTCCAGACTAGCCTGGGTAACAGATAGCAATTCTGTCTCAAAGAAGAAAAAAAAAAAAACTTTGCTCAACATGCAGGCTCCTGATCATTTTCCAGGAATTCACTTTTCCGTATATTTTACAAAAATTGTCTGTCACCTATTGGAATGTGTTTTTGTTTATTAGCTTGTTTGGTTTCAGTAGTGATGCTAGAGGTCAAACCAAGGGCCTCACAAGCTAGGCCAGACTGGCTATCACCCTTAAAAGCTGATCATTCCCTGGAAGCACGCTAACATTTTCTGCTGAAATCACATGAGTCACCTTCCAGGGTCTGAGCAGCCCTTTGCCCATGAATGAGGAACCACACACAGCCCTAAACGGGAAAGAGGGACTGAAACTCACAGCATAAGCAGGTTAATTGCTAAACCTGAAAGGGACCTCTCTGTGGGAACAGAACAGAGAAGGTGTCTTACAGGCCAAGAGGCTTTTCTTTTTCTTTTTCTTTTTCTTTTTTTTATTCCTTGTGCGTTTTTTTGTTTTTGTTTTTGTACCAGGGATCAAACTCATGACCTTGTGCTTGCCAGGCAGGCACTTAGGCCACTGAGCTAAATCCCTGATTCTCCTAGAAGCTTTTCCAATACCATCTTTTGGTGGGCTTTTGAGGGGCTGGACTGGAGAAATGGTGGGCTTATGCTCCTCATGTCTTCTGTGATCTACTGACATGTCCTTTGTAACCTAAGTAAAATGAAACATAGGTCTCTCAAGATAGCAGTTTGAACTGGTGCTGCTCATTTGAACTGGTGCGGCCCCTGCCCTGCCTCTGTCAGCACCTCTGACCCCAACAGGGGGCCAGGAACAGCTATTTGCAGGGTGAAATCAGAGCTTGGGCTTGTGAGTAGGGGTGGCCACCTGTGGGGGGGGGCTCAGCAGGGAAGAGCTGGGGAATGGAAAGAGATGGGCAAGCTGAGAACTGGGGAGCTGGAAGCCAAAGGCAGCTGGTTCTGAGTTCATACTTAGCCTTCCAAGCCAATACGAGACCACATATCAAGGCCAGAGGAAGGAGTGCACCTCAACAGCCCACTAGCCAGACTTTGGGACCCTTCCACACCTAGACATAGATATGTGGGTCACTATGGGTCACTCACCCCCAAACCCTGTGAACCTTCTGGGTGAGCCTTGCCTTTAAGGTACAGCTGGACAGAATGCCCAGGAGCCTGTTAAATGGCACACACTTTGCACATGAGGGTTTTTGGCGGGCAGGAGGTGGTGCTAAATTGACCGGTTTGAACTTCTAATCCTCTTGCCTCAGCCTCCCAGATAAGCATTTTTTAAAATTTTATTTTAAAAAGAATAAAACCAAGCAAAATAAAACAGAATAAAGCCAATCAAAACAAAATGGTGAAAGTAATACAGGACTTCAAAACAGGATAATAGGAAATCAATATTGGTTACCATAATGCCAAAATTGCTGCCCATACCATCAGAAATAAAAAATAAAAAACAGAACAGAATAAAACCAATCAAAACAGAACACTGAAGAAAAATAATAAAATGGAACAAAGTAAAACAGTGAAAATATTAGATTTCAAAAATAAGACAGAAAGAAATCCCCCATAGTGCTATATTCATATTTTTATTCTCTATATAGATGCTCAGATTACCAGCTTTAGGCCTGCAAAGTCAATCAGACAATACAAAAGTTAAGTTGCTTTTGTACCTCAGTTACTATCAACTCAGCCTGTGATCCTCTGAATCAGCCCGTTGCTTGGCAGAGAAACTCTTATCTCCCAGTCTGGGCACCAGCTGGCTCATGGGAAGAGCAGCCCTGCACGGCTACTGCTGGCTCATGGGAAGGGCAAACTGGCCTCTTGTTTCTCTTTCCAGCCCTACATAGCCAGACAAGCATTTTCTTGCACAGCTCTCACTGGATTTTTAAATAAGAACCTGAGCCAAAGCATTTAATAACCACTGACTAAGATGTTGCAGGAAATCTAACAGGGAAACTAGCCAGTTCCATTAGCTTGTTCCAAAGACAGAGTTGCAGGCCACCTCTTTTTCCTTGTGTAGGTGTGAGGAAAAAGCCATTGTGTGTGGCTATGGGGGAGGCCACCTGCGTTCTTCTGCTCTCCCATCCAGCTCCATAGACCAGACTTTCCACATTTCTCAGAGTCCTCCCTTCCCTTCCCTTCCGGTGGAGAACCAACCCCCAGGCCCAACCCCACAGTCTCCATCTACCCCAAAGCTCTTGAAGTTCGCAGCTCCAGTCCCCAGCAGCTGCACCACCTCCCCCCAAGGGTTTGTCCCTCCCTCCAGCCCTTCCTTTCTCCTTCTTTCTTCTCTCTTTCTTTCTCTTTCCCTTCCCCTCTTCTCTCACCTTTCTCATTTTTTGAGACGGATCTGGCTGGGTAGTTCAGGTTGATCTGGAACTTGCAATCCTCCTGCCTCAGCCTACCAGAGTGCTGGACTTTACAGGTGTGAGCCGCTGTTCGCTGCTTCCTGTAGGCTCTTGAGTACAACCAAGCACTTTCTCCTCCCAGTCCTGTTACAGAGCTGGGGCTGGGGGGCTGGGGATTTAGCTCAGTGGCATAAGCGCCTGCCTTGCAAGCAGGCAGTTGTGAGTTCGATCCCTGGTATGGATAAAAAACGAAAAAGACAAAAAAAAAAAAAAAAAAAAACAGAGCTGGGTCTGTGAGGTTCTGTTATCAGGAAGCTACTTTAAAGTGGCTCGCCAACTAAACATTACCCAGGTGGAGTTGCTCACCTCTCCATCAGGGATTGGATTCCAGGTTCTTCTCATTCTGAACAAAGAATTGAATGAAATGAGCAAAAAGCAATGGATTGACGTGTTTTGAAATTTTGTTGTAGTTTTTCTTTTTTCTTTTTTTCCCCTCTTTTTATCTTTAAAATAAAATGGATGGGGGGGGGGGCAATGGCAAAGTTTATTCAAGAAAGCAAAAGTGAAAAGCAGGAGAGAAACTGGCTTTGCAGCTTGTTTCTCAGAGGTAGTGTCACTTCTTTGTTCTTATCCTCTTTTTCTATTTAATCAACCCAAGCCTGCTCTGCAGAGTGATGAAGGATCATGTTTTGATAGTCTAAAAGGAGGCCAAAGACATTAGCAAAAACACTTAAGCTTCATTTTATACCCTGGTTAAATGAAATTAACAATAGAATACTGATGGACAATGGCTCAAAAAATGTAGCATAAGCCTTTTATCTTTAATGTTAACCTCTATTTATTGAGATGTTTATCCAAGTATAGCAGGTAGAGTGTAAGAACACAGACTCCCCTGTGTTCTGTTATTAGGAAACTTAATATTCTCCCATTTTAATTATAACAATGATGAATGATGAATATACTTGATGAAATATTTGTGGTTCATTTTTTTCTTTATTTTTTTGTACTAGAAATTGAACTCAGGACCTTGTACTTACCAGGCAAGAACTGTTTTGCTGAACTACATCCCTAGACTTTTTTTCTTTCTTTCTTTAAATTTTTATTTTAAAGAGAATAAAACAAAAGAAAACAAAACAAAGCAAATCAGAACAGTGTAAGCAACACAACGCCTCACAATAAGACAACTGGATATTAACAATAGCTACCATAATGTCTCTTTCTTTGAAATAATTGAGCATACCTTCACACACAATAATACTAAACATAATAAAATAGTATAAAATCAATCAAAACAATGAAAGCATTTACAGGACTTCAAAACCAGATAACAAGGGGCTGGGGATTTAGCTCAGCGGCATAAGTATCTGCCTTGCAAGCGGTCGTGAGTTCAATCCCCAGTACTGATAAAAATGAGAAAGACCAAAAAAAAAAAAAAACCAGATAACAAAATGAATAATGGCTACTATAATATCTCATTTTCCTCAAAAAAATTGTTTATACCATCATACATAATAAAATCAAATAAGACACAACAGGATAGAACCAATCAAAGCAGAAGAACAAAAGCATGATAGAACTTCAAAACAAGATGATAATAAATCAGCAATGGCTACCAAATGTCTTGTTTTCTTCAAAATAGCTGTTCATACTGTTATACTAAGATGCTAAAAATTAAAATAATTGATTAAAAGATAATTAACAAAAATAGTTACTTAAAAAGATAGTTATTAGTAATATTGTCATTCTGTACTGAGCTCATTACCCTAGTAACCAAGCACCAACCACATAGTTATAAATTAACTGACCACGTCATTCTGCTGTTCTGTAATGCATCATCCCCCCCACCTTACTGACCTGTGTGCTATGTCAACTTTTGTTTCCCTTGTAAGAGACAAATGATGCTATGTCAACCATTTGTTCCCTTTATGAGAGATAAATGTTCCTGGAATTGGCAGACCAGGGGCTATGAATTGGCTAACCACCCACTGTGAAATGCCTCCGATCTCAAGCAAAGGGGAACAAAGGCCCACCTTATTTCTGTTTCTCATCACTATGTACTTAATGATCAATGAGCTAATCATAAATGAACTATAAAAATCAGTCAAAACTCTAACTCAGTTGCACAGCTTTGCAAATTCCACCTGCACTGTGTCGCTGGACCAGCTAAAATAAAAGCACTTCTTTTAAAAAGACGTCTTGCCCCATTTGTCATTTTGGGGTCTTGCCCCGTTTTTCATCATGGGGCCTTGTTTTTTGAGTAGAGTACAACACATACCATCACACATAATAAAATCAAACAAAACAATAAAATCAATCAAACCAATGAATGAAAGCATTATAAAACATATAATAGGAAGCCATGATTACCATAATATCTCCCATTACATTCAAAATAGCTGCCCCTACCATCTAATAGCATAAAATCTAACAAAACAAAACAGAACAAAGCCAAATCTAACAAAATTGTGTAAACAATGCAAGAGTTCAAGATAATAAGAAATTGACAGTAGTTTCCACCTTTCCCTCCCAGGAATTTCCTCCCCTTTGGTCTTACATTAACTATTTTGCTTTTGGATCCCATTAACTCCTTCTGTTTCTTATGCTAGGGTTCACACATATGAGTTCGAACTGTTTTGGCCATGCACATGATCTCCAGTTGCATCCATTTACCTACAGAAGCCTTGAGATTATTCTACTTTATAGCTGGGCAAGTTACTCTCCTTTGATTTTCAGTCTATGAATTTCCTTTCCAGTTAGATGTTTTTCTTGTATACAGTATATCGATGGATCTTGTTTCTTGATCCACTCTCCCTGTGTTTCTTTTTATTGCTGACCTGAGGTCATCTACATTAATGGTTACAGCCAGCATACATTGGTTTGTCTCTGCCATGCTATCATCCTGCTGTTGGCCCTCCACTTTTCCCCTTCATTCAGTTGCCTGTCTTGTTTGGTGATTCTCTGCTGCTGTTCCTGGAACCATGGACATCTTTATCTCTCTCTAGAATATTCCTTGGCACTCTCTGTAGGGTTGGTTTTGTAGTCATGAATTCCTTCAGTTGTTCTTTATCATGAAAGTATCTTATTTTCCATCAATTTTGAAAGATAGTTTTTCTGGGTAGAGCAATCTGGGTTGGAAGTTGTTTTCTTTTAGGGTTTGAAACACTTCACTTCCAAACTGTTCTTGACTTGACGGTTTGTGTTGACAAGCCTGCTGTGATTCTGATCTGTTTTCCTTTATAGGTGATCTGTCTCTTTTCTCTAACAGCTTTTAATATTCTGTTCTTGTGCTGAATTTCTGGGATCTTGATAATTATATGTCTAGGTGTAGATTTACTTTGGTAATGGCTAGCTGGAGTCCTATATGCCTCACTTATCTGCATGCCAGATCCATTTCTCATGTTTGGGAAGTTTTCTTCTATTACTTCTGTGAATATCCTTGTAATTTCATATGTGTTGATCCCTGTTTCTTCATTGATACTATTACTCTTTTTTTTTATTTTAAAGGGGATAAAATTAAACACAACAAAACAGAACAAAATAGGACATAAAGAAGCAATGTAACAGATATAAATTTCAAAGCTAGATGACCTGAGATCTTCACTATCACATTGTCTCTTGTTTTCTTCCAAATAGTTGTCCATGTCTTCACATACAGAGAATTCATACAAAACAACATAGTATAAAACTGATCTGGGGGCTGGGGATTTAGCTCAGCGGCATAAGTGCCTGCCTTGCAAGCAGGCAGTCGTGAGTTCGATCCCTGGTACCGATAAAAAATGAAAAAAAGACAAAAAAAAAAAAAACTGATCTGAACAGAATGAGGAAGGCATTTTAGGTCTTCAAAACCAGACAATAGGGAAGTCACTAATGGCTGTCACAGAGTCTCTCATTCTCTTCAAAATAGCTGACCATACTTTCATGTATATTGAAGTTCAACAAAACAAAACAGGCAGAGGGGGAAGGGGTTGCTTGGTTTTCTGGTGCCCCAGGTCCCAGCGTGGCGCAGGTCCCAGTAAACACCGGTGCTCCTGTCCTGGGCCACCACAACCTGCCATGCTCCCAGCCGCTCACCAGGGCGGGGAGGAGTTGCTTCAAGCTGTTTCTTTCTAATGAATTGACCATTTCACTGCCCAAGTTCTGAAATGGCCAACACACCATAGAAAGACATCTTTTTAGGCTCCTGCTTGAAACCTAAAGCATCAGGAAGCTGCCAGCCTTGATTCAGGGCCAGGATACCTATTACTCTTAATTTATGCTTCTTTGCATCATCTTGCAGCCATTGAGTTGCTATTTTCTGATTCCATGTTATTTTTGAGAGATCTTTCCTTTTACAATCACTAGCTGCAATCCTATCTTCAAGGTTTGAAAGTCTATCTTGTCTCTTTCAAGCAGTTTTGCCAGCTGTCAATTGAATTTTTGGTTTCCTGCATCTCTCTTTGAATCTGTTTCGCACCCTGTAATTCCTTTCTACATTCATTCAAGGTTTCCATCACTTTCCTATGCTCCTCTTTTATGTCTCTGTCTTCGTTAGACCTGCTGAACAATTCTTTCAGTATGTTTGTGATTTCTTCTTTCACCTGAGACATTATTTCTGATTTGACTGCTTTTACAATTTCATGGCGTTGTTTCCTTACTTCAGTTGCTGTCCTCTCAGAGGTTTCAGGTATGTGACTTCCATTTTATTCCATGACCATATCTCCCAGACTTGTATGTGGGCTGGAGGTCTGAGTTTGTCATTTGCTCCTTCATCTTGACATTCTCCTGGGTTCCTCCCAACAGGCTGGTTCTGGGGTCCCAGGCACTTCCCACATTGGCTGCCCCTAAGCAGTGTAGGGGGATGGGACAGACACCTGGGTTCCTCTAATTCCAGATTTACAGGCAGAAAGGTAGCAGAGTGTGGAGCAGGCTTCTCCAGAGCTATGCAGCTACACTGGAGCTTCGCTAACAATCAGGGGTGCATGTAGGTAGGGCTGCTTCTCTTAACCTGTGTGTCTATGCTGGGACTCCTATGATGGTGGCAGACACACAGGAGTGTATTTGTCTGACTCTGCTAGTGGATGATGGCTGTCTGAGGGAACCAAGGGCCTCAAATGGTGGCCTACAGATGCACAGGGGCTTACCTGGCTGTGTGTCTCTGCTCCTGCTTGCTGCCTGCAGGAAGCTCCCTGAGTGTGAAGGTGGATCTGCTGGTTCTCTCTGCCCACACTGGCCACCTGTAGGATGTGGCCTTTTGGTGGCAGTGCACAGCAGGCAGAGGTAGATCTCTTGGTTCTCTCTTCCCATGCTAGGCGCATGGAGAAAAGGGCTTTCCGGTAGCCTTTTTTTGTTTTGTTTTGTTTTGTTTGTTTTTTATCGGTACCAGGGATCGAACTCACGACTGCCTGCTTGCAAGGCAGGCGCTTATGCCGCTGAGCTAAATCCCCAGTCTCCCCCACTTTTTTGACCATTAAATCATTAAAATTTTTATTGTAAGACTATTTTGTAGACATAAAGACTTTTTGTAATGATTGGCTCCAAGTAATATGGATATATAAAGTCTGAATTAGAAAACAAAGTTTATAACACAAAAGTAATAATGATTAGTCACTAGAGTATTTACATTGCTATTTTTATTTTATAGAAACATCTAATAAGTTAAATCTTTCTCTGAGAGCCACTTGAAGATATACTCAAATAACATAAAGGAAATATACCAGGAGAGGGTGAAGGACATATTTTGGAAAACTAGTGAAACTAGTAATAAAAATTTTATGTGGCTATAAGTTACATGTGCAGCTAGTGACTTCTGAGAAGGGCTGGTGCAGTATTAGGAGCTCCTTCTTATGCCTATCTAATTTCTAATTTAATATCATGTAGATTGATAGGTAGATTGATTGATAGAGAGAGAGAGAGAGAGAGAGAGAGGTAATTTTGGTTATAGGTAGATCAATAAATAGATACAGGTAATTTTGGTTATACTTTTCTGTTGGATGCTTAAAACTAAGTTAAAGTAAGTTCGGTGTTAATGAAAATTAATCTCTGTATATTCTGTTTGTCAAAGTCAGTCTGGAGGGGTCACATGTGGGGCCATGGGAGGAGCCTCCTAGCCCCTCTCTAGGTGTGTGTTCTATCAATGTTACTTACCAGGATAGGTCTTGGTGACTGGCTTCCCTTGGAAGCATGGGGGAATTTCCTCCTTTGATGACCCTCCTGTTAGCACAGTGTACTCTGGTTGGCTCCTGTCCTCTGGGGTCCAACAATCTTCCTGTTCAGGAGGCTGAGCAACTCACCTGAATTATAGGATCTTTTGGTTTCCTCATTCTCTAGGTCCTGGCTGACCTTGGAGAGCCAGAGCAGAACTATTGGCTGTCCTTTACCCAGTTACCTTCTTTAGCTTTGTTCTCAGCAGCCGCAGTTGTTGAACACCCGGGAGGCCAGCTTCACCACAATCAAAAGGAAGGCAGCAAGTTTAACTATTATAATCTTATCTGGCTATCAAGCGCTTTGAAATATAAGGTGTGGCCAGAGAATTGCTATTTCTTTTACCAATAGCAGTTGTTTTAAAGTCAAATTCTGGGTGAATTTTTATTTGATTGTTTGGGAGTGTTTTGGTTTGGTTTGGTTTGGTTTGGTTTTTTATTTTTTTGAGACAGGATCTTGCTGTACAGTTCAAGCTGGCCTTCAATTCACTATGTAGCCCAGGAGAACAAAGTTTTACAGGGAAAATTTGAAATCAAGAGCAAACATAACTTTTACTTAACAATTATGCTGGGCATGGTAGTGCATGCCTGTGGTAGGTTGAGGCAGGAGAATCTGTATGAGTTCAAGACCAGCCTGGGCTACATAGTGAGCTACCTGACAAGACCACCAATAATTATGATGACATTATTACATTAAAAGCATCAGGACTTGGTTTTTTCTGTTTGGGTTTTTTTTTTTGGTCTTTTTCATTTTTATCGGTACCAGGGATCGAACTCACGACTGCCTGCTTGCAAGGCAGGTGCTTATGTCGCTGAGCTAAATCCCCAGCCCCACTGTTTGGGTTTTTTGAGACAGTCTTGCTATGTAGTTCAGGGTGGCCTTAAACTCACTGTGTAGTTCAGGCTACACAGTGCAGTTTTTCAGACCTCAAACTAGCGGTGATCCTCCTGCCTCATCCACCTGAGTGCCAGAATCACAGGTGTGTGCCACAATACCTGGTTATGCTTTTGTTATCGCTGAAATTTTTTTGTCTTTTTGAGACAGGGTTTCACTATGCAATTCAGGCTGCCCTTGAACCTACAGCAATCCTCTTGCCTCAATCTCCTGAATGCTAGGTTGCATGCATGCATCACCATGCCTGGCATTAAACTCAAATTTACGACTTAGTTTTATAGCATATTTTGTCTGTAGATGGAATATACACCTCTAGTCCCACATATATAGGGTGTGTTATAAATTAAGATAGTAGTTGTTTATTTAACTAATCATAACTGCTTACTGAAAAAATTTTACAAGTCAACATTTAAATAATCTTTAATTCTTAAAACTCCACTTTTTAAGTAACCAAACTCTAACAATGGAAAACATAAGAAATTATATCAGTAAATGTAAAACCCTTGCCTTTGAATCTAGTTCTTATTTTAATCATGAGTATTTTAATATCATAAAAAATCTATTACTGAGACTTCCAGAAGAACACGGCAGATAGATAGTAGCAGCTACGGAGGCTCTCTGAGATACCCCACTTAAAATCCAGGAATGGTGTGGTACAAGGAGTCCTAAGCAAGGGGAGATACACCCTGCCGACCCAGGAATGAACTAAGCTAAGAGAAACCAACTAGAAATCCAGTCCTGGTGCTATAACAGGAACAGATAAAATCTCAGCCGCGGAAGCTAGAACCTGCGCCACTGGAAGCCACGATTTGAATTTCCTGCTGCCACTGCTGCGTCCAAATCTGCAGGGCAGGGAGAGAGACATGCAAAAGCTCTGAGAGTGGGAATCTGCAAACGGAGTTGAGAGTGAGACTAGCAGGGAGCCCTACACCGACTTGTGGTGAGTGAGCAGAATGGGGACCCTTTCATAGAGTAGGAGGCTCCAGCAAAGGACATACTATGACCGGGCAGACTTGCCAGAACAGGGCGCTGCAGTGACATTAGTTGCATATTCCCCTCTCAAGTGGGATTGGTGGGGAGCGCCTGGCCTGCGTGACGCCGCTGACTAAGACCCAGTAGGCTAGCCCAAACCAGGTCCCAGCATCTGGAGGTGCACCCTAGCAGTGAAACATTCAGTAGGTTAACCTGGAGGGGTGGGCCCAGCAGAGGCTGCCCAGGTCTGTGTCTCCCTAGTACACTGCAGTGGGCGGGGACACCTAGCCGGCGCAATTCAAATGAACTTTAACAGACAAAGAGAAAAAAAGCTGGGCCTCCTATACTCGCTTGTATGGAAGGAACAAAAAGTATGGGAAGAGGAAGGAACAAAAAAGGGTCCTCAATCCCCAATCCCGAGAACACTGATCCAGGAAAGGGAAATGCAAAGGAAGACAGAAAACATGCAATATCAGACACAGCACCAATAGACATAAAGCGGTATCTCCAGAGCCTCATAGATGAGTTTAAAAATGAAGTATTTAACGAAATAAAGCAAGAGATAAGTAGAATAGTTAGAGAAATGCTAAGTACCACCCAAGAAAAAACAAATGGTGGAATGGAAGAACAGAAAAAAAGGGGAGAATTGTTTGATGGAGAAAATAGAGAAAACAGAATAGGTGAAGCAGGTTCAAAGAGATTACCAGGAAACTAAAAATTCTATTGAAAGCTGGCATAAGAGCTTGAAAGAAACTAAGGATAGATTATCTATGAAATGAAAAACTTCTTAAAAATAACAAGAAAACAAACAGCAAGAATACAAAGGCTAAAGGATGATAAGAGGATCTATAACTTAAGAATTAAGAACATAAAAGAAGAAGTAGGGACACAAACAAATAGACTACAAAAGCTATTCACAGAAATAATCCAAGAGAATTTCCCTAATTTAGCAAAAGGTAAAAATACTCAGATGTATGAGGCATACAGGACCCCAGCCACCTACAACCCAAACAGAGCTACACCCAGGCATATAATCAAAATTCCAGAAATCCAATATAAGAACAGAATACTAAAAGCCATCAGAGACAAGAAACAGATCACTTACAAGGGAACACCCATCAGAATTACAGCAGACTTCTCAGCACAAACCATCAAATCATGAAGAGCGTGGGGGGAAATAATTCAAGCTTTAAAAGATAACAACCTCCAGCCAAGATTGATATATCCTGCATAACTGTCCCTAGAAATTGATGGAAAAACAAGGTGCTTCCAGGATAAAGAGAAAGTAGGGGAATTTGCAACCACTAATTCAACTCTACAGAGAATACTGCAGGATATTCTAAAAAAGGAAAATACCAAAACTTCAGGAACAGTGACAGAGAGGCCACAATGAATGGAGCAGAAAGCGAAATGAAGAAGAAAAACTGACAACAAATGACAGAAAAAGAGCTCAACAGAAATGAGGCAGAGAAGACTGGATGGTAGGAACAGCAATTTTGGAGAAAACAAGACATCATAATAGCTAGTGCTGATTCAGTATCATCTTGCTTTGAAGTCCCATCAAGCTTTTATTCTTCTGTCTCCATCGGTCTTAACAGGTTGTATCTTATTGTATTTTATTATATGTGATAATATAAACAAAAACTTTTATAGACAAGGAGATTATACAGAAACCATTGTTCATTTTCTGATAGTTGGTTCTAAATACCCTGTAATTCTATCATTCTCTTGAATGGTTTTACATTGTCTTGATATGTTTGGTGCTACAGTATACGAAGTTATTTCAAGGAAAGATTTCAAGGAAAAAGACACTATGGTAACTACTTTTATGTCAGGATATCTTGTGGTAAAACACTATTTTGCTTAAATGGTTATGCTTTGACCTGCGCTGTTTTGTTGTTATGCCCTCTTTTATCTCAGTCTCCTTTTAATTATTTACTTTTTTATTTTTATCATTTTAATTAAGGGAAAAATAAAAAATAGCAGGATACATTATAGTAACCCACTTTGATTTCCTATTAACTTGATTTGAAATCCTGTATAGCCCTCACCATCTTGTTTTGACTGATTTTCCTCTATTCTGCTTTGCTTGATAGTACCAAGTTCAAAAGTATAGGCAACAACTATGAAGACAATAAGAATCATTATGACACCCATTCCGGTTGACTATTATCTTCTTTTAAAGTCCTGTAATGTCTCAAATGTTTTGGTTTTATTCTTTACTGTTTTGTTCAATTTTATTATAACTGATGATATAGGCAATTCTTTTTAAGATAGCAAGAGGCAGTATGATAACCATTGTTGATCACCTAGTATTTTGTTTTTACATTATCTATTATGTCCATCCTTTTGATTTGACTGACTCTGTTCTGTTATGTCACATTTGGTTTTACTCTCTTCAAAAAAAAGTAATAAGAACTGTGGGAGTAATAAAACCCAAAATGTGTAATTGTCATTGTACAAAAGAAAGGAAAAGAAAGTGCTCTAAAGAATATAACTGCATATATATTTAATTGTGTAAGATAGATAACCATATTACTGAGGTTTGTTGGATCATTGAACAAAACTGTTTCCAGTCTCACTGTTTGAAAGTCCACTTTATATGCTTTAATTTTGTAACTTGAACAACTGTTTCTAAGATAACAATATGTAATCTATTAGCTAGTGATTTCCTACTGTTTATTTTTTCTGAAATTCTGTATAACTTGTACCCTTTTTGGTTTTTTTCCTTTTTCTCCTTAAATTAAAAAAAAGCTATTGCTTTAGACATAGAAAACCTAATTTTTTTTTTAATTTTTATTTAAGGAGAAAAGAAAAGAAAGGAAAAAAAAACAGTGAAGGGGTACAAGTTATACAGATTTACAGAAGAAAAAAATGCGCAGTAGGAAATCACTAGTTAATGGATTACATATTGCCATCTTAGAAATAATTGTTCAAGTCACAAAATTAAAGCTTGTAGAGTGGACATTCCAACAATGATACTGCAAACAGTTCTGTTCAATGATCCAATAAAACTCTGTGATATCATTTTCTATCTTATACATTTAAATATGCATGCAGTTATATAGTTTAGAGCACTGTCTTTTCCTGTTTTTTGTACAGTGACTCTTACACATTTTGGGTTTCATTGCTCCCACGGTTCTTATTGCTTTTTTGGAAGAGAGTAAACCAAATGTGACATAACAGAACAGAATCGGTCAAGTCAAAGGGTGGATATAATAGATAATATAAAAACATAATACAAGGTGATCAACAATGGTTATCATAATGCCTCCCGCTATTTCTAATAGAATTGCCTATATCAATAGTTGTAATACAATTGAACAAAACCGTAAAGAATAAAATCGACAAAACCAAAACATTGGAGATATTGTAGGTCTTCAAAAGTAGATAAAAGTCAACGAGAATGGGCGTTATAATGAATCTCATTATCTTCTCAGCTGATGCCTAAACTTTCGAACCTGATGCTATCCAGCAAAACAGAATAGAGGAACCTCAGTCAAAAACAAGATGGTGAGAGTGATACAGGGCTTCAAATCGAGATAATAGAAAGTCAAAGTGGGTTACTATATTATATCCTGCTATATTTTTCCCTTTAATTAAATGGATAAAAATAAAAAAGTAAATAATGGAGTGGAGATTGAGAAAAAAGAGGGCATAACAGCGAAACAGGGCAGATCAAAACATAACCATTTAAGCAGAATAGTGTTTCACCACCAGCTAATCCTGACCCAAAAATAGTTACCATATTGACTCCCTCCCTGAAGTCCTTGAGTACAACTTCATACACTGTAGCATTAAGTATATCAAAACAATGTAAAACCATTTAAGAGAATGACAGCATTATAGAGTATTTAGAATCGACTAACAAAATGAACAATGGTCTCTGTATAATCTCCTTGTCTTTAAAAGGTTTTTGCTTATACTATCGTACATAACAAAATCCAATAAGATACAACCTGTTTAGACCATTGGAGACAGAAGAACAAAAGCTAGATGAGACTTCAAAACAAGATGGTACTAAATCAGCATTACCTATTAAGATGTCATTTTCTCCAAAAAAAGCTGTTCCTATCATCCAATCTTCTCTGTCTCATTTCTGTTGAGCTCTTTTTCTGTCAGTAGCTGTCAGTTTGTCTTCTTTATTTTGTTCTCTGCTCCATTCGTTGTGGCCTCCCCGCCACTATTTCTGGGTTCTTTGTATTTTTCTTTTTTTAGGATATCCTGCAATACTTTCTGTAGGGTTGAATTGGTGGTTGCAAATTCCCCCAGTTCCTCTTTATCCTGGAAGCACCTCGTTTTTCCATCAATTTCCAGGGACAGTTGTGCAGGATATCTCAATCTTGGCTGGAGATTATTATCTTTCAAAGCTTGAATTATTTCTCCCCATGCTCTTCGTGATTTGATGGTTTGTGAAGAGAAATCTGCTGTAATTCTGATGGGTATTCCCTTGTAAGTGATCTGTTTCTTGTCTCTTACAGCTTTTAATATTCTGTTCTTGTATTGAATTTCTGGAATTTTTATTATTATATGCCTGGGTGTTTCTCTGTTAGGGTTGTAGGTAGCTGGGGTCCTGTATGCCTCATACATCTGAGTATCTTTACCTTTTGCTAAATTAGGAAAATTCTCCTGGATTATTTCTGTGAATAGCTTTTGTAGTTCACTTGTTTGTGTCCCTAATTCTTCTTTTATGTTCTTAATCCTTAAGTTATGGCTCCTCTTATCATCTTCTTGTCTTTGTATTATTGCTGTTTGTTTCTTTGTTATTTTTAAGAAGTTTTTCATTTCATTCTCCCATGTTTCAAGTCTGCCCTCCAGTTCAGATAGTCTGTCCTTAGTTTCTTTCAAGCTGTTATGCCAGTCTTGGATAGACTTCTTAATTTCTTGATAGTCCCTTTGAACCTGCTCCACATACTCAATGCTTTCTCTGTTTTCTCCATCAAGCAATTCTCCCCTCTTTTTCTGTTCTTCCATTCCACAATCTGCTTTTTCCTGGGTGGTGCTTAGCATTTCTCTAACTATTCTGCATACTTCTAGCTTCAGGTCATTGATAACTTCATTCCTGAATTGGTCTATGAGGCTCTCTAAATGGTGCTTAATGTATATTGGTGCGGTGTCCACTATTGCCTGATTCTCAGGATTAGGGGCCGAGGAGCCTTTTTTGTTGCTTCCCTTCCCCATATTTTCTGTTCCTTATAAAATGCAATCTTACACAGGAGGCCCGGCTTCCCTGCCTGTCAGCCACAGCCTGATCAAATTGCGCTGGCTAGTTGTTCCTGCCCACCGCTGCGCCCCAGGGAGTTGCGGAGGAGGCAGCCTACGCGGGAGTCGGTTGCTCTTCCGGGCCACCGTCAGGCTCTGGGATCTGGGTTAGGCCAGCCTAGGGAGTCCGCCAGCAGCGTCACTCGGGCCAGGGACTTTTCACCAATCCCATCCGAGAGGGGAATGTGTGGCTGGAGTTGCCACCGCGCCCTGCTCTTACAGGACTGCCTGAGCCCAGAAAAACCTCCGCTGGAGTCAAACTGTGGTAGGGGATCAGTTTCTTGCTCACCTCGCCACCAGTCAGTTTTCGTGTACACCTCCTTGTCCGTCCTGTTTCCGACTCCGTTCGCAGACTCCCGTTCCCAGAGCTCGGCGTGTCTCTCCTTGCCGAGCCGCTGTGGAGGCAGCCAGCCGCCGGGCGGCGGGAAATCCAAACCGCGGCTTCCAATGGCGCGGGGTCGAGCCTCTACACCAAGTCTTTTCTGTTCCTATTTTAGCGCCAGGACTGTATTCTAAGTTGGATTCTCTCAGCCCAGTTCGTTCCTGAGTCAGCAGAGCATATCTCTACTGGTTCGTATCTCCTTAGTCCGCATCATTCCTGGCCTCTGAGCCGAGCCTTTCAGAGAGCCTTCAGCAGTTGCTGTTGTCTGTCCGCCATGTTCTCCCAGGTCCAGAAAACCTAATCTTTTAATTAATGTATATTAAATACACTTATATTTACACATTAATATATTAATTTATATTTAATTCATATTTAACATATAAATTATATATAAATAAATATATTATATAAATATATGGATATATTTATATATTAATTTATATTTTATTTATATTTAATTAATTTCCTTAATTTATGTTGATTAAATATATATTATATTTGAATATTAATATGTTAATTAATATATATGAATTTAAAAGTTAAGTATAATATGACTGGAGAAAAATTGAAGATACTATGCTACCCATCAATGGAAAAAACTGAGATAAATTGGTCTAGGTAACTGCTTTTTCAGCCACAGAGGGAAATTTTGTCCATCTTTTTTAGATTCAAAGGACCCCACTTAGGGGAAATATCTTTTTCTTTTTAAGTTTTTTTGTGACAAGTCTCACTATGTATTCCATGCTGGGCTTGAACTCACACAATCATCCTGTCTTAGCCTCCCGAGTGTGGAGATTACATGCAGGCACCATCACATCTGGCTAAAATATCATTTTAATGTAAAATTCAATATTATAGAGACTTCTGAGAAGCAACAATCAACCTCTCCATAATTCAGAATCCCTGTAAGTTTGAGACCAGTCTGGGCTACAAAGTAAGTTGAAGGCCAGCCTAAACTGCATAGTGAAACCCTGTCTCAAAAAGATTTTATATATATATATATATATATATATATATATAAAGATTATATATAAGCTCTGTGTGTATGTGTATATATATACATATACAGAGAGAGAGAGAGACAGCAAGGAACTATGAAGAATCAATCCAACAGCTGCTAAATGATACCAAGAAAATATAAGATTAATTGGAGAAAATTGGAGAAAAGAGCCACACACACACACCCTGCCATAAGCAACCAACTGATTTGGAGGAACACAGCTGAGATGATAACAACTGAAGTAAAGAAACAACCTAACAATTGTATTGTTTGATTGACTTTGCAAGCCTAAAGTCGATAGTCTGAGCAACTCTTTAGAGGATAACAACATGCAATATAGTAACTACTGTGGATTTCCTACAGTCTTATCACTGTTTTATTTTGGTTTATTGTTCTGCTTTATTCCCTTTAAAATAAAAAAACATTAATTGTAATCAGTAAGAATCAGAAAATAGCACAAAGGGCATAAAAAATGTGTATTCAGAAGTAATAGCAGAAAACTTTGGAAGCTTGGAAAAAGAGCTTGAGATACAGATAAGTGAGGCATATAGATCCCCAAATAGTCATAATCAGGGAAAAAAAACTATATAATAGTTAAGAAGAACAGAATATTAAAGGCTGTTACAAGCAAAGTGTGATGGTGCACACCAGCACTAGGGAGGCTGAGACAGGAGAATTGCAGGAGTTCAAAGCTGCCCTGGATCGTGTAGTGAGTTCCAACCTGAACTATGTAGTAAGACATTGTCTCAAAATAAAATAAAATAAAAGCTGTTAGAGAAAAGAAACAAGTCACCTATAAAGGAAATCCCATCAGAATCACAGCAGACTTCTCAACTCAAACTCTTAAATCAAGGAGAGCTTGAAGTGAAGTATTTCAAGGCCTAAAAGAAAACAACTTCCAACTGGGATTAATGTACTTTACAAAATTATCTTTTAAAATTGATGAAGAAATAAGATATTTTCATGATAAAAAACACTGGAAGAAATTCATGACCATCAAACCAGCATTCCAAAAAGTTCTAAAGAATATTTTTTAAAAAGACAATGAAGACCACAATTCCAAGAATCCCAATAGAATGAATCCACCAGTCAAGGAAAGCAATTGAAACAGAAAGGAAATAGGAAACCAACAATAAGAAAACAAAGGTAAGTCAAAACATATTAGTCCTAACCATCAATGGTTTCCATTCACTAGTCAGAAACAAAAAAAGATTGGTAGAATGGATCAAGAAACAAGATAACAGAACCTCTACACATGGTAGTGCATGACTATAATTTCAGCACTTAGGAGGCTGAGACAAGAGGATCATCTCGAGTTCAAGGCCAGCCTGGACTGCACAATGAGTTCAAGGCCAGCTTGGACTACATAGTGAGACTCTGTCTCAAAACAACAAAACAAAAAAGAAAAGAAAGAAACAAGATCAAAAAATATGTTTCTACAAACAATAAACACATTTCACTCAAAAAGAAAATCATAGACTGAAACTCAAAAGATGAAAAACAATAGTTCATGCAACAGGAACTCAGAACAAAGCAGGTGTTTGGAGCTGTAGAAGATAACCACACATGCAAATCTGCAGCATGACCATCCCAAGAACAAAGAGTGCTCAGGTCAAGCCACGTGAAGCTACTTGAACCCAGAGAACACCCCCAAGACTGTCTGAATAGTGGGCTGCTAGGACAACAGGGTGTCATGTAACATTAAGTGGCTAAAAGGTATAAACACCTCTGCAGGAGGGGTCAGTTCCTGCTCTCCTGTCAGGAGAGTAAGGATTCCACCTGATCCCAGCTTTGTCTCTTCTTTATTTTACCATCCTCTCTCAGCCCTTCACCCAGAGAACCTCAAAAGCCACATGGGTAACAGGAAGCAGGGGTAGCTATTCTATTTTCACACAAAGTAAGTTTCAGGCTGAGACTGATCAGAAGAGACAAGAAGGTCACTACATATTTGTTAAGGGAACAATCCAAGAGAAAGAAATAACAATCATAAATATACATGCACCAAATACCTGTGCACCCAACTATATAAAATATACACCAATAGATATGAAAAACCAGGTAAGCACTTGTACATTTGTAATGGGAAAACTCAATACCTCACTGTCACAAGTAGATCAACTAGATGAAAAATCAACAAAGAAATATCAGAGCTAAACAAACTTTTGAACAAGTGGACTTAATAGCTCTCTCTAGTATTCTATCCCATAACAGAATATACATTCCTCTCAGCAGCACTCAGACCACATACTAGTTTACATAACATGTTTAATTAAGTGCAAAGGAAGTGAAATTGTTCCATACATATTATCAAATCATAGTATAGTGAAATTGGAAAACAATGGCAAAATTAGCCACAAAAACTACATAAACACATGTAAATTAAATAACACCCTTCTAAACAACCAGTTAAGTCACAGATGAAACTAAAGAAGAAATTAGATGGTTTCTACAATTAAATGATAATTCCAACAGGACATACTGGAACTTATGGTATGCAGTGAAAGCAGTCTTATCTGTGAAATTTATAGCAGTGAATTCCAACATCAGGAAAACATAGTAAGTTCAAATAAACAACCTAATGTCAAACCTCAAGTTTCTAGAAAAAGAAGAACAAGCTAAACCCAAAGTGCATACAAGGGAGGAAATTATAAATATCAGAGCAGAAATTAATGCAGTTGAGATAAGAAAACAACACAAAAAGCAAATGAAGAGTCAGTTCTTTAAAAATTAAATAAAATAGACAAACCCTTAGCCAGCCTTATCAAAAACAGGAAAGAAAACACTCAAATCATGCAGTTAAGAATGAAAAGGATCTCTTCCTGTAAGAGGACTGAGGCGACCTGTGAAAATGGTTCACTACTCTCTCGACCCAGAAAATCCCACAAAATCATGCAAATCAAGAGGGTCAAATCTTCAGGTTCACTTTATGAATACCCGTGAAACTGCCCAGGCCATCAAGAGTATGCGTATACAAAAGGCCACCAAGTATCTGAAGGATGTCACACCAAAGAAGCACTGTGTGTCGTTCAGCCCTTACAATGGTGGTGTTGGAAAGTGTGCCCAGGCCAAACAGTGGGGCCAGACCCAGGATCAGTAGCCCAAAAAGAGAGCTGAATTTTTGCTGCACTTGCTTAAAAATGCAAAGAATAATGCTGAACTTACGGGTTTAGATATAGATTCTCTGGTCATTGGACATATCCAGGTGAAAAATGCACTCAAGATGCACCACTGTGCTTAGAGAGCTCATGGCTGGATTAACCCATACATGAGCTGAGTGAGATGAGCAGAGCACATCTCAATGAGCAGAGCACATTGAGATGATCCTCACTGAAAAGAAACAAATTGTTCCTAAACCAGAGAAGGAAGTTGCACAGAAGAAAAAAATGTCTCAGAAGAAACTAAAGAAACAAAACATGGCACGGGAATAAATTATGCATAAAATAATGCAAATAAAAGTTTTTTATTTTTTTATTTTTTCATTTTTTTTTTCCAACAAGAACAGTTGTGTAAAAAGTTTTTTAGAAAGGGATGAAATCCCAATGGATCCTGCAGAAATTCAGAGGATCATCAATACATACTATAACGTTGATTGATTGTGTTAATTTGAGAAGTTTAGAACTTTAACTAAATCAGATCAGCAATTCTACACCCTAGGGAGTGGAAGACCCACCTAAGGTGGCTCCTGGAATGGTATAAAGGAAAAATGAGGAAAGATGGACTGGTTTCTGTGCTTTAGAAGAGCTCCAGTCTTCACCTTCAGCTTGGACATTGTCTCCTGAATTCCAGTGCAGATTCTTCAGCTTCCATCATAGACTCTTCAGCCTTCTGGTATAACCCATCAGCCTCCTGACATAGACTTGCATGGACACTGCTGTGAGCTCCAGACCTTGGATCGAAACCTCTGGTCCCCAGTATGCAGATGTACCCTGTACACTTCCTCATCCAACTCTGTGGGTGCCCAGGGTAAGCCAATCTTACAAGTTCTTATATATTTATATATCTTGTATTATATCTATTTCTGTAGTAAAATGGACAGATTCCTAGTAATGGACATTCTAAGTAACTCAATATCAGTCAATAAAATTGAAGCAGTAATTTTAAAAACCTACCAACAAAGAAAAGTCTCAGGTAGTGATAGATTCACAGCTGCATTCCACAAGAAATCAGAGAATACCTAATGCCACTACTCCTCAACCACCTTAATGGGATGTAATACTCCCAAACGCATTCCTGGAAGCAAATTTTACCCTGATACCTAAACCTGAGAACCACACAACCAAAAAAGAAAACTATAAGCCAGTCTCACTAATGAACATAGATGGGAAAATCCTCAATTAGATACTGGAAAACAGAATGCAAGAAATCATTAAAATTATATATCATGACCAAGAAGGATCCATCCAGGGACCCAGGGATGGTTCAACATATGAAAATCAATAAATGTAATATGCTATATTAATATAATCAAAGACAAAAACTACATGATCATCTGAGTAGATGCAGAAAAAGATTTGACAAAATCCAACACATATCAAGATAAAGACTCTAGGGGCTGGGGATTTAGCTCAGCAGCATAAGCACCTGCCTTGCAAGCAGGCGGTTGTGAATTCAATCCCTGGTACTGATAAAAATGAAAAAGACAAAAAAAAAATATAAAGACTCTATGGAAAATTGGAATAATTGGAATAGAAGGTCTTTATCTCAATCTTCTATAAGTCATTTATGACAAACAAACAGCCACTAGCATAATCTAAATGATCAAAAATTGAAAGCACTCACTCTAAAAGCAGGAACAAGACAAGGATGACCACATCCCCACTCTTGTTCAGCACAGTTCTGCCAGAGACAGGAAAAAAAAAGTACATATGGATAGGAAAGGAAGAAATGAAACTATCATTATTTGCTAATGACATAGAGGATCCCAAAAACTCCACCAAAAGACCCCTAGAATGAATAACCAAATTTAGTAGCATAACAAGATACAAAGTCAACATTCAAAATTCAATAGCATTGTCGGGTATGGTAGCACACACCTGTAATCCCAGCACTTGGGAGGCTGAGGCAAGAGGATTGCTGTGAGTTTGAGGCCAGCCTGGGCTACAAAGTGAGTTTAAAGCCAGCCTGAACTGCATAGTAAAACCCTGTCTCAAAAAGACAAAAAAAATAGCATTCCTGCATGCAAATAATAAACACATTGAAAGAAAAATTAGAGAACATCTCTTGTTGGGAGCTGTGGAAGCTGGAAATTGATCTAGGGCATGAACTAGAAGTGATCCTACCTGAAAACAAAGAGCACCTGGGTCAGTCACGTGAAGAAGTTGCTACAGCCCAGAAAAACACCAAGCCCCTAGACAATCCAAGCAGTGGGTTGCTAGGCAGAGGGGCTAAAATTGACATCATCTTTCCTGTATATAAATAAACATGCTGCATTGATTGAGCAGTTCCTTTCCTCCCATCAGGAGAATAATGGCTCCACCTGACCCCAAGTTTGTCTTTTCTTTATTTTTCTCACCCTCTCATGGTCCTTCACCCCAAGAACCTCAGGAGCCACATTGGGTCGCAGCAACCCTTCACAATAACATCAAGAAAAATAAAATACTATATTTTATTTTTATATCAATCTAATAAAAGAAGCGAATGACCTTTACATTAAAACCTACAGTATTGCTGAGCATGGTGGCACATGCCTGTAATCCCAGCACTTGAGAGACAAGAGGATTGTCATGAGTTCAAGGCCAGCCTGAACTACACAGCAAGATTCTGACTCAAAAAGAGAAAGAAGAGGAGGAGGAGGAGGAGGAGGAGGAAGAGGAAGAGGAAGAGAAAGAGGAGGAGAAGGAAAAGGAAGAGAAGGAGAAGGAAGAAAAAAACTACAATATTCTGAAAAAGGAGATTGAAGAGGATCAGAAAATGGAAAGACTCCCCTATTCTTGGATATGGAACTAATCTAGTGAAAATGGCCATACTTTCAAAGCTGTTATATATATATTTAATGCAATCTCAGTCAAAACACCAATAGCATACCTCACAGAATTAGAGAAAAGAATCCTAAAATTCATATAGAACAGAAGACACCTAGAATAGCAAAAGCAACTCTGGGCAATAAAGGCAAGGAAAGGGGCATCACAATCTCTGATTTTAAGTTATACTATAAGCCGGGAGTGGTGGTTCACACCTGTAATCCCAGCACTCTAAAGACTGAGGCAGGAGGATCGTTGTGAGTTCGAAACCAGCCTGGACTACAAAGTGAGCTCAAGGCCTGTCTGAACTGCATAGGGACCCTGTCTCAAAAAAGACAAAAAAAAATGAAGTTATACTACAAAGATACCATGATAAAAAATAGCATGGTACTGATCAAAAAAGAAAACAAACAAAAACCACCCAAGGATCAATAGAACAGACTGTAGGATGCAGAAACAACTCCAAACACACTCTGCTATCATATCTTTGACAAAAGGACTAAGCACATTAGCTGGGAAAAAGACAGCCTCTTTAATAAATGGTGCTGGGCCAAGGAGATAGCTCAGTGGCCCAAGCACCTATCGGGCAAGTGCGAGATCATGAGTTTGATCCCTGCTACCTAATAACAATAACAAGTAGAACAAGAAAAACAAGAAGAACAAGAAGGAGAAGGAGAAGGAGAAGGAGAAGGAGAAGGAGAAGGAGAAGAAGAAGAAGAAGAAGAAGAAGAAGAAGAAGAAGAAGAAGAAGAAGAAGAAGAAGAAGAAGAAGGGTGCTGGAAAAACTGGTTTTCCACGTGCTGAAAATAGAGTCTAGACCCACATGTCTCACCATGCACCAAACTAAAATCAAAGTGGATTTCAGATTTACTTTATGAACAAAACCCTGATCACAGAGGAAATATTACAAAGAATCAACAACTAGGATCACGTCAGATTAAAAGGCTTCTGCACAACAAAACAGACCACTAACAGACTGAAGAGACAACCAACAGAATGGGAAAAAAAAAGACTAACACAAAAGACTAACACCTAGAATATATAAAGAACCCCCCAAAATCATACCTCTCAAATTTAAAGACGCAACCAAAAGATGGGCATCTGAAATGAATAGATATGTTTCAGATAAAAAAGTAAAAACAGCAAATAAAGACTTGAAAAAATATTCAACATCACTGGTCATTTGATAAATGAAAATTAAAACAACACAGATTCCATCTAACTCTAGAAAAAAATAATGAGGAAATCAACCAATAACAAATACTGGAAAGCTTTGGGGAACAAGGAACTCTTCTCCACTGTTGGTGGAAGTATAGATTGGTGAAACCACTGTGGAAATCAGTGTGGAGATTCTTCAAAACACTAAAACTAGGGGTTCCATTTGACCCAGTTATTCTTCTTCTAGGTATCTTTCCAAAGGAGTTAAAAGCATCATACCACAGGGATACATTCATGCCCATGTTTATAGAAGCACAATTTATAATACCTAAATCTTGAAAATAGCCCACATGCCCATAAACAGATGGATATAGAAAATGTGGTATTTTTACACAATGGAGCTCTACTCTGCCAAAAGAAAGATAAACTTGAATCATTTGTGGGAAAATGGATGCACCTCTAAAGCATAATCTTAAATGAAATAAATCGGACACACAATTATTATTTCTCTTTTGTGAGGAGCCCAAAGGAAAAATAAGGGGCTTAATGAAAGATAAATATTGGAAAGTGGGAAGAACATGTTCAAATGGGAATGGAGGGGGCTGGGCATTTAGCTCAGTGGCATAAGCGCCTGCCTGGTAAGTGCAAGGTCATGAGTTTGATTCCCAGCACCAAAAAAAAAAAAAAAAAAACAAATGGGAATGGAACAAGGGATGGAGAGAAGGGAGGGAAGGAAAGAAAAAGGGGAACAAGTGGGAGAAAAAGTGGAAATAAAGCTTGTATAAGTGGAGAGGGGAAGAGAGTTGAAGGAAGGGGAGGAGAATGGGAAAAAAGAATTAAGATATCTTATGCAGAAGTACAAAGTCTCTATGATGAATGTGATCATTATTTATGACAAATATATACTGATGAAAAAACTTTCTGAAATTAGAAATTTAACTCTTGCCGGGCGTGGTGGCTCACGCCTGTAATCCCAGCACTCGGGAGGCTGAGGTGGGAGTTCGAGACCAGCCTGGGCTACAAAGTGAGCTCGAGGCCAGCCTGAACTGCATAGCAAGACCCTGTCTCAAAAAAGACAAAAAAAAAAAAAAAAAAAAAAGAAATTTAACTCTTAGTCAATTTAAGAAATCAATCTTAAACTTTTATACATATAATAATTTATGAAAGAACAGCCAGGCAATGGTGGCTCATATCTATAATCCAAGCACACTGGAAGCTGAATCAGGAGAATTGCTGTAAATTCAAGACCAGCTTGTTGAAGGCCAGCCTGAATTACATAACGAGACCTTGTCTCAAAACAAAAGTATGATAGGCTAAAATATATTTGATAAGAAGAAGCCAAGAACTGGGTGTGATGGTAATATCTGTAATCTCAGCACTCAGGAGTCCAAGGTGGGAGGATTACTACAAGCTTGAGACAAGCCTGAACTATCTAGTGAGACCTAGCTCAAGAAAAAAAAAGAAAAACAAGAAGCCAAGAAAATTTGAAATTATATTTAGTAACTGATGACTTAGATCTTGTTGCAAACTTTATAAACATTTATATTTACTCATTTACTTAACAATCTTTTTTTTTTTTTTTGTCTTTGTGAGACAGGATCTTGCTATGAAGTTCAGTATAGCCTTGGGCTCACTTTGTAGTCCAGGCTGGTCTTGAATTTACAAATGATTCTCCTACCTCAGCCTCCCAAGAACTGGGATTACAGGAGTGTGCCACCATACGTGGCCTTAACAATTATCTTAAACACAAAGCATAACATAATTAACATTTTTAGCTATGTAGTTTTAGACTTATATGGGTCAAGAGAGAAAAGAGAAAAGCTATGAATTTCTAGATAGGGTCTTTATTTTTCCCCTTAATTAGAGAATTAAGTTTGAGGTCTTATCTTTAATTTACATTTGGAAAAAAATCAACCTTTGAATTTCTCCATCTTCAGTCTGGGAACCAGTGCCATATGCAGGCCGCTGCTGGACCAGAACACACAGACCTCAGCCTCTCCTCATGAGTCAGCACCATTTGCAGACTGGGGTAGAGAAAACAAAGCCACACCAGCAAGCAGGCCCAGTCTAGGGGCCAGTGCCATGCACAGGCTACTGCTGAACTGGAACAGACAGGCCCTAGCCCCTTCCAGCATGCGGACTGACAAACAAGAAGTTGTAACCTTCCTAGCCTTCTGCTTTAAGCAACTGGCTTGCTTATCTGGAGAAACACAGGCTGTGATGATACTATGGAGGTGAAATGCAATTGGATTCCTGTGGTGCTTTGGTGTTTTACTAACATTGCAGGTTTATGGCCAGTGTCTGATCATAGGCTAGGAGGATAGTGGTATGCAGTCAGTGTGACATCTAGGGTTGTCTCTTTCTGAGGGTTGCTCCAGAAAAATAATTGCCCATAGACAGGGCAGACAGTTTGCCCTAGGACCCAGAAAGTTTGTGGTAGACAGCTGAGAAGGCAGAAACGGAGCCTTTCCTACAGTCTGGCCCTCATCCTCTCTCCTACCAGCAGGAAAATACAGAGGCCACGCACTTCCCCTCCCTGTTTCCATATAGTGGGACACACTAGGCACTGTCCCAAGGTGCATGAGCCTGTTATGCCCCTGCCTGGGTCACAGGTATTGAGAAATAGTGGTGCAGGGCCTTGGGGTTTGTTTCTATAAAGTAGGAGGCAGCGCCGTGTGCTGAGGATAGGGTAGAAAGGAGTCAAGGAAGAGGAGGGAAAGAACAAAAGCCACCAGAGCCTCACCGCATGGTCTACTGTGTTGACAGTGGACAGGGCAGCCATGTCCTGCACAGTGGGGTGTCCCAGCATTGAGGTGGCCCTGGGAAGGGCAACTGGATATTGTGCATCAGGCCGAAGACTCTGAACTGGATTGGGAAGCAAGTGATGGCATTTGCACTGATAAATTCAAGATTAGTCCAGGAAAGAGTGAGATCCATCTTGAAAAGAAAGAAAGAGGAAAGGAGAGAAAGAGAAGAGAAAAAAGAAAAAAAAAAAAAAAAAAACAAAGAAAAGTTTGGGTGTGGTGGTGAACAGGTGTAGGCTAATGCTACAGACCTTAATGCTCGGTAGGCTAAAACAGGAGAATCACAAGTTCAAGCCCAGCCTGGGTGATTTAGCAACTTAGTGAAAGCTTGTCAGGGCTGCAGCCAGGGGTGGTGGCTCATGCCTGTAACCCCAGCACTCAGGAGGCTGAGGCAGGAAGATCGTTGGAAGTTTGAGACCAGCCTGAACTACAAAGTGAGCTCAAGGCCAGCCTGAACTGCATAGAGACCAAATGTCCAAAAAAACAAAAAAGACTGTGAGTGTAGCCCTGTGTGAGGGCCCTGGGTTCAATCCCCAGTACAAAAAGGTAGAGGAAAAAAAGGGAAAGGAAAGGAGGGGAGGAAGGAAAATGGAAAGAGAAAAGGGGTGATCAAAGGTAGAGAGGAGGTCATAGTATGTGCTGGGAGCCCAGGTGGTAGATGGCAGGGCCCAAGGACAGGCAGACCCTAGACCACAACACCTCAGAGGTGGAGTTGTCCTGACAGCTGTGGTACCCAATGCAGGCACATTCATTCATTCAAAGTGAACACACTCAGAAACAAGGAGGACCAACTGGGATGTCAGACAGACCAGTAGGACACCTACACAGCAAACAAGCCTTGGGGAACATGGAGGGACCAGAAGACAGGAAGACCAGCAAGGAGGAGAAAGAGTGGGGGATCTGCATGGTGCAGAGTAAGCAGAGGCAAGTTTCTACAAATGAAAGAAGAAATAAGAAAGTCTGCAGTGGCCCTGAGAGCCCATGTGGTGCTGACCTTCCTGGTAGCAGGAGCAGTCCGTCCAATTCTCTTGGTGGCTGTCATCCTGTCTTCACTTGTGAGCCAGCAGGGGGAGGCAGATGGGGCAGAAGCATGGCAGGATGGAGGCTCAGGAAGAGGCTCACCAACCCTTGGGTTGGGGTGAAGGCTGGCAGGAACAACGAATTTGGGGCCATACCAACTTTAGGGCCTGTTTGTGCCCTACGTGGTGGGGGCACCAAGGCCAGATGTCACTTGTGGCCTGGAGCTCTGCTTCCAACCCTGTGTGGAGCAGGGAGGGGTGCCAGGGCACTTCTTCTCCAGAGGAGGACGCTTCCTATTTTCATGCCTTTGTCTGAAGTTAGTATTGCTTGGGACTCTTTTCTGAGAAGAGAAACTATTGCCCAAGGACAGAAGAGACCAATTAAGACACAGGGGAACCCCAGCTGGGGCAGGCTGGATCCCATTGAGGCCTCTGGCAGGAGCTACGCTGCTCCATTCAATCTACCACAATCTGGCTCTCCTGTGCCCTCTTCTCCACATGACCACTTTATCCATCAAGACCTCCACCCTGATACTTAGGCTCCTTAAGGGTCACCTGAACAGCCAGGAAGCTGTGAAGCTATCAACTGGTATGGGGGAGGGGGAATCTTTACTTACTTACTTAATTTTGTTTATTTTGAATTGCACTATGTAGTTCAGGCCGGCCTGAAACTCTTGGTCCTCCTGCCTCAGCCTCTCAAGCACTAGGATTACAGATGTGCACCACTATACCTGTCATGAAAGATTTTAAAAATAAAAAAGTCAGGCTGGGGATTTAGCACAACAGCACAAACACTTGCCGGGCAAATGCAAGGTTGTGAGTCTGACCCTATACAAAAAAAAAAAAAAAAAAGACATAAAAATAACAAAGTAGGATGCATTGGTACATGCCTGTAGACTCAGAATTCTGGAGTCTGAGCCAAAAAGATCAAAAGTTGGTGGCCTGTCTGGGCTAAATAGTGAGTCCCCATCTCAAAAAAAAAAAAAAAAAAACATGCATGATGGCACATGCTTATAATCCAGCCTACCATATAGGCTGAGCCAAGACGATCACAAGTTCAAGGCCAGCCTGGACAACTGAGACAGACCCTCTCTCAAACCAAAAATAAAAAGTGGACTAGGGATATAGATCAGTATAAGACCCTGGATTTAACCCCCACAGAAACAAAACAAAAATAACACCTGAAAGGCCCATTCCAGGGGAGGGCTCTGCCCTCCCTATTTTGGTCAGGTCAGAAACCTGATTGCCTGCAGGGTCTAGAACCAGGTCTTCAGGCTCTTTTTGGTCTCTCTTGCCATACAGTCTCCCTCAAGCAAGGAACCTTGGACCCCAGAGCTCCAGAAAAACGAGCCAAGATGGAGCCACAGTTACCCTGGTTTCCTTTGACCCTCACAGTCAACTCTCAAGTCCTGGGGTGTAGATACAAGAAAGTGCCACATGGTGGAGAAGGAATTTTGCTGATGAACTTGGGATTCAGTTTGAAATGAAACAAAATTATCCCCCTCCCTCTCTAAACTAAATCTCAGCTACCAGACCAGGCTGATGGAACCAGAAAGTGAAGAGGGTCATGCTAGACACGGAGACGCCCCAGTATCTTCAGGGCACGACTCCCAGCTCCAATACAGGCACAGTCGAGGGTGTGGGGCAGCCTCTGCTGGACAGGCTGGCTATGATCAAGGTGCCCAGGCTCAGGAGGGAGTTTAGGAGAGCAAAGAAGAGGGATGCCCAGTTCAAGGTTCCTAAAATGTCCCCCTTATAGGTATTCACGGGCATGTATGTCTCATCTCAAAAAAAAAAAAAAAAATTCCTGGAATATTTACCTGGTATATTCCCTACACACACATATACACGCATCGACATACATTAGGGACATGTAGCCTGGGTCGGAACAGTGGCCTCTCAAGGTCCTAAGCCTTCCGCTGGACACAAGTCCAAGGCTCTGCCTCAGCCCCACCCAGGTTTCCTCTCCCTCTGAAGTTCAGACCAGGGGTGTAGAGGGGAGGGAGGCGCTGTCCCCACAGCTCCAGTTCCCTACCTCCCCCGGATCCACCTACTCAATTCCTTTAATGAGGCAGCTTCTGATTTTACGTTTACCACCAGCCTTAAATACCAGAAAAGAGACAAAGTACACACTTCTCAGAAATTGGAATTTTATAAAAAGGCATTTTTCTTTTATATCCATAAAATGATATAATTTTTGCAAGTATAGAAATGTGTCATAAATTATACAGAATGTTCCTTAATTACAGCTCAACGCAACTTAGTACTTTCCTCCCTCCCTAAAAAATGAGAGAGAACCAAAAAAATAATATATATATAACTGTATATATATATATATTTATATTTATATAATATAGACAAAACAAATATGAAAAAAATCATTTCCTCTTTGGTATAAAAATCAGACTCTCACCTTGAGAGACACACAGACAGACATGATACTGTTTGTAAACTGTGGCCAAAAGCGGGTTTCCCTGCCAAGACTTTCTTGTCCCCCGCAACCTGCCCATGCCAGCCGGACCCCCTGTGCCACTCCAGCTCCCCTGGGGCCCTGCCTCTCCCACTGCCCAGTGAAGGTCCCTGCACCAAGTACCAGCTCTCCTACCCCAACTACCAAAGAAGAGGAAAGGGTTCTTCCAGGCTGATTAGGTAGCAGCTAGGTTGGGATGTGGGTGACAGGACAAGCTGGGGCCAGCTCTGAGGGAGCCCCATTCTGACCAAGGCGGGCCCTGAGCAGTCTCCTGGCCTAGACCCAGTTCTTCTCTCCTCAACTTGGGACAAGGACCTTGCCGGCTCCTCCCAGGTGCTGGGCCCCAAGGGTGGGACCTCCTCCACGGGGAGCAGCCAGCAGAGCAGCAGCTTCCCTCAGTCCCCCACCAGGCTCAGCTTCCTGTCCCACTCCTCCACCTCAGGGTCTTGGGATGTAGTACAAGAAAGTGCCACATGAAAGGGAAAGGGAATTTGCTAATGAACTTGGGACTCAGTTCAAAATAAAAGAAAATTACCTCCCCCACTAATCCCATACTTGGATTTCACTCACTGAGAAAGGCTCCAGCCCAGTGCAACAGGACTTATGGAATCCAGGAACTGCTGGGAAAAGGAAACACTCCTCCTTCAAGGTGAGGGTGAGGACCAAAGCTTCCGGTCTCCTCTCCCCCCACCCTTGAGCTGACAGCACCTCCCTTGCTGGTAACCCCTCTGTCCCATGAGGGAACCATGCCCCCAGGTAGGGCTCCCAGGGGATGCCAGTCTCCTTTTTCCAGGAAAGGTAAGATGTCAACCTAACAGAAAAGTCACATAAAGTTCTCCTCCATCTGTCAAATTACAAGAGAAGAGAAGAGAAGAGAAGAGAAGAGAAGAGAAGAGAAGAGAAGAGAAGAGGATACAAATACAAATCAAGGAGACAGACGCAGTATGAGGGGCCTGAGGCCCCAGCAGGTCTCTCTGGCTTTCCAGCATGATACATTCGTGTGTAATTGAGGAACAGAGGCTCAAGGGCCCCTCTAGGGAATGGGAGTAAAAAAATAAGGAGATTACAGTCTCCCTGTGGGTTCCCCGGCAAGGCAGGGGCAGACGCAATCTCTCACAGTTTTCCTCGTTTTCGGTTCCACAGCTAGTCCCCACGGGGCTGCGCCCCCACATCTGAGCCCCTGTCCTACCCAGTCCACTCCTTCACCTCCCCCACAGCAGGGCCAGCAGGACAGAGCTCCCTGCAGGCTGGGCAGGCAAGGAGTGCGGGTGGCAGTTCAGAGAGGCTGTACCCCAGGGCCCCACAGCCTGTGTGCTGTGCCACTGACACAGGGCGTCCCAGCCAGGTCTTCACCCCTTCAGGGGCTTCTCAGCCACACCACCAGGGCTGCTGGCACTGTCACTCTTCTTCCTGCGCAGGCTCTCAATCCAGCTGGAGCTGGAGCGCGTGGTGAAGCTGGAGAGTGCCAGGGAGCTGAGCCGCATGTTCTTGCCGGACATGATAAGCTCCCCGAAGCCCTCCTGGTGGGAGAAGGCGTAGCCCGAACGCCGGGACCCAGTGCGGCCCACCCGGCGCATGCAGCGGTGCTGAGCTTTCTGCTTCTTCCTCACCAGCTGGGTGTAGCGGACCTGGGGTTTGTTGTGGAAGGGGACACCATCAGTGTCACAGAGTCAGCCATTGCCACAAAGAAGACCCAGATACGACCACCAACAACACCCTGAGCAGTTGTGATATAGCCCAGAAATAGCCATGGGACAGCTCAAAATAGAGCCTCTTCTATCAGTCTTGGTCCCCAGGGTGGACAGCCCAAGCCCTCACCGTGTCAGAGAGATCTGGCTTCAGGTTGAGCCTGAGGAACCGGAAGGCAACCACAGGCATGATGCAGACGACTGTGGTGAGTACAATGGTGAGCCACACTGTGGGCTGGGCCAGCGTGTTCTGGGCATTCCCTGGGGGTAAACAGAAGCTGGTAGGAATTCCCAAGTGGCCAGGGCAGCAGCTCCCTGACTTCCTGAATTCCATCCAACTTCCCCAAGCTCAAAACCTAAGACAGCTCTGGCTTCCCTCTTCTCCTGGCAGACTCTGAAACATTTCACATCTAAATCTGTCTCTGGTCCAAAACTCTCTCCCATAGCACACAGCACCTTCCTTAACCCCCTTAGTTGACATCTCTGTTGAGTGTCCAGCAAGTATCAAGCTCCCTGTAGACCAAAGAAAGCTACTGTCTCCCCACCCCACATCTGTCCCATGCCTTTCCTAATTTAGGAAGCACTACCTACCACTGACCATGCTCCCACTAAACCTCACACTCTCATCTGACGCACTGGCTTCATTTTCACAATACCTAGAGTATCCCACTGCATTTCACCGCATTCCAAGCCATCCTAACTCCTATCTGGGTCTCTCAGTAGCACCCTAACTGGTCTCCTCTCCATTCCCACCTCTGCTCCCATAATTGTTTATTTTCTGGCTGTGCTGTGATGGGAGCCCAGGGCCACACTTATGTTAGGCAAGCCCTCTACCACTAAGCATCACATCTTGTCTGTTTTTCACAGGAAGACCAGTTCTAGATATTCTATCTTTTTACCTGCAAATCACCTGTCTCATACACAAACCCAGGGGGAAGCAATGTATCTGTTGTTAGTGCTGCCTCCCCAGCACCCACAATGGGTAACACACAGTAGGCGCTGACAGGACACCTATCAGCAAACACCAAGGCCTACAGGAGCTGCCTTTGCTTCCTCCTCCCCAGCCAGCCCCTCTCTGCCACCTGGATGGCTGCCTGGTACTGGTTCTGAACAGCCTCACACTCAGCACAGCAGCTTCCCCACTGACCATTCTGGCAACTTTCACCTTTCTAAAGCAATCTTTCCATGCCCTTTGCCCCTCTTCCCCTGAATAAATGACTTCTAATAAGCCCGAACCAAACCTGGCAGACTGGCATTCTGAGTCCATGAAAGCTGCCTTCCCAGCACCTCTCTGCGGCTCCAGGGGAGCTTTTCTCAACTACCTGGAGCACTGCCCCCAGAACCAGTAGCCTCTTCACATTCCTGGCCCTTCTCGACTACCCTTGGCTACCCCACTGGCAGTGTCTCTGCCAACCACAAAGCCACCCTGACCCACCACAGCCTCACCACCTTCCCAGATAAAGAGGATCTGCAGGAGCAAATGTGGCCTGGTCAGCTACACTTTGACACAGCATAGTACAGTGCAGCACTCCTGGCACATAAGAAGTGCCGCTAAGCACTCGTGACCTGCGCACTGGTTGACCACCCTGCTAGAATATCTGCAACTCCTCACTCATTCATAAAAAAGCTACAGGCCCTCACCCACAAACCGGAACTGGTTCGGAAACATGTCAAAGAGCCCGTTGCTGTGCATGGCAAAGAGGATGGCAAAGTAAACTGCGAGGCTGCCCCAGATGAAGAAGTGGTTGATGGCTGTCCAGTAGCCTGTATCCAGCCCGATCTGCAGAGAGTAGTGGCTGTCACAGAAGGCGTTTCCAACCACCCCTCCAGAAGCAGGCCCATAATATACCCTCTAGCAGTCAGTTCCAGGACCACCTCCTACCTGCACACTGACCACGATAACCAGTGACGTGGCCACAGTGACAGCAAAGGACTGATAGTCAGCCAGCTGGGTGCCATCATCCCGGGTAGCCTCTGAGAACACTCCGTAGGGGATAAAGAACATAAGCACAGATGTGTAGATGCCCTGGGCGATACAGATGAAGAACTCTCGCTTGTTGAAGAGGAGATTCAGCTGACCTGGCTCATACAGCTTAGGGTACTCCATGCTCCGCTGCTCCGGGACATCCTATGTGGGGATGCCACACAGCAAGGAGGTCTCAGGGCAGTCAAGGGCAAATCCTGGCCCTGGTTGACAGCAGCTCCCAGACAGTCTTTATCCAACAACCCAGGGGAGTTACAGGTCAGCTGCAGCCTCCCCACAGCCCAATCTGAGGCACTGCCCCTGCAGTGCTATGGGTAGCCACACACGCCCCTCTAACAGAGTAACACACTGTCACAGTAGTGTTCCTCCCATCTTGCCTGAGAACCAAACTCCTCCATACCTGATCAAAGACCCCCATAGCCAGGACTGGAAGGGAGGTATACACAATGTTATAGAGGGTGATAAAATACTGGTCATACACGGTCTGGAAGAGAATAGGGATGACAGAGTGAGTACTTCGCCTTTCTTGCCTGCAAATCAATCCGAGGAGGACACTGAGTGACACCGAAGGAGCTCTACGAGATTTTCTCAAGCTTCTCTCAACTCTTTCAACAAACATTTCTTTTAATGCAAACACCAGATAACAGGATTGGGCAATAAAGAGAACAGATACGATTTCTGCCCTTAGGGAGCTCACACAGAACACATCACAAAAAATGGGGGTGCTCAATACCTGGGCCGAGAAGCCGCAGAAGAAGCCAAACCAGAAGTGGACCATGGTGAAAGCAAAGTTCTTGTAGAAGAAATAGCAGAGGAACTTGCACATGCGCAGGTAGGACCAGCGCCCGTGCACCAGCAACAGGCGCTGTAGGAACTTGAACTGGGAGAAGGAGTAATCGGAGGCCAGGACAGCCTGGATCCCTTCCTGCCCGCTGATGCCCACACCAATATGAGCCGCTGAGAGACAAGAGATGACGGGAAAGTGAAAACAGCCACCCACCACAGATCTACCAAATGACACCCCTCCCCCCGCCTTCTTGGCCCAAAACCTCAGTGAGCACCATTTGCGCCTGTCCACCCACCCACAATCCTGCACTGGCCACACTCACTTTTGATCATGCTGACGTCATTGGCCCCATCCCCAATGGCAAGTGTCACAGCCTTCTTGTATTTCTTCACTAATTCCACCACCTGCGCCTTCTGCAAGGGAGTCACCCGGCAGCAGATGACAGCTTTGCAGGCACAGGCTGTTTCCAGAAACTCCAGCTCCATATCTGCCTCCAGTGCATGAGCCTGGAACACAGGGAGATCTAAGAGAGGCACATCTGGCCCCAAAGTAGCCTGGAGCCTCAGTTCCTCCCTGTGCCTTGATGACCACAGTGCCCTCTATAGGAAAGACGAATGAAAACAAGGTAAGACATAAAGCTGTACTGAGACAAATGCTCTCATGTCACCAGACTAAGCATGGTGACACTTACCAGGCTGTGACCATTGATGACAAGAGCATATTCCCCAGCAACAGCGTCTAGGACAGAAGCCAGCCTGGAAGATGACAGTTTCTCCTGATAGGAGCAACCATTGCCTACAGCACGGGAGGAGTCCATCATCTTTTCCCGAGCTTTCCTGTGAAGGTAAAGTGAAATGGTGCTGTCTTCCAAGCCAGAGCTGGAAATCTGGATCCCAGCTTACCCAACCTCAGGGCGCATCATAGAGCACCTGCCTCCCTCAGGCTTTGTTTACCTGAGTTCCTCTCGCACCTCCAAAACAGTGTGGCCGGTGACTATGAACACCTCTGTCATGTCATCTGTCAACATCTTGCAGGAGTAGCCAATGTTCACAGCCGTCTCTACCAAGAGAAAATGCAAGAACTATGGCAGGCACCTGGCAAGGTCCACATGCTCCTCTGCCTGGTGGCTATGGCTCCATGCAAGGGCAAAGCGGGATTACTCTCCAGCACAGTTCTCTCTGCCTTGCTGCCTTCTCACCTTGCTTATCTCCAGTTAGCACCCAAATCTTGATGTTGGCCAGTGTGAGGAGGGCGATGGTCTCTGGTACCCCTTGCTGAAGTTTGTCCTCAATGGCTGTTGCACCCAACAGCTGAAAATTCCACAAAGGCATTTTCCTGGCACAAGAGCAGCAGGCACAAACCCTTCTTGCCCACTGCAGCCAGCCCTGAGCTCTTACCATCATGTCGCTCTCAACTTCCTCGTAGATGCTGGCCAGCCTATCCTCCCGGTTGTCCTGGGCCAGGCTTGCCTGCAGTCGTCTCTCAGCCCACTCCTCGTAATAGTCATCGTCTAGATCCTTATAGGCCAGGACCAGGGTCCTCAGCCCTTCCCCTGCATATTCCTGGAGGCAGAGTTGGAAAGTCACACCCCAGTATGTCTAAGGAGCTAATAATGCATGGCACAAAATCTTCTAAGTATTCTAAACATAAACACACAAACACAAGTAAGCTGCCTGTGGTACTGCATGCCAGCAATCCCAGTACTGTGCGAGGCTGAGGCAAGAGGATCACAGGTTTGAGCGCAGCTTAGGCAACCAAATGCCTTAATAAAACCCTGACTCAAAATTTAAAAAGGGTTGGCATGTAGTTCAGTGGGGAGGCCCTGCATTTAATCCCCAGTGACACATACAAAAGAAGGTGACTCTGGGAGAGGATGGCCTTAATTTGTTTGATTGTAGTAATCATTTTATTACATATATAAATATTAAAATATTCTGCCAGATACCTTAAATATATTTAATAAGACAACATGAAAAACACAAAAAAGCAAGTCATAGTCATATCATGTACAGATACAAATTTCATATAATGAATGTGACACTATGTATACCTAAAATGTATCAATAAACTTAATTAACTAAGTAAAGAAAGGCCCCTCTGAGTGCTGCAACAACAAGAGCAGCAGCCCCAGCCCACCTCCTTCCTCACACCTACATTCAGGTGGTCCATGGTGGCGCTGAGCAGTTCGTGGGTGGATTGGTGGAGTCTGTCAAGCAGGAGAGTGTCGGCTCCTTTGCAGTACAGTCGGATTTTCCCCTCTGGGTTCCGCACTATGAATGAGAAAGAAGTGCGGGCAAAAACCCACAACCTAGATATACCGGGATATCTCACCCATCCCAGGCATGCGTGCTACCCCAAGCCCCCCAGTGTCCCCAGTCCTGGGCTCACCTATGACTGACATGCGTTTGCGGATGTTATTGAAGTCCAGGATGGCCAGTAGCTGGTAGGTGATGGCTATGCCCATCTCGTGGACGGTGATTGTCTTAGGGGTACGAGAGCGGAACACAAAACCAAAGTTTCTGGCTGCAGTAACCAGGGCGCCCTCATCTGGGGACTGGGCTTTGTAGTACAGCTCTCCTAGGTGGAAAGGAAGAAGGTACATAGTGGAAATGGCCATGAGCTTGACCATACCCCTGCCCAGGAATGCGGGTCCAGCAGCACCACGAGCAGAGCCAAGAATATAAACCAGGCTAGGACACAGCCAAGCGGGTTCAGGCTTACCTTCGTTCTTTTCTTCTGACATTACAGTGTGACACAGAGAAAGGAGGCGGAAGAACTCATGTGTGTGGGGGTCCCCCATCTTGACAGCCTCCAAGAGACTGGGGTCCCAAAACAAGAACTTCTTGTCAGCCAGAGGATTAAAGGAGAAATCAATGGGTTCAGGCCTCTGGAACAGGTGAGAAAGCTCTCAGGAAAGGCTGAGCTATTCGGTTACATCCCAGAAGAGAGGCTGCCCCTGCTCACAGTGCTCAGCAGGACAGCCAAGACCCTGGGCACTGCAGACCTCAAACTCCTGCCCAGCCACCTGTTCTTTAAAGCATGCATCGCTCCAGGAAGCTTCCATTTCCTGCCCAGACAGCATATCACTCCCAACTATGTTGACTGCTACTGGTCAAGTGCTTGACCAGAGGATACCATAACTTTTTTGTTCTTTTGTTTTTCGAGACAGTATCTCACTCTGTAGTTCAAACTGGCCTCAAATTTGCAACAATATTCCTGCCTTGGTCTCTTGAGTGCTGGGATTAAAGGCATGCAACACTATGCCTGGTTCAGCATAGAAAAATTGTAGAGACTGAATCTTACCTCTCCCAACTCAGCTTTGTGTCCCAGGACATCAAACACGTCACCTGCACAGCCAGGACAGAGGAGAGGCAACATCAGAGCTGGAGTTCTCTAGATTGTGGGGGAAATCCTCCAATACAGAACCCCAGAGGCCCTCGGAATGCTCAGCCCTAACCTACCAAGCAAATGACACCCAGACTTGTATTGCTGACTCAAGGGACAGGAAGCAGCAGGTACCCTGGATTCCAGAACCCAGGATCCTGACTGTAGGAGCCCTACCCCAACACCTCCCAGAAGCTTGCCCCTTGGGGCAGACTCAGTTCTTGACCTCCATCTCTAGAGGTCCCAGACTCCTCTAGACCCAGCACACTCTAGGTCTACACAGACAAAGCCTCACACACTGTGAGTTCAGTTAGTACAGAAAGCAGGGCTCACACCTCTGTGAAGATCAGCCCCGCACAGCCAGCCAAGCCATCCCAGCAGCCACAGGCCACTGCAACTGGGAGACCACAATCACATTCCAGAGACTCACAAGGTCCCTGAGCAGCAACATGGGGAGAGTTTAGCACACCAGCAGGCCAGCCAAGGTCCACCCTGGCCAGGATGCCCAGAGGCCAGGGTCTGGGGCTTCACTTCAAACAGGCAAGGAGCTCCCCGGTGCCTGGAGCTGAGACCAGGGCGAGGGCTTCAGAGGAGAACAAAGCAAGATTCTCAGTCTTTACTGCCTGGCGTAAGAACAGAACAGATCCTTTCCCAACCCTCCGGATCCAAATGGAGGGAAGTAAAACTCAACATCAAGACAACTGTGCAAGCCCTAGCCCTAGGCAGCACTGCCCTACCATAGCTGTGGCCATTGATGGAACACTTGTTGAAGACCATGATGTTCTGGGTGAGGGTGCCGGTCTTGTCAGAGAAGATATACTCCACTTGACCCAGCTCCTCGTTCAGGGTAGTGGTGCGGGCCTCTGCGGGAGTGCGCTTCTTCATGCAGAACATCTTCTTGTCCCAGTTAATGAAGTAGCTGTGGCCCAGGCGGATGACCTCCACACTGCACAGGGGACAGGAGGTAAGGCTGGGGCAGGAAGGGGAGAAGCCGCCCCACCCACATGAGCTGTAGCTTCAGGCCCTCCACCTGGGGAGAACATGGAAAAGACATGTGGGTACAGGAACCTGGGGGGGAAGGACATCTGGGCATGGGAACCATGTGCGGCTGGCAAAGGATCTCCCTAACCCGACCCTCTAGACCTCTCCAGACACAAGGTGCACAGGGCCTGGGCAGGCAGGACTGACAGCACAGCAGAGGAGGAAGAGGAACTGTGGACAAGGCACTTGACCAGTTCTTACCTCAGGACTAATAATACAGAAACCATGCAGAGAAAAACAAGAGCAAGTGCACAAGAAAGGGAGGGAGAAAAAGAGAGAAATAATGAGGGTTGCTGTGCATGCTGCAGCAACACAGATGCCACCTCAGGGGCTACGCTGGGAGGCAGACACTAAGATGGCTGTACAGCTGCTTGCCCCCACTGCCCCCACTCAGGAGGGAGGGGGCCTCAAGAATACAGGGCTATTCAACTCCAGCCTAAGCAAAAAAAAAAAAAAAAAAACAATACGGGGCTAATCCCAAGTGACAATGGCAGAGTGCTGCCAACATCTCCTATTCTCCTTTTTGCTAACTGTTACCTTAGGGATGGGGATATGAGTGTTTGCACAAAGGGACTTTGGATTCCGTACAACCAAGTAACGCCTGTGTCTAGAACCCTATTTCAGACCCAACTGAGGTGCCTATTACCAAGCAGAAAAAGAAAGCTGGAAATGCCACCACTGCCCTTTCCTCCTGCAGCTGACCAGCCTCCTGCCATCCCAGGGTTCCCTACATACACCAGCACCTGATGAGCCTTACAAAGTAAACTCCCTGAGGCAGCGACCAATAGCTTTGAGTCACCCAAGTTACAAAACAGGGATAGCGAAAGTCAAAAATGGGGGCCCGGCATTTTGACGTAAGTAGGTGCACTTGCAATGATGACAAAAACACTGCCACCTAATATTTATTAGTAATTCAGACAAGACTGGGTATGTTCAGGGTGGTATGGCCATAGATATTTGTATAGTAATTCAATTCCTAAAATGTATTTTCTAATTTCCCATCTTCTATTAAGACATCCCTCAGTAAAGGACGAAACAGGTCTCGCAGCTCTCACTTATATAGGAAAGCAGAAGTCACAGGAGGCACCAACTGCTGAGAGACGTGCCTGGGTCGCATGGCTAGTGAACGAGAGGCAGGACTGCCCTCCTCTTTGTCTTCTGGAAAAGCTTAACTGTGTCTTCATGGTACAGAAGTACTTTACCTTCCACTCATCATGAGCACTAGGGTCTGGGACCAGTAGAAACAGCTGAGGACTATTTGGGGATCTCTATCAACTACAAGTAGAAGACAGGAGGAGTACTGAGCAGCTCCTTAAACGTCACAGGACTCCTTACCTCAGATGCAAGGCACCAGCAGAAAAGAAAGCTTCCCTCCTCGAAATTCTCCCTTCCTCCTCTCATGTCCCTCCTCTGGCTCCCTCCCATCAAGGTCTGCTCATCTCAGACCTCCTAGATGCCCTCTGTACATGCTGCACAACACTGTCAACCAACACATCCCAGAACACCCTTTTTTTTTTTTTGAGACAGGGTCTTGCTATGAAGTCCAGGCTGGACTTGAACTTGTGATGATCCTCTTGTCTCAGCCTCTTACATTCTGGGATTACAGGCATGTATCACCATGCCTGGCTCGATTTACAAAAACAAAACAAAAAAAACCACAACCTTTAGTGGTTTGCCAAGCACAAGGCCCAAAGGCAAAGACATCAGACTCCAACATCAGAGGTGGCTTCTGTTTCCAGATCTCCTTTCCACGGTTCCTTACTCACACTCCAGGCCCCTAACCGTTCTGGAAGGCACTGCCAGTTCTGGCTCCCTTGCCTTTGTTTCTGGGGTTCTCTTCCTGCTGTCCCTTCCAGCTATCTTAGCCCGCCCCAGTGCAACTCCTCTGAGATGTCCTCTGCCTATCTGCCTGGGGAAGAAGGTGCTCTCAGCCTCACATGCTTGGTGCCTCCCACTTGGAATCTCAGAGCCTGGCAGTGCTTTGGTCTCCCCATCAGTCTGCTGCTTCTGAAGGTAAACGCAATCTGACACATTCCTGCTTTACACAAAACACTCTATCTAGGTAGGATGACTTCTACCTTCTTCCTACTTTGCTTTATTTACATTGTGCTGAGACTTTTCTTCCACTATCAGTCTTTAGCTCCTAGTGGGAAGGAAATCCATTCCTGGTTCATCTTTGCATATGCCATGGCACCTCTACGATTCTTGGCACATGGAAGGCATGCAATATATATGTACTGAATAAATCACTACAGTGGTTGTTCTAATATAGTCCCAAGTGCCAGGAAACTGCGGTAAAATTTTGCTCTGTACAAAAAGGTAAAGAGATAACAAAAACTGTTCACGGTACATGAAAAAGAAGGCTCTATATTCCTTCTCAAGGGTTTCACCTTCACAGAAAATTTGCCAAATCCACCCTATAGGAGACCACAGATGAGAGAAAGCACATACCTGACATACAGTGAGATGGGCACGACGGTGTTGAGAATGATGATGTAGGACCAGAAGGAAAGGAAGCCGGAGAAAAAGGCACTGTCAACTGCCTCGTCCCAGGGCAGGTAGACCTGGAAGCGTGTTCCAACCTCATGCTCCCAGATGGCATTGCCAATGGCTAGGATCACCCCCATGCAGACCAGGAATCCAAAAATCTATGAAAGAATGAGAATCTGAGTGTAGGCAGAGACAGGGAAACTCTCAAAAGCAAGCGCATCACTGAGGACAGTCACTTTTCATACCTGAGCCCTTCAAAACTCAGGCATCTTTAAACCAGCAGCATGCCTTACTAAAAAGAGCTCAGGACCGGTGATCAGACCTTGTGATGAGGTCTTATCAGCCATAGGTGGTCACTTGGCCTTCTCTTTGAACACCTTCACATCTGTATGCTGGGGAAGTTAAAACAGCAAAGCAGCTCCCACACTGGAACACTCAGGAGTCTCAAAGGTGGGAAGAGTCGGGGTAAGCATTCAATATACCAAAAACACTCATGAAAAACAGCTAGCAAATATCTTGTGTTGCTGTAATGTCTTTATTTTACACACAGTGCCATTTTTTATTACTTGGGAAACAAACTATTTTCATGAACAGTGATTTTTTTTTTTCAGTACTAGTGATTGAACTGAGGCCTTTAATATGCACTAAATCCTCAGCCATTTTTTAAAATTTTGAAATAGTATCTTGCTAAGTCAAGAGAGCCTTCATCCAGGCAGGGCTCAAATCTGCCATCCTCCTGCCTCAGCCCTCCCCATTGCTTGGATTACAGGCATATGCTACCATACTCTACTCTGAAGAAAGCTCTTTTTTCAAAGATCTTTTAGGTATACAGTACGATCATATTCATCATAGAACACTTGTACCTTTTCATGATATAACTTTTTTTCCCCCTCATTTTTACCCTTCTTTCAACCCTTCTTCCCCTCCTTGATGAAGAAGGATCTTAAGAAAGTTTTGGACATTTAAAGAAAATAATCAAAACCACTACATGGCTTTTTACATTTTGTTTCAAAGCTGCCTCCACTGTTGAGGCTTTGAAACAGGAATCATCCTGGTGCTCGAAGACAACCAACAGGCAGGGTGAGCCTTTGTGTGTCAGACTTAATCATCCCCTCTCAGAATGGGTTTTGGTGTTTTTTTTTTTTTTTTTTTTTAATGAAAAACGCTTTCACACTATGTATCATTACCTTCAAAACACTCAATGTAAGACATAAACCAAAAAGATTCTACAAAAAAAGAAACATAACACAAACTTTCTTTTCAACAAACTAAGATAAACTATTAGTATAAATGAAATAAATTAGTATATACATTGAAATATTTTTAAAACAACAAAACATGCAGTTTGGGGAATCAGGCTGGGTTTCTGTGACCTCTTTACAACCTGGACAGAGGCTGTCTAAACAGAGGCTGGGCCCAGCTTTTGCAAGCTGGCATGCAAGGGGTAGGCGGTAGGCAGGAGGGGCAAGATAACTATGCGAGTCCAACTAGGAGCTCAGATTTCTAGCTCAATAAGAGAAGGATTCAGGAATTGCCAAAAATAAAGAGAGACTTTTCCTCCGAGACCCTCCATCCTTAGAAGTTGGGGGAAAGAAGTCTGCTACCCAGCTTCTAAATGGAAATTTTTCTCTTAATTGCCTCTTCATCCTATGAAGGCCTCCTTGTCCCTGGCAGAAGCAAACATAAGGTCACATGCTGTACTGGGCCATCATCATAACCGGGAGACAGAGAAGGGATGACTTGTTTCAACTTTAAATTGTTGATTTATGCACGTTCCTAAAGTTTTTTAAAATAACATCTTTCCAGCCTAAAGGAGATTGAAATAAACACTGCCTTTGAGTAGCTGGTCTATGGGTGGTTTTACAGCCAAACCCAAAGCCTGATGACCTGGGAAAGGCAATTGAAGGAAAGAGAACCACCCAGGGAGACTCAGAAGGGCAGAGGTGGGGAAACAGAGGGGAAGCTTACCCAGAGCACCAGTGTATTCATTAGCCTATCAATACTTGTTCTCTTGAACTTTGTCCTGCCGCTGTTCTGCATCAGCTTAGTATCAGGACCTAGAATAAAATGTAAAATCAGATGACAAATCTGCCTCTAGATTTGTGCACTGATCCCCAGGCAGCAGGACCACAGTGGGAATCGAGTCACTAGATGAGAAGTCTGTATGCAGGGCGGGAGGTTTCTAACCTACACATTTTCCCAGGCTACGCAGCTCCAGCCCACACTCCCATGGAAGGCCTGAATCACCAACTCTTACTCTTCTTTCTGTAAATGCTGGGAGGCTCACCTGCAAAGATGACCAGCCCGAAGCACCACTCCGTGTTTCGAAGCACACAGCCCCGCAGCAGCATGTTCTGGTTGCTAAGGGAGAACTTGTTTTCCTTCCAGTAGAGGGTTCCACTAAACTTGTCCAGCTTGTTATTGGGGGGTTCACAGATCACTTCACCTGAATGGCAGACAGGAGTGCCACTACTCAAGGTCCAGCCTACAGCCCAACCACAAAACAGTAAAACAGAAAAAGCAGCCAACAGAGAGGGTGTAAGAGTACAGGCACTGCTGGCGGCAATGTGAGCTGATGCAACTTCTTAGGACAAGAATAAGGTACTGTGAATTTATATTAAGAGCACACAAACACAGCCCCCAAAAAATGCCAGGTGTGGTGGTACATGCCTGAAATCCTAGCACTTGGGAGACTAAGGCAAAAAGATTTCTGTGAGTTCAAGGCCAGCCTGGGCCACATAGTGAGATCCTGTCTCAAAAACAAAAAACAAAAAAAAAGTCGGGCACAGTGCACAGTGATACACACCTGTAATCCCAGCCCTCAGGAGGCTGGCAGGAGGATTGCCATGACTAGCCTGGGCTATATACTGAGTTCAAGGCCAGCAAGAAATACAGAGCAAGAGCCTGTCTCAAAAAAAAAAGTACACCCATTTTTGGACCCCCTATTGGGACTCTAGGAAACAGTATAGGGAACAACAGTTTTTATAAAAACATTACTGGAACAGCATACTGAAAGCCACTGAATAGTCATGCAGTCATCAATTCTCAGAAATATTAAGCAACTATTAAAAAATAAGATGAATTCTGTATGTACTGATGAGGTAAGATATATGACAAGTTTACAAAAGGGTAGCTTAGGGATTAGGGATATAGCTCACTGGCACCACTGCCTGCCTGGCAAGTACGAGGTCTTAAATTTGATCCCTGATACAAAAAAAACGCAGCTTGCAGGCTGTTCAGCACAATAGAATTAATTTAATTATATTTACATATGTTTCTATAAACACATGTAAAAAACATACATAAGGCAAGCATAGTAGTGCACACCTATAATCCCAGCACTCTTGAAAGGCTGAGGCAGGAGGATCACAAGCTCAAGCCCAGCCAGGGCAATTTAGTGACTTAGCAAGACCTTGTTTCAAAGAAAAAATTTTTGAATTAAATTTCAAAAGGAATGAGGAAGGGACGAAGGGAGTTATATCCTGCACAGGTACAAACTTTTTATGATGAATGTGATCATTATATGTAAAATGTACAATAAAATCTGATTGGAAATGAAGAAAAAGGGGGCAGATGCAATGTCAGGAGTTCCATTCCCAGTACCAAAAAATAAAAAATTACCAAAGAATGGGGATGTAGCTCAGTGCAAAATGTCCTAGGTTCAGTACCCAGTACGGGGAGGAGTGGGGGGGGGACCTGTTGATGACTACACACTGAATTGCCACTTAACGTAGCTCCCTGAGAAGGGCAGAATTGGAGGGCAGGAGAAACCACTATATTAACTATTTGTATGTGTGCCACAGTTTGCTTTCTGATAAGGAGCATATATCATTATGAGATAATCAGCAAAAATAGTAAGCTCAATTTCTCTCAACACGCATAGCAAGTGGGAAACACCATCCACAAAACTCCTTTGAAATGATTATCAGCTAAAAACCAAGTGGCCCAACTAGTTTCCCTTCACAAAATAGTCCAGGAAGCTGTATAAGCACAGCACTAAGGAGCCAATAGGAAAATGTACAAAGCCCGACCCACCTCCCCTACCTGAGGGCTGCGTCTGCAGGATTACTCACCATCGAACTTGGCAAGCTTGCTGATGTCTCCCAACTCTGAGGTGACAGGAATTGCCTGGCGCACTTTCATGTTGGTCTCTCTGAAAGGACAGCACCCTTGAGAGTTCTGGGTCCCTCTCTGTCTTCTGGGGCATCTGACTACAGGGTGCAAAGACTTCTACACAGCCAAAGCCTTTCTGACCCCGATTTTTACCAAAAGCAACAGAGTTTAGACTAAAAACCTCTTTCAAAAGCTGTATTTTGGCTCCTAGGGAGGTAGAAGGAGAAAGCTAATACTGAGCATGCCACTTACCCATCGAGCTCTGCTGTCTCTATATAACACAGCCCATGGGGCTCACTGCTGGAAAGAAGCAGAAGATCCGCCTACAGAGAAAACCTATTAAGAACCCCAAAGGCCCAACCCCACCTCAGTGAGCTCTGATGATGGCTCCCCACCTAAGCGCTCTTAGCTTTCTTATTCCAGGCAATGGCTAGTCTCAGCCATCTTAACAGGACACAGAGGAAGCCTCCCACTCAAGAAAGTCCCCTTTCATGGTGTTTAAAAGACAAAAGTAGGAGGGACTCAACCCTTTCTGCCCAGAGAAAACACAGCACTCCTGACCTGGGGAAGGGGGGACCTGTCTCTTACCGCCACAAACTGGTTATTTTCAAGCTTGATAATGTCACCAACACAGACATTCATCCACTGCTCTTGCTGGAGGCTGCAGCAACAAGAAGACAGTGGAGAGGCTGTCAGTAGCCAAGAAAATTCCCAGGGACCCTCTTTCCCCAAAGAGCTATCATCTGCAATAGGCACTCACATTCCATTGATCAGCACCTGAGACTGCCGATTATTCACCTGGTTATCACTCTTGTGGCGGAACTAAAAAGAGGAGAAATAAAAAGTATAAAGTCCAAAATTCGATGCTCCAAGGGAATTGACCATTGGTGAACTCAGTGCATGATAGGGAATGCCTTGCGTATATCCATTCACAGACCTACGCTTTCCCTGACTCCCCTATTCCTCCTCAGCCAAGGTACATTGGAGCTAGCTGGACCAGGTAAGGGATGGCAAGACCACCATGGAATTATGGTGGGTGAAGGGAGCTTAAGTTAGGGGTGGAAGGAAAAGGGTAATGGGAGAAAAGTAGAAGAATGAAAACAACTCACATAGTCATCAGTGGCATCTTTAACAGCTGTGATGGTGAGGACCAGAACCAAAGGCACAATGGTGGTGAACCATGACAGGGAAGAGATCTGTGGGATCAACTGAAAAGAGGAAACAGAAGCATGCTTCTGAGGCTCGTCTAATGCCTTCCTGCCCTAAACCCTCCTCTTCACTGGCTTCATTTGATTTTGTCACAATGGATATACAAAAGGCCACTCACCTGCAGAATGAGAAGGAACAAGAAGTAGGTGTTGGCAACTTCCTGGAACTGCTCAAACAGGTTGACAGGCAGGAAGGTAAGGATATTGTACTTGGAGGTCTTGATGCAGTTGCTCTATGGCAGTAGGAGATAAGATAATGAGGCAGCCCCCAGCCCCTACCTAGAAACCAAGGCTGGCTTCTCTATCTTTACACTTCCCCAAACCTCCCTCCTAAATACCAACAACCATGGGGTGTGGGGGGCACCAGGAGGGGTCTCTCCCTGGCTCAGTATATCCTGCTTCACTGATCAGTGAAGGACTGAAAAATTCAGCACTGGAGCATATGCAGAGTAGCCAAATAGGCTGCCTTTGCCTCCCCTAATCATCCCCCTTGTCAGGGGGAGGCCCCCCTTCAGTCCCAGCCCAGGATGCTCCTGTACTTCCCCCTCCCACTGGGGAACAGGTGGTCTGGTGTCACTTACCGCATACTGGAATTTCTCATTGTATTCTCGGTCATTGGCCCGTGCCCTCCTCTCTTCTTCTACAACAGAACCACACTGCAGTTAGGAAGAACAAACTAAGGCTGGGACTCACACCTCATCAGGACCATCCTACTTTGTGGAGGATCCACAGAGAGCCCTTGGTTCCGTTCACAGAATATGGTTCTACAGAGTTAGCTTCACTGGCTTGCCTTTCAGTTCCTGTCTCCAGTCTACTCTCACCAACAGCCCGGCTCTGCCTGTCACATACAGTGGAAAGCCTGTTTTCTTTTCCCTCCAGTCAAGATCCTCCTGCTCTGAAGGAGCCTTAGCCACTAATGGTCATGGGAATCCCTAGGCCCTGTGTTGTTACAATTAACATAGCCATCATCATAAGCCAGGCACAGCAGCTGAAGACACAAAGCATCCTCCCCACACACACACACACACACACACACACACACACACCGGGGAATTTGGCACATCTATGGGAGGAATGGATGGGTGTTAAGACTAAGGGTCACCATGCCCTGGAGCTGCTCTGCAGCAGCATCTCAGCCCCATGTGCGGTTCCCCCACAGGAGCCTCTGCTTGTCACATGTCACCAGCAGCAGTTTCTGACTGGCCAACAATGACATCACCTATTTCACAGCTCATCTTCAAGTTGGGAAGGTGGGGGCTGATGGATATGGGTCACACAGACTGAGACAGATATAAGAGAGGAATGAGAAATAACTGAAACAGCTGCTCTCTGTGACCTTTCCTGTACCATCTTCATACATTTCCCTTAAATCACTCACCTGTCCCTTGGTTACACCTATCCAAACCTTCACAGGTCCCAGACTGTAAGCACCAAAATTTAGGTCCCACAGTGGGGGATCTCCTATGAAGGGGTCCCCAGCCCACATCCTGGCGTTGCTATGACCTCGGGCGATAAAAGGGAATAACTTAGTTGGGCAGCAAACCTAGTACCATAAATCTGTCAAAGAGCCAAAAGCAGCATTCAGACTCCTCTCCCCGGCCCCACGCAGATCACACTGCAGCAATACGCACACCACAGCATCCCCTGTCCACCGGAGCAGGACCACGCTACTCCCAGAAACTTCCCCCTCGCGTTAAGACCCTGCAAATCCCCACAGGCCAAGCCAAGAAGGAAGAAAAAGATCTGCCAGGATCTCCCGATTTAGATAGAAAACCAGGAAGACTGGAAGCTGAGGAAAAGGGAATGTGGAGAATGAATGGGGAGTTAGGGGTGCGGAAGCGCTGCCTCACTTTACCTGTCCCCCATGCGGGCTTCTTACGGTTCCAGGAGGGAGGTGCCCTGGCCCACTTCTCGGGCATCTCCTTGGGGACCGTCATGGTCCCGGTTTGAGTGGGGGAGGGCACACTGTCCAAGGTCTCAGCAGCGCCTACCGCCTACGGGGCGGCCCCCAGGGGAGGTGCAGGAGCTGCAGCCGCTCAGAAGGGAGCCCCAGCCACTCCGGGCGCCCAGGCCCCTCAACCCAGGCCATCTTTGGGGCCGCGGCACCAGCCCGCCCGAACCATTGCGACCTCAGCAGCGCCGCAGCCCCCAGGTCTACTGCAGCCCCAGCACGCACACCCTAAGTGACCCGGGACGCCTGGCGCAGCCCCGGCTCCGCCCGTCCCGACTGCAGGGGCCGCGCAGCCAGCGCCGCGTAGGCGAATGCCAGCGAAGCCCCGCCTCCCCGCCCCGGGCCGGCCAATACGGCGGGCGGGTTGCACGTCGTCGGGGGCAACCGTGCTGACCCCCCCCCACTCCCGCAGCGAGCACATAGAATCCAGTAGGTAGAAAATGAGGGGAGGAGACGAGGCCCTCCCCAGGCTAGAGAGTGGGAGCTGCAGGTACCTCCACATAAGAACACAGAGGTGTGAGCAAGGGGCTTGTGCTCGCTGCATCCCACCAGGAAACTCAGGTGGAGAAGCATCCAAAGGAAAAACTCTCTTAGGCTTCTGTCAGGAAGCATGGGGTTTTAATCTCCCATTCCCAGGCCGGGGGCGGTGACGCAAATTGTAATCCCAGCACTGCTAGGGAGACTGAGGCAGGAGGATGTCTGCAAACTACATAGAAACCAGCCTAGGCTACGTGGTGAGACCCTATTTAAAAACAAACAAAAAAAACCCTGCCCTCCCTTAGGCCCATCCCAGTTGTCCCTCTTCCCTTGGCTCCTTGAGCAAGAACCACCACTCATGACGGTCCCAGGGATTGCCACTCCTTCCTTGCCTTTCTTACCTGGGGGGTGCTTTTTCGCACACAGTGCCATCTCACCCAACAAGGTCCCAGCAATCCCATGGGAGACCCTGAAAGAAGGTAACACATTCGGCTGGTCACGAAGGAGAGGGCGATCCTTCGTTCCCTTCATCAGACCCTCTAAAGTTTCCCTTCTCCAGTTCTGACTGCCTTTGCCAGCCCTTCCCCACCAGCTCCACCAACACTCCCTCTTCCTGCTGAAGGATAACACAGAAAAGGGGCCATTCCCTCTGCACTGGGTAACATGGTGGAGGCTGGGCATCTACTGAAACCAAGACCTGCAGGGAAAGAGCTTCAGACATGTGGCCAGATTAAGGGGACACAGGTCTCAAGGTATCCATATCAGGACAATGGATATCCCATGTACTCTCCTGGTTACATATGTGCTGCCTGTACTAGAAAGCAGTATTTTCCCCCAAAGAGTGGGGTGGAGGGAACATAAACCAGGAAACACCTGGCAGGGCATCAGGAAAACAGTAGGCAGGCTCCACCCTTCTTGAAATGTTCATAAATCCCCAATCCCTACCCCCACGGTTGGGGCTTCCATTATCACCTCCTCCACAGAGGCGCTCACATTAGAGGGCTGGCCTTCACTTCCTGCTCAGACAGTCCCCAAACCACTTCCTCTCAATCTGGGCCAGCTTTCCTTCTGGGCTAGCTGAAGGGTCTTTCAAACCATGTCAGAGAGGCTCCCCTTTCTCTCTTGTACCCTAAACCTAGTCCAGTCAGTGTAAAACTGGGTTCAAGCTCAGAAAGCATCAGTCATCCTTCCACCTTCCCACATCCTTTCTTTCTCCTAAAAAGGTATAAAACCTGAACTGGAAATGTTGTATAATCCCAGCTACCCGGGATGCTGAAGCAGGAGGACCACAAGGAAGGACTCAAGGCCAATTTGGCCAACTACCACGACCCTGTCTTAAAAAAATGAAAAGGGCAGGAGATGTAGCTCAATGGTAAAGAACCCACCTAACATGTTTGAGGCCTTGGGCTCAATCCCCGGTACAACTGGGGAAAGAGAGAGGAAGAGGAAGAGAAGGTGATCCCTGACCCTCAGACCCTATTCCCCATCCTGGCCCAAAGCAAAGAGCGAAAGGCCTTCAACCTCCTTCTCAGTCCCCCTGCTCGAGCCTACTGGAACACCTCACCAGCCTGTCAGCTCCAAGGGATACTAATTGCCTGTCTACCCAACCACTATAATTACAGACTCTACCCATAGCCCCGTCACCCAAACCGCTTCTCCCTTCACCAGCAGACTCCCTCACTGACCCCTAATCAGACAACACTGAGAACCAGAAGTACTCTTCCTCTCTAACCCTCCCCAAATGTGGCAGGCCAAGGGTGCCTGGCTTAGGAAAAAAAAAATTTCATCCACATTTTAGAGATGCCAAGTCCTCCTCCAGGGCCCCCAGCCAGGGTCTCCACCCAGTCTAGAGTATGAGTCACAAGAGGGTTGGGTGGAGAAGCAGAGGCTAAAGTGGAGGATGCACAGTGGGCATCACAGGTTTCCTGGCCGATCAGTCTCACACTGCCAGGTAATCCAGAAACAATGCCAGCTCAAGGGTCTGGGTCTGTATCCTTAGCAAGAGTTAATGGAGGGGGGCTGGGGATTTAGCTCAGCGGCATAAGTGCCTGCCTTGCAAGCAGGCAGTCGTGAGTTCGATCCCTGGTACCGATAAAAACGAAAAAGACAAAAAAAAAAAAAAAAAAAAAAAAAAGTTAATGGAGGAACTGAACAGGCATCTGAAAGCTGGGGTCTGGAACCGGATCAATAAAGTTCTACATCTAAGATGGTGGGGAGACTGAAGCAGGCTTCGCTACAGAGCCCATCCTCTGGGGAGAGGATAGTAATGGGGAGGGAAGGGGAAGCACTGGCAACAGGGACCCCCACACTTTCTCCGTCCCATCCTCACACACCCTCACACACCCTGGGCTTTCTAAACCCGGTCCGGCCCATCAGCCACGTCGCCCTGCCCTGTCACCCTGCCCCAGCCCCCTCTGCAGCCACATCTGGGATAAAAATAGCCAGCTCTGGGAAGGAGGCGATGCTTATGGATGAAAACAGCTCCTCCTCTCGTCTGCTCCTGCTCCTTTCCAACCAAGACTTTTTAGCAGAGAAGGCTGGCGGGTCAGAGAGACAGGAAGAACCCTAACGTAAGGCCCCCAGGTCACCTGCCGTCACCACGGCCCCGAGTCGCCCTCTTCCCGGGGTGAGAACAGGACCCAAGGCTCTCTGCACAGCTCTAACCCTCAGAGCTCCCAACCCTGCTGACACAGAGACCTCCACCTTCCAAAGACAAAGCCCACAGGCTCCAAAGTCCCTTCTCCGGGTCCGAAAGGCTGGGACCCGGTTACTCCGGCGCCCACCCCAAGTCTCCGCGTCTCCTGTGGCGCCCTCCCGCGCTGCCTGCGCACCGCCTGGGTCCCCGGTCCTCGCGCCTGCAACACCCCTGGGCCGCCGCTGCCCGGCCGGGTATCCGCATCTCCGCGCGCGCCTCCCGCTTCCACCTCACCTCAGCGCTCTGCGCTCCGGGCCCGCCCCGGCCGCCCTGTCCGGCCCATGCCGGGGGCTGGGGCGGGGGGCGCTCGCTCGGCTCCCCGCGGGCTCCCGCCCCCCAGCTGTGGCCCAGCTCTCCCCGGGGCCTCGGCCCGCTACTTTGTGTCAGTTTCGGCCGCGGCGGGGCGGAAGTGACGGCGGCGGCGGTGCAGGGCGGGGGGCGGGAGGGGGTTTTGGGGAGGGGGAGGGCAGTGCGCGCTGGAAGCACGCGCCGCCATCTTTGTGCCGGGCAGGGGGCTTACACCCTTTGCCTCAACGGCTAGAGTGAGCCTGAAAATAACCGCGAGTCAGGGTAACCCAGGTTTTATTTAATTTGGGAGAAAGGGGACGGGAGAAAGCTGCTGCCCTCTCTGCAAAAAGAGCATCATCTGGAGGAGGGGAGTGAAGGCGGAGAAGTGGAGCTACGAGAACTTTCCTCCGTATCCGTCTTCCCTTAGCCCCTTCGGAGCTGTCTGCCCCTGCGCCTTTGCCTTTTCTCCAAGCCCTGGCTGGTCTCGTGCCATTGTACCCTCCGCTGAGACGACATGGCTCGGGGCTGGCTAGGTAGTCCACTGAGCTGTGCCTCTGTTACTCCGCCTGGCTCTCCAGATCTCCAGGCCCATGCCGCCCCAACGCGCCCCCGGGTGGAACCTCCTTCCCCACCTCGACCGACCGTCGGGGGCGGCAGAGTCTCGGGGTGGCGCCCCTGGAGGGTATTGCGCACGGCGCCGCTGCAACAGGAACAGGGAACTGGAGCCGGGCAGTGGGTCTTAGCTTTGGGGTTTCCAAGGTTATGTCCCCCACCGCGTGGGAAGTTGGCACCCACTCCCCGCGATTCTCTCAGCTTTCCGGAGCCAGCATTCAAGGCGTGCACCCCCTGGCGGCCTCTGTAAGTAACTACTTCTTTAGAGGCCCCTAAATTGAGAAAAGGCATTTGCGGGGAGAAGGGGAGCAGGACCTGAGCACCCTAACCTCCTCCTGCTCTGTTTCCCCTGTCCAGGCCTCCTTTCCAGTTTAGGAGAAAGGGGTGTCTGCGGGGGAAACAGGGTCTGATATACGTAAAGAATATCTGTCTTGGAAACGGGCCAGTTGTGGCTCTCGAATCCATACATGAGGTTAATTCTGTCAGAATCACAGCTTACACTCCAGCATCTGAGGTGAGGCAGGTTTTGCCAAGTCTGAGTCTTCGTGCTGACTGGAGTCCAGATCCTGAGCCAGCTGTGGGTCCTCAGGGTGGTGCAGAGCCACAAACATTTGATATATGGCAGTGCCAAGAGTGGCTCCCACCAGAGGAGCTACCACCGGCACCCACCACCAGCCGTTCCCAGCACTGCAAGAAAAGGACAAAGGGTGGTCGCAGGCACAGCTCACTTAGCCTCCCTGTCTCCAAGGTCTGGGGATAGCAACAAGGGAGCTCTCCCTAAGGTAGATCCTGAGGCATTTAGCATGGACTCCAAGAGCCATGGCCCAGCTGCTAGCCTGAGGGAATGGTCTGATTATAGGAATTTTGCTGATGAAGTTGCTAATGCCTAAAGAAGTAGTAGGATATACCTAACAGAACATTTCTAAATCTTACTGTGTCTGTGACAATTGGGCAGGGAGACGAGAAAAGGAGAACATAGTGCTTGGCAAAGGAACCCTGTCTAAAAGGCCTAGAGAACTGTGTTGGGAGAGAGCTGGGGATCCAGGAGAAGAGCCACTGGCAGAGGGAAGTAAAGGTGGTGCACACCAGGGAAAGCCATCTCTCACCTAAAGACTTCAGGGCCCCAGCCAGCCACGTAGGTGAAGAGCCGTGGTCCCAGGTCCCGGGCAGGGTTGAGTGGAAACCCACAGTTGACACCCATGGAGAGTCCAATAACCAGGATCAGCAGCCCTACCACAACTGGCTCCAGACCAGCAGGCACGCCCTTGTTGCGTCTGTCCAGGATGGCCAAGAGCCCCACAATCAGCATCGCAGTGCCTATGACCTGAATTTGACAGAGGCAGAGGGGACCCCATCAACTGCTGAGGGTACCATCTGCCTGCTTTACCCAGCCAGTCCAGACCAACACTTCTTTCATCTCGATTTGTCCAACACAGGCAGCCTGGGGATAGGGAAGAATGGTAGAACCACCCCCATACTCCACCGTCTAGGGCCTATGGTCCCAAGGCAAATGTTGGGGCTTCCCAGGACTCTCTCTCACACCTACCTGATCCAGAAAGCCATTGTTCAAGGACAAATAGGGGGCAGGATAGGTGGTAAAGATGGAGGCTGTCTCCTTGGGTCCAGTCACTGTCAGTTTCCCATCTGTGTAGTTCTGTAAGGCATCTTTGAGAGGGGGACATCTAGGGTTTCTAATTTTGATCATCTAGAACCATTCTCAGGCACCCTTCCCCACACACAGTCCCCCAGCTCTGTCCCCTGTTACCATAGTAAAGGACATAGGTGGCTCCTGAGGCACAAAAGGCAGCCAGCAGCTGCACCAAGCAGTAAATGGGGAACTTGGCCCAGGGGAAGCGTCCCAGGAGGCACATGGCCAGTGAGAAAGCTGGGTTCAGGTGGGCTCCTTCAAGGATCAAGGAGAGAAAACCAGCCTCCATTCAGTGTCACTGCCAGACAAGTAATGCCGCTGCTTCCTCCCATAACCCTTCACAACAGGTGGAGGTGAAGGAATTTAGGCTCCAAGAGTGCAAATGACTTGTCCAGGTAATAAAGCAAAGCTCAGATTTGAACCCAGGTCTTGTTGCTCTGTCTGTCACAGTGCACTATATGTCAAGGCTCCAGTGAAGCACACTAATGCAGACTGCTAAGGGACAAGCAGGTGGGCTCAAAGCAGAGATGAGCCCTGAGCTTCAGGGTGAGGCACAAGAGGCCAGTACTTTTGACACCAGGAATCGAACTCATGACCTTGCGCTTGCCAGGCAGGAGGCCAGTATTTAACCTCAGTGCCCTACTATAGATTTTTGCCTACGTGACCCATGGGTGTGAAGAGGGGTAATGGAGAAATACAGGAAGGGTAAGGGCTAGGTGACGCCAAAGGCATATCTCAGTCCAGGGCACTGGCCAAGCTCAAGGAGATAATGTCCATGAGTCACCAAAGTTTCTGTCTTTTTGCCATCTCCAGATCCCCATATTCCCCTTCACATCCCACCCTCTTGATGCCCAGACCTGACTCTCGTCACCTGAGACATTGCCTGCCACGTAGATGGCTATTGTCACGGAGAAAGAGCCAGCCAGAAACATGGTGAAGAAATTCCCTTTGGTTTCTCCACTGGTGACAGCCTGAGCCGCAGCCCCCTGGGTGAGGAGCTGATGGAGAGATGGGGGATGAGGAATGAGGCGCCCAGGAAACCATCCACAGAGAAAAAGAGCCAGAGAGATAAATAGACCTGAGGGGCTAGAAGGAAAGGAGAAAGGCAGAATGAGGAAAGGGGGAGGGGGGAGGGGGAGAAAGAAAAGGAATAAAAAAGGTAGAATGTGAGAGATGAGGATGGGCGAGAATCACAAAGTAGAAGAGAAATGAGGAGAGACAAGAGAACAGGAAAAAGGAAAACTTGAGAGTTGAATCAGGATACCAAGAAACTGAAAAAATAATACTAGGAAGAGCTAGAAATTTTGACCGACTTCCTCCCCCTACTCCACCTCATTAGCTTACCTACCAGGAGCACAAATACACCCAGAAATTCTGCAAGGCACTGTCGAGCCAAGAGGCTGTGGATCCGGAAGTGGGCTTTGATTCCAGCCAGGTGCTGAGTGTAAGCCATGGTGGGGACACCCTCCTGCCGTCTGCATAGGCACACAGCCACTGACTGCTAGGGGCAAGATAAGAAAGAGACTTTAAAACCAATTAGCTTAGCTCCTATGCACGTGTGGGGGCAGAGCATAGGGTTCTGTTCACGTGTAGAGGCCGGGACGTGGGGAGCCTGTCTGTGGGAAGGCTGTGTGCTCTGGCAGAGCCTGGAGTTTGTCCCTGTTTCTTCTGTCCTTCGTCCTCACTCTGCACAGGACTAGCCTGGATGTGGGAAGTATTCTGCTTTGTATTTGTTAGTTCTTTTGGTCCTGAAGACAACTTTGTAAAGTAGTAGTGTTGCTCCCATTTACAGCTGAGGATACAGAGCCCTAGAATTTCCTAAGATCCCATCATTAATGGATGAATGAATTCAACTCCATGTCTTTTTTTTTTTTTTTTTTTTTTTAATGAAGCAGGGTTCTATTATGTAGTTCAGGTTGGCCTCGAACTCACCATGTAGCCTAGGCTAACCTTGAACATGGCAATCTTCTTGCTTCAGCTTCCAGAGTGCTGAGATTACAGATGAGCACCACCACGCCTGGCTCACGTCTTCTGACTCTCCACCTGCTATTCCACAGTGCCTCTCATCTGGAACATAAAATCTTTCTCCAGACCACGTGGGTAACTGAAAAACTCACGAGGCATCCAGAGATACTGGACTTAAGTCTACAGCCTGTTGGAAGGCAAGCCACACATTGAATGCTTGTGCTTCTTCCGTGCAGTTTACCTTGGTTGACAAATGCTGTATTGGTGTGTCTGGTGCCATGGATTCAGATGAGGACAGCAGACTCCTGCCCTTCTCTGGATGTATGGTACTATGCGTAACACATACCCAGATCCTATTTCTTCATATCTCAGGTCTCCAAAAAGACCATGAGTCCACTTCTAAACAATGGGAAACAGTGATGACTGAAACATAGTCTCTGCCTTCCTAGGGCTTCTGATCTAACAGGTAGACACAGGTGATGTATATATTTTTAAATTATAGAGTTTATGACATTCTTGAAACCTGGGACCATAATTGCTGTGGGCTTTGGAACAGACTTGGCCTCTCTGTATGTAATAATACTGCTTCACTGGCTCTAACATATCACTCTACCCACATCCCCCATTTTCCAGCTACTAGGATCATCAGCTGTGATTCCATATAGCTGCCACACAGCAGGGCAGTTCCCTCCACCACAGGAAGTTGTCTTGCCAAGTCAGTACCTCCTTTGGGTTCCATGTCCAATGACTGATTGATACAAGGATACAAAACCCTGACCTGGTAGCTCCATTTAGGACAGCTCTAAAGGGCCATTCCAGCTCCAGAGTTGCTAGGGGGGTCAACTGAAGTGTTGCATACACTTTTTTTTTTTTTTTTTTTTGGACAGGGTTTCGCTATGTAGCTCAGGCTGGCCTCAAACTTGCTCATGTAGCCAGGTTGGCCCCCAACTCACATCAGTCCTCCTTCCTCAGTCTCCTGAATGCTGGGATTACAGGTGCGCTCTACCACACCTGCCTCTTTTCTTACATCTTCAGTGTGTGCAAGTCTCTCCCTCTGCCCAGACCTGCCTTCCTTACCTGCATATCTCCTTAAGGTGCTAGCAACCCTTGGTAAACATTGCTCATATGTGTCTTCATCGTTAAGTCTTTTCCAAGGAGCCAAGTTTAATATGATCCGTGTCAGGAGGGGTCCCAGTGATCATTTTCTGAAATGGGATTTGCATAGTAGTGTTTCCCTGCTGGTTGCCAAAAGCTTGGTTCTGGGAAGCTTAGGAAAATGATGGCCCACACTAAAAAATGTAAAAAGTACCAGAAGCAGTCACTTATATTGGTTGCCATTGTTGAATACCTTTTGAAGTTTTTAAAGAAAGGATCTGAATTAACATTTTTTTCTTCATTAATAACTGACAACACAAAGTTATACCATGTCTTCTTGTTAGAGTAGAAGTTTAAGGATCCAAGTAGTAATCAGAGTCCTGGCTCAGGTCTTGTTGACAGTACATTTTCTGTGACCTTGGTACTCCCACTTATTATTGCCCAGTATCCTGGCTATCCTGTGAAGTTTCAGAAAACCCCCACTGATTTCTTGACTCATGAGCCGAGTGGTGAAGGCCAGTTGGAAGTCTGATATTGGCCTCACCATAAATAAAAATCAATACCATATTTTAGGGGGATGGGGAGATTCAGGCCATCTCAAAGAATACAGGGTGGATGACCTCGTCATAGCATAAGTTTAGCCTCTGCAAAACTGGTTAGATCATGGTATGGTTACATAGTGAGACCTTTTCTTTAAAAAAAGTTCAAGGGGCTGGGGATTTAGCTCAGCAGCATAAGAACTTGCCTTGCAAGCAGGCGGTCATGAGTTCGATCCTCAGGTACTGATATAATTAAAAAAAAAAAAGTTCAAGACTTTGCTACATTGGCAAAATTTTTAGAAGTTCAAAATTTTTAGATATCCTTTTGAAAGTAAAGCACTGACTACTGCATTTCATGCCTCCTACCACTAAGAAAGAAGCACAGTGCTAATTTCTTATGATTCTGGAGCAATATATTTCACATTTGGAAACACAATGCTGATCCACTTATCAGATGACAGTAAAGACTGTCAGGTATGAGAAGGATCCCAAGGAGAAAAGGCCTCTGTGGTCATGTGACCCACCAGACTCCACAGGACTAGAACATATGTGGAAGGAAATGATGCTGTGTGTACTCTGGCAAGCTCTAACATGAGAATCATAACATAGACCTGAGCAGAGCCAATACTATCTCCCCCAGAGAAATGCGCATTGTTTGAAAAGCACTGGCCACTGGCCACTGATAGAGACATCAAGTAACCAGAACTGTCCACCACTAACTGAGGTCTGTCAGACCCTCATTCATTAGGAATGGTGGGGCTAACAAAAACCATACTGTAAGATGAAGTGGCATCTTCAGGATCAGAGAGAAATGGGTCCGAAGACACAAGCAAACTTCAAAGCAAGTGTTCCAAAGTGCCATTCACCAGTGTCAAACTGTCTTCTCTTCCTCAGTTCTATCCATTGCCCACTGAGGCATTTGTTAAGCCAGCTGGCAGAGCAGAGCGCCTGAACTTCACTTGCAGATGGGTTGACATGGGTGAAAGCTAAAAATAGAATACTGGTTCACTACCACTTACTCACGAGTGGCCCTGATACAGCGTCAAGAGGAGATCCTCCTACAGGACAAAGATTTGAGCAATAGAGCTGGTCACTTACTTTGTGTGGAAGAGAAATACCAGAAGATAAAAATACACAATGTCTCCCTGGCAGTGCCAAATGCCTTTGTTATTTGGTCCATGATTTGAAAAGAAAGGAAAGATCTGGAACAAAGATTTCTGAGGATAAGATGTATAATGCCTACCAGAGAACACCTGTCATAGATAGGCACCAAACAAACAAGCAGATGGAGTGACTCAGCCACTGTCCGTCACCCGCCACCTCAGTTTTGCACAATGGGTGCAGTGAACAGATAACCTGGTGAAATTGATAGTCTTTGCATGGCCCCCACCCACCACTGCGAAGTCCTGACATGGTGCTACCCCTCTAGAAGAAGCAGCCGTGCATCCAGTCAATGATGTAAGATTCCACTACTCTTTTTATTTTTTGTAGTATTGGTGAGTGCACCCAGGGAGCACTGAGCTATACTCCCCTCCATTTTCAGGTTTTTGTTATGGATGGGGTCTCACTATGTAGTCCAAGCTGAACTTGAACTCACTGTATAGCCCAGATTGACTTCAAATTTGTGATCCTCTTGCTCCAGCCTCCCTAGTAGCTGAGATCACAGCTGTGTGCCATCACATGCCCAGGTTTGAAATCTCACCATTTTTGACAGGAATTGAAAATATTTTTACTATAGTCATTCCTCAGTACCCGTGACAGATTAGTTCCAGGATTCATTACCAATACCAAAATCAATGGACTCTCAAGTCCTTTATATAAAATGACACAGGGAAGAGGATGTGCTCAGTGCTAGAGCACTTATGTTGTATGTTAGAGACTCTGGGTTCAATTCCCAGTAATGGGGAGAATGAAAAGGGGTTATATGCATAAAACATATACATGATCCATACGGACTCTGGTGGTATATATATATATATATATATATATATATATATATGTAATCCCAGCTCAGTCAGGAAGATCACAAGTTTGAGGCCAATCTGAGGCACACAGCGAATTCAAGGACAGCCTGAACTACATAGTGAGACTATCTCCAAAGGGTGATGGAGCCTACATACAGCCTAGCATGGTAGTACACACATGTAATTCCAGCACTCTAGGAAACTGAGACAATTTGATCCCAACCTAGGCAATTTAGAAACTTAGTGAGACTTTTCCAAAGGGCTAGGGATATACCTTAGTATAAAGACCCTGAGTTCAATCCTTCTCAAACACACACACACACACACACACACACACACACACACACACACACATATCCACCCATATACTTTAAATCCTCTAGGGAATAATGACAAGAAAGTTTTGTTGAGCTGAGATTGGTTGAGTTTAAGGTTGGAAAGCCCACAGACACAGAGGGCCAAGGCCATCTGTATAGATTTACCTTTTCTGTTCATAGGGTTGCAGGCAGTACCACTCCCCCAAGGACTTACAGAGCAGTGGCTCCACTAATATGGAATCTGTATTATGTTATTTTACACTGAGGGGTTTACAATATAGCAAAGTAGATATAGCAATGTGCATATGACTCATGTTTTGTTCTGGTTTGTTTTTTGATGGGGGTGGGGGGAATACTGGGGATCGAACGCAGGGCTTCATGCTAGGGAAGCACTTTACCACTCATCACTACAGCCCATAGGCATATAAATCATTGTTGAGAGAATCTAATTGGAGACTTGAGATACAAAATAGAAGGATCTGACTATGTGTTATGCAGAGCAAGGTTTGCATGCACCCAAAGAAGGGCATGTGTTTTTTTAATTAAATAAATTTTTATTTAAGAAACTTCAGATTATTTCTGTAATACTCATCAAAGTTAGTTAATGAGGTTGTTTTCAAGATAGCCCTTTTTAAAGGAATTTGATGCTTGATTCACTCAAAAGAAGAGCATGTACCGGGTTGGGGATTTAGCTCAGCGGCATAAGCGCCTGCCTGGCAAGCCTGAGGTCTTGAGTTCGATTCCCCGGTACCAAAAGAAAGGCATGTGAAATGTCACCCCATGCAGAGACCACATGTCTGATAGCAGTTCAGTGGCCTCTTTAAAATGCAGTTGAAAACAGGGCATGGTGGTGCACACCTGTAATCCAGCATTTGGGAGGTTGAGGCAGGAGTACTGCCATGAGTTCGAGGCTATCCTGGGCAACATAAGCAAGTTCAAGGCCAGGCTGTACTACATCATGAGGTACTTTCTCAAAAAGATAAAAACTACCAGTGGCAGGATTCTGAGAGATGATAGATTAAGTGAAAACATATTTTTTAATTGCTACATAAAAACAAATAGAACAACTCAGTAACAAAATCAAAGACATTAAAAATGTACAATAAAATGAGGACAAAGTGTGCTTCTGAACCCTTAGTACAGTGGATAGGATCAATATCAGTAGCCATCAGTCTCAGACAGTATCAGCACCTATGCAAGAAGAAGCACAGAAAATCAACAGGGGAGGATATAAAATCAACAGAAAATCAGTAAATTTCCTATACACCAGTAATAAACCCATCAAGAAATAAGTTAGAAAAATAATTGCATTCAAAGTAGCTTTAAGAAATAAAATATCCAGGAATAAGCCTAACCAAGAAGGTGAAAGACCTCTATAATGAAAATTATAGAATACCAAAGAGATTGAGAAGGTTTTAGAAAAGGGAAAGACGTCCTTTCTTCATGTATTGGCAGAATTAATATTGTTCAAATAGCCATATTACCTTTGGCAATCTACAAATTGAATGCAGTCCACATCAAAATACCTACTTTTTTTGGTGTGTGGGAAGGTACCAGGGATCAAACTCATGACCTTGTGCTTGCCAGGTAGGCACTTGTGCCACAATACCCATATTTTTAAAGAACTAGAAAAAATAACCCTAAAATTCAAATGGAAGTACAAAAGATTCAGAATAGCCAAACCAATCCTGAGCAAAAAGAGCAGTGCCAGCGGCATCACTATACAAGATTTTACATTATACCACAAAGCCATAGTAACAACATGGTACAGACACAAAAACAGACATGCAGACCAATGGAAGACATCAGAAGACACACACAAACCCATGCACATATGACCATGTGATTTTTTACAAAGAGGCCAAAAACATGCTGTAGAAAAGACAATCTCTTAACAAATGATGCTGGGAAAACTGTCCACGTGCAGAAGATTGAAACTAGATCCTTATCTCTCACTGTGTACAAAAATCAGACCAAAATGGGCCAAATACTTATGTTTAAACCTTGACTTCTGGAATAAAACACAGGGGAAACACAGCTATAGGCACAAGTAAGGACTTCCTTTCTGAATAGGATGCCAGTAGCACAGGAGATAATAGCAAGAATCTCGGGGCTACTTCAAATTAAAAAGCCTCTTCACAGCAAAGGCAACAATCAACAGAGTGAGGAGACAGCCTGCAGAATGGGAAAAAAACCTCTGGTAGCTACTGTTCTCTGATATCTAGAATATACTTTTAAAAAACTAAAAAGCAAACCTCACTGGATGTGATCCAGACCTGTAATTCCAGTACTTGGAAGTCTAAGGCAGGAGGATTGCTGTGAGTTAGAGGCCAACCTGGATCATGTAGTGAGTTCAAGGGCACCCTGAACTAAATAGTGAGACCCTATCTTATGACAATAAAAATAATTTAAAAACCTGAAAAAAAAAAACACCAAAACAATTTTTTAAAACTCCAGTCAGTAAATGGGCAAGTGAGTTAAATAGAGTTCTCAAAAGAAGAGGTACAAATGGCAATTGCCAATAAGTATATGAAAAAATGTACAATATCTTTAGCTATCAAAGAAATGCAAACCAAAACTATACTGAGACTCCATTTCACCCCAATCAAATGGCTGTCATCAAACACACACACACACACACACACACACACACACACACACACACTGGAGTGCATGCAAGGCAAAAAGAATATATGCTGTTGGTGCAAATATAAGCTAGTGAAGCCACTGGGGTAACTAATATGCCAATTCCCAAAAAGGCTAAAAGTAGGTATAGCATTTAATCCAGTTTCACCACCCCTTAATATATTTCCAAAATAATTAAGGACAGCCCACTATAGTGACACAGTATTCCCAGGTTTATAGAAGTGCAATTCATAATAGCTAAGCCATGGAAATAGCCTAGTTGCCCAACAGATGAATGAATTGAGAAATAGCACATATACACACTGGAGTGTTATTTATCACAGAGAAGAACAGAATCCTGTCATTTGCGGGAAAATGGGTGGAACTTGATATTACCATGTTGAGCAAAATAAGTGAGTCCTTGAAAGTTAAAAATTTCAAGCTTTTAAAGTCAAGTGGGGTGGTACACTCCCGTAATCCCAGCAAGAGAATTGCTGAGGTAAGAGAATTGTTTGCAAGTTCAAGACCAGCCTGGGCTACAAAGTGAGCCCAAGGCCAGCCTGAACTACATAATGAGATGCTACCTCAAAACAAACAAACAAAAAAAAAAAATTTCAAGCTTTCTAAAAATAAAAGCAGGGCTGGGGATTTAGCTCAGCGGCGTAAGTGCCTGCCTTTCTAGCAGGCAGTCGTGAGTTTGATTCCTGGTACCGATAAAAAGGAAAAAGACCCCCCCCCCAAAAAAGGAAAAAGACAATAAATAAATAAATAAAAATAAAAGCAATGGGGGACACAGGACAGGAAGCTAGAATGTAGCTTTTGGAAATAGGGAAGGGGTCGGGGAGGGGGAGGAAAAGAAAAGGAGGTACTGGGGGTGAAATGATTAGACTATGTTCTATGCAAGTCCTAGTGAGCTGTAATAATCTCATTACCTTACACTACTAATATGCACCAACCAAAAAAGAAAAAAGAATATTTGACAAACTTGAGAACAGGAGAACCCTGAAATGCTGCTCAGATACTGCAAAGTTCTGCAGGTCAATTTGAGAGCAGGCAAAACTGTTCTGGATGTTTACTCCTCCAATAGAAGGTGTTTATGAAAAGCTTTTGAAAAATGAGAATATATCAATCAGGTGTCTATGTATACAGGGCCTTTCCTGGTCCCTGTTGTGGTCCAGGAAGCTAATATTTGTAATGCTATGGAAAAGTTACTGGAATTCTAGCTAGTTATTTCCCCATGGGGAGAATAAAGGCACTAAGGCATATTTCTAGTTGTGGAGAGCCAAAAGGGTCCTAAGTCCAGCTAGGATGATAGCTAACCAGAACAAAGGCCTCGACCAAGGGCCAAACCCAGGTTTTATTAATTCGTGAAGAATGGAGTGGCTTGGGAATGAGTGACTCTTACGAGTGGTGGGAAAGTATGTGCATGCTTCAAGCTGAGGTAGGAGGAGGCCTGAAGTCACCTCTGCAGTATGCAAAGAGAAGGATATGCAGAAAGAGAATTCTGCATAGCACAGTTTGAGGTAGTATCTTATGTTCTGGGGTTGGTGCTTCAGCTCTGATGTGTAATTGTTTATGCCTGGGAAGTCATAGGTTCTTATCGCAAGGCTTTTGCCAGCATGGAACATGGCTCTCCCTCCCACCCATGCTCACACATTTTTTGGAAATTACAAGGTAAATAACGCTGACCTGTTGCCTTGCTTTGAAGACTACACATCAGCACCTTGGCTAGACTGATTTGCATTGCTTATAGCCAATGAAGGATAAGGAAAAACCCTAACCCGTTCTGTACATATCAGTACGTGGAAATAGGGTGAGGTTTAGCCAAAATGGAGATAACTGCCCTTCTTTCAAGGAGAATCATCCAGGTGGTCCCCCACATGTATGAATTTCTAAAACTACCTACCTGCCTCCCAGGTAAGTAGAACAGGAGAAAATGCATACAAGTTTACTTTAAAAATAAACAAAAACAGAACTTTGCTATATTGATTGATTGATATTAGGGATCAAATCCAGGGACACTCTACATTAGGCTACATCCCCAGAACATTTTATTATTTACTTTGACACAGGTTTCCCTAAATTGACCAGGCTGGCCTCAGACTTGAAATCCTCTTGCCTCTCAGCCTGCCATGTACCTGGAATTAAAAGCATGTGCCACCATGCCTGATTTTATTAAATTTTACAGATACAACATTAAACATGTAGATAACACTTGGGGAGAATTACTTTCTTAACAACGTCCCAATCTATGAGCATTGTATATATACCTTCTTTTATTTAAATTGTAATTGAATCAGCAATTTTTTTCATTTCTAGGGACTGAATTCAAGTCCTTTGCACTGAGCTATATTACCATCTGTTTTTACTTTATTTATTTGGGTTTTTTTGGTCTTGGTTTGGTTTTTTGGTACTGGGGATTGAACTCATGACCTTGTACTTGCCAGACAGGTGCTTGTGCTGCTGAGCTAAAGCCCCAGCTCCTTTACTTATGACTTAGTTATTTATTTTGTGTGTGTGTGTGAGTGAGAGAGAGAGAGAGAGAGAGAGAGAGAGAGAGAGATTCATTCACTATGTGATTCTGGTTGACCATGAACTCACTAGGTAATCCAGGCTGTCCTCAAACTCACAGTGATCTCTCAGCCTCAGCCTCCTGAGAGCTGGAATTACAAGCATGTACCAACATAGTTAGCCCAAGATTTTTTAAAATTAGATTTTATTTGTATACTTTAGATATACATAATGATCACATTCATCATAGAGAATTTATATTTGTGTGTCTGATTTATTTTATATAAGATTATAGTCTCAACTGGCTGTATGGCTCAAAATGGGCATCCATTTACTAGGAATGTCTCAATTTTATCTTTCTTTATGGCAGAGTAGTAGTCCATTGTATTTTTTTTTTTAATCTTATCCATTCATCAGTTGAAAGGTATTTGGACTGTTTCCAAGATTTGGCTATTACAAACTGTGCCACTATAACATACATGTGCATATATTGCTGTGGTATAATGCTTTTAATTCTTCTGGGAAGATACCCAGAAAATGAATGGCTGAATCATATGGGACCTGTAGACCTAGTTTTTTTAGGAATCTCTACACTGATTTCCATAGTGGTTGTACAAGTCTACATTCCCACCAGCGGTTGAAAAGAGTTCCTTTTTCCCCATAGCCCCTCCAACATTTGTTATTGGTTGAGTTCTTGATAATTGTCATTGTTTCCAGATTGAGATGGAATCTTAGTGTTGTTTTAATTTGTATCTCTCAAATGACCAGTGATATTGAACATTCTTCATATAGTTATTTGTTGTTGGTACAGTTTCATCTGAGAATTATGTATTCATCTCAGATGACCATTTTTGTATTGGGTCTTTAAATTAGGGAGGTTCTGATTTTTTTGAGTTCTTTATCTGTTCTCCATAGTAATCCTTTGTCAGAAGAACAGGTGGCAAACATTCTCCCCACATTGTGTACTGTCTGGTCACTCTGTTGGTGGTTTCTCTTGATGTGATAAGATGATGTGATAAGATGAGATTAATTGATTGGTTTCTCTTGTGCTAAGATGAGATCTCAATTGTTGATTCTTTGTGATATTTTCTGTGTGATCAGGGTTTTGTTCATAAAGTCTTTGCCTACACCTATGTCTTCAACAGTTCTACCTTTTCTATCTTCCAGCAGATTTTATGTCTCTGTTTTAATATTTAGATCTTTGACCCACTTTGACCTTAGTGCATGGTGAAAGATATGGGTCCAATTTCAATCTTCAGCATGTGCAATGCCAGTTTTTCCAGCATCATTTATTAAAGAGGGTACCTTTCTTTCAGGAAAGGTGTTTGGCACCTTTGTCAAAGATAAGGTAGCTGAGTGTATTTGGAGTTATTTCTTAATCTTCTAATATGTTCCACTGATCTGATCCTCAGGTCTGTTTTTTGTTTGTTTTTGTTTTGGTTTTTTGGCAGTTTTATCACAGGTTTTTTGTTTGTTTGTTTGTTTTTATTTTTTGTTTTGAGACAGGGTCTCACTATGTAGTTCAGGCTGACCTTGAACTTGCTATATAACCCAGGCTGCCCTCAAATTCATGCAATTCTCCTGCCTCAGCTGCCCAAAGATTGGGATTACAAGTGGGATTACCACCATGCCTGGCTATCACAGTAGCTTTATAGTGTAACTTCAAATCTGGGATTGTGATGCCCTGCCTTGTCTTTGTTGCCCAGAATTGCCTTTGCTAGTCTAGGTCTCTTCTGATTCCAAATGAATTTTAGGATAGTTTTCTCTAATTCTGTGAGATATGCCCTTAGAATTTTTATTAGAATTGCATTAAATATGTATGACAATTTTGGAAGTGTGGCCAGTTTCACTATATTGTTTCTTCCTACCCAAGAGCAAGAGATATCTTTCCATTTTCTGATATCCTCTTCAATCTTCTTTTTTTTTTTTTTTTTTTTTTTGTCTTTTTCCTTTTTATCGGTACCGGGGATCTAACTCACGACCGCCTGCTTGCAAGACAGAAGCTTATGCCGCTGAGCTAAATCCCCAGCCCCCTCTTCAATCTTCTTTTTCAGAGTATTTTAGTTTCCAATGTAGAGGTCTTTTACTTCCTTCATTAGATTGATTCCTAGGTTTTGTTTGTTTGGGTTTTTTTGGATGCTACTCTGAAGGATGTGGTTTCCCTAATTTCTCTCCTAGTGAGTTTGCTATTTTTGTAAAGAAGGCGATCGTTTTTGTTGTTTTGTTTTTTTGGGGGGTATCAGGAATTGAACTCACGACCTCATGCTTGCCAGGCAGGCACTTGTGCCACTAAACTAAATACCCGATGGGTGACTGATTTTTGAGTGTTGACTTTGTATACAGATATGCTACTGAATTTGCTTGTTAAATCTAGAAGTCTTTTGGTGTTTTCTATGTAGAATGTCATGTCATTCGCAATAATGATAATTTAATTTCTTTTTTTCTTTTCTTTTCTTTTTTTTTTTTTTTTTTTTTTTTTGTACCAGGGACCGAACTCACAACCTTGCTTTTTCCAAGCAGGCGCTTATACCACTGAGCTAAATCCCCAGCGATAATTTAATTTCTTTAATTCCTATCATTATTCCTTTTATTTCTTTCTCTTGTCTAATTACTCTGGCTGAAGTTTCCAGAACTATATTGAATAACAGTAATGACAGTGAACATCCTTGTCTTGTTCCTGATTTTAAAGTGAAGGCTTTTAGTTTTTGTTCATTTAGTATAATATTGGCTGTTGGTTTTTCACAGATGGCTTTTATCAGGTTAAGACAAAAACCATTTATTTCAACTTTCTGTAGGGTTTTTTTTATCATGAATGGGTGCTGGAATTTGTCAAAAGCTTTTTCTGCATCTTTTGAGATAGCCATATTTTTTGTAATTGGCCTTGTTAATATGGTATATTACATTCATTGATTACATATATTGAGCCTGTATCCTGTATCTCTGGGATGAATCTTTTTTTGGGGGAGGTGTAATATGGTTTAAACTCATGACCCCATGCTTTCCAAGCAGATGCTTGTGCCACCGAGCTAAATCCCCACCCATTTCCCCCCTACCCAGGATAAATTTTATTTGATCATGGTATATAATCTTCTTGATGATTTGCTACATTCTGTTTGCTAGTATCTTTATTCATTTATCTACTTACATTTTTAGAAGAATAAAACCAAACAAAATAAAACAGAACAAAGCAAATTAAAACAAAACAATGAAAATTATACAGGACTTCAAAACAAGGTAATAGGAAATCAACAATGGCTTCATAATGCCTCTTGTTATCGTCAAAATAGCTGCCCATACCATCAGACATAGTAAAATCAAACAAAACAGAATAAAGCCAATCAAAATAAAACAATGAAAGCAATACAGATTCTCCAAACAAGGTAATAGGAAATCAACAATGGCTACCGTAATATATGTTGTTATCTTTAAAATAGCTGTCCATACTTTCAGACATAATAAAATCAAACAAAACAAAATGGAATAAAATCAAACAAAACAAAACAATGAAAATGATACAGGATTTTAAGATAATAGGAAATTAATAATGGCTACTGTGATCTCAAAATAGTTGTTCAGACTATCAGACATAGCCATGTAAAATTGACCAATCAATAAATACAAGAACTAAGTTACTTCTTCAGTTGTTATCTTTTCAGAAGTTTCAGGTGTGTGACTTCTAGTTTCTGCTATGTCCATGTCTCCTGAACTTGTTTTGAATGGGCTGGAGCTCTGAGATTGTATTTTGTTCCTTTATGTTGACATTTTCCTGTCTCCCTGAATCAGCCTGTGGTTGCATTCTGTGGGCTTCCTGCATTTGCTGCCAGTCACTCAGTATAGGGGATTGGACTAGACACCTGGCTTCCTCAAAGCTGGTGTTCCTGAAGTGGTAGAGATGTCCAGAGTGATGGTTCACCGATGCTCCCCCAGTGGCAGTGGGACCTTGGAGCATGGCTTCTCCAGGCCCAAAATGGGTTGCTGGATCTCTCCAGGACACTGGCATGGGGCCTCTGGGCATGATTTCTTCCTATTAAGTTCATCTGGTTCACTCCATTTGGTCCTGTTAAGTCTAGATTTGGTTCAGCTCTGATATTTCTTTGCTGATTTTCTGTCTAGTTGATCTGTCTCTCAGTGACAATGGGGTATTGAGGTCTCCCATTATAATTGTTATGGCTTATTTGATTTTCCATGTCTATTAATAACTTTTATATACTTAGGTGCTCCTGTATTAGGTGCATTTATTGTTATGATATTTGTGCTGTCTTCAGTGTCTCATCGCTCATTGACCGCAATCGTGAGGGGACCTGGGGATTTAGCTCAGCAGCATAAGCACCTGCCCTGCAAGCAGGCGGTCCTGAGTTCAATCCCCCCGGAAAAAAAATTGTGTATTATCCTTCTTTACTTTGTTTTGTACATGTTGGATTGATTTCTCACGGTCTCTTGGTATTTTTAGGATATCTTTTCATTATCACTAGCTGCAGTTCTATTTAAGAGCTAAAATTCTGTCTTTTCCTTCATTCAATCTGTTGCATAAACTTTCACTGGAGGTTTTGAACTCTTGAATCTCTGTTTGGATCTGTTTCATGAATTCTATTTCTCTCCTATGTTGGGCATTTTTTGTTTTCATCTTTTTCTAAGCTCATCTATTCTTTTATTTGTGTCTTCTCTAATATCTTTGATTTTAAGCATCATTTCTTTTTGTACCTTAGAGATCATTTTATCTCTACCCTTTTCCACTGGTTTTTTCACTTGTTATTGTTCAGAAAGTTCTACTGCTTGACTTCCATCTGTATCCTTGTCATTGAGTTCCAGGGCTGTCCTGGGTGGGCTGAGGGTCTGGGGCCACACCCCACCTCTGCATCTTGCTATTCTCCACCTTCTCTTTTTCTTTTGTCTTCTACGTTGATACCCGCCAACCTCCTGTGACATATAGCTCTATCCCTCATATTGAGGCCCCTTTCAAGGAGGAAAAGAAATGTCCTTTCATCAGGGATGTCCTCCAGATGTAGTTGGTTCTTTGTAGCGATCCCAAGAACCTACTTTCTTCCGATGTTTACAGTTCTGTGATAATGTCCATGTTGCATCCCAGAGATACACTGGGTATGAAACCAATCTTGGCGTCTGGGTATGGGGGCTAGGACTGGTCTTCTGTTGGTAGAGTCCTCCAGAGTCCAACTGTTGTCTCCTTACTGCTGCTTCAGATGCTTCCACATTACTGGCCTTGCTGATTACTTTGCCCTCCAGAGGTGTTTGTACACCTGCACACTGGGCTGTAGTCCTGGGTATTGGGGTTCCCATCAGTCTTACACTTCCAGCTGGCCCGCCCACCAGGATGCAGTGGAGGAGGCCTGGATCTCATTCACCGTCTTCCAGCCAGCCCCACTGCCCAGGAGTAATGGGAGGGTACACAGAGTGCAGACCCTCTGGGATGTAATGGAGGGGAGCAGAGCACAGACTGACTGTCTTCTAGTGACCTCACCATCAGGGATGTAATGGAGGGGTACAGAGCAGGAACTCACTGTCTTCCAGCCAGCCAGTCCTCCAGGATGTAATCTCTTTGCCAGTATCTTATTAAGGATTTTTGCATCTATATTCATTAGGGAGGTTGGCCTGTAATTCTCTTTCTTAGTTTCTCCAGTTTTCATATCAGGGTAATGCTTGCTTCCAGGAATGAATTTGGGAATATTGCTTCTCTTTCAATTTCATTAAAGAGTTTGAGAAGTAGTGGTATTAGTTCTCTAAATTTCTTGTAGAATTCAGTAGTGAACCATCAGGGTCTGGGCTTTTCTCTGTTGGTATGGTTTTAATTACATCTTTAATTTCACTGATTGATACTGGTTTGTTTAGAATTTTTTATCTTCTTGATTCAACTTCAGTAATCCATACATATCTATGAATCTGTCCATTTCTTCTGCATTTTCCACCTGATTAGAATACAATTTCTTGAAGTAGATATAGATGATCTTCTAGATTTCTTCAGGGTTGGTTGTGATGTCACCCTTTTCATTCCTAATTGCATGGATTTGAGTCTCTCCTTTTTTTGGATGAGTTTGGCTAAGGGTTTGTCAGTTTTATTTAACCTTTTAAAGAACAAAATCTTTGATTTATTGATCCTTTGTATTATTTTCGTAGTCTCCATTGCATTAATTTCTGCGCTGATCTTAATAATTTCCTCCCTTGTATAAGCTTTGGGCTTAGCCTCCTATTCTTTTTCTAGAAGTTTGAGGTTAAATGTTAAATTGTTTATCTGAACTTATTCTGTTTCTCTGATGTATGTCTTCACCGCTATAAATTTCCCTCATATGACTGCTTTCATCATGTCCCATAAGTTCTAGTATGCTATATTGTTATCATTTAATTGTAAAAATGATCTAATTTCTCTAATTTCATCTGTGCCCCACTGTTTGTTCAGGAAGGTGTTATTTAATTTCCATGTGTTGATGACATTCTTGTGGGTGTTTTTTGGCATTGATTTCCAATTTAACTGCACTATGGTCTAATAATATGCATGAGATAACTTCAATTCCTTTGCATTTACTTAAGCGAGTTCTATGAGTTAGTATGCCTTCTGTTTTGGAGAATGTGCAGTGTGCCGCAGAGAAGAATGTGTATTCTGATGTTGTAGAGTGGAACACTGAATACATCTACTAAGTACATTTGTTCAAAACTTTGATTCTATTCTGATAGTTCATTTTTGTGATGGTTGATACATTATGCCAACTTGAGCAGTTTAGAAGTTTAACTGAGACACTTAGCAAGGAGCCAAGGTTCTTACTTTGTAAAAATCCTCATCCTGTGCAAAGGAGCTTTTGTAAGTGCTCACCTGCCCTGGGGGAAAGTGGCCTGTACCCAGTATAAGGGAGGAGAAGAGGCTTGCTTTTTCTTTTTTCACTCTGGCTGCTGCCTTGAAGTGTTGTTCCAGTGCCATGCCACCGTGCCTTGCAGCTAGCTGATTATGGATTGAAACTTTCAAAAGCAAAGAGCTAAATAAACCTTTCCTTCCTTCATTTTGGGTGTCAGGTGATTTGTCCAAACAGCAAGAGAAAAGTAATTTACTCAGATAATTGTTGATTTTTTGTCTATTTGATCTATCCATTTGAGACAGTGGGTATTGAGATGTCCAAATACAGCTGTATTAATGCTTAATATTTATTTTATGGGGCTGGGGATTTAGCTCAGCGGCATAAGCGCCTGCCTTGCAAGCAGGCAGTTGTGAGTTCGATCCCCGGTACCGATAAAAAGGAAAAAGACAAAACAATATATTTATTTTATACAGTTGGTTGCACAGGTATTTAGTGCATATATGTTTATGATTGTCATCTCTTCCTCTTAGATTGTTACCTTTACAAGGATATATGAAACATCTTTGTCTTTCTTAACAGTCTTGGTTAAAATGCACTTTGTCTGAAAATAGAATAGCTACCCCTACTTTTTTCTGGGTCCCTGTTGCATGGAATATTATTTTTCATCCTTTGACTTTCATTCTATAAATCTTTTTTTTTCCTCTTTTTCGTTTTTTATCGATACCGGGGATCGAAGTCACGACTGCCTGCTTGCAAGGCAGGTGCTTATGCCACTGAGCTAAATCTCCAGCCCCTAAATCTCTTTTTAAATTCAATGTGTTTCTTGTATGTAGCATATTGTTGGATCTTGCTTCTTGTTCCATTCTGCAGGTCTATTTCTTTTGATTGGTGAGTTCAGATCCTTGACATTGATGGTTATAACTGATATGTGTTGACTTACTCATGTGATGTTATTTTCCCATTGTTGGCTCCCTTCCCCCACCTTCTGTTTAATTGCTTGCCTTGGTTGGTGAATTCGTTCTGTTGGGGTTCATGAACTTGTAGTCCTTGTTATCTCTTTCTACAATGCCCTTCAGAACATTTTTCTTTTTTTTTTTTTTTTTTTGTCTTTTTCATTTTTATCAGTACCAGGGATCGAATTCACGACCGCCTGCTTGCAAGGCAGGTACTTATGCCGCTGAGCTAAATCTCCCACCCCCCTTCAGAACATTTTTGAGTGCTGGTTTGGTGGTCATGAATTCATTCAGGTGTCCTTTCTCATGAAAATATCTTATTTCTGGGGCCGGGGATTTACTTTAGTGGCTCAAGCGCTTGCCTGGTAAGCATGAAGTCATGAGTTCGATCCCCGGTACCCTAATTTTAAAAAAGTGAAAATATCTTATTTTCCATCAATTTTGAAAAGTAGTTTTGCAAGGTGTATCAGTCTGGGTTGGAAACTGTTTTCTTTTAGGGTTGAAATACTTCACTCCAAACTCTCCTTGACTTCAGAGTTTGTGTTAAGAAGTCAGCTATGATTCTGATGGCTTTTCTTTGTAGATAATTTGTTTCTTTTTCTCTAACACCTTTCAGTATTCGATTCTTGTGTTGAATTTCTGGGATCTTGACTATGATGTGCCTGGCTGTAGATTTTTTTTGATCATGGCTAGCTGAAGTTCACTATGCCTCACTTATCTGTATGTCAGATTCTTTTTCCCTGGCAGGGAAGTTTTCTGCCATAATATCTGTGAAAAGATTTTTTGTATCATTTGTACTATTGCCTGCTTTTTATTGAATTCAGTGAATCTTGTGTTATCTTCTTTCCTTCATCCAGTGGCTGCTGGACTGATTTCTTTGGGTCCCTTTCTATTTGTAATAAACCTTTCTTTTCATGATCACTAATTGCAATCCTGTCTTGTGTATCTAAGATTCTGTCCTCAAACTGGCTCATTGTGCTACTTGCAGTGGATTTTCAGTATCTGTTTCTACAGGTTCTATTTCTTTCACTTTCCTAAGCTCCTCTTTTTTTTTTTTTTTTTTTATCTATGTCAGCTCTGGAGTCACTAAGCATGTTTTTCATTGTCATCACCATCTCTGCAGTTATCTGAGAAATTATTTCTGATTAGATTTTTTCTAGAACCTAATCCAATTGTTTTGTTGTTACCACTTTAGAGAGGCCAGGTGGGTGATTTTCAGATTGTCTCACCTCATTATGCCCTGGGTTTTCCTTTGGTGAACTAGATGTCTGGGGTTACATCTTGTTTAAGTGTCTTCTCATTTTCTTTTCTTTTTTTTTAGTTGATTCCTGGCTTGATGCTTGTAAATTACCTATGGTGAGTTGCTTTCTTGCTAGTATTTAGAACCCTTAGGAAATGCCTACTCCTCAAATGTGTCTTCTAGGCATAGTTAGATTTTGGATTGCAAGTTTGTTGCAAGATCCTACCTCTTCAGTTTCTTGGGGATGAGAAGTTGCTGTATGGCTGGCCCAGCCTCTGGGTCTCTGTGTTCAGTTTTCTGTGACCTTTAGGCAATCTCAGTCTTGGTATACCAAAAATTACAGCTATTTAGAACCAGTATGTCACTTTTGCTACAGTGGTATAATCAGCAATAACAATAGCATCAAACACAGCCTAGAAAATGACAAATTAAGGTAACCATTAATTTGCTACTTTTAACTGTATAAATTAGACTTGTGGTTATATAAAATAATCTAAAACAAACCAGAAAATTGTACATAGAAAGTAATCCCTCATTATGCCAATTTTACCTTCAGGAGAGAAAATTTAAAGGGGGATAGATAAAAAATGGAGAAATAGAAGGAGAAGAAGAGGAGGAGGAGAAAAACGAAGAGAAATAAGGTATTAGAAGCAAGACTGAAGGATAAAGGTGGATCATGAAGTTCTGAGAAACTGGTGCAAAAGGGAGGGAAAGAGAAAAGGAAGAAATAAAAGCAACAACTGAACAGATAGCAACCACCAAGAAATCAGAAATGATATTCACACTCATATAAAAAAACAAGATCAAACAATGAAGGAGAGAAAACAAAGCAAAACAAGAAAAGGGAGAGAGAGAAAAGATGTCCACCTTTAGGTTTGTCTCTGCTGTCTCTGGTAGACAATGTGTAGAGACGGAGTCCGGATCCATGATGATTTAACCCAGCAAGCCAGCAGTAGCTTTACGTTGGGTTTGGGTAATCTCAGCAAGCCTGCACCTTTATTTCTCATGAAGCTTAGGCTGGTTCCTGGCTGTGAAGCTGGGAACTTCTGTGGGCTTGAACTTCAGTGAGAGCCACTAGATGGCCGCTAGATGGACCCAGCAGTTGTTTTGAGTTCTGAGCTCCGTTAGGTCCTCTAAGATGGCTCCTGGCCAATCTCCCTCTCCTGGGAAGGCCTCTGGTGTTGCCAGCAGTCACTGTGTGTCCACAAGTTTGAACCACTCCTCCCTCCCACAGAGTGAGTCCTGACTCAAGGAGAAGGCTCATGCAACTACATCTTTCTTCTTTGTTGAAGTTTTTCTCTTCACTCTTCCTATGGTCTTCACTTTAGATCCTTCCTGAATCCAAAGGACCCACCTCCCTCCTTCTCTTTGAGTTGCTATGTCCCAGTATCTGGATGGCAACTCTCAGAGAAGCTCTTTCTCTGCTGCTTACCACTCTGCCATCTTCCTAGGAATTCCCAAGCTTGTTTTGAAATTTTTATTTCATTTTTGAGACAGTATCTTAGTAAATCAGTCAGCCAAACTGGGCTCAAACTTGCAATCCTTATGCTTCAGCCTCCCAGAGTGCTGGATTTACGAGTATGAGCCATCATGTCCAGATCTCAGCAATTTTCATAGCTTTCAATGTTCAACTTCTACCCTTGTTCACTTTAAGTATCTTAATTATGTTTGTTTTGTTTTCTTTTAGAGATAGCATCTCACTACATAATTCAGGCCAGCCTCGAACTCACTATGTAGTCCAAGCAGGCTTAAAATTCACAATCATCCTCCTGCTTCAACCCACTACTTCCAGTTCTATGTTTTATTTTGAGGCAGAGTATTGCTATTTCACGAGGCTGGGCCTGAATTTGAGTTTATCTTAACCAGTCTCCCAGAGTGTTGGGATTATAGGTGTGCACTGAAAGGGTTTTGGCCCAGATAGGACACTGTAGCCAGGAAAGCCACAGCCGGAAGCAGGAAGCCCCAATCTCACCCACCCCTAGGAAGTTACCTGTGAAGCCATCTTCCCGCCCCTGGAAATTTACATATGGCACCAAACCTAGGACCAATGGGCTACCTGTGCATCTCTAATGCCCGCCTTAGGTTCCACCCCAAACGGAGGCTATTTACAGGCCCCCACGCCACGTGTCCGCCGGAGAGATCGCCGGATGCCAGCGGTGGGGGTGCCGGTCATCTCTCTCCGTGTTCTCAGAATAAAGGCCGCTTTTTATTTTATATTTCTCATCTTTTGTTAATATTTTTCGTCTTTTGGAAATAACCCTAGCATGCACTATCACCCCTGGTCAGCTATATCACATATTTACTATTTCCAGTGCCTTCTCCCTCCCATGAATCCAAGTTATCATCTTGTTTCAGTTTGAAAGACATCCTTTCTTTTTTTTCAAACAGGTCTAGTTATACAGTTCACGCTGGCCCTGAGCCCACTTTGAAACCCAGACTTGTCTCAAACTTACAATGATTTTCTTGCCTCTGCCTCCAGAAAAGACATCCTTTCTTATTTCTTGTAGTGAACATCTTTTTTTTTTCACTTTTTTTCAAAATCTATTTTATTTCAAAGAGAAAAAAAGGAAGTAAAAAACCTAAAACTAAATTTCAAAACACGTCAATCAGGAAGCAACAATGGTACATACATTGCACATTGTCATCCCAAAATCATTCACCCAGAGCACAAAACATCTGCATTCAATTGTCCAAACAATACCAGCACAAATCTTTCTCTTCAGTGAACTCAGAGAAATCAGCAGTATAACTATTTGAACTATTTTATATACATATATACATGTTTTCTTTTAGCTTCTCACACTAATGAAACAATATGATGTTTGCACATATGTGTCTTATTTACTTCACTTATGAGTATAGTCTCAAGTTGCATCCATTTATCTATAAAAGTCTCCAGCTTATTGTTCTTTATGGCTTAGTAGTACTCCATTATATAAAAATACCACTTCTTTTTTATCCATTCCTCAGTCGATGGGCATGTAGTTTGTTTCTAAATCTGGCTATTACAAACTGGTGCACATATGTTTACAACAGATTCTGTTTATATTTATCTGGAAATGTCTACTTGGTTCTTATATGTGAGGGAGAATATTCAGAATATTCTTGTTTTCCAGATATTGTGGCAAGCACCTGTAATCCCAGCATTCAAGAAGCTGAGGCAGGAAGCTTGCTGGCAGTTCAAGGCTAGCCTAGACTACATAATGAGATTCTGTCTCAAACAAAACAAAACAACAGAAGCATCCCTATGTTCTGAGTTCTGTGCATGTGTCTGGGGTCTCTATGACTTTGACAGATTTTACTCACTCATTTGATCAGTTGTGTTTCAGCACTAATCTCCTGCCTATTTTTCCCTGGGAGATATAATCCCAGAATTGTTTATGGGATGCTGAAGGTGGAGGTCTGTTTTTGTCTGATAGCTGCTTCCTGTGGAAAGGGGCTGCAGGCCCCACCTACTGAGGCTCTTGTGCTCTCTGACTACCTTGACATCATGTTGGGACTCACTGACTGGGCTGGACTGCACCTGTGAGAAGACACTAAAAGAAGCATTAGTGCTTATGTGTCAGAAAGTGTTGGACTTCTGTGCAGTTGGGAGCAGTTTGGTGAATTTGGCAGGAAAGTCATCAACTGTACTCTGGAGCATCATCTGAAGGTGAATTTTTTTTTGAAGGTGCATTTTTTTAAGCCTTGAATAGACAAACTACTATTACATTGTGGAGGCAAACCTAAATATGAGGAACAGATTAAAATGTTGCTTATCTGTTTTATAAGATGAGCAATTACAGATCCAACAGTTAGAGACATTGTTTTTCTGTGCTATTTGGAGACATATATCCCTAGTCCCCTACATACACACACCCTTTTTTGTCTCTTTGAGACAGGATTCACTATGCAGTTCAGGCTAGCCTTGAACTCACTTTGTAGCCCAAACTGGCCTTGAACTCACAGTGGTCCTCCTGCCTCAGCCTCCCTGGGATTACAGGTGTGCACCACTATGCCTGGCAATGGAGTTTTCTAAGGGGTTTCATTTCCATGCTTCCTGTGAAGAGGGAAGCATGACGAAGAGGGGTATTAGAAAAATTAGAAATATTATTAAGAGCCTGAGAGTCAGAGCCCTGGCAAGGTTACCCATATTGTGGATCCAATTAAAAACAGGAGTCCTAGTCTTACAGGCAGCTGAGCCAGTTAGAAGTACAGGCAGTCAGACAGGGCTAGACCTTCGAGGAAGCTGGCACAGAAGACCAGATATCTGATGAGTTTGGAGGAGACACATACACTTCTTGCTGTGGGCCAGATCTCAAGACAGAAGGCAAAAAAAAAAGGCAACCACACCTGTAAGTATAATCCTTAGGGATTAAATCTGGATTATTTTGAGAAGCTAAGAGTCACCATCCCAATCTCCTATAGGGGATCCCCTATAGAATCCCCTACCCTCTAAGAATGCCCACTTCCTACGTGACTTGCTTTCCCATTTGTCCCCAATTTAATCAATTTTACCTAAACTATTGATCTTATTGGCTAACTATAGTTATGTCCCACCTTATGCCCATCTGCTTTGTGAGATCCCAGTCTTCCCCTGCCTTGAACCCATGGTTTTACTCTATAAAAGTCCCTGGAAAAGACAGAGTCTTGGGCAACCTGCTCAGGACCCCCTTCTGTCTCTCTTCAGACATAAGCTTTCTTTCTCTCAATAAATATATTCTACTCTTCACCTCCGTTGTACCTAAATTTCATTCTTCGGTTTTAGAGAACATGAGCTTGAGGACATACTAGGTTGGGGGTTTCATTTCCCTATATCGCTAGTGTAAGTGCCCATATAAGCCATGGTGGATCAGCGGTCATTAGTGACTTACTTCGCTGAACCCTGAAGCAGAACTGGACTCATGCTATTTGAAGAGGAGCCTCAGATCTTCCAGAGGGTCACAAGTGGGGTTGGCTTTATCCTGAAAGGTGAGCTTTCCATGACTTCTTGCTACATTTGCCTCAGTGGGTGTGGAAAGGTTTGCTGAAAAGGGCCTTCTTTGGTTTTAATTGATCTAAGGGAGTTCTTTTTTTATGTTTTAATGAGCACTTGCTCTCCAGGGAGGACACTAGTTGCTTCTCTTGGGCCAGGAGCTGGCAAGACTTTTCAAATAGTTGCTGTAAGGGAAAAGGTTGAATGCTGTCATATAATTTATAGGGTAATTTTATAATATTCACCCAAAGAATCAAATGAAAAACAGTGCAGATCTGTCCACACACTGGAGACCCAAAGAATCCAGCCAACGTCCTAGATCACTCAGCAACATCTTGCAGAAGTTCAGCTGAAGTCCCAGAGTCCATAATATCCTCCACAAATTCAACTGGAGGCCTACAGCCCATGACAATGTTTCATGTAAGTCTGTATCAAGGATCTGCACTGGGAAGGCCCAAAGGTCAGTGGCAGAAGGTGGAAAGCTAGAAAATCTGCACCACCTTTTTCTCTTGGTGCTTTTGCTATCTTCTACTGCCATGAACTCTGCCTCTCTGCCACACCACCCTGCCCTGAGCCATCTACAAACTGTGGATTGAACTCAAGGTTATTTAAATTCTGAGACAAAGGTGGAGAGCCAGATGGTGGAGCAGTAAGCAGCAGAGAAAACAGCCTCTCAGGGAGTCGCCTTCCAGATGCTGGAATACAGCATTGTGAGGAAGACAAGAATGATCCAATGGGTCCACTGGGCCCAGGAAGAATCTGAAGTGAGAAATGAAGCCTATCAGGGACCTGGCCAAATCCCCAATCTCCCACATGACTGTAGGGTAAAAATGCTTAAATAAATGAGACAAGTAGTATGATTTTAGGGCTCTAAAAGGATCAAAACCCTCTGCAGAGTTCAAGAATCTGGTGGTAAAGACAAGGAATATCTCTGGATGGCCTGTGAAAGAGTTTTCGGCACAGTTAGAAGACTGAATATAAAGTAAAGTGACCTTTATTTTAAGAATGCAGAGAGAGACTCCATGACCCCCGGGGTCTGCTTTCTCTCTGCTGGACATGTGGTGTGGAGGCATACATGTAGCTTAGGTTTGGGGTGGAGCCTAAGGAGCATTCCTGATGCACAGGTAGCCCATTGGAATTCATTTCATGCCACAGGTAAATTGCCTAGGGGCGGGGAAGGTGACCTTCCACCTCCCAGTGCTGCAGCGTTCCCTTTAGGACAAAATCCTTTCAGCTCGTATTTATTTAGTTTTCAAACAAGGAAAACACTGGGCTGGGGATATAGCTCAGTGGCATAAGAGCCTGTTTGGAAAACAAGGAAGACATGGAAGTGGTTAAAGGACTTTTCCAAGCAACAGATTATGTTTAATTTAGGAGAAGTATTCTAGGAGAAGATTTCCATGTTGAATTTCACTAAAGGAGTGAAATGCCTGCAGCTACAGTCTTTATTTAGTTAACTGGGGTTGGGGCCAGGTGTCCTCAGCTATGATCTTATCTTGCCTTTTGAAGCATCTGTTTGTCCACAGGTTGGCCTTGCCCTGGCCATGCTGCACCCCGCACATGTGTTCAATTTCCAGTTTCAACAGCTCCCAACAGAAGACCACAGAGAGAGTTAAGAGAAAAACTTCAACAAAGAAGGAGGTAGCCAGTGGTGCCTTGTCCCTGAGATGGGACTCACTCCGTGAGAGGAGTGGTTCAACCTGCAATGCACAGTCACAGTAACAGTGATGGCTGGCAACCCTGAAGGCCTCTTCAGAGACACACAGCAGTGGAGGAGAGCAGCAGATCTGGAGGACTGCACTGGCTGGTGCTGAGTGTAGAGGACTTGGTCCTCCTTCAGGATAGAGCAATGGCCAGAAGCCATTTTGGAGATGGGCCAGGTGAGCTCAGAACCCAGAACTGCTGTAGGCTCCATCTAGCAGCTCCCAGCTGGGGGCTCAGACCTGTGAAAATTTCTCTCAGGTGGCAGCAAACCCAGTGAGTTTGTTCTCAGACAGACCTGCTGTCTACTACAAAGCTACTGCTGGCTTGCTGGGGAGAGATTAACATGATTTGGGACTCTGCAGTCTCCATAGGCTATCAGTGAACCAAGGAGAACCCTGGAAGTGGACTTTCTCTTTTATTTTTTTTTAAAATCTCTCTCCTTCATTGTTTGATCTTGTTCTTACATGAGTGTTCCTAGCCTCTTTGTGGGTGTGGCTCGGCTCTGTTCTTCCTTTTATGTCTTCCAACTCTTTTTTCTTTCAGTCTTCTGCACCAGTTTCTCAAAGTTGGCATGATCCCCCTTTGTCCTCCAACCTTACTTCTAATTGTTGCCTCTTCTGCCAAGTCTATTTTTTCCTTAATTTATTTTAAATTTTAACCCCGAGGGCAAAATTGATACATTAAGGACTTATATACTGCATATAATTTTCTTATTTGTTTTACATTTTGTTATATGATCACAAATCTAATTCACATAGTTAAAAGTGGCAAATTAAGGTTTAGCTGGGTTTGTCATTTTCAGGCTATATTTGATGTTATTGATACCACTACAGCCAAAATTGACATAATTGTTCTAAACAGCTGTTGGTCCTGGTATTCCATGACTGAGATTGACTAAGGGTCACAGAAAATTCTGTGGCACAGTGCCACAGAATAAGGGACTGTGGGGGCTGGGGATTTAGCTCAGCGGTATAAGCATCTGCCTTGCAAGCAGGCAGTTGTGAGTTCAATCCCTGGTACCGATAAAAAGGAAAAAGACAAAAAAAAGATACAAATAAAAAAGAATAAGGGACTGTGCCAAACAAGAACTTCTCTTCTTCAACAAACTGAAGCGATAAGATCTTCCAACAGACTCAAAACTCGAAAACCAGTTACACCTGGAAGATACTTCAGAGAAGTAGTCATCATCGATGGGTCCTAAATACTAGCAATAAAGCAACCCTCCACAGGTAATTTATAAGCCTCACCACAGGAATTAAAAAGTCTGCAGCAGTGGGATGAAGGATCTGTGCCACCAGGCTGAAGGATACGCACTATAACCCGGGAGCAATGCTCAAGGTAAGGATCACAGTTCCCCCAAAGAAAACCTCAGCCATCCTCAGTGACAGTGAGGACTCAAGCTTCTGTGATAAGGACAGCTGAGATCTTATCAGAAAAACTAGTGCAGCATGTTTCTCCAGGAGAATCAACAGCACACCTTCTTCCTCTTCAGTTTTTCTTTCTTTTTTTCTTTCTTTTCTTTCTTTCTTTCTTTTCTTTCTCTTTCTCTTTTTCTTTCTTTCTTTCTTTCTCTTTCTCTCTTTTTCTTTCTTTCTTTCTTTCTTTCTCTTTCTTTTTCTTTCTTTCTTTCTTTCTCTTTCTCTCTTTTTCTTTCTTTCTTTCTTTCTCTTTCTCTCTTTTTCTTTCTTTCTTTCTTTCTCTTTCTCTTTCTTTCTTTCTCTTTCTCTCTTTCTTTCTTTCTTTCTCTTTCTCTCTCTCTCTCTTTCTTTCTTTTTCTCTCTCTCTCTTTCTTTCTGCCTTTCTTCCTTTCTTCCTTTTTTCTTTCTGTGTGTGTGTGGTTTTTTTTGAGACAGGGTCTTACTATGCAGTTCAGGCTGGTCTTGACCTCACTTTGTAGACCAGGCTGGCCTTGAACTTGCAATGATCCTCATGCCTCAGCCTCCCAAATGCTAGGATTACAGGTGTGCACCACCACACCCAGCTTCCCCTCCAGTTTTCTTTTTATATTGTTAGCAACAATCCTCAGGTGAGCCATCCACATCCAGCACCACACTGATTCAGTTAGATGGGTGTTATAAATTGACCATTAGTTATTCCACCACAATCCATCCCTAGTCAACTTGATAACCATACATATTTCCTTAAATCACAGTCTTCAGTGGCAGTTTTGTGAAAAGTTAACATCTTGATCTATTCAGATTTACATTAATATAACTAATACACGTATACAATTCTTATTGCTCTCATTTCCATACCAAAAGCAAATATTCAAAATGTGTTCAAAATTCAAGATGAAAACCACAGTACTTTGACTAAACATCTTGATTACAAAGACATATTTTAAAATTCCATTAAAATCATATTTAAGAGAGTTATTACAATCACTATCATTACTTCCCATTAATCTTTAACAACAAGGCAAGGAAATCCTAAGGAATGTCCCAAGGGATCTCTTGCATATCAAATACTCTCTTCTCTTTTGGTGAAAGGCTTTGGGTCATTTTTTCATCGTCCTGTTCCTTCTCATGTTCTCCTCTGGTTTCATCTTTGCAATCCATACTTCCACTACAGCCTTCCCTCTGGCCAAATGCTTCAAATCACCCTTCTGGTTCTTTTCTGAATTACCAACATAGATCTAGCCAAAAAGCCTTTAATAATAATCCCATCACATCCCAACAATAGACTGCATTGAAATCTTTCCGCCATCCAGGAAATATCTGTCTTACTTTTATCTCACTGCTGAGACAAAATATCCGACATCCGAAGTTAAGGAAGGAATGGTTAAAATTAGCTCAGCTTATGGTGGATTCAGTCCATTTCAACTGGCTGCAAGACACAGTGTCACATAACAGATGGCAACAGTTCATCGTGGCAGCAAACAGCAAAAGCAACAAGAGCAAAAAGGCAGGAGCATGGAGACAAGACTCTTTCTGTCCCTTATAGTGTATGTAGGCCAAACCCATTTGGGTGTTGCACTCACACCCATAATCCCAGCATTGGATCATGAGTCATTCACAAACTCTAGAAGCCCACCTCTATGACTGCACAAGGCTTTGGGGAAACATCTAGACATAAACCATAACAATATACCCCAGAAAAGTGCAGATCAACTTTCTGCCAAAGCACAATGTACACCACCTGGAATCCAACAGCCAAGCAGTCTTTCTCAATAGAAGCCTCCTGAGCATCATCTTGATTGGCAGCATTTCCATCACTACTTTGATTTTCCAGGCTCTGTCCAGAATCTCTCATATATTTTATAGTATATGGGGACTGTCTGTTTGGTCAGTCTCTCAAAACCTTTCCAAATTAATTCCAAAGGCTCTTAAGCCACATGGCCAGGCAATGTCATAGTAATGCCCCACTCCTGGTACCAATTTTGTTGTAGTCAGAGTTTATATGGCAAGAGATTTAATAATTTATAGGATTATAGGACACATAATTTATAGAATTATTTTATAATATTTATCTCCCTCCAGATCCTGATTGCTTAGTTTGGTTTCGTTGTTTGAGACAGGATCTCACTATGCAGTTCAGGCTGATCTTAAACACATAGTGGTCCTCCTAGCTTGCCTCCTGAGTGCTAAGATTACAGATGTAGGTCACCACACCCGGCAAGGTCCTGACTGTTAAACACAGAAAGAGCTGTGTCCGTCAATTGGGTCAAAGGGGTCTAGCACCCACCTGAAGTTTTTGTAATTATACCAGATCTCTGGGGCTGATTGACTAGCTGTGAAAGACAATTGAATTTTGTTTTTGACCTGGTAACTTCTCTCACCTTTTCATAATTAACAGGTTTTTTGTTTTGTTGTTATTGTGGTTTTATTTGTTATTCTGGTTTTGTTTGCTTTGCTTTTGTCTTTTGAGACAAGGTCTCACCATGTAGTCCAAGCTGACTTCAGTCTTGCAGCAAGCCTTCTGCTTCACCTCCTGAGTCCTGGGATTATAGGCATGCACAACCATGCCCAGCTTAAAACAGATTTTTTTTTTTTTGTCTTTTTCGTTTTTATCGGTACCAGGGATCGAACTCATGGCTGCCTGCTTGCAAGGCAGGCGCTTATGCCGCTGAAAACAGATTTCTTAATGCATCTTTCTATTCCCATGGTATGAGCAGTCATCATTTCAGACCTTATGCTTGGCTCATCATATTTTTGTGCTAGATGGGTTCTGCCAGAGGGACAGTAACCTCTCCGGGGTGTTGGTTTTTCTCTGCAGCATATTGCTCATCTGTGCCTCCCTTGACCTCTGCTAGGAGTCTCTGCTTCTCATCATGGATCCAACCAGTGGCCAAGACAAACTGGACTTCTCCCCATGAGAGGTCAAAGAAAGGGTCAAAGTCTGAAAGCTATCTGCAAACCTACTGAGATCATAAAAAAAGATTGATCTAAAAGTTCATTGCCTTGTTGGGAATCTGCCACTGAAAAAGGAACCTGGCCTCAAGGAGGGAGGCATCCCCTCCAATGGGAGGTCTCTACAGGGCTGGGTGAGTTGTGAGTTAGGATCAAAACTGTCTAGGGAGCAGGAGGAGGGCTGGGGGGCTGGGTCTCTCTGGGGAACCAGCTGCTGGTGGAGTTTCTGAATCACTTAGAGAGGGTGGACTGATTAATTGCCCTGAAGATAAGGAGGCTGGGGATATTTCACAGTGTGGTTGCCTTTTAAACAGGTTGGGGAGACCCATATCCCCCTGAGAGACAGGTGGAGGCCTGGGGAAGGGATTCTTAGTTACTTCAATCTCCTCTTTGGTATTTCTTTAAGTACTGTACCTCTAGGATCTTTGCAGAGAGGGGGTTTCCATTAAATAGTCATAAGAGCCTGAACATAAGAGAATTTGTTTATTTTTGTTTTTTGAGACAGTATCTTACTATGTATGGTAGGCTGGCCTTAAACTCACTGTCTAGCCCAGCTTTGTCTTAAACTGGCAGTGATCCTCGTGTCTCAGACTTTTGAGCTATGGGGTTACAGGTATGTGCCTTCACATCTAGCCAGAATGGATTTCAGGCTGGGTGTTTTTTTTTTTTTTTTTTTTTTTTTTTGTCTTTTTCCTTTTTATCGGTACGAGGGATTGAACTCACGACTGCCTGCTTGCAAGGCAGGCGCTTATGCCGCTGAGCTAAATCCCCAGCCCCCCCCCCATTTTTTTCATGCCTTTTGTGGAAAAAATCTAACTGCAGAAGTGCTGTAATTTAGACTGAAATTCTGCCTCCATTTCTTGCCATTTTCTAGCTCATACTGATCCCAAACAACATTGCAATACAAGATAAGGTGGATTTTTTGTTTATTTTCCCTTCATATTATCAGGGTCAAATTGTTTCTAGTTTTAAAGGATCCAGCCTAATGATGAGGTTGCTGGGATCTGCAGGGGTCTCCTGGATGGCTCATCAAGAAAATAGTACCAGATGGTGGGTACCAGGGGAATTCTTCTTGGTGTCCTGAACAAGACACACACAGAAAAGGTAGTAGAGATATGTTTATGGAAGGTAGGAAAGAATTATACTCTGGGGAGTGAGACTGAGCCAGTAAACAGACTCACAGTAACCAAAACAAAACAAACAAACAAAAAAACCCTCCAAGACAGAATCTCACTGAATTCCTCAGGCTGACCTCAAATTCGCAACCCTCCTTTCTTAGCCTTCCCAGGGGCTGGAAAAGAGTTATGTGTCAGTGCCTGGCTCCACTTGTTTCTTTTTCACAGCTTCCACCTCTCTACCAACACTACTTATTGAATTATGGTACAATGTTTTTGTTTATATCATTAAAAATATTTAGTAAATCTGCTTTAAAATCTTTGCCACATTGAACATCTGAGTCTCCACAGTTTTTTGTTATTGTTTTGGTCATGGTGATGGTACTGGTGATTGAACCCCAGGCACTTTACAGTGAGGTAATGTCTGCCTTTCCTGGTTTTTATTTTGAAACAAGTTCTAAGTTGCTAAATTGCTTAGGCTGGGCATGAATTTGCAATCTTCCTGCCTCTGCCTCTCGGAATACTGTTAACATAGGTATATACCACCACAACCACAACTGCAAGGACAGTGTCAAATTTATATGTTTGCTTTTTGGTTATTTTTGTTGTTTTTGAGAGTGTCACTATGTACTTTAGGCTGTGTAGGCCAGGCTGGACTTGCAATGATCTTCCTGCCTCAGCCTCCCCAGGGTTCTGATTACAGGCATGCACCACCATGCCCAGCACCCTCAGTATTTTGAAAGCATTGCTCCATTATCATACTTTTTGTTTGGCTTTCTTTACCTTTTCTTTTTTCTTTTTGAGATGGAATCTGGGTTCACATGATGCTCCTGCCTTAGCCTCCAATAACTTGTGGCTACAGATGTATACTACTGTACCTAGCTCTTAACATTCACATTTCATTGACCAAAAAACTATTTTTATTATATACAACACATTTTTGACATATATGCATTGTGGAATGGCTAAGTCAAGCTAATTAACAAGTATATTATGTCATATACTTATGTATATGATGAGAACACTTAAAATCTATATATTTTTTTTCTTTTTCGTTTTTATTGGTACCAGGGATCGAACTCACGACTGCCTGCTTGTAAGGCAGGCGCTTATGCCACTGAGCTAAATCCCCAGCCCCAAAAATCTATATTCTTAACAAAGAAACAAAAAGAAAAGTACACAAAAAATGAAAATATTTTCTTTTTTTTGTAATGATTGAATTCCAGGAGTGCTGAGCTTTATGTTTAGTCCTTTGTTTTTACTTTTGTTTTGAAAGGGTGTAGCCTCACTGCTCAGGCTGGATTGCAATGTGTGATCTTCCTGCCTCAGCCTTACCAAGCTCTCCTAGTTGAGACAGTCTTGGTATGGAACTCATGGTGATCCTTGTAGTGTTGGAATTACACACATGCACCATGTCTGGCTTCTCCCAGAAATTTGTAAGAATCCAAACACTGCTATTAACTATAGTCACTATGTTGTACAACACATCTCTAGAACTTATTTCTGCTATCTAGCTTGGATTTTGTATCTTTTGACCAATTCTTCCCCCAACACCCTCACCCTTTAGGCCTGGATATTACTGTTCTATTCTGAGTTCAATTTTGAGATTTCACTCTAAAAAGCTGATTGGAAAAAAGTCACTATTATTGTTAAGTACTAGAAAAGTTAGGGAAGAACAAAAAGGTGGGAAGACTTGCTCTACTAAATACAACTCTGGCATTTAAAAGTGATACTGCTGGTGGGGCTGGTAGAGCATGCCTGTAATGTCATCATTTGGGAGGCTGAGGCATGAGGATCACTGCAAATTTGAGGCCAGGCTGGGCTACATAGTGAATTCAAGGTCAGCCTGAACTACAAAGCAAGACTGTCTCAAAAATTAAAAAAAAATTTTTTTAGTAAAAGTGTGATAACTCTGGGAGGCTGAGGTAGGAGAATTATAAGTTTGAGTCTAGTGTGGGCAATTTAACAACTTTTTTGAGACTATCTCAAAAAATAAAAAGGGTAAAGTATATGTGTGTCAGCATGACAACTCTGGGTTTAATTCCTAGCACCATAAACAAACAAAAAGAAGTACAGACAAAAAGGCAAGTAGATTAATGGAAGAACAGAAACATCCAGCACAGGTATATTTACAAATATTTATATAATTGTATTTTTCTGAATGAAAAAGAATATATTTAGTCCTATGACTCATCTCAAAGATAAATTCCAAGAGAATTTAAAAACCTAAGAACAACTGTCAAACATATCAGATAGGTGGTAGAAGAGTGTCCTTTTAAACTTGGATTAGAAGAAATTTGTTAAAACAGAAAAAGGAGACAAATTTAGCTTATCAAAAACTTCTGTTCACCAAGATACAAGAGAAAAAGAAGTTTCACTGTGAGCATCTCTGTCTTTGGTAACATGCCTCTTCAGAAGAACCCTTCATCATAAGTGGTGTTCAGAGAAACTGGAAATAAACAAATGTGGAAAGTCTACTACTCCTCAAAGCAGTGCTAAAACAATCTGAGACAAGTTCTCACTACGTTACAGGCAGACTTAAAACTTCCTGTGTAGCCTCATGCATCTGGCCTCAAACTCTATATATTCCTGCCTCAATTTCTTGGAGTTCTGGGATTATATAAGTGTGCACTACTACACCCAACTCTGCAAACAACTGTTAATGAGAAAAAAGATCTAGTAGTATTTGTGCTATACTTTCCTAACAGATATGAAAATAAAACAAGTTAAAAAATACTTGCCCAAACTTTTAAAAATTATCTATCTGAACTGCTTCCTCCTATAAATACCCTCCTGGAGGATATGATGTATCCCTTCATAGAAATGTAACTGAAATTATCTCTACTTGTCACCACAATAAGAAAATGGGGGCAAAAGGGGTGGGTCTTGCTATGTAGTTCAGGCAGGCTTCAAACTTACAGTGATCATTCTGCCTCAGCTTCCCAAGCATTTGGATTACAGATGTACACCACAGAAAGTCATTTTCTACTGGTGACTGACCCACCATTTATCAAATCATGTTTTTGAAGTGGAACAAAAAATTAAAGATTGTAAGCCAAGATAGAAAGTGAAATATTCTTAATGAAACCAAGACAAGACTCTTAGCATAAATAAAAGTTTTATTGGTCAGTCTGGGTGAATGACAGACTGATACAACCCCAGTTCCCTGCTCCACACTCCCAAGATCCTGAGATGACAGAAGACACTAACGCTTGTTGATAGAGAGCAAGAAGTGGGATATGGAAACAACCTGAAGGCCTCTGTAGTTTAACAAGGCTACCGGGACCGGAACCAACGTCCTAAGAATAAATCCAAGATAGAAAAGGCATCATCCAGAGCTGGAGGTCTTGGTGATTCTAGATCTAAGGAAAAAAGGCAGACAAACAGCTGGAGTGAAAAAGACCAGGCAGAGGCAGAAGGAAGTGATAACATAAAAGGGCAGAGTTTTGTTTTCCCCCAGGAGTTAAAGAGATGGACTTAGATCTGTACTCTTAACTCACCAGCTCTAGGATCACTGTCTGCTTCCTGACGGGTCACTGTGGTCTCTCGCCGGCCCTCACTGTCCACCACAGTCCGGCGCTCTTCTACAACCTACAAGCAGAAGCCTCGTTTCTAATATCACTAAAGCTGAGTCAGTGGTTTCTTTCATTCTTGTGGGAAATCAAACTCAGAGCTTCACACATGCTAGGTAACACCTACCACTGAGCTATGTTTCTGTCCCTTTTCTACTTTAAATTTTGGGTCTCATTAAGTTGCCCGAGCTGGCCTCAAACATACAGTCCTCCTGCCTCAGCCTGTCTTTGTCTTTTTGAGACAGGGTGTCACTATGCAGTTCAGGCTGGCCTTGAGCTCACTTTATAGCCTAGGCTGGTGTTGAACTTGCAATGATCTTTCTGTCTCAGCCTCCCAAAGTGCTGAGATTACAGGTGTGCACCACCATGCCCAGCTCTCTTTTTTTCTGTACTGAGAATCAAACTCACTACCTCATGCTTGCCAGGCAGGCACTGCGTTGCTGAGCTATATCCCTAGCCCCTCCTTCAGCTTTTTGAGTAGCTAGGATTACAAGTATGTGGCACCATACTTGTAATGGCCAGTTCAGTAGTTTCTTTACGTATGTTCCTCTTTCCAAGATGTTCCCTGGTCATATTATTCTTCACCCCTCTCCCTCAACTCACCCCATCTGGCTTAGTGATCTTGGTCACAGAGATGCTCTTAAAGTAGGACTTGGGCTGGGGCTGTAGAACTGGGCCAAGCCCCTCCTGGGAGACCTGCGAATCAAGGTCTGGAAGGGTAGAGAAAACACAGGAGAGTGGAAGAGAAAAGGAGACATGTAGCATACACTCACTGCAGGGAAAGAGAACAAGTTGAGCTTCAGGAAAACAGAGGGGTGGAATAAATATCCTCTCTGTCTAGACTCACCATTGTCTTCTCTGGCTCTAGGATGAGGAGTCACAGGCCATATATCATCAAACTGTAGAAGAAGCCACAGTAAGTAAAAAAACATCCTCCTCCAAACTGTCCCCAACTTCCAAAACCCCTTTTCTCTGGTGCTCTATTTATTCAATCTTTCCTCCTTCCTAAAATAATACTACCTTGTCTTCCTCAACAATCCTGCCTTACTTATCCAAGAATCATCTAGATCAGTAGTATATGGGTCTTTGTTTTTAAACAAGAAACAGAACTTCAGGGGCTGGAAATTTAGCTCAGCGGCATAAGAACCTGCCTTGCAAGCAGGCAGTCGTGAGTTCGATACCCGGTACTAAAAAAAAACAAAAACAAACAAACAAACAAAAAAAAACAGAACTTCATTTTCCCCAAAGAATATCCTGCAAGAAATTTAATATAGAAGACAGGATGGGGATATAAGTCAGTGGTAGGAGAGGTAGGTGTCTGACATAAACAAGGCTCTGGATTCAATCCCCAGCATAAGAAGAAAAGAAAAAGAGGGAGGGAGGAGGAGGAGAAATAAGAGAAAAGGGAAGGAGAACGAGGGGAGAAGAAGAAAGCATAAATACACTAAGCAGAAATTCCAACTCTAACCTATGAGATTTCACCAAGGACAGAAATCATTACACCTTAGTTTCACTTCGGGCCAAATGGAGTACTCACCCTATCAAAAGGTCTCTGGGACCCCCAGCCTGGTGCTGACTTTGGGGATTCAGTTCCTGGATCACTCTCCAAGACTTCTCTAAAGATCCTGGGCTGCTGACTATCAGGATACTTAAGCATTGAGTCTCGCAGTGTTTGTCCCTCCCGCAGTCTCTCACCAGGTGTCTCTGACTCAGGACCTGGAAGTTCTACAGAAAGGTGGTAGGTGGATGTTGGAGTGGGATTTAAATATCTCTGAAATCATCAGTCTCCTCAAACTTTCCATCCTCTATGACTCCCATTATTTCACCATCAGCCCACATAAACAGTTCTAAGAACCCCAAGAAAACCCACACACCAGGAGGGTGAGAAGGTAAGGTCCAGGCCCCCATCTCGCTGAAGAGGCTGTTGAAATCCCGTACTAGGTCATCAAAGCCAAAGTGATCTTGGAAATGCATCCCTCCACCTGGGCTGAAGCTGAAGCCAAAGCCAAATTCCTCAGGAGGCTGGGGACCATCAAACCTCCGACTCCCCCGGCTCCATGTGGTTCCTTCTTCTTCCTCCTCATCATCCTCATCTTCATCTCGAGTCATCCCTCCAAAAAAGGGATCTCTGTGGCTGAAGGTGGAGGCAGGTAAACCACCAAAACTTCAGCACTACTGAAGGCAGAATATCAATTCTAGTATAGCAAAATGGGGGCAAGAGCAGAGTTCTGGAAAGCTGGGGAAACTTTTGGAGGATTGGTTGCCAAATGAAAACATTAACAGCTGACAGATTTTTCCGTTTCTCGTTTTTGTTTTTCAGTCCTCACCTGCACTCTTCCCAAAGGCCGCCTATGGTTGCGTCTCCTCTGGTGTACCCAGCCCCGCCCCTCTCCCAAAGTCCAGCTCATTGGCCCACCGTCCTCCTTCCCAAAACAGCATTGTGTTCCCACCCAGGTCCCTGTTGCATCACCCCAGGATGGATAAAAGCTTAGGGTACTGTTTGTCCTTAACGACCATCTTGGTTACTGTCGCTGGGAGCTAGCCCAATGTAATGACTTTTATCTTCTCCGCAAGAGTAGGAGAAGGAAGTGTTTCCAAAAATAGGGTGAATCAGCCAAGCTCCTCCCAAAATTCCCAATCCAACCTAGATCTATTCTCACCTCCGAGGTCTAGAAAAGCCGAAAAAGCCCCGGAAAAGGTCAAACAGACTCATTCCGTATTGGGACTCGAACCTTTGAAACCCTCCAGCGGCCCATCCACACAAAACAGCCAGTTATGAGCTGTCGGAAATTGAGTGACGCGTCAGCCCACGCTGCCGAAAAGCAAGCCTGCGACGACGCGGCACTGTCGTAAAACCACTGAGAGATGGAAGAGGAATGCAGGGAAAGCGGCAGGATGGTGCTTCTCTAAATGGAAAGGGTGTATCTTTACCGCACCTTTTAGCTTTCTGTGAAAGGGTGGGCGTTCCAAATTCTCATTTTCCAGTTACAGCCTCCCAGCTGGGTCGATCCTCCTTCCCGCTTGCCTGCCGGGCCCTCGACGTTGTGGAGTGTTCGCGCCGTGGTCCCCGTGGCCGCCAGAGGGCAGGACAATCGCACTCGTGAACGTGCGGCGACCACCCTCACCCAGCGGCCCCCTCCTGCCAGTGTTTCTAGACGGACCTGGATGTCATGTAACTGGACAGGCAGTTTACCAAACACTTCAAATACTGAACATCTCAGCCCTGAATAAAGGTCATGAGGAGGCATGCAATTCATCTCTCCACAGCTACAAGGGAATTACACACTTCCTATAGAGCCTCTGTAGACCAGCAAGATAAAAGAATTCGTAGCCCAGCTAGGGAAGAAAAGCTAGTGAAACACCCAGAAGAGGAACGAGGAATTTAGGGCAGTAAGAACCCTTTCCAGCCTGGCACCGTGGCTTGAACCTTATGTAGTCCCAAATACTTCGGGGCAACAGGAGACCCATCTCTTAAAGGTGGAGGCCCGGGGAGTGGGTGAGTGCCCCTGGGTTTGACCCCCAGTGCTGGGGAAAACATTAATAAATCAGGTTTTATATCGTTTTGAAGCCTCTGTCTCTACATGCGTCCCCACCCAGCTCTTAGCTACACTCCTTTTCAAGGGACAGGGTATTACTAGGCCACAGAGAAGAACGCAGAAAATGAAAAGTGCTTGGGAGTTGGCTCCTAAAGAAGGGGCCCCAAGCCAATGGCAAATTTTACCCTCAGCCTCCTTTTGGGGTTTTATTTGCCTGGAACTGCCTTAAATCATGCTTAGATTTCATAAAGCTGTTTCTTTGAGTTTCAGTTTCTCAACCTGTCTTTCCACCCACTCTATTCTTCCACCACACTGCTTGAGACCTGCTGCTACTGAGGGAAATGCAGATTTGTAGTGGGTCTTTCCAGTCACAGAACCCTCTCAAGGGCAAAATACTAGCACATTAAGGTCAGAAGTTCTTAAAGGGCAAAGATTTCATTTTATTCCACTGCTTCCGAAGCCTGCAAGGGGAAGCCCAGTTGGTACGGGAATACTTATTCACCAAGCTGCTCATCGACGAGACTGAGGATATCCTAGACGGAGCAAGAATGGGCAGAGGCTGAAGGTAGAGGTTTTCTTTTTATATATACAAGACACATTAATCCATTAAATTTGAGGACACAGTACAAAAAAAAAAAAAAACACTTCAACTAATTCATCTGACAATGCTTTTCATATTCATGACGCTTTTTGTTGTTGCTTTGTTTTCCTAATAATAAAGGAGGAGACAGGGCTGTTGGGCTGATATATATTTGGGGGGTCCCCCCTCCCACCTCACCCATACACCACCAGGGTGAACAGGAAGAAGTGAAGGAAGGGCAGGGCCCACAGCAAAGTTTCATAATCTTGAATGCGAGGGGTAGGACAAAGAAGGGAGGGGAGGAGAAAATACAAATCCTATAATACATACAAGGTGGGGATGGTATGGGAATGGGACAGATGTGAAGCTGAGGCATGGGGTGGGCCACTGGGGTGGGGGCTGCACAACCCCCAACATTCCTCTCTTTGATGATGTTTCCATACTTTCCAGGCTGAGAAGCCCTCTCAGAAGATGGGACCGGGAGAAGAGGGTCAGGGCCTCAATTGGCCCCCCAGCTGTAGCTGTTGTAGGCAGACTTGTTGGTCTGGGGCTTCTGCGGGATGGAGCTGGTCTGGCTACGTTGCCCGCTGCCCGTCTGGAGGGAAATGGAGGATGATGGGGAGGAAAAAGGTGTCTAGTTAGTGGGACAAATCTGTAACATCTTCAGATGGAAATGTGCAAACTGTCTTGCTTGCCCATTACCTTTACACAGAACACACTATGATGCTTACTCTTCAACTATGCATAAGACAATTTAGTTTCCACAGCTGGCAGAGCTTTTCTCTTATAAAACTACAATGCATTTTTGACATTTCAATAGGGAAAAGATGAAAACAGGACCTTTAAAAATAAAAGTCAGTTCTACTCATTTTTAATGTCATTTTCTCTAACTCCCACCCAGTCCAAAAGAGGGAAGGGGATTACTATGAAAATCATCACCTCTTGGAGATAAGTGATCCTAATTCCATTTTCACTGACCTCCTTTAGGTCCCTCAATTTGGAAAGCTGTCTTTGAGAGCAAGGAAGCCTTTATTCTAGCTCTTCAGGCAGCTGCAATGGAGCTCTCCAGAGGTGATGCACTGCCCCACGATCTACCCACCACCAAGTGTCATATAGGTGAGCCCACTGTCAACAAGATGGGAGAGACCAACTAGGACCCCAGGCTCTAGATACTGTCCAGAATCTTTCCCTTCTCATACCAAGTGTTTTCCAGGGTTGACACAGGGTACAAAGATAAAGAGGGTGTTGAGGAGGGGAGGAAAAAAGGATGGGGAGGCCAGAGAGCTTAGCAAGGTGTTTGTTATGTTTGTGTATCCCGATTTGTGACCGCGCAGTCTTTTCCAAGTTCCCTGAGGCTGTGGAAGTGAAATGGGGACTGAAAAGGAGTGGATTCAAGTATAGCATTCAGTTTCATTACCTGCTCCTCCTGCTGGTGCTGGCAACAGAGAATCATCTGCAAATATGGTAGCTGAGGCAGAACCAGGATATATGGAAAATAAAGGGACAAACTTTGACAATAGAACTCCACCATTAAAAGGGAAAGCTATGTCAGGGAAAGGGGAAGGCTGGGAGAGGTTAAGAGGGAAGGTGTGACCCAGGTCTGATGGGATGAGGAAAGCTATGCCACGGGAGGTGGTGGAGAAGAAAGGCACCCCCAAAAAGGATTTTAATCTGGCTCCTCTCACATTTCCTTTGGCCGGCCGCTCGTGTTATGTGCGCTTGTGTATGTGCTGTGTGCCCCTGGCTGGTGTTGGGGAGGAATGGGTGAGGGTGGTGGTGAGGAAGGGGAAGAAAAGGAAAGGGGAAGCAGTTTCAGGGGACACGAAGAGGAAGGGAAAGGAGAGAGGGGTAGGACTATTACCTGGCCATCCTGCTGCAGATGATGGTGAAGGATCTGGGAGTGCGGCTGCTGATGGGGGGTCAGAATGTGCATAAAGGGGGCAGGTGGATAGGCAGCAGCTGTGGCCGGATTGATGGGCCCCCCACTTCCTAGGGCTGAAGGCAAGTTGAAGGAGGCAGCCGGAGTACCGGAATGAAAACCTTGTTTCTCAAAGGACTGCTATCCAGGACAGGAGGAGAGAGAGTACAAGGGGTCAGCAAAGGCTCCTGGGAGCTTCTGAGACTGAGTCCCCCACCCTCAGGAAGGAGCTTGGTAAGGACAATGCACCCAATGTCAGATATTTGAATCTCAGCCCTGTTCATATTCTTTAATAATCCTAGGCAAATGATTCAGTCTGACAACCTCGGTTTCCGCATCCATAAATATGGATGCTACTATTTCTGTTTTAAGGTTCAAGCCACAGATTGAATATACAAATGTTCTGTAACCTGATGTTGTAATATAAACATAGGAAAATGTGCTGACTAGTCTTGACATCCACACCCCTGAAGTAGGGTGGATATTATAAGCCTTGGATAGTTTAAAAAAAAAAAAATTGCACACATATTTGAGGTACCTTGAATATTCAAGGTCTTGGCTATCAGGTTCGCCCCCAGGTCCCCTGAAACCATAGCAAACTTTATGCTGATAAGGAATAAAAGCACAAAAACACAAAGACTTGTGGGGAACAGTAACATACCTTTTGGGGTACTCGGTTGTTTGTTTGCCCATTCCCTCTCTTTTGTTACAGATTTATTAAGAATGGAATGAGCTAGCTTCCCTTCATCCCTGTTTCTGTTCTCTTAGAAATGTTACAAAGGTTATGAGTGGGTAAAAGGATAAGGACAGCCACACAGTAAATCATATCACAACAGCTGGCCACACCTCACCTTCCTATTACAATTCTCCTGCTTCTAGGAGGGCTAAATTTAAATTCCTGGAAAAACTAAAGCTAGACTGTTCATTTAGAAAGAGAAGATGGGTCTAACAGCTTTCCTAGAGTTGTTCTTGCCCAATGTCTTCTATCATTGCAGCTCTACCTCCTCTATGTCCCGTCTTTTTCTACTTTCACCTACAGCCAGGCACCTACCTGGGTTTTGGAGTACACAGAACCCGAGATATCTGGCACGCCCGTGTTACTGGAGGTGACTGATACACCTGGGGGAGGAGGAAACAGACAGGAGGATTAGCTCAGCTAGCTGCCTTGCCTCCTTCCTGGAAATCGAGGTCTGCAGCCTTTCTAGCTATAGCACTGCAAGGGAATTTTGGTCTGTTTTCCACCTTCAGGTCAATCCTTAGAGATAAGAATTCATGACAAAGGCTCCTTAAGGGTTCTTTGGTCCTTTCCAGGTATATACAGAATATCTGTGTGAGACTGAGCAAAGCTGTTTGAGGCAAGGGGATATAACCAATCCTTACCAGCATATGGGACTTCAAAGCACATCCAAAGTCAAACAATGTAATAATTTTTAATGTAAACTTTTAGTAACTATTTCAAGTTAATCTACCCGAACTTTACTTAGTTCTCCTTAAGATTTGAGTAGTCTAGCTCTTTCTGTTCCCTTAGAGACTTTGGGCTCAAAACCCATACCTCACAGCATAACCTGAGTCCTAAGGAGCAGGCCCATTTATTCCTCAAGAACTTTTCCATTCTCAGAGCCTCAGCTCACACAGTCGTTTTGGAGCTTCTAGTCTAGTGATGGCAAACTTTATTTAGAGCTTTCAAAAGTGACACAAACAATCCACTGTGGCACATATGCCATACATTCACCACTGTTCTGGGACATGTCTTTAGCATGTGAAGGCTGGCACAAGGATGAATTTCCATCTACACACACTAAATGCAGTACAGGGGAGGGGAAGGAAGGAGGCGTAAGGGCAGGCTATTTCCTATAGCCTATGTCAAGACACAAAAGTCTAATGTAATTTTTAGTTTACAAACTCATAAAATAAAAGCTCTAGTCAGACCATACCCCAACTTGCATGTTTCTTGTTAAAGACAAGAAAATAGGAACCTTCTATGCTGTCAGCTCTTCCTCTTAAAGAGACACACTCCTGCCCCTGCTAAGGAGCACTCTGATGGTGAAGTTCTAAGTAATACATATTACAGTGACCAATGACTCCTTCTTCATTCATCTACAACTCAACAGCAGTGCCACTCCAAATTCTAGAACCCAGATCCTCCCAACCAATGGCTACAACAAAAATAGGATTCCTAAGTTAAGCCCACATTAGTCATTTTAGATCTTCACAAAGGAAGTAGAACCTTAACTTGGAAAACTCTCCCACATCGTAAGTTCAGACAGTTCCAGGGAGGAGCAAATGCCAACTAGAAAAAAAAAAAAAATAATAATCAAGGGGCTGGGGATTTAGCTCAGCGGCATAAGCACCTGCCTTGCAAGCAGGCAGTCGTGAGTTCGATCCCTGGTACCGATAAAAATGAAAAAGACAAAAAAAAAAAAAAAAAGGAAAAAAAAAAAAATAATCAAGAGAAAATACTTCCACATCTCCAAGTTCTCAACTATACACTTTGAAGGCACTGAAATAAAAGGGTATGACACAAGAATTTAAGGAGCTGAGGTTGGGGGTGGGGGGTACATTTCCCCTTCCCTTTTCAAAACCCACTGCCCTTGCAGCAAAATACGGGTAGTAGACTTCACTGTAAGAATAATTCAATTATGGAAAAGGCGAAAGCAAATAAGGATGTGTGTGTGGAAGGTTGAGTGAAGATGGAATAACCAGGATATAAATAGAACACTTTAAAAATAAAGAGATAATAATTTATCTTTTCTAAGGCTCACACAGGTCACTCTACGCAAAATAAGCATTAGGTTACCTATGGAGGATGATAGAAATCATTAACTGGATATCCAAGCTGGATGGCAGGGAGAAAAGAGTTCTAATATGCCCTTACCTGTTTTGTTTTGTTTTTTTCCTTTCTAGAAGTAGAGCTAGCTAAAAATCAGCTTCTATCTCAGAGACCCTGATATTAGATATGGGACTGAAAGAACTAGAAACACAGCAGGACAAGACAACACTATGTAATGGTCCTAACAGCCTCAGTATAAACATTAAAAACCTAGAAAACCATGGATATTGGTTTCCCCACTCTTCACTACAATTACTAGAAAGATCCTCAGAATAAAGTTCCCTTGCTTTCCTCCTAACAGCAACATGTCCTGCCTGCTCCCCTCTTCAACATACCAACACAATGTGGATGGTAGGGAGAAACAAGAACCATCTCAGCACAGCTGCCCCTGGGAAAATTGGTCACACACCACAGAATAAAGTTATTCCGTTAGGGCTAGGGACAAATACAAGGAAAGCTGATTATTATCGTTTTCCAAGGGTGATGCCCTCACTGTCCAAGTTAACTCTATAGAAAAAGGACAATAGTGTACTAGTTCATGGGCTGAGTCGGGCTTACAGTCCAAAGTCAGGAAGTCTGACCAAACTTCCCACACATCCTTATCTATACCCACAAGTGCACATCGCCTCATCATCCACAATCTCTGAGAAGCCATAGGAAGACTAAGAACAACATTAGGCTAGAAGTTTCCAGAGTCTGAGTCATCAACAAGCTGATACAAATGACTAGCAGAGCTTAATCAGTCAGTGGGCCTTTGGGAATCAAATGTGGGAAGCCTTGGAAGATATTTCCCTAACAACAGCTTTTAACACCATCTCTTCTGCCTTCACTGTGACATGACATGCTATACTTTTTGGTTTTTCCCTTCTGTTTATGCCAAAGGCAAGGGGCAAGATCTAAATGGAAAAGTAAAGAAAGATAAGCATGGGGAATCAGGGATATTCTACAAATAGCTTTCTTTACCAACCAACCCATAGGGTGGAAACTGAGGTCATTTCCCTTCCCCCCACCTGAAAACAACCACACTGTAAAGTTAATGGTTCTTTGGCTATGCTGGGGTTTGATTGAAAAGGCCACCCTCCACCCTTCATTCTCAACACAACATTGGCTCCTAGTGTCCAGAAAGACATGCACGGAAAGAACGCCAGAGTTAGCTAAAGAAATACCACAGTTTATTGAAGACTACAAATATTTTTGTTACAAGTTGAAACTACATGCCTTCCAGAAATCAAAAGCAACAGCAGGTGTGTGCATTGATGCTTCGGAGGTGCTGCACCGCTTGAACTCGAAATGGATAAGACAGGGTCTGACACATGGGGGAGAGGGAAATGGGGAAGGGCAAGCCCAGAAGGTATCCACCAACTCATTTCCCCAAGCCACGCAGGCATGGCCTCAGCTCAGCAGGCTCTCCTCAGTGGTCTGGTTTCTGAAACAAGACTTCAGTGCAAATTTATACACACACACAAAACATAGCCCCCAGCCTGGGCCAAATTAGCTCTCAGCCGTCCAGAAATGCTTGTAAGGGGGTGGATATTTTCTTCCTAAAAGGAATCAAATACATAAAAATAAATGAATTTAGAGGTTGATGAGTAATGGAATGACAAGAGTCCTCTGTGGGGTAGGAACTGGGGGTTCTCAAAGGGCTGTTTCAAAAGGGTTCTGAAATCTTACGGGAAGTGAGAAGCTAGGGCCTCCAGAAACAAATATGCCAACTCTCCTATTAGCCACCTACTTCATATTCTCATACCCGGGCAAGATAAGACAAGACATAATCTTCATGCTTTCAGAATGGGGCCACTCCAAGTTCAGTTCATAATCCTTCCCCACCAAGGATCACGACAGACTTTGGTCAGTGAGAACCATAGGAGCCTAGTTATTAAGTCTCCATGAGGCTTCTCAGGATTTTTAAGTTTAAATTATGACCCACTCTTATGCTGTATAGCACAGTTCAAAGCTTCATTTGGCTGTTAATTCCTAGACCTACTGCCTTTTGTGCTTAGCTTAGATAGTTACCCAATTATTTTTTATTTTTATTTTTTTGGTACTTTTTTTGGTACTATTTTGGAATAGAACTCACAACCTTGAGCTTGCCAGGTAGGCACTTAAACTGCTAAGCTAAATCCTCAGCCCAGCAGTTACCCAATTATTAAAACCCTAGTAATTTACCCCCTGGAGTCCATACAAGGGTGAAGAATACCAATGTTGCTTCATCCAAATCACCACTAAACTAAGTTGAGAGCTTTGAAGGACAATTCTTAACCCCAATCTCTTAGCAACTGCAGCAACCTTCTTCCCTATGAAAGTCACTGAAAAAAGAATTTATTCAATGATGACTCCTTACTCCCTCCATAAGTGGAACATAGATGTCAGGCATGGAAGGAAGGGATTAGGCTAAGTATCTTTTGGGTCAGTATAAAACCAAAAGATTCCTAGACTTCCCTGCCTGCTATCAGGTGTTCAATGGACCATGCATGAAGCCCAGTCATACAAATGAAGGAACCGTGAGATCCAACTCTCCCAGACCAATTCTTACTCTACTGGGGAGTCAAGATGCTTACTCCTTTCTCTCCATATCTTAGGTCTTCCAGCTAAGGAATAAAACTAAGAGACTGAAGCCAAACCTACCAGAGTCTGCCAGCTAGGAAAGCACTTACCTTCCTGTTCTATGAAATGTCTTCTTCTGTACTATCAGTGACACCTGCCTCCACTGATATCTCAGCAAAATCTTGGAGCCCTGCCCTACTTTTCACCCGAAGTTCAGGCCAGATGACATATCTCTCTCTCTCTTTTTTTTTTTGTCTTTTTCCTTTTTATGGGTACCAGGGATTGAACTCACAACTGCCTGCTTGCAAGGCAGGTGCTTAAGCCACTGAGCTAAATCCCCAGCCCCTCAGATGACATATCTTAATGGCCAATATATACGTCGAGCATTCCTGTCCTGAGAAGCAGACACATGTATTAGTGCCGAGTTCTTCTGCTGGTGCTGCTCCAGGCACTTAAGTTTAGTTAAGCCTTAATAATCATGTTTGAGCAGCATACTCTTGGCCAACCCAATTCGCAAGCACCAAGTCTTTCTCCCTGAAACTCATTCAGTAACATCCCAGAGACCACTAAACCAGGGCCATAAGGAGCTTACCAGTGTTGTATCCATGAGAACCATATCCACTCGGCTGTTGGAAAGGGGTGGCCGATGCATTCACACTGACATTCACACCATGCTGCTTGGAAGAGGTAGGAGCCACCTGAAGAGCGAAAAGGCCAGAACTGCAGTGAAATGTGACATTCACTGTAGGACACCAGATCAGTCCTACTCCAGAGTCTGGGCATTCAGATGTCTACCTAGCCTCATGTAGGCAGGCCACAGTTTTCAATACACAGTGAAATGCGATTCTTACTAAAGTTTTCAGAATCTAGCTGTAAGGGTAAGAGGTAGTTTAGAGAAAGGGAACAAGGGCATTGGAAGCAGGAATCAATGATGGTCTGAGAGAAGCAAAGCTATATGGCATCACATTTTATCACAGACTAATTCTAAAATAGCTAATCCCTATTCTAATTCCACCAATTCCAGATCTACTCCCCTTTTTCAAGGGCAGAAACAGGCCCAAGGTAGAACTGTTCCTCCTTACTTATTAAAAAAGAATCACATGGTTCTGACAGCTAGAGAGTGGCCAAGGCTAGGATTCTTCACCACAAAGGGACCAAGGCCAGGTACTCACAGGGAACACAGCAGGCCCATACTGGAAGGTGCTTGGGAGCCCCGGAACCCCTGTGTAGTATGGCAGGCTGGTATAACTGTAGCCAGGAGGCAGCGCCGGGTTCAGGAATGTCTGCTGCGTGGTGTGGTGAGTCTGCGTCTGGTTCTGTTGGGGTTGGGCCAAGGTTGTGGCCGGAGCTGGGGAGGAGGCATCCCCACGGCCAAACTTTGTGAGGTCACCTGTGACAGGAAAGGCTAAATGTACCTGTTTCTTCTACCCCCAACACCAATGCAGAATTACCTTCTCTAGTTTCACATGATTCCAAGAGGTCCCATTAAGGACTTTTAAAGTTGCATTCCTTGAACTACACTTCTTTGCAGCTATGCTAGTCAAGCCTAATGTTGAGCAACTGTACAATGCTGTGGCAGGAGTGGCTCCCAGAACAATCTGCTGTACAATTTCCCTGCCCACTTTGTTTTCTTTCCTTTCCAACCCTGTTTCCTCCTTGCTCCTCCCATGGGGAATACTCTAGGCTAGACTTGAGAACCAAGTTCTACCTAACATGATCTGGAGTTGCTGCAGATGAAGCATCATGGCCCAGCCATGTGCTTATTAGCATTTGAGGGCCCTACGTTCAATGCCCAGCACAACAAAATAATTAAATGTTTCATCTAGAAATCACCAGTAGACAATAAAAAGTGGGATTTAGAGGAAAAAGCTGTCACATGTCCATCTTTGGCCTGATAAAGACTAAACCAACTTGCATTTTCTATATCCATCCAAACTTCTACAGTGAAATCTTAATTACAGTGAGAACCAGGTCATTTTTTGCTACTAATCTGGTTTCTGCCAATAATTCTTCTATTTAGCCCAACCCAGACCTACCGGAATAAGGGTTGCTGGCCAGGCTACCATCCCTCCCAGTCAGTGGAGTGGTGGGTGTGGGAAACGGGATACTGTAATAATCCTAGGGTGAAGACATAAGAGAGCAGAGAGTCACTCACTGCCATTCTTCCCAGCATGAGGACCACAGGGTGACCAGCAGGAGAATGTTGGAGCCCTGTGTTTCATCCAGCCACTGATTCAGCTGGTTAGAGCTGGCAGAACTCCACATCACTCTGGCATACACTGTCCCCCTTGGCTGACCATGAAGGGTCAGGCAAGGTCTACATATATGCAAATAAGAGAATGTTTTAAGGCCCACATTTTCAACACTCTACACAGCAACCCTATCAGTCTACATCAAGCTTATTTTTAGAAAACATAACTTTCTCAAGTTTCTGAAACACACAGAAAGCATCTTGAGACCTTCACAAGTACTCTCTGGCTTTAAGAGATGAGATTACAATGTGTTTACAGTTATCAAAGATATAACATTGCTGGAGGCACAGATCAATGGTAGAATATTTGCTTAGTGTGCTCAAGGCCCTGGGAGATCCCTTGCATACAAACAAAAAATACAAAATACACATGCCTCTAGTTGCAGCTATCTGGAATGTGGGGTGGAGGCAGAAGAAGGGTCACTTAAACTCACAAGTTCAGGGCCAGTCTGGGCAAGAGTGAAACCCCACCCTCTCTAAAAGGGACGGGGAAGAGCATGTGATATGTCATTCAGTGGTAGAGCATTTGCCTAGCAAGCGTGGAACCATGGGTTTGACCTCCAGCACTACCATAAAAAGATAAAGAGGAAATTGACATTGGTAGTCTATTTGGCTTGGGAGGATAACTCCATAGTAATATCTGCTTAGAATATATAGGGGTTTCAGGCTTCAATTCCCAGCACCAAGTCCCTCCATTCTAATATATGTTAAATCAAAGTATATGTATAAAGGAATGGGCTGAAAAATACTTACATCTCTGACTTATCAACTGCACATTTAAGATAACATTCCCAACATTAAGATCTCTTTTGCCAGGCAGTAATTCTAGCACTCGGGAGGCTAAGTCATGAGGATCACCAGAGTTGAGGTCAATCTGGGCTACATAACGGAGTTCAAGGCCAGTCTGCACTACAAAGTGTGACCCTGTCTAAAAATAAAAATCTTTCTTTTCCAAAGCTCTATTCCACATACTCACCAATGGAAACCTTGTCTGAAGCATTTGCAAGTCATCATAACCATACACTTGTGGCTGAAAAATATAGACATGTAACAATATTAATTGGAACCAGTCAGGATGATAGGAAAACAAGGAGCTTAACTACAGGTAGGGTAATTCAATAGCATATTCACCCTCATTCTTAAACCTGAACAGATCTTTTCAGTTTTCTTTAACAGGAGAAAAGTGAAGTAGAAAAAGTTAAATAACTGATGAAAGGTCTGGGAACTTTACTTAGGTTACACACTACTGATTCAACTAGGCTGGCCTTTGGGCTGTAGCAGCAAAACAGACATAAGTACAAAGAATAGCTGGGCTTTACTCTCTACACAACCAGCTGTCTGTTTCTTATAGATCTTAAAATCTGGCTAAAAATGTAACTCCCCCAAGAAAGAAGGATTCACATTTAATTCTTATTTTCTCTGATTTCTAGATACCAGCATGTTACTGTTTAACAGAATGATAAAGGACGGATAGCCAGGTGTGGTGGCACATGTCTATAATCCCAGCACTTGGGAAGCTGAGGCAGAGAGATCACCTTGAATTCAAGGCCAGTTTGGGTTATACTAACTAGCTCAGCATGAACTACACAGTGATACCCTATCTCAAAAAAACAAAAACACGAAACAAAAAAACGATGGACAGAAGAGGGTAAGAGGCTGGATCTCTTGCAAGAAGAGAAGTGATTCAAGGGAAGAAGAGTGATTGGCAAGAAGGGGGGAAAGGGAAATGAGTAAAGATATGCCTTGTAGAGGGACCTAATAATCTCAATGAATATAAACTTTTTGGGCATAATACTAGCTAAGATTATTATCAACAAGAATGAAAATCGAGCCAGGCATGGGGATCCACACCTATATCCCAGTACTCAGGAGGCTGAGGGAGGCATCACTGCAAGTTTACAACCAGCTTGAGCTACAAAGTAAGCTCCAGGCCAGCCTTAACTGCATAGCAAGACCCTCAGGAAAAAAAAAAAAAAATTTGGGATAGGGTTAACTAGAGGTGGGGGAAGGGCAGATTAAAGCAGGTATGTTATATACATGAATGCAAGATGATTGTAAACTGTGTATATTACAAATATATACTAATAATTTGTGGGGTTTTTTTGTGTTTTTGAGACAGGGTCTCACCATGCAGTTCAGGCTAGTCTTGAACTCACTTTGTAGCCTAGGATGGCCTCAAACTCACAACAACCCTCCTGCTTCGGCCTCCCAAGTGCTGGGATTACAGGCATACACCACACCATGCTCCACTTAAAATTTTTTCAAGGGCTGGGGATTTAACTCAATGGCCTAAGTGCCTGCCCTTGCAAGCACGCAGTCATGAGTTTGATCCCCGGTACCAATAAAAAAATAAAAATTCAAAAAAAAACCCACCTCTTTTGAAAGTTAAAAACCATGTGTAACAGTGCTATTTGGATGCTTCATCTGTATGTTTACCTAGTTTCTCTCCAAGGGCAAGAACAATTTTTTTTTTTTTTTTTTTTAAAGTTGGTACCAGGGATTGAACTCACGACCCCCAGAACAAATGTTTTTAACAGTATTTTTATAAATTTCCTTTTTGGGGGAGGAAATACTGGGAATTGAACTCAGGACATTGCACTTGTGCTGCTGAGCTAACAGCCCTGGTCCATCCTTTAATAGGGTACTGATTTCCTGAAGGTAACATACAGTACTGCCATGACAGAAAGCTACTACTGTCAGCCATTTGTTCTCAGAAAGTTCCAGACTGAGTCAAGGAGCTGTTTTGGCTAGGTTGCAATGGGCAAAGATCCCAAAGGAAGGAAATCAATTCAAGTACAGAAAACAAAAGAAACTGAAAAGAATTCCTGAGGATATCCTGCTCCGACACCTGAAGTCTAGAAGATGTATTTCACACCAAGAAAACAAACAAAAAAGTGCTTTACCAAGGCTTAGTCCTTCCTAAGTATTACTTTTTTCCCAAAACTACAAAGATTAAAAACTGGATATAACTCAGTGGCACAGTGCCTGCCTGGCAAGCATGAGATCCTGAGTTCGATTTCTGGTACCAAAAAAATAAAACCTGTGTTGGCACACATCTATAATCCTAGTACTTGGGAGAGTGAGGCAGGAGGCTGAGGAAGGAAAGTTCAAGGCCAGCCTAGACTACAGATGAGTTCACGGTCAAACTGAATTACAGTGAGATCCTCCCTCAAACATACATACATACATACATACATACATACATAGTTCTTACAGTAGCAATCACTCATTTATTCTGTTTTTAATTTCCATCTTAAACCAAAGCTGTGAAGAGTTGCTACATTACCCTAATGTTTTGGAGAAGACAGCCCTTCAGTTCCACTTACCGGATAGGCATGTAACAGCCCTGGAGCCATAATATACGGATTAGGCAACAATGGCGGGACCCCAGGAGGGAGGTTGGGAGGAGCTTTTCCTAAAACGGAAGTCACATTTTTATGTTATCACACAACTAATCATCTCCTGCATCCCAGTAAAATGCCACCCACTTATGTAAGGCTACCTGAAGTCGTAGCAACTGAGCTTCGAGTTGAGGCTGTGACGGTAGAGTTGCTGCCTAGGCTGAGGCCCAGACTACTGCCACTATTGAGACTGGAAGAGACACTGACCACTGGGGGAGGTGCAGAGACTGTGCTGGACGTGGTAGAGAAAGTGCTAGAGGAAGAATGGAGATTCGCTTCACTCTCCACACTTGTATGCTTCAAAAAGGAGAACAATGGAAAAGAGGAGAAAACAATTAGCAACAAAAGTAAAAAAAAAAAACAAAAACCACACAATCTAACTCTACTAATTGTAATCTCCAAGCCAGCTTCCCAATTAATAGGAGCAAGGCAGGTTACCAGACTGCCTTTGCCAAAGCAGAAAAAATCTAGCCGTATCTTCTGAAGATTCATCTAGCAGCTGGGCATGGTGGTATACACCTGTAATCCCAGCACTCTGTGAGGCTGAGGCAAGAGGATCACAAGTTTGAGCCCAGCCTGAGCAAGACCGTATCTCAAAATAAAATATAAAAAAAAAAGCACTGGGGATGTAACTCACTGTAAAGGCCTAGATTCACTCCCCAGTTTTAAAAAAAAAAAAAAGATTCATCTATCAAATATAGTAATAGAGACTTATTAGACACCATCATCCTGCTTAAATAGCAAAGTATATGAGGACAAACATCCCAGAAACCAACATGACTGGGCAATAAGGGGATAATGAAGATGAGACATAAAAGAATACATTACAAGCTTTTCTCCCACACTTTACTTCACAAGTTCAGTGTACAAGCTTAGTTTACAGGCTAAAAGTAAAGGTTCTGACCTTAAATCCAAAATATTTCTACTTTTGATGACAGACAGACTCATTTTAAAAAAGGCTTATCTCTTTTTGCAGCCACCTGACAAACCTAATACCTTTGCCTAAAATGGTCCCTTCCTTTAGAACTGCAACATATTCCACAAACAGAATCTATAAACTACAACAATGAAATGATTTTACTAAATTTTCTCATCTGGCCTGTTTTCCTAGGAATGTCATATCACACTGATTATATTCAGGATTTAGGTTCAGCATACTGTTGTGTTGGCAAACAACAAGAACAGCTCTACCAGTTATATACGATCTTACAGAATTTATCAGAATATACAAAAAGTTCTGTCTATCATCAAGGAAAAAAATCAGAAAGTCACTTTTGAGGCTTTTGGGAAAGGTCCTGACTTTGGCCTCTCCTGGCTTCCCAACCCTTTACCGATTTTATGTTAACTTCAATTGAATGATTTTACCATCTCATGAAAAGTTGTCAAGGGTTTTGGGTAGTTAAGAGAATTAAGAATCACATTTCCTCTCAGCATCACACTTACCAAGAGAGTGGATGTTGAAGTACGCCCAGAAGAGGTTGATGACGAAAGGGTATTCTGCTGTGTAGATAACGTGCTGCAAGGAAAAATGGTTGTCAACAGTGCTGTGGTGACCTAAATGGCACTTCATTCAAGAACACAACCAACAATGTAAGGCAGGATATAAAGCCATAGAGGTTTGATATCATATAGTATACATGACAGATAGTCAGGAACAGTGAGTAGTTAAGGCAAGAGTGGACAGATACTGGAAGAGGAAAATAAGTCTCCTCTGTCTTCACCTCCCATAGCTTTTAGGTCACCCACTTGCCACAAAAGCAGGGCTAATGTCTCCACCAGGAAGACAAAATAAAACCCTAGAAACACTGAACACTGAACTCATACGGCAACCTCCACCCTCATCCAGATTACCTGCTGTGTTGTGTGGTGGTAGTATTTGGAATCTCCTCACTGTGGCTCAAGCCACTCAAGGAGGACGAGTGTTGATTGGTGGTTGTCAGTAAGGAAGCTGCAGATACCGTTTCATTGAGAGTGGGAATACTAGACGTGGAAGGTGAGTCAGATTTCACTGTAGAGCCCGTAGCACCTGGAAATAAAGAAAAGAGAGCTGGGAATACAGCTCCACAGTACTACATTGTCTAGCATACAGCACCAAAATTAAAAAAAGAGTATCTCTGAAAGTAAAAAGTGACTACAGTTCTATGGTGCCCCAAAGACAAAAGAGTATGACTTATTTAATAATGATATAATTTTTTTTTTTATTTTAAGACATTTCGATGGCATGTATTTTGTCTGAGACAGGGTCTCACTATGTAGTTCATGCTGGCCTTATGCTCAGAGTGGTCCTCTTGCCCAGCCTTCCTGGAATTACACACTTCTTGGGAATCCCAAGTGTGTACTATCACACTTGGCTATAACCGTATTTTATTGTTCCAGTGAAGGGATTCAATAAAACTATCACTATTTTAATAAAGAATACCTGAAACTTAAGATGGTTTGAGATTAACAGCAAGGTAGAAACAAGCTAAGACTAACCAACTACAGTGTATCATTATGCTAGAGCACTTTTCACTTTTTTTTTTTTTGGTCTTTTTCATTTTTATCGGTACCAGGGATCAAACTCATGACTGCCTGCTTGCAAGGCAGGTGCTTATGCCACTGAGCTAAATCCCCAGCTCCTGAACACTTTTCACTTTAAGAAATGCAAAAATATTGAGAAAAAGACGTTACATCTAAGATAGTCTGGAGAACACTCACCTTCAACAGATTGCGTAGTCTGTAACTGCGTGGCTTGCACAGAACTGAAGCCATTCTGATACAAGAAACAGAGACAAGAACAAACTCATGTGAATATGGGAAGTTAACAATGACTCAGCTTAATTTTGGAAGCCTTTAGGAGACTACTAGTTAATCAAAGGAATAATACAGCGGGGCAAAGAAACAAAATTAAAAACAACAAAATCATATATACCAAACCTGCGCAACCATCTGAAGACAACCCCTCAAACGGGACAACATAGGAAAGGTGCAAAGTTCAAACTCAATGACTACTGTGGAAAGGAGGTAGGACTATGACTTAGCCAACCCACTCCTCTTGCTGGCTGAATCTGACAGACACCTCATGTCTCCTCTGGCATACAATGTCCCTCTCATTAAGGCAAGACAGAACCGGGCAAAATCTACTAATGTGCACCCCAAAGTCTAATAATTAGATCTTCCAAGAGGAGAAGACAAGTACTTAAGACTGGCTAAAAAGAACTTGTATTTCATCAACCACAGAAAAGTGCTTTTATTCAGCTTCTCAATCAGTACTTCCAAGGTTTCTTAGCACCACTTCCAGAGATGTAAATCACTAACATTTAGGGGACTTTTCCTACTATTTTCCTAAACAATGCCCAAGGGGCTCACAAAAACATTACCTTTGCCTGAGTCAGGTCCTTTTGGGGTGATGAAGAGATGGAGTTGGGGTACCGCCGAGTCTGTGTCGATCTCTGTTCATATAGAGGGCCCTGAGCATTGTTTTGGGAGGTATAGGTTGTCGACTGAATTGGGCCGCTCTGATAACCAGACTCCTGACTCTGGTTAGATGAAATTGTAGATGAAGATTCACTGTGGGAAAAGAAAAGAAAAATCTCAGAGAAACAAACAGAGTAGACCACTGAATCTGAAGAAATGGGAGAGATTATACTAATGGAATAAATTTCAATCAGAAAGAAACTTTCTAACAACAAAAGAAACTTGCCATCAACAAAAGAAATTGTCACGATTTTTTCCTAAGTACTAAAGATCCAAATTAAGAACAGAATTTTAAAAACCTTAACCTCTAAAAAATCAATATTCCCTTTTTCCCCTATATTTCTGTTGTTATAAAAGGAACTAACACTGGGTACAGTGGCACATCACTATTTTCCTATCATTCTGGTAGGCAGAGGCAAGACCACAACTTTAAATCACGGCAACTTAGCAAGACCTTGTCTTTAAACAGTAAATTAAAAGGGCCCTGGATATAATTCAACAGCAAGGTCCTGGGTTTAATCCCCACCACTGCAAAACAAACATTTTTAAACAACAAAAGCAGCAGAAAGATGATACTTCAATATACTGCCATTTTAGACCTTTTGCTCACTCATTTCAAGAAAATTCTGAGCGCTAGGATTCCTTAACAATCTTATTAAAGATTACTGGTATCCTGAGAGGAAGACTTAAAAATACTCATATATATTAGTGGCAATAATGATTCTCAATAGATCTCTATGAGGGCCAAACATTAATGTCTTCAAATTCCCAAGGACTGAGGAAAAAATAACCTATTACCCTGAAATTCCTACATGATTTTATGACCTCCTTGGTCATTACTAAAAAAGATTCATTCCCTTTTGAAAGTCCTTTCAGGGCCGGGGATATAGTTCAACAGCACACAAGTATGAGGTCCTGAGTTTGATTTCCAAATCAAAAAAACTTTTAAAGTTGGGCATGGTGGTGCACTCCTGTAACCCAAGCAACTCAGAACACTGGCGCAGGAAGATCATCACGTGGTTAGGCCAGCCTCAGCTACACAGTGAGTTCAAGGTTAGCTTGAACTACACAGTGAAATTTTCTCTAAATAAATAAATACAAACCAACAAGTCATTTTATTATTTGATGGTAATGGGAACCAATCCCAGACTTTCTTTACAAATGAAGGAGATCCCTAGCATTTTTTTTTTTTTTTTTTAATTTTAAGGGAGGGTCTCACTAAGTTGCCCACTATGACTTGAAATGTGACGTTACTGCTACAGGCTTCCAGAGTGTTGGGATTACACACAAGAATGCTTGCAATCAAAATTACAATATCCAGCCAGGCGTGGTGGCTCACCTAGAATCCCAGCACTTGGGAAGCTGAGCCAGGAGGATGCTTTGAGTTTGAAACCAGCCTAAGCTACAAAATGAGCTCAAGACCGGCCTGAACTGCACAGCAAGACCCTGTCTCAAAAAGACCAAAACATAAATAAATAAATAAAATTTAAAAAAAAAAAAAATACAATGTCCAACTCCATGAAACATTCACGTACGTGCATAGTCTCACACTAAAGAACTAAAACATGTCGAAAATGTTTCGGCTGTGGCAGATGTCAACTTATTTTCTGTTTGAAGCGTACGCATATTTTGAAACTGAGCTTTTAATGTTCTAGAAGTACCCAACTAGCACATTTCTATTTAAAGTTAGGGATAACGGTCACAACAGTCTTTTAAAGCACTCAACAAAAATGCTAAGATTGACCACTTTTTTCTCATCTAGTCAGAGTTCTAGAAATCAGCAAGAGAATGAAACACATTAAAAGAGCTCTTGTGGTTCATGTTTACCCTACCTGGCCGTGCTGGTATACAGGCTATTTGGAGCCTGGCTTGAAGAGGCGCTCGTGGTGGGGGTGGACTCATAATCAGAAAGAACAGGCTCTGATCCAAACTGCAATGCCCCAAACTGGAGATTTAGCCCTGAGATATCTGCTGAGCCAGGCATCTCCACAGCCAGAACAGGAATCTAGACAGAAAGGTGAAGGAAAAGAGAATGTAATGGTTTAATATGGCCTTAGAATAATAATAAAAAAATAGACCTTAGAATAAAAAAATTCCCTTCAACCTCAAATTAACAAGTTTACCCTTAAAATCCCAATTCCCAAATTCCATACCTCCCTGCCTTAAGACAGTATTACCTAAAGGTTCAAGTACCTTAGAAGTCAAAGAGGTTTTTTTCTTTTGCTGTTTCAGTTTCTGCTGAGCCGGCTGAGGGCTGGAGGACTGGTTGTCTGAAGACCCAGGAGACATCTGTGGCGCTGAGGTGGATTTGCTTGGTAGAGGTGAAGAAGGAGGTGGAGGTGCAGCTGTGGAGGTAGCCACCGCAGAAGGCTTCTCCTGAAGAAACACCTCCATCATGGTTGAAGATGGGGTGAAAGCCTGGCGCTTTGTAAAGGGGCTGTGCACTGAATCATTTGGGTTCTTCAAATCTGTACAAGGAAGTGCATCACGTATGAGGCCAGAGGTACTGATGACTTCTAAAGAGATGCTACTGTCCTACACTAGTGCCAAGAATAAGGCCTTCAAGAATCAGCCTTATTATATAAAGAGGTCCTCTTTTGGAACTGATTTCATTTGCATGTGTGCAATCATTTGATCCCATGTGTTCCTAAGTGCAACCTAATCGAATCAATGCCGTTGCCTTTCCTATGTAAGAGAATAATCTATGAATTCTCCTAGTTTAAAGTATAAGGTTTTAAAATGGCTAAACCCATGAATTTTTTTATAAGCATCTTAACTGTTAACATACACATACACAAATGTTTAAACCCATGAATTTAAAGGCAGTATGTTACTTCCAAGTACTGAAAATCTAAAGAGAATTCCCCCGAATTCCCAGACTAAAAATAATCCTGCAACTATATGCATGAATAAATTTTACAACACAGCCGAGTATAGAGAGGCACACCTGTAATCTCAGCACTTGGAAGGCCGAAGCAGGAAGACTGTATAAGTTCAAGGCTAGCCTGGGCTACATAGTGAGTTCAAGGCCAGACTGAACTATATAGCAAGACCCTGTCTCAAAAAACAATTAAAAAATAGTAATAAATATATAAGTTTGACAACAAATAGAGAGTAGTACCTCAGTTCACAACCATAATTTTTTCTTTTTTAAATCGGTACCCAGGATTGAACTCAGGACCATGCACTTGCAAGGCAGGCACTTATGCCACTGAGCTAAATCCCCAGCCTCTCAACCGTAAGTCTTGCCACAATTCTGGTGAAATAAATTTTTCAACCAGAATTGTGGTAAGAATTAAGTTCATGAACTGAGATACTACTGTACAAGCCTCAAATTTCTATTTTTCCCAAACTTGTTGAACTCAGCCTATTCTCATTTAGGAGAAATCTGAGAAAGCTACACTTCACTTCAAGACACATTATCCACTCCCCCCGCCAGAATCTTTACAGTAGTTCTCCAATCCATAAAGGGCTCAAGTCACTTTCTGTATCTTCTTACCATACTGCACCAGTGATGGGGACTGTGTCGTCGAGCCCATGTCCCAAGAGGAGGTGGTGGTGCTTCCAGACTGAGAATGCTGAGCTGCCAAATGAGCCAGGGCCTGAGCAGTCTTGAACTGCTCCAAGAACTGGGAGCCTGTGGTACTGCCACCTTTAGCCTCACCAACATCACCAAATCCCTTCCCTAACATGCTCACCTGTAAATGAACAAAAAGATGAGAAATCTGCAGTCAATAACTTTGTTTAGCTACTCAGCAAGAAACTTACCCAGATCAAGAGCCAGCATGTATCAACCATGTTAAGAAGACCACCAAACCAGACACTGTGGACATACCTCCAGTCCTGGGTACTTAGAAAGATCACCTGAGCCCAGGGCTGGAATGGGAAACAGTGAGACATTCAATGCTACTAGACTGAGCACACAATGCAGTCCAGTAAGAGTTCAAGTCCTTGAGTTAGATTATGTAACATTGGAAAAACTACTTTAAATCTTTTTGCTCATTTCCTCACCTGAATACAAGAATATTACTGTAATTCAGCAAGTCTTAAAAGGATTAAACAAATATTGTATTTACAATGAATACATACATAGTGCAACACATAGTAAGCACTCAAAAAGAATAAGAGCATCACATGATCCTTCACTTGTATGTATCAATTTGGAAACTATAGAATTTTGTTTTCGAGACAGGGTTTCCACTCTGTATGCAGCTCAGGCTTGCCTTGAACTATGTAGCCTAGGGCTGGCTTTGAATTCACAACCCTCCTGCTTCAGCCTTCCAAGTGCTGGACTGTCAGCCATCTAATTTGAAGTTTTTAAAAATGAGAGCTACGGGGGCAGAGGAAGGGGAGAGTGTGGAATGAGAGCCATTAAACATGAAAGTCATCGTTCTCTACTTTTCTGAAATAAAGCTCTGATAACCGGAGAGTGGCCCCTGCCTCTAAAATTTTTAAATCAACCAGCACATACCTGATTACTAAATTAACATTAAGTAAAAAGATAATATAAAACTTTGCTTTAACCATTAAGGTCTTTACCACTTTAACTCGAAAAACTAATGAAAAAACAAATAAACCACAAAAAAAAAAAAAAATCAACTGCAGCCTAATCTGGATGTTGCTAATGACTAGGATAGAGGCAAAGGCAAGCTACAAGTACACCCCAATTTCTGTACTAGACAATCAACAAGTCATACAACTCATGCTCTCTTTATGGATACAAATCCTATAGAGTGATCATTATATGACAATCAAGCAAAATTTACCCTTAATGCTTTTGAAGAATTCTCCCCATTTCCCATTACCAAATAAAACTATCATCTAAGTCAAGATTAACCATGTGTGTGCCCTAGATTGGCTGAAAAGAAAAAACACCCCTAGGCCCAGCACAGTGGTACATACTAATAACCCTAACTACTGGAGAGGCTACAGCAGGAGGATCACAAGTTCAAGGCTAGCCAAGGAAACCAAGCAAGGCTTGCCTCAAAATAAAAAGCATGAATATAACTCAGTGTAAGGTCCTGGATTCAGTATCCATTTTTTAAAAAAATTTAACCCAGCATATAATTATATAATATATATATATATATATATATATATATATATATATATATGTGTGTGTGTGTTATATAGTGTATTCTTACACAAGAGTAGCTTGTCCAACTCAAGGTAAGACTTATTTTCTCCAGTTTATGTCCCAAGACTATATAAACAAAACCCCCACAAGTCTAACTGAAAGCGAAGAACCAAACAAGAACATTAAGTATTCTGCCAAATTCAAAACATTAAAAATACATGAAATTATCAATGTTTGGTTTGATTTTGCATAATACTGGGAATCTAGGACCTTCATTTTGTGCTACATCCACAATATTATTATTATTAATTTATTTGTTAAATTTTGAAACAAGATCTCACTAAATCACTAAGTTGCCCAGGCTAGGATCCAACTTGTGATCCTCCTGCCTCAGTCTCCTAGAGAGCTGGGATTACAGGAAGCATCATCATACCTGACTTAAACACAGTATTATGTACAAAAATAAAGAGAAACTCCAATGTTGACTACAGCTATTAAATTTTAAGAGAAATTAGTTCTCTAACATTTATTCTCAATGAAAAACTACATGAAATAACAATGATCAATACACATATAATGAGGATTTGACATTACTAGGCAGTATACTTTAGAAAGAATGTGACGTTAAAAAAAAGAAGTTACATAAAATGGAACCTCTGCACAAGGTGGTACATGTCTGTAATCCCAGTCTAAGGCGTGAGGATCACAATGAGTTCAAGGCCAGCCTAGGCTACACAGTGAACTCAAGGCCAGCCTGAACTACATGGCAAGAACCTATCTCAAAAAAAGAAAAAATTGGCTGGTCCGATGGCAGTGGGTTATCAGAACTTACTAACATTAGTGTCACTAAAGTTGGTATACCACCCCCCCCACTGCTAAATTTGACTGGCTTAAAAAAAAAAAAAAAAAGAAAAAAGAAAAAATTAACAGATTCTGAGTTAGAGGCTAACTGTATAATTTTCTAATTAATTTACCATAACTAGAAAACTATATGTATTTAGATGGTCTGTTTCCTGTATCTCTAGTAACCCTACTAAAAACAGGTGAAAAAAGAAAAAGTATTGGTCTTACCATCTTTGTCTAAAAGATTCCTTTGATACAGTAATGCTTTTAATTTTTTTAAATGTTATATATCATTAAATCACGTGTCACAAGTACTCTAGGTTATTTATAATGCAGCTATCATCACGAAATTTATGTAACTGGTACATATTATCTTCCTAAAGCCTTGCAATAGAAGAGCAAGCACATTTTATATGATTTTCAGACAGTGGAGACATAGCTAGTAAAGAAGCAGATTTGGAAAGACTCTTAAGTTTCTGAAGTCTAGTCAATACATGTAACATCTAAATAAATATGTAACACAATTCTGTTTCATCAAGAAACAAAGAATTGTCAGGCACGGTGGCACACATCTGTAATCTCAGCACTCTGGAGACTGAGGCAGGAGGGGATAACCTGCAGTCAGGATCAGCCTGGGCTACAAAGTTCTAATCCAGCCTGAGCTACATAGCAAGAACCTATCTCATAAAAACAAACAAACCAAAAAAAAACAAAGGAATAAAAAATGAAGAATTGCTACAATCTCCCACTAAAAGTGTATTAGGATTGCAAAAGGATTAAAATTTGTTGAGAAGTTGACATTAATGGGTTTTTTTCCCTCACAAGAAAGAAGAAATAATATTCAGTACAATGGGGGTTTAGTAAACATTAACTTATTTTGGTAAGATAATTCAGTCTGTCAAAAGGTCAGTCTTCAAAAACAAAACAAATCGCTGAGGGTGGTGACACATACTGTAATTCTAGCACTTGGGGGGCTGAGGCATGAGGATTGCTGTGAGTTCAAGGCCAGCCTGGGCTACATAGTAAGCTTAAGACCTGCCAGAATTACAGTGTGAGACCCTGTATCAAAAAGCAAAATAAAGCAAAATAAAACAGCTAAACTGTCTTGTGGAGTTACCTTTTTACTAAAACTCAATGCCTAAAGCTTTGTCCTAAAAAGGACAAAGAAGATACTTCACTCTGCTACAAATTTTGACTATCCTTGTCTTTAACTGCTACACAAAACTGATAAAACGATGTTAATCAGTTATTTTTCTATTGACCTGTCTCCTACCTCATAAGAAATGTAACTCTGGGGGCTGGGGATTTAGCTCAGCGGCATAAGCGCCTGCCTTACAAGCAGGCAGTCGTGAGTTTGATCCCTGGTACCGATAAAAACGAAAAAGACAAAAAAAAAAACTTTGAAATGACCATACACTCTTTGTTTCTGCTTTTTTTTTTTAAAGCCCTTCTCTGTCTATAAAACTTATCTCTTCTGTTTCATCTACCAACAGAAGCCAAGTAACTTTTACACAAAGCTGCTGTAATTTTATCCTCTGACAGAAGAATAACTTTATAAGTATAATGGGGTTAGGTAGGAAGTTTGATTAGCATAAATATGTTTCCTACTTACCATACTATGATGGGAAAACGTGTTCCCTGAAGCAGGCTGTGATATGGCACTCTGCTTCGAGTTACTGAATACCAGAGGCTGAGCCAGGGAAGGAGCCTGAGATGGGTCCAGATTAGATGAGTCATTCTCCATTGAAGATGGTGTCTTCCCCAGCAGAACAGCAAGGTCAATTCTAATGGGGTAGGAAAGGGATCCTGATGAATAATGACTAAACATTCTAATAACACCCCAATATTTGAGTCAGGTCACAGATCAAAAGGAAGCCACTTATTAATGTTTCTTCTAAATGAACTTATCCACTATACCCAGCCTCAAATGTCAAGTTTTTTGTTTTGTTTTGTCTTTTTCCTTTTTATCGGTACCAGGGATCGAACTCACGACTGCCTGTTTGCCATACAGGCGCTGAGGCCGTTGAGCTAAATCCCCAGCCCCTCAAATGTCAATTTTATAACAGTTCAGTAACTGGAACAAAATTCACAAGTAATTATTCATGATTTTAATACTGAGTATTAGTATTTGTTATTATAATTTTTAAGATATAAAGCCAAATATCAGAATGCTGGCATCTTCAAATGGTTTTAGAATAAAAAGAGATTTTTGGTTTGGTTTTTTTATTTTTTTGAGATAGGATTGCTATGTAGTTCAAGCTGGTCATGAACTATATGTACCAAGGCTGGATTCCAGCTTGGGTAGATCTTCCTGCCTCAGTCTTCTGAGTGTTACAATCATACATGTGAGCCACAACACCTGGTAGAACTCGAATCAATCTTTCTGCCTCAGCCTACCAAGTGCTGGGATTACAACTGTGTGCCACCACATCCAGCTCCAGGGTAAGGTTTTGAAAACGATTTCCTACAACTTACAAAATTTCAAAAGTTAACAAAAATATGGGGCTGGGAGTATGGCCCAGTAATAAAATATGTGCCTAGCACACACAAGGTCCTGGGTTCCATCCCAGAAAGGAAATTTCCTGAACAATAATAATGCCTTCTGCCCTTCAGTACAAGCTCCTTCAACCACACTAATGTGACAACCTGTAAAAGGCCCCCTAAATAGCTTCAGGATAGGTCTCGTCACTAGAAGGACCAGATTTGAGGGCTACAATATTCAGGACCTCCCAACCCATGTCCTGCCTTAGCTTTCCATGTGGTCCCCTGAATTTAAGTCTCCTCCCTTCCCATCCATGTCCAAGGGAGGGGACTTAAATTCAGTTACCAACAGCCCATGACTTAACAAATTATACCTATGTAATTAAGTTGCAATTATGAAGTTACTCATGAGGAATGACATATAGAGATTCTGGGTGCCTGGAGAGAACATAGAAGATATGTCCCTTGAACATACCCCTTGACCTTGTATTTCTACCATGTGGTTGTTTCTTTTTTTCTTTTTTTTTTTTGGGGGGGGGGGGTGGCAGTATTAGGGATTGAACTCACAACCTTGCGCTTGCCAGGTAGGCACTTGTGCCACTCAGCTAAATCCCCAGCCTCAATTCAGGTGACTGTTTTTGAGCTGTACCTTTAACAATAAAACGTTATCCTGAATTCTGAGTCATTTCAATAAATTAATCTGAGAAGAGGTCGAGGAAACTTGTGAGTCTGTGTGCCTCTGATGTAAGGACAGTCTTATGAGGCTGAGGCCTCAATGTAGAAAGCCTATATCAATTCTGAGTACTTAGTGTCAAAATGCTTAACATATCAAGTTAGTCTCAGAGAATCACACAACTTACATAGAAAAATGACACATTCTTGGGGTCAAGAAAAAAAAATAAAAACATTACCCGTTGTAAGTGTTAAAAACACTTGCAACATCCTATACCTACCCAATACTCCCTGGGACATTCTGAGTAACAATTACTGATATCTAGGACTGGAAATAACCAGGAGGGCTTTTAGGGGATCAAAAGTATTTCCTGAAAAATGTATCATATACCACAGACCCAAATAACTAGATTCAACTTCTAAAAACTTCATTAGATAGAATCCCTTGGTCTCCATGAGACGCTGGTTCCCAGATCCCAAAGGACACCAAAACATGCAGATGCTCAAGGGTTTTTTATAAAATAGTATTTGCAAATAACTTAGGTATCTTTCTACACATTTCAAATAATCTCTAGATTACTTATAGTACCAAATGTAATGTAAATAGTTATACCTTGTTATTTAGAGGATGATAAGGGGTATTCTTTTCCTCTTTTTTTTTTCGTCTTTTTGAGACAGGGTCTCACTATGCAGTTTATTCCTATGCCCTTGAGCTCATTCTGTAGCACAGGCTGGTCTCAAACTTGCAATGATCCTCATGCCTCAGCCTCCTGAGTGCTTGGATTACAGGCATGTGCCACCGTGCGTGCCCAGTCAGAGTATTCTTTTAAATGTTTCCAAGTTTGGATGGGCATGGTAGTGCAAGCCTGTAATCCCAGCACTCAGGAGCCTGAGATAGGAAGATTGCTGCGATTCTGAGGCTAGCCTCAACTACATAGTGAGATCCTGTCTCAAAGACACACACACAATCCAACTAGACATGGTTTTTCAAGCCTATTAACCTAGCTACATGGAAAGCTAAGGCAGGAAGATCCCAAGTTTGAGGCCAATCTGGACAATTTATTATTTTTTTTGAGACTCTGTCTCAAAATAAAAAGGGCTAGGACATGGCTCAGTACTGAGTTCAACTCCCAGTACTGCAAAAAAAAAAAAATTTCTGCATAAATAAATAAAACCACTACCCATGGTAAGCGTTAAAAACACTCCTCCTGCCTCAGACCCCTAAGTGCTGGAATTAAAGGTGCTTGCCACCATGCCCAGCTTAAAGACCTATTTCAGGGAAGAACTGCTTCTAAAATTGTAATAGGCACTTTCATTCACTACACTCACTCACTAACAGCAACTATTATAAATCTCTCCAACACCTAAAGAGGAACAACATGGTCATCATTCACTATCACCACCACCACAACCACCACCAGAAGTTGTAGAGGCCATGCCAGTGATCCTGATGGCTATCTCAGCACATCATTTTGGGAAAAGGTATTAAATGTCACTGCACACTTGCCTCTGACCAGCAGTGATTGTCACATTCTCCGCAGGCAGAGGCACTGAAGATACATTAGAGGCAGTAAAGATCTTGGTCTCAGAAAGCTGTAAAACAGAAGGATTAGTCACTTCTGGTGTCAGCAAAACTAATCAGAAATTTGGCACAAATAAAGCAAATTCAACATCAAGCAAATGGGAAAACCCTACAAAATCTACCCTACCGAATTTTGAATGGATTGACTTTCAACATATTCTCAATGGTTTTATTCAAAGAAAGAGCCAAAATAAGGATCCAAATAAAACATTATGGAGTCACATCTTGACATGTGCAATAAACTCAGAGGAAGGTTAATATACTTGGTGCTAGGACAGAAAGAGAGTTCCTTTGTATTTTGTCATTACAGCTCCCAACTTTCACCACATGTATCTTTTAACAATCAAAGGTAGATCATGTCCAAGGTGAAGAAGGAAAAGTTAATTCTTGGCTTCAGAGCATTAATGGCTCCTGAATTAAGGTCTTTTGAGGGGCAATTTTAACAATACGTCATTTCTGCCTTAATACTGCCTTAGTACTTTATTACAATTTTAAAGCATCAAAATTAGGTAAGCAGTTACAGAAAATAACTCCTTACTATGCAAAAATTAATTTGGACTTTTTGTTTTATTCTTGATAAAATCTCAGCTCTAAAAAAAAAGTATTTTGGGCTGGGGATTTAGCTAAGTGGTATAAGCGCCTGCCTTGCAAGCAGAGTCGTGAGTTCGATCCCTGGTACCGATTTAAAAAAAAAAAATCTCAGCTCTAACAAACAGGAAATTCATCTCTCCCAAACATATCATTCTTAGCTGGGCATGGTGGCTCACGTCTGTAATCCCAGCACTCAGGAGGCTGACACAGGAGGATACAAGTTCGAGACCAGCCTAGGCTACAAAGTGAGCTCAAGGCCAGCCTGAACTACACTGCGAGATCCTGTCTCAAAAAGACAAAAAAAAAAAAAAAAAAAATCATTCTTAAAAGTGGCTTAAGCAGACAAGCTATAGACAATAGCAAATAAAGCATTCCAGCTAAATTAAAGTAAGTAATCACCTCTTGGTGCTGACACATATGAAAGCTTTAAAACCTAGGACTGGCAATCAAAACACCTTTCTCGTGTTTTGGTTTTTTGAGCCAGAGTCTCATGATGCTGGTCTCAAACTCACACTGATCCCTTCTTCTTCAGCCTTCTGTGTGACTGGACTACAGGTATGCACCACCATACTCAGCTTTAAAACATTTTTGACATGTTATTTCCTCTTAATTACACGCAGTCATAGGTGGGGCTTTTTCATAGGTTGCTGAATTCAGAGTGACCGATTTATCTTGCATGTTACAATTAAGGTTACTAGGATTAAGGTTTGGAACCACTCTGATCCTAGTAGCCTACACAGAATACAAAAGGGACAGAAAAAAGCTAGTAAGGTCTCTCGCTTGCTTTGCTACCTTCTGTCCACCATGAACAGTTCCTCCTCTGTGATGCCTGGTCTGTCACGCCATCCGGCCTTGGAACCAGCTGATTATGGACTAAAACTTCTACAAACTGAGTTAAATAAACCTCCTCCCTTAACGTGTGGGTGTTGGGTGTTTTGCTTCAAGCAATGACAAAAGTAACTAACACGGTACATGAAATGTTCTAGCTCAGGACACTACTTTGGATGTAGAAGTTCTGAGTCAAAATCTTAAGGGTGCATTTCAAGGGATAGAAACACATTCATGTTCTCTTTTCTTTCCTTTTTGGGTCCTTTTGAGACAGGGTCTCACTATGCATTTCAGGCTGGCCTTGAGTTCACTTTGTAGCCCAGACTGATCTCGAACTCCCAACAACCTCCTGTCTCAGCCTACCGAGTGCTGGGATTATAGGCATGTGCCACCACGCCTGGCTCATATCCATTTTCTATCCCTAAACACCACGTAGTGATAGCATTAATGAGGAATAACCTGGAAAACCTACATCTTCATTCCAATCTTCAGTTCCCCACTCCTCCGTTGCAGCCCTCCATGCACCTGAGAATAAAGGAAAAATAGAAAAATGATTTTAAGTATTATTAAAAAACTTGTACAAACACTAATACACTAACATTTCTGGTAGCCAAAGTGTGACCAGAATATAGTAATTAGAAGATGTTCTTAGGCTTCAGAGGTGAGTAAACTCTAGAGAAACATAGTTTTATTAAGATTATCAAAGCTACGTTCACTTTATATTGTTACAGAATTGTAACTGGATGGGGAAAGGAGAGGTAGAGACAATGAGATGGGGGAAACAGACACAGGTAAGTGCACCACACACACACATCATCTCAATTCTCCAGGCATTATCTTTAAGGTTCTAGCTGCAGCTAATTCAAATCAGAACATGCACACTACATCTATTTATTCAGTGTAAGACAAAAAAAAAAAAACCCTGCAGGCAGTCTGAAGAGGGATGGCAGCAATACTAGAAACGTAAGTGGCACACAATTATGACAGGGCAGTAATAAAAAAATTGGTCTGAAAGCCAAATTGAGGACCCTGAGAAATATCTGCAATTGGAACTGGATAAAAAATGTATACTTCACAGAAGTCAAATTCAGAGCTGTTAAATGGTCTAATTAGGTAACTACAAAGAGAGTTCCACACACATTTTTGGAGGAGTATGGGGGAATATTGGGTAAGATTGAATAATCAAATGTAAACAGTAACTGTCATATTATTCTTTTTCACACAGAACATGAAATCTGCCCTGCCAAGGTCATGGTGTAAACAAAGGTGTACAGCTTTAGAGAAGTTCACCAGCAATCAAGCTACTTTCCACATTCCCTTTTGCTTCACGTATACAAACAACTTCAGGAAGACAAAATGCTCTTAAGAAATTTAGGGGGCTGGGGATTTAGCTCAGTGGCATAAGCGCCTGCCTTGCAAGCAGGCAGTCGTGAGTTCAATCCCTGGTACCGATAAAAAGGAAAAAGACAAAAAAAAAAACAGAAATTTAAGCGAGAATGTTCATGAGAGCCAGGTCCTTCCCTACAATCAAAAGATCACACACTAGTAACTTATTTAGAGAAGGATCAAGAATAGCCCTTATTTTCTTTTCTAGAACAGCAGTATATTAAGTAACTTTCAAATTCTTCTCTTCAAAAGCAGAAAGTTTCTTATAAAAGTGTAAGTCAGTCAGGTGTGGTGGTATACCCCTGTAATCGTAGCACTTGAGAGGCTGACAAAGGAAGATCATCTGAAGTTCAAGACCAGCCTGGGCTATACAGAGTTCAAGGCCAGCCTGAACTATACAATGAAATCCTGCCTCCAAATAAATAAACAAACATTTCAAAAAACTTTAAAAAGACTGAAAAACTTTCAAATATTTCATTGTCACTAGAAGTATTTTAATACCTACAAAATCCATTTGAAATGTTTCTAAACATTTAGAGATTTAAAAATCTTTGAAAATACATTCATTGTAATGACAGGAAAACCTTAGAACTGAATGAGGGGAATTCCAAAACACTAATAATGACAATGACCTTCAAAACCACAGTCCAATCTCACTCTAGACAATTTCCAAGCTATCTTCTTCCTGCCTAGTAATGCTATTCTTTTTCCTCATTGACATTCATCCATTATATTCCAGCTTAATGAAACAGTGTTCCTCCACAGTTGAGTTAGATAAAATAAACAAAATGAAATGAAAAGAAAAGAAATATATTTGGGCCAGGAATACAGCTCAGTGGCACAATACCTGTCTGGCAAGTACAAGGTCCTGAGTTCAATTAGCAGTACCAAAAAACAAACAAAAAAAGGGATAGATATTAAGAGGTTACCTAATACAGATTCTTTATGCAAGAACTTCCTTTCTCCGTTCTGGTGACAGACTGGGACAGAAAGGAAGGATTTAGATGCTTTTTCCTACCTTCCTATACAAAAAGTATGACTGAGGCTAAGAAAGCTGTTGAGAAAGAAATAGTGAGATAGAAATGCTCCAAAAATAGAACAGGATTTCTATTCCCTCAACATAAAGCACAATCTACATGCCAAATATTCATTTAACAAATACATTTTTAAGAAGAAAAAGTAGACATAGGAAATTAAAGAAAAAGCAGAAAGATGGAAGAATTACATATCCACAGATATTTTCATTCATAAAAATCTTTAAAAAATATCCGGGGCATTTAGGCACCTGGATGTATCATACCAGGAGCAGTCTCAAATTTTCGGGGATAATTTGACCCCTCAACCCCAATGAAATCAAGTCCTGAAACAAAAAAGAAAAGAAAAGAAAAAACAACCAGTGAAATTTTGCTTTTAAATAAGAATGTCTGCCCCCAATACACAGTCCTATTGTACCTGTGGATATTTAAGGGTAGCTTTGAATTTATTTTTAGATTAAAAAGGAATGGAAGTTTGTTACTATGAAAACACAAAGAGATTCCACACATGAAGGTAGGTCACACCCTTAAGTTATACATAATACTTTCATACTAACAAGATGGCATCACATATAATTTCAGTCACATACCACTGATTTCTGACTCCAGACTTCCAAAATGTGATTCCTTTTTCACACAAGTAGAACTAAATAGCCACTTCACTCTTTCCTATTCTTTCCAACCAAATCATTGTTGAAGACAGCTAGAGCTAAGGCCTAAGACACTATATTCAATTTTATATCCTTACCCAAAAATACATCCTTTAATTTCCACCATCTTTCCTGCCAAAGATTAAAAGCCAAATACCCCCAAGAACAAACCACAGCTCAGAAATAGTAACTTTTGATAGATTGCTTCCACTGCCTCTACAAATTCATCAAGAAATGAAATAAAAGACCAACTCCAGTGCCTCTAAAGCAGAGTACGTTAACATAAACAGAACATTTTTTATAGTCAAATGATGGAAAAATTTAGTAAGATACCAACCCTGTCAATACTGCAACTTTACTTTCTACTGATGGGAAATTATTAAAAATGAGTTCATGAGCTGGGCGCGGTGGCACGTGTCTGTAATCTCAACACTTGGTAGGCTGAGACAAGAGGACTGCTTTGAGTTTGAGGCCAGGTTTGGATACAAAGTGAGTTCAAGGCAAATCTGAACTGCACAGTGAAACCCTGTTTCAAAAAGACCAAAACCAAAACCAAACAAAAAAAGTTTAAAAGAAAGCCACTTGGTGAAGATACAGCAAGCAACACTCAGGACCTAAGGTACAATGTCTTGTGTGTCACATATGAGAAGCTGTGCCAGTGTCTAAAGCTCCAGAGACAAAGATGATCGGTCTCTAAAAAGGAACCAAGCAATAGTCTATGGGTATTGAAGAACCTATTTTAGGCCCTCCAATTAATCCAGACCCTTTTATAAGATGAAAAGCCTCAGGCTTTCTTGTGCTGCCCCAGCCAAGAGACAGATGCTCTCACAGTACTCTAGAACCCAGAGGCTGCCTGTACTAAAAGGATCACATGTATCTCTTACCCAAAATACATCCTACGCTATTCTCACAACCTAAGATGTCCCTAAACATCTATACCCTACCTAGATGCAAGCACCAGTTAGCAAACCAAAAAACAATCAATTTTATTAAAATTCCGTAATATTCTAGCACACCAAGAAGATTATTAACAGCATGCTAGGCAGGCTAGAGTTTTCTTTCTTACTCAGACATTGAGATTTTTTTCAAAAATGAAGGGAAAAAAAGGATAATCCTATCTCAGTAGCAGAAAACAAATCAACAATATGGACTTGGGACTCTGGGCCCTATTCATTTCTATAAGCAGTGGCTTAACTGACTGATTCTGAATATCTTTCAATAGGCAAAGCTATTATAAGAAAAACACTAAGAAATATAGTACCTGAAGCTAACAGCAGCCACAAGGCATACTGGAAGGAACACAAAATTTTAAGAGCCAAACAATTTTCAATGCAAATATTAACAAATTCCTAACTTCTCTTTTAGTCACACTTTTGTCATTAGGAAAATGATAATGAAATAATAATGAAGCCAGGCGTGATAGTGCACATCTATAATTCTAGCACTTTGGGAGGCTGAAGCAAGAGAATCACCATGAGTTCAAGGTCAGCCTGAGCTACACAGTGAGAACAAGATCAGTCTGAATTACATAGTGAGACCCTGTCTCAAAAAACCAAAACCAAGCCAGGTGTGGCAGTGCATTCCTGTAATTCCAGCACTCAGGAAGCTGAGGCAAGAGGATCACTACAAGTTCGAGACCAGCCTAGGACACAAAGTGAGTTCAAGGCCAGCCTGAACTGCATAGTGAGACCCTGACTCAAAAAGACAAAAAACAAAAAACACCCATCAAAAAACCAAAAACAAAAACAGAACAAAAAAAAAAACCAAGCGATAAAAGTAATGTGAAATAGCCCATGTAATGTCTTATTAAGAATATGGTAATTAACCAGTACACACAATAATCTAATTGTGATTCACTTCTCCCTTTATCTCTGTATTCAAATGCTGTTCTACTTTTTTATGTAACTATAATTTCAAAAAAACTTATTTTCTACACTGGAGATGTAGATCAGTGGTAGAATACTTGCCTGGAATACACAATTTCCAGCACCAAAATTATAAAATAATTTCCTTAGATTCTCAGAGTCAAGAAATGAATAATAAACACTCACTTGTCCCATCATCTGGTTCAAAGTGGCCAGTATTGTTCCATGTATTGCCGCTACTACTGCCATAGTTATCATCAGTATTGGCAGGCTCTGCATAATCAGCTGGGTTAAAAGTTCTGAAAAAAATAAAGCTTAAAAGTACCTCTGACCACTAAGCAACTTCAGCAAATATTAAAAAAAAAAAAATCAGATCTGCTTCCGAATACAAAATGATCAGCCCCATTCTGTAACCCTATATGCAGTCTATTTTTCTATCAGTTTATCCAAAATGTCATGGCATATGATTATCCCTGAGAAATGAGCCCTAATTCAACACATTTTTTTTCTGATTAAATACTCTAGGATTCATTTAAATTTCATTTTTTAAAGTCTATCTGTGGTGATTCTTAGGGGGGAAAAAAAAAAGTCCCTGGACTAACAGAACTTACCCCATTCCTTGAGCAGAAAACCTTCCTCCTCGCCTACCAGAGCCTCCTAAAGAGAGAGAGAAATAATATTTTAGCTGCTTATGTAAAACAACTTGCCAGCTGAGGATCCTTTGGAATAGTAAGTGGTTGATACTATCAGATGTTCTCACAGTCCCATGGAGTCCGTCAGTTAATGTAATAGAGAAGGACAATCATTACTACTGACACATTGTTCCTTTGCTGCTCAAACTTCTGGGTCTTCGAGCAAACACAGTAACATCAACTATACATACATATGAGAGCTGACATCTACTCCCATTTTCCATTTCAGTAGTCTCTAGTATATCCATGACACCTCAAAAATTTAATTAGTACTCAAAACTCCATACTAATTGATTTTAAATAAGGCAGACTTAGCAAACTAAAGAGTAATTTGTCCCCACCAGTCATGGTAGTGTACACCTGCAATCTCGGCACTCTAGGAGACTGAAGCAAGCAAATAGCAAGTTTAGCCCTGGTCTGGGCAATTTAATGACTTCACAAGAACCTGGCTCAAAAATTTAAAAAATATATAAATAGATGGATAGATGGCTGGGGATGTTGCTCAGTGTGAAGGCCCTGGGTTTAGTCCCCAGTACAACAAACAAATATTAAAAAATCAAAATGGGCGAGGAAAAAAAAAAACGGAGCTGGGTATGAAGCTCAGTGTGAAGGCCTTAGGGTTCAATTCCCTATACCACCAAAACAAAACAAAACAACACAATCTGCCTATGAATAATCCACCCACCCACAAACTGATCACCTCTGCCTCGGCCACGACCTCTTCTTCCTCTTTCTGTGCCTCTTCCAGAAGGCCCTCCACTCTTGGTGCCATCCAATCCATTTTCCTGACCCCGAACTGAAATACAAATAAGCACATGGCCAGATCAAGGTCAACAGAATATACATAAATGTACACAGGTCACCTAATACAGTCAGGGAGATAAAAACGCTGAACAAGGAGTTGGGGATTTAGCTCAGCAGCATAAGCGCCTGCCTTGCAAGCAGGCAGTCGTGAGTTCGATCCCCAATACCGATAAAAAGACAAAAAGACAAAAAAAAAAAAAAAAGCGCTGAACAATTATGAGCTGGAAGGACAAGATGTAAGGGTTACTAAGAAGTCTCTGTAAATGGTATGTAAAATAACTTTTTAAATAACTAGGTTAATTTTATGCCAGTCTAGTGACTGTTGAAGAAAAGGATACACACAGAAGATGATAAGGTCTCATAACAGATGATGGTGAGAAAAGCAAAAGGTGATACAATGATTCCTGGGTCCTGCCTAGCAGGCCCTGACACAACCCTGGAATCTACACATTACTGACCCACAGCTGGTTTTGATAAAGCCCCATGCATACACTCTCGTCCACGGCTGGCACCTCTCCCCCGTCTTGGTGGTCCACCACGTCGTCGACTATAGTCTCTGTCCCGGTCTCGATTTTCTTTGCCTTCCTCATTGGACTCCACCTGGCCACCATCCTTCTGTCCTGAGACTCCTTTCTTCTTCCCGACCATCTCCCAAGAATGCTGAAGAACAGCAGAAAAAACATGTCTAATCAATCTGAACTATCAGGAGATGAAAGGTGAGGTGCTAATTTACTCTCTTTAGCATCTCAACACCCACACTTGTAGGTTTTGTTGTTTTGTTTGCAGTACCAGGAATTGAACTGAGGGTCTTCTTATGCTCAGTGGCATAAGCGCCTGCCTTGCAAGCAGGCAGTCATGAGTTCGATCCCTGGTACCGATAAAAAGGAAAAAGACAAAAAAAAAAAATTTATCCCTCTTTGAATTCAATGACCTCTAACTCTTGCAAGCGCGCATGAGTTTGATCTCCGGTACCAATTTTTTAAAAAAAGGTAAACAAATATAAATTTAGGACAAATGAACAACATTTAGACTTCTGACCTATTTGCTACCCGAACCACTGAACCATTTAGGAAGAAAACAGCATTTATAGCCACACGCAGAGCCATTTCATTTAAAAGACCAAACAGAAATTGTAGCTCTGGCCATGGGACAGACCAAATTTTCCTTTTTTATTTTTGAAGACAGGGCCTTGAACTCACAACAGGTGCAACATACCAGTATTTTTTTTCCCCAAGACAGGGCCCCATAATGTAGTTCAGCTACTAGAACTCACTGTGGAACCCAGGTTAGCCTCAAACTTGCAACAATTCCATAAGCGCCTGCCTTGCAAGCAGGCAGTCGTGAGTTCGATCCGTGGTACCGATAAAAAGGAAAAAGACAAAAAAAAAAAAACCTTGCAACAATCCTCCTGCCACAGCCTCCCAAGTCCCAGGACTGCAGGTGTGTATCACCATGGCCAGTACAAGAACATACCAATTTATAGGAAGCCTCTGATCTAGGTTTTACTCGCTGTATTTCCCTTGTAACTTCAAAAATGGACACAATCTAATTCAACTTTCCCCAAGCATCTTTTAGTGACAAGAAAAATGAAGCTATTTCAAGATTGTGTAAACATCACAGCACCACTTTCACAACTTTACATGGTACAACTTGACCAAACATTGTTAAGCACAATATGACTATACACACATATACATGCATACATACATATACAAGGAATCTGCCCCAAAAAATCTGTACACATTTCAGGAAAAAAATAAAAAAGGTGTGATGTTTTTCCAATAGATGGTGTTACCCTCATAAGGGGAACTCTTCTTTGTAGATCATAGAAAAAAATCCCACTACACTGTTGATCCTTAGGAAAAAAATTAAAATGCATGCACAGCAGTCTTAATACCAAGGTTACCCAGTATGCTATACTAATAAATATCTAGAAGCTAATGACCACCAGTCTAAGCACCTTCTGTAATTGTAGAGGCCAAAGGTAATTCAGATTAATCTCATATTGTCTCAGTAAATGTATGAGTACTGGGAATTAAACTCAGGACATCACACTTGCCAGGCAGGCACTGTGCCACTGAGCTATATCCTCAGCCAAAATAAATTTAGTATTAAACTCTTTACACAAGCTTTTCCTTTCCTAAAATGAGTATATATATATATATTTTTTTTTGCTAGACTCTGCATATATGCCATTCTAAATTGCAAGAGAAAAGATTTGTGGTAAACAAAACAAAACAAAAAAGCTAGTTGCTGGAGATGGTGGCACATGCCTGTAATCCCAGCACTCGAGAGCCAGAGGATTGCTGCAAGTTCAAGACCAGCCTGGGCTACAAAGTGAGCTCGAGACCAGCCCAAACTGCATAGTGATATCCTATCTCAAAAAAGGAAAAAAAAAAAAAAAAAAAAAAAAAAAACCACAGTGAGCTCAAGGCCAGTCTGAATACATTGTGAGAGCCTGTCTCAAAACAAAACAAGCTAATTCACAGAACCAGAAAATAATAAAGGTTATAGAGATTGAAAAGAGAAAGAATGAAGAGTTACTGTTTAATACATATAGATTTCTTAGTTAGGATGATAAATTCTAGAAATAGTGACAGTTATATATAATATGAATATAGCTAATGTCAGTGAATTAAACAAAAAAAGATTAAGCTTAAAAGAAAAGTAAATATATGGCTGAGGCAATAGTTCAATGGTAGAGTACATACAAGGTAGTGGTTCAATCTCCAGCATCTCATCTAAAATTATAGTACAGTCACACACACACACAAAATCACATCAACATGTTGTAAAGAATCTATACTAGTTTACTGAAGTAATACAGTAAGGCCAGGCATGATGGCACATTCCTGTAATCACACCACTCGGGAGGCTGAGGCAGGACTATTCCAAGTTCAAGCCAGCATGATTTGTATAGTGAAATCCTTTCTCAAAGACAAAATAAACACATACATACACATAGTAATTTTTAAGTATTTTATTGAGACAGGGTTCTGATATTTGTTGAAGCGGGGCTTGAATTCACTGTGTATCCCAGGCTGTTGGCTTTCTACCCTTAGCAATCCTGCCTCAGCCTCCTGAGTGCTGGGATTACAAGTATGCACTATCATATTCAGCTAATAATATAGTAATTTATGTATTTGGTTTTTTGGTACCAAGGATCAAACTCATGACTTCATGCTTGCCAGATAGGTTCTTCTGCCACTAAACTAAACCCCGAGTCCCTAATACAGTTAAATTTTTTTTGTCTTTTTCTTTTTTATCGGTACCAAGGATCAAACTCATGACCACACATTTGCAAGGCAGGTGCTTATGCCACTGAACTAAATCCCCAGCCCTTATTACAGTTAAATTTTTAAAAAGATTAAATATCCAACCCAGATGTAGTGGCATCTACCTATAATCCTAGCACTTGGAAGGTTGAGGCAGGAGTTTTGCCACAAGTTTGAAGGCTAGCTGTTGCTACATAGTGAGTTCAAGTCCAGTGTGAACTAGCTCAATATCTACCTAGAATTTAGCAGTTTTTTGCTACCCAATCTTCAATCCAAGTTTGTTCCACATTATAGTTAAATACGATTTCAGGCTCATAGTAGTTTCAATTTATAAAATACAACAACCCTATAAACTAAATCTGTTCCAAGTACTCTGAAAACTAAAAACTGCTTTTAGAATTCATGTAAGTCTGTCTCAAAAACTTGGCAATTTCTCCCTCCCCTACGTACATATTACCTGCTGGCAACCAGGTGGGTTTTATAATGAAAAAAGAGTTATGATCTTCCTTAAACACTGTCAGTTTTCTGGTATGATCTCGCCCACCTAAATCCATCCAATGTTCCAAGCAGCTGACTACACTTTCCATTGGTTTAACGGGTAACTGGTTGTTTGAGGCCTAAAACTATTCTCTTACTTGTTTTCTTTCCTATTGTAAAAGATCAGATTTAGAGCACTAAACAGATGCTAGAAAGGGAAATAAAATGTGACTTACACTCCCCACATCTCCCAAAAAAACCACAGATTTTTTGAAAAGCATGAGAAATCTCTCTCTTTTGTGTGTGTGTGTGTGTGTGTGTGGTACTAGAGACCAAATTCACCACCTTATGCTTACTAGGCAGGCACTTATGCCACTGAGCTAAATCCCCAGCCATAAATGAGAAATGTTACCTCTCCTCTCCCTCCAAAAGTTCCTGAGACTATTCTGGAATAAACCCAAATGAACCAAAGCACTATGTATAATTATCCTGTTTCTCTGATACCTCAAGAGAGTTAAGTTCAAGCAATGAAACAGTATCGTGTGATGTAAAGGTGACAGATTGAAATATCTTGAAGTATATATAGTTCCTGACTTTACTCGATAAGAAAGGTTAGCAGAAATCGTCCATGATCAGTAACCAAGTACCACCACCAATTCAGATAATGCAAGCCCTAGAAAAAACCACTAGCTCCCAGCACTTTGGAAGCTGAGGAAGAAGATCCTCGCAAATTTGAGACCTGGCTGGTATCCATAGTTAGTTCAAGGTCAGCCTAAATACAGAGAAAAGACCCTGTCTTTAAAGAAAAAACAAGAGCCAGGCGTGGTAGCACACACCTGTAAGCCCAGCACTCGGAAGGCTGAGGCAGGAAGGATCATTGCAAATTTGAAACCAGCCTGGGCTACAAATTGAGCATATGGCCAGCCTGAATTATATAACGAGATTGTCTCAAAAAGACAAAAAATAAAATAAAATAAAAAAACGTTACCAGGGATTCAACCCAGCAACATAAGCACCTGCCTGGAAGCACAAGGTCATGAGTTTGATCTCCAATACCTAAAAAGAAGTCAGTCAGTCATTAGCCTAGAATACGTACTTTATTCTAGGATAATCGATTCATCTGCTTTCTCCTATGACCATCATCCCCAAGAAGACGGTATACTATACATAAATTTAGAGTCTCAAAGTTTTAGAAACCTGTAGCAAACAATTTCCAAGAAAACTTCTTAGTAGTCTCCTTAAAGAAAAACACATACTAGTTTTTTGGGGGGAGGGGGATATTTTTTGAGTTGGGGTTTTACCACATCGTTTAGACTAATTTTTGAGCTCAACAGTTCTCTTGCATCAGCCTCCCAAGTGCTGGGGTTACAGGCATGCACTAACACATTCTGTGAAAGTTAAAAAGGATTTTTTCCTCTTGGTATCTTTACATATTCCTAGACTCCAAACCTTGTACCTCCCATTTTGAAAATACTGTTAGCACTTTACCGTGTCTGGGTTTCCTTCCAGAAGAACATTGATTGCTCTGTTGACATCTCCATTGCAGTCATGCAAAGCAATCACACATTCATCCTGGTTCTTGCCTGTGATATCAATCAACTGAAAGAGAAAAAACAGCAACTATCACCAACAAACTTGGAATCCATGTAAAGGAAATTAAGTAAAGGGAAGAGTTACTAGCTAAATTTGGTACATAAGGCCTAGGTCTGACCTAGAATACAACCCCTACACATACACACAGAAAATATTCCCAAAGTTATTCAATAAAGAAAATATAATTATGCTTACTACTGATACATTTTCCCTAGTTTACAGCAAATTAGTGGTATACTTACTTGTTTCACCTTCTCCTCAAAGTCAGCATCATTATGGTCCGATATCATCTGTGCAAGTCGAATTTGTTCCGCAGTGGCCTGAAAAGTGAGAAAAGATCAAGAAAGCATAATCAAGAGGTCAAAGTTTAAAACAAAAAAAATACTAACAGGGATCTAAATAGTCAATTCTTACCATCCTCACCACCCTTATTTCTTTTTCCTTGTTACAAATGACCAAGCATAATAGGGCATGGTGGCGTGCAACCGTCTTCCCAGTTACTCAGGAGCACTGAAAGTTCCAAGCCAACCCAGGCAACTTAGCAAAACCCTCTCTCAAAGCAAAATAAAAAGGCTAGAGATGTAGCTCAAAAAGGCAGTGCTGCTGGGCGTGGTGGCTCATGTCTGTAATCCCAGCACTAAGGAGGCTGAGACAGGAGGATTGTTGTAAGTTCCAGACCAGCCTGGGCTACAAAGTGAGCTCAAGGCCAGCCTGAACTGCACAGAGACACCCTGTCTCAAAAAGAAAAAATAAAAAGGCAGTGCTTTCCCAGGACCTGGGCTCAAGCCCCAGTAATGCAAAATAAAAAACAACAAAGACCAAGGATTAAGTACTTTTTAAGATACACAGATCAGTAGAATGTTAACTATGTCACTCTACAATCCCCCAAAAAGCAAGATTTTTCATCAATTGTCATAGCCTAAAGGGGCTTTTATCTTGAAATTATAGTACCACTTTGAAACATTTGCCTCTTACTTGACATTAATGTGTTTGCAAAGTCATGTGTAAACCTGGTTCCTATTTCAATATCCAACACTAACCACTTAAGTATCATAAAATTTAGCCCAAGACAGACTTAAGATACCATCTGTCTGAACAGATATTAAAATACAAGAATTTCACCGCCCCAACTGAGATCAAATACTAAAATTCTACAAATCCTAGTTTTACATATTCAACCTATCTGACCATGGTCAAATGTTAGTAATACATTCACATTAGATACTAACCAACACAGGTTATGGAAAACAGATCGTATCTAAATCAAACTTAATACTCAAGAGGTTAATTTACTCCTTAAGATTTAAAACTAAGCAATGTTCTAGGGTGTCTCATTTGTTAATTTAGAAGAAACACAAAGTAGCAAAGATGCTACTTTCTCATGGGAAAGAAAAATTCAGGTAAGACCTCAATGAACACTGAAAGGAAAATATAAGCAAAACCCCTAGAACTTGGAAGAGGTTTCAAGGACAAAGGCTGGCTAGAGAAATACCATGGTAAAAACTCTAACGTCTAATAAAGGTCTAAGAAACAATAGCCCAAGCCAGGCATGGTGGCGCACACCTGTAATCCCAGCACTCGGGAGACTGAGGCAGGAGGACTGTTGTAAGTTCAAGACCAGCCTGGGCTACAAAGTGAGCTCAAGGCCAGTCTAAATTACATAGCAAGACCCTGTCTCAAAAAGCAAAAAGAAAAGAAAAAAAAAAAAAGAAGAAGAAAAAAAGTAACAGCCCAGATGATGGAAAATGTTCAGAGACTCAAAGCACAGGATGTAAAATGAAGCACTAAATCTCATAATATTATCTTAACAAAAAAAAGCATGCTGTATCACAGCATGACACTGACATTTAGCCATAAGGGAAGAACCATAAACTATTAATAAGAATAAGGAATCTAATCAATAATCCAAAGCACAGAATGATGCTATACTGCATGGAGACCACTATAAACCAATAAAACTACCCATAGAACAATACCGTCTGGATTCTTTACCTGTGGTCGCTGCTTGTGCTGTGTCTGATTTTGGTTTTGAGGTTGTTCCCAGTTTCCCCGGGCTCGGTTAGTGCCCACCGATGTCATCATTTACAGTATATACAAATAACAGTATTTACAAGGTAGAATACTGAAAATTTAAAAGAAAAAGGTTTAGGGTTAAATATAGGTGAAATGTTTTTAACTTTTCTTTTTGCACATTCACGGACATTTGATTTCTTCAAAGAAACAAACCAAGAAGATTTACCTATTCTGACATGTCTTTTGATAAATTCCTTAAGAAACTGGCTGTTAATCCATTTTCATACAAGAATGCACAGCACTGGTATGCAGCTCAGTGGCAACACTCATTCTTTGCATGTAAAAAGCCCTGGACTGGATCCCCAGCATTGTAAATAAAAATGTATGAAGCAATGTGTAAGTGATGGCGTTTTGTAAAAAGTCAGGGGCATGTAATCTGGTTACTAGTCCCCTTTAAGCAGCTTTTATAACACTTAAAATTATCCCGATAGTAAACAAAACAATGTTAATAACCAAAGCCTTCTATAGAGCTGAAAGTATCTGAAGTCTCTTTGACAAAAGGAAAGATAAACAACAAAGTCTTCCAGGAAGGGGATTAAGCTATACTCCAAAAAAGTAACAATTTAAGATAAAGTGGAGGCTAGGAATATGCTCAGTAGTAAAATGCTTACCTAGCAAGATTTTGATCCCCAGCATCACAGAAAAACATTCAATCTACCTAAGAAAATAGCTTTATGTGCCTTGCAACTATTTTATGTAAGTTGCACATGACCTCCACCACTTACGAAAAGGCAAGTTCAAGTCTAACCTCTTTTCTCCCTCAAGTTTCACTCTCAGCATGCTACAGGTTTTCTTAAACTACAGCCTTTCACAGCAAATGTAGGCATGTAGCGAAAGTGACTGTACAGAATTTCAACTCTCTAATGGTAATTCCAGCATAATGCTTTTTTACTTCTGTTGGTCTCATCCACACTTTCAAATAACCAAAAGTGCAATTATCTCCACCACTCACCTTAATATACAGGAAATCCCAACTTTGTACCAAACCAAATGCATCTATCACAAAATCTTATTTGGAAGGGTTTCTAGAAAATCATTTTAAATCTGAGACATTAATGCCATCCAAGATGACGTTGAGTCTTTGAAGAAACAACACACAGGGCTTTCTAGAAATGCATTTTTTAAGATTTCTATTGAGCAAAGATCCAACTGAATTCAAGGTCCCTTCATTGATACTGTTTGATAGTACAATTTCAGCTGCTGCATTTAGTAAACAAAGAAATCATTCATATGACAGACTGTTCAAAATAACAAGTTATGGCCTGGTATGATGGTGCAAGCTTGTAAACCCAGCATTTGGGAGGCCAACCACAGGACTGCCACAGGTTTGAGGCCAGCCTGGGCTACACAGTGAGTTTAAGGCCAGCTTGAAGTGCAAAGAGATACTCTGTCTCCAAAAAAACAAAAGACATTACTTTGCATTGTTTTCTCTCCTTCCAAAGGTGATAAATTCATACTTTTATGCTCCATGTTTAATTTTTTTCATTAATAAAAGGTTAAAGGGGATACTTCTAGGTTATCCAAAAGATGTAGCTGGATTTTCAGGTTGGAAGGCTTTGAAAAATATATACAACAATTAACTATTAGGAAAATGAATTTCACCTGTTTCTTTAATGTTAGCGCAAGGTGACTTCCCTGTGGATAAATTCTTCACCAAGATGTGTCAATAGGTTGCACTGGTCTTTGTCTTTTGATGTGGTCATTAAGCATTAAGAATTCCACATGCCCTATCACCAAGAAAGACTTTAAAGCAGCTTTCACTAACTTTTAACCATTACTTCTATCACGACATACATGTACAAGCAAATGCCTGTAAATAGTCCAAGCAACTATAAGATTATTCACTACATAGTAGTCCATTTTCCCAGGCTGCCATTACAGTCAAGTTTTAACATTTTACAAAAAACCAAGTCCTATTGGACAATTGCAGCTGTGTGCACCTATAATCCCAGCACTTCGGATGCATGAGGCAGAATTCTCATTAGTTCAATGTAGCCTGGGCTACGTAAGTGAGTTCAATGTAGCCTGGGCTACGTAAGTGAGTTCAAGATTAGCCCGCACTACACAGAGAGACCCTGTCTCAAAAAACAAACAGGACTGGTGGTAGTGCAAATCTGAAATCCCAACACTTAGGAGACTGAGGCAGAAGGACTGCTTCAAGTTTGAGGCCTGCCTGGGCTACAAAGTGAGTTCAAGGCCATCCTGAACTGCACAGTGAAACCTTGTCTCAACACTGGAAAAAAAAAAAAAGAAGTACTGTATTGTTTAACCGTGGGCCCCTGCATCCAAATCGAGAGGAGGAAAAAAAAAAAAAAAAAGGAGACTAGAGTAAAACTGTTATGTTTTAAAACTGACTCAAAAGATAACATTTTAAATACAAAGTAGTCACTTCCAACCCACTCCTGTAATTTCACAAATACTGGCGGATTTTCAGGCATTTGTAAAATTAACTTACAATATTAGTTATTTTGCAAACAAACACTACAGAAACCAGATGATAGCCCACTGCACATATTTTACGAGACTGCTATTAGAAAGTTATCTTTGAAAGACAAAAAGGTAAGAAAAAAAAAAAATCCTGATCATTTTTGTTATTAACTCCCAATACCCTCTTACAGGTGCTTTCAAAGGCACGACTAAGAGAATTTTACCACCTAGGTTACAACACTGAGCAACAGGTCAAAACTAAGTGATTGGGGACGGTTAACTCAAAGGCAAAGAATTACTAGCTTTTTAGTAACAAACAGGGACAAGTTTTCAGTTATCACGATGGGGGAGGAGAATCTTGTTACTTTTTTATGAAATTAAAATATTTAAGGGAAGGAAGATGAGAAGTATTGGAGACCAAGGAAACAGTGTAGGAACATATACAAGATTTAACACAGGAGTGTCCTTGATTATATTCTGAAAACCAGCTACTTAAAAAAATAGCCAGAGAAAATTTACTGAAAAAGATATACAACAAGTATTTATTGAGTATCTACTATGTGTCCAATACTTCAGAAAATACAAAAGTATTATGGCTTGGTTGCTGCCCTCAGGGAGCTTACAATCTAATTTGAGACACAATTCAGAAACTCTGAAGCTGGACTGGGATAGGTAAGACCTGCTATATCTAACAGAGCAAGTATTACCATAGATGCTTTGTTTAATATGACCTCAGTGTCCCTTTCCCCACCACCTTGAATCTATTAAGGGTACTTTCCAGTTAGGACACATTTAGCAAGGAGGGGCGTTAAAAATAAAAAACACAACAGTACATTTTTAGGCCTTTCATCACTAGTTTACATGCCAGCAATACTTCTCATTCACAACGGAAACAGTCTAATCTTAAAGGACAATAGTGTATGATCTCAAAGCAGTTTTATCAACTGATACATAGTCAAAATGTTTTAATTCTCTAATAATATTGGTTGTAACTGATACCCATCACCTCCCAGCAAATCACATTAGATAACCCCAAAGCAGGACACGGGGTGGAAGACGGACAGGGAGAGACAAAAAAAGGATTTCTCCATTTAATAACACGATGAGTCAAAGGCAAAAACGTTAACAATAACAAGAAAAATGCCTGCTACTGTGATATTTTTCTTTCCAATAACACCTTAGACCAGAAGTGGCTACATTTCAAGAATCGTGGAAAAGGAGCAGTCTGCTGTTTATGACACCAGTTTGCAAAGCCACGTAGGGAGTCTGTCCACAAGGTGAAGGGTCTGAAGAAATACGGAATTTCTGTCCCATTATGAGAAAAGTGAACAAATACGCCAGTGATTTAGTGACATCCCTTAAGCGCAATACTAACCCTTGGGGCCCTCCAAGTCCAGCTTCCCAAATAACATAATTGTGGTACCCCAAACTACTGTATAAACAACAGGAAGCTAAAGACAGCAACAAAAATGTATCCTGTGAGGTGGGTCGGCAAGAAAGAAGGATAGTAAGAGAAGCTGACAAAGAGGCTGGAAACGAAGACGGGACGCAAGCCCACGCGTGGAGGAGGGGAGGCTCACCCCCCACACACACCTCGCCACATCAAGAGCCCACGGGGCCAATCGCCTCCCTACCTCCCACCCGGAACAAATTAATCCTCCGCACTCAAACTGAGGGCCACATGGGGGAGTTTGGGCCGCTCCACCCCATCGCCACCCCCCCCCATAGCCACCCCCAAACCAGGCCGGATCTGGATCCGAGGCGGCCCGCAGAGGGCTGGGCAGGGAGGAGGCCCTCTTCTCCGCGGGCACTGGCCACGGCTGAGAGCGCCCTACCTCTGGCAGGGCCCAGGCCGCGCTCGCCCGCGCGCTTTCTCGCTCTCCCCCTTCGGGCTACAGCCGCATGGCCCCCCCTCCGGCTGCCCCAAGCCCCGCCCCGGCCACGCTCCCAAATCGAGGCCCCGGCTCTGGCGCGGCCCACTAGGCCGCGAACCCAACCATAAACAAAACCTCCTGCCGCCGACTGGGGGGGCAGGGTTCGCACTAGAGGGGGGTGTACAGTGGCGGACACACGACGCGGGGGGCCCAGCGAGGGAGGGGGTACAGCGAGGGTAGGGGAGAAAGAAGGGAGGGCAAAGGGAGGATCGCGGATTTAAAGGGGCCGCGGACAATACCCGGCCCCGCCGCGCTGCCGCTGCCGCCGCCGCCGCCAACGCCGCTGCGCTCCCAACTTTACCTCAGTCTCCTCCACACTGACACCCCGGGCCGCGCCGCCCCTGTCACGTGATATAAGATTCCCTCCTCCCCGCCCCCTCCCTCCTTTTCCCTCTCGCGCTCGCTCTCGCGCCTTCCCCCTCCCACTTGCCTTCCTGCGTCGCCCCAACACGTGACGCAAAAAGGGACGCGCACGCCAACGTGCGCGCGTCTTGACGCCACGAAACACCGAGCTCTGACTTGGAGCGTCGCCCCGCCCCCCCCACGGCGTCTCCGCCTCCACGGCATGACGCACACAGGGTCTCTGCTTCCTCTTACAGGCGTAGTTCCGCGTTTTGGTGCTCGCTGCTCCCAGGTGCCCTTGCCCGCCGAGTCACGTGTCGGGGGGAAGCGGGAAGGCATCCTTCTCTCCTTTCCTAGCGCCCCATCCGCCATGTTTTCAGGCCGGGTCTGACTTGGTATTCCCCCATAAGGAAATGGCCAGAGAGCTCAAGGAAGCCCGGGCGCCGTTCATTCGGCGGCGCCTGGGCTGAGGAGGCGGAGCAGCGAGAAATCCGAGCAATTCTGCCTTGGAAGGAGGTCATGGCGTCCAGCAGTAACTGGCTGTCCGGTGTGAATGTCGTGCTGGTGATGGCCTACGGGAGCCTGGTGAGGAGATTCCCCAAACCCTTTCTTCTTGTCGCGTGTGACCCAGTCGAGACCCTCCTCTTGAGCCGCTCCCTGCCTTCATTCCCCACCCACTCACCTGCGCTTTTTCTGGGATTTTGGCCACCTGTCCCAGGAGCACCTGGGAGCTCATTCACAGACCCAGCAGCCCCGCCCCCGGGGAGAACCCTGGCTCCAGACTCTAGGGCCTGGACACCCCTACCCTCACCCCTCCCCCGCCTGCTGGTCCTGGTTCCCGAAATGCAGCCCCATCTTTGACGGCGTTGCTGTGCTGTTTTACCCCAAGCCTCCGTCCTTCTGAGTCGGAAACTTTGAATGAAGTCATACATTTTTATAAAACTTTTTAAAGTAAAAGTTCTCATATCTCTTCGGACAGGTATTTGTACTGCTGTTTATTTTTGTGAAGAGGCAAATAATGCGATTTGCAATGAAATCTAGAAGGGGACCTCATGTCCCTGTGGGACACAATGCCCCCAAGGTAGGTCCTTAGAGCATGAGATAAAGGCATGACATATATCTGGTTCTCCAGATCTTTTTAAGTACAGCAGTGAGATTTCTTTTGCCTTGTAGGAATGACTGACTCACGTGTTTCTGTGGCTAGTTTTCCTCGTGCATTCCTTAGTAAGTTAAGCAGTAATTGTCAGCCTTGAGACTTGGTTTACCTGCTGCCTGCTGTGTCACAGGAGGTAGCTTATCCAAGAACCCAATTTTTCATCTGCTGAGTAAATGACTTGGATTGATGTTACCAATTCTGCTGTAAAATGCTTCCCAATCCATCTTATTCAGTGTTTTTTTTTTCCTTTATTAGGATGAGGTTGGAAGTGGTTACAATTAGCCCAAGAGCAACAAAGAAGAGTTGTTTTTGAAGAATTTACACTCATTTAAGGGCCTGATTAACACTATAGTTCTGCTATCATGTTACAAACAAGCATTAAAAAAGGAAGGAGAACATATAAAAAGTAAAGAAGCTAATAGTCTCTTACATTTGATTACACTGTCTTTAGACCGGCTTCCTTTCTTTGACTGTCAATTCCTGCAGATGAAATATTATTGCAAGCCTTTTTCCTGCATTCTCTACTTACATATTTAACTGCCTAACTGACATTTCCACTTAGATTTCTCCTGCAGCCCTACCCCGTTTCTTCATCTTTTAGTCTTTGACTTCTCAGTTAAAGACACCTGCTGCCTTTGTCAACTTTTATATGGGTTTCACCCAGTTGCTAAGAAGCACCACTACTGATTGAATTTTGCACCTTTGTATTACTGTGACTTGGTCTCATCTTCATATAGCTAGTTCATTCATTCTTTAGAGCTTTGCTTAGGTCTGTTTTCTCATAGAACTCTTAATTTAAAAAAAAAAAATGCATGGCCTGGGGATTTAGCTCAGCGGCATACGCGCCTGCCTTGCAAGCAGGCAGTCGTGAGTTCGATCCCTGGTACCGATAAAAAAAAAAAAATGCAAGCATGTGAGGTAAAATGATGCATGCCTATAATTCCAACCTTCAGGAGGCTGAGGTGGGAGGATTGTCCTGAGTTTGAGGCCAGCTGGACTATATAGTGGGAGCAAGGCCCAATATAGTGAATACTAAGAAGTGAGATTGTCTCAAAAAAAGAGAATGCTGGCACTTGGGCTGGAGGTGTGACTCAATGTTAGAACATTTGCCTAGCATTTGTAAGATCCTATGTCTGTTCGATCCCCAGTACCACAAAGAAGAAGTTACTTTTTGCCTGTGTATAATGTGATACATGTATAGGAGTACAGTAGCATTGATCATAATGCTTTTTAGCCTGGCAAGAGCTAGGTCGTAAGTTCGACCCCCAGTACCAAAAAAATAAAATAAAATTGTTAATCCAAAAGTCCACTTTAAAATGGAAATACAATGATATATTCCAGAGTATAAAAGTGCAAATAAATATATGAGCAGAAATGATAGCCTCCAAAATATTTCAGATGAAAACGTCACAAAAATCTCAAAAGTAAGTCAAGTGAAAAAATTGAGACAGTCATTCACAGAGTATATTATATGAATTGCACTTACGTGAATTTGTGCACTTATGTGCACGAATAAATCTTAACTGGGGTTAGGAGGAAGGTTGACTGGGTAAGAATATAAGAGGATACTTTGGGGTGAAGGAAATACTGATTGACAGCTGGGCATGGTGTCACACACCTGTAATCCCAGCACTCTGGGAGGCTGGGCAGAATAATCACAAATTTGAGCCAAGCCTAGGTGATAGTGTCTCAAAGGAAGGGCTGGGGTTCAATCCGTAGGACCGCCATCAAAAAAAAAAAAATCTAGCTCAGTGATGTATACATTGGAGAGGTTATTAAAAACCCAACACCCCCAAAATCCAGACCCATTCTTATTAAACTCCAGTGTCTTGCCAGTTAACTTCATTAGCTACATAAGGATTTTCTCAGCTTTGTCTTAGTTGTTTACATGCTGTGCTCTATTTCTAGATTGGTGGGATACAGCAATAGGATAAATGATGGTGTATCCTTTTCCCTTGTGCACAGGACTTGAAAGAGGAGATTGATATTCGACTATCCAGGGTTCAGGATATCAAGTATGAACCACAGCTCCTTGCCGATGATGATGCAAGACTGCTACAGCTGGAAACTCAGGGAAATCAAAGTATGTGGCAAGAGGAGTCTTAGAGGAGTCTTCCATGAGGAGACCCACAAGTACAGAACTACTTCACTTTCAGAATTGTCAGTAGCTGTTGACAGACCTCATTTATTCCTTAGTTTCTGCATGTATGCTAGTTGTAGGGAGGCAGCATGTTAGGGAGGAGATTGGGAGATCTTTGGAAGATTATGTCTCAGACTAGACTTTTTCTCAACAGGTTGCTACAACTATGTGTACAGGATGAAAGCTCTGGATGCCATCCGTGCCTCTGGTGAGGGTCCATCCTGGGATCCTAAAAAATCACCTCAAGAACAGTGATGACATTACTTAGTATGTTAGGGTATTGTGCATCCCTGGCAAGCTGGAATTTCCTGGGGTTTTGAGAGTACTGGGTTACGGTTTTGCCTAAGGGGATAATGGAGGCAGATTCTTTCTTTCCCAAAGAGTGTGGGGGAGGGGTTGTTTCTGATTTTTAAGGCTCTTCAGACGTTTAGTTTCACAAATTAGATAACAGTAATTTACTTTCTTTGCTTTGATGAGAGTAATTTACTTTCTCTGCTTTTTCTTTAAGCTCAAAACAGACTGTTCTTGTGTTTTTTCCCATTCCATGACCACTTTTCAAGTATGCTTTGTCTCTACCAAAACGCAATTTCTGTCTTAAACCTGGGATGGGTAGGAAGGATGCTGATGATATCTTGTGCCATTGGCATAGCTTACATTTGTGTGACCGCTCAGGCACAGCTGTATACCCCCTGGTCTTCGTAATTGTGTAAGAATTTGTCTCCAACTGGTTTCATTAGATCTATGTCTAAGTTCGGAAATTAACTAGGAAGACTGAAAACTGGGAAAAGTTTCATTGTGCCGTTATCTCCTTAGAGATCCCATTTCATGCTGAAGGCCGGCATCCTTGTTCCTTAATGGGCAAGAATTTCCGCTCCTACTTGCTAGATCTGCGAAACACTAGCACTCCTTTCAAGGGTGTTCGCAAGGCCCTCATTGATACCCTCCTGGATGGCTATGAGACAGCCCGCTACGGAACAGGGGTAAGTTGAATGGCCAGAATTTCCTTCAGGATCTAAACAGGATGCGCCAGCCTGTGACTCAGACTCTTTCTCTTTCCTAAGGTCTTTGGCCAGAGTGAGTACCTACGCTATCAGGAGGCCTTGAGTGAGCTGGCTACCGTGTAAGTTTGAAGGGGAACATGTCAGAGGGGCTGCTTAAAAAATTTACAAGTAGTACACTGTCTCACATTTAAATGACCTTTCAAAAGCAGTATAAACAAAACCCAGAGTATCGTAAGAGTTACCAGTTAGCCTATTAGAACTATCTCTGGCCCACGTTATCACATGTGCCAGCTATGATGGCACACACCTGTGATCTTCACACTCTGGGAGGCTGAGGCAGAAAGATCATAGGTTCGAGCCTAAACTGCATAGCAAAATCCTGTCTCAAGAAAAATAAAAGTTATCACCCATGAAAAGCATGTATCTGTTTTCTGCTATGTTCATCATGGCTCTGTCTCAGGTGACCCAGGAATATATCTTTCCTGTCTTCTCTTTGGCACTGCAAATAAACTATCAAAGACAAAAGGTCCTAACCAAGCCAAGTATGGTGGCCCGTGCCAGTAACTCCAACATTCTGGAGGTTGCTTACACAAGAGTGACTGCTTAATGCTGCTAATGTAGATTTTTTTTTTGAGACAGGATCTTCTGTAATGCAGGCTGGCCTTCAACTTCATCCTCTTGAGTGCTGAGATTACACGTTTATGCCAGCACACCCATCTCTGATGTATAAATTTTTAAATGGTTAAGATGATAAATACTGTATCATGTAAATTTTACTACTTTCTTGAAAAAGAACTTTCTCTGGATCAGGGCATGGTGGTACACGCCTGTAATCCCAGCACTCAGGCTGAGGCAGGAGGATTTCCATGAGTTAAAGATCAGCCTGGGCTATATAGCAAGCGCCTGTTTTAGGAGACCTAAATAAATAAATGCATATCCTTCTCTGGATGTAGTGGTGCAGCACTTGTAATTGCAGCCACTCAATAGATTGAGGCAAGGGTATTATGCATTTGAGACAAACCTGGGGCACTTATTCTGTGTCTCTAAATAAAAATAGAAAGGACTGGTGATGTAGTTCAATGGTAAAGGACTAGTATAGCATATGTAAGACCCTGAATTCATTTTCCAATACCATTTTTAATTTTTTTTTAATTGAGACAGGATCTCTCTCTAGTTCAGGTTTTCCTCGAACTTGCTATGTAGGTTAGCTGGCCACAAACTTGCAGTCATCCTTCTGCCTCAGCCTCCCGAGTGCTGGAATTATAGTATGTACTACCATGTCCAGCTAGTTTTTTAGTTTCAGTGGGGAATGTTCAATGGGTATAGTGAAAGAGTATTGACTTTGAAATCTGACATAGTTGAGTTTAAGTCCCTAGTCTGTCACTTGCTACTTTTGTGACTCCATAAGTCTGTCCTGCAAAATCAAGTGATAATATAACATAGGGGACACTGGGAATGTTGGTAAATTACTTACTAGTAAACTAAGCATAATGTCCTAACGCTATTTTTTGGTATTTAGTTTTCAGAGGACTCACTTTGGACTGCAAGTTGTTAGCTCCTTAAACATAGTAGGTGAATTGATGGAGTTAAAAGTTTTCTTTAACCATAGTATAACGAAGGAAAACTTGTGCCAGAGACAAGAACTCAGTGGAAAATGTTTCCCTGCTATTTCTGTGCTGTCAGATAACACTTCAGTAACTTTAAACAGGACCATTGTGGCAGTGTTTATGGACTAAGATACACCTGGAATTCTAATGTTAGTTCTTACTGTATCCATAACCTCCCGTGTCTGTTTTTTAGGGTCAAAGCACGAATTGGCACCTCACAGCGACAGCATCAGTCAGCAGCCAAAGACCTAACTCAATCTCCTGAAGTCTCCCCTACAACCATCCAAGTAACATATCTCCCCTCCAGCCAGAAGAGCAAGCGTGCCAAGCACTTCCTGGAATTGAAAAGCTTTAAGGACAACTATAACACACTGGAAAGTACTCTGTGATGGGGCCGAAGGACTTTTACTGCATACTGAGCTGGACAGTTGCTGTTTGCAAGACAGCTTGCTTACAGGGTGCATTTGGGCCATCTGACTCAGCAGCTAAAGCCCTGTACTTGAAAGATTATTACTGACCCTTTCTTACAGGCATTTTCAAGAATTAGTTAAAACTTTATTTCCCACAGTAGCACTTTTTTCTGCATTTGAATTCATGTTATTCATACTGGGTTTTTGTCAGATCTTCCTTAAAATGTTTCACTTATTTTTGACCAGAGCTTTTTCAGGCTCTTTAATCTCAGAAGTGAGAGTTGAGGTGAGATATCTTCTGTTTCTTCCCTGTTGTACTTAATTGAATGAGAACTATTGGGTTTAGAGTGTTGTAGAGTTCTTGGCTGGTGGTGAAAGCAGGTAGTATGCCAGGTACAGTTGACTCACGCCTTTGATCCCAGCCATCAGGAGTCTGGAGGCATGAGGATTTTGAGTTCAAGGGCACCCTTATCTACATAGCAAACTCAAGGCCAGTTTCAGCTACACACACAAAAATGTGGCTTCAAAACAAACTGGTGGGGAGAGGCGGTGAGGGAGTAAGTGGTTTGTGGAACGGCTTACCCTGGTACTCTACTGTAAAGCAGGATGTGTTGGAAAATTGACACAGTTTTCCTGATGAGCAGGGATCTGCCCTCCTACTTTAGTTGTTTTGTTGGTTTGGTTTGGTTTTTTGTTGTTTTGTACCAGGAATTAAACTTATGACTTCACACTTGCCGGCAGGCACTGTGTTACTGAGCCCCTTAGTTCAATTTCCTTGTGAATAAGTATGTTCTGATACCTGGCATAGACCAGGCATGGTGGCACAATACCTATAATCCCCACACTCAGGAGGCTGAGGCAGAAAGATCACTGTAAGTTCAAGACCAGCCCGAACTCTATATAATAAAAGCCTGTCTCAAAAAATAATAGTACCAGCCTAATCTGTGCCATGATAGGAGTCAGTGTGAAGGCATGGTTATCACTAATTAGCCAATGGACTGGTTTGACTTCATAAATTATTTAATAAAACGAACTGTCAAAAAAGCATATGATTCGCTTTCAGTAAAACAGGTATATGATACAATATATTTTCTGTACTTAACAGCAAGGTGTAGAGCAGTGGTGGTCCTATGGCATGCTTGCCACAGTAGACTCTATATTAATGAAAGCACACAAAGGTTCATCATCACCGGTATAGAAACGAGGCTTTATCTCCAGGGAGTTCGGATTATATGTTGCTTGACCTGTAATCTGATAGTCTCTAGGACCCTAAGTGAAGCAATCTTGAAACACAGACTGTGACCCTTGCTCCCAGATTTGCCTGTATCACTTAGAGAAGCCCAGAGAACCAAGATTCTCTTCAGGTCTCCAGGGCAACAGACCAGGTGACCAATCAGTTGTTAGACATGGGGTCATTGTTTGATGCCTGAATATCACTATAGCTACTGAAGCCTAGGTGACTGAACTAAACATAAAAGAGAACCTGCCCAGGCTCCTTATCAAGCAGGGCTGTAGACATGTCTATGGAAAGGATGACAAAAGTAGAAGAGGTATGCATCGGTAGAGGGAGGGAATGGGCTGAGTTTGCTTCCTTTGAGATTTCCAAGTCAGTTTATCAGAAGTGTGTTTTGTTGCTGTAACAGCACAATTTGGGAGCTGTAGTCTATATCCGGCATATGTGTTCCACCCCAACTCCTGCAGGCTTGCTTTTTCCATGCTAAAAAATGTTAACCTTCCCTTCCTCCCTAGGATATTGATTATGTCCTTTGAAAAGAGGTCTAGAGACTTCCACTGGGACAAGGGTGCTGCTAGGGGAGCTCTGGAGATCAAGGTAGATCAATAGAATTCCTTTTCTTGCAGAGTTTGCAAAGGGCTGTGAGACTTAAGAAGATAGTTAACAGGTAACCTATCTTTTATCCCTCATCCATCCTTCAGTTTGACCTTTCTACCTTTATGTTCCTAAACTACCTCCCAGCTCTCCTGTCTCTTGGTTCAAAAGGCGGCGGGGGGTGAAGGGGTGATGAGAGTAGTGGTGCCTACTTATAATCCCACAACTCGTAGGAAACAGAAGAATCACAAGTTTGAACCTATCCTGGGCAATTTAGAGCTTGTCTCCTAAAAAATAAAGAGAAGGTGGGGATTAGGGATACAGCTTCATGGGAAGGCCCTGGGTTCAATCCCTAGTACCACCAAAAAGAAAAAAACATTGGCAAGGGGCAAGAAACAGCCTTATACTCAAAGCAGGTGAGAGCAGTCTCATTCCATCTAATAAATACTGGCATTTATTGTATCTGCTTCCCATTCTTACAGGAGCAAGGTTGTTTTGGTTTGTTTTTTATTAAACAATGTCACTGTGTAGTCCAGGCTGGCCTCAAATTTGTGGCAGTCCCCTGTCTCAGTTTCCCAAGTGCTGGGATTATAGGAGGTGTATCTGGCAGGTGTTCTTGTTTTTAGGAGACTTTGAGTATTTCTCGTATGATAATACTAATGAGAGGGGTACCTTTGTTCAAGAACACTTCGGGTGGTGAACACAGCAGTGGCCATCTTTCCTACATGAACACAAGTGTGGCCATCTTTTTTCAGAATTGTGAAATGAATTAAGTTCGTCAGGTACCAGTGAATGTGGTGGGTACTGATATATTTGTGGGCTATTAGCATCAACCTAAGCTTTGTTTTTTTCTTTTAAATGGTATGGGAGTTAGAACTGCCACAGAACATCCCAAGCCCTTTTTTTTACTTCAGCCTCCCAAATTCTAAGATTACAGGCATGTGCCACCATCCCAGTTTAGCCTTTTGCTTTAAAAAAAAAAAAAAAATGATAAAAACTGGGCATAGTGGTACATACCTGTAGTCCCAGCACTTAGAAGATTGAGGCAGAAGTAGCACCTTGACTTCCAGGACACCTGAGTTCAAAGCCAGTGTGTACTACATATTGAGACCCTGTCTCAAAAAACAACAAAGGGCTGGGGATTTAGCTCAGCGGCATAAGTGCCTGCCTTGCAAGTGCACAGTTGTGATTTGGGATTCCCGGTACCAAAAAAAAAAGCCAAGTATGGTGCTTTGTGCCTGTAATTCAAGCACTCAGGAGGCTAAGGCCAGCCTGGGCTACATAACAAGACCTAGTCTTGAAGAAAAAATACATGAACAAACTAGGTAAGGTGGCTTTCTTCTGTAATCCTAGCTGCCAGAAAAACTGGAGGCAGGAGGATCACAATTTGGCATCTAGTCTGAGTAATTTAGGGAGATCTGTCAAGAAAAATTAAAAGGACTCTGGGAGGCTGAAGCAAAAAAATCACAAGTTCAAGCCCAGCCTGAGTGACTATAGATTCTCTCAATTTTAAAAGGGCTGGAGAGGTAACTCAGTATAAAGGCCATGGGTTCAATTCTTAGTACCACCGCCACCAAAAAAAAAAATTGTGTGTGTATATTTGCACACATACATGGGAAATAGAGCTCAGTACTGTAGTAGAGCACCATTCATTCAATCTCCAGTATGGCAAATGAATATTACCCCAGCACTGAGGAGGCTGAGGCAAAAAAGATAGTGAGTTTGGGGCTAATCTTTTAAATAGTGAGTTCAAAGCCAGTGTGGACTACATAGTGTGACCCTGTGTCCAAATGTTGGTTGGTTGGTTGGTTTTTTTCTCCTGTCTTTTTGAGACAGAGTTTCTCTATGCGGTTCAGGCTGGCCTTGAACTTAGTTTGTAGCACAGGTTAGCCTTAAACTCCCAGCAATAATCCTGCCTCAGCCTCCTGAGTGGGGATTGCAGGAATGTACCACCACACCCAGATATCCTATGTCCAAAATAAATAAAATTATTAAATAAGAAGCATTGATAGGATTGCTGCAGATATACATGGCATGTTAAAAAAATACAGTGACAAGCCAGGCGTGGTGGCTCATGCCTGTAACCCCAACACTCGGGAGGCTGAGGCAGGAGGATCGTTGTGTGTTCGAAACCGGCCTGGGCTACACAGTGAGTTCAAGGCCAGCCTGAACTGCATAGAGACACTGTCTCAAAAAAGAAAAAATACAGTGACTTTCACATTATTTTAAAAATTTATTATAGTAAAAGACCCACTGCCATTCCCCCTCACAATACTCGCCTCCTCTTCAAACACAACTATCTTATCCTTGCTGCAGTCTAGAGCAGGTCTAGAAGTTTCCCGTCATATCTTTAGTTGTACTCTTATGACTGCCTCTCTATTCTGAATTGATTCAAAACATTAAACCCTAATGGTCAGTTAAATGTTTGGGAAGAGCCAAAAGTTGCAAAGTGCCAGATCCAGTGAATAAGGCAGAAGAGGAAAAATGCTTGTTTTTATATCTTCTGTTGGATGATACATGGCAACAGCATTCACCATGTTTTTAATCACCTCATAAAAAGACAAAAAAGGACTTAAGGAACTGCTTCAGAAAACGGCAAGAACAACATGGCATAGTGGCACATGCCTGTAATCCCAGTACTTAGGAGGCTGAGGCAGGAGTGTCAAGTTACAGGCAAACCTGAGCTACATACCGAGACCCTGTATCAAACACCCACATATACACACTTCGTGGTACTGTGGATTGAACTCAGCCTTTAGACTGAGGTACACCCTCAACTTTTTTTTTTTTTTTTTACAAAATTTTATTTATAAATGTATAACAGACTCCACGAACACACTTCAATCTAGTTATAGGTATCAAAAGATGTTATGGTAGGAAATTCAGGCTCAGCATCATCTTAGGCACAAGTAACAGTTTATTTTTGCCAGTTTCTTAATTCCACCTGTGGCCAGGGGGCCCTTTCCCTCAGCCTTTGTTTTCAAGTCTCTTCTGCTCGACTCTTTGCTTCTGTTTGAATGCTCTACCTTCCTCATCTATCTACTTGGCCTGTTTCTTGGGCTGCTTCAGGGGCTTCTTGCCACTTTCAAGGCTGGACATGGCACCCACACACCTTACAGAACCGGGTTCAAAAGCCAGCAGCCCTTCAGCCCTTTTTATTTTATTTTGAGACAAGTTCTCATTGTTTGCCAGGCTGGAATTGAACTTGCAATAGCCTGCATCAGCCTCCCAGACTGCTAGGATTACAGGAGTGTGCCACCATGCCCAGGTGAAGAAACCTGTGTTTAAGATTTCACAGGCTAAGGGCTGGGAATTTAGCTCGGTGGCATAAGCACCTGCCTTGCAAGCAGGCGGTTGTGAGTTCGATCCCCGGTACTGATAAAAAGGAAAAAGACAAAAAAAAAAAGGAAAAAAGATTTCACAGGCTATTATACCTAGCAAGGGTATGAGGAAACAACCCATATTTTATTGAGGATCTAGGTTGCGGCAGCCATTTATTTATTTTGGGAAATGTTTTGAGATAATCTTGCTGTGTAGTTCATGCTGGCTTGAATTCCCAAGGATCTTCCTGCCTAAACCTTCCAAATGGTGGGATTACAGGCATGCGCCATCATACCCCATTGGTGCAGCCATTTTTACAAAGACAGTTTGATGAAATTACCAAAATTTAAAATTCACACATCTTAAACTGACAGCTCCACTTCTAAGGATTTATCTTACATATGTGTGCTTGAAAAATAAAAAATATATATATAAGAATGCTTAGACCAGATGTGGTGGCGCATGCCTATAATCCCAATTCTCAGGATGCTAAGGCAGGAGGATTGCTATGAGTTCAAGGCCAGCAGGTACTACATAGTTTAAAGCAGGCCTGAATTACATAATGAGACTTTTTCTCAAAAACAAACAAAAAACTTACAGAGCTGTTCATAAAAGTAAAACAAGCTAGAAACAACCTACCTGGTTAAATTACACAAAATATTATGAGCTTTAAACTGAATGGAGCAGGCTAGGTGTGGTAGTACATGCTCCGTATTTCCAGCATTCAGGAGACTGAGGTAAGAGGATTCTATGAGTTTGAGATCAACTTGGGCTACATAGAATTCAAGATCAGCCTAAACTACATAGTGAGATTGTCTCAAAAAACAAGTGACACGTATCACGTGCTTGTAATCCCAGCATTTGGGAGGCTGAGGTAGGAGGATCATTATGAGTTCAAGGATACCAAGCATAGTGGCACATGCTTACAATCCCAGCACTCAAGAGACTGAGGCAGAAGAATCATTTCGAGTTTGAGACCAGCCTGGGCTACAAAGTGAGCTCATGGTCAGTCTAAACTGCATAGTCAGACCCTGTTTCTTTCTTTCTTTCTTTTCTGTCTTTTTTGAGACGGGATCTCAGTATGCAGTTCAGGCTGGCCTTGCGCTCACTTTGTAGCCCAGGCTGATCTCGAATTCACAACGATCCTCCCACCTCTGCCTCCCGAGTGCCAGTATTAGAGGCATGAGCCACCATGCCGGGCTCTACAGACCCTGTTTCAAAAAAAAAAATAATAATAATCAAGGATCAAGGATCGCCTGGACGACATAGTGAGTTGAAGACCTGCCTAAACAGCAAGACACTGTCTCAATTAAAATAACAATAAAAATAACCCTGACTGAAGCAAATCTCTATGTGCTAATAATGTAAAAAGCCTAAAGTGTTCACTAACACTGTTTATATAACTGTAATCTAATGTGTTTGACAACAGCAAAAGGCTGGATTTTATATCTTTAGCAGAGCACTTTATGTCTGAAGCCCTGGGTTTAATCTCTAGTATCAAAAAACAAAACAAAAACATGAGTACATATAAAAAGTAAAAAAGATAATCAAGGCATAGTTGGCACACACCTGTAACAGAAACTGCTAACTTTGTTGAGAAGTATGGGGCCAGGGCTAAGCTTTTACCGTTAAGTTGTTAAATATTGGCTGGAGTTTAGCTCAGCACCATAAGTGCTTGCTTGACAAATTCGAGGTCCTGAGTTCAATCCCCGGCACAAAAAAAAAAAAAAATTTTATTCAAAGGTAAAACAGGGTTAGGGACAGTGGGATGAGACCTAGGTCTGCCATTAAGTGACCTTGGGTAACTCACAACTTTTAGTTTTCTGGTCAGTATTATGTAAAACTCAAAAACCTATGCTTTTTTTTTTTTTTTTAAATCGGCACTGGGGACCGAACTCACAACCACACGCTTACAAGGCAGGCACTTATGCCACTGAGCTAAATTCCCAGCCACATTATTGTAATGAATAAATGACATACTTAATATATATTAGGTTCCAAATCAGCTTTAGTTAATTAAGCTCCCTCCCACCCTCCAACCTGGGGATTGAAGTGGCCTCCCGTGTGCTGGGCAAGCACTCTCACACTGAGCTATATCCCCATCTGGATTTTGCAACCTTCTGATAATAGCACGGGGTTTTGGTAACTAAGCAGCCTCACTGATAAGGATTTTGTCTCCACTCCTAACTCCAATCTGTTTAACTCCCTCCTGTATATACTTGGAGCAGGTGGCAAAAGTTACATACTCATTGTATGTGGCAGATGACATTGAGCCAGAGAAGAAACCCATATGCTATCCTAAGGATGCAGGCCACCATGGAACAAGAATTGGCGCTAGCTAACAAACAACTGCTGGTGGTGAGTTGGAGGAGGACATCTGAGCCTCACCCTTCGTTACCTGTGCCTTTGTTGGTCAGGATTCTTAGCTCCCGGACTCAATCATTCTTACTCATCTCCTTCACTTCTGATGCATTTCCCCATTACACCAGGGACAACACTAACTAGAAATGCCGAAGTCCTTTTCAGTAAGTGGTTCTTTGCATCTTTTAAATTGCCTCTTGGCACACCTGCCTCACCATACATTTTTATCTCCTTGGGATCCCAGTTGCTGTCATGTCACCATCTTTGTATCCTGTACCTGGCAGGATTTCTAGTGCCAGATGTAGTGGTGCATCGCTATAATCCCAGCACTCAAGAGGCTGAGGAAGGAGGTCAGCCAAGGCTACATACCGAGTTCAAGGCCAGTCTAAACTACATAGCAAGACCCTGTCTCAAAAAAAAAAAAAAAATTTCCTGGTGTGTGGTATATTCTCAGAAAATATTTGGTGAATATGAGGGTCCACCCATGGAGAAAAATCTTAAAAAGCTTCTGCTCCACTGATTCAACCTCTGCCACAGCTTAACTTTATGTCATAGCTAAGAACAGGTCCAAGAAGGCCTAAGTGATAGAAAAGCAAACAAGGAAGAGGAGGAGAAAGAGTAGTAACAGAGGGCTATCTCCACTGTGTCCTGTCCTCCCCTGCAGGTCCGGCAAGCTGCCCTGCACCAGCTATTTGAAAAGGAGCATCAGCAGTACCAGCAGGAACTCAACCAGATGGGCAAAGCTTTTTATGTGGAGAGACTCTGACAGCCTTCGAGACACTGCTCTTTCATTCTCATCAGACCTGTTAACGAAGCCTTGCTGAGCCTCTGCCACCTTGAACTATCCTTCCAAAACCAAGCTGGGCCCCGGATTTAAAGCAATGTGATACTCTCACCTCTTCACTCTCACCAAGCCCCTTGCCATTTAGGAAACAATTCATGAAAAACAAGAGTGACGCCTTGTGGTCAGACTGAGATATGCAGTGTTGATGTCAGCAATAGAAGGAACATGCAGTGTTATATATGAAAATCTTGCTTTGGTTTAACAAATAAAGTTATGTGTTAATAAGGATCAAACTTAGACCACATGATCCATTCTCTCACTCCTAAACCCTAGTTTGTTCCTAACTTTCTAGATTTTACATACCACTAAACAGATCTTTTCTGTGTAGACAAATAGCTTTGAATATGTCCATTAACCTACAAGCTTGAGTATCAGGAGACATAGAGTTTAGTCTTTGAATTATCCAATTACTGTGAAACCTTGGGGAAACGTCTTTGTCGTGGGCCTGAATTCCTAGTTCTACGAAAGTGGTAGAGTTGTAAACTCAGCTACCTTCAGGCATCAGGTAGGTAATGTAGGAAGTATGAAAAACAAGGAGTAGCATTTGTGGGAAATGCTGGAAAGAGCATGTCTACTCTGAGCCATTCAAAATACTGAAAAGTGTGGGCTGGAGATTTAGCTCAGCGGCATAAGCACCTGCCTTGTTTGATCCCTGGTACTGACAAAAAGGAAAAAGACAAAACTGATAAGTGCTGGTTGCTCATATGCATCCCATAGGCCACAAGGAACCCTACTAGATAGGGGGACACCTGGAGCAGCCAGTAACAGTTGCAGACTCAGGCTGTTGTCCCCAATGTAATCCTACTCTCTGTCACCTCTCCATAGTCTCTCTTCCTGTCCCCCAGCCTCCCAAAGGTCATTGTCCACCGTGATGTACCCTTCATTCTCTCCTCCCTCCAATTTGTCTCCATCTCCTCCTGAAACACTTTGTATCACATAGCTGTCAATGCTTCTTCCTTCTACCCCTAAACTTTCTGCTTGGGAGTACTGAGAGGCACCAGATACAAAAAGAAATATGAGGTAGGAGGTTCACCACAATTTGGAGACCAGCCTAGGCTACTCAGTGAGTTCAAGTCTATTCAAGTCTAGCCTGAACTATATAGACCCTGTCTGTAATCTTATTACTCAGAAGGCTGAGGCTGGAGGATCCCCATGAATTCAAAGCCAGCCTAGATTACATAGTGAGTTCAAGCCCACTTTAAGCCATCATAGTGAGTGCCTGTCTCAAAAAAGAGAGAAAAGGTATCTGCCATTACCATTTAAAACCTCCCTGCCTTGGGGCTGGGGATTTAGCTTAGCAGCATAAGGGCCTGCCTTGCAAGCAGACAGTTGTGAGTTTGGTCCCCCATACCACTAAAAAGGAAAAAGGCAAAAAAAAAAAAAAAAAAAAAAAACCAAACAAACCTCCCTGCCTCAGCAGCTACAAGCTTTTTGTCTTCTTTGGAGTAAGAACTTACAAGTAGTTACTGACTAAAGATGAGGGTCAGCAGGCGTGGTGGCACATACCTATAACCCCAGCATGCACAATGTAACCCCATGCCTAACAGTGTATTTTATAGAAAACAAAACTATACTCACATGGCCTAGATTTGACCATGAACCTAAGAGGATTTAGCTCAGGGGTGCAGCGCCTGCCTGGCAAGTATGAGGTCCTGATCTTGATTCCTAGCACCTCTGTTTTCCTGCACTCTCATCCCCAAAGATTGGGACCATCTCACTTCCCTTCTTTCATCTTCCCTTTTTTTTGTTGTTTTGGTCTTTTTCATTTTTTTATTGGTACCAGGGATCGAACTCATGACTGCCTACTTGCAAGGCAGGCGCTTATGCCGCTGAGCTAAATCCCCAGCTTCCCCCCCCCCCCCATCTTCCCTTTTGTTTGTCTCTCAGGCCACCTTCTACTGCTTATTCACAAGCAGAATAGCCTGCGATGAAGAGAACAGCTTCAATCCTGAGCAGACTGGGTTTCAGTCCTGGCTCTGTTGCTTACTTACTGGTTGTAGGCCTTCTTTGAGTTAATTTAATTTTCTGGGTTATAGTTCCTTCTATGTAAACTATAGATAATGCCTACCTCACTGAGTTTCTGTGATATTAAATCAAGCATATAGCAGAGAGCTGCACATAATGCCCATTGTGGTGACCCATAGTAATGTTTTCCTACCCCTATGATATCTTTCCCCTTATTTTTCCTACATTTACCTGGAGGCCCCCTACCTCCAACTGCACTTGCTCACCAACCTCTATCTCTCTCTCCCTCTTTCCTGTGTTCATTTGGACCCAGAGAATGCCCCATCCCTTCTGCCTGATTCCTGACCTTGGCCCTTTACCCCAGGGCTTATCACTCCCAAGCTGGCTCCAGTATTGGCAGGTTGGTCCCCTGCAGAGCCCATCTTTGCTGGCCCTCTCTGCATATTCTGTCTGCTCTCATCACATCACCTCACTGCACTCACCCAGCCCCTCTTCCCCTCGGTGGCTGATGCCTTATCCGGTTCTGCGGCTCAGAGGCCTCAGTGCTACTTGAAATGGCTGCCTAAGAAGCACTTCCAGGAGAGCTGACGGGCTTTCATCAGAGGCCTTGTGATGTTTCTGTATGTTTATGTCATTTGGAGTCGCCTTCCAAGAGAGCTGCTGCTCTCCACACTGATACTCCCAGTCTGCCTCTGTTCCCCAAGTGCTCCAAACACCAGAGTCTTTTCAGTTCCTGCTGGGCTCTTTTGCAGCCTCTTTTCTTGCAACCTCTAGTCCCCCAGTGTGGCCAAGTTCTCAGAGAAGGGAAGAACAACTTGAGTTAAGGATAAGAAGGGAAGATAAGGAGGTAATAATTACACACACACACACACACACTTTGCAGACTACAGAAACAAAGATACTACACCACCACAGGATCCTACCTTGGATCCTGTATGCCCATTTGTTACTCTTTTCCTGGAAGGAAAGAGCCACACAACAGGGACTGACTGGGCTTGGGACAAGCTATTGATCTAGATCAAGGTCAGTGTGGAGTTGCTGTATGGGGGGAGGATGGCATCAGGATTAATGGAAACAAGGACACAGGGAACAGGCCTGAGGCTGAAGCAATGTCCTCTCCCACCCCACACTTCCAGTGGAGCCCCCAGCCTCCAGCACAGCTATAACTTGGGCCCCTTTCGGTCACAGTGGAGAGAAGCATCTGCCTACCACCTGACATCCACAGACCCAATTCTCTCCAAAGGTAAAACCCCTGAGAAGGGAATCAGGCTGATATCCTATGAGGGAAGACCCTTGGAGATGCCAGCCAGGAAGTTCTTGGGTTTTTTGTTAGTATTTTGGGACTGGGGGAGGTATCGGGAATTGAACTCAGGACCTTGTGCTTGCGAGGCAGGCGCTGCACCATTGAGCTATATCCGCAACCCCTTGAGAAGTTCTTGTAGAAAGCCCCAGGAGAGCAGGGAAGTCCTAAAGACTGCAGACAACTTTCTGGTAGAGGGGGTTCCCTCTCTCACCCTGGGTCTGAAGCCTTAAGTTTCAATTCTGCCAGGCTGAAGAGACCACAGGTCTTCTGAAGCCAGACTAGAGTCTGCTTAAGAAACAGCTCACTCCAACTATCTCTAAGATGATAATATGTAATCTATTAACTGGTGATTTCTTACTGTTTTTTTTTGTTGTTGTTGTTGTTTGGTTTTTTTTGTTTTTTTGTAGTTCTGTATTACTTGTACCCTTGCACCGCTTTGTTTTGTTTTGTTTTTTCTCTTTTTCCTTTTAAATAAAATTAAAAAAAAAAAAAAGAAACAGCTCACTCTTTTGCACTGCACATCTGACAGTGACCGTACGTACAGAGGATGTCTGGAGGACATGGGGAAAAGGTGAGAAGGGGCAAGATAGCAGAGAGAAGAAAGTTAGCATCCTGGAAACTTCCCACACTGCTTATTGGTAGCACCAAAGGGCAGGAGGGTGCTGAAATGGGAGAGGGTACTTGGTAAAGTTAGGTGTCTGTTGGAAAAGTAAAGCAGGATATGCAAGCCTCCCACCCCCATGCCCGGAAAGCCTTGGGGCTGCTGGAATGGCACTGAAGACAGCAGGTGGCAAAGCTGATGAGAAGCTGCTGACACAGCTGATCCTCTGGGCACTGAGGCCATGACATAAGGGGGCAAAGCTTCGTTCAGGAGCTTTGGGGAATGACAGATGCCCGGATGTGGAGCTCTGCCCAGGACTCATCCTGCTCTAGGCCAACATAACCCACGGAGGCCAGCATGAGGGCAAGAGACGTGGTGGCAGGGATGGCACGGAGGGCAGATGAGTAAGAGGGGAAGGCAGGAATCAGTGCCCACCAAGCAGGTGGTGCCCTGTAGACAGGAGTGGCCCCTGGTGTCTCTGCCAGTGCCTTTCTTGGCAATGAGAAGGAAGGAGATGACCACCAAATTCACCTGCCTGCTTCTGTGTGATATGTTTGATATTGGGTTGTTTAATTAGGAACCAACTAAATGTCAAACATATTCTTACAGTAGTAGGTCATTCAGCACCACAGCTCTTCTACCTCAAACTCAAGGGCTCTGGGACCCTTGTCGTTTTTTACCAAACCACTTCTTTCCAGGATCGCCCCTCACCAAAGGACCAGTAGCAACAACCTAATGTGGATTTTGATCTTAACCTGAAGGACTGGTAAGGGAGTGGGAGTTAGAATTTGGGGATTGAATTTCTATTTTGTTCCCTTATTGTAGAAAGAATATGTCTCCCCTTCTCTTCTCATAATTTTTCCCCATTATCTTCCCCTTATTCATTGCCTCCTCTCTTGAAGGCCTTCCACTGTTCCCAGTTCCTTTCCACTGCTTAGCCTCCATGGTAGGGGTCTTTGATTTCCCTGCTTCCCTTTATGAGTCACCCAGTGTTCCATCTACCTGATCTGCCAGTAGTAATCTACTACTACTAAGCTATGACTAGAAGCTCTCTGTTGGACGCCAGCTCAGTTCTTTCCTCTGACCCATGCGTGTCTTAGTTCCCATATTGCTGAGGCTTACACTGACTAGCCTTGACATTATGACTAGTTACATCATTTAGATTGTTCCCTGATAGCTCTGGTTACCTTGAGTGGTGCCCACTGCTCCCCTGACTTATTATGGAGTGTATGGCACTGGTGGATGGGGATTACTGGCCACCTGTCAATAACAAAGCACCAAATGGAAAAAATGAACATGACCTGGAACTAGATTGGAATAAGTGAGGTGGTGATGATGGCTATGATGATAGTGATGGGGTGGGTGGTGGTTTCATAGGCAAGGTTGCTAATAAGAAAGAAAATAAAGTGTAGAACCACATAACCATGGTACACGTGGTAGAAAAGTTCTATTTTAAGATCACTATGAGGGAACAGATAGCATGATCTTGTGTGGATTACTCCCCCAACCCCATAATTCATTTACTGGGATTGCCTTCCAGATCCCAATCCTATCCTCTTACTCTATGCCTATGGCTCTTAGGACAAAGGAATGGTATCTCCCTGCCAATTAGAGACTCCCAAAATAGTACAGCAATTTGATCTGGGGATCTGGAGGAATTGTCAAGGATCATGATTGACCTCCCTTTCATCACTGTTGCTCAAGCTCTCTGAAATCAGGAGATTAAACTCAATCCATGAAGTCTGATCAGCATCCAACACAGTCTAGAGGAAAGCAAGGAGGGAGCTGAAGGGCACCCGGGACCTTCTGGATGAAAAATGTTATTCTAGAATTGCCAAGTACCCTTCCCTTTTCAATGTTTTCCCCTCTCCTGTCCCTGCACTTTGTTTCTGAGGTGCAGTCTTACTATATCACCCAGGCTGATCACTGTCTCTCTGCATTTTCCAACACCCAGAGAGCTGCATAGAATGAGTGAGTGGTAAGTTTCAGGGGCAGGAGAACCTCTCCCCTCCCCTACTTTCTCTTGTCTAAAATCAGCCTCAGCTGTTCCCCCGCTTTTTTTTTCAGCTGGTGATATCAGTCCATCAATGTGTCTCACCCTGTGTTCTCCTGGGAAAACAATGATGGGGTAGAGAGGACCATATTTGGAATGAGAGGTGGAGCTGGGGCACAGATAAAGGCTCAAGCCTAGGAACTCCTGGACACACAGGGCACGGCCCCTATTACCTTGCTCTCCAGTTCTTCAGCATTCACAGGTGAACCCACCAGCAGCCATTGTCCATGATGGAGGCCATCAAAAAAAAGATGCAGATGCTGAAGCTGGACAAGGAGAATGCTCTGGATAGGGCAGAACAGGCTGAAGCAGAACAGAAACAGGCTGAAGAAAGAAGTAAACAGGTAGGTGCTGGCACTGGTCTCTCTCACATGCTGTCGAATGAGACCATGAGATAGAAGGGAGTTTTCACTAAACAGGAAAACCACGAATATCAGCAACTACTTTGGGTGGAGGGACTCCCCAGTCTTAGTGGATTAGAGAAATCTAGGGTACTCACCCCAGACTATCTATGTGACCTTGGGAAAGTCAATGGCCCCTTCTGGGCAACAGTGCATCTGAAGTGGACCATGATTTAGAAGAACCCCTGACCTCTAAAGGACAAGGTAAGAGTTTAGCATATACCTTCTCTTTTAAATAGAATCACAGATATCTATACCCTTAGATATTTCCCACCCAACGGTCCTGGATAAGGACTTACGTTGGCTTGGTCATATCAACATCAGAGATTAAAGGGTCATGGGTTGAAGCCATAACATGATGCCTGCAGCACTGGGCAGAATGTGGCTGGGAAGACTGGACTCAGGGGTCTACAAGAGTCTAAGTTCACATGGTTGTATATGTATGTTTTTGTATGTGACTCTTGGGGCTCTTATAGCTGGAGGATGAGCTAGCAGCCATGCAGAAGAAGCTGAAAGGGACAGAAGATGAACTAGACAAATATTCTGAAGCTTTGAAGGATGCCCAGGAGAAGCTGGAGCTAGCAGAGAAGAAAGCAGCTGATGTGAGTATTAGAGAGATGGGGGGTTGATCTACCCAGACAGATCTCCCTCTCTGCATTCCAAACATGTTTTGACATATATACTACTCATTGGTACACAGAACACACATGTATATACCAACATACATTTTTGCACATAACCACATGCTGGTATATGTGCCTCGCAATGGCACATATTTTCTTTCTTAAAGACATGCTGGGGCAAGATGTACTTGTGCACACTTGTAAGTCCAACTATCTCAGGAGGCTGAGACAGGAGGATGGCAAGTTAGAGCCCAGCCTGGACAACTTAGCAAGGTCTTATCTTGAAATAATTTTTTTTTTGTCTTTGTTTTTTTATCGGTACCAGGAATCGAACTTACGACTGCCTGCTTACGAGGCAGGTGCTTATGCCGCTGAGCTAAATCCCCAACCCCGAAATAATGAGAGTTTTTTTTTTTTTGTCTTTTTCCTTTTTATCGGTACCAGGGATCGAACTCACAACTGCCTGCTTGCAAGGCAGGCACTTATGCCGCTGAGCTAAATCCCCAGCCCCTTGAAATAATTTTTTAAAAGGTTGCAGTGTACCCCAGTGGTAAAGGGCCCTGATTTTGATTTCTAGACCCCCCCTTTCTCCTGCTAAACAATGTATGTTGGAGCTGGGGCTATAGTTTAGTAATAGAGTACCTGCCTAGCATGCATGAAATCCTGGATTCAATCTCTACCACTGCAAGATAGAAATAAATAAATACTAGGCATGTAAATATCTCATTTTTATCCCCACCCCTAGGAATTTATCTTTTTCAGGACCTGGACAAAGGGAAAGGACTCCAAGTCCAGACAGCTATCATGTAACCCACCTCCTCCCCTAGGCCACATTCTTAGCTTTTGTGTATAAGGTTTGGCATGTGGACTTGTGTATTAATAGGGAAGCTCTTGTCTCCCAACTGGGCAACAAAGCTAGCTCAGATTTCACAATAGGAAATGGAGGTCATGCTGACCCCGACCCTATATGGGTTTATTCTGTTGAAGTAGGTGTCTAACTTTATGGCACTGAGATGCCCCAGGAACCACTACTCAAAGAGCAGCAGAGGGGTCCGGGAATGGATTATAATAGAAACAAAAAAGGAAACTTAGGTATAACAGTGTTACTATCAGACCTCCCCTATGACCTTGAGTAAATTACACAGCTTCTGTAGTGCTGGTTTCTCCACTGGGCAATGAAATAAGCAAATGCCTGTAATTCTAGCACTTGGGAGGCTGAGTAGGATTGTGAGTTTAAAACTAGCCTGGGCTACATAGTTTTTCCCACTGCATATTGTCTTATAATCACCTACTTTCCTTTATCTCCAACCTTGAAATTGAGAGACTAGATAAGAAAGTATTTTTTGTGTGTGTGGTGGGGGGAAGTACCAGAGAAATATTTTTTTGGTGGGAGTATGCTGGGAATTCAGCCCAGGCCCTTGCTGAGCTACATCTCCAGCCACAGGAATCTTTTTTTTTTTTTTTTTTTTTTTGAGAGACAGGTTCTCACTGTGCAGTTCAAAATGGACTAGAGGGGCTGGGGATTTAGCTCAACAGTATAAGCGCCTGCCTGGCAAGTGCAAGGCCATGAGTTCGAAAAAAACCAAAAAAAACAAAGTGGACTAGAACTCACTATGTAGCCTAGGCTGGCCTTGAATTGCCTCAGCCTCTTAAGGGCTGGGATTACAGACACATGCCACCATGCCCAGCTTCACATAGGTATCTTAACAGCTCAGCATGGATTAAAAACATAGTCAATTTTCAGTTAACAGAAAAATAGGGCCCTGAGCCTAAAATGCTTAAAATCATGTTTGGTTTTGGAAAAAAACTAGGACCAAGTGGATGAACATAGATTCTCACAGTCTGATTACCATCAGGTTTCTGATTTTTTCTTTGGTTTTTCATCACCTTCAATGGCTCAGGGAAGTGGTAAATTTGAGTATATGATACCAGAGGTTTGAAAGACAAACTAGAGAATATATATTACATACACTCAGTTTCCAAAAATTTCAGCCATATCAACTACATACTGTCTTCCTGAAGAACTTCAAAGTAAACACACAAAGGGGCTGGGGATTTAGCTCAGCGGCATAAGTGCCTGCCTTGCAAGTAGGCAGTCGTGAGTTCGATCCCTGGTACCCGTAAAAACGAAAAAGACAAAAAAAAAAAAAAAAAAAAAGATCCAAAGTAAACACACAAGACCAAAAATAAAACGGAAAAAGTAAACCCACAAGTTATGCTCACAGTTTTTGGCAAGTGCTTGGTGGCCTGCTAGAGTTGTCTAGTCTAGATTGCAGGTACATGTGGCCAGGTCTGTCTGGTTCCAGTGTATGGCCAGGAGGACAGCCATTTTCACAAATGAGTACATTGTCAAGGTAGTGACAATTTTCTGAGGTACTGGGTAACAATTCCCTGGGAAGGTCTTGAGGCTGAAACAGTTAGTATGCAGGCTTGAGGAGACGCATTTTTTTTTTTTTTTCTTTTTCTTTATTATCAGTACTGGGGATCGAACTCACGACTGCCTGCTTGCAAGGCAGGTGCTTATGCCCCTGAGCTAAATCCCCAGCCCCAAGAAGATGCATTTTAAAGCACAAAGAGGTCTTAAAAAGCACAAAGAAGTCTTATCTGTTCATGATGCTGCATACCTGTAACCCCAGCAATGGGGAGGCTGAGGCAGGAGGGTCTTTGCAAATTTGAGTCCAGTCTGGGCTACATAGTGAGCACCTGTCTCAAACAAACCAAATCAAACCAAAAACACCAAGTCTGACATGAGATCATGTGAGCAGAGAATACCAGATGTTCGAGGCAATACATCAATATGATATGAAAAATAAAGAAAATTCCAGAGCTGGGTGTGCTAGCAAATGTCTGTGATCCCAGTGCTTGGGAGGTTGAAGCAGAAGAATCTCCATGAGTTTGAAGCTATTCTTGCCTGCATAATGAATTCAAAGCCAGTCTAAATTACAGAGTGAGACTCTGTCAAAAGAACGAAAGAAAGAAAAGAAAAGAAAAGAAATTTCCTAGGGATTAATTTTGTTCTAAAATATTTTACACAAATATGGTCTTCTCATTCATGTGGCGATTTGCATTTATACATGAATCTACCAAAAACCATTAAAGATATAAAGTTTTGGGTTTTTGGAAAAAAATTTTAAGTATTAGTTTTAAAAATAACTCATTTAAGTATTCAGCTCTTTGTTAATTTTCCTGTCAAGTCAGTAAGTACTCTCAGAGATATATCCAAGATCTAGAAACTGGAGAACAAGGCTGTAGCCAAGATCTGGTGGGCCACGTTGAGATGGAAGCAGGAAGAAAGGATTGTACCTTAAATCACTACCTGTGGTGTAAATCCCCCATGGCCTGGGTTATTGGAACATAGACAAGGTCATTCACTTAAATATTCACTTAAATATGTGCTTTCTCCCTAGCAATAGAGTAGCTGCCACAGAGACCCCATAACTTGCAAAGCTAGAAATTTTTAGTTGATAGTAAGTTTTCAAAAAAACATTTGCTAGCCCCCAGCTTCAAAGAGTCAAAGAAGGAAAGGAAGGTGTTTATAGAAACTCAGGAAAGTGCTAAATAAGAAGTAAAATGGTTTTGGGGCTGGGGATTTAGCTCAGCAGCATAAGCACCTGCCTTGCAAGCAGGGGGTCATGGGTTCGATCCCCGGTACCGATAAAAAGGAAAAAGACAAAAAATAAAAAATAAAAAGAAGTAAAATGGTTTCGAACAGTGTGTAAGGGTGGACAGGATCAGAAGCAGATCTTTGTGTGTGTGTAGGTGGGTGGTCTGTCCATCACAAAGTGGACTGCTCAGCTTTTGTCTCTGAAATTAATAAACAAAAAGCTGTCAGGGAAAGAGAAGAAGGTGGGAGTCAGTAACTACAAATTTACATAGGCAGTTCTAATCATCTGAGAAGCTTTTATGAAAATGTAGGATTGCCAGCACTCCTGGACCGAGAAAGAGTAAGATGTGGCAAGGCATTAAGGTCATTCTGAACTTTTTTTTTAGTCAGGGTTTTGCTATGTAGCTCAGGCTAGCCAGCCTGTTTCATGTGCAATCCTCCTGCCTCAGGTTCTCAAGGGCTGGGATTATAGGCTTGGACCATCACACTGGTGGTCCCAAACATTTTTTTCTTCCTTGGGTTTGTCTTATATTATTTTTTAAATTGTGGCAAATTGTACAGACATGAGCCAGGCATGGTAATGTACAACCTAAGCTAAAGTACAACCTAGTTACTAAGGAAGCTGCGGTAGGAGGAACAAAAATTCAAAGCCAGGTAGTGCAATTTAGGGGAGACTCAGAAGAGAGAGAGAGAGAGAGAGAGAGAGAGAGAGAGAGAGAGAGAGCGTGAGAGCGAGCTGGGGATGTAGCTCAGTGGCACTGAGTTCAGTCCTCAGTACCAGATATATACTTTACACTTAAAGGTGGTTTAAATGGAGATAGCTTCATTTTAAGTTTTGTGGCAATAAGCAGATATTCATATTGTTGTGCAACCACATCTAAGATCTTTTGAATCAGATGAAATCAAGGGCTATTTAGAGAGAAGCAAGGGGATACAGGAGTACAAAGGTTAGGACATAAAAAGTCATAGTATCATTTTAAGGAGCAGGGGGTTAGGAGGGATGGGTGAGAAGGGACAATGGAAATATACACTTGTTGATGTATTGGATTGTTTGTTACCAAGAAACAATAGCATTGGGTCTCTTGCTGCCTATCCATCATGCTTCTAAAGACTCTCAGGTGTCAGCCCATCTGTTTCTGTGGATCAAGAGATTATCTGTTCAAATCTACCAGCCTCTGGAGTGCCTCCATGTGTGACTCTCTCCTTTGGTTTGAGGTCTCCTGCTTCTTCACTGGAGCAGGGAGATGCAATAGCGCCCTCTGCCAATCAGCACCCAAAATCCCATCCCCCAACCCTCTGAGGAGACTTTATAACAATTTAGAAAAAAATGTTAGGTCATAAGGGTAGAGTTTAAGGAGAGTCAGAATCCTGCTTTTTCCTCCCAATTCCTGATGCTAAGGGGCATCAAACTGTACAGATTACTGTATTGAGAAGATTATTTGTCCAAGTCGTTTTTCTGAAACAGTTTCATTGTTCAATATTTCCAATAAGAGGAAGCGGAAGAGGAAGGCAAATCCTCTGGAGGATGCATCTTCATAACTAGAACCGGACGTTGAGAGCAGTGCTTTTTTTTTTTTTTTTTTTTTGTACAAGGTATCAAATTCACCGTTTGTGGCCCGGCAGTGACTATCTTTTTTTTTTTGTGGTACCAGGAATCGAACTCACAACCTCATGTTTGCCAGGCAGGCTCTTATGCCACTGAGCTAAATCCCCAGCCCTAGCAGTGACTATCTTGCTAACCCTTTCAGGGGTTAGAATTCTTAGTTCTATGCCAGGGATTTAGCTCAGTGGTGTGCCTGCCTGGTAAATGTAAGGTCTTGAGTTCAATACCCTGTACTAAGAAAAAAAAAAAAAAAGAGTTATACAACTCTTAACTCTAGGTCCTATTACTTGCTACCGTTACCTATTCTAATTCTCTAAGGGAGAGGAGAGCTGCAGCAGGAAACATCTTTTTTACTGAGGTGTAAAGATTACAGAAAAGTAGATGGAAAGTAGAAATTTCAGGTCTCTTACCATTGTGCTTCCAGAAATCCTGTATGATATACCTGTAGGAACAGTTTCTAACTCATAAATAGTTCCTTGGGATTTCCAGGGGCACAAGTAGCAGTGAAATCAGTGAAAATCATAACACTGGATGGAGGCTCAATTCCACAGTAGTTTTTTTTTTTTTTTTTCCTTTTTGTTTCTTTCCTTTTTATCAGCACCAGGGATCAAACTCACAACTGCCTGCTTGCAAGGCAGATGCTTATGCCACTGAGCTAAATCCCCAGCTCCCAATCTCACAGTAGTTTTCCAAGTACTCTTATCACAAAGGATCTGGTAATAAGAATCTCTAATAGGGACTCCTTTCCTGATAGAATTCGGGCAATTTACTCATCCAGAAATGGAATTTAAGTGGTTTGTTGTGCTTTGTTTGTTTTGTGGTACCAAGGATCAAATTCATGACCTCACGCTTGCCAGGCAGGCGTTTGTGCTGCTGAACTATATCCCTGGCCCTTGTGTTTTGTTGAGACAGGCTCTCACTAAGTAGTTTGGGCTGGCGTCGAACTCACAGGGATCTTCCTGCCTCAGCCCCCCAAATGCTGGGATTACAGGTATGTGCCATCATCTTTAGCTGTAAGTGATATTAACCAGCTCTGAATCATTCTAAGGTTTGAAGGGGCTGGCAGGTTGATTTATGGGGCTTACTGACTCTCAAAATTGGCAGTGCACGTCTGTAATCCCAGGTATGGAGAAAACTGTGGCAGTTGGATCAGAAGTTCAAGTTCAGCCTGGGCAATTTAGCATGACTCTGTCTCGTTTATCCCTTTTTTTGGGGGGGTGGGTACTGGGGATTGAACTCAAGACCTCACGTTTGCCAGGCAAGCACTTACACTGTTGAGCTAAATCCCCAGCCCAAAATTCTGTTTCAAAGTAAAATTTTAAGGGCTGGGAATGTAGCTTAGTGGTGGGGTACCCCAGGGTTCAATCAGCACCAGTGTGTGTGTGGGAGGGACACCAGCAAAAATTGGTGTTCTAAACAGAACGCTTAAGTTAACCGATACTAAGTAAAATGAGAACTTGGCCAACTTGCCTATTTCTTCCACCGCAGTAGCTCCCTTGGTTGACTACCTGAGCAGATTTTGGAAGGAAACTGGAGTGCGGGTCTTTGAAAGACGAGTCCCCAAAAAAGTCTTTTTGGCTTTTCTTAAAAGTTTTGGAGTCTGTGGCGCGATGTGTGAAAGCTGAGGCTTGTAAGATGTTTACAGTGAAGAGGATACAGGATGCTCGGCCTAGAGGGTAAGTGGTGCCGGGAAGACAGGGTCAACTGCGAGAACGTAATGGGTAGCACTATACTTGAAAGTGGGCCAGCCATTGTGCGCAACCTGCCTGGCCCAACAACCCAGACCTTGAAGCGCCACCCAGTTACCATGGTAGCTGTCCGTTTTCTCAACTCCACCCTCCTTTACTGGCCCAAGGAAAAGCCGGCCGGGAGCAGTCGCCTAGAGGAACTGTGGGGCCGCGCCCTGTGCCCAGCACTCAGTGGTCAGCGCCCGGCGGACTCTTCTTCCCGCCTGCCTGGCAGTAGGCGGGCACGGCGACGTCACTTCCGGGCGGGTGGGTGAGTTCCGGTATTTCAGGGCGGAGCAGGCGGAAGTAGGGGCGAGAGAGGCTGCAGCGCCGATCCGAGAAAGCAGGGATCAAGACTGAGAGGCTGCTGGGTGGGCACTATGGCCGGGATCACCACCATCGAGGCGGTGAAGCGCAAGATCCAGGTTCTTCAGCAGCAGGCCGACGATGCAGAGGAGAGGGCCGAACGCCTCCAGCGAGAAGTGGAGGGAGAAAGGCGGGCTCGGGAACAGGTAAAGAGAGGGCTAGACGCATGAGAAAGCCACTAGCACTTGGAACAGGGTCCCTTTTGCTGTGGAGCTAGAAGGGCCAGACACAAAGTTGCAACTCTGAGGATGGGTGGTGCTCAATTCTCAGCGAGCGAGAGAGGGACCGGGTGCTCTAACTAGCAGGCTTGACCTCTGAAGGAACTGAGCCTCCTGGGCCGGGAGGAAGGATTTTTCTCCAGCTCATTCATTCAGTCCCTCGGAGCCGGGCGCGGCCGGGGGAGGGGCTCAGCGCCGCTCCCTCCCCCATAGCCCCGTGAAGGGTGGAGGCTTTGCTGTGGCGTGAGGTTTCCGGCCCGAAGGGTGAACGTTTATAGTGGGTGCTCCTCTGGTCTGGGCGGGGCAGGGACCCTAACCTCCTTTGAGAGGCCAAGGGTTGCAGGATGGGAGCCGCCGGAAAGCCCCCCAGCTTGGCCCGCTGGCAGCTTTTTCCGCTCCCTCCTCCACCTCAGGAAATGAGGCAGCAGTCGGCCGAGAGGAAGCGCGGTGCCCTCCCTCCTTGGTGGAGCTTGAGGCCACAGTACCGCCTGCTATCCTTAGGCCAGGGGCCCTTTCCTCTTAGGGAGATTTCTTGTAACTGTTGCACCTGAACTAGCGACGTGAAGCGGGAGGGGAGACATGGTACTGCCCTCCCTATATTAGTGCAAATGTAAGAGCAGATTTAACTTGCCTGGCCTTGCCTATGATGACTTGGAAGGCAGGAACTTATGCTACATGGATACCTTTGTTGCTGAAGTGTGATCAGTGCAAGCTGAACTCGTTGAGAGTTGATAAGAGAGTGTACTGCCGAGAATCAGATGTAGTGCCAGGCAATCTTAAGGTTTTTAATTGACCTGGGCAACTTGGTGTTGGCAGAAACAGAATATAGAGTTCTACTTGAATCTAGTGATGTTCTTTTGCTACTTTCCCAATTACATAGTATAATGTATATATTTTTAAAGATCTGTATTCACGTGGTGGAATGAATGGTGATTCTTAGATTTCTTGAAACCACTTATTGTTTAGAAGTAGTTGATCTCCTGAGTTGAGGCTTTGGGTTTTGGAGGATTTTAAGACTAACCATTGCTCATATTTGAATACTTGATAACAGAAATTTTAAGGTTCATTGGTGTTCTTTTTTTTTTTTTTTTCTCTTGGTAAGTATTTTTACTTTTACTTTTTTCTTTTTGTCCATCCTCTGGAAGAGTGAATGGGAATGTTTTTAGTGGATGGGGAGTGGAGTTCAGAAAAGGATGGGAAAGGTACAGCTCTCCTCCAGGTTAATCCTCACTCTTTGTTAGAGCACTTATTTTTATAACTGGGCACAGAGATGTTGGAGTATATTGACTTACTCAGTGGCTTTTAAGACAGATCCTCTGTATAGCCCACACTGGCCTCAAGCTTGTGTACTCCCACCTCAGCTTCCTAGTGCAGAGACATGGGTGTACAGCCCCACGCTTGGCTGGGTCATTATATTCTGGGTGTTTTCCTCTGTTCGGTATGCTAGCAACTTATGATCATTAGTTCAAATGAGACTTTTTATAATTAGTGACATTTTCTCATCTTCTTTGTTCTGGAAACCAGATAGCCTCAAAGGGGAAGATAGGATGTTGCAGAAGGAACTGGTTGTGTTGAGCTGCAGAATCTTAGGCTGCACATTTAAATATGGGCTCGGTAGCAATAGTTCTAGGGTAGATGACCTGTGCATCCATCCTGGAATTTGGTAGCTTTCCTTGTAGGAACTCTTGCCTTGGTTTTTCCTACCTTTGGTGACTCTGGGGTGATAGGGTGAAAGAACAAGCAGTTTCACGTGTTTTTCAAGCTATTTCCTTCCCTCAAAGCCTACCAAATTTGTTTATTGAGCTGAGGTCTAATGAGGAAGTCCTCAGAAGGGGAAGTAGAATGATAAATTTTGGTGAAACCAGTATCTTCTGTCTTTAGCTTGACAGCCTGATCTTTTGACTTTTTGCTCTAATGAACTTTGAACCCTTATTGAGAAGAAGACAGCTGTGTAGGAAGGGAAGGGCTGCTCTGTAGACCTGTTTTTCTCTTAGGGCTTTCTGGAATGTGGGTTTTGTTGGCTCCTTCCTCTAGATCTGGAAGCACAAGACTGATCCCATATTATGCTGTTAGTAGGACTGTTAATTCTTAGTTTTTTAGATTCCTTTGCGTGAGCATCCAAGCTGCTCTTGTTGCAACGCTGGAGAAGACCAAAGCTGAAATACTGAAGTTCTGAAATTAGTTGTTCTTTTCTGCTCATGGCGTGGACATGGGGACATTCAGGACGTTGACTTTTTTTTTCCTTTGAGACAAGATCTTGCTATGTTGTTCATAGCAAGAACTTGAACTCACTATGTAGCTTAGGCTGGCCTGGAACTTACAAGCAATTCACCTGCCTCCACCTTCTAAGTGCTGGCATCATAGATGTGTACCACCATACTGTGACTGTAAAATTTAATGCAGTCTTTTCTTAATTGTTTTTTGGTGTTGGTGATAAAAATATTCATAACTTAAAACATACCATTGTAACATTTTCCTATTCCTGTTGGTGGGAGATGGGATCTAGGTCTGGCTTGAACTCCAGGACTCCAGTGAGCTCCTACCTTAGCCTGGGACTGTGTGCATGCGCTACCAAGCTGAGCTAACTGTTGTAACTTTTTTTGTGGTACTAGAGAGTAAACTCAGTGTAGTAAACTGAACTACATCCTAGCCCTTTTATTTTGATGTAGAATCTCATTTAGTTGTTCAGGCTGGGCTGGAATTCGAAATCTTGCTTCAGCCTCCCAGAGTGCTGGAATTACAAGAGTGCACCGCTATGCCTGGGTTTGTAACTATTCTTAAATGTACAGTTTACCTTAACCCCTTCCCCTCACCATACCTCTTTCTAACTTCCCTGGTATTTTTCCTTTTTCTTTTGCTCTGGTCTAAAAGCTTCGCAGAATAAAACAAATAAATAAAAGCTTATGAGAACTGTTGAGGGTGAGTGGCTTTGAATAGCAGTTTTGGCTTTAATCCCCTATTCCTGGACTCTGAGGTGGGAGTACCTGTGGTGTGGCTCTCTCTTGTCCTCATCCTCCCCCACCCCATGTTGGAGCACAAGGCTCACAGGGGAGAGGCAAACAGCCCTTTGCTCCAGTGCCACCTTCTAGGCCCCACCTTTGTTTACCCTGGGCAGGGTGATTACTCTGCTCTCTTACAACTTGCCACCTGGTGAAACTTAAAATTCCCTAAGAACACGATGTCTAGCTCCCTAGGTAGGTAGATTTGTGAATACAGTCAACTCCAGCAGGGCACTCTGAGCTCAAGGCTAATTTGTAGTATACTTTCTTCCTTTGGAATTCCATCTGTCTGTTTTATCTATCTAAAAAGAAACCCCCGGCATGGCTGAGTGCCAGATTTAAGCTAATCCCCTTCTGTCCTTGGCCTTGTTCTGCCTTTGAGTACCAGCACCCTGTTAGCATCTCACAGTGAGAGCTATGGTGCAGGACTTGGGACTGTCTTTGCATGGAAGATGGTAGCATTTAAAGCAAACTCACAGCCGAGGCTATCAGCCATCTTCTAATTGACCACAATGCTGCTGCCTTCCACCACCACCACCTCGCCCAAGATCTTCACCTCCTAAGCAGCAGAGAATCCTATTATTACCTGAAGGAAAGGACATCAGACTGTCCAGGCTGGGTAGAGGGGAGCAGGCTGAAGGGCTAAAACCACATCTAGTTTGGTTCCTGGTACAAAAAATAAAATAAAATCTTCAAAATCACATCTAGGCAGGCATGCTAAAACCTGAAGTGATTGCAGGAGCCCCAGGAGCGGGTCTGGTGTGCACAGGTAGCTTGTTGGATCTCTCCTGGATTGGTATTTCATTGCTGACTCACAAGGGGTAGACAGACCTTGGGTGGAGTTAAAAGTAGGGTTGTCTTCCTTACTCCTTTAACAAAGTATCAGGTTTTGATTCTGCAGACTTGTTTCTTTATAAAGACAGTTGACTTTGTACGGGAGAAACAAACAAATCAAAAGCAGCTGTGTTCAAGGATAGATATCCCCACCCTATTCTCTGAAGCTTTTTTAGAGGGTCTCATCTTGGACTCTGCTTTTGGTTGGAACTTGTTCTTGTGTTCATGCTCTTGCTGTCCTCCTCCTTTTTCAGCTTTGTAAAGAATTCTATTGTAAATGCCGGATTGTGGGAGAAACTGCCTAGTCTGCTTGTTGTCATGGGAACTGCACCCTCACCCCCAGAGTCTGTTATCATCTTCAGTTTGGGTAACTGCTGAGCTGGATGGAGACTTACATTTCATGCGCTTCCTCCAAATTTAGTTCCATTTTTCATCTCTACGTTTTAGCATCTGATAGAGGGTAAATCATTGTACCATACTTGCCAGTGTTTCAGAGTTCCTGATAACTTGCCTTGCTCTTGACTGACTGGCCTTGTTGAATTTATGAGAAATCTGTGTTTTTCTAGGGGACATCTGTTTTCCTGGAAGAGACAGAAGCAGAGAATACTTGTCTTTGTGAATATTTTGATGTTTTAAGTAGTTAGGGACACATTGTTTCTTAGTAATTCCAGGTTCTGTAGACTGCTTGAATTTTCTTTTCTTATAGTCTAGAGGTTAAATTATAGGTCCAACTCCCTGCTCCTTTTTCCAGTTCCTTGAACCTTCTGTATATGTGGAAATTTTTGTTCGAAGACTGATAATTATTACGAGTCTTTTGAGCTGTATCCCTCTCCATAAGTCTGATGGCCCAGATTTCTATAACTGCAGTCCCCCCTGTCTGCTAGGAAATCAGGGTAATGGAATTCAGGCACAGTCTGGGCTGCAGAAGAGAGATCGTGTTTACCAGGCACTCGGATAAGCATCTGAACTGGGTAGTGTGCTGGGCAGATTAAATTCTTACGTGGTTAAGGTAGTCATAGGAAGGAAGCTTTTTTTGCCACATGCAAACTGCCTTCTGCATTTCTTCTTTCTCATTCCATAGCCAGTTCACACAGACTCCAGCTTCTATCTCGTTGTAGAATGAAGGCCAGGGAAAAAGCTGGCATGAGCTGTACTGGAGGGTGAAGCTAAGAGGGAGACTTGAGATGTAGAGACGAGACAGTTCAGAAATCTAGAAGGTGGAGCGGGAATGGTGGAAGCATTTTCCCTCCCTGTCTCTCTCCCTTTCTCAAAATCTTTCTCTGTTGTAATGTCATCAAAACATAATTTTAGTGAGAATAAAGTTTTCTCACTGCCCCAAGGGAGCATGAGAATATGCAGACAGGAGTAGTGTACAGGTGTAACCCTGTGTTTCATTCTTTTGCTTTCCAATCTGGAAATCCCTCCTAGAAGATATTTCCCTTGGCTAGTTATCTCTTTAATGTAGTTAGGGAACATGATTTGGAGGTCAACAACTTGAGTTAATTAGCAAACTGCTAGTTCACAACATAACTCTTTAAGAAGACTTGCTTATTTATTTTTCCACTTTATGAGACATTTATAAGAAAGTTGCTGAGCATGAGACACAGTTTCAGGTAGAGCAAGCCCTTCTTCAGCTGTCTTCTGTGACCCTGGTGTGTTCAGGAATTTGAGCTGAGTCCAGAAGGGCATTGCACTGTCACGGTTTGGACAAGACACTGAGTTTTAAAAGACTCTTCCTGTGGAACATAAGAGAATTTGTTAACACATATGTAAAATTACATTTGCTCAATCCTGGTGTATCTAAGCTAAGGCAGGTTTTGCCATACTAGATTCTGACTTCTGTAGTCATTCCCATTCTTAGTGTCATAACTAGTCCTTTTCAACATGCTTCTACCTTTTTTTTTTTTTTTTTTTTTTTTTTCTCCTTCCATTCTTTCATTCAAATGCAGGCTGAGGCAGAGGTGGCCTCCCTGAACCGCAGGATCCAGCTGGTTGAAGAGGAGCTGGACCGGGCACAGGAGCGCCTGGCCACTGCCCTGCAAAAGCTGGAAGAAGCTGAGAAAGCTGCGGATGAGAGTGAGAGGTCTGTAGGGGAGCTTGAAAGAGTGAGGTGTCTTTTATTCCTGGTTCTGGGTTTGAATCTGTGGTCTTGTGAAAGCTAGGAAACCTTTCTAGCACTGAGCTACACCCTAACCTCTTTTTATTTATTTATTTATTTATTTATTTATTTATTTTTCGTTTTTATTGGTACCAGGGATCGAACTCACGACTGCCTGCTTGCAAGGCAGGCGCTTATGCCGCTGAGCTAAATCCCCAGCCCCGCCTCTTATTTTTTGAGATACAATCTTGCTAAGTTGCACAGGTTGACCTCAAATTTTCCATCCTCCTGCCTCAGCATCCCTAGTAGCTGGGATTACAGGCATGTGGGCACGTGGACTTCAAAAGAAGTTCAGGCTACTGTATACTCTTTTCATAGTGGTCCACGCTCACCCAGCAGAGTCTATTTCTTTTCCTTTTAGTTGGCCTGAACTTGCTCTACAAGCATGTTTCATTTCTTTTCATGTCTTTAATAAAGGTAAAACTTGATACTTTAAAAAAAAAAAGTTCGTGAACTGAGGACGCAGCTCTGTGATAGAGTGCTTGCTTAGCAAGGTTCTGAGTTTAATCCCCAGTACTATTTTAAAAAAAGGTTCTGACCAAGATTTGCCTTCCCTCCCTGTTCCCTCTCTATTTTGTTGCTGCTTGTTGCTAGGGATTGGACCAGGACGTCAGACATACTATACAAGCACATATTCTGCCACTGGGTTGTACTCCCAGCCCCAGATCTGTTTTTTAAAATAATGACCTCTATATTACAGGATCTTTTCCTTCTGTTTGCCTATTCTCTCTCCTCAGAGAAAGAGATTGAGTATGGTTACTTGAACTTTGAGACACCATTTGTCTGTAACTTTTGTTTTTTTTGTATCAAGGATTGAATTTACAACCTCATGCTTGCCAGGCAGGCGCTTAGAACACTGAGCTAAATTTAAATTCCCAGCCCTGAGATCTCATTTGTCATTGCTATTTCTCTGTAAATTGATCTGATATTCCTTATAATGCCTCGACAGTCTGGCTTCTATTTTGTGAAGCATATGCGTCCATTTGTGAGGTTAATCCCTCGAAACAGATTCTCAAAGTCAGGGCCCATTCCAAAAGTATCAGCAACACCTGGGAATGGGCTGGAAATTCAAATTCTCACTTCTACCTTAGACCCACTAAATTATAAACATTCTGACTCACTGAATCCCAAATGTCAGGGTAGGGCCCAGTGATACACCTCCTCTCAGTTCTGTGTGCTGTACTGTTAGAACCAAGGAGGTGAGGGAGGATGATATCTTGGATCCCCTGTCCCCACCATGTGCAATTAGAATAATTGCAAGAGGAGTCCAGGCACTGTTGTTTTAAAAACCCTCTGTATTTTTTTTTTGGGGGGGTGCTGGGAATCGAACTCAGGACCTTGTGCTTGCCAGGCAGCTGCTTGTGCCACTGAGCTGTATCCCCAGCTCTTTCCAGCAATTTTAATATGTGACTAGGGGTGAGAAACAAATCACAGCTTATCTTTGTGAAAATTGCTAATTAGTTTCTTATCACATGTGAGGTAAACCAAAACAGAGATCATAACATCCTTTTTGTGTTTGTGTGTGTGTCTTTTTCATTTTTATCGGTACCGGGTATTGAACTCACGACTGCCTGCTTGCAAGGCAGGTGTTTAGCCGCTGAGCTAAATCCGCAGCCCCTAATAACATCTTGAACTTGGCTTTTCACAATTAGAAATCTCCTGCCAGAGCCAGGCACAGTGGCATGTGTCTGTGATCCCAGCACTTGGAAGGTTGAGCCATGAGGATCCCACGAGTTTAAGGCCAGCCTGAACTGCATAGCAAGACCCTGTCTCAAAAAAAGCCTCACTAGAGCTCTGTTAGCACAGGGCAGTTGTGCAAATGAGTGAGATAGCTATGTGTATACTACTTGCAGAGTAGAGTCAAAATTATAGAAAGTAAGGAAAACAGCCATTTTGCATATAGCTACATAAGACATTTTTAGAAAGAATATTAAAAGATTGTATCTGATGGGCAGGACTAGAAATGGGGAGAGAGACTTAGTTTTAACTTTATACTCTTAGACAATACACTTAAATATTTATTTACTGTCTTAGTAAGCATAGGTTATTTTTAGTAGAAAAACCTTGTGAGTGAGATTGTGGAATTTCCATTTGAGTGGCAAACAGGAATGGGCTTTCAGAAGTGCAGTTTTGAGTCTATTGGAGTGAAGCTGATGACAGACTCCTCAGAGTATCTGTGCTGGGTTCATCCTGTTTCTGGCAGAGGTATGAAGGTTATTGAAAACCGGGCCCTAAAAGATGAAGAAAAGATGGAACTCCAGGAAATCCAACTTAAAGAAGCTAAACACATTGCAGAAGAGGCAGATAGGAAGTATGAAGAGGTAAGTAAGCCTCTTGTGTTTGTCCTGTCATCAGTGACGTCAGGCCTCAGCGTCATGGGGGGAATACTTTATTTGTCTGAGCTGAACCTGATCTTTTTCTATAGGTGGCTCGTAAGTTGGTGATTATTGAAGGAGATTTGGAACGCACAGAGGAACGAGCTGAACTGGCAGAGTCGTGAGTATTTTGCTTCCCAAATCTTGTCGAACTTTTCTGTCCTTTTCCTTCAGCTTTATTCACTAATATGAACAAATTAGCATTCCTTCAGCTTTGTTAAACAGGGCCTAGGGGTGGGTGTCATCCATAAGGCTTCTTCGGGGCTTTAATAATGACTTTGGCCTTTTTTCTTAACTAGGAACAGATGACTAAAGAGGCTTGCTATTTCCTCTTGGGAAAGTTTACAAATGAGGGAATATGAAACTGAAGAGATGGTGAACAGGTCTCTAGAAAGACCCTACTGGGTCCTGTTCTCCTTGAGACATGGAAGTGCCTTTACTGACTTGAGATCTGGTCAGTGTTTACCACGTTGCCAGTCTGCTGGGGAACTTTAGGGAAGAGCAGACCTTAACTGCTCCCTGACCTGGCCTTGTGTAACAAAGTGAGCGCTAATGCATACTCATTTGTGCTTCACTTCTATCCCCCTTCGCCCCAGACATGACATCCCATGACCATGATGGTGTTTTCTTACCATTTAAAAGATTTTTTTCCCCATTTTGCTGCTTGTTTCCTTGCTGTGTTCCTTTTTGACCTTTCTCCCTCCCCACAACCTGGCCTGCGCCATCCCCGTGACTGTCACTAACAGCCGTTGCCGGGAGATGGATGAGCAGATCAGACTGATGGACCAGAACCTGAAGTGTCTGAGTGCTGCTGAAGAAAAGGTACTAACCCTAACCCACAGGGAGGTTACATTGTGGTCTGGTTTTGTTCAGTTTTGTCTGTTTTGCAGCTGCCTCCCCTCCACTGGTTGACTTGTTGAATGCTTTCTCATCTCTTCATGGAATGCTCCATTCTTTTCCACTACTTGCTCTTTCATGTCTTCTTCCTAGTTGCTTCCTTTCCTTTCCTCAGGGTCTCTCCCTCTTCCCCTGGGTGGTTTGGGCTTGTTTGGGTTGAGCGTTCCTTCTCTCCTCCGCCCCAGGTAGCAGTCAGGACTTAACTCTGGGGAGCGGTTTCCTCTCAAGTGCTCTTTCTTTATTAGCATCCAGACATTCTAAGCCCAGATCTAGCTCATGACATATTCCCTGGTAGAGGGAGGAGGGTTGATGCTTGCTCAGATTACCTAGGGCCTTCTCTTCCCCAATGTGCCTTCTAGCTCTCTACATACAGGTTCAATTCACCTCTGTGTGTCTCTCTCCCTTTTTTTATTCTCTTCCTCTTCCCCTTTCCTCTCCTGCGGTATTTAAAATGTTCACAGTAAGTGTTCTGAGCTGGAGGAGGAGCTGAAGAATGTCACCAACAACCTCAAGTCTCTTGAGGCTCAGGCGGAGAAGGTAGGGGCTGGTTTGTGAAGGTGACAGGCTTGGGCCTGGGCCAAGCCCTGCCCTTGGTAAATGACTGGAGACACTCATTCCCTGTAGTCCAGTGAGAATGTACTCTGATTGCCTTTGTTAAAATAGCTTTGTGGTCTCAAGTGCCTGGAGTCATGCTCTTTGGGCCTAAAGTGCCGTGCTAAAAGGCAATTACCAGGGTCCCTAATAGACCATCTAGCAAACAGAAGGGGCCAACAGATCTGTTTCTCTGAGATCTAATGAGCAGTCAGAACGAATGGTTTCTCTATGGCATCACGGGAGAGTGTTTAAGTGCTGTGAATGTGGGGTGTCACTGTCCCTGCTCACTAAGCTGAGGAGGGGAAAAATGCCTCCTTGGGCTGATGATAGTAACATCAACATTTAGTCCATTTCATCTCATTTTATTTTTTTATTTGTTTGTTTGTTTATTTACTTTTAAGAGTCGGAAAATTTATTGGAGAAAAGGAATGGCAATAGGAATTGGGGAATAGGAATAGCTCCTGAGAGACAGGAGGGGTCCTGAATAGGTTGTCCTAGGTCTATTTTAAAAGTAAAAGTTCTAGCTGGGTGTGGGTGGTGTGTTCTGTAATCCCAGCACTTGGGGGGCTGAGGCAAGAGGGTTGCTGTGAGTTCAAGGCCAGTCTGGACTACATAAGTGAGTCCAAGGCCAGCCTGCACTACATAGTGAGATGCTGTTTCAAAAAACAAAAAAAGGTTCTGAAGCTAGGTGTGGTGGCACACACCAGCAGTCCCAGCATTTGGAGGGCTGAGGCAGGAGAATTGCTGCAAGTTCAAAGCCAACCTGAACTACTATTGAGAACCTGTCTCAAAAACAACAACAAAGGGGCTGAGGATTTAGCTCATCGGCATAAGCGCCTGCCTTGCAAGCACACGTGTGGTCCTGAGTTCGATCCCTGGTACCGGTAAAAATACAGGGAAAAAAAAAATGTTCTGAGGGGGGCTGGGGATTTAGCTCAGTGGCATAAGCACCTGCCTTGCAAGCAGGCGGTCGTGAGTTGGATCCCTGGTACCGGAAAAAAGGGGGAAAAAATTATTAAAAAAAAAAAATGTTATGAGGAGTCTATCCTGAGGACATGCTGACTCTAAAGAAATAGGTGGATCCAAGGACCTATTGTGCAAATGTAGGACTTGGTGTTACTTTTGGATCACTCAGCACATGAAATCCAAGAGGATATCCAATGTAAGAATAAATGTATGGTGGGTATATAGTCTGTGGGACTATTTTCTACTCTGAAAGTTTTATTCTACTTCTCTTACAGTACTCTCAAAAAGAAGACAAATACGAGGAAGAGATAAAGATTCTTACTGATAAACTCAAGGAGGTGAGCTGAGGAAAAGGACCCAAAATACTGAGAGGCATAGAAGGCATTTCTGTGGACTTAGGCTAGCTGGCATTGGTTTTGGAGATCTAGAAGTGGGAAGGGGAGGAGAGACTCTTCATCTTCCTCATTCTGACTGATTTTGTGTTCCCCCAGGCGGAGACCCGTGCTGAGTTTGCCGAGAGATCTGTAGCCAAACTGGAAAAGACAATTGATGACTTGGAAGGTACGGAGCCTGGTAGACTGAAGTGGAGAAGTACACAGAGGTGGACCTTGCCCTGGACTGGGAGCCTTTTCCCTGTCACCAAAGGGAGTTGGGGGTGACTTGACACTTGTGTTGTGCCATAGCCAGGCGAAGTGGATGCAATCCTTGAGTTGGATTTTAATAGATTTTCTAGTAGTAGTTCTAGAATTTGCCTTTTCTCTTTGAGGAGAGTGGTAATGACTGGCTGCTTACATCCAGTTTAGTCCTAAGTCTTTCGTTTGTTGAAATAGAAGCCTTGATTTCAGAAGGCAACAGAGGTGCCTGTTGTCACCCCATGGCTACTTTCAGTAGTCCTGCTCACTCTTCTCCATAGAGGGGCTGTGGCTTACCATGGCCTAGTGCTAACCAGTAGCAGGTACTCTGGGCATCCTTCCTGTCCCTGCAGTGTGGCACCTGCTTCTGCTTTGATGAGGAAAAACATCTTTGCTTTGGGAGCTCTGACATGTGCTCCCTTCATGTACACTTGATAGCAGGACGTTCCTTGACAGATTTTAGAGAGGCAACCTATAGCACAAAGGGGCTACCAGTAGTGGTCACACACACGGAAGGGTCCTATGGGTGTGCACTTACTCTTTTCTCTATCGTTAAATTGTTACCACTGGTAGGAACTGGGTGAGAGTGGTATCCATGTATGTGCCTCTGGTAACAGGACTATGCCTAGTTTCTCAACTCTTGCTGCAATTAATTAGAGGCATCACAAATTACACTTGGTCCTAGGGTACATTGATCTGAACGTGGCCAGTCATGGCTGCTGGAATAGACATTTTCTGGTGTTTTAGACACATGGTCACACATTTCCTCATTTCTAATGATTCCCTCTCTTCATCTGCTTCTGATACCTTTCACTCTGACCCCCCTTCCTCCTTCTTCCCTGTGGTTCCTGTGCCTGCCCAGATGAGCTCTATGCCCAGAAACTGAAGTACAAGGCCATTAGCGAGGAGCTGGACCACGCCCTCAATGACATGACCTCTATGTAACTATCTGACAGCAGTGGGGCTGGGCTCTTGGCTTGTGGGTGGGTGGGGCTACAGGCTATGCATAGCGTGCTTTGGTTTTGTCCTTTGGAAACTAGAATTTTTACACTTATTTTTAAAACATTGGTGCTGGTTACTTGTTTGGCAAAAGCTGATGAGGCATTTAATTTTGGATGAGTAGTAGATCCCTGATCTACATAAAATTTTTATACTTTGCATTTTTAGTCTTTACATAGTGACTGATGTAATTTGTTTCTCAAGAAGAGACACAGATAAAGATAGAATCCATACAACTTGGGCCCTAACATATCATAAAAAATTTAGGCCTCCTGGCTGTATATGATTTGTACTGTTCAGAGGAAACACCCAAGATGAGAATAAAGGCTGTGTCCCAGAAGCAAGCCAAATTGTAAACAGCACCAAGAAAAAGTTGTTGGAGACTTCATCTGTTTGCTGTGGATCTCACTGATCCTTGATGCTAATCTACCTCTTCTTCCAACTAACCCTAAAAAGAAGCCAAATGTTGCAGGCTACAGTGTCTGGCTCTCTTTTTTTTTATCATTCCTGCTACCACCTCTTTTTCCTCTTCCTTTGTCCCAGATTGCTGTCCAGATTGATGCTGGTCCTTCTCACCTAGAATATCCTTACTTTTTCATACAGATAACTATCACCGCTTCTGCTCTGTTCTGGATCTGCCCTTTTCCTCGGGGAACCCAACGCCCCACTTGCTCTGGATTCCATTTGGGTCAGCCTGGCTGGTCTCCAAGGCATTAGGACGAGGGGGGTCATAAAGCAACTTATGTGTTCTTTTCTACCCCCATCCCACATTAAAATGTTAAGCTGCTGGAAGCCTTATGCCATTCCTGCATTTGTATCATTGACAAAGTTGTTGCTGTCCCTAAGAAGGACCCTTGGGCGTGTGATATGGGGAACAACTATACTAGGCACCCCTTCCTCGGATTTATGTATAATCAAAGCCACTTTGCGTGTGTCTGTTTTTTTCTTGACATTTAAACTTGGCTGGGGCTTGGACAGGGGGCATATAGCTTGGTGTTAGAACAACTGTTTACATTGTTCAAGGCCCTGGGTTCAGTCCCAAGTATCTCCAAAAAAATTTTTTGTTAAGCTTGGCTCATTGGAGTCTCAGAGTGGTAGACTAGTAGAGTCCTCTGGAGTAGGGATTCTAGTATTCTCCCTTTAGGTCCTCTTCCTTTGATACAGTCGGGTTGAGAGACCACTGACGTGACTCAATACCTGTTTACCCTTTACCAGTTATTCAGATAATGCATTCTGAAAACACTGAGTGGACCCAAATCCATTACTATTAAAATTGACTAATTGTATCATTCCATGTCACAGAAAAACATAATGGGTGGAATTTTTAGCAGTTTTGTATTTTCTTCTTTAAACATTTTTTTACAAATTTGGGGCCTTCCATCATTTGCCTGCTAGCATGTGCTAGTGGGACACAAGACAAGGAGTGAATTACTGGAAAAACTAAATCAATATTGCGTATTTCAAATAATTTGCATATGGGGGTATGATTTATGATATACAGAAATTTCTACTGGTAAAATTGCTTCTGGTTCATATTTTGAAATTAAATAACAGTATTCTGGAAACTTGTATTCCAAACTGGTCCCGTGGTGCTGCACACCTATAATCCTAGCATTCTGGGAAGCTCAGGCAGGGAGTCTGTAAGTTTGAGCCCCGCCTGGCAATTTAGCAACTTCATGAAAAACTCTGTCCCAAATAATAGAAAAGGGCTGGAGGTATAGGTAGGTGCAAAGGCCCTGAATCCAATGCCTAGTACCATGAAAAGGAATAAAGAAACTCCTATTTCAGTTTACATGGTGAAGATCTTTCTGGATAGCATAGCTGCCAGTTATACTAATACAAGTATTCTTGTTTTTCCTTTATGAAGTAGATATAGCCAAATAGAAGTTTTCCCTAATCTAAAACTTTAAATCTTATATCAAATTTTTTTTTTTTTTTTATTTAAGAGGAAAAAGAGAAAAACACAAAACAGAACAAAGCAGTGTAAGGTTACACATAATACATAACTACAAAAAAAAAACATAACAGTAAGAAATCACCTGTTAATAGATTACATAATATCATCTTGGAAATAGTTGCTCAAATAATCTTATATCAAATTTGACATTATTCTACCAATATTATTTCTTCCATCCACATAGTCTTTGCATAGGTACAGATTAATTTTATTTATCTGATATATACTATATTAGTATTTTCTAAATGTAGTGTTAACATGGGAACAAAAATAAAGAGGGAGGCTCCATCCTTTCAGGTTGCTCAGAGTCTAGTAAGAAAACATGTATGGAGCTAAACATCTCGTGTGATGAGTGCCACAAATAATGTACCATGTAGTAGTTCAGGAGGAAAAGAATCCCTCCTGGATTAAGGAGGGATTAATTATCATTATGAATGATTAAGACTCATGGAAGAAGACACTAAGTGAATAATAAACATGTTAGGACTTGGCCTCCTTTCCAGCTAAGGGAAGATGAGGCAGTAGAATTCAAATTCAAGGCTAGCCTGGGCAACTTAGTGAGGTCTGTCACAAAATAAAATAACTAGAGGATATAGTACAGTGGGAAAACACTTGGTTGGAATGTGTGACTTCCTTGATACTAGATTCAGTCAATACTGCCAGAAAACAAGAAAACAAATCAACTTGCCTCCTTTTCTTTGGGTTTCAGAAGATTGGTTTTGTTTTGACTTGGTTTTCGAAACAGGGTCTCACCATACAATCCAGTCTATCCTCAAACTCACAAAGTCAGGCTTTTGAACTTGTACAGTCCTTCTGCCTCAGTTTCTTTAGTGTTGGGATTATAGACGGGTGCCACCATACCCAGCAAAAGATTGGATTTTTGATGAACAGAATTGAGTTGACAGTAGATACTAGCATTCTGTTAAAGAGAAACTAACAAAGCCATAGATGGGAATAGGAAGGACACAATGGCTATAAAGACAGATTTGGAGGAGGGCACAGGATATATACTAAAATCAGGCTGATTGGCTTTAATTTGATTCTGTAAGTGACATTGATGCTGTTGAAAATTTGGAAACTGACATGTGTTATGTAAATGCCACATAAGTTTGAATCTGGTGGCTAAGCTAAGATTGTATTGCAATGGTGGCAAATTAGCAAAGTGATACACAAACTTTAGACTCCCAAGTTTTGGTCATTGGCGATCCATTTTTACTAGCATTTGTCATGTTTAGCTACTGCCCACAATACTATTTTCTCCAGTTTTTTTTTTTTTTTTTTTTTTTGAGAGTTTCTTGTACAGTGCAGGTTTTTCTTACTGTACATTAAAATGTATATGGCTGTTTTGTTTGTTTATTTTGGCAGTGCTGGGGATTGAGCCCAGGACCTTGCACATGTTGGGCAAATGTTCTTCCATTGAGCCACATCCTTAGCTCTTTTTTTACTTACTTATTTATTTATTGTTTTTAACGTCTCAGTGTTCTGTGGACTGTACACATAGCTTTGCATATGTAGTACTAGCAGTGTATGTCCCATTGGGAAATACTGGGTTAGTTATTGCAGTTTCCCACAAGACAGTAATCAAGGTCTGAACCAGAACAGTGTCAGTAGGAAACTACCACTGAAGATAGGCATTTTAAAGTGCTGGGCCCCTATGTGTGAGGAGGAAAAGTCAAGGTGACTGGTTGAAAATGGCTTCAGCTGGGCATGGTAACGTAGTGGATTACGCCTATAATCCCAGCCTTTGGGAGGCTGAGGTGGGAGGATGGTTGCGAGTTCCAGACCAGCCTGGGCTACAAAAAGTGAGCTCAAGGCCAGCCTAAACTGCATAGTAAGACCCCGTCTCAAAAAAAGACAAAAAAAAAAAAAAAAAAAAAAAAAAAGGAAAGAAAGAAAGAAAATGGCCTCAAGATGTAGGATAATCACATGGTCCTATTTTAGAGAGCTGAGAAGAGAGAGAAACTGCCTGACAACAGTGGCAGGTATCTAGGTGAAAATAAGATCTTAAAGCTTGAAGAGGAGAGGTTGACATAAGAGATGTGGGAATCTAAAAGGGTTGCAGATAGTTTAAGTTGAAGAAGCACACAGCCTTAAAGAGTTACATGTAGAAATAAGAGGAAAGTCCTCTGTGGGAGAGGAAGCCATGTGTAACTGGCTGGAGGGATATGAGGAAGATGGGTAGTTCTGGTCCATGGTAAAGGTTAGGACTGGATTAATTCTAGTGGTTCTCAGCTTCAGCAGAAGTCAGGAAGGAAGAAAACTGAAGGGGGACATTCAGATTGTCTTAATAGTTTGAGGTACACTTTGAGCATTAAGGTAAAGAGGCAGCCCTATTCAAAGGAGAGAGAGAAATGGATTGGAAAGAAAATAAAGGTATTAAAGATAGGCTATTTTGTTATTTTTTTGTTCATTTCAATCAGCCACATGTGACCTATAGCTAGTATATTGGACAGTGCAGTTCTAGATACTTAGTATTTTGAGAAGTTGGTTTTGTGCAAAGAAAGGCTTTTTTGAAAGAAAGAAAATAGCAAAAGATTGGGGGAAAGGTAGCCGTCACATTTGTGATAGCTCCTGTTTATACCATGGGCCAGACTAGTGCAGGCACAGAGACCTCCAAGCCAGTGCAGCCAGGAACATGAAATGCATGCAGGGGCAAATGCTCCTTCATCTCATGCTCTGTACCTCACAGGAGCCATCCTGTGTTATCCAGCCTCACTGGGGGATGGTGCCCTATGTTGGAACAAAGCACTCAGCCCTGAACTTCTCCCTTCCACAGTTCACAGGTTGCTGAGCAGGAACTCATTGTTCCTTTTCTTGTTAAGCGCTATGGGGGTGGGGAACAGTGGCTGGACCCAGGTTACCTGAGGAACGGAGCCGACCCATTGTGTTGGGCAGCCTTAGTGTAACCCACCTCAGTTTTTTCTGCTAACCTTTTAGTCCAATTGCTGCTCTGTGGGATTGTTCTGTAAATTAGTTGGGCATGACTGGAAACATCAGACCTAATGAGTTCTCCACTTTGCCTTGTTCTGCCCTGTTTTGTTGTTATCAGAAAACTAAGAACTTTAATGAGTTAGTATTTCATCCTTAGTTTTTAGTCATTAGATACAGCAGAGTTAGAAGCTAAATTCAAATTCTCAGAAAACAACCACATTGGTCTTTGTGATCTTGTACAATTTTTAGGTAAGTCTGCATTCCAATATTTATTTAGTCAAGCAGTCAAATGCTCCTATTCCTCTCCTGTCTTTTTACTTCTTTTAAGTGGAATAAAACTCTCGTAGACCATGCAGTTTTGAGGGATAAGATCCTGATAATGCCCTTCCTTTCAAAAATAGGAGTAGTGTGGCAAAGGATTTAGTTCAATGGCATAAGCTCCTGCCTGGCTAAGCGATAGGTCATGAGTTTGATCTCTGGTACCAAAATAAATAAATAAAGTTCACATGGTAGTATTTAAAAAAAATAAAGGAATAGTAATCACACAGACAGACTTAGATATAGATGAAATGTACATAGAATAAAACATCAAGATTTGAGAGATGAGAGTTCCAAGATGGACTGCATGTTCTTTGTTAAGAATGCCCCAGGAGGGGCTAGGAATATAGCTTAGTGAGCACCTGCACCTGCTTGGCAAGTACAAGGTCCTGAGTTTGATTCACACACACACACACACACACACACACACACACACACACCAAAAAAAGAAAGAAAGAATGCCTCAGGAATAAGAGAGGCCCAGCCCCAGGCTTTTTGGAACTTAGACTTCAGTGAGTCTCTCAATGGTGACTTTTGATCATTTAGAGTAGGACAAAGTTCTTGGTCTTACAGAACAATCCTGCATATTGCTATTCCCTGGGTAATAAGTATCTATGGAGCTTTTAATCCTCAAAACCTATGTATCTAGCTGGGCACATTGGGACAGGCCTGTAATCCCAACAGCTCAGGAGGCTGAGTCAGGACTGCAAGCTTGAGGCCAGCCTAGGCAACAAGGCAAGACTGTCTCAGAATTTTTTTTTTTTTTTTGTCTTTGTTTTTCGTTTTTATCAGTACCAAGGATCAAAGTCACGACTGCCTGCTTGCAAGGCAGGCACTTATGCCACTAAGCTAAATCCCCAGGCCCCTGTCTCAGAATTTTTAAGAGGGCTGGTAGCTCTGTGATAAAGTGTTAACCTAGTATGCGGGAGGCACTGAGTACCCAACACTGAAAAGGGGGTGGGGCACTGATTTTCCAGGTGGTGTCCACCTATAGTCCCAGCTACTAGGCAGAGGTAGAAGAATCACTTGGGCTAAAGAGGTGGGACCGGCCTGGGCCACATAATGTGATCCTGGCTCTTTTCAAAACAAATCTCAGCACTAGAGAGGGTAACGCAGAGGAAGGTAACTTGTAGGCCGGCTTACGTTACACAGCGAGACCTCATCTCAAAACTTAAAAACCAAACAAAGCCAGTGGTTTAATGGGAAGTATAGTTTCAAAAGTTGGTCCCAAAGCAAGGAATGTAGCTCACTGGTTGAATGCCTAAAAAAGCTTGTCCTGATTTCTGCTCTTAAATACAGCTGAGTCAGGTGTGAGGGTGCCCACCTGTAATCCCAGGGATTGGAGGCTAAGGTCAGAGCATCACTACAAGTTCAAGGCCAGCCTAGGCTACATAGCAAGACCTTGTCTTAAAAAATACAGCTATTATATTTTATCATTTACCTCAGCAGCACAAGCACCTACCTGCCTGGCAAGCATGAGGTTGTAAGTTTGATCACTGGTACAAAAAAAAGATACATTTGATCATTCTTTCACAGGTTCTGTATACACAGCCTTTCTGGGTTTGTTTGGTTGGTTGTTTTGCAGTACTGGGGAACTGGGGATTGAACCCCGGGTCTTTTCAAGGAACTGTATCACAGGGTATTAAATTTCTTCTTTTGAGGCAGGATCTGGTCAAGTTGCCTAGGGTGTGCTCACATTTGTGATCTTCCTGCTCCCAGAGTGCTGGGGTTACAGGTTACTTCCATACCTTGCTATGCTTTCTGTTTTGATTTTATGCATAAAGCAAGAAGTATTGTTGGAGCCTCACTGGCTCTCAGCTTTGAGGTGACACTAGGGGAGACTTCAGCTTAGATGCTAAGATGGCTGCCCAGTGCCCACAGCTGTAGCTGGTTTTTGAAGAAGGAAAAAAAATGTCTTTTTTTTTTTTTTTTTTTTTTTGAGATAGCATCTCACTGTGCAGCTCAGGCTGGCCTCAAACTTGCAGTGATCCCCCTCCTGCCTTAGCCTTCCAAGTACTGGGATTACAGGTGTGCCACCACACCTGACTAGTAATTTTTTCCTTCTTTTTTTTTTTTTTTTTTTTTTTTTTTGTACTTGGAATCAAACTCAGGACCTGGCACCTACCAGGCAGTCACATTTACCTCTGAACTATGTCACCAGCCCCGAAAAGTGTGTTTTTTGTGTTAAGTTTATGAGACCATTTTGAAACAAGCTATAAAACATAGAAATTTATTTCTTAACTTCAGACACTGATACTAGGAGTAGATTCAAGAATGAGTTTGGCTTTCCTATCCCTAAACTTCTGTTAGCCCTTTGCTGTTAAGATGGGTCTGAATTCCTTGGGCCTCACTTCTCCCTTACAATGTACTCCAGCATAAATCCGAGGTAAAGCCAATGGACTTGAGAATAAAACTGCTTATATTAGGAATGTTTTGGGATATAAGAAAAAGCTAAACAATAGTTTAAATAAACATGGGACTTATTTGTATACTTGATAGGTCTAGCCATGTTTTCTTTGATTCTCTAAGCCTTTTCTTGTTGAAATATGCAGCTCTATTACAACCATGTTTCAGGCAAGAAGGAAAACTAATATTTTCCACCAATTTCCTGTACACTATCCCCCCTCATTAGCCAGATTGGATCATATGATCTCTCTTACCTGCAAAGGAGGTTGGAGAATCCAAGGAGAGTCTTGGTTGGCTTCTTCCAGCAATCAGCTTTCCTTTGGACTGGGCACACTACTGACCCTCTCACAGATTTGGGGTTCTTTGAAAGTATAGCATTTAGCTGGGCATGATGGTGCACATCTGAAATGCCAGCACTTGGAAGACTGAGGCAGGAGGATTGCTGCAAGTTCAAGGCCAGCCTGAACTACACAGCAAGACCATGTCTTGAAAGAGAGAGTAGCACGTGGTGAAGCTGTTTGTCCCAGTCTCCTGAGCATAATAATGCTTGTGTTGAATGCTTTTACAGAAAGATGTTCAACTTTTCTTTCTAAAACTAATTGTGAATGGATTTCTTCTAAGCCCACTGTATTCCCAGCTTTGGCCTGCTTTACATGTCTCGGTTTCTTAGCCCAGGAAGTAAACACTTGTGAAAGGAGGTGTTTTTTTCTTCCTCAAACTGTTAGTACCCTACCAACATAGCAGACTAAATTTCTTACTTTATTCCTCTGTTGGTCTTTCACCAACTGGCTCTTGCTGCCCTCTGTCTGAGCCCTTGCATCCATCCTGCCTTACAGATGCATGATATGTATACCAGCTAGTTGAAAGTCTCAGATTTACTTCTGGTACTCTACTAACTTTTCCTTTTTGTCTTTCTCCTCCTCTTTTTCCTCTCCTCCTCTTGTTTTCCCTCCTCTCCGTTCTGCTGCAGAGCGTCTCTACAGCCAACTTGAGCGAAACCGCCTGCTTTCTAATGAGCTGAAGCTAACGCTGCATGATCTGTGTGACTGATGGGCAGGGCTCACTGATGCCCAGTAAACCGAGCTTACTGCTCACACCACTGACCTGGACCCCAGCAAAAAGCTGATTGTCTTTCTCAAAGTTACTATTTTGCCCTAAATAAGTTGCTTTTTACTTGGGGCATTTAGAATACTGTTGATTTCCTAGCAGCACTGTATAGTTGAAATAAATACTGCATTTCTAGCCCTTCACCAGTGATTATGGGTGACAAAGAAAGGGGCCTGAGTGGTTGTAGTGAGAAAGCTTGGGACAATTTTCTGTTTCCCACCCTTTCACTTGTGCACTGACTACAGGATATGTTCCTTGCATGGATTTTTTTTTTTTAAACAATAAAAAGACTGACTTGATAATATGTTGTAACTGCTTTATCTTGAGGCCCAGGGATGGGCCCTTCTGACTGGGTGGAGAAAAGGAGGGAAAGAAGGGTGTGGGGTTTGAATATGGGTCTGTGTTGCCTACAGCTTCTCTGAGTTGAAGATTTAAGTATTTTTCTTCCCTAGAGCAGCCAATGGTTTGCTTCCTAAGCAGCACAGATGTTTCTTATGTTCAGCCCCTGGTTTCTTCCTAATATTTTCCCTCTTCTTGATTTTATATTTGATTGCAAGTAACTGTTACAGGCTTGATCTGGTTAATGCCTCTGAAAACAGTCTCAATGTTTTGTTTATATTTTTGATAGTGTTCTTGGTTTTGTTTTTAGAGATTTCTTTGGCTTAGTGATGAGGACTTGTTTACTTATCCCACTGATTATTTTTCCTTCTACTTTTTGGAGAAAGCTTATAGTAAGTGCATGAGCTCTTCCTGTACTCTTTGCAAATTGAGATTCTACCCATAGAAATGTGCCTGTCCTTATTCTCCAGTGAGCCATTTCAAGTAGGTCCGGTCCTGGGACCAAAGCCTAGAATGAATGGCTAATGCTTCAGGCTTGCTTTTTTAGTGACTAAAAGCCAGAAGCCTTTCTGGCTGGGTGTGCAAGGGAGAGGAAATGGTCAATAAGGTCCTCAGCTCCCTTCCCCAGGAAGTACAGTAGCTGCAGTTTCAGTAGTCAAGTCAGAGTCCCTGCAGAACCTCAGTGATGCAATAGCTAATTTCTGTGGTTGAGAAAGCAGCTGCTTTGTTAGTTCACAGTTCCCCTGCAACAGAAGCAAGTTTCAGAGAGTGGGAAGTCCTTGAAATTTACTTTTTATAACTTCTCTCCTTTATCCCCATTAGATAAGCTGAAATGCACCAAAGAGGAGCACCTCTGTACGCAAAGGATGCTGGACCAGACACTGCTCGACCTGAACGAGATGTAGAGCTCCCCAGTCCCGCCCTGCTGCTGCTCTTCCCTTTGACTCTGACACCGCCCAAGGCCAGCCTGCCTGAAGCTGACCTCAAAACTGAGGGCTGATCTTTAACTGGAAGGCTGCTTTCTCCTTTCTATGTCCTCTTACCCCCCTGCACCCCATACCCCTGCCTTGTCTTTTTCATCAAACTGTCTCCGCCTCTTCCCAGAGATCCCAGCTGGGCTAGAGACTGAGCACCTTTGGGAACAACATTTAAGGGAATGTGAGCACACTGCAAAGTGTCTTTAAAAGCATGTCATGATGTACACATTTGTTTTTTTGTTTTTTGGTACTGGGAATCAAACTCAGGACCTTGTGCTTGCCAGGCAGGCGCTTACGCCACTGAGCTATATCCCTGGCCAATGTACACATTTGTAATAACATTTTTTGTTGTAGCAGCCATTTGTAAAACATTCCAAATATTTCTGCAGCTCCAAAGCAGCAGTCTAATTGCATTCTCACTTTGGAAGATAACTTTTCAGGCTAATGCACAGTGCTCTCTCCATTGAGGAGGAAAAGAAGTATGGGCATGTCTTACTGAGAGCCAAACAGAGCCCCAGGAAAGACTCCATTGTGGGAAACCTTACTTCTCTGTACCAAGTACCAGCCAATCCAGAAAGGTGATTCCAGGAGCTGGCCAAAGCAAAAGCTGTGCTGCTCAGGTTTTGCGTTTAAAGGTATCTCTGGACAACTTCATTTTTTATTTTTTTACTTTTTTAAAATCAGAAGTAAGCAAAATAAAATGGTGAGACTTCCAAGACTTTTTTTTTTGTTTTTGTTTTGTTTTTTGTGATACTGGGGATCGAACCAAGGGAGGGTCTCATGCATGTTAGGCAAGACCTCTTCCACTGAACCACATCCCCAGCTCTGAGACCAAATTTTTGTCCCATTTCTACCCCTTTCCGAGCTGCTTACTGAATGGATCATGTGTCCCTCTCTTAATGCTGAGGTGACCACTTAATTGTTCTCTTGACTGTTTGAAAGAAAAGGAGTATGTTTTTGCCACTGATTCAGCCATATGAAATTCATCTCACCCTTTTCTGGGTCTGAAGCTGCTGTCTCTAAAAGTGCCATCTCATTGTGCTTTTTATCAGTCAGTGCTGGAGAAACCTTGAATAGCTTATATACAAAACTTAAAATTTTATATTATTTTGAAATTTTGCTTCTTTAGGATTGGAGTACATGGCTATCCCATCTGGCTGTGAAGAGTTCCCTACAGTCTGGGCTGGCAGTGTGCTGATCTTTAGAAGTTTTTTTTCCCCACCCAATCCCCACTTTTAGTGAAGTTTCTGTGATGTTTGTTAGGTGTACATCCTGCAGCTTATTGGCTTAAAGTGTATGCTCCTTTGTTGTGGTCTCTTTGGGACCAATCAGGAGAAAGAAGAACCAGTAGTGCAACTGTTTTGATACTGAATATTGACAATTGTCTTTTTGAAATAAAGAACCAGTCCCTCTAAACCTCAGATCTATTTGACTTGTTTATATTAAATCACATTCTTTCTCTACAGGAATTATGGAAGCTTGAGATCTTTGTGGGTGGCAACAGGTTTAATGTATAGCTAGCTTACACTTTGGAAGTGGCCCAAAACTAGGTTCCAAACCCTGTTCTTAAAAAAAAAAAAAAAAAAAGAACAAAAACCAAAACCCAGTTCTTTTATTCCTACTTGTATGTCCTGATTGGAGATCATTAGTACCATCACCTGTAAAATAGAGATAACATGTACAGGTTGCATAATGAATACTAGCATCTTCAGGCTAACCACATTTTTCTTTTTTGAGGGGATTTTGCAATGTAGTCTAGGCTGGCCTTGAACTTGCAATGACCTGTTGCCTCAGCCTCCCACGTGCTGGGATTACAGGTGTGCCGCCACCAGGCCTGACCACGTTTTTCTTTGTAACTGTGAATTCTTTGTTTTTTTCTTTTTCATTTTGAAACAGGATTTCACTATGCAGTGCAGGCTGGCCTTGAACTAATTTTGTAGCCCATGCTGGCCTTAAACTTGCAGTGATCCTCATGCCTCAACCTCCTGAGGGCTGTAAATTCTTTTCTAACTATGGATTTATGTTCTTAAACAGTTATAACATGTTGATTACATATTTCTACAAATACGTTGTTTTGGTAGACTGTTCTGAGCCTTTCATTTAATAGTCTATTGGGAGAAAAATTCTATTGGATATTTGGAGAAAAATAATACAAGTGTTTTCAGAGCATTTGCTTAGAAGCGGGCCATACTGTGTGGATGGCTTTCAAAGCTGCCTTTGAGATGCTGGAGTCTGGTGTTTCCTATAGTCTGGCTCTGGAGAAGGCCACCGGTCTGATTTCCTAGTGAAAGTTACTGAGGTCTCTTGACAAAGTTAAATTGTTTAGACTCAGGCCTGGGAGTGTTCCCTTCATAGGTACAGACCAACGCTGACTGGAAATTACTGCTGCCCCCTTCAAAAAAAGATGTGTTGTCTTTTTAATTCAAAAGCTACACAGTACACAATGACTTGAAGCTGGGAGACTTTTGGGGGATTTCGGCCCCCCCCATTTATTTAAATAATAGTATTGTTACACCTTACGTTTAGGAAAATAGCCCTCTAAATGAATAAGTAGGTTCCTAAAATTTCTGTGATGGAACTTGCTAGAGTAGTTTATGAAAAAATTCCCACAATTCAGGGCGAGCAAGGCCCCGCCTCCTGCTGATATTGTGCCTGCGGATTGGTCCGTTTTGGTGCTGGAGGTGTGGCTGTGGTTGAGCACGAACAGCAGTCGCCATGGCCAGCTGTGAGGCACTGTGGCTTCAAAGGTTGAGGCTACGGTTCTGCTTACCTGTACTGGGTCTTTTGTTACTTACGCCGTTTTTGCTGGGAACCCAGGCCAACAAACTTAACGTGCCCCAGGTGTTGCTACCCTTCGGCCGGGAGCCGGGTCGTGTGCCCTTCCTGCTCGAGGCCCAGCGGGGCTGCTACGTTTGGTGAGGGGCGGGACTTTCCAGTTAAGGTGGGGGTGACCGCTCAGGACCCCCTCCCCGCAGGAATGCTGTGTGGGCGCTGGGCGTCCTACTGGGAGAAGTTATGCGTTGGACTGGAGGGCTAACACTTTTCCTTCAGCTGTGGCATACCCTGTTTAGCTGGGATGTCACCAGGTTTTGTGGAGTCCTGACAAGAGATGCTTCTTACCAAGAGTGTAGTGGTAGTCTTAAAAGCTATTAGGGCAGAGGGGAGCCCTTTGTGGAGGTCACCAGTATGACTCCCCAACGTGAGGAATTTACAGTGTGAACAACTAGGATGAGAAAATTCCCAAGATCTGAGGATATTTCCTTAAAAACAGGGAGGTTCCCACTAAGGCAAGCTATTCAAGTAAGAAGGGCCTAACACCACAGCTAATTAATACTTAACTAGCACTTTGCATGTATTAACTCAGTTACTTTTTACAGTCCTGTGAAGTAAGTACTATTATTCTCTTAATTTATGAGAAAATTTGAGGCTCAGAGATCATGAAGTATAAGCATCTGGAATACAAGAAGATTCACCTTTAGCCGACATGAGATTTTAATAATAAGCCCCCTTGGTACAATGGAATTCACCTATGCTGTGAAGGCAGGGGCTAGTGATCTGACTAGATGGAAAGACGTGATTTTCTGCTCTGAGGGTACCCAGTGATATTTTTATGTCATTACCTATGTTGGAACTCAAGCTAAAGGAGCTTCAAGACTCTGTCTCTCTGTGTAGGTGTGCCTCTGTGTGTGTGTGTGTGTGTGTGTGTGTGTGTGTATGGTTCTGTCTCTATTTTTGTGTCACTCAGTACTAGGGAATGAGCCTAGGGCCTTTGCACTGAACTACATTCCTAGCTCTTTTTATTATTTTTGATTTTGAGATGGGTCTCTTTTTTTTGAGATGGGTCTTTCTAAGTTACCTAGGACAGGTTCAGTTTAGCATCCTCATGCCTCAAGTTGCCATAGTGTTTGGATTAAAAGTGTACCTATAATCTTCTCTAAACTTTTTCTTAAGAAAATCAGGGGAGAGGGGCTGGGGATTTAGCTCAGTGGCTTAAGCGCCTGCCTGGCAAGCACGAAGTCATGAGTTCGATCCCCAGCACCAAAAAAACAAAAAAAATCGGCAGGGGGAGGGAGAGAGAAATGCAGCTGGGCATGGTGTCACAGCCTGTAATCCCTGCATTTGGGAGGCTGAAGTAGGAGGATCGATATGAGTTTAAGGCCAGCCTGGGCAACATAGTCAGTTCAAGGCTAGCCTAAACTACATAGCAAAATCCTGTCTCCAAAAGTTAAACAAAAAGCAAGGTTTATTCAGTATGAAAAGTATATCTTTTATGAGAAAGTATAAAAGAATTAGGCTTGTAATATGACCTAGTGTGATGTACATATTTCCTGATGATGCAAGGGCTTTTCCTAGGCAGTGACTCCTTCCACCTATCCAAAATTACTAATGAAGGCCTGGAGTGTTTGAGTTGGACTCACACCTCTTAATTTAAGGAACTTTTCCACCTTAGAGCAGCCTAGTTTCTAGGATTAGAGAAAATTATTCTCCGAGTATGAAAAAGTCCTGTCTCATTGGGAACACAATCCAAATCTCTATTTTTACATGTAACTATATCTTAAATCAAGGGAAGACTGTAACACTTCTGAGATTTTGCATGAGATGATCAAAGGTCCTGATCAGTCTCCCATTTCAATAGTGTTTTTAAACAGTGATCTGACTCTAAAGTGTGTCTCTTAAGTATATCTTATAGATAATATGTGACATGGAAAAAACATAGAAATATCTTTCATCAAGGTTAACTGTAACCCATGTTTTCATACTCTCAAGTGTTTTGTTCTGGCAGGCATTCCACCCATGATGATGTAGTTACTGTTGAACCTTTATATGAAAATGGCACCTTATGTTCTCAAAGAGCTGTACTCATTGCTGAATCTACCCAGCCAATACGTCTCAGCAGTGTTATTCTTGCTCGAGAAATAGGTATGTTAAAAGCAAAATATGTAACATTTCCAGATAGAATAATCTAATGTCTTGTATAATAATTAACATAAAAGCTATTGGTTTGAAATGATAAGAGGTAGAAAAAGTAGATTCCTGGATTCTTGCATATAAGTCCTAGTTATTATTTGAAGTTATTTTATATCTAGCAACAGGGAAACTAGTTGTTTGAATTAAAGCAAAAAAGGAATCATTCACCTGGACCTCATTTAGGTGGTAAAGTTTGAGATTGATGGGGTGAAAGGAAGATAATATAAAGACTAGGACTTCTCAAAGAATGATCTGTGAATATCAATCATGAAGACCCCTTGTATCACATGAGACTTGCTAAAAATGTAGCTTTTAAACTCCAGCTCTAATATATATATCAAAATTTCTGAAGTAGGCACCAGGTTCTACATTAACAAGCTCTCTGTGATTGCTTTTTCTTCCACTTCCAGCTCAGCATTTTTCATGGAGGTACGTGGTACTGGTGATTTAGTGCAGTAAGCACTAAGCCACATCCCCAGCCCCTTTTTATTTTGAGACAGGGTCTTGCCAAGTTTCCTAGTTAAACTTTTTTGTTTGTTTGTTTGTTTGTTTGTTTTGTTTTGACCTTTTGATCCTCTTGCCTCAGATTCCTGAGTACTTGGGATTACAGGCATGTACCATCATAGCTGGCTAATTCTTTTTGTTTCAGAATTTCTGTATTTATTTTCATTCTGGGGATTGAAGCCAGAGCCTTGGACATATATACTAAGCACTGCTATATATATTCAACCCCTGGGCTGGGCATGGTGGCATATAGCACTCAGGAGGCTGAGGTGAGAGATCATTGGGAGTTTGAGATCAGCCTGTGCTACACAGTGAATTCAAGGCCAATCTAAACTACTAGTGAAACCCCCTCTCAAAAAGCAAAAAGCAAAATATATATTCTATTCCTGAGCTATACCTTCAGTCCCCAGGAATAAATAGTAGATATCTTTCTCTTTCCCTTTTTTTGCATTTAAAAAATTCTATTGGTACATTATAGATATACATAATGATCATATTCATCATAGGGAATTTGTACCTGTACATAACATATCTTGCTGCTTTCTTTCCCCATTTCCCTAGTGTCCCTTCAACCCTTTCTTCTCTCCTTATTTATAAAAGCTTTGAATCCATTTTTCCTTTTTTTTTTGATACTGGGGATTGAACTCACGACCTTGTACTTACCAAGCAAGCACTTGAACCACTGAGCTAAATCCCCAGCCCTTCCATTTTTCCTTCTATTCTCATTTTTTTCTTGTCCCTTTTCTCCTTTCCCCTTCCTACTTTCCTTGTTCCCTTTCTCATTTGAACATTTTCTTCCTAATTTACAATATCTATTATACATTTTGGTCCTTATTTACACTTTTGGTTTCTCACACCAGAAAAACAATGATATTTACAGATGTGTGTCTGATTTATTTCACTTAAGAGTATAGTCTTAAGGTATATCCATTTACCTAGAAATGTTTCAAGCTTATCCTTCTTTGTGATGGAGTACTACTCCACTGTATTAAAAAAAAAAGGAAAACTTCTTTATCCATCATTGATTAATGAGCATTTGGAATATTCCAAGATTTAGCTATTACAAATTGTGCTGCTATAAACATGGGTGTGTATATATCATTGTGATATGACGCTTTAATTTTTTTGCGAACATACCAAGAAGGGGAATAGCTGGGTCAAATGGGACTTCTAGTGTTGGTATTAGTTTGTTGAGGACTTTCCATGCTGATTAATTTCTACAGTGGTTGCATCAATCTGCACACCCACCAACAGTGGAAAAGGGTTCCTTTTTCCTGCCAACATTTATTTATTTATTTTATTTTATTTTTTTGAGAGAGGGTCACATTCTAGTTCAGGCTGGTCATGAACTCACAGTTGTCCTTCTGCCTCAGCCTCCTGAGTGCTGGAATTACAGGTGTACACCACCACACCTGACATTGATTTCTTGATAATATGCCTTCTGGAGTGAGATGGAATCTCAATCTCAAATGATTAGTGATGTTAACCATTTTTTAAATATTTATTTGTTGTTTCTACTTCCTCATCTGAGAAGTGTCTATTTCATTTTTTTTTTTTTTCATTTTTATCGGTACTGGGGATCGAACTCACGACCACCTGCTTGCAAGGCAGGTGCTTATGCCGCTGAGCTAAATCCCCAGCCCCTGAAGTGTCTATTTCAGATACCCACTTTTGGATTGGGTCTTTAAATTTGGGGGATTTTATTTTATTTTATTTTTTAGTTCTTTATATATTCTAGATAGTAGTCCTTTGCCTGAGGAACAGTTGATAAAAATTTTTTTCCCACTTTTGGGTTGTGTCTTTACTCTGTTAATGATTTATTTTGCTCTGCAAAAGCTTTTTAATAAGATGAGATTCCAGTTGTTGATTCTTTGTGATAGTTTCTGTGCAACTCAGTTTTGTTTATAGTCTTTGCCTACACCAGTATCTTTAAGAGTTCTACCAACTCTATCTTCCAGCAGACTTAGTGATTCTGTTTTAATATTTATTTTGTTTTAATATTTAGATTGTTGATGCATTTAGTTTAGTGTATGGTGAAAGATATGGGCCTAGCTTTAGTCTGTGGCATGTGGAAAGCCAGTTTTTCCAGCACCATTGATTAAAGAGTGTTTCTTCTAGTGAAGGTGTTTGGCAGTTTTCTCAGACGTAAGGTGACTGTGTTTAGAATTGTTCCTTCATTTCCTAATCTGTTCCACTGATCCTTGGGTCTGGTCTTTTCTTTTTTTTTGTCTGTACTATTGTACTATTCTGTTTTTATCAGAGTAGCTTTGTAGTATAACTTCAAGTCAGCGATTGTGATGCCACTGCCTTGCCTTTGTTGCCTAGAATTGCTTTTGCAATTTTTGGTCTCTTCTGGTTCCAAACAAATTTTAGGATTGTTTTCCCTAATTCCAAGATATACTATTGATATTTTGATTGGAATTGCATTAAATTTGTATAACAATTTTGGAAGTACAGCCATTTTTCACTGTATTAGTTTTTCCTACCCAAGAACAAGGGTTATGATTTCATTCTCTGACATTCTTTTACTTCCTTCATTAAATCAGTCCTAGGTATTTCATTTTTTTCAGTGCTATTGTGAAAGGTGTGGTTTCCCCAGTTTCTCTCAGTGAGTTTGTTACTTTTGTATAGGAATGCTATTGATTTCTTTGTTGCTGTTGTTTTGAGCAGGGTCTCACAGTGCAGGCTGACCTTGAATTCATTTATGAGCCTGGCCTGTCAATCCTCCTGCCTCAGTCTGCAGTGCTAGGATTTATAGGCATTTGCCACCTTGGCCAAAAGTGCTATTGATTTTAGAGGGTTGACTGTGTATCCTGCTATGCTACTGAATTTGATTATTAAATCTAGAGGGTTTTGGTGTCTACTATGTAGCATATATGTTACCTGCAAATAATGATAATTTCACTTTTTCCTTTCCTATCCTTATTCCTTTTCTTCTTATCTAATTGCTTTGGCTAATGTTTCCAGAACTGTATTAAATAATAGTAGTAATAGTAGACATCTATGTCTTGTTCCTGATTTTAGAGTGAAAGCTTTCAGTTTTTGTGTATTTAGTATGGTGTTGGCTGTTGATTTGTCATAAATGGCCTTTATCAGATTGAGTTAAAGATTTTCCATTTCATTTTTCTGCAGAATTTTTTTATGAATGACTGTTGAAATTTGTGATATGCTTTTTCAGCATTTGAGATGATCATATAGTTTTAGTTCTTGATTCTCTTAATGTAGTAATTACATTTATTGATTTGCATATGTTGACCCATCCCTGCATCCCTAGAATGAATCCTACTTGGTGATGGTATAGAATCTTCTTAATGATTTTCTGTACTGTTTGCCAGTATCTTATTGAGATTTTTTTTTCTGTCCCACCCTCCTCCATCTTATAGATGTGGACAAAGAGGTTGTCATGAGCCAGATGTCACACAACCAGTATTCACATTTGAATCCAGGTAGTCCACTCTGGAGCCTCAGCTGTTGTCTTATTGAAACTTTTGCATCTGTGTTCATTAAGGAGATTGGCTGTAATTCTCTCTCTTTCTTTTTTTTTTTTTTTTTTGGTACCAGGGATCGAACTCACAACCTCATGCTTACCAGGGAGGCACTTAGGCCACTGAACTAAATCCACAGCTGTAGTTCTCTTTTTGATTGGATCTTTCTCTGGTTTTGGTACCAGGGTAATGCTTGCTTCTAGGAAAGAATTTGGCAATATCGCTTTTTCTTTCAATTTCATTAAAGAATTTGAGAAACAGTTCAACAGCAGAGAATCTGACAGGGCCTGGGATTTTCTGTGTTAATAAGTTTTTAATTATGAATTGAAATTTCATTGATAGCAGCTTATTTAGAATTTTTATATCTTTTTAATTCACCTTTGGTAATTCATGTATGTCTAGGAATCTCTATTTCTTCTTTTTTTTCAGAACATAGCTATTAGAACATAGTTTCTCAAGTTAGGTATTGGCAGTCTTATGGATTTCTGTGGGATCTGTGGTGATTCACCCTCTTCATTCCTAATTGCATGGATTTGGTCTTCTCTTTTCTTTTTTTTAGTAAGATTGACTAAAGGTTTGTCAATTTCGTTTAATCTTTTGAAGAATCAGCTGTTCAATTTATTGATGCTTTGTATCATTTTCTTGTCTCATTGCATTTATTTCTGATCTGATCTTTATGATTTCCTCCCATGTATAAAATTTGGGCTTGACTTACTCTTCTTTTTCTAGAAGCTTAGAGTCAACCTTAAGTTGTTTATTTGAGTTCACTCTTTTTTTGATATGGGAACACCTCTATAAATTTCCCTCATAAGGCTACTTTTGTTGCCTTAGATAAGTTTGTTATGTTGTATTGGCATTATCATTTAATTGTAGTAGGGGCCAGAGATATAGTTCAGCAGCATAAGTGCCTGCCTAACAAGCACAAGGTCAGGAGTTCAATTTCCGGTACCCATCCCCCCAAAAAGTAAGTAATCATTTAATTGTAGAAACTACTGAATTTCTTATTAAATTTCACCTGTGACCCATTGTTTTGGATTTTTTTTTAAGGAAAGATTTTGCTATGCAATCCAGGCTAGCCTTGAACTCACTTTTGTAGCCCAGGCTGCTTAGAACTCACAGCAATCCTCCTGCCTCTGCCTCTCAAATGCTAGAATTACAGGCATATGCCGCCATGCACAGCAGACCCATATTTTTTTTTATCGGTACTGGGGATCAAACTCACATCCATGCTCTTGCAAGGCAGGTGCTTATGCCACTGAGCTAAATCCCTAGCCCCAAAATATTTTTTTTTTTTTTGGTACTAGGATCGAACTCACAACCTTGTAACTTGCCAGGCAGGCACTTGTACTCTGAGCTAAACTCCCAGCCCTAACCCATTGGTTTTTTAAGAGGGTGTTATTTAATTTCTGTTTGTGTAGTTTTTGTGGTTTCTTTTGCCATTGCTTTCCAATTTCATTGCATTATGGTTTGATAATATGCATGGAATAATTTCAATCCCTTTGTATTTACTTAAGCATGTTCTCTGAGTTAGTATATGGCCTTTTTGGAGAATGTCCCATGTGCAGCTCAGAATGTACATTCTGATGTGGTAGGGTGGAACACTCTGTATATACTTAAGTCCATTTGCTCAAAAGTTTGGTTAAGTTCTGATATTTCATTGTTAATTTTTTTGTCTAGTTGTGACAGTGGGGTATTGAGATCTCCCATTACACTTGTATTAGTTGCTTATTTGATTTTTCATGTCTGTTAATATTTGTTTTATATACTCAAGTGTGCTGCTATTTGTTGCACCTATATTTAGGATTGTTATCTCTTCCTTTTGGATTGTTCCTTTAACAAGGCTATATTAACTTTGTTTGCCTCTCTTAATCAGTCTTGCCTTGAAATTTACTTTATCTGCAAATAGAATAGCTATCATGATTTTTTTTTAGGTTTCTGTTGCATGGAGTATTGTTTTCCATTCTTGACTGTTAGTCTGTGAATTTCTTTTTTAATTAAATATATTTCTTATATGCAGCATATTGTTGGGTCTTGCTTCTTGATCCATTCTGCTAGGTTTTTTTTTTTTTTGTTTTGTTTTGTTTTGTTTTGTTTTTTAGTATCAGAAATTGAACCCAGGGCCTTGTGCCTACCAAGCATGTGTTGTACTACGAAACTATATCCTAGACCCAAACTCTTTTGGTTGATGAATTGAAACCATTTATGTTGATGGTCATAACTGATGTGTATTGAATTATCCTTGTCATATTTATTTTCCTGTTGTTGGTTCCATTTTTCCCTCGTTTAATTGCTTGTCTTGTGGGGTTGATTCAGTCTGTTGGGGGTCATGGAGTTATTCATGTAGCTCTTGTTATCTCTTTCTGAAATGTCCTTTAGAACATTTTGGAGTGCTGGTCAGGTGTTTTTTGTCATGGAAGCGTCTTATTTCTCTATCAATATTTTGTTTGGTTTTTGTGCTTTTAATTATTTGAGACAGGCTCTCACCATGTAGTTTAGGCAGGCATTGAACTCACTGTATAGCCTATGCTAGTAATCCTTCTGTCTCAGCCTCCGAATTCTGGGATTGCAGGCATGCATCACCATACCTGGCTCTTCATCAATTTTGAAAGACAGGTCTTTCATGTGGTCACCATCTCTGTAGTTATCTGAGAAATTATTTGTTTTTTTTGTTTTTTGTTTTTTTTTTTTTTTGTCTTTTTCCTTTTTATCGGTACCGGGGATCGAACTCACGACTGCCTGCTTGCAAGGCAGGCGCTTATGCCGCTGAGCTAAATCCCCAGGCCCCTGAGAAATTATTTGTGATTTGATTTTTTTCTAGAGCCTCATTCATCTGCTTTGCTACTGCTGCTGTTAGTTCTTCAGAGTATCTGAAGCGGGTGGCTTTTTGAATTGTTCTTCCCCATTGCCTGGGTTTGCCTTTGGTTAGCTGCAAGTTCATCTTGCTTAAGTGCTTTTTCATGTTTAATTTTGGGGGGAGTTAGATCCTTGTAAATTGCTTTATGGCAGGTAGCTTTATTGCTGGTATTTAGAACTCTTAGAAAGTAACTTTCTCAGCACTGTTTTCTAGATGTAGCTGGAATTTGAGTTTTTTTTTTTTTTTTTTTGTCTTTTTCCTTTTTATCGGTACCAGGGATCGAACTCACGACTGCCTGATTGCAAGGCAGGCGCTTATGCCGCTGAGCTAAATCCCCAGCCCCGGAATTTGAGTTTTGAGTCCTTTGCAAACTCTATTTTTTCAATTTATTGGAAATGAGAAGTTGCTGCCTATTTGGCCTGCTAAAGAACTGACCTGTAGGAGTACTTTGACCCTTAAGCAATCTCAGTTTTTGTATACCTGGGAGAACAACAATTAGAACAATTATGTCACTTTAGCTAAAGGGGTACAATCAACAATGACAACAGCATCAAACACAACTTAGAAAATGACAAATTATTGTAACTTATTTGGCCACCTTTAATGATATGAACTGGATTTTTGATTATGTAACAGCTGAGGGATGATCAGACCCCTCAGATACCTGTAAGGAGGGATGACTGGGATTTAAAAAAGAGTCAAATTTTAGGGTACAAGAGGAACCAGGAAGTGGACTGGTTCAACTACCTCTGTGGTTGGCTCACTTTTATTCACTAGCAAGAAGTGCAGGGGGAGGAGTAGCACACATTTTTATAGAATAGAAACTACAGAAAATGGGTGAATAAGGATTAAATTAATGAAGAAACAGATTTTCTGTTAGTCTAAATGCCTATATTTTGACAACTGTCCTCAGCAGATGCTATTTTGTTTTACTCTGTTTCATTTTGTTTAGCAGATGCTATCCTGCCTCAGGGGTGAGGGGTTACTGGCATTCTGCCCACAGCCAGGGTTTGAAACCTTCCATATACCTTCCTCTTGCTGAGGCAAGGCCATACCAACCTCCTCAGAGACTGGAAGGCAAAGCTTAAGTCATGTAGTCAGCTCTACCCCCAATAATTTATCACATAGCCTGGTTCCCCAACATGTAACAAAATCTAAAACAAACCAGAAAATTGTATACAGTAAGTAGGCCCTCAGTTTGGAACCTTATCCTCAGGGGAGAAAATTTAAAAGAGATTTAGGAGTTAAAAACAGAGATAATGGAAAAAGAGACTGGAGAGATTGCTGGAGAACAAAGGAAGATTGTGCAAACTTTTGGAAACAAGAACAGAATAGAACAGTAAAAACTAGAAACAATGTTCACACTAATATAAAAACAAGAACAGTCAGGGGAAAAAGGAGAAAAAAAGAAAAAAGTCCACTTCAAGGCATGTCTCTGCTGTCACCATTACTGTGGGCAGGCAAAGCCCAGATTCACATCCCAGCAAGCCAACTGTACACTTACAGCAGGGCAGTGGATTATCACAGCAGGCCAGCACCTTTATTTCCACTCAAGTTCAAGCTGATTTCTGACTGCGAGGCTGGAACCTGATTTGTTTAACATGCAATACTGTGTGCCTGCTACCAGCCTGAACTCAGGTCCCTGCCAGCTCGAACTCAGCTAACTGACCTCCTGTCAGCTTGAACTTCATTCTGCCTTATCCTGACATCTGGAGCTGCTAGATGGAGCCAGTCCACAGCTGCTCTGAATTCTGAGCTCCTTTGGCCTCTCCCCAGGATGGCTACCAACCAACCAGCTTCTCCTGGGGGACCATCAAACAATAACTCACCACAGTTTGCCATGTCCAGTGCTCCGATCCACTGATGTGTCTCTCTGTGGAAAGCTCTGGGGTCACCAGTAGTCACTGTGAATCTGCAGGTTCGAATCCACACACATGCCAGCACTACTTGCCACCTCCTTCTTCTGGGTTGAGGTCTCTCTCTTCACTCTCACTGTGTGGTTCAGTCGTTGCTTCAGATCCTTGCTGGATCCCAGGGACCCACTTTCTTCCTTCTCTCCCTCATGTTGCTATATTACAGCGTCTGGACATCAAATCTTAGAGATGCTGTTTCTTCTTTTTTCTGGTAGTCTCTTTAAGTCTTTTTCAGATTACTATAGTTTTTGTTGCTTCCTTTGTTAGGTTAATTCCTAAATATTAAAATTTTTCTTTGTTTGACTGGTAATTTAGCTTAGCAGCACAAGCACCTGCCTGGTAAGTGAGCTCAATCCCCAGTACGATAAAAACTGGGGGTGGAACTCACAGCCTCGTGCTTTTGCAGGGAGGTGCTTATGCTGCTGAGCTAAATCCCTGGCCCAATTTTTCTTAAAGCAATTGTGAATGGTATTGTTTTCCTAATTTCTATCTTGGTAGGATCATTATTAGTATATAGTATTCTAGCACATTTGACTCATCACTTTTCCTCAACCTTTGGTTCTAAGGAATAAGATCCCTTTACTATCATCCCCATATTTTCTTCTGACTGCTAATACCAATTCAACAGAAAATTTTTTTGGTGGCTTGTTTTTTGGTGTTTTTGTTTGTTTGTTTTTGTTTTTTGAGATAGGGGTAAGCCAGGCTGACCTTAAACTCACTGCATAGTTTGGGTTGGGCTCAGACTCATGGTGATCCTTCTAGTGTGACCTCCTGATTGCTGGAATTACAGGCGTGTGCCACTATGCCCGTTTTTTTTTGTTTGTTTGTTTCTTTTTTTCGTTACCAGGGATCGAACTTGGGACCGCCTGCTTGCAAGGCAGGTGCTTATGCCGCTGAACTAAATCCCCAGCCCCTTATGCCCAGTTTTTTTGGTGGGGGGGGGGAGGGAGTGAGGTCTTGCTATGTAGTGTAGGCTGGTCTTGAACCCACTGTGTGGTCCAGGCCAGCCTTGAATTTACACTGAGCCACCTGCCTCAGCCTCCCAAGTACTGGAATTACAGTTGTAGACTACTCAGTGCTATTCAACACATTTTGATGTTTAGCTCTTTTAATGTTCTTCCATGTGCAGTCAATGACAACTGTGTCATGACTGCTGCTTGGCTGCAATAATTAAGATTCCTGCAATTAGCCGGCATGATAGTACATTCTTGTAATCCCAGCATTCTTGGAAGTTGAGGCAGAAGGACTGTAAATTTGAAACTAAATTTGGGTAATTTATACCCTATCTCAAAATGACAATTAAAAGATAAAAGGGGCTAAAAGTGTACCTTAGGGGAGCTGGGGATTTAGCTCAGCGGCATAAGCGCCTGCCTTGCAAGCAGGCAGTCGTGAGTTAGATCCCTGGTACAGATAAAAAGGAAACAAACAAACAAACAAAAAAAGGTGTACCTTAGACTTAAGGTTCCATCCCAAGACACACACACACACACACACACACACACACACACACACACACAGAGTCGTCATCAATTATAAGATAAATCCCCAGTACTCGAGAGGTTGAGACAGGAGGATCATTGTGAGTTTGAGACCAGCCTGGGCTACAAAGTGAGCTCAAGGCCAGCCTGAACTGCATAGTACAGCCCTGTCTCAAAAAGACAAAACAATTTATAAGGTGAATCTTACGACTGAAGGAGAAATTCAGCAGTAGATTGCCTGCCTAGCATTTGCAAGCACCTGAGTATGACTGCTAACTGCAAAAAAAACAAAACAAAAACCAAAAATCTGTTTCAGAGATTAAAAAATGAGTGGGTAAGAATCAATAAAATCTATATAAAATTCTCAAAGATAATCTTTGAGGATCATGTCATACAGGATAGCTGCAAAGAATAGAGGAAGATACAAAAGTTAAAAACAAGAATTGATTGGTTACATATGCTATTTTCATTGCTTGAGTTTTGTTTTTCATTTTTACGATGCTCTGAATCAAACTCAGACTCTCCTACATACTAGGCAAGCATTTTACTACTGAATTATATCCTTATTCCTGCATAAATTTATTTCAACATCAAAAGATTCAGATAGGAGATGTAGCTAAGTGTAAAGGAGCATGCCAAGTATTTGCAAGACCCCAGGTTCAGTCCCCCAAATTTTTTTTTTAAAAAAGGGCCAGGAATATAGCTTCGCAGCACAGCGCCTGCCTGGCAAGCATGAAGTCATGAGTTCAATTCCTAGTCTAAATAAATAATTACCTGCAAATATCAAGATAAATGTCAACTTTGACTCTCAGATGAATTTCATCAGATTTTTGGCAATTATCCAGAATTAAATATCTTTAAGTCATCTATAACAATTTTTTTATTACTAAACTTGTGCATGAAGTTGGGTGTGGTGGAGCATGCCTGTAATCCCAACATTTGGGAGGCTGAGGCAGGAGGATCATTGCGAGTTTGAAGCTAGCCTGGGCTACAAAGTAAGTGCAAGGCCAGCCTGCCCTGCATGGCAAAACTGTCTCAGAAAGGCCAAAAAAAATTTACACTTGTACATACAGAGACTCCTGGTGATAGACTCCGAGTTAAGTACTCTGCCAGCTGCATGTGTTCCCTCCAGGACAAAGACAGGATGTCTAAACGGTAGTGAGAGTAGAGGGTTTTCAAGGGAAGCACATGATCAAAGGAATTCTGTTTAGACTTTTTTGAGGGAGGGGCTGTTTATTTGTTTTGTTTCATGGCTCTCCTTGAACTTACTATGTACCCCAGGCTGGCCTCAAACTCATAGCAATCCTGCTGCCTCAGCCTCCTGAGTGCTGGGATTATAGACATTTGCCATCATGCCCAGCTTCTTTTGACAGATATTTATTGAGTTTCCTACTGCTGCTTTTTTTTAAGATGGGGTCTCACCATGTAGTTTAGGCTGACCTTGGACTCCCTATGTAGCCCAGGCTAGCCTAAAACTCACAGTGATCTTCCTGCCTCAGCCTCAGTACTAGGATTATAGGCATTCACCAGGATGCCCAGAGAATTTCCTACTGTTTATTAGGCACCTACAAAGAAAATTATATCATTGCTTCACATTGTGGCAGAACTTGGGAGCCTGAAGCAAAAGGCTAGCCTAGACTACATGGCATGGCTACCTAGACTACTGCAAGCTTGAGGCTAGCCTAGACTACATAGCATGACTCTATCTCAAAAAAGAAAAAAACTAGTGATATTTAGGTACTTATATAATGTTTTTACTAATAGTGTGGTAAAGACAATTAGTGACTGTCTTAGTTGCTGTTTCTCATCGCTGAGACAGAATAACCAACACCAGAAATTAAAGGAGGAAAAGTTTATTTAGCTTACAGTCTGTGGAGATTGCAATTCATAACTGGCTGACTCCAGGGCAGTGTGGCGTGACAGAGGGGCATCACAGAGGAGAAACAGTTCATGGAAGGCAGAAGGCAGCAAAGTAGTTAGTTAAGAAGTAGCAAGCGATTAGCAGTGACAGTAGCAGCCCTCTTTCTGTCCCTTTTTTTTTGTACCAGGAATTGAACTCAGGACCTGGCACTTGACAGGCAAGGGCTGTGCTGCTGAGCTATGCCTGGCCCTCTGTCCCTATTCTGTCTAAGCTAATAGGGTGGGTAGTGTACTCTTACCCAGGGCAGGGTTCCCTTAGTCCTAGCATTTACCATGAATGCCAGCATCACATCCTTAATGCCATGATCACAAACCCTAGGTCCAGCTACCTATGAAAAACCCCACCTATGACTGCCTGAGGTTTTGTGGGGACATCTAGATAACTTTTTTCTTTTTGACTAGGAATTACCTCCATTTGATAAAACATTGAAAGAATATAAAAGTTTATATTATGAAAAGTAAATATTTCTTTAATCTCAGTTTTATCAGTGGCAAACTTTTTGGGTCCTACATTTATTGTTGGTTTGTTTTGGATCTGGTGATTGAATTTAGGGCCTTTGCACTAAGCTACACGTCCAACCCTTTTTTTATTTTTTATTTTTTATTTTGAGACAGGTCTCCCTAAATTGCAGGCTGGTCTCAAACTTGAGATCCTCCTTTCTCAGTCTTTCAGAGTGCTGGAGTTACAAACATGTGCCACCATATTGACTAGTACATGCTTATTAATTGACTATTTGCAGCAATGCAGTATAATCAAGATCTGATTCCGAAAGTAGTATGTAGTAGCCAAAAATGTTTGCTATTCCTGCTGTGTTTTTCTTTTTCTTTTTCTTTCTCAGTATGGGAGATCAAACCTCAGACCTCATGTATGCTAGATGCTAGGCAAGTTCTCCACCACTGAGCTACATTCTCTAGCCCTCTTTATTTTATTTTGAGTCAGTTAAGTTGCCTTAAACTTGCACTGTTTCTGCTACACTGTTTCAGGTAATTTGGACTATAGGTATGTACCAGTGCACCTAGTTTTGCTGCTTTTTTGTCTGACTCCTTTTTATCCATTTGGTTCTCTCAATATTGGTGTCATACTTGTTCTCCCTCTCCCCCCCCCCCCATTTTCTGTCTGTCTCTCTCACACATACACATGCACACACAAACACACACATCCCTTTTCTTTTCCATGACCCTGGATGGCGGTTCAGTTTTCTAACTCATTTTTCTTTTTTTCATTATTTGTCTGTGGTGTGGTCCTAAAGTATACTGATGTTTATTTAAGAATATAGCCTGGTGCAAATATTTGTTATAATATCTAGTAAGACGGGCATGGGTATACTCTTTTTTTTTTTTTTTTCCTTTTTATCGGTACCAGGGATTGAACTCATGACTGCCTGCTTGCCAGGCAGGCGCTTATGCTGCTGAGCTAAATCCCCAGCCCCTTGGGTATACTCTTGTTTTTTTTTTTTTTTTTTTTTTTTTTTTTTTTTTGGTCTTTTTCATTTTTATTGGTACCGGGGATTGAACTCACGACTGCCTGCTTGCAAGGCAGGTGCTTATGCCGCTGAGCTAAATCTCCAGCCCCGGGTATACTCTTGTAATCCCACCCAGAACTCTAGAGGCTGAGGCAGAAAGATCATCACGAGTTGAAAGCCAGCTTGGGCTACATAGTGAATTCAAGGCCAGCCTAGACTACAGAGCAAGACCTTGTCTCAAAAACCAACCAACCAAGCAAAAAACATAATAAAGTTTTTTGTTTACTTTTCATGTTAAAAGCAGGTAAGTAAAGTATGTGATATTTTCCCTAATTACTCTCAATTTAATTGTAATTCACCCAAAGTAACTGTTTCTTTATGGACCATGGTAACCTTGTGTTGAAAAGCTTGCTGCTAGTAATCAGATGAGTAGGCATTATGAATACAAGGATTTTCATATTTTTTTATGTAAGGTCATGGATACTCCTGTTATCATTGCCTTGCATATATCTCCACTGGAAGAGAGGGATTTCATTTCCCATGTGTTGCCAGATTATCTGGTGCCTAATTACGCGGTGCATGTGTTATCTAAACTCGCCCTTTCTCCCTCGTTCCCTCCCTCCCCCCTCCCTTCCTTCCTTGTCACCCTTGGAAGGTTTCCATAATGATAATTCAGCCAGCACATCTTGTGAGATTTCAGCTTCTCTTGGCTCATAGACCTAATGTTTTGCTCTTTAGTTCTTTTAACTTCAGATTTCCTTTTTCAGTTAAACATTAATCAAAGATTAAAAACTTTAAATGGACAGAAGAGATGCTACAGAGAATTCCTGTATACTCTTTACTCACTTTCCACCAATGGCCTGGGGTCTTGTTTGTTTTTGTTTTCATTTTTGTTTCTTGCTCTAGAATTCAATTCTAGATACTTCATCACTTAAAACTAAGTTTTTGTGTTTCCTTAGTATTCTCTATAATAAATTTCTCAGTCCCTTTTGACACTTTATATTAGTTATTTTATGTACTTTTGCAATTTGGGTTTGTCAAATGATTAGTGTGAGGTTGTGAATTCTGGGGGGAAAATACACAGGTGAAGAGTCCTTCTCATTGTAGTATCTCAAGGGAGTACATGTGATTTATCATTGGAAGTGTTAACTTTGGTACCTTGGGATCTGTCAGCTTTCTCCACTTAAGTTCCTATTTTCTCCTTCCTGTGCACAGTTTACTGTAACTGATCACCAGGCTTGGTGGTATATGTCTTTAGTCCAGCTTCTTGGAGTCTGAGACAAGAGGATTATTTTAACCCACAAGTTTGAGAATAGCTTAGATAAAATAGTGAGATCCTGTTGAAAATAAAAAAGTTGGGGCTGGGGATTTAGCTTAGTGGTGCAGTGCCTGCCTGGCAAGTATGAGGTCTTGAGTTTGATTCTTGGTAGCTTAAAAAAAAGGAAAAAGAAAAACGGTGGGCAGGGGCTGGGGATTTAGCTCAGTGGCATAAGTACCTGTTTTGCAAGCACACAGTCATGAGTTCCATCCCCGGTACCAAAAAAAAGAAAAAAAAAAAGGTGGGCAGGGCATGGTGTCAGATGTCTATAATTCCAGCACTGGGGTGGCTGAGGCAGGAGGATCACTGAAAGTTCAAGCCCAGTTAGGACTACATAACGAAACCCTCATTATCAACAAAACTCTTGCCTATTGGTACCAAATAAGACTCTCCCTACTTTTGGTATCATCTGGGCTACCAGATCTGGTTTTGCAGGTGTTGGAAACCTTTAATTTATGATCCTCATTATGAATCTCAACTCCACCAGTTGTTTCTACAGGCTAGTCAGTGGACACATCAACATCCTTCTGGATGGTGATTATGTGCACAGAGATCGCTTTTTGTACCACAGTGTTTACCGCAAAATCTTGTTTCCTGTATACACAGTCAGAGAGCCAGAAAGTGATATGAACTCTGCAGTCCATCCAGCAGCACTTGGGACCTGGTTGTATCTTTTACCACCTTGCTGAGTCTCTCTTTAATTTACATGTGCCTCTATTTTGCTTCAGTTAGCAGACTGGCAATAAGGTCATCTTACCGTGAAGACTTTGAGCCTTGCTTGGTTCATCAAGTTGGACATCTGAATTTTCTTCTACTGCTCAACATGGTTTTTTTTTTTCTCATAGTATTCCATAATTTATCTTTTTTGGTTTTTTTGCTTTGTTTGGTTTGAGTGTTTTTATTTGTTTGTTTTGTTTTTTTGAGACAAGAGTCTCACTCTGTAGTTCAGGCTGACCTTGAACTCAGTGTCTAGCTCAGGCTGCCCACTTGTGGCGATCCTCCTGCCTCAGCCTCCTGAGTGCTGAGATTACAGGCATGTCCCACCATGCCCCACAGTATTCCATAATCTTGTCTGTCAGTTTATGCAAGAGAACCTTTCCCAATGTAGAGCTCCTCTGCTTTCATATCTGTTTCTTCTGCTTTCTCCTTGGCTTCTTGCTCAGGGAAATCTATCATATGCTTGATCTGCTTTTGTATATCAGTATTGCTGAGAGCCATGTTGAAAGCAGTCCTAGCCCTGTAGGCAACTGGCTTGAGTTTAATCTTGTACAGTGTGATAAAAGAAATGGGAAAGGACAGCCTGGCCAGTCTCAGGCATTTTAATTTCCTGGTCCGGGCAAACAAAACAAAATCTTGATAAATAAATATTTTAAATAAGATTTAATTTTATCACTTTTATTTTTTGTTTTTTGTTTTGGTACCGGGGATTGAACTCATGACCACGTGCTTGCCAGGCAGGCACTTATGCCACTGGGCTAAATCCCTTTGTTTTGTTTTTTGATACAAAGTCTTGCTATTTGTTCAAGCTGGCTTTGATATGGCAGCAATCCTCCTTCTGCAGCCTCTTGAGTACTAGTATACACCACCACATCTGAATATCACTATTTTAAAAACTCCTACTTTTCTTATTTTTCCATAGATGAATGAAAATACCATTATAGATTCTCTCTCTCTCTCTCTCTCTCTCTCTCGTATCAGAAATCAAATTTAAGATTGCCAGGCAGGCACTGTGCCATGCACTATATCCTTGGCCCTAAAAAATTATCGTAGATGGATGTTTGGGAACTATGATCTAGTGTCTTGTTATAAACAAAGATTCTTACATCTTTTCATGCTGTTTTCTTTATAGTCCTTTTTATTTTAATAATCTTTAGAAACATGACTGTAATCCCAGCACTTGAGAGATTGAGGCAGAAGGATTGCCATGAGTTTGAGTCCAGCCTAACTATATAGTAACAAAACAAACAAACAAACCAAACCTTTAGAATAAGCTTTGAGGGCCAGGGGTATATCTCAGTGGCAAAGCACCTGCCTGACAAGTACAAGGTCCTAAATTTGATTCCTAGTACCAAAAACAGAAAAAATTGAATAAGCTTTGAGCATTTGAGACATCTAATAGATTCGTGACCTGTTGGATTCAATAGTTTTTTGTTTGTTGTAGTGACTGACCATGAACTACGCTGTGATGTTAAGGTTGATGTGATAAACAGCATTGAAATTATATCTCGGACCCGGGAACTCTATGTAGATGACTCACCTCTGGAACTGATAGTGAGGGCATTGGATACTGAAGGTAAAGAGCTTCACAGCATTCAACAAAATGACCTAAAATGAAGTAACACTCATTTATCTTTAGCACTTGGAAACAGGAATTTAAATGACAAAAGCACATTGGAAATGACATTTATTTTTGGTTTGGAAATCATGTTGATAAAGAAGTATTTATTTATTTATTTTTCTTTTCGAGACAAGGTCTTGCTCTGTAATTGAGGCAGGTCTTAAATTCACTATGTAGCCCAGGCTGTCCTTGAACTCACAGCAATCCTCCTGCTTTAGTCTTCTAAGTGCTAGGATTACAGGTATGCCTGCTGCACCCAGCAAGAAGTAGCAATTCTGACTATAGCTACTCTCTTGCATAAAAATTCCTGATATTATTAATTTTTGTTGTCATCAAATTCATATCAAATATCTAAATTCTGCCACTGAGTTTCTTGGGGTTTTTTTCTTTTTTTTGGTGGTGCTGGGGATGCATGCCAGGCATCCATCACTAAACAGTCACTACACCAGCCCTGCCACTGAGCTTCTGTTGATAGTTCTTACATCAACAATGAACATTTTTAAAGGAAGGCATGGTGGTACACAACTATAATCCCAGCTACTTGGTTTTTGTTTGTTTGTTTTATTTTGTTTTTGAGACAGGGTCTCACTGTGTAGTTCAGCATAGCTTTGAACTCACTATGAAACCTAGGCTGGTCTCAAACTCGCAGCAATTCTTCTGCCTCAGCCTCCCACACTTAGCCACCACTCTCCTAGACTAAGGAGGATTTGAAGTTCTAGGTCAGCCTGGGTAATATATCAGACTCTCAAAATAAAATTTAAAAAGAAGTGGGAGCTCTCAAAAGAATTAAAAACATCATACCACAGCAGTATGTGCACCCATGTTTATAGCAGCACAATTTGTAATAGCCAGATCTTCGAAACAACCTAGATGTCCATCTTCTGAGGCATGGACAGAAGAGATGTACTTTTATACAATGAAGTACTACTCAGTCATAAAGAAGAATAAACTGGAGACTTTTATAATTAAATGGATGCAACTTGAGACCATACTCATTAGTGAAATAAATAAGACACACATGTAAACACTGTGTTGTTTCACTAGTGTGAGAAGCTGAAAGAAACAACATATGTAGATATATTAAAAAACCAGTTAAGATAGCTTAAAAAAAAAGAGATGGCATAGTTCAGTGGTCATGTACTTGCCTAGCAAGTGCTAAGCCCTGGGTCCAACCTTCATTCACACACACACACACACACACACACACACACACACACACACACGATTGGCTTGGGTATTTTGGTCCTTGGTCCTAGGGATTGAACCCAGCATTATCTCAATTGTGCTAAGCAACTGTGATATCCCTATCCCTCATTAGCTCTGCCCACTTCTTATCGACAAGGAAGATTAAATGTAAACTTGTTAAAATTTAAGTTAATATTTCTTGAGACTACTTTTATATTGTTACAATAATACTATACTATTTCTGTAATATGCTATTAAAACATTTTTATGGTGTGGCCAGGGATTTAGCTGTCATAAGTGACTGCCTGGCAAGTGTGAGGTCATGAGTTCAATCCCCTGTATAAAATATAATAATGATTTTATGGTGTGTATTTTTCTTTCTTTCTTTCCTATTTTTTTTTTTGAGACAAGGTCTTACTATGTAGTTTAGGTTGGTCTTGGGCTCACTGTGTATTCTAGGATGGCCTCAAACTCACAGTGATCCTCCTGCCTCAGCCTTCTGAGTGCTGGGATTTAAAACATTTCTTTTTATTGCCCTTTCTCTGTAAACTATTAAGAGTAATTTTTTAAATCTAAAACTGAATTACTCTGGAATCTTATTTCATAAAAATGTGTGTTAATGGATTAAGCCTATGAAGGTGGCTTTTCTGTAGAAAGGAATAGAAGAAATGTAGCATACTTTTTGTTAATCAGAATTTAATCAGCTTGACTCTTTTTTTCCTTTTAGAACATTTGCATGGCCTCAGTACTTATATCATTATAGAGGAATAGTCTTCATACATATTTTAACTGATTAATAATAGTGCTTCCATTTGTTACAGAAAGAAATCTAATATACTTTTCTAGTTAGATTTCCCTTTCTTGTTGCAGATAGCTGAAAATTTTTGAATATATAATTATGTCTTATCTGCTTTTGGCTCGCTCTACAGGAAATACTTTCAGCAGTTTGGCAGGGATGATGTTTGAATGGAGCATTGCTCAGGATGACAAGTCAGCAAGAGAAGAACTGTTTAGCAAAATTAGGTAAATTTGAAACCAAACATAAATCATCTCACTTTGAAAGAGACCTTTGCTTTTGGGTGGCACACTGAATACCTACCATTTGTATGAACTTCAATAACCTGCTGTCTAGACTTTTTTGAAACAATAAATTCACTGGGGAAAATATCTTTGATAAAATGACACACAGTGTATGTAAGTACCTTTATGATAGTTTAATTTGAGTCTGAGCTCAGTACTATACAATTACTTGAGCCAGGTGTATTTGCTGGCAGTTTTGTTCAAGGAGTCTGCACATGCTGCAATAGAATCAGTAGACTACTGTGAATTCAGTACCAAGGAACAGATCTCAGACCACTCAGTATTAGTTCTACAGTTTTAGCCACATGGATATTAAATAATTTTCTTATAGTCCTTGTGGAAAATAAGTTTTAAAACTCTACCTTTTGTAGATAAGAAAGAAAAGAGAAGCTATGTTTAAAGTCTTGTAAGAATAGCTGGGCGTGGTGGCTCACGCCTATAAATCCCAGCACTTGGGAGGCTGAAGCAGGAGGATCGTTGGGAGTTTGAGACCAGCCTGGGCTACAAAGTGAACTCAAGACTAGCCTGAGCTGCATAGCAAGACTCTGTCTCAAAAAGACAAAAATAAAAATTAGAAAAAAGTCTTCTAGGAAATTTTGTAAGAAGACCCTATTTGATTCTGCTAGAAACAAATTTTGTTTCATATCTCTAGGATTCTGAAATACTCTGAAGCAGAATATTCTCCCCCAGGCTATATAGTTGAGATGGAAAAAGAGGAGAAACGAGGAGATATGATTTTGGTGTCGGGTGTTAGAACTGGTATTGCTGTTGTAAAAGTTCGAATTTATGAATCATTCTATAAGGTAAAACGTTTATGCTACATACTTTCATATTCCATCTAATACTCGTTCCTATATGGAAAATAGTTTCTTATATTTATTTGCAATATAAGCCCTCTAACCAGTATTCATCATTTAATTGAAAAACCTTTGTTTTTGTTTTTCTGAGACAGAGTCTTACTGTGTAGTTCAGGCTGGCCCTGAACTCACTATGTAGCCCACGCTGACTTGAGTTTGAATCAGTCCTCCTGCTTTAGCTTCCAGAATTCTAGGATTACAGGGGTGCACCACCATTCCCACTGACTTCTCTTTTAGGCTATTGTTATTTTTAGTCTGAATGACGTAGAAAGTTAAGTGATCTTGAAAGTTAACAGTATTATGATTTATGATCACTTTTCAGAGTAACTGAAATTATGACTTGTGATTAGGAAAGAGAATTTTTTTAAAATCCATTTTATTTCAAAGAGAAAAAAATAAAAACTTCAAAACACATTAATCTGGGGGCAACAATAGTATATACATTGTTCATTGTCATCCCCAAATCATTCACCCAGAGCACAAGACATCTGCATTCAATTGTCCAGATAGTACCAGCACAAATCCTTCTCTTCAATGACCACAAAGAAATCAGTAGTATAACTATTTTAGTTATCTTTTTAATATACTTATATATATATATACAAATACATATATATAATGTCATTTCTTTCAGCATCTGACACAACTGAGACAACACAATGTTTATGTATGTGTGTCTGATTCATTTCACTTATGAATATGGTCTGAAGTTGCATCCATTTAGCTACAAAAGTCTCCAGTTTATCCTTCTTTATGACTGAGTAGTACTTCATTGTATAAAAGTACCACATCTTTTTTTTCCTCTCCTCAGTCGAGTGTTTCCAACATCTAGCTACTACAAATTGTGCTACCATGAACATGGGTGCATGTACATTGCTGTGATACGATGTTTTTAATTCTGGGAAGATATCTAATAGGTTCTGATAGCCTGGGGCTTAGCTATCTATAACATGACATCCACCCAACTTAGTACCAAACTGAGGGAAACATCTTAGCTCTCCAAGATGACTTCTATGTTCTCTTCTCATTCCAGAGATAAACTTCCTGCTGCCTTGTTGGGTATGCGCTGAGCCCTCTCCAATCCCAAGATTCCACAACTACCCAACACTCCACCTAAGACCCCAATAAATCTTTTTGTTTCCTATTTTACACAGGCAGATGCTCCTTCAAATCATCAGTTGATGCGTTATTTTGCCCACCTCCCAAACTCCTCCCCACAGCCCAAACTGATAAAAGTAGTCCCACTTCTTTGTTCTTGTTGAGAGCTGTTACACCCCTATGAAACTCTCCCATGCCCCCATTAAAGGCCTCCTCCTTTGTCTCCTTGTTATCTCTCTCATTTTCTCTGCTCTGCTTCAGACTGAGTGCCAAAATTAATCAGTACCCAGAAGGGAAATAGTTGGGTTGAATGGGACTTCCAATCTTAGTTTTTTGAGGAATCTGCACTCTAATTTCCACAGTGGTTGCACCACTGTGCAGTCTGCCCTCCCACCAACAGTGGAAAAGTACTCCTTTTTCTCCCACAGCCCCTCTAGCATTTGCTATTGGTTGATTTATTTATAAGAGCTATTCTTTCCAGGGTGAAGCAGATTCTCAGTGTTGTTTTAATTTGTATCTCTCAAATGACTAGCAATGTTGAACATTTTTCACATTTTTATTTGTTCATATTTCTTCATCTGGGAAGTTTGCATTCATCTCAGATGCCCATTTTTGGATTGGGTCTTTAAATCTGAAGGAGTGATTTTTTTGAGTTCTTTGTATATTCTCAATAGTAATCCTTTGTCTGAGGTACAACTGGCAAACATTTTCTCCCACATTGTGTTATGTGTTCACTCTGTTGGTAGTTTTGTTTGCTATACAAAAGCTTTTCAATAGGATGAGATCCCAGTTGTTGATTCTTTGTGATAATTCCTGTGCGATCAGGGTTTTGTTCATCAGGTCTTTGCCTAGATTTGAAAGAAACTTTTAAGACTTAAGATTTTAACAAAGAAGATAGCCTTAAGGAGTTTGGCCATGGAAACATTTTCTTTCTCCTGTCCTCCCCTCATTATTTTTTGTCTTTTTGAGACAGAGTCTCGCTGTGCAGTTCAGGCTGGCCTTCAGCTCACTTTGTAGCCCAGGCTGGCCTTGAACTTGCAGCAGTCTTCCTCCATTAGCCTCCCGAGTGCAGGGATGACAGGCGTGCGCTACCACGCCCACCTTCTCTTTATTTTTATTTTATGGAAAAAATAAAATTTCATAACAAGGACCAGGGATTTAGCTTAGTGGCACAAGCACCTGCCTGGCAAGCACAAGATCATGAGTTCGATCCTAAGTATCAAAAAAAATTTTTTTTCACAGGAAAATAATAGAAGAATAACAATAGTGAATACATTGTGTATTGTTACCTTCAAAGTATTTGCTCAGAGTAAAGATATGGGCATAACAAATTCTCCAAATGATATTAGCACAAACTTTTCAATGATCTAAAAGAAGCTAGCAGCATAACTATCTTGCTTTTTTTCCTTTCTCTTTTAGAAAGTGGCATCAGCACTAATACGTCTCCTTGTTTTAGAGAATATCTTTCTTATACCGTCCCATGATATTTATCTCTTAGTAGGAACATATATTAAGTACCAAGCTGCAAAAATGGTTCAGGGAAGAATGACAGGTAAGGCAATTTATCATTTCCTGTAACTCACATTTCCTAAGCTCTTTCTGTTGATAACAAGCAACACTCTCATATATATGAGAAATACTTCTTTGTTTTTAAAGATTTTCTGACCAAGTACATCTTAACCACTGTACTTGAACTAATACTGGAACGAAATATTCTCCATATCTTGAAACAGATTCATGACATATTTAGGCTACCACTGACATCTGAATTTTGCAGAAGGTTACTGCAAATTCAAGGTCAGCCTGGGCTACAAAGTGAGCTCAAGGCTAGCCTGAACTGCATAGCGAGACTCTGTCTCAAAAAGACAAAAACTAATGAGGGAAGGAGGAAGAGAGAGAGAAAGAGAAAAGGAACAATCACCAAAAATTTATTAACTTTTGTGGGGCACATGAAGGGACTTGCATAATCACTGATCTTTGCAAAAGTTGTCTCTGGAGCAATTCAGTACCTTAGCCAAAAGCTTAATCACTCTATTGACCCCAGAAGTCCTATTGAGTTTAGAAAGTGTGAATTAGCTCTTTCCCTTATTTAATGGTGATCCCTCCTGTTTTTTAGTTTACTAGATAGGCATGTAGAATACAAGCAATACCGACAATCAACTCATATATTATCTTCTGTTCCCCAGTAGCTATCTCTAGAAGTTTATAGTGGGAGAGAAATCAGAAACAGGTCATAATCTATTTTAGGCTTGCTTTAGATCATTTTCTTAAAATCCAACAGTATGGGGCTGGGGATTTAGCTCAGAGCGCAGTGTCTGCCTGGCAAGTGTAAGGTCCTGAGTTTGATTCCCGGTACTAAAAGAAAAAAAAAAATCCAACACCATCACTGGAATGGCTGTTGCCATTACATTTATATATCTTTTATGTCTTACAGAGGTGAAATTTCCCCTGGAACATTATACACTGGAATTACAGGATCACAGAGCTGCACATAAGCAATCTCTGTCTAGCAAAGTGGCTTTACTGGATGATAAAACAGCCACAGTGACTGCCTTCCAACAAGGCCAAACTAATCTTGTCTTTATTCACAAAAGTATCCTTTTGTTCAAGTTTTAGCTGCCAATCGTCACTTCTTTGCATGTGTTAGATGTGTTCCTTGGTTAAAATAATCTGTTGAGATTGATTAGAATGCTACTATCTGTTTTTCTATGTTTCATTTTTATTTTTTTGGTGCTAGGGATCAAACTCAGGGCTTGTACATGCAAGGCAAGAGCTCTACCACTAAGCCACATGCCCAGCCCTGTATGTTTTATTTTAAACAAAGGGCTATAAATTTTTTTGTCATAACTTCTAATAAAGGGTAGATAAGAAAAAGAGAGTAGTTGGAACTTGGGTTCTGTTGACATAAATGCTTATTTTCATCTTCAGTTATAATTAGGGGACTAGAGAAAATGGAATTTGGAAAACATGCATGAATTTTATTTATTTTTTCCTGTTTTCACATGATAAGTAATTGAAGAAGATGGTATTATCTGAAGTAGATATTTAATATTTTTGAAATTGAGACAACCATGGTGGAACATGCTTATAATCCAGTACTTGGGAGGCTGAGACAGAAGGATCACTGAGTTCAATACCAGCCTGGGTTACAGACTAAGTTCAAGGCTACCCTGAACTACACAGAAAGACCCTTGTCTTCAAAGAAATATTTTTAATGGAATTGAGAGTAACTTCTTGTATATATGTTTTGTTTTGAGACAGGGTCTTGCTATGTAGCTCAGGCTGGCCTTGAACTCGAAACAATCTTCTTGTGTTTTCTTTTTAATATGTGTTTGTGATACATAATGGTACATGTATGTATTACATCTTGATCAGTTTTACACCTATATTATTATTATTATTTTGTCTTTTTCCTTTTCATTGGTACCAGGGATCGAACTCACGACTGCCTGCTTGCAAGGCAAGCGCTTATGCCACTGAGCTAAATGCCCAGCCCCTACACCTATATTATTATTATTTTTGTACCGGGGATCGAACTCACAACTACACACTTGCAAGGCAGGCACTTATGACGCTCAGCTAAATATCTAGCCCCAACACCTGTACTATTGAGAATAATTTTTAAATTTACTAAAACTGCTACATAAGGATTAAACAAAGAGAAGCTGTACATAGAGCTCCAGTTAGTGTCAATGAAAACAAAATAGAATTTACTTAAATTATCAGAAAATTGAAATATAGTTCGGACTTTATTTCTCATTGATTTGTGAATATTTCCTAAGTTTGACTATTTGAATATGAAAAAAAATATTAAGCATATATTAATTGTATTCCTTTTGTATGCTCAATAGTACCCTAAGTGCTGGGGATATAGACTGCTGTAACCTACGGTAGCTTAGGAAGTCCTGCTGGGTTAGGGGACATTGGAGAAATAAGCCATGTAGACATCTGGGTGAAAGAGCTGCCAGAAGAGGAGCAGTTGCAGGGATCCTAAAGTAGGAACGTGTTCCGCATAGAGGAACTGAGGGAGATAGGGTAGCACATCAGAGGAAAGGGGTCAGTATTTCTTGTAGAATGCTTTTAGTTGTTTATATTGTCTTACTCATATTAACAAAGCTATTGAACAAAGTTGTTCTTTAGTCATTTTAAAGCACAGAATTAGTCAGCTTTCCTGTTGCCAAGACACATCAACACCCACAATTTAAGGAAGAAAAGGTTTTTTATTAATTTTATTTGTACATTCTACACAAACGTAGTGAACACCTTCGTCACAGTGAATTTGTACCTGCACATGATACATATCGATTCCTCCTCTTTTCCTCATTCTCCTCCCCTCCTTTCATTCCCTTTCCCCCTCATTTATTTATTTATTTTTACCCCTCCTTAATTATAAAGCTTTGTTTCCATTGTACTCTTTTTAAAAATTTACCCATCTTTCTCATTTTTTTCTCTTCCTTCCTTTCCCCCTGCCCCATCCCTAGTTCCCCTTTGCTTTTTAACAGTTTCTTTCTATTTCACAGTTTCTGTTACACAGTTTAGTTCTTATTTACACTTTCAGTTTATCAAACCAGAGAGACAATGTGACATTTACATATGTGTCTGATTTATTTTACTTAGGAGTATGATCTCAAGGTCCATCCATTTAGCTACAAATATCTGAAGTTCATCCTTCTTTATGGCTTAGTATTATTCCATTGTATTAAAAAGCCACATTTTTTAAAAAAATCCATTCGCTGATTGATGGGCATTTGGGTAGTTTCCAAAAGTTAGCTATTACAAGCTGTGCTGCTGTAAACATGGAGGAAAAGTTTAACTTGGCTCATGGTTTCAGCGATTCACTCCATGGTTAGTAGACTCCAAGGCAAGGACATCATGGCAAAAAGGAGTAGCAGGAAGATGCTTAGTTAATGGTGGTTGGGAAGCAGAGAAGAGAACCAGACCAGAAAGGAAGGGGTGAGACATTAGATAGGATTTATTATTTATTAATATTTGTGGTTTTGGTCATGGGATTTGTGGATCTATAGGAAGATTGGAGTTGGCTTATAGGAGAATAGCAATGGCCCACCAATAGGAATAAAAATTACGGCTCATTCACAGAATGGCCATTTTACAGGAGGCAATCAGGAGCCCATGCTATTGTTTTGCTTAAGATTAGATTTCTTCATTTTAAATTAATGGATTTAGATGCATCTTTAAGGAATTTTGGGTGTGACATGGCAAGAAAAAAAAAAGTAGTATAAACATGCCCAAGGAGTTCAAATAAGATAACCTTGGGTAATTTTGACTGTGTTCTAAAGTCTTTTCTTTATGCTAAAGCTCTTGTTTTTTTTTTATAAATTAACTTTATTGGTACATTTTAGGTATAGTAATGATCACATTCATCATAAGGAATTTGTGTCTGTGTGTGTATCTATATTATTTGTTTATTTTTGTGATAGTGGGGATCAAACTGAGGGCCTTAGGCACACTAGGCAAGCACACTACCACTGAGCTACATCTCCGGTCTAACATCTATACATGATATAACTTTGGTTTTTCCATTCCCCTTCCTGCCCTTCAACCCCTCTTCCCCTCCTTACTTACAAAAGTTTGTTTCCGCTTTTGCTTCTTCTTAAAAATACAATTTTATTTCATTTTGTTTTTTGATACAGGGTCTTGCTATATAGTCCAGGATTGACTTAAACAAAAGCACAATTTTTAAATTATACTTTCTCATGTATCCTTTCTACCTATTTTATTTCTCCTCACCCCCTCCACCCAAATTTTGACCCCTGTTAAGAGACTGATAAGGATCAAAGGTCTGTCCATCTTCTTATGGCTGCTTGAGACTGGAGGGGCTCCTGAACATACCTAGCCAAGGATCAAAAGTTTCACTCTCACTGATTTAAAGGAGACGTAGGAAGGTAGATTTTGTTCTTTGATAAGCCATCATCCTTTCATGGTCAAGATTTTAGGTTTGTTTTGTGTGTGTGTGTGTGTGTGTGTGTGTGTGTGTGTGTGTGTGTGTGTGTTTTATTTTTGAAACAGGGTTTTGCTATAATAATTCAGGCTAGCTTTGAACTCACTATATATGTAGCCTAGGCTGGCCTCAATCCTCCTGCCTCAACCTCCCAAATATTCAAGATTCAGCTTCAAGATTATAATCTTAATGCCTGTTTTATGTCCTGTTTGTAGTTTGCCAAACAAAACATTACCAGCCAGGGCTTGGTGGTCCCCAAAGTGGAGATGAGGAGCCTTATCTCACCCCATACAAGGGTAGATTTCAGGTTCACTGACTTTCATAACAGAAAATGAATTTTCAGTACATGTCAGCAAGAGAAATAAAGGCATTTATTAGGCAGAATTTAAAATACAGACTCAAAGAAATAAAGTGAAGTTCTTCAAGGGAGAGGCACATTTATGTCTGGAGCTGGGGATATTTATGTGTTTTGGTAGTGGAAACTGTCCCCACAACTCTTTAACTTTGCATACCTATAAAACCAGCATCATATGAATAATACAGAAGTCTTTTGCTAGTTCAAGCAGTAGCCATGCCCCATTGGACCATGGGTATAGTGGTCTCTTATGGCCTGGGTAGCTGAACAGTGTAAAACGAATCAGAAGGAAATAATTTTCTAGAAGTCCCTTCTTAAATGGGGGCTTTGAGGGCCCTATTCTCAAATTAAATGCACAGATTTTTTCACCAGGATGTAACATACATGGCTTATAGTCCAATTGAAGTTTTTGGTTTTTTTTTTTTGTTTTGTTTTGTTTTGTCTTTTTCCTTTTTATCGGTACCGGGGTTCGAACTCATGACCGCCTGCTTTCAAGGCAGGCGCTTATGCCACTGAGCTAAACCCCCAGCCCCTCCAATTGAAGTTTTTATTCCCAAATGAAACCTCCTGAGCTTGGCTTTTAATGTCTATATTCTAGTCTTCAGAGTTTCAACCATAACTCTCCATCAGGCTATGCTTACAGCATTCTATGGCTTACCTAACAGACAATTCCAAAGCTTTTCAGACTCTTCTTACAAAAGCAGTCCCAAATATTTCTAAAGCCCATGGGCAGATATAGTTACAGCAGTGACCCCACTCTTGATGTCAGTTTTTTGTACTAGCGTTCCTGTCACTAAAACATAATACCCAACACTCACAACTAAAAGAGGAAAGATTTTATATGGATCACAGTTTAAAAGAATTTTGTCCATGGCTGGCTCCAAGGAAGAAACATCAGGGAAGAAATGCACAGCAGAGGAAAGATGTTTAGTTCAAAGGAATTGGGAAGCATACCAAAGAAACAGTGCCAGAGAGGAAGGAATAAGAGACCAAATGTTGTACACAGGTCACATCTCCATAACACACCAAGGCACACCCAAAAATGTGCTTTTCTAAGCTCCATGCTGGCTTCCAATCCAACCAAGTTGAAGCTTATTAAGCTTAACCACCTCAAATGCCTACCCCAGTGGTGGCAAACTTGAAAGCTCTATAAGGTTCACCAACCCTGGCATAGATCATTTGCCGACAATCACAATAGCACCTATAAAATAAATGTAAGTCATTCAGTACTTAGCCCCACCAGTGTTGTCAGGCACGTCCTTGACAGGCAGACTTATACACATATTTTCCATATTCTCAGATTATAGTGTTGTTTATTCCAAAATAGCAAATATTAAAAATATTTTGTCTATCTATGTGTCTTTCTTTAGAATATGGATGGTGACTATTCATAATCTTCCCAGTGTCTGGTAGAGGGTGGTTAGTGATACTGTTCATGGAAACAGGGAACCTAAGAAAAGAAGTAGGTTTAAGGGGAAAGATAATGCATCCAGTTTTTCACATGGTAATGTGAGGTAACGCTATAACCAAATATTCAAGCAGATATGTTCACTGTACATCTAGTAAGAAAGGTCCAGGATGAACATAGATATCTGAAAATTATGAGTACATAGATGAGTGATAGTTGAAGCTTTGATAGACAAAAATCACATAGGGAAAATAGAAGTTGGTCAAAGACAGCATTGTATAATACCAACTTTTAAGGTTTATGTGGAAGAAGAGGAACTTGAAAGGAGGCTCAGAAAGTATGTTTAAGAAGTAATAGGGCTATTTTAAAAAGTAGGGGCTGGGGATTTAGCTCAGTGGCATAAGTACCTGCCTTGTAAGCAGGCGGTTGTGAGTTCGATCCCCAGTACTGATAAAAAGTACTTTTTTAAAAAAGTAATAGGATTACATACAGCAGTACATGACTTTAATCCTAGCTACTAGGGAGAGGTTGAGGCAAGAAGAACACAAATTCAAAGCCAGCCTGGGCAATTTATGAACCCCTGTTTCAAAACAAAAAATAACAGTGGGCTGGGGATTTAGTTCAGTGGCACAAACACCTGCCTGGCAAGCACGAGGTTGTGGGTCTGATCCCCAGTACAAAAAAAAAAAAAAAAACCTGGGATCTAGCTCAGTGGTAAAGCATCCCTGGGCTCAAACCCCAAAGCCAAAACACCAAAAAGGAAAATCAGAAAGAGAAATTTCATGGTAATTGAGCAGGTAAAATCTGATAAGAGTATGAGGTAAGATCAAAACCAAAAGGCTGTTTTAAGTAGGAAGTGATGCAATAGGACTTTTTTGTAGTTTAGTTTAGTTTTTTGAAACAGGGTCTCACTATACAGTTCAGGCTGGCTTTGAACTCACTATGCAGTCCAGACTATCCTTAAACTCAATGCAGTCCTCCTGCCTCAGCCTCCTGAGTGCTAGAATTACAGGTGTGACACCACACCCACCTCTGGGCCATTTTGTCAATTAAAGCAGTACAGTTTTAGGTCAGTGATGGTGGCACAAGCCTACAATCCTGGCACTCTGGAATGCTGAGATAGGGGGATTATAAATTTAGCCAGCTGACCAATTTAGTGTTTTAACAAAACATTGTCTCAAAATGAAAAAGAAAAAGGCTGGGTATGTAGCCTATGTTGAGTCTCCACTACTAGAAAAAAAAAAAGTCTGGGACTGTAGTTTAGCATTCCCTGAGTTCAATCCCCACTACCACAGGCAAAACAAAACAAAAAACCTAACATGGTTCTGAAGAAGAAAAAAAAAGGTATAAATTTGAAAAGACTTAAAGAGAATTTCTTTCTTTCTTTCATTTTCTATAGGGTCTCCTGTGTAGTCCAGGCTAGCCTTGAGCTGATGATTCTCCTGCCTCCTACATGCTGGGATTACAGGTGTGTGCCATCATGCCTAGCTTTCAGTTACAAATTCTGAAAGCAAAAATAATTTTATTAGCTTTTAGATATAGTATATTGTGAGAGGGGAGCATATCCCTAGCTAGATTGTATGGAAACTGACATTTGAATGCATTCATAATTCCACTAGAACTTAATCAAAGGGGACAGGGTGGTATGAAATACAAGTGACCTAGAAGTATTTTTTGATGCCCAGTAGAAAACATTTTGAGATAGCCATGGGGTGGCATGACAGTAATCCCAGCACTCAGGAGGCAGAGGCAGTAGCACTAGTATGAGTTCAAGGCTAGTTTAAACTATACAGTGAGACCCTATCTCAAAAAACAAAAACAAAACAAAATTTTGGAATTAAATATTTGCTACAGATAATAGAAAATCAACTAGTGACTTCAGAACCATCAGTGGAGCTCTAGGAATGTGGCCGGGTGACAGATGTGCCCCTCCACCTCCATTGCCACCATCCATCTCCTCAGCCAGAGGGTACCCTGCTCCAGACTTGGTACTGCTTTGCCCTGCATTCCATGCTGGGCTCCTGTGTAAGAATTTATTTGGAGAAAGAGCTTTGTACTAAATGAAATTTTAGAACACAGACCATAATCATCTCTCTCTCATTCTATCTCCTTCAAAATTGAAATTCAAGAATACCGGACTCCTGTGATAACAAAATATCCCTCAGACTTTTCCTAGAGGTGTATAAATTTAAATTTTCACTTTCCAGTGCCAGGCATGATGGCACACACCTGGAGCCCCAGCACTTAGGAGGCTGAGGCAGGAGGGTCACTACAAGTTTGAGGCCGGCCTGGGTTACAAAGTAAGTTCAAGGCCAGTTGAAACTGCATAGTAAGACTCTGTCTCAAAAAGACAAAAACAGCTGGGCATGGTGGCTCACGCCTGTAATCCCAGCACTCAGGAGGCTGAGGCAGGAGGATTGCTGTGAGTTTGAGATCAGGAGGGCTACAAAGTGAGCTCAAGGCCAGCTTGAGCTGCATAGTGAGACCCTGTCTCAAAAAGACAAAAACAAAAACAAAATAAAAAATAAAAAATAAGCTTTCAGGGCTGGGGATAGATCTCAATGGCACAGTGCTTGCCTGGTAAGCTCAAGATCCTGAATTCAATTCCCAGTACCAAAAAAATATATAAGTTTTCACTTTTTAAAGGAAATTCAAGACAGAAGTTTTGTTTGTTTTTGTCTGTATATTTGTTATTCTTTTCTTTGGCAACCCCCCTTTCCTTTTCACCCAACTATGGCTCATATGATTTCCTTAAGCACAAATTAAGATGTCCATATGCGATCTGTATCTGTACTCCCAAATCGCACCATATATGTTGTAGACCCCGGATTTTTAGGTATATTTGATAATGGTTTCCAGAAAGTTGACTAATTTAACTGATTTCACTAAAATGAGTGCATTAGAAACTAGAGACCTATTAAGGTCTCAACTTTCATTTTGGGACTTAACTTTTAATGCAACTTGACTTTGATATGTTTTCACTAATTTTTCTGGTTAGCTGTCTGCAACAGTGAAACATCTCAAAACAGATTGTAAAACATTATGAAAATACAATCAATGCAATCTTTGTGATAGGAAATAAAACTTTATACAAAGAAAAGAGAATCCAAATATTCTCATATCACTGAAACAGTCTGACTGAACCACACTGAAGCTTTTTTTTTTGTATCAAGAATCAAACTCATGACCATGTGCTTGCAAGGCAGGCACTTAGGCCACTGAACTAAATCCCCGGCTTGACACTGAAACTTTTTGCCTGACACATTACTAATGAGCCTAAATTTTGGTTAGTTCTTGTCTACACATTAAGTGACAGTGTTTCTTTATAGCTGATCTGATCTAAATTAAACCAACATTTTTGAAACTTTAAACTAAGCAGTTTATTGTGGGGTGTAGTGGCATACTCCTGTAATCCCAGCATTTGGAGGCTGAACTAGGAAGATTTCTGCAAAGTTTGAGGCCAGCTTGGGCTACATAGTGAGACCCTGCCTCAAATAAATAAATAAATAAATAAATAAATATTTAAACAGCTTGAGAGAAAAAAAGATCTGCTTTGGAAATCATCTCTGCATTAGCAAGTTTTGATTCTCAAAAGTTTGTATTTTTTTGCTTCATTATAGAAACACGTTGACGTTTTCTAATGTTTGTTTCTTGGTGTTGTATGTAGGTTTCACAGTCTCCCCTGGAGACCGGTGGAGTCTGGAGGTGGAACGGGTGTATGCCATTACAATCGAGGTGTTTGATAAAAGCAGCACAAAAATCTACATGTCAGATGTGAGTTTCTTGTATTTTCTTTCCGAGCTCCTGTGTGGATAACCTCCCAAGGGGGCCATCTTTCTGGTTAGAAGGCCCTACTTCTTCCTTTGTTCTAAGAGTTTACTTTCAGAAGTGAAATTACTACTTTTTTTTATTATTAGTAACTGGTACTGTCCTTGAGGAACACTAAAACCGAAAAAGATGGGGTCACATTGTAGAGGGGATTGACAGCAGCTGTGGCAGTGCTTTGGCATCTGTGGGCATCCCCACAACTCACTTCAGATGTGGTGAGCGCAGGGTTGCTGTGGGGGAGAGAAAGTGTGAGCACCTGCTGATGTGAAGTGTTGCATTTGTTCACAATCCACAGGGGCTCCTTTTCCTTTCTGTTTCTCTCTCTCTCTCTCTCTCTCTCTCTCTCTCTCTCTCTCTCTCTCTCTCTCTCCCTCTCCCTCTCTCTCCCTCTCCCTCCCCCCTCCCCTCCCCCTCCCTCTCCCTCTCCCTCCCTCCCTCCTTCCCTCTTTCTCTCTCTTCCTTCCCTTCTCTTTCTGTTTCTTTTCTTTTCTTTCTTTTTGAGACAGGGTATTCACTACAGCTGGCCCTGAACTCTCTTTGTAGCCCAGGCTGGCCTTAAACTCATAGTGATCCTCCTGCCTCAGCCTTCCAAGTGCTGGGATTACAGGTGTGCACTACCATGCCAAGCTTGCTTGCCTCTTTGCTCTGCTTTGCTTTCTCCTGAAAATTATCAACCTATGGAATTCCATAAATTATGCTAAAATTTATGTAAATTCTAACTCCATTCCTGATACTTTTCTTTTTTCTTTCTTTTTTTTTTTTCTTTTGTAACAGGGATTGAATTTACAAGCTTGCACTTACTAGAAAAACACTTGAGCCACTGAGCTAAATCCCCAGCCTCCTGATACTTTTCATTAATGGATTTTTCAAAAACCAACACCATTTTAAATTATATCTTGCTAAGTCAGACCCTCCATGAGGGGAAGCAAAGGTTTCATTTCTGTATCTCCTGGCTGCACAACCACAGTCTTGTGTATGCTTTGGAATTGAGGTGGCTCTGTGAAAAGAACATATCTTTAGGTTTGTGTTGTTGTTGGGCTAATTTCAGAATCTGAGAATTACATACAACTTTCTATCGGAGTACTTCAAAGAGCAGCTAACTACTGTGAATGGATCTTACCATGTAGTAAAAGTGCTGAAAGCTGGTGTGGTAGAGATAGATGCATCCCTGACCTCCATTGTTCACCAGGTAGGAATTAAAAGAATGTCTTTGTAAGTTAAAATAATGAAGATGTTTAGCTGACTTGATTTACAAGCAGATATGATACATACTTCCCTTGTGTTGTACAAAATAAGAAACAAACTGATAAACAGTAATCTTGGCACTTTACACTTTAAATTTTCCATTTCAAACTTTGTTGTGCATAATTTTGCATTTGTGATCATTGTGTATGTCATTTGAAATTCTTTCATACAATTACTTCAAGCCAGGCATGCTAGCGCAAGCCTGTAATCCTAACACTCAGGAAGCTGAGGCAAGAGGATTGCCATGAGTTCAAGATCAGTCTGGGTTACAGAGTAAGTTCACAGTCTAAACTACATAGCAAGACTCTGTCTCAAAAAAATTCATATGCATATTTTCTGTAAGGTCCACTTTGGAATATCAGAACTTTTATTAAAAGGCACTTTTATTCTGATATTCCAAAGTATTAACTGGGCATGGTTAATACTGACTCAGGAGGATCTTAAACCACCCTGAGCAACAAAATGACTTAGGGAAAACCTATCTCAAGATAAAAAAAATTTAATACAAATCAAAACAGTATAAAAGCAATAAAAACTTATTGTGTATGAAGGTATGACAACTATTTCAAAGAAAACAAGAGACATTATGATAGCCATTGTTGATTTCCTGTTGTCTTGTTCTGAAATCCTATGTTACTTGCATTATTTTGCTCTGCTCTACTTTGTTTTGCTTTGTTTTATTCTCTTTATAAAAAAAGATAAAAAAATTTTAAAAGGGTTGGTGGCATCATTCATTGCAAAGACTCTGGGTTCAATCTTTAGTACTGCTAATAAATAAATAGATAAATAAACACCTGCCTAAGGATTAATATGCCATTTTATTCAGCCCTGTCCCAAACAGTGAACTTCATTTCCAGTTCTTTACTGTAGTCATAATTGAGTATCTGTGTATATTATTATTTTTGGTTAATTTTCATATGGCATAATATAAGAAGTAGAGTTACTAGGTAAAGATATGAGGAATTAATCTGGTTCCTTTCTTTTTTATTTTTCTATTATTTTTGTTGTTGTTGTTGTTGTTCTTTATTTCATTTTACTTATTTAGATTGTTTGAGACAAGGTCTCGCTATGTAGTTTAGGCTGCCCTTGAACCCATGGTGATTCCCCTGCCTCAGCATACTGAGTCCTGGGATTACAGCCATGGGCCACCATGCGTGGCTTATAAATTTCTTTTTAATTGGGAAGTTTCTTGTGTATATATATGGGAACTTTCAAATATAACTTACGGCCTTCTAAAACATATGAATATCTAACAACAATTACCTGAAACAGATAGGGGCTTCACCATTTAGATTGTGCTTTCCTGTTGTCTTGTTTGTTTTTTGAGATAAGAGTTTTGGGTTGTAGTTCAGGCAGGCCTTGAACTGATAGTTATTTACTTACTTATTTGGGGGTTTTTTGTTGTTGTTTTTTTGGGTTTTTTTTTTTTTTTTTTTTTTGGTCTTTTTCCTTTTTATCGGTACCGGGGATTGAACTCACGACTGCCTGCTTACAAGGCAGGCGCTTATGCCGCTGAGCTAAATCTCCAGCCCCTATTTTTTTTTAAACAGAGTTTTACTATGTTGTTTAGGTTGACTTTGAACTCATTTTGTAGCCCAGACTAGCCTTGAATTTGCAGCAGCCTCCTGTCTCAGCCTCCTAAGTGCTGAGATTATCGGCGTGGGACACTATGCCCAGCCTCACTGATGTTATTTTTTAATTTATTTTGGTACTGGAGTCAAACTCACACCTCTTGCTTGCCAGGGACCTCATGCTTGCCAGGCAGGTGCTTATGTAGCTAAGCTAAATTCCTGGTCCTGACTGTGTAATTTAGGCTGGCCTTGGACTCAAAATAATCCTGCCTCAGCCTCCCAAATGCTATAGTTACAGGTATACAAAATGATACCAGGTGGATTATGCTTCTTAGTCAGCTATCATTCCTATTACTCCCTTTTGTTGCTATTTGCTTCATTTTTGCTTTGTTTTGTTCTGTTTTTGAGACAGTCTCACTGTGCAGGCCACATTGACCTCATAATTCTTTTGCCTCAGTCTCTCTAGTGCTGGGTTTATAAGTGTGTACAACCACACCCAATTTTTCCTGATTATTTTCATCCAATTTAATAACCCAATTTATGTTATGTACCTGGTACCTATATGCATTTGACTCATGACTGGCCTAGCAACTTCTTTTTTTAAAAATTTTTTAAATTTTATTGGTACTGGGGATCGAACTCACAACAGGCACTTGCAAGGCAGGTGCTTATGCCCCTGAGCTAAATCCCCAGCCCGACTGGCTTTAAAAAAAAAAAAAAAAAACAGGGTCTCATGCAGTACCTCAGACTAGGTTTGAATTCACTACATAGCCCAAACTGGCCTTGAATTCTTCATAGTTCTGGTGCCTCAGCTTCTCAAGTGCTAGAATTACAAGCATACACTACCACATGCAGCTGTATGAACTTTTGGTTCCCAGAAAATGCTTTGTTCCACTGTGCCTTATAAATTTTATTTCCATTTTTTAAATTTTATTCTTGTAAAACAATGTAGTTCCTTTTGTTTCTGACACTCCCTGCTCAATGTATAGGACCATAATCATCATGTTTAATGTTATTATTTATATCTTTCATCAGATTATAGACTTGGAAGTAATGGCTGTGTGTACTTTGTTCACAACTATTTCCCTGACATCTAGCAGAGTAACTGACATATTTGGTACAAATAAGTATTTGTTAAGTGAATTAACGATACTTATGCTAGTTCAGTCAAAGCCTAGGAAAACTTAAAAGAGGGTGGAGGTGCCATTGGAGATAGTAGAAAGTTTTAAATTCAATCTCCAGGACCATTTAAAGAAAAAAAGAAAGTACCTGCCTGGCAAGCTCAAAGTCATGACTTTGATCCCTGGTACCAAAAAAGACAAAGAAAAAGAAAAAAAGAATTCTACCCAGACTCGGCACGTGATCTGTACCCCCAGTAGATTCCTTCTTGGTTCCTCTTAGTGTTCACCTAAAATAGATACTGACAAGAATGATACTTTAAGAAAATGTTTTTAAAATAAGAATGATACTCATGTTTTATTTTGTTTTTGGCTTAAATCAACACAATTTATTATCTTACAGTTTTGGAGGCCTGAAGTGGAAAATCAATCTCAGTGAGCTAAAATATTGTTTTTTCAACTAAAAGGTTTATTTTTAGTTTATGATTTACTACCTTAAGAGAGTGAGGAGAAACTGAATATGGTGGTGCACACCTGCAACTCTAGCTACTTGTGAGCTCAAGGCAGAAGGATCACAAATTTGAGGACATACTGGGCAATTTAGTGAGAACTTGTCAAAATGAAATGGGAAAAAAGCACGGCTGGGTTTGTAGCTCCTTGGTAGAACACTTGCCTAGCATTTGGGAGGCCGTGGTTCAAACTGTAGTACCACATACATACATACATGTGTACCTAATAATATCAGGGCCATCGTTGCCGATGTGATACTATTGATAAATATTTCAGGGTTTCTTAAAAGAATGGTAAATTAATGATAGGTAGATATATTGATGACTGACTTTGCCTTGAAAGGGAGAATGTCAACATAATCATGTAAGGACTTCATTTTACCTGTACAGATTTTTACTTATACCATATATTTATTTTTAAGTATGAGTGGAATGTCTTTTTTTTAAAGAGGGTAAAACTAAACAAAACAGAGCAAAGCAGATCAAAAAAAAAACTACGTAAGTGACACAGATTTAAAAGCAAGACAGCAGGAGATCAACAGTGCCTACCATAATGTCTCTTATTTTCTTCTAAATAGTCTATATCTTAACACACAATGAATTCATACCCCAAAAAAATAGAATAAAACTGATCAGAACAGAGTAATGAAAATTACAGGCCTTCAAAACCAGACAATAGGAAAATTAACAATGGCTGCCATAATGTTCTCTTCAAAATAGCAGTCCAGATCTTCATATATCTTGAAATTAAATAGCACAAAACAGACTAAAACCTGAGTGGAATGTCTTTTTTTTTTTTTTTTCTTTTTCATTTTTATCGGTACCGGGGATCAAACTCACAACCGCCTGCTTGCAAGGCAGGTGCTTATGTCGCTGAGCTAAATCCCCAGCCCCCTAAGTGGAATGTCTTAGCCAACCTTTTTTTTGAGACAGGGTTTCACTATGCAGTTAAGGCTGGCCTTAAACTCACTTTGTAGCAGGCTGGTCTGGAATTCCCAGTGATCCTCCTGCCTCAGCCTCCCAAATGCTGGGATTATGGGTGTGTTCTATCACACCCAGTCACCCCAGTACTTTGAAATGTTCTATATTTTTCTTCTAATTTGTAATATTTCTCTGCATTTATAATTTTATGAATTTAACTGATGGGTATGAATTTAACTGAAGGGTCTTTCTAGAATTATAAGTCCTCTCCTATCTTAGCAAAACTTTTATTTCATGAAATTTTAAACTATTTCTTCTAATAGTGGTAGTTTTAGCAAAATCCTTTTTATTATTATTGAGCCATAGTAGTTATCCTTCTGTAATGAATATGAATATTTATTTTTATAAATAGAAAATGGTTGAAATATTTATTAGCATAGCATTTTGCTGATGTTCTCAATGTATATGAATGTACATCATAAAAACAATGATTATAAAATCTATTTTGCTCTTTTTTTGTTTCTATAGAATAACAGTATTCAACCTATCAAGCCTCTGATCCAACACAAACAAGAAGTGATTATTTATTTTCCCATCAAGTTTACACCTAACTTTCTGGCATTTCCTTATCATCCTTGGGGAGTGTTACATCGCTATCAAGTACAGGTACGGTGTCTAGAATAATTTGCAAAGACAAAACTCAGTTTCTCTGATACGTTAGTTCATCAAAATTTCGTTAATGTTAAATTTTATTTCTCCCATTTTTTTTTTGTTTGTTTGTTTGCGGGAGTGGGGGAGAAGCAGGGTCTCACTCTTCAGAGTGGTCTCCAACTCATGATGATCTTCCTGCCCCAGTCTTCTGAATGCTGCGATTATGTGTGTGAGTCACCAGCCTGTTTTTTCTCCTGAGCCCCAGTCTGTTTTGTTGAGATAGGGTTTCACTGTGCAGTTCAAGCTGGCTTTGAACTCATTGTGTAGCCCAGGCTGGCCTCAAACTTGTGGCAGTTCTTCTGGCTTAGTCTCTGTAGTGCTGGGATTACAGGTGTGTACCACCATGCCTTGTTTGACCCTCAGTCTTTGGTAACCGCCATATTATCAGTTTAAGTGTTATCACCTGTAACATCTGTCTGTCTCCAATATATCCTTTCCTTATGAATTTTATAAAGTTTTATTAAGTAACCTTTTAGCCTATTCTTTTTTTCTTTTGTGGTAATACTGGGAATCAAGATAGTGTCTGGCTAAATTCCCTGGGAGGAACATAAAAGTTTTAATCCTCCTGCCTCAGCCTCCTAGAATGATGTAACATTATGTCCAGCTCCTCAAACCCCCTACTTTTTGTTGTTTGATTTTTTTTTTTGTACCGGGAATCAAAACTCATGACCTTGTGCTTGCTGGGCAGGCGCTTGTACCACTGAGCTAAATCCCTGGCCCTTTTGTTTGATTTTTAAGACACAGTAGTTCAAGGTGGTCTTTAGCTCACTATGGAGCAAGGCTGGCCTGGAACATGTGACAATCCTCCAGTGTCAGCCTCCTGAGTGCTGGGGTAACAGGCATGCAGCACCCTGCCTGGCAACTCAGCAGTTTCTTAATCTATACAGAAGTAACTTGCTATGTAGTGTTATTCTTAATCCTTGTTTAACCACTCAAGCTTTACATTTTCACTTAAATTTCCTTTTTCCTTCTATAGTCATTGAATATAGAGTTATGCTTTCTCCCAGGTAGAGGGTGGTAGTGGCAACTTCACCTGGACCTCTTCTGATGAAACAGTGGCCACGGTAAGCCCCCGAGGAGAAGTGACTGCAGGTCGAGTTCAGGGGAACAGCACAGTGTGGGCCCGAGATGTACAAAATCCCTATCGGTATGGGGAAATGAAGGTAAGTGACTCCAGGGAAACTTCTTTACTTTGGAATCATTGCTAAGTGTGTAAGTGCTTAAAACTACATATAATCCTATGTTTGAAAATATGTCTGGTCCAATTTTTCTATATAAAAATATTGTTTAAATTTGATCTGAAATAACTTTTTTCTTTTTTCTTTCTTTCTTTTTTTTTTTTTCTTTTTTTTGTACTGGAGATCAAACTCATGACCTTGTGCTTGCCAGGCAGACACTTACGCTGCTGAGCTAAATCTCCAGCTAAATTTGGTCTGAAAGTATATGTTACTTAAATGTTTCTGAACCTGGGTTAAATTCTGCTTCATTTAATAAGCATTTACTAAGCAGGTTATGGTGGTGCATGCCTACAATCCCAGTACTTGGTAGGCTGAGACAGGCTATGAGGTCAAGGTTAGCCTGGGCTACATACATAGTAAGGTCAAGACCAGCCTGAACTACATAGTGAGACCTTATCTCAAAAAAAATCAAAATAAAATAAATAACAAAAAGTAACCACTCATTTAACATCAGTGTCTATTTTCTCCTCTCTAAAATGAGGATAATGTTCACATCAAGTTTAATCTCATAATAACCTGTCAGAATAAAATAAGATAAACCAAACCAGATTATAATGTTTAACATGGTGCATAGCATATATTCAATACTTAATGGTAGCTCTTTTTCTTATAATTACTATATATAATTTTGGTGTGTTTGTCTCTTTGAGACAGTTTTACTATACAGTTGAGGCTGGCCTTGAAACTCACTTTGTAGCCCAGGCTGGCCTTGAACTCTCAGACTTTCCTGCCTCAGCCTCAAATGCTGGGATTTCAGGCATGTGCTACCACAGCTAGCAGTATGAAGTGTTTTAAAGGAGTATTTGACTGATAGATGCTTCAGTCAGAAAAGCGCTACTTGTTTATAAAGGAAGAATCTTTGTGGACAGCACCACTAGTGTTAGAGCCTGTCATGAAAGGTGAGAACTTGAATAAAACTCTGGAAGAAGGAAGCAAACCAATGCCTAGGGCCCAAATCCAGACTGCTGCCGTCGTGGTAAAGGACATTTCATCGGCTCCCCACTTTGCTGCCTGTAGCTGCTTTCAGGTCTCGGCACTATAGCCGCAGCAACCTTGCAGCCTGTGTGCGTGTGTTTACTCTCTGGCCTCTATAGAAAGAATTCGCCAACCCCTATTCTACACAGTAGAGAGCATCACTGGTTTTTATATTAGCCAAATATGGTAAAGCCTATGTTCAGAAAGATACCTCACAGTTTTTATAAGCAGGCAAGAATAATTATAATTTTAAGAAAACCAAGATAGCAACTGGTGCTACAGACTAGTAGGAGAGTCTAGAGTGAACTAAAAGGGGTAAGTGAAGGTGAGAAGAATTAAGGCTGAGGTGTAGCTCAGTGACAGAATGCTTGCCTAGCATACTGATTTTAGGTTCAATCCCCAACACTGCAAAGAGCAACAAAACAAAATCCCAGTTAAGCCCAAACTAGTGAAATGGTATTGAGAATAAACAGAAGTAGACAAAATGAGGGGTTTGTTTTATAGTTAGACTTAATCAGATTTGATGCCCCATTGAATGAGAGAGAGTGAAGGATTTAAAGCCAGAGAGTGTGAGGTTTCTAGTTTCAGCTGCAGTATAGAGAAAAAATACAAGAAGGCACAGTAGTATACATCTAGAATCCCTGCATTCCGGAAGACGGAGACAGGAGGATCAAAAGTTTGAGCCCAGCCTGGGTAACTTAGTGACTTAGTGAGACCCTGCCTCAGAATAATAAAAAGGGATGGGATATAGCTCATTGTGAAGATAAAGGCCCCGGGTTCAGTCCCCAGTATGGGGATGGGAATGCAACACAGTGATCCTGGGTTCAGTCTCCCACACTGAAAAAAAAGAGTTGCAAAAATGATGAATTCAGCTTTAGATATGTTTAGGGTGGTTATGGAGTATCTAGGTAGATGTTTATGGCCAGGTGTGGTGGCACATGCCTATAATCTCAGCATTTGGGAGGCTGAGGCAGGGGGATCACTACAAGTTCAAGGCCAGTTTAGGCTGCACAGTAAGACCCTGTCTCAAAGTGGGGGGAGAGAGGAGAGGAGAGGAGAGGAGAGGAGAGGAGAGGAGAGGAGAGGAGAGGAGGGGACAGAGAGAAAAAGAGATTGATTACATTAAGGGCGATGAATTATCAGTGTATAGTTGGTAAATGAAATTTTAGAACCATAAGATTTCCCAGGAAGATCATAGAGGGTCAGAAGGGAAGATAGATTCTGTGTAACGTGTCATTTTAAGGGACAAAGATAGACCCAAAAACTAGCAGAAGAAACAAAGTGACAAAAACAACAAAATAAAATATATTTAAAAAGTGAATGAGGGGCCAGAGATTTAGCTCAGTGGTGTAAATGCCTGCCTGGTGAAGGTGAGGTCCTGAGTTTGATCCCTGGTAGCACCAAAAAAAAAAAAAGTGGATGGGATTAGATTTGTGGCCCAGTTACAGGGTACATACTTAGTATGAACAGTGCCCTGAGTTCAGTCTCTGGCATTCCCCCAATGAAAAGGAGAGTGCTCCAAATACACTAGTCTTTGTAGGTCACATACAATCTAACATAATCTTTTTGTTGTGGTTGCAGTTGTTAATTTTATAGTTCTTTTAACAATGTGAGCCAGAAGCCGGGTGTAGTGGCTCATGCCTGTAATCCCAGCACTCTGGAGGTTGAGGCAGGAGGCTCGTTGCAAGTTCGAGACCAGCCTGGGCTACAAAGTAAGCTCAAGGCCAGCCTGAACTGCATACCAAGACCCTGTCTCAAAAAAGAAAAAAAAAAACAACAACGATGTGAGCCAGGTGTGTAGTGCATACCTGTAATCCCAGCACTCAGGAAGCTGAGGCAGGAGGATTGTTGTAAGTTCAAGACCAGCCCAGGCTACAAAGTGAGCTCAAGGCCACCCTGAACCCTGTCTCAAAAACAAAACAAAATGTGAAAGGGGATATAGTTTCATGGTAGTGTGTTTGCCTTATGTGGGCAAAGCCCTGGGTTCAAACCCTGGCACCAACAAAAAAGAACAAAAAACATTCTTGACTTGTCTGTATAATTACAGACAGGTCACGTACTGGCAATCGTTTGCCAGACCCCTGCTGTATGATATCAGACGCCTTAAAGAATTAAAGGATGAAAATAGAGACATATTTGGCACCTATCATATGTGTTTATGTGTGTAGGGAAAATAGTAGGCAGTCATTCCTCAGGGTACATAGGGAATTGGCTCCCAGACCCCCTCAGATGCAAAAGTCTGTAGATATTCAAGTCCCTTACATAAAATGGCACAGTAGTTGCATATAGCCTATGCAATCATTCCACATAATTTGAATTATTTCTAGATTCATTATACCTACTGCAGTGTCAATACTGTGGGGATATTTGTCATGCTGTACTGTCTGGGCAATAATGACAGTGGAGAAGGTCTACATGTTCAGCACAGGTGCTTTTTTTTTTTTTTTTTGGATATTTTCAAACATCTGCATCCATCAATATGGAAGACCAATCAACTGTATATAATATGAATGACACGTGTTTTATGAAACACATACATATACATATATATTATACATGTTCACATGTGGGCATTTAAATGTTTAAGAGATCATTTCTTCTAATATTTCTCTAAAAGACCAATTGTTTATCCCCCAGGTGTATGTCCTGAAGCTGAACAAAATGGAACTGCTACCCTTCCATGCTGATGTGGAGATTGGCCAGACCATAGAAATCCCCATCGCAATGTATCATGTTAATGAGACTAAGCAGGCTATGGCATTCACAGACTGCTCTCATTTACCTGTGGATCTCCACATGGATAAGCAAGGAGTCTTCATTCTCTTTGAAGGAGGTAAGACTAGTAAATAAGTGAAGGGCTTGGGATGTGGCTCATCCTTGAGTTTGAAGGCCTTGGGTTCAAACACCCATGCCACAAGAAGATGAAGATGAAGATGAAGCAGAGGAGGAGAAGCAAGAGGAGGAAGGGGAAGAAAAAGACTACTTTTTATTTTCTTTTTGTCTGTGAATGAAGGGATGAACTATCAATTTAGAAACTACTAAATATAATCTAAATTCACACAGTTACTTTCTCATATGTCTTGGTCACCTTTCTCTCATTGCTATGACAAAATACTTGACACCTAAAATGAAGGAAGGAAAGGTTTATTTAGCTCACAGTTTGTGGAGGTTTCATTCCATAGTCAGCTGGCCCAAAGGCAGAGTGGCATGGCACTGGGGCAGTATGGAAGAACATATCAAACAAGAAGGTCAGAAGCAGACAAAGAGCAAGCTTCTTTTCCTCCTTTATGTTGTAAGTAGGCTACATCCTTTAGGTGAATGTAGCACTCATACCATCCCTGTGCCCTCCTCTTGTACAGGCTGAGGATGTTCACGAAATAAGGGCCCTGACTCCCTGTTGAATCACTTAAACTTGTTAGCTTCTCAAATTGACACAATGGACACTATTCTTCAGAAGTAACAGCATGTCCTCTATACCCCGGGATGGAGAGCTGCTGAGTTAGTTAAGCTTCTGGACTTCTCAAGTTGACACAATATGTCCACCATAACATTATAATGATTCTATTTATGTTGTCAATTTCCTTGAAGAAAGTATTGTTCTACTTAATTTACAAGTGCAGAAAGAAAGACACAGAAACTGAATAATGTTATGGGTGAATGATACTGGGATTTTGCTCCTACTAACACATTTCCATACGCAAGTTCTTTTCTCCTTTTTTTCCTTTTTTCCTGCACTGGGAATTGAACCCAGGGTATTGTGCTTGTTACAGAAGCATTCTAGACTAAGGTACATCCTTAGTACTTTAAAAAGCTTTTTAAATTTTCAGACATCATCTTGCTAAATTGCATAGGCTCTCCTCAAACTCATGAACCAGAACACCCAGGATTATGGGCATGCACCGTCACATCTACTTGCTTTAATATATACCATTTTTCTAAGAGAATAATGCCATTTAATGTCCATATGTATATATCATTTATTTTTTAAAATAGAAATGTCTTTTTCTAATGAAAAAATATTAATAACCTCTTCATAAAGGTCAACATCCTAAGCATCTGTAGTCCCAAAACTCTAGGAGACTGAGGCAGGAAGATTGCAAGTTTAAGTCCAGCCTGGGTAGCTCAGCATGACTGGATCTTGAAATAAAAAGTTTAAAAAATGGCTGGGGATGTAGCTCAGTGCAGAGGCCCTACCTTCAATACCAGTACTAAAAAATATATAAAAAATAAATATTTTATTTATGTAACTTAACTTCCTTGAGATCTGACCACCTACTTCCTTACTGAAGTCATGTTTTTTGTTTCAAAGGTATTCAAAGACCTGGACCAATGCACTGCTCCAGTATACACATAGCAGCCAGATCGCTAGGCCACACTCTGGTCACGGTGAGAGTGAGTGAACATGAGGAGCACTTGCACAGCAGTGCCACCTTTGCTGCTTATGAGACCCTGAAGGTAGGATCTTCCGTAGCACAGCACTGTGTTTTCTTTGCATGGATCCAGCTATGTGCACCGAGCAGCTACCTGGCTATCAATGATCTCTGCTCAAGATGGGTGGTAATTTTGAGTCTTCCTTCCTTTAGTATTTAGATGCTGTGGGTCAAGCCCATGGTATTATGCATGCAAAGCAAGCACTCTACCACTAAACTGCATATGTAGATGTACTATTTTGTTATTTTGTTGTTGTTCTGGTTTTGGGGTGTGTGTGTTTTGGATTTTGTTTTTATTTGTTTATTGTTGTTGTTTGTTATGTTGTTTTGCTTGAGACAGAGTCTTGCTGAGTAGTTCAAACTGACCTTGAACTTACTATGTGGCCCAGACTGGCCTGGAACTCATGGTGACCTTCTGCCTTAGCCTCCTGAGTGCACCACCACATTCAGCTACTATTTTGTTTTTAGACCTAAAGTCTGTTGTAAAATTGAGCTTCAAGAAGCTCTTATGCTTCTACTTTGTGCTTCCTGAGTTAAGATATTCAGGAATATCTTCAGTATATATCACTAAATTTTAATTATTTCTCCCTTTCTTCTTCTTTTCCTCCTTCCTTCTCTTCCTTCTCCTCTCTTCTTGCTCCTGCCTCCTGTTCTTTTTCCTCTTCCTCCCTTTTTTCTTTGGCTTCTTATTCTTGTGGCACTTGGGTTTGAACCTTAAGCCTTCTCTTATTTGTTTTTATTTTGAGAGAGGGTCTCACTAAGTCACTGCGTTGCCCAGCATGGGCTCAAACTTGTGATCCTCCTTCCTCAGCCTCCCAGATTGCTGAAATTACAGATGTGTGCCACCACATCCAGCTCTCTCTTTTTTCTGAGATATAAAATATATCTCAGTAATATATAAAGTACTCTAATTTTAACTGCTGTTTTATACCTATGTGTATATCTCGACAACAATGAAGACATTTAATATTAGCACATGTCCTTTTAAAGAACACTAAAAGGTGACTTTTCTGTCCTACAAGAGGAAGTCAGTTGTCTTTTATCCTGGGTACTTAGGGCTCTTCAATAGAGTCGCCATTAGTTTTAGCCCTAAGCATTGGTCCATTATGTTATAATGAAGACAGTACAAGTGGTTCAGAATAAAAGGAGACAGAATTTGGCATGTTTTCTACATATTTGATTCAATCAGGTGCTAAAATGGATGTTTAAAAAATAAATAAAATAAGATAAAATAAAAATTGATGTTTGCAAGTTCTCACATTAGATACTGACAAATCCAGACTCAGTGCCTCTTGAAACAAGGAATAAATTAACAATAATGAAATAATCAAGACAAATTATTAATTTTTTAAGTTTTGAGGTATAGTTTATTAGGAAAAAGTAAAAATAAGAAATAATGCTGGGACTGGGGATACAGCTCAGTGGCACAGCGCCTGCCTGGCAAGATGAGGTCCTAAGTTCAATTCCCAGTACCAAAAGAAAAAAAAAAGCAAGCAAGAAAGCTGGGTGTGGTCATATGGCTCTAATCCTAGAACTTGGGAGGCTGAGGCAGGAGATTTGCTTCAAATTTGAGGCCAGTCTGGGCTACATAAGCGAGTATAAGGCCAGCCTTCACTGTGAGACCCTATCTCGAAAATAACCACCAAATAAAGTGAAACTGCCTGGCATGGCTCATTGTAGTACCATTAGGTCCTTCCTTCTTTTCCTCTTTCCTTCTTTCCTTCCTTCATTTCTTCCTTCATTCCTTCGTTCCTTTCTTCCTTCCTTTTTTATTTATTTTTTACTGAAGCTTGAGCTCAGGCCTTCCTACTGAACTATATCCCCAGACCTTTTTTTTATTTTGAGACAAGGTCTCGCTAAATTGCCCACCTTGGTCTCAAATGTACCACACTCCTGGCTTTGGCTTCCAGAGTGTTGGGATTCCAGGCATGCACCCCTACACTGCTACATTTTTTCTTGCTTTTATCCTTAGTTTTATTTCGTGCTTACTGCATATCCACATTAGATCTCCCTTGAATGTAAAACATACTTAAAGGAAAGAATGATTTCCTTTTTCTATCTAATAATTAGCCATGCATCTCTCCCTTTATCTGCTGTTAAAAACATGTAAAATTATATGGTTTTGGAGGCAGAGGTATAGCTCAGAGGTAGAGCACTTACCTGGCATGCTCAAGGCCCTAGGTTTGATCATCAGCACCACAAGATCCAAATTTTAAAAAAGGAAAATATTGGGCTACACAACTAGAAAAAAGGAATAACCTCTATCAGGAGGCCCTCCATGAAATCTTTGCAAGGTTCATTTTTTCTATTTATTTCTTCTGTAAAAGGCCTGTATGGCACTCTGCCTTGTGTCTTGTTTTAGCATTTGTACTCTTTTGTATGTGTGTGTGATACTGGGGTGTTTTTTTTGAAACAAGGTCTCCCTGGCCTTGAATTCACTCAGTAGCCTAGGCTAGCCTTGAACTTGAGGTGATCCAACTGCCTCCACCTCCTGAGTGCTAGAATTACAAGTGTGTACCACAACATCCAGTTTATTTACTTTTTAAAAAAATTTTTGAGATAAGTTCTCACTGAATTGTCCAAACTGGCCTACAATTTATGAACTCCTGCGTAACTGAGTAGCTGGGATTACAGACATATATTTCCATGCCTGGTTTATGCAGTTATTTAAAAAATACCTTTTAGTGTAGAGCATTGAACTAAACCCTGCTGAGGAGAAAAATATAAAAAATAAGGTAGCCAGGCATAGCTGGGAGTAGTGGCACATACTGTAATCCCAGCACTAAGGAGGCTGAGGTAAGAGAATCTTCAAATGCAAAGCCAGCAGGGAGCCAGGGTTATAGCTCAGCAGCACAGCCTGGCAACTCAGAAGTCATGCGTTTGATCCCTGGTAACACAAACAAAAAACAAAACAAAGCCAGCCTGGATATTTACCAAGACCCTCCTTCAAAATAAAAAGTAAAAGGAGCTGGAAGAATAGCTCAGGGATGGAGTGTTTATATAGCCTGCGAGAGCCCCTGTGTTCAATTCCCAGTAACACACATAAACAGTAAACAATATACTCTCTCCCCCTAAAGAGTTAAGTTACATCTGTAACCCCACTATTTTGGTTTTTTGTTGTCTTGTTTTTTGAGTGTGTGTGTGTTGTTTTATTATAATGAGAGCACAGTAGTATATATTATAATACATAGCAGAGTAGATAGTGGAGGATACAGAAGTGGTTATGGTTTGAAAAGACTAGACCAATTTAACAGATTAGGTAATACATCAGCTAGACCTGAATGAATGATCAATAAGGTCTATTTAGTATAAGCTTGAGAAGTATTTCAACAGAGGGTCATCACATACATGTCTCTTAATTTGGGAAAGTCTACCAACATTTCAGTATATTCAGGTAACTAGTTTTTCACTAGGCATGCTGTTATCAGCCTATAATCCCAGAATTCCAGAGGCTGAGGCAGGAGAATCACCATGAGTTCTAGATCAGCATAAAGTATATAGTGAAGCCTTGTCTCAAAAAAACTAAACACAAGCTAAAACTAATTTTTCATCTTAAAAGCCACTGAACCAGGCATTGTCTGTATACATGTAGTCCTGACCTACTCTGTAGGTTGAAGCAGGGGGATCCCAAGTCTAGCAGTCCAAGGCCAGCATGGGCAGCAGAATGACACCCTCACTCAAGAAGAAAGGAACATAAGGCAAACCACTGTTGAACTCTCTTAACAGTCAGGGATTCATTTCTTTAAATGTCATCAGGCTGTAAATCCTGTGGAAGTGGCGTTGGTGTCATGGCATTCCATGAAGGAAATGGTGTTTGAAGGAGGTCCGCGTCCGTGGATCTTGGAACCCTCCCGATTTTTTCTGGAGCTGAGCACAGAGAAGACAGAGAAGATTGAAATAACAGAAGTCCGGCTGCCAGCTAAGAGGAAACAGAACCAGTACATATACCAAGTCCTGTGCCTGGATTTAGGGGAACAAGTAGGAAAATTGTCTTTTTCTAACCTCTTCCTCTTCCTCTTCCTCCTCCTCTTCTTCCTGCTCTTTCTCCCCCTCCTCCTCTTCCTCCTTCTTTTTTGTCTTTTGAGATGTTCTCCCTATGCAGTTCAGGCTGGTTGTGAGCTCACTTTACAGTGCAGACTAGTCTTAAACTTGCAATAATCCTCCTGCCTCAGCCTTAACATTTCTTTTAGTAGAGTAACTCTCCAAGTCTTTTGTACTTTTAGCCACTCTTTTCCAGATTCCAGTGGATTAGTTTATGAATTATATAGAAAAACTGTAAGTATTGAATAGAGCATTTAAAAAATATTACTGTTCTATACCTAGTGTATGCCTAGTGTGTATGCCTATGTATGCCTAATGTACCTAGTGGTGCCAGGCATGGTGGCACACACCTGTAATCTCAGCACTTGGGAGGCTGAGGCAGGAAAATTGCTGTGAGTTTGAGGCCACCCTTCGCTACATAGTGAGTTCAAGTCCAGCCAGAACTGCACAGTGTGGCCCTATCTCAAAGAAAAAACAAAAACAAAAAATAAACATACCCAGTGGTTTCTTTTCAGTTTGTTCATCTGAGAATTTTAACAGCTCACTAAGCAGTTCTAGATTACTTTGTAGTAGTGAGTTTATTTCACATTATATTCAGTCATTTTATCACTATCATTTCCTTGTCTACACTAGAGGATATTTGGTTTCCTATTTTCAAAGAATGCTAAAAAAAATAATTTACAGTGTGTTCTATGGTTAGCAATTTTGAAGAATCAGATCTGCACTGATAATAGGACTAAATATTTTATCCTATATCAGTTGAATTAGCTTTCCTTTTAAAGGTAGTTCCTCTAGTTTGCAATATGAACTAGTAAGAATGAACTGGGTAATGCATCCCTGTAATGTCAGCATTTGAGAGGCTGAGGCAGAAGATCACCATAACTTGGAACCAGCCTGGGCTACATAGTGAATTCAAGGCCATAGTGAACTACGTAGCAAGACCCTGCCTTAAAAATGTTCAAAGGGATTTTCTACAGTGCGGTTTAAATAATTCTGACACGCTGATATTGGCATGACTGACAAAAGATGTCTCTATCAACAGTTTCCTCTTGCTCTGGTCTTTCATTAAAGGTTCTTACCTTCCGAATTGGAAATCACCCGAGTGTTCTGAACCCAAGTCCAGCTGTGGAAACTGTGCAGGTGCATTTCGTGTGTGCCCATCCTGCCAGTTTGTCAGTAACGCCAGTGTACACAGTGCCAGCTGGTGCCCAGCCATGTCCTCTGTCGCAGCATGGCACGCAAATGGTAGGTACTGAGTAGATTGCAAATTAGCTTGGCATTGTTGTCTTAATGCCTTAGGGATCAGAGATCTGAGATACAGCTCTTGTCTCATTAAAGTTTAAGGGGACAATTTCGTTTTTACCTATTCTCTGATAGTGTCTGCCTAAGAACTGGCCGTACTTAATGACATGACCTTGCTTACTGTACTAAAATGACGTTGTGATTTTGGCAATAGACAACTGAGATTTCTAAGTAGCTTCCAAATAGTTTTGCCAATGCCCTTTCTTACTAAATCTTTTCTTTTTGTATTTTATTTTTTTACTTTTTTGGTAACAGGGATCCAACTTTTGATCTCACACTTACCAGGCAGGCACTTATGCCACTGAGCTAAATCCCCAGCCAATCTTTTTTTGAGAGAGAGGATAGTCCAGGTCAGCCCTGAGCTCTCTGCACCCAGGCTGCCTTCAAATTCTTGATCCTCCTGCCTCAGTCTCCCAAATGCTATGATTACAGGTGTGCCCCACAATACCTAGCTCCTACTAAATCTCTTATTAGCATTATTAATAAGTAATAAAATTTATCTCTACTTTAAACCTACTGTGAAGAACAATAATAAGCCATAACACAGCTATTAAATAACAGGGATTGAGGAATAAGCTTGAGGGAACAGAAGGTATTCTTCACCCAGTGCAGAATCCAACAGTAAAATTTTCCCATTTTACAGATGAGTAAATTGAGGCTCTTAGAAGCTGAGTAATTTTCCCAAAGTCATTAGCTAGATAATAGTACACTCTGTGCTGTCTCACCCCAAAGCATGATAACTTTGTGCTATATTGCTGCCTCTCCTTGTGAAAGAATAGAATAAGATATTATAGGTTAGGAACACGTCTTTTTTTTTCAGAATCAAATTCTACATTAAATGTTATTGCTCAAAGTTTATGAATGATTTACTTTTTGTTGTTTTGTTGTTTTGAGACAGGGTCTTGCTGTGTATTTAAGCTGGTCTTGAACTCTCTACAGTCAAATTCAGCATCTTCCTGCCTCAACTGCCCACTGCTAAAATTACAAGTATACACCAGCAGACCAGGCTATGAATAATTCCCATTTTTAAAATGCACCCATGAGCTGGGCATAGCTCATGTAATTACATGGTGCACACATGTAATTCCAGCATTTGAGAGGCTGAGGCAGGAATGTTGCCTTGAGTTTGAGGCCAGCCTGATATACATAGTAAGTTCAAGGTCATCCTGAACAATATAGTGAGACCCTTTCTCAGAAAAATAGAATTTAAAAATTAAAAAAAAAAAATAAAAACCAAACTGGGTGTGGTGACTCACTCCTGTAATCCCAGCACCCAGAAGGCTAAAACAGGAGGATCATTGCAAATTCGAGACCAGCTAGGCTACAAAGTGAGCCCAAGGACAGTTTAAATTGCATAGTGAAACCCTGTCTCAAAAAGACAGTAAATAAATAAATAAATTAAAAACCGTTCATGAGCTGAGGGTGTAACTCCATGGTGGTGGGCTCAAGGCCCTGGGTTTGATCTCTAGCATCACAAAAACAAGAAAATAAAGAGTGAAAAGCACTTAATGGAAAAGAAAAAAAGTTCTATAATACAGTCCTATTATCATTCATCATTTTATAATTTGAATTCTATAATTCAAATTTATAGAAAAGTTGTAAAGAAAAATACAACTTTCTCCCCTTGAGCCATTTGGGAGTTCAAGACATAATTCTCTATCACCTTAGTCACATACTTTAGCATACATTTTCTTTTTTCTTGATACATAATTTATATATTATAAAGTCCACCTTTTAAAGTGTCTAAGTCAGAGTTACACTACCATCATATTAACTCTATAGATTGTTTTACTTTTCTGAGAGAGAGACTTCATTCTCATTGGCCGTTACTCTCCATTTCCTCCTCCCTGCTGCTGGCAGCTTTTAATCTACTTTCTGTTGTTTGCTTTTATTAAATTTTTATTTTCATTAGTACATGTTTGTTTTGTTTTTTGAGGCAGGGTCTTGTTGTGTAGTCCAGGCTGACCATGAACACTCTGTGTGGCCCAGGCTGGCCTCGAATCCATGATCCTCTTGTCACAGCCTCCCAAGAGCTAGGATTACAAAATGTGCCAGCAAGCCCAGCCCACTAACATAAAGTCTCTCTCTATGGATTATCCTAGTCAAATATTTTATATAAATCCCACAATACATGTCCTTTGTACCTAGGCTCTTTCATTTGGCATGTTTTCAGGATTCGTCCATCTTATAACATGTATCAATTTTGTATTCTTTTGTATGCTTGAATAATATTTATTGTATACTGCATTTGGGGTTTTTTGTTTTTTTTTTTCTGTACATGGTTCTATGGGGGTTTTTTTGCATTTGTTTTATCTCTTCATCTGTAGTTGATAAATATGTGCTTTTCATTAATAATGCTTTTCCATGAAAAAATTTTTTGAGACAGTGTCTCATTATGTAGCCCAGACTGGTCTTGAACATGTAGTGATCCTCCTACATCAGCCTCTCGAGTGCTGGGATTATTCATATGATGGCTCCATGAACATTTATTTTTTTTAATTTTTATTTTGAAAGTATACAACAGAACAAGTCAGAATAAAGCCAACTAAGATCGTACAGTGAAATTGGTACAGAACTTCACAGCAGATTACCGTGATAACAGTAATAGGCATCACAGTATATTTTGTTATCTTTATAATAGTTGTTCTTTCAATCCCGTATATCAAAATGAGATGAAATATAGAACACTACAGAACTTATCAAAACAGAATATTGAATAGAACAGTACCATTAATCAGGAAAAAGCAAAACAGTAATAAAAATATTTGCTTTCAAAGAAATGGTAGAAGGAAATCCCCCTTATTTGCTATGGTCAACCTCCCAGGAGATGCTCAGATTTCTGGTTCCCATTTGCTATCCATGAACATTTATATACAAGTTTTGTATGAATGTGTCCTAATTTCTCAAGTAAATAATGGAATTGCTGGATCCTATACTGTTTGTTAATCTTGTCTTGATTCCAGCCTTCTGCAAAGATAAAGTAGTATGTCATTATGATTTTTATTTGCATTTCCCAATGATTAATAATATGGATCTTTAATGTGCATATCAGCCATTTGTGTATCTTGTTTAGATAAATATCTATTCAGATCTTTGGCCAGTCTCTTATTTATTTATTTATTTATATTTTTGTCCAATTTCTTAATTTGTTGGGGACCAAAAATTCATAATGGCTAATTCTGCATACTTCCCTATGGGATAAAATGGAGGTTTGGGATCATGGGTACCACCCACCTGAGATTTCCCATTGACTCTTCTAAGCATAAGATCATCTATGCCTTCTTGAGTCATCTCAGGATTATACTCCAGGACAAGATCCTTCTAAGCATAAGATCACCTATACCTTCTTTGTCTTTTTGAGACAGGGTCTTGCTATGCAGTTTAGACTGGCCTTGAGCTCACTTTGTAGCCCAGGCTGGTCTTGAACTCCTACCTCAGCCTCCTGAGTGCTGGGATTACAGGCGTGAGCCACCATGCCCAGATCAATCTATACCTTCTTGAGTCATTTTAGGATTGTACTCCAGGAAAAGGTACTTCTAAGCATAAGATCATCTACACCCTCTTGCGTTATCCCAGGATTATACTCCAGGACAAGATACTTCTAAGCATAAGATCATCTTTGCCTTCTTGAGTCATTTTAGGATTGTACTCCAGGACAAGATTCTTCTGAGCATAAGGTCATCTACACTCTCTTGAGTCATCCTAGGATTATACTCCAAGATAAGATTCTTCTAAGATACCCTCTTGAATCTGAGTCTTCTGATGAATTGTAATCCCTTGCTAGCCCCACCTATCACTGTATACACCTAATAAATAGTGGCTGCCTGGGAGTGGAGATGAACCCATTCGGAGATTCTGACTTCCCAGCCATTGATGCATCACTATACTGGTCTCTGTTTTTTATTTTTCTTGCTGTACTCTTAAGACAGACTATCGGGACTCTTGGCCGGGCTCCCTATGTTTGGTGCCCAATGTGACCAGAATGCATGATCTTCAAGCCATAACAACCACTATGAAGGTGATGTCAATACCAGACCTTGCCTGACCAAATTAAAAGGTAAGTGGAACTTTTTACTAATTAGGTAGCTCAGATGCAAATAGCAAATAGGAATCTGTTCTAGGAGTCTGTTCATCAAAGCTATTTCTGGGGTAGTCATATTCTTTATCTGCAGAAGAGAAAGAATTTAGTTGATTGATTATAAAGCTGTTAAGTGATGTACACATCAAAGCTCCATCAAAATACATTTTTAGATTACTCCACGAGATAGCTAAATTTTATCCTTCCTTTTCCGAAAGGGGTACAATTGAAATGAGAGTTTGAAATAAAATAGGTGAGAGTTTTTTTATGTAGTTACAATCCAAAATTTAAAAGTCTACCCCCAAAGTGATAGCTACATAAGACCTGGTGAAAATGGCTCTCTCATCATTGCAACATAACTTAGGAAAAAAAAAAAAAAAACCAGACCAACTGCTGGTTACCATTACAATGCACTCTACCTGTGCTGACAAAGTGGTTATAAATCAGGCAAATAAAATGGAACAGATCCCTGATATAAGCATAATGAAAAAGCCAGATCATCATGATAACGTGATTCCTGTTGGACTGCTGGAGAAAAATGAAACATGTTTTTAAAATAGAGAAAATCAAATATATTCATGCATGATATTCATAATAAAATCCAGAACTTTTTCAATTTACTCATACTCTCAGCTTCGTTCTCTGCACCCCATTTGGGAAATAATACTTCTGCTCCTGTGCTTCATACAGTACCCATTTTCCCTCCCCCATAAGAAGCTAAAGTATAGTACATGGAACTATTCCACAGGTATTATGCTTGCCAATCACAGAAGAGGCAGATCTAGAGCACCCAGCTTATAAGCCCACTACACACAAAGCTTTTAACATTTTACTCTTGAAAAAATTGAGGCAGAGTGTGCTTGATAATGGAGTCCAGGGTCCATACACTCTTGGTTGCTTAGATAAACTAATTCAAGGCTTCCAAATGGTGCCAGGTGATGTAACCCATCTCACACACACATGTCTATCATCGGCACAATTCCCACATTTTGTAGAATCACATCTACAAACACTTATTTCTGAACAAGCTCAGAATAATCAAGATACTAAGGATGAAAACTTACAAGCTATTACTTAGGAAATATTATCTGGCATGGACAGATATGCTGATTTAAAGGCTGAAGCACACACACCATCCCTTCTTTTCACATAGTACGTAAGAACTACTATGCCAAGTGTGGATTTCTGCCTCAGAAGATGGTACACCCAATACTAGCAGATTTACCCAGATACTCCAGGGTCACACAGAAAGTTACACTCAATTTGTAGGTAGATTGCAAGAGGTTGTAAATAGACAGATTTCTTATGGCAGTGCAGCCTAAATACTCTTTTGTCAGCATATGAGAACATTAATGCGGAATGTAAATGAGCCTCAGCCTCAGTGCTTCATACTAATTACTTACCTACTTACATACAAGCATGCCAAAATATTGGATCTACCACTCACATTTCTGCTCTCACGGCACAGGCTATATCCCAGCATCTTGCCCATAAAGCTGATACAGTCAAATGTTTTAACTGCAGTAATCAAGAACATACTCACCAACACTGCCCAGATCCTATGAAGGTACCAACTCCCTCAACTACGCAGGCTTTTACTAAACCAAGCTCCAGTTTACCCCATACTCCATGTCTAGGTGGCATTAAAGGTTTTCACTGGGCAAAAGACTATATATAGGTCTAGATTTCCTAAGGATGACACACCCTTGCTTCAGGAAAATAGAGAATTGGCCCTTCCCCAGGACCAGACATAAACACAGGGGACAGTATCAAACAGTGTCCTGCTATCCCAGGCACAGTTGAACCAGCTATATCTGGTCCAAACCAAAAAAAAGCATCAGTTCCTCTGCCAGAATGAGGGCAAGACATGACATTAACTCCCTCCTGCAAGGAACTACCCAGAGTGCAAGGTTAGATTTACCAGGAGCTTCCTGCGTTCATTTATTGGTGGAGATAAACCAATTTTAATCCCCATTGGAATCTATGGGCCACCACCAGAAGGGAATATAGGATTAATTACTGGAAAATCAAGTTTAATCCCTAAAGGAGTTACTATAATTCCTACTATAATAAGTAGTGATTTTCATCAAGAAATAACAGTTGCATTGTCTTCCACTGATATTTGGGAGATTGAACCTGGTGATCTAATTGCTCAGATTATACTCTTTCCTACAACTGATTTTTCTGGATACTACCTGCCTCTGTATGTCCCCAGAGGTGATAGATCTTTTTACAGGCTAGTATTTTGGAACTTTTGATTCAGAGTCATTTATGAGAAATTAAACCCTAAAAGATAAAATTGAAACATTTTCATTTCCTTTCACTCTTTCAAAATGTTAAAAGCAGCCATTCATATTCTTTGACTATTGGTTTGATTTTCTGTTTGACAATGCAGCTGAAGTCAATCATAATCTCTGTTTCTAGAGGCATGTTTTGCTAAGGATTATAGATTCATCCTGGGAAGATTCTCAATTTTATTTGTCTTTTTTCACCTGAATGGTTAGGATTTGGTTCCTGTACTATACTTGGAGTCACTCTTCTGTCACTTCTCCACTGTCCTGGCCTTGAGAAATAACAGTATTTAATCCTAGGAAATTCTCTCACCAATGGACAAATTGCCAGAATGGTAGATTTTCCCTTCTTTGGTCTCTTTCAGAGACAAATGGATCTTCATTTATCTCTGGGTAATATTAAAAAAGCAGGTCTAGATATAATCCTGGAAGCTCTTGTAAATAAATGTATAGGTTTTAATCTAATGGATCTGTCTCCAGGCAGACCTGGAGATTAACTCCTATCCTCAATAATGATGCTGACTGGTTTTTATAGCACAAGGCAGGCTGATTGATTTCTGTAACATGGATAGGTTCATTGATAGAACAAAACACTCCTAGGGAAACTTGCAAATTTAATAGCAGTTTTAAATAGAAGCAGGCATTTGGAAACAAGCACAGCCTCAGTCCCCAGGGGACTGCCTCTCCTCATGGTTTCTCTCCAGAATATCTTGTAAACTGTCCACTCTCCGGAGATAATCTCTTTATATACACAAACCTGGCCTGCTAATCTCCTAGATAGTTAAAATTACCATTAACAGTCTGTTCCATTAGCAGAAACCGTTACATGTGGCTATAAAAACAGCAGTTTTTGGCCCCCAAATGTAGCTGTAAAAAAAAAAAAAAACCAGCAGTTTTTGCCATCAGATATGACTACCCTATAAATATGGCTATCAAAACAATAGTGAGTAACCTGTATAGCTGGAAATTCCAGTCAGACAAACCATCATCTTAGAGCTCCACATTAAAAGATTTAATTCCTTCTAACTCTTATTACAAGATATTTTGGTAATTGACCTATAAAATGTCCTAATTATAGTTACAAATATGAAAACTATAAGAGTCATCATAACTCAAAATGGCCAAATATATTTGAGTTCATGCTGATTTTATGAACTGTCTTGTATATATTTGCTTTGTCTGTCTGTTCCATAAAAAGCTATTATAATTGAGCTCAAAAATTAATTTTTTTCTTTTTTTGCAATTTTGAAATTTTTGAGGGATTGTTCAGGCTTGGAAAACTATTGGATAGAATTCCAATAGATGAATAAGGAAGCAGCTGCCTGGAGATATTTCTCCAGTCCTTGTTCATTAATAGGGAGTCCCAATAATTGCCATAGCCTTATGGGAGACACCCCAATAAATTTTCTTTAAAATACGTTATTGTGATATGTTCACATTTAACCAATGTGAACATATCATAATATTAAGAGATTAAATTTTCTAGACAATAAGGTTCATATTTAAAGGTGCTCTGGTATAAAGGTTTTCATTTAGCTCTGACAATTGTTACTAACCTCATGATGTATTAAATGTGTGTATGCTTCCAGATGTACAGGTCCCCCAAACTGTAAAACAGGGATTATTTATGGTAATAGATTTTTGTTTTATATTCAGACCTCTGCCAATAACAAAAATTTATGAGATGTACATTCCACTAAAGGTCAACAAGTTAGATAAAAACTTTTTATGTGTCAGGTAGGATTGATTGACTAAAAGGGGCATTTTATGTCAAAATGGAAATTCAGATTATTATAAAAATATCATAATTATCATGATATAATAATATGTATGATTTTGATTTATAATTTTCTGTGTAAAATATGTAACTGTTAGTGCCAGAACATCCATGGTTGATGAAAAATAATGGTTCTATTTTATGTTCTAAGATGTTTGATATTCAGGTAAGTAGTAATTTTTAGCTTACTGCATTATTACCCTGTAATATTATCAATCTTTTCTTCTGGATATTCAACAACTGAGATTTGGAGACCAAAACCTAGAAAAATAAACAAGAGAAAAGCCAGTATTTTGACTCTGGCCTTCTGAGGTTCTTAGGCCCCAGGGCATAAGAGAATTTTTGCTGTGACATCCTATACTCATGAGTCCAGATCTCCTGATCAAGGAGGTTATGGGACCACAGAGGAAAAGTGTGCCTAAGGAGAGTCACCAGGAGAGAAAAGTCTCACAAGCTTCCATGGAAAGCAGTTTGGTCAAGCAATGGCTGTGACTCATCCAAAAGTTGATACTGACAGATGCACCAAAAGGTGCTGTGCATGGTTCCAGGGTACTTCCCAAGGAGGCTTAACTGACCTTGATAGATAGCAAAGAAGTTAAATTTTATTAACACAAGCCTCACTGTAGCTTGGTCTTAAACACCCAACAGAAAAGTACAAACAAAAGATGTATATCCTATATGCGGTTTCAACTGCTTCAATTATAAAAATGAAAAAGGGAATACATTGGGGACCACAAATTCACAATGGCTAATTCTGCATACTTCCCTATGGGATAAAATGGAGGTTTGGAATTATTAGTACCACCCACCTGAGATTTCCTATTGACTCCTGTAGGCATAAGATCATCTATGCCTTCTTGAGTCATCTCAGGATTGTACTCCAGGACAAGATTCTTCTAAGCATAAGATCGTCTTCACCCTCTTGAGTTATCCCAGGATTATACTCCAGAACAAGATACTTCTAACCATAAGATCATCTATGCCTCCTGAGTCTGAGTCTTCTGCTAAATTGTAATCCTTTGCTAGTCCCACCTATCACTGTATACACCTAATAAATAGTGGCTGTTTGGGAGTGGAGAAGAACCCATCAGGAGATAATTGACTTCCCAGCCACTGATGCATTACTATACTGGTCTGTCTTTTCTTTTTCTCGCCATACCTTTTTAAAAATTTTTTTTTGGTCTTTTTGAGACAAGGTGCCTTCAACTCACAGCAGTCCTTCTGCCTCAACCTTTTAAGTGCTGGGATTACAGGCATGAGTCACCACATCCAGCCATCATGAACATTTTCAACATCATCTGGCATGGTGATGCACACCTGTAATCCCAGCACTCAAGAGGTTGAGACTCGAGGATCACCATGAATTTGAAGCCTGTTTGGGTACATAGTGAGCTCAAGGCCAGCCTGAAATACATCGCAAAACCCTGTCTCAAAAGATAAACAAGGGGCTGGGGATTTAGCTCAACGGCATAAGCGCCTGCCTTGCAAGCAGTCACTCGTGAGTTCGATCCCTGTTACCGATAAAAACGAAAAAGACAAAATTTTTTTAAAAAGACAAACAAAAAACATTTTCAATATCAACTGTTTACCTACTTACACATATCTATAATTCCAGAGCTCAGGAGGTTGAGGCTGGAGGATCACTGCAAATTGAAAACCAGCCTGGGCTACATAGTTCAACCCCAACCCAAACTACACAACAAAACCCTGTCTCAAATAAATAAATTAATAAAGAAGAAACTCCTATGTGAACTACAGTGAGAATACAAAAAAACTGCCATCACTGCTTCAAATATCACATCTAAGGCAGTCTTCGTGCATGACAGCCGTGTGTTCCGTACACGAGTCTCACACTGACAGCGCATGCGCACAGCTTTCCTTTCCTGTTTGACAGGCCATACTCGTCCTCTCTCTTGTCTCCCTTCTTCTTTTGTCAGGAGGTTCCTATTATATAATGTCTACTTAGCAGGAAAGTGAAATGTCAATAAAATAAACTACCAAAAATACAAATTGTTTGCATCGACATTTTCTACATCAACCTTTTACTTACTAAATCTAAAATACAACAGCAGAAATTCCCACGTGAACTACAATGAAAATATAAATAAAACACTACCACATAAGTAGTCTTTACTTTAGTATTCACACCTAAGCCATTTTCTCACCTGAGAACAGCATGTCCCATACACAAGAATCACTTCCCATGACAGCACATGGGTTTTGTTTTCCTTTCTTCCTTGGTAGGACATAGGTAACATCTTCCTAGTCTTCCTCTTTTCTTAGGAGGTTCTTGTAATGTTTAATCTGTTTGTTCACCAGTCTGCTCCAGAATTCTTTTGAGGGCTTCTTTGACAGATATGTACTGTTCTACCTCTGTTATAATTTATTATTTATCAATTCCAATCCCAGTCCTTGTAAGAAAATTTCTCTGTGGTATTTTGTGCTTGCTGTCTAACTCTGACTCTCTCTCTGTCTCTCTCTGTCTCTCTCTCTGTCTTTCTCTCTCTCTCTCTCTCTCTCTCTCGTTATTGTTGGCCTTTTTTTTTTTGAGTCAGTGTCTTGTGTGTAGGTCAAATATTTGATATTACTGTTTTCTTCTTCATTTGAATTAAGGGCTTCATTCTGTACTTCTCTATCTGTCATATTTTGGTTGTATCTGTCATATCTGCTAATTTCTTTGGCTTACATGATCCAAGTCATCATTGGTAGACAAATCACCTGATGACTCACTTTCAACCTCCTTCTGAAGTTGTTAAAGCAGATTTTCTTACAATGTTGTACTAAATTAGTCTAATTCTACAAGAAAAATCAAAAGAAAAAATTTGATAAAAAATTATAAATATACAAAAATGTAACAGCATATAATATGAGTAAAACTTACCTGTTCACACAATGCACATGCTGGATATGGTGGTGTGTGCCTGTAGTACCAGCACTTAGCAGGCTGAAGCAGAAGGATCACCATGCGTTTGAGGTCAGCCTCAGCTACATAAGCAAGATCAAGGCCAGCCTAAACTGTATAGTAAGACCCTGTCTCACGAAAAAAGAAAAAAAAAAAAGCTTGACACAGATGTAAACACATCTTGCCATTTGTCGTATCAAGTGAGTGAATACAAAGGTTGCTTTTGGGATCCCCCCAGCAGTTACAAGACACCCACCATTATGCTGAAGTGTATCTTTTCATTGGAAAGTATGGTATGGCATCTATGACGCAGTATGAGGAATAGAGGTTAATACCTCATGATGGTGATTAAATTTCTGCATATAAAGACTTGGGGGGGTCGGGGGCTGAGGATTTAGCTCAGCGGCATAAGCACCTGCCTTGTAAGCAGGTGGTTGTGAGTTCGATCCCTGGTACTGATAAAAGATTAAAAAAAAAAAAAAATTGGGGGGGACTCACTCGGCCATATCCAAACCGTAGCACCCTATGGTTTATCAGTTTCTGCAGAGAAGCCACAGTGATTTCAGTTAAGACAGGGATTGCCTTGACATTGTGTATTTGTGTTCATTGCTCTCTGAACAATCCTGCCTTCCAGTGCATGAACATGGAATGTCTTTCATTTATTTAGGGCTTCTCTAATTTCATTTAACAGTGTTTTCTCCTTTAAAGTATATAGGTTGGTAGCCAGGCCTGGTGGCACACACCTATAATCCCAGCACTTGGGAAGCTAAGACAGGAGAATCACTGCAAGTTTGAGACCAGCCTGGGTTACAAAGTGAGCTTCCAGGCCAGCCTGAACTGCATATCAAGACCCTGTCTCACAAAGACAAAATAAAATAAAATAGGCAGCTGGGCATGGTGGTACATGCCTGTAAACCTAGCATTTAGAAGTTTAAGGCAGAAAGATCACTGTGAGTTAGATGCCAGCCTGGGCTACATCCTAATACCCTATCTCCAAAAAACCCAAAATAATAAAAATAAATTTAAAAAATTAAATATGTAAGTCTGGCATTCCTTTTGTTACATTTACTCAATTTTGTTCTATTTGGTGCTACCATAAGTGGTGTTATTTCTATAACCCATTTTCAGGTTGTCCATTGCAAATGTATACAAATACAACTGTGTTTTGCATATTGGTCTTACATCTGTAATATAGTTGTACTCACTCGTTCCTATAGTTGCTTTGTTTTGAGATATATCAAAATTCACAAAATCGTATTGCTTGCAAATGGAGATAGTTGTATATCTCCCTCTCTAATCCAAGTGCCTTTACTTGGTTTTCCTGCTTGGTTGCCTCTAACTAGAACCTCCAGCACAGTGTTGAAGAGGGGCGGTGAGAGCAGATGTCCTTACTTTATTCCTGTTCTTACAGGGAGGTGGATTGTGGTCCTTAGTCTGCTGTTGGTATTGGACATGGCACAGATGTGCTTTACACGATGAAGATTATTAAATGTTTTTAATTATGAAAGATACTACATTTTGTCAAAGGCTCCTTCTGCATCTTTTGAGATGATCATTTGTTTTTCCTTATTCTATTAATCTGAGTTACTCTGTTTTGGAGACAGGGTCTTGCTGTGTAGTTTAGGTGAACTATGAAGCCCAGGCTGCCCTTGGACTCACCAATATACTCCTGCCTTAGCCTCTCAAGTGCTGGAATTACAGGAATGCACCACAATGCCTGACTTAATTTGTCTATTGCATTGATTGATTTTTTTAAAGATTATACTACTGTATATTCTAGGTTGACCTTGAACTCACTGTGTAGTCCAGGCTGGTCTTCAGTTCACCACAATCCTTCTACCTCTGCTTCCTGAGTACTGGAATTACAGGCATGCACCACCATGCCAGGCCTTTTTTTTTTTCTAATTATTAAATTTCATTGTGGTAAATTTAGTCAGAGTTTTGTATTTGTAATGGATCAGTATGGGTTATTTGTGTTTTTCTAGGAATTTATGCATTTCAACTAGGGTAGTTAATTTTTTTCTAAATCTGTGTTTCACTGTATTGCCAAGACTGACTGGGCTCAAGCAATCCTCCTGTCTCATCCTGCTGAATACTGAGACTAGAGGCCCACTCTCCAGGCCCAGCTTGGCTACCTAATTTGTAGATTTGTAGTTGTTTATAATATTTATAACTCTGTTCTGTGGTGATAGGACTAAAATCTTCTTTTTTTCTGTGTATGATGACACAAGGAAGGCTGTGATGTGAGCAGAACAATTTCCCACAAGCAGAATAAACACAGAAGGAAATTTGCTGTGAGTGACAGCAAGACAGCCAGGAAAGGGAACTACACCTGAGCCTAGAGGGGCTGGAGGGAGGTGTAGGGGAGCTGTTGGCCATTTGAAAACACATCCTTGCTTGTGAAAGGCAACAGGATAGAGTGTTCTTGTGTTTCTGGGAAAGTTTGAATCCTGGCAACTTGAAATATTGGTTGTCAGGCATGTACCAAATCATAAGAAATGTTCTCATTGTACTGTCCACAATGAATGATGCTTTATTTTACTGTTTTCCACATCATCTTACTTATTTTAATAAATTGAGTCTTCTCTTTTCTGTAGGTCATTCTAACTAAAAGATGGTCAATTTTGTTAATCATCTCAAAAAATCAACTTTTATTTTTGAAGTTTTCTATTTTCTACTTAATTTATTTAATTTAACATTTCTTTATTATTTCCTCCATTTGTTTTGCTTGGATTTACTGTAGTTTGCTCATCTTTTTCTAGTTTTGTTTGTTTTTTTTGTTTGTTTGTTTGTTTTACTTTTTGTCTTTTTGAGACAGGGTCTCACTATGCAGTTCAGGCTGGCCTCGGGCTCACTTTGTAGCCCAGGCTGGTTTGTAATTTGCAAACAGTTCTCCTGCCTCAGCCTCCCAAATACTGAGATTATAAGAGTATACCACCACGCCCAGCATTTTTCTAGTTTCTTACAGTGGGAGATTAGGTTATTAATTTGAGATATTCCTTGTTTTTTAATATAAATTGTTTGTCTGTGTTTTGGTACCAGGTACTGAACTCAGTTCAGTACCTGGTACCAAATGCCTTGTGCTTGCCAGGCAGGCACTTATGCCACTGAGTCCTGTTTGTTTTGAGACAGGTTCACACTTTGTAATTGAGGCTGGCCTCCAACTCACTATCTAGTCCACACTGGCCTTTAACTCATAGCAGTGCTCCTGCCTCACTCTCCCCGTGCTAGGATTGCAGATGTGTCCCACCATGTCTAGCTGTAATTTACTTTCGTAATCTCCTTTTTGGCCTACTGCTATTTAGGAGTGTTTTAATTTCTGTTTATTTGTGAATATTGAAAATTTCCCATCATTGATTTCTAATTTCACTCCACTGTTGTTGACTTCAATCCTTTTGTTGAGATTTATTTTATGTCCAACCAATCCCAGAGGATGCTCCATGTCCACTTAAGAAGAGTACATCCTCCTATCGCTGCAAAGTGTTCTATAAATGTCTTTGAGGCCTAGTGGGTTTATAATGCTGTTTAAATCTTTTGTTTCCTTTTTGAACTTCTGTCTACTTGTTCTGTCTGTTAATGAAAGTGGGGTATTGAAGTGTCCAGCCATCATAATTGAATTGTCAGTTTCTCCTTCAATTTGGTCAATCTTTGATTCATGTATGTCTTAGTTACTTTTGTCATTGCTGGAACAAAATAACTGACACCCGCACAGGAAGAGAGAAAAAGTTTATTTAGTGCACAGTTTTTAGAGGTTGCAGCCCTAGTCAGCTGGCTCTAAAGCAGGGTGGCAGGGCAAAGGGGCCTGGCAGAGGAGAAACAGTCCTGGCATGGCGAGAAGAAGGCAGGAAACAGCAGGCAACCTCTAGAGCTATTTGGGTTTTTTAAAACTTTTTTCAATGTTTTTTATTTTAATGCAGATTCCTGTATCAAGCCTGAGGGACACAGTCCTGGAACTTGCAGTATTTGATCAGCACAGAAGAAAGTTTGATAACTTCAGCTCTCTAATGCTACGATGGAAATCTTCCAATGAAACACTAGCCCATTTGGAAGATTTTGTATCAATGGAGATGGTAGCCAAAGATGATGGCAGTGGGCAGGCCCGGGCACATGGTAATGTGAAAGTTACAATCTTCTCTTCTCCTTCTCTCCTCTCCTCTACTCTTCTCTCCTCTCTTCTCCTCTCCTCCCCTCTGTTCTCCACTCTTCTCTCCTCTCTTCTCTCCTTTTCTCTCTTCTCCTCTCCTCCCCTCTGCTCTCCACTCTTCTCCCCTCTCTTCTCCTCTCCTCTTCTTTTCTCTCTTCTCCTCTCCTCCCCTCTGCTCTCTACTCTTCTCCTCTCCTCTCTTCTCCTCTCCTTTCTTCATGTCTCCTCTCTTTTCCTCTTCCCTCCCTGTCCTGTCCCTTGCTTTCTTATTTTAATTTTAGTTTTTATTTTTTTGCTTGATGTGGTGACACACACCTGTAATCCCAGCACTCAGGGGACTGAGGCAGGAGCATTGCTTCAATTTTGAGACCAGCCTGGGCTACAAAGTGAGTTCAAGGCCAGCCTGAACTGCATAGTGAAGCCCTGTCTCAAAAAGACAAAAAAAAAGTTCAAAACCTAATTTTTTGAGACAGAACCCTGTGTCCTGTGTAGCCCAGGCTGGCCTCACACTCAGTGATACTGCCTCTACCTGGTGAGTGCTGGGATTCCAGGCATTTGTCACCATGCCCAGCTACAAAGCCTTTCCTATACCATGCTTTCTAAATGGCTCACACTAAGTATTTCCTTATAGATGACAGTTTTACTTTAGACTTTATTGTGTATAACCTTTCATATTTTATTTATTTACTTTTTTCAGAAACATACTAGGTAGATTTTCTTGTTTGCAAAACCTAGATCTAACATTTCTCAAAGAATATAATATTTAAATTAATTTAAAATGTTACCCTTACTTCTCTAACATTAGGGAAGTATTATTTATTGTTAGCAAATATTTATTGAATAGCTACTATAATATCACACCCTCTGCTAGGCACTGGAACTATAATGATGAGTTAAAACAGACATAACCACACCTAGTAGATTAATATTTTATCAGTACTGTATTGGATAATGGCAAATTCAGGGTGCCTGGAGAGCTTCTAATAGGGGGGCCTAGCTGAAAGGAAGCAGAAAAGGCGATATATCTCTGCTGAGACCCAAAGGGGTAGTTGTTTTGAGGAAACAGCAAGACTGGGTTGAAGAAAGCTGGGTTAGATAAGGGACAAAGACACGAGACAAGGGCAGCAAGACCCATATGCCAGCGTTCATCAGACCTCTATTTGTGGCACACAGCTGATACCCATCGTTAAAAGGTCACCTGGCCAAACCAGAAGCAAGGTGGCTGAGGACCACACAAGGGCGTAATCCACTGTGGGTCACTAATAGAATAGACCTCCACACACACACACTGAGAGGGTAAAGGAGAGGCAGTGAGAAAGGTGACTTCACTCCACAGAAAGTGCAACAAGAGTTAACCCATTCCCTACCCACAGTCCCAAGTACAATTAGTGTTAGTTCCTAAATATCATTTGGCCTCTATTGATTGACTGGTTGATTGATTGTCACAGTGATTCTCCTGCCTCATCCTCCCCAAAACATGCTGAGATTACAAGCATGTTCCACCACACCTAGCTATGTCTTTTGTTTCATCCCTTCTTTTTCAGCTCTGAAAATCCTTATCACCTCTACTACATTACCACAGTAGCTGCCTAACACTAGTGTCTCATCAGGTACCTCTCTTCTCCAATCCATCCTCCATTCTAGTACTCTGGGTGATCATTCTAAAATGTGTTTCTAAACCTATCTCTCAATAGAGAGAGAGAGACAGAGACAGAGACAGAGTGTCTCACTATGTAGTTCAGACTGGCCTTATCACTATATATAGTGATAAGTTGTCCAGGCTGCTGTCCTCAAATTTGCAATGATCCTCTTGCCTCAGCCCCCTGAGTGCTGGGATTATAGGCATTACCCACCACACCCAACATGAATCTCTCACTTAACCTTTTTTGTTCCTATCTACTGACTTCTGCCGACTATATATGAGACAAATCCCTGCATACATTTTCTGTTTATACTTTCTCATGTAAATTTACCCATTTATCAAACATATATTTAGTTTTTTTTTTGTCTTTTTCTTTTTTTATCGGTACCAGGGATCAAACTTACGATCACACACTTGCAAGGCAGGTGCTTATGCCGCTGAGCTAAATCCCCAGCCCCATATATTTAGTTATTATCATACCACACAGCCTTAGGACCTAAGGTTACTATAGTAAATAGATGAAGCTCTTGGACATGATGGCTCACACCTATAATTTCTGCATTTGGAAAGCTGAAGTAAAATGGTCATCATGAGTTCAAGGCCAAGCTGGACTATAAATTGAAATCCTGTCACAAAGAAACAAAACAAAACGGAACAGCAACAAACAATGATAAATAGATAAGAATTTTAGTTTTTGCCTTGCCCAATTCCTCATTTAATAAAGGAACTGATAGAAAAATTGGTTGGTTAGGGTCATATAGGAATATAGTGACAGTGCCAGCAAAACCCCACTATTATATTTCCTTGTATATTTCCCCCACTTAATGTTTTTTTTTCTCCTGCAATAAAACAGTTTGGAATAGTTAGCATGGTGTTGCACGCCTATAATCCCAGTACTTGGAAGGCTGTGGCAGGAGGGTCACTGGTGAGTCTGAGGCCATCCTGGGCTACATAGTGACTTAAAGTCCAGTCTGAACTGCAAAGCAAGACTCTGTCTCAAAAAAATTGGAGAAATTGTGGCAGAATTTAGTTTCCTGTAGACATTTTGTATTCTGTCTGTTTTTATTTCTCAGAGTATTTTCTTCCACGTTTTCAGGTCATCAGATCCTTAAAGTACATCAGATAAAAGGGACTGTATTCATTGGAGTCAGTTTTGTGGGATATTCAGAGAAGAAAAGCCCAAAGGTAAGGAGAGTCTGTGATATAAGAAACATAGCCAAGCCAGGCATGGTAACATATATGTGTAATCCCAGTACTCAGGAGATAGAAGCATGAGGACCACTATGAATTTGAGGCCATCCTGAGCCACACAGTAAATAAACTTACTTGAATTACATAGCAAGACCCTGTCGCAACGAAACAAAAAAGAAACATAGCCTAACCTCAGGTACGGTAATAAATCTACTGTAGATGGGGTAGAAGGATCACAGTTTGGAATCTAGCCTGGGCAACTTAGCAAGACACTGCCTCAAATTTTTTAAATGGGTTGACTATAACTCAGTGCAAAGACCCTGGGTTCAATGCTCAGCACACTCAAAATTAAATTTTTAGGTGTGGTGGCAAATAACTGTAACCTCACCACTCTGGAGGCTGAAGCAGGAGGATCACTATGAATTCAAGGCCATCCTAGACTACATAGTGAGTTCAAGGAAAGCTTGAGCTACATAATGAAACCCTGTGTCAAAAAATTAAAAGTAATAAAAGCTGACAATGTAGGTCTGTGCTCAAGTACCCTGGGTTCAATCACCAGTGCATGACTAAATAAATAATTTTTTTGTCTTTTTCTTTTTTTTTTTTCAGTACCGGGGATCGAACTCATGACTGCCTGCTTCCAAGGCAGGCGCTTATGCTGCTGAGCTTAATCCCCAGCCCCAATAAATAATTTTTTTGACATAAGGTCTTTTATCTGTAGTTCAGACTGACCCTGAACTCTACAGCCCATGCTGGCCTTGAACTCACCATGGTCGTCCTGCTTCAACTTCCCAAGTGCTGAGATTATAGGTGCGCACCACCATTCCTGACAAGGCTCTTCTTTAAAAGTTGTTTATAAGTAATGTAAATCTGAGAACTATACTCCCCTGTGATTCTGTTGTCTTTGGCACTTGAGTGAGTACAGGAATTTCTCCCACTGTGCTCAGGAATTAGAAATTTATGTTCATTTACCTCTGTGGGTTTCACTGCATGGCTAGGACATTTCCAATGTGCCCAGATCTGCAACTGTGGAGCTGCTCCTGGTGGATGATGTGACTGTGTTGCCGGAGAATGCTACCATTTACAACCACCCTGATGTGCAGGTAGACACTTTATGAATCTAGTAAGTGCAATCATATTACAGAGAGGACTTTATATTTCACAGTATAACAATTTTACTCATCTGTTTAATAAAGTTAATTGCATACTTTCTTTTTTTAGCTAGAATATTCTTTTTTTTTTTATACCAGGAATTGAATCAGGACATCACGCTTGCCAGGCAAGCACTGCACTGCTGAGCTATACCCCAGCTATCATATTAAAAGTTACACTTTATTAATCATTTTGGTTTTTGTCCGTTGACATAAATCTTTTAATATCATACTGTTTCTAGACAGACGTTTTTCTTTGAGCTGTTTGTAAACAGAAGAGTATGCCGTCATTGGTCTGCTTTTTCCATAGGAGGTATTCAGCCTTGTGGAAGGGTCTGGTTACTTTGCAGTCAGCAGCCGGGAGCAGGGCATCGTCACCATCACTTACAGAGAAGCAGAGAGCTCAGTGCAGGTGAGCGGAAGGATGTTCCAGATTGATGGTCACAGACTGAAGCTCCTTCTTCACTGAAGGAGTGGGAAAATTCCCTCTTGTGTATAAAACTTGGTACAAAAGTAACAGTTCAGCCTAGTCAGGGCAACTCAGTAACTTAGCGAGAACCTGTCACAAAGCAAAGAAATAAAAAAGATTGCAGATGGGGAGTCAGCATCAAGAATAGGTGAATCCTCATACCATGAAAAAGCAACATTGGCCTCTTTCCATCTTCAACCTGTAGACTCTTCAGCCAGAAATAAGGGCTTTTCCTGTAGCTGCCTACAGCACTGGGCACAGTTATATGAGACATATAATTAGAAAAGTTCCACAAAAGGTTCATTTTTATAAAGTTCAAAACACATAACTGTATCAATATTTAAATGTACTATTGCCGGGAGGCTGAGGCAGAAGAATCACTATTGAGTTCAAGGCCATCCTGGGTTACATAGTGAGTTCAGAGCCAGTGAGAACTACATAGGGAGACCCTGTCTTAAAATTAAAAAAAAAAATGCCCGCTTCAGCAGCACATGTACTAAAAATAAGTAAAGGAAAACAAAATAAAATACCAGTACATAGGAGTCTAAGACAGGTTTATGATTTCAAAATGCTGGGCTATATAGTAAGTTCAAGGCCAGGCTTTTCTGTACATAGTGAGACTGTGTCTCAAAACCAAACAAAACAAGCCAGGCATGGTGGTGAATACTTGCAGTCCCAGCACTTGGGAGGTTGAGTCAGGAGGATCTCTTTATTTCTGAGTCCAGACTGAACTACATAATGAGACCCTAACTCCAAATGAACAACAAAAAGCCATACTTAAGACAAGCTGAAGACAAGTTGTGTGGATTGAATTCCCCTTAAATTCAGTCAACTTAAACTCTGTTCTTTATCAGTTAATATTTAAGGTGTTTATTATTCCATAAACTGAAATATTATTTTCAGGTTACATACTATGCTGAGCCTCTACCATCTAACCTGACCTCTGAGAGTTCCCCTCTCAAAAGAAGTAAGATATATGATCTGCTTGAGATGAAAGCAGTTGCTGTGATTATGACTGGAACATGTTTTCTGTTTTACCAGCTGCCATCTTTCTTGTAGGTAGTTCCTGTACAGCCCGGATCTCTCACCTTGGAAGTCTATGATCTGTGCCTGGCTTTCTCTGGTCCAGCAAAAGCCCACCTGAGGATATCAGACATACAAGAGCTGGAGCTCGATCTGATTGATAAGGTGAGAGGTGCTGCCTTCAATTCAGAAGGAAAACCAAACTGGGTGTGGTGGCTCACATCTGTAATCCCAGCACTTGGGAGGCTGAGGCAGGAGGATTCTTGGGAGTTAGAGACCAGCCTGGGCTACAAAGTGAGCTCAAGGCCAGCCTGAACTGCATATTAAGACCTTGTCTCAAAAAGACAAAAAAAAAAAAAAAAAAAAAAAGGAAAACCAGCTTCCTCTCATTCCCCAGCATCACTTACTGTATCTCAGCTCAACTACTGTGTGTGTGTCAGGACTTTTAGTAAGTTAGTGGGAGAATTTTCCTTAAATAACACCATTCAGGGGCCTGCATGTAGTCCCAGGAGCCAAAAGTGTGTGAGTTGATTCCCAGCACACAGGGGAAGCTTTGGAACATCACTCTCAGTTGGTATGACCACACCCAGCATCCAAATCACCGGAGGATGCACCAGAGGTCTCTTTGGGCCTAACTGGGCCATGCCCAGTGACACCAAGTGGCTAGCATTGTCTGCAGTCTACCCCAAGAGCCAAAAGTGGGCCAGGAGATTCCCAGTGCATGGGGGAAGCTTTGGAACATCACTCGAAACCCAGAAATATAGGAAAATGACAAAATGAAAGAGCAAAATGCAATCTCAAAAAACTTCCAGCCTAACCCAACCAAGCCTAGGAGACATGGATACAGAAAAAAATATAAGCCATACTCCTGAAATTCCTGAAATGATAACAGCTGAAGTAAAGAAACAACTCCAGGAAGCTATAAAAGAACTCAGATCAGAAATAACCTCCCAGGTAAAAGAAGAAATGATAAATGTAATTAAATAAATGATTAACACATATAAAGGAAGACATAGTTAAAAAAATTAGAGGAATAATGTGAAAAGATGGAAATTCTGAATGAACAGTATAAGAAACAAACAATGCATGAAGCAGATTCAAAGAGATATACAGGAAGTCAAAAATTCCATTGAAAGTTGGCAAAACCACCTCAATGAAATTGAAGATAGAATTTCAGACCTTGAAGACAAGATTCCAGTTAGTGAACAGGAAAGATCTTTTAAAAATAACAAAGAGGGGCTGGGAATTTAGCTCAGCTGCATAAGCGCCTGCCTTGTAAGCAGGCAGTCGTGAGTTTGATCCCCGGTACAGATAAAAAGGAAAAAGACAAAAATAAAAATAACAAAGAATTAGAAATAACAGTTCAACAGCTGCAAAATGAAACAAAGAAAAGCAACGTAAGATTGATAGGTATACATGAAAAAGAAGGTGACAACACAAATGATATCGAGGCTATTTACAGAAATATAGTTGAAAATTTTCCAAACATGAGAATGGAAACTGACATACAGATCAGTGAAGCATATAGAACTCCAAATAACCATAACCAAAATAAAACTACACCCAGACATGTAATAATCAACATCCCACAAATCCAACATGAGAACAGAATATTAAAAGCTGCTAGAGAGAGGAGACAGATATATAAAGGAAAGCCTATCAGAATCACAACAGACTTCTCAACACAAACAATGAAGTCAAGAAGAACATGGAGTGAGGTATTTCAGATCCTAAAGGAAAATGACTTCCAACCCAGACTGATGTACCCTGAAAAACTGTCCTTCAAAATGGATGGAGAAATATGATACTTCCATGACAAAGAACAGCTGAAGAACTTCATGACCACCAAACCAACCCTGCAAAGAATACTGAAAGACATTCTAGATAGACATAGGAAAAAATCACTAAGCAAGGCAAACAAACAAAGTGAAAAGGTAAAGAATCAACAGAAGATAACATGTCAAAAGTAAACCAATATATAATAGTTATAACCATTAATGTAAATGGCCTCAATTCACTAATTAAAAGAAACAGACTGACAGACTGGATCAAGAAAAAACATCCAAACATATGCTGTATACGAGAAACCCATCTAACCCCAAAGTAAACTCATAGACTGAAAGTCAAAGAATGGAGAACAATACTCCATGCAACAGGATCTCCCCAAAAAGCAGGGGTAGCTATTCTGTTTTCAGACAATGTGAAGGTTGGTTGAAGTCAAACCAAGAATGATCCAAATAGATCAAGAAAGTCACTACATACTACTTAGGGGGAAAACTTCAAGAAGAAGAGATAACAATCTTAAATACATATGCATCAAATTTGGGAGCACCCAGCTGTACAAAACAAATATTAACCAAAATGAAAAATCAAATAAGCAATAACACAGTTATAATAGGAGACCTTAACACACCATTGACACAAAGGGACAGATCAACTAGACAGAAAATCAGCAAAGAAATAACAAACTGAATCACATCTGTGAACAAATGGACTTGGCGGATGTATATGGAGTGTTCCACCCAACATCAGAATATACATTCTTCTCAGCAGAACATCAAACATTCTCTAATATAGGCCATATACCAGCCCACAGAACATGCTTAAGTAAATGCAAAAGAATTGAAATTATCCCATGCATATTATCAGATCATAGCACCATGAAACTAGAAATTAATGACAAAAAAACCTGCAAAAACCCCACAAACACATGGAAATTGAATAATACACTCCTGAGCAATCAATGGGTCACAAAGGAAATTAAAGAAGAAATTAAGCAATATATACAAGCAAACAAAAATACAAATACATCTTACCGGAATCTGAGGAACACAATGAAAGCAGTCCTCAGAGGAAAATTTATTGCAGTGAATTCCCACATCAGGAAAACAGAATCAATACAAATAACCTGATGCTACACCTCAGACATCTAGAAAAAAGAAGAGCAAGTCAAGTGCAAATCCAAAAGAAGGCAGGAAATTATAAAAATCAGAGCAGAAATTAACACAATAGAGACTAAGAAAACAATCCAAAGAATTAATGAATCAAAGAGTTGGTTCTTTGAAAGAATAAATAAAGTTGATTGTAGGGAGCAGCTCAGAATGGCTGCTGCTGCCCTGCCCCCTCCCACCTGAGGGCATTTTGTGTGTCAGCCTACATTTCCCATGATCCTCATGTCTGCCTACATTACTCATAATCCTCTCCTGCTTATGTCATATATCCGGATGTGACGATGACCTATCAGATAAAACTCTGTGCCCTCTTCCTGCCCCATTGGCCCGCCTCCACCCTATATAAATTGTAGCCATTTTAAGAATAAATGAGACTCGATTGGAATCTCAACCTGTCTCCATCTCTCTTTCCTCTTGCCCAGCCCCCATCTCCATCCCCTCTCCAGTTCGAGACCCACGGACCGATCCGCGGGACGGATCAGTTGATATGCCTCTAGCCAACCCTTATTATAAAAAGGAAAGAAAAACTCAAATTCATGCAATAAATAATGAAAGGGGTGAAATCACTAAAGACCCTGTGGAAATACAGAAGATCATCAATACCTATTTCAAAAACCTCTACTCTCATAGACTTGATAATATAGAAGAAATGGACAGATTCCTAGAAACATATGAAATACCAAAACTGGGTCAAGAAGACGTAAAACTGGCGCCTGGCCATAGGTCTGCAGAGGAGGAGCTGGGCAGATCTGGGGTGCCCTCACTGGCCTCTCTGCGTGTCTGGAGGACTCTGGATATCTGCGCCCAGACTGCTGGAGTTCCCTCAGGCTTCCAGGTGCAGTGAAGGAGAGAGGTGGGTTTGAGGCTTCCACATCAGCCTCCCCATTCCTGGCTTCATTTGGAGACCTGCTGAGCTCCCGATAGGTGGGCTGGCCCACACTACCAGCCTAGCCCAGCCTGTTTAGCTGCCGCGCCTGGCCATAGGTCTGCAGAGGAGGAGCTGGGCAGATCTGGGGTGCCCTCACTGGCCTCTCTGCGTGTCTGGAGGACTCTGGATATCTGCGCCCAGACTGCTGGAGTTCCCTCAGGCTTCCAGGTGCAGTGAAGGAGAGAGGTGGGTTTGAGGCTTCCACATCAGCCTCCCCATTCCGGCTTCATTTGGAGACCTGCTGAGCTCCCGATAGGTGGGCTGGCCCACACTACCAGCCTAGCCCAGCCTGTTTAGCTGCCGCGCCTGGCCATAGGTCTGCAGAGGAGGAGCTGGGCAGATCTGGGGTGCCCTCACTAGCCTCTCTGCGTGTCTGGAGGACTCTGGATATCTGCGCCCAGACTGCTGGAGTTCCCTCAGGCTTCCAGGTGCAGTGAAGGAGAGAGGTGGGTTTGAGGCTTCCACATCAGCCTCCCCATTCCCGGCTTCATTTGGAGACCTGCTGAGCTCCCCATAGGTGGGCTGGCCCACACTACCAGCCTAGCCCAGCCTGTTTAGCTGCCGCGCCTGGCCATAGGTCTGCAGAGGAGGAGCTGGGCAGATCTGGGGTGCCCTCACTGGCCTCTCTGCGTGTCTGGAGGACTCTGGATATCTGCGCCCAGACTGCTGGAGTTCCCTCAGGCTTCCAGGTGCAGTGAAGGAGAGAGGTGGGTTTGAGGCTTCCACATCAGCCTCCCCATTCCCGGCTTCACTTGGAGACCTGCTGAGCTCCCGATAGGTGGGCTGGCCCACACTACCAGCCTAGCCCAGCCTGTTTAGCTGCCGCGCCTGGCCATAAGTCTGCAGAGGAGGAGCTGGGCAGATCTGGGGTGCCCTCACTGGCCTCTCTGCGTGTCTGGAGGACTCTGGATATCTGCGCCCAGACTGCTGGAGTTCCCTCAGGCTTCCAGGTGCGGTGAAGGAGAGAGGTGGGTTTGAGGCTTCCACATCAGCCTCCCCATTCCCGGCTTCACTTGGAGACCTGCTGAGCTCCCCATAGGTGGGCTGGCCCACACTACCAGCCTAGCCCAGCCTGTTTAGCTGCCGCGCCTGGCCATAGGCCTGCAGAGGAGGAGCTGGGCAGATCTGGGGTGCCCTCACCGGCCTCTCTGCGTGTCTGGAGGACTCTGGATATCTGCACCCAGACTGCTGGAGTACCCCCAGGCTTCCAGGTGCAGTGAAGGAGAGAGGTGGGTTTGAGGCTTCCACATCAGCCTCCCCATTCCGGCTTCATTTGGAGACCTGCTGAGCTCCCGATAGGTGGGCTGGCCCACACTACCAGCCTAGCCCAGCCTGTTTAGCTGCCGCGCCTGGCCATTGGTCTGCAGAGGAGGAGCTGGGCAGAGTTGGGGTGCCTGCATCGGCCTCTCCATGTGTCTGGAGGACTGTGGATATCTCTGCAACCAGGGAGGATCCACAGGTTCCTGAAGCACTGCGGCCTGTGGTGAGTACCCTAACCCGGCTGCGATTGAAGAACTGTGGAGCTTCCAAGGGACAGGTGGGCGCACAGTGTCCCTGAGGCCCAGCTTATCTGGAACTGCGGAGTTCTGAGCAGGCAGAGGAGGGCCACTGGTTCTGTAGGCCTAATGGCTTGGGGTAGCGCGGCGCCAGAGTCTCAGTAGCTCCAAACATAGAAGGGGATTTTCAACAGATTCTGAGGAAGCTTTCAAATAACACTTGAAACACAGAAATATAGGAAAATGACAAAACGAAAGACCAAATTACAACCTCAAACCTCCAGCCCATCTCAAGAAACCCTAAGAGCAATGTATATAGAAGAAAATATATCCCATCCACCTCATGTATCGGACACAATAGCCACTGAAATTGACAAGCAACTCCAGGAAGCTTTAAAGAAATTCAAACTCGAAATAATCTCCCAGATAAAAGAAGAAATGATAAAAGAAATGAAAGAGATTCTAAATATATCTAAAGAAAACACAGATAAAAAACTGGAGGAACTAAACAAAAAGATAGAATCCCTAGACGAGCAATATAAGAAACAAACAGAATACATAATGCAGATGCACAGAGATATACAGGAAATAAAAAACTCCACTGAAAGTTGTAAAAACCGCCTTAATGAAAGTGAAGATAGAATTTCAGACCTTGAAGACAGGATTGCAGCTAGTGAACAGGAAAGGAAAGATCTTTTGAAAATAACAAGGAACCAGGAAACAACAATTCAACAACTGCAAGACGATGCAAAGAAGAATAACATAAGAATGATAGGGATTAATGAAAGAGAGGGAGACAACATGAAGGATGTCAGGAGGATATTTAGAGAAGTAATAGCTGAAAATTTCCCAAGCATGAGATCAGAAACTGACATCAGGATCAGTGAAGCATATAGAACTCCAAACAGTCATAACCAAAATAAAACTACACCCAGACATATAATAATCACCATCCCAGAAATCCAACACAAGAATAGATTATTAAAAGCTGTCAGAGAGAAAAGACAAATCACTTATAAAGGAAAACCTATCAGAATCACAGCAGACTTCTCAGCACAAACGATAAAGTCAAGAAGAGCATGGAGTGAAGTATTCCAGATCCTAAAGCAAAATGATTTCCAACCAAGACTGATATATCCTGCAAAACTATCATTCAAAATAGATGGTGCAATACGATACTTCCATGACAAAGAACAGCTGAAGAACTTCATGAACACCAAACCAACCCTGCAAAAAATATTGAAAGACAGTTTAGATACACAAAGGAAAAAACCACTAAGCAAAGCAAATAATTAAACAGAACAGAAAGATAAAGATGCAACAGCAGAGAGATAACATTCCTACAATTAACCAGCATTTAACAGTAATAACCATTAATGTAAATGGTCTCAATGCACCAATCAAAAGAAACAGACTAGCAGAATGGATCAAGAAACAAAATCCAACCATATGCTGTTTACAGGAAACCCATCTAACCCAGAAAGATACTCACAGACTGAAAGTCAAAGGATGGAAAACAATTCTTCATGCAGCAGGAATCCAAAAAAAGGCAGGAGTAGCCATTCTGTTTGCAGACAACGTGAGCTTTAAACCAACAATGACCATAAAGGACAAAGAAGGTCACTACATACTCGTAAGGGGAAAACTCCAAGAGGAAGAGATAACTATCTTAAATATATACGCACCAAACTCCAGAGCACGCAGTTATATAAAACAATTATTAACAGAAATGAAAACTCAAATTATCAGTAACACAATTGTAACAGGAGACCTTAATACACCACTGACACCAAGGGACAGATCAACCAGACAGAAAATGAGCAAAGAAATAACAGAACTGAATCACACCTGTGAACAAATGGGTTTGATAGACATATACAGAATGTTCCACCCAACAACATCAGAATACACATTCTTCTCAGCAGTACATGGATCATTTTCTAAAATAGACCACATATTAGCTCACAGAACATATTTAAGCAAATGCAAAAGAGTTGAAATCATCCCTTGCATATTATCGGATCATAGCGCTCTGAAATTAGAAATTAATGACAAAGGATACTGCAAAAATTCCGCAAACACATGGAAACTAAATAACACACTCTTGAGTAATCAATGGGTCACAGAAGAAATTAAAGAAGAAATTAAACAATACCTAAAAGAAAATGAAAATGCAGATACAACTTACCGGAATCTGTGGGATGCAATGAAAGCCGTTCTGAGAGGAAAATTTATTGCACTGAGTTCCCACATCAGGAAAACAGAACGAATACAAATAAATAACTTGATGCTACACCTCAAACAGCTAGAAAAAGAAGAGCAAGTCAAGCCCAAAGCCAAAAGAAGAGAGGAAATTATAAAAATCAGAGCAGAAATCAATGCAATAGAGACTAAGAAAACAATCCAAAGAATCAACGAATCAAAGAGTTGGTTCTTTGAAAGAATAAATAAAATCGATAAGCCCCTAGCCAACCTTATTAAAAAAAGGAAAGAAAAAGCTCAAATTCATGCAATAAGAAATGAAAAAGGAGAAATCACTACAGACCCAATAGAAATACAGAGGATCATCAACACCTATTTCGAAAACCTCTACTCTCAAAAGTTTGATAACACAGAAGAAATAGACAGATTCTTAGAAGCATATGAAGTACCAAAGCTAGATCAAGAGGATATAAAACTGTTGAATAACCCAATCTCTGCTAATGAAATTGAGAATGTAATTGGGTCCTTGCCCACCAAGAAGAGCCCAGGCCCAGATGGATTCACTGCAGAATTCTACAAGAAATATAAAGAAGACCTAATGCCGACACTCCTCAAACTATTCAATGAAATTGAAAGGGAAGCAATCCTTCCTAAGTCATTCCTGGAAGCAAATATTACTCTAGTACCAAAACCTGAGAAAGACCCAACTATAAAAGAGAACTATAGACCGATCTCCCTAATGAACACAGATGCAAAAATCCTCAATAAAATATTGGCAAATAGGATCCAGCAAATCATCAAGAAGATTATACACCATGACCAAGTGGGATTCATCCCAGGAATGCAAGGATGGTTCAACATACGCAAATCAATAAATGTAATCCACCATATCAATAAAGCCAAAAATAAGAATCACATGATCATCTCTATAGATGCAGAAAAAGCCTTCGATAAGGTCCAACACTTATTCATGATAAGAACTTTACAGAAAATTGGAATAAATGGTCCTTACCTCAATATAATAAAGGCCATTTATGACAAACTAACAGCCAGCATCATACTAAATGGCCAAAAATTGAAAGCCTTTACTTTAAAATCGGGTACAAGACAAGGATGTCCTTTATCACCACTCCTATTTAATATAGTACTGGAAGTACTAGCCAGAGCAATTAGGCAAGAAAGAGAAATAAAAGGGGTAAAGATAGGAAAAGAAGAAGTTAAATTATCATTGTTTGCAGATGACATGATACTCTACATAGAAGACCCCCTAAACTCCATTGAAATACTCTTAGATACAATAAATAAATTCAGTAATGTGGCTGGATACAAAATCAATACTCAGAAATCAATAGCATTCCTATACACGAACAACAAATTTACAGAGAGGGAAATAAGAGAAACTGGACTATTCACATTAGCAAGCAAAAAAATGAAATATTTAGGAATTACTCTTACGAAAGAAGTGAAAGACTTATACAGTGAAAATTATAATACACTGAAAAAGGAAATTGAAGATGATCTCAGAAAATGGAAAGACATCCCTTGCTCATGGATAGGAAGAACAAACATTGTGAAAATGGCCATTCTCCCAAAACTGTTATACAGATTCAATGCAATCCCAATAGAAATACCATCAACATACCTTATAGATCTAGAGAAATCACTCCTAAATTTCATCTGGAACCAGAAGAGACCTAGAATCACAAAGGCAATTCTAAGCAGCAAAGACAAAGCAGGAGGCATCACAATCCCTGACTTGAAGTTATACTACAAAGCAACAGTAGTAAAATCAACATGGTATTGGAATCAAAACAGAGCTGAAGATCAGTGGAATAGATTAGAAGATACAACCACAACTACGAACACACTCAACCACCTTATTTTTGATAAAGGAGCCAAGCAGGTTCACTGGAAGAACGACAGTCTCTTTAATAAATGGTGCTGGAAAAACTGGCTCTCCATTTGCCGAAAACTAAAGCTAGACCCATGTCTATCACCATGTACTAAATTAAAATCTAAATGGGTCAAAGATCTGAATATTAAAACAGAAACACTAAATCTATTGGAAGACAAATTGGGTAGAAACCTTGGAGACATAGGAGTAGGTAGAGAATTCATGAACAGGACTCAAACCGCACGGGAAATACTTCCCAGAATCAATAACTGGGACCACTTCTTATTAAAAAGTTTCTGCATGTCAAAAGAAATCTCCAGCATAGTGAAAAGAAAACCCACAAACTGGGAAAAGATTTTAGTGAACTCTCTCTCAGACAAGGGCCTCTTGTCTAAAACATATAAAGAATTAAAGAAACTCAGACCTCCGAAATTCAAAGATCCAATCCAAAAATGGGCATCTGAGATGAATATGCAATTCTCAGATGAAGAAATGCAAATGGCAAATAAATACATGAAAAAATGCTCATCATCATTGGTCATTAGAGAAATGCAAATTAAAACCACACTGAGATACCATCTCACTCCTGAAAAAATGGCCAGGATCAAGAAAACCGACAACAAATGCTGGAGAGGCTGTGGGGAAAAAGGAACTCTCCTGCACTGCTGGTGGGAGTGTAGACTGGTACAGCCTTTGTGGAGATCTGTCTGGAGATTTCTCAAAAAGTTGGGACTGGAAATCCCATTTATTCCAGCTATTCCACTTCTAGGCATATTCCCAGAAGAACTGAAAGCATCATACCTCAGTGATATATGTGCACCTATGTTTATAGCAGCACAATTTGTAATCGCCAGATCTTGGAAACAACCCAAGTGCCCATCAACTGAGGAATGAATAAAAAAGTTGTGGTATTTCTATACAATGGAGTATTATTCAGCTATAAAGAAGGATCACATTGAGATATTTATCAATAAATGGGCGCAGCTTGAGACCATACTCATTAGTGAAATAAATCAATCTCGCATGTGTGAATACCGAATAGTTTCCCTAATGTAAATAATGATTCAAATATATAAAAATATGTGGTAATCATGATTCCCCATTAGGTGGCCTTGAAGCCTTATAAAGTTTTCACTCATTAATTAGAAAGGCTTTATTCTGGGCTTCTTGATATGAAAATATTTGAAGCTAGAGTATATGAAGTTTTATCCAAATATTTCAAGGAAAAAGACACTATGGTAACTACTATTAAGTCAGGTTATAAGGTGGTGAAGTACTAGGTTGTTGAAACAGTCATGCTGTGACCTCTATTGTTATATTGTTATGTCCTGTTTTATCTCAATCTCCCCCTTATTGTTTCAAAAAAAATTATTTAGTCATTTCTTATGTTTGTCTTAATTAAAGAAAAAATTCAAAAAAATTAGGATATATAAATAGTAACTCTTTTCGATTTCCTATTAACTTGTTTTGAAGTCCTGTAGTACTCCCACGATCTTGTTTTGACTGATTAGACTCTGTTCCATTCTATATGATAGTATCAAGTTTGAAGACATAGGCAACTACTTTGAAGACAATAAGATTCACTAAGATACCCATTCTGGTTTGACTATTGTCTTCTTTGGAAGTCCTGTAATGTTTACAATGCCTAAGTTTTATTGGTCTTGTTCTCTACTGTTTTGTCCAACTTTATAATATCTAATAAGATAGACAATTCTTTTTAAGGAAACAAGGGACAACGTTGATAACCATTGTTGATAAACTTGTACTCTGTTCTACACCATGTGCTATGTCTATCCTTGGTATTGACTGACAGCTTTGTTTTGCCATATTTGACTGTATTCTTCCCCCCCCAAAGAAAGTAATAAGCACTAAGGAGTAATAAAATCCAAGATGTGTAAATTTTGTTGTAAAAAAGACAGGGAAAAAAAAAAAGAGCTCTAACGGATATAACAGCAAGTGTGTTTGGGGGTGTTAAATAGCTGACTTTATCAATGTTTTTGGAACATTGAACACAGCTGTTTGCAGTCTCCCTGTTTGAATGTCCACCTTGTGTTCTTTGATACTGTGATTTGAGGAACTTTTTTCAAGAAGATAGTGTGTAATCTACTAGCAGGTAATTTCTTACTGTTATGTTTTTTTGTTTTGTTTTGTTCTGTTTTGTTCTGTTTTGTTTTGTTTTGTTTTGTTTTGTTTTGTTTTGTAGTTCTGTATTGCGTGTACCCTTACGCCGCTTTGGTTTGTTTTGTGTTTTTCTCTTTTTCCTCTTAAATATAAAAAAAAAAAAAAAGAAGACGTAAAACTGATGATAATCCAATTTCAACTAATGAAATTGAAAATGTAATTAAATCTTCACCAACAAAGAATAGCCCAGGTCTAGAAGGATTCACTGCAGAATTCTACAAGAAATTCAAAGAAGATTTAATGCCCACACTCCTCAAACACTTCAATGAAACTGAAAGGGAAACAGTCCTCCCTAACTCATTCCTGGAAGCAAATATTACCGTAATACCAAAACCTGAGAAAGACCCAACTAAAAAAGAGAACTAAAGGCCAATCTCTCTAGTGAACATAAATGCAAAAATCCTCAATAAAATATTGGCAAACAGAATGCAGCAAATCATCAAGAATATTATATACCATGACCAAGGGGGATTCATCCCAGAAATGCAGAGATAATTCAACATACACAAATCTAATCTACCATATCAGTAGAGCCAAAAGTTTGAACCACATGATCATTTCTACAGGTGCAGAAAAAGCTTTTGATAAGATCCAACACTTATTCATGATAAGAACCTTACAGAAAATTGGAATAGATGGCCTTTACCTCAATATGATAAAATCCATCTATGACAAATCAACAGCCAGCATCATATTAAACAGCCAAAAACTGAAAGCCTTTACCCTAAAATCAGGAACAAAACAAAAATGTCCATTATCACCAATTCTATTCAATATAGTGCTGGAAATACTAGCCAGACCAAGTAAACAAGAGACAAAGCAGGAGACACCACAATCCAGACTTGAAGTTATACTATAAAACTACTGTAATAAAATCAGCATGGTATTGGAATAAAAACAGACCTGAAGATCAATGGAATAGATTAGAAGATACAACTACAACTACAAGCATACTCAGCCACCATATCTTTGATAAAGGGGCCAAACACATCCATTAGAAGATAGTCTCTTTAATAAATGGTGCTGGAAAAATTGGCTGTCCATATGCTGAAAACTAAAACTAGACACATGCCTATCACCATGTACTAAACTAAAATCTAAATGGATCAAAGAGCTAAATATTAAAACAAACACTAAATCTGTTGGAATACAAACTAAGCAGAAATCTTGAAAACATCAGAGTAGGTAGAGAATTCATGAACAAGAATCAAACTACATGTGAAATACTTCACAGAACCAATAACTGGGATCATGTCCTATTAAAGAGTTTTTGCATGTTGAAAGAAATCTCCAGCATAGTTAAAAGAAAACCCACAAATTGGGAAAAAATCTTAGTGTACTGTCCCTCAGACAAAGTACTTCTGTATAGAACATATAAAGAATTTTAAAAAGTCAGATCCCCAGTATTCAAAGACCCATTCCGAAAATGGGCATCTGAGATGAATACACAGTTCTCTGATGAAGAAATACAATTGGCAAATAAATACATTAAAAAATGTTTAGCATCATTGGTCATTAGAAAAATACAAGTTAAAACTACACTGAGATTCCATCTCACTCCAGAAAGAATGGCTAAGATAAAGAAAACTACCAACAACAAATGCTGGAGAGGTTGCAAGGGAAAAAGGAACTCTCCTGCACTGTTGGTGGGAGTGTAGACTGGTGCACCCACTGTCGAGTTCAGTCTGGAGGTTCCAAAACCTGGGATTGGAAGTCCCATTTGATTCAGCTATTCCACTTCTGGGCATATTCCCAAAAGAACTGAAAACATCATGCCACAGTGATATATGTGCATCCATGTTTACAGAAGCATAATTTATAATAGCCAGATTCTGGAAACAATCTAAATGCCCATCAACTGAGGAATGGATAAAAAAGAAGTGGTGGTTTTATACAATGTAGTACTACTCAGCTATAAAGAAGAATTCACATTGAGATACTTATAAGTGGATGCAACTCGAGACCATACTCATAAGTGGAAAAAAGTCAAATTCACATGTGTAAATACCATATAGTCTCCCTAGTGTAATTAATGCTAAGAGTACATAAGATACAAAAAACTTAATAAATACATTGAAAGGATAAGAATCTGCTTAAAGGGGAAAAATAATATCTCGGGGAAATGAGGAAAAGTAAAAAGGAAGGGAAAAGAAAAAAATCTAAAATTATATAAACACAGGATAGCTAAGATGATTGTACTACAGATTCTATAAATTCTTGGAACAAAATAGTTAACATTCATAGGTTTGGAACAATTGTGCATATTATTGTATAGTGATCTGAGGAACTCTTGAAGATCATTATGTAAAATAACAACCCGAGTTATGCTCCTATTACCTTGTTTTGAAGGCCTATATTGTCAGTGTTTTAGGCTCTTTGCTATTGTTATTTGTCTTTTTTGTTTCGTGTTTTTCTAGGAATTTGTTTGTTTCGTTTTTTTCCCTGTAATACAGAAAGGGTAGGTATACATGTAGATATTCATACATGTGTAGAACTTCTCCTAAGCAGTTTGTGAGAATTGGTTATATAATGCATGATGAAATGACCATCTACTTTGAAGAAAAAGAGACACTAATGGTAACCAGTGCTGATTCCAGATAGTCATGCTGTGGAATCCAGTAATACTATTATTCTTTGTTGAGAGTGGTTTTAGTCTGTTTTGTATTGTTTAATTTCAGCATACATGAAGATATGGACAGTTATTTTGAAGAGAATGAGAGACATTATGGCAGCCCTTGTTGACTTCCCTATTGTCTGGTTTTGAAGACCTAAAATGCCTGCAGCATCCTCTTCTTTTTTTTTTTAAATTTTTATTTAAAGAAAGATTAAACAAAACAGAAAATAGGTAGAAATAGTACATACATTCAGAGAAAAAAAAACAGTAAGAAATCACTTGTTGATATTGTCATTTTACAAATAGTTGTTCAAGGTACAAAAATGGAACATGTAAAGTGGGAATTCAAATAGAGACTGCTAATGTTCTAATCAACTGTCCAACAAAAACTTAGTAACATGGTTGTCAGTCCTATACATTTAAACATACATGCAGTTATCCATATCTTCATTTATATTTAGATTAAACAAACTAAAGCAGGTTAAAATTATTCTGAACAAAGAATAATAGTATTGCTGGATTTCACATCAAGACACTTCATGATCAGCACTGGGTACTGTAGTGTCTTCTTTTTAAAACTGAACTTAAAAAAAGACTTAAAAAAACAGAAAACAGATAGAAATAATACATAATTTCAAAGAAAAAATAAATGGTAAGAAATCACTAGTTGATGATTACAGATTGTCTTCTTACAAATAGTTATTCAAGATACAAAAGTGGAGCATATAAAGTGGGGATTCAAACAGTGAGATTGCAACCAGTTCTGTTCAACTATCCATCAAAAACTTAGAAATATAGTTATCAATCCTATACACTTAAACATATATGCAGTTACCCCTATCTTCAATTATGTTGACTTTGAATAAACCCAAGCAGGTTAATATCACTCTGAACAAAGAATAACACTATTGCTGGGTTTCACATTATGACACTCCAGTACTGGCTATTTTAATGTCTCCTTTCTTCAAAGTATCTGTTCATTTCATCAGTTGTCATAAGATCAGTTCTCATAAACTGTTTATACATTCTACACATGCATGAGTCTTAACATGTATTTTTTTTTAATTTTGAAAGTAGTAAAAATGTAACAGCACAAGACAGAACAAAGCCGATCGAGACAATGCAGTGAAATTGGTAGAGGATTTCACAGTAAGACACTGGGATAGTAGTAATAAGTACTATTGTATATCTCTTTAATTTAACAATAGCTGTCCAGTCAATTACGTATTGTAAAATCAAACCAAAAATAGAACATTGTAAAACCAATTGAGAATACTGAATAGAGCAAAAGAAACATAATAAAACAGTGAAAACAACCTATGCCTTTGAACAGAAGATAGAAGGAAATCCCCCATGTTTGCTATACTGCATATGGTTATCCTCCCAAGAGATGTTGAAACATCTATCCCCAGTAGGTAGGTAAGGGGGGAGGGGGCAAGTGGAAGAAGGGTGCTTGATTTTCAGCTCCTGTGGCAGTAGGCTCACAGGTAATGGTTCTTCTCCAGGCCCAAGCTGCAGGTGCTTACCAAGTGGGCAGGTGAATAAGCTGCCTGAGTCCCTCCATGGCCAGATCTCTGGAGCTCTGTTCTCCTGGCCCGCGCTGCAGACGCTTACCAAGAGAGCGGGCGAATAAGCTGTCTGAGTCCCTCCATGGCCGGATCTCTGGAGCTCTGTTCCAGCATCCTCTTCTGATCAATCTAGTACTATTTTGTTTTGTATGAATTTATTGTGTATGAAGATATGGACAACTATTTAGAAGAAAATAAGAGACAATATGATAGACAGTGATCATCTTTTGTTGTCTTGTTTTGAAATCTGTGTCACATTTTCTTATCTGCTTTATTCTGTTTTGTTACATTTAGTTTTACCCTCTTTAAACTTAAATTAAAAAAAAACCATTCAGCATTACGTATGATGAAGATGAAGATAAGTAAGTGTTAGTGGACAATTTAAAGCTCAGTGGTTGTGCCTGCCTATAATCCCAACTACTCAGGAAGCTGAAGCAGGAAGATCTCAAATTCAAGGACAGTTTGGATAATTTAGTGAGATGCTATCTTAAAATTTAAAAAACTAAAGACTCAAACAGGGAGTGATGATGCATACCTATAATCCCAGCACTTAGAAGGCTAAAACAAAAGGATTGCCACAAGTGTGAGGCCAGCTTCAAATACATAGTGATTTCAAAGCCATCCATTGTCAGGCATGGTGTTGCACACCTGCAATCCTAGCACTTGGGAGGCTGAGGCAGGGGGTTTTCTGTGAGTAGAAGGGGGGCAACCTGGGCTACAAAGTGAGTTCAAGGAAAGCTTGAATTATATAGCAAGACTCTGTCTAAAAAAAACTAAAAATAAAGGCTGGAGACGTAGTCCAAGGGTTGAAGCATCCCTGGGTTTGATTGCTAGTACTGAGAAAACAAACAAAAAAACTATCTAAAATACATAATACACATAGATTAGGTTCATTTGATCAAAGGCTAATCAGGAACATTATGAATGAAAAAGTTTGCTACCTGCAAGGAGTTGACTCTCTTTAGCAAGTGAGACACCTCTGTTACAATCTGTTTTCATTTTTTTCATTTTTCTTCTTCTTTTTTTTAAATGGTTAGGTTGAGATAGGCAAAACTGTGTTAGTGACCGTGAGGGTTCTCAACTCTTCCAAACACCCATTCAGAAATAAGTACTTCAGAAACATGGAACTCAAGCTGCAGGTTGCATCGGCCATTATCACCCTGACGTGAGTACCCTATCAGTACTTCTTCCTGTGCTTACTGTCATGGGATTCTCCCTCCTGGTAGCCTGGTCAGTGTCCCCTTAGCTTGTTTCAGGTTCTCTCCTATTGTCTGCTGCAAGATTCTTTTACTCACCCTCTCTTCCCATCTTCACTCTCTGCAAAATGCATATTATGTCCTGAGCTGTCTTGGTTGGGGACCAAATCGTGTGTGTCATTAATATGTTTATCTCTGAAGTTTCTCCTGGAGGGGACCTTTTGGGAGTGCTGCTGGCTAAAGGACCTTCAAAAGTCTATTGAGAAGTAGAGGTACTGGTATTCTACTCTGAGAAAGAAATATGCAAGAATTCCAATTTTGCCAGTCTGAGTTTCTACCACTCTCCTTCCTTTGTTGTCATAGGACAACTTTAGCTCCTTGGGAGCTTCCTGTCATTATCATGACATTTGTCTTGACTCTTTCCCTTTAACCAGAGTTACAGAGTTACATCTCAAAAAGATGCCCAGCCAACCACTCTCTTAACCAACTCTTTCTCTCCTAAAAATACACTGACCCTTGCAGACCAACAGAGGAGCAGGATGTGTACTCTGAAAACTATGTTCTTCAGGCCATCACAATTGGGCAAACCACACTCGTGGCTACCACCAGAGACAAGATGGGGAGAAAATTCACATCAGCCCCTCGGCACATTGAAGTAAGGATACAGCCTCATTCAGAATTTGCGCTTCAATTTATTTAGTATTGTTCAACCTTTTATGTCCGGTTTGCACAAGTTTAAAAATCACTTGAGCCCGGTGTAGTGTCATCCAGCTTGCAGAAGGCTAGAGTGGGAGTATTGCCATGCTTTCGAGGGCAGCCTGGGCTAAGCCTGAAGTACAAAGTGAGACCCTGTCTCAAAACAAAGCAAAATAAAACAAATCATAAAGGTAATTTTAATAGTCCCTTTTGCTCTAGTGAGATGATGTAGTAATTATTTGTAAATTTACCATAGTATATAAAATAAAAATAAATATATTTGTATAACTTCGTTCTACATAAAGTAGGAGTTTTTCTTAGAAACTAATACCTCAAGGGCTGGGGATTTAGCTCAGTGGCATAAGCGCCTACCTGACAAGCGTGGTCATGAGTTCGATCCCTGGTACCGCCAAAAAAAAAAAAGAAAAGAAAAAAAGAAACTAATTCCTGTCAATCACTGATGTCCTTTTGGTTTTCTCCTTTAAGGTGTTTCCTCCATTCAGACTTGTTCCAGAGAAAATGACACTGATTCCAGCTAACATGATGCAGGTGACCATGAAAGCGGAAAGATAACACACACCTTTTCTCTGTACACACACAGACTGTCTGTCTGTCTGACTCTCTCTCTCTCCCTCTCTCTCACACACACACACACCACACCACACGCCCCTGCTTCTGGGCTTGTGTAGATTGATGTGGCACTGCATTTCCTCTGTGTCTGAGGCCATGTAGGTGTGGTGTTAAGGAAGCAGAGGGCGATGAAGAAGTGAGCTTGCTTGCACAAAATGTTGGGAAACTACAACTTCTCCCCGACTTTCTAGGCACTTGCTGTGTGTTTCAATTCTAGGTGATGTGTGAAGGTGGTCCCCAGCCCCAATCTATCATTCTCTTCTCCATCAGTAATCAGACTGTGGCTGCCGTTAATAGGAGGGGCCAAGTTACAGGGAGAGTGGTTGGCACAGCTGTGGTCCACGGCACCATCCAGACAGTAAATGAAGATACTGGCAAAGTCATTGTATTTTCCCAGGTATCAATCAGTTCTTCACTGTGTTCTGCTTCTGCTCTTCCTTTGTCTTTTTCTTTTGGTACCAGCAATCGAACTCAAGACCTTGCACTTGCCAAGTAGGCACTTATGCTGCTGAGCTATATGCCCATATGCTCTTCCATTTGGAAACCATACTGAGGATTTAAGGAGGAAGAAGAGGAGGGGAGGTGAAGAGAGGGTGTCAGCAGTCCAGGAAAACCCTTTTAGAAAGAAAGAAAGCTTTAGTAACTAGCTGTGGTGAACACTCCTATAATCCCAGACCTCAGGAGGCTGAGGCAGGAAGACTGCAGTGAGTTCAAGGCTGGCCTGGGCTACCTAGTGAGGTCAAGATCAGTCTGAACTACATAGCAAGACCCTGCTGCAAAAAAAAAAAAAATGCAGAAAGGCTGAGGCAGAAAGATCAATGTGAGTTCACGGCTAGTCAGACTACTTAAAGGGTAGCCTCGGCTTCATAGTGAGTTCAAGAATTACAAAGTGAGGGTCAAGGATTTAGCTCAATGGCATAAGCACCTGCCTGGTGAGTGTGAGGTCATGAGTTCAATCCCTGGTACCAAAAAAAAAAAAAAAATTAAAAAGTGAGACCTTGTCTCAAAAAAAACCAAAAACAAAAAATCTATAGTGAAAAACCCAGCGTAGTTGGTAGTGTTATAAGACATCATCCCTATCCTTAAAGAATTCTTATAAAACAAAAGCAAAAAAACAAAACAGACAAACAGGAAAAAGCTGAAAAAGCTGAGTGTTGTGGTGTACACCTGTAATGCTAGCATTTCAGAGGCGGAGGCAGGTGGATCACAGCAAGTTTGAGGCCAGCTGGGATTACATAGTGAGTTCAAGCTCAGCCTGAACTACATAGTAAGACACTGGCTCAATCAATCCATCCATCAATCAATCAAAAGCAAACATATCCCTTGTGTGAGATTCTTTTTTTTTTTTTTTTTTTTTTTGTCTTTTTCGTTTTTATCGGTACCAGGGATCGAACTCACGACTGCCTGCTTGCAAGGCAGGCGCTTATGCCGCTGAGCTAAATCCCCAGCCCCTTGTGTGAGATTCTTTGCTGAATGCCCAAAACACCACAACACACTAGTTGTCATAGCATCTCTGTCCACCCCACAGTGCTCCCTCCTAGCCTAAGTTTCCTCTGTACCCTATCGAGCAGGATGAAATGCAGATTGAAGTTGTTCGGCTAAGGTCTGTTAGGATTGTTGCAGCTACAACTCGACTCATCACAGCCGTTGAGGTCAGTACAAGGCTCTGTGTGGGTCTGTAGTTCTGATAATACTGGGTGCAAATGTCAGACAGCACAATACCACTTATTTTCTTCAGATGCCAGTGTATGTCACCGGAGTGACCAGTACACAGAGCCCTTTCTCCTTCAGCAATGCCAGCCCTGGGCTTACATTCCACTGGTCCCTGAGCAAAAAGGATGTGTTGGATCTAGTACCTAGGCATTCAGAGGTAGGAATTTATCTGTTCATTATATTACCCCAATGCTAAATGGGTTTTTACTTACTTTTCTTTTTTCTTTTTTGGTCTTTTTCGTTTTTATCGGTACCAGGGACTGAACTCATGACTGCCTGCTTGCAAGGCAGGTGCTTATGCCGCTGAACTAAATCCCCAGCCCCTCTTTTTTTTTTTTTTTTTAAGATGTGGTCTTGCTACATAATTGAATTCATTTTGTAACCCAGGCTGTCCTGGAACCCACAACAATCCTCCTGCCTCAGCCTCTCAAGTGCTGGGATTACAGGCATGAACCATTGTGCTAGGCCAATGATTGATTCATTTTCTGAACAATACAATGTTTTCCCCTATGCTATACAAGAGTATTGAGTCTTGTTCTTTGAACTCCAGAAACTTGAAAATCATGTGAACAATTCAAATTTAAGTCTCAAATGATGCTATGTGATTTTTAATATTTTTTTGCTGGAAAGAGCTCTTAAAACGATCTTTACTATATTTTTGTATAATATTGTATTTTAAGCCGATGACTGCTATCTGGTAACACATTATGAAGTACAGAATTTAGGCATTGATTTTAGCATGTTAAGGCATATGTTCAATCATTCACAGTCCTGCTCGCCCTTCATGATTGGTACAGCCATTAGCAGTACACAGCACAGGAAAGCCCTCTTGGGAATGGGACCAGAACGGCTTCCCCTAGCCATAGGGTAGAGACTGTGGTGCCATGAGGCTTCTGTGGCCACTGTTGGACATCTGACTTTGGACAGGGACCCTCAAATCAATGGCGGATTTAAAAAGAGTGATTAATTAACATGGCCTTCCATGGTTCCCTCCACTTCAGCACCTGCTGTATCTGGAACCAGAGAAGTCCTTGGGATGGACTTTGAGGAAATCCAACAAAGCAAGTTAAAATTTTATGTGGTTTTTTTAAATAAAATGTTATGCTTTGAAAATAGATTTGAGGATATAGCTTAGAGGCATAGTGTTTGCCTGGCAAGCACAAGCTCATGAGTTTGATCCCCACTACAAAAAAAAGAAAAGAAAAGAAAATAGGTTTGTTGCTTTTATGCATGTAACATAAAACCTCAAAAAAAAAAATAGATCCTGGTAATCTCAGCACTTAGGAGACCGAGGCAGGAGGTTAAAGCCAGCCTGGGCTACATAGTAAATTGAATACCAGCCTCAACTATGCAGCGAGAACCTGTTTTCAAAACTAGAAAAACAAACACAAAGAAAATAGATGATGTTCTTCTGTAGCAAACAGCAACAACACAAGTCAGATTGTTGCTGATCATCAGTTTGCTGGAATCCACCTCCAGTGATTTGAGCAGGAGGCAGTCACCTTGGTCTGGGCTCTGTCTGAGGAAGAACTATCTAATCTAGCCATCACAATTCATTGTCAACAAGAATAAAGACTCAGAGTTGGACCTTGGGAGAAAAAAAGAGAGACTACAGATTCTGTAGAATTAGAATGTTTCTGGAGCCAGCTAAGAAGAAAAGAAAAGAAATCTGGAAAATGTAAAAACATCTATTGTTAATCTTTCTAAACATATCCTAAATTTGTAACTGAAAGAAACTGGCAGCCAGATCTTCCATCTGTCAGGGACTTACCTCGGTCTGGTTATATCTAGAATTGAAGAAAGGTGGAACTGTGCTTAGTTGGGAATAATTCAACATAGGGATTTGGCTTTTGCTCTTCAGTAACAAATAGCAGGATACGTCCACTTTTTTTTTCTCAAATGAGACAGAGTCTTATTATATAGTTCAGGCTGGCCTTGAACTCATGACCAGCCTCCTGCCTCAAACTCCCAAGTGTTGGGATTACAGATATGTGCCACCAAACCCTGCTAAAGCAACATTCTTTTCTTTAGCAAAAGAAATTATTGAGAACCAAAGGAATACTGTCTTTGCTGCTTCAGATGCAGCATAGCAAATTGGATGATGGAATGGGCAACAGAAAGGTCACCATGCCCTGCACAGTAGATTTCCTACACTGTGGAAATGCCATTTTTTAGAGAGTCATTTCAATGAAACTATTAAAAACCTCTCATTCTTTAGTATGGACTTTCTTCCAGATAGGTGATTGAAGTTTGCACTAAGAAAATGAGAGTTTTTATGTTGAGGAGGAGGAAAAGGTGGTTTTGGAGGTCAAGGTTCTATTTTGAGTCAAGAGAGCTTGCTGATCCAAGCAGGCAGGGGAGACAGGAAGTGATATGAGTGCTGAAAAGGAAGGCTATGTAAAATGTAAGTACTTATATTTATGTAAATTCAATATAAATCTCCCTTAACGTTGGCCATTTCTTCCTTATCAGCAGTCTGCGTGTTCTAACTCTCTTTATCCAGTCTAGACTGCAATGGTGAGTAAAGCACAAGGGGAGATGGCCAATTTTAGCCTAAAATAAGGACCTCCCAGATAAATAGGAAAATCAGCCAGGTATAGTGGTGCACACCTGTAATCCTAGCACTTGGGAAGCTGAGGCAGAAAGATCACTGCAAGTTTGAGGCCAGCCTAGGCTATACAATGAGTTCAAAGCCAGCCGGAAGTACACAGCAAGACCCTGTCTACAAACAAAAACCTCTTTTTTTTAACTGCTCCCTTGTTTCCATGACCCCAAACTCTATGATTTGTACATTTGCTCTATTATTCTCCATTCTCATTTCAACTGTAAACACATTTTAAAAAAATTTTTGGTACTGGGAATTGAACTCACAGCCTTGTACTTGCCACGCAGGCATTGTGCCACTGAGCTAAATCCCCAGCCTTGTAAACCCACTTTAAAAATCACTTCCAAAGCTGGGCATAGTGGCGCACACCTGTAGTCTCAGTAGTTGGAGGCTGAGGCGGAAGAATTACTGTGAGTTCAGGCCTGCCCAGGCTACAAAGTAAGTTCAAGGTTATCCTGAACTGCATAGTGAGACCCTGTCTCAAAAAGACCAAAGAAAAAAAGAAAAGAAAAAGAAAACCACTTCTATTTTTTTCCTATCAGTGAACTGACTCTGAGGACCCATAAGAAAGGATCCTAAACCAGGCGTGGTGGCACGCTCCTGTAATCCCAATACTTGGCAGGCTGAGGCAGGAGGATTGTTGCAAATCTGAGGCAAGCCTGGGCTACAAAGAAAGCCTAAGGCCAGCCTGAACTGCATAGCAAGACTGTCTCAAGAAAAGAAAACGAATGAACGAATGAGAGAAAGAAAGAAAAAAAAGAAAGAAAGAATCCTAGGGCTGGGATACAGCTCAGTGGCACAGTGCCTGCCTGGCAAATGTGAGGTCATGAATTTGATTCCCGGTACCGAAAAGAAAAGAAAGAATCCTAGATGTTTCCCACAATTAGTTGGGCATTGCCAACAGGGGTTTACTTTTGTGGTCACTGTGCTGTGAGAAATAAGAAGAAAATACTATGAAAACAAGCTCTTGTCTAGTATTCTAGTTCTTCATAGCTATTTCCAACATACATTACTTTCTGTCACAAAGAAGAGCATGGTTCTTACTCATGAATATTTCTCAATCTATCCCTGCAATCTTTAGGTTTCCCTGCAGCTTCCAGAAGAAAATAACTTTGCCATGGTTGTTCACACAAAAGCAGCTGGCAGGACCAGTATCAGAGTCACTGTCCGCTGTGTGAACAGTTCCTCTGGGCAGTTTGAGGGAAGTGTATTGGAACTGTCTGATGAAATTCAGATCCTGGTAAGCTCCCAAACTTGTATTCTTCCTCTCTATCAAGGAGAGAAAGCTATAATCCCTTATCATCTATGAAAAGCTTAGGAGCTGGGAATGTAAAATAGAAAAGCTTAGAATAAAGAGAAAAACTGCTAGAGGGATCCAAAGAACAGGTTTGTAGTTCCTAAATTTTATCATTCCTGCTAATTAGTTCTGTAATATTGACTTTACAATTTTGGCACATGTATTCCCATCAACTCCCACACTATAAGCAGGCTCATTTCCAAGTTGCTACGTCTAACAGAGGCACTATAATATATTCATTTAGTTCTGCAGTATTTCCTAGTAGAATGAAATATTATCTTAACTTCTGGTAGGCTGTAAGAATATAAATAGTTTCTATTTATGATCTCAGACTTAAAAGAACTAAATTACTCCCTTTATTGGTGTGTTTATTTGTTTGCCTATTTTTGAAACAGAGTCTCGCTATGCAGTTCAGTCTAGCCTTGAACTCACAACAATCCTCCTGCCTCAGCCTCCTGAGTGCTTGGACTACAGACATGCACTACCATATCTGGCTATTGTTTTTGTTTTGTTTAGCAGTGTTAAGATTTATTCAAGAAAACAAAAATAAAGAATGAGAGAGAAAGTAGCTCTGCAGAGCAAGCTTGGACTGAGTAAATAGAAAAGAGGGAGAGAGCAAAGATAAAAGGACACACTGCATCTGGGAAAAACAGTGTGGGTTGTCATGGAAAGTTGTGCAAGCCTATTGGGTTTGGGGGGGCTGTTATTACTTTGTTTTTTGAGGCATGGATTTACTATACAGTTAAGGCTGACCTTGAGCTTGCAACTACAGTCGCAGTTTCCCAAGTACTGGGATTACAGGCAACCTTATTTTGTCATTGCTGTTATTTTTGGCTTTTTGGGACAAGATCTCACTATGGATTTCAGCTGGCCTTGTACTTACTATGGAGCCCAAGCTGGCCTCAAACTAAGGCAATCCCACCTACATCCAACAAGATTACCATTTCTGAAGGGGAAGTAAGTTTCTCTGCCTCTGAATTTGGGCTGATTTTATTCCCTTTGTTTTGGGTTTTAATTTTGTAATTTAGTGTAAGGAAGAAGAAAGAACACTTTACTAGGAAGTAGAATAACTAGATGGTGTCCCATAGTGATTTAATACTGTAGGTTTCTGTCTCCAAATCTCACTTCAGGTGACCAGAACCAAAACTAGAAGTTTCAAAGGTATCTTATATCTACATAGTACGGAGGCTATAGTAAGTGTAAACTTTGCCACATGCTCAGTCCTTCAGTCAGAAGCAGGGAGAGCAAAAATAAATAAATAAATAAAAATTAAAAAAAGAAGCAGGGAGAGCAAAGAGGCATGATGTTATTTACATTTTCTAGTATACTACCTAGATTTGTTTCAAGTTCCTGGTTCATTTTGGAAAGAAGTTTGGTGGAAATTTTTAGACTAACTACAAGTTAGGCAGACTTTTGACTTACAGTTATCACTTATTTAGCATTTTGCTAAGGTCTATATATGAGTAAAGGTCATAATTTTTTTCTTCCATAAAGGAGGAAAACATTATTTTCTCATTATAGGTGTTTGAAAAACTCCGACTTTTCAATTCAGAGTACCAGCCTGAGAAGATTCTAATGCCAATGAATTCTCAACTCAAACTCTACACTAACAGGTAAGAGAAAAGGAAAAGAAGGGCCAGGTTCTAACTTTACATATTTTCAGCAGAAAAAAAAAATTACATGTGGAGTCATGCACAGTTGTACATGTCTATAATCCCAGCTGCTTGGGAGACTGAGGCAGAAGGGTCACAAGTTCAAGGCCAACTTGGGCAATTTAGTGAGACCCTACCTCAAATTTTTAAAAAATGAAGTCAATATAGCTTAATGATCAAGTGCTTGCCTCATATGGAAGGCCCTGGGTTCCATATTTCCAATAACACAAAGAAAAACATTGCCCATGGAAAGAACCATCCTTCCCTTTCTTTAGTTGTAGACAAATAGTTCACGTAACGTAATACCTTTTTTTCAGCCCCATAAAAGGGGCTGAACACATGTAGGTCTTCCTACATGTAGGCAAGTGCTGTACCACTGAGCCACAACCCTCACCCAAAACTAACCATTTCAAAATGCAAATTCTAGGGCAGTATTGCATAACTGTCACCTCTGTGTAACTGATTTTTTTTGGTTTGATTTTGATTTTGGCGTTGGTTCTGAGGCTTGAACCCACAGCCTCACACTGAACTGCATTCCAACACTTCCTTATTTTTCATTTTGAAACAGAGTCTCTCTGAGTTACTAAGTTATACAGACTAGGCTGAAACTTGTGGTCCTCCTGGCTAGCCTGGCTCAGCCTCCAAGAGTGCTAGGATTACAGGTGTGCACTGCCACTCCTGGTTTGTATTTTCTTCACCACCAAAGGAGACTCCATACCCATTAAGCAATCACTCCTCATTCTCCCTTCCTCCCAGCCCTTACCAAACACTGACTGCTTTCTGTCTTTATAGTATTAACGCTTCTGGATATTTTATAGAAATAGAATCCTAGGATAGCAACTGTTTTATTTTATTTATTTAGTTAGTTAGTTAATTTGGTACTGGGGATTGAACTCACAACCTTGCATTTGCCAAGCAGGCTCTTATGCCACTGAGCTAAACCCCCAGCAATGGTTTGTGTTTTCTTCTTTCATTTGTGTGTAGCATCTATCAAAATTTCATTCCTTTTAATGATCAATAATTTTCCATTACAGATATATGAAAAAACTACCTTCTGTTTGCCCATTGATGGGCAGTTAGGTGACTTTTACTCTTGGCAAGGGTTAAACACAGGGTCTAGATAGGTACCCCAGGCTGGCCTTAAACTTGTGATCCTCCTGACTTAGCAAGAGGCCTGCTGGGTTTTAATGTGAAGCACTATGACTGACCTTATTTTTACTTTTTTACTATTATAAATGTTCACATACAAACATTTGCTTGAGGGGCTGAGGATTTAGCTCAGTGTCATAAGCACCTGCCTGGCAAGCGCTAGGTCATGAGTTCGATCCCTGGTACCAAAAAAAAAACCAACAAAAAACAAATGAACAAAAAAACCCCAAATATTTGTTTGAATACTTGTTTTCAAAGTTCAAGTTTCAAGTTGGGTGAATTAATTTTTCCTTTTTTTGTTTTTCCGGTACTGCGGACTGAACTCATAACCTCACACTTGCCAGGCAGGTGCTTATACTGCTGAGCCAAATCCCCAGCGGGGTGAATAAATTTTTAACGAAAATATATGTCTTACTTTTCTCTCATTGCTAGGACAAAATACCTGACACCCAAAAGTAAAGAAGGAAAGGTTTATGTAGCTTACAGTTTGTGGGGGTTTCAGTCCATAATCAACTTGCTCCAAGGCAAGGAGGCATGGCACAGGGGCAACAGTTCAAGGTGCAGAAGACAACAAAAGCAGTGAGAGCAAAAGCGGGCAGAACAAAGCCTCTTTTCCTCCCTTACATTTTAAGCAGGCTCTACCCCCTAGTGCAGGTGTAGCACTCATACCATCTCCTTCCCCTCCTCTTGAATAGGATGAAGATGTTTACAAACATCCTGGCTCTCTGCTGAGTCACTTAGTTAAACTAAACTCCTCAAGTTGATACAATGTATCAATCATCACAATATGTAATAGGATTTACATTTTTTCCTCAATACTGAGCATTGTACACAAACCCTCCTGTAATGCTAAACAAGCACTGTACCACTGAGCTACATCATTTGGCCTGGATTTGAGTTTTTAAAAGATAAACATGCCAAAGCTGGTGGTAGATGCCTATAATCCCAGCTACTTGGGAAGCAGAGGCAGGAGGATCACAATTTTCAGTCCAAACCTAGGCAATTTAGTAAGACCCTGTTTCAAAGAAAAAGTTAAAAAGGTCTTGGGAAATAGTGAAATGCAGCCATGGTGGTACATGCCTATGATCCCAGCACTCAGTAGCCCGAGGCAGGAGGATCTCCATGAGTTTAATGCCAGCCTGGGCTACATAGTTCAAGGTCAGCCTGAACTACAAAGTGAGACCCTATCTAAAAAAACAAATAATGGCCAAGCCTGGTGGTACACACCTATAATACCACCATTTAGGAGACTGCCGTAGGCCAGCCTGGGCTATATAGTGAGACCCTATCTTGAAAACAAATAAATAAAATTTTAAAAATAAAAATTAAAAAGGGAGTAGTGGGCTCAAGTGATATAGCTCAGTAGTAGACAGGCCTTGGATTCAATCCCCACTTACAGAAAAACAAAGAGAAAAGAAAAGGAAATAATATATGAGCATGATTAAAGAGAGACTTTTGCCAGACTTGGTGCAGCACAGCTGTAATGCCAGCACTTGGGAGGCTGAGCCAGGTGGACCTCAAGGTCCACCAGCTTGAGCTATATAATGAGTTCAAGGCCAGCCTAGACTACAAGACTTTGTCTAAAAAATAAAAACAACCCTCCCCCCAAAAAAGGGCAGACTTTTCCCTGAGGAATAAATAAGCACACAATGTAGAGAAAGAATGCCAAGTAGTTTCCTAAAGGACGGACTCAAGTAGTGGTTCTGGAAATCTTCCCTTCCTTCCCTCTGGCCAGAAAGAGTCCTTAAGAGTCTCTCTTACCCTGTTTGGCTTCTAGAGAGGGAGCAGCCTTAGTGAACACTCGAATTCTCAAGTGTCTTCCTAATTCTTCCGTTATTGAGGAGGATGGCACAGGACTCCTGAAAGCTGGCTCCATTGCAGGTACTGCGGTGCTGGAAGTCACTTCTGTAGAACCTTTCGGACTGAACCAGACAACCATAACTGGGGTCCAGGTAAGTTGAGGCACTCAAGAAAAACAAAATGAGCTGGACACCATGGTGCCCACCTCTAATACCTGCACTTGAGAGACTGAGGTAGAAGGATCACTGTGGATTCAAGGTCAAACTGGACTCCATTGTGAGTTCAAAGCCAACCTGAACTACATAGTGAAAACATGTTTCAAGAAAGAAAAAAAAAAAAAAGACAAAGAAGAAAAGAAAGAAAGGGTCTGGAGGGATGGCTTGACTAGTAGGTATGAAGCCCTAGGTGCTATCCTCAGTATGAAAACAAATGAATAAACAAATAAAAGGAATACTGTGGCTTTAAAAGACAAATTTCCTTTTTTTAAGAACTAGGAGGGAGGGGCTGGGGATTTAGCTCAGTAGGCTTAAGCATCTGCCTTGCAAGCATGGTCGTGAAGTCAATCCCCAGTACTGATTAAAACAAAAAAAAGAAGTAGGAGGGAAAAAAAGACCTAGAAAGTTTGCTAGCTGGGTGTGGTGGTTACAGTTGTAATCCCAGCATTCAAGAGCCTCATGCAAGAGGACTGCCACAGCCAAACCTGTACTATAATCATGAGTTTAAGACCAGCCTGAACTACATAGTGAGACGCTGTCTTAAAAAACCTAAAAAGACGGGGCTGGGGATTTAGCTCCTGCATAAGCACCTGCCTTGCAAGTGGGCAGTCGTGAGTTCAATCCCTGGTACCGATAAAAACGAAAAAGACCAAAAAAAAAAAAACCTAAAAAGAAAAACAAACCAAGGGGTTAGGGAACTAGAAACAGCTACAGATGCCAGAAATGAACCTCAAGAGAAGCCAGGCCTGCTGTGGTTGTAAATCATCAAGTTTTTTAAAAAGCCAAATCAAAATGTACGTTAGAGCCTTTTATAATAAAAGATATTAGCCTCAAATTGATATAGTTGTCTTCTAAGCAACTTTGACTAACGAGTTTGTGTATAAAAATAAAAGGGTTGTGTAGAAAAATAAAAATTAAGGGTGTGTGGGAGGAGTATAGAACTATTGCTGTGAAAATCTGATTTTGATATAGACTTAAAATTTTAGCATTAGAAATAGTCTTGTGTTTTGGTCTTTTGACTAAGATCAAATAAAGAAGAGGCCTCAGAGGTGAATTGGTTAAATGCATGTGGAAAAATGTTAGTCATTAAATGTCCACCCTCTTCCAGCCACTATCTGGGTCCTTTTATGTATATTATCTCTTTTAACTACCATAAAACCACCCAGGTAGATGTTATTATCCCTGGTTAACTGATAAGACACCTGGGACTCACTACTTGAGGCTGCACAGTGCTGCGGTTGGTTGCGCACAGCCAGGCTGACACTGATGCATCCCCTCTGCAGAAGCAGATCTTGTCTCCACAGGTGGCCCCCGTGAAGTACCTGCAGGTGAGCAGCCAGCCCAAGCTGTACACAGCCTCAGGAAGGACCCTGTCAGCCTTTCCCGTGGGCATGGTTCTTACCTTCATTGTTCACTTTTACAACAGCATGGGAGAGAAATTCCATACCCACAACACTCAACTTTATCTGTCTCTAAACAGGTATGATGTAGAAGTCAAAGCAATGTTTCTGCTATGTGTGGTGCACTTCTGGCATTCCAGCACTAGGGCAGGCTGAAGCAAGAGGACTGCGTGTTTGAACCTAGGCTGGCAACTTAGCAACATATCTCAAAATAAAAAAGAACTAATATCGCTCAATGGAAAGGCCTTGGGTTCATTTCCTAATCCCAAGGTGGTGGGAAGATTGTTGACACTGTGGTAGAAACCTTACATATTAAGGTAGCAGCTCCAATAACTTCTTTCACATTCAGAATTTGGAATCTTTATTTCTCTTTTTAGGATCAAAAACAGGCTGGGGGTCAGGCTTGGGACACAGGCCTGTAAGCCCAGCAATTGGGAGGCATAAGCTGGAGGGTCACTGTGGCTTAGTTCAAGGCTAGCCAGGGCTACACAGTGAGTTCAAGGCCTGCCTGGCTAAGCTACATAGCAAAACTCAATCTTAAAAAGACCCAAAAAAAAAAAAAAAAAAGAGCTGGGGATATAGCTCAGCAGCATAGCACCTGCCTGGAAAGTGCAAGATCATGAATTTGATCCCTAGTACCAAAAAAATAATCAGGCTGGGGATATAGCTCAGTGGCAGAGCATTTGCCTAGTATGCATAAGCCCTGAGTTTGATTCCCAGTATCATATAAAAAGTAAAATAATACAATATAAAAGATCAGGTTTAAAGAATGGTCTAGGGGTTGGGGATTTAGCTCAGCGGCATAAGCGCCTGCCTTGCAAGCATGTGGTCGTGAGTTAGATCCCGGGTACTGATAAAAAGAAAAAAAAAAGAATGGTCTAGTTATCAATAAAAATTTCAACTGGGCATGGTGGCACACACATGTAATCTCAGCACTTGGGATCTGAAGCAGCCTGGGCTTCATAGTGAGTGAGTGAGTGCAAGACTGGTCTGAACTACATGGTAGACCCTGTCTCAAAAAACAAACAACAGTGACAACAAGAAAGAAAGAAAGAAAGAAAGATGGATTTTGGTAGATTTTGAATCTGTCAAGGCTTAATTCATAGAAAAAAAAAACAAACTAAATAGAATAATTTTTTTTCTTTTGGGGTTTTTTTTTTGCTTGTTTTGGTTTTGAGTGCTTTGGGTTTTGGTGATAGGATCTTTAATATAGTTTAGGCTGGCCTCAAACACACCAAGTAGTCCAGACTGGCCTCCAGCTCATAGCAACTTTCTTGCCTCTCACTCCTGAATGCTAGGATTACAGGCATGCACCATCATGCCAGCTGTAAATACAGTGGTAAAGCTGTATTAAAAAAGCTTTATTGGAGAAACAATTTTAAAGCCTTAATGTTGAAAACTCACCTCTGTTGTTCTCATCAGAGTAGAGGGGTACTTGGGAGGCTGAGGCAGGATGATTATAACTTTAGATATAAAGTTATAAACAAAACAAGCAAACTGATAGGTTTTTCCTTAGGCAGTAGAAAAGCAACAGCAGAGAAATGAAACAAAGGAAAAGGCCTTTATTGCAGGAGTGGGAGGGCTATAGTAGAGTACAAGGTGCCCTCAGGGCAAACAAAGGAACTGGGAGCTTTTATTCAGTTTGACAGGGGTGGAGTGGGAAGGGCTGGCAGAATGGCGCATTGACAGCCGATTGGAAGAATGATGGCACGTGGGAAAAGCAGAGTTGAATTTTCAGGTTTGCAAGAACACAGAAGTCAGGGTGAAGGGAGACGCTGTCCACTTTAGGGAGGCATCACCCTGAACCTGTAAGAACTGCACATGGGCGGAACCCATCACAAACAGAAACACCAAGAGACAAAAGGCTTACTGGAAACCAGGTGTAGTGGTGCATACCTGGGGGACTGCAAGACTATGCTGGCAAACTTAGACCCAGTCTCAAAATTAAAAATAAAAGAAGATATAGGTTAATGGTTAAGATCCTCTGATTGAATCCCCAGTATACACATAGATACACATAATATGCACACATGTCAAATCACTTAATGAGTTGAATTTAAATTTCTACAGAAAGGGTTGAGGCTCGGGCATAGCAACGCATGCCTATAGTCTGCAGTACCTAGCAAGACACTGACTCAAACAAACAGCTGGGCATAATGGCCTGTAATCCCAGCACCCAGGAGGCTGAGGCAAGGATCTACTGGAGTTCCAAGTCAGCCTGAACTACAGAGAAACCCTGTCTCAAAACAAAACAGAACAAATCCATAGGCTGGGATGCAGCTCAGTGCTGCAGTCCTTGCCTAGAATCTAGCATGCACAAGGCCCTGGGTCCAAAATAAAAACAAAAGTAGGAAACTGAGGATATTGAGTATATAGCTCAGTGTGAAGACTCTGGATTCAATCCCCAGGAACAACAACAACAAAAATATATCATTGGGGGGAGGGTTTAAAAATATATATATATATCATTACAAAATTAAAAAGCACTGGAAGCCAGACATGATAGCATATACCAATAATCACATACCTATAATTGCAGCATTCTGGCAGGCTGAAGCAGGAGGATTGCAAGTTCCAGCCCAGCCTGAGTAACACAGTGACATAATGAGATTGTCTCACAAGAAAAAATAAAAAGGGCTGGGATAGTAGCTCAGTGCTGCAGAGGTCTGGGTTCAACCCCCAGTGCTCCCCACCCACCCACATACACACACAGGAAAGAAAGAAAAAAAATTGAGTGAGTACTGTGCATATGAAACTACAGGACTAATCCTGGGCCTATAGTTAGTTGCCTACTCTTAGTTGAAGAATTCCTTCTGAGCTTTTGAGATGTTGAAAAGATTACGCTGTATTAGGGTCTCTCCCCTGCCCTTTAAAAGAACGATGTCCTATCAATTATCTGTTTTTAGAGATTTGTATGTATGTGGTCCTGGGAATCAAACACAAGGACTTGTTGGTGCTAAGCAAGCATTCTGCCATGGAGCTTCATCTGTAGCCATGCTTTTCAGAGATTTCTGCCTTTCATATCTACTTTCAGAGACGACTTGCTGCTTATTGGACCAGGGAGTAGGAACTATACTTACACGGCCCAGGCCATGAGCAGAGGAGTGACACTTGTGGGGCTCTGGGACCAGCAGCATCCGGGCATGGCCGATTACATCCCTGTGGCTGTGGAGTATGCCATCGAGCCAGACACCACGCTGACCTTTGTTGGAGATGTCATCTGCTTTAGCACGCATCTTGTCAGCCAGCAGGGTTTGTATACCTTCCCTTTTCTTACCCACAACTGAAACGTTCTGAGGATTTGAAAGCAACTAATCCTTTTTCCTTCTTTTCTCACTTTTTAAAATTTTTGCCTTCTTTCTTTTCCCACTCTTATTCCCCTCCCCATGTGAATATTTTCTTCCAATTTCACACACCTAATACATATTTTGGTCCTTATACTTTCAGTTCATTATACCAGGGAAGCAATGCGGTATTTACATGTTTGTCTGATTTATTTCACTTAAGAGTATGATCTCAAGGTGCATCCGTTTACCTAAGATGGTCTCAAGCTTATCCTTCTTTATGGTAGAGTAGTATTCCTTTTTTTTTTTTTTTTTAAATCTTCTTTATCCATTTACCAGTTGGTGGGTATTTGGTCTGTTACTAAGATTTTGCTATTTTAAGTTGTGCTGCTATAAACATGGGTGTGTGTATATATTGCCATGGTATGGTGCTTTTAATTTTTTGGGAAGATACCAAGGAGAATAGCTGGGTCAAATGGGACCTCTAGTATTATTTTTTTGAGGAATCTTCACACTGATTTTTTTTCCACAGTGGTTTCACCAGTCTATACTCTGACCAACAGTGAAGAAGTTCCCACAGTCCCACCAACCTTTGTTATTGGTTGATTTCTTGATAATAGTAATTTTTTCTTGAGTGAGAATCTCAGAGTTGTTCTGATTTGCATTTCTTGAATAACTAATGATGCTGAACATTTTTTCATGCATTTATTTGCAGTTTCTGTTTTTTAATCTGGGAAGTATCTACTCATTGCAGATGCCCATTTTTTAATTAGGTCTTTAATTTAAGGGAGTCTAATTTTTTTTTAAGTTCTTCAGATGTTCTTGACAGTAATTCTTTGTCTGAGGAACAGGTGGCAAACATTTTTTTCTCACACTGAGGATTGTTTCTTCACTCTGTTGGTGAAAAGTTTTTTCTCTTGCTGTGAAAAATCCTTTTAAGGTGGGGGAGGAAAAAGCTATTTAATAAGATGAAATTCTAGTTGTTGATTTTTTGTAATAGTTCCTGTGTGATCAAGGTTTTGTTCATAAATTCTTTGCCTACACCAATGTCTTCAACAGTTCTACCTATTCTATTTTCCAGCAGATTTAATGTTTCCATTTTAGTATTTAGATCTTTAATCCATTTTAACTTTAGTTTGATGAAGGGTGAAATACATAGGTCCACTTTTATTCTTCAGATGTGCAAAGCCAGTTTTTCCAGCACCCTTTATTAAGAAGTCTATCTTCCAGTGAAGGTGTTTGGTACCTTTGTCAAAGATAAGGTGGCTTAGTGTGTCTGGAGTTATTCCTGCATCTTCTGCTGTGTTCCATTGGCCCTTGGGTTTGTTTTATTGCTAACACAGTGCTGTTTCTATCACAGTAGCTTTATAGCATAATTTCAAGTCAGGGGTTATGATGCCCCCTACCTTGCCTTTATTGTCCAGAATTGCCTTTGCGATTTTAGGTCTCTTCTGTTTCCAAATGAATTTAAGGATTATTTTCTCTAATTCTGTGAGATATGAAACTGCAATTTTAACTGAAATTGCATTAAATCTTTATAACAATTTTGGAAGTATGGCCATTTTTACTGTATTAGTCCTTCCTACTTAAGAACAAGGGACATCTTTCCATTTTCTGATACCCTCTTCAATATCCTTTTTTAGAGTACTGTAGTTTTCAGTGTAGAGGTCTTTTACGTCCTTTGTTAGACTGATTCATGAATGTTTTATGTTTTTAGATGCTATTATGAAAGGTGTTATCTCCCTAATTTCTCTCTCAATGAGGTTGTTATTCATATTCAGGAATGCTATTGATTTTGAATGCTGACTTTGTATCCAGCTATACTACTAAATTTGCTTATTAAATCTAGAAGTCTTGCTGGGCATGGTGGCTCACACCTGTAATCCGAGCACTCAGGAGGCTTGAGGTGGGAGGATTGTTGCGAGTTCGAGACCAGCAGACTGCAAAGTGAGCTCAAGGCCAGCCTGAACTGCATAGCGAGACCCCGTCTCAAAAAAGACTATATATATATATATATATATAATCTAGAAGTCTTGGTGGCATTTTTGGGGTCTTCTATGTAGAGTATCATATTATCTCAAATAATGATAATTTAACTTCTTCCTTTGCTATTTCCTTTCCTTCTTCCATTGCTATTCATTTTATTTCTTTCTCTTGTCTAATTGCTCTGGCTAAAGTTTCCAGAACTATATTGAATAACAGTGGTGACAGTGGACATCCTTGCCTTGTTCCTGATTTTAAAGTGAAAGCTTTCAGTTTTTGTCCATTTAGTATGGTGTTGGCTGTTGGTTTGTCATAGATGGTTTCAATCAGATTGTTCCTCAGGTGTTATTTATCATGCAAGTATCTTATTTATACATCAATTTTGAAAGATAGTTTTTTAGGGAACATCAATCTGGGTTGCAAGTTGTTTTCCATTAGAATTTGAAATACTTCAAGCTCTCCTTGACTTGAAAGTTTGTGCTGAGAAGTCAACTGTGATTCTAATGGGCCTTCCTTTATAGGCTATTTGTTTCTTTTCATTAACAGCTTTTAATATTCTATTCTTGTGTTGAAGTTCTGGAATCTTGATTATGATATGACTGGCTGTAGAATTTGTTTTTGATCATGGCTAATTGTTTTTTTTGGTTTTTTTTGGTCTTCTTCCTTTTAATCGATACCGGGGACTGAACTCACGACTGTCTGCTTGCAAGGCAGGCACTTATGCCACTGAGCTAAATTCCCAGCCCTGCTAATTGGGTTTTGAGTTTGTTGCAAGGTCCTATCTCTTCAATTTGTTGGGGTTGAGAAGTTGCTGCCTGCTTAGCCCAGCCCCTGGTTCTTTGGCACTGGTCTACAATATTTTCTATGACCTTTAGGCAATATGAGTCTTGGTATACCAGGAAAAACAGCTAGTTAGAACCATGATGTCACTTTGGCTAAAGTGGTAAAAATCAGCAATAGCAATACCATGAAACACAATTTAGAAAATTACAAATGGAGGCCAGGGATTTAGCTCAGTGGCACAAGCACCTGCCTGGACAGTGCAAGGTCATGAGTTTGATCTCTAGTATCAAAAAAAAGAAAGATGACAAATAGAGGTAACCATTAATTTGCCACCTTTAACCACATGAACTAGATTTGTGGTGATATAATAAAATCTAAAGCAAAAAAGAAAAAAAATATTTTTGGTCTTTTTGAGACAGCATCTCACTATGCAGTTTAGGTTAGCCTCAGGCTCAATTTGTAGCCCAGGCTAGTCTCGAATTTGCAACAATCATCCTGCCTCAGCCTCCTGTGTAGTGGGATTATAGAGTGCGCCACCACACCTGGCTCAAAACAGAAAATTGTATGCAGTAAATATGCCAATTTTACCCTCAAGGGAAAAAATTTAAAGGGGTTAGAGGAAAAAATAGAGAAATAGAAGAGGAAGAAATTAGAAGCAAGGCTAGAGGACAAAGGAGGGTCACATAAACTTTGGGAAACTGGTGCAAAAGAGAGAAGGAAGAAATAAAACAAAATACAAAACAGAACAACCATGAAGAAACTAGAAACCATGTTCACTCTCATGTACAAACCAGATCAAATAATGAAAGAGAAAAAAAACAAAACAGAGTAACACAAGAAAAGAGAAAGAAAGAGAGAAAAAGATGTCTACTTTCCGTTTGTTTCTGCTGTCATTGCCAGACAATGAATGGAGTCAGGCTCCAGAGCCATGCTGATTTATACCAGGCAGGCCAGCAGGAGCTGTGTGGCAGGGTGGTGCATAATCTCCGTGAGCCTGCACCCTTGTTTCCCTGGAAGTTCAGCCTGATTTCTGGCTGTGAGGCTGGTACCAGACCTGTTCAGTCTGCTGCTGTCAGCGTAACTTCTGGGGGCTTGAACTCAGCGCTGGGAGCCACTAGATGAACCCAGCATTGTTCTGAATGCTGAACACAATTGGCCCTTTCCCAAGATGGCGCCAACCAATCATCCTCTCCCTCGGGATGTCCAGTCCTGCTGCAGTCACCCCCAACTAGTGCTGTCCTCCACGTACACTGTTTCCTTCTATTGCTGCATTTCTCCGTTGAGGCTTCTGGTGTTGCCCCCAGTCGCTCTGTGTCCACAGGCTTGAACCACTCCTCCCATGCAGAGTTCCGATTCAGGAAGAAAGCTTCTCTGCTGCCTCCTCCTTCTTCCCTGGAGTTTCTCTCCTCACTCTCTCCATAGGATTCAGTTCTTACTTCAGATCCTTCCTGGATCCAGGGGACCCACTTTCCTCCTTCTCTTCCTTGAGTTGCTACACTTCAGTGTCCAGAATGCAACTCTCAGAGAGGCCCTTTCTCTGCCGCTTACCATTCCACCATCTTCCTGGACATCCTTGAAAGCAATTAATCCTTTAGAATATTTATTCCCAAATTATCTAATGTCTGAGGACTCTTCTGAGGAATAAGACACTTTGGAGTGTTTATTTGTTAACTGGTAATTCTCAGTTTGATGGACCCTTCTCTTGGTAGTCAGCCAATCAGATGCCAGCCAGTATACTTAACAAGGGCAAACTTTACACATAGCCTGTGTCATACAGTGTGTATCATATAATGGATTACAGTGCCAGCTTTCTGAAGTACAGTAACTGCTAACCTGAAGGAAGAAAAGGGTAATAAAGGAGGCTGGGGATTTAGCTCAGCAGTGTAAGCGCCTGCCTGGCAAGTGCAAGGTCATGAGTTCAATCCTCAGTACCAAAAAAAAGAAAAAAGAAAGAAAGAAAAGGGCAATAGAGATTTAATTATAGGAACCAATTTTGAATATGCCGTGCTGTGGACCACATCTGAAGGGCTAACTCCTAATGTATCATCCCTATAATAGATTTTGCCTCTACTGGTCTACACTGTATTCTTGATCAATCAAGTACTCTGTTCTAAGAAGTACTATTGCATTCAGAAAAACCATAGTGAATCAGTCTTTGGCTTGGACACGTGAACTCTGGACTTGCAGCTAGCCCACCATGCACATTACCGTCATCCTGACAAGTATGGTCAGGTGTTGTGTGGCTTTGGCTTACAAACTCTTCTGGGAATTATGGGTAAAGTGCTGAAATATAGTGCTGGGCCTGATTTTACAGTTACGTATTTTGGACATGATATAAAAGTGTCTCTATTTGCCTAAGATCAGATTCCTCAATTCTATAACAATCAACTTGCAAGCATTCATTATTAAGGATGCCCTGATTGGTAATCAGTAATTAGTAATCAATCTAACCTAATCTTTTGCATTTGTTTGCCACCTTGAGCTTGAGGACAAAATAAGTAAATCCTTCTGCTGCCAGTTATCACTTTCCGGTTGGCAAGAATCTGTAGCTAAAGCATATTCATCCTTATACCAAATCTAACAGCTTAATCAGGAAGGTGTCCTAGTATGTAAAAGAGTTTTTCTTTTTCCTAAGGAAAAGTGTTATGTTCTCTGAGTAGCCCTTCTTGTCATTCTGGAAGTCCACTGGTAGGTCTTTATTTTGCTGTTATGGTATTTTAAGGAAAAACTTCCATTCAGAAACCACTTATCCTCAAAGTTATGTGCTCTTCTTGGAAAGAAGTAGTTGCTTTATGAGGTCAGAATGGTCTTGTGTGTTCTGCTTATTTGGAGTTTAAATAAGGGCAAAATGAGCTAGGTGCGGTGGTACATGCATATAATCCCACCACTCAGGAGGCTGAGGCAGGAGGTTCACTGTGAGTTCCAGTCTACCAACCTGGGCTACACAATGAGACCCTGTCTCAAAAAAAAAAATAATAATTAAAAATATGTACATATGGCAAAGGTAGATGTGTGGTATGAAGATTGCAGCTAGGTACTTTCTTTTGACTTTTTCTAGGTGAACCTGGAATATGGATGATTTCTGATGACAATATTCTACAGACAGATATTGTCACTGGTGTTGGAGTGGCCAGGAGTCCCGGAACCACAGTGATTTTTCATGACATCCCAGGAGTAGTGAAAACATATCGAGAGGTAACTCTGATTATAGTGGGGCCAAGAGCCTGGAGTGGCTGTTTCCATACAGAAAATACCCTAAAGAGAGATGCACCTCACAAGTACAAGCCACACAGGAAGTTCATCAGAACACAGTGTTCACGATTCTTTACCAGAAGAAAGATTTCTGATTTAAGAGATCACATACATGTGCCAGATATAATGAAAGTAGCCTTTATTATATTATAAACATGTGCTAGTAAGTTAAAAATAAAAGGAGAGCTGGGTGTGGTGGTGCATGCCTGTAACTCTAGCACTCAGGAGGCTGCAGCTGGAGGATCACCATGGGTTGGAGGCCAGCCTAGAATACAAAGTGAGTTCAAGGCAAGCTTGGAATATGTAGCCTGTCTCAGAGAGAGAGGAGGGGGGAGGGGAGGGGAGGGGAGGGGAGGGGAGAAGAAAAGAAAAGAAAACGGTGAAGTGGAAAGTGTCCTAGAAGCCAAATGAAGACAGTATTGGGAGGAAAGCAGGCATTATTAACCTTGTGGAATGTTGAGGGTTTTTTTGATTTTTGGGAGATTTTTTTTGTTTGGTTGGTTGTTGATTTTTTTTGTTTTTACTTTTTTTTTTTTTTGAGATAAGGTCTTCTTATACAGTTCAGGCTGGCCTTGAACACACTTGGTAGCCCAGGTTGGCCTCAACTTAAGCAATCCTTTTGCCTCAGCCTCCTGAGTGCTGGGATTACAGGCATACACCATCACACCTGGCTGGTTTGGTTTTTTTCTTGAGACAGAGTCTTCCTACCTGGCCTTGAACTACCTATGTAGTCCATGATGGCCTTGAACTTGTAGTGATCCTCCTACCTCAGGCTCCTTAGTGCTTGGCTTACAGATGTGTACCACCATGCCTGGCTTTGTTTTTGTATTTAAGACACGGTCTGATTTAGAACAGTTTTTAAAAAGTTTAGAACAGCTTTAAACTCAGTATGTGATGCAAATTGGCCTTGAACTCAGTAATCTTCCTGCTTTAGCCTCCCAAGAGTATGGATTATCGCAGTGTACCACCTTCCTTGACTTTTTTAAATTTTATATCTCTATACATTTTATCATTTTTAATCTTCACAGGCTCACTGAAGGTACTTTTCTTTTTCATCTTTGTATTTCCAGAGGCCAGCACATCTGGCACATAACAGGCTCTAGTGAGTGCTAGTAGGGAAATACCTTCTTCTTTTTATTGAGACAAAATTTTGCTATGTATTCCAGGCTGGCCTTGAACTCAAGGCAATCCTCCTGCCTCAGCCTCCTAAATGTTGGATTACAGGTATGTGCCACCACAGTAAATTATTTTTCCACCACTTAAACTGGATTTTAAAGTTTTAGTTTTTTTTGAGGCAGGGTCTCACTGTGTAATTGGGGCTGGCCTTGTGATCCTTCTGTCTCAGCATGCCAAATGCTGAGATGACAGGTGTGTACCACACCAACTCACAGTTCTTGGAAATTAAAAAAAAAAATGGCCAAGCATGGTGGTCCACTTGAGAAACTGAGGCAAAAGGATCGCCATAAGTTCAAGGCCAGCTTGTGTTATATAGTGAGTTCAAGCCAGTCCCAACTATGCAGTAAGATCCTGTCTCAAAAACTAGAAAAAAAAATAAAAAAAGAAAGTTAAAATTATTTTCAGTGACTTTTTTTCCCCCTCCTGCTACTGGGACTGGAACTGAGGGATATTCTACCACGTCCACATCCCCAGCACTTTTTTTTTTTTTTTTTTTTTTTGAGACAGGGCCTTACTGAATTGCCCTGCAGGTGTGTGCCATTGTGCTGGGTTTCAGGAAGTTTAAAATAGGGAGTCATAGTGTTATCTGGTAGCTTGTTTCTAAGAAGTGACTTGGTGACTTAATGTCACCAAGTTTTAGATAGCTTGTCTCTTCCTGGAGTTGGATTCCAGATTCTTCTCACCTCAAATAAAGAATTGAACAAAACAAGCAAAAAGTAGTGGTAAAGTTTATTCAAGAAAGCAAAAATGAACAGTGAAGAAAGTAGCTCTAGCCGGGCATGGTGACCACAGGGCTGAGGCAGGAGGATCATTGCGAGCCCAAGGCCAGCCTGAACTGCATAGAGAGACCCTGTCTCCAAAAAAAAGAAAGTAGCTCTATAGAGCAAGTCTGGACTGAATAACTAGAAAAGAGAGAGCAAAGATAAAAACACACGCTGTGTCTAGGAAACACAGCACAGGCTATCACAGAAAGTTATGACAACAAAACTTCTGTGGCATGGATGTATCCTTCTAAGCTATCCATATCTCAAGGAAACCAACAGAACTTCTACTTAGGGGTCCTGAGAGGCGGTGCTGAAATCTCCACCTCAGGCTGCGGTCCTGTCCAGGCCATCCTACTGAAGACCTGCTGCAGTTCTCGGGCGAAGTCCATGGTCAGGGCTCTGGGAATGTTCTGCATCCAAGATCTTGTGGTCAACAGGCCATACCTATGTCCCCAGCCAGTGTTTGCCAAGCCTTAATCTTCTACCTCAACGGGAAGGTATGACTGAACAAAAATTTCTTTCTAGATGAAACATTTTCTTTTCAGGCTGAGGCAGGAGGATCACCGCAAGGTCAAGGGCAGCCTCAGCCACACAGTGAGTTCAACACCAGCCTGTGTACTACATAGTAAAACCTATCTCAAAAAAAAAAAGTTTCTTTTCAAAGGAAAACAAGTTTTGTGGTTCTCAGAGATGTAATTACTAAAAAGTCAGGTTGTATTTGTGTGAAAGATTGTTTTTGGTTAAATAAATTATGAAGGGTAGAAAGGAAGGGAACCAGGTCTTCTCTGGAGCACAGAGACAGCTTTCCTTTGGTTGGTGACAGGTGACAGTCAAGGCATCGTCAAGATTAACATTCACATATGACCTCAAGACTTCTCTCACCAATAGCCCCAACTCAACTGTCTTCAAACTCTTCATCACGACTGGCAGAAATGATGTCAACATGAAAGGCAAGGACTTGCTGTGGGTCTGGGCAGTTGTGTCCCTTTCCCATCTTCCCTGAATTCTCTTCCATGCTAGGCTTCCTTTCCTTTTTCTTGCTCTGTTTCCCAGGCTGACCTTAAACCTGTGATCTTCTTGCCTAGCCTCTGAGTAGCTGGAATTGCAGGTGTACAACACCATGTATGGCTTGTTTTATTTCTAAATTGACTCCATCATAACAAATAAATCATGGAGGCGTGTGAGGCTTCATGCATGTGTGTTTGTGTGTGTCTGTGTGGTAGTACTGGGATGAAACAGGGATTTGCACATGTAAATCATTCTACCCCTGAACTGCAATCCCAGCCTGGATTAAATATTCTCATTGCTTCTGATTTTTTGGTGGTTGTAGGGATTGAACGCTGACTCTTCACACTGAGTTACAGCTTCAATCATCTTTATATTTTTACTCTGAGATAAGATCTTGGTAAATTGCTGAGTTGCCCTAGCTGTGCTAAAATTTGCAATTCTCCTGCCTCAGATTCCCAGAGTGCTGAGATTACAGGTGTGCACCACCACACTCAGCTTGCATGTTTTTCTGCATATAGTGGTCTCTCCTTTTAGAAATTCTTAAGAACAGTCATTTACTGCTTTTCTGTTTTTTAGGCTCTTGTACCCAAAATCAGATCTTGGCCATTACACAAGTCCTTTCTCCAGAGACCCTTGTGATGTGCCATGTACAGTTCAGTAATACTCTGCTAAACATTCCAGCAAGTAAAGTCTTCCACATCCGTTCAGATTTCAGTGTGGAGAAAGGTAGGGTCCACCAGTTGAATAAAGTTTTCCCTTCTGCTTTACCATTCATACTACTGTCAATTTCTCATTGGATTGTATGTATACTTCCAGTTTTGTCTGATAAATAACCATGGAATCGTACTCAGTCTACACCTTGTTCAATCCATTTAACAAACTTAATACATGCCTCCTGACAACCTGTGGTTTTCTACTATAATTTGTTGTTTTATTTTCTGTTATTCCCCATTTGCTCAGTATGGGTCTGGATTGTCTGTTTGGCTTTTGTTCATTTGTTTTGTGGGTTTGAACCCAGGGCCTCATGAATGCTAGGTAAGCACTCTAGCACTGAGCCCCAGTGCTCCCCCCCCACAACTTTTTTTTTTTTGACAGGGACTTATATGTAGTTTATGTAGTTCAGGCTGGCCTCAAACTCACAGTAATGTTCATGCCTCCCAAATGCTGGAATTATAGGTATGCACCACCACCCTGACTGAATGTTTGTTTTTGTTTTGTTTTTTGTCTTTTTAAGATAGGATTTTGAAAGAGAGGATTGCAATGAGTTAAAGGCCAGCCTGTGGAATCCCTGTCTCAAAAAAAAAGAGTAATAACCAGGCACAGCAGCACATATAATCCCAGTTACTCTAGAGGCTGAGGCAGAAATGTGTGATTTCAAGCCCAGCCTGGGCAACCAGTCCAGACAACACTGCAAGGCCACAAGAAGACAAGTTAAAAGCACTGGGACGTAGTTCAGTAGTAGAATGCCTGCATTTCCTCCCCAGTAACATAAAGAAAAGAAATGAAATAGTTTAAGGGCTGAGGAGGTAGCTTAGTGATAAGACACTTATTCAACATGAGTGGAGCCCTGGATTTGATCCTTAGCCCTGAAAAAAAAAAAAAAAAGAGGTAGCTTGATAAAGAAATTATTAAACCGTGCTCAGCATCTGTCTTCACTTTGTATCCTTGGTCTTTCACCGCCAGCCTGTCCTGCATTAGTTAGCCTTCCCTGACGGGCTGGCGTAGCAGTAACAACTCTGTAGACCAGTTCCATACTGAGTTCCCGGGGATGCTTTTCTCTCCCTGTGGTAGTCAATAGTATGCTGCCACTCTGAACTCAAAGCTGGTTCACACTTTCTCCGAGTTCACACATCGCCAATTTTCCTTCCTATCCTAATTCACTTCACTTCTTGGAACCTCTGGACCTGCCTACAGCTTCTCTTTTCCAGGGGTTTATGTTTGCCTCATCAAGGTAAGACCGCAGTCAGAGGAGTTGCTCCAAGCCCTCAGTGTGGCCGACACCTCGGTGTATGGATGGGCCACGCTGCTCAGCGACAGCACCAAGTTCGGGATGCAGAGAATCCTTATTCCTTTCACCCCTGCATTCTACATCAACCAGTCAGAACTGCTCCTTGGCCACAAACTAGACACTGGTGTGATTAGAGTACAGGGAGTGGACAGAGTTCTTGAGAACCTACAGGTATGTTAATGTCAGAACCAAAATGGTAAAGAAGACTAGATTAGAAAAAGATTTTTCACCCTCATTCCTAAAGTAAAGTAAGTTTTCTGGATGATCTGCTAAAAATCGGTATAAGAAATTGCTAAATGATAAAAACATGTCCCTTCACAGTGCCAGACAAAATTAAAAATCTAGGTCATGAGTTTCTTCATCTCTTTAAAAGAACCTATAGAATTTATCTGAAGTCTTTTGGTATTTTTTTATAGTTGTTTTTTGAGAAAGTTCTCACTCCGTCGTGGCAATTCTCTTGCCTATCTCCTGGGATTATAGGTGTGCACCACTACACCCAGTTTATTATGTATTTTTATTAGTATATTTGCAATACATGATAACATTTTTCATATGGAGTTGGTAAATGTATATAGCACATTATTTGTGGCCCCTTCTCCTCCTATTCCCATTTGAAAAAATTCTATTTCTATTTTATCTTTTTTTTTTTTTTTTTTTAATTTTTTTTTTTGTCTTTTTCCTTTTTATCGGTACCGGGGATCGAACTCACGACTGCCTGATTACAAGGCAGGCGCTCATGCCGCTGAGCTAAATCTCCAGCCCCTATTTTATCTTTTTTTAAAAATCTGTTTCCTCTTCCTTCCCTCCCCATCTTTTTTTTTTTTTTTTAATTTAAAATGGCCTTGAGGGGCTGGGGATTTAGCTCAGCGGCATAAGCGCCTGCCTTGCAAGCAGGCAGTCGTGAGTTTGATCCCTGGTATCCATAAAAGACAAAAAAAAAAAAAAAAAAACCATAAAATGGCCTTGAACTCAGTATGTAATCTAGACTGACCTCAAATTCAGTGATCCTCCTTCCTCAGCCTCCCAAATGCTGGGATTATAGGCATGCACCACTATGCCAATCTTTCTCATATAAGAGAAACCATGTGATATTTAAATTTGTGGTCTAATTTATTCCACTTAATATTATGATCTGCAGATGTATCTATTCATCTTCAAATGCCTCAAGTTCATCCTTTATGAAATAGTGTGAATATATATATATTTAAATTTGTTTACTAACAGGCTGCTTCCTAAGATTTAGTTATTATGAATTGTGCTGCTATAAACATACATATCCATGTATCTCTGTAATATAATATATTTTAAATCTTTTGGGGAGCCAGGCATGGTGGCACATACCTGTCATCCCCGAATTCGGGGGGCTAGCACAAGAAGATTGCTGTTTTAGGCCAGCCTGGGATACATAGTGAAACCTTGTCTTAAAAAATAAAAATACACACACACACACACAGATGTGGTAGCAGTAAAGGGAATATCTGGGTTGGATGAAATTTCTGGTTTTCGTTTTTTGAGGAATCCCCATCCTCATCACCATAGTGGTCGTACTAGTTTACCCACCAGCAGTGTACAAGAGCTTTTTCCCCACAGCCTCTCCAGCATTTGATTTCTTGATGATAGCCATTCTTTCTGGAGTAAGATGGTATCTCAATACTGTTTCAACTTAGATATCTCTAATTTTTTTCAAGTATTTATCGATCATTTGTACAACTCCTTCTGAGAAGTGTCTATCACTTTGCTTGCCCATGAAGTCTGTTTTAGTCTCACAGCTGGTTTTCTCCTGACCCTTCAATACCTCGAAAGTGAAAAAGTCAGTGACTTGGTGTCTACTGGCTGTCTAGAACTCTAGATCTTGACAATTCCTGTGTGTTTGGAGACTGGAACACAATTTTCTCTTGTAGGTCCTCCCTAGCACCCCAGTTTTGGTGGTCTCTCATCCCCGGCACTCCCCCGGCCTGGCAACCTTCCCTGTCCTGGTGGCCAATTTCTCTGCCTTCCAGCAGATGGCCTCTCCTGTCTTCATTAACATCTCCTGCGCACTCACTAGTCAGAGTGAGACTGTGATGGTGAGAGCTTTGAGAGGTAAATCTAATGCTGGTGAGTGAGCACTGGGAACTTTTCGTTTTAACTGGAAGGGGAAAAGAGATAGGATGTGTTATTCACATTTTGTCAATGGGAAACATTTAGCCATTTGACCAAAACTGCTCAAAGTAGCCAACTATAAATCTATCTTGCAAGTATATGCCAAGTAGAACCCTTAGGTAGCTTTCCTATTACTACCTAAATTTTACACTTTTTTGACTTTTTGATAGAGATTCGCAGTGCAGTTCAGGCTGGCCTTGAACTCACTTCGTAGCTCAGCCTGGCCTCAAATTCACAGCAATCCTCCTGTCTCAGCCTTCCAAGTGCTGAGATTACAGTGTGTGCCACCACACCTGGCCTATACTTTTAAATAATTTAGCCAAACGTAGTGGTTAATCTCTGTAATCTTGGCACTTACAAGGCTGAGGCAAAAGGATCCCCGTGAGTTTGAGGCGTGTGGGCTTTATAGTGAGTTCATGTCCTGCCTAAACTACACAGCAAGATGCTGTCTCAAAAAGAAAAAAAAAAAAAATTCCACACAAACCAAAAAAAATACCAGGGCATGGTGGCACACCCCTGTAATCTCAGAATTTGGATGCTGAGGCAGGAAGATTGCTACAAATTCAAGGCCAGCCTGGACTACAGAGTGAGTTCAAGGCCAGTCTGAACTGCATAGTGAAACTCTGTCTCAAAAAAAAATTTTTTTTAATAAGTGTCACCTTTGTAACTATTTACCCTCTACAGAATTTCTAAATAAGTATTTTATTTTCTTCAAAAGTATTGATCAGCTCAGGAAAAGTGCTGCTCTTACCTGTAATCCCAGTGTAGGAAAGTGTTTATTTAGTTAGCTTATGAGTAAATCAGAAACTTTTTTTTTAAAGACAGGGTCTCACTCTTGCTTTGTAGGTCTTTCAGGCAGACCTCAAAATTACAGCAATTCTTCCTCAGCTTCCCAAATGCTGGCATTATAGGCAGTTGCCACCAACTCAGCTTGTGACTTCATTCTTTGACAATGCATATGGTATCACTAGCACTTGGAAGGAGGGAACTGGAAGTTTGAGGCCAGCCGAGGCTACACATCAAGACCCTCTCTCTATTTTTTTAAAAGGCCCTATTGAAATAAAAAAGCCAGATGTGGCGGCACACATCTATAACCCTAGCACTTGGGAGGCTGAAGCAGAAGGATCACAAGTATCAGGCCAGTCTGGGTTACATAGTACATTCAAGGCCAGCCTGGAACACATGCCAAAATGGAACAAGAAGGGACAAGAGGAGAGGGGCCAGGCAGGGCTGTATTCAGTCGAACTCTTTATTTGAGGCAGTGGACAAGCATAACACTACAAGACTTAGTTTTGCCAAGTCCAGATTCTAGGCACTAACCAGTTTAGAAATGAGGCCAAGTTAGATCAGGATGAGAACCTAAATCACAGAAGTCTTAGGAAAACCAGAGGACCACCCTGCTTATACTGTGTCTACTCAGCCTTTCAAAGGAAATAAATATGGGGAATCAATTGGGCAGAACCTTAGTGTATCTAATGGGAAAGGATTTTGATGCTTTTGTGAGTAGCTGATATGTACTAATGAACACCCTGAACACATTTACTAGCTCTGTTTCAATTCTCAGAACTCTGCAGGAAGAGTCACACATTTATACACACTGAAGCCAACTTGCTTATTCAGGTACTGGGGATTGAATCCAGGGCCTTCAGGCTGTCACTTCTTTTTTTTTTTTTTTTTTTTTTTTTTTTGAGACAGGGTCTCCCTATGTGGTTCAGGGTAGCCTTGAACTTATTTACCTCAGGCTGGCCTCCTGAGTGCTGGGATTACAGGCAGGTGCCACCATACCCAGCCCCAACCCATTTTTTGAGACAGGTTCAAATTGGGCTCAAACTCTCAATCCTGTCTCAGCCTCCCAGAGTGCTAGGATTACCAGTTTATACCACCATGCTCACCTAGGAATATTTGTTCTCACATTGTAGAATACTGGGGCTGGAAGCCAGAGCTATGTTCCTAACCCTTTTTAAAATTTTATTTGTTAAGGAAAAAATAAATAAATAAATAGCAGGATATATTATAGTAACCCACTTTGATTTCCTATTAACTTGATTTGAAACCCTGTATTGCTCTCACCACCTTGTTTTGACTGATTTTCTTCTATTCTGTTATGCTTGATAGTACCAAGTTCGAAAGTATAGGCAACAACTATGAAGACAATAAGATTCATTATGACGCCCATTTTGGTTGACTATTATCTTCTTTTGAAGTCCTCTAATGTCTCCAATGTTTTGGTTTTATTGGTCTTATTCTTTACTGTTTTGTTCAATTTTTTTTTTTTTACCATGTTAGGTCACACTGAATTGTTCAATTTTATTATAACTGATGATATAGGCGATTCTTTTTAAGATAACAAAAGGCATTATGGTAACCATTGTTGATCGCCTTGTGTTTTGTTCTTACATTATGTATTATGTCCATCCTTTTGATTTGACTGACTCTGTCCTGTTATGTCACATTTGGTTTTACTTTCTTCAAAAAAAAAAGTAATAAGAACTGTGGGAATAATAAAACCCAAAATGTGTAATTGTCATTGTACAAAAGAAAGGAAAAGAAAGTGCTCTAAAGGATAGAACTGCATATATACTTAAGTGTATAACATAGATAACCATATTACTGAGTTTTGTTGGATCATTGAACAAAACTGCTTGCAGTCTCACTGTTTGAAAGTCCCCTCTATATGCTTTAATTTTATAACTTAAACAACTATTTCTAAGATGACAATATGTAATTAACTAGTGATTTCTGTTTATTTTTTCTGAAATTCTGTATAACTTGTACCCTTTTTGGTTTTTTTTCTCCTTAAATAAAATTTTAAAAAATAAATAAAATTTTATTTGGAGATGTAGCTACTGAATTGGTTAGGCCAGCCTAGAATTTGTGATCCTCTTGCCTCAGACTCCTGAGTAGCTGGGATTACAGTAGTTCACCACCGCACCCAGGGAGCTCCGGCCTTTTTGAGACAGGGTCTTGTCTGACTAAATGGCTCAAGACTGGCCTTTCCTTTGAAGGTCTTCCTACCTCGGTGGGATCACAGGTTGCACTATACCTGGCTGTGCTTTCCACACTATTCTGATGAAAAACAACTGTTGGCATTCAAACTGCCTGACATTTGTCTTGGGGATAAAAAGGACCAGTGGGAACAGTGCAGCCTTGAAAGGTGGGAGCAGCTAGATTCAAATACCCAACCAGACTGGAAACTGAATCCACATAGCACCTGAATACTTATTGATACCTATCAGGCATTCTCCATAGTGCACAGAAAAATCAGATTTAACACAGGACCAAGTTGGATGTGGTGGCATACAACTATAATTCCAGTACCTGCGAGTTTGAGGCCACACTGGACACCATAGAGAGTTCAAAATTAGTCTGAATACACAGTGAGACCATCTCAAAAAACTAAAAAAAGAAAAACAAAAACTGAAAGGACCAGCAAGGCATCATGGCACATACTAATGGCAGGATTGCTGCAGTTTGGGGCTAGCCGAAACCATACACTGAGACCTTGTATGAAACCATCAGTACAGCCCAGCATGATAGTGGAGGCTGAGGCAGAGGCAGAAGATTGCTGTAAATTGAGGGCCAGCCTGGGTTACACAGTGAGTTCAAGGCCAGCATAAACTACACAGCAAGACCTTGTCTCAAAAAAATAAAAAAACACCAACACGTGGCCAGGTTGGGAAGACAGGAGTTAGTTCAGTATAAAATCTCAAATTCTTCAGCGAAACAGTTTGCATAGAGCACGATAGATCATGGTAAAAGTAAACCTGGCTGGGAACCCAGAGGGTACAGGTCACCAAATAGTTATGAGGATGTACCAAATTACTAAAAGAAAGCCTAAAATTGAGGTCATTTGGTAGAACAGATTAAGTACTGAAGAACCTGAAATAACCAAATGCAGATGCTGAATGTTCAAGTATAAAATTTTATTAAAATTAGTTGCAAATGGAACACTTGCTAGAAATGACACCCTGAGTAGGGCAAGGGGTGGCTAAATCAAGAGACCACTGGTAATCTAAAGTTTCAAATTAAAGTGATTAGAATTATGAAGTGAATATACACTCACAAATTTGGTGAAGGGGAAACTTGTCAATGGGGCTATTAAGGTACACAAGACTGAGGCAGAGGATCAATTTGAATTTGAAACCATCCTGAACTCAACAGACCCTCAAAACCTACCTCCCCCGCAAAAAAAACATAAGGGATATATATTCATTTTAAGATGACAAGCAACCTTCGTAACCTGAGAGGACTAACAGGTTTAAATATTTTAAGATTTTAGCCAAGCAGGGTGTATATTGCCTGCTAATTGCAGCACCTGGGAGGCTGAAGCAGCAGTATCACCACCAGTTCAAGACCAGAGTGGGCGATATAGTGAGACCCTGTCTCAAAAAAAACCAACTGTGGGTTTAAAGTATTGCTGCTAGGTACTTTTATGATTGACACTTTCAAAGATAGCCTATGCCCTTATTAACCACTGTAGCTGGGTACAGTGGTACACACTGTAGTCCCAGCAATTGAGAGGCTGAGACAGGATTGTCAGAAATTTGAGGCCAGCCTGGACTACACAGCAAGACCCTGTCTCAAACACCAAAAAATAAAAATAACCACTGTCCTGTTATGGTTCATGTACAGATAAACGGGAAGATTCTGATGTCTTCAAGAGACTGATTGGTTCTTACCAGATGTTCTTTACTTTCTTTGTGGTGTTGGCATCCACAGCTTTCATCTTTCTAGGTAAGGCGTCCTTATATTCAGCACTGTGGACTTTGACTATGTCACAAACCAAGTAGGGATGAAAATGAATACCTCAGTAAACCTTCCTAGCCCAATTACCTAGATTAAAAATTCTCAATTTACTACCCAGAAGCAATAATCTGATGTGCAAACAGACACAACTCAAATGGAAATCACTCAAAATAGGGCTGGGGATTTAGTTTAGCAACAAAGTACCTGCCTGGCAAGCACGAGGTCCTGAATTTATCTCTAATACCAAAAAAAGCTACTTTTGGCCAGGCATGGTATTACATGCCTGTAAGGCTAGCACTCAGGTCACTGAGTCAAGAGACTACCAACCCAAGGCCAGCTTGAACTACACAAGAAACTTAATCAAAAGCTACTTTTGCTCCAATTCATGGCTAGAAATGACCTGAGTAATAGAACACACACATCACTACCCTCTTCACATGCATTCTCCCATCTTTAGTGGAATGTTGAAAAGATACTTAAGTAGGTTAAATTAAAAAATTTGTAATAGTGTAACATTTGTTATAAAATTATAATTGTTCTTCACTGGTATTACTCTTCATATCAATACTTGACTATCATGAAAGCCTTCTTCCATTATCATATAACCCTGTTAACATCTCTTCCTTCTAGCATATAATGCTTTCCTGAACAAGATACAGACTGTTCCAGTTGTTTATGTACCAACTGTAAGGACACCACAGCCAGGTAAAGAACCACTGTCTCTTTTTGGCCAGAACTGCCATCTTTCAGCAATTTGCCAAAATGACAAACACAAAGAGAGAAATTCGTGTTTTTCTTTAGAAAACAGAGGCCCCCCCCACCAAAAAAAAGTGGAATTGTTTTTTGGTTGCATACATGGGAATCTACAAAAGGAGCTAAGGAAGGGAATGAGTAGTTTAAAAAGGACCACCACACAAATGTTACCATAGCAAAATGGAAGTGTCTTCAGTGTTACCTACCCAGCATGCTTTGACCATTGTTATAAACAAGGGCAAGATTCTTGCCAAGCGGATTAATGTGTTTACTGAGCACATTAAACACTGTTGGGATAGCTTCCTGAAACATGTCAAGGAAAATCAGAAAAAGCCAAAGAAAAAGGTATGCAGGTGCTGCTGAAGCACCAGCCCACCTCACCCAGAGAAGCGCACTGTTTTTTTTTTTTGTCTTTTTCATCGGTAACAGGGAGATCGAACTCACGACTGCCTGATTACAAGGCAGGCACTTATGCCACTGAGCTAAATCCCAGCCCCTGAGAAGCGCACTTTGTAAGAACCAACAGGAAAGAACCCAAGTTGCTGCAATCTGTTCCCTATGAAACCATGGCATGAGCTGGGGATGTAGTTCTACCACTGGGCACCTCATGAGAGCCTAAGTATTCTAGGCCCTACTTAAAAATAAATCACCCTATGTTACAAGGATGGATGGTTTCCTTAACTGAACAAGGATGTGGTACCTTTACCTCAGAAACAACTATCTGAAGCATATTTTCACTATACCTAGTTGTGTTGGCCTTTACTCTTCGGTGTTTTCTTGCTGGAAGACCGATTTTACTGAAGTGTTGTGCAGGCGTGTGCCCAAATGGCTTAAAGATCCTCTAAATGACATGGGGAAAGATGTATCTAAAAACAACTCAAGTCACTGTATGGCATTCAGTTACACTGTTTAAAAAAAAAAAATCATCTCACTTTAAGCAGCTGTCAGCCGTGTTTAACTTAAATTCTTCAAACAACTCCTTTCCTTCTTCTTGTAGGTCTTTACACCTCCACAAACTCTCCCTCTCCCTTCTGCAGCCCACAAGCCTCAGTACCCCGGAATCAGCTTGCACGCTGGGTATGGAGTACAAGGAACTAACCTAGCACGGATGAGTGCCCTGAACTGCCAGGGAATGAAGATTTCCAGCCTTGTTCTCCACACTAAGCCTCCAAAACAAGGCTCTCAAAAAAGTTTTAAGCTGTTTTAATAAAAGTGGTGTTAGACCGTGTTGTAAATGTCAGTTCTTATTACTATAAAAACAGAGGTTAAACTATTTACTTCCCCACTGACTATTCATTCTTCTGGTTGCCCCTGAATACCGGAGGCATAAACTTTCTATTAGTTAAACAAGACAGCAAACAGGATATATCCAAAATGTGTTTATTGGGATGGCTTCCCTTTCATCTTGATTCAGGGTACTGTTAGTGCTGCTTCCTCCTGAAGGAACATCCTAGAAGAAAATAACTGAATGTTATCTGACACCACCCTCTCTGCCCTGCCCACTGCCCCACTCCCAGAGAACTTCTCAGCTAGTACCTCTCATTCCATTATTAGCTTCAAGTCAGCTTCTATGACACCCTTTTACCAGAACCCATCAATCCCTGCTTTAGACTCAGAGCTGTGAAATTAGTTCATGGTTTCTAGTAATGCTTTAAATCCATGAAATCCAACCCTTTACAAAGCAGTCTCAAAGTTTTACATCAGTAAACTTGTATTTATTGTTAAAAAAACAAAACTGAAAGGTTACACATGATCTCAAAAGCATTTTCTAGTTTCACAGTAGAACATGGATAAAACATGTAAATAACTGTCAGGAAGCAGTCTTGTTCTTCTGATCTATTGATGCATTTAAGAGGTGAGAGTTTGTTTTACCTCAGTCTCACTGTGCATGCAGTTCAGGTTGGCCCCAAACAATCCTGCCTCAATTCTGCAATTACAGGCATGTACCACCATGCCCAGTAATTTTTCTTTTCTTCACATTACACAGGATCACTCAAGATACAAAAGCAAAACCCACAACACTGATTATGCCACTTACCTTCTGTGAGCCTTGCTTTTCCTCCTGTAGGCTGGCAAAGGACAGTGGAGCAGCCAACACACAGAACTACCGTCTGTGCATGGCTGAAGACCGTGGTGATTTTATAGCAACCTGGTGGGAAACAATAAAGCAACACATCAGTAGCCTACGGTGACACACGTCGTGCTCTCAGCACTTCGGGTGGCAAAAGGGCTGAAATTGGGACTACCATCTGGGCTACTTAGCCGATCATATCGCAGGAGTGTATTTTCTTTCACGGGTGACCTCTCAATTCAAGCACTCCTACCACGAAAAATTTTACCAGTTTTTTAATGGGAATTTTAGGCAAACTGGCAACAGCGATCCTTTCACAGACTAAGAAAATGGGATGCAAGTAAGTGGGCAGCGGACACGACCTGCCAGCGGACACGCAGTCTGCCGGGGTCGCAGTCCGGGGCTCGGCTCACCTGGGCATTTCACGTCCATGAAGTAGGAATTGGGGCTCTGCACCAGGCGCTTCTTCTTGTGCTTCCTCTTCTCCTCCTCCGGAGAGGGATGAAGGAGGTCTTTTGCGAGCTACGGGGGCCAAAAGGGAGAGAGTTAGAAAAGAACAGCGCAAAACAGCACGCCGAAAGCAGCCCGGCTGACCCACACCCGGGTGAATCGCCCCGCACGTCTGCGCAGGCCCGCCATCTTAGCTCCGCTGCGCACCAGTCTCCGCGGGGACCCGCGGCCGCTGCGCTCCCGTTAAGGTCCTAGTACGCACGCACGAAGGGAAAATGAGGACCTGCTACGGTCTGAGAGCAGCGTGAGGGGCGCGTGCGGACAGAGGAGCGAGCGCTCCGCCGTAACCCGGCCGAAGGGACTCACAGGCATATTCTCGCAGTGGTCGTCACCGCCGGAAAGGAGCGAAGGCGGAAATCCTGCGCCTTATATTGGGCGCTCTTCCGGAAATGACGCACTCGTGTTTAAGTCGCCATATTGGGAAGGTCCTGCTCCTGTCAGTCGGCTGTGGAGCGTCAGGGACTGCCATTTCTAGGAGGTCGCTGAGAACCCTGTCTCATATGTGACTCCATGTTGGGAGAATTCGCTCTGTTATTTGAGTTCAGCGATTATTCACTGTAAAGAGATTGAATGAATATTTTCACATTTCCTGCCTACCAAGCGTGGACTGAAGCAAGAGGATCACCGCACATATAGCCTGGGCCACCTGGGGAGTTCAAGGCTAGCCTGAACTACATGGCAAAAAAATCCTGAATTTAAAAAATCGTAAATAAATAAATATTTCCTGCTACACTTTTTGCTTGGGATGGATCTCGTTACCAGGCTGGCTTTGAACTCATTTTGTAGCCCAGGCTGGCCGCCAATTTTACGGTGACCCTCCTGCCTCAGCCTTCCTGAGTGCTGGGATTACAGGCATTAGCGTTCACATCCCACTCCTACTATCTTTTGATGGCTGGAACCTAACAAGAATGGATGAGGAAAATACTGGGAAGACAAGCTATATCTAGAATTTATTTTTGCAGCACTGGGATCAAACCCAAGGATGCTCTACCACAAAGTTCTATTCTCCAGCTCTTTTTATTGAACTTTTTTTTTTTTTTTTTTTTTTGTCTTTTTGAGACACAGTCTCGTGCAATTCAGGTTGGCCTTGAGCTCACTTTGTAGCCCAGGCTGGTCTCGAACTCACAACGATCCTCCTGCCTCAGCCTCCTGAGTGCTGGGATTACAGACGTGCGCCACCACGCCCGGCTTTATTGAACTTTTGAGTCAGGCTTTGGCTAAATTGCCCCACTTGACCACCAATGAACTTGCGATTCTCCTTCCTCAGCTACCAGAGAAGATTACAGGTGTGCGCAGCCGTGCCTGGCTTCATTTTCCATTACCAATACATTTCACTATTTTGTTTTTTTACTATTTTCAATCGATTTAATTTGCCCGTATCTAATAGTTCTGAGCGTATTTTTTTAAAAGTTCTTATAAGGCACCCAACCAACCCCAGGTAGTGCTGTTTTATTTTGTTTTGTTTTCTTTTGTCTTACCTTATTGAGGATAGAACCCAGGTCCTGTAATTAGAGCTCCATCCATAGGCTCCAGTGTTAAAGTTTATCATGTGTTTTTTCATCCTTTCCCTCTGAATTGAAATAAAATGAAAGACCTATGTAGTACTTCTCATGTGCATTGTTTTATTGCTTTACATATGCTAATCTTTACAACTCTGAGTTTGATACTTACTGGTTTTGTTTTGAGTCAGGGTATCATTGTGCAGTGTAAGCTATACTTAAACTCACTATGTACCCCAGACTGGCCTGGAACTTCTGAGGATCCTCCTGCCTCAGCCTCCCATGAGCTGGGCTGGGATTACCTGGTATATTCTACAACGCCCTACTCTTTCTGTTGTTTTGAAACTATCTCTCTTGCTATGTAGCCCAGGTTGACCTACATTTTTTTTTTTTTTTGTGGTACCAGGGATCGAACTCACAACCTCACACTTGCCAGCAGGCATTTGTGTCACTGAGCTCAATCCCCAGCCCTGGTCTACAAATCTTGACAATTTTTTTGCATTACCTCTCACCTGGGATTATAGGCCTGAATTAGTTTTATCGTTGGAATAAATAAGAAATTCATTTGTTTCCGAACATCTTACACACATAGTTTGAAGGAAATTTTCCACACTATGTTCAGTGCACCTATGATTGTGTTCCATCACATGAGAGCCTCTTCTAAGAGCTTCAGGTCAGCACTCGAGGTTCCAGAGTTGAGAGCATTTCTGATTTGAGATTTTCACATTTAGGATGCTCAGCCTGTACAGATATATGCATAGAAGACTAGGCAGGTAGTTCAGTGGTTGTACACAGGGTTTGTTTTCTGGCACACACACACTTCAGACACACAGTTTTTTGTCTTTGTTTTCTCTATATGACTATGCCTAAGTATGAGTCAAGCATGGTGGCGCACGCAGATGGCCTGACACTGGGAAGCCAACACGGTAGCAGAACTGTAAATTGGAGCCCAGTCTAGACAGCTTAGTAACTTAACAATACGCTGTCTCAAATTTTTCTCTCAAAATTTTTTTTGTCTCAAATTTTTGAAAAATTTCAAAAAGTGTGAGCATATCACTCAGGACAAAGACCCTGGGTTCAATCCACAGTGGAAAAAACACACATAAGGCCAGGAATTTAACTCACTGGCATAAGTGCCTGCCTGGAAAGTTCAAGGTCATGAGCTCAATCTTTGGTACAAGAAAAAGAAACAAAAAGGAAACATATAAGAATGACAATAGATACTGATGAACATGGGTGCTTGTCCCTGAGCCTAGGGAAATCCCTAAGAGCAGAGTTGTCTGGCAGACGCATGTCCACCAAGAGGCATGCTATACTGTCTTGTAGAAAGCTGGTCTGGGTATGTTCCCAGCCCACCCCTGGGTTCCACTGCTTTCCCAGGGCTTCATCAGAAAGGATGGAAATCAAAGCATCATGCTCTGCCCAACGGCCTAGAGCTCTGGTGCCTCTTGGCAAGAGGAAGAAGGAGTCTGGTCCTGCTGGCACTGAGGCCCAGCTAATTCCAAAGCAAAGAAGTGAGATGAGTGAGTTCTACTCTGGTCAGGACTGTGTGGTAAGGACTAGGGCTCTCTGGAGCAAAGCCTTGCTGTGTCGGCTTTGTTCCTTTCAGTGATGTAAGTATCCCCACCATGGCTGCTTTCAAACTATCCAAATGGCATCATTGAACATTGTTGAGAAATGTGCAGAGTCTAGCCTCAGAAGCCACTGAGCACCCTACCAATGGGCCAGGAGAAGCTGAGGAAGTGACTGTCAAACTGAAATCCAACCATGCAGAGAACTGGAGGGAGAGCATGAACATTCCAGTATGAGGGGAAATTTGTGAATGAAAACCCAAGGCCAGGATGAGGCCAGCATAATTGACTAGGAGGCACTGGTTTGGTTTGGTTTTTAATTATTTTGTGCTCTTTCTTGAGACAGGGTCTCACTATGTAGTGTAGGCTGGCCTTTAACTCCCTTATGGAGCCCACACTGACCTCAAAATCATCGTGATCTTTCTGCCTCACCCTCCCAAGTGCTAGGATTACAGGCATGTGCTACTGTGCTTGGTCTGTTTGGTGTTTTGAGTCTCATTATGCAGTCAGTCCCAGCACTCAGGAGGGTGAAACAAGATCACTGTTCCACTGAGTTCCAGGCCAGCCTGAACTTCATTAGCGATACCCTATCTCAAAAAACAAAGAAACAAACAGAGCCAGGCTTGGTGGCACACCCCTGTGAATCCTATCACTTGGAAGATCCAGGCAAGAGAATCACAGCGAGTTCAAGGCCAGTTTGGTTGAAGCAAGATCACCATGAGTTCTAGTCTATCCTGAAGTACCTCAGTGAGACCTTTTTTCAAAACAAACAAGGCAGGGGCTGGGGATTTAGCTCAGCGGCATAAGCGCCTGCCTTGCAAGCAGGCAGTTGTAAGTTCGATCTCTGGTACCGATAAAAAGGAAAAAGACAAACAACAGCAACAACAACAAAAAAAAAAGCCAGCAAACAAAAAATCAAAATAGGATCTCACTAAATTGCTCATGTTGGCCTCAAATTTGTGATCCTCCTGCCTCAGCCTCCCAAGCAAGATGTCTAGAGTATTGTCCCATAACAGGTCACATGAAGAATAATGGTGTCCCCACCTCCACTCCATTGAGCTACTTCCCCAGCCCTCCCCAAATCACTGAATTGCCAGACTGGGCTCACACTTTGATCCTCCTGCCTTGGATTCCCTAAGTGCTGGGAGTACAGGGGTGACACCATGCTTAGCTAAGAATGACATTTGTTATTACGTGTGTGTCTGTGATACTGGGATTTGAGCCCAGAGAGCACTCAGCTACATCTCTAGCCCTTCTTATTTTTCATTTGGAGCCAGGATCTGGTAAATCGGTTAGACAGGATCTGGCCTTGAACTTGCCTTTCTCCTGCCTCAGACTCTCAAGTAGCTGCGATTATATAGGCTTTGCAACACAACACCAGGTTCCAAGGAAGATGTTTCTAGTCCCAATCTGTTCTCTGGAGTTACCTCATCAAAGAAATCATACAGTATCCCTAGCTGGGTGTGGTAATACATGTTTTGCAATCCCAGCCCTGGGGAGGCTGGGCAATTCTCCTGGAGTTTGAGGGCCTTGTGGGCTATGTAGTAAGTTCAAGGCCAGCCTGGACTACGTGGTGACCCTATAGGAAAAACAAATCTTACACAGGGTTCCAAAGAGAACGGTGTCTACGTGGGCTCTGGATGTTGATGTTGATTTTGATGTTGATGTAAGGGGCCTGATTCTGAACTAGAATTAATTTTAATTTTACTTTGTTCCACCAGGGGGCAGAGGGACACCGCAAATAACCTACAAGGGACGTCCCGCTATTTTTCAAAAGGATCTGGTTCTAACTGAGGTCCCAGAGCACCGAGGATGGAACCCTAGCTGGGGTAGCCTGGGTCCCCAGGGCCTCAGCCGCCTGGAAGCCGCGCGGCTGGGCCGGGCCGGAGCCGGGGCCGGAGCCGGGGCTGGGCGGGCCGGGGCGGGGCGGGCCGGGGCGGGCCGAGGCAGGAGGCGGGGCGGCCTCCGCAGTTCCCGGCTGGCAGCAGCCGGGAAAGTGCTTCCTGGCCTGGGCCGGCGCCGGCCTCCCCTGCAGTCCCAGCCTGGCGCTCCCACCCCGCCCGGCCCAGGACCGCCATGGCCAAGGCCTACGACCACCTCTTCAAACTGCTGCTGATCGGGGACTCGGGGGTGGGCAAGACCTGTCTGATCATTCGCTTTGCCGAGGACAACTTCAACAGCACGTACATCTCCACCATTGGTGAGCCCGCCGGCCAAATCCCGCGCCTCGCTGCCCGTGCCCTCGCGCGCCGCTCGGGCTGCTGGACCTCTGGGGATCCTACTGCACCCCAGACTCCAGTCCCGCCCCCACCCCCGTCTCAGGCCCGCCCCATCCATGCCTCTGCACGGTGCCCAAACTTCTAGCCTCCTTCTAGGACCAAGGTAACTTCAGTGGCTGTCGCCCTGGTTTCCTTGGTGCCACCTTCCTTCCCTGCCCAAGCCGACGGGAGCCCTGTTTGCCCTCCAGCTCCTCTCCCCACCAGCCACTTGGAATCCTTGATCCCCTCTCCACAAGTCCTGTGTTCCCAACCCAACCTCCCTCCCCGCTTCTGACCTCTTCCTGTCACACTGTCCGGCTGTGTCACCATCTGCTGCCTCGTCTCCCCCTCAACTAACTGGGAAACCAGAGGGCAGCACCTGGCCCTCAAGAGCTGTGACCCCGAATATGCAATCACTTGGTGAGGAAGGCAGGAACCAGGGCCTTCCTGGGTCTTTGAGTCAGCCTGGTAACTCAGCCTTCTCCCACGGCCCCAGCAGCTACAAGGAGGCGGGATTGGGAAGGAGCTGGTAGGTCACCTTCCGGTCAGCTTTCTTTGGACCTCTGTGTCCTGAGAAATCAGAAGGGGAGTCTCAGGACAGACAGTTCTGATTACAAGGGGAATCTCCCTAGCAGTTTCAGACTCAAGTCTTAAGTCCAAGCCTGGCCCAACATTACCTCACAGAGACTTGCACTGGCGGTCTTTCCCCTACACTACATCTCAGGAGTATGGTGGAATATGATCCGGTAGAGGGCCCAAAGGAAATGAAAGGAAAAAGGAATGTGGAAGTGATACTCAGCAGTTGACCTGGCCTTAAGCTCTCTGCAGAGCTTCCATCAGTGTCTGCCCTCTAAAAATCCATAAAAACCCTGTGTAAGCACAGTTTGGGGAAATTCGCCTGGTCCTACATGTCCAGTGAGGTTGCATCCCAAACACTCACCTGCAGTTATTGTGCTGTCACTGTTCCATTCTGTCTGTGCACGTGTGCACACACGCATGCAAATATGCACGCGCACACTCACACAGATGCATCTTGACTTCCACCTAGGAATTGATTTCAAGATCCGTACTGTGGACATAGAGGGGAAGAAGATCAAACTGCAAGTCTGGTGAGTGGGACCCTGGACATCCAATCCCAGGCCCCCTTTTCTTCCCACAGCCTCTCTGTCTTTTTCATTTCGCTCCCTTTCCCAGTGTTTTCTTCCAGCACTTCTGTTTTATCTTGTTTACTCAGCTGCCCTCTCTCTCTTCTGCTCTCCCAGCCATTTTCAGCCTATTTCTAATCCTTATGTCCTCTGGATCCAGAGCATCTCAGATCTGGAAAACAGAGCTGTGAGCTGCAGAGTGGAAACAGCTTCTAGGTAGTGAGCGGGTGAGTAGCAGAATCAAGATAGCTCCAAGCCTGGCGCTGTCTTTGAAGGAGAGAGTCCGGAGGATCATTTACAGAGGCTGTACCTGTTTTTAACAAGGAAGTTGGACACCAGAGGTATTCAAGGGTTGTGGTATTCTTGTGGAGGCATTAAGATACATCAAATAGCTAGGCATAGTGGCACATGCCCAGAATCCCAGCAGAAAATAAAATAAAGGAAAAGGTGCAGACATGGGTGCCAATGCAAACATGTCTCACAAGTATAGAGTGAGGGTTAAATAAAATGATACTTTAGTGCTTGACACACGGTATGCTTTTAGTAAGTAAGAAAGATAGTCTGGGGGCTGGGGATTTAGCTCAGCGGCATAAGCACCTGTCTTGCAAGCAGGCGGTTGTGAGTTCGATCCCCGGTACCGATAAAAACGAAAAAGACAAAAAAAAAAAAAAAAAAAAAAGATAGTCTGTTTCTTGGGCGCTCTCTGTGTGTGCAGGGGATTGAACCCTGGCCCTTTGCACTGAGCTATAATTCCAGCCCTTCAAATTTTTTATTTTATTTACTTATGTACTTATTTAATTTACTTATTAAGACTGGGTCTCCCTATGCCGTCCATGCTGGTCTTCTTAAACTCACTATGTAGATCAGTCTGTCCTCAGACTTCTAGGAATCCTCCTGCCTCAGCTTCCTGAGTGCTGGGGTTACAGAAGAGTGTCACCATGACTGGCCACATTTTAAAATTTTGGAACAGAGTCTGGCTATGTTGCCTAGATAGAATTCAAATTTGCAGTCCTGCCTCAGCCTCCAAAGCACTGGGATTACTGATATGTACCACCTAGCTTGGTGGTAGTGGCTTCTCTTCCCGCCCCACCCCCTCCTCCTCATGGTACTGGCATGAAGTACCACCCATATCCTCACACATGTGGGGTGAGTCCTTTGCTCACCTCTAAACCTCTGCTGTGTCTCAGTGGCAGCCCCGCTGTCTTATCCCTCTTCCTATTTACTGTTTCCTGGTCTTTCTTTCAGTGTACTTGTGTTGTAGGAGCTGGATTGGGGGGGGAGGGGTCTCCCCTTGGAAACCCCTTACTTCTCTCCTGCCTTGTGAACCCTTCTCCAGGGACACGGCTGGCCAGGAGCGATTCAAGACAATAACTACTGCCTACTACCGTGGAGCCATGGTACGCTGTGCACCTACCTGGACAGGGCTTCACTGGGAGATAACAGTGCCATGAGTAAAAAGATGAAGGGGTACAGTATGGGTGCTACACAGGGCCCCATTTGCAAGCCAACGTGTTTTGTTTGTTTGCTCGGTTTTTTTTTTTTTTTTTTGGTCTTTTTCTTTTTATCGGTACGGGGGATCGAACTCACGTCTGCCTGCTTCCAAGGCAGGCGCTTATGCCGATGAGCTAAATCCCCAGCCCCTAGGTTTGGTTTTGTTTCCTTTTTGTCCATGCTAAGGATGGAAACCAGGGCCTCATATGTGCTAGGCTTCCTCACCCTGCAGGGCCCCGTGTGCCATGGTATTCAGACCTGGGCACTGGCTCTCAGAGTTGCTTCAAAGGAAAAAGGAAGCGTGGCCCTAGAAATGGTCCAAGGTGAACTTTGCTGTCCCCCAGGGCATCATCCTGGTCTATGACATCACGGACGAGAAATCCTTTGAGAATATTCAGACTTGGATGAAAAGCATCAAAGAGGTGAGGATGCTCTGAGAGGAGCTGGGTGGGCTCCAGAGGATTAAGGGAGCCATGAGTATGGAGAGCCCCACATCTGACTCCCCATTTTGTCCAGAATGCCTCAGCTGGGGTGGAGCGCCTCCTGCTGGGGAACAAGTGTGACATGGAAGCCAAGAGAAAGGTGCAGAAAGAGCGGGCAGACAAGGTGAGGGCCGGGTGGGGCACCAGCTGGGGTCACACTATGTGGGTGCGGGTGTTGGCCTTTTCCAACTCCTGTTTCTGCTGCCCCCACAGCTGGCTCGAGAGCACGGAATCCGGTTTTTCGAGACAAGCGCCAAATCTAGCACGAATGTGGATGAGGTGAGGTCTGCCCTCAAAGGAGTGCTGGGGGCATGCACACAGTGGGGGACCCCTCCAGTCCATCCTGGTCCTCTCCCCTGTAGGCTTTCAGCTCCCTGGCCCGAGACATCTTGCACAAGTCCGGAGCCCGGAGACTGGTAAGTCTGCTCTTGGGGCTGGGTGCCCTGCTGTGGGTGGTGCCCCTGGGAAGGGTGGGTCCCTGGCCTCGCCCCGACCCCTAGGCCCCTCTCCCTTCAGGGAGACAGCAACAAGGCCTCCAGTGCTGCCCTGCAGCCCTGCGACAGGAAGAACGCCAGCAAGTGCTCCCTGAGCTGAGGCCCTGTCCGCTGCCCACCTAGCGCTGGAGGCCTAACCGGGAGAGACCGGGCTGAGGGCAGCCGGGAGGCACAGTGGGGACTCTGGATAGGTAGACAGGTGGTGAGAAGAGAGAAGGTGGAGAAGGAAGGGGGAGAAGAGGCAAGGAAGGCATGGGCAGGGAGAAGAGGGAAGGGATAAAGGATGTGAGAGAGATGGAGGGGTGAGACCAGACGCAGGGAGGCTGGCAGGCTGGGCAGCCTCAGGCCTCCGGCTGTCCCTGGGTCTTCAGGACAAACCTAAATGTAAATCTGTGGGGTTCTGTTACTGACTGGGGTTCAACGGTCCATCAAGAGACTGGCTAGGTACCACACTTTGAAGACTTGTCATTTTGCAGGGTCTTTCTCAGTATTAAAGGCCTCCATTGGCACTAATGTCCTCTGTGTGGGTGATTGTCATTGTTGTTGGATGTCTCTACTCAGATACCTCTGCACAGTGTGAGCCTGGCTGGTGCCCTGTCCCTCCCTAATACTGGGCAGTGGAGAAAACAAAAGAAAGGCAGAGGGAATATGTGACTTCTTTTCTGCATGGGCTCCATGAGTTCACTGGTCCTTACTAAGTTGACCAGGCTGACCTCAGACTTGGGCAGTATTCCTGTCTCAGCCTCCCAGAGGCTGAGTTCTCAGGTGCCCAGCTTATTACCTGCTTTTATTGGGGAGGAAAATGAGACACAGAGAGGTTCATTAATTCATGAATATATATAAAGCAACTGCTGTGTCAGGTATGGTATTTATCACAGCCTTTGGTTGGTACTTAGAGGCAGCAGAATAAGCAAGTTTTAACAAAAACAACTCTTGGGTTTTGTTTTGTTTTGTTTTGTTTTGGTACCAGGAATTGAACTCATGACCTCGAGCTTGCCAGGCAGGCACATTGCCATAGAGCTATATCCCCAGCTCACAAAAACAACTCTTAATTCCTCAGAAACAAAGATGACAAAACTATTGATTTGTGAAAGAAAACTGCCAGGGGCTGGGCATATAGCTCAGTGGCATAGCACCTGCCTGGCAAGCACAAGGTCGTGAGTTTGATCCCTGGTACCAAAAAAAGAAAGAAATATAATATGAAATTAAGGTACAGAAATCTTTGTTTGCATTAGTGAGGCTTACTCAGTTTCTTTTGTTTTTGTGTGTTTGTTTTTGAGACAGAGTCTACTACTACTAAATGTAGTTTAGTTTGGCCTTGAACTCACTATGTAGTCCAGGCTGGCCTCAAATTCATGGCAATCATCATGCTTTAGCCTCCCAGTGCTGGGATTACAAGTGTATGCTGTCACACCTGGCTATATTTTTCAGATGACAAAACTGTCTTACAAATCTGATCTTAGGATCAATGCAAGTGTCAGATATGGTCTAAATGAAACGTTTTACTAGCAGCTTTATTCGTGGAGGCTGGAATGTGACTCAGCTAGCGTGCATAGGGTCCTGGGCTTAGTCCTAGCAATGAGAGAGAGAAAGATTGATTCATTGTGTGTGGTTGGAACATGTATTTATCTATCTTAATCCTCTTTATTTCCTCTTTCCCTCTTCTTCTTCCCTAGATCCTCTTTTTTTTTTTTTTTTTTTTGTCTTTATCCTTCTTATCAGTACCAGGGATTGAACTCACGACTGCCTGCTTGCAAGGCAGGCGCTTATGCCACTGAGCTAAATCCCTAGCCCCTAGATCCCCTTTCCAACTGCAAAAAGTCTCCTACCTCCCTGTTTATATTTTATTTTGCTCTTTATTTCTACTTTGAATTTTTCAGATAAACAAGCAATATTTAACCTTCTCTGTCTGATTTATTTCACTTAACATTATGGTTTCAAAGTACATACATTTTCAAACAAATGACTCAAATCTGTCCTTTACGCCTAGTTAGTACTCTATTATATACAATACATTTTTGCTGAGCATGGTGGTGCATGCCTGTAATCCAGGCACTTGGGAGGCCAGAGGCAGGAGGATCACTGTGAGTTCAAGGTCACCTTGTGCTAGGTAGTGAATTCAAAACCAGTCTGCAATATAAAGCAGGACCCTGTCTCAAAAAAAAAGTCTTTATCCATTTATCTGCTGATGAACATGTAGGTTTCTTCCAAGACTTAACTATTATATGTTGTACTGCTATAAACACGGGTATACGTGTACCACTGCAATGTGATCTTTTTCATGATCCCAGAAGGGGTATAGCTGGGTTAAATGGAATTTCTAGTTTTAGGTTTTTGTTTTGTTTTGTTTTGTTTTGTTTTGTTTGAGGCAGGGTCTCCCTGTGTCGTTCAGGCTGGACTTGAAATTATGTAGCTCAGGCTGGCCTTGAATTTGTGTGATCCTCCTGCCTCAGCCTCTTCAAATGCTGGGATTAGGTGTGTGCCACCACATTTGACTGTCTAGTTTGTTTTTTGATGAATCTTCATACTGATCTCTCTAGTAATTACAGTGGTTAATATATCAATTGTAAAACAGGAAGAAAGTGTTCGGGTGAGAAGGGGAAATAGAGTACGGAGGGGGAAGGAAAAGAAAAGGAAAAATGGAAACAAAGCTTTTGTAAATACGGAGAGAAAGAGGGATTAAAGGGAGAGGAGAGGCATGGAGAAAAAAGAATCAAGATATATCATGTGTAGGTACAAATTCCCTAGGATGAACAGGATCATTATGTATACCCAAAAAACACCAATAAACTAATAAAAATAAAAACTTAAAAAAATTAGTTAAGATCTCACAGCTTGCTATGAGATAAAGTAGGATTATAGTAAGAAATAACAATACTAGGAGATTTCAACTAAAACTTTAATTATACCCAAAGACCAGGGTGGGAGAGACCGCAGCCTACTTTCCTATGCACACGTGCACAGCTTTTTTTTTTTTTTTTTTTTTTTTTCCCTTTTTGAGACAGTCTCGCTGTGCAGTTCAGGCTGGCTTTGAGCTCACTTTGTAGCGTAGGCTGGTCTGTCTCAAACTTGCAGCAACCCTTCTGCCTCAGACTCCTGAATGCTGGCATTACAAGCATGCGCCACCACACTTGGCACAACTTTTACACACACTTAATTTAAAGGAACAAATGCCGCACACCTGTAATTCTAATGCTTGGAAGGCTCAAACAGGAGAATTGTCACAAGTTCAAGAAGTTCAAGGTCCACCTGGGCTATACATAGTGAGCTCAAGGCAACCCTGAAATATATAGTCAGACCTTGTCCCTCCAAAAAAATCAAAATTGAAGCTTAGCATCCATCATCCAGTTTTTTGTTCCATCTTGCATTCAGTGGTTTTTTTTTTTTTTTTTAATTGGAACCGAGGATCAAACTCACGACCTCACACTTGCAAGGCAGGCGCTTATGCCGCTGAGAAAATCCCTGGCCCCTCATTCAGTGATCTTTCCACATTATCATTCTTGGGCTTTAAGTGTAATATGATAATGAAGCAGGAGACAGGTGGGGTCCCAAAGCTGCTCAGACACAAAATAGTAGAAAAGGGTGTCTTTAATTTGTTGGCATCTCTTCAAGGAACTCATATCTCCAGAGCTTCAAACAAAGCTTTGTCTCTACTTTTATATTGTTTCTTCTCTACAGGGCTATTTTTCACTGGAAATTAGCGCAGAGCAGTGAGTAAGCAGGTGAACAGTGGTCAGGAGAGAAGGCAGTGCAGGGAGTTTTGACAGAACTTTCTGAGTCTCATGTTCTGCTGACATTACGTTGTAGGCGCACCTGTGCATAGCCAGTATAGAACCATTGACTTCCTCTCGGAGCTGAACTGTGCAGTTAACCCGTAGTTGCCCAATTTCACTCTGGAAAGTGGTTTACTCTCTTTCTCTTTGAGGCTCTGCTGAAGAGCCTTGCCTTTTATGTCAATTTTCCTTATCATGTTCTGTTTTATCAATAGCCATGTTTACATGAGCTTCTGGAAATTGATAGCCTTTAACCCACATAATATAAGAGTTTATTTTCCAGACTGTGGTAGCTTTCATCATAGAATTCAAAACCCGCATTGCCCCTGGTAATGGATAATCCAAGCAGATCCCCAGGACAGCCATGAATTCTCCCATCATGGTTTTTAAACCACCTTCCAAACGTTTCTCCCGATTTCCATGCTTTCGAGGCCAGGACTGGTACATGGGCAAACTTCTGCATTCTTTTGGTGATTTCTTCTATTACCAGTCCATGATCATCTATCTGAAGGCAGCAATTAGTCAAATTGAACTTCCCACAAACTCCTCCTTCTTTAGTTTGTAGGTAATCTAGTGCTAATCAGTTTGATATATTGTATCTTGATTTTTTTCCTCTTCTGTTATCTTTTTTAATCAGATTTTTTTGTTGTTGTTTTGGTACTGGGAATCAAACTTAAAATGTTGCGCTTACCAACAGGCCCTTGTGCCCCTGAGCTATATCCATGCCCCCACTTTTTTGTCCTGGTGATTGAACTAGTGACCTCATGCTTGCCAAGCAGGTGCTTGTGCCATTGAGCTAAAAACCCTTTGTCTGAGAGACAGCTTTTTCTTCCATATTTTTCTCCCATATTGTGAGCTATCTCTTCATGGTGTTACTGGTTTCTCCTGCTATGCAAAAGCTTTTCAGGAGGGTGATAGTTTCTGTGTAGTCTGGATTTTGTTCGTAAAATCTTTGCCTACACCAATGTCTTCCAGATTTTTACTTACTATATCTTCCAGCAGATTTAATGTTTCTGTTTTAATATTTAGATCTTTGATTCGTTTTGAATTTAGTTTAGTGCATGGTGAAAAATATGGGTCCACCTTTACTCTTTGGCACGTGGAGAGCCAGTTTTTCCAGTGCCCTTAATTAAAGAGACTACCTTTCTTCCAGTTAATGTTTTTGGTACATTTGTCAAAGATAAGGTGGCTTACTGTGTCTGAAGTTGTTTATGCATCTTCTAACCTGTTCCATTGTTCTTCAGGTCTGGGTTTTTTTTTTTTTTTTTGCCGGTACCACAATGCTTTTATCACAGTAGCTTTAAAGTACAATTTCAAATCAGGGATTGTGATGCCCCCTGTCTTATCTTTGTTGCTCAGGATTGCCTTTGCTATTCTAGGTCTCTTCTAGTTCCAGATGAATTTTAGAATTGTTTTCTCTAATTCTGTGAGATATGCTATTGGAATTTTGATTAGGGTTGCATTGAACCTGTAAAACAGTTGTGGAAGTATGGCCATTTCCACTGCATTGGTGCTTCTGACCCAAGAGCATGGGATATCGTCCCGTCTTCTAATATCTCCTCACTCTCCTATTTCAGAGTACTATAGTTTTAAATGTAGCAATCTTTTGTGTCCTTTGTTAGAGAGTGATTCCTAGGTACTTCATTTTGGGGGTGCTATAGTAAAAAATATTGTTTCCCTGATTTCTCTCTCAGTGAGTTTGTTATTTGTGTACAGGAAGGCTATTGATATTTGAGTGTTGACTTTGTAACCAGCTACATTACTATATTTATTAAATCTAGAAGTCTGGCAAGCAGAGGTTGTGAGTTCAATCCCCAGTACTGGGGAAAAAAATCTACAAGTCTTTTGGTGGAGTTTTTGGAGTCTTCTAAGTAGAGTATCATGTCATCTGCAAATAGCAATAGTTTAACTTTCCTTTCCTATCTTTATTCCTTTTATTTCTCTCTTTTGTCTAATTGCTCCAGCTAAAGTTTCCAGGACTATATTGAATAAGAGTGGAGACAGTGGACATCCTTGTCTTGTCCTGATTTTAGAGTGAAGGCTTTTGGTTTTTGTCCATTTAGTACGATGTTGTCTATGAGTTTGGCATAAATGGCTTTTATCAGATTGAGATACAGACCATCTATTCCAATTTTCTGTAGGTTTTTATCATAAATGGCTGCTGGACTTTGTCAAAATCTTTTTCTGCATCTATTAAGATGATCATTTTTGTTATTGGCTTTGTTACTATGGAGGACTACATTTATAGATTTACATATGTTTTTGTTTTGGTTTTTTTGTCTTTTTCCTTTTTATCGGTACCAGGGATTGAACTCACGACTGCCTGCTTGCAAGGCAGGCGCTTATGCCACTGAGCTAAATCCCCAGCCCCCTAGATTTACATATGTTGAACCATCCCTGGGATGAATCCCACTTGATCATGGGGTACAATTTTTTGATGAATTGCTGAAGTCTGTTTGGCAGTATCTTATTGAGGATTTTTACATCAATGTTCATTAGGGAGATTTACCTGTAATTCTCTTTCTTAGTTGGGTCCTTCTCTGGTTTTGGAATCAGAGTAATGCTCACTTCCAGGAATGAATTTGGAAGTATTGCCTCCCTTTCGGTTTCATTAAAGAGTTTGAGAAATAGTGGTGTTAGGTCTCCTCTGAATTTCTTGTAGAATTCAGTAGTGAATCCATCAGGGCCTGGGCTTTTCTTTGTTGATAAGTTTTTAATTACATATTCTATTTCATTTATTGTTATTGGGTTATATAGGATTTTTATGTCTTCTTGATTCAGCTTTGGTAATTCATATGTATCTAGGTAGGAATCTGTCTATTTCGTCTATATTTTCCATCTTGTTAGAATACAGGTTTTCAAAGTAGGTATAGGTGATTTTTCTTGAGTTCTGCAGGGTCTGTTGTGATTTCACCCTTTTTATTCCTAATTGCATGGATTTGAGTCTTTTCTTTCCTTTTTTGATAAGGTTGGCTAAGGGTTTGTCAATTTTATTTAATCTTTCAAAGAATCAACTTTTCAATTCATTGATTTTTTTTTACTCTCTAGTGTATTAATTTCTGCTCTCATCTTTATAATTTCCTCATTTGTGCAAGCATTTGTTTTAGCCTGCTCTTTTTTTTTTCCTAGAATTTTGAGGCTCAACATTAAATTGTTTATATATGCTTTCTCTGTTTTCCTGTTAAAGGTATTTACTGCTATAAATTTCCTTCTCACAGTTTTGTTTTTTTTTTTAATCAGTACCAGGGATCGAACTCACGACTGCGTGCTTGCAAGGTAGGCACTTATGCCGCTGAGCTAAATCTCCAGCCCCACTAAATTTCCTTTTTTTTTTTTTTTTTTTTTTTTTTTTTTGAGACAGGGTCTCACTATGCAGTTCAGGCTGGCCTTGAGCTCACTTTGTAGCCAAGGCTGGTCTCGAACTCGCAAGGATCCTCCCACCTCAGCCTCCTGAGTGCTAGGATTATAGGCGTGAGCCACTGTGCCCGGCTTAAATTTCCTTCTTAAGACTGCTTTCATTGTGTCCCACAAGTTCTGGTATGTTGTATTTTCATTATCATTAAACTGTAAAAGCTATCTAATTTATTCTTTAATTTCATCTGTGACCCATTTGTTGTTTGGTAAGGTGCTATTTAATTTCCAGGTGTCAATGAAGTTCTTATGGTTTCCTTTGGCATGGATTTCCAATTTCATTGCACTGTGATCTGATAGTATGCATAGGATAATTTCAGTTCCTTTGCATTTACTTAAACATGTTCTGTGAGCCAGTACTTGGTCTACTTTGGTGCATGTCCCATGTGCAGCTGAGAAGTATGTATATTCTAATGTTATAGGGAACACTCTAAAAGCATCTACTAAGTCCATTTGTTCAACAGTTTGATTTAGTTTTAATATTTCATTATTGATTTTTTGTCTAATTGATCTGTCTTTTTGTGACAATGGAATATTGAGGTCCCTCAATACAATGGTATTATGGCTTATTGAAATAATTGGGTACACTGGTGTTTGTTGCATATATGTTTATTATTATTATCTCTTCCTCTTGGATTATTTCCTTTACAAGGATGTAGTGACCTTCTTTATCTCTCATAATGAGTCTTGGCTTGAAATTCACTTTGTCTGCAAATAGAATAGCTACCCATTGCTTTTTTCTAGGTTCCTGTCACATGGGGTTTTGTTTTCCATCCTTTAGTGTGTGACTTTTAGTCTGTGAATTTCTTTTTGAATTAAGTGTGTTTCTTATATGCAGTATATTGTTGGATCTTGCTTCTTGATGCATGCTGCCAGTCTGTGTCTCTTCACTGGTGAATTGAGACCATTAACACTGATGGTTATAACTGTTATGTATTGACTTATCCTTGTCATATTATTTTCCTGTTGTTGGCTCCCCAACTTATTTCCCTCCCTCTAATTGTTTGCTGTCCCTGGTGAATTCCTTCTGTTGCGGTCATGGAACTATAGTTCTTTTTTTTTTTTTTTTTTTTTTTTTGTCTTTTTCCTTTTTATCGGTACCGGGGATCGAACTCACAGCTGCCTGCTTGCAAGGCAGGCACTTATGCCGCTGAGCTAAATCCCTAGCCTGTCTGTGAACATTTTTTATTGTCACTTGTGGTATCTTCAGCTTTTTCATTGACCCAATTAATCTTAAGTTATTCTTCTTTAACTCATCTAGCAGCTTGCTAAATTTATTTCTCATGATTCTATGCTATTTTTGAGAAATCTTTCTTTTCAAATACTTTCAATGGCATTTTTATTCTCCTGGATATCTGCTTGAATCTGCTTTATGGGTTCCATTTCTTTCATATGCTGTGTTTCCATAATTTGCTTAAGCTTGTCTATTTTTTTAATCTGTCTGCTCTAATATCACCAAGCATGGTGTGTATTTTGGTAATCTCTGTAGTTATGTGATAGATTATTTCTGATTTCATGTTTTCCAGAACCTCATTCAATGGCTTTGTTGGGGAAACCTGGTGGGGAGCTTTCAGACTGTTCCACCTCATTGCCCCCTGGGTTTGCCTTTGTGAACTGGATGTCTGGGGTTGTGTCTTATTTAAGTATCTTCTCGTTTCTTTTAAGTTAAATTCCTGGGGTGATGCTTGGAAGTTGCCTATGGTGGGTTTCTTTATTGCTGGTATTTAGGACCCTTAGATGATGATTACTTATCTAAAGTATCTTTCAGATAGAGCCAGTTTTTGGGTTTTGAGTCTGTTGGAAGATCTTACCTCTTCAGTTTGTTAGCGATGAAAAGTTGTTGCTTATTTGACCTAGTCCCTGGTTCTTTGGCACTGTGTTACCATGTTTTCTCTGACCCTTATTTAATCTCAGTCATGTGTTATAAGGACCAATAGCTGTTTAGAACAATTATGTCAATTTTTATATTATTTTATTTATTTATTTTCTTTTTAAGACAGGGTCTCGTTGTGCAGTTCAGGCTGGCCTTGTGCTCACTTTGTAGCCCAGGCTGGTCTCAAATTTGCAATGATCCTCCTGCCTCAGCCTCCCAAGGGTTGAGATTATAGGTGTGCATGACCATATCTAGCTCAGTTATGTCAATTTTGGCTATCATGGTACCAATAGCATCAAACACAGCCTAGAAAACAACAAATTGAACTAATCCTTATTTTGCAACCTTTAACCACATGAACTACATTTGTGATTATATAACAAAATGTAAAACAAACCAGATAATTGTATATAATATGTCTTTAATGTGTCTATTTTGCCTTTGGAGCTAAGATTTAAAATGGATTAAGGAGAAAATAGAGAGTGGAAGAAGAGTAAGATTACAAGTAAGGTTGGAGGACAAAGAGGGCTTACAACAACATACGGAAGCTGGTGCAGAAGACAAGGAAGAGATGAGGAAGAACAGAACAGAAGCACACCTGCAAAGAGGCTAGGAACCACTTTTACACTCATTAAAAAAAAAAAAAACTAGGGGCTGGGGATTTAGCTCAGCGGCATAAGCGCCTGCCTTGTAAGCAGGCAGTCGTGAGTTCGATCCCTGGTACCGATAAAAACGAAAAAAAAAAAATTTTTTTTTAAAAACTATAAAGGAAAGATAGAAAAAGAAAAACAAATAGCTCACTTCCAGGAGTCCCTCTGGTTTCACTAGTAGACAGCCTGTGGAGACAGTCCTGAAGGGGGCGTGCCACTCTATCCCAGCAAGCCAGCAGTTGCTTTATGGTGGAGTAATGGATAATATCACAGGCCTATCCTGAGACCAGACTCACTGAGCTCACTGCAGTCCAAGAAATTTCCACTGGTCCACACCCCGCTAGGAGCTGCTAGAGGAAGCTGGCAGCAGTTCTGAATTCTGGGCTAATATGTCCAGTTCCAAAATGGCTCCCAGCCAATTACTCTCTCCCATGGGAGGACTACGTCTTCTGCACTCACCAGCAGCCAGTGCAGTCCTCCACTGTCTGCTACTCCCCTCCACTGCCACCTCTCTCCACAGAGGCTTCTGGGTGTCCAACCATCACCATCACTGTGACTGTGCTTTCCAGATTCAAACAGTTCCTCTGGCACAGTGAATTCATCTTAGGGAAAAGGCATTACCAGCTGCCACCTTCTTCACTGAAGGTTTTGTTTTTACTCTCTCAATGGGCGTCAATTCGTACTTCAGATTCTTCCTGGGTCGAGGGGACCCACTTCCTCCTTGTCTTCCTCACAATGCTGTATTCCAGCATCTAGATGGTAACTCTCAGAAAGGCTGTTTTCTCTGCTGCCTACAGCTCCACCATCTTCCCGGAAGTTCTGTATTCACTTTGGTCTTGTTATAAAATCTCTGTCCTAAACTAGTCAGTTCTCCTACAGAGAGAACTGGAATTTTCTTTCCTTTTGGGTGAGGCATCATGTCCTAGTGATGCTGGTCTTTAGGATCCACAGGTTAGCTCCCTGAGTAGACAGCTGCATGATCCTGCTTTGACCATTTTTCTCTAACTGAAGGGCTTTGTGATTGGCTGGGTCCTATTCACTGGCTTTCCAGGGCCATTGGACTTCCAAAGTTTCCCCACACATAGCATGAGGTGATTTTTAGGGAGTGTGTTATAGTCTCTACTAGTCCAATGGAGAGGTTTCATGTCACAGTGGGGATTTGCAGTAGGGGGCGGATCATTTCCTCATAAAAGAAATGGAAAATTTGGGAAATGGAGGTGATCAGGGCACAAGTATAGTTCTTGAACAGCCATCCCTTGGTCACAACACAATTTGAAACCTAAAATCTCTGTCTTCCCATTCTGGGTCCTGGGCAACTAGGATATTAAGAGTAACTGGATTAAAGAAAAAGACAAAAAAAAAAAAAAAGAGTAACTGGATTGCATGTACCCAGGGTGCACGTGGCTGAAGGATTTAATCTTTTTAGGGGAGATGCTGTTTGCCAGGTGGTCTGTCCTATACATGACCAGTATACATAGCCAAATTCTCCTATGCTGCTGCACCAAAACCTTCCTTGGGGAAACATTTTTCCTATAGCTGTATAGTCTATTTCTATTCCTAGGCCTCCATATTCTACAAAGGGAAACTTGGTTGTGTTCTCTGATAGGAGGATATAACTTATTTGCCTCAGAAGCAGAATTAATGGTCACATAGGGATCACAATATAAGGTTGCTAGGTCTCTGGGCTTTGCTTCCATAGTTCTGCTTTTTTTTTTTTTTTTTTTCTTTTAATCAATACTGGGTATTGAACTCACGACCACACACTTGCAAGGTAGGCACTTATGCTGCTAAGCTAAATCCTCAGCTCCCCTCTTTCTTCAAACTATTCCCTTACTAGGCACAGCCTAAATTCAAACTCCCATCTGGTTGCCATTTCCAGATTGAAGCAGAGGGTGGGGTACCATCCTTAGGCTTATAGATCTTGCAAACATGTTCTGGGCACAGGTCCTGATGATCTCTCCAACACAGTTATAGTGTGTGAAACAGTGGACCGGTCCTGGCAGAGTTCCCTGTTTGAGCAGCATGCAGGCAGAGCTCATGATTATTGGTTGTCCCCTCATAATTAGTGGTTGTCTCTATGGGTGCTACCTCCTCATATGTGGTTCGTGGCATGTGAAAGATGAAGATCCCTCATACAGACAGCTGATTCAGCAAAACCCCCCACCCACAAAAGGGACATGAGAATGAGCTGACACCTTTAGTCATATTTCCAATAGGCTTGGGCAGTTTCAGCAAGGGCTATGGCAAAAGCAAGGTTAGACTTGGGTCTTCCAGAATGGGAAGAAGATAGAGATTTTAGGTTTCAGGGGTGACTTTCCATTACACAGTCCCAAAGGAAGGTGTCCTCCCTGGAATGGCATCCTCAGGCCGTGTGTGTGTGTGTGTGTGTGTGTGTGTGTGTGTGTGTGTGTAGAATACACAGCCTCCAGTGTGACTAGAACAGGGCTGTTGTCTTTTGGTGATGTTCCCAAGGTCTTGGTTATTGTCCTTCTATGGCCCTATGAGGTTCTCCTCTGGATCAGGATGACTCTGGTATCACAGAGGGGATCCCTAGAGCATCCCTATTCTGGAGTCACTGCCTTTCCACCCAACTGTGCTGGACCCCTTCCTGTATGAGTGGTCAAAGTGACTCTTAGTGGACCTTTCCACCTTGGCTTGACGCTCTCCTGATGCCAATCTTTTTTACCCAGACTGAGTCTCTGAGAGAGAAGGGGGGTAAGGGACTAAATATGCTAATGGGGATTGTCATGGTTACCTTTTTTCTTACTGCTGACAAAATAGCACCCAAAATTGAAGAAGGAAAGTTGTATTTAGCTCACAGTTTGTGGGGGTTTCAATCTATAATCAGCTGGCTCTAAGCAAGAATGGCATGGCCCTGGGGCAACACTTTAAGCTGGCACAAAACAGCAAAGCAACAAGAGAAAAGAGGTGGAGAGTAAGCCTCTTTTTCTTCTTTATATTGTAAGCAGACTAAGCCCTTTGGGTGAGTGCAGCACGCACACCATCTTGGGGACATCCTACGCAGGCTGAGGGTGTTTACAAAGTAAAGACCTTGGCCCTCTGCTGAATCACTTGGTTAAACTTCTGACCTTTTAAAATTAACACAAAGGATAATATCCTTGAGAGATACACACTACAGGATAGAGAGCTGCTGAGTTATTTAGTTAAACTTCTAGACTTCAAGTTGACATAATATTTCAGCCCTAGCAATCCACACCTTTTCAATTTGGTAACCAGACACATTTCTTTAAATCAGTCTCCAGATACAAATACATGTTTATTCTTATCATTTTACAACTTGGAACATTTATAACACAGGTTTTATTTTTCTTTTTTCTTTTTCTTTTTTTTTTTTTTTTTTTTTTTTTTTTTTTGGTCTTTTTTGTTTTTATCGGTACCAGGGATCGAACTCACAACTGCCTGCTTGCAAGGCAGGCGCTTATGCCGCTGAGCTAAATCCCCAGCCCCATAACACAGGTTTAACAATCCTTAAGAACCGACATTAAGTCTATCAACATTATATTACATTAGAATCATAACATTTTGCTCAGGGGCTGGGGGTTTAGCTTAGCGGCATAAGCGCCTGCCTTGCAAGCAGGCAGTCATGAGTTCGATCCCTGGTACCGATAAAAACGAAAAAGACCAAAAAAAAAAAAAAAATAACATTTTGCTCCTGGCCCCCCAAAGCCTCCTGCATATCCCTTTATGTAAAAGGGATTTAGTTCTCTAAAAAGTTGCCAAAGTCCTCAGTTTTAACATTGGTGAAAAGTCCAACTTCCAAGTCTTCTCTGAGATTTAAGACAAACTCTTAGCACAAGGCCCTATGCAAATGAAAAACTTCTAACATTCAGTGGCACAAAATAAAAATTTTCATTTCAAAAGTTACAAACAGGAGGATACAAAGGATTAGGACAAAAGCAAGTCTAGAATCCAGCAGGCAAACATTAAATCCCATAGTTGCAAGTCCAGCATCTGAAGCAATCTGTGACAAATTGTGCAACCCCAAAGAGCTTGTGTGACTTTACCCCTACAGCATTTCTGGAGGTTGTAGCTCCCACAGCTTCTCTCTTAGACTCTCTCTTTGCAGCTTTCCTCAGACGTTTCATGTTCCTGGCTTTTCCAAACTTCTGTGGTCTTTATTGCATCTTTGGCTTCACACTCACAGCTTTACATACTGCTCCCTCAGGGACATACTGCCTGGCTTCTCGGGTCTTCTGAAATCGCGGTGGAAGCCCTTTTCAACTCAGAACTCTTGCATTTGCATGCATCTAAAATCAGCACCCATGTCAATGATGCCATGGTCTGCTGCCAGTTGGAGCAGTAGCCAGGCTTTCTTGTCTCTTGGCTGTAGGCGTCAAGTGCCTGGATTCCTGAGTACTCTGAATCCAATTCTGAGGAACAAATTGTCTATGCTATTGCCTTTCTGGAACATGGTGCAGCTGCTGCCCTTCGGGAACATGGTGTTCTGTGGCTTTCTTCTCAAAGCAAGGTGTTTCACTTTTGCAGCTTTTTGTGACCCTTTGGCCATCTTTTCTATACTCCTGTTTCTTCTCAGCAATCAAGATTTTTCTCAGCTCTATCTTTGCTGTCCACAAATTTATTGGAGCTTCCTTTCTGGCCAAACTCACAATGTTTCAAATCATCCTCTTGGGCTCTTTGCTCTTTATGTTGATTCTCAATATAAAGCTATCTTTTGGAAGTCAATTCCTGTCTCAGTGAGTTGGGTTAGTAGAAAAGATTCCCCCACTACTCTTACTAGGGGAGTCAGCCCTTTTAGGATGGGAGGAGGCCTGATGTACAAAATCTCAGAAGAGTAACAGCCTGTTTCTTACCATGGGTACAAGGAGCACAGTGGGCAAGGTTCAGACCCAGGTGAGTCCTGCCCCTCAGTAAAGTTTTCCTAGCCTTGTCTTTAGGGCCCTATTCATTTTCTTTACTTTTTCTGAGCTCTAGGGCCAATAGGCCACATGAAGTGTCCAATTAATTCCCAATAACCATCTTCCCCTTGGACCATTAGTGCCATGAAGGTAAGACCACTGTCAAATCTCACACTCAAAGGGACATCATAGTGGGGAATGATCTCTCTCTCTTTTTTTTTTTTTTTTTTTTTTGTCTTTTTCCTTTTTATCGGTACCAGGGATCGAACTCACAACTGCCTGCTTGCAAGGCAGACGCTTATGCCACTGAACTAAATCCCCAGCCCTGGGGAATGATCTCTTGTACCAGCAATATGTCACTTCGTGGGCCTTTTCAATCTGGCAAGGGAAAGCTTGTACCCATTTGGAACAGGTACAAACCAAGTCCAGGAGGTAGTAGAAATCTCCACATTTAGATAGTTTAGTGAAGTCAACTTGAATATCTTCAAGTGGTGCTGACTTCACCTTTTAGACTCCTACTGGGGTCCCTGGGCCAACTTTGGGATTGTGCTGGGTGCAAGTGATACAAAATTAAACAATCTGTTTAGTGAAAGCAGTCATCCAGGGGATGTAGAAATACCAGCTAAGGCAAATTGCTAGTTTTTCTCTCCCTGTGTGGGTGGCTTTATGAGCCATCTGTAGCAGCTGGGGCCCTAGGCAGGCATCATCACTTGACCATCCTGGATCCTATACCATCAATCTGGTTCCTTTGTTTTTCTCATCTGGCTCCCAGGGAGCTCTGGCAAGCAATACAGTGTCTGGTGTCTCACTGTTGGCTTAGGCCTCACAGTCAGCCTTGTCATTCTCCGACTATGTAGATTTCCTTTCTGGTGCTCTTTGGAACTGACAACAGCAACTTCCGTGGGAGCCCAAACTGCCTCTTAAGAGTTGAAGAATACCTAGGCTGGAGATTTAGCACAGTAGCACGAATGCCTGCCTGAGAAGCATAAGGTCCTGAATTCGATCCCCAGTATAAAAAAGAGAGGTGAAGAATATTTTAAGGGTATTTTATTTCTTTCCCCCTTGCCACATGCAGCCCTCTTTCCCTATACAGAGTCCTGTATACATGTAGCATTAGGAAGACATACTTCAAATCAGTGTAGATATTGGTTAGGAGGATTAATTCTGCCCTCCGTGCCAAGGTTCCCTGTGGCAATGGCCAAGATTCTACAGTCTCCATTAAGGTGACAACTGTGTAGCCAGCCTGCCTTTTTTCTTCATCTATGTGGCTGCTGCCATCCACATAAACTCCAAATCAGGCTGCTTAAGGGGCTGGATGAGTAAGTCTTGCTGGTTGGAGTAGACTAGTTCCACAGAACTCCTTACAGTCATGCTGGGGTCCTTCATGCTGAGGGAAAGGGGTGGCTGGGTTCAAGTTGTTGGAAACTTCCACTTGGATGTGAGGATTCTCACTCAGCAAATTCGAATATTGGGTCAGCCTCAAACTGGTAGCCATTAGCATTCGTAAGAGTGACCACTGTGTGTGGGACTCACACTCGCAAATCCCGGCCTAGAGTTAGCTTGTCACCCTCCTTGGTTGGGAGGGCAGTTGCAGCGAGAGCCCTCAAGCAAGGAGGCCAACCCTGCATTACCCCATCCAGCTGATTGGACAAGCAGGCCACTGGCCTTTCCCAGGAACCAAGGGTCTGCACCAGCACCCCAACAGCCATCTTTTTCCCATTTAGTCACACAGAGGATGTAAGGCTTGCTTAGGTGAGCGAAGCCTAATCCAGTGCCTCTTCAAGTTCTCCTTTAGGGCCTTGAAGGTGGTTCACTATTCTTTTTCCTAAGTCACAGTTTCTTTTCCTCCTTTTTGGCTTCATAGAGGGGTTTTGCCTAAATAGCATAGTTGGGAGCCATATTCTACAGAAGACTGAGGCTCCCAAGAACTCCTCTCATTTCTTCTGGGTCTTGGCCTTGGGTGTTTTTTTTTTTTTTTTTTTTTGTTGTTGTCTTTTTGTCTTTTTGTCTTTTTGAGACAGCTTCACTATGCAGTTCAGGCTGAGCTTGAACTCACTGTGTAGCTGAGGCTGGCCTTGAACTCAGAGCAATCCCTCTGCCTCAGCCTTAGGCATGTTTTGCATCACTGCCTCCCAGGCTGCCCCAAATCTCTTTCTCTTGCCTAGATGAAATCCCAGGTATTTGACCTTTATGCAGCACTACTGTGTCTTTTTTCAGAACACCTTGTAGCCCTTCTGGTACAGGTGCTAAGAAGCACCTCTGCGTCTTTCTTGCATCCTTCTCAGGTTTTATGTCCTACAGGAAGTCGTCAACATATTGCAACGAAGTGCATTCCAGGGTTTGTACAGGGAATGAGTGGCGATCTCATGCCAAGCCCTCCCCCAAAATAGGGAGTTCTTAAAACCATGTAGCAGCTGAGACCAGGTGAGTTGGCCGTGTTGTCAAGTACTGGTTGATCTCCACAGAAAAGCAAAGATCAGCTGGCTCCAGGGGCCGGGCATATGCAGAAGAAAGCACCTTTCAAATCGAGGCAGATACACCACCCACTGAACTGGCCAACAGTCCTAGCAGAGTGTAAGGGTTTGGAATGGTGGAGTGCAGGATCACTGTGGCCTCACTGATTACTCAGAAATCTTGGTCAGGGAAATAGTCCCTGGTGTCTTCCTGACTGGAAGAAGAGACATATTCCAGGGTGACTGAGAGGAAACAAGGATCCCATAGGTTTGTAGTCTAAGTAAGACTGAACTTCCCCTTTGGGCTTCCTGAAGGATTGGGTATTGTTGCCAAGCAACTGACATGACATCCAGCTTGAGTCCTACCCTGTCTGGGGGCTGATCTATGGCCAGGTTAGGCAGGTTGTCTTCTGCCAAAACTTGGGGCACTGTCTAAGCAAGGCTCTGTCTTCCTTAGGGACCTTCCAGACTGGCCTATCTTGAAGCCTCTACACCTCTTGAAGATCCTACACCTTGCTTTGACTCGGTGCACCCAAACAGAGTTTGGAGTGCATTGTCTGTCTCATTGACACACTTTCATTCACACACATTCCACAAGACTCCCACCTGCCAGTAGCAGCCTGAAGTATTAAGGTGTCACGGCCCTTCTGGCAGCTAGTTGGGGCACAAGGGAGGATGATCAGTTCTCTCTGGCAGCCCCTTCTGAGAGGTTTTTCTCCAAAGTGGAGATCCTGTTCCACATTCCCTTCTAAATCAGGGTCCCTGTCCTCCTGTGATTCAGATGTCTGCCAAATGTGTGAGCCCTCCTTGGACAGCCAGCTGGGGTCTTGGCCTGCAGTGCAGAGAAGCCTCCCACAGGACAGGAAACCTGCAGGGTGTTCTCAGCAGGACTTTGCCATGTAGTCAAGCTCCCTGCTCTGTGAGTCCGTGAGAGTGTTAATCGGCCACAAGCGATTGTGTCAGATCCCAATGCCTCCAGTCAAGGAACCAAATGAAGCAAGAGACAGGATGCCAAACAAAGCCACCTAGACACGGAGCAGGAAAAAGGGGGTCCTTAATTTGCCAGAGTCTCTGCAAGGAACTCACGTCTCCTCCAGAGCTTCAAACAAAGCTTTGTCTCTACTTTTATAATGTTTTTTTCTCCACAGGGCAATTTTTCACTGGAAATTAGCACAAAGCAAGGTTCCAGAAGCAGAGTAGTGATTAAGCAGGTGAACAATGGTCAAGGGAGAAGGGAGAGCAGGGAGTTCTGACAGAACTTTTCAAGTCTCTTATGCTCTGCTGATGTTACATTATAGATGCACCTGTGCATAGCCAGGGTCCTAACCATCAACCTCCTCACAGAGCTGAGCTGTACAGTTAACCTGTAGTCGCTAGAGGGTGGCTTCCTCTCAATTGAGGTAAAAAGAACTTATGGAACATGCCACCATTAACCCAAAAATAAAGTGCACTAACACTTAGGGCTTCTGGCAAAGGCAGTAGCAGTGGTATTTGAGAAACACATTTTGAGGAGGGACTGTGGAGCCACTTTAACAAAGAAAAATACTGAGACAGCTCTATGATCTTAGAGACAGAGTACAGGTGGTTTTATGTGAAGCTTAAGTATCTCTCTATGGAGCACCTATGAAAGTCAAAATAGTCTGGCATGGTAGTCTAGTATGCTGTAATCCCAGCACTCAGTGCAAGGATATCTTGGGCTACATAGTGAATTTAAGGACATCCTGAACTAGAGAGACTTTACCTCAAAAAAACAAACAGCCGTCCTCACCAGGCATGGTGGCATATGCCTGTAATCCCAGAACTCTTAAAAGGTGAGGCTGAAAGATTGGTATGAGTTTCAGGGACATTGGGCTACACAGTAAATTTAAAGCCAGCCTGAGTACATAGTGAGGTATTCTCAAAAACAACAACAGCATCAACAACAAAAAAGTTGGGCATGGTGGAGTACGCTTGGAACCTCAGTACTCAGGGAGGCTGCGGCAGGATTGCTATGAGTTTGAGGCCAGCCTGGGCTACATAGTGAGACCCTATCTCAAAAAACTAAACAAAAACAAATAAACAAAAAAAGTGATGTGTGGTGGCACATGCCTGTAATCCAGCACTCAGGAGGCTGCGGCAGGAGGAGCTCCATGAATTTGAGGCCACTTTGGGCTACATAGTAAGTTCAAGGCCAATCTGAACTGCATAGCAAGACCCTGTCTCAAAAAACCAAACTAAACCAAATTAACATGTGAAGGATATTTGAGGTAGTGGGTGGGAGTATAGTTAGTGATAGAGCACTTCCATTGCATAGGCAAGACCCTGCGCTGATCCTCAGACACAGGAAATGGGAGGGAGTATGGCAGAAAGAAACCTTACTGGAAAAGAATAAAGTACTTTCATTTCCTTCGAGTCTCTCTCACATGTAGATTAGCCTCCCAGCAGTTGGGAGGCTGAAGCAGGAGAATTGTTATGAATTCAAGGCAGGCTTGCACTACACAGTGAGTTCAAGGCCAACCTGAAATACAAGGTGAAGCCCTGTCTTGAAAAAACTAAAATGTTAAATAAAACCAAAAAAATACTAGACTTCATATTTGCATTTCCATTTTACATAGACCTGAGAGCTTGACACTGAAGTTACGTAGCTAATAACCACTTGAATCCAGGCTCAGCATTTTTTCCCATTAGTCCATGCTTGCAGTACATAATGATTACATTCAATGTGGGTAATCAGTACATGCACTCCACACATTTCATTCTTTTTTTCCCTTTCCTCCCACCTTTTCATCAGCATCAGATTCATTTATATATCTTTTTTTTTTTTTTAATCGGTACCAGGGATCAAACTGACGACTGTGTGCTTGCAGGGCAGGCGCTTATGCTGCTGAGCAAAATCCCCAGCCCCCTCATTTATTTATCTTATAAATCTTTGGTGACACATCCCTGTAACCCCAGTACTGAGCTGAGGCAGAAGGATCACTTTGAGTTCCAGGCCAGCCTGAACTACATCGCGTGCACGACCTTCACAAAAGAAAAAAAAAAAAGACTAGCAAGATTTATTTGAAAAAATAAAAGTGAACAGTAAAAGAGAAACTGGCTCTGCAGAATGAGCCTGTGCTGAGTAAAAAAAGAAAAAGCAAGATAAAGTACCTTGAAAAGGGGCTGGGGATTTAGCTCAGTGGCATAAGCATCTGTCTTGTAAGCAGGCAGTCATGAGTTTGATCCCTAGTACCGATAAAAAGGAAAAAAAAAAAAAAATACCCTGAAGAAAGCAGGGCAGGCTATTATGAGGAAAGCCACTAAGAGTAGGCTTTTTGGCTTGTGTCCTATTATAAGGCCCAATTTCCAAGGGAACCCAAGAGAACTCCCACATACAGGTGCTAAGAGGCAATGCTGGGATCCCACTCCCTAAAGCGACCTCAGGTCTAGGCTATCACATTATCTTGGTTACTTTTCTCTCATTTTTGGGACAAAATACCTGACACTCAAAATTAAGGAAAGAGGGGCTGGGGATTTAGCTCAGTGGCATAAGCACCTGCCTTGCAAGCGCGTGTTTTTGAGTTCGATTCCCGGTACCGATTAAAAAAAAAATTAAGGAAAGAAAAGTTCATTTAGCTCAGTTTGTGGAGGTTTCAGTCTATAATTAGCTGGCTCCAAAGCAGGGTGGAATAGCACAGGAGTGACATTTAAAGGTGGCCAATGACAAGAAAAGTAGCAAGAGCAAAAAGCAGGGAGAGCAGGCCTCTTTTATTCCGTGAATTGTAAGCAAGCTACCACCCACTAGGGTGGGTGTAGCACTCACATCTCCCTGCACTCCTCTTACACAGGATGGGGATGTTTACAAAGTAAGGCCCCTGATCCCCTGCTGAGTCACTAGTTAAATTTCTAAACTTCTCAAATTGGCACAGTGGATCCCCGGTACCGATGAAAAAGAAAAAGACACACAAAAAAACTTGCCTCAGTTCTTATGAGAAGCACATGTGCAAGGCTTTGGGAACTGTTCTACACGTTTTCCAGAATCTTGACTACTTCAACTAGTTTTGCCACGCCCTAATCTATCTCAGTCTCAATATAGCGTTCAAGCTGGTTTTGAACTCACTATGTAGCTGCTGGTCTCGAACTCGCAGCAGTCCTCCTGCCTCAGCCTCCCAAGTGCTGAAATTACAGGTGTGTGCCACCATAGCCAGCTGAAATACATTTCTTTATTCATTCATCTGTTGATGGTCATATAGTCTGCTTTCATGCTTTAGCTATTATGAATCATGTTGCTTACAAACGTGTATGGATGTGTCACTGTGGTATGATGTGTTTAACTCTTTTGGTATGATGCCTAGAAGGGGAATAGCTGGGTCAAATGGATTTCTATTTTTAGTTTTTTGAGGAAGCTTCCCCCTCAAATGCACCCCCTGCACTTGTTACTGGATAATAGCTTTCTCTCTCTCTCTCTCTCTCTCTCTCTCTCTCTCTCTCTCTCTCTCTCACACACACACACACACACACACACTTTCTTTTTTGGTTAAGACAGGTCTTACTTGATAGTGCAGGCTGACCTTGAACTCACTGCAATCCTTCGTGGGTCCTAGGGTAACAGGCATTTGTAGCCACACCTGGGTTATTAATTTCTTGGTAATAGCCATTCTTTCTGGAATGGATGGACTCTCAGTGTTAATTTGCATTTTCCCATTAAAAGTGTATTTATTGCCTGACTGTACTTCTGAAAAGTGTTTATACATTTCAGATGTCCGTGGGTTTGTTTTTTCCTTTTTATCGGTACTGGGAATCGAACTCACGACTGCCTGCTTCAAGGCAGGCGCTTATGCCACTGTGCTAAATCTCCAGCCCCTGTCCATGGGTTTTTAACTTCCAGGTAAACTTTATCTACAGGATTAGTTCTGCCAAACTGTCTAGCAATTAACAGGGGAATACACAGTTCATCTGTGTAGGACCGACTGGGAACACAAAAATAGGAGCAATTTTCACGTTATCAGGGTGTCTGGGATATTCCAGCTTCTGTGGGAAAAAGAAAGTGCAGCTTAGTCTCCATCCCTAAGCTGTCAAGTAAGCCGTCTGGGAGGATGGGGCGGAAAACAGGAATGTGGAAGGTGTCAAAACGCTAGATCTCAATGGTAAACCCCTTTTTGATTTGCTCTTGAATACTGGGAATCAAACTCCGGATCTCATGCTTGCCTGGCAGACGCTTATGCCGCTGAGCTAACCATCAACGCTCACTCATCAATCCTGAAGCTTTAAGGAGGGTCCAACGTACTGGCAGGGCAACCTATTGTTCCCTTTTTTCCCGCCTTCCCGCTCACCTAGCCCAGAATCCACAAACAGGCAACAGGCCAGAGAATAGCGAAACAACCCGCCACGCAAGCTGCAACAAACACTACCCGGCCCACAATGCCATAGGCCTCCGAGCCAATGGGCTTCGTCTTGCTGCGCAAACGCAGTGGCCTCCAGTTGTCACCGAGCCTAGGGCAGGTGTCCACCGCGGAAGACTACAAATTTCCCAGGGACACATCCCAGCAGCCTCTGCGGGCAAGATGGCCGCGCTGAGGGCAGAAGTTGAGGTGAGCTGGAAATAGGCCTGGGCTCCCGGGCGGAGCGCCTCAAGATCCCAGCCAACAAATGCAGATGAGCTCTGCTCGCCGCAGCCATGAGGTCGTCCTGATAGAACCTGTGCGCTGATAGACAACCCCGGAATTTTGCTGCCCTGGGCTGGAAGTTCCGGCAAGACTACAGAGTGAGCGCCGGTAAAGCAGCTCCTGTTCTGGCAGGTGCGACCCTGACTGCTCCATGCCCGCGAGCACGGGGAGGCTGGGCTTCGCCCAGGGTCGTCCCCTCTGCTGGTTGCTGTGCGCTGTCACCTTAAAGCTCTGGTAAGGACGGAAAAGGAGGGCGGGCGAGAACCCTCCCCGGGGGATGGGGGACACCTCCTCCTGGACGAAGGTGGGTGTGCCTTGTTTTCTGGATTCTAACTGTTGCACTCTCCACTCTCCGCTGCAGCCAAGCAGAGGCTCCCGTTCAGGAGGAAAAACTGTCCGGTAAGTGATTTTCTAGGAACCTAAACCCCTATTTTTTTTTTTTTTTAATCTCTTCCTGATACACCAGGAGCCCAAGTGAAAGAGGACGGCAGCACACGGGATGAGGGTGTGCCCTTTGTTGAGAAGGTGATGGGTGGAATTTTGGAAGAAATGTTTTCTGAATTAGCCGGGGGCGGGGGGGGGCCTGGCATTTTTCTCTCTGTTTAGTGAGCACCTCTACTTTGTCGTGCTGGTTGGTGGAAGAGTTCGTCGTGGCAGAAGAGTGTGCTCCGTGTTCTACTTTCCAGGCTGTAAGTATCTGCTTTCTCTTTTGCCCACATCTAACCAGTCAAGTGTCACTGTGCATGCCTTTGTATTGTTTTTCTTGTCTTTGTAGTCTCAGTGGATGTCCAGATATGAATTTGCTTCTTTCCCTGAAAATATGCCCCATTCTTTCCATGTTCTGTTTATTCTCAATATAATGGGCTCTGGAATTTATCCTTATCATTCCTAATCTCCTGCCCTCCTACACATATGCATAATCGCACAACTATTACCTCCCCAGTCCATACCAGAACTCCTCTTTTATTTAGCTCTGGTTTTTGCAGTTAGGTACCTGCTGCTGAATGGCAGTCCCTCTGCTCCTGCTGCTCTTCCTAACACAGGCTTTGGTCCTTTTCTGCTGATAGAAAACCATCCCCGAGTGTGGTTCTACGGGATACATAGAGAAAATCACATGCAGTGCATCTAAAAAGAATGAGTTCAAAAGGTAAGAATTGTTTCTCTTAAAAACTTCCTTTGATCCTGTGACTTAGGTAAACAGTCATTCCTTTCTCCTGGTCTAAGGGTAGTGTGCTAGGTATTGGAAAGAGGAAGGTTTGTTGGAGACAGGATGTTGCTGTTTAGTTCAAGCTGGATTCAGAACTCCAGGCAATCCTCTTACCTCAGCCTTCCAAGTACTAAGATTACAGGCATGCACCACTGTACCCAGGAGGGCTTCTGGAGCCTAATAATTTAAATTCAAGTCTTAGCTCTGCTCCTTAGCATAGTTATTAGCCACATTTTTTCTTGTTCTTTTTTCTTCTGTACCGGGGATTGAATGTATGACCTTACGCTTGCCAGGCTGGCACTTACGCCACTGAGCTAACTCCCAGCCCTGTATTTTTTCATCAGTAAAACTGATTAATGTTGGCTCACCAAGAACTGTAAACACATTATAGAGCTGACTTCTCTTTTCCTTTGGGATATTACCTTCATTAGGCAGATGTAGAAAAGAGATTAGAAGGAGCTGTCTCATCTTCCCTGGAAATAACTGTTCCTTCCTACCCCCAGCTGCCGCTCAGCTCTGATGGAACAACACTTATTCTGGAAATTTGAAGGGGCTGTCATAGTTGTGGCCTTGATCTTTGCTTGTCTCGTCATCATTCGTCAGCGACAGCTGGACAGAAAGGCTCTGGAAAAGGTCCGGAAACAAATTGAATCCATATAACTACCCCACCATCTATCCTGGGTCTTATAGACCATGTTTTAACAGAAAGAGTGGAATGGACTGGTTTGTGCCCTTGCTTCTTTGGAGTCTGTGGTGTTACACCCTTTCCCCATCTTCCTCTTCACATCACTCCTGAGCACAATAAAATAAAAGTCAAATAATTGCCTTCTCGACAGTGATCTGCTTTGGAACAGAAAGACATGGAAGCAGAAAGCAAAGGGCACAGGGGATGGCAATCTCCCAAGCTCCTGTCTTCCCCGTGTTTTACTACTTACTTAAAACTTCTGGGTTGCAGTTTTAGCTAGAAAGTTTTATTTTTCAGTCAAAGCTTCTGTTTCCCTAAACCCTATCCCCAAAGAAGTAATAAAATCACAGATACATAGGGGCTGGGGATAAAGCTCAACGGCACAGTGTCTGCCAGGCAAGCATGACATCCTGAGTTCGATTCCTGGTACCAAAAAAAAAAAAAAAAAAAAAAAAATCACAGATACATAAAGTCTTTGGGATGCACACTCATTTGGGAAACTGGGCTTCAGGATACAGACATCTCCTGGGCAGTGTGGCGAACCTATGGCATGCATGTAGCAGTGGGCTGTCTGTCATGGTTGAAAACTTTTATCACTGTCCCAGGGTGTTAAGTGATTCAGATCCCTAAGGGAAGAGATAGTGAGTGGGAATTCTTGTTGGAAGCAGAGCCTGAGGAGCACCCTAGATTCCTTACTGTGACTGAGAAGATCTCTGCCCTAGCTCACATCTCATCTGCACGCACACTTCTGAGGTACCCCCTGGATCCAGTCTTTACGCCTGTCTTCTCTGGTGGGATCCTTGAGCCATTTGCCTTCTGGACGCCAGGCGACTCGATTACTGGAACCTCCAGACTTCCTCCCATGTCCTTGTGGGTTAGGATATTTCTGGAAATCACTGAGGGGAAGGAAAAAAGCAGTAGAGTACCTATCAAGTACCCAGTACTCCCTCTTGGGCAGGCGATCCTATATAGGATCGGACCTCTCCCATAGCTTTTTCTTTTTTCTCCTCTCCTTTGTTTTCCTGAGATAGTCTTGCTATATTGCCTGTGCTAGTCTGGAACTTGGGGGATCAAGTCATCCTTCTGTCTCAGCCTCCAAAGAGATGGAGCCAGAAGTATACCACCCCACCCGACCTCCCCTGCTTGCCCTCTGTGAGCATCCCTTCCTCACAGGAGAGCGCCTTGTCCTTTCTCTCACCTCCATGAGGCTGGTATTCTTCAGGGCCAGCTTCTGGTAGACTCTGAAAAGGGCTGAAGCTGGGCAGGATGATGAGAGCCAGAGAAAAGAGAAGGATCTGGAAGGAGCCAAAAGGACATTTAATGCTGTGGGACAATAAAGGAAGAGATCAGAGGGAATGGACAACAGTTGGAGTTGTTATGGGAGAAAGATAAAGGAGTAGGGATAGGGGAATCAGGATGGGCGATGGTGGAGGTGGGGAGATAGTGAATGGGCTGTTGGTACCAGAAGGCAGGTGCTGGTCTGGGCAGCTTTGTTGGAGGTCTGAGCAATGAGCATCTGTAGCTGACGGAGCTGCGCCACCAGGGAGCTGGAAAGGGGTGAAGAGTTAGTACCTTCTGGGAGCCCTGGCCAGCAATGGGGCCCGATGAGCTGCACTCTCCCTGCCCCTGGTGCTGTACTCACACATTATGTCTCTCCAGCTCCTGGACTTTTTTCTGCAGCTCCTGGTTCTGTGCAGAACAGGCTGCTACCCTAGGGAAGATGGAGAGAGAGGACAAACTCAGCACTCTCAGCCCCTTAACCTTCACTGCCTTGGTGAGGAAGGCCCACAGGATGCCAGAAATGGGAGCTACATACCTACTCTCCAGCCCATCAATATATTCTTTCTTCCGCCGCCGACTGTCTTGAGCTGATTGCTTGTTCCGAATTTTTCTCCTGACCTTCTTGAGGACCTTCTCCTCTGCCTGGAGGACCAGACTGTGTCAGGCCTGTAACCTCTCACAATTTCTGACCTCTTCCCTGGGATCCTGGCTTCTCAGAAGCCAGGGTTGGATTCCAAGGCTGGGTTAGCGTTTGGGGAAGAGAGTTACCTTGGTAAGGGGCAGATGAGAGGGCAGAGAAACCCCTTCCTGCCCCAGTAGCCGCTTCTCCTCATCTGTCAAGAGCAGGGTTTGGCAGGGCAGCTGTGAGGTGGGGCAGGAAAAGATGAGAAGCTAGCAGGAGAGTCATCCCAGTCCTACCCTCCCTGGGCCTCCAGAGTGCTGTCTGTACTGAGGAAGTAACAGCCAAACTAGAGGTGAGATCAGCGGTAGAGACAGTCTCTGCATCACACCCAAGGGATCTCCCGAGGCCGAGAAGAGAGCTGTGGTTTTCTTGCATCTTTTGGCTGCAGCCTTAGGGCCTTCATATTCTCAGCGAGCTGGGAAGGGTCTGGTGTGGTTCCTGTCTCCCAGAACTTTAAAGGCATTTGAAAGATTCTGCAGGATCTCTGCAGTCAAGTCTGCTTAATTTCCTAACAACAGATAAATCATTTGCCATGTACTTCCATTTGGCAGGGTGTGCTCCATTTTTCAGGCTTTCCTGCTGTGACAAGGGACTCTCCAAGGGCAGCCAGACCACATAGCTGCTTACAACAAAGTAGGTGGGGAGAGGAGACAGTGTCTGTGGTTAACCTGTGCCCATCATCTGTACTTTGACTTCCCTCTAGTACTCCTTTTTGAAAAAAAGGAATTTTTTTTTTTTTTTTTTTTTTAGTTTGGGCAAGTGTCGTTCTGTTGTAGTGGAGACTACAGACTGAACCGAAAACTTCACATTTACTGTATTGGTGCTCTACCACTGAGTTAGTCCCCAGTCCTTTTGTTTTGTTTTGTTTTGTTTTGGTACCAGGGATTGAACTCATAGCTTTGCGCTTGCCAGGCAGACACTTATGCCACTGAGCTAAATCCCCAGGCCTTGTTTTGTTTGGTTTTTCTGAGACAGGGTATCACTATCTAGTTCAGACCCGCCTTCAACTTGCTTTGTAGCCCAGGCTGACCTCGAACCCAGAGATCTTCTTGCCTCAGGCTCTTGAGTGCTGGGATTACAGGTATGTGCCCCATGTCCAATTTTAGAGTCCTTTTTATTTTTGAGACAGAGTCTCCTAAATTGCCTGCGCTTAACCTCAATCCTCCTTCCTCAGTTTCCAAAGTACTTAGGATTACGGTGTGAGCCACCACACTCATATTTTTTTTTTTGTCTTTTTTTTTTTTTTATGACCTTCAATCCATTCCAATTTTTTTTGTCTTTTTGAGATAGGATCTCCTTATGCAGTTCAGGTTGGCCTTGAACTCCCAATGATCCTCCTGCCTCAGCCTCCCAAATGCTGCAATTACCGGTGTGCACCATCATGCCTGGCTGGCCATCTCCTTTAACAATACTTGCTTCACTTTGTACCCAGCTTGGGCAACTTGGAAGAAGAAAGGACTGGAGATTTAGCTCAGTGTGAAGGCCCTGGGGTCTTGTTTTTTTGGCTTTGGGTTTTGGTTAAACCATTTCCTATTGTTTCCTTCTGCTTCCTGTTTGATGAAACTATTGGGAGATTTTTTTCCAAACTAATCAAAATGCCCAAAAATATGGCCCAGAGAGTTTTATCTAAAACAAACAAACATGCACAAACATTCTGGCACTTCTGATGTCCAGTTACCTTATTTTTGTTTCATTGTGTGTGCGTGTGTATGTGTGTTGTTTTTGAGAAAGGGCCTTACTTTGTAGTATAGGCTGGCCTTGAACTATGTAGTTTTTTTCATTTTTTGTCTTTTTCCTTTTTATCAGTACCGGGGATTGAACTCAGGACTGCCTGCTTGCAAGGAAGGCGCTTATGCCGCTGAGCTAAATCCCCAGCCCAGTTTTTTTGTTTGTTTGTTTGCTTTGTCCTTTTGAGACAGGGTCTCGCTGTGCAGTTCAGGCTGCCCTTGAGCTCACTTTGTAGCCTAGGCTGGTCTAGAACTCACAATGATCCCCTGCCTCAGCCTCCTGAGTGCTGGGATTACAGGCGTGAGCCATCATGCCTGGCTTCACTATGTAGTTTGAAATGACTTCAAATTCTCAGTGATCCTCCTGTCTGAGCCTTTCAAGTGCTGGGATTACAGGTGTGTCCCACCATGCCCAGCAAGTCAGTTTTAAGTTTTCTGCCTGAGATTCTAAAATGCAACTTGACATCTGGTCCCAGTTTCAATCCCAGATTTAAAGGAAGATAGTCCCATTCCCTACCTTGTGGGTACAAGGAACACTTCCTAGGGTGAAGGGAGAAGAGTGAGCAAAGCAAAGCAAGCCTCCCTGCCCACAGCATTGGGACAAGATGTGGGAAGCAGTCTGTGGGGACACGGCTCTGCCCTAGCCCTTCTCCCCCACCCTGTGCTCACTAACCATTTGGATTCAAAGGTGTCCTGTCCCAGTTCTACGTCCTGACCAAGGCTGAGATGATGGCTCTCACTGAGTACACAGGGAACACAAGGTCTGGGCTTTCCCCAGATTCCCTCAGCTGAGTCATCACCACCTACCCCAAGGCTTCTCTCTGCCTTGGACTTTCCCAGCTGTTGAATCTGTTCATGTCACCTTGCTCTACAGGCCACAAAAAGTGGGGCAAAGACACAGTTCCAGATCAGTTTCCTTCCCTTCTCCCCTTGGTCTACCTCTTGGTACTGGGGTGCTGATTGAGGCCTAGACTCACCAGGGTGGCTGGAGGTACTGAGGCCATGGCAGTGGGCAGGATGTGGGTACGAGCATCAAAGATCAGCTCATGGGCGACACGGGCATCAGGTACCAACTGTGGGCTCCACTGATCTGGAGGAAACAGTGGCTGGAGGTCGGAAAGAGAGGACACTCTATGGCAACAGGGTCTGGGAAGCCCCTTGCGTTCTTCCCACAGAACACTGACCTAGCTGGATGGAGAGAAGCCCTAAGGTTGGCCCAGCTTCCCCCTGCGCCTGCTGAAGAGCCCCTGCTTCATAGATGACCTCATACAGGGCAGGAGAACCAGGTGCCAGTGGGCCTGGGGGGCTGTCTGAGTGGCCAGGGTCCTCTGAGATGCCACTATCACTGCCAGGAGAAGCTTCGGAGCAGTACACTTCATTGGGGTCGATGAAAAGCTTCAGGAAATCCTCAGACTCACTTTCTTGAAGGCCCTATAATAGGAGAAAGTATAGTACGGGCCAGGAAGAATTTCAGCAGTCTTACCTGACATCAGACTTAGATCTCTCATGTTTTAATTTCAGTCCCTTCTGTCCTTGGTCATATAGATACATAGTCACATCTTTGGGATCTCTGTTCTGGGACTTTTCTCTCAAGAGGGCTTCTTGGGCAACCCATTCAGGACCCCTCCTGTCTCTTGGGAGCTATTCCCAATTCCCCCACTTCTATTTCCCATTCTTTTTCTCCAATAAATTTTCCTGTTCTTAAAAAACAAAAGAAAGGGGGAGTCTCAGAAGGGCTTCTCATCACCGGTCACCCACCACATTGGAACAGCAGTGGCCCCCACTGGGGTCCCAGCCTTGCCGTCCTTGTTCTTGGAGCCTGGTCTCTGGAACCTCCGGAAGGGAACAGGTGAAGCCCCGCTCCACGAAGGACCCTGCGGAGAAGATATCTTCTGGGGGCTCCAGGAACACATCCAGCAGGTCGGAGGACCCAAGATCCATGCTTCTGCAGGAAAGTACGCAGAGCAATCATCAAGGGAGGCGACAGTTCTTCCCACCCCACAGCGTCCTCCTTCCACACTTGCCATAGCTCCTCACCGGCCAGACCTTCTTGCTGAGGGTCACAGGCCCAGCCCGCAGATCAGCCTGGCCGGGACGCAGCGACACCTGTGAGTTCTTCCTCCAGGATCTGCATCCTGGTCCTGCCCAGCTAAGCTCCGCCTCGAGCTAGGCACCTGCAAAGCTAGCTGCACCTTGCAGTGGCCACGATAGGGGCGCTGAGTCGGGGAGTAGAGGACTGAGACGCGGAACTGCATCTAGGAGAAACAGCCACAACCTTCTTGCCTCAGTTTCTCCTTTTAGCCTTAGTTTCTCCTAGTGGTAGATTTTCCTGAGGTTTTGGTGTCTCCTCAGGGAGGACCAAATGTAGCCGCGACTGCAGTACTATAAGCATGAGTGCCCAATCCGCTTTAGGAACAAAAGGGGTTTCTAGGCCTGCCCTCCCCCACCGTTTTGCCCTCTTCCCATGCTTGAATCCTGATTGGAAGCCACACATACAAAGGTTCCAAGGGGCACACTATGGAACCAATGGAATCACCCGCTCGAGACCAACTCCTTGTAATTGGTCAGAATAGGGGTTTCTGACCAATGGAGTTGCAATATTTGTTAGGCAGGGATTGCGTTCGGTGGAACTGGAGGTCTCGCTGGCAACCGGAAAATAGAGTGGAAGGAAGTAGGACCAAAGTTCTGGGGATGTGGGCAGGGTGGATGGGGTTTGCTTGCCACGCGACCTCGAAGCTTTTGGTTGCTGTCTAGGTGGGGGATAAACAACCTGCTGACCCAAGCGAAGCGCCACGGTTTTGACCCAGAAGCCGGAAGGTTGCGCAAGGGCGGGTTTCCAGTCCGTGATCCGCATGTTACTTTGCGGGCGGACGACGGTGGGACAGTCACAGACCGAGGGGCGGGGACTACAAAACTGGGGCAAGTCAGGAAATCTTTAGCGTTAGGTGGGAGACTTTTTTTTTTTTCCTTTTACCATTTCCCTCCCCTCCCTTCAACTCCTCTCCAAGTGTGGGAGTTTATATTGGGGGGTGTTACATTTTGAGACATGGTCTCATTATGTGGTGCAGGCTGACTTTGAACTCTAAGTAATATTCCTGCCTCAGCCTCTCAAGTGCTGAAATTAGGGACAAACCACCACTTCCGGCTTTGTATTTATATCATTTATTTTTTAAATTATTAGTTTGTTTGCAATGCCTAATAATTACATACATTATGGAAAGCTGGCACATGTACATAAATATCTCGTTTTCTCATTCTCTTCCTTTCCTCTCCACATTTTAAAACTACTCTCTAGGCCAGGACTATAGCTCAGTGGCACAGTACCTGCCTAGCAAGCATGAGATTGTGAGTTTGATTCCTGGTACCAAAGAAAAAAACCAAAAAACTGTTCTCAAACCTTATTGCCTCATTTAATTTGCGACTGTTCTGAGGGACAGAGATCAGGTAAAATTTTGCAATTTTACCGAGGAGGGGAGAGGACTGGCAAAGAGTTCATAGCTAGAAAATAGTATCCATCACTAGAATTCCAAAGTTAGCACTTTCCCCCACTTGATCTGTCTGATGGCCCAGGAATTCACTTCTAGTAAAATAACGGAGGGCACATAGATATAGATAGCTATGGTTTCTATTTGTCTGCCTTCAGTAGAACTTCAGGTGAGAAAAGTAGCAAAGTTTAGGGTGTGGAACCAGAATTCAAACTGCAATTGGTTTTGGTGGTACACACTTGTAACCCCAAAACTCCGGCTGAGGCACAAGGATTCATGTTTAAGACCTGCCTGGAGTACATAGTGAAATCTTGTTTCAAAAAACAAAAGTAGGCTGAGGAGGGGCTGGGGATTTAGCACAGGGCATAAGCACCTGCCTTGCAAGCAGGCAGTCATGAGTTCGATCCCCAGTACCGATAAAAAGGAAAAAGACAAAAAAAAAAAAAAAAAAAAATAGGCCTAGGATTTAGCTCAATGGCATAAGCACCTGCCTGGCAAGTGTGAGGTCGTAAGTTTGATCCTCAGTACCAATAAATAAATATACACATAGAAAAGCAACTTGTGAAAATGATTTGTTCTTTTGATCCAGAAAACCCCATATTATACAAATCAAGAGGTTCAAACCAGGCATGGTGGCACATACTTATAATCCCAGCCCTTGAGAGGTTGAGGCAGGAGGATCACCATGAGTTTTTAGATCAGCCTATATACTACATAGCAAGACCATCTCCAAAAACCAAATCAAACCAAAAAAAGTGGGGGGGGGGGTTCAAATCTTCACTTTAAGAATGCTGGCAAAGCCTGGCATGATGGCTCACTCCTGTAATCCCAGAACTTGGGAGGCTGAGGCAGGAAGATCTCTGCGAGTTCAAGACCAGCCTGGGGCACAAAGTGAGCTCAAAGCCAGCCTGAACTTGCATAGGGAGACCCTGTCTCAAAATAATAAAATGCTGGTGAAACTGCTCAGGCCATTAAAGATATGTATAAGATATATATAGCCAAAAGGCCACCAAGTCTCTGAAGACTATCCACTTTATAGTTTTTTGACACGGTGTTTCATTGCATATCCAGGCTGGTTTTGAACTTCAAATGTTTTGTTTTGTTTTGTTTTTGTTTTGAGACAGGGTCTTACTATGTAATTCAGGTTGGCCTTGAACTCACTATGTAGCCCAGGCTGGCCTCAAACTTTCAGTGATCCTCCTGCCTCACCCTCCTGAGTGCTCTGAGGTATTACAGGTGTTTGCCACCATGCCCAGCTTTGTGATCATTTTCATGTTACTCATAAATCTCATAGCAACTTGCAATAGCTGAACCAAAATTTGGATGCTTGAGATATTTTTCTGTAGATCTTTCTGAGACCAAGAAAGGTGGTGAAATGTATTTCAAGGGCTTTCTGTAGCAGTTTGGGTAGAAATGATTAAGTGGAAGGTACAGTCAGCTTCTTTTAATGTTAAAACTGGAAAGCTTTGGGCATCACCTGCTAGTTTAACTTCTCTTCCCCCTTTTCAGGCAGTTCTGGCTAAATCACTAAACCACCAGGCTAGGCTCAAATTTGTGATCCTCCTCCTTTAACCATCAAAGCATTTGGGATTATTATAGGTGTATGCCACATATCCAATTTTTTCTTTTGAAATTAACAGTGAGTTTAGCTGAGTGTGATACCACATGGCTGTAACTTTAGGACTCAGGAGGTTTAGGCGGGAGGATTATTTAAAGGCCTGCCTGAACTAAGCAGCAAGACCTTCTCTCAAAATAAAATACAATAGGGGCTGGGGATTTAGCTCAGCAGCATAAGCACTTGCCTGGTAAGTGCAAGGTCCTGAGTTTGATCCCCAGTACCTAAAAAATAAAGTAAAATAAAATAGTTTAGGCTGGGCATGGTAGAGCACACCTGTAATCATACCACTCAGGAGGTTGAGGAAAGAGGATCACTGTGAATTCTAGGCCAGACAGAAATGTATAGCGAAACCCTGTCAAAAAGGACAAAAAAAAAAAAAAAAAATTAAAGCCTGAAATCCCAGCACTATGGAACACTGAGGCAGCAGAATAGACCCTGTCTCAAAAAAAAGTTTAAAACACATTTTCATCAACCAAAGAATGGATACAAAGATGTGGTATTTTTATACAATGAAGTACTATTCAGCCATTCAGGATAAACCTGAGATGTTTTATAGGTAAATGCATGCAACTTGAGATCATATTTATAAGTGAAATAAGTCAGACTCACATGTGTAAACAACGTATTGTCTTAGCGTGAGAAGCTGAAAGAAACATATGTCATAGGATGGTTAGACTACTAACCATTTTCTCTTAGGTCACTGAAAAGAATGGTGTGTGCTAATTTGTTTGGATAATTAAATGCAGGTATCTTGTACTTTGAGTAACTAATATTTATTTATTTTTGTCTCACACAGGGTTTCATTATGCAGTTCAAGCTAGCCTTGAGCTCACTTTGTAGCCCAGGTTGGTCTCGAACTTGCAACAATCCTCCTGCCTCAGTCTCCCCGAGTGCTTGGGTAACTAAAGATAACAATATGCAATGTATTAAACATTGTTACCCTCTAATTATCATGTTTTGAAATTCTCTCTCTTTTTTTTTTTTTTTTTTTTTTTGTCTTTTTCCTTTTTATCGGTACCAGGGATCGAACTCACGACTGCCTGCTTGCAAGGCAGGCGCTTATGCCGCTGAGCTAAATCCCCAGCCCCCGAAATTTTTTCTCTTAAAAAGTTTAGAAAAGCAATTATTAATTAGTAAATGATGGCCTATTTCACTTAAATCCTGTTCTGTCCTATACATTTTTTCTCTTAAACCTCCCTCCTCTCAAAGTCTGCACATTCTCCCCTTCACGTAAAGAAGCTGCCCGCTTCCATTTCTAGACCCTTATCCTTAGCGTTCCTTTTTTTTTTTTCTTTTTGAGACAGGATCCAGACTAGCCTTGAATTCACTGTACAGCCCAGGATGGCCTCGAACTCAGGAGATCCTCCTGCCTCAGCCTCTCCAGTGCTAGGATTACGTGACTCCTTCTAGATGTTGGTATGGGCGATGTGTCCTGAGAAGGGGGCGCACTAGTAAGGTTTCAGCGTCCCCTAAGGGTCGGGAGTTTGGGTCAGGAGAGGGCAAGGAGAAACACCCGCGGGCGGGGCTTCTAGTTCCAGTTCTTTACTTCTGCGATCTCTCTGATCCATCGCTTTGCTGCCCGGCGAACTAAGGCCCGTAGAACTTCACAACCGTACGTTAGCCTGTAGTTCTCAAGTCTTCACACCGGTCGCCTCTTAGACTGCGCTCAACTCTCTCTGCCTCCTGCCCCGCCCACTCCTGCTCTACGCCTCTGATTGCTCCTGGATCACGTCACTTCTAGGCTGGATCCGCCCACCGGCGCTGCCATTGGCTGCTGGCCCGGGTACGCGTCGGCCGCGGGGGAGGGGGCGGTTTGGGGAGGGGGCGGGAATTCCCGACGCTGAGCCGGAACTGAGCAAACACCATGGAGCTAGTCCCTAGCGAGGTGAGTGCGGGTTCCCGGGACTAGGAGTCGGATCCCAGCTTTCGCGTTCTTTGTCTGCTTTTCTCGACGCTGGCCACCTCCGACCCCGCCTCTCGCATCCCAGATTTGCAGACCCTGCCCTCAGTGTCGTCCTGTCCAATCCCAGGGTCCCCGGACCCGAATCTTCGGGCTATCGGCCCCGTCACGAAGCGCTCGCCTGCTCTTCGTTTTCCGGGGCCCGGTGTGAGGGTAGGGGAGAAACCTGGCTCCCACACTTGGCCTGCTCAAGTGGTTCACGAAGCACTGTCCCAGCCCGCCAGCCTTCGCTGAAGCCGCTTGTGCCCGAGTGAAGTGGCTTGACTCCTGCTTGCCTTGGGAACTCCAGCTCTATATCTTGTTTGGAGGCTGTCCCCAGTTACCCGGGGTCTCACCGCGTAGTTTCCACCTTCTTGGCTCCCTGAACAGGTCGTTTGGGAAAGATAAATTCCAAGGAGAAATAGAAATGTTCCTGGTATGAGAGTGGATGAGTCACCCGCAGTGGGGAAGCCAGAGAGCGGCTGGAGTGGAGAGCTGAACCCTGCTGACCGGCCTTCCCCTTTTGTGGCCCCGTCTTCGTGACAGCCTCTCCCTCCTTCTTTATAGGTCTGAGAGTCATTGGAGCTGCCACAGACACCATGGGTCCCTGGGGGGAGCCTGAGCTCCTGGTGTGGCGCCCAGAAGCCGTGGCTTCAGAACCTCCAGTGCCGGTGGGGCTGGAAGTGAAGCTGGGGGCTCTGGTGCTACTGCTGGTCCTCACCCTTCTCTGCAGCCTGGTGCCCATCTGTGTGCTACGGCGGCCTGGAGCTAACTATGACCCTGAAAGCTCAGGTGAGTACCACTCTTCCTGCCTCTGGGGATGTGTGGGTTAAGGAGGTCTCTGTGCCTGGGGGAGGTGACCTAAGGAGGTGAAGAGAACAGGAGTAACCATTGCTTGGGTTGGGATAGTGGGCGTTCATTTGCTTTGTGTTGCATTCTTGTCCAGCTGCCCGTCAGAAATTCCTGAGCCTAGTAAGTTGCTTTGCTGGAGGTGTCTTTTTGGCCACTTGTCTTCTGGACCTGTTGCCCGACTACCTGGCTGCCATAGATGAGGCCCTGGCAGCCCTGCATGTGACGGTGAGCATTAGTGCCAGCATGTGACCCAAGAGGTGGGGGGACATGTCAGTTGCACACATGGCTTCTTAGATTTGGTAACTCTGATAACTATGAAAGACCCTTGGCCTATGATCCTATAAACTGTAACCTTCAGTTACAGGGTAGAATTCTGAGTTCTTTTCCCCTACACCAGTCTCTGAGTGACCATAGTGTACCTCTCGAGACAGTGAGGAAACCTACCTGTGTGTGACGTACTCTGCATTTCTCTGTTCGAGTCACCTTGATGTTAATAGTGCTCCAAGAATCTCTCATTCCCTCTTGCTTGTTGAAGGTTCAGACATAAAGTTCATTGCAGGACTGGGAAGGATAGGGGGCGATTTCCAGGGACCTGGTGTTGCTGACCAAAAGGCTTTAGCTCAAGGAAATGGGATATGGCCAATGGTCAAGTCCAACATGTAGGCAGTCTCATTATAGAAAAACTGAGAAAGGTGGGTGTAGGGAAGTTATCCCGAACCTGAGCTTGCTCTTTTTCCCCCAACACTGAGGAAGTAACACCAGCCCTCTGTACATATGTGACCAAGTGAACTGTCCCTTCTGTACGAATGTCCTCGTGACAGTGTGACTGACCCTGTGACATCATATGGCTCTGTGAGCATTTGGAAAATGGGCCCACATGGTACTCTGGTTTTTTATGCCTATATGTGACATTTAGGTGTCTGTAACAGTGACTGTCAACTAGGGTGGTTTTATACCCAGGAAAAAAATTTTTTTGATTTTTTTTTTTTTCAGTCTGGCCTTGAGCTTACTTTGTAGTCCAGGGTAATTACAAACTTGCAGTGATCTCCTGCCTCAGCCTCCCAAGTGCTGGGATACAGCCGTGTGCCACCATACCCAGCTGTACCCAGGAAACGTTTGATAATTTCTGGAAATGTTTTTGGTTGTCACAAATACCAAGGGCTTGGGCAAGGGCTATTGCATTTGTTCCTAACATCATATTGGTAAAGGTCAGAATGCTGTATAAAATACAGTGTATGTCACAGCTCTCTGACAAAGAATTGTCTGGGTCAAATGTAAGGGCCAAAGTTGAACCACTTTGGTTTACATGTAGCATTGTGTGAGATACCATAATCTGTGTGATTGTATATCCTTCTATGTTTCTGATTAAGTCACTTCACTGTGTGACAAAGAATGGTTCTGTGTGAGACTTATGTTTGTAACTGGGCCTCTATCAGATCTTGTCCTGTCTCCAGACATTTAGCTACCATCTCTGCCCACAGCTCCAGTTCCCCCTGCAAGAGTTCATCCTGGCCATGGGCTTTTTCTTGGTCCTGGTGATGGAGCAGATCACATTGGCTTACAAGGAGCAGTCTGGGCCACCACGTCGAGAGGAAACAAGGGCTCTGCTGGGAACAGTGAACAGTGGGCCGCAGCATTGGCATGATGGGCTGGGGGTCCCCCATGCAAGAGGAGCTTCGGCAGCACCTTCAGCTCTGCGTGCCTGTGTACTGGTCTTTTCTCTGGCCCTGCACTCAGTGTTTGAGGGGTTAGCAGTGGGACTACAGCGAGACCGGGCTCGGGCCATGGAGCTGTGCCTGGCCTTACTTCTCCACAAGGGTATCCTGGCTGTCAGTCTGTCCCTCAGGTTGCTGCAGAGCCACCTTCGGGTGCAGGTTGTAGCTGGCTGTGGAATCCTCTTCTCATGCATGACACCTCTGGGCATTGGGCTAGGTGCTGCTCTGGCAGAGTCAGCTGGGCCTCTGCACCAGTTGGCCCAGTCTGTGCTGGAGGGCATGGCAGCTGGCACTTTCCTTTATATTACTTTCCTGGAAATCCTGCCCCAGGAGCTGGCCTCTTCAGAGCAGAGGATCCTCAAGGTCATTCTGCTCCTAGCAGGTTTTGCTGTGCTTACTGGTCTGCTCTTCATCCATATTTAGGGGGCTTCATTGTAGGGCGCAGGGGAAGTTGCCTATCAGGTGCTTCTAGCCTTCTCTCCCCCAGGGCGTGGAAAACAGGAAAGAATGAGGAAGGGAGGTATGAGGACAGAGTTCTCTGGGAGATAGGAAAGGAGCCTTTTGGGTTATGTCTAATGAGAGAAATGGGCAGAAAAGAACCTGACCCCAAGCCCAAGAAACAGTAGTCAAGTCACTAAAGATTTGATCAGGGGACATTAGCATTGAAGCAGACCCTGACTGCCAGGGTCAGAGGTCACACACTACTCACATGGGCAAACTGACACTGGGGAAGCTGGAGGTGGTGGGTACCCAGCCACAGCTACGGTAGGATAAAAACATAGAGGGCAGGGTCCAGAATCAGTAGCCTGTTTGGCACCCTGCCACCTTCAGTGGACCCTTCCTACTTTTCTTATCTCCTATATATACCTCCTGCTCTTCTCCCAGGGGCACTAGTGCCAAATAGCCTCTTCGTACCAATTTCAGTACCTTCCTGACCTCCCTAGTCCTGCTCACTCCTCTGTTTTTAAAGTGCCAAACAAATCCCCATTTTCTCAAAGCACAGAGAGATGGCAGTAGGCTCTGCCCAACACCTCAGTGTCAGGGACCTACTTGTTTTTTGTTTTGGTTCTATATTTTGGATGGGGCAAAAATTTCAGCTAGGCTGGCTTGAGGGGAGACCTGTGATCCCCTGCTGCTGCTGCACCCTAGGAATAGGGAAGGGTCGTGGACATGGTGTAAATACAGGTGGTAAACACAGAGCTGCCAAACATTTTTTATATCTGATGAGCCCAGGGGGAGGGAAATGTCCAACCCCAGAGATATTTTTGGGAAGGGAGGGCTATGTATAGGCCGTATTCTCTAGAATCTATTTTACTAATTGACCTGTTTTGGAACACATCAGCCAAATAAAAGATGTTTGTATACATGTCTATGGTATCGGCTTCATTTGTCTTGGGGCAGGGGTGAGCACGTTGCCAGCCAAAGAAGACTTGAGTTCCAGATGTTCACTACTGTTTTAGGAGCCTTGATTTCATTGCTTTCACTAGGCTTCAACAGTGCCCTTTCCTGAAGATAATCCAATTTTCTCTCCTTTGTCTCTCCTTTCTTCCCTACCTATCTCCACCCCTTTCCTTCCCCTTGTTTCCCTTCCTCTTCCTCTCTTCTTATTCCTGTCTCTTTACCATTTGTCGGTTTGGCGCGGATTTGGAACTACTACTCCCAAACTCCCTTGCGCAGGGAGTGGGCTCGGGCGGGGAGAGTCCCGGCTCGGGGCGCCCATGAGGCTGCCGGGAAGTGGAGTCCGCTTCCTCCCTGCGTTGCGTGCCCACTGGCGTGAGGGGGTCACGTAAACAAACTACGGATCCCGGCAGACCGCGCGCCACAGGTCCGGGCTAGGTTGGGGCCGGTCTGCGGGGCTCGCGGAGGCGGCGGCGGCTAAGGCTGGGGGAGCCGTGCCGGGGCCCGCGGCGGAGGCCGTGGCCTGTCCTGGGAAGGTGGGGGGGAGGGACGCGGGAGGAAGATGGCGACGTCGGGGGCAAACGGGCCCGGCTCCGCCGCGCCCTCGTCTTCCAATCCGCGCAAGTTTAGCGAGAAGATAGCGCTGCAGAAGCAGCGTCAGGCCGAGGAGACGGCGGCCTTCGAGGAGGTGATGATGGACATCGGCTCCACCCGGGTAAGGGGCAGCGCCTGGTAGCCGGGTGTGGAGGCGGGGCGAGGGCGGGGGCCGCGGCCAGGAGGCGGAACGGGCAGAGCGGGTGGGCGCAGTGTTCTGGGAGGTTGAGATCTGGAGGTTGAGATCGGGGGTAGAAAGGCGGATTTTGCCTGGAAGCCCGACACTCGGAGAGATTGAGTTTGGGGGCCGAGTCCGTGCGGTAGGAGTGGGGCCGAGAGGAGAATGGGCCCTGATGTCTGGCGGAGATGGGTGGTCCCCGTGCATCCCTGGTTGAGTACCCTGGAGAACTGCATGAAGCATCCTTGATCAAGGATTGTGGGCAGAGGAGGATAGCTTGTTTGTCCCGAACCTGCCTTCTTTGAGTCTGTGATCTCCAAAATAGTTCCTTTGCCCTATTGGCCACTCTTTGGCGCTTTGGTACCCACGGGAAAGGGCCCCTTGAGTAGGAGCAGTGCTGGGTAGCGGGCCAGGAAGTCCCCTCCTGCGTCCTGTCCCTCTGCTTCCTTTTTCAAATACTTCTGTGGTTTCCTGACGTGAAGGTAAGGTCCACTGCTCACACACTGGTACTTGGTGTTTGGTTCTGGCTGCTTTGAAGGGAAGATAGAGGCTTCGAATCACAGCTGGGTAACCAGTTTGCTACAGGTTGTTGGGAGCCCTACATGTAAGTTTGCTGAGCCTTCTAGGGGAATGGATGCTTTGTATTTCGATTTCTAGAGTGTCTTTTGAGAGTCTTTTATGTTTTAGGGATATTCATTCCTAGGAAGTTTGATAAACAACTTTCAGGCCTCTACCACGCTGCCTCTGAAGGTCCTCTATCCTTGATTCCTTGCTTTCCAGAATTGAATATCGGAGGGAACCAGGGCAGGAGTTTGCTCAGTTAGTAGGCAGTCCTAGTTTAGGGACACATTATTCTCACAACAGCAGGTGAGGATATTGCAGTGATCCCTCATGGCAAAGAGTTGGGAGGAATTCAAGAGGGGGTGGTGGAACATAAATTTTAAGGCGCTTTCTGCTGGGCAGACTGATTGCATCTATGACTGTAATTCTGATTGTGTTTTTGTGTGTATCTCCCTTGACTCTGTTAGTGTTTTTGTATTTTGCTTCTTGGAGTCTCTAGGGACCACATGCCCTAGTTAGTGGGAGTCAAAACAGAAAAAGGTGGAGAGGCAAATCTTCCCTGTGTGTGTGTGTGTGTGTGTGTGTGTGTGTGTATACGCATGCATGCTTATACACACTTTCATAACCCACTCTAATCACTATGAAGATTGTGATCTAACTATTGACTGGTTCCTTTAGGAGCTTTTGATCATAGCAGGACAAAGACAAGAAGATGGAAGAAACACCAGTCTCCAGCAGACAGCTTGAGGGCCTGCCCTCTGGACTGATTTTAAGGGCTTTTATGTGCAAACTGACAAAGGCTGTGAGAAATTCCAAGCTAGGCTTCTATCTTTATGGTGCAGTGGTTTGTGAAAAACCTCTTTGGGTAGCCTTTATCTCTCCTGTACTGGTTAACTTTTCTTAATACAGAAAAGTGTGGCAGACATACCTTACGAGACTTGGGGCGAGACCTGGAGCTCAGCCTGTTGCATGAGAGGGATCATTTGAGGCAGAAATGGCCATAGGGGCCTATGCCATTGGAAAGTTGGGGTTGCCGTATATGTTGTATTAACAGTAGTTGTGAAGTAGTCCAGAGGCCAGTGGCTCACTGAGCCATCCTGCTGGAACAGAAAGTTATTTCTGATGTTGGCTTATGTGCAACACTGACCTTGGAAACTCACTACTTACCCCTCCTCAGCTGCCTTCCTCACCATGGCCTTGTCTTGGGTCTGTTTGGCTTGCGATAGTGACTGAACCTTGGAAGTAGCTACTCACCTCTCGTCAGGGACAAGAGAGCTGCTGACAGACTAACTCTGTTTAGGCTGAGGGTTTGTATCTCACTTCTGTGCTGGTCATATCTCCCACAAACAAGAGCCGGAAAGGGCTCTGGCTCAGGCTAGAGTGGGTTTCTGTATCCTCACCCATCCCTATTATTCAGAATTCTCTAACGCAGGGGCTTTAGCATCCTGGAAAAAATGCCCCACTTTTGTATCTAAGAGAGTCAGCATCCCTTAGATCTTCTGGTTTGAGAGGTGCAGGTTTTGTGGAGTTTTCTTGAGAAATCTACACTGTTAATAGTATGAAATGAGAGATTGGCAATGGTGGAGCTCTTCTAATCCATCCTGGGCATATTTGGAACTGAAAGCAGAGCTGCCCAGGACACCCATCCTTGTGGCTTGCCTCTGGTAACCCCAGGGACAGCTTAGACTGATGCTGCCTGAGGCAGGGCTCTCTCTACCTGGCAGGGTGCTGTGAGGTGCTAGTGAGGTCACCCATGTAGGGAGCCTGCAGAGGGGATGGGGTAGGTGGTTTAAACCAGGTTTTGGTGAATCTTTATTCCAACTCTGGCTTTTTTTCTTCTGTCAGATAACCTTAAAAGCGATAGCAGTACATCCTGTTGCCAGTAATGGCAAGGATGGCCAAAGGAATAGAGCTCAGAACCCTCTCTGATATTCCCATTTGTCCCTCATGTCTCAGTTGCAGGCCCAAAAATTGCGGCTGGCATACACAAGGAGCTCTCATTATGGTGGTTCTCTGCCCAATGTTAACCAAATTGGCTGTGGCCTGGCTGAGTTCCAGGTGAGTGGATGCAAAACTGGGATGGGCAGAGGCTCTCTGGTGTCTTCCCCCGCTGACTCACCTATCACTTTGGCAGAGCCCCCTCCACTCACCTTTGGATTCATCACGGAGCACTCGGCATCATGGGCTGGTGGAACGGGTACAGAGAGACCCCCGCAGGATGGTGTCCCCACTCCGCCGATACCCACGCCACATATCCTTCCTACAGGCTGTGGGAGGCGCACTAGCGTTGAGGAGGGATTCTCCAGGGACTCAAAATGTTACCCAGTTCCATCCTTTCTCCAAACTCACCTTTATCCAGGCTCCCTGGAAACTGACTGCAACCTGTGTGTCTGTATAGGCTGTGGTGATGGAATCATTGCACCCAAGGCTGTGGCCTCCTTTCTGGCTGGCGCTAGCTGGCCTTACGTCAGCTTACTTTCCTGTGCAGGCAGAGCTCCCCAATTGATCTCCTGTTAATTGAAGTGTGATCCCTTCTCACATCTGTTATTGGCTTGCTTGCTTGCTTGCTTGCTTGCTTGCTTTTTTTCTTCTCTCTTTCTCTCTCTTTTTTGTCCAGTACTGGATATTAAACCCAGGGCCTTCACACTGAGATATGTTTCCAGGCCGTTATTATTTTTAATTTTTGTTGTAGTTGCCTCACTATGTAGTTGAGGCTAACCTTGAGCCCACTATGTAGCCCCGCCTGGTCTCAAACTCATGGTGATCCTCCTGCCTCAGCCTCCTAAGTACTGGGATTACAGGCATGCATGACCCCACTGGTTTGTTCTCAGCATTCAATCTCAGAAATGTACACACTTGTGATACCTAAGCCCTGTCAGTCTCATAGATTGTGCGAGGCTTGATTCCATTCTGTGTGTGTGTGTGTGTGTGTGTGTGTGTGTGTGTGTGTGTGTGGTGATGGGGCTAGAATCCAGGACCTTGTGCCTTGTGCATGTTAGGCAAGCACACTGTACCACTCTAGTCCTTTTCTTCTAGTCTTTGACCCTACTATAGTACCTTGTAGAGGTGAAAGGTATGTGTCCTTCCTTTCTGTTTTTTTCTTTTTTATACTAGGAATTGAATCCAGAGTTGTTCTACCAACTGAGCTATATCTCCAGCTCTTTGTAAGATTTGTTTTTAGACAGGGTCTCCCTAAGTTACCCAGGTCAGGGTTGAATTTATAATCCTCCTCCTTCAACCTTCCAAGCAGTTGGAATCACACAACCAGCTCCAGCTGCGTTTCTTTTTCTTTTTCTTTTTTTTTTTTTTTTGTACCAGGAATTGAAGTCATGACCTTGTGCTTACCAGGCAGGCACTTATGCCACTGAGCTAAATTCCCAGCCCCAGCTGTGTTTCTTAAGATAACTGTCTTTTGGCTGCATCAGTCTTTTCATCTGGTCTCTATGCCACCTCTCTCCTCTGTACTTTCTTCCTTAACATGTGCTGTTCACATTGACAGTTCTCCCTACAGCCCTGCCTACTTGTCTCCTCCTCCGGAGTCCAGTTGGCGAAGGTGAGTCCATGGCAGGCACATCTCCCCGCCATTCTTCAGTGATCTGTAGGGGCTGGAACACAGAGCCTCCTCTCTCACACCAGTGGAGTAGGTGGTCAGAGTCCAGTCTGGGCAGTGTTGAAACGAGTGGCCCAGCCTCCCAGTCCAGCCGGAGTAGAACCAATGGAACTATAGCCAAGATGGGGTGTGAGATGGGGAGGGGCAGGGGAGGGTGGTAGATGAGAACTGTTGTCCACTTCCAGGGTGGTACCAGGCTGGGACATTATTGGCTCTCTGAGTGTATCCATTTGAGCCCCAGGATTCTTATCCAGCAGAGCTGCTGGCTTCCAACATTCCTATTCAGCTTGTCCTGGCAGAGAAGACTAGAGGCATTTCTAGATCTCATAGTCGACTGGGGTTGGGGATTTGTGGGTCTCAGCATCAGAAGACACAAAAGAAAAAGGCATGAGACTTGATACCTAGCCTCTACACTTTCACTTGGGTTGCCCCAACCCCCATGCGGCCTTGTCCATCGCAAGCCTTTCTTCTCCCTTTTACTTGGCTTTCTTTCTTTCTTTTTAAGTTTTAGCAGTATATGTTTGGAACACATAATGATCATATTCATTGTGGGGAGTTGATACAGCACATCTTAACTCTTCTTACTTTTCCTTCTCCCTTTTGTTCCATTCTATCTCTTGGTCCCTTAACCAGTAGCACTCAGGAGGCTAAGGCAGAAGGATCCCTATGAGTTCAAGGCCAGCCTAAACTATAACATGAGGTGTTGTCTCAAAAACAATAGTAACAATAACAAAAGCATAAAACAACTCATTTGCGAAAGAGCTATCCCCTTGTTTCCTATTATCTATCTTCCACTTTGCTCTTTAAATTATTAGACTTCACATGTAAGAGAAACCATGCCATATTTCAGCTTTTGTGTCTGATTCATTTTACTTAGTAATGTGATCTCAAGATGCATCCATTTGCCTACAGATGAGTCAGACTTACCCTTCTTTATGGTAGAATAGTACTTCATTGTGTAATGACTTTGTTTCCTACTCCAGGACGATGCCCTGGGGCAATTTCCCTGCAGAGAAGGGACAGCTGTTTCGATTGCCTTCTGCACTTAATAGGTGAGGCCCTTACCCTTCAGCCTTTCTGTTCTTACCCCTGCTTTCTGGGCACTACTCTCTCGTCCACACCTAATTCTGATGAAGCCCGGCAGGCTTGGAGACTTAGACGACTGTCACTGCTGTCATTTCATTTCATGTCTGCTCCCTACAGGACGAGCTCTGACTCTGCCCTTCACACAAGTGTGATGAACCCCAGCTCCCAGGACAGCTATCCAGGCCCCACCACTCCCAGTGTCCTGCCCAGCCGCCGTGGGGGTAAGTAGCTGAGTTCCCTGGCTGCGGTGCCCATGGAAGATGAGTGGGCACTGACGCCAGCTCTGCTCCTCCTTGCAGGTTTTCTGGATGGTGAAATGGACTCCAAAGGTATGTGCTTCTCACTGCCAGCGGTCATCACCTGCCCTCAGGTTTCTGGGCTGCTGTGGGGACAGGGCTCCTCTCCACCTGCCTCTGCTTCCAGTCCTGCCCCCCAACCCCTGCTCCAGGCTCCCCGTCACCAGTCTTTCCATTTCAAGTCCCTGCCGTGGAGGAGAACCTATTAGATGACAAGTATCTGCTGAAACCGTGGGATGCCAAGAAGGTAGATGTGGGCCACCACTGTCTCCCATGCCCCTCGTGCCCACGGAGCACCACCCTCATTCCTACATTGTTTCTTTTTTCAGCTGTCCTCATCCTCCTCCCGACCTCGGTCCTGTGAAGTCCCTGGAATTAAGTAAGTGTCCCCGGAAGTTGGCTTAGAAGTGAGAATGGGGAGTGTGGGAAGATGAAGTCCCGCCTCTGCTTCCCCCACTCACAGGCCCCTGGAATCTGCCTTTGTCTTTCTCTTCTCCCTCTAGCATCTTCCCATCTCCTGACCAGCCTGCCAATGTGCCTGTCCTCCCGCCTGCCATGGGCACGGGGGGCTCCCTGCCTGACCTCACCAACCTGCACTTCCCCCCACCTCTGCCCACCCCTCTGGACCCAGAGGAGACAGCGTACCCCAGCCTCAGTGGGGGCAGCAGCACCTCCAACCTGACCCACACCATGACCCACTTGGGCATTAGTGGAGGGCTGAGCCTGAGCCCTGGCTACAATGTGCCAGGTGAGTGGCCGTGCTGGCCGTGTGCCCTCCAGCTGAAGAAGAGGAGAGATGCTTGAGCCAGGATCCTGTGACTGGCACCAGCCACCAGCCCTGTATCCCAGGACCCTTCCCTGCCATTCTCAGCCTATGAGAACTGGTAGATGTGGCCTTTCCCAGAGGGCAGATGGAAAGCAGCTGCCAGGTGGCAGTCTTGCTGTCAGGAACAGAGTAGGAGGACATTGTATTGCCACCTCCATGGTTATTAGTCCGTCCTTCTGGGCAGAGAGGGACCCACTTCTCATTGGTAATGCTGGTGTCTCTGGTTTTTGTCTGTGCCTGCAGGACTTCATTCACCTCTCAACCACCCCTCCCTACAGTCTTCCCTGAGTAATCCCAACCTCCAGGCTTCCCTGAGCAGTCCCCAGCCCCAGCTCCAGGGCTCTCACAGTCACCCCTCCTTGCCTGCCTCCTCCCTAGCCCGCCACCCATTGCCTGCCACCTCCCTGGGACACCCATCACTCAGTGCCCCGGCCCTCTCTTCTTCCATTTCCTCTTCTACTTCCTCTCCCGTCCTGGGCGCGCCACCTTACCCAGCTTCCACCCCTGGGGCCTCCCCTCGCCACCGCCGTGTGCCCCTCAGCCCCCTGAGTTTGCCCGCGGGCCCTGTGGATGCCAGAAGGTCCCAACAGCAGCTGCCCAAACAGTTTTCGCCAACAATGTCACCCACCTTGTCTTCCATCACTCAGGTATGCGTGGTTGCCCTCCCTGTGTCCGTCTCCCTCCTCCGCTTCTACCCTCTTCTCGCCTTTCCTCACACGCTTCTCCCCTTACTTCCTATACCCTCGTCTCACCCATCCCCTTTCAGGCCTCTGTTCTCTACCTCTCTGCCTTGTATCCATTTTGTCTCCTTTGCTTATGGGTGCAAACTCTAGGGTTGGAGCTTTCTGGTTTAAAATCTTGGCTCTGCCTCAGTACACTAGCCATCTCCTTTAAAAAGGTGTTTGACTTTTTTTTGGTACTGAGAATTGAACTCAGGACCTTGCACTTGCCAAGCAGGCACTTATGCCACTGAGCTATATCCCTAGCCCTGACTTCTTTTTTTGTTTCTTTTATTTTTAAAGTTATTTGACTTCTGTGAGCTTCAATAGTCACTTTTGTAAGAGAAGGATAGTTAAGGCGCCAATGTGGTAATATACATGAAGTACGTAGAAGCTAGGTGTGGTGTAGACACATGTCTATAATCCCGGCTGGAGGATAATCTTGGAGGCTGAGGCAGGAGGATCACAAGTGTGAGCCCAGTCTAGGCAGGTTAGTGCATCCCTTTTCAAAAGGGCAGATAGGGGGTTGGAATATAGTTTAGTAGTCCCTGAGCTTAAACTGTAAAAATAAGTAAGTGCCTAGCTTAGGTGCGTGCTTAGTAGACAAGTTTTTCTTTTTCCTTTTCTTTCTTTCTTTTTTTTTTTTTTTTTGGTGGTGCTGGGAATTGAACCTTTGCTGTTTTTTGTTCGTTTGGTTTTGGTTTTGTTGTATATTTGTTCTTCAATCAGATTTTATTTTTACATTTTAGATATACATAATGATCACATTTATCATAGAGAATTTGTTGCTTGTATATGATATAATTTGATTCTTTTTTTCCCCATTTCCCTACCCAGCCTTTAATTGTTTTTTGTTTGTTTGTTTGAAATAGATTCTAAGTCATTAAGTTGCCCAGGCTGGCCTCAAACACGTAATCCTCTTGCCTCAGTTTCCTGTAGTGGTGGGATTTATAGGCATGCACCACCATGCCTGGGTTCCTGTCCTTTCTTGTCTTGATTTTTACCCCTGGGCCTCTGTCCTGTCCTGTCTTGTCTCCCACTTCCCCTCCTTTTTTCATAGAATTTAGTGTCAGAGACTCTCAGTCCCAACCACCATATAGTTTGAATGAGGAAACGGGCCCATAGGAAAAATCATCTCCCCAAGTTTACACAGCAAGTTAGAACGAATTGGGGCTGAAACTCCAAACTCTTCAACTTCAGGAGTATCTTCCTTAATGCTAAAATTCTTAGTTTTTTCCCTCCCTATCCTTTTTTTCTTTTTAAATTTTTTTCCTTTGCCATTTCCTCTCCCATTCCCCTTGGTCGTCATGCTCTTTGTCCTGATCCCCTGCTTTCTCTTCCTCCTGCCCCATCCCATTCCCTGGAATGTGTGCTGTGTTCCATCTTACCCTGTCCTGCAGGGAAGACTGAGGCTAGGCCACTGTGAACTCTGCTCCTCTAGAACCTGGGATAAGGGAACTTCCTTCCCTCCTTTGCTGCTTTCCTTCCTTCCTTTCCCACTTCCTCTGGCCTCTTCAGGGCCTCAGGACAGCAGCCCCACCTGCACTGTGGCTTCAGCAGGCAGCAGTGTTTGTTACTGGCCACTGCTTGGGTCCCACAGTTGACACATGGCCATATCTGCAGTAGATCTGTTTCCATGCATTGGTCTCACTCAGCAGTATTTAGTGACTGCTGCCAGCCCAGTGCCAGGGCAGTGGGATCGAGTCGCAGCTGTGTTTAGAATGGATGCTGCTTAGTGGGTGGGAAGCTCTGGCTAAGAGTTACTAGGGGAATGCACCTGAAGCTAAGCGTCCCCTTTTCCTCACTTCTTTTTAGGGCGTCCCCCTGGACACTAGTAAACTGCCTACTGACCAGCGGCTGCCCCCATATCCATATAGTCCCCCAAGTTTGGTTCTCCCTACGCAGCCCCCAACCCCAAAGGCTTCACAGCAGCCAGGGCTGCCCTCTCAGGCCTGCTTGGTGCAGCCCTCAGGTGGGCAGCCCCCAGGCAGGCAGCCTCATTACGGGACTCCATATCCCACTGGGTCCAGTGGACATGTGCAACAGGCTTACCATCGGCCAGGGAACAACTTCAACCTGGGGAATGTGAGTATTTAGGGTCTGTACTCTGAGGTGGGGGAGGAGGGGCAGGTATGGGGTCCTGAGCAGAGCTCTGTCTGGTACACTGCAAATTGGGAAGAGTCTGCCCTCACCCTGGGTAACAGCACTGCAAGCTTGGGGCTCCTGTCTTCCCGCGTTTGACCCCCTCTGCCCCTCTGTTTCTGCTCAGCTTGCTCTTTGATGACTCCGCCTTGACCCGTTCTCTTCCTGGCATGCACACTCTCTGGCCCAGCAGGTACGGTGCCCACATGGACTTCGGGCCCCGTGCTTGCTTCTGTTGCTCTGCTTGCTTCCACCTCCCTCTGTCTGTGCCTCCATTCTTGGGGTGGCTGAAGATGGGTGGGCAAAGGTGACAGACATGTCAGGAGACTTTCTTAAGGTCTCTCTGTGTCCGTAGCCGGAGACATTCAGCCTGGAGACTCCATCGACCAGCCTGGTGCTGGATCCCTCTGGCTTTTCTGAGGGTCCTGGATTTTTAGGGGCTGAGGGGTCAGCAGGTGGCCCTCAGGACCCTCACACTCTCAACCACCAGAACTTGACCCATTGTTCCCGCCATGGCTCAGGACCTAATATCATCCTCACAGGTGAGGTAGTGAGGGGTAACGGAGTAGAAGGAGGCAGTGATACCTTTGTTGACATTTGTGGTTGAGGACTCTAGGGAGATCACAGGGCATAGGGTCCTCATCTTCCTGTTCTACCCACAGAAGACTCCTCTCCAGGGTTCTCGAAGGAAATTGCAGCAGCTCTGGCTGGAGTTCCTGGCTTTGAGGTGTCGGCAGCTGGGCTGGAACTCGGGCTGGGGCTGGAAGATGAGCTGCATATGGAGCCACTGGGACTGGAAGGACTAAACATGCTGAGTGACCCCTGCGCCCTGCTGCCAGATCCTGCTGTGGAGGATTCCTTCCGCAGTGATCGGCTACAGTGAGGAGCCTCACCACCATCCTTGACCCCGCCCCGTCACTGTCCCTTTCCTCCCTTCCCCTGGCCAGTAGAGACTCCACTCTCTGTCCCCAGATTCTCTTTCTGAAATGAATGAAGGACTCTTAAGAATGAGAAATGGCAAGGGGTTTGTCTAGGCAGCTCCTGGATTCTATGTGGTGGATGGGCCTCGGGGAGCTCAAGGGAGGGCCTAAAGCACTTGTAACTTTGAAAACCGTCTATCTGGAGGTCAGAGCCTGTTGGAAAGCAAGGGGTAGAGGAACCCTAGAGGCAGGGTTTGTCCAGATGCCTAGGAGTGGGCAGTGCCAGCCCCTCCTCACCACTCTTCCCCTTGCAATGGAGGAGAGAGCCAGAGTGGATATTATTTTTTATTAAATATATTATATGTTAATAAAAAAATCCTGTTAAATCCTGTGGTTGGCTACTGTTTGGCATGTGGCTGGAAATCGGGGAGTTCCTGGGCCACAAGACTTTCTCTGTCAAGCTTTTTGCGTCTTTTTAATACTGCTGTAGCTGGTGAAAGCCTTACCAACCTCAGACCTCAAGTTGGATGTGGGACCACAGGATGGATGGAGGTAGCTTCCATGACAGCAGGATGTCACCTCATGTGCCCTCATGCTCAGGGCTCTGCTGTAGACACACTGGGGACAGAGACCGTGGCTGGCCAGATAAGTTCCTCTTCTTCCTCACCCCTGGCCTGGCTTTTGAGAAAGGATTCAATGGCTAAACTTCAGGAGAAGTCTCTCTCCGCTAGGTATACCTCAAGGACTTAGGCAAGCCTTAGACCCCCTGTTGCTGTCTCAGGGAAGCCCCTCCACCATGCTCTCATTTATCTGAGTTTTAATTAAGCAGTTCCTGCTTCCCACCCATGTTGTGGTTTCCTTATTCTGCATCAGTTTGCCATCCCTTTGGCTGTCTGGGCCTCTGCTTTTTCCTTAACTGGCCATCCACAGACCACCTCTGTGCTGTTCCACTCCCTACAGTCTTGGCTTCCCTCCCTTCCTCTTTTCAAAGCTCTTTTGTCATTTTCAGAAAAGAGAAATGAGAGCTTCTGGCTCTGGCCTGCAGGAAATGTAATGTATATCAAACATGAAGATAGGGGGAGCCATCTGGGACCCTAAGGTCTAAGTTTTCAGGCCTCCACTGTGGCCCAGTACACCACATCTGATCGTGGGATCGAGGGTGGACCGGTACACGCCTTGGACCTTAGGGCCACTTGGGGTCAGTGTCCTCGGGCATCAACAGAAGGGTGGAAAAACCAGTTGGGTGCAGGGGGCCCTCCCAGCCGCCAGGGGTCGCGCTGCAGGCGGCTGGGCGTTGGGCAGGCGCTAGCCAGGGTCACGGCCGGCGGCTGAGGTGGGGGGGTGGCGGCGCCCGCGGACCAGGAGGGGGGCTGGGGGGAGTCGAGAAAGCGGGGCGCACGAAAGAGCGCTGGGCCCCCGGCGCCGCCGTAGCGGGGCAGACCGCACGGCCCCAGTTCGCGGCGCGGCAACATAGTCCCCGCGTAGCGCAACGCGGCGGGGACACTGGGACCGCCCAGCTCTCCCTTCCCGGAGCCCCGCTGCCCTCGGCGCCTCTTCCTCCGCTCGCCGCTTGGGCGGGCGCAGCGCCCGAGCCGGGGGCGCCATGTCCGGGGCCGGGTAGCCCCATCGCCCGCCGGCCTGCCAGCCCGCCCTCGAGCCCCCCGCCGCGGGCCGGCCGGCCGGGGAGCCACGGGGCAGGCAAGTAGGGGCCGGGCAGGGCAGGGAGGGTGGGAGGGCGGCGGGGTCAACCCCAGCTGTGCCCCAGCGCGCACATCTGGTTCCGCTTCCTCCCCACTGGGGAAGTGAAAGTGGAGGGGAGGGCGCAGATCGAGCAAGCCCACGGCGCTGGGCACCCCGCACCCCTCCTGCCTCCTCGGGTGCGGAGCACGAGCATCTCGCGTCGGGTCACGCGCCGGTCGCGCTGTGCCGTCACGTCCTCGAGGCTGGCGCGCCCTCAGCCCCAGCCCCAACTTCCCGCCGACCCACGTGGGCGTGGGGACCCGGGCTGGCCAAGGCTGCGTGCCTGGCTCCAGGGGAAGGGTTGCGCCTGTAGAACCCTCCCCGACACAGGTCCGGCGGGTGGGGCCACCCTCCTGCTCTTGGAGCTGTTCCACCTAGTCGCCTTTGCATGCTGCCTCAGGCACGGGACACCCGTTCGCTTCCAGCACGTGAAGAAGGGAGCCGTGCCCAGTTAAATCCGGGGGTTGACGCTGGCTCCTGGCTTCACCTCCTAGACACGGAGGCTAAATTTAGCAGGGGTTGGTGCTCATGTGTCCAGAGGCCAGATTAAGCAGAGAGCCCTGCTCCCGGAGATGCCGTTAGTACTGGTTTTCTGGGGTGCATCTTGGAGCCATTCAGTCTTCCTTCCTTGCTCAGGGCTTCTGGTCTGAGGTCCTGGCTGGGCAAGATGCTGTGCTGGCACCTTCAGCTGCACCACCCCCTCCACAGCCACCACAGTGACACTGCACACACCCATAGGCCGACTTCTGCCGAGCTGTAGCTTCCCCTCACTGTTTCAGGAAGTCACCTCCCTTCCCCTCCAAAGCACCCCCACGTCTCCCGGCTCCTGCTGCAAGCCACCCACCAGGCACTTTCCCAGCTTCTGCACCCCAGGGCGCCTCAGGATCCTTGGGGGCTACTATTCCCAGGGTCAGGTCGGGCGATGGAGGCAGGTGAGAAAAGTTACTTAGGGGCCTGACTCTCTCTGGGGGCTCTGCTGCAAAGGGCATGGGATAGCCACACTATTTCGCACAGCCATTTTGATCCTAACTGGAGATACCCATAGACCCTAGAGGCGAGAGGGTGGGCTAGGCTGGTGGAGGTAATCTAGAAAACAAGAAACAAGTCCACTGAAAAGAAACCAAAGCTTGTGAGTTTTCCCAGAAACCCATGGTGTCCTCCTAGAAATTTAAGAGTGGGCTGTTTGTTTATTTATTTATTTTGGAATCAAACTCGGGACCTCACATTTGCCAGGCAGGCACTGTGCTGCTGAACTATATCCCCAGTTCAGGAGTAGACTTTTTAAACAGCATTAACTGGATTGGGAGGTCCTAGAAAGCCAGAAACCTTTAAGAAACACTAAGCTTGGTATGATGTCATGGCCAGCATGGGTGATGTCATCACAGAAAAGACTGGTCACAGTGACATTTTTACTTTATATGTAAGGAATGAAGAGGGGTGGGTCCTTTAATAGGGTTACAGGCAATAGGATATCAGAACTCTGTTGACTGTATGTGGTGGGTTGGAGTTTGGGTTCTTTGAAAAGATCCCACTAAATGGGAGGGACCTGCTCTCTTTAAGCAGTTGAAGTATGTGGTGAAAGCTTATGATGTCACAGGTGGGGGAGTTCAGGATTGGCTGACCACTTATGCCACCTTTCCTTGGAAGGACCAGGAAGAGGAAGGCAGGGTGGGGAATAGCACTCTAGTTGCCATGGCAACACTAGACTCTTGCTCTGTCTCTCCTACTTGACCATTTTAGATGCTGTGAGTGAAGGGGGTGTCATGGCGGAGGAGCGACCCCCCCGGCTCGTGGATTATTTCGTGGTAGCTGGGCTTGCGGGGAACAGAGCACCTATACCTGAGGAGACTCGGATTCCTGAACCCAGTGGGCTCCTGCGCCCTTCCCGGCCAGCTGAGCCCATCACAGATGTGGCAGTCATCGCCAGGGCACTGGGCGAGGAGGTGCCCCAGGGCTACACCTGCATCCAGACTTCTGCTGGAGGCCACCCTTTGGAACTGAGTGCTGGGCTCCTGGGTGGAACCCAGCCCGTCATCTGCTATCGCAGGGGTCGTGACAAGCCACCCCTCGTTGAGCTGGGGTGTGTGCCCCTGCCTTTGGTGGCCCAGGGAGACTGGGAGGGACTAGGGGTGAGACAGAGTGGTAGGAGGGGCATGGGCTAAGGGAAAGACTCAAGAATGAAAACAGTATCGGCCCAAGGCCAGGGACTGAGGCCACATGGGCTCTGTCCTCTAGGTGTAGGATTGCATGCAAGTGCTGTTGCTGGCCAGCCATCTGGTCTTGGCTATGCTATGGAGACCCTTTGAGGGCCTGATTGCTCATCTGCAGCATGAATATACTAGCCAGGCATGGTGACACACACCCATAATCCCAGCTCTCTAGGAGGCTAAGGTGGGAGAATCATAAGTTTGAGCCCAGCCTGGCAACTTGACATGACCCCCATCTCAAAAAATATTAAAAACTAATTTAAAAGAAAAAAGAGCTGGGGATATAGCTGGGGTGAAGGGTCCTTCATTCAATCACCAGTACTCCTGGGAAAAAAAAGATAATCTTTGTAGGGCAGTTGAAAAGATTAAATTGGGGGTACCCACGACATGAGGGGCTTAGCCCAGAGTCTGTCAGTGCTTAGTGTTTATTCAGGAGCATCAGTGCAGTGGGAGGCCTGTGGGATTGTAACCAACAGAGGTGTGGAGCCAAAGGTACAAGAGGGCAGAGGATCCTGTAAGGCAGAGTGCAGAAGAGGTTGGCTCTGGGAACAGGGTGTGAGGCCAAGGGTGAGGGGTTTTGGGAACTAGGTAGACAGGTCTGGCAAAGGTGGGCTCTCTTCTATCTTGACTGTTGATGTCTTTTTGCTGTCTGTGCCAAGGGTGTTTTATGAAGGGAAGGACCGACCCAAGCCTGGCTTCCAAGTGCTTGACACAACACCCTACAGCCACTCAGCCAACCTGGCCCCTCCGGGCCCTGGGCATCCCCGAACCTACCTCACTTACCGACGGGCAGCAGAGGGGGCAGGGCTACATGCTCTGGGCATCACTGACCTCTGCCTGGTACTGCCCAGCAAGGGCGAGGGCCCTCCTCATACTTATTGCCGACTGCCCCGCAACCTCAACCCTGGCATGGTGAGTGGGCTATGGGGCCAGAAGCTGAGACCGGGGCCACTAGTGTAAGGTTATGGATACTGGGCACAGAGGGCAGCTTGAGATCAAGGCCTCATACCAGGACCAGGCCAGAGGATGACTGGGCTTAAAGGACAAGGTTTAGCGGAGCTCTGAAGACAAAGGACCACTCTGGGGTGGAAGAGGAGAGGGACCCAGAAACCTTGGCTAGCTCTATGTCTGCTTGTCTCTTGCCATGTCTGGGCAGTGGGGCCCTGCAGTGTACCTGTGCTACAAGGTGGGCCTGGCCAAGGCCAACACGCTGGTGTATGAGGCAGGTGAGCAACCCTTTGTCCCTCCGTGTCCTGGATGATATCCTTTCTGGGATCCCCCGGGTCCTCTCCTGGGGTCTGATGGAATCCCTCTTTTGGTACTCCTCACTCTGCCTGGGTGCAGAACTGCTGGGCCGCTACCCAGAGGAGGACAACGAGGCCTTCCCACTTCCCGAGTCAGTGCCCGTCTTCTGCCTGCCCATGGGGGCTACCATCGAGTGCTGGCCTGCCCAGACCAAATATCCTGTGCCCGTCTTCTCCACCTTTGTGCTCACGGGGGCCGCTGGTGATAAGGTGGGTACGCTGAGTATGGTTAGGGGCCTGGGCTCCGCAGGGTCCTCTAACCACTCCTTTGTGCCCTGCCAGGTATATGGTGCTGCCCTGCAGTTCTACGAGGCATTCCCAAGGGCCCGGCTGTCTGAGCGGCAGGCACAGGCACTAGGCCTGCTGAGCGCTGTGGAGCGGGGCCGGGCACTAGGGGGCCGAGCTGTGCGCAGCCGGAGGGCCATTGCTGTGCTGTCCCGCTGGCCTGCCTTCCCTGCCTTCCGCGCCTTCCTCACCTTCCTCTACCGCTACTCTGTTTCCGGCCCCCACCGCCTGCCATTGGAAGCGTGAGCAGGGTTCCCCCAACAGTGGGAAAGAATTATGGGGGTGGGTGGTTGGCACAGAGGTAGAGAATAGGCTTCTGTGTGTGATTGGACAGTTAGTTCATTGGGAAAATTGTTGCTAAACTGGGCCAGGTGGCAACATGTCTGTAATTCCAGTACTCTGGAAGGCCGAGGCAGGAGGAGCACAAGTTCCAGCCCAGTTTAGGTAACTTAGTGAGACTGTTTCAGAATGAAATTTATTAAAAAGGGCAGGAAAGTAGTTTAGTGCAAAAGCCCTAGATTCAGTCCCTAATATTGCATAACCAACAACAAAAAATGTCATTGGCAGAGAGGTGAGGAGAGCCTGAAAATAAGCCCGTCTTGCTAGTTGGGTGCTGGCAGGACTGTGTATGTCAAGAGGGAACCTATCTTTTGAGTTGCAGAAGTTGTTATTTTTTTAAAATTTTACTTATTGATTTATTTTGGTACCAGGGAACGAACTCACGATCTTGTGCTTGTCAGGCAGGTGCTTACAGTGCTGAGCTAACTCCCTGGCCCTTATTTATTTATTTTTTGAGATAGGATCTCATTATGTAGTTCAAATTCAGGCTGGTTTTAAACTCACTATGTATCCCAGGCTGGCCTGATGGTGACCTTCCTGCCTCAGCCTCCCAAGTACTAAGATTATAGGGATGTGCTACCATATCCAGCTGCACAAATTCTATGATGGCTGATGTAGATTTTAAAGTGGGGTTCAGGGAGGAGTAAGGTACTAGAGGATAAGAGGATATGGGAAGGTGACAAGAGAGGCTGTAGTGTCTGCCTCACCACTTTCCCTCTTCCCCCAGGCACATCTCCCACTTCATTCACAACGTGCCATTCCCCTCCCCACAGAGACCCCGCATCCTAGTGCAGGTGATGCTTGCATTTGGGGCTGGATGGGTGGGTGGGTGGGTGGGTCGAGGGAGCTGCAGGGCTGTCATCGGCATCCTGACCCATGGTTCCTCTACCCTCCCAGATGTCTCCCTATGACAACCTGCTCCTCTGTCAACCTGTGTCCTCGCCCCTGCCCCTGAGGTATGTGCCCAGGTTGGGAGGATACCTTTTATGACTGGGGGCCTGGTCAGTGCCAGGCAGGTGGACGTTTATTGAGGTCTGGACTGTGCCAGTGTCTAGAGAAGAGTCTCCAGATGACCTGCGCCCTACCCTGTCATTGCCTACAGTGGTGCCAGCTTCTTGCAGCTGCTGCAGAGCCTGGGCCCTGAGCCGGCTGTCACACTGCTGCTAGCTGTGCTCACAGAGCACAAGCTACTGGTTCACTCGCTGCGGCCAGACTTGCTCACCAGTGTCTGCGAGGCCCTTGTTTCAGTGAGTGCCATTTTGCCCTGTCCACCTTCCAGGGAAGTGCTGTTCTTTCCATCCCTCGACTCTTTTGTGGGAGGAGGGTTCTCAGTCGTCCTATTGCCCCCTTTACCCCTTACTGTTGCCCCATCATTGCTTAATAGTTCCTTCTTGGTGCTTCAGATGATCTTCCCACTGCACTGGCAATGCCCCTACATTCCGCTGTGCCCCCTGGTACTGGCAGATGTACTGAGTGCCCCTGTGCCCTTCATTGTGGGCATCCACTCCAGCTACTTCGATCTGCATGATCCACCTGCTGATGTCATCTGTGTTGATCTTGACACGAACACACTCTTCCCGTAAGAGGCAGCTGGGTGTCATATATGGGGCTACAGGGGTTTGTGTTGGCATGTGGGCTGCTATTGGCTCAAAAGAAGCATTAGGCAAAAAGTGGGAGAGGAAGCTGGGCATGGTGGCACACACCTGTAATCCCAGCACTTGGGAGGCTGAGGCAGGAGGGTCCTTGTGACTTCAAGATCAGCCTGAGCTACAAAGTGAGCTCAAGGCCAGCCTGAACTGCATAGTAAGACCTTGTCTTAAAAAAAAAAAAAGTGGGAGAGGCTCTCAAGGAGTTTTGTTATTCTTGTTCCTGTGTTTGTCTTTTAGGACAGAAGAAAAGAAGCCCCTTTCTCCTCGGATCCTGCCCCGTAAACCCTACAAGGTTCTGCTGGCCACACTGACAAACCTGTACCAGCAACTGGACCAGAGTGAGAGACCTGGGTGGTCTGGGAAGCAGGAGATGCCATTACTCAGTCCTCCAGTGTGGGAGCCCCCTTTGAGGCTAGAGGAATGAGGATCTGGTGGGAGAGAGTGGGTTCAAATTCCTAGTGAAGCTAGAGGATGAGGCAAATTGCATTGCTGAATGCTTCAGGAAGGTCCAGTTTGTCACTGGGGAAGCTCCAAGCTCTTCCCTGGAGGAGATTTCTTAGCTGCCAGTGGCATGCATGTGGGCCCTCTGGAGGCTGGAGACAGGGATGGAGACTTCAACGTGAAGAGAGTGCTGTGGGCCAGGCCCTGACTCTCAGGCATGCTTGGCCCCCAGCTTATACAGGACCTGAGGAGGAGGCATCCCTGGAGTTTCTGCTGACAGACTATGAGGCAGTGTGTGGCCGTCGGGTTCGCCTGGAGCGGGAGGTCCAGGGAGCCTTCCTGCGCTTCATGGCCTGTCTGCTCAAAGGCTACCGGGACTTCCTGCGCCCGCTCACTCAGGCCCCCTCTGAGGGTGCACGTGATGTGGACAACCTTTTCTTCCTTCAGGGTAAAGAAGGCTTGTCAGCTGGGAAGAGGCATTCTGGGAGGGAGTGGCCAAAGGCTGGAGGACTGCAGGGACTAGAAGCCACTTAGCTGCTTCTCCTTCACTCAGCCAAAGGAGCTCTGATGTGTGCCTCCTCCTTGGAGTCTGAGGAACCAGATGTGGCCCTTCTGTCTGAAAGCCTGGCCATAGGGTGCACATAGTGACCCATGGCAAAGCTCTGTCCAGTGCTGTGACAATGGGTGCAAACAGGCCAAAGGGGAGGGACTCTAAGGGAACATGGTGCTGGCAGAACTGAGCTGGTCACCCGGCCTGTGAGGCATTTGTGCAACAGGGGCCAAAGAGAGGCAGCTTTGATGGTCATGGGTCCTGAGGAGACAGGAAAGGGATGGCGTGGAGAATGTCCTAGTGACGCCCTCTCCCCACCCTATGCTTGTCCTCTCAGGTTTCCTTAAGTCCCGAGAACGCTCCAGTCACAAGCTGTACTCCCAACTGCTACACACACAGATGTTCTCCCAGTTTATTGAGGAGTGTTCTTTTGGCTCTTCACGGCATGCTGCCCTCGAGTTTTTTGACTCTTGTGTTGACAAGGTACCAGGCGTTGGCTCTTCTCTATGTGCCCACTGCCTTCTTCCAGTTTTCTCTGTTGCCCCTGGGCTACTATAAGTACAACTCTTGGGGCCGGGGATTTACCTCAGTGGCATAAGCGCCTGTCTGACAAGTGCAAGGTCATGAGTTTGATCCCAGGAAAAAAAAAAAAAAGAAGTACAACTCTGTCATCAGCTGCGACAAAGATGGTGCCCCTGGTGTTATCTAGAGCACAGCCCATACACCCAGCCTGCTTCCTGTTCTCACGGTGGCCATTCCTGGCTCCCAGCTGTGCAGCTAGGACTGTTTCCTGTGGATATGCTTTCCTGGGGAACCCCATCCTGTGGACACCCTGGCTTACTCTGTACTCAACTTATGCCAACTTATGTCCAGGTCCACCCAGAGCAGGAGAAGCCTGAGCCCACACCCTTAGTGGAACTGGAGGAGCTGTCAGGAAATGAGCTCACAGTCTTCATCACACCCCCAGAGGAGCCCCCAGTACCAGAAGGCAGCGAATCCACTCCCCAGTACTGGTGAGAGTTTTGTTCCTTCAAGGGTCTCTAGGCTAATGGAGTCCAGTTACTTGGCCATGTGCAGACAGCTCCAGATGTTGTCTGTTTCCGTTCCTGCAGCTATGATGGGTTCCCAGAGCTACGGGCTGAGCTATTTGAGTCTCTTCAAGAGCAAGCAGGGACCCTGCCTGTGCCTGGGCCAACCCGTAGTGCCCCTAGCAGCCCTGCCCCTCGACGTACCAAACAGGTATGCAACAGGTGGGCCCCACAGGGCAACTTGGTTCGGACCAAGGGCTACTGTTTCAGTTTCTTTGCAAAATGGGGGTAATAATGATATATGATAAAATTGTTTGGACATAAAAAGCACATACACACTCTTAATTGTTACTGTTGTCATGGTTGCCATTAACATCACCATCTTTGTCTCCTGAGCACTCTGGGAATCCAGGGGCTGGCTGCCTTTTTTCTGGGCATCTGCCCATGCTGAGGGCCAAGTCTTTCTGTCCAAGGGCCTTGGGGGGACTACACCCATCCCCCGCCTCATCAGAGAACAGGCCCTATGTGAGGGAAGCTGCTGCTTCTTTTTTGTTTCTCTTTCCTTTTCTTTCTGTAGTGGGGATTATGCCCAGGCCCTGTGCACAGAGGTATATCCTTAGCCCTGTTTATTTTTTTTTATTTTGAGACAGGGTCTCTCTAAGTTGTAGAGAGACTAGAGCCTAGGCTGTACTCAAACTTTTGATCCTCCTGCTTCAGCCTCCCAGACTGCTGGGTTTACAGGTGTATGCCATCTCCAGCTTCCCCAAGCTGTTTTAAGACCTGCCCCACACTGTTCTCACCCTGGTGTGCCCTTGTCCCACCTAGGAGATGAAGGTTGCACAGCGGATGGCACAGAAGTCAGCAATGGCCCCTGAGCTGTGGGCCCGGTGCCTGCTGGGACACTGCTATGGACTATGGTTTCTGTGTCTTCCTGCCTACGTGCGCTCAGCACCCTCCCGAGTTCGAGCATTGCACACAGCCTACCATGTACTGCGTGAGATGGAGAGCCGCAAGGTGGTGCTTCCCGATGAGGTAGGCGACCCTGCAGTTTGTGGCTCTGTCCATGCCTGGTCCCAGTGGGGCTTGTGCAGCACCTCAGCTGTGAGTGGGAATCTTGCTAGACAACAGGAAAAGCAGAGGGGAGCCTGGAGCAGAACACATGTAAACATTCATGAAGTGAATGATTATGTTCTGGGTTTAGCGCAGAACTTCAGGTGGCAGCATCAGCAGGAAGGAGCCACTCAGGCCAGGGAAATTGGGAGGCTGTGGTGGGCAAGGCTTGCTGAGACTTGACGATCTAGGCTGCATTGAGTTTCTACATCTCTTGGCCCAGGTATGTTACCGCGTGTTGATGCAGCTCTGTTCACACTACGGGCAGCCAATACTATCTGTGCGGGTCATGCTGGAGATGCGGCGGGCAGGCATCGTGCCCAACACCATCACCTATGGTTACTACAACAAGGTACCTCTTTGGGAGCAAGGCATGTGTGGGAAGGGTGCTGCTTTTGGTGATGGGGTCTGTGCAGTTCAACCAGGTCGTGCGCCACTGGTGTCCACTGTGCTACCAGTGTGCCTGAGCATTGACATTTTAATTTTTTTTTCATGTTTGCCATCTTGTCTCTTTTTGTTATTTTTTGTTTTTGAGACAGGGCTTCACAGAGTCACTGAACTACCTACACTGGGTTTGAATTCATGATCTTTCTGCCTCAGCCTCACAAAGTGCTAGGATTCTGGGTGCCGGCACTACATCTGCGCTGACAGTGTTTGTTTGTTTGTTTTTTGCATTTGGCTACTTTATCACTCACAATGACCCTTACTAGAGCTAATAGTGTTAGTCAAAATGTCAGGCACTGCTCCAAATGTACTGTACAATGTAGATCACTTCATCTCCACAGTAGCTCATGGAGTAGAATGATTATCCCTATCTTACAGATGAGGTTGCAAAGAATTTATGACTTGCCACAGTGAACAAGTTAGGTGGTTAGAGCATAAGCAGAGGCAATTCTGTGTTACCTGAGTTCAGTTTCTGCTTGTTTGTTTAGAAATAGGGTGTATATGTAGTGTAGGCCGGCCTCAAACTCAGTGGTCCTCCTGCCTAACTGTCCTAGGATTATAGTTGTGTGCCATCACTCCTGGCTTTGTGCCCCACTCCCCTCCGTCAGTGCTGGGGACCAAAAGCTCTACCACTGAGCTGCATCTCTAGACCTTTTATATTTTTGCAACAGCATCTTGCTAAGTTATTCAGGCAGGATTTGAACTTGCAGTCTTCCTACCTCAGCCTCCCAGTGTCTTGGCATTACAAGTATGTAAGTGATTTAAATGAGGAAACTTAATGACCAAAATCTGAGATCATTTCTACAAACCCCTATAGTTTATTTTTAGTTTTGTCATTTTTGAGCCCGATAGTTGTTTTTTTTGTGTGTGTGTGTGTACCAGGAATCAAACTTAGGACCTTGAGCTTGTCGGGCAGGCACTTATGCCATTGAATTGTATCCCCAGCCCTGCCCTACAGTTTATAAGTAATAGAGTTTGGATGCAGACTTTCTCCATGACTCTTGACTTCTTGTAGGTTCTCAGGGGCAGCAACTGGCATCTGCCTCTCTCCCTTCTTGGCTGAGCCATGGTCACAGTGTTGAGCTGGCTGTTTTGAGGAGGTTTCCGACTCTGGGGTGGGAGGTGGGCATCTAGTTGGGTCAGGAGTGGCAGTAGCCCCTTGATGGATGTTGTGTCTGGCAGGCTGTGTTGGAAAGCAAGTGGCCATCAGGTACACCAGGTGGACGTCTGCGCTGGGCCAAGCTCCGGAATGTTGTACTGGGTGCTGCTCAGTTTCGCCAGCCCTTGAGAGACAGGCAGCAGCGGCAGCAGCAGCAGCAGCAGCAGCAGCAGCAGCAGCGACAGCGACAGCAGGCAGCAGCTCCCCAGGAAGCAGGCAGCTCCCAGACAGGTGTGTGGGGCCTGGGGAGATGGGCCTGGAGGGCTGGAGCTGGTCTATTTGTTGACATGGGCTTTCTAGGGATTGGTAAACTACACTATAACAACAGGGTCAAGTTCTGTCCTGAGGACCCTGCAAATCCAGGTCCACCAAGGAGCTCTGCTTTGGAAGAGGAGGGTTTCTAGCTAACACCCCTGCACCCCTCCCTCCCTGTCTCTCACAGAGTCCTATGTGCAGCGCCCTTCTCCTACCCGCCCACTTCAGCGCCAAACCACTTGGGCCGGGCGAAGTCTGCGGGACCCGGCCTCACCCACTGGGCGCCTGGTGAAGAGTGGCAGCCTGGGTAGTGCCCGAGGGGCGCAGCCGACTGTGGAGGCTGGTGTGGCCCACAGTGAGTGCTCTTGTCTGGCCCGCCCTGCTCTCCCCAGTTAGGTCTCCTAACCATGTACCCTCAAGAGGGGAAGACCAGGGCCGGGGTGGGAAGGGTAGTGCTTGGTGGTGCAGACTGTAGACTGTGAGGGGACCTAACCCAGCGTGTCATGGTCACGGAGGGGTTGTGGAGCCAGAGTTTATGCACCCAGGAATTGTGTTTGCTTAGGAAGAGGCAGCTGGAAGAGAGGCAGGGCCTCACCTTCCTCCATTCTCTTTTCTCTTTTGACCTGCAGTCATAGAGGCTTTGGGAGTTCTGGAACCCCGAGGACCACCTGTGCTCTGGCACGATGGGAGTCTTTCAGACCTGAGCCTGACAGGGGAGGAGCTGGCACCTGGAGGCAGCCCAGGGGGCTCAGGCTCAGCCCTGAGTACCCAGTCCACAGAAGCCCTGGAAGGGCTGAGTAGACGAGGGTCCAAGGCTGGTGGAAGCCAGGATGAGATGGGCACCCCCCGACGAGGGCTGGGTGCCCGCCTCCAGCAGCTGCTCACGCCTTCCCGCCGTTCCCCTGCCTCCCGTGTCTCCTCTTCAGAGGTGCCATCTGACCTCCCTGTCGCAGCTCGCTCTAGCCCCAGGGACAGCCTCCTGTGGCCCCGGGAGCGCCCTGGATCCACTGCCTCTGAGGTAGCCCATGAGGGGAGGTCCAGGAACCCTGGGTAGGGCTGCTAACTGAAGGGCTGCCAGGTTAGGGCCCCTGAGGGACCCACGGGGCTGCTGACTAAGCTTTCTTATGTCATAGCAGAGCTCAGCCTCTCTGGGCAGTGAGTGGGACCTCTCAGAGTCTTCTGTCAGCAGCCTGAGCCTCCGTCATTCCTCAGAGCGCCTCAGTGACACACCTGGATCCTTCCAGCCACCCTCCTTGGAAGTGAGGATAACTCCACACACAGCAGGGCTGTCAGAGGATGGGAGTGAAGAAAGGGAGAAGGAGGCCTGGCTGAGGTTCAGGGATAGAGAAGGGCTTGCAGAGGGACCCTGGAGGTCTGGCTGGACCTACCCACTGTCATCTCCATGCCTGTAGATTCTGCTGTCCAGCTGCTCCTTGTGCCGTGCCTGTGACTCACTGGTGTACGATGAGGAGATCATGGCTGGCTGGGCACCTGATGACTCCAACCTCAACACCACATGTCCCTTCTGTGCCTGCCCCTTTGTGCCTCTACTCAGTGTCCAGACCTTTGATTCCCGACTCAGGTGCCCACAGCAGGGCAATGCTGTGGGTGGGACAGGGAGGTGATAGTCCAAGAGCTGACCCCACTGCTGTCCCCCTACAGCGCCTCCAGCCCCAAGCCTGCCCCTACTGGCAGCAAAGATGCTCCTGTCCCTGGGGGTCCTGGCCCTGTACTCAGTGATCGCAGGCTCTGTCTTGCCCTGGATGAGCCCCAGCTCTGCAATGGGCACATGGCGGTAAGGGCTGAGTTATGGTGGCATGAGGCATGGGAGTAGGTTGCCCTTCGAGGGGAGCTACAGGGGCCAAATGTGGGCATTGAGAGGCAGGGGCATCCTGGGTGGTATTGCACCGAATGACTGAGTGGGGCAAGTTCTGAAAATGGGCCCACGGTACATGTCCATCTGCTGTGTGCCTGACAGGGTGCCCCCCGGCGGGTCGAGAGTGGGGCGTGGGCATACCTGAGCCCCCTGGTGCTGCGGAAGGAGCTGGAGTCACTAGTAGAGAATGAGGGGAGTGAGGTATTGGCATTGCCTGAGCTGCCGGCTGCCCACCCCATTATCTTCTGGAACCTTCTGTGGTATTTCCAACGGCTGCGCCTCCCTAGTATTCTACCAGGCCTGGTGCTGGTCTCCTGTGATGGGCCCCCGCACCCCCAGGTTAGTGTCCCCATGTAGTCCCTGTTTCCTGAAAGCCTCCTCCCTGTCGCTCAGTTCTTGGTTTCTTAGTTCTGAGTGTTCCTGGTAGTGTAGAAAGAGCCTGGCTGTGGAGACTGTTGTGCCTGGTGTGACTCTGGCCCTTGAGCTCCAACACTTTGAGTCTCGGTTTTGTCATCTGTAAAATGGCATAAGTACTGACTTTACAGTGCCGCGGCGCACACACCATGTATATAGTGCCTGGTGCCTACAGAATGATGCATTAATGTCTTGTCTGTTCATCCCACCATTTATTTATTTATTTTTTCTTTTTGGTATCGGGAATTGAACTCAGTACCTTTGCTTGCCAGGCAGGTGCCATGTCACTGAGCTATATCCCTGACCCCCACCAATCATTTATTGAGCATCTTTTAGGGTCCAGGAAATTTTCAGGGACTAGGGGTGTAACACATTAGAAAGCAAAGTCCTTGTTCTTATGAGCCCACATTCTCTCCTTTCCCTGTTTTCCTTTGCTGTGTGTATAGTGGCCCTCTGTATCTTTGGACATTACTTCTCCATTTCTTGTCCTGTGCCTCCAGCTCTGTGAACCTATCTTTCCTTTCTATTCCTACAGGCTCCATCTCCTTGGCTCACCCCTGACCCAGCCTCTGTGCAGGTGCGGCTGCTGTGGGATGTTCTGACTCCAGACCCCAACAGCTGCCCACCCCTGTATGTGCTCTGGAGGCTCCACAGTGAGTCTGGTGTTTGGCCTAAGGGTGGGAAGGGTGGTCCCACACCTAGAGGGCTCAAGGATCCTGGTGACCCTCCTCCTTTCCTTCTCAGGTCAGATCCCACAGCGGGTGGTCTGGCCAGGCCCGGTACCTGAATGTCTTAGCTTGGCGTTGTTGGAGTCAGTGCTGCGCCATGTCGGACTCAATGAAGTGCACAAGGCTGTGGGGCTCCTTTTGGAAACTCTGGGGCCCCCTTCCACTGGCCTGTACCTGCAGAGGTATGATGCTCCTGACTAGGTGCTCCCTGACCTATCCTGGGTTTCAAACTCTGTCACTCACCCTTCTGACTTTCCAGGGGCATCTACCGTGAGATCTTATTTCTGACATTGGCTGCTCTGGGCAAAGACCACGTGGACATAGGTGAGGGAGCCAGCAGGGGCTGGGGACTTTAGGGACTTGGGACCAAGTGTGAGGCGCAGGGGTCCTAATGCATTGTCTTACATTCTTTTCCCTAGTGGCCTTTGACAAGAAGTACAAGTCCGCCTTTAACAAGCTGGCCAGCAGCATGGGCAAGGAGGAGCTGAGGCAGCGGCGAGCACAGATGCCCTCTCCTAAGGCCATCGACTGCCGGAAATGTTTTGGAGCACCTCTGGAGTGCTAGGGACCTTTAAGCTTCCCTCTCCAGCCTGGGTGGAGAGCTGAGGAGAAAGGAATCTAGAGATAACAGGATTTCTTGTCCGCTTCACAGAGGAGTGGGGAACAGGCTGGGAAGCCTGTTGAGCCACGGACCCCCTGGGGCAGCAGGAAGAAGGCCCCACTGTTAGCAAAAGTCACAATTCGCTATCCCAGCCTGCCCAATTTGTTCATGCTGATGTTGGGGGAGCACTGGCGGGGAGTTGGTATGGCTCTGTTCCTCCCCTGTTCTATTTCAGGAACTACTCTCCAGGGTACTCACAGATCTGCATTGCCCTGGTCATTTTAGAAGTTTTTGTTTTAAAAAACATCTGGAAAGCTACAGAGCTGCTGAGCCTTCTCCTTGAATTGGGAGCAAAGGTTCTCATTCCCCACCAGTGAGAGTCCCTCATCCCTGCATTGCTGAAGGAGCCCATGGCTCTCCATGCCTTTCTACCTTAGTGTTTGTATTTTATTTTAAATTATTTATTCTGGAGCCACAGCCCTCTTCTGAGGTTTTTACAGAGTAAGAAAGGGAGGGAAGTGGAGCACCATGGTTTGTAGCTCCTTGAAAGCTGGGCAGCGGGAGCTAGAGGAGTTGCAAGCTGTCTTTGGGACAAACTGGTACCTCTTCAGTCCTTCCCGTCCTCTCCATCTCGGGGAATTCCTCACCCACCCAGGGCCCTGACCAGTGCAATAAGGATTGTTCCCTGTGAAGTTTTGTTGGATGTAAATATAGTAAAAGCTGCTTCTGACTTTTTCCTTCTGCCTCTTGTCCCTTGGGTCTGGGATCATAATGAGAGGTTGGGGGACTCTCGTTTTCTCCTGGCTGCATATCCTCTTTGCCAACTTCTCATCCTTTGCAGCCTCCAGGTACACTCTGCTTTTCCTAATCATGTGTGGTCTTTGGATGGGAACTCTTGGAGCAGGGGAGGGTGAATTTGGTACTGGCTGTGGCAGTGCCAGTCTGTGAGGACTTCCGGTCCTCCCACACAATCATGCCCTTGTCCCACATCTGTACCCCATACAAAGGCTCCATTCTCTGGGGGCCCTGAGCTCATCTTTGCCTTATTTCCTCTCCCCCAGTGTCCCCTCCAACTTCGCTAGCACCTCCACAGAGATGACAACCATCTCCCCAGTAGCCAGTATTGGTGGCCTTGACGTATTCTGCGCCCCTAGTCATCACCTCACCCTCCTGCATTACTCTAGCTGCAGCTGGTACTCTTCCACCAGCGTCTCCGGCTGGCAATACCACTAAAAAGGGGCAAGGAGTGAGAGGCCTGCTGAGTGTGGACCTCGGGGAGACTGGCATCGTTTCCACAATCCCTTTGGCCCACTTGAAGTTCTCCTTTTCTCCTGTATAATAAAATCAACACAGGAAACAACTCCTAACAGAGCTACAAGACCAATTATTGAATTAGCTAATAACAGAAATGCCTTGGGGGAATAGGGTGGGCTTGTCAGTGAAGCAAATAGCTTACTGGAATTTTTAGTGCCAATTCTGGGGGTGGGAGGTGATTCATGGATAAAGAGAGAGGTCCTACTTTTTTTTTTTTTTTATGGTATCAGGAATCAAACTCATGCTTACCAAGCAGGTGCTTATGCCATTGAGCTAAATCCCAGACTGGGTCCTACTTCTGATTGCTGAGCTTTTTTTTTTTTTTTTTTTTTTTTTTTTGTCTTTTTCCTTTTTATCGGTACCAGGGATCGAACTCACGACTGCCTGCTTGCAAGGCAGGCACTTATGCCACTGAGCTAAATCCCCAGCCCCTATTGCTGAGCTTTTCAAGGCAGAAGACCCTTCCCTACCTGCACTTGAGCTTAAGAGGATGATGTTCCAGAGTCCTGAAGGAGTTGCAAAGGAACCATGGGACTCAGGAAATGCTCTTTATCTCCCTTACTAGGAGATACACTCTTCAGAAGTGAACAACATGTCACCCAGCTTCTCATCGAACATTACTCCCCATACAACCTCACTCTCTCCCCCCCAGGGGTCTGTCATCTTCCTCCCCTCTTCCTCTTCTGCCTCCACCAATTTCTCCTCCTCCTCTCCTTTTTTCTTTTTTCCTTCCTTTCACTCTTTCTTTCCTTCCTTTTCCTTTCTTTCCTTGTCCCTTTTTTCTTTAATGTTTTTTGAGCCAGAGTCTCAGTAGTAGTTCAGTTGGCCTTGCACTTACTATGTAGCTCACACTGGCCTTGAACTCAGTGATCCTCCTGCCTCAGCCTCCCAGGTTCTGGGATTACAGACATGTGCCATCACACCTGGCTTCTTCTTTCTTTGCCTCTTCCCCCGTTGCCTCTTTCTTTCCCTTCCTCCCTTCCTTTCTTTTTTGCAGTACTAGGGACTGAACCCAAGCCCTTGGAACTACCTCCCCCAGCTCTTTTTATTTTTTTTTTATTTAGAGATAGAGTCTCACTAAGTTGCTAAATTTCCTGGGTGGGACTTGAGCTTGTGATCTTCCTGTGTTGGCCTCCCAGTGTGCTGGAATTATAGGTGTGTGTGTCACTATGCTTGGCTCTCAGGGGTCTTTTCCAAGGGACACTTTGCCCCCTGCCCCAGTGCTGGGGATCAAACCCAGGGTCTTATGCAAACATTCTATCACTGAGCTATGCCTCCAAACTATGATGGACCTGCTCTTAAAATAAATTTTATTTTTTAAAATTATATTTTGTTTTATTGAGACAGAGTCTCACTGTGAAGTTCCATTTTAGTTTTTGTTGTGCATAGTGCGTGTAGCACTGGCCTGAATTATAGTAAGGATTTAGTCCCTACCCAACTAGAGTAGACCTAAAATGCTTTTTGGTTCATAAAGGTAATGATAACTCTGCCATCCAACTTTTGGCTCTCAGTTTTGGGTTTCCTTTCAAAATCCTACAGTCAGCCAGGCATGGTGGTGCACACCTGTAATCCCCACACTCAGGAGGCTGAGGCAGGAGGAGTGCTGCAAGTCTGAGGTCAGCCTGCACTACATAGTGAGATGCTGCCTCAAAGTAACAAAAAACAACAAAAAATGAAAAACCCCACAGTCAGATGGACAACTACAGAATTCCTTAAGCATATCTGGGAACTAGGAATGGTGGCACTTGTAATTCCAGTACTCTGAAAGGCTAAGGCAAAACAATGTCAAGTTCAAGCCCAGTCTGGGAAATTCAGTGATTTAGTAAGACCTTGCCTCAAAATAAACAAACCCCATTGGAAGAATGTGTTTCCTGAAAAAAAAAAAAGTCCGAAAAGGTGCTGGAGATGTAGCCCAGTATGAAGGCCCTGTGCTCAATCTCTAGTACCACAAAGAAAAAAAAAATTTGAGAGTTCCATTAGCAAAGTACACAACATGACAGTGGATGTCTGCCCTGTGGCCTAGGGAATGTATGAGGGAAGGATAGGACCAAATAAAGTGGACCCTTGACTTACACACTCACTTTGTTCCTGAGGGCTGACTCAAGTTGTGGATTGAAGGCTCCAGCTCCTCTACACAGCCTTCAAAGTCTCTCTCCTGTACACAGGCAGATTGCAGTATCCTTACTTAGAGAGACACTGGCCTAGGATTTCTCAATTAACCCCATATAGGAAAGTTTAGGAGAAGAGGACTCTGTGACTGTGACAGCTTTGTCCCATTCACTAGTACATCCCTAGCACACCGGAGAGTGCTTGACAACGTAAGAGGTACAGGCCAGGCATGGTGGTGCTTCTGGTAATCTCAGTACGTGGGAGGCTGAAGCAGGAGAATTGCTGCAACTTTGAGGCTAGATTGGGCTAGCTACACACATAGTGAGACCCAGTCTCAAATAACACGCACACACATACAAAACAGACTATAAGATGCGCTTTATCATGTATACTGAATAACTGAAAAGCCCAATGCAGTGGTGGTGCACACTTGTAATTCTAGCACTCTAAGAGTCTAGGCAGAAGGACTAAGAGCTGGAGCCTATCTTGGGTAATGTGGTAGCTTAAGAGATACTGTCTGTAAATAAAAATTAAAAACAACTAAGGATTAGACTCAATGAATAGGCCCTTGGTTTAATCTCTAGCTCTTGAGAAGGACAGGAAGGACGAAAACAGCATGGATATGATGCAGTTAGTACACGAATAATTTTTAGTGTGGTATAAGATAAGCACTATGTGTACAATACTAAAATAAGCTGAATTTACAGCTAAGGGTGAATTTACTGGAAAAGCAAGGAAATTATTGGAAAAGTAAGGGAAATGTTTATAACAATTATTATTTGTATTTCTTGAGTAGTTATTTCTGTTACACATTTAAAATTTACTGGGGCTGGGGATGTATAGCTCAATGGTAGAGTGCTTGCCCAGGATGTACACGACCCTAGGCTTATCTCTAGTGCTACTATATATATATATATATATATATATATATATATATATAATTACAATCCTCACAATTATCCTATTAGGTGGCACTCTTAACATTCCTATTTTACAGATGGAGAAACTAGTCCATAGAAAACAGAGATCAAGTAATTTGTATCCAAATAACACAACTCATAAAAAATACAGTCAAAGTTCAGTACTTGCAGTTCCAGGACTGAGGCCTTAAGGGGAAGCTGAGGCAGGAGTTCAAATCCTGCTAGGGCAATGTAGGGAGATCCAGTCTCAAAATTTAAAAACAGAAGCTGGGCACGGTAGTGCACACTTGTAATCCCAGCACTTGGGAGGCTGAAACAGGAAGAGCACTGTGAGCTGGAGGCCAGCCTGGGCTACAAAGTGAGTCCAAGCCCAGGCTAACCTGCATAGGGAGGACATACAGTATGAAAAGGCTGTTATATATGCAGTTATATATATGAAAAGGCTGAGAATGTAGCTCAGTTCTAAGGTGTTCCTGGATTTGATCCTCATTACCACAAAACAGAGCTAAGATCAAACTCTAGAACTTAACTCCAGAGACTACCCATTTTTTTTTTTTTAAATCAGTATCAAGGATCGAATTCACTACCACGCGCTTGTAAGGCAGGCGCTTATGCCACTGAGCTAAATCCCCAGACCACATCTTTACCTGGCCACTATACTAGCATAGAAATTATTTTTATTTATATTTATTTATTCTTTTTCTTTTTTTATCGGTACCAGGGATGAAACTCACAACCACACATTTGCAAGGCAGGTGCTTATGCCGTTGATCTAAATCCCCAACCCCTATTTATTTTTATTTTTTATTTTTTTTAGTATTGGGGTTGAACAGGGGCTTTGCATTGAGCTACATCACCACTCTCGGTGGTTTTTTTTTTTGTTTTTGTTTTGTTTTGTTTTTTTTTAGTACTGGGATTGAACTCAGGAGCCCATGCTTGCAAGGCAGGCACTTATGCTGCTGAGCTAAATCCCTGGCCTTCACCTATAATTTTATTTTGCAACAGGTTATCTAAGTCAGTCAATTGCTTAGGCTGTGTTTGTACTTTCAGTCTTACTGCTTCAGCCTCTCAGTGTTCAGGGATTATAGATGTGCACCCCTACACCTCTGTATTTTTTTTTTTTTTTTTTTTTGCTGGAGATCGAATCAAGGGCCTTGTGTGTGCAAGGCAAAAGCTGTACCATTGAGCCACATCCCCAGCTCAAGATCAGGTTTCATCCATTTAAAGTAAGAATTAGAATATGTGTTTGTGAGTCTGTATAAGTTTGTGTATGTGTTGGAGACTGAAACCATTTACCAAAGTTTTTTCACTGAATTGCTTTTTTTTGGTATTAGGAATCGAACTCATTACCTTACACTTGCCAGGCAGATATCCTTGGACCCTTTACCTAAGTTTTTTTTTTTTTTTTTTTTTTTTTTTGGTGGTCTTGTCTTCTATTATCCTCACAGCATGAGTGCTAAATCATTTGAAAATACTGTATGTGCTAGTGCTTCTGAAATCAGTTATGTATTTCTACGTTTAAACCACTGCTTGGTTATTAGCTGTCTGACTTTGGCAAAGGACTTAACCTCTCTGAGGCCGTTTTCTCCTCCTCCTTTTCTTTTTTTTTTTTTTTTTGTCTGAGACAGGGTCTTACTATGTAGCTCAGGACCTCAGGCTCCCACTGCTGGGATCACAGGCATGCACCACCACGTTCAGCCTGAGCCTGTTTTCTCTTATATCTGGGTTCAAATGTCAGCTTTACCACATAACGTGTGTTGTTTTAAAAAGTCATTGTAAAATAGAGGCAACAGTACCTGCCTCACAAACTTATGGGAAATAAACAAGATACTCCAGTGTCTGGGCACAGTTCCTTCCCTAAAATGTTAAGTTTTCGAATACTTAATATACTCTCAACATACTGATTTTGTGATAATTGGTCACTTGTGCCCAGCTCTGCAGAGACCAGAGAACTCATGAGAGGGCTCCGTGCTGCGCGGAAGAAAGGAGGCTAATAGAGGCTGGGCCTAGAATCCAAGAGGAACAACGTAGCTGTGAACCTAGCCAGAGCAGCAGGACCCACACCCCCCTGCCCCGGTCTGTATCGAGATTAGGAGCTGTGCTGACCCTGTACAACGTAAATTCTCACTAAATTTTGTTTGCTGCTTTTTTTTCTGCTCCCGTGGTTTAGTGAAGACAGGACCAGGCAGAGGTGGATGGACACCAGGAAGTTTAAGGCGTTGGGTAGACTAGGACACGCCACGCCCCAAATAGCAAGGCCCAAGCGCTTTAGGCCAAGATAGCTCTATCATGAAATTTTTGGATTTTGTCGCGATGAAACACCGCCCACCGCCGAGCACACCGCCGTTCGACTGCCCCATCTTTAGAACTGAAAGAATGAAAGCTGGCCAAAGGGGAATCCCGGTTTTGGGAGCCTTGGGTACGGAGGCTGCCTGGGGACTAAAACGTCTCTAAGGTAAAGTTTCAGCCTGAAGCGATTTTTTGACCCCCGACACTTAATGGGTTGTCAAAGACCCGGATGTGTCTGGGACTGGCTGAGGTACCCATTAGCGCGCCCCCGCTAGACCATCCCCCTCTCCAATTTAGAATTGGTTCTTCACTACGCCAATCGTCACTTCTTCTCCCACTCATTGTCTAAGGGCGGGGCGAAGCCTCAGCATTCCAGCTTTTATTGGTAGGTCCATGAAGAGGAAGGCGGGGTGACCGGCTCAGGTTGTCCAATGGGCGTCGTGGCGTGTGAGTAAGGCGGAGTCAAGGCGCTTGGCAGCTGCCCAATCAGCGTCCTTGTTTGTGTGGTGCCGCCGCCGCCGGTGCAGCCGCCGCCGCCGCCGCTGCCCCCGTCTGTACCGCAGTGTCTGCTCCGCCCGCCCGCCCCGGTCTGGCCCGCCCCTCTCCCCCACCCCCGCCCCTGGTCCCGTCCTCGGGGTCCGGAGCCCACTGTGCCGTCGCCTGTTCCTTTTTCGACGCCTCCACTGCCGCCTGAGGAGGCGAGCTAGCCGGGAGTTACACCGCCACTGCCACCGCCACCGCCAGGTGAGGAGCTTTGGCCTAGGCCAGCTTGGCCGCTGGCCCGCCCGGGGGCGGTGAGGAGCTTGGAAGGGAGGGAAGCTGGGGAGGAGGTGGTGGTGGCGAAGGTGGGGGAAGGGAAAGGTGGAGGGCGGGGGGAGGGGAAGCGCCCGCGAGCCGACGCCCGCCCGCGCGCCCCCGCCTCGCTCCCCTCCCCCAGCCGGCATCGCGCGCCCCCGCCTCGCGCTCCCCTCACCTCGTCCCCTCCCCCTCCGCGCGCGTCCCGGCCTTTCACTCCGGCCTTGCGCGCCCCGGCTCGAGTCCCTGCGCGTCTTCCCTGGCTCGCCCTCCCCTCCCTCGCGCCCCGTTTCCCCGCCATCCTTGCTTTCACTCCCTGCTCTGCCCGCCATGCTCCCCTTCTTTCCTCTCCTGTGCGCCCCCTTTAACTCTCTCCGCCCCTAGGGGTGCCCTCAGGGTGCGGGGGCCGCTCCCAGCGCTCGGTTTCGCGCGTGAAGGTGGACTGAACAAATGGGGGGTCCGCAAGGGGGAAGGAAACAGAGTCGTTATTCGTATTGAGGTAAAGGGATTAGGAGTGCGGAACCTGACTCTTTATTTCGTGGTCCACTGTTCTCTCGCCCTCCCTTAGACTGAACGCAGTTGCTCTAGCCTGTGTGGGTACTTACCTTGGGTAGCGACCAAAGCACTCTTCCCAGCCGGGCATTGGGACGCACGGGCTGTTTCACAGTTAAGTGCTTGAGGTGTGAGGAACTTATCCTTCCCTAGCAAGTCGAGATTTACAGTACTTTTTGCATCCCTGCTGTCAGTTTCACTAAGGACCTAACTAACTATGACTTGGAGAGCCATTAGACACCCTTTATGGCCCGGGTAGTTTTCTACGTTCATAAAGGTATTGTGGCTTCTTTGGGTTCTTCCTCAGTATCAACTTCCCTCCAAACACGAGGTTTGACTGTGGAGATGGAGGCATTAATGGTGGGTGGCATGTGAATGCTGAGCTGTCTTTTCTGCTGGCCTCTGGAGAATCAAGTAGTCTTCTGGGAACCAGTTTTCTCATCTGATAAATGGTTGTTTGGAGGGCTTTTCTGTGTGTGAAGAGGTAGGGCTACTTAACGTTTCAGGAAAGGAAAAGAACAGTGTTTGTATACCACACTGCAAAAAGGAGGAGGATTTGGACTGGTGGAGTAAAAGTGGGTTTACAAATCTGTGTTGCAGAAGAACTGATGCTGTTATGCTTTTAAAACATTTTCTTTTTACAAAATTTATATTTTGAAATGGCAGTGCGTGCATATGGTGCAAAGTAAAAAACAAAACAAAAAATCAAAACTTTTCCTCCCACCTGTGTCCTCCAGCCATCCAGTGCCTGCCCCAGTAAGCATTACACTACAGTTTTTCTGCCAGTATGATATGTTACGGGAAAATAACATGTTGGAAAGGTTAGTGTTAACTTATTGCTCTTTGATACATGTTTCTTCAAAGTCATATAACTTGTTGGATTCTTAGTTTTCATGCTGGGGCAATCTTAAGAGTATTGTGATAGAGTATTGTTGTAGAGTAGCATTTCTGTTGGTACTTGATTGGGAAGGAGGCTACTTCTGGAAGTGCTAAAGGAGGGCCTCTGGAGGGGTTCGGTATATTCTTAGGGGAGGCCTCTCTGCTGTTGGAAATGAAATGGTGATAGTTTTCTTGGTGACTGATAACCAGTCACTGGGTGTTTGAACATAGGTTGGATCAGGGACAGGCTTTTCTGGTCTTTTTTGTTTGTAACCAGATAGGTTATATGAATTGGTCTGCTCTAACTATTACTAGGGTTTTTTAAATTTTGTTTTTTGTTTTTGTTTTGTCTTTCTGAGGCAGGGTCTTGTGCTGTAGCTCAGGCTGGCCTTGAACTCACTTTGTAGCCCAGGCTGGCCTGGAACTCCAAGCAATCCTTCTACCTCAGCCTCCTGAGTTCTGGAATTACAGGTGTGCTATTATTAGTTCTTAGAAGAATGTGGTTTTTAGTTTGGAGGCAGTGATAGTAATCATGGCATGCGGTAGATGAATATTTTTTGTTCCAAACAAGATCTCACTGAATAGTCTAGGCTGGCCTTGAGCTTCACTATGTAGCCCAGGATAGCCTCCAACTTAATGGTGACTCTCCTGCCTCTGCTGAGTGCTGGGAGTGCTGAGCACTGGGTGTATTAATTATCAGGAATCAAAAAGCTACACTTATTGGTCAAAGGACCAATGCTTTTTGGGAAGAGATGAAGTTTATAGACTTTTGTCCTCTCTTTAGTTAAGGACATTCTTGATGAGATGAGTAATTGGTAGTTGACAGTAGCATCCATCTTTAGAACACAGTGGTTTGGCTCCTCCAACTGTGTGTGAGGTCTGTTAGTTTCCTGTTTAGAGGTAATCAAAGTATCTGAATAGAGGCCGAATTCAAATTTTGTCTAGAAGCAGTGTTAACCAGGTTCTTTGATTAACTCTTCAACTCTAGCAGTAACCTCTGCTGTGTTTAGCATAAGAGCACAGGATGGTGGGAGAGTTGTGAGGCATTGGTTCTAAATCTTAGAGCCCTAAAGTATTTTCAAAAGCTGGGTACTGTTGCACAGCAGTCATGTCACAATCAGAAAATTACTGCCAAAGAATTGTAAAATTTGTGATATACAATGTATATTAAGGAGATACTAAATACAGGGTCTTTTTGAAGTTGTTGACCACACAGTTAAACATTTTTGAAAAGTAATTTATTTAAAATCATCTTATTTTGCTAAAACTTACTTGAAATTTTAAAGCTAAATATTAAACTAAATATGCTATGTAAATATATACATTTAATGATGTGTTTTTTAAGCATTAGCCTGCTTTTTTTTTTGTCTTTTTCGTTTTTTTATCGGTACCAGGGATCGAACTCAGGACTGCCTGCTTACAAGGCAGGCGCTTATGCGCTGAGCTAAATCCCCAGCCCCTAGCCTGCTTTTGTTAAAGTGCAAGTGTTACATATGGCTTTGTACATTAAAGTTAAAACGAGTTTTACATTTTCGTAAAAAGACTTTTATTAGGGCCAAGGATTTAGCTCAGTGGCCTAAGTGCCTGTCTGGCAAGCACAAGGTTGTGAGTTCAATCCCCAGTACAAAAGAAAAACACCACATCTTTATGAGGAAAAAAAAGGGGATTTAGCTCAGCAGCATAAGCACCTGTCTGGTAAGTGCAACGTTGTGAGTTCGATCCCCAGTACGAGGGGGAAAAAAAAAAAAAAAAAAAAGACTATCAGGAAATAAAAAGCACCGTGTACTGTCTGTCCCATTTGGAGGGCTTTCCCTTCCCTTTTCTGGTTCCACCTGGGCTAAAGTGGACCAACTGGTTGGGTTTTGGTTAGAGGACAGCAGAATGGAAGAGATGTCAGTTTGTCCAAGATACCATATGCAGGAACCACTAGGTTCACCCTAGCTTTTAGCAGTGAGTCTTGTGTGTTACATGTTAAGTAAGCCTCTTGTTTGAATTTACAGATCCTAACCCTAACCCTAACCCTAACCCTCTCAATTCCCCCACCTTGTTCCCCCAAAATAAAGCTGAAAGCACATGTGTAGAAAACAGCAGCGATCTTGTCCTGGTTTCTGAACTGGAGCATATTCCGTGTTAGCTAGCTAGTCTTCACTGAGCGGCACACTGATAAGCAGCCCCTCCCCACTTACCTTTGAAGGCTCATGTTGCTGGGCCCATTGAGGAAAACTAAACTAGTTCTGGTTGATTAAAACAATTGTTAGAGAAGTCATAAGATTTGGGCTATCACTGGGACTGAGGGACTTGCTTTTTCAGACTTTTGCAGTATTTGAATCCCTGTATCTTTACATGTCAAGGCACGATAACCAGACATTTTCTGAGGTAGTTTGAAGGAAAGATAAATAAATAAATAAATAAGGCACACACTCAGATTGACTACAAATCGTGTACTGGCATAAGACTTTCTACCTCTTGATCAGGAAAAATGTAGACTATCAGACAGTATCACACAAAGTTGCAGTTCCCCTTCTGTTGGCTAAGCCTGGAAAAGATACGTAAGGAAGTTCTGTTTCTCTTGAAAAGGACTGGTTCTTGGGGGAGAAAGCATCTGACAGCCCAGTTATGTATGGTTTACATACAGCGACCTGTGAAGTGTTTTGTTTTATTTTAATTTTTGAGACAGGGTCTCTGTAAGTCAGGGTGTAGCCTTGAATATGCTGTGTAGCCTAAGCTGGCCTTAAACTTTTATAGTTTTCTTTTTTTTTTTTCCCCCTCTTTTTATCGGTACCAGGGATCGAATTCATGACCTGCCTGCTTGCAAGGGAGGTGCTTATGCCGCTGAGCTAAATCCCCAGCTGGCCTTAAACTTTGATCCTCCTGCCTTAGCCTTACAAGCATGTTTCGATCATGGCTGCATGCCACCAAATGTGGTTCTATTGAAGCTTTTCTATAGGTAAGAGATTTCTACTGGTAAGAGATTTTGGTGACTGGAAGCAGTAAAGTAGAGATGTTCTGTTTGTATACTAGTGATGAAAGCCTCTGAAGAATAGATCTAATCTTTCATTTGTTTGTTTTGGTACTGGGGATTTAATCAAGGGCTTTTGGAGTTGGGGATTTAGTTCAGTGGTGTGGCCCCTCCCTGGCAAGTTTGAGGGGATCCCAGTGTTCCTCCCCACAAAAAACCCAAAACTGCCCAGGCAAGGTGGTATACTCCTGTAATCCCAGTACTTGGGAGGCTGAGGCAGGTGGATTGTTACAAGTTTGAGACTACCCTGGGCTGCAAAGTGAGCCCAAGACCAGCCTGAACCACATAGTGAGATCTTGTCTCAAAAAGACAAAAAAACGAAAGAACAAAAAAACCAAGGGCCTTTGAACTGAAGCATGATTCCTTTTATTTTTTTTTTAATTTTTTTTTGTCTTTTTTCTTTTTTATCGATACCGAGGATCAAACTCATGACTGCCTGCTTGCAAGGCAGGTGCTTATGCCACTGAGCTAAATCCCCAGCCCATTTTTGTTTTTTTGAGACAGAGTCTTGCTGGGTAGTTCAGGTTGGGCTTGAACTCACTGTGTAGCCCAGGTGGCCTCCAGTTTGCAGTGATCCTCCTGCCTCAGCTTCCCAAGTGCTGGGAAAAGCATGTGCTTTCATGTCGAACTAGATCTAATCTTTCTAACCCAGCAGGTTACCCCTTTTGATGTTGCATCTTTCACCTTCTTGTTTGTGGATTTATGAAGTATTTCTACACAGCTTGAGTTGATAAGTAGGAGAGGAGGGCCCATGGTCATTAATATGAGATGATTAAATGATGACTAAGTAATGTTTAGTGTATCCCTCAGAATTCCCTAGAGTCTTTGACATCAACTTACATTGCTATGGGCTGGCAACATGCTTTGAAGGATTTGGGTTATCATAGTACCAAAGCAAAAGATGAATAACAATATAATATATTAATTTGAGGTATGAAATATTCAGGTCCTAGATCTGAGTCATAATAATTGCAGAAACATCTTTGGCAATGTGTGAACTTATACTGACCAGTATGCTAGTAAGGAAATTAAGGAACACAATGTTAATTCCATATTCTTGAGGTATTCTCTTGCTTTTCTCACATAGTATACATTTTCTACATAATTTGGGCAACTATTACTTGAATCTGACAGTCATAGTTTATTCTTCTAATCAAAGCTTTCCTGATCTTCTCTTTAATTAATTAATTAATTAATTTGGTTTTGTCTTTTTGAGACAGAGTCTTGCTCTGCAGTTCAGGCTGGCTTTGAACTCACTTTGTGCCCAGACTGATCTTGAACTCCCAACAGTTCTTCGTCAACCTCTGGAGTGCTAGGATTACAGGCTTCCATACCTGGCTATTTTAGTTTTTTATTTTATTTTTTTTAGCCAGTCAAATCTAGCAGTGGGGGGGTGGTATACCAACTTTAGTGACACCAATGTTAATAAGTTCTAATAACCCACTGCCATCGGACCAGCCACTATTTTAGTTTTTTGAGACAAGATCTCAAGGTATAGTCCAGGCTAGCCTTGAGCTCACTTGCATTAGCTTTCCAATCTCTCATTTTAAGGAGAAGTAGAATTTGTAGTCTTACAAAATACAGACTGGATTGTAGGAATTTATATTAGACACCAGGATTAATAAATTCTTGCGTGAGTCCTAGTATTACAAATGTTTTATTTTTTTATTTTTCTATTTTTTGAGACAGGGTCTCACTGTGTAGCCAAGACTGGCTTCTAGCTCTTCTTATCAATCCTCCTGCTTCAGCCTCCTGAGGGCTGGGCCTCCAGACATGTGCCACCATGCCCAACTCCAGTATTACAAATGTTAACTGCAGAACTTGTGCATCTTTTACCTACAAGATATTTGTAAAGTTAAGCTTTTTTTTCTTTTCCTTTTTTTTTTTGGTGGTGGTGTTGATTTTGAAACCAATACCAAAGCACTGAGTACATTCCCAGCTGTTCTTATTTTTTATTTTGAGGCAGGGTTTTTCTGAGTTTCAAGTCTGGCTCAAACTTGTGATCCTCCTGCTTCAGCTCCCAAAGTGGTAGAATTACAGGCATGTACCATTATGCTCATTTTTTTTTTTTTTTTTTGGAGACAGGATCTTTCTTTGCAGTTCAGGCTGGTCTTGAACTCACTATGTAGCCCCTTCTGGCCTTGAACTCACAGCATTCCTCCTGCTTCCACCTCCCACGTGTTGGAATTACAGGTGTGACTTGGCATTCTTGGCAGAACTTAGCTTTTTGAGAGTATTTAAATTCATAATTCATAATTTAAATTCATAATCTCATGACAGAGAGCCTCGAAGTTGTGGTTCAGATTTTTTTTGTCTATTTTTTTTTTGTCGGTACTGGAGATTGAACTCACGACTGCCTGCTTGCAAGGCAGGTGCTTATGCCGCTGAGCTAAATCCCCAGCCCCTTGTGGATCAGATCTTGGCTTATTCGTATATTTACTATGTGACTTTGGATAAAGATGGATGGATTTATTTATTCATTTATTAGTTTATACTGGGAGGTGAACTTGTGGTCTGATGCATGCTAGGCAAGCACTCTACAACTGAGCTACCTAGGGAGGACAGGAGTCACCTCAGGCTTGGGATTCTCCTCCCTCAGCCTTCCAAATAGCTAGGATTTTAGGCATTCACCACTGCACCCTGCTGGTTTCTAATTTTTGAATTCCCATTTCTTTCAGAGGAAAAGTCTTTAGAGTAGCCTGAAGATGTTCTGTAATCTGCCGCTTACATCTCCCCTTTACTCACTGTCATCTTTTGTCTTGCTTCCAACATTTTAGCACAGTGACTTGTTCATTAAGTACCTCAGTCACACTCTTTATCTTAGTTCTTTTGCACCAACCTTTTCTGCTGGTAGGAAAATAGTTTTCCCCATCAAGATAATGAATGTGGCATATTGCTGTACCTCTTTGAAGTTTTTGCTTAAATTGTCACCGTTTGATTGAGGGCCTATTCTATCCCTGTGTAGTAAAGTTGTACCTTCAGTCTCTCCATCTCTCACTACTAATCCTTCCCTGCCTGAATTTTTTATAGCACTTAACTCTGTAACATGTTTGTTTACATTTATTTATTAATTACATTTATTTATTTATTATTGGTATTTTGAGACGGAGTGATCTTGGACTCACTTCATGGGCCAGGTTGGTCTGGAGCTCACAGTATCCTCCTGAGTGCTGAGTTTAAGGAATGTGCCACCACACCCAGTTTATTTATTTTTTATGTGTGTGTGTGGTACTGGGGATAGAACTCACAACCTTGCACTTGCCAGGCAGGCGCTTATGCCGCTGAGCCAAATCCCCAGCCCTATTTGTTACACTTATGGCTTACTGACCTCTTTCCTATAATATGAGGTCTTTTTTTCTTTTTTCCTTTTTTTTTAAATCGGTACCAGGAATCAATCTCATGACTGCCTGCTTGTAAGGCAGATGCTTATCCCGCTGAGCTAAATCCCCAGCCCCAGTTTTTGCCTTTTTGAGATGAGGGTCTCACTATGTAGTTCAGCTGGCCTTGAGCTCACTTTGTAGCCCAGACTGGTCTCCATCTTGCAAGGATTCTCCTGCCTCAGCTTTCCAAGTGCTGGTTTACAGGCATGCATCACCATACTCAGCTTGATATAAGATCTTTGAAGGGATAGATTTGTGTCCATGATATTTATTTTGGTATTTGTTTCATGCCTAATACAATGCCTGGAGTGTAGTAACATTTGTTGGTTGTGTAGAAATAATCTGTTTTCCTAATCTCATTTTTGTTTGCAAAAAAATATGAAGTTTGATAAGCACAATGTAGAGTTTTCAATATTGCCGATTGAGCCCAGGGTTTTGTTCATCCCAGACAACTTCTCTGCCACTGGAGCTACATCCTAAGCCCATAAGATGTTTGGGGAACTTTAAAGCATTATACAAATAATGGTAATAAAATGATTGTTTTCCCATTGAAATGATAAATAATTGTTGAAAAAAATCTTCATATATTTGATATGTGGCCTCAAAATATATGTGGCCACTTGTCTGTAGTATATGGCTGTATGGATCTCTGTATCTGGTAGTCCACACTCAGCATTCATTTTTTTTTTTTTACCTTTCATAATTCATTGAGTAGTCTAAGCCAGAAATGTGAACATCACTTTGCTTTGCTTTGTGAATAATTCTGCATGTATATTTGTTTTCTTTGTATTTCTATTGTTAATTTCCTAACTCAGGCCTACAATAACTTTTTGTGGGAGGGATACTGGGATTGAATTCAGGACCTTGCACTTGCCAGTCAGGTACTTGTGCCACTGAGCTATATCCTTGGCCTGGCCTGCAGTAACTGTTATTTGGAATATTGCCTTGATCTCCGCAGTTTTGTCCCCCTCTCTAGACATATTATCTTCAAAATGTTCTTTCAGGTAGCTGTTTGACTATTCATTCCCCCCTCCTTTATTCTTTTTTTTTTTTTTAAATCGGTACCAGGGATTGAACTCACAATTGTCTGCTTGCAAGGCAGGCGCTTATGCCGCTGAGCTAAAGCCCCAGCCCCTTTTCCCCTTCTTAATAGTAATAGTTTCCAGTCATTAAAAGTAAAATTTCAACTTGCATAGTATTGAAGACCCTTGATTTTGGCCTTTCTTTCTCTAGCCTTACTTCTCTACTTCACATTCAGCTAACATGTGAATAGATACCTTCTTTTAATTCCCAGATCAACTTCCAAAGCTCACTTTAAATACTTCCTCCCATGGAAAGCCTTCTTTTACTTTACCTCAACAGATTTAATATATTTCCTTTTTTTTCTTTCTTTCTTTTTCCTTTTTTGATATTACTATATAGATATTGTTTATCTCCTCTTCAGTAGACTGTGAGTATCCTGAAAGCAAAAGATGAAATGTATTTTTTTTTACCAGTGTATCTCCTATGTCTAGTGTGGTGCTTGTCATCTAAAAGATACTCAGAAATATTTGTTGAATAAATGAACCTTTTTTTTCCCCCAAATCCATTTTATTTCAATGAGAAAAAGAGATAAATGGACTCTTCCTTGAGAGAATTCTATATAGAACTCTCTCAACCCTTTAGATGTCTCTTTTGTGGTGTTGTGGAAGCAGAAGGACAAAGTTGGAGTCTTTGTTTTGTTTTGGATGAGGTCTTGATGTGTAGTTTAAGACTGGCCTTGAACTCACTATGTAGCCCAGGCCAACCTGGAAATCCCTGAAGATTTTCCTGCCTCAGCCTTTCTAATGCTGGTGTTACAGTTGTGCGCCACCATGCCCAACTCACAGCAGTTCTTTTGTTCAGCCATCCAACTGTTAAGATTATGAGTGTGTGCCACTGCAGTTGGCACCAGTAACATTTTAAAAATGTTAATATTTATTTTTGTGGAACTGGTAATTGAACTGAGGGGTTTTGCTATAAGGTGCATCCTGTGCCATTTATTTATTTGTTTGGTCTTTTTATACAGGATCTCACTATGCAGATCAGGCTCGTCTTCAGCTTACTTTGTAGCCCCGGCTGGCCTCAACTCACACCAGCCCTCCTTCCTCAGCCTCCTGAGTGCTAGGATCACAAGTGTGCCACCATGCCTTGCTATTTTTTGGAGGTTTTTTTGGGCGGGGGATAGCGGGAATTGAACTCATGACCTCACACTTACTAGGCAAGTACTTGAGCTGCTGAGCTAAATCCCCGGCCTTATTTTTTGGTTTTTTGAGACAGGGGACTCTGTAATTCAGGCTGGCTTTGAGCCCACTATATACCTGAGGTTGGCCATATATTTATGTTAGGCTTACTACTTCAGCCTCCCAGAGTGCTGGAATTATGACACCTAGCTGTCATGTTGGTCCTGCAAAAGAAATTTTAAGAAATTTGTTGTTTTTTGCTCTCTCCCCCTTGTCTTTCTCCTCCTTTTTTTTTTTTTTTTTTTTTTTTTGAGGCAAGGTCTCTCTCTCTCTCTCTCTCTCTCTCTCTCTCTCTCTCTCTTTTGGTGCCAGTGATTGAACTCAACACCTCTTGCTTGCCAGGCAGCTAATGCTATGCCACTGAGCTAAATCCCTGGCCCCTGTTCTCTTTTAAAGCATAAACATCTGACTGATACTCACCCTGAGTTCCAAACTTTCATCTAATAGGATGTAACTTTCATCTATCAGTAAAAAACATTGAAAAGACTTGCCCAATAAGATAGTATTTTTTTTTAGGGAGGAGTACTTTTTCAGTCAGTGTAATGTTCATGTGGCTAGGTTGATGTGTTGCTATCTAAGGAATCCAAACAGTTGTGTGTTTAGCTACTGCTATGAACAGGTTACACAAAAGGATGTAGGAGTATTGGGCTACAGTGATACCTTGGTACTTATTAGTTCCGGAGGCACAATGATTACCAAAATGGCAAATACCAAACATTATTTTGACTGGGAAGGTAATGTGCTATGAAGCAGTCAACACCAAAAAGTTCCAGCTTGCAGCTCTAGTACTAAATAGAGCATGGGTGCAGAATTTTCCTAGGTACCAAATCCAACAAGGTGTTTTTTTTTTTTTTTTTTTTTTGCCTTTTTGAGACAGGATCTCACTGTGCAGTCCAGGCTGGCCTTGAGCTCACTTTGTATCCTAGGCTGGTCTCGAACTCGCAGTGATCCTCCTGCCTCAGCCTCCTGAGTGCTGGGATTACAGGCATGAGCCACCACACCCAGCTCTTTAATCCAACAAGTTTTAAGGATGCTGACTACCAAGATATGACTGTTAGGTTCTGGGGTGTTTGGTGTGAATAGCCAGTACTCTTCCCAGGAACTAGAATTTAAACTATAGTATTTATAAGTAAATGTGTTACAGCTAGGCATAGTAGCATAGCACTTGGGAGGCGAAGGCAGAAGGAGCACCACAAGTGTGAGTCCACCTGGGATTGTATAGTGAGTTTAAGGGCCAGTCTGACATACATAGTGAGACCCTGTTTCAAAAAAACAAAAGAGAAAGCCAGACATGATGGCACATGTCTGTAATACTGGCACTGAGGTTGAGCAGGAGAATCACAGTGAATTCAAGGCCAGACAGGGCTATATAGTGAGTTTCCAGGCCAGCTTAAACAACATAGTGAGACCGTCTTGAACAACAACAGCAGCAGCAGCAAACAAACAAAACAACCTCTCGAAAGAGACAGAACCTCACTGTGTAGTTCAGAATGATTTTAAACTCACTGTGGAGCCCAGACTTGCCTTGAACTCAAGGTGATCCTCTTGGCTTAGCCTCCCAGTGTGTTGGAAATACAGATATGTGTCACCATTCCTGGATAAAATTTGAGAGTTAGACCTAATACCTGTATCTATGGTAAACCTGTGTCCAAAAAAAAAAAAAAAAAAAAAGGAAATTTTAAAATGTCTGTAGTTATGTGTGAGTTTTGTGCTGTGTCCTAAACTTTGGTGAGGACACAAGAATGAGTGAGGAATTCCATTGTTAGGGAAAGTATTGTAGTAGGAAAGTAAAATTTCTAGCATTATTCATTCTATGGCTTTATGAATTAAGTGAATTTGTGTTTAGAAACTGGTATTTTACTGTTTTATTTTATTTTTGATTTTTTAGTTAAGTTTATTGGTACGATTTAGATTCACATGATCACATTCATCATAGGATTTGTACTTATACGTGATACATCTTTTTTTTTCTAAAGAAAGACAAAACGGAAAACGGGTAGAAATAATACATACTTTCAAAGAAAAAAACTAATAAATCACTTGTTGATGTTTACATATTGTCCTCTTACAAATAATTGCTCAAGATACAAAAGTGGAACATAAATGGGAATTCAAACAGAGAGACTGCAAATAGTTCTGTTCAACTATCTAATAAAAACTTAGTAATATGGTTATCAATCCTATACACTTAAACATGTACGCATTTATCCATATCTTCATTTATGAGATTAAATAAACTAAAGCAGACTAAAATCGCTTTGAACAAAGATTAATAGTATTGCTGGATTTCACATCATGATACTCCAGAATCAGCACTAGGTACTGTAGTGCCTTTTTTTTTCCTTCAAAGCATTTGTTCATTTCATCATGTGTCATAAGATCAGTTCTCATAAACTGTTCATAGGTTTTATGCAAGCATGAATCTTAACATGTATTTCTATCCTTTCAATATTAGAGGGAGAAACAAAACAAAGCAGGACAGAACACAACATATTCCTGTAGACACCTAAAACTAAAAAGACATATAAAACTGCTGTACAAGGAGTTCTACCATGGTTACTGTGTTATTAGAATTGGCTGTATCATCAGATTATAATTGAATATATCAGTACATAACAGTATTAATAGAAATACAACTTTGTAGATAGTGTAGAACTACAAAAACAGGTAGTAATCAAATCAGAATGGGTATCATAGTGAATCATTGTCATTTTCAGTATAGTTGTGTATACTGTCTTGACTTGATACTGTCAGCCTAACAGTTTTGAATAAAATGTCGATAACAAGCAGCAATCAAACAAATTAAATTTAACTAAGATCAGTTATGATACAACAGTATAAGTTATACAGGGATCTGGATTAAGTTAATAGGAAATTTAAGATGATTACTGTGCTATATCCTGATAACTTTGGGATAGCTGTCTGTGCCCACAGATCTAGTGCTTGTATATAAACTGGGATAGAATAAGTTCTATCTAAGCAGAGTGGTGTGAGTAATAATGGGTTTTAGTTCCTGATACACTATTAGTAATGTCTTCTGCTGTCTTTTTTAAGACTATTCCTCCCCCCACCCCAAGCATGTACTGAGTATTTTTGGGTCTCCCTAACACCCTCGGTTTTATACTGGGGGGGCAACCTGCTATTTACCTAAGTGTTTCCGAACTTTCTCACTCCTGGACTTGATCTCTAGTTGTATTTCTTTACTTATTAAAGCCTGTCTTTCCAACCTACCCATAAATATTGGTCCAGTTGCCCCTATTACTCTCTGGTTCCCTATCACACAGAGTTTTGTTTTCTTATATTTGATTTTGGTCCATATACCCTTCTTCAGGTTAATTTTATTTCCTGTAAAGAGCATCTCAGTGGATCCTACCACTTGATCCACACCCCCCAAAAAAGAAAGAAAAGAAAAAAAAAGTATGATTTCAGTGTCCATCCATTTACCTAGAAATGTCTGAAGCTTATGTTTCTCTATGGCTGAGTAGTACTCCACTGTATAAAAAATCTTTTTTATCCATTCATTGGTTGATGGGCATTGGGTTGTTTCCAAGATTTAGCTATTACAAACTGTACTGCTGTAAACATGGGTACACATATATGCCTGTGGTGTGATGTTTTTAATTCTCTCAAGAAAGGAAATAGCTGGATCATATGGTGCCTCTGAGGTAGGGGTTTTAGCTTAGTGGCCTGCTTGGCAAGCTTGAGGTTGTGAGTTTGATCCCCAGTACCAAATAGTCCTAGGTTTTTGAGAAACCTCCACACTGATTTCCATAGTGGTTGTACCAGTCTACACTCTTACCAACAATGGAGAAGTGTTCCTTTTTCCCCACAGCTCCTCCAGCATTTGTTACTGGTTGATTTCTTAATAATTAGTGTTTTTTCTAGGGTGAGATGGAATCTCGGTGTTGTTTTAATTTGCAGCTCTCAAATGATCAGTGATATTGAAATTCTTTAATATATTTGTTTTTTATACTTCTTATGAGAAATGTGTATTCATCTTAGATGCCCATTTCCGGATTGGATCCTTAAATTTGGGGATCTGATTTGTTCCAATTCTTTATATGTTCTAAATAATAGTCCTTTGAGGAATACCTACTAAAATTTCCTACACTGGGTTGTCTCTGCATGCTGTTGATGATTTCCTTTGCTTTGCAAAATTTTTTAGTAAGATGGAATGCCAGTTTTGATTCTTTATAATATGGAAACTAGTATGTAAAAATGTTAATTTTTGCTCATGTTCTGTTTAGCACATTAGTTTTTAAATTTTTCTTTCCTGGTGTGCTAAGGATTGTGTCCTAGGCACCTTGCACTCATGAAATGCTCTACAGTACCACTGAGAGACGTTCCCCAGGTGCCTCTCCTTTTTTTGGCTATACAAGGACTTGAACCCAGGGCCTTCATTCACCCTGAGCTATATCTCCAGCCCTTCGTAAAAATATTTTTTCCCAGCATTTGGGAGGCTGAGGCAGGAAGATCATTGCAAGTTTGAGCCTGGGCTACAAAGTGAGCTCAAGGCCAGCCTGAACTGCATAGCCAAAAACAAAAAAAAGCTTTTTTTAAAAAATAAGGTATTGGGGCTGGAGGTTTAGCTCAGCGGCCTAAGTGCCTGCCTTGCAAGCAGGCAGTCGTGAGTTCGATCCCCGGTACCGATAAAAAGGAAAAAGACCAAAAAAAAGGTATACTTAAATTGATAAATTCCCTGAGCTGGACTTAAACTATCTAGCCTCCTGCCTCAGCCTCTCAGAATGTTAGGAATGTTATGTGCTACCATGCCTAATTTAGGTTTTTATTGGTTGTCCTAAAAAGTTTTGTGTGTTATGTCTTTTTTATTCTTAAAGAATCTAGCATTTTCATTGTTGTACATAAAATAGGTTAGTATTGGTATTATTCTTAATGGGTGATTTTTTTATTTAATTCATTCTTTATTTTGGTAGTACTGGGGATTGAACTCAGGGGATGCCAAGCTATGACTCCAGGCCCTTTTATTGTTTTAATGTCAACACAAGGTTGTGCTAAATTTCTAGGCCTTGCATTTGTGATACTCTTACCTCAACCTCTAGGATACCTGGAATTAGAAGCGTTTATCATCATGACTGCTATTCATTTAATTTTTCTTTTCTTTTTTTGGGGGGATTACCATGGGGATTGAGCCCATGGTATTCATGTTGGGCTATATCTCTAGCCTTTCATTTTGGGACTGGATCTCACTAGGTCACTAAGTTGCTCACAGTACAGTTGAAATTGCTATTTCCTGCTTCAGCCAGAGTAGTTCACTAGCACACATATACTACCACACCCCGCTTACCCAATTTCTTGGGAGTTGTTTGGTAATTAAACTAAAATCCTCCCCAGTCTCTGTCTCTCATAGTTCTGGGAATTGAACTCAAGGCCTTCTCTCAAGGCCTTCACTCTACGCAACATCCCTAGTTCTTTCATTTTGAAAGTATGTATTCCTGAATTGCTAAATTGCCCAGGCTGAGCTCTAATTTGAGATCCTCCTGCCTTGGTCTGGGATTGCAGGTGTGCATCACCTCAGCCAGCTCACAGAACATTTGTTACATCTCATCTATGAAAAGTGTGTGTTTGTGTGTGTGTCGTAGAGAATATGAAGATAAATCTTCATATACTCTGAGGATATAATTAGTAGAAAAGACATTAAAATAATTACTATAGTATGGAGTGTATTTATAGAAACAAGGACCTATTTACTTATTTATTTACTTTTTGGTTGTTTGAGGCATAATCTCACTTTGTAGCTGAGGCTGACCTTGAATTTATGGTGATATTACTGCCTGTAGCAGTTTCAGGAGGAAGAAGTAGGTTTCTGATGGATTGTTCATATTAAAGTTTTTGTGAATTCCATTAGTAGAGGCAAGCTGCTAGGTCTGCAGGGTCATATTGTTTTCAAGGGAGGGGGATATTAAGGAAATTTCTTACAAGACTTAAGTTTCATCCCTGACTAGTTTTTTATATTTTACTCTTAACTGGTCTCTTTCTTTCTTTTTGGTACCAGGAATCAAACTCAGGACCTTGTGCTTGCCAGACAGGTACTTAGCTATCACCCTGGCCCCTGGTTTCATTTCATTCTGTTTTTCCTTTTTTTTTTGAGATAAGGTCTCACTATGTAGTTTAGGCTGGTGGGCCTTCAATTCATTATATAGCCCAGGCTGATCTTGAATTACAGTGATTTTCCTGCCTCAGCCTCCTGAGTGCTAGGATTACAGGTATGAGCCACCATACCTGGCTCTTCTCATTTTTTTGTTTTTAGGATAAAGATAATTTGTTTTATTCAGTAGATTGTTGGTTTGCTTCTAAAGAGCAAAGCTTTTGATAGATTTCTTAAATTTGAGTTTCTAAAATACTTCCTTTCATTGATTGATCAAAAATTCACCAACTAAAAAATATTAACTCTTGGGGCCGAGGATTTAGCTCAGCGGTGTAAGTGCCTGCCTGGCAAGTGTAAGGTTGTGAGTTTGATCCCCAGTACCCCCGCCCCAAATATATATATTAACTTCAGTGATGTTCTTTGTCTTCTTGCTGCTTGCTTCCAGTATTAGGAAATGAAGAGAAGAGGCTGAAAGCTTCAATTGTCTTATTGAATGGTTTGTTGTGTTAGTCTGAGTGAAGGCATGTGAAGTGGGTTTTAATTCTAAAATGTTGAAGCTTAAAGAGTCTGGTATTTGGACTAAAATTTATTCTCAAGATTTTGCTTTGTTTCTTTCAGTGTAACATTTTTAGCTGGGTCTGGTGGCACATGCCATGACTATAGTCCCAGCAGTTTGGGAGTCTGAGGCAGGAGCATTGCAAGTTCTAGCCCAATTTGGGCAATTTATCATCTCAAGATAAAAAATAATAAAAGTCTGGGTATGTAACTCAGTTCGTAAGTCCTAGGTTCAGTCTTTAGTATTAGGGAGGAAAAGTTAAACCTTGATGAAGAAGAATGGATTTCTTTTTTCGTTTGTTTAAATAAATGGCAACCACGCCCCCCCTTGGATAAAATCAGGGCTATTGCGCCCCCCCCCCCCAAGTTGGGAATTGAACCTAGGACCTCAGATGCTAGGGAAGCACTGTACCACTATGTTCCCCTACCCCCATGGCCTTAAATTTGGTGTTTTGCCTTTTCTGGGGTGACTCTTGAGAGTTCAGTTGGAAAAAGATACACTGTAATTATCAGTACTGTACAGAGAAAGTGCTAACTAATATCCATCAGAGTAAACTATAGAAAAAAGAATTTTGGCTCATTGGCTCATTTAATATTATATGTCTTGCATTTACGTCTGTAGCCCAGCGTGGTGGCTCATGCCTGTAATCCCAGCACTTGGGAGTCTGAGGCAAGAGGATTGTTGAGAGTTGGAAACTAGCCTGGGCTATAAAGTGAGCTCAAGGCCAGCCTGAAACTGCATAGAGAGACCCTGTCTTGAAAAAAAAAAAAAAAAAAAAAAGCCGGTATATAACATGTAACTAATTTGTAGAGTGAGCAGAAAATAGAAAATGAACTGTCTCATTTATGGTTTGCATTCTTTCTGCCATTTAAGATGAGTGATCTGCAGCAGTTGTATCTATCAAATAGGTTAAATATCAGAGGTGACACTGAAAGAGTTAAAAAGGGGTATATGTGGTATTTATTTGCAGTACTTTAGATTGAACTAGGTACCTTCACATTGAACTACAATCTGAGTCCTTTTCTTTTCTTTTTTGTTTGTTTATTTGGAACAGGATCTCATTATATAGTTTAGGCTAGCTTTGAATTCACTGTATATCCCAGGCTGGCCTTGAATTTGCAGTAGTCCTCCTGCTCATCCTCCCAAGTGCTGAGATTACAGGTGAGTGCTACCATGCCCAGTTGCCCTTTTTCATTTTTTGAAAGGGCTTGTGAAAATACTAAATTGCCCAGCCTGCACATAAACTTGTAGTCTTCCTCCTGTCTCAGCCTCCTAGGATGCTAGGATTATAGTTATGTGCCATCTGTATCTAGCTGTTTTTTGGATAATTTAATCAAGGGAAAATAGGGGCTGGGGATTTAGCTCAGCGGCATAAATGAAAGCAGGCAGTCGTGAGTTCGATCCCCTGTACCGATAAAAAAGGAAAAAGCCAAAAAAAAAAAAAAAATCAAGGGAAAATAATCAGCTAGGTAACTGACTTTAATGGAAGTTTCAAAATGATTCCTCAGTAGTATTATCTTGTTGAGTAAGTCTAAGTCTAATGCATTTTGTCCCTGTCAGTCACTGCTGCTGTTCATGATTCTACTTTTACCTTGCAGGTTTGACAGAATTACATACCTACCAAAGGACTGGGCATGGTGGTATGCACTCGTAACTCAAGCATTTGGGGGGCTGAGGAAGGAAGATCCTAAGTTTGTGTCCAGCCTGGGGAATTTGGTGACTCAGTGAGGCCTTGTCTCAACAGCCAGTAGAAAGAATTGTATTAAGTGACTGGGAATATAATCGCTCATTGGTAGAGTGGTCGGAGTTTGATCCCCAGCACCAAAACCCAAACCAAAACTGTTATAGTTTTCAAAGTCATAGCTGTAGAATTTTTTTTTTTTGTATCAGAGATTGAACTCATGACCTCATGCTTACTAGGCACATGCTTTAGTCACTGAGCTAAATATGCAGCCCAGAATTTTTTTTTAATTAACTGAAAGTGTTTGTACAATCATTTTCTCTTTTTAAAAAACCCTTCAAAAAGGAATCTTAGCAAAGTTGCCTTGGATATAAAAGAGGCCAGGTGTGATGATGCATGCCTTGTAACTCTAGCCAGTTGCGAGACTGAGGCAGGAAGATCATGAGTTGAAGGCCAGTTTGGGGAACTCAGTGATACCATATCTTAAAATAAAAAGTGTTGGGAAGAATTAATCCCCAGTGGTGCTGATGGTGGTGGGAAAGGCAATCAACAGGGACTGGGAATCTAGCTGAGTGCTAAAACTCAACAGGATGCACACGGTCCTGAGCTTGATCCCCCTCACTTTCCCTCGTAACAAGTTGAAGTGATAAATACAAAAATATCTAGGCCTATGATAATTGTTTTTCACAAGAGATTTAGGAATGTATATGTAGACTAGTATGTGGTTTTTTTTTTTTTTTTTTTGGTACTGGGGCTCGAACTCGCAACTGTGCACTTGCAAGGCAGGTGCTTATGCTGCTGAGCTAAATCTCTGGCCCTTTTGTTTATTTTTTGAGACAAGGTTTTGCAGGCTTGCTTTGAAATTGCTATGTAGCCCAGGCTGGCCTTGAACTCACAGTGATCCTCCTGCCTCAGCTGCCTGAGATTTGAAACTATAGGCATGTGCCGTCACACCCAGCTAGTTTTATTATTATGTAATACTCTGAACTCCCGTGTAGTTAACAGTTCAGTCAATATTGGGAGTTTGTTTCTTGGTCCTGAAAATGTTCCCATCTGGGTTTTCTTTTTCTTTTTCTTTTTCTCTTTCTCCTCCTCCTCCTCTTTTGAGTGAATAAAGAAAGGACTTGAATTCAAACTGTCTTTAATTCAAGGGTAAATGATTATACCGTCGAGAAGTTTTTGGTGGCTTACCTCTCTATGCCTCAGATGCTGTGGTTCTATACCTCATTTCCATCAGTAATTGAGGAAAGGAATTGCATCATTCTTCTGCTTGTCAATTTTTGTTAAACTTTATAATCACTTGAGGTGTAATGTATGTATGGGGGGAAAATAAGAGTATCTTTTTTTTTTTTTTTTTGCGAACTGTGGATTGAACTCAGGACCATGTGCTTGCCAGGTAGGTGCTGGGCTGTATCCCTAGCCCTAGAGTATCTTTACCTAGAAGTCTTTCTCATGCTTCCTCTTAGTAATTACCATTCTCATCTCTAAGAGAAACATTATTCTAACTTTCTCTGGTAGTACTTGTGTTCACTTCCAAGTTTGAGACTGTTGAAGCTAAAATGTTTTGGTGTTGGTTAACACGGTGTTTCTTAGCTGAGAGTATGAATTACGGTTTTCAAGACTGGAATTGTTAAAGCTATTGGCATTTGTTCATAGAGGTCAGAGGTGCTACTAAACATCATAAAGTGACCCACAATAAAAAAAATTATGTGACCCAAAATGTTAATAGTATTGAGATTAAAAAACTCTGCTAGCTGACCTGTCTAAATAGTAGCAGTAATAAGTGATAGTTTAAATTGTTAAAACTCATTCTGCTTTTGAAACTTTGTGGGAAACTTTCATTAAAAAATCTATAATTGAGCTGAGTTATAATTCCAGCAGTGAGGGAGGTTTAAGCAGAAAAATTGAAAGTTCAAGTGTGGCCTGGCAATTTAATGAGACCCTGTCTCAAAATAAGAAGTGAAAAGGACTGGAGAAGTAGCTCAGTGGTTAGAACCCCTGAGTTCAATCCCAGTTCTGCAAACAAAACAGTTTGTGATTGGGCCTCGTGGCACGTGACTGTATATCTTAGTAGTCTTGACAATTGAGGCAGGAGAATTTTGAGCTTGTCTAGGCAATTTTAGTGAGACTTTGTCTTTAAAAAAGACAGGATATTGTTCAGTGTAACAACCATGAGTTCAACCTTGTACTGCAAAGAAAAATAAACACAGAACATTCCCTATTCGTGCTGGTTGTGCTGGCACATACCGTACATGCCTATAGTTCAGCTACTGTAGAAGCTGAGGCAGGAGGATCGCTTGGGGTCAGGAGTTTGGGGCCAGTCTAGGCAACATAGACCACAGCGAGTCCCTGGGGTTTTGTTCTTGTTGTCTTTTTTTTAAACCTATCTGCAAGGAACTTTTAGGGTGGTAAATTACTTTATTTTTTTTAGGGCACTGTAGTTGGGATTGAACCCACGTCCTTTTTGCTGAGCTATGTTGCCACTATTCCTCCTTCTCTTCTTCATTTGAGATAGAAGTTGCTAAATTGCCCAGGTTGGTTTTGAAGTTGAGATCCTCTTGTCTCACTGTCGCAGTGTTTTGGGATTACAGGTGTGTCTCATCGTGTCTGGTTAACAGTAAGCTTTTTTTTTTTTTTTTTTGGTCTGAGACTGTCTTTCTGTGCAGACTGGTCTTAAGCTCACTTTGTAGCCTAGGCTGGTCTCAACGATCCTCCTATCTCAGCCTCCTGGGTACTGGGATTATAGGCATGAGCCACCATGACCAGCTAACAGTAAGCTTTTTAAAGTTAATAATCACTACCTGATAAAAGACATATTTGGTGGGTGTTGGTGGTGCATGCCTGTAATCCTAGCACATACACAGGAGGATCTCCATGAGTTTGAGGCCAGTCTGGGCTCCATAGTGAGTTCAAGACCAGCTTGAACTGCATAGCAAGACCCAGTTTCAAAAAAAAAAAAAAAAAAAAAAGACAATTCTGTCTAATATACCAAATCCAAGTCAAAATTTTCACTGATCTTTGTTATAACAAAAGTTATAACTAAATTAAAGATAACATCTTATTCCTATAGGTTCTCTGTGCTTTGGCCAGTAAGTAAATCTCAGTTAATAGTCTGTCAGATGCTTCCTCCCGATGAAGCATTCCTCTAGACCAGGCAGTTTTTTTCTATTGGAGTTTGTTTAGATACAACGTCAGAACACATGATCCACTTCCATATAAGTATGTTCTTTTCAGTAAAGAAGGTTGAATTTTGATTATCACATTCTTAGTTATGTTATGGCCAAATGGGAAAGATAAATGTCCAAAATTCTTCATTAGAACAAATAGAATTAAATTTAACAGTTTGCAGGTTAATAGGTGTGAACAGATATATATTAATGTAACTAAACTTTACATTCTTAATACTTCTAGGTAGTAAAACCTAGGATTACTACCTTCTAGGAAATACCTTTGATTCCAAAAGACTTCTTTACTAAGCAGTATATTTTTCATCAGCTACATTATTGTCTTAGTTACTTTTTTTGTTGGTGTGACAAAGTACCCAACACCCTATGTTTAAGGAGAAAAGGTTTATAGAGGCTTTAGTCCATAATTGGTTGACTTCAAGAAAGGGTGGCTTGGGGGCTGGAGATTTAGCTCAGCGGCATAAGCGCCTGCCTTGCAAGCAGGCAGTCGTGAGTTTGATCCCCGGTACCAATACAAAGGAAAAAGAAAAAAAAAAAAAAAAAAAAAAGGGTGGCTTAACAGAGGGGCAGCAGTTTCTAGTGATAGCAAAATCAACAAAGGGAGGCAATCTTCTTTCTCTCTCTCTCTCTTTCTGCTTTGTTGTTGTTTTTTGTTTTTTTATTTTTATTTTTATTTTTTTGTCTTTTGAGACAGGATCTCCCTATGCAATTCAGGCTGGTCTTGAGCTTACTTTGTAACTCAGGCTGGTCCTGCAACAATCCTCCTGCCTCAGCTTCTTGAGTAATTCTAGTACCCTTAATCCTAGTCTTGTACCATGAAACAGTCACACACACTAGATTCAGCCACCTCTGCAAAAGCCTCATTTATGATTGGGTAAGACTTTGAGGAAACATCTAAACACAAGCCATAACATTCCACCCCTGGTACCCAAAGACTCATGTATATCCCTTTATGAAAAAGGCATTTAGTCCATCTTACAAGAGTTGCTAAAGTCCCAGTAGTTTCAGCATTGCTGAAAAGTTCCAAGTCCAAAGTCTCCTCTGAGATTTATGGTAAATTCTTAGCTTCAAGCCCTTGTACAAATGAAAAGAAAGTTAAACACTTTGAACATTCAATGGCACAAGGTAGACATTTCCATTCCAAAAGTTGTAAATAGGAGACTACAGAGGAGTAGAACCAAAGGAAGTCCAAAATCCATCAGGGCAAACATTAAATCTCACTAGTTCACTTCCAGCTTTCCTGGTAGTTTTCCAGGTATGTGGTCACAGCCATGTACTTGGCTTCTCCACTTGCCACTGTACTTTTGGTTTCAGACTCACAGTTTCATACACTGACCTTTGAGGGGTGCACTCTGAAATTTGAGGGGAAGCCTTCCTGACCCTACAACTCTTAGATTCTGCATGTATCTAAAACCAGCACCACATGGATGATTCCAAGGTCCGCCACCAGCTGGAGCAGTAGCTAGGCTTCCTTTTCTCTTGACTGTTGGGGTTGACTGCCTATGAACCAAATCCTGAACAATTTCCCTTGGCTGCCATTATTCTAGAACATGGTGCTCTGGGACTTTCTTCTTAAAGCAAAGTCTTCATTTTTGTAATTTTGAGGCTGCAGAGAGTAAAGTGCTGCTGCTGCTTGTAATGACCTCAGGCCTTTTTTTTTTTTTTTTAATTCTCTCTGCAGCAGTCAAGATCTGCTCTACTCTGTTTTTGCAACCCACAACTTTATTGGAGCTTCCTTTCTGGCCAGTCTTGCATTTTAAATCATCTTGATTTTCAACATAAATCTGGCTAACACCCCCTACCAGCAGCCATCCTACAGCCTCAACATTAGACTGCCTTGAGATTTATTCTGTAAGATTAATTAGTCAAAAACAGAAAAAAGATTGATTAGTCTACCACTTTTTTTTAAAATTTTATTTTGAAGGTAGGAAAAATACAGCAGAACAAGACAGAACAAAGTCAATCAAGACAGTGCAGTGAAATTGGTACAGAACTTCACAGCAGGATACTGGGATAACAGTAGTAGGTACCATAGTATGTCTTGTTATCTTCACCATAGTTGTCCAATCAATTAGGTATAGCAAAATCAAACCTAAAACAGAACTTTATAAAACCAATTGAATGAGAATATTGAATAGAGCAAAACTGTTAAAACAAAACAAAACAGTGAATACAACATTTGCTTCAAAATAGAAGATAGAAGGAAATCTCCCATATTTGCTATATTGCATATGGTCATCTTCCCAAGAGATGCTCAGACCTCTGTCCCCAGTTGCTCAGGGCTGGGGTGGATGGGGAGAGTTGGGATGTTTGATTCTCAGCATGGGCTGGTAGGCTCACGGGAGACAGTGACTGGTTCTCTTCCTGGCTTGCACCAGGGGCACTTACCAAGAGGGCAGGTGAATTGCTTTCTTGTGCAGCCACCTAAGTTCCACCATGGCCCTAGTCTACCACTTTTAGTCTCAGTCTCAGGCAAAATCTCTGGACACAAGCAAAATGCAGATAAACTTTCTGCCAAACCATAACACACATTGTCTGTAGTCCAGCAGCCAGTAGAGTCCCTTCTTCCAGCACAAATCCCCTGAACCTAGTCTTTACAGGCAGAATTTCTAATCAGCTTTTGGTTTTCTGAGCTCTGACGAGAATCTCCCATCAAATACAGGGTAAAGTTTTCCAGCTGTACTTTTTCAGTTGGTATCTCCAGACCCTTCCAAACTCTTCCTAAAGTCAATCATAAAGGCTTCTGAACCATTTGGTCAGGTGCAGTTCCAACAACAACCCCACTCCTGATATACCAAATTCTGTCTTAAGTTATTTTTCTCTTGTTCTGACAGAATATCTGATGTCTGAAGTTATGGGAGGGAGGGGTTTATTCAAGTAAGCTCAAAGTTTGTAGAGATTTCAGTCCATAATTGGTTAGCACCAAGGTAGAGTGGCTGGGCACAGAAGAACAGTTCATGATGCTCGAAATGTAGCAGAACAACAATGTGAAGACAAGCCTCTTTCTGTCCCTATATTGTATTAAGTCCACTGGGATTAGGGTAGTGCCAGTCCAATCAGTGAAATGATTTGGTAATCACACACCCTTAATCCTAGCACTATGCACTACCATTGCATCATGAATCAATCACACATTGTAGACAGCTACTTCTGAACAATCCCCTCCTGTGACTGGATGAGGTCTGGGGGACATGTAGACAAAATCTCTAACAGTTGTTTTTTGTAGATCTCTGAATTTGGCCTTTGAGATTGGTTTTTTGTGGGTTTTTGTGTGTGTGTATGTGTGTGCTATAGATCAAACTCACAATCTTGCACTTACCAGGCAGGCACTTAAGCCACAGAGCTAAATCCCCAGCTCCCCTTTACTAAAGTAGTTGTTGTTATAAAATGTACCTGTTGAGTTTTGCTGGTGACTTATGCCCCTTTGGGCTAGGTCCTGATTTTCAGTGTGTGTGTGTGTGTGTGTGTGTGTGTCTGTCTGTCTGTCTGTCTCTCTCTTCTCTGTCTATGTGTGTTTCTGTCTCTGTTTCTATCTCTTTATTTATTTATTTAGAGATAGGGTCTGACTGTGTAGGTCAGGCTAACTTTGAACCCTTACTGGACATGAAGTGGTCCCTTGCAGTGGTCCCTCTGTTTCAGCCTCCCAAATGCTGGAATTACAGGCATTCACCACCATGCCTACCTTATATCTTTTAATAAATGGTACGCTTGTTCATTATTTTAAAATTTTATTTATTTTTTTGAGAAAGAGTCTTACTATGCAGTTCAGGCTGATTTTGACTTTAAACTCACTATATAGCTCAGGCTGGCCTTGAATTCATGAAAATCCTCCTGCCTCTGCCTTCTGAGTGCTGTGATTTCAGCTGTGCACCATCACAACTGGTTTGGATGAATATTATATGCATATGGTATAGAATTTACAGTCAAAAAGGTTTACAATAAAAGAATAGCTTCTTCTCTGGAGATGGCACATTTTTGCTTCTTGCAGTCTTTCCATTGATAATCTAGACACTGATAAACTTAGTTTTCTCCATTTAAAATTATTTTTTATTTTTTGATGCCAGGGATCAAACTCAAGACCTCAAGCTTGCCAGGCAAGCACTTGTGCCACTGAGCTAAATCCCCAGCCCCCAATTTTTTTAATTCTTAAAGAGTTTCCAATACACATCCAAATAGAGTATAAAGTAACTTCCATGCACTCACCATCAAGGTTAACACATTTTTGTCATTTAAAATTTCTAATTGAAGCTGGGCATGGTGGTACATACCTGTAATCCTAGTACGTGGGAGCCAGACAAATTGCTGAGAGTTTGAGTCTAGCCTGGGCTACATAGTAAATTCAAGGTCAGCCTGAACCACATAGCAAGATCCTGTATCAAAAACAAAATAATAAAATTTCTTGAGTATAATTGGCAAATAAAATACTTATGTTTTGAGATACAAGTCAGAAAGTGTACTTACACAAAAATATGCTTAGCATCTCACTCCCAGAGATATTTGCTATTCTTTATAGTTCATTTTAAATTTTTTTTGCAAAGTTTTATTAAAAGTAGGAAAAGAAATATTCTGCCAAGTGGATTTAGGCTAAGTAAAAGTATGACAAGAAATATAGTGTGAGGGTGGGGGGCATCATGCAAGGGAAAACAGTGGCGAAGTTTTATGTTTCTGGGTTTTTTTTGATTGTTTTTGTTTTTGGTAATGGGGAATTGAACTTACAACCTGGTGCTTGCTGAGCTGTATCCCCAGTCCTTTAATGTTTTTTTGTCTTTCTCCTTTTTTTATCGGTACTGGGGATCGAACTCATGACTGCCTGCTTGCAAGGCAGGCGCTTATGCCGCTGAGCTAAAATCCCCAGCCCCAGTCCTTTAATGTTAAAAATGTAGAAAATATCAGCTAGGTTTAGTAGCTCATGTCTATCCAAGCACTCTGGGGTGCTGAGGTAGGAGGATAGCAAGTTTGTGTTCAGGCTGGAAAATTTAGTGACTTAGCAAGGCTCTGGGTCAAAATAAAGAAAAACAAAAATGGCTGAGATACTGTGCATTGGGAAAGTCCTGGGTTCAGTCCCCGGTACTATATAATGAATGAATGGACATTTAAGAAATAAGGGGGGGGGGAATGTAGCTACTAGTAGAACACCCCTGGGGTTTAATCCCGCATACCACAAAAACAAAATTTTTCCCCCTACTGGGGATTAAACCCAGGATCTTCACGTTGAGCAACATCCCCAGCGCTTTTATTTGGGGTTGGGGGCTGTTTTGAGACAGGGTCTTGTTTCATAGTTCAGGATGTCCTTGAGCTCACTGTGTAGTTCAGGTTGCCCTCAAACTTTAGCCAATCCTCTTGCCTTAGCCTCCTGAGTGCTAAAATTATAGGCATGTATCGCCATACCTGGCTCCACTTATTTTGTGGCACAGTCTTGCTAAGTCATTAAGTTACCTGGCTGAGCTGGAACCTGTGATTCTCTTGCTTCAGACTTAAAATTGTGAGGACTATAGGTTTGCACCCGCACAGCCATTTGTTTGTTTATAAATAGGATTTCTGAGAGTTGATCTGGCAGGTCTGAAATTTGTCACACTTCTGCCTCTGTACCCCCAATAGCTGGTATTACAGGTGTATGCCATCACACTTTGTAGAAAACATATTTTGAAAAAAACATAAATTACAGTAACATGAATGTTTTAAATTTGAGAATCACATGTGTGTCTTTCTCTGCCCCGTATCCCCCTTGTCGAGTGCTGGGGATCAAACCAAGGGCTACTTGTATGTTGAGCAAGCACTCAGCTACTGAGCTACACCACCAGCTCCCAGATATTCCTTTTTACATTGGCTTCTATTTTTCTCATTAGTATAGTGTAATGTGTGGTTATCCTGAAAGTCTGGTAGCCGCTTGCCTCATTTATTTACGCAGGTTGTAGAAATTTGAATGAAGTAAGTTAGGAATTTTTGCAGTGATAGTGGACTCTAGTCCAGAGATATTTTTAATCATATATTTGTATTTAATAGGTAATTGAATTTAGTTCTTAAATAAATAAATAGAGCTGGATGTGGTGGCTCACGCCTGTAATGCCAGCACTGGGGAGGCTGAGGCAGGAGGATCATTGTGAGTTTGAGACCAGCCTAGGCTACAAAGTGAGCTCAAGGCCAGCCTGAACTGCGTAGCGAGACCCTGTCTCAAAAAGACAAAAATAAATAAATAAATCTAGTTTTGGCATATAGCCTGCTGATCATAGGAAAACAGTATGGTAGCTGTTAGAACTGGAGAACAGAGTAAAACATTTATGGGTATCAGGCCAGCCTGGGTTAACATAGTGAGTTCAAACTAACCTGTACTGCATAGTGAGACCCTGTCTTAACCCCTGCCCCCTCTCAAAAAAGTAAAAGATTTATGGATATCATTGATCATAGATGTGATGGTTTATTTTCTTTCTTTCTTTCTTTCTCTCTTTCTCTCTTTCTTTCTTTCTTTCTTTCTTTCTTTCTTTCTTTCTTTCTTTTGTTCAGTACTAGGAATAGAGTCTTGTGAGTGCTAGGTAAATGCATTATCACTGAGTGACATCACTGACCCTTTTCATTTGTCTCACCAAGCTGGCCTCAAACTTGGGGTTTTCCTGTCTTAACCCCCAGGTATTATCTTCTTGTTAAATTTCTTTTTATTCTCTTGTGCTTGGATGTGCTTTTAAGTCAGCAACTAAAATATCAATATATAGAGGATAACTTTTTGTTTTTGTTTCTGTTTTTGCATTGTTTGTGACTTCAGAAAGGATAAAGATAAAAGCAACCTTGACAGCAGAAGTGAAAGATGATAGGAGTTTAAGGTAGAATATCTGAATCTCTGAATTAATCTGTTGAATGACAGTTGAATGAGAGTTATACTCTTGAAAAGCTGGAAAGAGGCACTGTGTGTACAGTAGTAACAAAAATGACAGGTCAAAGAGGAATTCAGGTGCTTATAAAATCTGTGGTAAAAGAGATTAATACGGCTATGAAAAATACTTTACTCTTTCCTATCTGGTGTATAGTTGATGGCAGATGTTAGCACATTTAGATGTTTAAATTGAATTTAATTGTTAGATGAATATGAATGTTTGTGATTTGCCTAAAAATGAACTTGGTACTTTTACAAAGGCAAAAGAAAGGTAATGCTTAATGAGATGAGGCCCGCCATGAGGTATTAAGAATTAAGATGTTTCAGCCAGATATGGTTGCACAGGCCTGAAATCCTACCACTTAGGAAGCTGAAGTGGGAGGATTGCTGTTCAAGACCAACCTGGGTTATGTAGCAAGACCCTATCTCAAAACAAAAGCAAAGAAAAGAAATGGAAGTATTTTATATCTGATTACCAAAATCAATAGCTTGATGCTGAAACCTGAAAATGAGTATAAATAAGGAATTTATAAGTATCTTTCTTAGGTATCTTCTGAGCCTTATTAGTTTTGCTTTGCCTTTTGGAAAGGGTGAATTGTAATTTTGTCATTACATACTAATAAAAGACTGAGGGAGAAGGATTAAAAATCAGGAGCTGGCTTGGACTACATAGTGATACATGATCGCAAAAAAACTTTTAAAAAAACTGGGGCTGAGGATTTAGCTCAGCGGCATAAGCGCCTGCCTTGCAAGCAGGCAGTTGTGAGTTTGATCCCTGGTACCGATAAAAACGAAAAACTTTAAAAAAAACTAACGATGTAGGGCTAGGATTGTAGCTCAGCGGTGCAGCGCTTGCCTGGCAAGCATAAGGTCATGAGTTTGTTTTCTGTTATCAAAAAAACCAAACAACAAAAGCAGTAATGATGTAAAGCCAGGCATGGTGGCACATACCTGTAATCTCAGCACTCTGGAGGCTGAGGCAGGAGGATCACTGTGAATTTGAGGCCAGCCTGACCTGCATAGTGAAACCTTGTCTCAAAAAAGGCCCCCCCCCCAAAAAAAAAAACCCAACCAAACAAACCTAATGATTCTCATGTTTTTATATTTTGGAGTAGGTAATGGAATTCCTTAGTGCTCTTAGGAAAGTAAACCATGCCCACAGAGAAGACTGGTCTAGAAATGTCTTGAACCATATGGAAAATGAAATCATTGATGTGTTTTACTTCTTTAATCCTTTTTGGTACAGGAGTTCAAAGTCATGATCTAGTGCTTGCCAGGCAGGCGTGTGTGCCGCTGAGCTAAATCCTGGCCCCAACTTCTTCATTCCTATAGAGCACAATTTAAAAAAAGTAAAACTCAAGATCTCACTATGTAGTTTAGCTTTGAATTTGCAGTGATCCTCTTGCATCAACCTTTTTCTAAAGTGCTAAGATTATAAGCTTTGCCACCATAGCTGCCTTACAGTATGGTAGTTTTTTTAATCTACTAGAAGACTATGATCTGTACAACTTAAATCCTGAAACCTTTAATGAATGGCTACTTTAAGGAGTAGTATTTTAACAAAAACACTACTTATTTATTCAGAGTGGGCTTGATTGAGCATGCTAGGCAATCTACCATTTCCTCCAGTTCTTTCCAAATTTATTTATTTTTTAGTTTAAGTTTATTGATACAATTTAGGTATACATAATGACAACATTCATTATAGGAAATTTATTTATTTATTGGTGTTATAGGGAGTTTAAATCTATACATGATACATCCTTTTTTTTTTTTGTCTTTTTCGTTTTTATTGGTACCAGGGATCAAACTCACAACTGCCTGCTTACAAGGCAGGCGCTTATGCCGCTGAGCTAAATACCCAGCCCATCCTTTTTTTTTTGTACCAAAAATTGAACTCATGACCTCACACTTGCCAGGCAGGTGCTTATGCCACTGAGCTAAATCCCCAGCCCTGTACATGATATATTTTGATCCCCTCCCCCTATTCCTTCCCAAATAAACTTATATGTGTTTCAGGACTGGAAACTCATTTCCTCTAGTATTTTTGTAGGTCCATATTTTGCTTTATAAGACACTATACTCAGTTTTCATTTGATTTTAACCACAATTTTTGTAAGAATAGTGGTAAGCTGACTTGTCAGTTACCAGATGATTGAAAACTGATCCCCCCATTATAGAAATGATTCCCTTTTAGCTAATGAGCAAATACAACCTTATTTAGAGACTATCAGCGTATTGGTTTGGATATGATTTATTTATTGACTTAGGAAACAGTTCTTTGTATTACTGCTTTATTGCATATTGCACCATTTTTTTTTCTTCTTCTTCTTGGTACTGGAGATCGAACTCATAGCCTCACACTTGCCAGGTAGGCACTTATGCCACTGAGTTAAATCTCTGGCCACCATTTTTTTTTTTTTTTAAAGCCAGTCAAATTTAGCAGTGGGGCGTGGTATACCAACTTTAGTGACACTAATGTTAATAAGTTCTGATAACCCACTGCCATTGGACCAGCCTGGCCACCATTTTTAAATACACAGAAACTACCATCTCCCCAAAGTGGACCTCTCCTTTTTATTTATTTATTTTTTTGATTGGAGTTGAACTCATGATCTCGCATGTGTCAGGTCAGCGCTTGTGCTGCTGAACCAAATCCCCAACTCTGAACCTCTGGGCTTGACTAGATTAGATGTTCTGCACTTCATTTAAAAAAAACCCTCTGTGTTATTGCCTGTAAGAGGTTTTGCTGTTTTGTGATCTGATTTGTTGTAACAATAGTAATTTCTCCAAATAGACTTGGCCACTCAAAACAAACCCACCAAAAAGGACAGTGTTCTCTTCTTTCATCAATATGGAGCTGACTAATATAGTAAGCCTCAGTTTCAGTTCCATAGTTAGTCTTTTTGGGAAATGTGGTAAATGAGAGGAAAATACTCTTTATTTTCCTTCCACTGTTTATCATTGTCATCATGCTTTTGTGTTTCTGCTTCAGTGATAGTAGTACCTATATCGGGGCTCCTGTTAAGTGCATTACTATGACTGAGGTGATACAGTGTCAACCACTTGAGCCTTAACTTCATGTAGATGCAGTGTTTTCCTTTGTATTTTGTAAATTTTGAATGCCTTACAACAGTGGCTATATCAGATTTAGCTCATTATTAGTCTCCAGGCTGAGTCCAACCCCCTACCATCTTCTCGGTGATCAAACTCAGGACCTTGTACTACTAGGACTAGGAAGGCATTCTATCCCCTTGTTTTCTGACATTCAGAGTTATTTATTTATTTATTTATTTATGGTTCTGGGAATCAAATTCAGGACTCCATGTTTTTTTGTTTTGTTTTTATTTCTTTGAGACAGGGTGCTTGTATATAGTTCAGACTAATTTTGAACTCACAGTATAACCCAGGCTGGCCTTGAATTTGACAAGATCGTCCTACCTCAGCCTCTCAAAGATTACAGGCATGTACTACCACACCTGGCTGAAGTTAATATTATCCAGAAATTTTTTTTTTTTTTTTGCCTTTTTCCTTTTTATCAGCACCAGGGATCGAACTCACGACTGCTTGCTTGCAAAGGCAGGCGCTTATGCCGCAGAGCTAAATCCCCAGCCAAGAAAATCTTTTTAAAATTTAAACGTATTTGAGTAAGTTGTAGATTATTTCTCTGTACTCTTGGAGTTTTAATATTTGGGAGAAATAAAGGCTTTGTGAAAGATTCTGATGGAGGATTATAACTGATCTGGGTTTCAGAGGTTCAAATAAGATAGGTATTGTAGTGTACATACCATAGATACCTGTTGAAAAGTGAGAAAACATCTCCCCGGTCTTATTAGTGTTGATAAAAAGTTCCTCAGATAAGTACGATCATAGAGCAAAGATTCTTAATAAACCTGCATTAAAACAACACTGCTAGGCTGTGCATGGTGATGCATGCCTGTAGTCTTAGCACTTAGAAGGCCGAGGCAGGATCTTGGGAAGTTTGGGCTACATATTTCAAGGTCAGCCTGAATTGCATAGCCAGATCTGTCTCTGAAAACCAAAACCAAGAAAACAGTTCCACTGCCCTTGACTCTCTTCAAGTTTTTGCTCTACATTTTCTGCTCCTTACCAGTAGTTTTTGAAAATGAATGCTCCTTATGATTTATTCTCTTTGAAACAGAAAAAGGAAAGTTAATCAAAGGGCCAGACTCAGATTTGTCTCCCATCTGGATTTGCCTATAGAATGACTGTGTACACTAAGTGGTAGGTGGTGAGTATATAAGGAGGTGCTAGAATGCAGAAGGAAAAGTATTCTAGCTGTAGTACAGGAAAGTGACATAATATTGCAGCCATACAGTGACTGGGCTTGTTTTAAACATTTTAAAAAATTGTCTTAAAGGCCTAAGTCATTTTTAGAGTATATTTGGGGCTAGAGATACTCAATGGTAAGTGTGCATTTAGCATTTGCAAAGCTCTGGGATTGATTCCTAGCACCATTTAAAAAAATTATAACAAAAAGAAAAAGCATGTGCATTTATTGTCTTTTTTTTGTTTTGTTTGTTTTTGTTTGAGATACTTTAGGCAGTGCAGTCTGTCACTGAACTCGCTAGGTAGCCCAGACTGGCCTCAGACTTGTGGCAATCCTGTCTCAGCCTCCTGAGCACTGGAATTATAGCAGTGAACCATCATGCCTGATTTATTTATTTATTTATTTATTTATTTGAGACCTGGCCTTGCTATGTAGGCCAGACTGGCCTTGAACTTCAGTGATCCTCCTACCTCAGCCTCTGAAGTGCTGGGTATGTATTGTCGAGGCTACTTCGCTATGATTTGTTTTACTTGTGTAATTCACTTGCTGTAAAAGGCATCAATTTATAGAGATAAATCAGATATATGTGTAAGGATTTTAGGAAAAAAATCTTTAAGGAACACACTTGCTGTCTTACTTAGTACCTGTTCCATAGCACCTAGTGATAAGGAGTAAAGAAAAATAAGTTGGTAGGCACTACATCTTTGTTTTGTTATAATTTGGTGAAGGTATGCATTAGGTATTGAGTTTGTAATTTCTTATCTTGGATGTTGGCTTTGGAAACTAAATAGTTAAAGCATTATAATTGGAGAGGAAACTAGCTCTCATGAATGAAGGCAAACTTTGGCACTAGGCCAGGATAATGGGGGAATAGTTAGGGTGGAGAGATTGACTTTGACACCACAAATGACTTCTAAAAATTAACAGATAATTCTGTGTCCTGAGGTTATAAACCGGCTACAACTGGTTTTCCTCCTCCCCCTCCCCTGCTAGGCATCATGGGTAAAATAAGCGTTCCCCCTATTTCTTTTGTTTAATATAATAGCATTCCATGTGATTGTCAGGGCAGTGCCTGCTTGGAGACCAGGTTGGTGCAGGTCTCTCAAGGGGGCTGGCATGCATGTAACCCCTATGCTACAAAGCTTAGCTTCTCATATAGTAGAAAAGAAGCAGATGATAGAAAATAGAAAGCCCCCCTAAAAGACTAAACAACAAAACACAAAATTCAGCAGCCAACCCATCTCTTAACTCATTTTTATAATTTTTTCCTCCCTTTCTTGTCTCCAGTTTTTGTGGCAGCTGGATGAATGTATACCTATTAAGTATTTTAAACTATTCCTCCCATGATTTTTATCTGAAAACAGAAACTGAGTTGCTTTGAGTTCTTCAGAGTAGTTTCTGTGTGTAAAAAGTGATCTGAGGTTTCTGATGAAATGGAAATAAACAATTTTGGTTTTAAAAATGTTATAGAGTAATTGTTTCTCATACAAAGCTCCTTTCATTTGGGTCTTCCTTCTGTCTGCTTATCCATTTGCTGAAATGGTAAGATTTTCTGGCTTCCAATCTGCGAGTTATTTTACTAAGGCTCTCTCTTTCTCTCACTCTGCTTTTAAAAATTTCTTTTGTCTATAGCAGTGATGGTTCTAGGTCCCCCCCCCCCCCCCGTCTTACTACTACTCCTTTCATGTGCGCTCCAACCTTGCTCTGTGAATGGAATCAGCCAGCTGACTGAGTGCTGGCATCATGTCAAGGGCTGCAAAAGCAGTGAGAATGTGTGCGAGCTTGCATGTGTAAGTGTATACGGAACACAAAGGGAAAGGCCTGTAGTCTAGGAACTCACAGGGTATTATATAAGGATGTCTACGTCATGTAGACATGTAGACAAGCTTGCTTGGCTGACCAGCAAGGGGAAGAGGGAAGCTTAAGAGCAAGAAAAATACCTTTTGACGTGCGTTTTCTTTGCTGTCTTAACACACATTTGTGTTGCTGCAAATGATAGAGGGCTTATGTGTACAAATAGTAGAGACTCTATTCCTACCAGAAGTCATAACTCTTAACTCAGAGATAAAGCAGTTTGTTCTGGGTCTCTTCTTTCTGTTTTTATTCAGAGGTGTCCCATGCTTGAGAAGGGAGCAACTAGAAGAAAAATAACTTATACTAGACAGTTATGTACTTTTGAGGGCTTAAGGGCAAGCCACAGAATTACTGTGGGCGTAGGTGAATGAGAGGCATTGCTTTTAAGGAAAAGCAAAAAGCCAAATAATATAGCAGGTGATATCTATTAGCTACTCATTTGCCTCCATCTTTATTTCTTCTTCTTCTTTTGTTTTAGTATGATATTATGAAAGTGCTGTATTCTTCTCCTGCCATCTGCTGCAGATTGAAGAGTTGTACAAAAGGAAAGTCAAATAGCATGTGGAAGAAAGGAAAAATTAAGAATGTTTTAAGTATCCATTTCAAGTGTTACAGTTTTGGTGTTCAGTTTGAATGATTGTATCTTTCATTGGTTATTTGAAGCTTTCCATTTATGTATGTATGGTTTTTTGAGACATGGTCTTGCTGTGTAGCTCAAACTGGCCTTGAACTCACTGTATAGCTCAGGCTGACCTCAGATGTACAGTGTTCCTACGGCCTCAGCCTCATGAGTGCTGGAATTACAGTTTTACTGTGGTGCCTTTTTTCTTAATTGTCTTTATGTGCATCCTAAGTGTGGTACATATATGAAGCAGCATGGTGTTAAGTGGAAATGAGAAGATGTATTAGTGAATAAGCAAGTAGGCAGAGGGTTATACTATTAAAGTTGTCTCTTTGTCCTGGGGATTGATTCCAGGGCTTTTGCACTGAGCTACATCCTGAACCCTTGTTTATTATGGGATAGTGTCTTAGTAAATTGTCCAGGCTGGCCTTGAACTTGAGATTCCCCTGTCCCAGCCTCTTGTAGTGGTGAGATTACAAGTGTGTATCACTACATTTGGTTTACAGTTGGTTTTATGTTTTTGATTTTGCTCTTTTGGTTGGGAATATATATCTTTTTGTTGGCCTTGAATTTGTGTTCTTGCCACGTGTTCATAAGCCAACAATTTACAAAATGTTTGTTCTTTAATGCTGGAGTTGAACCCAAGACCTTCATGTATTCTAGCTAAAAATACTCCACCATTGAGTAACACATTTAGTCCTTTTTTTTTTTTTTTTTTTTTTTGTCTTTTTCCTTTTTATCGGTACCAGGGATTGAACTCACAACTGCCTGCTTGCAAGGCAGGCGCTTATGCCGCTGAGCTAATTCCCCAGCCCCTAGTCCTTTCTATTTATTTTGAGACAGGGTCTTACTAAGTGACTTAGGGTGGCCTGGAATTTGAGATCCTTCTGCCTCAGCCTTCTGAATAGCTGAGTTAATAGTCATACAGCATGATGCCAGGCCAAGTAGCAGTCTTTGAATTTCTGTAATTTTTGGTGGGTGAGTTTGGTCTAAACCTCTGTGTGTTTTCTTTTGTGCATGTGAGGTGATACTTTTAAGAATTGCAAGATGGTTAGTTTGATCCTCAGTACCAAAAAAAGGGGGAGGGTTACTATGCCTGGCATAATATCAGTGTGTGATATTGTCATCTTTTAATGTGAGGTTGGTTTGTATTAAATGTAAGGGAAGAGAAGATAAGATGTAATGCTTATTTCATTCCTTATTCCTTATTGTCTTCAGCCTTGATATTTATTGATCTGAAGAGATTCAAAGAAGAACTTTTGTATCCTTCAAAAAATGTTTTTCTCTTGGTTGCTGGAACCAAATTAGTAAAGATAATCTTAGTGATTGTATTAAATCATAATCAGTGAAGCTTAAGCTAGAACATTCTATTAATGGATAGACTTTTTGTTGTTGATTGGTTGTTTTGTTCTCTCATAGCCCTAGGTTAGTATTTAGGAATGTCTAAAGAGCAGTTTGTGTTCCTGCTTTATTTATTTATTTTTTGGAGTTTTAGGTGAACCCTGTGGCCCATGCATAGGCAAATAGTCACTTAACTACATCTTTAGCTGTTTTTGTTTCATTTTAAAATAAATTTTGAGACGCAGTGTTGCTAAGTTGCTCAGCCTGGCCTCAAACTTATGATCCTTTCGCCACTCCAGAGGCTGAGGCTGGAGGATTTCCATGAGGGCAAGGCTAGCCTAGACTATATAATGTGAAACCATATTAAAAAAAAAAAAAAGCCCAAATTACAAGTGTCCACCACACTTGTTTGAAGACTAGTTTTGAACTATATGACCACTTTCGTTCCCTTCATTGTACTGCTACCAGGTTTAAGTGATATCTGGGAAATTTCCTTATCGATGTGTCAGGACTTTTGTGCTGATTTATATGGTGACAGTAGAAAAGAGGTACCACCTATGCCTTGGTCTAAAAAGGCCGCACATCCTAGTTTGTCACATTTAAACATTGTCAAGAATTAGTCTGCCTAGCAAGGCTAGGAAATGTGATGTAGTTGAAAAAACAAGTGACCTGTGCTTTAGCACAAAGAAAGGGAAATAATTTAATTTTGATGGGTAGTGAAAAACAATATAATTGGGACATTGGAAGAATAAGCACTTTGATAAGATTAATTAGGGAGTATGTTTTATCAGATGGACTGTTACTTATGTGGAAGTGTGACTAGGGAAGATGATGATGGCATATGCAAATGTAAAAGTGATAGTATAGTTGATAGGAACAGACTAGCTTGGTCTAGGAAGCCAGGCAGTACGAAGAAATGATGGGAACTGTTTTTGTTTTGTGTTGCATGTATAGAGTTTTGTTTTTTTGTTTTTTTTTTTTTTTGTTTTTTTTTTGAGAATCTTGCTGTATAATCTGGCTGGCCTTCAGTGTGCTGTGTAACCTAGGCCATCCTTGAACTCGCGGCAGTTTTCCTGCTTCAACCTTTTAAGTACTGGGATTACAGGTATGTGCCATCATACCTGACTTGATGGAAGCTACTATAAAGAAAGTTTTATTAGTTTTGTTTAGTAAGTTGAAATAGCAAGGAGAAGCCAACTGAGAAGTTGTTCTTTACTGTTGTGAGGATCTTGAGGATCTTTGGTGACATTTTGCATGGTTATTTTCTTACACTCAACCATAGTCACAAAAACCAGTGAGGGATTGCTGGGGTATGGTGGCATACACCTACAGTTTCACCACTTGTAAGGTTGAGGCAGGAAGATCGTAGCAACTTGAAGGCCAGCCTGAGCTACATAATGAATTCAAGGCCAGCCAGAACTACATATCAAGACCTTGTCTTAATTCTTTCCCCCAGAAAACAATAGGAATTCATAGGTTGTTATTTTTTTTTTCTTTTTTACTAGTACTGGGGATCACACTCAGGGTTACACTGCTACTGAGCTACATACTTAACCTTCTCCCCTTTAATTTTCAAGACAGAGCCTTGCTGAGTCTTTGAGTTACCTAGGGTGGGCTTGAACTTGCAGTCTGTCTGCCTCATCAGCCATCTGTTTGTATTTTCTTTCTTTTTTGTCTTTTTCATTTTTATTGGTACTGGGGATTGAACTCACGACCGCTTGCTTGCAAGGCAGGTGCTTATGCCGCTGAGCTAAACCCCCAGCCCCATCTGTTTGTTTTTTGCAACAGGATCTTACTACGTGTTACTGGTTGGCCATGATCTATGTAGCCTATGCTGTCCTTGAACTCACAGTGATTATAATGCCTCAGCCTCCCCAGTGCTGGGATCACAGGCATGTACCACCATATCTAGTTATTTATTTATTTTGAGGCAGGGTCTTCCTAAATTGCCTAGGTTGGCTTCAAATTTGTAATCTTCCTGCTTCAGCCTAATGAGTGGCTAGGGGTATAGGCAGTGCCACAGATCTTTGTATGTCTGACCCATAGGTAATCTAAACAGATGTATGGTATGAGGAAAATAGTTTATGTGAAAGAGCTGACTCTTTGTTTTTAGTGATCAGTTTAAGACATAGTAATTCTGTCTCCTAGAGTCACAGACAAATTGTAATTCACTGCCCTCTAATTTTTGCAGCTTTATTTTGGAGAAGTACAGCTTGGTTGAACAGAGTTCGTGACGCGAATTATATTTCTCTCCAGATCCCAGCTTTTTTCTTTGTAGGTTTGATACCTTACAGTAACTCCAGTGGTATTCATAGTAATCTGTTAGTAATCTTTGCAGTATTGTGAATTGAACCCAGGGCCTTCTCACTGAGCTACATCCTCTGCCCTTTATAGTAATTTTTTTTTAAACTTTTTTTTCTTTTTCTCTTTTTATCGGTACCGGGGATCAAACTCACGACCGCCTGCTTACAAGGCAGGTGCTTATGCCACTGAGCTAAATCACCAGCCCCTATAGTAATTTTTTGAAACAGGATCTCACTAAGCTACTGAATTCCCCAGGTTGTACTTGAACTTGTGATCCTTCTGCCTTAGCCTCTCAGAGTGTTAAGCCTCCAGATGTGCATCACTATGCTTCCCTCTCCATGCTTTTCTTTCTTTCTTCTTTGTTTCTGTCTCAGGGCTTCATGCATGTACTTTGACATCACGTTACAGTTCCATCATGCCAAATATTTTTCTAACCTCCTAACTGTTCTTGCCAGGTGTATATGGTATAATGAACACTTGTGTATCTGAAGTGTTATTCTTCTGTGCATTTGTCAGAGTAATGTCATCTGTTTCCATGTATAAATCTCTCAGTGGGAAATAGTATAACTTATGTTACGTCAGTGCCATGTTCTTCTTAAGCCCTTGTCCATATTTTACTCTACAACTCTTTCTGTATTGAAAAAGAAGTATAGGAACAACCTCAATGTAATCCCTTATAATGATGCATTTGGAGACAATTTTACAATTTTTTGTCTTTTTCCTTTTTATCGGTACCAGGGATCGAACTCACGATTGCCTGTTACAAGGCAGGCGCTTATGCCGCTGAGCTAAATCCCCAGCTGGAGACAATTTTACTCTAGCATCTGAAATGAAACTTACTCTAGCCATTTTGCTTTCCTTTAGTGACTTTTCTACTCACATTTGAGGAATTTATTTTTGAATTTGTTTTGTATGTATTTAAATTCCTTTAGGGAAATGAAATGGAGAGGTTACATTCTTGGGAAGTACAGAGTTAACTACTAGAATGATTGGCAGGAAATACTAGGTACCTTGGGAGGAGCTCAACTATCTGGTTTGTATTAGGGTAGACGGAGAAGGTACAAAATGGACTTTTTTTTGGTGATCTTTGCCAGGACCAGGAAGTGCATTTCACTTGCAGTTAAATGGATGACACCCTGTAAGGTTATGAGTAGTTGGGAGGGTACACGCCTCCCAATTTCTGAAGTGCTGTTGAGGTAGAATTTGGGTAATTATGTTTGTTCTGGTAAAATACGTGAATTGCCATTACCTCACATGTGCAAGCTCCCGCATTATCAGGGTTTTACCTTTGTGGAATAAGTATCAAGCTAGGATGCTACTGGATTTGCTATTCTATAACATTCTCCTTTCTCTTCTATTGACAAATTTAGTGTTCTCTGTGTTAATATTTCTGACACATATTCTGGAGAAAAATTTTGTTTTGGAAATATGTAGTCCATGCTCATCTTGAACTTGCTATGATCCTCCTGATTGGGTCTCCTGAGTGCTGGGATTACAGGCATGTGCCACCATGCCCAACAATCTGGGGAAATTTTTGTAAGAGCTTTCTAAGGCTTAAATGACAACTTTTTACTGTCATGACCACCTTCCTGCACTTATTTTTCTAACATTCATGATGTCATTAACCTCATAGGCTGCTACATTTGTCTGAATATGAGTTATATAATAATTACACGGTATATATTGCTGTTTTCATATGTTGTTTCTTTGGCAGACAGTAACTAATGAAAGTTTTGTTGGTGAAACATGTTATAGGTGACCACCATCAACACCATGACCAATCAGTCATCCTTCATGTGATAGAAAGGATGTGTTTGTGTTCAGGTCTCTGGAAGACATAGCTTTAACCGCAGCTTTGTTGTGTGATCTAGGGCAGGCTTGTTTAGTATTTCTGAGTTTCATTTTTCTCTTTTCATAGGATAGGGACAATATGAAATTCATTAGGAATGGTCTGAGAGTTAAGTGAAGTAATTTTTCTATGGTTTTTAGCCCAGTTTGGTATTTTGTATTCACTAAAATGTTTATTTCTTTTCTCCCATTTTCTTGACGCTTTGTCCTCATCCCACATTCTCTTGGTACATTCCTGTTGGTTTTCTTCCGGTGGAGTGCACTTGCCCCAATTGTTCTCAGGCCCGTAGGATAAATATGTTCCTTGGAAAATGGTTTTTCTGATAAGAGAAAGTGGTCTGAATATGTGTATTCAAAATGTACCTGGGTAAACAGGGTTTTCAAAAGCAATATGAGAAGACAAATGTGATGGGGCATGTCTGTAATCCCAAGACTCAGGAGGCTGAAGCAGAAAGATCACCTCAAATGGAGTAGAGTGTCTGTGTCTCAAAAGCAAACAAACTGGGCTGGGAATATAGCTCAGCAGCATAAGCGCCTGCCTGGGGAGTGCAAGTCTTGCATTTGATTCCAGGCACGTACACATACACAGAGAACACTGTATGACCAGGTGTGGTGGTGCATGCTTGTAATCCCAGCTCTAGAGAAGCTGAGGCAGGAGGATTGCCATTAATTTGAGGCTCGCCTGAACCATACAGTGAAACCCTGACTCAAAAAAGACCAAAAAAACAAAAAACAAAAAATGCAAACAAAAAACAATGTCAGTTGGTGTAATGGCACACGTCTCTAATCCCAGTACTTGGACGACCAAAGCAGGAGGATCAATGCATATTTGAGGCCAACCTGGACCACATAGTGAGTTTAAGTCCACCCTGCCCTATATATATAGTGAGACCTTGTCTCAAAAGAAGTGAAAGATCACAAGTGTTGGGTGTGTGACTCGGTAAAACACTTACCTCACATGTGTGAGGTCTTGGATTTGATCCCCAGCATTACAAAAGATCACAAGTGTTCTAAAATCTTCTCCTAACACCTGTTGTTAGTATTGTTGTGGGATAAAGCATGAAAAAGAATGGTTTTTTTTTTTTTTTTTGGTATCAAGAATCAAGCTTTAGGATCTTGTGCTTGCCAAGCAGACGCTTAACGCCACTGAGCTATATCCCCAGTCTGAAAAAGAATTTTGAAATTTAAAAAATGTTATTTAAAAATCTCTATAAGGAAAGCCTATATCTGTTCAATGATAAAGTATATTTTGTTTGGAGGGATTTTTTTTTTTTTTAAAGCAGGTTCTTACTATACAGTCCAGGCTAACCTCAAACTTACTAGTAGTCCAGGTTGGCCTTGAACTTTTCGTTTTTTTTTTTTTTTTTTTTTTTTTTATCTTTTTGAGGCAGGGTCCCGCTGTGCAGTTCAGGCTGGCCTTGAGCTCACTTTGTAGCCCAGGCTGGTCTCGAACTCGAAAGGATCCCCCTGCCTCAGTCTCCCGAGTGCTGGGATTACTGGCATGAGCCACCATGCCCGGCTGGTCTTGAACTTGTAATGATCCTCCTGCCTCAGTCTCTTGAGTGCTAGAACTGTAGGCATGTACCACCACACCTGCCAAAAAAAAAAAAAAAAAAACCAAAAACATGATTTTTATAAATACTACAGATGGTTGATTGAAAAAATATAGCTAATTTCTATTTCTTTAATTATGCACTGTTTACCTGTTTCTTTTGTGAAAGTTTAAAAGTTATTTTTTTGCACTTATTTTCTACATATTAGTGTGTTACAAGCACAGCCGTAAAAATAATCATACTCATTACTGTACTGCACTTTGTGGTTTGGGGAGAGTATAGTCTACAAACTCATTTACTTATATTAGACAAGACAATTCATTTTGAAAACTTATTTTTTTTTATTTAAGAGGAAAAAGAGAAAAACACAAAACAAAACAAAACAAAGCAGTGTAAGGTTAAACATAATACAGAACTACAAAAAAAATAACAGTAAGAAATCACCTGTTAATAGATTACATATTATCATCTTGGAAATAGTTGCTCAAATCACAGTATCAAAGAATAAAAGTAGACATTCAAACAGAGAGACTGCAAACAGCTGTGTTCAATGATCCAAAAACATTAATATAGTCAGCTATTTAACACCCCTAAACACACTTGCTGTTATATCCGTTAGAGCTCTTTTTTTTTTTTTTCCTCCCTCTCTTTTTTTACAACAAAATTTACACATTTTGGATTTTATTACTCCTTAGTTCTTATTACTTTTTTGGGGGGGGAGAGAATAAAGTCAAATATGGCAAAACAAAGCTGTAAGTCAAAACCAAGGATAGACATAGCACATGATGTAGAACAGAGTACAAGGTTATTAACAATGGTTATCAACGTTGTCTCTTGTTTCCTTAAAAGGAATTGTCTATCTCATTAGATATTATAAAGTTGGACAAAACAGTGGAGAACAAGACCAATAAAACTTAGGCTTTGTGAATATTACAGGACTTCCAAAGGAGACAATAGTCAAACCAGAATGGGCATCTTTGTGAATCTTATTGCCTTCAAATTAGTTGCCTATACCCTCAGACTTGCTACTATTGCACAGAATGGAACAGAGTCTAATCAGTCAAAACAAGATCGTGGGAGTATTACAGGACTTCAAAACAAGTTAATAGGAGATCGAAAAGAGTTACTATTATATATCCTAATGTATTTAATTTTTCCCTTAATTAAAATAAACATAAGAAATAGCTAAATAATTTTTTTAAAGAATAGTAGTTACCATAGTGTCTGTCTTGAAAACTTATTTTAAAAATTCATATAAATGAATAAATTGATGCAATTGAACAAAACTTCATAATCTATTTTTAAAAATTTTAAGTAACTTTTTCTGCAGGCTGTAATTACCTGACCCATAATTGCCAGTTGTGGTAACTGAACTTAATAGTTGTTATGGTTCAGTTCAGTTCTAATTATATCAATTATAATCCTTTTATACCTTATTAAAAATTATTTGTACTAGGGATCGAACTCACTACCTCATGCATGCCAGGCAGGCACTCACACCACTGAGCTGAATCCCCAGCCCTCTACCTTTGATAAAGCAATAATTCTTAACTATACGGTCAACAGCTACCTTCAGAGTGTGGTAAAATGTAGGTTCCTTGGCCCTACCCTGAATAATTATTACTGTTAAGTGAACCCCAAAAGGTGCATTTAAAAAACATAGCTGAAGTATTTCTGATGTAGATGGCCTAAAGTGACATTTAAAGAAACACTGTTTTAAAGTAAAAGAAAATTGACAGCGCTAAATTTACTGGGTACCACACATGGGTTACATGTCTGTCTACATTGCCCACAGGATAGTAATTTTCCAAACTTACTCAGGTAAAGGATTAGAAATACAGTGATTAATACAGAAGAATGAACTACTGTGAGAGCAAAAAGAGGTACATAAAAGCCAAGCTGAGTTTTTGTTTATATTATTTTTTTTTTGTGATGTGATCTCACTGTGTTGCCCAGGCTTGGTCTCGAAGGTTCTGGGGGCTCATGAAATTTTCCTGCTGCAGTCTCTCTAGAAGCAGAGATTACAGGCCTGTATTACTAAATTCTCTTTCTTTTTTTTTTTTTTTTAATCGGTACCGGGGATCGAACTCGCGACTGCCTGCTTGCAAGGCAGGTGCTTATGCCGCTGAGCTAAATCCTCAGGCCCACTAAATTCTCTTTCAAACTTATTTCTTTATTGTTGAGTCAAGAGGCATAAATTACTTTGTCAAATTAACATAAAAGTTTAATTTGAAAGCCCTTAAGTGTTATGTATAATCAACAGCTGTGTAAATAGCATTTTCCTACCCTCCAACCCCCTTTTGGAAGATAAGAGTTTGTGCCACCTTGCCTGGACTATAGTCAATAAAACTTTGTCTTGTTATACTGATACAGCATGTAATTTTTTTTTTCTAAGCTACTTCATAGTAAGTTTTAGACTTCACTTCTGAATACTTGAGATTGCTGTGGCAAGTGAGATGAGATCACCCTTACCTATAATCAGCTTCTTGGATGCCTGAGGCAAGAGGACAGGATACAGGGGCCAGTCTATGCAACGTGTCAAACCCTCTCTTTTTTAAATTTAAATAAGTTTATTTAGATAAACTTGATATACATGATATACATAGTAATCACATATATCATAGGGAATTGTACCTTTATATGATATAACTTGGTTCTTTTTTTCCTATTCCTTTATTTATATATTTGTTACTGGGGATCAAACTCAACCTCAAGCTTGTCAGATGGGCTGCACCACTTAGCTATATCCCCAGCTCTTATTTCCGATCCTTGCCCCTCCCCCTTTCCCCATTTTATTTACAAAAGTGTTGTTTCCTTGTTTTTCTTTTCTCATTTTTTCCCCTTCTGTCTTCCTCCCCACTCCAGTTTCCTTTCCCATTTGAACATTTTCCTACTTCATAATATTTATTACACATTTTTGTTCTGAATTACACTTTTGGTTTCTCACATCAAAAAGATAGTGTGATATTTACTCACGTGTGTCCAGTTTATTTCACTGAAGAGTTTGGTCCCAAGGTCCATTTACCTAGAAATGTCTAAAGTTTATCTTCATGACTGGGTAGTATTCCACTGTGTTGAAACACACACTCAGATCTTTCTCCATTTGTTGACTGATGGACATTTGGGTTGTTTCCAATATTTAGCTGTTACAAACTGTGCTGCTGTAAACGTGGGTGTGCTGCATATGTTGCTATGATGTGGTGCTTTTAATTTTTTAGGAGGAAAACAAAAAGGGGGACTAGCCAGGTCCAGTGGGACTGCCAATCCTAGTTTTTGAGGAATCTTCACCCTGATTTCCAGAGTGGTTGCACTAGCCTGCAATCCCATCAACAGTGAAGAAGGGTGCCTTTTTCTCCACAGCCCCCTAGCATTTGCTGTTGGTTGATAAGTTGATAATGGCTCTTCTTTCCCAGTTGAGATGAAGTCTTACTGCTGTTTTAATTTATATTTCTCAAATGAAATGACCTGTGATGTTGAACATTCTTTCACATATTTATTTTCTGTTTGTATTTCTTCATGTGAGAAGTGTATATTCATCTCAGACACCCATTTTTGGATTGGGTCTTTATATTTGGGAGGACTGAGTTTTTTGAGTTCTTTATATGTTCTCAGTAGTAACCCTTTATCTGAGGAACAACTGAGAAACATTTTCTCCCTCATTGCAGGTTGTCTCTTCACTCTCTGTTGGTGGTTTCTCTTGCTGTGCAAAAGCTTTTCAGTAGAGTGAGATCCCAGTTTTTGATTCTTTGTGACAGTTCTGGACAAATCTGGGTTTTGTTCATAAAGTCTTTGTCTACACCAATGTCTTCAAGAGTTTTATCTACTCTTCCAGCAGATTTAATGTTTCTGTTTTAATATTAAGATCTTTGATCTGTTTCAGATTTAGTTTAGTACATGTTGAAAATTAGAGGTCCAGCTTCACTCTTGGGCATGTGCAGAGCCAGTTTTGCCAGCACCATTTATTAAAGAGACTTTCTTTCTTCCAGTTAATGTGTTTGACACCTTTATCATACAGATGGTGCTGATATTTGAGTGTTGACTTTGTATCCAGCTACGTGACTCACATTTGGTTATTAGACCTGGAAGTCTTTTGGTGGAGCTTTTAAGGGATCTTCTATGTAGAGTATCATGTCATCTGCAAATAATGATAATTTAACTTCTTGATTTCAACATCTTTATTCCATTTATTTCCTTTGTCCTATTTCTGTGGCTGTTTCTGGAACTATATTGAATTGGAGTGGTGGTAGTGGACATCCTTGTCTTGTCTCTGATTTTAGAGAGAAAACTTTCAGATTTTGACCATTTAGTACAATACTGACTATTGGTTTGTCATACATAGCTTTTATCATATTGTGGTAAAGTCCTTCCATTCAAATTTGCTGTAATTTTTTTATCATGAATGGGTGTTGGACTTTGCAAATGCTTCTTCAGCGATTGTTGATATATGATTTTTTTTATCCTTGGCTCTATTGATAATGGTGTATTATATTTATTTATTTTTTTAATTTTTTTTGTCTTTTTTGTTTTTTATTAGTACCAGGAATCGAACTCACGACTGCTGCTTGCAAGGCAGGCGCTTATGCCACTGAGCTAAATCCCCAGCCTGTATTATATTTATTGATTTCTGTATGTTGAACTGCCCTTGCATTCCTGGGATGAACTCTACTTGGCTGTGATGTATAATTTTGATGATTTGGTGCATTGTTTGCCAGTATCTTAATTGATAAATTTTGCATCTGTGTTAGTCAGATTGGTCTTAGTTCTCTTTTGGTTGGATCCTTCTCTGGTTGGTATTAGGGTAATACTTGTTCCAGGAATGAGTTTGGGAGTATTGCTTCCTTTTCAATTTCAGTAGAGTTTGAGGAGTAGTGATATTAGCTTCAAATTTCTTGTAGAGGCCAGGAATGGTGCTGCATGCCTGCCGAAGGCTGAGGCAGGACGATTGCCTGGAGTTCAAGGTCAGCCTGTACTACATAATGAGTTGAAGGCCAACCTGAAGTACTTAGACACTGTTTCCAAAAAAAAAAAAAAAAAAGACAGAAAAAGAAATAAATTTCTTGTAGAATTCAGCAGTGAATCCATCATGACCTGAGCTTTTGTTTGTGGGTGAATTTTTAGTTACAGTTTCATTTTCAGTGACTGATAGTAAGTTTAGAATTTTCATATCTTCTTGATTCAGCTTTTGTAATTCATGTATCTAGGAATCTATGTCTTCTGTATTTTTCATATTACTAAAATATTCTCAAGGTAGATATCTTCTAGATTTCTGCAGGATCTATTATGATTTTACCCTTTTCATTCTTAATTGGATAGATTAGAGTCTTTGATAAGGTTGTCTAAGGGTTTATCAATTTTATTGAACCTTTCAGAGAACCAACTCTTTATTTATTTTTGTATTGTTTTTTAGTCTCAATTGCACTAATTTATGCTCTGATTTGTTCTTGTTGCTAGACCAGTCCTTTAGTTCTTGTTAAACCCAGATTTAAGAGATCATACTTGGTATTGGGTTAGATGTAAGTCCCTCTTAAACTAGAGTAGTCTGTGTACTCCCCTCTTCATATCAGCTTTTTGAAGAGACCAGGCTCATTGATTTAAAATATACAGTAGTCTGTGATTATAGACTTGTTAGATTGTTTTTTTTTTTTTTTTTGATAGGATCTTGCTATGTAGTTAAGGCTAGCCTAGCCTCAAACTCACAGCAGCTCTCTTGAATTCAGCCTCCTGAATGCTGGGATTACAGCACGTCCTACCACTGTCAGATTGTTTTTGTGTTATGTCATTTAACTTTTTCTCTGATTATATTTCCAGTAAACTAGATTTCTATATACAGGTTGTTTTGGGCAACAGTACTTTCTACTAGATACTATATGCTTCATATGCATAACATCAAGAGTCACACACTGTTTGATATCTTGTTTGCAAAGCCAAATTTAATCCCTAGTGTAAGGTAAGAGCAAGATCTTTCTGTTGTTAAGTCTTTGCAATTATCTTATGGAGAAACTTGAAATCGTATGTCCTGTTTTTTCTGAAAAATGCTGAACTTATTGTTAATGGGAATAAATTTAAACTACCAGACCAGCATTTTCTACACTGGCAATATAACAAACCAGATAGCCTTAATTAAGCCCTTCTGCTGCTCTACTTTAAAACACCTACTAGAAGCCATGCACAGTGGTACATGCCTATAATTCTGAAAGCTGAAGCATCAAGATTGCTGGGAGTTAAGGGCCAACTTGGGCTACACGATGAGTGCAAGAGTAGCCTGAACTCTGTCTCTAAATCGACAAAAATGTACTGATGCTATTTAATTACAACTGTAAAAACAAACTTTGGGATAAGAGTGTAGCAGCTCATTGCCTGTCTGGCAAGCACAAGACCTTGAGCTGGATTCCCAGTAACAAAACAAAACAACAACTTCATTTTTTATTGGTGCATATCAGCTCTATAAAATATTTACTTATTTCATACTTATGGCAGCACAAGGGATTGAACCCAGGGAGTACTGAGCTATATTCTGACTTTTTTATTTTTATAAGACAGGCCAGTTGTGGTGATGACACACTGTAGTCGTAGTGCTTAGGCTGCTGAGACAGAAGGACTCTCAGAAGTCTGAGGCCAGACTGAGCTACACAGTCAGTTCAAAGGCATGCCTGAACATAGCAAAATCCTACTTCAAAATAACAAACAAAAATTTAAGACAGACCTCCAGGAAAATGGTGGAGTGAGCAGCAGAGAATCTTGCCAAGTTTTGGTGTCCAGCCCTTAGAATAAAGCAGCATAGCTGGGTGTGGTGGCGCACTCCTGTAATCCCAGCACTCAGGAGGCCTGAGGCAGGTGGATCGTTACAAGTTCGAGACCAGCCTGGGCTACAAAGTGAGCCCAAGGTGAGCCTGAACTGCGTAGTGAGACCCTGTCTCAAAAAAAAAAAAAAGCAGCATAAGGAAGAGAAGGAGGAGAGAAGAGGGTCCCAAGCACACAGGAAGGATCTGAACTGAGACTTGAAGCCCATAGAGAAAGATAATTAAGGAATTAAACAAAAATTTTAAAAACAAGGGCATCAGACCTGCCAGATGGAGCAATAACATTAAGGAAGCAATGCAGCCCCATCCCCCATGCATGATGAAAGTCCTGCTGGCTGTTGGGGAAAAGCAGTAAAGAAGGAATGCGGCCCCCATCCCTGAGCGCTGGCCAAGGTCCTGCCTGCCACAGGAGAGAAGTGACAAGGAAGCATTGTGGTCCCCATTGTTTGCCAAAGGAGGCCACACTAGCTGGGGAGAAGCAGCAAGGAAACCTCTTGGTCTGTCTGTATGCCGGCAGAGGCCCTACTGGCCAGGGAGAAGCAGCAAGGAAGCCATGCAGCCCTCTGTGTGCTGGAGGAGGAATTGTCCCTTGGGGAGAAACAGCAAGGAAGCCACCTCTGCTCCCCACCTTCCCCAAGCAACCCAGACATGACACAGGCTAAGATGATAACTGAAGTAGGAAAGTAACCTGACATTTATGTCATTTGCTTGATTTTTTTCAGGCCTGGGGCCACTGGTCTGGGCAATTATTTAGAGGATAACAATATGTAATATAATAAAAATTGTGGATTTCCTACTGTCCTCTTACTGTTTTGTTTTGTTTTGTTTCATTTTACTGTTGTTTTATTCATTTTGAAATAAAAAAAATTAAGACAAAAGTATGGCTATCTGGGCATCATGGTGTATGCCTCTAATCCCAGCACTTGGGAGGCTGCGGCAGGAAGATTGCCACAAGTTTGAGGTCAGCCTGGACCACACAGTGAGACCCTGTCTCAAAAAGTAAAGAAAAGACTGGGGATTTGGCTCAGCAGCATAAGCACCTGCCTGGCAAGTGCAAGGTCATGAGTTTGATCCCCAATTCCCAATACCCAAAATCAGAAACCAGAAACCAAAAAACAAAAAAACCAACCCCGTATGGCTAAATTACCCCAGGCTAGCCCTGAAATTAGGATCCTCATGCTTCAGCTTCCTAGTTGTTGTTACAGGTGTGTATCACCAGCCCCATCAACAAACTCCCCTTTAAATCTAACTACCTGAGTCTGAAAGATGAAAATTCTTGGATGACAAGTAAAAAAGGAACCATAAATTATCAGTATGCCTGTGGTTTAACACTATGGGAATTGTGAGTGCTTGGTGAGTCCCAGTAGCCTAATGACTTAGTTTTAATGCTCACAAGGAGTTTCAGGGACAGTTTTAGGACTGTATGAAGCAGTTAGAAGAATTCTTCTAGAAGGCAGTTAAGTCTTAAAGGTTCATAAGAAAAAGATGAAACCACAAGAAAATTTCATCTTAATAGTAAAACAAGAAAACTTTGCTGCTTAGTCTGGGTTCTGGCTATCTGTGGATGAGAATATCCTCTGAACTTTAAGTATGAGTTTAAGAATACACAGTGGTGACAGTGTGATCCATTCTTCTTAGCAGATGATGTTGGAAGAACTAAATATTCACAGACAAAAGAGTTAATTTGGACCCTTACTTTACTCCATACACAACACTCAATTTAAAATGGATTAAAAACACTTAAACAGGAAAACACCTGAACATAAAAAACATAAGGAGAAAGCTTCCTAGCATTGATACTGGCTGTGATTTCTTGAGTATACCCCAAAAGCACAAACAACAAAAGTAAATAAATGGAGACCTAACAGTCTTCTGTACAACAAAAGAAACAATGAGTAGAATATCAGAGTACCCTGAGAAATGGAAGAAAATATTTGTGAGTCATATATATATGTGTATGTATATATCTATCTATCTATCTATCTATATCTATATATATATATATATACATACATACACTCAGGGTTTAAAGCTCAATATATAGTATAAGGAAATCATACTACTGAATGGCAAGCAAACAACCTGAGTTTTCAATAGATAGACAGCAGGCTATAATCTCAGCACTTGGGAAGCTGAGACAGGAGGATTGTTAGTGTGAAGCTGGCTGGGCTAGAGTAAGACCCTGGTGTGTAGTTTTTTGTTTTATTTTTTGGTTTCATTTTGTTTTTTCAAAGGCAAAGGGCCTAAATAGAGATTTCTGTGGAGAAGACTGTTAAATGGACAACAGGGGCTGGGGATATAGCTCAGCAGCATAAGCATCTGCCTGGCAAGCACAAGGTCCTGAGTTCAATTCCTGGTACCAAAAAGCGGGGGGGGGGGGGGCGGGCGGATAGCACATACTTGAAAGAGTGCTTGGCATGGTCAGATCCACTAGGAAAAACTGGGTGTGGTGGTGCATGCCTATAATCCCAGAAATGAGGAGGACGGAGGCAAGGACTAGCAAGTTTAAGCAGTTTAGTCAGAACCTATCTAAAATGGCATTAGGATGTAGCCCAGTGATAACACCTCTCCTTTCAATCTTCAGTACTGCAAAAGCAAAAACCTGTTGTGAAAAATCATTGCATTCCTGTCAGGAGAGCTATTACCAAAAAAAGTGTTGGCAAGAAGGATGTGGAGAAATTGGAACCTATGCATCAGTGTGCTGAGAAATTAAATACAAAGCAAAGTTTTTTTGAGTTGGAGATGACAGTCAGTGGTAGAGTTTGAGAGTTGCTGAATGTGATCTTTGGCATCATGGGGTATGGGGGAGGGGTTACCATTCGTAACATGTTAACTGGCTAGAAGCAAATGAAAAATAGCAGTACTCTAGAAGTTGGCAAGGTGGTACACACCTATAATCCTAGCACTTTAGGAGACTGGGGCAGAAAAATTGCAAGTTTGAGATCAGCTCAGGCTTGCATTTTTTTTTTTTTTTTTGAGACAAAAATCTCATTATGTAGCGCAAGCTGGCTTCCAATTTGCAGAGATCTTTCTGCCTCAGCCTCTTGAGTGTTGGGATTATAGGTGCATACCACCACACCCAGCATGCCTAGCAATTTAATAACCTATTTCAAAATTAAACAAATAAATAAAAAGGTTCATTGCAAAGGATTGAACTCAATCATTAGTAATGGAAAAAATCTAAAAACTCCTTTGTAAGAATAAGGCCACACTTTAAGCCACATAGAATTCCTACAGATAAAATTCTCCTAAAGACAAAATTTACAACCAAAAATGACAAAAAACATGAGAAGAAAGTTTATTTACCATAAACTAGAATACAGTTACACTAAGCAACAGTACTAAATCTCCAGAAACCTCAGATAATGTATTCATTAGCTATAGACCATAGAATAAATATATTTAAAAGCGTTAAAATCAGGCATAGTAGTCATACTTCTAATCTCAGCTACTAAGCAGAAGGATCAAACATTTGAAGTCAGCCTAGACAACTTAGATGAACTCTCAAAATACAAAGGGCTAGCTCAGCACTGGCTTGCTTGCCTAACATGTGTGAGGCCCTCTGTTCAATCCCAAACCACACATAACAGTGTTTTTAATGCTGTTTTGGGGGAAAAATTACTACTTGGGAGGTTAGGTTAGAAAGTTCTTGAGTTTGAGACAAGATAATGAGATCTGGTTTTTTTTAAAAAAAAGTGAAAGTAAAATGAGAAGCAAAAAGTTGAAGGGAGGCAGATGGAAAAAAGAACCAAATAGGTCTTGTAGAAATGCCAATATGGCCTTTCATTTGCAGATACTTTTCTAGTGTGTATTATACACAGGCACTGAATGAATGAAGACAAAACCCTGTCCCAAGAGGCTTTCATTTTATTGAGGTGGGGTGAGGGAGTCTTTGCACTAAGCTACATCCTCAGCTGTATTGCTGAGTTGCTAAATTGTTCAGGGTGGGCTTGAACTTTTGATCCTTCGGCCTCAGTTGGAATTACAGGCTGTGTCTCCATGCTAACTGAGGCTTTAATTTTAGTGGATGGGAAATAGACCAACAAGTAAAAACACAATATGCCAGGTGGTGGTAATTACCGTGAAAAAGTGTAACATGTTTGGTACCTGGGCTGAGATGAGTGAGAAGGACAGGACTGCCAGCTGTAGTGTCTGCTTGTGACCTCTCCCTTTGGTTTTGCTTCCTTCGTAGTATGGCAGTCTCAGGATAGTTGCACTTAACCTATACTTGTATGTTCCAGAAAGCAGATAGATGCTACATTGCTTTTTATGAGTCTATCTATGGGAGAAATCACAGCATCATTTCTTCTTTACTCTACCAGTTGAAAAAGTCGCAAACTGATTTCATTTACAAGGAAGAGGACACAGAGCTCATGCTGTCCTCTTCCCTCAACCTCCAGGAAGCTGGAAATTACAGATGTGTATTATCATATCTGGCATCCCCATGTTTTGATATGAGGAGTTTCAAAATATTTGAAGAGACAATGATTTTAAACTGCCATATATATCATTAAAACATTTTGAGCATAGAAGTATTTTTAAAAGATCACTTTATTTCTCTGTGGAACATAGACCAAAGGAAGGCAGAAGTAGAAACAGAGTTAAAACTTACAAGTCAAGCAGAGTGGTACATTGAACCTAGGAGTTGGAGACCATCTTCTGGAGCATAGAAAACCACCATTTGAAGAAAAAAGAAAAAGAAAGAAAAGTATTTCATTAGTACTACTAGGAGATAGTAGATTAAACCAAGGTAGTAACATTAAAGTATTGTTAGGGACTCAAGATTAAAATATGTGTGAAAATGGTGCTGATAGAGTTTACAGATACAATGATATAAGGTATGAGAAAAAGGAACCAAGAATAATTCCACAGTGTTTGGTTTGAAAAACTGGTTGAATAGTGATGGTGCTTATTGGGATGATAAACAAGACAAAGAAAAGATTTTTATCTGGAGATTTCAGGAATTTCATTTTGGACATAGATTTGTAAAATACCTAATATTTACCCACTGTGATGTTCTGTTGCAGCAGTACAAAACAAGGACAGCATCCATATGGAGATGTCAGGTAATTTAATGGATAGTTTAAGATGAGAGTGGAATATAAATGCAGGAAATTAACGTATAGACAATATATAAGTCATGGAAGCACTGTACTTCTACAGTTAAAAGATAGAAACTAGTAAAGAAAAAAGTAGGAACTAGTGAGGAAGACTAAAAGCCAGCTGAAGAAAGTCAGTCAAGGAAGAAAGGAATTGGGCAGGCATGTAGCTCAGTGGTAGAGTTACCTAGCATTTGCAAGGCACTGAACAAATGAAGAAAAGGTAGGAATATTAATTTGGTTAAATGCTGGTGAAAGTTCAGGTAGGATGAAGATTGATAAATAGGAACACAGTCTGAACTGAAATGGTTTCAGGAGATAATCCCAGCACTTTAAGAAGCTGAGGTAGGAGAACCACCACAAATTCAAGGCCAGTGAGACCCTGACTGAAAAAAACTGTGTGTGTGTATATGTGTGTGTATGTTGTGGGGGTTTGTTACAGGAAAGTGAAGACTGAGTATAGAAAACTTTTTCAGGGATTTTGCTGTATAAAGGTTCAGGGAAATGGAGGAGCAGTAACTGGCATAGGATTATTACAGATCATGAACGAATTTTTGAAATGAGAAATAATTATACTGAGTTAGTATGGTATTGAGGTGTTTCATAGCACTGGATGAGTAATGAAACCATCGGGGGAGTTATTAGAAAATGGATTCGTGAATCTCATAGAAGAGTTAAATAGGAGTTAAATCAAAAGCTTCATAGGTAGGACTCAGTATCGGAAGGACTTTAGTTCCTTAAGTGATTCTACATTGCATCCAGAGTTGATGTGCTTTGGCATAGATCAGAGAATATAAAACTCAGAATATGTGTTAAATAGCACACAAGATGTGGCCAAGAAGTACAGTGAATGTTTATATTTTAAAAATTTATTTAAAAATTTATTAGAGTAAGAGACATTTCTATTAATCCTCCTCAAAATATAGCCCGTCACTTTAAACACGGTTAACCTTGCTACATTCTGAAGCAGTGTTCTGGAAGTCCTCTTTTCTGTCTTTAGTTGTGATGTGGTTGCATCAATACCCTGAATAGATTGAGAACATTTACCTTTCATAGTCATTTTGATTTTGAGGGAAGAACCAGAAGTTGTTCAGTGCCAGATCCAGTGAATAAGATGAATGAAGACATATTGCTGTGGTTTTACAAGCTATTGGGTGATATTCAGCAGGAGCATTCAATGTGTTTTTATCATAACTTGTAAAAGAAAGATGCCTTTCAGAACTGCTTCAGAAAATAGCAAAAATAGGACTGGGGATATAGCTTAGGGGTGCAGCCACCTGCCTACCTCAAGTGCAAGAGCCTCATTTTAATTTCTGGTACAAAAAAAAAAAATAGAATAATGAGACAAGTATGTCTTAAGTGAGGGGAAATATTTTCAGGAGAATTAATAGCAATATATTTTTCATTGTAATTTTAAAATGCTTAAACATCTGTTTTGATCCTCTTATAGTTAGTAGAACTGAAAGAGAAAAACTAGAAGTACAGGCTAGAAGTACAGAAGAAACGGAAAATATGAAGAAAATAAAAGTTAAGATAGAAATTAGAATGAAAATGGTACAAGATACATCTTGTAACTGTTCAGATAGAAGCAAGAAAATAGTAGTAGCATTCAAAGAGGTAAGAGATGAAAATTTCTAAGCCTATGAAGTACCAACTTTGGTAAAAATATGACTTCTGAATGGTTAAATTAACTGTATTAATGATTCTGTAGTACTATAGCACACTAAAGAGCTCGTTAAAACAATCAGAGAGATGAGAAATTAGACTTAAACTTCCCAACAGTAACAAGAAGCCAGGGAAATAATAATTTCAAAAAACAGAAAACAGGGCAGTTAGAATTCTGTGCTCTGCCAGGCATGATGGTGCAGTCCTGTATTCCCAGCACTTGGGAGGCTGAGGCAGGAAGATTGTTAAAGTTCAAGACTCGCCTGGGCTACAAAAAGTGAGCACAAGGCCAGCCTGAACTGCACAATGAGACCCTTTCTCAAACAAAAAGAACTCAGCTCACGTTGGAGTAGAAAAGGAAAAAGAAAAAAAAAAAAAAAAGAAATAAAGTATGTTTAGACTTCTCTATATGTTTACCATTTACATACTCTGTAAATGGACTTGATGGCACATGTTTATAATCCCAGCACTCAGGAGGCTGAGGCAGAAGGATTACCACAAGTTGGAAGGGCAGCCTGAACAAGACCTTGTCTCAAAAAAGAAAAAAAAAAAAAAATTAAAAAGCATAAGAAAGATGAGTGAAATTTGAAAATTGTGGTTAAATTACTTTCGACTATATATAATACACTATTGATGACCGATTTGAAAGGAGTTAAAAACAAGATAGGGCTGAAGTAAAAGAAAAACTTTATAATTTGACCAACAGAAAGTATAAAATTTTTTAAAAAGAGCAAGCAAACAGAATGAACAGAAATGAGGTAACACACATGGATCCACAGTTTTTTATTTGGCCAAGTCAACAGCAAATTTAAAGCTGGCCTTTTTTCCTCTGCATTTGCCTGGCACTGTTAATTAGTGTCTTCTTAAAACTTTAATTTGTTGAAATATCTTGCTGTTTACTTTTACCCTACCTCTTTAGATTAGTTTCATCTGGCCAGTTTAATCTTAAACTTAGGTTCTATCCTTGGTCCTATTTTTCATTCTAACTTGACTATCATGTTTTCTATGTAGTTTTTTACCCATTCCTACACATTACTTCAGTTACTCCTTTTCTTGCTCAAGTGCATATTAGGATTGGTCGGAAGTGTGGCTTACATCCAAGTGTTAAATTGTTTATTAAATATCTTCACCTTGATTTCATGTTGCGATTTTTGACAGTTTTCTCCATTAAGGTGTTTTCGTTTTGTGTACAGAAAATCAAATTCATACTAGGTCAAACATTCAGAGAGTTTATTGGCTTCCATAACAAGGGTGTAGAAACTAGCTTTAGACTACTTTGATGTGGTGGCACACCTGTGTACAGTCAACTCCATGTGGACTCTGCTGTAGCCCACAGTATCTTTACTGTTAGCGAGCTGTCTTTCCTAATGGTCACAAGATGCTACTGACGTCAGCACACTAGTGCTAATATTTTGTCTTTACTTTCACAGGAAGAAAATACAATTGATAGGGCTTAGTGACCTAGAATTTTGAGTCACAGAAAGTCAAGGATGAATCCCAGGCTTCTGCTTTGCCTTGCAGTACACTGAGTCCTCTTTCCTGAAATAATGAAAAAAAGAATACAGATGGTTGTAACTTACAATAGTTCAGCTCAGGATGTTTTAACCTTATGTGGTGATATGAAAAAAATACACATTTAATAAAAACCACACTTCCAGCTTTAAATTTTAGCCAAATACAGTGACACATACCTATAATCTCCGCTGTTTTGGGTTGCTGAGTCAGAAAGAGTACAAATTCAAAGCCAGGTTGGGAAACTTGATGGGGCCTTGTCTCAAACAAATTAAAATGGACTGGTGATACAGCTTGACAGGTTTGATCTTTGGAGCTGGGCATGGTGGCACACACTGTGTTAGCACTCAGAGACAGGCAGGAAAATCACAAGTTTGAGGCCAGCCTGAACTAGTCTCCAAACAACAATACTACTAATAATTTCATCTTTTCTCAGGCTAATGATGTGCAATCTGGTGATAGTCATGCTGTTGCACTGAGCAGCAAACCATGGCTCCCAACCAATTACATCATCACAAGGCGAACGTTCAGTATGCTACAGTGTACGGTGGTGCTAAGTTATGTTTGGTAGGTGAGGTGTATAAACAGGTTTGCAGAGGTGATTGGCTTCAGACTCTGGCACTACTCTTGCCTCAGCTGCCTCTGAGTGCTGGGGTTCTAGGTGTGAGACACCATGTTTGACTTGGATTTTTTATTTATTTATGTATTTATTTTAGTGTTTTTTGAGGCAGGGTTTCACTATGGTTCAGGCTGGTCTTGAACTCACTTTGCAGCTCAGGCTAGCCTTGAACTTGTGGTGATCCTTCTGCCGCAGTCTTCTAAGTGCTGGGATTATAGATGTGTGCCACTCTGGTTTGGCTTAGATTTTTAAAAAGACTTTATTGTGGTAAATGTATGTAGCAAAAAATTACTTACTATTTAAACTCTGTATGGGTACAGTTCAGTGTTTTAAAAAACCTTCACTGTGTGGAGCAACTATCACCACTGTCCATTTCCAGGAAGGGTTTTGCTCTGAGATTCTTTTTCCATGAAACAGTGACTCCTTATTCTCTGTTCACTACCCCCAGCAGCTTATAACTTTTATCCTACTTCTTTGTTTCTAGGTACCTCATACAAGTAAATTCATACAATATTTAATGTCCTTCTGTGTCTGATACACTTTCTTGTTATAATGATTTCAAAGTTCGTCCATGTTACATTGGATTTTGAGCCAGACTTAGCTAAGTGCATAACATTAAGCTTTAAAATCAGAAAGACTAGAGTAGTCATGGACAGATTGGTCAGTGCTTTTAAACTGTCTGTTGGAAAAGTTTTCCTCAGACAATCAAGTATCTAGTGCAAGTTTTTCTCAACTTTGCAGTGTCAGCTTCCTCTTTGTATAGTTTTTATTTTTATTTACTTTTTTCGAGACATGGTCTTGCCGTGTAGTGCAAGCTGACCTTGAATTCATTTATGTAGCCCAGGCTGGTCTTGAACTCACAATGATCCTCCTGCCTCAGCCCCTTGAATGCTGGGATTATAGGTGTGCACCACTGTGCCTAGCCCTTTCTTGTGTCATTTGAGTGTAGTAAAAGCAAATGACTTGAACTGCTTTCAGCTGTTTTTGTGAGCTGTTTTCAGCTCATTTAACTCCTTTCATGAAGTCAGTATAATGATAGCATCCCAAACTCCAGTCCAGCCTTGCTATTTGTTTTATTGTTTTATCATATAGTTCCTATGCTTATGAACGTAATTCATGGCAAAATTTAGAACACTAGTATATTAATTTACACTAATAAATCTTACTGTGTGCCTATTATGGCTTGTGGTTAGATGCCCCCCAAACTCTCATCTGGTTATGGGTGGGGCTTTCCAGAGGTTGCTGGATCTAGGCTGTGCAATGCTAGAATAAAGGGTGTGTGATTACTAAGTTAGTCCATTGATTAGTTTCTGTTTAGTTCTGGGTGTGCAAAGTGGGAAGGCCCACCCTGGGTGGGGTGGTACCACCAAAGGGGCAGGTAGCCTGGATGGAACACAAGAGACAGAAAGAGAGCTGTTGGCATCGCTTGCTGCTGCTGCTTTTCTGTCACAAACTATTCTTCCTCTGTGATGCTCCTTTCTATTCACTGTCTTGGAGCCGCCTGACTATGAACTGAAATCTCTACAAACCACAACTTACAATAAACCTTTCCTCCTTTAACTTGCAGTGTCGGTACTTTATGTCATCAATGAAAAAAGTAAGACAGTGCCTTTCTAAATCAGATAATGGCAGACTTTTCTCATCCCTTGTAATTCTCTATGCTATTTTTAGTTATACCTTCAGTGTGTAGTGTTGATTGAATTACTAAGACATTGTTACTATGGAGGTAGTGCTCCAGAGTTGGGGATAGGACTGTGTGTATGTGCTAACAACATGAATAAACCTTAAAAACTTAATGCTGAGTGAAGGAAGCCACCCAGGAAGGACCACTTATAGGATTCCATTTCTGTAGATTCCAGGGTAGTTGAATGTAGACATAGAAAGTAAACTTGTGGTTTCTTAGAGCTAAAGGTGGGAACCAGAGACTGATGTATAGAGATGGAAAGGGCAGGTTGTGATAAAGAGTTTTAAAAACTGTGATGATAAATGTAAACTATACTAAATTAAATTTGTGCTAAAAACTTCAAATTATATACTTACATAGGTATTGTCAAAACTAATGCGCAAAGTGAATTTTTTATTAGCACATACTTGTAAAACAATATTGATGTTTGTTTTGGGAAATTGATACATGCACATAAGCCATTACTCCTTTCTTTTGTCTTTTCCCTTTCCCCTGATTCCCTGAATCATATACTTTAAATCTTTAGTGTGTGGGTGCATGCACATATATGCTCACTAGCGCTCAAGCCCCAAGACCTCATGTAAGCTATATAAGCACTCTTATCCACTGAACTATATCTGTGGCCCCCAAATTGTATTCTCTAAATAGGTAAATTGTGTAAGTGGACAACATCTTCATAAAGCTTCTTACTAAAGTTATTCTTAAAAAAAGAAATAAAGGCTGGGGATATAGCTCAGTGGCACAGCACCTACCTTGTAAATACGAGGTTTTGCTTTCATTTCCCAGCACCAAAGTAAATGCAATACAATACACATTATTGACGAATTCAGTGTTTAGGGTTCTGGCTTTTCTCTGCGCCCCCCCCCCCAATGACCTGGTAAAAGTAACGCTTTAGACAGTAAAGTGATCTGTGTTATCATTACTCAGAAAAATTTCCTTCCAGTTAATCACTACTGTTTTCTGTCAGGACAAAGCCTTAGATTTGAAGGTGATGGAGAAAATTCAGATCTACTAGATTCTACTAGTGTAAAAAAAAAAAATAATGATTAGCTTGTCTTTTTCTGTACCTGAAATTGAATTTAGGACCTTGCACTTGGCCAGGCAAGCACTTGTGCTGTTGAACTATATCCCAGCACCTTTAACAATTTTGCTCTATGAGTAGAGAAAATATTTTTGTCAGAATAAACCACAGCAGTTCTTCACTAAGAATAATACATAGCCGGGTGTGGTGGGGCACACCTGTAATCCCAGCACTTGGGAGGTTGAGGCAGGAGGATCATTGTGAGTTCAAGACCAGCCTGGGCTACAAAGTGAGCTCCAGGCCAGCCTGAACTGCATAGTGAGACCCTGTTTCAATTAAAAAAAAAAAAAAAGAATAACTCCATAGGAGATTTTGAATCTATGTCTATAAAATTGAGAACAGACAACAGGCTTTTCAGTAATATCTTACAACTGAGGCTTCATAATAATTGCTCTTTTTCTGATTTTGTCTTGTATTTCTCCACTCATAAGCCAAATATTGATATGCTTGAATGACCTAAGAAACTTCCCAGTCACAGAAGACTCTTTCCCAGGAGAAGGATTTGGTATAAGAGCTAAAACAAAAGCATTTAACTTTGAGGATGCATGTACAGTCACTTTAAATGTTTGGTTTTTTTGAGGGACATAGTATCTAATCGACCATACTGGTTAGAGTAGGGTTTACTCTTTTATAGTAACGTTGATGACTAGAATGTATTCGGAATTCACTTTTATTGCTGAGGTTGACAGAATAAATCTCCTTTAATACAAATGTTCTAGAACAATAAGGTTTTTTTGTTTTTTTTTTTTTAACTTTTTGAGACAGGCTCTCATTTTGCAGTTCAGGCTGGGCTTGAGTCCTCTTTGTAGCCCAGGCTGTCTTGAACTTGAAGCAATCCTCCTGCCTAACCCTCCCCACTATGCCTGGTTTAAAACAGTAAAGTTTGGAAGGTTAGCTCAGTTAATTTGGGGGAGTTAATAAAATGATTGTTTTTATTTGTTTCTTTGAGACAGGATCTCAATATGTAGTACAGGCTGGCCTTGAATTCACAACAGTAGTACCTTAGTTCACAAACAGTTCTTTTCAAGATTCTGGAAAAGGGGGCTGGCTGGGGATTTAGCTCAGCGGCATAAGTGCCTGCCTTGCAAGCAGGCAGTCGTAAGTTCGATCCCTGGTACTGATAAAAACGAAAAAGACCAAAAAAAAAAAAAAAAAAAAAAATTCTGGAAAAGATGGTCCAAGTTGTGTTCATCACCTGGTGCAGAGTTTTTGCAAACAAAAACAGAATTTTGTCACACACACGCTTCTATTTGCAAACTAAATTGTTTGCAAACAGAAGCATTCCTGAACTGAAGTACCACTGTATTTAGCCAAGGCTGGCCGCAGACTAACAGTGATCTTCCTGCCTCAGCCCCCCAAGTGCTGGGATTACAGGTGTGTACCTCCATGAGCCCAGCTACAGGATTTTTCTTTTTTCTTTTTTTTTTTTAACAGGATTTTTCTTGATAACTTTTTTATCCCTTTGCTGTCTTTCCTATGGACTTTTAAAGGGACTTCATTCATATTTCATTTATATTACTCTCACAGGATGGATAGAATGACAGAAGATGCTCTTCGTCTGAATCTGTTGAAAAGGAGCTTGGACCCAGCAGATGAACGAGATGACGTGCTGGCAAAACGGCTTAAAATGGAGGGACATGAGGCCATGGAACGTCTAAAAATGTTGGCACTGCTCAAAAGGAAGGATTTGGCAAATCTTGAGGTGCCACATGAGTTACCCACCAAACAGGATGGCAGTGGAGTTAAGGGTTATGAAGAGAAACTGAATGGGAATCTCAGGCCTCATGGAGACAACAGGACTGCTGGAAGGCCAGGCAAAGAAAACATCAGTGATGAACCAGTGGATATGAGTGCTAGACGGAGGTATGGTTCAAGTTGATAGCCTCCAGGGATGTCTTGTCATAGACTAAGCCTATGAGAATGGAATTAATTCCAGTGAGAGGAAAGTGTTTTTCATCCTAAAACTTCTTGAAGAAGACATGTCTGTAACATGTGACTTAACAAATTATTCTTCTTTCTAAATAAAACTGCATACTTCCAATTTGCTTAGCATATTAAGAATTACAAGATCTACCTTAAGATCATTATTGCTGGAAAAAGGGGCACTAGGGGACGAGTGGTCCAATTAGTATATGCATTCACCCTAATCTTAGGGGAGGAAACACAGTCTTTGCTTCAAATCATTCTAGAAGTTTTAGGATCCATATACTGTAGAGTTTGTTTTTTATTACATCAAAGAATTAGCCTGACTTTTTGTATCAGAATATCTTGATGTGGTATGGTCTCTAAATTCATATTTTTCCCTGCCATTTCCACCAGTCCTTACAATATGTGTATATTCATTCCTAGTCATGCATACATGCACACATGCATTTTCCCAGGCCTTTTAAAAGTATCTTATCAATTTCAAGCACTGTATTTAAAACAGTGATACACACACTAAGGTGCATGGAACTGGCTAAGAGTTTAGAAAGATTGGTCAGTGAATCACAGTATAGGTCCCACCCAGCAGCTGATCTTACTTTATCCCAAGGCTGAGCCAAAGAAGAATGCTGAAGAAGCTAAGCTAATGGAGAAGGAAAGAGTGTGTATGGGGTGCTGGTATTGAACCCAGGGCCTCATGCATGCAAGGCAAGAGCTCTACTATTGAGCCTTGTCCCTAGCCCAATATCCTGTCTTTTCTTTTTTCTTTTTTTTGGGGGGGTACCCAGGATCAAACTGAGGACTTCGCGCTTACCAGGCAGGCACTTGTGAGCTAAATGCCTGGCCCCTATCCTGTGTTTTTTAAAAAAAAAGAATAAAATTCAGGTAAATTCTGCAGTGGTCCTGGAAGAAAATAAAAATTCCTTGGACCCAATAGGTAGTTTTCAGCAGAACAGCATGTAAATAGACATCCTTAGATCCATTGGAAGAAAATGAATTGGTGAATGAATGCATCTGAGCAATCCACTTGCTCCATAGCTATCCTTGTCCTTCTGGAGCAAATTATAGAACCTGCATTTTGGAGGAAGGAAGAAAAGGTGAAATTGGACCATAAGTGCACTTACTTTTCATAGATACATTGTTGGGCATTCTGGAAAGACCTCTGTGCTTTTGAAATATTGCTGAATTGTGGTAAAAGGAAGACAGATGAAGTTGCTTAGTTTTAGAGTGCTTGCTTTAACCTGTGACAGACCCTATATTTGAGAGCCAGCACTGTGTACCGAATAAGGCCAGACTGTTGTGAACCCCCGTCAGTGTGTGTATTTATTTATTTATTTGGTACCAGGAATTTAACTCAGGACCTTGCGCTTGCCCGGCATGTGTTAAACTCAGGACGTTGTGCTTGCCAGGCAGGCACTGCTGATGCACTTTTGAAGCATAAGCCTCTAGAAGCCAAGACACTAGGATGCTCACACCTTTTACCACTTGAAACCAAGCTGTTTTGTAAGAACGAACAAGATTAGTAGACTCCCGGTTAGTAGACCCATGGTTCCCTGAGATAAAAGAAAGAAAAAAGTTGGAAGCAGAAGGAAGATGAAGTTTTTAGTATGAGAGCCATTGTCAGAATTTCCCAAGTATTGTATTTTGGCCTCAAGTTGGGCTAGTTACAATATCTGTAATATATTTATGAAACCAATCCTAGCAGTTTGGAATGCTAGAGAAACATAGCATTTCTCTTTCTATTCAGTTGTTTCTACTAATCGGATACAGTCTCAAAGTGACAGCTTCTGAGAACATGCCAGACTGAGTCACAAACGATGTCAACAGTAAATTGGGTTTTTAACAATCTTTAATAGAGCTGGGTGTGGTGGCTCATGCCTGTAATGCCAGCATTAGGAGGCTGAGGCTAGAGGATCGCTGTGAGTTCAAGGCCAGCCTAGGCTACAAAGTGAGTTCAAGACCAGCAGTTCCCAGCCTGAACTGCATGTGCATAGTGAGAGCCTATCTAATAGGGAAGGTTTCATACTTTTGAATCCTAAATACTGTAAATCCATGTATGTTTAGAAAAGGAGCAAAGTAAGTACTTCTCTTTCTTTTTTTCTTTGTTTTTTACCGGTGCCAGGGATTGAACTCATGACCACGTGCTTGCAAGGCAGGCGCTTATGCCGCGGAACTAAATCCCCAACCCTTGTAACTTCTGTCTCTTGAGTGTTTTTCATTCCTCATCAGAAGTTGAAAGTTTTGGAGTAGGATTCGACTTAGGCTTTTGCCTTATCTATGTAATGTGAATCTGAATGTATCTGGGAATAAAATATCATTTAAAGTTGTTCCCAGATGAATCTTCATGATAATATCATACAGTTCCAAAATCTCAAATGTCTCCACTTCTCTTAGTACTGAGCAGTTCCTAAGTAGGAAATGGCACTAATATGAACATGGAGGTATTTTATTACCTTAGAGTCAGTCTTTGGTAATACATGTAATCAACTCAGTAATAGAATTTCTAAATCTTCTGAGCTGAGTACATTGATACATGCCTATAGTCCCAGCTGTTCCAGAAATTGAGATTAGAGAATTGCCCAAGAGTATGAGTTTGAGACTAACCTGGCTAACATGATAAGATTCTATCTCAAAAAGGGGGAGGGAGCCTCTGATAGTAACGCAAACACTGGTGAGTCAAGGAGAAAATGGCAAGTTTTCCAGACTTTAAAATTTTTCACCCATGTTAACCCTAGGGATAAGCGTATGAAGGAATACATATACAAATAACACACACAAAAATGAATTGAAACACTTGGTTTGGGCCTGACCATTATTCCAGGAATTTAGGGTTACAGAATAGAAGGCTCTCTTCTCCCTCTAGTGGCTTCTTTTTGTGTAACTATGCATTGTTTATTTGCTATACCTGTGGCCAGTGGTTGTACAGCATCGCTGACAAAGTTAATGGGACAGTCAGTCCCCTTATTCTGTTTCCTCAGCTCAACTTGAGTGATTTACCATGCTTTACCATGTTGAGAAATTAAGTGCCTAACCCAAATATCAGGGATGGCTTGATCAAAAGATTTTCATGGGTTGAGGATTTAGCTCTTTGGTAGAGTGCTTGCCTACCCTGCACAAGGACCTGGGTTCCATCCTAACACCACCAAAAATGACAAAACATCCTCTGTATACCAAAAGCAACTAGGGTAAGAAATTATGAGAAATGGTAGATAAGCTCTTGTGAGTAATGATCTGTGAACATTAAAATTTTTAATTACACATCAATGAAGATTGAAGAAAATACTACCCTAGACATATAGCCTCCAAAAAAGATGATCTGGGAAAGTATCTTTGAAATCAGTGAGCTCATGCTTATAACTCCAGCACTCAGGAAAACCACCATGAGTTCCAAGCCAGCTTGAACTACGTAATGAGACCCTGATTCAAACAATAAAAACAGCCACATGTGGTGGCACATGCCTGTAATCCCAGCACTCAGAAGGGCTCGGCAGGAGGATTGCCACAAGTTCCAGGACAGCCTAGACTACAGGATTTAAAAAAAAAAAAAAATTACACAAATCAGAGGAGAGATGTGAAATAATCATTGGTTTGAGAACCTGAGATAGTTTCTGGGATTCATTTACATTGCAGAAACAAAGCTAGCCTGAAAAATGCCAAAATAAGGGTTATTTATTGAATAGATTAAGAAATAAGAGGAGTCAGTGGGAGATTCAGATGTCAAAGTAAATTTTCTTGAGACAGGGTTTTGGTGTATAGTTCAGGCTGGCAATGAACTCAATGTGTAGCCTCCTGAGTGCTGGGATTACAGGTGTGCACCATGGTGCCTGACTAATGTCAGAGTAATTTCTGAGCAGTGTCTTTTGAGGGAAACTATAAGATAAAAATTGCAAATTACCAGGCATGGTAGTGTACACCTGTAATCTCAGCTCCTCAGAATGCTAAAGCAGGAAGCTCAAAAGTTGAAGCCCAGCTTGCACAACTTCACAAGACCCTCACAGAATAAAAAATTTAAAAAGGGGCTGGGGATTTAGCTCAGTGGTGTAAGCACCTGCCTGGTAAGTGCAAGGTTGTGAGTTCAACCCTCAGTACCCATTTAAAAAAAAAAGAAAGAAAGTAAAAAAATTAAAAAGGGCTAAGAATATAGTTTAATGCAAGGTCCTGGGTTCAATCCCTAGTACTGCCAAAAAGAAACCCCACTATTCTGGTAAATTGATCCGACTTAAATATATGTTCTGAAGGTTTAATCCTTCGGAAGCTGTAGCTGACTCTTTATAACTGGCATTGTCCATTTCTTTAAGTCACTTACAGTAGTTTCTTTTGCTTGCTACTCTTTAGTATCTGCTCTCAACAAGCTAGACTGTCATAGCAGTTATCACACAGTCTCTTTTCTAAAAAATTCAGATAAAGACCTTTATTTGATTATTATTATTGTTGATTTTGTTTGTTTTAAGAAAGTCTCACTGTGTAGTCCAGACTGGCCTTGAACTTGCTTGTGTAGTGCAGGCTGGCCTTGAACTCTTGGCAGTCCTTTTGCCTGAGCCTCCAAGTGCTGGGATGGATCACAGGTGTTTGTCACCATGCGTGGCTAGGACCATATTACTGTTGTTGTAATGAGGTACCTCTTCATGGTAACTAAGCTCTACTGCTTTTGCTCTGTCTCTTGTAGAACTAGTTATTTCCTTTCCAAGCCTTCACATCATGACAATACAGTGGAGATACAAAATAAAAATTTTTGTGATTAAAAATACTCATCTTTTTATGTATTTATGCCTGTTTATTTTGTAAGGACTTTAGGAGAGTATCTTGCTGAGGTTTTGCTACCAGATTTCTTTCTTTCTTTCTTTCTTCCTTCCTTCCTTCCTTCCTTCCTTCCTTCCTTTGTTTCTTTCTTTCAGACAAGTCTTGCTGTGCAATTCAGGCTGGCCTTGAGCTCACTTTGTAGCACAGGTTGGTCTTGAACTCTCAGTGATCTCCTGCCTCAGCTTCCCAGAGTGCTGGAACTACAGGCATGTGCCACCACACCTGGCTTTGCTATCAGATATTGGTGTCTATATCATAAGACTTGAGTGTTTGTCTTTTTCTGGGTGAATCAAAACAGACCAAAAGTTCAGCACAGAGGGAAAAAAACAGGCCAGGCATGGTGGTGCACACTTGTAATCCAGCATTCAGGAGGCTGAAGCAGGAGGCTCATTGAATTTGAGGCCAGCCTTGGCTACAAAGTGAGTTCAAGGCCAGTCTGTACTGCACAGTGAAACCCTGTTTCAAAAAGACAAAAAAAAAAAAACCACTCTTTATGAGCCTTATTGTTGGAAATAGTAACTTTTATTTTTCTTGTCTAGTGAGCCAGATCGAGGAAGGCTAACTCCTTCTCCAGACATCATTGTTTTGTCTGACAATGAGGCTTCCAGTCCTCGTTCCAGCTCCCGAATGGAAGAAAGACTCAAAGCAGCCAACCTGGAGATGTTCAAGGTAAAACACCTGCATTTATGTTCCATTTTCTTTAATTTCTCACCAGCCATAGTATTGTTTTTTTAGTTTGCTTGTTTTTTTAAAACTTAGTTTTCAACTATTTGCTTTTTGTAACTACCTATCAGTGAAGAGTCTTTAGTGATTCTCAATTTCAAAACTTTGCCTTTTTAAAAGGACCTATTAGCCAGTCATAGTGGCTACTCACCACCCAGCACTCACACATGGGAGGCTGAGGCAAGAGGATCCACATGACTTTGAGGCCAGCCTGGGCCACATAGTAAGTTCAAGGCCAGCCTGAACTACATAGCGAGACCAGATCTTAAACAAAACAAAACAAAAAGGAAAAGAAAAAATGCATATGTTGGGAAGCCAGGCATGATAATGCATGTCTATACTTCCAACAGTTTGGAGGCACATAGATTGAGGCCAGCCTGAGCAACATAGTGAGACTGTGTCTCAAAAAACAACCACCACCACAAAACACATACATAAAAGCTGTTATGGTCAATCTAATTATGTTCAGCCTTACAACTCATATACCACATTAAGTAAATTCTTTTTTTTTTTTTTAAGCCCATCTCTGAATACATGATACATTAAGTAAATTCTTAACTACAAGGATACCCTGTAACTCTTATCTAGACTCTTACCTCAGAATATAGGTTCTTTTTAAAAATATATATATACACAAATAAACATGAAAAAAAGTTAAATATCACTGGTCATTTAAGAGTTGCAAATTAAAACAACACAGATTCCACCTCTCCCTAGAAGGAATGACTGCCATCATGAAATCAACCAATAACAAATGCTCTGAGAACTGGGGGCAGGGGAGAAATACTCTTCTCCACCGTTGGTAGGAGTGTAGACTGGTGCCACCACCATGGAAATCAATTTGCAGATTCCTCAAAAAATTAGGATTAGAGGTCTATTGGTCCCAGCTATTCCTTTTCTGGGTATCTTCCCAGAAGAATTAAAAACATCATAGCACAGTGATATATGTGTCCCCACATTTATAGCAGTGCAATTTGTCATAGCAAGATCTTGGAAACAACCCAGATTACCCATCAAGTGAGGAATAGATAAAAAAGATATGATCTATTTATACAACAGAGTACTACTTAGCCATAAAGAAGGGTAAACTTGAAACTTCTATAGGTAAATGGATGCAGATTGAGACTGTACTCATAAGTGAAATAAACCAGACTCACATGTGTAGCATCCTATTGTCTCCCTATTGTGAGAAGCTGAAAGAGTAAGATCCAAAGTGTATATTAAATATTGTAAAATGGGGGAGAAAGTATTCAAAAGAAAGAGAACCTGGGATGCAGAAAAAGGAAAAGAAGGAAGAGAAAAGCAAATATATATGTGTGTATACATAATTTTTATATATATTATATATATATATGTATGTATGAGATAGTTAAGATGGTTATACTACTAAATTTCTCTTAGTTCATTGGAAAGGTTTGTGCTAACATTGCCTGTACAATTAAATGCCTATGTCTTGTACTCTGAATAACTAAAGATAAAAATACGCAGTGTAGGGACTGGGGATTTAGCTCAGTGGCACAAGGGCTGCCTGGCAAGTGTGAAGTCATGAGTTTGATCCCCAGTACCAAAAAAAAAATATGTAATAACCATTGTAACTCTCCTCTGTTTTTTGTTTAGAAATTTTTTTTTCTCTAAAATTTTAAAAAATACATCATGTCGTACATTACTGTGTGTGTACGTATATACACAGTCCACCAAAAAATGTATACACACTTCAGGAAAAGAAAACCATGTGTAATTATTTGAATACTAAATTTATTGAGACACCCTGAAATTAATACAAATTATCTTTGGCCTCTACAATTGTAAGAGATGCTCAAAGTGGTGGGCTGTTAGCTTCTAGATATTTATTATTGTGGCAGATGACTGCTTGGGTAACCTTGGGTATTGAGATTGCTGCATATATATTTGCAGTTTCTTCTGTAAGAGCCAAGCCTACTAGTTTTCATGAAATGTGTATGGATTTTTTTTGGTAGACTCAATATATAATACACACACCCCCACCCCCAAGAGACACACACACACACACACACACACCCCACCCCCAAATGTGGCTTTTTTTTTTTTTTTTTTTTTTTTTTTTTGGTCATTCTGTTTCATTAAAAATCTGAGTAGCATTTATATGTGGTCTCTCCATTTGATAAGCACTTTTTGAGTATCTGTTGACTGCCAGGCTTTGTGTCACTTTTTATGGATGTTGAAGGTTAGACCTAAAAAAGTATAGATGATCTCTCTCAGCAAAGGATTCTGCATATGTGTTGCTACTGTACTTGATGGTCTCTATGTTTCCTTAGGGCAAAGGCATTGAGGAAAGACAGCAGCTTATCAAGCAGCTGAGGGACGAGCTGCGATTGGAAGAAGCTCGACTGGTGCTATTGAAGAAACTCAGACAGAGTCAACTACAAAAAGAGAATGTGGTCCAAAAGGTAATGTGCTCTAGAAATAAAAGACTAGGGGAAAAGAAATAAAACTGGTCTTAGAGAGGCTGCCCCAGGTAGATTCAGCTTTGTGGCTCATTTTTCTCTGGTTTCATAGTTTTTTGTTTTCCAGAAGTATTGTGTTTTGGGGAGTTATTTTGTTTTGCTTTGCCTTTTTTGTGGGGGAGGGGGAAGCACGTTCTGTTTGGTTTGGTTTGATTTTTATAACCTGATTTAAAAAACAGGGCCTTGCTGTGTTGTCCAGGCTGGCCTTGAACTCATGGCAGTCCTCCTGCCTTAGCCTCCTAAGTGTTTGGATTACAGATGTGTGCCACTATGTCTGGCCAATTTTTCTTTGTTTTTTTTTTTCCCCATAAATCTTAGGCCTTAATCAAGAATACCTTAATCACGTTTTTCTCCTTTTCCTCCTGGTCAACAGGAGATTCTCACTGATACTGAAGTCCACTTTTAGTTATTTGCCTGTTCTACAGTCTAATTTTACCTTCCTTCTCCTAGACTCCAGTTGTACAGAATGCGGCATCTATTGTTCAGCCATCTCCTGCCCATGTTGGCCAGCAGGGTTTATCCAAGCTTCCATCCCGGCCTGGAGCCCAAGGAGTTGAGCCTCAAAATTTGAGAACATTGCAGGTATGTGATCTATACTAGGATTATAATGTTCAAAGGCTCTGTCTCTCCTGTGTCTGCCTGGAGGCTTTTGTGAAGAGTGTAGAAGAACCTAGCCATAATAAAAGTGCTGTTACTAGTCCTTCATTGCATGATATGGTCTGCAGTAGCAAAATTAATAACCTTCATCTGCCCATTATACTTTTTCTTCTCTAGAGAAGATTTCTAGATTCTCTAGAGAAGGGTTATCTTTTACCAATCATGGTGAACCTTTTAGAGCTTTCAGTGATAACAGTGAGCTTGTTACACACACATGCCATAGGTTCACCCTTGGCATATATCAAAAAGGCCAGGGATTTTCTAGCTACTAGTCAACATTTAGAATGATGGTAGGTTTATCTAATAGCTTATCAGACAAAATGACAAAGTCTGTGTTCTAGTGTTTCTACTTAGCTATGTATTAATTATAAGCAGTATTTTCCCTTTTTGCATTTTACATAGCATTATACCACTGGTGACTAGTTTTTTCCCCTCTTTTTCCTCTTCAGGGTCACAGTGTCATTCGTTCAGCAACCAGTACCACCCTCCCACACATGTTGATGTCTCAACGTGTTATTGCACCAAATCCAGCCCAGCTACAGGGTCAGCGGGGCCCACCTAAGCCTGGCCTCGTACGCACCACAACACCCAACATGAATCCTGCCATCAATTACCAGCCAGTAAGAGAGACCACTAATGTGGAAAAAGAGAAATTCTTTATTTGTTTTTCTTGTTAAAAGGGCCAAAAGTTTTTTAAGTTTTTGTGTATAGAGAAACTAGGACAGTGGATGTTTTGGATTGGAGATTTATTATTGTTGTTTTCGGGGGTGGAGGTTGTTTTTTGTTTTGCTTTGCTTGCTGATATTTTGGAAACAAGATCTCTCGTGTAGTCCTTAAACTAACCATGTAGTCCTTGAACTGATGATGTAGCTAACACTGGCCTTAAACTCCCAGCAATCCTGCCTCAGTCGCCCTTGTGCTGGGGTTATAAGCATGTGCCATCACACCTAGCTAGAGTTTTTGGTTTTTTTATTATTTTGTTTTGTTTGGGTTTTGATTGTTTTGGTTTAGTTGGATTTGGTTGCTTTGTTTTGTTTTTGATACCGAGGACTGAATTAAGGACCTGGCACTTGTGACAGGCGCTGTGCTGCTGAGGTATATCCCTGGCCCTTTGTTATGTTTTTTGAGAATGGGTCTCAAATTTGCTATCTGCCTGTTTCTGCCTCCCAAGTTCTGGGGTTCCAAGCCTGTGCCATTGCACCCAACTTTGAATGAAGCTTGAAATAGAGAACATTCCAAAAATGGAAGCATAAGGATATGTAACAGAAAGAATCCCCACTGTTTTGGGTTGGGTTTTTTTTTTTTTTTTTTTCTTCCTCTTAACAGTTCCAGCTCATTCTTTTTTCTTGTGTGTCAGAGTTCTCTTTCAGTGAGTAAGTTGGATACACCCTATTTTGTGGAAGCTAAGTAGTTCAGATTGGGCTTGGATCATGTCCTGTACTAAAAAACAAGAATTAGTCTTTCGCTATAGATAAGCTATGACTGACACCTATTCTCAATCTGTTTCAGCAGTCAAGTTCTTCCGTTCCCTGTCAGCGCACAACATCCTCTGCCATCTACATGAACCTTGCCTCACATATCCAGCCAGGAACCGTGAACAGAGTGTCCTCACCACTCCCTAGCCCCAGCGCCATGACTGATGCTGCCAACTCACAAGCTGCAGCCAAATTAGCTCTTCGCAAGCAGTTGGAAAAGACGCTTCTGGAGATCCCACCTCCAAAGCCACCTGCTCCCTTGCTTCACTTTCTGCCCAGTGCAGCTAACAGCGAGTTCATCTACATGGTAGGCTTGGAAGAGGTCGTGCAGAGTGTCATTGACAGCCAAGGTAAGATTAGTTTTTAGGGTTTTTCATTTTGTTTTTTGAAATAGGATTTTGCTATGTAATTCAGCCTGGCTTTGAACTCACTGTGTAGTTCAGTCTGGCCTCAGACCTACAACAGTCTTCCTGTGTCATCCTCCTGAGTGCTGGCAATAGATTTATGCTGCTGCTATGCTTGGTTTGGTAACTAGTTCTTGAACTAGAGAGTGCCAAGATGTGATTGATATGGGCTGAGTATCACAGAGTATAATGTGGCTTTAAATACCCTCTTAGTACTGCCAGTGTTTATTTCTAGGCAGTTTGGAAAGAGTGTATTAGTTTTGTAACCAAGTATGGGGGTACATAACTAAAATCCTAGCTACGTGAGCGTCTGAGGCAGAAGAATCTTAAGTTTGAGGCCAATTTAGCAAAAACACTGTCTCAAAAAAATAAAATGGGCTGGAGATGTAGTTTAGTGTTCCATGGGTTCAGTCGGTTTGGGGGATGAGACAACTCTGTCTGTGCAGTCTGTGTGTATTTTTTCAGTTTATTGTTCTTTTAAATGGTGCCTAGGTGAACTGGGGATGTAACTCAGTGGTAAAAAATGTTTCTAATGGGGCTGAGGATTTAGCTCAGCAGCATAAGCACCTGCCTTGCAAGCAAGCGGTCATGTGTTTGATCCCTGGTACCAATAAAAAAAAAATGTTTCTAGCATGTTCAAGACCTTGGGTTCCATACCTAGCACCACATTAAAGCCAAAAAAAGGTGGCTACGCTGATGCATATATAATTTGATGAATAAAACTTTTAAAAAATCTTTTTTTGAAACAGAGATCTCTCTATGTAGTTCAGGCTGGCCTTGAACTCATAGAGATCCTCCTGCCTCAGCCTCCCAAGTGGTGTGATTATAGGTATGTGCCACCATACCTGGCTGTGTTGAATTGCCATTTTTAGTTCCTGCACTGTGAGTGCTATAGAGAAAATATGCATACTGATACCTATGGATAACTAAAAATGATGATAATTTATAGCTTGAAGCAATACTGAATCAAACTATGAATAATAAAAGAAAGTATTAAAGGAGTCAGGAATACAGCCCAGTAGCACAGCGCATGCCAGGCAAGCACAATTCCCAGTACCACCAAAAAAAAAGAAGATGATACTGCACTAAAATTTCCAAACATACTGAAATGTGTTCCATAGGAACACTGTACAATAGAAGGAACACTCTTGGCTATAGAAAGATCTCAGAGTGACAGAATGATAACTGAAAGTTGTATATAAAAGGAGGGGGCCAGGGGCTTAGCTCAGTGGCAGAAGTGCCTGCTTGGCAAACTCAAGGTCATGACCTCAATCCCCAGTACCAGAAAGAAAGGGGGGGAGAGGAAGGAAGGAGAGAGAGACAGATGAGAGAAAGAAAGAAAGAAAGAAAAGAGAAAGAAAGAAAGAGAAAAATTACATAAAAGGAATAAAGTGTCAGGCGTAGTGGTGCACGGTTATAATCCAGTCACTCGAGGCTGAGGCAGGAGGATCACTGGGAGTTCAAGGCCAGTTTGGACAACATAGTAAGACACTGTCTCCAAAAAAAAAAGGGTGGAGGGAGGATAAAGAGTGATGTGAGCAAAGTAGATGATAAGAAGCAAAAATACCAGTTGAATTAGATGGAGTCCTTTGATTCTGAGTTGACTCAGTATTTTCTCATCGTGATACAGCAGGAAATCATAAAATGTGAATTCTTGTTTCTAGTTTTGTCATTTAAAGGAACTTTATAGTTTACTGGATGTAAATGATAGTAATATTGTTACAATCAAATGAAATACAAATAAAAATATTTTTTTAAATAATAAGAGTTTTTGTTCTTATGGTAGTCTCTTAATTCAGCAGAAGAAACTCCTGGAAAAGATCTATTTAATGAAGAGAAAGAAAAGAGCTAGGAAATGTGAAGCCACTTACAGTTCTTTCTCTTGGCATGTAGGCAAAAGCTGTGCCTCACTCCTGCGAGTCGAACCTTTTGTATGTGCCCAGTGCCGCACAGATTTCACCCCTCACTGGAAGCAAGAAAAGAATGGTAAGATTCTGTGTGAACAGTGTATGACCTCCAACCAGAAAAAAGCTCTGAAAGCTGAACACACCAACCGGCTGAAAAATGCTTTTGTCAAAGCCCTACAGCAGGAACAGGTAAGAATTCTGACTTCTATTCTCCAGCTACCTCTTGGGTTTGGTTTTACCAAAGAGTTGTTGCTCTTAGATCCAAGGAGTTACCTACTACATGGTCTTCTCAGACCTCTGCACCTGGAGGCCTAGGTTATTTTTCTTCCTCCTTCATTGTTGTCTTTCCCATTTCTACTTGATTATTTCCGATTGAATGAAAACAGTGGTGCTTACTGATGCAGCAGGTTCCTTTGATCCCAGCATTCAGGAATCTAACGATCATGGCGAATGTAAGACCTGCCTGAACTATGTATCGAGACCTTTTCTGAAAACAAAAACAGAGTAGCATATATGGCTGAAGTTAGGAGAAAGGGATAGAGGCCCAGGACTCTAGGTTTTTTGCTGGGTGGTGTGTCTCACACCTGTAATCCCAGTACTAGGGAGGCTGAGGTAGAATCACCATGAGTTTGAGGCCACCCTGGGTTAATTACATAGTAACTTCAAGTCCATCCTGCACTATAAGGGGGACTCTGTCTCAAAAAAGAAACTAAAAAAAAAAAGTTGATTTTTCAATAACACTGAAAGAATTCCTCTAGTCTCAATTTATTTTCTACTCAAATGAATTTTGGTGAGAGGAATTAGTATTCACACAAGAAGTCTTTTGAGAGAAATAATTACCTGTAGTTGATACTTAACAAAAAAAATGACAGAGAAAGACTAGATTGTAAAGTAGCTCAGTGTCACTGTGAATTCAAAGCCACTGTGAATTCAAAGTTCAAACTGCTGCATAATGAAACCCTGTCTCAAAAAGAACTAAAATAACTAAGTAAATAAAGTAGCTCAGTGAAGTATAGTGTGCTACAATATGTGAATGTCTCCTCCAGTAGTTAAAAAATGAGGATGTCTTGAAGAGAGAAAAATATCTTGGGAAATTTAGATCTTTTTTTCTATCTCAGTTTACCATTCCATCACTTTTCAGGCTCTTTTTTGGGTAGTTCCACGGACCTTCTAGAAAATAGGCAAACATTAAAAATAGAACTGCTCCATGTATATTGACACACACTTATAATGCAGTTACTCAGGAGGCTGACGCAGGAGGATTAAAAATCTAAGCCTAGCCAGTATGGATAACTTAGCAAAATAGTCTCAAAATAAAAAGAACTAAACTGGGTTACATAGTGAATTCAAGGCCAGCCTGGAATACATAGCAATATTCTGTCTCAGGAAAAAAAAAATTAAAAAGTGCTGGCCTGACACAGTGGCACATGCCTGTAATCCCAGCACATCGGAGCCTGAGGCAGGAAGATTACCATAAATTCGAGGCCAGCCTGAACTACACAGCAAAATCTACTTTTGAACTTCCCTCCAACCCCCCTCACCAAAAAGGTGCCAGGAGTGAAGTTTAGTGCTTCCTAGGTTTAATCCCTAGTACGACAACAAACTAAATAAAACCTCAACACAGTTCATCACCGTTAATTATATTAGCTCATTGTCAGCACCCAACTTAGTCTAGCCATTTTCTGAGAGCCAGCTCCCTCCAGCTAGCTAACAGTATTAGACATAAGACCTCTAGGCTTTCTGACTAAGAAATTGGTTGTCCTGACCAACCTGATCTGATGATTCTCAACAGGAAATTGAACAGCGATTACAGCAACAGGCAGCGCTTTCTCCTACTACGGCTCCAGCTGTGTCCAGTGTCAGCAAACAAGAGACCATCATGAGACATCACACACTTCGGCAGGTAAGGAACTTTCCCCTAATCGTGATTTCTCTTGGTTTGTCAACCATGGATCCCAGTTTGTCCTTTCTTCTGTGAGAACTGTGCTCTCTTTCATACTTCAGTGTGTCTGCCTCCTGCTTAACCTTCCATCTTGACAAAGTTTTATCTTCTGTCTTCTCATATTATAGGCTCCGCAGCCCCAGAGCAGCCTCCAGCGTGGCATACCCACCTCTGCTCGTTCCATGCTTTCAAACTTTGCACAGGCACCCCAACTGTCTGTGCCAGGTGGCCTCCTTGGTATGCCAGGTAAGAGAGGTTGATCTGCAAGCTTCTCACAGTGGTCAACAGCCCTTTTAGGATAATTGTTTCTTCCTTTGCTTTCTGTTCATTCTTTAGGATGTATAGTTTCGGGTTTGTTTTTGTTTTTGTTTTTTTTTGCTCTTTCACCAGATGTTTGTTTGTTTGAAGTTTGACCCAGGGTCTTGCTATATAGTTTAGTCTGGCCCTGAACTTGGAATCCTCTTGCCTCAGCCTTCTACGTGCTGGGATAACAGCCATGTGCCACAATGCCTGGCAGCAAATGTTTGCTAAGTTCATATCACTTACCAGCCACAGTGTACTAGGGTTTGAGTGGTAAAAATACGGCGCTCCCATTACAGATGTGATAAATGTACCTTCAGCAGGCATGTGGGTATTGCTCAGGTCCACCCTGTCCTGACTTCAGAGTAGGCTCACCCTGTGTCCTGTTTGAATCATCCAGGGGTTCTTCAGTTCTTCTCCACAGTCTGTGGCCCCCAGATTAGAAGAGATTTGATGCTTATATCCCTTTGTCTTTACATTTTTTCTCACTATACCACACACTCTTGACATGTCTTTTTTCTTTTTTTTCTGAGACAGAGTCTTGCTATGTGATTCAGGCTGACCTTGGGCTCACTTTGTAGCCCAGTCTGGTGTTAAACTTACAATGATCCTCCTGCCTCAGCCTCCTGAGTGCTGGGATTACAGGCATGCACCTCCATGCCCAGCCAATTCACCGCATTTCTTTCATTGTGCTCATTGTGCATGGTAGGATTGAAATTTCAGGAAAGACCGCTTTTCCAAAAGCTTGGAAGTAGAAGGGTAATAGCTGCTGAAACAGAGTTAGCTGAGTCTTCATAGCTGTAGGTAGTGTCTCCTGTTTCCACCCTATCTACTGTGCAGCCCCAGGGTGATATGATAGTAAGGTCATTTCCTTTTTTAATCCTTCCCCTCTACTTTTGTCTCCTTGGTCCAGGTGTCAACATTGCATACTTGAACACTGGCATCGGAGGACACAAAGCCCCCAGTTTGGCAGATCGACAGCGTGAATACCTTTTAGACATGATCCCTCCTCGGTCTATATCGCAGTCCATCAGTGGACAGAAATAACGCTTGGTCCACTTGCATCACCCCTACCTTGAATCCTTTACCCCTTTTCTCTCCCATTGCCCCAACTTCCGTCGCATGCAGTGCCTACCATACACGGAAAGCAAAACTGAAAAACAGAAGACAAAAAATAGAAATCAACAAGAAAACACAACGCCATGCCCCGCCATCTCCCCTTTACTTCACACTGCTGCGATCTGTTCTCCTGCCGATTTATCTTCTCTCTTCGGTTTTCTTTAACATTGAAGTGGATCTTTGCCTCTGATAGAGGTGAGGATGAGGTCCTGGGAGAATCTTAAACCCTTTGACATGTGTTTCTAAAGTTTGTTTTATGCTATAATTATTATTCTTTTTAATTATATTGTATGTCCTCCCTTTGTTCAGTGAACGGTTAAGTCTTTCCCCCTCAATCTTTTTCATTGCTTTCTTTCTTGCTTGCTTTCTTTCTTACTTTCTCTCTCTCTCTCTCTCTCTCTCTCTCTCTCTCTCTCTCTCTCTCTCTCTCTCTCTCTCTCTTTAATGCAAATGACATTGAGTTCAGTGATGGGAGTGTTGCAGATTACAGGAGGGTCTCAGCTGCCAAGCAGGACATGACTGGAGTGTTAGGGGCAGAGGTTTAGAATGCAGTTGACCTCAGCTGTTGGATGGATGTCACCAAACAAGGAGCAGCACCTCAGCTGTGGGTGTTTTGGGGCTGCACATTTGAAAAGCCGTGTTCTAGTGTTAAAATTGGGCTCAGAGGATGAGGGGAAAAAGTCTGGAGGAAGAAGCTTTAAACAACCACCCTAGAATTCACCTGTGGGAGAGGGGCAGAAAGAGGTGTGATGGGAGCATAATGGTGAGCCAAGGAGGACTGAGGCTGGCCCCTGGCCTTCTGAATGGAGAGGAGTGAGAATGGTCCCCCTGACCCCAGGGGATCGACTCCAGGCCCACTAGCCCAAATTGTTTTATCTTGTTTTCTTGTCATAACTGTCCCACATTCCACTGTCACTCCCTTTTTAGAAATCCTGGTGTTCTCCCCTCTTTTAGCCATAGCCCCATCTATGACACAGAGGAATAGCTGTTATAGGCTGAGCTTGCTGGGGTTCTAGAAGCTGGCATGGGTATGAGAGACCAGTGACCAGAGGAGGAATAGAAGTAGTTCTCTCAGTGGCTGCAGTTCTAGTGTCTGTCTGTCCTCTCTCCTGCTGGAGCGGCTGAGAGAACTGGAGTGTAGTCTTGCCCTATCTGAGACACTGACTGAAGAACCAGCTGCCCAAGGCCAGACCCCTCATGTCACATCCAGCTTTGGAACTCTGCTACACAAATGTTTCTTTCCCTACCCCCAGAATTCTATTTTGATTATTGTTTTCCTTTATTTTTAATTTCTTAAGTGCTACTAATGTAGAGAATGAATTGTGCAATGTTGCTGTTCTGGGGATTAGGGAGATCAGCATCCCATTTGCTCACACTGGGGGAGGAGGGAGGCAACTAGGCTGTTTTTGATGTAAAGGAAGCTCCCTGAAGGGAAGGACTTCTCTTAGGAGTGTGGACAGCACCTACCTGCTTCTCAAACTCTACAAGCTGTCAGAGTGCACTGGGGTTACTCTTAGCAGAGGTATGAAGAATTGTTTAATATTCTGCCCTTGAAAGCCACCTGAGGAAGTTCCCTCATTTTTATTTTTTAAAAATTAAATAATTTTTTTAAAGTAAACAGGCACTTTTAAAATTAACACACACAAACTGCACATCTTTCTCATAAAATTTGGGGGTAGGTCAGGAGAAGGAGCTGAAATTGGGCTTAGTTTCCATCCTCTGACCTCTACTCCCCCCACACCCCAGTCCCACTGTGGGTGATTATACTGGCCCTACGGGCCTTCCTGGCTTGTTTTCTTTCCTCCCTTCCCCCAAATTCATTGAGCACTTAATAAAGGAGCAGAGATGCAGCCAGTGTCTGGGCTCCCTGAGTGGTGAAATGATCTGGAACCTAGACGCTAGTAACAGGTAGTGATCGGGTCGTTTCAAGTATTTTTGGGGAATGTGGTACCCCTGACTGTAAGTGGGAAAGGGAGGGGGGGTTAATGGAACTGGGTCTGGGGTTATTTTAAAATTATATATATATATATATATATAAAGATATATTCTTACATCTTTTCTTTGCCCTCTGTGCTTTGAAAGCACTGGATGAACTGTTTGGTTTCCTTTTCTCTTCCACAAAATTGGAAGCTTTTTTTAAATGTTTTTCCTACAAGTCATCTTGCCTTGTGGCATGTCTGTCTAGCTTCCCCCTCCCCATGATAAAGTGCCATTTCTGTTAAGTCTCCCTGACCCCCAGCTCAGAGGTGCTCAGAGGTACAAGGTGCCGAGGTTTGTCAGTTGAGATTACAAATTAGGAACAGAGAATGTGCAATACCGTCTAGCTGGGGGCTATCCCTGCCCTAAGCTGAGCCCCTTCCCTGGGAGCCAGGCAACCTTGAATGGGATTTGGAGGTAAGATTCATAGACAGGGAGTGATGGGGAAGGAAAGCCCACAGTCTAGTGCCTGCTCAGGTGCTGAGGGCATGAGGGAGAGGGCAAATCGTCCCTGTTCTTACCTCCTTGGGGTCATTCACATAGAAGCTGTTTGTTGACTGGTATAGCTCTGTGACCCTTTGCTCAATCACTGAGGCTTAATTTCTTACTCTCCTGTCCCCATCTTCATACCCTACCCAGGGATTAGTACTGGAGTGAGGGCTGCTTAATCATGATGAAGTGTTAGCTCCCACCTCCTGTCTTCCCTTCTCTCCTCCCCTTCCATCCTCCTCCATTCTCTAGTGTTCATCACTGACTGTCCCTCCAGGTCTGTTATCACTATGTTCTCTAGGCCTTGAGCCCGGTAGACACTAACCTCATGTCCTGAGGATAGGAAGAAAACCCCTGTCTTCAGAGTTGTTCTTTGCCCCGAAGCGTTCATTCTGGGCATATTGAGAGAGTTCTGCCTGGCTTTCTCCAGACCCTGAGGCACTAAAATAGTTACTCATGGGTGGTGTCTTTCTCCCTAGAAACCTGAAGTGGGTGAATTAGTGGCAAGGCTTGGGTAAAACTGGGGGACAAAGGTCCTTATTTGTCAGTTTTGTCACTTAACCACAGCATCTGGACTGTCCATTGCTGGAATAAGTATTTTTCCCACATTTTTCCCCCTTTTGGATATATGTATGGTAGACCTTTTTTCTTTTTTCTTTTTTAAAGACAAATGTTTTCCTGCTTTGGTTACCTTTCCTTTCCCCTTTAAAAGGAATTAGCTGTAGAACTGCTTTGTAAAGATGCTTCTTGGTATTTTACTTTTGTTCCTTTCCCCCAACCATTCCCTTTTCCCTTCATCCCTCCAGAAGGCATAACCCTGCTTACATCCCTGACCCGCCCCAGTCCCAGGCTCCCTTCCTTTCATCAAGATCTTCATTAGCTTATGATACTTGCTGCCGAGATGTTATAACAAGGACTCATTCGTGTATATAAGCTATTTCTTGATCCATTTAAAAGGAATTGTACATTGTGTAGAAAAAAAAAAAAAACTGAAAAAGAGAAAAAAAAAGCCCTAGCCATGGATATTGTGAAACTGTGTTACGTCATTTTGTAATGTGCCCGTTTGTGTATGATCCGTGCAAAAGGGTTTCTGGGGAAGGGGAGGGGGTAGGGAGGCAGGGCTGTGGAGGGTGGGTAGGGGAGTGGGCCGGGCCCAGCACACTGAGACTGGCAGCTGCTCCAACCCCATCCCTCCTTAGAGATGCCACCTCCCCCACCACCCACCCCTAATTTGTGCCTTGCCTCCCCACCCTGGAGTAGACCCTCCAGGTCACCAGCACTGCCTTGGCAGAGCCCACTCCCTACCCTGACCTGCCCCCCCTCCCTGCCCCCCAGCATTAGGTTGATATGTGGGGACGTGCTGGGAGTTGGGAGGTAGCTGAGGAATGGGGCAGTTCCCGGGGGCATCGAAACCAAGTATTATTATGAATTGTAATTGTATTTGCACTGTTTTTCCCCTCTGATTGCATCAGCATATATACAATATACCTATATAACAAAATTCAGTGTCAAGCTTTCTTATGCAAGGGATTTTCCCCACCCTCCAAAAGAACAAACCTAGTCTTGTGGGCCTTTGAGGGTGTATTATCAGGGGATGGTAGAAAAAGAGTTTTCTAAGTCATCATAAGGAGGTCTCATCTAACAAGAGCTCCAGCTGTCTGCATCCTTAGAGGCTGCACAAATTTAGGTGGGGCTGGGCTCCTGGCCCAGGACTGGAAAATACCAATGGTACAAAAGGGCACAATTTGGAGACCGGAAGTCTCCTAATATATTGGTGTTATCTTTGGTAGTTTATTTTCTGAGTTGGAGTTTTTTTCTAAACTATGAAGTAACAGAGGTAAGTGAGACTGTGAAGTCATCTGGCCATTTAGTAAAATTCTTTGTTTACTTCCCCACCTTTTGAAAACAAAATACAGCTTGAAGTAAAGGGATTGTAGCGTTGAAAAATTGGGGAGGAAATGAAAGGAATTAGTATAAAATGGATCTATGACAGTGCCCTTGAATAATCCTCTACTATGGACTTGGGAGAGGTGACAGTATTTAGGATGTCAGACCAGTTACATCTTTGTCTCCATATTTCTGGTTATCTGAGGTCAGGGGCCAGGCCTCAAGCCCTCTCACCACCAATCAAAGCCTTCAAGAAGTGTGATCAACCCATGAAATTCCCCAGTTGGTGGTCTAGTTATTCCCTTTGTGAGCTACAGAATGTGGAACTTCCCATCTTCTTGGTGACAAAATAGGAGAGCTCAGATACAGCCCACATCTCTCCTTCCCCCAGATCTTATCTGAATCCCCCCAAGACAGCTGTTTCATAGTCTGCCTCCCTCAGGGGCCCAGTTTCCCCACTGCCCAAGCTGGGTACTCCCATTCTTGAGGTTCTTGGCTGGTGAAGCCTGGGGAGGGTGCAGAATGGGGGATGAGCCCTGACCTGAAGGTTAGAGGGGTGGGAATGGGGAGGTGGGATGGAGAACAGCCTTCCCTGAACAGGGTGGGTGGGTGGGGAACAAGACCCTTTTGCACAACTCTTTAAGTTTCCTTTTTCTTTGCTTTCTTTTTTTTTTTTCTTCCTTTTTTAACTCATTCTAATTTTCTGCATTGTGTTTGGGAAATAAAATGAAAAAACTAAGACCAATAGAAACTGGTTTTCAAAAAGGCAAATACACTCCCATCTGTTTCAGATGCTGCTGAGCATTTCAGCAGTGAGATTCTAATAATAAGCTAATTTTTGGAGAAAGGATTAAAAGAAAAAAAACTTTGTAATATTTATCACTTGCAAGCTATGTTTAATAAAGAAAGGAATGGTTTCTAAACTTTCCAGTTCCTTGTGCTTTAGTCATGGCATTGCTGGGGGTGGCTGTGTGGTGGGAAGGTCCAGGGGTGACTGGGGGAGGTGTCTATGGTGGTGTGGTGCACAGATGGACTGCTGCTGGGTTGGCCCTTTGATGATGATGGTAGTGGTCCTGTAAAATCCTTCAAGTTTTGTGTCGTTATTCTCATCCACTAATAGCACCGAGAAAGCCACTGGCCCCACTTTAATTCTCTGAAGATTTTAAGGCCCACAGATACTGGGTAGGGGGCTGCACCTTCATTCTCCTTGGGAAAGGTGTCCTTTGCCCTTTTCATTGTGCTGCGCTAGTCTAGGAAGTAGTTTCTGTAGGCGGTGCCTCAAAATGGCTCATACTACCCTCCTTTCAGCAAACTGCAGGCTCTAACTCCATCTGGTACCGGGGATCAAACACAACTTTATACTTGCTAGGCAGGTGCTTGTCCCGCTGAGCTATATCCCCAGCCTCTAGCTTCATCTGAATGCAGTTCCCCAGAGTGACTTGTCAACATGCCGTCTCACATTATATCACCTTTCTCCCCAGGTTTTCCTTTCAACTACAGAGCATTTACCAGATACTAGTTATTTTCATTTTCCACTTTTTTTTTTTTTTTTTTGCCCAGCAAAGCACTTAGATTGGCTAGGTTGTCTAGAACAGACACAATTTTCTTTTTTTTTCTTTTGGTACCAAAAGTTGAAGTCAGGACCTTGTCCTTGCCAGGCAGGCGCTGTGCGGCTGAGCTGTGTCCCTAGCCCTCTGCCATTTCCTCAAAGGGTTGCTCTCACCTGCTGCTGCGCCTGCACAGAGGAGCTGTGGAGGAGCAGAGCCCAGCCAATGAATTATCATTGGTACCTCAGATACCCTGCAGAGCACAGAGGAGACAACATTGGCCCCCTCTGCCCTGGGTGCTCTTTCCTCTTTCTTGGCACACAGAGGCTGACTAAAGGAGGCAAAAGACCTGAATGAAAGCTGCTGGATGCCAAGAGCTAGAAGAGGGAGGAGTAGGAAAGCCATGCTCTTTGGGCCCCTGAAATTGAGGAGAGATAGTGTGTCTCACTGCCTCTGTGGTTCTGTAAGGATTCAAGGTCACCAAAGCACTGAAACAAAACCTCATAAAAATACAAATCAGGGGCTGGGGATTTAGCTCAGTGGCATAAGTGCCTGCCTTGCAAGAGGCAGTCATGAGTTTGATCCCTGGTACCGATAAAAAGGAAAGAAAAATACAAATCAAAGTGGGGGGTGCGAAGTAAGGGGGTGCCTGTAATTTCAGCATTTGGGGGGCTGAGGCAGAAGGATTGCCAGAGTTCAAGGCCAGCCAGGCTACAAAAGTGAGTTCAAGGCCAGCCTGAAATCCTGTCTTGAAGAATAAAAGCAAAGAGAAGCCCTGAAACAGCCAGTGCTTCAGACCTGGCAAGGGGAGATGAGAATTTGATCGCTTGAGAAGCAGCTTGCTTGAGCTCACATATCCTGGGCTCTTAGGTGATGGGTAAGGGAAGGGAAATAAAGGCTTCCCCTCTTCCCAATCCACTCAGAACAGAAGGTCCTGGTCAGGCTCAGCTCATGCATAAGGGGACAGACTAGCTGTGAGAAGGAGGAGGTGACATCCCCTTGCCCAGTCTCCTGCTTTGGGAGGATCCTTAAAGCCATAAATCCTTGGGTAGATTGACATTTGGACTGAGTGGGTTTAAGAGACAGGATAACAGGATGGCAGAACTCTCAGCTGAGTTTGGTTTAGTTTGAGGTTAATTGGTAGTTTTAGGGGGTACAGATTCTCCCATTTCTTGATGTGGAAGGAGGAACAGAAAAATCCCACCCTCTTCTACAGTCACCAGGCCTGCCCTTTCCCAACAGGGGTTTGGGAACCTTTGGTTCTTTCCTGATTCTGGGGTGACAGGAATAGGTAACATAGGTTCTTTGTTAGTCTAAAGATAGCATCTCGAAGAGAGCCTATTTGGAAGCCATGCACTTCTGAGGGCTGCTCCCAGGTCACACGGGGAGGAGGACTTAGACTTCTGTCCCAGGGTTTCTTCACAGCTTCCTCTCCTACCACTTGAACCCCCTTGCCCGGGTGAAGGGCTCCATTTTCTACTCTACTGCAGTCCTAGTCCCCAGTTGTGGCCAAAGCAGGCTAAGACACTGCTCAGCTTTCTCAGCCCCCGCCCCCTGCAAAGAAGGCTGCTTAGATAGACGGGCTCAGTGCCATGGTGGGTCTGGGGCCTTCACCTCAGCACTGCCCTACTCTTCAACCTCTTCCACACTCTGGGCATGGGGGTGGGGGGCACTCCCCCTGATGCTAGGTGTTGGGAGAACTGGCCCTGTCCACTCCTGCCACCTCTGTCTTCTGCCTTGGGAGCCTCAGTTTGCTCTGCTCTCCTCCCACCCTGGTACCACAAAGCTCAGGAGAGAACTGGATCCCCTGCCAGGAATCCCCAGTCTCCTTGTGTGTAACACGGATGGTAATGGAGGCTTGCTCTTTCCTGTTCCCTTGGTCCTGTACCACAGTGATGCGCGCTGTCTCCACAGCAGTTTTCCACATTAACCCTTACCTGTATCTCCAGCCAAGGAAAGGCAGAGGAGGCAAACATTGAGGGCAGCCAGCCCCATGTGGCTACTCATCATGAGCCCAGGCAGGGAGCTGCTCTACCCCTGGCCACAAGAGCACCCAGTCTGAGAATCTACAGGCACAAAACCTTCTGTTAGAGGACCAAGGTTAGAGGCCAAGTCCAGCCCTGCCTCTTCCCTAGAGACTGGCAGCCACTGCGCCTATCAGAGGGACCTGCTTTGCCCTCCTCGTGGACTCATTTGCCAGGGGTGGCCAGTGGATGCCATGCAGAGAGACAAAGCAGGTAGTGCTGTGTCCATTCCCACTGCTGTTGGATGCCTGGAGCTTGAGCTCCTAGAGGGTGGCTGACTCTGCAGGGAGCTGGGGAAGGTGAAGGGAGCCAGCCTTTCCGGGGGAGGCTTAGTGTGTGGATTGAGATCACAGTGGAAAAGGGGACCCATGTGTGGCATGAGTGCTCCCGGACTCCAGGTACAGTGGCACACACTGGAAGGAAGGGAATGAGGGAGAAAAGAAGGCAGAAAAGACTGCAAAAGAAGGTTCAAGACTTTACCCAGGTAGATACGTGTGGAGGAGGAGGAAAGAGCTGACACCACTGGCCAGGAACAGGGGCATCTCCAAATGTACAGCTGGCAGTTTGCAGTGGAAGAGTTTGAATCCTTAAATGGTCCTGGCTGGAGGCAGCTCCTAGGAACCTACACAGAGGTGGCATTGAGCACTTTGGTGGAAAAGCCCAGGGAACCAGGAGCCATAGAGGAAGATGGGTGAACTGGGTGGCAGCCCCTGCCCACCTGAGGTCAGGGGTTCCCCAGGGCTAGAGTGGCTGTCATTCTCTGCTGCCCAGGGTAGAGGTGAGGATGGAAGCAGAGTTCTGACTGGTGCCCTCTACAGAGCAGGGCCATGGGTGAATTGTGTGGGCCATAGTAGGCTCCAGGTTGGAGAAGAGATGTTCAAAGTTACTTCTGCTCACAGCCTCTTGGAGCTCCAGGCCCATAAAACCACAGGGCCAGAGGCCAGGGGAGAGCCCAGAGAGTCAGGGTCACTGAACAGCCTGGGGTCTAGGCTGAGAAAGACTAGCAGGCACCAAAGTGGGCTGAGTGGGCTGGACCTGGGGACACCTGGCCCTGCCAGGAATCCCACACCCACCTCCCACTGGCTGGAGGTACAGCACAGCCAGTGACAGTGCCTCTGAATGGAGGTGGCTCACAGATCATTCCAACGGCAGGAGTGGAGACAGCAGCAGCCAGCAGCAGGCTTTTGTGGATAGGGAGTGGCCCTGAGCCCTGGGCCCTCTGTCACAGCTAGGCCACCACTGGCCAGGTTGGAGCCTGAGCTGTTTTTGGCCACACATTGGTAGATGGTTTCAGCCTCCACAGAGACTTGCACCAGCATCAGCATGCTTAAGAAGCCAAGCATAGGTGCTCAGAGCTCCTTTTCAAGCTTGGGTGAAAATGGTGCACCACCCCTCACCTCGCCCCAGGCAAGATGGGACAGATGTAAACATTTTTCCAAAATAGACTGCCATTCTGAATCTAGATCACATGGTCATTTTATGCCCTTGTCCCTATTTCACTTCTCCAACAAACTGTCAGGGAGCCACTGGGTTCAGGGCACTCACTGACTTGGCTGGAGGGCTGCTATGAGCAATATGGTATAGAGCAGACCTGCTGCTGTCACCTGTAATCCTAGCACTCAAAAAGTTGAGGCAGAAGAGTCTTGAGGAGTTCGAGGCCAGCTTGAACTACACAGTGAAACTCTGTCTCCAAAACAAAATAAAAGAATTTCAAGGACTAGTTCTACACGTCTGTGCCTATCCTGCTGCGGCTGCAAGTGGATTTCCTTTCTTCTGTCATTGACTATGAGAGCCTGCTTTGGCCCACTCTCTGTAGGTGCAGCTCACAAGCTGCATCCAGGACAAATTGTGGCCTGTCCTGAAATAGCCTGGCTTGGTCCTACCTGATCAGACTTGGGGGCAAGGGACTGGACCATAATATGACCCTGTAGTCTTTCAGCACTGGCTGAATCCATCTGCATGCTGGGCAACGTACAGGAAGCCCCTGTGCACAGCCCATGCTTATGAAGTTTGCTTACTTCCCCAGCTTACACGTGCTGCAAAGGTTAAGTAATTTCTCCCCTGTCAACAGGGACTCACAAGGGTGACAGGATTGGGGCTGCAACCTGGATTTGGTGACCCTGGGCAGCTGACAAAAAGCACCTCTCTCCAGCCATTCTGAGCTCCTTCACATTCGGGGAAAGTCTGTCATCCCTATCCCGCCCAGGCAAAGAACCTGTCCCAGATCCGTGTCAGGTGGATGTGTAGGGGCGAATGGATTGGGGCCTGGTGTCCCTCCTCCCCTGGGGAAAAGTTTACTGGGGCCCTCTGTTCCTAATAGTCTCTGCTCCTACTACTGACCTTCATTCATTCTTTATTTCCTTGGCTCCACCTGCAGCAAGACCCCATGCTCTCGCTCCTAATAGCCCGGACTTGGTTAGGAGCACCGACATGCAAAGCCTGGCGCCCCCTGCTCACCTGCGGGACTGCGGCTGGGAGCTACAGGAAGAGACAGAGGACCCTGTGGTAGTTGCTCTGCTTTTGGGGGAATTCCGACCCTCACTCCTTGCTTTGAGTTTCTAAGTCAGTTCCACACAAGAGACACAACAATTCTCTTCCCCTTTCTATCTTCAGTTTTAAAAACATGTATTCTTTGGTTAAATGTTGAGAGAGATGCTTTGAAAGTTTGTGCCTTCGCTACCCTCTGCTTATCTGTACCGCGGAGCCCTCAAGTCGCTGATTTGAGCATGGCTCCCTCTCGCGGCGGCGTCTCACCTTTTGAGTCGAACATCGGTCTCCAGGCGGTGCACAGGCTCCTCTCAGCCTCCGCTGGGGCCTTCACTTTGGGCACAAGATTCTCCTGCCTTCAGGTGGGGCTCTTGCCTTCAGGTGTTGCATCTCAGCTCCAAAGCTTTTCACCCTTACCCCAAATAGAAAGTACTGCAAATGTGCGCGCGCGCACACACACACACACACACACACACATCCTTCCACACACACGTGTACACACAGTCTGAGTACTCACATCCATCGAGGGCTCTGCATCAGATCTGAGCTCCTTTCCTGGAAGGCCTAGCCATCTCTCCTATGCCAAGTCTCCCCGAATTTCACCTGTTCTGTGGCTCAGCAGCCCCAAACTGCCTCAGAGATGTGCTGGTCTCTCTCCTGTGGATTCGGATGGGGAAATGTTTGCTGCGCACCCTGACAGTGGCCTGCTGCTCTTCCGTTCAGCACTGGATGGGTGTAGCTTAGCCCAGAAGCAGGTAACTATCCCGCACCCCAGCCCACTCCATCTCTATGAATTCTTGATGCTGGTGGAATCCTAAGGTATGGGGCCAGTCAGCACTGAGAGTGGCCCCAGCAACCAGTCCTTGGGCAGCCCTACCTCTGGCCACATCTGCTGATTCCTGCTGACAGTATCTCCTGCCTGTGACAGTGGACCATCAGTACTTTGCCGTCCCCCATTTAAAAAGTTTAAAATTATAATTATTTATTATATACATGTATTTTTGGCACTAGAGGGATTAAAGCTAGCACCTTAACACTGAGCTATGCCCTAGCCCTTCTTTATTTTTTGAGATAGGGCTGTACTAAATTGCTAAATTGCCTAGTTTGGACTCAAACTTGTGATCTTCACAAATTTGCCTCATCCTTCCAGAGAACTGGAATTATAAGTGGGTACCTCCATGTGTGGTTTACAGTTACATCTTGCAATTGCCTTGGTATACAGACAAATATAATCCAAGCTGGATTTATTACTATACACTCATTCTGTTCATTTCTTTCTTCTGGTTCTCAAGAAATTAGAACATTTTCGTAATAAAAGTATCCTGGGTAGGGGCTAGAGATTTAGCTCAGCGGCCTAAGCGCCTGCCTTGCAAGTGTGCGGTCGTGAGTTCGATCCCTGGTACTGATAAAAATGAAAAAGACAAAAAAAAAAAAAAAAAAAGTATCCTGGGTAGTTCTAGGAGTATAGCTCAGTGGCACAGTGCCTACCTGGCAAACACAAGGTCGTGAGTTCAATCCCTGGTACTAAAAAAAGTATCCTGGGCCCTGAGCACTGTACTCATGTCTAATGTCTGAGCTGCGCCCACCTAGGCCCACTGTAGACAGCTTGTGCCCATGGTGCCTCTGTGAGTGCCCCATGGAGTGTCCCCTGCTCAGGACAGCCCCTCACTTGCCAGCAACTCAGGCCTGGAAGCTCACCAGCCATGTATAGGGGCTCCTGGCCACACAGTGGTACTCATGGGCACAACCTGGGGATCCCTAGGGGAAGAACAAGGCCTCCAGAGGCAGGGAGCCATCAGGCATCAGGGTGGCACACTGTCGTTGTCCAGGGCCAGCTTGTCCCACTGCCAGGAAATGGATATGGGTGGTTTCCCTTCTACCCGGCGGGGAAGCATCAATGGATGCTCCTGCATGGCCACCATATACCCTGACTCCTGGATGAAAGTCAGTTCAGAGCCTGAGACATGGACTGTAGGGACAGCAGTGCAGCCTAGACATGGAGGCCCCTGAGCCCACGGTCTCCCACTACCTTCCAGCTTGGACCCCTCCATGCCTGAGCAAGTGACAAAGGGGCAGCACTTGGCTTTGGGGGCAGCGCTCTGAAGAGAAAAAAGGGCCCAGTGGGCTTAGCGGGTGACCGTTGTCCAGCTGGCCTAATGGATGGCCTCTTTCAGCCTGGCAATGGGGAGGGGTCAGGGCAGGCACAATAGTGAGACCAGGGGCTGAGGCAGGGCATTGTGCTCCCTGAGGAGGACATGGGGTCACCCCTCCCTTTCCCACTGACCCATCTGCCTGTTTGCCTGCAGAGTCAGCTTCCCAGGTGTCCTGGCTCCCCCAGCCCCTTCTGCTGCCAGGAGCGGCCTGTGAATAGGGAAGGATGGTGCTAGCTCCTGCTCCCTCATTGACACTGCACACTGGGACTTGAAATCAAGGGGCTGGAGGTTTAGCTCAGCGGCATAAGTGCCTGCCTTGGAAGCAGGCAGTCGTGAGTTTGATCCCCGGTACCGATAAAAAGGAAAAAGACAAAAAAAAAAAAAAAAAAGAAATCAAGGTCTCAGATGAAATCAAGGTCCCAGAAAAACATGCCAAATCTTGAGTTGAACACACATGTACACATGTAGCAAGTCAGCACTGCAGGGCCACCCCACCAGATGGGATGAGCAAGGAGCAAGGAGGCAGACAGCGGTCAACATCTGCAGGCACATCTGGATTCCTGTGTCTCCAGGACCCCACTTCCTGCCAGCTCCTTACTAATCATTTACCCAGGGTAGCCCTCCAGCTCCCCTTGCAGCCAGCTGAGTCCCAGGACTGCACCCCAGATCTTGGCTCTAAGAGACTCCTTCTTCCTACCCTGCCCCCCATCCTCATCCTCCCTCCCATCTGCACCCCCTCTCACCTGGACTCACCCTTGCCTTGGCTTCTCCCACGGACCATGCTGGCCCCCAGTACCCCCTTGTCTGCCTGATCCCTACAGTCCCAGGCTGCTTCCCTGGTCTTTTGCCTTCTGCCCAGGAGCCCTGGGTTGTGGCACTGTCTATCCCACCTGCAGGGGAGCAGTGCCAGGGTAGCCTAGAAGCCACGGGGCTGAGGCCTGAGGTCTTGTGCTGGAAGCTGCTGTCCTCTCAGTGCTGGAGCTGGGTCTGTCCTTGTTTGCAGCCAGAGGCCCCTCCCCAGCCCTATCCTGATTGTCCCATCCTCTCAGGGCCGGGATCCAGACACTGAGACAACCCAGGTGGCAAATGGGGAGGGGACAGGGGCCACTGAGAGTGGGGCAAAGTTGGGGGTCAGACCGTTCCTCTCTAGCCTCCAGAATCCTCTTCCAGCCCATCCTGACTACCCTACTCCCTCACAAATTTGGATAGAATGAGAGTGCAGTTGGAGGGAGAGTTCTGCTCTTCCAAGCCCTTCTCTGTGGACCCAGCTAGGACGGTGTGGCTCAGAGTCTGGTCTGGGGGCCCTGGGTAGGTGTGTGGAGCCCCCACTTTACTGACAGAGCCACTGTCCCAGGACCTGGAGCCGGGGCTGGGACACCTCATACCCCTTCTTCAGTTGCAGCTCTGGCCTGCCCTGCCAGTCATATTGGCACTGCCCAAAGCACTGACCGCTGTTCTTCTGCACAGTGAGTTGGGGCTGCCAGGGGCCTGGAGGCTGCCATTTAGCGGGAAGTGGGAACCCAGCCTCCCCTGGCTCTATCCCAGAGAGAAAAGAGTGGCCCAGCTGCCAGAAGAGACCTGGGACCAAAGAGGAGCTGACTTCAAGACCTGCTGTTTCCACCGCGCGCCATCCCCTAATCACTTGGTCTCCTCTAAAAGCAAATTTTAAAAACACAAGAGGGGCTCCTGAAATATAAGCATATAGGAAGAAAATGCAGAGGTCAGAACCGGAGGCCTGTGTCCAGGCTCCACCCAGAAGCCCATCTGCCTGTCCCTGGACTCAGTCTGTCCCTGAGGCCCGGTCCCTTGGCCCTTTTCTTTCTCTGTCTCTTCCTCTCCCTTCTCCTCCTCCTCCTTTTTCCCCTCTTCCTCCTCCTTTTTTTTTGACAGGGTCTCACTGTAGTTCAGGCTGGCTGTGAACTCCATGTGTAGCCCAGACTGGCCTCCAACTCATGGCTCAGCCTCCCAGTGTCAGATGACAGATCTGAGCCACCTTGCCTGGCTTCCTTCTTTAATACTTTTGTTTGTTTGTTTGATTAACTGGGGACTGAAACCAGGGAGCACTGAGCTACATCCCCAGCCATTGTTCAATACATTTTATTTTGAAGTTGGGTCTCTCTTAAGTTTCCTGGGTGCCTCTCCAGCCTCCATAGCTGGGTTCCCAGAGCGTTCAGCAGGGGGAGCAGTTGAAGCTCAAGACTGATCGCTGCAGGGCTGCAGCAAGGCTAATCTCAGGAACACTGGGTGCCTGAGGCAAGACACATGGGCAAGCTCTTAGGTGAGAGATTTCATGTGATACTCAGTTTCTAAGTGCATAAATAAATGCGCTGCAGCTGTTGGAGCGCTCTTGCTGCTCCTTCCTCTCGCTCCTTCTCCCGCTCCTCCTGCCTCTTTCCCATCAGAAGACCAGGCTCCACACAGTCTCAGTTTTATGTATTCTGATTCTTGTCTTTCTTCTCCCAACTGTCATCATCCTCACCCTGAGAACACTGAGAGCTGCATGGGACATGGCAATTGGCACCCATGGAAAAGGAAATGCATCAGATGCAGGTAAGAAGAGACCTCTAGCTGTGTGCACCCAAAGACAGAAACAGGCCAGAGAAGCCAGAGAGAGAAACAGGCTTAAGAGAAGCCAAAGAAGCCGGGCGTGGTGGCTCACGCCTATAATCCCAGCACTCAGGAGGCTGAGGCAGGAGGATCATTGTGAGTTCGAGACCAGCCTGGTCTACAAAGTGAGCTCAAGGCCAGCCTGAACTGCATAGTGAGACTCTGTTTCAAAAAGACAAAAAAAATTTTTTTTAAATAAAAAAAAGAGAAGCCAAAGAGAGAGAGGAATATTGATTTTATCATAAATTACGCATGACAAAAGTAGGATCTCAAGAACAACAAATGAACATAGACATCTTTGTTCTATCATGGATTCCTGTCCTTTTCTTTTGTGGACCTGGATTAAGGAGTGTCTCAATGACTGTGTACCTGTTAAGTTATCACAGAGGATTCTGCTCAGAGCACTATTTTAAAACCAAGTACTGAGCAGACAAGGTATAATAAGGTAACAGCTCCACCAGTAGAGCTTCAAGCCTCTAGCTTTATTAAATCAGATAAGGAAGGAATGGTGGGGGGCAAAAAGACCTTCTCGCACTAGAAGAGTGTTTCACTGCTGCCCAAGGCCAAACCGGTAACACTGATGGCCCAAATGGCAGCTTCTGCCTCTTCAGCTCTGAAAAACCTTATTGCATCACAAGTGGAAAGTTTCACTTCTCAGGGAGTTGAATTATCCTCCCTTTCTTCCTTGCAACTAGTGTTAAAAGAAGCCAGACAGGCGAAGGAATCCATGGAGGGATTTCTACATGCTTATACTGTTGTTGAATTCCAAATCCCCAGTAATCCAGGACAAGTCACACTCTTCATGAAGTGAAGACATTCTGAGACATTACAAGAATTAAAACAAGCCCCTGCCACCTTTGGGGCTACAGTTCCTTTTGCCTTAAGTTAATTGAACAACAACAAGGGCAGCAAGTTATGACGCCACATGGTTGGAAGGGAACAGCTAAAGCACGTTTAAGTTCGGGGGACTATTTATTGTGGAAGAGAAATTTTTTTTTTTGCATTGTGCACAGAATCAGGCTGTTCGCAGTGCTGCTCACAACATAGCCATTATAAAAAATGTGTTAACTGGAGAAGGTGCCTTTGTTGCCACAAATAATCAAATTGCTTTTAAAATACAAGTATAGGAACAAATTAAAATAGCTGCTGTGAGAGTTTGGAAGGAACTCCCTTCATAGGGTGACCTTAATCTGACCTCCATCTGCCAAAATCCTGATGAACCTTTGCAGGATTTTGTGGCATGCCTATTGCAGGGTAGTGGGAGGGTTATCAACAATTCAGAAGCTAACAAATTAATTGTTCAATAATTGGCCTTTGAAAATGCAAACAAATGGGGTAAAGAGGTTTTATAAGCCCATAAAAATCAGGTTGCATTGTCTGAGATGATTCAGATTTGTGTAGACAACGGCCCCTCATACGTACAAGGGGCTGCCTTAGCAGACCTACCACTCAGGTTATTCACCCACAGCCTAGAGGAAAAGGAAGTAACTGGTTCCTTGTTTCTGCTGAAGTTGCTCTGCTGCACTGGTAAGGGCGACACAGCCATTATTCATCCCTTCAACAAAATCTTCTAGAATTTGTTGTACACAGTATATGGCAAATGAGTGTCGACCCAGAACTGATGTGGAAGGCCAACCCATTCCAGGAAACTACCAGTGGGGCCTTCCCTAACCCCACCAAATAGTGGGGGTGATTTTCCTAATTTCCCACTAGTCTTACCATCCACCACTAGGCACGCTTCTGGCCTCTGGCAAGCAACAAAACACAGGGGAAGCTTGGACCTCAATCCCTCCTCAAGATTCATATCCTCTCCTGAAATGGGACCCCAGGTTACTCCTCCTGGACTCTATGGGTTTTGCCTCAGGGAAAATGGGACTCCTGTTAGACTGTAGCATTCTCACTTTAAAAGGTCTCCAGGTTTTGCCTGGTGTCATCAGTGCTGATTATTATACAGGGGAAATCAAAGTTATGGTTCAAACTATTCAAAACACTGTTCCAGTCACTCCAGACCCTGATATTGATCAATTGGTCATTCTTCATTGGAAAAAAATTGGAAAGTGTATGAAAAAGGAAAGAAGATCCAAGGGTTTTGAGTCTTCAGATGCTTATTAAGTTCAATAGATTAAACAAGATCATCCTGAGATGCAATTGATTATTGAAGGAAAAATATTTAAAGGGCTTTTAGACACAGGTGCTCATGTTTCAGCTATTGCCCAAGGCCATTGGCCGATGGCATGGCCCCTGGATGTAACAACTACAGACCCATAGGGGGTGGGCAGTGTTTCTCACCCTAGTAGAAGGGCCCAATTGTTAACGTGGAGATATACAGAAGGACAATCTGGACATTTTTCACCTTATGTCCTCCCCCATACACCAATCAATCTATGGGGTAATGATGTATTACAGGACATGGAGGCATTTCTAGTTAGCCTAACTCCTTGGTAATCCATCAGATGTTACAGCAATGTTTCTTTCCCACTCAAAAGTTTGATAAAAACAATTGGGTAAAGAGAGAACCTCTTTCAGCTGTCCCTAAAAAGAACCATAATGGAATAGGTTTCATACCTTCATATTACACTGGTTAATGAACAGATGATGGTGGGGCACCTAGGGACCTCCAATAGCCCTTGGAATACTCGAATTTTCCTAATAAAAAAGAAATCAGGAAAGTGGAGATTGTTACAGGATTTGTGGGCTATTAATTGAACCATAGAACTTGTGGGAGTACTTCAACCAGGATTGCCCGGTGTTGAAGCCCTTCCTTTGCATTTTCCCCTCATAGTGATTGATTTAAAAGAATGCTTTTTACAATCCTTCTCCATCCTCGAGATAAAAAATGTTTTGCCTTTGGTTTACCTTTCATTAACCATCAGGCCCCTATGTGCCATTTCCAACGGTGTTGTCTGCCACAGGAATGGCAAATAGTCCAACCCTCTGTCAAGAGTTTGTGCTGCAGCCATTTTATCAGTGCATCAGGCTTATCCATCGGCTTATGTTACCCATTAAATGGATGATATTCTTCTAGCACATGAATCCTCATCCACCTGGCACCAGATACTGAATTGGATGATGCCCTTTGTAATGCAGGCCTAGCCGTAGCCCCTGAAAAAGTGCAAACCATGGCACTTTTCTATATTTGGGTCACTTCAGGTTAATCATCTTGAAAACCTGATTTTCAGACTCTATTTGGTAATATTAAGTGGCTCTGCCCAGCCCTTAAGCTGAGAACTCATGATTTAGCCCCTCTCTTTGACATTCTCAAAGGAGACCCAGCTCTGCCTCTCCAAGAGCACTTATGTCAGAGGCTAAAAATGCCTTGGACAAAGTTAATCTGGTTCTGTCTAATGATCAACTCTCTAGAATCTACCTATCTATCTTTGCCAATGTTCTCTCACACTTTTGTCTTTCCTTCAAAAGCCATATTGAAACTGCCACCATTCACAATAACCAAAATCTTTTTCATTTGTATCACTTTCTCCAGATTGCTATTCAGTACACCATGTCCCCTGTTTCATTGGTCATTTGCATTCCCATTCCCAATTGCTAGGGCCTCTTACCAACAGAAATGCTACTATGGATGCATTGGTGGCTACTGTCACTGTTGGTCCCTCAGATACCATTCAACAGGTTTCTGCCTCTCCTGCTATCTTCCATCAAAATGCTTCTGCATTGTGCAAACAGTTCCTTTTAACTCAAGAACAGGCTCAACAAATTGCTAAACAATGTTCCTCATGTGTAATACATCTTCCTTCACTCCCTTTGGGGGTTAATCCCTGAGGATTACGTCCCAATCATCTTTGGCAAATGGATGTCACTCATATTCCTGAGTTTCAGTGGATGCTTCCTCAGAATGTATTTTTGCTTCTGCTTGCACTGTTGAAGCAGTTAACCATGTCATAGCTCATAGCTTGGAAGATTTTAGTACCCATGGCTGTTCTCAGACACTTAAGACTGACAATGGCCTAGTTTATTATTTTTTTTATTTAAAGAAAGATTAAACAAAACAGATAATAGGTAGAAATAGTACATACATTCAGAGAAAAAAAAAGAGTAAGAAATCACTAGTTGATGTTGTCGTTTTACAAATAGTTGTTCAAGGTACAAAAATGGAACATGTAAAGTGGGAATTCAAACCGAGAGACTGCAAAAAGTTCTAATCAACTGTCCAACAAAAACTTGTAACATGGTTGTAAATCCTATACATTTAAACATACATGCAGTTATCCATATCTTCATTTTTGTTTAAAGCAGGTTAAAATCCTTTTGAACAAAGAATAATAGTATTGCTGGATTTCACTTCTTGACACTTCATGATCAGCACTGGGTACTGTAGTGTCTTCTTTTTAAAACTGAATTAAAGAAAGACTGAAAAAACAGAAAACGGGTAGAAATAATACATAATTTCAAAGAAAAATAAATAGTAAGAAATCACTAGTTGATGATTACAGATTGTCTTCTTACAAATAGTTATTCAAGATACTAAATTGGGGCATATAAAGTGGGGATTCAAACAGTGAGATTGCAACCAGTACTGTTCAACTATCCAACAAAAATTTAGAAATATGGTTATCAATCCTCTACACATAAACATATATGCAGTTATCCATATCTTCAATTATGTTGACTTTCAATAAACCCAAGCAGGTTAATATCACTCTGATCAAAGAATAACACTATTGCTGGGTTTCACATTATGGCACTCCAGGATCAGCACTGGGTATTTTAGTGTCTCCTTTTCTTCAAAGTATCTGTTCATTTCATCAATTATCATAAGATCAGTTCTCATAAACAGTTTATAGATTCTACACATGCATGGGTCTTATGTATTTTTTTTTAATTTTGAAAGTAGCAAATATACAACAGCACAAGACAGAACAAAGCCATTCGAGACAATGCTGTGAAATTGGTACAGGATTTCACAGTAGGATACTGGGATAGTAGTACTAAGTACTATTGTATATCTCTTTAACAATAGCTATCCAATCAATTACGTATTGAAAAATCAAACCAAAAATAGAACATTATAAAACCAATTGAGAATACTGAATAGAGCAAAAGAAATACAACAAAAAGTGAAAACAACCTATGCCTTCAAACAGAAGATAGAAGGAAATCCCCCATATTTGCTCTATTGCATATGGTCATCCTCCCAAGAGATGTTGAAATATCTATCCCCAGTAGGTAAGGGGGGAGGGAGCAGGTGGAAGAAGGGTGCTTGATTTTCAGCTCCCGTGGAAGTTGGCTCTCAGGTAATGGTTCTTCTCCAGGCCCTAACTGCAGGTGCTTATCAAGAGGGCAGGTGAATACGCTACCTGTGTCCCACCATGGCCGAAGCTCTGGAGCTCTGTTCTCCTCCTGGCCCACGTTGCAGATGCTTACCAAGAGGGCGGGTGAATAAGCTGCCTGAATCCCACCATTTTTGTAGGAATCCTTCCCTACAAAATTCACACTTCAAAATAGACTTCACTTGGCAGTATAAACTATCATCTTTTAAAATTCTACTAGGGATGGGACTACATCAGCAGAAAGACAATTCAATCAGGTAAAGGAAAAGTTAGTAAGGGCCCTTGGAAAGATGTTCACAGTGGACAATGGAAGGGACATGGCCCAGTGCTAATTTGAAGTCGAGACTATGCTGTGTCTTTCCAGAAAATGCTGAACAGCCTTTCTGGGTGCTAGAGCATGCTGTCCGGCTGTATCCGAACACAGACCCAGAAAAGGAGTAGGTTCTAGGTTCTACCTCTCAAGAAGCTGGTGCTTGGGCTGGGGATTTAGCTCAGCAGCATAAGCACCTGCCTGGAAAGTGCAAGGTTGTGAGTTCAATCCCTGTAGCCCCTCCAAAAAAGGAAGCTGATGCTCAGTTCTGTGGCAGTGCTGCCTCAGAGACTACTCTATGACTAACAGACAAAGATGGGGCTAGACCCAGCCTGGGATCAATTAAAGAAACTGACCCAGGATGCCCAAACTGAGTATGTGACAAAGTATACAGAGACAACTGAGTTGAAGATTACATAAAAGAAAAGGACATGAAAATTGCCAGTATTCTTTTTCTTTTTGTGGTGCCGGGGATTGAACTCATGACCTCACGCTTGCCAGGCAGGTGCTTAAGCCACTGAGCTAAATCCCCAAATTACCAGTATTTTTAAGACAAAATAAGATACAAACTTTTATATTATTTATGGATAAAAGATTTTGTTCTTTCCAAAATTTTCTTGTAAGAGATCTCTGCTAACTGACTTACAAAGAATTCTGACTATGGGGGTGGGGATTTAGCTCAGCGGCATAAGCGGCTGCCTTGCAAGCAGGCAGTTGTGAGTTCGATCCCTGGTACTGATAAAAAGGAAAAAGACAAAAAAATAAAAAGAATTCTGACTAGTCTATTTATAATTATAAACTTTTATAAAGAGTTATCATAATTTAATTTGGCCAAAAATATATATGAGTGCGTGCACTCAGATATTGAAAAGATTATGTATATATGTTATTTGTTATTTGTTCTGTCTGTGAGTTTTTATTTATTTTTATGATTTGAATTCAATAATTTTCTCTTTTCTTTTTGCATTTTTTTGATCATTGGATCAAAGTTTATTTTGGGTTATAGCATGTTTTCCTTTGGGTCACCAACTGGTCAAAATAATGCTAAAATTGGTTACATATTGTTGTTTATTATGACTTGAGAGTTTCTTCAGAGTTAATGTGTCAGGTGTTATGATTGGGTTTTCATAAGTCACCAAAAATTAAACTTCAAAGTCTCTTAAGGTGAGAGGAGATTAATAGAAAGGACTCCAATTGACAAATAAGAAAGCAGCTGCCTGGTAATGTTAACCAGTTCTTACTCACTGATGGGAGGCCCCAGTAATTTCCATAACCTCATAGGAGATACCACAATAATTATTATTATTGTGGTATGTTCACATTGATCACTGACAAAAGATTAAATTTTCTAGACTACAAGGTTTTTCATTTAAAGATGCTCTGATACAAAGGTTTTCATATGGCTGTGACAATTGATTGTTATAAACTTGGTGGCATATTAAACTTATTCATGTCTCCAGAGGTATAGGTCTTCCAGAATGTAAAATTTGAATTGTTTATGATAGACATCTTCTTTTAGATTCAGATATTTGTTTTTCTTTTGTGCTCCAATTAATTGTCAAGCCAAAATGGGGTCACCAGTTAGTAATAATATCAAAAACTTATATGATGTATATATTTTATATGTACCACTATACTTCTTTTTGTTGTTGTTTTTTTCCTTTTTATCGGTACCAGGGATTGAACTCACAACTGCCTGCTTGCAAGGCAGGTGCTTATGCCGCTGAGCTAAATCCCCAGCCCTGTACCACTATACTTAAAGATGCCTGGGGAGGGGCTAGGGATTTAGCTCAGTGGCATAAGCACCTGCCTTGCAAGCAGGCAGTTGTGAGTTTGGTCCCTGGTACCGATAAAAAACGAAAAAGGAAAAAAAAAAAAAAAAAAAATTGCCTGGGGCTGGGGGTATAGCTCAGCAACACAAAGGCCAGCCTGGTACCTATGAGGTTGTGAGTTCGATCCCCAGTACCAAAAACAAAAAAAAAAAAATGGCAGTGGTCCAGACATTGTCACAAATTTCTTCCATGACATCCCATTAAGGGTCAATGATTAAGTAAAAGTTTCTTATGTATTAGATAAATATGATTAGGGCTAGGGATTTAGCTCAGTGGCATAAGCGCCTGCCTTGCAAGCAGGTGGTTGTGAGTTCGATCCCCGGTACCGATAAAAATGAAAAAGACAAAAAAAAAAAAAAAAAAAAAAAAGAGCTGTACTAGCTGGGGAGTTAACTCAGCAGTATAAGTGTCTGCTTAGCAAGCGTGAGATTGCGAGTTCGATCCCCAGTACCAAAAAAAGAAACAACAACAAAAAAAGAGCTATATTATGTCAAAATGGAAATATAAGTATGTCACAAAAATGTCATACTACAATATTATGTATGATTTTGATTTAAAATTTTCTGTGTAAAATTATCTCGAGGTCCTTCACCCCAAGAACTTCAGAAGCTGCATAGGTCATCGCAACTAAATGCAGGGATTTAAAATTCTTGGGCAGCAAATTTTTAGCCCGAACGAGTAAGATCACTCAAAATGAAAAGAGTTCAAGAACAAAAAGATCATCTACAGAGTTTTCTAAACACAGCTCCGCTAGTCTCAACTACCTACCTATCATTTAAAACTATAAAATAGAAAAGAGGGAGACGGGGAGGGAGACGGGGGGGGGGGGGCGGGGGGCACAGCTGAAGCTGAAGACTGATCATGTGCAGGGCCGGAGCAAGGCTAATCTCAAGAAGAGTCGGTGCCTGAGACAAGCCACAAGGGCAAGCTCTTAGGTGAGAGGTTTCATGTGATAGTCTGAGTTTATAAATAAATGTGTTGGAGCGCTCTGCGCCTTCTCCCTCTCCTCCTGCGTCTTTGTACCTTCCATCAAGAGAGCCGGCTCCACACAGCCCCAGTTTTCCATACTCTGACTCTTGTTCTTTTTCTCCATCCTCTCACCATCCACCCTGGGATCACTGAGAGCTGCCGTGGGAAGCAGCACGCAGCTCCATCAGCCTCTCAGGCTTGGCCCGCCCTCCCCGGCTTGTCCCTCTCTGCTCTTCAGCCGTGCATCCTCAGCCCATCCCCGAGAGCTCAGCTACTCCAGCCCTGGCCTCCGAATTGGCCCACAGACTCTGCCTGCTATCTCGGCCTCCTGCACTGATGAGGGTCCCCACCACTTCCCCAGCCTCCTGGCCCAAAGAAGTTCCAACCGGGAGAGGTGCCCTGGTCAGGCGGGGAGTGCAGCCCACACTATTCAGCTGTCCTGGGGGTGGGTGGAGACTGCTGCAGCTGTAGAAAGTGTGGGGGACAGAATCTCCCTTGAGGCCTTGAGGGTGGGGTGAGGACTTGGCAAGTGCAAGGTTCATGTGAGTGTGTGTGTGTTATTAAAGATGGAACCCAGGGGCTAGGGATTTAGCTCAGCGGCATAAGTAACCTGCCTTGCAAGCAGGCAGTCGTGAGTTTGATCCCCGGTACCAATAAAAAGGAAAAAGACAAAAAAAAAAAAAAAAAAAAGAAAGAAAGAAATCTGTAAAGATGTAACCCAAGGCCTTCACGGTGAGCTACATTCCCACATTTGTACCTTTTTTTTCCTTTTTTTTTTTTTTTTTTTTTTTTTTTTTTTGAGATACTGACTTGCTAAATTGCATAGGCCGAAAGTAGAGGGTGGTGAGTGCTGGCCCATGATCCCGGGATTCAGGAAGCTGAGGCAGGAGGATCACTGCAAGTTCCAGGTCATTGCAACCTTCCTGCCTTAGTCTTCTAGAGTGCTGGGATTACAGACACATGACCACTCCTCTGTGTGTGTGTGGGGAGGCTCACTGGGAGCAACCCCAGGCCTCACACATGCCAGATAAAGGGAGTATATCTTGACATTTGATTATGCTCGTAATAAGGACTGGACTGTGATCCCTCAGAGCTAATGTGTAGAAAAGTATTAAGGTTGGATGAGGTCACAGGGTGATTCATGGTTGAATGGGATGGGTAGACTCACAGGAAGAGGCAGGACAATCTCTCCACTGCACATCCAGGAAAGGCTGGTAGGGATGAGGTGGGAGGGCAGGCAGCTGTACGCTAGTCTACAGTACCTTGATCTCAGAAGGGAATTCCTGTTGCTGAACCAACCAGAGTCTGGTGTGGGGTAAAGCCGCCCCTCTCCCTGCCTGGCTGTGCCCACGTGCTCCTGAACAGCTTCTCTCCACCTGCCTCTGAGGACCCTCTCCCAGCAGCCTGGCTCCATCACCAGCAGCAGAGACAGTGGACTGAGTTTAAGGTCAGAGCCTCACCAGCCTGGCCTTAGGCTCACCCTGGGGATTTGTTTATCTATAAAAAGGGAACAATGGAGCCAGGTGCAGTGGCACATGCTGTAATCCCAGCCATGCTGGCAGGAGGATTTCAAGTTCAAGTCTGGCCTGAGTAATCTAGCAATTTATCGAGATCTTGTCTCAAAAAGGTAAGGGGAGCTGGGGATGTAGTTCAGTGAGAAGGGCCTAGGTTTTATCTCAAAATACCCCAAAAAATAGGGGAAGGAAAAAGATGGGGACTTAACTTTCAGAATTGTGAGGATCAAATGAAACATTTTGTTTTGTAAATAACAAGCACGTCCTCTTTTTTTGTGTGTGCCAGGGATCAAACTCATGACCTTGTGCGTGCCAGGCAGTCACTTATGCTGTGGAGCTAAATCCCCGGCACTTCCTCTTTTTTCAAAGAACAGTTTAATGGAGATAATTTATTAACAGAAACTCCACCCATTTAAAGGATTCAATTTGAAGATTTTATATTATGTTCACAGAGTTGCACATCCATCACCATACTCTATGCACAGTGTATGTACGTATAGTGCTTTTGGTTTGAGTTCTTTTCATTTTTCCTTTTTTTTTTCTGATGGTGGTGCCAGGCGAGCCCTCGACCCCAGAGACCTGGCCCGTCTCAGCTCTGTGATCTTCAGCCCCGTCCTTGTGATCTATTTTATGTTACCATCACCCCCCCACACACAAAAAGAAAAGGCTTTTCACTCCCTGCCTGCCTCTCTCAGCCCTGTACTGCTCAGCTGCTCTGCCTCTGTGGCTCTGACTGCTGCCATCCCGCCCTCCTGTGTGTGCTTTTGAGGTCAGCCAGGTGGCTCAGGTCACAACTTCATTCCTGCACACTGGTCCACCTCCTGTTTACCTCCTTAAGATGTCTGAATTGTTTCTCCTTTTTGTCTATTATGAATAATGCTCCTATAAACATTATACATAGGTTTTTGTAAGGATATATGTTTTCCGCTTCAATAGGCACATACCTAGACACAGTTGCTAGGTCTCGGGTAACCTGGCATCTTGAGGAACTGCCACACTCTTCCATGGAGACCGCAATGTTTTACAGCCCCGGCACATGTGTGTGTATATGTATGTACATGTGTATGTGAACCCTAGTCCTTGTGAATGCTAGGTGCCTTAATTACTTCTTTTGGTGCTGAAACAAAATACCCAACACCCAAAGTCAAAGGAGGATAGGTTTATTTATCTGTTTACACAGGTTTCAGTCCATAGTCAGCTGGCTCCAACGCAGGCTAGCTCAGCAGAGGCACAACATTTCACAGTGGACAGAAGGCATCAAAGCAATGAAATACCAAGCAATAAGCAGTGCCCACAGCAGCTCTCTTTTTGTCCCTTATATTCTGCCCTGAGGGCAGGTAGCAATCACACCCAGGGTAGGAGACCCTTAATCCTAGTATCCAGTGTGAATAAATTCTAGCCTCACATTCTTTTTTTTTTTTTGTCTTTTTTGAGACAGGGTCTCACTATGCAGTTCAGGCTGACCTTGAGCTCACTTTGCAGCCCAGGCTGGTCTCGAACTCGCAAGAATTCTCCTGCCTCAGCCTCCTTAGTGCTGGGATTACAGGCATGAGCCACCACGCCCGGCTAGCCTCACATTCTTAATCCCAGCATCACATACTCTAGATCCAGCTACCTCTGTAAAGCCCTACTTAGGACCACATGAGACTTTGGGGGGACATCTAAACCCTAGGCATAACACTAGGAAGGTGTCTACCACAGAAGTCCGTCCCTAGACTTTTTTTATTTTTTTATTTTGAGACAGGGTCTCACTCAATTGTCCAGACTGGGATTGATCTTTTTGCCTCAGCCTCCTGAGTAGCTGGGATTACAGATATGTGCTGTTGCACTTCTCTTTATAACCTTCGTGGTAGAAATTAAGGCTTTTTTGTGTGTGGTATTATTAGAAACTGAAATCAGGGGGGCTGGGGATTTAGCTCAGTGGCATAAGCTCCTGCCTTGCAAGCAGGCAGTCGTGAGTTCAATCCCTGGTACCGATAAAAAGGAAAAAGACAAAAAAAAAAAAAAAAAAAAAAAAAAAAAGAAACAAACCAGGGCTTTTGCATTGAACTGCATCCTCAGCCCTTTTTTATTTTGAGATAGGATCTTGCTGAATATCTAAATTGCTCCAGCGGGACTCAAATTTATGCTCCTCCTGCCTCAGCCTCCTAAGTGGTGAGATTACAGCTATGTGCCACCATGCCTGGCAATAGGAATTAACTTTTTTTTTTTTAGATTTTTTTTTTTTGTCTTTTTCTTTTTTATTGGTACCGGGGATTGAACTCACGACCGCCTGCTTGCAAGGCAGGTCCTTATGCCGCTGAGCTAAATCCCCAGCCTCAACTTTTTTTTTTTGAGAGGAGGAGAGGGGGAGCTCAACTCAATACTTCATGCTTGCAGGCAGGTGCTGCATCACTGAGCTAAATCTCTGCCCCAGGAGTTAACTTTCTGTAGGTCCTGGGTACCCTTTAAGAACATGGTCAACAGCTGTCTTATCATGGAACATCCCTGCATCCTCACTCTTTTACAAATACCAGGTGGGAAGGATCAGCCCAGGATAGTCCAGGACCCTTGATGCTCAGGGCTCCAACTTGCTGGACTTGCTAAGGGTGGCTGGCTCTTCCTAGGTGCTACTTCTCCCAGGACTCTCTCTAGAGGCCTCAGGACTGCCCTGGGCTCTCTGCAACAAAGTCATAACTGACAAGTGAATCCCACCAGGACTCTGCAGCTCAGGGGGACACAGTACTCTGGCACCACACCACCCTGCTCCCCCTCCTTGTGCCTTTTCTCCCTATGCCACCTCCTGTATCTCCATCTGCCTCCCATCCTTGGAGATTGGTGTCCCGATCCCCAGAACTTAGCTACATGGTGAGTCATACAGCAAGGGGAAAAAAATGTCACTCACCAACTGGCCTTCACATAAAGAGAATATCCAGGATCAATGGGCAGCCCTGTGACCACAAGGTCACAGAAGAGTGGCAGGAGAGCCAAAAGACAGCAGGGGGAGATGCAACCACAGAGTCAGAGGAACCCAATGTGAGTCAGCTCCACCACCACCACCACCACAGGACCTCAGGTTCCTCAGAGCCCAACCAGAAGGCAGGAAGCCTCCGTCCCCAGAACCCAAAGGGATGGGACCCTGCTGATCCTGCCAGCTTGTCACAGGATGCTGCCTCTTGTGCTTCTCATGTCCCCTCTGCTGGAAGGTGAACCCTACGAGGGAAGGGACTGTGCTTCATCCCCTGCCGCGTGGCAAAGCTCAGAGTTGATTTCTCTCGGGGCAAGGCAGCCAGCTGGTCTCACAAACCCATCCCCAGCGCTTGCCCACACGGGTCCACGGTCCTCCTCTTTCCCCATCCTTTCTTTCTTTTTGGTAGTGGGAATGAACCCAAGGCTGTGTGCATCTGTGCATTCGAGGCCAGCTCCCTACTCCTGCCCAAGCTGTCCCCAGCCCTAACACTGCCCCAGCTGTGCTCCACCCTGTACCCCCTCCCACTCCGCACCTTGGCCTCTGCTGGCCGTCCGAGGCTTCACAGGCAAGGTTCCCTCTGCCGAGCATCTGTCTCTGTTTCACTCTTCCTTTACCAAACCATTTTCAAGTAAATCAAAGATATCACATCATTTCACACCAGTACACTTACATGTACCTTGAACAACTATAAACCTTTTTTTGTGTGTGTGGTACTGGGGATTGAACTCAAGACCTCATGCACGTCAGGCAGGCACTTATGCCACTGAGTTAAATCCCTGACAAGCCTTTTTTTCATGAACAATAATGCTGTTATAGCTAACAAAATTCACAATTTCTTATTATCATCTAATACCCAGTATGCAATCAGATTTCTCTGATAGTCTCAAAATACTTTTTTTCTGTGGTATTGGAGCTTAAACCCAGACCCTGCACTGAACTACATCCTCAGCCCTTTTTTAATCTAAATAAATTTTAATCAGATTTTATTGTTATATTTTAGATATATATAATGATCACCTTCATCATAGAAAAGTTGTACCTGTACACGACATATGACATTACTTGTTTTTATTTTCTCGCTCCCCACCTTCCCTTGAACCCTCTAATTTTTAATTTTTTCTTTTGAAATGGGGCTTTGCTATGCAGTTCAGGCTGGCCTTGAACTTGTAGCAATCTTCCTGCCTCAATGTTCACGATACTGGGATTACAGGCATGCACCACACACACAGGTAAAAATGCCTTTTCCTATTGTTTTCCTTTCTTCTTTTCCTCCTTCTCTTCCTCCTTGAATCAAGGACGAGGCCCAGTGCTAGGAGTCAGTCTCTAGCCAATGTGTTTCTCTTTTTCTCTCCCCATATGTCTCTCTCTTTATTATCACCAGAAATTCACACTTTTAACATTGTTATTTTGAGTTGGGGTTTGCTATGGAACCGACACTGGCCTTGGAGTTGGATCCTCCTCTCTCAGTCTCCCAAGCACTGGCCTTACAGGTGTGTACCACCAAGCCTAGCTTCAGTCACCTTTTGATGTTACATTGCCCTCTCAGAGCCGGTGGGAATCTCGTGTCCTGTGCTTGTGATCATTCTGCAAGCACAGCAGGTCCCAAGTGCATTCTGAGGTTTCCTGTCCAGACAGGAATAGAACTTACATTTGAGAAGGTGGGTGCCAGCAGACCTCATGGCTGTCTGATTGTCCTTTGTGTTCAGGCTTTCTAAGTGATGTTTTATGGGATCCTCCACCTCAAGGCTGGGGCCCCCACATGCTAGGCAAGGATTTTGTGAGTATATTTTTATTTTTAAACAGTCTACTATGCTGTCCAGGCTGACCTCAAATGGTCCTCCTACCCTTAGTCTGCAGAATGGCTGGAGGTACAAGTGTATGCACCTAAATCCTGCTTAAGCATGGAATTTTACTTATCTTGTATTTGTATAGTTTTTCTTTTGCTCTGGAAATACTGACTCCTATAGAGTCAAATATTTTCCAGCATGGTGGGACATGTGTAATCCTATGACTTGTGAGGCTGAGGCAGGAGGACTGCAAGTTTGAGCTCAATCTGGGCAATTTAGTGTCTCAAGAAATGCAAAGAGCCAGGTGAGGTGGTGCACACCTGTAATCCCAACACTTGAGAGGCTTACTCAGGAAGACTGCCATGAGTTGGGGGGCTGGGGATTTAGCTCAGTGGCATAAGTGCCTGCCTTGCAAGCAGGCAGTTATGAGTTCGATCCCCGGTACTGGTAAAAAGGAAAAAGACAAAAAAAAAAAAAAAAAAAAAAAAGACTGCCATGAGTCTGAGGTCAGCCTGGGCTACAAAGTGAGTTCAACCTCAGCCTGAACTGTATAGAAAGACACCTCAAAAAATAAAACAGAGGGGCTGGGGATTTAGCTCAGTGGCATAAGCGCCTGCCTTGCAAGCAGGCAGTCGTGAGTTCGATCCCCGGTACCGATAAAAAGGAAAAAGACAAAAAATAAATAAATAAATAAAACAGAGTTGGGGATTTCTCTCAGCAGCATAAGCATCTGCCTTGCAAGAGTATGGTCATGAGTTTGATCCCTGGTACCAAAAACCAAAAAATAAAATAAAACAAAAAGAAACGTGCAAAAACCCTAGGGATGTAGCTCAGTGTGAAGATCCTGTATTCAATCCCCAGTACCCACAACAGAAATAATAAAATCAGTAGTACTACTGTATTAATAAATATAATATCAAACAAAATATAATTTACATTTTTTTCTGGAAAAAGTAAATTATGCAAGATTCTATCTGTACCTCCCCACAAAAAAGTATAGGTTGCCCTTTTACCAAAATGTAAAATGTTTGTACTTTAAAGATACTTTTCACAAGAAAGTGAGAAGACTATCTACAGAATGAGAGAAAATATTTGCAAACTCTGTCACATATGATAGAGGACTTGAGTCCAAATAAGAAAAAAAAACATACAATTCAGTGATTAAAAAGGCAGATTCAGGGCTGGGGATTTAGCTCAGTGGCACAAAAGCCTGCCTTGCAATCATGCGGGTCGTGAATTCAATCCCCGGCACCAAAAAAAAAAAAAAAAAAGGCAAATTCAAGAGGGAGGCTGGGGGCTGGGGATTTAGTTCAGTGGTTTAAATGCCTGCCTGGCAAGTGCAAGGTCATTAATTCGATCCCCAGTATCCCCCCTCCAAAAAAAGAGGGAGGCTGGCTGGAGTAGAGTGAGCCTGTGCTCTGTACCCCTCCATTACATCCCAGATGGTGAGGACAGCTGGAAAACAGTAGTTTGAGATCCAGGCCTCCTCCGTTGCATCCCAGAAGGCAGGCCAACTGGAAGAGTGTAAGTCTGACAGGAACCCCAATGCCCAGGACAACAGTACAGTGCACAGATGCACACACACCTCTGGAGGGTGAAGTAATCATGGAAGCCTTTGAATCAGCAGCAAGAAGACAACAGTTGGACTCTGGAGAACTTCACCAACAGCAGACCAGTCCCAGCCCCCACATCAAGAGGCCAAGATTAGGTCCATACTTAGCACATCTCTGGGAGGCAACATGGACATTAGCACAGAACTGTAAACGTCAGAAGAAGAAACTGAACATAGATGTCCCCGCAAGCCCATAAGCCACCATCAGGGACTGGCAGGCAGTGCCAGTGGGGACAATGAGCCAGCCAAGCTCCCACACACCTGCTGTCACTGGGGGAGCCCCTGAGTAGCCATGCGGGTCTCGAGAAGCCAGCCGTGCACTCTACCACCTCCACGGGAACCTAGGATAGAAGAAACCCAGGTGCCTTACCCATTCCCCTTCACTGCAGACAGGCAGCCAATATGGGCAGCACCTGAGAACAACCGCTTATCCAGAGGAACCAGGGAAATGTCAAGACAATCTTAGACCTCCAGCCCACACACAACAGTCTGAGAGACATAGAAATGGAATAAATTGGAAGTCACACCCCTGAAGTTTCTTAGAGGTTAGCAACCAAAGTAAAGAAACCACTTCATGAGGCTGTAAAAGTAATCAGGTCAGAAATAATATCTCAGGTAAAGGAACAGTGACAAACATAATGAAAGAAATGCTGAGCTTGTATCTAAAGAAGACAGAGATATAAAAGAGGAGCATTGGAAAATGATGGCGACCTTGAATGAACAACACAGGAAAGAACTACAATACATGAAGCAGATTCAAAGAGATATCCAGGAAATTAAAAACTCCATCGAAAGCTGGCAAGACTGCTTGAAAGAAACCGACAATAGGGGTGGAAATTTAAATCAGAGGCTCAAGCTCTTGCCTGGTAAGCATGAGGTTATGAGTTTGATCCCTCGTACCAAAAATAAAAATAGAAAGAAGGAAAGAAAGAAAGAAAGAAAGAAAAAGAAATTGGAAATGGACTTTCAGACCTTGAAGAAAGGATTGCAGCTAACAATTGCAAAAGGAAAGATCTCTTAAAAATAACAAGGGGGGGGGGCTGGGGATTTAGCTCAGCGGCATAAGCATCTGCCTTGCAAGCAGGCAGTCGTGAGTTTGATCCCCGGTACCGATAAAAATGAAAAAGACAAAAAAAACCCCAAAAAACAAAAACAAAAAAAAAGCAAGGGACCAAGAAATAATTCAATGACTGCAAGACGACTCACAAAGAAAAATAATTTAAGAGTAATAGGTGTCAGTGAAAAAGGAGGGGTCAACACAGATGACATAAAAAAATTATTTACAGAAATAATAGCTGAAGGCTGGGGATTTAGCTCAGTGGCATAAGCGCCTGCCTTGCAAGCAGGCAGTCGTGAGTTCAATCCCCAATACCAATTTAAAAAAAAAGAAATAATAGCAGAACTAGGTGTGGTGGCACATGCTTGTAATTCCAGCACACAGGAGGCTGAGGCAGGAGGATCACTGCAAATTAGAGAGCAGCCTGGGCTATAAAGTGAGCTGTCTGACTGAATTGCATGGTGACATCCTGTCTCAAAAAGACAAAAAAAAAAAAAGAAAAGAAAAGAAAAGAAAGAAGCAGAAAACTTCCCGAGCATGGGAAAAGGACCTGACATACAGATGAATGAGGCATATAAACTCCAACCAGCCATAACCAAAATGAATGTATACCCAGACACGTAATAATCAAGATCTCAGAAATTCAGCACAAGCACAGACTATTAAAGGCTATTATGCTGTGACCTAAGTGGATTTTGAGATTTTTTTTTGGGTGAAGGACCATGCGAGGATGAGAAAATAAAGAAGACAGAGCCGAGGTCAGGTGGGATGGAGAAAAGGAACTGCTCCTTCACTGTAGGGGCGTTTATTTATACATTTTAGCAACTTCATGTCGTCTGACACCCTATCGTCCCAGCAACCCAGTTTGACTTGTCTTGGGGCTAGGTGTTCTCTGGGCCGAACAGCTTTTTCATGTGGCTTGTCCTGGGTGCTCTTTGTTCTTGGGATGGCCATGCCCTGGCCATGCCTCAGCCCTGCATGTGTGGTCAATTTCCAGCTTCAATTGTTCCCAACATATCTCTCTTTGTAGTTTTGTGATAGTGCGGGATGAATGGTCAATTGAAGCTGGAGGAGTTGCATTTGGAGAACTCTGTAGATTTTTTTTTTTTGAGTCTTTTTCCTTTTAAAAGCAGTCCAAGGATTTTAAGTCTGCATTCTACAATTTAGCTGATGAAATGTTAGCAAACAGTTATACATATTATGCAGAAAATTAGAAATCAAAACCATACCTAATTTGGCAATCATCACATTTTGTGACACACTTGAATTTGCATTTTTGACATAAGATACCCCCTTTTTGGTCAATTATTCCTATCTAATGCATAAGAAGTTTTTATCTAACTTGACTACCTTTAGTGGGATGCATGTAAGTTTTTGTTAAAGGTAGATACTGGGGGCCAGGGATTTAGCTCAGTGGCATAAGTGCCTGCCTGGCAAGCTTGAGGTCATGAGTTTGATCCCTGGTACTGCAAAAAAAAAAAAAAAAAAAAAAAAAAAAAAAAAAAAAAAGGTAGATGTTGGAATATAAAACAAAATTCTGTCACCATGAACAATGCCTGTTCTACTGAAACAATTTTGCTCTAGAAGAAATTGCAGGGCATTATCTGGTTGTTTAACATGGCACAAGGCCAAATCAGGACTGCATCCCTGACAACCACATCCTCCTCCTTCCCCAAGTACAACTTCTTCTTCCCTTCCCCATGCGCTGGAAAAAAATTCCAATCAGCTCCTTGCATGTCATAAATGCCCACCTCAAGTGCCACATCTGGTCAAAGGTCACACATGCCCTGCACCCCTGTATCCAGTTGGAGGAGAAAGCCAAACCGTTGCAGGTTGTGGGCTCCCCTCCACATCCTCTGAATAAAAAGGCCACTTTCACTTTTTCTTATATTTTGTGTCTCCATTGTGCCAGAAAACTCTAACATTTACATTTTGGATGACCTGTACCATGAGGTTAATAACAATCATTTGTCATAGCCATATGGAAACTTTGAATCAGAGCATCTTTAAATCAAAAACCTTATTGTCTAAAAATTTAATATTTTATTTGTGAACCTACTACTTTTTTTTTGGTGGTGCTAGAGATCAAACCCAGGGCTCTGTGCATGCAAGGCAAGAGCTCTACCACTCAGCCACATCTCCAGCCCCTGTGAACATATTACAATATTATATTTTTATGACTTTAGTTGAGGTATCTACTATAAGGCTAAGGAGATTCCATTAACAAACAAGAACTGTTTAAATGTTACCGGGCAGCTGCTTTCTTATTCATTAATTAGAGTCAGGTCCAAGAATCTCCCCTACCCTAAGGGGTTTTTATTTAATTATCTTAATAATAATTTTTGATGACTTATGAAAAAATCATGACATTTAACCCATTAATTTTTAACTCATTAATTTTTTGTCTTTTTCAGACAGTGTCTCTCTCTATGCAGTTCAGGCTGGCCTTGAGCTCCCTTTGTAGCCTAGGCTGGTCTCAAACTCGCAACAATCCTGCCTCAGCCTCCCAAAGCTGGGATTACAAGCGTGAGCCACCACGCCCAGCTAACTCATTAATACTCATTAATTTTTTTTTAACAAGGAGAGACTGGGCCTGGGGTTTTAGCAGGCCTGGGGTTTTAGCTCAGTGGCATAAGCGCCTGCCTTGCAAGCAGGCAGTCGTGAGTTCGATCCCCGGTACCGATAAAAAGGAAAAAGACAAAAAAAACCAAACAAACAAGGAGAGACTGTCGAGTCCATAATAAGCAGCAATATACATTTATGCAACACATTTTGGCATCATTTTGACTAGTTGGGAACCTAGGTGGAAGCATGTTTTTTAAATGAATGACCCAAATTAAACTTTGAGTAAATGATCCAAAAGTGCAAAAGAAAAAAGAAAAGAGAAAAATTGTTGAGTTCAAATAAAAGGAACAGCTGTTCACAGAATGGACAAATGGACAAACACAGACAGATGAGCTGTACAGATTGGAACAGACAGAAACAAGCACACGTCTTGTCAGTGAAAGTGTGAAAGATGTCTAAGTTGGTGGGTGACTACTTATACACTTGTGTCACGCCCCTTTGCTGAATTAGCCTGTTTCTTGTGCCCTGTGTTCTTGGGGCTAGAGCACCTGTTCACCTCCAGCAGCCCATGCCTCTGGGCTTCTCAGGTGCACCCTGTACAGGCACCTATGCTTGCAGCTCCATACGTGTGAGTGATCACTAGCTCAGCTGATTCCCAGCAACAGTGTCACAGACTGGACAAACAGACAACAGATGCACAGCACAGGCAGACAAACATCTTAAAAAATCAAATATATTTTTAGCCAAATTGAATTTCAATAACTTTTTATAAATTTAGAATTTATAACTATAAATTGATTACTCGGAATTGTTTTTAGGTCAATAGCAGAGATATCTTATAAGACGGTCAAAGTCTTACCTATAATTCACATTTTTTTTTTTTTTGTCTTTTTGAGACAGGGTCTCACTATGCAGCTCAGGCTGGGCTTGAGTTCACTTTATAGCCCAGGCTGGTCTTGAATGCTCAATAATCCTCCTGCCTCAGCCTCCTGAATGCTGGGTATACAAGCATGCACCATCATACCTGATTTATAATTAACGTTTATTTTTGTATTTCATCTTGAAAATACTAGTAAATTTGTGTTCTTTTCTTTCATTACACTTTTCAGTTTGGTTATCTCTATATACTTGTATTGTTACAGGCAGCTGAGTTAGTTAGAAATATTATAGGAAAAAAAAAAAGAAATATTGTAGGCAATCAGATAGGGCTGGGCCCTCAAAGGAGCCAGTGCAGAAGTCCAGATACCTTGCAGTCTTGGAAGACACAAACACCTCCCACTGTGGGCCAGTTCTCAAAGACAAATGGCAAAACAAATACAACCACATCCTAAGGATTTATAGTCCAAATAGTTCTCTGTCACCCTGAGGAAGTCAGGAGTCACCATCCCACCTCCCTACAGGAAGGGTCACTGCTGTTAAGCCTGCCTGCTTACTGCTTGACTTGTTCCTCCATTTGTTCCTAATTTAATCAGTGTTACCTGAGCAATTAATCTTATTGGTTGTTCCACCTTATGCCCACCTTGCAAGTTCCAATGTTTCCCCACCTTGGACCTGTCTAACCTCATGATTTTACTCTATAAAAGTCCCTAGAAAAGACAGAGTTCCCTGTTCCATTCTATATGATAGTATCAAGTTTGAAGACATAGGCAACTACTTTGAAGACAATAAGATTCACTAAGATACCCATTCTGGTTTGACTATTGTCTTCTTTGGAAGTCCTGTAATGTTTACAATGCCTAAGTTTTATTGGTCTTGTTCTCTACTGTTTTGTCCAACTTTATAATATCTAATAAGATAGACAATTCTTTTTAAGGAAACAAGGGACAACGTTGATAACCATTGTTGATAAACTTGTACTCTGTTCTACACCATGTGCTATGTCTATCCTTGGTATTGACTGACAGCTTTGTTTTGCCATATTTGACTGTATTCTCCCCCCCCCAAAGAAAGTAATAAGCACTAAGGAGTAATAAAATCCAAGATGTGTAAATTTTGTTGTAAAAAAGAGAGGGAAAAAAAAAAAAGAGCTCTAACGGATATAACAGCAAGTGTGTTTGGGGGTGTTAAATAGCTGACTTTATCAATGTTTTTGGAACATTGAACACAGCTGTTCGCAGTCTCCCTGTTTGAATGTCCACCTTGTGTTCTTTGATACTGTGATTTGAGGAACTATTTTCAAGAAAATAGTGTGTAATCTACTAGCAGGTAATTTCTTACTGTTATGGTTTTTTGTTTCGTTTTGTTTTGTTTTGTTTTGTTTTGTAGTTCTGTATTGCGTGTACCCTTACGCCGCTTTGGTTTGTTTTGTGTTTTTCTCTTTTTCCTCTTAAATAAAAAAAAAAAAAAAAAAAAAAAAAAAAGAAAAGACAGAGTTCCTGGCAACCCACTCAGGACATTTTCTGTCCCTCAGACAGAAGCTTTCTTTCTCTCAATAAATATATTCTGCTCTTAACCTCCAATATTCCTAAATTCATTCTTTGATTTTAGAGACAATGAACTCACACCGGACACATAGTAGGTCAGGAGTTTCATTCCCCTACATCATTATCACCTATTTAGATCTTTGGTTTTATTTTCGGTTACCATTTCCTGGACACCCTGGGTCAACTAAGGTTGATTCTAGCTTCATCCTTTTCTATTGGTTATGGCATGGTCTAGGAAGGGTTTTTGCGCTAGTATAAATTACTGTACAATTATGGCAGTGATCTAACCTGGCGGAAGATCAAAGTGGAAATGCTTGCCACTTCTTCCTTCTTCTTTAGCCCTAGTTGCAACTCCTTTTCTTGTTTGCACACAAAGAAAATTCCAATCAGTGCCTCACATATCATCAGTGTCTTCAATATCTGTTCTGTTCTGTTTTTTACTTTTCACTTCTCTATTGTGCCAGAAAGCTCTGTCTCTGAGGCACCACTGTCATAGGACTGAGCATAGAATCAACTTGAGGTAGAATCAAGTCCTTCTCTGTGTTGGTTTCCATGATACATCTAGACAGCGTGCTCTGGCACCCAGATAGGCTACTCGGCATTCTCTGGAAAGACACAAGTATATCCTCAATCCCAAATTAGCACTGGACTGGCTGCTTTTATTGTCCAGTGTGAATGACTCTCCAAAGGACTCTTTTTAGCCTTTACTTGATTGCATTGTTTTTCTGCTGTGATAGTTTCATCTTTATTAGAGCTGAAAAAATTATAATGGTATATGTTAGAGTTTTCTGGTGCGATAGAGAAGTGAAAAACACAAAAAAGAAAAGAACAGGTTTATTGAGGACATGGAAAGGAGCACACAACCCATAGCAATTGGGCTGTCCTCTTTGACTGGATGCAGAGAGGTGGAGGGTTATGTGACCCCTGATCAGAAGTTGTTGTAACCTAGTTCTAACCATTGCACCTCATTCCTGTTCTGTATGTGCCGCTCAGCCCCCCCCCTTCCTATCTTTCTAGGTTAAGTTTCTATTTCCTGAGAAAGCTGTAAAAGCCTTAGGTTTCAGTTTCCTGTAACCCCCTTCTCTACCCCTCATCCGGCTATCTGTAATAAAATGTGCTGTTCTTTAAGAAATGCTTAACTTCAAAGAAATTACAGGAAGTTCTGTAAAGCTCAGGTGCTACCTAACTGTGTCAGTGATTACAACATTCCTGTGGTTTTCAGCTTTAAAAGTCTAATCCCTCAGCCATGAGGCGTGCAGTCTCCAAATCGGCTCCCAGGGATTGCATCGCCAGGCCTGGCCTAAAATAAAGCCTTTGCTCCCCAAATTTTAATGTCTTGCTTCCTTAGGTTTTATTCCGGGGTCCGAGTTATCACAAAGTGGCACAGCGGGCAGAGGCTGATGATAAGGAACTGATTGGAATTTTCTTTGCATGCAAAGAGGAAAAGGAGTTGCAATTAGGGCTGAAGAAGGAAGAAGTGGTGAACATTCCTGCTCTGGCCTTCCGCCATGTTAGATCACTGCCATAATGGTACAGTAATTTATACTAGGGTGAGAACTTCTCACTCCTGCATAACCATTCTCCCTGCCAGCTAACTATATTCAGTCTTGCTCATTTCAAACACCCAGCAGGCCACACGGTATTTGACCACCATCTTGTGATCCCATACCACACGATCCTCAGTAGCCATCTTGTTGAAACTCACACAAGGACAGCTGCCACCTTGTGGTCCTCTGCCATGTGATGATGCACCACCATCTTGTGACAGGTCATAGGGTAAATGGCCACCATCTTGCAATCCTTCATCATAGGACCAGCAGCAGCCATCTTGCTGCAGGTCACATGATGATCAGTTGCCATCTTGTGATTCCTCACCATGTAACCAACAGCAGCTATCTTGTTGCGGGTCTCATTGTAGCCAGTCACCATGTTGTGCTTCCCTGTTGCATGGTGACCAATGGCCATTTTGTAGTCAATCACATGGTAACTTCCCAAAGATGCCTGCTGGGCAGTTGACTGCCCAGTGGTCACCCATATCTCCTATAATTCAAATTGGCCAAATATATTTGAGCACACTCTGATTTCATAAGATGTTTGTTAGTCTGTCTGTGTTTCTATTGTCTGTTTGTCCAGTCTGTTTATAATCTACAGACAATATATCCATGTTTATCCATTTGTCTGCTCTGCAAACAGCTATTTCTTTTTATTTGAGCTCAACAATCTTTTCTCTTTAACTTTTTCTTTTGCATTTTCAGATCATTTAATCAAGGTTTATTTGGGTTATAGATTTAAAAAGCATGCTTCCACCTTAGTTGCCAGCTGGTCAAAATGATGCTAAAATTGATTAAACAAAATCCCCTAGGATAAGGAGAGATTGGACAAGACTTCAATTGATGTATAAGAAAGTGGCCACCTGGTAACTTTAGCCAGTTCTTATTCATTAATCAGAGGCCCCAATAATCTCTATAGCCTTGTGGGAAACACCCCAACTAAAGTTCATATGACTAAGACAATTCATTGTTGCTGATCTTATGGTATGTTTATGCCTTCAAATATAAAATTGGGATTGTTTACGATGATAAACATTTTCTTTCAGATCCAGATATCTGCCTTTTTCTTGTGCTCCAGCCAGGAAATTCAAGTCAAACAAACATGAGGTCATCAGTCAACTCATAATTTTTAAACAAAACCTTATGTAATATATATGTTATATATGTGCCACTATACTTAGAGATGCATAAATATTGAGCAAACAAACAATGTCACAAATTTTTTCAGTTACTTCTCATTAAAGGACATGTGTTACCAAATGTCATCTCAAATGTTAAAACACCCATAATTAACAGAAAATAGCGCTTCCATTTAATGTTCTATGTTAAGCTTACTGCCTCTACTATGCGGTACTGTTATCAATCTTTTCTTCTGGATGTTCAACAACTAAAGTTTAGAGATAATTATAAATTCCTTTTAGATTCCTTTTACTGGGATCCACCAGATATTTTCCAGAAAACGTTTAGATGACACATATTGAGGCCATAATTAACTGTACTCAACTGGCCTTAAATAATACCACAGCTGATATCTCTCCTAAAAAAGGTAAAATTAACAAAACAGGCCAGCCTCCAAAATCAGATGGCAGTAGACATTCTAACAGCATAGGAGGTACTTATGCAATTGTAAAAATTAAATGTGTGTATGACAAATCAATCACATGTCAGTTTCTAAAATTCCCTGGACCTTATCCTCCTGTGGGAAGCCATTACTAAGCCTTTACTAAAACTATACTCATAATTATCCTGTTGATTCTGCTATTTAGCCCATGCATTCTTAATTGATTCTTTGCCTTTGTCTCCTCTAGACTTAAACCTGTATACCTACCAAAGATGAAAATGCCTTCTATCTACTGTGGGCCACTAATTAAAAACTCTGCATAGTATCCCTGACTGCCGTTCGAGAACTTCAACCCTCTTCAGCCTGAAGAAGCCAGATTGGTCATCGCCTATTACTCCTCATGGCAGTTTGGGTTACTTTTTCAGAGGGAAAAACAGTATAGGCAGCTGAGAGCCAACACAGAGGACCAGATGTTTTGTGACCTTGGAGGAGGAAGACACCTCCTGCTGTGGGCCAGATCCCAAGACAAAAAGCTAAACTTGGCCTTCTCAAACTCCACAGAGAGACCTTCTTAATATGGCTTTTTGTGTTTTCAACAACAGAGATAAAACTCAAAAGGAGCAAAAATAACAATCTGATCTTTTAGCAGTGGCACTTGGAGCTCTAAGACAGGTAAACTGAAACAAGGTGGAGCTGCCTGAGCCCCTCCCAGACCATGCTTCAAGTGTGACAAAAAAAAAGACACTAAGCAAGAGAATGTCCCTTCTGCAATCTCAAGAACCATTGGAAGAGCAACTGTCCTAGCCACCAGAGAGCGAGTAAGCCATCCTCTAATTCCTTGCCCTCACAGGAGATCTTGTCACCACCAGAAAATTGATGGGGTTTGAGGCCCACAGCCCCATTAAGGTAGCCTTCTCAGAGCCCCAGGTCTCACTGGAGGTGCCAGGAAAGACACTCCCAGATGCCACATACAGGGTTCTTCCTGAGTTTCCAGGCTGTTATATTAAATCCTCAGTCTCTGTAGTGGGTGTTGATGGCCAGCCTACACAGCCTCTTCAGACAGGGCCCATTCGATCTCTCTTCTTTACCCACAGCTTTCTGGTAATACCAACATGTCCCACACCCCTTTTAGGTAGAGATCTCCACCCAAAGCCTAACTTCTCCTTTACCTTCTCCCTCTCCACAGCTCTCATCCTCCAAACACCATCACAATGCTCTGCAAACCCATCTCTTCTTCTCCCTTCTTCCTTTGTCAATCCCGAAGTTTGAGACACCTCCAACCCTACCTGTGCTACCCATGCTATTCCTGTTTAACTTTCTTGCAGGGACAAATTAAATTAACCAGGATGGCAGTCTAGTGACCTTGACTGCCATTGCAGTGGACTATGTGGACTGACCCAGACACTTTCAGAGTTCAACCACTGACTCAGACTTATCATTTCTGTGTTAAAACCTTTCCTTGGGGACACATACCACCCTCTTCCTTTCCTACTCTTCAAGTTCATGAACACACCCCTGGTCAGGACTGGCAGGTAGATTATATACACATGCCCCACGGCAAAACTCTCAAATAGCTTCTTACCTTGGTCTTTAGTTTTCCGGATGGATAGAAGCCTTTCCCACAATCAGGGAGACTGCTGATGGAGTTACTAATGTGCTGTTACAAGACAGGGGGTGCATCATCTAACGCATCTGGTGGGAAGGAAGGGAGAGATTCTGGTGCAGCAGAGTGAGCAGAGTGAGCCAGAAGTATTTGGGCCACTGTACAAGACAGAATGAGAGAAGGACACGTCCTCAAAGTGAAAAATTTCTGAAAATAAGGGGTTCCTGCCAACTTGCTGCCATTATGACAAAAGTATAAATAAAAGATCAGCTTTTTACTGTTTATAGCCTTCTTAAGGCCAAGAGCACCAAGGTTATAGACCAGGCTCTCCAGAGGTGTGTTTTTTGGGGGGCAGGAAATGGTCCCCATGACCCAGTTAGAGGTACGCTAAGAGAACAACTTTGCCTTGGGACATAAAAGCCTACACTTCCCCTGCAAGGAACAGGAAAGCTGTCCTGGATCACACCTATCAAAAGAAGTCACCACCTGTTTTGAAAGTGTGACACCTGTTTTGAAGGTCCCAACACCCATTCTATTGGCATTTACTAAGAGTGTGGGGCAGGATCTCAGAGAACAAGAGGGTAACAGTTTTGCCTTGGGCTGTCCCGCCCAAGGAACATAAAAACTGCTATTTCTGTCCAGGGATGGCAACAGATAGATTTTCTGATGCAAGCTTACAAATTTTTAAGGCTGAAAACAGCTTTGCCTTGGCAATGCAAGGAACATGAAAGCTGTTATTCACTGAGGAATGGAAACAAAACCTCGAAAGGCAGCTCACCTGTGACAAAGGAGGGTCAGTGTTGAATGCAGGCTAGCAGTGACAAATAAACAGTTCCCAGAGGGGGAAAGGTGGTTCGTAGGCAGGGGAGCTTGATCTGTGAGTGACTCCCAGGAGCTAAGGCACTCTGCCAATCCGAGTCGCAGGCACCAAAATGTTAGTCTTTTGGTGCAATAGAGAAGCAAAATATATAAAAAAGAAAATAACAGGTTTCTTAAGGATGTAGAAAGGAGCACACAACCCATGACAGTTGGACTGTCTCCTTCGACTGGATACAGAGAGGTGGAGGGTTATGTGATCCCCGACCAGAAGAGGTGTTTTTATGATGTGTGAGGAACTGACTGGAATTCTCTTTGCATGCAAAGAGGAGAAGGAGTTGCAATTAGAGCTGAAGAAGAAGGCGTCACGTTAGACCACGGCCATAATTGTACAGTAATTTATTCTAGGGCAAGAACCTTTCAGTATATATTGCCAAGAAATATTTATTATGAGATGAACTCACCCTTTTGTTTTTGAAATTTTAATTGTGAGCATATTTTAAAAATTTTTAGACCTTAGGATTGTAAGGAACTTTTGTGGTAAAGTCTTTACATATAGAGGAAAAAATTGCATTCTGTATTTAGTCACCCAGAGCTTTTGCTTGTTGTCTGTTGCTCCCCCGCTCAGGTGTGTCTTGGGTCTCCAGGCCTTCAGGTGGTGGGCGTGGCTGGCTGTGTGCAGCGATGGAGAACACTGGGGTAGCTCAGGTGTCCTAGGGCCGTGTTCCCTCCCCCGGCCCTGGGCCGAGGCCTGCCCTGCCAGCAGCCTAGCCGCTAAATGTCTTGGCAGGCCTGGGTGGAGTTCGCCTCACACCATGCATGCGGGAGGGAGGCAGGACTAGCTGGGCTTTTGTCCCTCTGCCTGCCCACCTGCCACCTCCTGCAGTGGCAAGCAAACACCAAGCCTGCAGCTTAGGTCTCTGCAAGCTTCCCATGCACCAAGCCATGCAGAGCCAGGCTGCCCCAGGGAAGTTTTTGATGCCCTAAGCCATGTATTTGCATTTTTAAAAGTCCGTATTTGAACTATTGACTTGCTATCCTCTGTTTTGCTTATAATTTTCTCACTAGCTGGCAATAAGTGAGCTGTAAACTCCTGAAATGGTTTATTAGGGTCAAATCAATGGAAGTTTCACCTCATGAAGAACGTTTCCTCCAGGATCTTGAGTTGCTATTCTAAGTTGATCAAAACCATATCAACTTGTACATCAAAAGCAAGTTGACTGCCTATAGCAGCAGAGACGCTTTTTCCAATTAACATATCTTTTGTAATGGTTATGTTCTGAGGGGCATTACAAGGCCTGATCTGTGTATAATTAAAAAAAAAATTTTCTTTCCACAACAAATAATCCCTGGACTTAAACATGTTTTAGCCATTCCTTTCCAATCATTTCAGATGGTGCTGCAGAGCCATAGGTGGCAGTAGCCTGTAATGTAGCAAGATTTTTTTGAACTGAAGGGGCGGAAATCACTGCTTTGGTGCAGTTAAGGCCATCGGGTGTTGTAAAATGGAATTGGCAGCAAAGCTCTCCTCTTGTGGAGAAGAGCTATCCTCCATCATTACCCTCCTATCCAACTGAGCAATGTTAGAATGCTCAAACTTCACCAGAGTTCTGCCATCCTTTCCCTGCTAGGGACCCAAGTCCAAAACAGTGCTCCAAGACAATTTCTCTGTAGCCTTCCCAACAAGCCCCAATCATCAAGACACTTCCTAAGCAAAATCCACAAAGGAGTGCGCACTTCACAGCACATATACTAAAACTGGAACGATACAGAAAAGATTAGCATGGCCCTGTGCAAGGATGACACACAAATTTGTGAAAATTCACAAAGGAAAAGTAATTACTGGAACCAAGGATACAACAACCATTTCCATGTACATTTGTGATTGTTTAGAATTTGTCCCATAATTAAACAATTGATAAACTCAATACACATCTTTTCTTTTTGTTTCTTATGAATCTATTTCCCTCTTAAAATTCTCTTAAGCCTGTTTGTCTCTTTGGCTTCCCTCAAGACTATTCGTCTGTTTTTGGTTTCTCTTAAACCTATTTCTCTCTTTGGCCCTAGTGAACCCATTTTTTTGTATCCTCAAATTTTACACCTGATGACATCAATATCAATTCACTCCAGTGATGAATATTGATCACTGCCTGTTCACTTCCCCCTAGTTGTGTGCACATGAAATGTGTCCCCTTGCCCTCTAGCTCTTACCCAATTGCTGATCAGGTGACATTTTCCATGACCTGCATGGCTCTTGAGGTTCTTGGGATGAGAAAATAAAGAAAGACAGAGCTGAGGTCAATTACTCTCCTGATGGGAGAAAAGGAACTGCCCCTTCACTGTAGGGGCATTTATTTATACACTTTAGCAACTTAATGTCATATGACACCCTATCGTCCTAGCAACCCACTATGCGGATTGTCTTGAGGCTACGTGTTTCTCTGGGCTGAAGCAGGTTTCATGGGGCTTGCCCCCAGTGCTCTTTGTTCTTGGGAAGTCTGTGCCCTTGTCATATCCCAGCTCTGCATGTGTGGTCAGTTTCAGCTTTAAGGGCTCTCAACACTGTCAGAGAAAAGAAACAGATCACCTATAAAAGAAAACCCATCAGAACACAACAGACTTCTCAACAGAAACCATCAAGTCAAGGACAACTTGGAGTGAAGCATTTCAAGTTCTGAAAGAAAACCACTTCCAACCCAGATTGATGTACCCTGAAAAACTATCTTTAAAAATTAATAGATAAAGGGGCTGGGGATTTAGCTCAGCGGCATAAGTGCCTGCCTTGCAAGCAGGCAGTCGTGAGTTCAATCCCTGGTACTGATAAAAAGGAAAAAGACAAAAATTAAAAATTAATAGATAAATAAGATACTTTCATGATAAAAAACAGCTGAAGGAATTCATGACCACTGAGACAATCTTACAAGAAGTGCTAAAGGATATTCTAGGAAAATAAAGATGACTATGATTCCAGGAGCAGTAGCAGAGGGGGATCACTGTGCAGGGCAGGCAATTGAATGGAGAGGAAAAGCGGGGAACCAGAGGCAGGAGGACAGATGGTGGTGATGAGCCAGTGCAAGTGCATCATAACTATTAATTTAGATGGCCTCAACTTACCAATAAATAGAAACATGGACAGAGTGATTTGGAAGACAGGATCCATTAATATTCTGTATATAAGAAACATATTCGACTTGAAAGAAAATTCATGGACTGAAGGTTAGAGAAGATAAGACAATGTTCCATGTGACTGGAACCCAGAAAAAAGCAGGGGTAGCTAATCCATCAACTGCAGAATGGATAGGAAAGATATGGTATTTTTATACAATGAAAAGCTACTCAGCCATAAAGAAGGATAACTTCAAGGGTCTTGTAGGTAAATGGATGCAACTTGAGATCAGGCTCATGAAAATATATTTGGACTCTGACTCTGTCTTGGTTCACTTTCTTGTTGTTTTTTTTTTTTTGGTGCCAGGGATCAAAGTCACAACCTCGCGTTGGCCAAATAGGCACTTATGCCGTTGAGCTAAACCCCGAACTCCTCTTGTTGTTGAGACAAAATACCTGATGTCCAAAGTGAAGCAAGGAAAGATTTATTTAGCTTACAGTTTTTTAAGGTTTCAGTCTCTACTCAGGAGGCTCCAAGTTGGGGTGGCACAGCTGAGGGGCAACCATTTCTTAACAGTAAACAGGTTAAGAAGGGCAAAAGAAGAAAAAGCAAATCTCCTTTCCCCTGTATTGTAGGCCAATTACCCACCCCTGGGCGGGTGCAGCACTCACACCACCAATCGCAGGGCTAGAGAAGAAACCAATCACAAATGCTAGATTCAGCTGTGTCCATGACTGCTGGAGGCTTGGGAGGCCACCCAGACACAAACCATAACAGACTCACCTAGGTGAACACTGTGCTGTCTCCCTAGTATAAAAACCTGAAGAAGTTAGTGAGACCCAAATGTACAATAGGTATTGTGAAGGTGAAAGGAAAGGAAATGTCTAATAAGGGAAGGAGTAGCCATTGTTAATTTCCTATTATCTTGTTTTGAACTCCTGTATCATGTTCACTGTTTCGTTTGATTTGATTTTATTCTGTTTTGTTTTGTTAGGTTCCATTATGTCTGACGGCATGGGCAGCTATTTTGAAGATTACAAGAGCCATTGTTGACTTGATATTATCTTGTTTTGAAATCCCGTATCACTTTCATTGTTTCATTTTCATCAATTTTATTCTATTCTGTTTTGTTTAATTTTATTATGTCTTATGGATAGTTACTTGAAGAAACTGTGACACATTATGGTAGCCAGTGTTGATTTCCTATTTGCTTTTTTTATTTGTTTGTTTTGCTTTTGGTCTTTTTGAGACAGGGTCTTACTATGCAGTTCAGGCTGGCCTTGAGCTCACTTTGTACCCTCTTGCCTCAGCCTCCTGAGTGCTGGGATTATAGGTGTGTGCCACTGCATCTGGCATTCATTATTTTTTGTTTGTTTTGTCTTTTTTTTTTTTTTTTGAGACAAGGTATCACCAAGAAGTTCAGGCTGTCCTTGAGCTCACTTTGTATCCCAGGCTGTTCTCAAACTCAGAGGGATCCTCTTATCTCAGCCTCCCAAGTACTGGGATCACAGGTGTGAACCCAGGCCATTGTTTTATTTTGATTGGCTTTATTCTATTTCATTTTGTTTGGTTTTATTCTCTCTCTCTCTCTCTTTTTCTACCAGGGGTTGAGCTCACAACCTTGCACTTGCCAGGCAGGTACTTATACTACTAAGCCAAATCCCTGGTCTGGTTTTATTCACTTTAAAATAAAATTTAAAAAATAAAAAAATAAAAAGGCAAATTCCCAATGAGTAAATAATTTAAATAGACATTTCTCTAAAGATTTAGAAATAACAAGTAAATGCATGAAAAGATAACTCCACATCATTAGGCATCAGGAAAATTGGAGTCAAACTACACAACAGTTAAGCATGGTGGTACATGGCTGTAATCCCAGCACTAGAAGGCTGAAGCAGGAAGATCTCTAGGAGTTTGAGGCCAGCCTAGGCTACATAGTGAGTTAGGGGTCAGCCTGAGCCACATAGGGAGACCCTGCCTCAAAAGAGATTTTTTTTTTTTTTTTAAATCCCACACAATAGGTAGGAGAAGTAAAAAAATTAAGCTGTGTTATGTACATGCAGTAAATGGTCACAATGGGTACAATCATAAACTCCTGGCATGAATCAGTAAGAGGAAAATAATCAAGTGATCCTCCTGCCTCATTCTCCTAAGTAGCTGGGACTACAGGCCTGTGCTAAATGCTTTGGGCACAACTTTGTAGCTTCAGGCTGGCCTTGAACTCACTACCATAGCCCAGGCTGGCCTCGAATTCGCAGCGACCCTCTAGTTCTGCTTCATAGGGCATAATGATCACATTCCTCATGGGTGATGGTGTATGCTCTTAACACATCCTTGAGCTTGGGGATTTAGCTCAGTGGCATAAGTGCCTTCCTACAAGTTCAAGGTCAGTCTGAACAAATTAGTGAGAAGCTGTCTCAAAAAGGGCTGGAGGTGCCCCTCTGTGGTAGCATGCTTGCACAGCATGTGTGAAGTGCTGGTTCAATCCCAGTTTCATCATTTAAAAAAAAGAGATCCAAACCAAACCAGACCAGCCAACCAACCAACCAAACAAAAAACAGCCCCAGCTCCTACAGCTCAAAAAGAGGTGCAGTGCCTAGGAGTTTTTGTTGTTTTTGCAGTAACAGGAGATCACACCCAAGGGCACTCTACCGCTGAGCTACAGACTCAACCCTTTTTATTTTTTGAGACAAAATCTCCTTAAATTGTCCAGGGCCTTGAGTTTGTAATCCTCCTGTCACAGCTTCCCTAAATCCTGGCGTTACAGGTATGCACACCCTGCCCAGCTGGACGATCCATCGATCCATCGTTTGAACCGTCTAAAGCGCAAGGTGGCTTGGAGCTTTTTTTTTGCAAAAGAGCTTTTTTCCTCTCGGCAATTGTGGCTCTGGACTAAGTGGTGCAGCGGTCCAAGAAGCCACCTAAAACAGCGGCGACATTTTAAATCCTTGGCCGGACCCCGCCTCTTCTCCCTCCCGCCCCTCCTCCCACCCGCTGGCCAATAAAGCTGCAGGACAAGTCTGCCCTCTGCCGACAGGGCGGAGAAGCTTAGTCTCTGCTGCCCAGACCGCTGCTCTTGGAGAGATTGGTCTTGGTTCCCGGAAATCCACCAGCTTCTCACACCACCTTCTCATTTGGAAGCTGCCTCTGCAGAGGTTGATAAGCGATTGCCCAGGATTGCAAGATGGACTGGAAACCCCCAGTGGAGGCACCACAGACAATTAGCGAGCCCTCTGGGTGAGAGAGAAAGAGAGACAGACAGACAGAGACAGACAGAAATATTAAGTGAAGACAGTTTTTGTGGCGTTTTGTAGTAGATTCTGTAAAATAGTTTGTTATTTTTTATTTCTTTTATAAGAAATTGTTGCATTGGGGCTGGGAATTTAGCGCAGTGGCTTAAGAACCTGCCTGGCAAGTGCGAGGTCACGAGTTCGATCCCCAGTACCAAAAAAGAAAAAGAAAAAAAATTGTTGCATTGGCACTGAAGCCATTCCACCAAGATGAAAGTGAAAAGTGAGTCACATGCCTCAGGGATGTGAGCACTTTTGCTCAGGAGATGCAGAAGGGGCGGCTGACATTCCATGCTTTTCACTGTTTCTTTTTTCTTTGAGACAGGGGCTCACTGTATAGTTCAGAGTGACCTTGCACTCACTATGTAGCCCAGACCTGGAACTCCCAACAGTCCTCCTGCCTCAGCCTCCCAAGTGCAGGCTTGTACCACCTCATGACTTGTTGGGTAGCTGTTAAGCCGCTAGAGTTGATAAGTGTTTACAGGATGCCTTTTTTTTTTTTTTTTTTTTTGTCTTTTTCGTTTTCATCGGTACCAAGGATCGAACTCACGACTGCCTGCTTGCAAGGCAGGCGCTTATGCTGCTGAGCTAAATCCCCAGCCCCACAGGATGCTTTTTCTTTCTTTCTTTTCTTTTCTTTTTTTTTTTTTTTTTTTTTTTTTTTTTTTTTTGAGACAAGAGTCTGGATGTTTGGTTTAGGCTGGCTTTGGGCTCACTTTGCAGCCCACGCTGGTCTCAAACTTGCAGTGATGCTGATCCGCCTCCCTCAGCCTCCCCAAATGCTAGGATTACAGGAGTGCCTCCACACGCCCGGCTACAGGATGTCTTTGAACAGAACTAGTTATGACTTGCTCTAGGTATGTAACGATTGGGGCTGTTAGGTCTTATCATACATGTAGGCTTTTTCAAGGCTGAAGATACAAAACCTTGACCACAAAGTAACTTACAGTTTCTCAAAAAGAAAAGGACACCTGGGAGCTAAAGCATGCACTCTGTGCATTTTACAATAGTTATTTTATAAACTGTAGTGCCGATATATATATATATATATATATATATATATATATATATATTTTTGTCTTTTTCCTTTTCATCGGTACCAGGGATCGAACTCACGACTGCCTGCTTGTAAGGCAGGCCCTTATGCCGCTGAGCTAAATCCCCAGCCCCAGTGCCGATATTTTAAAATCAAATGTTTTACATTCACAAATGCTGGGGAGTCTTATCATTAAGGTGTAATTTATATATTGCTTTTAAAATTTTATTGGTATATTTTAGCTATCTTTAATGATCACATTCATCATAGAGAATGTGTACCTGTACATGATATAACTTGCTTTTTTCCCCATTCCGCTCCATCCCCATGCATGTAAATGAAGTCGGTTTTCTCCTAACCACAGCACACTTGCTGTCAGTGTAGTAAAATTCCTTACATAAATCCTCATCCTACCACCTTAACCAACCCTCTGGTTTATCCTGCACACACTCATGGGAGGTTCTGTTTCTTTTTTTTATTATTATTATTATTTAGTTTTTTTTCTTTTTCCTTTTTATCGGTACCGGGGATCAAACTCACGACTGCCTGCTTGCAAGGCACTTATGCCGCTGAGCTAAATCCCCAGCCCCGGGAGGTTCTGTTTCTAAAAGCTCTAGAAGAACAAGTGAGTCTGTTACTAACATTCCAGTTACTGCAGCTTTTTATTGTATTGTTTGATCTTATAATTAGGGTTTTTCTTTTCTACTAAAAGGAAACAATATGGAGCCTCATTCTTCCTGTGGGACACTTAGAGTAAACCGTTGGGGGGCATCGCACACTGCTCCCCCTCTGGGAGCTCTGCCAGTGAAGATGGCATTGGGTTGGGTCTCATCTGTGTATTGTCCTGGGAAGAGACAGCCTTCCAAGCGATTTTAAATTTATGCTATTGAGTTTTAGGTCCATTATATATGCTGAGTAAATTTACAAACAACCTTGTTCATCAAAACGAAACCCCTTTCAGGTGGTGGGTGACCTTCCTGGCCACCTCATTCAGGGCCCAAGGAGCGACTCCTCCGGTTCCAGCCCTCCCTTCTGCTGCCACGCGCCGAGGGGCTGCTGCCACCCTCTCCCATTGGGACCATCTGACCAGGGCCCTGTAGGAGTGGGAACCTTGCATCTGTAGGCTTTACCCTCCCCTCACAGGCTTCTCAGAGCTGTGAGGGCAAGAGGACCCTGATCTTCAGTTCCCCCAAATCTACTGCTTGTTTTACCTGGTGGAGACTCAAGCCCGGGTCGCCACCACACCTGTGCTGGGGAAAAGTGTGGGCACACCCAGAGGGCAGTGTTTCTGGGGCTCTCCGGCTCCCTAGATAGAACAGTGGGGTCCTGCAGTCAGGGAGAAAAATGAGATGGGACACACACAAACCCAGGCAAATATCAACCTTGGGGCTCTCAAGACAAGGTCCCCTGAGAAAAAGGGCCTTAAAGTCAGGGCAGAAATGCAGGGCCAGTGACTCAGAGGTAAAGAAGATCCGCTCACACTCAGAAGACTTCAGGCCAGATCAGGAAGACACAGCCAGGTTGGCCTGAGCATCATTAATTATATTTTATGCAGTTTTAAAAAAATCTTGATTTTTTATTTAACTTTTTGTGCCACTCTACTTTTCATTACTTTAATTCTTTACTGGCTCCTACTAGCCAGTATGTCTCTCAATTCCCTTGGCAATTTGTTGCATCATTTATTATAAAACAATGAAAATCAATGTATAAAAGATCCCAATGTATAAAAGCCCAGATATACTGCAACAGCCCGCACCCCTCAGAGGCCCTCCCTCGGGTGCGTTGGGTATGGACGTTCTCAGATTCGAAGGTCTCCAGCTAGCAGGGCACTGTACCGGGCAGGCGTGAGGGCTAGGTAGGCCCCTGCAGTCTGGTCCAGGATGTAGAGTGGGTCAGACAGTGTGCTGGGGTCAAAGCCTTCATTGGCCATCCGAACCTTCTGCTGTTTGAAGGTCTCCGTGGTGGCCAGAGACTCCTGGGGAAGCAGGAGGTCAAAGGCAGTGGAAGGAAAAGAGCTTCTGTCAGATGTGCAGGTGAGGGTGAGCGGCTTACACTGTGCTAAGGGGCAAATCTGGGGTTAGGAAGCATAGGAAAGGTCAAGGGCAGGAGGTGGCAGGGAACAAAAGGTGACAGGCCAGGAGCAGGGAGGCAGGGAAGGAGGCAGGAGAAGCATGTTCGGCACAGCTGTCCTTCCTCGCACAGGACAGGGTTACCTGGAGCCGTAGGAACCGAGGCCGGGCATAAGACGGCAAGTTCTCATGCACGTGGGAGTAGAGCTGCTTAAGATCCAAAGTGTGGGGGGGGCGAAGAACCAGGGCTGCCATTCCAGCCCTGCCTTCATGTCCTGGCGAGGGTGGAGGCAGTGTGAGCCATGCTGGCTGCTACCAGGAAGGCCTTATGCCCCCGCATTATCAATTTGGGGTGGTGGGCTGGACGACTCCCCCACTTCCATGCCTGAGCACCTGGCACAGTGACTCCGTAGATGTTCACCTCCTGAAGAAAGTCCAGGGCCTCGAAGACCTCAGCCACCTCGGTCGTGGCCACATTCTCCCCCTTCCACCTGTCAAGACAGCAGAGATCTGAAATTAAAGAGCCCAGGACGGAGGGCTGGGGAGCTCGGAGGGGAGAGCACTCAGAGTCAGGGATTAAACATGTAAGAGGTCTGAGAATGGGGATGTGGATGAGGTCCTGGGAGGACTGACCAGATGGGAGATGAGGGAGTTGAGATTTTTGAGGTTTGGATCACAGAGATCTGATGTCCAGAGGAAAGAATCAGAAAATTATGGGCAATACCTGAAGGTGTCCCCGGTGCGATCATGGAAGCGAAGAAAGCCTTGGTCATCACAGACGAGCAGGTCCCCGGTGTTGAAGAACACATCCCCAGGCTGGAAGACGTCCTGCAGCAGCTTTCCCCGGGCCAGCTCTGGGCCTCCCGCGTAGCCAAGGAATGGGGACTGCTGGCTCACTGGGGCCACCAGCAGTCCTGGCTCACCTGGCAGAGTCCCCACGGTCAGCAGGGATACCTGCCTCACCCAGACCCCACCCCACTGAACTCCATACCCCCACCCACTGCACTGAGCACAAACCTGGAGAGGTGGCCACACAGCGCCCCCGGGCATCCCGAACTGGCTCCCCTGTGGTGACATCATAGCGAATCAAAGAGAAGGGGAAGAGGTGCTGGGGAGGGGAGAGCAGGAGCTGGGTTATTTCAGTGTAAGAGCCCATCCCCACTGCTCCACGGGTTCTTGGGTTTCTCTCTGCCCGTCACCTTGTACAGCCAGGAAGCACGCCCCACAGCACCCGGCTGTCTGGTGTAGTTGAAGGTGGCCACGTTGCCCTCAGTTAAGCCGTATGTCTCCAACACCTGCAGGGGCCCAAAGCGCCGCACAAAACGCTCCCAGGTGTCTGGGCGCAGCCCACTGCCCACTGCCAGCCGGATCTTATGGCCACATTCTGCCTTGTTCTGTACAGAAGGGAGGGTGCAACACGAGGAAGCCAGCTCCCCAAAATGAAGCTGCATTCTCTGTCCCCCAAACCCTCCATGCATCCCCCTCAGTCACTGTGTCAGCGGGAGGCTCATGTCTGGGGCTCCTACACCAGGCTGTCAGCTCTTCCCTCTGGCTCCCAGACAATGGTCCCAGTGTTCCTCGAGCTCTCACCGGTCCCCCTGACCTAGCCCAGCCTCAGTGACTGCCCACGCACCGGAGGCTGGTTGACAAGGTATCGGCACAGCTCCCCAATGTACTGGAACACTGTCACCCTGTGCTGCTGGCAGTCTTCCCAGAACTGGCCAGCGGAGAACTTGGACTTCAGCACCACTGTGGCTCCTGACAGAAGGGGACAAGGAAGGATCTGCTGGAGAGTTGGCCCTGCCAAGGCCATGGTGGCCCTCATCATTCTCTACCTGTGCCTTGACAGGCTAATGCCCCTTCCCTGTGTCCCAGCCCTAAATATTCCATCCCTTTGATCCCCTTTGCAAGTCCTTCCTTTCCTCCATGTGACTCTCATTTACCTCTTCTTGGAATGACACAACCCTCCCTCCACTTTCTTCTGTGAAGGGCATGATCTCTCTGTTGCCTGGGTAACATTTTCAGCTGTACCCGGAGCTCCTGGACAGTGGCCCTGCTTCCCGCTCTGCACGCTCCACCCGGAAAGATTCAGTACACACTCCCAGGGAAACACCCTTTGCTGGAGGAATGAGTAAGACCAAGTAGGGAGACTGACCAATGCCCAAGCAGCCCACGATGCCTAACAAGGAGCCTGACATGTGGTAGAGGGGAAGGGCGAGGTAGATCACATCTTCCTGCTGGACTCTGCACAGTTGGTAGAAGCCCTGGCACTGTAGGACCTTCAGATGACTGATGCGAGCTGCCTTGGGGAGGCCTGCGGGAGGAGTCAGGGGAAGAGCCTGAGCTTAGCGCCTGCGGGGTTTCCTACGGAGAGGTGAGAAAGATGGAGGTTCAGGCTGTTCTAGGAAGTAGGTAGGCGGTTGGGGGTGGAAGGAAGAGACACAAAGAGAAAGCAGGAGGATGAGGGAGAGAAGATGCGTCCTGCGATGGGTTCTTCCCTGGGATATCTTAAGGGGTGGTGTGGGAGCTGTCAGCCCTCACCCGTGGTGCCGGAGGTAAAGATGTACAGGCAGGTGTCCGTTAGGCTGCTGGGGGCGGAGAGGTAGCCTGGCACCGGCTCATCTGCTTCGGCTGCCACCTCAGCCAGCACATCGTGGATTCCAGCAACGCGGGTTTCAAGGCCTGCAGCCCACAGGTGGAGCCCCAAGGCTCTCAGGGCTGGCAGGTCTGGTTCCAGGGATTCCAAAAACTCTGGAAGGATTGGAAATGCATAGCTCCACGGCTCTGTGGCTACCCAGAGGCCCTCCTTGCCACTGGCCTTGCGCCTCTCCATGGTGCTCATGGTGACGGGCACGGCATCCAGGCAACCATAGGTTGAGGAACCCTTGGGACACCAGGCTCAGCACCACCCCTTCGCAGTTCCAGGGAGTCCTACCACACTGACTGCTGAGCCCCAGGCAACAGTTCGGCGGCCTGCTTTGGACTTACCTGGAGCCAGCACCAGCGCGCGCGCTCCGCAGCTGCGAAGGCAGTGGAGCAGCGGGGCCCGGCGTAGGCCGGTGGGCACAAAGGCGGTGCGCAGGCCGGCCTTGGCCAGCCCAAACCAGAGCCACAGGAATTCTGGACTGGAGGGGAGGAGCAGTGCCACAGTTGCTCCAGGTGCCAGCGGGGCTGCGGCTGTACCTCTGGGCGCCCCATCGTCTCCACATTCTGGAGGCACCGCGCCGCTTCCGGCCACCGCGTCCCCCGCGCCTCGCGATGCCTGCTTGTTGACCCCACCACTCCCCGGGGCCCCGCCACAGAGCCCCAGATGCCAGCCCCGCGCACGCAGGAAGGCGCGCGCCGCCCGGTTACTCATGCGCTCCGCCTCCACGTAGCTGTAGCGCCGCGCGCCATGGATGAGGAAGGTGTGAGTGGGTCGCTGCCGAGCCAGCTGTGCGAGGCGCCAGGCCAGGCTGCAGCCTCCCTCGGGACCCTCCGGATCGGCAGCTGCTGCGGCCAGCAGACTGGCTCGCAGAGCCCTTTTGCAGCGCAGGGCGCGCACCACGAAGGCCAAGTCCGCCGCCACCCAGCGCAGCTGCGGCCAGAGACGCAGCCTCAGCAGCAGCAAGGGCAGCAGTAAGAGCGCGGACAACAGGACGAGGGCAGCCATTGTGCTGCCTCCCCAACCCCAGCACCCAGCCCGGCCCCCTGCGGACACTAGGCAGGCTCCTCCGAAAACTTGGCCCCTCACTCCAGCCCGGAGACCTCTCTGGCCTGGGAGCGTGTGGCGAACCCCACCCCCAGGAGGGGGTTGGGGGAGAGCCGAGGCCGCCCCGCCCCGCCCCGCCCCGCCCGCTCCCTCCTTGGATCCCCTACAATCGCTGGTCGAGTTTTGGGCGGTGCTGGCGCTTGCTTTCCATCCCGGTCCGCACCGACTTTCCAAATTCTTTTCTGCGGTGGTTGGGGCCTCTAGTCTGTGAGCCAGGACATTGGAGTCCAGGGCCTGTCTTTCTGAAATTACCATTTCAACTGTGTTGGAGGGAGGTTACCATGCCACCACCATTACCCGCCCCCCCACACACACACACACTGGAGATTTTTTTTTTTGAGACAAAGTTTATGTAGTCCAAGATGGCTTCGAACTCGCAGTCACTGTCCTGACTCAGCCTCCCGAGTGCTGGCATTACAGGCGTGTGTCACCATGCCCAGCCCTATTTAGTTCTGCAAGTCCCAGGTCGATTAGCCAAATCCATAGGGTAAGGGCAGTTAAGCAGGGAAAAGGTGGAGGCCCAGACAGGCACACTTCTGGAGAGGCCGTTCAGCAGAGGTCCCCCCTTTTTGGGCAAAAGGACAATCACTGGGAACCGCCAAAGAATGCTTTCCAGCCTGGTTTTAATTGAGCAGAGGAAACGGGAAGGAGAGGAAGGGAAAAAAGGCCTCTGAGGCCGCCTGTGGTTTAGACTTTCAACAGAAGCGGGGAGAGGGCAACCCAGATTCCAGGAAAAGGAAAATCTGCAGGCTCAGTCAGAAGCCATCTGCAAGGCACCCAACCTTCACCCTTCTCGTCCTCCAGCCTGCAAGCCGGCAGGAGTGGGCCTAAAACCCAACCCAGCAACACCTCTGCTGGAACATGTGGACCAGCCAGTGGCCACCTGGAGCCGCCCCTGGCACTGGTACCTGAACTCGTTCCCCAGGCAGATTTCTGTGCCTACGGCCTGGGAGAGTGCATCCCTGCCAAGCAGTTACTCAGCAGTCATTAGACTGCTGCGGAGGATGACAAGGCTGGGTCTTCAGTGCCAGCAGCAACTTCTGCTCACACTGCCCCGGTACAGGAAGGATGGCAGAGGACAAGGCCAGGTCCCTCCGGGCCTAGATAAAGGTGGGGCTGAGCAGGAAGAGGAGACACAGTGAGCTGGAAAGCACGGTGCCAATGACACTGGAACCATCTGTACGTGCACAGGGTAAATGCGGGCAGTGACTCCAGGACAAAAGTTGCTCTGGCTTGTTTTATTGTCATTTAAAACCAACTTTTAAACCGCAATTATCTTTGGAGGAAAAAAAAGAAACAAAATAAAAAAGCAAAACAGAACCAAGGGCCATTTCACAGTTCTGAGGAACTTGCTTCTGGGACTCCCCGACTCTGACTCAGCCTGAGGTGCCAAGCTCAGAAATCTGCCTGGGGAATGAGTTCAGGTACCAGCTCGTCCCAAAGGCTGTGACATCTGCTCAGGTGGGCACCAACCACACTGGGCTAGGTGCCCAGTTCACACTGGTGTATGGAGGTGATTATGTGTCGTCAGTCCAGAGAGAATCAGGACAGCAGAGGGAGTGCACTGCCCTGCCCAGCAGCCGCTCAGTCATCGCACTTTTTGCTGAAATGGCTCTTCTTGAGACTGGGGAGGAGCTGGTAAAATATGGTCTGCTTTGAGACCCCAAGTGCAAGTGGAAGCAGCAGGACACGAGGGGTGGGATGGGGGCTGCATGGCGGCTTCCCAGGCTGGGTCCCGGAAAGCAGTTCATGCTTCCCACTGGGCAAGCCTGGGAAGGAGTGGGTGCTCCCTGCATATCCTATCCCTGGCCCTGCTGACCCTCTGATTTATCAGGGAGGAGGGCAGTCCACCTGGGGGTGGGACAGAGACTCGGGGCCTCAGTCACTGTCAGAACCCACAGCAGAAGACCCTTTCCGTTTCCGTTTGGTGGGCTTCGGCTTTGTGTCTTCTTCCTCCTGAAAGAGGTGGAAGGGCAAGGGAAAATCACTAGCCTGGGCCCCACTCCACCTGGACCCACTGGCCCTTCCTCCCACACACTACACTGCCGGGGACTTACTGAGGCGCTGCTGGAGCCTGACTCCTCTTCAGCATTGGGGGGCTGAGTGGCATTCTTGCGACTCCGAGGGCTGGACAGAGCTGCCTTCCTCCGGCTCTTGGGCGGCTTAGTTGAAGAGTCTTCATATTCCTCAGCCAGGGAGAAGAGATCACTGAACCTACAGACAAGAACAAGCTCTCAGTGCTGTTGTCCTGGCCGCACACCTCTGTCCTTGTCAATCCATCACACGTCTGTGTCCTTCCTCTGCCCTAGGCCTTCTCCCCACTTCTCAAGTAGAAAAAAAAGTAGGAGACTCACTTCATCTTGTGGGCTTCGTCACAGCTGGCCTGGACGTGCTGCAGTGCCTGCAGGATTGGGGTCTGGCTAAAAACTAGAGGGGGACAGGAAGGAGAGCAGAGAAGAAAGAACAATGAGATATCTGGGAGCCCACAGATGTCCCCAAGGCTGTGTTCTCCCAGGGGCTTGGGTTCCAGCCCTGGGAGTCCTGCTCCTGCCCTAGCCTGGCTCTAGAAGAGGCAGAGCCAGGGCAGCACTGTGAGGCCAGAACCACAGGGTGGGCATACAGTTCTGCTTGGTGTTGGTCAGGTTGAGGCGCAGGTTGTCTAAGTGCTCCAGGATCTGCTCCAGGGTCAGCTGGGCCAGCTTGCTGCTGGAGCTCCTCAGGCTGCGTAAGGAGGACAAGAGGGCCACTGAGCTCATGGGGAGGGCTCCCCAAGTGAGAGACACCCTCCACTCCACCAGGGCCGAGGCAAGAGTGTGTCAGGGCAGGGAGGCAGCTGGAAAGTGTGCCGCTATTGGGCACCAGGAGGAGTAAGGGGGCAGCAGGAGCCATGAGGCCCTGCATGGCACATGGCTTCAGAACACTAGATGTCACCCACAGACCAGGCTAGGACAACACCGCAACCCACCATCCCAGGGCAGGGTCACTGTGGCAGCCCTGGAAATGGTCTGCTGACAGTGGGCAGCAGGCAAGGGCTAGGACCTACCTCTGCCTCTTTCGAGGGAGGCTGTTGTTCTTGATGAGCAGGGACTTGATATGCTCCGCCAGCAGTTCGTCATGCTTCATGCACCAGTGCCGCAGGATACTGGTGGTGAACTGGTCGTCGGGATGGCAGGGCCGGCTCAGCACCATCTTCACCATCTCCTCACTGGGCCTGGGGGCAAGATGAGTACTGTGCATAGCTAGCAGCCTTGGGCTGCTGGGACTCTCCCACTTACTGTCCAACCCCCAGCCTCCACCCTGCTAGAGGCACACTGCTGCTCCCTATGCTCATATTCTTCTCCTCCTTCCCTTTAGGGAAGGAAGGTCTAGTTTCATCCTCTGTGAAGCCAGGAGAGAAGTGAGATTCTTCCATCTCTGTGGTGGCAGAAGCTGGGCACGAATGTTGGGGGTGAGGCCACCAGAGCCCCTTCCCTCGGCTCCCTCAGAGCAGAGAGACCAGCCTGTGGTTCGAGGCGGCTCCCTCCTGCTCGGTGGGAGCCAGGCTGGTATCTGGCCCGAGGGAGCAGTGAGAGACGGCTGTGAAGCTGTAGTTCCCACAGTCCTCTACCTTCCCACTTCCTCTGGAGCACTGTGCTAGTTCTCAGGCAAGGGAAGAGAAAAGGTTTGTGGAAGGCAGGCAGGAGGCAGGAAGGAAAAGACACACAGCTGCTGCCTCGTTTATCTGGGAAGGCTGCTAAAATGCCCACGACGGAAAGGGAGCCTTGTGCCTCTCACCCACTGTGCCCTATTCCTGGCAGGGAGGCCGTGGGCCCAGCTGCTCTGTTCAGGGCGGGCCGAGGCGGGGATGGGAGTGAAGTCTGCACTCTGATGCTTCCTCCTCTTGGATTAGCTGGTGTTGTGCAGGAGTGTGGGGGAGGGGAGCAAGGGCCACCAGGATTAGAACTGCTGCGGCAGCAGGAAACAGGGATGTCCGGTCCCCACTTCCTCACCTCTGTGGGCAGCTCCTGGTGGGCAGGGGCAAGAGGAAACCCAGATCCCAGGAGAGCTGCTTGTTTCTAAGTCACACTGGGTGAAGGGCAGAATAAGCAGATATCAACAATAGGAAAAAGAAAAAGGCAAAAGGAATAGGACAGAATCCTCTTGTAACACACTTGGTGTGCTGGTACTGACAGCTAAGGACCCTGGGGCAGAACTTACTTCTCTCTTCGGAGCTGAAGCAGCAGGCAAGACAGGGCCTCTGGGTGCTCTGTGGGGATGGAGAGCAGCTGTTCAGGGAACATATCTTTCCAAGTAGGACCCTGGGCACCTCTCCTATCCCCCAGGCAACAACCACTGGAAGAGCAAGCGGAGTCTTGGACCAAGAGCCAGGAAGAATCCTGGTGTTCAGCTCAGAGCGGGGTGCAGGGCTCACTGCCGAGCCTGCTCTCTGTGCTGTGGCGGTGAGGAGCCAGGCACTGCCATGGCCTCATCCTAGCAGCCCAAAGGCCTGTTTTGCCACAGCTGGACTGGGATGTCTGTTCCCTGCACTCCCAGGATTTAACCCTACTCACCCTTGTACTTAAGGTGTTGCAGGATGGGGATTATGGTCTCCAGGGGGATGTTGTGGGCCAGGAAGAGTTGCCAGGCACAATACTGCTCAAAGGTCTCCCAATCCAGACTCTGGACTGAAAGGGACAGAAAAAGCCTCTCTCATGCACATACCCCACCCCCAACGCAGCAGCTAATCCACTCGGGACCAGCATCCCAAGCAGGGATGGCACAGGGGTAGTGACAGTGACTCCAGTTTAGACTCTTCCTTTCTATGTGGCACTTATTTCAGTCTTCACAGGGCTTCCATGTTCCCATCAGCCCTGAGGTTGGAGGGACAAGGTCAAACCTTTCCATTTTCCAGAACGAGAGAGTACCAGCCCATGACTACACAACAGGCTGGATGGTATTCTATTCCTTCACTTCCCAGCCCAGAACCACCTTTCCTGTTACTGAAAAACACACAGGGCCGTGGCCCTCTCCTCTCCCAGTGATCTACAAGGTGTAACTACTCACTGAGTATGTTGAGGACTGAATCCTTCCGAAACATGACTAGGTTTCCCATCATCACATGGCAGACCAACTCCTGGAGCTACAAAGGGGTAGGTGAGGAGCACACCTTTAGCTCTAAAAGGGGCTTGAGGCCAGCCTAGAGGGGCAGCCTCAGCACACAATGAAAGCTGATTTCTGATATAAGGGGCTGGTAAATTACTGGCAACAGGCCTAAATGGGAACCAGTCTAGGTGGGCCAAAACAGTTCTGAAAAACTGCCAACTCCTGCTGACAGAGGTTGCTTGATCCTGAGTAGCAGGGAGGACCTGGGAGGCTCTGAATTGGGGTGGGCAGGGAAAGGAAAAGGCAAGGAAAGGAGGCCTCATTAGTGCTTGATTCCTCAGGGACTGGCTAAGTGGATGGGAGAAGAAATGGGGACCCACTCTGGAGTTGGACTTGAGCAAAACTGTATCTTTTAGGGTCTATGCCTGGTAGAAAGGTCCAGTGAAAATGATCCAACTGTCCTATTCTGAGCCCAGAGGAACGTCAGCTGAGATCTATAAACAAGGCACTTCAGTTCTTCCTATGGAAGCAAGAATATGGTGGCTGGGCGTGCTGGCACATGTCTATAATCCCAGTGCTTGGGAGGCTGGGGCTGGACAATTTTGGGGTCAATCTTGGGGCCATGTTTGGGTTCAATGTGGGCTACATAAAGAATTTAAGGCCAGCTTGAAATAGTAAGACTCCGTCTCAAAATAAAAATAAAATAAAATAAAGAATATAGAGGATGAGGGAAACTTGATAGCTCTGAGCTGACCCTAGTCTGCTTCCCCCGGGCTCCTTTTTCCTTTTTATTCTCATGGCCTAAAGACAGCAGCCGGGAAGCAGGGATCTGGGGAGTCTCTGCTCTGGTCTGCAGACGTGAAGAGAAAGTAGAGGCCCCAAACCCCTTATCCTATCTTCAAGTGTCCAGGATGACAAAGTTTAAGATTCACCTGTGCGGAGTCAATAACAGCCACAATCATGTTCAGCAGCTCCCCACTCCTGAGGGTCTCATCTGGAAACTAGACAGAAAAGGAGAGGACAAGATAGGAGTTCAGGGCTGACCCCTGTAGCTTCACTGCTAAGCCCAGCCCTCTTCCCTACCACAAGCTCAGGGTCTGGCTGGGCCCGCCAGGAGTCCCGACGTAAACCCTCAACACAGATTCAACAGCTGGAAGCTGGGACTCATGCTAGAGGCCCCACACTTGGGTGTGTGTGTGTGCATACAATGGTGTGGACAGGAGCAGGGCTTTTGAGAGGGAGACCCAGAAGGGGCAGCTTTGGATGACAGCTGTGGGAATGGCAGTAAAACAATACATCTCTGGCAGCAAAAAAACCCAATCTGGAGCTGCTCAGCCAAAGGAAAGGTTGTACAGTGTGTGTCTGGGTGTGGGATAGGCATCCTTTTCCCTCCAGAGTTTGGCTGAGATCCCACAGTTCTTCAATCAGAGCCGCACCCTGGCCCTTATTTCCCGCTTCCTGGGAACTTGTACCAAGAAGAGGAAGAGTAGATACCTCTTCCTCTGTGTATAAACCAAGGGAAATGAAAGTGAGCTTCTACCACAGGAGGCCTGGTCTTCAGAACCATGGGAGAATCTGTAAATAGTCAATAGGGGCTGAGCTGTGTTAACTTGGACCTGGTCTGGGGGCCCTATCCAGGGCCCAAATGATGTGGGCAAAGCTGAGTACACAGGTCTAGAGCCCAAATGACACCACAGTGAAGCCAAAGAAAGGAGTTCTGGGAACTTCAGAAAACCTGTAACTTTTAAAATAAGAGGTGAAATGCTAGGGATGGTGACACATTCCTGTAATCTCATCTCAACCTCTGGGAAGCTGAAGCAGGAGGACTGCAAGTTTAAACCCACCTTGAGCAACTTAAGTGACTTGGTGAGACTCAGTCTCAACAAACAAAACAAATGTAAAGGACCAGGGGTGCAGTGTAAAGGCCCTCAATTCAAGCCCCAGTACCACACACACGCAAAAACAAACAAATAAGTGGAAGGCGCAGTTGTGGCACGGGAGGCAGGCACTGAGGATGCGGGCTGTGCGCCAGCAGTGCACCAGGTGCTGCCTCCTGCGAAGGCAGCACTGACCTCAGTATAGATGGAGGGTGTCAGGTGACACAGCAGCCGCACGTCGTCCTCCTGGCAGGCTTTCATGTCCATCATTAGGCAGGTGTGCAGGTCCCCCAGCTGAGTGGCCTGGGCAAATGACTCGTACAGGTTCATCTTCCCTGCGGCGGCTTTGCTGCAAGACCAGTTGGGCTTGAGCCAGCAGCCTGACCCCAGAGCCAGAGCTTCCTAGGGGCCAAAGCAGGCTCCTCTTCTGGACAGTCTTAGTCTGCCCTGTACTTGTTCCAGCCCCTTACCTGCTTCCCTAAAGGCTCCAGAGCCCAGGAACTAGGAGACACCCTTTTTTTTCTCCCTATCCCTCCCCAGTGCTCTGACCACAATCAGTGAAGTGCAGACTGGGAGAGAAAAATAGGAGGATGGCCCAGGGCGGGCTGTAGAAAGCCAGGCCTTGTGCTTTCTGGGCTCCAGCCATGAGAAAACTAACATCTCATGTCATATTCAAACATTAACTTGAAATGGCTCACATGCTGAAATGTAAGCTCTAAAGCCATACAACTCTTAGAAGAAAACACAGGAGCAAACTTTTTTTTGGTACCAGGGACTGAACTCATGACCATGCACTTACAAGGCAAGCGCTCAGGCCACTGAGCTAAATCCCTGGCCTGGAACAAACATTCTTGATACCAAAAGTACAAATGACAAAAGGAAAAACATACATTTGACTTCATAAAAATGTAACATTTTTTAAAGCTGGGTGTGGTGGTGTACACCTGTAATCCTAGCACCTGGGAGACTGAAGCTGGAAGACTGAAGTTTAAGCTCAGCCTGGACAATACAATGATTTATGGAGACCCTGTCTCAAAAGGAAAAATGAAGGTAAAATAAATAAATAAAGGCTCAGGATATAGCTTAGTGCAAAGGCCCTTAGTTCAATCCCTAGTAGGTACATACACACACACACACACACACACACACACACACACAGAAGCCAAGGATTTAGCTCAGCATTATAAGCACCTGCTGGCAAGCGTGAGGTCATTAGTTCAATCCCTGGTACAAAAAAACACAAAAAAAGAGGCCTCAAACTAGTGATGAGTCAGGCTGGATGGCAGCTTGGCAGTGGTGCCTGTGCTTAGCATGTTCAAAGTCCCAGGTTCAGTCTCCAAAGGGATTTCTTTTGGAGTTGAAGGCTTTAAGTTAGACAGCAGTGAGATTTGAGTAACTTTATGAAGACACTAAAAACACTGAACCACTTTTTGTTGTTTGCTATTTTTTTGAGACAGAGTCTCATTTTGTAGTTTGGATTGGCCTTAAACTTACTATGTAGCCCAGGCTGGCTCTGAACTCACGGCAATTCTCCTGCCTCAGCCTCCCAAGTGTGCCTCCTCACCTGGTAGAACTATATAATTTAAAAGTTCAATTTTATGAATAATAACTCAACAAAGCTGTTAGCTTAAAAAACAAAAACAAAAATTCTACCTGGGTTCAGTGATGCATGTGTGCAATCCAAGCACTCTGGGAAGCCCAGGCAGGTAGACTGCAAGTTCAAGCCCAATGTGGACAATCTAGTAAATCCTGTCTCAAAACAAAAGTGGGAGTGTGTGGAAGCCAGGCATGGTGGCGCATGCCTGTAATCTCAGCACTTGGAAGTCTGAGGAAGAAGGATTGTTGTGTTCAAGATCAGCTTGGGCTACAAAATGAGCTCAAGGTCAGTCTCAACTGCACAGAGAGACCCCATCTCAAAAAGGCAAAAAAAAACAGTGGGGGGTAGAGTGGGGAGGTGGTGGATTATGAATGTAGTTCAGTGAAAAGGTCCTGGGTCAGTCCCTAGCACCAGAATAAACACAGGTTTATTCTGTGAAGGTGCTGGGAAGACAGCCACGGGGGGTAGTCAGTATGCAAAAGCAGAGGCTGGCTCGCTAGGGCACTTCATGACACCTAGTGAAACATGGGCTCCTCACCCACCTTGCCCTCAGATAGTACAGCAGGTGGTAGCCAATCTTGGGCTGCTTCTGATATAGCTCAGAGAGAAGGTCCAAAAGCAGAGAAAAGCTACTGTTGTCTTCCTGCATCTGGCACAAGTTCCTGCAGGGGCAGAAAGAGGTATTATTCTGGCAGGCTCTCTGGCCACTGCATACCCCCTCTTCTCTGGAAAAGGGAACCTTATGACCCAGGACAGGGAGTCAGGTATGCTGTTAGGGAGGACAGAGGACAGCAGTCTCTCCCATTGTGGGGTGCTTACCGAAATATGAGGTAGAGAGGCTTCCCTACAGACTCTTCCAGGGACCTGCAAATGGACAGTCACACGTGAGAGGCCATGTGAGGGGAGGGTGGTTCCAGACAGATAACTGGGGTGGAAGTGGAGGAGGGGAAGTTTGAGGCATATTGCCTGCCTGCATTTTAAACCTGAAGGGCAAATGTGCTCCTGTCCCAGAGAAACAGGTTCCTGCCATGGAACCATTGAAACCCATGTGCCTTGGTGTGAAGATGAGACTGGCTCTGCAGGGAGATTCAGGCTAGGGTCTGCTACCATCCAAGGCAAAGCTGAAACGCTCATCTACCACCCCGGTAGAGGGGTCCACAGACAAAAAATAAACCCTGTCTCAACACCAAGTGAACATTTCTTTTTCTCAAATCCACAGCAAAGTGCCTCTTGGACTCAAGCTGTATGCTTCTGGCTGCTAGGCCCAGGGGTCAGGAAGGTGAGCCTTACTCCTCAGTAACCTCTTCAGGCAGCACCTCCCCACGGAAGTGGGCCTTGAAGAGTTCCTGCAGACAGGAAGCCAGGACGGACAGCTGCTCGGAGTCAAAGTCTTCCTGAGAGGTGAAAGAAAGGAAGAGAGGGGTAATCACCATCTAGACCCAAGCCTTACTTGCTGCAACCACTACCCCAGAACCTCTAACCTTATCTGCTTCCACCTTTTGGATCAGCAAGTAGCCTGTCCCCCATCAGACAGGATTCATCCGGGGAAGGGAAAGAGGCAGCACAGACTCAAGGTGACATGCGCATGGGGAGCTAGCTTTAAACCAGGCAGCCTAGGCTGTTTCCTCTTTGAGGGACTGGATTCCTTCTCACCTCCAGGACCTGGTCCACGATTTCCTGCATGACTTCACACTGGGCCTCTGTATCACTGCAGTACAGAAATGAGAGGAAATCCCAGGGACATACATGACAGCACAAAGTAAAGGAGCTCTGTATAAAACCCTAGTGGGTAGGGAAGGCTGCAGGGAAGAAAGAATCTGCTGCTTTCTGGGGAGAGATCTAAAGAACAGGGAAACTCCTATCCATCTTTCTTTGGTTCTCAGAGGCTTTTATCCCCAGAGCCTAGAAGTGGGAAGCCAGGTGATTAGGGAACAGGGCTACCCTCCTCCCAGCCCATATGCCCCCAATATCCCTTTATCACATCTCCCTCCAAGCTGTAACCCTGCCACACCCACCGGGCACTAGGGAGAGCCTGGGCTGCTGGACCTGCTGAGGTGGGGAGTCGGGTCTGTACGCACCTCCCTTTCTGGAGCTGGAGTACTTTGTCCCTTAGGGACTCATCCAACTGGTCAAGGTAAGGGGTGATATCAACTGGCTCTTCCACAACTGTCTCCTTGATGGGGTGGAAGCGAAATTCTCTCTTCTTTCCTGAAAGGAATGATTGAGCTGTCACTTCTTCACAGCCTTCAGTGGGCACCTGTCACTCAGTGCCGTGTGAGAATCTGAACGTGCACAGCTTCTAGCTCTTCCCCACCAACAAGGCAGAAACCACTTTCTTCACCCTCTTGCCTTCAGTGTTAAGTGCATGGCTCTGCACCCGAGTCTCACCAGTAACCTTGTTAACAAAACTAGCTCACGGGGACACGGCTGTTCCCATGAACCAGTCCTCCTGGTAACCCTGAGCCATTTCTTCTGCCGGCTTCACCTTTGCTGTTGAGATCCTCCTCATCATCACTGAAAGCTGCTTCTGCATTGTCGTAGCAACTCTCCTCCTTGTCAGACATGTGGTTGTCCATCTCCATAGAAACTGGCTCCTCAATTTTCACTGGGGAGTAAAGAGAGAGAGAGAAGCACTGATTGCCTCAGAGAAGCACTGTGCCCTCCAGTCTACCCCAAGCTTCTGGGAAGGGGAGACCTCAGGGCAAGCAGGAGAGCACAGAACATATGACCTAAACAGAGCTCTAACCCTGACAGGACAGATCTCCTCACAACTCTCCATGACATACTGGGAGATGTTACCAGGTGCAGGAAGAACACAGGACATAAGTCTTTCTTGCTTAGCTCAAGATGAATGAGTATCCTAAGACTATGAGTAGTCTCTTGGGCTCTTTAATTTAAAACCAAATTGTAGCCACGCATGGTGGCACACATCTATAATCCCAGCACTCAGGAGGCTGAGGCAAGAGGATCACTGAGAGTTCGAGGCCAGCCTCAGCTACGAAGTGAGTTCCAGGCCAGCCTGAACCACATAGTGAAACCCTGTCTCAAACACACACACACACCCCAAGTTGTAAAGCAATGCTTGCTTAAGCCCTTATCCCAAAACAAAATAGCACAGAGGGGAGGTCAGGGAGATGGTAGTCTGGAATTAGAAGCAAGATGTGAGTCTCAATGTGACAACTTCTCATCAAGGGCCAGGATCACAACTGCAGAACAAAGAAGCAACAGAGAATGGTAAAGTATGATCAATTACCATTCCTTGAAAGCTTTCTACTTACTGAGAAGAGGTTAATGTGAGAAAAAAATACATCAACAAGAAAGATAGGTGGAAAAACAAAATTACATGGAGAGGGAACCCAAGAAGACAGCACAGTGAGTAAAAACAGCCAGGCATGGTGGCACATGCCCGTAATCCCAGGACTCAGGAGGCTGAAGCAGAAGGACTGCCGTGAATTGGCGGGCAGCCTGGCTACGTAGTGAGTTCAAGGCCAATCTGAATTACACAGCAAGACTCTGTCTCAAAAAGCAAAACAAACACAAACAAACAGAACATAATAAAAAACAGAAACTTCCCAGGGACAACATCCTGAACAGGGCTCCATCCTGCTTCTGACACAGTGACGGTGAGGGGCTTCCATACCTTCCACAGGTGGGGAGGGTGAGCTGCAGAACTCAGGAAATTTCTCTCTCAGCATGGCCCTCAGCTCTTTATCCAATTTAGGGTTGTCAAATAAGGGAGCCAGGTGTCTGTGGGGAATACATATGAAGGTCAGCACCACAAGTCCTTATTCCTAACTGAACATGAAAATAAGAGACAGGTCTAAGCTCCTTTGGTATAACTGGGTCATTCTCAGATCTTTCAAAGAAGTCAACAGGACGGTAAGGCATGTAAAGCCTTTATAACGTAAGGGCATAAGGGATATTCCTCTAAGAGTCAAGAGGACATACACCCAGGTGCAGAGGTGGAGCTGCTGCTTTTCACATCTGTGGCAAGAAGGGTCAGCTGAGCATGGCAATGTCCACATGTGCCTGACCTAAGACAACTTGGATCACCCCACCTCCCCACACATGAATTCCTTACGCCAAGACCCGTTTCTCCACAATGTGGTTGAGGGAGGAAAAGACACCCTGCCGCACATGGCCTTCCAATGGCGGGTAGAAGTTAGGAATGATCTGGAAGGGAAGAAGCAGAGTGTGTAAGTGCAGAACTCTCCACCCCAAAGCATTCTGCCATAACAGATCCAAAAGGCTGCTTTGGCTTTGGTCAGTGACACTGAGGACTGGAGTGCTCCTGACCACCCGAGGCAGAAGCTGGCCATTCCTCTAGGAGACAGTCTACCTTGAGTCATCATCCCATGGCTGAGAAACTCCACGGACACAGACAGCTCAACTCAAGACAGCGAGGACATGGCCAGGATATTTTCACTAACTTGGGGAGTAGGACTCCTGACTCCTGAATCCCCACACAGGGGGATTCAGTCAGAGAGTGATTTGGGGGAGATGGCTAACTGCCCACCTAGGAATGGAGGAAAGGCTGGGGTTCTTACTCGACACATGAAGTCCAGGAGTGTGGCAGTGATGGCCGGATGGGGCTTCATAGAGTGATGCATGACCAGGATGGCTGGTTCTAGGGGATGTGAAATTAAAGGGTTCCTCCCATCAGACACTATTCTCACTTCCACAGAATGGGATGTCAGCATACATGAATGTCTCCACCCTAGTGGCCACCAAGCAGGCCCCAAAGTAGACAGCCCCTCCAACTGCTCTCACTCCGAGGCTTGGAGAAGGGAGGCAGGAGAGGAAAAGCTGATGTGGCAACTTTCTCCTCTGCCTAGGTCCTCCCTACCCAGAGCCCAAGTGGAAGACTGTGGAAAGGGGTGGAGTCATTGCTTGGCCTCTTCAAAGCATTCTTCCTTCTAGGTCAAGGGAGAACTGATGAAGAACAACGGAACTGCTCCCAGATAAGCGGCCTCCACTCCAGGCTGCCTGAAATTTATGACTGCTGTCGCCAGGACAGGCAGTGGGGTTGGGGGTAGGGATGTGGTGCTGCCTGGTCTCTATCACATACCTATGTTCATAATGCTATCCTTGTCTGGACTGAAGAACAGCCAGTCGTAAAACAATGCCAGCTTGGCGTTAGAAGCAGCAACATTGGACTAGAAAAGAGAGAGGGAAAAATACCTAATTTCATTAACCAACTCCCCTCCCTTTCTTTGAGAGACCCAGGGCAGATTCCACAGCTCACTTGGCTGCTCTATCTATGAAATTGATACCCTGTGAAACTCAGTGGAACCCCACAGGGGTGAGGGACCCCTGAGTCTATTAATGAGTGCACTGTGGTCTTCCCAACCAAGAGGTAGGGACTGGCCTAGGCTCTTCAGACACCCAGTGAGGCACATTCCTGATCCTCACAACAACACAGGGCTGTGGGAGGCCTCTAATCACCCTGAGTTGAGGCAACCTTCAGGTGAACCCTGGGCTGTCCTGGCTGGGTTTCCCAGGCACATTCCTGAAGACAGATCCCCTAAGAATGGCTTGTTGACACATTCAAATCACCATGTCCCCAGGACCTGGTCAGATGGAAGAGGGGGGCCCTATCAGAAAAGGACAAGGTAGCTGGATGTTAGAAGGGACTCCCAGCACAGGGAGAAAAGTGCTGCAAAGAAAATGGGCTCTACATTGATTCACTACATTTGGTGATGGAAAGTATCCAAAGTAGAGGTCAGAAAGGCAGGGCATGGTGGTGCACTCCTGTAATCTTAGCACTAGGGAGGCTGAGGCAGGCAGATGGTTTCAAGTTTGAGATCAGTCTGGGTTACAAAGTAAGTCCAAGGCAAGCTTAAGCCATATAGTGAGACCCTGTCACCAAAAAAAAAGTAAAGAAAAAAAAAAAAAAAAACCCACAAAGTACAGGTAAAGATTTATAAAGAATGCAAGTCAAGCTGGGGATTTAGCTCAGCAGCACAAGCACCTGCCTGGCAAGTGCAAGGTCATGAGTTCAATCCCTGGTACAAAAAAAAAAAAAAAAAAAAAAAAAAAAAAGCCCCAAATTTGTGGGGCAAGCAGAGGAATAACTATATGTGGTTTCTAGAAGCTACAAGGAAAAAGGCAGGGACACCTCAGAAAGCCAAGCTTATCTGGCTACTCCCAAACCCAAATGACAAACAGTGAGTAAATAACAATAGTAGTAAATAATGATGAGTGTAAGTAAGAGACACAAAGGGAGGTGTCAAAAAGAAGGCCCCCAAGGATCAGGTGACCCTGGAGAATCAAGAAGAAGCAAGACTGGGGCACAGGAATACTTCACTACCTTTAACCCACAGCCCAGCCCCTTACCGTGCACGTTGTCAGGAGCCAACCAATGATGGCCCATCGAGGCAGTATGTCTGAACTCAGCACTTCATTAGAAGGGTGGACTACCCCACAGATGTAGCGAATGAGATCACAGCGCAGAGACTGACTGTCTGGGGTGGACAGATACTGGCGCTGGAACCAATCTTGGTACCGCTTTTGTTGACCAAACCGTACCTGGAGAAAAGGGATGTTGGAAAAAGAAATTTGGGAGGGAGGGTAGGATTCCTGAAGAAAAGACTATGGCTACCATTCACCTCTGGGCTGGGCCTAGACCTTCTTCCCCTTCTTCCCCCATCTTTGTTTTGTTTTTTCAGACAGGGTCTCACTATGTAGCTCAGGCTGGCTTTGAACTCACTGTGTAGCCTGGATTGGCCTTTAACTTGCAGCAATACTCCTGCCTCAGCCTCTTGAGTGTTGGGATTATAGGTATGCACCACCACACCTGACTCTTGCAGTATCTTATTCATTAGTTCACATTGTCTTTCAAGTCTCCTCGTCTTTGGGGGAACTTCCTGATTTTAAAAAATGCTCAGTCTTTCTAGCATACCTTGTACATTAGTGGTACACTTGTGCTCGACACTGACTTGATGTCACAATTACCTCCAGCTGCAACTTCAGGTCACTTTTGGCTCCTCACTCTTGCACTGCTCATATGCATAATCTTATCTCATCATCTTGAGCCACTGAGACACAACAAGGAATGTTCCTTAAGAGCAAAAGCTGAACCTGTTTCCCCTGCAGCACTGACTGAGCACTTCTAGATGCTGAGGGACCTAATGGGACCATCATCCAAGGCACAGATTCTCCAAACCTTCTTGCAGCAAGTCCCCCCTCCCCAGACCCCAAATGGTCATACACAGCAACACTAAACGAGGAGGAAGATCTGGTTTCCTTTCCTATCCCTCTATTAAAAGGCATCAAAATAGCCACGCATGCCAGTCCACACCTGCTATCCCAACACTCAGCGTGATGAGGCAGGAGGATTGCTGGGAGTCTGAGCCCAGAACTACATAGTGAGTTCAAAGTCAGCCTGAACTTACATAGTGAGAGCCGGTCTTAAAAACCAACAACAATAAAAGGCAGAAAGGTAAACGAACAAATAAAGATGTATCATCTAGACCAACACTGATCAACAGGACTTTCTGCAATGATGGTGGCTATTCAATAACTGAAATGTAGGCACTGTGGCTGGGACATTAAATTTCAAATTTTACTTAACTTGACCTAACTTAAATTTAAATTGCAATACATGGCTACTGGCTACCACCAGGAACAACACTTGCTTTTGTTTGTGTGTTTTGTTTTGTTTCTTGAGACAAGGTCACCTTTACTCTGTAGTTCAGGCTGGCCTTGAATTGGCAATGATCCTCCTGCCTCACTTTCAAATGCTGGGATTAGAGGTGTGTACCACCATGCCAGATCTCAAGCACAGGTCTTTAGAGCTCAATGACCGGGAAATCTGCAAGCTGCTTTTCAGATGCTCTAATGATAGACTGGCTGCTGAGCATATGCCTGCAGAGTCTGTCAAAAGCACGGATCCCTCAATCAGATTCTTTTGGACACTGGACCCAGAAGCTGTACAGTTCCCCTGGAACTGCACATTTTCACTCTATCTATTTATTTTGCAACATTTGTCTTTTTTTTGGAGACGGTCTCACTGTGCAGCTCAGGCTGGCCTTAGACTCATTCTGTAGCCGTGGCTGGCCTCAAACTCACAGTGACCCTCCTGCCTCAGCACACCACATTCAGCAGTATTGGTGACCTAATCCAAGGGCTTATACATACTAGGTGAGTATTCTACCACCATATACAGTTCACACTTGTAAATATTGTTTGTGTGGAACCATTAGAATAACTCCTTTAGAGAGGCTGAAAGCTTCAAAAGAACTGGATTTGAATCTCTTTCATTCAGCAATACATCCTAATCCTTAATACAGTACACAAAATGTAGGCATAGAATGAACAAAAGAAAGTGGCCACTACCCAAACAGGTAAGAGACACCCATGAAGCAGCATTCTACTTCAAGAGGCAACAAGTCTGCAAGCAGAAGCAAAAAGCCCCAACTAGCATCTGCAATGCCTCTTCCCACTGGAATAGATGCGCTTACCCGGGATGTCATGAAGAGGAGCTTAGTCTCCATGTCTGGAGTTAGACGACATGCTAGGAATTTTCGAGATGTTCTTGACTGAAGAAGCTGTAGGATACCTGAATTAAGTGTGGAAGGGAAGAGAAAGGAGAGCATCCTGAAAACCAGAAGGAATGGAAGGCAGGTGGGGAACTGGAACCAGGCACCATGACTGGGTGGTCTTGCTCGTGGGGTATTTCTAAGAGAAGACCATAAGAGCTCAAGCTTGGATACATGTGGGTATTCAAACTAGCATTTCTATGTCCTGCTCCAACTAACCACATCCTACTAAGAGTAACTGCTTTCTTCTGCTTGCCTTATAGAGCCCCCTCCCTATACATATTATTGTAGTGGACAACAGATAGGAAAGTTAAGAGGAAAACACGAGAAACTCTAGTCTCTTCCTCCTGATGGTCCCATCACTGTAACTGGTATAATGTGGCACAACCAGAAATTCTGGAGTCAGAAAGACTGCTTCTGTCTCTTACTAGCTATGTGGTTTGGAGAAAATTAATCTCTTTGAACTTCAGTATCTTTATCTGTGATTGTGGGAAGTAAAATGCCCATCTTATGATGACGGTTTAGAGGTAAGTGTGTTAACAAATGTGTGACTAACACAAAGGAGACAATCATGTAACTCGATACATGTCCAATGTAAGAACAGTGCAGTCATCAGGTAGGACCAGCACTTCCTTCTTTCCTCAGCTCCCACATGGACAACTGCCTGCATGCTTGTGTGCGTGCACGTGTGCGGAGTGGGATGGGTGCAAAGCTGTAGTTACTGTTCAGGCCACTGCAAAACCCTAGGAAAGGGAAAAGGACAGGAAAGGACCTTGTCAGGGAAGAGAAGACAGACTTTCTCTTAAATAGGATTTAAGCCAAACTGGATCCCTGGAGCTAAGAGGCAGGACTGCCTCTAGGGAGGAGCCATCTCTTATAGGACTAACTCCAGCCCCTCAGCTGACTCAGTATCATAGGTTGGGTTGACCTCTGACTCCTTCTGGATCCATTGAGGCTGGAGACTGGTCATCAGCTCACCTCCTGAGGAGATACCAGGACGAGAAGAGCACAGGTCACAGTCCTCTCACTTTTAGGAGAGCTGATGTCTGTTAGGGAGGGGCTGTCTAGGAACCTGCTCAACACTTTTATGCCTCTGCCATTCCCAAATCCAGCAATACTTGGCAAAGCCTACTGTCCTGAGCTTCCTGACTGCCCTAAGGCTCTCCCAGCCAACCTCTGTCCTCTTGATTCATTTGAGACTTATGTGCTGACTTGTCACCCTTCAGGAACAGCATACTTAGGTACTTACCTGTGAATTGAGGACTCAAAGCCTGAGGATTGTGGATAATGTCTTTCCAAAGCAGTTCAAATTCTGGTATCCTAGCAACATTCTGAAGTAGTCTTACGAGGTCTCGGCCAATCATCAAACATTCCATGAACTTAATGTAGGGAGAAAAAATAAGTGGGAGAGATAGAAAAGAGGAAAAACATGGGTTATTTATCTTTTGGAGAGAGGACAAAGAACAACAAGTTCTAAGCAGGGAAGGAAAGGGGGTGGAAGGGACTATATGATTTCTTCTGGAAGCAAGGGATTGGCTCCTAGCTCTTAGGGAAGAGCTACGAATGTGGGGGCTGACATCACAGAAAACAGCTTCCTGACAACTGCTGAAGTCTTGATGATTCCCACATTAATACTTTCCCCTCTTAGCCCAGAACTGTCTTGATTCAATTCAGGGAAAATTAAAATTCCAAAAAGATCGGACCAGCAAGCCGAGCCCTGACATCAAACTCATTCAATCCAACAGAATGTTTCTTGGTGACAAAAGTGATCGATTTCTGTGCAGCCCAAACAATACCCACTAGTGACATGTTACTTATGCAATTAGGGAACTGAATCTTAATTTTATCTGAATCGATTTTAACTTAAATTACCAAATGTGGCCAGGAACTACCATATTTGCATAGCTCTAGGGTATCTCTTGGAAAGGCTGACTCATAATCCCACCTGATATGGCAGTTACTCATGTGGGTAGATTGGGGGACAACGTAACAGTGGGCACACAGAGATAGCCTGTGTCCATTGTATGGTAGTGTCCTTGGCTGCGTGACCAGAGGCTGGGTGTGGTGGTACTTGCCTATAATCCTAACACTCAAGAGGCTGAGGAAGCAAGATCACCACAAGTTCGAGGCCAGCTTGGGCTACATAGTGAGTTCAAAGCCAGCCTGTACTGCATAGTGAGACCTTGCCTCAAAAAATGAAAATAAGATAAAAAGAAACTGACCAGTAAAATTTCCAGGATGCCAGCACAAAAGGTACCATCCTAAGGAAGCAGGGCTACTCCACTCTGACTCCTTTCCACTCTATTATCACTGAAGGATGATGGATAACACCAGGCCTTAGCACTTCAGGCCCGGGTACACAAAACCTGTAGGCTCACTCAGCCTGGATCTCTTTTCGCTGGCACTGATTCTGCCCTATTCCCTTACCCGTTCCCGAAGCAATGAGATGCAGAAGTCCACTTCCTTCTGCCGCAGGGCCTGGAGCTGGGCAGTCCCATGGTGGTCAACAATGAGGCGGAGGTATGTGTAAACAGCCATGGCGATGAGGATGCTGCTCTTCAGCACCCATTCCCTGTGAGGAAGGAAGATGCTGCACCTACACCCTTTGTAGACATATTACCCTTCTAACCCACCCTTCTAGACTTGGCCTCAATGTCTCAGATATGTTTAATCAGACCCTCTGTCTAAATAGAGGAGAAGGCTCTTTTTACATTTTTTTGCTTACTTGCTCAGGCTATATGATTCATCTCAAACTATCAACTAGTGAGTGTAAGTACAATTTACTAATTTTCTCTAGGAGATATCCAAAAAGACAAGTGCCAAATGAAAGCAATCTTTTCTTACCATATTTGTAGCTCCCAATAAAATAACTTTGTTTGTTGACTTACTCATTCAAACATTTACTGATGTACTGGCCAACCACTGTGTGAACTACTAGGGACAGTGATTAGCTATAGCCTCTCTCTCTGAGCGAAGTATCACAGGTGACCCGACCTCAAGCTGGCGTGAGGACCCCTGGGAGGCTTCAGGCCCTTTCAGCACCCGGACTTCTTAGAGTGCACTGTGCTAGCCCTTCCCATCCCAGCTGTCATTAGCAGCCTACCATGTCATAAACCTTTCCCTGGGTCTCTCTCTAGCCGTAGAACCTACCCTGAGACTTTGAGTCACTTGCCCTAAACCACAATCTGAAAAAGAAAGAAATGACAAAGTCTACTTTCTTAGGAGTTTAGAATCTCCGTAAGGAAAACGGGTAATCAAAGAATTTACTGTCTGCTGCTTTAGAAGGAGGCAGAAAGACAGTGGAGAGATTCCTAAAACTAATGCTACTGTCATGTGCCCAAAACGGGAGCAGTCTCCTTCAAGCAAATACTTTGTAATGGCTTTGGCAGCCCTGCTGGAAGGCAGAGAACTGGAGGAAGAAGACAGGGAGTTTAATTAATCCAACCAGGCAACATCCTGATTCCGGAAAAGAGTTAATTAAGAGACTCTGGCCTTTTCCTTGCACAGAATGCAAACACCAGGCTAGAACATGAAGTGCAGGGGTGGGTGCCTCATCTATCTTCTACCTTTTATCCTTTTTTTTTTTAAAAAAAAATAATAGATAAATATTAAATTTTATTGTTTTTGAGGTAAGTGTCTCACTGCACAGTTCAGGCTGGCCTTGCGCTCTCTTTGTAGCCCAGGCTGGCCTCCAGCTCACAGTGATCCTCCTGCCTCAGCCTCCCCAGTGCTGGGATGACAGGCATGCACCACCATGCCCAGCTACTTTTTATCCTTTCAACCTGAAAAACACTGGCAGGGGAGAAAAAGGGAACTGAAGAAGAAAGAGAAACTAGTTCAAATTTCAAGATACTTGCTTTCATCAAAAGATGAGATTTCAGAAGACATGGGAAGGGTAGGGAAGCTATCTGGCTACTGGTTGTCAGCTTTAAGATATGGGGACAGGAAATATCTGGCACCAGCAACAAAATGAGAAAAATCACATTTTAGGGAGATTGTTAGCAGAAGTGATAACCTTATCTGAACCTTGGAATGGCATGATGAACAGAAATGGAAGTGAGTCCTCTGACCCAGGATAGCAGAAAAACAGACACCTAAGGGGGGCAAGGGATCTGAGACAGCCAGGCTCTCCAGGTCCAGTGCAGCGGCATATCCATGCCTCAGCACAAGGTGGCACTGCAAAGCAGACCTGCATGGCTCTCAGTCTGGGCAGAACACTACACGCAGCCATGGCTTTGCTCTTATTTATGAGAAGTTGTGATTTTTTTTTCCCCCCAGACAGGGTCTCACTACGAAGTTCAGGCTGGCCTCAAACTCACAGTGATCCTCCTGCCTCAGCCTACCAAATGCTGGGATTATAGGTGTGCCCCACCACACCTGGCAACAAGAGGTCCATTTTTGCAAATTGTAGATAACAGAGATACTGTTAGCGATTATCTGATGGTGCCCTTACCCAGAGACTCTAAAATTAAGAATGGGGTCACAGGAACAAAGGGAAGATCTCACCGCCATATTCAGATATGAAACAGCCCTCATAAAATTTCTGGCCCTTTAGTTTGATGAAGAAGCAGAAAGCCCAAGTTTGTTCCCCTCATGTACTCTCCCTCCATCATGAAGCCACAAGCCCTAAACTAGCAGGATGCACTGATGTGTCTTCCCTCCTCACCCACCTTGTCCCTGCACCGGACACAAAGAGCCTGTGTTGGACTGAAGCTTGAAAAGAAGCGGTACCTGCCAGGCCTAGTGGCTGCCCAGCCCCACTCTGCTGAGCTCATTCCCTGCCCCCAACTTCCCCCAAAGATAAACATTCCAAGGAGGCCTGGATCAAAAATAAACCTTTATCAGATGAAACAAGTTTTTCCTGGGCTCTCAGATATTTTAGCAAGGACCTTCTTTCCCACTCCGTCCCTTGGGCCATACCATGGCATTCATTCTTTCACCTACCACCACCGCAGGTCTTCCCCTCCCCTTGTCTCCTTCCCTAATTTAAGGTCTTTTGGGGCGAGACAATCCTTTCTTCCCCGAATTTCATACTCACAGCCCTCATGGCCATATCTGGCTCTTGCCCCTCCCTTCATGGTAGACTCTACCTCTGCTCCGTCAGGATATCCAGAACACTTTCTGCCAACCAGATATTTTTGGCTGTCACATCTCCACCTGATTTTAAAAGAGAGGAGGAGAAAGAATCAGAATACAGCAACTCAGCAAATCCATCTCATTTGTCCTGCTAGTCCACCCTGCTGTCCTAAGTGCTGGATAAACTACCTTCTCTTCTGTCAAGCTTTAAAGCTTCCCTCTTTGCCTCCACAGAGTAAAGAAGGAAATATCCTGGAGTCTTCCTGAAACCAGAGCTGCTATTTTTCTGGTTGGGAGTCAGAGTGGGAACTCTTTGGCTCTAGAAAAGGAATATCTGAGACAAGGAGACATGAGATGCTCACACTTCGGAAGCAAGTATAATATCTTAAATAGGGCCTGAGAAAGAGGTGGCTGGCAACTGCTGGAGTCCAGCATCTGGAGGTCCCAAGTCCTGGGCTCGGGCTCACAACAGGCCATACACATCCAAACGGGAATGAATGCTATATAAAGCTCTGAAGAGGCAAGGCAGCAATGGCAAATGGCAAATGTGAGGTTGAGTAGCTGGTCATTTTTGAACAAAGACATGCAATCTTGAGAGAAGAGGTAGTAGCCCAGGCAGGCCTCTCATATCTGGTGGCTCAAACCAATGTCACCAATGCCAAGATGATAATAAAATCTAAATGTCAGGGTCTGTTCTGTAACATCATTTGTCCCTCAGACTGACCCCATCAGATGCCATAATTATTAAAGAGCAATTGTTTAAAACACAAGGGTGGAGCCAGGGAAGATATCTAGGTTTTCTGAAACATAAGGACATGGGGAACAAATTACTTGCCCCCGCTTCTCTCCCCATACCTTTCTGATCCAGTATGCCATCAAATCCCAGAGAGAAAACTGGCTAAAATTCTACCAGGAATTGGATTTGGCAGGAAAAGAAAACAAGGCAAGATTTACTGCCTTAAACCAGGGGTGGTGGTGCACACCTGTAACCCCATCACTTGGGAAGCTGAGGCAGGAGGAATGCTGTGAGTTTGTTTGAGGCCAGTTTGGACTACATAATGAGTTCAAGGCCAGTCTAAACTACATAGTGAGACCCTGTCTCAAAAAACAAGAAAACCAAAACAAACAAAAACAAAAAAAAAATTTACTGCTTTAAGAGTTGGGCAAGGTGGCACTTGCCTATAGTCCTAGGAATATGGGAGGCTGAGGCAGGAAGATCACAAGTTCGAGACCAGCTTGGACAACTCAGTGAGATCCTGTCTCAAAGATTTAAAAAAATACAGTAAGGGCAACGGATGTAGCTGAGTGGCAGAGTGCTTCTCTAGCATGCATGAAGTCCTGATTCAGTCCTTAGCAGTGGGGTTGAGATGGAGACTTATTGCTTCAAAAGAACCCCAGTGAGTTTTAATCAGTTTCTTCCTGGGACACATGTGGCCAAATGCCCACATCAGAAAGAAAGTCAGGAAAACCAGGAACTGAGTTCCTTAGGTGGTTAATCACTCTTCTCTGCCTAGACTTTAGTCTCTGGGCTCCTCTCCTTGCTCTCTATGCCCTTCCAACTAACTCACCTGCAATCTGCTTCATGAATGTCATGCAAACACCGTCAGCTCCCAGAACCCCACTCTTCACCAGTTCCCGAACCAACCACACCAGCTAAAAAAGAGAGGACAGAGATGAGGGACAGGGCTATGAGTGGAAGAAGCCAATTCAGTTGCATAAAATTTGGGTACCCAGGGGCAGGGGTGTGTGGGCCTCAATTCCTCCCTCCATCACTTCTTGGGGAGGATCCCTTCTTTATTGAGCTGGATCTTTTTCTTTTTTTGGTGGCAGGGGTGGTATTGGGGATCAAACCCAGGGTTTTGTGCACACTAAACTCATATTCTGCCCTTGGATCTTCTGGGGGGTTTTGTTTGTTTTTTCCTTGTTGAGACAGGGTTTCACTACGCAGTTCAGGCTGGCCTGGAACTCATTTGGCAGCACAGGCGGGCCTCCAACTCACAGTGATTCGCCTGCCTCAGCCTCCCAAGTGCTGGGATTACAGGTATGCACCACCACGCCTGGCCCCCTCTCCTTTTGGCCTTACCTGAGTGCGGCAGGTATCCTGTAACTTCAGGTACTTCTCCATTAATATCTGGTTGATTTTATTCAGAACAATATTCATGCCGTCACGACTCACCAGAGCCAAGTCCCGGTAGCACTGTGGAAAGTGAGGTGTGTGAGCAGCCAGTAAATGAAGAGAAGACTTTTGATTCCGCCCACCCTGAGTAGAACTGCCCGTCTCTTAAACTTAAACAACACCGAGGGAACACTGAGAGGCAGTGCAACACTTTCTATTACAGACATTTCCTTCCACAGGGCTTCTCTACCCCCAACCTACCCTTGCTCTGTCATACAGGATGGGGAAAAGTCTCTTCTTAAACAATGGAAGAAAACCTACTGGGCAAAGCTCCTCGTTTCTATCTTTGTGCCCCTTCCTCCCTTCTTAGGAAGTGTCACCATTTGATGCCACAAGCTGAGCAAAACCAGGTGGAGGCCATCTGCTTTTCATCTGCCAGTAAAAGGTCACTCTGAATGAGTCTGGCTGAAGAAGTCAGAAGGAACCCAGAGGTGCTCTCACCTGCTCTGACCCAGCCTGATGCAGCAAAAGGAACATTAAGAGATCAGGACCACAGAGAGAAAGGACAGAACCAAATAACTTTCTTAACCTAATGTGTTTTTTCCTCTGGGATGCCTTTTGCCTCTGCCAATATTTCAGGAAGGGTCCTTCATTGTCCCCATCCCTTGGGGATGTGAGGGGAAGGCACTGTGCCCTCCCCAAGAGCTTTCCTCCCCATTCTCTCTATAACACTAGACCCCTGGAGAAACACCTTAGGGAACCTCATTAGCAGCCAACTTAGCCTGCTGAGTTTTAGCCTGTCAAGGTCTCATTCAAATGAGTAAAAATTAGGTGCAACCTCTGAAGGCCAGTTGGATAGCATCCAGAGTAAAACAACAAACAGCCTTACATAAGCCTGTACTCCCAGCACTCCAGCACGTGGGAGGCTGAGGCATAAGGATCGCTGCAAGTTTGAGGCCAGCCTGGGCTACATAGTATTTCAAGGCCAGCAAGAATTACATAGTGAGACCCCATCAAAAAGGGGGGAAAAAAAAGGAAAGAAAACTAATGGTGGCTCTAATGTGGTCAGCAGTTGGACAGTTAAACCCTACAGACTCCCAGAGGTAAGCTACAAGATAGGCAGAGAGGATGAGGCAGCCCAGGAAAATCAGAATCAGGCCAAAGACCCAGAGGAAGTTTGTCTGCTCATCTGAAAGCAGAAGTCTCAGAAATGTGCAACAGGCCTAGAAGAGGGAAGGAGGACAGGTCTCCTAAGACACACAGGCTCAAATGAAGACAGCAGACACTCCCTAATTCCAGACTCCATCTGGGACTTTTACTAATCTTAACTGCTAGGAACACATGGCAGCTGGGTACCAAGAGTATCATATTCTTGACACTGCCAGCTGCCTTACTAACCTCCGTGCCAGCTTGTTTACTGGCTTGGACAAGAAACAGATGGAAGGGAAAAACTCAGTAAGGACCAGAAACTCAGCAAAAGGCCTCAAAGCAAAGAGGGGTGACAGGCAATACTGAGTCAGCTCATCTGTCTGGACCTTGCTGAGAGTACAGATACTCCTTGATTAGTGACCTACCTGGCTAACAGTCAACTACTCAGACTTACCAAGTGCACTGCTTGGACTTGTATTGTTCTGTGCACCTTGTTTATAGAGCCTCCATGTGTCTTTTTGCACAGTCTATCTCATTTACACAGCTGTAATCTGTGCTGATTATACTATACAGTTTAGCACTGCAGTGTTAGGTGCTGCTATGCATTACATATCCTCATGTAAGAGCAATAAAGGCAAAGTCATCAAGCTGAGCTTCCTTTAACCATTTCTTTGTTCTGGATAATGTAATGTACATCCTATTTACAATTCCTCATTTAATGACTAGTTCAGTTAATGACCTAGTCAAGGACCTAGTTGTAGGAACAAACTCGGTAGTAGGAATGTCTGTAGTGATATTCCAGGCTGGGCTCCAGCCCCTCATCTTCTTTCAGAGCTGCCTCCAGGGCTAAATACCTACACCAAGAATGCCTAGCCTTGGGTCCTGACCTTTATGGGAGAGATACCTTGGCATTACTGTGAGACCCCTTCCAATTATCTTCATCTCCTGACTTTAGGGTCTACAGTTTAAGCTTCCAGCTTGGCCTCCTCACCAGTTTCCCACAGAGGCCTGTTCCAGCTGTGTAGCTCAGATACCAAATAGAAAATAAATAACTTAAAAAAATAAACATTCATAATAGCTGCCAAGAGGATAGATGCAAATCAAGAAGGTACAACTGAACCAGGTGAGATGGTGGGATTCCTACCAGTTACTGTATGTGGGAGGCTGAGGCAGGGCACTGCAAATTCAAGGTCAGCCTGGGTAACTTAGCAAGATCCTGTCAAAAAATGAAGAGAGCTGGTGTTGTAGCTCAGCAACAGAGCACCCTTGGGTTTGATTCCCAGTAGGGGTTGGGGGTGGGGGAAGATACAACTAAGCTGGGGGTATAGTTTAGTATTGGATCTCTTGTCTGGTATGCAGTAAAGCCCTGAGTTGGATCCCCAGCACCACACAAGGAAGAGGAAGAAGAAGCAGAGGGGAGAGAGAAGAAACAGGAGAGGAGGGAGGAAGACAAGTGGAAGAACAACTATGACAAAAATCTACCTAATTCAAACTGGGTTTGGTGGCACATGCCTGAAATTCCAGCACTAAGGAGACTGAGGCAAGAGGACTGTATTGGGTTTGAGGTCAGCCTGGAATACATAGTGAGATGCTGTTTCAAAAAACCAAACAAAACTGGGTGTGGTGGTGCACACCTGTAATCCCAGCTTTTGGGAGGCTGAGGCAGGAGAACCACAGTGAGTCTGAGGTCAGCCTGGGCTACACAGTGAGTTTATGGCCAGGCAGAACTACGTAGTGAGGTCCAATCACTAAACAAAACCAAAAACCTACCCCACGCATGTTTTTCTCTCTACAGACACCTGAACTCATGACCTCGCGCTTGCCAAGCAGGTGCTTATGCCGCTGAGCTAAATCCCTGGCCCTTCAATCAGATTTTACTGGTACATTTTAGATAGACATAACAATCACATTCATCATAAAGAATTTGTGCCTGTACATGATATAACTTAACTCTTTTTTTTCCCATTCCCCTACCTCTTTTTAGCCCCTCTTCCCCTCCCCACATAGAAAAGCTTTGTTTCCATTTTTCAGGAATAATCGAATCTTAACTCCACCTGGAGACTTAACAATTAACTCCAAACATTCCTGTTTTGCTTGAACTGAAACCTAATGCAATATATTAAGATCATCTTTATCAATAACTCCCACCTAAAACTTCTATAGGATAGTGCTGTCACAAGCTAATTAGCAGGGGATGTATCTCAGTCCTTTCAAGTCAGATCAAAGCTCTAGATGCATCACTAACTCATACATACACTGACCCAGCTCAAGGGTCTTCAAATGAATCACTACTGACAACTCCACACTCAGATAAGATTGTGTCTTCCTAATCCACTGAAGAGGGCTGACCCAGGTAGACAGGCTAAGAACCTCAGAGGTACCACTTGGAAACTTTCAGCACATGAGCAGGAATCTGGTGCAACTACCAATCAGTTATGAGATCTAGGGTGAGATGTTTTCTCTCCCCAGAGGGTTTGGGCCATCTTCACAGGGTTGTCACAGTGCAAAAAGAAGTGTGCTCAAGGCTTTGCTGGGTCTGGACAGCCAAACTCCTGACAAAACAAAAATTTACAACGCAAAGCCCAGTGGCCACTCACTGCCAAACCAGGCAAAGAGCCAAAAATGCCACACATCCTACCCCTCCGCTGAGATTTACTCTGGCTGGTTCAGATCTAACCTGAAACAAACTTTTTCACAGGAAAGACTAATTTGCACTGAGCTGGGTAAGATTTTGTTTTGTTTTTGGTGTTGGTAATGGAACTCAGGGCTGTACAAATACTGGGCAAGTGCTCTACCACTAAGCTATATCTATAGCTCTTAAATAAGACTTTAACTGTAGTATTTTATATGTGGGTTTTTTTTTTTTTTTTTTTTTTTTTTTTGTATTGGGGATCAAACTTACAACCTCACACTTCCCAGGCAGGCGCTTGTGCCACTGAACTAGACCCTTCAATCAGATTTTGATGGTTTTATCTCAGGTAAATGGAGAGTAGTCTGGGGGGAAGAGATAAAACCATCAAACTCTCTTGGCCTAACTATAGTATTTTAAAACTCCACATGAAAACCCAGGCAGCTTGGTAGCTTATGCCTATTATCTAGCAGTCTGGAGACTGAGACAAGAGGAACTCAAATCTGAGCCCAGCCTGGGCAACTCGGTGAGATGTTATCTCAAAAGCGGGAGAGGGTGCTGGGGATACAGCTCAGTGAAAAGGCTTTGGGTTCAATCCTTAGCCACACCTACACACCCACATACACATGAAAACTAAACCTTAACCCCCACCCACCCACCCTTATCTTTGGCAATAATTTCTTTTAAATCAATAGGATCACACTATTGTTTCACACTACCAAATTGGGGACATTTGTTTTCAGGTGTCTTAACAATATATTTAGTATGAAAATGAAAGCAACTTTACTCAACAAGTTCCCAAATGCCTGGACTCTCTCAGAAAACCAAAGATTTGTGAATACTTGCTGCCCCACCATTCACCCTCACCTCAAACCCTATCTCAGCTGGTACCAGAAAAATATAAACATATCAGGTTCCCATGCCCATAAATCCTGCCCCTGAGGTTAATTCAAGTACTGCGGCTATGTGAGATCAGAGGAACATGAGAGTCCTGTCCTTATCCCTGGGAATAAGTTTCTTTTGTTTTCCCTGAACAAACAAGGACATCTCTCACTCCAAATCACCTCACAGGTAAATGGAGAGTAGTCTGGGGGGAAGAGATAAAACCATCAAACTCGTATCATGTTTGGGGAGCCCTGAACAAGACTTTCTCTGCATACAGCCTAGTAGAATACTAGGCAAAGATCATATCTGCCTCTTTCTATACTACCCTTGTTCAGATAAAAGCCAAGGAGAACGCTGAGTTTTCCCAACTCAGAGCTCTTCTTTTGTTCTTGTATAATTTATCTGAAGCCAGATTTCAGGCACAAACTTTAAATCATCCTGGCAATACACATAGGACATAGAACTGCTATAAAGGCAGAAATCTGGGAAGGATTTAACTTTGCTATCGTATTATCAAAAATAAAAATAAATTCGAAAAGATCATCCTGTCTAGTATCTCACTTCCAGAAAGGAATACTTAAAGCATTCCACGTAGTCTCTTCAGCCTATAAGAACTGTAGAACAGGTTTCCTTCATGTTCCTTGGGGAGTCAGGCTCCAGTATTTGCTTAATCATTGCTACTGTATTAACTGTGTCTGTCTAAATTGTACTTGCTATAATTTTAAGCCTGCTTCCTATTCACCTGCCAATGGCAGAAGCTACAACACAGAAGTCACACACTTCAGAATAAAAACACTAACAGACCTGGTACCGCTATTCTTTCCTTTAGATTAATGCCCCCCAAACCCTGCCTCATATATCCAAAACTTAGATGTGCGGCTGCTTTTTCAGTCTCACAATTGTCTTTACTAACCTTTTAGCTCCAGAAGCTGAGGAGAAAAAAACTTTAGTCACAAAATAATCAGTTCACAGAGTAAAATGGGAGTTGAAATTACATTTGGAGAACATGCTTCAGCTCTAGTCCAAGGCTCTGACAGCACACTATTTACATGGCAAATTCCACCATGTTACAGATCCCATCTGAGGAGCCTGCGGGTCCACACAAGTGTCTCACCTTTTGGGCTTGGGCAGGTTCAGTGAGGACAAGAGTGAAGAGGCCCAGGCAGATGTCCTCATGCTGGGGGGGTCCTTTGCAAACCTGGAATGGAGGGAGGAAAAGAAACTAGTCGTTATAAGTAGTATACTGGAGCAGAGTTTCCAGAAAATTGGGAACTCCCAAGTAACATGACACGGAAAGAAGCAACATTTCCTTCCTTTTCCTTTTCTTGCTCTTTGAGGTCGTAGGGATTGAACTCAGCTCTCATATATGTTAGATTAGTCCTCTACCAAAATTATACACCCAAGGATCAACTCTTAAATCTTCAAGTTTTTTGAGACAGAGTTTTACTGTGTAGTCCAAGCTGGTCTCAAACTTCTAACAATCCTCTTGCCTCAGCCTCCCCATTGCTGGGATCACAGGTGTGCACCACAACATCCACCAACTCTTAAATCTTGATGATTTCCTTCTTTTAAGAGATGACTGACAGTTGGGCACAGTGCACAAGGTGATGTACATCTGTTTACTCCATCTTTCTGGCTGGACCATAAACAGGTATGATGAGAGAGTGATACTTACATAGGCATTGAGGGCATCATTGGCTTCTCTTTCAGAGACACCAGTCGTCATTGATGTCACAATGCTCATGCACCTTTCCAACCTCTGGGGAACAATGAGAACAATATGTGACATAAAACTTAGGGAGTATTTCCCAAAAATGCAAATCTGGCTAGGTTTCTAGTTCTGTCTTTTTTTGGAACTAAGAATCAAACTCAGGACCTCGCGCTTGCTAGGCAGGCACTGTGCTGTGGAGTTATATGCTCAACCCTCTAGTTCTGTCTCAAAAAAGAAAAGCTCTTTCTTACAGTAGAATGTCAACTAATAAATGTAAACAGGCCAGGTATGGTAATATACCTATATTCCTTAGAAGGAGGAGGATGCTGTGTTTGAGGCTAGCCTGGACAGTATCACCTGAACCAAGTGATCAAAGTTAGTATCCCTAGCCAGGAATGGTGGCACACTCCTATACTCCCAGCACTCAAGAGGCTGAGGCAAAAGAATTGTTGTAAATTTGAGGCTAGCCTGGCTACATAAAAAAGTTCAAAGTTCGCCTGTACTATATACTAAGACCCTGCTTCAAAAACGAAAAAAACAAAGATAGTATCACCAATAATGAGACAAACTGACACCACATGTTTCTAATAAAATGCACTAAAGATAGCTAGGTATGGTGATGCATGCCAGCTACTTGGGAGGCAGACACAGCAGATGAGGGTGCAGGGTTAGCTAGTGCAATTCAGAAGCTCCTTTCTCAAAATAAAAAAAAAAAAAAGGAATGAGCAGGAGGTGGAATTCAGTGGCTGAGCGCTTACCTAGCAAACACAAGACTCTGGGTTTGATTCCATGTGTCTCACACACATACACACACACACACACACACACACACACAAATCACTGAAAATAACAACCAAGTGTGATGGTGCATGATGATACATGTCTATAAATCCCAGCACTAGGGGCTGGGGATTTAGCTCAGCGGCATGAGCGCCTGCCTTGCAAGTGTGTGGTCGTGAGTTCGATCCCTGGTACCGATAAAAAAGAAAAAGACAAAAAAAAAGAATCTAATTATAAATCCCAGCACTGTGAGATGCTGAGCAGGAAGATCAAAAGTTTGAGACCTCGGGGCTGGAGATTTAGCTCAGCGGCATAAGTGCCTGCCTGGTACCGATAAAAAGGAAAAACACAAAAAAAGAAAAAAAAAAAGTTTGAGACCTGCACAGTGGCTTAAGTGCCGGCTTGGCAAGCCCCAGGCCGTGAGTTCAAAAAAAGTTTGGGGCTGGGGATTTAACTCAGGCGGCCTTGCAAGCACGCAGTCATGAGTTGGATCCCTGGCTTTGTACACACTGAAGATTAAAATTGGACCCTTATCTTTTGCTATGTACTAAATTTGAAATGGATCAAAGTTCAAAATATTAAAACATACATTAAATCTGCTGGAAGACAGAATAGGAAAAGCTCTTAAAGACACTGGTGTAGGCCAAAACTTATGAATAAAATCCTGATAGCATAGGAATTCACAAAGAATCAACAACTGGAATCTCATCTTATTAAAAAGCTTTGCACAAGAGACCACCAACAGAGTGAAGAGACAACTCACAATGTGGGAAAAAATGCTTCCCAGTTGTCCCTCAGATAAAGGATTACTATTGGGAACATATAAAGAACTCAAAAAAAAATCAGTCCTTTAAAGACTCAATCCAAAAATGGCCACCTCAGATGAATAAATACTTCTCAGATGAAGAAATACAAATAGCAAACAAATTTGTGAAAAAATGCTCAACATCACTGGTCATTTGAGAGATGCAAATTAAAACAACATGAGATTCCACCTCACCTCAGAAAAAATCACTACTATCAAGAAATCAACCAATAGCAAATGTTGGAGGGGCTTGAGGGACAACGAATCCTTCTCCATTGTTGGTGCAAGTGTAGACTGGTACAACCACTGTGGAAATCAGCGTGGAGATTACTCAAAAAAATTAGGGCTAGAGGTCCCACTGGACCCAGCTATTTCTCTTCAAGGTATCTTCCTAGAAGAATTAAAAGCATCTCAGTACAGCCAAACATCCATGTTTACAGCAGCACATTTTGTCATAGCTCAATCTTGGAAACAACCCAAGTTTTTTTTATCAATTGAGGAATGAATAAAAAAGATGTGATCTTTTTATACAGTGGAGTCTGACTCAACCACAAAGGACAACTTGAGATTTTTACAGTGAGTCCATGCAACTCAGACCATATACTTAGGTGAAATAAACCACACTCACATATGTAAACATCCTGTTGTCTCCCTAGTGTGAGAAGCCAAAAGAGTAAGATCTAAAATGTACAACAGATACTGTAAAATGGGAAGAAACTGTTCAAAAGGAAAGAGAACCTGGGATGGGGGAAGGAAAAAGAAACAGAAAAGCAAACAAATACATAAACACATGTACACACGTGTACGATAGTTAAGGTACTTACATGACTAATTTTCTTTTTTTTGTGTGTTTTTCATTTTTATCAGTACCGGGGATCAAACTCACGACCGCCTGCTTGCAAGGCAGGTGCTTATGCCACTGAGCTAAATTCCTAGCCCCTCATGGCTAATTTTCTTAGCTCACTGAAAAGAAAAGTTTGTGATCTTATATTCTGAGTGACTAAAGATAATATGCAATATATTATCTTTTGAATTTTTTCTCTTAAAAAATGAAACCCTGTCATTTATAGAAAAACAGGGGTGGTAGGGCAACGGCATAAGCACCTGCCTTGCAAGCAGGTGGTTGTGAGTTCGATCCCCGGTACTGATAAAAAGAAAAAAAAAAAAAAAAAAGAAAAACAGGTGGAACCAAAGAACATTACATTATGTTAAGCAAAAATAAGCCAGACACAAAAAGCCAAGCAGATAGTGGGGAAGAGGACATAAAAAGAATTAAGGTGTATTAAGCACATGTATCAATTCTCCACAGTAAATGTAAACATTGCATACTGCAAACATTACTAATAAAAATTTTTAAAAAGACAACTGCTACATGTTTTCACATGTGAAAGCTAAAACAAAAGACCTGTATCTAGAATAGTGCTGCAGAGGCTGAGGGGAGTGTAAAGGGAGGCTGGCTTTGATAAGTATGCATGTATGGAAATGCCACACTGAACTTTCATTAATATGTATGATTAAGTGTCAATGCCAAAAAAAATTTTTTTAGACAGGGTCTCACTATGTATTCTAGGCTGGTCCTGGACTCACTGTATAGACTCATTGTATAGGAAGATGACTTTCAGTTCAAGACCAGCCTAGGCTACATGGTACGTTCAAGGCAGCCTGAACTACACAGCAAGACCCTGTCTTAGAAAACCAAAGGGGCGGAAAACAATCCTATAATCCCAGCACTTGGGAGGCTGAGGCAGTAAGATGGTCATGAGTTCAAGGCCCAGCAAAGGCTACACGGTGAGTTCAAGGTCAGCCTCAACTGTATATGACCCTACCTCAAAAACAACAAAAAAATTAGGATGATTAAAAGCATTTAAAAAAATTTTTTTTTATCCTTTTTGAACAGGGTCTCGCTATGCAGTTCAGGCTGGCCTTGAGCTCACTTTGTAGACCAGGCTGGTCTCAAACTCGCAAGGATCCTCCTACCTCAGCCTCCCGAGTGCTGGAATTACAGGCATGAGCCACCACGCCTCGCTGATTAAAAGCATTTTGATTGGGAAATAGGAAGAAAATGTTCAAATGAGAAAGGGACCAAAGAAGGGGAGAAAGAAAAGAAGGGACAAGAAAAAAAAAAAGAAAGAACAGGGCCGGGTTTTAGGTCAGCAGTATAAGTGCCTGTGTGGTGAATGCGAGATCGTGAGTTCAATCCCAGTACAAAAAAAAAAAGAAAGAAAACAACTGGAAACAAAGCTTTTATAAATCAGGAAGGAAAGAGAGGCTGAAAGAAGGGGAGGGGAATGGGAAAAAAAGCAAGATATATCATGTATAGGTACAAATTCCCTATGATGAATACTACCATTGTGTGTATCTACAATGTACCAATAAAATTTTAAAAACTCAAAAAAAAAAGCAATTTGCATGCTAAGCTTGATTATATTAAGAAGTTTTGTTCTGGCACAGTATGGTAAAATTAAGGAGTAAAATGAAAAAGTAGCAGTCATGAAGGAAAAGGCAAGCAGAAAGATGAGAACCTGGCTGGGTATGATGGCAGATACCTGTAATCCCAGCGCTTGGGAGGCTGAGGCAGGCGGACTGCCACAAGTTCAAGGCCAGCCTGGACTACAGAGCAAGACCCAAAAAAATAAAAAATAAAAAACCAAACAAACAAACAAGTAACCAAGCAATGAGGATGAGGAAAGAAAAGGTATGACAGCAAAAGGCCAAAGTGAAACATGCCAGTCTCTAGTTAAAGGTAGGGGCAGCTGCACTGACACTTACTTGAGGGCCACTGTGGTTTCCAAGGCCGACCTAACATAACATGTGTGCAGGTTTTTAAACAGCCAGATGTGTTGGTGCACGTCTGCCATCCCAGCGCTCAAGAGGCTGAGGCTTGATCACTACAAGTTAGAGGTCAGGCTGGGCTACGTTGCTAGCTTAAGGCCAGCCGGAACTACTGAGGGACACCCTGCCTCAAAAACAAAGCAAAGTAAAAGAAAACACCAAGAGATATTATCTCAAAAATTCTAACAAGACAGTCACTGGTCCCTGTTCTGAAGAAGCAGTTGATACTAAATATTGCTAAGCTTATGGAAAGCCAGAGAGCCCTTCCACTATTAACACCTAAACTACTAAACTACTTCTCAAGAGTCCTTTAAAACTTTATCATGACAACTAACTCAAAAAGTGTTTAAAGTAGCAGGGTATGGTGTGCACAGCTGTAATCTCAGTACTCAGGAGACTGAGGCAGGAGGATCACCGCGAGTTCCAGACCAGCCTAGGCTACAAAATGAGCTCAAGGCCAGCCTGAACTCCATAGGAAGACAAAAAGACCAAAAAAAAAAAAAGTGTTTAAGGTAAACAAATTCACAGGGACAGAGATGCTGGCAAAACCTGGACAAAAGCAGGCTGCTTCACTTCCGCCTGACCTCAGGTCAACACAAAACATGGCCCTGAGAAGAGGTTCTACAGCTGTGTCGTGAGGAACTGACAATAAAGGCAAGGGGAAAGAAACCCAAGCCTAGAAAACAATCATGTTTCTCCTGACTGTGATCCTGAGATTGTGCATGTCCACCTAGTGTAAGAGCATAAAGCAGCAAAGGGTAGAATTTGTTCTAAGGCAAAAGCTCTGACAGAGATAAAACTTCCAACCCAAAGGCCAACACCACCAGAGCTGAATATTACAACTGTACTGCCAGCATCAGGTGTATTTCCCAAATTAGGTCAGATCAGCAGGCTCGACCTTAATAAGTAGCACCTGCGTACTTGTGAAAAGGCGCTGAGATCACATGAAAGCTGAGCTGTGACTCTCACAACCTACTAACAAGCTCTGTGCTCCATCTCACCTAGTCCAGCTTCTATATTTAAAAAAAAAAGAGAGAGAGAGAGAGAGACAGGGTCTTGAGATACAGCCCAGGCTGGCCTTGAACTTGCCCCTCTTTTTCTGCCTCAGCCTCCTGAATGCTGGGGTTATAGGCACAGGTCATGCCAAGGTTTATTCTAAGTATCATCCCTTTCTACCCAAGAAAGTTATCAGGGAGTAGCAGGTGAGTTACAGCCACTGGATCTGGCCTATTCTTGTAGGGAATGTACCCAGTATAGGTTAACAAACAGATTCAGAGGGCAGGGAGATGGTAAACAAGCAGTAGCAACAGCATCCTAAAATTGTAGTATTGCTTCCTATCAAAGAAAAAGATCCCTTGGGCTGAGGATTTAGCTCAGTGGCTTAAGTGCCTGCCTGGCAAGCATCAGGTCATGAGTTTGATCCCTGGCACACACACACACACACAAAGATTCCTGCTGAATCAACAGAGAGGAAGCAAGAAAAGTCACCAAGAGCTAGCTAACACAAACTGACAGGAAGCACAGTATATAAGGAACCAACCCCTTGCTAGGTAGCCTTAGGCCAGTAACCTTGGGCCAGTTACTCAGTTTCTCTAAACTCTGGTTTTCTTTTCTTTTGTTTTTCTGGTACCAGGGATTAAACTCAAGACCTTGTGCTGTGCTACTGAGCTAGACTCCCACCCCAAACCTGGTTTTTTTATCAGAAAAAATATTGTCGGGCATGATTGCACATGCCTATGATCTCAGCACTTGGGAAGCTGAAGCAGGAGGATCACTGCAAGTTGAAGGCCAGCCCGGGTGACACTGAGAGTTTAAGGTCAGCTGAAACTACACAGTCTAAACCCTGCCTCAAAAACAGAAAAAAAAAACCTTATGAAAAATAGAGGTAATACATATTTCAAGGCTGCTCGCTGATTAAATAAAATAACATAGGAAAGCATCTGGCATACAGCCTTAGTTGAATGAGAACCTACTCAAGGCCCCACACGTTTCTCAGTGGTAGAGCTCTCACCTATTCTATGTGAGGCCCTGGATTCAATTTCCCACTTATGGGGAGGTGAAGATCTAAAGTGCGGCTCAACAACTGCACAAACCGAAAGCTACAAACAACAGATTCTCCAACCCCTATTATTTCTACAACATAAACAAGTGCCCAAACAAGCTGAAAAGTTCTCTTTCCTACTTAACCTTGGAAAACCTTCGCTTTATAGGAGAGGAAACCAAAGGGAAGGGGAGGGGAGAAAAAAGGTGGTCTAACAGATGGATCCTGTATCAAGATCCTGGAAAACTGGCTACACAGCCTTGTGTGAGGCTACAACTTATCACGGAGCCTTGTTTAAAAAGTTTCTCTAGGCCTCTTCCTGATAGTCTAAGCTCTGCTCCCCAGTCTGAGTCAATTCCATGGGTGCATGCCCAGTCAAGCACCAGTGACCTCTCATAATAGGGAAGCCAACTAAAGATGTAGAAAGTGGGAGGGTCGTAAATTTGGATGAGTGCATAAAGGCAAAGAGCAATGAGACATCTCTTTTTAGGCAGAAGTATAAACAATACCACTCTTCCTGAACTATAGAAATTACTTGTCCAAAAGGGGTGGGAAAATTAATTATAAATCATTCAGGATGAAAAGAGGATCACGTCCCCTCAAAGAGGGCCAGCCTGATTCCTATCATAAAGTTACAGTACCCTTCTTCCCATCTCCCAGGGCTCTTAGTAAAGATGAAATCATACATGCAGCTGCCAACAACTGCTGGCAGAATAGTTCTGTTCACAACAAGCTCTCTGTAACAGCACTTGAGAGAGCTGAGTAAATATTTATCATCTCTAGGAGTTCCTGAACTAATTTTTCTAGTACTTAGAGTACCTGACCATGACTACCACAACAACAGTAGTTGAAGTTGGAGACTCAGGTTAGAGAAATCCCTAACTTTTCCAATTCCTTTCCTCCTCAGGCAGTCTGATTTAAAAAAAAAAAAAAAAAAAAAAATGTATATTATAAACTGTTCCCTTATGGGAAGTTAGTGCCCTTGAAGGATGAAATTTAATGTTTTCAGAAAAGGAAGATCCTGGCTCACACCTGTAACTCCAGCACTTGGGAGGCTGAAGTAGGAGGATGGCTGTGAGATCGAGACCCGACTGGACTACAAAGTGAGCTCAAGGCCAGCCTGAATTGCATAGCGAGACCACGTCTCAAAAAAGACAAAAAAAAAAAAAAAAAAAAAAAAAAAAAAGGAAGATATGGTCCAACTTACAAAATTCCCAAGGACACACATGAGTAAGGAGTTATTGAACAACCTGGATTCCGAGCAGAGGTAGCTCTTCTTACCCACATATATGGATGGCTGACTTAAGGGCCTTAACCACTGTGGGCGGCAGCACTGTCTGGTGAACGCAGAACTAAAATCTCGAGACACTGAGGCAATACATTGTACAACAATGTGAAATGATGATTTAAGGGAAAAAAATTAGAACACACTCAACAGCCCAGTCCCTGGGTTTTCTTTACAGATAGGCTATGAATTATTCCTTAAGGTGAAATTCCTTAAGACGGGGACATATTTCTAACCAAATGCAACTCTGATTATCCACAGCATCAGGAAGAAGTTTTCAGGCTAGGCTGAGTACTTGCCCAGTATTTAACAAAAACAAAAACATTCTGCCTGCTTTGGGCCACAGCTCTCGCTTTCAAAGAACTGATCCCTTCCTAGCAAAAGGAATAAACAGGAGTTGTTGATAGCACATGAAACTAAGAACTGTATGTTCTACACTCCTCCAGTGTTGGTACTATTTTTCTCATTCCCTACCTAAACTGGGATGGGGATGGGCAAGAAGACTTCTGGCTTCACGAGGAGGAATAAAGTCAAAGAGAAGAAAGGATACACCATTCCCTAGGGTAGAAGGGTTACAGCCCCTGATTGGGATGTATTTGACCAATGCCTCACATCCCAGGCCTCTAAGGGGCCTTCTTAACCATAGTCAACTGCATAACCCCAGCCTCTTTATTGTCCTTATCTATTTTTTTTCTAACTGTCCTTTTTTGGGGGGGCCTCAAGTCTTTAGATGATAAACTCTGGAGGGCAAATACTTGGGTCTCCCTTATCCTAATTTTTCTATCAGCCTCAACACACAGTGAGCACACAAGGTCAGAAAGCTACCTCTGACTAACAGGTAGACCTGTATGGAAAATTACCAAGTCACAACAAGCAGAGGTCTGTTGGTCAACACTAGGTTTGGTAACTTTTGTGTGCAGAGATCTGTGGGAAGACCCAGAGGAAGAAGCCAGTAAGTCTTGCCCTTAGACACCCTGGTCTAAAGGGATTAAAAAAAGAACCACCCCCCATACTCATACACAGGGGAGAAAACTGTGACAAGGCTTACTGGAAAATTCAAATGTAAAGGACAAAGGGCAAAGAAAAGAGTGGGGGGTAGGGTTTCAGACACACTGGAAAACATCAACACCATAAAGGAAATCATGGAAAAAAAAAAAAAAGAAAGAGACCTTCTCTGTCTCTGTCTTGGATACAGTTGAAAGTTCACTCTCAGTCTAAAAAAACAAGAAAATAAATGCTTCTCCCTTATGTTCCCTTCCCATATCGTTCTGTTGACTGCTCAAAACAGGATGCTGTACTACCCTGTGGTAGAAATTAAATCAGAGGCACAATGATCCCTGCAGGTACCAGGATAAGTAATAAACAAATTTCCATCCAACTCTTGGAATCTTTTCCCTTTCATCCAAACTGGTGGAGGAATCAAAGGCAGTGACCTTATAGACATTCTATAACCCTAGAACACCAGTGCTAGAATACAAGACTCAATATTTTCACAATGAAAGTGACATGTCTAAAAAAATAAAATGGATAATATAAATTGCAAGGTAAAAAATAAAAATAAATAAATAAATAAATTGCAAGGTAAACCTAATTGTGTGTGTGTGTGTGTGTGTGTGTGTGAGAGAGAGAGAGAGAGAGAGAGAGAGAGAGAGAGAGAGAGACTGTGGGATTAAATCTAGGAGCACTCTACCTGACTCAACCTCCCTGAATGCAACACTGCACCTAATTCACTTACTTTTCTTCTTGTTGTTATCTTTTTGAGAGAAGATCTCACTGTGTAGTTCAGGTGATCCTGAACTCACTATGTAGCCCAGGCTGGCCTTGAACTCACAAGTAATTCTCCTGTCTTAGTCGTCGGAGTGCTGGGATTAAAGGGATGTACCACCATGCCTGGCTCAGTGCTTTTAAATAGATCATTTTTGTTTTGGGACTATATTAATTTTAGAATTCTTAATCATACCTACCTTAGTTGACAGAAACAGAAAACTATTCATTTTGCTCTGCAGAATTATACAGCAAAGCATGATGGTAAGCTAAAATGATGATAGCCTCATAGTTATTTGGCCATATCTTTATCCACAAAGTTCATTTTTGCATATATATTCCATCACCTTGTAGCTGACCTATTTTTCAAGTAACTATGAGTTTCACCTATCTGCCTACCTACTCTCTAATATTTAATAAAGGATATGACAAAGTTAGGGGCAGGATAAAGACCAGTGAAGAGCCAGGGCCTTTAATATACTCATCCTGTCCCTGGTTAACAACTAAATTGAATGTATTGGGTTTTTCAAACAGTTCAGTAATCATGCCTCAGTTCTCCTAAGGATACTCGTAAGAAGTATCCTTGGGTGCAGTAACGGGAAGGGATACATGGTCAACTCTGGGCTGGTGATGGAGACAAGAATGAGAGGGAAAAAAGGGGCACCTATGAAGTCTTCTAAAATCTCCACTTAGGTTCATGGCATTGCCTTACTCCAACCTCTTCTCAGCACCTCTGTGTTTTCTCTTTTGTATGTGGGCATATCTGGGGCTGAAGAGGGCAGTTCCCTTTGTCCCAGTTTTACCCCAGTTTAAGGCTGAACTGAACACTACTCACTTTTAAGTCTTTACTCATTCTAAGTGCCTAATTAACATCACTGGCAATCGGCTGTTTTCTACACGAAGTCAAGGAAATCGGCTAATAAGAGTTCAAGGTCTGCTGCAGGCTACCAGTCTCAATATCTACACAAATACATTGTTTCTCAACTTAATACATGACTTAAGTTTGTAACAAGGTGGATAGCAAAAACAGCTGCGATATGCATGATTAAAGGAATAAAAATAAAGTCGGTAAATCTCGACGCGGTATCCCTTGCGTCACTACACCCCCCCCCCATTTTTATACTAGTGGCTGCTGTTACTATGACAACCTGTCCAGGAAGTTGGCCCGCACTTCTTCCTCCAGGAGCAGGAAGCTCCTGCTACCTTTCAAAAGACGTAGAGACCCCCCCACTATTCCTCCTCGGCCCAATTCATAACTCCCCTTCCCACCCCCCACACCTACCTCCTCTAACTCATCCTTGGCATCCAAACTGGTGGAAAGTAGCAGCCTCCCCCCTCCTGGGGCTCCTGCTCCCGCTCCTCCTCCTGCACCTCCCGCTGCTCCCGCAGCAGCTGCTGTTGCTGCTGCTGTCCCTTTTCCTTTCGGTAACTCCATGGCTGCAGCCAGGAGACTGGAAAGGGTCGGGGAGTGGATGAGTGGAAAGTTCTCGAAGTGGGGAACTCAGGGACTAGGTTGCCAGGGACGAGAAGCAAGAGGAACCAGCGAGCAGGCAGGGCGCGGCCTGGACCGGCCTCAGGCGCTGCCCGTGGTGCAGTTGCTCTAGCAAAAGCCGTTAGCTAGCTCTGAAGAGCGCTGGGGAGCGATTTGCACCCCGAGAGCAGGGAAGAGTGGCGCCCGCCCCTCAAGTTTAAGAGGAGCTCTTTCTGCCTTCAGACCCTCAAGGAGGGAAAACGCTAAGTTTCTGCCCCTAGTAGTGGGGGGAAAGGAGGAAGGCAGAAAACCTTCCTGGCCTGGTGGCCCCAAGGACTGGGGAACGAGGCGCCTATGGATCCGGACCTTAGGGGGTGGGGGTAAAGCAGTAGCGCTATAGGAGGACACGGACGACCAGCTTCTCCCCACACCACACAGAGGCAGCCATAGTGGAAGGGCGGGGGGTGAGAACGCTGAGGAGACGGAGCAGGGAGGGCAGGACCGTCGCGGCCCGCGCCGGAAATGAGCCGAAGAGACGCTAGCCTCCGCCAATAGCGGCTTCCGCGGTGGCGCGGGATCTCCAAGAGGCAGGCAGACGACTGCGGGCCAACCTTTCCCCAGGTGCCAATAGTATTGCGGAGAAGTGAGTTTGGTCTGATGGGCAGCCAGTGCACCCAATAGTATTTCTCCTCCTCTCAGGGGCGGGGTACTCTACACCAGAGGTCGGGTGCGAGTGCGGGGATGATCAGGAAAAAGCGAGTCTGCGCTTGTGTCTGCTAAGGCGCATGCTTGGTATCTCCATAGACCGCATTTTCCTGCAGTTCGCGCCTGAACTGGTGGCAGTGGGAATATGCCACTCTCCCTGGGTGGGCTTATGAGACACCCCAGCCATGGCAGTGCAGGAGACAGAGGGGAGCCACCCTTCCACAGCAGAAGCCATCACGTGGTGTGGAGCCAGCCCCCTGAATTTAGCATCACACAGGAGCTTCTGAAAGTACAGTTTTCATACTGCAAAAAATACTGTGCATTGGCTCACTTGATTAAACTAGATAATTACGGTTGTTCCAGCGCTAGCCTAAACAACTTGCTGTTGACAGAACCATCTTGATCTTCCTTTTGAGTCTCAGACGGATCCATTTCGCTGACATCATCGCTCTTATTATTCGGCGAGGAGGGTTCTAATCTGTGCTAAATTTATTGTAGTCTGATTGTGTGTGAATCAGTCTAAACATCTTGGTTCCCCGTCTGTGTATTTCAGTAGAATTTTCCCATTTTTTAGTGGCACTTTACACATATCCAAAGACATCCACAGGACCTCGTTCACTCTAGGCAAGCACTCTGTCACTGACCTACATCTGTCCCGAACACGACTTTCACTCGTTTTTTTGTTCTTGGGCTCCGAATTGAACCCAGGGCCTCATGCTTGCTAGGCAAGTATTCTGCCACTGTGCCAGAGCCACAGTCCTTCATTGTTTTTTATTTTATTTTATTTTATTTTATTTTTTGTTTTATGTACATGGGTCACGGTTTATTTTGTTTTGTTTTTTGTACCGGGAATCGAACTCACAAGTTCGCACTTGCCAAGCAGGTTCTTTGCCACTGAGCTATATCCTGGTAAATGCTTGATATTTGATCCAAATAAAATCATGTTTTATTTATTTATTTATTTATTTGGTACCAGGGATTGAGCTCACAACCCCATGCTTGCCAAGCAGGCGCTTATGCCGCTGAGCTAAATCCCCGGCTGTGTTTTATTTTCTGTAAAATGAATCAGAGCAGGGGCTGGGGATTTAGCTCAGGGGCTGGGGATTTAGCGGCATAAGCGCCTGCCTTGCAAGCAGGCAGTCGTGAGTTCGATCCCCGGTACCGATAGAAACGAAAAAGACAAAAAAAAAAAAAAAAAAAAAAAAAAAAAAAGTGAATCAGGGCAACAATAAAATGTTATCATACTCTACAGGACGACTTATTTTGTAATTTTGTATTTTACTTTAACGAATACACTTTTTTTTTTTTTTGAGACTGTCTCAGTATGTAGTTCAGGCTTATTTTGAGCTATATGGTCTAGGCTGGCTTTAAACTCAAGGCAATCCCGCCTCAGCCTGCCAAGTGCTGGGATTACAGGTGTGTGCTACCATCACCAACAACTAGTACATTCCTTTATTGCCCTGTTTAATTTTTAAAACTAATAGGAAGCTGAGGCAGGAGGGTCACAGTGAGTTTGAGGCCAGCCTGAACTACATAGGGAGACCCTGACTCAAACAGCAAAAACTGTATTTAACTTTATCAGAATGCTGTGAATGTTCTTTTTCTTTCTTCCAGTACCGGGTATTGAACTCACAACCACTTGTTGGCAAGGTAGGTGCTTATGCTGCTGAGCTAAATCCCCTGCCCCTATGAATGCTCTTTTAAATTGGCTTACTTTATTATGTATATTAAGTGTAAGCTATCAGACAAATTGTTCCTCCATCTCCCAACCAAAGTATAGGCCCTACTCTTCAGTGTCATCCATTTTCAGGATTTATTGGTAGGTGAAGCATTGTCTATTCCATAAAGGATTGGGATGGCCATGGCCACTGTCTTGCTGAACAAGTCATATTGACCTGTATGTTGGCTGGCCAATTTTTGTTTGTTTGTTTGTTTTAAGCACTAGGGGCCTTTGCAGTGAAGTACATCACTACCCCTTATTTTTTAACTTTTATTTTGAGAAAGGTGTTGCCAAATTACTAACCCTGGGCTGGGCCAAATTTGCTATCCTCCTGTCCCAACTTCCCAGAGTACTGGGATTATAGGTGTGTGCCACCATGTCCTGTAGCTGTTCTCAAAATACCTTTCAGAATTTAGTCTGCATTAGCTGGGTGTGGTGGTGTACTCTTATAATTCCAGCACTCAGGAGGCTGAGGTAGGAGAATCCTTGCAAATTGGAGACCAGCCTGGGTTACAAAGTGAGCCCAAGGCCAGCCTGAGCTGCACAGTGAGAGATCCTGTCTCAAAAAGACAAAAAAAGGGGGGGGGGGGCTGAGAGTTTAGCTCAACGGTACAAGTGCTGCTTGGTAAGTGCAAGGTCCTGACTTCGATCCTCGGTACCAAAAAAATTAATTAAAAATTTAGTCTGCAGGTTTTTTTTTTTTTTTTTTGTATTTTTACTGGTACCAGGGATCAAACTCACAACCACACACTTGCAAAGCAGGCACTTATGCTGCTGAGCTAAATCCCCAGCCCCTAATCTGCAGTTTTACTGTGTACAATTTGCATTCTTTCTAGGTACAAAGCATGGCGTTAGCCACACTGATCAATACAAATTTAAATCATTATAGGAAATTACCCCATGTAAGTATTATTAGATATATTAGATTAAAAAAAGTAAAATGTAGCCCAGTGTGGTGGCACATGCCTGTAGTCCCAGGAGGGAGATTGAGGCTAGAGGATCCCTGTGTATTCAAGGCCAGCCTGGGCTACATAGTAAGTTCAAGGCCAGCCTGAACTTTATGGCAAGATCCTATCTCAAACAAGAACCACAAAACAGTTGTGTATAGGTTTTTAAAAAACTGAGAAGATTTTATATATATATATGACATAAACTGTCAAAGGATAAACTGTCTTGGGAACATATACAAAACTATGTGATATTGATTATCTGAAATGGGGACCTGGTTGGATAGGAAATAGAGTGTGAAAGATTATTTAAATTTTACGAATGTTACTGTATATGCATACTTTGATTTGTTTCAGGATTTAAAAAAAAATTTTGTTTTTGAGACAAGGTCTCGCTATGTAGTACAGGCTGGCCTGGAACTCATGGCAGTTTCCCTGCCTCAGCCTCCTAAGTGCTGGGATCATAGGTATGTATCATCACACCTGACAGTTTTTTTTTTTTCTTTAAATGATACATTGGCTGGGCATATAGCTCAGCAGCATAGTGCCTGCCTAGCAAGGGTGAGGTCTTAAATTTGATTCCCAGTACATACACACACAGATGCAGATTGAAATAAAACAGAACCTTGAATATGTTAGACAAACCCTCTGTTACTGAGCTATATCTCTGACTCTTTTATTTTGTTAGAAACAATATTTGTTAAACCTAAATGCTGGGATTATGTATTGTGCACCAACATGGATGCTTGATGATTTTTAAAATAAGCACCACATAGAGTTCAGTTTGCAGCATCATCAGAAACAAATAGCCAGGCATGGTGGCGCCTGCCAAAAGAAACTTATTTTAAAAATGTATTTACGGGGCTGGGGATTTAATGGGGCTGGCATAAGTGCCTGCCTGGCAAGTGCAAGGTCATGAGTTCGATCCCTGGTACCAAAAAAAAAAAAAAAAAAAAAGTTATTTATAAGCTAGGTGTGATGGCACACATCTGTAATCCCAGCACTTGGGAGGCTGAGGCAGGAGGACCATTGCAAGTTAAAGACCATCCTGGGCTACAAAGTGAGTTCAAGGGCAGTTTGAACTGCATAGTGAGACCCTGTCCAAAAAAAAAAACACCCATATATGTGTGTGTGTGTGTGTGTGTGTGTGTGTGTGTGTGTGTATACTTCCTACTTCTCTAAAATTTATACTTTCATCAAGCTTTAATTTTTTAGATAGTCTCACTGTGCTTCCTGAGTGCTAGGATTACAGGCATAGCATAAACTATAACTCTTAATATACTTTTTTTTTCAGTACTGGGGCCTGAACCTAGTGCTTTTGCACTGAGCTATATCTCCAGACTGACCAACCTAAATTAATTTCTTTCTTTCTTTCTTTTTCTTTCTTTCTTTCTTTCTTTCTTTCTTTCTTTCTTTCTCTTCCTTTCTTTCTTTTTCTTTGATACCAGGGATCAAACTCACGACTTCATGCTTGCCAGGCAGGTCCTTGTGCCACTGAGCTATATCCCCAGCCCCCTATTTTTTATTTTGAGACAGGGTCTCACTAAGTTGCTAAAATGCCCAGGCGGGGCTCAAACTTTTGATCCTTCTGCTGCAGCCTCCCAGAGTGCTAGAACTGGGTAGAGGATTTAGCTCAGTGGCATAAGTGCTTGCCTGGAAAGTGTGAGGTTGTGAGTTTGATCCCCAGTACCACCCCCCAAAAAAACTATTTTAGGGTGCTGGAATTACAGGTACAGGTTACTACACCTGGTTTTCAGGTATGTATTTATAAAAGACAGCTTGCATTTATCAAGGGCTTGCTACATTCCAGGAAACATTCCAAGTACTTTACGTGTTTAATTCATACACTTTGAGTTAAGTATTATTACTTACCCCCTTTACGTGTGATGAAACTGAGGGCCAGAGAAGTTCAATAATTTGTCTAAGTCTGGTTTAGGAAATGTCAGAGCCAAGATGTGAGCCCAGTGGGTCTGGCTCCAAAACATGCTCTGTCCCTACACGATTCTGCCTTTTTTAACACAAGTTAAAAGTAGGGGCAAATAAAGAATGTAAACAATAAAACAACAAAAAACAAAATGAGCAGGGCTGGGGATTTAGCTCAGCGGCATAAGCAGGCAGTCATGAGTTCGATCCCTGGTACCGATAAAAAGGAAAAAAACAAACAAACAAAAAAAACAAAGACAAAAACAAAATGAGCGAGGCTTGGTGGTACATGCCTGTAATACCAGCGCTGTGGGAAGCTGAGGCAAGAAGACTGCAAGTTCAAACTCAGCTTGAGCAGTTTAGCAACTTAGAGACCTTGTTTGAAATAAATTTGTTTTGCTTTGTTTTATTTTGTTTTGTTTTGTTGGACCAGGGATATAGCTCAGTGGCACAGCACACCACCTGCCTGGCAAGTGTGAGGTCCTGAGTTCGATTTTGGGTACCAAAAAAAAAAAAAAAAAAAAAAAGGACCTAATGTTTGGTGTTTGTTTTGAGACACAGTCTCACTGTGCAGTTCAGGCTGGCCTCAAACTCGCAGCAGTTCTCCTGCCTCTGCTTCCCCAGGGCTGGTGTTACAGGTGTGCAGCACCACTGCCAGCTGTGAAATAAAACAAATTTAAAAGGGCTCAGTGTGAAGGCCCTAGGATCAATCCCCAGTACTTCGAGGATGGAGGAGATAAGGAACAATCAGAACAAAAAGCTGGGTGCACAAGGCATGTCAGGCAGAAGGTGAGCTCGGGATGGGATCCTAAGCCATTTGCACAATGTGGCAAAACCTTGCCCCAACCCCTTAAAAAGCAAACGTTCTGGGGTGTACCTCACTGGTAGCATTCGTGGCTAGTTGAGTTCAAGTTCTTGCTGGTTTGATCCCCAGCAACCTCCTCGTGAGAAAAAAGTTATGGATAAATGAAATTAAAGCATGTTTGCTGTAATAAACTCCAACATGGTGGTAACACCTTTCTCTGGTTCTGTAACCTTGCACATGTGAAACTTTAATAGATTATGAGTTAAAGTAAATAGGCATTTGGGAAGTGTTGATTCATGTTTTTATTACTAGAGAAGCTTCTGGCAGCTCTCCGCTGTCCTTCGAATTGCTTTACTTGTCAGGGTCAGCACTACCCCTACATGAGGGAAGTCCCCCAAAATGCACCTCCCTGGGGTAAAGATTGCCTCCAGAGAAGTGCAACCGTGGGGTAGCTCTGAAGTGCTGTCCTTTCGCAGGGAAGACTTGCATCTGTGACAAGCAAACGTCAACGCGAGCAGGTTTCCTCTGAGGCCTTCCCTTTGTCTGACAAAGGTATTTTCACTGGAAGAAGAGACTGGCTTCTGACCCCAGCCCAGACAGAGATTACACAGTTGACCTTCTGACCGTCTGTGTCACCTGGGAGGCTTTTCTGGAGCCTTAAAGACAACCTTTGTTCAGTGTACTGGGCCAACCCTCATCCTTTCTTGGCCTTTTGCCACCTTCCATGAGGAGCCTTAAATTTCTTTGTATAGTCCACTGATTTCAACCATTTAAGTCTCCTACCTTGTCCCCTGCCCTCTTGGGTTACTGAGAGGGAGTTAGACCCAGGGCCTTTACACCGAGTCACATCCCTACCTCTTTCTTTTCCTTAATTTGTATTTTGAGACAGTTTTCCTGAACTACTGATTTAGGCTCCAACTTGTGATTCTCCTGCCTCAGCCTCTTATAGCGCTAGGAGGATCGCAGACCTGTCACAACCTGGGCTCGCGCGCCCTTGTCTCTGTCTCCCAGGCACCCCCTTCCCCTTCCACCTTTTCTCCCTTTCTCCCTCCCTTGTTGAGCACTGAACCCAGGGCCTAGCACACACTCAGTGCGCTCTGCCTGAGCCACACTGCCTGCCCTGTGTTTTAATGTTAATTAATTTATTTGCTTCTTTTCCTGTTAATCTGTGTATTGCCAATTTACTTCCTAAACAAATCAAAAACTGAAGGGGAAAAGAAAACACTAGTGCCAAAGCTGATTTTTCACATTTTCCCTTTGCCTTTCCAGATTCACTACTCTTGACATTTTTTTTCTTTTGATACAAGGTCTTGCCGTACAGTGCAGACTTGAACTTATAGTGAGTGTTGAACTCACTGTGTAGCCCAGGCTGGCTTTGCATTTGTGATCCTTCCGCCTCAGCTTCTCAGGAACCGGACCACAGGCCTCTACTAACATGTCCAGCTTTTTTCTTTTTCTCCTTCTTTTTCTTGTAGTATTGAGGATTAAATTCAGGGTCTTCTCCCCTGAGTTACCTTCTCCTCCCCCAACACTTTTGTTTGTTTGTTTTTTATTGTTTGAGACAGGGTCTTGCTGTGTGGCCCAGACAGGCCTTGAACTCACAGTGATCCTCCTACCTCAGTCTTTTGAGTAATGGGACTATTTCAGGTACAAAAACAAAAATAAAAGCAGCTACATTGTAAAGGGACTGTAGGTGTGTGCCCTGGCCTTTTTTATTTTTCACTTGAGGCAGAGCTTCACTAAATTTCCCAGGGCTTCCTGCTTCAGCCTCCCAACAGCCTTCCTCCCTTCAGCCTCATGAGATTTCTCATTTAGAAGATGACACTTGTTTACTATAGCATGTAATTTAAAAATCAACAGAGTATGTATAAATTAAAATTAGCCAAATCACCACTCTGTTGGGTGTGGTACTGGGCCTTTTATTTTTTAATTGTTTTTAATTTTTGAGACCAGGTCTCCTAAGTTGCCTAAGCTAGGTTCAAATTTGCAGTCCTCCCAATTCAGCCTCCTGAAGTACTGGGATTACACAGATCAATCACCACCAGTAACATTCTTAAAATACCAGTTACATTGCTTAAAATACCAGTAACATTCTAATGGACAGAAAAAAAAAAAACTTTGAAAATGTGTGTGGAACCAAAATGACTTTGAAGAGTCAGAGCAATTCTGAGCACAGAGAACAAAGCTGGAGGAATCATACTACACACTAGCTTACTTCAAAATATTATACAAACTATGGTTTCTAAACACCAACAGACAATTTGACAAAGTGCTATCTATGTGTAATGGAATACTACTTGGCTATAAAGAATGATAAATTTGAGACACTAGGAAAATGATGCACCTGGGAAATATAATGTTGAGTGAAATAAATGAGACACAAGCTTAAATACCATATGGTGTCTCTCATTCAAGTGAGGCAAATTGCAGACAAAATGATGAAGGGTGGAGAGGAAGGACAATGGGATGGATCTCTTTCAACAGGGAAGTGATCTAAGGGAACAAGGTCAAGGGCTGAGAAGGAGGGGAAGGAGAAATAAGAATAAAGATATGCCGTGTGCGGGACTCTAACAGCCCTTATTAATGTGAAGATTATAGGCCATAACATGAGCCAAGACAATATCAACAAGGGTGAAAATTGGGATGGGGAACTGGAGGGCAGACCAGGGGAAAGCGATTTAAAAAAGAAACGTGTAGTGTGTACGTGTAACCATTCCTTGAAACAACTATAAACCACATGAACTATAAACACGCAAATAAAATTTTTTAAAAAACCCATGGTGGCCAGGTGTGGTAGCACATGACTATAATCCTGACACTCAGAAGATTGAGGTGGGAGGATCGCCTCGAGTCTAAGGCCAGCCTGGGCTACAAAGTGAGCTCGAGGCCAGCCTGAACTGCTTAATAAGACCCTGACTCAACAAACAAACGAACAACAAAAATAAGAAACCCAAAAAGCCAAAAAAACTACTGAGGAAAAAATGTCTATACTTGTTTTTATATTTTTGAGACAGGGTCTTGTTACACAGTTCAGGCTGGGCTCAAACTCACAGTGATCCTCCTGCCTCAGCCTTCCACATGCTAGAATTACAGACATGTGCCGCTATGCCCTGCTGGACTCCACACTCAAATGAAATAAATTGCACACATATGTTTAAATAAGTAAGTGCTGTGAAGAAAACTGGACGCCTCGTGCAGGAAAATGATATTAGATCCCTGTCTCTCACCACTTACAAATATAAAATCAAAGTACATTACATACTTAAATATTAGAGCTAAAATTATCAAATTACTAGAGAAAATTCTTTGAGACATTAATCTGCCCAAGACTTTCATTGAATATGATGCCAAAAGCACAGGCAGCAAAAGCAAAAATTGATAAAATAGGGTTAGGATTATACCAGCTCAAAAACTTCTGCTCTGTGAAGGAGACACACAGAGACTAAAGAGACAATCTAAAAAATGGGGGAAATATTTCCCAACTCTGTCTGTCAAGGGATTATTAGGGGAATATCTCTAGTACCACAAAAGTAGAAAGAAAAAGAAATGAAAAAAAATCTCACTCTTGTTGATCATCAGAGAAATGCAGACCAACCAAAACCACAGTATGACTTCAGCTCACCTCAGTCAGCATGGCTTTTATCACAAAGACCCCCAAAATGCTGCCAAGAATGAGGAGAGAGGGGAACTCATATTCTGTTGTGAGAATGTAAATTAGTACAGTTATTCCTGAAAATAGCATAGAGGTTTCTCAGAGAATACTTGAAATAAACAGCATGGTGGTATACTCCTAATTTTAGCACTGGGGAGGCTGAAGCAGGAGAATCTCCATGAATTCAAGCCTGGGCTACATGGTAAGTTTGATGTCCTCACAAACTATATAGCAAGACCCAGTCTCAGAAAATAAATTAACTAGAAACAAAGCTGTCATATGATCCAGAAACCCCCAATACTGGGTATATACATATAGCAAATGAAATTAGTATATTGAAAAAAATATTTGTGCTTGTATGTTTATTGCAGCACTATTCATGACAGCCAAGATATGGAATCAACCTAAGTGCCCTTCTACAAATAAATGGATAAAGTGTTTGAAGCCCGGCACGGTGACAAGCGTTTGGAATCCCAACGTTTGTGGGACTGAGGCAGGAAGATTGCTATAGGTTTAAGGCTAGCCTGTACTACCTAGCAAGATGCTGTCTCAAAAACAAACAAATAAACAAACAAACACGAGACTGTAGTTGCTAGAGCCAAAGAAAGGTAGAAAGGAGGGGAATAGGGAAAATGAGGTTAATAGGTACAGGAGTCAGTTGAATAGAAAAATGTTATGCAGCACAGTAGGCCAAATGTGGTTAACAAGAGTTAGTTGAATGTATCAAAAAGATTTTTTTTGTGTGGCACCAGGGATAGAACTCATGACCTCGCACTTGCCATCAAAAGGATTTTTTTTTTTTTTTTTTGTCTTTTTCCTTTTTATCGGTACCGGGGATCAAACTCACGACTGCCTGCTTGCAAGGCAGGTACTTATGCTGCTGAGCTAAATCCCCAGCCCATCAAAAGGATTTTTGAGTTATTGTGTTATCAAATATTAAATGTCTGAGGTGTATTAAAATATCATATTGTACCTCATAAATATGTAGAATTACTATGTGTCAATTAAAATGTATTTTAGTAGACATATACCTATTAAAAGAAACAAAGCTGGGGATTTAGCTCAGCGGCACAAGTGCCTGCCTGGCAAATGTAAGGTCCTAAAATTTGAGCCTCGGCATCAAAAAAAAAAAAAAAAAAGTAACATATTTCTATGTAAGCCCCCCTCCCCTCAGTGCTGGGGATCTAAAGCATGCTAGGCAAGTATTCTGCCATCAAATTATACCCCAACTCTGTTTCATTTTTATGCTTAAATATCTATTTATTTATTTGCTTTTTGAGATGCAACCTCTCTGTCTCGCTCAGGCTGGCCTTGAACTCACGGCAATCTTCCTGCTTTAATCCCCTGAATGCTGGGATTATTGGTGTGCATGCTCCACTCCAAACTCTACTTATTTATTTTCCCCCAACTCTATTTATACTTAAATATATATTTAAAAAGAAAAAAAACCCAAAAATAGAATCTGAAAATTCCTGGAAATGAGTAGCCATTTTTATCTATATATTTAACTATAATTTTTATTATAGGTAATGATTTCTCGGTTTTTTTTCTCACCTTATGATACACTAATATCACTTTCTATGACAATAGTGTGATATCCTACACCATTTTTTTGAGACAGGGTCTCACCATGCATTTAGTCTGGCCTTAAACTCACTATGTAGCCCAGGCTGGCCTCAAACTCATGGCGATCTTCCTGCCTCAGCCTTCTGAGTGCTGGGATACAGGTGTTCACCTCCACGCCCTGCTTTGCAAAGATTCTGGCAGGGCAACCAGCCAACCACTCGCTCAGATCAGTTGTATGTTCTGAAGGGGGGTGGGGGGATGAAGTGGTTTCCTGTCTCCCGCCTTCCTCTTCCTGGTGGAACGGGGTCGGGGAACAGGCATGGGTGTGGCCTTATGTTCTTCCAAAGGATCCTTGCCTCTGCTATTCCTCCCCCACACATCTCTTTAAGACAAGATCTCACTGTCCAGTCCAGGGGAAACTTGAACTCACTTTACAGCCCAAATTGGTCTTGAAGTTGCATGGATCCTCCTGCCTCAGCCTACTGAGTGCTGGGATAACCCACCCAGTGCCATCATGCCTGGCCTGCTATGCTGTTTTGTTTTGAATTCTGGAGTTTGAACCCAGGGACACATTACTAGTGACCTACTTCGGTAACCCACCTCACTATGTAGTCTAGCCTAGCCTCAAACACATGACACACTCCTCTTGCCTCAGCCTCCCAAGTGTGGGATTACAGACATGCACCAGCATGCTCAGTTTATTTTTAAATTTTCAAAGTGTCTGGCTACACTACTGAGTTGTCCAGGATGGGCTCAAATTTTTAATCCCCGTTTTAGCTTCCCAGAGTGCTGGGATTATAGGTGTGCACCTCTCCTAGCAATCCCTAACCCTTTGTTTTTTGAGACAGGGTTTTCTTTTTTTGTCTTTTTTTTTTTTTATCAGTACTGGGGTTGAACTCACAACCACACACTTGCAAGTTAGGTGCTTATGCCGCTGAGCTAAATCCTTAGCCCAAGACAAGGTTTTAACTGCCCAGATTATCCTCAAGTTTGTGATTCTCAGCTAGGGATTTAGCTCAGGGGCACAGGCACCTGCCTTGCAAGTGCAGTTGCGAGTTCAATCCCCTGTACAAAAAGAAAAACAAAAATTTGTGGTTCTCCTGCCTTATCCTGCCAAGTAGCTGAGATTGGACATATGTGCCACTACACTAGTTTTGCCTGGGTTTTTTTTTTTTTTTTTTCCTTTTTTTTTTTTTAGTTTTTTTCTTTTTTATCGGTACCGGGGATTGAACTCACGACTGCCTGCTTGTATGCCACTGAACTAAATCACTAGCCCCTGCCTCTGCTTTTTGCAACACCAAATTTATCACATCCTGCCAGCCCCTCATCTTGATAGTAAACACTCTGCCTGGAATCTGACTTGTGTTCCAACCCAGTGAAATTAAATCTCCCTAGACAGCATTCATTATTTTTAATACTTAATTTATTTAAAACTATTTTATAGCTCCTGCAATTTAATTTAAAAAGTGACTTTCAGGATGCCAAATGGGCCTCTGTTGCTAATTAGAGTGCATGGATCTGTATTGACAGGTATAAGTCTTTTCTTTAAAAAAAAAATTACTAAACGTACTGCTATGATAAATAAATTACTCAAGCTCTTTGACGTAGAGACAACCGGGACTGGGGGTGGGGTAGGGGAGGATATTTGCCTGCTTCCTTTGACTCTATTTTTTCCAGGTCCTGGCCTTGAGCTGGTTGGCCTGAGGTTCTGTCTGTACAGCATCTCCACTGGGTCCTCCTACCCACTGCTGGACCCGAGCCGGGCTGTCCCCCCTTCCCCTTCAGTGTCCTGTGAGCTGATGAGATGATGTATGTGAAAGCCTTTGTCAGCTGCAAGGCACAATCGAATGCCAATTATTACTTGCAGTTATCACTCTTATCACACTCTAGGGAAATCCTGCTGACCCCCACCCTCCAGCCCAAGCCTCCTAGGCCAGTCGCCGGCCGAGCCGGCCGAGACTCTGAGGCTACACTTGCTCCCACATGGGCAGAGGCTCCTGGCACACGCTGGTCTCCCCTGCTCTGGGGAGGGGCACTGTTGCTCCCCTCCCCTACTTAGTGATGGCTTTCCCAGTTCTTCCTGGCTTCAGGAGTCTTCCTCCGGAAGGAAATCTCCTCAGTTTTAGTGAAAGTTCTCGAGTTGCAAAATCATGCAGTCTCTGGGCCTCTCCTGGGCCCACCGCCCAGCCCCCTCCCCTCCTAGTGCCCAGTGGAGCTGGCTGCCCCGGAAGGATCTGACCGGCGATTTCCTAGAATTGTCTCACTGGAGCTCCTCGGTCATCCAGCTCCCCACCCACCTTCTCTACCTCATCCCACAGCCTTGCTTCTGCAAAGCCCAAGTGCCTTCTAGATGTCCCAGCCCACATCCTGCTCTTAACTTCTCAGAGCCCTCAGTTCTCTGTCTCAAAACTGTTCCCTTCTGGGGCTATCTACTACTCCTAGGAGGAAGAACTGGGGCAAGGGAGTCAACATGGTCACCAGGGCCCACAGGAAACCGAGTATGCTGTGGTTGCCAGAGCAACCATCTTTCCTTAAGGCCTCCTCAGTGTTTTTCATCCTCAGCTTGGCTGGTGAGAAGGACGTGACCATGCAGGCTCCCTCTCCCAATAAATCAAGTCTGACATGGGCCAAAAGGGGCGGATAGGAAGCACACAGGATCTAAAAGAGACTGGACAGGAAGGAAAACAGCTTATCCTTTCTTCATCCTTCAACCCGCCACTCGTGTATAGAGGATCATGCCTTGTGGCCCACCCCTACCTTCAGATCCACTTGGCGTGAACTCCAGGAAGAGGCAGGGAGGTCAGGGGAGAGGCCTGTCGGCACTTGATGGATGGTACTGAAGAAATGTCTGGCACTTTCTTTCCCCCTGGGGGAGGTAAAGCTGCAGCCACCTCTCCCCCGCATTCCTGCCTGCCTGCCTGCCTAGGAAGGGGGTTGGGTTGGGTAGCTAGAGCAGGGCAAGAAGGGTCCTGAGCCCAGCCCAGAGGCGTTTTGTGAACTATCACATTTGTCTGCACTGACATAGGGAATGGAGGGGTAGACAGACAATCCTCAAATCTCAACTGAGTTTAAAATGGACCCATATGTTCCCACTTCCTGGTTCCCAGGCCTCTCCAATTCCGTGCACACTAACAGTGTTACCCCTGTAGTACATGCCGGCCCCTGGGAATGAAGCAGTTCTTTATGTGTGCCCTGCAGATCCTGCAGAGTCGCTTGAGGGGTAGAGGTCAAATGACTCCCATAAGACTAGCACACTTGGCTTTGTGGGTGTGTTGTCCTTGGTGTGACAGGGGGCAATCCTGCCAAGTCCTTTGACTATCAAGGCACAGTGGTAAACTCCTTACCCCACTCTTCCTTACCACATGGTGAAAAGGGTATGCCTTTTAAGAATGTCCTTGATAAAGCAGTAAAAAATTAATATGTAATATGTTTATCATTATTATTTTAAATGAATTTTAAAAGATTTCTTCTTCTTTTTTTTTTTTTTTTTTTTGTACTAGGAATTGAACTCAGGACCTTGTACTTGCCAAATAGGCACTTACACCACTGAGCTAAATCCCTGGCCTCCAACCTCTTTTGGTGGTTGTTTTAATTTCTAATGCACCAACTAGGACAGATCTCACACCAATAAGGGCTCCATAGGACTCTCCATGGAGTTTCCACTATACTGGGCTATGGTCTCCCAAGATTGAAGATGCTAGCAGCCCTTTCCAGACCTCGCATTCCCTGTTTGTGAAATGGACTTTTTTTTTTTTTTTTTTTGTGGTGGTGGTGGTGGGGAATTGAACTCATGCTTGCCAGGCAGGCGCTTATATCGCTGAGCTAATCCCCAGCCCGAGAAATGGTCTTTTTGAAGCAAACAGTAGCTAACATGTTTGCTGGCAACCTTCTCTTTCAAGAAGAGACGCTGTCACTGGAATAAAGACTTTAATGGTCTTTGTGCACAGGAGCAGCAAGATGTCAGCCCAGCTTCTCCCGCAAGCCTGTGTTCACTGCAGGGTGCAGGGGTGGTGGGGACAGGGTGGAGCTGGAGAGGGTATGTGTGGCCTTGGTGGGCCAGTGCCAGATGGGCTTCCCTCACTCCCTCTCTTTACCTCCTAGTCTCTTTTCGCATTCCCATCCAGGCGCTAATTTCTCCTTCCAACAAGTCACAGTGTGGCAAGGCTGAGGAAGGGAGGAGATGAGGACTCTGCCTCTGCCTGGCCCCAGGCCAGGGAGGTGAGGGCACAGGTTCCTGCACATGCTGGTGTGGGACTGCGCGCTTTGGTCAGGCCTGTGAGCTCCGAGTTCTCCCCACACCAGGCGGAGGTCACATCTGGTGCCTCCCCCGGGGCAGCAGAGCTGAGCTGCTCCAATCACTTCTCCAGCCTTTCAGCTGCTGGGAGGGCAGGGGGCGGCTGACCAGGGAGGGGTGGAGGGACAGCAGGATGGCAGGTCAGCCTCGGGTGCTACTTCCCCGCTCTCCCAGGAGCCAGTAGGTGCGAACCTTGCCTTTACCCTGGAAGGAAAAAGAGGAGGCGGCTGGGGCGGCCAGTGGCACACCCACCTTCTCACAGGGAGAGGCGAGTGCCTTCAGCTGCTCCAGAAAGGTAACAGGTGGGTCCCAGCGGTGAGGCCGGAGCTTCCTCTTCTACCTTCATTTCTACATCTCCTCGAAGCTCCAGCTCAAAACCATCAAAGTCCTCCAGGACAGCCTTGGTCTCAGAAGACAAGTGGATCTTCAAGGCTGGGTAGGACAGGGGACAAGGAAAGTGAGGGATGTCTGGGATGTGAGCAGCAAAGTGCAGAAGGGACCCTATAGGGACTCTGTGGGTAGATAGAGGCCCTCCTCCTTTACCTCCTCTATATAATGTGTGCCCATACTGGGTCCTTTAAGACTTGAGAGCTGTGCTATCCAATATGGTAGCCACTAGTCACATATGCTTGTACCTAGTTAAAATTAAATACACTTAAAAATAAAGTGCCTTAAAAAAAATAAAAATTAAAAAAAAAAAAGTGCCTTAAACCAGGCATGGTGTCATCCACCTGTTCCTCAGCATTCAGGAGGCTGAGGCAGGAAGACTGCTTTGAGTTCAAGATCAGTCTTGGCTACAGAGCAAGTTTAAGACCATCCTGGACTATGGAGAAAGACCCCATCCCAAAAAATCAAACCAAGACAACAAAACAGAGAAAAAGAAAAAAAATTCAGTGCCTGAGTTTCACTGCATACCTTTCAAGCAATCAACTGGTACATGTGAGTAGAGTCTATGACACTGGACAGTACACATTACAGAGCATTTCCAAAACTAAACAGCTCTGTAGTGTCAGCTGCCCCAGGGGCCCAGGTCAGCACGCTGGTGAAAGCCTGCCATGTGGGTCTTCTCCACCATGGTACACTCCCAGCTTGGACACCTGCTTGGGTGAGTTATATAAACTGTGCCTCATTTTCCTAATCTGTGAAATGCTGATAGTGAAAGCACCTACTTTGTTACTATTGTGAGAATTAAATTTAACATTTGGGCTAGAGAAGCAGCTCTGTGATAGAGTGCCCAGGATGCACAAGGTCCTGTGTTTGCCTCTCCAGTACTGCAATAATGATAATGATAATAATAATAATAATAAATTTATCCTAATTTGATCAGCAGCACTGCAAAACAAATATTTAAAAATATTTAAACAGACCGTAGCGCTATGTACCTTGTTTCTGTCACCGTTATTTTATTTGACTCAATAGTCTCATTTTACGGCTGGGAAGCTGAGCTGAGGGTGGGTGGTCAGGGATGGAGGGGCCCTCTGGCCCACACCCTTTGGCTTTTCTCTGAACTCGTGACCTTACTTCTGAGGTCTGCATCACAGCAGCCTGTGTTGCTGAGCCATTTCTGGGAATGAGCTCCTAGAGGAATGTGAGGAATGGACCTCAGCAGGAGGCTCTCCTACCCCAGGCCCAGGACACACAGCCCAGAGAATGTCTGCTGAGCCAGCTCCCTCTGAGCACAGACTCTCAAGTAGCCTTTCTTTCCCAGCGAGTCTGGGGTGGGGTCCACATGGGCTTCTCACCTATCTGGGCCTGGCACTTATTAATTGGTCAGTGAATATGTACTGAACTGAAGTTGGGCATGGTGGCACATACCTGTCCCAGCACGCAGGAGGCTGAGGCATAAGGACTGGCAAAAGTTCAAGGCCTGTCTAGGCTACATAGTGATTTCAAGGCCAGCCTGAACTATGTAGAAAGATCCTGTCTCAAAAAAAAAAAAAAAGAAAAAAGAAAAAAAAATTGTTTTTGAATTGAACTGGGTCAAAATACAGGATGATTGACAAGAAACAGTAGGCAAGGCCAAGTAAGGGGTCAAAAAAACATTAATTAGATATTTATGGTACGTCAAAGATTGTTCTAAGATTTTTTTTTTTTTTTTTTTTTTTTTTGGTTGTTTGAGGCTGGTTCTCACTATGTAGCTTAGGTTGGCTGCAAACTTGTGATCCTCCTGCCTCACCCTCCCTAGAGCTGGGATTATAGGAATGCTAGGTTTTTTTTCCAACCCTGATATAGGGGTCACTATGGGGGAAAGAGACTCAGAAAGGTGAATGACAATTATGTCCCAGGTGTTTAAGACAGCATTCTCTTATCACCTCTGGGGGGGGGGGTTAATATTTTACTGTCTTCATAGTGAGGAAAACCAAGGTTCTGTGAGACACAGCAGATGAGCACGTGGCTGGTGAGCACACGCTGGAGTGCAGAGATTCACAGGCGAGAGGCCAGCTCTGAAGCCGCCTCCCGCACACCGCAGCTGGAGGGGTGAACCTTGGATGCGAGACTCCTGTGAGAACTACTGAACACTGGTTTGTGAACACCTTTTTGGCAAGGAGAGGTGTTCCTCTCATTCAGGATGATCTGCCCAGAGTGAACTGCAGGTCCCTGACTTGCCATCACTCCAATTTAGGATTTTCTGTTAGTGCAAGTATGACAGTGATGCAATTCAACAAGCTATTAATATTTTTTTTTCTTGCAGTACTGAGAATTGAAACCAGGGCCTTTGCTACATCTCTAGCCCTTTAAAAAATGTTTTCATTTTGGGATAGGATGTTACTAAGTTGCTAAATTGCCCAGCCTAGGCTTGAATTTGTGACCTTCCTGCTTTGGTCACATTTGTGACCTTCCTGCTTTGGCCCTCCTAGAGTGCTGGAGACCATGATGGCATGCACCATCATGCTGGCTGAATTTCGATCATTTCCTGGGCTAGTAATAGGCAGATGTTACTCTCCTATGGTTCTGGGCAACAGCAGTGACTGTGCAGGTAAATAACTGGTCCTCTGGATTATACTGTGTTGCCTGCATGTTTCTGGACGTTTTGTTTCCATCTCCCATCATGTCTACAAAACACTCATCTGTGCTTGTACAAGAAAGGCTTGACACTTTTTTTAAATAAAGTAAGCTCTGTGTTGGATGGTGGCAAGGCTCAGAGCACTTTTGGAGTAGGCCAAGCTAAGCCATAGTGTTATGCAGGTAGGTGTAATAATGTGTTTGCAACTTGTAATGTTAACTCATAAATGGATGGGCACTTGCACTAGCGAAGGGAGCTGGGGAGGAGCGAGCATAAGGTCTGCACAGCACGGCTTGCCCTTGGCTGCCGGCCCTCCTCTTCCCTCCAGGAGGGCATCCTACCTTCCCCATTCGACTCCATTCTGGAGGCCGTGTTGACTGTGTCTCCGAAGAGGCAGTAGCGGGGCATCTTCAGGCCTACCACACCAGCGCACACGGGTCCTAGAGGGCAAGGCCAGGACAGAGCCTGTGTTCAACAAGGGAGGGCAGCATACGGGAGGGACAGGAGGGGGACAGGAGGTTCCAGCTGTGTTAGGAGGTGCTGGGCCCAGAGACAGTTCCTCCTCCTGCAGGTCTCTGAGATCGGTGGAGGCCTCACCTGTATGGATGCCTATGCGCAGGCGCAGCTGCTCCTGTGGCCGATGTCGGATGCGGAAGGAGCGCACAGCCTCCAGCAGTGCCAGGGCCATGCGGGCCACCTCACGGGCATGGAGCCGCCCATTTCGAACTGGGAGCCCCGAAACCACCATGTAGGCATCGCCAATTGTCTCTACCTGGGGTGTATGTGGGGAGCAAGATGAGGCAAGAGCCAAGGGCCACTGCACCATGTACAGTGTCTCCAAACACCTGCTGCTGTCTGTCCTTGTCCCCCATCCCCGTGAATTCTCTGCCTACTTCTGGATCCCTTGGGTCATTGTCTCTGCCCACATACATACTCTGATCTCTTGTTCTGCCTGCTCACCTTTTTCTGACTCTTTCTGTGCTTCTGTGTCTGTCCCTTCCTATTCCTACTTGTTCCCTCACCTTGTAGACATCAAAGTTGTCTATGACAGCATCAAAGCAAGTGTACAGGTCATTGAGCAGGGTCACTACCTGGAAGGCAGGAAAAATCAAGAGGGGTGGGGAGTCAGGCCCTCACCTGGAGCTGGGACCTCAGGGACAGATATGGAAGTGACACAAATCAACTCGCCTGGCCTTCAACTGTGGCCAAGGCCTGGCTCACCTGCATGGGTGTGCTCTCTGCTGATAGCGCAGTGAAACCCACGATGTCACTGAAGTAGATGGTCACACTATCAAAGGCTTCTGCCTGGACAGTCTCCCCGCGCTTTAGCTGCTCAGCTACTGAACTGAGGGGCCATGGTGGGTGCAGATGACAGGGCGAGGTGAGGTGGGGACAGGGACTGCAGTGTGCAAGGGCTGTCCCTGGTCCCCAGAGCTGGGCACTCACTGAGGCAGGATCTGGTAGAGCAGAGCCTCAGCCTTACGCTTCTCTTCCAGGTAGGCCTGGGTGCGCTCCTCCACCAGCTCCTCCAGGTTGTTGGCGTACTGCTCCATGCGTGACAGCAGGTTGTCCAGGATGTTACTGCTATGCTCCCTGTGGGCAGGGTGTGGGTATGAGAAGGCCCACACCTCTGCCCTGGAGTGCCCTCCTGGGCACAGCAGAATAGGGGGAAAGGGCAGGAAGGAAGTTTAATTTATGTCTGAGACTCTGGCTCAAATATGGTGCTTCAAAAAAAAAAAAAAATACGGTGCTTCAGATACAACCACGTCTTGTTTGTGTTTTTTGGACTCTAGAGTTAGGAGGAGGTGAAGAGGTCACAAGGATCGCTAAGGACAAAGTGACAGGAACACAGGTAGCAGAGGGCTGTGAGGGAGAACTGGGCCCGAGGCAAGGGGCACATTGGGAAAGGGAGACCACGTCAGGGTGGGAACTCGTGGGAGGCTCTGGAAGGAGGTGGAGGTCAGGAAAGCGAGGCCAAATTACTTCGCAGTCTATGGGGCAGTGCTGCAGGAAGGGTGTGGAGTGCTGATGTGGCTGGAGGAAAGCAGGACGAATGGTAGGGGATCTGGGGACAGCCAAGTCACGGAACATCTGCAGAGGGCTGTGAAGGGGCTGTGTGGGCTGGAATGGGCCGCATCTACTGCTGCAGGGACAGACTTTCAGCAGCTGTAGTCATAGGGTAGGAGTCTGTGACTAACACCAATGACCTGTTAAACTTGCGCAGCGTCAGGCGGATCTGCTGGAAGGGTGGCCGCTCCTGTGGGTCCTCTGCCCAGCACCGCTGCATCAGCTGCCCCAGCTCCTCCATGTGGCTCTGCAGGGCCAGGGAGGGCCGGAAAGGAGGCTGCTCACCCCGGGTCACGCGCTCAATGATCTCTGTTGTGGGAAGAGAGGGGCTGAAGGGTGGGGCTACCCAGGGGCCTGCAGGGAGATGGGGACACCAGCGGGGGTGGGCTGGAAAGTCTGGGACCTGGGTAGGGTGTGGGGAGTAGGGCAGGATGGTCCCTGCAGCAGTGCAGCAAGCTGGTGGTTGGGCCTCTTCTAGAAGGAAGAGGTAAGGGTGTTTCCAGGGGTCTCCATCCTGGGGTCAGGGTTGGTCAAGACTTTGGTAGGGCTGGGAGACAATGTGGTTCTCTCACCTTTGGGGCTGAGATCCAAACCTTCCACGTGGAATACCCCACTCCTCAGGGCTATCTCCTGAAGGATGATGCCAAAGCTGTACACGTCACCAGCCTGGGAGCCCCGGGCAGGAGGAGAAGCCATTCGGAGGAACTCTGGGGCTGTCCACAACTTTTCTGAGGGTCAGAGGTCAAGAGTCATAGGGCAAAAAAAAAAAAAAGAGTCATAGGGCAAGGAATCTCGGAGCTAAGGGATAAGGGACTTTACATCCTACTGGGAAAAGAAAAACTAGCAAGTGAATATAATACCCTGTGACCATCCTAAAAATCAGAATGATGTGATAATGGGAGTGGGATTCAGGTGGGGAGCATCACGGAAAGCTTTGAAGGAGATGTGCCTAGGACAGGTCTAGTCCTATCACCCAGTGCTAAGAGCAAGAAGAGGCTGTGAGACCCTATAGTCTGGGCCCTCCCTCTTTATAGTGAGAACTGAGCCTGGAGTCAGGACAGGTAGGCCAGGCCTCCATCTTCCTCCTGGGGTGTGCTGGTGGGAGAGAGTAAGAGATGACCGTTGGGCTCACTGGCATAGAGGATGTGTCCTTGCTCAGGCTCTGGGTCCCTGAAGCTCTCCAAGCCATAGTCAGTGATCTTAAGGACAAAGCGCCCATCCACCACGCAGTTGGATGACTTGAGGTTCCCATGGGAGCAAATGGCCCCATTATGTAGAAATAGCATTCCCTGGGAAATTTGGGGAGGCACAGTGGAACTTAAGCCATGTCCAAAAGCAGGTCGAGTTCTCCCTGCTACCGCCCATGGGCTCCTCTGGGCCCACCTTGACGATGTCATTGGTGAGTGAATACCGGAACATCCAGTCCAGGGTGATGCTCTCATTCTCCAGAATGTCCTGCGGGGGGTGGGAGACAGATGGTACCCTGCAGACCCCTGGGAGTAGGAGGGTGGAGGGGCCCCACATACACTGGGCAACCCTTCGGGTCTACGCCAGTGCCATTGTCACCTCCTGCTCCCACTTTACTGAAGGGCCAGTGAGGTCAGAAACAGGGAGAAGCCCAGGCCTGTCCTGCTCACCTGAAGGCTACCCCGAGGACAGTACTCAGTGAGGATACAGATGTTGGGAGGGTCAGTGCAGGCGCCCACAAACCTGGTCAGGTGCTCATTCTGCACATCTCGCATCTATGGTGGCAGGGCGGGGGTGGTGGTGGCATAAGAGCCTGACAGAACTCATGCCTCCCCAGGCTTCCCTCTGGCCTTGGGACCACCCCCTCTTAACTCTCTATTCGTAGACATGACTGGGACTGAGTGTGACTCCCACAGTGTCCTTTAGTCCCCCGCCTGCTGAACCCCCAAGATCATCACAGATGAACCCGGAGCACTTTCCTCTAAGTTCTCCAGTGGTCTCTCATCTCATGACCAATTCTTTTATCCCAAGAGCCCATGCCCAGCCTGCATACCCTGGTTTTTCCAGGATATCATGAGTCCTGCCATAACCAGCTCTGTCAACCAGACTCCTGGTCTCCCATGAGTGGGACCCTTCCCCAGACCCACACCGCACTCCCACACATTACATGCTTCAGTTCAAACAGGACTTTCCGGGTCAGCTCAATGCGCTTACGGTTCACATGTTTCACAGCCACGAGATTGCCCTGAGTAAGAAATACCCAAAATGTAAATGAAGGGCAAAATTGAAGACAGCTAAGAGGAGGCAGGGAGATCTTCTTCAAATGGGAAGGGAAACGAGAAACAGAGGGAGGGGAGGAAAGGGGAGAGGGATGAAAAGGGATTGAGATGCATTGTGTACAGGTACCAACTCCACACGAAGAATGTCATCATTGTGGACTGTGAATATGTGCTAATAAAAATAAAAAGGAAACAAAGACTGCCACTGAGCCAAGCACCACCCAATGCCCTGGAGTGCCAGCTGCTCTGACAGCCCATGTTGGGACCCCCCCGCCAAAGAGCGTGCAGCCACTCCAGCCCTGGGCACCACCAGCAGACCTTCCCAACTCACCTTGTAGTACGCTGTCTTGGCATAGACTTGGAACTGGCCCTCTGTTGTTAGCAGGGAGCCATAATTGGAGCCTCTCTGGAGGGTGGAGAGCAGGAGGCATGGTCAGCCCCCAGGCCTGTTTGCATCCCAGTGAAGCCAGAAATCTTTCACTTATTTATTTGGAATAATGGGGACTGAACCCAGGACCTCAGGCTTTTTACTGTTTCTTTAGGGACAGCGTCCCACTAAGTCACAAAGTTGCCATCTTCCTGCCTTCCAGAGCACTGGGATTCCAGGCAGGTGCCACCATATCCGGCAAAGCGTTCTGGTTCTTTACCACCCTGGCTTTGCTGTGTATCACTGTCCTCTGTATTTCACAGCACGTGAGCCTCTCCTCCTTCACTTGCTTTGTGCTTGTGTTTTCACATTTTCTACTCCTGTAACCTCTGAAAGCACCCTGTGAGGGAGGCTCTGGCGTTAAAGCTGGCATCTGAGACTGTCTCAGAGAGGAACTGTCACACAGCAAGTGTGGGGCTGGGCATAGTACCCAGCTCTCTCCCCAATGCATCAGGCACCGCCCTAGGCACCCAGGCCTCCCACAGGCGTGTGCTCACCCCGCTCAGTGTCAGTCGGCTGCCGGCGCTCCGGAGGTGTCTCTCCATGCTGCTGGGCTGCACGTCCTCCCAGCGCACCCGCCACAGCTCCGAGGCCAGCTCCTTCTCCAGCTGCATCTTTCTGGACATGAAGCCTGCAGCTGAGCTCACATCTGAGACCCAGCCTGGGGAAGGGGGTTCTGAGGAGCCTCTCAGGGCCCTGGGACCGTGCCAAGATGAATAGGGATGCCTCCCCCTGGGCTGACAGAAGGCTGGGGTGAACTCCCTCACGGGGACCCTGGAGTAGCCTCTTCAGTGTCATCCCTTGGAAACCAGGGGCATCCATAACCCCTCCCCATGAGTCCCTATCATTCTGGTTTCTCCCAGACTGGGTCTGTTTTACCCTGGGTTCTAGGTGTCCTGGCATAATGGGGTGACTACAGAAGCAGCACATGTCCTGATAGTGTCAGAATCCCTCCCCCTCTCCATTTTCCTCCCTTTTGGGGTACCTGAGATTGAAACCAAGCATACACTACCACTGAGCTTCAGCCCTAGCCTTTTTATCTTGAGACAGGGTCTCACTAAATTGCCCAAGTTGGTCTCAAACTTGTGATCCTCTTGCCTTTATGTACTACTATGCTCAGTTTTATTTCATTCCTGTAAGAGGAATAAAAATGAAATATTGTGTGTGACACATGCCCGGAATCCCAGTACTGGGGAAATGGAGGCCAGAAGGATCACTGTGAGTTTGAGGACAGCCTGGGCTACACAGTAAAAGCCTGTATCAAAATACAAAATTTTTGAGACAGATTGCTGAATTTCCCAGGTTGGGCTTGAATCTGCAATCTTTCTACTCCAACCTCCCCGAGTTCTGGGACTGTAGGCCTGTACCCTCGTGCCAGGCAGGCCTAAGGTCTGAACCACTGCTTCCCGTCTGGCCTGTAGGAGCACAGGGAAAACCAATTCTAGATCAGAACCCACATTACTCTGCTGTTACCCCCAACTTCTCTGCACCTTCTAGCATCTCCCGACCTCCCAGGCAATGCCCATTCTTACCCCCCTCTCCTCTCATCCCATTTCCTTTTCCTGCTCCCTCTTTATATCCCAAAGCTCTCCCTTTCCTGTTGGGTCCCTGCGATCTCCCAGTGCCACGGCTCACCTGTATACAAAGAAGGAGACAATCAGAATGCTCAGCATCAAGAGGCTTCCCACCACCGCCAGCACCTCCAAGGTAGAAAAGTGGCCTGCAGCAGAGGCCAAGTTGGGGCAAGAAAGATGTGGGTGAGCATGAGCAACAAGTTCTAATAGTCAATCAGTAAACTGAGATGATAGATGAAGGGGAGAAAAAAATAGGAGGTGGTGTTGTCTCCACAAAAGCCTCAAGAGGGAACAGATTCCCCACTAGACTCCTTCCTGGGGAGGAGCAGCATTTCAGATGGGGCAGTCACCTTGGCTGCAGGCTGGGTCCTCATTGTCAAAGCCACATTTAGGGACATCAGGAGGAGGGTAACCCAGAGGCCAGTATAACTGACGTCCTGACTCGGCCACCAGCTTCTGGGAAGTCCCATTGTAGTTCAGCACAACCTATGGGAGAGCAGGAGTGGCATGGGCAGGACTTGGCTGTAGTCTCCTGGGGGAGAGGGCCCAGTCCTGCCTCCTACCTCGTATTTGCTGGCAACACCTGTGTCTGGGCAGCCAGGTATTGTCCACTCTTCTATGACCACATGTAGACAGGCCCCACACCCACACCCAAGGGTCTCAAGAGCCACATTCTGCAGCCTAAGCTATGAGCACTGCTTGGGAAGCTTTCACTGGAGGAACTGGTCCTTGCTGCCTGTGGCCTCAGTCTCTTCCAGTCCCTACTGCATGCACAGAGCTGAGCAGACACAGTCCGCCCAGCCCTGCGTTGCCCTGATTCTGCTAGGAGGGGGCCTGTCTACCCTACCCCTCTTCAGATACTGGTGCCCCAAGAGTGATGCCTATCATTCTGGTTGTGCTCCCAGACGAGGTCCCTCGTATGGAGGGCTCTTGTAGGTACACCAGCACAGCAAGGTGAACACAGAACTAGCAGATGCCTTGGCAGGGCTGTGAGGGACCTAGGGAGGTAAGATAATCCAAGCTGGCACTATCTTCTGTGTACATGAACACACCCTGAAGGCACCAGTGTCAGGGTCCACACTCCACAGGGAGAAGTCAGTCTCCCGGTCTCCACTGCTGTCGATTTTCAGGTATCCTGTCACACCTGTGGGCACAGGGAACAGAGGCTGTGTTGTGAGAGAACGGCAGTCCAGGGATGCCCACTTCATTGCTGTATCCCTGGTCTCCAAACACATGCATGTATGGAACAGGGTGAAAGGGACAGTTGCGTAGGCCTCGGGAAATACTGCAATTAGTGCCCAGGATGATCTGATGGAGTTTGAGGCAGAGGCATGGAGATGCTGTGGAGGGCCCTCAGAGAAGCCAGGAAGACAACAGTGTGGGTGGGGGGTACTATAGGGCTTCTGATAGCCTCCTGCAGGGGCACCTTGGATTTACTGTCCTCCAAGACAGTCTTTTCCTGCTGCCTTCATGCCCTGACCTGGGAAGCTTCGGTTCCACATCCTCTGAGTGATGTCTTCCCCGTTGGTGATGGTTCCCCCATGTGCCAGAGTCTCTGTCACTGCCTGAATGTAGAGCAGGAGACCATCGTGGAAGGAGGCTGGGATGATGTTCTCCTGCAGCAGGTAAGCGGCTCAGTGAAGGGATGAAGGAAGGGCCGTGAGTGGAGCTGCCTCAGGGAGGACGTGGTGAGGGGAGTGCAGAAGCTGACAACCACACCAGAGAGTTGGGACTGCATTACCAGTGGTATCTACCTGCCTGCCAGGCAGATCAGGCACTGGCTGATCTGTGTCACTGGCTGAACTTGCTACCGTCCCCTCAATTATCAGGATGTGGGAACAACAGAAGGGAGAGATGGGAAGACCCTGGAATGCTGGGATAGCTGAGAGGACAGGTTGGAGACCAGCAGAGGGTCACACTGAAGGGTCCCAGGACCCCCTCCTACCAGGCCATCCTCCATGGTGAAGTTGAACTGCTCAAGGGCCACGCGTTTTAGCTGCTTTAGGAATTCTGAGTACTCAGGATTATCCGGTTCTTTATATGTAATGATCTTGGCAGCCTGAAGAAGGGGTTGGTAAAGACCTGATGCCAATTCTCCAGTACCCTGAGAACCCACCTCCTGGGCCCACCTTACTGCTTAGGTCAAGGTCCAACTGGACCTCATGTTCAGTACGAGAGGATGCCTGTTCTTAAGCAAGGGATTCAAGTTCTGTCAGGTCTGAGACTTTAATGTCCTCCCACTTCAAGCCTCTGCTTCATCTTTTAGCCTCCTGGCTATGAACCACCCCTCCACTTTCACTGCTTAATTCCCTATAATCATCCATCAAGAGCCTCTTTTTAGCCAGGTATGTTGGTGCACTCTGGGAGGCTGAAGCAGGAGAATCTCAAACTCAAGCTCACCCTGGAAAACTCAGCAACTTGTGAGATGCTATCTCAGGAAAAAAAAAAAAAAAAAAAGCCATGCATGCCATTGTTCACTGGTAGGCCTAGTACTCAGAAGGCTGAGGTAGAAAGCATCCGGCAAGTTTGAGGCCAGCATGAACTACTTAGTGAGTACAAGACTAGCCTGAACTAAATAGTGAGACCCTGTCTTTTAAAAAGAAGCCAAACAAATACAAAAATAGATAAGTAAACAAGCAAGCGCTGGATATGAGCCAGATTAAACCTCTCCTTAAAAAAGGTGTGTAGGGGGGTGTTTGGGGGATGTAGCTCAGTATAAAAGCTCTGGGTTCAATCTCCAGTACAATGAAATAAAATAGACTTTTTAATGCAATACTTTCAGATACTTAGGACACAGTGAACAGAAAGAATGTGCTACAAGTTGAGTCCCACAAGCAGGGCCTAAGCAGGGCACTCACCTGAAAGGCCAGGCGGGCACTGATGTCTTGCCCATCCCCTCTCTCCCAGGGCCGGGGATCTGGGGCCTGCGACCCTCTCAGGCTGTGCCCAAAGATATCCAGGTGGAAGAAAACGTAGTCCTCCCCACTGAGGCCCAAGTCCAAGGCCAGAAGCATCAGGGTCCTGAAGGCATCCGGAGAGCTGCAGATGTAGATAACTGGAGGAGAAGAGAGAGTCAGAGAGTAGGGAAGGGACCTGGGGCATCGTGCAGATGCTGCTGAGGTTACAGTGACAACTCTGGGCTCAGCTGACAGGAGAAAAAGGAAGGTGGGAAGGAGGAGGAGGTGTGGAGTGGGGAAGGGGAAGAAGTACTGCTGGAGAAAGGGAGCAGAATGTGGGGCAGGTGGAGCCAGGCGGGGAGGGAAGGAAGGAAGGGCCAGTTGGAGAGGAGAGGAGAGGAGAGGAGAGGAGAGAGAGGGGTGTGGGAGCAAAGCGGAGGAAAGGCTGCAAGTCGAAGGCGGAAGGAATGAAAAAATAGGGAGAAAAGGGAAGAGAATGCAGCTGAGGACACACTAGGTGCCAGAAGCAAGCAAGTTTTCTCTGTCCTGTTAACCCCGGATGGTCGGGAGTTGGGGAAGCAAGATACCCATAGGGGAGTGGCAGGGAGTGCGTGGTGGGGAGAGAAATGGAAAATCGGGTAGGAAGGGCTGGGGAGGCCAAGACAGGAATGGCGCAGACCCGCCCAGTCGAGCAAGGAGACAAAAGCCCGCGCGCAGGAAAGGCACTGGGTGACGGCAGGCCGCGCCTCTCACCTCGTGCTTTGCGCTGAACTGTCCGCAGCAGTCTGGCGTAGTGGTTGTGGTCGCCCTCGGCGAACTCTACGTGGTCCACCGTGATGTTGAGGCGATCACGGACGCGCATGTACAAGCCCTCCACGACGAAGAAGCAGGGTTTTTCGTCGTCGGGCCGGTAGGCATAGGCCAAGAGCGCCCGGCGCTCCCAGCCCAGCCGTCGGTGCAGCGCAGCCACGAAGTCGCCGAGCTTGGCGTGGCTGGGCCCGGAGCGCGTGGTGAGCGCGTACTCGTCCTTGGCGCCGAAGCCCAGCGCTGGGGCGCCGGCGGTCAGCAGCGGCACGCGCCAGTGAGCAGTAAAGCGGCCCACCGGGGCGGCCGCGTACACGCAGCCGGGGCCCAGGAACAGCGCGGGGTCGTGCTCCCACTTTAGGTCCACTGCGGCCAGCGGCGCGGCGGTGTCGGAGCAGGCTCCCTGCGCATTCTCGCTGCTGCCCAGCACCGTGCGCACCGTCCAGCCCGGCAGGAGATCGCGCTGCGCCTCCACGCGGGCGAGGGCCAGCGCCACGGCGGGCCCCACCCGCGCCCACGACCACGGGTACGAGGTGTTGGTCAGCGGTAATACGACGGCGACCGTCAGGTTGCCCGCCTGGCCGCCCCGGAGCAGCAGCAGAGGCGGCAGGAGCAGAAGCAGGGCCTGGCGCGCCCGGGCGCCGGCAGGACGCGGGGGGCCAAGCATGGCTCAGCGGGCCGGCTCGCCTTCCATGGTCGCGGGTGCCTGGCTCGGCGGCGCGACCCTGCGCAGGAGCCGAGCGCGGGAGACTGGCGCGCCGCGGAGGGCGCACCGGGCAGGTGGGGGCGGGGCGGGGTGCAGCAGGGATCCGGAGGGCGAGTGAGCGCAGACGACACTAGGACTGGGAACAGAGAGCGCGGGCGCGAAGGGAGAGCGTGTTCGTGGGCGCGCGCAGGGCGGCTGGCCGGCTCAAGTCCCCGGCTGTCCAAGGGGGGGCCCTGGCAGGGACCAGAGCCAAGCTGCGAAACCTCCCTCCCAGCTGCTTCCCCTCCCAGTGCTGGGCGCTTAACTCCTTCCCCGCCGTCCAGCCGAGCGCTCGCTCTCTCGTGGTTCCTCCGCGCGGCTTGGTGACCCGACGGTTCCGCTCTGGGGAAGCTCCACGCACCGGAGCCTTCGCCGAAGCGGGAGGCGGCCGACGAGGGACGCGTGGAAGTGGCAGCGCCGTGAAGCTCCCCTTGGCTGTCCTGCTTACCTGACTCCCTCTGGGGAAAGCGAGACGCTGGTTTGAGATCTCGGCTGGGAGAGGTGCGAGTGTGTGGACGCGCGTGGCCTGGGTGGGGCAAGAGTGTGGTGGGTCCCCGGGAAATGCGTTGGAGCCGCAGGCAAACGAATCAGAGTCCCAGTCACCCAACCCATTAATGATTTCCCTCCCCCTTCCTCCAGACTGAGGATTCGTGGAGCAAAGGGACCAGGTGGGAGGTGGAGTTAACCCTTTAGGCCCCCCGCAAGACCGGGAGCGTGGAGGCGGCGAGTAGGTGGCCGTGAGTCTATGTGCACCTGCAGGTGTAACCTCAGGGCCGCTCCCAGAACGTAGTGTGGGGGCTGTGGTGGTGGAGGGGAGATGGCACTGGAAATGACCCTTGGAGACGCAAACCCGAGAGAGGGTTCCAAAGCCCTGACGGCTGCAACCCGGATCCTCAGCGCTGTGGAGTCAGTCTGCCCTCTAAGGGTCAGCGGACATTATTGATCGCCTTGCGCCTCCAAGCTCTCCAACCTTGCGCCTAAGCGGGTCGTAGGATCTGAAAATTGATAAGCAGATACTGCCAGAGGGTCCTCAACACCCACTGGATTCCAAGGCACAAGAACGTGCCTATGAGGACAAAGCATAACAATAGCATAACGGAGTATCTCATAAGCGCTGTTGCAGAAATGTGGATAAATTGTTGAGGGTCTCAAAAAAGGGGGTAGTAATTCTGCTTGAATTGAAACCAGGAATTTCCAAAGAGAATTCAACAATAGTAGAAGAAAAAAACAAAAACAAAAGTAGAAGGATGAGAAAGATACCTTGCTGTGGTAGGGGGAGCACTCGGAATACTGAAAAAAAAATACTGAAATAAAATCTTATATAAGTAATTTTAGGAGACCTTTGACTGTTCTTACCATCTAGAGCCTGGAGCCCAGGGGCCAGTTTCACATGTTGGTCTTATGTTCTCTCTGTATATTTTATTTAATTGCCTGTACTTAAACTCAGTACATAGGCAAAGTATAATGGCCTTTACTTGTAATCCCAGGACTGTGGGAGGCTGAATCAGGAGGATCACAAGTATGAGGCCAGCCTAGGCAACTTAGTGACTTAGTGAGACCCTGTCTCAAAAATACAAAAGGGGGGCAGGGGATTTAGCTCAGTGGCATAAGCGCTTTCCTTGCAAGCAGGCAGTCGTGAGTTTGATCCCTGGTACCGATAAAAACGAAAAAGACAAAAAAAATTAAAAAAAATATATAAAAGGGCTGGAGATGTAACTCATTGTGGAAGCCTTGGGTTCAATCCCCAGAACTGAAAAAAAATAAAGAATCAGCAGATGATACATGAGTATTTGGATTGTTGACTTTCCTTGGAATGCTGTAAGAGCTGGCAATATGGGTCCTACACATTGGACAAGCATTGTTGAGATGAGTCTGGTTCATCCTGGCCTGCCCTTTCTGCTTTGCTCTTCTTGCTTTGCTCACGGGCCTGACCTGCCTGGTTGCAAAGGGCCTGACCTGCCTGGTTGCAAAGGGATTTGTTGTCACCTCTGATCTGGGAAGCAAGGTGTTGCCTGCAGGGATGACTGCTGGAGAGGCAGCTGAGCAGATTGGCCACCAAAGCTCTTGCAAGTGACAGCATAGTATCTTGTCCTATAGAGGAAGGGGGCCAGACAGGAAACAAGGAGATGTTTTATCAGGAGGATTTAGGGAGTGAGGGTCTGGATGACTTTGATCCTACTAGTGGGGAAGCTCAAGAAGTCTTGGGAAAATGATTTTTTTTTTTTTTTTTTTTTTTGTAGCAGGAGTCAAACTCAGGACCTTGTGCTTGCTTGCCAGGCAGGCACTATGCCACTGAACTATATATCCCCAGCCCTGATAATTTTTATTGATTGAGTTTGAGGTGCTTGTAGACACCCAAGTAGAGGTGTCTAACAGATCTCTACATTGGTGGAGCTAATTGGACAGAAGATATGTTTGGACTAAAAATACGATTTAGCAGTTGAACTCCTCTCAAGAATAAATTAACTGTGGAGCTTCAGACCACTAAAAAAATTGGATTTCTTTTTTCTCAGTGCTAGTGACTGAATCCAGGGCTTTGTGCATGTGTAACTACCAGTGAGCCATATCCCCAGTCCAGATGAAAAAATATTATTTTTTACTTACTTATTGTACTGTAGATTGAGCCTAGGGAGGACTGACCCATATTCTCAGCCCTTTCTAAAATTTTATTTTGAAGCCAGCTGTGTGGCATATGACTGTAACTGTAGCACTTGGGAGCCTGAGACAGAAGGATTGGTACTAGTTTGAGGTCAGACTGGGCTCCCTAGTGAGTTTGAGATGGATGACATAGTGGCACATGATTGGCCTTGAGCTTGGTCTTTCTGCCTCAGCTTTCAGAATGCTGGGATTATAGGCATGTGCCACTGCACCTGAGAAAATGGGTGAAACTCTTGAAGTTATAGGCAGAGACTTTCTGAACAGAACCTCAGTTGCACAAAAAACAGTACTGAGAATCAACAAATTGAATCATCAAAATAAGAACCTGCATGGCAAAAGAAATGATCGGTTGAAAAGACAATCCACGGAATGGGAAAAGAATTTTGGCTGCTACTCCTTAGAGGATTAATCTAAATATATAAAGAACTAAAAAAATTAGACTCCCAAAGTAAAAGGCCTAGCCAAATAATAGGCACATGAAATGAACAGACACTTCTCAGCAAAAGAGCACAATGACCAATAAATACATGAAGAACTGCTACTATAAACACGGGTATGCATGTATCGCTGTAATGTGATAATCTGATTCAACTCAAGAAGACACCTAGAAGAGGAATATCTGCATTAAATGGAATTTCTAGTTATGTTTTTTGAAGAATCTCCATAACCGATTTCCATAATAGTTGTAGTAGTTTACATTACCATCAATAATGGAAAAGGGTTCATTTTTTCCCCAAAGTTTTACCAGTATTTTTTATTATTTCATTTCTTGATGACAGCCATTCTCTCTGGAGTAAGAAGGAATCTGTGTTAGCTTAATTTATATTTTTCTAATAGCCAGCACATTTCAGAATTGCTGAATTCTAGAAGCAGCATATATGCCCATCAACAGGAGAATAGATAAGGAAAATGTATTAACACACAGTGCTTGCCTATCATGGGCAAGACCCTGATTTCTTTTCTTTTCTTTCTTTTTTCTTTTTTTTTTTTTTTTTTGTCTTTTTTGAGACAGGGTCTCGCTATGCAGTTCAGGCTGGCCTTGTGCTCACTTTGTAGCCCTGGCTGGTCTCGAACTCGCAAGGATCCTCCTGCCTCAGCCTCCCGAGTGCTGGGATTACAGACATGAGCCACCATGCCCGGCTTAAGACCCTGATTTCAATCCCTTACTTAAGCTAAAAAGTAAAATTAAAAATTTTTGTTAGAAAGTCAAAGAGCTACTCAGGTAATGAAGATGTCTCCACCTAAGAGGAAAGGACAGGAAACATGATTTTACCCTGGGTCATTTGCTGATCCACAAGTTGTGGCAGAAAATAGTTGGGCTAGTGAGACAAAAATTAAAGTCCAGAGTTCCCCAAGGTTAGAAACCCCGACAGAACACTTTCCTGCTTTGGATTTGGTTCTGCAAAGGTGGGGTACGGTGCACTGCTGTACTCCCCAGCTGGGGGAGGTGGATCCGTGCGCGGTCAAGGCCAGACTGAACTGCACAGCTAGTCCCTGTCTCAAAACAACAAAACGGAGCTGGGAGAAGGATAAACCAGGCATAACTAGAAAATCTAATTCCCAAATGCTTAAAAACAAAATTTATGGCTGAAGCATGTTTAACAATGGATTAGACTGGACTGAGAAGCCACTGGTGACTTGCAAGAAAGGATGGAAGAAACCACCTAGAGTGGAACGTGGGTAAAAAAGGAATGAAAACCAAGTGAAGAGAGACGCAGACAGCACTGGGAGGCAGTCCAACACTTGTATTTGGCATCAGAAAATAATTAAAACTAAGTATTTGAGGAGATCATGGCTGAGAAATTTTAAAAACTAGGTGTCAGACACGAATTCAAGGGGTCCAGAGTTCGAGGCCAGCCTGGATTACATAGGGACATCCTGTCTCAAACAAAACAAAAAACTGATTTTTTTTTTTTTTTTTTTTTTAGACAAGGTCTCACTGTAGTTTAGGGTAGCCCTGAACTCACCAAATATCCCAGACTGACCTTAAACTCATAGCAGTCTTTCTGCCTCAGCCTCCCAAGTCTTGGAATTCCAGGCATGTGCCACACACTTGGCCAGATTAGCTTTAAAAGAAGGTATCAATTGTCTTCAAAGAAGCAACAATTAGTTTGACAACATTTTGTGTTTTTTTCCCACAATAAAAGCAGAATTCGGGGAATATAGTTTAGCAGCACAAGCCTGGCAAGTGTGAGAAACTGAGTTTGATCCCCAGTACCAAAAATAAATAAATAAAAGTAGAAATCAAAGGCAGTGGGATGATATTGCAATGTACTGCAAGAAATTAACTTGCAACCTAGAATTTCCTAGTCAGTGAAGAGTTTCTTCCAAAACAAAGATCGAAGAACTGGCCCTGGTGGTGTTGGAATCCTGGCACATCAAAAGCCCTGGGTGGGAGGATTGCAAATTCAAGCCCAGCCTGGGCAGTTTATCTATTTAGAGCTACCCAAAATATAAAAAGGGCAGGGAGTGTAGCTCAGTGAGAAAGCCCCAACTCCTCCTCCAAGGAAAAAAAAAAAGAAATGATTTATGAAGTGACTATTAACTTAGTGTGTATGTATGTACACACTATATATAAATTCTGAACACCTACCCAAGTGAAATGAACAAATGCATCCGATCTCAAGGACCTTTGTAGGAGAATGGTCAAAGCAGCACCGGTCATAATGGTCCAGACCTGCACAACCCAAATGCCTGTGCCTGTGACTGTGGGAGCTGAAGGCCTTGAAGTCAGCTGTAGCAGGCCGGATACACAAACTGATGGATGTATCCAGTGGAATGCAACTCATAAATAAGAGATTGCTGATAAATGCAAAGCATGGAAGAATCTCAAAGAAGAACAAGCACAAGGAGCCAGATATACAGTATTAGTGTATTTACATGGAGCTAAAGAACAGACAAAACTAATCTTTTGACAGTGGGAACCAGATAATTATTGCTTCTACTAGGGACAGGGTAAAGGAATATGGGTAAATTTATGGAGGTGATAAAATATTCTTTTCTTTTATTTATATTTCTTTATTTTAACCTGGTTGGTGGTTCCCTGGATGGAATATATCTGTACTTAAAATCTATGTTTAAACTAGGCGTGGTGCACACCTCTAATCAATCCTACCACTTTCTTGGAGGCTGAGGCAGGAGGCTTGCTGTAATGTGGAGGCCAGCCTGGACTACACAGTGAATTCAAGGCAGGCTAGACTACACAGCTAGAGACTGTTTTCAAAACAAAACAAAAGAAACCCCCTCTTTTTGTTGTAGTAAGTACATTAAAGTGCTTTAAAGAATCAGTCAGCAAGGGTCAGGGATATAGCTCAGCAGCACAGTGCCTGCCTGGCATGCTCAAGGTCACAAGGTTGTGAGTTTGATTTCTGGTTAAAAAAAAAAAAATCACAGCAATAGAAAGTAATTGTGGAGAGAATAATGGCGATAAATAGAATTAAATTATTATTGGGTTTTTTGCAAGCACGGTGGAAATTAGGTCTTGCTAAGTCAAAGGTGCATGTTGTAATTTTTAGGGTAACCAATACACAAATAGAAAACAGCTGCAGTGTTGTCCAATTAATGGGACAGCGTGGAATAAGAAACCCCGGGCAGAGGAGGTGGGAAGAAAGAAACTCGACCACAGACCACTGACTGCTGGGAGGCTCAGAGGGAAGGAGAGGGAATAGGAGGGACGGAGACACAGAGCAGGGCGATGGGTGAATGGAAACCAGGTGGATGAAGGTGTGGGCCCTAGAAATCTCCCTGAGTTTCAGAGTTAGCCGCAAAGAACCTGAGGGAGACTTGACGAACACAGGTTGGGTCTTCCATTCTTTTGCTGCTTCCCTCGCTGCTGTTTTGTGAGTTCTGTTTCCAAATGCTGTTTCAGTTTCCACCCAATTGGGTTTTTATTGGCTTGTTTTTCGGACAAGCTGTTCCTGTGTAATTCAGGCTGGGCTCAGACTCACAGTGCCTCAGCCTCTCTAGTGCCGAGGGTCACAGGCATGTGTCACTATTTGGTGGTTTGTGTAGTTCAGGCTGGCCTTGAACTCACTATGTAGCCCAGCCTAAAATTTGCAACGATCCTCTTGCCTGATCCTGTGACGCTTGGGATTACAGGCGCACATCATCACACCCGGCCCATTTGGTGTTTTTAGTACAGATTTAATCAGTAACTCCCTTTGTGAAATCTGCCTCAGTGTCCTAGACGTGTAGTGTTCACTAGAAAGGGCTTAACCCCTTTCTAATCCCTTCAATGTAGGCTGATGGTGGCAAAACAGCTTTGAAAGGTTAAAGTTTTTTTTTTTGAAAAGTTAAAAAAAATTTTGTTTTTGAAAGGTTAAATTTTTAAGGAGTAAGGTAATAGTAAAGTATCATAAATACAGGGAATATATATTACTCTATATTGGTGAGGAGACAAAGCAAAAACATTGGCACTCCGATAGCAGAGGATGGTTTCGATCCATCGACCTCTGGGTTATGGGCCCAGCACGCTTCCGCTGCGCCACTCTGCTACCTGCAGTAGGAGAAGCTCAGAAGGCGTATAGAAAGTTCTTTATGCGTTCATAGCTCTGACTGCTATTTCTACCGCCCCCTAGTGTCTGATCAAATACTGTCATTCGAATTAAACCTGTTTTTATTGGCTAGTTCTTGACTTAGTAGGCGTTTTTAACTGGTTCCTAAAACCAGTTTGCCAAAGTAAGCCAATAGACACAGTGGGCGGAGCAAGGCGGGAGCCAATCACACCTAGGTTTGTTGGGACTCTCCAAACCAGACAGTTCAGTTACCTTCTTCTTTAAGGGAAGGGTCAGTTAGTGTGGTTTCCATTGTTCGGGATTAAGGGCGCCATGAGGTAAGGGGATTGATGTGGATTGATGTGCTCCAGAGGTTTCTCCGGAAACTGTGGGAAGGTGGGCCGAAAGGAGTCGGAGGATCAAAGGCGGTGTGTGGCGCAGGAGCTGGCGAAGAACCCGGGAGTCCGCTAGGCCGTCGGCGCGGCGAGGGCGTGTCTTGGGCCGGGGGAGTAGCTGCTTGGCGGCGAGGCTGGGTCGCCCGCCGAGCGCGGTTGGGCAGGATGTGGCCGGGCAGGGTTGCGCTGTGGTCACGGGTAAGGTGCGCTGGCTTGGTTTCTGAAGCGTTAGTTACGGGTTCCTTGTCAGGGGCTCCCCATGTGAGTCCCGTTATTGCCTGATGGGAGCTTTGAGCCCAAAGCCATGTGTTCCTCGGAGCCGGTGCGGCTGCAGAGGAATGGGAGGTGCGCATCAGTGACATATTGTGCTTTCCAGGGGCGACAGAGGCCGCGGTCGCGGAGGGCGCTTCGGCTCCCGAGGAGGCCCCGGAGGAGGGTGAGTTTGGACTGGTGCGCCGCGTGAGAGCGGGGCGCCTGGGTGAGGGCCAGGGCGGCCTGGAAATGCTGAGAGCGTTGGGCCCACTTTGCAGGATGATGCAGGATGGCAGCTTCCCCGACTGCCTCGCTTTGAAGACAGACAGCTAACCAGACAACTACTAAGAGCATCTCGCCTGATGGTGCCGGGTGAATAATCTGCACTGTTTCTTGTTGCAGGTTCAGGCCCTTTGTGCCACACATCCCATTCGACTTCTATTTGGTGAGTACTTGGAGGTTTATAGCTTTGTGACCCTTGCTCACAGACAGATGTAAAAACGAGCTTTCCTTGTAGATTAAGTTGCTAGGTGGACAGAATAGGAAAATTAGGGTTTTAAAAGAAATCTCATTTAAACCGCCGTGGTGGCTCACACCTGTAATCCCAGCACTCAGGACGATACTTGCGAGTTCGAGACCATCCTGAGTGAGCTCAAGGCCAGCCTGAACTGCATAGAGAGACCCTGTCTCAAAAAGACAACAAAAGAAAGAAAGAAAGACCTCATTTAATCATTGTTGGTGCTGAGGATTGAATCAAGAGCTAAAAGTATGTATTGTATATATTAATGAGATTCATGCATCCTATATATGAATCCAGTCTGCACTGATTGAATCCACCATCCTCGCTTTTTCCCACTAGTCTTAACTTTTCTGTCAACTGGGGGTCGCTTTACATACAATAACAATGTAAACTGGTAGAGTAGATAATTCCTTGGCTATGATTGTAGTATTTGTTCTGTAAATTGTACCTGGCTTGTTTTAAAAATATAAAATAGTAGGAGTTAATTTATGGCTCTATTACTTTGTATGTTTATTTGCACATTTTAAGAAAGTGTTGGGCAGGGGGGTTTTAGTTCAGGGGTGGAAGTGCCTGCTTGGCAAATGCGAGGTCATAAGTCCCATCCCCAGCAACAAAAACAAAATAAAACAAAAAGAAATAAAGTATTGTAAAATTTTTTTCTTTCAGTAACAGAAAAAATCTCCCTTACAAATTATTTTTTAGAGACAGGGTCTCACTGTGCAGCACTGGTTGGCCTCTAACTCACAGTGATCCTCCTGGCTTAGCTGCCCAAGTAGAAGCATTACAAGTGTGCACCACCATGCCCTGCTCTTGTATATTGTTTTTGATAAATGGGATACATTTGTTTATTTTGTTTTAGTGTGAAATGGCCTTTCCCCGGGTCAAACCAGCACCTGATGAAACTTCCTTCAGTGAAGCCCTGCTGAAGAGGAATCAGGATCTCGCTCCCAATTCTGCTGAACAGGTATATTATTATTATTATTTCCTTTTTTCAGGGGATATCATTAAGGAGGTTAGAAAAAAATATTTTCTTTCAATGTGGGGGACTGAACAGGGCTTTTATACTGAGCTACACACCCAGCCCTGGTTTTTTTAGACAGGGTCTCACTAAGATGCTCAGGCTGGGCTCAAACTTGTGATCCTCCTGTTTTATCCTTCCTTTTATTGAGGCTAAGAGTATTGTGTGGGCAGGGAATATAGCTCAGTTACAGAGTACTTGGCTTGGCATGGGTATGGCTCTGGGTACATTTTTTTTTTTTGTATGTGTATGTGTCTATGTTTTGAGATAGAGTTCTGCTATGTTATCCAGCAGGGCCATGAAGTCTGTGTAGCCAACGCTGGCTTCAACTCCAGAAATCTTAATGCCTCAGCCTCCTAAGGGCTGAGATTACAGGCATGTGCTACTAAGCCCAGCTTTTAATGTTTTGACAGAGTCTAAACTCCACAGAAAATTTAATTGTTCATTTCTTACTGTAGCTGGAGATAGGTGAATATATGAACAAATCACAGATGCATTATTATTGGGAAATCTGTGGGATCAAATAGTGCTTTTCTAGGGCCGGGCATAGTGGCTCATGCCTGTAAGCCCAACACTCGGGAGGTTGAGGCAGGAGGATCTTTGTGAGTTCCAGACCAGCCTGGGCTACAAAGTGAGCTCAAGGCCAGCCTGAACTGCATAGAGACCCTGTCTCAAAAAGACAAAAAACAAAACAAAACAAAAAAATAGTGCTCTTCTGATATATTCAAGAGTAGGAGAGTTGAAGTGTTTTCAGAGCCCTATACCAGTACTGAGTTTGCTTATATGGAAGGCTTTGTGGAAAAGTAATCAAATTCTGAGAAGATGCTTGTAATTTTTGAGCTTAGGGTATTTTTGTTTTAATGTTTTTCAGGCTTCTATTCTTTCTCTGGTGACAAAAATAAACAATGTGATTGACAATTTGATTGTGGCTCCAGGGACATTTGAAGTGGTGAGTTTTTGATAACTTAGTTTTGATAGACGGTCTTGGTAGTGTGGGAGTTTGTTTAGGCCCTGTCTCAAATTGTCAGATGCCTCTTAACCCAAATCCAAAGCTAAAATGGGAAAGTTCAGTGAAATTAAACTCTGGAATTCCTTTGTAGTACTGATTTTAGGGGCAAAATTTGTATCATTGTCAACTAGGCTGTGATGTGTCAGGCTTTTATGTAATTATTTTTGGGATGATTTTACCACTGCTACTTACAAATGTAGGTCATAACAGTTAAAAGGGCATCTTTTTCCTTTTAAAAATTTTGTTTTGAAATTCCTTCTCTACTAGCAAATTGAAGAAGTCCGACAGGTAGGATCATATAAAAAGGGAACGATGACTACCGGACACAATGTGGCTGACCTCGTGGTTATACTGAAGATTCTGCCAACATGTGAGTGTCCCTCTTTTTTTCTTAGTTTTCTGGTGTGGGGATCTAACCCCAGGCGAGGCCTTTGCGTACCAAGCAAGTGCTGAGCTACATTGCCAGCCCATCTTTCTGACCGAGGAAATAGAATATAACAGTTGAGTTCAGGGCCTAGGAATTTTTTTTTTTTTTTTTTTTGTCTTTTTCCTTTTTATCGGTACCGGGGATCAAACTCACGACTGCCTGCTTGCAAGGCAGGTGCCTATGCTGCTGAGCTAAATCCCCAGCCCCCTGGGCCTAGGAATTTTTAAAAGCCAGTATTTTTGGGTGTGAAAAATTATGTTTTCGGGGCTGGGGATTTAGCTCAGCGGCATAAGCGCCTGCCTTGCAAGCAGGCAGTTGTGAGTTCGATCCCTGGTACCGATAAAAAGACAAAAAAAAAGAAAAAAAAGAATTAAAAAAAAATTACGTTTGGGAGACAAATAGGAATTATTGGGGACAGTTTTGGGGATTGAACCCAGGACCTTCACACTGAGCTACATTTCCAGCCCCCACCCTCCAGTCTGCCCCTTTTTCAGTTTGTTTGGAAACAGGGCTTGCTAAGGGCCCAGGCTGGGCTTGGACTTAGAGTCCTCCTACCCCAGCCTTGAAGAGTACTGAATTGTAGGCATGTGCCATGATGCTGGCTGGAAGTTTATTTATTTTTGTTGGTACTGGGAATCAAACTCTGGACCTTGTGCTTGCCAGGCAGGTGCTTGTGACACTAAGGTATATCTCCAACCCCTTAAAATTTATTTTTTAATGTGTATTGGGGTGATAAGGGACAAAATCTGTGGTGTGTATCTGAAAAAATGTATGAGCAGTACCATTGGGCTGTATTTCTCAAATGAAGGGGTCATTTCATAGTGGCTGGGGACATTTTTGTTTGTTATAGCTGTAAAGTACTATTGGCATCAAAAGGAGATGAAATTCACTAAGTGTAGTGGCACATGCCTATCATAGCTAATCAGGAGGCTAAGGCAGGAGGATCACAAGTTAGAGGCCAGCCTGGAAACCTAATGAGACCATGTCTCTAAATATACAAAAAGGGGTGGAGATGTAGCTCAGTGCTTGTGAATTCAGTCCACGGTATTACAAAAAGGAGGGTGGGATACAGGCAAAGGATGTTGCTAAACGTTCTAGTGTCCAGGATTGAGTCTTTCTTCAGTAAAGAATTAACTAGCCCAAAATATTAAATGTCACTACTATGTGACATTTATAAAACTCTGCTGTGGTTTGAATATGAGGGAGAGGTCAGAGTGCTTACTAGCGCAGAGGTACAGGGAAAGTTTGCATAAACTGATTATAGCATTATTATCTCCTTTTCTCTCAATCTAGTGGAAGCTGTTGCTGCCTTGGGGAACAAAGTTGTGGAAAGCCTAAGAGCACAGGATCCTTCTGAAGGTTTGAGTTTGTTCTGAATATGTAGTTGGTTGCAGTAGGAGCAAGGTCCTGTAGTTGTAAATGTGCTTTCAACGAAGTCAGGTCAGGCTCCATGGTAATCAGTGTAGTTATGTTTGGGAAAATTTTTAGTCCTCTGAGGCCTCAGTATTCAAAATCCTTTGACCTCCCTTCTAAAAGTCTACACTGAATTCTCTAAATTTTTGTTCTAAACTCTTGTTTTTAAAAAGCCAGGTATTCCCCCTGACGATCATCCATTTAAACATCAGTTTTCTAATGAAAATCTGAGTTTTAACTTTTGATTATTTTTTTACAGTTTTGACTATGCTGACTAATGAAACTGGTTTTGAAATCAGTTCTTCTGATGCTACAGTGAAAATTCTCATTACAACAGTGCCGCCTAATCTTCGAAAACTGGACCCAGAGCTCCACTGTTAGTCTTTTTTTTCCATTTCTGGGAAATATTGGGGGAAATCCACAACATGGTATTATTGTTGAATTCAGTTAGCTTTTGGCTGTTATATATGAAGCTTCCTGAAAATTGAAAGACTTGGTCTGAAGTTTGCTGTCTCCCTCTTTAACTTTACCAACTTCCTAGTGAAATTTTCAAAGGATGACTAAGAAAACAGTTGGGAGATTGGACAAAGACTGGAAATACTTGTGAAGGGGGATAGATTGTTGTTAAAAAAAAAAAAATATCATGGCTCTTGCATGCTCCTACATTTGGTTTGGAGGAGGAGCACTACTGTTTGGACAAGTCATTTGCCAATGTGAGGAACACAGGGTAGTTTTAAAGAACTGCTAATTGGTCTGTCTTTCCGGGTTTTACACCATAGCAATGGGATTGAGTTGTATGCTTATTAATAATAGAAACATTTAATTTTGCCCTGTCATACTTGTCTTCTAGTGGATATCAAGGTGTTGCAGAGTGCCTTAGCAGCCATTCGACATGCCCGCTGGTTTGAGGAAAATGCTTCTCAGTCCACGTGAGTCTCCTTGATCATTTGTACTACAATAACTTTTCTTAGCTGAATTGAATAGCAAGATGCCCTCATACTTCTCTGACAGCTTTAAAAGCATTTTTATCAGTACATGTTTGTAGTGTGTATAGCAGTTACCTTCAGCATGGAGAGTTGTTACATTTATATAATAACACACCTTAATTTTTTATGCCCCCTTTCTGGTTACTTTATAGTTTTGAGATGAGTCTTTGTGGTTTAGACTGGTCTTGAACTCATTATGTAGCCCAGGCTGGCCTTAACCTTGTGGTAGTCTTTTTTTTTTTTTTTTTTATCATCGGTACCAGGGATCGAACTCATGACTGCCTGCTTACAAGGCAGGCGCTTATGCCGCTGAGCTAAATCCCCAGCCCCAACCTTGTGGTAGTCTTACCCCATGCTCCTGAATGGTGGATTTACAGATATAGGCCACCATGCCCTGATCTTACTACTTTTTTTGTCTTTTGGAGACAGGGTCTCACTGTGCAGTTCAAGCTGGCCTTGAGCTCACTTTGTAGCCTGGGCTGATCTCAAACTCGCCACAATTCTGCCTCAGCCTCCCAAGTGCTGGGTTACAGGTGTGTGCCACTATGCCCAGCTTGATCTTACTACTTTTTAATTCTTGTTTTTTTTTAATATTCAGAGTTAAAGTTCTCATTAGGCTGCTGAAGGACTTGAGGATTCGTTTTCCTGGTTTTGAGCCCCTCACACCCTGGATCCTTGATCTACTTGTAAGTAAAGAGGGGCAGTGCAGTTGCCAAGCATCTCTGTGTAACAGTAGTTCATCTGATATCTGGGGAAGCTTAAAAGGAATTTGGTGGAAAATTAACCAATAAGGAATGATTTGGGGCTTCTTTGGATTTTGGCATAGTCATTCAATAAATAGCATGCCTCTGTGTTTTCACTGCTGCTGTTATTTCATTATTGTGATAACTTGGCAGGAAATGACTAGATGAAAAGCTACCCCAGAATTTCTTCTGAAGGAGAAAATTTGGGCTTGATCTTACGTAGTATTTCTCACAGTTTGTTTGGAGGTACACCTAACAACAGTTCTTTTCCAGGGGCACTATGCTGTGATGAATAACCCTACTAGACAGCCTTTGGCCCTAAATGTGGCATACAGGTACTGCATGCTTCTTTGGGTTTGGGGCTGGCTGTAAGCTCTTCTGTACATTTTTAACACCTTCCTATGTTTCAGGCGTTGCTTGCAGATTCTGGCTGCAGGGCTTTTCCTGCCAGGTTCAGTGGGTATCACTGACCCTTGTGAGAGTGGCAACTTCAGAGTACACACAGTTATGACCCTGGAGCAGCAGGTATGGGGAGAGCTATGAAATGGTCTGTTTTGCCCCTTTCAGATGGTTCTAGTCAAAAGGCTCTAGTTCTCAAAGATTTTTGGTCGTCAGATTACAATGGTCCTCATTTTTTTTCCTCAAGGATGTTAGTCAAACAAGGTACTTTCTCTTTGCTAATTTCTTTCGCTTTGCTCTCTTTCAGGACATGGTGTGTTACACAGCTCAGACTCTGGTTCGAATACTTTCTCATGGTGGCTTTAGGAAGATCCTTGGTCAGGAGGGTGATGCCAGTTGTGAGTGCCTACTGTGGGTTGGGTTTTTCATGGTACTCTGTTCTATATGTCTTACTTAATATTCCTGTGGTGCAAACCATGACTTGTTTTCTGGCTGTCTGTCTGGAATAAGCTTCTTTTGGTCTTCTAGATCTTGCTTCTGAAATATCAACCTGGGGTGGAGTGATAGTGACACCTTCAGAAAAGGCTTATGAGAAGCCACCTGAGAAGAAGGAAGGGGAGGAAGAGGAGGAGAATACAGAAGAACCACCTCAGGGGGAGGAGGAAGAGAGCATGGAGACTCAGGAGTGAACTTCCCTTTATTCCTTTTCATCCCCAAGGAGAAGACTGGAGCCTAAGCTGGCTGCTACTGGGCTTTATATGATGGTATCTGTTGGGTAAAGGAGATAGCAGAAAAGAACAAACTCCAGAAAGACATGTCATTCTACTGGTGTTTTTTTTTTTTTTTTTTGGTACTGGGGATCGAACTCAGGACCTCGCACTTGCCAGGCAGGCGCTTATGCTGATGAGCTAAATGCCTGGCTCTACTGGGTTCTTATACTGGCTTAGTGGCCAAAAGTCTCCCATTTTTGATTTATGCCACCTATCTATAATGAAGCAGGATACCAACATTTCTTCCTAATACTCTAGAATCCCCAATACCTGGCAACCCCTCTAACCAGTACTTTATTGTTGAAATGTTGTAAACTGTTTTAAATGTCTGGAGAATTTTTTTTCTAAGAAAAACAATTAAAGTACTTCCTAGTAGGGCTCTTGGTTTTGTTCTTCCTTGGTACTTGGTAACTTTTTCATGCTTTCTGTACTGTGGTTGAAAATGGTATTGAGACTTATAAACACTAAGATTACTATTTTTTTCTTTGTTGGTACCAGGAATCAAACCCTGGACCTTGTGTTTGCTACGCGGGTGCTATGTCACTGTGCTAAATCCCTGAACCCCATAAGGTCACAATCTGAAATGATTTATTTCCATATAACCAAAGTAAACTAGAAAATCATTTAAGCATTTATTGAATTAAATAGTTCTAGCTTTACTGCTACTATATTCAAGCCAGTGCAGTTCATAAGGGGGCAGACAGAGCTGGTCCTCTGAATTCTCATTGTAAACAAAGGAACAAGAAGCCACAAGGAACATGCTGCCCAGTGCCCAGGTCTTAAGAAACCAAATATGTAACAAAGGACACTCCATTGTTAAGTCTAGAAAAGATGAGCTTGGGATATACAGACTTCAGAAAAATGTAGAAGCTTCAGCTGATTCTTGGGAAGAAAGCAAAGTGTAGTATAAGTCCTTTGGGAGGCCAAGTGTTGCTGTACATAGGTTTCTTAGGGCTCCTACATGAATGAGTGCTTCAAACCACAAGGTTGCCTTTTTGGTGTTCCAAGGCCTACAGGGATTGCTTCCAGAGTCTTCTTAAATCTGGAGACAAGGAAGCTGGGGATGCTACTTGTGCTACTCAGGTCACAGGCCCATCTTCTGTGCTGTTACTTGCTTGGGGAGCCTGGGGGGTAAACTCCAGAATCCAGCATGGCCCTCCTGCGGGCTGTTTCTTTGGCAACACTATGGTTTAGCCTCCGAAGCCGTTCCTACAAGACAGGAAGATTTGGGACCTGATTGCTGTGAAAGGCTTCAAGTGGCTTAGACAAGCAGGTGCTAAGAGACATTTTAGGGTTAATGTATCTCAGTGTTTTCCAAAGCATAGGTGAGAATGTAAATGACAGCAACTGGATACTGAGAATCGAAGTTTATTATGGCTGGCTGTAGTGGACAATTCCCTTGTGCCGAGTATCTACAAAGCATGGCAAAGAACCGCTGTTAGGAAATTCTTTACCTGGGCATTCTGTAGAATGTTGTTGACCAAGACAACTCGTCGTCTGGCATTAAGTAGCTTCTTAACATAGGGATCCAAATCCAGGGCCACCTTCTGATCCTCATTGATTCGGCACAGTTCTAGGGATGGAAGAATGGTGCAGCAAACAATAGTTCACCTTTGGTTCTTAGGGAAAATAGGCTAGATTAATGGGGTCAAAAACAATCGCGTCGACGGTCTTTCCCTTCACTCCCTTTCACTCCTGTCCTAAAGCATCCTTGGAAGGTGTTCCGTCAGCGGCCCCGAAGTTCTGGCAGCAACTGACAAACCTTAACCCAGAGATGAGCAAGAGACAAAGGTCCTGAACAGGAGGTGGAGGTTTTCTGTTAAACGAGCTGCGCACTCACCTGTAGCGAGGTTGTCAATCTGTTCTCGGAGCTCTACCTGGCTCTCTCTGCAAAGAGATGTAAGGCCTAAACGGTCAGTTAAAGGAACTCAAGAACCCAAGTTACTAACCCTTAGTATTCCCAAATACCAAGATAAACCACCCTCCAACACCCAGTTCGCAGCCTTCCGCCGGTCTCCGCCCCCTCATCAATTTCCGGCATTCTCCCTGGGTCTAGTTTCCACCTTTCTAAACCCCGCTCAAAGGGGGGGACCCCACGGCGCACCGTTGCACCGGCGCACCTGACGGCGTGGACGTGGGAGTCGAGCTGCTGCACCGCCGGCCGCAGGAACTCAAGGAGCCCCTCCGCGAAGAGGTCGCGGCCTGTGGGTCCCGCCACTGGCGTCCCTGCCCCAGACACCGCGGCGGAACCAACCATCGCCATCACGAAGAGTCTACACATCCGGAACCTGTCGCGAGGGCCGCCGGGAAGTGGGACCCGCGGAAGTCTGCCGCGAGGGGGCGCCGGAGGGATGCTGTGTGGCCTACTCTGGGAAAAGGAGTACCGGAGTCGGGGCATGGCCAAGGGCAGGCGCACAGACTCCTGGGAGTTGTAGTTCTTGGGCCTTAAAAGGGCGGCCTTTGGACATTTTCTAGACTTCCGCAGCCAGAGAGACCCAGTTTTCAGACTGGACACTTTTTGTAAAGTGTGTGTTAATACTCCTAGTTGCCCTTTCCATGTTAATTTATTTTTTAATGTTTTTCACATGTTAATTTATAAGAAAAGCAGATTATACTCATGCTATAGTTCTGAATTTTTTATGCGATGGTCTTGCCATGTAGCTGATACTGGCCTCAGCTTCCCAAGTGCTGGGATTTCAGGCATGCGCAACCACACCTTGCTTTATAGATCTATTTTTGTATGTGTGTGTGTGTGTATGTATTTTTTAGACAAGGGGTCGTTATGCAGTTTAGGCTGGCATTGTGCTGTCTTTGTAGCCCAGGTTGGCCTTACAGTGATCCCAGGTTGGCCTTACAGTGATCCTCAGCCTTAACTCCTGAATGCTGGGATTATTAGATTTATATTTCTAAAGAGTTTAATTTATTTTAGTTTTTTTTCCACCTCAGGATATTTGAGCCTGATTTTAATCAAATCAGGGCCACTTAAGAATAACACATACAAGGGCTGGGGATTTAGCTCAGCGGCATAAGCGCCTGCCTTGCAAGCAGGCAGTTGTGAGTTTGATCCCTGGTACCCTTAAAAAAAAAAAAGTAAAAAGAATAACACATACAAATATGATATACCATAACTCATTTTATTTATTTATTTTTGAGAAAGGGTCTCTAACAAGAGGCATTATGGTAACCGTTGTTGGTCACCTTGTATTTTGCTTTTACATTATGTATTATGTCCATCCTTTTGATTTTACTGACTCTGTCCTGGTATGTCATATTTAGTTTTACTTTCTTCAAAAAAAAAAAAAAAGTAATAAGAACTGTGGAAGCATTAAAACCCAAAATGTATAATTATCATTGTACAAAAGAAAGGAAAAGAAAGTTCTCTAAAAGATATAACTGCATATATATTTAAGTGTATAAGATAGATAACCATATTACTGAGTTTTGTTGGATCATTGAACAAAACTGTTTGCAGTCTCACTGTTTGAAAGTCCCCTCTATATGCTTTAATTTTGTAACTTCAACAACTATTTCTAAGATGACAATATGTAATTAACTAGTGATTTCCTACTGTTTTTTTGAAATTCTGTATAACTTGTACCCTTCTTCTGTTTGTCTTTTTTTTTCTTTTTTCTCCTTAAATAAAATTAAAGAGAGAGAGAGAGAGAGAGAGAGAGAGAGAGAGAGAGAGAGAGAGAGAGAAAGGGTCTCACTGTGTGGTTGAGGCTGGTCTTGAAGTCATTATATAGCCCAGGCTGGCCTCAAACTCAGATCCTCCTGCCTCGTAATCCTGAGTGCTGTGGTTACAGGTGTGTACCTCCACGGCCAGCAATAACTCATTTTAAATAAAAATGACAATTGCAATTTCCCTTCTCTAAATAAATATTGTCTCAAGTAGTCCATGTGAACATCTTTGGTTGACAACTACAGAGTTCCACTCAAAGTGAGGAATCTGGACTACGCAATAGCCCAAAATTTCCAAATACTGTTTTCTCATAGCAGATTTTCCTTTTAAGTGAGGAATATTTGTACAAAAATATTTTGAGTCCAAAAATTCAAGTGCAATCATTTATCTCAGTGAAAGACTTGGTTCAATTACTTAGATGTTTGAGTCCCAGTACATTCTTTTTTTTTTTTTTTTTTTCTTTCTCGTTTTTATCGGTACCGGGGATCGAACTCACAACTGCCTGCTTTACAAGGCAGGCGCTTATGCCACTGAACTAAATCCCCAGCCCCCACCCCAGTACATTCTTTATGGTTTCCCCAAAGTTATATTATGGCTTTCATAAGAAAGAGGTTTTTGTTTATTTATCTTTTGTATCTTTATTATACTGTTGTTGACAGAAGCAGCCATTGAAACTATGGAATTTGAAACTCGGGCATTCCAAGCAGACATCTGTATTCAACTTCATATGACAAAAGTAGATCCTGCTACTCAGAGATGGAGTTAAAATCTAACCTGATTCGGGGCTGGGGATTTAGCTCAGCGGCATAAGCGCCTGCCTTGCAAGCAGGCAGTGAGTTCGATCCCTGGTACCAATAAAAATGAAAAACACAAAAAACAGAACAAAAAAATCTAACCTGATTCTCAATCTAAGAGTGGATATTAAAAATTGCCTTAGATCTTCTGAGAAATACTCAAGTATGGCCACAGAGAACCAAGAAACACTTAACATAAGATCCAATGTATCTGAGTGAGAATGAAGGCACTGCACGCATGTTCCAAAAAACTCACCCCCCCCCCTGTTTTTGAGACAGGGTCTCACTATGTAGTTCAGGCTGGCTTTGAGTTCACTTTGCAACCCAGGCTGGTCTCAAACTTGCAATGAGCCTCCTGCTTCAGCCTCCTGAGTGCTGGGATTACAGGCATACACCACCATGCCCAGCTAAAAGTGCATCTCTTTGAGGTGGGTCGTAGCTCAAGATGTTGAATGGAAAAATAATAGCGGAAATGAAAAAGGATAGATATTTTCAATCTGCCAAGCAACCATTGCTATTATCCTATCAAGCAGCAAAGTATTGAGGTAGTTCTAGAAATAAAAGCAATCCTTGCAGCATTTGTATAATTAATTTCATCTATCAAATGCTGCAGAGCAGCAATTGTTTCTTCCAGAACCTAATTCAAGGAGCCAGTCTCCTTTTAAAAATTTAAGTTTCTCTGATAAAGGATGCAAATTCTGCTCTGTTGTAATATCTGACAACTGTAGTAATCTAACTTTTGAAATAGTTTCAGTTGTTTCCCAGTAAGTCTACCCAAATTTATGTGATCATACTGAATCCATCTTAAAACAGATGTGAAATCATTCAGGCCACTGAAGTTACTCTGGGGTAAAAATGCTTCAGTGTGGGACATCACAGCCCTCCAGGTGAGCAGAAGGGAGCATAGACAGGGCACAGACCAGGCTGGCAGTCTCATCAGTTGGACACTAACTTTCAAGTAACTAAATAGACCAGGTGTGGTGGTGCATGCCTGTGATCCCAGCACTTGGGAGACTGAGGCAGAAGGATCACTAAGAGTTTGAGGCCACCCTGAGCTACATAGTGAGTTTGAGGCCAGCCTGAACTACACTGCAAGACCTTGTCTCAAAAACCAACCATAAAAACAACAAATCAAGTAACTACATACTAATTTTATGAGTTTCATGAAAACCTTTATACTTTGAAAATGTAGAAAAATTAATTCTTGAGTTATCCTCAGTAGCCCTATTGGTTTATAGTTTTCCAAATTTTATGTAGAACTAAAGCAGTTTTTAAAAAATCAACTCTGGAGCCGGGTGTGGTGGCTCACACCTGTAATCCCAGCACTTGGGAGGCTGAGTTCGAGACCAGCCTGGACTACAAAGTGAGCTCAAGGCCAGTCTGAACTGCATAGAGACCCTGTCTCAAAAAGACAGAAAAAAAAAATTAACTCTGAATTTCTGCTTTCCATTTCTTCCATTGCTCCCACTGCCTCCAGGGCTTGCTAGCTGGTCATCTCCTTCAAGATCAGTAATAGAGTTGATTCAAGTTGTTTATTTTTATAAGGTTCTACCACTGTTCCCAAAGCAACAAATGATTTTATAAAGCTTTCAGGGTGATCAAACAAAGGAATCATCTCAGTGAGCCTCTTTTTAGGCATTGAAAGAAATTCTAAACTATAGAACAATAGAAACTGTTATATGAAAAAGTGTGTTACTGATGGAATCCAAATCAAGGTGCTTCACATTGCTTAAAAACACTTTTTCAGCTGGGCGTGGTGGCTCACACCTGTAATCCCAGCACTTGGGAGGTTGAGGCGGGAGGATCCTTGTAAGTTTGAGACCAGTCTGGGTTACAAAGTGAGCTCAAAGCCAGCCTGAACTGCATAGTGAAACCCTGTCTCAAACACACACACACACACACACACACACACACACACACACACACAAAACACTTTCTCATTACTCTAATAGTGGGTAATGACTACATTTGACATTTCCAAGGAACTGTGCTATTTTCTTCAGTGTTGACCTGAGAATAATCTATGGTGTCAAAAAGAAATTTTGTTTTCTCACTAATTTTTCTTGAAAATGTTATGATGTTAAAGAGGATACGTTGATCATCAAGACAAAGACTTTAAGTCCTGTGGAGAACTTCATATTTACAATACTATCTTTTCCATTAATGGACTGCAGTACAAACGTTGATTTCTGGGCAGTGTATGCCATGTTTACCAGGGTATCATCATGGATTTTATTTTACTTGTACTTATAGTACACAGAGTAGGAAATTGGGGTGGTCTCTGCCACACTCAACATTTTTTTAAATGAGCTTGTCTTCTGCTTTTGAAACTGCCAAAGTACATTAAATGCATTTCCCATTTGCTTTTCTGAACGTGTGGCTTTGTTTCTTTCAGTGAGATCAAATATTTCCTCTTCATCTGTACATTTATTCATCTGAATAGTGGTTCACACTGAAGAGTTGAAACTGAAACACTTCAGAGGAGTGGACAAGAAGCTCTTAGACGAACTATATTTCTAGCCAATGAGTATAGTATCCGTAGGTAAAGAAAGCCATCGATAACTAGTAGTCAGGTGCAGTGTGCTGACATAAAAAAATAACTTCATAGTTTTTGTTTCCTTCATAATAACTCTAAACCTGTTCGAGTAGGCAGTTTTGGCAAGTTTTTCCATCAGTGTCTGCCAGCCTTTCCACAGGATCCAGGAGTAGATGGGTTTTGATGGCTCCAAAGTTAGGGTTATCCCTGGTGCCCAGCAAGGGACAAAACAGGCACAGCTGTGTTGCTCATGCCTCCCATTCCAGGGTTCTTAGCCTGTCCTTGAGAGACATCACCTCGGGGGACAGGTGTCTGTCCCCAAGCAGCAGAAGCATGCAGGTCAAGGGCAGCCTGCAGGGCAAAAGCGTGCACTACTCACTTTGTAGTCCAGTGTGGCCTCAGCCTCCCAAGTGCTGGGATTACAGGGATGTGCCACCATGCCCTACTCTCATTAAATATGTGTAAAACTACATGTGCCTTGCAAGCTTCTTGCCTCAACTTCCCTAAATTCTGGGATTACAGGCATGCAGCACTGCACCCTGTTGATTAAAGGTATTAAAAAATCCTCTTAATCCCTTTTACTAGCAAATGTCATTTTAAATGACAATCAGTGATGTGTGTAGGACTATAGAATGATATAATTCTAAGATTATTCTAAGAAACTTTCAAAATCACATAACACTTAAAGGGCTGACCATCTCTTGTCAACAATTTGTTTAATAAACCCAGTTATATTGCTAGCAAGTTTTTCTTTAGACCATGACCTATACTTCTTCTTCTTCTTCTTCTTCTTTTTTTTTTTTTTTTTTTTTTTTTTTTGGCATTTTTACCAGTACCAGGGATCAAACTCATGACCACCAGCTTGCAAGGCAGGCACTTATGCTGCTGGGCTAAATCCCCAGCCCTGACCTATACTTCTTAAAACAAAAAGCAAAGCATCTTAAAATAACAACAAGAACAGCAACAACTACATGTGCCTCAAAAAGGAATACATTCAAGAATGAAGTGACTTGGGAGGTTGAGGTTGGAAGATTGCTGCAAAGTCATCCTGTGTTAATTAGTGAGACCTTGTCTCAAAAACAAACAAACAAACAAACAAAGACATTCTGGCCAGGCATGGTGGCTAGTGCACATCTGTAATCCTAGCACTCTGGAAAGCGGAGACAGCAGAGTTGCAAATTTAAGCCCAGTTTAGACAGTATAGCAAGTTCCTATCTCAAAAAGGGCTGGGTGATTCTTGGTTAAAAAAAAAAAAAAAGACAGTCTTACTATGTAGTCCAGACCAGCCTTTTTTTCTCCCTCAGTACTGAAATTTGAACCTAAGGCCTTTGCACTAAGCTATGTCCCAGATCTTTTTTTATGGGGGGGGGGGGCAAGTACTGGGAATCAAACTCAGGACCTTGTGCTTGCCAGGCAGGCATTTATGCCACTGAGCTATACCTCCACACCTGTTTTGAGATTAAAAATTTTTTTTGTATTGCTAAGTTGTCCAGGCTGGGCTCGAACTTGTTATCTTGCCTCAGCTTCTTGAATTTCTGGGATTATAGGCATACACACACCATCATGGGGGGCTCGAAAGACAAATGTATAATTTATGTCTGTGTGAAGTACTTGGTCTGGTCTAGATGAAATGCAGGGCAGGGACTGGCATGTAGCTTGGTGGAAGAGCACTTGCCTAGCACGCATGAGAGCTTGCATTGATCCCTAGCACCACAAAAGGACAAAAGAAAAAGTAGATCCGGGATTGGAGAGATGGAAGAACGGGAAGTTTTTATTGGGTACAGAGTCCCAGTTTAGGAAGATGAAAAATTGTGGGGATGGATACTGGTAATTGTGTGTGATAGTCTCACACAATACAAGTGTGCTTAATGCTGCTGAAAGGTAGAGAGGGAAACTTGGTTGTGTGTTTAATTACAATCTGAGAACTGAAGTGTTTTCATATTTTCATTTTTTCTTCTGTCACAAAAGATTTCTTAGTTTTTTGGGTTTTTTTGGGGGGGTTACCAGGGATCAAACTCATGACTACACACTTGCCAGAGAGGAATGCATGCCGCTGAGCTAAATCCCTGGCCAGGCCTCCTAGTTTTGTTTTCATGGTTTCTCATGAATTTATATCCCTTAAGGATATATGTAATTTATATCCCTTAAGCCCTAGTGTGTTCCAGCGGCTCACACTTTGCGTGGTCACAGGATAGGTACATGTGTGTGCAGAAATGCTGCTGGAGGGCAGGTAAAGGGATCTGTGCCTGAACATTCAGTTTCAGTGTTCATCTTCAAAAAGAAAGAGAATAAGGCATTTGAATCACGTGGGAAATAGTGGTCAGCAGGTATAAACTTGAGACCCCCGTTATGACTTTTTATAAAGTCTTGTGTACTTTTGTTGTTCATTGTTTCCCTGTGCCTTTTTCTTGGTGATGAAAGATAACATTCTCTTGAGAGGTTGGGCACTTATTTTGGAAGTCAGGAACAAGGAAAGGAGGTAGCTAGGGCAAACACAACCTGCTTCCCAGCCAGGCCTGGGGGAGAAGAAGCCCAGGGGAGAGAAAGAAGAGTTGGTGGTGTTGAAGAGAGAAGAAAAAAGCCCAACTACTTGAGGTCTGGACTGGGAAGGGAGCTGTGGCTGGCCTGAGCTGGGCAAGGGCCATGAGGTTGATGGCAGTTTCTGGACAGGAAACCTCTGAATGGCAATGATCCTCACAGGTGTGTCATCAAAGCAGGGTTGCCAGGCTTAGAAATCAGATCAAACAAAATACCCGGGACACCAGTAAATTTAAATTTCAGGTAAACAAATAATTTTATCTGGTAATCCTACTTCAAAGGCTAGGTGTCTCAAAATCACTGTGGTGTGTTCTCCTTTTTACTCATTATTTAGCTGTTATTTCTCATGCGGCTATTGTAGCAGCTCTTGGCTGATCTTAGGACCTCTAATCTTTCCCTCTTCCAGTTCCAAGTGTGTTCTGTACTAGTCAAGAGCCAGGAGTGATAGCACATGCCTAGAATCCCAGCTATCCAAGAAGTTGAGGTAAGAAGATAGCAAATTCAAACCCAGCCTTGTCAATTTAGTGAGACTATCTCACATTAAAAAATAAAAAGAGGGGCTGGGGATTTAGCTCAGTGGCATAAGCACCTGCCTTACAAGCAGGCGGTCGTGAGTTCTATCTCTGGTATCGATAAAAATGAAAAAGACAAAAAATAATAATAATAAATAAATAAAAATAAAAAGAGCTGGTGATATAGCTCAGTGCTATCTGGGTTTAACTTCTAGTACTGAGAAAAAATTTCTAGATTACAGTACATAATATCTCATGGAAAATTAATACTGAAAGTTTTTTTTTCTGTCTCACAGTTCCTTTTATTTTTGCTGTGTTATCTCCCAAGAGAATGGGAACTAGGAGTGCGGGGAATCTTTCATCCTAAATCGGTGTCCAGTCCTAGTACCTGGAGGTGAGCTACAATCAAGGCCAGCCTGGTGGGGACCCTCTGGGATGATGCCTCCTGCTCCCCAAGCAGAAAGTGAAGTACAGTGGCTAGTCTGAACCCTCTCCAGTGCTAGGGTATGGACAACTGTGGTCTGGAAGCAGAGTCACAGAGTCGTGCCCGATGGACATGGAAATACAGGAACCTCACGGCCTTGGGATGGAGGTGTCGGCCCTCAGAGTGCAGTGGCTCCTAGCAGCAGCACCAGTGTTCAGGCCACCAGAGATAGCAAGAGGTAGGGATGGCCCTGCTATGGTTGCTACTGTGGTCAATGCTTTGTTGGCCCGCAAGTCACAGGCAGTGTAGGGTTTGAGGCAGCCAGTGATGAAGGGGTTTTAGAATCCCTGTTGTTAGTTCCCTGAACACTGGTGAAAGAGTCTGGGTAAGGTATTACAGAAATTTTGAGGTTTAATGATAGGCTTAAGACCTGTTATCAATTATTCAATTGTTTGTTTTCTAAATTTTTTTTTTTTTTTTTTGAGCAAGGTCTCACTGTGTAGTTCAGACTGGCCTCAAACTCTTGACAATCTCCTTGCCTCAGCCTTCCAAGTGCTGGGATTACAGGTGTGTCACCATGCCTGGCTCTAAATACTTATTAAAATCCAGGCATTATGTGTAAGGTATTTGGCACAAAGGCCCCTCCTTCTAGCTGGTATCTGTATCATATAGCAGTGGTCCTCCTCAGACTTTGATTTCGGCAGACTGGAGACGTAAGTCATAATAAGAACATAACCTTACCCAGACACCAAATACACCACTACCACGCTGCTTGTATCAGCTGGGATCCAGAGAGAAAGAGATGACACAGTAGTATTTCCTTTTTTTTTTTTTTTTTATCGGTACCAGGGATCGAACTCACAACCACACACTTGCAAGGCAAGGTGCTTATGCCGCTGAGCTAAATCCCCAGCCCCGACACAGTAGTATTAATAGAGAGAGTTTAACATAAAGTATGACTGAATATAACGGATTGGAAAAAGCAAAAACAAACAAGGACTAGAGTCATGAGAGGAAGGGCGAGAGCAGGTGTTTAGAGCAGCTGTTGCCGGCACATAGGGAAGAGCTCTGTGCCCATCTGTGATACAGATATTGTTAGAAAGGGTATAGGTGTGGCCTACTGAAGGGCAGCTAAGTTGCTGTGATGCCATGCTAGTGGAATGTGCAGAAACCTGCCTTCCAGTACTTGCTGGAATTCTCTCGTGTCCTGGGGAAGCTGTCTATGGGAGCCAGCCCACTGAGGCATTCTGCTGTGGAATGGCTGAAGGGAGGCTGCTGGCTCCTTGGGGTTGCTGGCTGCTCTGCTTTCAGGACCTGCGGTCTGGAGAAGCCAAGTTCTAGGGAACCCACCAGAACAGAAAATAATGGCTCCTCCTGAAACGTTTCTCCAGTGTCCTCTACTGCCATCTAGCAAAGCGAAAATATTTAAAGGGTCCAGAACCATTTCCTAGAGCACACAAGGATTAATTTAGAGTTGCATGGCCTTCTTTATGGTTGTCCAATGGCTTAATAGTTTACTAATTTGCTCTTGCAGAAAGTTCTAGATCTAAAGGATTATTTTATTCACATGGGTGTATGCAACACATGGGTGTATGCAACAGGGAAGTGTTGGTGTCTCCACTTTCCAGGCCTTATCCTTAACAAGTGTTGTTTTTCAAATTTCCCATTTTTAGTTCCAAGTAAATGAATTTCTTAGGTACAATTGTATCAAATGTTAAAAGGGGAAAGGGCACCTGAGGAATGGGGGGAAGGAGGAGAGGACAGGAAGGGGCAGAGTGATCAGGAAGTTGTACTGGGAAATTCAGAGACCACAACCACCTTCTCACAAAGCACCTTCTGTAGGTGGCCTCTGGATGGTGTCAGGTTTCAATTGCTCCCACAGTGCTCTGGTTTAGGGAATTTGCAGCCTTACAAATATGTTCACTTCTGAAATCTGGTGGTCAGCAGACTGATATCCTGTGCACACCTTGACTTCCAGTTCATAGCCAGGACAGCTGGAGCTGAGGAGGAGAACTGATTTCAAGTGTGGCGTGTGGCTCACAGCCCTGGCCAGCACTGACAGTGGTGCCTGGTGTAGGTGGCAGCATGTCTACCCAGCTGGCATGTGGGTGCTACCTGGTGTGTTAATCTGGCTGCCACCCATTCACAAAACTGAAGCAGAGGATAGGTGCTACTTGCCAGTCATCACATTGCCAGCAGCCTCTGCTAGTCCTAGGTGGCAGAGAGGATGGAATTTAGTGACTTTCACTTATACTCCAGGTGGGCCTCAGCTATCTCTCAGAACTCCTCTCCCTGGCTTCAAGAATCTCTTGTTAATCTGAGATGAATACACACTTCTCAGATGAAGAAATACAAACAGCAAATTGTGAAAAATGCTCAGCGTCACTGGCCATGCAAGAGATGCAAATTAAAACACTGAGATTCCATCTCATCCCAGAAACAATGTTTATTATCAAGAAATCAACCAGTAATAAATGCTGGAGGGGCTGTGGGGAAAAAGGAACCCTTCTCCACTGTTGGTGAGAGTGCAGACTGATAGCAACCACTGTGGAAATCAGTGTGGTGATTACTCAAAAAATTGGGACTAGAGGTTCCGTTGGGCCCAGCTATCCCCTTCTGGTTATCTTTCCAAAAGAAGTAAAAACATCATACCACATGATATATGTACATCCATGTTTATAGCAGCACAATTTGTAGTAGCTAGATCTTGGAAACAACCTATATGCCCACCAACTGATGAGTGGCTATAATACTACTCAGCCATAAAGGATAAACTGGAGCATTACTTTTATAAGTAAATAGATGCAACGTGAGATCAGGTAAGTGAAATAATACATGTGTAAATATATTTAATGTGAGAAGCTGAAACAACATATGTGGATGTATAAATGTGTATATAAAAAGTTAAAATAATTATACTACTAATTTCTCCGAGTTCACTGAAAAAGATTTGTTTGGTCAATTCAATGCAGACGTCTTATGCTCTAGGTGAATGTGGGGATGACAATGTACAATGTATGTACTATTATTGCCCAGATTGATGTTTTCAAGTTTTTAGTTTTTTCTTGAAATAAAATGAATTTGAAAGAAAAAAAAAAAAAAAACCTTAAGATCCTCTATTCAAGCTACCTCATCTAACACCTTCCTCATGTCCCCATGGGGAAAACGTTCATAGTATTGTTACTTCCTGCACTTGATGGGCTACACAGGACCATCTACCACCACTGCCTAACTGTCCTCTCACTGCCAACCCTCCTCTTACTAGAGTTCCAAGAACAGTGTTTTCTTGGAGGTGTTAGATTTCTGTGCAAAGGCCTTCCTCATACAGCCTTTAGGGTGTTTCCATCTTCTGGAAGCTCTGGCTTTGCCCTACCTTTGAGGCCTTTTTCCAACTTTGTTTCCCCCACTTCCAGGATGAGACTTAGGCTGATGTGCCCTCTCCTTGTTGGCTGCTGTCAGATGTCTGAGTCTGTGGTAGGTCTACAGGGGAGACTTGCAGGAACACACGGCCTGGCTCAGGAAGCAGTTATATGGTGATCTTTGCCAGGAGGTCACTTGCACCCTCTACCCACGATGGAGGCTGGGTGAAGTGGTAATCAGGGTTGGCAAAGTATGTGTGTGTGAGAGGAGCCATAGAATGCTCAGTAAAGGCTCTACCTGGGGAGAGAGCCCATGTCAGATTTCTTCGAGCCTGTGTCATTTAAAGACAGGGACAAGGATACTCTTGGTGCACTAGAGGACAGCCTGTTTGGAGAACCCTACAGTTCAGTGAAGGAACTGAAGATTAGTAGGGGTGTAATGGGCACAATGCTGGGAAGGCTTAGGGCAGGCAGTCAGGAGCCTGTTGTGCTTGCTCTTGGGGGACTGCCATCCCATACCCTCAAGGAAGTTTCAAGTCAGATACCATGACTTCTTTTTACAAATGGGTCAGTTTGAAGGTGGGGGGAATCATCTTGGCAGTGCCATGGAGGGACCTAGGGGACTTTTCATTCACTTCCTTCTCATCTTTCATCATTTCCTTGTCCTAGGCCTGACTTTCTCCCAGAAATTAGCCCTTGGATATGCTTTAGTTAAAATACAAAGAGGATAAGATAGATAACCATATTACTGAGTTTTTTTTTGATCACTGAACAAAACTGTTTGCACTCTGTTTGAAAGTCCACTTTATACACTTCAATTTTGTAACTACTATTTCTAAGATGAGAGTACGTAATCTATTAGTGATTTCTTACTGTTTATCCTTTAAATTTTGTATTACTTGTACCTTTTTTCTGTTTCCTTAAATTAAAAAAAAAGAAAGAAAGAAAGAAAAAATACAAAGAGGATGGCTGTAGGTCATTTCAGAGGAACCACTTGCAGGTGACTTCAGCTTTTTCTGTCTCTGATCCCTGCCCTTGGATGTTTGTCCTGGGTTGACAATTGCTTTACACTAAAGTGTAGTAAATTAATATAAATAAATCAATTGGTCTTTAGGGCTGCTTCTCAGGCCTAGCACCTGCCTGCCTGCCAAACATGAGGCCCACAGCTGGGGCTGGCTGCCACATCTACGGGTTCCTTTCCTCGGGCACCATGTCTCCTCTGCTTGCCACACTGAGCTGGTCTGGTGCTACTGTTGCTGGGAGATGGGTATTAATCAGCACTGCCTAATGAAGCTCTAGGGAGCCGAGAGGGTGTAAGGAGTAGGGGCTGGGAACTTATTTCTGGTAAGCCATTATCTCCTGTTAGGATTGTGCAAATTATTAGACTCTGCTGCTAAAATATTGTAGGCTTGGGCTGGGAATTTAGCTCAGTGGCCTAAGTGCCTGCCTGGCAAGTGTGAGGTCTTAAGTTCAATCCCCAGTACCCAAATAAATACCAAACAGTTTAAAAAAATAAAATACTGCAGTCTTCCCCACTGCCCAAAACATAAGGTCCTCAATCTCCCAGCAAATATGCTCCAGAGCATCTGTACAATTGAGCTACGTCCCATCTTGGGAACCCACTACACGTTTCTCTGGCACAAAAACCTTTTTGATCATGCCTGTAAACCTATTCTCTCTGCTTGGAGCTTTCCTGTCCTCTTTACTACGCTCCAAGTACCCTTCTATGAAATGCTTATGCCTTTTGAGGGGATTATAGCAAGTCCTCAGCAGATGGTAGCTCAACTGGTGAAAGACTGATGCCTGGGACATTTATTATCTACTGAGGATGCTAGAGGTGGGACAGGCCACGGAAACCTTAAAAACCTGTTAGTAGTAATAGGTGGGGATGGGGAGCTCATAGCTGGCAGACTTCAATTCCTTGTGCCTATTGGGATTTTTGTTGGGGGGGGGGGAGTGATTCTAGGGTGGAGCCCAGGGCCATGCATGTGCTAGGCAAGTGCTTTACCAATTGTTACATCCCTGGCCCTGGGTGAGAATGAATTCTTCTGATGTAGAATACAGAGGTAGAAAAAGGGGGCTCCCAATGCAGATCACCTCTAGGCTACACTGAATCACCTCTTCTGCTGGGACTTTCCTTTAAGCACAGGATCCTCCAAGTGGAAGATCTCAGTATCCTGTTCTTACTGGGGGCAAGTCCTTGTGTTGCAGCACTTACAAAAGACGGAGGTAGAGAGCTGGGGGATTTAGCTCTACTGTCAAATACCTAGTCTTTGGCCAATTGTAATATTTGTGAGGGAGACCTAGAATTTGGTCCTTAGTGATAGACTCTGCCAGCATGGGGCTTAGCTATCTCTAACTTGACACCAAGCAACTTCTCCCTCCAAGCGTAACTTCTTTGTTCTCCTAGTTCCAGAAATAAACCTTCTGCTTCCCTTTTACACTTGTATCGAGCCTTCTCCAATACCAAGAATCCACAAGCACCCAATGCTCCATTTCCAGTCTCCAATGTTGTTTTTGTGTATGCAGATCCTCCTTCAAATCAGCTGTTAATACATCATTATGCCCACTTCTAAACTACCCCCAGCCAGAACTAATAAAAGAACTTCCATTTTTTTGTTCCAGCAAGGGCCCTCCTGTGCCTGAATTAAAGGCCTTTTTGTTTGTTATGCCAAATCTTATCATTTAACACTACAATTACCAATAAATAGGTAAAGATTCAAGTTCAGACTGTCAAAACAAATTTCCTTCCTAGTTCCCAATGCTGATCACCTCTTAAATTCAGGGTGCCAAGTAAGCCAGTGCAACTGACTAGGCTATGGTGATCAGGTTCTTTCCCCTTTAAACACTAAAAGCAAAAGCAGTGGTAGGGTCCATGGGCTACCTTACTTTAGTTTTTCACTGACCAGAAAGGGTCTATTATGGTATAAGGGGAACCACCTTTCTGCAGGGTTTCATCAAAGGAAGATAAAGTTGTTATCATCTACCCCTAAACCAAATTCCCTTGGAATCTTAATTCAACCTTGAAGGACTCTCTGAGCTATACAAGGGGTGTATGAAGGCATTATTATAGTGGCTACAACATTTCAAGGAACCCAGTAAATAAAGAGAAAGTCCTGGATAGATTTGAGAGAACAATTTCTTGTAATGAGCCAGAAATACAAGATTCCACTGAAACTCCAACTGACAGATTACGGTTGAACTTAACTTTTAAGAGTAAGAGGGTCAAATAAAGTCATTAAGTAGAGAAGACCAAATAAACATGAGGATAATAGAATTTCAACATTGGGTAGCTCCTGATCCTCCACCCTTCAGCGGTTACTCTGCCACCCCTTTCCCATTCTTTTTTCCTTCTGCTCTATCTACCGAATGGACTGGCTTCTTCTTCTATGGTCTATGCAGAAGCCAATTCAACCTCTTTGGACATGATACAAAGCCCAGGGCAAAGCTTTAAAATCTTAGTTGAGGGCAGAAAGTACACATATTCAACTCAGCACACTGGTTATCATCTATATGGTGTCAATGAACATGGTATTCATTTTAAAGCAACTGAGATATTACCTATAATGTGGCCCAGTAGCAAAAACAGTGTTATTACATTATCAAAACAGCTGAATGCATTTGGGCTCCACATCTTCCTCAAGCTTAACGCTAAGAGCCAAGTAAACAGGATGTACAACAGAATCCCAACTCAGAAACCAAGGCATCCGGCAGGAACACTGGCTCTTTCTGGAACTTTTTGGTGTGGGGACAGAGACAAACACTAAAAACATTAGATGTCAGAGTAGAGGGCAGATAGGAGGAGGCAGAAGTAGGGTAAGTTCCAGCCACAAGGCCAACACATTCATGTTCAAAGTTTGGATGAAGAGAAAAACAACAAAAAACACCCAACCAAATAAAAGGAAAAAATGTTTTCATACAACACAGTATCAAAAGTAAAAGGAACACACTAAATGCACAAACTGGTGGCAGGTAACTCCACAGCCTGTTATGACAGGTCCTTCTACTGTCAATCAGGTTTCTTCTCATCTGTCATTCCAAGGTTATTTACAGATGTGATAACTTTTAACAAGAGTCTCTCACAGCAGAGTAGGCAGGCAGGCTTCAATCATTGGTTTCAGGATCTGTCTGTGCCATGTAGGCATCCAACTCAGCATCCAGGTGTCCTTTAGTTTTCGACATGTAGGCATCCAATTGGTTGTCCAGCTGCTCCTTGGTCAATACAGGGCGAGTAAGGGCACCTCTTCCTCGTCCACGTCCACGTCCACGTCCTCCAAAGCCCCCTCTTCCCCGACCTATCATACCCCGACCTGGCCCAAGGGGGGAAAAAAAAACAACAGTTACAAGTAGGTTTAATGGGTGCTATAGGAAATGCCCCTTAGAATAGTGGGGCCTAGCTGAGAAAAGCTGAAGGGCAGGGCAAAGAGGAGAGATCTGGAAAAAACGAGAAACACACTAGGCAGAAAGCAACAACATGGAAAGCACACATAATGAATCCCTCATTACATGCTCATTTCTAAATGCTATTCAAAGTTTCTTATTCTATCAACCCAAAATAATTAGCTGACAGATATAATTTAAAAAGTCCCTAGAGTTTGAGACTTCCTGTGAATTAATAATTAAAATATATTATAGTTAACCCATTTAGTAAGATAGGGAGGCAAAAGGGCACAGAGAACCAGGTGTGAAGGTAGTTTTCAAAGCAAGCTTTAGTGGAGACTGGTAAGTTATCTCATCTCTCCTTAAATTTACTAAGTCTAGCAAGGTGACTCCATGTGTCAAGACTGAGGAGTTACTCTGACATAGGAACAATGTAGGAAGATGAGGAAAAAGCCCTGAGTCGTCCCAGCCACTTCTGATCTAGTCACTTTAGGACAATTATGGTTATCTAAGAGGCAGTTACAGTTTACTTTAACAAAATACATCCACCCAGCCTTCTGAAAAGCTCTTACTGAGTCAAGATAATTTGGAAATACCCTATTTCATTCTGAAACCTAAACTAGCTTACGCTCCAACCCAATAAGCCAAGCAGTGCTTAATGGGAGAAAAAGTCTTTGGGGTTTTTCTTGGTTTAGGCTGGCCTTGAACTCAAAGTGATCCTCCTGCCTCAGTTTCCAAAGTGCTGGGATTATAGGCATGCACCACCCTACCCAGCTAGTCCTTGGTTGTAAAATGTTTCCTAACAATTCTCCCTAGCCAACTCATCAGGGCTGTAAATTAAAAAGACTCACCACATACTTTAAAAGGACCAGAGCAGTTATACGCAGGGGCTGTATTAGATTTATTCCCCCTTCAATAGGTGGTATTGGGAGTTTCTCACTGAAGAATTAAAACTCCCATGGAGATTTAGCATTCAACAATCCAGCACAGAACTCTTTTTCAATTTGGATCATGAGGTCAAAAGACAAGTATCAAAGTGTCAAAGGTAAAGATTATTAACAAGAGCCAGTTATTTAGCTTGACAGTAAAACTATCTTATGTTCTACTTTGCTGAGAAAAACCGCCTCTGGTTCCCCATAGGCATACAATTTTATGTTGAATTTACTTGGTGTCAGAGCCGATGCCCAATTCCAATTCTTACCCTCCCTGCACCTGCCCTGGTGCTGGGTACTGACCTCAGGGCCTCCTGCATGCTGAGCTCGTGCTCTACTGCTGGTCCTCACATTGCCTTTTCTGGTCCTATTTCATCTTTGTATATCTTTTTCTTTTGTAATCTCTTTTGTGGTGCAGGGTACCTAAGGACTTTGAGCATGTCAGGCAAGAACTCTAACCCTGAGATGTATCTCCAGACACCTTAACAATTTTTATCTGATTTAAACAAAGATTTACTATCGGGTGATCGTGTGGTGGTGGGGATGGGCAGACAGAAAAAGGCAAAATCCCTAACTCACCACTTTGTCATTTTAGCAATTTAAGTTCGTGAGAGCCTGGAAGACTGGATAAAAATGTGGTTCTGTAACATGTACCTGACTGTTCTTAGAAAAATCATGTCTTTCCCACTACTAGCATGAGAAGTTAGAAAATAAGCCAGTTTCAAAAAACAAAACAAGACAAACAAACAAGCCTGCCTACGACTTAAAGCTGTGCAGAAAGGTGGCTCTGAGTTTTTAAGGGAGGGAAATAAGGGGGAGCTACTCTCTGAAGTTGGTAGCTGACTAACCTCTACCACCGATTCCGCCACGACCCATAGCTCCACGCCCTAGGCCCCCTCTCCCAGGACCTCCACGACCTCGAACACCACCTCTTCTTAAGCCCATTCGGGGAGCTACGGCTCGTCCACCTCGAAGCAGGTTTTGACCTTGGAGAGGAGGCATACAATGTATATGCAGGTAAATCCAAGAGAGACAAAAGAGATTCTAACCAAAGGCAGTGAGGGTTAAATGAGAGTAATTTAATTAATTTTTAGGTTGGATGGGGCAAGCTGCACACTGCGTGTGAACAGATTAAGCTGCTCTTCATTCAAATCAATTCAACAATTCTGACCACAAATCCATTTATGGAAGAAGCTGGGAGTTAAGTATATTCATTTAACAAACAGCTACTAAATAATCATATGCCTGATATTACATTACATTTAAAACAAATGCTATGATTCCTGCTCTCAATACATTCTATAGGGGACAAAGAGCTATACGAAAGACTTTTTAACAGTGCCCAAAATATAAGATACAGGTGAGTGCCATAGATCAAATTGTCCTTTTTTCCAGATATTAACAGTGTTTCACTAGCACCAGCTGTAATACATGCCAAGAGATCCATAAATTTCTTTTTGGCGCTGTGGATTGAACTCAGGGCCTTATGCATACTAACCACACATTTCTTAGGCTTATTTCTAGACTTGAATGTGCTTTGATTCAAGCAGCAGCAGGGTGTTTTAAAATGGAATGAAGATGGCATGAATTAACTGTTGTTACCCAGGTTATAACCTCTCAACTACTGCACGTTATCAGAAACAGAATGATATTGGTAAAAGACATGCAGCACTAAAAATATGTGATTCCAAGTTATTAACTATGTAATATAAACTCAGAACTAAAGATGTTAAACGAATGTGTCCATAAGCAGCCCAGGAGAAAAGGGAAGGGGACAGGGCCCAACAATTATCAGGGACATACAGCACTGACCTCGGAGCGACATCCCGCCCCTAAGCAGGGTTCTGGTGGCACGTCCCCCACGCAGTCCTCCTCTGGGCAAGCCTCTCTGGACTATGGGCAGGCCTCGTCCTCCAATGGCTCCCCTGGCCAGGGCCCCTATGGGTCGGCCTAACCGTGCCTGGATGTTACTCTTACCCAGGCGCTGTTTTAAGCTCTTCTGGAAGAAAAGGTGTTGGAGGATTGAGATCAAAAAAAGCAATTCAGTGAGATCTGGCAACTACTTCAACGTGCAGAAAGAAAAAAGCAAGTGAGATCCCTGTTACGTTGGGAAATAAACACACTATGGGTTTCACAGAGATTCCAAACCAGAAGCCTTTACCTTTGACTTAAAAACAAGTGTAATTTTGATCCAGAGAATAAGCTTTATGCTTCAGTAAGGTCCCATGGACCACATAACCATAATTACCTCAGTAATTTGGATACGGTAGTCATATACAGCAAATTGGAACTTAGGTTTTAGTACACACAGTTTTTGAACCACAGGTTGACAAGGACATAACTGAATTCATACCTGCCCAAGGACTACCACTGTCTTCAAAGGCTTACTCAAACATCATAAGAAGTTCATCACACTGGGAAAAATTTAAAGTACAAGTTCATTTGAATTCTCGTGATTTAAAAAAAAATAGATTTTTCAGTCAAAGAGGCCAGTGTCTCCACTTTTCCTTTGAGTATCTATCTCCAGATGATCCATTTTTTACCTTAAGATGCAAATAAAAAAGTCAAACTTCCTTTCATTTCTTAAAAATCTCTAATTCCATGTCTACTTTTGCAAACAGCTCCTTTAAACCAGTTATGACTTTTAGTTACAAATGAGCCTACAACTCAATCATACTTCCACACCCAGTCAACCAGCCAAACTTGTTAAAGACAGGAGAGCTACAATCGTAAGGGCTACATATGAGGACAAAGACATACTATTAGATTTCTGATAATCTAGTCCTCAAGAGAAATTCCTAACATCTTAGACAAATTTCTTCTAAGGCAAAGGGGATAGTATAGCATTGAACACAACCAAGGCCTTATAGCAAGCTTACTTTTACACAAAGCTATCAGTCAATATGAATGAATATAAATTGTGTCCTCAAGCTCCACCCACAAATGACTACTAATGATAGCTATCAAAAACATGCTGTGTGGCACTATCATTAGCTAACTCAAAATCACAAACTGCTACTTACTTATCAAGAGGAAAAATTCTTAACATTATGCATCTAACATGGGCAAGTGCAACCAACCATAAAAGCCTGTCTGGTTACTCTTCCAATTAGTACACAGTTACTTTTTTTTCCCTTCCGTGCTAGGACTAGAATCCATGTCCTTGTGCAAGGTAGGCCAAGTGCTTTCCCACTAAGCTATCAGTCCCCAGGATACAACTATGAGGCAGGACATTCTAGAAGTACCTCATATTCAGTTATCTTGACTATATCCATTTCCCTGAGCCCTACCTACACGTTGGGGAAGAACTGTACAGTGCTAAGTTCTCCCACCTCCATTCCCACTACACCAATCCTGCTTTCCAAATTGAGGATACTGAAGGATATAAACTATACCAATCAGTTTCTACTTTAGTTGTATAGGTAGTCATCAGCCACACGTGACTATTTATTTTTAAAAAATGTTTTTTGGTACCAGGAATTGAACCCAGGACTCTTGCGCTTGCCAGGTAGGTGTTGGTGCCAATGAGCTAAACCCTAGCCCTCCATGTGGCCATTTAAATAAAAAATAAGTTTAAAAAATTTACAAACTACGCTCAATTGCGCAGGCCACGCTTAAAAAGTTCTCAACAGTCACATATGGCTAGTAGCTATTATGCTGGAAAGCACATATAAAACATTTTCATCACTAGAAACTGCAGCAAACCACTAACCCTAGCTATTTTCTACACAGCCTATACTTAAAGCTCCTTTGGAGTATGTCAAGATTTTAGCAATTTTTATTGGTGTTTTTTATTTGCTGATTTCCTGAATTAAGGATGACTCCAAGGCTTAAGGTAGCTGAAGCTGAAAGCCTTGTTTATTTTTGGTCAGTGAGGCCAACAGTTTAGAGTGGGGATGGGAGGATGTTATATTTAACTGCTGCATTTATGCACAGCCATGCAGTGCTACCAGTTAAAGTCCTTACAGTTGCATGGCACCGCCCTCCAGACGCCCAGCCACAGCTTGGACATATCCTTCCATAGGCACTGTCCGGACTTGCATATAAAGTCTATGAATGATAAAGAGCAGGTTTTATTTTAGGTCTGAACAGAATGATTTCTTAATGGAAATTTGAAAGAGAACGCACTAACAACCACTCAGTACTCTTGCTCTATCATATTTCAAATGCTGTGGAATTCAGTGTCACAGCATATTTTAGCACTGAAAAACTTTTGACTACAGTCGTTCATGACTCCCTGATGTGGGGAAGAATAAAATTGTTTCTCTAGGTTGTAAATCATTTAACAGAGAATAAAGGATGCTTTGAAGATTTTATGTAAAACAAAGGTTTTTTTTTGGAGTACTAGGGACAAACTGGGGCCTTGTACATGCTAGGCAAATACTCCCTACCCTAAAACAAAGTGCCCTTGTAAAAACAAAACAAAACAAAACTCAGAACCCCATAAATCTACTTTAAGAGTAAAGGATGAAAAAACAGTCCTCATTGGTAACATAAGCAGGCCACAAAGATGGTAAGTAAACTCCCTAAAAGAGAAAGACAATAAAAAATTACTTATATATACCTGCCAAAATTATAATTTGCTGAACAACTTTTTCAGAGAAATTTCAGGGTTTGCCCTGAGCCACCTTGTAATCATCCATCTCATCCTGACAGCCTCAGTGGACTGACACAGCTCACAGCTGCTTCACCGTAATAAAGTCTCATTCTCTCACCTGCTTAAGTTTTAACGCTGCCTGGACAGAGGGCCTATTCTCCATCTGCTGGGCCAGTCTTCTGTTTCTGGCACTGGCTAGCTGCTGTTGTTGCTGCATCGAAGCCCGAATATTCACTGGCATCGGCTGTTTGTTCTTCAGCATGTTAGTAAAGCTTCAAGGTCGAACAAAATGGATGTTTAAACAAAAGCTTTATTACAAAACATTTATGGGCATTTTCATGGCTTGCTAGACCAGGAGCTTCAGATCCCATGAACTTTAAGTAAAGTGGTACATTTAGATCATGGCTGATGTGGGTTAGACTCCTCTTTTTCCACAAACTTGCAAGAGTCGGAAATTTAGAAATGCAGCTAAGGGCAGCACATTCAATCAAAGGTGATAACAAGGGCTCAGATAACAGCTCTTAGACAGGAAAGTATGAAAAACACGCAATAAGCAGATATGATGACAAGAAACAGAAGATGCAGTTTCAAAGACAAACGAAGAAAGCCAAAACCTTGGGGGACTCAAGGGTTCATTTTGAGGGCAAATATGAGAACAGCCTAGAGCACCAGAACAGCCTGTGGAAATAATACACCCATATAAATTACAGGAGTGCATCACATCTAAAAACATGTCAGTAACGTGAATATAACTAGAATATAGAGTATCCTAAAAGATAAGAAGTATATATACTTCAGAAGAAGCAAAAATAGATACTGTATCTCTTAAAGTACTAAGTACAACTTGATAAAATCATTGGCCAAAGGCACTGAATGAACAAAACATTCAAGGTTAGAAACTGTTTTTAAATACCTTAATTTTTTGAAGTTCCAAATAATCATTTTTTTGACTCCATGTGAGTAATTCTGAGTTACATTAGTTCAGTAATTAAGAGACTTACGAAGATGTTCCTGTCACATTTAAGTTTAGTGGAGTGAAACAGAAGAACATTTAACTGTTAAAAAGAATACAAAACAAAAACAAACTAAAAAGCAGAATTGGAAAGAAAGTGAAATGGAGCTAAGCAAGTGCCTCTTACAAGGCCCAGGAATGACATTCAAGGGCCTTTGGACATATTCATGGCTTGCTACCTGCCTCTTACAGGCCAGACACAACACTGCTGGCCTTGGACTGGGCAGCAAGCCTACTGCAGCTGGGGTATACCACTCTACCATGCTGCACCACCCCTGTATCAATGTAAAAAAACTGAAGAAAAGGGAGGGTGTGAGGAGTCCTTTAAAATACATCCCACCAGACAAACACTTCAGACAGTTTAACATAAAAATCTACTGGTAAGGGGTTTTGAAACAACTGCCCAATTTGTTTTGTGTACCACATGAGATGCAACTAATAACAGAGGTCTGTAGCCTTCTGTTGCTATTTAGCTTACAACTGGTTTTTGTGCATTGGACCCCAGGGCCAATTTAAGTAATGTTTTCTTAGGAAGGAGCTGAAGTTGCTGTTGGCTGCCTCACCGCTCATTTAGAGACATCTTGGTGGTGCTTTTTAGCACAACTTTCGGCGCTGATTGGGCAGCCATCTTCAAATCCCGAGGATCTATAAAGGACAGTAAGTAGAACAAGCAAATCAGAATAATGGCCACTTCATTTCCACATGGGGCAAGGCTGAAATGAGCAATGACTAAAAAAGCCTGTATCATTTTGAAGATTCGGCCAAAATTCATTTTTTAAGTGCTTTAAATATTTTTTTTTGGGGGGGGGAGGTATTTCTTGCGATAGGGTCTTGCTATGCAGATCAGGCTGGCCTCAAACTCAGCAATCTTCCTGCCTCTGACTCCTCAGTGTTGGGATTACAGGTGTGGGCCACCACACCCAGCTCAAGTGTTTTAAATTTATATGACAGTTACTTCTAATTATTAAAACTGCAAAGCTGCAGGACAGAAAACATGTCATGTCCAAAAGGGCAGAAATGGGTACCGTTAAAGTGTTGAGAGTCTGGCTTTTTATCTAGAACTGCCCTTTTCAACCTTGGCTGAATATGACTTAGCTAGGGAATGTCAACAGATGACTGGGTGCAGACCAATCAAACTGCAATCTTTGGAGGTGGAGGCTGAGGATCTGCAATTGGAGAGAACACAAAAACCTCCCTAAGTGCTTCCTATATGTAGCTAAATTTGAGAGACACGATCTAGCATACCTAGACATGTCTAATCCTAAAAATGAGTTTCATTTCCAAAATCAAGTAGGGGGCCTCGGTAAGCGACTATGGATTTAGGGCAGAGTAGCTCAGTACTTTCCCAAATGGGCATTCAGCTGGCAGGCAGTTAGCTCTTGGACAACCTCTTCAAAATTTAACCCTGACGTTGCTGAGAAGTGCTGTAGTCTTTAATCTCGCTACCATTAAAAAAAAATAAGGCGCTGGGATTGAACCCAAATTCACTCCTAGACCTTTTTAAATGCTGCGACAGAATCTCGTTAAGTGGTCAAATTGCTCACGATGGGCTCCAACTGCCATCCTCCAGCTTCAGCCTCCGGAGGGCTGCGATCACAAGCGTGCGCCACCAAGCCAGGGCTCCCAAACCACTCCTAGGTGTCTCTTTAGCTTCAGCCTCCCGTGCGCTGGGACTACAGGTGCGCGTCCCCAGACCGCGGAGCCTCCCACGGCCCGGGAGACCTCAGCACCCGGGCGCTCCCGCCGCGGCGCAACTCAGCTCCTCCCCACGGTGCCGGGCCCCGCCCCCTCGTGGGCCCCGCGACACCTCCGCGCCCGTGCCCCGACTCCCCTCCACAGGAACGCACCGAAGGAAACGGACGCCAGTGCTCCTCCCGGGGCTGCCACCACGGCTGCGGCAGGAGGGCCGGGGACCGGCCGAACCCGAGTGGACGATGAAGGGCTCGGGTTGATTAGGTGGGCGGTTGGTTCGATGCGTGATAGATGGCGACGTTCGCTCGTTGGGGTTGGCGTCTTACTCACTAGCCGATCCACTTGCTCGCCCGGCCTGCCTTTTCCTGCCTTTCGTCTCTAACACCAGTTTCGAGGCGAACTCCCGCTCGATGTCCAAAACAAAATGGCCACCACGCCCAATGCGGAATGGGATCGGCTAAAATGGCGTCGATGCATGTACGTCAGACGTCAGATGCGCGCGCAACTAGGGGCGCGGGAAGATGTGTGTACGCCTGCGCAGGAATCAGGCGGGGCACTTTAGGGATTTCCTGGGCGCGCTCCGCCCTTAAGGGGCGTGGCCAGACCGGTATGGCGCTTTGGGGGTTCGTTTTCCAGGCTGAAATTGCCCTCTGGATTTAGGCCGCAGTGAGCAGCTGTATCAGGATAAAAAGTGTTCCTAGTCCTTCGGGCTCCATGAACAAATCTTTATGCAGGACTTGCCTCGGTCTCTTCCTGAATACCGCAACTGGGTATTCGTCCCTCCCCAATCGCGTGTTCACTGTAGTGAGTGGGTGAATGGAGGCACATTCGGTATCGCACCTGGCGGGTCCTGCACCAGCCACTGCCGCTGTCCCCGTTTTCCTCTTGTCTCTCCCCTACCTTGGCCTGGGTACGCATGATCCTTCTTTAGGGGACCCTTGGCCTGCCTCTTCCCTTCTACATCTTCCCTCCTACCTGGCATCCATGTGAATTTGGGGGCAGAGCCAAAGAGATGCTTTGTGAACGCTGCGAAGTCAATGAGGTGTTCAGATGTCTGCGGGGTGAATGAATGAGCACGCTGTCAACGCATCCTCCCATCTCCGGTGTGATCAGAACCCTGTCATTTCCTTCCTAGCTTGTGTGTATGTGTGTGTGTTGGGGTGGTCCCATAATAGTCCTTGTCTTTACCCAGGTGAGGGCAAGTGTATTTTGCATACTGCTGTGTTCCCACTTCCTACACAGTGTCTAGCACGTGTAGGACTTCAGTAAATACTGGTATAGAGTTGAAAGCAGTCTTTCTTCTGATTTTACAGTTGTGAAATTCATTTCCAGCTGGAACCTTGGGGCCCACATTTCTGGGCTTTGAGCATTCTCCCAAGTTGGAGGATGCAATGCAAAGTTAAGAATTAGGAGTGTGCAGCCTGCACTCCTCCACCCACTAGATCCAGGAGGAGACAGACACTTGTGGCTAGCGAAAGGAGCCTTTAATGAAGATAAGTTGCAGCGCCGGCCTGCTCTCCTGCTCCTTGGTGTGTGTGGAGGGGGCAGGCAAAGGTGGGACTGTGGGGAGTCATAGCTGGGGTGAGGTGAAGCATGTGAAGGGGAAGGCGCTGCCCTGGGGCTGTCTCCTCAGCTGTTCTCCCAGAAGAAATTGTTACAGGCCACAGTGAGAGCAGCTACCAGCACCACGTACTCCTGGAAGTCGACCTCCCCGTCTCCATTCTCATCTAGCTCCTTCATCACCTTGTCCACTGCATCTGCATCCTTCTGAGCCTGAGAAGGAGGAGAGGGAGGGAAGGATGTAAGGGGAGGTGCTGTGACTAGGCCAGCGCGAGGGGGTGGTGGAGGACAGTGAGGTGGAGATGCCTATGAAAGAGAATGGTTGTCCATTCCTCTGTGTCTTTTCCAGACACTCTGGGCTTCTGTTGTCTATAGAACAGACTCCTTAACCTGTTAATAATAGCATCAATCACTGTATCAGTGGTAGTGAACCTAGATATAGGGTACACATTCTGCAGCAGGCTGTATCACCGAAAGTTCTTAAAGGCTTGCCATCACTGCCTTAGGTTGATTGTCTGCAATGTGACAGGTACTACACTGGCAGCCTTATGGGTACTGTCTTTTTATTCTGCAGTACTAGGATTTGAACCTAGGGGCTTCACACTAAGCTACATCTCCAGCCTGTTTTGTTTTGATACAGAGTCTCACTTTGTAGTTCATACTTGCCTTGAACTCATGGCAATCCTCCTGCCTAGCCTCCTGAGTGCTGGGATTACAGGTGTGTACCATCAAACCTGGCTACTAATTTAATTCTAGTATGGCAATGGCTGGGTGAGTGCAGTGGTACACACCTATAATCCCAGCTATTTGGGAGTGAGCCATGAGGATTGCACGTTTGAGGCCAACCTTAGTAATTTAGTGAAACATTATCTCAAAATAAAAAGGGGTGGGGAACCAGCCTTGATGGTGATTGCCTATAATCCCAGCATTTGAGAGGCTAAGGAAGGAGGATCCTCTCAAATTGGAGGTCAGCCTGGACTACATAGTGGGTTCAAGGCCAGCCAGAGCTATATAGTGAGACCCTAAAAGGAAAGTGAAAAAGGGCTGGGGTATAACCTAGTGGTAGAGCACTTGGGTAGTAAAGGTGAAGCCCCCAGAACCAAAGGGGAAAAAGTATGGGGTTGTTTTCATTATTTCTATTCTAGAGAACAGTCACACTGACAGTTCAGGGTTAGACACATATGCCCCAGGTCACACCACTGGAAAGTAGCAGGGCCAGACTTTGAACACAGTGCAGTAAAATTGCAAAGGTGGACTTTCTGCTGCGTCCCCAGGCTTCTTTGTGCAGCTCCTCTTAGCATCTGCAGTGTTTTTCTATATCCTCCGTCAAATGAAACTACTGGTCGTGTTCCAAATTCTTCTTCATTCTCACAGATGCCTCCTGAAACGTCCTTAGTGACCCTACTGTTTTCCAATGGGAGCGTGTGGCTCCAGTGTGGCCGTTTCAGAGAAGCCAGCTGACTTCCATCATGTCACTAGTCCCCCGGCGTCTCTGGCACCTCCGTGAAGGCTCTGTGTGCCTCCTGGAGTCATGGTTTGCTTCCAAGCACCAGTCTTTCCCTTCTAGACTATGAACCTTGTTACCGAGGAGTCTGCTCAGGGACTACTGCTTACTAGATGATCAGTAAGCAGGGGAGCGTGGAGGAGCCTGGGAGAGGAGGGTGATGACTGGGCTGAGCTGGGGGTGGGGTGGGGAGGTGACAAGGAGACGCCCAACCCATCCTCCCGGCTCTTACCCCACCACCCTGTACCCCATTTCATGCTCACGTCCAGGAAGCCGGAGAGCTCAGTTTGCAGCAGCTCTTTCAGTTCTTTCTTGCTCAGCTTGTACTTGTCCCCCTCCTTGCCCGAGTGGGCGTGGAACACGTTGATGAGGGTCTCCATTGCAGTCTCCAGCTCAGAGCCCATTGTGGCAGCACACCTACCTGCCCAACCATGGAAGTGAGCTGGGGACCAGGTGAGGGGATCCCTCAGGCTTGGCACTGGTTCCCAGTGTAAATAGTGCAAGATGGGAGCCTGACTGTAGTTTGTCTTTCACTGAGATTTTATAGTGTGGGCAACTGGCACACCTAAAGCAGGCATGTGCTCCGTGTCCTAAACCTGTACCCTGCCACCGGAAGTCAGGGTTGGGCATGGAGAGCGAGCACCCTGAGCTGGGCTGGCTCTAGAGGCCTGCAGGAGATGTCTGTAGTGTCTCCTCTGGCAGAGACCGGGTGGGTGGGGCTGGCAGGGTGGTCACAGGACCAGGATGGCTTCTGGCTCTATTTTTACCCAAGACTTTGCAGCCTAACACTGTCAAGCTAATCTGTTGGGCACAGTGGGCCAGGTCTCCACAGCCTTGACTCTGCTGCCTGCCCCAGCTCAGAGTTAGTGAGGAGTCCTTGGGGAGCCTGATAGAGGGATGGTAGCTCGAGAAGGGAGCTGTGGCTTCTGGGGAGGGGAGCCCCACTGCCACAGAGCTCCTTGTCAGCAACCTGAGGGCCTCCTTTGGTCTGTGTAAGTCCCTTCTGTCTTTAAGATGTCATTATGACTTCGGTGGAGTGTGCCTCTCACTGCCTTCAGTTTCCTCTTCTCAGCAAAATTATCCCCTCCATCAGGTGGGTGGGAGGAAGGAAGAGAGGAATGTCTGTGTCCTGCCTCTAGAGACTGAGCTCCCAGGGAGCGGAGAGGAAGCCTGCAGGCTTGGGGTGTGGCTGCCCACTTGGCTGAAGGGGTACAGCGGGATCAGGGAGTGGGGCTGGTATGTATTGGAGGAGATGAAGGGCCCAGTCTCTGGGCCCTTTGAGTTCAGGGGGCTGGGAATGAGCGGGAGAATGAAGGGAGGAGAACCTGCCAAGACAGGGGACTCAGTCAGGCCTTCCCAGCCCTAGTGGGAGCTCAAGTAACTCAGATCAGGTGGCCCCATCCTTCTCCAGGCCTGGGGGACTGGACAATGAGCCCTGATGATCGGATGACATCCCAGCTCTTCAATGGGGCCCTTGTGAGTGTCACCTGAACTCCAGGACATGAGAAGCCATTGTCAAAGAGTCATGGGGGAGATGAAACCCAAGCCAGGGCTGATGGAGGGGATAAGGCTGTGCTTCAGGGAGAGATGCTGGTGGCTCAGTTACCAGACCCAGCAGGAGGGGCACCTGGAGTTTGCTCAGAGCCCCCCAGCAGCTTGGGATTTTGTATGAGGGGCAGTTCTGGGAGGACCTGGGCAGTGGGAAAACAAAGAGGAAAGAATTTGGGGCAAGAGGAGTAGGCAGGGGCCTACTTCATGGAGGTCCTATGCAGTAGAGTTGGGAGGAGCACAGACCCTGGGGTCCCTCTTCATGCTCCTCCACCCCCCACCCCCCCAGCTTCCTGGGGACCTGGCTTTTGGCAAGGATGGGTGTGCAGCAGAGACTGAAGCTGGCAGAGGACACGAACAGCTGTTCTGCTCTCTTATTCTTACTCCACTGGAAGCAAGGCCAGCGCTCAGGCCCTTCCTCAAGCCTGGGAGACTGAGGGGGGCCTTGGCAGGGGACTGGTGTATGAGGGGAGGACCTAGTATGTTCTCGGATCTGGGTGCCAGCTTCCCCACGGACCACTCTGACCTTCACTCGACTCACCTTGCTATGTCCCAAACTGTCCTCAAACTGCCAGTACTGCTCCCAGACCCTCAGGGTACCCCAGTGCCTGGGCCTTTGGGGGTCCTCAACTGACCGGGCCAGCGCCCCAGCCCAGTTGGGGCTGTATAATACTTACAGTTGGTGGGAGCAGGTTCTGGGTGGACGGCGGAGACAGCAAGTGTGGCTCTTGGAGCTGTGTGAGACCTGTCTTTAGGGGCCCTTCCCCTCCCAACCCCCCAGCTCCACCCCTTCCTTCACAGACAGACACCCAGTGAGGCCAGGGGCCAGGAGTGGACAGAGGCGCCCTCTGTCTCCTGGGCTGGAACAGGCTGCTAGTGTCTCTTCCCACCCCACTGGGCACCGCAGACAGGAGGGAGAAGGTAGAATGGGGATCCTGGGAGGGACAGAGATGTCTCAGCCTGCTGGGCTCTGGGAATCCTGGAGCCAGCTCTGCTGGCTGAGCAGGGGAGAGGGAGGATTTGTGGAGGAGACTTAGCCTGATCTTCACCTGGGGGTCTTCTTGAGAGGTTTCTGTTAAGACTTCCCTGAGGGGTATCATTCTGGAGACTCTTCTGTGGTGGCTTCAGCCTGGATCCCTCTGTTTGTGGGCGTCCAGCTGTGTAACTGGGGTCCTCAGAAAGGGTTTTGGTCTGCAGGGTCCACTAAAGTATCTAGTTTTCATATTACGCTCAGGTGCTTTTTCTTTTTTGGAATTGAACCCAGGGTCTCAGCACTGAGCAACGTCTCATGTCCTTTTTAATTTTTATTTTGTTTTATTTTAGTTTATTTTTTTGTGACAGTCTCACTAAGTCACTTAAGTTTCCCAGACTGGGCTTGAATTTGGGATTTTTCTGCTTTAACCTTCCAGAAAACTCTGATTGTAAGAATCTGACACCTCTGCTGGCTCAGTTGCCTTATTATTATTATTATTATTATTATTATTATTATTATTATAATATTTTGTACCAGGAATCAAACTCACTACCTTGCGATTGCCAGGCAGGTACTGTGCTGCTGACCTGTATTCCCAGCAAGTTGCTTTTTTAAAGTTAGCAATTGAGGGAAAAAAAAAAAAATAAAGTTAGCAATTGAGGGCTGAGGATTTAGCTTAGTGAGTTTGATTCCCTGTACACCCTCCCCCCCAAAAAAAAAAAAAGAAAGTAAGCATTTGTGTCTGGCTCAGTAGCACGTGCCTGTAATTCCAGCACTGAGGAAGCTGAGGCAGGAAAACAGTGAGAGCTCGAGGGCAGTCTGGGCAATATAGTGAGTTTAAAGTTAGCCTAAATTATAGAGTAAGACCCTGTCTCAAACCAAATCAAAACAAAATGGGCCCAGCATATAGCTCAGTGACACACCACCAGCCTGGCAAGCCCAAGGGCTTGAATTCAGTTACCGGTACCAAAAACAAAACAAATCAGAGCAAAAACAAAATTAGCAGTTTCTCCCATTATGTCCCTGTCCCTTATCCCCAACAGCACTCCTGATTAGCTCTGGGGTGTAATGGGCCAGCTGGTCCCAGTACAGCATTGGGAGTGATAACATCTAGGACCCTCGCTGCTCGCTGCTCCCGAGTGGACCAGAGCCGTGATTGGACTGTTCCCTCCTCTGCAGGCAGCTCGGAAACTTGATAGCTCCGGCAGGGGCTGGGGAGTGGCTCTCTTTTCCCTCCCAGCGGCTAGCGGTGCTTATAAACAGTCCACAGGTTGCTGCTCCCAGTGCCCATCTCCTAGCCTTGGTGAGTGGACCCTGGGGGGAGTCTGAGGATCCTTTTTGGTACCTCCCATCCGACTTGCTGGCTCAAAGAGGATTCAGGAAGTGGCTTTAGGAGAGCAGGCGACAGTCTGGGTGGGAGTGTGTGAGTGCCGCCATGTGTGCGGAAATGAGGGGGTGGGCAGCTCCTTACGGTTCGCTAGTCTTTCCTTATACCCTGGGGGCAGTGAATGTCCCGACCAAGCCCCCTGTGGCCTTGGGGAGCTAGAGTAACCCCGTGCCAGAACCTTGTCATCCGGAGACAGGAGAGTGTCCTTTGGGGTCCAGTGCTTGGCACTCTGCTCAGCTGTCCTCTAGAATGGGGGTGCAGAGAAGATGGGTCTGGCCAGACTGAGCCAGCTCTGACCACAGCTGGGCCTTTGCCAGCCCCCGCTTCTTTGCTGGGAAGAGTGGCCAGTGTGTGTGCAGGCGGAAACTCGTAACCCAATGTAAACAGGCTTTGGAGACACCTGACCCTTTGCAATTGTAAGGAAAGACAAGAAGGGGCTCTTGGGACAGAGACCCCAGGGGACCACCAGACAGCGGGGTCTTGTACCACAGAAGACAGTAAAAAGGACGCCTAGACTATAAAACCCACAGAAAAAGGGGTTTCTGGAATTGAGCCTAAAGTGGAATACCATTGCATGGCCCTTCCTCCAAACCAAACTCCTGTTCCCTCTCTATTCCCTGCAGAAACCTGAGGCAACACCAAGGCAATCCTGGATCCTGGGCTTTCAGACCTTGCACTCTGTTCCTTTCCTGTCCTGCAGGTCAGCCCCGTGAGACATCATCTCCAGCTCCTGGATCCTAATGGCAGCCGAGCCACTGACTGAGCTGGAGGCCGCCATCGAGACAGTGGTCACCACTTTCTTCACCTTTGCAAGGCAGAAAGGCCGGAAGGGCAGCCTCAGCATCAGTGAGTTTCAGGAGTTGGTCACCCAGCAGTTGCCTCACCTGCTCAAGGTTGGTGGTAGTCTCGGGCTGTGATTTTGTAGACCAGGATGTGGCACACAGTATAAGTGAGGTGATAATGCTGAGTAGGTAATGTGACCACAAGAAAGCCTGAGCATGAACAGGTGTAGATGGTTCTGAGTTTTCCTGCTTAGACTATGCATGCAGGTGTATGTGACTAGGGAAGAAAAGATGCTATGAGCGTGCAGGGTGGGTGGTGGTGGGATATGTGGTTGGGCTCTGTGCTTCTATCAGATGATGCTGTTGGCTCTCCAGTCCACCTGAGACTCTATGGTCTCATTTCCCCAACTTAGGACTAGACCCATAGCTGGATTCCAGGAGATCCACAGACCGTACATAGAGCTTGAAAGATGCTGTCCAAAAATGAATATGACTCAGACTCCTCTTCTCATGCACTCCCAGGAGGCTTCCAACTTGGGAGGCTGAGGCAAGAGAATTGCTGTGAGTTTGAGGCCAGCCTGAACTATGCAGCATGACCTTGCCTCAAAATAAAGAAAATAAAAACAAAAAACAAAACAAAACAAACTAAAGCATACCCTAGCAGGTAGATTAATATGATTGCAAGAATTGAATACTCTGTGTGGAATTAAAAACAAAGAAAAGAAAGCATTGGGCAGGAAATTAATTGAAAGAGGAAGACAAAAACTTTGAATGTCATTAAAATTATAACTGCAAAAAGCAACAAACTATAAACACAGATTACAGGCTGCAGTGACATTAGTAACCAGCACATAACCAGTGAATTACTTAATTGTTCACTATCTTAACTAACTTGTAAAGGGACAGAAATTAATGATTAAACTAAAGAGTCTTCCCTTCCTTTTCCTTCAGGGAACATGTGAACTTCCCAGTGAACTTCCACAAGCTGACACTGCTTTTCTTAAAGAAAACTGACAGGGAAAGGCATATTCTGTCTGTCCCTTGGTGCCTTTCATTGTAATAATTTATTTATTTATTTAATTAAATTAATTAATTTATTTTGGTACCAGGGATCAAACTCATGACCTCGTGTTTACCAAGCAGGCACTGTGCTGCTGAGCTATATCCCCAGCCTCATTATATATATATATTTTTTTAATTTATTAATTTATTTATTTTTGGTTACTGGGGATCAGACATCCCAAGCAGGGATGACCTCCTGCTTGCCAAACAGGCACTTGTGATGCTAAACTCAATCCCTGGCCTGTAATAACTTTTTAAAAATGTAAACATTATGTTTTTTGACTATGCCTTGTATAACCATCACGGGGTGTGGCACACACCTGTACTCCTAGACTGAAGAGGAGAATCACAAGTTTGATCCCAGCCTGAGAAACTTAGCTGCCTCTTGGATCCTGTCTCAAAAAACAAGCACAATCTCCTTCTCTCATAAATCAATAGTATCAGATGACAAGTATGCTGTAATGTCACTGTTCAGCTGGTGGGTTCTTCTCTCAACCCAGAAAAAATTACAAGGAACAGAGTCAAGACGGAAGCAAAAGCTTTCATTGGAGAGCAAGAGTAGAAAGCTCCCAAGACCAGGAGGTGACCTGGGCAGGTTGCCTTGGGAACTCTTTATCTAGGGGTTTTGATACACAGAAATGACGGCATGTCAGATGACTGGGACAAAAGGCACTTTTCGGATGAGGACAGATAGAGGCTTGGTGGGGGGGCTGTCACCTTGTATTTTTATCACAACTGGACAGTCCCACTGTCCAGTTACTAGTTTAACGTGGGACCCCTTGGCCACTGTGTCCCCATCTTGAGATGAGGCTCTTTATTATCCCTCTGTTCCAGGCTTCCTCTTTTCTTGTCCTTCCCTGGGTCATCCTGATTCCCTCTAGGTTTGACTTTTCTCTGGCTGCCTGACCTGCATGCTGACCTCCCTCTGACCAGCATACTCCCCTCCCTTGATGAGCCAGCATCATTCTGGAAATCAGTCTTTTCAGGGAAATGATACTAAAGCCTTAAGAAAGTGAAACCTGGGGCTGGGGATTTAGCTCAGCGGCATAAGCGCTTGCCTTGCAAGCAGGCAGTTGTGAGTTCGATCCCTTGTACCGATAAAAAGGAAAAAGACAAAAAAAAAAAAAAAAAAAAAAAAGTGAAACCTAAGCCCAACCATGCATGGTTCAGCACCCTCAGGTCACTTCCCAGTTTCATATCTCTCATCTTGGAAAAAAGAAAAGCAAGGCTTAGTGGCCCATGCTTGTAATCCCAGTACTTGGGAAGCTGAGGCAGGAGGTTTGCTAGGAGTTTGAGGCCAGCCTAAGCTACATAATGAGATCTTGTCTCAAAAAAAATTTTTTTTTTTACTTTATAGCTCCCTTCAGCCTACCATTTATTTTTGTTCTCCTGTGTATAGCAAAACCCCTCAAAAGCAATGAGAAGAAAACTATACTTACTGTCTCTAGTTTTCTTCTCCAGTTCCTCTCACTAATTATTATTATTACTTTTTTTTTTTAGCACTAGGAATCCAACTCAGGACCTTGTACTTGCCTGGCAGGGACTTATGCCACTGAGCTATATCCCCAGCCCTCTCCTTAATATTTTCTAGGCTTATTCCTCATTTAATTCAAATTTCTGCTCAAATGGCAGATCCTCAGCATGGTCTTCCTTCACCACTGAATACAAAACCCAACTCTATTGAGAACATCCTGTTACCCTGCAGAATGCAGCCATCACACCCAACCTCCATTGTGTTGTGACGCATTGTGGTCCTCAATAAAATATTAAGTGACTGTCTTAAAGAGCTATGAAAGGAGGAGTTTATAAACAACACAATTTATTTCTCACAGTTCTGGAGAAATAAATTGAGATCAGAATGCCATCGGGGCTGGGCTCACACGAGAGCTTCTTAGGGCTGCAGATGCTGCTTTGAGGTTGAGTCCTCTCTTATAGGGAAGAACTGAAATGCTCTTTGGGTTCTGTGTTGTAAGGGGACTAACTGTAATCACAAGGACTCTACTCTCATCACCTAAGTCATCTAAAGATCCATCAGATTTCAATTCATATGAATGAGTAAATGAAATTGTGAAAAAAGAGGCAAAAAATGTAACAGTAAATGAATTAATATATCTTATTTTCTCTTCTACAGATAGCTTTTTTTTTTGCATGGGGCAATGTGGGAGTTTGAGACGTAATCTCTGCTGTGTATCTAGGCTGGCCTTGAACTTGAGATCCTCTAGCCTCAGCCTCTCAAGTGCTGATATCACTGGTGTGTGCCACCATTCCCAGCTGTACAAAGCAGGAGGATTGAAAGTTAGAGGCTACACTGGGTAATTTAGTAAGACCCTATCTCAAAATAAAATTTATAAAAGGGCAAGGATGTGGGAGAGGATTTGGGTAGTACACACAAGGCCCAAGTAATCCATACAGGATGTTTCCCCTTTTAAAAAGTGATACCCTGGGTGTGATAGTGCAGACCTGTAATTCCAGCACTTTGGGAGCGTTGGAACAGGAGGCTTACAAATTGCCGGCCTGGGAAACTTAGTGACTGAGACCATGTATCAAAATAAAAAAATGAAAAGAGGGCAGGGGATGTATAGCACTGTGCAAAGGCCCTGGATTCAAAACATGTTTCCATTTTATAGTTTAATGCAAATTTATTTCTTTCTTTAGCCAATCATTGCTTAATGGACATGTTTCGTGTGTTTTTCTTTTTCCTCCTTAGCAAACATTCTTTTTGTTGGAGTCAGGGTCTCTCCGTGTAGCCCAGACTGGCCTTGAACTTGTGGCACCGTGCCTTAGCCTCCTGAGTGCTGGGAATATAAGTGAGGACCGTCATGCCCTGCAGTGAACATCCTTGTTTGTGTATCTTTACATGCTTGAGTGAAAATAACTATGTAAGGTCAAAGATCATGCTTTTTGTTGTTGTTGTTGCTTGTTTTTAATTTTTGTGTGTATAACCAATTTGCTGCCAACCAGGTTGGGCCAGCTGATGTGGCCACTCACAGTGCATGAAAATGTCTGTGTCCTTGCCCAGAGTGGCAGTAGCCAGCTTTTCATTTCTGTTAATATGATGTGTAAAAACGGTATCTTTTTTCTATTTATACTTCTTTGATTCTCAGTGAAATGGAATATTAAAAGTATTTTTGGTGGACACATACACTGCCTTTGCAATAAGATGCTTATTTCTTTATCTGAGAATTCATTGCAGTATTTTTGTAGAAAAAAGGAATTAGCCTTTTGTTTATTATAGCTTGCTGCAAATAATTTTTCCTAAGTTTCCCTCTGCTCTTTGAGTTTATGTTTTTAATATTTTTACCGTACAAAATGTAAAAAATTTTGGATAATTAAATCTATCTGATTTCTTCTGAGTAGCTTCTGTATTTTGTCTTTTCTCTTCCCTTCTTTCTTCCTTGGACATGTTCAGCACCCTTGTGGATGCTAAGCATGTGCTTTACCCCTCCTCAAGCTCATAGCTTCTGTGGTGTATGTCTTACTTAGAAATATTTTCCCCATCTTAACATATTTAAAAAACACATTTTTTATTAATCTTTTCCTATTGGGAAATAGAAGCTTTATTATTTACTCAATTTCCATGTGTGTATTGAACCTGTATTCCATTTCATTCATCTGTTATTTATCTAGTAACAAGCTGGCTTAATTACTCTAGGTGATATTCCTCTAGGTTTCTTTCTTTTTCTTTTTTTTTTTTTTTTTTGTACTGGAGATTGAACCTAGGGGCCTTCGCATTGATCTATGTCTGCCATTCTTTTGAAATTTTTTTTAAAATTTTGAGATGTGAAACTGTGAGACTCATCCTAGTTTTTCCCTCACTGAATTGGTGTTGTGTTTTTTCCACCAGTGTTTATTGAGCACTTGCTCTGTGCTGTGCTGATGCTGTCCTAGATTTGAGTGACAGAGGTGAACAGGTTGCCACTGTGTTCCAGATATTCACCCTGGCACTAGAATTATAGTGGTGAACAAGACAGATAGGGTCTTGGGGCTGAGGATTTAGCTCAGTGGCATAAACTCCTGCTTTGCAAGCAGGCAGTCGTGAGTTCAATCCCTGGTATCCATAAAAAGGAAAAAGACAAAAAAAAAAAAAAAAAAACAAAAAACAAAGACAGATAGGGTCTCTGTGCACACAAAGCCTTTTCTCTTAGCGAAGTATGGGGATCAAAGTAAATAAAGCCCTTAATATGTTTAGCATAAAGCCTGAAATTATGTGGATTTTTTTTTTTTTTGGTCTTTTTGGGACAGGGTCTCACTATGCAGTTCAGGCTGGCCCTCAGCTCATTTTGTAGCCTAGGCTGGTCTTGAACTTGCATTTAGCCTCCTGAGTCAGCCTCCTGAGTGCTGGGATTACAGGCGTGAGCCACCACGCCTGGCTGCGGATTGTTTTAAAGTCTGTCTTTTCCTATTTGAGTTTCTTCTGTCCAGGATTTTCTACTTTGCATTCCAGAGCACCCTGTTGGGGAGGTGGTGTCTTGTAATGGGTCTCATGTGAGAATGGAACATACTTGTCAGTTTCCTGGTTGTTATCTTCCATGTCTAGACAGCAATCTTCTTGGATCTTGTAAAAGAATAAAGATAAATGTCTAAATCTAAACTAAAAAAAAAAAAGCCTGAAATTGTGAAATCAGACATGGTTACACTAGCCATTCTTGCCTCCTGCTGGCGGGGCGTATGTATTTTACAATTAAGATGACTGTGGCTTTTAAAAGTGTCTTGGTTGGCTCTTCTATAAATTAGCTTTGTGCCTTACTAGTATGTGGCTTCATTCAAACGTTGATCCCCAGTGTTCTGCAAGGAGCTCTGCCAGAGGCTCCCAGTCTGACAGTGACTCTGTTCTACCATCAGCTTTTTGATTGTAATCTTTTCCTGGCAGCACTCCTCCCTCTTTGGAATATACTGGGGATTGGACCCACACAGGATTTCACAGATATTAGGCAAACATTCTACCACTGAGTTACATCCTTAGCCTATTTATTTTTTATATTGAGACAGAGTCTCACTGTGTTGCCCAGGCTGACCTCACATGTTTGATCCTTCTGCCTCAGCCTCCCAGCTGGGATTCTAGGCATGCAACACCACACCCAACTTGGCAACAAATCCATCATAAAGTCTGGCCTACAGTGTTCTTTGGTTTCACAGGCCCACCACAAGGGACCTTGTCAGGGTCTTCCTGGAAAACCAACGCCTGGTCTTTGCCATTCCCCTAGGCTAGCAGGCAGTGACCCTGTTGGACACAGGAGAGGACAGCAGCGTTATACAGATGAGCAGCTGCATGCTGTCTGACTGGATCCTGCCCCATGAAGGCTCCCAGAGCATTCTGGGGTCAGTCTCAAAATGCAGGGGTGCTGGGGAAGCTCTTTTTCTAAAATTTTTTTATTAATATGTTTGCCAGACATAATGCCTGCATTCAGCATTCATCATGAGGAATTTGTACCTGTACATAATATATCTTAATTTTTAAAATTTCAATTACCCTCCTCTCCTTTCAATCCTCCATTTACTCCCCATTTACAGAGGCTGTGTTTCCAATATTTTCTTTCCATACATTTGTTTTGTTTTTGAGACAGGATGTCAGCATGTAGCCCAGACTAGCCTTGAACTCTCTGCAGTCCTCCTGCCAGGTTTCTTGAGTGCTGGGATTACAGGCAAACTCGTGTGTCTTACTTCATTTAAAATGATGGTCTCAAGGTACCTCCACTTACTTACAAATGACTCAAGTTTATCCTTCTTTGCTGTAGAGTATATTCCAATGTAGATAAATACCACATTTTCTTTATCCATTCATCCATTGATGGGTGTATGGGCTGTTTTCAAGATTTAGCCATTATAAATTATGCTTCTGTAAACATGGGTGTGCCCATGTCACTATGGTATGCATCATTTTAATTCTTTTGGGAAGGTTCCTAGAAGGGGAATAGCTGGGTCAAATGGAACATCTAGTTTTTTGAGAATTCTTCATACTGATTTCCATAGTGGCTGTACCAGTTTACATTCCTACCAACAGTGGAGAAGGGTCCTTTTTCCCTGGCAGCTTCACCAGCATTTGTTATTGGGTGATTTCTTGATGATAGCCATTCTTTCTGAAGTAAGATGGAATCTCTGTGTTGTTTTAATTTGCAATTCTCAATGTTGATGTTGAACATTCTTTTTCCATATATTTATTTGCTGTTTATACTTTTTCATCTGAGAAGTATGTATTCATTTCAGATACCTATTTTGTTCTTTTTCTTTTTTTTTTTTTTTTTTTGATATGGGGATCGAAATTATGACCTCGTGCCTAAGTACCACTGAGCTAAATTCCCTGCAGGTTGTTGTTCTTTACATATTCTAGATAATAGTCCTTTTTCTGAGGTATAGCTGGTAAAACTGTTTCCCTATTCTATGGGTTGTCTCTTTAACTCTTCCTGATGGTTTCTTTTGCTGCACAAAAGCTTTTTAGTTTGATGCGATCCCAGTTGTTGATTCATTGTATTATTTCCTGTGCGATTAGGGTTTTGTTCCTAAGGTCTTTTCCTACACCTGTGTTTTCACTTTTCTGGCATTGTTCTGACGCCAGTTTCCCCGTCTTATTCCTAGAAGATAGACGAAGTAAAACTTCTTCTGTTTTTTATATTTTGATTTTTGATCCATTTTGATTTTAGTTTAGTGTGTGGTGAGAGACATGGGTCAGCCTTTGGTGTGTGGGAAGCCAGTTTTCCCAGCGCTATTTGTTAGAGGCTATCTTTCTTCCAGTGAAGTGTTTTGGGCTAGCTCCTACCTGTAGGCCAGGACAGCTTGTGTACAAATCTTCCCTGCATCAGTGATTCATATTTATAGTTCATGATCAGCCAAAAACTATGAGTCAAACCTTCCTTCTCTGTGTGGGCGCTCTTTGGAATCAGAACCCTGGGGAAGGGCAGTTTGGGGCTGCAGCTTCCTCCTTCAGGTAAGGGTGAGTGTGGGTGCTGTGTGAGGGAAAGGCCTTCAAAAAAAGGCAAATGGTGATTCTTCCCTCTCCTTATGTTTTTGCTTTCTCTGTTTCTCCCTCTGATCCCTAGTACAGGGGCTTGAACTCAAGGCCTTTTCACTGAGCTATATCCCCAGTTCTTTTTAAAAGTTTTGTTTTGAGATGGATTTTTGCTGAATTGCTAAGATGCTCAGGCTGGACTTGAACTTTTCATGCTCCTGCTTCAGCCTCCCACAGTGCTGGGATCACAGGTGTGCATCGCCATGCTAGGCTAACAAGCCCTGATTTTAACCCTTTCTTTCTCTTTTGTGTCTCCTCAGGATGTGGGCTCCCTAGATGATAAAATGAAGAGCTTGGATGTAAATCAGGACTCGGAGTTCAAGTTCAATGAATACTGGAGACTGATTGGCGAGCTGGCCAAGGAAATCAAGAAGGAGAAGGTCCTGGAGATCCGGAAGAAGTAAAGCGCCCACTGGCTGGGCAGAGCCGGGCTGAATCCACAACCTCCAAATAAAGCTTCCATCTTGAAACAAATGTTTCTCATTCACATTCCACCCTGGGTTCTTCTCTTGAGACCAGGGCATAGGAAAGCTCTGCCTTGACTGAGGGTGAGCCTGAACATTATGAGTTCCTTGAAGACAGGGAACACTATTTATCTTCAAATATTTTGCAGGGTCTAATAGCAGGTCTTATACTGAGTAGGTGCTCAATAAATTAATGGTTGATTAATGAATACACAAAAGATAACGGAATTGAGGGCAGGTTAGGTGGCTTATATTTCACCAGGTGCTTCCTGTGGCTGAGCAGTGTTCTGGCTCCAGTTTCCTGTCTTATTCTTAGAGTTATCCCTGATGACAGTGATGGCATGGAATATGTGTCACAGGCTTAGCATGTCAAGCACAGGTTAAATATTTTACCTGCATTCAGCTGGGTGTGGTGTTGTGTGCCTGTAATCCCAGCACTTGGGTGGCTGAGGCAGGAAGATCTCTGCCAGTTTGAAGCCACCCTGAACTACATTTGAGACCCTGTCTCAAAAGACAAACAAAAACCAAAAAGAAAAAAACAAGTCCCCCAAAACATGTTATCTACACTATCTTAATTCTCACAGCCCTCAATATGGAGGTAGTATTTTATTTACTGTACTGGAAACTGATCGTAGGACCTCCTCACTGAGCCTATCCATAGCCCTTTTTATTATGTTATTTAGAGGCGGGGCCTCCCTCAGTCACTAAACTGCCCAGACTGGGTTTGGATTTGTAATCTTTCTTCCTCAGCCTCCCCGAGTGTGGGAATCACAGGCTTGTGCCACTATCCCTGGCTCTGGTAAGTAGTTTGTTTTTCTTTTGTTGTTTTTGAAACAGGGCCTCTCTATGTAATTCAGGCTGGTTTTGAACTCGTGGAGATCCATCCTGCCTCTGCCTTCCAAGTGCTGGGATTACACGTATGCCCCACCACACCCAGCTCAGGTAGTATTTTTAAAACCTATACTGGAGGTGGAGAAACAGATAAGCTACAAAGACCAGAATAACTGGAACTGGGTTGAGATTCCAGAGCCATTGACTCACCCCCCTCCCCACAAGGATACTCTCTCCCTCCCCAGCAAGGGCGAAGCCCGGGAGAGGATCATCCACGCTGTTCTAGGCATGGTGGTGCTGCAGGGACCAGCACTGGTGGGCACAGCGCTGCTGCCCTTCCTGTGGTTTACCGGCTTGAGGGCTTGCAGTTTGCTGGCATCTCCAGAGAGAGCAGGGGGCAGGGCAGGGCAGGGTAGGGTGGGGCTGTCGGTTACTGCCACAGCTGCCTGTGTCCTTGGGGGCAGCAAGGAGTCCAGAGGAGCTCTGGGCTGAGACAAGCCCTGATCGGACACTGTGAAAGGGCTCCTGATGGAGCTGTGTCACCCACTGAGGGCCCCCAGACATTGATCTCAGAGTGACTCCCAGGCTGGCTGTTGTTGGCACACATTTCAGAGGGGCTCCGGGTAAGGAGGGATGGATTAATGAGATACCCTTGGCCAAGACTGCTCAGAGGTCTGCACACCAAACTAGGTCTGAGAAACTCTCAGATGGGCAGATCTTCAGGGGAGGTCCCCAAAGTGAAGCTCTTCACAAAACTCAGAATGAGACCCTCATACATGGGAGCCTCTGAAAGTGGAGACCCAAAGTACAGGGGAGCCCTAGACATGGGACATGCACTCTGATCTCAAAGTTCAGCAAAGACAGCCAGGAGCTTTGGCTCTGGGCCCCACCCATCCTTCCCTGACCCAAGCAGAGTACCCCACTGAACCTGAGCAGGTGAGGAGGCCACTTAGGTTAGCACCATCCAGGTCCTTAGAGTGACACCTTGGGCACTGGATTGGAGGGTGGGTGTTGCAGGCTGCTGCTGGGGTAGGGCAGACATGGGACTCGATGGAGGCAGGGCTTGTCTCCTGAACAGTTTGGAGAGGTTGTCAGCTGCCTGGTAACTCATCTGGGCCTTGAATATGTGCACCAAAGGCTGATAGGAAGTCAGCTTCCAGCTGTGTGGCTCCCTCTACCAGGCCGAGCTTCCCAGGCTCTTCCTCTCCCGTTCATCTGTCTGCCATCAGGACTGGGAAAGCCTCTGAGATTTGGATAGGCTTGAGCGTGACTATTTAAATTAATTGGCCTTGTTTGGGAGGACACAGAGAGAGAGAGAGAGAGAGAGAGAGAGAGAGAGAGCCATACAGGGCTCTCAGAGGTTCTCTCTGGATCTCTTTCTGTCATCTTCTGTTCTCAATCCTGCTGTTCCTTCTTTCCTAGTTACTGAGACCTTCTCTTTCACCACAGTATCTCTAACCCTCTGTGTTGTGCCCTCGCCCCCCTTCTCTTCTGTTCTTGTGACTCCATGGCTGGTCTGGGGCCAGGCCTATCCCAGCCCCAGCCCTCCATGACTCCTTCCTCCAGGCAGGGATAGGACAGGCTCTGTGCTGTGATTGATGGAGGGTGGGGCCCAAGATGCTGGCTCCCAGCCTGGGCAGGCTCAGCACAGCAGGGGTGGCTGAGGGATGAGGCCCAGCCCGCCCCTCTGCCTCACCTCCTTTCCCTGAGGTATATGAGCTGAGCCCAGGTGAGCTGGCTCCTTCTGTCCAATCTCAGCAGCTGCTAGCAGGTAAGGAGACACAGGGCTTTTCGTCTGGAAGCTCCTGAACTCCTGTTTAGAGTCATTACATTGTCTAGGTTGGTAGGTGTCCAGGGGGGATCTGTGTCTGTGCTTACTGTGTCTTCTAGTGCAGAGCTGGGGACTGGGCCCTGGAGCTTGGGGTGTGTGCATTCAGGTGATTTGGGGAGCAAGGGGGAAAATGAGGCCAAAGTGAGGCCTAAGGGAGTCCCTCTACCTGGGTGAGGCTTTACTCCTAGAGCCTGGGGAGGAACTGGGGCTGTGTGGAGTCCCTGTGACACCTCAGGGAGGTAGAAGGGCGTGGTGGAGCCAAAGGGAGACACTGAGAAAGGAGGCTGATCTTCCTCTCACCTCACGGCTTCCCTCCTCTAGGTAGATCATGAGCCATCAGCTCCTCTGAGGCAGGCTGTAGGACGACGCATTTCTCACCAAAGGGCCAAGTGCCTGGGCACCATGGGACAGTGTCGGTCAGCCAACGCAGAGGTAGGCCCATTCACTCCTGATCTGGCTTTCTGTCTCTACGCTCCTCCCCTCCATTCTGAAGGAATATGTTCCCTAGGATTGTGCCTGTCACACTGCCTGCCCTGTGCCCAGACCCTGATGCCACACATGGTGGTATGGATGGAGTCCTGGAGGATGTCTGGATAGTGCTGGGACCTGCTCTTCTTACTGCTGGGGGGGTCAGGAGGGAGGCCTTGCCTGATCCGTGGCTTAAAGCAGGAGCCACAGTGGCCTTGGAGGCTGGGCCAGGGGTGAAGGAGAGGGGGTGGCATGGGCAGAGTGGTTGCCTTCCAGCTGGCTTCTGCTCTGTTGGGCCAAGCTCCTAGAGAAACAGTGTGTCTGTTGAGGGGTGGGTTGTGCACCCTAATGTTCTGTCTCCTGCCCTTAGGATGCCCAGGAATTCAGTGATGTGGAAAGGGCCATCGAGACCCTCATCAAGAACTTCCACCAATACTCAGTGGAGGGTGGGAAGAAGACTCTGACTCCATCTGAGCTCAGGGACCTGGTCACTCAGCAACTGCCCCACCTCATGCCGGTACTAAGCATAGACTCCACCCCCACAGTCCTCTGATTTCCCAAGCAAGTGCCCCAGGACTTACCCATGCTGGGACTGGCAACCCAAGCCTTCCCTCTAGCCAGTGCCAGATGGCTCAGGCCCTGGTTGCCTGCTCCCAGGCAGGGTGGGGTGGGAAGATCTGAAAATACCACCTTGCTGAGCTATGGTATCTTCCCTCCCCTCAGAGCAATTGTGGGTTGGAAGAGAAAATTGCCAACCTGGGCAACTGTAATGACTCTAAACTGGAGTTCAGAAGCTTCTGGGAGCTGATTGGAGAAGCAGCCAAGAGCGTGAAGCTGGACAGTCCTGTTTCGGGGAGTTGAAGACCCCCTCCTGGGATTCTTGGGGGCATGTTGGGGAGAGGGCATTTTAGAGACTGTGGGCTTGGAAATAAAATTTTTCTCCAGCATTATCCCACTATTCCCCATCCTCACCTCCTCATCCTTGCAAGGTTTGGGTCATAACTGCCTCTCCCAGGGCTTGTGCACTCTGTCCTGGGAGCTCATGGGTCTAGGAGCCCTTTCATTAAGGGAAGCTCAGGAAAAGGTTGGGGATTGGGGGGGGGGGAGGTACAGAGGAACAAGGGTGATGTAAGGGCAAGTGATTTGGTAGTAGGGCAAGGGCAGAGAGGACCTGGGCTATGGGACATGGTTCGGAGAATAGGCTGGGAATGTGGCTAGACATTGGTACTGGACAGGGTATCTGAGAACCTTCTCCTCTTTGTCTCCTCTCCAAGCTAAACTGTAGCTGGCTGTCTGGTATCATCCCCCTTCCTCCATCCAGCCCTGTCCTGGCCTCCACCCTGGCCTCTATCCTTGGTCTAGGGAAGGAGAGAAGGGAGCAGGCTCAGAGAAGAGGCTGAGGAAGGTGTGATTTTGGGGTTGGAGGATTTTGGGGGTGCTTGGACATTTACAAAATTGTTACTGTTTTGTATCATTTGATTAATAAAAAATTTGAAAAAAAGTAGATGTCTTGATTGGATACCCTTAGGGTCCCTCAGAGAAGGGCTCTTGGGGACTGAGTCTGGGGTTCTTGAGGTGAGTCAGAGGAAGCTTGGCAATGGAAGTGACCAAGAACTCACTTTTTCCATGGATTTGGGTGGAAGGTTGTGCAGACCCAAAAGTGGCAAAGCCAGTTCTCCCTGAGGGCCAGTGTGCCTGCATGTGGCCCAGGATAAGAGATGGGGGTGTACATGCTTGTGCCCCAGCATCTGAGGGAAAGGACACGAGTCCATGTGTCCTGAGGCCTGGCCGACTAATGGTGAGGAAGACATGGGGCTGGGGAACAGGCACTGCCATTTTGAATCCTCATTCTACACTTGCGTCTGTGAAAGTCTGGGTGTGCTCTTGGCATACGTTACCTGTAAAGTGGGAGTGTGGACAGTCCTGCCCTTGTAGCAGTGCTGGGAGGGTGGCATGGCTCATCCCATGGATGGACACAGCCAGTATCTGTGGACACCACTGGGGAGGTGGGGCAGGGATCCTCTCTGGTTTGTCTGTGGTCCTCTATGGGAGGTGCAGCTGCCATTTTCTAGGTTACCTGAAGGAAAGCTAGCAGTTTGCACAGAGCCCCCTGCTGTGTATGAGGGCTTGGGGAAGCGTCTCAGGGGAGCTCAGGTTGGGTTGAACTGGAGAGGGAAGACCAGAGCCAGCCTCTGGGAATCTATGAAATCAGGTGTTAGTCCTGAAATCCCAACAGCTAGGGAGTTTCTGTGGTCAGTATTTTTTCTAGAGTACAACAGTCAGGCTGGCTTGGAAGGCTAATGAACTTGTCCATTGGGGACCCCTGAAACTGGCCTTCCAGTGACCCAGGTGAGAAGGAGAGGTGCCAGTCCTTCCCTTCCTTCCTCCACCCTGTCAGGTTCCACTCAGGCCCTGAGGGGTTGGGAGGGTGGAGTTGGGGAGGGCCAGCTTCTACCACTCAGTCTCGTGTTGGGGTACAAGGCTGTTAAAAAAGGTGTGTATCCCTTTAACAAGGGCCCAACCCCAGGCCAAGCCAAGAGGGAGCTCAGTCACTACCTCCCCACCGAGCCAGCTCAGCCGGGCAGGCCGAGAGGGAGTGGGACAGAGTCCGGGAGTGTAGCGCAGCAGGGAGGAGTCCTGGCTGGGCTAAGCTGGGGAGCTGCTTGGCAGTGCCAGAGCCTGGACCCCAGAGCCCTTCTGGACAGGAGGTGGACCAAGGAAGCAGGTGAGAACCCCAGGACCAGCCTGGGAGGTGCGGGGTTGACCGAGGGACCCTGCAGGCTTGGGAGGCCAGGAGAAGGGGTTTTAAGGGGACCTGGGCAGAAGGGTCCTGGCTGAGATTGCAAAGAAAGATTTTGTCAATTATTAACTTTCTCCAATGGCCAGTTTGGGAAAGGGAAGACTGGGTGGAGTGCTTGGGGGGTGATGAGACCCTCTCCCAGACTGGCAGCTGCCTGACTGGGCTCCTCTCCAGGGACTGGGACAGTGGGCAGAGCAGAGCGCTCTGTAACTTTGTCCACAGCTGCCATCCTTCCCAGACAGAAAACAGCAAGTGTGTGTTGGTGGGGGTGGGGGCTCTTTAGACTTGGATTCAGGCCTCACTGGGCTCTAGGAGCTGTGTCCCGGGTAGGGGTACAGGTAATGGTGCCCAGGAGGAGCCAGGGAGGGCCCAAGGGGACTGAGAGAGGAGGCAGGGGCTGAGGCGGCTTTTCTCTGAAAATCCAGGAAGATCCCAGTCACAGGCCGCTCTGGTTTAAGGAACGGTTCCCTGGGAGGTGCTTGGGTGAGGCCCTTCGGAGAAACCTGGGAGCTCCCTGGGAGAGGGAGAGAGAAAAGGAAGGGGGCTGGACCTGAAATTGGCTGCTTCTCCACTTTAGGACCCAGGCAGGTTCTTGCTTGACTTGTTTTGCCTTTTCTGGGGGAGCCACCTGCATTATGCAAACCTTCCTCTGGCCAGTGCAGCTGAGGGCAGGGTGATGCATGTATGTGTGTGTGTGTTGGGGGGGGGGGTTCAACCATTCCTCATGGACTAGCGGAGAGCTGTCTCAGTGTTGCTCAGGCTAGCAGTAGTTGTGTGTGTGTGTGTATGTGTGTGTGTCTCCCCATATCAAACTCCTCCAATTTCACTTGTCTGGAAAAATTTGAGAGGAATCCAACTCTTATTCTAAAAGTGAAAGTGGGTAGTAGGTAAATGGATTATCTACACAGAGGGGTTAAGGAATGGTAGAGTTCTTCCCTCTCCTTGTGTGAATGAGAAACTGAGTCCTTTGAGGTGAGGAAGGGTGAGGCACCTGTGTGAACAATTAGCCTTGTGTAACTGGGAAAAGTGTGCAAGTTGGGCATGGTAGTGCATGCCTATAATTTTAGTACTTGAGAGGCTGAGCCAGCAGGAGAGAGAGTGCAAGGCCAGGCAGTGCTACATAGTGAGATCCTGTCTCAAAAAATCCAACCAGCTGCTGGGCATGGTGGTGCACACTTTTAATGCCAGCACTTGAGAGGCTGAGGCAGGAGGATCACTGTGAGTTTGAGGCCAGCCTGCACTACATAGTGAACTCAGCCTGAACTACACATAGCACCCTGTCTAAAAAAAAAAACCAAAAAAAAAAAAACAACTGGCAACCAATTACTCAACCAACCAAATGAATGAACAAACAAAGCAAAGCATGTACAGGAGCAGAGAAGGGGTCTACTGAGCTTGGAGAGATTCTTTTGAATTGGGCTTGCAGACGGAGCTTGCATTATCAGCCCAGGTCAGATTGCACCTTCCTGCGTGTTGAAAGTACTTGGGCCAAGTGAGTGAAGGCAACCACTGAATGAATAAATGAGAGGATGAATGCCTTAGTGCATGAGTAAGAGAATGAATGAGAGTGAATAAATGATTCAGGGAATGAGTGTGCCAACAAATGAATGGCAAGTAATGGATTTGAGGTAGGGAGAACAGATACAGAGAATGTCAGAAAGGGGCTAGGCTCTAGTGAGGACAGTGGCTAACAGGAACAAGAGTCTAGGGACACATTCCAGGGAAAGATAAAAAATGAAAGACACCTGTGGGGAGGGGGCTAACTTTGGAGGATGTAACAGACATTCCGGATTCACACTAAAGAGAGTTGGAGAGCTGGGGGTGGTTAGCAGGCACTGGGAGTGAGTGGGAGCCAGAACCTGGGGGCGAGAGTAGAGGCCTGCAGTGGTGGTGGCTGAGGGGCAAGGGCATGATGTCAGGGCAATTTGGGCTTTTGGAGAAGTCAGCAGGCTGGTTCAGGTGGGTGGGGGGAGGAGCCTCCTGTTGCTCAATGATGAATCAGCCGAGGGGAGATGATGAGAACTGGGGGAGGGGAGGGGCCTGAGGCCAGCGGTCCCTCTGAGGGACCAGCATCCTTCTGCTTCTGATTGTTGGAAGGCACCAGTGTGTGCTGTTCACCTCCTCACCCCCATTGTCAGGCTCATATCTGCTGGTGGCAAAATCAAAGCAGGAATGACCTTCTGGGCGCCTTTCTGGGGCAGAGCTTATGGGACAGCACGTTTGCCTTTCCTCCATGTTTGGGATCATCAAGCCTAACCGCTGGCAAGACTGTGTGGCTGTGTGATGGGTGGGGTGGCAGAGCCTGTCTCCTGGCTCCCAGGGAAGGCAGGAGAAAGTAATGACACCTGCTGGGCCCGCTTTGCCCTGCCTTCCGAAAAACCTTTGGAAAAGCACTCAGTCAGATGGTTATTTCAGCGTTGGCCATTTTAGAAGAAGCAGGTATGGAGAGGCGGATTCTTGGGAGCCCCTGGGGATGCAAGACCAGGGACACTGAAGTGAACATCTCTGAATCACCCAGCACTCTTGAGGGCAGGGAGCTAAGCTGGCTTTTGGGTGCTCTGTGTGTCCAGAGGTCAGGCAGCACTTGGGACGGGTTGAAGAAAAGCAGGTGGAAGGAGAGGGGATGGTCCTCAGGCAGAGCAGCAGAGGTGCAGCGCTCAAAACACCCATCTTTTTCTTCTCTTTCTCTCCTCCTTTTCTTCTCCATGGGATCCCTCTTCGAAGAAACGTGTCTAGAATGGCTAAGGTGGGGGGAGGTTTCCAAATGCTCCCCCTCTCCCAAGGCTTGCTGTGGAAGAGCTTGGTGCAGTCCTTCCTGAAATGGGCAGTTTCCAGAATTGCCAGAAATGCTGATCACGGGCTTGGGCCACTCTCACCCCTTCAAGGGCAGCATAGTTGAAAAAAATTTTTCTTCCTTACATGTTAAAAGTTAGAAGATTTATGGCAAGGGACAAAAACTGAACCACACAGTTTCACATTTAGCAAATAAAGAGTGTGGAAAGATTGTGGCTCCCAGCAGTCCCAGTGTTGGATGTCATCCTTCCAGCCACAGACCAGAGAGGTCAGGTTGCTGCGGGACAGGAGGGAGGGTTTCCCAACAGACAGGCCCCAGCCTGTCCCCTCTCCTTTTCCAGCGTTTGCATCCTGGCCTATTTACTCCTTCCTACTCTCATGCTTCCCTCGGAAGAAGCTCCTTACAGAAAAAGCTTAGAAAAGGGATCAAAGGCCTAATAAGGCTGAAAGAGGGTGCAGTATTTCTAGAATACCTCCCTCAAGCAAGGCACGAGGCCAGGGGAGACCCAGAGCCAAAGAGCAAGGCAGTTGAACTGTCAAGATTCAGAGGTGTTGTCAAGTCCATGAGCTTTGCCGTTAGGTTCAGACAATTCAGTGGCCCCAGCAGGTGCTCATGGATGTGTCTGGGAATCAGGGGAGAGTGCACCAAGTGCAGCGGTCAAGGCATGGCTTGAGCAGGGCCAGAGCCAAGAGATGGTTTCTGGCGGAGGGGACCCAGCAACAGGCACGGCAGTAAGAGTGACCAGTAAGAGTGATCTTGGAGAGCAGAAAGCAAGCGGTAGGGGCGGGAGGTGGCAGCAGGATCTGGCAAAGGGAATCTCCCTTCTACATCAGACTGTGCGTGTGCAGGCCTGTACAGCAGGAGGCTGTGTCCTCTCTGTGTCCACCTCCCCTTGCTATGACCAGCTGAGAGAAGGCGACTGGAGCTCATTCCTTGGCTTGAAGGTGGGAGGGGAGTCTGATTTGCCAGGGTTGACTTGGGAGGGCTCTGGGCATAGGCGGCCACTCGCAGAGTAGATCCGCCTGTTCCCCTCATATCCTGTTATTCAGAAGCTACATCCGTTTGGAATGTGAGTGCCTTTTGTCCTTGCATTAGAGGGTGACAGAGTTGCAGCTGCTGTGTCCAGGGTCTGTCTTCAGCTGTGGCAGAACCAGGCCTGGTTCTTCATTAGGTAATGGAGTTGCGGGTGACCTTGTGTCCTACTGTCTATCTGGGGGTGGTTGGGTGGGTGGGAAGGCTAGCAGAGTGTGGGTGTGATGCACAAAATCTAATTGTTTGGGTCAGGGTCTTGTTCTTTCCTGGAGAAGGGTAGCCATAGCCTGAGTCCCAGGATTTGCTGCCTTGGAGCCTGGAGAAGGGGTTGGGGTTCTCCTAGGACCCTGATTCCTCCTTTGTTACCTGATGCTGGGATTTCTGCTGCCCTGAGGGTTGGAGACAGAGCTCCACAGCCTTGACCCCCATCTGCCTGGTCCCTGTCTGCCTTGGCCCATCCTAGCAGTTGCTAGCTGTGCTTGCCCGCAGAGCCCTAGGTCTCCAGGCTAAGTGCAATCAGCAGGCAGGGCTAGGCAGTTCCCTCCTCCTCTGTTCCCATTGAAATCTCTTGCTCTCTGAGTCAGCAGTGGCAGCCCAGAGCTGGGGAAGGACCCGGAGAACCTGTCCTGGCAGTTTGTCTGGGAAGTATCTGGATTAGAGGAACCACATAGCTGTCGTTCCAGCCCACCCCCACCAATCTCTGTGTTTCTCTTTCCCACCCCTTCCCTTTTCCAGAGGACCAGTTGTCCTGGGGTTGCTGAGGGCCAAGGCTAGGCACCGGTTGGAGGCTTGGCCTATGGGGTGTCTTCTCATCTCCTTCCTTATGATGTCCAGGCCAGTGAGGAGCTGAAGGAGGAAGATGGCCGACTGCTACACGGAGCTGGAGAAGGCTGTCGTTGTCCTGGTGGAGAACTTCTATAAATACGTGTCTAAGCACAGCCTAGTCAAGAACAAGATCAGCAAGAGCAGCTTCCGCAAGATGCTCCAGAAAGAGCTGAACCACATGTTGACGGTGTGCCCCCCTCCTGTGGGCCTGGCCTCTCCCCTTCCCGCCTCCTCTGAGTGCTCTTCCCTAGGATCCCCTTGGTGCCCCCACAGATCTCTGTCTTCTCACGGTGCCCAGGCTGAGCCAGTGAGGGCTCTGTTTGCCTTTTCTCGGGAGACAGCTGCCCAAGGCTCCATTTTGGGACTCTGCCATGTGTTCTATATGGAGGCTCACTGGGGCTGCTGCTTGCAGTATTTCTGACCCCTGGTTCCCCTGCAGGACACAGGAAATCGAAAGGCTGCTGACAAGCTTATCCAGGACCTGGACGCCAACCATGATGGGCGCATCAGCTTTGACGAGTACTGGACCTTGATAGGCGGCATCACCAGCCCCATTGCCAACCTCATCCGTGAGCAGGAGCAGCAGTGCTAGAGGCCCGACCTCCTGGCCCTGGTGTCCCAGCCTCCCTCAGTCTCTGTGGCCCTTCCAGCCCCTTTCCTCCTTCTCCCTCTGGATGTCTCCCGACCCTTGCTGAACAGTGTCCGGGAGATGTCAGGGTCCCTTGTGAGTGTCTCAGTCTGAGGATGCTTTCCTCAGGGTCTCAGTCCCTGGAGCCAGCAGACCCTCAGGGCTCCTCTATGAGATTTCAATGCTGGTGGGGACCCCCAATATTTCCTCATCTGCTTAGTTCATTTGCCCTTCCAATACCTGATGCTCATGTCCAGTTCTTCCCTGATTCTGGGTCTGTCCTGAAACCCAGAGGCAAGTTTACTGATGAGGTCTCTGCTGTTCCTGGTGGCAGCAGCGGAGACCTTGCCCTTCCCCTCAGCACTTCCTGGAGTGGGGTGGAGGGGAGAAGCACCTTCAGGGACTCCCCTCCAGCAGCCTCTGTCTGGGAATGAGCTACACAGCACTGAGTGCCTCCCTCTGCTCAGTCACTGAAATAGTGGCAATAAAGGCTGGATTTGGAGTTTGCATCCTCTTGTCTGGTCCCTTAATGGTGCTTGTTAAACTCTTCATACTCCTTGGTGGTCTTTGCCTGAACCTTGAGGCCAGGAGGAATCTCAGAGAGAGACCCCAAAGGCAGAGCAAGATGAAAGCCACAGCCCCTGGATCCCAGGAACTGCTGCCATCTCCAGGTTCTTATAACACAGACTTAGATTCATGGTCAGTCACACAGTAGGTGTGATTTGCTGTGACTGCACTTCTGTAAGAAGGGCCATGCATAGTATGGAGGCTCCATACCTCATCAGTAGGTTATTCTAATACCCCACAGAGCTGTGGGATAGGAAAGCAGGGCTACAAAGGAGAAGAGTGTGGGAGGCCAGAGGGAAAAAGGAAACAACTTGCAGCCGCTGGAGGGAATAACAACAGTTTCTATTTCTCTCTTGCATTTGACAGAAGAAAATAGCTTTCAGTGCTTTGGATTGGGGGTTTCCAGATGGGAGCAATGTACCCCAAGTTTAAGAATTCCTAAAAAGATGCACAGGCGTATTTATATATGCATGTTCAGCCTTCTAAAATTCTTCTTCCTGGCTGGTCCAGGTATTGCATTGCCCTCTTTTCCCACCTCCCCAGGACAATAACCTTTCCCCAATGAAAAGAGAAAGGCATGTCCTTCGTGTGTGTGCTAGAGAATCTGTTCACATTTGTGTGTATGAGATATCTATCTATCTATCTATCTATCTATCTATCTATCTATCTATCCATCCATCCATCTGTCCTTCTGTCTGTCCATACATTTGTCTGTCCATCTGCCCAGCTACACCATCCATCCATCCATCCATCCATCCATCCATCCATCCATCCATCTTCCATCTATCCATCTTGGCAACAAAACCCCCAACAATATAAATTCACCCTACTTTTAAGTGTATGTTACAGTGCTATCAACTATATGCATATTGTGGTTAAGTTTATTTTTAATTTTAATTTTTTTAATGGTTTACCCACACTGACCTCAAGACCCCAGGCTGATGTGATTCTCTGGCCTTGATGTCTGGATTATCAAACTATAGGCTACGTATGTACATCATAGTATACGACAGCTCTAACACTTTATCATCTTCATGACTGTTATTCTACATGTACTGAACAGCCCTGTTTCCCTCTATCCCAGTAAACATCATTCTGCTTTCTGTTCCTGTGAGTTTATTTATTAGGTATGATTGAAAAGTACAGTGAATTCTTTTTTTTTTTTTTTTTTGGTCTTTTTTCTTTATATCAGTACTGGGGATCGAACTCAGGACTGCCTGCTTGCAAGGCAGGCACTTATGCCACCGAGCTAAATCTCCAGCCCCATGAATTCTTAAGTTAAAAAATTAGTACAGTAAAAGACATTACCATTAATCCCCCAAAATATTTCCCCTCATTTCAAACACAACCATCCCATTATTCTTCTCAGAAATCCTCTATCATGAGTGTTTCTGTCACACAGCTGCTGCCGCCTCATTGTCCTGAATGAATTAAAACTGTTTATCCTCTATGTTCATTCTGACCTTGACGGAGGGTCGAGAGATGCATGGTACCTGATCTTGAGAATAAGGTGAATGAAGATTCATTGTAACGTTTTTACCAGCCTGACTTCTCTTGGATGGCACTTGGCAATGGCATTCACTGACTGCATTTTGATCACATTTGATAAAGACACTCATTAAAAGTAACTTCTAGAACTTCTCTAGAAATTTATTTTATTTTTTTTGAGACGCTTTCACACTGTTTTCCACAACTTTGCACCATTTCACATTTCCACCAAGACTGTACGAAGGTTCTACTTTCTCATCAGGATTTGTTATATTCATTTTTATTTCTTTCTTTGATACTAGAAATTGAACCCAAGGGCATTGTACCCGGAGCTATATTCCAGTCCTTTTTATTTTTTCTTTTGAGACAGAGTCTCATTAATTTGCCCAGGCTAGGCTCAAAGTTGTGGTCTTCCTGCCTTAGCCTTTCAGTTATTCATTATCATGTTGGCTGTATTCTTTTTATTTTATGTTTTTCGATAGTGACCATCCTAATAAGTTGCTACCTGATTTGGTTTATTTTTAATTGACACATGACAATTACATATATTCACGGGGTATAGTGAGATATATATATATATATATATATATATTTTTTTTTTTTTTTTTTTTTTTTTTTTTTTTTTTTGAGACAGGGTAGTTCAGGCTGGCCTTGAATTCATTATGTAGTCCAGGCTGGCCCGAATATCATGGTGATCCTCCTGCCTCAGCCTCTCAAGTGTTGGGATTACAGGCATTCACCAGCTTTACAGTGTGATATTCTGACTCATATATTCAATGTAGAATGATCAAGCCTATGTATAACTTCAAACATTTATCATTTCTTTCTGTTGGGAGTGTTTAAAAAATCCTCTTTTGGCTGGGCATGGTGGCTCATGCCTGTAATTCCAGCACTCGAGAGGCTGAGGTGGGAGGATCGTTGCGAGTTCGAGACCAGCCTGGGATACAAAGTGAGCTCAAGGCCAGCCTGACTGCATAGCGAGACCCCATCTCAAAAAAAAAAAAAAAAAAAAAAAAAAGAAAAAAAAATTCTCTTTTGTTTTAAAATGAAAAAAAAAATAGAAACGATAATACAGAATTTCAACACAAAATAATAGATTAACAATGTTTTTTTTTTTTTTTGGTACCAGGGATTGAACTCATAACCTTATACCAGCCACATAATGCTTATATCACTGAGCTAAATCCCTGGCCCAACAATAGTTAATGTATTGCTTATTGTTATTTTTCCAAGTAGTTGTTCATTATAGGATATAGGATATAGATTATAGGATATAGACATGAAAAAAACGATCAAACAATTGAACAATGAAAGCACAAACTCTTCTTTTGATGAACTAACAACAGTATAGGTATCTAACACATATAAATATATATATACTTTTGTTTCTTTTCTCCTTTCCCCTATCCCAGTTGTTCTTTCCTTTGGATCATTTTCCTCTTCTGTCACTTTCACAGTATCTAGTATACATTTTGAATCTAACTGTTTCAGTTTTTTTATACCAGGGAAACAATGCCATACTTACACATGTGAGTCTAATCTATTTCACTTTTGAGTATGGTCTCAAGTTGCATCCATTTATCTATAAAAGCCTTAAGTTTATCCTTCTGTATAGCTGAGTGATACTCTATTGTATAAAAATACCATATTTTAAAAAATCCATTCCAAGAGAACCTGATGAACATTTAGGTTGTTTCCAAAATCTAGCTAATACAACTTTTGCTACTATAAACATGAAGGCACATATATCACTGTGGTATGATGTTTTCAGTTCTTCTGGGAAAATACCCAGAAGAGGAATTAGCTATTTATCTTTTTGATAGGGTCTTGCCCTGTAGTTTAGGCTGGCCTTGAACTCACTGTGTAGCCCAGGCTGGCTTTGCAGCCATCTTCCTGCTTCAGCCTCTCAATTGCTTGGAATATAGGCATGTGCCTGGCTTTCTTTTAGTATTTTTGAAATATACTGTAAATTACCGTCAGCTATAGTAACTATGCTGTAGAACAGTCAAATTTAATTCTCCTGTCTAACTCTATTTTGATAAGCATTAAGCAGTCTCCCTTTATCATCCTTTCCGCCTGCCCTTCATTGAGGTTTTGTCTTGCACGTCCCTGATAAAGTGATAAGGCTGAGTACCTTTTCACGTTCTGTGGCCATTTGTGCATCTTCTCGGGGTGACGTCTCTTCAAGTTCTTCACCCATTTTAAAAACTGGGTTTGTGGTTATTGGTGATGAATTGTAAGCATTCTTCACATATTATGTATATTAGTTCCTCACTCAATACACTGTTTACAAAATGAGTTCTGTAGGCTGCCTTTTGACTTCACTGGCTGATGCCTTTGCAGAACGAAAAAGTTTTTTATGTTTGATATAATTATACTTGTTTGTCTATTTTTTTCCTTCTTTATTAGTACCTTTGGTGTCATCCAAGAAACACTGCCAACCCATGTCATGAAGTTTCCCCCTATGCTTTCTTCTAAGATTTTTATAGTTTCAGTTTTTTTTTTCTAGTATTGAGGATCGAACCCAGGGCCTTTGCTATTAGATGAGCTATATCCCCAACCCAACCTCATAAAAATATATATTGTGTGTGTGTGTGTGTGAGTGTATGTGTGTACGGAAGATTAAACCCAACACCTTGCACTTGCCAGGCAGGTGTTTGGGCTCTTCTATTTTGAGATAGGATCTTGCTAAATTGCTAAGTTGCCCACAGTAGCCTCAAAACTTTGATCCTTCTGACTCAGTCTCCCAAAATACTGGGATTACAGGCATGTATCACAGGCAAGAGATTAAGGTGTGGCAAATTGATGGGGCAAGTGGGTTTGCCCTGTGAATCATGGAGATTCAGAATATGTGCAGAAAAACAGTTCCAAGCCTTGCACCTGGGATCAATCAGAAATTGTTATCTGCTGTTCTTCTGGGGAGAACTTCAGCAAGTTTTTGACAGGATGTGACATCAGGCGTAGGGATGGGAGATGCAAAATGGCACCACTGAACTTTTGGCCTCTGTTCTGTCTCTTTCACAGTGTTCTGCTCTCACCCTGGAGAGTGGACTTCTTTTCCTACTTTTTTTTTTTTTTTAATTTTTAACTTTTTTTTATCTTTTCCTACTTTTAAGTGGACTACTTTTGTTCTGCACAGCATGTCTCTCTCTCTCTCTTTTTTTTTTTTTTTTGTCTTTTTCGTTTTTATCGGTACCAGGGATCGAACTCACGACTGCCTGCTTGCAAGGCAGGTGCTTATGCCGCTGAGCTAAATCCCCAGCCCCTTCTTTTTTTACTTTTAATAAATGTAAAACCTCACTACCTTTGGGTTTGTTTCATCCAATTCTTTGTTCAGGACAAGAAGACCTGAGAAAGAATCTTTGGAAGGAGTCCTTAGCATCCCAGAACCTGCAATGCCATCACACCTGGCTATAGTTTCAGGTTTTATATTCAGATCATAAGAAAAAACCCTATCTTAATTCATTTGCATATTTATATACAGTTTTTCCGAAACCATTTGTTAAAGAGAATATTCTATTTTTATTGTATAATATCGGCACTGGCATCCTTGATTAATATCATTTCAGGATATACTAAGGATTATTTCTGGTCTTTCTATCCTATTATGTTTGTCTATATGTCTGTGTTTATGCCAATATAATATTTTTTTCTTGAGGCAATGTCTTACTATGTAACTCAGGCTGGTCTTGAATTTATAGTCCTCTTGATTCAGCCTCCTGCGTGCTGGCAGCTTGCCTGAATTACTATATTGTTTTGGCTATTATAGGTTTGAAACACATTTTGAAATTAAGAAATATAGACTTCCAGCTTTGTTCTTAAGACTGTTTTGACTATTTTGGGTGCTTTGAAGTTTTATACAAATTTTAGAATTTTTCCTATTTCTGTAAAAATGTCATTAGAATTTGATAGGAATTGAACTGAATCTGTAAAATTGCTTTAGGTTAGGTTAGGTACCAAGGACGTTTTTTCAGTACTGGGGATTGAATCTAGGGGCACTCTACCACTGAGATACATCCCTAGTTTAAAGACACTCAACCAGTGAGATATATCTCTAGTCTTTTTTATTTTTTCTTTTGAGACAGGATCTTACTAAATTGCCCAGGTAGTCCATGAATTTGTGATACTCCTGGCTCAGATTCCTGGGATTATGGGCATGATCATTGTGTACAGCTACCAAGAACATTTTAATGATTGTAAAGTTTCCAGTCCACAACCCAGAATGAGTACCCATTTATTTGTGTACTCAATCTTCAGTTCCTTTCATAAACATTTGTAGTTCCTAGTGCACAAATCTTTTTTCCTGGTTAAATTGTTCCTAAGTATTTTGTCATTTTTGGTAACTATAAATGGTGTTTCTTTTTAATTTTGCTTTCCATTGTTCATTGTTAGTGTAAAAACATACAACTGATTTCTCAGAATTAATTTTGTATCCTGTAACTTTGCTGTGTTGTTTGTTAGTTCTAACAGGTTTTTTGTGGATTCTTTAAGATTTCTAAATATAACATCATCTCATCTACAAAGACATAATTTACTTCTTCCTTTCCAAATTTATACATTATTTATTTCTTTCTTCCTCCCTCCTTCCTTCCTTTCTTTCTCTCTCTTTTTCTTTCTTCCTTTCTTTTTTACATTTTATTTCTTTTTCTTGCCTAACTGTTTTATGCAGGACTTTCAGCACCATGTTAACTAGAGTGCTGAGAGCAGACATTGTCTTGTTCATGATCTTAGAGGAAAAACTTTCAGTTTTTCATTGTAGAATATGATTCTAATTGCAGACTTGTCCTATATGATCTTTATTTTGTTGAGATAACTTTTCTTTATTCCTACTATTTTGAATTTTTTTTATCATAAAAGGGCATTTAATTCTATCAAATTCCTTTTCTGCATTAGTTGGTATGATTATGTCTTGGTTACTTTTCTTTCATTGCTGAGACAAAATACTCAACATCCAAAAGTTAAGGAAGGAAAGGTTTATTTAGCTTACAGTTTGTGGAGGTATCAGTCCATAATCAGCTGGCTGCAAGGCAGGCTGGCATGGCACTTGAGCAACACTTCAAGGCAGCAGCCATGCAACAGTGGGGAGAGCAAACCTCTTTTTCTCCTTAAATTGTACACAGGCCATTTCACCTATCTAGAGTGGGTGTAGCACCCACAAAATCTTTGTGCTGGCTTCTTGCACAGGATGGCTCCCTGATGAGTCTCTCAGTTAAAATTTCTGAACTTTTCAAGTTGACACAATGTATCAACCACAACAAGTTATGTGTTTTTTGTCCTTTATTCTGTTAATGTGATCATATTCACTGATCTCCATCTTGAACTATCCTTGCCTTCTAGGGATAACTCCTCTTTGGTTTTGGTGTATCATCCTCTTACTGTGCTATTGATTTGTTGGTATTTTGTCAATGAATTTTGCATTAACATTCATTAGTGATTTAGTCTAAAGCTCTTCCATTGTATCTTTGATTTTGGTATCAATGTAATAGCTTCATAAAATGAGTTCAGAAATGTTCTCTTTGGTATTTTGGAAGGAGTTGAGAAGGATTAGTGCTAATAATTCTTGTTTTTCTTTCTGCTTCTCTTTATTTCCTCCTCTTCCTCTTCCTTCTTCTATGTATGGTATTGGGGATTGAGACAAGGGTCTTTGCTCTGAGTTTTATCTGTAGCTCTTTTACTTTTTAATTTTATTATTATTATTATTATTATTATTATGTTTTTTGGTACTGGAGATCAAACTCACAACCTTGTGCATGCCAGGCAGGTGCTTATGCCACTGAGCTAAATCCCCAGTCCTCTCCAGCTCTTTTAAAACTTTCCATTTTTACTTATTTATTTTTTGAGAGAAGGTCTCACTATGTAGTTCAGGCTGGCCTGGATTCATTATGTAGTCCCAAATGACCTTGAACTCACAGTGATTTTCCTGCCTCCTCCTCTTGAGCACTGAGATTACAGGAATGCACCACAATGCCTAGAAAAGTTTTTATTTTGAGGCAGAGTCTTTTAAAATCATTATATTGTCCAGGCTGGGTTCAAATTTGTGCTTTATCTGCCTCAGCCTCCCAGAGTGCTGGGATTACAAGCATGCATTGCTACAGGACCTAATCGCAGAAAACCAAAAGGAAACAAACAAAAGCCAACCCCGTCCCAGTCCTTTCTGGTGTGGAATGTTAAAAGTTTGTAAAAATCATTTTTGCATTTAAGACAAGCCTATGAGTCAGGGATCAGTGCCCATGTCTCATGGCTGACCGTATCAGGATTCAGATATGTGATGCTGTTTATTGAGCACTCACTGCTGGAGGCCAGGAGACCTATGTCTCATACTCCCTCTTTACTAGCTGTGTCGACCGCTTGAAGAGTAGGGGCACTTGTCCATGTCTTGGCTCCACACAACAGAGGACCGAGAGTGTCCCATACAGGCCCGTGCAACACAAGCGACTGTTGCTTTTATTCATTCCCTAAGAACACTGGTACTTTGTGTGTTCCAGACCTAGCAGAGGTTGCAACAAAACGTGAGAGACATTTCTTCTTTTTGTGGGGCTTGTAGTTAAGAGGAGAAGACAGCAAGTAGCCCCAAGATCACACAAATGATCAGATAATTACAGACTGAGATAACCTCCAAAAGATCTCATCTGTGGGCTTTTCAACAAAGCAACCTGACTTAGCCTTGACATATTTTTGTATCTTTGTGGGAGCAGGCTGGTAGGGAGATCTAAAAAGGGACTGAGTCAAGTGAGCTGTGCTGTGGAAGAATGGGCAGTCCTGGAGGACTAAGTGGGTCTGAGGGACCAGAGAAAAGAAGGTGTCTGTCTGGGAGACTCATGCGTCTGGCTTATGCACCTAGAATAAGGGTTGCATTTATTGGTCCAGGTAACACTGGCCAAGGCCCAGATTTTTTTTCCTTTGGTTGGGGAGAGTGTGTGCATATTACAATTAATTTTAGCTCTGTGGTGAAGTAAAAAAATAAACTGCCCATCCACTTCTAGAGTTCAGAGGGAAGGGCTGGCTTGGCAGTTGAAAAATCAGAAGCATTTCAACAGTAACCTAGGCGCTGAGCATGGAAGGCTTATTGAGAGACCGAGCATGGAGTGAGGAGGAAAGAGGCTGTGTCCAAAAGGCACCTCTAGTTAACGGTGTACAGACACAAACTCCTGATAGCCCTCTCCGTCTTCAACTGCTCTTCTTCCCGTGTTTGGGGTCAACTCCCATCTCATCTCGTGGCTGCTCCGCCTGGAAACCTAGAGCCACCTTTTATCGTTTGTGTATCTCACACCCCACATCTGCCCTGATTCAAGTCCTCCCAGTTCCACCTTCAGAATGTACCCAGTATCCATTGCTTCTCTTCAATATTGATCAGAATCACAGTCATCTGTCACTTAAATTTTTAAACAAGCTTTTAGATGATTTCTGAGTGTCTTCCTTTCTCCTTTGAAAAGATATGCTATGCCTCAACCTTATATACCCATACAAACACCACAGGAGTGATTTTTATTTATTTATTTATCATTATTTTTAAAATGCACAACAGATCACGTTCCTCCTCAGCTCAGAATCTCCCAGTGGTTCCCTGTTTTGCTCAGAGCAGAAGCCAAAGTCTTTCCAATGCTTTGAGGTCACTCAGCTCTCTGACTACCTCTCTTGTTTTTCTCCTCAGTCCTCTTGGCCCTGTGAAAGTACCTTTCCAGTGGTCTTTCCTGCAGTCTCCTCCCCCAGATTCGTTTATGGAGCTCCTTTCTGACCTTCCTTTCGTCTGTAGTTGCTTGAGTGTCAGATGCCTCAGTGGGACATTCCTGGACCGTTTTATCTAAAGTAAATCTCCTCTTAGCTCAGCAGAGTGTTTACCTAACATGCAAGAGGCCCAACACAGCACTCACAACTGGTTTGTTTCTCCTTACCACAACACACGCTTCAAAAAGGAAGATTTCATTTTGCCTTTTCACTGATTTCCATGTATACTGAGCCTTAGTTCTCTCAATTCAGTATTCAGAAACAGATCCGTTAGCCTAGCTGCTTCACTCTGGCATCCTATATTCGATTCGTTGTCAGTTGGATTTCAAAGGGCTTTTGGCTTGTGGATTCTCTGAGTTCTTTCAGCTTCACATGGTGGTTGCTGGGCAGGGAATACAATTCTCCGGTCTTTCCTTTCCCAGCAAGCCCTGCCCAGCAGATGTAACTCCACTTCTGTGTACCATGGGAAAATTACTGGCTAACAGATTTTTTTCTCTTGTAGGTGAAATTTACTTTCTCTTTAGGATGCTCTTAAATTCTTTTTCTTTGCCTACTTTTTTTTTTTTTTTAGAAAGGGTCTCGTTGTGTAGTTCAGGCTGGACTTGAACTCACTATGTAGCCTAGGCGGGGTTTGAACTCACGGCCATCCTTCTGCTTCAGTCTCCTGAGTGCTGGGATTACAGGTGTGTATCACTATGCCCAGGTTCTGACAACTGTTTTAATGATGCAATATTTCAAGTGTACAGGAAAGTACAAAAAGCACAACATCCAAACATTAGCTTTCTTAAACTTGCATCATTTATTTTTATTTTTTTTGAACTTGAATCATTTTTCTGCATTTGTGCCAGATTACTTAAAGTAAATAAATAAATTTACAGATTCAGTTAAAATCTTTTGTGTACAATCTCTCACCGTACTTGCCCTTTCTATAGTAGCCATACCCTGAATTATGTGTTTGTAATTCCCTTAATTATTTTTTCTGGGCACAGCAGTGCCCACCAGTAATCCCAGCTGCCCAGGAGGCTAAGGCATGAGGATCAGAAGTTCAAAGCCAGCCTGGGCCACTTAGTGAAGCTGGTGTCAAAAAAAAAAAAAAAAAAAAAAAAAAAAAAAAAATATATATATATATATATATAGTGCAGGGCCAAGGCTCTGGCTTCATTTCCCATTATTGAGAAGAAATGAAAAAAACAACACCAAAATGTAGGCCTGGGGATACAGCTTCATGGCAGTACTTTTAAGCAGGAGGCCCTGGGTTCAATTCCTACAACAGAAAAATAAAATTTCTTTGCTTTACAAGTTATGGATTCTTAATCAATACGTTATAAGGCATTGCATGTTTTTATACTTTGCATATGTAGTCTCATAATGCATAGATCCTGCTATAGCTTCCTCTCCTGTTTAAAGTGGGATTTTTTCCTATTGGTAGAGTCTATTCATTTTTACTACTCTACCATATTTCACTGTATAAATATTTTTTTTTGTCTTTTTGAGACAGGGTCTCTCTATGCAGTTTTAGGCTGGCCTTGAGCTCACTGTGTAGCCCAGGCTAGTCTTGAACTCGAAACGATCCTCCTGCCTCAGCCTCCCGAGTGCTGGGATTACAGGCATGAGCCACCATGCCCGGGTCACTGTATAAATATTGTCTGGTTTTTTTTTCTTCATCCTGCTGATGGACATTTGGGCTGTTTTTCTCTCTCTTTTTGAGATAGGGTCTTACTATGTAATTTACACTGGCTTTGAACTCATTATGCAACGTAGCTAACCTTGAACTCACAGCAATCTTCCTGCCTCAGACTCCTGAGTGCTGGGATTACAGGCATGTACTACCACTTCTAGTCATTAGCTGTTTTTAACTTTGAAGGGGTATTTTCTTTTCCTTTCTTTTTTTTTTTTTTAAAAGGGTCTCTATGTAGCCCACCTTGGCCTTGTACCCATGATCCTCCTGCTTCAGCCTACAAAATTCTGGGGCTATAGATATTTACTACTCATATATGACAGTAGCTTGAATTTACCAATGATATTATACAGCTATTTAACTTAAAGTTTTTTTGGAGGGCAGAAAAATCACCTTATTCTAATTAACTCACAAGCAGTAACAGCACAAGAGCTGCTTTAAGAAGGGCACATGAACATTTCCCAGTCCCAAATTCTCTACCATCTGTCTTAAGCACTTGGTCATTGCAGGAACAAAGTACAAACAACCACAACTTAAAGGTTTATTTTAGTTCATGGTTTCAGCTCAGGGACAGCTGGTTCCAGTGCAGAAACAGGATGACAGAGGGGCCTGATGGAGGGGAAGATGCTCAGTTCACGGCAGCCAGCTAGTGGAGGGGAAGGAAGGATCTGAGAGAGGAACACATTTACAGTTGGCCCCCTGTGACCCACCTGCAACCAGGCCCCCCAACAGCACACTTGGCTATGGATTTACCCACGCAGTAATCTACTGATGAGTTCAGTGCCCCCATGACCCAACTGCCTTTCGCACACATGAAAATTTGAGGGACATTTTAGATCCAAACCATAATATTATCTCGATGAAATAAGTGTACAGTGAAAACACACTGTCTCCTGGCCATTCAGAAGCGTGGAAGCTGTTAATAATAGAGGATAAAATTCACTAATGGTTTCATTCATTATATTTTCACTGCCAAATAATTTTTATGCTACAGTTATTTACTGAGAGTCAGTTTTCCATTTCTTCAACTTGACTTTAACACTGAACTACATCTTTATCATTTTTAAATTTTGAGACAGAATCTTGTGAAGTTGCTTGCCTAGGCTGGATTTGAACTTTTGATCCTCCTGCCTCAGTCTCCCAGAGTGCTGGGATTACAGGCATGCGCTACCACGCCCAGCCAACAGCGTCTTCTTGATTAAACGAATCCATTTGCAGCCTGCACTATCTTAGCTCTGAAACCCTCACAGAACTTAATGTCACCCTGGTTGTGGGTACACTCTAAAAACTGTTTTCTTATGGAAATGTGGGCCACCAAGCTACTGCTGTTGCTGAGCTGGTTTCCTGGAGGCTCCTGCTAAGTGATGTCCGGCCTTGACATTTTTTTTTAAATTGGTACTGGGGATCGAACTCACAACCACATGCTTGCAAGGCAGGCACTTATGCCTGCTGAGCTAAATCCCCAGGCCTTGACATTTCAATATCGCTTCCTCTACTGAAGTCTCGGGGTGGCATGACTCAGCTCTGCCTGATGTGGAGCCTGGCTATACCAGCTGCAGGAGTTGCCCTCTGGTCCAGCACACCTGGCTGCTGGAGAACAGGGCAGGTGAGCCCACTGCAGATGGTGGGGCTGTAGCTAGTGGCTGGGTGGCTGATGCTGGCCAGGGTGCTGCTCTCCTCTGAGGACCCTATGTATCTTCAGCTTCCATGTGGCATCACAAGTGCCTGGGAGTTAGTGTCCAGAAGAGTGAAATCTGAGAAGACCTTGGTGGTTTCTGTGAACAGCAATGGAAGTTACATGGCTATTTTTTTTTATCGGTACCAGGGATCAAACTCACGACTGCCTGCTTGCAAGGCAAGTGCTTATGCCGCTGAGCTAAATCCCCATCCCCCCCAATTTTTTTTTTTTTTGTTACGTGGCTATTTTACATTGCTGCTTATTTTTGTCTCCTTGACCAGTTTCCATTTTCTGAGAGGGGTGTGTTTAATTCTCTGTGATTAATTTATTTCTCCCGAAAGTTTTCTCGGTTGTTCCCTCTCTCTCTCTCTCTCTCTCTCTCTCTCTCTCTCTCTCTATATATATATATATATATATATAGTTGTTGTTTATTTGTTTTGTTTTGTTTTTCTCTTTCTGTTTTTGGCTTTTTTGAGACAGAGTCTCACTATGTTGTTCAGGCTGACCATGAGCTCAATATGTAGCCCAGCCTGGTCTTGAACTCATGGCAATCCTTCTGCCTCGGCCTATGTATTGGGATTATAGGCATGCCCAGCTTGTCTTATCTATTTCAAGGCTATATTAACAGGTGCTTTTATATTTACGTCTTTCATGGTTTTTAAAAATTTTCACTTTATATTCTTTTTTCAAATATAAAATTTTCTTCCCTGATATTTTTTAGGTTTTATATTTGCCTGGTGAATTTTCATCGTCCTTTAGGTGGGTTTTTTCTTTACTGGTACCAGGTATCAAACTCAGGACCTAGTGCTTGCGAGGCAGGTCACCTACCTTTTTGTTTTAAATATTTGAGAAGTTTTTAAAAATGTTTCTTTTGTATGCAATATATTGCTGCATTATTTTTAGGTGGGCGCTTGTGCCGCTGAGATAAACTTATTTTTAAAACCCAATCTGGGAATGTTTGTCTTTTAATACCTGTATTTATTCAGGTACCGCACAAACTTTTGTTTGCAGACAGTTTACAGACAGAAGCATTTGGCAAAAGTTTTTGTTCGCGAATTTCTGCACCGGTGACAAACACAATCACGGCCATCTTTCCTACACAAATGAAATCGTAGACCAAATTAAACTCGTGATCCGAGGCACTGCTGTATTTTGTTCATCTTTATTATAATTACTATCTTGTTAGAACTTATTCTGCCACTTAATTTTATATTTTTCATATGATTTGATTTTTTACTGCCTTCTTTTCTTTCTCTTTCCTTTTTTTTTTTTTTTTTTTGGTCTTTTTCCTTTTTATCGGTACTGGGGATCGAACTCACGACTGCCTGCTTGCAAGGCAGGTGCTTATGCCACTGAGCTAAATCCCCAGTCCGCTTCTTTCTCTTTCTTAGTGTCCACAAGACGCAGTCAACATTCTTAGGAATTTTCCACCCCAGACTACAGAGTGAAGCCAGACTGCGTGCTAGAAGGTACTCTGGTGCGGAGCCATATTCTCAGACCTCTTTATCCTTTTTTATTTCGAGTCAGGGTCTCAAATTGTTCAGAGTGGGCTGAACGCTTGCCTCAACCACCCAAACAGCTGGGATTACAAATGTGTACCTCAGCCCCTGTCTCCAAGAAATCTTTTAATGTAGGTCATTTTGTAGCAAACAGTTTGAAGCCCAGCAGGTCCAAAAACATTTTTATTTCTTCAAATTTTAATGACTACTTGGTAATATAAAAATAGATCCCCCAGTATTACGAGCTTTGTTACTTCCTGGCACTTAAGAGTTTCTGTTGCCATGTCTGATGTCAGTCTGATGCTTGCTCACATGACAGCCCTCCAGGGGGTCTTGGACTCCCTTCTTTTCACTTATATTCTCCAGAATAAATGGAAGTTGAAGACATTTGCCCATTTCTGTAATGGCAGCATTCTGGAAGGCTGAGGCAGGAAGATTGCCTTTGAATACAACCTGGGCAGTAAATACAATGACTTAGAGAGGAACTGTCTCAAAATAAAACATAAAAAAGGATGGAAATGGAACTGAGTTCAAAGGCTCTGAGCCAAACCAATGCAAACCAAACCAAGCCAAGCTGAACCAAACCAAACCAAACCAAACCAAACTTGTGGGAAGTGCTGGGAACTTAACATTCTGAGCTAAAAGCGGTATTGGTGAATAGACTGGGCCGGGGCCCAGCCCTATTTAGAAATAAGAAGTCCTTAATCCTTTCGCCCAGCTCATCACATTGCCCAGGGTCTAAAAATTGCTTGTCTTCTAAAAATTTATTATAATTACTGTACAATATTTCAGGTTCTGGGACAACTGGGGTTAAAACAGAAAAGTGGAATCTGAACATTTTATTATCTCCCTGGTGTGAGAAACTGAGACTAAAAATATACAATAGATACTATAAAAAGGGAAGAAATTGTTAAAAAGAAAAAAGAAATTAGAATGGGGAAGGGGGAAAAAAGGAAGGGAAAAGAGAAAAAGTGCAAGTTAGTTACACTATTGGTGTCTCTTAGTTCATAGAAAAGGAAGGTTTTGTGCTAATGTGGATTGGAGAATTAAAACTACTTTAATGATAATCTTATACAATGTATGAATTATGGTTATTCCCCTATCATCTTCTTGTGAAATTTTGTTTTACCTTTTTTTTCCAGAAAATTAAAAAAAAGAAAAACAGAATCTATTATAAACTTGCCTTTTGCCCCTGACACCATACTTTTCATTTTTTTTATTTTTTGAGGCAGGGTCTTATAGTCCAGGCTGGACTTGAACTTACTATGTAGTTCAGGTTGAGCTCAGCCTTGTAGTGATCCTCCTGCCTCAGCCTTCCAGGTACTTGGATTACAGGCATGCACTGCCATACCTGGCTTTTTGTGGGGAAACAAATACTGGGGTTCAAACTCATGGCCCCATGGTTTCTGGGAAGGTGCTCTACCAATGAGTTACATCCCCAGGCCTGATCAGTTTCTTTAATGGTGTTAGGTCTTTAGATTCTCTCTTAGTCACTGTTGATCAGTTATATACATTTTTTTCCGCAAAGCTACCTATCTTATGTGATTTAAAAAATTTCAACCTCAACTTTATCTAGAAGCAACTTAGTCTGGGTTAAGGTTAACCCAGCTTCAAAGTAATTTTGCTTTTGCTTTTGCCCAGTGCCCCAAGGTTGTTACCAGCTTAACACTACTTTTTACTTGAGTTTCTTGGCTGGAGATTTTCCGAACCATACCAGCCATGCAAATTGAAATCTCAAATCAGCATGAAGGCAGGCCCATGGCTAAAAGTTTTCCTCATGCAGAGCCCAGGTCAAGATAAACAGATCCCTTGCAATCCCAAATTGTTGGAGGAAAATTTCCCCTTGGCCTACTTCTTCACTAGGGAGTCTGCCCTCTGAGATTCTTGCATCACACAGGGGGCTTTCCAGCCACTTGGAGTTATCAGACCCAGCTGCTCTCTCCACTGGCCCTGCAAAACTGAAACCCTGTTTCCCAAACGCTTTACCATCCCCTCCCAAAGCCAGCTGTGGCATTAACTCCTGCTTCCCTGGGTCTTAGTTCTCATGGACTTTGGGCCTTAATAATTTCCTTTTACTTTTCTGTGAGTTTAACTATGAGTTAAAAAAAAAAAAATCCCTCAGGTTTTCCCCAGGTGGAAGTGGAAGTCTTTTTCCTTAACACAGCCGTTTCCTCAGAACACGTCTCGGTAGTGTTAAATCTGAATCATTTTCTTTTCTTGGAATATGGTGTGTTTACCAGACCTGAGAAATGAAGTATGTATTTCAGACTATTTATTTTGTTCTTTTAGATCTTTCTTTCTTTCTTTTTTTGCCTTTTTGAGGCAGGGTCTCTCTATGCAGTTCAGGCTGGCCTTGGGCTCACTTTGTAGCCCAGGCTGGTCTCAAACTTGCAACAATCCTCCTGCCTCAGTCTCCTGAGTGCTGGGATTACAGGCGTGAGCCACCACACACAGTTAAATGTTAGGTTTTTTTTTTTTTTTGGTACCAGGGATCAAACTCAGGACCTTGCACTTGCCAGGAAGGCGTTTATGTTATTGAGCTAAACCCTGGCCTTTTTCCCCTTTCTTTTCTTTTTTCTTTCTTTTTGTTTTGGTATGTGGTGCTGGGCATCAAACACAGGACCTTACGCATCTAAGGTAAGTGCTCTACCACCGAGCTGTACTCCTTTCATCTTTTTCATTTCATTTTTATGATTTTTCTAAGCTTATGTTACATTTCTGATTTTTTCCAGTATATATATATTTCTGTCTTAAATATCTTTTTTTTTTTTTTTTTTTTTTTTTTTTTTTTGGTACTGGGAATCGAACTTGCAACCTCACTCTTGCCAGGAGGCACTTACGTTGCTGAGCTAAATCCCTGGCCCTTCTATCTTAAATTTTGTCCTCAATTTGTAATGTTTTATTTTTCCTCTTGTATATCTTTTCTTAAATTTGTTAGTTTTCCCTTCTTCACCTTGTTTGGGTATATATATATATTTTGTTTTCTTCATCTTCTTTTTGAAAATTTGTATCTTTTAAAAAATTTGTTTAAAACAATCCTCATTAGCTGGGCATGATGGTATGTGCTGCTACTGGGAGGCTGAGGCAGGAGAAATGCTTGAGCCCAGGGTTTGAGGCCAACCTGAAGAATGTCTCAAAAAAGACAAACAAAAAAAAAAAATGCATGTTAGTGAGGATTTTTAAAAATAATTACAGACAAATATGTGTTAGAATCTTCCTGAATTTTCTTGAATATTCTTTAGATAATTATACTTTATTTTTTCTTATATTTCTTTCCTTCAGTTTTCTTATTTAAATTTTTTTGTTATTTTTAAAAATTTATTTTTATTGAGTGTAATCAACTAATAAAGTCATATACATTTAAGATCTATAAAACTATGTTTTAAGATACACATATGTTGTGAAATGATTACCTCAACCAAGCTAATTAGTGTATGTATTATCTTATATATTTATAACAATTCTTAATTTCTGCTTAGAAATATTTTGTAATAGCATGTCAAGAAGTATTCTTTTTTTTTGAGACAAGGTCTTGCTGTGCAGTTTAGGCTGGGGTTAAACTCACCATGTAATCCAGGCTGGCCTTGAGTTTGCATCGATCCTCCTGCCTCAGCTTTCCATGTGCTGGGATTATAGATGGACCACCATACCTGGCTAGTGTATTTCTGTTATTCATCAATCTATCTGCAAGGTCTACTGTCTGTACTTTAATTAATATTTATTGAGGATATAAATAATGAATTTAAGCTGTTGTGGGAGCCTGTGGTCCTGTCTACTCAGGAGGTTGAGAAGAGGATTGCTTGAGCCTAGGAGTTTCAGACCAGCTTCAGCAATATAGTGAGATCTCATTTTAAGAAAAGAGGAGAGAAGCAAAGCAAAGCAAAGGTAAGAACAGGAAAAATAAAGAAGTGGAGGGTTGTATTTTTGAGAGCCCCACCAATAGCTTTAAATAATCCACGGTCAGTGGGGAGAACAGATGGCTTTTGAGCAGGTGAAGGCGGAAGGGATGGCTCTGACCATACATAATGTGGAAGATGGAGAACCCGGATGCAGGAGCCTGGCTAAGCGGTTGCTGTGCCAGGACCTGCTGGAGTGAAGACGGGGTAACAGTCAGTTCATCAGGTTCCAGGGAAACCCAGTGTGTGCCCAGGAGGACTCGGGCTGGCCTGGGGCCTGGTCAGATCTGGGCTTCCACCAAGTTCAGCTGCGGTTGCTGGGCCACCATGAGGCCACAGACAGAGCCTGGGTGGGGGAGGGCAGGGGCTGAGTGCAGGTTTCAACCTTTTGATTTTTTTTTTCTTTTTTAAAACAGGGTCTTGCTATGCAGTTCAGGGTGACCTTGAGCTCACTTTGTAATCCAGGCTGGCCTCAAACTTGCAACTGATCCTCCTGCCTCACCCTCCAAATGCTAGGATTACAGGTGTGTGCCACCATGCTGGTCCTAACTCTTTGATTTTAGGCTATGTCTACACTGAGGGGTGTAACATGTGAGGAGAAGAGGAAGAGAGAAAGGAGACAGAAGGAAGCAAGCACGAGAGGACAATTCAGAGGACTGATGTGAACCTTACCGCTTGGGTTAGGGCCAGGACGAGGGAGAGGAACTGCGTCAGAGAAGTGCTTTGGGCACAACAGTGGCAGAGCCAGGGTGATAGGAGCGTGGTGTTCTGCAGCCAGGCCAACCTGAGTTCAGGCCTTGGCTTTATCTTTTATCCCCTGAGCTTGTTTCCTGGTCTGTTAGTCACAGTCCCTGCCCGAATTATAGGGTGGTTGTGAAGATTAAGTGAGATAGTGTGTGCACAATGCTTAGTGCAGTGCCTACAGTCAGCACTCTGTAACCTTTAGCTTTTTCCTGACATCCTCTGGGGAGCAGACGGTCATCTAGATGAAGCTGGACAGGCTCAGAAGGTCATTTTTTCTTCCTTCACTCAATGGTGATCTTATTCTCAGAGGCTGATTCTAGCCCTTCTTTATGCCTGCCTGCAAGGTAAACAGGAACAGTCCAGGGATCAGTTAATTTCTTCCCAGGAGGAAAATGCCTTTGAGAATCTAATTCCCAGCTGGAGGCTGGTTGATGGTTAAGGGAGTCAGGTACCTGGACATGGGTAACCTCAAAGTGTCACGCAAGTAACCTGGACGATGGTGTGTGTGTAGGGACTTGGCTTCTTATAATTTTTATTTTTATTTTTTGTATTTTTGGGGCAGGCTTTCACTATAGTTTAGTCTGGCCTTGAACTCAATTGTTAGCCCAGGATGGCCTCAACTCACAGTGATCCTCCTGCCCCAGTTCCCCAAATGCTAGGATTACAGGTGTGCACTACCACATCTGGTTTGGTTTCTTATTATGAAAGGGGCATGGGGAAGTACTGGCCTGATCGAGGTAGGTTATCACAAAATGACCCCATCTTTAAAACTAGACCTAGGTCTTTTGCTAATTATGATGGGAAAAGTACAGTTCTTTCTACACTGGAAAATAAGCAAATGAACAAATACATATTTTTAAAATTTTATTTTAAAGACAATACAACCGAAAAAAATAAAACAAAATAAAGCCAATTAAAGTAAAACAATATGATACAGGATTTCAAAGCAGGATAATAGGAAATCAACAGTGGTTACCATAATGCCTCCTGTTATCTTCAAAATTGCTGCCCATACCATCGGACATAATAAAATCAAACAAAAAGAACACAATAACACCAATCAAAATAGAACATCGAAGAAAACAAAACAATAAAGTAGAACAAAACAGTGAGAACAATACTGGATTCAAAAACAAGACAGAAGGAAATCCCCCATCGTTGCTATATTGCGTATTGTTACCCTCTAAATAGATGCTCAGAATACCGGCTTTAGGCCTGCAAGTTAATCCAACAATATAAGAATTAAGGGAGGGCACCCTGCTTGTCTCCCAGCCTGATGCCAGCTGGCTCACTGGAAGGGCAAATTGGCTTCTTGTTTCTCTTCCCAGCCCTGTATGGCTGTTTCTGGCTCATGAGGCTAACACTAACTCAATTTTTATTCCTCATATCCATCTTCCCTAATGTGCTTTTGAGAAATTAGTTTTTGTGCCTCAGAAGCAGATCCTTTCCTGTTGCATGTTTCAAAGCTGTTGTCTGCTATTAACGAAGTATCTCCTTCCTGCCAAAGGCAGAGTGGCGGTCAGCCCCCACGGCCTGCCTAGAGCCAGTGGCCTGCCTCCTTTTCTACGTTAGCTCCTCGGTGTCAACTGCTGAAGCCACTGTCATCTTAGGGTATCATTGTAGTGGGAGAAAAGGGGCATAGGGACTGCAGAGGGGGTGAGGTGATGTGCCACAAACAAATATTTTTCATTTAAAGTTTTTCTTGCCTTTTTTTTAGACAGGGTCTCACTATGCAGTTCAGGTTGGGCTTAAACTCACTATGTAGCCCACATCGGCTTTGAACTTGCAGTGATCCTCCTGCCTCAGCTTATGCTCGGCTCTATTTTCTCTTAAACTGTTAGCATTTCATACGAACAGATGATAAAAGGAAGTCTAAAAAGATAAATTAACATTGATAGGGATACCAGGAATAGATTTTCTTTGTGTGTGTTTTAGTGAACGTGTTGGGTTTGATCATGGTTTTGTTTGTTTTGCTGACATATAAAATGGTCTCATCTTGGCCATGATGTTGGTTCTGACAATATGTCATAGTTTCTTCTTCTGTTCTACATCTAATTACACTGATTGCTCACTATGTACTTTCTGTGCATTGTCTTATTCATCCTGTGAGGCAGGCAGTAGCAACTTGGTACTATAAAGAGGAAAGCGAAGCTTGGAGGGGGTTAGCGCTTGTAAGGTCGTACAGTGTCTGGACTCAGGCACTCACGTCCTCCCTTTAGGCAGAGACCTCGACAATAGGATTGAGGATCTCATGCATGATGGCCAGTCATTACATCCTGTCATTACACGACAGAGATTGTCCCCTGGCAGAGTACAAGAACCAAGCAGAACCAATCAGGTATCTTCCCTGGATTGATATGAGGTCAAAGTACATGGTGAAGGTTTAAATAAACATTTATTGCATAAAATGCACATTGTCATCAATCTCTTAGAATACTCCACCTTGCTTCAAACACATGCATCTAATAATTCTTACTACTTTCTCAAGCAGTTCTGGAAGTCACCTTTCATGAGCGCCTTATGAGATGTGATAAAAAACATGGTGACTGCTGCTGCTGAGTGTCATCCAATAGAGAGGCAGGCTCATAAAAACATGATGTTTTCTCATCTACCTTAGTCACCGGATCTGGTACCACGCAAATTCTGACTCATCTTCAAAGTTAAAATGACCATGAAACCCATTGCTTTGAATTGATTCAGGAGGTTGGCTCAGTCACAACTGTGTAACTAAAGATGTACACGAAAGAGAACCTCCAGAACTACTTCTGAAACTGACAAGAATGGGACAGAACTAGGCATAGTGGTGCATGCCTATAATGCTAACACTCAGGAGGCTGAAGCAGGAGGGTTGCCTTGAGATTGAGGTTAGTTTGGGCTACATAATGAGTTCAAGGTTTGATTGAATTATGTAACAATACACTATCTCAAAAAAAAGTGATAGTGTGTTTGGTGTTTGAAGCAATGGAGAGTACCTTAAAGGGATTAACAGCAATGTCTTTTTTTTTTTTTTTTTTTGTCTTTTTCTTTTTTATCGGTATCAGGGATCAAACTCACAACTGCTTGTTTGCAAGGCAGGCGCTTATGCCGCTGAGCTAAATCCCCAGCCCAACAGCAATGTCTTTTACTGGTACTGACAGGAATCTACAGAAATCAGAGTGATAAACAACCTTCCCAGAAACACTCAATTTGATTTTCAATTTTTAAAAATATAAGCATTCCCCATAGCTTTTGATCACACCTTGTGGTTTTTGGTTTTTGATCATACCATGTAGTACATTATATGGAGAGGCTCTGCTGTGCTATAGTTAGACAAAAGCCAACATGGAAAGACAGAACCAACATGACAGAAGGATGGGGGGTGAATGGGTGGGTAGATGAATGAATGGTGTTGGCTTTTCTGTTCTGGCCCTAGTGGCTGTTGTTAATTGAATTATCCCAAAACCATATGCTGTGTATAATACAACACCCTTTTTGCTTCAGTGAGTTTGAATAGAATTTCTGTCTTTTATAGTTGAAAGATCTTGATTAATATAATTAGAATATGGTGGAGTCAAGATCTAAAATCAGAATCCACAGTCTTAACTCCTCTGCAGTAACTGTCCTAGTATTATGTTTTGATCTCTTAAAAGCTGTCTCTTTAAACCACTTCCTTGTGAGCAATGCTCTATAATTTTTTTAAATCACTGCTTATTCTCATGAGTCATTTTCTTTTTCTGAAGCTGCCCTCAGTCCCTTTGTGAGAGTGAGGCAGCTCCCTGATTTATCAGGACGTACAAAAACGCAGCTGTCAAATTGGGTGTTGCTGGGAAGGTTATTTATCACTCTGATTCTGCAGATTCCTGTTAGTACCAGTTTCACAAGTGACATTGTCCATTCTTGGCCCTCTGTTCTGCACACGAAGTAGCCTGGCTTCTGACTCAAGCCTGACACCAGGCCCTTGTACTTGCTGGGATGGCAGCCAGTCTCTGGCTGTGGGAGGTGACGAGGAGTTGGCAGCCAGGGTAGAAGCTTCCTGGGCTTTTGAGTCAGGTGTAGAGCTCAGAAAATGCAGCTCTCTGTGCGCTGACTTTGTGTACAGAGGTTAACCCTGATATCTAGCAGTGCCCAAAGTGGTTGTGCCCCTTTTACTCCTTACTTTCCTCTCCTGCCTACCTCCCTACCATGCAGATTTAATCTGACACTGAAATATTAAAGTCTACCTCGTTTTAGTCTAAGCTAAAAGGTGTGCTTTTCACAATGACATCAAAATGTAATAAATAATCCTTTGAAGCATACACAGGTTGACTTTGATGTATAACATTAGAAAACTATATTTTATGGTACAGTTTTACAAATATTCTTTCTTTTTTTCTTTCTTTCTTTCTTTCTTTCTTTCTTTCTATCTTTCTTTTTGAGACAGTGTCTTTGTAATTCAGGCTGGCCTTGAAGTCACTATGTTGCCTATGCTGGCTTTGAGTTTGTGATAATCCTCTTGGCTCAGCCTCCCAAATGCTGGGCTTATAGGGGTTCATCACCATGCCCAGTAGAAATATTCATTAGTTATATGGCAACATGGATATTAGATTCTAAGTGAGTGGTGGCAGATGAATGGCAAATCCCAAAGGTTAGCTAAGAACAAGTCCTTAAGTTTAACTATTTATTTGTTTTATTTTTTTGAGGCAGGCTGTCACTAAGTCATGAAGTTTGGGTCAAATTTGTGATCGTCATGCCTCAGTTCTCTAGAGTGCTAAGACTATAGGTGTGTGCTACCATGTCTGGCTACAAATCTATAATTTTAAAGAAAATAAGGAGACAAATTGGGGTCCCTGGAGAGTAAATTAAAAGAAAAATCTTATATTTTTAGAAGTATAGGAATGTGAGGCGGCAGATAGATATTGACATTATATTAATGCATAAATTTCATTCTTAAATGCAAATATAGGCAGAAGTGTGTGGCTCAGTGGTAGAGTGCTTTCCTAGCATGTGCCAGGCTCTGGGTGGCTCCTCAGCACCACCAAAATCAAACTAACAAACCAAACCAAAACAAAAACTTAAATATGTAGCCAAATTAACAGTTGAAAATACTTTGTCATTAAGGAAAAAAATGTCAGAATGCTTTGAGGCTACTTGATGTAGCTTGGAGAAAACAGGCCCTTTCATGCCAATTGTTGTTTGGTTATAAAATAAATATATTGATGCTTCTAATCATATGTAGTTTTTAATGTATTTCATTTTTATCTATCTGCCTATCTATCTATCTATCTATCTATCTATCTATCTATCTATCTATCTCTCTATCTCTCTATCTGTCTATCATCTACAGTACTGGGGAATGAACCCAAGGGCTTTACACTGAGTTACATTCCCAGTCCATTTAATTTTTTTAAAAAATTTGAGACAGGGTCTTACTAAATTGCTAAATGCCCAAGCTGTGCTCCAACTCATGTGTTTCCATTTTTAAAAAGTTTGCTTCTCTCTCCCTCCACCCCTCTTTTTTCCCTTCTATGTCTTGAGGTAGGTTTTTGTGCCTGATGGGGGCGGGGCTGGGAGGTTAATGCCTCAGGATGGGCAAAGACCCAGATACTCCAAACCAGCCACTATTTATTGGGTGTGTACAATGCAAATGGGTGAACACAATGATAGGAGGAGCTAATAGAAGATTCAGGTTGATAACTTGACAGGCAGTGGATAATCCTGGGATGTCTCAAAATGACAGAGATCATTGTATGCTAAGAAGCATCTTGTTTTGGAGTGTTCTTTTTCATGAGATAGGGGATTTGTTCAGACTGGCCTCAGACTCATGATTCTCCTGCCTCAGCCTTCCAAGTAGTTGGGATTACAGGCATGTGCCTGGCTATGTGTTACCATTTTGAAATCCTAAAACAGCTAACATTTAAATATATTTCTACAAGAATTTGGAATAATGCTTGAGAATGATGTTTAATGACTGATGGTGTAAACATATTTACAAATTTGTGGCATTTTAAGATTCTAAATATCAGTTATTTAATATATCTTATTGTTATATCCCAATATATTTTACTTTAAAAACGGAGCGAAACATCTTTAAAAAGGAAAAGATGTGCTTTATTTAAGCTGGTACCCAGCGACACGCCCATGTTGGAATTTGCAGAGCTGTGCCAGGTCAGGCTACAGAGAGGCTTATAAAGAGAAAAACCGCAAAGAAGAGGAAGGGAGCTTATGCAAACAGACAGTTAATTATTGTGAATTGTTTTACAACCAAGGGTCAGCCGTTAGGAGCCATGTGTTTTACAATCAGTGATCAGCAAACAGGTAATTCACAGGAAACAGAAATTGGAATAAAGGTCAGAGTAACCACGCTTTACATAGCAGGATAGTGGCGCCTTAGCTAGGTTCAACACTTATATTCATTAATTGGTATTTGGAATAAGTATAATTTTCTTTCTATGTAGTCCTTTGGAAAAAGTGCATTGAATGTCATTTTTAGTCATAAGGTACTTTCTTAATTTGTCTTAGAAATACTATTTTAAAATGTTCTAGTAATGAATCAGTGCCATTCATTGACTAGGGAGAGACAGAACAAGGCCACACCAGCAAGCAAGCCCAGTCTGGGAACCAGCTCCCTGTGTGGGCAGCTGCCAGACCAGGGAAAGCCATACCCCATCCCCTTCTGGTGCCCGGGCTGGCAAACAAGTAGTACCAATTTCCCCCTACCACCTTATACAACCAGCTTATGTGGAGAAACACAGGCTGTGATGATAACTATCAAGGTGAAATGCAATTGGATGCCTGTGGTGCTTTGCGGGTTCACTAACATTGTAGCTTAGGCTCAGTGGTCTGATCATGGATTCAGAGGATAGTGGTATGCAGTGTGGCATCTAGGAGGGATCTTTCTGAGGGTTGCAGCCATTATTGATTCCCTATGGTCTTGTTTTGTTGTTTCCATTGTTTTGCTGGGTTGGGTTTTATGCTCTTTTATTTTGTTTGATTTGTTAAATCCAATGGCATGAGCAGCTATTTCTAAGATAGCAAGATACATTATGGTAACAATTTTGGACTTACTATTGGCTTGTTTTGAAATCCTTTATTGCATTCATTGTTTTGTTTTTATGATTTCTTTCTTACTTTTTGGTACTGGGTATGGAACTCAGGATCTCATGGTCGCCAAGCAGACGCTTGTACTGCTGAGCTAAATCCCCAGCCCCATGTTTTTCTTGTTTCTATTTTGTTCTGTTCTGTTTGATTTTTACTATGTCTGAAGTTATATGCAGCTATTTTGAAGACATCAAAAGGCATTGTGGTAACTACTGTTGATTTTGTAACGTTTTGAAGTCCTATATCTCTTACACTGGTTTGTTTTGATTGGTTTGAATCTGTTTTATTCTCTTTAATATAAAATACAAAAAATTAAAAATTTTCTAGTCAGGAGAAAGTTAGTTAGTATTTGAACCAAAAATCCAGCAAATCTGACTTCTTCCCCATCCTTGTTTGCTTGTTTGCTCATTTATTTATTTATATATCTATTTATTTGTTTTTGAGACAGATCCTCTTCCTTCTTTCCTTCCTTTCTTCCTTCTGTCATTCCTTTCTCTTTCTTTCTTTCTTTCTTTCTCTTGTTTTCTTTTTTGATAGAGGCTCACTTTGTAGTCCACCCCAGATTGGACTTAAATTCAAGATCCTTCTGCCTCAGCCTCCCAGGTACTGGTATTTCTGATGTGTTCCACAGCACCTGACCATCTTGATTTTCATGTTGACATCATAACTGCTGTTTTCCTGCAAAATTTCCACTTAATCTTTCCAAGATCAGTGTCATGGAAGTTCTCTGAAAGGTTCCCCTATACTTTGGTGTCTGAATGATTGTAGCGTTCCGTACATCTGTTTTTTTCCCAGGCCTGGTGCTTCATCTAACTGTTTAAGGTCAGGAAGAGCTGTTGACAGGGAAAACAAGATTTTTATTTTGAGTTCCTCAGTAATTTTAGGATTAAGTCTGAAAAGTGTTTACCTTCTGAGAAATGTTAAATTTCTGGATAGCTTTTTCCCCAACGTATGTGTGAAAGGATCCACTTTGTTCGGTGGGACAGCAGCCAGCCTAATTTTACCTTCAATTTCAAATCTCTTTGTTTTAAAAGCAGTTTTTGGAGTGGTACTTCCTGCTTTGTGAGTGTTCTGGGAAGAAGTGGGACACAGATTTTGTAGATATACTTGCTGCACTTTTGTTTTTTTGAGACAGGGTCTCACTGTGTGGTTCAGGCTGACCTTAGACTCACTGTGTAGCACAGACTGCTCTCAAACTCATTGCTATCCTCCTGCCTCAGCCTCCTGAGTGATGGGATTACAGGCATGCACCACCACTCCTGGCTTTCTGTTTTTATTTTCAACATCCATTTTCTGTTTATCAAAATTCTTTGATTGTGAAAGTAATCCTCTCTCTCTTTCTCTCTCTGGATTGAGCCCAAGGCCTTTTACTGAGCTACATTCCCTGTCCTTTTAATTTTTTTTAATTTTGAAACAATATCTTACTAAATTGTTAAATGTCCAATTTAAAAATTTTTTTTTTGGTCTTTTTCGTTTTTATGGGTACCAGGGAACAAACTCACGACTGCCTGCTTGCAAGGCAGGTGATTATGCCACTGAGCTAAATCCCCAGCCCCCTAATTTTTAAATTTTGAGACAAAGTCACTAAATTGATCAAACTGGGCTCAAGTTTGTGATTCTCCTGTCTTGGCCCCCAAAGTGCTGAGATTATAGGTATATATCACCACCCCAGGAACAATCTTTATTTTTTGATGGAGGTCATAGTGGATTTAACAAAGCACATGGTTTAGGAACTTAAACACCGGCTCTGTACCATACATAGTCAGTGGATGTGCATTGGTGGAATATCTTCCGAAATCACCATTGTTATGGCTTGTGTCTAGATGTCCTCTCAAAGTCATAGGTGGGGTTTTTCAGAGGTGGCAAGATCTAGGGTGTGTGCAGCTGGGATCAAGGATGTGATGCTGGGATTGATTCATGGTGCAATGCCAGGATTGTGGGTGCCCCACCCTGGGTGTAAGTGTTAGCCACCCTAAGGGTGGGTAAACTGGAAGCTGGAAGGATATAAGGGGCAGAAAAAGGGTCACTGCTGGTCACTTGTTGCCTTTTACCTGCCCTCCTTTACCGTAGACTGTTTCTCCTTTGTGATGCCCTCTGCCATGCCACCCTGCCTTGGAGTCAGCTGACTAAGGTCTGAACCTCTATGGACTGTGAGCCAAATAAACTTTTCCTTTACTTTGGGTGTTGGATATTTTATCTCAGCAATGAGAAAACTAAGTAAGACAACCTTTGACTGTGAATCCATTTCCATTGTTTCTTACTTGGCAGAGTTTTCTGTTCAGAGAGCACAAGCATTTGGCACCAATCTTCTGAGCTTCCTCAAAAAGGCTGTCCATGAAATATTCACAATTCGTTTGTTGATTATCACTCAGAAGTTCATTGTGAGATCCTGTCTCACAAAACAGCCATTGATTGATCAATTGATTGACTGATTGCTGTTCTAGGAATTAAATCCAAGACTTTTTTGAGACACAGTCTCACTATGTAGGCCAGGCTGGCCTTGAACTTGCTGTGATCTTCCTGAATATGCTGGGGTTACAGGTGTGCACTTTCACTGAGCTTTAAATTCTCCTCTGCCTTAGTTTATTGGTTTATTGTAAAGTGTACTACATTGACTACAGATGAAGAGCTACCTAGAGTGAGGTGTGAGAGAAGGATCTGGGGCTTCTGTGGCCTCCTTCCAGGGGCTGCTATGTGTCCCTCTATCTGAGCCCAGCACTTGGCCTTTTGTAACCTGCTTTCACCAGGACACAAATGGTTGTTTGAGTGGTTAGAAGTTGGGAACATGGGAACTTGTTCGGATCAAATTCCTCTGAGGAAAATTTTGGTTAATGGTGTGAGTGGTAAATAGTGAAGGGATTGAGAAGGCAGAGGGCTGAGTTTGGTGGCTCTGAAGGTGCTAATTTTCTCTTGCAGTTTTCTCTTGAGCTCTGAAAAGAAGAGTGCAAGTCAGGCTCCAAAACATAGCTGTGATCTGTGGATGTGACTGAGCTAAGGTCAATAAATCTCCATATTCCTCTCTTGCTACTTGGCCTAAGGGCCTTCCCTCACTTCACAGAAGGCGGCACACCAGCAATAAGCCTCTGGGGAAGGAGGAGTTCGAGGAACAGGCTCAGGCTGCTAGGAGGAGCTGAGGGAGCTGCCTTTATACCATTCAGCTTCTGGGAGTGATGGAGGAGGAGGGGCTGCTCCCCCCTCTCCTCAAAGCATGGCCATTGAAAGAGGGAGGTTTCTGTGACATCTAGAGAGCCGCTTCCTTACAATAAGAGGTAGGTAAGTAGGAGGTCAGTTTCCAGAAAGTTCAGGGCGAAGTAGGGGATTGAGAGTGGGTGTCTGCAGTACAGAAGGAGAGGGAGAAGATGGTGGCTATCAGGGACTGCTCTGTTGTTCCACCAGCTGGTCACAAATACCTGCCCTGGTTGTGGGGAATTCACAGAATTTGGAGTCCAGTTGTGTGAGCAGTCACGATGAAACCTAAGAAATGATCTTCTAAGGCCATGGGCTAAAGAGGCTGCACAGTTTACACGGAGGAGTGCCTATCTGTGAGTATGAACACAGGTACATGTGTTCATCTACGCTGTGTGTGTGTGCATGCCTGTGTGTGGGTGCACATTCCCATGCTTTAGGATGTGGAGAGGCTGGGAAGTGGATTCAGATGATCTTGAACTGACCTACAAGTATGATCAGGAGACTGGCAGAATTTTCAAGAGAGGGCATGGCCTCAGCAGGTTGGGGCCACGGCTGGGCTGGTGCATACCTTGGCAGAGTGGGTGTGCCTGGTATGGCATGCGCTGCTCAAGGCTGCCTCCTGAAGGCATCTAGCCGGGCAGTGACATGCACTGTTGTGAATGCCAGGCAGCATACCCTGGTGGCAGAGCTGAAAATGGGTTTCAGTGGGTGCCAAGGGAGGGGTGGAGAGGAGTCTGGATGTTTGTAACAAAATATTTCAAATCTTATTTTGTGGCATGGGGATGATCTTTGTGGTGAAAACGTCTGAGCTTGGAGCTGTGGTACAGTTCCTCCAAGGCCAGAGGCTGAGTCAGCAGTTCCATAATTTATACCACATGTTGCTTGCACCTGGCACCCACTCCACTGTGCACCCCCCTGCAACCCTACCCAGGGACAGAGTAGGTGGGCTGACCTTGGAAGTGTCCAGTGCCTCACATCTGACACCTGCTTTCCTCCTGCCTGGGGTCCCTGGGATTTTTAAACAGCTTTCTGGTGTCCGGCTCCTAGTTCAGACGACCTAGGCTTCTCAGCAAGGTTGTCTAGGAAACTCTTTGTACATGAGGCAGGTGTGGGTGGGAAACCTCCCTGGAGATGAATCAGCACTGCCTTTAGTCAGAAGCTGGCCTGAGACAGAGAGAGGGAGCGGGAGAGAGGGGGATACAGCATGTACCAACCACCAGAGGGCAGAAGCTAGGCAGGCAAAACTCCTGGCAGGTATACAGTAGCTGAGTGAAGGGATGGACAGAATGTGAGGACCCAGCTTCCCAGGCTGGGCGTGGACATAGTCCTTGCCTTCGATGTTCCTGCCACGCACCATGTCCTGGCTTCTCTGCCTTGTGGAGAGTTGAAGAACCAGAACAGAAAGGGACAATTGGCCTGTCCTCTCTTGAGGATGCAGTAGTTCCAGGCTGCACAGCAAATCAGTCTCAGAGCCATGGCCACTAGATAGGCACAGTCCTGGCCTTGGTCCCTAAGATGGGACACCTGGTTGTGGATAGGTTCCCAGATGCTGCGGACTTTGCATAGCCCTCTCACCTTATTTCTTTTGCCCTGGTCCCTCTGTGTGCTTCTCTTTAATGTCTCTCCCCACTTCCCTTTCATAGTTCCTTGGCTGCTCTTCCTCTGGTTTTGCCATGACTGCCTCTTTGTTCTTCTTTGTCAGCCTCCTGTTTCTGACCCAGCCTGCTGGGAAATTTGCTCAGCCCCTTCACTGGGTCTCCAGGGGTGGGTCGCTTCCTGTGCTCTCTCTGCAGAGACTGATAGCTCTATTTTCCACTCCTGGGAACTGAGAAGCTATTCTTTGCTGGTGTAATCAGTGATGTGATTTCAGGCATCGAGGGGTCTCCCTGGCCTGCTGGCTCTTAACTAGTCCCCTAGTGACCCCTGCTGCCATTCAGCAGCCATAAACACTGTTGGCATCTGGTGTGGGTGAGACCCTTTGCTCATATAGAATGAATAAAGACCAGTGCCTGGCTGGTGAGCTCACCATTAGGGGTGCACAAGTGACTCAGTCTAAAGGGGATTGCCTTGAGGACAGAGGGACACAAAGGTGCTTTGTGTGGGACCGATCAAGTAGAAACTGAATCTGGTTGGGGCATGGGCAGGTTCTATGAAGTGGCTGGCATTTAACTGGCCTTTGAAGGGTTGGTGGGATTGTTCCCTCCCTCTCCCTTTCTCTCTCTGGTATTGGGGATTAAATTTGGGGCTTTTGCACTGAGCTATATCCGCAGACTTTTTTGGGTTTGTTTGTTTTTTAAGACAAGGTCTCGATATATAGTTTGGATTGGCCTTGAACTCACTATATAGTTCAGGCTGGCCTTGAACTCGCAGCAGTCCTCCTGCCTCAGCCTCCCAAGTGCTGGGATTCCAGGTGTGCACTATGCCTGGCTGTGAGACAGGTGCTTGCTAAATTACCCAGGCTGGGCTCAAACTTGTGATTTTCCTGGCTCAGTTTCCAAGAGTGCTAGGATTACAGGCATGAGCCACCATACTCACCCAACAAGGTGGGAGCTCAGCATGAGATGTGGTGCGTGGTCACATTCTGAGCAGAGTGACCAGTTACAGGGAAGGTGTGGGAAGGTTGGAAAGTAGGTGGGAACCAGAGTCTGGGGTCACTCTGCAGTTAAGAGGGGCCATTACTGAGAGCAGCAGTACATTGTACTGCCATGATCCTCACCCACAGTGAGAAGGGATTTTACCGAATTCTCCGTGAAGAAGGTTTTAATGGAAGAGCAATAGCATGAGGAGATTAAGGGACTTGCAGAGAGAAGGGGACCCAGTGTGCCCTTGCAAAGATATAGAAAAAGACACTGGGGCCCCAAGGTCCACTTTACATATGCCACTCAGCCTGGTTCACGGTCTGATCTTGTGGGTGTCACTTTCCCCTTTCTTGTGTCTGCCGAGCAAGGGTCTCCAGGCCAGTGCTCTCAGATTTGGGTATCTGGCTGCTGCTGCCCTGGCCCTGGGGAGCAGGGCGTGCCGCTGAGTCACTGCCTGGGCATCTGGGCCTGCAACCACGGGTGAGTCACCTATGATATGGGGGGAGAGCTGCTGGGCATGTGGAGGGGGAGGGGAGCTGGTCTACAGGAAGGGTGGGGCCCAGCTGTGGTTGGTTCAGGCAATGAGCAGGAGAAGGGGGCCTGGGAGCGGGGAGACGAAGCTTTTTCCCTGAAAACAGCTTGTCCTCCTCTGGTGTGGGTGGGAGCTATTGGATGCTGGGGCTGGAGAGGCAGTGAACCAGCTGGTGCCCCTGCCTCGAGCTTGGCCTCTTCACTTGAGAGGTGTCCATATGTTTATTTTCAGCCCACTAAAGGTGACTTTATGTTCCCCATCTTCTGACATTAGCTGTCCTCCTCCTGATGCCTCCCACGATGCCTCAGCTCCCTTTTCTGGTCTCTAGCTTTCTAAAGATGGCTTCAGATTGCTGCCCTCATACACACACATGTAAGAGTGTGCATTTCCCCCTGCTGTGTCCCTACAGACACAGGTGTGAGCTGTTAACTCACAAGTGTGTCTTAAGACTGAGGCGTGGCACAGGTCTCCAGGCCCCACAACAGGGCTGCATCCCCTTCTCCTGGCCAGGACTGCCCCTTCCCCAGGTCCCCTCTCTGTGGATGCTTAGGTCTGGGTGCTTCAGGGAACACCCCGTTCTGGGCCCAGAGCTCTCCTCCAACTGGTGGCTGAGCTGCGAAGCTGAGAGAGAGTGGGTGGATGGCAGGATGCAGGCGGTGGCAAGGTCAGGTTAGGGGGCAGGTTTGGTTGGTGGAGTTATAGATTTGGCAGCTGGTGGGTTTGGTTTATAAATCCCTACCCTAGAATTCTAGACACTAGGCTCCCCTCCTGGTTCTTTTTGCCACCTGGTTTGGTGAGTGTCTCTGTCTGTTTGAGGATCTGGACTCATTTTTGTCCCTCTGTCTTGACCCAGTCTCTATACTTTTCTCTCTGTTGTCCTTGGCTGGATTAGCCTCCAGCCTCTCTGGGTCTCTTCCACAGGGGAAACCTCTGTGATGTGTCACATTGAGTAGTGTTTCTCCAGGTTGCTCTGTGAGATCTCATTTGGTGTTACTCTGAGGCTGTCTCTTGGGTCACTTTGGGGCATGTCTCTCTGTGGGTTACTTGGGTGTCTCAGTGAGGGGTTCTCTTTGGGAATCTAGACCTGTATCTTAGTAGGTGATGGATATGAAAGGGCTGCTTTAACAACACTCCTGAGTTTGTTTGCTCTTTGCTTTTGCTTTGTACAAAGCCCTGGACTCTAGCAGGATTAAGAAGCAATGGCTTTCAAGAGCCTGGTCCCACCTGGGTCCGGCCCTGAGTAGCAGCATAGCTTTTCCCAGGGCTGCTCTCCACGCTTTCCTGCCTGGACAAGAGCACAGCTGGCAGGGCGCAGCTGGCAGGGTGTGGCTGGTGGGCCGGTCTATGATTTTCCCTGCCTCTGGCATCAAGCTGGGGCCTGCCCAACCTTTCCAGGCTGATCCTGGCATTCTCAGAGACAGGGCCATGGAGAAAATGACCTCTGAAGTTGTTCTTGTGTAGCCAGATTCCACCCCCATCCCAAGTCTCTGAATGTTTAGCTTCTTTTTTTTTTTTTTTTGTCTTTTTTATCAGTACCAGGGATCAAACTCACGACTGCCTGCTTGCAAGGCAGGCGCTTATGCTGCTGAGCTAAATCCCCAGCCCCATGTTTAGCTTCTTTAATGTGGTGTTTTTGAGACAGGGTCTTACTATGTATCCCCAACTGGTCTCAGACTTGTGATCCTTCTGCCTTGGCCTCCCAAATGCGGGGATTATAGGCATGTACCATCATTGCCTGGCTAACTTCCTTAATATGAAGCTCAGCCCCCAACCCCATCCCTATCTGCATAGAGACAGTATCCCATGACACAGGGCCTCTGGGATGAGGGGAAAGCACCTTTCCCCAGAATCCCTGCCCAAGAGGGAGCTTCCAGTTAGATGGCAGAGGCCCTGGCTCCAGAGGCTCCTGGCCTGAGGCGGGAATGACTCTTTCAGGGAGCCCTGGACTGCTAGCCCTCAGCCTGGCTACCGCCAGACAGCGTAAGTTACCCTATGAGCCAGCATGTCATGTGCCTATGCACCCCACTGCTTGCTGCAGCCAGGAGCCAAGTTTGGACTCAGGTTACCCTGTCATTTCCCTTCCCAAAGGCACAAAAACAGGGAGTCCTGCCCTTGGAGGTGTCCCTAACCTGGTCAAGGGAGACAGAAGGCCCTACCCTCTGTCAGTCCCAGATGCAGGAAGGGGTTAGTGTCTGCCTGTGGTGTAAGACAGCAGCCAGGGCCTGCCCCTGGGGAGCCACTGTCCCTGCTTTCCCATTCTGAGAGGGCTGGGAGGGGGCACAAGGCAGGGTTGGCCGCTGCATCCTGGAATGCACACCTTGCTGGTGTCTTTCAGCCCCATATCCAGTATGGCCCCAGAGCAGGCACTGCAGATGGTTGTCTCTACCCTCTGCAAATATGCTGGTAAGATGAAGACAAGTTTAGGCTGAACAAAGGGGACATGGAGGAACTTATGCAGAAGGAGCTGCCTAGCCTAGTGGTGGTGAGTGGGACAGCCTGGGCGGGGGCAGAGTCCTGAGGAAAGCGTGGGGCCAGCATGTCTTCTCTCTTCCACTTCTGGGTACCTGCTGATGCAGACATGGGGTGGGCTGAGGTTCTTACCTAATAGATTTGCTTCCCAGCCCCACTGGAGTGGCAGTGAGGCCCTCCCGTGAGTGTGTTATGAATTCCTGAGGACCTCGTCCTGTCAGGACTCCCAGACTCCATCTGTTTAGTACTCTCATTGGAGAACTGAACAACTCAAAGCCCAGAAAGGGGAAGCTACTGGCCCAAGATCATACAGCTCACCACGCACTCCCTACAACTCTTACTTTTCATATTTATATGCCAGACTAAGAAGCTATATAGGGAGAATTAAGCCCAGCTAAGACATGCACCCTGGAACACTCTGCCAAGAAATGCCGTCAGCTCTCACTTGGCTCCTTGCCAGTACATGGGAGGCAGATCCTTCTTTCCTTCTTTTTGTCCCCCCCCCCCCCCGCCTTTTTTTTGATACAGGGTTTTGCTAAGTAGTCCAGACCAGTCTTGAACTCACTGTATAGCCCTGGCTGGCCTTGAACTTACGGTCCATTTTCCTGCCTCAACCTCTTGAATGCTGGGATTATAGGCATGTATCGCCATGCCTTGCTCTTGTTTTCTCTTTTGTTTGTTTGTTTAAAATTTTTCTAATCATCGGTGGTGCACACCTGTAACCCCAGCAACAAAGAGGCTGAGGCAGGAGGATTGCTGCAAAGTTGAGAACAGCCTGAACTGTGTAGTGAGTTGAAGGCCTGCCTGAACTACATAGTGAGACCGGTCTTAAAAAAACCAAAAAAAGTTTTTTTTTTCCCTAATCATTTGGTTGGTATTAAAAAATTGTGAGAAGTTGAAAAAGTAAATAAGATATTATAAATGTGTATTAATTCTGGAAATAATGTCATGTTAGCCTTTCAAAGTTTTTTCTTCTTTTTCAAAATTGTTTTAATGATTTCAAGTCTTTTGGATTTTCATGGAAAATTGTTATCTTCGAGTGTTTCCCCTTAAAGTGTTTCTTGAAAATTTTAATTTCTCTGTAGTATTTTCTAGTTTTCTATATTTAGGTCTTGTAAACTTTGGGGTGAAATTTATCAATACTTTTATATTTTAATACTCTTGTAACCAGTGTTTTTTGTTTTCGTGTGTTACCATGCAGTGGAAGTATAGGTGCTTTTCAATAAAACTTAAAAAAAAAAGCCTGCCTTTTCTGAATCCATCTCGCTGCTGATGGGGAGAAGCAAGCCTCAGTTTCCTCATCGGCAGAACAGGTCCATGATGCCATGCTGGGCTGGAGCTGAGCCCCGCCCCTAACAGGGCAGCTGGTGACTCCCACCAATCAGCGCCCAGGATGCTTCTTGCACTGATTTTGCTGTGGAGCCAGGATGACTGGGCACTGACTTATGTGTGGGGTTTGGGGGTGGAGATGAGTCCATTCCCCTCGTTTTCAGGGCCTGTAGAGGAGGAGGGGCTGAAGAAGCTGATGGGTGAACTCCACGAGAACAGTGACAAGCAGGTGGACTTTAAGGAGTTCGCGATCTTTCTGGCTTTAGTCACTATTATGTCCAAAGACTTCTTCCAGGGTTACCCATGCCAGTCCTGAAGGGGAGTTCTTCACTTCCTGCTGTGGGTCTCTTGGGCCTAAGAAGACTCTGTATCCCTTTTAATTTTATACTCAATAAACTTTTTTTCATTCTTGATCATAGAGTAATGAATAGGGAGAGGCTGAAGCTGGTAATTGATCACATGTGCGGGTGCGAGGCAATCCCGTGGGAGAACAGTGTCCCAGGCAAGCCAAGCGAACAAGCTGCTTTCAGTCTGAGAACACTAAGCTCCCTGACAATTCGAACAATGGGTTGCTCGCAAAGGGAGTGTCATGTGACATCGACGTGCCAAAGGCATGAATAAACGCCCCGCATCGGTTGAGCAGGTCTTTTCCTCCCATCACACAAGAGAAGGCTCCGCCTGACCTCAGCTCTCTCATTTCTGTGTCCTCTTGCTGTCCTGGCACTCCCTAACTTTGAGAGCTGTGCAGAACATGGCAGTTATGGCTCATTGATCCTTATAATCCAGTTGGGTCGGTTCAAGGGCTGGAGAATGAGTACCTCCTGGACCCCACCCTGTTCTGCACCCGAACTCTTTTTCTTGAAATATCCCTGAGGCCAGAGCTGTGCCTCAGGTCCCAGTTTTTGAAATTCCAGACACAAATAAAAAGTCGGGAATTAAAATAGGTTTGCGTCATCTATGTTTGCCAAATAAAGATACTAAAGAAGGCAAATACCATCTACCATCATTATTATCTCATAAAAAAGGGAGCATTTTAATTCCAAAAAGGAAGGACGGGTATAATCTCAGAATGGAAAAACCTTAATATTCAATACTGTGACCAACAAGTGGTGTTAAGATTTGCTCCAGAGACACAAATGAGTCTAACTCACCCCCCAAAGCCTTGTTTCAACTACTCTGTGTCAGATTATAGGCCGTAGGCCGGGAGCTAGTTTTTAAAAAAGCTGTATTTATTTTTATATCTACTTCCAGATTGGCTAGCTCTATTTTGAGTTCATTCCTCCTCTGTTCATTTCTGATAAAAGCTCCTAGAAGCCAGCTCATGCCAAATTGTTCTTTCTGCCACTTTCCTAAAGCTGTATCCCAGATTTCCTTATATTTTGCAGCCTAAGGCATGTCAGGAGACAGCTTGACCAGAGGCTTTGTTGTTTCATAACAAAGGACGCCAACTTCCTGACCTACTAAGGCTAAAGCCTCATATTTTTCTTTCTTACCTTTGTCCAAGTTCACATTTTAGGACCTTTCTCTTTATGCATCCCATTTCTTGTTACCAAATTCTCTGTAAGTTAGAAATGTATTCAGGCACCTGTTATGGGTCACCCTGACTAGCAGTGACAGTATGGTGGCACTGAAATATCTGACCCAATCAGTCTGGGCTGACTAGACGACATTCTCAGACATCAAAGGGTTAAGAAAATATATCGAAATTTCGCTGGGTTATTTCTGCAGTTAACAGAGAAATCTGGGTTAGCAGTTCAGGTGTGGGCCAGTGGCTCAGAAGTGGCGGCTTAAAACATAAATTTGTTATCTCTCTTAGTTTTGTTGGTATACAGTTGAGATCTCTCACTCCAGGTATCTCATGCATTGCAGATGCAAGTTGAGTCTGGAGTCATTTGGAAGTTAAATGAAAGCCCAGGGGTGCTCACTCATTAAGCCTTGTAACTGTCACTGGCTATTAGCCAGGAGCTCAACTGGAATGGCTTGGGTGTGGCCTCTCTATGTGGTCTGGGCTTCTCACAGCATGGCAGCTGGGTTCCAAGAGGACCTTTCTCAAGAGGCCTACATGGAATCTGCAGATCTTAAGATTTGTTTCAGAAATGCCAGGATATATTTTCTGCTGCAAATTACTCATGGACAAGTTCATGGCTCAGATTCTATGGGAAGGGAACTAGACATCCTCTAATGTAAGGTGCAGCATGTATGACCTTGATGGTGACCATTCTTAGAGGCCATACAAAGGGTGATAGGAAATATGGTGAATGTTTACATTTTAAAAATGTCATAAATTCCCCTCAAAGTACCCCCCCTTCAAACACACTTATCCCTCTTTTCTTGTCACTTTCTGCAACAGTTCTGGAAGCCCTTTCTTGAGTGTCTTTACAAGGTGTGATTAAAAAATACAGTGAGGCTGTTTCCCAGTGCCATCCAAGGGAAAGGCAGGTCCATAAAAACATTATGACCTCATTTACCTTATTCACCAGATCTGGCACTGTGTGACTTATAACTCTTACCTAAATTCAGAATGACCATGAAAGGTAAATATTTTGAATCAGTTCAGGCTGTCATAAAGACAGCCATGACAATGCGACTGACACTCATGAAAGAGGACTTCCAAAACTGCATCTTTTTGAGACAGAGTCTCACTATACAGTTCAAGTTGGCCTTGAGCTCACTTTTGTAGCCCAAGGTGGTCTCGAACTTGCAGTGATCCTCCTGCCTCAGCCTCCTGAGTGCTGGAATTACAGGCATACACCATCACGCCTGGTTGTCAAAACTGCTTCTGAAAGTGGCCGGAATGATAGGATAAGTGTGCTTGTAGTGAGAGAAAGAATTTTGGAGAGGATTAATGGTACTGTCTTTAACCATCGTAATTTAAAATTTAAAATTAAATGTTTAATTACATTTAAATTTAAACATTCATCATATATTTTTGGTCATACTGTATGTACCATTATCTATTTCTTTTTTTTCCTACTTTATTTATTTATTTTTGTACTGGGGATTGAACTCATGACCATGGGCTTGCAAGACAGGCCCTTATGCCGCTGAGCTAAATCCCTGGCCCTCTACTTTATTTTTTTGAGGCAAAGTCTCTCTATGTAGCCCAAGGTGAGCCTCAATTCACAGCAGTCCTCTTGCCTCAGCCTCCAAGTGCTGAGATTACAGCTATGTTCCACTGTGCCTGGTTCTACAATCTGTTTCCTAGCAATAGTTCACATCTTTCCTATGTTCAGAAGACACTCATCTCCTTCCCAAGACCCACAGAGCCTTGTCTTAATAAAGCACTGACTTGAAGTGAAAGCTCTGGTTATGTAAGCCAGGTCCAGATACAAATGAGCTTCCTTGAGTGCAGCCATCCAGTGTTGCTCCTCGTGGTGATTCCTCATGACCCAAAGCCCCCAGAGGAAAGCGTTCACTGAGACAAAGGTAGGCACCTGCAGTAAACTCCTGTTTGAAAGGGCAGCAGTGGTGGTGGTGGTGGTGGATGGTATCGGAGACACAAGTTCTTACTGGGCTGTTGCGGTTCTGAAGCAGAGGCAGACACATGTCCTCCATCTGGGCTTGGTTCTGTTCTCTAGAAAAACGGATCTTCATAGCTTTTGGCTGCCTGTTCAGAATGAGCTCTTTCTTTTCCTTAAGAAATGTCATGTTTATAGCTAATTACCTTCCTCAGGCCATTTTCTTTCTGGCCTTAAGTAGGTAATAGGGCTACTCATAGCTGTAACTGAATGCTTCTCACTGGGCATATTGACGCTTTGAAAGAAAACAATGTTTTAATAATAAAGAAAGGGGATGGACAGTGGGCAAGCAGGAACAGTACTTTTCTGAATTGTTTCTTCATTTTTCTTACTTCCCTAGAAACCTGTGTGCTTGGGAACCACTAACGGAGCATCAGAGAGGGGAAGGAGCTGAGTGTGACGGTGCTGTGACAACAGCCTGTTCTCTCACTGTCTGCCTTTCATTGCAGGCCCCCAGAACAGCTGCTCCCTTTTCATGCCAGCAAAGAGAGGGGAGCCCACCTTCCTAGCAGCTCATCAGAAAGGAGCCAATAAATACAGATCAGGCATCCGTGACGATGGTGATTAACATGCCTGCAGCAGTTCTCAGAGCTCCTTTCATGCCCACTGTCATTTCAGCCTCCTGCTAACCTGAAGGAACCTTCATTAGGGCCCTTTGTGGAGCAGCCCCTCTGGCCAAGCGCTCTACGAGGCCCACTCAAGCACTGTTTGGTTTCATCCTCACAGTACTGGATGAGGGGTGTTACTCTCAGTGTGTCACAGATGAGGAAATAGAGCCTGAGAGAGATTAAGTAAGGTCCTGACTTGGCCTACATTGTGAGAAATGTAGTCCTCACCCTCTAGGGACATTGGGTGGCAACCTGGGTCTCCTTCCACTTCTTATAGTCATCTCCAGAGCATTGGGCCTTGTGTGAGGTGCAGAGGAGCTGGCTGAATGGAATTCAGACGCCCTTGGTCTCCCCACCTCAAGTCAGTGGAGATCCAGTCTATTCACTGGTGGTTGGATTAGGGTGATGGCTTTCCTTGGGGTCTGAGATTCACAGTGGGTCCTAGCTTCTCAGTTCTGGGTTCTAGGACTATTGTGGCTGGTGGACCCTGGCCTCAGATGGCTGCCTCTGTACTTGTACCCACTAGAGAGTTCCAAAAGAGGCTAATCTTTCTTTCTAGGTGTTTGAAAACACCAGACTTACTGATCTGTCTCAACAATCCCTCCTCCATTTTATGGCAAGGCAGGGAGAAAGGTCTGGAAGTAATACTGTGCAGGATCTGTTGGTAGGTTCTTTTCCATTCCTTCTGGAATTGCTGCTGGGACCAGAGTCTTAAGAATCTCATCTGCTGTTGTTATTGGGAAGTAACTCCCAAACTGTTAGATGTGTGGAGTTTGTGTCTCAAGACACCAAAGAATGGAGTGGAGTTGAAGACAAGGGAGGTGAAGAGTAGGAAAGCTTTAAGAAACATACCCTGGCCATTTGTGGACTGCAGGGGAAGAGAACAAAATGTCACCAAGAAGCACCCCCCCGCTCTCCCCCGCAATTCAGCACCATGTGTGGGCCTCTGGGGGAGAACCAGATGTCAGCCTTTTCCTGTGAGTCAGTGCCATTCATGGACTTCGGGGGAACAGAACAAGAAGTCACCAAGAAGCAAGCCCCCCCTGAGAATCTACGCCATGCATGGGCCACTGAGGGGAGTGCCAGATGCCAGCCCCTTCCAATGCAAAGGCTGGGAAACAAGAAGAACCAGTCCTTCCCTTGTTGCAAGTGACCAGCTGATCTGGAGAAAAACAGGCTGTGATGCTATCACCATTATTGAGGTAAAATACAATTTAATGCTTGTAGTGTTTAGTGTTTCACTGACTTTGCAGATCTAAAGTTGATCATCTATTCAGAGGATAACAATATGCAATGTAGCATCTATGGGGGATATCTTTCTGAAGGTAGTAGCCATTGTTAATTATCATTTTGTTTAGCAGTCCTGTAGCATTTTCATTGTTTTGTTGGGTTGGGTTTTATTCTCTTTTGTTTCATTTGATTTTATTATATCCCATGGTCTGAGCAGCTATTTCAAAGATAACAAGATACATTATGGTAGCCATATTGGGTTTACTGAAATCTTCTATTGCAGTAATTGTTTTGTTTTTATTGGTTCTATACTGTTCTGTTTTGTTTGATTTTTACTATGTCTGAAGATATTAGCAGCTATTTTGAAGACAACAAAAGGCATTATGGTAACCATAGTTGATTTCGTATTGTTTTGAAGCTCTGTGCCACTTACATTAGTTTGTTTTGATTGGCTTTATTCTGCTTGGATTCATTCTCTTTAAAATTAAAAAAAAAGGAGACACCTCCTGGTGGCAAGAGGGGTCCTGAAAGTGGGTCTCCACTGAACTCTTTGTCTAGGGAGTTGTTATACAGCAAAATCATATCATGGGCTATGTTGGGTCAAACTGCAGCCAACCTATAGGATTACAAGTAGAGTCACTTAGCTAATATTGACTTAATAGGAAAACAAGGTACATAGCAAGGATACAGAGATGGAGAAGAGCAAAGGTATTTCTGGAAGGGGTAGAAGCGAGGGTCAGAGTGTCCTGTCACTGAGCTCTTTGTTGCACTGTTTCGATGTGTTATATTTCTTAGACTCACTACACTAGATGGTGCTTGTCACAGTGTAGCTTTGGACTGTTATTTATCTCTGGGGAGACATGCAGGCCTAGCCATAGTGTCTCCATCTTAGGATCTAGTTTTTATCAACTCAGTCCCTGACCATAGGTCTGGCTTACCTAACCTTTGCTCTGACTCCATCTTGGGCCTGATTCCTTTCTAACTGGATACCATTCTTTCAGCTGTCTGTAACACTCTTAGATCTTACTGTCACTTTGACCTTCGGTCCTTTGGGTCAACCCCATTAACCCAAGTCCATTAACCCTCTGAGAAAAGGGAAACTAAAGGCAAAGATGGGTTTGTTACTAAACCCAAGTCCATTTATACACCACTTGAAAAGATTTAGGGTGAGTTGAGGTCAAGTTAATGGGGCAAGGACAAAGACTTACGTGGATGCCTATAAAAGAGGAAATGGCTGGCTAGTACTCTGAAAAAAAAAAAAACCTCCTCATCTTAACTCAGTTTAGGTTTCAAACTCCTTTTTATTCTTAGAAAGCAGCACTTAGATTAGAAAAGGACTGATGAAAGGACACTTTGGATACCTCTCCTGTGGCCTAGGCCCAGTCATTGGGAAACCTGGTGGATGGTATGCACATGATCACAAGGTTGTGATGCTCCTGCAAATCCTGAACTTATCTTACTACTCTTATCTGAATGTTTTCGACCACAAAGAAGGAGGAGAGAGACTGGATAAATTTAGGACAAATAGATACTGTGCTAAAGTGTGGGACAAATACTTCTTAAGTGACTAACGCATCTATATGCAGAGTTGAGCAGAAATCTGACCTGTAGAACAGGACACAGACGCAAGATGGAGGCAGGGATGGCAAGTTTCTTCACCCTGCTGGAGTCATCCATTGGCACTTTTCAGGTCTGAATGAAGAGCTCATACTTTCACCAAAAGCAGCCTTCAAGTTCTTGAAAAGTAAGGTAGGTAACTGCTGTCGTAATTCACAGGTCAGGGATAAGCTAGTGGGAGACTATTGAACAGCTACACAGTCTCCAAAATTAGTGATTTTTAAAGTCAAGTAAAATCAAGTGAAGCTAGAGGATTATTCAGCTGCCCCACCCTTCCCTGTTACAGGATCTAAGACAAGGCAGTACTTAACTGGGACCCCTTGCTTCCTTTTGTAGGCTATTGGATCTCTTCACTGAGTGATTGTTCTCATCTGTGCAATGGACACAACCAGCTGTTGACTTTACAGTCAAAAAGGTAGTAGGTCTGAGTTCTGCATGCCCTTCTGGCCCTCAGTTCAGATCCTCATCATACCTCCTGCCCCAATTCTGTAGCGAAGGCTTCCCTGGCTCCACTCTAGCTGCAGTAACCAAAAAACCCTTTCCCATGCTTTCCCTATAGTTGGCTCAGAAGATGAGAAAGGAAGCCAGTCAGTGCGTTGGTTCCGTGGGTCTGTGGGATGGAGCAGGTTATCCTATCCCTGGGGCCCAGGCCCTTTTGGCACAACTATATGGAAGTCCAGGTGCACAGGACATTTCATCTTATTTTGCCTGGAGGTGAGGGACTAGACATTGGCCTTTTCGGGCAGCCATTGATGGTGGAGATAGGCAGAGACAGGGGAGGAAGAAGGAGAGGGGGAAGGTCAGTGCTGTAAGAAGTCCTGCCAGATCGGATAGCATCTGCTCTCTCCTTTTGTACACTCACTGCTGTTCCTTCAAGGAGAGAGTGTCCTACCTCCAAATGTGGTGCATTCTTCCACGGTCAACTCCACATCTGTGGGGTGGGAGCGACGGAAGGTGAGAAGTCAACAGTGCTGGGCTCAGCTCAGCTAGAGGATCCGAAGGGAGGAGGTCTGTCTGGGTCTTGGGGGCAGTTCATATGGTATACACTTGGAGCTATTGCAAAAAAGGGGGTTCAGGGGAGAAGTTAGAGAACTTCCAGGAGGACAAGATGATTTCAGTCACTCTAAGGAGAGTTTGGGGGAGCAAGGGAAGAGAAGTTACAGCTCTGTCCTCCATCTGCATGGAGACAGAAGCCTGAACAAGATGACCTGGTGAGGAGAAGGTAACCTCCACCTGGGCAAGTCAGTGCGTGTCTGCGGGTGGACTCAGACACTGCTGTCCTAACATTGTCCACAGGGACATCCAGGGATGCAGCACTCTAACTGAATTCTTAGGACAGGAATCTTCCAAATCCAATTTGGGGGCATGGGGATTAGGTGCTAATAAGGTAAATGGCATAATGGACCAAGGTCAGGTGAGGAAGCATGGTGGAGCTTCAGTGAGGGCCCTGTTAAAGTTTCTTTGCATGATCATGTTCCAACCCTGTACTAAGCTCTCTCTGGGTCCCAGCTACCTTTTGACTCTAGTGTCCCAGAGTGTGCTCCTGTCCCTTTGCAGTCTTGGTCTGGTCTCTTCCAGTGGGCAGAAGTGCTACATCCCAGGAAGGCATGGCTATGCCCAGCATCATTAAAGGATGGTGGGGAAGGGCAAGGACTCTGAAGCCAAGCTGTTGGGCGTGCCCTGACTATGCATATAAAACTGCTCCTCACCAACACCATCTTTTCCTTCCTTCCTCCCTCTCACCCTTCCCTTCCCCCTGCATCCCTGTATCCCTCTCTCATTGCCTTCCACCCTTTCTTTTGTGCAGTGCTAGGGATTCCACTCAGGTCTTCACACAAGCTAAGCAAATGCTCTACCACTGGGCTATACAACCAGCCCTACCAAAATAATTTTTTTCTCTTACCTTTGGTTTGTTTTTCCTCATAAGGATTATATCTTGAATCTATGGAACACTCATTTGTTATCGTGTGCTTCCTCTACTGCATTGCCATCTCCCCAGAGCAGGCACCGTGTGAGTTCTGTTCACGGGTACACCCTCAATGCCTACCATAGATGCCTTTAAATATTTACACGGATGGCCAATGGCTCCTGATGCTGCCACTCACTAGTTATATGACCTTGGGTAAATTACTGCCTCCTGCTTAACATTTATCAAGCTCTTATTATGTGCTAGGAACTATTTATTCCACAAGATTTGTATTATGTTAACTCATTTAAGTCCCACAGCAGTGCTTCTATTACTGACAGATGAGGAAAATGAAGGCCTGACTGATTGACTTAGGACAGAGTTAATTGTTGGTCCACTCCAGTCCTGATGCCTGCTGTGCCCTTGTTATGGGGAGTCCTATGCCCTTGTTATAGGTCAGGAGTTATGGGGCGCATAACTCCTGACCTCTACAGCAGGGTTAATCATAGCTCTTCCTTCTTTTGCGCCATTGGTCACTCCTCTTGCTATGAGACGAGGGTCTCCATGATGGCTTAGGCAAGGCTGGGGGCTGGGCCCAGGGAGAAGTTATGGATCTCTGGGTGCTGCCACAGGCATTGGAGCTTCTTCATAGGCCTCAAAGGCAAGCTCCTGTTCCCTTCCCAGATTCCTCCTGCCCTTAAATTCCTTCGGTGACTTGGGAAGTCTTAGGGTTAAGCATAGGCTAGTGAACTAGTGTGAAGGGATTTACATTTCTGGTAATATGGTGGACCCTGTCTACTGTAGCAGGAACTGTTGGCTAGAATCAAAATAATCTTTTTCAAAGCATCAAAGATCTTTGTTAGGCAGGAAGGAATGAGTCAGTGAAAATCTAACTGAAAACAGAATCAGGAGTAAGCAGGGCGCCAGGGCCCTCATGCCCTGAGGATGTTGGCCAAACCAAGCCAAACTTGGGCTTTGGCTTCAGTGATTTGGGAAAGCTGCAGACCAGGCTCACTCAAGGCGGGAACACAAGTGGGAGTCACCCCTTATTATGCTGGGACCCCAAAGGGCTACATGTTAAGCTGAAAGGCAGAGAGAACTCTACCCTATCTCTCCAGGTCTTCAAGGAGAGTTAGAGTTGCTGAACTGAGCAGGAAAACAGCCCCTAGGGGACTCTAGCCACAAGCTAGCGCTATCTGGAGCCTGTAGCCCAAGTTCATTCATGTCTCTTGGGGTGGAGGGGCAAGAAAACTCAAGGCCAAACCGCTGGAAACACCCCTAGGAGACACGTGGTAATTTCATCTGGGGATGTAGTTCATAGCCAAAAGCAACCAATTCAAGTAGTCTAGGAGTCTGTGGCTGGTAGCAGAGCTAGGATAGCCTCAGTCTTCTCATGGGGGGGGGGTCTCAGCCAGGTGCTCTCCAAGGCACTCCCACATGAGCTACAATCTAAGTGAGGGTGCCTCTTCAGATAGAAGAAATGTGGCAGGGGCTGTGATATGAGCCAGGCCTGTCTCCTCCAGCCACGATGGAAGGGTGGGGGCAGAAGGCTGTCCACAGTTCCCAGTCCTGGGGTGAGAGTACAGGGGGAACGATGACTAGTGTGTGAAGCTCAGCCTGGATCTTTGATGTATGCATGGATAGGTGGGCGGGGGACCTGTAAAAGGGGCTAGTGAGGAAAAGATCCAGAGGAGCCCCTGGGGGCAGCCTCAGTGTTGACCTACTTGGATGCCCATAATTGCCCCTTTCATTCCTAGGAAGGCTACAAATAGGGACACCAGTCTGTAAGCTCCCACAGCTGCAAGGACAACACCAGTGGTGAGTGCTGGCTGCATGGGTCCTGCCCTGGTTTGAGTGTCAGTGCTGCTCAGGGAACTCCTGATGTCCAGTTGGTCTCTTGACTGGGGTCTGAGCGTGGGGGTGGAGAAATGACCATGGCAGGTGATGGAGTAAGGGGAATCAGCTATGGTGGATGCAGGGATCCCCCATACAGTAATGAGGGCTGATGGGAAGTTTGGACTGGGAGTGTGCAGAGCCAGGGCTTGGCCATAGGGTTGGCCATAGGCTGAAAGTTCTGGTGTTGTCTTTAGTTGGCTCCCTGCCTTCCTCCTTTCCTCCTTGCTTCCCTAGAGGAGACAGATTGGGACAGGCCAGGGATATGGGGAAGAGAGTGTTCCTGCCTGTTTGTAGGCCCTGAGCTTCTATATAGCAACAAAGCTGGCACCAGTATGGCTGGCGGGAGCCTGGCAGGGCATGCTCACCTGACTCTGAAGAACAGGGCTCTTTCCTCTCCTGGGAGTACGGACCTTTTGTTCCAACCCTGGGCTGACACAAAGCATTAGACCCTAGCAGAGGTTGGTCCCCCCGTATTTCCTCTCATCCTACTTCCCTGCCAGCCACACCATACTGGCCATCCCCCTGCCAGAGCAAGAATTGCTGGGGAGAGAGTTTTGGCCCTGGCTGCCCACTCGGCAGGACTCCCATCCCCTGGGGGAACCAGGAGTGACTCACGGGGCTCATGTGGAAGTAGCTCTAGCCTTCCTGGCCACCCAGGATTTCCCCAGGGTGGAGTCATCAGAGTATGGATGGGACTAGTGGAATTAAGGAAGTGAGCAATTCCAGGAAAGGGTCTCCTCCATCAGAACTGGGAATTCTGCATGGAGCCCCCTATCTCAAGAACCCCAGGGGCTAACAGGGTGGCCTCAATGGGAGGCAGGTGATAGTCTGGTAAATCTCTGAGCTTGGCTGCCTCTTCAGAGGCCTCTGGCTCATGCTCCTGACACAGTCTGTGAGGGGGATTTGCCCTTCTTTCAGAGAAGACACCTGAGACCCAGGGATGGAAATGGCTCACTCAGGGGTGCAAAGGGGCAGAGGACCCCAACTTTTACTATGGCTGCAGCATCCTTGAGTTTGGTGCAGGGGAGTAGGTGAGGTGGTGGGGGTTTCCTCTCAGGACTGACTCACCCTGCTAAGACCCTGCTCTGGCAAGGACCTTCTGCATGTTCCCACTGGAAGGAGCTCTGGGATCCTAAAGGAGAAGGAACTTTTAGGAACAGAGGCTGTATCTCAAGGCGGTGTGGGCCACTAGGCCATTCCTGGGAGTTACAGGGATGAGGAAAGGTGGGAGAGAGTTGGAGTCCTCAGGGAGCTCCACTATGGGAGTGAGGGTGACAGGGCAGGATATTCTGTCTCTGAGGAGTTTGTACAGGTGTTGGAGCTATGAGACCTTGTCCAGGAAAATTACAATGATGACTGTGGGAGATGAGTCTGGAGGACTGGTGTTGGGAAAGGTTGCTCAGAGAAGGGGTCCTTGGGGGAGACAAAATGGGTCTGGGAACTGCCCCTGGGAAACACTGGACAGCGATGAGCGGCGGGGAGGGGCTGGCTTGTTTCTACTGAAAGTCAAGGACTTATTCTGTGACAGTGAGGATGGCTGCGAACCTGGAGCAGGCATTGTCGACAGTTTTGGTCGTCTTCCAGAAATATAGCTCACACAGTGGAGACAAGCACAAGCTCTGTCAGGCAGAGCTCAAGGAGTTGCTGCAGAAGGAGCTGCCCACATGGACCCCGGTGAGCAACCTGGCTGCCTAGTGGGATGGTATCATCTGGACTCTGCAGAGTGACCTGGGGACAGCATAAGCAGAGGGTAGCAAAGGGCAGAGACAGCACTGTGGTGGGGGGATGCTAAGAAGGGGCTGAATGAACGTCAGCTTCCTATTTTTTTTTGTTTTTTGAGACAGGCTCTCCTTATGTAATCCAGGGTAAGCTAGAACTCATGATCCTCCTGCCTCAGCCTCCCTAGTGCTGGGATTAAAGGTGTGTGTGTCACCATGCCTGGCTTTCAGTTTCCTATCTGTGAAGTGGGATGTCAATCTTGTTCCTTGGCGTTGCAGAGATTGGGAAGGTTATGGGAAGCCCTGTGAAGAATACAGGATTCAGTAGCAAAGAGCAGGTGCTCAGTCAGTGCCCTGAGAAGGGGGATTTGGAAATTGGATTGAAATCACATTGTCAGCTGAGGTTGACCCCCAGGAGAGTGTGAGGTGGGACGGACTGGTCCTCCCAGAGGGGAATTGCTGTGGAAATTTGTTCTACCCTCCTCAACCTGCCTCCCCTCCCGCTTCAACCCTCCCTTTCACAGACAGAATTTCGAGAGTGTGACTACGAGAAACTCATGAGTGCTCTGGACAGCAACAAGGACTGTGAGGTGGACTTTGAGGAGTACGTGCACTCATTGGCCCGCATCTGTCTCTTCTGCCATGACTACTTCAAGGACTGTGCTCCAGACCCTCCCTGCCCTCAGTAGTCTTTGCCCCAGAAGGGTGCTGGCCTGCTGCAGGCTGCTCCATGTCTGGTCCTGAGGGGATCCTGGCCTCAGCTACCTTCTCTCCTGCATCTCTTTCAATATGGAACCCTCTGAGTTGGCCCCTCTTGTGCCAACTCATTTTACCCATGAGATCTAGTTGCCCAGCTGGTGAGGGGCAGAGCAGCTCCTGACTCCACTTCCTTTCTGGGGTGGGGGTGAGAGGAGGTCGGGTTCTGCTGTGAATGCCCAGGAGGTCCAGCAGGTGTATATGTGTAAATGAGACCATGGTGGAAGTGTAACTAATAAAGACATGGCAGCAAGGTGGCTTGATGTGGTTCTTTCAAGTGGATACGCTGGATCTCAGAATGGAGTCCTCCTTTCTGGCCTTTTCTACAGGAGGAAGGAGGTCGAGAGGAACCAGAGCTCCCCATGGGCCCTGAGGGCAGTTTCAGGCCTTGTGAAGCACTTGTCTCAATGTTCATGTGGGAGGGGTGGATTGACATAAGAGTCTGGGGAGGCTGGAAGACCTGCCTCTTCTGTCTTTATCTGTGTCTTAGAGGCAGAAACCCCACTTTGGTCTGTCAGGAATGGCTGGAGGAGCCTGCAGACTTATCTCAGTGGCAGCATACTTGCCTTGCGTGCTTGAGACCCTGTGTTCAATTTCTAGTACTACGGAAAAAACCAAACCAAACCAAACCAAACCAAAACAACAACCAAAACCCAAAACCTAAAACCAAAAATAAAAAATCCAGACTACAAAGCAAAAAAGAATGGAGGAAGAGGTCTCTGGGTACGGAACTCAGTTCTCATGACCAGATATTCAGGGACAGGGGTGGATTGTGGGTGTGGCAGGGCATGGGTGGGGGAGCCCAGAGAGCTGCACTAATAGGATTAGGGTATTTGCTGAAAGCCACGGAGGGGTGCTTTGTATTGGAGGGGGTTAGAGTACCTTGAGACAGACCCTACCCCTGAAGCAGCTGGTCCCAGCCACCTTCTGAGGGTTTTAAACCCCATTTCTGACCCTCATTCATCTCTGAGTTCAGGCCTTATCCTGAGGGCTTGACCCTGAGCCTGACTCCCCAGCTTTGTGCCATTTCACCTCTAATTCTCCACCCTAATCTGGGTTCTTCATTCCTGACACTCACCTGGACCCTAACACCCTCCTGACAGCCTCTCTTACACATTCACCCATCCCGGAGCCCCCACTTTGTCCCCTTCTCCACCACATTATTAGCTCTCCAAGACTTTTCTCCCTGACATTCCTGGGGAGAGTCCCAGAGCCCCTCCTGGTGCCCAAGTCTCCACCCCAGGCCTTGCCTGGCATGGGAGTGACCCCTCTGAGGAGGGAAGAAGGGCTGGCTGAGCTGTGCATAGCACACGCCTGGGCTCTCCTCTCCAGCTCTTGGGCAGCTGCATTTCTGGTGCAGTATCCACTGCCCTGCAACTTCTTTGCTTTCTGCCTGGTGCAGTGATTCCCTCCCTGGTCCCCACACCCCCTTTTCACACTGCCCTGTCCTCTAGCTCCCTAAACTTGGCTGATTTGTGGAATCTGAGTGGTGCCCACCCCATTAAGGTCCCTGATGATGTCCACAGGGTTCACTGCCTGTCTGGGTCTGCTTAGGGATGGGAGGCTTGGTTCCCAGGCTGGGCTGGTTGGTGGAGGGTGGTTTTGGGCTGTGGCACTTATAACATCAGCCTACAGCAGGAGGGCAGTATCCGTTCTTCCCCATCCCCTCATGGGCAGGGCCTTGCTGGGTATAAATAGGTCAGACTGCTGGGCTCTCCCCAAACCTCTCTGCTCAGCACTTCCTCTCTTGGTCTGGTAAGTTGTGCAGGGGTGGTTAGAGCCTGAATTGGCACAGCAGAATGGGAGGCTGTGGGGACCAGATATGCTAAGAAGATCCAGACATGAGGCTGGTGTGCAGGCTCTGGGGAGTGTATGTGTGTGTATCAAAAAATGAAAAACAGAAAAGTGTGTAGGTGGCTGGATTTGAGCTCTACGAGAACTTCCAAGATGCTAGATTTACACTATTATAGTGTGCGTGGTATGTGTGACCTGTGGTTGGCACACTGGCTTGTGACTGCTGGCTGCACAAGCTCATGTGTGCATATGTGGGTATGGGAAGCATGGTGAAGGCACCTGTGGGTTTTTGACTGGTAGAGCCCTATGAGCCTTGGCCCGCTACTCAGTGCCTAACCCAAGAGAGCCTGGCTTCCCCACCTTTCTTTCACCATTTGGTGGCTGTTTTTTTCCCCTGAAGGTCTCTGGGCAGGCTTCCAGCAACCGCGCCCAGCACTGGAGGAGAGAAGAATGGGCGAGGGCAGGGCGGGGAGCTTGTGGCTGAGCTGTGGGAGTGGTTTGGATTTAGCTAGGGTGGAAAAATGTTGTTGAGGCGAGGGCCTGAGGGAGGCCCAGGAACTGGCTTGCTGGCTGCCTGGATCTCCAGGGCCTGTGCAGAGGTCCCTGAAAATGTTTGCCATCTTCACCCTGCTGTGCACCCCTCCTACTAGAAGATGGACCCACTTTTCTGGGCTCCCCAGGGGTGGCACCTCAAGGATGGGGATGGAGTGAGTCACTCTAAGCTCATCTTTGGGGATGGGGGATAAGGGTGCTTCACTGCCTGCTGTCCCCAGGTCAGAGGCTGCCATGGCTCTTCCTCTGGAGAATGCCTTGGATGTGATGGTGTCCACCTTCCACAAGTACTCGGGTAAAGAAGGTGACAAGTTCAAGCTCAACAAATCAGAGCTGAAGGAGCTGCTGACCCGTGAGCTGTCCAGCTTCTTGGGGGTGAGTGGCTTCTGCCTTGGAGTGGTTCTCTCTGTGCAGTCTGCCCCCAAAAGAGGGTGGGGCCTAGGAGGCTTTAGCTTTTATGCAGAGCAAAATGCAGTTGGAGGTATCGCTGTCAGGAGACAGGATTAGAGAGTGAGATCTGGTTGCTTGGTGTGGAAAAACACAGTACTACTCATGGTCCCCAACAAAGGACCAAGAATGAATGCTCACTTGTCAGGTGCTCTTCTAGGTGCTTTGTACTAATTAATTGAAGAGAACTGTAAAGCTCAGAGAGCTAAGTAGCTTCTGATGTGGTCAGCGTACAAAACTGGTGTAGCCCAGTGGTAGAGTACAGTGATTGCCTAACATGCATGACACTATGGTTCATTCTCCACACCACAAAACAAAACTGTGATCCAGATCAGGACTGTTTGACTTTCACCATCAGCCCTACAGTGGCCAGTCTTTGGGTTTCTTCTCTGTGTGAAGACACAATTATGAAGACATATGCACACCTACAGACTCCCCCTGCCCCAACAATAACATCTTACAGGTGTTAACACATTGCTTTCATGACTTTGCTTAATTGGATAATTAAAACAAATGTGAGTGAAGATGTAGTTCCACCACTTCCCAATGCCTCAAGATATTGAGAATTCTTCATCCAGGGAACAATTTTCTCCACCGTGGCTTAGTCCTGAAACTCCAAAGCCATTAGCCTTCCTGAGCTCCAGTCTAGAGGCAGAAACCCAGTGTAGTCTTAGCCCCGGTTCTCCACCCCTTCTTGGCTTCTGTGTTTAACCTGTAGCTTCTTCTGCTTTCAGAAAAGGACGGATGAAGCTGCTTTTCAGAAGCTGATGAGCAACCTGGACTGCAACCGGGACAACGAGGTGGACTTCCAGGAGTACTGTGTCTTCCTGTCCTGCATTGCTATGATGTGCAATGAGTTCTTCGAAGGCTGCCCAGATAAGCAGCCCCGGAAGAAGTGATGGCTCCTCACATGCAATGGAGTGGGAGTGGGGTCTGTAGCTGGGGCCCTCCCATGTGGCAGTGAGCATAGCGCCTCACTCTGGTTTTTTCAGATGTGTATATGATGCTGAGCAAATTCAATAAAGAATTTTGGAAGCTACTGTTGGGAACAGAGCTTGGCAGAGTGTGTTGGGGTTGAGGAATATGTTATCGGGTGACAGTGGGGAACACCAGGAGTTGAGTTGCAGTTTTGTGGATAGTTAACTAGTGAAAACTAAGAGGGATATGAGGTGTTGAGTGTGTGTGTGTGTGTGTGTGTGTGGTAAAGTGGACTCTGATAGGATGTAAACAAGGAAAAGGGACCACCAGGAGCTTGGAAAGCCCCAGCTGGGGGATGTTAGCTAGCCTGCTGTCCCTCCCACCTCTCTCCAGCTCTGTTTCTGGCAGGACCTCAAACTGAGACTGGAATGGAATTGAAGGTCACATCTGCTTTTGGTTGGGATTTGGAGGAAACACAATAGGGCTAAGTCACGAGGAGGGAGTTGTGAGGCCAGAGTGGGATGGGAGGACGCTGTCCCTCAGTCCTGACATTTACAGTCCAGGCCCTGCTTGCTACCCCTTCCAGCTCACTGGCTTCATTCCACAGGAACTGAGTAATCCTTTCCTTCCACGGCTGGGTCGGGGAAGCAGTGTAGTTGGGGATCTTTTCCAGCGGCATGAGGTAGTTATTTTCTCTCTGCTCGTGAGTTCCTGGGATGAGATTTGTTATGAGGAATTGTGCTCTTTCAGAGGAGGACAAGAGTGTCAGAAGGGATGAGCTAGGGGCAATGGCTGGGGGTGATAAGGAAGATGATGACAATAGATTTAGAGACAAAATTCTAGACACACGATCTGTGAAGTGATATAGAAACTCTCCCACCCAAAAACATGAAGCATGATGCTCCTTTCACTTAGAACAAGTTAAAGGCTGTAGCTCCAGAGCTCAAGGCCATGCCTGGGAGACATGGAGACTTAAGTAAAGGGTGCACAGATACTCAGCTAGGAGCTGGAGGGCTTGGTTTCTTTAACCTTCCAGGCTTCTCTTTTCCTCCCCAGAGCTTTTTTCCCCTGCAGCTTCAGAAGAGTAGGGTAGATGACTCAGATGTTCCCCTGGAATTGAACTCTAGAGACCTTGGTGCAGGAAAAATTTGCTGTTTCCCCTTCTTACTCCCAGTCAGTCTGCCCATTTCCACGGGAGTGCCCTCCCCTGAGGCTCAGCCTGCATCTCGCCTACTGGAAACTCCTGTTACTTAGCAACCAGTTCCTAACATTGCAGCTGGGGGTAGGGAAGGCATAGGGGGAACTAAGGAGGATTCAGGCAGGCTCGGGTGGGACTGCAGCAGGGATGGTTACTAAGTCCCTAGTCCACTTCTGTCCTCATGCTTGGTTTTCTTAGTGGTGGAGCAATGTCTGGGACACAGGGAACTCTCCCCGATACTTCTGTGTCTCATTGTGCACACACTAAACCTACCCTCACCCATCCAACCTCTACCCCATCCCCAGGCTTTCCCCTGAATCTTCTCCAGTTGCTGATTCTCAGTTCTCTGTGTCAGCAGTCTCAGACAATTCTTTCTGTGAAGGTTTAGAAGAATAGTGGTGCACATGTATGCCTGTAATTCCAGCACTCAGGAGGCTGAGGCAGGAAGTTCACTGTGAGTGCAAGGCTTCATAGTCCAAGGCAGCCTAAATGACATAGAGGGATCCTATCTCAAAAAACAAAACAAAACAAAACAAATCCCATTCTTTAAAAACTCTTTGCTTCATAGAAGCTGATGACATTGACTGTGTGTGGAGGAAATATTCTCCCACACTGACTGATGGAGATTTGTTGTGGTGGGTGGGAGGGTCTCTGTGCAGAGTGGCCTCGGATGTGAGGAGGGCCCTATGTTTGACCAACCTGTACCTCTCCTCTTCTGCCTATTGCTCCGTCATGTGGTGAGTTCTGAGCTTTGACTGAAAAAGCAAAGTTTCTGGAGTTGAAGACATGTGCACCATGGTGAACTCAGGGTGCTCCTTGCCCATGTTTGTAAACAAGGATGGTAAAAGTAGCAGGAGGTACTCACAAGAGCATACTCTACAGGGTGCATTCACCCCTTCTCATTGGCTGCATCTCTATCTGATCTCCTGGGCACTCAGAGCAAGGGAATAAAGTCAGAGAGCAGTGGGTGGGTGGGAGGCTGTTGCTGCTGCTTGGCTTCTTTGGGTTTGCTCCCTCTTGGTGAGTCCTTCCTTCTGATGTCCCTGCTCATCTGTGCTGGGCCGCACAGGGTGAGGAAGCCAGAGGGTGACAAATAACAGCCACTTCCACAAAGAAGGCCCTGCTCTGCAAATGGGTTTGTGCTCAGGGAAGAAGGAGCAGAGTTTGGGAATGTGACTATAAGAATTTCTTGCTAAGTAGCTCTAGATGGAGATGGGAACCAGAACTGGCCAGAATGCTCTCGCAGATGTCCAGAGGCCCTTGTTTTGGCCTGTGGTCCTGGCTGAGTCTTTTCAAGGTGGGAGAAGCTGAGGTCTTTGGGTGGTGGGAGATGAATGATGCCCCAGTTGAAGAACTGCGGAGTGGGTTTTGGGTTGGAAATGGGAGCCAGCACCTCCTTCCTCCTGGCTCCAGACTCCCCACAGGATCTACCTATAGCACTTAAATTCTGTGGGTGTTGCCTCCTTCCTCCCTAAAGGGATGTGGTTTTTAGGTCTGAGTCAGAAGCTCCAGCTGCCTCTTCTCTATGTGGGTGGCTCTGTTGACAGAAGTGAGGCCTTCACTCAAATACAAGCTCTGGATCCAGGTCTCAGAGATTGTTGCCTCCCAGCCAGTCTGTGGATGCAGGTCTTGAGCAGCTCTGGGGATTGTGACTTAAGGTCAGCGGCAAGTCTTGCTTGTTGCTGAGACCTTATCTCCCGCCTCCCCAAACCCCACTTTTATCCCTGGACTCTCTGCAGTATCCCCTACTTTTATAGCAAGGCATTCCTTGATATCAGCTGCTGAGGGTACTGGAAAAGTGGATGACTAATGTGGAAACTGCCACTGGAAAACCAGTGTCCATCTGGATGGGGGCAGAGAGAACATTCTGATCCTATATCTTCTCCCCTATCTGCCACCAGTTCTTTTGGGGAATCATCCTGTCAATTCCCAGGCCCCTTTGTCAACACCTTCTGAGCAGAGGACTCTTCCTTAGGGGATGTGCATCTCACTGTTCCAGTTGTTCAGCATTTTCCTTGGTCTCACAGAACCTGTCCAGACCTGGGTGAACATTCTTGGTGGATTTTGGCCTCACTGTGGGTTCAAATCCCCAGGCCTTGGAAAGAGGGGTGTAGGGGTAGAATAGTTGTGACTGGGAGCAGAAGGCCTGGCTTCCTGAGGACTGTGATGCTTCCCTTTACCCACTCCAGAGCTGAACACTGTGATGGAGACTCCTCTTGAGAAGGCTTTGACCACGATGGTCACCACTTTTCACAAATATTCAGGAAGAGAGGGTAGCAAGCTGACCCTGAGCAGGAAGGAACTGAAGGAGCTGATAAAGAAGGAACTGAATCTTGGGGAGGTAGGTAACCATTCCCTCATCTCTATCACCAAGTCTGAGTGGTCCCTTTGGGGGACACACACCTATCCTCGGGTTCTCTAACCTAGGGGCAGGTTGGCAGAAGGGTATGTCCAGAGACAGAAGGAAGAGGCTGGACATCTCAAGTCAACATAGCTCAAGACCTCTGTTCTGAGAATGAGTTGGGGTCTCACTGAGAAGGAGCAGGGCTGAGTCATGCACTACAACCTGCGTGAAGCTACAGAACCAGAGGAAGCAGGCTTTGATGGCCAGGCCAGGTGTCATAGTGTAGCAGAACCTGTGCTAGGGAAAGTAAAGAGTTCTGGGGTGTCCAGGTCAGGTTGTGCACAACTCAAGGAGAGGGACACGGCCTAATTTTCCTTTGTGTGCTAGGCCTCTGCCCTCGGATTGTGTTGACATGTGAACTAAAAGATTAATTTGTGGACAGAGGATAGGAAGGAAACAGAACAGATTCACAGGAGACAGAGATGGAGGGAAGGCCCATGTGGTAAACATGACATTATTTTTACAGTTAAAAAAAGCTGAGGCTCAGATATATTACAGAACTTGTCCAGTGAATGGCTGAGGTGGACAAGTTCCTGGCCTGTGTTTCTTCTTTTTTTCCTTTACTGTTCAGCCTAGGGGCAGACTTTTCCAGAGCATCCTGAACCCTGGTGGGCCCTCAGACAGAAGGTCCCAGAGTGTTTTCCTGGGCAAGGGATTAAGCCAGGGGTGAACAATGATCTCTGGACTTTCTGCCAGGCTCCTGGAGTTAATGAGGGCAGAAGGAGGGGCCACTAGTCCCTGGGGGCTAATTACTGGGGGACAGGAGCACAAGGGACAGCCTGGGCAAAACAGGGGCCCAGCTGGGGACTAGGATCTTGATGCAGACAATTTCCATCTCTTCCATATCCTGGAACCTAGGAAGTCCTAGAGCTGAGGACAGTGAATAGGACCTTTCTCCTGATGATGGCTGTCTCCATTCTGGTAGAGCCAGGGTAATAGGATAGGGCACCAGACAGAGTACAGTTGAGCACTAGATTTGCTCATTGCAGTGTACTGTCTCAGGGAAAGATCTATTGTCTGGGCCCCCTTACAAGCAGCCCTAGATTATTATTCCTTTTGCTGGGGGAAGGTGTAGGGAAGGGAGGTTAGGCTGCCCCGCCCCCATGGTCATTCTGTGCCGGGTATGGGCTGAGTCCAGACTCTGGGGTGGAGCTGCTCACAGTGGGGACACCCTCAGCCTGCCTAGCAGTGGGTGGTGGAGCAGGGCTGGAGGGGCTCCTGAGCTGACTCTCATCCTGGGTCTTCCCAGAAGATGAAGGAGAGCAGCATTGATGACCTGATGAAGAGCCTGGATAAGAACTGTGATCTGGAGATTGACTTCAAAGAGTACTCGGTGTTCCTAACCACGCTGTGCATGGCCTACAATGACTTTTTCCTGGAGGACAACAAATGACCTGGACTGCCCTTTGTCGTCCCTGTCACCCCCTTGCCCCTGACTGCTATAGCTCCTCTCACAGACCCTCTTTGACCCCATCCCCTCCTCTTTGATGGATCCTTCCATGAGAGGAAATAAAGAGTTTCCATTCCAAGCACTGGGCAGCTGCCTGGTCCTGACAGTGTCTTCTTCACCTTGGCACTGGTGGGGCATCCAAGTAGAGGTTTTCCCTGCTCCAGTGTAACAGACTCCCACCCAATGCTATCCTTTGCTCTTCTGAACAATGAGGAAGCTGCCCAGGCTTTCAAATGCTTCTTAGTTGTTGCAAGGAGGCACACAAAGTGGAGTGGGGAAGTGGTTTGACAGAGCAAACATGGGATGATTGGGGTGTGGCTCCCAGGGCAGCAGTGGGCACAGGTCTGACCTGGGGCCAGCATGCAGGAGGTGACTGGTACCAGGGGACCCTGGCATGCACACAGCTCCCTACACCTCTCCTCCATTACACTTTAGCAGCCCCCAGCACCCAGCACCCAGCCCCGAGAGTCTCTGGCCATCACTGCTTTTTTTCTTTCCCTCTCCGTCTCAGGAGACCTGGGCCGAAAAACTTTTCACTAAAGGATGAATGACTAACAGTGCTTGCAGAGTGCTCTCTGAGTGGAATTCAGGCAGTAGGGTGAGGGATGAGTGGAACCCATAGCTTGTGGGGACCGACGTTCAGATCCCTTACACACATCCTTGTAGCCTCGGCTCTCGAGACCCTTTCCTGGAATTGCTCCTCACCACCTTGGGGTGGGGCATCCCCACACCTTCTTGACGTTGCTCCTGCGCTAAGTAAGCAGTGGCAGGTAGGTAGCTGGGGAAGAAGCGGGTGACTACACCTACTTCCCGGTGCCCTGTGCCTGCCAGGAGGTGCAAACTTAATTATGGGAATTAGGACTTCACACCAGCCGCCAGCCGTCCTTTTGCAGTGGCGTCCACCAGGTCACCTCGTCCTGCCTGACAGATCTCTGCTCCAGACCCGGAGCAGCCAGGACGGGAGGAGTGGAGAGTAGGGCTAGTGTGCACGGGGTGGGGCCCGGGAGGTGGCATTGGGGACTCTGCCAATGCCTGCCTTCCGGATCGGCCCATATAAGGGCAGCCAGGCGGGGCACTCCACCCCTCGACCACCGCCTAGCGCTCTGCTGGCCGCTGACCAGTGCAGTGAGTTCTGGTGGGGCAATCGAGTGGCGCAGCTCAGCCTGCACTCGCTGGCTGGGTTTCAGACACCCTGTCCTGGCCGGTGTGGGGGCTTCTGCGGCGGGCTTTGGATCCGCACTGAGGAGGGAAAAGCTTGGGCAGAGGCCACCCCGGGCAGCTCTCTGACTAGGGTATCTCCGTGGGGTGGCTCTCATGGGGCTCTTTGGGATGCTGGAGGGTGTGGCCTGGGTGTGCCTCTATCGTTATATGGCCCAGGATGGTCTCTGCCCAATCATATTCTCCAACTTTCTCATATTCTCCAACTTTTCCTGGGGAGCCAGCTCTCAACCTGCCCAAAGCTGTCTAATGGCTCCTTGGGGCCTTTTTTTTTTGTACGGGGATCAAACTCAGGACTGTGTACTTACAAGGTGGGTGCTTATGCTGCTGAGCTAAATCCCCAGCCCAAGCCCTTGGAGCCTTTTGACCCACTTCTCCTCCTCAGCTCTGGTCCCCTGGGCCCTACTCTCTAGCAAAGGGAGTTGCAGGTGGCGAGAACAGAGCTCCTGGGGTGTGTGGTGAACAAGAAGTCCTCTCGACTGGGACAACCCCTATGCCACCAGCTCCTAGACCAGCTGGCAGCCATGGCACCCTGTCTGGATGAGATCATTGGTCACCTTGTGTCCCTCTTTCACATGTATGCTGGCAGGGATGGTGACAAGAACACCCTTACAAAGGGGGAGCTCAGGAAGCTGACGGAGAAGGGGTTCCCTGGGGTCCTTGTGAGTAGTTTGCTCCAACCTCGATTGCCTCCACTTGTTCACTCACTGCCTAACCCATCTATTGCTTAGAGGGGGGGCAGGTGCTCTCACCAGGTGTTCACTCCATCTGAGCAAGAGGCAGGGGTGGGGGAGAAGTAAAGCCAATCGGAAGCCAAGAGAGATTACCATCCTTGGTGACAGTTAGAGTGGTTTGCATGAGAGAAAGAGGCTACCTAGGAAGGAGGAAGAAGAGAACCTAGGATGTTTGCTAACACTGAGCCTGCACCTCTCATTCTAACGCTAGAATCTGCATGAGGTGGAGATCGAACAATTGTTCGCTAGCCTGGGCAGTAACAAAAGGGTGAACTTTCCTGGAGGTCTTGGCTGTGATCTCCTATGACACTTTCAGGAAGCCCAAATAAATTGGAAGATGCCATCTGGGGCGGGGTGTCCTGAGTTAAATCCAGCTGTAAGTAATTACACAATAAATTTCTTTGGATCAGATCTCTTGTGTCCTAACTTCTCAGTGATTTCTTTTTGGCCTGGTGTTGTACCAGCCACCAGAAAGACTGCTTCACAGTTGATCTCTAGGAGTCAGTCATTGACTCTCAAGGCCTGGGGACCCACTATTAATATTGCAGGGAGCCATTACTTGCATCAGAAAAGATGTCCCTCTCGGCAAAACCATCTTAAGTGTTTTTGAGTAGAGAGGATGTAGGCTGAGCCTGGAGAAGGAATGGTGCCTGGGCTGCATTGTTATGGAGTGTGGGGTTCCTAGGAATTTGGCAGACAGTCCTGGCAGGCTCCTGAAGACACCTTGGGCTCTGGGTGTGGTGAGAAGGGATACTTTGGGCCATCCCTAGGGTGGGGCCAGTCTACTTTTTCACCATGGTGGGGTGGGATAGAGTGGGCATGTATGAGACGTCCAGGGCTTGGCCCCAGGAATTTTTCTGAGATCACTGAGGACATGGGCTGATGGAGTTTACAGTGGTTACTCATGTCCTCGTTTCAGAGGAGGTAGGCACACTATAGGAGACAGTCCCTACATTCAAAGATGGTGAGCTTCATATTGGGGTGGTGGTATGAGGAGCACATCATGAGGGGTCCACAAAAGGTGAATAATGTTGGTCCTTGGCCAGGCCAAATGCTCAGGATTCAAATGTTAGGAAAAGGGGGATCTTTTGGCTTTGAGGATTCAACCCCAAATTAAAGCAACTCAGCTTCATTTTGGACACATGCACTATAGGCAAGTCAAGAAGGGAAGATAGTGTGCAAAGACAAATAGAATCTGAGTCCCCTCTGGGGACTAGAAGACCTTCACATAAGCCACTACTGACCAAGGAAGGTGGATTGTTTCAGTGGGCAGAGGCTGCAGGGTTGCCCCGGCCAGGCCATCAGCCCTGCACTTCTAAGGTAGGTCGAGCTGAGGATATAGCTCAGTGGCACAAGTGCTTGCCTGGCAAGTGTGAGGTCCTGAGTTCAATCCCTGATACAAAAAAAAAAAAAAAAAAAAGAAAGAAAGAAAAATAGTAAGGCGGGTTGGAGGGATGGGGAGAGGAAGATAAATGCATAGTTACCAGCTGAGTGAACATGCCTGTGCTTAGCTTCTGTTTCTTCATGGGTACAGGTGAAGGGTGAACAAAAATGCAGAATTAAGAAATAAAACAAAATCCCTAACAAATAAGAAGCCTTTGGTTTGCACAGGGATATAATTTTTAAAAGGGTTTTCTTTTGTGTGGAGAAAGGGAAGGAAGCAGTGTTCACCGAATCCAGTAGCAGCATGAGGTGTGGTCAGTAGCACAGACTGGTTATTTTTATTTGCTCCAAAAGATTTAAAGTCAGAATTGAACCCTTTGAACTTGCTGGTGAGCATGGTCCAGGCTCACAGGAGACGGAGATGTTCAGATGGAGCTGGCACCTTCACACTGGATTCCATTGCTGGCAATGACCCAGGGTGCCCACATTCCTCTTTCTTTGGTTGAGTGCGCCCCTGTTCCCTTGCATAGCTGACATCAGTGCTATCATGTAGTCAGCCCTATACCTGGGAAGCAGAAACAGCAGCACCATGGTCTGTTTCTAGAAGCTAGGCTAGGCCCCAGATAAGGAGGGGCTTTAGTGTTGAGACAGGTATTGGGTTGCTTGTTCTCCATCAAGCTTACCTGAAATTGTTCAGAATAACTCCACCATCTTACACCAAAGAGTAGAGCAAGGTGCTATGCTGTTGTATTCACCGTCTGCTCATCTTCAGAAGGCCTATGTGTACTGGATAGCATTAACACTATGTAACAAGTGAAAAGACTGAGTAGTTACAGAAGCTGGTCCCACTATCCAGATAGAACTCCCAGGTAAGAAGGGACTCCAGGGCTTGTGATCCCAGGCCAGCTTCTAGGTGCTTATCTCAGCCTGTACTGCTAGCTTTATGATTTACTCTGGTCATTTCTTCTTTCTCATTTCCTCAATGCTTTAATTAAATATTGGAAGATATTCAAGCAATTTATAGATTACATCTAAGACATATTATGGCATAAGAGGCCATATAAAGGCATAAGAAATATTTATTAGCCAAAGATATAGGACACACTCCAGGGCAGATTGCAGGTGCTCAAGGAAATAAGGCACGATATTTTATGGTTTAGGAGAATATGTCTGTGGAATTTGATAATCTATAGTCTTATTCTCTGTCTTTGTAAGACATATTAATAACATAAAAGCACTCAGTTTAACCCGGTTTAAAAAATGAATATTACCATTGCTTTTTAAAACTTTTTTAAACCCCTGACTTGTCTTTCTCATCTTATTTCCTTCCCTTGCGATGAATCACTATTTGGTCATTGTTTATCATTTACTTTGTTTCCCTAATAATTTTTACAAATGTAAATAAATAAATAAATGTGGATTTGCATCATTATAATTTTTGAGATTCACCCTAATTATTGAATGTAGCTGTAATTTAAGTTTCTTATATAACAGTTCATCTTATGATTATAAAATAACTTATTTTACCTATTGCTGATTTTTTTTTATTTTAAAGAGAATAAAATCAAACCAAACAAAACACAATAAAGCTAATCAGAACAGAATAATGAAAGTGATACAAAACTTCAAAACAAAATAGGAAATCAACAATGGGTACCATAATGTGTCTTATTGTCTTCAAAATAGTTAGCATTATAGGATTTCAAAACAAGATAATAGGAGATCAACAATAGCTATCATAATTCTTTCCATTATCTTCAAAATGGCTGCCCATGCCATCAGTCACAGTAATATCAAACATAACAAGACAGAATAAAACCAAACCTAATAAAACTATGAAAACAATACAAGAATTCAAAACAAGATAGTAAGAAATTAAAAATAGTTACCACCTTCCCTTTTTAGATGTTTCCTCCTCTTTTACTTTCACAATATCTATTGTACATTTTGGATTCCTTTCGTTTTTTGCACTAGGAGATATCCTGGTGTTCACCCATATGAATCTGAACCATTTCACCCATGAGCATAATCTCCAGTTGCATCCATTTACATACAAGAGCCTTGAGATTATCCTTTTTTATAGCTGAGTAGCTTTCCATTGTATGAAAATACCATATCTTTCATATCCTTTCTGCAGTTGATGGGCAAGCTACCCCTGGTTTTTTCTGGCTTCCTGTCCCTTGGAACATTGTTTTCTCTCCTTTGACTTTTGGTCTATGAATTTTCTTTTGAGTTAAATATGTTTCTTTTATATTTTAATTTTATATTTATATTTTTATACATCATATCTATCCATTCTTGTTTCTTGATCCACTCTCCCTGTATTTCTTTTTATTGATGAATTGAGGCCATCTACATTAATGGTTATAACTGGCATGCACTGGTTCATCTCTGTCATGATATCCTCCTGCGGTTGACTCCTCACTTTTTTCTTTTGTTCAATTGCCTGCCCTGTTTGGTAATATTGCTCTGCTACTATTCCTGGAACTGTGGTCATCTTTGTCTCTCTAGAACATCTTTCAACACTCTTTGTAGGGTTGATTTGGTGGTCATGAATTCCTTCAGTCATTCTTTATCATGGAAGTATCTTATTTTTCCATCAATTTTGCAAGATAGTTTTTCAGACTACATCAATCTAGATTGGAAGTTGTTTTCTTTCAGAATTTGAAACACTTCACTCCAAGCTCTTCTTGACCTGACGGTTTGTGTTGAAAAGTCTGTCATGATTCTGATTGTTTTTAATTTATAGATGATCTGTTTCTTTTCTCTCACAGCTTTTAATATTCTGTTCTTGTGCTGAATTTCTAGGATATTATTATATGTCTGGGTGTAGATTTATTTTGGTTATGGTTAGCTGTAGTTCTTTTTTTTTTTTTTTTTTTTTTTTGGCTTTTTCGTTTTTATCGGTACCGGGGATCGAACTCACGACTGCCTGCTTCCAAGGCAGGTGCTTATGCCGCTGAGCTAAACCTCCAGCCCCCGCTTAGCTGTAGTTCTATATGCCTCACTTATCTGTATGTCATTTCCTTTTCCCATGTTTGGGAAGTTCTCTGCTATTTCTCTTGTAAATAGACTCTTTAGGTCATGTGCGTTGACTCTTGCTTTTTCACTGACACCTTTCATTCTTAAATTATTTTCCTTTGCATCATCTTGTAGCTGTGGAATTATTTCCTGGTTCCTTGTTACTTTTAAGTGATCTTTTCTTTCATGATCACTAGCTGGAATCCTGTCTTCAAGGATTGAAGGTTTGATTGTCTTCAAGGTCTGAAAGTTTATGTTTAGTCTCTTTCAAGTGGTTTTGACAGCTTTTGATGGAATTTTTAATTTCCTGGATATCTCTTGAATCTGTTTCATGCATTGTAATTCCTTCCTATATTGTTCATTCAAGGTTTCCATTATTTTCCTATGCTCTTGTTTTTAAATCTATGTTTTCTTTAGATATGCTCAACAATTCTTTTATTATGTTGTTATTTCTTCTTTTATCTGAGATATTATTTCTGATTTGATTAAATTTTTTTTGGTACCGGGGATCAAACTTACCACCTTCCACTTGCCAGGCAGGCACTTAGGCCACTGAGCTAAACTGCTAGCCCTTGATTTGATTAACTTTACAGTTTCATTACGTTGGTTTTTTTTTTTTTTTTTACTTCAGTTGTTATCCTTTCAGAGATTTCAGGTGTGTGACTTTCATTTTATTCCATGACTGTATCTCCCAGACTTGTTCTGTGTGGGCTGGAGATCTGAGATTGCCTTTTGCATCTTTGTCTTTACACTTTTCCTTAGTTCCTCCTAACAAGCTGGTTCCCAGGCTCTTCCCAGGTTGGCTGCCCCTCTGCAGTGTAGCAGAATGGGCCAGGTACCAGGGTTTCTCTGAACGCAGTCACCTAGGGAGGCAGAGCGGTGTGGGACCTGTGTGGCTATACTGAGGCTTTCCTGATGGCAATAGGTATGTGGTGGCAGGGCTGCTTCTCTCAGCCTGCATGCGTACATGGGGACACCCCTACCATCGTGGCAGGTGCAGAGGAGTGTCTGTGGTTCTCCAGGCCTGTGCTGGCTGCCTATGGGAAGCAAATGCCTCCCATGGTCTGCAGGTGCACAGGGTATATCTGGCTGTTTCTCCTTGTCCATGCTGGTTACCTAAGGAAAGCAAGCATCTGGAGAGCAGCAAGCGTGCAGGGGCTGGTCTGGTTTGTTCTCCCTGCTCATGATGGCTGCCTGCAGGAGGCAAGCCTTTTGATGGTGGCCCTATTGCTGATTTTAATTTTGAGTTGTTTTCACTTTTTCTCATTTCAAACAGTGCTTCTATAAGCCTTTCTGTGTTGGTCTGAACCACTAGGACATATGTGCCAGATTTGCTTGCATTTATTTCTGTGTCTTAATTGTTATATTTTCATAAAAATCTTTGGTACCTGGTAAGACAAATCTCTCACTGATTTTCTTGTCCAGAGATATTTTGAATATCACTGGTCTTTCACTTTAAAATATACACTTCAGAATGAGCTTTTCAATTCCGTAGACAACTTTTTTATAATTTTGGTGGCGTTGCATTTATACTGGAGAGCAGCTTGTACAGAATTTTGAATCTCCCAATCTATGAACATGGCTTATGACTCTATTCATTAAGGCCTTCTTCAATGTCTTTGAGTAAGTTACTGTTTTAGTTACTTTTCTCATTGGTGAGACAAAATACTAACACCCAAAGTTAAAAAGGGAAAGGTTTATTTAACTCACACTTTGTAGAGGTTTCTGTCCATAATTGGCTGACTCCAAGGCAGGGTGACACACGGCAGAGGGGCAACGGTTCATGGTGGTGGAAGACGGCAAAATCAACAACCAAATTTGAGCAGCATCTTTCTGTCCCTTTTGTACTCTATGCGGGCTGATGGGATTAAGGTGGGTAGTGCCAGTCCAATCAGTGGACTGATCTGGAAATCATCTACCCTTAATCCCAGTACCCTTAATATCAGCATTGCACTGCCAGTCAATCACACACAGATAGAAAAGGCCCATCTAAAATTGCATGAGGCGTGTGCGTGTGCATGTGTGTGTGTGTTTGTGTGTGTGTGTGTGTACCTCTAGACCCAAACCATAATGATAATCATTTTTGTTATGTTTCACAGTGTCAGTCTACTTCCTGTTACTATAGCAAAATTCCATCTGGGCATGGTGGTGTGTAATACTCTGGTAAGTGAGGCAGGAAGAGTTTGTGCCTACTTTGGGCAATTTAGTAAATTAGTGAGACTGTCTCAAACTATAAACTAAAAAAGCGGTGGGATATAGCTCAGTTTGAAAGCCCTGAGTTTTCGGATTTCATGCAGCTTGGAAAAAAAAAAAAAAAAGAAAGCCCTGAGTTTAATCCTCAGTGCTATGAAAACAAAAACAAACAAACAAGCCAACAATAACAACGACAACACAACAGAGATAATATTTAAAAGAGGAAAAGTTTACTTTGGTTCACAGTTTTTGAGGTTTCTGTTCCTGGTGGTTGACCCTGTGGCAAGGCAGAGTGTGCAGTGAAACCAGTCACCTTGTGGGCAAATTGGGAAAGAGAAGAGGAAGAGGCTGGGGTCCTAATATGCCCTTTAAAGGCACAGCAGTTAGAGACTCCTAAACTCTTAGAAAAAGAGTGCTTTACATAAAAGTACCAGGGACAAGAGGCACCCGTTCTCTAGAATCCAAAATGGGATGAGATGTCAAGAGGGACTCTCCAGGACATGTAGTGGCTTCACTAGAAGTTCCTTTAAATTAGCACCTGTCCCTGGGTTAGAATGCACTTGGAAAAAATCTTTCCTGTCTGGGAAGACACAAAATAAGGATCCACTGCCTTCAGCAAAGTTTCTCATGCAACTGTCATGGGAGCCCCAATCCTGAGACATAGTGGAGAGAACTGGTCTCTGGGTCACACTGGAGAAAACTAAGTCCAAAAACATGCACACTATAGGTTCTAAACATTTTAGTTGAGGGAGAGCCTCCAAATTGCTCTTTTGATCTGCTTTTTTTTTGGCTGCAGGGCATAAGCTCAGTCTGCCTGATACCACATCTCCCCTTTTTGGGTAGGTAGGAATATATTCTAAGCTATGTAGATTCAAATGGCCATTTAGGTGTGATAACTGACATTAATCATGGGAACCTGGTAAAGTCTATGGGGTTGAAGTGAGAAAGAGCCCAGTTTACTTTTTTTCTCTTCTCTCTCCTAAGAATGCCCCCATCTACTCCTTGTCCCTTCTGTCTCACTCTGGATTTCATCTGCCAGAAAACTCATGTGAGTGTGAGAGAGTGTGTGTGTGTATACGTGTGTATATGGCCTCTGTTTTCCCTAATATGTGATCTATAGTTATGAGTAACATTTCTGGACTTTGAAAAATCTGTGAGTTCTATATGTGTGGTACACACACACATACACACATACACTATTTATCTATCTATCTATCTATCTATCTATCTATCATCTAGCTAACTATCTATATATGTATCTTTGGTAGAGATCTTAGGGGTAGATTTTTGAGTAAAACCCAGATCTTGTGCACAATTCTTTTTTCCACTTTCTTGATCAGTTACTAAAGGTTGGCATACCTGTGTATCAGGAACGAGGGCATTTGTTCTGGACCTGAGCTACAGTTTTCTGTATGACTAGCAGGGACACCCGGTCTACTCAGTAACAGAAGGCTACTCTGACTCTGGAAAACAATCAGGCTGTACATGCAGCATGATCTGGTTCTGACAGGTTGCACATATAACCTGACCTTATTTAGGTCTCATCCTGGGGACCTAAATAGACTCCCATCTTTTTCTTTTCTTTATCTCTTTCTAGAAGTACTTAAGGGATTTGTTGAAAGGCAGGCAGTGTGGCTTGCTGGAGAATGGGCAACTCAGCATCTACTGCTGAAAGGTCTCCTTTAGATTGCATTGTGCAAAATTAGGACCACTTTAAAACAGAAGATTTAAAAAAGAAATGGATGAGTTTCCTTTGCAACTCAGTATGGGCTCAATACAAATTAGAGTGGGAAGGCATGGCCTCTGAATGGGATCCTAAATTATAATGCCGTATTCCAGCTTGATTTATTCTTTAGGAGGGAAAATGGACAGAAATCCCATATGTATTTTTATGGCCCTATATCAAGACCCAAAGTTAGTTGGGTCTTGTACAATCTTCAATGCACACGTGCTGTTAGGACCTGTTAAAATGCAACTAAATTCTGTGAAAGTTGAACTCTTGAGTCCCCTGAGGGGAGAGCTCAGAACTATTATCAGTGGTACAAGAGAAACCATAAGGACACACAGGCTGTATGTAAGTGAATGGCTGGATTTATTTTATCTGAGTGCAGACAGGCTGATATCATGTATGATTTCAGCAGTTGGCCAGAGGGGAAGTTAAGTTTATATAAGATTAGGGAATGGGGTTATAATTCTAAGGAATCTGGGTGGAATTATTGGAGTTGACTTTCCCAGGATGGTCAGTGCAATTGTGCAGATAATACTGGACTTTCTGGTATCTGGGAGATTGTACATCCCTTCTTAAATTTTCTTTTGATCATCTGTTCTGTTTGCTGAGGGCATGGACCTTTAGTGCTTTTCTGTTTTTTTGTCGAGTGCAGCATGTTTGTTGAGAGGTTCTCTATTGGGCTAGGCATAATAGAACCCCACCCCAGCTACTTCCTTTATCCCACCTTCTCCCAGGGCCACTGTGCTCTTTCCACTCCTTATCAACTGGTCTACCCTACTACCAACAGAATCCAGAGCTGTTGATGTGACAAGCAGTGGGACTTCTTATCAGCCCACTGACTCAAAAGCTAGTAATTATCCACTTCAAGAAGTCCTGGGGTGAGGCTGAGAAAAGAAGGTGTCATAAGTGCATGTACCCTTCTCCATGAGTGATCTGTCATAGATTAAAGAAATATTCAGACAGTTCTCAGAGGACCCAATAGAGTCATAAATATATTTCAGAGTTTGACTATAACTTATATAACTTATGATTTGACATGCACAGCTTTTTTTTTGTCTTTTTCTTTTTTTTTAAAAAGGTACTGGGGATCGAACTCATGACCACACACTTGCAAGGAAGGCGCTTATGCCGCTGAGCTAAATCCCCAGCCCCCCAAGGACAGGTTTTTATGCACTGTTTTCTACTTGTTGCACCTTTGAACAAAAGCCCATATATTGGCAGCAGCACAGGATAAGGCCAACAAAGTTCAGGCCCAGAATAGTAGCAAAAATGTGGGTACGGTTGTAGTAACCACAGGGGATCCTGATTGGAAATACCAGATTGAAAATAAGGTCCCAAGGAAACATGATGAAATGATTACTCATTTGCTTGATGGAATGATAAAAATGCTTGATTAAACCAGTTGTTTATGAAAAGATTAGAGAAATCACCCAAGACAAGGAAGAAAAGCCTGATTTATTTCTGAAGTGCTTAACTGAGACTCTCCATAGATAAAATAATATTGACTTCAACTCATGCACAGGACATGTTTTATCAGGAATATATTTATTATCCAGTTTACCCTAAATATTTGTAAAAAATTTCAGAAACAGACTATAGGTCCTTAAAAGCCTATTAATGAGCTTTTAAAATTGGCCTTTGAGGTTTTAAACCACCGAGACAAAGTGGTAGTAAATGCCAAGGCCCAGGGGAGATGACAACAGGCATAGGAACAGGGCCAATTTATTTCTTTTGCATTAAAAAACAAAACCCTGCCTCCTCAGAATGACCCAAAGACTCTATTTACAAAAAGGGAAAATATGATGTCAGATGGCTGCTACTGCTATGGAGAGCCCAGGCACTCGCAGAAAGACTGCAGGAGGCAAGGCCCTTCTTCACCTGGGAAGTGCCTCCTCCGTAAAGGAGGAAACACTGGAGGTGACACTGCCTTCTCCTCTGGGGAGAGGAGAAGCCACCTACTCCCATTTTTGGTGCCCTGGATGACTATAGGTGCCTGAGGCCTCTGAAAGTCCCTCTCAACAAAGTGGACATCACCCTGCAGGACCCTTGGATAGCTTTTAAAGCTATCCATAGCAGATAAAAATTTTAATTTTTTTGCTGAATACTAGGGCCTTGCTTTAATTCTCTGGACCTTTCTAGTAACTCCTGAGTTGTGAATAGTGTTGATGGCATCTCTAAGGCCAAATGCTTCAGGATACTTTTAACCTGAAGATTTGGGGAACTAATTTTCTCTCAAGAATTCCTAGTTTTCTGAGAATAATGTCTTACTCTGTTATTAGGAAGATATATTGTGCCTCTTTAGGGGCAAATTTTTATCTGGCATCAAAAAATTCATCTCTTTTTCTGAGACCATTAACATCAAGCCCACTAGAAAATATATTTAGAGACACACCTATAGAAGTTTTATGAGGTGTAGATCTGAAGTTCTGGGATACTAAAACCTCGAGAAAGGCAGTTCATGCCCAGCCTGCTGTTATTTCCTTAAAAAACCCAAACAGTTATCACCATCAATCACCATAACCTGTTAAGCTGGAGTCTTGCTGGGGGTTGTGGCCTTTATTTTCTAAATTCCCCAAATTGTTTAGTTGTTTAGTCCCTTTCCAGGCCCCATACAATATCCTTGTTCTTCCAATACTAAAGCCAAGTAGGAAATACCAGTTAGTCCAAGATCTGTGGGTTATTAATGGAGCTATAATTCTACTCCTTTCTATAGTTTCTAAATTGTACACTATCTTAACCTAAAGACCAGGTGGAAACACATACTTTACTGTGTTAGATCTTAGGGATACCCTCTGCATCTGAATGCATTCTGATTCACAATATCCATTTGCAGTTGGGTAGGTTTATCCTGATATTAAGGAAACTGCCCTATATACTTGCACAGTATTGCCACAAGGGTTCAGAAACAGCCCCCACTTATTTGGAAATGCTATGGCAAAAGAACCAAGTCTTTAACTTAAAAAAAATAGGACACCATTCTAGTATGTAGATGATCTTTTTATCTGTAGCTCCACAAAGATGGACTGTGATGAAAATATTGTTAGAGTTTTAAAATTTTTAGGGCTGCAGGATACTCACAAAGGGCTCAGATATTTCAGCAAAAAGTATTTAGGACATATTTTAATCCTGGGAAATGAACTCTTACCAGTGAAAGAAAGAAGGCTTTTTTAAAACCTCAAACTGGAAGCCAACTCAAGGCCTTCCCAGGGATGGCTGGATTTTGCAAAATTTGGATTCCCAGTTTTGAACTCATAGCTAAGCCTTTCTAGGAGGTCACATAAGGCCCTGAACACAAGCCTCTTGAATGGACTGGAAGATAGCAAGAGGCTTTTCAAAAACTCAAGGACCTGTTTCTGTATGCTCCAGGTTTGGGAATTTCTGATTTAGATAAGCCATTTACTCTACATATAGAAAAGCAAAAACAAATGAAACAAAATAACTCCTCAGATCCCAGGGCATAGAACTGGGGATCCTTAATTAAAGACTGGAGGACATTTCTTGGCCTGTGACTTATATTTTTGTTTTGTTTTGCTTTTTGAAACAGGGTCTCACTTTATAGTTTGGGATGGGTTTGAACTCACTCTATAGCCCTGGTTGACCTTGAACTCAGTGATCCTCCTGCCTCAGCCCCCACTGGAGGGGTCACAGATATGCACATCACACCTGGCTTACTTTCCAGACAGTTAGACTCTGTATAATGTGCATGGCCTGAATGCCTACAGGCTGTATCTACCACAACATTCCTAGTTGATGAAACCACTAAAATAACTCTAGGGCACCCACTGGGGGTCCAAACCTCTTCTCAGGTTCAAAGTTTTCTTAAAGTTAAAGGACACCCATGGCTAACTGGAGCATGGCTACCTAAATATTAAGCTCATCTGTTAGAATCTCCAGCAATTACTCTCAAAATGTGCCAAGTTTTAAATCCAGCATCTTGCTTCTTACTCCAGAAGGAGAAAACCTGCTGCACTCCTGTGTGGAAACTATAGACCATGTTTACTCCTGCAGGCCTGATCTTAAATATCATCTCTTAGGTAACCTCAATGCACATTAATTCACTGGTGGGACCAATGACAGTAAATAATGGGACTTAGAGGTATGACCGCATAGTCCTTAGTCCCCGAGAGGTGAGGGAGACAAAGTCATTTCCTTCTAACACCTTAGTACAACAAGTTGAAATTGTTGCCGTTATCCAAGTCTTGTAATTAGAAAACAAGTGAGTCAGCATCTACACATAGTGATTCCAGATATGCTTTCTTGGTCCTTCACGCCTATGCAGCTATGTGGAGTGAAAGAGGACTCTTAAGAGAAAAAAATTCTCTAATTAAACACGGGCCTGAGATTCTTTGACTGCTAGAAGCAACGTGGCTACCATCCTAAGTACGAGTCACACACTGCCAAGGACATCAGAAGAGCACCCTCCTGTACGCCAGGGAGATGCCTTTTCAGATTGCAGTTTCAAACAGGCAGCACTAAAAGAGGCCTCAAAGATGACTTTAATACCTCTGATTGCAAGCCTAAGTACAAGCACCTCCTATTCAGAGACTGAAAAGTAATGGGCAAGGCAGTGAGGATATACACCAGAAAAGGATGGCTGGTAGATTAAAGAGAGAGAGATCACAGAGGCTGATCTCAGGCTGATCAATTGGGAAATTATTAAAGTAATCTATATTCAGGACACTTATGGAGGAAAGTGCTGACCACTTTGGTCAATTATGATTTTGGGGAGAAAAGTCTCCAATCCATTATTTGAGAATTCACGTGGTCTTGTCTTCTTTGCCTCTTCAGCAACCTAGGAGAAATAGTTAAGCCTCCAACTTTGCTTAATCCAGTTCAAAGGCAAGATACCTTCCCTAGAGAGATTGGCAACTAGGTTTCATCCAGGAGCCCCCATGCCGGGCTCACAGATGTCTCCTAGGCTTTGCTGACACCTTCTCTGGGTGGATGAAAGTATATCTCAACCAGACTGAAAAGGTCCAAGAAGTCACTAAAGTTTTGCTTTTTTTTTTTTTTTTTTTTTTGTCTTTTTCCTTTTTATCGGTACCAGGGATCGAACTCATGACTGCCTGCTTACAAGGCAGGCGCTTATGCCGCTGAGCTAAATCCCCAGCCCAAAGTTTTGCTTAAAGACGTTTTTCCTAGATTTGGACTTCTTAAGTCATTTCAGAGTGATGATGGACCTTCTTTTATTTGTAGAGTGGCACAGGATGCTCACAAGCTTTGGGAGTAACTTATTTTCAGACTCTTGACATTCTCAGGCATTGGAAAGGTTGAAAGGATGAAATCATATATTAAAACCACTTTGGCAAAATAATGCCAAGAAGCCTCAGAACGTTGTATAAAACTACTATCTATTGCTTTACTGAGGATTAGAATTGCTGCTACAGTTTCTCTCCAACTAAAGCCTTCTGAAATGCTCTCTCAGAGACCATTTCTAATTCATATCTAGTCAGTGGCCCTAAAACATGGGAAATGATTAAATACATCATCAATCTGGGTCAAGTAGAGAAGGCTTTATTAGAATATGGCAATAAAGTCCTTCTAACACCAGATTCTGCAATTCATATTCCTAAAATTCAAGCTGGTGATTATGTGCTATTTAAGGTTTGGAGAAAGGAGTAATCTTTAGATCAGCTCCTTCCTAAATGGAGAGACCCTTACCAAACTATCAAGCTGCAAGGATTCACTTATCAAGAATTAAACCCACTCCTTTTTAGCTTTTACAGGATTTAAAAGTCAAGGAGACAGAGACTTGTGCCTGATACTCCTTTGAGTCTTTGGAGAACTTACAGTTACTATTTAAGAAAAATAAGAAACATGATTCAAGACAAGTTAAATAAATTTATTTTGCTTAAATATATCCTCTCACAACTGTACTGCATCTGCTAACATCAAAGTCAGACAATTCATTTTTCTCTTAACCTTTATACAGTTCTCCAAAGCTGGAGCTGATGTTTTCCTTGACTGGGGTCAGCGATATGCCAAAAATATTAACAAAGATGCATGCTAGGTTTGTGGACAATTGCCCGCTACTAATGCATCTGGGCTACCTTGGTAGATGTAGACATCTTCTCTACAGGGAGATGATTAGATAAAACTTTAAAGTTTTATAGAACAGATACAAAGGGCAGAGATAATTTTACAGCTTGCTACTAGGTCTAATATTTATCGGCCAATAAATAAGACTTCATTAAAGGGACAATGGAAAGAATTTTTCTCTAGTCACAATTAATACTGGAATATGGAAAAATGAGATCCTGCTCTATCCCAGACCCCTAAAACTGCCATGATGAAAGAAAATCACTGATTCCCAGATACATATTTTTAGGCCTGCGATACACATATCTTACACGTTCAATGGGGCAAATCTGCCAATTAACTCCCCTTTGATGGGAACAAAAACCGGCCCATACTTGTGATAAAAGGAGCAGTGCTCTGGAAATGTGGGACAGATTCCTATACAGAGCTCTAATCACACTACTGCATTAAGGGACACTGACTTGTTTACTACTAACTGGAAAGCAAGGGCTGAATTAAGATGACTAGTACCAAACAGTGCCCAGTGGCTCTGTGGCACAAACCTATGGCCTTGGTTGCCTCCAAGGCAGACAGAAATGTGTACATTAGGGTGCTGGTTAAAACCATAGATCTTTCATCCAACCTCCCAGTTTTGCGACATCAATGGACCAGGTCAGTTTTTCACTGGTATAGTCATTTGGCCTCTACCTTTATTCCACAAATAGGACCTGAGGATATAATGGGGGCACATCAAATCTCTTATTAGCTATACACAAAGAGCTCTAAATGACACTGCCAAGTGTATTTCATTACTAAAATAGGATGCAAAAATGATGGAAAAACCCCTGTAAAACCAAATGGCCTGAACTTCTGGGAAGATCGTGGAGCAGTAAGCAGCAGATAAAACAGCCTCTCTGACTGTCCAGACACTGGAATATAGCACAGTGAGGAAGACAGAAGGAAAGAAGTGGCCCCCTGGACCCAGGAGGAATCTGAAGTGTGAGTTGAAGCCCACAGAGGGAGTAAAACCCACAGAAAGAGTAAAAAGAAAAACTTCAATGAAGAAGAAGGTGATAGTTGGTGGTGCCTTTGCCAGGAGCCAGACTAACTGCTTGAGAGGGGCTGTTGGGACCTGAGGACACACAGTCGGTCACGGTGACAATGTCAGCTGGTGATCCCAGAGGGCTCTGCAAAGAGATGGGGCAGTGGAGGGGAATGGCTGACGTGGAGGACTGCACTGGCTGGCGGTGTGTGCAGAAGACTTGGCTCTCCCATAGAAAAGAATGATTAGTTGGGAGCCATTTTGGAGCTGGGCTGGATAAGTATGAAACCCAGAACTTCTGCCGGCTTCCTCCTGCGGCTCCTAGCTGGCTGTAGACCTGTGGAAATTGCTTGGACTGCAGTGAGCCCAGTGAGTCCGGTCTCAGGGCAGGCCTGCTAAGGTTATCTACTACTCTCTCATAAGGCAATGGCTGGCTTGCTGGGATACAGTGGCATCATTCAGGACTCTGCCTGCACAGGTGTCTACTAGTGAATCCAGAGAGAATCCTAGAAGTTGACGAAAGGTTCTTGCCCTAGTATAAATTACTGTACAATAATGGCGGTGGTCTAATATGGCGGAAGGCCTAAGTGGGAACACTCATCACTTCCTCCTTCTTCAGCCCTAATTTCTATTCCCTTTCCTCTTTGCATGCAAAGAACATTCCAATCAGTTCCTCACACATCATCAATGTCTACTCCACAGGCCACTTCTGATCAGGGGCCATACCTCCCCTCCCATCCAGTCAAAAGAGATAGCCCAATTGCCATGGGTTGTGTGCTCCTTTCCACATCCTAACCTGTTCTTTTCTTTTTTTGTACTTTTCGCTTCTCTATTGCACCAGAAAATGCTAACATTTTGGTGCCTTGCGACTCGGATTGGTAGAGTGCATTGGTTCCTGGGAGTCACTCCCAGTTTGAGCTCCCCTGCCTACGAACCACCTTTCCTTCCCCTGGGGCCTACTTACTTGCCACTGCTAACCTGCATGCAACACTGACTGTCTTAGTTACTTTTTACTCATTGCTGAGACAAAATACCTGAAGCCCAGAGTTGGGAAAGGAAAGATTTTTTTCTTACAGTTTTTGGAGGTTTCAGTCCACACTCAGTTGGTTCCAAGGCAGAGTGGCGTGACTGGGCCACAGTTCATAGTGGCTACAAACAGCAAGGAGGAAACAAGGAGGAGACACACCTTCTTCCTGCCATTACCTTACACCCTGGCTCCACCCCTAGGCCAGTGTAGCACTCACACCCCCAGTCCAAGCGCTAGACAATGAACCAATCACAAATGCACAATGAGGCCTGGGGACCACCGACATAAACCATGACACTGACCCTCCTCACGCATCACAGGAGAACTGCCATGTGAGGTTTTCTGTTTCCTTTCCTCAGTGGATAACAGCTTCCACATTCCTTGCATTGCTAAGGCAAAGCTGTTTTCAGCCTTAAAAATTGGCAGTCTTGCATCAGAAAACCTATCTGCTGCCATCCATGATCAGAGATAGCAGTTTTCACATTCCTTGGGCAGGACAGCCTGAGGCAAGACTGTTACCCTCTTGTTCTCTGGGACCCGCCTTGACTGCCAATGAGAATGGGTGTTGAGACCTTCCCCATCACACTTTCAAAACAAGTGATGAGTTCTTTTGATAAGTGTAATCCAGAACAGCTTTCACATTCCTTGGAGGGGGAGCTTAAGTTCTCATGTCCAGAGGCAAAGTTGCTCTCTCAGCTCACTAATTCAGTCTTGGGGACTATTACCTGTCTCCCAAAAATATACCTCTAGGGTGCCTGGTTCATAATCTTGGTGCTCTTGGTTTCAAGAAGGCTATAAAAACCAAAAAGCTGATCTTTTATTTATACTTTTGTCACAACGGCAGCAACTTGGCAGAAAACCCTCATTTTTAGACTTTTTTCACTTTGAGGATGTGTCCTTCTCTCATTCTGTCTTGTACAGTGGCCCAAATACTTCTGGCTCACTCTGCTCCACCAGAATCTCTCACTGAGAGAGAAATCAGTGAAAAAATATCTTTTACAGTAACATCCCTGAAAATGAAATATTTAGGAATCAATCTCATGAAGGATATAAAAGACCTCTACATTGAAAACTACAGGACTCTGAAAAAGGAGAGTGAAGAGGATATTAGAAAATGGAGAGATATTCGTGCTCTTGGGAAGTACCAGTGGCCACACTTCCAAAACTGTTATACAGATTCAGTGCAATCCCAATCAAAATTCCAAAAGCATATCTCACAGAATTAGAGAAAACAATGCTAAAATTCATCTGGAACCAAGAGAGACAGAACAGCAAAGGCAATCCTGGGCAACAAAGACAAGACAGGGGGCATCACAATCCCTGACTTGAAATTATACTATAAAGCTACTGTGATAAAAACAGCATGGTACTGGCAAAAAACAGACCCAAAGATCAGTGGAGCAGATTATACAGAAACAACTTCAGACACATTAAGCCATCTTATCTTTGACAAAGGTGCCAAACATACTCACTGGCACAAAGACAGTCTCTTTAGGGGCTGGGGATTTAGCTCAGCGGCATAAGCACCTGCCTTGCAAGCAGGCAGTCGTGAGTTCGATCCCTGGTAATGATAAAAATGAAAAAGACAGTCTCTTTAATAAATGGATAAACTAGCTCTACACAGGTCAAAGATTAAAACTGGACCCATATCTTTCACTATGTACTAAGCTAAAATCAGAATGGATCAAAGATCTTAATATTAAAACAGAAATATTAAACCTACTGGAAGACAGAATAGGTCAAACTCTTGAAGACATTGGTGCAGCCAAAGACTTTATGAACAAAACCCAGATTGCACAGGAGCCATCATGATGAATCAATAAATGGGATCTCACCCTACTGAAAACCTTTTGCATGGCAAGAGAAACCATAACAAAGTGAAGAGACAACCCACAACGTGGGAGAAAATGTTTTCCAGCTGCTTCTCAAAGGATTACTATCGAGAGCATATAAAGAACTAAAAAAAAAAAAAAAATCATCCTCCCAGATTTAAAGATCCAACTCAGAAATGGGCCCCTGAGATGAATACACACTTCTTAGATGAAGAAGTACAAACAGCAAATAAATATGTGAAAAAATGTTCAACATCACTGGTCATTCAAGAGACATAAAATTAAAACAACTCTGAGATTCCACCTCACCCCAGAGAGAATGGCTAATATCAAGAAATCAGGTGGGAGGTTCGTTGCAAGTTCGAGACCAGCCTGGGCTACAAAGTGAGCTCAAGGCCATCCTGAACTGCATAGAAAGACCTTGTCTCAAAAAAAATTAAAAAAAAAATCAATCAATTACAAATTCTGGAGGGGCTGTGGGGAAAAAGAAACCCTTCTCTACTGTTAGTGGGAATGTATCTGGTGATAACCACTGTGGAAATCAGTGTGGAGATTCTTCAAAAAAACTAGGACTAGAAGTCTCATTGGACTCAGCTATTCCCACTCTGGGTTATCTTCTCAAAAGACTTAAAAATATCATACCACAGTGATATATGTGCACCCATGTTTATAGCAGCACAGTTTATAATAGCCAGATCTTGGCTATTATAACATAAATACCCATCGACTAAAGAATAGATAAAGAAGATGTGGTATTTTTATACAATGGAGTACTACTCAGTCATAAAGTATGATAAACTGAACACTTGTAGGTAAATGGGTGTACCTTGAGAACATACTTATTAGTGAAATAAATAAGACACACATGTATAAACATTGTATCATTTCATTAGTGTAACAAGCTGAAAGAAAAAACATGTATATATGTACATAGTTAAGATAGTTATAGTACTGATTTCTCAGAGTTCACTGAAGAGAAAGATTTGTGCTGGTATTGTTTAGACAATGGAATGCAGATGTCTTGTGCTCTGGGTGGATGATGTGGGATGACAATGTGCAATGTATGTACCATTGTTATCCCCTGATTGACGTACTTTAAAATTTTGTTGTAGTTTTTCGTTTTGTTTCTTTCTTTTTTATCTATGAATAAAATAGATTTGAAAAAAAGAACAGGGGAAAAAACCTAAATGGCCTTTGCTATTCTAACAGCAGTGCAAGAAAAAACCTGTGTCATTATCAAAGGAGAATGTTGTGCAAATTCCTGACAACTCCCCAAATGTATCTTCTGCATTACAAGATCTGTGCTCACATATTGATACAATGTCGATTCTCCTGTAATAAGCATTGATGCCTGGCTAGTGTCCTGGTTTTCTGGAACAACCTGGTGGAAAAATGTTCTCATTTCTTTGGCTATGATACTGTGCACTGAAATTCCTTTATGTTGCATGATCTGTTGTTGTGGGCTAATGTCTCATATGCCCCGCCTTTTTTTTCCAGACTATCAAATAATGATGGTTTTGTAAACAGCAAAACCTTATATTCTTATGTCTCCTTTGGATTAGTCAGGATGAGGCTTTCTGTCCTTGGCTAGGCAGGATCAACTGCATCCTTTTACAATCTGAAGCAATTACACGAAGATGGACCACTGGGCCTGCTGCACTCTCTTAAGAATAAGGGATCAAAGTCTAGGAGGGGGGCAGGAATAGAGATGAGGTAGGACAGAAGCCATAAAGGGTAGGTAGAAAGGAGCCAAGCAAATTAGAACTAAAAATTGTACCCTGTAAGAAGGCTGCGTTCCTTGGCTAGATTTACACCTCTTGCTCACTGTATCCAGCACTAGAGGGCCTACACTGGCTCCGTTAAGAAGGTAAACAACAGGTTGAGTGAATCCAGAGAGTGTTGAAATCACCTATCAAAACAAAACAAGACAAAAAACAAAACAAAACAACAACAACAACAAAAACCCAAAACAACCACCCATGCCTGTGAATGGGCTGGTATCCTTTTGAGGGAGATAGAGTGGGATGAGGAGGTGGGTGGGCATTTTTATCTCCAGTTTTCACCTCCTCAAGAAAATATAAACATACCTACTTGCAAGCTGTAATGGGCCTCATTTCTCTGAGAGCCCACACTCCTCTCTTGAATCCAACCTATAATTTCTAGCGCTATCTAATAAACTTTACTCCCATCTCATGCCCTGAAAATTCTGTTTTCTGTGACAGAGTCAGTGAGCCTGTTACAGCAAGGTGAGTTAAGTTTGAGAAACTCAGACCCAGCCTAATGACAACGGGATTCCCGCCTTTTTGGTAACTTAACTTTTATATTGATTCTATGCCCAGAAATCTTGCTATTTTGCCTAATAACTTTTCTTGGGTTTTCTTCAGAGCTTATTATATCAATCTACAAATATAGTTTGCATTCCCCTTTTTAATCTCTGTATGCTTTTTATTCATTTTTCCTACCTTATGCACTGGTAAGATAAATGGGAGTGATAGTGGCTACTTCTGTCTTGCTTCTGCTTTCAAAAGATCTCTCTTCTTTCTTTTTTTCTTTCTCTTTCTTTGTTTCTGTGGTACTAGGGATTGAATCCTTTATACCAAGCTACAACCAGCCTTCAATTTTTTTTTTAATTTTGAGACAGGATCCTGCTAAATTGCTAAATTGCTAAGTTGCCTAGGCTGAGCTTGATCTCATGGTCCTCCTGCTTCATCCACCCTGACTGCTGTGATTACAGGCATGTGCCAACCAGGCCCAGCTTTAAATGCTTGTTTATGTGTATATATTTGTTTCTCACAATAAAACTACTTTTTGCTTCTTATTGCTACTGGAAATCATGCTGCTATAGATTTTTTCTTTATCATGGCTGAGTTCGACGGGGCACTTCTGTAATCTCCGCACTCTGGGAGGCTGAAGTAGGAGGCCTGTAAGTCTGAGCACAGCCTGAGCACCTCAGTGACTTAGTGAGACCTTGTCTCCCTCTCCAAAATGAAGACATAGTCCATAGTACTCTGGGTTCAATCTCCAGGGTGCAACAAGAAACAAACAAATTACAGATCAGTTGGTAAGAGACAGATCTAAATTCTCCTTTTAAAATAACTATATATTCCACAAGACATGGAAGTCCCACAATTCACCTGACCATTTCCAGTTCCCTAAAGAAGTACCTTTCTGATCCAACTCTTTCCATTGCAAGCAATAATAATTTGGCAGAATAAACATCTTTGGATACATATCCTTAAGGGTTTGATGCTTTTATTTTCTCTGGTACAGATTCCCAGGAGTGAAACTGCTGGGTATGGGGAGTATGTATATTTAATTCAAATAGCTACTGCTATACTCTTTCCCGGACAGTGGCAACAGTCACACTTTCCATTAGTAGCAAGTGAGAAGAGGCTCTCTGGCATCCCTGAGAGCTGCAGGCAGCATTATATGAACAGTTCGGACCAGCCATGGGACCAGGAATTTCGAACTGCAAGAACACTGAGTGCTCCTTGGAGGAGGCTCAGGAACTTTGCCATCATGGGGTAGTTGCTTTAGATGAGGGTCTCCTTGCTGCTCACCCAATTCGAGGCAGAGTCTAAGATTCTTTATACATCTGGTGTCCTCATAAGGCTTTATTTCAAGGAGGAAGAAAACGGTGTTTGAAATCCCCATTCTAAGCCATGGGGTACATAGAGGGATTTGAGCATGCCAGGGCCTTGATGATACCTGGACTTTAAGGACGTCGGTGCTGGGGGAAGCCTGGATGGCGCAGAGCACATGCCAGGAAGCTATTGACGACACTGAGAGTTCGGTCTGCACGGAGCGGGTGGCAGGCATGCAGATACATGGCAGCGGTGACGTGGAGGCTTGAACGTAGGGGTACAGTGAAGCACAGCGTCAGGGCCACACTTGGGAACCAGACTGTATCCTGTTCCGATTCTGTGCTGTTGCTGCAGGCGTGGCCGTGAGCAAGCTGTGTAAGCCTCTCTGAGCCTCGGTTTTGTCATCTGTAGATGGAGATAAAAATCCCTTCCTGTTGGACAATGAAAGGAAATCATACATTTAAATGCTCAGCTACAGTAAATGATAAGAACTACAGTAAACAATAAGTTCTAATTGTTAACATAGTACAAAGCAAATAATAATTAACACCATAAGTTCTGATTAGGTAGTATTAAGAGTTGAAAGAACAGAGATTAGCTTTCGTTAATAGGTCCCTCAGAGTTCAAGGGTGTGGGCAGCTGGACAACAAGGAGTCACCGTGTCTCTGTGGGGAGCAAATCCTATGCTGGTGGCCCACAGAGGACCCACCAGGGGCTCTGACTTGGAAAAGGCTGAAGTCACCAAGAGTGGGCCTGGGACAGATGTAGCAGTTTGAGTGTGAAAAGTGATTGACAGGGACAGAGAAAAGTTGTTTTCGTCATAAGATCCAACCTGATTTTTTTTTTCTTAAACTAAGTGTCCATCACATAGTTGTCAGCACACAGTTGATAGATGGAGTAACAGATAACAATACCTGCAGCTGGCAGTAGTCACAAGAACCCAAGGTAGAAGGGGTTAAAAGAAGTTACTACCTGGCCCATGGATGGGGAGAATCTGGTTTGTTACCAAGTGTGGTGATTATTTTGAGGTAAAAAACAAGAACACAAAAGGTCAAGCTGGCAGAGGACAAGCACAGTGGAAGGAGGAGCCCGCTACTGGACCCAGTTCTGGACCCAGAACTTTCTGCTCGTCCAGCCACAGAGGATGGGTTGCTTCTGGGGAGCTTCTGGTCCTTCTGGAAACCTTGTACTTCTTGGCATCTGGAGGAAGAGACAGTTGTCGGGAGGGAAGGGCTGTGTGGGTAACTTTGGAGGAAGGCTTAGGGAGATAAGTGCTCCTTAGGTGAGGGCCTGAGGGCCTGGCAGCAGCCTCTCCCACTGTGGGCTCAGTCAGGCCTGGTTTTCCTCAGGGATAAGGGCAAGGGGTGATACATTTCTCAGGAATTTTGCAAAGACACCATTACAGATTTGAAACAGTAACACAAAAACTCTAAAGTTCTGATATCCTAATATAACCAGCTCCCTGACACGCTAGGTCCTTGTTTTGGGACACCAAAGATGGAAACGTGTGGGGAGACACTGGCCAAAGGAGTGACAGAACCTAAGTGAACTAAGGAAGGGATCTTGAGGGTCACAGTTCCCATGCCTTGGGATGCACGGTTAGAGTTCACAGCAAGTGTGCAGGAAAGTCACCAGAATGAAGAGCAAGTTACTGTCAGAGGCGTTTTCTTGGCCGTTGTGTCGCCTCTGCCTGTAAGATTTCCCAAACTAGGTCAGCATGTGTCACATAACAAACCATCCCGTTGTGACTCTGACAAAAACTCCTGTACAATGGGTTGCAACAGTGCTTTTTTTCTACCTCTTTTTTCTCCTGTCCTTGAATTACAAATAAATAAACCCAGACGGCTCAGTTGATTGCTGTTTCCCAGAAGCTCTGTATGCCCTGGAAGCTACCCCCCTGAGTCCTCAGCGACTGAACTAAAATCTTGTCTCCAGCTAATCTTCGTCCTCTGCACCTCCACGGTCACACATTGAGATAGAAAGCCACAGAATGGCACACAGTGGGCAATGACTGAGTATATACTAGGAATTATATAAAGAGAAGCCCCTCCATCTCCTGCTCTTGGAAAGGGGCTTTTTTGAAAGATGAAAAATCGTAGAAGTTTAAGTCCAGGGACTTTTATATAGTTTTTGGTACAGGTGAACATGACAGCTTGCAGGGATGTTACTAGTTGCTGCTAGGCCTTTGACGGGAGAAAGCAGACTGTCTTGTCCGTATTTCATCTCTCCAAGACTCCTTTTAGTGTGTTTAGAAACCTGTTCTCTGACTTTTGTGTTAGGTTGCAATAATCAGTTAATTTAAATTAATTGTTTTGGCCTTTTGTGGTCCACTCACTTAAGCCCTGAGCTTTAGTTTATTTAGGTTAGTCATCTAGGACCTGTGCCTAACTTTTTTAAATGTCCTGGCCACACTAACAGTGCTGTCAAATTGGGTTTTCATGTTATTTGCACCTCTGGCTTCTCCAGTGCCGCGAGTGCCCATTCTACTTTTCTCGTTTGACCCAGTAGCCCATAACCTACTGCTCTTACGTATGCCAGTGTACTCATCTGAGCAGCATAGAGAGTCTCTTTTTACCCCACTAGGAGGCCAGGGTGCCCTTTGGCTGTCCAGCTGTTGCAGGGTGCTATGGGACACTCTTCTCTGGTCTTCTGTGTTCGGGTGATGCCTACCACTGACTAGGGATTCACTGGCCACACGGGACAGTCCACACTCACACGGAAACTTGGACAGAGACCAGCTGGTCGCTTGGGTACTCATGTGTGAAGACTGGAAAGGGATGGCTTCACCCTTGAAGGCTCAAGCTACACCACACCTCTTGGGGGCCCGCCCTGGCCTGTCCGCTGCCTCTTTCTCCCACCCCACTGTCCAGCACCTCCTGGACACTCACGGGGGCTCCCTGGCACCTTGTCCAGCCCTGCTGTCCTCCCACTTCTGACTCCCCATCATTTCCTCCCTCTTTTCCTGGCCTCCACTACCTTTATCCTCCTCTATAGAAGCTGTACCCTAACTACAGCTTAAATTTGTAGCAACAGAAAAGCCAGCTAAGCCTGGAAGAGTTTGTTCTTAGCAGTTGTTACGTGGGAGTATCTTTATTTGGGTATTTTACACATTAAAATACAAGGCAGGACCTTGAATTTTATGTAAAAGTTCTTAGAATTTATATTAAAATTTGGAAGTAGGTGCTTAACATTTTTTGAAAAAAATTAGAAAGAAGGCACCATTAAATAAATGATAAAAAATTCATATGTCCAGCCAAAGAAGGAGGCTTTTGGACCAACTCTTAATCTCTCAGGTGAGAGGTGCCAGCATCTTTGCTGGAGTAACTGCACCCGGTAATGGTTACAAATGTCTGTTACTGCATCCCTCCTCACGAAAAGGCAAGCATTCTTTTTTCTTATCAAGTCTTCCTATAAATGCTCATTACCATTTTAATGAGAACACAGTTCCTTTCAGCTGACCTTCAGTGCTCTCTAATGTTGTAAGTTTCCTTCTGGACCCTTAGAAAGTTTCTGGGTCTCCTTCTCTTAGATACAGATTGCTTGTGGAAAATATATTGATAAATACAGCTTTTCTCTTGCTAATTATTCTCAAGAGTATTAATTACTGCCAGATCAGCCAGTTCTGTGGCTTGTGCTGAGGACAGGCATGTTATGATTTGACAGGTGCTGTTTGCAGCCTGGAACTTCCGGTTTGTTTAGGAACATCCTAGCTCCACTCTGGTCCTGCCAGTAGGAGAGGCCTGGGAGGAGATAAGGTGGTGGAATCTACTGTTCAAACCTTGAATAGGAACTCACAAAGTTTGGTAAGTGAAAAACAAGATAGATAGAGAGCGAGAGATAGAAAGAGAGAGAGAGAGAGAGTGACTCCTTGGTCTCCTGCTCCAAATCTGGGAGTGAAAACACTCCTTTTCTTCTTAGTCTTCTCATCTGAGGTCCGAGGGCGGGGCTGTGACTGACTGAGCCCGTAGGGTCAGGCTGGGTCAGGTCCTGGACAATGGGCATTTTCCTGTTCTGCTTGACAGGAAGAGTTTAGCAGCCTGGACCTGTTGTTCCCTGGTCCTTCAGCTCCCTCTGTCTGCCATCCTAGCTCCGCTCACTCTGGTCCTGCCAGTAGGAGAGGTCTGGGAGGAGGTAAGTGGTGGAATTGTCAGGCCGCTTGGAAGAACCTTGTGTCCAGATGACTGGACAACAGCTGACTGGAACATAACCAGATCCCTCTGCTCCTCTACAGGGTCAAGTCACCTAGCCCTAGTAACGCACAGCCCCACCCGTAAGGAAACCATTCAGTTAGACTTCTCAGCCCTGGTTTGTCTTCTACGTTGCCGTTACATTGGTCTTTTTGGCAAACTAAGTGGGTTCCACAGCTTAAAATCTTTTATCGTCTTCCTATAACAATTACAGAACAAGTCTTAATTTTAGGTTTGTATCTAAGGTTCTCCAGAATTTCACTTGTGCTTCTTCCTCTGTTTCATCTTCTGCAGCACGTTTCTGCTTCTTGCCCTGAGCAAGGACATTCTTGGAGACAAAAGGAACCTTTGTTCCAGTTCCCTGTAGAGAGGCTTGAGTTTGTGGCAAGACGTAGGGTCAAGGTGTTATCTGATGGCTATCAAGGTGGCCTGATGGCTAAGGTAGAGTCACCATAGCCTCAGTGGAATCTTTTGAAAGATTAAACTGGAAAAAGCCAAAATATACCTTTGTAAAATAAAGGTAGTGTTAATAGTTTGCAAAGAGGATGTTGATGGTGTTTACATGGGGTCTGGTGTATGTAGAAAGAACTTATTGTGAGTTGCCTTTGCTAACAGATGCTTAGAAGAAACTGACCACAACACCAAACTCAAAATAAAGCATGGATTAGCTCTTGGAATCAAGCCATCCTTTCTCCCTAGCAAGTTGACTAAGAGCTCCCTCTGCTGGCAGAAATGAGGGGTGTTGCCAAGCGACAGACTCTTACCCTGGTCTCACCTTCCCCGGCTCTTGCCCTTGCAAGTGATTTCTTCCTGTATTTCCTCCTGTCTGAGGACACTTTCTGTGCTCTATTCAGCTCCCACGTCACCTTCTTTATTAACATCTCAGGTCCTAGGCACAGGTAAGTGCTAGCTGGCCTTCTTCCCCACTGTACCTAAGACGCTCCTCTGAGTCTTTATCAGACTCTAGGTAACAGTTGGTTCACACATGTGTCTCTCCATTTCTTCTTTTTCTGCACACACTCCTGATAACCAGACTGTTATCTTGGGCCTGTGTCGTCTCACCCATGTTTAGCACAGAGCTGCCACATAGTAGGGACTCACCAGTCTTTGCGGAGTGGATGAGCACACTTCTACCTTGTGAAGGGTTGTGAAGGACTGGGTAAGGGCACCTGTGGAAAAGGTTTCTCTGTAGGACTCTTATACACATCTTGGAAGATGAGCTCAGCTTTGAGGCCAAGAGGTGGAGTGTTTGAGATGAGGGCCACAAATAGGACTCTGACATTACTGGCACCAAGCAAGCCACATCTCAGGAACGCAGTCTGTGCTGCCCTGCTGAGGACCTTGCATACTGTGTTCCCCAGGCCCAGCTCTCTGCCTGGCATACAGCAGATGCCTACCAGTTATAACCAGTTTACAGAAAGCACTGGATTGAATGGAGCAAAATGCAAACAAAACTGTTTTCTCCAAATATTATTTGATATACCCTTGTTCCCGCCGTTCTTCTTTGTCCTGGATGAAATCTTGTTAGACCCTGTTACCTTCATAGTTACCCTGAGAACTTAATTTTCAGGTAGTGAAAAGCCTGGTCTGAAGTCCGAGGTTCACTCTCCCCTTCAGGGAAGCCCCTCTTCTGCCCCACCCGCGATCTGCCCTGCAGTGGGAGAGGGCATGAGCAACTTCTTACCTGCTCCTGCTCTGTCCCTTCAGCCCTCTGTTCCCCTCATGGTGTGTTCTCTGGCTCTGCTGAGGGAGGAAGTGTGGACAGATGGAGTCACAGGGATATTCTGACCAGCATTCTGGAGTTGTTCTTGTGAATGAGAGTGAATATTCAAAAGCTGTCTCCCTCAGGTGGGGCGACTTTTGTGTGTTCCTCAAGCTCATGACCTCTCATCACTAATAATGCCCCTGGATCCCACCTATGATGTTCCTCTGTAAGTCTACATAAGCTTTTTGTTGAGGTCCTGCTGCCTAGAGAAAGGTGTTTTTGTGTGGGACCCATACCTGGCCATGGGGCCTCAACAACTGCCTGAACACCAGTCAGAGCTGTACCCCACTCCTCACAGCCATCTCTCTTGGGATTTTTTCATTGTTAATTTGATTGGTAAATTGTGATCACATTTATCATAGGCAAGTGCACCTATACATAATGTATCTTGATTCTTTTTTTTCCACTCCCCTCAGCTCCCTTCAACTCCTCTTCCCCCCTTATTTACAAAAGCTTTGTTCCCATTTTCCTTCTATTCTCCACTTTTCTTCTCCTATCCTTCTTTTCTCCTCCCTTGTTCCCTTTCTCACGTGAACCTGTTCTTTCTACTTCCAAATATCCACTCTACATTTTGCTCCCTCTTTAAACTTTGAGTTTCTCAGACCAGAGAAACAATTGTGATATTTAAAGATTTATTCCACTTAAGAGCATGACCTCAGGTGCAGCTGTTTACCTATACACGTCTCAAGTTTATCCTCCTTGATAGCAGAATACTCCATTGTATTAACACACCACATCTTTATTCATTCATCAATTGATGGGCTTTTGTGACAGTCAAGATTTAGTTACTAAGATTGTGCTACTATAAACATGGATGTACATATATTGCTGTGGTATGATGCTTTTAATTCTTTTGGGAAGTTGCCAAGAAGGGGAATATCTGTGTCAAACGCAACCTATAGTTATAATTTTTGAAGACTCTTCACACTGATTTTCACAGAGGTTGCACTAGTCTACACTCCCACCAACAGTGAAAGGTTCCTTTCCCGCCACGGGTCCTCCAGCACTTGTTATTGGTTGATTTTCTCATGATAGCCATTCTTTCTGGAGGGAGATGAAATTTCAGTGTTGTTTTAATTTGCATTTCTTGAATTATCAGTGATGTTGAACATTTTTCCCTATATTTATTTACCATTTGTACTTCTTCGAGAAGTGTCTGCTCATTTTAGATACACAATTTTGGATTGGGTCTTTAAATTTGGGGAAGAATCTGATGTGTTTGAGTTCTTTATATATTCTACATGTTAGCCCTTTGTCTGAGGAATAGATGGCAAAAAGTTTTTCTCACTCTGTGGGCTGTCACTTCATTTTGTTGATGGTTTCTTTTGCTGTGCAAAACTATTTAATAAGATGAGATTCCATTCACTGATTGTTTGCATCATTCCTGTGTGACTGGGGTTTTGTACATACTCTTTGACTACACCTATATTTTCTTTCTTTTTTTGTACTAGGGATTGAACCCATGATCAGGCAGGCTTTTGCGCCACTGAGCTAAATCCCGGCCTACACCTATATTTGCAAGAGTTCTACCTATTTTATATTCTACTAGATTTAGTGTTTCTGTTTTACTGTTTAAGTCTTTGATCCATTTTGATTTTAGTTCAGTGAATGGTTAGAAACATGGGCCTATTTGTGGTCATATGCACCATTTTTCTTTTTCTTTTTTTTTTTTGGTCTTTTTCCTTTTTATCGGTACCAGGGATCGAACTCACAACTGCCTGCTTGCAAGGCAGGCGCTTATGCTGCTGAGCTAAATCCCCAGCCCCTGCACCATTTTTCAAAGAGGCTATCTTTCTTCCAGTGAAGGTGTTTGATCCTTTTGTCAAAACTAATGTGACTGAGTGTGTTTGGAATTGTTTATGTATCTTGTAATCTGTTACACTGAGCCTTGCATCTGGCTTTTTTTGCCAGTACCATGCTGTTTTCATCATGGTAGCTTTGTAGCACAATTTCAAGTCAGAGATTGTGATACCCCTACTTTGCCTTTGTTGTGCAGGATTGCTTTTGCTATTCTAGGTCTCTTCTGGTTCCAAATGAATTTTAGGATTGTTTTCTGTAATACTGTGTGGTGTACTGTTGGCATTTTGATTGGGATCGCATTAAATCTGTATAGCAATTTAAGAAATATGGGTATTTTCACTCTATTAGCTCTTTTATACAAGAACAAGGGATGGCTTTCCATTTTCCGATATCTTCGTTGATCTCTTTTTTCAGAGTACTACAATTTTCAATGTAAAGGTCTTTTACTTCCTTTGTTAGGTTGGTTCCTAAGTATTTCATTTTTTTCTGAATCTATTGTGAAAGGTGTGGTTTCGTTAATTTGTCTTTTAATGAGTTTGCTATTGGGTTGCTGGACTGCGGTCATGATTTATGAATCCAGATAATCCTGTATTGTCATATAAGGAAGAACAGTTGATTAAAACAGGTATGACATGCTGGTAAAGTAGTACAATTAGTATAAAACACAGCCTGGAAACTGACAAACTGTGGTAACTAGTATGTTGGTATCATTAACCGTAGTGGTAAGGTTTATAGGTATATAACAAAATCCCACACAAGCCGTGAACTTGTCTGCAGTGAAATTCTCCTTAGTAGAGTAGTTTTACTGTGTGTGTGTGTGACTTTTTTTGGCACCGAGGATCCAACTCATGACCTTGCACATGCCGCGTAGGCATGTGTGGGTGAACTTAAGAGGCACAAAGGGGGAACAGGGAAACAAATTAGAAGCGAGGATGAAGGACAAAGAAGATCACCCAAGCTTTGGGAAACTGGAAAAGATAGGTGAGAAAGAAAGAAGGCGAAAGTAAATGAAAATCAAAGTTAACCAGAAAAACTAGTTTCAATTTTTTAAAGGCAAAGGTGTTTTTAATGGTTCTGCCCAGAGAGTGCTGACATAGAGACCTTTGTTACCAGTTCTAAACTAGTTGCTTGGGACAGAAAAGCTTATACTCAAAAATGTTTCCTTGTCAGCCTCCAGGGGCCATGAGGTGCACTGAGAACGTACACAGAGTTCTTCTGCGTACAGCAGTGAGGACCCGCGTGTGACGGCTCATCCAGCTGTGGAGCTGGGAGCCGGCTCTTACCACAAGGAGGTGTCTAGAACTGTGCTGCCCCGTAAGGCAAACAGCTTTCCAACTAAATGTGATCTCGATGAATGTGATCTAATCAGTATGCAGAGAGTCAAACCTGGAAGTTACTTTCATATCCACTTTATCCTCTGAAGGTGAAAGGGAAAGCTATCTTTTAGATCATTTTACTTGCAGTCTAATGAAACAATGAGAGAAAATTTATAAGGAGTGATGTGTTCAATTCAGGTGGTAAGGTGCCTGCTGCTGCCTGCTGGTGCCGGTGTGGGTTTCATGCATAGTGAAAGATCAGCCCCATCTGGGCTCCTATCCTTCCTCCATCTGTAGAGTCTCTTTCCATCTCCACAAAATATGAACCCTTGCTTTCAATCATCTGGCTTTTACTTTGGCCTTTAAATCATTTATATTTTTGGGTTTCTCATATAATAGATGGCATGGGAATTTAACCTTTTGTGTCTGACTTACTTCACTTAGCATTATGGTCTCAAGGTGCATCAATATACCTACAAAATACTTAAACACATCCTTTTTATAGCCAAGTAGTATTCCACTGTGTAAATATCACATTTTCTTTAACCCTCATCTGTTGATGAATATATAAGCTGCTACCAAGAGTTAGCTATTGCAAACTGTGCTGCAGTAAATATGGATTTGAATGAATCACTGTAATATGATGTCTCTAAATCTTTTTTTTTTTTGTCTTTTTATCGGTACTGGGGCTCGAACTCACGACTGCCTGCTTCCAAGGCAGGCGCTTATGCCACTGAGCTAAATCCCCAGCCCCTCTAAATATTTTGGGAAGATACCAAGAAGAAGTACAGCTGGATTGAATGAAATTTCTATTTTTAGATTTCCCAATACCCTTTATTAAAGAGGCTATGTTTTCTGATGAGTATTTTTTGGCACGTTGTTAAAGAGCAGATGATTTTAATGTGCCTTGGGTTGTTTCTGCATTCTCAGTTTTGATTCATTGAGTCATATGTCTGTTTCAGTATCATTACCATGCTGGGCTTATCATTGTTGCTTTGTTATATAATTTTATGGCTTGATTTTTGTTGTTTTTGGTCCAAGGAATTGAACTCAGGGTCTTGTGCTTGTCAGGCAGGTGCTGTGCCACTGAGCTACACCCTCAGCCCTGTTATTTGAAGTCTGTGATTATGATGCCTCACGGTTTGTTCTTGTTGCTCAGAATTGCTTTGGCTATTCTCGGTCTCTTCTGATTCTAAAGAAATTTTAGGATTTTTTTTTTGTCTGTGAAGACTGCTACTGATACTTTTATTGGAGTTGCATTAAATCTAATTTATTATTGGTAATGTCATTAGTATAACATTGGTTCTGCCTATCCAGGAAAAAAGGGGTGTTTTTCCATTTTCTGATGTCCACTTTACTCCCTCTTTTCAGAGTACTGTTGTTTTCATGATAGAGCTCTTTCATATCCTTGGTTGGCTTAATTCCTAGGAGATTGCTTTTTTGGAGTTATTGCAAAGGATCTGTTTTCCTGATTTTTTTTTCAGTCAGCTTATTGTTAATACACAGGAATGATACTGATTTTGTATTTTACTTCTTTACTAATTTGCTTGTTAGGTTTTTTTTTGTACCAGAGATTGAACTCATGACCTTGTGCTTACCAAGAGGGTGCTTATGCTGCTGAACTAAATCCCCTGCCCTGTTTATTAGTTCTAAGACTATTTTGGTGAAGTTTTTAAAAAAGGTTTTCTATGTAAAATATCATATAATCTAAATATAAAGATAATGACTTTTTTTTTTTTTTTTGGTCTTTTTGAGACAAAGCCTCACTATGCAGTTCAGGCTGGCCTTGAACTCACTTTGTAGCTCAGGCTGGTCTTGAACTCACAGGGAACCTCTTGTCTCAGCCTCTCGAGTGCTGGGATTGCAGCCATGTACCAGCACACACAGTTTAGTTTGACTTCTTCCTTTTCTACTCAGATCTCTGTCATGTCTTTCACTTACCTGATTGCTGTGGCTAAAGTTTTGATTATTATATTGAACAGGAATTTCAAGGATGGACATCCTTGACTTGCTCTTGATTTCAGAGGAAATGTTTTCAGTTTTCTCATTTATAGAAGTATGATGTGCTTGTGGGTTTGTCATAAATGGCTCTGATAAGTTTGAGATAAGGTCATATGTACCTATTTTCTTCTGTGTTTTTATTGCAAGGAATATTGGATTTTATCAAAGGTTTTTTGTTTTTGTGTCTATGGAGATGATCATGTGATGTTTGTCCTTGCTTCTGTTTATGTGATGTATTATGTTTCTTTTATGTATGTGGAATCATCCTTTGTCACAGGGATGAAGCCAACACGGTCATGATGTGGGATCTTTTTGTTGATGTGTTACATTGTTTTTGTGGGTATCTTGTTGAGGATTTGTGCATATATGTTCATTAAAAGAATCGCCCTGTTACTTGCTGTTGTTGTGGTTGTTGTCAAGACTTTGTCTGGCAAGTGTTAAATTCAGAAATGAATTTGGCAATATTCTTTCCCTTTCAATTTTATTTTGAAGAGTTTGAGGAATAATGGGGTTAGCTCTTGCCTGAAGTTCTAGTAGATTTCTGTGGTGAATTCATCAGGTCCTAAGTTTTTCTAAATTGGTAGATCTTTTATTACTGCCTTTATTTCATTGCTTCTTATTAATCTGTTCAGCATTTTTATATCTTCTTGGTTCAATATTGTTAATCCCTGCGTGTCTGGACATTTCTTCTGGTTTTCCAATTTACTGGAATATAAGTTTTCAGAATAGTTTTGTTTTTTTTGAAATCTTGACTTTGGCAGTGTTCATTGGGATTCTTTTTTATTGCCAATTACATTCACATTAACCTTTTTTTTTTCTCTTTCTTTCTTTCTTTTCTTTTCTTTTCTTTTTTTTTTTTTTTTTTTTTTTTGAGACTGGGTCTCTTTATGTAATTCATGGTAGCCCTGAACCCATTATGTAGCTCAGGTTGGCCTTGAACTCATGGTAATCTGCCTTAGCTTCCTGAGTGTTAGGATTATACGTATGTGCTATAATGCCTGGCTTCTTTTGCTGAATTTTTGGAATTTTGACTAAATATGAGAACTTTTTCTGGTTGTGGCTATTTTTGGTTCTCTATGCCTCCTGTACTTGAATATTGAATTTTCCCACTATATTTTGAAATTTTCTTCCTGCAACTTCAGTGAAGAAATATTTTATACATTTTGAGTTATGTTCTAATTTTTCTTTTATTCCTATACTTGTAGCTTTTTGAAAATTGAATCCAGTTTGCATGGCACCTTTGAAGTTTTAGGGTATCATTGAATTTTGGATCTACTGTATTCAACTTGTCTTCAGGAATCCGGGTTTGCCATGGTTAGTTATTATAGTTTTTATTGTCCAATTCGTATTTGATACTATCATTATTGCTGATTTTACTATATTAGGCAAGGGAACTATTTGTTGCTATTGATTGGTTTGCTTTGTTGCTATCAGTTGGTTTCCTCTGGTTTCATAAACAATACTGTAGCCCATTGCCAAAGAACTGGGTACTGGACCAAATAGGCAGTCTCCTTCTCTCTCTAATAAAGGGGGATGGTTGGATTCTGGAACGGAGTCAAAGGCCAATAGCTAATTATGCCTGCAGAACATCTCCAAAAAGTAGTATTACCTAAAGAAGTCACAAGACTAGCAATAAAGCTACTCACCATAAATATTTGCAAATCTCAACTCAAAACAAACAAACAAGCAAGAAATAGAAAATCAGAAAACAAGGAAGCAAAATGTCCCTGAAAACTCCCAACTCCCCCTGAACAAATCCAGAGATCATGAAAGGGGAAGAAATAAAAAGCCATACAGAGGAAATATCTGAAATGATAGCAGTGGAAGTAAGGAAACAGATTGATAAGAGCTGTAGAGACCCCTGATGGAACACACGGACGCACAGCCTGGTCCCCAACCAATTTCTCAGCTCTGCATTTCTTGCCTTGGCTTAGCTGCCATCAGTTTGGCGCAGGCTCTGTTTTGGGACAGCACAAGTTTCCCTTCTGCGTGGGACGGTATAAGTTCCAGTCAAACAATGGGCTCGATCCAAGGGAAAGGTTTGGAATAGGGAATTCAACATGGCTGACTAGAGGAGCAGTCAGTCATATCATAAAAGCTGAGGAAAGATCACTGAGAAGGAATGATCTGGAAGACCCAACATGGCTGAGGAGAGGGGAGCCAGGTCAGAACAACAAGCAGCAACAAGGTAGAGAGGAGGAGATCTATCATAAAAGCAAAGTGCTATGGTTGATATACTGTGTCAGCTTGAGAAGATCAGAAGTTTTAACTGACTCAGCAGGGAGCCAGGCTTCTTATTTCGTGAATATCCTCATCCTGTGCCAGAGGAGGGCACAGAGATTTTGTGAGTGCTACACCGGTTTTGGGATAAGGGGGTGACCTGTGTATAATATAAGGGAGAAAAAGAGGCTTGTCCCCCCCCCCCTTGCCCTTTTTTGGCTCTGGCTGCTGCCTGGAAGTGTTGCCCAGGTGTCCTGCCACCCTGCCTCGGAGTCAGCTGATTAGGGACTGAAACCTCCAAAAGCTGTGAGAAATAAAACTTCCCTTCTTTCTTTTTTTGTTTTGTCTTTTTCGTTTTTATCGGTACCAGGGATCGAACTCACGACCGCCTGCTTGCAAGGCAGGTGCTTATGCCACTGAGCTAAATCCCCAGCCCCAAAACTTCCCTTCTTTCATGTTGGGCGTCAGGTATTTTGCCTCAATAACAAGAAAAAAGTAACTAAGACAGAATGAGGCACGAGGGATGGATTAACCAGATACAATGTCTGAATGTCTGAATTCTGACCATGTCTGAATTCTGCTTTGAAGATTCCAGCCCAAAGAACACTATTTGGAGATAACCTTAGAGCATTTCATAAGGAAGGGAGAACTGCACGTGTTCTGAGAGAATCAGTGGCAGTTGGAAATAAAACTATTCTGCCTCCAGTGTGGTCTTTCACAGTCAACAGCTGGTGAGTGACCTTGGTCTGGTGTCCTCTGCCACAAATGCAGACTGAGAGCTGGTGGGGATGCTATTATAGAGAAAAGTTCAACTTTCAAACCTGGGTCCCAGAGCAGTCTCTGGGCTCCAAGTCATGTTCCACACTGTGAGGTTCCCAGGTGCAAGAGGGAAGGATAGCCACAGCAGACAGCCAGGGCTTGGAGAGCAGACTGGAAGGAATTCTGCAAGGGGGAGGAGCTGGTGAACATGGACCCGGCTGCAGTAGTTGGAGGTCTGACTCAACTGGAATTACACAGGATTGCCAGGTTACATTGGCACCTTGTCTCAGTGTACAGAGATGTCTCCACCCAGCATCATTGTGAGCCTTAGGGTTCCGGCGTGAACAGAGATGCATCCTGCTTTGAGGTTTTCTCCTTATTCGTAGGCTGTGGAAAAGCCGCACATCCAAAACAATATAAAACTTTCTTTTTTATTCTATTTTTGGTGTTTTCCTCCTTCCTTTCATTTCCCTTGTTTTTATTCTATTTTTCTCCTCGTTATCATTTTATGAATGTCTAACAAAATATGAAAGGGTTATATAAAATGAATATTAGGATCCAACAAAAAGGATTAAGACGTTCTACATACAGGTGCCTATTCCCTAAAAGACCATATTCATTATGTGTCACAAATATGAACTTCCTGTCAGATTTGGCTGGAGAGTGGAGGAGGGAATAAAATCTCAGGAAAGGAAGTTGTTGAGTCCGGGGACATCTATGGGCATATAGCACAGGTCCTCATTTTAAAAGTTTGATTTGGGGCTGGGGATTTAGCTCAGTAGCATAAGAGCCTGAATGCAAGAATGCAGTCATGAGTTCGATCCCCGGTACTGATAAAAAAAAAAAAAAGCTTGATTTGTATCTGAACATCACCGTTTGCTGCTCTTACAATTTTATCCCCTCCTATATTTCTGGCTGACCAGAAAAGAGCTGGAGGCGTCTCACTTGGAGTAGGCTCTGCCTACCTCTCCTCACATTTATCCACCTTCTCCAAGCTTCCTCCCTGAGCTTAAATATTTGTCTCAATGGGGCCTGACCAGTGTGGGACTGTGAGTCCAATAGGCACAGGCCCTGGGAAGTCAAGGTCCAGCCTGATTGGGACGAGAATGGATGGGACTCAAGTCAGGTGCTGGATCTGACATTGTCTGGAGATGAGACTAGAGATCCTCAAGCACAGGACAGAGGGTAGAGGGCAGCCCCTTCAGATATTCCCGTGAGCCTTTCCGTCCCCCAGGAGCCCAGAATCATGGGCTGTGCTTATACTAAGCCTGAAGGGTGACCAAGGCTGAATTCCACTCAGAACCGACAGACTTGGGACAGGCGGTGGAAGAGGAGGTTTCCCTTCTTACACTCATCCAAAATAGAGTGGGACCACACAGGGAGATTCAGAGAGGAAGGATCAGGAAATAAATTTGGGCAGACCCTGCCCTCCACACTCCCTCAGCCCCTCTCTGTAGAGATTCTCTTGAAAGTGAGGTCCCGCTCTCAACACTCACCCCTCACACTTCCTACCAACCCCATAACTTACTCCATGTTTGTGTGTCACCCTTCGATACCACTCATTCTGATCCTAGATCCTGTGTATCAAGGTGTTGATGAAGCAGGGCATTCTGTCCATGAGCAGAGCTTTTAGATCTTTGGGGAACAGAGTCTCCATATCTCCTTCTTTAGCTAATACTGGGATAGCGGTGGGTGATTTGGAAGAAGCATTCTTCTACTTGCACACCCAATGTGTGAGCCAGGCCTTGGTTTGTGGTAGGGAGTATGGGAGACCAGGCTGTGTGATCAGTCACAGAGACCAAGGCCCTGCTGACCTTTCCTGGGAATGAGAAGGGGGTTAGAAATCTACTCCCTCCCTTATTTGCGTTCAGGAATGCTCACAGTCACAGTACCCCTGGGGCAGAATGACATCAAACAATGAATATCACATACTTGGGTTGTCAGGCTTGATTTGGTCCTGACTTTCCCAGCACCCAATCTGGCTGCCAGTAGCAGCATTGTTATCAGAGAAAGCCAAGCAAACAGGTGCTGTAGCCCTTGGCAAATACAGCATGTGGTAAACTGACATAGGATGTAATGTTCCAAGTGCTGGGACATCTGAAAACAGTCATTTACACCGAGGGCTTTGCCCACTAAGGCACTGGACATTAGAGAACTTTTGACCACTGATATTCACTAAGATCTTCCCTCCTAATGCCCCTCACCTTCCTTCAGATGTAAAGAATGATATGAGGCAGATGCAACAAGGCATATAATTTAATACCTAAGTACAGGCATACAGAGTCTGAAAATGCCATTTCTAGGGAACAAAGAGAGGTGGACTTCTTTATAGGAAGAGTCCATCTTATTTTCTTTGTGACGTCCTGTGTTTGCTGAGGGTAACAGCACCAATGTTGAACTGAGTTTTCTCTGAGAACAGTGCTACCGCTGACAGACAGTTTGGGTTCGGAGAAAGCCATACCGGAATCAAGCCTGACCCAGGTGTAAAGTTATGTTCCTTGTTAGTCATTTACATTTCTTGAACTCTAAGATTCAGGCTTGCTACACTGCCTTGTTTTACTAATAAAAATAAGAACTTCTAGACTGCCAGTAGTCTTGTCTCTTGAGATGGGAGCTACTTGGTCTCCCTTGGTTCAAAATGTGTCTTTTTCTTTTATTCCTTATGTACCCACTATGTCAGTTTTCAGACTGGCTCCTGCAAGGGGGCAGATCCAGAGATGCAACAATGAGCAGGTTGGGACAATGAAGAATGTAGGAAGAGAGAGCATTGCCTTATCTAGGAAGGATGCTCACTCTTAGAACATTCCACCTAATCTATGAAGTCTGCTCTCATGAGCACTTTTCATTCATTCATTCATTCATTCATCCATTATTGCTCAGCAAATATTCTCTGGTAGCTGTAGTGTGTCAGGTCCTCTGCTGGGCTGTGTGAACATGACACTGGTCCAGCTCATAGGGTGGGAACAAATGAGAGGACAGGGAGTCATGCACTGTCATGGTGCTTTGGTGACTGACAATCAGGGCACCATTTGCACCAGTAAGTTCACCTTCTGTCTGAGGAGTTGAGGAAGACTTCCTTAGGGAGGAGCTAGTTGAGCTGGGACTTTGAGTTGCAGTGAGAACCATGTGCTCCAGGAAGAGAAAACTGCACAAGCAAAAAGGAGGCTTGCCAGAGCACTGCTTTCCCAGGTGGTAGGGTGCACAGGGAGCACCATGAAGAGGATACAAGGCTGAAGATGTAAAGGGAGACAGAGACAAAAGTAAAGGGCCCTACGCACCAGGCTAGAGGTGCATCCTGATCGTATACACAGAGCAAAGTGAAAAGGGGACTTTTAATGATTGGGTTATGGAGGGAACTGAAAGAGAAGTGGCAGGAACAGTTTTGTTCTTCAGGAAACATCTAATACAACGTGGAAGTCACTCTGTTCTGGGGGGGGTCCCCAAACCTGTAAGTTAGAAAGTGTCCTGAGGGGACCGACACAGATGCCATGTGGGTATTCAAGATACAGGTGAATTATCTTTCCCCTGCTCACCCCAGCATCACTCTTATCAATAGCTCTTTCTTACCTGGCCTGAGCCTATGCAACTCCTCAGGGAAGGGGATGATGGGTTAATGAAGGAATCTCCAAGCAGGTAGTACCAAAGGCCAGTACCTGAACCACAGATCCCTGAAGATGTAACAGAAAATAGTCGGGGGAAGATGCTGGATGGAGCTACTCACAAAGTACACTTGCACATGGCCCTGGGGTCAGTCCCCAGCAACAAAATAACAACAAACAGGAGAAGACGAAGATGAAAACCACTATGAAGATGATAATGAGAAGAAGAAAAAGAAGAAAAGGAGAATTATTTATTGTGAGTTGCATTCCTATAAACATGGGTATGCATGTGTCAGTATAGTATTGTCTTAATTAAGTTTCTGTTATTACTGAGACAAAATGACCAAAACCCACAATTAAGGAAGGAAAGGTTTAGTTAGCTCATAGTTTGTGGAAGTTTCAGTCCATAATCAGCTGATTCCAAGACAGGGTGGCATGGCAGAGGGGCAACAGTTCATGGTGACAGAAGACAGAAAAGCAACAAGAGCAAAAGATAGGAGTAAGCCTCTTTTCTTCCCCTATATTGTATGCAGGCTACCTGCCCTATGGCGAATATAGCACTCATACCCCCAATCCCGGCACTAGACGATGAACCAATCACAAACTCTAAATTCAGATGCCTCCAAAAAGCCCACCCTCATGACCGTATGAGGCTTTACGGGAACATCCAGATCCACACCATAATATTATGCTGTTTTTAACTCTGTTGGGAATATGGCCAGGAGGGTTATATTAAGCCAATTTCTTTTCCAATTTGCCTTCATTCACCCAGTGTAACAATGTTTCAACAGACAAGTGCACATGTAAGATTATGAACAAAATTTATGGTATGAATTTAAAAAAATAAATCACTTGACAACACCAAAGTGAAGTCAAAGAAAATTTTGTTGAATACTGCTAATTCATCCATCTTTCTCCTGGGAATTCATCCCAGAAAAGTAACTGAGCTTGGGTTAAAAGCAGTAATCAGGGGCTGGAGGTTTAGCTCAGCGGCATAAGCACCTGCCTTGTAAGCAGGCGGTTGTGAGTTCGATCCCCAGTACCGATAAAAATGAAAAAGACAAAAAAAAAAGGCAGTAATCAGGAAAATATTCACCATTACAATAACTAAAATCAAAATGAAAGAAAATCTGTGATAGTGAACTGATTGTATCCACTTGAGTAATAAACGTCCAACCAAATTGGATCAGCATAGTTTTGAGTGTGACTGAGGGAATTTACTAAAGATTTTCTGGGATTTACTGGGCATGAATGACAGCAACCAATGGGTTTGCTATGTAAATGGTGCAAAAGAGAAACAAAGAAGGAAGGCTTCTGTTTCTTTTTTTTGAATTTTTATTTTAAAGAGGTTAAAATTAAACAGAACAAAACATCATAAGAAAACAATGTAAGAGATGCAGATTTCAAAGCAAGACAACCAGAGATCTTTACTATCACATTGTCTCTTGTTTTCTTCCAAATAGTTGTCCATATCTTCACACACAGTGAGTTCATACAAAACAAAATAGTGTAAAACTGGATGATGAAGGTATTTTAGGTCGTCAAGACCAGACAATAAGGAAGTCAGCAATGGCTACCATAGTGTCTCTCATTCTCTTCAAGATAGCTCTCCATACCTTCACATATGTTAAAAAAAGTAAACAAAACAAAACAGACTAAAATCGCTCTGAACAAAGAATAATAGTATTGCTGGATTTCACAGCATGACACTATGGAATCAGCACTGGATACCTTAGTGTCTCTTTTTCTTCAAAGTAGTTGTTAATTTCATTGTGCATTATATAGTCAGTTCTCATAAACTGTTTACAAATTCTACACTTGCATGAGTCTCTACATGTATTAGAAGGAAAAGCAAAACAAAACAAAACAAATTCCTAGAAAAACGTGAAATGAAAAAGACATATAAAACCCCAATGCCAAGTGATCTACAGTGGTTACTATGATGTCTTTTGTTATCTTCAATAGAATTGTCTATATCATCAGGCATAATATAATTGAGCATAGCAGTACATAACAATATTAATAAAGACAAAACATTGGAGACATTATAAGACTTCAAAAGCAGGTAATAGTCAAACCAGAATGGGTATCCTAGTGAATCTTGTCATCTTCAGAGTGTTTGCCTATACTCTCAGACTTGATACTATCAAACATAACAGATTTGAATAAAATCAGTCAAAACAAAACAGCGATTTAACAAACCAGATTCAAATAAGATCAGTCCTAGTAAGATAGTGTAAGTTATACAGGGCTTCAGGTTAAGTTTCTTTAGAGGAGCTCTAGTCTTCACTTTCACCTTGAACATCATCTTCTGGCTTCCAGTGCAAACTCTTCAGTCTCCAGCATAGACCTTTCAGTCTTTCAGTGCAGAGCCTTTGGCTTCCTGCTATGAGCTCTCATGGAACACTGCGGTGAGCTTCAGGCTTTCGACTGTATCCTTCGAATCCCCAGGACACAGACAACTCTTTTGCCCTGTTCCATACCTGACTCAGTGGCTGGCCATTGTAAGCCAATTTTGTAAATTCTTACATGTATGTTTGTGTAACTTGCATCAGATCTGTTTCTCTAATAAGCATGGACTAATACAACAACAGAAATGCTGTATTTCTTTAAAAAGTCCTTACTTTCTCCTTAGTCTTGGCTGCAGGTACCTCTTAAACTGAGTGTGGGTTGGAGCGGAGGAAGACACAGTGGTAAGATTTTGTGGGGTCTTTTTGTATTCTTCTTCTGTTAATTTTTCTTTAAAGAAACTCTTAGAAGATAAAAGAAAAGAAAAATCTAAATGGGCTTCATAATAACTTTTTACATGCAACACAAAAGGCATAATCCATGAAAGAAAGACATGTCCTGCAAAAAGACATGTCCTACATAAAATTATTTATGACAGATTTATTCATAATTAAATTATGAAATCAATCCACAATTGCTAAAATTTGGAAGAAATCTAGATAACATTCAATAAGTGAATGAATAAATAAAATATGGTGTAGTTTGACAGAGGAGAATTATTCAGTGCAAAGAAGAAATAAGTTAGCTGGTCACAGCTAAAGGCCCATATCTTTAACTTGATCATTTGGAAGGCTAAGATAAAAGGGTAGCCATGGATTTGAGGCCAACCTGATGTTTATTGTATGACTTCATCTCCAAAATGATAAAATAAAAAAGATATGTGTTATGAAGCCATGAAAAGCTGAGAGGAAGCATTATATGCATATTACTAAGTGAAAGAAGCTGTTCTGAGAAGGCTACATACTATATTATTGTACAGGAGGGCTAAAAAAGACAGAAATATAGAGACAATACAAAACTTTGACAAGGGTCAAAGAAGGAAAAATGGAGATAGACAATTTTAAAGCAGTTAAACTATTCTGTATGACACTGTAATGTTGGATAGAGATCATTACACATTTTCAAATCACGAAGTATGTAGAACACCAGGAGTGAACAGTAATGTAATTGATGGTCTTTGGATGATAATATGTCAACGTAAGATATCAGTTGTAACAGACGTGCCACCCCAATGGAGAATGTTGGTACAGGGGGAGGCTATGCGTGTATCACAACAGGACACAGGACATGTGTGGAACAGGAAATAGGATACATACCGGAAATCTTTGTCTTTTCTCTTTAATGTTGCTTTGAGCATAAAATTGTTCCCCAAAATTATGTCTTTTGTAAAATAATCCAATAATAAAATAATTTTTCCATGCTTAAGATTTATGCCCAGTAAATCTTTTATTTTTTGCAATTTAATAATACTTAAGCTCAGATACAATAATATACATTCAATCATACTATATTAATTGCCATATAGGTCATCTATAGCTATTATGCCTCACAGGGCATAACAATTTTGTCATAAAGGTACATTTTGTAGGTATATAATACCCACACTTATTCTTTAGAATATTTATATTGATGGAATATTAATTTTAATTATTATATTAAATAATTAACAAGAAAAATATAAAGAACAAAGCATTGAATTTTTAATATTTATTGGATGCTTATAAAAAAGCATCAACATTTTCAACATTGACTGTTTTTTGGCATAGAAAATCTAAAACAGTAACATTATAGTTCTATTTGAGCTGTAATGAAAATACTAACAGAACTCTACCATAAAAATCATCACTTTGGTTATTTCACTCAAGGCAATTTTCACAATGACAACTGTATGTTGCATGCACGTAGCTCACTTACACTAAGAATACATGTGCTTAGCTTTCCTTTTCTATGTGGCAGAATATTCTTATCACCCCTCTTCTTTTACTGTTTCGTCAGAAGCTTACTGCTATATTGTACAATGTGCACTTAGCAAGGAAGTAAGATATCAACAAAATAAAATGTCAAATATGTAATGGGTGCTTAGAATACTCATCAACGTTTTCATATCAGCTGTTTACTTGCCTACAAAAACTAAATATAACATCATCAGAAACCTATGTGAATGACAATGTAAGTACAAACAAAAGTCTAACACTAAGTAAGCTTTGCTTCAACTGTCACACCCAGGATAGTCTTCACACACGAAAACTGCATGTTCTGTACACAAGTATCACTTGCACTGGTAGCACATATGTTTTGCTTTCCTCACCTTTCTGTATGGCATAGTTGACATTTTTATTTTCCTGTTGTTGCAGTAGGTCTCTGTGATGTCATATCTGCTTGTTCACTTGTCAGCTCACCAGTGTGTTTCACAATATTTTTTTTTGCATAGTTCCCCAGGCAGAAACATTTTGTTTTTCCTCTCCTGTAAATTATTCTTATGAGCTCCAGTCCAAATCTTTTAAGAAAACTTATCCGTGATATTTCGCACTTGTTATTTTTTTTGCAAACTATTTATGCCACACATGTTTAGGACTGAGTAAAACATAACCATTGGCCAACGTTCTGGGTTTCAGGTGATATCATAGTCACTGCATAACTCAACAACATCTACTCTGCCTTTGGTTTTGTTGTAGAAAGTTACCATCTTTGGCTTCTGTTTTTTTTAGGTTTCCCTACCAATATTTCCATCATGGTGTAGTTTTAACAGCCGCAGTACCAGTTTGTTTTCCTTTGCTATTTATGAGATCAATGTAATACTTTCTGAAATCCAAAGATTACAACATTTTATTTGAAATTTCTCCTTTGTTACTGTGCACAGTTGCTGCACTGGTCAACTTGTGCTCTGTGGTCTGTTACCAAATGTAACATCAATTGGCAACTGATAAATTAACTGTTAAATATATTCTAATTAATTTGGGAGGTGGAGCATATTCTGATTAGGTTGGAACGTGTTCACAACATCATTTGGTTCATTACTATGAGGGCCTGATGGCTGAGTTCCAGGATAAAATTCTAAATTGAAAACATAGTAAGTTTTGCATCTATAGGGACGTAAATTTTTATACTATATTTTGAAGATTTTTTTGGAATATACTGCCCAAAGGTACAGTGATCATGAAATGCTGCACTGAAATGTTCATCAGTAGTCATGTATTCAGATGGTGTGTAGATTGGTTGATAACTACCCACAAATCTCTCAGACTATGAATTTATAGCTGCCAGATTATTATATTATCTTTCTTGGCAGATGATTTTGTCATCAAACCTCAGGATATTTCGAAGGAAATCAAATTTCCTCATTATAATTCTACAAACCTCAAGCCCACATGCATTGCCTTTCCATAAGACTTTTACATTCCTGCAATTACCACGAGAAAGTCCTGCTAAGTAGGCCAGACCTCTGAATGCTTTCAGTTTAGTTAGTGAAGTGTCATAATGAATACGTATTTTAGTATGGTTATAACTGTGTACAGAACATTTTAGTTGCATTTTAGCATTGTGTCTCACATCTTGCAGCATATCATCTACTCCAAACAATTTTCAACATTGAATAGCAGAACTAGCATTCTGTCCAATAGATTTCACCTCTGCCAAGATCATTACTATAGTTTTTAACCTAGTTCTTGAAAGAGTTTTGCCCTAGAATAAGTTAGTTACAGGACATTAGGGGGTGGGAAGCTGAATCAAGGAAGGTGGAATCAAGGAATGTTTACCTTGAGGTCACTTCCTCCTTCCCCTATTACAACTTCTGTTTTACTTTCCCAGTACAAGCAAAAAAGTTCCAATCTGCTTCTCACACGTCATCAATGCCCACCCTAAGCACCAGCCCCGTACAGAGGTTATATGTATATGCCATACCCCATGTTTGGTCAGAGGAATCCAGGCTGTCTATGGTCATGGACTCTTCTCCTTGTCCTTGGAATAAAGGCTACTTTTTACTTCATATTTTGCTTTTTTATTATGCTGAAAACACTAACAGTTCTAACATTAAATCATTGTATTTGGTTGCATGATCATTTTGTACCATTTTACCAGTCAAATATGCACTCACATTGCTGTTTTGTCATTTGCTTCATGGAGGTCTGTATACCCTGTGTCTGAACCAGTTGATTCTTGCTCCATTTCACTGTCACAGAAAAGTTTTACTCACCTGACCAATGTCAAACTTATTATCATCTTCATCATCCATGCATGAACGATCTGATGATTCACTTTCGCCTGCTCCAAAACTTCCAAATCTGGTTTTTCATGTATCACTGTTCTGAACTGGGCTATTTGCAACAGAAAAATTAAAATAAAACAAAAATACTCCCATAAATCCTAAATACACAGAAATTGAGGTGTACACATTTCATGGATGAAATTCACTTGCTGCTGCTTTGGACCTTCTGCACACACCTTGCCATTTGTCTGCCAAGTGTGTAAATAGGTCTTTGCTTTCTCCAGGTGCTGCTGCTGTGAATCATACTCATACTTGATTTGTGGTAAAATATATGTTTACAGAGCAGAAGAGTGGTGTGGGTGTATTTTACCCCCTCTCAGGTAAACATACAAAAACTCTGTTAGGTGGAGCACTATGGAGGTAAAAATTCCAGTTTGATATCTTTGCACACATGCACACATTTTGCTAGTCATCAGACCAAGTGGGTAAACACAAAGATTGCTTCCTGTTCCCCCAGGCACAGTTACTGAGATAAACAGCCAGCTATTATTATGCTAAAGTACAAATTTACAGTAGACAATGATGGGTTGGGTTGTTATACCCAATGTTCTATTTCTATTTTAAACTTCAGGTGTCAGGTATTATGTCTAAGCAAATAAAAATGTAATAAAGTCAGATTTTGGCACCAGAGAAGTGTGGTCATTGTTGTGATTCTACCTAACCCTATAAATCAGAAGTCTTAGGAACTGGCTTGTAGGAGAGGTTTGGGAAGCTTTGAAGATTCCAGCTGGAGAAGCAGCTTTTGAATTCAAAAACCAAGCTTCATAGGAGATTTTGGTCAAAACTCAGAAGACCAGAATGCTGATTGAAATGAAGATTTTAGAAACTAGGTGCAGGAAGTCTCAGATGGGAAAAAGTCCACTAGCAACTTAACCTCAGGTTTTGTGTTTTATGCTTTGGCAAAAAATATTGACCACATTTAGTTCATGTGCTGAGACTGCAAGAGCCTGAGATTAATGATGTCAGACTAATTAATCAAGTGGAAGAAATTTCAAGGTTCAGAATGTGACCTGGTGTAGCTGGAGTCTTTCAGCTAGCTCTACAACGAGAATTAAGAATAAATGGCACAACTGAGTGATTTAAACAGTTTTGAGTTTGGCTAATGGAGTTTGGAAGTTCTGGTAAAATTTCAACCTACAAAGCTGAAGTAGAAGAGAACTTGGTCTTTGAAAAGAGTAACATTAAAATATAGTGAAATGCCAGGTATGATGGTGCATGTCTGTAACCCTAGCACTCAGTAGGCTGCAACTGGAGGATGATTGTGAGTTGGAGGCCAGCATGGGCTACAAAGTGAGTTTAAGACCAACATGAAGTACATAACAAAATGCTATATCAAAAATAAAAACAAACACACAAACAAACAAAAAGTAGCCCAGTACTTTGCACAATAGGAAAGATGCCTTGTGGGCACTGCAGAAACCAGCCAGACTCCATTCTTTTTAATCTCACAGTTACAAAAGTGAAAGAACATTCTTTGAAGTCAGAGCTCTAGGGACCTTGCTTCAAGAATTGGAAGGGAACCACAGGCATTGATTTCTTGGATTCGGGGTTCACAGTGCTCAACCACCTGCACACTGAGAGGATGGCATTGCCACAATTGAAAGAGGGCTGGCTACTGACCCAGCAGGCAGCAATCCTTGGCATGACCCTTATGTTTTGATTTTACAGGCAAGCAGAATATAAAAGTTGTGGAGTCAGGAAGGCTTCAAGTCAGATTTCAGAAGCAGGCCCAGGAGACCAGGTCGTGTACCCTTCACAGGGCAGTATGTGAAACTGTGAATATGCCGTCCAAAGTGTACTGCAGCACTCAAGTATTTGAAAAAGTTAGTAATGTGAATTATCTGAGAAAATCTGCAGTAAGGGAGCAAAGTCAGCCCAAGAGAAGTCAGGAGCTCTGCAACCACCAGCAAGGCCATGAGGGTGAGGCTGCCTGAGCCCTTAGGAGTTTCCATCTCAAATAGCTTGCCCTGAGTGCTGGACAAAAAGCTACAGGATTTAATGTTCGCCCTTCTGGGTTTTGGTCTTGTTTTTGTTTACTTCCTTTCTATCTTGCTGTTCTTCCCTTTTGGATTGGGAATGTTTACCATGTTCATTTTTATTTTTACAGTGTTTAACATTCTTTTTTGCTTTTACCAAATGTGACATCTATGAATTTGCCTTAAGTTTTAGAGGGGACTTTGGACTTGCACTTTTTAGCAAGGTTGAAGATGGTTTGACTTCAGTAACTCTTAGAGGTGAAATAAATTAATATTGCACTAAGGGATGTGCATGAGTCTTTTGGTGATAAATGATGAAATGTTATATATAGATGTCCCCCAAGAACTTCCTGCCCTGATGGGCATGGCCTGGGAAAGTTTGCCTCTTCTCCAGGCTCCTCTCTTGATCTCTCTCTCTGATTTCTAGCCACTACAATACAAGTAGCTATTCCTCTGCTATGCCCGCCCCTCTGCCATGCTGAGATTGAAGCCTCTGGACGATGGATTGAAACTTTGCAAACTGTGAGACAAAATGAACTTTTCTTTTAAATTGTGGATGTTGGGTATTTTGTTTAAGCAATAAGGGAAGTAATCAAGACAGAGATACTATTGGATCTGGTTTCTTTTTAATTTTTTTTTTTTTGGAGGGAAATAAGGTCTTACTATGTAGCTCAGGATGGCCTTCAACTCACTATGTAGGCCAAACTGGCCTCAAACTCATGGCAGTCCTCCTGTCCCAAATATATAAGAGCTTTAGCAAGCCTTTGTCTCAAAAAACTCCAAACACCAACAGAGATAGAGACAGAGACAGAGACAGAGAGAAAGAGAGAAAGAGAGACAGAGAGAGAGAGAGAGAGAGAGAGAGAGCGAGCTGAAAGCTTTGTCATTAGAGTAGTGGTGCAAATGTAGGATTTTTGAAAGATGAGGTCCTTGAGGATCAAAGGAACAATTAGAAGGGGCCAAAACAACTTCAAGTACGCTTAACCGTCTTATCTTTGACAAAAAGACAAAAAACATGTTTACTGGAAGAAAGATAGCCTCTTTTAATAAATGGTGCTGGAAAACCAAATTTGCACATGCTGAAAACTAAAACTAGACTCATGTGGATCACCGTGTGCTAAACTAAAATCCAAATAGATCAAAGATCTAAACATTAAAACAGAAACATTAAATCTTCTGGAAGGGAGACTAGGAAGAACTCTTGAAGACAGTGGTGTAGGCAAAGACTTCATTGAACAAAACCTTGACTGCATGGGAACTACTACAAAAAATGAAGATCTCATCTTAATAAAAAGCATTTGAACAGTGAAAGAAATCACCAACAGAATGAAAAGAACACCCATAGAGGTGAAAAATCTTAGCCAGTTCTTCAGGCAAAGGACTAATATCTAGAATATATAAAAAATTGAAAAAGCCTATCCCCTGAATTTAAATACCCAACCCAAAAATGGGCATCTGAAATGAGTAAACACTTCTCAGATGAAGAAGTGATCTGGCCCGCGGATCGGTCTGTAGGCCTCGCCTGGAGAGGGGACGGGGATGGAGGGCTGGGCAAGAGAAAAGAGAGAAGGAGACAGGATGAGATTCCAGTTGAGTCTCGTTTATTCAGGAAGTGTACATGGCTTATATAGAGTCAAAGGGGACCTGGCCTTACAGGATGGGCCAGCTTGGATCTTCTCATATGTCGTGGGCCTATCAGACTAGCAGGAAGTCATACATAGGCACATAGGTAAGTGGACATGATGTCAACAAGAGGAGATTATGGGAGATGTTGGCTGAAGTGGGAAGACGCTCATGTCATGCGCACTGTAGGCAAGGGGAGGATCATGGAAATGTAGGCTGACACACAAAATGCCTTCAAGTGGGAGGGGCAGGACAGCAGCAGCCATTTTGAGCCGCTCCCTACAAAGAAGTACAAATGACAAATAGGCATATGGAAAAATGTTCAACATTACTGGTCATTTGAGACAAACAAATTAAAACAATGCTGAGATTCCATTTCACTCTAGAAAGAATGGCTGTTATCAACAAATCAACTAATAACAAATACTGACAGGGCTGTGGGGTCAAAAAGAAACACTTTCTACTGATGGTAGTAATATAGACGTTTGCAAACACTGTGGAAATCAATGTGGAGATTGCTCAAAATCTAGGACTACAGGTTCCATTTGACCCAGCTCTTCCCCTTCTTGATATCCTCCCCAAAAGAATTAAAATCATCTTACCACAGTGATACATGTGCATCCATGTTTATAGCAGCACAGTTTGTAATAGCTAAAATGTAGAAACAATCAAGATTGTTGAATGGATTAAAAAGTTATTTTGTTTTATACAATGGAGTACTACTCATCCATAAAGAAGGATAAACTTGAGACATTTATAGCTAAGTAGATAGGCCTTGAGACCATAGTCTTCACTGAAATATATTGGACACTTATGTATAAATATCGCACTGCCTGTTTGGTGTAAGAAACTGAAGGTGTAAATAAGAATCAAAATGTATAACAGATACTGTGAAATAGAAAGTAGTTGTTCAAAGGGAAAAGGGAATGAGGGGTGGAAGGGAAAGCAAAAAAATGAAAAAAAAAGATAAAATGGAAACAAAGCCTCGTAAACAAGGAGGGGAAGAGGTTTTGAAGAAAGGGGAGAGGAATGGGAAAAAAGTGAAATCAAAATATGTGATTTACAGACACAAACTCCCTATGATGAAAGTGATCATTATGCATATCTTAATTGTACCAATTAACAGTTATACAAAAAGCGGTGGGTCTTGTGAATGGCACTTTGGGAATTGGGAACACTCACCCCAAGAACCAGTGTAGTTCTTGTGGGACCCAAGAATGTGAGCTGTTGTAAAAAGAGCAGGACTAGACCCTGTCTGGCTTCCTGTCACACCTAGTGCTCTGCTTTCCAAGCTCTTCTGCCATCATGATGCTATCTTCCCTGAGGCTCTCACTGCTGGCCAAATCGATGGGGTCATTCTATCATTAGCTTTCTGGCTCCAGGACTGAGCTAAAGGGGTTAGATCCTGCATGAGACCTTGGATTCAATCCCCAGCACCACAAATAAATAAAATAAAAGGGGCTGAGGAATGTACACGCTTACCTAGCATGAGTGGATATTTTATAATGTACCTACTGTGGATATTTTGTTGTAGCAATAAGAAACAGCAACACAGAAATGTTGGAAGTCATCCATTCAAAAATTTCCTAAATGCCAGGAGTGGTGCTGCATGCTTGTAATCCCAGGATTTTGGAGGCTGCTGCAGGAAAATAATTGTCCGTTTGAGGTCTGCCGGGGACATATATCAAGTCCAGCCTGAATAGCATAGTGAGACCCTGTCTCAAAAAAATCACCAAAATGGAGAACCTGCCAAAGGATATGTTTTTAAAAAATGAAAATTTCAGGTCACAAAAATAAAATTCAATCCCAGTACAAAAAATTTTTTTATATTATGATCTTTAAAAGGATCCAATTTGTTAAAAAAATAAGCATATCATTTCAATCATTTGTATCTACCTGAGGTGTCAATATGTGTGTGTTTATTTATATCTCATGTTGTTACGCTTTGTATCTAGATGTTCCACCAAACCTCATGCACGTCTATGTAGAGAGTTGAGATGATTGGATCAGGTGAGCTTGGTAATCTTCAGTGGATTTGCTGACTGGTGAGTTTACAGCTAAATGTGATTTTGGAAGGTGGAGCCTGGTTGAAGAAGGTGGGTCACTGGGCTGTGGTGTGGGAGAGTGTGTCTCCTTCCCCCACTCTTCCTCTTACACTCTTTTCTTCCTGCCTCCATGCCATGGGCCACACTCCTCTGCCATGCCCTTCTGCCATGCTGTTCTGCCTTGGAGTCACTGGGCTATGGAATGAAGCTTCTACAACCTGTGAGCCAATATAAACCTCTTCTCCCTTATTTTGTAGTTTTTGCATATTGTGTCTCAGTAAGCAGGATGTAGTAAGGCAGACGTGAAAAGTATTGGGACTTAAAGAGAGAGGGGTTTCATCTTTTATTTTCTCACTCTAGATATAGATAGGTTAGATACAAACTATATATAAATGGATATGGATATAGATTTATGTAGATATGCTTACTGAATTAAGAGATGTTGCTAATCAGGCTTTATTTTAAGATTGGGAGTACAGCAGGGAGTGAAGAGACGAAGAAAGCTCGTTCCATCTGCTGCTTCCCCTCCCCCTCTCCCTTCAAATCCAACTAGGTTAAGTTTTAACTTCCTAAAGGCCATAAAACAAAGGCCTGAGGTACTAGCTCCTGACATCCTGGGTCTTCCCTATCTGGTAGCCCTGTCACAAATTGTGTTAATTGCATCAGATTGTATTAGATTGTACATTCTTCACAGAAATAGCTTCGTTTATATCATAGTAATACCTGTAACTGTAAATGTGTGTCTTCCTTTTCCCCTGGGTAAAAGATTGATATGTTTGTTAATCAATGCTCTCTTCTGTAAAGAATTGTAAAATCTTACCCAATTGATATGTTAACCATTGTTGCCCTCTACAAATAGAAAGGTTGTGGTGCTAAAGTAAGGTAATTATGTCAGGAAACTCAGAGATAAAGTCTGCTGACTATGCTAATCAAGATTGGGAAGTATGTCAGAACCAAGCCACACAGGAGCTAGGTGACCTAAAAATAAGCTGTGCAAAACAAGACAGTTAATCAACTCTGACCCACTGGTCGCCCCTCATGATCTGACCAATCACAAATGGACAAATCACCAACTGTTCTGCTCTAACTGCTATGATTGGCTTCTGTAACAATGCTTGCTTGCTTTGCGGTTTTCATCCTTAAAAACACCAGCCTTGCCCCAACTCAGGGTTCTCCGTTTCCACCTGTTTGGAGGACCCCGTGTACACGGAATAATAAAAACCCCATTGTTCTTACATGAGAGCGAGGCCCTTGGAGTCTTCCTCGCGACACCGGTCTAACAGGAGGATATGAAATAGAAGGATACTGCTTTCCAGCTTTTGTTCAAATGTTAGGTATAAGGAGCAAAGGAAACCAACAAAAATGGAGTCTGTTGTTATGGAGTGGGCTAGGAAGTCCTGTTGGAAGAGATTTGACCCGAGGCAACACCAGAGAGGGATCAAGAGGACAATGAAAAGCAAAAAGTGGAGGTAATAAAAGAGAGCATTAATTAGAGTGACAGGATGCTAGGGCCGAGTTACAAGTGTACTAACACAGAAATTATGGGAAAAAAATTGAACTGTTGACAGTTGGCATATTTCCTATAACCTAAATTTTTTCTTTGCTATGTTGTAGTTTAGCTTCATGATCTCAACCACTCTGCCACAAGCCACATCCTCGGAATGTTTTTCTTCTCTCTTTCTGTAATGAAGTATTGTTAATAGGTTTTGGGATGCTGGTGTTTCCTTAAGTGGTTTTAGGTTCTTTCTGTACTGAGAGAAGGAGTAGTCAAGTAGCTTGTAATTTAGCTCAGTGGCATAAGTGCCTGCCTTGCAAGTGCTAAGTTGTGAGTTCAATACCCAGTAAAAAAAAAAAAAAAAGAGTTGGTCAAGACAAGCACAGCACTAAGGTTTTATTAACTGTAGGAGAAGAAACAAGCTCTGCAGAGTAGTTTGGGCTAGATAAATGGAAAAGGAGTTCACCCTATAGCATGAGAGCAGATTACCATGGAAGAACAAGATACAGTGGCACAGTCTCTCTCTCTCTCTCTCTCTCTCTCTCTCTCTCTCTGTCTCTCTTTACGCAACATTCACTCCTCAGTCTGATGCCACTGCTAGGCGATCATAAATTCTTACCCATAAATATACATGTGCAGGACTTCAGGAATCATTCTCAAATCACAGTTCTATAAGAATCTATATATCATCTATCATCTATCTATCTATCTATCATCTATATTTCATATAATATTTAAAGAAACATGGGAAAAAGGGAACAACAGCTCCTAAGGATTTGAAGGACACTGATGGAAAGAAAAGCAAATAGAAAGTAACATAGTTCTATACAAACCCTTTTTTTTTTTTTGGTAGTAGGGATCAAACTCATGACCACACACTTGCAATGTAGGCACTTATGCTGCTGAGCTAAATCCCTGGCCCCTAAAATGTCTATTCACTTTTTTTTTGGTGGCACAGGGGATTGAACTCACAAACTTGTGCTTGCCAGGCAGGTGCTTATGCTGCTGAGCTAAATCCCCAGCCTCTAAGCAAACTTTAAAGAAGAGAAACAACTTGACTAGTTAATAGAGGAAAGACCCCAAATTTATGAAATTATCACACAAAATACTGAATGTGGATTCAGAGGATATAAGCAAAAAGTTGGAAAAGCTGACCAAATGGTTCAAACATGAAATGACAAATTCACCCAAGATACAGAATCCATGAAAAGATCTCAGAAACAAATACCTGAAAAAAAACTATGTAAAGTTCAAAAATTCAGAAATGAGCAACATGAACACAGAGTGCTTGAAATGGGAAACTAAATGGTACATTATGACATCAGAAGAGTTTGGAGGGAAGTATTTCAAACCTATGAGCAAAGAACTTCCACACTTATTAACATAACTGGTAAAATAGTTCTTCAAAAATAAAGAGAATTAAGGACGCTTAATGAAAAGGGAGACTCAAGGGGTTTATGATTATAAATTGTGCACTCCAGAAGATACTTAAGAATATCCTACACGTAAATGATGACACCAATGAAGATAGAAGCCTAGATGGAGTGAAAACACCAAGCAAGGTCAGTGGGTGCACAAGAACAATGAATGACAGGAAAAGAAAAACAAAAAGTCACTAATAGAGAAAGCGTAGAAGGATAGGAACTAATCAACAATGTTCTGTAATATCTCTCAACATTAATGACCTCACCGCTACAATGAAAAGATACAGATTGCAGAGTAGATCAAACAACAGAATCCAACAGTCTGTTGCATTTAGGAAACTCATCTAATCCAAAAAATCTATTCATAGTGCAAAAATCAAAGGATGGAAAACAATATTTTACACAGCGGGACCCTCAAAAGAAGCAGGGGTAGCAATTTTAATCTTAGACAGTATAAATTGTGACTTGATCAAAAGGGACAAAAAAAGTCATTATGTACTATTTCAGAGATCAGTCAAGCAAGAAGAGGTAACAGTTTTTGGAAAATATCCAGAAGGGCAATAGCTAGATGAGACAGCCAATCCAAGCTTTCTGAGGAAGCTTCACACTGTTTTTCACATTGGTTGTACCAGTCTACACTCCCAGCTATACTGCAGAAGGTTTCCTTTTTTCCTACCACCCCTCCAGCATTTGTTACTGATTTCTTGATGATAGCTATTCTTTCTAGGGGGAGGTAGAATCTCAGTTTTGTTTTAATTTACATTTCTTGAATGACCAGTGATGTTGAACATTGTTTCCTATGTTTATTTAGAATTTGTATTTCTTCATCTGAGAGGAATTGAAAACGTCATAAACAGCGATATACGTGCACTCATGTTTATAGTACCACAATTTGTAATATGTAAATCTTGGAAACATCCCAAATGCCCACCACCTGCAGAAAAAAGATGTGGTATTTTTAATTATTTACTTATTTTGAAGGGAATAAAATAAAACAAAATAGAATGAAACAAAACAGTGAAAATAACATTGAACTTCAAAAACAAGACAGAAGGAAATCCCCCATAGTTCCTATGTTGTGTATTGTTATCTTCTAAACAGATACTCAGACTACTGGCCCCAGGCCTTCAAAGTCAATCAATCAAGACAAGCACTCAGTTGTTTTCTACCTCAGTTGCTAGCCCGTGTTCCTCTGAATCAACTAGTTGCCTACACAGGGCTGGTGGTGGAGGTTTTTCTTGTCTCCCAGCCCACACGCTAGGTAGATCATGGGAAGGGTGGGATGACTTAGTGATTCTCCTCCTGGCCTGCATGGCTGCCACTGGCTCATGGGAGGGATGGGATGATTATTTGGTTCTCTTCCTGGCCCACAGCTGTGATTGGCTCATGGAAAAGGTCGTGTGACTTTTTGGTTCTCTTCCCAGCCCTTGGCTGCTGCTGGCTCATGGCACGGGTGGGCTGATTTCTTGGTTCTCTCTATTGGTCTGCATGGCTCAAGATGTGGTATGTTCATACAATAGAGTATTACTCAGTGATCAGAAAGATAAACTTGGGGTTTTTCTAGGTAAATGGGTGCAACTTGAGACTATTCTCATAAGTGAAATATATGAAAGTTGCATGTATAAGTATATTGTCTCGCTAGTATAACGACTGAAAGAGTAAATAAGATCCAAAATGCACGATAGATACTGTGAAAAGGCAAGGGAACTGCTCAAAGGGAAAGAACAAGTGGGATAGGGAAAAAGAGAAAAGAAAGAAGGGAAAAGATTATATATATAGTAGTGCTAGTAAACTGTTAGTTCACAAAAACGAACAGGTTGTGCTTTTAATGTGTGATCCTGTTTTCATTACTATATCTTGTAATCTGAACAAAGAGTTTGAAAGTAACAATGCACAGTACATTATCCAATGTTAATCTCCTATTATTTTGTTTTGAAATTTTGCATAGTTTTAATTCTTCTTGTTTTAAAATTTAAAAACAAGAGGTAATAGTAATAAATATGCACTGAATATTGAAGTAGCTAACAATAAAACAAATACTGTTGAACATAAAAGATCAACTAAATACTAACACAATCATAGTGAGGGATCTTAAAATCTCATTTTCTTCCAGTGTACATCAACTAAACAAAAAATCAATAAAGAAATATCAGAACTGAACCACATCAATGAACCATGGACTTAATAGACATCTATGGAGTGTCCTGACTTACTACAACAGAGTATATGTTGCTTTCTACAGCTCATGTTACAAAACAGATTACATATAGTGTACAAAGTCTGGCTAAATGAATATAAAAGAGTCAAAGCCATTCAATGGGTACTAACTGATCATTGTGCAATGAAAATGGAAAGTAACCATAGACGAAGCCACAGAAAATTGAGAGGCAAGAGGATATTAGTGACAACTGTCCTAAGCAACCAGCATGTCATAGGAGAAATCAAGAAAGAAATTTCCTGAAGATAAGAAATTTCTGGAAGGTAATGACAATGATGGTACAAGTCAACAAAATCTCTGGGACACAAGAAGGTAGTCCAAAGAGGGACATTGGTTGCAGTCATTGTTCACATTGAGAAAACAGAGTGTACTCAGAGCTATAACCTTATGAGGTACCTCAAGATCCTTAAGCAACAACAATCATGATGTAAAGTAAAATTAAAATTCTAGGAACATAACACTGGGGAAAGTAATCCCATCTCTTAGTTTTCTACTGTAAATTTGTATGTTAGCATACTAGTAGGTGGCTTTGCATCTAAGTTCCTTTCTCTGAGGGATACAGATAGTAATTTTTGTGTTTACTCACTTGGTATGATGAACAGCAAGGTGTGTGCACATGTTTAAAAGTGGCAAAATGATATTTCTCCTCACCTTATGATCAGCTAACTGGTTTTACCTTATGATTAGTTTATGTACATTTACTGGTTTTACGTACATTTTACGTACATTTACCTGAGCATTTCAGGGTTCAATAGGCCCACACCACTCTGGGATTGTTAAAAAAAGTTTTCTTTGATTTGTCTGGTAAAAGTAGCCCAAGTCAGTACAATGGCACATTAAAAAAAACAGAGGTGCTATCTCTATTCAGTCAGGTTGTTTCTTTACTAATGATTCAATTTGACCCACTCCAAACCTGCAAATTTGCTTTTTCATGTAGTTAAAAATTTACTAAGAAAGAAAAGCCCAGGTCCTGGTGGATTTATTTAGAGAAGATTTTTGCCAACACTCCTCAAACTCTTAAATGAAGTTGAAATGAGAGCAATACTCGCTAACTCATTCCTGGAGGCAAGTGTTACCCTGATGCCAAAAAAAGAGGAAGAACCAACCAAAAAGACAATTATAGGTTAATGTCTCTAATGATCATAGATGCAAACATCCTCAAAAACATAATAGCAAACAGAATGCCAGAAATCATCAAGATTATACATCATGAAGTAGGGTTCATCTCTGGACCACAGAGGTGGTTCAGCATACACAGATCAATAAATGGAGCACACAGTGCTATCAGACTCAAAGACAAATCCACATAATCATTTTAATAGATGCACAAAAAGTTTCTGACAAAGTCTAACATTCATTTATGATAAAAGCCCTGCAGAAAATTGGAATATAGGGATCTTTCTCTCAACCTGATGAAAGCCACCTATGACAAACAACAGGTCAACATCAATACTAAATGGACAGTGACTGAAAGCTCTCACTCTAAAATCAGGAGCAAGGCAAGAATGTGTACTATCACCACTCCTATCCAATGTAATTCTGGAAATATTAGCTACAGCAATTAAAAAAAGAGAGAAATAAAATGAATAAGGATAGGAAATGAAGAAGTTAAATTGTCATTATTTGCAGATTACCTGATATTCTACATAAAAGACCCCAAAAACTCCACCAAAAGACTTCTAGATTTAAAAAAATTCAGTTATGTAGCTGGATACAAGTCAACACTCAGAATATAAATAGCATTCCTGTTCACAAACAACAAATTCACTGAGAAATTATGGAGCCCACACCCTTCACAGCAGCATCCAAAAAAAAAAAAAAAAATAATAATAAGAAGAAGAAGGAAAAGAAAAGAAAAAGAAATACTTAGGAAGCAGTGTAAGAAAGTAAGTGGAAGATGGATACATTGGAAATTGTAATACTGAGAAAAAGGATATCAGAAACCGAAAAGATATCCTTTGCTCATGATTAGGAAGAACCAACATTGTGAAAATGATCATGCTTCCAAAATACAGATTTAATGCAATCTTGATCAAGCTAACACTAGCATACCTTACCAAGGAACAGGAACCAATCAGCGACGAAGCGGCAGGCTGTAGGAACTATCCAATCAGGTCGCTGAGGGAGGCGGGCTCTTCCTGTTTCATGGCGCCACAGTGCACACTCTCTGTGTGTTGCGGAGGGTCTCCAGTTGACTAGAGCACCTTCTTCTGTAACTTCTAGTGGCTTCAGGCTACATTTGAAGGATCCTGGGAGACCCTCAAGCCGCGCAATGGTGAGGTTGTGGGACGGGAGCTGGGAATGGGATGGAGTCGGATGAGTTTTGGAAGAAAGTGGCCAGAACCCGATGTGAAATTTACACTCCCTGCTTAGCTTCAGACTCCCAGGGCTTGTAGACTTTGGTGCTGCGTCATCCTCTGTCCCCCTTTGCCTTTGCATCCTGTCTCCTGTCTTCTTGGGTGACCCCAGACACAGCTGTAGCTCCGCCAGTCTGGGGAGAGCAGGGGTTTTGGAGTAACCCAGAATTCTATACGTTAGCAATAGAAAAAAGTCACTTTATTTACGCAAGACGTCGACTCACAGTGATTATACTGAATAAATGGAACTGGTGGTCTCACAATATTGAGGAATGCGGTTCGGAGCCAAAAGAAGGGTGTTAGAGATATTTTATGGGCGGGTTGGGGTGTGTGTGGGGGGGAGGATTGTTACCTGGTTTTCAGGAAGCTTCCAGAGTCAGTGGCCATGTGTGTCTGTCTGCTCAAGTCAGAGCTAATGTAAATACAGTAAGCAGAGCAAAATAATTGCTCATTTTTTTAGTTGCCATGTATTACAGGTGGCTCTGTGGATTTAAGACAATCACTGTGAACTCGGGCTCTCTAATCCATTTCCTTAGCATGCAGGTTTAAATGAAATAATTTTAGAGAAACATTGGGTCTGTATTTTAAGTTCCTGGACACTTGGGACCTTACTAGAGAGTGACTGTAACTCCTTTGAGGGCATAGGGTGCTGTATTTCTTATTGTGCGGAAATTTTGTTATTTGTCTAAAGTCCTAGATGATTTATCTATTTGCATGTCAGTTCTTGTCAAAATGACTTTATCTGAAGCTCTTTCCCTAGTTTAGGTGCCTTATTTATAAGATACCTAATAAAATATTCTTTTTAATTAGACTATTTAAATGAGGCTTTTAATGTCGAATGCTGAGTAAAATGAAGGAAATGTTAATGTATTACCAAAGGAGGGGAAAATGTTCCTGCTAAGAGTGACTTCCTGTAGGGGCTGCTTGATAAGCTCACACTGAGAAATGCATTCAACAACGACATCTACAAGGGACATATACATGGGTATTGCTATGAGTGGAAAGGGAAAGAAGTGTCATCTCTGAAATAATTGCTGTAATACTTGGTTTTTTCTAGACACTGTTTTAAAAATTGAAATATTGAGGGCTGGGGATTTAGCTCAGTGGCTTAGGCACCTGCTTTACAAGCTCATGGTCGATCCCTGGTACCCCCCCAAAAAAAAACAAAAACAAAAACAAAAATTGAGACACTAATTGAAATGAACTTTGTATAAAACAAGTACTGAAGTATGGGTAAATTCCTGTACTTACGGTCCGTGGACTTGTGAATGAATGCAAATAAAATGATTTTTAAAATTTTAGAATCAAAAAATAAATAAACAATAAAAAACAAAACGATGACAATTTCATAACATAATAGGCAATTAAAAATGGTTAATATGTTGCGTATTGTTATCTTCAACGTAGTTTCTTCACTTTCACAGTATCTATTATACATTTTGAATCCTATTTACTTTGAGATTTTTACGTTAGGGAGACAATACAGTGTTTACACATATGAGTCTGATTTATTTCATTTATGGATGTGGTCTCAAGGGGCATCCATTTGCCTATAAAAGCCTTAAGTTTTTCCTTCTTTATAGTTGAATAGTACTTCATTGATTTAAAAACACCACATCTTTTTTTATCTGTTTTACAGTTGACTAGCATTTGTGTTGTTTTTTAAAGTTAGCTATTACAAATTGTGCTGCTATAAACATGGGGGCATATATGTCACTGTGGGAAAAACTTTAGTCAACTGCCCCTCAGACCAAAATAATTCTATCTAGAATCCATAAAGATTCTGGATTAAGAACTGAAAAATATTAGGCTCCCCAAATTCAAAGACCCAATCCAAAAATGGGCATCTGAGATGAATATGCACTTTTTTGATGAAGAAATATAAATGACAAATAAATGTATGAAAAGACATTCAACATCACTGGTCATTTGAGAAATGTAAATTAAAACAGCATTGAGATTCTGTCTCACTCCAGAAAGAATGGTTATTCTCAACAATTCAACCAATAACAAATGCTAGCAGGGCTGTGGAGAATAAGGAACTCTTTTCCACTCTAGCTGGGAGTGTACTCTGCTACAACCCCCTTGGAAATCAGTGTGGAAATTCCTCAAAAAACTAAGATTGGAAATCCCATTCAATCCAGCTGTTCCACAGCTGGGTATTTTCTCTGAAGAACTGAAGGCATCATACCACAGTGATATATGTGCACTCATGTTTATAGCAGCACAATTTGTAATCGCTAAATCTTGGAAACAACCCAAATGCCCATCTGTTGCAGAATGCATTAAAAAGGTGTGGTATTTTTATATGGTGGAGTATTATTCAGCTATAAAATGATAAACTTGAGGCTTTTATAGGTAAATGGATGCACCTTGAGACCATACTCATAAATGAAATCAGATTCACTTGTGTAAATATCATATCTCCCTAGTGCTAAAAATTGAAAGAGTAAATAGGATCTAAAATATATTGTAAAAAGGAAAATAAAGAAACTGCTCAAAAGGCAAGAACAACTGGGATTGGGGAAAGGAGAAAAGATAGATGTATATAAAACCTTTTCACCCCTTCAGATTAGTAGTATAGTTATCATATATATGTGTCATAATTATACTAGTACTGTTGACTCGTCAAAAAGAACAATTTGTGTTTTCATTGTTTGACTGGTCGTTTTTTCATGCCTACATCTTGTAATCTGAACAACTACTTTGAAGATAACAATATGCAATATATTAAGCAGGGCTAATCACTTGTAATTTTGTTTTAAAGTTCTGTATGACTATTTTTATTCTTTTTTTTTGTTAAAAAGAAACAAAAAACTTTGACCTTATTTCCTAATATTGGCTAATACTAAGTATTTCTAAATACATTTTATGACTTACTATTGAGACTATATATTTAGCACTGTATTTTGTAGAGGGCATGGTAGCTCATGCTTGAAATCTTTGTACCTGGGACTTCATTGCAGGAAGATCAGTACAAGTTTGAGGCCACCCTAGACTACATAGTGTTTTGAAGGCCAGCTTGAATTGATAGTGTGAGATCCCCTCTAAATACATGAAAAAATTGTATTTGGAATGAAAACAGCATGAGTGGACTGAGAATGTGGTAGAGTGTGTGCTCAATGTGAGTGAAGTCCATATTTTTTCCCTTGAGTGAGAAAAGAAAGCAAATTGAGATTTACAAATTTTTCCCTTGTCTATGATTTCAAATGCTTCTGTATTACAGTCTGTATAAAATGAAGGAAATTTCATGTCATAACAGAATTTTTACATGTGTTTATTTTTTTTGAAAAATATTTAAACAGTCTAAATAAATCTAATACCTATTGTCTGTATATTTCTAAGACCTTAGAATTAGCAAGGTTTTTAAAAATGTTTTTGTCTTTGTGAGACAGGGTTTCACTATGTGGTTCAGGCTGGCCTTGGGCTCACTTTGTAGCCCGGGCTGATTTCAAACTTGCAAATGACTTTCTTGCCTCAGCCTCCCAAGTGCTGTGATTACAGGAGTGCCCTACCATGCCTGGCTGAATTAGCAAGTTTTAATTACATTTTTGACTCATGCCAAATTTGCAACCATATTGATAGATTGTAGTTCTATTTCTGAGTGAAGATGTGCTGTTTACTAGAGTTTTCAAAGAAAGTATATATTTACAGTTCTATGCTAATTGCATGCCAGTGTAAACTCCTGCTCATCTGCCCATTCTGACGTTCAAATCGTGATCCTCTTGCTTTAGTCTCCCTAGAAGCTGGGTTTCCAGGTATGTAGGATCCCTCCCATCTCCCTTCTTTGTTTTATTTCATAGGAATTAGAATGTCTGGACTGAGAGCTCAATATACAGATTAAAAAGAAATCAAAACATCTAAGAAATCAGTGGAAAGAAACACTCTCAGAGAATACATTTTATAAAACACTTACATCAAATATATGTTTCCGAGGATTAGCCCTGTGTGAGAAAGATTATAACCTGGTCATTCATGCCTGTTTGCAGTGCTCCATGGCTTTTCTTACAGTCAGTATGAATATAACCGAATGAATTGCACAAACCTGGCTTAAGAACTTAATATACTGGTCTCATGTTTCTCTTGCACTACATTGAATTTTAAGGACATTGTAATGTGAACGAGAAAAAAAAGTGTAACTTCTGGCAAGTTGTTTGGTTATTAATTGCTGTTTGATCTGTATCACACCTAACTTTTTACTGTTGTGTCTTCATTCTGTTTTAGATCTCACCAAAACCATTAGCCGTGCTTGTTGAGAGATTTTGACCGTTTTTACAGGTTATCCTCTCTGGCTTCTTGGCTTTCTCATGGCAGCTCCAGCCAGCTGTCTTACTGCTGTAACTGCTGGTGACCTGTTCACACTGCTGGGGAATCTGCTCACTAGAGTCCTGCTTAGAGTAAATGTAGTTGCTATACATTTATATACTTCTTCTTTGTTTTCATATACTTCTTTTGGCTTACATTTTTTACCTGTAAAATTCTGTTCAGCGTCATTATCTATGGTTGTCAACCTATTGTGCCCATATCTTGGTGTCACTTGTATGTCCTGGGCTGACCAGCAGTGTTCTGCACCTTTTTCTATACTCAGTTTTTGCTCACGGTTATGGTCTATGCCCAATGTCTTAGTTACTTTTTACTTGTCGCTGAGACAAAATACCTGAAGCCCAAGTTGGGAAAGGAAAGGTTTATTTCTTACAGTTTTTGGAGGTTTCAGTCCACCCTCAGTTGGTTCCAAGGCAGGTGGGCATGGCTGGGCCGCAGTTCATGGTGGCTTGCAAACAGCAAGCAGGAACCAGCAAAGAGCAAGACACATCTTCTTCCTGCCATTACATCACATCCTGGCTCCACCCCTATGTGAGTGGAGCACTGACACCATCAATCCAAGCACTAGACAATGAACCAATCACAAATGCATAGTGCAAACTCATGAGGCCTGGGGGCCAGAGACATAAACTATGACACCACTATTTGTCTATTTCTTTCCTTTTCTTCCCCAATTGTTGGAGTTATTTGTCTATTTCTGTGACTCTTGAGTTATTCTCTGAAAGTGTCTATTGGGGCTCTCTCCGGGCATGTGTTCAGTTATGATAATTATTGTGATAATAGTACCGTAGTTTTCTAGATTGCCTCGAGTTCATGATTTTCTCTGACGTATTTTCCGTCTTGGGACTTTCCAGAGAAGAAATCCTACACAACATGCATGCGGTCTCGTAACCTGTTTAGTCCTCATGTCTGTGTCTTCTTGTATGAGGCACCCATCTTGAGAGTCTCCTTGCTGAGGGACAGCAGAATGCCTTTTCCATGGATGTAATCTATCTCACTGTGTTTGACCCAACTTCTCTGCCCTTTCCTGTCAGGTATTCCAGCCCCATTTCTGAAATATCTTAAGGAGACGCTTTGCATAGCCTGACATACAAGGTCAACCATCTTGTGACTTTCATCTCGGGGGCAAGCATCAGAGCAAGAGGAAAAAGGCTTTCCCCCCCCAGAATATTCACTTAGGAATGCTGGGCCTGAGATGCTGTGAACAGCAGCACACTGGTTGCCATGTTTCTTCCTGTTTCCCCTCTATCTGTCTGCTCTCCTTCCCTTCCATACTCTGTTTCTTTCCTTTTGTCATCTCTTCTTATGTCTGTTCTCTGTTCCTTCTTTTTCTATCCTTTCATTCCTCCTTGCCTTCATTTATTGCTCTTTATTTTTACTGCTTTTTATTTTTACTCTCTCAAATATCTCCCTTTTCTCTGCCTTTCTGCCACTTATTATGTTTTGCAGACATTATGCTATTTTATTTTTTATCATTAATTTTGTTGGTACAATTTAGATTCACATAATGATCACAGTCACATAAGGAGTTTATACCTGTAAATAATGTGTCTTGATTCATATTATTTTTCCATTTTCCTCCCTTCCTTTCTATGTCTCTTTCATTTCTTATTTACAGGAGCTTCATTTCCATTTTATCTTTTTCTCATTTTTTCTTTTTCCTTCCTTCCTTCCTTCCTTCCTTCCTTCCTTCCTTCCTTCCTTCCTTTTCCCCTCCATCTTCCTTATACCTCTTCCCATTTGAATATTTTGTTCCTAGTTTACAGTATCTATTATGCATTTTGGTCCTTCTTTACACTTTAAGTTTCTCACACCAGAGGAACAATGTGTTATTTACATACATGTGTGTTATTTATTTCACTTAAGAGTATGGTCTCTAGGTGCATCCATTTATAAAAATGTATCAAATTTATCCGTATATTTGGCTGAGTAGTACACCACTATATTAAAAAAACACACTTCATCCATTCATAGGTTAATGGACATTTGGGTAATTTCCAAGGTTTAGCTGTTACAAACTATGCTGCTGTACATGAGTATGCAAATAGCACTATGGCATGATGCTTTTTAATGTTTTGGGAAGATTGCAAAAAGCAGGATAGCTGGGTCAAATGGAAATCACACAATTTGTACAGTGGTTGCACCAGTGTACATTCCCACCAATAGTAGTTCCTTTTTCCCCTGTAGCCCTCCAGTACTTGTTACTGGTTGATTTCTTCTTAATAGCCATTCTTTCTGGAGTGAGATGGAATCTCAGGGTTTTAATAAGCATCTCTCAAATGACCAGTGATGCTGAACATTTTTTTTTTTTTTTTGATATATTTCTTTGGTGTTAGTGCTTCTTCATCTGAGAAGTGCGTATGCATCCTTAGATGCGTGTTTTTGGATTGATTTTTTTTTTTTAAGTTCTTTTTGTGTCCTAGATAGCAATCTTTTGTCCTAGGAACAGGTGGCAAAATTTTTTTCCACTCTGTTTGTTATCTTTACGCTTGGTGATTTCGTTTGTTGCCTGAAAGCCTTTTGATAGGATGAGATCCTCATTGTTGATTCACTGTAACATTTCCCATGCACTGAAGTTTTGTTCATGAAGTCTTTGGCTAAACCTAGGTCTTCAAAAGTTCCCCCTATTCTCTCTTCCAACAGATTTAGTGTTTGTATTTTAATACTTAGATCTTTGCTCCATTTTGATTTTAGTTTTGTGCATGGTGAGAGACATGGGTCTAGTTTTAGCCTTTGGCATTTGGAAAGTCAGTTTTTCCAGCACCATTTATTAAAGAGACTATCGTTCTTCCAGTGAACATGTTTGGCCCCATTAGCAAAGATAGGTGGTTGAGTGTGTTTGTAGTTGTATCTTCTAATCTATTCCATTGGTCTTCAGATCTGTTTTTATTCCAGTACCATGTTGATTTTATCACAGTAGCTTTGTAATATATCTTAAAGTCAGGGATTGTGATGCCTCCTGCCTTGCCCTTGCTGCTTAGAACTGCCTTTGCTATTCTAGGTCTCATCTGGTTCCAGATAAAGATAGGAGTAATTTCTCCAGATCTATGAGGTATGTTGATGGTATTTTCATTGGGATTGCACTGAATCTGTATAGCAGTTCTGGAGAATGGCCGTTTTTTCAGTATTTATTCTTCCTATTCATGAACAAGGGATGTCTTTCCATATTCTGAGATCCTCTTCCAATTTCTTTTTTCATGCAAGTATAATTTTCCCTGTATACATCTTTCATTGCATCCCACAGATTCTCATAAGTTGTATTCTCATTTGCTTGTGAGGTTTCTTTTATGAGATTAATTCCTAAGTATTTCATATTTTTGGATGCTACTGTGATTTTGGATGCTAGTGTGATCTCAGTGATTTTGTTGTTAGTGTAGAGGAATGCTATTGATTTTTGAGTATTGACTTTGTATCCAGCTACATTACTGATTTTAATGATTATATATAGGAATCTTTCAATGGAACTTTGGGGTCTTCTATGTAGAGTATCATGTCATCTGCAAACAATGATAATTGAACTTCCTCTTTTCCTGTTTTTACTTCTTTTATTTCTCTCTCTTATCTAATTGCTCTGGCTAGTATTTCCAGAACTGTATTGAATAGGAGCGGTGATAAGGGACATCCTTGTCTTGTGCCTGATTTTAAAGTAAAAGCCTACAATTTTTGACCATTTAGTATGATGCTGGCTGTTGGTTTGTCATAGATGGCCTTTATTATATTGAGGTAAAGACCATTTATTCCAATTTTCTGTAAGGTTCTTATCACGAATGAGTGTTGGACCTTATCAAAAATGTTTTCTGCCTATATAGACATGATCATGTGATTCTTTTGCCTCTATTGATATGGTGGGTTACATTTATTGATTTACATATGTTGAATCACTCCTGCATCACTAATCTTGATGATCTGCTGCATCCTGTTTGCCACTATTTTATTGAGAATTTTTTCATCTGTGTTCATCAGGGCGATTGTAGTTCTCTTTTTTAGTTGTGTCTTTCTCAAGTTTTGGTACTAGAATAATATTTGCTTCCAAGTTTGACTTAGGAAAAATTGCTTCCCTTTCAATTTCATTGAAGAGTTTGAGGAGTGTCGGCATTAAGTCTTCTTTGTATTTTTTTGTGGAATTCCGCAGTAAATCCGTTTGGGCCTGGGCTCTTCTTTGTAGGTAAGGACTTAATTACATTTTCAATTTCATTAATAGAAATTGAGTTATTTATCAGTTTGGTATCTTCTTGACCCAGCTTTGGTAGTTATATGTTTCTAGGAATCTGTCCATTTCTTCTGTGTTATTGAACCTATGAGAGTATAGGTTTTTGAAATAGGTGTTGATGATCTTCTGTATTTTCAGAGTCTAGTGATTTCACCTTTTTCATTTTTTATTGCATGAATTTGAGCTTTTTCTTTTCTTTTTTAATTAAGGTTGGCTAAGGGCTTAATAATTTTTTTATTCTTTCAAATAACCAACTCCTTGATTCATTGATTCTTTGGATTGCTTTCTTAGACTGTATTGCATTAATTTCTGCTCTCATTTTTATAATTTCCTCCCTTGTTTTGGCTTTGGGCTTGACTTGCTCTTCTTTTTCTAGATGTTTGAGGTGTAGCATCAGGTTTTTTATTTGTATTCGTTCTGTTTTCCTGATGTGGGAACTCAGGAACCCTCTGAGGACTGCTTTCATTGCATCCCACAGATTCTCATAAATTGTATTTGTATTTTCATTTGCTTGTAGGTATTGTTGAATTTCCTCTGTGATCCTGATTGCTCAGGAATGTAGTATTCAATTTCCATGTTTTAGTGGGGTTTTTGCAGTTTCTTTTATCATTAATTTCTAGTTTTGTGGTGCTATGATCTGATAACATGCATGGAATAATTTCAGTTGTTTTGCATTTACTTAAATATGTTCTGTGGACTAGTATATGGTGTATTTTAGAGAATGTCCCATGCACTACTGAGAAGAATGTATATTCTGAAATTGGATGGAACACTCTGTATATGTCTATCAAGTCCATTTGTTCCCAGGTATGATTCAGTTCTGTTATTTCTTTGCTGATTTTCTGTTTTGTTGATCTGTCCCTTTATGTCAATGTTGTGTTAAGGTCTCCTGTTATAGTTGTATTATTGCTTTTTTGATTTTTCTTTTACGTTAATACTTGTTTTATGTATCTGAGTGCTCTGGAATTTGCTGCATATATGTTTAAGATTGTTATTTCTTCCTCTTGAAGTTTTCCCCTAACTACTATGTAATCATCTTCTTTATCTCTTTGGATCATTCTTGCTTTGAAGTTCACATTGCCTGCAAAGGGAATGGCTACCCATTGCTTTATTTTGAGTTCCTATTTCATGAAGAATTGTTTTCCATCCTTTGACTTTCAGTGTGTGAGTTTCCTTTTGGGTTAGATGGGTTTCTTGTAGACCGCATATGGTTGGATTTTGTTTCTTGATCCATTCTGCCAGTCTGTTTCTTTTAATTGGTGCATTGACACCATTTACATTAATGGCTTAACTGTTATATACTGGTTTATTGTTGACATGTTATCTTTCTGCTGTTGTATCTTTACTTTTCCATTCTGTTTAATTGTCTGCTTTGCTTTGTGGTTTTGTCCTATGTGTATATAAAATGTCTTTCAGTATTCTTTGCAGGGTTGGTTTGGTGATCATGAAGTTCTTCAGCTCTTCTTTGTCATGGAAGTATCTTATTTCTTCATCCATTTTGTTTTTCTTTTTCTTTTCTATTATTTATTTATTTGCGGTCCTGGGGATCGAACTCACGACCTCACACTTGCCAGGCAGTTGCTTGTGCTGCTGAGCTAAATCCCTAGGCCTTCGCAATCCATTTTGAAGGACAGTTTTGCAGGGTACATCCATCTAGGTTGGAAGTCATTTTCCTTTAGGATCTGAAATACTTCACTCCATCCTCTTCTTGACTTCATTGTGTTGAGAAGTTTGCTGTAATTCTGATAGGCTTTCCTTTATAGGTGATCTGTCTTGTCTCTAACAGCTTTTAATATTCTGTTTTTATGTTGTGTTTCTGGGATGGTGATTATTATATGTCTGGGTGTAGTTTTATTTTGGTTATGCTATTTGGAGTTCTATATGCTTCACTAATCCATATGTCAGTTTCCATTCTCATGTTTGAGAAATGTTCAGTTATTACTTCTGTAAATAGCCTCTTGATATTATTTTGTGTTGTCCCCTTCTTTTGCATTTATCTCTATCAATCTTAGGTTGTTTTTATTTGCCTGACCTTGCAGCTGTTGAATTGTTATTTCCTGATTCCTTGTTATTTTTAAAAGCTCTTTCCTTTCCTGTTCACTAGCTGTAATCTTGTCTTTGAGGTCTGAAATTCTATCTTTACTTTCGTTGAAGTGGTTTTGACAACTTTCAGTGGAATTTTTGATTTCCTGTATATCTTTCTGAATCTACTTCATGTATTGTTTGTTTCTTTGATTGTTCATCCAGGCATTCTTTTTGTTTTGTTCCTCTAATTTATGAACTGTGTCTTCTTTAGATGTGTTCAGCATCTCTTTCATTACTTTTTTCATGTCGCCTTTTACCTGGGAGATTATTTCTAATTTGAATTCCTTTATAGCTTCCTGGAGTTGTGTCTTTATTTCAGTTGCTATTACTTCAGGTATTTCTGGTGTATGGCTTATGTTTTCTTCTAAGTACATGGCTACTAGGCTTTCTTGGGATAGGTTGGAGGTTTGAGATTGCATTTTGTTTTTTTTTCTTGTCATTTTCCTAATTTCCATGTTTTGAGTGATGTTCCAAAGCTTCCCTTGGGCATGTTGGAAATTGCCTCCTATGTCCTTGGCTCCTGGGACCGGATGGAGCTTGCTGAGCATGGTCCAGTCAGGCCTGCAGGACCTCCCGTGCCACCTGGTATTCCAGGAAGCTAGGCGGGCTCCTAACCACTGTGGGTAATGGTCTGAAGCTCTCTCTGGGTAGGCACTGATGCGCTGGAACTCAGCTTGCTTTCCCTCAGCTCCCCTGATTGAATGCAGGTCCCTGGGTGTGGTCTAGTCAGGCAGTGAAACCTCCTGAGCCTAGTCCAGTGTGTCTGAAAGCTGTGCAGGCACTCAACCGCTCGGAGTGATGGTCTTAAACTCCCTGGGCCTGCAGCAGTGTGCTGGAACTACCTCGAATGGCCTCACCTCCCAGGTTGAATGAAAGTCTCTGGGGGTGGTCTAGTTAGGTCCACGAGAGGGACTGATCCTAGTCCAGTGTGTCTGAAGCTGGATGGGCCCTTAATTGCTGGGAATGATGAACTTAGACTGTCCCTGTGCCTGTGCCAGAGTGCTGGAACTCATCTCGTGTGGCCAATGTCCCTGGACTGAAAGAATGTCTCTGGACATGACTCAGGCCCATGAAATCTGCCGAGCCTAGTCCAGTGTGGCTGGGTAGGCACTTAACCTCTCGGAGTGACAATCTTAAACTCTCCCTGGGACTGCTCTGGTTTGCTGGAACTCACCTTGCATGCTGTCAGTGACCCGGATTCCATAAACCTTATTTAATATTCAGTCTTTTCTGTGTAACCAGATTCAACTTTCAAAATGATGTCTAAGTACAATCAAAGAAAGACTCAATTACATTAATAATGTGACTTGAGAAGAGATAGTACTTGTGATTTTTAAAGCCATTTATTAGATATTTATCTGCCCCTCTGTTTTAGAATGGTGATTTGCAGGCTTCCTTTGAGCTGCTTTCGATATGGTGCACAAATACAACTGGGTGACCCAGCAGAGTTATCAGTGCTACTACTCTGCTGTTGTTTTAGCAATGAGTTGTAATCTAGTGTCAGAATGGCTGTGTGAAAATGTCTACACAGTATCACATATACATATGTGCAACACATGGAGTTAATATTTGAAGGACTCAACCTCAGTTCAGCTTTTTGTGAGAGGAATTACGATATCTTAGGCTGTGAGTCTCAATGTTCTTCAGTAAACATATTGTGATTATTTAGGAAACAGTGGCCTTTGAGGATGTGGCTGTGAACTTTAGCATGGAAGAGTGGGCTTTGCTGAATTCATCCCAAAAGAAGCTCTACAGAGATGTGATGTGGGAAACATTTATGAATGTAACTGCTACGGGTAAGGATGGCATCATTTTCTCATTTATACAGTCAGAGAGCATTGGTTCTTATTCAGTGGGGAAATTTCATTGCTTAGAATGTGAAAACATTTTGAAGATTATCTCAGGCCTGGTAGCGTTATACCATGAATCTAACTGACATCTATTTTTATAAAATAATATAGCAACTTTTTATATTTTTATGTCTGTAATTCAGGAAGAACCTGGGATAACCAGAAAATTGAAGAAAAGCACACAAATTTCTCACGAAATCTAAGGTAATTTGCACTCACAAAAGCAAATTCCTGATGTGTCATAGTGTGAGCAGATATATTACAAGCAGAGAACCTGTACAAATGAGGCCATTTTTAAGTTTCCCTAATCCCACAAAAGTTCTCCAGGGATACATACAGGTTGATTCTTGGATTATAGGCATGTGTCACTATGCCCAGCTGCATTTAGGTATTGTATATAGGCATATGTGAGAAGAATTAATTTTGAATTTTGAAAAAAACCCATTTTAAGGATATCTACTGTATTTATGTATGTATGTATGAGTTACTGTCTAAAAAATTCCTACCTGAAAGCAGTATTCAAAATGCAAATGAATACTAGTTGTGTAATAAATGATGTTTTGCCACTATTTCTTTTTTTTATTGGTACTGGGATTTAACTCAGTGACCTTGCCCTTCCCTGGCAGGCACTTAATCCACTGAGCTAAATCCTCAGCCCTTTGAAAGCATCCCTCAGATAACTGAGTTCTTTCATGTTTTAAAATTCTTAAAAGGCACCCTCACATACTGTAGGTGGGAATGTAAAATAGAACCAGTGTGATATAATTAATATAAAACTTTCTCAGAAAGTAAAATTAGAAGGATCCATTTGATACAGGTGTATGCCGTGTGGCATATACTGAAAGAAATTAAAATTATCATATTTTGGTGATTTATGAATGCCCATGCTCAAAGCAGGGCATGCAAAAGCAGGATATGCATGAATATTCACAATAGCTAAGCTTTGGAAACAGCCTCGATGCACATAACTGAATGCATGGATCAAGCAAATTGTGTGTGATACTCTGAACATGATGATGCATTTTCTAATCCCAGCTTTCTGGAAAGCTGAGTCAGCAGGATGACCGCTTGACATTCAGCCTGAGCAAATTAATATTCAATGAGAATCTTTCTAAAAATAAGCAATTAAAAGAAAAGCTGGAGATACAATTTCATGCTCAGACCTGCATTTCATTATGAAAGAAATTCCTAAATATATGTCTGTAAAAAATTGTATCATATAATTTGCCAAAAGCAAGAGTATGAGACTCCATTTTGTACTGTCTGAATTTCAGTCAGAGACAGAAAGCAAATTATCATGTTTTTTTTTTTTTTTTTTGTCTTTTTTCTTTTTATCGGTACCAGGGATCAAACTCACGACTGCCTGCTTGCAAGGCAGGCGCTTATGCCACTGAGCTAAATCCCCAGCCCCATCATGTGTTTTCTTCTATGAGCAATAAAAATATAAATTAGGGAGTAAAATAAATTAGGGAGTAAAATAAAAGAGAAATGGGACAAAATACAAGGGCTGACTATCTGGAGTTGGCAACGTGATGTGGGAAATGCGATTGTGATAAGGAGAGAAGTGGGAGAATAATAGGAGAAAAGTATCAAAAATGATCACTGTGATATGTATATGTACCAATCTCCCGCAATGAAAGTCGAACTCATGTACTGAAAACGTATAGCAGTAAGAAAAGTTCCCAAATGAGTACTTTCCTTCTGGGAATGCATGTTTTGAAGGGACCCTCCAGGGCATTCAGTCAATTCACTGTCAGAGTTTCTTAGCAGGCATCAACCCAAAACTTGTCCTGGTAAAGGGTATGGAGACCCTTTTCATTGTGATTGATAGTTTTTTCTTTACAGATGTGAAGAAGTAGAGCAATGCTATCAGTATGAAACTTGGAATCAGCAAGAAGAAATAGTCCTTTGGACTCCAGATGCCAATGTGAACATGCAGCAAGCTGCTTTCAAACCAGCGGAGAGCCTTTCTGGTAGAAAGCCCCAGATTGATCATTTGTCACTGACTGTGCCCATCGGAGCTCACACTGGACTGAAACCACATGAGTATTTGGGATTTGGAGAGAAGCTGTACCAATGTGGTGAAAATGGAAAAGACAGTGATTTCCAGTCCTTTCAGAAGCATACAAAGGGGAAAACTGGAGAGAAACAATATCAATATGAACAACATGAGAGAACATACTCTGATATTAGTGAAAGGACTCACCCTGCAGAGAAGACCTTTGTAGGTAAGAAGAGTCTGAAATCTTCCAGTGCACCCAGTGGTGCGCGAATCCATGATGGAAACTACAGTGAGGGTAATCTACATGTAGGCAAACAATTTATTTCTTCATACTATTTTCAAGTACCTAAAAGAAGATGCGATGGAGAGAAGTCTTATGTGTCTAAGGAACATACAAAAGCATTAGCTCATCAATTTTCCTTTCATAGTCATAAAAGAATTAACACTTTGCAGCAGCCCTATGTATGTAAGCAATGTGGAAAAGCATTCACTACACAGAGTTATTGTGAAGTACATGAAAAAAGTCACATGAGACAGAAACCTTACATATGCCAGCAATGTGGGAAAACATTCTCTACACAAAGGTATTGTAAAATACATGAAAGGAATCACACAGATGAGAAACCTTATGTTTGCAAACAATGTGGGAAAGCATTCTCTACACAAAGTTATTGTAAAATTCATGAAAGAATTCACACTGGTGCAAAACCCTATGTGTGTAAGCAATGTGGGAAATCATTCACTACACAAAGTAGCTGTAAACTACATGAAAGAATTCACACTGGTGAAAAACCCTATGTATGTAAGCAATGTGGGAAATCATTCACTACACAAAGTAACTGTAAACTACATGAAAGAACACACACTGGTGAGAAACCCTATGTATGTAAGCAATGTGGGAAAGCTTTTACCACACACACTTATTATAAAGTACATGAAAGAAGTCACACTGGGGAGAACCCTTATGTATGTAAGCAGTGCGGGAAAGCTTTCAGTACACACAGTTATTGTAAAATACATGAAAGTATTCACAGAGGTGAGAAACCCTACAAATGTAAGCAATGCGGAAAAGGATTCACCACTAGGTTCTCTTTGTATAGTCATAAAAGAAGTCACATTGGTAAGAAATCCTATGTGTGTAAGCAGTGTGATAAAGAATTTTCTGATTGGTCTTCATTTTGTAGACATATACTGAAAAATACTGGGGAGAAACCCTATGCATGTAAGGAATGTGGGAAAGCATTTAGTACACAAAAATATTGTCAGATACATGAAAGAACTCACACAGGTGAGAAACCTTATATATGTAACCAGTGTGGAAGAGGATTGGCCACTAAGTCCTCATTTCGTAGACACAGAAGAATCCACACTGGTGAGAAACCCTATGAATGTAAACAATGTGGGAAAGCATTCACTTCACATGGTTCTTATAAACTACATGAGAGAAATCACACAGGAGAGAAACCCTATGCATGTAAGCAATGTGGGAAAGCATTCACTACACACAATCACTATAAAATACATGAAAGAAGTCACACTGGGGAGAAACCTTATGTATGTATGCAGTGTGGGAAAGCGTTCATGACAAACAGTTATTGTAAAATACATGAAAGAATTCATACTGGAGAGAAACCGTATGTATGTAAGCAATGTGGAAAAGCATTCACTACACACAGTTATTATAAAATACATGAAAGAAGTCACACTGAGAAGAAACGTTATGTATGTAAGCAGTGTGGAAAAGCTTTCAGTACACACAGTTATTGTAAAATACATGAAAGAATTCATACTGGGGAGAAACCGTATGTATGTAAGCAATGTGGAAAAGCATTCATTACACACAAATATAGCAAAATACATGAAAGAAGTCACACTGGGGAGAAACCCTATGTATGTGGGCAGTGTGGGAAAGGATTTGCTTCAAGCTCTCCATTTTGGAGGCATAAAAGAAGTCACACCAGGGAGTAACTATGTATGTAAGAAATGTGGGGAAAAATGTAGTTGACAAAGTATCAAATACGTGAAGGAAATTACACTAGGGAGAAACCAAAAAATATATTCCCAGATGGGAGCATATTCATTTTGTGTTTTTTAGTAAATCACTTGTAACTGAACTATGTGTCAGTAGTATTTGCTATAAAAAACTGAGTTGACATAATATATTTTTGTAACTGAGTGTTTTTGAGGTTAACACATAGGGCCTTTTAATTAAATAAGGTGAATGAAAACACACTTTTCATGTTCAAGTGGAGTTTGTTTTTATTTTCTCTTCACCATTGGGAAGTAAAAACATTTTTGTTAATATGTTGGGATTTCCTACTATCTTGATTTAAATTGTTGGTGCATACATTTTATATTTTGTATAACAAAAATATGTTTGAACTTGATGTAATATATATATATTTATATCCATGTATATATATAGAGAGAGACTAGTGAACATGTGTTTCTGATAAAGTTCAGTTGTTTTCATACCACTAGTAGAGAAGCAAAACATTATTTTCATACCCTGAGAAGATAGCTGCATTATCGCAATATAATTGTATATTATATCAAATACATAATTTTGACTATTCCAGTCATTTTAAGGGATTATTACCATTTACCTACATTGTTATGTTTTCTCATCAAATTTTACTTTTCGTGATTGCATTGTGATGACTATAAGTTTTGTGGTAATTCTTCCACTACTTGAACCAAAACATAAATGGTACTGCCGTGAAATTCTTATTGCCACAAATCAAGATCACAACTTGTCTCTAAAAGGACATTATAAATTGTAGTAATAAATCTCCAAAAAGCATAATAGTGATATGATTTACCAGTAACAATATTTTCAGAGGAATTTTTGTTGACAGTAGAGTTGTTTGAGGGGGAAAATGATTGTCATTGGATGTAATGAGGCAAATTCCTTTATTCCCTGATATCATGAGTGACATTGTATTTGTTAATCAATATTGCTTTTATCTCAGAAGGTGAAATGAAGGAAAATAAACATTGAGTTTAGTAAAAAGGGGAAGTTTACTAATATATGATTCAGATTGTGTCTTGTTTTACCAATTTCACGATAGATTTATTCACTATCTGTGAATACCACTGTCTGATGGCTGAGTGTGTGAAAAATACTTTCACATCCATAGCTTTAGACAGGGAATGAGCATGCGGCCCAGCTGATCTCCTTGACTAAGACTTTTGCCTTTCTTTTTAATATTGAAACTGGGCATAGCGTGTGCACCTGTAATCCAAGGACTCAAGAGGCTGAGGGAGGAGGATTGCTGAGATTTCAAGGCTAAGCTGAGCTACATAGTGTGTTCAAAGACAGCGTATAAAACATAGTGAGATTGTCTCAAAATAAAACAAAAAATATAAGAAAATTAAATAGTGAAATACTTTGTAAAATGTTTTATACAGTGGTCTTAAAAGCAAAACACCATTTCTGATGGGAGAATGTAATAAACCTATGTTAATAAGTGCACAGTATTAAAAAACCATAATGCAGTGAATATTATATAGCTTGCTCTACCTATAATTGTGCTTACACATAAATTACCAATTGGGTAATATCATCTAAAATTATGTCTACTTTATTTCTGAAATATCTAATTTATGGAATGTGACATCCTATAGAATAGTCTTAACTTTTTACAACCTAAACAGGGATGGGGAACTTTTTAGACATCTAGTGCCTAAACTGCAATCGAAAACCCACTTTTTATGGCGAGATGCCAACACCACAGTTAAACCTGAATGCTTGGGGGGCTGGCGGGCTCAGCGGCATAAGCACCTGACTTGCAAGCAGGCCGTCGTGAGTTCAATTCCCGGTACCGATAAAAAGGAAAAAGACAAAACAAAACAAAAAACCTGAATGCTTGGCTTTTGTGCTGGCAGAGAGGGCTTTGCATGCCCACTGTGACACACATGCCATAGTTTCACCACCACTACCCTAGAATGTGTACCTAACTTCCATGTGGCTCACTTCTGCTTCTCACAATCACCAGGAAGATACATAGTTCTATTGTTATTACTATTATAGCTGATGATGGGATGTTGAAAATACAAGGCATTTTATCCTGAGCACATTTGTTCTTCCATTATTTTACGAGGAACAGAAAATCTTGCTCTTTCCAGTGATCCATGTCTATAATTCCACCCAGTCAGGAGGTAGAGATGAGAGGAAAATGAAATTGCAGGCTATGTGCTGGCCGCTGGGGGAAGAACCATAAACCATCCTTTTCCTGTGAGTTGGTACCATTCATGGACTGTGGAGGAGGAGAACCAGAAGCCAAGCCCTCCCTGCAAGTTGGCACCATATATTGGCTCCTGGGGTGAGAACCAGATGTCAGCCCCTTCCAACTTGAGGTCTGGGAGACAAGATGAATCAAGGTGTCCAACTCCCATGTAAGTGACTGGCTGGTCCATAGAAACAGGCTGTGATGATAGTTAATGAGGTAAAATACAGCTTAATGCTTACAGTGTTTCATGTTTCACTGACTTTGCAGGCTTAAAGCTGATAGTCTGACTATCTATTTGAGGATAACTATGCAGTGTAGCATCTATGGGGGACCTCCTTTTGAATGTAGTAGCCATTATTAATTCCCTGCTATCTTGTTTTGAAATCCTGTAGTATCATTTGCATTGTTTGGTTGGGTTTTATTCTGTTTTGTCTTGTTTGATTTTATTATATTCAATGGTATGGGCAGCTATTTGAAAGATAACAAGGTATATTATGGTAGCCATTTTGGGTTTACTGTTTATTTTGAAGTTCTTTATTGTATTCATTGTTTTGTTTTTATTCTATTCTCTTCTGTTTTGTTTAATTTTTACTGTGTCTGAAGTTATGGGCAGCTATTTTGAAGACAACAAGAGGCATTATGTTAAGTATTGTTTTGAAGGTCTGTATCACTTTACACTGTTTTGTTTTGATTGGGTTTAATCTTATCTCAAAAAAATTGCTGTCATCGTTCGAAAACTAGACATTATCTCAAAACACACATGTATATCTGGAGATGTAGCTCGGTGTAGTACTAGATTTATTCTAGAGTGTCAAAATTATTTTAATATGAATGTTATATGTCAGTGTTTGCCCTTTTGTCACTTACATGTAAAAGTCTTAAGTCAGATGTTTTGGTGCATTTCTGTAGTCCCAGCATCAGGAGAGGCTACGACAAGACAAAAATGTTTTTGAAGTCTGTAGAGGGTGACTTGAGTAGTTAGTTGTCTTAGCAAAATTTTTCATAATTCTTTTTATATTCTCATTTTAAATTTAAGGAAAGATACAAATTTAAGTTAAAATTTCAGTAGGTTGAATATAGAAGATTGCTATTGTAAATCAAGATTTTGTTGCTCAGGAAATACTCTTTTCATGATAGTATCTGTATTATTTGCCTTATATTGTACATAAGCCTGAATCACAGACCAAATCACAATGAACATAACAAGCACAACGTTCTATATTCTTAATATAGAGACGTAAAATATTAGTTTTCCTGATACTTTACTGGCATTTTTGGTAAAAAAAAATGTGTATGACAGTTAAAACTTCTGCATATTTAATGAACAAACTACAGAATGAAGAAATGACATTCAGAATGTGAAAAAATGTTACCAGCTCCTCCTCAGAAGATGAATATCTGGAATGTATAAGAACCTAAAAAAACCCTCAAAAACTGTTCAACATTTTTGGCATTAGAGAAGGACAAATTTAAGCAGCATTTTACTCCAGAAAGAATGTCTATCATCAAACACCAGGAAAAAAAAGTTCATGAAGCTACAGGACAAAAGAGATCAGTCAGTGTTGATTATAGGAGTGTAAACTAGTTCAGTTACTATGAAATTCAGTGTACAGAGTATTTAAAAAACTAAAAATATGAACGCCATTCAGTATAACTATTTGTCTTGTGAGTATTCCTCCAAGCAGTTAAAGACATCATATTTCAGAGATACATGCATGCTTGTAGCAGAAATTCTCTTGCTGTTGGTCAGCAACAGTGTGCTCACTGTCACTGGATACCAAGTGTAAATAGCAAATATTCTTCAGTGTATTCTAATACATAGCATGTGATTATTTTATATTATCTTATAAGACAGGCTCTATGTTAGATTATTTTTCTTCACTACCAGTTAACATAAATATGATAAGCACATTAATATAGCAAGGGCTTAGTTATGTTCATCATCTTGAGTATATTAAATGCTTGCCCATTGTATAAGTCAGTGCTTACTAAAGAAATAGATTTAATACAAGATATAAAAACATACAACACTTTACAAGATTGGCTTAATATGGTCACCCACAAAGTCAGATGTAAAAGAGCACAGAAGGTCTGTCTAGTACTGCGGTCCAAAGCATCAAGTAAAAATCATGCAGTGCGCTATAATGTCCTGTCTGAGTTGGTACCAGAAGGCTGAAGGATCTTTGATGAAAGGCTACATGCTCAGTGCCGGAGGCTGAAAAGTCTGGTAGAAGCAGGAGACAGTGTTCAAAATGAAGGTGAAGACTGCAGCTCCTCCAAGAAAAAGAAACAACCCTTCCCTTTTCACTTCTCTTTGATACATTCTGGTGACAATCTTTCCTAGAGTGGACTTTCCACTCCCTGGACTGTGCTGAGCCAATTTAGTGGGCGTTTCTTACCCAAGTTAACGTGATATTTTAACTGTCATGCTCCACCTCTTGTCAATCACAAATTCCTTTATGCCATAATTGCCAGATAAAAATATAAGTTCATTTTTTACAGCTAACATATTAACTATTCATGTAGAAAATGAAACATACTCCCCAGAAGCCATAGTTTGTTTGGTGATGCTTATTCTTAACATTTCACAAGTTGAACATTATAACAGGTTTCACAAAACTAAAGAACAGTATGATGTCTCAACATTATATTACATTGGAAGTATACTAGGAAAAAACTATGACAATTACATTCTTTGAGCTATCAGGGGCTCAAATCTAGTTCCAGACCCTGACCATGTGTTGGTTGAATTCCATCATATGGGGAAACCTTGGAACTATGCTCCCAGTCGGTAAGACCATGTCTCACATCAGAAATCACCCTAAGATGCATGGGCGGTACCCATGGGTCTAACTGGGCTGTGCTCAGCGAACTCTAAGCAGGTAGCCAGTGCTGAAATCCAATCCTGGGAATTGACTGTGTGCTCATTGAATCTGAGTGCAGGGGAAAACCTTGGAATTTTGCTCCCAGGTAGTATCACCATGCCCTCCCTCTGAAATCACTGGAGGACACACAGGAGTCCCCATGAGCCCAACAGGCCACGCCCACTGAGCTCCAAGTGCCTAGCAGTTGCCTGTAGTCTGCTTTGGGAGCCAGAAGTGGGCCAAGTGATTCCAAGTGCATGAAGGAAGATTTGAAACATCACTCAAAACTGGGAAATATAGGAAAATGACCAAACAAAAGAGCAAAATGCAATATCAGATATTCAGCCCAACCCAATCATGCATAGATGACATGAACACAGAAGAAAATATAAGCCATACACCTGAAATTCCTGAAATGATATCTCTTGAGTGGTTTTCCATTGTCTTTATATGTTTGGTGCTACAGTATATGAAGTTATACTCAAAGATTTCAAGGAAAGAGACATTATGGTAACTACTTTTATGTCAGGATGTCTTGTGGTGAAACACTATTTTGCTTAAATGGTTATGCTTTGACCTGCGCTGTTTTGTTGTTATGCCCTCTTTTATCTCAGTCTCTTTTTTAAAATTATTTACTTTTTTATTTTTCTTTTTAATTAAGGGAAAAATAAAAAAATAGCAGGATACATTATAGTAACCAACTTTGATTTCCTATTAACTTGATTTGAAACCCTGTATAGCCCTCACCATTTTGCTTTGACTGATTTTCCTCTATTGTGCTTTGCTTGATAGTACCAAGTTCGAAAGTATAGGCAACAACTGTAAAGACAATAAGGTTCATTATGACGCCCATTCCGGTAGACTTTTATCAGATTTTAAAGCCCTGTAATGTCTCCAATGTTTTGGTTTTATTCTTTACTGTTTTGTTCAATTTTATTATAACTGATGATATAAGCAATTATTTTTAAGATAACAAGAGGCAGTATGGTAACCATTGTTGATTACCTAGCATTTTGTTTTTACGTTATCTATTATGTTCATCCTTCTGATTTGACTGACTCTGTTCTGTTACGTTACATTTGGTTTTACTCTCTTCAAAAAAAAGTAATAAGAACTGTGGGAGTAAGAAAACCCAAAATGTGTAATTGTCATTGTACAAAAGAAAGGAAAAGAAAGTGCTCTAAAGAATATAACTGCATATATATTTAAGTGTATAAGATAGATAACCATAATACTGAGTTTTGTTGGATCATTGAACAAAACTGTTTACAGTCTCACTGTTTGAATGTTTACTTTATATGTTTTAATTTTGTAACTTGAACAACTATTTATAAGATAACAATAAGTAATCTATTAACTAATGATTTCCTATCGTTTATTTTTTCTGAAATTCTGTATAACTTGTACCCTATTTCTGTTTTTTTTTCTTTTTCTCCATAATAATAAAAAAAAACAGAAGCAGGAAATAACATTCAGCAACTGAAAGATGATGCAAAGAAAAATAACATAAGATTGATAGAGATAAAGAAAAAGGAACGTGACAACACAAATAATATCAAGAGTCTATTTCCAGAAGTAATAGCTGAAAATTTCCCAAACATGAGAATGGAAACTGACATAGAGATCAGTGAAGCATCTAGAACACCAAATAACCATAACCCAAAGAAAACTACATCCACATACAATAAGCAGCATCCCAGAAATCCAACATAAGAACAGAATATTAAAAGCTTCTGGTGAGAAAAGACAGATTGCCTCTAAAGGAAAGCCTATCAGAACCACAGCAGACCTCTCAACACAAACAGTGAAGTCAGGAAGAGCATGGAGTGAAGTATTTCAGATCCTAAAGGAAAACGACTTCCAACCCAGACTGATGTACCCTGCAAAACTGTCCTTTAAAATGGATGAAGAAATAAGATACTTCCATGACAAAGAACTGCTAAAGAACTTCATGACCATAAAACCAAACCTGCAAAGAATATTGAAAGACATTCTAGATAGACATAGGAAAAATCCACGAAGCAAGGCAAAAAGTTAAACAGAGTGGAAAGATTAAGAATCAACAGCAGAGAAATAATATGTCAAAAGTAAATCAATATTATCAGTTATAACCATTAATGTAAATGATCTCAAATTCACCAATGTAAAGAAACACACTGGCAGGATGAATCAAGAAACAGCACCCAACCATGTACTGTATAGAGGAAACCCATCTAACCCAAAGGAAACAGACTGAAAGTCAAAGGATGGAAAACAATATTCCATGCAACAGGAACTCCCACCAAAATTGGGGGTAGCTTTCTTTTTGCAGACAATGTGAGTTTCAAACCAAGGATGATTTTAAGAGATAAAGGATGTCACTACATAGTAGTTAGGGGAAAACTTCAAGAGGAAGAGATAACAATCTTAAATATATATGCACCTAATTCCAGAGCACCAGCTATACAGAGCAAATATTAATAGAGATGAGAAATCAAATAAGCAATAACATAATTGTAACAGGAGACCATAACACACCATTGACACAAAGGGACAGGTCAACCAGACAGAAAAGCAGCAAAGAATAACAGAACTGAATTACACCTATGAACAAGTGGACTTCGCAGGTGTATACATAGTGTTCCATCCAACAACATCAGAATATACATTCTTCTCAGCAGCACATCGAACATTCTCTAGAATAGACTATATACATGCTTAAGTAAATGCAAAAGTGTTGAAATTATCCCATGCTTCTTATCGGATCATAGTACCACAAAACTAGAAATGAATGATCAAAACACCTACAAAACCCCCCACAAACACATGGAAATTGAATAATACACTCTTGAGCAATCAGCGGACCACAAAGGAAATGAAAGAAGAAATTAAACAATATTTACAGGCAAATGAAAATAGAAATATATCTTCCCAGAACTGCTGGGATGCAATGAAAGCTGTCCTCAGAGGGAAATTTATTGTGGTGAACTCCCACATCAGGAAAACAGTATGAACACAAATAAACAACCTAATGCTACACCTCAAACATCTAGCAAAAGAAGAGCAAGTCGAGCCCAAAGCCAAAAGAAGGGAAGGAGGAAATTATAATGGTCAGAGCAGAAATCAATGCAATAGAGACTAAGAAAACAATACAAAGAATCAATGAATCAAAATTTGGTTCTTTGAAAGAATAAATAAATTGACAGGATTCTAGTCAAACTTACTTAAAAAAAGAAAGAACAAATTCATGCAATAAGGAATGAAAAGGGTGAGATCACTACAGACCCTGTTGAAATACAGAAGATCATCAATACCTATTTTGAAAACCTCTACTCTCATAGGCTAGATTACACAGAAGAAATGGACAAATTGCTAGAAACATGAAACTCCAAAGCTGGGTCATAAAGATGTAAAACTATTGAATAACTCAATTTCAATTAACAAAATTGAAAACATAATTAAATCCCTACCAACCAAGAAAAGCACAGGTACAAATGAATTCACTGGGGAATTCTACAAGTACTTCAAGAAGATTTAATGCTGGCACTCCTGAAACGTCAATGAAACTGAGAGGGAAGGAGCTGGGTATTTAGCTCAGCGGCATAAGCACCTGCCTTGCAAGCAGGCGGTTGTGACTTCGATCCCCGGTACTGATAAAAATGAAAAAGACAAAAAAAAAAAAAAAAAAAGGAAACTGAGAGGGAAATAATCCTCCCTAACTCATTCCTGGAAGCAAATATTACTCTAATACCAAAACCTGAGAAAGACTCAACTAAAAAAGAGAAATATAGGCTAATCTTCCTAGTGATCATAAATGCAAAAATTCTCAATAGAGTTTTGGCCAACAGAATGGACAAAATCATCAAGAAGATTATATACCATGACCAAATGGGATTCAACCCAGGAACGCAGGGATGGTTCAACATACACAAATCAATAAATGTAATCTATCATTATCAGTAGAGCCAAAAATAACCACATGATCATTTCTGTAGATGCAGAAAAACCTTTGATAAGGTCAAACACTTATTTACGATAAAAAGCTTTCCGAAAATTGGAATAAATGGTCTTTACCTGAATATGATAAAAGTCACCTATGGCAAACCAACAGCCAGCATCATATTAAATGGCTAAAAACTGAAAGCTTTTATCCTAAAATCAGGAATAAGACAAGAATGTCCATTATCACCACTGCTACTCTATATAGTGCTGGAAATACTATTCAGAGCAACAAGACAAAGAGAAATAAAAGGAATAAGGATAGGAAAATTAGTTAAATTATCATTATTTGCAGGTGACACGATACTCTACATAGACGACCCCCAAAACTCCGTTGAAGGTCTCTTGGCATAATAAAGAAATAAATCCTGTAATGTAGCCAGATACAAATTCAACACTCAAAAATCAATAGCATTCCTGTACACTAACAACAAAATCACTGAGAGAAAATTAAGAGAAGCTACTCCCTTTATAATAGCAGCAAAGAAATAAAGTACTTAGGAATCATTCTAGCAAAACAAGTAAAAGATCTGTATAGCGAATATTATCATACTATGAGAAAAGAAATTGAAGAGGACCTCAGAAAATGGAAAGATGTCCCTTCTTCATGGATAGGAAGAACAAACATTGTGAAAATGGCCATTCTCCCAAAATTGTTATACAGATTTAATGTAATCCCAATTAAAATGCCACTAGCAAACCTTAAAAGTCTAGGGGAATCACTCCTAAAATTCACCTGGAACCAGAAGAGACCTAGAGTAGCAAAGCCAATTCTAAGCAGCAAAGGCAAGGCAGGAAGAATCACAGTCCCTGACTTGAAGTGGTACTACAAATCTGCTTTAACAAAATCAACATCATACTGGAATAAAGACAGACCTGAGGATCAGTGTAATAGATTAGAAGATACAACTACAACTATGAACACACTCAGCCACCTTATCTTTGATAAAAGTGCCAAACATCTAATAAATGGTGCTGGAAAAATAGGCTCTCTGTATGCTGAAAACTAAAACTAGATCCATGCTTATCACTGTATACTAAACTCAAGTCTAAATGGATCAAAGATCTACATATTAAAACACAAACACTAATATTTTTGAAGACAAAGTAGGTACAAATCTTGAAGATATATGGGTAGGTAGAGAATTTATGTATAAGAATCAAGCTGCACATGAAATACTTCACAGAATCAACAACTGGGATCACAGCCTACTAAAGAGGTTTTGCATGTCAAAAGAAATCTGCATAGTGAAAAGAAAACCCACAAATTGGGAAAAAATTGTAGTGATCTGTCCTTCAGGCAAAGGACTTCTGTTCAGAACATATAAAGAATTTTTAAAAATCAGATCCCCTAAATACAAAGACCCATTCCAAAAATGAGCATCTGACTGTTATACTAAGATGCTGAAAAATTAAAATATTTAATTAAAAGATAATTAGCAAAAATAGTTAAAAGGATAGTTATTAGCAGTATTGTCATTCTGTACTGAGCTCATTACCCTAGTAACCAAGCACCAACCACATAGTTATAGATTAACTGACTGCATCGTTATGCTGTTCTGTACGCATGGCCCCCCCACCAAGTAACCTGTGTGCTATGTCAACTTTTTTTCCCCTTTGTAAGAGATGAATGATGTTCTGTCAACCATTGTTCCCTTTATGACAGACAAATGTTCCTGGAATTGGCAGACCAAGGGCTATGAATTGCCTAACCACCCACTGTGAAATGTCTCTGACCTCAAGCAAAGGGGAACAAAGGCCCACCTTGTTTCTGTTTCTCATCACTATGTACTTAATGATCAATGAGCTATAAAATAAATGAACTATAAAAATCAGTCAGAATTCTAACTCAGTTGCACAGCTTTGCAAATTCCATCTGCACTGTGTTGCTGGGCCAGCTAAAATAAAAGTGCTTCTTTTAAAAAGATGTCTTGCCCCATTTATCATCTCGGGGGTCTTACCCCATTTTTCATCATGGGGCCTTGTTTTATTGGCTGGGTTACAACACTGACATGAATACACAATTTTCAGATGAAGAAATACAAATGTCAAATAAATACATGAAAAAATGTTCAGCTCCACTGGTCATTAGAGAAATGTAAATTAAAATAACACTGAGGTTCCATCTCACTGCAGCAAGAATGGCCAGGATAATGAAAACTACCAAGAATGAATGCCGGAGAGGCTGCAGGGAAAAAGGAACTCTTTTGCATTGTTGGTAGGAGTGCAGACTGATGCAACCACTGTGGAGGCCAGATTGGCGATTCCTCAAAAAGCTGGGATTGGAGATCCCATTTGACTCAGCTGTTCCATTTCTGAGCATATTCCCAGAAGAACTGAAATCATCATACCAGAGTGATATATGTGCACCCACGTTTATGGCAGCACAGTTGTAACAACCAGGTCTTGGAAATAACCTAAATGCCCATGAACTGAGGAATGGATAAAAAAGATGTGGTGTTTTTATATGGTGAAGTACTACTCTGCTATAAAAAATGATCACATTGAGATATTCATAAGTAAATGGATGCAACTTGAGACCATACTCATAATTGAAATAAATCAAACTCACATGTGTAAAAACCATATTAGTCTCCCTAGTGTAAGAAATGGTAAGAGTACATAAGATACCAAAAACTCAATAATCACAGTGAAAGGACAAGAACCTGCTTAAAGGGGAAAAATAATATATCAGGGAAAATGAGGAAAAAGAAAAAGGAAGGGAGAAGGAAAAATATAAAATTATATGAACACAGTATAGGTTAGATGGTTGTGCTACAAATTCTATAATTTTTTGGAACAAAATGGTTAACATTCATAGGATTGGAATAATTGTGCCTATTATTCTATGTTGATTTGAGGAACTCTTGAAGATAATTATGTAGAATAACAACCCTAGTTATGCAAGTACCACCTTGTTTTTTTAAATTTTATTTAAAGAATGACTAAACAAAACAGAAAATATGTAGAAATAATACATACATTCAGAGAAAAAATAAAACAAATCACTAGTTGATGTTTACATATTGTCATTTTATAAATAGTTGTTCAAGATACAAAAATGGAACATGTAAAGTGGGAATTCAAACAGCGAGACTGCAAACAGATCTGTTCAACTGTCCAACAAAAACTTAGTAACATGGTTGTCAACCCTATACACTTAAAGATACATGCAGTTATCCTTATCTTCATTTATGTTTAGATTAAACAAACTAAAGCAGGTTAAAAATCATTCTGAACAAAGAATAATATTATTGCTGGATTTCACATGATGCCATGATCAGTACTAGGTACTGTAGGGTCTTTTTTTAAAAAATTAATTTTAAAGAAAGACTAAACAAAACAGAAAATGGGTAGAAATAATACATACTTTTAAACGAAAAAATAAACAGAAATCACTAGTTGATGACTACAGATTGTCTTCTTACAAATAGTTATTCAAGATACTAAAGTGGAGCATACAAAGTGGGATTTCAAACAGTGAGATTGCAACCAGTTCTGTTCTACTATCCAACAAAAACTTAGAAATATGGCTATCAATCCTATACACTTCAACATACATGCAGTTATCCATATCTTCAATTATGTTGAGATTGAATAAACCCAAGCAGGCTAATATCACTCTGAACAAAGAATAATTCTATTGCTGGGTTTCACGTTATGACACTCCAGGTTCAGCACTCGGTATTTTAGTGTCTCTTTCTCTTCAAAGTATCTGTTCATTTCATCATGTGTCATAAGATCAGTTCTCATAAACTGTTATAGATTCTACACATGGATGAGTCTTAACATGTATTTCTATCCTTTCTATATTAGAGGGAGAAACTAAAAGCAAGACAAAACAAAACATATTCCTATAAACACATGAAATGAAATAAACATATAAGACCATTATACAAAGAGTTCTACCATGGTTCTTGTGTTGTCTCTTGTTATCTCCAATAGAATTGGCTATATCATCACATAGTATAATTGAATATATCAGTACATAACAGTATTAATAAAAACACAACTTTGTATGTAGTATAGAACTTCAAAAGCTGGCAGTTATCAAACCAGAATGTGTATCGTAGAGTCTTGTCATCTTCAGTGTAGTTGCCTATACTCTCAGACTTGGTATTATCAATTATATCAGTTTTGAATAAAATCTTCTCTGCCTCGTTTCTGTTATGTACTTTTTTTTTTTTTGCCATCAGTTGTCTGCTTATCTTCATTCTGTTTTCTGCTTCATTCATTAAGGCCTCTCTGCCACTGTTCCTGGAATCCTAGTACTTTTCTCTCTCTCTAGAATGCCCTGGAGTATTCTCTGTAGAGTTGGATTGGTGGTTGTGAATTTCCCAAGTTCCTCTTTGTCTTGGAAGCATCTTGTTTCTCCATTAATTTCTAAGACAGTTTAGCAGGGTATATCAATCTGGGATGGAAGTTATTTTCTTTCAGGGCTTGGAATATTTCACTCTAGGCTCTTCTTGACTTGATGGCTTGTGTTGAGAAGTCTGCTGTTATTCTGATGGGCCTTCCTCTGTAGGTTATCTGTTTCTTGTCTCTAGCAGCTTTTAATATTCTGTTCTTATATTGAATTTCTGGGATCTTGATTATTATATGCCTGGGTGTAGCTCTGTTTTGGTTGTAGGTGGCTGGAGTTCTGTATGCTTCATATATCAGAATATCATTTCCCTTTCCTATATTTGGGAAGTTTTCCTTAATTATTTCTGTGAACCTTTGTAGTTCTGTTGTTGTACCCCTGCTTCCTCATTCACATTCTTTATTCTCAAGTTATAGATCCTCTTTTCATCTTCTAGCCTTTGTATTATTACTGCTTGTTTCCTTGTTATTTTTAAGTTTTCCCTTTCATGCTCTCACATTGCAAAATTGTCCTCCATTTGGATCATCTATCCTTAGTTTCTTTCAAGCTGATTTGCCATCTTTCCATAGAGTTTTTTTTTATTTCCTCGTAATCTCTTTGAATCTGCTTCATGTATTCTATATTTTTTTATATTCTTCATCAAATGGTTCTCTCCTTTGTTTGAGTTCCTCGCTTCTTCCATTTGTGTCTGCTTGAGGGGTGTTTAGTATCTTTTTTATTAATCTTCTTATATCTTGCTTTACTTGGCTAAATAGTTCACTTTTGAACTCGTCTATGAGGTCCCAAATATATCTCTTTATGTCCACTGGTGCCGTGTCTGATGTTGCATGTTTGCTGTTCTCATTATCCTTTGTATTTATCTGTCCTTGATCAATATTCTCAGGGTTGGGACCTAGGGAGTTTTTGTTGTTGCTTCCTCTTCCCATGTTTTTTGCTTCTACAGGAGGACCCAGTTTCTTTCTTTGTTGGTTACAATTCTTCTGATGTGCACTGGCTAGATGACCCTTCCCAGTGCCATGTGCTAGTGAGTTGCAGACTGAAACAGCATATACTGGCCCCTCCCCTCTGGATCAGTCAAGCTGCTGTTGCCTGCACTGTATTACTATGTGTTTCCTCCCCTCCAGGTCAGTCAAACTGCTGCAGCCTGCACTGTATTACTAGGCACCACCTGCCCCCTGGGTCAGTCAAGCTGCCATGGCCTACACTGTATTACTATGCGCTGCCTCCCCTCTGGGTCAGTCAAGCTGCTGTGGCCTACACTGTATTACTTTGTGCCACCTCCCCTCTGAGTCAGTAAAACTTCTGAGGCTTCGTTGGGCTAGTGTGGTTAGTGTGCGCCACAGCTCTAGGGACTTAATTTCGGATAACCTTTTGGGTCTCAGCCAAGTCACGTGACACAGGCCTAACACATTCCACCAATCCCTTTTGGGAACAACTGACTGAAGTCACTGCTGCCCCTTGTACTTGCCAGTCCTCCCTGGTACCACAATGTCATCTGCCGAAGCCTCCTTTCTATGGAATGGCTCCACTCCCATCACTCACTACAGGGTGATATAGGCACCCTGCCACTCAGCTCTCCATTTGGCTCGCCAACCCCCAAACTCAATGTAACTGCATCTCCAGTGAGTCAAAATGGTGGGACCTTCGAGGGCTTGGCAAGTCGTGGCGGGACCTCAGATAGTCAGCAAGTTGCCCACTGCAGTGGGAACACTGAACCTTTAGATGTTGCAATAATAGCACCAGGACTATATATTTGGTTGGTTCTTCTACCCTTAATTTTTCCTTGGGATGAGAGAATTCATCTTCCTCTGTTTGGGGCTTCCCACTCTGTATTATGTTGAATTCTAAGTTGACTATCTCAGGGGGGCCTCTAGTCAGTTGTTATCTATCCACCATCTTTGCCCCTCCCCCTGGTACCACCCTGTTTTGAAGGCCTATATTGTCTGTGTTCTGGTCTCTTTGTTGTTCGTATGTCTTTTTCATTTACTGTTTTTCTAGGAATTTGTTTTGTTTTGCCTTCTAATACAGAAAGAATAGTTATACATGTAGAGAGTTATGCATGCATTGAACTTTGAAAAATTTTATGAGAATCGATTATATAATACAGCTACTTTGAAGAAAAAGAGCCAGTAAGGTACCCAGTGTTGATTCTGTAGTGCCATGTTGTGAAACCCAGCAATACTACTATTCTTTGTTTACAGTGATTTTAGTGTGTTTTGTTTTGTTTAATTTCAACATATGTGAAGGCATGGACAGCTATTTTATTTTTGTCTTTTTCGTTTTTATCGGTACCAGGGATCGAACTCACGACCGCACTCTTCCAAGGAAGGCGCTTATGCCGCTGAGCTAAATCCCCAGCCCAATTCCTTGTTATTTTAAATAGATCTTCCCTTTCAAGATTGCTAGCCACAATTCTGTTTCAAGATCTGAAAGTCTATCTTCAGTTTCACTCAGGTGGTTTTCCTAGCCTCCAGTGTAATTTTTAACTTCTTGGACATCTCTCTGGTTCTGCTTCATGACTTCTATTTCTTTCCTATACTAGGTATTCAAGATCTCCATCATCGTTTTTCCAATGATGACACTTTTCCATTTTTTGAATATATATGTACTTTAGGTTTGCTGAGCAATTCCTTCATTATAATCCTCATTTCTTTTTATCTAAGGGATTATTTATCTGATTTCCTCTACTGCCTCATTGATTTGTTTCTTTACTTCTGTTGCTATCGTTTTAGAAATTTCAGGTGTGTGTCTTCAATTTTGTTCTATCTTGTTGCCTCTTGGACTTATTCTGCTCAGGCTGGAGGTCTGACACTGCATTTGCTTCTGTGTCTTGTCATCTTTTATTTAAAAAATTTTTTAATTTTGTTTTCTGTGTTGATCCTTCTAAGTTTTTGTAGTAGGTATCTACATTACTCAGTCACTCACAGAAACCTCTGTTCTTCAGGGATGCCTTTGGTGTGTAGACAATTCTTGGCTTGTGTCTGTCCCAAGATCCTACCTTCCTAATTGATTAAGAATTGGATGTTGGAATCTGTTTAGTAAAGTCTCCATTCCTCTAATGTTGCACTATGATGACATTGCTACCCAGAACTTCCCAGTATTATTACAGAAGGGAGAATAACTGATTACAATAGATGTAATATCCTATTTCAAGTAATATAATTAGCAATAACAATGGCATCAAGCAGAGTTTAGACACTGACAAACTGTGGCAACAATTACTTTTGTACTTTAAGCCACAGATGAAAATCTAGTTATATAGCAGAACCAATCATAAATTAGCAGCTTTTGTGCAAAGTTTCCCCTTGGTAGAGTGGTTTTTATCCTGTGGTGGGGAAATTTAAGAAAGATAGGTGATAAAAAAAGATAACTGAAAAGGAAGTAGATATAAGGCTGTAGAACACAGGATCTCATAAGCTTTGGAAACCGAGGGTAGAGGGCAGAATAGAAAGAATGAAGGTGTGAGGAAGGGATTATCTGAACTTGGTCTTTGGGTTTTGGGTATGAGGTCAGATTTCTGTAGCTGTAATTATTCCAAGAAGTTTAGCAAAGAAGGGGAAAAAGATAAGAAAAATGGAAAAGGATCCCATCATGGTGGTACGCTCCAGTGATCCCAGATCTTGAGAGGCTGAGACAGGAGAATTGTTTGCAAGTTTGAGACCAGCTGGAGCTATAAAATGAGCCCAAGGCCAGCCCAAACTGCATAGTTAGACTATGCCTCCAAATAAAAAATGGAAAAGAGAAAAGGGAATGAATGAAGAATAAAAATTAGAATGAAACAAAATAAAAAGAAAGAAAAGGGACAGCTCCACACACCTGCTTCTGTTCCATGTCTCTTTGTTCCCAAGAACAATGCTGGTTCACCTAATTTAGCACCTCTTGGCTAAATTATCCTGTGGTGGGGAAATTTAAGAAAGATAGGTGATAAAAAAAGATAACTGAAAAGGAAGTAGAAGTAAGGCTGTAGAACACAGGATCTCATAAGCTTTGGAAACCAAGAGTAGAGGGCAGAATAGAAAGAATGAAGGTTATTGTTAATGTTGCTTGAGATTTTTCCATGCTATTAGTCCTGTCTGTCCATTGTGTGCACCCTAGTTTGGTCCACTGTGTGGCTGGCATTTCCCCAGTCACCTGATTTCACTGATCCAGCAGGGGGCAATCCATCACCTGGGATCTTCCTGGGCCATTTTCCAGGTCCTGTAGTGTGTATGGTGAAGAGCCAGTCACCTGGATTCCTCCAGCTGGGCCAGTTGCCAGTCCCATAGTGTCTGAATTCCCTTTCTGGTGAGTGTTTACATAAGATACAAATATTTTTATATCAATATACAGTTTCCTGTCTGACTGTTTCTCCTTCTAGGCAAAATGTACTATCAAGTACACTGCCCAAAGTTGTACTTACTGTGAACATTTCCTTTCTCTAATGTCCTTTGAGAAGTCGCAGGAAGGAACGGTAATGCAGAAGCTGTCCACTTGCAGGTGGTGCCTGTATAATGTGTGGAATCATCCATAAACCAGGACCTATGCTTCTTTTCCTCTGACAGCTATCATGGGGTACACCCTATAAAGTCACACATGCATGCTGGGAATCAGAAGACAGTATAGCAGGAGTAGGAGCCATGGGCATCTGGGCAACTTGTCAATATAACTTACTCGTATCTTGTGAGCCTATTCTGGCTCATCAAAAATACACAGTTTCACACTCAGGCACCTTATCTTTGATAAAGGAGCCGAACATATTCACTGGAAGAAAGTTAGTCTCTTCAATAAATGGTGCTGGAAAAATTTGGCTCTCCGTATGTCCAAAACTAAAATTAGAACATGCATATCAATATGTACTAAACTAAAGTCAAAATGGATCAAAGATCTAAATATTAAAACAGAAACACTAAATCTGCTGGAAGACAAAGTATGAACAAATCTTGAAGACATGGGGTAGGTAGATAATTCAGGAACAAAAAAAAACACCTTCATTTGAAATACTTTCCAGAATCAATAACTGGGATCATATCGTAATAAAAGTTTTGCATGTCAAAAGAAATCTACAGCCTAGTGAAAAAAAGTCCTACAAATTGGGAAAAAGCCTTCATGAACTGTCCCTTATATAAAGGACTAATGTCTAGAACAGATAGAGAATTTCAAAATATCAGACCACCACAATTCAAAAACCCAGTCAAAAATGAATGCACAGTTCTCAGATGAAGAAATACAAATGAAAAATAAATACATGAAAAAATATTCAGCTTCATTTATCATTAGAAAAATTCAAATTAAAACCACACTGAGATTCCATCTGACTCCAGAAAGAAAGGCCAGGATAATGAAAACTACCAATAACTCATGCTGGAGAGGCTGTAGGGAAAAAGGAACATCTTCTGCATTGTTGGTGGGAGTGCAGGCTGGTGCAACCAATGGGGAGGTTCCTCAAAAAGTTGGGATTAGAGATCCCAGTTGACCCAGCTGTTCCACTTCTGAGCATATTCCCAGAAGAACTGAAAACATCATATCACAGTGATATATGTGCACCCATGTTTATAGCAGCATAATTTGTAATAGCCAGATCTCACAAAGAACCTATATGCCCATGAACTGAGGAATGCATAAAAAAGATGTGGTGTTTTTGTACAATGGAGTATTACTCAGTTATAAAGAATGATCACATTGAGATATTTATAAATAAATGGATGCAACTTGAGACCTGATTCTTAAGTGTATCATGTCTGGTAGTATAGGCAAGTACTTTGAAAATAACAAGATGCATTATGGTCCCCACTGTGGATTTACTATTATCTTGTTTTAACGTCCTGTACTGTTTCCATTGTTTTGTTTTTGTTGGTTTTATTTTGCAGTATTTTTTTATTATGCCTGATGGTGTGGGCAATTCTTTTGAAGGTAACAAGAAGCATTATGGTAGCCACTATTGATTTCCTTATATTTTGTTTTAAAGTCATGTACCATGCTCATTGTTTTGTTTTGATGGACTCTGTTCTAATTTTTTGGTACTATTCTCTTAAAAAATAATATATATGAGCCAACCCTTGCCTCATATTGCTACTGCATTTTTAGAATTACTGGCCACCAGACCCACCTGTCCGTGATGCTGGCCCTAATTGTGCCACTGAGGGTCTCCCGAGCTCAACGGGATCTTGTGTGTTCCTCCGGGAGGATGGAAGCCTCAGCAGTACTCTCATCAGCCCACCTTAGGTACTCTGTGTGGAAGAGGGACTCACCGATGCTCTCACCAGCCCACCAACAGCCTTTGGGTGGGAGTGCACTCACTTGTGCCCTTGCTTGCCACTGAAGCCCTCTGGGTGGAATGAGGGGTCACTGAGATTCCTACTGACCCATTGAGGTCCTCTTGTTATGGGGGGAAACTCATCTACACTGCTGCCTGTCCACTGAGATCCTCTGGATGGGGAACGGCTTGCTGATGTTCTTTCCAGTCCATTGAACTACTGCAGTATTGGATTGCAGTTGCCAAAGCTCCCACTGGCTGCTGAGGTCCTGCAGGTGGGGCAAAGTGTCACCATGGATCCTCCCCGCCCACCAAGGTAGTGCAGGTGGGAGCAGTGGTGGTTGATGCCCCGACAGCTGCTGATGTCTTCTTGGTGTTGACACCATATTTCAATGATTTGCTTGTATAGGTTTTCACTATGAGAAATTTTCAAAGGATTTTGAAATTGTATGCTATAATTGAGAATTTTATACTTTTACAGGGACTTGATCCAATATGCATTCTTCCATGTAGAATAACTGAAGACTTGTGCACAGCCCTTTTAGTGGTTTCTCAGAATGTTGTTTGTAATACAGATAACAAAAGTGACAATAGGTGTGTTTTCACAAAATATCCAAGGAGCTGGGTTGTTCTGATATGCAATGCCACACTTGTATAAAAGATAATGTAGAAATGAAGACTTCTCACACTCAGGATTTACACTAACTCTCACCATTAGTTTCCACATATTTTCTGAGGTTACTGGAATCTTGCAATGCCTTCTTATGTTATCTATATAGGTTTCTCTCCAGTATGAGTCCCTTCATGTATTTAACGTTAAGTGGAAGACTTGAACAGTTTCTCACATTGGTTACATACATGTAGCTTTTCTGCACTGTGAGTTCTTTCATGTACTGGAGTGCACTGAGAAAAACAATGCATTTCCCATATTTCTCACATATGATCAAATTCTCTTCACTATAAATTCTTTCATGTAAGTAATACCATTCTGTGTGTACAGGAAGATTTTATATTGCCTTGAAAGTAAAACCCTCTCACTTTTAAAGTCTTTTTATGTCAGTGACAGGTATTTTAATCTAATTTCCTCTTTTATTTAATGTCTATGATGATTACTGTAGTAGTTGAAGCTGGTTCCACTTCACTTTCATACACAGGCTTGCTCCTTATTGTGATTTCTTTCTGGTGATTGCAACACCTGTGTGCATCAAATGCATCCCAAATGTTGCTTAAAAATACAGCATTTCTTCCCAGGAAATTCTTTCAGATATTTGAGAAATACTGTCTACGGAAAGCTTTCCCACTTCACTTACTCCCCAGGGTGAGTTATTTCACATTACAAATGAAGTGCTATTAGTGATTTTCCACAGTGTCTACATGCATCGGTATTTCTCCACAGTGAAGAGAATTGTAAGAAGTAAGACTGTTCACACACTGTATACACGTGCAGGTATCTGCTCCACTGTGATGTCTTTCTTGGAATTGGGAAAGTAGTCGGGTGTACTGAAGGCTTTCACATCTTGCTTACATACAAGGGGAGGCTCTTCAATGTCAGCTTATTGAGTGCAATCAGAGTACAATATTCCACATTTATATTCATACAGTTTCTACACAAGATTTGTCCTCGCATGATTCTGAAGTCAGTGAAGGTTTCATCATTTTAATAGAATTAGACTAATTCTCCTGAAATTCCTGATACTCATTTCATTTGAGTACAGTGTTAGCCGTGATGGGCACATTTGGTGATGAAGACCAATCAAGGGCTTTTGACAAACAAGTTTCTCTACAGGTCTTGTAACAGTGACTTTCATGTACACAATACAATAGTATATGGAGTCCATAATTGTTTCTTCTATGTCAATACCATATTTTATTATCACCAGCATTTCTCTACCTTTCACTTCTATAAAAACAAAGCAAAACACAACAAATCACAGTTAACAGTGTCTTTGCAGTGCTGATTTACCAGGAGAAGATCTGGTTTGATATTTCCTAAAAATATTACATCATTAATTTACTGTACACTGGAAAACTGTTTGGAACAACTTTTTATCAAAGCAGTAGTTTTCATGTGAGTGTTTATAATGGATGTTTGCAAAACTTAACACTTTTATTTTTAGGAGTTGGTTGAGGAGTTCATACATGTTTATTTTTGATACATTTCCCTCATGATTCTCCTCCCAGTCTCTTGACTGAAACTCTTCAATCATTCCATGTCTGTCCCTTTCTTCTTGACCAGCTTTCCTTTATTTTACCTCTCTGTTCATATTTTGAGTGTTTCACATATAATGTGATATGTGATATTAAAATTTTTATGTTTGACAACACAATATCGGGGACTCACAATCTACTCATTTTTTGGCAAATGACATCGTTTCTCTCTATGGCTTAATTCTATTATATTTACTCACAACTGTTTTCAGTGCTGGAGACTGAACAGATTCAGAAGTCAACTACAGTCTCAGCCTTATTTACTTTTTACTTTGAAACTGAGTCTTATCAATCACTATATTGCCTAGGGTGAGCATGAATGTGTCAATTTCCTGCCTCAGCTTCCCAGAGTGTAGGATTCCAAACACACACCATATTGACTAGACTATCCTATATCTTCTTTTTTATCCCATATTTTCTGTAGTTACTTATCAGTGGATAGGTATCTATTCTTTTTCCAGAGTTTAGCTATTGTAAATTTTGCTGCTACAAACATAGGTATTCAAGTATTAGTATAAAACTGTTACTTTAAAGTTGCAGGATATTTAGCCACAAGTATAGCTGATAAAATGGATTTATTGAGGAAATTATATACACATATCCATAGATACTATGTCAAAATGATATTTACACCAACAATATAGGGAGGTAAATTGTAATTTTTTGGAACATGAATGAACATAAACCTTTTATGGATTATTTCAATACAGTTATTACCAAAAGAGTAGCATTCATTTGGATTTTGAATACTTCCTCAAGGCTAACAATTTTCCAAATACTGAATGTGTACAGTAAGTCTCCTACTTATGAACATTTGAGCTGTGCATTTTTAGAGGTATGAAAGAACCTTGCATTATGAACATTCAGAGATGTGAACAAATCACACAAGTAACTCACATGCCTGTAGGATGTTTTTACAGTTGTATTGTTCTGTGCTTACTCTACAGTGTGATAATGTACAGTAGTATAGTACCATCAGGGACTTAATGTGTCTTCACGTGTTTGATTTTTTCATGCTTTACATTGTATGTTTATGTAAATGATGTATATGATTCATTTTGCTGGACTTCGAAATGAATCCTACTTACCAACATTCTCCTGGAATGGAACACATTTGTAAGCTGAGGACACACAACTGTATCTCATTCAAATATAGCTAGCACTCCTAACATAAATCATTTGGTATGAAGGTAGTCTTTAGAAAAGAATCACGTTATAAAGCTAGACACCATTAATATAGCTTCTGAGATAAAGTAATTTTTATTATGCACATATTTACTCAATGTCTAAATAAAATTTAATACATTTTACAATTTGAATTGAGAAAATATTTATTCTGATAAATTAGATGCCACTTGTGCCAAATATTAGCACTTCCTAAATTGCAAATGTTAAGATATTTCAAATATTAGATTCAAGGCTGTATATACATGGCTGTATATACATGGGTGCATCTTTGGAGAAATTTTGAAAGATTGAAGAAATCTGCATATGGCCTAGTTTGTATATATAGCCTTTTTGCTTTTAATGATTTTGTTCACATAGTAACTCAACATTTTCTCTTGTGACCTCACATTACCTTAGATGTCTCCTGAATTTTTCTGTACTCATCTTAACTTTGGTCATCATCCCAGTCTTTCTAGGTATAGAAACAGAAATATAATGAATTATTATATTACATAAAAATTAAGAGGTTCCACTTAGATTCAAGGTACAATGTGAACATGCATGGAAGAACATGCATTAAACTGTTTGCATATTTCACTTAAGGAAACTGCACTGATAAGCAACAACTAATGCTCCCAATGACATATGTAAAAAAAAAGAATCTTCCGTATCTATGTAAGTCACATTCCTCCATAATACATTTCTTTAGAACTTGTTTTGAGATTAATCAAATGAAGCCCACTCCTCCGTGGTGAAGTTCACAGCCACATCCCCCCAAGTCACTGCCTCCTAATGCAGCAGACATACATATCCAAGAAGATTGAGACTCACATGAAACATCTCAAATGTGCCATGATGAGCTGAAATAAGGTTCGGTTCTCCAATCATTATTTTATGTCTTGTTACCAAACATACATCTCTCACAAGAATTTGACATTAGCTTAGAATTCACTGGTAAAGCAACAGCAGAATGGAATCTGCTTGTTCTTCTACTGGTTAACATCATTTTTCTACGTACACTATCTATATATTATGTTTGATAGCCGGAGCCTACAGGATCGGCATCTAAGTAAAAAAACTCAACTAGAAATATACCTAACGAATTGCTCTGACAGATCATAGAAAATGTCTTTTCTCAATTTATGATTTAGGGAATTGATTACCTCCTTCTCACACTGTATTTAAAGAGTTTTGAAATTTGAAAGTGGCTTCATAGAAAAATCTTAATTAACACTAGGAAAAATAATGAATGACAATTTAGACTGTTAATAAAAATATGTTTTAATTAGAGAATGCCTAAGAACAATGAAATTAGATCAAGAAAGATTTATTGTCTTTCAGCTCAAGGACAAAAAATGGTCACCTGTCACAGAGACAAAAATTTTCTCAGGTGGCATATGGAGAGAAATAGGGCACTGGATATGATCAAAATATAAATGTAATGAACACCAATATTTTCTGCATTAACATCCATTAATAAAAGAAAAAAATGTAGAAATACTTCGTCACATCCAAATCTCATTTTTGATTAAGCAAATATTCTAACTGTTCATTGTAATATTCTAACTGTTCATTGTAAAACAAGTGTTTTACAATGTTCAATAACCAGTAAACAAGGTGACACATTGCTTAATATATAGGAAAAAAGATTCTCAAGCTATTAGTAGAAAGATTTTGTGGGTTCATATATAAATATAATGTTAATTTATGTTACAGTTCTTACTGTATAAAATGGGAGAGAACACTATCTGTTTAATATAGGAGGCAGGAAAAAATAATCACATACACTTAAAGATTCACTTTACTCATCACATTCCATATATAAGAAAGTTACATCTCAAAATGGGAAAGATAAACTTGAATACTAGGAGAAGTCAGTCAAATATCACTTGAATGTGAAAAAAATTGTTTCCCTCAAAGAAAATCATGAAGACATCAGAGTTACAGGGAGAAATTTAAGTCTATGTAAATAAAAGGAGGTAAAACAGAGAAGAAAATTTAAGCTTTTTTTTCACTGTATGTAATAAAAAGGATTTCTGTACTGAGTAAAAGTCAATGAACACATAAAAATAATGAATAAAACATGCATAATTCAAGGGAAAACACCAAATATGAACAAAGTACATGATCTTGGTTGAGGAACTAGCCAAAGAAAATAGAATGGTGGAAAGAGTCTAGTATGAAATAGACTCATGACAGAATAAATGATGAAATAACACACTCCAAGCCATCTGGAGAACACCAGTCTACACAGCAGTGGCTTTAATCCAAGGTCTAGAAAATGTGGTTTTGTGTGGTTGTTTCTAGAGACAAAGGTGATCATTTTTTTTTTTTATTGGTACCGGGGATTGAACTGACGGCCATGTGCTTGCAAGGCAGGCACTTATGCCACTGAGCTAAATCCCCAGTCCAAGGTGATCATTTTTACATCTATAAAAAATAAACTTAAAAAAAACTTCAACCATGTGATCACTAAAATGGGTGAGGAAATCTTTGTCCTGACTCAGACATGAGCAAATGTGATACCAAAAAAAACCACAGACAATGCCCTTCTGAACAATTTCCACAGTAGCCACCAATTCTACATTCAAGGGTTCAAAACTGCGAGAACATTGAATAGAGACAATGACATATGGTAAAGCTAGGAAAAAAGCTGTGATAGTGGAATTCAAGGGGAAGACAAGAATAAATCAAGCAGGATTTTACCAGGTTCTCTCAATCTCTGTCCAAGACCAAGGTAAAAAAAAGTTTGAGTGTTCCTAGGATATTTGTTATTACTGTTAAGTTTCACTGAAAACTCTTTTGAAAATACAATTTAATGAGAAATATTTAAACAATACATTATTACTATGTGGAAAGACACTAGAGAGTCAGGCATGCTTCCTCACATTCTAACATGGAAAAAATTCACAGTTCAGGCATAGTAAACAAAACAGAAGAGCTGCAAACAGGAGGCCTCCAGACACCCAGAAAGCAGTGGTCTGACTGCATGCTGCACATCAGGAAGGGTACAGACTAGAAACTCAGAGAAAGAAAACACAGACATGAAAACTGATAAGTGATAGATACCCTTACTTATGATGTAAAATTCTACGCTATTCTTGAGAATATATGGCAAACAAAACTAAGACATGCAAAGGAACACTATTTCATAACTGAAGACTCAGGTATAGTAGAGCAGAACCCTCAATCATGTACCAAATGTCTTGATAGAGTGAAAACAGAAGCCTGGCCAGAGAAGTTACTGAAGTTGGAGTTAGGGTTAATTTTTCATATTGCTTACATAGAAAGGATTTCTCTCCTTTGTATGTCCTTTCAGATCAGTGCATGTCATTTTACATAGTCAAAGGCATTGCTATAGTCAAAGACTTCATGAACAAAACCTTGACTTCATAGGAAATACTACAAACAATAAAGTAGGATTTCATCTTAATAAAAAGCATTTGAACAGCAGAAGACATCACCAACAGAGTGAAAAGACCATCCACAGAGGGGAAAAAACCTTAGCCAGTTGTTATTCAGGCAAAAGACCAATATCTAGAACACATAAAAAATTGAAAAAACACAATCCCCCAAATTTAAAGACCCAACCTAAAAATAATGAGATGGGAAGTACAAATGGCAAATAAGTACATGAAAAAGTGTTCAACATCACTGGTCATTTGAGAGAAGCAAATTAAAACAATGCTGAGATTCCATCTCACTCTAGAAAGAATGGCAGTTATCAACAAATCAACTAATAGCAAATGCTGACAGGACTATGGGGTCAAAAGGAACACTCTCTACTGATGGTGGGAGTGTAGACTTATGCAACCACTGTGGAAATCAGTGTGGAGATAGCTCAAAATCTAGGACTAAGGTTCCATTTGACCAGATATTGCACTTCTTGATGTCCTCCCAAAAGAATTAAAATCATCTTAATGTGCACCCATGTTTATAGCAGCACAGTTTGTAATAGCTAAAACTTGGAAACAATCAAGACTGATGAATGGATAAAAAAAGATGCTTTGTTTTTTGGGATGGAATACTACTGATCCATAAAGAAGGATAAACTTGAGACCTTTATAGCTAAGTAGATAGACCTTGAGACCATGGTCTTCAGTGAAATATATTGCACACTTACATGTAAATATTGCACTGCCTGTTTGGTGTCAGAAATTGAAAGTGTAATTAAGAACCAAAATGTATAACAGATACTGTGAAACAGAAAGTAGTTGTTCAAAGGAAAAGGGAATGGGGGGGGGGGTGGAAGGGAAAGCAAAAAAATGAATAAAAATGTAAAATGGAAACAAAGCCTCGTAAATAAGAGGGGGGGAAGTGTTGAACAGAGGGGAGAGGAATGGGAAAAAAGTAGAATCAAAATATGTCATTTACAGGCACAAATTCCCTATGATGAAAGTGATCATTATGCATATCTTAATTGTACCAATTAACAGTTATACAAAAAGAGGTAAGTTCTTGTGAATGGCACTTTGGGAATTGGGGACACTGACCCCAAGAACCAGTGTAGTTCTTGTGGGACCCAAGAAAATGAGCTGTTGTAAAAAGAGCAGGAGTAGACCCTGTCTGGCTTCCTGTCACACCTAGTGCTCTGCTTTCCAAGCTCTTCTGCCATCATGATGCTATCTTCCTTGAGGCTCTCACTGCTGGCCAAATCGATGGGGTCATTCTATCATTAGCTTTCTGGCTCCAGGACTGAGCTAAGTAAAGGGGTTAGATCCTGCATGAGACCTTGGATTCAATCCCCAGCACCACAAATAAATAAAATAAAAGGGGCTGAGGAATGTACACGCTCATCTAGCATGAGTGAATATTTTATAATGTACCTAGCTGTGGATATTTTGTTGTAGCAATAAGAAATAGCAACACAGAAATGGTGGAAGTCATCCATTCAAAAATTTCCCAAATGCCAGGAGTGGTGCTGTATGCTTGTAATCCCAGGATTTTGGAGGCTGCTGCAGGATTATAATTGTTAGTTTGAGGCCTGCCAGGGACATATATCAAGTCCAGCCTGAATAGCATAGTGAGACCCTGTCTCAAAAAAATCACCAAAATGGAGAACCTGCCAAAGGATATGTTTTTAAAAAATGAAAATTTCAGGTCACAAAAATAAAATTATGGGGGTCAGGGATTTAGCTCAGTGGGATAAGTGCTTGCCTGGCAAGTGCTAGGTCATCACTTCAATCCCAGTACAAAAAATTTTTTTATATTATGATCTTTAAAAGGATCCAATTTGTTAAAAAAAATAAGCATATCATTTCAATCATTTGTATCTACCTGAGGTGTCAATATGTGTGTGTTTATTTATATCTCATGTTGTTACGGTTTATATCTAGATGTTCCACCAAACCTCACGCACGTCTATGTAGAGAGTTGAGATGATTGGATCATGTGATCTTGGTAATCTTCAATGGATTTGCTGACTGGTGAGTTTACAGCTAAATGTGGTTTTGGAAGGTGGAGCTTGGTTGAAGAAGGTGGGTCACTGGGCTGTGGTGTGGGAGAGTGTGTCTCCTTCCCCCACTCTTCCTCTTACACTCTTTTCTTCCTGCCTCATGCCATGAGCCACACTCCTCTGCCATGCCCTTCTGCCATGCTGTTCTGCCTTGGAGTCACTGGGCTATGGAATGAAGCCTCTACAACCTGTGAGCCAATATAAACCTCTTCTCCCTTATTTTGTAGTTTTTGGGTATTGTGTCTCAGTAAGCAGGATGTAGTAAGGCAGACGTGAAAAGTATTGGGACTTAAAGAGAGAGGGGTTTCATCTTTTACTTTCTCTTCCTAGGTATAGATAGGTTAGATACAAACTATATGTAAATGGCTATAGATATAGATGCATATGCTTACTGAATTAAGAGATTTTGCTAGTCAACTTTATTTTAGGATTGGGAGTACAGCAGGGAAGATATGAAATAGAAGGATACTGCTTTGCAAGTTTTGTTTCAAAGGTTAGGAATGAAGAGGAAAGGAAACCAACAAAAATGGAGTCCGTTGTTATGGAGTGGGCTAGGGAGTCCCACTGGAAGAGATTTGACCTGAGGCAACAGCAGAGAGAGATCAAGAGAACAATGGAAGGCAGACAGAGTGAAATGGTGCATTCCTTAGAGTGACAGGATGCTGGCCTGAGTTGCAAGTGTATTAACGTAGAAATTATAGGAAAAAAACAAAGTATTGACAGTTAGCATATTTCCTATAATGCAAGTTATTTCTTTGCTATGTTGTAATTTAAACCCATGATCTGAAGCACTCTGCCATCGAAGCCACATCCTCAGACTGTTTTTCTACTCTCTCTTTCGGTAATGAAATATTGTTAATAGGTTTTGGGATGCTGGTGTTTTCTCGAGTGGTTTCTAGGTTCTTTCTGTCCCCAGGGAAGGCTTGGTCAAGTAGTTTGGAATGTAGCTCAGTGGCAAAGTGCCTGCCTTGAAAGCACTAGGTTGTGATTTCAATCCTGGTTAAAAAAAAAAAAGTTGGTCAAGCCAAACACAGCACTGAAGTTTTATTAAATGTAGGAGAAGAAACAGGCTCTGCAGAGCAAGTTTGGCCAGGTAAAAGGAAAAGCACAAGAGCAGATTATCATGGAAGAACAAGACACAGTGGCAAGAACTCCACATGCCTAGTCAGTCTCTCTCTCTCTCTCTCTCTCTTGCTCTCTCTCTCTACCTATCTGTCTAATATAACATCCGGTCCTCAGTCTGATATGAGGGCTAGATGATCATAAATCTTTACCCATGAGAAATTCATGTGCAGGATTTTAGGAACCATTCTGAAATCACAGTTCTACAGGAATCTACGTATCTATCTATGTATCTATCTATCATCTATCTTTCATACAGTGTTCACAGAAATGTGGGAGAAAGGGAAAAACAGCCCCTAAGAATTTGAGGGACACTGACAAAAAAGAAACAAAATAGAAAGTACCATAGTATATGCAACATTATTATTTTTTTGTTTTTGGTACTGGGAATTGAACTTATGACAATGAACTTGCAAGGTAGGCACTTATGCCACTGAGCTAAATCCCTGGCCCCTAAAATGTCTACTCTTTTTTTTTTTTTGCTGCTACTGGGGTTCAAACATACAACCTTGACTCTCCAGGTAGACGCTTATGCTGCTGAGCTAAATCCCCAGCCTCTATGCAAACTTTAAAGAAGAGAAACAACTTGACTAGTTAATAGAGGTATGACCCCAAAGTTTATGAAATTATCACGCAGAATACTCAATGTGGATTTAGAGGACATAAGCAAAAAGTTGGAAGCTGACTAAAATGGTTCAAACATTAAATGAAAATTCACTCAAAATATAGAATCCAGGAATAAATATCAGAAACAAATACCTGAAAGGCAACTATGTAAAGTTCAAAACTTACAGATATGACCGACATGAAGACAGAGTGCTTGAAATGGAAAACTAATGGTACATGATGACATCAGAAGAGTTTGGAGGGAAATATTTCAAGCCTATGAGCAAAGAACTTCCACACAGACTAACATAACTGGTAAAAGTGTTTTTCAAAAATAAAGAGATTTAAGGACATTTAATGAAAAGAAAGATTCAAGAAGTTTATGATTATTAATTCTGCACTCTAGAATATCCTACACATAAATGATGGTACCAATGAAGCTAAAAACCTAGCTGGAGTAAAACATCAAGCAAGGTCAGTGGGTGGGCACGAACAATGAATGACAGGAAAAGAAAAACAAAAGAATCCCTTATAGAGAAAGTGTACAAAAATAAGAACTAATCAACAATGTTCTGTAATATCTCTCAACATTAATGACCTCATCTCTACAATTAAATGATACAGATTGGCAAAGTGTTTTTTGACAGAATCCAACAGTCTGTTGCATTTAGGAAACTCATCTAATGCAAAAAATATATTCACAGTGCAAAAATCAAAGGATGGAAAATAATATTTTATGCAGCAGGACCCTCAAAAGAAGCAAGAGTAGCAGTTTTAATCTCAGATAATATAAATTGTGAACTGATCAAAAGGGACAAAAAGTCATTATGTACTATTGCAGAGATCAGTCAAGCAAGAAGAGGTAACAGTTTTTGAAAAAATATCCAGAAAGGTAATAGCTAGATGAGACAGCCAATCCAAGCTTTCTGAGGAACCTTCACACTGATTTCCACAGTGGTTGTACCAGTCTACATTCCCAACTATACTGGAGAAAGTTTTCTTTTTCCCCACAGCCCCTCCAGCATTTGTTAGTGATTACTTGATGATAGCCATTCTTTCTATGGTGAGGTGGAATCTCAGTTTTGTTTTAATTTACATTTCTTGAATGATCAGTGATGTTGAACATTGTTTCCTATGTTTATTTGCCATTTGTATTTTTTTTTATTGGTACTGGGGATCGAACTCACGACCACCTGCTTGCAAGGCAGGTGCTTATGCCGCTGAGCTAAAGCCCCAGCCCCCTTTTGTATTTCTTAATCTGAGAAGAAAACATCATAGAACAGCAATATATGTGCACTCATGTTTATAGTAGCACAAGTTGTAATATCTAAATCTTGGAAACAACCCAGCTGCCCACCACCTGCAGAAAAAGATGTTGTATTTTTATTTATTTACTTCTTTTGAAGGGAATAAAAGAAAACAATAAAATAGAATGAAACAAAACAGTAAAAACAATATTGAATTTCAAAAACAAGACAGAAAGGAATCCTCCATAGTTCCTATATTGTGTATTGTTATCCTCTAAACAGATACTCAACTGGCCCCAGGCCTTCAAAGTCAATCAATCAAGACAAGCACTCTGTTGTTTTCTACCTCAATTGTTAGCCTGTGTTCCTCTGAATCAATTAGTTGCCTACACAGGGCTGGTGGTGGAGGTTTTTCTTGTTTTCCAGGCCACACGCTAGGTAGATCATGGGAAGGGTAGGCTGACTTAGTGATTCTCTTCCTGGCCTGTATGGCTGCCACTGGCTCATTGGAGGGATGGGGTGACTATTTGGTTCTCTTTCTGGCCCACAGCTGTCATAGGCTCATGGAAAGGGTGCTATGACTTTTTCTTTCTCTTCCTAGCTCATGGCTGCTGCTGGCTCATGGCAAGGGTGGGCTGATTTCTTGGTTTTCTCTCCTGGCCTGCATGGCTCAAGATGTGGTCTTTTTATACAATAGAGTATTAATCAGTGATAAAGAAGGATAAACTTGGGGATTTTCTAGGTAAATGGGTGCAACTTGAAACCATTCTCATAAATGAAATATATCAAAGTTGCATATGTAAATATCATATTGTCTCCCTAGTATAAAGACTGAAAGAGTAAATAAGATCCAAAATGCACAATAGATACTGTGAAAGGGCAAGGGAAAGTAACTGCTCAAAGGGAAAGAACAAGTGGGATAGGGAAAAAGAGAAAAGAAAGAAGGGAAAAGATTATATATAGTAATGCTAATAATCTGTTAGTTCATAAAAAAGACCAGGTTGTGCTTTTGGTGTGTGATCCTGTTTTCATTACTACATCTTGTAATCTGAACAACTAGTTTGAAAGTCACAATGCACAGTACATTAACCAATGTTAATCTCCTATTGTTTTGTTTTGAAATTCTGCATAGTTTTAATTCTTTTTGTTTTCAAATTTAAAAAGAAGAGGTATTAGTTATAAATATTTATGCACTGAGTATTGAAGTACCTAACTTCATAAAACCAATACTGTTGAACATAATACTAATACCATCATAGTGAGAGATCTTAAAAACACATTTTTTTCAAGAGTACATCAACCATACAAAACATTCAATAAGGAAGTATCAGAGTTGAACCACAACCATGGGCATATGGACTTAATAGCCATCTATAGAGTATCTGGACTTACTACAATAGAGTATATGTTCCTTTCTCCAGCTCATGGCATTGTCCATAAAACAGATCACATACAGTCCACAAAGTCTGCCTAAATGAATATAAAAGAATCAAAGCCATTCAATGTGTACTAACAAATCATTGTGCAATGAAAATGGAAAGTAACCTTAGAAGAAGCCATAGAAAATTGAGAGGCAAGAGGATATTAGTGACACTGTCCTAAGCAACCAGTATGTCATAGGAGAAATCAAGAAAGAAATTTCCTGAAGATTTAAGAAATTTCTGGAAGGTAATGACAATGATGGTGCAAGTCAACAAAACCTCTGGGACACAAGAAGGTAGTCCAAAGAGGGCCATTTGTTGCAGTCAATGCTCACATTGAGAAAACAGAGTGCACTCAGAGCTATAACCTTATGAGGAACCTTAGGATCCTTAAACAACAACAATGATGGTATAATTAAAACCCTAGGAACATAAGACTGGGTCCAGTGATCCCATCTCCTATTTTCTGATGGAAATTTGTAACTTATCATACCAGTAGCTGGCTTTGTGTCTAAGTACCTTTCTCTGAGGGATAGATAAAGTAATCTATGTGTTTATTTGGCATGATGAGCAGAAGCTGTGAGCACATGTTCAAAAGTGGCAAAATGGGGTTTCTGCTCATCTTATGCTCAGCTAACTGATTTTGCGTACATTTACCTGAGCACTGCAGAGGGTTCAGTATACCCATACCACTCTGGGGTTTGTTAAAAAAAGTTTTCTTTGAGTTGTCTGGTAGAAGTTGGCCAATTCAGTATAATAGCACTTAAAAAAAAAAAAAAAACAGAAGCTCTGTCTGAATTCAATCAGGTTGTTTCTTTTCTAATGATTCACTTTTACCTACTCCAATACTTGCAAGTCTGTTTTTTCATGTAATTAAAAAATTTACTAAGAAAGAAAAGCCCAGGTTCTGGTGGATTTATTGCTGAATTCTATAAGAAGTTTAGAGATTTATTGCCACCACTCCTCTAACCCTTTAATTAAACTGAAATTAGAGCAATACTTGCTAACTCATTCCTGGAGGCAAGTGTTACTCTGATGCCAGAAAAAGAGGGAGACTCAACCAAAAAGAGAATTATAGGTTAATCTCTCTAATGAACATAGATGCAAACATCCTCAAAAAGATAATACAAACAGAATGTCGGAAATCAAGATTATATATCATGACCAGGTGGGGTTCATCCCTGGACTACAGAGAAGGTTCAACATACACAAATTAATAAATGGAACACACAGTGCTATCAGAGTCAAAGACCAATTCACATGATCATTTTAATAGATGCAGAAAAAGTTTTTGACAAAGTCTAACACTCATTTATGATAAAAGCCCTGCAGAAAATTGGAATATAAGGATCTTTCTCTCAACCTGAGGAAAGCCACCTATGACAAACAGCCAACATCATACTAAATGGACAATGACTGAAAGCTCTCACTCTAAAATCAGGGGCAAGGCGAGAATGTGTACTGTCACCACTCCTATCCAATGTAATTCTGGAAATATTAGCTACAGCAATTAAACATGAGAAATAGAAATAAAATGAATAAGGATAGGAAATGAAGCAGTTAAATTGTCAGATGACATGATATTTTACATAGAAGACCCCCGAATCTCATGATATTATCCCATAGAAGACCCCAAAAACTCCACCAAAAGACTTCTAGATTTAAAAAAAATTCAATTGTGTAGCTGGATACAAGTCAACACTTAGAATATCAATAGCGTTCCTGTTCACAAACAACAAATTCACTGAGAAATTATGGAGCCCACACCCTTCACAGCAGCATCCAAAAAAAAAAAAAAAAAAGGAAAAGAAAAGAAAAAGAAATACTTAGGAAGCAGTGTCAGAAAGTGGAAGATGGATACATTGGAAATTGTAATACTGAGAAAAAGGATATCAGAAACCGAAAAGATATCCTTTGCTCATGAATGGGAGGAACCAACATTGTGAAAATGATCATGCTTCCAAAATACAGATTAAATGCACTCTTGATCAAACTAACACTAGCATACCTTACCAAGGAACAGGAACCAATCAGCGACGAAGCGGCAGGCTGTAGGAACTATCCAATCAGGTCGCTGAGGGAGGCGGGCTCTTCCTGTTTCATGGCGCCACAGTGTACACTCTCTGTGTATTGCGGGTCCCCAGCTGACTAGAGCACCTTCTGTAACTTCTACTGGCTTCAGGCTGCATTTGAAGGATCCTGGGAGACCGTCAAGCCGCGCAATGGTGAGGTTGTGGGACGGGAGCTGGGAATGGGATGGAGTCGGATGAGTTTTGGAAGAAAGTGGCCAGAACCCGATGTGGAAATTGACACTCTCCCTATTTAGCTCCAGACTCACAGGTCTTGTAGACTTTGGTGCTGCGTCATCCTCTGTCCCCCTTTGCCTTTGCATCCTGTCTCCTGTCTTCTTGGGTGACCCCAGGCACAGCTGTATCTCCGCCAGTCTGGGGAGAGCAGGGGTTTTGGAGTAACCCAGAATTCTATACGTTAGCAATAGAAAAAAGTCACTTTATTTACGCAAGACGTCGACTCACAGTGATTATACTGCATAAATGGAACTCGTGGTCTCACAATATTGAGGGATGAGGTTCGGAGCCAAAAGAAGGGTGTTAGAGATATTTTACGGGCTGGTGGGGGGGAGGATTGTTACCTGGTTTTCAGGAAGCTTCCAGAGTCAGTGGCCATGTCTGTCTGCTCAAGTCAGAGCTAATGTAAATACAGTAAGCAGAGCACAGTAATTGCACATTTCTTTAGTTGCCATGCATTATGGGTGGCTCTGTGGATTTAAGACAGTCACTGCGGACTCAGGCTCTCTAAGCCATTTCCTTAGCATGCAGGGTTTAAATGAAATGATTTTAGAGAAACATTGGGTCTGTATTTTAAGTTCCTGGAAACTTGGGACCTTACTAGAGAGTGGCTGTAATTCCGTTGAGGTCAGAGGGTGCTGTATTTCTTATTGTGCGGAAATTTCGTTATTTGTCCAAAGTTCTAGGTGATTTATTCTATTTGCATTTCAATTCTTGTCAAAATGACTATTTTTATCTGAAGCTCTTTCCCTAGTTTAGGTGCCTTATTTATATAACTAAATAAAATATTCTTTTTAGTGAGACTGTTTAAATGAGGCTTTCAATGGAGTTTCAAATGCTGAGTAAAATGAAGGGGATGTTAAAGTATTACCAAAGGAGGGGAAAATGTTCCTGTTAAGAGTGACTTCCTGTAGGGGCTGCCTGATAAGCTCACGCTGAGAAATGCATTCAACAACGACATCTACAAGGGACATATACATGGGGTATTGCTATGAGTGGAAAGGGAAAGAAGTGTCATCTCTGAAATAATTGCTGTACTACTTGGTCTAATTCTAGACACAGTTTTAAAAACTGAAATATTGAGGGCTGGGGATTTAGCTCAGTGGCTTAAGCAACTGCTTTGCAAGCTCATGGTCCTGAGTTCCATCCCTGGTACCAAAACAACCCAAAAAACCAAAACAAAAAATTGAAACACTGATTGACGTGAACTTGGTATAAAACAAGTACTGAAGTATGGGTAAATCCCTATATTTAAGGTCTGTGGACCTGTGAATGAATTTGAATAAAATAATTTCTTAAAATTTTGAAACCAATAAGAAAAAAGACACTATAGTACCCAGTGCTGATCACGGAGTGTCATGCTGTGAAATGCAGCAATACTGTAATTCTTTGTTCAGAATGATTTTAACCTGCTCTAGTTTGTTTAATCTAAACATAAATGAAGATATGGATAATTGCATGTATGTTTAAGTGTATAGGATTGACAACTATGTTACTAAGTTTTTGTTGGACAGTTGAACAGAACCGTTTGCAGTCTCGCTGCTTCCCACTTTACATGTTCCATTTTTGTATCTTGAACAACTATTTGTAAAACGACAATATGATGTTTTCTTACTGTTTATTTTTTTCTCTGAACGTATGTATTATTTCTACCTATTTTCTGTTTTGTTTAGTCTTTAAATAAAATTTTAAAAATTAAAACCAATAAATAAATTATTCAATAAATAAGTAAATAAACCCAAAAACAATGATACAGAATTTCATAACAACATAATAGGTGAATTACAATGGTTAATATTGCATGTTGTTATCTTCAAAGTAGTTTTTCAGATTAGAAGATATAGGCATGAAAAAAATGATCAAACAATAAAAACATCGTTATTTTGATGAACAGAAGTTGGTAGTATAATTATCTATCGTGTATATATATAATCTTTTGCCTTCTTTTTTTTAAATTTATTTTTTATTTTTTGAGAAGGGGTCTCTCTATGCAGTTCAGGCTGGCCTTGAGCTCAATTTGCAGCCCAGGCTGGTCTCGAACTCTCAAGGATGCCCCTGCGTCAGCCTCCCAAGTGCTGGGATTACAGGCGTGAGCCACTAAGCCTGTCTTCCCTCCTTTCTTTTCTTCTTTTCCTTATCTCAATTGTTTTTTCCATTTTGGCAGTTTCTTCCCCTTTCAACAGTATCTATTATACATTTTGAATCCTATTTACTTTGAGTTTTTTACATTAGGGAGACAATATAGTGTTTACAGGTGTGAGTCTGATTTATTTCATTTATGGATATGGTCTCAAGAGGCATCCATTTGCCTATGAAAGCCTAGCGTTTATCCTTCTTTATAGTTGAGTATTACTCCACTGATTAAAAATACCACATCTATTTTATCCGTTCTACAGTTGACAAGCATTTGTGTTATTTCTAAAATTTAGCGATTACAAATTGTGCTGTTATAAACATGGGTGCATATATGTTATTGTGGGAAAAATTTTAGCCAACTGCCCCTCAGACCAAAATAATTCTATCTAGAATGAATTAAGAACTGAAAAAAATTAGGCCCCCCAAATTCAAAGACCCAATCCAAAAATGGGCATCTGAGATGAATATGAATATAAATGACAAATAAATGTATGAAAAGACGTTCAACATCACTGGTCATTCGAGAAATGTAAATTAAAACAGCACTAAGATTCTATCTCACTCGAGAAAGAATGGTTATTATCAAGAAGTCAACCCGTAACAAATGCTGGCAGGGCTGTGGAGAAAAAGGAACTCTTTTCCACTCTAGCTGGGAGTGTACTCTGCTACAACCCCCTTGGAAATCAGTGTGGAAATTCCTCAAAAGACTAAGATTGGAAATCCCATTCAATCCAGCTGTTCCACAGCTGGGTATTTTCTCTGAAGAACTGAAAGCATCATACCACAGTGATATATGTGCATTCATGTTTATAGCAGCACAATTTGTAATGGCTAAATTTTAGAAACAACCCAAATGCCCATCCCTTGCAGAATGGATAAAAAAGGTGTGGTATGTTTATACAATGGAGTATTACTCAGCTATAAAATGATAAATTTGAGGCTTTTATAGGTAAATGGATGCACCTTTAGACCATACTCATAAATGAAATTAGATTCACATATGTAAATATCATATTATCTTCTTGTGCTAAAAATTGAAAGGGTAAATAGGATCCAAAATATATGATAAAAAGGAAAGTAAAGAAACTGCTCAAAAGGCAAGAACAGGGGCTGGGATGTAGTTCAGCAGCATAAACGCCTGCCTTGCAAGCAGGCAGTCATGAGTTTGATCCCCGGTACCGATAAAAAGGAAAAAGAAAAAAAAAAAAAAAAAAAAAAAGGCAAGAACAACTGGGATTGGGGAAAGGAGAAAAGATAGATGTATATAAAATCTTTTCGTCCCTTCAGATTAGTAGTATAGTTATCATATATATGTGTGATAACTACTAAACTAGTACGGTTATTTGTCAAAAAGAATAATTTGTGTTTTCATCGTTTGACTGGTCATAATGCCTGCATCTTATCTGAAGAACTACTTTGAAGATAAAAAAATGCAATATATTAAGCAGTGTTAATCACTTGTAATTTTGTTTTAAAGTTCTGTATCATTATTTTTATTCTTTTTTGTTAAAAAGAAACAAAAATCTTTGACCTTATTTCCTACTATTGGCACTTAATTCTAACTATTTCTAAATACATTTTATGACTTATTATTGAGACTATTTATTGAACACTGTATTTTGTAGAGGGCATGGAGCTCATGCTTAAAATCTTAGCACCTGGGACTTCATTGCAGGAAGATCAATACGAGTTTGAGGCCACCCTAGACTACGTAGTGATTTCAAGGCCAGCTTGAATTGATAGTGTGAGATCCCCTCTAAAAACATGAAAAAATTGTATTTGGAATGAAAACAGCATGAGTGGACTGAGAATGTAATTCAGTGGTAGAGTGCATGGTCAATGTGAGTGATGTCCGTAATTTTCCCTTGAGTGAGGAAAAAAATGCGAACTGAGAATTACAAATTTTTCCCTTGTCTATGATTTCAAATGCTTCCATATTACAGTCTATATAAAGTGAAGGAAATTTCATATGTCATAACAGAGAATTTTTACGTGTTTATTGTTTGGAAAAATATTTAAACAGTGTAAATATTACACTGTATTAGATTAATATTAGATTTAAATACCTATTGTCTGTATATTTCTAAGACCTTAGTCTCAAACTTGCAAATGAGTCTCTTGCCTCAGCCTCCCAAGTGCTGGGATTACAGGTGTGCTCCACCATGCCTGGCTGCATTAGCAAGTTTTAATTACATTTTTGACTCATGCCAAATTTGCAACCATATGTATATTGATAGATTGTACGTCTATTTCTGAGTGAAGATGTGCTGTTTACTAGAGTTTTCAAAGAAAGTATATATTTACAGTTCTATGCATGCCAATGTAAACTCCTGCTCATTTGCCCATTCTGACCTTCAAATCGTGATCCTCTTGCTTTAGTCTCCATAGAAGCTGGGTTTCCAGGTATGTAGGATCCCTCCCATCTCCCTTCTTTGTTTTATTTCATAGGAATTAAAATGTCTGCACTGAAAGCTCAATATACAGATTAAAAAGAAATCAAAACATCTGAGAAATCAGTGAAAAGAAACACTGTCAGAGAAACATTTTATAAAACACTTAAATCAAATATAAGTTTCCAAGAATTAGCCCTTTGTGAGAAGGATTATAACCTGGTCATTCATGGCTGCAGTTCTGTTCCATGTCTTTTTTTGTAGTCAGTATGAATATAACCAAATGAATTGCACAAACTTGGCTTAAGAACTTAATATATTGGTCTCATGTTTCTCTTGCACTACATTGAATTTTAAGGCCATTGTAATGTGAACGAGAAAAAAAAGTGTAACTTCTGGCAAGTTGTTTGGTTATTAATTGCTATTTGATCTGTATCACACCTAACTTTTTACTGTTGGTTCTTCACTCTGTTTTAGATCTCACCCAAATCATTAGCTGTGCTTGTTGAGAGATTTTGACCCTTTTTACAGGTTATCCTCTCTGGCTTTTTGGCTTTCTCATGGCAGCTCCCGCCAGCTGTCTTACTGCTGTAACTGCTGGTGAACCTGTTCACACTGCTGGGGAATCTGCTCACTAGGGTACTGCTTGAAGTAAAGGCAGATGCTGTATATTTATATACTTCTTTGTTTTCATATACTTCTTTTGGCTTACATTCTTTATCTGTAACATTGTGTTCAGTGCCATTATCAATGGTTGTCAACCTATTGTGCCTGTATCTTGGTGTCATTTGTATGTCCTGGGCTGACCAGCAGTTCTTTTTTTTGTTTTTGTCTTTTTCCTTTTTATCGGTACCGGGGATTGAACTCACGACAGCCTGCTTGCAAGGCAGGTGCTTATGCCGCTGAGCTAAATCCCCAGCGCCTTGACCAGCAGTTCTTGTTTTGTACCTTTTTCTACACTCAATTCTTGCCATGGTTATGGTCTACGCCCACTATTTGTCTATTTCGTTTTTATTTCCTCCCCAATTGTTGGAGCTATTTTTGTATTTCTGTGACTCTGAGTTATTCTCTGAAAGTGTCAATTGGGGCTCTCTCCAGGCATGCGTTCAGTTATGATAATTATTGTGACAATAGTACTGTAGTTTTCTAGCTTGCCTTGAGTTCATGATTTTCTCTGATGTATTTTCCGTCTTGGGCCTTTACAGAGAAGAAATCCTACACAACATGCATGCGGTCTCGTAACCTGTTTAGTCCTCATGTCTGTGTCTTCTTGTATGAGGCACCCATCTTCAGAGTCTCCTTGCTGAGGGACAGCAGAATGCCTTTTCCATGGATGTAATCTATCTCACTGTGTTTGACCCAACTTCTCTGCCCTTGCCTGTCAGGTATTCCAGCCCCATTTCTGAAATATCTTAAGGAGACGCTTTGCATAGCCTGACATACAAGGTCAACTATCTTGTGACTTTAATCTCGGGGGCAAGCATCAGAGCAAGAGGAAAAAGGCTTTCCCCCCCCAGAATATTCACTTAGGAATGCTGGGCCTGAGATGCTGTGAACAGCAGCACACTGGTTGCCATGTTTCTTCCTGTTTCCCCTCCATCTGTCTGCTCTCCTTCCCTTTCATACTGTTTCTTTCCTTTTTTATTTCCTTTTGTCATTCCTTCCTATGTCTGTTCTCTTTTCCTTCTTTTTCTATCCTTTCATTCCTCCTTGCTTTCACTTATAGCTCTCATACTGCTTTTTATTTTTACTCTCTCAAATATCTCCCTTTTCCCTGCCTTTCTGCCATTCATTATTTTTTGCGGACATTACGCTGTTTTATTTTATTTTATTTTATTTTGTTGTCTTTTTCCTTTTTATCGGTACCAGGGATCAAACTCAGGACTGCCTGCTTGCACGGCAGGTGCTTATGCTGCTGAGCTAAGTCCCCAGCCCCTGCTATTTTATTTTTTATCAATTTTGTTGGTACAATTTAGATATACATAATAATCACATTCACATAAGGAATTTATACCTGTAAATAATGTATCTTGCTTCATATTATTTTTCATTCTCCTCCATTCCTCTCTCTCTTCCATTTCTTATTTACAAGAGCTTCGTTTCCCTTTTATCTTTTTTTCATTTTTTCTTTTCCTTCCTTCCTTCCTTCCTTCCTTCCTTCCTTCCTTCCTTTCTTCCTTCCTTCCTTTTCCTCTCCATCTTCCTAATACTTCTTCCCATTTGAATATTTTCTTCTAGTTTACAGTATTGACTATGCATTTTGATCTTTCTTTACACTTTCAGTTTCTCACACCAGAGGAACAATGTGTTATTTACATACATGTGTGTTATTTATTTCACTTAAGAGTATGGTCTCTAGGTGCATCCATTTATAAAAATGTGTCCGTTATCCGTATTTGTGGCTCAGTAGTACACCACTGTATTAAAAAACACACTTCTTTATCCATTTATAGGTTGTGAACATTTGGATTGTTTCCAAGGTTTAGCTATTACAAACTATGCTGCTGTACATGAGTGTGCAAATAGCACTATGGCATGATGCTTTTAAATGTTTTGGGAAGATTACAAGAAGCAGGATAGCTGGGTCAAATGGAAATCACACAATTTGTACAGTGGCTGCACCAGTTTACATTCCCACCAATAGTAGTTCCTTTTTCCCCCGTAGCCCTCCAGTACTTGTTATTGGTTGATTTTTTCCTAATAGCCATTCTTTCTGGAGTGAGATGGAATTTCAGTGTTTTAGTTTGAATCTCTCAAATGACCAGTGATGTTGAACATTTTTTTCATATATTTCTTTGGTGTTTGTGCTTCTTTATCTTTTTTTATCTGAGAAGTGCGTATTCATCCTTAGATGTGCGTTTTGGATTGGGTCTTTAAATTTGGGGGGTTATTTATTTTTGAGTTCTTTATGTATCCTAGATATCAATCTTTTGTCCTAGGAATAGATGGCTAAATTTTTTTCCACTCTGTTATCTCTTTACTCTTGGTGATTTCGTTTGTTGCCTGAAAGCCTTTTGATAGGATGAGATCCTCATTGTTGATTCACTGTAACATTTCCCATGCACTGAAGTTTTATTCATGAAGACTTTGGCTAAACCTATGTCTTCAAGAGTTCTCCCTATTCTCTCTTCCAACAAATTTAGTGTTTCTATTTTAATACTTAGATCTTTGCTCCGTTTTGATTTTAGTTTTGTGCATGGTGAGAGACATGGGTCCAGTTTTAGCCTTTGGCATTTGGAAAGTCAGTTTTTCCAGCACCATTTATTAAAGAGACTATCGTTCTTCCAGTGAACATGTTTGGCCCCATTATCAAAGATATAAAGTGGTTGAGTGTGTTTGCAGTTGTATCTTCTAATCTATTCCATTGATGTTTTTATTCCAGTACCATGTTGATTTTATCACAGTACCTTTGTAATATAACTTCAAGTCAGGGATTGTAGTGACTCCTGCCTTGCTTTTGCTGCTTAGAACTGCCTTGCTATTCTAGGTCTCTTCTGGTTCCAGATGAAGTTAGGAGTGGTTTCTCCAGATCTATGAGATATGTTGATAGTATTTTCATTAGTATTACATTGACTCTGTATAACAGTTTTGGGAGAATGGCCATTTTCACAATATTTATTCTTCCTATCCATAAACAAGAGATGTCTTTCCATTTTCTGAGATTCTCTTCTAATTTCTTTTTTCAGAATAGTATAATTTTCTCTGTATACACCTTTTACTTCTTTGTGAGATTGATTCCTAAGTATTTCAATTTTTTGGATGCTAGTGTGGATGTGGCTTCTCTTATTTGTCTCTCAGTGATTTTGTTGTCAGTGTATGGGAATGCTATAGAATTTTGAATACTGACTTTGTATCCAGCTACATTACTGAATTTATTGTTTATATCTAGGAGTCTTTCAATGGAGTTTTGGGATCTTCTATGTAGAGTATCATGTCATCTGCAAACAATGATAATTTAACTTCCTCTTTTCCTGTCTTTATTCCTTTTATTTCTCTTGTCTAATTGCTCCTGTCTTTATTCCTTTTATTTCTCTTGTCTGGCTAGTATTTCCAGTACTGTGTTGCATAGGAACATTGGTAAGGGACATCCTTTTCTTGTGCCTGATATTAAAGTAAAGGCTTCAGTTTTTGGCCATTTAGTATGATGCTGGCTGTTGGTTTGTTGTAGATAGCCTTGATCCTATTGAGGTAAAGACCATCTATTCCAATTTTTGTAAGGTTCTTATCATGAATGAGTGTTGGACCTTCTCAAAAACTCTTTCTGCATCTATAGACATGATCATGTGATTCTTACTTTTGCCCCTATTCACATGGTGGATTACATTTATTGATTTACTTATGTTGAACCATCCGTGTATGCCTGGGATGAATCCTACTTGGTCATGGTGTATGATCTTCTATGATTTGCATCCGTAGGATGAATCCCACTAATCTTGATGATTTGCTGCATCCTGTTTGCCAATATTTTATTGAGAATTTTTGCATCTGTATTCATTAGGGAAATTGTAGTTCTCTTTTTTAGTTGGATCTTTCTCAAGGTTTGGTACTAAATTAATATTTACTTCCAAGAAAGACTTCAGAAGAATTGCCTACCTTTTGATTTCATTGAAAAGTTTGAGGAGTGTCACCATTAAGTCTTCTTTGTATTTCTTATAGAATTCCACAGTGAATTTGTCTGGGCCTGGGCTCTTCTTTGTAGGTAAGGACTTAATTACATTTTCAATTTCATTAATAGAAATTGGGTTATTCAGCTGTTTTATATCCTCTTGACCCAGCTTTGGTTCTTCATATGTTTCTAGGAATCTGTCCATTTCTTCTGTTTTCAAACCTATGAGAGTATAGGTTTTTTTTTTTCTTTTTCCTTTTTATTCGTACCAAGTATCGAACTCACGACTGCCTGCTTGCAAGGCAGGCACTTATGCCACTGAGCTAAATCCCCAGCCCCCGAGAGTATAGGTTTTTAAAATAGGTGTTGATGATCTTCTGTATTTTCACAGTCTCTAGTGATTTCACCATTTTCATTTCTTATTGCATGAATTTGAGCTTTTTGTTTTCTTTTTTTAATAAGGTTGGTGAGAGGTTTATCAATGTTTTATTCTTTCAAGTACCAACTCTTTGATTCATTGATTCTTTGGATTGTTTTCTTAGACTCTTTGGCATTAATTTCTGCTCTGTTTTTTATAATTTCCTCCCTTCTTTTGGCTTTGGGCTTGACTTGTTCTTCTTTTTCTGGATGTTTGAGGTGTAGCCTCAGGTTGTTTATTTGTATTCATTCTGTTTTTCTGATTTGGGAACTCAGTGCAATAAATTTCCCTTTGAGGACAGCTTTCATTGCACCTCACAGATTCTGGTAAGTTGTATTTGTATTTTTGTTTGCTCGTAGGTATTTCCTCTTTATCCCTGTGACCCACTGATTGCTCAGGAGTGTAGTATTCAGTTTCCATGTGTTAGTGGGGTTTTTGCAGTTTTTTTTTATCATTAATTTCTAGTTTTATGGTGCTATGATTTGATTACATGCATGGGAAAATTTCGTTTCTCTTGCATTTACTTAAATATGTTCTGTGGACTAGTATATGGTGTATTTTAGAGAATGTCCCATGCACTACTGAGAAGAATGTGTATTCTGATGTTGTTGGATGGAACACTCTGTATATGTCTATCAAGTCCGTTTGTTCCCAGGTGTGATTCAGTTCTGTTATTTCTTTGCTGATTTTCTTTTTTGTTGATCTGTCCCTTTGTGTCAATGTTGTGTTAAGGTTTCCTGTTATAGTTGTTTTATTGCTTATTTGATTTTTCTTTTCTGTTAATACTTGCTTTGTATATCTGTGTGTCTGGAATTTGCTGCATATATGTTTAAGATTGTTATCTATTCCTCTTGAAGTTTTCCCCTAACTAGTGTATAGTGACCTTCTTTATCTCCTCGGATCATTCTTGGTTAAAAGTTCACATTGCCTGCAAAGAGAATAGCTACTCACTTCTTTATTTTGGGTTCCTATTTCATGAAGAATTGTTTTCCATCCTTTGACTTTCAGTCTATGAGTTTCCTTTTGAGTTAGATGGGGTTCTTGTATACCACATATGGTTGGATGTTTCTTGATCCACTCTGCCAGTCTGTTTCATTTAATTGGTAAATTGAGACCATTTACATTAATTGTTTAAAAGTTATATATTGGTTTATTGTTGCCATGTTATCTTTCTTCTGTTATATCTTTACCTTTCCATTGTATTTAATTGTCAGCCTTGCTTAGTGGTTTTGTCCTATGTGTATATAAAATGCCTTTTAGTATTCTTTGCAGAGTTGGCTTGATGATCATGAAGTTCTTCAGCTATTCTTTGTCATGGAAGTATCTTATTTCTCCATCCATTTTGAAGGACAGTTTTGCAGGATACATCAGTCTAGGTTGGAAGTCATTTTCCTTTAGAATCTGTAATACTTCACTGCATGCTCTTCTTGACTTCATTGTTTGTGTTGAGAAGTCTGCTGTGGTTCTCATAGGCTTTCCTTTATAGGTGATCTGTCTTGTCTCTAACAGCTTTTAATATTCTGTTTTTATGTTGTGTTTCTGGGATGGTGATTATTATATGCCTGGGTGTAGTTTTATTTTGGTTATGACTGCTTGGAGTTCTATATGCTTCATATGTCAGTTTCCATTCTCATGTTTAGGAAATTTTCAGCTATTACTTCTGTAAATATCCTCTTGATATCGTTCGTGTTGTCCCCTTCTTTTTCCTTTATCAATCTTAGGTTGTTTTTCTTTGCATCATCTTGCAGCTGTTGGATTGTTATTTTCTGATTCCTTGTTATTTTTAAAAGCTCTTTCCTTTCCTGTTCACTAGCTGAAATCTTGTCTTTGAGGTCTGAAATTCTATCTTCACTTTCGTTGAAGTGTTTTTGACAACTTTCAATGGAATTTTTGATTTCCTGAATATCTCTTTGAATCTGCTTCATGTATTCTGTTTGTTTCTTATATTGTTCATCCAGGCACTCTATCTTTTTGTTTTATTCTGCTAATTTGTTAACTGAGTCTTCTTTAGATGTGTTCAGCATCTCTTTCATTACTTTTTTCATATCTAATATGGTCATCTATCTTGCACACGTTAACACACTTGCAGTTGTGTCCTTTAGAGTAGTTTGTTTTCCTCTTTTTTACAATAACATTTACATCGACAGTTATTATTACTATTATTATTATTATTATTAACAGTTACACCACAGTTATTATTACTCCCACAGTTCATAGTACTTTTTTTTTTGGGGGGGGGAAGAAAATAAAACCAAATGTGACAAAACAAAGCAGTCAGTCAAAACAAAGGATGGACATAGTACATGATGTAAAAACAGAATACAAGGTGATCAACAATGGTTACCATAATGCCTTTTGCTACCTGAAAAAGAATTGCCTATATCATCAGGTATAATAAAATTGAACAAAACAGTACAGAACAAAACCAGTAAAACCTAAACATTGGAGACATTACTGAACTTCAAAAGAAGCTAATAGTCAAACCAGAATGGGCATTATAGTGAATATTATTGCCTCCAACGTAGTTGCCTATACCCTCAAAATTGATAATATGAAACAGAATAGAATAAAGTAAAATCAGTCAAAATAAGATGGTGAGAGCAGTACAGGGCTTCAAATAGAGTTAGTAGGAAATCAAAAAAGTTACTATAATATATCCTGCTAATTTTAAAAATTTTTTCCCTTAATTAAAAAATAATAATAAAAAAATTTTTTAAAAAAGGGCGAGATTGAGATGAAAGAGGACATAACAACATAATAATACAGGTCAGAACAGGACAATTTTTTTTTTTCGTTTTTATTGGTACCAGGGATCGAACTCATGACTGCCTGCTTGCAAGGCAGGCGCTTATGCCGCTGAGCTAAATCCCCAGCCCCAGAACAGGACAATTTAAGCAATATAATGTTTCCCCACAAGATAACCCGACTTAATGGTAGTTACTATAGTGTCTCTTTCCTTGAAATATTTGAGTACAACTTCATATACTATAGCATCAAACATATCAAGACAGTGGAAAATCATTCAAGAGGATGAAAGTATTACAAGATATTTAGAACCTACTAACAGAAAATGAACAATGGTTTCTATATTATCTCTTTGCCTATAAAAAGCTTTGTTTATACTATCACATATAATAAAATCCAGTAAGATACAACATGATAAAAGCAATGGAGACAGAAGAACAACAGTTTGTTGGGACTTCAAAACAAGCTGATATTAAATCAGCACTAGCTATTATGATGTCTTATTTTCTTCAAAATAGCTGTTCATATCATCATAGACAGTATCAAACAGTCCAGAATAAAACCATTCCAATTAATGAGTGAAAACTGTATAAGGCTTCAAAGCCAGATAATGGGGAGTTATTTGTATCATTTCTTACACTAGGGAAACTATTAGGTATTCATACGTATGAGTTTGATTTATTTCACTTATGAGTATGATCTCAAGCTGTGCCCATTTATTTATAAATATCTCAATGTGATCATTCTTTATAGCTGAGTAGTACTCCATTGTATAAAAATATCACAGCTTTTTATATCCACTTCTCAGTTGATGGACACTTAGGTTGTTTCCAAGATCTGACTATTACAAATTGTGCTGGTATACAGATGAGTGCACATATATCACTGTAGTATGATGCTTTCAGTTCTTCTGGGAATATGCCTAAAAGTGTAATAGCTGGAACAAATGGGACTTCCAATCCCAACTTTTTGAGAAATCTCCAGACTGACCTCCACAATGGTTGCACCAGTCTACACACCCACCAACAGTGCAGGAGAGTTCCTTTTTCCCCACAGCTTCTCCAGCATTTGTTGTTGGTAGTTTTCTTGATCCTGGCCATTCTTTCAGGAGTGAGATGGACTCTCAGTGTGGTTTTAATTTGCATTTCTCTAATGACCAATGATGATGAACATTTTTTCATGTATTTATTTGCCATTTGTATTTCTTCATCTGAGAATTGTGTATTCATCTCAGATGCCCATTTTTGGATTGGATCTTTGAATTTTGGGGGGTCTGATTTTTTTTTTTTTAACTTCACCATTGTATGGTTTGGACAGAAGTCCTTTGTCTGAGGGACAGTTCACTAAAGATTTTTTCCCAGTTGGTGGGTTTTCTTTTCACTATGCTGGAGATTTCTTTTGATATGCAGAAACTTTTTCATAAGAGGTGATTCCATTTATTGACTCTGGGAAGTATTTCCCATGCAGTTTGAGTCCTGTTCATGAATTCTCTACCTACTCCTATGTCTTCAAGGTTTTTACCCAATTTGTCTTCCAATAGATTTAGTGTTTCTGTTTTAATATTCAGATCTTTGATCCATTTAGATTTTAGTTTAGTACACGGTGACAGGCATGAGTCTAGGTTTAGTTTCCAGCATATGGAGAGCCAGTTTTTCCAACACCATTTATTAAAGAGACTGTCGTTCTTCCAGTGAACACTATTATAAAGGGAGTGATGGTCTTAAACTGCCTGGGCCCCCACCAGTGCTTTGGAACTCACCTCTCATGGCCTCAGCTCCCAGGGTTGAAAGAAAGTTGCTGGGAGTGCTCTAGTTAGGCCCACGAGGACTACTCAGCCTAGTTCAGTGTGTCTGGAAGCTGGACGGGCCTTTAACTGCAGCGAGGGATGAACTTAGTCTCTCCCTGGGCCTGTGCTAGTGTGCTGGAACTCACCTTGTGTGGCCAATGTCCCTGGATTGAAAGAAGGTCACTGGATGTGACTCACGCCTTCAAAATCTGCCCAGCCTAGTCCAGTGTGGCTCCAAGCTGGGTGGGCACTTATCCGCTGGGAGCAATGACCTTAAAGTCTCCCTGGGACCATGCCAATGTACTGGAACTCACCTTGCATGCCCTCAGTGACCTGGATTCCATAAACCTAATTTAATATTCATTTTTTTCTATGTAACCAGATTCAAGTTTCAAAATGATGCCTAAGTGCAATCAAAGAAAGAAAGACTCCATTACACAAATAATATGATTTGAAAAGAGATACTGCCTGTGATTTATTAAAACCATTTATTAGATATTTATCTGTTTTAGAATGGTGATTTGCAGGCTCCCTTTGAGCTGCTTTCGATATGGTGCACAAATACAACTGGGTGACCCAGCAGAGTTATCAGTGTTACTACTCTGCTGTTGTTTTAGCAATGAGTTGTAATCTAGCATCAGAATGGCTGTGTGAAATGTCTGCTCAGTATCACATATACATATGTGCAACACATGGAGTTAATATTTGAAGGACTCAACCTCAGTTCAGTTTTTTGTGAGAGGAGTTGCAATATCTCAGGCTATGAGTCTCAGTGTTCTTCAGTAAACATGTATGTGATTATTTAGGAAACAGTGGCCTTTGAGGATGTGGCTGTGAACTTTAGCATGGAAGAGTGGGCTTTGCTGAATTCATCCCAAAAGAAGCTCTACAGAGATGTGATGTGGGAAACATTTATGAATATAACTGCTGTAGGTAAGGATGGCATCATTTTCTCATTTATACAGTCAGAGAGCATTGGTTCTTATTCAGTGGGGAAATTTCATTGCATAGAATGTAAAAACATTTTGAAGACTATCTCGGGCTTGGTACGTTTATACCATGAATCTAACTGACATCTAGTGTTATAAAATAATAAAGCAACTCTTTATATTTTTATGTCTATAATTCAGGAAGAACCCGGGAGAACCAAATAATTGAAGAAAAGGCCACATATTTCTCAAGAAAATTAAGGTAATTTGCACTCACAAAAGAAAATTCCTGATGAGTCATTGTGTGAGCAGAAATATTACCAGTAGGGAAACTACAAATGAGGCCACAAGAAAGTTCTCCAGGGATGCATACAGGTTGATGATGGGATTACAGGCATGCATCACCATGCCCAGCTGCATTTAGGTAATGTATATAGGCATATGTGAGAAGAATTAATTTTGAATTTTGACAGAAACCCATTTTTATGATATCTACTGTATTTATGTGTATATGTGAGTATGAGTTATTGACTAAAAAATTCCTACCTGAAAGCAGTATTCAAAATGCAAATGAATGCTAGTTGTGTAATAAATGATGTTTTGCCACTTTTTCTTTTTTTATTAGTACTGGGATTGAACTCAGTGACCTTGCCCTTGGCTGGCAAGCGCTTAATGCACTGAGCTAAATCTTCAGCCCCTAATAGATATTTTGAAAGCTTTCATGTTTTAAAATTCTTAAAAGGCACCCTTACATATTGTAGGTAGGAATGTAAAATTGAACCAGTATGATATGATAATCAATATAAAAATTTCTCAGAAATTAAAATTAGAAGGATCCATTTGATCCAGGTGTATGCCCTGTGGTATACACTGAAAGAAATAAAAATTATCATATTTTGGTGATTCATGAATACTCAAGCTCAAAGCAGGGCATGCGTAATTATTCACAATCGCTGAGCTTTGGAAACAGCCTCGATGCACATCACTGAATGCATGGATCAAGAAAATGTGTGATATGCTGCTGAACATGATGATGCGTTTTTGTAATCCCAGCTTTCTGGAAAGCTGAGTCAGCAGGATAACTACTTGACATTCAGCCTGAGCAAATTAATAGTCAATGAGAATCTCTCTCAAAAGACGGAATTAAAAGAAAAGCTGGAGATACCATTTCATGCTCAGACCTGCATTTCATTTTCAAAAAAATTGCTAAATATTTGGCCCTAAAAAATGGTCTCATATAATTTGCCAAAAACTACAGTGTGAGACTGCATTTTGTAATGTCTGAATTTCAGTCAGAGACAGAAAGCAAATTACGTTTTTTCTTCTGTGATCCATTAAAATATAAATTAGGGAGTAAAATAAAAGAGAAATGGGACAAAATACAAGGGCTGACTATCTGGAGTTGGCAACGTGATGTGGGAAATGCGATTGTGGAAAGAAGAGGGAGAACAATAGGAGAAAGGTATCAAAAATGATCACTGTGATATACATATGTACCAGTCTCCCAGAATGAAAGTCGAACTCATGTACTGAAAATGTATAGCAGTAAGAAAAGTTCCCAAATGAGTACTTTCCTTCTGGGAATGCATGTTTTGAAGGGACCCTCCAGGGCATTCAGTCAATTCACTGTCAGAATTTCTTAGCAGGCAAACCCAAAACTTGTCCTGGTAAATTATTAGTATGGAGACCCTTTTTATTGTGATTGATAGTTTTTTCTTTACAGATGTGAAGAAGTAGGGCAATGCTATCAGTATGAAACTTGGAATCAGCAAGAAGAAATAGTCCTTTGGACTCCAGATGCCAATGTGAACATGCAGCAAGCTGCTTTCAAACCAGCGGAGAGCCTTTCTGGTAGAAAGCCCCAGATTGATCATTTGTCACTGACTGTGCCCATCGGAGCTCACACTGGACTGAAACCATATGAGTATTTGGGATTTGGAGAGAAGCTGTATCAGTATGGTGAAAATGGAAAAGGCAGTGATTTCCAGTCCTTTCAGAAGCATTCAAAGGGGAAAACTGGAGAGAAACAATATCAATATGAACAACACGGGAGAACATACTCTGATATTAGTGAAAGGACTCACCTTGCAGAGAAGACCTTTGTAGGTAAGAAGAGTCTGAAATCTTCCAGTGTACCCAGTGGTGCGCGAATCCATGATGGAAACTACAGTGAGGGTAATCTACATGTAGGCAAACAATGTGGAAAAGCTTTTATTTCTTCATACTATATTGAAGTACCTAAAAGCAGATATGATGGACAGCAATCTTACGTATCTAAGGAACATACAAAAGCATTAGCTCATCAGTTTTCCTTTCATAGTCATAAAACAGGTAACACTGTGGAGAAGCCCTATGTATGTAATCAATGTGGAAAAGCATTCACCACACAGAGTTATTGTAAAATACATGAAAGAAATCACACAGGTGAGAAACCTTATGTATGCAAGCAATGTGGGAAAGCATTCTCTACGCAAAGTTATTATAAAATACATGAAAGAATTCACACTGGTGAAAAACCTTATGTATGTAAGCATTGTGGGAAATCATTCATTACACTAAGTAACTGTAAACTACATGAAAGAACTCACACTGGTGAGAAACCCTATGTATGTAAGCAATGTGGGAAAGCCTTTACCACACATAATTATTATAAAATACATGAAAGAAGTCACACTGGGGAGAAACCTTATGTATGTAAGCAATGTGGGAAAGCTTTCAGTATACAAGGTGATTGTAAAATACACGAAAGAATTCATACTGGGGAGAAACCCTATGAATGTAAGCTGTGTGGGAAAGCCTTTACCACACAAACTTATTATAAAGTACATGAAAGAATTCACACTGGGGTGAAACCTTACGTATGTAAGCATTGTGGGAAAGCTTTCAGTACACACAGCTATTGTAAAATACATGAAAGTATTCACAGAGGTGAGAAACCCTACAAATGTAAGCTATGTGGAAAAGGATTTACCACTAGGTTCTCATTGAATGGTCATAAAAGAACTCACATTGGTAAGAAACCCTATGTGTGTAAGCAGTGTAATAACGGATTTTCTAATCAGTGTTCATTTTGTAGACATATACTGACAAATACTGGGGAGAAACCCTATGCGTGTAAGGAATGTGGGAAAGCATTTAGTACACACAGATACTGTCAGATACATGAAAGAACTCACACAGGTGAGAAACCCTATACATGTAAGCAGTGTGGAAAAGGATTGGCCACTATGTCCTCATTTCGTATACACAGAAGAATCCACACTGGTGAGAAACCCTATGAATGTAAACAATGTGGGAAAGCATTCACTTCACCAGGTTCTTATAAACTACATGAGAGAAATCACACAGGAGAGAAACCCTATGTATGTCAGCAATGTGGGAAAGCATTCACTACACACAATCACTATAAAATACATGAAAGAAGTCACACTGGGGAGAAACCTTATGTATGTAAGCAGTGCGGGAAAGCTTTCAGTACACAAAGTTATTGTAAAATACATGAAAGAATTCATACTGGCGAGAAACCATATGTATGTAAGCAATGTGGGAAAGCATTCTCTACACGCAAATATATCAAAATACATGAAAGAAGTCACACTGGGTAGCAACTGTATGTATGTGGGCAGTGTGCGAAAAGATTTTGGTGGCATAAAAGAAGTCAAACCAGGGAGTAACTATGTATGTAAGAAATGGGAAAATATGTAGTTGACAAAGTATCAAATATGTGAAGGACATTACACTGGGGGGAAATCAAAAATTGTTCCAGAAAATATATTCCCAGATGGGAGCATATTCATTTTGTGTTTTTTTAGTAAATCACTTGTAACTGAACTATGTGTCAGTAGTCTGCTATAAAAAACTGAGTTGACAAATAATATATTTTTGTAACTGTGTGTCTTTTGAGGTTGACACATAGGGTCTTTTAATTAAATAAGGTAGATGAAAACACAATGTTTCAGTGGGATTTGTTTTTATATACTCTTCACAATTGGGAAGTAAAAAAAAATTTGTTAATATATTGGGATTTCCTACTAGCTTTGATTTAATTTGTTGTTGCATGCATTTTATATTTTGTGTAACAAAAATATGTTTGAGCTTGGTGTAAATATATGTATATTTTTATATGCATATATACATAAGGAGAGAGAGAGAGACTCACTTGTGAACATGTGTTTTGGACAAAATTCAGTTGTTTTCATACAGCTAGTAGAGAAGCAAAACATTATTTTCATATCCTGACAAGATAGCTGCATTATCCCAATATAATTGTATATTATATCAAGTACATAATTTTGATTATTCCAGTTATGTTTAAGGCAATATTACCATTTACCTACATTGTTAATGTTTTCTCATCAAATTTTACTTTTCTTGATCGCATTGTGATGACTTGAAATTTTGTGGCAATTTTTCCACTACTTGAACCAAAACATAAACCATACTGCCGTGAAATTCTGATTGCTACAAATCAAGATCACAACTTGTCTCTAAAAGGACGTTATAAATTGTAGTAATAAATCTCCAAAAAGCATAATAGTGATATGATTTACCAGTAACAATATTTTCAAAGGAATTTTGTTGGCAGTAGAGTTGTTTGAGCGGGAAAATGATTGTCATTGGATGTAATGAGGCAAATTCCTTTATTCCCTGATATCATGAGTGATATTGTTTTTGTTAATCAGTATTGCTTTTATCTAAGAAGGTGAAATGAAGGAAAATAAACATTCTGTTTAGTAAAAAGGGGAAGTTTACTAATACATGATTCAGATTGTGTCTTGTAATTTTACCAGTTTCATGATAGATTTATTCATTATCTGAGAATACCACTGTCTGTTGGCTGAGTATGTGAAAAATACTTTCAAATCCATAGCCTTAGACAGGGAATGAGCATGAGGCCCAACCCTGACTAAGACTTTTGCCTTTCTTTTTAATATTGAAACTGGGCATAGGGTGCACACCTATAATCCAAGGACTAGAGGCTGAGGGAGGAGGATTGCTGAGATTTCAAGGCTAAGCTGAGCTACATAGTGTGTTCGCAGGCAGACTGTAAAACATAGTGAGATTGTCTCAAAATAAAACAAAATAAATAATAAAATTAAATTTAACAGTGAAATATTTTATAAAATGTTTTATACAGTGGCTTTAAAAGAAAAACGCCATTTCTGATGGGAGAATGTAATAAAACTATGTTAATAAGTGCACAGGAATTAAAAAACCGTAATGCAGTGTATATTATATAGCTTGCTCTACTTTAATTGTGCTTAGACATAGATTACCAATTGGGTAATATCATTTAAATTATGTCTACTTTAACTCTGAAATATGTTATTTATGGAATGTAACATACTATAGAATAGAGTTAACTTTTTACAACCTAAACAGGGATGGGGAACTTTTTAGATATCTAGTGCCTAAACTGCAATCCAAAACCCACTTTTTATGGCAAGATGCCAACACTGCAGTTAAACGTGAATGCTTGGCTTTTGTGCTGGCAGAGAGGGCTTTGCGTGCCCCCTGTGACACACATGCCATAGTTTCACCACCACTACCCTAGAATGTGTACCTAACTTCCATGTGGCTCACTTCTGCTTCTCACAATCACCAGGAAGATATATAGTTCTATTGTTATTACTATTATAGCTGGTGATGGGATGTTGAAAATACAAGGCATTTTATCCTGAGCACATTTGTTCTTCCATTATTTTACGAGGAACAGAAAATCTTGCTCTTTCCAGTGATCCATGTCTATAATTCCACCTGGTCAGAAGGTAGAGATGAGAGGAAAATGAAATTGCAGGCTGTGTGCTGGCTGCTGGGGGAAGAACCAGACACCATCCTTTTCCTGTGAGTTGGTGCCAGTCATAGACTATGGAGGAGGAGAACCAGAAGCCAAGCCCTCCCTGTAAGTTGGCACCATATATGGGCTCCTGGGGTGAGAACCAGATGTCAGCCCCTTCCAACTTGAGGGCTGGGAGACAAGATGAATCAAGGTGTCCAACTCCCATGTAAGTGATTGGCTGGTGCATAGAAACACAGGTTGTATTGATAGCTAATGAGGTAAAATACAGCTTAATGCTTATAGTGTTTAGTGTTTCACTGACTTTGCAGGCTTAAAGCTGATAGTCCAGTCATCTATTAGAGGATAACAATATGCAGTATAGCATATTGGGGGACCTCCTTTTGAATGTAGTAGCCATTGTTAATTCCCTACTATCTTGTTTTGAAGTCCATAGTATCACTTGCATTGTTTGGTTGGGTTTTATTCTGAAGTTTTGCGGTTTGATTTTATTATATTCAATGGTGTGGGCAGCTATTTCAAAGATAACAAGACATACTATGATAGCCATTTTGGGTTTACTGTTTGTTTTGAAGTTCTTTATTGCATTCGTTGTTTTGTTTTTATTCTGTTCTGTTTTGTTTAATCTTTACTGTGTCTGAAGTTATGGGCAGCTATTTTGAAGACAAGAGGCATTATGGTAAGTATTGTTTTGAAGTCCTGTTTCACTTTACACTGTTTTGTTTTGATTGGGTTTATTCTGTTTTATTTTGGTTGATTTTATTGTCTTCAATATAAAAATTACTGACAGCATGCGCAAATTAGATCTTAAAAAAATTGCTCCCAGCATGCGAAAATTAGTGAGACATTTTCAAAACACACATGCATATCTGGAGATGTAGCTCAGTGATGTAGTACTAGATTTATTCTAGAGTGTCAAAATCATTTTAATATGAATGTTATATGTCAGTGTTTGCCCTTTTTTTACTTTACATGTGAAAGTCTTAAGTCAGATGTTTTGGTGCATTTCTGTAGTCCCAGCATCAGGAGAGGCTAAGACAAGACAAAATGTCTTTGAAATCTGTAGCGGGTGACTTGAGTAGTTGTCTTAGCAAAATATTTCATAATTCTTTTAATATTCTCATTTTAAATTTAAGGAACGATATGAATTTAAGTTCAAGTTTACATAGGTTGAATATAGAAGATTGCTATTGCAAATTAATTTTGTTGCTCAGGAAATACTCTTTTCATGATAGTATCCATATTTGTAGCCTTATATTGTACATAAGCCTGAATCATAGCCCAAATCACAATGAACACGAACAAGCCCAATGTTCTGTATTCTTAATATAGAGACATAAAATATTAGCTTTCCTGATACTTTACTGGCATTTTTGGTAAAAAATAATAATAATAATAATGTGTACCACAGCAAATGGGGTCACATAAAAAGTTAAAACTTCTGCACCTTTAATGAACAAACTACAGAATGAACAAATGACATTCAGATATGTGAAAAAATGTTACCAACTACTCAGAAGATGAATATCTGGAATAAGATGATTATCCTCAGAAGATGAATATCTGGAATAAGAACCTAAAAAAACCCTCAAACAATGTTCATCGTTTTGGGCATTAGAGAAGGACAAACTTAAGCAGCATCTTATTCTAGAAAAAACTTCTGTCATCAAAAACAAAAAAGTTCATGAATCTACAGAAAAAAGAGATCAGTCAGTGTTGATTATGGGAGTATAACCTAGTTCAATTACTATGAAATTCAGTATAGAGAATATTAAAAAAACTAAAAATATGAATTGCATTCAGTGTAGCTATTTGTTTTGTATTTCCTCCAAGCATTTAAAGAAATCATATTTAAGAGATACATGCATACTCGTGCTTTTAGCAGAAATTCTCTTGCTGTTGGTCAGCAACAGTGACCCCCACTGTCAGTCACTGGATACCAAGTATAAACAGCAAATATTCTTCAGTGTACTCTAATACATAGCATGTGATGTTTTATATTTTCTTATAAGACAGGCTCTAAGTTAGATTACTTTTCTTCACTACCAGTTACCGTAAAGTTGATAAGCACATTAATATAACAAGGGCTTAGTTATGCTCATTATCTTGAGTATATTAAATCCTTGTTCAATGTATCAGTCAGTGCTTACCAAAGAAATAGATTTAATACTAGATATACAAACATGTAACACTTACTGGCTTAATATGGTCACCACAAAATCAGATGTAAAAGAGCACAGAAGGTCTGTCCAGTACTACGGTCCAAAGGATCAAGTAAAAATCATGCAATGCACTATAATGTCCTATCTGAGTCTGTATCAGAAGGCCAAAAGATCTTTAATGAAAGGCTACATGCTCAATTCCAGAGGCTGAAGAGTCCTGGTAGAAGCAAGGAAACTCTTCAAAATGAAGACGAGGACTTCCGGGAGAACATGGCGGACAGATAACAGCAACTACCGGAGGCTCTCTGAAAGACTCGCCTCAGAAGCCAGGAATGGTGCGGACTGAGGAGACATAAGCAGGTGGAGATATGCTCTGCTGACTCAGGAACGAACTGGGCTGAGAGAAACCAACTTGGAATGCAGTCCTGGTGCTAAAACAGGAACAGAAAAGCCTCGGTGTGGAGGCTGGACCCCGTGCCATTGTAAGCCGCGATTTGGGTTTCCCGCCGCGTGGCGGCTGGTTGCCTCTACAGTGGCTTGGCAAGGAGAGAGACACGCAGAAGCTCTGAGAACGGCAATCTGCGAACGGCAGGGAGGCGTGCACTGACTTATGGTGAGGTGAGTGAGAGAAACTGACACTCTACCACAGTTTGACTCCAGCAGAGGACTTTCTGGGCCCGAGCAGTCCTGCGGGAGCAGGGCGCGGTGGCGACTCCAGCCACACATCCCCCTCTTGGGCGGGATTGGTGAAAAGTGCCAGGCCTGCGTGACGCTGCCGGTGGACCTCGTAGGCTGTCCCAACCCAGATCCCAGAGCCTGACGGTGGCCGGGAAGGGAGACGCGTAGGCTGCCTGGTCTGTAACTCCCTGGTGCGCAGTGGTGAGCAGGAACACCTAACTGGCGCAATTCGATTAGGCTGTGGCTGACTGGGAGAGAAGCTGGGCCTCTTATATAAGCTTGCATATATAAGGAACAGAGAAGAAGAGGCAGCATGGGAAGAGGCAGCAACAAGAAAGGCTCCTCGGCCCCCAGTTCTGAGAAACAGGCAATAGCAGACACCGCACCAATACACATAAGGCACCATATAGAGAGCCTCATAGACCAATTCAGGAATGAAGTTATCAACGACCTTAAGCTAGAAGTATGCAGAATAGTTAGAGAAATGCTAAGCACCACCCAGGAAAAAACAGATGATGGAATGGAAGAACAGAAAAAGAGGGGAGAATTGTTTGATGGAGAAAACAGAGAAAGCATAGAGTACGTGAAGCAGGTTCTAAGGGACTACCAAGAAACTAAGAAGTCTATCCAAGACTGGCATAACAGCTTGAAAGAAACTAAGGACACACTATCTGAACTGGAGGGCAGACTTGTAATATGGGAGAATGAAATGAAAAACTTCTTAAAAATAACAAAGAAACAAACAGCAATAATACAAAGACAAGAAGATGATAAGAGGATCCATAACTTAAGGATTAAGAACATAAAAGAAGAAGTAGGGACACAAACAAGTGAACTACAAAAGCTACTCACAAATAATCCAGGAGAATTTTCCTAATTTAGCAAAAGGTAAAGATACTCAGATGTATGAGGCATACAGGACCCCAGCTACCTACAACCCAAACAGAGCAACACCCAGGCATATAATAATAAAAATTCCAGAAATTCAATACAAGAACAGAATATTAAAAGCTGTCAGAGACAAGAAACAGACCACTTACAAGGGAACACCCATCAGAATTACAGCAGATTTCTCTGCACAAACCATCAAATCACAAAGAGCGTGGGGGGAAATAATTCAAGCTTTGAAAGATAATAATCTCCAGCCAAGATTGAGATATCCTGCACAACTGTCCCTGGAAATTGATGGAAAAACAAGGTGCTTCCAGGATAAAGAGGAACTGGGGGAATTTGCAACCACCAATTCAACTCTACAGAGAGTATTGCAGGATATTCTAAAAAAAGAAAAATACAAAGAATCCAGAAATAATGGCAGAGAGGCCACAATGAATGGAGCAGAGAACAAAATGAAGAAGACAAACTGACAGCTACTGACAGAAAAAGAGCTCAACAGAAATGAGGCAGAGAAGATTGGATGATAGGAACAGCTATTTTGGAGAAAATGACATCTTAATAGGTAATACTGATTTAGTATCATCTTGTTTTGAAGTCTCATCTAGCTTTTGTCCTTCTGTCTCCAATGGTCTAAATAGGTTGTATCTTATTGGATTTTATTATGTACGGTAGTATAAGCAAAAACCTTTTAAAGACAAGGAGATTATACAGAAACCATTGTTTATTTTCTGTTAGTCGATTCTAAATACTCTGTAATGCTGTCATTCTCTTGAATGGTTTTACATTGTTTTGATATACTTAATGCTACAGTATACGAAGTTGTACTCAAGGATTTCAAAGAAGAGACAATATGGTAACTACTTTTAGGTTAGGATTATCTGGTGGTGAAACACTATTCTGCTTAAATGGTTATGTTTTGATCTGTGCTGTTTCGTTGTTATGCCCTCTTTTATCTCAATCTCCACTGCATTATTTACTTTTTTATCTTTATCCTTTTAATTAAAGGAAAAAAATAGCAGGATATATTATAGTAACCCACTTTGACTTTTCATTACCTTGATTTAAAGCCCTGTATTACTCTCACCATCTGGTTTTTAACTGATGTTCCCCTATTCTGTTTTGCTGGATAGTATCAGGTTCGAAAGTTTAGGCATCAGCTGTGAAGATAATGAGATTCATTATGACGCCCATTCTTGTTGACTTTTATCTACTTTTGAAGACCTACAATGTGTCCAATGTTTTAGTTTTGTCGGTTTTATTCTTTACTGTTTTGTTCAATTGTATTATAACTAACGATATAGGCAATTCTATTAGAGATAGCATTATGGTAACCATTGTTGATCACCTTGTATTATGTTTTTACATTATCTATTATGTCCACCCTTTTGACTTGACCAATTCTGTTCTGTTATGTCACATTTGGTTTTACTCTCTTCCAAAAAAGTAATAAGAGCCGTGGGAGCAATGAAACCCAAAATGTGTAATAGTCATGGTACACAAGAGAGGAAAAGAAAGTGCTCCAAACTATATAACTGCATGTATATTTAAGTGTATAAGATAGAAAATGATACCACAGAGTTTTATTGGATCAGTGAACAGAACTGTTTGCAGTATCATTGATGGAATGTCCACTTTACAAGCTTTAATTTTGTGACTTGAACAATTATTTCTAAGATGACAATATGTAATCCATTAACTAGTGATTTCCTACTGTTCATTTTTTTTCTGTAAATCTGTATAACTTGTACCCTTTCCCTGCTATTTTTTTCTTTTCTCCTTAAATAAAATTAAAAAAACAAACAAACAAAAAAAAAAAATGAAGACGAGGACTGGAGCTCCTCCAAGAGAAAAAAAAAAAAAAAAAAAAAAAAAAAAAAAAAAAAGAACCCTTCCCTTTTGACTTCTCTTTGATACATTCTGGTGACAATCTTTCCTAGAGTGGGTTTTGCACTCCCACGACTATGCTGAGCCACTTTAGTGGGCGTTTCTTACTAAAGTTAATGTAATCTTTCAGCTGTCATGCTTTACCTCTTGTCAATCACAAATTCCTTTATACCATAATCACCAGATAAAAACAGAAATTCATTATTACAGCTAACATACTATTCATGTAGAAAATGAAACACTCCCCAGAAGCTATATTTTCTTTGGGTGATGCTTATTCTTAACATTTCACTAGTTGAACATTACAACAGGTTTCACAAAACTAAAGAACAGTATTACATCTCAGCATTATATTACATTGGAAGTATACTAGGAAAAAACTATTACAATTACATTCTTTGAGCTAGCAGGGGCTCAAATCCAGTCCCAGACCCTGACCATGTGTTGGTTGAATTGCACATGGGGAAACCTTGGAACTTGCTCCCAGCTGGTAAGACCATGTCCCATGTCAAAAATCACCCTAAGATGCGTGGAGGTACCCACAGGTCTAACTGGGCTGTGCTTAGCGAACTACAAGCAGGTAGCCAGTGCTAAAATCCAGTCCTGGGCCCTGACTGTGTGCTCATTGTATCTCAGTGCAGAGGAAAACCTTGGAATTTCGCTCCCAGGCAGTATGACCATGCCCTGCATCTGAAATCACTGGAGGACACACAGGAGTCCCTCTGGGCCCAACTGGCCAAGTCCTGTGAGCATCAAGTGCCTAACAGTTGCCTGCAGTCTGCTTTGGGAGCCAAAAGTGGGCCATGTCATTCCCAGTGCATGAGGGAAGCTTTGAAACATCACTCAAAACTGGGAAATACAGGAAAATGACCAAACAGAAGAGCAAAATGCAATCTCCGATATCCAGTCCAACCCAAACATGCATAAATGATACGGATACAGAAGAAAATATAAGCCATGCACCTGAAACTCCCGAAATGATATCAATTGAAGTAAAGAAGCAACTTTGCTAAGGTATAAAAGCTCCAATCAGAAATAGTCTCCCAGGTAAAAGAAGAAATGATAAATATAATGAAAGGAATGCTAAACACATCTAAAGAAAACATAGTTTAAAAAATTAGAGGAACAATGCAAAAAGATGGAAACCCTGGAAAAACAATATAAGAATGCATGATGGAGATTCAAAGAGATACAGGAATAAATTCCATTGAAAGTTGACAAAACCGCCTCAATGAAAGTGAAGATAGAATTTCAGACCTTGAAGACAAGATTGCAGCTAGTGAATAGGAAAGGAAAGATGTTTTAACAGTAACAAGGAACCAGGAAATAATAACATTCATCCATTTCAAGATGATGCAAAGGAAAACAACATAAGATTGATAGGGATAAAGAAAAAGGAAGGTGACAACACAATATCAAGAGGCTATTTTCAGAAGTAATAGCTGAAAATATCTCCAAAAAAAGAATGGAAACCGACATAGAGATCAGTGAAGCATCTAAAACTCCAAATGACCATAACCCAAAGATAACTACACCCAGACACAATAAGCAGGATCCCAGAAATCCAATGTAAGAACAGAATATAGGGGCAGGGGATTTAACTCAGTGGCATAAGCACCTGCCTTGCAAGTGCGCAGTTGTGAGTACAAATTTGTACTGTCCCCAGTACAAATAAAAAAAAAAAAAAAACCCAGCATATTAAAAGCTGCTAGAGAGAAGAGACAGATAGATCACCTATAAAGGAATGCCTATCTGAATAATATCAGACTTCTCAACAGAAACAATGAAGTCAAGAAGAGCATGGAGTGAAGTATTTCAGATCCTAAAGGAAAATGACTTCCAATCCAGACTGATATACCCTGCAAAACTGACCTTCAAAATGGATGAAGAAATAAGATACTTCCATGACAAAGAACAGCTAAAGAACTTCATGACTACCAAACTAAAACTGCAAAGAATATTGAAAGACATTCTAGATAGACAACCACTAAGCAAGGCAAACAATTAAACAGCGTGGAAAGGTAGAGAATCAATACCAGATAGATAACATGTCAAAAGTAAATCAATATATATCAGTTACAACCATTAATGTAAATGGTCTCAATTCACCAATGTAAAGAAACAGACTGGCAGAATGGACCAAGAAACAGCATCCAACCATATACTGTATAGAGGAAACCCTTCTAACCCAAAAGGAAACAGACTGAATGTCAAAGGATGGAAAACAATACTCCATGCAACAGGACCCCCCCACCAAAAAAAAGTCGAGGTAGCTCTTCTGCTTGCAGACAATATGAATTTCAAACCAACAATTATCTGAAGAGATAAAGAAGGTCACTACATATTAGTTACGGGAAAACTTCAAGAGGAAGAGATAACTATCTTAAATATATATGAACCAAATTCCAGAGCAACCAGCTATACAAAGCAAATATTAATAGAAATAAAAAATCAAATAAGCAATAACATAATTGTAACAGGAGAACATAACACACCATTGACACAAAGGGATAAATCAACCAGACAGAAAAGCAGCAAAGAATAACAAGTGAATCACAGCTGTGAACAAATGAGGTTGGCAGATGAATACAGAGTGTTCCAGCCCACAACATCAGAATATACATTCTTCTCAGCAGCACATAGAACGTTCTCTAAAATAGACTGTATACTAGCCCATAGAACATGCTTAAGTAAATGCAAAAGAAGTGAAATTATCCCATGCTTGTCATCGGGTCATAGTGCTATGAAACTAGAAATTAATGACAAACTACAAAAACCCCCACAAACACATGGAAATTGAATAATACACTCTTGAGCAATTAGTGGGTCACAGAGGAAATGAAAGAAGAAATGAAACAATATTTACAGGCAAATGAAAATACAAATATATCTTCCCAGAACCGTTGGGATGCAATGAAAGCAGTCCTCCGAGGAAAATTTATTGTGGTGTACTCCCACATCAGGAAAACAGAATGAACAGAAATAAACAACCTGATGCTACACATCAAACATCTAGCAAAAGAAGATCAAGTCAAGCCCAAAGCCAAAAGAAGGGAGGGAGGGAATTATAATGGTCAGGGCAGAAATCAATGCAATAGAGATTAAGAAAACAACACAAAGAATCAGTGAGTCAAAAAATTAGTTCTTTGAAAGAATAAATTCACAGGCCTCGAGCCAATGTTATTTTAAAAAGGAAAGAAAAAACTCAAATTCATGCAATAAGGAATGAAAAGGGTGAGATCACTATTTCACTACTGTTGAAATACAGAAGATCATCAATACCTATTTTGAAAACCTCTACTCTTATAGGCTTGATTACACAGAAGAAATAGATTCCTAGAAACATGAAATTCCAAAGCTGGGTCACGAAGACGTAAAACTGTTGAATAACCCAATTTCAATTAATTAACTTGAAAATATAATTAAATCCCTACCAACCAAGAAAAGCCCAGGTACAGATGGATTCACTGGGGAATTCTACAAGTGATTCAAGAAGATTTAATGCTGACACTCCTGAAACTCTTCAGTGAAACTGAGATGGAAACCAGCATTACTCTTGTAGCAAGCATTACTCTAATACCAAAACTTGGGAAAGACCCAACTAAAAAAGAGAAATTCAGGGTAATCTCCCTAATGAACATAGATGCAAAAATTCTCAATAAAATTTTGGCAGCCAGAATGCAGCAAATCATCAAGAAGATTATACCCAACCAAATGGAATTCATCCCAGGAATGCAGGGATGGTTCAACATACACAAATCAATAAATGTAATCCATCATTATCAATAGAGCCAGAAAGAAGAACCATGTGATCATTTCTATAGATGCAGAAAAAGCCTTTGATAAGGTCACTTATTTATGATAAAAAACCTTACAGAAAATTGGAACAAATGGTCTTTACTTCAATATGATAAAAGCCATCTATGACAAACCAACAGCCAGTATCATATTAAATGGCCAAAAAAATGAAAGCCTTTGGCCTAAAATCAGTAAGAAAACAAGAATATTCATTATAACCACTGCTTTTCAATATATTTCTAGAAATACTATCCAAAGCAATTAGACAAGAGAGAAATAAAGGAGTAAGGATAGGGAAAAAAAAGATAAATTATCATTATTTGCAGATGACATGATACTCTACATATAAGACCCCCAAAACTGCATTGAAAGACTCCTAGGCATAATCAACAAATTTTATAATGTAGCCAGATACAAATCCAACACTCAAAGTATCAATAGCATTCCTATACACTAACAACAAAATCACAGAGAAAAATAAGAGAAGCTACTCTTTATAATAGCATCCAAGAAAATGAAATACTTAGGAATCAATCTAACAAAAGAAGTAAAAGATCTGTGCAGGGAAAATTATAGTACCATGAAAAAGGAAATTGATGAGAACCTCAGAAAATGGAAAGATGTCCCTTTTTCATGGATAGCAAGAACAAACATTGTGAAAATGGCCATTCTCTCAAAATTGTTATTCCGATTTAATGCAACCCCAATCAAAATGCCACTAGCATACCTCACAAGTCTAGAGAAATCATTCCTATAATTAATCTGGAACCAGAAGAGACCTAGAATAGCAAAGGCAATTCTAAGCAACAAAGGCAAGGCAGGAGGCATCACAATCCCTGACTTGATGTTATACTACTAAGCTACTGTAATAAAATGAGCATGGTACTGGAATCAAAACAGAGCCGAAGATCAATGTAATGATTAAAAGATACAACTACAAACACACTCAGCTACGTTATCTTTGGTAAAATGACCAAAAACATCTCTTTAATAAATGGTGCTGGAAAAATTGGCTGTCTGTATGCTGAAAACTAAAACCAGACCACCTACCACCCTGTACTAACTCAAGTCTAAATGGATTAAAGATCTACATATTAAAAACACAAACATTAAATTTTTTGGAAGGCAAAGTATGTACAAATCTTGACATAGGGGTAGGTAGAGAATTCATGAAAAAGAATCAAACTGCACGTGAAATACCTCAGAAAATCAACATCTGGGATTGCATCCTATTAAGGTGTTTTTGCATGTCAAAAGAAATCTCCTGCATAGTGAAAAGAAAACCCACAAATTGGGAAAATATCTTATTGAACAGTCCCTCAGACAAAGGACTTCTGTTCAGAACATAAATAATTTTTAAAAATCAGATCCTCTGAACTCAAAGACCCATTCCAAAAATGAATATCTGACATAGATACACAGTTCTCAGATGAAGAAATACAAATGGCAAATAAATACATGAAAAAATGTTCAGCTTCATTGGTCATTAGAGAAATGTAATTTAAAACAGCACTGAGTTTCCATCTCACTCCAGAAAGAATGGCCAGAATAAACAAAACTACCAAAATAAATGCTGGAGAGGCTGTAGTGAAAATCGAACTCTTCTGCACCATTAGTGGGAGTGTAGACTGGTGCAACCACTGAGGAGGTCAGTCTGGTGATTCCTCAAAAAACTGGGATTGGAGATCCCATTTGACCCAGGTATTCCACTTCGGGCCATATTCCGGAAGAACTGAAAACATCATACCACAGTGATATGTACACCCATGCTTATAGCAGCAGCATTGTAATAGCCAGATCTTGGGAACAACCTAAATGCCCATGAACTGTGGAAAAGATACAAAAGATGTGGTATTTTTATATGGTGAAGTATTACACTGCTATAAAAAATGATCACATTGAGATATTCATAAGTAAATGGATGTAATTTGAGACCATACTCATAAGTGAAGTAAATCAAAGTCACATGTGTAAATACCATATAGTCTCCCTAGTGTAAGAAATGCTAAGAGTACATAAGATACAAAAAACTCAATAAACACAGTGAAAGGACAAGAATAAATGGGAAAAATAATATATCAGGGAAAATGAGGAAAAAGAACAAAGAAGGGAGAAGAAAAAAATATAAAATTATGTAAACACAATATAGCTCAGATGATTGTGCTACAAATTGTATGATTTCTTGGAACAAAACGGTTAACATTCATAGGATTGCAATAATTGTGCCTATTATTCTGTGGTGATTTGAGGAACTCTTGAATATCATTATGTAGAATAACAACCCTAGTTACGCTAGTACCACCTTGTTTTGAAGGCCTATATTGTCTGGTTCTGGTCTCTTTGTTGTTTATATGTCTTTTTCATTTCCTGTTTTTCAAGAAATTTGTTTTTTTTTTACTTCTAATACAGAAAGAATAGGTATACATGTAGAGACTCATGCGTGTGTAGGACGTTGGAACAGTTTATGAGAATCGATTATATAATGCACAATGAAATGAACAGCTACTTTGAAGAAAAAGGGAAACTAAGGTGCCCAATGCTAATACTGTAGTGTCATGTTGTGAAGCCCAGCAATAGCACTATTATTTGTTCAGAGTGATTTTAGTCTGTTTTGTTTTGTTCAATTTCAACATATGTGAAGGTATGGACAGCTATTTTGAAGACAATGAGAGACACTATGGTAGCCATTGTTGACTTCCCTATTGTCTAGTCTTTTAAAATTTTTTTTTTATTTAAAGAGACAAAAAAACCAAAGCAGTAAAAGGGTACAAGTAATACAGAATTTCAAGAAAAAAAATACAGTACAAAATCACTAGTTAATACATTACATATTGTCATCTTAAAAACAGTTGTCCAAATTACAAAATTAAAGGATACAAAGTGGACATTCATACAGTGAGATTACAGAGAGTTCTGTTCAGTGATTCAACAAAGATTCAGTAATATGGTTTTCTATCCTATACACTTAGTAAAATCAATCAGAACAAGATGGGGAGAGCAATACAGGGGTTCAAATCAGGTTAATAGGAAAACAAAAAAGTTACTATAATATATCACGGATTTTTATTTATTTATTTTGTCTTTTCCCTTTTCATCGGTACCAGGGATCGAACTCATGACTGCCTGCTTACAAGGCAGGGGTTTATGCCACTGAGCTAAATCTCCAGCCCCTATCACGGATTTTTAAATTTAGTTTTCCCTTAATTAAAAAATAAATTAATTTTTAAAAAAAAGGAAAAAAAAGGGGAGGTGGAGATAAAAGAGGACATAGTAACAGAACAACACAGGTCAGAACGTAACAATTTAAGCATCATTGTGTTTCACCACCAGATAACCTAACATAATAGTAGTCACCATAGTGCATCTTTCCTTGAAGTATTTGAGTATAACTTCATATACTATAGCATCAAGCATATCAAGACAGTGTGAAGCCATTCAAGAGAATAAAAGAATTACAAGGTGTTTAGAACCAGCTAACAGAAAACAAACAACGGTTTCTATATTATCTCTTTGCTTATAAAAAATTTTGTTTATACTATCGCATATAGTAAGATACAACATGTTAAAACCAATGGAAACAGATGTACAACAGCTTGATGGGACTTCAAAACAAGATGATATTAAATCAGCACTAGTTTTTATGGTGTCTTGTTTTCTTCAAAATAGCTATTCGTACTATCACAGACAATAAAATCGAACAACCCAGGTTAAAACCATTCCAATTAATGAGTGAAAACATTATATGGTTTCAAACCAATATGATTGGGAATCATGATTACCACATACTTTTATGTATTCTTATTATTTCTTACACTAGGGAAACTATTTGGTATTTATACATGTGAGTTTGATTTATTTCACTTATGAGTATGGTCTCAAGCAGCGTCCATTTATTTATAAATATCTCAATGTGATCATTCTTTAAAGCTGAGTAGTACTCCATTGTATAAAAATACCACAACTTTTTTTATCCATTCCTCAGTTCATGGGCATATAGGTTCTTTGTGAGATCTGGCTATTACAAATTGTGCTGCTATAAACATGGATGTACATATATCACTGTGGTATGATGCTTTCAGTTCTTCTGGGAATATGCCTAGATGTGGAATACCTGGGTCAAATGAGGCTTCCAGTCCCAGCTTTCTGAGAAATCTCCAGACTGACCTCCACAATGGTTGCACCAGTCTACACTCCCACCAACAGTGCAGGAGAGTTCCTTTTTCCCCACAGCCTCTCCAGCATTTGTGGTTGTTGGTTTTCTTGATCTCGGCCATTCTTTCAGGAGTGAGATGAAATCTCAGTGTGGTTTTAATTTGCATTTCTCTGATGACTAATGATGATGAACATTTTTTCATGTATTTATTTGCCATTTGCATTTCTTCATCTGAGAATTGTGTATTCATCTCAGATGCCCATTTTTGGATTAGGTCTTTGAATTTTGGGGGTCTGATTTTTTTTAATTCTTTATATGTTTTAGACAGAAGACCTTTAGTTCTTTCACTTCTTTCATGAGAGTAATTCCTAAATATTTCATTTTTTTGGTTGCTAGTGTGACGGGTGTGGCTTCTCTTATTTCTCTCTCTGTGATTTTGTTAGTGTATAGGAATGCTATTGATTTTTGAGTACTGATTTTGTATCCAGCCACATTGCTGAATTTATTTATTATGTCTAGAAGTCTTTCAGTGGAGTTTTGGGGGTCTTCTATGTAGAGTATCATGTCATCTGCAAATAATGATAATTTAACTTCTTCTTTTCCTATCTTTATGCCTTTTATTTTCTCTCTTGTCTAATTGCTCTGGCTAGTATTTCCAGTACTATATTAAATAGGAGTGGTGATAAGGGACATCCTTGTCTTGTGCCTGATTTTAAAGTAAAGGCCTTCAATTTTTGGCTATTTACTATGATACTGGCTGTTGGTTTGTCATAGACAGCCTTTATTATATTGAGGTAAAGACGATCTATTCCAATTTTCTGTAAAGTTCTTATCATAAATGAATGTTGGACCTTATCAAAAGCTTTTTCTGCATCTATGATTCCCAGAAGAACTGAAATGATCATGTGATTCTTACTTTTGGCTCTATTGATATGGTGGATTATTTTTTGATTTACATATGTTGAACCATCCCTGCATGCCTGGGATGAATCCCACTTGGTCATGGTGTATGAACTTGATGATTTGCTGCATCCTATTTGCCAATATTTTATTGAGGATTTTTGCATATGTGTTCATTAGGGAGATTGGTCTGTAGTTCTCTTTTTCAGGTGGGTCTTTCTCAGGTTTTGGTACTAGAGTAATATTTGCTTCCAGGAATGACTTGGGAAGGACTGCATCCCTTTCAATTTAATTGAAGAGTTTGAGGAATGTCGGCATTAGGTCTTCTTTGTATTTCTTGTAGAATTCTGCAGTGAATCCGTCTGTGCCTGGGCTCTTCTTTTTAGGTAAGGACTTAATTACATTTTCCATTTCATTAATAGAAATTGGGTTATTCAGCAGTTTTACATCTTCTTGACCTAGCTTTGGTACTTCATATGCTTCTAGGAATCCGTTTATTTCCTCTGTATTATCAAACCTTTGAGAGTAGAGGTTTTCGAAATAGGTGTTGATGATCTTCTGTATTTCTATAGGATCTGTAGTGATTTCACCTTTTTAATTCCTTATGGCATGAATTTGAGCTTTTTCTTCCCTTTTTAAATAAGGTTGGCTAGGGCCTTATCAATTTTATTTATTCTTTCATAGAACCAACTCTTTGACTCATTGATTTTTTGGATTGTTTTCTTAGTCTCTATTGCATTGATTTCTGCTCTGATTTTTATAATTTCCTTTCTTCTTTTGGGTTTGGGCTTGACTTGCTCTTCTTTTTCTAGATGTTTGAGGTGTATCATCAGGTTATTTATTTGTATTCGTTCTGTTTTCCTGATGTGGGAACTCAGTGCAATAAAGTTTCCTCTGAGGACAGCTTTCATTGCATACCACAGATTCCGGTAAGTTGTATTTGTGTTTTCATTTGTTTGTAGGTATTGTTTAATTTCTTCTATAATTTTCGCTGTGCCCCACTGATTACTCAAGAGTGTGTATTCAGTTTCTATGTGTTTGTGGGATTTTTGCAGTTTCTTTTATCATTAACTTCTGATTTCATAGTGCTATGATCTGATAGTATGCAAGAGATAATCTCAACTCTTTTGCATTTATTTAAATATGTTCTATGAGTTAATATATGGTCTATTTTAGAGAATGACCCATGTACTGCTGAAAAGAATGTGTATTCAGTTGTTGTTGGGTGGAATACTCTGTATATGTCTATCAATTCCATTTGTTCACAGGTGTGATTCAGTTCTTTTATTTCTTTGCTGATTTTCTGTCTGGTTGATCTGTCCATTGATGGCAATGGTGTGTTAAGATCTCCTGATATAATTGTATTACTGCTAATTTGGTTTTCATTTCTGTTAATACTTGTTTTATATAACTGGGTGCTCTAAAATTTGGTGCATGTATATTTAAGATAGTTAAATTTACTTGAATTTTCCCCCTACCCAGTATGTAGGGACCTTCTTTATCTCTTCTGATTATTATTGGTTTGAAGTTCACATTGTCTGCAAACAGAATAGCTACCCCTTCTTTTTTTTTTGTGTTGCATGAAGTACTGTTTTCCATCCTTTGACTTTCAGTCTGTGAGTATCCTTTCGGGTTAGATGGGTTTTTTGTAGACAGCATCTGGTTGGATTTTGTTTCTTGATCCATTCTGCCAGTCTGCTTCTTTTAATTGGTGCATTGAGACCATTTACATTAATGGTTATAACTGTTATATATTGGTTTATTCTTGACATGTTATCTTTCTGCTGTTGCATCTTTATCTTTCTGTTTTGTTTGTCTGCTTTGTTTAGTGGTTTTCCCCTAAATGTATCTAGGCTGTCTTTCAGTATTCTTTGCAGGGTTGGCTTGGTGATCATGAAGTTCTTCAGCTATTCTTTGTCATGGAAGTATCTTATTTCTTCATCGATCTTGAAGGACAGTTTTACAGGGTACATCAGTCTAGGTTGGAAATCATTTTCCTTTAGGATCTGAAATACTTCACTCCATGTTCTTCTTGATTTTATTGTTTGTGCTGAGAAGTCTGCTGTCATTCTGATAGGCTTTTGTTAATAGGTGATCTGTCTTTTCTCTCTGACAGCTTTTAATATTCTATTCTTTTGTTCGATTTCTGAGCTGGCGATTATTCTATGCCTGGGTGTAGTTTTATTTTGGTTATGGCTATTTGGAGTTCTATATGCTTCATTGATCTTGATATCAGTTTCCAATTTCATGTTTGGGAAATTTTCAGCCATTTGTTCTCTAAATATCCTCTTGTCATCCTTTATGTTGTCCCCTTCTTTTTCATATTTCCCTATCAAACTTATGTTGTTTTTCTTTGCGTCACCTTGCAGGTGTTGAGTTGTTATTTGCTGATTTCTTGTTATTTTTAAAAGATCTTTCGTTTCCTGTTCACTGGCTACAATCTTGTCTTCAAGGTCTGAAATTCTATCTTCACATTCATTGAGGTGGTTTTTATAACTTTCAGTGGAATTTTTGATTTCCTGTATATCTGTTTACATCTGCTTTATATATTCTGTTTGTTTCTTATATTGTTCATCCAGGAATTCTATCTTTTTGTTTAGTTCCTCCAATTTTTTAACTGTGCCTTCTTTAGATATGTTCAGTATGTCCTTCATTTCTTCTTTTACCTGAGAGATTATTTCTAATTTGAATTCCTTTAAGGCTTCCTGGAGTTGCTTCTTTATTTTAGTTACTATTATTTCAGGTATTTTAGGCATATGGCATGTATTTTCTTCTATGTACATGGCTCCTAGGCTTTCTTGGGTTGGGCTGGATGTTTGAGATTGCACTTTGGTCTTTCATTTTGTCATTTTCCTATATTTACAAGCTTCAAGGGTTGTTCCAAGCTTCCCCTGGGTGTGTTGGAAATTGTCTCTTATGTCCTGGATTCCTGGGACTCCTCTGGTAGTGTAGCTCCCTCCTTGGGCAGTGAAGCCCCCAGATTAAGAGAAGGTTGCCAGGCTCCTCTCAGGTAGACCTAAAGCCTTCTCAAGCTACAGAGCTCCACACTGTGGCAACAAAGCTTCCCTGATGGAAAGAAGGCCACCTGGTATGGTCAGGCATTCACAAATCCTACTAAGCCCAATCTAGTGTGGCTGCAAGCCCAGCGGGCCCCCAACCCCCTAAAGCAAGGGTCTCATACTCTGCTGGGGATTGTATGTTGTGTAACCATCCAGCTCCTTAGATGGCAAAGCTCCCTAGACTGATAGAGGGTCCCGCTATCGCCTAGGTAGGCCTCAAACCTCCTCAGCAGGGCTGCTCCCTCTTCCAGGCAGTGGCAGTAGTGCTGGTGCTCTCTAGGCCAAAAGAACGTCACAGACAAGGTTGGAGCAGTTTGCCACAGCTTGGCCCAGTTCACTCATTCAGGTGAGGCAGCTGCAGTGTGGCCTTCGGGTGAGAGCGGGTGGTCCTCCAGGCTGGGACGGGGTCCCGTGGCTTGGCCCAAACTCACTCTTCCTGGCAGGCAGCTATGATGTGGCCTTCAGGTGAGAGAGGGTGGTCTGCCAGGCTGGAACGGGGTCCTGCACTTGGCCCAACTCACTCTTCCCGGCAGGCAGCTGCAGTGTGGCCTTCAAGTGAGAGAGGGCGGTCTGCCAGGATGGAACAGGGTCCCGCAGCTCGACCCAGCTCACTCTTCCCAGCAGGCAGCTGCGGTGTGCTATCCAGGTGAGAGAGGGTGGTCCGCCAGGCTGGAATGGCATACCGCGGCTGGGCCCAACTCACTCTTCCCCCCTATTGTCTAGTCTTGAAGACCTAAAATGCCTTGGTCATCCTGTTCTGATCAATTTTATCCTATTTTTTTTTATAAATTTTTTTTTTGTCTTTTTCATTTTTATCGGTACCGGGGATCGAACTCACAACCGCCTGCTTGCAAGACAGGTGCTTATGCCGCTGAGCTAAATCCCCAGGCCCCCCCTATTTTGTTTTGTATGAATTCTTTGTATGTGAAGATAGGGGAAACTATTTGGAAGAAAACAAAAGACCATGTGATAGACATTGAATATCTCCGATTCTCCTGCTTTGAAATCTGTGTCTCACGTTGTGTTCTTATGATCTGGTTTTGTTCTGTCTAATTTTACCCTCTTTCAAATAAAATAAAAAAACAATTACAATCCTTGTTTCTGTAGCTGACCACAGGGTTGTGGCTGGTATACAAAACTACCTTCTTCCCCCCATTTGGAATTCCCTAGGCATTCAGTAAGTGTCTCAGGTCTTAGTCTTTTCCCTGGTGGTGTGGCCCATGCCTTCATTCCTGAAGTTGCTGGACCATTTGTAATTCCTCCTGGATTGGCTTGTTGTAATTTCCCATTGACTTGATTGATTGATTGGTTGATTGCCTGTTTGAGACAGAGTCTCACTATGTATTCAAGCTGGCCTTGGGCTCACTTTGTAGCCCAGGCTGGTTTCAAACTTGCAATGATCCTCTTGCCTCAGCATCTGAAGTGCTGATATTACAGGCATGCACCACCAGATGTGGCCCAATTGACTTTAATAGCACAGCATGATAACACCAGGTGGTCTCTTAAGAGATATTTTGCACACCAATTATATTTTTCCTTGCCTCCACTGAGGGGTAATAGTTCAATTTCCCCTTGTTAGTCCTTCACCCATGCCAACACAGTGGCACCCTTTTAACTTTGTTTACTCAAAGGCATGAGGAGCTGAAAATGACCAGTGGGAAGCCTCAGCTTCCAGTTCAATAGAATCATTATTGTGCTTCCTGGTACAAGTTTTCGTTTCTCTAGAACTACACTTCTAAGTCAGTATAGCATAAGATCACAGGCACAGAAAATAAAAATTTTGTTAGTGGATCCCTGGGGTAATGGTGATTGGTACAATGCCCACTTCCACCCCATGGTTGCTGGACTTGTGAATTGTGGCTATGGGAGACACAGTGCCATATAGTATATGTTGATTCAAAGTGTGTACAGCCTTTGAAGAGCCAAGTCTCAAAAGCTATTGCCATATAGCTGGTACTGTACATTTGTGTTCAAAAGACCATTCCACCTTTGTATCAATGCAGCTGCTTCTGGATGGTGAGGAACATGATAAGACCATTAAATTCCATGAGCATGAGTGCACTGCCTCACTTCTTTGGCCATAAAATTTGTTTCTTGGTCAGAAGCAATGCTGTGTGGAATTCAACAATGGAGGATAAGACATTCTGAGTCCAAAGAATGTACAGGAAAGACAAATCTATATACAGAATACATGTCTATGTCAGAAATGATCCAGTGTAATCAACCTGGCAGGTCACAGACTGATCAACTTTGGGGAATGGTGCCATATTGGAGACTCAGTGTTGTCTTTGCTTCTGGCATATTGACCATTCAGCAGTGTTTGTAGCCAGATCAGCCTTGCTGCCTGGGTGAGTTGGAGTTTGGATTGCTGAGCTCACACATAATCTTTATCCCTGCCATAATGGCCACTCTGTTCATGAGTCTGTTGGGCAATGACAGGGTAGCTGATAAAAGCAGATTGCTATCTATGGAACAGGTCATCTTATTCACTTAACTGTTAAAAGTCCTTGTATGGAGATTTCTTTTAATTTTTAAAATTTTATTGAACAAACATAAAACAGAATTTCACAATAAAATATTAGGAGAATAACAATAGTTAATGCATTGTCACCTTCAAAGCAGTTACTCAGATTACATGCTGTGGGCACAAGAAATTGGCCAGGAATGTGTGGTGGTGGGACTATTTCATCTCTTAGCCTGTGTGGCTATACTTGGACTCCCCCAATATTGGCAGGGACATAAGGGTGCGTTTGATTTTCCTGGTGGGCCCTGGCTGCCCATAGGAAGCAAAGGTCTCCAATGGTGGCCTGTGGGGACATGAGGGAGTATGTGGCTGCATCTCCCTGCCTTCTGACGTAGGCAGAGGGCTTGCAGAGGTGAATCTGGATGTGTCTCTCTAATATTCTCTTTTTGTGCTGAACTTGTGGTATCTTGACTATTATATGCCTGGGCATAGATTTATTTTGGTCATGTTTAATTGGAGTTCTATATATTTCTCCTATATGTATGTCAGATGGTTTTTCCATGCTTGGAAACTTCTGCATATAGTTTTTCAATGTCATAAATCTTCATTGCTGCTTTTTCACTGACACCTACTAGTCTACTATTACAATTGTTGAGTTATTATTTCCTGATTCCTTGTTATTTTAAAGAGATCTTCCTTTTCAAGATTGCTAGCCACAATTCTGTTTCAAGGTCTGAAAGTCTCTCTTCAGTTTCACTCAAGTGCTTTTGCCAGCTTCCAGTGCAAATTTTAACTTCCTGGATATCTCTCTGAATCTGTTTCATGCAGATTCTATTCATTCTATTTTTTTTCTATAGTAGCTATTCAAGATCTCCATCATTGTTCTATACTTTTCCATTTTTGAATATATATGTATTTTAGATTTGCTGAGCAATTCCTTCATTATAGTCCTCATCTCTTTTTTATCTAAGGGATTATTTATCTGATTTTCTCTACTGCCTCATTGATTTGTTTCTTTATTTCTGCTGCTATCATCTTAGAATTTCAGGTGAGTGTCTTCAATTTTCCTCTATGTTGTTGTCTCTCGGCTCTTATTTTGGGTGGGCTGGAGATTTGACATTGTATTTTGCTTCTGTGTTGTGTCATGTTTTATTTCAAAAAATTTTTATTTTGTTTTCTGTGTTGATCCTTGGAAGTTTTGTAATAGGTATCTACATCACTCAGTCACTCACAGAAACTTCTGTTCTTCAGGGATGCCTTTGGTGTGTAGAACGTTCTTGGCTTGTGTCTGTCCCAAGATCCTACCTTCCTAATTGATTAAGAATTAGATGTTGGGATCTGTTTAGTATGGTCCCCAGTCCTTTGATGTTGCACTGTGATGAGGTTATTACCCAGAATTTCCCAGTATTGTTACAGAAGGGAGAATAACTGATTATAATAAATGTAGTATCCTAACTCAAGTAATATAATTGACAATAACGATGGAATCAAGCAGAGTTTAGAAACTGATAAACTGTGGCAAAAATTACTTTTGTACGTTAAACCATAGATGAAAATCTACAGTTATATAGCAGAACCAATCATAAATTAGAAGCTTTTGTGCAAAGTTTCCCCTTGGTAGCGTGGTTTTTACCCTGTGGTGGGGAAATTTAAGAAAGATAGGTGATAAAAAAGATAACTGAAAAGGAAGTAGAAGCAAGGCTGTAGAACACAGGATGATCTCATAAGCTATGGGACCTAGAGAAGAGGGCAGAATAGAAAAAATGAAGTGTGAGGAAGGGATTATCTGAACTTGGTCTTTGGGTTTTGGGTATGAGGTCAGATTTCTGTAGCTGTAATTATTCCAAGAAGTTTAGCAAAGAGGGAAATAGATAAGAAAAATGGAAAAGGATCGCATCATGGTGGTACGCTCCAGTGATCTCAGATCTTGAGAGGCTGAGACAGGAGAACTGTTTGCAAGTTTGAGACCAGCCTGGGCTACAGAGTGACCCCAAGGCCAGCCTGAAGTGCATAGTTAGACCATGCCTCAAAACAAATAAATGGAGAAGAGAAAAGAAAAGGAAATGAATGAAGGATAAAAATTAAAATGAAACAAAATAAAAAGAAAGAAAAGGGACAGCCCCACACACCTCCTTCTGTTCCATGTTTCTTTGTTCCCAAGAACAATGCTGGTTCACCTGTTTTACCACCTGTGGGCTCATATTGTTAATGTTGCTTGAGATTTTTCCATGCTGTTAGTCCTGTCTGTCCATTGTGTGTGCCCCAGTCTGGTTCACTTGTGTGGCTGGCATTTCCCCAGTCACCTGATTGCAGCAATGTAGCACGGAGCAGTCCATCACCTGGGATCTTCCTGGGCCATTTTCTAGGTCCTGCAGTGTGTAGGGTGAAGAGCCAGTCACCTGGATTCCTCCAGCTGGGTCAGTTGCCAGTCCCATAGTGTCTGAATTCCCTTTCTGGTGAGTGTTTACATGAGATACAAATATTTTTATATCAGTATACAGTTGCCTGTCTGTATACTGATATAAAAATTTCTCCTTCCAGGCAAAATGTACTCTCAAGTACACTGCTCAAAGTTGTACCTACTGTGAACATTTCCTTTCTCTATTGTCCTTTAGGGAAGTCACAGAAAGGAACAGTAATGCAGAAGCTGTCCACTTGCAGGTGGTGCCTGTATAATGTGTGGAATCATCCATAAACCAGGACCCACACTTCTTTTCCTCTGACAGCTGATCATGGGGTACACCCTATAAAGCCACACATGTATGCTGGGAATCAGAAGACAGTATAGCAGGAGTAGGAGCCATGGGCATCTGGGCAACTTGTCAATGTAACTTACTTGTATCTTGTGAGCCTATTCTGGCTCGTCAAAAATACACAGTTTCATACTCAGGCGCCTTATCTTTGATAAAGGAGCCAAACATATTCACTGGAAGAAAGTTAGTCTCTTCAATAAATGGTGCTGGAAAATTTGGCTCTCCATATGTCCAAAACTAAAATTAGAACATGCATATCACCATGTACTAAACTAAAGTCAAAATGGATCAAAGATCTATATATTAAAACACAAACACTAAATCTGCTGCAAGATGAAGTAAGTACAAATCTTGAAGATGTGGGGTAGGTAGAGAATTCAGGCACAAAAATAAAACTGCATGGGACATACTTTCTAGAATCAATAACTGGGATCGTAAAAAGTTTTGCATGTGAAAAGAAATCTTCAGCATAGTGAAAAAAAGTCCCACAAATTGGGAAAAAGCCTTCATGAACAGTCCCTTATAAAAGAACTTCAGTCTACAACATATAGAGAATTAAAAGAAAATCAGACTCCCAAAATTCAAAGACCCAATCGAAAATGGACATCTGAGATGAAAACACAGTTCTCACATGAAGAAATACAATTGGAAAATAATGATATGAGAAAATTTTCAGCTTCATTGGTCATTAGAGAAATGCAAATTAAAACCACACTGAGATTCCATCTGAGTCCAGAAAGAATAGCCAGGATAATGAAAACTACCAAGAACTAATGCTGGAGAGGGTGCAATAAAAAGGAACTCTTCTGCCTTGTTGGTTTGAGAGCAGACTGATGCAACCCCTGGGGAGGTTCCTCAAAAAGTTCAGATTAGAGATTCCATTTGACCTAGCTGTTCCACTTCTGAGCATATTCCCAGAAGAACTGAAAACATCACATCACAGTGATATATGTGCACCCATGTTTATAGCAGCATAATTTTTAATAGCCAGATCTCACAAAGAACCTATATGCCCACGAACTTGAGGAATGGATAAAAAAAGATGTGGTGTTTTTATACAACGGAGTAGTACTCAGTTATAAAGAATGATCACATTGAGATATTTATAAATACATGGATGCAACTTGAGACCTTATTCTTAAGTGTAGCATGTCTGGTGGTATAGACAAGTACTTTGAAGATAACAAGATGCATTATGGCCCCCACTGTGGTTTTACTATTATTTTGATTTGAAGTCCTGTATTTTTTCCATTGTTTTGTTTTGTTGGTTTTATTTTGCAGTATTATGCCTGATGGTGTGGGCAATTCTTTTGATTGTAACTAGGGGCATTATGATAGCCATTATTAATTTCCTTATATTTTATTTTCCTTATATTTTGTTTTAAAGTTATGTACCATGCTCATTGTTTTGTTTTGATGGACTCTGTTCTTTTTTGTCTTAAGAACATAATAGATATGAGCCAACCCTTGCCTCATATTGCTACTGCAGTTTCAGAATTATTGATCACCACTCCCACCATGATATTGGCCCTAGCTGTGCCACTGAGGGTCTCCCAGGCTCAGCTGTGCTCCTCCAGGAGGATGGTGGCCTCAGTAGTGCCCTCATGAGCCCACCTTAGGTCCTCTGTGTGGAAGAGGACTCACCGATGCTCTCACCAGCCCACCAACATCCTTTGGATGGGAGTGCACTCACTTGTGCCTTTGCTTGCCACTGAAGCCCTCTGGGTGGGATGAGGGGTCACTGAGAGTCCTACTGACCCACTGAGGTCCTCTTGTTATGGGGGGGAACTCATCCACAGTGTTGCCTGCCCACTGAGGTCCTCTGGGTGGGGGATGGCTTGCTGATGTTCTTTCCAGTCCACTGAGCTACTGCAGTATGCGGTTGGGGTTTACAATGCTTCCACTGGATGCTGAGTTCCTCCAGGTGGGGAAAAGGGTCACCAGGAATCATCCCCACCCACCAAGGTAGTGCAGGTGGGAGGAGGGATGGTTGATGCCCCTGAGAGCTGCTGATATCCTCTCAGTGTTGACATCATATTTTAATGATTTGCTTGTAAATGATTTTTTATGATTTGCTTTTCACTATGTGAGAAATTTTCAAATTATATGCTATAATTGAGAATTTTACACATTCACAGTGATTTGATCCAATATGCATTCTTCCATGTAGAATAACTGAAGACTTGTGCACCGCCCTCTTAGTGGTTTCTCAGAATGTTGTTTGTAATACAGATAACAAAAGTGACAATAGATGCAGAAATTCACACATGAGTTTTTTTAAAAAAAATTATTTACAGGAACAGATTATATAATGCAAGATGTAATGAACAGATACTCTGAAGAAGAGATGCTAAGAAACCCAATGCTAATTTTGTAGCATTATGATATAAATTCTAGCAATTCTATTGTTCACTGATTAGAATGACATTGGTCTGGTCTCTTGAGTTCAATTTCAGCATACATAGAGATGGGGACGGCTACCACGAAGAGAATGAAGATGCGATGGTAGTTGTTATTGTCTTCCCTAATGTTGGATCTTGAATACCTAAAAAGCCTTCATCATCCTGTAATGATTTGATTAGTTCTATAATATGCAATAAGTATATAAAGTGGGTGAAGATGGGGACAACTATTTGTAAGAAACTAGAGACAGTTAGATAGACAGTGAAGATCTCCAGTGGACTTGCTTTGAAATCTGTATTTCTTTAAATTGTTTTTTTATCTGTTTTTTTCTGTTTTGATATGTTTAATCTTACCCTCTTTGAGATGTAAAACAAGTGTGTAGGACTGTTAACCATATTACTGAGTTTTTGTTCGATCATTGAGCAGAACTGTTTGTAGTGTCACTTTTTGAATGTCATTCTAAATACTTTAATTTTGTAACCTGAACAGCTATTTCTAAGATGACAATATGTAACTTATCAACCAGCGATTTCTTACTGTTTGTTTTTCTGTAATTTTGTATTATTTCTACCCTTTTTTATCTCCATGTATTTTTTGTTTCCTTTTCTTTAAATAAAAAAAAAATAACAAGGAATCAGGAAACAACAATTCAACAACTGCAAGATGATGCAAAGAAAAATAACATAAGATTGACAGGGATTACTGAAAAAGAAGGGGACAACATAAAGGATGTCAAGAGGATATTTAGAGAAGTAATAGCTGAAAATTTCCCAAGCATGAGATCAGAAACTGACATCAGGTTCAGTAAAGCCTGTAGAACTCCATAGTCATAACCAAAATAAAACTACACCCAGACATATAATAATCACCATCCCAGAAATCCAACATAAGAATAGATTATTAAAAGCTGTCAGAGAAAAAAGACAGATCACTTATAAAGGAAAACCTATCAGAATCACAGCTGACTTCTCAGCACAAATAATAAAATCAAGAAGAGCATGGAGTGAAGTATTCCAGATCCTAAAGCAAATGATTTCCAACCTAGGCTGATGTAAGCTGCAAAACTATCATTCAAAATTGATGGTGAAATATGATACTTCCATGACAAAGAACAGCTGAAGAACTTCATGAACACCAAGCCAACCCTGCAAAAAATATTGAGAGACAGTTTAGATATACAAAGGAAAAAATCACTAAGCAAAGCAGATAATTAAACAGAACAGAAAGATAAAGATGCAACAACAGAGAGATAATATGTCAACAATAAACGAATATATAACAGTTATAACCATTAATGTAAATGGTCTCAATGCACCAATCAAAAGAAACAGACTAGCAGAATGGATCAAGAAACAAAATCCAACCATATGCTGTTTACAGGAAACCCATCTAACCCAGAAGGATACTCACAGACTGAGAGTCAAAGGATGGAAAACAATACTTCATGCAGTAGGAATCCAAAAAAAAGCAGGAGTAGCCATTCTGTTTGCAGACAACGTGAACTTTAAACCAACAATGACCATAAAGGACAAAGAAGGTCACTACATACTCGTTAGGGGAAAATTGCAAGAGGAAGAGATAACTATCTTAAATATATATGCACCAAACTCCAGAGCACCCAGTTATATAAAACAACTATTAACAGAAATGAAAACTTAAATTATCAGTAACACAATTGTAACAGGAGACTTTTATACACCGTTGACACCAAGGGATAGATCAAGCAGACAGAAAATGAGCAAAGAAATAACAGAACTAGGGGGCTGGGGATTTAGCTCAGCAGCATAAGCACCTGCCTTGCAAGCAGGCAGTCATGAGTTCGATCCCTGGTACCGATAAAAACCAAAAAGACAAAAAAAAAAAAAAAAAAAAAAAAAGAAAGAAATAACAGAACTGAATCACACCTGCGAACAAATGGACTTGATAGACATATACAGAATGTTCCACCCATCAACATCAGAATACACATTCTTCTCAGCAGTACATGGGTCATTATCTAAAATAGATCATATATGAGCTCACAGAACATATTTAAACAAATGCAAAAGAGTTGAAATCATCCCTTGCATGTTGTCAGATCACAGCGCTCTGAAATTAGAAATTAATGATAAAAGATATTGCAAAAATCCCACAAACCATGGAAGCTTAATAACACACTCTTGAGTAATCAGTGGGTCACAGAAGAAACTAAAGAAGAAATTAAACAATACCTACAAGAAAATGAAAATGCAGATAAAACTTACCGGAATCTATGGGATGCAATGAAAGCCGTCCTCAGAGGAAAATTTATTGCACTGAGTTCCCACATCAGGAAAACGGAACGAACACAAATAAATAACCTGATGCTACACCTCAAACATCTAGAAAAAGAAGAGCAAGTCAAGACCAAACCCAAAAGAAGAGAGGAAATTATAAAAATCAGAGCAGAAATCAATGCAATAGAGACTAAGAAGACAATCCAAAGAATCAATGAATCAAAGAGTTGGTTCTTTGAAAGAATAAATAAAATCGATAAGCCCCTAGCCAACCTTATTTAAAAAAGGGAAGAAAAAGCTCAAATTCATGCAATAAGAAATGAGAAAGGTGAAATCACTACAGACTCTACAGAAATACAGAAGATCATCAACACCTATTTTGAAAACCTCTACTCTCAAAGGTTTGATAACACAGAAGAAATAGACAGATTCTTAGAAATATATGAAGTACTAAAGCTAGATCAAGAGGATGTAAAACTGCTGAATAACCCAATCTCTGTTAATGAAATTGAAAATGTAAGTCCTTACCTACAAAGAAGAGCCCAGGCCCAGATGGATTCACTGCAGAATTCTACAAGAAATACAAAGAAGACCTAATGCCTACGCTCCTTAAACTATTGAATGAAAGTGAAAGGGAAGCAATCCTTCCTAAGTCATTCCTGGAAGCAAATACTACTCTAATACAAAAACCTGAGAAAGACCCAACTAAAAAAGAGAACTGTAGACCGATCTCCCTAATGAACACAGATGCAAAAATCCTCAATAAAATTTTGGCAAATAGGATGCAGCAAATCATCAAGAAGATTATACACCATGACCAAGTGGGATTCATCCTAGGAATGCAGGGATGGTTCAACATATGTAAATCAATAAATGTAATCCACCACATTAATAAAGCCAAAAGTAAGAATCACATGATCATTTCTATAGATGCAGAAAAAGCCTTTGATAAGGTCCAACATTCATTCATAATAAGAGCTTTACAGAAAATTGCAATAGATGGTCTTTACCTCAATATAATAAAGGCTATTTATGACAAACCAATAGCCAGCATCATACTAAATGGCCAAAAATTGAAAGCCTTTACTTTAAAATCAGGCACAAGACAAGGATGTCCTTTATCACCACTCCCATTTAATATAGTACTGGAAGTACTAGCCAGAGCAATTAGACAAGAGAGAGAAATAAAAGGGGTAAATATAGGAAAAGAAGAAGTTAAATTATCATTGTTTGCAGATGACATGATACTCTACATAGAAGACTCCCTAAACTCCATTGAAAGACTCTTAGATACAATAAATAAATTCAGTTATGTAGCTGGATACAAAATCAATACCCAGAAATCAATAGCATTCCTATACACTAACAACAAAATCACTGAGAGAAAAATAAGAGAAACCATATTCTTAAAACTAGCAAGCAAAAAAAAAAAAAAGAAATATTTAGTAATTACTCTTACGAAAGAAGTGAAAGACCTATACAGGGAAAATTATAATACACTAAAAAAAGAAATTGAAGATGATCTCAGAAAATGGAAAGACATCCCTTGCTCATGGATAGGAAGAAAAACATTGTGAAAATGGCCATTCTCCCAAAACTGTTATACAGCTTCAATGCAATCCCAATAAAAATACCATCAACATACCTTATACATCTAGAGAAATCACTCCTAAAATTCATCTGGAACCAGAAGAGACCTAGAATCGCAAAGGCAATTCTAAGCAGCAAAGGCAAGGCAGGAGGCATCACAATCCCTGACTTGAAGTTATACTACAAAGCAACAGTAGTAAAATCAACATGGTACTGGAATCAAAACAGAGACGAAGATCAATGGAATAGATTAGAAGATACAACCACAACTACAAACACACTCAACCACCTTATCTTTGATAAAGGAGCCAAGCAGGTTCACTGGAAGAACGACAGTCTCTTTAATAAATGGTGCTGGAAAAACTGGCTCTCCATTTGCCGAAAACTAAAGCTAAACCCAAGCCTATCACCATGTACTAAATTAAAATCTAAATGGATCAAAGATCTGAATATTAAAACAGAAACACTAAATCTATTGGAAGACACATTGGGTAGAAACCTTGAAGACATAGGGTAGGTAGTGAATTCATGAACAGGACTCAAACTGCATGGGAAGTACTTCCCAGAATCAATAACTGGGACCACTTCTTATTAAAAAGTTTCTGCATGTCAAAAGAAATCTCCAGCATAGTGAAAAGAAAAACCCACAAACTGGGAAAATATCTTAGTGAACTCCCCCTTAGACAAGGGACTTTTGTCTAAAACATATAAAGAATTAAAAAAACTCAGACCCCCAAAATTCAAAGATCCAATCCAAAAATGGGCATCTGAGATGAATACACACTTCTCAGATGAAGAAATAAAAATGGCAAATAAATACATGAAAAAATGTTCACCATCATTGGTCATTAGAGAAATGCAAATTAAAACCACACTGAGATTCCATCTCACTCCTGAAAGAATGGCCAGGATCAAGAAAACCAACAACAACAAATGCTGGAGAGGCTGTGGGGAAAAAGGAACTCTCCTGCACTATTGGTGGGAGTGTAGATTGGTACAACCTTTGTGGAGGTCAGTCTGGAGATTTCTCAAAAAGCTGGGAGTGGAAGTCCCATTTGTTCCAGCTATTCCACTTCTAGGCATATTCCCAGAAGAACTGAAAGCATCATACCACAGTGATATATGTGCACCTATGTTTATAGCAGCACAATTTGTAATTGCCAGATCTTGGAAACAACCTAAGTGTCCATCAATTGAGGAATGGATAAACAAAGTTGTGGTATTTCTATACAATGGAGTATTACTCAGCTATAAAGAAGAACCATATTGAGATATTTATCAATAAATGGGCGCAGCTTGAGACCGTATTCATAAGTGAAATAAATCAATCTTGCATGTGTGAATACCGAATAGTTTCCCTAATGTAAGTAATGATTCAAATATATAAAAGTATGTGGTAATCATGATTCCCCATTATGTGGCCTTGGAGCCTTGTAAAGTTTTCACTTATTAATTGGAATGGCTTTATTGTGGGCTGCTTGATAAGGAAATATTTGAAGCCATAGTATATGAAGTGATATTCAAATATTTCAAGGAAAAAGACAGACACTCTGGTAACTACTATTAAGTCACATTATTTGGTGGTGAAGCACTTGGTTGCTGAAACAGTCATGCTTTGACCTGTATTGTTATGTTGTTATGTCCTCTTTTATCTCAATCTCTCCCTTATTCATTAAAAAAATTAGTTATTTTTTAAGATTTTTTAATTAAGGGGAAAAAATTTAAAAAATTAGCAGGATATATTATAGTAACTTTTTTTATTTCCTATTAACTTGATTTGAAGTCCTGTAATACTCCCACTATCTTGTTTTGACTGATTAGACTCTGTTCCATTCTGTATGATAGTATCAAGTTTGAGGCAACTACTTAGAAGGCAGTAAGATTCACTAAGATGCCCATTCTGGTTTGACTATTGTCTCCTTTGGAAGTCCTGTAATGTTTACAATGTTTAGGTTTTATTGGTCTTATTGTCTACTGTTTAGTTCAACTTTATAATACCTAATGAGATAGACAATTCTTTTTAAAGAAGCAAGAGGCATTATGGTAACCATTGTTGATAACCTTGTACTCTGTTTTTACATCATGTGCTATGTCTATCCTTGGTTTTGACTGACAACTTTTTGACTTTATTCTCTTCCAAAAAAAAAGTAATAAGAACTAAGGAGTAATAAAACCCAAAATGTGTAAATTTTGTTGTAAAAAGGAGAGGGAAAGAAAGTGCTCTAAGGGATACAACTGCAAGTGTGTTTAGGGGTGTTAAATAGCTGACCATATTAATGTTTTTGGTTGGATGACTGAACACAACTGTTTGCAGTCTCACTGTTTGAAGGTCCACTGTGTATGCTTTGATACTGTGACTTGAGCAACTATCTCTAAGATGATAATGTGTAATCTATTAACTGGTGATTTCTTACTGTTTTTTTTTTTTTGTAGTTCTGTATTACTTGTACCCTTACACCACTTTGTTTTGTCTTGTTTTTTCTCTTTTTCTTTTTAAATAAAATTTTAAAAAAATGAAAATTTCGGTTCACAAAAATAAAATTCTGATCTTGAAAAGGGTCTGATTTGTTTACAAAATAAGCATATCATTTCAATTGTTTGTATCTACCTGAGGTGTCAATATGTGTGTGTTTACTTATATCTCATGTTGTTAAGGTTTATATCTAGATGTTCCACCAAACCTCATGCACGTCTATGTAGAGAGTTGAGATGATTGGATCATGTGATCTTGGTAATCTTTAGTGGATTTGCTGACTAGTGAGTTTACAGCTAAATGTGGTTTTGGAAGATGGAGCCTGGTTGAAGAAGGTGGGTCACTGGGGTGTGGTGTGGGAGAGTGTATCTCCTCCCCCCCACTCTTCCTTTTACCCTCTTTTCTTCCTGCCTCCATGCCATGAGCCACACTCCTCTGCCATGCCCTCCTGCCATGCTGTTCTGCCTTGGAGTCACTGGGCTATGGAATGAAGCCTCTACAACCTGTGAGCCAATATAAACCTCTTCTCCCTTATTTTGTAGTTTTTGGGTATTGTGTTTCAGTAAGCAGGATGTAGTAAGGCAGACGTAAAAAGTATTGGAACTTAGAGAGGGGTTTCATCTTATATTTTCTCTCTCCAGATATAGATAGGTTAGATATAAACTATATATAGATAGGGATAGAGATAGGTAGATATAGATATATCTATTGAATCAACAGATGTGTCTAGTCAGGCTTTATTTTAGGATTGGGGGTTGAGCAGGGAGGATATGAAATAGAAGGATACTGCTTTCCAGTTTTTGTTTCAAACGTTAGGGATGAGGAGGAAAGGAAACCGATAAAAATGGAGTCCGTTGTTATGGAGTGGGCTAGGGAGTCCTATTGGAAGAGATTTGACCCGAGGCAACAGCAGAGAGGCATCAAGAGAACAATGGAAGGCAGAAAGTGAAAGGGTGCATTCCTTAGAGTGATAGAATGCTAGGGCTGAGTTGCAAGTGTATTAGCACAGAAATTATTGGAAAAAATCAAACTATTGACAGTTGGTATATTTCCTATAGTGCAAGTTATTTCTTTGCTATGTTGTAATTTACACCCATGATCTGAAGCACTCTGCTACCGAAGCCACATCCTCAGACTGTTTTTCTACTCTCTCTGTAATGAAGTATTGTTAACAGGTTTTGGGATGCTGGTGTTTCCTTGAGTGGTTTCTAGGTTCTTTCTGTCCTGAGGGAAGGCTTGGTCAAGTAGTTTGGAATTTAGCTCAGTGGCAAAGTGCCTGCCTTGCAAACACTAAGTTGTGAGTTCAATCCCTGGTAATAAAGGAAAAAAAGTGTTGGTCAAGTCTAACACAGCACTGAAGCTTTATTAAATGTAGGAGAAAAAACAGGCTCTGCAGAGCAAGTTTGGGCCAGTTAAAAGGAAATGCACGAGAGCAGATTACCATGCAACACACACTCTCTTTATCTCTCTCCTTCTCTTTTATATAACATCTACTCCTCAGTCTGATGCCAGGGCTAGGTGATCATAAAACTTTACCCTTGAGAAATCCATGTGCAGGATTTTAGGAACCATTCTGAAATCACAGTTCTACAGGAATCTGTGTATCTATCTATCATCTATCTTTCATACAGTGTTCACAGAAACATGGGGGAAAGGGTAACAATAGCCCCTAACGATCTGAGGTACACTGATGGAAAGGAAAGCAAATAGAAAGAAACATAGTATATTGAACTTTTTTTTTTTTTGGTACTAGTGATCGAACTTATGACCATGTACTTGCAAGGTAGGCACTTACGCCGCTGAGCAAAATCCCTGGCCCCTAAAATGTCTACACTTTTTTTAATTTACTGGTGCTGGGATTCCAACTCACAACCTTGACTTTCCAGGTAGATGCTTATGCTGCTGAGCATAAGCAGCCTCTAGGCAAACTTTAGAGAAGAGAAACAACTTGCCTAGTTAAAAGAGGAATGATCTCAAAGTTTATGAAATTATCACGCAGAATACTCACCATGGATTCAGAGGACATAAGCAAAAAGTTGGAAAAGCTGACCAAAATGGTTCAAACATGAAATGACAAATTCACTCAAGATATAGAATCCAGGAATAGATATCAGAAACAAATACCTGAAAAAAAAACTATGTAAAGTTCAAAAATTGCAGAAATGAGCAACATGAAGACAGCGTGCTTGAAATGGAAAACTAAATGATACATTAGGACATCAGAAGAGGTTGGAGGGAAGTATTTCAAGCCTATGAGCAAAGAACTTCCTCACTTATTAACATAAGTGTTAAACTTTTTCTTTAAAACTAAAGAGAATTAAGGACACTAAATGAGAAGAAAGACTCAAGGGGTTTATGATTATAAATTGTGCACTCCAGAAGGTACTCAAGAATATCCTACACGTAAATGATGACACCAATGAAGATAGAAGCCTAGATGGAGTGAAAACACCAAGCAAGGTCAGTGGGTGCATAAGATCAATGAATGACAGGAAAAGAAAAGCAAAAAAGTCACTAATAGAGAAAGTGTACAAGGATAGGAACTAAGCAACAATGTTCTGTAATATCTCTCAACATTAATGACCTCACCGCTACAATGAAAAGATACAGATTGCAGAGTAGATCAAACAACAGAATCCAACAGTCTGTTGCATTTTGGAAACTCTTCCAATCCAAAAAATCTATTCATAGCGCAAAAATCAAAGGATGGAAAACAATATTTTACACAGTGGGACCCTCAAAAGAAGCAGGGGTAGCAATTTTAATCTTAGACAATATAAATTGTGAATTGATCAAAAGGGACAAATAGTCATTGCGTATTATTTCTGAGATCAGAGGTAACAGGTTTTGGAAATTATGCAGAAGAGGAACAGCAAGATGAGATAGCCAATCCAAGTTTTCTGAGGAACCTTCACACTGATTTCCACAGTGGTTGTATCAGTCTACACTCCCAATTATACTGGAGAAAGTTTCCTTTTTCTCCACAGCCCCTCCAGCATTTGTGTGATTTATTGATGATAGCCATTCTTTCTAGGGGGAGGTGGAATCTCAGTTGTGTTTTAATTTACATTTCTTGAATGACCAGTGATGTTGAACATTGTTTCCTATGTTTATTTGCAATTTGTATTTATTTATCTCAGAAGAAAACATCATAGAACAGTGATATATGTGCACTCATGTTTATAGTAGCACAAGTTGTAATATCTAAATCTTGGAAACAACCCAGCTGCCCACCACCTGCAGAAATAAGATGTGGTATTTTTATTTATTTACTTATTTTGAAAGGAATAAAATAAAACAATAAAATATAATGAAACCAAACAGTGAAAACAATATTGAATTTCAAAAACAAGACAGAAAGGAATCCTCTATAGTTCCTATATTGTGTATTGTTATCCTCTAAACAGAGACTTGGTCAACTGGCCCCAGGCCTTCAAAATCAATCAGTCAAGACAAGCACTCTGTTGTTTTCTACCTCAGTTGTTAGCCTGTGTTCCTCTGAATCAACTAGTTGCCTACACAGGGCTGGTGATGAGGTTTTTCTTGTCTCCCAGGCCAACATGCTAGGGAGATCATGGGAAGGGTGGGCTGACTTAGTGATTCTCCTCCTGGCCTGCATGGCTGCCACTGGCTCCTGCGATAGATGGGATGACTATTTGGTTCTCCTCCTGGCCCACAGCTGTCATTCTCATGGAAAGTGTGGTGTGACTTTTTGGTTCTCTTCCCAGCCCTTGGCTGCTGCTGGCTGGTGGGCTGATTTCTTGGTTTTCTTCTTTGCCTGCATGGCTCAAGATGTGGTATTTTCATACAATAGAGTATTAATCAGTGATAAAAAAGGATAAACTTGGGGATTTTCTAGGTAAATTGGTGCAACTTGAGACCATTCTCATAAATGAAATATATCAAAGTTGCCTGTGTAAATATCATATTGTCTCACTAGTATAAAGACTGCAAGAGTAAATAAGATCCAAAATACACAATAGATACTGTGAAAGGGAAAGGGAAAGTAACTGCTCAAAGGGAAAGAACAACTGGGGTAGGGAAACAGAGAAAAGAAAGAAGGCAAAAGATTATATATAGTAATGCTAATAATCTGTTAGTTCATAAAAAAGACGAGGTTGTGCTTTTGGTGTGTGATCCTGTTTTCATTACTATATCTTGTAGTCTGAACAACTAGTTTGAAAGTCACAATGCACAGTACATTAACCAATGTTAATCTTCTATTATTTTGTTTTGAAATTCTGCATAGTTTTAATGCTTTTTGTTAAGAAGAGGTATTAGTTATAAATATTTATGCACTGAGTATTGAAGTACCTAACTTCATAAAACAAATACTGTTGAACATAATACTAACACCATCATAGTAAGGGATCTTAAAACATCATTTTTTTTCAAGAGTACATCAACTATACAAAAATTCAATAAAGAAGTATCAGAGCTGAACCACAACCATGGGCATATGGACTTAATAGCTATCTATAGAGTATCCTGACTTACTACAATAGTGTATATGTTCCTTTTTACAGCTCATGGTACTGTTCCCAAATCAGTTCACATACAGTCCACAAAGTCTGCCTAAATGAATATAAAAGAATCAAAGCCATTCAATGTGTACTAACAGATCATTGTGCAATGAAAATGGAAAGTAACCATAGACGAAGCCACAGAAAATTGAGAGGCAAGAGGATATTAGTGACACTGTCCTAAGCAACTGGTATGTCATAGGAGAAATCAAGAAAGAAATTTCCTGAAGATTTAAGAAATTTCTGGAAGGTAATGACAATGATGGTGCAAGTCAACAAAACCTCTGGGACACAAGAAGGTAGTCCAAAGAGGGCCATTTGTTGCAGTCAATGCTCACATTGAGAAAACAGAGTGCACTCAGAGATATAACCTTATGAGGAACCTCAAGATCCTTAAGCAACAACAATAATCACCAATGTAAAATTAAAACCCTAGGAATGTAAGACTGTGGCCAGTGAGCCCATCTCTTTTGTTGAGATGTAAATTTATAATTTATCATACTAGTAGCTGGCTTTGTATCTAAGTACCTTTCTCTGAGGGATACGTAAAGTAATCTTTGTGTTTACTGGGCATGATGAACAGAAAGGTGTGAGCACATGTTCAAAAGTGGCAAAATGAGGTTTCTCCTCACCTTATGCTCAGCTAAATGATTTTGCATACATTTACCTGAGCACTGCAGAGGGTTCAATATACCCATACCATTCTGGGATTTTGTCTTTGACTTGTGTGGTAGAAGTAGCCCAATTCAGCACAATAGCACTTAGAACAACAACAACAAAAAAACAGAGGCTCTGTCTGTATTCAGTCAGGTTATTTCTTTTCTAATGATTCACTTTGACCTACTCCAATACTTGCAAAATCTGTTTTTTTCATGTAATTAAAAAATTACAAAGAAAGAAAGCCCAGGTCCTGGTGGATTTATTGCTGAATTCTCTAAGAAATTTAGAGAAGATTTATTGCCAACACTCCTCTAACCCTTTAATTAAATTGAAATTAGAGCAATACTTGCTAACTCAGTCCTGGAGGCAAGTGTTACCCTGAGGCCAAAAAAAAGAGGGAGACTCAACCAAAAAGAATTATAAGTTAATCTCTCTCATGAACATAGATGCAAACATCCTCAAAAAAAAATAGCAAACAGAATGTCAGAAATCATCAAGATTATATATCATGACCAGGTGGGGTTCATCCCTGGACTACAGGGAAGGTTCAACATACACAAATTAATAAATGGAACACACAGTGCTATCAGAGTCAAAGACAAATTCACATGATCATTTTAATAGGTGCAGAAAAAGTTTTTGACAAAGTCTAACACTCATGATAAAAGCCCTGCAGAAAATTGGAATATAGGGATCTTTCTCTCAACCTGATGAAAGCCACCTATGACAAACAACAGCCAACATCACACTAAATGGACAATGACTGAAAGCTCTCACTCTAAAATCAGGGGCAAGGCGAGAATGTGTACTATTACCACTTCTATCCAATGTAATTCTGGAAATATTAGCTACAGCAATTAAACACGAGAAATAGAAATAAAATGAATAAGGATAGGAAATGAAGCAGTTAAATTGTCATTATTTGCAGATGACATTTTACATAGAAGACCCCAAAAACTCCACCAAAAGACTTTTAGATTTTAAAAAATTCAGTTGTGTAGCTGGATACAAGTCAACACTCAGAATATTAGTAGCATTCCTGTTCACAAACAACAAATTCACTGGGAAATCATGGAGGCCACACCCTTCACAACAGCATCCAAAAAAAAAAAAAAAATGAAAAGAAAAAGAAATACTTAGGAAGCAGTGTAAGAAAGGAAGTGAAAGATGGATAGATTAAAAATTGCAGTACTGAGAAAAAGGATATGTAAAAGGATATCAGAAACCGAAAAGATATCCTTTGCTCATAAATAGGAAGAACCAACATCGTGAAAATGATCATGCTTCCAAAATACAGATTTAATGCACTCTTGATCAAACTAACACTAGCACACCTTACCAAGGAACAGGAACCAATCAGCGACGAAGCGGCAGGCTGTAGGAACTATCCAATCAGGTCGCTGAGGGAGGCGGGCTCTTCCTGTTTCATGGCGCCACAGTGTACACTCTCTGTGTATTGCGGGTCCCCAGCTGACTAGAGCACCTTCTTCTGTAACTTCTACTGGCTTCAGGCTGCATTTGAAGGATCCTGGGAGACCCTCACTCGCGCAATGGTGAGGTTGTGGGACGGGAACTGGGAATGGGATGGAGTCGGATGAGTTTTGGAAGAAAGTGGCCAGAACCCGATGTAGAAATTGACACTCTCCCTGCTTAGCTCCAGACTCCCAGGGCTTATAGACTTTGGTGCTGCGTCATCCTCTGTCCCCCTTTCCCTTTGCATCCTGTCTCCTGTCTTCTTGGGTGAGCTCAGGCACAGCTGTATCTCTGCCAGTCTGGGGAGAGCAGGGGCTTTGGAGTAACCCAGAATTCTATACGTTCGCAATAGAAAAAAGTCACTTTATTTACGCAAGACGTCGACTCACAGTGATTATACTGCATAAATGGAACTCGTGGTCTCACAATATTGAGGGATGAGGTTCGGAGCCAAAAGAAGGGTGTTAGAGATACTTTTCGGGCTGGTTGGGGGGAGGATTGTTACCTGGTTTTCAGGAAGCTTCCAGAGTCAGTGGCCACGTGTGTCTGCTCAAGTCAGAGCTAATGTAAATACAGTAAGCAGAGCAAAATAATTGCTCATTTTTTTAGTTGCCATGTATTACAGGTCGCTCTGTGGATTTAAGAGAATCACTGTGAACTCAGGATCTTTAATCCATTTCCTTAGCATGCAGGGTTTAAATGAAATAATTTTAGAGAAACATTGGGTCTGTATTTTAAGTCCCTGGACACTTGGGACCTTACTAGAGAGTGACTAACTCCTTTGACTGCATAGGGTGCTGTATTTCTTACTGTGCGGAAATTTCGTTGTCTAAAGTCGTAGATGATTTATCTATTTGCATGTCAATTATTGTCAAAATGACTATTTTTATCTGAAGCTCTTTCCCTAGTTTAGATACCTAATAAAATATTCTTTTTAGTTAGACTGTTTAAATGAGGCTTTCAATGGAGTTTCAAATGCTGAGTAAAATGAAGGGGATGTTAAAGTATTACCAAAGGAGGGGAAAATGTTCCTGCTAAGAGTGACTTCCTACAGGGGCTGCCTGATAAGCTCACGCTGAGAAATGCATTCAACAAGGACATCTACAAGGGACATATACATGGGGTATTGCTATGAGTGGAAAGGGAAAGAAGTGTCATCTCTGAAATAATTGCTGTAATACTTGGTCTAATTCTAGACACTGTTTTAAAAACTGAAATATTGAGGGCTGGGGATTTAGCTCAGTGGCTTAAGCAGGTGCTTTGCAAGCTCATGGTCATGAATTCGATCCCTGGTACCAAAAAAAAAAAAAAACAAAAACAAAAATTGAGACACTAATTGACATGAACTTTGTATAAAACAAGTACTGAAGTATGGGTAAATTCCTGTACTTAAGGTCTGTGGACTTGTGAATGAATGCAAATAAAATGGTTTTTTAAAATTTTAAAATAAAAAAATAAATAAACAATAAAAAACAAAAACGACACAGAATTTCATAAATAGGCAATTAACAATGGTTAATATGTTGTGTATTGTTATCTTCAACGTAGTTTCCTCACTTTCACAGTATCTATTAAACATTTTGAATCTTATTTACTTTGAGTTTTTTAGATTAGAGAGACAGTACAGTGTTTACACGTATGAGTCTGATGTGTTTTATTTATGAATATGGTCTCAAGGGGCATCCATTTGCCTACGAAAGCCTCAAGTTTATCCTTTTTTATATCTGAGAAGTACTCCACTGATTAAAAATGCCATATCTTTTTTTATCCATTCTACAGTTGACCAGACATTTGTGTTGTTTCTAAAATTTAGCTGTTACAAACTGTGCTGCTATAAACATGGGTGCATATATGTCACTGTGGGAAAAACTTTAACCAACTGCTTCTCAGACGAAAACAATTCTATGTAGAATGTATTAAGAACTGAAAAATATTAGCCTCCCCAAATTCAAAGACCCAATCCAAAAATGGGCATCTGAGATGAATATGCACTTTTTTGATGAAGAAATATAAATGACAAATAAATGTATGAAAAGACATTCAGCATCACTGTTCATTCGAGAAATGTAAATTACGACAGCACTGAGATTCTGTCTCACTCCGGAAAAATTGGTTATTATCAAGAACTCAACCCATAACAAATGCTGGCAGGGCTGTGGAGAAAAAGGAACTCTTTTCCACTCTAGCTGGGAGTGTACTCTGCTACAACCCCCTTGGAAATCAGTGTGGAAATTCCTTAAAATACTAAGATTGGAAATGCCGTTCAATCCAGCTGTTCCACAGCTGGGTATTTTCTCTGAAGAACTGAAAGCATCATACCACAGTGATATATGTGCACTCGTGTTTATAGCAGCACAGTTTGTAATCGGTAAATCTAGGAAACAACCCAAATGCCCATCTGTTGCAGAATACATTAAAAAGGTGTGGTATTTTTATATGTTGGAGTATTACTCAGCTATAAAAGGATAAACTTGAGGCTTTTATAGGTAAATGGATGCACCTTGAGACCATACTCATAAATGAAATCATATTCGCATGTGTAAGTATTACATTATTTCCCTAGTGCTAAAAATTGAAAGAGTAAATAGGATCCAAAATATATGGTAAAGTGGAAAGTAAAGAAACTGCTCAAAAGGCAAGAACAACTGGGATTGGGGAAAGGAGAAAAGATAGATGTATATAAAACCTTTTCACCCCTTCAGATTAGTGGTATAGTTATCGTATATATGTGTGATAACTACTAAACTAGTACTGTTGATTTGTCAAAAAGAACAATTTGTGTTTTCATTGTTTGACTGGTCATAATGCCTGCATCTTATAATCTGAAGAACTACTTTGAAGATAAAAAAATGCAATATATTAAGCAGTGTTAATCACTTGTAGTTTTGTTTTGAAGTTCTGTATCATTATTTTTACTATTTTTTGTTAAAAAGAAACAAAAAACTTTGACCTTATTTCCTAATATTGGCACTTAATTCTAACTATTTCTGAATACATTTTATGACTCACTATTGAGACTATTTAAACACTGTATTTTGTAGAGGGCATGGAGCTCATGCTTGAAATCTTAGCACTTAGGACTTCATTGCAGGAAGATCAGTACAAGTTTGAGGCCACCCTAGACTACATAGTGATTTGAAGGCCAGCTTGAATTGATAGTGTGAGATCCCCTTTAAAAACATGAAAAAATTGTATTTGGAATGAAAACAGCATGAGTGGACTGAGAATGTGGTAGAGTGTGTGCTCAATGTGAGTGAAGTCCGTATTTTTTCCGTTGAGTGAGGAAAAAAAAAGCAAACTGAGAATTACAAATTTTTCCCTTGTCTATGATTTCAAATGCTTCTATATTGCAGTCTATATAAAATGAAGGAAATTTCATATGTCATAACAGAATTTTTACATGTGTTTATTTTTTGGAAAAATATTTAAATAGTCTAAATAAATCTAATACCAATTGTCTGGATATTTCTAGGACCATTAGAATTAGCAAGGTTTTAAAAACGTTTTTGTTTTTTTGAGACAGGGTCTCACTATGTGGTTCAGGCTGGCCTTGGGCTCACTTTGTAGCCCGGGCTGGTCTCAAACTTGCAAATGATTTTCTTGTCTCAGCCTCCCAAGTGCTGGGATTACTGGTGTGCTCCACCATGCCTGGCTGAATTAGCAAGTTTTAGTTACATTTTTGACTCATGCCAAATTTGCAACCATATGTATATTGATAGATTGTAGGTCTATTTCTGAGTGAAGATGTGCTGTTTACTAGAGTTTTCAAAGAAAGTATATATTTACAATTTTATGCTAATTGCATGGCAGTGTAAACTCCTGCTCATTTGCCCATTCTGACCTTCAAATCATGATCCTCTTGCTTTAGTCTCCCTAGAAGCTGGATTTCCAGGTATGTAGGATCCCTCCTACCTCCCTTCTTTGTTTTTTAATTCATAGGAATTAAAATGTCTGGACTAAAGCTCAATATACAGATTAAAAAGAAATCACAACATCTAAGAAATGAGTGAAAAGAAACAGTTTCAGAGAATACATTTTATAAAACACTTAAATCAAATATATGTTTCCGAGAATTAGCCCTTTGTGAGAAGGATTATAATCTGGTTATTCATGCCTGTTTGCAGTGCTCCATGTCTTTTCTTGTAGTCCGTATGAATATAACCAAATGAATTGCACAAACCTGGCTTAAGAACTTAATATACTGGTCTCATTTTTCTTCTGCACTACAGTGAATTATAGGGCCATTGTACTGTGAATGAGAAAAAAGTAACTTCTGGCAAGTTGTTTGGTTATTAGTTGCTATTTGATCTGTATCACACCTAACTTTTTACTGTTGTGTCTTCACTGTGTTTTAGATCTCACCTAAATCATTAGCCGTGCTTGTTGAGAGATATTGACCCTTTTTACAGGTTATCTTCTCTGGCTTCTTGGCTTTCTCATGGCAGCTCCCGCCAGCTGTCTTACTGCTCTAACTGCTGGTGAACCTGTTCATACTGCTGGGGAATCTGCTCACTAGGGTACTGCTTGGAGTAAAGGCAGATGTTATACATTTATATACCTCTTCTTGCTGGGGATTTAGCTCAGCGGCATAAGCGCCTGCCTTGCAAGCAGGCAGTCGTGAGTTCGATCCCTGGTACCAATAAAAAGGAAAAAGACCCCCCCCCAAATATATATATATATATATACCTCTTCCTTGTTTTCATATACTTTTTTTGGCTTACATTCTTTATCTGTAACATTGTGTTGTCATTATCAATGGTTGTCAACCTGTTGTGCCCATATCTGGGTGTCACTTGTATGTCCTGACCAGCAGTGTTCTGCACCTTTTTCTACATTCAATTCTTGTCATGGTTATGGTCTATGCCCACTATTTGTCTATTTCTTTTTATTTCCTCCCCAATTGTTGGAGCTATTTGTGTATTTCTGTGACTCTGAGTTATTCTCTGAAAGTGTCTATCTTGGGGCTCTCTCCAGGCATGTGTTCAGTTATGATAATTATTGTGACAATAGTACCGTAGTTTTCTAGATTGCCTTGAGTTCATGATTTTCTCTGATGTATTTTCCGTCTTGGGCCTTTACAGAGAAGAAATCCTACACAACATGCATGCGGTCTCGTAACCTGTTTAGTCCTCATGTCTGTGTCTTCTTGTATGAGGCACCCATCTTCAGAGTCTCCTTGCTGAGGGGCAGCAGAATGCCTCTTCCATGGATGTAATCTATCTCACTGTGTTTGACCCAACTTCTCTGCCCTTTCCTGTCAGGTATTCCAGCCCAACTTCTGAAATATCTTAAGGAGACACTTTGCATAGCCTGACATACAAGGTCAACCATCCTGTCATTTTCATCTCAGGGGCGAGCATCAGAGCAAGAGGAAAAAGGCTTTTTCCCCCGAAATGTTCACTTAGGAATGCTGGGCCTGAGATGCTGTAAACAGCAGCACACTGGTTGCCATGTTTCTTCCTGTTTCCCCTCCATCTGTCTGCTCTCCTTCCCTTTCATACTGTTTCTTTCCTTTTTTATTTCCTTTTGTCATTCCTTCCTATGTCTGTTCTCTTTTCCTTCTTTTTCTATCCTTTCATTCCTCCTTGCTTTCACTTATAGCTCTCATACTGCTTTTTATTTTTACTCTCTCAAATATCTCCCTTTTCCCTGCCTTTCTGCCATTCATTATTTTTTGCGGACATTATGCTGTTTTATTTTTATCATTAATTTTGTTGGTACAATTTAGATTCACATAATGATCACATTCACATAAGGAGTTTATACCTGTAAATAATGTATCTTGATTCATATTATTTTTCATTCCCCTCCCTTTCTATCACTCTTCCATTTCTTATTTACAGGAGGTTTGTTTCCATTTTATTTTTTTCTTTTTCCTTCCTTCTTTCCTTCCTTCCTGTTTCTCTCCATCTTCTGTATGTCTCTTCCCATTTGAATATTTTCTTCCTATTTTACGGTAACTCTTACGCATTTTGGTCCTTCACACTTTCAGAGAACCAATGTGTTATTAACATACATGTGTGTGATTTATTTCACTTAAGAGTATGGTCTCTAGGTGCATCCATTTATAAAAATGTGTCTTTTTCCGTATTTGTGGCTCAGTAGTACACCACTGTATTAAAAAACACACTTCTTTATCCATTCATAGGTTAATGGACCTTTGAGGTGTTTCTAAGATTTACCTTTTACAAACTATGCTGCTGTACATGAGTGTGCAAAAATAGTGCTATGGCATAATGTTTTTAAATGGTTTGGGAAGATTACAAGAAGCAGGATAACTGAGTCGAATGGAAATCACACAATTTGTACAGTGGCTGCACCAGTGTACATTCCCACCAACAGTAGTCCCCCTTCTCCCCCCGTAGCCCTCCAGTACTTGTTATTGGTTGATTTTTTCCTGATAGCCGTGCTTTCTGGAGTGAGATGGAATTTCAGTGTTTTACTTTGCATCTCTCAAATGTCCAGTGATGTTGAACATTTTTTTCTTTTTTTTTTTAATTTTATTTAAGGAGAAAAGAAAAAAAAACAGTGAAAGGGTACAAGTTATACAGATTTACAGAAAAAAAATGAACAGTAGGAAATCACTAGTTAATGGATTACATATTGCCATCTTAGAAATAATTGTTCAAGTCACAAAATTAAAGCTTGTAGTGTGGACATTCCAACAATGATACTGCAAACAGTTCTGTTCAATGATCCAATAAAACTCTGTGATATCATTTTCTATCTTATACACTTAAATATACATGCAGTTATATAGTTTAGAGCACTTTCTTTTCCTCTCTTTTGTACAATGACTATTACACATTTTGGGTTTCATTGCTCCCACGGTTCTTATTGCTTTTTTGGAAGAGAGTAAAACCAAATGTGACATAACAGAACAGAATCGGTCAAGTCAAAAGGGTGGACATAATAGATAATGTAAAAACATAATACAAGGTGATCAACAATGGTTACCATAATGCCTCCCGCTATCTCTAATAGAATTGCCTATATCGTTAGTTATAATACAATTGAACAAAACAGTAAAGAACAAAACAGACAAAACCAAACCATTGGAGACATTGTAGGTCTTCAAAAGTAGATAAAAGTCAACGAGAATGGGCGTTATAATGAATCTCATTATCTTCTCAGCTGATGCCTAAACTTTCGAACCTGATACTATCCAGCAAAACAGAATAGGGGAACATCAGTCAAAAACAAGATGGTGAGAGTAATACAGGGCTTCAAATTGAGATAATAGAAAGTCAAAGTGGGTTACTATAATATATCCTGCTATTTTTTCCCTTTAATTAAACAGATAAAAATAAAAAAGTAAATAATGGAGTGGAGATTGAGATAAAAGAGGGCATAACAGTGAAACAGCGCAGATCAAAACATAACCATTTAAGCAGAATAGTGTTTCACCACCAGATAATTCCGACCCAAAAGTAGTTACCATATTGACTCTTTCCTTGAAGTCCTATATCAAAACAATGTAAAACCGTTTAAGAGAATGACAGCATTACAGAGTATTTAGAATCGACTAACAGAAAATGAACAATGGTTTCTGTATAATCTCCTTGTCTTTAAAAGGTTTTTGCTTATACTATCGTACATAATAAAATCCAGTAAGATACAATCTATTTAGACCATTGGAAACAGAAGAACAAAAGCTAGATGAGACTTCAAAACAAGATGATACTAAATCAGTATTACCTATTAAGATGTCATTTTCTCCAAAATAGCTGCTGCTATCATCCAATCTTCTCTGTCTCATTTCTGTTGAGCTCTTTTTCTGTCAGTAGCTGTCAGTTTGTCTTCTTCATTTTGTTCTCTGCTCCATTCGTTGTGGCCTCCCCGCCACTATTTCTGGGTTCTTTGTATTTTTCTTTTTTTAGAATATCCTGCAATACTTTCTGTAGAGTTGAATTGGTGGTTGCAAATTCCCCCAGTTCCTCTTTATCCTGGAAGCACCTTGTTTTTCCATCAATTTCCAGGGACAGTTGTGCAGGATATCTCAATCTTGGCTGGAGATTATTATCTTTCAAAGCTTGAATTATTTCCCCCCACGCTCTTCGTGATTTGATGGTTTGTGCAGAGAAATCTGCTGTAATTCTGATGGGTGTTCCCTTGTAAGTGGTCTGTTTCTTGTCTCTGACAGCTTTTAATATTCTGTTCTTGTATTGAATTACTGGGATTTTTATTATTATATGCCTGGGTGTTGCTCTGTTTGGGTTGTAGGTAGCTGGGGTCCTGTATGCCTCATACATCTGAGTATCTTTACCTTTTGCTAAATTAGGAAAATTCTCCTGGATTATTTCTGTGAGTAGCTTTTGTAGTTCACTTGTTTGTGTCCCTACTTCTTCTTTTATGTTCTTAATCCTTAAGTTATGGATCCTCTTATCATCTTCTTGTCTTTGTATTATTGCTGTTTGTTTCTTTGTTATTTTTAAGAAGTTTTTCATTTCATTCTCCCATATTACAAGTCTGCCCTCCAGTTCAGATAGTCTGTCCTTAGTTTCTTTCAAGCTGTTAATGCCAGTCTTAGATAGACTTCTTAGTTTCTTGGTAGTCCCTTAGAACCTGCTTCACGTACTCTATGCTTTCTCTGTTTTCTCCATCAAACAATTCTCCCCTCTTTTTCTGTTCTTCCATTCTACCATCTGTTTTTTCCTGGGTGGTGCTTAGCATTTCTCTAACTATTCTGCATACTTCTAGCTTCAGGTCGTTGATAACTTCATTCCTGAATTGGTCTATGAGGCTCTCTATATGGTGCTTTATGTCTATTGGTGCGGTGTCCGCTATTGCCTTTTTCTCAGAATTGGAGGCCGAGGAGCCTTTCTTGTTGCTGCCTTTTCCCATATTCTTTGTTCCTTATATATGCAAGCTTACATAGGAGGCCCAGCTTCCCTCCCTGTCAGCCACAGCCTGATCGAATTGCGCTGGCTAGGTGTTCCCGCCCACCGCAGCGCACCAGGGAGTTACGGACTAGGCAGCCTGTGCGGGAGTCGCCCCTCCGGGCCACGGTCAGGCTCTGGGATCTGGGTTGGGCCAGCCTACCGAGTCCGCCAGCAGCGTCACGCAGGCCAGGCACTTTTCACCAATGCCGTCCGAGAGGGGAATGTGTGGCTGGAGTCGCCACCGCGCCCTGCTCCCGCAGGACTGCCCGAGCCCAGAAAGTCCTTTGCTGGAGTCAGACCGTGGTAGAGTGTCAGTTTCTCTCACTCACCTCCCCACAAGTCAGTGTATGCCTCCCTGCCTGTCCTGTTTTCGACTCTGTTTGCAGACTCCCGTTCTCAGGGCTTCTGTGCGTCTCTCTCCTTGCCGAGCCGCGCCGCGGCGGGAAACCCAAATCACAGCTTCCAATGGCGCGGGGTCCAGCCTCCACACCGAGGCTTTTCTATTCCTGTTTTAGCACCAGGACTGCATTCCAAGTTGGTTTCTCTCAGCCCAGTTCGTCCCTGAGTCAGTAGAGCATATCTCTACCGGCTTATGTCTCCTTAGTCCGCACCATCCCTGACCTCTGAACCAAGCCTTTCAGAGAGCCTCCGTAGTATCTGCTATCTGTCCGCCATGTTCTCCCGGAAGTCGGCCGAACATTTTTTTCATATATTTCTTTGGTGTTTGTTCTTCTTCATCTGAGAAGTGCTATTTTATCCTTAGATGCGCATTTTTGGATTGGGTCTTTACATTTGGGAGGTTTATTTATTTATTTATTTTCTAGTTCTTTATGTATCCTAGATATCAGTATTTTGTCCTAGGAATAGGTGGCTAAATTTTTTTCCACTCTATTTGTTATCTCTTTACTCTTGGTGATTTCGTTTGTTGCCTGAAAGCCTTTTTATAGGATGAGATCCTCATTGTTGATTCATTGTAACATTTCCCATGCACTGAAGTTTTATTCATGAAGTCTTTGGCTACATTTCCCATGCACTGAAGTTTTATTCATGAAGTCTTTGGCTAAACCTAAGTCTTCAAGAGTTCTCCCTATTCTCTCTTCCAACAGATGTAGTGTTTCTATTTTAATACTTAGATCTTTGCTCTGTTTTGATTTTAGTTTTGTTCATGGTGAGAGACATGGGTCCAGTTTTAGCCTTTGGCATTTGGAAAGTCAGTTTTTCTAGCACCATTTATTAAAGAGACTATCGTTCTTCCAGTGAACATGTTTGGCCCCATTATCAAAGATATAAAGTGGTTGAGTGTGTTTGTAGTTGTATCTTCTAATCTATTCCATTGATCTTCAGATCTGTTTTTATTCCAGTACCATGCTGATTTTATCACAGTAGCTTTATAACTTCAAGTCAGGGATTGTAGTGCCTCCTGCCTCACTTTTGCTGCTTAGAATTGCCTTGGATATTCTAGGTCTCTTGTTCCAGATGAAGTTAGGAGTGATTTCTCCAGATCTCTGAGGTATGTTGATGGTATTTTCATTGGGATTGCATTGAATCCATATAACAGTTTTGGGAGAATGGCCATTTTCACAATATTTATTCTTCCTATCCATGAACAAGGGATGTCTTTCCATTTTATGAGATCCTCCTCCAATTTCTTTTTAAGGGTAGTAATTTTCCCTGTATATATCTTTTATTTCTTTGTAAGATTAATTCCTAAGTATTTCTTTTTTTTTGGATGCTAGTGTGAAGGATGTGGCTTCTCTTATTTCTCTCCCAGTGATTTTGTTGTTAGTGTATTGGAATACTATAGATTTTTGAGTATTGACTTTGTATCCAGCTGCATTACTGAATTTATTGTTTATATCTAGGAGTCTTTCAGTGGAGTTTTGGGATCTTCTATGTACAGTATCATGTCATCTGCAAACAATGATAATTGAACTTCCTCTTTTCCTGTCTTTACTCCTTTTAATTCTCTCTCTTGTCTACTTGCTCTGGCTAGTATTTCCAGTACTGTGTTGCATAGGAGCAGTGATAAGGGACATTCTTGTCTTGTGCCCGATATTAAGTTAAAGGCTTTAGTTTTGGGCCATTTAATATGATGCTGGCTGTTGCTTTGTTTTACATGGCCTGGATCATATTGAGGTAAAGACCATCTATTCCAAGTTTTGTAAGGTTCTTATCACGAATGAGTGTTGGACCTTCTCAAAAACTTTTTCTGCATCTATAGACATGGTCATGTGATTCTTACTTTTAGCCCTATTGATATGGCGGATTACATTTATTGATTTGCATATGTTGAACCATCCTTGCATCCTGCATCCTGTTTGCCAATATATTATTGAGAATTTTTACAACTGTATTCATTAGGGAAATTGTAGTTGTCTTTTTTATTTGGGTCTTTCTCAAGTTTTGGTACTAGAGTAATATTTGCTTCCAAGAATGATTGAGGAAAATTATTTTGCTTTTGATTTCATTGAAGAGTTTCAGGAGTGTTGGCATTAAGTCTTTGTATTTCTTGTAGAATTCCACAGTGAATCGGTCTGGGTCTGGGCTCTTCTTTGTAGGTAAGGAGTTAATTACATTTTCAATTTGGTTAATAGAAATTGGGTTATTCAGCAGTTTTATATCTTCTTGACCCAGCTTTGGTACTTCATGTGTTTCTAGGAATCTGTCCATTTCTTCTGTGTTATTGAACCTGAGAGTAGAGGTTTTTGAAATATGTGTTGATGATCTGTATTTTCACAAAGTCTGTAGTGATTTCAGCTTTTTAATTTCTTATTGCATGAATTTGAGCTTTTTCTTTCTTTTTTTTTAACAAGGTTGGCTAGGGGTTATCAATTTTTTTATTCTTTTCAAAGAAAGAAGTCTTTGATTCATTGATCCTTTGGATTGTTTTCTTAGACTCTATTGCATTAATTTCTGCTCTGATTTTTATAATGTCCTCCCTTCTTTTGGCTTTGGGCTTGACTTGCTTTTCTTTTTCTAGATGTTTGAGCTGTATCATCAGGTTGTTTATTTGTGTTCGTTCTGTTTTCCTGATATGGGAACTCAGTGCACTAAATTTCCCTCTGAGGACTGCTTACTTGCACCCACAGATTCTGGTAAGTTATACTTGTATTTTCCTTTGCTTTGTAGGTATTGTAGAATTTCCTCTTTAATATCCTCTGTGACCCACTGATTGCCCAGGAGTGTGTTATGTACTTTCCATGTGTTAGTGGGGTTTTTGCAGTTACTTTTATCATTAATTTCTAGTTTCATGGTCTATGATCTGATTACATACATGGGATAATCATTTCTTTTGCATTTACTTAAATATATTCTGTGGACTAGTATATGGTGTATTTTAGAGAATGTCCCATGCACTACTGAGAAGAATGTATATTCTGATGTTTTTGGATGGAACACTCTGTATATGTCTATCACGTCCGTTTGTTCACAGGTGTGATTCAGTTCTGTTATTTGTTTGCTGATTTTCTTTTTTGTTGATCTGTCCCTTTGTGTCAATGTTGTGTTAAAGTTTCCTGTTATAGTTGTGTTATTGCTTATTTGATTTTTCTTTTCTGTTAATACTTGCTTTGTATATCTGGGTGGTCTGGAATTTGCTGCATATATGTTTAAGATTGTTATCTCTTCCTCTTGAAGTTTTCCCCTAACTAGTGTGTAGTGACCTTCTTTATCTCCTCAGATCATTCTTGGTTAAAAGTTCACATTGCCTGCAAAGAGAATAGCTACTTCTTTATTTTGGGTTCCTATTTCATGAAGAATTGTTTTGCATCCTTTGACTTTCAGTCTGTGAGTATCCTTTTGGATTAGATGGTTTTCTTGTAGACGGCATATGTTTGGATGTTTCTTGATCAACTCTGCCACTCTGTTTCTTTTAATTGGTGAATTACGACCATTTACATTAATGGTTTAAAGTTATATATTGGTTTGTTGTTGACATGTTGTTTTTCTGGTGTTATATCTTTACCTTTCTATTGTATTTAATTTCTGCCTTGCTTAGTGGTTTTGTCCTATGTGTATATAAAATGTATTTTAGTATTCTTTGCAGGGTTGGCTTGGTGATCATGAAGTTCTTCCGCTATTCTTTGTCATGGAAGTATCTTATTTCTCCATCCATTTTGAAGGACAGTTTTGGAGGGCACATCAGTCTAGGTTGGAAGTTATTTTCCTTTAGGATCTGCAATACTTCACTCCATGGTCTTCTTGACTTCACTGTTTGTGTTGAGAAGTCTGCTGTGGTTCTCATAGGCTTTGCTTTGTAGGTGATCTGTCTTTTGTCTCTAACAGCTTTTAATATTCTGTTTTTATGTTATGTTTCTGGGATGGTGATTGTTATATATCTGGGTGTAGTTTTATTCTGGTTATGTCTATTTGGAGTTCTATATGATTCACTAATCCATATTTCAGTTTCCATTCTCATGTTTGGGAAATTTTCAGGTATTACTTCTGTAAATAGACTCTTGATATCATTTGTGTTGTCCCCTTCTTTTTCATTTATCTCTATCAGTCTTAGGTTTGTTTTTCTTTGCATCATCTTGCAGCTGTTGAATTGTTATTTCCTGATTCCTTGTTATTTTTAAAAGCTCTTTCCTGTTTACTAGCTGCAATCTTGTCTTTGATGTCTGAAATTCTATCTTCACTTTCGTTGAAGTGGTTTTTACAACTTTCAATGGAATTTTTGATCTGCTTTATATATCTTTCAATCCACTGCATGTATTCTGTATGTTTCTTATGTTGACATTCAGGAATTCTATCTTTTTGTTTTGTCCCTCTAATTTGTTGACTGTGTCTTCTTTAGATGTGTTCAGCATCTGTTTCATTACTTTTATCATTTCTTCTTTTACTTTGGAGATTATTTCTAATTTGAATTCCTTTATAGCATCCTGGAATTGCATCTTTATTTCACTTGCCATTACTTTAGGTATTTCAGGTGTAAGGTTTATATTTTCTTCTATGTACATGGCTCCTAGGCTTTCTTGGGATAGGCTGGAGGTTTGAGATTGCACTTTGTTTTTCTTTTTGTTATCATTTTCCTAATTTCCATGTTTTGAGTGATGTTCCAAAGCTTCCTTTGGGTATATTGGAAATTGCCTCCTATGCCTTTGGCTCCTGGGACCAGATCGAGGTTGCTGAGCATGATCCAGTCAGGCCCACAGGACCTCCTGTGCCACCTCTGGTATTCCAGGAAGCTGGGTGGGCTCCTAACCACTATGGATGATGCTCTGAAGCTCTCTCCGGGCAACTACTGATACGCTGGAACTCACCTTGTGTGCTCTCAGGTCCCCTGATTGAATGCAGGTTGCTAGGTGTGGTCTAGTCAGGCCGTGAAACCTCCTGAGCGTAGTCCAGTGTGTCTGAAAGTTGGGGAGGCACTCAACCGCTGGGAGTGATGGTCTTAAGCTCCCTGGGCTGTACCAGTGCACTAGAACTCACCTCGCACAGCCTCAGCTCCAAGGGGTGAATGAAGGTCACTGAGGGTGGTCTAGGTAGGCTCATGAGACCTACTGAGCCTAGTCCAGTGTGTCTGGAAGCTGGACAGGCCCTTAACTGCTGCGAGTGATGAACTTAGAATCTCCCTGGGCCCATGCCAGTGTGTTGGAACTCACCTCATGTGGCCAATGTCCCTGGATTGAAAGAAGGTCACTGGACATGACTCAGTTAGGCCCGCAAAATCTGCCAAGCCTAGTCCAGTGTGGCTGAAAGCTGGGTGGGCACTTATCCACTGGGAGCGATGAGCTTAAACTCTCCCTGGGACCGCGCCGGTGTGCTGGAACTCACCTTGTGTGCCCTCAGTGACCCGGATTCCATAAACCTTATTTAATATTTTTCTATGTAACCAGATTCAAGTTTCAAAATGATGCTTAAGTACAGTCAAAGAAAGCAAGACTCAATTACACAATGAATATGATTTGAAAAGAGATACTACGTGTGATTTATTAAAACCATCTATTAGATACTTATCTGCCCCTCTGTTTTAGATTGTTGATTTACAAGCTCCCTTTGAGCTGCTTTGGGGATGGTACACAAATCCGTGCTACTACTCTGCTGTTGTTTTAGCAATGAGTTGCAATCTAGCGTCAGAATTGCTGTGTGAAATGTCTGCACAGTATCACATATACATATGTGCAACACATGGAAGTTACTATTTGAAGGACTCAACCTCAGTTCAGCTTTTTGTGAGAGGAGTTGCAGTATCTCAGGCTATGAGTCTCAGTGTTCTTCAGTAAACATGTATGTGATTATTTAGGAAACAGTGGCCTTTGAGGATGTGGCTGTGAACTTTAGCATGGAGGAGTGGGCTTTGCTGAATTCATCCCAAAAGAAGCTCTACAGAGATGTGATGTGGGAAACATTTATGAATGTAACTGCTATAGGTAAGGATGGCATCATTTTCTCATTTATACAGTCAGAGAGCATTGGTTCTTATTCAGTGGTGCAATTTCATTGCATAGAATGTAAAAACATTTTGAAGACTATCTGGGGCCTGGTAGCATTATACTATGAATCTAAGTGACATCTAGTGTTATAAAATAATAAAGCGACTCTTTATATTTTTATGTCTATAATTCAGGAAGAACCCGGGAGAACCAGAAAATTGAAGAAAAGTCCACAAATTTCTCAAGAAATCTAAGGTAATTTGCACTCACAAAAGCAAATTCCTGATGAGTCATTGTGTGAGCAGAAATATTACAAGCAGGCCATGTTTAAGTTTACTTAATCCCACAAAAGCTCTCCAGGGATGCATACAGGTCGAAGATGAGATTATAGGCATGGGTCACCATGCCCAGCTGCATTTAGGTATTGTATGTAGGCATATGTGAGAAGAATTAATTTTGACAGAAACCCATTATTAGGATATGTACTGTATTTATGTATATATGCGAGTATGAGTTATTGTCTAAAAAATTCCTACCTGGAAGCAGTATTCAAAATGCAGATGAATGCTAGTTGTGTAATAAATGATGTTTTGCCACTTTTTCTTTTTTTATTGGTACTGGGATTGAACTCAGTGACCTTGCCCTTGACTGGGAGGGGCTTAAGCGTTTGAGCTAAATCCTCAGTCCCTAATAGATATTTTGAAAGCATCCCTCAGATAATTAAGTTCTTTCATGCTTTAAAATTCTTAAAAGGCACCCTTACATATAGTAGGAATGTAAAATAGTACCAGTATGATATGATAATCAATATAAAAATTTCTCAGAAATTAAAATTAGAAGGATCCATTTGATCCAGGTGTATGCCCTGTGGTATATACTGAAAGAAGTAAAAATTATCATATTTTGGTGATTCATGAATACCCATGCTCAAAGCAGGTCATGTGTGATTATTCACAATTGCGAAGCTTTGGAAACAGCCTCGATGCACATCACTGAATGCATGGATCAAGAAAATGTGTGGGCTGTTCCGAAGGTAGTGAGTTATCTCAATTGATTGTTCACAGTCAGTACAGATTGAACTCCTTGTTCTACTCTTTCCCCCCTTCTCACTACTGCACTTGACTAGTCTTAAAAAAAAAAAAATGTGTGATATGCTGCTGAACATGATGATGCGTTTTTGTAATCCCAGCTTTCTGGAAAGCTGAGTCAGCAGGATGACTACTTGACATTCAGCCTGAGCAAATTAATAGTCAATGAGAATCTCTCTCAAAATAAGGAATTAAAAGAAAAGCTGGAGATACAATTTCATGCTCAGACCTGCATTTCATTTTGAAAAAAATTGCTAAATATTTGGCCATAAAAAATGGTCTCATATAATTTGCCAAAAACTACAGTGTGAGACTGCATTTTGTAATGTCTGAATTTCAGTCAGAGACAGAAAGCAAATTACGTTTTTTCTTCTGTGATCCATTAAAATATAAATTAGGGAGTAAAATAAAAGAGAAATGGGACAAAATACAAGGGCTGACTATCTGGAGTTGGCAACGTGATGTGGGAAATGCGATTGTGGAAAGAAGAGGGAGAACAATAGGAAAAAGGTATCAAAAATGATCACTGTGATATACATATGTACCAGTCTCCCAGAATGAAAGTCGAACTCATGTACTGAAAATGTATAGCAGTAAGAAAAGTTCCCAAATGAGTACTTTCCTTCTGGGAATGCATGTTTTGAAGGGACCCTCCAGGGCATTCAGTCAATTCACTGTCAGAATTTCTTAGCAGGCAAACCCTAAACTTGTCCTGGTAAATTATTAGTATGGAGACCCTTTTTATTGTGATTGATAGTTTTTTCTTTACAGATGTGAAGAAGTAGGGCAATGCTATCAGTATGAAACTTGGAATCAGCAAGAAGAAATAGTCCTTTGGACTCCAGATGCCAATGTGAACATGCAGCAAGCTGCTTTCAAACCAGCGGAGAGCCTTTCTGGTAGAAAGCCCCAGATTGATCATTTGTCACTGACTGTGCCCATCAGAGCTCACACTGGACTGAAACCATATGAGTATTTGGGATTTGGAGAGAAGCTGTATCAGTATGGTGAAAATGGAAAAGACAGTGATTTCCAGTCCTTTCAGAAGCATTCAAAGGGGAAAACTGGAGAGAAACAATATCAATATGAACAACACGGGAGAACATACTCTGATATTAGTGAAAGGACTCACCCTGCAGAGAAGACCTTTGTAGATAAGAAGAGTCTGAAATCTTCCAGTGCACCCAGTGGTACGCGAATCCATGATGGAAACTACAGTGAGGGTAATCTACATGTAGGCAAACAATGTGGAAAAGCTTTTATTTCTTCATACTATATTGAAGTACCTAAAAGCAGATATGATGGACAGCAATCTTACATATCTAAGGAACATACAAAAGCATTAGCTCATCAGTTTTCCTTTCATAGTCATAAAACAGGTAACACTGTGGAGAAGCCCTATGTATGTAATCAATGTGGAAAAGCATTCACTACACAGAGGTATTGTAAAATACATGAAAGAAATCACACAGGTGAGAAACCTTATGTATGCAAGCAATGTGGGAAAGCATTCTCTACGCAAAGTTATTGTAAAATACATGGAAGAATTCACACTGGTGAGAAACCTTATGTATGTAAGCAATGTGGGAAATCATTCACTACACAAAGTAGCTATAAACTGCATGAAAGAATTCACACTGGGGAGAAACCCTATGTATGTAAGCAATGTGGGAAAGCCTTTACCACACACACTTATTACAGAGTACATGAAAGAAGTCACACTGGGGAGAAACCTTATGTATGTAAGCAATGTGGGAAAGCTTTCAGTACACACAGTTATTGTAAAATACATGAAAGAAGTCACACTGGGGAGAAACCTTATGTATGTAAGCAATGTGGGAAAGCTTTCAGTACACACAGTTATTGTAAAATACATGAAAGTACTCACACAGGTGAGAAACCCTACAAATGTAAGCTATGTGGAAAAGGATTCACCACTAGGTTCTCTTTGTATAGTCATAAAAGAAGTCATATTGGTAAGAAATCCTATGTATGTAAGCAATGTGATAAAGGATTTTCTAATCGGTCTTCATTTTGTAGACACAAACTGACTCATACTGGGGAGAAACCCTATGCATGTAGTGAATGTGGGAAAGCATTCAGTACACGTAGTTATTATAAAGTACATGAAAGAATTCACACAGGGGTGAAACCTTACATGTGCAAACAATGTGGGAAAGCATTTACTACATATAAAGAGTGTAGAATTCATGAAAGACGTCACACTGGGGAGAAACCTTATGTGTGCAGGCAATGTGGGAAAGCCTTCACTACCCAGAAATACTGTCAGATACATGAAAAAACTCACACAGGTGAAAAACCCTATGTATGTAAGCAGTGTGGAAAAGGATTGGCCACTAAGTCCTCATTTCATAGACACAGAAGAATCCACACTGGTGAGAAACCCTATGTATGTAAACAATGTGGGAAAGCATTCACTTCACACGGTTCTTACAAGCTACATGAAAGAAATCACACAGGAGAGAAACCCTATGCATGTAAGCAATGTGGGAAAGCATTCACTACACACAGTTATTATAAAATACATGAAAGAAGTCACACTGGGGAGAAACCTTATGTATGTAAGCAGTGCGGGAAAGCCTTCAGTACACACAGTTATTGTAAAATACATGAAAGAATTCATACTGGTGAGAAACCGTATGTATGTAAGCAATGTGGGAAAGCTTTCACTACACACAGTCATTATAAAATGCATGAAAGAAGTCACACTGAGAAGAAACGTTATGAATGTAAGCAGTGTGGAAAAACTTTCAGTACACACAGTTATTGTAAAATACATGAAAGAATTCATACTGGGGAGAAATCCTATGTTTGTAAGCAATGTGGGAAAACGTTTACCACACATACTTATTGTAAAGTACATGAAAGAAATCACACTGGGGAGAAACCCTATGTATGTGGGCAGTGTGGGAAACGATTTGCTTCAAGCTCTCCATTTTGGAAGCATAAAAGAAGTCACGCCGTACACACTATGTATGTAAGAAATTTGGGAAAATATGTAGTTGACAAAGTATCAGATACATGAATGAAATTAAACTGGGGAGAAACCAAAAAATGTTCCTGAAAATATATTCCCAGATGGGAGCGTATTTTGTGTTTTTTAGTAAATCACTTGTAACTGAACTATGTGTCAGTAGTCTTTGCTATAAAAAACTGAGTTGACATAATAATGTATTTTTGTAAATGAGTGTCTTTGAGGTTAACATAGAGGGTCTTTTAATTAAATAAGGGGAATGAAAACACACTTCATGTTCAAGTGTGGAGTTTGTTTTTATATACTCTTCACAATTGGAAATAAAAAAATTTTGTTCATCTGTTGCGATTTCCTACTAGCTTTGGTTTAAATTGTTGGTGCACACATTTTATATTTTCTGTAACAAAAACATGTAATAATGTATATATATATTTATATCTGTATATATACATAGATTTGTGAACATGTGTTTCTGATAAAGTTCAGTTGTTTTCATATAACTAGTAGAGAAGCAAAACATAGCTGCATTATCCCAACATAATTGTATATTATATCAAGTACTTAATTTTGACTATATACCATTGATGTTTAAGGCAATATTACCACTTACCTAAATTGTTATGTTTTCTCTTTCTTGATTGTATTGTGATGACTTTAAATTTTGTGGCAATTTTCCACTACTTGAACCAAAACATAAACCATACTGCTGTGAAATTCTTATTGCCACAAATCAAGATCACAACTTGTCTCTAAAAGGATATTATAAATTGTAGTAATAGATCTTCAAAAAGCATAATAGTGATATGATTTACCAGTAACAATATTTTGAAAGGAATTTTGTTGGCAGTAGAGTTGTTTGAGCGGGAAAATGATTGTTATTGGATGTAATGAGGCAAATTCATTTATTCCCTGATATCATGAGTGCCATTGTTTTAGTTAATCAGTATTGCTTTTATCTAAGAAGGTGAAATGAAGGAAAATAAACATTCCGTTTAGTAAAAAGGGGAAGTTTACTAATACATGATTCAGATTGTGTCTTGTTTCACCAATTTCACGATAGATTTATTCACTATCTGTGAATACCACTGACTGATCGCTGAGTGTGTGAAAAATACTTTCACATCCATAGCCTTAGACAGGGAATGAGCATGCGGCCCAGCTGATCTCCTTGACTAAGACTTTTGCCTTTCTTTTTAATATTGAAACTGGGCATAGCGTGTGCACCTGTAATCCAAGGACTCAAGAGGCTGAGGGAGGAGGATTGCTGAGATTTCAAGGCTAAGCTGAGCTATATAGTGTGTTCAAAGGCAGCGTATAAAACAGTGAGATTGTCTCAAAATAAAAAAAAATTAAACTGAAATATTTTGTAAAATGTTTTATACAGTGGCAAAAGCAAAATGCCATTTCTGACCGGAGAATGTTATAAACCTATGTTAATAAGTGTGCAGGAATTTAAAAAGCGTAATGCGGCGAATATTATATAGCTTTCTCTACCTTTAATTATGCTTAGACATAAATTACCAATTGAGTAGTATCTAAAATTATGTCTACTTTATCTCTGAAATATCTTATGTAATTTATGGAATGTAACATACTGTAGAGTCTTAACTTTTTACAACCTAAACAGGGATGGAGAACTTCTTAGATATCTAGTGCCTAAACTGCAATCCAAAACCCATTGTTTATGGCAAGATGCCAACACCACAGTTAAACCTGAATGCTTGGGGGGCTGGCGGGCTCAGCGGCATAAGCGCCTGACTTGCAAGCAGGCAGTCGTGAGTTCAATCCCTGGTACCGATAAAAAGAAAAAAGAAAAAACAAAACAAAAAACCTGAATGCTTGGCTTTTGTGCTGGCAGAGAGGTTTGCGTGCCCCCTGTGACACACATGCCATAGTTTCACCACCACTACCCTAGAATGTGTACCTAACTTCCATGTGGCTCACTTCTGCTTCTCACAATCACGAGGAAGATACATAGCTCTATTGTTACTTACTATAGCTGGTGATGGGATGTTGAAAATACAAGGCATTTTATCCTGAGCACATTTGCTCTTCCATTATTTTACGAGGAACAGAGACTCTTGCTGTTTCTGGTTATCCATGTCTACAATTCCACCCAGTCAGGAGGTAGAGGTGAGAGGAAAATGAAATTGCAGGCCATGTGCTTGGCCGCTGGGGGAAGAACCATAAACCATCGTTTTCCTGAGAGTTGGTACCATTCATGGACTTGGAGGAGGAGAACCAGAAGCCAAGCCCTCCCTGCAAGTTGGCACCACATATTGGCTCCTGGGGTGAGAACCAGATGTCAGCCCCTTCCAACTTGAGGGCTGGGAGACAAGATGAATCAAGGTGTCCAACTCCCATGTAAGTGACTGGTTGGTCCATAGAAACACAGGCTGTGATGATAGTAATGAGGTAAAATACAGCTTGATGCTTACAGTGTTTAGTGATTCACTGACTTTGCAGTCTTAAAGCTGATATTCTGATCATCTACTCAGAGGATAACAATATGCAATGTAGCATCTATGGGGGACCTCCTTTTGAATGTAGTAGCCATTGTTAATTCCTTACTATCTTGTTTTGAAGTCCTGTAGTATCATTTGCATTGTTTGGGTTTTATTCTGTTTTGTCTTGTTTTGTTATTATATTCAGTGGTTTGGGCAGCTATTTCAAAGATAACAAGATACATTATGATAGCCATTTTGGGTTTACTGTTTGTTTTGAAGTTCTTTATTGCATTCATTATTTTGTTTTTATTCTTTTCTGTTCTGTTGTGTTTAATTTTTACTGTGTCTGAAGTTACGGGCAGGTATTTTGAAGACAACAAGAGGCATTATGGTAGGTATTGTTTTGAAGTCCTGTATCACTTTACACTGTTTTGTTTTGATTGGGTTTATTCTGTTTTATTTTGGTTGATTTTATTGTCTTCAATATAAAAATGACTGCCAGCATGCACAAATTAGATCTTATTGCAAAAAAATTCTCCCAGCGTGCGAAAATTAGTGAGACATTATCTCAAAACACACATGCATATCTGGAAATGTAGCTCAGTGGTGTAGTACTATTTTATTTTATTTTAGAGTGTCAACATTATTTTAATATGAATGTTATATGTCAATGTTTGCCCTTTTCTTACTTTACATGTAAAAGTCTTAAGTCAGATGTTTTGGTGCATTTCTGTAGTCCCAGCATCAGGAGAGGCTAAGACAAGACAAAATGTCTTTGAAATCTGTAGCGGGTGACTTGAGTAGTTGTCTCAGCAAAACATTTCATAATTCTTTTTATATTCTCATTTTAAATTTAAGGAATGATATGAATTTAAGTTTAAGTTTACATAGGTTGAAATATAGAAGATTGCTATTGCAAATCGATTTTGTTGCTCAGGAAATACTCTTTTCATGATAGTATCTGTATTGTAGCCTTATATTGTACATAAGCCTGAATGATAGACCAAATCACAATGAACATGAACAAGCCCAATGTTCTATATTCTTGGTATAGAGACATAAAATACTAGTTTTCCTGATACTTTACTGGCATTTTTGGTAAAAAGAATAATAATGTGGATGACAGCAAATGGGATCACATAAAAAGTTAAAACTTCTGCGCATTTAATACAGAAACTATAGAATGAAGAAAAGACATTCAGTATGTGAAACAATTTTACCAGCCACTCCTTAGAAGATGAATATCTGGAATATATGAGAACCTAAAAAAACTCTCAACAATATTCAATGTTTTTGGCATTACAGAAGGACAAATTAAGCAGCATCTTATTCCACAAAGACCATCTATCATCAGAAACTAAAAAAAGGGAGGAGGAACAAAGATGGTGGATAGATAACAACTGGCTACAGGGGTTCCCTGAGATAGTCAACTTACAATTCAACATAATACAGAGTGGGGAGCCCCAAACAGATGAATTCTTTCCTTCTAAGAAGAAATTAAGGTGAGAAGAACCAACGAAATGTACAGTCCCAGTGCTATTATTGGAACAGCTAAAGGTTCCGTTTTCCTGCCACAGCCGGCAACTTGCCGACCATCTGAGGTCCTGCCTCAACTTACCAAGCCGTTTGAGGTCCCGCCACTTTGACTCACTGGAGGCACAGTTTCATTGAGTTTGGGGGTTGGCGAGCCGAATGGAGAACTGAGTTGGCAGGATGCCTACATTGACCTGCGGTGAGTGACGGGAGTGGAGTCATTCCATAAATAGGGCGGCTTCAGTGGATGACATTCTGGGACCGGGCTGGACTGGCAAGTAAAAGGGGCAACAGTGACTTCAGTCAATTGTTTCTTCCCGAACGGGATTGGTGGAGTGAGCAATCAGTGAATGTGAAACCCAGCAATAGTATTATTCTTTGTTCTGAGTGATATTAGCCTGGTTGGGTTTGTTCAATCTCAACATAATTGAAGATATGGATAACTGCATGTATGTTTAAGTGTATAGGATTGATAACTATATTTCTAAGTTTTTGTTGGATAGTTGAACAGAACTGGTTGCAATCTCACTGTTTGAATCCCCACTTTATATGCACCACTTTAGTATCTTGAATAACTATTTGTAAGAAGACCATCTGTAATCATCAACTAGTGATTTCTGTTTATTTTTTCTTTGAAATTATTTATTATTTCTACCCATTTTCTGTTTTGTTTAGTCTCTTTCAATTAAATTTTTAAAAAAAAGACACTACAGTACCCAGTGCTGATCACAGAGTGTCATGATGTGAAATCCAGCAATATTATTACACTTTGATCAGAATGATTTTAACCTTCTTTAGTTTGTTTAATCTCAACATAAAATAAAGATATGGATAACTGCATGTATGTTTAAGTGTATAGGATTGCCAACCATGTTACTGAGTTTTTGTTGGACAGTTGAACAGAACTGTTTGCAGTCATGCTGTTTGAATTCCCAATTTACATGTTCCATTTTTGTATCTTGAACAACTGTTTGTAAAATGACAATATGTAAACATCAACTAGTGATTTCCTACTTTTTATCTTTTTTTTTTTTTTTTTTTTTGTCTTTTTCCTTTTTATCGGTACTGGGGATCGAACTCACGACTGCCTGCTTGTAAGGCAGGCGCTTATGCTGCTGAGCTAAATCCCCAGCCCCCTTACTTTTTATCTTTTTCTCTGAACGTATGTATTATTTCTACCTATTTTCTGTTTTGTTTAGTCTTTCTTTAAATAAAATTTTAAAAAATTAAAAAAAAACTAAAAAAAAGTTCATGAAGCTACAGGAAAAAACAGATCAGTTAGTGTTGATTATGGGAGTATAAAATAGTTCAGTTACTATTCAGTGTAGAGAGTATTAAAAAACCTATACATATGAATTCCATTCAGTGTAGCTATTTGTCTTGTATTTTCTCCAAGCAGTTAAAGATATCATATTTCAGAGATACATGCATCCTCCTGTTTGTAGCAGAAATTCTCTTGCTATTGGTGAGCAACAGTGAGCCCTGCTGTCAGTCACTGGTTACAAAATGTCAACAGCAAATATTCTTCAGTGTACTCTGATACATAGCATGTGATATTTTATATTTTCTTATAAGACAGGCTCTATGTTAGATTATTTTTCTTGACTACCAGTTAGCATAAAGATGATAAGCATATTAATATACCAGGGGCTTAGCTATCATGCTCATCATCTTGAGTACATTAAATGCTTGTTCAATGTATCAATCAGTGCTTACTAAAGAAATAGATTTAATACAAGATATACAAAATACAACACTTTACAAGATTAGCTTAATATCATCATCACAAAGTCAGATGTGAAAGATCACAGAAGGTCCATCTAGTACTGGGGTCCAAAGGATCAAGTAAAAATCATGGAATGCATTATAATGTCCTATCTGAGTCTGTACCAGAAGACCAGAGGATCTTTGATGAAAGGCTACATGCTCAGTGCTGGAGGCTGAAGAGTCTGATAGAAGCAAGAAGACAATGTTCAAAATGAAGGTGAAGACTGGAGCTCCTCCAAGAAAAAGAAACAACCCTTCCCTTTTCACTTCTCTTTGATACATTCTGGTGACAATCTTTCCTAGAGTGGGTTTTGCACTCTGAGGACAATGCTGAGCCAGTTTACTGGGCGTTTCTTACTCAAGTTAACACGATCTTTCAACTGTCATGCTCCACCTCTTGTCAATCACAAATTCTTTTATGCCATAATCTCCAGATACAAATAGAAATTCATTATTACAGCTGACATATTATTACTATTCATGTAGAAAAGGAAACACACTCCCCAGAAGCCATATTTCCTTTGGACGATGCTTATTCTTTTTTTTTTTTAATTTTATTTAAAAGGAAAAAGAAAAAACAAAACAAAGCGGTGTAAGGGTACAAGTAATACAGAACTACAAAAAAAAAAAGTAGGAAATCACCAGTTAATAGATTACACATTATCATCTTAGAGATAGTTGCTCAAGGCACAGTATCAAAGCATACAAAGTGAACATTCAAACAGACTGCAAACAGTTGTATTCAATGATCCAACCAAAAACATTAATATGGTCAGCTATTTAACACCCCTAAACACACTTGCAGTTGTATCCCTTAGAGCACTTTCTTTCCCTCTCCTTTTTACAACAAAATTTACACATTTTGGGTTTTATTATTCCTTAGTTCTTATTACTTTTTTTTTTTTGGAAGAGAATAAAGTTAAATATGGCAAAACAAAGCTGTCAGTCAAAACCAAGGATAGACATAGTACATGATGTAAGAACAGAGTACAAGGTTATCAACAGTGGTTACCATAATGTCTCTTGTTTCCTTAAAAAGAATTGCCTATCTCATTAGGTATTATAGAGTTGAACAAAACAATAGAGAACAAGACCAATAAAACATTGTAAACATTGCAGGACTTCCAAAGGAGACAATAGTCAAACCAGAATGGGCATCTTAGTGAATCTTATTGCCTTCAAAGTAGTTATCTATACCCCCAAACTTGATACTAGATGATGCTTATTCTTAACATTTCAAAGTTGAACATTATAACAGGTTTAACAAAACTAAAGAGCAGTATTAAATCTGTCAACATTATATTACATTGGAAGTGTATTAGAAAAAAAACTATTACAATTTCAATCCTTGTTTCTGTAGCTGACCATGGGGTTGTAGATGGTATTTAAAACTACCTTCTATCCATTCCGAATTCCCTTGGCATTCAGTAAGTGCCTCGGATCTTAGTTCTTTCCCTAGCAATGTGACCCATACCTTCATCCCTGAAGTTGCTGGACCATTTGTAATTCTTTCTGGATCTGTTTGTTGTAGTTTCCCATTGACTTGATTGATTGATTGATTGCCTTTTGAGACAGAGTCAGTCCTTCACCCAAGCCAACACAGTGGCTCCCGCTTAACTTGGTTTCCTCAGATGCATGAGGAGATCAAAATGACCAGTGAGAAGTCTCAGCTTCCAGTTCAATGGAATCTTTATTATGCTTTCTGGTACAAGCTTTCCACTCTCTAGAACTAACACTTTTAAGCCAGTACAGCATAAGGTCACAGGCAAAGGAAATGAAAATATTAGTGGATCACTGGGGTAATGGACTTGTGAATTGTGGCTATGGGAGACACAGTACCATATAGTAGATGTTGATTCAAACTATGTACAGCCTTTGAAGAACCAAGCCCAAAAAGTGATTGTCATCTAGCTAGTACTGTTAAGTTTGTCTTCAAAAGAACATTCCATCTTTCTGTCAGTCCAGTTGCTTCTAGATGATGAGGGACATGTAAAGACCCCTAAATTCCATGAGCATGAGCATGAGTCCACTGCTATACTTCACTGCCATAAAATTTGTTACTTGGTCAAAAGCAATGCTGTGTGGAATTCAACAATGGAGGATGAGGCATTCTGTGTCCACGGAATGTAGATGAAAGACAAATCTATATCCAGAATACCTGTCTACATCAGAAGTGATCCAGTATAATCAATGTGCCATCAGGTCACAAATTGATCAACCTTGGGGAATGGTGCCATACTGGAGACATAGTGTCAACTTTGTTTCTGGCATATTAACCATTCAGCAGTGTGTGTGGCAGATCAGCCTTGCTGCCTTGATGAGCAGGAGTTTGGGTTGCTGAGCCCATGCATAACCTCTATCCCTGTCCTCCACGGCCACTCTGTTCATGAGCCCATTGGGCAATGACAGGGTGGCTGATAAAAACAGGTCATCTTATTCACTTGATGGTTATAAGTCCTTGTATGCTGTTCTTTTAATTTTTAAAATTTTATTGAATAAACAACAAAATTTCATAATAAAACTTTAGGAGAATACCAACAGTTAATGCATTGTCACCTTCAAAGCAGTTATTCAGAGTACATGTTGTGGGCATAAGAAATTGGCCAAGTGTGGGGTGGTAGGGCTGTTTCATCTCGTAACCTGTGTGGCTACACTGGGACTCCCCAAATGGTGGCAGGCACATAGGGGTGTTTTTGATTCTCCTGGTGGGCATTGGCTGCCCAAAGGAAGCAGAGGTATCCAATGGTGGCCTGTGGGCATATGGAGCATAGGATGCTGCATCTTCCTGCCTGCACTGGCTGCCCACAGGAAGCAAGCCTTCTGATGTTGCAGAGGTGGACCTGGCTGTGTCTAACAGCTTTTAATATTGTGTGTTTGTGCTCAACTGGTGGTATCTTGATTATTATATGTCTGGGCATAGATTTATTTTGGTCATGTTTAATTGGAGTTCTATATGCCTATCTTATATGTATATCAGATTGTTATCCCATGCTTAGATATTTTTCTATTACTTCTGCATATAGTTTTTTAATATCATGGGTATTGATTCCTGCTTTTTCACTGACACCTATTAGTCTAGTTTTGCAGTTGTTGAATTATTATTTCCTGATTCCTTGTTATTTTAAAGAGATTTGCCCTTTCATGATTGCTAGCCACAATCCTGTTTCAAGGTCTGAAAGTTTATCTTCACTTTTTTTTTGGTCTTTTTTTTTTTTTTTTTATCGGTACCAGGGATCGAACTCACGACTGCCTGCTTGCAAGGCAGGCGCTTATGCCGCTAAGCTAAATTCCCAGCCCCTTGAAAGTCTATCTTCAATTTCACTCAAGTAGTTTTGCCAGTTTCCAGTGCAATTTTTTTTGTCTTTTTCATTTTTATCGGTACCGGGGATCGAATTCACGACCGCCTGCTTGCCAGGCAGGCGCTTATGCCGCTGAGCTAAATTCCCAGCTCCCTCCAGTGCAATTTTTAACTTTCTGGATATCTCTTTGAATCTGTTTCATGCATTCTATTTCTTTCCTGTACTAGTTATTCAATATTGCATAATTGTCCTATACTTTTCCATTTTTTGAATATATGTACTTAAAATTTGCTGAACAATTCCTTCATTATAGTCATCATTTCATTTTTATCTGAAGCATTATTTTGATCTGATTTCTACTACTGTCTCATGGACTTGCTTCTTTACTTCTATTGCCATTTTTTTTTTTTTTTTTTTTTTTTTTGGGTACTGGGGATTGCTCAAGACCTTATGCTTGCCAGACAGCAGCTTATGCCACTGAGCTAAATCCCCAGCCTCTGACATTACATTTTGCTTCTGTGTCTTCTATTTCAAAATATTTTTTATTTTGTTTTCTATGTTGATCCTTGTAAGCTTATCTACATCACTAGGTCTCTCTCAGAAACCTGTTTTTCAGGAATGTGTCTGTCCTGAGATCCTACCTTTCTAATTACTTAAGAGTAGAATATTGTTATCTGTTTGGTGTGGTCCCCAGTCCTTTGATATTGCACTGTGATGAGAGTATTACCCCAGAACTTTCCAATATTGTTACAGAAGGGAGAATAACTGGTTACAATAGATGTGTTATCCTATCTCAAGTAATATAATTAACACTAACAATGGCATCAAGCAGAGTTTAGAAACTGACAAACTGTGGTAACAATCACTTTGGTACTTTAAGCCATAGGAGCAAAATCTATAGTTATGTAATGGAACCAATCATAAATTATCAGCTTGTATGCAAAGCGTTTCCCCTTGGTAGTGTGATTTTTACCTTGTGGTGGGGAAATTTAAGAAAGATAGTTGATAAAAGAAAAGTTAACTGAAAAGGAATTAGAAGCAAGGCTGTAGAACACAAAATGATCTTACAAGCTTTGGAAACCTAGAGAAGAGGGCAAAAAAGAAAGAATGAAGGTGTGAGGAAGGATTTATCTGAACTTGTCTTTGGGTTTGGGGTATGAGGACAGATAGAAAAGGAGCTCAGCATGGTGTTACGCTCCTGTAACCCCAGAACTAGGGCGGCTGAGACAGGAGAGTTGTTTGCAAGTTTGAGACCAGTCTAGGCTACAAAGTGAGCCCAAGGCCAGCCTGACCTGCATAGTGAGATCCTGTCTCCAAAAAATGGAAAGGGAAAACATGAAGGATTAAAAAAAAAAAAAAAAAAAAGGAAATAAAAAGAAAGAAAAGGGACAGCCCCACACACCTGCTTCTGTTCCATGGGTCTTTGTTCCAAGAACAATGCTGGTTCACCTATTTTTACCACCTCTTGGCTCCTATTGTTAATGGTGCTTGAGATTTTTCCATGCTGCTTGTCCTGCCTGTCTAATGTGTGCACCCTAGTCTGGCCCACTGTGTGGCTGGCATTTCCCCAGTCACCTGATTGCACTGATCCAGCAGGGGGCAATCCATCACCTGGGATCTTCCTGGGCCATTTTCCAGGTCGTGCAGTGTGCAGGGTGAAGAGCCAATCACCTGAATTCCTCCAACTGGGCCAGTTGCCAGTCCCATAGTGTCTGAATTCCCTTTCTGGTGTTTACATAAGATACAAATATTTTTATATCAGTATACAGTTGCCTGTCTGACCATTTCTCCTTCCAGGCAAAATGTACTATCAAGTACACTGCCCAAAGTTCTACCTACTGTGGACATTTCCTTTCTCTAATGTCCTTCAGGGAAGTTTTAGAAAGGAACAGTAATGCAGAAGCTGTCCACTTGCAGGTGGTGCCTGTTTAATGTGTGGAACCATCCGTAAACCAGGGCTTAGGCTTCTTTTCTTCTGATAGCTGAGCATATGTGATACCCTACAAAGCCACAGATACATGCTGGGAAACAGAAGACAGTATAGCAAGAGTAGGAGCCATGGGCATCTGGGCAACTTCGTCATTTAACTTACTTGGACCTTCTGGACCTGCTCTGGCTCAATCAAAAATACACCATTTCACACTCAACTACCTTATCTTTGACAAAGGGCCAAACACATTCTCTGGAAGAAAGATAGTCTCTTTAATAAATGGTTCTGGAAAAATTGGCTCTCCATATGCTGAAAACTACTACTAGACTCATGCCTATCATCATGTACTAAAGTCAAAATGGATCAAAGATCTAAATATCAAAACAGGAATTCTACATCTGATGGAAGATAAAGTACATACAAATCTTGAAGATGGAGGGGTAGGTAGAGTATTCAGGAACAAAATAATACTGCACGGTAAATACTTCCTAGAATCAGTAATTGGGGTCACATCTTATTAAAAAGTTTTGCATGTCAAAATAAATCTCCAGCCTAGTGAAAAAAAAACTTAGTCAACTGTTCTCAAAGGACTTCTGTCTAGAACATATAGAGTTTAAAAAAGTCAGGTCTCCAAAATTGAAAGACTCAATCAAAAATGGGCATCTGAGATGAATATACACTTCTCAGATGAAGAAATACAAATGGCAAATAAATACATGAAAAAATGTTCAGCTTCATTGGTCATTAGAGAAATGTAAATTAAAACCACACTGAGATTCCATCTGATTCCAGACAGAATCACCAAGATAAAGAAAACTACCAACCAAAATGCTGGAGAGGCTGCAGGGAAAAAGGAACTCTTCTGCACTGTTGGTGGGAGTTTAAGTTGGTGCAACCACTGTGGGGCTCAGTTCAGAGGTTACTCAAAAAGCTGGGATTGGAGGTCCCATTTGACCCAGCTATCCCACTTCTGAGCATATTCCCAGAAGAACTGAAAACATACCACAGTGATGTATGTGCAACCATGCTTATAGCAGCACAATTTGTAATAGCCAGGTCTTTGAAACAACCTAAATTCCCATGAACTGAGGAATAGATAAAAAAGATGTGGTGTTTTTATACAATGGAGTACTACTCAGGTATTAACAATGACCACATTGCCATATTTATATATAAATGGATGCAACTTGAGACCTTACTCTTAGGAGTATCATGTCTGGTGGTATAGGCAAGTACTTTGAAGATAACAAAATGTATTATGGTCCCCAGTGTGGTTTTACTATTATCTTGATTTGAAGTCCTGTATTGCTTCCATTATTTTGTTTTCGTTGGTTTTATTCTGTAGTATTTTTTTTATTATGCCTGATGGTGTGGGCAATTCTTTTGAAGGTAACAAGAGGCATCATGGTAGCCATTATTGATATCCTTATATCTTGTTTTAAAGTTATGTACCATGTTCATTGCTTTGATGGACTCTGTTCTATTTTAATTTGTTTGATATTATTTAGTTTAATTTTTTGGTGCCCTAGCTGTGCAACTGGGGTTCTTCTAGGCTTAGCTGTGCTCCTCCGGGAGGATGGCAGCCTCAGCAGTGCCCTCATCAGCCCACCCTACTTCATCTGTGTGGAAGAGGGGCTCACCCAGGTTCTCACTAGCCCACCAACATCCTGTGGGTGGGAGTGAACTCACTTGTGCCCTTCCTTGTTACTGAAGCCCTCTGGGTGGGATGAGGGGTCACTGAGACTCCTACTGAACCACTGAGATCCTCTTTTTAAGGGGGGAAAAATCTACACTGCTGCCTGCCCATGGGGTCCTGTGGGTGGGGAGATGGCTTGCTGATGTTCTTTCCAGTTCACTGAGCTACTGCAGTATGGGGGTGGGGTTGCCAAAGCTCCCACTAGCTGCTGAGGTCCTCCAGGTAGGGCAAAGGGTCACCAAGGACCCTGCCCACCCACCAAGGCAGTGCAGGTGGGAGGATATCCTCTTGGTGGTGACATCATATTTTAATGAATTGCTTGTAGGTTGTTACTATGTGAGAAATTTGCAAAGGATTTTGAAATCATATGCTATAATTGAAAATTTTACATTCACAGGGACTTGATCCAATATGCACTTACATATGGAATAACTGAAGACTTGTGCACAGCCCTAATAGTTTCTCACAATGTTGTCTGTAATACAGATAACAAAAGTGACAATAGATGTATTTTCACAAAATATCCAAGGAGCTGGGTTGTTCTGATATGCAATGCCATGCTTGTATAAAAGATAATGTAGAAATGAAGACTTCTCACATTCAAGATTTGCACTAACTCTCACCATTAATTTCCACATATTTTCTGAGGTTACTGGAATCTTGCAATGTCTTCTCATGTTATCTATATAGGATTCTCTTCAGTTGAGTCCCTTAATATATTTAACAGTAAGTGGAAGACTTGAACAGTTTCTCACGTTGGTTACATACATATAGCTTTTGTGCACTGTGAGTTCTTTCATGTACTGGAGTGCACTGAGAAAAACAATGCATTTCCCATATTTCTCACATATGATCAAATCACCTTCACTATAAATTCTTTCAAGTAGTGCCATCTGTGTGTACAGGAAGTTTTTTTATATTGCTTTAATAGCAAAACCTTCTCTGCTTTTTAAATCTTTTTATGTTCGTGGAAGGTATTTTAATTTAATTTCCTCTTTTATTTAATGTCTATGATGATTACTGTAATAGTTGAAGTTGTTCCCACTTCACTTTCATACACAGGATTGCTCCTTATTGTGATTTCTTTCTGGAAATTGGCAACACCAGTGTGCATCAAATGCATCCCAAATGTTGCTTAAAAATACAGCATTTCTCCCCAGTAAATTCTTTCAGATATTTGACAAATACTGTCTACAGAAAGCTTTCCCACTTCACTTACTCCGCAGTGTGAGTTATTTCACATTACAAGTTAATTGCTATTAGCGATTTTCAAGTGTCTACATGCATTGGTATTTCTCCACAGTGAAGAGAATTGTAAGAAGTAAGACTGTTCACACATTGTATACACATGCAGGCATCTGCTCTACTGTGATGTCTTTCTTGGAATTGGGAACACAGTTGGGTGTATTGAAGGCTTTCACATCTTGCTTACATGCAAGGGGAGACTCTTCAATGTTAGCTTATTGAGTACAATCAGAGTACAGTTTTCCACATTATTTATATTCATATAGTTTCTACACAAGATTTGTCTTTGCATGCTTCTGAAGTCAGTGCAGGTTTCCCCATGTTTAGAATTAGATCAATTCCCCTGAAATTCCTGATACTCATTTCATTTGAGTACAGTATTAGCTGTGATGGGCACATTTGGTGATGAAGACCAATCAAGGGCTTTTGACAAGTCTCGTAACAGTGACTTTCATGTGCACAATACAATAGTATCTGGAGTCCAAAATTGTTTTTCCCATGTCAATATCATATTTTATTATCAACAGCATTTCTCTACCTTTCACTTCTATAAAAACAAAACAAAACAAAACAAATCACAGTTAACAGTGTCTTTGCAGCGCTGATTTACCAGGAGGAGATCTGGTTTGATGTTTCCTAAAAATATTACATCATTAATTTACTGTTCACTGGAAAATGGTTTGGAAGCACCATTTATCAAAGCAGTAGTTTTCATGTGAGTATTTATAATGGATGTTTACAAAACATAGCACTTGTATTTTGAGGAGTTAATACATGTTTATTTTTGATACACTTCGCTCATGAGTCTACCTCCCAGTCCCTTGACTGAAACTCTTCAATCACTGCATAATGTCTGTCTCTTTCTTCTTGACCATCTCTCCTTTATTTTACCTCTCTGTTCATATTTTGGGTGTTTTTTACATAATATGATATGTTATTAAAATTTTTGTGTTTAACAAAATTTTCATGTCATGGAGTCACACTATTCATTTTTTGGCAAATGACGTCATTTCTTCATCACTTAATTCTATTATATTTACTCAACAGTTTTTCAGTGCTGGAGACTGAACAGATTCAGCAGTCAACTACAGTGTCGGCCTTGTTTACTTTTTACTTTGAAATTGAGTCAATTATTAGGTTGCCTAGAGTGAACATGAATGTGTCAATATCCTGTCTCAGCTTCCCAGAGTGCTGGGTTTCCAAACACATACCATCGTGGCTAGTATATCCCATATTTTTTTAAGCTGCTTATCAGTGAATGGGTATCTATCCTGTTTCCAGAGCTTAGCTATTGTAAGTTTTGCTGCTACAAACATAGGTATTCAAGTATGTATAAAACAGTTACTTTAAAGTTGCAGAATATTTAGCCACAAGTATAGCTGATAAGATGAATTTTTTGAGGAAATTCTATACACATATCCATAGATGCTATGTCAAAATGATATTTACACCAACAGTAGAGAAAGATGTATTCTAATATTTTGGATCATGAATGAATAGAAAGCTTTCGTGGATTATTTGAATACAGCTATTACCAAAACAGTAACATTCATTTGGATTTTGAATACTTCCACAAGGCTAGCAATTTTGCAAATACTGAATGTGTGTATTAAGCCCCCTATTTATGAACATTTGAGCTGTGTGTTTTCAGAGGTACAAAAGGACCTTGCATTATGAACATTCAGAGATGTGAACAAACCACAGAAGTAGCTCACATGCCTGTAGGATGTTTTTACAGTTGTACTGCTCTGTGCTTAGTCTGCAGTATGACAGTGTACAATAGTATAGTAGTATGAGGGACTTAATGTACATTCATGTTTGGTTTTTTCATACTTTACATTTTATATTTATGTCAATGATGTGCAAGATTCATTTTGTTGGACTTTGAAAGGATTCCAATTTACCAACATTCTCCTGGAATGGAACACATCTGTAAGTTGAGGACATACAACTGCATCACATTTAAATATATCTAGCACTCCTTACATAAATTATTTGGTATGAAAGTATTCTCCAGAAAGTACTCACATGTTTATACAACTACAAACCCTTAATGTAGCTCCTGAGATAAAGTATTTTTTATTATATACACATTTACTCAATGTCTAAATAAAATTTCATACATTTTTACAACTTGAATTTAGAAAATATTATTCTGATATATCAGATGTCACGTGTGCCAAATATTAGCACTTCCTAAATTGTAAATGTTGAAATATTTCAAATATTAGATTTCAGGATGTACAGGCTCAACATGGTTGCATCTTCAGATCAATTTTGCAAGATCAAAGAAATCTGAATATGGCCTAGTTTGGATAGCCTGTTTGGTTTTAAGGCTTCTGTTCACATACTGACTCAACATTCTTTTTCTTGTGACTTCACATTATCTTAGATATCTCCTGCATTGTTTTTATACTCAAATTTGGCCATCATCCTAGTTTCTTTCTAGGTATAGAAACAGAAATATAATGAATTACTATGTTACATAAAAATTAAGAGGTTCCACTTAGATTCAAGGTACAATGTGAACATGCATGGAAGAGTCATTAAAATGTTTGCATATTTCGCTTAAGGAAACTGCACTGATAAGCAACAACTAATGTTCCCAATCACATAAGTGGAAAAAAAAAAAAGACTCTTTCTTCCCTATAGACATTACATTCCTAAAGGTTTCCCATATCACATTTCTTTAGAACTCATTTTGAGATGAATCAAATGAAGCCCACTCCTCCATGGTGAAGTTCACAGCCACATCCCCCCAGGTCACTGCCTCCTAAAGCAGCAGGCATATATATCTGCGAAGACTAAGACTCACATTAAACATCTCAAATATGCCAGGATGAGCTGAAATAAGGTTCAGTTCTCCAATCGTTACTTTTGTCTTGGTTATCAAACATACATCTCTCACAGGAATTTGATGTTAGCTTAGAATTCACTGATAAAGCAACAGCAGAATGGAACCTGCTGGATCTCCTACTGGTTAACATCATTTTTCTATGTACACTATCTATATATCATGGTTGGTAGGGGCATCCTAGTACAGGATCGGCATCCAAGTAAAAAACTCAAGTAGAAATATACCTAACGAATTGCTCTGCCAGGTCATAGAAAATGTCTTTTCTCAACTTATGATTTAGGGAATTGATTATTGCCTTCTCAAACTGCATTTAAACAGTATTTTGAAATCTGAACCTGGTTTCATAGAAAAATCTTAAATAGCAGTAGGGGAAATTAATGAATGACAATTTAAACTGTCAATAAAAAGTGTTAGAGAATGCCTAAGAATAATTAAATTAGATCAAGAAAGATTTATTGTCTTACAGCTCAAGGACAAAAAATGGTCACCTGTCACAGAGAAAAATTTTCTAAGATGGCATAGGGAAAGAAATAGGGCACTGGATATGATCAAAATATAAATGTAATGAACAGCAATACTGTTTGCATTAACAACTATTAACAAAAGGAAAAAATATAGAAATACTTTTGTCACATCCAAATCTCATTTTTGATTAGGCAAAAATTCTAACTGTTCAATATAACAGATGTTTTACAATGTTCAACAACCAGTAAACAAGGTAACACATTGCTTAATATATAGAAAAAAGATTCACAATCTATAAGTAGAGAGATTTTGTGGGCTCACCTATGAATAGAATATGAATTCATGTTGTGTTATTACTGTACACAATGGTAGAGAACACCTTCTGTTTAATACAGGAGGCAGGATCAAACAATTACATACATTGAGACATGCACTTATCATATTCCATGTGTAAGAAAGTTACATCTCGAAATGGGAAAGATGAACTTGAATACTTGGAGAACTCAGTGAAATATCATTTGGATGTGAAAAAAACTGTTTCCCCCAAAGAAAATCCTGAAGTCATTAGAATTAGGAGAAATTTAAGTCTATGTAAAGAAGAGGTAAAAGAGAAGAAAATTTAAACTTTTTACTCTACAGTATACAATAGAGTTAAAAATCAATGAACACATAAGAATAATGAATAAAACATGCATAATTCAAGGAAAAACACCAAATATAAACAAAGTTTATAATCTTGGTTGAGGAACTAGCCAAAGAAAATAGAATGGTGGAAAGTCTAGGACGAAATAGACTTATGACAGAATAAATGATGAAATAACACACTTCAAGCCATCTGGAGAACCAGTCTACAGAGCAGTGGCTTTAATCCAAGGTCCAGAAAATGTGGTTTTGTGTGGCTGTTTCTAGAGACAAAGGTGATCATTTTTTTTTTTTTTTAATCAGTACCGGGGATTGAACTCATGACCATGTGCTTGCAAGGCAGGCACTTATGCCACTGAGCTAAATCGCCAGCCTAAGGTGATCATTTTTACATCTATAAAAAATAAACTTGAAAAAAACTTCAACCATGTGATCACTAAAATGGGTGAGGAAATCTTTGTCCTGACTCAGACATGGGCAATTGTGATACAAAAAACCACAGACAATGCCCTTCTGAACAATTTCTACAGTAGCCACCAATCCAACATTCAAGTGTTCAAAACTGAAAGAACACTGAATAGAGAAAATGACATATGGTACAGTTAGGAAAAAGAGCAAAGGAAGTGATAGTGGAATCAAGGGGAAGACAAGAATAAGTCATATAGGATTTCACTGGGTACTGTCAATCACTGTCCAAGACCAAGTTAAAAAAAGTTGGAGTGTTCCTAGGATATTTATATTGTTATTATTGTTAAGTCTCACCAAAAACTCTTTTGGAAATACAATTTAAACAATACATTATTACTATGTGGAAAGACACTAGAGTCAGGTATGCTTCCTCACATTCTACAGTTCAGCATAGTAAACAAAGCAGAAGAGCTGCAAATAGGAAACCAGACGACCAGAAAGCAGTGGTCTGACTGCATGCTGGACATCAGGAAGAGTACAGACTAGAAACTCAGAGAAAGAAAACACAGACATGCAAACTGCTAAGTGATAAAATACCCTTATTTATGATGTAAAACTCTATGCTATTCTTGAGAAGGTATGGCAAAGAAAACAAAGACATGTAAGGAATACTATTCCCGTAACTGAAGGCTCAGGTATAGTGGAGCAGAACTCTCAGTCATTCAGCAAGAGCCAGTGAAATCATGATAGAGTGAAAAAAGAAGCCTGGCCTGAGAAGTTATTGAAGTTATGGTTAGGGTTAATTTTTATATTGCTTACATCGAAAGGATTTCTCTCCTCTGTTTTCAGGTCAGTGCACATCACTTCACATACTCAAAATTCACTTCTGCTTCGTTTTAAAAGTCTTTGATATTACCAGTATAATATTTAAGCAATACTTTCTCATATTGCTTAAATACATAGCATCTATACTTTATAATTCATGTCTCACAATATCAGTATATATTGAAAGTTTCCCTATTGCTTACAATACATAGGGTTTAATCTCCAGTGAAATCTTTTCGTATCTTTGACATTGTGTGTGCTGAAAGCTATCCCACATTGTTTGCATAGATTTGGTTTCTTTGTAGTGTGTTCCTCTATGGCTTTCACAATTGCAGGGTTTGCTGAGTGTTTTCTCATATTACTTACATACAAATCACTTCTACCCTGTGTGAGTTTTCATGTATTCGGCAATATCTCTTTGTTGTGAAACCTTTCCCACAATGCTTACATATATAGGGTTTAACCTTACTGTGCGTCCTTTCATGTTTTCGACAACTACTCTGTGTGCTGAAAGCTTTTCCACATAGGTTACATAAGTAGGGTTTCTCCCCAGTGTGAGTTCTTTCATGAACTTGACGATTACTATGTGTGCTAAAAGCTTTCCCACACTGATTACATACATAGGGTTTCTCCCCAGTGTGAGTTCTTTCATGTATTCGACAATGACTGTGTGTGCCAAAAGCTTTCCCACAATGCCTACATTCGTAGGGTTTTTCTCCAAGGTGAGTTCTTTCATGTATTTGACAATGACTTTGTCTGCTAAAACTTTTCCCACATTGCTTACATACATAGGGTTTTTCCCCAGTGTGAGTTCTTTCATGTATTTGACAAGCACTGTGTCTGCTGAATGCTTTTCCACATTGCTTACATACATAGGGTTTCTCCCCAGTGTGAGTTCGTTCATGTATTTGACAATTACCTTGCCTGCTGAATGCTTTCCCACATTGCTTACATACATAGGGTTTTTCCCCAGTGTGAGTAGTTTCATGTCTTTGACAATCACTGTGTGTCTTGAAAGCTTTCCCACATTGCTTACATACATATGGTTTCTCCTCAGTGTGAACTCTTTCATGTCTTTGACAATCACTGTGTGTGCTGAAAGCTTTCCCGCACTGATTACAGACATAGGGTTTCTCCCCAATATGAGTTCTTTCATGTATTTGACAATTACTGTGCCTGCTGAATGCTTTTCCACATAGCTTACATATATAGGGTTTCTCCCCAGTGTGAATTCTTTCATGTATTTGACAATTACTGCGCGTACCAAAAGCTCTTCCACAATATTTACACTCATAGGGTTTCACCCCAGTGTGAGTTCGTTCATGTCTTTGACAATCGCTGTGTGTCCTGAAAGGTCTCCCACATTGCTTACAAACAAAGGGTTTTCCCCCAGTGTGAGTTTTTTGATGATTACTAAATGAAGTGCTATTAGTGAAGGTCTTCCCACAGTGTTTACATACAGAGAGGTTTTTGCCCATGTGAGCTCTTTCATGTATCTGCATCAAATAGTGAGAAGTAAAAACTTTTCCACATTCTGTGCATATATAGGTGTTCATTCCACTGTGATTGCTTTCCCAGATTGGAACATAGGTAGGTGTACTGAGGGCTTTCACATTTTGCTCATATTCAAAGGGCTTCTCTTCTGTGTTAGTTTCTTCTGTGCAATCAGAGTACAAATTTTCATAATGCATATAGTCATGGTATGTCTCTTCAGGATTTGCATTTGCATGTTTCTGAGAGGACTGAAAGTCAGTGCAGGTTCTCCCATGTTTGTTAGAGTTAGAGAGCTTCTCTTCAAATTCCTGGTACTTATATGAGTTGAATCCAGTATAAGCTATGATGGGCACATTTGGTGATGAATCAGCAATCAAGGGCTCTCTAGAACAAAGGCTTTCATCTGGTGTTATACTAGCTGTTCTCAGGTTCATATTGGTATCTGTTGTCCAGGAAACCATTTCTCCATGTTGATACCACAATTCATATTCACAGCAATTTTCTACTTCTTCACTGCTGTAAAGGAATAAAATAAGAAAAAACTAATAACATTTAAAAGTATGTTTTTATTAATGGTCTATTGGGAGATCTGGCTTGATGCCCCCGAAGAATGTTGGATCTTGAGTTTTCGGTACACTCTGAAAAAGCTTTTACCAGAATAGTAATACCAGTTGCCAGTCTGTAATTGACATGTTTGCAATACATAAAATTTTTTTGCTAAGGACTGATATATAAATATTTTGATGTATAGTCTTTCTTCCATGACTGTATCTTCTTCCCCTTCCACTGAGTCTCTTCACCCACTCCAAAATGTCTGTCTCTTCTAACACTTTGCTTTACTTTACTCCTTAATTCACATTTATTTTGGGTTTCTCATACTAAATATAACACATGAAATATAACACATGAAATTTCTGTGTCTGAGTTATATAATAATATTATTGACTTGGGATTCATCCATTTTTTTGCAATTGACATCATTTCATTCTCTATGTATATAAATTTTTCAGTGCTGCAGATTAAACCCAGGCTTTTAGCACTGAGCTGCATCCCTGGCCTTATTTATTTTGTATTTTAAAATAGTCTTATCAATCATTAAGTTGCCCGAGCTGAGCATTTATGTATGATATTCTTGCCTCAACTTAGCAGAAGGCTAGGATTGCACACATGTACCATCTTTCTCAGGCTATCCCAAATTTCCTTAACCAACTCATCTGTGAATGGGCATCTAGGAGTTTCTTGAACTTAGCTTGTGTGTAAGTTGTGCTGCTACAGACAAAGATATGCATGCATAAATGTAGTTAGTATGCTTACTTTAATTCTGGGGGGAATATGCCCAGGTTATAGCTGGATTAAATGGAATTCCTATTTTTATTTTTTTGAGGAATCTCTACATACATTTCCATAGATATTACATTACAATGACATTCCAATCAACATTAAGGAATGTTACCTTCTAATATTTTGTAACATGAATGGACTGAATTCTTTGGATTCTTGCTTGAAAACAATTATTATTGAAAAAGTAGCATACATCTGGATTTTCAATATGTTCATAAGGACACCAATTTTGAAAATACAAAATGTGTATACACATACAGAATTCCTTACATTAACATTTGAGATGAATTTGGTCGTTTGTTTGATTTGTTTTTTTAACACAGGTTATCACTGTGTAGTTCAGGCTGTCCTTGAACTCACTATGTAGCCCAGGATGCCCTTGAACTTCACATTATCCTACTGCCTCAGACTACTGATTCCTGGGATTATAGGTGTGTGCCAATATGCCCACCTGAATGTGGTCTTTTGAAAATACATGTGTATTTAAACATAAAATTTGTTTTATATACTCGTAAATGCAATTTCATACAAACGTTTTATAATTTTGAGACTGGGAAATAATTTATTCTTTTACATAGACAATGGCACTTGTGACATAATGTCAATACTATCTGCATTTAGGATAACATTTCAAATATTTGATTATCAAATTATAGGTACTCAACCTGTATGCATTTTTGGAGAACTATTGTGAGATTAAAGAAATTGCAACTTTGCCTCATTTTATAATTTGCTTGGTTTTCATGGACTCTTAAGAACATTCCTTCTTATGAGTGCAAATTACCTTAGATTTCTTCTCCAATTTTTGTACTCGTCTTCAATTTCTTCATCATCCCAGGTTCTTTCTAAAGTGTAGAAAAAAGAAATTTAATGATCAGTTAGTACATTATATAAAAATTCAGATTCCAGTTACATTCATAGTATAATGTGACCCTACCAGAAAGAACCATTGTTTCCATTTTCCAATAAAGTAAATTGCACTGATAAGCAATAACCAATGCTCTCTGCATAAATAAGAAACAGATGATTTCCTTACCTAGAGCAGCCACATTCCTCAAGGTTTCACACATCACATCTCTGTAGAGCTTCTTTTGGGATGGGTCCAACAAAGCCCACTCCTCTGTGGTAAAATTCACAGCTACATCCTCAAAGGACACTGCCTCCTAGACCATCAGACATACATATCCAGAAAGAAGAGTGAGATTCACACATGAAATATTTCAACTCATAAAAAACTGGAATGAGGCCGAGTTCTCCAAACATTTACTTCATGTCTTGGTCATCAAACTGCTATTCTTTATTCATATGCATACCTCATATAGGAATATTGGATGCTAGATTAGAGTTCATTACTAAAGCAACAGCAGAATGGGAACACGGGGTCTTCTGCCAGTTAACATCAGCTTTATTTGAAAACTGCCTGTAAAGCATAATTTATACAGGGAGCTTATAAGGTCAGTATCTATGTTTCAAAAAAAGCTAAGGTAGAAGAATATCTGATAAACTGCTCTCATAGAATATATCTTTTCTCTAGAATATATCTTTTTCTCAGGTTATACATTTATTGAATTGATACTTTTCTTCTTTGATTATATTTAGATAGCATTTTGAAACTTACATATGGGAGAGAAATAGGGGGATGGATATGATCAAAATATAAATTTATAGTGAACACTACTGTTTTGCAAATTAAACTTGCAGTAATGATAAAAGGAAAAATGGAAGAAAAAATTTTGGTACTTCCAAATCACATTTTGGTCTGTCAAAGAAAGTTTTAATTATTCAGTGACAAATGTTTAACAATGTTCAATACTACTAAACAATAAAGTGACAATACGGGAAAAAGATTCAAAATCTGCTACCTAAGGCATTGTTCTATTAGTGAGAATACCAACTAGATCACAGAAAAATAAGTTAAGTCTTCAATGGGCTCACATGCAAAGAGGAGATACTGATTCATGTTTAAGCCCTTTTTGTACAAAATGGCAGAAACCACCATCTGTTTAAGACAGGAGGCAGGAGTGAACAGAAACATACATTGAAACATACATTTTCTTCAGTCTATGTGCAATAATTAAGTTACACCTTGAAATGGGAAAGTTAAACTTGAGTACTTTGAGAATTCATAGTCAAATATCTTTGGGGTATAAAAACTATTGTTTGCCCAGAAGAAAATCATGAAGCCATCAGAATTAGAGGGAGAAAGTGATACTTAACTGTTTATAAAAAGTGATACAGACAAGAAGTAAAACAAAAATCTGCACAATATACGATAAAAAGAAGTTACATACTGGGTAAAAAAAATTAATGACTACATAAGAAAAATAAATAAGACATACATAATTCAAGAGAAAACACTGAATATAAACAAGATCCATGAAATTGGTTGGGGACATAGGCAAAGGAAATGTAACTGTGGAAAGACGTAAGTAGCATATGGATTTACAAAGAAAGGAAGGATTAAATGATACAGTCCACAACCAAATCCACAACCATATCCTCTACTTTACAGTACACCAAAATCTACAGACAAGTGGTTTTAATCCAAAGCCCAGAAAATATACTGTGCTATTGTTTCTGGAAACAAATGTGATTCTTTTCACATGTATAAAAAGTAAACCTGAAAAGCTTCAACCATATGACCACTATTACTGACAATATAACAGTGTGCCACTCAGACATGAATGCATGTGAAACACAAAGAAACCACCTATTATGTTTTTCTATATGCCAGCTACAAAACTTTCTGAGTGTTTCCAGGATATTTACATTGTTGTTACTGTTAAAACTCACTAAAAGCATTTTTGAGACTAAAATATGTTGAAAAATATTTAAACAAGAAATTACTGTGGAGAAAGAAAATTAATTTTTACAAGGTTGCCCACATTCTAACTCAGAAAAAAAAGAAAGAAGTAATTTATAGACTGGGCACAGTAAACAAAACAGCACAGTTGGAAATAGATTCCAGACATCCAAGAAGCAGTGGTTCCCATTAGAAGCATATGAAAGCAAGAGAAATGAAAGACAGCCATGTAAACTATTGAATATACATCCTACCTATCATGGAAAATCCTATGTATCTCTGACAGAAGTATCTTTTATGTTTACATTTGTGAAGACACGACATAGAAAACCAAGAGGACGTGCAAAAGAATATTATTCCTATAATGGAGGTCTCAGAGGTCTCAGGCAGATTACAGAAGGCTTCTCAACCATATACCAAATTTCTTCACAGCGTGAAGAAAGGAGCCTGGGCGGAGAGGTTATTGAGGTTAACAGAGAACACATGATGAGAACACACTTCTCCAGGCAGAAGTTTGGGTTGACAAACTGTCAGAACAAAGTTGTAAATGCCAAGACTTCGGATCACATTATCTTAAACTGAGTCACAAGGAGAATCTATGTTGAGGGTTAAATATTATCAATAAAAGTCAAATGATGAACACAAATTTTCACTTGACAGTTCACTTGGAAAATGGAAGAAATATTTTTTCTCAGTAACAAAAAGGCAACCTAAGTTAAAATCAGCAACCCTTGAAGACCAAATGGGAGAATCAGAAGATGGACTGCCAGAATTAAAATTACCTTGAAGAAATTCAGGAACAGAACAAGGATAGAAATATGTTTTATCCTTACAAGGATAAGAGAACTTTGGGAGTGCGAAACTCCTGCAGCAGATCTTAGACATCAAACAACTTTGCTAGTTTACTTCCACCAGCCCTGGCTGGTTCTTAAAGTAATAATCAGAGAAAAACTGCAGAGGAGGGTGGGGAGAACAAAACCAATTTTAAAATTCTGGTTTTTAAGTAAGTTCTAAGTGGGAGAAAACAGAATTTATCCAAAGTCTACACCACTGTAGTATTGTATACCCACATTCTTGGCAGCATATGAAGTACCCAGTTTCAACCAGGACTGTATCTCCCTCAACACTGAAAAAGGAGGATGTGATTTTGACATTTACCTCTTTGGACTTGTGAGGAAACAAAAAAACACCCTTAAGAAATACAGAGAAAGGAAAAAGTACGGGTCAAAACTGAAACAAACAAACAAAAAAAAGGAAAGTATGTGAAAAAGGTCAGTAAATTTTCATAAGATGACTGTCAGGCATCTATCTAAAGTGTGGAAAAACAGTCAGAGGCAACCAAAATACAAAGGACTGTGAGAAAGGCTGTAATATATAAAGTTAACATCAGCAAAGATTTAGACAATATTGAGGACATCATACAGAAGTTATGGAAGTGCAGAAAATTCTTAAACTGTGTCTACTGACAGAGATTCTCTGTGTATTTACTAAGAAACTATGTTTAAATGGATAACACCAACAGTCACCTTGTTGTTAGACATGCTGACATGTAGAATGAGGCGCACACATTGTTCATGGCATGGGAAGCACTTGCGATATGCTATGGAGCATGAATGTCTCTGAAACCACAGTGTTATTTCAATGTGAGGTAGATAATTTGTGAGTAGATATTTGTAACACTGAAAAATCAGGAAAAAAATTGGTATACAAGCCTACCAGATATCATAATCAACAACAGAAAATGGAATTATGTAAAATTCCCAATTAAACAGGGAGAAGAAACTACAATATTATAACCAGAACTAAACCAAATAAAATTTATAAGCTATTATCATATGTTCTTAACTTACTAGTTATTTGCAGAAGCAAGTAAAAGAGAATGTGAGTATAGATAAGAAAACAAGATCTACCTTTAATTCTCTGTGAAAAGATACATTTTATATGGAAGTGATGGATGTGCTTTAAAAATTTAGAACTTTATTTGAGCATAGAAAACAAGGTCAGTACATTTAATATACTGTGAATGTAGTTAGGAACATTGCAATTTACTCTGATATGTTAATACAGCATTCAGTTGGAAGTGTTTTTAATACAAAAAAGTTTATATGAGGTAATCTGTCAGATTCATTTCAACATCTGACGATGTGCAAATGCTGCAAAATATGAAGGATTAAATTATAAATGAATTTCCATTTGTCTGCTAAAATGTATCCAAATATTTAAAAAAATGAAAGATAATCTTAAAACATAGGCTAAAAAATTATACAAGGAGATACATTGCACTGATTCAACAAAACCTGATGAAGTTCTATTTATGTTACACTATTTGAGTTGTGCCTCAAAGAAAATAAGGATTACAAGTATCATATAATGCTACAGAAGATTGTTTTCCAACAAAAATTAACAGTTGTTTATGTTTATTCCACTGAACAGTGCTTCAAATGACATGGGGCCAAAATATAAAACTGAAGGAAAATCACAGATCCAAAGCTGTTTCTGAAGATTTCAAAACATCTTCATGAGAACCTGACAGGTCAAGAAATCTATAATTGTATAGTTAAAATGAACCCGTCAGTCAAGTGGGCTCACTGGATATTGCATGATACTTCATCTAATAACTACAGAGTACACCGTCTTCTCCAAATTACCAGTAATAGTTACCAACACAGATCATGTTCAGAGAATATGACTGCAACACATCCAAACCTCAATCATTTGCTCATTCAACACTGCCAGGAGTTTAAACCAAGTAATGGTAAAGCTTTCAAGAGGGTGCAAGAAAGCTTCCCGTGTCCAATCTTAGAGATGAATTCAGAGAAATAGACTGGAATTATTAAGAGTTGATTTATTAATCTACACCTCTATTTTATGGATTTTTAAATACTCTATTAAGTTAAATATAAAACATAATTTTTGAAATTTTTTTTAAATTTTCTTTTTTAAAGAGAATAAAACCAATCAAAATAAAACAGAATAAAGCCAATCAAAACAGTATAAGACATAATTTACTTCTAAATTATTCTTTGATTCTTTAGATGTAGTAATTCTCTCTGTTCAGCTCCCAAGAAAATCATAGTCTTGTATTACATTATGGGAGGTAACTTCCATTTATACAACATCCTTGAAGTAACTTCCATTTTATACAAATATCTTGCTGCAAAAGAAGCAAAAGGAAAGCAAGTCAGGGAAGAAGCCTGCTTCACCATCACAAGCGAACCCATAGTCAGAAGATCAGAACTTTCCTGAACTTACATATGACTTTCTTTGTACCCATGAGGTCCGGGGAGGGGAGGCAGAAGGCTCACTCCCAAGTGGTTATTAAGGGAAGCCTGAGAAGCCAGAAGATTTAAAACCATGACCTCTCCATGCCCTACACAGCCATCTTCCCAGGCAAAATTTTCTCGGTTCACAGGCTGAATTTTGAACAGAGACCAACACTTACAGTCATGTGAAAGTTGACTTTCTTTTCTGAATCCAAATATGTGTTGTTGTCTGACCACCATGCAGTGGTCTATCAGTAAATAATGGGCACAAAATTTAAAACTCACATCACTCAGCTTTACCACAATTCTGAGAAATTCACTACCCAGTTTTACTGCAATGCTTCAAGTGCAGATTCTAGTCCAAAGCAAGAGATGTGTTTCCTCATGAATCACCATCCTAAAGTAATTAGGCATGGTATATTGAGCCACTCCAGTAACTAAAATAAAGACATTACCCCAAAGTTATGATAAAAAGACACAGACATTTGTACTCTTCAGGATAATATGAGTTTTAGAGTCTCTGTTCTAGAAAATGGGGAAAGGTCCATATTTAAAAAAAATTATCTTACAGACAGAACTAATCTCAAATTTACAGATACATATCTAAAGCAGGAAGAATCCAGGGATGTATTCCAAACTATCCTTCACACATTTTGAGGGACAAAAATAGCAACTTTTGGAAATGACAACAATTGATGATGCTTAGTGGAACAAAGCATCTGATCTTAAACAGAAGTGATTAGAAAACTCCTACAAAAGCTGGGTTTGATGATCCACATCTGTAACCATAGCACTCTGGGAGGCAGAGGCAAGACATTCAGAGTCATCTTGTAACCTCTATGATAGTGACATCCAGTGTCAGAATTAAAACAAATAATAATAAAAATAAAAAAGGACTGACTGTAGGTCAGAGTCAATGTTCTATGTTCGATCCTGAATACTCTTCCCATGTTTGTTTTTCTAAACACAGTTGTTCACACTCAGTAAATTACAGACATTGGGTTTACTTCAGCTCACAGTATGATGACAGCCAGTTAGAACAAACTCACCAGGATTCTGCTCACTGTCTCACACTGGTATTTCCTCATCATACCTTAAGGACACAGTAATTGCCCTGCTGTGTCACTGTACTGATGTGGACCCAAATTTGACTGTTTCCACCCATGTCTTTCCACTACCTGAAATACACTAGCTTCTTCAGTCACTTGCAGAAATCTTTGCTTTTAATCCTCACTCATTTCAAAATTTTTAAGTTTATTTTGCACATTTTCCTTCTTACTAATTAAAAATGAAGTTAGTGAACCAACATCACACCTTGTATGTTTCTTCATTTTCAAAATGTAACTAAAAAATGCATTTTTTTAAAGGATAAAGACACTTATTTTAAGCTCCTAAAACTATATTTGTCACTAGTTATCAGGCAAACCTTTGTGATATCACAGTAAAATGCCATTAACAAGACAATAACCAGAAAGGCACCCAATAAAAACTGTTCTGAGGGACTTCCGGGAGAACATGGCAGACAGATAGCAGCAGCTACGGAAGCTCTCTGAAACACCCAGCTTAGAATTCAGGAATGGTGCTGAGTAAGGAATCATAAGCAAGAGGAGATATGCCCCGGTGATCCAAGAACGAACTGGGCTGAGAGAAACCAACTGGGAATGCAATCCTGGTGCTATACCAGGAACAGATAAAGCCTGAGCATGGAAGCTGGAGCCCGCGCCATTGGAAGCTGCGATTTGGGTTTCCTGCTGCGCGGCAGCGGCGGCTGCATCTGCATCGGCTCGGCAGGGAGAGAGACGCACGGAAGCTCTGAGAATGGGAATCGGTGAATGGAGTTGAAAGCAGGACGGGCAGGGAGCCGTGCATCCACCTCCGGTGAGTGAGGCAAAACTGGGTCTCTTCCCCATGGTCTGGGAGACTCCAACAGAGGACATTCTGGGACCGGGCAGACTTGCGGGAACAGGGCACTGCAGTGACTTCAGTCACCAATCCGCCTCTCAAGCGGGATTGGTGAGCAGTGCCTAGCCCACGTGACACTTCTGGCTGAGACCCAATAGGCTAGCACAGCTCAGGGCCCAGCTCCTGAAGGTGACCTGGAGGGGTGGGCCCTGCATAGGCTGTATGGTCTGTAACTCCCTGGTGCGCTGCGGTGGGCGGGAACACCTAGCCGGCACAATTCAATCAGACTGTGGCTGACAGGGAAGGAAGTTGGGCCTTCTATATATGCTTGCATATATAAGGAACAAAGAATATGGGAAGAGGCAGCAACAAGAAAGGGTCCTCGGCCCCTAATCCTGAGAAAGAGGCAACAGCAGACACAGCACCAATAGACATAAAGTGCTATCTCGAGAGCCTCATAGACAAGTTCAGGAATGAAGTTATTAATGACCTGAAGCTAGACATAAGCAGAATAGTTAGAGAAATGCTAAGCACCGCCCAAGAAAAAACAGATGGTGGAATGGAAGAACAGAAAAAGAGGGGAGAATTGTTTAATGGAGAAAATAGAGAAAGCATAGAATATGTGAAGCAGGTTCAAAGAGAATACCAGGAGACTAAAAAGTCTATTGAAAACTGGCATAACAGCTTGAAAGAAACTAAGGACAGATTATCTGAACTAGAGGGTAGATGTGTAATATGGGAGCATGAAATGAAAAACTTCTTAAAAATAACAAAGAAACAAACAGCAATAATACAAAGACCAGAAGATGATAAGAGGGTCTATAACTTAAGAATTAAGAACATAAAAGAAGAAGTAGGGACACAAACAAATGAACTACAAAAGCTACTCACAGAAATGATCCAGGAGAATTTTCCTAATTTAGCAAAAGATAAAGATACTCAATTGTATGAAGCATACAGGACCCCAGCCACCTACAACCCAAACAGAGCAACACCCAGGCATATAATAATTAAAATTCCAGAAATCCAATACAAGAACAGAATACTAACAGCCGTCAGAGACAAGAAACAGATCACTTACAAGGGAACACCCATCAGAATTACAGCAGACTTCTCTGCACAAACCAAATCACGAAGAGCGTGGGGGGAAATAATTCAAGCTTTGAAAGATAATGATCTCCAGCCAAGATTGATATATCCTGCACAACTATCCCTGGAAATGGATGGAAAAACAAGGAGCTTCCAGGATAAAGAGGAACTAGGGGAATACGCAACCACCAATTCAACTCTACAGAGAATACTGCAAGATATTCTAAAAAAGAAAAATACAAAGAATCCAGAAGTAGCGGCAGAGAGGTCACAATTAATGGAGCAGAAAACAAAATGAAGAAGACAAACTCACAACTAATGACAGAAAAAGAGCTCAACAGAAATGAGGCAGAGAAAATTGGATGATAGGAACAGCTATTTTGGAGAAAATGATGTCTTAAGAGGTAATACTGATTTAGTATCATCTTGTTTTGAAGTCTCATCAAGCTTTTGTTCTTCTGTCTCCATTGGTCTAAACAGGTGGTATCTTATTGGATTTTATTATATATGATACTATAAGCAAAACCTTTTATAGACAAGGAGATTATACAGAAACCATTGTTTATTTTCTGTTAGTTGATTCTAAATACCCTGTAATACTGTCATTCTCTTGAATGGTTTTACATTGTTTTGATATATTTGATGCTACAGTATACGAAGTTATGCTCAAAGATTTCAAGGAAAGAGACAATATGGTAACTACTTTTATGGCGGGATAATCTTGTGTGAAACACTATTTTGCTTAAATGGTTATGTTTTGATCTGCGCTGTTTTGCTGTTATGCCCTCTTTTATCTCAATCTCCATTTTATTATTTACTTTTTTTATCCTTTTAATTAAGGGAAAAATAAATTAAAAATAGCAGGATATATTATAGTAACCCACTTTGACTTTCCATTATCTTGATTTAAAGCCCTGTATTGCTCTCACCATCTTGTTTTGACTGATGTTCCTCTATTCTGTTTTGCTCGATAGTACCAGGTTCGAAAGTTTAGGCAACAGCTGTGAAGATAGTAGGATTCATTATGACACCCATTCTCGCCTATAATGTCTCCAATGTTTTGGTTTTGTTCTTTACTGTTTTGTTCAATTATAACTAATGATATAGGCAATTCTATTAGAGATAGCGGGAGGCATTATGGTAACCATTGTTGATCACCTAGTATTATGCTTTTACATTATCTATTACGTCCACCCTTTTGATTTGACTGACTGTTCTGTTATATCACATTTGGTTCTACTCTCTTTCAAAAAAGTAATAAGAACTGTGGGAGCAACAAAACCCAAAATGTGTAATTGTCATTGTCCAAAAGAGAGGAAAAGAAAGTGCTCTAAACGATATAACTGCATGTATATTTAAGTGTATAAGATAATGATATTACTGAGTTTTGTTGGATCATTGAACAGAACTGTTTGTAGTCTCACTGTTGGAATGTCCACTTTATAAGCTTTAATTTTGTAACTTGAACAATTGTTTCTGAGATGACAAAATGTAATCCATTAACTAGTGATTTCCTACTGTTTATTTTTTTTCTGTAAATCTGTATAACTTGTACCCTTTCTCTGCTTTTTTTTTTTTCTTTTTCTCCTTAAATAAAATTAAAAAAAAAAAATCCAGAGATTTCATGTAGAAATCCAGGCCTGATTGCTGTGTTCCAGGCTTCTTTGGTTCTGGAAGCCCAGTGGGCAGCTTCTTCCTCTGCTACTCGCTGAAGCTCTCAGGCAGGGCAGTGTGCGCAGGGTCACTCTGAGCCTCCTGGGGCTGCTTTCAATGGAGGCTCTGTAGCCTAAGGTGGAGTATTGGATTTCTGCTCACACCCAGCCCTTTGCCTCCTTCTCTGCCTCCCATTCACATACCTTCTCTTCCTTTCTCAAAAATACCATTTACACTCCTTCCTGCCTTTGGCGTTTGCTTTGCAGCAGTCCTGCCCGTGAGCTGTGCACCCCATTTCTACCCCTGCTGGTTAATCCCTGTGTACATTTTCAAATCCAGCTTTCTCTGGCCTCGGCCTGGGTCCAGTTCCCTGATTACTTTCATTACACTGTGGTTTCTCTTTTTGTTACAATGAAAAATAAATGGTAAAAAAAACAAAACAAAAACAAAACAAAACAAAACAAAAAAAAAAAAAACAAAAAACTGTTCTGAGGCTTTGGAAAAACCTCACAGGAAGATTAATGTTTTGCAAAAAGAAAGGGAACCAGGAATGGAGTGAGGGGAGAGGGAGGGGAAGTGCAGTGATTAAAAAATGAATAAAGCACATGTACCGACTGCCCACAATATACGCAATTATTATGTATTGCGAACATGTACTAATAAAAAGACCGAAAAGATGACCAGGCAGTCATGTTGAACATACCCTTTCAGTTTCTGTAATAATGTACTATACAGCTGTTTTCTCAGTAGATTTCTGTTTTTCAGCAAAATACTTCACAGTAAAAAAATAAAGAAAGGAGGTCACAGTTTTGGGCCAAGGTGGAAAATTTACAACTGATATTGGTGTCTATGTTAATAGTCTTGGTTTCACCCAGGTCATCACAGGGAAAGAGACGAAGTATGCATGTATGTGCTCTTGTCTGTCTTCTAATTCCATTATCCAACCAGGGGATACCAAAAAGAAAACTCATCTATTTCTGTTTGCATTTTAAGTGCCCCTGCTGTGCATATTTTCTCAGATATAGTTTAGTATATCTTACTGGGAATTAGATTTAGTATATCTTACTGAATTTTGAATGGAAAAAATCAGTATACAATTATAACAGTTTTCATAGCTTCCACATATTTTCTTCTAGGCATATGAACAAAAGATATGAAAACACATGTTCACAAAAGTTCATACCTGAATGTTTAAAGCTTAGTATCGATTAAATCTAAAAGGTATGAATGCTTCCAGTGTCCATCAACTAATGAATAATTCCAATGTATTCATGAAAAATGTCATTCATCCATAAAGAAAAATGAGCTTGTAATAAATGCTGCAATGTAGAATAACTTTCAAATGTCATGACAAAAAACTCAGAAAATATGAATTCACTTATATAAAATGGGCAGAATATAAAATTCTACCAAGTGGACAGTAAATTTGTAATTCACAGAGCCTGGGAAAAGTAAAGAAATCAGTAAAAGAGGCAGCATAATTTTTTTAGAAGCCTAACAAAATATTCTAAATTGACTATTGATTCCAAATATATTCTAAATTAACAGTATTTTGAAATGAATGAGTCAAATGCTAAGTAAATTGCATCTTAGTAAAATCTGCAGAAAATAAAATATTTAGGTGATTATAAATGTTCAAAGAGTTTGGAGAGCTGGTCACAATGCAAGTAATAATGAACAGGGCAGGAAAGTAAAAGAAAAAAAAGAAGGACAGCAGGTGTATGTGAGCAAGAAATGAAAGCAAAGAGAAACAAAGGTTGAAAGAAAAAGAGAATGAAAAAGAAGAAAGAAGGGAAGGAGAGAAGGAATGAGAAAAGGAATCAGGGAAGGAAAACGAACACAGCCGCGCCTGGTGGTGCACACTAGTAATCCCAGCACTTGGGAAGTCGAGGCAGGAGGATAGCTACAAGTTTAAGGCCAGCCTGGGTTACAGTGAGTTCATGGTTTAAAGCGAGCCTGAACTACACAGTGAAACCGTGTTGAAAGAAAGAAAGAATGAAAGCAAGCTGGCAAGCAAGCAAGCAAGCAAGCAAACAGAACGATTGCGTGAGAGAGTGGGGATATCCTTAACCAGAAAACTTCTGAGTGAGTGTGTTATGGGGAAGGTTTTTCTTTCTTTTGTTTTTCTGATTCTTGTTCCTGAGGAAGAATATGAAAGGACTGTTGATCTTGTATGTCAGACTTTTCAAAAGTCTACAGACACAATCACAAGGGCTAATTAGCATATTTTAACACAAAGGCATAGAAATAAGGGTCACAGTATACTTAATCCATAACCATCAACAAGAGTGTCACAAACAATGAAGAAAAATATATTCCTCCAGGGCATCAGGTGATACAAACTGGAGGCACCTCAGGTGGTCAAACATTGATAATCACACTGACCACAATTTTATGGATGGAGAAAGCAGCTAAGAAGTTCAGGGTATGTGTGATCTTTACTCACTACAGACAGTACTATCTATGATGGGAATAGTCCCCTGCAGTGTATGGTGTTTCATCAAGTACAGTAAAAGGGAATTGGCTGGAGTTGCCACACAAAAATCAAGAAATCAGAGAGGATAAACTGAGAAAAAGATGATTATTCCTTTCTGAACAAGCATCTTGGTTGTACCTGCTCAGATCCAAAACAAAATGAAGACATAAAGACGAAAACTGAGGCTGTAGCACCGATGAAATGGTAACCAGCATTGCCAAATACATCTTACAAGTTATGATTTTTTTCTTTAGTGATAAGCGGTTTCCCGAGGCCAAAGGCATAACAGCTCTCTCTTCAGATAAACAGCAAAATACACAGATGCTGACACTACGAAGTGTTGAGCCATTTCCTTTTCACAGGAAAGGGGACAACAGGCTAAAAATAGCTAAAAATAACAAAGCAAGTATGAAGGTTTTATTATTTCTCTGTGCTCATCCGCCTCTCTGTTTATTACTATAAAAGACCCTTGCTTACCTGTAAATGGAGAGATGGTGATTTGAGGCAAATAGGCTCCTCCATCTCTTTTGGGATTTGAATATATCCTTTTGCCTTTTACCCTCCTTTGATTTGGTTAGTAGTAAGCAAAGGAATTTTAATTCATTCTAATTCACTTAATACTATTCATCCACTAGATATTATATACATGTAAACTGTTAAAACAGAGAATAAGTGTTTCCAAACAAAAGACACATTTTACAAAAATTCTATCAGAATACACAAAAATTTCTCCAAATTACAAAGTATAAATATCATCTTGATCATAATAAAGAAAAAACAGAAATGGTGAAGAATGACTAGCTTTACCAATTCCACATGCTTTCTTTTGTCAGTGTAAGGTGGGGGAAGGAAATCAAGAAACACAGTTACCTTAGGTAGGTGCTCTACAATTTATAACTTATATTCCCAGTCTACCCACGTAATTTTGGTGCAAAATTCCTTCTTTAAAAATCTTTTGTTTTCAAAATAAGTCATGAAATAGGCTTAGAAATATTTAGAATTAGGTGATAATTTAAGTATATGCTCAAAGTTTAAAATAATCTTTCAAGTTAAATATGTGAGTTTTGAGAAATATATTTAGCAAAACACTTCAAGAGTACACTACAACCACTAATAAAACTGCAATCATACTAGAAAAGGCTAAAAGCAAAAGCACAATGGAAAATGAGAAATATTTACAAAGACTATGCATATTTTAATTTCTAAAACAGGGTCACTAAGTGACTCACACTGGCCATCAAATTTTTATCCTGTTATATATCAGCAGCTGGAATGACATATGCATACCCCTGCACCTAGCTAATCAAGGATATTATAAGAAAAATAAAAAGTATATTAAATTGTCATTTAATGAACTTTAGATAGTAGATACAGAAATTCTTAGAAATAACAATTTCAGACATGGTATACGAAGAAGAATGCTGGAGAATCAACAAGATGGCAAGAAACTGAAATGATCATCAAAAACTTCCCTTTGTAAATTCACCTCAGTGGAATTACAAAGGTTTCAATGAAACTTTAAGATACTGATCAAGGTGTAATATGATGAATTTCCCATGATGAATATACTTGTTATGCATACAAAACATATGGTAATGCAACCATTATCCTAAAAAATGATATGTTTAGTTGGGCATGGTCTTACATGTCTGTAATTAAAAAAAAAAAAGTTAGGAAATATCTGTAGGTAATTTTGTTAAGTTAATGTAATCTTCCTCTAAATCCAAGCAACACATTTACCAGAAAAGATAATTATAGAATCATTATACCTATGCTTCTAGGTTTTCAAATCTATTATCTAGTTAAATGTAAGGATTTATCAGAAAATAGTTTTTTATCTTGGCACACAGCTAAATGTAGTACGGATTTCTATGCTGTGTGAAGCCCTAGATTCAATCTGATGTAATAAATGCATGTGTGTGCATACACACACTTTAGGATAAGTAAAAGTAAAAATTGTCTTTATTTGTCAAAGGTAAGGATGTTTCATCATCAGCAACCCAGATAACAAAAGAATAACCTAATATAACTATCTGAATCTTGGCATAAATATATGTTAAAAATTTTAACTTCTATTAATTATTTCTTAAAAATTTCTAATTCTATAAAAATCAAAAGAGATCAACAACTAGATAAAACATGTATACCATAAAACTAACATGTGGGACACTGAATGGAGATATTTTACATGAATTATCTTAGGACAAGAAATCAATCAAGGAATTTCACTTTCTGCACTGTTCCGTCACATGAAAACAAAATTCATGTTTGCTACTATAAGGCAAGAAAGACAAATAAGTGATATAACGATTGAAATGGAGGAGCCAAAATCATTATCCATAAATGACAAAATTAGCAAGATGTAATATTATAGAACAAGAATACCTATCTTGTCAGAGAAGATCTCCTGGAAAAATTATAATGTTTATCATAGTTTTACTGCATACTAAAAACATAAAATTATACCAATACAATAAAGATAAGTGATTCCTGATCAGAACACATACTGTCCAGCTCTCAAATCATTTTCTCAAGGTCAGTATACACTCAGTAACTATAGAGAAACCAAAAGGTCTTTGTTTAGATTTGTTTGTGAAACACTTTTTAATTTACTAGAAATTAAAAGACAAAAAAAATGTTTTGCTATTCATAGAATCAAAGTTCAAGAATCAAAAGTTCAAGAATATACCTATAATGTGAATATGATGAACATTTTGGGGAAGCAACCACTTCATTTTAAAATTACATTTAATTAGAAATCTGAAGTATCAATTTTTGCAAAGTCTTTTAATGTCAGCTGTGAAAGTTGATAATGAATGTTTTACTCTGATTTTTCTCTCAATTTATGCCCCTATTTTGTATTATGGAAGAAAATCCTTGTCACATATTGCAAATATTCTATTCCTTTATTTTTTAAATATGCATACCTCACAAACATTTATATACCCATCTCTAGAAAATATTACTAATAAAATCTTTAAAACTCAGCAACACATTAAAAAACTACACATAATTAAAATTTGGTAGCTACACATGTTGGCACATGGAAGACTAAGGCAGGGAGATTACCGCAAAATCAAGGTCAGCCTGAGTTCAGGGTCCACCTAAATTACAGAGCAAGACCTTGTTTCCAAAAACCAAAAGAAACAATTGGAGATGTTCTACGTAGGTAGAGAGTAATTTATAGATGCAGACTTGATGATGTGATATGCTATAAATACTTCAGAGCACAGAGTATTCTTAATACTACTATATTTATAATACTAGTGAATCAACATAAATGTAATCCCTATAATCCCTTCTGAAAAAGAGGGCAGGAGATTATTTTCAAATCTCACATAAAAATAAAGATGAGAAGGGGATTATAGGGTTACACAGTCATTAAAATCTGAACGTCGGGCAACATGCAGACATGTTGAATTTGTAAGAAAGATCAAAAAATACTTTTCCTTTCTTCTAAATGAAGATTTACTAAGACTGACAGTAAAAATCAAGAGGAAGAAGTAATTAATCATTCATTTTTAAAAAATCATCTATTTGCGGTTGTAAACTGTATATTTTATGGGCCAAGTAAATCTGATTTTTGCATTACAAACATTCAAAGATGCACTTCAGGCAGATAAATATAAGAAAGTAATTTCTGATCTAGGAGTGGGGAAAACTTCAGATATAAATTTGTAAAACCACAATGTTAAGGTGACTTTGAATAGATAAAAAGAGTAATAGACTTCTATTCAGCAAAGAATATTCCTGATGAAATTAACCTGCAGATGAAAAACTGCAGAAGATACTTTCATTCTCCACAAGTAACAAATATATGCAGATTTAATTAAAAAGTATCCTCACTACATAGATAAACATATCAGCACACAATTTACAGATGGGCTTTAAAGGAAAGAGAAAGAGAAAAATGATATAAGAGCAAGGATATACAAAAAAGACAAAAAGGGGCTAGGGGTTTAGCTCAGCGGCATAAGCACTTGCCTTGCAAGCAGGCAGTCGTGAGTTTGATCCCCAGTACTGATAAAAAGGAAAAACTCCAAAAAAAAAAAAAAAAAAAAAAAAAAAAAAGGCCAAAAAATAGAAATGAATCTCAATTCATATCCATAAAATTCACCAAGGTAAGAATACTCTGGTACTGGTAAAAAGAATTAGAAATCGTTGCCTGTTGGTGGTGGTTGTATGGACAGTGTGCATTAGATTTTAAATGGATATACACTGTATGCTAGCAAACATTCTCCTCAACTGGTATATTCTCAAACCTATTTCTAGGGAAGAAAGAATGTTTACTTGAAAAGCTGCTTTCTCACAACTGTGGAAAAGGCAAATAAGATGTTATGTTACATCCACATGTTTTCTGAAGAACGACATCACCAGTGATTGAAATTCTCTGATTTAGCAGGGTCAATGAGCCCAAAAGCTCCTGAATGATGTGCCATCCTGAGGCCAAAAAAGACCCTGAGAACTACCATCTACCTTTGTACCCCAAATCCAAGATGAATGAAAGTATCTTCTGCAGTTTTTCATCTGCAGGTTAATTTCATCAGGAATATTCTTTGCTGAAGAGAAATCTCGTTACTGTTTTTATCTTTCTAAATTACTCCTGGGCTATACTTGAACACTCTTTCTTTTGGCCCTCCTATTTAGGCTGCCTTTTTGATGCCACTAAAGTGCAAATCAGAAAAGGATCCACTTCTTGGTGTGCTTACGACACACTGTGAATGTAAAGCCAGATTAAGGGGTGGCTTGACCAGAAGCTCTGTGCTTTATCTCAGCTGGGCCCTTCTCCACTGGCCGTTCCCACCGTTTTCTCAAAAACACCAACGTGAGGTAGTTGTCCATAAAGTGTGGGCAGTTGATGAGAACTCAAGGGAATTCAGAGATTGCAGCTCCAGCCACATACAAAGCACACAGCAAAGGCTCATGGTAACTTCTTTCCCCAGAGATTTTAAGTCATTACAAAGAAAAAACAGTCCCAAGATTTGGATGTGACAGGTGCTAGACAGACATGACTTCGGCCCATTAAGGGAATGCCAGAGGCAGTGGGAAAACAAGAAAGGGCAGAATATAAGGTAACTATTTTCTCCAAGATTAAGGCAGTTGGAAACATGTTCCCAGAATCAGCATAAATTAGTAATAAGGGAAGTGTTTTCTCTTCAGCATTGAACATGCTTGGTGTCTTGTGGTTATACTGCTCAGTCCTGTGTCTGCTTATTGACAATTTCCATCCTATTTCCTCGTCCAGGTAATGCAAGCTGGGCAGGTGCACCACTTTATAAAACAAAATAAATAAATAAATAAATAACCAAATGAAAACAAACCAAATCAAACCAAAAATGGAAAACAAAATTCAGAGAAGTGCTCCTTTATCCCATTCACTGCTCATATGTGTCCCAGTTCAGTTCCTCAGAAGAACCGAATTAATACAGTGCTCAATGCAGGAAACTACCTGATAAATTTCATATTGTCTGGTGGAGCACTTTGATTGTTTTCACCGGAAGTTCTGTCACTGACAGGGCAGTGACTCACAGCTGATGCCCAGGATCTTGAACAAGTGTTGCACCATATATTGCAAACAGAATAAACTGCATTACAGAATAAAAGTGTATAACAGAATAAATTTCAAAAATCAAAGCAAATGTTCCACTGAATACTAATCACTACTTTTTACTCTTCAGTGCTGAAGATTAAAATTCAGGGCCTTGTGCCTGGTATACAAGTTATTTTAGATTGGAGGCAACCCCAGTACTTCTACTTCATTTTGATTTGGGTTTTGCTTCATTATGCTGGATGGCTTCAGAGCTGAATCCTCCTGCCTGAGTGTGCCAAGTTGCTAGGATGAAAGTTGGGCACAACCTTAAACCTAACCGGTTTCATTTAATCAAGCACTGTAATCCTACTTAATAGTGGTAATTAAAGAACCCCCATCTTAGCTAGTCATGGTGGCATACATCTGTCATCTTAGAACTATAAGAGCTGCAGATCAGCAGTTCACTGCAACCTGGACAACTCTGTGACACGACGACTCACATTTAAAAACAAAATATTAAAACGCATGAGGAATGTAATTCAGAGCAAAAGCCCTGAGTTTAACCCTCTGTGCAACAAAAACATCAAAAACATCTGGCAATCTTTTATAACCTGGAGAAATCCCTTCCCAATCACATTTAGATGATCTGCACTTCTGCGTATGCAACACAGGAGTTTATTCCATGAATGGTAAGCGTTTTATCACCGAGTTATACAATGTTAATCCTGTCTCTGGATTCTCATGTTATTTACCATCACCCATCATGAGTGTGGCAACGTGGAGACATACTGGAAATGTAAGAATTTACCCTCCTCATGACCCCGTACCACAGACATTTATAAAACTGAGACTCATTACGTCTGCTGGTAGGAAAGATCAAATCAGGAAAGCAGCACACCACAGCTCCTCTAGCTCCTGCTCTCACTCGACTTTGGTTCTTCCCCCCTCCCCCAATTCCCCCTCTCCGCACTCCGGTAGAGGTGTCTGGCTGTGCGCTGCGGCTGCCTGAGACTGCACTCTAGACTGGCGGGGTGGCCTGGAGAGATGTGGTGCTCTATACCCAAAATGGGTAGGCCTTAACCAAGGCAGGAGGAACAGAGGGCACACACGACTAGAGACCAGGAAGAACTCAGAATCTGGAGCATGCAGGGAGGCTCCGTCCGCCATTGCCGGTCCTACCACTTCCGGGTTGGTCTCACCCACATCGCCTCCCATTCCATCCCATCGCAGGGCAGCCGTCCCACACTATCACCATTGCGTGGCTCGAGGGTCTTCAAGGATAGTTCCAGTGCAGACTGCAGCCAGTAGGAATCCTAAAGCAAGCCGCTCTATCTAGGTGAGGTGGCTCCCAGCAATGCGCAGGATCTGAGCTTTGGTGCCTGGAAACAGAGCCCGCCTCCCTTGGCCCACCTGATTGGACAGTTCACACAGCCTGCGTTTTAAACGCGGATTTGCTGCCACTCCATTACCTGCCTTCCGATCTGTGACAACTGAACAGTGAAAACAGAAACAAATTCCAAAGTGTGAGTGGAGCTGAAATGGTAGATTGTAAACGAGAGGCTTCCAGAATGTAGCCTTTCGTAGCTGCATTTAAGCAGAGTTTACTCCTGGCATTACACAGCTTGCCATTGTCATTTTTGTTTGTTTGAGTGGGTCTCATGTGGCCTTGACCCCACTACTATTTTCCTGCATTAAGCCTACTTAGTGCTGAGTTTACAAGCATGCACCACCACTCCCAGCTACACTTGCCTTCATACTGGGCTTAGCGATTTCTTCCTGTGTCGCCCCTTAAAGTGGGATCACACATATGCTAAGACAGTTCCCAGAGTTAATACACAACGGAGAAATCACGGTAAGAGAATGCCATGAATTCAGGAAGGCCAGAACGTAATGAAATGGAAGGAAGGACTGATGTGAAAGTTTAAAAATATACAATAAGGTAGTTGACTTCATAGACAAACTTTCTCACATTGTATCTCCCACTTTACTCATTTTATTTATTTGTCTTTTTCAGATAGGGTTTTACTACGCAGTTGAGGTTAGCTTCGAACTCACTTTGTAACTCAGGCTGGCTTTGAACTTGCAGCAGTCCTCCTGCCTCAGCCTCCCGAGTGCTGGTATTACTGCCACCACATGCGCCAGGCCTGATTTACTCATTTTAAAATAAGAAGGTTGGAGATATTGCTCAGTGGCACAGTGCCTGCCTTACAAACACAAGGTCCTGAGTTCAATTCCCTGTACCAAAAACAAACAGAAAAAGATTATAATTTCTAAATTCATTTCCTGGTGTTGAGGAAAGGAAACCTGAGGATTTCAGACTGTAAGCCGCTTGTGTTCTGTAGTTCTTGCTTCACAAGGTGAAATTATTTTTCAACACATTAGTATTCTTAGAAGGGAAATATTGAGTCATGTGATACTTTTTTTTTGAGACAAGGTCTCACTATGCAATTCAGGCTGGCCTTGAGCTCACTTTGTAAGCCAGCCTGGTCTCAAACTCACAATGATCCTCCTGCCTAAACCTCACGAGTGCTGGGATTACAGGAGTGTACCACCACACCCAGCCGATACTCTTGATTAATATATAGCTTGGCATGAACGGTGAGTAGGATATCAGTAAAGCTCACTTCTGATATGTTGGGTTGAGTCGTGTAGTGTGACATTGTGGACCATATCTTCTCCCTCCCCCTTCCCTGGTGCCAGTTACGCTCTGTACTTGCTGTTTCTTCACTTTGTTCCACCATGATATTCCTCCTTTGGAGTCCAATAGCAACCAATTTAAATCTCTGGAACCATGAGCTAAAATAAAAACTTTTAATCTTGAATTGTGTATGTCTCGGATTTTGTACCTGTATTAAGAACCTAATAAATAGTGAGTGTCTGAAAAAAATGCCAAATGCATTAACCTTTTCTTTAGAAGAGTATATAAATGTATTTTCACTGTGACTGCTCTTCATAGGTTTTCTTCATATAAATGTATTTCAGTTTGACTCCAGCAATTCTTTGCATATCAAAACCACTTTCCATGGAAAAGTTCATGGTAAACAGTAAAAACCTCAGGAAAGACAAAACTCCAATACAATGTGCACATTTGTCACCTACTTTTCTTTGCTCTGTGGCTCTCAACACTCCAACTGGAGCTGTTTTGAGTACTAGAGGCAACCAAGAGGTTTGCAGCCCGGGAGGGTTCAAGGGGATGATCATGGTCCTCACTCGTCAGGTTCAAGATATATTTCAGCTTCTAGGCACCAGACTTAAGATACTCCCTACTACAGTTTATTTATCTGCTTTACCAACACTGATGAGTTATGTGACATCAGTATACCCAACTCAAGTCTTTCAGCATAAACCAAGAAAGTCTTTGCTTTCCTTATGTGCTTATCAATGAAGAAAAAGGTAATTCTAAGGTTCTTTATAGGATTTAAAACATGTAAGAACTATTACTTATTGAAAAACAAAGATGCCACAAAATTTATTTCTGTATGACAAAATGTAATCAAGTGTGAATTTTTTCACTGTTTCAGATGAGTATTGTCACAAGATGTTCTGTGATTAGATTTTACATACTCTATTTACCTTTTAGAACAATCTCTTGACCCTCTCACTAAACTATAGATGCAATAATTTTTATCTTTTATCAACTCCTAAGCATCATATAAATTTTTCTCCCTTTCAAGAAGTGTAACTGCCCTAGATTTTAATCTTCTGGAGACTCAATATCATTCCTCTATTTAACTGTTTATTTGAAATTTTGTCACAGTAATACGTGACTTTTTTATGAATTTAGGGATAAATTTATTGTGGGTATTCTCCACAGCCTGTTGTACCAGAGGAACTATGTGAACACACATAGAATGTAACATAATCATTACTTGTTCATAGTTTATAAATTTTGATATAAGATTTTCAAAGAATCTTGAAATTTCTTAAGTGAAAATTCTGTGCTTTGTATCATGCTGAGATTTTTGTGGCTGGGGAACCCCTCATAGTTTATTGACATGGAATTTTATGAAATACAGGAGGACCAAGGAATGTTAAAAAGACTTTGGTACCAGAAAGACTTTGGTACCAGGGACCGAACTCATGACCTCACGCTTGTGAGGCAGGCGCTTATGCTGCTAAGCTAAAGCCCTGGCCCAAAAGACAAGATTTGTAAGAATTATCTTTCTTTTTAGCTCAGTGGCATAGGCACCTACCTTGCAAGCACGCAGTTGTGAGTTCAATCCCCAATACCACACACACACACACACACACAAAAAAAAAAGAATTACCTTTTTTTGTAACTGATCAGTGGGATGAAATATTATACCCCAGCCACTGGACCTGTGAAAAGGGGATAAAACTTTGAGATTCATATGATAATCTAAACCAGAAAAACTCATCAATTTTGTGAATATATCAGAAAACTATTTACTTTTAAAGGATACTACTTTGTTCATTGTATGATATTTAGCTTTGAAGAAGACAAATCATGAGCCTTCCCACGAGCCAGGTTCTGCTAGAGGACAGGGAGCAGACTCAGCAAGAAGACAAACCACACCTTCCCATCTGTGAGCCAGCCAGTGTGCAGGCAGGGAAACCAGAAGAGAATCTCCCTACCCCAAGCATCTGGCTGATTCAGAGGACTTGGTGAGATGATAGCAACTGAGGGGAAAGGAATGTCTTGCTGCTTGTTTTGTCTGACTGACTTTACAGGCCTGGGGCTGGTGGTCTGGGCATCTATTTGGAGGATAGCAGTGTATATCGTGGCAACTGTGGGGGATTTCCTTCTGTCTTTTTTTTTTTTTTTCCTTTTTATCGGTACCAGGGATCGAACTTGCGACCGCCTGCTTGCACGGCAGGCACTTATGCCGCTGAGCTAAATCCCCAGCCCCTCTGTCTTATTTTTGAAATCCAATGTTGTTTTATTCCTGTATCTGGTAACCTGAGCAACTATTTTGAAGATAACAATATGTAGTATAATAACCATTGTTAAAATTCCTATTATCTTGTTTCAAAAACCTATATAGCTATTGCTGTTCTCTGTTATTTTTTAGGTCTGTTTGCTTCTTGATTTTTCTGTTTTTTCTCTTTAAAATAAAATTTAAAAAAGATATTTAGCATTTCCTGGGATTGATGTCGCAAAATGCCAGTAAATTCCACACTCCTTTATGTCATAAGAAAATTCCAGATACATCCACCTGTGCCCTGAAACCCAAATTGATACTGTTGGAAAGCCATTGCCTGTCATCTACACTGGCCACCTGAATTAGAAGAATGAATAACAACACATAATGGACCTACATTTCAGGCTGGAGGCTCCATTGCAAATCTCAAGGATTTTTCAGTTTTTCCACCTCTACACCCCAAACCAGGATAATTCTTCCCAATTTATTTGAGTTCTGCCATTGCATCACTGCTCTTTGACTCCATTACATATAGTCTACATGGTGTAATGTAGTTAGTGTGAAAAGGCCAGCGGGACCCCTCTTAGTTACTTTCTCATTGCAGAGACACAATACCCAACACCCTCAACTGCATGAGGAAAGAGGTTTCGTTTCATAGTTTGCTAGCACCAAGGCAGGGCATTATGGCCAAGGGGCACAGCAGAAAAATGCTCATGGCATAGCAAATAGAAGAAAACATAAAGATTAGTGAGGGGGCAGGGAGACATACTTTTCCAGACCACGTCCTCAGTGACCTACTTCTTCCAACTATTCTTCACCCGACATTACCTTTAGCTATAAATTCAGCTGTGGACTAATTTGCTAATGAATATGATGTACTCATGTCCCAATCAATTCCCCAATGCCTTACCTATGAGTGAATGAATGAGTTTGTGCAGGGACATCTAGATATAAACTACAACACTATGAAAAGACCAACAGTATTCTTCAGAGAACTAGAAAAAACAACTGCAAAATTTATATGGAACCAAAAGAGACTCAAAATAGCAAAGATACTTCCAGGCAACAAGGATAAAGCAGGAAGAAATTTAATCCTGAATTTCAAGTTATATTACAAGGTAACAGTGATAAAAACAGCATGGTACTGGAACAAAAACAGACATGAGGATCAGTTGGACATAATCCAGGATACAGAAACAATCCAGGCACTTTCAACCATCTGACTTTTGACAAAGGGTCCAAAACATATAGTGGAAGAAAGATAACCCTGTAACAACTGGTGTTGGGAAAACCAATTATCTACATGCAAAATAATGAATCTAGACCCATATTTCTTACCCTGGACCCAGATCAAATCAAAATGGGTCAAAAATCTAGATGTAAAAACAACAACACTGAGTCTATTTAAATATAAAACAGATAAATCACTTTAAGACATGAGTACGTTAAAAACTTGTATAACGTTTCATAAATAATTTAAAAAGTTACAATATCAAATTAAAAACCTTTTGCACAGCAAAGGAAACCAAAGAAGTGAAGAGACAATCTACAGAATGTAAAAACTTTTGACAGCTATTTGTCAGACAGAGGATCAATCTAACACTATATAAAGAACCCAAAAAATTATACCACACAAATAAAAGAGCCAAAATGGACAACTGAAATGAATAAACACTTCTCAGATGAATGAGTACAAATGGCCAAAATGCAAAATTTTCTGCATCTTTGGCTATTAGAGATGTAAATCAAAATAATTTTGAGATTCCATTATACCCCACAAAGAAGGGCTATCTTTAAGGACTCAAAAACCTTCAAAAACTAGTGAGGCTGTGGGGAGAAAAGAACCATTTTCTATTGTAATGTGAGAATGTAAACTAATACAAGGACTATAAAATCAGTATAGAGACCCATCAATATAGTAAATAGTACTTCCATTCAACCAGCTAATACCACTGAGTATTTCCCCAAAAGAGTTGATGACATCGTATTAGAGTGATATCTACATCTTCGTGTTTATAGCAGCACAACACATAACAACTAAATCCTGGAAGTGTCTTATATGTCCATCGACACATGAATAGATACAGAATATATGGTAAATATACATAATGGATGTCCTAGGTTATCTTGTTGCTGGGACAAGACAACTGAAAGGAGGAAAGGCTTATTATAATTCAGTTTGTGGAGGATTCAGTCCATAGGTGGTTGGCTCCAATGCACGAAAGCATGGCAGACAGGCATGGTGGAGCAGAAACAGTCCACAGCTCAGCAGACAGAAACCCTAACAAGCAAGCTTCATTTTCCCTTTTTATGCCATTTAGGCAACAAGCCCATTGGTTGCTGGCTCATATCAATCATTGGTGTTCTGTAAATCCATTCAGCTACACTGAGAACTATGCTAATCCTATTACTGGACTGAACCAGTTAATACACTCCTATAATACATATTAACACTGCCTGGGTCAGTGATGGTGAACTTTTTAGAGTTTTCAGTGATAACAGCAGGCTGTGGCACATATGCCATAGGTTCAACAGCACTGCCTTACGTCCAGCCACTTCTGAAAAGCCTCACTTTGAGTGCATGAGTTCAAAGTGTGACTAATTCACAGAACAAAATAAAGATAATAGGAAGCAGGGAGGTTGACTTTGTGTAGATGGTAAGGGGATCTAAGGATGAGAGGGGATGGGAAAGGGAAGGGACTGGAAGCAAAAAGGTTCAAGGCTCTATATGTATATGCACCAGTTCCCCATAGTGACTGTAACACAAATGTATACTAATAAAAAACTTAAAAAGAGATTTAAAAAATTGAAATTGTGTCAGTCAAAATAGGGAGCCGAGCGACAGCCCCATTGCTGCCTCCCTGCCTCTCTCTCTCCCCTATGGGCACTGTGTCTGCCTACATTAACCATAATCCTCTCCTGCTTATGTCACATATCCGGATGTGACGATGACCCTGTTGTATTCATCCCCATAGCCTCTTCCTGTCCCACCAGCCCGCCCTTTCCCTATAAAAGATGTAATCACTTCCGGAATAAAACGGGGCTTGATCGGATTCTCTCTTGACTTGCTTCTGTCTCTTTGTCTCCCCTATGTCTTTATTTAATCCCCTTTCCTCCTCCAGGTACATCCCACGGATTGATCTGCAGGCCGGATCAATAAAGTGGTGACAATCTCCAAAAAAGCATATCAAAAGACAGAGCTTGAGGAATTTCAGAAAGAAATATCAGAAACAAAGAGGGGGTAATTAACTAAGATAATATCATAATTTCCTCAAGCTGAACAATATGAGTTACTAGATCAAATATATGCATTGAACAGACTATAGTGAAATTTTGGAACATGTATATCAGAAGACATTATTTTCCTATACTTCACAATATTGTATAAGTAATATAGAAGATTTTAAAAAATATAAAGACAAAGTATGACATGTGAAAATATGGGAAATGATTAAATTAAAAATATTACAGTAAGAGACTTTTCAAACCCCCACACCCTTTCACTTTGAACATACGTCTGCCACCTTACTTGTCACTTTCTGAAACTGTTCTGGAAGTTGTTCTTGACTGTAACTTTGTGTATGCTGTATAGTCCTGAATCAATTCAAAATATTTACATCAATTTTTTTCAAATAAAAGCATTTCGGTGTGTCCTTATCCACCTATTTTACTACCGTTCATCTTACAGCTTTCCCCCAAAGTTGAAATGACCATGCAAAATAAACCTTTTCAACTGATTCACGACACTGAGGCAGCCACAACACACCGAACTTGAGCACATCTAAAGACATGAGAGAGGACTTCCAGAATGACTTCAAATGGTGTCAAGAATGATGACTTAAGTGTATTTGAAGTGAGAGGTAATATTTTTTTTTGTCTTTTTCATTTTTATCGGTACCAGGGATCGAACTCACGACCGCCTGCTTACAAGGCAGGTGCTTATGCTGCTGAGCTAAACCCCCAGCCCCAAGAGGTAATATTTTGAAGGGAATTAACAGCAATATGTCTTTTCCTGCAACTTTAAAACAACTGTTTTAAAATTTAAACATTCACTGAATATTTTGACTGCAGCTCATAAAAGCTCTAACTGATAAGGACACTATGCTAAATAAGTCTTAGGTTAATTTTGACCAGACCTTCTACTTTTTTTAACTAATTAAGTCTATTGGCTCATTTTAGGTATACACAATGTCACATTCATCATAGGGGATTTGTACCTGCACATGATATAACTTGATTCTTTTTTTCCCATTTCCCTGTCCTCCCTTTAACCCCTCTTATTCTCATTTACAAAAGTTTTGTTTCCATTTTTTTTCATTCCTCCCCACCCCGCTTTTCCTTAGTTTGCCTTCCCATTTGAACATTTTCGTCCTACTTCACAATACTGTAAGGCTTCAGCTGGACCTGATTGTCTCAGCCCTCAGCAGAAGCACTACTCTCTGCAGGGATCTCAATTCAGTACACTGACATTGACATTGACATTGACAAGAATAGGGAAGGAGATAAGATAGGACAAAGAATTTTGCAGGTTCTGAGACATCTGTAGACACCTGAGAATTTACACTGGACACTTCAAGGACTCTGCCTATAGAGATGAAAGATTGTCAGACAACTTTAACCACAGATGTTTATTGGGATATTCCTGCCTAATGTTCCCTGCCTTCTCTTCATTCCTGTAATAAGGGACACACTCCTTTTTTGTTTGCTGCAGAGGGTCTTATTGCACTCTCTGCCTGCACCCAAGTACAATAAATTCCAGGTCATGTTGCCTTTGCACAAGCCTGATGGTCTCTGCTGTCTCTCCCCTGCATCATATGTTATAAGTATCTATTATACATTTTGCAGATTTTCTACTTTTTCAAGTGAGCACTCTAGATAAAAGGGGATCAAATTGACAACAAGAGTAAAGAGACCTGCTTCAATTAATATGCAAGAAAAAATGACAAATAGGAAATACACAATGTATAATAAAGTGCAAAATTATATTAAACATATTATGTCATTAAAAATGTCAATTAAATTTCCCCCTGAGGAAAAAGTTATTTTCAGACTTTGCCAATAACCAAAATCCAGTTATGCACTATTTATAACATATAATTTAAAACAAAATGACAAGATTAAAAATAAGAGCTATTTCAGACAAACATTAAGAACATGAAGCTTTTAAGGCAATATTTAAGAGACTGATTAAATACAAGGCTGAGCTGAGGATGTAGCTCAGTTGTAAAGCACTTGCCTAGCATGTACAAGGCCCTAGGTTTCATTTCTAACACTGCAAAAACAAGCAAACAAACAATAAAACAACCCGAAACTAAACCAAACTAATAGAGTGACAATAAACAATACCTCCAAATTTAAAGCCAGTCTTAGTCAGGTAAGAGAGGATTTAAAAAAATATGGATATAAGTTTGCTTCCTCCAAAAATGACAAAATGCAACATTTACTGAGTATTTACTATCTTTTATACACAAGTGCATTCCTCTCAGGGTCTATATCTTACTTAGTCTTTAGTAAAAGCCCATTACTGCCTCCATTCTATTACTACTGCTTTCATTCATCACTTAAAGAAGCTAGGTTGAGAGCTAGGACTCACACTAGTACACAGTTCATATTCTATCTTTGAAATATATAAAGCAAAACCTGTTAGGAATATTTTTATATTTTCTTCTTATATTCTGAAGTCCTTTTTTAACGTTTGGCTTTACCATCTATCAGGAATTACTTTTATAAATGATATGAAATGTGGATCTAACAATCCAGCAATTATCTCAACAGCTTTCTTGAACTGCTGATTTGAAATGCTCTAACATATGCTGGATGTCCACATATGCCTGAGTCTGCTTTTAAGCTTTGCTGCTTCTTTATCTATTCCTGTAACATTAACACAAAACATCCTTAACCTACAGCCATAGCATATTACTCAATGTTCTTGGAACATTTATTTGTCCCATGTCTGGCTTTGCTTATCCTACACTCTCAGTTAAAACTTTTCTCATCATCCCATTAACAATTTCTTGTGTCATGATATTCAACTTTTTAAAGTCAAATTTCTTGATTTCTCCTTCACAATCAATTTTTCAAGAAATAAATATGGTAATGAATTACGTACTACATTGTGTTACTTTTATGAGAATGGAGCAAACATACCTCTCTGCAGGTCCCCTGCACTCCAATCTGCCCCATTCTCGCATGGCGACATGCCTCACTTTCCTAACCTTAGCACCTAGCATGAAGCGGTCAACTGACACTCTCCAGATATTTATTAAAATAAATATATGCATGTGCGTGATAAATAATGAGTATCATGGACTTGGTGACGATTTTCTAGGGAGGTAAACCGGGATGGAGTAAGACCCTTCCTTGTGAACTTTTCCTGTATATTTACATAAAAACACGTATTTCTGTTTTGTACACATTTACATAAAAACACATTTTAAAGAGAGTCTTACATATTATTTTGGATAGATTTGTATAATATTTTTAGTGAGAAAAGCTGTAGAAAAAATACTCTTATTTTTAATACTGTATAGATAAGAAAAACGGAATAAAAAACCAGCTTAGGTATAGGAATGTTTTATAGGGCCTTAGATTAAGCCAATGGAACAAGACATAAGGAGCAGGGTTAAATGACCAGCTTCTCCCTATTTGCCAGTAAGCCACGCCAGCCACACTCCCAAGGCATACAGCTTACCAACCCAGCCTAGCCACCACCCCCTGCACAAAACCAAACCTAACCTCGCCCACTAGATTTAAGGCCCACCCACCAGCTATAGGCCCCGCCCGTAGCTCCACCTTCCAGGTCATTTTAGAACGTACTGCTTCGTCAGTCCCTCCATAGGGAAACCAGAATTTCTCTTTTAAGACGGACAAGGAAAGGACAAACTCTTCTACGCCCGCCTACAGACACCTCTGGTCCAGCGAGCCCCAGGCTAGGCACTTCCGCTCCCGGCGACCTCAAGACCGGAAGCGGAAGTGTGCTGGGGTTGTAGGCTTCCGAAAAGCTGAGCACCGCTGCTCTTCGCGTGGCGATGGGGCTGTCTCGCTGCTGTGCAGTTGCTTGTAGTTCTGTAGTTGCGCTCTGGCCTTTAGGCGGGAGGAGAGAGAAGGGAGGGGAGAAAAAGGGAGGAAAAGGAAGGCGCTTGAAAGAAGGGAGGGAAAGGAAGGACGCGGTGAGGTGCTGGGAGAGGACAGCCCAGACCTAGGCTGAGGTGCTGCTTCCCCAAGGTTTCCCCAGCCCAGTGTGTAGCCCTAGCAGTTTCGCAACCTTTGCTGCCGGGCGCCCCTTGCCAAGTGGCTTGCTCTCCAGTGTCCCCGTCAGGCAGAGAGCACTGCCATCCTGTTGGAAAGGAAGCTCAGAAGTCCAGTTCAGGGCCTCCTGCACAGAAATGTGTTTACACTGAGCCTCAGTTCTCACCTCTACTCCTTAATATGTAGGAAAAGTGCATCAAGAGTCCCTGCCTTGCTTCTCACAAAAGATGACTGTGTATTAGTAATTACCATTTTATTCAATATGATATTTAATATTACGTAGGTTTGCAGGTTCAAAGTTAGGAAAAGGCTACATATATGCAGATTGATTCGAGTAACTTGTCATATTGGTTGTAAAATTGAAAGGTTAAGTGAAGTAATCTGATATAGCTGTATTGATATCCTTATTCATTTAAGTAATTTTATTTTTATTTTGTTGACCAACAATTTGTGGTCCCTAAGCTTGTAATCTTTTTCTTTTCTTAATTTTTTTTTTAACCGGGGATCAAACTCATCACCTCGTACTGATAAGGCAAATGTTTACTCCGCCAAGGTAAATCCCTGGCCCTGCAGTCTTTTAGCTTAGCTTTGCTTTTGTTTCTTTTTGCTTTTCCTTCTTTACATTTAAGGGAACATTTATTTGTAAGTTTTCTTAGACTATGGGCATCAGTTTTTGCATTAGTTACTTTTTTTCATTATAATGTGAAGTTTTCTTACAAAACATTGTTTCTCAGCCCACAAATATTATCAGGGAAAAATAAAGGCTACTTAGTTCTTTTCAAGTTGGCTTCACTTGAGAACTACAATGCTCTCTCTCTCTCTCTCTTTCTTTCCCTCCCTCCTCCCTCCCGTGTGTGGTCATATGTCTTCTTAGATTTGCTCTATTGAATTATTCTTGAGGACTGTCGATTTTGGGACACATTTTCATTAGTGTGCCTTCAATGAACTGGGCCCTTAAGGAGATTGTAGCTAAAATACCTAGAGTGTTTGTTCCTGTGAAGGTTTTATTAGCTAGGAAGAAGGGTTTCAAGTTAATAGTGATAAGAGTGATATTAGACTATTTAGCAGGATAGCTGAGGAGTATGACAAGGAAAATATCTGAAAAGAGTCAAGTGTTTGAATTTACAGGATGAGTTGTATGTAGCTAACCAAGGAGTTTGGAGGAGACTTGAGGGAACATTTCACATGCACAATCCTCATGCAATACAAAGCATGAGGTCTGTTCCAGTAGCTGAGAAAAGACAGGGGAAACAGAATTATATAAAAGAAAGAAGGGAGTGGATTAGCTGGATTGGATAGGAGGGCAGGACCCTGAAAGTCATGGTTAACTTTGCACTCTATTGTAAGGCACTGGGTTTTAAGGATGGGAGTGACAGGATTACGTCTGCAATTTAAACAAAACGCTGCTTGTGGATTGAACACAGAATTTAGGATGGACAATGCAGAGCCCATATAGGAGATTGAATAAATTCAGGACCTTCTTGATGGTAGATGTGAAATCAGAAAATATGTAAATAAGAGATATGGAATATTTGAGATATGGGAAATGAATATAGAAAATATGAGATACAGAATATTTCAAATGGAGACTAAAGTGAGAGAATTTGACTGATGCATTTTATGTAACATATGAGACTGGGAGCCAAATTTGGCCCAATATTGGCTTATACAAATGAAGTCTTACTGGAGCCCATTTGTTTACGTGTTTATGGCCGTTTCTGTACTGCTACCTTATAGTTAAGTAGAGGTAACAGAGATCAGATAGCCCATACTTGATAAGACATTTATTTATTGGTTATTTGTCTTGTAATCCACAAACGAATCCCCAAGTTCGAGTTCAAAAAATGAGGCAAAAACATTTTAAAAAGCAGCGCTGATTTATTTTACCCTGGGCCCAGCGACACAGTGCAGCTGGAGATTGCAAAAGCTGTGTGTCCTGCTCCTCTATACTTGCCACCTTTAAGTACATATCACAATTTATAAAGTAAGGGGTCGTGGGCGTGGGATGGGAAAACTGTTAATGAGGAACACCTTTGTTTTCCTTAGACAGAGCAGTCTAGCAGTAATTAACAACCCCTGTTAGCTTATTTTAGCACCACATCTGTTATTTGTAGAGGGCAACAAGGTTAACGTATCAATTAGGTAAGATTGTACAATTCTTTACAGAGGAAAGCATTGATTAACATATCAATTAGGTCACCCAGAGGGGGAAAGAAAACACATATACAGTAAGGCCACGTTATAAGTATTTTGGTATAATACAAATATAACGAAGCTCTTTTTTCTAGAGTACAACAGTTTGCAGAAAAAATTTGTCAATGCAGAATGTAAAAGTAGTTGGTATTCATTAGGCACTGTGATGGTGGCTGGATATGAAGTTTTGAAAAAAGTGAGCACAGGTCTATACTTACCAGTTTATATTGTAGCTGAAGAAAGCAAGATAAAGTCACCTAAAAAATTAAGATAAATCACAACTTTTGAAAGGGCAGTGGAGGAAAAATAGGAGATAGGAGTACAAGAGGAAAAGGGACCTTTTTAAAAGGTGGAAGAGCCAATAGAAATCACCATGGGCTGTTGTGTGAAAGATATTTAGGGCCTACTATGTTCCTTACTGAAATAAATTTTGTGTAAAGGTTACTAGCTTATATGTGACCACATACAATACACAACACAAGGGATAACTTGGCCTGGTGCTATTTCCACCCTCACCCTTTATTTTACCCTAATCTCTTTTATTGTGGGAAGATCATCTATTGAGACCTTGAACCCTGCTACCCATGTCGTGATGAGGAGACCGGGAAGAGCTGGCTGCTTGTGTTGGGCGCACATAACTATGTACTCTGGGTTCTATTTCCTTCCTGTCATTGACCCAATCAAGGGAAAAAGGGGAGAGGGAGACATCTATTTGTGTATGACTACTAGAGGGAGCTTCTGTGAGAGGAGTGTCCAAAGGTAGACCTCAAGATTGTGCCTGCACAGCAGGGCTTTTCAGGGCCATCTCTGCCATAACTTACAAGTCCTACTGAAAGTATCTGTGGTTGTATAAGTTTAAATTAATCAAGAGTCAATAAAATTAAAGGCAGTTTATTAGTCACCTTAGCCACACTTCTCAGTCTCAGCAGCCACACAAGCTGTGGTTCCCTTTTAGGAAAGCATGGGCAGAACATTATCATCATAGAGAGCTGTAATGAAAAGCACAGTTCTGGGGTATATGGAAATTTAAAGGCTATAATGTTTCTCAGATGCAGTGGGAGTTCTTTATTTATTTGTTTCTTGAGACAAGGTCTAACTTAGTAGTTCAGTCTGGTCTTAAACCATGTGTGTATCCCAGGCTGGCCTCAAACTTGTAATTGTCTTGTCTCAGCCACACAAGTACTGGGATGTGCCACTATGCCTGGCTTGGGAGTCCTTTATTTAATACAAGATTATTAGAGCCTTAAGATAATTAGAGCTTAATACAAGATTATTAAAGTCTTAAAATGGACCCATGGTATCTGGTTTTTGTTGGCAAAGTTTCAGTTACTCATGATTAATGGGAAGAAGATTTAGTATAGTACAAGGAGATGTCTAGAGATGTCTAGAGAGTGAGACTTAGTGCTGTCTGTGTTGTCAGCTATCCACTTGGGGTCTTAGAATGTGTCCTCTGAAGATTTCGGAGTAGTTGTAAATATGTCTTAGGAAGGACCCTAGGGACTAGAGCAAGCTCAGACTTGTGGTGCTATAAATAAGGAATTTAGAAAAATCACCCTAAATTGCAAAAGACAGGCTCTGCCATCACTGATCAATGGAGTAACAATATTGGAGCCAGAAATTATACTTTAGGTTTTGTGCAAATGTGAAAAGAAAGTAAACATGTCCATCTTGATGGCCATATAATCACTGTTGTGTCTACTTATTTCTGCTATTGTAGTACAGAAATAGCCATAGGCAATATGTTAACAAATGGATGTGGCTGGGTGCTAAAAATATTTTAAATTTTTTATAGTAGGGGTTGGACTTGGGGCCTTGAGTCAAGGATTATATTATTAAGCTACCTCTTTAACCCTTTTTATTTTTATTTTGAGACACAGTCCTGCTAAGTAACCCAGCTTGATCTTGAACTTGTGATCCTGTTGCCTCTGTTACCTGAGTAGCTGGGGTTAAAGGCATGCTACTGCGTCCAGCTCAGAAATAAGGTTTTTCTTTTTTAAAAAAACAGGTGGTAGCCTGGGTCTACTTGTCCTCTGATGTAGTGCACACCTTGTCTGCATGTCTTTGTACAGGATCTCACATCCCCAGTGATAACCAGTTGTTCCTCAGAGTATGGGGTAGTCTTTGTTGGACCAGAATATGTGATACTGTTTCAGGACTCTTACCTTGGAGGATGTGGTCATGGAGCTTTCTCAGGAGTGAGTGTTGCTGGAGGATGCATGGAGGTTGCATATCTGTGATCCTGGACAAGTACTAGACTTGGCCTGGATGGGTAAGGTTAGCACTGCAGTTCCATGGTGCACACTTGTAGACAAGACAGGGGAAGTTTTAGCTACATCCTTTGGCTTCCACAGTGTTATACAGCTCCATCTGCTGCACTGATTTCATTCTTCTTGCAGTGAGAACCTATGTGGGTCTCACTCAGCTTGGCCCTGGACCTCAAGGGGTGGAGCGCTTCACTCTTTTTGGCAGAGATGTAAGCGTTTTTGATTTTTGTCAGTAGTGTTTCTCTTTTTTTGCTACTGTAACAAAATACCTGAGGTATATTTAATTCTTAGTTTGGAGAGTAAGCAGCCCAATCTGTTGGGCTCCTAGTAAGGGCCGCATGGTGGGTAGCATCTCCATGGTGAGATGCATGCAGATAAGATCACATAGTGAGAACAGAAACCAGGTGAAGCCTAGGTCTGCTGTTTATATAGCGACCTACTTTTGTGGGAATCAATAGTAACCTTGTGAGAGCCACATTAATTCCCTCCAAGGACTGTCCTGTGCCATAGTGAGCTAACCACTTTCTACTGGGCCCCATCTCTTAAAGGTTCCATTGCCTCCCAGCACTGCTGCATTGAAGACCAAATTTTCAGCCCCCAACTTTGAGGCACACTAGTTCAAACTATATTTCAACCCTAGTAGGGTTCTTGTGACCAAAAAACCCACTTCATTAATAGTGACATATGCTCTCCTTTCTACCCACTTGCTCAGCTTCACTGTCTGAAGCCCATGTTGAAACTGGGTCTGGGTGGATTTGTTCCCCTTTACAAGCCCTGTGGCCTTCAGCCTGTGTTCTTGCTCCATGTAAGAACAGGGACTGCTCCTTGTAAACCCCATCTAGTCGCATGGTTGTGGCCAAGTGCAGAGTCAAGGAAAGAAGAATGAGGGATTCTCCAGGCCACAGGGTGCAGGTGAGTACCAGGCAGGTCATAGATCTCATGACTCATGTTATTAGGGATGTGTCTCACTCTGGAAGCCTTCTCAGGTTCCTTTAGCTTCTTTTCTGTCTTCAACTTCTTGTTCTCCTCTATCTTTCTTTCTTTTTTCTTTCTTTCTCTCTCTTTCTTTTTTTTCTCTCTCTCTCTCTGCCTTTCTTCTTTGTTTTGCTCTCTCATACTCTTAGAAAAGTTTCTCTTTCTTAAAAAATTGATGTATAATTCACATACCATAAAATTCATGCTTTTGAAGTATAACATTCAGGGTAGCTTTTAATATATTTACAAAGTTGTGCAGCTATTACTCTTATTATCTAATTTCAGAAAGTAAATCACCTCCAAAAGAAACCTTGTCTTCATTAGCTTGTCTCCATTGTTTGTCCTTCCTCCACTCCCTGACAAGCATTTTCTGCTTTTTATATCTAGATTTGCCTATCTGGATGTTTTGTATAAATGGAATTATATAACACAGTCACTCCTTCTTTAATGGTGGAATTTCATTTCTATGACTAGGTCCTTAAATGAATTGTTTGCTAAATGAGGAATTATATATACTATGTGTGCTACCATATTCAAAACAAACAAATGGTCAAAGGTAACTCCAACTGGATGACTTTGCTTTCATTTGCATAATTCTTACATACATTACTGTAATATATAATGGAATATAAAACTACACTACTGTACTGGAAAAGAAGCCAGTATAAGGTCACACTGCTGTTACTTTTCTGTGTCATAAGTCTGATTGTGAGTTGTAAATTCAAATAGCACAGCTCAGCAGTAAGTCCAAGTAGGCAGGTTGTTAAATGAGGACTATCTGTATGCAGCTTTTGGTATGTGTCTTCTTTCACTTAACATATGATTTTTCAAAATACCCATGGCTGAATATTTTATAAAGAAAAGAGGTAGCTACCTCTACCTTCATGCAGAGCTTCATGCAGAGCTAACCTCTGCATGAAGGTTAATGCCTATCATCCAAGCACTCTGGAAGACTGAGGTAGGAGCACTGCATATTTCAATCATCCTGGGAAAATTAGCAACTTAGACCCCGTCTTATAATAAAAAATAAAAAAGGGCTGGAAACATAGCACAATGTGAAGCCTCTGCGTTGTTCTGCATAAATGAAAAAAAAGGGTTTGACTCAGTTTTAGAGGTTGAAAGTCCAAGATCAGTTGTTTCCATCTGGTATCTGGTGAGGGCCTCGTGGTTCATGGTGGGACCATGAACAAGAGGGAGATATGATGAGATGGGGCCAGAGAGAGATTCAGGAGTTACATCTGCTGTTGCATAGCAGTGCACTCTAACTGGGCAACTGTGAGCACTGCACTAATTCTTTCCAGTAACATCACCCTCAGTGTCCTAACAAGCTGGCATTAAGCTCCGCCTATTGAAGTTTCCTTCACTTTCCACATGGCCATGTCAAAGACTAAGCTTCCAGCACATGAATCTTTGGGAGAACAAAACATATCCAAAGTAGTGCAAGCATCATCTTCTGTCAGTAACTTGCTAACCCTCTCTCAGCTGCTTGGGTTCAACTCTGCACTTTCTGTCACTCAACCTGCTGGTCATTCATTCCCTCTTTGGTTTCAGCATCTTCCCACTGCAAGAGTTGGAACTCTATTGACACTATTAGCTCAGTATTTAAGGACTGGTTAAATCTCATAAAGTAAACCAAAATACATCTTAGTACGTTCCCCAAAGCAGGATCAGTCATGCAAACTCACATGTGAATACATCCCTTTGGTCAGGGCATGTGACCGACCTGTGATCATGTCCCTTTGTTCAAGGACTGAAGATGGCTGTGCAGATAAAGGGCAGTGATTGATAGTTCCTCTGCTAGGTCTCACCAATCCATGGTGGCCAGGGCTACTGGTTTGTGAGTGGTTACACTAGGTGTGGCTAGAGGGTTTTGCTGTTCTATTTTTTGTCTGGGAATTTGTACCCCATCTCTCCTATATTTTCTCTGACTGCAGGCTCTGGAAGAGAGAACACATAAAGTTATTTCTCAATATTTGTATATTCTGTGAAAAGGTACTTTCTAAGGATTGTGGGCTTGGATTCCGTGTTGTTTTTTGGTCACTGATCTTTCTGGTCAGTGATTAAGAAAGCAGGGCTATGGGTTTGTGAAGTAATGCATTTGTTAATTAGATCAATTTAGCCTTTTCATAGTATGTGCTTAGTTCCTACCATCATGACACCACAAATTTTGTCTGTTAAAAAATATAAAAGCAAATTAATTAGGAAAAAGCTAAACAAAGAGAGGGCTCAGATCTCTCAAGCCAGCATTAACTTCTCTTTTAACATGGAAAAATAGTATTTATGTTTTTTGAAATAATTTATCAAGAGTAGTTTAAGCACTAATAAATTCTTGATTACATGGTTATGTTGGGTTTGAAAATTACAATTATATTAACTAAAAATAGCCAGTGATTTAATAGCCTAAGATGTCAGAAAAGAAAATTAATTCTAGCAGACAAATAATAGCTTACTATTCTTGGCAAGATATGTTTCCTCCCTCTTGTAGTCTAGTGAGAAAAATAAACTTTTATTATCAGTGTCATCTAGTCTTGTATTTGGAATTTTTATTTTGTTATCACCATAATAGAAAGTACTTGTTAGATTTAGATTATGTTTACCCCTTAATTTATTTGTGGTAAGTCTGGGCTGGCTTTTGCCATGTTACTTCTTATTCACTCTCTTTTTGGGGTGCTAAGGATGAAACCCACTTGCTGGACAAGGGCTATACCACCGATCTGTATTCACAGCTCTCTTGATTTTTTAGGGGGACCTGACTGTGGTCATGTGGTAAGGTGGGGGCTAGAAACAATTGCAAAGAAAATGCCAAGGCTTTCCCTCAAAGAGCTCACAGTTTGGCTGGGCCATTAGACTTTTTTTAAATGAAAAGCAAGATGTAAGAAAGGATTCTGGAGAAGGTCAAATATTTAACCCTGCACCAGGCTTGAGTACACAACCTGGTACTTTACTGACCATACCTGGTCCACACCTGTATTCTCAGCTACTCAGTAGGCTGAGGCATGCGGATCAGTTGAGCCTAGGAGTTTGTATAATGATGGCAATATAATGAGAAACAGAAATCTATTTATTCAAATCCAAGTCTTCTTATAGTTTAATTGATTTAAGTTTGGTCCAAGTATATTTGTAGGTTGATCTGTACAACGTTTACTTTTTGGGCCTTATTTCTTTCCTATAAAGTTTGGACTGAATTTCTAAGACACATTATACTCTTGCAAAAAAAAAAAAAAGAAACCTGACACTTACTTTAGCCATAGGAATGTTCATGAAGTCCCTCTAGGAATCTCTGCTTGCTGCCACACCCCTTTTCACAGCTCACTCCCATGCAGCCTCACAAACCAACAGGACTCATTTTTCATGAGTTTGCTGTCACCTTGCACTCTTCTGCCACCTGTTGTTTCTCCCTTGTCTGTCAGCACTTCACTGTGGAACGCCACTTTCCATCTAGTGTCTCAGTGATCTGGCTCTGTCCCTGCAGAAAACAGTGTATCAAACAATCATAGGAAGCTTAGAGTTAGGGGTGTAGTTATGAATTGCAATGCTTTAAGAGAAGTTAGGGGAAAGTTATGGGAGGTGCCATTTGAACAACCTGATTGTCACTCTAAATGCCAGCCACTATGAGAACTTACTTCCACTCCTGTTCAGTGATGTGTGAATTACCAACTTGATTATCTCTTTCACTGAATAGAATGAAATTGAATAGATTTTTATAATCAGATACTCTGAAGTTCCTAACCTGTCTTCCCAATTTCTAAATGCATACTATCTGACCTCTCTAAGACCAAATATCCTCATCTGTAAATTCAGGATGATGCCATGTACTCCCTTGGTGTATGGTGAGGAGCAGCAGGTGAGGCTGTAGGAAGTGCTTATGTCTGTGTCTGGTAGTGACTAAGGACCAATTGTTTAAAACAGCTGTATTACTGCTCTGATTTGTGCTCCATCTATACATCCTTTTACAATCAGCAATTTTCTGTAAAAGTGTATCACATTAAGCTTCAAACGGGATGTTAGTTTAAAAGGACAATGCAGAGTAAATTAAAAATTATTAGAAATATTCATAAAGAGGAAGGAGTATGATACACTGAAAAGGCAGAAGCACACCAGAGAGAAGACATATAGCCTAAGTAAAAATTAAAATTCCTTTATTGTGAGGGGGAATACACAATGGTAAAAGGGAGACTAGAGAGACGCAGTGCTCCCACACAGCCAGTGAAATGCCATAGATGATCCCAGTCTCCTCTCTTCTATGCCTTCTTGTCCTGTATAAAAGGAGCAGCTTCAGGGACAGTATGTTACATGCTGCTGAACTGGGCTCCCTCATTGCGAAGTGAGGCAGAGGTTTCCAGATGACACTTGGGAAATGACAGCTGTCTTTTTCCTACGTCCTGACACCTGCTTTTTCCATAAGTAATAGGTGCTCAGACCCTTCTGTCCCATACCTGACAAGACCAGTTCTGGCATCTACCCTTCCACAGCCCCAAGGCAGCCCCAATCTAGAGTCAAGTGCACTCAGTTGTACAGTCTGTGTAGCCTGGCACAGGATGTGAGTTCTGATACAACAGCGTCAGTCAGGCCCTGTTTATTTTTCTCTGGGTCATAAAGCTCACAACCAACTCTCACTGTGTCAATATGTCAGTGTCATGAGTCTTGATTTCACCAGGGGAAAAAGGGCTTCTTATATTCCATCTCTATCTCTGAGGAACCACCGTGCTGCTCTCCCTGATGTTCCATAATGCACTGAGCTCAGAAACTCCCTGAGGCCAATTTCAGTAATGAGTAGGAGGCAATATAATTAGATGCAGGTAATTGAAAGGCAGGTAATTGTGTATTTTTATGTTTTTATTTTAAAGGGAATGAAACAAAACAAGACAAAACAAAGTGATGAGAAAATATATTGGACTTCAAAAACAAGACAGTAGGAAATTGACAATAGTCACTATATTGCATATTGTTATCCTCTAAATAGATGCTCAGACTACTGGCTTTAGGTCTGCAAAGTCAAAAAATATAAGCATTAAGTTCTTTCATTACTTCAGTTGCTATCGTCTCAATCTATATTCCTCTGAATCAGTCAGTTGCTTGAGTGGGGTGGGCAGATCTCCCTCTGATCGCGCTGGCTAACTCACAGGGAGGGCACTGTTTCCTGGTTTTCTCCTGGCTGGCTCAACCACTGCTGGAACATGGGAGTGTGCTGTTTGCTGGTTCTCTCCTGGCCTACTTGGCTGCTTCTGGCACACAGGAGAGTGCTGCTACTTCATCTATATTTTAAAATTAATCTCTTTCCATGTTCCCCACTCACCATTTAGTCCAGGAAACAATTTAGAAGAAGCTGAACATCTGAAGCTGTCCCTGTTTGAAAAATTTCAAAGTACATCCTCCCTTGAAATTTAAAAGCCATGAAGTGCTAATGCTGGTGACTACCACTGAGATGTGAGGTCTGAGACAGGTGACAAGGGACTTCTAGAGCTGGTATGGTGGATATATTGATCTGAATGCTGATTGTGTTCATTATTCAGTTTCTGCACATCAATGGGGTCTTTGATTATGATTTCTGAATGACTTGGTGTGAGAAACTGCTCCATTGAGTAAGATCTTGGGACATATAAGGATGCTTCCAGGTAGTCCTGAGTACATGACCCCATTGTCTGTGCAGGTGCATGTAGGAACACAATTATATAACCACGACTCACCAGTGGACAACTATGCATGCACTAATGAGGCTAGCATGTAAGAATATAAACAGGTGATAATAATCTATAAAAGATATATAATAAAGATGTGGGAAGCCCTGTAATTGGCTGCCACACTGTATCTGCAGGCTGCACCACCTTAACTCCCTCTAGGAGATAAATTCGGTACTTAAGCAGCATCTTGCCTACCTAACTTGTTTGGTCTGGCCTATTCAGGGATTATGTTAATCAGCCCGCTTTAGGAGCCTGCATGTGGGAAATTTAAATTAACCTATGGCCCTCAGTCTTGCCACTGTTGCTAAGTTACTTGCTGATGTCTCAGAACCCAAATCCCTCCTCCCCAATACCCTATATATTTGATACGGCCTACCTCAGATAACAGCAAATTGGGGAAGGTAGCAAAAACTCCAGTCAGCATGCTTTGTAAAGATTCTAAGCAATACGGAGACGGCCAGAGACCCCCCAGGACACACCAGTCTGAAAGAAATCAGAAACATGATAAGAGATAGAAATAGAAAAAACTCCAGCTGCCAAACCTGGAAGAATAAGCCCAGGAAGAGTAAACACAGAAGAGAACCAGCACAGTAACCATCCAATACTAGACACAGCATCAGCTGAAATAAAAAAAATACCTTCATGACCTCATAGACAAATTTAAAACTGTACTTCTGATCCAAGTGAGCCAAGATATAAAGAGATTAATCAAAGAAATGATAAGCCCCACCCAAGAGAACACAGATGAAAGAATGGAGGAAATCAGAAAAGAAAGAGAAACCTCTGATGAAGAATTTAAACATAACCTAGAATACATGAAACAGATCCAAAGAGATTACCAGGAAACTAAAAACTCCATTGAAAACTGGCAAAATGCCTTGACAGAAACTAAAGTTAGCCTTTAAAAACTTGAAGAGAGATTTATTATAGATGATCATGAAAGAAAAGACCTCTTAAAAATAATGAGGAACTAGAAAGAAACAATTCAAAGGCTAGAAGATGACAAAAGGATACATAACTTAAGAATGAAGCACATGAGCGAGGAAGCAGGAGTAACCAAAAATGAAGTTCAAAGAATATTCACAGATATGTTAAAGGAAAACTTCCCAACCACAGGAAAAAGAAATGATATCCAGATAAAAGAGGCATACAGAACTCTAACCACCTATAAGCAAAACAGATCTACACCCAGACATATAATAATCAAGATTCCAGAAATCCACCAAAAGAACAGAATACTAAAAGCAGCCAGGGAAAAGAAGCAGATAACCTACAATGAGAAAATTATCAAAATAACCACAGACTTATCAACACAAACTCTCAAATTGAGAAGGGCCTGGGGAGAAATAATCCAAGCCCTGAAAGAAAATAATCTGCAACCAAGATTGATGCACCCAGAAAAACTCTCTCTCAAAATTAATGGAGAAATAAGATGTTTCCAAGACAAGGAGGAACTGTGGGAGGTCATGGCCACCAACCCAACCCTACAGAGAGTGCTGAAGGACATTCCAGAAAGAGAGAGGAAGGGATACCAGGATTCCAGCAACAGTGGCAAAGAGGCCTCAATGAACAGGGCAGACACTGGAATGAAGGAGTAAAGTGGGCAAATTATAGCGGTAAATTGGATTAGCAGACATGAGGTAGAGACAGTAAGCTAAAATCTTTAGTATAGATAGCTTTGATACACTATAAAAAAGGCAGAGATCATTGTTAATAGTGTATCAGGATTTAAAAGTCACAGTAGTCTTATTGCTCTGTTTAGTTTAAATTTATTTTGCTCCAGTCTGTCCACTCATATCAGATTTGAGGGCACAGACATATGACCCAAAAATGCAGGTTATACCATGGTAACTATCCTTAATTTCCTATTAACTTAAACTGAAACCCTGTATTACTTACATTGTCTTACTATGACTGACCTTATTTGAATCTGATTCATTAGACCGTGGTTTTGCCTTGGCTGATTTTATCTGAATTTGGTATGCTTGATAGTATCAACTCTAAAATAGAGGCAACTACTCTGAAGATGACAAGATGTAAAAGATATCCATACTGGTTTGATTATTAACAGCTCTCAAGTCCTACAATGTTTTCAAAGTTGTGTTTTTATTAAAATAGCTATGTAATACTATGCTTAACTATATTAAGCCTGATGATGTGGACAAGTCTATTGAAAATAACAAGAGAAAGCATAGTAACTACAGTAGATCACCTAATATTGTGGTCTTCTGTGTCTTTTTCATTGCATGTTTTTCTAGGAATTTGTTCTGCTGTCTTGTTATGATTTGTTTTTCCCTGTAATACAGAGAGATAGATATACATGTAGAAATTCACACATGGGAAGAATTTTTGAACTATTTATGGGAACAGATTATATAATGCACAGTGTAATGAACAGATATTCTGAAGAAGAAGAGACACTAAGAAACCCAATGCTAATTCTGTAGCATTATGATATAAAATCTACAATACTATTATTCACTGTTCAAAGTGATATGAGTCTAGTCTCTTAAGTTCAATTTCAGCATATGTAAAGATAAGACAGCTACTACGAAGAGAATGAGAGACATTATGGTAGTCATTATTATCTTCCCCAATGTCAGATCTTGAAGACCTAAAAAGCCTTCATCATCCTGTAATGATTTGATTAGTTCTATAAATATACAGTATATATTCAATGTGTGTGAAGATGGGGACAACTATTTGGAAGAAAACTAGAGACAATAAGATAAACCATGAAGATCTCCAGTGGACTTGCTTTGAAATCTGTATTTCTTTAAATTGTTTCTTTTTGAACTATTTTGTTCTGTTTTGATATGTTTAATCTTACCCTCTTTAAGATAAAAAACAAGTGTGTAGGACTGATAACCATATTACTAAGTTTTTGTTGGATCGTTGAGCAGAATGGTTGGCAGTGTCACTATTAGAATGTCACTTTACATACTTTAATTTTGTAACCTGAACAACTATTTCTAAGATGACAATATGTAACTTATCAACTGGTGGTTTCTTACTGTTTATTTTTCTGTAATTCTGTATTATTTCTACCCTTTTTTCCTCCATTTTTTTGTTTCTTTCTCTTTAAATAAATAAAAAAATGCTTGGTGCAAAACTAAGTTTAAAGAACAGACACTTAATATCCAAAATGTACAATAGATATGAAAGTCAAAGAGGAAGAAATTTCTCAAAAGGAAAGAACAACTGGGATGGAGGGGAAAGAAAATAAAGAAGGGAAAGTGTCTCTCTCTCTCTCTCTCTCTCTCTGTGTGTGTGTGAGAGAGAGAGAGAGAGAGAGAGAGAGAGAATTACACTCCTAATCTCATCAAAAGGAATGATTTGTGCTTTCACTGTTTATTTGTTCATGCCTATATTTTCCAAACTGAGCAATTAGTCATATGCAATATATTAACCATTGTTAACATTCTATTATATTGTTTTGAAATTCTGTATCATTTTTGTTTTTTATTTTAAAATAAAAAAAATCTGGAAATTAGTGCAACAGAAAAAAAGAAATAGACTCTTCATTTAGTTATAACAATTAATTATTGTAATCTTATGGCTATTAAATGTGTACATTCCTTCCAGATGTACAGGTCTTCTAAAATGTAAAACTGGGATTGTTTATAGTAATAAGCCTTTTTTAGGTTCAGATATCTGCCCTTCTCTTTTGCTCAGATGGTAAGATATGGGCATGCAAAACAGACCAAACAATATAAGCAATCACAGTTTCATTCCCTGAACTAATAGTGCAATTATCCTAGCTATTTTATATATATAGTGGCCATATATCATATATATATGATATGCATATATATGTATGTGTGATGTTGTGGTGAGAAATGATGACAGGAAGTCTTCTGAGGACTGAGGCTGTCCCTATTTTTAAAAAATATTTGTTATCATTTAAAATTATTATTCAACTCATAAGATTTCCTAGGAATGTTTTGTGGTATCAGTTGAACATACCTGTATTATAAAAATCAGTCAGTCTGGGGCTGGGGATTTAGCTCAGCCGCATAAGCATCTGACTTGCAAGCAGGCGGTCGTGAGTTCGATCCCCAGTACTGATAAAAAACATCAGTCAGTCTGTCCTATGTTATAAAAACCAGTCAGTATTGTTCTTGGGAGAGGGAAGGGACAAAAGAGTGACTCTACCTATGGCATAAGAACTAAATTCTAACCATTTCAGATGCAGAAGGATAATTAAGATCAGGAGCTTTCCCAGGGTGCATCTATAATCCTTAGCAAAACATACCCGCAGAGACAAAAGTTGACCTCAGCTATGTTGCCAAACAGAAAATGAAACCAATTATCAAAAGACCTAAATTCTGCTTTTTAACCTTATGAGAGAAAATTGAAAGTGTTTTAATTATATTGTTTATAGATTATTTTCTAATAAATGACTGAATCAAAGGCTGCAGGGAGAGCTATTGCATCTGGGGACACTGGCAGATAATAGTTCAGAAGAAACCTCAGTCCTAGGGCAAAGAGATCCTTAAAACATTAGTTTCTCTATCCAGTCACCTCTACAGCAGTACTAGCTAGGGTCTATTTAAACCTGCTCTGAAAATATGTATTATAACACAATATCTCTCTAACCTAGGTTGTAGGTCTGAGTAGGTTTTCTATAAAGACTTTAATGTACTTACTAGAAACATCTGAAAACTTTTCTAGGTCTTACCTGATTTGTTTTAGGTCACAGAGAAAAAGACACATAAATGCAGGCAATTATAATTTTTCACTTACTTCCTATAAGACATATTGTTGCTAAGGAGCTTGAACAAAATCAACTAAGGATGGATACAGCCTTGTGGAGTTTTTAATTATGGCTAGCCTAGAAGCTCCACCCTCAAGATCCAAAGGCTAAGTGAGGGAAGCCTTGGATTCAGTAATAGTGGATTCATTAAGGGCCAGAGATGTTCGATTTTCCTATGGCTCACATTTACATTTGACCACAATTAAGGATTATTTCTTTAGTGCAAAGAAAGTCTAAACATAGGATAATTTGGACAATTTTTCTTCTTTGCTAAGTACAATTCTAGTTGTGAAATAGCATCATAATCAATATATCCCTTTGCATTAACACTCATGTTCAAAGAAGGAAGCACAGTACTCTATTGGGTTATTCATTCTAGAAGTCTTTTGTTGCAGTTTTTGGCATCTTCTAATTAGAGTATCATGTCATTTGGGAATCAGGATAGTTTAACATCTACCTTTCCTATCCTTATTCCTTTTATCTCTTTCTCTTGTCTAATTTCTCTGGTTAACGTTCCAGGATTATATAGAATAGAAGTGGTGATAGTGGACATTCTTGTCTTATTCCTGATTTTAGAGTGAAAAACTTTCAGTTTTTGTTCATTTAGTATGATGCTGACAAACTTTGTCATAGATGGCTTTTGTCAGATTGAGATAAAGACCATATATTCTGAATTTCTGTAGGGTTTTTATAATGAATGAGTGTTGGACTTTATCAAAAGATTTTCTGCATCTATTGAGATGATTATGTGATGTTTGTGTTCAGTTCTATTGATGTGGTATATTACATTTATTGGTTTGCGTATAAGGGACCATCTCTGCATCCTTGGATGAATCCCTTTTGGTCATGGTGTACAATTTTCTTGATGATTTGCTCTCTCATGTTTGCTAGTAACTTAGAGAGGATTTTTGAATCTGTGTTAATTAAGGAGATTGACCTGTAGTTCTCTTTTATGGTTGGGTCTTTCACTGGTTTTGGTGGCAGGGTAATACTTGCCTCCAGGAATGAGCTAGGGAGTATTGCTTTCCTTTCAAATTCATTAAAGAGTTTGAAGAACTGGCATTAAAATTTCTCTAAGTTTCTTGTAGAATTTAGCTGTGAATTCATCAGGACTTGGGCTTTTCCTTATTGGTATGTATTTTTTTCTTATTGGTATATTTTAAATTCTATTTTCAATTTTATTCTTTCTTTTTAAAAAATTTTATTTAAAGAAAGACTAAACAAAACAGAAAAGGGGTAGAAATAATACATACTTCAAATAAAAAACTAAGAAATCACTAGTTGATGTTTATATATTGTCCTCTTATAAATAGTTGTTCAAGATACAAAAGTGGAACATATAGAGTGGGAATTCAAACAGCGAGACTGCAAACAGTTCTGTTCAACTATCCAACAAAAACTTAGAAATATGGTTATCAATCCTATGCATTTAAACATACATGCAATTATCCATATCTTCATTTATGTTGAGATGAAACAAACCAAAGCAGGCTAAAATCCCTCTGAACAAAGAATAATAGTATTACTGCATTTCACATCATGACACTCAGGGATCAGCACTGGGTATTGTACTGTCTTTTGTTCTTCAAAGTATTTGTTCATTTAATCAGGTTTTATAAGATCAGTTCTTTTAAACTGTTTATAGGTTCTACGAATGGATGAGTCTTAACATGTATTTCTATCCTTTCTATATTAGAAGGAGAAACAAAAAAAGCAACACAAAACAAGACATATTACTATAAACACATAAAATGAAAAAGACATATGAAACCACTGTACAAGGAGTTCTACCATGGTTACTGTGTTTCTCATTATCTTCAATAGACTTGACTATATCATTAGACATCATATGACTGAATATATCAGTACATAACAGTACTAATAAAAACACAACTTTGTAGATAGTGTAAAACTACAAAAACAGTAATCAAACCAAGATGGATATCATAATGAATCTTGTCATCTTCAGTGTAGTTGCCTGTACTCTCAGACTTGATACTATTGATCATAATAGTTTTGAATAAAATCTGTCAATACCAAACAGCAATCAAACAAACCAGATTTAACTAAGATCAGTCATGATAAAACAGTATACATTGTCCAGATTAAGCTAATAGGAAATTAAAGATGGTTACTGTGTTATATCCTGATATTTTGGGGATAGATGTCTGTGCCCTTAGATCTAGCGCATGTAGACAAACTGGGACAGAATAAATTCTATTCTGAATAGCAATGAGTGGTGCGAGTAATATGGGATTTAATTCCTGATACACTATTAACAATATGTTCTGCCATCTTTTTTAAAGACTACTCTTCCCCTTTTACTCCCCCAAGGTGCACTGTGCATTTTTGGGTCTCACCAACACCCTCGGTTTTAAATGGGGGAGGGGGGCAACCTGCTATTTACCTAAGTGGTTCCGAACCTTCTCCCTCCTGGACTTGACCTTTAGTTGTATTCCTTTACCTCTTAAACCTGTCTTTCCAAACTATCCACAAATACTGGTCTAGTTGCCTCTTTTGCTCCTTGTCACATAGAGCTTTGTTTTCTCATATTTGATTTTCAGTCCATATACCCTTTTTCAGGTTAATTATATTTCCTATAGAGATCATCTCAGTGAACCCTACCTCCTGATCTACTTTGCCTGTGATTCTCTTTTTTTAATTTAGTGTATCAAGGCTATATATATTAGAGATTATAGCCAACCTTCTCTGCCTCATTTCTGTTGTGCTCTGTTTCTGCCATTAGTTATCCATTTGTCTTCTTCATTTCATTTTCTGCTCCATTCATTGGGCCCTCTGCCACTGTTTCTGGAATCCTGGTACTTTTCTCTTTCTCTAGAATGTCCTTCAGTATTGTCTGTAGAGTTGGATTGGTGGTTGCAAATTCCCCAATTTTTCTTTGTCTTGGAAGCATCTTGTTTCTCCATTAATTTCTAGAGACAGTTTTTCAGGGTACATCAACCTGGGCTGGAGGTTATTTTCTTTCAGGGCTTGGAATACTTCGCTCCAAGCTCTTCTTGATTTGATGATCTGCCATGGTTTTGATGGCTTTTCCTTTATAAGTAATCTGTTTCTTGTCTCTGACAGCTTTTAATATTCTGTTCTTACATTGACTTTCTGGGATCTTGATTATTGTATGCCTGGGTGTAGCTCTGTTTTGGTTGTAGGTGGCTGGAGTTCTGTATGCCTCATACATCTGAATATCATTTCCTTTCCCTATGTTTGGGAAGTTTTCCTTAATTATTTTGGTGAATAGCCTTTGTAGTTCCTTTGTTTGTACCCCTGCTTCTTCATTTACATTCTTTATTCTTAAGTTATAGGTCCTCTTGTCATCTTCTAGCCTTTGTATTGTTACTGCTTGTATCCTTGTTATTTTTAAGAAATTTTCCTTTCATGATCCCACATTGTAAACCTGTCCTCCAGTTTGGATAATCTATCCTTAGTTTCTTTCAAGTAGTTTTGCCAGCTTTCAGTGGAGTTTTAAATTTGGTGGTAATCTCTTTGAACCGCTTTATATATTCTATATTTTCTTTATATTCTTCATCAAACGATTCTCTCCTTTTTTTGTGTTCCTCTATTTTTCCATCTGTGTCTTCTTGAGAGGTGCATAGCATTTCTTTTATTAATCTATTTATATCTTGCTTTACTTGGTTAAATATTTCACTTTTGAACTTGTCTATGAGGTCCTGAAGATATCTCTTTATGTCCACTGGTGCCGTGTCTGATATAGCATGTTTGCTATCCTCAATCTCCTTTGTATTTATCTTTCCTGGATCAGTGTTCTCAGGACTGGGGACTAGGGACTTTTTCTTGTTGCTTCCTCTTGTCATATTTTTTGTTTCTTCTATTTAGGCATATAGAGGAGACCCCAGTCTCTTTCTTTGTTGGTTATAGTTCTTCTGAAGTGCACTGGCTAGGTGATCCTGTGCCCTCCAGTGTGCTATTGTGGTGCAAACAGAGGTGGCATATACTGGCCCCTCCCCTCCAGGTCATTCAAACTGCTGAGGCCTTCACTGTGTTAGTGTGCACTGCGCATAGGGAATTGGTTCAGGACAACTTATTGGGTCTCAGCCAGGGGCGTGACCCAGGCCAAGCACACCCTACCAATCCCGTCTGGAAACAGAACAACAGACTGAAGCCACTGCTGTTCCTTGTTCTTGCCAGTACTGCCTGGTTCCAAGATGTCGTCCCATTGGAATGACACCTTTTTCCATGGAAGGGTTTTATTTCTGGCACTCACCAAAGGTTGACGCATGTCCCCCCACCAACTCAGCTCTCTGTTGGGCCCACCAACCCCAACCTTGGTGTGACTGTGGTCCCAGTGAATTGAACTGGTGGAAATTCAGGCAGCTTGATAAGTGGTGCCTGTGCGAGTTCAGGCACTGTAGTGGGAACACTGAACTTTTAGCTGTTCCAATAGTAGCACCAGGACTGCATGTTTGATTGGTTCTTATCACCTTAGTTTCTTCCTGGGTTGAAAGGATCCATTTCCCTCTGTACGGCATTCCTCATACTTTGTTATTTTGGCATATAAGTTGACTATCTCAGGGAGCCTCTGAAATCTCCTCTTACCTGTCCACCATTTTTTCCAGAACCCCCATTTTCAATTTTATTGACTAATATTAAGTTGTTCAGAATTTGTATCTTTTCATCTACTTTTGCTAATTCACACATATCTAAGATTTTGTCTATTTCTTCAACATTTGCCATTCTATGAAAGTAAAGATTTTTGAAGTAGATATTGATGATCTTCTGAATTTCCACAGGATCTAGTGGTTTCATTCTTTTCATTCCTCAAGGCATGGAATTGAGTCTTTTCTTTCTTTTTTTGATAAGATTGGCTAAGACTTTATCAATTTTATTTATTCTTACAAAGAAGCAACTCTCATTCTTTGTCTTGTTTTCTTGGTCTCCATTGTATTAATTTCTATTCTGATATTTATAGTTTCCTCCCTTGTATGGGCTCTGCTTTTGCTCTTTTTTTTCTAGAAGCTTGAAGTGTAATATTTAGTTTGCTTGTTTGTTCTATTTTGTTTTTCTGATGTGAGAATTCACCATTATAAATTTTCCTTTTAGGATTGCATTGAAAGTAACTTCTTACTTTATTTCTTCTCTGACCTACTGGTTGTTTAGGAGGGTGTTAATTTTCATATATTTATGGAATTTTTCCCTTTTTTATTTTAAAATGAAAAAACAAAAATAATGATACAGAATTTCAAAACAAAATGATAGGAGACTAACAATAGCTTAACATATTGCATATTGTTATCTTCAAAGTAGCTATTCAGATTACAAGATAAAGGCTTAAAATTATCAAACAATTGTGTTTCTTTGGCATTAATTTCCAATTTCATTGCATTATGGCCAGAAAATATGCATAATTTCAATTCCTTTGAGTTTGCTTAAGTATGTTCTATGGGCTAATACATGGCACATTTTAGAGAATGTCCAATGTGCAACTAAGAATGTGTGTTCTAATGATGTCAGACAAAAAAACTGAAAACATCTACTAAGTCCATTTGGTCACAGATTTGGTTCAGTTCTGATGTTTCTTTGCTGACTTTTTGTCTAGTTGATCTATCTCTTTGTAACAATGGGGTATTAAGGACCCTGTTACCATAGTGCTATTGTTTATTTGATTTTTTATGTCCATTAATAATTGTCTTATATAGTTGGTGTTCCTGTATTTGCTGCATATCTGTTTCATTTCTCTAACATCTTTTAGTATTCTGTTCATGTGATGAATTTCTGGAATCCTGATTATTGTATGTCTTGGTGACGTTTTATTTTGGTCATGGCTGTTTAAAGTTCTATTGTCTTCATTTATTTGTATGTCAAGTCCTTTTTTTTGGTCAAATCCTTTATTCATGCCTTGGAAGTGTTCTGCCATTATTTCTGCAAAGAATTTTTTATGGAATTTGTGGTATCTCCAGATTTCTCATTGATCCCAATCAATCTTATGTTATTCATCTTTGCCTCATCTTGTAGCTGTTGGATTGATTTTTCATGATCTTTTGCTTTAAAAAAAATCTCTCTTTTCAAAACCACTAGTTCTAATTCTGTCTTCGAGATCTTATTTTCTCTCTTTTCTTTGTTCATTGTGTTGCATATACTTTGGAAGCTTTAGTCTCTTGGATTTCTGTTTAGATCTGTTTCATGGATTCCATTTCTTTCCTATATTGGGCATTTTTTTTTTGTTTCCATCATTTTTCTAAGCTCTTCTATTCTTTTTTCTGTGTCTTTCCTAATATCTTTGACTTGTTTATTTTAAAGAGGAAAAAACAAAACAAAACAGAACAAAACAGATCAGAACAAAACAATGCAAGCTACATAGAATTGCAAAACAAGACAACAGGAAATCAACAATGGCCACCATAATATGTCTTGTTTTCTTTGTGTTAGTTGCCCATATCTTCACATATAAAGAATTCAAACAAAACAAAATAGTATAAAACCAATCAAAACAAAAGAATGAAAGCATTACAGGTCTTCAAAGCCAGCCAATAGGAAAATCAACAATGGCTATCATACTAATGTATCTTAGTTTCTTCAAAATAGCTGTCTATACCATCACAATATTGAAATCAAATAATAAAAAACAGACTAAAACCAATCATAACAAAGAATAAAATCAACATGGGACTTTAAAACAGGATGATAGGAAATCAAGAATGGCTACCATAATGTCTCTTTTTCTGCTAAATAGCTGTTGATACCATCACATATAATAAAATAAATTCTTCTAAACTATTTAGGAGAAGATATAGGCATATATAAGCCTGTACATGAATATTTATCTTTTCTGGGATGGGGAAAAAACAAAAAAGTGCAAGAAAAACAAAAAACAAAAGAGACAAATAAACAGTGATAATGAAAAGCTGAACAATAGTAATATAGGCTTTCAAAATAAGATGGTAGGAACATAACAAAGATTGTTGTTTTGCATAGTTATCTTTAAAAGAGTTACTCATATTACCAGATATAAACACGCAAAATTGGTCTAATCCTATGAAGACTAGCTGTTTTGTTCCACAAACTAAAAGAATTAGTAAAATCATCTTAGCTATCTTAAATGTATATCGACTAATTTATATCTATTTTCTTTTCTCCTTTTCCCTGAGTTATTTTTTCTCCTTTGAGCAATTTCTTACCCTTTCACAATACTTACTGAAGATTTTGTATCTTATTTACTCTTTCAGTTTCTTACACTAGGGAGACAACCTGGGTATATACACATGTGAGTTTTATTTGTTTCACGTATGAGTATGGTCTCAATTTGCATCCATTTAACTATAAAAGCCTCAATGTGATCCTTCTTTATAGCTGAGCAGTACTCCATCGTATGAAAATACTACATCTTTTTTATCCATTCCTCAGTTGATGGGTATTTAGGTTGTTTTCAATATTTGGATATTACAAATTGTCCTGCTATAAACATGGGTACACATATATCACCGTGGTATATTTTCAACGCTTATGGGAATATGCTCAGAAGTGGAATATCTGTGTCAAATGAGACTTTTATTCAGCTTTTGGAGAAACTTCTAGACGATTTCCACAGTAGTTGCACCAGTCTACATTCCCACTAAGAGTGCAGAAGAGTTCTTTTCCCCCCACAGCCTCTCCAGCCTCTTTATTGGTGGTTTTCTTGATCCTGGCCATTCTTTCTAGAGTCAAATGGAGTCTCAGTGTGGTTTTAATTTGCATTTCTCTACTGACCAATGATGATGATCATTTTCTCATGTATTTATTTGCCATTTGTATTTCTTTGGCTGAGAAATGAGTATTCATCTTAGATGCCTATTTTTGAATTGGGTCTTTGAATTTTAGGGGTCTGATTTTAAAAAATTCTTTATATGTTATAGATAGATAGTTGTCTAAGATTTTTTTTCCCAATTCATGGGTTTTCTTTTCACTCTGTTGGAGATTTTTTTGACATGCAAAAATGTTTTAGTAAGAGGAGATTCCAGTTGTTGATTCTGGGAAATATTTCCCATGCAGTTTGATTTTTGCTCATGAATTTTCTGCCTACCCCTGTGTCTTCAAGATTTGTAGCTACTTTGTCATCCAGCAGAGTTAGTTTTTCTGTTTCACTATTTAGATCTTTGATCGATTTTGACTTTAGTGCATTGTGATAGGCATGGGTCTAGTTTTAGTTTTTGGCATGTGGGAAGCCAGTGTTTCCAGCATCACTTATTAAAGAGGCTTTCTTCCAGTGAATGAGTTTGGTCCCTTTGTCAAAGATAAGGTGGCTACATGTGTTTGTAGTTGTACTTGTACCTTCTAACCTATTCCATTGATCTTTAGGTCTGTTTTTTTTTCCAGTACCATATTGATTTTATCACAGTAGCTTTTTGGTATAACTTCAAGTCAGAGATTGTGATGCCTCCTGCCTTGCCTTTGTTGCTACAATTCATCTGGAACCAGATGAGACTTTTGCCTTTGCTATTCTAGGTCTCATCTGGTTCCAGATGAATTTTAGGAATGATTGCTCTAGCTCTGTGAGATATGCTAATGGTATATTGATTGAAATTTCATTAACTCTGTAAAACAACTTTGGGAGAATGGCCATTTTCACAGTTCTTCCTCTCCATGAACAAGGAATGTCTTTCCATTTTCTGAGATCCTTTTCAATTTCCTTTTTGAGATTATTATAATTTTCAATGAATAGATCTTTTACTTCCTTTGTTAGATTGATTCCTAAGTATTTCATTTTTTGGATGCTATAGTGAAGAGTATGGTTTCTCTTGTTTCTCTCTCAGTGAGTTTCTTGTTTGTGTACAGGGATGGTATTGATTTTTGAGCAGTGACTTTGTATCCATCTACATTACTGGTTTCAGTTATGGCATCTGGAAATCTTTCAACTGGGTTTTAGGGGTCTCTTATGTAGAATATCATGTCATCTGCAAATAATGATAGTTTAACATCTTCCTTTCCTATTCTTATTCTTTTTATTTCTCTCTCATCTAATTGCTCTGGCTAATGTTTCTAGCACTATATTGAATAGGAGTGGTGATAATGAACATCTTTGTTTTGTTCCTGATTTTAGAGTCAAAGGTTTCAGTTTTTGACCATTTAATATGATGCTGGCTGTTGATTTGTTGTAGATAGCTTATATTAGATTGAGGTAGAGGGTATTTATTCCAATTTTCCATAGGGTTCTTATCATGAACAAGCATGGACTTTATCAAAAGCTTTTTCTGCATCTATTAAAATGATCATGTGACTTAGCTTTGGTTCTATTAATATGGTGGATTACTTTTATTGGTTTGCATATGTTGAATCATCCCTGCATTCCTGGAATGATTCCCACTGGTTGTGGTGTATAATCTTCTTGATGATTTGCTGCATTCTGTTTGCCAGTATTTTATTGAGAATTGTTGCATCTATGTTCATTAGGGAGATTGGTCTGTAGTTATCTTTTTTGGTTGGGTCTTTCTCTGGTTTTGGTATTAGAGTACTACTTGCTTCCAGGAATGAGTTAGGGAGACTTGTTTCCCTTTCAACTTTATTGAAGAATTTTAGGGGTGTTGGCATTAAGTCTTCCTTGAATTTCTTTAGAATTCAGCTGTGAATCCACCAGGACCTTTGTTGGTAAGGTTTTAATTACATTTTCAGTTTCATTAGTTGAAGTTATTTTATTCAGCAGTTTTACATCTTCTTGATCCAGATTTTGTAATTCATGTGTTTCTAAATATCTGTCCATTTCCTCTGTGTTATCAAACTTATGAGAGTAAAGGCTTTTGAAATAAGTATTGGTAATTTCTGTATTGTCACAGGGTCTGTAGTGATTTTTCCCTTTTCATCCCTTATTGCATGAATTTGAGTTTTTCTTTTCTTTTTAAAATAAGATTGGCTTGGGGTTTGTCAATTTTATTTATTCTTTCAAAGCAGCAACTCTTTGATTTATTACTTCTTTGTGGTGTTGTCTTAGTCTCTATTACATTAATTTCTGTTTGATCTTTATAATTTCCCGCCTTTATTTTTGCTTTGGGCTTGACTTGCTTTTCTTTTTCTAGATGTTTGAGGTGTAGCCTCAGTTGTTTATTTATGTTTGTTTTGTTTTCCTGATGTAGGAATTCACCTCAATAAATTTTCCTCTGAGATCTGCATCCCACAGGTTCCAGAAAGTTGTATTTGTATTTTTGTTTCTTTGTAGATATTTTAATTTATTTTTAAATTTCCTGTGTGACTGATTGATTGGTCAGGAGTGTATTATTTAATTTCCATGGTTTTATGGTGTTTTTGCATTTTTTGTCATTAACTTCCAGTTTTATAGCGCTATGATCAGATAATATGCATGGAATAATTTCAATTCTTTTGCATTTACTTTAAGCAAGTTCCGTGGTCTAGTATATGGCCTATTTTAGAAAATGTTCCATGTAAAGCTGAGAAGAATGTATATTCTGATGTTGTTGTTTAGAACACTCTGTACACATCTTTTATGTCCATTTGTTCTCAAGTTTGTTTAAGTTCTTTTAGTTTTTTGCTCATTTAGCTGTATCTTTGTGTCAATGGAGTGTTAAGGTTTCCTGTTATAATTGTGTTACTGCTTATTCGACTTTTAATTTCTTAATTTGACTTTTAATGTTTTACATAACCGAGTGCTCCCGTATTTGATGCATATATATTTAGGATTGTTATCTCTTTCTCTTGAAGTTTTCACCTAACCAGTGTGTAGTGACCTCCTTTATCTCTTTTGATCATTCTTGGTTTAAAGTTTTCCTTTTGAATCTGAAATACTTCACTCCATGCTCCTCTTGACCTCACTATTTGTGTTGAGACGTCTGCTGTGATTCAGATGGTCTTTTCTTTATAGGTGATCTCTCCCTTCTCTCTAACAGCTTTTAATATTCTGTCTTTATGTGGATTTCTGGGATGTTGATTATTATAACAGAATATTAAAAGCTGCAAAGAAAAAGAGACAGTTCACCTATAAAGGAAAGCCTATCAGAATCACAACAGACTTCTCAACCTATACAGTGAAGTCAAGAACAGCATGGAGTGAAGTATTTCAGATCCTAAAGGAAAATGACTTCCAACCCAGACTGATGTACCCTGCAAAACTGTCCTTCAAAATGGATGGAGAAATAAGATACTTCCATGACAAGGAACACCTGAAGAACTTCATGGCCACCAAACCAACCCTACAAAGAATATTGAAAGACATTCTAGACAGAAATAGGAAAAAACCACTAAGCAAGGCAAACAATTAAACAGAGGGTAAAGGTAAAGAATCAACAGCAGATAGATAACATGTCAAAAATAAATCAACATATATCAGTTTTAACCATTAATTTAAATGGCTTCAATTCACCAATTAAAAGAAACAGGCTTGCAGAATGGATCAAGAAACAACATTGAGCCATAGGCTGTATAGGGGAAACCCAACTAACCCAAAAGGAAACTCATAGACTGAAAGTCAAAGAATGGAAAATAATGCTCCATGTAACAGGATCCCACAAAAAAGAAGGGATAGTTATTCTGTTTGCAGACAATGTGATTTCAAACTAGGTAGGAATGATCCAGAAAGATAAAGAAGGCCACTACATACTACTTAGGGGAAAACTTCAAGAGGAAGAGATAATAACCTTAAATATCTATGCACCAAATTTGGGAGCACCTAGCTATACAAAACAAATATTAATAGAAATGAAAAATCAAACATGCAATAACACAATTATAACAGGAGACCTTAACACACCATTGACAGAAAGGGACAGATCAACCAGACAGAAAATCAGCAAAGACGTAGCAGAACTGAATCACACCTGTGAACAGATGGACTCAGTGGATGCGTATAGAGTGTTCTACCCAACAATATCAGCATATACATTCTTCTGAGCAGCACATGGAACGTTCTCTAAAATAGATCATATACTGGCCCACATAAAATGCTTAAGTAAGTGCAAAAGAATTGAAATTATTCCATGCTTGTTATCAGATCATAGCACCATGAAACTAGAAATTAATGATAAAAGAAACTGCAAAAACCTCATAAGCACATGGAAATGGAATAATACAATGCTGAGCAATCAGTGTGTCACAGAAAAAATTAAGGAAGAAATTAAACAATATCTACAGGCAAACAAAAATACAAATACATCTTACCGGAATCTGTGGGACACAATGAAAGCAGTCCTCAGAGGAAAATTTATTGCACTGAGTTCCCACATCAGGAGAACAGAATGAACACAAATAAACAACCTGATGCTACACCTTAAACATCTAGAAAAAGAGGAGAAAGTCAAGCTCAAAGCCAAAAGAAGGGTGGAAATTATAGAGATCAGAGCAGAAATCAGTGCAATAGAGACTAAAAAAACAAAAAACAAAAAACAAAAAACAAAAACAAAAAAAACCCCCAAAGAGTCAATGAATCAAAAAGTTGATTCTTTGAAAGAATAAATAAAATTGACAGGCCTCTAGCCAACCTTATTTTAAAAAGGGAAGAAAAAACTCAAATTCATGTGATAAGGAATGAAAAGAATGAAATCACTACAGACCCTGTGGAAATACAGAAGATCATCAATATCTACTATGAAAACCTATACTCTCATAGACTTGATAACACAGAAGAAATAGACAGATTCCTAGAAACATATGAATTGCCAAAGCTGAGACAAGAAGATGTAAAATTGCTGAATAACCCAATTTCAATTAATGAAATTGAAAATGTAATTAAATTCTTACAAACAAAGAAAAGTCCAGGTACAAATGAATTCACTGCAGAATTCTACAAGAAATTCAAAGAAGATTTAGTACCAACACTCCTCCAACTCTTCAATGAAATTGAAAGGGTAAAATTTCTCCCTAAATCATTCCTGGAAGCAAACATTACTCTAATACCAAAACCTGAGAAAGACCCAGCTAAAAAAGAGAGCTATATGCCAGTCTCCCTGATGAATATAGATGCAACAATTCTCAATAAAATATTGGTAAACAGAATGCAGCAAATCATCAAGATTATACACCATGACTAAGTGAAATTCATCTCAGAAATGCAGGGATGGTTCAACATATGCAAATCAATAAATGTAATTCAACATATCAATAGAATGAAACATAAGAACCACATGATCAATTCTATAGATGCAAAAAGCTTTTGATAAGTTCCAACACTTATTCATGATAAAAACTTTACAGAAAATTGGAATACATGGTCTTTACCTCAATATGCTAAAAGCCATCTATGGCAACCCAGCAGACAGTATCATAATAAGTGGCCCAAAACTGAAAGCCTTTACCCTAAAATCAGGAACAAGACAAAGATGTCCATTATCACCACTCCTCTTCAGTATAGTGCTGGAAATACTAGCCAGAGCAGTTATACAAGAGAGAGAGATAAAAGGAGTAAGGATAGGAAAAGAAGAAGTTAAATTATCATTATTTGCAGATGACTTGCTACTCTACATAGAAGACCCCCCAAAACTCCATTGAAAGACTCCTAGGCATAATAAATAAATTCAGTAATATAGCTGGATACAAAGTCAACACTCGAAAAATCAATAGCATTCTTATACACAAAATCATTGAGAGAGAAAAAAGAGAAGGGACATCCTTTACAATAGCATCCAAGAAAATGAAATATTTAGGAATCAATCTAACAAAAGAAGTAAAATATCTATTCAGGGAAAATTATCATACCATGAAAAAAGAAATTGAAGAGGACCTCAGAAAATGGAAAGGCATCTCTTGTTCATGGATAGGAAAAATAAACATTGTGAAAGTGGCCATTCTTCCAAAATTGTTATACAGATTTAATGCAATCCCAATCAAAATGCCACTAGCATACCTCAGAAGTCTAGAGAAATCACACCTAAAATTCACCTAGAACCAGAAGAGGCCTAGAATAGCAAAGGTAATTCTAAGCAACAGAGACAAGGCAGGAAGCATCACAACCCCTGACTTAAAGTTGTACTATAAAGCTACTGTAATAAAATCAGCATCATACTGGAATAAAAACAGACCTGAAGATCAATGCAATAGATTAGAAGATAGAACTACAACTACAAACACACTCAGCCAACTTATCTTTGACAAAGGGGCCAAACAGTCCACTGGAAGAAAGGTAGTCTCTTTAATAAATGGTGCTGGAAAAATTGGCTCTGCATATGCTGAAAAGTAAAACTAGACCCATGCTTATTACTGTGTACTAAACTAAAGTCAAAATGGGTCAAATATCTAAATATTAAAACACTCTGCTGGAGGACAAAGGAGGTAAAAATCTTGAAGACATAGGGATAGGTAGAGAATTCATGAACAAAAATCAAACTACATGTGAAATACTTCACAGAATCAACAACCAGGATTGCATCCTATTACAGAGTTTTTGCATGTTGAAAGAAATCTCCTGCATAGTGAAAAGAAAACCCACAAATTGGGAAAAAAAATCTTAGTGAATGGACCCTCAGATAAGGGCTCCTGTCCAGAACATATAAAGAATTAAAAAGAATGAGATCCCCAAATTCAAAAACTCATTCCAAAAATGGACATCTGACATGAATATGCAGTTCTCAGATGAAGAAATACAAGTGGCAAATACACGAAAAAATGTTCAGCTTCATCAGTCATTAAAAATTAAAACCACACTGAGATTCCATCACAATCCTGAAAGAATGGCCAGAATAAAGAAAACTACCAACAACAAATGCTGGAGAGGCTGCAGGGGAAAAGGAACTCTTCTGCACTGTTGGTGGGAGTATAGACTGGTGTAACCATTGTGGAGATTGTTGGGAGCCGCAGCCCCGAGCCCGGTCGCCTCACTTGGCGGACGTGAGGCCTGTAGTAAAGAGTAAAGCCTGAGGTAGATTACCCCTCCCATCGAGCACGTTAGTTTCCTGCTTACCGCGTAAGCAACCCGCTCAACAATATAGTCTGCCTGGCAACTGATGATGTTAGCCAATCAGCTTGCCTTGCTTACTTTAACATGATTGGACACTGTATCCGTATATATACTGGTGCCACCCCTGGGGGGGAAGAAGAAGCCCGGAAGTAGAAGCCCAGAAGGAGCCACGGGGAGCGGACCAAAGGAGGCTTCGGCTGGGAGCGATCCCAGGGCAGGCTGTACGGAGAAGGAAAATAAAAGAAAAGGTTGTCCACTGCCAGACTTTGTCGTGTGTCCTTCCTGCCGGCCGGGAGCGACATCGACAGGAGATCAATCTGGAGATTCCTCAAAAAGGTGCACTTGGAGGTCCCATTTGATCCAGCTATTCCACTTCTGGGCATATTCCCAGAAGAACTGAAAACATCATACCACAGTAATATATGTGCACCCATGTTTATAGCAGCATTTTTTTAGTCTGTTTTGTTTAATTTCAACATATGTATGTTGGAAGGTATGGACAGCTATTTTGAAGAGAATGAAAGACATTAGGGCAGCCATTGTTGACTTCCCTATTGTCTGGTCCAGAAGACCTGAAATGCCTTCATCATCCTGTACTGATCAGTTTGTACTATTTTGTTGAATGAATGTATGAATTCAATGTATGTGAGGATATGGACAACTATTTGGAAGAAAACAAGAGACAATGTGATAGACAGTGAAGATCTCCACTTTTTCTGCTTTGAAATCTGTGTTTTTTACATTGTTTTCTTATGATCTATTTTGTTATGTTTAATTTTACCCTCTTTAAAATAAAATTTAAAAAACCCCAGCTCAGTGATTCATTAATTCTTTGTATTTTTTTTTAGTTTCAATTGCATTAATTTCTGCTCTTATTTTTATATTTTCCTCTCTTCTATGAGCTTTGGGTTTGACTTGCTCCTCCTTTCCTAGAAGCTTGAGATGTAGCATCAGGTTGTTTATTTGTACTCATTCTGTCTTCTTGATGTGCCTATTTATTGCTATATATTTCCCTCTTAGGACCACTTTCATTGCATCTCACAGGTTACAATATGTTGTATCTGCATTTTCACTGAATTACAAATATTGCTTTACTTCCTCTTTAATCTCACCTGTACCCTACTGGTGGTTTAGAAGGTTGTTATTTAATTTCCATGTATTTATGCAAGTCTTACAATTTATTTTGCCATTAATTTCCAACTTCAGTGCACTCTGATCAGATATTGTGCATGGGATAATTTCAACCCCTTTGCATTTACTTAAGAATGTTTATGGGTTAATATATGGTCTATTCTGCAGAATGTTCCATGTGTAGCTGACAAGAATGTATATTCTGATGTGATTGGGTGGAATACTCTTCAGGTGTCTACTAAAGTCCATTTGCTCACAAGTATGGTTCAATTCTATTATTTTTTTTTTTGCTGACTTTTTGTCTAGTTGATATATCTTTGTGACAGTGGGGTATTAAGATCTCCTATTAGAGTTGTGTGTTTTTGTATTTGGTTTTACACATCCATTAGTATTTGTCTTATATAGTTGGATGCTCCTATACTTTGTGCATATATATTTATAATTATTAATTCTTCTTCTTGAAGTTTTCCACTAACAAGTATGTAGTGACTTTATTTATCGCTTTTAATCATTTTAGGTTAGAAGTTCACATTTTCTGCAAACAGAATAAGCTACTCATGCTTTTTTCTGGGCTTCTGTTGCATGGAATATTGTTTTCCATCCTTTGATTTTTAATCTATGAGTTTCCTTTTGAGTTGTATGTGTTTCTTGTTTAGAGCATTTTGTGTGATCATGTTTCTTGATCCATTTTGTCAACTATTTCTTTTGATAGATGAATTGAGGTCATTTATATTTATGGATATAACTGATATGTACTGGCTCAACTTCATCATCTTATATTCCTGTTGTTTCTTTTCTGCTTTTCCCCCTTGATTAATTTCTTGCCCTTCATGGTGGTGTTTTTTTGTTGTTCTGGAGATTGTGGTCATTTTTTGTCTTTATCCAGTATGTCATTCAATACTCTTTTTAGGGTTGGTTTGGTGGACATGAATTTCTTCAGTTCTTCTTTGTCATGGAAGTATCTTGTTTCTCCACTAAACTTGAAAGAGTTTTTCTGGGTGCATCAGGCTGGGGTGAAAGTTGTTGTCTTTCAGGGCTTGGAATACTGCACTCCAAGCTTGTATTAACTTCAGGGTTTGTGCTGAAAAGTCTGCCATGGTTCTGATGGGCTTTCTTTGATAGGTGAGTTGTGTCTTTAATAGCTTTTAGTATTCTGTTTTTATATTGTATGTCATCGATTCTAATTATTATATGTCTGGGTGTGGATTTATGTTGATTGTGACTGGTATTCTATATGCTTCACTTATCTATATAACATAGTTTTTTCCCATGTTTGGGAAATTTTCTCCTATTACTTTGGTGCATAGTTTACCTATGTCATTTGTGTTGACTCCTGCATCTTCATTGGTGCCTATTAGTCTTATATTGTTTCTCTTGGCATCATCCTGAAGCTGCTGTATTGTTGTTTCATGCTGCTTTGTTGTTCTTAAAAGTTCTTCTGTTTCATGATTACTAACTGTGCCTGTTCTCAAGGTCTGAAATTCTATCCTTGGCCTTATTTAAATGGTCTTGCCAGCTTTCAATAGAATATTTTGTTTCTTGAATATCTCTTTGAAATTGTTTCATAGATTCTGCTTGTTTCATTCAAAGTTTCCCATGTTCCTGTATTTTTAAAAATCTATTTCTTCTCTGGTTATGCTGAGTAACTGAGTAACCTTTACTAAGGTTGTTATTTCTGTATTTATGTAGGAAACGTTTTAATTTTATTTCCTTTAGCCTAATGAATTTGTTTCTTTATTTCATTTGCTATCTTTTAAGAGATTTCTGGATATGACTTTTAAAGTCCTCTGTTTCAGTGTTGCCTGTGCTTGCTCCTGATGGACAAGATGTTTGAGATTGCATTTTGCCTTTTTGTTTTATCATTTTCAACTTTTGGGCAAATATTTGGTCTTTCAATACCAATAGTCTCAACTGTTGGTAGTATGAATCCCAGGGTCCTACTGGGACCATAGAGTGGTTGATGTTTGTCCAATTTCTGGGTACCACAATGTAGAGGAGAGCCAGTCACCTGAATTCCTCTTACAGGGCCTATTGGGTGAGTCCTTTATTTTTCCTGGGCTAACTAGCCTAAGAGTATTAATGCATGCCAACTCTTAGTTCTTGCTGTTGCTGTGTCTTCAGGTTATTACAGGTCATCAGATCTCCCTGTCGGTTATGTTTGTGTCAGCTGAGGCCCTAATGTGTAACTGGGTCTCTCATAAGCCCTTTTAGTTTTCTCCAAGTTGGGGGAGGCCTTTTTGGCACATTCCTCAACTTATTTGATGTTCTCTGTGGGGAGAAGGGGATCACACAGTCTCTTGCCAGGTTTTCCAAGGTCTTACAGTTGGAAAGAGCTTCACTAATGCTCTGATTTACCTACTGCAGACCTCTATTTTAGGGACAAACTTACCACACTGACTGGAGGCTGCTGAGGTCTTCTGTTTGGGTGAGAGGATCCTGAGTCTCCCATCAAGCCAGGACCATAATCTGCTGTAATCCAAGGTTCCAGGAGAAGGAGTGGAAGCCAAACACCAGCAGCACTACTAGGCCCAGGAGGTGGGAGGGGGGTTCCCTGAGGGGGCCTGTGGCAACAGCAACAGTCCAGGGCAGCAGGCATTCTGGGCCCAGGGCTTTCACAGACAAATTAATACACAGCTTATTTTTCTATTTGCATTATACTGGTAAAAGTTTATGAGCATATAGGATTGAAAGTTGTAGTTACTCAATAGATGCATCCATGTATTCTAAAATCCTCTATTTTCAGGTTTTCTTCCCTCTCACATAATAATACTTGTGACAATTTTAATTACATATTTTTGCTTTAATTTTATGTCCTGATCAATTTGCATACAATTTTATTTTACCCCACTTGATCCTGAATTTTTATTTTATTCATTTTCCTGTCACTGATACAAGATACTCAATACTTGCATTTCCAAGGAGGGAGAACTGATTTTGGCTCACATTCAGAGGATACAGTCATGGGCTGGCAACTCCTAGGTATAAGCTGCATAGCACAGGGCATAGTGGTGGAAAATTACTCATGCCATGGTAGTGAAGAAGCAGAGAGACCAGGGGAATGGGGTTGGTGACAAGAATCACGTTTCTGGGTCCTCCAGTGACTTGTTTCTAACCAGGCCCCATCTCCTGTAGTATAGTCATGTTGAAACTAATAATTTTTAAAATCTACTATTCAGTGTAGAACTCCATTATCCAATCTATCTTCCAAACATATAAGACTTTGAGGGGCATCAAATCACATCTAAATTATAACACAAAGTGAAGGCAATATAGCATTTTTTGAACAATTTCATTTTATTTTTTTTAGTTTTATTTAAGGAGAAAAAGAAAAAAAGCAAAAGGGTACAAGTAATACAGAATTTCAAAAAAATAAACAGTAAACTGCATGTTCACTTTCCAGCCTAGTGAAAAGAAGATCCACAAATTGAGAAAAAAATCTTAGTGATGTCCCTGAGACAGGAGACTTCTGTCCAGAACATATAGAGAATTAAAAAAAATCAGACGCCCCAAGTTCAAAGATCCATTCCAACAATGGGCATCTGAGATGAATACACAGTTCTCAGATGAAGAAATCCAAATGCAAAAAAAAAGACATGAAAAAATGTTCATCATTGCTCATTAGAGAAATGCAAATTAAAACAACACTGAGATTCCATCTTAGTGGAAATGGCCAGAATCAAGAAAATTATCAGCAACAGATGCTGGAGAGGCTGTGGGGAAAAAGGAACTCTTCTGCACTTTTGGTGGGAGTGTAGACTGGTGTACTCCCTGTGGAGGTCAGTATGGAGATTCCTCAAAAATCTGGGATTGGAAGTCCCATTTGACCCAGCTATTCCACTTCTGGGCATATTCCCAGAAGAACTGAAAACATCATACCATAGTGATATATGTATACCCATCCTTATAGCATCACAATTTGTAATAGCCAGATCTTTGAGACAACCTAATTGCCCATCAACTGAGGAATGGATACAAAAGTTGTGGTATTTTTATACAATGGAGTACAACTCAGCTATGAAGAATGATCACATTGAAATATTTATAAATAAATGGATGCAACTTGAGACCATACTCATAAGTGAAATAAATCAAACTCACATGTATAAATGTTGTATAGTCTCCCTGGTGTAAGAGGACATACGATTTTATGAGTACATAAGATTTCATGGTAATCATAATTCCCCATTATATTGCTTTGAAGTCTTATAGTGTTTTCATTCATTGGTTGGAATGGTTTTATTCTGGGTTGTTTTATTTTATTATGTGTGATGGTATGACATACAGTTACTTTGAAGAAAACAAGACATTATGGCAGTTAATGCTGATTTAATATCATCTTGCTTTGAACTCCTCCCATACTTTTGTTCTTCTGTTTTCATTGGTTCTATCATGTTGTGTCTTATTGGATTTTAATGTTGGATTTTAAGTTAATAGTATGAACAAAATTTTTAAGGAAAATGAGATAATATAGTAGCCATTCTTCATTTTATGTTCTTTGGTCTTGAATGCCCTGTAATACTTTCATTCTCTTGAATGGCTCTATGCTATTTTATTATGTTTGATATTATTGTATGTGAAGGTATGCTCAACTATTTTAAAGAGACATTATGGTAGCTACTATTAACATCCGGTCATCTTGTTGTGAAGTGCTGTGTTGCTTACATTGTTCTGTTCTGATCTGTTTTGTTCTGTCCTCTTTTGTTTTATTCTCTTTAAAATAAAACTAAAAAGTGTGAAAAATTGCACATATAAACACCTACTCTAACTCTTCTGAAGGTCTGATTCTTCTATACCTCCACTTCATCTTCCAGTCTTATCCAGACATCCACAAAAGTTTCAAATTTTTGAAAACATATTCCAGGGCTAGGCATGATGGTGTATGTCTAATTCCAGTGCTCAGGAAACTGAAGCAGGAAGATTGCCATGAGTTTGAGGCCAGCCTGGGTTACATAGTCTAGCAAGATCCTATATAAAAAGAAAGAAAGAAAGAAAGAGAAAAAGAGAAAGAAAGAAAGAAAGAGCAAACCCAACCCATCACAGAAAGACTTTATAGATACTGCCTTTAAAGGTTTTCAACTATTGAGATAAGGAACAGAAAACTCTAAAGGAAAACAGACTAAAGCCAAATATCAAATTTCTCCCTTCCTGTTCTGATGCCTAGCCAAAAGAATCTGCCAAAGGCTCTACTTCATACATGCCTAGAAAATGTTTTCACCATGGTAATCCAGGGTACCAGGCAAAAACTTGCCCTAATCTCAGGTCTACTGCAAATCTATGACTCAACTTTGAACAGTGGGGTCAATGGAAAATAGATTGCCCTCTGTAGAAATCACTCCATCCCCTGAATTCTCTCCCCTTGGCATGACTTGACACATCTGGAGACCTGGAAGACCTCTAAAATTATCTTCAGCTGCCAGTTGACATAATCTGGGTTCTTTTTTTTTTTAATTTTATTTAAGGAGGAAAAAAAAAGCAGAGAAAGGGTACAAGTTATACAGATTTACAGAAAAAAAATAAACAGTAGGAAATCACTAGTTAATGGATTACATATTGTCATCTTAGAAATAATTGTTCAAGTCACAAAATTAAAGCTTGTAAAGTGGACATTCCAACAATGATACTGCAAAGAGTTCTGTTCAATGATCCAATAAAACTCTGTGATATCATTTTCTATCTTATACACTTAAATATACATGCAGTTATATAGTTTAGAGCACTTTCTTTTCCTCTCTTTTGTACAATGACTATTACACATTTTGGGTTTCATTGCTCCCACGGTTCTTATTACTTTTTTGGAAGAGAGTAAAACCAAATGTGACATAACAGAACAGAATCGGTCAAGTCAAAAGGGTGGACATAATAGATAATGTAAAAACATAATACAAGGTGATCAACAATGGTTACCATAATGCCTCCCGCTATCTCTAATAGAATTGCCTATATCGTCAGTTATAATAAAATTGAACAAAATAGTAAAGAACAAAACCGACAAAACCAAAACATTGGAGACATTGTAGGTTTTCAAAAGTAGATAAAAGTCAACGAGAATGGGCGTTATAATGAATCTCATTATCTTCACAGCTGATGCCTAAACTTTTGAACCTGATACTATGCAGCAAAACAGAATAGGGGAACATCAGTCAAAAACAAGATGGTGAGAGTAATACAGGGCTTTAAATCGAGATAATGGAAAGTCAAAGTGGGTTACTATAATATATCCTGCTATTTTTATTTATTTTTCCTTTAATTAAAAGGATAAAAATAAAAAAGTAAACAATGGAGTGGAGATTGAGATAAAAGAGGGCATAACAGTGAAACAGCGCAGATCAAAACATAACCATTTAAGCAGAATAGTGTTTCACCACCAGATAATCCTGACCTAAAAGTAGTTACCATATTGTCTCTTTCCTTGAAATCCTTGAGTACAACTTCGTATACTGTAGCATTAAATATATCAAAACAATGTAAAACCATTTAAGAGAATAAGAGCATTACAGAGTATTTAGAATCGACTAACAGAAAATGAACAATGGTTTCTGTATAATCTCCTTGTCTTTAAAAGGTTTTTGCTTATACTATTGTACATAATAAAATCCAATAAGATACAACCTATTTAGACCATTGGAGACAGAAGAACAAAAGCTTGATGAGACTTCAAAACAAGATGATAGTAAATCAGTATTACCTATTAAGATGTCATTTTCTCCAAAATAGCTGTTCCTATCATCCAATCTTCTCTGCCTCATTTCTGTTGAGCTCTTTTTCTGTCAGTAGCTGTCAGTTTGTCTTCTTCATTTTGTTCTCTGCTCCATTCATTGTGGCCTCCGTGCCACCATTTCTGGGTTCTTTGTATTTTTCTTTTTTTAGAATATCCTGCAATACTCTCTGTAGAGTTGAATTGGTGGTTGCAAATTCCCCCAGTTCCTCTTTATCCTGGAAGCACCTTGTTTTTCCATCAATTTCCAGGGACAGTTGTGCAGGATATCTCAATCTTGGCTGGAGATTATTATCTTTCAAAGCTTGAATTATTTCCCCCCACACTCTTCGTGATTTGATGGTTTGTGCAGAGAAATCTGCTGTAATTCCGATGGGTGTTCCCTTGTAAGTGGTCTGTTTCTTGTCTCTGACAGCTTTTAATATTCTGTTCTTGTATTGAATTTCTGGAATTTTTATTATTATATGCCTGGGTGTTGCTCTGTTTGGGTTGTAGGTAGCTGGGGTCCTGTATGCCTCATACATCTGAGTATCTTTACCTTTTGATAAATTAGGAAAATTCTCCTGGATTATTTCTGTGAGTAGCTTTTGTAGTTCATTTGTTTGTGTCCCTACTTCTTCTTTTATGTTCTTAATCCTTAAGTTATGGATCCTCTTATCATCTTCTTGTCTTTGTATTATTGCTGTTTGTTTCTTTGTTATTTTTAAGAAGTTTTTCATTTCATTCTCCCATATTACAAGTCTGCCCTCCAGTTCAGATAGTCTGTCCTTAGTTTCTTTCAAGCTGTTATGCCAGTCTTGGATAGACTTCTTAGTTTCTTGGTAGTTCCTTTGAACCTGCTTCACGTATTCTATGCTTTCTCTGTTTTCTCCATCAAACAATTCTCCCCTCTTTTTCTGTTCTTCCATTCCACCATCTGTTTTCTCTTGGGTGGTGCTTAGCATTTCTCTAACTATTCTGCATACTTCTAGCTCCAGGTCATTGATAACTTCATTCCTGAACTGATCTATGAGGCTCTCTATATGGCACATTATGTCTATTGGTGCCGTGTCCGCTATTGCCTGTTTCTCAGAATTGGGGGCCGAGGAGCCTTTCTTGTTACTGCCTCTTCCCATATTCTCTGTTCCTTATATATGCAAGCTTATATAGGAGACCCAGCTTCTCTCCCTGTTAGCCACAGCCTGATCGAATTGTGCCGGTTAGGTGTTCCCGCCCACCGCAGCGCACCAGGAAGTTGTGGACCAGGCAGCCTGTGCAGGGCCTGTCCCTCCCGGCCACCGTCAGGCTCTGGGATCTGGGTTGGGCTAGCCTACTGGGTCCGCCAGCAGCATCACGTAGGCTAGGCACTTTTCACCAATCCTGCCTGAGAGGGGGATGTGTGGCTGGAGTCGCCACCATGCCCTGCTCCCGCAGGACTGCCCAGGCCCAGAATGTCCTCCACTGGAATCAAACTGTGGTAGAGTGTCAGTTTCTCTCACTCACCTCACCACAAGTCAGTGCACGCTTCCCTGCCCGTCCTGTTTTCGACTCTGTTCGCAGATTCCCGTTCTCAGAGCTTCTGCGCGTCTCTCTCCTTGCCGAGCTGATGTAGAGGCAGTCGCCGCGTGGCGGGAAATCCAAATCACGGCTTCCAATGGCGCGGGGTCCAGCCTCCACACTGAGGCTTTTCTGTTCCTGTTTTAGCACCAGGACTGCATTCTAAGTTGTTTTCTCTCAGCCCAATTTGTTCCTGAGTCAGCAGAGCATATCTCCACCTGCTTATGTCTCCTTACTCCGCACCCTTCCTGACTTCTGAGCTGAGCCTTTCAGAGAGCCTCCGTAGTAGCTGTTATCTGTCCGCCATGTTCTCCCGGAAGTCCATAATCTGTGTTCTAAGACCATAACATGATCACACAACATCACCAACAGATTCATGGTGCACAGCAACTGGACCCATGACCCTGAAAATTACCAAGCTGCCTCCTGTGGCTAAAAAGATCAAAGAAACAGCTAGACCACCCCATGAGTCTCTCTTTTCATATATTTGCTCATATATTGACTATCCTAATGGAATAATTTCCCATTATTTACCCTCTCCCTCCCTATACACTGTAATCTAGAAATAAGGTATCAGACAGTCCTTAATGACTCACTGACTGCTGCGGTGGACCATAACCATTCCTTCTCAAAAGAACTCCAACTAGCCCAACCTATTCCTCTGTGCAGTCCTCAAAACAAACACGTTTTCTTTACCCCAGTTGGCTCTTTAGAATACCCTCATCTGTAGAGCTACTGTCCGTCTCCTCCCACCATCTGATTACCCACTTTAACCATCTGAAAACTCATTCACAGGTACCTGGGTACATTTCCTTCCAGGAAAGTCTAAATGCTACCATATCTGAATGTTAGCAAGACAGGAGAACGATACAATGGAATATTACTCAGATTAAAAAAAAAGACAGGAGAACGAACCGCTGGAAACGTACTCCCCTGGCCAGTTGAGGTGCTCTAAAATGCAAATGCCTCAGTATGCCTGACAGCAGTCTTCATAAAACAAAAATTCACTGCTCTTAGCCAAGAAGGTCCTGAAGTATTGTAACCAGCCTCACTCCTTTTCTCTTGGATCATTACAAATTTTAGCTCTTCCTTCTGTATACAGCACAAATTTGAAGCATTGAGCACTTATTTCCTTACCCACTTCCAGGCCTTATTCTTTGATTTCATGGGATGCCTTTCCCGAGAGCAGACACCTTCTGGGTGTGTAGAGTCTAGGATCCATGTGTTTGCCTACTAACTGGACTGGATCCTGTGCATTAGGTCCCCATGCTCCCACCTTTCCTTTAGCAACATATGATCTACCCATCTCTGTATTCCCCATAATCCATGTCAGGCCACAGTATGCCATAGAGCTAGTCTCCTTCATGGGCCACCCTGGGAATAATCATGGGAACTGGAATGGGGATTAGGCTCTAGGAGTCTATCTTTCAGAAATCACCTAGGGACTCAAAGAGGTCTCTGACCTACCGGGACACTTTCAAGATCAGGTAGACTCTCTGGCTTTAGATGTCCTCCAAAACTGCAGAGTGCGTGATCTCCTGACAGCCTCACAGAGTTGTTCTGTGCTGTTCACCAAAAACAATGCTGCTTCATTAGAGATGGGGTAAAATACCTTCATGTATGGGCTTTCCCCCTTTCTGTTCATTGGCTCTTTCCACACCTGGATCTCTTAATGCTTATTACTCTTCTTTCTTTTTCTTTCCTGTATAATTAATCTGTTTCAAAGATCTATTTAAAGAATGAATAGTGGCCATCTCCCAGGCTGCTACTCAAGAACACCTCCAAACAGATTTCTTTTTGTAGAACATCAAAAACAAACACTCTGCCTTCATCAATATTCCCCCCTTTCAGCAGGAAATAGCCAAGAAAAGAATGATGATCCACTTTCTTTCTTTTTTTCTTTTTTAGAGAAAAAAAGCAAAACAGAAAAAAGGGTAAAAATAATACAGGATTTCAAAAAAAACAGTAAGAAGTCACTAGTTGATAAATTACATGTTGTTATCTTAGAAGTAGTTATTCAAGTTACAAAATCAAAGATGAAAAGTGGGCAATCAAACAATGACAGTATAAACTATTCTGTTTGATGAACTAACAAAAACTTAGTATGGTTATTTATCTTGCACACTTAAACATACATACAGTTATATCCTTTAGAACACTTTCTTTCCCTTTCATTATTAAAATATCTATTATACATTTTGAATCTTATTGCTCTTTCAGTTTTTTATTATTTTTTTATACTAGAGAGACAATATATTTATAAATGTGGGTCTGATTTATTTCAATTATGAGAATAGTCTGAAGTTGCCTCTATTTACCTATGAAAACCTCAATACTATCCTTTTTATAGCCAAGTAATATTTCATTATAAAAAATACCACAACTTTATCATTGACTCATTTTCTTACACTACTTTAAAGCCTGGAATGATAGAGCTTAGATAGGGACACCATCAGTTTGAATGAGTTCACCTGCCATCTTAGAGAAACATACGTTTCATTTTACTTAGGTTGTAAGGGATGTATTAGTATGTCACAGAGGACATGTCAGCAGATTATAGAGGATGCATAAGAAAGCCACAAATGCACCATTTCTCTGACTCATGCCCTCAAATAAATGCCCCAAAATTCTACAACAAAAGCCTCTGAGTCTATAAGACACATCTTTGTTCTCTTTGTACAGAGAAAGCCCTCCCAGGTTTATCAATGAATCTTCTTGGATTATTGAGTTTCCATCCCTTTTTCCTGATCAAGGATGATAAACTAATTAATAGGACAGACAACATTTCAAGGCAGTCTATCATTCAGTTCATAGCATATTTCTTGCTTGCAGCTTTTAGCAAGATCCACTATGAAAACGGAAACAAAAACCCCATTTAATTTTTTTTTTTTAGTTTTACCAGAAAGCACCATCAGGACAGAACATATGAGAGCTTGGTCGCTGAAAACATAAGCAGTAAAAAGAAACCAAGTACTTTGGATCAGAATAATAGGAAAAAGGGATTGAGGGCATGTCAGGAATCAGAAAGACCACACCTTTCACAGTTCCAAGGGGACAAAGCCTTAAGATTTTGTCTTGAGACGAGAACCCCAGGACAATGTGCTCCAGAAGGGGCACTTAGGTAATTCATTTCATAATATCCAATTCACAGTGCCTCACCATGCAAGCACTCAGACACCTCTGCAGTTACAATTAAAGGAGGTCTCATTTATGATCCAGGTAGTGGAAGATCATAGCACCATCCACATAGTGCTAGCTATGCAGGCATAAAAATTTAAGACTTGCAGGGGCAAAGAGGTTTTCACCCATATTTCAAGAGAAGGCCTGAGAGGACAGTAAATGTGTTCCTAGGAGAGCAGGGTATGAGGCTAAAAGTGCAGTGAAGCCCTTAAACAGTTAGAGAAGGCAGGAATGTGGAATGTATGAGAAAGCTAAGCAATAAGCAAAGTGCCTAAGACAGAAGTCAGGAGAGCTAAAACCAGCAGAAATGTCATGGGACAAAGGTTGTAGGACAAGGAAAGGAAAGGAACCTGTAAACAGGAAAAGACTTCATTTAACTCTTTCTGGCTAACCTGGACCAGAAAGAGTTAAAACTTTACTGAGGGGCTAGTAACAAGCCCAGAGAAAGCCCCTAAGCCAAGCAGGTGACCTGGGCAAAGAAAGCACCCAGCTATCTTTCTCCACCTTACAAAGGAGAAAATGGGCAGCCACTTAAAAGTGTCTCTCTCTCTCTCTCCCTTTCTCTCTCTCTGTCTCTCTCTGTCTCGCTCTGTCTCTCTCTGTCTCTGTCTCTGTCTCTCTCTCTCTCTCTCTCTCTCTCTCTCTCACTATGTTTCCCTTTATTTAATAATTGCCTACTCAACCTTATATGTAAAGCCCTCTTACTAAACCCATTCTGACAGGACAAAAGAAACCTAATGAAATTCACATAGAAATTTGCATGCAGAGAATGGTACCTGGAGTGGGACCTAAAATAGCCAATTAAGTTGTAACACACTCCAAGGGGAAGACTCTTTCTTCCACATTAGTAAAAAGGTCTGAGAACAAAGGGGCCTTGGGTCTTCCATCTCTCCAATGAACCCTACTTTGATTTATAAGAATAACTGTCTCTTCTCCTTCCCCACCTTTCCAATAAAATGACCAATATAATATCTTCCTTTTCTTAGACTTCATATCTCTTATTATTTATTAATATGAAGTTTACATATCCCAGAGAGCTGCTCCCTCACAGTGGGGGCAGTGGAAGTACAGGATTTAATGTTTGTCTTTTGGATTTTGGTTTTAGTTTTCTCCCATTAGTCTATCCCCATATTTATCCCTTTGGAAATGGAAAAGTTTACAATTGTGTCATTGTATTTTGGAGGTATTTAACTTTCTTTTTTGATTTTTGCAAGGAGTTATACCTAACAGTTTACTTTAAATTTCAGAACATACTTTGGGACATGGACTTTTTAGCAGAAACTGCTAAACTGCTTTTTAGCTGAAACTGATAGGACTTTAGCAAATCTTAGGGGTGGACTAAACATTTTTTGAACAAAGAGATGTACACGAGTCTTTTGGGAGCAAGGGCAGAATACTATGATTTATACTCAAACATCCTCTCAATGGTACCTGGTCTCAAAGATGGGATTTTTGAAAGGGGACTGGGTTAGGGTAGGATAGATAACTTGCTGTTAGATGATGCGTTCTGGTCAAAAAAGATGGTCACTGTGACTGTGATCCGCAAGAGTGTAGCTCCCTTCCAGACTCCTCCGTTCACTCTGTTTCCTGTCTACCATGAGATAAGTAACCTTCTTCCCCTGCACTCCCTTGGTACACCATCCTGTCTTAGAGTGAGTCTATTGTGAAATGAAATCTCTACAAACTTTGAACCAAAATAAACCTTTCCTCTGTAAAGTTGTAGATGTCAGGTGTTGTCTCAGGGACTAAGATACTATCTAAGCTTGACATAAAAATCAAGGTGAGAAATGATATTGGGACACTTTAGACAAGAGAAAAACCTTATCTAGACTTCAATTTGAAAATCAGCTTAGACTGATTATAATAAGCCCTATTTTAATCGACTTGAAAAAACTTTAATTACTACAGGCTATGAAGTTAACTGAAGTGTTGTCTTTCCCAAAGTCAAACAGCAAATGCAAATGTGTTTGTGACACTTTTGGTGTGGGGTATATTTTTTGCATCAGTGATTCTTAATCTGCTTTGTTATGCTTTCCTATTATTTGGAATTCTTAACTCATAAGCTGTCCACAGTGCTCTTCTTATTGCACCTCTTAACACCTAAATATTTCTCATTTTCTAGCCTGCCTTAATAAATATCTGGTTCAGAACTAATATAGTCTCCCATTAGCAGTTATGAGGTAACTCAGTGGATATGCTGACCTCTCCTGTCATATGTCCTGAGAAATAAGACCGAGCCTTATATTAATTTTTCCTCTAAAAGATGCCAGGGAAATGTTGGTTATTAATGTATGATAATCTACATTTATTGATATACAATAATCTTTTATTCATTTATTCATGTATAAAAATCTATATTTAATTAAATACAATCATGTTATCTTCTTCTATATGGAGTTGCAAGAAATTTGGGCAGGAATTCAGTATGGAGAGTTATGATGATATTATCAAAGAAGATGACCACTTGATATGTATGTATAGTGGAATTCCTGAAAAGCATCACTACATAGAAATTCTAGAAATATGAATGGAAAGCCCACTACATAAATATAAAACCAATGTGTTGTCATATCACAGAATGATTCATCTGATCAGTGTAAGAAAGGAGAATCTCCTGGTTGCTCAGAGAGCAGGAGCACAGGTGTGAGTAGTATCCTAACAACGTCACAGTGGCATAGCTCCTACTGCTTCACATCGTCTATATAAAAGAGCTGACCATAAAAGAACTTGGGCTTTATATGAACAACAGAAAGGGGATTAGGAGGAGATTCAAATATAGCACAAAAATTAGCTGAAAGATCAAATGTTAGAATCCATTTTGAATTCAGAAGAGGAATCCTTGGGAAAATATCAAGATGTGAGGAATAAAAACAATTATTAGTCCTTTGACAAGTTCTAAATATATGCCTGGGAATAACTTCTCAACTTCCCATTATTGAGATTTCATTTACTTTCAATAGGGTTTCTTATATGTGTGAAAATTTGTTTCAGACACTATTGAGAAAAATTTATAATATTGCATGAAGGTATGCAGCAAAAAATGCAATTTATTTTAGAAAGATTATCTTCATGTGTTTGAAAAGTTTAATATTTAAAGATTGTGTGTAATCACATAGTATTAAAATTTTGCATTATTGTGCCTCTTATTACATCAGTTTAACATTTAAATTTGTAGCAGAACATCTTTAAAAGTTTTTTATTTTAAAGAGAATAAAACAAAAGAGAACAGAACAAAGCAAATCAGAACAGAACAATGCAAGCAACACAGAACTTCACAATAAGACAACCAGATATCAACAGTAGTTACTATAATGTCTCTTGTCTCTGAAATAGTTGAGCATACTTTCACACACAATAATATCAAACATAACAAAATAGTATAAAATCATTCAAGAGTATGAAAGTATTACAGGATATTCAAAACCAAATAACAGAAAATGAACAATGGCTATTAAAATCCAATAAGACACACATGATAGAACCAATGGAAACAGAAGAACAAAAAGCATGGTAGGACTTCAAAGCAAGATGATATTAAGTCAGCAATGACTGCTATAATATCTTGTTTTCTTCAAAGTAGCTGTTCATACCATCACACATAATAAAATCATACAACCCAGAATAAAACCATTCCAACCAATGAATGAAAACACTATAAGACTTCAAAGCAATATAATGGGAAACCATGATTACCATAAAATCTTATGTACTTTTACCACTTCTTATACTAGATAGACTATATGGTATTTATATGAGTTTGATTTATTTTACTTATGAGTATGGTCTCAAGTTGCATCCATTTATTTATAACAATGTGATCATTCTTTATAGCTGAGTTGTACTCCATTATATAAAAATACCACATCTTTTTTATCCATCCCTCAGTTGATGGGCATTTAGGTTGTTTCCAAGACCTGGCTATTACAAATTGTGCTTCTATAAATAGGGGTGCACATGTATCACTGTGGTATGATGTTTTCAGTTCTTCTGGGAATATGCTCAGAAGTGGAATAGCTGGGTCAAATGAGACTTCCAGTTTTTGAGGAACCTCCAGACTGACCTCCACAGTGGTTGCACCAGTCTGTACTCCCACCAACAGTGCAGAAGAGTTACTTTTTCCTCACAGCCACTCCAGCATTTGTTGCTGGTAATTTTCTTTATCCTGGCCATTCTTTCAGGAATGAGATGGAATCTCAGTGTGTTTTTTACTTGCATTTCTCCCTATTTTCCCTTTCCATTCAATTGTCTGCCACTGTTCCTGGAACCATGGTCATTTTTATCTCCTCTAGGTTGACCTTCAGTCTTCTTTGTAGGGTTGGCTTGGTGGTCCTGAATTCCTTTAGCTGTTCTTTGTGATGGAAATATGTTATTTCTCCATTTGCTTTGAAAGATAGTTTTGTAGAGTACATCAACCTGACTTGGAAGTTATTTTCTTTCAGGATTTGAAATACTTCATTCCAAATTCTTCTCAACTTGACAGTTTGTGTTGAAAAGTCTGTCATGATTCTGATGGGATTTCCTTTATAGGTGGTCTGTTTCTTATCTCTAACAGCTTTTAACATTCTGATCTTGTGTTGAATTTCTGGGATCTTGATTATTATGTCTGAGTGTAAACTTATTTTGGTTATGGCTGGTTGGAGCCCTATATGCCTCACTTATCATTTTTAAAAATTTTATTTAAAGAAAGACTAAACAAAACAGAAAATGGGTAGAAATAATACATACATTCAAAGAAAAAATAAACACTAAGAAATCACTAGTTGATGTTTACATACTGTCCTCTTACAAATAGTTGTTCAAGATACAAAAGTGGAACATATAAAGTGGGAATTCAAACAGTGAGACTGCAAACAGTTCTGTTCAACTATCCAACAAAAACTTAGTAATATGGTTATCAGTCCTATATATTTACACACACATACAGTTATCCATATCTTCATTTATGTTGAGATTAAACAAACTAAAGCAAGCTAAAATCACTCTGAACAAAAAATAATAGTATTGCTGGATTTCATATCATGACACTCTGGGATCAGCACTGGGTACTTCGGTGTCTTTTTAAAAATTTTTTTATTTAAAGAAAGACTAAACAAAACAGAAAACAGGTAGAAATAATACATACATTCAAAGAAAAAAATAAACAGTAAAAAATCACTAGTTGATGATTACAGATTTTCCTCTTACAAATGAGATATTCAGGATACTAAAGTGGAGCATATAAAGTGGGGATAAAACAGTGAGACTGCAACCAGTTCTGTTCAACTATCCAACAAAAACTTAGAAATATGGTTATCAATCCTATACATTTAAACATACATGCAGTTATCTGTATCTTCAATTATGTTGATACTGAACAAACCCAAGCAGGCTAATATCACTCTAAACAAAGGATAATCCTATTGCTGGGTGTCACATTATGACACTCCAGGATCAGCACTGGGTACTTTAGTGTCTTTTTTTTCTTCAAAGTATTTGTTCATTTCATCATGTGTCATAGGATCCATTCTCAAAAACTGTTTATAGGTTCCTCACATGCATGAGACTTAACATGTATTTCTATCCTTTCTATAATAGAGGGAGAAACAAAACAAAGCAAGACAAAACAAAACATATTCCTATAAACACATGAAATGAAAAAGACATATAAGACCGTTGTACAAAGAGTTCTACCATAGTTCCTGTGTTGTCTCTTGTTATCTTCAATAGAATTGGCTATATCATCAGATACAAGATAATTGAATATATCAGTACATAACAGTATTAATAAAAACACAACTTTGTATATAGTATAAAACTTCAAAAACAGGCAGTAATCAAACCAGAGTGGGTATCCTAGTGAATCTTGTCATCTTCAGTGTAGTTGCATATACTCTCAGACTTGATACTATCAGTCATATCAGTTTTGAATAAAATCTGTTGATACCAAACAGCAATCAAAACAACCAGATTTAAATAAGATCTGTATAAAAAAGTATAAGTCATACAGGGCTCCAGATTAAGTTAACAGGAAATTAAAGATGATTACTGTGCTATATCCTGTCTGTGCCCTCAAATGTAATGCAAGTAGACAAACTGGAACAGAATAAAATCTATCTAAGCAGACTGGTGCAAGTAATGTGGGTTTTAAATCCTGATACACTATTAACAATATCTTCTGCCATCTTTTTTAAGACTCTCCCTCCTCTTTTACTTTCCCATGATACACTGTGCATTTTTGGGTCTCACCAAGACCTTTGGTTTTAAATTGGGGGAGGGGCAACCTGTTATTTACCTAAGTGGTTCCAAACCTTCTCCCTCCTGGACTTGATCTCTAATTGTATTCCTTTACCTATTAAAGCTTGTCTTTCCAACCTATCCACAAATACTGGTCTACTTGCCCCTATTACTCTCTGGTTCTCAGTCACATAGAGCATTGTTTGCTCATATTTGATTTTCAGTCCATGTACTCTTTTTCATGTTAATTATATTTCCTATAAATAGCATCTTGGTGGGCCCTACCTCCTTATCTACTATATGTGTGGTTCTTTTTTTTTTTTAAATTTAGTGTATCAAGGCCATCTATAGTAGAGATTTTAACCAACCTTTTCTGCCTCATTTCTGTTATGCTCTTTTTTTTGCCATCAGTTGTCTGCTTGTCTTTTTCATTCTGTTTTCTGCTCCATTCATTGAGGCCTCTCTGCCACTGTTCCTGGAATCCTAGTACTTTTCTCTTTTTCTAGAATGCCCTGCAGTATTCTCTGTAGAGTTGGATTGGTGGTCGTGAATTTCCCAAGTTCTTCTTTGTCTTGGAAGCATCTTGTTTCTCCATTAATTTCTAGAGACAGATTTTCAGGCTGTATCAATCTGTGTTGGAGGTTATTGTCTTTCAGGGTTTGGAATATTTCATTCCAGGTTCTTCTTGACTTGATGGTTTGTGTCGAGAAGTCTACCATGATTCTGATGGGCCTCTTTTATAGGTAATCTGTTTCTTGTCTCTAACAGCTTTTAATATTCTGATCTTGTGTTGAATTTCTGGGATCTTGATATTATATGCCCGGGTGTGGCTCTGTTTTGGTTGTAGGTGGCCTCATGCATCTGTATATCATTTCCTTTTCCTATGTTTGGGAAGTTTTCCTTAATTATTTCTGTGAATAGCCTTTGTAGTTCCTTTGTACCCCTGCTTCTTCATTCACATTCTTTATTCTCAAGTTAAAGATCCTCTTGTCTTCTAGCCTTCATATTGTTACTCTTTCCTTGTTATTTTAAAAAAGTTTTTCCTTTCATAATTCCACATTGCAAAACTGTCCTTCAGTTTGGATAATCTAACCTTAGTTTCTTTCAAGCAGATGCCATCTTTCCATAGAGTTTTTAATTTCCTGGTGATCTCTTTGAATCTGCTTCATGTAGTCTATATTTTCTTTCTATTCTTCATCAAATGGTTCTCTCCTTTGTTTGAGTTCCTCCATTCTTCTGTCTGTGTCTTCTTTAGGGGTGCTTAGCATCTCTTTTATTAATCTTTTATCTATTTGTTTTTTTCACGTCATATTGGTAATGTGCTGATATCATAACAGTGTTCAATGGAGGCACAGGTCATGCATGGAGCATGCACACCCAATCATCACGCTTCTGAACCTGAGAATCTTATTAATCTTCTTATATCTTGCTTTACTTGGCTAAATATTTCACTTTTGAACTTGTCTATGAGGTCCTGAAGATATCTCTTTATGTCCACTGGTGCTGTTTCTGATATTGCTTGTTTGCTGTCATCATTCTCCTTTGTATTTACCTGCCCTGGGTCAATGTTCTCAGGGTTGAGACCTAGGGACTTTTTGTTGTTGCTTCCTCTTCCCATCTTTTTTGTTTCTTCCAGGAGGCCCCAGTTTCTTTCTTTGTTGGTTACAATTCTTCTGAAGCATGTTGGCTAGGTGACCCTTCCCACTGCAGTGTGCTAGTGAGTTGCAAACAGAGGTAACATATGCTGGCCCCTCCCCTCTGGATTAGTCAACCTGCTGAGGCCTTCACTGTTAGTGTGTGCTGCCTCCCCTCTGGGTCAGTCAACCTGCTGAAGCCTTCACTGCATTAGTGTGTGCCGCTGCCATAGGGAATTGATTTCAGATAACCTATTGGGTCTCAGCCAAGTCCTGTGACCTAGACCAAGCTCACTCCACCAATCCTGTTTGGGAAGGGAACAACTGACTTATATTACTGCTGCCCCTTGTTCCTGCTAGTGCTGCCCGGTCCGAGAATGTTGTCTGTTGGAACCCCCTTCTCTGTGCAGTGGTTTTATTCCCATCACTCACCACAGGTCAATGCAGCTCTTGCTTCTTCATCTTATCATATTCCTGGGTTCTTTCGAACAATTAGATTATCCAAACAATGGATGAAGTTCTTTCGTCCCAGGAACTTCATCCATTGGCTATTATTACTCTCAAGCATGACCATTTGGTTCTCTTGGCTATGAGTATGGGTATGCTGGCTATGGGTATCTGATCATGACCATTAGGTGTGCTGGTGCAGGGCTGGCTGCTGCTTTTCCCAGCCTGTGCTGGCTTCCTGACGGTGACTGGAGTGTGTGTGAAAGTGGGTCTGGTTGCTGACTCCTGGATCTGAGCTGGTTAGTTATGAGAGGCCTCTCTGATGATAGCTTAAGTGTGCATGGGGGTGGGGCTGACCACTCCCTACTAGAACTAAGCTGGTTACCTGTGGGAGGCATTCCTCATGGCAGCTGTAGTGTCACCATGTTGCTTTTATCACAATAGTTTTGTAGTATAATTTCAGGTCAGGATTATAATGCCCCTTACCTTGCCTTTGTTGCCCAGAAATGGTTTTGTTGTTCTAGGTCTCTTCTGGTTCCAAATAAATTTTGGGATTGTTTTTCTCTAATTCTATAAGATATGATGTTAGTATTTTGATTAGGATTTCATTAAATCCTTGTAACAATTTTGGAATTATGGCCTTTCCACTGTATTGGTTCTTCCTATCCAAGATCAAGGGATAGGTTTCTTTTTCTGATATCCTCTGTGATTTCTTTTTTACAGACTACTGCAGTTTACAACTTAAAGATCTTTTACTTCCACCACATTAATAGGGTCAAGGACAAAACCCACACGATTATCTCAGTAGACACAGAAAAAGCATTTGACAAAGTTCCTTTTAAACAATTTGAACAAATAGCCCCATTTCATCATAGCTCTTCTACAGTTTGGTTCAAGTATTCTAGATTTACTTACCAAATCCAGTAGCATGGCTGGATACAAAGTCAACACAAAAATGATTATTATTCCTTTACAGAAATAAACTTGGAGAGAAATTAGGGAAACAATTTTTCTCTGGAAATCAGTACACTTGAGCCTAATTTTTACCTCACTAGGGTCTTGACCTTTTAGCTTAGCTAGTTAGTTTACTCAGACTCTCCTACCACCACACCCGGCTTCATGTTGCTTCAGTTTACATTTCCCTAAAGACCATAGATTTTGAACATTTTTTCATGTATTTATTGGTCTTTATATGTCTGCTTTCTTCTGAGAAGTATCTATTCATTTTGGTTGCCAATTTTTTGACTGGGTCTTTTATTTTAGGTAGGGCCTCTAATTTTTTTTGAGCTTTTTGGTCCTCTGGTGAGTTTTCTCTTTTTTTTTTTTTGTCTTTTTCCTTTTTATCGGTACCAGGGATTGAACTCACGACTGCCTGCTTGCAAGGCAGGTGCTTATGCCACTGAGCTAAACCCCCAGCCCCGAGTTTTCTCATTTTTAAAGATTGGTGAAAGACATTTTGTTGGCTAACTGTTTTTTTTTTTTTTAAATCATATGGAGGGAGGACAGCAGCCCTAAGCTATGATGGCCAGAGTACCTAATTGGTACTTACTGAAGTAAATGTAGCTGTTGCCAGTGGTGTCTTTAGTTTTTGCCTGAGAATTCAAGGGGCTTAGCCTGTCCTAGGCAGTGCTTTTGAGGTACTGCCCTTTGACCTGTGGCACTGGCCACCCTGCTTTTTTTTTGTTGCTATTTTATCTGCTCCCTTTTGATATCTATAGTGAATTAATTATTGTTATTTCTAGTGGGAGGAATATTGTGTATAACAAATGATCAACTTATTGGTGATATTTTATTGAGGATCTTGTGGTTGTGGGAAAATTTTTTTCTTTCCAAATGGCAGAGTGAGGACCAGTAAGGCTTTTTTTTTCAAACTGTGTATATGTTAGCCCATAGAAAATCATAGTACAAGGTGATCTACAATGGTTACTGTGTTGTCTCTTGTTATCTTCAATAGAATTGTCCATATCATCAGGCATAGTATAATTGAATATAGCAGTACATAACAATATTAATAAAAATTGTAGACAGTGTGAAACTTCAAAAGCAGGTATAATCAAACCAGAGTGGGTATCCTAGTGAATCTTGTCATCTTCAGTGTAGTTGCCTATACTCTCAGACTTGATACTATCAATCATAACAGATTTGAATAAAACCTGTCAGTACAAAACAGCAATTTGACAAACCAGATTCAACTAAGATCAGTCATGATAAAACAGTGTAAGTTATACAGGGCTTCAGATTAAGTTAATAGGAAATTAAGGATGATTACCATACTATATCATGCTATTTTTGGGATAGCTGTCTGTGCCCTCAAATTAGTACACGTAGACCAACTGGAACAGAATATAATCTATCTAAACAGAGTGGTGTGAGTAATGTGGGTTTTAAATCCTGATACACTGTTAACAATATCCTCTGTCATCTTTTTTAAGACTATTCCTTCCCTTACACTCCCACAGGGTGCTGCACATTTTGGGTCACACCAACCCCCACAGTTTTTAGATTGGGGGGGGGCAACCTGCTATTTACCTAACTGGTTCCAAACCTTCTCACTCCTGGACTTGATCTCAAGTTGTATTTCTTTACCTACTTTTGTAGGTAAAGGTTCTCCTTCATTACAGATGAGTAGTTCTCTACTGCACATAAGTATCCTATCTTTCCAGCCTACCTGTGGGTGCTGGTTGAGTTGCCACTATTTCCCTCTGGTTCCTTGTCACATAGAGCATTATCTTCTCATATTTGATTTTTGGTCCATAAACCCTTTTTCAGGTTAATTATATTTCCTATACAGAGCATCTCAGTGGACCTGACCTCCTGAAGTACTCTGCCTGTGTTTCTTTTATTATTATTATTATTTTTTTTTTTTAGTGTATTAGGCCACCTGTGTTAGAGATTATAGCCAACCTTATCTGCCTCATCTCTGCTATGCTATTTTTCTGCCATTGGTTGTCTACTTTTCTCTTTCATTCCACTGTCTGCCCCATTCATTGAGGCCTCTCTGCCACTGTTCCTGAAATCCTGGTATTTTTTCTCTCTTTCTCTAGAATGTCTTTCCATATTTTCTGTAGGGCTGGATTAGTGTTCACAAGTTCCCCCAGTTCCTCCTTGTCATGGAAGCAACTTGTTTTTCCATTAATTTCTAGAGACAGTTTGCTGTGTATATCAATCTGGGCTGGAGCTTATTTTCTTTCAGGGCTTGAAATACTTTGCTCCAATTTCTTTTTGATTTAATGTTCTGTGTTGAGAAGTCTGCCATGATTTTGATGGGTTTCCCTTTATAGGTGATCTGTTTCTTTTCTCTGACAGCTTTTAATATTCTATTCTTGTGATGAATTTCTGGGATCTTGATTATTATATGTCTGCATGGAGTTCTGTATGCCTCAAACATCTGAATATCATTTCCCTTTCCTATGCTTGGGAAGTTTTCCTTAATTATTTCTGTGAATTTCTTTTGCTTTTACTCCTGATTCTTCACTCACATTTTTTATTCTTAAGTTATAGATTCTCTTGTTGTCTTCTAGCCTTTATGTTGTTAGTGCCGGTTTTTTGTTATTTTTAAGAGATCTTTCCTTTCATGATCACACATTGCAAACCTGTCTTCATATTTTGATAGTCTGTCTTAGTTTCTTTCAAGCAGTTTTGCAAGCTTTCAATGGAGTTTTTAATTTCCTGGTAAATCTCTTTGAATCTGCTTCATGTATTCTAGGTTTTCTTTATATTCTTCATTGAATATTTCTCTCTTTTTTCTGCATTCCTCCATCCTTCTGTATATGTCTTCTTGAGAGGTGCTTAGCACTTCTTTTATTAATCTACTTATATCTTGCTTTACTTGAATTAATGTGTAACTTTTGAGCTCATCCACGAGGTCTCAAAGATATCTCTTTATGTCCGCTGATGCCATGACTGACATTGCATGTTTGCTGCCCTCAATCTCTTTCCTATTTACCTCTCTTGGATCAATATTCTCAGCATTGTGGGCTGGGGACTTCTTATTTCTTTCTCTTGTCATGTTTTTGATTTCTTCCATACAGTTGTATAGTGGTGGTCTCAGCCCCTTTCCTTGTTGGTTATGGTTCTTCTGAAGCATGCTGGGTAGGGATTTTTGCTCTCCCCAGTTTGCTATTTGGTCGTAGAGGTGCAGTAGGCATATGCTGGCCCCTCCCTTCCAGGCCAGGCAATCTACAGGAGTCTTTACTGTGTTAGTGTGTGCTGCACATATGGAATCAGTTTGGGATGACTTTATTGGGTTCTGGCCAGGGGCGTTACCCAGGCCAACCAGATCCCACTAATCTGCTCTGGGAAGGGAGTAACCAACTGAAGTCATTGTCATTCCTAGTTCAGGCCTGTCCTGCCTGATTCCAACATGTCATCCAGTTGGTCACCCCTTTCCCTTGGGAGGGTCTTTTTCCCAGAACTCACCACAGATTAATGCAGGTCCCTCACTGGATTCATTCTCTGTTGGGCTCGCCAACCTCTTACTTCAGAATGACCACAGCTCTGGCGAGTCATGGCAGTGCAAGTTTGGGCAGCTCTGGCAAGAGTACTGTGGCCACTAATTTTGGCTGCTTCACGGTAGCCCCAGGACTGCATGTTTGACCAGCTCTCTTCCTTTTAGTTTCTTCCTGGGTCGAGAGAACTCATCTCCTTCTGTCCAGACCTCTCCAGGATAAATGCTAGATTTATTCTAGCATTTGAGTTGTCTCTCTCAGGGAGGCTCCTTATTGATCTGCCATCTCTAGCTCCTCCCCTCTGTTTTGCTTTTTAAAAATAAAAAAAAACTGAAAGAATAAGTAAGATACAAAATGTACAATAGATATTGTGAAAGTGAAAGGGGAAGAAACTGTTGAAAAGGAAAGAACAACTGAGGTGGGTGAAAGGAGAAACGAAAGAAGGGAATATATATATATAATATATACACATATATATGTATATATATAATATATACACATATATATGTATATATATTATGATGATAGATAATTATACTACCAATCTCTATTAGTTCATCAAAAAGAATGGTTTGTGCTTCCACTGTTTCATAATTTTCTTCATGTCTGTATTTTGCAATCTGAGAACAGTTTGTACTTATAGTGTACTGTTTAGGGAGGAGGATGCCCAAGAGTTACTTTATGTAGTTTGAGGAAGAAATTTGTTAAAACTTTCAGAGACATTCATGCTACCCGATGATTATATTATTTCACTATGTGGAGTGATTACATTATTTAAGACACTATGTGAAGCCTGAAAGTTTTTAAAAACCTTTCCCCCTCATATTTCCATTTCTCAAGGACAGTGCTCCATCTAAGGTCTGCTGTGTACTCACACTCTTGTGAGACATGTCCCCACACTCTGTTTTGTGCACTCACCCATTAGGAACCCTGCAACATAGATACTCAAAACACTTCAACAGGGATTGGTACCAACAGTGTAAAACACCTTCCACTTTCACAAAAAGAAGCTGTTTTGTTTCAGCAAAGTTTCACCCTACTCCTGTCCAGCTGTCTCCCAGAGGTCCTAGTCAGGCACACAGGATGCAATGTGTATGTAGCTCATCACCATTAGAGAGAAAAGCTAATGTGAGAAAAGCTAAATGGTGAGTTGCTTCTGTCTTCTTTAGACAGCATGGATAACTCTGTCACATGAATGCCAGAAAATTATCTGAAATGAGGTCTTCATCGGAGAGTAGGGCCACCACCGGCAGCACTGTAAGGAGCCTGCTTCTGGGTTCTGTTTTATACCCAAGGAACCAGCTCATTCCTTTCCTGTTCTTGGCCTAGGATTCAAGATGTCACCTGCATCTTTATATACTTGTCATGGAGTTATGAATTGCTGTCAGGCCCTGAGCTCTTAACCTGTGCCAGTGCTGTGCCTCTCAACCTAATTATGAGCTCACTGAATCCTCAAGACTCTGAGCTGAGAAAGCATCATTATCCAATTGATGACCATAAGGAAAGTAAGCCAGAGAGATTATTTTTTCCCGAGATTCACAGCCACAGAGATGCACCAGTTGCCCTGTGACACTCACTGAGGTTCTCCTGAATCACTGTGTCTGGTTCCTCAAACTTAGGTCAGATCAAAACTTGACCTACAAACCCATCAAATCGTCACAGTTGCTACTCATTTCCACTCTGATCCAGGCCACTTTCCTGTAACAATGGTGAGATGTAAGCATAAAGATGCCATGGTACAGACCAGAAAAATGGGGCATTGTATTATTATTTTTCAGCAGTCCTATAACTGGTCACTACAAACTCACTGGCTTAAAACAACACAATTTTGTGATCTTATATTTAGGAGGCTAAAATTCCAAAAAATATCTCACCAGACTAGGATGAAGGTTTCAGCACAGCTGTATTCCTTCCTTCTTGCAACTGCAAGAGATGATCTGTTTTCCTGCCTATTAGAGACTGTGGCTCCTTCTTCCATTGGCAGAGGCAGAAGTGGCTGGAAAGTCTTTCCATACTGCACGTGCTTCCTCTCTGGCTTTCCTCTCCCACAGTTAATTTTAAAACATTCATGCTTACACTGGGCTCACCACAATAATCCAGGGTAATCATTTTATTTTCAGATCAGCAGGTCAACAGCTTTAATTCCATTTCATAATTTAATACCTCTTCAACATGTAACATAATTTATTCCTGGGATAAGAGGATGGATACCTTAGGCCAGGGATGGCAAACCTTTTTAGAGCTTTCAAAGATAACAAACAGCAATGGCATACATGCTGCAGGTGCACTCCCACTGCCTTAGGGAATTAGAAATATGATTCTGCTCACTCAGGCATATATTAGAAAGCAGAATGGAACATGATTTCTATGTGATATTTCCTCATTGTATACAATTATGACCTTGTAATATTAACCTTGACAATTGGAAGTAAAATGTATTAAAGTTTTTCTTAGTCTTGATATTTTTAAAATATGAACTAATGATCCTAGTTTTGCTAACTTCAAAGTGTGATTGTCCTGATATTGATCTGTGAACTCCTGTTGTCAACTTGCCAGTAGTGAACAAAGAAAACAAGTAAACACATCTAGTGGCTGTGTGCACACCTGGGAATTGTGTCCTAGGAGCCCAGCATCCTGTGTCAGGATAGACACGAGGGAGAACATCACCTACACAGACAATAACAGGGTCATGTCACAGGAGGAGATTGTGAGGGCAGCCAAGGAGGACAGCATACACCAGTTTACCTCGCTGCTGCCTGCTTTCGGTCTCTATCCAAAGTATGAGCATGGAGCAGTTTACATGCTTGTTCTTTGAATTATTCCTTATCTTTTTCCTTCATAGTTCTAATTATCAAACCCAGAACCTGGAGCATGTTAGGCAAATACTCTACCACTGTGTGTACTTCCTGCCCTATTGTTTGATTTCTAAAGGGCTGGTTCCCACAGTTGAAGAGAAGTTATGAGTCAATCTAAATGGAAAGATTTAGTCACACTTCCTCTCCCAGTTAGCAGTTTCATTTGTCTGGTTACATGACTTTCTTTTTTATGAAAAAACAAAAGTGTTGGACAGACCAGGTTTAATAGGCATGACCTTTTCAGGGAGAGGAGACCTAGAACAGTTCTCCAGTTTCAGTTGTGAGGCTTTCCTGCTTCAGCCCAAAGGATAAGTAGAGTGCCTGGGAAGCCTTTCCCTTCAAGCCCAAGTACAGGGCCTGCAGGTAGCCTGCAGTCCCCACTGTGGCCATGCAGTTTATGGCCCTGCCAGGAAAGCAGGCATGACCATCCCTCCCATTCCTCTCTGCATCTCTTCCTTCAGCATACTTCTGACTCTTCTTCAACCTTCAAGTCTTGCTTTGTTGAGTGAGGCCAGGCCAAAGAACTACACCTCTGTCTGAATGGTGTTGAGCCACTGAGATGAAGGGTATTATGTAATTTCTAACCACTGTATCATGGGCTCGCATCTCCACTGACAGGGTTGATTGTTGAAAGTCTCCCCTTGCCTATTGCCTTATAGACACCTTCACAGTTCTCTATGATAGAACATGGCACGAACCAACTTATCCTCTGTTTTTCAAATTTTATTTTAAAGACGGTAAAACTAAACATAACAAAAACAAAGCAGATCAGAAGAAAACAATGTAAGTGACACAGATTTCAAAGCAAGACAGCAGGCGATCATCGCTGGCTGCCATAATGTCTCTTGTTTTCTTCTAAATAGCTGTCTATATCTTCACACACAATGAATTCATACAAAACAAATTAGTATAAAACTGATCAGAACAGAGTAATGAGGGCATTACAGGCCTTCAAAATCAGACAATAAGGAAATAAAAAATGGCTGCCACAATGTCTCTTGTTCTCTTCAAAATAGCTGTCCATACCTTCCTGTATGTTGAAATTAAACAATACAAAACAGACCAAAACCACTCTGAACAAAGAATAAAAATATTACTGGATTTCACAGCATGATGATATGGAATCAGCAATGGATACTATAATGTCTCTTTTCCTTCAAAGTAGCTGTTCATTTCATCATGCATTATATAATCAATTCTCATAAACTGTTTAGAAGTTCTACACATGTATAAGTCTCTACATGTATACCTATCCTTTCTGTATTAGAGGGAAAAACAAAACAAAACAAATTAGTAAAAAAACACTAAACAAAAAAGACAAATAACAATAGCAAAGAGCCCAAAACACTGACAATATAGGCCTTCAAAACAAGGTAATAGGAGCATAACTCGGGTTGTTATTTTACATAATGATCTTGAAGAGTTCCTCAGATCATCAGGCACTAACATGCACAATTGTGCCAATCCTATGAATGTTAACTGTTTTGTTCCAAGAACTTATAGAATTTGTAGCACAATCATCTTAGCAATCCTAAGTGTGTTTATATAATTTTAGATATTTTTTCTTTTCCCTCTTTTTCCCTGAGATAGTATTTTTCCCCCTTTGAGTAGATTCTTATCCTTTCACTATATTTATTGAGGATTTTGTATCTTATGTACTCTTGCCATTTCTTACACTAGAGAGACTATATGGTATTTATACATGTGAGTCTGATTTATTTCACTTATGAGTTTGGTCTCAAGTTGCATCCATTTATTTATAAATAGCTCAATGTGATCATTCTTGATAGCTGAGTAGTACTCCATTGTATAAAAATACTACATACTGCATTTAGGTTGTTTCCAAGATCTGGCTATTACAAATTGTGCTGCTATAAACATGGGTGCACATATATCACTGTGACATGATGTTTTAAATTTTCTGGGAATATGTCCAGAAGTGGAATAATTGGGTCAAATGTAACTTCCAATCCCAGCTTTTTGAGGGGCCTCCGGACTAACTTCTAGAGTGGTTGCACCAGTCTACACTCCCAGCAACAATGCAGAAAAGTTTCTTTTCCCCCACAGCCTCTCCAGCATTTGTTATTGATGGTTTTCTTGATCCTGGCCATTCTTTCTGGAGTGAGATGGAATATCAGTGTGGTTTTAATTTGCATTTCTCTAAAGACCAATACAGCTGAACATTTTTTCATGTATTTATTTTCCATTTGTATTTCTTCATCTGATAACTGTTTTTTCATCTCTGATGCCCATTTTTGGAAGAAGTCTTTGAATTTTGGGGGTCTCATATTTTAAAAATTATTTATATGTTTTAGACAGAAGTTCTTTGTCTGAGGGACAGTTCACTAAGATTTTTTCCCAATTTGTGGGTTTTCTTTTCACTATGCTGGAGATTTCTTGCAACATGCAAAAACTCTTTAATAAGACATAAGGCCAGTTATTGATTCTGGGAAGTATTTCCCATGTAGATTGATTCCTGTTCATGAATTCTCTACCTACCCCTATGTCTTCAAAATTTCTACATACTTTGACTTGCAGCAGATTTGCTATTTATGTCTTAATATTTAAATCTTTGATCCATTTAGACTTTAGTTTAGTGCATGGTGATAGGCATGGGTCTAGTTTTAGGTTTTGGCATATGGAGAGCCAGTGTTTCTAGCACCATTTATTAAAGAGACTGTCATTCTCCCAGTGAACATGTTCGGACCCTTTATCAAGCATAAGTTTGCTGAGTGTGTTTGTAGTTGTTGTTGTATCTTCTTTTTTTATTTAAAGAAAAAAACAGAAAAGGGTAGGAATAATACATGATTTCAAAAAAGTAAACAGTAAGAAATCACTAGTTGATAATTACATATTGTCCTCTTAGAAATAGTTGTTCAAGTAAAGCATAAAATGGACATTTAAACAGCAAGACTGCAAAGATTTTTGTTCAATGATCCAAAATACTTAGTAATATAGTTATCAATTCTACACAATTAAACATACATGCAGTTATATCCTTTAGAGCACTTTCTTTTCCTCTCTTTTTTACAATAGCAATTACACATTTTGGGTTTTATTACTCCTACAGTTCTTATTACTTTTTATACCAGAGACAATGTGATATTTATAAATGCAATTCTTATTTATTTCACTCCTGAGGATAGCCTCAAGTTGTCTCCATTTGCTTATAGAGGCCTCAAGATCATTCTTTTTATAGCTGGGTAATATTCCACATCTTTTTCATCTATTCTGTGGTTGATGGGCATCTTGGTTGTTTCCAAGATTTAGCTATTCCAAATTGTGCTGCTATGAACATGGGTATACATATATCACTGTGATATGACCTTTTCAGTTTTTCTGGGAAAATACCCAGGAGGGGAATAGCTGAATTGAATGAAACTTCCAATCCTAGTCTTCAGAGGATTCTCCATACTGATCTCCATAGTGTTTGCACAAGTCTATACTCCCACCAACAGTGGAGCAGTGTTCCTTTTTCCCCACAGCCTTGCCAACAATTTATTATTAGCTGATTTCTTGATGGCATCTATTCTTTATGGAGTGAGATGAAATCTCAATGCTGTTTTTATTTGCATTTCTCAAATGACCAGTGATATTTGCCATTTGAATATCTTCATCTGAGAAATGTTTGTTCATCTCAGATGCCCATTTTTCGAGATGGTCTTTGAATTTGGGGGCCTTTGTTTATTTGATGTTTTTCAATTCTTTATATGTTCTGGATATAAGTCCTTTGTCTGAGGGGTTTGTGGCTAAAATTCTTTCCCATTGTGTGATTTGAGTTGGTGATTTCCTTTGAAGTGCAGAAACTTTTCAACAACGTGAGATTCCAGTGGTTGATTCTTTGAAGTGTTTCCCATGCAGTTTGTGCTGTGTTCATGAATTCTCTGCCTACCTCTATGTCTCCAAGACTTCTACCTACCTTGTCTTCCAGTAGTTTTACTGTTTCTGTTTTAATATTTAGGTCTTTGATCCATTTTGATTGTAGTTTTGTGCATGGTGGTAGGCATGGGTCTAGTTTCAGTCTTTGGCATGTGGAGAGGCAATTTTTCCAACACCATTTATTAAAGAGGCTGTCCTTCTTCCAGTGAACATGGTTAGCCCCTTTGTCAAATATCAGGTGTCTGAGTGTCTTTGTAGTTGTGTTTGCATCTTCTAATTTGTTCTACTGATCCTCAGGTCTATTTCTTTGCCAGCACCATGCTGAATTTATCACTGTCGCTTTGTAGTATAGTTTCAACTCAGGAATTTAGATGCCTCCTGCCTTGCCTTTGTTGCCCCAAATTGCCTTTGTTATTGTAGGTTTCTTCTGTTTCCAAATGAATTTTAGGAGTGTTTTCTCTAGATCTGTGAAGTATGTTAATGGTATTTTGATTGGGATTACATAAAAATCTGTATAACAGTTTTTGGTGTATGGCCATTTTCACAATGTTGGTTCTTCCTAGCCAAGAGCAAGGAATTCTTCCATTTTCTAATATCCTCTTCAATCTCCTTTTATAGCATACCATAATTTTCAGTATATAGGTCTTTTACATTCTTAGGCTGATTCCTAAGTATCTCATTTTTTATATTGCTGTTGTGAAGGGCAATATTTCCATAATTTCTCTCTCAGTGAGTTGTGTGTGTGTGTGTGTGTGTGTGTGTGTGTGTGTGTGTGTGTAGAGGAAGGCTATTATGGAGATAGACACCATGGATTCTGAGTTTCTGAAGGTTTTTTTTTTATCATGAACATGTGTTGGACTTTATTTTTTAATTTTTATTGATACTGGGGATCGAACTCACGAATGCCTGCTTGCAAGGCAGGTGCTTATGCTGCTAAGCTAAATCCCCAGCACCCATGTGTTGGACTTTATCAAAAGATTTTTCTGTATCTATTGAGATGACCATGTGGTTTTTGTTTTTGACTCTGTTGATGCGGTATATTACATTTATTGATTTGTGTATGTTAAACCATCCCTGCATTTCTGGAATGGATCCCACTTGATCATGATGTATAATCTTCTTGATGATTTGCTGCATTCTATTTGCCAGTATTTTATTGAGAATCTTTGCGTCAGTGTTCATTAGTGAGATTGGCCTATACTTCTCCTTTTTGGTTGGGTCTTTCTCTGGTTTTGGTGTAAGAGTAATGCTTGCCTCCAGGAATGATTCAGGGAGAATTGCTTCCTTTTCAATTTCATTAAGCAGTATTGGCATCAAATCTCTAAATTTCTTGTAGAATTCAGCTGTGAATTCATCAGGACTTGGGCTTTTTATTGTTGGTAAGTTTTTAGTTACATTTTCAATTTCAATAGCTGATACTGGGTTATTCAAAATTGCTATATCTTCTTGGTTGAGGTTTGGTAGTTCATATGTTTCTAGAAATCTGTCCATTTCCTCTGTGTTTTCCACTCTATGTGAATAGAGATTTTCAAAATAGGTGTGTTATCTGTACTAATTTCCCCTTTTTTGTCCTTATTGCATGAATTTGGGCTTTTTGTTTCTTTTTCTTTATAAGGTCAGCTAGAGGTTTGTCAATTTTGTTTATTCTCTCAAAAAACAGCTTTTCGATTCATTAATTCCTTGTATTTTTTTTTTTAGTTTCAATTGCATTGATTTCTTCTCTAATCTTCACAATTTCCTGTCTTCTGTGAGCTTTGGGTTTAACTTACTCTTCTTTTTCTAGAAGCTTGAGATGAAGCATTAGGTCGTTTGTGTCATTCTGCTTTCTTGATATTACAATTTACTGCTATATATTTCCCTCTTAAGACCACTTTCATTGCATCCCACAGATTGCAGTATGTTGTCTCTGCATTTTCATTGAATTGCAGGTATTGCTCTATTTCTTCTTTAATTTCATCTGTAGCCCACTGGTTGTTCAGAAGGTTGGTATTTAATTTCCATGTATTTATGCAGGTTTTTAAAATTCCCTTTCCATTAATTTGCAATTTCAGTGCACTATGGTCAGATATTACACATGGGATAATTTCAATACCTCTGCATTTACTTAAGAATGTTTTATGGGATAATATATGGTCAGTTTTGGAGAATGTCCCATGTGCAGGTGAGAAGAATGTGTATTCTGATGTGGTTGGGTGGAACACTCTGTAAACATGTACTAAGTACAGTTGCTTGCAGGTATGATTCAGTTCTATTATTTCTTTGCTTACTTTTTGTCTAGTTGATCTATCCTTTTGTGACAATGGCGTATTAAGGTCCCCTGTTATAATTGTGTTCTTGTGTATGTGGCTTTTCATGTCCATTAGAATCTGTCTTTTATAGTTGGGTGCTCCTGCATTTGGTGCATATATATTTATAATTGTTAGTTCTTCCTCTTGAATTTTTCTACTAACAAGTATGTAGTGACCTCTTTATCTCTTTTAATCATTTTAGGTTTGAAGTTTACATTGTCTGCAAATAGAATAGTTACTCCTGCTTTTTTCTGGCTTCCTGTTGCATGGAATACTCTTTTCCATCCTTTAACTTTTAATCTATGAGTTTCATTTTGGGTCAGATGTGTTTGTTGTATACAGTGTATTGTGGGATCCTTTTTCTTGATCCATTCTGTCAACCTGTTTCTTTTGATAGGTGAATTGAGGCCATTTACATTTATGGATATAACTGTTATGTACTGAATTGACTTTGCCATGTTATGTTCCAGTTGTTTGCTTTCTGCTTTTCCCCCGTGTTTAATTGCTTGTGCCACCTGGTGGTTTCTTTCTGTTGTTGTTCTGGGGGTTGTGGTCATTTTTATCTCTATGCAGTATGTCTTTCAACACTCTTTCTAGAGTTGGTTTGTTGGACCAACTGAATTTCTTCAGTTGTTCTTTGTCATGGAAGTATCTTGTTTCTCCATTAAATTTGAATGAAAGTTTTTTCTTTTAGGACTTGAAATAGCTCACTCCAAGCTTGTCAAGACTTGAGGGTTTGTGCTGAAAAGTCTGCCATGATTCTAATGGGCTTTCCTTGATAAGTGAGTTGTGTCATTTTTCTAACAGCTTTTAGTATTGTATTTTTATGCTGCATGTCTGGGATCTTAATTATTATATGTATGGGTGTAGATTTACATTGGTTGTGATTGTTTGGTGTTTTATACACCTCACTTATCTGCATATCAGATTTTTCCCCCATGTTGGGAAATTTTTTATTACTTCTGTGAATATTTTAGTTATGTCATTTGCATTGACTCTTGCATCTTCACTGATGCCTTTTAATCTTATATTGGTGCTCTTGACATCATCTTGAAGCTGCTGGATTGTCATTTTATACTGCTTTGTTATTTTTAAACATTCTATCCTTTCATGATTGCGAATTGCGATCCCATCCTCAAGGTTCAAAATTCTATCCTCAGCTTCATTTAAATGGTTTTGCCAGCTTTCTAAAGAATTTTTTGTTTCTTGGATGTCTCTTTGCGTTTGTTTCATGAATTCTGCTTGTTTTCTATATTGTTCATTCAAGGTTTCAATCAGTTTCCCATGCCCCTATACTTTTTAAAAAAAATCTATTTCTTCCCTAGCTGCACTGAGCAACTCCTTTACTAAGGTTGTTATTTCTGTTTTTACATGAGAGATTACTTCTATTTGATTTCCTCTGTAGCCTCATGGAGTTGTTTTTTTTATTTCACTTTCTATCTTTTCAGAGATTTCTGGTGTGTTACTTTTGAAGGCCTCTATTTCAGTGTCTCCTATACTTGCTCCTGGTGGACTAGATGTTTGAGATTGCGTTTTGCTTTTTCATTTTGCCATTTTCCTCTTTCGGGTTAATATTTGGTCCTTCAATCCCAGTAGTGTCAACTGTTTGTAGTTGGGTTCAATTGTTGGGTCCTGCATTGAAGAGGTGGGCCAGTCACCTGAATTTCCTCTGCAAGGCCTGTTGGGTGAGTCCTATGTTCTTACTAGGCTTACAGGCATAGGAGTACTGATGGGAAACAACTCCTAGTTCCTGCTGTTATTGTGTCTTCAGGTTGTTCAGAGTCACCAGATCTCACTGTTTATAGTGCTTATCTGGGCTGGACCCTACTGTGTCTCTGGGTGTCCCACAAGCCCCCTTAATTTTCTCCAGGTTGGGGAGGCCTTGTCAACCTACCTGATATTCTCTGTGTGGAGGAAGGATTCACCCTCCCACTTGCCAAGCTCACCAATGGCCTACTTCTGGAGGGGGCTTCTCTATTGCTCCTGTTTACTCACTAAAGGTGGCAAACTCTATTTCTGTTTTAGGGGCAAACTCACCTCACTGATGAGAAGCCTGTTGAGTTCTTACTGAGTCTCCCCTTGATACTGCATGGTTAATCCACTGCAGTCCAAGGTTCTGGGGGGAGGTGTGGAAGCCAAAGATCAACAGCAATACTAGGTGCAGGAGGTGCCTGATAAGTGGTGGGACTGCTGGGGCACACATCATGGGTTGGAGTTCCTGGGTCCTGAGGTGAGTGGCCAGGACTGTGGGACATGGGAGGGGCTCAGTTTTGGCCTGGCCCCGTGTGCGCCTCTGGCTGGAGTTCCTGGGCCCCAGGAGGTCAACTGCTGAGATGCTGGGAGTCGCAGGAGGGATCTGGGTCTAGCCCAGCCCTGTGTGCACCACTGGCTGTAGTTCCCGGGTCCTGTGAGGTCATCTGCGGAGATGGCAGGAGTCACAGGAGGGGTCTCTTACAGTTTTTGTAATTCTTTGTCTTGTACTTTTGACTCTCATATACTTTCTGGTCAGGTGTCTTTTGCATCCTATATTTCCCCTCAACTAAAATGCCCACATCTTTCTTAAGATTATTAAGGAGGTAACTTCTCAGCTTTCATTTCATTTCTATGACCTTCACCTTTTCTTTCATCTTCAGATGATCTAAAAAAGTTGTTCATTTGATGGTATTCTAGAGGTCAGAATGTTATCCATTCTCACTTGTCTCCCCCTATGATATGTCTAAGGATCTGTTTTCAAGTTCATATATTGTTATTTCATCTAGTCTGTACGTGAGGCCTTACAGTCTATTTTTGATGTAGCTCTTCATTTCCAACATTTGATTATTTTTCAAGATCTCTCTTTTTTTTTTAGACAGAGTGTTGTTATGCAGTTCAGGCTGGCCTTGAGCTCAATTTGTAGCCCAGGCTGGTTTCAGTTTTGCAACAATTCTCTCCCCTCAGCCAAGTGCTGGGATTAGAGGCAGTGTCACTATGCCTGGCTAAAATCTCTTATTTCTTTGCTATATTTTTATTCATATCAATAAGTGCTTTCCTAATTTAACTGAGTTATCTGTGTTATTTATTTTAAATATTTCTTTGCCTTCTGAGGCATTTCATCAATCTCCTTCTCATAGAGGTCTGGTGCTGGAGTACTGTGTTTTTTTGTAGGCATGCCTAGCAAGCCTGTGTACAGATTTGTGCATCTGTTTGATCAGTCATCTCCACTATTTTTATACACTAACTTTTGTAGTAAATGGCATTCTTGTGAATATATGTCTTGCATATCAGCATGGCTTGTACAAAGTTCTGTTGGCTTTGGTTCCATGGAGACGTCCCTATAGGTCTTCACACAGTATGCATGGTGTGGTTGGGTCGGAGCTCTTCTGTCTCTAAAGAACATGTAGAGAGGGGTTTTCTCTAGTTTTAAGGAAGTTATAACATACACAACAGTGGGCATAGGGTACGCACTGCATGACTACTTCAAAAATGGAAGTGGTGGTGATAGAAATGTAGCACACAGTGAATTCTTTCTTGGTAGCAGTGTCAATACATATTTGGGCACAACAGCATTTCAGGTGACTAAAGGTGAACATGGTGGCAGGACACATGAAATGTGGAACACATTCTGGCCCAGCAGAGTTGTGACTCTAATTATGTCAGTGGTTTGGCTTGATTTTACCTCATTTGTCAATTAGGGCAGAACTCTGCGGACTGTGGCTTTGGAAGATTACAGTGGTAGCGTGGTAGCTTAGGCCAGTTAAGGTAGTACATGAACCAAAAGTAACCATGTAGCTTAAGCTGTCTAAGGTGGCTAGAACAGCAGTGTAGCTTTGTTCCCAGTGTTTAGCCCACAATTCAGCAGCGTGCAGCCTGGATTCAAAGGTAAACGAATGAAAATTCCTTCTCTGAAGCAAAGTTACAGTACAAACTCCATCAAGCTCTCAACCTGGGCTCCAATCCAGTCCCTACTATCAGTAGGGTTCACATCATCCACAGGAAAGTTATTGGTATCCACAACAGTAGGACTTGCTGGGACTCTGTGGTTGACCCCTTTCCCTGCAGTAGGGTTTACCCAACCCCCAGCATCAGAAAGAGGATTGCAATCATCTTTGTGCTTTGCTTCCCTTTCTGTCACTACCTGGTCACTATGTCTTACAGGGACCTCATCGACCCTTGCTGGGTTACAAAGCTCACCTCAAAACATAGTTACTTGTTATTCTCATTCTTCTTGGTGAATGAGGAGATAAGTGCACTAAAACCTTGGATTTTCAGTAACTTATTCTGCAACTGTTCTTCAAGATGAGCAAACATTTCTAAATTTTAACGATAAATAAGCAGTGTCTTGCAGTATGAGTACTATGTGATACTGAATCAGTGATTCTCTCTTGCTCTCACTGTGGGATCATCTCCCAATAGGAAGAGTTTATGGAAGAGATCTGACCTGTCGAGGAGAGGAGAAAAAAGTGGAGGCATCTCTCAATTCAAATGAGATTAGGGAAATGTGTAAAGTGTGAGAAACTGAAAAATTCTGTAGGAAAGCACCACTTGAATGAGCACCATTCTGGAATGAATCATGCTCACAATCTGAGATTTTACTGAACTTACCAACTCTAATTGGGCAGTTGGCTTTCTGTACAACTTACTTTTTTATTTTAAAGAGGATAAAGCCAAGGAAAATAAAACAATAAAATCAATCTAAACAACCAATGTGAGTGATACAGGACTTTAAAAAAATACAAAATCAACAACAGTTACCATAATGCCTCTGATTGTCTTTGAAATAACTGCAGATACCTTCAGACATAGTAAAAATCAAACAGAATAGAACCAATAAAAACAAAACAGTGAATGCAATAATGGACTTCAAAACAAGACAATAGTAAATCCAAAATGGCTACCATAACCATAATGTATCTTGCTATCTTTGAAATAGCTGCTCATGCCAGCAGATATAACAAAACCAAACAAAAGAGAATAAAACCCAACACCCCCCCCCCAAATGAAAATGATATGGGACTTCAAAACAAGATAATAGGGAATTAACAATGGCTACCACTGTCAGAAGGTGATCCCCCTAGATGACACTATACATACCACTATGCTCTGAACAGATCATCAGACCACTGGCCCTAGACCTGCAAGGTCAGTGAAACACCAAAACACCACACGCATCAAATTGCATTTCACCTCAATAGCTACCATCACAGCCTGTGTTTCTCTAGATCAGCAAGTTGCTTACTGAGGGTGAGAGAGGATTGGCTCTTCTTGTTTGCCAGCCCTGTGCTAGCAGGGGCTGGGATCTGGCTGTTGCCCTCCCACTGGCAGCCCACACATGGCACTGGTTCACAAGGAGGGCTTGCTTCTTAGCAACTCCTTGTTCTCTCCCCAAGCAGTCTGTGAATAGCATGGACTCATGAGGAAGGGCTTGGGTCTGGCTGTCTCCCTGCCAGATATAACAAAACCAAACAAAAGAGGATAGGCAGCCTGTGAATGGTGCTGGTTCACAGAGAGGGCTTGCTTCTTGGTGAATCCTCTCTCTCTCTCCCTCTCTCTCTCCACAGTGCACAAATGGCACTACCACTTACTTTTTAATGATTCTATAGTATTCAATTTTGTCAGTGTTCCAAAATTTAGTGCATGATTTTTTATTAATATTCTAATTTTTTGGGTGTGTGCGCTGGGGATTGAACTCACAACCTTGTGCTTGCCAGCCAGGTACAAGCTGAGCTAAATTCCCGGTCAAGTTCTTTCTAGTTTTCAACAGAAGTAATGCTGCAATTAGCAGCCTGTATGTATGTTATAACTAAATTTCTAGGATTCAAATTTATATCCAAAAGAGTATGATTTTTATCAATTCAACATACATAGTTAAATAGTGATGGAAATGTATCAATAAGGAAGTTAAAGAAGACTGTCACATAAGAGATGATTACAATTGACCATAAAGTTATAAGACAAAAATAAGTATTTTGTTCTTACCTGCATTTATTTATTACTGACATTTTGTTTTTTCTCATGTATTTCACATTATTAGGAATTATTTGATCATAACATTTGCCCATTTTTCTTAGAGATGATCTTTTTTTTTTAGAGGTTCTTTATATATTAAGTATATCAATTGCTTGCAATAAACGTGGAAAATAATGGCCCACAATTTCAATCCTTTAAACACTGCTTTTGGGCTAAGTTTCAAACTTTTTAAGTAAAAATACCAGTTCCTTCTTTATTTCAGGTTTTCATCCCAACGTAGGTAAACTCAAAAAACATTTTGAACATAAATATGCAAAGAGGGAGATCAAGCTTACAAGTGACTGGTTACTGGGAAGAATGATTAATTATCAAGACAGAAAAGAGAAGTTTTATATTAAAATGTATAAAATTATTAAATCCTTGAAGAGCTCTTTACAAGAGTAATGAAAATACTTAAGGCACAGTTGAATATATACTTCATGATACACCTCACTCTATTGCCTAAATCTTATATTACTTTGTGTGATAGGTATTAAAACAACATAATAATGAATTAAATAATAGGATAAAGCCTAGAAGATACAAGCCGGATGACACTGTGAGACCCAACATGAAGACATATATAGAATAAGATTTAGATAAATTAGAGACATTTATAGGGAAATGGATCCAACTTGAGACCATACTCATAAGTGAAATAAATCAGACTCACATGTGTAAACATCCTATTGTCTCCCTAGCATAAGAAACTGAAAGTAAAATAATATCCAAAATGTACAACCAACATTGTGAAATGTGAAGAAGCTATTCAAAAGGAAAGAGAAACTGGATGAGGAAAGGAGAAATGAAGGAAGGGAAAAGAAAAAAATATACCTACATATATACAAAAAATATACATATATACACATAAAGTAGTTAAGATAGCTATACTACTGATTGCTATTAGTTCATTGAAAAGTTTGTGCATATATTGTTTGATCAATTTTTCATACCCGTATCTTGTCATAAGAGCAATTACTTTGAAGAAAACAATGGTACTAACCATTGTTACTCTCCTACAATCCTATTTTGAAATTTTGTATCATAAATAAACTGCTTATCCCATGCTACAAAAAAGAATGAGTTTTTAATGAGCTGAGTTTTAAAAAGCCAGAATTATCTACAAAATTCCAACTGAAAGAAGCACAATAGCAGCTAAATCATGGAAACAACTTAAGTGCCCATCAACTGAGGAATGGATAAAAAAAGGTGGTATTTCCATACAATAGAGTGCTACTCAGTTAAAAAGATGATCATACTCATAAATGAAATAAATCAGACTTGCATGTGTAAACATCATATTGCCTCCCTCATGTAAGAAACTGAAAGAGTACATAACATGCAACATGTACAATAGATGTTGGGAAAGGAACAGAAACTGCTCAAAAGAAAAGAAATGGGACAGGGGAGAGGGGAAAAGAAGGAAGGAAAAAATATACACACACAGCTATATAATTATACTAATTTGTATTAGTTCATTGAAAAGAATGGTTTGTGCTTATATGATCTGAAACTTTACATACCTATATCTTGTAATCTGAGCAACTATTTTGATGATAACAATACACACTAGATTAATTTCCACTGTTAATTTCCTATTATCTTGTTTTGAAACTGTACCTTTTTTCTCTTTAAAATCAAAAAATCAAAAAATCACACACATTTTAGACAAGATCATTACATTGGTTTATTTTAGATAATTTATGCAAACACTTCAGTATTTTTATAACTTATCTAACCTTTTAGCAAAGCAGTCAGCTACCAAACTCAAAGTACAAACAGAAGCACATACTTGATTAAAAAATCTACTGTAAATCCTTTTATGAATCCTACAATGCAATTAAAACCATGTCCACCCGGCCATTGAACAATGATTCTATTTCTGATGCTTATGAAGTCTCTGAAGATATTAAATTTGATGAAATAATATTCACCTGTGGCAGGAAACAGATAACTACAATGTCCAATAAGTGCTTGCTTTTTAGTTTCAACATCACATCGAAACACAAATATTAAAACCTCTCATACGGTCACAGTTCATTAGCACTTTTTCCAGTTTGGACAGTGACCATCGAAAAATAGATGCCTTTCTGTGCCAGCAGCTGTTGGTGGGTGCCATGCTCCTTGACCTTGCCATTCTGAATCACCACGATTAAATCTGCATTCTGGATGGTGGACAGGCGGTGCGCGATCACGATGCAGGTGCGGCCTTCCCTGGCTTTGTCCAGGGCCTCCTGGACAATCTGTTCCATAATTACAATCATGAATTAATTTTCCTAATGATAGTCCTCTCCCTTTAATTCCTTCTCTGTAAGAAGCCCCAACTCTTCTCCAATTTTCCTTTTTTAAGAGAAGGCATCAGTGAAATACAAAACACATGGTGTTTTATATTACATTTCCAATTGTTCCTTACCACATAATAGCCCTAAAAATCAGCCTCCTAACATAGCACCACAGCAGATCAGGAAGCCTGAGCAAAGTCCTTCAGTGCTAGCATTTTTCAGATAGAAAACACCTCATAAGCACTCCGCCTTTCAAAGAGGTGAATTTTATCCTGTTCTCAAGCAGAAAATTACAATGCTCATTGCTCTAAAATACAGGCCAGTTTTACTCTTCTCAACTCTATCTTTTCATGGGGCTCCTGAGGAGTTGCTGTCAACAGACAGGGAACATATTCCCTTGTGTGCATCCTCTTAGGTAAACACATGACAACAAGCTTATTTCTGGAGGGTGTGTGCCCAAGAACTAATTCCCCTTGCATCATCTTAGCTGGCGGAAGTGTTTAAATTTTACTAAAGTCTGACAGAAGCAACTCTTAACAAAACTGGTTAAATCGTGTTCTCTACTGTGATAAGAAAAACATACCTTTAAACCTTTGAATCACAACTGACTCAGGTATGAATGAACCCAATTTAAATCCTTACCTTTTCACTTTCTGTATCCAGAGCTGATGTCGCTTCATCCAAAAGCAAAATATGAGGCTGCCTGATGAGGGCCCGAGCAATGGCGATGCGCTGTTTCTGGCCTCCAGAGAGCTGGGTTCCTTTGTCCCCCACTCTGGTGTTGTATTTCTGTAAACAGCATTTTGCTAGTTTGAAAGTAGGGCCAAAGCCACAGTTTCCTCTCAGAAAATATGACACTTTTCTGAAAATATACTTAGAAAAATTTAGGTTTAGAAGCATAGAATGGGCTTAGAGAGAGTTAAATGACAAAAATGCTGTATGGCAGGTTTAATGTCCTTTTTGGAAAATAAGCATTTGCATCTTTTTTTTTTTTTCAATTGGTACCAGGGATCAAACTCACAACTGCCTGCTTACAAGGCAAGCACTTATGCTGCTGAGCTAAATCTCCATCCCCTAGCATTTGCTATGTCAACTTTTTGTAAATCAGCCCAACTTTTTTTGCGTGGAAGAACACCGATGCAATGATATTTCCTTCAGCCTTCTAATTTCATTATTTTGGGGGACAAAGAATAGTAGGAAAAAGGAAGTTTCTCACACAAGCAGCAATATAATCTGCATCATTTTAAAGGCAGAAAGAAATATTCTTGGGATGTTGTCTTTTGCTGTCTGTTTTTAGCAAACAGTTTCTAGAATGCAAAGGAATTTCACTTTGATATCAAACTTTGAGAACTGTAATATTTCTTTAAATTTTTTTCTTTTTAAGAGTTTTTTCAAAATTTTTCATATGATATTCCCCTTAGCAGATAACTGTCTCTAGCTATTCAATCCTCAGATAAGAGCAGAAGCTAAAAGGTTCATCAATGGAAACAGAAGTGGGACATGTTAGCATGTCTGTTCTACAAAATGGAATTATCCTCATTTGTGGGCCTCGCCAGGATGATATTATGATCAAACATGGACTATGATTTTTACACTTGGAATTTTCCTATAAAATTCATGTTCATGTAGTATTGCTTTTTATTTATGATGTGTCAACCCAAATTTGTGGTGCTCAGGGCAAGGCTTGCCATTTGAAGATAAGAGTGAGAAGACCCCTGCCAAGAAAAAAAATCTAGAATACATGAAACAGATTCAAAGAGATTATCAAGAAATTAAAAACTCTATTGAAAATTGGCAAAATTACTTGAAAGAAACTAAAGATAGATTATCAAAACTTGAAGACAGGTTTGCAATGTGTGATTGCAAAAGGAAAGATCTCCTAAAAATAACAAGAAAACAGGAAGTAACAATACAAGGACTAGAAGATGACAAGATGATCTATAGGCTAAGAATAAAAATGTGAGTGAAGAAGCAGGGATAAACACGAATGAAATACAAAGGTTATTCACAGAAATAATTAAGGAAAACCTCCCAAACATAGGAAAAGGAAAAAGATATTCAGATGTGTGAGGCATACAAAACTCCAGCCACCTACAACCAAAACAGACATAAAATAATCAAGATCCCAGAAATTCATCGCAAGAACAGAATATTAAAAGCTGTCAGAGAAAAGAAACAGATCACTATAAAGGAAAACCCATCAGAATCATGAAAGATTTCTTGACACAAACCATCAAATCAAGAAGAGCTTGCCAGGTGTGGTGGCTCATGCCTGTAATCCCAGCACTCAGGAGGCTGAGGCAGGAGGATCATTGTGAGTTCAAGACCAGCGTAGGCTACAAAGTGAGCTCAAGGCCAGCCTGAACTGCACAGAGAGACCCTGTCTCAAAAATGACCAAAAAAAAAAAAAAAAAAAAAAGAGCTTGAAGCAAAGTATTCCAGGCCCTGAAAGAAAAACACCTCCAACCCAGACTGACGTACCCTGAAAAATTGTCTCTCAATATTAATGGAGAAACAAGATGCTTCCATAACAAAGAGGAACTGAGGGGAGTTCAAAAAATACTGAAGGACATTCTAGAGAGAGAGAATAAAAAAACCACCAGGATTTCAGGAACAGTGGCAGAGAGGCTTCAATGAATGGGGTAGACACAGAATGAAGGAGAAAAGTAGACAACCAACAGCAGAAAAATAACATAGCAGGAATGAGGCAGAGAAGGTGGGCTATAATCTCTAACATAGATGGCCTTGATACACTAACAAAAAGAAACACAGGCAGAGTAGATCAGGAGATAGGGTCCATCGAGATACTCTGTATAGGAAACACAATCAACCTGAAAGAGGGTTTATAGACTGAAAGTCATATATGAGAAAACAATGCTCTATGTGATAGGGAACCAGACAGAAATGCGGGCAGCTCATCCAGCAGCTGCAGATAGGTTGGAAAGGCATGACACTTTTGTGCAGTGGAGAACTACTCAGCTGTAAGGAAGGAAAACTTTGAGGCTTTTGTAGGTAAAGGAATCAACTTAAGAACAAGCTTAGGGGTAAAAAGGTTCAGAACTACTCAGGTAAAGAGCAGGATGCTCTCCTAAACCAAAAACTGAAGGAGTTTGTGGGACACAAAATGTACAGTGCATCCTGTGAAAGTGAAAGGGGAGGAATTGTCTAAAAAAGGAAGGCAGAGGACATTGCTAATAGTGTATCAGGACTTAAAATCCACATTATGCTCATTGTTCTGTTTAGTTTGACTATATTCTCTTCAAGTTTGTCTTCTTCTACTAGATTTGAGGGCACATACAGCTATTCTAAAATTAGCAGGATATACTATGGTAACCATCCTTAATTTCCTATTAACTTAATCTGAAGCCCTGTATTACTTAAACCATCTTATTATGACTGATTTTATTTGAATCTGATTTGTTAGATTGCTGTTTTGTCTTGACTGATTTTATTCAAATCTGCTGTGTTTGATAGTATCAAGTCTGAGAGTATAGCAACTACTCTGAAGATGACAAGATCCACTAGTATACCCATTCTGGTCTGACTATTACCTGCTTTTCAAGTCTTACAATGTCTCCAATGTTTTGTTTTTATTAATATTGTTATGCACTGCTATGCTCAATTATGCTATGCCTGATGATATAGATGATTCTTTTAACGATAACAAGAGACATCATAGTACCATTGTAGAACATCTTGTATTGTGGTTTTATATGTCTTTTTTGTTTTGTATTTTTCTAGAAAATTGTTTTGTTTTTCCCTCTAATACAGAAAGGATAGGTATACAACTAGAGACTCATGCATGTGTAGATCTTCTAAACAGTTTATGAGAATTGATTTATATAATGCAAGATAAAATGAACAGCTACTTTGAAGAAAAAGAGATGCTATGGTATCCAGTGCTGATTTCATAGTGTCATGATGTGAAATCCAGCAATACTATTATTATTTGTTCAGAGTGATTTTAGTCTGTTTCGTTCAATTTCAACATATGTGAAGGTATAGACAGCTATCTTGAAAGAGAATGAGTGACACTATGGTAGCCATTGTTGACTTCCTTATTGTCTGGTCTTGAAGACCTAAAATGCCTTCATCACCCTGTTTTGATCAGTTTTATATTATTTTGTTTTGTATGAATTCACTGTGAAGATATGGACAAGTATTTGGAAGAAAACAAGAGACAATATAATAGACAGTGAAGATCTCTGGTTGTCTTGCTTTGAAATCTTACATTTTGTTTCCTTATGATCTGTTTTGTTCTGTTTAATTTTACCATCTTTAAAATAAAATTAAAATAAATAAGAAAAAAAAAGATAAATCAGGCTTTTGATCCAGATGCATTTCAAAATAAAGGACCTAATAGGCCTTAAGAGAGTGAGTGACAGGTTCCATCTTCTTCAGTGATTCATTAAGTGTGTCCATAAGACAATAGTCCAGGAAAGATTTTAGCAATGAGTAGAGCTTGGGGATCATGAGATATAGACTGATACCATGTTCATCCTAATTGCTCACCTCTATGCAGAAAGAGCCCTATTACTACTTTAGGTCCAGGCCTCTGGCGTGGCTTGACTCTAGAAAGTGAGGTTTGAAGCATGGAGAAGAGTAGTAAGGAGGTAGAGCAAGAGATGTTCGGGAGAGAAACTGTGACACATGATCCTGCCTGCTGGCCTAGAGGAACAGAATCATGATGGCCACAGGTGGAGACCTAATGATGCCCACAGGTCCTTTACCTAGACTTGTAGGGAAAGTCTTCAGGCACCTACTTAACTCTGTGGTTGAAGCAGTCTCGAGCCTAGAAGCAAGAAATCCGTTGCAGGTCTCCTCCTACTCCTCATCCTCATCCTCCTTGCCCTCCTCCTCCTGCAAAGGCCATGTTTCCTAACCTGAATCTCTTCTGACACTTTCTCTCCTTTGTCACAAGGAGAGTTTTATGATCAGGCAAAGAAAACTGCTAATTGGGATAGGAAGTATGACCAGATGCTTGCCTACAGGTGAGGGGTACGTTCTGGTTGATGTATTCTCTCTACCTTTGGGAAGCCATTCATTGAGAAATCAAATGATAGGGCTCTGGGTGTGGCTCAGTGGCAGAATGTTTGCCTACTATGTGCTACAGCCTAGGTTTAACAGCACCATGCAAAAACAAAAATAAAATCAAAGGACAGGCAAGGAAGGTTGGGAAATGCTCCTGAAACTTTACTTTGGAGATAACTTACATCAGGCAGTGACTCAATGAACTGGTGTATGTTGGCTTCCTTGGCTGCCTTCACAATCTCCTCCTCTGTCACAGTCCTGCTGTTATCTCCATAGGCAATGTTGTCCCTGATACTGCAGTCAAACAGCATGGGCTCCTGGGACACAATGCCTAGGTGTGCTCGCAGCCACTCCACATTCAGTTCCTTTATTTCTTTGCCATCCACAAGCTGAAAACAAGAGTTCACAGATCAACAGCAAGACAAGCATACTTTGAGCAAACTTAACATCATTACTTCATACTTTAAAAGTGTTAAGGTTTTGTGAGGCTAAGGAAAATATTGTTTTACTTTGGATTGTCAAGGTCAATCCAAGCAAGTTGATAATTGTATACTTTGAAGAAACATATTTCTGAAATTTTAATCCTGGGTTATATTGTTTTATAAGCTAAGGATGCATTAAAGTAGCAGGTAGAATTAATACAGAAAATTACTAGATCTTAAAATAAGATGGTCGTTCTGGATTACCCTGGTGAGCCTAATGCAAATTGTAACGGTCCTTAATGGTGAAAGGGGCAGGCAGGGGACTCAGCATCAATGTATGCAATACAAAACAAAACAAAACAAAATACTTGGTCGTCTACTGATAGGAAGATGGAATAAGGGGCAAAGAACTAGAAAAGGCAGGACCATGGATTGTCCCTTATAGCTCTGTGGTGAAAAAAACTCTGCTGTGACCTTTATTTTAGCCTAGGGAGACTTGTGTGGACTTCTGACCTCCTCCACAACTGTATGAATCAATGTGTGTTATTTGAAACCACTATATTTGTGATAATCAATTATAGCAGCCACAGGAAGCAAATATACTACCTCATTCTTCATTATATTCAAAATCGCTGCCCCTACCATCTGACAGCATAAAATCAAACAAAACAAGAGAGAACAAAACCAAAGCTACCAAAATTGTGTAAAAATACAATAGTTCAAGATAAGACAACAAGGAATTGATAGTAGTTTCTACCTTTCCTTCCCAGGTGTTCCCTCCCCTTTGCTCTTACATTAACTATTTTGCTTTTGGATCCCATTAACTCCTTCTGTTTCTTATGCTAGGGTTCACACATACGAGTTTGAACTTTTTTGGCCATGAACATGATTTCCAGTTGTGTCCATTTACCTATGGGAGCCTTGAGATTATTTTACTTTATAGCTGGGTAGCTTTTCACTGAATGAAAACATCATATCTTTCTTATCCATTCTGTAGTTGATGGGCAAATTACTCTTGCTTTTGGTTTTTTTGGTCTCCTGTCACATGAAACAATTGTTTTCTCTCCTTGATTTTCAGTCTATGGATTTCCTTTCCAGTTAAATGTGTTTTTTGTATACAGTATATCGATGGGATCTTGTTTCTTCAGCTAATTTTTGTGCTGCAAGTTTTTCTTGACTCTCCTCATGATTCCCTTTCTGCTGTTTCTGCACTGCCCAAGATGATTCTATGGATAGCACTGCATAGGTAGATGTGAAACAACAGAAGCTACCCTACTGTGACGGTGCCAAGATGCTGCTTATACCTGTGCTCCTGTTCTCTGAGCAAGCAGGACACTCTTCCTTCTCACACTGACCAGGTGAATCATTCTGTGAGATGGCAACATATTGGTTTTACATGTGTTTCTGTGGGCACTGTGTTTTGGCTCATATTTTGCAGTTCCTGGGTCTTCTGAATAGTGTTCACCTTTGACTGCAATCATGATTCTCTGTAACTTGTTAACGAACAGGTTAAGTTCTTAGAAATGCCTTCTGTTTGATCTGAAATACGAAGCTAAAAGAGAGGCTCTCCAGCTTCAGCTGAGGACAACTCTGTGGCTACCAGCTAAGAACTTGTTCAGTGTGCACTCAGTCTCCAGAGTCTCTTGCTTGTCTTGTAGGTAGGATATCCAAGATCCTTATTTCCAGAGGCTGATTTAGATAACTTGATGCTATCTATACAGAAATAGGCAGGATCCAGTGATGAAATATCAAGTACCTGGCTAGAATTCTTTGTCTTTCCTATATCCACACCAACTCCTGAAATTTCATTTTCATTAGCTTATACTGTGTTCCATCTGAATGAAACAGCTCACTTTCTCCTCCAACATCTCATTCTACAGTGGTAGCTTTCAATTTGGCAGAATTATCTTTCGCAGGCAATTGGCAAGTAACTATTTAGTTGTAAGAAAGTCAGTGCCGGCGCATCAACATCTCCAGCATCTCTGCCCAAATCCACTGCCCCAAGCCTTAAGTAGCCTGCAGCTCAGAGCCCTGGAGAGGTACAGGAGCTGATGCTACTACTGAGTAAGAGCACCCAGCTTCTTCCACACACCGAGCCACTGGCTGGGATTCATGTTTTGCAGTGACTTTGGGGAAACACCTGGAGTCACTATTTTCCCAGAAGAATCTAGGAAAAGAAGAATCTAGGATCTTCAGATTCCAGTGTTAATTTTTTTATTTGAATATTTACTTTTGTACCTTATTTTATTTTATTTTATTATTTTTTTTTGAGACAAGGTCTCTCTGTGTAGTTCAGGCCTTGAATTCACTGTGTAGCCTAGGCTGGCCTTGAACTTGCAGTGATATACCTGTCTCAGCCTCCCCAGTGCTGGGATTCTAGACATGCCTAGTATACTTAATTTTAAATTAAAACTTGTTTTATATTCTTTAAATAGAATTCCTTCAATTGTAATACCTTCAGTCCCCATAAAATTGGATCTTATCCTTTTTATAAACCTGCAGCTTAGCATTTCAAGATTTTCTACAATTTAGCCTAAACTGCCTTTCAAATCTACAGGTTAGTGGTTTCCAAACATGGTTTGGCATCAAAATCCCCCCCAAATTGTGCTAGACTACTAGAATGATTTAGAGTAGCTGTGTTCTTTTCTAGTTCTCAAGGCCATTCTAATGCACACCAAAGTCTGAGTACTACCACTCCAGGCCAGGTTTCTCAAAGCATGATTCAGGGTCCACTGATGGTTTTAAGAATTTCTTGGTCAGGGCAGGATCTCTAGTTAAGGCCCTTTCTTTAATTTTTATGATCAAAGACTAAAATGCATCATTTTTACATAGCAGTGGGAGATATCTTATAGTAACCTGCTCACTGAATTATTAAGGGCTATTAATGGATATTTATAAATGAAACATTGCACATTTATTTGAATTTATTGGGGATACTTCTGCCAAAAGTATCTGCTCCTCTGTATCCTCAGCAGAATGTTAAAGTTCTAGTATATGTGCACAAAATAAATGAGGACAGTTTAAGTGTGTCACCACTGCTATCTTGAGATGGTTACTCTTCTATGTACTCAGCATTCATCTCCATATACTTCTGTGTCTGCCCTTCCATGTATCAATGAACACGACGGCCAAAATAAGTCCTTTCCAGGCTCTTTTGCTTCTGGAGGTAAGTTAGGTTAAACCAGTGAAAGGTACTGCATGAAAAAGAGGCCATACCCTCCTTACCGTAGTGGTTAGATAACTCAGGTGTTATGGAAGATGGGTTCTCACAGTAGCCAGACCCTGGTCTTTCATCGTTTGATTTGAAACAGTTATGATGTGCGCTTAATATTTTATAAATTCTTGATCACAAGACCATAGAAGCACCCTTACTGTGATTTGGAAAACTGAAAGAAACTATCTTTTTACCTTCCAGCTCTTCCACAAAATAAGCACCCAATTCCTTTTGTTAAATACTTATCCAGTTGAAATACCTACAATATTTTCCGTTTCTTAAACTGAAATACAAATAATGCTATCTATGTCTTAAACTGTATTCTGCTTTGTGCTGATGCACTTATATAGTAAGTACTGTGTTTCCCCCAAAATAACACTCAGCTAAAAAATAACTCCTGCCTCACCTGCCCTCACAATTGTCTCTCTCAGTGGCTACACTGTAAGGCATGTGAGACAAGGATAGGCTAATGGGGCTGTAGTTTTCAAGGCTGATTATTTTCCAGCTAGGTCTTGTTTGGGGGAAAGAGAATATTAATAACTTCCTTCATGTATAATTTATTGCTTATTACTGATTTCAAGTTCAACATTTTATTATTACCAGATATACTTACCTACTGGAAAGTGACTATGAATTCATTAGGGGACTATGAAATTTTAAAATGCGTCATAAGTTATAATAAGGAAAGCCTGAGAATCACTGCTCCTATGAAATTCCTTCTTTTAGCTGAACTCGCCTATTTGTTGCACTGGAAACCTAATCATGTATCAACAGTAGTCCACCTCACCTCTCTCACTGACTGCCATCTCCTCTGTTCAAACATACGCAGATCCTGTTTATCATTTAAGAAAAACATCTAGATCTAACTTCTTTATCAATTGCTGTTGTTTGAGACTGGATCTCACTATGCAGTTTATACTGGTCTTAAACTTACTATATTGCCCAAAATCTTCCTGAAGTTGTGGTGATCTTCCTGCCTCAGCCTCCCAAGTGCTGGAGTTACAGACATGTGCCACCATGCCCAGCTAGGCCTGACTTTTTTAATGCATGGACGTGAATACCCCATCTCCTTGGTTACAGTCTTTGAGGCAGATAACTAAGCGTGTATGAGTTGACTTTCCAGTACTGGAAACTCACAGTTTAGATGAGAAGAGATTTATTTTGGCTCATGATTTTCTCAGGATTCAGTCCATGCTTGTTGGCTCCAAGGCAAAAACAGCATGGTGGAAGGCGAGGGTGAGAGTAAGCTTTTTACCCTCAGCAGTCAGGAAGCAGAGAGAGAAGGGATAAGGCAAGGTCAAGAATGCACCTCCCAGGTTACATACCCAGTGACTCAGCTCTAGTCTGATTGCCTCCTAACAATATGTTCAGTTACTAAACTCATGGGAGGATGAATCTGCAGATCAGCATACCACCCCCTTGGTCCATTCACCTTCAAACACAAGAGACCTTTGGGGACCATTTTAGATCTAAACCATACCAGTCTTAAAACTCAGTGTGTTTTAAGTGACCACACCACTCCTGTTGTTCAATATTTTGACTGTTACCTCTGAGTAACAGTCAATCAATAGCACATGCCTAAATTATGAAAATGTGTTGCTCTAAATTCTGTTCCTTACAAGTTTGCCTCTTTTCCTGCGCTGATAGTGGTGTAAATTCATTACTCCCTTAGATACTCCCATCTCATGTCTGGTACCTAACACAGTTCCCTGACCCAAAGTTTTGATGAATGAGTATTTTTAATTCTTCACTTATTCTTTTAGCTCAGAAAGCAAAAGAGGAGTCTTCCGTACTCTTTATGTGCTCCCCATGTATTGATCCTGCTTTTGTTTTTGCTTTGGAAGATGTTTCAATGCCCTTTCTCCATCAGTGGTATGACCTCATTATGCGCTATAACATACTTACCTTTCTAAATTTGTTTCCTGCCTTTTGCCTTTCTTATTCAAGCTTTTTAAATTTACCCTATTACTTTTGATCTTGGTAGTCTACAGCTGTTGTCTCTCCTCTTTGATATTATTCACAAAGCTAAACTTTTATACCATCACCACTTCACTGAGAATATAAAACATGAAAAGGAGCCCACTATCAATACAGCCTGCTATGCCTGCTTCCTCTTTATTTTACCCAAGCTCTCCTTGGCATCTATTCTTGCTATTTTCTCTTTCTTGATACCCACCCTATCCTTGGCTTTCATTTCATTTGTCTATCCTGGAATCCCTTTTCTTTCTGGCTATTTCACTTTTAGTTGACTCTCTGATGTCAGATGATATTGAGCCACAGCAAGAGAGACTTATGGTAAGAAGGTGATTTGTAAAGGAGGATAGAGGGGGAGCTTGAGGATGAGGTTGGACACTGCACAGCTGGGACAGGTGACATAGCTTGGATGACAAAACTAGACTGTCAGACTTGAGTGGAGGCTATTCGTGAAAGGACTAAAAAATCATGGCTGGTTGTAGTGAATGAAACACACCCAAGCCTTTGAATAACGAAAAGCCTGAGATGAGTTGACTGTGAAAGTATGCTCACCACTTTTCCAGCCAGTGTGTCATAGAACCGCTCGAGGAGCTGGACCACTGTGCTCTTTCCACAGCCACTGCTGCCTACCAAGGCCAATGTCTGGCCCTTCTTCACCTGGAGGTTCAGTCCCTGAAGCACTGGGATGTCCGGTCGGGTAGGATAGTTGAACACAACATCACTGAAGGTCACGTTTCCTTCCAAGGTATTCTAAAATGACAATAACAACAGTGTTTGACTGGTGCAGTACTGAAACACAGGATGGTGTGAACCCTTCTGCCACTAAGTGTCAGAAGGCAGTGAACTCTTAGGGTTGTTTCATTTCCAACTATTAGACTTCAGTAAGTAAGTTCTGAAGAGTCACTGCTTTGTGACAAGAATTGTTTATGGATTCCAAACACACAATTGTGATGGATCTGTACTCCTTGAATTGAATAATCTAAGTATCAGAACACCCGAGTAATAAGATTTGCAGTATTCTAGCCCTGGAACTCTTTATGCATACCTATGAGATGTTTATTTGTTAAAATAAAATCATGAACTAGAACCTGGCAAATTATCAACTCAGTGAAACTCTGTCTCAAAAAACTGCTGTGATGTAGCTCAGAGCAAAGGCCCTATGTTTAATCTCCAGTACCACCAAGACCTGGGCAAATTATCTGTTACGGTTTTTGTTGCCCACCCCCCCCCAAGCCTCATGTAATCTTAGACATGGCTGAATCTAGTCTTCATGATTGGCTTGTTGTCTGGTGCTGGGATTGATGGCGTGAGTGCTGCACTCACCTGGAGTGGAGCCAACATACAATGTAAGGGCAAGAAGAAGGCATGTCTTTTGCTTGGTTTATGTTTTTGCTGTTTGCAGCCACCATGAATGGCTGCTCCACCATGCCATGCTGCCTTGGAGCCTGCTGACTATAAACTGAAACCCTCAAGAGCTGTAAGACATAGACTTTCCTTCCTTCATTTTGGGCATCAGATATTTTGTCTCAACAATGATAGAAAAGTAACTGAGACAGAATTTAGTAAGAGCAGTGGGGTCATTGCTGTGACTATACCTGACCATGAGCCATTTCCAAAGGTTTGGCAATGTTGCCTAAAAGAGCGGCACTGGAACAGCTTAGGCTGTCATGTATGCGAGATTCTGATCAGAGCTCAAGACATCAGATGGCTAACAGAAAGCGTGCCTGTAAAGATCAGGCTCAGGAGTTTTCTATTGGGAAGAAGAACTGCATTGATTGTCGGATTTCCCAAAATGTGTACTATGGCTTGGCAGAAAATTTATCTACTTTTTTCTCATGTTCAGAGACTTTGCCTGAGACTGAGATAAGGGTGATAGACTGATTAATCTGGCAGAAGGAATTTCAAGGCAGTCAAATGTTGAAGTGGTGGCATGGCTATTGTTTAGAGGTTTTAGCCAGATTTATGTTGCAAATAAAAAAAAAAGAGCCCAGAAGGATGATTCAAAACGGGAATTTGACCAGAAAGCTGTAGACTATAAAGATAGATCTGAGACCTCAATTGCTGAAAAGGAACAAAAAGGTTTTTATAAAGGTGGCCTGGGGGCATCCTAAGAAGCAGCAGGTCTTTACCCTTCACAGCCTCAAAACTGCAAAAGTGAAAGACTTCTCAGTGGAGAAAGCTGCAGAGGGCTGTGTTCCAGAGTGGTGATGGAGGCCACAGGAATGGTTGTGGCCACATCAAATTCCAGAATGGTAGTGGTTCCTCCCAATCAGGTTCAAGGAGCTCAATGATCAGGGCTCTCTATCCCTGCAGCCAAGAGAGAGAAAAGCCTGGCTACTGCTCTAGCTGGCAGCAGACCTTGACAGCATCCACGTGGTACTGGCTTTAAGTTCAAGAAAAATGCATGAGTTCTGAGGTTAAGGCAGCTTCCTCCCTAATTTCAGAAGGTCTGGGAAGCCAAGCAATGTGCCCCTGAGAAAACAGTATATAAAGCTATAAATGTGAAGCCAAAAGTGGAAGGGAGACCCCAGAAGTTTGGAAAAGTCAGGAATGTGGATCATCCAAGGAAAGCTGCAAAGACTGAGCAGAATGGGCTTAAGAGGGAAGTTATGGGAACAGAAACCCCTGGAGATGCTGTGGGAGTGGAGTCACTCAAGCCTTTTGGAGCTTGCAAATAGATTTATGCAGATGCTGAGTGTGGAACTTCAAGACTTAATGTTCACCCTGGTGGATTTTGGGCTTGCTTTGGTTCCAATGCTTTGAACTCCCCTGTCTGTAACCTTTGGAATGGTAATGTTTATCTTGTGCCATTGTATGTTAGAAGTGTTTAATTTTGTTTTCATTTGTATAGGGGCTTGCAGTTAAGAGTTTGCCTTAAATCTTGGAGGAGACTTGGGACTTGAACTTTTTAACAATGCTGAAACTGTTAGGACTTTGGAACTCTTGAAGATGGACTAAATGTCTTTTGTATAAAGGATGTACATGAGTCTTTGCTGGGAGCCAGGGGTGAACTGTTATGGTTTATGTTCAGGATGCCCTTCCCAAGCGTCATGTAATCATAGACATGACCAAATCTAGCATTTGTGATTGGTTCACTGTCTAGTGTTCCGATTGGTGGTATGAGTGCTACACCCACCCAGGGATAGAGCCAACATACATTGTAACGGTGAGAAGCAGCTGTGTCTCTCTTTCTTTTGCTGTTTGCCCTTGCTGTTTGCAGCTGACCATGAGTGGCCGCCCTAACATCTTATTTTGCTTGGGAGCCAAGTTAGTATAGACTGAAACCTCCAACCTGTAAGAAATAAACCTTTCCTTTCCTAACTTTGGGCATCAGGTATTTTGTATCAACAATGAGAGAGAAAAGTAATTAAGATGTTATTGTTTCAAGATTTGTCTGAAAATGAGAAATTAAAAAAAAAAAGGGAGGAGGGAGCTGGGATATAGCTGTGTAAAGATCCTGGCTTCAAACTCCAGGACTAGAAAAAGCTAACTACATCTTTGAACATTTTCATTCAGGAGTTTGGAACAGATTATAATAAAGTAGATGCATCAAACCCACCGGTTTCAGGCCTGCCGAGCTGTAGCTGTCAATAACAGGGGCTTTTTCAATGATCATGATGATGTGGGAAGCTGACATTTTGGCTTTGGCATAGTCAGGGGCAAACGAACTGACCTGCCCGACTGCCATGGCACCAAAGACTATGGTTGAAAATACCCTGGAAAACAGAAGACAAAATGTGTACACAGTCAGGGCTATATAGCTAGCAAGGGGACACTTCTACAACCAGGAAGCATTTCCTCAGATAATTATAAAACAGAAGTTAAAAAATAAACACCTTCCTTATAAGTTCATGTTCAGATGACACGCACAACATCACCCTTTCACCTCTTAGTCTCCACTCCCTGCCTTACTGCACTCCTGTTTATGAAGTGGAGTTTGTTTTCCAACCTCTGCATGTGAGTTGGCTTGGTAACTACTGTGTTCCACAGGAAGTGGTGGAAGTCACTGTTGCCTGTTCCAAGTCTATGACTCAAGGGGTCTGAGTGCTTTGTTGGCTCTCATGCCCTTTCACTGTCCCACTCATCTCTGACTATGCTGTAATTCACTGCAAACACACAAGTGAACTGAGCTGAGACCCACTACGCCAAACCTCAATCATAACTGACCCACAGATTTGTGCCAAAACAATAGCCAACACGCTGTATTATCACTGTGACTTGTGGTTATAAAATACTATGTAGCAATCGACATTGCATATAGTGAGTATTGCTGGATAAAAAATCTGTGAATAAGCAGCTAAAAGAATGCTCCTTGAGCACCCAAGTTATCATGCTGCTCTCATTTGTATCCCTAATCTCTGATGTGAGACTCTAGAGCCTAATACTGTAATGATCCGTTTTTGAAAACAGAAACTCTGCCTACCTATACTGTTTTTTATTTTTTATTTTTTTTGTCTTTTTCCTTTTTATCGGTACCGGGGATCGAACTCACGACTTCCTGCTTGCAAGACAGGCACTTATGCCACTGAGCTAAATCCCCAGCCCCTGCCTACCTATACTGTTAAAAAGAGTTTCTTGTTTGTTTGTTTAAAAAACAGAAGAAAAATCTTCATTTGGCAATCCTTCATTTTTGAACACTGTTCAAAAGCTTTTGCTTCTTTGATAATGCATTTCACTACCTTTTGGACATGGTTATCAATGTGTTTCTTTAAACATGAGGCCAGGAACTGATTGATGTAAGACTAGTGAACCCTTCCAGAATATGGGGACTCCATCATTTCTTTCCCTCTGGACCCTACATGTGTGGTAATGCATCAGTGTGGTATTTTTTTTTCTTTCAACCTTTTCCTGAACAAATGACACAGATGGTTTTGTCCTTGTTATTTAAACTTTGGGACCTTCTTCAGTTGGACTGCTCTTCAGAAGTGTCTCCTTTTACTTATTTGAAAGACTGATTTTGCAAAGCAAATGTCAAAGCACAGCAATATTCATCAATTCAAAGAGTTGGAGTAAATCAATATATAAAATAATTATCCAGTCAAAACTTGATGTTTGACTTAATTTGTCAGGCATGTTTCTTGTTAGGTTCAATATAATCTATAATGCATGAATAAGCCAATGTCTAAATATCACAGAAATCATATACTAGCACATTATGTTCCATGACTCTGGTTTCAATGTAAAACAGTATTGTTATTAGTCAGGCCTGCTAACAAAGGGAAGACTTATATCTGTCTCCAAATCTGAAAGACCAAATACACCATATGTTTTCACTGCCAAAGTACATATTTGGATATATTAGCAGTATAAATAAGCTCAAGCTTAACATTTCCAGACCATGGTACAGTATTCTATATCCAACAGCAATGCAGCAGAAAAATCATGATCTAGTTTTCTGTTTGTTATATTTTTATTTCTCTAGCACTTATTTTGCAACTGATCTCTCAAGAGAAAGCATTTTTATCCTGGGATCTCCCTGGTTTGAAGGAATAGAGGGTACCTCCCAGCCCTTTCAGCTGGAAAGCCCTTTACAAGGGTTCCTTCAGGGTTCTGCTTCCTTCTCAATTCTAAGGCCTCCTGATAACCTCAAGGTTGAGTTACCCACCCAGCCACAAATTGAGGGTCAGATACATGTCAGTATTGGAATAGAAATGTTACTCCCACATGAACACACAGAAACCTAGAGGAAAAAATGCTACTTTCTCAATCATCAGAATCTCTTCCTGGGGCTTCATATGAACCACATCATCCCAAGATTATCTTTTTATAGTTAAATTGTCACTATTAACCCAGTACTTACAACAGGACACTTTCAAAATCCATGAGACTTTGTGCTACCAAGAAGGCACCAAATCGGAAACAAGCAGCATAAGAAAAACACATCATGGCCTGAGATAAGGAAAATGAGATTCCAAAGATTTGTGCTTTCTTCAAAGAGTTTCTGCAAATAAGATATTGGAAAATTTACTCTACTGTCATTTCTTGGTCCTTAAACTATAAATTTTCATAGACTGGAAGTAGGGCACAGAATTGTGGCAAAAAGGGATTTCGTTTCCAAAGAACAAATCTGATCCTCATTTTACTTCCAGTTGTATGAATTGAGTTAGTAATTCATTTCTATGTTCATCCTTAATGAAGGATTAACTACACTTCAATGTATTAAAGTAATGGTAAACTAAAATGATGAACTCTATACGAAGCCTGCCATGGATTAATAAATAAAAGTTCCCTCTCTTTTTTCAACAGCTGGACAAAGGACATATGTGCTCTGCATTGTCAACATTCATCCACACAGATCTACACAACACATGATAATAGTAAAACAGGGGAACAGGGCCATGCTGAGTGACACAGAGTAGGTAGCACCTGCCCTCAGGGATATAATAGTCGTCCTATATAATTACCTATAACATGGAAGTCCCATGTGAACAACAGTTCATTGAAACAGTCTTAGGGTGCATTGGGGAATTTTTAATAAAGGAATCAAGATTTCAGGTTTCTGAGAGACATGTAGTTCAGTGGTAAGGCTGGGGAGGCAGCCTCAGGTTGGTGAGTGGGCAGCCCTCTGAGCATCCTCCTGCTCCAACTATATCAAAATGCCCTTCATCTCTGTCACACAGCAGACTTTCAGATGAAAACTTCAGAAAAAAACTCTTGGATCACTAAAACATCTGAAAATCCATTGACAGTTATGTTCTTTCTAGTAAAATAGAGAGGAAACTGAGACTCAAAAGGTTGAACCTGTTCATATTATTGGGCACATCATATATTAAACTCTCACTGGGATGAGAGTGTTGAAGGAAGAACAGAAGGGGTCTGCTGAGAAGTGAAGAAAATTGGGAAGAGTACACTCTGGCAATATCATCCCCTCCATGTGTACTGACAGTTCAATTTGCGTGATATAAAAAGGGCTCACTCCTCAATCAGAGCAAATCCTAATGGGCAACTCCACATGGGCAACAGAGAGCCCTTCTTTTGGTCCTTTCCCTGACTTACTGTCATGTGTTACCCACTGTTCCATGTTCTGTCTTAGAGATATGCCCGCCTTAGTTTGGTCTCATGATTTCACTTCTGTGTAATCACCAAATCTTTCCAATTGGTTCCCTTCTAATACTATATACCTGCCTGGCAAAGTAATCCTTCTAAAAACAGATCTGATGATTGAAAATCTCTTCACACTCTTCAGTCATTATTACCTGTATGGTACCTGCAAACTTTGTTCATACATTCGTTCAAATTTCTCTTCCCAAGTCAAAGAAACAACAGTTCGGAAGTTTTCTATTGCTTCAGTAGCTATCTGTAACAGAGATCATTGATCAGGAAGTGGCATAGTGGAACAATAAGCTTTAATCCTGCCAAATGGACTAACCAAATTCTTTTATCATTACATTTTTAATTTATTATTTGGTATTTCCTGTAAGCATCGTGTCCTTGGAAGAAGTAATTAAAGAATTTATCAAACTAAGTTTTAGATCTGGAAGGAAGATGAACCAATTCAATCCTTCCCTCTTTACAGAAGAAGCTTAGGTTCAAAGGGTTGAAAGCACCTGCCCAAAGCTAAATATTTACATACAGTTTTACAAAATTAACCTGAAGACTCAGAATAATACAGCATCTGCAGTGTTGTTGCTTCTTTCATATTTAGATTTAAAATTCTAACAGTTACTTTCTATATTTACAAAAATGTGATTATTTGTATTTTTCTCTTTATAACTGCCATTCATGACAACTCAATAATAATTGAGAAATTAACTGTCAATAATAAAAAAATAACATGAAGTTACATGTTAGTATATCTTACAAATTAGCTTATGTTGTACTTTCTAAGCATACACAATTAGGGGGAAGCTAGGGGTTGGCCTCAGGGCTTCATACATACTAGATGAACACACTCCTACTTAACTACAACACCAACAGTTTTTCTTCATTTTGAGACGATGCCTCAGTAGCTTGACCAGGATGGCCTTCCACCTGAGATCCTTTTCTGCATCAGCATCCTGAGTGTCAGGGACTAAAGGTGTTTGGTAACATACCTGGATTACATCTTTACCAAAGAGAAATGTATTTCTATATTTGTTTGTCACTGTGTTTTATCTTAATAAATATCAAAACTATTTCCCAAAGTAATAACATCTACATTAATAATGGGATTTCAATAGACAATATCATTTCTTTATTTTTGCTCAATCTCTTCAATTTTTTCCTTACCAAAATATATTGTAATAAATATCCTTGCAGCTAAGTCTGTCTTCCAGTGTGTTTTTTTAATCAGTACTCTGTAGTTTTCAAGTAAAGATATCTCACTTCATTGGTTAGGTTGACTCCTAGCCTTTGTTTTAAAGATATTATGATGGAATTGTTTTTCTTGATTTTTTTTGTTGGCTGCTTCATTGTTCCATAAAAGCTATTGCTTTTTAATATTAATTTTGAATCCCACTATTTTGCTAGGTCAGTGCTAAAAGCCTTTTCATGGAGTCTTTTAAATACAGGATCATAACAACTCCAAATAAGGATAACTTGATTTTTACTTTTCTGATTTGTATCCCTTTTATTTCTTTGTCTCACCTAATTGTTGTGGTTAAAATTTCAAGCATTTCATTAAACAGGAATAGTGAGAGTATGCCCTCATTTTATTCCTGAATTTAGAGGAAATGGTCTCAGTTTCTCTCCATTTAATATGCTATTGGGTTTCCAGAATTGTAAATAAAGATTCAGTAATCACAATGAGGCAGGGGAACCTTAACTATAGAGAGTAAGTACCAATGTTCCCTGAGAAAGCAACATCTTCTGAATACTTCTGCAAAAGGAAAATGTTTTCAGACATAAAAAAATGAACAAAAATCTCCATAATTCTCTTCCTACCCTCAAATAAGCTGGAGTCTGATCATGACTATAAACATTGAAATTTGATTATGACTTTGATTGTTGGATTTCATACAATATCTCATTAATCCATAATAATGTATAGAAAACTACAAGCACAAATAATGCACAATGTAGAAGTCATGAAGAGGTTCTGATGACACAGATTTGGGGAGCAAGTACACTCTGAGATCACATCAACTTTCTCTAGATTCCAAAGCATGCTGTATCTCTTTAAGGGAAAATCAACAGAAGTAGTTCTGGTCCCAGCATAGCAAGGAAGACAGCAGATCATTTATTTAGTAAGCAAAAAAAAGGAAAATAACAAAAGCTGACATGGGTAATGAACTAACTGAGGTATCAGAAAAGGCCTCTCTGCAAAGGTAATAATTTGAGATCTGAGAATTCAGTCATGGGAAGACCAAAGGACCCAGGCTGGCATGTTTCAGAAATTACAAGTAAATGTGTGAAGCTAGAACAGCATGGATACAGGCAAGTGGTACAAGTTGAGGTCACAGAGAGCACCAGGGGATGAATCATGCAGGGTTTCACAGCTAGGGCAAGAGGAGTGATCTGATTACAAATATGATCAGAAGCACTGTAGGGTTTAAATTAGGGGTCAGTATGATCTGACTTGCATTACAGGAAATTGGGGGGCTTTTGTGAGAAGAGTAGAGAATCTATGTGGACAGGGATATAAGAAGTACATCGGTAGGGAGATTTTGTCTATGTGACTTTGATTTCTGAATCTTCAGCTTTCTTCTCTCTCTAGAAGGGATAATTCTGTTCTTTGAAGCACTAAATAAGATAACATTTGAAGTGTTCCCAGTATAAAATCAGGTATACCATAAACAATAAATAGTCACCTAAAAAGTGTGACCACATGGTGACTGATTTTCAACACTGCGTGGACTGGCTGTGCCACAACCACCACTTTCCCTTCATGCTACAACTGAATTAGAGCATTTGCCACCTTCCTAACTTAGAAAATCTGCCATATTTACATATATCCGTATCCATTTGCAGCCCTTCCCTCAGCCTTCCTAATAAAGTTCTTAACAATCTCATATTAGATGCACCACTTCAAAATGCTAAATTTTGTTAGCCATAAATTCATTTAGGATTGGCCATTTTCTTCCCATAAACATTCTATCATTCTTCTCTAAGATACTTCAAATGTGTCATTAGTGGCATGATTAAACGAAAGTGCTTTTGTTTTGATAAATTTTATCCTATATTTTGCACTGTTTGTTCAGGAAAAAGTCAAGACTATAAGAAGAAAGAAAAACAAAGTACATCATTAAACAGACTTATCAGCATAGGGTGTACGCCCTGGTTGGGACCAAAGTTATGTAGGTTGGACCACAGCCAGACCACAAGGGTCAAAGTGTATGAAGAAGCACCTTAGCCACCTGGGCTGCTGAAACCCAGAGCAACCTTACCTGCCTGCATCCTGCCCTGATTCCTGTGAAAACACAGTGTGCATCAGTAGATGCTCCCTTCTCTAGACATCAGGCCTGGTTTGGGGGTCAGCCCTGCTCTGACCTCTCATGTCTGCCATGTAGTATCAGAATATATTCTGCCATCAAAACAATGCCCCCACCCCTTTTTTTTGCCCACAGGAGCACAGCTGAGTTTGAATCCTGACTCGAATTTACCAGCTCTTGAGCAATGGGACTACTGCGTGCCTGTGCTTGAGACTCAACAAAGACATGAGCACAGAACTCACCTCACTGTGCTGTCATAAGGAGTAGGCATGTGCCAAGAGACACTGAATGTCACAGAAGTCACATTATTTATTAAAAAATGAGAGAAAATCACACAAGCAAGCTCTGAAGAAAGTAGGAAGTGGAGGAGAAACTGAGATAGGATGAGGAGGAGAGGCATGATAAAAGAGAAGTGGGTGCCCTAAGGACTTTTCCATATTGAATCTCTCATTACAGGTAATAAACTGGCCTTTTTAAAATGAAGAAATTGATTTGAGCATACAAAACAGAAACAATAGAGGATGAGAAAGAATGAGGTGAGGAGTAAGAAAAGCAAAAAGAAATAACTGAAGGACAGGAAGAGAGAAGAATGTGAAGACAAGGGCTTGAAACTACAAAAGCCCTCTCCAGTCAGATTGGCACTGAGAGCTAAGGACGTTTGTGCTTCTTTTATTTAGCTTCTAATCTACAGAATAAACACAAGAAATATTGCTTAGAGGAAGGGTTTCAAAAATGTTCTCAGAGGGTCACAGGCAATAGGAAGCAATGCAGAAGGACTAGTTAGAATGTATTTCCTTTGACTCACCTTCCCAGAATGTTCCAGTTCTTTCTTATCTTTGAGTGCATGTCCAGAAAGCATTTTCATCTCAACAAATCCTGCTAATGCCATGATGGGTACAATGGCTAGGAGTAAAAGTGTCAATTGCCAGCCATAGACAAAGGATATAATAATTCCTGTCCCAAGATTTGCTATATTCTGGGTAATTATAGCAAGCCTGGAACCTATAGCCTGGAAAAAGAAACAAATTAGAGTCATATTTTTATGCTGTATTCAAAATCCATGATTATGTATTCTTAAGGACTATGACAATTCGCTTTCCTAAAAATCTATTCAATTTAGCAATTTGAGCAATTTTGAAAATGAGGATATATATGACTTCTGAATAAACAATGAAAGTAAAAGACCAACAATCTAGAGTTCAACTACACAGTTCTATCTTTTCCAACTTTTTAAATACCAAGAATACCTTAATCATAAGATGGTCACTACAGCAAGCTCTGCAAATTACAGAGGAAGAAGAAGAAGGAGAAGGAGGAGGAGGAGGGGGAGGAGGAGGAGGAGGAGGAAGAAGAAGAAGAAGAAGAAGAGGAAGAAGAAGAAAAAGAAGAGGAAGAGGAAGAGGAAGAAGAGGAAGAAGAGGAAGAAGAAGAGGAAGAGGAAGAAGAGGAAGAAGAAGAAGAGGAAGAGGAGGAAGAGGAAGAAGAGGAAGAAGAAGAAGAGGAAGAGGAAGAAGAAGAAGAAGAGGAAGAGGAAGAAGAGGAAGAAGAAGAAGAGGAAGAAGAGGAAGAGAAAGAAGAGGAAGAAGGAAGAAGAAGAAGAGGAAGAAGAAGAAGAAGAAGAAGAAGAAGAAGAAGAAGAAGAAGAAGAAGAAGAAGAAGAAGAAGAAGAAGATGACGACGATGACAAGGAGGAAAAGGGGGAGGGGGAAGAAGGGGAAGAAGGAGGAGGAGGAGGAGGAGGAGGAGGAGAAGAGTACCTGAGTTCGATTCCTGGTACCAAAAAAGGAAGAGTGACACTAAACTGGGAATAGTAGAAATTCCCAAAGTATATTTAAATCTATTTGAAATTCTTTTTTAAATTTTAAAATGAAAAAAGAGCTGTAAGCACTTGCCTGGCAAGCACAAGGTCATGAGTTTGATCCCCATAAAACAAATAGATAAATTAAATTAAATGAAAAAAGATTAAAAATGATACAGAAGTTCAAAACAAAATAATAGACTAACAATGGCTAACATATAGCATATTGTTATCTTCAAAGCAGTTGTTCAGATTACAAAACATAGGCATAAAAGTGATCACTTGGATTTTATTTGGAAAATTATGGAGTTTACACTTATGAAATATAGCTTCTACTAAGCTGTCATGTGATTTTCAGCTTGAATGTTGGCAGGAAGCCTGACCACAGCATTCAAAAGTGAACAGTGATTGCCACCAGCAGGCAATACACAAAGTGCATTCGGTCCATTGCTATGGAATTCAGTGTCTCACCTCTCTGCTGCCTCGGAAATACTCGGTGACCTCACATCATTCTGAGCAGATGCACTGACTAATAACCACAGCTCTCCACGCTGAATTCTGGGATGGAACCCTTTATACCCTGATACATACCCCATATTGACTTAATGTTTCTGATATAATCACTAGATTAATACTTAACAGGGAAACAACCCCACAACTCTCAGTAGCCTTCATATATACTAAATTATACACAAGGGTACAGTGCCATGGTTGAAGGAAAGAGCATAAAAATACATCACACTTTTATCTGACACTGTCATTAAACATATAGTAAAAGAATGCTTTGCAAAATTTGGCAATATCACACAGCAGACAGGCCTTCAAGGGCCTTCAAATGTAGTTCTCTATCCTGCACATTTTCCACATGAAGCTCGACTGATGCGACCTGGAGAGAGTCTGCTAAGCAGGGATGAAGTCTGTGGCTCCTGTTCTCAGGAACCCCGTGTCCTTTTTACAACTCACTTCCCACATCCCTGCGGACTGAGAGAAGCACCCAAAACATTCCCCAGTTCACAGCAGGAGCTGCCTTGCCACATCATGTTGAAGAAACCAGACATCCAACTGTGGATGGCAGGCACGAACCCCAGAAATCAGTAGGATGGACCAGAGACAACAACATTCTCTTTAGCATACAGGAAAGTGGTACTTGAAAACCCAGGACTCCACACTGTGTGGGGGTGAAGCCCCCTACGCCTCTGATTTAGAGGATTGTTGATTGTTCATTCTCAAGCCTGACACTCCCCATGCCTCACATGGAGCAGGAGTCTGCAGAACTCTGAGGAGCGAACTCCTGTTCCTGTTCTTCCTCTCCTGCTATTTTCTCCTCAGAACACCATCACAGCCCTTCAACACCAATTATAAAATACTGTGGTCATTAGGAAAAAAAGAGGATATTTTCTAAACTTTGTTTTGAAATTATGAGTATTTCACTTCACCATTCCTCAGCCACTTTCTCCCAGAGCAAAGTTTCAAGATACCTTGTTCCTTTTAATTTCTGTATGATTCTTTTATCCCCTATCCCCCTGAATAACAACATATCCAAATAAAATGAAAGAATCCATGAGTAATGGTTTCTTCTGGTTTATGGTTAGCAGGATTAAGCCACGTCAATAGTGTGCAAACCTGGTGGTTTGACAGTTTGAACTTATTCCTGCTACCTGTACTTTATTTTTTTAGTGTGCTTTTCAGTTGTTTCAGCCCTTTTGTCTTTTTGAGACAGGGTCTTGGCTATGCAGTTCAGGCTGATCTTGGGTTCACTTTGTAGCCCAGGCTTATCTCAAACTTGCAATGATCCTCCTGCCTCATGTTTCAACCCATTTTTAAAAATACTTTCTTCCCTTTACTCTGAACTTCAGCAGCCCTAAACTTTGTGACAGTGGTCAAACATCTTTTTTTTCAATAGCGGTAATAATTTTCTGTTGACTGAGCTCTAACATAGACTGATCCTGAATGATATTCTGAAAAATAAATTATACTAAACAACTGCTTTTCTATATGCATCCTGATTACAAAAGGAACTAAAAGTTACATTGTTTAGTAAATAATGTTTACATTGTCAACATTTTTGTTATTAAATATGTAATATATTTTGGGGGTTGGTATCTAACATTTTCTTTACTTATTGCAAATAATTTTTATTAGTATATGTTTGCAATACATAATAAATGCATTTATTATGGGGAACTGGTACATACAAATATCATATCTTGATCTTTTTTACTTAACATTTTTAATGGAGATGATGACTAATATCTATAATCAGACCCTAAGTTTCAAAATGGCCAAGTATATCAAATGCAAACAGAGACAAAGCACACACCCCTTTCACTTGAGAGGCGTCATTAGCAAGTCTGGCAGTCAGTGCTCCAGTGGTGTTTCTAGGGTTGTCAAACCAGCTCACATCCTGTGGTAGAAAAGAGATTTTATTATTTTACAGTCCTGTTGATAAGACTCTTAGCTACAAGAATAAAGTGACCAACTCAGTTCTGTTTATAAATAACTCCCTTTCATTTAGCTTCAGGATGTAACATTCCATAGACAACAAAGGGACTTTAATACACAAAACACAAAAATAGATCATCCAATTAGAAAAAAAAGACCACAAACTGTGAGTGCCTGGTGTTTTTTCAAGGATGATTTCTAAAATCATGAACAGTGCCAGCAAAGCCTAGTTTCTAAAGACAGAAATAGGACAAAAATAGAGCAGTGTAAAAAGATAAAGTAAGAGAAGATGCTGTTTTTAGAACAGGGGTGGAGACAAGAGAGGTGCACTCTGCAGAGACTCCCAAGCGGAAAACGGAATGAAGGGAACAATGAGAATATCTGAAGGAAAGAAGTAACAGCCCCTGGGGAGGCCTGGAGGCAAAGCACACTTTCTCTGTTCATTTGCCAGCAAGAGAATCCTATGTGTGCTGCTGGCCTCAACAGAAACTGTGTACCCTTGTAAAAGTGCTTCTTCCCCTGGACAGATCTGTGTTCTTATGGGCTGTCATGACTCTCTCTCCTCACCAAGAAAGAGAAGTTGAACAAACAATCAGAAGAAGTCCTGCAGACAGGCTGAACACAGAGGCCCCAGAATACAACTGGAGATGGTTCTGTCCCTTATCTGAGATGAGACTGAGGGACAACTGACGCTGCACAGAGTCCAGGTAATCTGACCAAGCTCTGACTGCCTGAGCCTGTGGATTCCTGCACATCCCAGGACTCAGCCCTCCCAGACATACCTGTCTCAGCATGGACCTGAAGACCAGGTACCGGAGCCGCTTGGTGAGAATCTCTCCAGCTTTGCCAAACGTGAAGCCCTACGGAGAAAGAGAACATGGTATCCAGACAATGTGTCAGACACTCAGCCACCAGTTACAGAAAAGAGGGGAGCTTGACAGCACTGCTGAGGAGGTTTGTTTTCTAGGCTGTATTGCTTCGTGGCCATGTACTATGTAGCAAGCTACAAGGGAGCAGAGGCGTGTAGCCAGAAGAGCTGCGCTACGACACTGACCCTGCCACTCCAAAGAAGCTGGCCGGCTGGTCAGAGGTTTATTGGGAATGTGTTCTGTCCCTTACTCCCAGCTCTACTTGATTCCCTGGTGAGCAGTGCTCTATCAGGGAGTTGGTGCTGCTCCTAAGGCAGTGGGCACTGGAAATACAGGCGCTACCTCATGTGTCACCCAACCTGGGCCTTTGTGACAGTGAAAAGATTTATTATTCATAAGGAAACAAGGACCTGGAGTATAGTCTGGAAAAAAGTACTTGTGGTCACCCTAGTCGTAAAAGGGTTTGGAGAACAGTAAACAATTCTTAGTTTTCATGTAAAAAAGTCAAACTGTGGAAGCGAAATAGGTGGAGGTGGAAAGCTCCCTAAGAGAACATTCTTCCATGTACCTCTTCTAGACTATCATCTTCTGAATTTGGGCGGAGGGAATAGAGCTCCTGGGAAAGAGCATGATAAGATTTGAGTGCTTCTAGGCCATGTCCAGGGACAAAAGATAACAGAACCCTACTCCTGCACGGAGCTCTTCCTTCTTCCTAGAACTCAAAGTGGCAGCTAATAGTAAGGCCTGCCACATAAAGGCCTGGCAAAGCAGGGTGGAAATGGTATGTGGTGCCTGAGAAGGGGAGGGGCCCTGGTAACAGCCTCCAATCTCTCACAGTATCAGTAATAGAGGTGGGCAGTGACCTAGCTGGCATTCCCAGTACCATGTTGAGTGTTACCGAAACGGAGAAGAAACAGTGCAAAGTTTTGTGTGGTTTTGGGAGCCATGTAGCTCAAAGGCCAAAAAGGGCCATGGATCTCTCAGACTGCCAGCGTGTGTCAAGTACACAACATCCACAGGCCACAGACTTCACAGCCAAGCTGTGATGTGACATAACCATCTGTTCAAGCATATCATTCATGCATGAGGCAAGAGAAGAGAATAATCCTGTACTGACTGAGGTTAAGGTTGAAACGATTAGTGTCTATATTTACTTGGAAATGATTACACTAGGATGTCTGCAGTTGGAGCAAATAGAAGGTGACATGGCTTACTATTTTTTGGATGACATGGCTAGCCTTACACAACACAGTGTTTTACATACCCATCTTATTAACTGCTTATGACAAACCTGTGATCACCCTACTGCAGAAGAAACTGAAGTTCAAGAGGAGCCTGGTGAGATGCTAGAGGCCACAATTATAAGGTTGTGGAGCTGGAACTGAGTGGAGGTCTTTGAGAATCCTCATGAGCACAGGAACCCAGCATCTTAGTTTTCATATTCCCGGGAGTTCCTTTCCTGTGTTTCTGAAATGAGTCCATGGGCACTCCAGCCTTTCTAACCACTGGGCATTCTCTACACTTTGGAGGCTCTGGACTTCACCAACCATTCTTGTGAACCAGACTGTGGCAGGAAGGCAAGCTCAGGCTCCAAGTATTATTCTGTGTGGCTTTCCTCCCCTTGCTTCCCCTGCCAAATGGTCAAAGACTGAAGGGACCGGCTCCAAGCCTATCTACCTCTGGGTTCCTTAGTCAACTTGACACTGCTCAGTCTTTGCTTCTCTGAAATCCAGTGGCAGTAATAGTTGGTATAGCAATAGTGTATGTAGTGAGTTTGTTCATTCCAGTGACACTGAAGTCCCCAGTGAGACTGTAAATATTCAGTAAAGACACAGTCTCTGTACATCTTATAATGTCAGAACAGTGTACTATCTGTTAATGCAATTTAATGTATGCTTATAATACATTAAAGGCACATTCAGAAGTTTTAACGATAAAAGAAAAAATATATATGTGGCTAATCACTCATTCATTTAACAAGTGATTATTTCCCCCTGCTGAGCACTTGGTTATGAAAACTCTCTATACCTATAGGCAATATTGTTCCTATTTCACAGATTAAAAAATTGACGCTTAGACAGTATAAACTACCTACTCGACAAGGACACACAATAGGATACTTATGCAAGTGATGCTCAAACTTCAGTGAGCACCAATTTGATCCTGGAATATCACACTAAATCTCTTATGGCTCTTCATTCCTTTGCAGTTTTATTTTAAATGATCTGTAAATTTGACTCTAAAACTTATTTTTGTAGCTTTGAGAATTGACATTCATCCATTAATAAGAGTTCTTTTTTCCTTTAACAAAAGTAGTTGATCGATAAGCTTCCCAAACTCTTTTGAAAGCAGTGTGACCTGTTTAGAAAGTTTTGTTTGTTTCTTATTGATAAAATTTGGCAAGATATTTGAGTATGTAAATTGTCCAGCAGTACTTAATCTAAAATGACATCCAAGCCAGTTTGAATCTCCACCTTGTATTTTCAATCAGCATAATAGGACAGCAGCTTATTCCTTCTGATTCACCAACATTTCCAGTTGGGGGGGAGATTGTTAAGCAAGAGAGTAAGGGGACAAAAAAATGTGGTTTTTAGTAGCCGAGTTCACAATGGAGCTATTGCACTAATAGGAAAAATATATGGATGTTTATTAGTCTCCTAAATAATAAAATAAAAATGTAGGCACTTACCTGTAGGAAAAATGTAATGAAAGAGACAATTCCAAGGACTAGAAACATTAGTGAAAACAGATTACTGTTCTGTCGTTTTGTTTCAGGATCAACATTTCTTGTAAAAATCTGTGAGAAAATATTAAAGATTGTTGATTCACGTATTAAGAAATCATTAATGTCCTGACCCATTTATGAAATGGCATCCCTTTGGGGTTGAGGGGAGCTGTTTACACTGTGTATCAGGATTGGCTTCCGTAATGCGGACCTCCATCTACCTTTCTTTCTTTCTTCCCTGTGGACTGTCATTCACAAATTGATGTGATACTTTTCATGCTCAGTTTACCTCATGGGGCAATGAGTGCCCGCTTAGTATATAAAAAAAGAAATGCAAACATCTTCCTTTTCCGTTGGAGACTTGTACAGCAAGGCACTGTTTTACTAGGTGAACCTTCCAAATTGTCCTGAGGTGTCTAGAGAAAAGGTGATGTGTTTTGGTAACCATAGACAGGTGCAATTCACTCAGCCCAGGGTTTTCCAAAACAAAGGAGGCTTGGGGGCAGATTGATGGGAACTATGGCCGGCTGACTGAGCACCAGATGTCTTACTATGGTAACCATTAACTCAGATTTTAGACAGATGGATTAACCTGCTCCAATGAACACAGCCAGCATGGATGACACAAGGACATAAACTCAAGTGATCAGAGCCCACTATTTACAACAGGGTGAATACTGGCTGCACACTCAGTATCTTGGAGTTCTCAAGCCAGCCCTGCATGACAGAACTCCAGGCTACTATTTACAGGAATAAACATAAATAAATATAAATATAACCATGGGAAAATATAAATTCCCTAAACCAAATTTCCATTACACACAGCCAAACTCATTGCTAAATCATTCAGTTCCACTCTTCGCTTCTGGTGGCAGCACAGCCTACTTCTCCTGCCTACAAGACACCGATAGGACAAGGGTCAGCAAGCTACACACCATGTTTACATCAAGTTTCTGTGGAATTCATCGTTGTTCACTGTTTGTTTCCAGACTGTTTATCACAGCTGTGGCTCCACAAGAACAGAATCAATCATTGCGAGAGAGACCATATTGGCCAGGGAACCTAAAATATCCGCTCACTTCCATTTTACAGGCAGAGCTTTCTGCTCCCTGTGCTAGAACACACACTGCATGGCAAGCATTTGTCTCCTTCCTACTTTTTCAGCATGTATAAAACTACCTGGCACAAAACAGACACTGAGTTATTCGTTTATTTACCTTTTTTGTCTTACTGGATCTTGAACCCAAGGTCACACCCCTTCTAGGCAAGTAACCTACTTCTGAGCAACTTACACAGAGAAGAGGGATTTATTGAATGAATTCAATAAATGAATGAATTCAATAATATAAGTATCAACCTGAAATCAACAGTCCTCAGTCAGCCTGAATAGTTAAAGATTTTCTGTGTTATAAAATAAAAATCTGTTGCTCGATTTGCGTTTCTTGTGTGAATCAATCTCTCTACACAAGATTTTCAACAATACGGCAAGGGTGACCTTGGCTCCATGGTTGACAATCTTTCACTAAGCAAAGAACCTGCTTGCCTAAGCTCTAACTTATCACTGAAAATGCCACTGCTAGACTTGGTAGATACAAGCTGTCAACCTCAATATCTAGTAGGAAACTCTTTCCTTTTATTTTAGTCTTAGCAAGTGACATGACAATTACATCTGACACAGGTAGCATGCTAAGCCTGGTCGCTGGGTCCAGTAGTATGTTATAGAGCAGGTCATTCTCAATTCTGTCCGATAAACACCTGAGGAAGCCCACTGTATACTAGTGAAGGGACACAGCTCTTGCTCAGAACCCATCGATGGCAGGAATAGAAAAGTCACCTCACTAATGCCACTGACTATCTCAGGGAGCTGGAATAGCAACGACACACCCTGGATAGAAACCATGACTAGGACAGTTTACAAAATTGCTTTTCTCTCAGCCTACACTTCTATTTTACATCGACTAGCTGGTTGGTTTCACGTCAAGCATACAGTTGGAGGGTTATGTACACTAGGACAAATACGAACAGTTCTTTCATTCTTGAGTCAGGACTCAAAAGCAAACACAAAAATAGACATAAACACTTACCCCAATGATTTTTGAAAATATTACTGCAAATGCTGGTTGCAAGCCTCCATTTATAATGGCACAAATCACACCAACTACTAAATAAGGCCATTCAGTTAAATTCAACTTCAGAATTCTCCAAAAGGATACGGGAGGTACATTTTCATCCTAGATAACATAAAACATGACAAAAATACCGGTTACAAAATGGATGAATAGTTGATTTTATGAGGCATAATTATTTTATATACAAAATTTTAAAATAAATATATTGTATTCTTATTCCTAATCAACTGGTAGCTATTTAGCTTTGAGAAAATGCTGACAAATTCCCTTAATGGTACCACATAGTTTTAAAGCAATAAAGGATGTATCAACAATTATTTAACTCTTGGTTTACTATTCAGAGTATGACAAGATTATTAACAAATAGAGATGAACAGGATAGAAATTTTAATATCTGAAGACCTCCAAGGCTCTTTACATTATAAATTCTAATTCTAAATCTTTCTATGAATTTGTATATTTAAATTCCAACCATTGTAAAATGTTGACATTTGAGTTTATGGAACATTCTGAAAAATCATTGCTTGTTCTTACTTGTAGCCCAGCAGCAGATTCCCCCACCAACTGGAGAACAATACGGGGAGGGTTCACTACATAAAACGGTATGTCCTCCTTTCCATGGTGGTCATATCAATTTTCAGGCCCACCAACAGGGTAAAAGGGATCCTTTTTCTCCAAAGCCTCACCATCATTTGCTATTGGTTGATATCTTGATGACAGTCATTATTTCTGAAGTTAGATGGAATCTCACTGTTGTTTTAATTTACATTTTAATTTGCCAGAGATGTTGAGCATTTTTTTCATATACTTATTGGCCATTTGTACTTCCTCATCTGAGAAGGGTCTATTCACTTCAGATACCCATTTTTAATTGGATCTTTAAATTCAGAGGGTCCAATTTTTTTGAGTTCTTTATATATTTTATGTATTAGTTCACTATGGAAACCAGAATGGAGATTTCTCAAACAACTAAAACTAGAAGTTCCATTTGACCCAACCAGTCCCCTTTTAGACATATTTCCGAAAGAGTTAAAGTCATCACACACTAGTGATACATGCCTACCTATGTTTATAGCATCACAATTTATAATAGCTAAATCTTGGAAACAGCCCAGATGCCCATGAATGGATAAAGAAAATGTGGTATTTATACACAATAGACTATTACTCTGCCATAAAGAAGGATAAATGAGATATTTTAAGATAAGTGGATGTATCTCGATACCATAATCTTAAGTGAAATAAATCAAACCACACAAGTTTAAATATCATACTGCTTCATTTGTGTGAGAAAGCCAAAATACAAAATGGAAGACAGATATTAAGAAGTAGGACTCAAATGAGCAGGGGTATAAGAGATGGAGACGGAACAGGAAAGGAAAGGAAAAGGGATTTAAAGAAAACAAAAGGAAGAAATGGAAATAGAATTTTTGTAAATGGGAAGGAGAGCAAAGGTTGGCGGGAGGGAAGGGGTAAAAAAAAGAATTAAGACCTGGACAAATCTTCATGATGAATGTAATCATTATGCACTACAAACATGTACTAATAAAAAAATTACATTAAAAGAGAAACTACATCTTCCTGCATACCAGGGCCTCCTTTGTGCTGAGCTTTCTCTCTTGGCCTTGTGCTTCATGTGCATTCTTCCGAGTTGATCTTCTTTTTAGACTGGATCTTGAATCTCTTGAGGACATAGTTAAGGCATCAGCTTCATCTGTGGATTCACAAACTTCATTTTCTAATTCATTATCACTTCCTTTGGTCTAAAACAAACCAAGAAATATGCATAACCCATGAGACTCTGTTAAGGAATGAAAATTATCAAACATTAGACACAAAGGAAATTACAATTTAATTAACTATAGGAAAGAATTACATTAAACTATTATTTCTTTTCTGTGTGATATACTGGAAGATATGCAAATTTCCCCTTGAAGTGCTAAAAAAATTTTAAATCCTTTCTGTGTGTCTTTCTGTGGGGATTTGGTTCAGTGAAGTTTGCTTTGGACCAGGGTTAAAAGAAATGCAGTACGAGCCACATCTGAAATTTTCTAAATTCTCATTTTAAAATGTGAAAAAAGACACAGTCAGTTTAATTTTTTTATTTTAAAGAAAAAACAATAGGAAGTAAAAGGAGTTAATATACTGTGTATTGTTATCTTCAAAGTAGTTGCTCAGATTACAAGATATAGGCACGCAAAATTGATCAAACAAAATAAGTACAAACCATACTCTTCAATGAATTAAAAGAAATTAGTACTAAACTATCTTAGATCGCTTATCCCTGTGTATATATGCATACATATTTTTTCTTTTGTCTTTTTGTCTTTTCTCCTTTTCCCCATCCAAGGCGTTCTTTCTTTTTGAGCAGTTTCCTTCTCTTTCACAATATCTATGGTAGATTTGGGATGTTATTCACTCTCATTTTCTTACACTAGGGAGACAATATGATGTTTACACATGCAATTTACACACACGTGATTTATTTCACTTATGACTATGGAACACGGTTGAATCCATTTACCTATAAAAGTCTTGAGTTTATACTTTTTTATAGATAAGTAGTTACTCCATTGTATAAAAATACAACATTTTTTATACATTCCACAGCTGATGGACATTTGGGTTGTTTTCAACATTTAGCAATTACAAATTGTGCTGCTATAAACATGAGTGCACATATATCACTAAGGTATAATGTTTTCAGTTCTTCTGGGAAAATACACAGAAGGGGAATAGCTGAGTTTAATGGAACCTCCAATCCTAGTTTTTTGAGGAATCTCTACAGTGATTCCCACAGTGGTTGTATTACTGACACTCCCATCAACAGTGGAGAAGTGTTCCTTTTTCCCAATATTTCCACCAGCATTCTCATTGGTTAATTTCTTGAGGATAGCTATTCTTTCTGGGGTAAGATGTAATCTCAATGTTGTTTTAATTTGCATACCTCTACTAACCAATGATGTTGAACATTTTTTCATATATTTATTTGCCATTTGTATTTCTTCATCTGAGGATTATGTATTCATATCAGATGCCCATTTTTGGATTGAGTCTTTGAAATTGAGGGGCCTGATTTTTAAAAATTCTTTGTTATCTTCTAGATCTAAGTCCTTTGAGGGATAGTTGGCTAAAATTTTTTCCCAATCTGTGGATTTCATTTTCATTCTATTGGTGATTTCTTTTGATGTGTAAAACTTTTTAATAAGATGAGATCCTAATCCAGGCGTGGTGGCTCAGGCCTGTGCTGAGGCAGGAAGATGGTTGTGAGTTCAAGACCAGACTGGACTACAAAGTGAGCTCAAGGGCAGCCTGAACTGCATAGAGAACTGCATCCATCTGTCTCAAAACGACAAAAAAATATAATAAAAAAAGATGACATCCTAGTTGATGTTTCAAAGTACCTCTTATGAAGTTTGGTTTTGCTCATGCACACTTTGCCTCGACTTACATATTCAAGATTTTTACCTACATTCTCTTCCAGTATATTTAGTGTTTCTTTTTTAATATTTAGATCTTTATCCATTTTGACTTTAATTTAATGCACAGAGATAGACATGGGTCTAGTTTGAGGGCATGTGGAAAGCCAGTTTTGCCAGCACCACTTATTAAAGAGGCTCTTTCAGTGTACATGTTTGGCCTCTCTGTCAAAGGCAAGGTGGCTGAGTGTCTGTAGTTGTGTCTGTATATTCTAATCTATTCCATTGATCCTTAGGTCTGTTTTTTGCCAGTACCAAGCTGATTTTGTCATAGCAGATTCGTAGTGTAATTTCAAATCAGGGATTATAATGCCATATGCCTTGCTTTTGTTGCCCAGGATTGCCTTTTTACTATTCTAGGACACTTCTGTTTTCAATTGAATTTTAGGGATGCTTTCTCTAGATATGTGAGGTATATATTAATGGTATTTTAATAAGAATTGCATTTAATCTGTATAACACTTTTGGAAGTATAGCCATTTTCAAAATGTTGGTTCTTTCTATTCATGTCCAAGGAATATCCATTTCCTTATATTCTATTTGATCTCCTTTTATAGTACTGTAATTTTTAATGTAGAGATCTTTTACTTCCTGTTAGGTTGATTCCTAAGTACCTTATTTTTTTGAATGCTGTTGTGAAGGATGTGGTTTTACTTATTACTCTGTGTGAGTTTTGTTGTTTGCATACAGGAATGCTATTGATTTTTGAGTGTTAACCTTGTATTCAGCTACATACTGAATTTGGTTAACTCTACAAATCTTTTGGTGGGGTTTTTGGGGTCTTCTATGTAGAGTATCATGTCGTCTGCAAATAATGATGATTTAACTTCTTCCTTTCCTATCTTTATTCCTTTTATTTTTCTCTCTTGTTTAACCACTCTGGCTAATATTCCCAGAATTACACTGAGTAGGAGTGGTGATAGTGGGCATTCTAGTCTTGCTCTGATTTTTAGATTGAAAGGTTTCAGTTTTTGACCATGTTGACTGTTGGTTTGTCACAGATGGCTTTTACCAGACTGAGATAAAAGACCATCTATTCTGATTTTATGTAGGATTTTTTAATGAATGTTAGATTTCATCAAAAGCTTTTTCTGCATCTTTTGAGATGATCATGTGGTTTTTGTCTTGGCTCTGTTGATACAGTATATCATGTTTATTGCTTTATGTATGTTGAACAATCCCTCCATTTTTGGGATGAATCCCATTTAGTATAATCTTCTTGACGATTTGATGCATTCTTTTGCTAGTATCTTATTGAGAATTTTTGCACTTATGTTCATTAGAGAAATTGGTCTGTTCTCTTTTTTTTGTTGGGTCTTTCTCTGGTTTTGTTATCAGAGTAATACTTGTCTCTAGGAATGAGTTAGGGAGAATTGCTTCCCTTTCAATTTCATTGAAGAGTTTGAGGAGTATTGGCATTAAATCTTCCCCAAATTTCTAGTAGCATTCAGCTGTGAATCCATCAGGACCTTGGCTTTTCTTTGTTGGTAAGTTTTTTATTGTTTTCAATTTCATTAACTGATATTGGGTTATTCAGAATTTCTGTATCTTCTTGATTCAGCTTTGGTAATTCATGTTTCTAGAAATCTGTCCACTTCTTCTGTGTTTTGTATTCTGTGCACATAAAGATTTTTGAAATAGGTATTGATGATCATCCAGACTTCCACAGGCTCTGCAACAATTTCATTCCTCAATGAATTTAAGTCTTTTTCTTTCCTTTTTTGATAAGGTTGGCTAGGGTTTATCAATTTTGTTCATTTTTTCAAAGAACCAACTCTTCAACTCATTAATTCTTTATATTGTTTTCTTAGTCTCAATTGCATTAATTTCTGCTCTGATTTTTATAATTTCCTTCTTTGTATGGGCATTGGGTTTGATTTGTTCTTCTTTTTCTAGAAGCTTTATGTGGAGTATTAGGTTGTTTATTTGTGCTCATTCTGTTTTCCTGATGTAAGAATTCACTGCTGTAAAATTTCCTGACTGCTTTGTGTCCTACAGTTTCTGTTATATTTTAATTTTTGTTTGACTGTAGATAATGCTTAATTTCTTTTTTAAATTCATCTATAACCCATTAGTTGTTCAAGAGGATGTTATTTAATTTCCATATGCTTATGGAGTTTTGTAGTTTTGTATGTAGGTTAGTATATGGTCTATTTTAGTGAATGTTCCATGTGCAATTGAGAAAAATGTGTATATGCCATTGGATGGAACACTGTGTTAAAGTCTACTAAGTCCATGTGTTTACAAGGTTGGTTCAATTCTTTTATTTCTTTGCTGATTTTTTGTCTAGTTAACCTATCTCTTTGTGCAGTGGAATATTATCGTACCCCATTACAATTGTGCTATTGTTTACTTGATTTTTCATGTCTGATAGTATTTGTCTTCTATAGTTGGGTACTTCCATATTTGGTGCATACATATTTATGGTTGTTATTTCTTCCTCTTGTATTTTTCCCCTATCAAGTATGTAGCAGTCTTCTTTATGTCTTTCAATCATTTTTGAAGTTCATACTGCCTGCAAACAGAATAATTTCCCTGCCTTTTTCCAGGTTCCCATTTTATCAAAGATTGGTTTCCAAATAAAGTCAATTTTAGTTACACATTTTATTTAACCTAATATCCCCAAGATGTTATTGACATCCAATATTATCATTTCAATATGTAATCAATGTTAGAAATCCTTGAGTATTTTGCATTTCTTGCAACAAACTCTTCACACCCTCTTGTGCATTTTCTACTTACAACATTTCAATTCAGATTACCCACTACTGAAAAGTAGAGTAGACACATTGCTAGAGGTTACTACTGTACCGAGTACTTCTGAACTCGTTAAAATATATTTTAATCATCTTTATTTAACACAAATCTTTTCAAGAAAAAGTATATAAAATGCTGGTCTGATGCTGAATTCTCTAATTATTTTTCCTTGCTTTTCAACGTAAGTCACATACCATCTATTGTTAGCATTAAACAGGATGTCAGCCTATCACTGAAATAATCCATTGTATATTCAGAGATCGACCAAACCTGCATTGTGACGAGATTGTAGTAAACACCCTTCTCTTTCATGAGTTCATCATGATTTCCTTTTTCTACAATGACTCCATCTTCAAATCCAGCAATGACATCAGCATTCCGAACTGTGGACAAGCGATGAGCTATCACAATTGTGGTTCTGCCTTCTCGGGCCTAAGGAAAGAAAAACAGAACTTATGAATCCATTAACAATTCCATGTATAAAGCTCTTATGTTCAACTTATATTGCTATATGCAATGGTCCAGACATTGTAAAACCAGCAAAGCTATGGAAAACAGTATCTAATGTCAATAAATGTGTAATCAATGTGTTATACTCTTATTTATCAGCTAATAATCAGCCTTAAGAATCGTAACATTCTGTCTCACAGGACAAATTGTATGATCAAGACAAATAATAAAGGGGTTTTATAAAGTGCACAGTTTTATTATTCTAAAGTTATAAAAGGGGCAAAAACTGGTCACAAAATACAGGAAATTGAGACAACATAAGTAATTTCAAGTGAGAATTTAAGAACTTACTTTGATACAAATTTAATATTTTTTCTTTTAGCACATACACATTTTTATCGCATCATGTAAAAACCCTTGATTAACTTTTTATTTACATGTTACCACTACAAAACTATGTAATGTTCACTTAGTTTGTACAGTATATTTAAGGCATTTTCCATTTCATTTTCATTTTCCAGTATTTTCAAAGTTTCCCAGATTATCAAATTCTTGTTTGAATGATAATAAGATTAGTCCAGAGTAAGTCTGAATTATCACAAATTCTTAAACAATTATATTTGAATAAAATATATTTCTCAAACGTTTCATATTCTCCAAGTTCTATAAAGCCCAGATGCTATCTGTGTCAGGAATTACAACATTCCTGTGGCTTTCAGCTTTAAAACCCAACCTTTCTAGCTGTAAGGCGCGCAGTCTCCAAATTGGCTCCTGGAGACTGTGACACCAGGCCTGGCCTAAAATAAAGCCTTTGCTCCCCAAATTTTAATTTCTTGCTTCCTTGGGTTTTATTCCGGGGTCTGAGCTATCACAGAAATATCCTGTAATTATGCATTTTTTATTTCTTTATTCAGTATCATTACTCTTGGTCTCATGTATTTTAACGTCTTTTAAAATTTGCTTTATTAGCACATGTTCATAGAACACAATAGATACATTCATGCTGATATATATGTATAACCCATCCTTTTTAGAACCCGTTTTCCCTCTCCCTCATTCCCTAGCTCCCCTTCACATCTCCAAAAGATCTATTTCCCTTTTTCCTGTCACTTACCTTTTATTTTGTTCTCTAAATTGTTTACACTTTTCTCATAGAAAAGCAACTACATGACATTTAACCATGTCTGTCTGATATATTTCACTTAGCATTACAGTCTTATCTTTATTTATGGCTGAGTTATATATCACTTTCATTATCCATTCATCCGTTATTGGGCATATAGGCCACTTTTAAGATTTAGCTATTATGAACTGTACTGCTAGAAACATGTGTGTGAATGTATTGCTGAAATCTGATGCCTTTAACTTTTGGCAAGAAGCCCAGAAGAGGTATAGTTGGGTCAAAAGGAAATTTCTGATTTTAGTTTTCTGAAGACCTTCCATATTGATTTCTCCTCAGTGATTATACTGGTTCATATTCCCTCCAACAACATGGAAGGGTTCTTTTACCCTACAGCCTTGCCACCATTTCCTGTTTTTTGAGTTCATAATAGCCTTTCTTTCAGGACTAAGATGGAATATCAGTATTATTTGATTTGCATTTCTCAAATGGCCTAAGATGCCAAAAACGCTTTCGTGTACCTATTGGCTATTTTTACTTCATTTCCTACTTCATTGCCTATTCATTTCAATTGCATATATTTTGACCAGATTTGTTTTGTTTTGTTTTTCATTTGGAGGGAGTCTAATATTTTTGAGTCCTAGATAATGTTCTTCTCTGTGGGAGACAACTCCAGTGACTCACTTTGAATCCAAAACAATTGCTGTGACTTTGATTATTAGGGACACATTTCCTTATACTGATAAGTAAAAGGCTGGCTAGGGTATTTCCTTCTCTCTTCTACTGGCTCTGTGCATTGCAAATCAGGCTAGCTGAGGTGCTAATGTGCAAAGTCTATAGCCATCAGACAGTCCTGTTTCCTCACATGGTGCTCTCCACAATACAGGATTGAGCTGGTCAGAAGTTAGAGTAAATAGCTCTGGGAATGTCAAATGGGTAAGAGCCTCAAGATAAGAGGCTATGACTCCCCAGGGCACAAGAGTTTGCATATCAAAAACTGAAGCCCCCCAAAACAATTCCACTGCTACCTTAATTGGGTTAACTGTAAATTGATCCTTCTGCATAACTTTATCTCTGCAAATTACAGAGATGCCAACCTGGCACCTGGCCAGCCAGCTCAAGTTATTCCGTAGTCCCAGACATCCTCACTATCACTCATCCCAAACTACCCCCCTTTCTTCACAAGATAATAAATGCTGGGAGAGGCCTAGGATCAAGGCCTTTGTCTGCACATCCTCACAAGGATTAGACTTAGGACCCCTTGGTTGCTCTTAACTTGGAACATGTCTTGGTGTCTTTACTCTTGCCGTGGTTGCATTGGTGGTGGTAGATTAGAATTAACTTGCTAGGATTCCAATAATGTCTCAGTGGGATTACAAATATAACTTTTTGGATTGTGAGGAAAATTAGAGGATTACAATACTTGGATGACTGAACTCGATATTTAGGTTTACAATACTTTTCAGGGAATGGCTGGCAAAATTTTTTCCCATTCTATGGGTTGCCTCTTTATTGCATTAGTTGTTCCTTTTGCAAAGCAGAAACATCTTAATTTGATATAATTTTGTTGATTTGTGCTATTTCTTATGAAATTGAGGCTCTGTGGGGAAAAGTTCTTGCCTATGCCTATGTATTCAAGAGTTTTACCAATATTTTCTTCCAGCAGATTCAGTGTTTCTGTATTTATACCTATATCTTTGATCCACTTTAATTTTAGTACAGGGAGAGAGATAGATCTCGGGTCATTCTTCCACATGTGGGAGATCAGCTTTCCTAGCACCATTTGTTAAAGTGGCTACATTTTCTATCATTCATGCAGAACTAGAAGGGACCTAGAACAGCAAGGGCAGTCTAGGCAACAAGGCAAAGATGTAAGGCACCATTCACAGGCTGCAGAGGGCACAGAGAACAAGGCCTTGTCAAGAGGCAAGCCCCCTTCTCTGGGAACCAGCGCCATGCCCGGGTGTCCCAGCAGAGGGACAGGCAGACCCAAGTCTCTCCCTTGAGTCAGCACTATTTGTGGACTGCAAACTCACTGCAAACCAGAGCCAGGTGTGGGCCACCATCAGGGGCCGGGTGGGGTTGGCCCACCCCAGCCCCTTTCACTGGGCGGGCTGGCAAACAAGAACCAGTCCCACCTGCTCCCCTCTACACACCCAGCTGATTCAGAGCAACACAGGCTGCAAAGATAGCTATTGAGGTGAAATGCAAATTGATGCTTGTGGTGTTTTGGTGTTTCACTGACCTTGCAGGTCTAGGGCCAGTGGTCTGATCATCTGTTCAGAGGACAGTGGTACACAGTGTGGCATCTAGGAGGAATCTTCTGAGAGTGGTGGCCCTATTGATTCCCTACTGTCTTGTTTTGGAAGTCCTATACTGTTTTCATTGTTTTGGGGAGTTGGGTTTTATTCTTTGTTTTGTTTTGTTTGATTTTGTTATATTCAATGGCATGGGCAGCTACTTCAAAGGCAGCAAGATGTATTATGGTAACCATTTTGAATTTACTATTGTCTTGTTTTGAAGTCCTTTATTGCATTCATTATTTTGTTTGTATTGTTTCTATTCTATTCTGTTCTATTTGATTTTTACTATGTCCAAAGTATCTGTAGCTATTTTGAAGACAACAAGAGGCATTTTGTTAACTATTGTTAATTATGTAATGTTTTGAAGCCTTGTATCACTTATACTTGTCCGTTTTGATTGATCTTATTGTTTTATTTTCCTTGGGTTTATCTTCTTTAAAATAAAATAAAATAAAATAAAAAGACAAAGATGTAAGGAACCACAATACTTGAACTTCAATTATACTACAAGAAGATTACAGGGACAAAATCACCATGGAATAGTCACTAAAACACACATGTGGCACAGAACAGAGGACATAGCAGCAATCCCAAGCATACTTAATATTTGTCCTTGGATGAAAGAGCCTAAAATGTATACTGCAAGAAAGACTGCCTCTTAATAAATGGTTCTGTGAAAACTGGATATCTACATGCAGATGATTTAATCTAGACTCATATCTTACTGTCTACTAAAGTCAAAATTGCTCAAAAGTTTAAATGTTAAAACAGAAACACTTCATTCTGCTAGAAAATAAAATAGGTAAAATTCTTGAAGACGTAGGTGTAAGCAATGATTTTCTAGACAGAACCCCAACTGCACAAAAGATAACAAGAGTCAGCAAATGGAACCATATCAAATTAAAAAGCTTCAATGGTTAATACATTGTGTATTGTTATCTTCAAAGCAGTTGCTCAGAATACAAGATATTATCTTGTTTTGAAATTCTGTTTCATTGTTTTTATTTTTTCCCTTTAAAATAAAATTTAAAAAAATTAAAAAGCTTCTTCACAGAAATAATCAATAGAGTAAAAAGACAACCTGCAGAATGGGAATAATTTTTGCCAGCCAGTCCTTGGTCAGGTAAATATCTAGAATATATAAAGAACTCAAAAAAATTAACTTCCCAAAATAAAAAACCCAATGAAAACATAGGCAACTGAAATGAACACACACTTTTCAGAAGAAGTGCAAATGACCAACAAATTCACAAAAATGTTCAGCATCTCTGTCCATTAGAGAAATTCAAATTAAAGATGCTCCGAGTCCATCTTAGTTCAGAAAGAACTGATATCATCAGCAATTCAAATAATAATAAGTGCTAGCAAAGCTGTGGGGGAAAGAGAGCCCACTACACTGTGAGTGGGATGGTAAACTAGTACCATCGTTGTGGAAATCAGTATGGAAATTCCTCAGAAAACTTAAAGTAGACATTCTACCTGACCCAGCTATTGCCCTGCTAGTTATCTTCCTGAAAGAGTTAAAGGCTTCAGATTACAACGTTACATGAACACTCATATTTACAGAAGCAAAATTCGTAATAGCTAAGTCTCTATAGCCATCAACTGATAAGTGGATTTTAAAAATGTGATATTTACACACAATGGAGTACTATTCTGCCATAAAGAAGGAAATACATATGTCATTTGTAGGAAAAATGAAGTCTGAGATCATGATGTTAAATGAAACAAATCAAACACACAGATTTAAGTATCACATGGTTTGTCTTATGTGAGACACCCAAAATGTAACTAAAGGACAAAATAAAAGATATTAAGAAATAAGAAGAAAGATATTTTTGCAAATTGGAAGAGGACAAGAGATAGAGGAGAGAGGGAACAAAGAGAAGAAAATGGGATGAAAAAAGAAATAAAATATAGGATTTGTATGTCCAAACTCCCCATAGGAAATGTAATCATTATGTACTGCAAACATGTCAAGAATGAAAATGGGGAAAGGGGATTTAGAAGAGGAGGGAGTGGGAGGGAAGGGGAATGGTATTAAACAGAGACACAGCTGCATTATGTACTTGTACCTGCTCCCCAAAATGACTAAACTGCAAGTATTGCAAACATGTACTAATAAAAAAATAAAATTGGGGGAAAAATGAAATATCCCTCCTTTTCAGGACAGGTGAGAATTTTTTAAAAAAGAAGAAATTAACAGTGGAATTTCACTGCACTCATGAACCAGTTCTGCGACTCACAAACCTTATCCAGAGCCACTTGAACCACTGCTTCGCTTTCTGTGTCCAAGGCTGATGTGGCCTCATCCAGAAGCAGGATCTTGGGGTTTCGCACCAGCGCACGTGCAATAGCAATTCTCTGTTTCTGTCCACCACTCAGTTGGGCCCCTCTCTCTCCAACCAGAGTGTCAAATTTCTGCAACAGAGAAATCATAAAAGGACTGAGCAAAGAATTTAAAGTTGGGAAGTAATCCAATAAACCACCAAATCTCACAGGCACTGCAATCTAGTTATTTAAACTCAGCAATAACTCCAAGTTTTAAATATGTTTATCTATACCTAGTTTGATAGTTGCAGAGCTTTGAAATCCAATGTAATCTTGACTTCTATTCCTATCTTCCTATGCACTGCACTGGGCCAGAGTGCCATGATGCTTTGTACTACTGAACAGAGGACAGGAACCACTCACATGAGGCAGTTTCATGATGAAATCATAAGCATTGGCTTCCTTGATAGCTTTCTCAATCTCATCCATGGTGACATTTTCACGACCATAGCGGATGTTTTCAGCTATTGTGGTGGCAAACAGCACAGGTTCCTGACTCACCACACCAATAATTTCCCGCAGATATCTTACATTTAGGGTCCTGATGTCCTGACCATCAATACTGATCTAAAATGAAAAACAAGTGTAACCTTCACACACTTGTGGTTGGGACCATAACATGAGCAGGATCTACGATAGTAACTGTCAAGGGCCAGGCATTGAGCTCACCACACCCTCGCTGGGGTCGTAAAGCCTCTGTATTAGTTGCACCGTTGTGCTTTTCCCACAGCCGCTATTTCCAACCAGAGCCACTGTCTGCCCACTCTGCACCGTTAAGTTGAGTCCTTTCAAGACCTGGGGTGGCCAGTGAGAGATAAACTTTAATACACACGCAGCACACAGCACACAATATGTATATGAACTGAGAGTGTCGTAGTAGGCTTAAATAAACATGCATTTTTTTCTGTTTTTACACTTAAGGTAAGTGTTCAAAACCCTCCAACAGCTCGCTAAACCATTAGTTAATGATTTATCACTTACGATAGCTTCTTTTCTAGATGGGTAACTGAAGTGAACATTTCTGAATTCCAAATTTCCCTTAATATTGTCTGGTTTATGTCCATCATTTGAGAAGCTGTTGATGCCAGGCTCCTAAAGAAAATAAAATGTTAAGAAAGGATGAGGTTACAATAAACACTTCCTAGTGACAGGCTGTGGAAATAAAGTGACAACAAAATTGACTCTTCACTAGAAAATTTTTAGTTGGGTAAGTAAATTGGCTGGTTCGGACTTACATTATCTATTATTCTGAAAATTTCATAAGCTGCTCCTCTTGCATTTGCAAATGCTTCAATCTGTGGAGATGCCTGTCCCACACTAAAAGCCCCGATTAATACTGAGAAGAAGACCTGAGGAAGTAAGAAAAATTAGTTATGTACTGCCTACTCTAATTTTTTCCATACTTCATGTTTTTGTCAACATGACTAATTCCATTTTAAAATGGCAGGCAATATAAGCGTAGTAGATACTAAAATTTGTTAAATTTTTAAATGAGACTAAATTTCAAATGTATCATTGTAAAATGTCAGGTGAGATGATAGGTGCCAATGAACTAGATTTAATCATTCTGCATTTTATACATATATCAAAACATCATATTATATTCAAGTATTATTCCTCAAAAGAAAACAGTACAAATACTTTTATTTAGTATGTTTATCATGCAGAATTAGTCTTTTTTTTTTTTTTGTCTTTTTCCTTTTTATTGGTACCGGGGATCGAACTCACAACTGCCTGCTTGCAAGGCAGACACTTATGCTGCTGAGCTAAATCCCTGGCCCCCATGCAGAATTAGTCTTATTTGCCTAGTGAAATGACAATTTAAGTTCTATTTGACCACAGAATATTTTTGTATTTTTTCAATGGTTAAGAATTTTAATTTAGCACTCTGCCTAGCTGCCTGGGTCCCGGAGGTTCTGAATTCCACCCAGCCAGGGACAAAGCCTCGGTATCACACTCTGGGAGGTGCATTAATGTTAGAAGATCTGAGCTTTGCCCAGCCCAGCCCAGCATTCCAGCACAATCCATCGGGGACACCTCACCAGCCTCACAGGTCACAAAGTACTGAGCCCAGCCCAGCCCAGAGCTCAGAGCCACCCATCAAGGAGCAACCAGCTTAGCTGGTCATGGAGAATTTGAACTCTGCCCATCAGAGCACAAGGCCCCAGATCCATAGGTTAGGGGTGCAGTCCTGCTAGCTACAGGGTGGTTTCTGTAGGCTCCAAACTCACGCAGCCAGGAGTAAGGCCCTAGCACCATACCCCAGGGGATGTGCTCCAGTTAGCTGTACACTTCAGAGGCTCAAAACTCCTCTCAGCCAGATGCAAGGCCCTGGCACTGCCACACTCACTCAGAGGGGGCGGGTTCCACCTAGCTGCCTGGGTCCCTGAGCTTCTGAACTCCACCCAGTAAGATGTAAGGCCCCAGTGCCATGTTCTGGGGGTGCATCCTTGCTAGCTGCCTTGGTCGCAGAGGTCCATTCTGAAATCCACCCAGCCAGGTGCTAAGACCCGGTGACATACTCTAGGGATGGGTCCCTGCTAGCCACCTGGGTAGCAGAGCTTCTGAACTCTACTCAGCCAGGTCCTAGGTCCCAGCAACACACTCCACCCAACCCAAAGCCCCAGAGCAACCCAGTGCAAGTACATCAGGGAATGCCAAGCCAGCCTCACAGGTAACAGAGCACAAGTCTCCAGTGCCATAGCTTGGGGGTTTGTCCTGGCTTGCCATGGGGATATGGAGGATTGAAACTCTGCCCAGTACAACATTCTAGTGTAATCCATCAGGAGGGTGGCTGGCCAACCATATGGATCTCAGAGGAAAATGTCAAAAAGAAAGAACAAGATGCAGTCCCAGTCCTCCAGCTCAGTGAGAAAAATGCCAAAAGATGCTAAAATGGAAGACACTGGAAATCACATAACTGAATGTTCTGAAATGACAGCAACTGAAGTAAAGAAGCAACTCTATGAAAAGGAATTGCTTTATATAGAGGAAATCAGACCAGAAATAATCTTTCAGGTAAAAAATGAAATGCTAAACATTATGAAGGAAATGTTGCATAAAGATCTACATAAAAAATTGAGGAACATAAGAAAATGATGGAAACTGTGAATAAACAATATAAGACAGAATTAGAATGCATGAAACAGATACAAAGGAATTTTTAGGAAATTAAAAATTCCATCAAAACTGGCAGAACTACTTGAATGAAGCTGAACTCTCAGATCTTAAAGACATTGTCTTAGTTACTTTTTACTCGTCGCTGAGACAAAATACCTGAAGCCCAAAGTTGGGAAAGGAAAGGTTTATTTCTTACAGTTTTTGGAAGTTTTAATCTGTACTCAGTTGGCTCCAAGGCAGGCTGGCATGGCTGGGCCCAGTTCATGGTGGCTGCAAACAGCAAGCAGGAACTGGCAAAAGAGCAAGACACACCTTCTTCCTGCCATTACATCACATCCTGGCTCCACCCTTACGTGGGTGGAGCACTGACACCATCAATCCAAGTACTAGACAATGAACCAATCACAAATACACAATACAAACTCATGAGGCCTGGGGGATACAGACATAAACCATGACAGACATGATAGAAACTTGTGATCATGAAAATAAAGATCTCTTAAAAATAACAAGGAACCAGGAAACAATTCAATAGGTGCTAGATGATGCAAAGAAAAACAATGTAATACTCATAACAACAAAAAAGCAGGGGTCACCACAAATGACATCTGAAAACTAGTTACAGAAATAAGAGCAGAAAATTTTCCAAACATCAGAAGAGAATCTGATATACAGTGAGGCATACAGAACCCTAATTAACCATAACCAAAATAAATCTTCACCCAGATGTATAAGTAGGATAAAAAATTCAGCACAAGAACAGAATACTAAAAGCTGTCAGAGAAAAGAAACAGATCACCTATGAAGGAAAACCTGTCAGAGTCATAGCAGACTTCTCAACACAAACCTTCAAGTCAACACAAACCTCCAAATACTTTGGAATTAAGTATTTCAGGTCCTGAAAGAAAAGAAAACAACTTTCAACCCAATTTGTACCTTGCAAAACTATCTTTGAAAACTGATGGAGAAATAAGATACTTGTATGACAAAGAACAACTGATGAAATTCATGACCATCAAACCAACACAACAAAGAGTACTGAAAGACATTTAAGAGACAAAGATAAATACAATCCCACGAACAACAACAAAAGGAAGCCACTAAGCAGGGCCAACAATTAAACAGAAAAAGTAGCAAACCAACAATAGAAAGATAACATGACAGTAATGAGGCTGTACATATCAGTTATAAATGACATAAATGGTCTCAACTCACCAATAAAAAGAAACAGACTGGCAGAGTGGATTAAGAAACAAAATGCAACAATATGCTGTGTAAAAGAAACACATTTAATTCTAAAGGAAATCCACAGACTGAAAGTCAAAGGATGGAAAAAAACAGTTCATGCAACAGGAACCTAGAAAAAAGCAGGGGCAGCTATTTTTTTAGCAGACAATGTAAATTTCAAACCAAGAATGATCAAAATAGATAAAGGAGGGCACTACAAACTTGATAGGGGACAATTTGAAGAGGAAGAGATTACAATCATAAATGTATATGTGCCAAATATGGCACACCCAACTATGTAAGACAAATTTTAATAGACATAAGAAATCAAATAAACAGCAATACAGTTACAACAGGGGACCTTAATATACTGTTGTCACAAAGAGACAGATCAACCAAACAAAAAATCATCAAACTTGTGAACAAATGGACCTGGTCAATGTGTACTGAGTATTCCACCCATCAACATCAGGATACACATTTTTCTCAGCTACCCACAGATCATTCTCTAAAATAGATCATATACTACACAGAACATGCTTAAGTAAATGCAAAAGAACTGAAATAATTCCATGCATATTATCTGACCATAGTGTGACAAAACTGGAAATTAACTACAAAAAACCCACAAGCAGACCATAAACACATGGAAACTAAATAATACTCTCTTAAACAACCAACGGGTGACAGAAGAAATTAAACAGCATATACAATCAAATGAAAATGCATATACAACTTACCAGAACCTGTGGGACACAATGAAAGCCGTCCTCAGAGGAAATTTATAGCACTTAGAGGGAAATTTGTTGCACTAAACTCAAAATTGAATGAACACAAATAAACAAACTAATGCTACATCTCAAACTTCTATAAAAAGAGCAAGTGAACTTGAAGCCCAAAGAAGGGGGAAATTATACAGATCAGAGCAGAAATTAATGCAATTGAAACTAGAAAACAACACAAAGAATTAGTGAATTGAAGAGTTGGTTCTTTAAAAAAACAAAAAAATTGATAAAACCCTAGCTAACCTTGTCAAAAAGAGAGAGGAAAAAATTCAAATCCACACAATAAGAAAAGGAAAAGGTGAAATCACTATAGACCCTGTGGAAATACAAAAGATCATCAATAGCTACTTAGAAAACGTTTACTCTCATAGGTTCAATAACACAGAAGAAATGGACAGATTTCTAGAGATATGAATTACCAAAGCAGAATCAAGAAGATGTGAAACTGCTAAATAACCCAATTTCAGTTAATGAAATTGAAAATGTACCAACAAAAAAAAGCCCAGGTCCTGATGGATTCACTGCTGAACTGTACAAGAAATTCAAGGAACACTTACTGCCAACATTCCTCAAATTGTTCAATAAAATAGAAAGGGAAGACATTCTCCCTAACTAATTGTTGGAAGCAAGTATTACTCTAATACCAAAACCAGAGAAAGACCCAACCAAAAAAGAAAATTACAAGCCAGTCTCCCTAATGAACATAGATGCAAAAATCCTCAATAAAATTCTGGCGAATAGAATGCAACAAGTCATTAAGAAGATTATGCACCGTGATCAAGTGGGATTCATGCCAGGAATGCAGTGGATGGTTCGCAATATGTAAATCAATAAATGTAATACAACATACCAACAGAGCCAAGGGCATGAACCACATGATCATCTCAATAGATGCAGAAAAAGTTTGCAACAAAATCCAACACTCATTCATGATTAAAAAAATACAGAAAATTGGAATTGATGGTCTCTGCCTCCAATTAATACAAACCATCTATGACAAACTAACAGCCAATATTTTACTAGATGGCAAAAACTGAAAACTTTCAACCTAAAGGACAAGACAAGGATGTTCATTATCATCACTCTTATTCAATATAGTACTGGAAACATTAGTCAGAGCAACTAGACAAGAAAGAGAAATAACAGGAATAAGAATAGGAAAGGAAGATGTTAAATCATCATTATTTGCAGATGATAAGATACTCTACATAGAAGATCCCCAAAACTCCACTGAAAGTCTCCTAGACGTACTAACCAAATTGAGTAATGTAGCTGGATACAAGGTCAACACTCAGAAATCAATAGCAGTCCTGTAACAACAATCTCATGGAGAGAGAAATAAGTGAAGCCACATTCTTCAGAATAACATCCAAAAAATGAAATACATAGGAATCAATCTAACAAAGGAAGTAAAATATATATTCCATAAAACTGCATTCCACTGAAAACAGGAAATCAAAGAGGATTTCAGAAAATGAAAAAATATTCAACGTTCATAGATAGGAAGAACAAACATTATGAAAATGGCCATTCTCCCAAATTTGTTAATGCAATCCCAATCAAAATACTATTTGCATACCTCACAGATCTAGAGAAATCATCCCTAAAATTCATGTGGAACCTGAAGACATCTAGAATAGCAAAGACAATTCTGGGCAACAAAGCTAAGGCAGGAGGCATCACAATCCTTGACTTGAATTTATATTAAGCTATTGTGATAAAATCTGCATGGTACTGGAATAAAAACAGACCTGAAGATTAATGGGGTAGATTGGAAGATACAATCACAACTACAAACACACTTTGCCACCTTATGTTTGACAAAGGGGCCAAACATATACACTGGAAGAAAGATAGCTCTTTAATAAGTGGTGCTGGAAAAACTGGCTTTCCATATGCTGAAAACTAAAACTAGATCCATGTCTACCACCATGCACTAAACTAAAGTCAAAATGGATCAAACATCTAATATTAAACAGAGACACTAAATCTGCTGGAAGGAAAAGTAGGTAGAAATCTTGACGATATAGGAGCAGGTAGAGAGTTTGTGAACAAAGTCAAACTGCATGGGAAACACTTCCCAGAATCAGTAACTGGGATCTCATCTAATTAAGGAGGGTGAGGCAGGAGGATTGCTGAGTTTGAGGTCAGTCTGGGGTATGTAGTAAGTTCAAGGCCAGCCTGAAACCCACAGTGAGACCCTTCCTCAAACACACACATACACAAGCACTATGGAGTGCTTAGCATCAAACTATAAAAAAGAATCAACAAAGTTTACACTGAAGAAATCAATAATGTTAGTGCTGTTTACTTAAGGAGTAATTCTGCAAGACACCTTTAAGAAAAACAACAAAACTGCTATAGCGTTGGATACATGTACTGTTATTTCCTTCCTACTGTGTAACCTAATGATGTCTGTCTGTCGTAGTGCTCAATAGTTGTTTAAAATATATTCTTCTGTCAAGCCAACTCCAGTTGGTTTCACTGGTATTAATAATGGCTCATTTCTACTTATAAGCCACACGTCACTTACAGTGAGAACTTGTCCAATGGTATATTCATTTGAGAGGACCAAGGTGGTCCCATACCAGAAGGCCAGAGCATAGGACGCATAGATCAGGAAGAAAGCTGCTCCGATAGACGCATTGGCTGTGATAGCTTTCTTTATCCCAAGTTTTTTAGCATCTTCTAAATTTTTATTATACCTGGGAAACAAAACAAAAATTATCACATATCCCTATAAATCTTAGGAAAAATATGTCAATGGAGGACGATAGTACTGATCAGTGACCATGTTCTGGGCTCTTGGTATACACGCGTTTTTTTCCTTTTGGTCACACAGCAACACTACAACATTATTACTATCTTGTTCTCTGCTAGTAGAAGAGTAAACTAAGGTTCAGTGGGGGCAAGTTATTTGTGAGGAAGTCTTTTGAAAACTTCTTTACTGACCTCAGCAAGAGTGAAATAAGTGACACAACATTCAGCAAACTTCTGGAACATGTGTTGTGTTGTATACAGGGGAATACAGAGACTGCAACTAAATCTTCTCTTCCAAACTTACCTTCTCTTCAAAATCTCCATGCCTCTTTCTTTCATCATAAAATAGTGACACAATGTTAGTGTTAAACACAAGGAAGCCACTGAAACTTCTGAACCTTAAGGAAACTTTGGGGACAGTCTGCTTGTTGTCCCGTTTCCCTCTGGGACTGCTGGAAAGGCCCACGGTGAGCTTATATTTGCAGAGCTTTGAATTGCTAGGTAATAGTTTTTCTTAATGAACTGTGTGATTGCTTTTATTTTCTCAGATATCTATTTCAAAAAGTATTGCCTAGAACAGGTATTTGACTTAGATGGTATAAAAGAGTCCATAATGCATATCAATATTCCTCTGTTTTATCCTTTCTTAACACTGCCTAAATAGCCTTCCCAACTTTTGTCACACATGGCTGACCATGCTGGACCAAGGGGCTCCGTCCTTTTGGTCTGGGCCACCCAAGTTCTTGTAGCTCCAAGGACTGAAAAACTAAAACTTTCAACCACCTCTACAGCCCTGTAACCAGATCATAGCATGAAAGTAATAGAGAATACCCATTAAGAGTTTTTAGAGCAAACATGAATTACACAAAAGGGAGCAAACACAAGCAAGCACCAAACAAACTAGAAAGAAACAACGTATGTAGAAAGATGTGCCTATCAGCACATTTCTACAGCTCTAATGACTCAGTTCTCAAATGAAAATTCAAGAGCTAAACCTTAGAAGAGTGGAGAACTTCTAATGCTAAAATAAAGGAGAGGTCCTGCAACTTGAATTTTATTTAAAAGGAACAGATCATCCTACTCAAAAAGAGACATACAGAGATAAGATAATCGTTTAGAGTTCAGATAAAAGAAAACTTTACAAATGTACAACAAGGGTAAAATTATTAGAGAAATATAAAAGATTAGGCTGGGGATTTAGCTCAGCGACATAAGTGCCTGCCTTGCAAATGTGTGGTCATCAGATTGATCTCCGGTGCCAAAAAAAAAAGTATGAAAGATTATAATTAAGCCTTGGATCTGCCTTTATTCTCTTAATCAAAACTCCCTGAAGAATCTAGAACCTTGCCTATAACAGAGGAGCTCAAAATTGATGACACCAAAGAATGTAAATTGACAGACATTTCACATTTTGGAGTTTTGATATATTAGCTATATAACTATTAATATTCCATCAACCTTTTGCATATCCAAGTTATTAATTCTCCAGCAGAGTTCAAACTACCACTTAAGTAAGCACATATTTTCTGGCCTTTACCGTTATGTTTTTAAAAACCAGCTATTTTGTCACTGTTACAGAAGGACATCAGGTGAAATTTATGTGGCAATCTTGTCTACTGAAAATGAAATATAAACAGAACTTACAAGCCCCCAACTTGCTACTTTCCATCTTTGACTATTACTAAGAAATGTTTCAGTAAAAGGCGTGTGAGCAGATGCCCACGTGTATCCTCCTGTAGGAGTTGAGATAAGGAACATAGTACACAACTGATCAGGAACTTCAGAGTTTCTGATCATATTCTGCCTTGTACTAGTACCGGTTGTGCTTGCCAAGACAAACGTCGAAGCATTTCACTGATACGATGTTGTCCTGTGAAGCCAGAGGAAATGTTTATACAGGAAGATGCAGTAACAGGAGGTAATTATTTAGATTCCATCAAAGATAAATGGGGAGAGGCACTAAGGAAGCCGTGCGGCACCCCTGTGTGCGGGCTGAGGCCCTACTGCCAGGGAGAAGCAGCAAGATAGCCGTCTTGGCCTCCTGCCTCCCAACCCCAAACAGTCGGACACAACACCATCTGAGATGCTAATAAGTGAAATACGGAAGCATCCTGACATTTTTGTTGTTGACTGACTTTGTAAGCATGGTGCTGGGAGTCTGAGCAACTATTTAAAGGATGACAATATGAAATACAGTAACAATTGTGGATTTTCTACTGTCCTATCACTTCTTTTGCTTCATTTTACTGTTCTGTTTACTCCCTTTGAAATAAAAAATTAAATTTAATTTAAAAAAAGAAAAGGGTACAGAGAAGGAAAGAGACATAAGCAAATAATCCTTTAAACCGACTTCCTGACTTGCTTTTTAATAAAAATGTCACTCATATAAAAAGATTTGAAAATCACACATTCATTAGAAGCTTTAGTATGAAAATAAAAATTAAAATGGGAACTCCAAAAATGGACTGAAGTAAAACAACAAAATATCACTGTTTTATGAATATCACTCTTCTCAACTATTCTGAAAACTATTTTAGTTAAGCAAAGAAATCAATACTAATATACAAACATATTGGCAAAACATGGAGGACAGAAAAATATTTTTTAAATTAAGTAGAAAAAACTATTCTGGCTATTAAATTCATTTATAATGTTGGTAAAATTCCTATAGTCAGAGAGTCAACTTCCTCCTGGTTATTTTTTTAAGGGAAATTGAAACTAAGACTTTGCTTGTATGTGCAGAGGAGACAGTGGAAAGCAAACTGAAGAATTATGTTTCACCAAAGAATAATCTTACAGATTCAGCTTCCAAATTTAAACCTGAAAGGTGACTCCTACACCCACCTGAAGCTTCTACTCTAGGTCAGGCTACTATCATTCCTATCAAACAGATCACTGTCCTGGCCGCCATTACTCTCACTGAACCTACCTTTTGACTGATCTCACCTACTTCCTAGAGATTTTCCAGACAGGGAAATGGCCATTCCTCTATTTAAGCCACTTCCCCACCTTTGGAGTAAAACTCTTAACTTTTCATCATGACCTACAAATTCCCACATTCTGGTTAAGGCCCATCCTAAACACCTCTCCCTTGAGTAAGCTCTATTTACACAAGCCTGATAACATTTCCCAGAACATCAGAGTCTTTGCTACCTTAGGTTATGTGAAAATGCTTCCTCTAATCCATTCTCTGCCCACCCCCACCAGGGGGCCTATTCTCTTCTCTCAGGCCCCAATCTAGGTGATATTTCCCCAGAATGACCTCCCTGGCCACCATGTTTAAATTTTCCCTCCTCACCCTCATCAGAGCACCGTCATTTTTTCAAAACTATAATTTAACATTTTAAATATTCTTCTGACTCTTTTAAAAGTATTTTATTTCTCCAAATAATGTTTATTCAAACAATTATATTCCATACATGTTTTCTGGACCTATCTGTACCTTTCTTCTCTCATTACAATTTCAGCTCATGAGACAATGGGCTTTCTGTGGCGAGATGTCGGTGTGGTCATTAAGTAAGACTTCCCACTGAGTTAGTGAGAAAAATTTTGGAGAAACAGCAAAAACCTTAGGAAGAATCTAAATAGAACACAGATGCTGCTGCCATACAACTAAGCTACCAACTTAGCTATCACAATTTATATTTTAGGGTATGAAATATATCATATAAACAAATGAAGATTCCAAACACATGCAGAGTGCTAAATACAATTCTATGGTAACTACTAAAGTAGGCATGGGGGTGGCTAAGACACAGCCCCAGTAAGCCCTAGAGAGGCCTCGCTGTGCATCCAATTTTCATCACACAACTTCTCATCTTTCCAGAAGTGATCTGACTTATAAAAAAAATTTCCTTGTTTTCTTTATGGCTTTATCACATCATGTATGGTATACACCAAATAGTTTAGATTTTTTTGTTTGCAAAAAACCTATGTTTATAACAATATAGTATACATTATCATGGTGTATGTTACATGTTATAGAAAGTTTCTTGATGCCGAAAAATTACTGGATCTAATAAATGCTATGAATTTCAATAAGTTATTGTCTATACTCTCAGAAATTTAAGAAAAGGGAACATCATAAACATTATAGTTAACACTGCTTCATAAAAAAGACTCTGAACTTTTATAAAGTATGTTTTTAGTTATATTTTTATCTTACAAATCATGGGCACATCTTGACTAAATGGGAGTTTGGGCAAGGACAGAAATGGTCCACAGATTAAAATGATCCCATAGATACTGTGAAAAATGTTATCACCCAGTCTTCAAATATCAAGAATTAGATTGACAGGCCAAAACACTCATCAAGAGATGTGAAATACGTTTTAGCCTTAAAAATTACTTTCATGTTAATGTCCAGCTGGCAAACTACATAAAGTTTTTTTGTATCAGCAGATAAAAAAACAAAACATTTGCATTAAACAAAAACATTTGCAACTTCTACAGAATATTAGCAATGCTACAATATACCACTAATTATTAGAAAGCATTTATATTGGAGAAAACCTTTTATAATTAGCAATGTCAACCTGAAGGACATATATGATGGCACAGAATTTAGCAGTTCTAGTAACTTTAAAAAGGAACTCAAACCTTTCAAGTTCTTTCTTTTGTCCTCCAAATGCAATCACGGTTCTTATGGCTGCCAACACTTCTTCAGCCACTGCACCAGCTTTTGCATATGACAAGAGTTCTTTATCAGTAAATGAAGACAGTATCTGTTTTGAATGCAATTTCACATCATTTAGGCATTTTAACAAGTTAATTTTAACATAATGCAAAAATATGTAGATATACAAATATATTAAGGCATATGAAGAAAAAAATGTTTATCTTACTTATTTTTGGTCATGATGTTCCACATTTAGCACATATATTCACTGTGTAAATCATCTCAAACTATTTTTCAATAGAAAAGATACCTAATAGATTACACTTTTTCTCATGATGAAAACCATGGGAATCCTCATCTCAATAAATAGAATTGGAACTTTGGAGAGACATTAAATTTCAGAAAAGAAAATACGTATCACTCTACAACAATAAAAATATAGAAAACAATCATTATATATTATATAATTCAACAATTGTACTCCTAAGCATTTATCTTAGGGAGAATAAAAGAATAAGAACTGTTAATATATTGTGTGTGATAATCTTAATAGTTACTCAGAGTGTAAAACACAGACAAAAAAGACTCTTACAAAAAAGAAACAGATAATAACGCAAAAATTTCTAAATTTTCTAGCTTAATTTATTTTTGTGTTAGGCTTAGCTCTGGTTAGCCTTCTGTTTTTCCTATCTTTTTGCTATATGGATTTGTGGTGTCATCTCTAAATTATGTGGAACCCAACAAAACTATATACTGTCCACCAGATACCCAATATTGCCTTAAACCAGTTTATAAAATGAATACAACACCCACCAACAATGGGAAAAGAAGCTTTACAAAATCCTGAGAGGCATGTGTATCAGGGGGAAGGCCAACTTCTACTGGTCTACTACTATGATTGGGAGATAAAATTGAAGACTAATGATTTACAAAAGCATATTCCTTAAATTATTTTTATAACAATGCTTGGAATGTGTATGAATAGAAAAATTTACAATGCTAATAAAACTGTGTCTCCAAACTAAAAACATTCAAGTCAAAAATGTTAATTGCATGGGACACATGTGCTGTTCACTGAACATTTTCTGCTTGCAGCATGGCTAATGCACTGTCTGTTCTCGAACACGGATATCCAGGGTTCCATAAGTCCTCTTTGTGCAGGCAGAAGATATGTTGTAAGAGCCACTTTCTTCTTGTTCATACCTTTCCATAATAATCACATAGCCAAAGACATGAAGCCCTGATGTGAGAGGTACTCATTGAGTCGATGAGATTATCCTGCTGATTTTGAACTAAAGATAGAAATAGGAACTATAACATCTAGACTATAATAGTCAAAAATCCTCCCATGGGGTTTTAGGGAGGAGTTAAAACACAGGCTTCACCCACCTTTGCCCCGATTCCAGCTGACAGTCCAAGAACAGGGCTAATGGCTAAGATCACAAGGGTCAGCTTCCAACCATATGTGAATCCTATTATAAAACCAGCCAAAAATGTTGCCAGTGATTGAAAGAACATTCCAATTTTGTCACCAATTCCTTCATTAATTTTGGAGACATCGCTAAAAGAACAGTGTTAGAGAAAATGTAAACAACTATAAATGCAGAACTTTTTTCCTGAATTCAGTTTAGTTTTGTTGAGAGTAGGATAAATTAGTTTACACCAATGGTCTTTCTCTGTTTGCCTATTTCATTTGGCAAGAAGACAATTTCTAGTAGGAACTTTGTCTAATAGCAGAAATCTGTATCTACTATGGCCCCCAGAAATGGACATGGTATAGTAAAGTACTCAGAAATTTCAAATTGCCCAGAAATTTCCCCAGAAATCATTATACTATTGCTTTACTGCTGGCAAATCCAACCCCTCCTTGAATACCACTAGTCATGTGGGTCCCCTCATAACTGCCTACGTACTAAGGACAAAAGGTGCATTAGACAGGGTTACTATTCAAGAAGAGTTTAGTATTCTTGAATGATGTACTAACATCTCCTAACAGATCTGATGATTACTTGAAGATCAAGTAATTACTTGAAGATCAAGAACTAGATGTAAAGGGGCTAGAGGTTTAGCTCAGCTGCAGAAACGCCTGCCTTGCAAGCAGGCAGTCGTGAGTTCAATCCCCGGTACCGATAAAAAGGAAAAAGACATAAAAAAAAAAAAAAAAACCTAGATGTGAGTCAACCATAAAAATGGGTACTTACTCTATTAGCCGCGTGTTCAGCTCCCCAACATCATGCACATCAAACCAGCTTATCTCTTGCTTCATTATAGCATGGAAAAACAGTTTTCTAATTTTGTATATCTGTCTCCCAGCTGCCAGGCACCAAAATGAAACCTGAATATAAGCAGCAATAAGCACGCCAGCTCCAATTCCACTATAGTAATAGGCATACCTGGAAAACAAGAACGTGAAACACATACTACTTTCTAATCGATGCATCTTTCCCATGCAGAAGACTCATTATCACTTCAACTCATCCTGGTATCTCACCACCTTTAACCAATAAGATGGGATTGCAACAAACACAGTTGATGTTCAACATCTAACTACATCTCCACTATTACAGAAAAATGGTCAAGAGTGATTTCTCTTCATGATAAACCCAAAGTATAAATAAGTTAAAGAGCAAAATAAAAGGTAATAAGGGACAAGGAGGTAGATCATTTGCAAATGGGAAGAGGATTGATAGATTGATGAAGAAAGAAAGGGAAGTGGGTGTGTAGAGAATTAAGATGCCTTATGCACATGCACCAACTCCCCACAATGAATGTACACATTAAGTACTACAAAAATGTATTAATAAAAATTTTGTAATTTTTAAAGTTTTATTTTAAAGATAATAAAACCCAACAAAACAAAACAATAAATTCAATCAAAACAAAGCAGTGAGATTGGTACAGAACTTCAAAGCAGGATAATAGGAAAACATCCATGGCTACCATAGTATATCTTGTTATCTTCACAATAGTTGTCCATTCTACCAGGTATTGCAAAAATCAAGCCAAAATAAAACAGAATATTGAATAAGGAAAAATAATCAGAACGAAAATATTGGACTTCCAAAACAAGATAGAAGGAAATCCCCCATATTTGCTATATTGCATACTGTTATTCTTCCCATAGATGTTCAGACCACCGGCCCCAGGCCTACAAAGCCAACAAAACAATACAAGTATTCAGTTGCTTTTTGTACCTCAGTTGGTATCAATTCATCTTATCCTCCAAGGGGATAGGGGAGTTGATGATTCTCAGCCCTCGTGCCATAGACTCACAGGAGGCTCTAACTGTCTGTTATGGTTTATGTCAGCAGCCCCCAGGCCTCATGCACTTGCCTTGTGCATTTGTGATTGGTTCATTATCTAACTTGGATTGATGGTGTCAATGCTACAGCCATCTAGGGGTGGAACCAGATACAATGTAATGGCAGGAAGAAAGTGTGTCTCTCTCTCTTTCCAGCTGCCATGAACTGTGGCCCTGCGGCCCCACCATGCCACCCTGCCTTGGAGCCAACTGAGTACGGACTGAAACCTCCAAAAACTGTAAGAAATAAACCTTTCCTTTCCCAACTTTGGTCATTAGGTATTTTATCTCAGCGATGAGTAAAAAGTAACTAAGACACTGACTTTTTCTTCCTGGGCCTCTCATGGCTTGTTCAGCTTACCATAAAGGCTGGCTACTTGACTTGTTGGTCAGCTCCTCCAATAAAAATTTTTTAAAAAGTGATTTCTACTTTGGCACAGTCTCAGTTCTTGATTTAACTCCTGTGTAATCTCAGGCTGCTGACCATTCCCAAACCTGTTTTCTAATTGTACATGGAAATAAGTACAGTGACTCATCACATGTGAGTTATACTTGGGCCAGCACTGGCACAGAGTCAGTACAGAGTACAAGCTAGTAACTGTGAGATGATGGAAAATCAGGCAAGTGTGACACTGTAGTCCTGTCTATACTTACTGTATCAGCACCAGCTGAGAAGTCCTTTAGGGTCTACCTGGTCATCCCACCCTGAATGGCCCACTGATGTCTGAACACTTTAGGAAGGTCCACACATTGCAGAATGGAAAGTAGTGCAGAATTCACAGAAAGCAGAACAAGGGCATGGAAATGGTACCCTGGCCTTTTGGGCTGCATGTCCAGCAGGGCTTGTTTGTTTGTTTATTTGTTTGTTAAATGACAACAAAAAGTATGAAACAAAACAAAAAATATTTTTACACTGTCTGTTCAACTGGCCGTCATGAGCTATCTTATCATGTTTAATGAATAATTTGTGGTTTTCCTTCCAGTGTAATCTCCCACAATAAAAACAAAAGACATCTTCCAACTTCAAACCTTTCCTATCTAAGAAAATTGAAGGCTCTTTGCTCCAAGCCTTCATATTTGAAAAGTGAACTATTGAGTTTCACTAAGGAATTTATTTTTAGGTTAAAATCAAACATTATAAATACTGGATATACCAATTTCCCATTTAAAAAAATTCTTTGCTATCTTCTAAAAAATAGTTGGACAATACCGAGGCTATAAAAATGTCTATGCAATAAAAAACTGGTCTCTGATAATTATGGTTCAAAATCCTGTGCACAACCCATCAAGAAGATTGCTAAACCAAAACTCTCCAGGTGCACCTGGTAATTTATAATGTAATTATCTAAGAACATGTACTTAAGACTCCAAATTTTAGTTACTAAATGACTAAATAGATAAATTAGTAATTAAATATTATCCCAGTATTAAGGGTATATAATAAGGGAGAGCTAAAGGAAATCTTAATAAGTAAAATTCATGATTTGAGAATCAGTAATGAGTTGGGGTTCTTTTTGGTTGTTGTTGTTTTGTTTTGTTTGTACTGGGAATTGAACTCATGACTGCACGTTTCTAAAGCAGGCACTTATGCCTCTGAGCTAAATCCCCACCAGTAATGTGTTCTAATGCAACGCACATTACCAACCAAGACATTCTTGGTTTTCCAATGAAAAACAATGTCTTTTCGCAGAAATATTTGTGGCTACTTGTTTCTTAACTTTCAACATATAAACAGCTGTCTCCACTTTCTTCAAGCCTAATGGGTAATTCACATAGTAACACATTATCATTGTCATCTGAATCACCAACGTGTATCTTCAGGCATCTGTTATAATAAATTACTCCAGAGAGTAAACTGCAAGATGTGTAAATCATTAACAAAAAAATTTCCCTTCTGTTTATTAAGGTCAGTTATTATAGTTCTTCTGGGTATTGTGGTTAGAATTAGAAACTGAGTTTTAAAAAATTCCCACTGGCTGACATTATTATCATATCTTGACTGAAACATAAAGAAGCAAGCCAGTAATTACAAAGCCACCGAAGAGAATGATTCTTAGTTCAGCTCCTAACACAATCATATGTTAGTACTAGATTAGTACTTTGAAATGGATTGGAATTGGTATTTGACACATGTTGATGATAACACTTGACTCATTACCCTTTCCAGCCAAAACAGTTGCCTGGTACTCATCATTCGGTACTCTGCATGCCTCCTGGAACCAGCTAATGAAGAGACCCTAAGTACCACTACATTTTTAAAGGCTATTGTAAGCCTCTCTAATTTCCCTGTACGTGGTTGCCCATGTTTGCCAACGCATGCATTGAGTCTATTTGGAGCTTAACCTTACTTTTATATATCTTTTGTAGCTAACACTTATCCTTAAAAAGAATTCTGCATGATATCCTCTTTAAAACCTAACAATGGTATTGTTTACCTCAAAATTTCAAACATTGAATGAAGATAATGCAAAGTTTTAATATCTTGGGACTGATTCGGAAAAAGCTAAGAAAACAAAAATGAAAACATCTACTTACGTGGTCATCCTTTCCTCCATTTGCTTGTAGATCAGGTCAGTCAAGTTACCTAGGTCACCACAAAACAAACATATCATTTATGCCCCCTTCATTTCTATTAGAAAATAAGCACATACAAATGAACCAAACATTTTTGAAATTACAATTTAGAAAAAAAAAAAGATCAGGACACACCGACTCCATCTCTATTAGGTATAATTATTATGCCACTCATCCCAACACTTCCCTGCAGGCTGTAGCCAATCACACATAGACTAAATTCAAAAACACTTATCTGTAAAATGAAACCCATTGCGTCAATGCACATTTAACACTTAAGGATATGTTTCAAAAAATTTTTTTTTGTCTTTTTCATTTTTATTGGTACCGGAGATCAAACTCACGACGCCTGCTTGCAAGGCAGGCACTTATGCCGCTGAGCTAAATCCCCAGCCCCATATGTTTAAAATTTAACATCGCATTTCTCCAGGTTTTATTTTATTTAAAAGTTATCAAATACAAAGAATAGTATATAAACACTAGTGAAGATCATCAAATATTAGCAAATATTCATATGCCTATATATGTGTATTCAATTTCTCAAAATTTAGCTTTATGAATTTTCCCAGTGAAATAGTTAAAGGCAGAGGAAATCCTTGAGCAAACAAAGCAACAAATAAACCTAAATCCATCATTGCAATTTTTATGAAGAATTTAAAACTTCAATATTCGCTAGCATTCTACCTTGAGCTTAACTATAACACAGGCTTTGAGGGCAGAGATGAATTGGGGCTTTTTCCTGCTTATAGATAGCATCAGCATTTTGAACACACACATTCAAGATAGGCACACAATTTACACACTGACAATTTAAACATCAAAACATAAATACAACTTGATCATTCCTATTCCAACCTGTACACAATCTTTATAGTCATAATTTAAGCTTCAAAGTATAAAAACATTCTAATTATTTCTCCAAAAGTCTAAAGTGCTTCAAAACCAGAACATTTTGAGGACTGACAAGATACCACCCACAGATAATACCAATTCATCAAGATTTGCTTCATGCAGAAATGTATTAAAAATATTTTATAATGTTACCTATGTGCATAAATGCGTATGAAACACAGATAAATTTTCAGTTTGGATCCCACCCCCAAGACACTTTGTAACATAGAAGAAACTTTTCTAAAGTTTGCAAAAACAAAACAAAACCCTTCAAAGATAAATTATTATCATTTAGCCTTTTTTCTGAATTACTAACTCATATTAAAATTTGAATTTTCTTCATTTCTCTGCACACAATCTAACAAGGAATAAACAAAACCTACAACCCTCTAATTTCAGTTTCACTTTCTGTGGTTTGAGTACCAGCAGTCAACCAACCATGCTATCAATTGGCAATGGTGTGGACAACACAGTAACATGCTTATTGTGAGAGACCAGAGAGCACACTCAACATAATTTTTGTTACAGTATATAGTACACTTGTTGTGCTTTTATTATTATTGTTACTAATCTCTTGTTGTGCCTAATTTATATTTTATCACAAGTATGTCTATATAGGAAACAACATGGTACATATATGATCCAGTAGTGCCCAAGATTTCAAGGATTTACGAGTTCTTGGGAGGACAGGACTGGTATAATTAGAAGAAAACTGCCAGATTCTCACCTCATCATTTAACCACCTTGGGACTCTGACATCCAAATATTGTCTCTTTCCATCTGTTTCTGTAGATTAAGGATCCTGCTCCTACCCAAAGCAAAACTTTGTTCCTGAGACATGGATCCAATTCTTCTCAAAGACATTACTCAAAAAATTCTCTTCCTTTTGTCTTTCAAACTTCACTTACTTTCTCTTACACACACACACACACACACACACACACACACACACACACATATTTGTCCTTTTTCTCCATTCCTGCATTTGCTTTCAGACACCTCAACCCATGACAATGTTCAAAATTTAATTTCTGTTATTTATTGCACAGATCTATTCTCCCTTCATCTTTCTCATCTCGGCTGTCGGTAATTGTATCCCTCTAGTTTCCAAGGTGATAAACTTTACAATCATCTTGGATTCCTGTACTGCACCCATATCCAATTTGACAGGGACCCTCGTAACTGATTCTAGCTTATTATCTAAGACCCTGGATAGGTTTTTCTATTTCTCCCTGAAGTTCTCTGCAACACTTGTGGCTTTGAACTTTCTTCTTTTATTTACATCTTTGTCAGAACTTCCATAAGGCCTTTTAAGATTTGTGAATTTGCCTTCTGAAACTCATTACAAACAAAAGCTGATGCTCACAGGTTGGTGGACTGGATCATGCAACAGAATCTAGCTGTCGGTGGTATTCAAGAGATTTACCTAATCCAAAAAATATTCAAAGTGAAAAAATCAAAGGGTAAAAAACATTATTTCATGCACCAGGACCCTCAAAACAAGCAGGGTTAGCAATTTTAATCTCAGAGTAAACTTTAGGATAAAACTGACTAGAAGAGATAAAGAAGGTTATTACATTCTGCTTGAGGAAAGAATCCAACAAGAAGGGAAAACACTGATATATATTTATGCACTGAATACTGGAGCATCAATCTTCATAAACAAATACTGATGAACACAAAAGATCAAATAAGTACTAGTATAGCCATAGTGAGGGATCTCAGTGTCCCACATTTGCAAAGGAACAGATCAACTAAACAAACGGTCATTAAAGAAATATCAGAGCTAAACCACACTATTATGCATATTAGCAGACATCTAGAGACTAATCCACCTGCTACAACAGAACTCACATACCAGTCCACAAAGCCTGCTCAGATAAATACAAAAGACAGGGCTGGGGATTTAGCTCAGTGTCATAAACACCAGCCTGGCAGGTATGAGGTCATGAATTCGATCCACGGTACCAATAAATAAATAAATGAGAATCAAAATTACTCCGTATGTTCTACTGTACCCCTATGAAATGAAAATAGAAATCAACAACAGAGCTGGGCATGGTGACTCATGACTGTAATCCCAGCACTTGGGAGGCTGAGGCAGGAGGATTGTTGCAAGTTCGAGACCAGCCTGAGCTACAAAAGTGAGCTCAAGGCCAGCCTGAACTGCACAGGGAGACTTGTCTTAAAAAAAAAAAAAGAACGAAAGAAAGAAAGAAAAAAGAAATTTGAAAAAATGGACTGATTATTTCCAGACTCACACACATTACCAAAGCTAGCCCAAGATGCTATGCTGAACAACCATATAACAAGCAATAAAATTGATATGGTAATAAAGAATCAATCAACTAAAAAAAGCCCAGAACCTGATAAATGCTACAAAACCTTTAAGGATGTTATGCCACTAATACACTTCAAGCTCTCCAAAGAAACTGAAAGGGATGGGGTATGTTATGGCTTGTATCTAGATGTCCTCCCATGGCCACATGTGCTCATAGTTGGTGCTTTAGGAAGTGTCGGGATCATGGGTGTGTGATGCTGGATTAAAGTATCTCATACTGGGACAAAGGGTATATGACAATTAAATTAGTTTAACACAATCCTGGGTGTGGATAATGGAAGCCCCACCATGGGTGTGGGTAAGACTAATTAATGGGCTTATAATCTGGGTAGAATATAAAGGGGAAGAGGGAAGACAGGCTGATTGCTCACTGCCTCCTGTCTGCTCTGCCATGGGCTGCTTCTCCTCTGTTATGCCCCTCTGCCATAATGCTCTGCCATGGAGCCAGCTGGCTATGAACTAAAACCTCTATAAACTATTAGACAAAATAAACTTTTCCTCCATTAGCCTTAGTGCTGGGTATTTTGTGTCAGTAATGAGATACATAACTAAGACAAGTGCTCCCAATTTCATTTATGAAAAGCAATACCACCCTGATCCCAAAGCCAGATTAAGAGTCAACTAAAAAAAATTCTAGGCCACACTGTTTAATGAACATACATGCAAAAGTCTTCAACAAGATGTTAATGGATAGAATGCAACACATGATGAAAAAGATCACATATAATGATCAAGTAAATTCCATACATCACATAAACAGAAGCAAGGTCAAAAACCATAGGATCATATTAATAGATGCAGAAAAGGATTTTGACAAACTCCAACATCACTTCATGATGAAAACCCTGGAGAAAACAGATATAGAAGGACCATCCTAAAAGTGATAAAAGCTATTTATTGCACATCATCAGCCAATATATTAAATGGGGAGAAACCAAAAAAATTCCCTCTAAAATCAGAATCAAGACAAGGATACCCACTATTACCACTTCTGTTTAACACAGTACTTACAATGTTAGGCACTCAGGTAAGAGAAAGAAATAAAAGATTATATGCAAGAAAGAGAACTCAAATTATTATTATTTGCAGATGACATGATACTGTACATTGAAGACCAAAGGAACTCAACTAAAAAAAAAAAACCTCTTAGAATTAATAACCAACATCAGTGATGCAACACAAGGTCAACACAAAAAACCATTTGTGTATCCCAAAAATGAAGTTGATCAGAAGGAAATTATGAAAATATCATTCACAGTCCACTTCAAGAAAAATGAAATACCTCACCAAGGATGTACGAATTAACCTCACCAAGGAAGTATGTATCACAGAACTAATATTAGAAATTCTGTATGACCCAGCTATCCCTTTCTAGGTATCATCTCCAAAGAGCTTAAAACATCATACTATAATGATACATGCATACCAATGTTTACAGCAGAACAATTCATATTAGCTAAACCCTGGAAGCAGCTATGTAGAAAGGAAAGCTTCAGACATTTGTAAGAAAATGGATATACCTGGAAAATACAATGTTGCATGAAATATACCAGACACATGGACTTAATTACCATATGGTATCTCTTATTTAACTAAGGCGAAGTACAAATAAAGAGATCAATAGAAGATAAATAGATGGAAACCAAGGGCAAAAGGTGAGGAAGAGGGGAAGGGAAAATAAATAAAGATCTGCCATGTAAAGGAGCCTAACAAGTTTAATGAATGTATATTCCACAAACATGGGCTAAGATCAATAATACCAATGAGAATGCAAATTGGGAAAGGGGACTCAGAAGAAGAAGGAGGGAATGGGAAGGAATGAGGAAGAGGATTAAAAAAGAAGGAACCAAGTTGCATTATGTATTTGTATCCATGCCCCAAGATAACGGTAAAAAGTATTTATCTCAAACATGTACTGTACTAAAAAAAAAAGCCAGTTTTCCATCCCTCCACTTCCCACAGTTATAACTATGGCAGTGCACATTGAAGAAGGGTTCTACAAGTGGTAATTTTCTACATATTTTGAGTAAAGTCAGTACCAGAAACAATACCTACTGAGAAGCGAGTCAGTAATATTTGCCGGAATATCGTTTCCGACATCTGCAAACATGTCTGTCATGTCGCCCAACACCACCATCATGATGGGGAGGGAAGCTCCATTGATAAGAGCAGCCAGAGTTCCCAGCAACATGTACAGCTTGTCCAGTCCATCTGCGTAGCGAAACTAAGAAAGAGAAGAAGCAGAGCAGAGGCACAATTAGCACATTTTCATGGATGGTTTGTTTTACCTTAAACTATATCCCAAATCCAAATAATTTTCAGACTACCACTGCCACTATCTACTATTCCAGTCCAAGCTACTTATCACCTTTGATAAATCATCTTAATTAGAAATGGGCACATTTTTCTTCTGCTAAGATCTCAAGTAATTCTTCTGGATACCTCTTCTATGAGGCATGATCAAAACTGTAAATGTCTTTAATGACTACAACAGAAATAAAATATACATTGTTCCTATTTATAAGAAAAGTTACTTTTCATGTCATGAAGAAAAATCTGACAGTCAATGCCCTCCCCAAAAAATTTCAGTTAAGAAGCATTTGTTGGCCTAGCCATCTGGTCCCAACAATGGAATTCCCAACCAGCCTCACTGGTCACAGAGGTTCTAGGCCCTAGCAACACAACTAGTCTGTCCCTACTAGCAACAAGAGGATCCAACCTCTGCCCAGCCCAGCATCCCAGAGCACCCCAGTGCAGTACATCAGGGGATCACCCGGCCAACCTCACAAACCACAGAGCGCAAGGATCCAATGCTATAGGTTGGGGGTGTGCCCTGGCTTGCCATCGGGATATTGGAGGATTGAAACTCTGCTCAGTGCAATGCTCCAGTGCAATCCATCAGGAGGGTGTCTGGCAAGTCACACAGGTCCCAGAAGAAAATAACAAAACAAAAGAGCAAGAGGCAGTCTCAGTCCTCCAACCCACTGAGAACAAACCCAAGAGACACTGAAATGGAAGACACAGGAAATTTACCATTAAACTTTCTGAAATGATAGCAACTGAAGTAAAGAAGCAACTCCATGAAGAGCAATTGCTTCACATAGAGGAAATCAGATCAGAAATAATCTAAATGAAATGACAAACATTATGAAAGAAATACTGTGTGGATCTAAAGAAGATCTAAACAAAAAATAGAAGAACATAAGAAAATGATGGAAACCTTGAATGAACAATATGACACAATTAGAATGCATGAAACAGATTCAAAGGGATATTCAGGAAATGAAAAATTCCATTGAAAGCTGGCAAAACCACTTGAAAGAAGCTGAAGATAGACTCTCAGACCCAGAAGACAGGATGGAAGATTATTACCATGAAAAAAAACACCATTAGAAATAGTAAGGAACCAGGAAAAAACAATTCAACAGCTGTATGATACAAAGAGAAACAATACAGGATTGATAGGTGTCAACCAAAAAGCAGGGATCAACACAAATGACATCTGAAGGCTATTTACAGAAAGGAGAGCAGAAAATTTTCCAAACATTGGAAAAGAATCTGATATGCAGGTAAGTGAGGCATACAGAACCCCAATTAACCATAACCAAAAAAATCTTCACCAAGACATAATAATTAAGATATCAGAAATTCAGCACAAGAACAGAATACTAAAAGTTGTCAGAGAAAAGAAAACAGATCACCTATGAAGGAAAGCCTATCAAACTCACGGCAGACTTCTCAACACAAACCTTCAACTCAAGAAGAGCTTAGAATTAAGTATTGCAGTATCTGAAAGCAAACAACTTTTAACCCAGATTGATGTACCTTGAAAAACTATCTTTGAAAACTGATGGAGAAATAAGATACTTCTACGACAAAGAATAACTGATGAAGTTCATGACCAGCAAACCAACATGACAAAGAGTACTGAAAGACACTTCAGAAATAGACAAAGATAAATACAATCCCAAGAACAACAACAAAAGAAAACCACTAAACAGGGTCAACAATTAAACAGAAAAAGTAGAAAACCAACAACAGAAAGATAACATGACAGTGATAAGTCTGTACATATCAGTTATATCCATCAATGCAAATGGTCCCAACTCACCAATGAAAAGAAACAGACTGCCACAGTGGATTAAGAAACAAAATGTAACATATTCTGTGTACAAAAAACCACATTTAACTCAAAAGGAAATTCAGAGACTAAAAGTCAAAGGATGCAAAAAATAGTCCATGCAACAGGAAGCCAGAAAAAAACAGAGGTAGCTATTTTGTTTGCAGACAATATGAAGTTCAAACCAAGAATGATCAAAAGAGATAAAGAAGGTCACTACATACTTGTGAGGGGAAAAATTCAAGAGGAAGAGATTACAATCAGAAATATATATGCACCAAATATGGGAGCACCCAACTATGAAAGATAAATTTTAATAGACATAAAAAAAAATCAAATACACAAGAACACAATTATAACAGGGGACCTTAATGCCCATTGTCACAAAGAGACAGATCAACCACTGTCACAAAGAAAGATCAACCAAACAAAAAATCAGCAAAGAAATAACAGAACTAAATCAAATTTATAAAAAAATGGACCTAGTAAATGTGTACACAGTATTCTACCCAACAACATCAGGATACATATTCTTCTCAGCTGCACACAGGTCATTCTCTAAAATAGACCATGTACTAACTCACAGAACATGCTTAAGTAAATGCAAAAGAACTGAACTAATTCCATGCATATTATCTGACTATAGTGCAATATAATTGGAAATCAACAACAAAAAAACCCACAAACCCCATAAACACATGGAAACTAAATAACACTCTCCTAAACAGCCAGTGGATCACAGAATAAATTAAACAATATTTACAATGGAATGAAAATGCAAATACAAATAACTGGAATGTATAGGACACAATGAAAGCAGTCCTCAGAGAGAAATTTATAGCACTAAACTCCCACATTAGGAAAATTAAACGAACATAATAAACACCTTAATGCTGCACCTCAAACTTCTAAAAAAAAAAAAGAGCATGTCAAGCCCAGAGCCCAAAATGGCAAGAAATTATAAAGATCACAGCAGAAATTAATGCAATTGAAACTAAGAAAACAGTACAAAGAATTAATGAATTGAAGAGTTGGTTCTTTGAAACAATAAATAAAATTGATAAATCCCTAGCCAACCTTATAAAAAAAAGAATTAAAAGCTCAAATCCATGCAATAAAAAGTGAAAATGGTAGGGCTGGGAATTTAGCTCAGTGGCCTAAGTGCCTGCCTGGCAAGTGTGAGGTCACGAGTTTGATCCCTAGTACCATCAAAAAAACAAAAACAAAAAAGAACAGTACTAAGAAATGAAAAGGGTGAAATCATTACAGATCCTGGTGCAAATACATAAGATCATCAATACCTACATCTAAAACCTTTACTCTCATAGGTTCAATAACATGGAAGAAATGGACAGATTTGTAGAAACACAGGAATTATCAAAGTTGAATCAAGAAGATGTGAAACAGCTGAATAACCCAATTTCAGTTAATGAAATTGAAAATATAATTAAAACCCTACCAACAAAGAAAGCCCAGGTGCTCATTAATTCACTCCTCCATTCTATAAGAAATTTAGGGAAAACTTAATGCCAACATTTCTCAAACTCTTCAATGAAATAGAAAGGGAAGCAATTCTCCCTAACTTGTTCCTGGAAGCAAGTATTACTCTAATACCAAAACCAGAGAAAGATCCAAAGAAAAAGATAATTATGAACAAAAATGCAAAAATACTCAATAAAATATTGGCAAGTAGAATGCAACAAGTCATTAAGAAGATTATGCACCATGATCAAGTGGGATTCATCCCAGGAATATGGGGATGGCTCAACATATGCAAAGCAATAAAGTAATACACAATATCAACAGAGCTAAGGACAAGAACCATATGATTATCTCAATAGAAAAAGCTTGCAATAAAATCCAACACTCATTCATGATAAAAACCTTACAGAAAATTAGAATAGATGGTATCTACATCCATCTGATAAAATCCATCTATAACAAATAAGCAGCCAAAATCTTACTAAATGCAATCTAAAATCAGGAACAAGACAAGGATGTCCATTATCATCACACCTATTCAATATAGTCCTGGAAACATTAGCCAGAACAATTAGACAAGAAAGAGAAATAAAAGGAATAATAAAAGGAATAAGAATAGGAAAGGAAGAAGTTAAATCATCATTATTTTCAGATGATATGATACTCTACACAGAAGACATCAAAAACTCCACTGGAAGTCTCCTAGACATAATAACCAAATTGAGTAATGTAGTTGGATACAAGGTCAACACTCAGAAATCAATAGCAGTCCTGTGATAACAAACTCATGGAAGAGAAATAAGTGAAGCCACACCCTTCAGAATAACATCCAAAAAAATGAAATACTTAGGAATCAATCTAACAAAGGAAGTAAAGTATCTATTCTGTGAAAACTAAAATACTCTGAAAAAGGAAATCAAAGAGGATTTCAAAAAATGGAAAGATATTCAGTGCAGATAGGAAGAACAAACTATTGTGAAAATTGCCATTCTCCCAAATTTGTTATACAGATTTAATGCAATCCCAATCAAAATACCATTTTCATACCTCACAAATCTAGAGAAATCATCTGTAAAATTCATCTGGAATCAGAAGAGACTTAGAATAGCAAAGGCAATTCTGGGCAACAAAGCTAAGGCAGGTGGCATCACAATCCCTGACTTGAAGTTATACTACAAAGCTATTGTGATAAAATCATCATAGTATGGAATAAAAACAGACCTAAAGATTAAAGAGTAGATTAGAAGATACAGACACAAGTGCAAACACACTCAACCACCTTATCTTTGACAAAGGGGCCAAACATGTACACTGGAAGATACCTCTTCAGTAACTGGTGCTGGAAAAAACTGGCTCTCTACATGTAAAATACTAAAACTAGATCCGTGTCTATCACCATGCACTAAACTACAGTCACAGTGGATCAAAGATCTAAATATTAAAACAGAAACACTAAATCTGCTGGAAGAAAAAATAGGTAGAAATCTTGACGACATAGGAGTAGGCAGAGAGTTCATAAACAAAAGTCAAACTGCATGGGAAACACTTCAAAGAACCAACAACTCGGATCTCATCTTATTAAAAGTTTTTATAAGTCAAAGGAAATCTCCAACAGAATGAAAAGAAAATCCATGAACTGGGGAAATATCTTAACCAATCTTAACCAAACAAAGGGTTTCTATCTAGAACATATTAAGAATTTAAAAAATCAGGCCCCCAAATTCAAAGACCCAAATCCAAAAATGGGCAATGAGATGAATACACACTTCTCAGCTGAAGAAATACAAATGACAAATAAATATATGAAAAAATGATCAACACAATGGTCACTCAGGAAATGCAAATTAAAACAACACTGAGATTCTATCTCACTCCAGAAAGAATGGCTAAGATCAAGAAATCACCCAATAATAAATACTGGAGGGGCTGTGGGGGAAAAGGAACTCTTCTCCCCTGTTGGTCAGAGAGTGAAAATCAGTGTGGAGTATGGAAATCAGTGTGGAGATTCCTCAAAAAGCTAGGATTAGAGAGTACATTTGACCCAGCTATCCCATGTCTAGGTATTTTCCCAGAAGAATTGAAAACATCGTATCATAGTGATATATGTGTACCCACATTTATAGCAGCACAGTTTGCAACAGTCAAATCTTGGAAACAGCCTTCATGCCCATCAATCAAGGAATGGAATAAAAGATGTGGTATTTTTATACAATGGAGTATTACTCAGCTATAAAGAAAGAATGCATCAAGACTTTTATAAGTAAATGGATGTGACTTGAGACCATACTCATAAATGAAATAAATCAGACTCACATGTGTAAATACTTCATTGCTTACCTACTGTAAGAAACTGAAAAATTATATATGTTCCAAAATCTACAATAAATACTGTGTAAGGATAAGAAACTGTTTAAAGAGGAAAAGTAGTTGGAGTAAAGGAAAGGATAAGAAAAGGAAAAAGATGTAAATTTGTGTGTGAGTGTGTGTGTGTGTGTGTATAATAGTGAAAATGACTATATACTAATTGTATTAGTTACTGGAAAAGAACAGTTAATACTCACATGTTTAGATCAATTTTACATGTCTACATCTGTTAATCTAAGCAACCCTCTTGAAGACAGTAATATGCAATACTACAACCACTGTCAAATTCCTATCATCTTGGCTTGTCTTATTGTATTTGATTTCTTGTTGTTGTTTGTATTGTTTCTGATTTTCTTTTCCGTGCCTTTTTAACGTTAAATTTTAAAAACTAAGCATTTTGTTACTTTAAGAGAGTACCTTTGGTTAAACATTCAGTGTACAATGGAATTAACATAAGCCTAAAATGACTTTAGCATAGTTGTGCTTTAATGATTTATAGAAAAAGAATTAGTTAGATGCATGCTTCCCAAGAAATATTATTCCTAAGAAGGTAGAACATGGCCCCCTTCTACCAGTGTAGATCCTTGTAATTCCTTTAGTTACGGCAAAGTTGCAGGAAGAAAGATTTCTTCATATATAAAAAATGATGAGAGAAGGGGCTCAGGGAATCTGTGCAATAATTACTGCTTCTTTTACATAATCCAATGAACTGGTTATGGATCGAAAAAAAATACAAAAGAAAACCAAAACAAAAATGGGCCAAAGATGGAGGTGGCACCTAAGACAAGTGGGTGTCATGTGGACAAACTATGTAGCTGCAGGCAGAAGGTTTGTTTTCCAAGGAGGAAACAGGACACACAACCTTAGGTCCAGGAAGGAAATGGAAAGCCAAACATGGATCAGGTATCAGGCAACATAAAAGACACAGCAACACAAACAAGCCTGCAGAGCTTAATATTCTCCGCAAGGAGACAGAAATCAATCCTAAAGTTAGTTACCAAGGGAACTTACAGAAACTCAGCAGTAGTGAGTGGGCATAAATACTGAACAGACAATTGGAAAAATAAAGAGAATAGCTCTTGCCACCAGTAAACTGCAATACATCAAGTAGGACAGAAAAGGCTAAGCCAAATCACTGAGTGATTAGTGAAAAGATAATGTTTGGCAGGAAAAAAAGAGAATGTGGCATACAAAAGGCACTGGTGTTTGAATTTCAACCTTTTCTAGTTCTTCAAGATATAATCAAGTCAGTTCAAGTTTAGATTCTTGACATAACTTTTCATACCTTCAAAATACTGTCCAATTTACAAATTACAGTATAAAAAGGAGAATAATGTTTTGCTATTTTTTTGTTCATTATCTCATGGCTTAAATTTTGGCACTTTGTCTAGACTAGGAATGCATCCTATTCTTTAAACAAACCAAATTGCAGAGATGGGTGGAAATTATTTATCTTCTTTTAGGAACAATAAAAAGTGGACAAAATGTTAAATTCACGTATATTCAGAGAAGATAGATTTTGTGCATAGTTTATCTCATTGCTTTTTTACCTTCAGAACATCTCAAAATCAAGCAGGCTAGGCATGCAACACTTGCGGAATGACACAGACACGATGAGAAATGAAGTGTACAGCATCCCCCACGCAGTTTGCTTGCCAAAGTGCTTAACATGTAAGGTAAAAGAACTTTCGACCCAGCTTTCACCACATAAAACATGCAAAGCACAGAGGATCAAGTTAAATGACTGCAAGGGAACAATTCATGCACCCCAGCAGGGGGCACTGCATGTTGTCACTGACTGTCAATGTTACCTGCTAAAAGCAGCAACACTTTAAACTCAGGAGAAAAAAGTTCAAATGTCACTAGGCGGATTCTGATTTGAACACATGAAGTTTGGAAGAATTTTTTTTGGAGATAATTGAAAAAGAAATTGAATGTGAGTGGAGCATTACACAATCTTAAGAAAGTATTGTTCATGCTGTTAAATATGATCACTACATTGTGCTTTAAAGGAAGTTATTTTGGGAAAAAATTTTGAGAGATACAAACTTGAGACAGGTGTAAAAAATTATGAAATCTATAATTCCACACAAAACGTGACAAAATACTAATTATTAACTACAAACAATGGATGAACATGGATTTTACTTTTCTACCTTTTTGTATGCTTCAAAAGTTTTATCCTAAAACTTGGTGAAGATGTTTCTCAAACAGTCAAAAGTACATCTCATATAGAAAGGAACGAGTTAAAAGTGAATTTAGGTTCAACTAAAATTCCAGGAATGATCACAGAAAGCTGAGAGAGTCTGAGCTTCATTTTTCTTTATGACACAAAGCAAGATTGTTTTCTGAAGAGAAAAGTTGAAAAGGAGATTTGAAGCAAGTGGCAAGATAACCTTGAGTAGGATAAAAGCCACAATCAAACTCCTCCCTCTGTAGTTTATTGGAGAAGAGACTTTTGTGGGATGTAAGCCTCCATCTGTACACTTAAAAAATGAGAAAAGCACACATACATACAGAAAATCTTCTCTGTATGCCTTATGAGAATTAAAATGAAGCTGAGTAACTTTTATTAAGCAAAGACTCCAAAATATACAACAAGCAGCAACTTCTTGATTTTGCAAGTGTATAACTCTTCAGGCTCTCACAGTAAAGGAGCAGAGAGTCCAAACATTAATATAGCAGCTGAAATGCTGGAGCCTTTTGAAAAAAAAAGGGAAATGGTTAGACATTGATAGGAGAGGTACAGAAGAAGAAACAGAAGTGCAAAAAGGGAAGCTCTGTCAGTGCTGAAAGCTGAGGGTCAGAATTCCCATGGCAAACAAGTTGAGATTACAGGAAGAAAGGTGGATTTTGTAATATTCAGCACGTGAGATGGAAACAGGACCATGGTGTCCAGACTTGAGACAAGTTGGTAAAGTTGGTCATTTACTCAAAACTTAAAAATATTTCATGAGCGCTGAATAAGGAGTACACTTAGTTCTAGGTAATGGAAAAAATGGAGTAAGTTCTCTCTCCTATATTTACAAAAATGAATACTATGTATATTCAATAATTATTTGACATCTAGGCATCTATTAAAGTCTTATTAGTGTTCTAGGGATATGAGATCCAATGTTGAAGAAAATACAACAGTACTTCATCCTCATGGAACTTAAATTCAGAGAAAAGACAACACACAGACAACAAATTTGATGAAGTGGTATTGCATATCTATCATACAGTCACTTAGGGGGCCAAGAGGCAAGAGGACCCGTGAGGTCAGTCTGGGCAATGTAGTCAGACCTTGTCTTAAAATCAAACAATGAAAAAATGTTGGGGAGGTAACTCAGGGAAAAAGCCCTAGGTTTGCTTCTTAGGACCACAGTCTGTCAGTCTCCAGCAAAATACAAAGGGCTGTAGATTTATCTCAGTGATGTGGCATCCTGGATCCCATGGTCCAATACCCAGGGATACAAAAAAAAAGTCAAACGCTGATTAAGTGTTCAGGAGAAATTCCATACAGGGCCACGTGCCACAGTGACAGGCAAGGGCTGCAGGCTTAGACTGCTCAGGGACGGTGCCTCTAAGAGACCTCGGGACAGGAAGACGCAGTTCATCATGTGACTATCTGAGGACAGAGCATTGCAGAATGAGGAACACACGCAACACTTGTTAGATGAAAATGAGTTTGGTGCATCTCAGGGATGACACGGAATAAACACTTTGGTGAGAACAGAGGAAGGGATGTGAGACTGCTAGGGGTGATCTCAGACTGTACAGGGTTATGTGTACATCTCTATAGGAAGAAGACAGGGCTTATGCTGACTCTCCCATACAAATGGGTAGGAAATTTTGGAAAAAAAACTGAAGGAAAGGACTGAGGTAATATAAAGTAACCACTATAAATAAATCTTTAGAATTGCAAATCAGAAGAGGGTTACTAGAAGAAAAGAGCACTTGTAAGATCGACCTCTCTAGCAGATATGTGAAGCAGAGTGAAGCCCCCAACATGTCCACATTCTCCTTTTAGGGACTTGGGGATGTGCTTCCTGCATGGTAGGAGACACTATAGAAGTCGAAGGTATCGGGAGTGGAGAACATTGTGGGTAAGCCAGCAAGTCTGTCTAAGAGGGAAGCAGAGCTCAGAGTAGCAGTAGTAAATGTCAAGGAATGAGGGCCACTCCACTAGAAATCTAAGAGCCTTGCAGAAGCTGAGAAGGTGAAGGGCATGTCCTCCCCCAGAGGAAACACAATCCTGCTGACACCTTGCTTTTAGCCTAGCAAGCCCTCTGACTTCAAAACCATCAGGTAATAAATTTGTAACATTTTAAGGAACTAATATTTCCCTACAGAACTAAGAAGAAATGAACTCAGGGGAATAATAAAGCTGGGTGTGGTGGTACAGGTCTGTAATCCAAGCACTGGAAAAAATGAGACAGGTGGATCTCAAGTCCAAGGGCAGCCTGCGCAAATTAGTGGGACCCTGTCTCAACAATAAAAAAGGATTCTGGATGAAGCTCAGTGCTAGTGTCTCTGGCTTCAATCTCCAGCACCACAAAAAAGGGAAGAAGAGGAAGAGGAAAGAGGGAGGGTAGATGTGAGCAGGAAAGGAAAATAAAGAAGAATATAAAAGAGAGAAGGGCAAAGTTGGAATGATTCAAATGTTGGGGTCAAAGACTGATAAATTTCAGTTTACAACTATAGATATTAGCTGTCTGGGAGCATAAACCCAAGGTCTTCATCAACAGCGTGATTAAGAGTATGGAAAGGGTTGCGTAACCCTTCCCATGTGAAGAGGTGAACTAAGTTCAGTCTAGGACCATTGGTAATGATACTTGGAAATGACTGTGCAGAGCTAGAAGCCTGCAGACACTATCAAGCAAAAAACCAAGGAGCGTGAAGGGAATCCGCACAGGGTGACATCACAAGATATAACAAAAGAAAGAACACCATGGACAGGGTCAGAGGCTGCTAGAGGGCAAAGCAGGAGTTTAACTCATCCACTCAGTTCCCTGAATGAGTATCTATAGGTGAAAGGTAGCTAAAAGGAAATGGCTCCACAACCTCCAGGAATGGTAGAAAGAAAAGGAAGGGAAAAGGAGAGAAAGGAAGGGGAAGAGAGCAGAAAAGAGGGGAAAGGAAAGGGAAGGGAAGGGAAGGGAAGGGAATGGAAGGGAAGGGAAGGGAAGGGAAGGGAAGGGAAGGGAAGGGAAGGGAAATGCAGTTAAAGAGGAGAGTTGTTGTGACTTGTGTCCAGATGTCTCCCCAAAGCCTTACGTGATTGTGAGACTTTTCATAGGTGCCTGGATCTAGGCTGTGTGATGCTGAGATGCAGGGTGTGCGGCTGCTAAATTAGTCCACTGATTGGTTCGGCATATTTTTGGGTGTGGTAGTGGGCAGGCTCACCTTGGGTGCGAGTGCTACCCACCTGTAGCTTCCATAGAAAATAAAGGACAGAGAGAGGACGTTGTTGCTCTGCTTTACGGCCTGCTGCCTTGATGACTTCCGTCTTCTGCCTGCTCTGGACTGTTTTCCCTCTGTGATGCCACCCTGCCTGAGAGCCAGCCGGCGATGAACTGAAACTGTTACAAACTGAGCCAAAATAAAGTTTTCTTTTAATTTTAGGCGTTGGGTATTTTGTCTCAGCAATGAGAAACAGTAACTAAAACAAAGGTGAAAGATTGATAAGATTGTAGTTTATGTATCTAGAGATAGAAGCTGTGTGGGAGCATGAGCCCAAAGTCTTCTGCCCAAAGGTAAAAATGACTCAGAATACAAGACAGGAGTGAGGAAGTAAAACTGCAGAGGTCAAAGGAAGTCTGACCACATATAAAGACACTAACATACTCAGCAAAATAACTGTAGCACAGGTTATTGAAGTGGGAAACAATCAGAAGTTGAAGTTCTCAGTGAAAAAGGGGTAATTAGAAATTGGGAGAGGGTACCTGTGAAAATTGGTAGAAGGTAGTATAATTCTGTAGAGTGCAACTCAAAAGAGAAAGGGGGTTTGCATGAAGCTCAAACACTACTTGGAAATGACGGTAGACCTAGAAGACATCGCTCCTGGAATAAAAGATTGAGCAACTCTAACTTCACAGTCAAAGAAGGCATAAGTAAAAGTAAAAGAGCTGGGGTGAAAGCCCATGCACTGTGACACCACAGAGCCAAGGGAAGAAATAATCTGATGGACAATGTCAGCCTGATGAGAGACAAGGTGTCATAGTAAAAACGACTCAGCAGACACTGCATAGAAAAGAGTCTTGCTGTCATTAGAAAGACTCACACACAGGTGGGTCTTAGCTACCATCAGGAGCTCCAAATGGTAGCCCATTTGGAGGGGGCTACCACAATGCACACTAATAAGTGTGACCAAACGATTGTACAATGTGTTTATGCCAGACGCTTGCTGACTTTGTAAGTCTGACGTTTGGTACATGCTAGACAGAAAGTGCCTATGGAGTTTCCCCCAGTAAAAATGTTGGGCAATGAGGGTCTGACAAGCTTTACTGATACACAGTGTTTCACACATTGGTGCAACCCCCAGCTGGGGAAAGCAGGTGTTCCCGTGGTTAGCTCCACTGGGAATGTGTGCCTGGTTCCTGCTGGATGTCTTTCTGCGTGACACTTGCCAGTGCAGGTTGTACTTTGTACTCTTTAGTACACAGAGCCATAGTATAGTAGCCAAGAAAACATATCTGAAGTGCAATAACTGCTAATTGAAAACTTTCCCAGTATTAGCTGCCAGCAGGAGGACACTGAACCCTGTTGAATCCTCCTAATATGCCACAGAATCTGGAATTCCTGGACATCTCTGGCACATGGGTACTAGTCGTAGCTAGAAGTGGTTAAGTAATATGAACTGCCAATTAACGTCAACCATGCAACATTAACTTATCTGATGATGTCTTTGTGTTTACAGATTTTACATACATATTAGGTTCACGTTTCAATTTTTTGTATTAACCGTTCAGGAAAAAGATGTGAGGAAAAGTAACCAAAGCACTTTCCCAGAAGGCTCAGAATGAACTGCATCTGTCCTAGCCTGCTACGTGTCCTGAACAAGTTCATACCTGGCCTGAGTTTTGTCATTTGTAAAAGTGTCATGATAATAGCATCTTTGTCACATGGAGTTTTCAGAGTTAAATGACTTTGTACACGAATTACTAAGAACAATTCCTGGCACACTGTGCTTGGTGAATTTTATTATAGTTACCTCACATTCAAACTCTGGATCTGTGTTCCTTTGTGGCTTGTTATACTATATTTTCTAAAGCAAATCCTTAGGTTTAAAAATTTTAACCTTTAATAGCAAAAACTAAAGTCTAGGCCTGGAGGTATAGCTCGGTGATAACAGTGTGTGCTTAGCAGGTGTGAGGCCCCAGGTTCAATCCCCAGCACACATACTCACAAAAACAAACACAAATCTACAAAAGACCAATGTTTTCTTCTCAAAATATTTAAACAAACAAGTCTGATATATTTAAAAAAACCTTTTCTGTGCAAGAACATACTAATCTAAGTAATCTTAAGCCCTGTCACTCGTCTGTTCAAACTGTCCTTCTGTGAATGACTGAGCACTCTGAGAAGTCTGACAGTGCACAGGAAGCAATGTCAGACCAAGTGCGGTGGTAAAGTCACGGCAGCACAGGAAGGTGAAGAGGATGTCAGCTAACCACAGAGTTCTCTGTGCCAAGGTCACAGGGGTGGTTTTCCCTCTCTGCACCCACTTTTATACTCAATTTACTAAAATCTATTTCCGTGATTGCCTAAGCACTTCTCACCATTGAAAAAGATGTCTAATATGTTAATGAGTGAAATAAAGGGGTGTGCTGCACGAGTTAATTGGTTCCCTCGTCCCTAGAACAGTTCACCTAGACAGTTCACTTAAATCCATGTAACTTTATTCACTTAGTAAAAAGGAAGTAAGGATTCAGGTAGAGAGATAGAGCATCAATAACCACCCTCATCTATTAAATCTCTGGGCTACCCCAAGTAGAGCTCAAAGGAAAACTTCTAAGCAACCACCATGGACCTAGAAAATGAAATTAAGGTTTTCAACTACTAGACTTTCAACTTTCAACACAGAGGAAAATGGACATAGACTATGTCCCAGTAATAAATAATCCTCTCCTATCTTTTATTATAATAGAAACTTGAGACTTTGACCTAGAATACGCCAGAATTTCAGAGCCACTTAAGACAGCAAGAAATGTAGCAACTTCTATCAAGATAACAAAGATCATTCCCAGGAAAATACTTTTCTAGGCAACAGACTACAGGCAATATAATTCATCAGAAGAATGCTAAAATATGCATCAGGAGTGATGGTTGTTGGGTTGTAACTCTCATGGCAAGTTATGAGGAGCATTTCACTGGAAATAAGCTAAATCCAATTCATTTTGGATTCCCATTATCATACTCTTTAAGAAACTATCATACAGGTAAAATGTCTCTTTTCCATGAAGTAGAAGTTGAATTTTCAAAATTTTCTGCATAGTAAGTAAATTCAAAACTCACCATTGCAAACATACTGACAGTTGGTTTCTTTTCCTTTTTACTGAAAAAATAAGAAATGAATCATTGAAAATATTAAAAATTACAGAAAAACTTTATATTAACAAAGTAATTTATAGACCATATTATATAAAAACAAAAAACATGCCCATAATATACTATTTGGTAAAAACAATCTATTAGTAAAGTATTATTTATGAACTTTAAATATAAGTAGGTTTACATATATATAAGAAATCTGCATATGTGGTTATTACTAGGTATAAGAATTTCTAGAAAATTATTTTCTTCCTTGTGTCTTAGCTTTTTCTAAATTTTGATGATGAATATACAAAGCGTATCTCTGCTAATTACAAAAATACATGCTAAAAATATTTTCTTATTTTTATTACAAGTGGGAAAATATTCATGGTCCCAGAAATCAATCTGTTTCATTTCCATCAAGGTAATTATTAAGGCTAAGTATTATCCTTAATCTACTAGCCTACTAATGGAGCACAGCTCTTTGGCATCATTAGTTTAAGATAAAAACTAATTAAATCACTTGTGAGAAAATCTAATTTTGAAAGGATGTCTAGAGCCCAAAGAAGACCATTATGGAAATAAATGCTATCTAGAAAAGCCATGACTGAGGAAAGACATTCTGTAAAATGGGGAAAAGTGGCCCTGAGCTATAAAAAGGCCAACTATTATTTGAACCCAGATTCAAATTATTATAATTCAGTAACCCACTGCATGTAACTGTCACCAAAGATGTGAACACAAACTAATCAGAGCCCTCCAGCCTCATTTCCCATACATATAAAAAAAGACCACTTTAGGAAAGAGCAGCACTACTTTCTGCACAGAATTTAAATTCATCTTTGTCTTTGTTGTTTACATTAAATGAGGTCTGAAGAGGTTAAGAGAATTCTAAAGAAAAAAAATTACGGCTTATTCCTTTTGGCTTTGGAGTGATGTTAAATCTATGGAACTGTGCAAGAATTTCAGGTCTAGTGCCAGTCTATTCCTAGTACAGGCATATCCCAGGATCAGAGGGAAACGGCCATAAGTGACTCAGTTTGAGCTCTGAAGCAGTTATTTCACTAGTTTTCTAAAACTGAAGCTATTTTGAAGAGCTTACATTTTAGGCAGCAGCTAAAGAAAGCTCTTCCCGTACATTATTTGTAAACAACTCTGAGAAAGGCACATTTTTGTCCTTTTAGAGATGAGAAAATTTCAGAAGAACAGAGAAAGTTAACTTGTCCAAGGTCCAACGGCTGGAATAAAGATAAGATGTAAACTGCAGAGTCTGCTCCCTGAACAGCAACCAAGCTGTACTGCGTGACCTCCACTTTGTGAGATACTGCGCTGAACTGCGGGGAATATACTTTCACAGGGCTCTCACACCTCCTAGATTTTTTCACTGATCCTCATCAGCAGGAAACACAAAGCCTACAAAGGCAAACTACTTGTCAAATGTCATTCTAACAGGTTTTTTTTTTCAAACACAGATACTCCAGAAAATACTACTCTCCTACCACTGCCTACTAGCATAGCACACTCTTATGCTAAAATATAGTGTTAGTAACAGACTAACATCAGTGGTGATGAAGCCAGCAACAGAGAAACATTTGTGCAGCACACAAGATCCAATGTTGGACCCCAGGATCACAAAAAGGAAATAAGATAAATCATAATGAGCACAATTTAGTAAGTACTTACCAAAAAATCTCTAGTTTGAAAATGTTTGGAGGTCAATTATAAAAATAAAGATACGTGCAGTAACAATCTTCATTACCATTTCCCATTACTTTTCATTTCTAATATTCATTTCAGAGTATTTTAAATTATAAATATGATTACCATTATATTTCTATTATATAGCACCAGTTTAGAAGCCTATTTGGATTCACCTTACATACTATGATAATTTGATAAAAACTTACAAAGAAATGAATCTGATGCTGGCAAAAATTAAAAAATGAGAAAGGAAAGATAAAAGAATTGAGATATATTCTGTACATGTACCAATTCCCCATGAGTGTAATCATTAGGTACTGTGAACATGTACTAATAAAAATAAAAATTTTTAAATATTTTTGGATGCAGGCTGTCTATATGGTGTTGTATACTCAAATCCTATCACACACTGAGTAGCTTCCTGGTCTCTTTCTGCACATAAGTCTTACCATGAGCTGGAAGTGCTAACTGTAAATTTTCTCATGAGAAAATCACATTTTCTTCTTCACATTAGTAAAAATTGTAGAGCTAATTATTAGGTGTAAGTTTTCTCTGAACAGTTTAGGATCAACTGACAGTACATGTCTGAAACAATTATAGTAGACTCTCATATGAACAATTTGGGTTATGACCAGAATTTTAGTGTTAACTTAGGACTAAAGTCTTGTATTATGACCCAAATCTCTGCAGGCTGCGCTTCCAGATGGTCTCAGATACAGATTTAACCCTTGCGGAGTTCTCAAAGGAACATTCCAACATCCTTTCCTGTATGGGGTTAAGTGAGACATCCTGGGCCAGTGTCTCTCTAAGGACACTAAGATCTGCCTGTATATGGGAGAGAGAAAAGGCTGTGTAGAGGAGCTGCAGCCTTCAGTCCACAACTCAAGTTACAAGCAGCCCTCAGAACACACTGAGTGCCTAAATCAAGGGTTCACAGTACAACAGCGCAACTTCCACATGACAGAAGAATTGTTCTGTGAAAATATTCCTTTATTTTCTCTACCTGTCACATTCTTTCAGTTTCCTTTTACTCACAGTATTTTCACAGAAACCTCAATTGTATTGTACTCACTATCTTACAGTAAATTGTGGCTATTATTTTCCTTTATGCTCAGTTTGTCTTGGACTTGGCCAGGATAGACCCCTTCAAGACCCTGCTCCTGCATCCACTCCACTCAAATCCACTTTCTTGCTTTGGGCTTCCTTTGAGACCTGTTTGAAGCCACCTTCTTCTCTGTGGCCGTTTGTCTAAAGAATACTTCTTTCTAATGTCCTTTTTAGTGGACTGAAAAGAAACCATACTTATTTGATTTCTACTTCGTATTTTTTCTTTCACATTGAAAAGCTTGGTTTCTAATTCTAATAATATATTTACTAGCATGTTTTTATCTTACAGTGTACATTACAATTTTCTATTATCAATGAACCTATAAAATTAAAATCTATGTATACTGCGATCAAAATTTACTTAAGAAAAGTATTTCCTCTGTTGCTCTATTAGCAACTGCTTCATTTCCAGCTAAAATGAAATAATAACGATTTCAACGTAGTTTTGGTCTTCTGTATTCTGCATCTCCACAAACACGTCACGTTTATGCAGCTCTGGACCACAGAGCAAAGATCAGGGTCCACGACTAACACTACTCGTAAAGCAGACGATAACGCCTCGCCTGTCTGGGGCCAGAAAACTGCGGAAGACCTCACCAAGACCCAGGGAGGATGGACCAGCTGTACCCAGCGGTCTAAATGATTTCAAATTCAACAACCATTCTCATCGGCCATCGTTTATATCTTCACTAGAACTAGAAACAAACGGCCCCAATCCCTCACGCAATGTAAACTATGAAAGCGAAATAAAGCCGCTACCTCTTCTTTCCCAGCTTCAAGTTCTTCCCCGCTTTTCCACCCGAGTCCTCTTCCTGATCCATGGTGACCTGTGGAGAAACCAGAGCGCAAGCTGCAGGGGTCAGGAGAGACCCTGCGCCCCGCTCCCCCAGCGCCCAGGAGCGAGCGTGCGCCCGCGGACGCTGGGGCAGGACCCCGCCGGGTCCCCGCGGTGCCCTCGCGGCGCCTTCGCACGGGCCGGGCTTTCGCCCTCCACCGCCGCCCGCCGCATCCCGGAGCATTAAAACGATGCGGGCGGCCGGGCGGGAGGGAAGCGCTGCTCGGGAGCCTCCGCGGGGACAGGAGGGCGCGTCCCGCGCCACCCCGGGGCTGCGAGGGGACGTCCCGCACCCTGCACCCCGCACCGTCAGGGGGAGCCCGTCCGGGTCGGGAGCCGCACAGACCCACCTCGGGGAGGGTCCTAACTTCCGCGCACTCAGCTAACCACCAACTCGGGGCTGGGGAAGCGGAGACTCCGAGCTCACCGCGCCTCGCTCGGCGGATGCGCACCGTGCCTGCGCCGTGGGGCCGCCGCCGTCCTCGAGCGCCGGGAAAGGAGCGGACGTGAGCAGTCCCCGCCCTGGGCGGGCCTCCGGCGCTCAGCCAGGCCCCGGGCCGCCCCCGCCCTTGCCAGCTTCCAGGCTGGGGAAGTCGCCCCAAGGTTGGATTTCCGGAGGGGCCTTCTAGTTTCTGTGGCCCCCTCTGCCAGCGAAAGCGGAGAAGCGCGCCTCGCCTGAATCATCAGTGCACAACTCGGGTGCACTCCACAGGTCCACACAGGTTCCCGTCGGTCCAAGTTTATCCAGTGCAGACACAAGAAGACTCCCTGGGTCGCAGGTGGGGAAGGGTGCTCCTGGCGGGCACCACATCTAATACAGTTAATAAAGCAACCCTAGACCTTTCCTTTTTGTAGTAAAACCCTCTTTCCCAGCAGCAGGGAGGAGAGGGCCAGGAGAATCATTCTACAAGTCTGTCATCAATGCACCTGAGAGTTTCTGGGGTAAATCTGTGCAACTTTTAAAATGATAAATAGAAAATTTATAAAGGAAGATTTTTGATATGTGAATCATCGTAGACCTTTCTAGGTAGAAATGGTATTTTAAAGTGTGCAGATTTTGCACCTTTAGCTGTACAATTAACGCCGGTGTTTTTCCTAGGGCATTGCAAAATTCTTACATTTGATGACGGTTTTTAAACACATTTTAGCGTATTATTTTGGTTGATAACAAATGAAAGTGTTTATTTTGGTATCCACAGTTTTCTTCAAAATGATAAAAAAGTAACTTCAGTCTTCATGATTTGGGTTAATATGGCATTACTTCACACTGAGCTGCTGGAGCGCAGCAAGGAGGAAGCAGAAGGCCAGCTAGAAAGTCACTGTGGTCCTCAGGGCAAGTAACAGCAGAGGTGTGAAATGGTATTGATTGACTGACTGATTGGTTTTTACTATTTAAATGTTTGGCTTTTTATATGGCTACTGAGAGTAAAATAACATTTCTGTATTCGGTAGCAGTAATCTGAATAATTGGTCAACTATTTATGGATAAATAAATATACTAAAAGTATGCGTGTGAAGAATGCCGAAGAAGGGTAAGAGCAGACTGAGAAAAAGGTTTTGCTGCTAATGTAGACAAGCAATGAATGTGTATGGTGTTTCAGGCACAGTGTACAGCTTTTTTAAAAAAATGTTAATCCTATGGGTACACTTGATATACATAAAGATCACATGCATCCTAGGGAATTTGTACCTGTGTATAATTTATCTTGATTCTTCTCCCCTCCTCCCCCATTTCCATCGCCTTCCTTCCAGCCTTCTTCCCCTCCTTATTTACAAAAGTCTTGTTTCCATTTTTTCCTTCTATTCTGTTTTTTATTTTCCCTTCCGTCTCCTTTCCTCCCTCCCTCTTTCCCTTTCCCATTTGGACACTGTCTCCCTACTTCTCAGTGTCTGTCACCCATTTTGATCCTTATTTATTCTTTCAGTTTTCCAGACAAACAAAAAGCTGTGACATTGAAACATGTGTCTGAATTATTTCACTTAAAAGTATGGTCTCAAGATGCATCTATGGACTTTAAAATGTCTCAAATTTATCCTCCTTTATGGCAAAGTAGTATTCGATTGTATATAACAGCCATATCATCTTTATCCATTCATTGATTGATGGACATTTGAGCTGTTTCCAAGATTTAACTATTACAAATTGTGCTGCTATAAACATAGGCTTGCATATTCACTGTGGTAAGATGCTTTTAACTCTTTCAAAAAGAGATACCAAGAAGGGGATTAACTGGGTGAAAGGAAACCTCCAATTTTAGTTTTTTTGAGAAATCTACATACCTATTTCCATATTGGTTGTACCAACTTTACACTCCCACCAACAGCGGAGATTTCGTTTTTCCCAACAGCCTTGCCAGCATTTCTTATGGGGTGAGTTCATGATGATAGCAGCCCTTTCTGGAGTAAAATGGAATATGAGTTTGTTAATTTGCATCTCTCCAATGACCAGAGGCACTGGACACTTTTTCATATATCTATTTGCTGTTTGTACTTCTGCTGAAAAGTATCTATTCATTTCGGATGCCCATTCTGGATTGAGTCTTTAAATTTGGGGAATCTGATTTTTTTAAAGGTCTTTATATATTCTAGATATTAGTCCTTTGAGGAATAGCTGGTAAAATATTTTCCCCATTCTGTGGTTTGCATCTTCACTCTGTTGGTGGTTTCTTTTGCTATGAGAAAGCTTTTTAATATGGTGGGCCCATTTTCTCTTTCTTTGTTCTTTATTTTTCTTTCTATACAGTCTTGCTATATATTCTAGGTAGACTTTAAACATACTATGTGGCCTGCAGCTTCACTTTAGAATTTGCTTGAAGAGAGCTCATTGACCACATTGCTACTCCCTTTGTTTAAGAGCTGGTGGGCAAACCTGCACAAGTTACTGATGAGGAGCAAGTATGGAATGGGCATGCCTGGTAAAGGAGTAAGGATGAGCTCAGGGATGGGATACAGGCCGCCTTGGGTTAGATGTGGTATTGGAGTTCTATATGGTCCTAGAAGTGGACCATCACAGTGTTGGTACCTCTGCTGGCGTTAGGTACATTTGAATTGTGAAAGGCTGGTGCAGTTTGGTAAATTTCACTAAAAAGATAAGAAGTATGAAATAAAAGTGGCCTTTATTTTAAGAATGTGGAGAGAGACTCCATGACCTCCGGGGTCTGGCATTCTCTCCGCCCCACCCGTGGTGTGGGGGCATACGTGTAGCTTAGGTTTGGGGTGGAGCCTAAGGGGAATTACTGATGCATAGGTAGCCCATTGGAATTCATTTCGTGCCATAGATACATTGCTTAGGAGCAGGAAAGGTGACCTTCAAGATACAGCCCCTTGGTTCCGCTTCCCAGCCTCCCACTGGCTACAGTATCCCATCTGGGGCAAAATTCTTTCAACCAGGATAGCCTCCTGTATTTCTGTAGCCTGAGGCAGGAAGATTCCAGGAGTCCCACATAAGCAAGAACATAACAGGACTGTATCTCAAAAAGAAGTCATTTTCCAATTGCTATCTTTCAGGAATATATTTATTTGTTTGTTTGTTTTAATAGAGTATGATAATGGCTCAGAAACCAAAACTTTGATGAACCTGTGATCCTCAAGTGGAGACTTCCATATAAAAGAGACATCCAGCAGCCTTGCTGTTTAAGTGAGAAAGCACTGAGATAAGACAAAATGTGGTCTCATCTGAGCAAAATCACAGCACATTAGTGCAAAAGCATCTATTTTGATTTTGGTCTCTCTCCTAAGCACAGTATGGCTCCACATCTGAGGCTGCACAGTTCTCTGGCCTATCATCAGGAACTTACTTTAAGCAAGAAATAGAGCTTCCAATCACACACTGTAAAACCCAGGTCAGTAGGGGAACTCTAATGACATTTTGCATTCTAAGTACTGCAAAATCATCATGGAGCAACAATTTCTTTACAGAATAATATTTTCTGTGTAACCTACTTTCCTGTCCTACTTATAGAATAGAGAAAAGTGTATCATTTGAATACATCTAGTAAATATGAATTTAATTATTCTAACTTGGGGTGTAAATAAAACTAAAAAGTTATATTCTCAACCCTCCCAAAATAATCTTTTAAAATTGTTGAATACATGTGGCTGTTAACTAGAGTTCAACAATTTGGTGAAAATGCCTAAATACAAAAAGTGCTGCAAAGGAAGAAAAAGGGGCTTAACAGTTTAGGTAGCCTCTTGAAAATCAAAAACTAACAGCATTTGACTGCACCTTGAAATTTTTATAAGCAAAATATTCTTAGCAATGGCATGGCACATAGTCCACAACTGACAGATTTCATAAACATTTTCTATACAATGTATATAAATACACGTCACGATAATGTAATTTGAATTAACATAGAATATGTACAAAACGAACAAGGTTTAGCTTTAGACCAAAAACTTATTGCTATTTGTTGAAAAATAACTTGATTCGATTTTTTATCCTCACACTAATTTACATTTATACAAATTTTAATTAAGCATACTAGATTGATGTGCTAAGAATGTCCACACTACCTACATTTTAAGTTACTGCACCAGCCCTGCTCTCCCACCAAGCATTATAGGACACGGGACCCTCAGCAGCTCACAAGCCAAGCCGAGCCCACCCCTTCAGTGCCCCTGCATCCAACCAAGTGCCCTGGGACACAAGACTCCCAGCAGTGTGCAAGGTTGGGGGCGCTGAGCCCACCCCTTCCCTGTTCCCACCATCCCCACTGTGTGTTGCAGGACACAGGACCTCCAGCAGCATGCAGGGACCTCCAGCAGCATGCAGGGACCTCCAGCAGCGTGCAGGGCTAGGCTGAGCCAGCCTCTTCTGCTCCCCTGCCTTCCCACCGCTGCCCTCTGGGACCCCCAACCTCCTGGATCTACTATTACTGTTGATCTTCGGCTCCCACTCTTCCACCCAGAGCTTTGGACTGCAGAGGATCAAACACGCTGTGTTACTGAGAGACTCAGTAACCCCTCATCCAAACAGAAGACCTCAGTGGGCTTCCATCAGTGTAGTGAGACTGACCCTAAAATTGGAGTATAGTTTGCCTCCTTCATTGGATAAACAGGAGCAATAGCCAAGCCCCTTCCAGAACTAGAACCTTGGTGAGCTGGGCAAGAGTGTAGGTCAGTCCTTCCTCCATACAGAGAACATCAGGTAGGTTGAGGGGAGTGCCAATAAGGCCTCCCCCAACCTGGAGATAATTAAAAGGGCTTATGAGACACCCAGTGACATAGTAGGATCCCAGCAGAGACACTATAGGCAGGGAGATCTGGTGACCTGGAACAACTTGAAGATGTAGTAACAGCAGGAACTAAGGGTTGACTTACATCAGTATACCTAGGTTTGACAGCCTAGGAAGAATATAGGACCCACCCAACAGTCCATGCAGGAGGAATTCAGGTGGCTTTCCCACCTCTTCATTGTGGCACCCAGCAGTTGGACAAACATCAATCACACAATAGGACTCTAAGATACACACTACCAATAGGTGAGACTAGTGGGACTGAAAGACCAAATATTAGCCCAAAAGGTGAAAATGACAAAATAAAAAAGCAAAATCCAATCTCAAACATCCAGTCCATCAAGAGCAAGTAAAGGAGACATTGAAATAGAGGTCTTTACAAGTCACACACAGGAAATCTCTGAAAACATAGTGAGTGAAATAAAAAAGACAAATCCATGAGGCTATAAAGGAAATCAAATTAGAAGTAATCTCCCATGCAAAGACAGAAATAACAACCTTAGTAAAGGAATTGCTATGTGCAGCAAGGGAAAAAATAGATTAAAAAACAAAAACAAGAGCGTGGGAAACTGATTGAAACCTTGAATGAATGATATAGAAAACAAGTAGAATCCATGAAACAAACTCAAAGAGATATCCAAGAAACAAAAAATTCTATTGAAAGCTGGCAAAACCATTTAAATGAAGCTGAGGATAGAATTTTGGACCTTGCGGACGGGATCGCAATTAGCAATGATGAAATGATAGAATGTTTAAAAATTACAAAGCAGCATGAAATGACAATCAGCAGCTGGCTGGTAGTGGGTTGTTCAAAATTGCTACATCTTCTTGACTGAGCTTTGGTAGTTTGTATGCTTCTAGAAATGTGTCCATTTCCTCTGAGTTTTCCATCCTATGTAAGTAGAGATTTCCAAAGTAGGTATTCATGATCTTTTGAATTTCCATGGGATCACTAGTAATTTCCTTCTTTTCAGTCCTTATTGCATGAATTTGGGTTTTGTCTTTCTTTTTCTTGATAAGGTAGCCAGAGGTTTATAAATTTTGCTTATTCTCTCAAAAAAACCCCCAACTTTTTGATTCATTAATTCTTTGTATTGCGTTTTTAGTTTCAATTGCATTAATTTCTGCACCGATTTGATAGAACTGTGGGGGACCGGTGGCGGCTGAAAAGATAAGAAGTATGAAATATAAATGACCTTTATTTTGAGAATGTGGGGAGAGACACCCCGATCCCCTGGGGTGCGGCACCCCCCCACAGATCTCTCTGTGGAACACATGGAGTGGGGGCATACATGTAGCTTAGGTTGGGGGTGGTGCCTGAGGGGCATTAGGGATGCACAGGTAGCCCATTGGTATTCTTTTGGCCCCAAAGGTAAATTCCTTTGGGTGGGGGACATGGAGCTCCTTGGTTCTGCCTGAGGCTTTACCAGCTACAGTGTCCTGTGTGGGCCAAAACTCTTTCAGATCTTTATTTACAATTTCCTCTCTTCTATGAGCTTTGGGTATAACTTGTTTTTCTTTTTCTAGAAGCTTGAGATGTAGCATTAGGTTTTTTATTTGTGCTCATTGTTTTCTTGACATAATAATTTAAATGATATAGGGGAATGACAATCCCAACCTACTATGTCCGCGAGTTTGTGTTCAATAAAACCGAAGAATGAATTTTAGGAGCAACAGAGGTGAAGAGTAGAATATATTTATTGAGAGAAAGAAAGCTCCTTTCTGAAGAGAGACAGAAAGAGGACCTGAGTGGGTTGTCTAGGACTCTGTCTTGTCCAGGGACTTTTATAGAGTAAAACCATGAGTTCAAGGGGTGGGGAAAACTGGGAACTCACAAGGTAGATGGGCATAAGGTGGGACATAAGATTATGGCAGCCAATAAGATTAGCCAATAAGATTAATAGTTCAGGTAAAATTGATTACATTAGGAACAAATGGGAAAGCAAATCATGTAAGTGGGTATTAGAGTTGTGACCATTTCTCTAGGGGGATGGGATAGTGACTCCAAGGTGATAGGGAACTAATTAGAATATCAGTCTTTAGGATGTAGATGCATTTGTTTGATCCTTTGTCTTGAGGTCTGACCCACAGCAGGAGGTGTCTGTCCCCTTCCCCCCAGCTGCCAGGTATCTGCACTGGCTCCTTTGAGGACCTAGCCTTGTCTCACTGCCTATATTTTTAACTAACTCAGCTTCCTGCAACAATCCCCCCCACTCTGAAGAAGTAACCCGAACTACCCTAGGGGTTAATGGGGGATGGCCAGTCGAACTTCTTGAGCTGAACAGGGTCACAGTTATTGAACAGCAGTCAGAGATACTTCTGCAGAGATCCTCTCTAGAGTTCCTCGATAGACACCAGGCATTTTCATCTTGGGTATATGCACAGCTTTAAGCCTGGAGGAGACAAAGCCAAAGAGACAGTTAAGTATGTATGGGCCAAAGAGTAAAACCAATAAGACAATTATGAGTATAGTTAAAAAAGATTTCCACCAAGAGGAATTAGAATTCTTTTAAGAATAAAGTCCAGGGAATTTTAGAATCTGACATGTCTTTGATTTGTTATCTAATATCTTGAATAGCTACTGAGATATTAGCAAAAGAATCAGGAATGTATACACAACATTCAGGTTTTATACTTATATAAGTACTCCCCTGTGCTGCTGTTAGAATGTCTAATGCCACTTGGTTTTGAAGGACAGCCTGTAATAAAAGATCATCTATCTCCTTATATTTTATAGGAGACCTATTGGCTGTGAAGTAATTTTTATTAATATGGCTACATTAGCATGTAGCACTAGAAAAGCATACTTAGAGTCAGTATAAATATTGACCTTTTGTCCCTTGCTAAGCTGTAAGGCTCTGGTCAGAGCTATGAGCTCTGCTAGCTGAGCACTAGTTCCAGGTGCAAGTGAGGAGCTTTTTTTTTTTTTTTTTTTTTGGTCTTTTTCGTTTTTATCAGTACCAGGTATTGAACTCACGACTGCTTGCTTGCAAGGCAGGCGGTTATGCCGCTGAGCTAAATCCCCAGCCCCAAGTGAGGAGCTTTTAAGAGTATGGTTACCTGTAAAGTTACCACTGAATATCCTGCCCTTTTTTTCTATGAAGGAGCTGCCATCACAGAAGAGTTGTCAGTCTTCTAAGTCACTTAGATACTCTATAGGTTGCTGAACAAGTCCTTGATGTTGTGTAAGCACTCCCAAAGCCATGCCTCCTCTCATCTACATATAAACTGAAATGGTACCCTGTGGGTAGGCTCAGGGTGAGCACATTTAGAAGTGTTTGTTTAAGCTTTTGGAATGCAGTTTGAGAATCAGGTTCCCAGCATAAAATATGGGTATCTGTCTTTTGGGTCTCTTTTATAAATTGATAAAGGGGTCCTTTTAATCTCTCTATATGTTGGGATCCAAAGGCAGCAAAAGCCTGTAACTCCTAGGAATCTTCTCAGCTGTTTTAGAGTTTTGAGCTGTGGGAAGGAGAGAATGGGTTTAATTTTTTTCTAGTCTTCAGGTCCCTTTGGATATAATGAGGCCTAAATATTTTACTTCAAAACAGCAAGGTGGTGCCTTAGGGTTAGAGACCTTATAACCTCTGTCTGCTAGAAAATTTAGCAGAACACAAGTACCTTAGTTACAAAGCTCTTCTGAGGGGGCACATAACAGTATGTCATCTACATATTACAAGATTGTGACCTGGGAAAACTTAAAACATGCCACATCAGGGAAAGCACTTGTCCAAAAGGATGTGGACTATCTCTGAACCCTTGGGGGGAAACACAGTCCATGTTAATTGAGATGCTTGGTCCTATGGATTTTCCAAAGCAAAAAGAAACTGAGAATCTGTATGTAAAGGAATACAAAAGAAAGCATCCTTTAAATCTAACACTGAAAACCAACTGGCATCTTCTGGGATCTGAGAGAGCAGAGTGTATGGATTTGGTACCATTTGATGAATGGGCACTACTGCCTTATTTATCAATCTAAGGTCCTGTACCAACCTCCATTCCCCACTGAGTTTTGAATTCCCAAGATTGGAATATTGCATGGACTATTACAGGGCTCAAGTAAGCCTTGTGCCCTTAGGTTATCAATTATAGGTATTAATCCTCTCTTAACTTTGGGTCTTAAAGGATATTGTCTCTGATGAGGAAAGATAGAGTCTCTGAGATGTATCTGTATTCGGGCAGCTCCTATTGCCCTACCTATTCTACCTTTAGTTGCTCATACATCAGGATTTCTGTCTCCATGAGGGGAAGGCAGTGTACCTGACCTGGGTGCACATATATTACAGTATTTAAACGTGATTCAATATCTCTTCCTAAGAGCGTAACTGGACTTTCAGGCATAATCGAAAATGAACGTGTAAAAAGAAAACCATCCTTCCTATAGTCTAAGGGTCGTGAAAAATAGCAAATTACCTCCTTGCCAGTGACTCCTTTACTGAGGTGTGGTGACTAGAAGAAAGGCCAGGATTGAAAAGGACCAAGAGGCTTGTGCCAATACCCAGTAATAGGCTGGTTTGCACCAGTATCCAGCAATAGGCTGGTTTCTTTTTCCTCTATAGTCATGATTACCTGGGGTTCCTTTGTGGAGATGACAGTCTGGCCAGAGGGAGAAGGCTGCCAGTGTCCTGGAACCCTTTAGTCCTGCTGGATCAATTGATAGGATGTGTCTGAACTCAGGGGCCTTGGCCTCAGAGGACAGTCTGACCTCCAGTGGTCACCTTTGCAGTTGGGGTATGGTCCGTGGGGATTCTGAGTGCAGTCCCTCTTAAGGTGATCTGGCCAGTGGCAGCAATAGCAGGTCTGTGTTGTCTTCAAGTTCTTGGAGCCCCAAGAATCAGACTTAGGGTCTGCAACTAAGGTAGCTGCTTGTTCCTGGTCTCTTCATTTTCTCTCTTTGATCTCCCCCTCATCATGGTTATAAAATATTGAGGAGGCAACTTTTACTAAAGTATCAAGTGCACTATCTAGAGCAAAGGCTATCTTTTGTAGCTTTTTTCTAATGTCTGGATTTGACTGAGTAATAAACATATTTTTAAGCAAAATCTGTCCTGTCAAATCAGGATCTATAGACATATATTTTGTTATTGCCTCTGATAAATGATCTAAGAAGTCAGTCTTGTAATCCACAAATGAGCCCCCAAACTTGAGTTCAAAAAATGAGGCAAAAACATATTTTAAAAAGCAGTGCTGATTTATTTTATCCTGGGCCCAGCAACACAGTGCAGTTGGAGATTGCAAAAGCTGTGTGTTGCTCATCTATACTTGCCATCTTTAAGTACATATCACAATTTACAAAGTAAGGGGCTGGAGGTTTAGCTCAGCGGCATAAGCACCTGACTTGCAAGCAGGCAGTCATGAGTTCGATCTCCGGTACCGATAAAAAAGGAAAAAGACAAAAAACAAAAACAAAAACAATTTACAAAATAAGGGGGTCATGGGCATGGGTCCAGAAATCTGTTAATGAGGAAGATCTTTGTTTTCCTTAGCAGAGGATAGAGTATTCTAGCAGTAATTAACAACCTTTGTTAGCTTATTTTAACACCAAATCTGTTATTTGTAGAGGACAACAATGGTTAACGTATCAATTAGGTTAGGTTTTACAATTCTTTATAGAGGAGAGCATTGATTAACATATCAATTATGTCACCCAGAGGAAAAGAAAAATGCGTACAGAACAGTAGGCCACATTACAGGTGTTTTGGTATTACGAAGCTCTTTTTGCTAGTGTACAACAGTCAAAGGAGTTTTTGCCTTTTTCCTGAGAAATAGCTGGCAATTTAAAATAACTAGAACGTTTGGCTTTTGTCCTTCTTAGACCTTCAAGAATACACACTTGAAAATGTCTCCTGTATTATTGGCAGGCTACTTGGGGTCTTGGATAGGAACTGCTTTTGCCCCAGTGGGAACTTGTGGTTCCCCTGGCTGTTGGATTTTTTGGCCTTCTAAAAATAACAATATGATATTCATCACCAAAGGCAATGGCAACTTGTAATACTGCCTGTGTAATACTGACTTTAGAAGTCAATGTCTGATATAAGAGTAACATTACATCTTTCCAGCATAGCTCATAGGTCTGAGTAAATCCTCTAAAGACATCAATGTACTTATCAGGGTCATCTGAAAATTCTCCCAGTTCTAGCTTAATTTGTTTCAAGTCACTGAGAGAAAGAGACCTATAAATGCGAGTGATCTCATAAGGACTGTAATTATACCTGGAGCATAAATAAGAATTGTCTTTTAATGTGAAGAAAATTTAAACATACTGCAGTTCTAACCATCTTTTTCTTACAATGTGATTTTATTTATAAAAGAACATCATAATTAATACTTCTCTCTGTATTCCATTTTGGCTGTAAGGAGTAGGTAGGCCACTCACTCCTGCAAAGAAATACCAGTTGTCTCTTTTTCAACATGGAATAGTCAAACATCTTCTAGTGCTTAAGAATGCATTCCAAAGGAGTAAGGAGCTGTGGCATTGTGTTGCCCACATTGGTAATGTAAAAGCAAGACATAAGTATGAAACCTTTTCATACCTGAGAATTGAACTCAGGACCTTTCCACTGAGCTATGAAGTGAGCTATCTAATTATGCAAATAAAGGAGATAAAACAAGGCATCCCTTTGTATTCCTGTTTGCTAAATATTTCCTAAGCATCCCTGGGCTGACACTGCTCCAGTGCAGGTGGATGCTACCTGGAGAGCATGGAAGATAGATTTGGTCAGCCTATCCACTCTCGGCCTGACACCCAATTCTATCTTCCCAGATAGCTCATGAACTTTGTTTCCATAAGGAATGGTCAAAGAAGGAAGTATAACTTTGTAATAAACTACTTGAAGTAGGATGTTTCTTTTTTCCTCTACGGATAGGTAAAACAATTGACTGGAGGAGCCTCACCCCATGCACTGGGCAAAGGAATCTCCAGGCATTTGTCTAATTACCTAGGTAACCTTTCCGAGTAACTGGATAAGGCTATACTTCATTTAAATTTCTATATCTTTGAAGCTCACAGGTTAAATTTGTAAAACATCTAGTAATCACAGTTTAAGTTAGAAAAAATCACATCAATTTTCTAGGCACACAGAAAAGAAAAGCCTATTTATGCTTAATTAACATATGTAAGGCACAAATATAAATTCTTTCTTACTACCTGCTGTGAAATGTAAACAACTGTTGAAAGCTATCTCAGTCTTGGGGCTGGGGGTTTAGCTCAGCGGCATAAGCACCTGCCTTGCAAGCAGGCAGTCTTGAGTTCCATCCCCAGTACCGATAAAAACAAAAAAGACACACACACACACAAAAGAATGCTATCTCAGTCTTATCTCTGAAGGTGGGGAAAGATATTCTAAATGATCTGAAATTCCAATGGAAAGTTTAGAAGTAAAGATTATAGAAAAGTAGAGATTTTCAGTGGTCATGAGCAAATGTTCACTGAGGACTTTTGGGAGTTGCCCTGGCCAGGAACCCTCAGTTCTCAGTTTTTGTTGGCTCACATAACTAAAGATCAATCTCAAAAAAGGAATCCAGCTGTCTGTCTGGTCAATATTCCATTGACTCTATTGGCCACTGGCTTCAATGGGGATTCACCAAACAGATGTTGGGGAACCTGTCCTCTTCTTTGGAGGGTGGCAGCTATAAGAGTGATTAATTAGTTGGCACAGTAATGTTTGTCAAAATTCTATAAGGGAGAGTTAAAATTCTGAGCAAGATCATTACCTACTGCTCTCTGAATTTATAATACAGGTTTTAAAGCCCACAACTTGAGAGACTGAAGAGCCTCCTTATTTTAATGTGTTTAGGTCTCATGTGTACTGGTTCTGAGGATAGGTTCTTCTACTGTCACAGGAAGCTGGTTCTCCCCACTGTATCTCAGGCTTATTCTCCAAAGGAGATTTGCCCCAAACACTGAGATGGGACATAGTTCTTATGTGTGTTCTCCTGGATGGGCACAATTCCAATCAATGTCTCATTGATCCAGAGTGTGGGATGTGTCTTTATCTAAGATGACTTCCCTGTCTTTGGTGTTAGCAAATGCTCATTTTCTATGGGCTTAACTAAGACGGAAGAGGTTGGAATAATTATTTTTCCTAATTTTACATGCCTCTATAAGGAAAGTAGAAAGTGGGAAATGAATAGAAGTAAAGTCAGAGGAAGGAAACTGAAGCAGAACAGGCTTGACATTTCCTCTAAAGTATAGAGGAGGATCAGAGCCAGTCTGTCTCAGTGACATCTCTCTACCAAGTCTTAAGGCCAGCCACCAGCCTAGTGCTGCTTAAATGGTGGAAGGAGTCTGGTTTTTTATTGTAGGCATGTATGTTTTCTAAATCTGAGCTAGATTTCCATTTAAGAGAACCATTTTATAGAATTTACATTAAAGCCTGTCAGAGGTGTTCTAATATTTTTCTCTAGTGCTACTGTCTAAATATAGTCAAGCAAGGAGTACCAGTAACTTTAGCAACAACTTAAATTTAACTTTTATAAGAACAAAATAGTAATAATGTAGCATTAAAGAAATATCAATTTAAATTTAATTTGTATAAGAACAAAATCATAATAGCATACCATTAAAGAAATATCATAATGTTATAAATTGTACATGTTTTAACTTAGATTCAAATTATTTAAATAAAACTATATGAGACAAAGCAATTAAAAACAATGAGCAAATAGCAGGCAATTATCACAAGTAGTTATATAAACAACTGGCAAAGACAAGGCAAAATTTGAAGCATAAAAATTTGTTACCTAAATGAGTCCCAGTCCAGAGTCTATGAAGCAAAAGCAACTCTCACCTCCATCCAGTGATCTTGGTGGAAGACCTCCAAATTGAAAGAATTTTGCCCTAGCTGGGACACTGTAGCCAGTGAAAAGCTTGGAGGTGGAACCAAGGGGCTCTATCTGCCCCACCCCTAGGAATTCACCTGTGACATGAAATGAATAGCAGTGGGTTACCTGTGCATCACTAATGTCCCTTAGGTACCACCCCAAACCTAAGCTACATGTATGCCCCCACACCACATGTCTGGGGGAGAGAATGCCAGACCCCACAGACAATGCTAGACCCTAGAGGGTCAGGTGGTCTCACCCCACATTCTTAAAATAAAGGTCCATTTTCATTTCATACTTCCCATCTTTTCAGCTATACCAAAATCCTATCAGATGGTTCCCTTCTGTGCCAAAAATTTCTATCATATGAGGAGTCTCAACAATATTTTTTAAAGACTCCCGGACCAGAGACAAGCCTTACCTACCTACGCTCTTAACTTTTACCCTTTCAGATGGGGGAATAATCACCTCTCATAACTGCACTCCTCCTAACCCTACCCGTATTTTTCAGAATTCTATCTTACCGTGGCAATGGTTCTACCTCAACATGGTCCTGATAAAATGACATATCAAAATCAAAGGCACCTTTCCTTCTACCTCACCTGGGTCCTTAAATATGATAGTGGCCTGCCTCCTCATAGCACCTTATCTCTTTGTTTTTTTAGTCTAAAGTACAGGCATTCCCTAGTGATAAAGTCATCCTGGTTAAAACACCTGGCACCAGCTTCTACATGGGCATCAACCGTCATCCCATCGACACTCCTAAACCCCAATACAGTGCCCCCTTCCAGCAGGAAACAGTAAAAGAAATAAAATCTTTGCCCTTTTTCCTAATAATCAAAAGTTGGGAATGAAAGGATTTTGCCTCAGGTGGGACACTGTAGCAGGTGAAAAGCTTGGAGGCAGAACCAAGGGTTTCTATCTTCCCCGCCCCTAGGAATTCACCTGTGGCATGAAATGAATACCTATGGGCTACCTGTGTATCACTAATGCCCCTTAGGCACCACCTCAAACCTAAGCTACATGTATGCCCCCACACCACATGTCTGGGGGGAGAGAATGCCAGACCCCAGAGACAATGCTAGACCCCAGAGGGTCAGGTGGTCTCTCCCCACATTCTTAAAATAAAGGTCCATTTTAATTTCATACTTCCTATCTTTTCAGCCATGCCAAAATCTTATCAAATGGTTCCCTTCCACACCAAAAAATTCTACAACAAATGATATAGGGGAATGAAATCCCAACCTACTATGTCCATGAGTCTGTGTTCTCTAAAATTGAAGAACAATGACATGAAGAGTAGAATATATTTATTGAGAGAAAGAAAGCTCCTGTCTGAAGAGAGACAGAAGAGGATCCAAGCAGGTTACCCAAGACTTTGTCTTTTCCAGGGACTTTTATATAGTAAAACCATGGGTTCAAGGTGGGGAAAACTGGGAACTCACAAGGCAGATGGGCATAATGTGGAACATAACCATAGTTAGCCAATAAGATTAATAGTTCAGGCAAAATTGATTACATTAGGGACAAATAGGAAAGCAAGTCACATAAGGAGTGGATATTAGAGTTGTGACCATTTCTCTAGGGGGATGGTATAGTGACTCCAAGGTGATAGGGCCCTAATTAGAATATCAGTCTTTAGGATGTAGATGCATTTGTTTGATCCTTTGTCTTGAGGCCTGACCCACAGCAGGAGGTGTCTCTCTCCCTCACCCCCCACTTAAAACATACCAATGAACTTAATTAATAAAAATAAATAAATAAAAGTTCAAATAACCAATAAGTGTATGAAAACATCAATGACTGTGGCTCCTCAGGGAAATGCATTTCAATTTATGATAATATTCCATCTCATCCCATTTAGAATAACTGATACCAAAAAGTCCAAAATGACAAATGCTGGTGAGGATGTTGAGATAATAAATCTGTGGACACTACTGATAGTAATGCAAAATATTACATCCCCTGTGGAAAACAATATTGAGTTTCCACAAAAGATTAAAAGAAGTATCATATGTTGTGCTGTGACTTCTGACTTAGATATCTATCCAAAAGAAGTCAGTATACAAAAAGATACACTTCAGATCCATATTTTTATGACAACTATCTTTTTTTTTTTTTGTACCACGGATTGAACTCATGACCTCACACTTGCCAGGCAGGTGCTTATGCCACTGAGCTAAATCCCCAGCCCTGTGACACTTATCTTAACAACCAAGATAAGGAATCTACCTTGTTGCCCATTAACAGAGGAATAGGTAAAGAAAATATGATTATATGTGAAAGGATTTTGCCCTAGATAGGATATTACAGCAGTGGGAGGTGGTACCAAGGAACATTTACCTTGAGGTCACTTTCTCCTTCCCTATGCAACTTACCTGTGGCACGAAAAGGGTTCCAATCAGCTATTCATGCATCAGCAATGCCACCTTTAAGCACCACTCCAGTCAGAAACTACATATATACCCCCTCACCACCACATTTCCAGCAGAGAAAGCCAGACCCCCAGTGGTCATGAAATTCTCTCTGTGTTCTTAGAATAAAGGCCATCTTTACTTTATATTCTCTCTTTTACTGTGCCAAAAATCCTATCATTTGGTTCCCTGACTGGGAAGGCAGGAAGGCAGCATGAGTGACTCCTCAGTTTGAGTCTCCCTGCCAATTCACGGACTGGATCACATCTTGGATTAATTACTCATTTCTCAACATGTGGGAGCTGCTCAACTTGCAAACAACACAGCTTGATTCATTTACCTCAGGTGAGCCAACCTCCATCCGAGGGTTTCTCCCTGGTTGTGGGCCAGGCTCACTCCCAATTACCCATTCTGTCCCTGGACTGAGGTAGCAGTTCTCATGTTACTTGGACAGTCTCAGGCAGAGCCACTACTGTGATCTTCTGAGACCCCACCCTGCTTTGTGGTGATGACAACTGGGCATGAGTTGGAACCATTTCTTTAACCGCACTTCCAAAATAGGGAACAATCTCTTTTGGTCAGGCTTGGTTTGCACAAAATTGTCCCTTTTGGCTCACTTTTAGTTCAGTCATGGGAAATACATTTTCCTCTCCCCCAAAAATACACCTCTGGGATGCTTGGTTTGTAACCTTGGTACCCCTGGCCTAAAGAAAAGCATAAGAATTAAACAACTAATCTTTTACTGCCAGGAGCCCGTGGCCTAAAGAGGGGACATTTGACATCTGAATTCTCAAAAATTTATATGCCTTTTGTTACATTGGCCACAAGTTAGCAGAAATTCCGTATGTACAGGCTTTCCTTACCCTAAGAACATGCTCTTCTATCATTAAATCATGTATACCTGCTCAAATATTTTTAGCTAGCTTTAATGCACCACAAACTTTTCCCTCCTCCCCTCGAGACCCCTCAGACAATGTGCCCCCCTATCTTTTTTTTTTTTTTTTTGTCTTGTTTGTTTTTATCGGTACCAGGGATCGAACTCACGACTGCCTGCTTGCAAGGCAAGCGCTTATGCCGCTGAGCTAAATCCCCAGCCCCATGCCCCCCTATCTTTAACCTTCCCCTTCCTATCCCCAAGATCAAACTCCGCAGCCTTCTCAGCCAAGAGTTTCTGTACCTGCTGGGCCATCTTCTTCTCCCTTCCCCTAGGGTCTCTAATCCTTCCCCTAGGGTCTCTAATCCGTCCTCTAATTTTTCCCCTAGTGTCTCTAATCCTTCCCCTAGTGTTTATCCCCAGTCTCTATCTTCTCAATCCCCCCTACCCGAGTCATCTGTCCTGTCTGAGGGTTCTTTGTCTCCTTCCCTTGCATCGCTATTTTCTCTGCCAGCTCACCATACTCAATCTTGGGTATTCCAGCCTTCTGGTGGGCTACATGGTTGCAGCTCCCATGGAGGATGGCCGCCATATTGCAGCCCTCTGCCATGTGACAGGGCACTGCCATCTTGGGATGGGTCTCACAGTCAATGGCTGCCCCCTTGTGGCTCCTCATGTGATCAGCAACGAGCACCCTGCTGCAGGTCACATGATGGATGACTCATTGGCCTGCCAGCAGTGGCTGGTCTGCTGTGGATTACACAGGGGCATTGTGATCCTTTGTCTCATGGTGACGAGTGGCTGCTTTGTAGCCAATCATCAGGTAATTGCCCACACACACTTGCTGGACAGTTGGTTGCTTGATGACCATCTACTCCATAGTCTTCTCCACCTCAGTCTCTGCTCCCACTTCAGGAACAGGTGGCCCCAAGGAACTTGTTAATATGCATGTACCTTTCTCCCTTTCTGACTTTTCTCAGATTAGCCATAAATTAGGTTGCTTCTCTGTTGACCCACGGAATTATATCAGAGAATTTGAATCTATAACTTATTGTTATGATTTACACTTTAAGGTATTTATGTGATTCTAAACTCCACCCTCAGCTCACAAGAGTGAGCTCAGCTGTGGCAAGCAGCTTGAGAAGAAGCTGATCAGAGACATAAGGCCACTGAAAATGACCCTGGGCCTACTGCGGTGCCAGAACAAGATCTGAACTGGAATTACCAAAATGGAGAAGGTTCTTATAAAATACATAAGATGTTTGAATGTCTATTTGTGGGCCTTAATAAAATTGCTCAAAAACATATTAACTATAACAAACTTTTAGAACAGGTCCAGGAGGCTAATGAAAATGTAGCTGTGTTCCTAAATTGGCTTAGAAACACCTTAATTAAGTTTACTAATGTAAACCCAGACTGTCATGAAGGGATGATGGTTGTTAACTCTTATTTTATTTTTCAATCTGCTCCTCATATTTGTGCAAAGTTGCAAAAGGCTCTCAAACCCCACAAGGAGATCTTCTTAATTTAGCTTTCTGTGTTTTCAATAACAGAGAAAAAAACTCAAAAATTTGCTAAATATCAATCTGATCTCTTAGCAGTGGCACTTGGGGCTCCCAAGACAGGAAAGCCAAAACAAGGCAGAGCTGCCTGAGCCCCTCCTGGACCATGCGTCAAGTGCAGAAAAGGAGGAAATTGGGCATGAGAGTGCCCCAATCCTGGCTTTCGCTTGGGGCCTTGCCTCTATTGCAATCTCAAGGGCCACTGCAAGAGAAACTGTCTTACCCACCAGAGAGTGGGTAAGTCATCCTATAACTCCTTGCCCTCACAGGAGACTCCATAACTGCCAGATTCATTGCTGATTGATCTTCTTGGACTTGCTGCTAAAGGTTGACCAGGCTCAGGGCCCACAACCACCATTAAGGTATCCTCGGAGCCTCAAGTCTCACTGAAGTTCTCATATAAGACACTATCTGTACTTGTAGACATGGGGGTGACTTATATGACTTATAGTGTACTTCCTGAGTTTTCAGGTCCTTGTATTAAGTCCTCAATCTCTGTGATGGGTGTTGATGGCCAGCCTATGCAGCCTTTGCAGACACGGCCTATTCCATGCAGATTCCAGACTCTCTTCTTTACGCATAGCTTCCTAGTAATTCCAACATGCCCCACACCCCTTTTAGGTAGAGATCTCCTTCAAAAGCTTAACTTCTACTTTGCCTTCTCCCTCCCCACAGCTCTAGTCCTCCAAGCATCATCACAGTGCACTGCAAAGTCATCCCCTCCCCTTCCTTCTTCTCTGGTAGATCCCATAGTTTGAGATACTTCCAATCCCACCTGCCATGCCTATTTTAATTCATCTCAGGGATCCTTCAATTTTTTCTTGTGTTCCCCAATATCCCATAGCCCCCAAACATTTACAGGGACTTAATCCTATAATTAAGTATCTTTTAGACAATGGTTTTCTTAAACCTACCCATTCACCCTATAATGCTCCCATTCTCCTGGTACTCAAGCCTGATGGGTCTTACACCTAGTGCAGGATCTTAGGGTAATCAATAGTGCTGTTGCCCCAATCCACCCAGTGGCGCCAAACCCCTATACCATGCTCTCTCATATCTCTCTCTCCACCACTCACTTTACAGTTGTAGATCTTAAAGATGCCTTTTTTTTTTTTTTACCATTCCCCTACACCCTGATTGTCAGGATCTCTTTGCATTCACATGGAGTGATCCAGACACTCAGGTCTCAACAAGTTACTTGGACAGTGCTCAACCAAGGGTTAAGGGATACTCCCCACTTCTTTAGCCAAGCTCTTGCTGCTGACCTTGTAGAACTTCATCTCAGACCTAGCACTCTCCTTCAATACATAGATGACCTTCTCTTATGTTCTGCATCCCATACGTTAGCCATACAGCGTTCAGCTAGTCTCCCAGTTGTGGATACAGGGTCCCTCCTACTAAAGCCCAAGTAGCTTCCTCAAAAATCAAATATCTAGGTCTTGTTCTCACCCCCACCATTTGTTCCATCACTACAGATTGAAGGCTATTCTTCGAGATCTCCAGGTGCCCACAACTAAACAACAGGTTACATCTTTCCTAGGTTTAGCTAATTTCTTTTGTCTCTGGATTCCTAACTTTGCAGCTCTAGCTCAACCCCTCTACAAGGCTTCTAAGGGTCCCTTATCAGAACCCCTAGACCCCACTATGCCCATACATGTCTCCTTTCATAAATTAAGAGGGTCTCCTAAGAGCTCCAGCCCCTACCCTTCCTGACTCCACCCGACCTTTCACTCTATATACTACCTCTCAGGGCCACAATGCTGTAGGTGTATTTGGACATAAGAAGGGACATTCTTTTCAAGCAGTATCCTACTTTTCAAAACAGTTAGACAACACAGAAAAGGATGGGCATCTTGTCTCCGAGCCCTTGTGGCTGCAGCTCTACTGACACAGGAAACTAAGATGTTTACATTAGGGCAATCTATTACAGTACACTCACCTCATCATCTAAGTGAGCTTATCTCACATAAGGCAGTCCCTGCTCTGATGACCCCTTCTTGCCTTCAACAGGTACATCTAGCCCTCTCTCAGGACCTTTGTATCTCTATTGCAACTAGTGGTACTCTTAATGTGGCAACTTCACTTCCCACCTCAGAGGGCCATCCTCACTATGACTATATTGAGGTCTTACAGATGACTCCCACCCCTTTCCCTCACATCAGTAGCACACCTCTCTCTTTAGCCTTTGACACATGGTTCATAGATGGCAGTTCAACAAACAGACAGCCAAAAAGGCAGGATATGCAATAGTTAACCAGTCAAAAGGTATAGAGGCAAATCCACTGCCACCTGGGACCTCTTCCTAGAGGGCGGAACTTATTGCCCATACAAGGGCTCTTACACTAGCAAAGGACAAAATCAAAAATATATACACTGACTCCAGGTATACATTTAGCATTTTATACTTTCATGTCTCTATCTGGCAAGAACAGGGTTTTATGAACTCTCAGGGAACCCCCATCATCAATGTGCCTCTTACCTTTAAACTCCTAGAGGCAGCACTACTACCAAAGCAGGCAGCAGTTATTCATTGTAGGCGACACCAAAATTCTGCAGATACCATTGTTCAGGGCAATGCTTTTGCAGATTCACAAGCCAAGTTAGCTGCAAAAGGCCCTATCCTTCTCATCTTCTCCTATTAGTCCCAAACAGTCTACCTCAATCTACTTATTCACCAGAGCAGCTGCAGTTACTTCATAAACCAGATTACACACAAAACACTCAGGGATGGATTTTCCAGGGATCAAAACTTGTTCTCCCAGATCAGCGGGCCTTAAACATCATCACTGACTTATATAACTGTTTTCATATAGGATCACAGACCCTATACAAACTCTTAGCCCCAAAAGTCACACATCCTTCTCTAAAGGCTACCAGTCTTCAGCTTACTCACACCTGTCATCTCTGTGCTAGGACCCCTCCGAAGGGACATATAGCACCTCCTTCCTTTCCTACTCATCAATTTCGAGGACACATCCCCTGGTCAGGACTGTCAGATAGATTTTACACATTTTCCCTGCCACAAAACTCTCAAATGTCTTCTGACCTTAGTTTGTACTTTCTCAGTATGGATAGAAGCCTTTCCCATAACCAGGGAGACTGCTGATGTAGTTACTAAAGTCTATTACAGAGAAATCATCCCAAGGACTACAACCAAGGTGGAGTGGCCCCTACCTGGTCTTCTTGGCAACCTCAACAGTGGTCAAAGTTGCTGGACTCCCATCCTGGTTTCACATCACTCAGGCTAAGCAGTGCCCTTCCAACCCTAAATCTAACTATCCTGAGTGGTTATCTCATCTTCTGTCATCCACTGTCTCACCAAGGCCTCACAGCCAGAACTCTCAGGCTAAGTCATGTTTTGTTATCCAATTTGGTTCCTAATTCCTTACATTCTATTAATTATCATTTTTCCAGCAGGACTCTTAAAGAGTCTTTCCTAAAGACTCCCACATCATGCATAAGATTGTCTTCATGTTGTTCTACATGACAATTGTCTTAGTTCTCTCTACCCTCACCTGTTTAGTCAAACGTGAGATCTCTGAAGGCCTAGGCTCCTATCTCCCTTATAGTAACAAAGCCATGGCCATCCCCACCCCTCTTATTCTTTCCAGCTCAACTCCTGGAGACAAGCCCTATCTACCTACACTCTTAAATTTATCCTTTCAGATGGGGGAATAATCACTTTGCTCATAATTTCACTCCTGCTAACCCCACACTTATTAACTTCACTCCTCCTAACCCCACCCTTATTTTTCAGAATTCTACCTCACTTTGGTAATGATTCTATCTCACTGTGGTCCTGATAAAATGACATATCTAGATCAAAGGCACCTTTCCTTCTACCTCACCGGGTCCTTAAATATGACAGTGGCCTGCCTCCTCATAGCACCTTTTCTCTTTGTTTTTTCAGTCTAATATGCAGGCATTCACCAATGATAAAATTGTCCTGGCTGAAACACCTGGCACCAGCTTCTGCATGGGCATAAACTGTCATCCAATCAACCTTCCTAAACCCCAATATAACAGCTCCTTTCAGCAGGAAGTAGTAAGAGAGAGAGAGAGACTTCACCCTTTTCCTAACAATAAAAAGATGGGCATGAAAGGATTTTGCCTTAGATAGTATTACAGCAGTGGGAGGCGGGACCAAGGGATGTTTACCTTGAGGTCATTGTCTCCTCCATTATGCAACTTACCTGTGGCACGAAAAGAGTCCCAATCAGCTACTTGCACATCAGCAATGTCATTTTAAGCACCACCCCAGTTGGAAACTATGTATAAGCCCCCATACCACATTTCCAGCAGAGAAAGCCAGACCTCCAGTGGTCATGGGATTCTCTCTGCATTCTTAGAATAAAGGTCATCTTTACTTTATATTCTTTTTTACTGCACCAAAAATCCTGTCAATATGTACAACATAGTTTTTTCCAGCTATGAAGAAGAAAATCTTGTCATTTGTACTAAGATCTAATAAGTACTGAAGTCTTACCATTCTCTTTATTGTTTGGTAGGATAGTTTTGATTCATTATCCTCTTTTAGAATCATCTTAGATCAATATGCAATGTCTATTCTTCCAAAAAACAGTAAAATGAATATACAGATTTTTATTAGAATTGTATCAGATTTATAGATAAGCAAAAGTAAACATCTTTTCAATATTTATAATGTTCTAAGAGTATAATGTTCTAAAAAGCTCTATGCACACATGCACACACACACACTTTTACTCCTTCTTTAGGGTTTGTTTCTCAAACTCATTCAGGTTTTCAGTACAAACCATTTATTTGCAGTTATAGGTGTGAGGGCCTTGTTTTCTTAAGTGCTATTGACGATGAATCACCCTCAAGTCCTTTGTAATGAATTTCTCCATGTTCAAGGCAGAAAAAAAGCCAATTGTCCAGTATTTCATATTAATGCTCCTAAAGTATTGTTCATTGTACTACCTTTAAAAATAGGCAACTTTGAATAATGTTCTGTTATCATTGTAATTGTACAACAAAGGAAATACTTTTCCATTAAAAAATCTTGTACTATGTAATAGTATAAAGATATTATTATGCCTTTAATTTATAAATATATTTATTAACAAAGACAACCACTAGGTTAATGTGAGGCTATCTCTCAATGACTACTTCTTTGATTTTCTAAATATTACTCCAGTCTCAAGTCAAAAAGGTACTATAGATCTTTAATTTCTCTACTTTGTAATAAAAATTCAGATTTTTTTGATTAAGTTATTCATCAAACTGAGGCAGGAGGATCATCAAGTCCTGAGAAACTTAGTGAGATCCTGTCTCAAAAACTAACAAGGGCTGTATATGTAGGTCAGGGGTAGATTGTTCCTGGGTCTGATCCCCAATACTAGCCAACAAAGAAAAGAAAAAGACCCAGTTTTTTCTATTGTAATATTAAGCATGTTCAGAGTAGCCTTGAACTCAATATGTAGTCTAGGTTAGCTCTGACTCCTGGGATCTTCCTGCCTCAGCCTCCTGGGTGCTGGGATTACAGGCATATGCTACCACAATTGGCTTAAATTAAGTATGTTTTTCAATTACCCTCAAGATTCTTGTATGTCCTCTTGCTCTCCTTATCCCTCTTTTTTTGATCACTTTTTATTAATAGGATTTTAAAAACAAATTTATTACACAAATTTACAAATTACATTATGTAGCATCACTTAGCAGTCACCAGAATGAAAGTGTATTACTCTCCAAGCTTCCCACTGGTTTTCTCTTTCTCTTAGACTAAAAGTTGAAGTTCTTACAATGATCTACTTGGTCCACAGACTCTACTTTTTTTTTGTTTTAAAGAGGAAAAAAACTCCAGAAAAATCAATAAGCAAACAAATTAAAAAAAGAACAATAACAAAAACAAAACAACAACAGCAGCAACAAACAACTAGTGATATAGGTTTTCAAAACAAGATGATAGGAATTTAATGATGGTTGTTATATTGCATATTGTTATCTTCAAAATAATCACTTAGGTTACCAGATACAGGAATAAAATGAAACAGTAAAACAGAATAAGATGTATTTCAAAAACAGACCGAAGGAAATCTCACACAGTTGCTATAATACATACTATTATCTCCCAAATAGATGCTTAGACTACCAGCTTTAGGTCTCAAAGTCAATCAAACAATATAAGCATTTTTTTTTTTTTTACTTCAGATGCTATCATCTCAGCCTGAGTTCCTCCAAATCAGCCAGTTGTTTATAGGTGGCAGGAGGGCCCTGCTTTTCTTGCCTCCCAGCTGGCACACTGCCTGGCTCAGGGAAGGCACGGTTTGGCTTCTTGATTCTTTTCCTGTGGGGCTCACAGGAGGTGTGGTTTGGCTGGTGCACAGATTCTAATCACATTGCTTCCTGACTTCATGCTTCCTCCTTGGCCACTCTGTTCCAGCTATCCTGGCTTCCTGCTGTTCCCTAAGTGTCACAGGGATGCTCCTGCCTGGGGCCTTTGCTCTACTCTACCCTGGACACCCACGGGGTTCCTTTTACTCCCAATTGGTCACCTAGTCAGGCAATTTCATGGCACACTCCTTTCTGCTGAATTTCTTATCTTCTCTTACTGCCTTGTTTGCATCCAGAGCACTGATCACCACCTCAATATAATATTTTTCACTCACCTATTTATTCTATTTTTATCACCTTTACTAGAATGTCAACTCCACTCAGGAAAAAATGGTTTTGTTCACTAATGTAAACCAATACAGGACGCATACAACTTATTCCGATTATTTTTTACATCAGTAACATCAGTCTCAGCTCCACCCATTTGTGTTTTTTTAAAAATTCACTCATCATTTTAATGATTACCATTCATTAAAAGCTAAAAAATTTTGAAAACATAAACACAATACTAACAACATAATATCAAATGCTCTCATAATGTAGTTACATACTAATACAATCGGCATGATTAGCTTTAGGAGAAAGACGGACTTGCTGAAGAAGTTACACTGAGAAGATTTTGGGAAGAATATTTCAAGCAGAGAATGCAACATAAACTATGTCTGCATAATAAAAGAACATGGTTTATATTGGTGCTACAATTGGATAGGTAACACAAGAGCACAATCTGGTCAGAGACTACTGACATAGGTGACAGAAGACAAGATCATGAAGCCATTGTATGTTATGAAAAAGACTTTGCATTGTACCACTTAGGCAGTTGATTTATCAAAAGTTGTGATCAGATTTGTTTCCAAATTTAGAAAGAAAATAGCTGGAAATAATGGATTTGAATGAGACAGGATTAAGGTCAGATCAAGAATAAAAACAGGTGGATTACATAGACATTTTAGCTGACTTGTCTTTAGGAAGCAGGGTCTGGTGTGAAGAGGTGGGTCACCATGGGTATGACCTGAAATGTTACCTCTCCGTTCTTGGCCCTTCCTTTGATCTGTCTCTCTGTCTCTCTCTCTCTGTCTCTCTCTGTCTCTCTCTCTCTCTCTCCCTCTCTCCTCCACCTCTATCTCTATCTCTATCTCTATCTCTATCTCTATCTCTATCTCTATCTCTATATCTCTATCTCTATCATCTCTGTCTCTGTCTCCTTCCTGGATGCCATGTAAGGAATAACTTTGCTTTGCTATGCCTCACCACCGTGCTGTCCTGTGTTGAAGTCAATGGATTATGGACCGAAACCTCTACAAACTGTGAACCAAAATAAACCTCACTTCCTTTAATTGACAGGTGTTGGATATTGTGTCTTGGCAATGAGAAAGTGACTAAGATACCGCAAGCTTATCCACATGTATCTGGAGATTATAAAAGTGGACAGAGAGGCCTGTAATATAAGTAACCCAGAGCCTGAACGAGGAGCATGAGATTGAGGTCAGCTTATTGTCTAGTGAGTTCAAGTTCAATGTGAGTTGTACAGCAGGATCTTGTATCTTTTAAAAAATAGCAGTCAAGATATAGCTTCTTTATTGATGGATTTATAATGTTTCTAAGAAATTTCCAATTGATACTGTATTATTTCTCGCATAAAGGTGATTTTCTGTGTGCATAACTAAACATCCTTAATTTGCATCTTTGTAGCATTTTAATATGTAGACATTCATAAAGAAAAAATTTCTTTGTGAAACCCTATATCCTAATTTATTTATTTGCAATACGCACACAAAACTAAAACCTAGATCAGAGAATTCAGACCTTTCCTAAGCATTTTTAAAGAAATATCTTAATATGTTGTCTTTTCAAGGCTTCAAAAGATTGGAACCTTTCTGAGAATGCTAAACCAACATAGTGATGTTTTTGCCAGTGTGATCCCTGTAGTGTTATTTGACAATGTGGAAGAATAAGGATTGAGAAAGCAGGGTCTCGTGGGGTACAGTAGGAGAAAACATCAAGAGCGTGAGCAACGATATAAACTCACTCATTCCTTCATTCAGTAAATACTCAGCAGTTACTGTGTGTCAGGTGCTGAGAAATCCTTGCAAAGTTCATAACTGGGTAAGAAAGTCATTGTCTATTGAGCAAAAGTGCAATTGTGGTATGTAACAAAAGGGAGAAGTGCAAGATTCTTGGTGAATTACTAGCAAGGGGAAAAGCCTAATCCTAAACCATAGCCAATGTTTCTCTGAGGAAATGATTTTTAAACTAAGCCTGAAGGATGAATCCATGTGTGTTATTCAGGTTTTTGTCATTGTCACCAAAACATGAGAGAAAAACAGCTTAAAGGTGAGAAGGTTTTATTTTGGCTCATAATCTCAAAGGTTTCAGCATATGCTCACATTGGTCCAAGGCAAAAACAGCAGAAAGATGAGGCTAAGAAAGATGCTCACCTCACAATAGTCAGAAAGCAGAGCTACAAGAAAAGACTCAGAAAAGTAATACCCTTCAAAATCTCACTCCCAGTGACCTGCTTCCTCCAGGTTGGCCCCATTCCTATCAGCCCATTCAGTTAGGAAATCATCAAAAAGGTAACTCATTGATGAGGTTAATGCTCTCAAAATCCAATCACCTCTCCAGGCAGCTCTCAATCCAAGAAAAGTGACAGCCAGTATAACTGTCATCGCATGTGAACCAGTTAACAGTTTCTGTGTTTGTTACACAGTGAGATACAGGGCACAGGGTGGAGGAAGACGGTGTCCAGAGTGCAACCCTCAATAGCATGGTATTGAGCAAAGCTCTAAGGAGCTGGAAACAGGGTGGCTGGATCAAGAAAGATCAAAGAAAGAAGTACCTTTAGCCTAGAGAGACAAGCAGAAGGTAGATCTTGGAGAGCCTTGGCAACTGAAACAGAGCCATAAGAACTATTGCAAATTTTACTAAGGAGAATAATAAGTTTTATGTGCATTTCAAAATTATTTTTGCAGTTATATAGCAAGTAAATGAGAGGAGGCTAAAATGAATGTCATTTTTAAAAGAAAATGGATTAAAACTGAATATATAGAATGAGGGAAAAGGAGCGTTCAGGATGATTTCTCCTCTGCAAGTTCCTGACACCAAGTAATGGAGGTGCTCTGTATGGATTTATGGGTTTATGCTGAAAGACACATCAACCCGGGGACAGAACCAAGAGCTGTGTTTAGGTAGCGCTCAGTGTGAGATGCTTGTAGTCACACAGGTAAACTTTCTACAGTGTGACCTTTATAATTCATTGCCTCATGCAGTAAAAAAGATGATGGAGAATGAAGAAAAGTTGACTACAGCACAATAAGTAACAAGGTTCCCCTTTGTCATTTGATGAAATGATAACAAGGAAATATATATGTCTTGGTTGAGCATTAGGAGACTGTAGTTCTCAAGTAAAATAAAGAGAGTCAAGCTAAAAATGATACCATAATATCATTACCAGACAAGCGTAATTTCCAGGTATGAGTCCTGCAGCATGATCTGGCAACTGGTAAAAATACAGTAATCACAATGTCATAGCATACTATGTCAAGCATTCGAATTCTAGGTACTTGGGAGATTGAGGTAGGAAGATCTGAATTTCAAACTCAGCCTGAGGAATTTAGCATGACTCTATCTATCTATCTATCTATCTATCTATCTATCTATCTATCTCTCTATCATCTGAGAGATCTCTGTTTAATAATACTCATACAAAAAAAAAAGATTGCAATTGAGACTTAATGCAAAGTAAAACCACTAGGGGGCAGGATTGCACCTGTCTTTCCCACCCGTGTTTGATGCTAGCCAATTCGAAATTCTCATCATTAAAATCTTCCCTTCTATGTGATTAGAACAGCAAACCTCATTCTAGAGTTATGTTGTTAATGCTACCCTCCTTCTACCTGACACTGTGGGCTTGGTCAGAATCTTTACTGTTCTCAAGACCGTGTTAATGAAGATGATTCCTTTTTTCTCCCACAAGCTCAAATATCTGTTATTCTATAGAGAAACATTGGGCATGAGGACCAGCCTACAGCAGGAAGCATGTTGAAGAAGTGCTATGGCCTGTATCTTGATGTTCCCTCAAAACCTCAGCATTGAAAGAAAAGTAACTAAGACAAAAAATAACTTTAACAGCGTTAATATTCAAAGATTTCAAGGATTTTTAATTGTACAACTCAAAATATTCTACACCCTTTTCCTATCTTGGCTCAAATGTTAGCTTCTAGAAAAGACTTGCTCTGCCCATAGCACTTAAAATTGCAATCTTTCCTTGGTCTGGCATTCCTGGTATCCTTCCCCTATTCCATTTCCCCTTGGAGCACTTTTTACCTTTTAACACACAGTCAAACCTTGGTTTCCAAGCATAATTTGTCCCAGCAATATGCTTATGATCCAAAGCACTTTATCAAAGTGAAGTTCCCCATAACAAATAATGGTGGAAACTCAGATTATTTGTTCCACAACCCCAATATTCGTGTAAAAATAATTCTACTGTAATATAATATAAAATAATAAAGGAAAATACACAATACAGTGTCTCTCCATTTATGAGCATAATTCATTCTATGATTTAGGAAAATATGGCCCCATGTGTGTTCATGCAGAAAAGATGGCCATGGTTGTGTTTGTTGCTCAATGTGGAGATCACAAACAAAAACAAAATTTTGCCAAATGCTTCTGTTTGCAACAAAACTGCTCACAAACAAAAATTTTCATGAAATGAGGAACCACCATATAAAGAAATATAAATTAAACTCCATTTACCTTTCCAAACCTTCATAGCTGGTTTAGGGAGACAAGAGAGAGGAGAGTTATTGTGTAGGACCACTTTCACTATTACTACCAGGAACACTGCTATCTACTGGCTCAATGGAATCTTTTTGTTTTTCTTCAGCTTTAACAAGGAACCTGGCCAACGATACTTGCTTTTGCTTCCTTTTGAGAATTTTTTGGAAGTGTGACATTGTTTTGTCATTAAGCAGATTCACTGCTCACACTGCTACAGACATATTTGGGTGGTGTTTTTCTACAAACTTTGCTGTTTCCCACATTTTACATATCCTGATAATCACATTTGAAGTAAGGGATTCCTTCACCTTTTTGTCCTCCTCTGCCAACAAGATTTCCTCCATAATTTCTTGCAGTTGGAAGATGTCATCCACAATCCCATAGCAGGAGACAGAGACAGAGAGGAAAAACCACGGGCTCAGTTGTGATCATGTGATATTCTGCTTCACATACTACTTATATTGCATGATATTGTTCCTCTACCAAGTTAAAATTTACTAGAAAACTCTACCCATCTCCAGGACACTCATGGAACAAGTTACTCATAATCCAAAGTTTTATCATATTAGAGACTGAATGCAGAATCTTGACACTGAACTATATCCCCAGTCCCTTTTTAAGTTTGAAATAAGAATCTTGTTAAATTAACCAAACTGGATTCAGGTTTGTGATCCTTGTGCCACAACCTCTCAAAGTGTCAAGGTTTTAGCCATGCACTACCATTCCTGGTATTTCTACCAGCATTTTTATCTTTTTTGTTTTCCTAAGAATAGAGCAACTTTTAGAAATTGGGGTAGGAGTCTGGTAAAGATGGTAGATAGATAATGGCAGGCTACAGAGGCTCCCTGAGATAGTCAGCTTAGAATTCAACATAATATAGTGTGGGAAGTCCTGAACAGAGGGAGATGCATCCTCTCGACCCAAGATGAGAAGAACCAATCAAACATACAGTCCTGGTGCTATAATTGGAACAGCTAAAGGCTCAAGGCTCCTGCTGCAGTGCCTGAACCCACGTGGCGGCGACTTACTGAGCCCTTTGAAATCCTACTACTTTGACTCACTGGAAATGCACTTGTACTGAGGACAAGAGTTGGTGAACCAAATGGAGAACTGAGCTGGTGGGGAACCTGCATCAACCTGTAGTGAGTGACAGGAAAAACCTTTCCATAGGAAAAAAAAGGGGCTCCAGTTCCGGGAGAACATGGCGGACAGATAACAGCAACTACCGGAGGCTCTCTGAAAGACTCGGCTCAGAAGCCAGGAATGGTGCGGACTAAGGAGACATAAGCAGGTGGAGATATGCTCTGCTGACACAGGAACAAACTGGGCTGAGAGAAACCAACTTGGAATGCATTCCTGGTGCTAAAACAGGAACAGAAAAGCCTCGGTGTGGAGGCTGGACTCCGCGCCATTGGAAGCCGCGATTTGGGTTTCCCGCCGCGCGGTGGCTGGCTGCCTCCACAAGCGGCTCGGCAAGGAGAGAGACGCGCAGAAGCTCTGAGAACGGCAATCTGCGAACGGCAGGGAGGCGTGCACTGACTTGTGGTGAGGTGAGTGAGAGAAACTGACACTCTACCACAGTTTGACTCCAGCGGAGGACTTTCTGGGCCCGAGCAGTCCTTCGGGAGCAGGGCGCGGTGGCGACTCCAGCCACACATCCCCCTCTCGGGCGGGATTGGTGAAAAGTGCCTGGCCTGCGTGACGCTGCCGGCGGACCTGGTAGACTGTCCCAACCCAGATCCCAGAGCCTGACGGTGGCCGGGAGGGGAGATGCGTAGGCTGCCTGGTCCGTAACTCCCTGGTGCGCAGCGGTGAGCGGGAACACCTAACTGGTGCAATTCGATCAGGCTGTGGCTGACTGGGAGAGAAGCTGGGCCTCTTATATAAGCTTGCATATATAAGGAACAGAGAAGAAGAGGCAGCATGGGAAGAGGCAGCAACAAGAAAGGCTCCTCGGCCCCCAATTCTGAGAAACAGGCAATAGCAGACACCGCACCAAATCACATAAGGCGCCATATAGAGAGCCTCATAGACCAATTCAGGAATGAAGTTATCAATGACCTGAAGCTAGAAGTATGCAGAATAGTTAGAGAAATGCTAAGTACCACCCAAGAAAAAACAGGTGGTGGAATGGAAGAACAGAAAAAAAGGGGAGAATTGTTTGATGGAGAAAACAGAGAAAGCATAGAATACGTGAAGCAGGTTCAAAGGGACTACCAAGATACTAAGAAGTCTATAGAAGACTGGCATAACAGCTTGAAAGAAACTAAGGACAGACTATCTGAACTGGAGGGCAGACTCGTAATATGGGAGAATGAAATGAAAAACTTCTTAAAAATAACAAAGAAACAAACAGCAATGATACAAAGACAAGAAGATGATAAGAGGATCCATAACTTAAGGATTAAGAACATAAAAGAAGAAGTAGGGACACAAACAAGTGAACTACAAAAGCTACTCACAGAAATAATCCAGGAGAATTTTCCTAATTTAGCAAAAGGTAAAGATACTCAGATGTATGAGGCATACAGGACCCCAGCTACCTACAACCCAAACAGAGCAACACCCAGGCATATAATAATAAAAATTCCAGAAATTCAATACAAGAACAGAATATTAAAAGCTGTCAGAGACAAGAAACAGACCACTTACAAGGGAACACCCATCAGAATTACAGCAGATTTCTCTGCACAAACCATCAAATCACGAAGAGCATGGGGGGAAATAATTCAAGCTTTGAAAGATAATAATCTCCAGCCAAGATTGAGATATCCTGCACAACTGTCCCTGGAAATTGATGGAAAAACAAGGTGCTTCCAGGATAAAGAGGAACTGGGGGAATTTGCAACCACCAATTCAACTCTACAGAGAGTATTGCAGGATATTCTAAAAAAAGAAAAATACAAAGAATCCATAAATAATGGCAGAGAGGCCACAATGAATGGAGCAGAGAACAAAATGAAGAAGACAAACTGAAAGCTACTGACAGAAAAAGAGCTCAACAGAAATGAGGCAGAGAAGATTGGATGATAGGAACAGCTATTTTGGAGAAAATGACATCTTAATAGGTAATACTGATTTAGTATCATCTTGTTTTGAAGTCTCATCTAGCTTTTGTCCTTCTGTCTCCAATGGTCTAAATAGGCTGTATCTTATTGGATTTTATTATGTACGATAGTATAAGCAAAAACCTTTTAAAGACAAGGAGATTATACAGAAACCATTGTTCATTTTCTGTTAGTCGATTCTAAATACTCTGTAATGCTGACATTCTCTTGAATGGTTTTACATTGTTTTGATATACTTAATGCTACAGTATACGAAGTTGTACTCAAGGATTTCAAAGAAAGAGACAATATGGTAACTACTTTTAGGTTAGGATTATCTGGTGGTGAAACACTATTCTGCTTAAATGGTTATGTTTTGATCTGCGCTGTTTCGTTGTTATGCCCTCTTTTATCTCAATCTCCACTCCATTATTTACTTTTTTATCTTTATCCTTTTAATTAAAGGGAAAAAAATAGCAGGATATATTATAGTAACCCACTTTGACTTTTCATTACCTTGATTTAAAGCCCTGTATTACTCTCACCATCTGGTTTTTAACTGATGTTCCCCTATTCTGTTTTGCTGGATAGTATCAGGTTCGAAAGTTTAGGCATCAGCTGTGAAGAAAACGAGATTCATTATGACGCCCATTCTTGTTGACTTTTATCTACTTTTGAAGACCTACACTGTCTCCAATGTTTTGGTTTTGTCAGTTTTATTCTTTACTGTTTTGTTCAATTGTATTATAACTAACGATATAGGCAATTCTATTAGAGATAGCGGGAGGCATTATGGTAACCATTGTTGATCACCTTGTATTATGTTTTTACATTATCTATTATGTCCACCCTTTTGACTTGACCGATTCTGTTCTGTTATGTCACATTTGGTTTTACTCTCTTCCAAAAAAGTAATAAGAACCGTGGGAGCAATGAAACCCAAAATGTGTAATAGTCATGGTACAAAAGAGAGGAAAACAAAGTCCTCCAAACTATATAACTGCATGTATATTTAAGTGTATAAGATAGAAAATGATATCACAGAGTTTTATTGGATCAATGAACAGAGCTGTTTGCAGTATCATTGATGGAATGTCCACTTTACAAGCTTTAATTTTGTGACTTGAACAATTATTTCTAAGATGACAATATGTAATCCATTAACTAGTGATTTCCTACTGTTCATTTTTTTTCTGTAAATCTGTATAACTTGTACCCTTTCCCTGCTTTTTTTTTCTTTTCTCCTTAAATAAAATTAAAAAAAAAAAGGGGGGGGGGCTCCAAAGGACAACATTCTGGGACTGGGCAGACTGACGAGAACAAGGAGCTGCAGTAACTTCAGTCAGCTGCTCCCTTCTCAAGTGGGATTGGTGGGGAATGCTTGGCCTGGGTCATGCCCTGGACTGAGATGCAGTAGGCTAGCCCAAACCAAGTCCCTACGCCTGGTGGTGCACCTGAATGCAGTTAATCTCTCAGCAGGTTAGGGAGGGCTCAGGATAGGTTGCCCCATTCAGTACATCTGTAGTATACTGCAGTGGGCAGGAGCATCTAGGCAGTGCATTTCAGACAAACTGTAACCAATGAAGAAAGAAACTGGGGCCTCCTATATACACCTGTATAGAAGGAACAAAAAATATGAGAAGAGGAAGCAACAAGAAAGGGTCCCTAGCCCCTAACCTGGAGAACATTGATCCAGGAAAGGTAAATGCAAAGGAGATTGAGGATTGTAAACAAGCAATATTAGACACAGCACCAGTGGGCATAAAAGTGATATCTTCAGGATCTCATAGATGAGTACAAAAGTGACATATTTAACCAAGCAAAGCAAGATATAAATAGAATAATCAAAGAAATGCTAAGTACCTCTCAAGAAAAAGAAACAGATGGAAGAATGAGGAACACAAAAAAAGGGGAGAATTGTTTGATGAAGAAAATAGAGAAAACATAGAATATATGAAGCAGGTTCAAAGAGATTACCAGGAAATTAAAAACTCGATTGAGAGCTGGCAAAACTGCTTGAAAGAAACTAAGGATAGATTATCCAAACTGGAGGAAATGTTTGCAATGAGGGATCATGAAAAGAAAAATTTCTTAAAAGTAACAAGGAAACAAGCAGTAACAATACAAAGGGTAGAAGATGCCAAGAGGATCTATAACTTCAGAATAAAGAATGTGAATGAAGAAGCAGAGGTACAAACCAAGGAACTACAAAGGCTATTCACAGAAATAATCAAGGAAAACTTCCCAAACATAGGAACAGAAAAAGATATACAGATATATGAGGCATACAGAACTCCAGCCACCTTCAACCAAAACAGAACTACACCCAGGCATATAATAATCAAGATCCCAGAAATTCAATATAAGAATAGAATATTAAAAGCCACCAGAGACAAGAAACAGATTATTTACAAGGGAAAGCCCATCAGAACTACGGCAGACTTCTTGGCACAAGCCACCAAATTGAGAAGAGCATGGAGCGAACTATTCCTGAAAGAAAATAACCTCCAGCCTAGATTGATGTACCCTGGAAAATTGTCCCTAGAAATTAATGGAGAAACAAGATGCTTCCAAGATAAAGAGGAACTAGGGGAATTCGCAGCCACTAATCCAATTCTACAGAGAATACTGCAGGGCATTCTAAAAAGAGAAATGCATCAGGATTCCAGGAACTGTGGCTGAGAGGCCCCAATGAATGGTGCAAAAAGTGAAATGAAGAAGACAAACAGACAACTAATGATGGAAAAAGAGCACAACAGAAATGAGTCAGAGAAGGTTGGATATAATTTCTAATGATACACTAAATTAAGGATAAAGAGAGAATCGCAGGCAGAGTGGATCAAGAAGTGCAGTCCACCGAGATGCTCTTCATAGGAAATATAATTAACCTGAAGAAGGGTATATAGACCAAAAATCAAATATGAGAAAACAGAACAGAAAGTAATAGGGGCAACTAGACCAGTATTTAGAATTGGTTGGAAACACAGGCTTTAATAGGTAAAGAAATACAACTAGAGATCAAGTCCAGGAGTGAGAAAGTTCAGAAACACTTAGGTAAATTGCACATTGCCCCCCCCCCCAATTTTAAACCAAGGGTGTTGGTGAGACCCAAAAATGCACAGTGTACTATGGGGAAGTGAAAGGGGAGGAATAGTCTTAGAAAAGACAGCAGAAGATATTGCTAATAGTGTATCAGGAATTAAAACACATATAACTCACACCACTCTGCTTAGATAGAACTTAATCCGTCCCAGTTTGTATACAAGCACTAGAATCTGAGGGTACAGACAGCTATCCCCAAAACACCAGGATATATATAGCACAGTAATCATCTTTAATTTCCTATTAACTTAATCTGGATCCCTGTATAACTTATACTGTTTTATCATGACTGATCTTGTTAAATCTTGTTTGTTTGATTGCTGTTTGGTATCAACAGATTTTATTCAAAACTGTTATTATTGATAGTATCAACTCTAAGAGAATAGGCAACTACACTGAAGATGACAAGATTCACTAGGATACCCACTCTGGTTTGATTACTGCCTGTTTTTGAAGTTTTATACTATATACAAAGTTGTGTTTTTATTAATATTGTTATGTACTGCTATATTCAATTATCCTATGTCTGATGATATAGCCAATTCTATTGATGATAACAAGAGACAACACAGTAACCATGGTAGAACTCCCTGTACAGCAATTTTATATGTCTTTTTAGTTTTATGTGTCTACAGGCATATGTTTTGTTCTGTCCTGCTTCATTTTGTTTCTCCCTCTAATAAAGAAATACATGAAAAGATTCACACTGTGTAAAGCCCATAAACAGTTTACGAGAACTGATCTTATGACACATGATGAAATGAACAAATATTTTGAAGGAAAAAAAGGCACTGCAGTACCCAATGCTGATTCCAGAGTGTCATGATGTGAAATCCAATGATACTATTATTCTTTGTTCAGAGTGACTTTAGTCTGCTTTGATTTGTTTAATCTCAACACAAATGAAAACGTGGATAAATGTGTGTATGTTTAAGTGTATAGGATTGACAACCATATTACTTAAGTTTTTATTAGATAGTTGAACAGAACTATTTGCAGTCTCCCTGTTTGAATTCCCATTTATATGTTCCACTTTTGCATCTTGAACAATTGTTTATAAGAGAACAATATGTAAATATCAACTAGTGATTTATTACTGCTAATTTTTTCTTTGAAAGTATGTACTATTTCTACCCGATTTCTGTTTTGAGTTGTCTTTCTTTAAATAAAATTAAAAAAAAGAAATTGAGGTAAAGAGCTATGTTTTTTAAAAGGTGAATTAAGGAAAAATCAGCACCTGGTAAAATCATAATGGAATTAGACCCTTGGCAAACTTTTATTGTGATATGGGTTTTCAATGATTTTCACTTGTACCATGGAAATATATTTTAACAGAACACACAGTTTAAATAAGGTTAAAAAGGACTGTTAGTCTACTTAATTTTTAAATAGTTCTAAAGCTCCTACTTCTAAGTTAGTTAAACTTTTTATAATAGAATAGGTATTCAATACAAATGACTTTTATGCTCTGTAAGTATGACAGTAAGTATATGAGTAATTTTTAAAAATCTTTTAAAAAGTATCTATTGCTCCTTTGTGAAGTATAAAAACAGCATCCTGTTTTCAAAACAAATTGGTAAGTTCTAACTGGAACTCCTAACTCAGTCCCAAATTAGTTCTGAAAACAGAGAGGTATTACTTCTAGCCAGTACCAGGGAGAAATCAGTTACCCAGAGACTTATTTTTAAGACATCACTAGATACTCATCCCATTTTTCATGTCGAGATGCTTTCTTCCTCCAAACCAAGTTTACAAATTTACATATGCATATCAAGTCTTGACTGGCAAAGTGGTTTAAGTGCATAAATGTCTTATTGTATCACCAGCTACCTAATAAAAATTAAACCAACTCTTATTGTTTAGAAAAACTACAATCCCAGATTGGTCAGTAACCGATCTAACACCAAGAGCTATTCTCATAAGATGAACAATTTAATTTGCTAAATTACAATTTTATCAGATACTTTAAATAGAAAAGTGCTCACTTTCCCAAAATAAAGGGCACAGCAGGGTAGCTGGGTGCTGCATGTCTGCTAAAAATTTACTAAACCTACATATACCTGTAATTGTACTGTCATGAGTCTGCAAACCCTGGGCCCATCAAAGGCAAAGTATATCAAAATTATTTCCATTGACAGCCACCTCAAAACCTAAATTCCCTCACAATTGTCTTTATCATTTGCCTATTATGCTCATGAAAATCTCATAAGCACCAGTTCTTGGTTGGGCATAAAATAGAGTTGTAGATTATGTGCTTAGCATGCACAATGCCTTCAATTGAAATCTTAGCACCAACACACACACATATACATGCATTGATGCACATAATATCAAAAACAAAAGCATTAGTTCTCAGATATTCTAATATTCTATCTTAACTTATGTGTCTGTCTCCCAAAGATATATATTTTAGAAAAAACCCTCTCCTATAGTGTGAAGAACACTAAGAAATCTAAGTAAATTGATTATATGTCCTGTTTTCAAACCAGTTAGTGACACAGTATTTACCTTAATCATTTAAATACAACATGTATATCTATTTTTTTAAAGGATGGTCTTGCCTTGCAAGTAGACCAGCTGCAGCAGACAGAGGAGGACCTTGAGCAATGGCTGGTTGCTGTGGAACTCATGTTGTGACTCATGGGAAGCACTGCCTCCTTCAGAAATGTCTCCAGAAGTGCAAATCCTCATGTCTGAGAAAACTCCTGGGAAAATCCTCTGATTTTTCATGCTAGGTTGGCTATTGATCAAAAGTGGAGGTAGAGGAACCCGTAACTCAGGGAGAAGGACTGAGAGGGCTGCTTACCTCTACCCAACACAGACTATGCATATCTGTACAGCCATGGAGCTGTGAGAGTTGGTAAAATAATTAAAGCAGAAAGTGAGTGGAACAGTATTGGCATGGCTGCTCTGGGTATGAGATGATGGGGCTGATAACATGCAGTTAACTCACAAGAGACCAAATAGTAAGCATAGCCAAAATCCCCTCTATGAGATGAATTCTGCAGAATGTTCAAAGGATGGCCCCAGAGGCAGGTGGCTTTTCTAGTGATCTTCCAAAGCAAGACACTAAATAGACAATCTATCTAGACCTGATAACTGTGCAATATGAAATGGGCATGCAATGAAAGATATTCGCACTACAGTATCTTAGCCTGGATGAGGAACTGCTGATGGTACACTGAAAGACATGACACAAGTGAGCAGAGCAGCCGGCACAGTTGAGTCAGTGGCAGCCCTTTTGCACTCTTTACAGATCGCTTGATCTATGACATTGGTCAGGCTGGGAGACATGAAAGTAAAATGCCAAGGTAAGTCAACATCTATAAATAATGTATTAACAAAAAAAGGGGGTGGAGTGGCCTCTGGGGAATTGGAATGTTCCCCCAAGGACAGGCTGCGGAGCCACTGAAGCTCAGTTGGTGCCAAACTTGATGAATCCGCTGGCTGCTGACGAAGTCACAGATAAGTTAGATGGGCAGTCTTTTGATGTGTTGTAACTCTGTAGAGGCAGTTTATGCGCTGAGCAGCAGTACCAGACAGTGGACCAATGCCAGAAGGCCAGAATAACTCTAGTAAAACAAATGAACAAAAAATTACACCGTCTTCCCTTTGCCCCCATTAGCAGGCAGGCCAAGGTACCTGGGCCTTGGAGCTCCCAGGAAACTGGAGGTCACATGTGGAATTGATTATTTATTGGTCCCCAAAAAGTATGCAGTGTATAGTGGCATTGGTGAATACCAGAGCTGAGTCAGTGCTAAAATACAGCAACTCAGACTGTTTTACAGGATCTACTGAATGCACAGAAGGATATGGAGGTCACTACATCACAGTTCAAAAGGCCAAGGTAACAATGATTATCAGTTGCTTGTTTCCATGCCCATATGATGTTTGTGTTTCTCTTCTTGCTAAATATACACTGGGGATAAACATACTGATTGATGCTAGGCTTGACACCATGCAAAAGAAATTTCAGTTACAACAAGTTACAAATTCTCATGGTAAAACCATAGACCACGCCATGCACTGCTGACTCTTCTACAGGCCATTCTGGTTAGGTACATAAAAGCACTATCAACTGGCTAGAGGTCATAAAACAGCCTGTAGTAAAGAACAGGCTGTTTAAACATGTATAAAACAAAACAGGAGTGATATGCCCTGCACAGAGCCCTTCAGAATGGCCCATGCAGCAGCCAGATGGGTCATGGCAAATGACTGTAAAGTTTCACCCTGACCTTGACAGTCAGAACCAATTTACCTTTACCTGGGAGGGCAGATATAGGATCTTACAGATGTTGCCACAAGACTATTTGGTTAGCTCAACTTTGTGTTGTGTTCTTGGCTACCCTGGCCAAGTCACACTCTGTGTCACTGTTTTGTATTGATGATGTTAACCTCTGATTTTCTTATACATTTAAAAGCTGCCATATGTTGTCTGAAAAAAGCTTTGCTGACATACAGGTGAGCCAAGAGCCAGGGACCTGGCTTGTTTCTTGAATTCCTGGGTGTTATATTGTTGTAGTCAGGGGTTGTTTAGAGAACAATTAGAATCAGGACATGAAGTTTATAATATTATTTTTATAATGGTCGCCGGAAGTTAACACAAGAAAATGCGGGAAATCTATCCACAACACCAGCGACATACAATATTTAGTCAAGGGCCTAAATCCCACAGCAATGTCCCACATGAGTCCAGAGAAAAACCCAGAGTGCCTGACAATGCCTTCCAAAAGTCCAAATGGAGGTTCAGAGCCCACAAGAAGGACTCACGCCAGTCTCTTTTACAGATCCATGCCAGGAAGGCCCAAAGGTCAGCGGGGTGAAGCCAGAAAGTCTATGCCAGCAGGATGAAAGAAGGAGCTGTGCTGGTGGGATGAGGGTTCTATGCTGGAGCTAAAAAGTCACACTCACAACAAAGACCAGGGCTGTCCTGAAAGGCACCACAGCCATCCTCAGTGACACAGAGGCCCCGAGCTCCTCCGACAACAAGCACAGTTGGGTACATGTTAGGAAGCTAGCGTGAGGAGCCCATCCTGGAGACCAAGTGGCACATGTCTTCCCCTTTGGAGCCAGGAAGCAATGCTCGATGTGAGGAAAAGCTTCTCCAGGAGAACCAATGACTCAAACAGCAACATGTAGGAGAAACCCTAATACCTCAATGCAATGCAGTAATGCATTAACGCCTCAACACCTTCCTTCTCCACCTATTTATGCTGATAACTTTCCTCAGGTGGAGCATCTTTGCTCAGTGCCATGCTGATGTAATCCAGCTGGGGTTAAGTTGACCATCAGTTTTTAATCCAAAACATATATGGTAAGACCAGACTCATGACAGTACAATTACAGGTGTATGTGGGTTCAGTGAATTTTTAGCAGACATGCAGCACCTAGCTACCCTGCTGTGCCCTTTATACCAAAAGGGGCACAACATGGGGCTGGGCAGACGCGGCAGAAGCTCCTTGCTAGATGCTCAGTGGAAAACACTTTTCAGGACTCAAAGAGGACTGTTACATAGGTACAAGCCCTGGGAGTCACTGATCCTAACCTGCCCTTTATCCTAACCATCAGTGGGATGATGATAGATTCGGCTGGGGCCTATGACAGAAACTGGGAAGACAAAAATATCCTTTTGGGTTTTGGTCACAGGGAGCTGAGAGCCGGTATTCTCTGATTAAGAATCAGCAATGCTGTACGCTGTTCTACATGCTTGTGAAAAATCATGGGACAAATAGAGATGGGTAAGGACATGAACAACTCATCCTAGGAATGAGGTGGCACAGGCCCCTACTCTCCTGTGTTGGGGGATGTATCTCTAACAGTAGACCTCTTTCTCCACTGCCTATTGACAGTCGAACTGCCAAGTCTTGGGACCTGTGACATACATAGCCCAGAAACATGTCTGGGAGGACAGTCTACAGAACATGACTCTAGTTCCTAGACAAAAGAAAAAGAGAAACGTTGGCTGACTGTGGATATATTGATGGGTCTAGCTGTGACCCAACCCCTCAATGGATAGCAGTCGCTCCCCAGCCCACTGGGCAAGTACTTTTAAAACTGAAACAGACAAGTCAACCCAATAGACAGAGTTACAGACACTATGATTGCTGGTGATACATAAAGGAGGTACCCTACATGTGTGTATGGACTACTGAGCCATCTTTAGGGGCTAAGTAAAAAACAGGGGACATTCCTGGTAGGGTGCTGAACTATGGTAAAACATACAAAAATGTGGCCAAAAAGCTGACCATGTAGCGTATCATGATTCAGAACAGAAGCCCCTCTTCTCACTGGGAAATAACTTAACAGATAACTTGATCAGGCATTACAATGGTTGACCAAAAAAATTGACTGCTGTGTACAGGATGCTGCAAGAAATAGTATTAGCCAGGGATAGCATTTGATGAGAGACAAGGACCATATACCTAGCTGTCCAAGTTAAAGTCCTTGCTTAACAAATGGCCCAAGCCTTAAAAGTTATGTGCCAGGCTGTGAGGTTACTTATAAATGAAACTGTTCAAATAAAAAAGTGGTTTGCAACCACATAATTCTTTATTTGTTAATTTCAGGAACTTCTTCCCTGATAACATATAAAAATGTTACATTTATATATCCTTAACCTTTGAGGGGATAAGATATAGGAGACCACTCAGGATGTTTCAAAACTCATGGCACCAAAGGACACATAAGCATACGATCCCCCTTGTTTAGCACAGGCCCATGGGGCAGTACATCATATAACCATGGCGTAGCATGGGCAAACATGCATGTGCTGGTTATGGCATTATGTACGCATGTAAATATGAGTAAGTAACATCCTGTATAAGAATTATGCAATAGCCATGTGAGGCTGAGAGACACCCGAGATGTGTGAGGTTTCTTTAACGGTTCTTCATTAAGATTTTAAAAATGTCATCCAAACAAGAAATAATGACTGACAGGTGAATTAGGCAAGTTTCAAAGAATCCCAGGTTCTGGGAGATGCAGGAAAAGAACTGAAAAGTCAAAATTGACAAGAGATTTTGAGCTGTGTGTCATGACAAAAAGTTCAAATTGAACTATGCTGTTGATAAAAGAATGCGCTATCACAGCACTACTGAGGGCTTGAAAAATTTCTATGACCTTTCAGATTCTGTTTCTTATCTCTCTGATGAAGACAGCAAAGCAATGAGTCAGCAGAAAGTAAGAAAAACCATCAGAAAAAAAAGAAATACATTCCAAAATTACGATTGAAGAAAAAAGGAAACCAAGAAAATTAATCAAAAGGATCCTGAAAATAAAAATGATTTAAATAATTCTGAAAGAATTCAGGAAATGAGAAGCTTGTGCAAATTTAAGAAGTTAGCCTCAGAAGAAAGTCCTACAAAGGACAATAAAGAACTTACGCAAAAAGTACAAAAGAGAGAAAAAGCATGACTGAAGATAGTAGAGACTCTTTTCCCAAAGGAAAACTAAAGACAGACCCAAGCATGGTAAAATCGTGAAATCTCCCAACATCAGTTGTTTTAAGACAAAAAGAGAAAAAGCAATCCACAGTTCTATTCATAGTAGCAAGAGATAGTGATGGCAACATGTCTGACAAAGACGTGTTCAGGAAGATTCAGTCAGTGCCGATGACACAGGAAGTGATGAGGAATCTGAGGATGAGACTACAGGTGTGGCAGGGCTTCAGCTGATGACAGGGGTGTAGACGGAGAAGACGAAGAGAGTGAGGGTGATGATGGAAGTGACCGTGATCCTCATCTGGCAAAGGGTAAAGGAAACAGACATTAGTTCTGAAGATGAACATGATGTGGCAGATCTTTTTCCATAGGAATCTGGTTTTGAGCACGCTTGGAAAGAATTATATAAGGATGCTTCGTGAGCTGATGAGACCACACGTTGATGGAAAGTTTGCAACATGGACTGGGATAGATGAAAGGCAACAAAATTTACTAGCTCTGGCCAACTCATTTAGGCCTAAATGAGATGTAAGATGTTCTGTAAAGACATATTGTTTGGAGTTTGGAAAAGAGGATGAAGGAATGGGACAGTTCAAGAACCAGCAGAATTATTAAGCATTCCTGAAGAGGCTCCTGAAAAGGACTGGATCTCTAGAGAAAAACTGAGAGATTATCATTTCAAATGACGGAAGTACTATTATGCAGTGGTGGACTGTGAATCTTCTGAAGCAGCAAGTAAAATTCATGAGGATTGTGATGGTCTGGAATTCTTAGATCTAAGAAACGCAGTTGCTCTTTCTTAGATCTAAGGTTTATAGCAGATGACACTACTTTTGATGATGAGCCTAAGGATGGAGCCTCAGAAGTGGATTTAGTAGCATAAAACTAAATATTTCACATCTGCTGCAATGGGAACACCAACAGTGAAGATCACTTGGGATAAGACTGACCATGAAAGAATCGCAACACTCAATAGAAAATTTAAAAAGGAAGAAATTTTGGACATCAAGTCTACTTAGACAAATAGACAAAAGGCTTGAAATGGCTTTGCTTGTGATGAAACACTTCTGTTACAACAAGATTGCGGAACATTAGTGTTAGGTCTGAGAAGAAGGGGAAGAAGAGGGGAAGAGGGGAAAGAGGTCCGTGGAAGGAGTGGAGTGGACGGCCGTGAAAGTAGTGGGCGGCGGTGGCTGCAAAGATAAAAAATATAAAATATAAGTAACCTTTATTTCGGGAATGCGGGGAGAGACCCCCCCGGCCCCGGGGCGCAGCATCTCCACTGCACCCGGGGCCAGTGGTCTCTCTGGGACATGTGGCGTGGGGGAATATAAATAGCCTAAGCTTAGGGCAGTGCCCTAAGGCCATTAGAGATGCACAGGTATTTCATTGGCACACGTTTAGCGCCAGAAACAGGTTCCTAGGGATGGGGGTATAGGGTTACAGGTAAATCTATAGGGGCGGGGGAGGCAGGAGTCCCCTAACTTGGCTGTAGCTTTTCCTGGTTAAAGTGTCCGGTCTGGGCCAGCAACTCTTTCAATTAGAACCTGAGCAAAAAGAAATAGCCTATGACAAAGAAGGGATTATTAGAGATAAACATTAGTGATGCATGATTTCAGGCAATGCATGCTTCCCACTTGTTCCGTTTGGATCTCTTATATCATAATTTCAAGAAAAAAAAGCTATGAAAAAAATCCTTGAAGAGAAATCTGGGCAAAGAGATAAAAAAGAACAAGAAATTACTCAGGCAGTAAAAAAGACAGAGATTGAAAAGCATCACAGAAGAAGTGGACTGATCCTGCCTTGTCAGTGCTGATTAAATCTGTAAAAAACACAACACAACACTTTCAAGCAGGAAAAACACAGTCACATACCTGGATACAGTTTCTTTTTGGATTGATAATGTGTTCTAAAATATATAGGAACTGAAAAAGGAGTATTGGGAATAAAGTCACCTTTTCCCCTGAAAAGCCTTTTTCTGACCATAGTAAAATTCCTTTCCATGTATACTTATTCTTAATTGTGGATGATTAAGTTACCCTAATTACAAGATTAAGAAAGAATTATGCAATAAAGGGTAGGTTCTTGCGCTCAACTCTGCTGCATGCTGCCTGCCGTTGTTGCCGATATCTTGCACATGTGTGTTCTTTAACCTGGGGACCTCACCAATGAAAAACTCCTTTGGGACCCCCGAGCAGACCCACAGAGCCCTCACATAGCGGACTTTTTTTAAAGAAAAAAAAAAAAAACAGAAAAAGGGTAGAAATAATACGTAATTTAAAAAAAACAGTAAGAAATCACTAGTTGATAATTACATATTGTCCTCTTAGAAATAATTGTTTAAGTTACAAAAATAAAACGTACAAAGTGGACTTCAAACAGTGAGATTGCAAACAGTTCTGTAGATAGACATACATGCAGTTATATCCTTTAGAGCACTTTCTTTTCCTCTCTTTTTTACAATAGCAATTATACATTTTGGGTTTTATTACTCCTACATTTCTTATTACTTCTTACACTAGATATATAATGTGGTATTTATAAATATGATTTTTATTTAGTTTACTAATGAGGATAGCCTCAAGTGGTCTCCATTTGCCTATGAAGGCCTCAAGGTCATTCTTTTTATAGATGAGTAATATCCCATTGTATAAAGATACCACATCTTTTTTTTTGGGTCTTTTTTCTTTTTATCAGTACTGGGGGATTGAACTCACGACTGTCTGGTTGCAAGGCAGGCGCTTATGCTACTGAGCTAAATCCCCAGCCCCATACCACATCCTTTTTAACCACTCTGTGGTTGATGGGCATCTTGGTTGTGTCCAAGATTTACCTATTACAAATTGTGCTGCTATGAACATGGGTGCACATATATCACTATGATATGACCTTTTCAGTTTTTCTGGGAAAATACCCAGGAGGGGAATAGCTGGGTTGAATGGAACTTCCAATCCTAGTCTTCGGAGAAGTCTCCATATTGATTTTCATAGTGGTTGCACCAGTCTACACTCCCACCAACAATGGAGCAGAGTTCTTTTTCCCCACACATCACCAAAATTTGTTATCAGTTGATTTCTTGATGGCAGCCATTCTTTCCAGAGTGAGAAGAAATCTCAGTGCTGTTTTAATTTGCATTTCTTGAATGACCAGTGATGGTGAACATTTCTTCATGTATTTTTTGTCATTTGTATATCTTCATCTGAGAACTGTGTGTTCATCTCAGATGCCCATTTTTGGAAAGGGTCTTAGAATTTGGGAGCTTGATATTTTTCTTTATATAGCTGATTTTTAAAGGGTTTGCTATCAGGAAGACCTTCTGAGAATTTATTAAACTCTGACTTTTAACTAAAACGCTGTCTCCAACTGCACAGAAAAAGGAAGCACTGTGCTTAGCACAGTGAGTCCTGCAGGATTGGGATTTGGGGGGCACAGTTTGACTGTCTCAGGCTTCTGCCAAACAGCTCTGTCCCAGTACTGCTCCAAGCTTGCCAGGCCAGGTCAGAAAAGCCACTGCAGAGAACCACTGGGGTGGACCCTGCACTGACTGATGACATCACCACTAGCTGCCAGGTGCCCAGGTGCCTGCTGGGTCTGGGCCTTCTGGATCTAAGCTCCACCCTCGAAGGGGCATAGCGAGCCATCCAGGCTGTAAGGTGTTGGACACTGTCCTAGCCTGAGCCTGGATCCTGGAAGGCTGCGGAGCTGGTTGACCTGGTGTTTTCTCTAGGCCTGGGTGGGTTCTTAGAGAAGGGGAATCAGTCTTTTTACCCCTAGTAGACTGAATGAAGGAACCCTGGGAGGGACTGTTCTCTGCTGAAGTGGGAACCATGTGTGCTTTCATTAGGCTCTTAGGAGTCCCTATGCAAAAACAGCAGCTAACAGCGGCAGACTTGAGACTGGTTCTTTTTAGATACATTACCATTTGAGAAGGGAAACTCAAATATAAACCTACGTGGCTGGCTTTGCCTTCCATTTGGTAGAACTTCAGTGTCTGTTCCAGAATAGTTTGTCCTGTCAGAGTCTGCAAGCTATGGATAGACAGGAAGCAGACAAAGGTACTGAAAAGAAACCCAGGAGGGGCGTGAAACACTCACCTGGGACTCTTGGTTGACAAGTCAAGATGCTACTAGACATGTCTCTGTCTCATCTGATACCTGGTTTGACTATACATGGGCCTGACTGGAACCAGTGCACTACCAGAGCCTACGTATGACAGGGCACAAAACCATAATGTTAATGATATTAAGAAAGAGTTGGGTTACCTTTGGTTAACCTTATATCTTCCTTAAGGTGCACGCTCGTCAGTTCAGGCCTGATGAGAAGGAAGTGTGACAAGGGTAGGAGCGTATTGCAGGCTCTAGCCAGGTTTTAAAAAGGTCTAATAAGAGCAAAATGCCTTTGTGGTCTCTAAGAGACTGTCGTGAGTAAGGCCATAGTGTATCTCATGCTGTCCATTTGCCTCACCAGGGGTCCAAAGTCCTGTACACTAAGCTTCTGGATATCCAGCTATCAGAATTGACTATTGATACTGAAAGGGTTTTGGCTCAGATAGGACACTGTAGCCAGGAAAGCCACAACTGGAAGCAGGAAGCCCCATCTCCTCTGCCCCTAGGACGTTACCTGTGACGCCATCTTCCCATCCCTGGAAATTTACATATGGCGCCAAACCTAGGACCAATGGGCTACCTGTGTATCCCTAATGCCCTCCTTAGGTTCCACCCCAAACCGAGGCTATTTACAGGCCCCCACACCACGTGTCCCCCGGAGAGATCGCCGAATGCCAGCGGTGGGGGTGCCGGTCATCTCTCTCTGTGTTCTCAGAATAAAGGCCGCTTTTTATTTTATATTTCTCATCTTTTGTTAATATTTTTCATCTTTTGGAAATAACCCTAGCAGATACTGAAGAACCAGAAATTTAAAGGTTAAAAACAAGATGCTGTTTCTCAGCTAGAAACAGCACTGGGCCTCGTGACTCAGTCCTAACTCAGCCCTGAAGGAAGAAAAAAAAAAAAAACATCTGTGGTTGTGATGTTCTCAGGATGTGCTGTGCCAGGGAACTCAGAGATAGAGCCTGCCATTACGCTAATCAGGGTTGTAAAATATGTCAGACTCAAGTCTACAGAAACCAGGTGTCTTAAAGATAAGTTGTGCAGAACAAAGACAGTTAATTAACTCTGACCCGCTGGTCACCCCTTATGAACTGACCAATAGCAGATAGATAAGATGCCCACCGCTCCGCACTAACTGTAATGATTGGCTTCTGTAATAAATGCTTACATTGCAGTTTTTCCCCCTTAAAAACACCAGCCTTGCCCCAACTCGGGGTTCTCCGTTTCTACCTGTTTGGAGGACCCCGTGTACACGGAATAATAAAAACCCCTTTGTTCTTACATGAGAGCGAGGCCCTTGGAGTCTTCCTTGTGACACCGGTCTTACATTTGGAGGCCCCAGCGAGATCAAACTGAGATCAGACCTCCTCGCAGAGGGAGACCCCAACAGTACCTCTCTGGGGTAAGTAGTACGGCTGGTTTTTGTTTACTTTCATTTTGATTGATCACTTATTTTCTCCCCTTTCTTTTACTGCCCTGAACCGTTCATTTTCTTTGGTTCTGATTTCAAAGGCAGTTTGTTTCTCTTGGGGGATGCCCCAAGGTTCCCCTGAGGAACGTTCGTCGGTGGCTCACCGGTTCGCGTAGGCAGGTCGCTCCTGCTGAGTTGGGCAGGTCGCTCTTGCCGTTAGTTGTAGCCATTACACAGCTACGTTCGCGTAGGCAGGTCGCTCCTGCTGAGTCGGGCAGGTCGCTCTTGCCGTTAGTTGTAGCTATTACATGGCTACGTTCACGGTGGAATACTCCGCCGGTTTGTTTCCACCTGGTGGTTTTGGTATGTGTGTGCGTGATGCCGGCTTGTGAGTTGTGTTCTGAAATGTAAACTTTTTGTGTTTGTCTGAGTCTTCCCTGTTCGTTGTTATTATTCTCTTTTTCTCCAGGATAAGATGGGACAGACAACTTCATCTCCTCTCTCCCTTACCTTGGACCATTGGCCTGAGGTTTGAGAGCGAGCTCACAATCTTTCTCTCTAGGTTAAAAAGGACATGATTAATGATGGTACAGCTGAGGGAAAAATGCCCTCCCTACAGTATTGGCCATTTCCCTCCTTGGTTGCCTGTTTAAATTTGTTACTAACTTAGGGGCTTGTTGCCCGTTTCTGTTGCAGGACCCATATGGCTTATTAGATTCAAGGTTCATGATAAGAAAAATTATTACCTTTAGCTCACCAAACTGTGCAAGAAACAACCTTTGTTTGTGTCTTTAATATTGTGGCACCTTGTTTAATATGTAAGTCTTCAATTGATTGCTTGCAACCTCGGCATGCCTTTTAAAAGGAGTATTTTTCTTTCTGGTTAAAAAGTAAACATATGTGCACATATATGTATATATTTATGGTTTTAAAGAATCATATCAACTTTACCAAGTGAAAACCAGGTTATACTGTAATTGAGCCAGTTAAAAGGTTATAGTTTTTTTTTTAAAAAAACCCAGCATTTTAATGTGGTAAAAAGACATAAAATAATTAAATATGTTTTAGACTACTAGAAGGCGACTTCAAGGGTTTTGTTGTGAGTTTCAATGTTGTCTGAGAAGTGAGAGAAAAGGTAACTGACTGGTGATAATAAAAAAGAGGGACAAAGAAAGTGGTTTGTCTTCAAGTAATAATGTCTGGCTGTGCCAGAATATGAAAGAAGATAAAACTTGGAGGTATATTGTAAGTTATAGAAAGCTCGAGATGATGTAAATTTTTTTTGTCTTGGTTGTAGTACTGAAAACAGCAGGTTTGACAAGAAGTAAATGTGTTCAAAATTTGACAGTATTAGATCAGTTTTGGTAGATTTATTTATAAGATTCTAAACCTTTGCTGCAAAGTGTTCCCATTAATATGAGATTATAGATGATAATAGAGTTAAGATATAAGTTCTTACATGTGCTGTGGACATCTGGGAGATTATATGGCACAATTTTGTTACCTATGAAAAAGCTTCTTTTTGTTAAGTATGTAATTTCAGTAAAATGATGGCCTGCCACGTGGCACTCTGGGACAAAGGGTGGTGTGCCATCCAGAAAAAGTCTGCTCTCTGATCCGGAATTCCAAAACCATGTTTTCCCTTTGTCCCACCCTGATTGGACATCTAGAGGTAAGGGGGTTTCCCCAGTATCGCCAGTTGTTCTCTTTGCAACTCAGTCGGCCCCACATGTTAGAAAAAAGATTACAAATTGTTACTTGTATGATAAAACAGAGTAAATTTAAATGTTGGTTTTCTTTCTCCCTTTGGTTAACAATTTTAATGACAGCTGCAAGACCTTTGTTAATCCTCCTACTGGGCCTTGTGTTGTAAGCAAGTTGATAAACTATGTCAAAGTTCTTAAAAGCTTATGATTTTAAAGACACATGCAAGGTTATAAACAGATGCCAATGAGTCAATGATTTGATTCATTGACTAAAATCAGTGGGGAATGTTGTACTCTAAGAAAATAGCTTCGTTATATGTGTATTATAGCAAACCTGTAAAGTGGCTTACTAAATGTGTTTGTTTTACCCTTTTTCCCTAACTGATATGTTAAGTGACCTAATTGATATGTTGAGCAACACTCTCCTCTGTAAAGAATTGCAAGAATCTCACCTAATTGATATGTTAACCATTGTTGCCCTCTACAAACTACAGAAGCTGTGCTAAAACAAGCTAACAAAGGTTGTTAATCACTGCTAGGCACCTCTATTCTCTGCTAAAGAGCTAAAGAAAACTAGAATGGCAATTAATTTACATTTGTTTAAAGTAACCTGGTTGTGTGCAGAGAGATTTGCGTATGAGTTTAAATCTTTACCCTGACCTTGACACATAACCACCGTTTTCTGTTCTGTATGGCACCTTATTGCCTCCCTCTCCCCTCACCTATCTATCTAGGCCATAAAAAATTTTTTGGGTTTCTGGTGACCTCCTCCCGACCCGGTGATGATCTGTCATAAAATAAGCCTGCCCCAAAGTTTAAGAACTGTTTAGCTTCAAAGAAATTACCGGGAAATACTATGGCCCAAACCCCAATCGGTGCTTTCCTTTTGTTATGTATGTATCAAATGAGTTAGATATCAGATATTTGTAAAACTTAAGATTTAGCTTCTTGTAACTCTTGACCTCTTCACACTCACTAATGAAAACGAGCTGTCCTGGGATAATTAACTTCCCCACTTTCTTCTCCAAATATTGCTGCAGATGTGCCACTCTGAGATAATGTCAGTCTGCAGGATGGGAGTAATTTGAGAAAACACCAGAAACTCCCAAGATTGTCAGAGCTAAGTGAACAGCAATACAGTTTCCAGACTCGAGTCAACAAGTTTGATGGCTCTACAGGTTTCTTTATAAATCACATAACTCAGTTTATTAACTCCCAAGTCTCTCAGATGAAAATAATGGTCCTTAGACAACAATGTACTCCCTTAGCTACAATTAAACCTCTAAGATTAGAGGTATTATGCATCAAGAGCGGGGAATGAAGAACCAGAAATTTAAAGGTTAAAAACAAGATGCTGTTTCTCAGCTAGAAACAGCACTGGGCCTCGTGACTCAGTCCTAACTCAGCCCTGAAGGAAGAAAAAAAAAAAAAAGCATCTGTGGCTGTGATGTTCTCAGGATGTGCTGTGCCAGGGAACTCAGAGATAGAGCCTGCCATTACGCTAATCAGGGTTGTAAAATATGTCAGACTCAAGTCTACAGAAACCAGGTGTCTTAAAGATAAGTTGTGCAGAACAAAGACAGTTAATTAACTCTGACCCGCTGGTCACCTCTTATGAACTGACCAATAGCAGATAGATAAGATGCCCACCGCTCCGCACTAACTGTAATGATTGGCTTCTGTAATAAATGCTTACATTGCAGTTTTTCCCCCTTAAAAACACCAGCCTTGCCCCAACTCAGGGTTCTCCGTTTCCACCTGTTTGGAGGACCCCGTGTACACGGAATAATAAAAACCCCTTTGTTCTTACATGAGAGCGAGGCCCTTGGAGTCTTCCTTGCGACACCGGTCTTACAATATGATCATAACTGCATCTTGGATTGCAAGATTTCCTTTGGAAAAATCTATTCTCTCATTGTCTTTCAACATACAGAGGAAATGGGTGTGTTCTTGACCTGATTTCAATTGAATTTGCTGACTCATGGTGACCAACAGAAAAGTTACGTTTGAGCAATTAACCATTACACATATGATTCCATAGATAATGCATATGCAACTGTGTAGCAACTAGAGAGCAGAAAAGTAATTCAGTGAAGGAAAACATATGCTATCAAGCCTGGAACAAACATACAAGACCCTAAATATATACCGGTACTTGAAAGTAGTCACTCTGGAAAGACTCCGTACTGTGCTTTCCACCGTGAAGACTTTAATGGGTGAGTGGTTGTCAGGAGCTCAGGGAAAGCAGAGGAATGATGAACAGATAAAACACAAGCAATTTTCAGGGCCACAGCACTATTCTTTTTGAGATGATAGTGATGGATACATATCACTAGACATTTGTCAAGATCAACAGAATATAAAACAGAAAACATGAATCTCATTGAAAACTCTGGACTTTAGTTAATAATGCTAGTCAATCAGGGTTTTTCTGTAAACCTGAAAATGCTTCTAAAAATAAACTCATTTTTTTTTAAATAAGGAAAGAAGGAGGCTAGGGAAGTATAGTGCTAGCACTTGCAAGGTTATGTTTGGCAGATTAGTTAAGGTCAAAAGCTTGGGACAAACCTAGATCATGGAATGAGATCCTGTATAAAACAAAATGAAAACCCTGGTACGATCCAAAAAAAAAAAAAAAAGAAAAAAAGAAAAAACCACACACACACAAAAACCAAAACACTGACAGCAGTAGGGCAGATGCACTTGTATGATTGTTTGTTATAGTCAAGGATTATTATCTCATTTTAAGTCAACTTTTTTGTTATGCCTTCAGAACTTTCTTTGGCTTCAATCTTCTTTAATACCCACAAAGTTCATTATAGTAGGCAGATTCTCATTGCTATGTCTATACCAAATAATCTTTGGAGAATCTTAAGTTATTTTGGTGTCAAACTCATAATTGACACTCAAAATGATTCATATAGCAGAACAAATTTATATTAGGTCATTACCTCTAATGATTTACTTGTGGCAGTCAATCTCACAAAAGACTAGAGGGATGGACTTCCAGTTTTAGTGCAAGCCCTGAGCTCTGGGTCCTCCCCCAGCAGCCCACTCAGCCTTATTAATAGGACATACCAGCTTCCTGGTGCAGCTCACAGACTTGTGCTGCTTATCTGCTCTCTCAGAACACTTCTGCTCCAACCATGGCAACTTTTGTGGAGCTCAACACAAAAGCCAAGATGCCCATTGTAGGCCTGGGAACCTGGAAGGTAAATATGCAAATCCTGGGGCCCCTGCTACTCTAGATGGCTTTGGGGGATTTTCTCTTCTCTGCATTCAGTTTACACAGCGAGTCTGAGAGGCGCACTTCAGCTCTACAGCTAAGATCTCTGCTGCTTTCCTTTTTAGGGTTGATTTAGGCTTCAGATCACCAAGACTGGCTTTTCTTAGTGATGACCATTTTCTCTGGCAAGTGTCAAGTTTCAAAGAGGTGTTGAAAACGTATTGGTTTTAGGGCAGTTATTATTTTAGCACTCTGTTTCTCTAAAACACTGGCTGACACTGGAGAACTTCTGGGTCTGGGTGTTTTACAGTTCTTGGCTGAGGGTTTGCTGCTGGCAAAGTGACTAAGAAACAATGTAGAGCTTCAGAAAGAATGTAGAACTCTAGCTGCTTGGGCAATGGGACTTGGGCCAGCAGCAACAGTGTGACCTTTGTAGTAGTTAGAAATGCAAATCTCAGAACCATCTCAGGTTACTGGGTCAGCGTCTGCACTTAACCAATATCCTCCCACAGTCACTAAATTCTGAGAAGAGCTGCAACCATACAGGGCTGAGCTGGGCACCAGGAGCTCAAATCCAGCTCTGCCAGTGTTCATGTGAATCTGAAAAATGCTCAGAGGCACACCCCAGGGCACTCCGTGACAGCGTCACCCAAGATAGTTTCTGGGAACCTCGTTGGATTCCCTCTTCCCTCCTGTCCCTTTCACCTCTTCTTGTAGGGTGTCTTGCCCCTTTGGCCTCTTTCCTTCTTTGTGTTCTCTTTCTCCTCTCATCTGATGGCGAAGGGTGGGACTGTCAGTGGCTTCTGGGGTGCTACAGTCTCCTCCTACAGGTGCTTTCTGTATTCTTTCTGTGCTGAACAAAGAATTGGTCAGGACAAGAAAAAAGATAGTGAAGTTTTACATGCATTCAAGGTTGTTGGGAGCCGCAGCCCCGAGCCCGGTCGCCTCACTTGGCGGACGTGAGGCCTGTAGTAAAGAGTGAGGCCTGAGGTAGATTACCCCTCCCATCGAATATGTTAGTTTCCTGCTTACCGCGTAAACAACCCGCTCAACAATATAGTCTGCCTGGCAACTGATGATGTTAGCCAATCAGCTTGCCTTGCTTACTTTAACATGATTGGACACTGTACCCGTATATATACCGGTGCCACCCCTGGGCGGAAGAAGAAGCCAGATAGAAGCCCGGAAGTAGAAGCCCAAAAGGAGCCGCGGAGAGCGGACCGGTAGAGGCTTTGGGGCAGACTGAAGCACAAAAGGAGCCGCGGGAAGCGGACCAAAGGAGGCTTCAGCTGGGAGAACCCAGGGCAGGCTGTACGGAGAAGGAAAATAAAAAGAAAAGGTTGTCCACTACCAGACTGTGTCGTGTGTCCTTCCTGCCGGCCGGGAGCGGACATCGACATTTGGAGGCCCGCCCGGGGACTGATCACCCCCGAGACGTGGAAGTGGACAACGCTCCAGTACAGAGCTGCGAGACAGGTGAGTTGGGGATAAGCCTGGGCTCTGGGTGGCGCGCACCTACAGGGCTTTTAGACTCCCCTCAGGCTCACGCGTAAGTGGCGGATTCCTTGGGCCTCACGCGGTGAGTAACATATTAAAAAATGGGAAACATGCTAGGTAGCGGCACTAAGAGCGAGGGTGGTTGTGGAGAAAGCTCTCAAGAGCTTACAAAAGTATGCAGGGTATCTGAGCAGGCCCAGTCAGGGAGCTCCCGAGAGGTGTCTGTCAAGGGGAACAAGGATGCTAAGGAGGAGGACGGGGCTCTAGCCTCGGAGTCGTCTGACTCCGAGGACGAGGGAAAGTTGAATGGCAAGGAGGCCAAAGAGACCAGCTGTCAGGAGCCTAAATCGCTCAATAAGGAGTCGCAGGGTTCTTTTCCAGCGTTGCCCCGCGAATTGCGCTCTGCTCAACCTGGTCTGCGGAGGAGTAGAGAGCTCCTGAGCGCTCCCCGGCGCGAGAGGGAGGCGAAGCCTTCCGCCCCACCTTGGGGGCCGTTTCCGGAGGCGATCCCTCGCCGCGGGGCGGCCGCCCGGGAGCTCCCTTCCTCTTCGCCAGAACAGGAAGTGATGCACGGGCCCCCATTTTCCGCCCAATCACGGCCGCTGTCTTATGCTCCGCCGCCGGCAGGTCGGTATTTTTACAGGCGGCTTTGGCAGGGGGGACGCTTGTCTCATGAGGTACATCCACCTGGGATAGATAGTGGCCCCTACGAGATATTTCCTGTACAAGTAGCTATGGGCCAGGGACGCAATGTATGGGAGCCTTTTGAGATAAAGCAGATTAGAGAACTTAAAAATGCAGTTACAACCTTTGGGCCGACTGCGCCTTACACCATTGCCATGCTGGAGAATCTGTCTTCTGGGCCCCTCACCCCCGCGGACTGGATTCAGCTGGCAAAGGCCTGTCTGCCCTCGGGCAGTTACCTGGATTGGCGAGCCTGGTATGCAGAGTTCTCTGCCGAGCAGGCTGAGAAAAACGCCAATCGAGGAAACCGGGGGTGGAACAAGGAAATGCTTATGGGAGAAGGTCGGCACGCTGATGACCAGACCCAGTTCCCCGGCGCTGTCTATGAGCAAATCAATGCCATAGGACTCCGCGCCTGGAAGCAAGTAAGTGGTGCTGGAACAGCCTCCTTGTGTCTTTCAAAAATAATTCAGGGTACCACAGAGCCATTTGTTGACTTTGTGGCCCGAATGCAAGATGCTGCCGATAAGATATTTTCTGATCCGGGAGTGGCTCAACCGCTGGTAAGACAGCTGATTTTTGAGCAATGTACAAAGGAGTGCAAGGCAGCGATAGCTCCTCATAAGAACAAGGACCTCAATGCCTGGATTAGGATATGCAGAGAGATAGGGGGGCCGCTCTCCAACTCGGGAGTGGCTGCTCTCCTGGCCGCGGCTGTACAGCAGAGGGGACCTCGCGGGTTAGAAGGGGAATGTAAGGCTAAAGGGTGTTTTGCCTGCGGGGAGCCAGGACACATTAAACGTCACTGCCCAAACAATGCAGATGCTAGGCCTCGCCCTAGGAATGAAGAACCATATGTTTGTGGGCGATGCAAGAAGGGATCACACAAAGCTGAGGAGTGTAGGTCGGTCTTTGATGCTCAGGGCAACCGTATTTGTGGACAAGATGCTAGAGAGCCAAAAAACGGCCAGAGGGGGCCCCCTTCACAGGCAGGCCCCCGCCCCAGAGACAGGACAGCTCAGGATGGCAGCCTTCAACAAGGGCCACCCCTGGGCCAGCAGGTGTGGACCTCAGTGTCGCCTCCAGACTTATACAGAAGGTCACCATTAGGATGGATGGCGTTAGGACCCTAAATGACATGCAAAAGCTATTGGGAGACATTAATTGGATTAGGCCATATTTACATATACCAAATTCAGATCTCAAACCCCTGTTCGACCTTCTGAAGGGAGAACCAGATATAGCCTCCCACAGGAGGCTCACTCCTGAGGCAAGAGCTGCCTTACAGAGAGTAGAGGAAGCCTTAGGTGGGGCTACCTTACACAGAATTGAACCAGGGCGACCCTTTGATGTCTGTTTGCTACAGACTAGTCTACAGCCTACAGCGGTGATTTGGCAGAAAGGACCACTACTGTGGATACACCCTAAGGTCTCACCTGCAAAAGTCATAGAGCATTACCCGGAGGCAGTCGCTTCATTGGCCCTTGAAGCGCATGATAGAGCTGTCCAACATTTTGGCTCAGGACCACAAGCCATCCGAGTACCCTATACCGCCAGCCAGATCAAGACCCTGGCTGCCTGCATAGATACTTGGGCCATTCTGAGATGTGTTTTCCATGGGGATATAAACAATCAATACCCTAAAGACCCTATCTTGTCATTTGTCACTCAGCACCCTATAATTTTTCCAAAGGTTACTGCCTCTGAGCCATTAGTCCCAGCAACTACAATATACACAGATGGCTCCAAGACGGGGATAGGCGCCTATGTGATCCTAGGCAAGCCCCCGGTTACCATACAATTTGAACCAGATCAGCCTCAGGTGGTGGAACTGCAGATCGTTAAAATGATTCTTAAACGGTTCTCAGAGGCCATTAACATTGTCTCCGATTCTAGGTATGTGGTCAATGCTATGCAAGTGCTTGAGACTGCCGGTTTAATTAGATCCACTTCCACAGTGGCTGGACTGTTCCTGTCTATCCAGACATTGCTTCAGAACAGACACCATAAGGTCTTCACCACCCACATAAGAGCACATACATCCCTGCCAGGGCCTATGGCACAGGGGAATGCGGCTGCTGACACTGCCACTCACCCGTTATGGATTTTTACCTTACTAACACCAATCGAGCAAGCCCGTGCCTTCCATGATAAGTTTCATGTCAATGCCAGGACACTAGCAAACCATTTCCATGTTTCTAGAGCAGATGCACGAGATATCGTGCGACTATGTGACTCCTGTGCCACATACAAACCTGCCATACCGATGGGAGTAAACCCTCGAGGTTTGATCCCTGGTGATGTTTGGCAGATGGACATCACACATATACAGGAGTTTGGGACTCTTAAATATGTTCATGTTTCCACAGACACCTGTTCTCGCGTCATATTTGCAACAGCAGAAACAGGTGAAAAAGTGTCTAATGTGATCAATCATTGCCTGGCGGCTTGGGCCGCATGGGGCAAACCAAAAATATTAAAAACTGATAATGGACCAGCCTATATAGGCAAAGCCTTCAATGAGTTCTGCAAAATGATGGAGGTTCAATTAAAACATGGTATCCCATACAATCCCCAAGGTCAAGGAATCATTGAGAGGGCTCATAGAAGCCTCAAAGAAATTTTACAAAAACAAAAAGGGGGAGTAGGCCAAGGCCTGGCCCCAAAGGCACGATTATCCATGGCACTATTCACACACAATTTTTTAAATTTAAATAATGATAATCGCTCCCCAGCTGTGGAGCACTGCAACCCTTCCCCCAACCATAAAGGGTGGGTGAAGTGGAAAGATGTCCTGACAGGACAATGGATGGGCCCGGATCCGGTAATCAGCTGGAACCGAGGCGCGGTTTGTGTTTTCCCACAGGAACCGGGACGAGAACCACTGTGGATACCGGAGAGACTGACACGGGCAACAAAGCCCTCGACTGAAGATCAGACCTGCCCTACTGGAGATCCATCACAGACCAACCAACAAGATGAATAGAAATAGCGGTAGCCCGAAATGGACAAGAAGATCCTCAGGCATATGCATGGCTCGCTCGCCTAGCCTACGACCGAGTCTAGGGACGGTGAGCTTCCCACACTCCTCCTCTAAAAAATTATGATATAGCAGGGTAGATGAGTCAATGACGGGTAAGAGCGTGCCTCCCCAGCATGACTCGACCTAAGCCAGGCCCTACCCCATCCTGCACGTAAGCCGCTGGACTGTTAGATGCTGCCCAGGTCTAAATTTCTCTCCGAGGGGATTTCTTTACGGAGAGGAAATGAGTGCAAGCTTGTGTGCATCCAGGTTCCGTCCAGTTTGTGCCTGGCCCTAGAAAAAGGACGAGGGCCTCAGGGCCTTGGCAGACCATGGGACGGCCGACCAGGGTCTAAGCCAAGGACCTACGGTGGGCCTACGCATAGGGCATAAGCCTCTGCACCCAGTCCAGGAAGGGCTACGATGCGCACATTCATAAAAAATAAAAAAGGGGGAGATGTTGGGAGCCGCAGCCCCGAGCCCGGTCGCCTCACTTGGCGGACGTGAGGCCTGTAGTAAAGAGTGAGGCCTGAGGTAGATTACCCCTCCCATCGAATATGTTAGTTTCCTGCTTACCGCGTAAACAACCCGCTCAACAATATAGTCTGCCTGGCAACTGATGATGTTAGCCAATCAGCTTGCCTTGCTTACTTTAACATGATTGGACACTGTACCCGTATATATACCGGTGCCACCCCTGGGCGGAAGAAGAAGCCAGATAGAAGCCCGGAAGTAGAAGCCCAAAAGGAGCCGCGGAGAGCGGACCGGTAGAGGCTTTGGGGCAGACTGAAGCACAAAAGGAGCCGCGGGAAGCGGACCAAAGGAGGCTTCAGCTGGGAGAACCCAGGGCAGGCTGTACGGAGAAGGAAAATAAAAAGAAAAGGTTGTCCACTACCAGACTGTGTCGTGTGTCCTTCCTGCCGGCCGGGAGCGGACATCGACACAAGGTATTGAAAATAGAAAAAGAAATATACTCTGCAGAGTGAGTCGGGTCCAATTAAATGTAAGAAAAGAATTATACCCTGCAGAGTGCATGATGGCCCACTGAAGGAAGGAGCACAGGCCACCAGCATAATGGTGGCTGTCTTTTGTATCTCCCACTCCTCAGGCTCATGTCAGTTCTAGACCATCATATCACAGATCTGCCTGAGTTCTTGGCAGAGGAATTTGAGATAGCACTTTCTGGTTGATTTTAATAACAGGGCTTGGCACATGTCTCCTGGGTCTCCTTGAATAACAGGTCACACCCATATGTCCAAGCAGTTTGCCACATCCTAAAATCCTAGTTCAAGATCCCTGTTCATTTCCGCACTAGGTTGTGGATTCTGAGAATATATTTTGGTCACTTAGGATGAGCAGATCAGTGCCAGCCTCAATCAGTCTTAGCCTCATTGCATGAACTGTAAGAATTACCTCAGATCATAATCTTACCCTTATACATAAGTGATAATAAATCTCAGATTTCCAGTAAATGTCATGGTCCCAGATATATTTACTAGAAAGTGTTTTTCAATTTCAAAAGTAGTTATAAAGACTGTGAAAGGAGCTATTTTCCCGTCAGGGGAAAAATACTATAAAGGATTTTTATGTATTGGTGGAGTTGAAGGAGGTGGCAGTGGTTTGGAAAGGGGCCCTGGATACATCAGGTTTACTGGCTGCAATTTTTTGTCTCAGTGCTCCTGTTGCTTTATTTACCTCTCAGTATTTGGTACTTCACAAGAGAAAAAAGTTTTTGATCTTTGCGAGATCATTTTTAAGTGCTTTGCCCCCTCATTGTTGGAGTTGGTTAAGTTAAATAAAGTGTAGAATTTCTTTTCTTCTTTCTTGAGGGTGGAAAATGAAATGTATTTTTCTAAGCTATTCTGTCTGAAACAATCATCGTACAGTGGCTCACATCGGCTGGACCTTATTGGGTGTCAGTTGATGTGGAGAGTAACCAGCACAAGGAGGTCAGGAAGCCTGGCTCTGCTGTTCCCATTTTGCAGGCTGGATTTTGGTGTCCTTGTTGTTTTGTTGTTTTGTTTTGTTTCTTGAGACAGGATTTCTCTGTATTGTCCAGGCTGGCTTTGAGCTCACTGTGTTGCCCATGCTGACCTTAAACTGGCAGTGATCCACATGCCTCATCCTCTGAGGGCTGAGATGACAGGTGTGTACCACCATGCCTAACCACAGGCAGGACTGTGGAGAGATGGAGGAGTCTGCTCAGACCTACACTCTGTGCTCAGTCAGCTCTGTGGTGGAGCATAGCTTCATAATGTGAAGATTATTCTGACATTCTTGTCACCACCTAGGTTCTGAAATTCTTCTGGGATTCCTGAGTCTACTTTTATCCCAGTGTTTACCAGTTATAGGATTTACTATAAACTTAGCCAACTGCACATACTTCAAATTAGCCTGGATAAAACTGGGCTTGACTTTTAGCTAGGATCAGTAGTCACATGGTAAACATTAAATAAATTCATCTTCTTCCCATTCATGTAAAATCTTTCTTGAAGTCTTTGCCACCAAGCTGGTCAATGGGACCATAGAGCGCCTCAGTTGGTGAAGCTCAGCCGTGTTCAGCCTGGTACAGAAGGTCCTGGGATAAGAAGACCTGATGAGTTTTTCTGTTGCCTTTCAGTCTTCCCCAGGCAAAGTCAAAGAAGCTGTAAAGGCAGCCATTGATGCAGGATATCGCCACCTTGACTGTGCCTTTATGTATCAGAACGAGCGTGAGGTGGGAGAAGCCATCCAAGAGAAGATTCAAGAGAAGGCTGTGAAGCGAGAAGATCTCTTCATTGTTAGCAAGGTAACAGTGCAGTCCATGATGAGGGGAGGTCTTCACACGTTCTATAGCTCATCAGCATTTCCTATAGGTCCACCTCTCTCTCTCCATTTTTTACATCCCCGGATACCAACATTTACACACCAAACTGTTATTCATAAGTGCAAGAAGCTATGGCTGTGTCCCCCCCCCCACCCCCGGGAAGTGGATTCCGCACACTGAGGATGGCTCCTTTAGCCTTGGTACCTGACTTCCTGTAATGTGATCCATTTTCCCAGGGGAAGTACCACTTGTATCAGAGCTAGAGTCAGGTAGGGTTCTGCAGCCCGCCTTTTTCAATTGGAGTCTCAGCAGCCCTGGCCCTAAGGTTGTCAGTCAGAGGATTTGGGGAAAACTGGTACAATAAATGCTTAAAAATTTATGTTCAGTAAAAGACTAATGATAAAAGTGCTAAAATAAAGTTAGGGAATGTTGTATGTGAAGATTTTGAAAATGAGTGGATCTGTATTATGCATAGTATACCAAAAAATACTAGTTCTGTATTCTTGGACAATATACCCTGGAGGGGGAGACAGACTTGCTATGCTATCCAGAGGCCACCGCTGGATGAATACCTGGTAAAGTCATTATTTGGGGCCTGGTAGGCTTCAGCAGAGTGAGTAGACAAAAGGACCATCTCTCCCAATGGCATAAAAAACTTAAGTTTTAAATCTACATGTAATTCCTGCCCTCAGAGGCCATGCAACCAATGAAGGGAAGAGCAGAGGTCCATAAATACTTAATCAGTGGTTACATGTGCTAGATGATCTGAGGGACACCCAGAACACTAAGAGTAATGGAAGAAGAAATCACCTCAACCCTTAGGAAATGTGAATCAGCAGGCGCCTCAGGCAGAGAAGCAGCCAGTATCTCCCAAGATCTGTGCCATGTTGGAACTTATGGTACAGGGAAAGAAAGCAACCTGCTGGCCTCTGTAAGCAACCATGAGCCTACCAACACAAGGGCCGAGAATCAAACATCCCATCCTCCCCCACCCACCGCTAGAAAATGGGAACCAGAGGTCTGAGCATCTCTTGGGAGGTTGACCACATGCAATATAGCAAATATGGGGGATTTCCTTCTACCATGTCTTTGAAGGCAAATATTGTTATCACTGTTTTGCTTTTTTCAGATTAATAGTATTGCTGTATTCAATGTTCTGTTTCCATAAGTTCTATAATGTTCTGTATTTGGTGTGATTTTGCTATACCTGTTTGAAAGTACAACTATTGTGAAGATAACGAGATATACTCTGGTACCTATTACTGTTATTCCGGTAACCTGCTGTGACTTTTTGTACCAGTTTCACTGTATTGTCTCAATTGGTTTTGTTCTGTTGTATTTTACTGCCTTCAAAATAATAAAAAAAAAAATAAAAAACACTTAGGAAATGGCATGCTCAGCCTTAGAGACTGCACACTGAAACATGCACATTAATCAACTGTACTATAAACAAGCTGCTATCGGGTTATATCAGTCTGCAGATCTCAAAGCAGGGCTAAGAGTGCCGTTTGGCCCTTTGTCTCTCCCATGCTAATGCCTCCTTGTTGCTCTCTGCAGTTGTGGCCCACATTCTTTGAGAGAAGCCTGGTGAAGGAGGCCTGCCAGAAGACCCTGAAGGACCTGAAACTGGACTACCTGGACATCTACCTCATTCACTGGCCGCAGGCATTTCAGGTTTGACTTCCTCCCTGCCCAATCTCAAGATGCTGAGTAGAGAGATGGCAGAAAAGAGCAACTGCACTGGGACGGGGCATGCCAGTGGGTCACACAGGAGCTCTTGTGCTGCCTGCGAGGTAGACCAGGCCACCTGTCTTGATTCAGTGTGGAGGAGAAACCTTGGTATACTCTCGCAGTACATTATTTAGCGCTCCACTCTCCTCTTGACCAGACCACACCTGGGAGTGGTCTCTTGCAGAGAAGCCCTAGTGTGGTGATGCTGAAAGTCACCTGTTCTCAATAAAGACACAGGACTCAGTGCTCCAGGGTCTGCTTAGGACGGCTCCTGGAAGCAATAGGACTTAAGGTTAATAATAAGAGTGAAGGTTTTTAGAATATACTATGAATGAGCTTTAAAATCACTACAGAAATTTCTAAAATATGAGAACTTACATAACAACATATATTGATTTGGAGATTTTACAGCAACTTACTGTGTCTTGAAGTATGTTCTTCAGAGCTAGAGGAAATGCTTCCCACTTGTTGGTGTTGAGCGTGCATGAGGACCATAAAGCTTTGTTTAGCAAGACCAGTATCCAGATGTGAATTACAATAAACTTTGTTCTGCGTTTACAGCCTGGAAAGGACTTATTCCCCAGAGATGATAGTGGCAATTTAATTCCTGGCAAAGCAACATTCTTGGAAACCTGGGAGGTAGGTTCCAGCTCCTTTTAAGTGCTCTGGGAAAAAAATGTTCCTTTAGTTATCCTAGAGGCTACTCTGGCATGGAAGAGCCCATATGCTTTTGGTCTGATTTTAGCATTGTTATTCTGCAGTTCTGTTTTTTTCCTTAGGACCTGTGTGTTTAGGGTTCATCTGTTTACATCTTAAAGGTTCGGACTGAGTCCTGAAATGATATGGAAATACAACACACAATTTTTTAGGCACACATAGTATTTTAAAGATGTGGAGGAATGGTTTGATCTAATTTTGTGAATATTCATTAGGTACTCTCTGGCAATTAGTTTAAATTTCATAAATCTTTGTTTCCTCCCTTTGTAAGTATCTTCTAATATTTTTTTCAGTGTAATTTAAATGTACAATAAGTCTTTAAATTAAGAATTTCTTTTAGTATAAGACACATTGGTAATAATCGCCTTCTAGACACTTCCCTTTGTTTTAATCACATTTATCCTATCTTTCTTGACACTTACTGAATCAATTTGGGAAGTCCCTTTCCTGAATGCCTTTATGAGTGTGATCAAATATATCACTGGTGCTGCTGCTGATGGAAAGGCAGGCTCATAAAATGGATATGGTGTATTGTCATCCTCTTTTCATTGGATTTGGTACTGCAAGACCTCTAACTCTTCCCCAAACTCAAAATGACTATTAAAAATAAAGATTTTGAATTAATTCAGAACATCCAGGAAGCCATGCAACTATGGGAGGTCTCAGAAAAGAGGCCTTCCAAAACTGTTTCAGAAAATGGTAAGAATGTTGGGATGAATGTGTTGGAAACAAATGAACTCTAGCCATGTGTCTTTTACTGTAATACATTTAAAAAATATTGACTATTTATCATTCTTTGAACTGCACCTCATTATAAATATCCTTCAGGATCTGGTGAAGAATAAGGTAACTAACATGCCAGAAACTTCAGTTTTAGAGCTCATTTAATTATCCAGCCCTCTGAGGAAGTGTTACCTTTTCCATCTATTAGAGAATATAATACAGATGGATCCCAAATTATAAATTGACATAGAATCTGTCCGAGGCCTCCTTGCCCTCCCTGTGGGCTGGGTTTGGAATATGGAAATTCCACTTCCTCTCAGTCACTGCTAGGATCTTGATGGTCAGGGAGACTATGAGGCTCTCAGAGCAGGATGAATTCTGCTGAGGCCAATACAGGGAAAAGTAGTACCCAGGTGAGGGGATGAGTCTGAACGGATGACGTTAAACTTTTCCATTCAACCACTACATCTATGCTGTTTCAGGTGAAGCACTGTACGTTTCCCCTCCACTGGCTAATAAAATGGTGACTAGCTAGAGATTCTTGGTCTTTGTTTCCAGAGAACACAGATCCCCCCAGAACCCTATTTCCTTGTTATTCTTGTCTCTTGTTCTTTTTCTTTCTCATTTTTCTGTAGAACTCTTGTGAGCAACTGGAGACTCACTGTAGGTTTTCTGATAACTGGTGCTATCGCAAAGGTCACCGATAATCTAGAAATATTGGCAACTTGTCAGATCGTTAAATAGTTTGACACAGCTGGGATTCAACCCAGCTTGAAAGTCTATTTGACTCAGAAGTCTGATTACTAAGACTTTAATCACATATTTAGTAAACTGTGAGCACTTTTCCAAATACTGGCAAACACCAGAGCCCTTCTTCTTAGTTCAGATAGCGACCTGAAACTCAAATTCATGGTCAAAGTTCAATGTCATGAAAGTTTTTATTACTATTTTTGTTAAACCAGTGTATGTTCTCGCAATTGATAGTGTTACAGGGGAAAGAAACTCCCAACCAGTTAGATGTCCAGTAGGTGCTCATGTTTTCTAAAATAGAAGAATGAATTTTAGGAACATGGAGGTTAAAACAATATATTTCTTGGGGGAAGAAAGCTTCTGTCAGGGAGAGAGATAGATATAGATAGATAGATAGATAGATAGATAGATAGATAGATAGAGACAGAGACAGAGACAGAGAGAGACAGAAGGGGTCTGGACTGGGTTACTGAGAACCCTGCCTTTTTAGGGATTTTTGTAGAGTAAAACCATGAGGTGAGATGGGTCCAAGGTGGGTAAAATTATAAGGTGGGACAAAACTATGGTCAACCAGTCAGATTGAGCATAACGGCCTAGGTAATATTGATTAAATTTGGAAGCAAGTCATGAAGCAAGGGGGCATGAAGCAGAACAGGGACTTTTCCTGGAAGAGGACTAGGATATTTCTACCTAAGTTAGCTACCTACAATGGTAGTAGAGAATAAAGTGAGTGATTAAGTTTAAATGGATGGTGACAGAAAGGCTCCACGAATTAACCAAGCATCATGTCAAGTGTCTGTCAAGGGCAGATAGCAAGATTTAGATAGCAAAACTGATGTGATTCCTGAGGACAAAGAGTGAAGCACAAAAGCAATGGTCTCATAATGACAATCTGGATGTGTATGTGAAAGAGATTCTCTTTAACAATAAGTCATTACGTTTGCTTGCCAACAATAAAGAACATGTTAGAAGGAAGAAATGGTCTAGATTTCCATGGATGGATTCTAAAAAGTGTCCTGAAGTTCTGAGCTAGATGTCAAATGAAAAAATACTAAAAATAACCTCCCAAAATATTACTAGCAAAAATAAGGAGTGATCTGTGACTTCACCACTGAACTTGCTTAGAAAGGATATGCCATTTGCTGAAAGAATCTGCAAGACAGAAAGATGGATAACAACCCAATGCCTTATATAATATGTAATTAAAAGGCATACTAAATTTTTGAATATATACCTTATGAGCATCAGGCCACACGATGCAAAAAATAAAATTCTCAAAGGAAAATATCAAGAAGGTTTTAATTTGTCATTTATATGTACACTCCACATATAATTAAATGAAAGTCCATATAAAAAATGACACAGCTCCATGAATGTAGAAGCTGTGAGCTATTTTAGTCCATACACTAGTACTTGTTTAAACTAAAAACCAAAAAAGGCTTATTTTCTAATGACTGTCCCAGCATTATCCAATCAGAAAGTCTGAACACTTGTCTGAGGAACTCACAAAACTAAGTTTATTAAGTCTGAACTTTCAAGAGAGGATTTTACTTTTTCTTGGAAGATAACGAAATTAGTCATAAAAAATTTTGAAATCTTGTATTTATCTTTAAAACAAAAAGTTATTTTTACAAAGAACATATTTATTTTTTTGCCACTGATGACTAAGTTTTAGAGCAAAATTTCAGGATTAATGAAGAGTTTCATGAATAATGGCATGTGGCATGGTTTATATTCATAGAGTCAAACCAGTAAATATTTTATTCATGAGAATGAAAATCCTGGCAAGACTTGCCAAGTAGCTTGCTATTTCAGTGTTCGTTTATCATTGTAGAGAGCATGTAAGCATTATGAAATGCAGCCATGAAGGAAAACAAAAACAGAAGCAAGGTGTCAAGAGATGGGTAGATAGGAAATGAAGGGAAGCAAAAGGGAAGAAAACAGAATTGGGATGTGCACTGCATACACAGGCTTCCCACAAGGGGTGTGAGCATTATGGAATGCACACATGCAATGATAAAATTGTTACAAATTAAGAGCATAAAATTAGCAGAAGGTTATTGTCCTAAAAATTACCCTGGAACATATGACCTTTCTAATACTTTATCAACATTCACTATGAGATGTGAGGACAACAATATATATGATATAAATCAATAAAATTATTTGCCTCAGTTCTTGCAATAGCAGTATATCAAGTGTGGAAATTAGGTCACAGTCCTTTGGAAAAAGTACAAATTCCCTATTGCTGGGTTTTCTGAATGAATTCAGGAATGTTTACTAAATAAAATATTTTAAAGACATGGATAGAAATCTCGATTCAGGTCACAGGCTTTGATCTGAGCCTGGCAGGACTAACTATATCAGCGCTGGATGTTTCTGGAAGCTCACAGTCAATTGGAACCCACTGACCTGGAGAAAGCAGGGCTGTTCTCTTCCCCTTCCTCTTTTTTCTTTTCCTGCTTTTCCTCCTCTTTTCCCTCCTTATCTTTTTCTGCTCCTCTTCCTCTTCTTGTTCTCTCTCTCTGTGTCTGTCTGTTTCTCTCCCCCCACCCCCATCTCTCTCTCTGTATCTCTTTCTCCACTACTGGAGATCAAACCAGATCCTTCTACATCCAATATACTAGCTGAGATCTCTACCAATAAGTTAAATTGCAGCCCTGAAATTTCTGTCTACCCTCTGTTAACCTTGATGCTATGGATCATTATCCATTTGTACACCAGGACATAGCACTAAGACATGCCACCATCTCTGTACTTGCTTGATGACTGTCAGTATGTTTCTCCTTTCTGTGACAGGCCATGGAGGAGCTGGTGGACCAAGGTTTGGTGAAAGCCATTGGCATTTCCAATTTCAACCACTTCCAAATAGAAAAGCTCTTGAACAAGCCTGGACTGAAATATAAACCAGTCACTAACCAGGTAGAGTCTGTGTACTAAAGAGGGTTGCTCTAATAATTATGAAGTGTTTGGAGTCAAATTCAGTGCTATATACTAAGTCTCATTTTAGGGTTCAGTGAAGTAGAATGTAGATCTACAGGTCTGGTTTAGCAACTCTACCCATTTGACATTTTCTTGGTGATGTTTTTCAAATTTGTAGCTGTCCCAAAGCATTCTAACTCTCCATCTGATGCAAAATTTTCACTCTTGCAGGTGGAGTGTCACCCATACCTCACTCAAGAGAAGCTGATCCAGTACTGCCACTTGAAGGGCATCACTGTCACTGCCTACAGCCCCCTGGGCTGTCCAGATAGACCTTGGTGAGGCTTCTCTGTGTTGATAATTTGTCTTGATACTTTCAAAATATTATATTCTAATGCATTAATGTTGGTGTGAATCTCTATTGCACTGGAAAGAAAACCACATCAAAGGCAATATATTTGGAAACATACATTGAATTATACTGAGAAACTGTGGGGATTAAACAACAAAACAAACAAAAACAAATGACCCCATTCTACCTTCTGAATGCACCATAGCTCAGCCATGAAGTAGTAGACCAGTGTTAGCCAAGTGCTGAGGCTCCAGAGCTCATGGGTGGCCATGGAAAAAACATACAGCTCTCACTTTTTGTGAGTGGAGAAGTCGGTGTGGCTCAGCCTTTAGCCTGATGGAAGAAGAGAACATGTGCATACAGTCCCCCAAGAGATTACTCATCTCTCTGCCTCCAGGGCCAAGCCAGAGGACCCTTCCCTGCTGGATGATCCCAAGATTAAGGAGATTGCTCTGAAGCACAAAAAGACCACAGCCCAGGTGCAGTGTTTTTCCTTTCCTCTCAGCGAGCCATCTATTTTTCAGCCTTGTGCCTAATTCCTTGTGTTGTCTTCACTTAACCCCATGAGGGGACGAAAACGAGATGAAGCCCTTTACTGGTTCTTTGAAATCCGCTGGGACTCAGGAAGCACAATGGGTCTCAGCAAAGCAGGATATACTCTCTCTTGCCAAGCTCCAGATTCTCAAATAAGGAAAAGCTTAGCATTGCCACTCAAGCTCAGAGAAAGGAGTGAAGGATTGGCAGGTACATGGAAGAGCTAATCTCTTAGTTGATATCAGCTCTTCTACCTAATCCCACACTGAACTACAGAAACACTTTATTCTCTCTCTCTCTCTCTCTCTCTCTCTCTCTGTCTCTCTCTGTCTCTCTTTCTGTCTGTCTCTCTGTCTGTCTCTCCATGTGTAGGTCCTCACAGATAATCACAAGCTGATGTCCTCTTTCTGCACAGGTTCTGATCCGATTCCACATCCAGAGGAATGTAGCAGTGATCCCCAAGTCTGTGACACCGGCACGCATTGTAGAGAACTTTCAGGTGAGACCCTAGCTGATGTTCTGGTATTCATCAGTGAAGTAGGTGACAGGACATCTCATCTCATAATGGATTGTCAGTGGGTCCTAGTCACTTCCCAGCACATAGTCATGTCTCACGAGGGCATCTGGCCTTGGTAGAGCTGAGATTAATGACATGTGGGCTAAGCATGCTGCAATCAGTGACTGGAGAATGTCTGTCACACCTGAGCACCAGCTGTGTGTGACACTGTGAGGAAGACTCTTCTTTGTCCTTCATCACTTAAGCATGGGCTGCACAAAGAGCAGTGTCTTGTCATACAAATCCACCTCCTCACATGAGAATGCGAATGGGCAGTATTAAAGAACTGTCATTCTGCAAGGACCTGTGTGGTCCTCCGGAAGCCCAGACATTGAGATTACTGCCTTCATGGCTGTTGTGGCACCTTTTTGAATATAACACCTGCAAGTACCTGCAAGTCCTCTACACTGGCCTCCATTATCATTTTTGCTCCACTGAGGTCAGCTCTCTGGCCTAAAATACACAGGGTGGTGAAAAGTGGGTAAAACCCTCTGACAGTAGATACAGTGTTGGTAAATGATTAACTTGGGGGAAAAATTTCTATGCATTCAACACAGTGGGAGAATGCTCCATCACAGTGGGAACTGCAAATAGCAGCTCACTCCATGGAGGAATAGGTGGAGACATCCAGTCCCACCAAGAATTGCTCTCCAAAGGATGTTTTCAAACTCACCTTTCCAGGTCTTTGACTTCAAGCTGAGCGATGAAGAGATGGAGACCATCCTCAGCTTCAACAGAAACTGGAGGGCCTGCATCTGGGTTCCGTGAGTGCCTAGGGATTAATTTAGAGGATATTAGTGATTTTACTATTAGAGCCAGGATTGATGAAAGGATTGGCAGACAGCTGGCTTGTCTTCCGTCCTCCCGTGCTATTTCCTAATAGTTTTGAAAATTTAAATTGGAGTCCCAGGGAATCATACTGAGGATAGATGCATTCCTAATAACTGTCCATTGTCTGGGATTCTGGATGTACACCTGGTATTTTAAGAGAAGTCATGTCATTACTAAGTATGATGCAGTGTCATCCATTCATTCCCTCAATAATTGGTTGGTAACCTGCGTGTTGGGCAGTCCCGAGGAGATTGGGATCATCATCCTGCCCAGAGGGTCTCCTTCCACAAGCTTATATACCAGAGTGAAAACGTGACGAACTTAAAATACACAGTGCTACCTCAGTTTGTGAACGAAAGTCTTTCTACAAATCTGGTTGCAAACTGAATTTGGGGAAGAACTGATCAAAAGTGGTGATTAGGTTTAATGCTTAGCTTATGAGGAAATTTGATTCAGTTCTAGTTCAATTGGGTTCTTATCCAGAATCACGAACAGAAACAGGTTTATGAACCAAGGTACCACTGTATATGAGAGTAACTGAGGCTATAAAGAAAAAGATCGAAACATGTTATGAAGTGGACCCGGGGAGATTTTACTGATAAGGTGACAGTTTACCTGAAGGCAAAAAAAAAAAAAAAAGTTACAATGGATGAGCTATGCAGGTATTTAGGGTGTAATAATTTTTACGGTGATAACAAAAGTCTTCATGCTTGTTTATATTTAAGTAAGTTGAACAATGATGTCGGAGCAGGATAAAGGAGAGAAAGGGCAGGAGTAATGAGGTTGGAGTGAGACGCAGGGACACACAGAGTGCACCGTGGCCTACATCATGGGAGCAACTTTCATTTGAGTTCTGAATGATATGTGATACCATTTGATGTTTTGAATAGAGGGTGTCATCAGAGTCGTGTTCTAAAAGAACCACACTGACTGAAGCCCTAAAAGACTATGGGGAGGCCATGCTAATAATTCAGGTCAAGATGGAGGTGACTGGCCCTGGGTGGTGATCCTGCAGGAGTTAAGGCATGATCAGATTCTGGATACACGGAGGAAATAGCCAAGTAAATTTGCTGACAAATTAGGTGTCACAGATGGCTGTGAGATTTTATTTACTGATTGCTTTTCCTTGAGCAATGCCACCATGACACTCCTTTCAGAAGAAGAAATCAGGAGTTTGAGATATGTTTGCGATGCTGGACAGCTAAGAGGGCATCTTGGATGGGTGGGTGCATGAGTAAATTTACCTGGACTTAAATATTAGCTGTATCATGTGTTTATTTGGCATGTGGCCTTGGTCAAATTACCAACATTTCCAAGCTGATTCCTTCATTGGTACAGTAGAGATGAAAATATTAAAAACAAGTTCAGATGAACCTAGTCAAGGGTCATGAGCATTTGCCTGTAGTGTTTTACATTAAAGATGAAAATCACCTAACAGTGATTCCACTATTTTTCCCCAACTGAGGAGACTGTCAGAAGGAATCCAACCACCGTTTACAAGGTGCTTCACCTGACCTTAGTCTTATTATGAACCATGATTATGATTTCAATCTGATTCTCTGATCACCACCGACTCACACAGCCTCATTTCTCAAATATTCTTCCGTGAATTTGAGAAAGTGGGAAGGTGCAAGCCCTTCTTTTGTTCTTCAATGTCTTGATGTGGTGGGTAGAGGCTGAGAGAACATAAGGAAGACAGGACACACAGGAAAATGCAGATTGTGCTAGAGATGTTGCTCTATGAGACATTTAATTCTCTGTGCTTCTCTCTGCAGCACTGAAACTTGGGAGGATTTTCCCTTCCATGCCGAATATTGAGGTTGACTTTCCCCATGAGATGAACTGTAGATGCTCCTTTATCACTGAGTTGGAACTCACTTCTCCTGGTTTTAATCAAGCATATCTGAAATCCTGATATCCTTGGCCATGGTAGACTCAACCCCAGGTTGTGCTTCCATCCATGTGCTCAGCCACTCGGGGGAAGGGTGACTCCAAGAAGCCAATGACAACTCTTTTTTCCACTTGATTGGTGTGGCAAAATGAGAATTAAATGCCTAAAGATCCTCAACCTGAGGATGCCAATATGACGACAATAAAATTTAATGATAGTAATCCACATGTATCTAGAGTTCTCTGTGCACCAAAACAGTTTGAAGAGGTTTTCCTCTGGGTAAACTCATAAGTTGGGAGAACAGGAGAACAGTGCTCTGATCATTAGTCAGAGTATCAGCATTTTAGTGGGCTTCTGTTTAACTGTTCAGAGACCTCACCAAGTTTGTAGGCTGAGTGCCAGATTTTGCTATGGTAAGATCATCCACCACTGCTCCTTGCAGTGCTTTGTCAACTGTGTATCCTGTAAAATGGAACGGGAATGGACTACACATGTGTGTACCTCTGCCAAGGCTCTTCTTGCCTGTAAATTTCCTTTTTACTACTTAAATTAGAGCCATAGAAAACTCATAGTCAACCAACATGAATTGCTTGAATAATACAGTGACCTTAGAGTGACACATGTGTGTAAGTATATATGTTAGTGCACAAGCTTTAGAGTGAGAAAAACCCTTCCACCCTTTCTCCTATTGGAGAAACTTGACTTTCTCTCTGTGTCCAGCCTAGCAGCTCATTCTCTGGTCTCTTGGTGCAAAGTCACTTTGTGCCTTTGCTTATCTGTAGTTTTGTTGTCTTTCTCTGCCCCCATCCTTGACCTATTTCCCAGAGAAATTTCTCAACCAATGTCTGTTTTTAATTCCTTCTAGTGAGGATTAGTTGAAAGTCCTAATGTGGTCCCTAGTCTATTTTCCTTCTACGGATGCTTGCCCCTACATTATAAATCTGAAGTCATTCCATGAAAGACTCTACAAATAATCACATATTTCAATCACTATGAAAAATGCTTAGAGTAGAACTGAGATGATCATTGTAGAGTTGGATGATATGTGGAAAATGCCAGTCTTTAATTTATGATCCAACTTTTATTTCTACCCTCACTGACTGTTAACAGTGAGTGATAGATGAGGAATTGAGGGACCACTGATTCTCTCCTCCTTTTTAAAAAATTGTTTAAAGAAAGACTAAAACAAAACAGAAAAGGGGTAGAAATGGTACATATTTTCAAAGAAAATATAAACAGTAAGAAATCACTGGTTGATGTTTACATATTGTCCTGTTACAAATAGTTGTTCAAGATACAAAAGTGGAATATATAAAGTAGGGATTCAAACAGCAAGACTGCAAACAGTTCTGTTCAACTAATCCACAAAACCTTAGTAATATGGTTATAAATCCTATACACTTAAACATACATGGAGTTATCCATATCTTCATTTCTGTTGAGACTAAATAAATCAAAGTGGCTAAAATCACTCTGAACAAAGAATAATAGTATTGCTGGATTTCACATCATGACACTACAAGATCAGCACTGGCTACTGTAGTGTTTCTTTTTCTTCAAATATTTATTCATTTCATCATGCATTATAAGATCATTTCTCATAAACTGTTTATAGGTTCTACGCATGCATGAGTCTTAGCATGTATTTCTATTCTTTGTATATTAGAGGGAGAAACAAAACAAAATATATTCCTATAAACATATGAAATGAAAAAGGCATATCAAACCACTGTACAAGGAGTTCTACCATGGTTACTATGTTGTCTCTTGTTATCTTCAATAGAACTGGCTATATCATCAGACATATTATAATTGAATATAGCAGTACATAATAAAAACACAACTTTGTAGATAGTATAAAACTACAAAAAAAGGTAATAATCAAACTAGAATGGGTATTGTAGTGAATCTTGTCATCTTCAGTGTAGTTGCCTATACTGTCAGACTTGATACTATCAATCATAACAGTTTTGAATAAAATCTGTTGATAACAAACAGCAATCAAACAAACCAGATTTAACTAAGAGCAGTCATGATAAAACAGTATAAGTTATACAGGGATCCAGATTAAGTAAATAAGAAATTAAAGATGATCACTGTGCTATATATATCCTGATATTTTGGGGATAGCTGTCTGTACCCTCAGTTCTAGTGCATGTAGACAAACTGGGACAGAATAAATTCTATCTAAGTAGAATGGTATGAGTAATATGGGTTTTAATTCTTGATACACTATTAACAATATCTTCTGCCATCTTTTTTAAGACTCTTCCTCCCCTTTCCCTCTCCTAGGTACACTGTGCATTTTTGGGTTTCACCAACACCCTTGGCTTTTTTTTTTTTTTTTTTGTCTTTTTCCTTTTTATCGGTACCGGGGATCGAACTCACGACTGCCTGCTTGCAAGGCAGGCGCTTATGCCGCTGAGCTAAATCCCCAGCCCCTAACACCCTTGGCTTTAAATTGGTGGGGGGCAACCTGCAATTTACCTAAGTCGTTCCGAACCTTCTCCCTCCTGGACTTGACCTCTAGTTGTATTCCTTTGCCTATTAGGATCTTAGGATCGAGGGCTGGGAACTATTTATTGTTGCTTCCTCTTCTCATATTTTTTGTTCCCTCCATACAGGCATATGTAGGAGGCCCCAGTCTCTTTCTTTGTTGGCTGTGGTTTTGCTGGAGTGCATTGACTAGGTGATTCTGCCCACTCCAGTGTGTTATTGTGATGAAAACAGGGGCAGCGAATGCTCAGTCCTCCCCTCAGTCATTCAACCTGCTGAAGGCTTCACCGTGTTAGTGTGGGCTGCACATAGGGAATTGGTTTGGGATGTCTTATTGGGCCTCAACCAGGGGTGTGACCCAGGCCAAGGATTCCCCACCAATCCCGTCTGGGAAGGGAACTACTGACTGAAGCCATTACTGTTCCTTGTTTTTGCCAGTCCTGCCCGGTTCCAAGATGTGGAACTCCTTTCCATGGAAGCGTTTCATTCCTGTCACTCACAGCAGGTCGAAGCAGGTCCCCCACCAACTCGGCTCTCTCTTGGGCCCTCCAATCCCTGACCTTGGTATGACTGTGGTTCCAGTAGTTCAAAACAGTGGGAGTTCAGGCAGCTCGGTAGTGGCCGTGCGAGTTTGGGCACTGCAACAGGAGCACCGAACCTTTAGCTATTCCAATAGTAGCATCGGGACTACATGTTGGATTGGTTCTTCTGACCTTAGTTTCTTCCTGGGTCAAGAGGATCCATCTCCCTCTGTCCAGAACTCTCCATGCAGTGTTATTTTGGCATCTAAGTTGACTATCTCCAGGAGTTTGTAATCTACTCTTATCTATCCGCCATCATTACTGGAACCACCAATGTTCCCTTCTTTTTTTTTTTTTTTTTTTTGTCTTTTTCGTTTTTATCGGTACCAGGGATCGAACGCACGACTGCCTGCTTGCAAGGCAGGCGCTTATGCCGCTGAGCTAAATCCCCAGCCCCTACCAATGTTCCCTTCTTCAACTGTGTTTTTTCCTACTCTGTGCTATAAAGAGGTGCATTCATTTCAGTTTCAGTTTCTTCTGAAGAATGGCATTAAGCCATAGTCCCAGGATATCCTTACTAGCAGGGCCCAAATCACAGAAAGCTGAAGAAGCAGTGAACAGTGGTGAATGATCATGGCGGTGCTGTCTGTGAGACAGGACATGCCATTAGCTGAAGTGACAAGCATGATAAAGATGACCTCCATGTCAGCCCACTAAGAACTTTTACTACCTTAAGTGGAGAAAAAGCTATGTTCTGGTCTTCATTCTTGAGATAACATTTTAAAAATATGATTCTTCTATATTAATGGATAAGCCAAATCCATAATTTGCTAACTTCCTATGAATGTCAATAGTCTGATTAATGTAATTTTGCTTTGTTCCTTTGTATCTGTATTATTTTCCTAGTGATTTCACAACAAATTTTCACAAACAAGGTGGCTAATAACACCTGAAATTTCTTTCATCACTGTTTTGAAGGTGCTATCAGGGCCGTAGGATGTAGGGAAGAATTCTTCTTTGACTTTTCTAAATTCTGTTATTTTCTACAACACTGAGATTGTTTTCCCTGTAGCTCATCTCTTCCAGATCTCCGGCCACCTTCCCATTTGATGTTATTAGAAGGACACCAGTCATTAGGCTTATGACTCATGCCACCCACAATGCATTTATGTTAGCTAAGTATGCCTGAGAAAGTTGTTTTCTCAAATAAAATCTAATTCTAGGGATACAGATAATGCTCAGGGATATTGTTTGAGTAATGTATGTCTGGAGTGAATGTCATTATTTGGAAGAATATATTTATGGAAGTTTTTCATTGGAATTTACTTTATGTTTATTTATTATCCAGAAAGCTCAAATGGTATCTATTTAAGTAAATGTATGTAGGCCCTGCTTTTCTCAGTGGGTTGTTTTTTTCTGTATTTATTCGTCGGTTTGGGTCTCTGAACTCTGTACTGTTGCATCTAAAGCAAAATATGTTTGATTGTATCCACAACTTTTGGCAGCATCACAAAAACTGACTGCATGTTTTCTCTCTATGTTTTGAGATGGAATTTGTGTTTATGCATTCTCTTTTAAAGGGCTTGCATGGCCTTGCCCATACAAAATTGCCAGTTGCAGTCCCCATGACTCCTCATTAGGTCATTTCTGTTCACTGCCTGCTGCTTTCCAACACTGACAATCTGTGTTTCTGGCAGCTCCAATTTCTTGAGAACTCCACTCCATTTTCACATTGGCTGTCGCAACTTCACACAGTGTCTTCTTAGGGACACACTTCCAGGCCCCCATGGGGTTTTCTTATAATGTGGTGGCAACCCTACAAATCCAGAACCTGTACATTCCTCACACCTGTAAAACCAGCACATGTGGATGATGCCAGTGTCTGCTACCAGCTTGAGCAATTGCCAGATCCCTTGAATATGGCTGCAAAGCCTACATGGCTAGGCATAGAGAAGTGGATCTCAGGGAAACCAATGGCCTATATGGCCTCTTGATTAGGCATCTCAGGGACTCTCTTGTCAAATGAAAGCTTTAACATTTTGTACCCTTGATCCTAGAGGGTGAGGTCTTGTTAATTTCTGAAATGCCCTTAAATCAACTTTCCTCTTTCCTCATGCAAAGTACTTGGCTTTTCAGAGATAATCTTCCTACCAACAATCCTCTCCTTAGCCCCAATTATTGAGGTTCTTCTTCTCAAATGAAATTGCAAGCTTTTCACATTGGCCTTTTGCTCCTGATCCTCACTGTAGATTTAGCTAAAGTCAGCCATCCACGCCCATGCCACAGCCAGAACTTGAGGCTACAGAACAAGAGGATGGTGGTTGCAGCACTGTGTCAAAGGTCAAAGGTCTGAGATCTCTCTGTAGAGTCTGGATTAGAAGGTTAGACAAACTTCAGAGCACTGTCTAAAGGCAATGGCCAAGAGTAGAACCTTCTAAAAAGAAAGACACTTCCTTCTTTGTTTCTCTCTCTCTCTCTCTCTCTCTCTCTCTCTCTCTCTCTCTCTCTCTTTCACCTATCCAACCTTTTATTGTTGCCACCAAACTCGGGTTGGTTACTTCCCTCAATTTGCTAGGGTACATGTCAATTATACACAGACATATGTGCTCTACTAATATGTTGTATAGTTCTTTCCCAAATCACATTGACACATCACAATCATCTTTTCCTCAGATCCTGGCACATAGGAAGATATGGCACCATATGGACAGCAGCTTCATGTGTGCTTTCATTTCTAATCACATGACAACAGACAGTATCACTCTTCCAAGGTGAGGAAAGCCCTCAGGCTCTGAAGCCCTGGGACTTCAGAATAGTCTGGTGAAGTCAAACTCTTACAAATGTTAAAACCGAAAATAATCTTCTTGAAAGGCCGAAGAGAGTATCTGCTTTGTGCAAGCATTAACAAAGCAGCCAGAAAGATATAAACTAAATAATCATGGAATGCAAAATCACACACATCATAAATATTGAGATGCTCTAGTTCTGACATTAGGAAGGAAGATTGTAAATTGGTGCATTAATTTTGTTTTGGCTTTACATTTCAAAACAGGATTAGTTGTTTTAGTGGCATTATATAAAGTATTACATTTTATTGTCGCAATAATACCATGAGGTAGACAATGCAAACTACATTGTTCCCACTTAAGAGGTGTGAAAATTGAGGTGCAGGAAGCTCAGGGCTCATCCAAAGCCACACAGACATTGATGTGAGAACACAAACTATGTTCTCAACTTCAAGATGTCACTCTGTGTGCAGCTTTCTTTCTTTTTGTTTTCATTAATTTCCAATCTTCTCCCACTTAGTCTTCTCTTTCTTGTTAATTATATAAATTTTACTCAGCATGTTGATTACTTCAACATATGGTTAAAAAGTGGGGTATTCCTAGTACTGCTGAAGTTCAACTTGGTTTCATTCCCAACATACAACGACTATCATGAATTTCTTACAGATTTTTCCTATTTGTCTAGTTCATCATTTTACCATTTGTGTATCCCTACTATTATATTTAGTATTGCACGTAGTAAGATGTTATGTAAGTGGTATCACTGTGGTATTCTCTTTGCTCAGAATTATGTTTCTAATTTGCTCAGAATTATATATCATCTTAATTGATGTGCATAGATGTAGTTGTTTCATTTCCATTGCTGTAGAAAAGGATATTCTATAGGATATTCTATCCTGTAGAGGGACTGCCCTCTACTGTTCTCTTAATCATGACCATGTGATTCCTGTTGTACATAAGCCAAATTCTCTCCCAGACATTCACACAGGAGTGAAATTATTTTGTCAAAGCATATCTATACTACCTACACTAACATCTTTACAAATGCCAAATCATTTTCCAAATTGATTTAACCAATTCCTGTGAACTGATTCCCCTGAATTTTCCATGACTTGAAATTTATAGAAGTTTCATTTAGTTTTCTTTTTAGTGCTGAAAATTTGGTTTCTAAATACAATTCTGCAATGGAAGAAATGATGTTTTCTTAAAGATATAGTGCATTACAATGATAGCATGAGTAAAATGCAAAATATCCTGAAGAATTTTGTGATGTTAGAAAGTAAGAAAATGTTTCAAGAAGCAAATATAAACACAAGAAAATACAAGAGCCAACCTCAAGAAGCTTCTACTTGTCAAACCCGGAGAAATGAGAGGAACAAAATATAGTAATGAGTTATAATCCATAAAAAATGTTAAGTATTGATGAGTTCAACCTAACTACAAATACTTGAATACTAATAGAGTAGATAGAAAAGTTCTTCCTTCTGGTAGAATTTGACTTATAAATGTAAAGTAATCAAAATGATCACTAAATATATAGTAACAACTGTTGCAGACAAGCTATATCAGTAGTTGTTAAAATGTTATTATTTTATGTTAGTAAATATGTTAGTAACAGTTTGAGGAAAAATAAAGTTCACATCATTTTAAAATAACTGACACTAGATATTTATTAATTACAAGGAGAAAGATAAAGATTTTATAGGAAAGAAGCTTGATAGCACTCACTTCCACCAAGGGACCAAATTCTGTACCACTAGTACTGAGACACATCAACACCGTGAGCTCTGTGAGATGACACAGGCAGAAGGACAAACGTCCTCTCACAGCAACCTCACCTAACACGCACAAGTTCAGTGAAAGCATGAACCCCATCCAGAGCTACGGAGTTCACCAATATAAAGTATGTGCTTCAAAAATGTGAATAGACAGAAAAACACAGGGGTCCATTACAGACTGTAGTGGACCAAAGACAGCAAACAAACAAATGCTACATGAGATACTGGCTCAGATCACAAGACAGAAAGGAAACCAGTGGAAAATCAGTAGTGAAATTTAGTGAGGTCTCCGGGTCCTTGTTAGCACTATAGTGCTATTAATTTCCTGGCTGTGAGTACTGGTGCAATCATGTTACAGCAAGTGAGTCGGGATGAAGGATGTGTGGGAACCCTTTATGCTGTTACGTTGACTTTCATATTAGTCTAAATTCAGTTAAGGTGAGTTTCTTTAATATTGTTCTTTTAAATAAATTTAAAGCTATTTTAAATGAAAGAGATCACACAGCAGCTTTATTTCTGGTCAGCTGTTAGAGAGTGTGTCTCACAAGGGGGCAGTCATGGGTTCTTAATGTGTCCCCAGATCTGTACAGTCCCTTCACTCAGCATAACCCCCTGCCAGGGCAGGGGCTTCACCTCTAAAGTCAGCACAAGCAACTTCTCTCTGAAGTAAGCATATTCCAAGGAGGGGCGAGGCCACACACATCCAAGGCTTTCTCACAGAACTCTCTATTGCATATCCTTCTGTGATCTCCTAGACCCGAGTAAGAGAAGGGCAGAAAGGGCTTATCATGCCACACTACAAACTTTCCAGGGGAAGGAAACATCAACAGTAGGAATAAGCCAGTCATTTGTGTTTCATTTTTCAATTTTCAAAGGAGAAAATCTTATACTAAGCATCCAAAACTTTATTGTTTTAGAACTGTTTGTATCTTCTACACCACCTTGAGTTAATGTTGGTAAATTCCCTCAAAATAAGACCTAGATGAAAAATAATCATCCTGAAAAACTAGAGCCAAAAACTGCCAGCCCCCATCAGAGCAAGCTAATAGTGATGGCAGGACAGGCAGGGAAAGGCTGATGGCGGGGCCGGCCTTTTTTAGCTTGAGCTTTCAATACTGCGTATTTTACAGGTAGGTCCTTTTTTGTGTTAACACAGTTTTATAGTTTCCATTTCCATCCCATCTCTATTTTCATGTGTATTTGGCAGAGAAAGCAACCTCCTCTCAAAAGCAGGTGGCCTTCTGAGTTCTGAGGCTTTTCTTCAGCCTTTTCTTTTTCCTACCAAGGTGGCGAATCTAGGGCCTAGAATGGGGACAAGGTGTGGCTTTGCTTTATAGGAAAGAAGTCAGGTTTTAATGAGAGAAAAGACCAGAGCAAGGGAATTCCCAAAATACAAGACCTTGCCTCAAACATCGCTAAGATAAGTCCTGATCAAGATACCCCAGTGGACAATGAAGATGACCATTTAGTGTGCAATTGGATGTGAAAAATAATTACCATGAGGAGGAAGGAAGAACAGTTTCATCAGCATTATCTATAATTTAGAAGAAAGGTCAAAGAAAAACACAATGAAAAAAAGCCTTAAAAATGTGGAGCTGACAGCAACTGTTAATTCTGCATCAATGTTGGTGAGGAAGATGCAAAAGGAGGCAAGGGAGAGGACAGAGAAGCCAGAACAGAGAAATAACTGAATGGAAGAATACAAGAAAAAGGTCTAAGAAGAGTGGAGAAAAGAACAGTGACTCTAGCTCAAGCTGTGGTACAACTTTGGTGATTACAACACAGTTGAAAGTATGGTCTGTGGGAGACTCTAACAAGGTGTATGAATAATACCATGTGCTTTGATTTTTCATAAAAGTAGTCTTTAAGTGTGCACAGGCAAAGCTATGCCTTTTCTCAACTTGTTTGACACTGAATTGCTGATCTCTGTTGCGGGAGTGTTCCAAATAAGTTTTTCTTGTCCTATTACAAAGGCAGTGTGCCTCAAATGGTAATTTTACAACATTTTGTGAGAGACATTCATCTGAGGGACAAAATAGCCATTTGGGGGGGGGTGGAGTCTTGTGTGAAAATTAGGAGTAGAGCTGTTGAAAAGCAAGTTGGGCAACGTTTCTTTTTATAATTAAAATAATTTTAAAAAAGGAGATTAAGATAAAAGAGGGCATAACAACATAACAACACAGGTCAGAACAAACAATTTAAGCAACATAGTGTTTCACCATGAGATCACCCAACATAACAGTAGTTACCATAGTGTCTCTTTCCTTGAAATATTTGAGGATGACTTAGTACTATAGCATCAAGCATAACATGACAGTGTAAAACCATTCAAGAGAATGAAAGCATTACAGGGCATTTAGAACCAACTAACAGAAAACAAACAATGGTTTCTATATTATCTCCTTGTTTATAAAAAATTTGTTTATACTATCACATATAATAAAATCCAATAAGATACAACATGATAAACCGATGAAGACAGAATAACAAAAACTTGATGGGACTTCAAAACAAGATGATATTAAATCAGCACTAGCTGTTTTATTGTCTTGTTTTCTTCACAATAACTGTTCAGACCATCACAGACAATAAAATCAATCAATCCAGAATAAAACCATTCCAATTAATGAATGAAAACATTATAAGGCTTCAAAGTAATATAATGGGGAATCATGATTACCACATACTTTTATGTATTCTTACCATTTCTTACACTAGGGAAACTATTTGGTATTTATACATGTGAGTTTGATATATTTAGTTTATGAGTATGGTCTAAGGTGCCCATTTATTTATAAATATCTCAATGTGATCATTCTTTATAGCTGAGTTATACTCCATTGTATAAAAATATACAATTTTTTTTATCCATTCCTCGGTTGATGGACACTTAGGTTGTTTCCAAGTTCTGGCGATTACAAATTGTGCTGCTATAAACATGGGTGCACATGTATCACTGTGGTATGATATTTTCAGTGCTGCTGTGTATATGCCTAGAAGTGCAATAGCTGGAGCAAATGGGACCTCCAATCCCAGTTTTCTGAGAAATCTCCAGAATGACCTCCGCAATGGTTGTACCAGTCTACACTCCCACCAACAGTGCAGGAGAGTTCCTTATACCCCACAGCCTGTGCAGCATGTGTTGTTGATAGTTTTCTTGATCCTGGCCATTCTTTCTGGAGTGAGATGGAATCTCAGTGTGGTTTGAATTTGCATTTCTTTAATGAGAAATGATGGTGAACATATTTTCATGTATTTATTTGCCATTTGTATTTCTTCATCTGAGAATTGTGTATTCATTTCAGATGCCCATTTTTGGATTGGATCTTTGAATTTTGGGGGTCTTTTTAAAAATTCTTTGTTTTAGACAGAAGTCCTTTTTCTGAGGGACAGTTCACTAAGATTGTTTCCCAGTTTGTGGGTTTTCTTTTCACTATGCTGGATATTTCTTTTGACATGCAGAAACTTTTTAATATGAGGTGATCCCAGTTACTGATTCTGGGAAGTATTTCCCAGGTGATTTGATTCCTGTTCATGAATTCTCTACGTACCCCTATGTCTTCAAGGTTTTTACCCAATTTGTCTTCCAAAACGCTAAAGCGTTTCTGTTTTAATATTCAGATCTTTGACCCATTTAGATTTTAATTTAGTACATGGTGATAGGCATGGGTCTAGTTTTAGTTTTCGGCATATGGAGAGCCAGTTTTTCCAACACCATTTATTAAAGAGACTGTCATTCTTCCAGTAAACATGTTTGGCCACTTTATCAAAGATAAGGTGGTTGATTGTGTTTGTAGTTGTGGTTGTATCTTTAAATCTATTCCATTGATCTTTGGCTCCGGTTTGAGCCAGTACCATGTTGATTTTACTAAAGTTGCTTTGTAGTATAACTGCAAGTCAGGGATTGTGATGCCTCCTGCCATGCCTTTGCTGCTTGGAACTGTCTTTGCTTTTTTAGGTCTCTTCTGGTTCCAGACAAATTTTAGGACTGATTTCTCTAGATCTAGAGGTATGTTGATGGTATTTTGATTGGGATTGCATTGAATCTGTATAACAATTATGGAAGAATGCCCATTTTTACAATATTTATTCTTCCTATCCATGCGCAAGTATTGTATTTCCACTTTCTGAGATCCTCTTCAATTTCTTTTTTCACTGTATCATAATTTTCCCTACATAGATCTTTCACTTCTTTTGTGAGGATAATTCCTAAAAATTTCATTTTTTTTTGGTTGCTAGTGTGAAGGGTGTGGCTTTTCTTCTTTCTCTGTGATCTTGTTGTTAGTGTATAGAAATGCTATTGATTTTTGAGTATTGATTTCGTATCCAGCTACATTGCTGAATTTATTTATTATCTAAGAGTCTTTCAATGGAGTTTTGGGGTCTTCTATGTAGAGTATCATGTGATCCACAAATAATGATAATTTGACTTCTTCTTTTCTGATCTTTACCCATTTTATTTCTATCTCTGGTTTAATTTATCTGGCTAGTATTTCCAGTACTGTATTAAAAAGGAGTGGTGATAAGGGACATCCTTGTCTTGTGCCTAATTTCATGGTAAAGGCCTTCTGTTTTTGGCCATTTGCATGATACTGGGTGTTGGTTTGTGATAGATGGCCTTTATCATAGTGAGGTAAAGACCAGTTATTTCAATTTTGTGTAAGGTTCTTATCATGAATGAATGTTGACCTTATCAAAAGCATTTTCTGCATCTATAGAAATGATCATGTGATTCTTACTTTTGGCTTTATTGCTATGGTGGATTACATTTATTGATTTATGTATGTTGAACCATTGCTGCATGCCTGGGAGAATCCCACTTGATCATTGTGTATAATCTTCTTGATGATTTGCTGCATCCTATTTGCCAACATTTTATTGAGGATTTTTGCACGTGTGCTCATTAGGGAGATTGGTCTGTAGTTCTCTTTTTTAGTTGGGTCTTTCAGGTTTTGGTACTACAGTAATATTTGCTTCTAGGAATGACTTAGGAAGGATTTCTTCCCTTTCAGTTTCATTGAAGAGTTTGAGGAGTGTTGGCATTAAGTCTTCATTGTATTTCTTGTAGAATTCCACAGTGAATCCGTCTGGGCCTGGCTTCTTCTTTGTAGGTAAAGAGTTAATTACATTGTCAGTTTCATTAATAGAAATTGAGTTATTCAGCAGTTTTACATCTTTTTGACCTAGCTTTGGTGCTTCATATGTTTCTAGGAACCTGTCAATCTCTTCTGTATTATCAAACATATGAGAGTAGAGGTTTTTGAAATAGGTGTTGATGATCTTTTGTATTTCTACAGAGTCTGTAGTGAATTCACCTTTTTCATTCCTTATTGCATGAATTTGAGTTTTTTCTTGCCTTTTAAAAATAAGATTGGCTAAGGCTTATCAATTTTATTTATTTTTTCAAAGAACCAACTCTTTGATTCATTGATTCTTTGGATTGTTTTCTTAGTCTGTACTGCATTAATTTTTGCTCTGATTTTTATAATTTCCTCCCTTCTTTTGGATTTGGGATTGACCTGCCCTTCTTTTTATAGATGTTTGAGGTGTAGCATCAGGTTGTTTATTTGTATTGGTTCTGTTTTCCTGATGTGGAAATTCAGTGCAATAAATTTTCCTTTAAGGACGGCTTTCATTGCATCCCACAGATTCCAGTAAGGTGTATTTGTATTTTCGTTTGCTTGTAGGTATTGTTTAATTTCTTCTTTAATTTCCTCTGTGTCCCATTGATTATTCACGAGTGTGTTACTCAGTTTCCATTTGTTTGTGCGAATTTTGAAGTATTTTTTATCATTAATTTCTAGTTTCATGGCACTATGATCTGATAACATGCATGGGATAATTTCAATTCTTTTGCACTTATTTAAATATGTTCTGTGGGCTAGTATATGGTCTATTTTGAGAATGTCCCATGTACTGCTGAGAAGAAAGTGTATTCTGATGTTGTTGAATGGAACACTCTGTATATGCCTATCAAGTCCATTTGTTCACAGGCATGATTCAGTTCTGTTATTTCTTTGCTGATTTTCTGTTTGGTTGATCTGTCCCTTGGTGTCAATTGTGTGTTCAGGTCTCCTGTTATAATTGTGTTTTTGATAATTTGGTTTTTAATTTCTATTAACAGTTGCTTTATATAACTGGGTGCTCTGAACTTTGGTGCATATATATTTAAGATTGCTATTTCTTCATCTTGAATTTTTCCCCTAATGAGTATGTAATGACCTTCTTTATCTCTTCTGACCATTCTTGGAAGTTCACATTGTCTGCAAACATAATATCTACCCCAACTTTTTTTGGTTCCTGTTGCATGAAGTATTGTTTTCCATCCTTTGACTTTCAGTCTGTGAGTATCCTTTTGGGTTAGATGGGTTTCTTATAAAACCCTTCTAAGCATATGGTTGGATGTTGTTTCTTGATCCATTATGCCAGTCTGTTTCTTTTAATTGGTGCATTGAGACCATTTACATTAATAATTATAACTGTTATATATTGGTTTATTGTTGACATGTTGTCTTTGTGCTGTTGCATCTTTATCTTTCCATTCTGTTTAATTGTCTGCTTTGCTTTGTGTTTTCTTCCTAAGTGTATCTAAACTGCCTTTCATTATTCTTTCCAGAGCCTGTGTGGTGATTATGAAGTTCTTCAGCTGTTCTTTGTCATGGAAGTATCTTATTTCTCCATCAGTTTTCAAGGACAGTTTTTCAGGGTACATCTGTCTAGGTTGGAGATCATTTTCCTTTATGATCTGAAAAAACTTCACTCCATGCTCTTCTTGACTTTTGTTTGTGTTGAGAAGTCTGCTGTGATTCTGATAGGTTTCCTTTATAGGTGACATTTCTTTTGTCTCTGACACCTTTTAATATTCTATTTTTATGTTGGGTTTCTGGGATGGTGATTATTATATGTCTGGGTATAGTTTTATTTTGGTTATGGCTATTTGGAGTTCTATATGCTTCACTGATCCTGATGTCAGTTTCCATTCTCATGTTTGGGAAACTTTCAGCTATTACTTCTCTAAATATCCTCTTGCCATCCTTTATGTTGTCCCCTTCTTTTTCATTTATTCCTATCAATCGTATATTGTTTTTCTTTGCATCATCTTGCAGCTGTTGAATTGTTATTTCCTGATTCCTTGTTATTTTTTTTAATTTTATTTAAGGAGAAAAAAGAAAAAAAAAACAGAAAAAGGGTACAAGTTATACAGAATTTCAGAAAAAGTAAACAGTAGGAAATCACTAGTTAATTACATATTGTCATCTTAGAAATAGTTGTTGAAGTTACAAAATTAAAGCATATAGAGGGGACTTTCAAACAGTGAGACTGCAAACAGTTTTGTTCAATGATCCAACAAAACTCAGTAATATGGTTATCTATCTTATATACTTAAATATATATGCAGGATTCCTTGTTATTTTTAAAAGCTCTTTCCTTTCCTGTTCACTGGCTGCAATCTTGTCTTTAAGGTCTGAAATTCTATCTTCACTTTCATTGAGGCGGTTTTTACAACTTTCAATGGAATTTTTGATTTCCTGTATATCCCTTTTGCCTCTGCTTTATGTATTGTTTGTTTCCTATATTGTTCATCCAGGGATTCTACCTTTTTATTTAGTTCCTCCAATTTTTTACTGTATCTTTTTAAGATATGTTTAGCATCTCTTTCATTTCTTTTATCATCTTCTTTACCTAGGAGATTATTTCTAGTTTGAATTCCTTTAAAGCTTCCCTGAGTTGCTTCTTTATTTCCATTACTGTTATGTCAAGTATTTCAGGTGTATGGCATATGTTTTGTTCCATATATATAGCTCCTAAGGTTTCTTGGGATGGACTGAAGGTTTGAGATTGTATTTTGGTCTTTTGTTTTGTCATTTTCCTATATTTCTGTGCTTCAAGTGTTATTGCAAAGCTTCCCCTGGGTCTGTTGGAAATCCTCTTCTATATTCTCAGATTCTTGGACTCTGGCCTACCAGTTCCCCAGACTGAGAGAGGGTCACTGGGGGGTAGCAGACAGGGCCAAACACTGCTGTGTCAGACCAGTGTGACAAGAAGCCTCAAGGTTCCCTGACTGGCAAGAGTAATGATCTTAAACTCCCTCCCAGGGGTTCAGGATGGTGTTTGGACACTCACCTCAGGCTGCTCAGTCCAGAGTTTAAGGCGCAGGCAGGCAGCCCCAATTCCTGAAGCTGGCCGAGCACGGCAGGAAACTGAAAAGTTGGTGCAGGCCAGTCCAAGTCCTGCTGAGCTGGTTCAGTGCAGCAGGAAGCCGTAAAGTTTCTTTACTGGCATGAGCTAAGATCTTAAACTCCCTCCCAGGGGCTCTGGATGGTGTGGGGACATTCACCCCAGGCCGCCCAGTCCGGAGTTCAGGGCGCAGGCAGGCAGGCCCAATTCGCCAGAGCTGACTGAGCATGGCAGGAAACTTGACAATTGGTGCAGGCTGGTCCAAACCCTGTTGAGCTGATTCAGTGTGGCAGGAAGCCATAAAGTTCCCTTGCTGGTGGGAGCAATGATCCCAAACTCCTGGGTTCCAGATGGTGCAGGGACACTCACCTCAGGCTGCTCAGTGTCTGAAATTGAGGGCTCTGGCAGGCCCAAATACCCTGAGTCTGCCAAGCATGCCAGGAAGCGGGGAAGTTGGCGCAGGCAGGCCCAAGACCTGCTGAGCTGGTTCAGTGCAGCAGGAAGCCACAAAGTTCCCTGGCTGGGGCTGGAGTGAGGATCTTAAATTCCCTGGGCTAAGGGGATGGTGCAGTGACACCCCAGGCCACGCAGCCTCCGGAACTCACCTGTAGAGTTTTCTTTCAGTAAATCACTGCAATTTCTTGACTCTTTTACAAATCACAGTGTTACTAACGCTATCACTTGCTAGATATTTCTCATTCACAGGAACAAAAGTTTTCCACCTCTTCTAGCATGTGAGTCCTCCACTTGGTTAACATCATCACTTCTTTTCCATATCAGCTCCTTTGATGGCATCTTTATTCTTCCAAACAATTGAGATTTCTGGCTTTGCTACCTTGTACTCAAAGGTCAGATCAGTTACACAATTATCATGTTCATGCCTTTCTACAATTATTTCTTTGATTCAGTGCTCTGTTTTCTTCAAAACCTCCTTCTTATAATTTTTTTCTCTGCATGTTCTTGTTACCTTCATTACCACCCTGCACTTTCTCTTTATCACTAGGGTGCTACTAGAGAAAGGCAAATTAAAACAATACTGAGATTCTATCTCACTCTGGAAACAATGGCCATCATCAAGAAATCAAAGAATACCAAATACTGGTGAGGCTGGGAGGGAAAATGAACTCTTCTACATTATTGTGTCCCTGGCCCTCCAACAGCATTAACACAGGAAACATGGAAGTAGAGAGACCTTTCTGAGATGGGAAAGGGACAAGAGACTGAAAGAAGAGTAAGGAGATGAGGGAACAGGTAAAAGAAAATAATTGAAGAAACAGAGCTTTTGTAAATGGGAAGGGGACCGAATTGGAAGGCACAGGGAGGCATGGGTGACACAGGGGATGAAGAAAAGAATCAAGGTGTGATTCTATGTCCTGACTCCCTATGACAAATGTAATCATTATGTACTGCAAATGGACTGGTAGAAAATAGTATGATAATAAAAGTAAATAGATTAATAAACTCCAGGCTGTGGATGATCATATAGCACATGGAGGTTAACTTGCATGATACTTCATACGTATAAATGGAATATTTCAACACATTTGAGTAATTCTTGCTAAATTATCTACTCTAACAATAATAATATGTAGCTGTCTCATAATTAAGTAGTCAATAGGCAATATTATGTAGTTTGATAAATCTACAGAAGCATAAAATATCATAAATCTCATTGTTCCTGTGCACATAGGATCACATGACAGTGCAAATATTGTTGAGACAGAAAATCTTTCCTGACTCACAGAATAAAGAAAGGTGTATTTTTCGTGATACAATTTTTTTCGTTGATGGCTAAGGATATCAGCATAAAGGAAGGGCTGTGTTGAATAATTGGAATTAATCAGTTAGCTATTTCTGTGTAAGAAGTCATTGTAGTATAATAAAAATCTTCTATTTGCTTATGATTCTGTGAGTTGGCAGTTTCAGTTGGTATTGGTTGGTAGGTTGACTCTGCTCTATATAGTGACAGTTGGGCTTTATTTGGGTGAGCTGAAGAGTTAGGGAGGGGTGGAGCAGGTCTTCAGTAGGACTAGGGGTCTTCTGTCATCCACCAGGAGCCTAACTACAACTTGTTCATGAAGCAGTGGCATTCTCATAGGTCTACTTTTGGAATATTTGCAAAGTTATTTCTGCCACAATCTGTTGTCAAAGCAACTCACAAGGCTAATACAGAGTGGAAGATGAAGAAACAGATCCACCTCTCAACTATTTCTAAGATGACAATATGTAATCTATTAACTAGTGATTTCTTACTGTTTATTTTTTTGGAAATTCTGTATTACTTGTACCCTTTTACTATTTTGTTTTGTTTTGTTTTCTTTAAATAAAAAAAGAAAGTTATTCCAAAGATCCTGTAGTTACTTTTCATCAACTTCTGGTTTTAATGAGTGCTTTGATTAGAGACAGTCTAGCTTCATGAATTTACTGATCTGCTCCTGTTTTTTACTTTTAAGAAACTATCTCTTTCTTTTTTCTTTTTGGTTTGTTGAATTTATGTACATAATCATTTTTACTTTGTTAAAAATGAATAGATTTAGAAAACAAATGCTTTGGAAAAGAAAAATGACCTAAGGTTAGTGACTTTTAAAAAATTTCCAGTTTATTATATCCAAGAGGGAGGAAAAGTAGAACAAATGTATCTGGTCAATGTATCCCTCCAAGAGCAGGGAACAAAAAAAAAAAATCTCTTTCTAAGGTCATACTTTTTTTGCCTTATTTAGTCAATTAGTTTTCTTTTAATCTTATTAGTAATACTACCAACCACCTATTATCATAGCATGCTTTTTTCTTCCTCGTTGGGAGTATACAGGCTGGGAAGATTGATAAGGTACCAAGACAAATCTCACAAAGCTATGGGAGAACAAAATTTTTAAGCAGGGAAGAGGCAATAGCCCTGACCCCGGCTACAGCAGAATTCAGGAAATACAGCCTAGGAGAAGAACCAGCCATGCCTGGTTGCACGAGGCCTGGGATGTTGGCATATCTATGAAATCCCTGTGCTTGTGAGACCAGTAACAAGAACCAGGCAAGATCAGAATCCCAGTCAGAGGGGGCTCCTACAGAATGGCATGAATGAGTGGAGAAGAGCAGCGTGGAAGAAACAAAGCAAGCGTCACAGCATAAATGAACAGTATCCTCAGATTGTATTGTGTCTCCCAATTGACAAGGAATGACTGTATTGGCAGCTCAGTGCCGCAGCACTCCAGTGTATTAGTGAGGGGCCCCAAAACACAGTGCTGCTCCATTCAGGTAAGGATAGAAGGAATTCTTTAACTAAGTATCTGAATTCAAGTAAGGAAATTCACATATCAAATATAATAGAATAGAGAGATTAACACAAAGGCTACCCTTGGGAGGTGCCAGTCCTCTTGGCCCCTTCAGTAATAGTTCCCAAATTGGAATTAGGCAGAACCACAGAGATCTGCTTTGGAAAGCATCCTAGCAGATGTGGTTCTAGCCCTTGCTCCTATCCGTGTATTTTCTGGTTCCTATCTTATTGCACACTTCTGTTGAATTTGGCTCTTTTTTTTGAGACAAGGTCTTGCTATGCCACCCCAGGCTGGCCTGAAAGTTGTGGTGATCCTCCTACCTCAGCCCCTAAGTGGTTTGCTCTTTTGCTTTCAGCTCACAACTCTCAAGAAATTGCAGCTTTCAAAGTCACAGGAAAAAAACAAATGTGTGTGATCTTCCCCAACTCCCACCCTAAGCCATTTCTAAGGTGTCTGCGATCCCTGTGGCTGGTGAGGACTCTAGGATCCAACCACAGGATTTAGATTACTTTGTATACACACTCATTATATGAAAGCTCCAACTTAACTCAGATGGTGTTTGTCAAGAATCTCAGAAGCAGATTTTCTTTATCCAATTGTTCAGGACAGGAGTCTGAGGCACAAGTCCACAAATGTTGATCAATCTCTCAGCTGTGAGAGTAGATCATTCCCCATGCTGCTTTCTGGACTCCTTTGGAAAACAATTACTGCTTTATTATTGGGCACTAAGTTATCCAAAATAACGAAAGGATGAAAATGTTATGTCACAGGTGAAGTCAGAGAAACCCCTAACAAGAGGGCAAGAACATAGGAAGTCCCCCCACAAAATAGAGATGACGAATATAGTCATATTCTACCAGGGACACTACAGGAGGGACACATTTTATTTGAAAGCAAGTAGCCTCTTTCCCCCTTAGGATTTAGGAGGGAGAAAGAACCGGAACAACAAAAATGGACCCCACCAGGTGAGCCCACCTATGTACTGTATATTTCATTAAATAAGGGAGAACATTGTGCTACCCATACCACACAAGAAGGGCACACAAAACATCACACTTAGTGGGACTGTTGTATTTACAATCACCATTAAATAAATGGGTTTATTAGAAAGTTAATTAGGCAACTGAAACATGTGCAGCGAAAAGAATTGCAAAGCATATCTGCAATCCTCAGCGATATGGCTTGAGAAATAACAGGAATTTACTTACAGGTGAGTCTCTATTAGATAATTCGCTATGTTCTTGCAGTGGAATTAGGTAATAGAAGACAATATAGAAACTTGTAGATAAGTCTTTTCAGTACAACTTCTTTTTTTGATGCCAAGTCCAAAAGTTTCTAGATTGGAGCTACAATTATGGGCCCCAGAAATTGGTAATAGCCATAAAGTGAACAATATCTATTAAGTGAACCTGAGTGCAAAACTTTGATAAGAATTTATAAAATGGATTATTTGCCTTGTTGTCTAGCGGGTGAGGAGCATTGTGTCTCTATACATAGAAATCTGGTCCCTACTACTGGAAATGGATTGAAGGGAGACCTTGGCATGCTCCACATTCATACCAGTGATACGGATTGTCTATTAGCTCAACAAAGGGACCTTCTTTGGAAACTTAGATTAAAATGAATGGCAAGTGAAAAAGGAACATAAGATTGTTATCAAGAGAGTTTGGGAGAAGGTCTGATGTCTGATTGCATTTGGTGCCTTGGAGAAATTTAAGACAAGGGAAAAACTTTAGCCTAGATGAACCATGGGAGGAAGGACTCTATCAGTGGAAAATTACTTAAATATGTCAGACATAACCAGGCTGATAATCCTACTATAGATTTACACTAGTGATCAAACTGAAAATAATTTTCCCTTCCCATCCTGAGAACACTGATCAGTAATCATTGGAATGAACATTATGTGAACATTATGATTAATGAAAGCTTAAAGAAGCTATGGGTTACAATATAGGAAAATATTTTTTGCATATTCCATAGGCCATAACACTATATGTAACAAAATAGCCATTGTGGATAAGAAATCCATGAAGAGAGGAAGGAATGATAATGATGAGGGACAGTAATGATGTATAACATGGTAAGACATTCTTCCTGACAATAAAAAGCCATTAGTTCACAACAGACAGTTAGTTATGAAGCACCTTTAGGTGTACACAAAGCAAAATTCATCCAGGAGTGGTGCGCACTCATATGCACTTGGGGAGGATTTTTCCAGGCCAGTCGATCAATGAAAATGTTTGACTGGTGAGGGCACCTATCAGTGCTTCTCCACTTCTTACACACTCTGCCTCAGTGCTTGCCATTCCTCCAGGGTAATGAAATTGATGGCTACTTTACAAAATTGTTAAGGATTTTAAGTGCATCCATAGAAGACAGATCGATACTGATATGCCATGCCTTTCATAGGGAAACAATTTCTATTAAAGCCATAGACCCAGAAAAGAAAGTTGGCTATAAATCATGACACTGTAAATGTCGAGATAATGGAACTATGGCTTTATGAGAAATACTGTAGGGTGTGCTAAGGAAGATAATAGCCCTCCTGAGATGCTCGTGCCCAAATGCTCATGCCTGGCATTGTGAATACCTCAGAGTGCTTAGCAAAGAACAGTGAAGGCTGCAACATGCTGACCTGGACAGGAAGAGATGAGTCAGGATCATTCAGCTAGGCCCAGTACCATCACACAAGTCCTTTGAAGTGCATGACCGGGTCAGACTAGATTGACATAGATGGTAGCAAGAGAAAGACTTGAACCCCTGTACCTGGCTTTGAATTTAGAGGAAGAAGACCATGAGCCAAGGAATGCAGGTAGGTGAACTGTGGAAGCTGAAAAGCCAAGGACATAGAACTGCCCCTTGAGCTCTGAGTGATTATCAATCATGATACCTCATATCATTAGTGAAGGAATTCAACTACCAATGTCTTACACTGAACAGAGGCCACTTTAATCTTCTTGCATCCCCTTGTGCTTTCCCATCTGCTAAAAATGTATAATCATGGAGTAATAAAGCCTAATACCCAGGGTTCACTGGTAACTGCTATCAGATTCTTCAGCCTTGATCCTGGCAGACAACCACCACATCGTGCAATTGTTAAGCCTCATCTCTAGCAGAAAGCTACATGTTCTTTTCACTGAACTCTGCCCCTCAAAAGTCCCATTTTGACCTTTTCTTTTCACCTTCTTCCTATAGGCACACAACACTATAAAAGACCTCACAGCCTATGTGAGAGCTTCAGGTCTGATCTAAATGCCGGGGAGATGCCTCTCAATTTTGTTCTAAATAAACTTGTCCTGACTGATGAGTTCCTATCTTTGTTTCTCCTTTTTATCCAAAAAATGGGTCAAAAAACACCTAGCAGATAAGTAAAGGACGTGCCATGGAAGCACAGTGTTGGATACTCTACATGTCCCTGACAGGTTCACTGTTCTCAAACACTGTTCCCTCCTCTGCTTCCTGGCTGGCATAAACCAAACAAATTTCTTCCACCCTGCCCTTCCTCCAGGAGGCTTCTGCTTTGGAAACTGTTGACCATGAATCTCCTGAAACCATGAGCTAAATCAAACTTTTCTCCTTTAAATTGTGTCTACTATTGTGTCTCTTTAAAAATGCTAATACACACCAGAAAAGCATATAGCCTTACTGACACCTTGATTTTGACTTTTTCTCCCACAAGGGGGTGCTGCTCTTTGAACTCAGGGCCTTGTACATACCAAGCACATGTTTTACTACTGAGCTTCACATGCAACCCAACACTTGATATTAGCCAAAGGGAGCCTTGTTAGATGTCTGACATCTATAACTGTAATGTACTTAAGTTGCAATGTTCTAAGACAACAAATTGTGCTAATTGTTCACAGCAACAGTAAGAAACTAATGCATACAATTTTATGAAATGGTAGATTTTGGTGAAAGGGACAAAATATTTATACTCTAATTATATTCAATTGGTATGATGACCATGTGTCCAAAGTATACTTGCTGTGACATATGAGGCATAGTTAAAATACATACTGACATTTAAATTACATTAATTTTGTAGAAGCTAATATGATTAATGTTAGTGCTGATGGCCATATTTGAAGGACTTTGAATAGTTATCTTGGGTCATTTTTTCTGAGAAACAACATTGTGCTACACAGATTTAGATTTGGTTAACAATGATTGAGGATTCTTAGTCACTCAGCAGAGAAAGAAAACATAGAACACTCAGTATACAAAGAAAACCATAACTCTAGAGGCAAGAGATATATAAAGTTACTACAAAATTATGAAGAAGTTTGAGGATTATTCAAATGTTTTAATCTAAACAAACTTTATCTTAAATATTGAAAATTACTTTTTAATTCTTTCAAACAATTTTCATGTTACAAATATGCAATATATATGTACCTGTGAGTATCTGATTATTCAGTGTTAGCAGGCTAACATTTATTGTCAAACTAAAATGAATCATTTTGTTACAAAAAGTCTTTGACTGTGAGAACAGAGGGAGCAAGGGTGCTTTTGTGCTAGGGTTAATTCCAACAGAAATCTGGAATTGGCTAAAACTCATCATGAAAGCCCAAAGCACTTCCATGATGATATGCACAATTTGCAGCTGGGATTGGTAAGACTCTCCATACATGGAATTTGCCTGGCCCTTGTTTCATAGCAAGAGACATGTACTCAATGAGCAGGAGTAGATCCTGGCTGAGAATTCATGTGTATATCTAAATTGCAAACCTTAAACATTCTTTTTATCTCATCACTAAGGATGTCTCGGATAGGACCACAGTCAAGTATCCTTTTAGAGCAGGTGGAAGCTTCATGCAGGTATAAGAAGGCTCAGAATAGGAGGTAATAGTATTGGCAGTGGAGAGTGAGGTGACATTTTTCTTTTGTCACTATGCATTTAGTGCCTCAAAATTTGCAGAGATCTTCAGCAAACTTGAATGGAAATTTTTGGTAATTTCAGGAGGAAGAAAAATGTGTAATATATTTCCAAAGAAGGTTAATAGTAAAATTGAACTCTTGGATTTATTCTCTCACTAGTCTATCTAAGCCACTCCACACACATATATTTCATCTGGGCTACAGTAGCCACATGTGTGTTGCTTTTCTTCTGGATCTGCCCCCCTCAATCACCTGCATTCCCTCTAAGGGCCTCTTGAATCTCTCCATTAAGTTAGTTCTAAACCCAAACCCATTGCATGGAGATCTCAACTGGAGTCAACCTCTAGTGTGAGATGGAAAGAGCAAAACACTGCTTTTATTACTTAAAAAGGGAGAGGGCTGCCATTCTTCATGATCCCATCCACACCTGTTCTCATGGTTTTAAGCAAGAGTCCTTGAACTCCAATTGCCAATGTTAGGATTTATTGGTGATTACTACCAACATTGTTCCCTATGAACTCAGATTGCTGAAAGCTATATCTGAGTTCCTCCCAGAACATTCATATTCAAAGTAATTGGAAGAAGCTACCTGATGACCTGTCTCTCCCTTTTTCTGTCCAGAAATCCATCCTTATCAATTAACTTAGTGGTCAGGAGAGAAAATGAAGCTCTGACATCAATCATGCTGTGTGGAGGACCACTGAGATGACAGTTCTGGAAAGAAGAGTAATTATCTCCATTTTGACTAAACCTGGTCCTGTCTCCATGTATTGATACATGTACAGAACTGTCTAGGACCTTTCCTTATCCCCTCAACTGGCTTTAAACAATGCAGATTGGTGGGGGTGCTGATGTATATATACTCTGCTGCCCTCCTCTGTAGTGCACAAAGAGCATGTGTGACCTAGGTGGGATGGAGAGCCATTCTCCACACTGTGAGCTGAGATCCAGCCTTGAGATAAGAGGGCTATGACTTCCCAGGGAATAAAAGATTACACATTAGAGCTCAAACACCGAGCCAAGGCATTAGATACTGCCTCAAACTATATTATGCAGATTACTGTTTCTCTCCGCCTCTCTGTCTCTCTCTTTCTCTTTCTCTCTCTGTCCCTGTCTCTCTGTGTCTGTCTCTGTCTCTCTGTGTCTGTCTCAGTCTCTCTGTCCCTCTCTCTCCTTCCCTCCCTCTGCCTATTGCAAAGGCCATTTCTGCCCTCCTCTCTAGCCTAGCTCACAGCTCTCATGCACTTCCTGCCACTCTCACAGTCACTCATCCCCAAGCCACTATCCTCTTCTGAGATTAGTAAAACCTGTGTTTGGCCCTGGGTTGAGGCCTTTGTTCCACTTAGCCACCATTCTACCTGGATTTAGGATCCCCTTGGCACCTCACAACTGTGATTATGCCTTATTGTCTTTACTCTCACCATGTGTCACACTAAAAGTGGTAGAGTAAAATTAACTCACTAGAATTCCAATAATGTTCCCATGGATTACAAATAAAAACTTCCCAAGACAGCAATTAGGTCTAGAAGGGATTTCAGTTATCCTGGCTTTGAAGGTGATTTGTTTCTCCTCACCTGTTGTAAGCCAGCACCGGCCATGCCCAGGAATCCTGTGTGAGTTATAAGCTATGAATTAGGTTCTTTTCTATGAGGAAAACCATTGGGCTTTCCATGCCAATACACAAAGCTTGTGCTTAGGTCCAGTGTTCTGTGAAAGGAGACTTGCTTTATTGAGTATATCAAGCTCAAAGCCACTGAGAACAAATCTAGAACTCAGACTCAGGCCCAGAGGTGGACCATTTTTGATGCAGGAAAAATTTTGTCTCTAAATCCTCACAGAATGCATTACTCACATGATGCACAGATCACAGGTACATTCATATCATCTGAGCCATTTTTGTCAAATCAAAAATTATGTTATGTTCTGTTCTTTCTTATTTTCTGGGCTTGGGTTTGTATGGTTTCTGGCTCTTCCTCAAACTCAAAATAACCATGTAAAATAAATGTTTTGAATTAATTCAAGATTTGAGGCAACCATATCAATGTAACTAAAGACAGCCACAAAAGATCACTTTCAGAACTTTTCAGAAAGTGACAACAATGATGGGTTAAATGACTTTGAATAGGGGGTTCCGGAAGATGGAAAATCAGTAAGCAGCAAAATAGGGAGACTCTCAGACACAAACAGTTCAGATGCCGAATAAAACATCCTGGAGAAGACCAAATGGAGAGAGATGGATCCTTCCAACTTAGGAAGAAACTACAGGGGAAGGAATAAAAATAAACAAAAATCATGGGCAGAAGGCTGTAGCTATACTCACTCTCACCAGAACAGATCCCAGTGTGTAGGAAAGGCTGTTGGAATCTGGAGAGGAGTGGTCATGGAGAAGACTGAGGTTGGAGAGCCGAAGGGCCTCAGTAGGAGGAAGTGGTCCCAGTGGGAGCTGCAGAATAGAGAGCAGCACTCAGCTCTGAGTTCTGGCTTGGAGAACCATATCTGCTCACAGTGAGTATGGGGAAATCAGTTGTCCCATGGCAGTGGGCAAGGGGACAGGGCAGCATTTTGGAGTCAGGCAGGGTCAACCCAAATCCAGAACTTCAGTAGCTTCAGTCAGTCACTCCTACTAGAGAGCAGATTGGTGAGAATTGCTCAGACTGAGGTCTGACTCTATGTGTGATCCAATAGCAAATAACAAGGTCTCCCTGAGATTCTACCTGACCAGCCCCATCCACACACCACACACTAATGTGGTGAAGACTCCCAGAGTTTGACCAGCTCAGAAGGGAGGGGCCAACCTGCCCTGCCCCTATTTGTACTTTAGTGGCCACCAGCAGACTGGGGAGGGCAGCAGTGCCTAGCCAGCATGCTTCAGAGTAATCATGGCCAATACAGGAAGTGCTGGGGACCCCCAATGTCCACTAATCTGAAGGAAACCAGAAACATGACAAGCGGGAGAAACAAAGGGAAATCAGCCCCCATCACAAACACGACTGGCTCGGGGGGATGGTAAACACAGAAGAGATCATGGGTTGCGCACCAGTGGTGTCTCAAAAAGGAGCACCTGACATAAAGAATTATCTTCATGATATTATAAAAACTAAAAACAGAAATTCTAATATGAGTAAATGAAGATATAAGAAAAATAAGATATAAGATATGCTAAGTGTAATGTATGATTACAAATGTTTTCTTTCAGATCCAGACATACACTTAGAGATGTTTCACAAATTTCTTCAGCGTTCAAATGTTAAAACACTCATGGTTGATAGCCATTTAATTTTCTATGTTAAACTTACTGCCCATATCGTACTGTACTGTTATCAATCTTCTAGATGTCTAACAACTGAAATTAAGAGGTAATTATAAGTGATACTTATATAAAGTTATAATCATAAATACCATGTTGATTGTATTTGACTTCTGTGTACTTAATTAATTCTACAGATACCTTCTACTATGGACCAGATCCCAAGACAAAAGGCAAAACTTGGCCCACAAACCCCACAGAGACCTTCTTAATATGGCTTTTCGTGTTTTCAACAACAGAGACAAAAAATAACAATCTGATCTTTTAGCAGTGACATTGGAGTTCTGAGACAGGTAAACCGACACAAGGTGGAGCTGCCTGAGCCCCCTCACGGACCATGCCTCAAATGCAACAGAAAGACACTGGGCAAGAGAATGCCCCATCCTGGCATTCCTTTGGGACCTTACCCCAGGGCTGCAGGACTGTCTAGCCATCAGAGAGTGAGTAAGCCATCCTAACTTCTAGCCCTCACAGGAAATGCCAACACTGCCAGATTCATTGCTGACATATCTGCTTGGACTTGCTGTTGAAGTCTGATAGGGCTCGGGGCCCACAGCCCCCATAAAGGTGTCCTTTTCAGAGTCCCAAATTCCACTAGAGATCTCAGGTAAGACATTCTCTATACTTGTGGACATAGAGGCCATATATAGGGTTCTTCCTGAGCTTTCAGGCTGCTATATTGAGTCCTTAGTCTCTATAGCGGGTATTGATAGCCAACCTATGCAGCCTTTACAGACAGAGCCTATTTCGTGCAGATTCCAGACTGCTTCTTCTCTGGTCAATCCTTCAATTTTTCTTTGTGTTCTCCAATATCCCATGGCTTCCAAAAATTTATAGGGACTTAAACTTATAGTTAAGTGCCTTTTAGACAATGGTTTTCTTAAACCTACCCATTCACCCTATAATACTTCTATTCTCCTGGTACTCAAGCCTGATGGGTCTTATCCTCTAGTACAAGACCTTAAGATACTCAGTAGTGCTGGTGGTACCCCAGTCCACCCAGTGGTGCCAAACCCTTATCGATGCTCTCATATCCTTCCCTCCACCACTCACTTTACCTAAATCTTCAAAATGCCTTTTTATTTCTTTGTGTTTATGCAGACTGACCCAGACACTCTGAGGTCTCAAGAGCTTATACCTGTTATCTCTAACAAAACCTCTCCTCAGGGATACATAGCCCCCCTTCCTTTCTTATTTATCAATTTCTCAGACACAACCCTGGTCAAGACTGACAGATACATTTTATCTTCTTACCTTTGTTTATACTTTTTCCAGATACATAAAAGCCTTTCCCACAATCAGGGAGGCTACTGATACACTTACTAAAGTCCTGTTGCAGCAAATCATCCCAAGGACTACAAGCAAGTTAGAGCGGCCCATACCTGGTCTTCTTGGCAACCTCAACAGTGGTCAAAGTTGCTAGACTGCCATCCTGGTTTCACATCACTCAGGCTAAGTGGTGCCCTTCCAGCCCTAGATCTAACCATCCTTTTGCCCACTCATCTCCATCTCACCAAGGCCTCACAGCCACAACTCTCAGGCTGTCATGTTTTGTTATCCAATTTGGTTTCTAATTTCTTATCCTTCTTACAGCAGGACTCTCAACAGTCTTTCCTAAAGACTCCCACATCATGCATACCAGAGACAAGCCTTACCTACCTACCCTCTTAACTTTTACCCTTTCAGATGGGGGAATAATCACCTCTCATAACTTCACTCCTCCTAACCCCACACTTAATTTTCAGAATTCTACCTTACCCTGGCAATGATTCTACCTCAACATGGTCCTGATAAAATGACATATCAGAATCAAAGGCACCTTTCCTTTTACCTCACTTGGGTCCTTAAATATGACAGTGCCATGCCTCCTCATAACACCCTGTCTCTTTGTTTTTCCAGTCTAATGTACGGGCATTCACCAGTGATAAAGTTGTCCTGTTTAAAACACCTGGCACCAGCTTCTACATGGGCTTCAACTGTCATCCTGTCGACCCCCCCCAAACCCCAGTACAGCACCCCCTTCCAGCACGAAGCAGTAAAAGAAAGAAATCTTTGCCCTTTTTTCCTAATAATCAAAAAATGGGAATGAAAGGATTTTGCCCCAGATGGGACACTGTAGCCCGGTGGGAGCCTGGGATGCAGAACCGAGGGGCTCTATCTTGAGGTCACTTTTCCTGCCCTTAGGCAATTTAACTGTGGCACAAAATAAATACCAGTGGGCTACCAGTGCTTCAGTAACGTCCCTTAGGCACCACCCCAAACCTAAGCTACATATATGCCCCCACACCACGTGTCTGGCAAAGAGAATGCCAGACTCCAAAGGATGATGGAGTCTCTCTCCACATTCTTAAAATAAAGGCCACTTTTATTTCATATTTATCTTTTTAGCCACACTGAAAATTCTATTCTGATGGTTCCCTTCTGTGCCAAAAACTTGTATCTCTTGGCTAGAACACAAGAAAAAGGCAGCAGAAACAATCCCAATTTTATATTTGAAAGCATGAATTTACCATCAGATCAGCAACAATGAATTGTCCGCTGCAACCTGTTGCTCAAAGCTGTGCTGTTGCTCAGAGCCATGTTTGCACTCAGAGCTGCATTTGTGCTTGGGGGCAGGGGCTGGGACTGCTTGGGAGACACATAGAGTACGCAGAGCAGGGGTGGAACACGGAGGGTGGGCAGAGCGCCCAGGGTGGGGGGCGGCACATGCAGAGTGGGCAGGGCACGCAGGGCAGGCAGGCCACAGAGCTGGGGCATGGCGTGAGGGTCCAGAGCAGTCCATGCAGGCCAGGCACACCGTGTATGCAGGCAGCCCAAAGCTGTCTGCACGTACCTCTCCCAACACTGTCTGGGCACACCTCCCCCATCCCGCCGGGAAAGGTGGGTTGGCGCGTGGCATGGGGAGGGACTGAGAAATAGGTAAAGTGGGTGAAGCGGGTGAAGCAGGGAGGAAAGGACACTGAGCAAGCTTTGAAAGGCTGTAAAGAAAGATGCTATGTTACCTCTTAAGTGTGGGGAGGGGGAGGAGTCCTGGAGGAGCAGAGGGAGAGAAGGACACATTCCTAAAATAAAGGCCCAAAGATAGAGAGTTTTTGCAAACTTGTCATCAGTGTGATCCTGGCAGTAAAAGATTGTTTAGTTTTTATGGTTTAAATCACAGTCAGGTGAGTAAAGGGACCGTGGTCTAACCAGGTCAGATCTTCTCTTAGGCCAAACAGTAATCGGTTCCAAAGCTCATGTTTCTTGGTCATCATCAAAGGCATGAGTGGCATTCCTGTGGTAATCCACAGGATAACGGCTCTGCCCGTGAGAGCTTAAAGCTCTAAGGGATGTGAGAGCTACAGTAAAAGCTCTGCCTCAGGGCTGTCTAAGGACATGAGAGTGCCACTCGAGTCCAGGGAATGGGAAGAAAACTCCCATGGGGCCTGGCCCAGTGCGGAAGAATCTCCAGAGTTTGCTCACCTGTGGTAAATGAATTAGACCCGGTGTTGTTTGCAAACCAGCAGTGACAAGTTTAGCAGCTCCTGCATGTTGAGAAGTGAGGAATTAATCCAGTATACAGTCTGGTCTGTGAACGGCACGGGACTTGCCAGCAGTCTCTCGCCTGCCCTTCTGGGTCAGGGAACTATCTGATAGACTTTTCGGCGAGACTAAAGTGTAAGAAGTATGAAATAAAAGCAGCCTTTATTTTAAGAATGTGGAGAGAGACTCCATCACCCTTTGGGGTCTGGCATTCTCTCCACCAGACACGTGGTGGGGGCATATATGTAGCTTAGGTTTGGGGTGGTGCCCAAGGGGCATTACTGATGCACTGGTAGCCCACTGGTATTTATTTTGCATCACAGGTAAATTGCCTAGGGGCGGGAAAGGTGACCTCAGGATAGAGCCCTTGGTTCCGCCTCCCTGGCTCCCACCAGACTACAGTGTCCCATCTGGAGCAAAATCCTTTCACTAAGCACCTCTCAAGAAGAAACAGATGCAAGAATCAAGGGACATAGAAAAAGGAGAGAAATCTTCAATGAAGAATATTTTTTAAAATCTAGAATCCATGAAACAAATTCAAAGAGATTATCAGGAAATTAAAAACTGCATTGAGAGCTGACAAAACTGCTTGAAAGAAATTAAAGATAGACTATCAAACTTTGAAGACAGGTTTGTAACATGTGGTCATGAAAGGAAAGATCTCTTAAAATAATAGGTAACCAGGAAGTAAAAATACCAAGGCTATAAGATGACAAAAGGATCTACAACTTAAACACAAAAACTATGAGTGAAGAATTGGGGGAAACACAAATGAAACACAAAGGCTGTTTACAGAAATAGTTAAAGAAAACTTGCTGACCATGGGAAAAGTACATGTTATCCAGGTATATGAGGCATACAGAGCTCCAGCAAGCTATAACCAAAATTGATCCATAATAATCAAGATCCCAGAAATACAACACAAGAACAGAAGGTTAAAAGTAGTCAGAGAACAGAAACAGGTCACCTATAAAGGAAAACCCATCAGAATCAAGAAAGACTTCTTAAAACAAATTATGAAATCAAGAAGAGGTGGGAGTGAAGTATTCTAAGCCCTGAAAGAAAATAACCTCCAACTGAGATTGATGTACCCTGAAAAACTATCTCTCAAAATTAATGGAGAAACAAGATGCTTCCCTGACAAAGAGGAACTGGGGGAGTTCGTGACCACCAATGCAGCCCAACAAAAAATAATGAAGAACATTCTAGAGAGAGAGAAAAAAGACCATGGTTCCAAGAACAGCAACTGAGGAGGTTCACTGAACAGATCAGACAGTAGAATGTAGGGGGAAAGTAGACAGAATGGCAGAAAAATAGTATGGTACAGATGAGACAGAGAAGATTGGCTATAATCTGTAACATGGATATCCTTAATTCACTAATAAAAAGAAACAGGCAGAGTGGATCAAGATGTCGATACAAGAAATATATTTGACTTGAAAGAAGGTTTATGGACTGAAAGTCAAAGATGAGAAAATAATGTTCTATGTGACAGGGAACCAGAACAAAGTCGGGGTAGCTCACCTTTCAGCTGCCGATTGGTTGGAAATGCACAACACTTTTATACAAACAAGAACTACTCAGCTATAAGGAACAAAAACCTTGAGTCATAGGTAATGGTAGATAAAAGGACAGGTAAATGGATACACCTTGACACCATAGGTAAATGAACACACCTTGAGATGAAGCTCAGGGTAAAATGGTTCAGAAACACTTAGGTAAATAGCAGAGTAGCTCTCTTATGTAAAAACTAAAGGAATTAATACAAAATGTACAATATGCCCTGGGAAAGTGAAAGGGGAGGAATTGTCTAAATAAGGAAGGCAGAGGTCATTGGTAATCTTGCATCATAGTTTGAAAACCATAATGTTTTTTCATCACTCTGTTTAGTTTGGTTATATTCTGTTCCAGTTTGTCTACTTGTACTAGGTTTGAGGCATAGACAGCCATTCCAAAAATAACAGGATATACTACAGTAACCATTTTTAATTTCCTATTAACTTAACCTGAAACGTGGTATTTCTCTCACTCCCTTGTGTTGACTGATTTGACTCGAATCTGTTTTGTTCGATAGTCGTCATGTTTTGACTGATTTTATTCGAATCTATTATATTTGACAGTGTCAAATCTGAGAGTAAAGGCAACTACTCTGAAGACAAAAAGATTCACTATGATACAGATTCTGGCTTGACTATTACCCCCTTTTGAAGTCCTATAATGTCTTCAATATTTTGTTTTTATTGATTTTGTTCTGTACTGTTATATTCAGTTTTATTGTACCTGATCATATGGACAATTCTACTGAAGATAACAAGAGACATTATGGTAACCATTGTAGATCACCTTGTATTGTGATTTTAAATTATGTACTATATCCATTCTTTTGTTTGAATGACCCCAATTTGTTTTGTTTTTGCTCATTTGGTGTTATTCTTTTCAAAAGAAAAAAAGAAATGACTGAATCAAGGGGAAGCATTTTGAGATTAATGATGGTGTCGTTTACTGTACTTAATTTTTAAAGTAAACATTCACTGTATGTTTTGATCATACCTAGATACATGTGTAAGAATTTGCTTACAACAGAAATTTCTGAGACATGAATGTATACACCTTTAGTTTTTCCAGATAACACATTGTTTTGCAATGTAATTATACCAATGTGCTTTCCCCAGCTGTATAAATTATTTTTTTCACAAGTTTTAAACACCTCCAGTGTAGAAGATCTAAGTATTGACTATCTGAAAGTTTTGTAATGATAACTAATTATGATTTCAATTCATATTTATCTCACTACTGATACATTTGAGTACTGTTTACATATTTACTGGACATTGGGATCTCCACTTTTATTCAGTATATTTATGCATCTTGATCCATTTTTCTTTTTAGTTACTATTATTCTTCCTAATGATTTGGATAGTTTATATATTCTGGGTAATAGTTCTTTGTTAGTTACCTATGTGTTACAAACACCGTGTAACACCGTAGGGCTTGGATCTTTTCCATAGTATACCGTATTGTATATGAAGAGGTGTTCTTAATTTTTAAGGAATTACATGTGCCAAATTTTTCCTTTAGTGCTTGTTATGTCTTCTCTAAGACACTTATCCTAACATGAGATCAGGAAAATGTTGTTTTTTCATCTTTTAAAAAACTGTACCACTATCTTATATGTTCTTTAATTTTGCAACCCAGTAAATAACATTTGTTGTGATAAAAGACACATTGAAGAGAACAACAAGATAAGTGTGTTCAAAAGAATGGAAATATTTCAAAGGAGATTAATGCCTTCTAAGTTTTAAAATCAGTGTTTATTGTACATGCAAGATTTTTGGTCATTCTAGATCCTTCTCTATAAATATTAGAATCAGTTTGTCAGTTTCTACCAACAAAAACCAATGACAACAAGCATGATAGGATTTTGATGGGGTACCTATCCATCAATCTGGAGAGAATGAACATCTAAATAATACTGAGTCTTCCTATGCAGTAACACAGAATAAAGGCTCCATTTACGTAGAACTTCTTTAAGTTCACCCAGCAAAGTTTCATGTGGGACTTGAGGGGCAGAGTTTTGAAATCTTTACCTAGACTCTCAGCACCATCCCTTCAATTCAAGAACTCTACTAGGCTGGGCTTCAGATTCCCATCCCCAGGTTGTAGTTTGGAATTTTCCTTCGAACCTGGTGCTGAAGCAGGAGTATCCCTTCATTTCCCCGTCCTCATTTGCTGATATTCAGTGTCATAAAAACTGGTTTCTAACATAGAACATAACATAACATCCATCTCCCTCTGGATTTTGGCCCTTGCCAGCTGCTTAACATTACTTTATATTGACTACAAGCACACATTCTTGCCTTTTATGCTTGTGTGTTTGCATTTGTGTTGTAAACTAGATGTCTTAGTTACGTCTCTTATGGCTGAGACTAAATACAAAACAACCAAAGTTCAAGGAGGAAAGGTTTACTTTAGCTCACTTTGTGGAGCTTTCAGTTCATAGTTGGCTAATGCCTAGTCAGGGTGGCATGGCAGAGGGACACAAAAAGGAGAAACAGTCCATAGCACGGTAGATGGGAGAAAGCAAGCACCAAGCCTCACTTTCTCTTTTATCTCATCCAAGCCACAAGCTTTTTGCATGGTGTTGCCCATCCTCAGGGTGGCCCTTCCCACTGTGCACATCCAGCAGTATGCTAACCCAGCTGGTGGACTAACTCAGTTATGACACCCTTAATCTGCATTCACATAACCTTCATCCACCTTCACATACCCTAGATCCAGCCACCTCTGGAAACCCCAACTACGAGCACTTGAGGCTTTCTAGATTCAAGCCATGGCATCCATTATGAAAAGTAGTATAAGCAAAGTTTAGAATGGATCCGGGAAGAACAAGTCAAGGTCAAAAGTCCCAGATCTGTGTTAGAACTGTAGCTGTACCTATTACCTGGTAAAGGTGTGATAGGTAAATATTTGATTACTGGGAAACTTATCCCTATAATTCTTTCACAAACAAGTAAAAGGTGGGTAAAGAAAACACATCCTTTAAATAGCCAAGATAGTTAATATCACAAAGTCTGTGTGACTATGATGAAAGATCAAGCTTGTAGGGCTGACACTGGAGAGAGGCCTTGAGGCCTTTAAAGTAGACTCAACATAAAGAACAAAATGGTGATTAACAAGAAAGGGATATTAAGTGGGATTATCTCAGTGTCCACCAGACATATCAATGCACTTTTTTTGACCACAATGACATCCTGTTGCAAAATCAAGTCATAATATCAGAGCAGTGACACAGGAAGTGTCTGTAAGGTGAGATACCTCAACCTCAACCCAGGGAGTAATGCTTTTGGCCTGCACAATGCTTGTGTGTCTTCAGGGCCCAGAAATGTGAAAAAATTTCATGTTTATGAAATCGTTAAATGTTATTAATGGTGTTGGTATTACCATACAGGCTACTACTACTAATAAAATGAACATTTTCCTGAATCAATAAATCTAAATTGTAAACTTTGGTATGTATAATGTGATATGTAGCACATTCCAGAAATTATATTTTAACCCAGTCCCTATTCCTGCATACCTTAGCCAAAAACAAACAAACAAGAAGGTAAAGCAACCCAAAGGCTTGTCTAAAGAGAAAGCTCTGAAGGAAATGAGATAGAATGTCAAGATGAGATAATGTCAGGATTTATCTGTTTTTTAGTCTCTTTTTGTTTGAAATTATACAGAATTATAAAACCCAAACTATAAGCAAAATGATGATTCTGGGTTAATTCAGTGAAAACTGATGAGAGCAGTTTCCGCAAATAGAGGACGGCATTGCAAAGGTGTAGAGAGAGACCAGTGGGAAGGACAGGGCAGAGGCTTCCTGAGGGCACTGGGCAGGGTAAGGAAGAGAATAATCAGTGGGAGCAGTCACGTTCCAGTGAAAGGAAGTCAGAAAAAGCTACAGTGGCTCACGCCCTAGGTACTGACATAACAAACTGAGGCAAAGCGCTTCAAATGAAACAAAACAAAAATAAATAAATAAAAATCTCTTACTGTCTTTTATGTCCAAAGAAATGTTGCCCAACTTGCTTTTCATTAACATCTTTTTTTTTTTTTTTATCGGTACCAGAGATCGAACTCACGACTGCCTGCTTGCAAGATAGGTGCTTATGCCTTGAGCTAAATCCCCAGCCCACCTAACTTGCTTTTCAGCAGCTCTGCTCCTGTTTAATTTTCACCCAAGACTCCACCCAGTCCAAATGGTTGTCTTGTCCCACAGATGAATGTCTCTCACAAAATATTGCTAAATTATCATTTGAGGGACATTGCCTTTGTAATACGGTGAGAAAAAGTTATTTGGAACACTCACCCACGAAGATCAGTGAGTCACAGTGTTTAACAAGTTGAGAGAAGACATGGCTGTGTCTGTGCATGCTTAAAGATTAGTTTTATGAAAAAGCAAAGCATATTTAAAAAATGAAAGAAAAAAACCCCAAAGCACATGGTATTATTCATACACCATGTTAGAGTCTCCCACAAACCATACTTTCCACTGTGTTGTAATCACCAAGCTGTACAATGGCTTGAGCTACAGTCACTGTTCCTTTCTCCACTCTTCTTAGACCTTTTTCTTATATTCCTCCATTCAGTTATTTCTCTGTTCTAGCTTCTCTGTCCTCTCCTTTGCATCCTTTTGCATCTCCCTCACCAACAATTGATGCAGAACTTTAATGGTTGCTCTCAGCTGGATCTCTTTAAGGACTGTTTTCATCCTCCTTTTCGTGGACCTTTCTTCTGAATTATAGGCAGCACTGATGCTAATGTTCATCCTTCCCACTCCTTCTAATTCGTTTTTCACTTTCAATTGGAAGCTGAATGGCCATCTTCATTGTCCACTGGGGTATCTTCATCAGGACTTATCTTAGCGATGTTTGTGGCAAGGTCTTGTATTTTGGGAATTCTCTTGATGTGGCCTTTTCTCTCATTAAAACCTGACTTCTTTCCTATAAAGCAAAGCCACACCTTGTCCCCATTCTAGACCCTAGATTCTCCACCTTGATAGGGAAAAGAAAAGGCAGAAGAAAAGCTTCAGAACTCAGAAGGCCACCTGTGCTTTTAGAGGAGGTTGCTTTCTCTGCCAAATACACTTGAAAATAGAGATGGGATGGAAATGGAAACTATAAAACTGTGCTAACACAAAAAGAATATCTAGCTGTAAAATAATCAGTCTTGAAAGATCAGGCTAAAAAGGGCCGGCCCTGCCCCTGGCCTTTCCCTGCCTCACCTGCAATCACTATTAGCTTGCTCTGATGGGGGCTGGCAGTTTTTGGCTCTAGTTTTCCAGGCTGATCATCTTTCAGCTAGGCCTTATATTCAGGGAATGAGGGAATCTATCAAGCTTCTTTCTTGAAAAATCTTTATCTTTCTCCTTGTAATTAATAAATATCTAGTGTCAGTTATTTTAAAATGATGTGAACTTTAATTTTCCTCGAACTGTTACTAACATATTTGCTAACATAAAATAATAACATTTTAACAACTACTGATATAGCTTGTTTGCAACAGTTGTTACTGTATATTTTGGGATCATTTTCATTATTTTACATTTATTAAGTCAAATTCTACCGGATGGAAGAACTTTCCTATCTACTCTAACAGTATTCAAGTATTTGTGGTTAGTTTGAACTCATGGATACTTATCAGTTTTTATGGATTATAACTCATTACTATATTTTGTTCCTCTGATTTCTCTGGCTTTGACAACTAGAAGCTTCTCAAGGTTGGTTCTTGTATTTTTATGTGTTTGTATTTGCTTTTTGAAACATTTTCTGACTTTCTAACATCACAAAATCCTTCAGGACATTTTGCGATTTCCTTATGCTATCGTCGCAACCCACTATTTCATTAAGAAAGCATCATTCCTTCCTTTGCGGAATTGTGTTGAGAAACCAAGTTTTCAGCACTAAGAAGAAAACGAAATGAAACTTCTATAAATTTCAAGTCATTGAAAATGCAGAGGAATGAGTTCACAGGAACTGGTACTATTAATTTGGAAAATGACTTGGCATTTGTAAAGACGTTAGTGTAGGTAGTATAGATATGCTTTGACAAAGTAATTTCACTCCTGGGTGAATGTCTGGGAGAGAATTTGGCTTATGTAAAACAGGAGTCACATGGTCATCATTAAGAGAACAGTAGAGGGCAGTCTAAAAATAGGATATGCTACAGCAATGGAAATAAAAGAACTACACCTATGCACATCAAATAAGATGACTATTAGATACATAATTCTGAGCAAAGAGAATACCACAGTGATACCACTTATGTAACTTCTAACTACATGCAATACTAAATATAATGGTCGAGCAGCATTTTCCTGAGAGGACACAGTGTGAAGTTGCCACAGCAAATGTCAAAATGCAGTGGAGTTCTCAGGAAACTGGAGCTGCCAGGAACACAGATTGTCAGTTTTGGAAAGCAGCAGGCAGTGAACAGAAATGACCTAATGAGGAGTCATGGGGGCTGCAACTGGCAATTGTGTATGGGCAAGGCCATGCAAGCCCTTTAGAAGAGACTGCATAAACACAAATTCCATGTCAAAACACACAGAGAAAACATGCAGTCATAGTTCTTGTGATGCTGCCAAAAGTTGTGGATACAACCAAACATATTTTGTGTTAGATGAAACAGTACAGAGTTCAGAGAGCCAAAGCAAGGAATAAATACAGAAATAGAGAGCCTACTGAGAAAAGCAGGGCCTAAATACCAAGAGATACCATTTGAGCTTTATGGATAATAAATGAATATAAAGTAAATTCTAATGGAAAACTTCCAGAACTATATTCTTGCAAATAATGATATTCAACTCAGATATACATTACCTAAATGATATCTCTGAGCAATCTCTTTACCCCTAGAACATGACTTTATTTGAGAAAGCAATTTTTTCAGGTGTACTTAGTTAACATAAAGGCATCATGGGTGGCATAGATCATAAACCTAATGGCTGATGTCCTTCTAATAATATCACATGGGAAGGTGGCCAGAGATATGGAAGAGGTAAGCTACAGGGAAAACAGGCTCAACACTAAAGCAACTCACAGAATTTAGAAAGGTCAAATTTAGAAAGGTCAAAGAAGACTTATCTTCCAGATACTATGGCCCTGATACACCTCAATTTTAGATCATCATTCTTCCAAACAGTGATACAAGAAATTTCAGGTATTTTTAGCCACCTCACTTGTGAAAGTTTGCTGCAAAATACCTAAGAAAATAATACAGATACAAAGGAACAAAACAAAATTACACTAATCGTACTATTGATATTCACAGGAAGTTAGCAAATTATGGATATGGCTTATCCATTAATATAGAAGAGTCATGTTTTTAAAATGTTATCTCAAGAATGAAGACCGGAATATAGCTTTTTCTCCATTAAAGTAATGAAAGTCCCAAGTGGGCTGACATGGAGGTCAACTTTACCACTGCTTGTCACTTCAGCTAGTGGCATCTCTTGGCTCACAGACAACACTTCTCTGATCATTCACCGCTGTTCACTGTTTCTTCAGCTTTCTGTGAAGTGTGTCCTGCTGGTAAGGATATCGTGGGACTATGGCCTAAAGCCATTCTTTAGAAGAAACTGATACTAAAATGAATGAACCTCTTTCTAGCACGGAGTAGGAAAAAAACACAGTTGAAGAAGGAGAACATTGTTGATCCCTCAATTCCTCATTTATCATTCACTGTTACAGTCAGTGAGGGTAGAAATGAACGTTGGCTCATCAATTGAAGACTGGCATTTTCCACATATCATCTCCAACTGTACAATGATCATGTCAGTTCTACTCCAAGCATGTTGCATAGTGATTGAAATATGTGAATATTGTAGAGGCTTTCATGGAATGTCTTCAGATTTATAGTGTAGGGCCTATGTCTGTAGAAGAAAAAAACAGAATAGGGACCACATTGGGACTTCCAGCTAATCCTAACTAGAAGGAATTAAAAACAGGCTTTGCTTGAGAAATTCCTCTGGGAAATAGGTCAAGGATGGGGGCAGAGAAAGAGAACAAAAATACAGAGAAGCAAAGGCACGAAGTGACTTTGGGACTTGCACCAAGAGACCAGAGAATGAGCTGCTAGGCTTGACACAGAGAGAAAGCCAAGCTTCTCAAATAGGAGAAGCGGGTGGGAGGGTGTTTCTCACTCTAAAGCAGTGGGTACTCACACTTGTGCACTAACATATATACTTACACACGTGTTCACACTAGGGTCACTCTACTATTCAAGCAATTCACCTTGGTTGACTATGAGTTCTATAGCTGGTTTTCTATGGCTCTAATTTAAGCAGTAGAAAGGAAATTTATAGGCAAGAAGAGCCTTGGCAGAAGCATACACCTGTAGTCCATTCCTGTTCCATCTTAGAGGACACAAAGTTGAGAAAACACTGCAAGACGCAGTGGTGGGTGATCTTCCCGTGGCAAACTCTGGCACTCAGCCGCAAGACTTGGTGAGGTCTCTGAACAGCTAAACAGAAGCCCACTAAAATGCTGATACTTTGACTAAGACTCAGAGGACTGTTCTTCCAACTTAAGAGCTGCCCAGAGGAAAACCGCTTCAAACTGTTTTGGTTTCATATAAATTTTAGGATTGTTTTCTCTAGATCTGTGAGGAACACTGATGATATGTGATTGTAAATCCATTAAATGTATATATCAGTTTTGGAACTATAGACATTTTGACAATATTGGTTCTGCATACACAGGAACATGGAACATCTTTCAACTTTCTAAATCTCCTTTTATAAAGTGATTTAATTTTCATTGAATCCCTATTCAATAGGGCTTTTACGTCCTTGGTTAGCTTTTTCTAAATATTTGCTTTTTCTTAATTCTATCATGAATGATATTATCTTCCTAATCTTTCTAAGTGACTTTGTTTTTAGTGTATAGGAATGTTTTTGATTTATATGTGTTAATTTAGTATCCTGCTGCATTACTAAATTTGGTTACTAATTCTAGGAGTCTTTTGGTGGAATTTTTGATCACGTAAGTAGAGAATCATGTCATCTGTAAATTTGATTTCTTCCTTTCCTATGTGTATCCCTTTTATTTATTTGTCTTGCCTAATTGCACTAATACTTCAAAGCCTTTGTTGAACAGAAGAGGTGATAGTGGGCGTCTCATAGCCTGGAGATAGATTCACTTCAAGATTCAACAAAAACAAACTTACAAACAAATGTAAAGAAGACTGTGAAGAAGATGGAAAACTCTCTACATATTTGCCAAAAGATGCTGTGGCATACCAGAATCCAATGCCTGAGGCCCTGGATCACTGACTTCCCAACTGTCACAGCTCATATTAAACAGGTTAAGATTTGATTTATTATTGCTAAACTGAAACAAGAATTGCATTTTATTTTTGAAGTCTCTTGAGACAGTGTCTCACTCTGTAGTCCAGCGGTGGCCTTGAACTCACTATGTAACCCAGGCTGGCCTCCACCTAGGGGTGATCCTCTTCCTTGGCCTTCCCAGTGCTGAGATTACAGCTGTGAGGCACCATACCCAGCTAGGAATTGCAATCTTGAAGACAATACTGTTCTCCTCTCCTCTGGACCTGATTTCACAACCACCAAAGACCCTGTTCTTCTCTTCTTCCCCCTGTACTTGACTTCCTGTTTATACAAAAGAAATTCATCCAGCAAATCTTCCCCCATGTAGAGGTGACTGACTCATGGCGAACACACAGGGAAATTAGAATGCTTTTTATTTATTTATTTAGGTACTGGAAATTAAACTCAGGACCTTGCACTTGCCAGGCAGGTGCTGTGCCACTGGCACAAAATTGTGACACTTTATCTATAATTTCAAAAACTTTGAAGCAATCAAACTATTTTTCAATAGGTAAATGGAAAAGGAATTTGCAGCACATTCAGACAACCAAATAGGAATTTGGTGATAAAAGAAATAAACTAACAAGAGACCAAAAAAAAAAAAAAAAGGGAGAACCTCAAATGCATATTATTCAGTGGAAGAAGGCAGTTTTATACAAGTTTTGCATAGATAATGCTTTTAACCCAAAGTTGGTTTTTATTATTATCATCATGAGTGTTAACTCCAAGTCTAAAATTCCATTAATGAATATAACCTCACATGATATCTGAGAAAGCATAAATGGCACATAGGTGGAAGGCCAAAATGTAACATGGTGTCTGTTTCTTGATTTTTCATCGGAATCATGTCTCTTATACTGTGGAGGGAGGAGAGGAGAGACCAGATGTGGGTGCATGCATAGATTTTCCTTATCAAGTACTAGGAAGCTGAGATTTCAAAAGTCTCCATAACTCTGATTTTGTTAGAGCTTTACCTAACCAGGCCTGATTCATAAGGAAAAACAGAAACAATAAGGACATTTAATAACCCTTTAGCTATAATTGTTCTCTTGCCATCTTTAATAAACATAAGATCCTCTATCAGTGTGTAAGTCTGTGCAACATTTGAGGAGAGCCAGAACTATTTTCCTCTAGAGGTACTCATTTTATTCTTAAGTGATGAATCTGATGCTTTATTACTGTAAGTTTCAAAGATGTATGTTTTTTTACTAGCATATCAGCCTTCCACTTTGTAGCTAATAATGTAGCAGTCCTTTGGGTTTGTTGGGGTTTTAGTAGCACCTTTCTCAGGGTGTAATGGCTCACTAACAAGATGTGTAGACCTGGAAAAGGCAAAGTGATGCAAAGTTGTTAATATCTAATTCAACTGATGTACAAACTGTAATTCTAGATTTGTTTTGCTAATTTAAAGTGTGAGGGATGAGTTACTGAGACTGAGAAACACCTGCTTTGCACAGTTTGAAAGGGTCTTAATTTAAGCTCACTTTGCAGTGCTATCCAAATTTGATGCAGATAAACAAACATTATCACATATTAAATGGCTTTCTTGACAAAGGTTAGCCAGTGTCTTTTTTAAAGTATGGTTCACCTTTTTTATTTTTCCCACAAATTATATTTTCAATAGAGAATGCAATTTAGAAGGTATGTGGAAACTGTTTTTCATCTTTTGAGTAATTTCAGAAGCACCTGATAGTCCCTTATCACACTGAATATAGTCAAGTAGTCTAGAGCTGCTCTGACTGTTAATCTTGAAGTTTAGGTCGATTAGCTGAAGTTACTAATGTGTACTTCAATGTCTAACTGAGTGGGTTAACAATATTGGAAATTGTGTCATAAGTAAATGGGGCTTTTTAGACTGTTCTGTTTATTTATGGAAGTTTCCCACCAATAACTTATAAAAATAAAACAAGCAAAAATAATCAAAAGGCTTCCAGAGAACTGAAAATAGTCTAGCGGTGTTATCGTAGATAGCTAAGTTAGATGGAGATTGACAGGCCATTAAAAGGGACAGCACCCAAAACAAAGTCAGAACAGAGATGAAGTAATCAGGTCTGTGGTCCAAGGGTGAGTCGACAGAAACCAGGTCCCAAAAGAGAGACAGGATTGCTAAGCCTACACACCTCACCAGAGATAGACAACAGTTCAAAGTTGTCCTGTAACTAGCACCGTATGGTCCAGTAGGCCCACAGACAGATGACCATAACATTCTGAGCCTCACTTCTATCCCTGCTGGAAATGCCTTTGTTCTTCCCTTTGGCAAGAATTTTGCATAAACTAAAGTTAATGATGCCTGCAGGTGGACCCTTGCTATATGCCTTGTTCTTCTATCAGATCAATGTGAGCTAAGTGACTGCAGTTGTTATCTATATGTTGATGACAGTTTGACCCAGTATGATTTTAATGTATAAGAACCCTCTAGACAAAGAAATTCACTTTCAAGAGCCCTCCTGCCTTTCAGGAGCTTTCTCTTAATAAAACTTTCCTGCTCTTTATCTCTTTTGTCCTCTATCCTTCAGAACTTAGGTTGATACAAACTCTGAATTGCATTACAGTGTTGGAGCAGAGTCTTTACCAGTCTTTCCTCTCACAAAAACTGTCACAGACAAGTAGGGAATTGAAAATACCACCTTTCGTATTCACATCTCATTCTAGAGCATCAATGATTACATGACTAGCTAATATAAACAAATAACTGTACTGGGAAATAGGCATTTAATCCAAAAATTAATGTATCACATATTATTCTTTTAGGTATGAGGCAGCAATTGGAATAAAAGTTTAAGTACCTTCCATGTGATTATTGTAGAATATAGACCTGAGTGGTACATCCTCAGACAAGTGTGATGTTTCTTTACTTGCAAAGCTCCTCAAGTTGCATTAACCATACTATACCACATCCAGTCAACAATATTTAACTACTATAAATGTCTTATAATTGAATGGCGTATGTGTCTTAAAATACACAGGACACTTAATAAATTGTCCCACTATTGCTTTCTCATCACTTTTTAAAAAAAAAATACTGACATCACTACTGTCGGTGTTTCAATAAGAGACTACATTGAATTTTCTTCATCATAATATAATATAATATAATATAATAATAGAATGTGTGTGTGTTTGTGTGTGTGTGTGTGTGTGTGTGTGTGTGTTAACTAGGGCTCCTTTTTCTGAAAGATAATTTAAATTTCCTTTAACTCTACAAATTAGAGAACAGAAAAGAAGAAAATTGAGATGATTTGTCCAATGTCACAAGAGGGAAGACTAAAGTTCAGATCTTATGATTTGTTAAAATTATATGTCATGGGAACACGAATTTGAGAATTATATTTGGTCTGGGCCCCTCTCTCACCTACTCTTTCCCTACTCTCTGGTTCCATGCTGGCCTGAGTCGAGCAGTTTCCTTCTCCCATGATGTTTCCACCGTGAAGCCAGCTGATCATGGAATGGAACCCCTGAAACAATGACCCCAAAATAAAACCCTCCTTAAATACATTCTGAGTGTCAATATTTTGTTCCAGTGATGAGAAAGCTGACTTATATAGAATGTTCATGCCTGAAAAGTGAGGCCATTGCTGTGAATATACCTGACCATGTGATTCAGAAACCTTTGGAACTTGTTGGTGGGAATAATGTGGAGACATTTGGAGAAGTGGATAAGAGAATCTCTAAAATAATGTAAGCAGACCCTAATGGGAAATTATAATCAGAACTCAAAAGAGGAAAAGGCTGATAGGAATGCTGACGGTAAAGACCATTCTTGTGAAGTTTCAGATGAGAAACAAGACTATTAGGAATTGGATAGAAGACTTGTGTATGTTTTATTTTGAGTCCTGATATTTTCTTTTTTCTTTGTTGGTACCAGGGATTGAACTCATGACTGTGTGCTTGCCAGGCAGGTGATTATACCACTGAGCTAAATCCTCAGCCTTGTGTATGTTTTATTTTGGAAAATGATTGGCCTATATTTTCTCTATGCTGAAATTGTGTAAGTCTATGTTTAAAGGTAGTAGACTAATTGATCTGGATGAGAAAATTTTAAGGCAGCTCAATTGTTGTGGTTTATTTAAATGCCCCCCCAAGCTTCATTCAGTCAGGGTGGTGACTGAATCTAGCATTTGTGATTGGATGTCTAGGGCTCAGATTGGTGGTGTGAGAGTTTTACCTCTCCAGGGGTGGAACCAGGCTAATGGCAAGAAGAAAGTGGGTCTTTCTTTTTTGCTTTCACCTTTGCTGTTTGCAGTGGCAGCTACCTCAGAGCCATCTGAGTATAGACAGAAACTTCCAAGAACTGTAAGAAATAACCCTTTCCTTCTCTAACTTTGGACATCAGATATTTTGTCTCAATGACAAGTAAAAAGTAACTAAGACAGAATTTGGTACCAGAAGAGGGGGGTGCTGTGACTGTACCTGATCATGTTGTTCAAGAACCTTCGGAAATGGCTTGTGGGCAGAGTTTGGAAAGGTTCAGAAGTGTTGCCTGAATGCACAGAGCTGGAACAGCTTAGGCTATTCTGTAGAGGAGATTCTGGTCAGAGCTCAGGAGACCAGAAGGCTGATGAAAAGCCTGCCAGTAAAGACCAGGCTAGAGGGCCAGGGATGTAGCTCAACGGTGCATTGCCTGCCTGGCAAGTGCAAGGGCCTGAGTTCAGTCCCCAGTCCCAAAAAGACAATAGAAAAAAATCTTTAAAAAAAGGACCCTAAAAAAAAAGAAAAAGAAAAGAAAAGACCAGGTTAGGGAAGTTTCTGCTGGAAAGAAGGTCTGCTTTGGTTGTTGGATTACGTATGATGTGTGTTATGGCTTGGCAGAAATTCTGTCTGCATTTCGCTCATGTTCAGAGACTGCCTGAGATTGAGATTAACTGCAATGGACTGATCAATCTGGCAAAAGAAATTTCAAGTAGTCAAATATCAAATCGGTGGCATGGCTATTGTTAAACATTTTTAGCCAGATTTATGATGCTAATCAAGAACAAAGAGCCTAGGAGGTTAATTTAAAACATTGTAAGTTTGGCCAGAAGGAAAATTCCAGTAAAGCTGTGGACTGTAAATACAGAGCTGAAACTCGATTGCTGAGAAGCAACAGAAAAATAAAAATGATGGCCTTGGGCTATACCAGGAAACAGCAGGTCTTTACCTTTTGCAACCTCCAAAAGTGAAAGACTTTGCTTAGAGGAGAAAGCCACAGAGTGCCATGCTCCAGAGTGGTGACAGAGGCCACATCAGATTCCAAAATGGTGGCAGCATAGAGAAGCTTTTCCACACAATCAGGTTCAGAGAGATCAGTGATTCAGGAACTCCACCCCTACAACCTTGAGACAGAAAAGCCTAGCTACTGCTCCAGCTGGCAGAAAACCTTGGAAAAATCCATGTGGAGTTTTAAATGCAAGGAAAATGCACAAGTACTAATGGTGAGACAGCTTCTACCTCATTTGCAAAACCCCTGGGAGGCTAAGCAGTGTGCCCCTGAGAGGGCAATAGGCAAAGATGTAAGGGTGAAGCCAAAGATGCAGAAGTTTAAAAAACATGAATCATCCAAGAAAAACTGCCAAAACCAAACAGAGAGGGCTTAAAAGAGAAGCTGCAGGAGTTAAAATCCCCGAAAGTGTCATAGGAGTGAAATCACCCAAGCTTTTGGATCTTGCAACCAGATCAGTTTAGATGCTAACCATGGAACTTCAGGACTTAATGTTTGCTCTGTTGGATTTTGGACTTGTTTTGGTTCCAGTCCTTGGTATTCCCTTGTTTATAACTTTTGGAATGGTAATGTTTATCTTGTGCCTTTGCATCTTAGAAATGTTTAACCTTGTTTCATTTGTACAGAAGGTTACACTTAAGAGTTTGCTATGGATCTTGGAGTAGGCTTAGGACTTGGACTGTTCAGCAATGTTGAAACTGTAGCAACTCTTGACTGTGGACTAAATGTCTTTTGTATAAAGAAATGTACTTGAATCTTTGGAGGACCAGAGGTGGAATACTGTGGTTTATTTAAACATTCTCCCAAAGCCTCATTCAGTTAAGGTGACTGAATCTAGCATTTGTGATTGGTTAATTGTCTAGCGATTGGATTGGTGGTGTGACTGTTTCACTCACCCAGGGGTGGAACCAGTGTAATGGAGGGAAGACGTCGAGTCTTTCTCTTTTGCTTTCACTTTTTGCTTTTGTTGTTTGCAGCAGCCATGAATGGTTGCCCCACCATGCCACAGTACCTCAGAGCTGACCAAATATGGACTGAAACCTCCAGTAACTATAAGAAATAATCCTTTCTTTCCCTTACTTTAGACATCAGATATTTTGTCTCAGCAATGAGTAAGAAGTAATTCAGAGACTTACTCAGCAATAAGTTACTTCTTATTCAACAATGAGTAAGAAGACACCAATGTTTGGACGGTGGAATGATTACTGTTGGAGGCTTTCAGGCAGATATATATTGATGAGTGGCAGCAAAAAAGAAACAGAGAAAAAAGGTTTGAAAACTTTACTTTGGCCAGAAAAGAAAGATGTAAAGTTAGGCCAATGGATATGTGGTTGCAAAAGACATTAGCATTGTGGAAAAGAAACCAAGCATTGTGAACCAAGATAACGATGATTTGAGAACATCTCAGGAACCATCAAACCCCATCAACTATAGGCTCAAGGGTATAAAAGTATAAACCCTTCATTCAAGAAAAGAGTTTCTAATCTTGTATTTACTCTTATCACACAATGTTGCTGGAGTCCTAATACTTGAGAGTGCAGCACCTCGAGACTAATTTCTAGTCTAGCGTCTCTCCTTGAAAAATTGTCGGCACCACGATCAACAAAGTCAGTGTATAGCTGTACTCACTAAGATTTTTGTCCTGCTATTGTCAATAGTTTCTCATAGGAATAGGCCATTATCTCACAAGGAGTGAGTTATCCTCTCCTACCCATAAGACTAAGACTAAGACTAATACTAAGACTAAGACTAAGACTAAGACTAAGACTAAGACTAAGACTAAGACTAAAGACAAGACTAAGGCTATAGATTATCAAAGCCCACAGACTTCCATCTCCTAAAACACGCAAGTTCCCAACTGTACTGTGCCTCATTTCATTGAGTACCTACACTCTGCCCTTGAGGGCATCCTGTATCTATCTACCTGTAATAAATTCTTCTCAAGTCTCTTTTACTGATATATTCCCCAAATTCTTTTTCCATGACGAGAGTAAGTCAACCTGCAAACTTATTTTATTTTATTTATTTTTTGGTACTGGGGATTGAACTCACAACCTCTCACTTGCCAAGGGTGAACTTTCTCAGGGAGCACGGGATACAGGATATTTCCTCCTAAAGACACTCAGAATCCTTCCTGAAAACCCAGGAGCTATTCTTCTTATTGTTCCCAATAAAACTTCACTAATCTCCTCTTTAGGTCTGCAATTTCATTCCTTGGCACTTGCCATGAACTTGGCACATATAGTAGCTTTGGGAGGCAATGAAGATTTGTTGACAAAATTTGCTGCATTTCAAAATTGTGTTGGTCCACATCTGGGCCTGGACCTGGGTTCTGAATTTGTTCTCAATGGCTTTAAATCTTATATGCCTAAGTATACATTACTAAAGGAAGTCTGCTTTCCCTGAAAACAAAACCTCCAGACAAGCTTTGCGTTACTGGCTTAAAGGCCCTCTACACAAGTGTGTGCTTCCCTCTGCTGGTTGTATATAACATGCACAGAACCATCCTTCCTAGACACCATTCTGGGAGAGGTTTTCAGTCTCCACCCAGATATGCTTATTCTGAAACAAACTTTTAAGTGCTCACATTTTCTGAACTTTGCCACTGGTTCTTATTGAAAAATGAGGGCCTCTGCTTACATGTTGAATCTATTATGTCATAATCACATAGTCACAACAAGTGGGTGTTTCAAAATTTGAAACTTTGGAGTTTCGATTTTTTAAAAAAAGATGGAGTTTTATTTTTTAAAAAAAGTTTTAAAAAAGGATGGAAAAATACATGTATACTTTCCTGAAATGCAGTCCATTTTCCCTGTTGAGAACCACCACAATACCATCATTTTACCTGTAAAGAAACTGACACCCAGGGAGGCTAAAGGAAAGGGGACATTGATATTAGAAAAGGACCTAATTCATAGCATGTCCCTCTCACAGCGAATTGCCATGGCCCGTGCTGCCTAGTGAGGAGGTGTGAAGCTTCTCTAAGACCAGGACGTGTGTTATCAGGTCTTTACCGCTGTGCTGTCCAATAGCACAGTGTGGAAAAGTGGCTTCCTGTGAGAGACAGGCCATCAAGGAGCCTCTTCCAATTATTTAAACATAAGTGCTTTGGAAGTGACCATCTGTGGCTTTCTCCAGGCTGAGTTTATGAAGGACAATATAGGCAGTGACCACCAACAAATACTAACATGGGAGATTAGAGCCCCAGGGTCCTGGCTTAAAGGTCACCTTGGAGGACAAAGATGGAGGAGACTATGAGCAGAGCCACACTTCCCTCTTTGTAGTACTGCGTATCCTTCCCTTTTCATCTCAGAGTAGAAGACTCCCACTGGGATCTTTCTGCAGCTGGTTTGCAGACAGAACCAAGTTCACAGAGACTCACCAGCAGGCCACTAGTTGGAGTGTTGGCTGAATATGAGGAAAATGGACAAGTGCCACCTCATTCTCCCATTCTCAACTCACCACCTCCCACCTTTGGTCATCCTATACACACACGAAGCTTCCTCCTTACAGAAAATGACTGGCCTGTACCTCTGTCCAGGTCTTTCTGAGGGATGGGGAGAAAGACTATTTCAAGGGCATTAATTCTGAGATGCTCATGGAGTTCAAGCTGGGCCTCATAACCTCTGGCCATGTATACCATATTCTGCCACAAACCAGTCCCGAGCCAGATTTCTCTGGGAATCTTACTAGTAACAGATGAAGATCAAGCATATCATCACGGAGTTACATTTCTGATTTCAGCAAAGGAATTCATGATCACTCCAAATCCATCACAATTAATCCTAATAGCACAGCATATCCTAGAACAAGATACCCTAATTATACAGCATACTCTAGTCAAAGTCTCTTTGCAGTAAAACAATCACTTAGTTTGATAGAAACCAATAGACTCCCAACATTGCATAACCAGACATCTACATGTACAGCTGTATCATTCATTAATTCCATACAAATGCTCTTATGTTTTTATTACTCTTTTGTCTCCCTAATCTATACCTATTTGGGCTTTATGTGATAACATATGTTGAAAGATTAAGTACCATCATCAACCTATCATTAATCAAACCAAATCATTTCAGAGTAATTTTCTTCCGTAAAATCCTTTGGGAATTTAATTCAGTCTCCCCAAATTTGATAATCAGCATCAAAATTCTATAAAATTAAATTATTTTAAGTAAAAATATTCATTTATATCTGTTTTCTATATTATAGCAAGTTGTTCTCCAAATATATGGTTACATTATGTCAGATATAATTATAGCACAATTATTTTGTTACTTCCAAGAAAATTTATTATTGCATATACAATATGTATAAATTCCCTATTACTACTGTGATCAACTACCAAAAATTTAGTGATTTTTGGACTGCATTTCAGGAAAGTATACATGTACTTTTCCAAACAACATGGCAAGTTTGCCACACTTCAGTTGTGTAAGTCAGAAGTCTAACATGGTTCCCCTGGATTAAAACTAAAGTGTCATGGCTGGGAGTTTAGCTCAGTGGTGCTGCATGTGCTTGGCATTTATGAGACCTTGGGTTTAATTCCAAAAGAAGGAAGGAAGAGAGGGACAGAGAGTTAAAATCAAGGTGTCATTGGGGCTCCATTTTCTTTCAGAAACTCTAAGGCAGGTTCTAGTTGAGTTTCCAGTTTCTAATGGACAGTTGCTTATATTTCTTGGCCCATGACTTTTCTCCATCTTCAAACCTGGCATCATTGGCCTGAGTGTTTTTCTTGCTCCATCTATGTATCTCTTCTCTGCCTTCCTCATCTAATTCAAATCACCATGTGATTGTCCGGGGCCCACCTAAATGATCTAGGTCAAGGTCAGCAAATTAGCAGTTTTGCTGCCATCTGTAGCCTTCATTGGTCGTCTGTAGCCTTCACTGGTCTTTGCCATGTAACTCAAGACATTTACAGGTGCCAGCGATTAGGGCATGAGCATCAGGGAGAGGCATTATTTTTGCTTATCACACCATATGCTATTTCTCACAAGGCCATACCTGTTATCTCTGGGTTCAAAGTATCTTGAGTGTACAGACCACTTTCCACCTTCTGAGTATTCAGCTTTAGTAAATATTGCTTCCCACTGAGAGAAATCCCTCACCAGGGCCCATTATTACAATTGGAATCACTGAATTTTTAAAAAGTCTGTCCAATAAACATGAATTGCCCTGTACAAAAACAATGACCAGCACTCAGCTGGTGAAGCTCAGACTGGAGAATCAGCTTGATAGGCAAAGTTCTCCAATTAAACATTTTCATTGACTGGCTAGCCTAAAAGTGTTCCCAAGTACAGAAGTACATGTGAGCAGGTGTCACTCTCGGGTGAATGCTGCTTTAGGTACATTCTAGTGTTCCTCATAGCTGCCACTGTGAATCACCAGCTTTCCATTCTCATTGGTGGAGGCGCACCATGTTATAAATTACAAATATCCTTCATCAGAGAGCCAAGGGTCTTAGTTGTTCTTTCCTCTCTTCAGGGACTTCTTATACACAACAACTTTTTTTGCATATCATGCCACGCTTTATGGGACATGCAAAGTATATTTTCTACTATTATGTCCCATAACTTTCCTAAACCTGCATCAATCACAGTTGAATATTACACAGTGTCAATTTTCATGATTATTGATGAGAGTTCTCTGTATGCAAGGGAGAACTATGCCAAGGTTTTCTTCCTAACTTTAATTTTTAGTAGGATTATAGTTCAGCCACAATGCTACCCACTTCAGTCTCTGAGAAAGATCCCAGCAGACAAAATCCTTCCTCAACTGCCATCTGGACCAAGACTATTCTCTTGATTTCAGCCTCTACTGGGCACAGAACTTCAGTTAAATATTACAACCATTCATTGACACTGTCTTACAACAATATTATCCTTTGCTTATCATTACTTTAATCTAAGTGCTTCTTCCCAAATGAAGTTCCTCTGACTATGCACTGTTCAGTTCATATTGTTGGTAGCAGCCTAGGACAGGCCAGGGGTTCCTTTTAGTCCTTTTCTGTAGGAGGATTTTAGTTCTCCTACAGAAGGAGTGAGATAGGGAGATACAGACATAGGATCACTCCCATCCACTAGGCAACTGCCAAACTGACACATTTTATCAGTGCATATAAAATTCTCCCAACTCAATTCTACTTTATAAGCATAATGTCTTCTTTTGGAATATTTCCAGCCTCTGGGCTCTTCACATTCACTCTACTTTAGGACTTCCAAATTTTACATCGAAAAAGGAAACTGTGGTAGAGAGGGAAGACTTCTGCAAGTTTTTGTATTGTCCACTTCAAAACACAGCAAGTTATCTAGTGGAGACTCACCTTAAACACCCATATGTTAATGTACATACCACTGATGGCTGCGGAAATCTTTTGAGTTCTTTTTGAAAGCAAACGTTTTAGTTGCTCATTCTACTCTTCATTAAAGCCTATTAATCCAAGAATGATAACAAACATGACAAATCCACTGAGTGTGATATATCTCAGGACTTTGTGCTATGTGGTAGTTAAATATTTGTTTTGATTTGATGAAATATAACTAGATTGGCTGAACTAGTAGGATTATTTTATTCTATTTTTCCAAGTTTTAAAAGAAAAGAAGCTATTTACTTGTGAATAAAATACCTCATTCCTGTGATTTCTTTGATAGTGTTCCTATTTCCGTTTTATGATAGAATTTCTTGGGTCTTTCTTGACAAGTGCTTCTCTGACAGTATCACAAAACAATGGATATTTCCTGTGGAGGACCACCTGGATGACTCTAAAGAGCAATTATCTCCATTTTGGCTAAAGTTGGTTTATGTACAGAGCTGTCTAGGCCATTTCTTTATACATTCAACTGGCTCTGGCAAATGCAAATAGTGCTGATTGAGGTGCTGATGCATAATCTTTTTTTTTTTTTTTTTTTTTTTGTCTTTGTGAGACAGAGTCTCTCTATGCAGTTCAAGCTGGCCTTGAGCTCACTTTGTAGCCCAGGCTGGTCTCCAACTCACAACGATCCTCCTGCCTCAGCCTCCCGAGTACTGGGATTACAGGTGTGAGCCACCATGCCGTGGCTCTGATGCATAATCTTTGAAGGTAGGTGACAGTCACTGTTTCCCTGACCCATGATTCCCAAAACAACATAGCTGAGCCAGGCAGGATGAAAAGCTGCTGCTCCATGTTGTCAACTGGAATTGAGCCTGGAGATAAGAGACTATAATGTCCCAGAAAAATTTATGCATCAGAGCTGAATCACCACCCCAAAACATTAGATACTGCCTCAACTGTGTTATGCAGATTACTCTTTCTACATATCCTTCCCTCTGCATATTGCAGAGGTGATCCCAGGCCACCTAACTAGCCCATTTCATGGTTTTCATGCACTTTTTATCTTTCTCTCTATCACTCATCTTCAAGCTACTCTCTTCTTCATTAGTTAATAAAGTCCTTGTTGGGCCCTGATTGAGGTCCTTGATCTGGTGAACCACCATCTTGGCTAGACTTAGGACTCCTTTGGCTCCCCATAATTATAAAATCATCTTAATGTCTTTATTCTTGCCATGAGTTGCAATTTAAGATTGGAATTAACTTATTGGAATCCCAGTAACATTTCAATGGGATTACAAATATAAACTTCTCAGACTGAGACGAAGAATGGCAAAGGCTCTCGATAGTTTCCAGTGTTATATCCCTCAGTTAGTTGGGCAGTTTCAATGCCCATGCCAAACCGGTCATTGTTTTTGCAAAGCATACCAGAGAGCAGCATCAGGAATGACCTAGTACTAAAGCCAAGAGTTATGGGAAGCAGTTATGGCCTGAGATGCCAATTCTGAGCTACTTGGCAAAGAGTATCTGCTTTTGAGAGTCTTAAATTCTTAGTTAAATTTGTCTGTTCATACAACGATTTATATTACAACCTGTAATATAAATCCGTGATTGGCATCTCATGGCCACAGCAGCTACATGCATGAAGAGATCACATGCTCACAGACACTTTAGGGAAGCCAGGTGGGAGCTTTCATTAACGATCCACACAGCTGGAGAGTCTCCAGGTCTCCGTGCCTGGCCAACCTGTCTTGTCCAGGTTAAAGTTTTGTTTGGGTCTGTGGTGCAGATGGACAAGGTGTTCTGTAATCCCCTTCCCTAACCTCTGTGCCTGGATCGGTACTATTTGCCCTCAGCCTGGGTCACTCTGAACTTCTGGGAGGCAGGACTGCATCCCAGCATGGAGTGCATGATGAATGCTAAATAGCTTACTAAATGTGTGTCACACAAAAGTGAACTGATGACCATGGAAATATGATTGAGATTGTCACTGGAGTCATCTTTCACTAGGTGAGGAGGAGATGAGAGCTTTCAGGTAAAAGAGCCAGTGGCAGAGGGAGTCCATACACATTTATTCTTTCCTGAGGACTTGTAAACTGTAAACTGTAATGGCCCAGAGTTGTGACTATTTGTTTTCTGAACTCCAAATAGCGAAATCATGTTCCACAGACCCATATAATAAAATAAGGTCCTCTGGTGGCTGACAGGAAGAGAGGGAAAGAAGCAAGTACAGGGACCAGGAGCCCACTTTCCAGTCACGTCAGACCTGTACCTCATCAACTGTACCAGCTTATTATATAACAAAAATAATAGATAAAAAATGCTATTACTCATATAAATTAACAATATTTTATATGTGGCCAAATACAAATCCTTTTAATTCACTGTAGCCCAAGTAAACTAGGTATGTCCAACTCATGGGCTACAAGTGGGAAATATCTCTAAAAATCTCCAAAAAGCAGACCTTTATGATTCCATCTTATTACAAATAGGAACTATCTGTAAAGCAGACAGTATATTCTAACGGACAGTCTCTGTGCTAAGCACTCCATTTATTTGAGATGAGGGTTTTCTTAATTGAGTTTAGGTATTTAATAAAGGAATTGGTTGATCCTTACCAGAAGTGTTGGGGACAGGGACAACAGCCTCCTGGGGTCCTTCTCTAACAGACCAGGATCTGGTCTCCCATAGCAAAGATTCCTTGTCAGAGAGGGAACAGAGCAAAGTCTGATGGTACTATTCTGTTGCCTGGCTGCTCCAGTTAGTCCACTATGGTCTCCTCCACCCTTCATGCTGGACCTGTTAAAGTCTTCTCTGTTTTGCCCAGTTCCTCTAGTCAGAGGGACAGGGATTTTATGGATATGCCAACAGCCCAGGTCACACATACCTAGGCATGGAGTCCTTTACTTCTCTCAGACTACAGTTCCTGAATTCTGTTGCAGCCTGAGTGAGGTCTGATGCTCTTCCTTGATGTATGCTGTGATGTTCTCTCCTGGCTTAGAGACTTGACTGGGATTCTGTCACCCTTCCCAACCCCTATGCCCCAGCCATGAGAAATAAGATAGTGTTATGGTACTAGGGTTTGCACTAGTATCATTAACAACATTTAAAGAATATTAATAGAATGAGATTTTTTTCTCCTTCTTTCCACAAGATATATTCATTGCTGTTCCCTCTTTCTGTTGGATACATTGAAGTAGGAATGTTAAAGCGAGTAAAATTTGATTACTACCACTACTTCCTTCTTGAATAATGCAATTTCTTCTCAATCATTTTTATTTTCATTTAATTTTTATCTTTTTTATCATTTTTATTTTTAAACAAAGTAACACTATAGCAAGTTAGGAACAGGTTGGTAAAATCATGAAGCCAAACAGTACCTAAGTAAAACTCTTCTTAGACTATCTGACATAAATTAAAACTTGCCAAAATTGTTTTGCAATAACTGCCATGAAGCAGTGGACTCTATTTTCCTACTCCTCTTCTTTGTGCTGGCCTTGCAACTTTGTTTGCCAACAGAATGGGGCAAAACTCACATTGCATGTTCAAAGAGAAGGCCAACCAGAACACTACTGCCTTGTGAAGCAGTTCTAGTTAAGCTCCTGGAGAATAAGAGAGCTCCCTGTTAGAAGGGGTCCCAGCTCTCCCTGACATCCCACCCAGCTAGATAAACCCTGAACACTAGAGCAAGCCCATTTGTCACTACATGAAGCAGAGACAAGCTACCAACCAAACTGCCAGCCCACAAAATCATGAGCAAATGAATAGTTATTCTCACAATATACAACAATTTTACTACACAGAAATACCTTGGTGATCAATACCAATTGTCTAACCAAAATTAACCTTTTCTCTGACTCATGGCTCAGTGGTTGAAAGGTTCTTTTTTTTTTTTTTTTTCTTGTACCAGGAATTGAATTTATGACCTCACGCTTACCAGTCAAGCACTTGAGCCATTGAGCTAAATCCCTGACCTGGAAGGTTCTTGCCCTAGTATAAATTACTGTACAATGATGGCGGTGGTCTAACATGGCGGAAGGCCAAAGCAGGAACTCTTACCACTTCCTTCTTCTTGAGCCCTATTTACAACTCCCCTTCCTGTTTGCATGCAAAGAAAATTCCAGTCAGTTCCTCACACATCATCAGCCTCTGCCTCATGCGCCACTTCAGAGCTCATATAACTCTCTGCCTCTCTGTATCAAGTCAAAGGAGACAGCCCAACCACCATGGGTTGCGTGCTCCTTTCCGCATCCTTATTAAACCCATTCATTTCCTTTTTTTTACATATCACTTCTCTATTGCACCAGAAAACTCTAATATTTTGGTGCCTTGCAACTCAGATTGGCAGAGTGTGTTAACTCCTGGGAGTCACCCCAGCTCAAACTCCCCTGCCTACATATCACCTTTCCTTCCTCTGGGACCTGCTTATTTGCCACTGCTAGCCTGCAACTAAAACTGACCTTCTTCCTTTCTCACAGGTGAGCTGCAATCTGAGGTTTTCTGTTTCTGTTCCTCAGTGGATAACAGCTTCCACATTCCTTGCATTGCTGAGGCAAAGTTGTTTTCAGCCTTAAAAATTCGCAAGCTTGCATCAGAAAATCTATCTGTTGTCATCCTTGGGCAGAGATAGCAGTTTTTATGATCCTTGGGCAGGACAGCTTGAAGCAAAACTGTTACCTGTTCTCCTCTGGGACCCACCCTGCACTCTCAGTGATGCTGATGACAACAGGTGTTGGGATCTTCCGTGTCACACTTTCAAAATGGGTGATCACACTTCTTTTGATAAGTGTGATCCTGGACAGCTTTCATGTTTCTTGGAGGGGAGCTAAAGCTCTTATATCCCAAGGCAAAGTTGTTCTCTTAGCTTACCTCTAATTCGGTCACCTCTAATTCCTATCCCCTGAAAAACACACCTCTGGGTGCCTGATCCATAACCTTGGTGCTCTTGGTCTCAAGAAAGCTATAAAAACCAAAAAGTTGATCTTTTATTTATACTTTTATCTCAGTGGTGGCAAGTTGGCAGAAACCCCTCATTTTCAGAACTTTTCACTTTGAGGACGTGTTCTCTCACTCTGTCTTATATGGTGGCCCAAATGCTTCCAGCTCACTCTGCTCCACCAGGATCTCTGCCTTCCTCCCCACTAGATTTCTTAGATGATGTGCCTCCCGTGTTTACTGCACCTCCTCCATATCCCCAAGTCCAAACTCCTCAGCCTTTTCAACCACAGGTCTCTGCGCCCCCTGCATCATCTTCCCCCCTTTCCTCACCTATGGTGGCCTCTAATCCTTCCCTTCCTTTCTACCTTCAGTCTCAGATTTCTCAATCCCCTCCACCTGAACCATCTATCCCATCAGATGGTCCCACTTCCATCCCCACTACTCCTTGTGTTGTCATTCTCCTCGCTGCCTCACCATACTTGGTCTTGAGCATTTCAACCACCTAGCAGGCCACATGGTATTTGACCACCCTCTTGTGATCCCATACCACATGGTCCTCAGCAGCCATCTTGCTGAAGCCCATATGGAGGACAGCCACCATCTTGTGGTCCTCTGCCATGTGAAGTGCACCACCATCTTGTGACAGGTCACAGGGAAAATGGCCACCATTTTATGGTCCTTATGGGATCAGCAGCAGCTATCTTGTTGCAGGTCACATGATTACCAGTTGCCATCTTGTGCTTCCTCACCATCTTATTGTGGTTCTCATGGTAACTAGTTGCCATCTTGTGCTTTCTTGTTGCATGATAACAAGTGGCCACTTTGCGATTGATCACCCAGTTAACTGCCCACAAATGCCTGCTGGGTGGTGGGCTGCTCAGTGGCCATCTCCACCTCCCATAGTTCAAATTGGCCAAATATACTTGAGTGTATTCTGATTTTGTAAGATGTTTGTCAGTCTGTCTGTGTAGGCTGTCTGTTTGTCCAGTCTGTTTATACTGTGCAGATCATCTATCCATGTTTGTCCATTTGTCTATTTTTCTGCCCTGTAAACAGCTGTTCCTTTTTATTTGTGCTCAACAATCTTTTCTCTTTTCCTTTTCTTTCTTTTTTCTTTTTTTGGCATTTCCAGATCATTTAATCAATGTTTATTTGGGTTATAGACTTAAAAAGCATGTTTTCACCTAGGTTGCCAGCTGCTCAAAATGATGCTAAAATTGGCTGAACAAAACTCCTTGGGGTGAGGAGAGGTTGGACAAGACTTCAACTGATAGATAAAAAAATGGCCACCTGATAATTTTAATCCATTCCTATTCATTAGTCAAAAGACTATGCTTCAAGTATGACAAAAAAGGATGCTGGGCATGAGAATGCCCCTTCTGCAACCCCAAGGGCCATTGAAAGACTGACTCTTCTAGCCAGCATAGAGCCGGTAAGCCATCTCTCTAATTCCTTGCCCTCCCAGGAGATCTCATCACCAGTGGATTCATCACTAGTTGATCTACCTGGACTTGCTGCTGAAGATTGAGATAGGGCTTGGGGCCCACAGCCCCCACTAAGGTATCTTTCTCAGAGCCCCAAATTTCACTGGAGGCCTCAGGTATGACATTCTCTGTACTTGTAGACATGGAGGCCATGTATAGTGTTTTTCCTTAGTTTTTAGGCTGTTATATTAAATCCTCAGTAGTGGGTATTGATAGACAACCTATGCAACCTCTTCAAACAGGGGCCATTCAGGCAGGTTCCAAACTCTCTTCTTGACCCATAGCTTTCTGATAATACCAACATGTCCCACATCTCTTTTAGGTAGGGATCTCCACCAAAAGCTTAACTTGTTTACCTTCTCTGTCCCTACATCTCACATTCTCCAAACACCATCACAGTGTGTTGCAAAGCCATCCCCTTCTCTCCCTTCTTCCCTTGTCACTCCCATAGTTTGGGACACCTCCAACCACACCCATGCTACTCATGCTATACCTGCTTTAATTTGTCTCAGGGATTCTTCAATTTTTCCCTCTGTTCCCCAATATCCTATAGTTCCCAAACATTTATAAGGGCTTAAGCCTATAATCAAGACAGTGGTTTTCTCAGACCTACCCATTCATCCTACAATATTCCCATTCTTATGGTACTCAAGCCTAATGAATCCTATCATCTGGTACAAGACCTTAGGGTAATCAATGATGCTGTTCATTCACCCCGTCGTGCCAAACTCTTATATCATGCTCTCTCATATCCTTCACTCCACCACTCCCTTTACAGTCCTAAATCTTAAAGATGCCTTTTTTAAAAAGCATCTCCCTACATCTTGAATGTCAGGTGTATTTATGTATATTTATGTTGACTGACCCAGACACTCTCATGTCTCAACAACTTACTTATATCTGTCATCTCTGTTAGAACCTTTCCTTAGGAACACATACCATCCCCTTCCTTTCCTACTCATCAATTTCATGGACACACCCCTGTTCAGGACTGGCAGATAGATTTTATACACTTACCCCAGCACAAGACTCTTAATATCTTCTTACCTTTTGTCTGTACATTTTCAGGATGGATAGAAGCCTTTGCCACAACCAAGGAGACCACTCATGTAGTTACTAAAGTCCTGTTACAAGAAATCATTCCAAGATTTGGTCTACCATAGAGTGTCCAGTCAGATAATGGTCCAGCCTTTATTTCTCAGATTTCCCAACAGGACTACAACCAAAGTGGAGTGGCCCCTACCAGGTTTTCCTCAGAACTCCAATAGCAGTCAAGGCCACTGGACTGCTCTCCTGGTTCCATGTCACTCAAGCTAAGTGGTGCCCCCCTAACCCTGAATCTAAACATCCTGAGTGATCATCTCATCTTCTATTTCCTATGTGTCTCCATCTCACCAAGGCCTCACAGCCACAACTTTCAGGCTAGGTCATGCTTTGCTATCCTATTTGGTTCTTAATCCCTTACGTTCTAAACATAAGACCCTCTGGGTCTAGGATCTCATCTCTCTTATAATGACACAGCCACAGCCCTCCCCATCCCTACTCTATAATTTCCCAAATGTGATTCAGCTGTCAGGCCTTATATTTTTCATGCTTCCCATTCTCTCCAGCTCAACCCCTGGACCAAAACAAGCCCTACCTACACTTTTTACTGTTACCCTTTCAGATGGGGGAATAATTATCTCTCATAACTCTACCCCTCTCAACTCCACGCTTACTTTTCAGATTCTTCCTCACCATGGCTCTGATGGCATGACACATTTTTGGATCAAGGGCACCTTTCCTTCCACTTCTCCTGGGTCTTTAAATATGATAGTTGTCTGTCTCTTCACAGCACTTTGTGTATTTTTATTTCTCCAATCTAGGATGTGAGCATTCACCAATGATTAACTCCTTGTCCTGGCTGAAACACCTTGTATCAGCTTCTACATGGGCATCAACAGTCATCCTGTTAACCCTCCTAAACCCCAACACAATGCCCCTGTCCAGAAGGAAGTATTAAGAGACAGTCTTCACCCTTTTTCTAACAATACAAAGACAGGAATGAAAGGTTTTCCCCAGTATAAATTATTGTACAATTATGGCGGTGGTCTAACATGGCAGAAGACCAAAGTGGAAATGCTTACCACTTCTTCCTTCTTCTTTAGCCCCAGTTGCAACTCCCCTTCCTGTTTGCATGCAAAGAAAATTCCAATCAGCTCCTCACACATCATCAATCTCTGCCCCATGCACCACTTCCAATTAGAGGTTATATAACCCTTTGCCTCTTTGTATCTGGTTGAAGGAGATAGCTCAACCACCACGGGTTGTATGCTCCTTTCCACATCCTCAATAAACCTGTACTACTGCACCAGAAAACTGTAACAATGGTCAGTGGAAGAAATATTACCAAGAATAATATGCATTTTTTATGCTATGAATCACAAAAGACTTCCTAGTTCAATAACACTTCTACCGTTGTGACATCACCTATGCACAGGGATAATGAGATACCTCAGGTATAGACTGTGAGACTTTGCACTGGTAGCTGTGTGAACATAAGATGCATGTATTATTAGTGTTGAAGTAGATAATTTGAAAAACATTAAATGAAGTGTGTTGAGCTTTCCCACTTATGGGTACACAATATTATGCCAATTGATAATTGGCATAGTTCATGGAGACTATGCCATGGAGACTATGATATAGTTCATGGAGATCCATGAACTATGTCTTCAACAGCAACAGAAACACCAAAACAACATCCAGAATTTGGATGCAGATTTATTTACATCTATCGGCACTGATCAGGATCATTCTCAAAATATCAGATCCTGATCTCCTGTGGTCTAGGGCTTTTATGGGCTAAGCAAGCAGGAAGTACAGAGGCAGAATAGCTTGTCAGTTGGGGATTGACTCCTACAATATGCATCACAGTGATGTACCATTTTTAAGAAACAAAAGTAACAGGAACTGCAACCAGAACTATTACTAAGCAACTAACAAACTGAAGTGCACTGGCTGGGGGGCATCTTCGGCTAAGTGTCAACATCCACACCTTAGACATTAACATCCAAGATTCAACAACATACAAATAAGTGAGAGCACATGAAAGACAGAAAAACTCACTATTTCATATCACAAAGAGGCCAATGTCCTGTTCTCTGCACTGAAGGCCGCCCAATGGTCATAACTAACTATGAGCATGCCAGGGTTTGACGGCACTAAATTGAATCTGGAATTGCAACCTGTGAAACAGACACTGTGTTCTCATCCGTGGAACTCATTTCACAGAGGAAACAGTCATTGGGGAAGAAAGTCCTACACTTCCTTTCTCTCCTCCTCTGAGTTCCTGTCTGCACAAAAATAATCTAACTTGACAGCTTTCAGCTGTTTTAAATATGCTGACTCTTAGAGAACAAATAGAAAAATTATGATACTTTGTGCACAACTGCCCAAATTTAGAAACAATCAAGATGCCCTTCGCTGGGTAAAAGGATAAGCAAACTATGGTACGTCTAGAAAATTAAATAGTAATTGATGAAAAAAAAAAGATATATTATTAAGCCACAAAAAGTCACAGAAAATCCTGAAAGCACATTGCTAAGGGAAGAAGACAGTCTGGGAAGGCTCTATAATTCCAACTATGAGACATACTGGAAAAGGTACAACTATGAAAAGAGTAGAAAGATCTGTGGTGACCAGTGGCTTATGGGCATAGAAGGAGGGATGTAAAGATAGAGTACTAGGAATTTTTACATCAGCAAAACTAATTGTTTGATTATATAACAGTGGATACATGCAATGTGACATTTGTCACATCACACAGAATGAGCCCTAATGGAAATCATGGGCTTCAGCTTGTAAAATTATAACAATTTTTTTTTATTAAAACTGCCTCCCACAATAGTCTATTAATTTTTTTAAAATAAGGTAAGAAAACTGTCGGTGTCGCTCCCGGCCGGCAGGAAGGACACACGACAAAGTCTGGCAGTGGACAACCTTTTCTTTTATTTTCTCTCCGTACAGCCTGCCCTGGGATCGCTCCCAGCCGAAGCCTCCTCTGGTCCGCTCTCCGTGGCTCCTTTCGTGCTTCTCTCTCCGAAGCCTCTACCGGTCCGCTCTCCGCGGCTCCTTTCGTGCTTCTACTTTCCCCCAGGGGTGGCACCAGTATATATACGGATACAGTGTCCAATCATGTTAAAGTAAGCAAGGCAAGCTGATTGGCTAACATCATCAGTTGCTAGGTAGACTATGCTATCGAGCGGGTTGTTTACTCAGCAAAGGCAGGAAGCAAGCGCCATCTTAGCATACTCGATGGGAGGGGTAATCTAGCTCAGGCTTTGCTCTTCCCTACAGGCCTCACGTCCGCCAAGTAAGGCGACCGGGCTCGGCCGCGGCTCCCAACAGAAAACATTAAAACTGGCCAGTCATAGTAGCACATGCCTGTTGTTCCAAGCATTTGAGAGACTGAGCCAGGAGGATTTGAGCCCAGGAGTTTGAAACCAATCTGGACAACACAGAAAGATCTGTGTCAGAGAAAGAGAAAGAGAAGAGAAAAAGGAAGAGAAAGCAAAAAAAAAAAAAAAAAAAAAAGGAGGAGAGGGGAAAGAAGGAAGGAAAGGGAAGGGAGAGAAGGAAGGAAAAAAGTAAGAGAGAGAGAGAGAGAGAGAGTGAATCACATCTAGGAATAGGATCTGTTCAAGTTCCACTGTGTTGTGAAGCTTAGTAGGCACAGCATCTAAGGCCAAAAGACCTCAGGGACTCATGAAAATGTTGTAATTTAAAGTTTGTGTTAAATGCTGAAAAAATATGAAAATGATAATAATGAATATATAATATAATGAATATAGTTTTTATATCAACAAAGTCACAAAATATGTTTAATGTTTTTAATGGAAGAAGGAGTCATTGTTAGTCAACTTTACATTACTATAAAAATATCTTTAGATGATCAATTTAAAGAGAGGAAAAGCTAACCTTTGCTCACAGTTTTGGAGGTTTCAGTCCATGATGATTGGCTTCATGCTTTTGGGCCTCAATATATAATATGTTATAAACACAAAGTTTTTGTTTAAGATAGGCACAAGATCTTGAAAAGTTCATTATAAACACAATTGGCCAAAGCCAAACATCCTAAAGAAATAACAAATTAAGAATATTAGCATAAAAAATGTTTCCCGGAGGTTAACAAATGATTTCTATTTTTTGAGGAGAGATTTTTTTACACTCTTACAGCAATTACATAGGCACGAGTTACAATACACACTTTTATTTTCAATTTATTACGCTAGCAAAAGAAAAAGCAATTGATAATGCCTGTGAACATTACCAGAATCAAAATAAAGTCTTTTGTGTCAGGCACTAACAAAAATAAGAATAAATGAAGGAGAGGATCTATGCAATGTGCCTTGTAACAAGAACCATTCACAAAAGATGCCAGAACTAAGCTTGCACAAAGCCTGTGAGAATCTTACACAAAAGGTGCTTCTACAAAGACATCTGCTCAGCCGCTGTCTATTTAATCTTGGACAGACTTTCCTGTGTTACTGGTTCTTGTAGCCAAAGATGATCGGCTCCAAATAGTCTAAATAATTCTGATTTTGCCCAAGGAAACATTCTTGTCCCCCTCTCCTTGCATAACCACAGAGTTCACCTTGACATGCAGATTCTTAACAGCAATGTTTCTCCCCATATAAACTTCAGCTCAGAGATTCTTGACAGGCATATTTCTTAGCTGGACAAACCTGGAAGTGTCACTAACAAACCAATTTGTGCATTTTGTAGCAAGGAGAGTTTGCATTAGCTTATTATCTCTAATCTTTACTTACAATCATCAGCCTTACAAAAGATTGGAATGAACTTCCTCCTTTAGGGCCTGCTTCAGGTTCTGGCTCCTCCCCTGTAGCCAGAGCCAGCCTCTTAGCCAGAGCCAGCCTCTTTCTCTCCACACAGGACAGCACTGCTTCCTCACGAGTGCATCTGTTCCAGCCATGGCCGTCTTTGTGCAGCTCAGCACCAAAGCCAAAATGCCGCTGGTGGGCCTGGGCACTTGGAAGGTAAATATGCAAATCAAGAGCCCCGTTCCTCTAGAGGGGCTTTTGGGTCTGTTTTTTTCCCCTGCATCTGCGCAAGCCAGGGTTTGAGATGAGATTCAGCTGTAGAACTAAAATCCAAGTAATTTTCCATTCTCAGGGCTGCTCCATAGCCTTTCCTGGCCTTTCTTAGCAGTGATGAGAGCTTTTCCAGCCAGTTTCAAGTTTCAAGCAGGAGTTAGGCTTTTCTTAAAAAAAAATTTACTTTCAGGGAAGTTACTCTTAGCAGTCATTTCCTTTGAAACTACCAAGTGTTGGTTCTGAGCAGATAGAGGAATCTGGCCAGACCAGAACCCATCTGCAGTGTGGTACAATTCAGATTCATCCTGCAACATTGTTATTCGTGCCGGGGTGGCAGCCTTGAAAGTTCCTCTGTACCACTTTGGAGTCTAGTGTAGCTGGCAGAGTGACTGAGAGAAGATGCAGAGCTTTGAAAGAAAGCTCTGGCACCCTGCACTTGCTTCCCTAGCTGTAGGATTTAGACTGGTGGCGCAGGTCTTGATGAGGTGCTTGCTAGAGATGTAGAACCCCAGATCCTGCCCATACTACTGAATCAGCTTCTACCCTTACGTCCCCGCATGGTTCCTGTGTATAATTATTAAAGTCTCGGAAGTGCTGGAGCCAAGAGAGCCTAGGCTGGCTGTCAGGACTCTGTTGAGTCCTGGCTGTATTTATAGCAGCTGGCAAAGGCTCTGGCACACACTCCAGCACCCTGTGGAGCAGATTCATGAGCCTCAGTGGTGAGTTTCCAGGAACCATCTTTGCACCTGGCTTCTCTCCACCCTTGGGTCTCTTCTGTGTGCTGTCTTCCTCCACTCCTACCTTCTCTGCAGGGACTCTCATCTCCTCCCCTGGGAGAGGGTAAGGTCCCTTCTCACGTCAGCACTGGTTTCCTGTAGTGTTGGGATTCATTCTTGTTTCTTGAATGAGCACATCAATGTCTCATGCATTCAGCTTCAGCCTCTCTTCTTAAACAGCAAATTGCCCCAAATAAGAACCTTAAAACCCATACACAAGCAGCAAATAATTACTACTTACAGGTCTAATAAATATGCTCCTCATGGATAAATTTTGCAGAAACTAATGATCAGATTTCAAAAGTAGATGTGTGGCTTGTGACCTAAGCTGTTTTTGCAATATATGATTGACAATTTAAAGGACTATATACATATTTCTGGAGGGGACAGAGGGTGTCCTGGCTCGGAGTGTTTCTGGGCTGCCCATAACAATTTCTCATCCTAGAGTGGGGATAGCTGTGCATCTCCTTCCTTTTCTCCCTGTTCATTTTGTTTTGTTTTTGAGACAGGGTCTCGCTATGTACTTCAGGTTGGCTTGAACTCACTTTGCAGCCCAGGCTGGCCTTAAACTCACAATCATCTTCCTGCCTCAGCCTCTTGAGTGCTGGAATTACAGGCACGTGCCACCACACCCAGCTCTGTTTTATGGTCTTTGAAATATTTACTTTACAATTGATAACATTTTTGTGAGGTTTTTTCCTTTTTGTGTGTATGTGTAAGTTTTTTTGTTCATGTTTTGGTTTTGGTTGTGGTTGGCCTTACTAGGGATTGAACTCAGGGCCTTTATACTGAGCTACTGTACCCCTGGCCCTTTTTTTGTTGTATATTTTGAGGTAGACTTTAACTAAGTTGCCTAGGTTGTGCTCAAATTTGAAGTTCTCCTGCCTCATCCTCCCAGAGTGCATCATTTCTTTTCTTATTAGCTTGGCAAAATTAGCACAGAATGTGTTTATTTTGCTTTTTTTCTTCTTTTTTCCTTGAGGGCATCTGAGTTCCAAAGCAATAATTATATAGTGATTACATTTACTGAACCTCACTGGATGTCAGGTGATTCATTATAGCAAGTATCATAAAGACTTCCAGAGGCCAGGGCTCTTAGTTCTACCCTGCAGGCAAGTTTTGGAGCAATGGAGGAGTCTGCTCAGGCCTGTATGTCTGCTATGTGGTAGAGCTCAAATTCATAGGCAGACCATTCCCCACATCCTTATCACCATCTGGGGTCTGAAGTTACATCTGTTTGCTCCAGAATCTAGTTTTCAGCCTGTCTGTCAGCAGACTGCAGTGGGAGTAGTCTGCCACTCCTGACCAGTCAGGACATGGAAGTTTGGCCTGCGTTAGAGGGAACTGACTTTTATCTAGGAGCGGTTAAGCAGAACTTTATTTCTTTTTTTTCTGTTTTGAGAAGTTTTCCAAAGTGTTTACCTCCCAGGTGTACACTGGCAAATGGGACTCAGTGAGACTCTTTGGAGACGATGGGCAGCTTCTACCTGTGGAGGGGCCTGGGATAAGAGGATCTGACAGCCCACCAGTTTATCTGTTGCCTTTCAGTCTCCCCCAGGCAAAGTCAAAGAAGCTGTGAAGGCCGCCATTGATGCAGGGTATCGCCACATTGACTGCGCCCCTACCTATCAAAATGAGAACGAGGTGGGAGAAGCCATCCAAGAGAAGATCCAAGAGCGGATTGTGAGGCGGGAGGACCTCTTCATTGTTAGCAAGGTACATGCAGCCCGCGTGGGGGAGGCCTTGATTTCAGGGCAGGCCAACATATCTGGACGTGATCAGCGCCTAGACCTCATCAGCCTTCCCTTGTCTATTCCTGTCTCTAGCTCTTGCTTTATCCCATGCCTGCATATAAACTTCCACACCCAAGTTTGGTATGCAGAAGGTGCTGTTGCTCTTATCTTGTCTACAGTTGGCTTACATAGTGAAGATGGCTCCACTGAGCCTCTAGTGCCTTGGCCACCCTGTGCTTTATCAGTGGGCTCCATCTGTACTGTGGCAGTCAGAGACAAAGGGTGCCGTCAGAGGTGGGTCTCTAGCCTGCCTTTCAGCACTGTGATCTCAGTGGCCACAATGCGGAGGTCTCAGCCACAGGTATTTTGGGAAATTATGGAAGCAGTTTGCTTTGTTACATCTGGATTTCTTTCTCAGTCCAGTAAAAGGTTATAAAATGAAATTTAAAAAATGAAAAAGGAGTGCTGGATAAAAGGAGGTTTGATATGTGTGAGATGGTTGAGAATCACTGGCTCTGTATATACACAGATCACTAAAAGATGCTAGTCTTAGCTATAGTAAGTCCTTGACTCATGACTCATGACCATGAGTTGTGAATTTTCACAGGTGTACTATGGGAGACTCACAGGTGTACTGTGGAAGACTCACAGGTGTACTGTGGGAGACTCACAGGTGTACTGTGGGAGACTCACAGGTTACTGCGGGAGACTCACAGGTGTACTGTGGGAGACTCACAGGTGCACTGTGGGAGACTCACAGGTTACTGCGGGAGACTCACAGGTGTACTGTGGGAGACTCACAGGTGCACTGTGGGAGACTCACAGGTTACTGTGGGAGACTCACAGGTGTACTGTGGGAGACTCACAGGTGTACTATACGAGACTCATTTTGTCAGATTACAAACATATCAATTTACAAATGTTCAAGAATAGGATTTACTCATAAGTTAGGGACTTTTGAACTTGGAAAGTGCATCTGGTAGGACAGGTATGCTGTGACCACATCTAAATGAACTTGTAAAGTCATAGTTTGGGACCTGGTAGCATTGGGATACTGAGGTACATAAAAGAGCCATCTGTTCCCAAAGATATGAGAATGCTTGAAATGTAAAAGCTATACACAATTTTTGCCCTCAGAGGGCTGGCAACTGAGGAAAGAAATAATTCAGGTGCACAAATATTTAACCAGTGGCCCCATATACTAAATTACTAAAGAAACAGTAATTTAAGTTGCCTTCAGCATTTACAAACATCAGTGACATGCTGAGCACTGGTTGCCTGTCATACTGCATCATATACCTTGATGAACTTTGTTAACAGACAGCCTATTGTCAGGTTAGATCAGGCTGCAGCTCTCAAAGCATGGAGGGAGAATGCGGTGGGCCCCTCTCTTTTCCATCCCAGCACTTCCTTGTTGCCCTCCGCAGTTGTGGTCCACATTCTTTGAGAGAAGCCTGGTGAAGGAGGCCTGCCGGAAGACCCTGAAGGACCTGAAACTGGACTACCTGGACATCTACCTCATTCACTTTCCACAGGGACTTCAGGTTTGAGATGCTCCCCATCCCGGTCTCAGGCCGCTGAGCCAAAGATGCAATACAATAGCAGCCGCACCAGGGCTGGAACATGGGGTGGGGTAAGCAGGAGCTCCTGTGTAGAGCAGACACTGGTCTGGGAAGGAGCCTATGTCTACACGCCTTCCTGCATGTTCGTCGGAGAGAAACCTAATTAGGGCAGCACAGAGAAGCTAAAACCATCATATCATATTTGTCAGTATTCCATGCCCGACATCTGTGACCAAAGGTCTGTTTCAGGGGAAACAGGTCTTCCTTCATGACTTTGTGTCAGGGCTCAACCCTCCTGTCAACCAAAGCACACCCTGGCAGTGGCCTCTGGGTGAAAATCCAAGTGTGACAGGTGGGTGATAGCCAATCCACTCTGAAAAAGTAGTAAATTCATTGCCTGGAGTTCTGATCCTTATCTCCTCCTGAGTAGTGGGAGGGACATGAATTCACAGCCCTGTCTCCTCGTAACAGCTAATTCAGGCTTCCAGAGCTGCAAGGACACAAGTTGGTTAATATCTTCCCTGAATGCAACCTTTGAGATCTAATCCTTACTAGTGGTTTAGAAATTAAAGTCTGTCCCTGAATTTATATGGATCCTAGGTAAATGACATTAACATCCATTGCAATAATGATGGCTTCTAGAATATCTAATAATGTACTTTAAAATCAATCTAGCAGTGTCTAAAACTAGAGAGATTTAGCTATCAAGGTAGGTGATACAGAGATTTTTCTGAACTTCATTTCCTTGAAGGGTATTCTCCAGGGCCTCCCAAAAAGGTTTGCAAGGGAGGTGTTTAGCACAAGGAGCTGGTGACCAGATGGAGATTTCAATAAGCTATGGTTTTGCATTTACAGGCTGGGAACGAACTCATCCCCAGAGACGATAAAGGCAATATCCTCCCCAGTAAAGTAACATTCCTGGAAGCATGGGAGGTAGGTTTTAGCTTCTTCTAATTATGCTGAGAGAGAAAATTTTCTTTCAGTGACCGTCATTCCTCCAGTTCTCTGTCCTTGGACCTTTGAATCCAGGGTCTTCCTGATGCTATTTACATTTTAAAGACTAAGACTAAGTCCTCAAACAAGACTAGAGATATAGGGGCTTGGGATTTAGCTCTTCAGGCATAAGTGCCTGCGTGGCAAGCATGAGGTCATAAGTTTGATCCCTGGTACCAAAAAATAAAAAACTAAAAAAGGCTAAAAATATAATGTACCCCATTTGGAGGATACACATGCTGTTTTGAAACCATGGGGAAACATTGGGCCTAGGTTCAAAGGTATTAGCTAAGTAACCTGAGGCAAGTTGTTTATTTTCATAAGCCTCAGTTGAGTTCTCTCATCTGAAAATAATTTTATAATGCATATCAGTAACACACATAATTCAGGATGTCGTAAAGATTAGCATAGCCAACATGTCGAGAACTTGAATCATGGGACATTGTTAATCATCTAATCCTATGAGGGAGTGTTACTTTCTCCATTGACAGATCATAAAACAGACCTAGAAAAGCTGGTGACCTGTCAGGTTATAGAGCTGCTGCGTAATGCAGCTGAGACTGGATGCAGGACCTGGGTCTCTCTGGCTCACAGGTACAACTGCTTGGGCCTTTGGTACCTGCCTGGCAAACAGTAACTGTAGAGCTACATGTTGGGGATCTTGAGTGCCCCACTGCTTAGATCAATTAATGGACTAATTCACATAATTCAGGTTCAAATTGTGTTAAGCAATGGAAATTTTTCTGTGATAATTTTCTTTTCCACTGTTTCCTCCAGCAAATGTTAGTAGAAAACAAAGTGAATGAAGAAGTCATCTTAATGAAATGACATAAACACTCCAAGAATTAACTGTGTGGTTGTGTCAGCTATCTGTTAAGGGCACAGGAAGTCCTGAGTTTGTATTGTTTTTGCATTTACAACTGTATTAATCCTACCATTTTAGAGGAGTGTGGATTTGATGTGACTGAATTAAATGTAACTCTCCTGAAGATTGGTCATTTAAAAGTATTTCTCACTAAGAACAGTCTTGCTGCTCTGACCTCAACAACTAGCAGGAGGAAATTCACATAGTAGGAAAGCCATCACCTCATCAATGCAAGGTTGGCAAACATGGAAATTTTGAAAAGGATTCTTCTTGGCAAGGAAATCATTAAACTTTTCCACTAATAGCAGAAAGCCTGTTACAAGTAAGTATGAGAAAAAAAATATCTGGACTTCTATGGATGAATTTTAAAGACTATCTTGAAGCTCTTAGTTGGATGAGAAAGGAAAGAAAGACTCAAAAAATTACTAAAAACAATAAGATGTCATCCATAGTACTGCCATTAAACTTGTTGAATGCGCCATTTGCTGTTAGGATCTAGAGGTCAAAATGAGTGATAATTTAAAAAACAATATTTTATGTAATTAAGAACCATACTAAATAAATTAGTATAGCATAAGACTAAAGATAGAAGTAAGTGAAATACTCTTGGGGAAGTCTTAGGAAGGTATCAGTTTGTCAGGTTGGCACATGCCTGCAACCTAGCTGAGAGGATTCAAACTACAAGTTGGAAAATGTTAGGTTTTTATACCAGATTTATATATTTGCTTTGCTTTAATGAGTGCACAAAACATTACATAATGCTCATCTGATATAGTCACCAAAATAAATATATTTAAGCCTTCCCTTCAAGAACAAGAACATTACTTTCTCTTTGCAAATGGCAAAATACTAGCTATAAGACAAACTAGAGGGCTTCGGATGTAGCTCATGGTAGAGCACTTGCCTAGCATGTATGAGGCCCTGAGTTCAATCCCCAGTACCACAAAAATAAATAAGAAAGAAGGAAAGAAAGAAACTAGAATGTCTGTGAACTCAGCTACTCAGGAGTCCAGGGCAGGAGGATTCTAGGTTCAAGCCTTGCCTGAGAAATTTAGCAAGACCCTGAATAAAAATTTAAAAGGCACAGCATGTAGCTCAGCGGTAAAAAGCTTGTCTAGAAGGCCTAGGCTCTGGGTGCAGTCCTCAGTAGAGCAAAAAAGAAAAAGAACTTCAATTCTGGAAGTAAACTGTAAAAACACATGAACATTTGTTTTTCTGCCGTGAACCATTTTTTTTTTTTGCTAGAGGAAAATTTTAGGATTGATGGTTTCATAAACAATGCAATGGCTGATGCGCAAGAATGTGATTCAGCAGTGAACAATGTAGCAAGACTCCTAACATAGCCTCAGATTTCAGCTATCATTTTCTATTAAATTGAGTACATTAGGTTGAGAGAACAATTTTGTTGTATATATTACCCAAGTAAAACAGAAGTGCTTAAATATCTAAGTAATAATTCATTGTAGGCTCTGAAAACTAGCCTGTGTCCAGTGTTTATTGCACAAGATTTTTACACTGCTCTTGTGATGATTCTCTTTTACATGTGGCAATTATGTCATAGTCCTCTGTAAAATGGACTTGATTTCTGCTGTGGTAGATTCTCTAAACTAATACAAGAATTATTGCTAAATAAAGCACTTTAAGGATATGATTAAGGCCAAGACTATGATTAGAGCCTTGCAGGATTGACTATGTCCACTGAATATTTTGGGGCCCACTACTAATTCAATAGACATCTCACTGCTACTCTAGAGAAGAAAGAGCTGGAAAAAAGTCAGGATGAATCAAGCTTGCAAATCAAACTTGACATAGGAAAACATTTATATTATCTCATCGACCTCTAGGGAGTCCGGGACCTCATGATCCAGCATTTTTAAACTCTTTCACCTAACGTCCTTCCTCATCAACCCTGGTGCTCCTTAACTTTGGCTATGCTTCGACATCACCAGAGGAGTGTGATCCCCGTGCCTATGCTGCATCCCGAATGAAGACACTAAGAGGTCTCAGAGTCGGGCTGGGGCATCAGTCTGTTCTAAAGCCCTCAGGAGGTTCCAAGTTGCAGCCATAGTTGAGAAGCCCTGAATGAGGTACACTGAACACATCCTACCTATCCCCGCCTCCAGGCTTCGGCTCCTGCCTTCTTCCAAACCCATTTGTGTTTTATCTTTATTCCCCATGGTGTTCTCAGGGTCCCATTTACACTCCACTAGTAAAGTCTTTACTGGATCGGGCAAAGTCCTCTTTGCCTTCCCTGGTTTTCATGCTGTACCACAATCAGATTCTCTGAGGTTGCTGATTCCTCCTTAGAGATCTTAGCACTGGAACTAGACTGGAACTGGAGTAAAAGAATCTCAGAAGCTAAAAGCACATTTTATACTTTTATATGCTGACCACTCCTGGACAACAACCTGATACATAATGAATAATAAACACAAGATGGATTTGGGGCTGCTACTACTAAACATAATCTTTCTTTGGGCACACTTAGAACATCCTTTTATAGGCTAAAAAAAAATACCCTTTGTTGGGGATTAGTAGCTCTCACAGTTTTAACTGGACGTGGGGAAAGCAGGTCCCATTTCAGCTCCACACACTCACTCACGGAGGCACAATTTGGCTGCATTACCTGTGCTGCTCCAAGTGAAATGCTAATGACAATGAGCAACTACTAATTGAACTGTAATTTCCTTCTTAGGCTTTAGCTAACCCTCCTGCGAGGGATCCTCCATCAGCACTAGGCCAAACCAGTGTCCCTGTTGTTCCACCCCACCCCCCCACGACTTCCCAGGTTTCCTTTCTGTGACAGGTCATGGAGGAGCTGGTCGATGAAGGGTTGGTGAAAGCCCTTGGTGTCTCCAACTTCAACCACTTCCAGATTGAAAAGCTCTTGAACAAGCCTGGGCTGAAATATAAACCAGTGACCAATCAGGTAAGTGCTGCGTGGCATCGGGGTCCCACCCTATTACTTCTGAAGTGTTTGGAGGCAAGTTCAAAGCTGTGTACTGAGTCTCATCACAGACCTCAGTGTTCAGAATTCTGTGGGGGAAGTGGGAGACAGGTCTGCAGGTCTAATTTAGCAATTCAATCAATGGGCAGGTTTGGTCTGTGCTTGGTTGTGTTTTTTTGCATGTAGAACTCCTCCTGAGCCAACCCCAAAGCAGGCTCCCTCCCCTTTTGATACAGATTGTTCACTCTTGCAGGTGGAGTGTCACCCATACCTCACCCAGGATAAACTGATCCAGTACTGCCACTCCAAGGGCATCACAGTCACTGCCTACAGCCCCCTGGGCTCTCCAGATAGACCTTGGTGAGGCTTCTCTGTGGTGGGCCTTTCTCTTGATACACTTAAAATATTATTTTGCAATTGCTTAATATTTAATTAATAAGACACCAGAAAGCAAAGCACCTCTAAGGCAGTGTACTTGGCATGCTCAGATAAGATTACGGTGGGGGAAATGGCAATTTAATAAAAACACAGTGTACTTCACTCTTTGAGAATGCTCCAGCTGTGACCCTCTTGCTGGACCAGGCTTTGCAAAATACCAAGGCTTCTGTGCCCATGGACATTCATTGGAAGGCCATATAGCTGTCAGATCCTCCCATGTGTGTCACAGGCAAAGATCACTGTGTCCCTTAGCCAAGCTGCTGTCATTGGAGTAAATCTCTCTGTATGAGTGATCTTGGTGATTACTTACACAGTAGCCTTCATTCTTGTCTTCAGGGCCAAGCCAGAGGACCCTTCACTACTGGAGGATCCCAAGATCAAGGAGATTGCTGCAAAGCACAAAAAAACCGCAGCCCAGGTACAGTGTGTGTGTGTATGTGCATGTTAATCCTGCAATACATTCTTTCTTGCAAGTCTTGCAAGAAACAGTGTGTGTCAGTGAAACAGGATAGCTTCTGTCCATCAGCTTCCTGTCATGCTCTCCAGGAAGCCACAAGATAGGAATCTGGGTTCTGGTGCCAACTGCACCATGTCTCAGCCTTGTGAGCCCAAACCATCCTCATTCCTAAAAAAGAAAAGATCATAGATCTGAAACTCAGTTTAGAAGAGATAAGAAGAACCGTCAAGTGACTCTTAACAGGGAAGTGCTCAGTCATAATTAACTGTTGTACTTAACGCCACAATGAGCTACAGGGATAGTTTCTTTTCATTATGAGAGGTCCTTGTAGATGAATGGAAACAATATCCCCTTCCTGTACAGGTTCTGATCCGGTTCCATATACAGAGGAATGTGGCAGTGATCCCCAAGTCTGTGACACCAACACGCATTATTGAAAACTTGCAGGTGAGATCCTGACTGGTCGTCTGGTGTTCCTCAGAGTAGATGACCGGGCTGCTCAGATATTCATGTATTGTCCCTGGATAGGGCTGGTCCTCTTCAAAAGGCCAGGGAACTGCCTTCAGAAGAGCTGATCCTGGGTTGAGGATGTGCTGGTAGCAGTGACCAGGGAATCCCTGTCAGATCTGAGCACAGCAGTCTCAAAAAACTGCACGGTTACCCTTGAGCAGTTAGGTCATAGGCCACACAGGAGGGCAGACCGTACTGTGCTATAAATCCTCCTCCCAGCAGCAGAGGACAAAGGAGCTGTACAGGAAGAACAGTTCTTATCAAAGAATTCACACAGCACTCAGGAACACAGGCACTTTGCACTCTGGAATTTAATACCTACATGGCTGATCTCCCTCCTGTTGGAACACCAAGCCTCATGAATATTATGCCTCTATTACTGACTTGCAAGTTACCCGTCTCAGCTCATCCATTAGCCTAGGAGTTGACCAGGATATAAAAGTGTGTGACCCATTAACAATGCCCAAAGCAGATACCATCTTGTGTAGAATGTGCTTGACAGAACAATTTGTATCCAGTGGACACAATGGGAAAATAGCCTGCCAGTGTGTGTTGTGGTTCAGAGGTCACTCCCTGCCCAAATTGCACAACCAGGGAATGTGTTGCCAAAGGTTTTTTGAACTCATCTTTCCAGGTCTTTAACTTCAAATTGAGTGATGAGGAGATGGCGGAGATACTCAGCTTCAACAGAAATTGGAGGTGCTGTATTATCCCTGGGTACGTGGCTCAGGACGAAGCAGGACGAAGCAGGAGGATCACAGGGGTCTTTCCATAGTACTGCAGGGTTAGTTAGGACCGGAAGGCATCTAGCTTTTTTCTCTAAATATTGGTTTCTGACTGAAAATGTTGGAAAATGATCATTGGAGTCCTCAGGGAATTGTTATATGGAAAGATACTTCCTTAAAACGCTGTCTGTTGAACTTCTCGGTGTAGAGCTGGAACATTATGTGGAAGTTAGAAGTACTCACTCATTCCCTCAATAATTTGTTATTAATCTGCCATGTGCTGGGCACTCTGTAGGAGCTTGGGCTATCACATTGTACAAAGTCCCTTCTACCATACACTTAGCACAAAAACCTCAAAATATTGTGAAGCAGGAACAAATACTGGGCAGAAAAATAAAATGGGAAAATGATAGAAAGTATGGGACTTAGTGAGACTCGTGCTCTGAACGGTGTGGGTTGGACTGGAAGAGGTTTTGGTGCTGAAGTGTCAGCTGAACAGAGACCCTAAGTGAATGAGGAATGTGCCCTGTGAACATTTTGGGGAACAGCATGCTTGGCAGTGATAGCAGCCAGGGCAAAGGCCCTGAGATAGAGCTTTTAGAGCATTTGAGTGAGGCAACCAGTGAGGGGGGAAGCAGAATGCATGAGGATCATACTAGGAAGAAATCAGGTCAAAGCAAGGTGTCAAGGGTTCAGAGTGTACAGAATGGTACAGACCATGGGAGGGATTTTAGTTTTAACTCTGAATGAGCTCAGAAGTCATCAGAGGATTCTGAGTGGAGTGGTGGCATAAACTGACTTATGTTCCCAAAGAACCACACTGACTTCTGCACTGGGAGACTACAGGGCGATTGCTATACTAATCCAGGAGACCTGGGTGGAGGTAGTACGTGAGATGGGGAATGATCAGAATCGCAGGATACTGGGGAAAGTGAGTCAGTGGAATTTGCTGATAAATGGGCAGTCAGCGGTGACTCTGGGGTTTTGTTTTATTGATTTTGTTTTTGCCTGCATAACACGAGAATGGAATTGTCATTGAGAAGAAGAGACCAGGGATTTGGCTTGAGACATGCTTGTGATGACTGCTAGATATCTAGGGGAGAATGTCAAATAGTTTGGTAGTCACGAATCAGTAACTTATCTGAATTCAAATCTTGAATTCCAGCTCCTTGGGGTCTTAGAAGATACCAGAATCCCAGGCCTTTTGCCTATATTTGCTACCCACAACACCAACCAACCATCAACTGAAGAATTTTTTTTCTCAACTCATAATAATACCAGCTTATTTTAGTGCCACATTCACTACTCCCAGTCACCTCCTCTCGTTTCTCAAACATGTGTCTCACCAGGTGGAAGGAAGGTCAGGGTGTGAGTCCCTTGCTGTGTGATCACGAAATGTCGAGGTGGGGAAGATGCTGAGGGAGTATAAAGATGACAGAGCACACCCGAGAAAAATGCTTAGTGGAGACCACGGTTGTTGCACTTACCCAATATTTTGTCCCTCTGCCTGCTTTTGCAGCATGTCGCGATTGGAGGAGTATCCTTTTGATGCCGAATACTGAAACTGAATCACGTGATTAGACGACCAGAAAGACTGTCTTCTCACTACTGAACTCACTCCCTGTGAGGCCTGTTTTGCCAAGCTTTTCTGAACCCATGTTGTTTCTGAGCTCACTGCAGGCAAACTTTAGGCCATGCCTAACTGGTAGAGCCTGTGTTCAATCAGGAGCAGACATCCTTGCAAAGCGTGACGCATGACAATTTTTTTTCACTTATTTGATCTATCTAGATGTTTGTTAAATGCCAGAAACTCTGTTAACATTGAGGGTGCAATGATTAAAAAAATAAATAGTAACCACAAGCGCTGACTGTAGTATGCACCAACATAGTTTGAAGTTCTTTTCCTGTGGAAGAACTCATTGAATCCAACACTCGCCAGTCGCATTTTACAGAAGAAGGAATGGAAGCCTAGGGAGGCCAGGGAACTTGCTCAAGGCCACCAAAGGAGTGCTCACCAACATTTCAAACATGGGTGGCTCAGAGAAGCCAAGCTAGCTCATCCTCTTTCTTAGCCTGGCCCCTCTCCTGGCTTTCGTGCTCTCTCACATTGGCTTTAATAAGCCATCATACCAAAGAGTCAGTGCTGGCAGTGCTCAAGCCTGTGAAACCCACAAAATTGCCACTGGTCACTATCAGAGAGACACCCTTATAAGGTGGGCTGGAAAATGGGTGGGGAGACCAAACAGCAAAAATGCTTTCCAGTGCCATTTCATTTTCTTCTGTAGTATTTCCTTTTATGAATATCCCAATTAAATAGAAATGCACAAAGAAAACCAATGAGGATCTGGCCCCTCACTATACAAATTAAATGCTCAAATTCTACCCAGTTCATTTAGTTTTCAAAGTCATTGCCTCCACCAAGAATTTCAAGAGCTTTTCCTTCCCTAGGGAACCACTGACAGCCTTGACATTAACTGCTTTCTTGGCTGATTCAGCTGCAAGTCCTCCCCGTCCTCCTGCCCAAGGTCCTAGCAGCCAGCACCAGGCATATATACCTGCCATGGAGACAGGACAGCCTGCGCCTGTCTCAGACATCAGAGTAAGAGTGGTTAAGAAAAAGTACCCCTGTCCGTGTGTGAACTCAGGCCCCTGTCTCCATTTCCTCTTCACTGATAAAAGACCCGAGAGTCAAAGGAAGATAGCAGTGTTCTGTGTCAACAACTGCCATGTGCATTTGGAGCAGTAATATCATACGCCAGGATTACAGGGCCATCTTAAAATTCTATCATGCCTTCTTCATGAAGATGGCAAATAATGTTACTAGATAGAATGCAGAAGGAAAAACTGAGCTGCAGATCTGTATTATCTCTGCCAAGGATGCGTAACTTGAATCTAAATACTGAGAAACAGACAAGTCCACAAGGGGAGTGGACTTATTCAACCAAGTTAGTGATATGTAATTTTGAAAATAGTCAAACTCAAGAAAGTCAGAGGACTGTGGAAGAGTAAAGACATATGATAAACAGCACAGTTGTGTGAGTCTAAGCTGAGTCTTTGGCTATAAAAGACATTATTGGTAAAATGAATGGAGTCTGAAATTAAGTGATAATATATTAAGATTAATTTCCTTATTTCAGTAGTTGCAATGTAATAATAATGTTCTAAGTCTTTTGAAGAATTACATATTAAAGTATTCAAAATTAATGTCATCACACCAGCAATTACTCTCAAACTACTCAACAAAAAATGATCTTTGTACTATGCCTGCATTTTTTGAAATTATCATCAGAAAAAGTATTAGAAAATAAGAAATAAATTAGATTTCTGGTAGAATTGAAATAATTATGGCAATAATCACACATATTCTTTTAAAGAATCTGTTGTTTTATTTTGAATATTTAAATATAAAAATCATCCTCTTTTATGATATCAGTTAATAAAAATGAGAGGAAGCTAACTAGAACAAAATGACTGAGAGGGTGAACTAGAAATCTGGTCTGAGTAGTTTTCAATTAATGTATCAAAATGTCAAAGCTAACAGAGACAGCACAACAGAGGATTTGTATTAACAAGGTAACTACTGTTTTAAAAAATATACTGAGAGATTGGAAGTGTAGCTCAGTGGTGAACATATGCTTAGCATGTATGAGATATGTGAGGCCCTGGGAGATATATATATATATATATATATATATATATATATATTTGTTGTTGTTGCTATTGTTTTTAAATAGACCATAGAAATAGCAAGAGCATCTCAAATTTCCAGGACCCTCTCTGTGATTAAAGAAAGACAATGCCTACCACTATGTAACACTTTTAAAGAAGGCTTTAAAATACACACTTTTTCCCACAAAACCTGTAAACCCAAGACCCACTTAAACCTGTAAGGTCTTGGAGTAGGCTAGTTATCCACAAGTCCCAGCTCATTGTTTTTCTTAAAATCCTCTTTTCTTTGTGTTGTGTAGAGAAAGGGTAACATATACATCACGTAACAACAGTTTCATTAAAAGTACAGAAGACAAATTAGTTAGAACCCATAACTCATCCTAAAGTAGTGATAATTCCATTTCCATTGAAATAAATTCCCGCTCCTCTGCTTGTCTCCCAGATTAAGCAGCCCCAGAAAGAGACTTCTTTGTACTACATGCTCTGTTTCATGGCAACAATTTAGAGCTATCCCCAAAAGCCCTGGACCTGTAGAGTCCATTTCCTTAATTTTTCCTGAGCTTTCAAAAAAAGAAGTGATTTCAGGAAAATAAAATCATTCCATTCCTGTCTTCTCCAGTTCCAACAGGAAGGGTGCAGTTTCTGTCTCTCAGCATTGCTTGGATTTATTTATCAGTAAACAGTTAATATTCTTCAGTAGAAAATCCTGCTGTGATTTTCATTTTCTAAAATTTGGTAACTTAATTCCCTCTTACTAGTGAGCTGGAAGCCAAACTCTCAGACAAGGATTTAAGAACTTGCTTCATCATAATTGTTAGCCGTATAGCATCATTCATTATGAATCCACCAGTTAAAAAGTTGTACTTTCATAGCTGCAGCTCAATAAACTCCGACATGCCAATAGTTTCGTTTCACCTTGATGGAAGCCTGCTTCTGTGCCTGGGCTGTGCTGAGGCTGGCAGCCAAGGTAGTGTTACCTTTAAGGTTAACACAGTGCCGTGGCCACTGACTGGCCACAGTAGAGAGCAGGTGGCTGGTTCAGAACCTCAAACTCTGCCAGCCAGTCCAAAGCCCTGGACTCATTAGGATGATGGAACTTAGCCACACTTGGTTCCTCTATCTTTTCAGCCTCACTGTCTGGCCAGAATCAGATGTCTCTAGTGACCAGGAATTCAGTTCCCAACAAAAGCTTAGGAACTCATGTGTCTTCCTGTATTTTCTACCTGTAAATCTTCTTTCTGTATGCCATGACAACATAGAACATGTCTTATGCTCTTCCTCTGTATACCATGACAACATAGAACATGTCTACAACTCTCCAAATATTTAATATAGTTGTTAGATTCCATGTTATACTACATTGTTTTCAATGAATATCTCCAGTTAAGGAAGCAGTTGAAATTCAACTAGTTAAGTTCAGTTTTATTAATTTAAATTGTGAGTAAACTACCAATAAGCTAGTGGTTTTAAGTGTTATATATACTATTAAGACAGAGACTTGAACTAAATCCCACAGGATGTCAGCATATTGGTAGTTTTGTTCTGAGACCATGGTCTGATGGAGACCACTATGAAGTGGCTCTGGGTGGGATTTAAAATTTAAAAATTGGCTTTCTATTTTTACCTGTGAGTCTGTCACAGATCTAAGCTCCTTATCTGGAGACGGGCAGTGGATTCATAGTAAGTGAACTTCTATGAATCACTGGCCTAGTCTGAGACCTATAGTGGCCTGCTATGACAGTGACACCTCAAAGGACAAGATAAGGCCACAGATGAGGACACCTGACTCCAACCCCAATTAACTAGCTAGAGACTGCAGCTGAAGGCGTCTCACTCCTGCTTCCTACCATAAATGTCAACCTGGAGATAAGCTAGTTCTCTTAAATTAACATGATTTTCTACTTGGAGAACTCTTTGAACTCACTCTCAGATCCTGCTCAGTGCCCATGCTTTCCTCAGTATCCCCACTCTTTGTCTGACAACCAAATAAACATGGGCCTCCCAGAGCAGTTTTTGCCTAAGCCCCCAGAATCCTGAATTCTGCTAGAGGTTTTTGATGCTCCTGGAGCCCTGAAATCATAGCACTTGGCTCATTTGTTTAAGCCTTCACCATCCATTCGTTTAGGAGGTTGAAGGTCTGATCAGTCTGTGATAATGGTCCGGTGTATAATTTTGTAAATTTAAAAGCTCACTTTTAAAATTTAACTCTGGTAGTCTCAGGAATGACCTTGGGGATGATCCATTATAATTTCACTCAAGAAATACTGATATAAAAGACAGAATTGTAATTTGCTGTGTTTCAAGAGCATTTACCATCTTTCCGAAGGTAGACAGAACATTGTGGAAAACAAACTGAATGTAAGAATGGAGCATATAATAATAAAAAAATTAAATCTTAGTCACATTGTGTTTAGTGAATCATAACACCTGAGTACTAAGGGATGTGGCTGCTGGCCAGTGAATAGGTTTGCTCTTAGCAGCACAAGAGGGAGAGTCTAATAAATTCTGGACAAATGTTGCTTCTTTTTCAAAACTGATCATCTCATTTCCAGATTTGGCAGGATGTGTAGTGGCCACAAATCTTAGTTGGAAAGACAGTAAGTATTTATTAAATGAATGACAGAATAAATGAATCACAAGTTGGGATGGGATATGCCAGTTGAAATTTGAAGGACTACAAGGAACGGTATATTCTGTTAACTTATTACTTATTGAATATTTTGAAAGCTTTTTTGTTTTTGTGGGGATTGAACTCATGACCTTGCACTTGCCACGCAGGCACTTATGCTACTTAACTAAATTCCTGATCCTTGAAAACATTTTTTTTTCCCAGATAACATTTATAAACACTGCCACTCTACACTTCTTAGGAATTTAAGAAATGTTCCAATCATTAACATTTTTTTCCTGCTAGATTTTTTATTTTTTCCCCTTAGTTTAAAAAAGAAATTTAAAAAATTAAATAATTTTTTAATGAATAAGGGAGAGGTTGAGATAAAAGGGGGCATAACAACATAACAATACAGGTTAAAGCATGACACTTTCAGCAACCTAGTGCTTCACCACCAAATAACCCGACTTAATAGTAGTTACCATAGTGTCTTTTTCCTTGAAATATTTGAATATAACTTCATATGCTATAGCATCAAACATATCAAGACTGTGTAACACCATTCAAGTGGATGAAAGCATTGTAGAGTATTTAGAACCGGCTAACAGAAAAAAAGATCAGTGGTTTCTTTATTGTCTTTGCCTATAACAATTTTTGTTTATACTACCACATACGATAAAATCCAGCAAGCTACAACATGATAAAATCAATGGAGACAGAAGAGCCATAGTTTGGTGCGGCTTCAAGACAAGATGGTATTAAATCAGCACTAGCTATTATGATGTCTTGTTTTCTTCAAAATAGCTGTTCATTGCATCACAGGCCGTAATATCAAATAGCCCAAAATAAAGCCATTCCAATTAATGGGTGAAAACTTTATAAGAGAATAAATACCTACTTAGAAGAATAAATACCTATTTAAGATGAGATACAGGATATCCATTTTTATTACGGTCTATTTTAGGGGATATAATATCCAAGGTCTTCCCCCTCTCGTTCTATGGATGTGCCGTAGAGGACTGAGCTCCTGTGCTCTATCTACAGCAGACAGAGAGGACAGGATGGGTGCTGAAAGTCCTCTAGAGAGACGAGGATGTAGGGCCATCTGCTTTGGCCTCTGCAAGTGAAACTGGAATGCGGTAGTGTTTCAGGGAGTGGAGCAGGCTCAGAATTAAGGGGGGGAAGGAGGTAGTTGAGCAGCCTTGAGGCCATCAAAGAGGTTATATATTCTGAATCTACAATGCAGCAATGTGCAGAATGTAACTTTCTGCAGGAGCAGCTGGCAACCTATGAAGACAGAGACAATAAGGCTGACTTTAAACACAGGGAATTATTAGCAAAGCAATTAGGTGAGAAGGTTCCTAGAAGCTTGCAGGCAACAAGGAATGATCCCTTGATTGTGTTACCCAGGAGAAGTTAAATTTCAGGGCCTTGAAAATATACAGCACAATTAAATAAGGCCAGAAGTCTACTGTGGTCTTCATGGAAGAGACACTGTGAATACATAAAATTTTTAAGTTGTTTGGGGTCAGGGCAGGGAAAACATAGAATGAAAGATCTAATGGTTTGATCTTTTACATTTAAATTCATGCTTCTGAAATGATAATTCAAGGGTCATAGGCCTAAGATGCACAAGGGATGCCAGTAAATAAAAAGATTTCTAATGAATCATAACAAAGAAAAAGAAAGAAAGAAAGAAAAGAAAAAAGAAGAGAAAAGAAAAAAGAAAGGAAAAAAGAAAAGAAAAGAGGTTCTTAAACAAAAATCCTCAGATCTTTGAGCAGAAAATGTTTCAAAGCCAGGGAAGACTATGGACCTGGATAGGTAAAGAATGGTTTCACAAGGAACTTGAGAGTACCTATCTCCTCCCTCCTGGCTTAGATTTTCTCATTTGTATGGTTTACACTTGCATGGGTGCCCAAACTTCTCTAGTCCTTAGCCCACTGATCCCTTTGCATCCTCAGTCTTCTGTCTTGACTTGTCTTGTTTTGTCTTGTCTTGTCCTGTCCTGCCCTGTCTTGTCCTGTATTATCTTGTTGAGAAAGGGTCTCACTGTGTTGCCCAGGCTGATGTCAAACTCCTATAAATTTGTTCTATGTAACTTCTGTCAAAATCTCAAAAGACCCTTCTCCATGCTTCAGCCTTCTCAATCGCTGGGACTACACACGTGAGCTTCAGCACCAGTGGTTTAATCCTTTGTTTAATCCCACCATTGTTTGTCTCATCTTCTTGAATTTGAAGACTGCAAATACCTTTGCTACAACTACCTGACTGTGTGTCCAAGCAACTGGACAGCTTAGTGTCTTGGTTACTTTTCTCTCATTGCTGGGACAAAATACCCAGTACCCAAAATGAAGGAAGGGAAGGTTTATTTAGCTCACTGTTTATGAAAACTTTCTCCCATAATTAGCTGGCTCCAAAGCAGGGTGGCATTGCACCGGGGTAACACTTCAAGGCAGCAGCCCGCAAAAGCAACAAGAGCAAAAAAAGGGAAAACAAGCCTCTTCTCCCTTACATTATAATCAGGCTACCCCTGCCCCAGGGCAAGTGTAACTCTCACACCACCTCTGTGCCCTTCTCTTGCACTGGCTGAGGGTATTTACAAAGTAAGGATACCAGTTCCCTGGTGAGTCTTTCAGTTAAATTTCTAAGCTTAAGTTGACACAATGTATCAACAATTACAAATATATTTTATACAACTGTGGGACTGTGTGCCCAAGCAACTGGACAGTTTAATTAGGACTCTGTTGCCACCCAGTGGTCCTTGGTCATTTCACAGGTCTATGGAGCCTAGACTAGGAATGGGGCAAGTGAAACCAAGACAGAACTGATTGATTTGAATTCAGGCATGAAAAATCGAGTTCATAATGAAAGTAAATAAAGTCATAGCAGGTACAAGCACAGAATAGTAACATTTAGTACTCTAAAGGAACTTCAGAGGTAGAGATCTTAATGATGTAATGGGGAAGAGCATTAAGTGACTACCAAAGGGGTGCCTGTGGTTGTACACAGATGAAAAAGACTGAAGTGAGTTAAAATTGCAGGTCAGACACCAAGCATGGTGGCACATGCCTGTAAGCTCAGCACTTGGGAGACTGAGGCAAAAACCTGTTCATGAATTTGAGGCCAGCCTGGGCTATGCAGTGAGTTCAAAACCAGCCTGAAGTACATAGCGAGACTGTCTCAAAAAATAGAATAAGTAAGGGGGGACAGCTAGTTAAATGGGCCATTCACATTCTCTACTGAGAGATGCATCCCTTAGTGAGGGTCTACAACATAGCTTCATAGGTGAGATACAGTTTCAAATAGTTGATATTTTCTTTCTTCCTCTGCCCATCTCATTTTGAGGGCTGAACCGAGGACTTTGCACATGCTAGGCAAATGCACTACCACTGAGCTGCATCCCCTAAAGCCTGACTTGCTTTTAAAAATTAAATTCCTAAAGGATATGGAGTATGATAGAAGAGACTGTGCTGTATCCAGTTTGAGTTCCTGTGAGTCCAGGCAAATTCTACACCCTCCCAATGCCTACTTCCTCTTCCATATTTTCCGTTTTTGTGAAAGTTCTTGAGAGTTATTCTATTTCCTCATACTTTTCCCAGGAAATTTGAAATTTCTGCATATCTGCTTCCTGGGTAACTTGTTCTTGATTACAGTTACTTAGCCAGCCTGATAGAATTTCCTTCTCCACTCCCCAAAGGCAAAGATTATATTTCCCACTCCTTATGCAGTGGACTCTGCCAACAGAGTTCATTCCCCAAATTATTTGCTTTTGATTCATCCTGGCAGCCCTCTGATTCCATTTCTCTTAGGCTCACTACCCATAACTCTAGAGTCAAAGTTTGCAGTAGGCCTCCATGCTCTAGTTGCATGAATGACTACTGGCTAATGCTTTGATTCTCCTGATCATCAGAGACAATTTATCTATAAAATGACTTCTTTGTTAGTTACGACAATAGTCTTCCTTTATCTTTCTATTACAGAAATCTAAGGCACATGCACAGGCAGAGAGAACAGTACTTTGAGTGTTATGCACATACTGGTTGATTCCTTGTCCTCTTGCCAATCTTCCTGCTGATCATTTTGTTTGTTTGGTACCAGGGATTGAACTCAGGACCTCATGCTTGCCACGCAGGCACTTGTGCCACTAAGCTAAACCCCCGGCATCCCTGATGATTATTTTGAAGCCAGTCCTAAACACTCTACTACCTAAAGCAATTTAAATATCATATCACAAAATTTAGCAAAAATTTCAAGTGTTCTTCAGTGTTGAATAAGAGTAGTTGAATGTAGTTCTTTTATTTTTCAATTCTAGTTTTGCACTACCCCCATCACAAATTCATACAAATGAATGAAAATGGTTAGTACCCAAAAGTAAGTGAAAGGGTTTTAGCCCAGACAGGACACTGTAGCCAGGAAAGCCACAACCGGAAGCAGGAAGCCCCTATCTCTCCCTTCCAGTCCCTCAGAAGTTACCTGTGACGCCATCTTCCCGCCCCTGCAAATTTACATATGGCTCCAAACCTAGGACCAATGGGTTACCTGTGCATCCCTAATGCCCGCCTTAGGTTCCACCCCAAACCAAAGCTATTTACATGCCCCCACGCCACGTGTCGGCTGGAGAGATCGCCAGACGCCAGCGGTGGGGGTGCCGGTCATCTCTCTCCATGTTCTCAGAATAAAAGCCGCTTTTTATTTTATATTTCTCATCTTTTGGAAATATTTTTCATCTTTTGGAAATAATCCTAGCAGTAAGTAAATTAATTTTTGACATTGCTAGTTAAGTAACACGTGATAGATTCAAGCATTCTCCCAGAGTACTTACTAGTGAATAGCATAATGAATGATCACAGGTTTTAACATCTTACTTTTTCCTAAGCTTTATAAATTTGTCCAACTAAAACTTTGCTCCACACAAGATTTTACCACCAAGAGTTACACTACATCTTAACATAGTCCACTTCAGGTGTACTGAGTTAGAGACTTTTCTCAACTTCTTTTGAAAATATCACTCACTTATAGTTGTTCCACACTGAAAATTCATAGAACTTAATTCTTCAGTCACTTCTAACTTGGTATGTATTGGCATCTCCAGCAGAAACATCTCAGCAGTCAACACATTGGAGACAAGGGAAGACCCTGAACCTCACTTTATTTTATTTTATTTTTTAAAATTTTATTTAAGGAGAAAAAAGAAAAAAAAAACAGAAAAAGGGTGCAAGTTATACAGAATTTCAGAAAAAAATAAACAGTAGGAAATCACTAGTTAATTACATATTGTTATCTTAGAAATAGTTGTTGAAGTTACAAAATTAAAGCATATAGAGGGGACTTTCAAACAGTGAGACTGCAAACAGTTTTGTTCAATGATCCAACAAAACTCAGTAATATGGTTATCTATCTTATACACTTAAATGTATAACACATAAATATATATGCAGTTATATCTTTTCGAGAACTTTCTTTTCCTTTCTTTTGTACAATGACAATTACACATTTTGGGTTTTATTACTCCCACAGTTCTTACTACTTTTTTTTTTTTGAAGAAAGTAAAACCAAATGTGACATACCAGGACAGAGTCAGTCAAATCAAAAGGATGGACATAATACATAATGTAAAAACAAAATACAAGGTGATCAACAATGGTTACCATAATGCCTGTTATCTTAAAAAGAATTGCCTATATCATCAGTTATAATAAAATTGAACAAAACAGTAAAGAATAAGACCAATAAAACCAAAACATTGGAGACATTAGAAGACTTCAAAAGAAGATGATAGTCAACCAGAATGGGCATCACAATGAATCTTATTGTCTTCATAGTTGTTGCCTATACTTTCAAACTTGGTACTATCCAGCATAACAGAATAGAGGAAAATCAGTCAAAACAAGATGGTGAGAGCAATACAGAGTTTCAAATCAAGTTAATAGGAAATCAAAGTGGGTTACTATAATATATCCTGCTATTTTTTATTTATTTTTCCCTTAATTAAAAGGATAAAAATGAAAAAGTAGATAATAAAAGGGAGATTGAGATAAAAAAAAGAGGGCATAACAACAAAACAGCGCAGGTCAAAACATAGCCATTTAAGCAAAATAGTGTTTCACCACAAGATAATCTCAACATAATAGTAGTTACCATAGTGTCTCTTCCCTTAAAATCTTTGGGTATAACTTCGTATACTGTAGCATCAAACGTATCAAGACAATGTAAAACCGTTCAAGAGAGTGACAGTATTACAGGGTATTTAGAATCAACTAACAGGAAATGAACAATGGTTTCTGTATAATCTCCTTGTCTATAAAAGTTTTTGTTTATATTATCACACATAATAAGATACAACACATTAAAACCGATGGAGACAGAAGAACAAAAGCTTGATGGGACTTCAAAACAAGAGGATATTAAATCAGCACTACCTATTATGATGTCTTGTTTTCTCCAAAATGGGTGATCCTACCATCCAGCCTTCTCTGCCTCATTTCTGTTGAGCTCTTTTTCTGTCATTAGTTGTCAGTTTGTCCTCTTCATTTCGCTTTCTGCTCCATTCATTGTGGCTGTTCTGCCACTGTTTCTGGAATCTTGGTATTTTTCATTTTTAGAATATCCAGCAGTAATGTAGAGTTGAATTGGTGGTTGCAAATTCCCCTAGTTCCTCTTTATCCTGGAAGCACCTTGTTTTTCCATCATATTCTAGGGACAGTTGTGCAGGATATATCAGTCTTGGCTGGAGATTATTATCTTTCAAAGCTTGAATTATTTCCTCCCACTCTCTTCGTGATTTGATGGTTTGTGCCAAGAAGTCTGCTGTAATTCTGATGGGTGTTCCCTTGTAAGTGATCTGTTTCTTGTCTTTGATGGCTTTTAATATTCTGTTCTTATATTGGATTTCTGAAATTTTGATTATTATATGCCTGAGTGTAGCTCTGTTTGGGTTGTAGGTGGCTGGAGTCCTGTATGCCTCATACCTCTGAGTATCTTTACCTTTTGCTAAATTAGGGAAATTCTCCTGGATTATTTCTGTGAATAGCTTTTGTAGTTCATTTGTTTGAGTCCCTATTTCTTCTTTTATGTTCTTAATTCTTAAGTTATAGATCCTCTTATCATCTTCTAGTCTTTGTATTATTGCTGTTTACTTTCTTGTTATTTTAAAGAAGTTTTTCATTTCATGCTCCCACCTTATGAATCTGTCCTCCAGTTCTGATAATCTATCCTTAGTTTCTTTCAAACTGTTATGCCAGCTTTCAATAGAGTTTTTAGTTTCCTGGTAATCTCTTTGAACCTACTTCACGTATTCTATGTTTTCTCTATTTTCTCCATCAAACAATTCTCCCCTTTTTTTCTGTTCTTCCATTCCACCATCTGTTTTTTCTTGGGCAGTGCTTAGCATTTCTCTAACTATTCTACTTATTTCTTGCTTTATTTCATTAAATACTTCATTTTTGAACTCGTCTATGAGGCTCCGGAGATACCGCTTTATGTCTATAGGTGCCATGTTTGATATTGCATGTTTTCTGTCTTCATTCTCTTTTGCATTTACCTTTCCTGCATCAGTGTTCTCAGGATTGGGGACTGAGGACCCTTTCTTGTTGCTCCCTTTTCCCATACTTTTTGTTCCTTCCATACAAGCGTATGTAGGAGGCCCAGTTTTTTTGTTTCTCTTTGTCTGTTACCGTTTGTTTGAATCCGCTGGCTAGGTGTTCCCGCTCACTGCAGTGTACTAGGGAGACACAGACCTGGGCAGCCTCTGCTAGGCCCGCCCCTCCAGGTCAACCTACTGAATGCTTCACTGCTAGGGTGCACCGCCAGGCGCAGGGACCTGATTTGGCTAGCCTACTGGATCTTAGTCTGTGGCGTCACCAGGCCAAGCACTCCCCACCACTCCCACTTGAGAGGGGAATATGCGACTAAAGTCACTGCAGGGCCCTGTTCCGGCTAGTCTGCTCGTTCCCAGAATGTCCTCTGTTGGAGCCTCCTAGTCTATGAAAGGGTCCCCATTTCTCTCACTCACCACAGGTCGATGCAGGGCTCCCTGCCAGTCCTGCTCTCAATGCTGTTTGGTTTGCCAATTCCAGCTCTCAGAGCTTTCGCACGCCTCTCTCCCTGCCATGCGGATTGGGATGGAGTATCGGCAGCAGGAAATTCAAATAGCGGCTTCCAATGGCACAGGATCCAGCTTCTGCACTGAGATTTAATCTGTTCCTGTTATAGCACCGGGATTGCATTTCCAGTTGTTTTCTCTCAGCTTAGTTCGTTCCTGGGTCGGCAGGGTACATCTCCCCTCATGTAGGACTCCTCACATGGCACCACTCCTAGATTCTAAACTGGTAATCTCAGAGAACCTCCATGGCTGCTGTTATTTGTCTGCCATGTTCTCCCGGAAGTCCCAAAGTAGTTTAATGTTAAGGCCACTACTGGTCATAATTGTTTAAATCAAATTTTCTATCTTTTTTTCAGTTTTTGGAGGTTTCAGTCCATACTCAGTTGGCTCCAAGGCAGGGTGGCATTGTGGGGCCACAGTTCAAGGCAGCTGCAAATATAGGGGTGCGGGCAAGAGAGCAACAAGCCTTCTTCCTGCCTTTACATTGTATGCTGGCTCCACCTGAGCCTCACTTTAAAATAACTATTGATATTGCCCCCAGTGACCTCCGATCTTCAAGCAACTTTCATTACTGAAAGGGTGATGTATTCAAACAAAGTTATTTTCTCAGGACACATTTCTTTAGCTTCTACACCCAAATGGGCCATTTGCAACCTTATCTACACTTATAATTCTTATGAAGAAATTCTGCTGTGATGAGGTAGAACTTTTTAAGTTACCTAATTTGTCTGCTTGTTTTTTCCATGGGATCTGGATATGCTGTGAGGGTGATAGTCTAATAATGCTGACATACAATGTATTGTTTTAACACCTAGTATTGATCCAAAATAAATACATTCTTTCCCATCTAGTTCAGCAATAAAGTAAGTCATGTGCTACAGTGACTTAGAGATTAAATAGTTAAAGTCTACTTTTCCTGTTTTGACATGAGTGATAAGCACTGGTAATATAAAATACCATTTGCCATGTAAAATGTTGCCATGACTCACTGAACAGAGCAGAAAGTGATAAGATGGTCTCTGCTGCAGTTCTTCAACTCTGCTCTTAAAACTAAAATGCAGCCATAAACAATATGTAAATAAACACATTAGTATGGCTGTGTTGCAGTGGGACTTCATTTATAATACTAAACCTCAATCTAAAATAGTTTTCACATAACAAAATACTATTACTTAACTTTTTCAACCCTTTAAAATGTAAAATGTTACTCTTGGCTTGCAGATCATTCTGAAACAGAGGACTAGATGGGACCCGTGATCACAGTTTGCCAAACCTGGTCTAGACTCTCGTGCCTCTCAATACTCCAAACACATCAGGTCTTCGTGCAGTTTAGGTCTCATCAGCTAAGGCCCATGTATCTGATTTAGGCATTCAGAGCTCTGGACAGATTTTACTACTAGGTCTAGTTAGCATATGACATCACAATAGCCAATGACCAGAATGTCCAGGTGAGCATGGACTGTTGCCACTGTCCAATACTTATCCAATTTAAGCAAAGATCAAACTGGTGAGTTTGAGATGGGTATTCATGGAGAAGCTCAGTACTGCATCCTTTAGATGTTTGAGAGTGATACCAAATACAGTAGGGTGCTCTGTTACTTTCAAATGACTATCTTTGCCAGGTGACTGGGATCCAAGTGGCTTTTTAGTGGCTTCTGCTTAGTCTTTCCCAACATAAAGATATATTCTACAGGGAATCAATGTGAGAGTCCTTCCAATTCTAAGTCATCCACAGTCCTCTGACTTGGGCTGGGACTCAGTTTATCAGTCAGCCTCTAAATATCCTCACCCAAATGAGGCTGATGCTATTTTATTTTACCTGGTATATATGACAGCTTATTCATAGCTCTGAAAGTGTCTGAGTATTTACTTTTCATAGTGTAAAATTACAAATGGTAGTAGATCCTTCCAAGACAGGATTATTAATAGCTACTATAAATGCTTGCTATGGTGCTATAGGAACTTAAAGAAGGCTAGCCTTTCAATCAGTATATTCTAAGTCTGAAGACTACCTCAGCCCTTAAAACTGGACAAGTGACCATAGTTTTTCAGTTGTGGTGTGAACCCACTCAACCAACATATTCCTTGTGTGCCCATGTATTCCTCACTTAAGATAATATGGCTTACTAGTCTTTGCTGCAGATTGTTTAGGATTAAAGCCCTCTGAAGAGTGAATTCCAAGCAGCTGGCAGGGGCCTGAATTGAGTCCCAGGCCCAGAGCATTCCTGGGTTGAAATCCAGCATACAAGAAAGCCTTGGAACTTCGCTCCCAGGTTGTAAGACCATGGCCCCACTTCCGAAATCACCCAAGGATGCACAGGAGATCCAAATAGGCCTAATTGGGCTAAGCCCAGTGAAATACAAGCAGCTATTGGGAGCCTAAATTCAGTCCTGGGCCCAAAGCATGCACGGGTTGAAACCCAGCACACAGGGAAGTCTTGGAACTTCACTCCCAGGCAGTAAGACCATGCCCCACATCTGAAATCACTTGAGGATGCACAGGAGGTCCAAGCTGGCCTAACTGGGCCATGCCCAGTGAACTCCAAGAAACTGGCAGGGGCCTGAATTGAGTTCAGGGCACAGATGTGCATGAATTGAAACCCAGTACACAGGGAAGCCTTGTAACCTCACTCCCAGGTGGTAAGACCATATCCTGCATCTGAAATCACAGGAAATTGCACAGGAGTCCCTGCAGACCTGACAGGCCCATTCCCAGTGAACTCCAAGAGGCTAGTTGTAGCCTGCTGTCTGCTCCAGGAGCCAAAAGTGGGCCAGGTGATTCTCAGCACGCATGGGAGGCCATGAAACATTCCTGAAAGCCTGGAAATATAGGAAAATGACAAAACAAAAGAACAAAATGCAATCTCAAACTTCTAGGCCAAAATATAAGCCCTACACCTAAGATGCCTAAAATGATATCACCTGAAGTAAAGAAACAACTTTGAGAAGCTATAAAAGAACTCAAATCAGAAATAGTCTCCCAGGTAAAAGAAGAGATGGTAAATGTAATGAAAGAAATACTAAACACATCTATAAAAGACATAGTTAAAAAAATAGAGGAACAATGCAAAAAGATGGAAATTCTGAATGAAGACTATAAGAAACAAACAGAATGCATGAAGCAGATTCAGAGATATACAGGAAATCAAAAATTCCATTGAAAGTTGTCAAAACAGCCTCAATGAAAGTGAAGATAGAATTTCAGACCTCAAGACAAGATTGCAACTAGTGAATAGGAAAGAAAAGATGTTTTAAAAATAGCAAAGAACCAGGAAATAACAATTCAACACCTGCAAGGTGATGTAAAGAAAAACAACATAAGATTGATAGGTATAAATTAAAAGGAAGATGACAACAGAAATGATATCAAGAGTCTATTTACAGAAGTAATAGCTGAAAATTTCCCAAACATGAGAGTGCAAACTGACAGACAGATCAGTGAAGCATATAGAACTCCAAATAACCATAACCAAAATAAAACTACACCCAGACATGTAATAATCACTATCCAGAAATCCAACATAAGAACAGAATATTAAAAGCTGCTAGAGGGAAGAGACAGATCACCTATAAAGGAAAGGCTATCAGAATCACAGCAGACTTCTCAACACAAACAGTGAAGTTAAGAAGAGCGTGGCATGAAGTATTTCAGCTGCTAAAGGAAAATGACTTCCAATCCAGACTGATGTACCCTGAAAAACTGTTCTTCAAAATGAATGGAGAAATAAGATACTTCCATAACAAAGAACAGCTGAAAAACTTCATGATCACCAAACCAACCCTGCAAAGAATACTGAAAGACATACTAGACAGACATAGGAAAAAACCACTAAGCAAGGCAAACAGAGTGAAAAGGTAAAGAATCAACAGCAGAAAGATAACATGTCAAAAGTAAGCACACACACACACACACACACAATCAGTTATAACCATTAATCTAAATGGTCTCAATTAAAAGAAACAGACTCGCAGAATGGATCAAGAAACAACATCCAACCATATGCTGTATACAGGAAACCCATCTAACCCAAAAGGAAGCTCATAGACTGAAAGTCAAAGGATGGAAAACAATACTCCGTGCAACAGGATCCCCAAAAAAGCATGGGTAGGTGCTCTGTTTGCAGACAATGTGAAGTTCAAACCAAGAATGATCCAAAGAAATAAAGCAGGCCACTATGTATTAGTAAGGGGAAAACTTCAAGAGGAAGCGATAACAATCTTAAATATCCATGTACCAAATTTGGGAGCACCCAGCTATACAAAACAAATATTAGCAGAAATGAAAAATCAAATAAGTAATAACACAATTATGGAGATCTTAACATGCTATTGACACAAAGGGACAGATCAACCAGACAGAAAATCAGCAAAGAAATAACAGAACTGAATCACACCTGTGAACAAATGGACTTGATAGGCATATACAGAGTGTTCCAACAACATCAGAATATACATTCTTCTCAACAGTACATGGGGCATTCTCTAAAATAGACCATATACTTATCCATAGAACATATTTAAATAAATGCAAAAGAATTGAAATTATCCCATGCATGTTATCAGATCATAGTGCCATGAAATTGGAAATTAATGATAAATGAAACTGCAAAAACAGCACAAAAACATGGAAATTGAATAATATACTCCAGCAACCAGTAGGTCACAGGGAAAATTAAAGATGAAATTAAACAATACCTAAAAGCAAACAAAAATACAAAACAACTTACCAGAATCTGTGGGATGCAATGAAAGTGATCCTCTGAGCAAAATTTATTGCACTGAGTTCCCACATCAGAAAAACAGAATGAATACAAATAAACAACCTGATACTACACCTCAAACATCTAGAAAAAGAAGAGCAAGTGAAGCCAAAAGCCAAAAGAAGGGAGGAAATTATAAAAATCAGAGCAGAAATTAATGCAACAGAGACTAAGAAAACAATCCAAAGAATCAATGAATCAAAGTTGGTTCTTTGAAAAAGTAAATAAAATTGATAAGCCCCTAGCGAAGCTTATTTAAAAAAGAGAAGAAAAAGCTCAAATTCATGCAATAAGGAATGAAAAAAGGTGAAATCACTACAGACTCTGTGGAAATACGAAGTTCACCAACACTTATTTCAGAAACCTCTACTTCGATAACACAGAAAAAATGGACAGATTCCTAGAAACATATGAAGAACCAAAGCTGGGTCAAGAAGATATAAAACAGCTGAATAACCCAATTTCTATTAATGAAATTGAAAATGTAATTAAGTCCTTACCTACAAAGAAGAGCCCAGGCCCAGACGGATTCACTGTGGAATTCTACAAGAAATACAAAGAAGACTTAATGCCGACACTCCTCAAACTCTTCAATGAAATGAGAGAATGGCCAGGGTCAAGAAAACCAACAACAACAAATGCTGGAGAGGCTGTGGGGAAAAAGGAACTCTCTTGTTGCACTGTTGATGGAAGTGTAGACTGGTGCAATCATTGTGGAAGTCAGCCTGGAGATTTCTCAAAAAGCTGGGATTGGAAGTCCCATTTGTCCCAGCTATTCCACTTGAGACATATTCCCAGAAGAACTGAAAACATCATATCACAGTGATATATGTGCACCCATCTTTATAGCAGCACAATTTGTAATAGCCAGATCTTGGAAACAACCTAAGTGTCCAACAACTGAGGAATGGATAAAAAAGTTGTGGTATTTTTATACAATGGAGTACTACTCAGCTATAAAGAATGATCACATTGAGATATTTATAAGTAAATGGATGCAACTCAAGATCATACTCATAAGTGAAATAAATTAATTCACATGGGTAAATACTGTATAATCTCCCTAGGGTAAGAAATGGTAAGAGTAAAAAAGCAAGGAAAGAACGAAAAAAAGAAAGAAAGATGGAAATGGTAAGAGTACATAAGATACAAAAAACTCAGTAAGTACAGTAAGAGGACAAGAATCTACTTAAAGGGGAGAAACAATATTAGGGAAAATAAGGAAAAAGAAAAAGGAAGGTAAAAGAAAAAATGTTTAAAATTATATAAACACTCTTAAAATAGCTAAGATTATTGTGCTACAAAATGTATAAGTTCTTGGAACAAAATAGTTAACAATTGTGCATATTATTGTATAGTGATCTGAGGAACTCTTGAAGATCATTATGTAAAATAACAACCCTAGTTATGCTCCTACCACCTTGTTTTGAAGGCCTATACTGTCAGTGTTCTGGGCTCTTTGCTATTGTTGTTTATATGTCTGTTTCATTTCCTGTTTTTCTAGGAATTTGTTTTGTTTTGTTTTTCCCTCTAATACAGAAAGGATTGGTATACAGGTAGAGACTCATGCATGTGTAGAATTTCTAAAAAGTTTATGAGAATTGATTGATTATATAATTAATACACAATGAAATGAGCAGCTAGTTTGAAGAAAATAAGACACTAAGGTACCCAGTGTTGATTCCATAGTGTCATGATGTGAAATCCAGCAACACTATTATTCTTTGTTCAGAGTGATTTTAGTCTGTTTTGCTTTGTTTAATTTCAACATACATAAAGGTATAGATGGCCATTTTGAGAGAATGAGAGACACTATGGCAGCCATTATTGATTTCCTTATTGTCTGGTCTTGAAGACCTAAAATGCCTTCATCATCCTGTTCTGATTAGTCTAATACTTTTTTGTTTTGTATGAATCATTGTATGTGAAGATATAGACAACTATTTGGAAGAAAACAAGAGACAGTATGATACACAGTGAAGATCTCTGGTTGTATGACTTTGAAATCTGTGTCTCTTACATTGTCATCTTATGATCTATTTTGTTCTGTTTAATTTTACCCTCTTTAAAAATAAAATAAATAAATAAATAAATAAATAAATAGAGCCCTCTGAATTTGTTATCCATTAGGAGAGTTGTGTCTATCAGCTTTCTAACAGGTTTATGGTGGCAATTAACACACTTAAGTAATTCCACCAAACTTAGCTTCCTCTTAGTCTGTGCTATTTCTGACCACACCTCACTTGCTGTAGGAGTAATTTTTCCCCAAGTTTCCAGGAGATACTCTAGCAGTTTATTAGGAATGGCTCCAGGTGACCTGGTCAGGATAAACTAGGGGAGGAGAAAGCAAACAACAAGGAAATAAAAAAGACCACATTCCTTTTCCCCACTGTTAACTCTTCTACCCAAAAATCAGTTCCAAACTGAAAAGAAACAATTTGAAGTACATTACATTTTGAAGTTTAAACCTGGAAAATATAATTTAATACTAGAAAAAGAAGTCTTTAGATACCCACACATGAAAGAAAACTGATTGGAAAGCCCTGGATCTGCCCATTATATATCCTAAATATAGGACAAACACAGTCAATGGTGTTTGTTAAGGCTGTTGCCTAGAAGAAAAACAAGTTGCTCCCTCACTAAAGACAGATAGTCCAAAAAACTAATTGCCCAAGAGTTGCTGTACAAATGGTTCCTCTGCCTCCTTTTTTATGACTTTTTTTCCCCCTTTAGGAAATGTGTTAAAATAGGTCACTATGGAACACAAAACCACAAGGAATTCTGTCCTTATAAATACTGGGAAGAAAATATGCTAATTCAGCATACCATGATGTGTGAATTGGTTTGGAGGCTGGAAAATAATAACAGAAGAGCCACATAGAAGCTTTAGTTATGTGCTATAAGCCTCAAGCAAGGAAAAATTGTTGTGTGTGGGGACTGACGGGGGTGCTGGGAAAAGTTTTCAGGAGGTACAGGAACTTGACATGCTGAGTTTGACTTTGATGGATATAAAGTAGTCTTTCCAAGTAGAGGGAGAAACAGAAAATACGATGTGATAGTGGGTTTGAGAAATACAATTTAGAAGAAACAAAGATCTCATGTAGGGAAGTAGTGGAAAACAAAGCTTTAAAAGAACGTATTTGACCTGTAACTGAGAAGCCAAATAATTGGCAGGATTTTGATTTCACTGATACGTACGTGCTGTGGCTTGGCTGATTGGGTGCTCCCAAAAATTCATCTGTTTGGACCTACTTCCCACCCGCAGGTAATGTTGGGAAAAAGTGGTACCTTCAGGAATTGGTTAGGCTGCTCCCAGAAATGGGATTAATTTGTTCTCAAAAGGCATCAGTGAGCCCATCTGTTCTGCCTTTTCCACCACGTCTGGATATTAGCAATAAGAGACCATCATGAAGCATAGAATCTGCTACACCATGATCTTGAACTTTTTATCCTCCACAACTGGAAGAATAAATTTTTACTGCTTATTTAAAAAAAAAAACTAGTGTGAGGCATTTTGTTTTAGTGGCAATAATGGATTAAGAAAGTATATGATAAACTGATTGAAAATGTAGTACTTTCCAAATAATTTCTTAAAGTACTTGTTTATAAATTCAACATACTGTAAGTGGGAATAGGACTCCACTGAGTAACCAGGGACTGATTTACACCAAGGGCTGGGGGGTGGTTATACAATTACACGATACTTTTCTGGACAGAAGGACTTAGGACACAGGGAAAATCCTAAGGGTCTTACTCTGTCTACTAGTCAGCAATAATGATGTGGAAGGAAGCAGGCAAGCGCCTGTTATTAAAGTGCCACTTCTGGATTTGGCAGCCTCCAGTAAGTTCAAATATACCTACTACTCCATCTTTGTCTGATCCCAGTTTGGGTACAGGAAGCGAGCAATATACCTCTGTGTCAGATCCTGAGTGCAACAGGCATTGGAGTCCAGTATCGACATACTGCGTTTATGTTAACAAGCAGAGATGAGAAAAGAAATGATTGGGAGGATGTTTTTTATTTATCAGGGAATGACTATCAGAACTAAGTTTTATTTTCCTACAGAAGAGAGGGACTCTGCCCTATAAACTCCTTCTTGACTATCACCTCCCTGATAAATAATGAATACATTAGATTCTCCCACCAATTTTTTTCATTCATGCAGATGATCTTTGTACAAGATGGTTTCATCCCTTCCTATCTGTCCCTTCCTGTCCCCTTCTGGACACTTGAGGTTTGTGGCTGCCCCTCCTCAAACAGCACTCAGATCTGTACTTGGGAGCTGACTAATGAAGGAGAAATAGAATTCCTGCGCCTTCAACAATGGACTGACAGCTTTGTTTTGCCATATTTGACTGTATTCTCCCCCCCCCCCAAAAAAAAGTAATAAGCACTAAGGAGTAATGAAATCTAAAGTGTGTGAATTTTGTTGTAAAAAAGATAGGGGAAAAAAAAAAAGAAAAAGAGCTCTAAGGGATATAACAGCAAGTGTGTTTAGGGGTGTTAAATAGCTGACTGTATCAATGTTTTTGGATCATTGAACACAGCTGCTTGCAGTCTACCTGTTTGAATGTCCGCCTTGTATTCTTTGATACTGTGATTTGAGGAACTATTTTCAAGATGATAATATGTAATATACTAACAGGTGATTTCTTACTGTTATGTTTTTTTTTGTTTGTTTGTTTGTTTTTGTTTGTTTTGTTTTGTTTTGTTTTGTAGTTCTGTATTACGTGTACCCTTACACCGCTTTGGTTTGTTTTGTGTTTTTCTCTTTTTCCTCTTAAATAAATAAAAAAAAAAAAAAGAATTCCTGCGCCTTGGCATACATACTGCAGTTTGATTTTCCTAGTTAAAGATTTATTTAGGGATTTATTTTGTTTTGTTGAGTTTGGTTCAGTTTATCAGTCACAACATGCTGTTGACTCATTTAGCTTCTAGCCAAAGGAAATTCCCAAGCCCTTTTTTTCCTCATGTAATTTCTTAGTAGACCTGAGTAAATAAAGAACTTATAAATTCCATCTTGTAAGCTTCATTTTCTCCACTTTAGTCATCAGCACATTAACTATCCGGTTCCATTACTATTCCATGGAACTCCTTCATATTAGGTAAATTTTCCACAGATTTCCTTCATTGAAGGCAAAGCTAAAATGTTTAAATAGGACACGAGGCCACACAAAGCCCTGAGACTTTCCACAAGAAACCTCTTAACAGGCTGAAAGACACTCATTAATCAGCATTGGTATGATCATTTAATGGGGTATGAATTCATCTAATTGAGCTAAAATACAGTTCACGTTCTTTGATGTCTTCTAATGAGGGATCTTTCCAAATGCCTCATCTAAATCAGCAAGCATAAACTGTGCTGCATTCACTGCATCTTCCAGTCTAGAAACTTTTATAAAAAATAAAAATAAATCTCATAGAGAATGGCTTTCTCATGGGGGACACTAGATTTATCAACATCTGAGGTACAGTGCCTCAGGTGCATTCCCATCGCCAATATACCCCCAAAAAGGCTTCTTAAAATTACTCCCTTTTCAGACACAGTAGGGTTAGCATAGTGTTTCAGGGTCTGAAACCTGGGCTTGAATCCTGGCTCTTCTACCAATTGACTATGTCAGTGTGGGCAGATTGCCTCAGCAATCAGTGCAGCAGGTCCTTCACTAGTAATTTAAATTCACATCATAGGGCTGGCAAGAGGACTGAGTAACAATATCTGCAAAGCATTTCTGGCATCTTGCTAAGCAATATATGATTCTAAAAACTGAAAAACATTTGCGCTGCAGACAAAAGCACAGGACCATTATCAAAAATAATTCACTGGAATCAGGTCCTGATAAGAATTTGAGTGGAAATAATTTATTTGGGAGGAGAGTAGAAGAAACACTTATGGAGTATTTGGGACCGAGATGGGGAAAGGAAGTCAATAAATGCCTGACTGAGAATTAATTGACTCCTATGGGTAACTGAAGGTTAGTTCCACTGCTGGACTCAGGGAGAGAATGTAGAATAAGTCTTAAAGTTAGCCTAATGAAGGCAACATTTTTATCCACAAAGCTTCATCCATGCTCTTTGGAGCCAAGGAAGATCCAGGGGCATGACCTCCCACCTCCTCTCCAACAGTTCAGTGTTCCCAGGCCAATAAAGAGCCCAAAGCAAAGAATCAGAAGTATTGTATCCCCAGGATGTAAAGTAGCTAATCTTAATAGTTAGTCTGAACAGGGTACTGAAGCATGAAACTACCTGATATTACCTTAAGAGTGAAATTAGAGAAAGAAGGTGTCCAAACACCAAAGTCCTACAACATTTCAATACTGAGAAGTAAAAAATGTGAAAAGAATCCATAAAAAGAGATTTAAATGAAAGTTAGAGTACTGAAATACAAGTTAAGAAGAATACTGGAATACAAGTTGACATAGAAGTAAGAGCTCAACCATACTCGTTATATGTCGAATACAGAAGATGGACTATAGGATTTAGCGGATATAAGGCCACTGGTGATCATGAAAAGAGCAATTTAGGAAATGTGGTTTAGGACAGGGAATGAGTTCAAACCTGAAGAAAAATTGGAGACAGCCTGTAGACAACTCAAGTAGTTTTGTTGTCAAGGAACGCAATGGTAGTTAAAGAGGGTTTATTGGTTAAAGAGAACTTTTGTTTATGTTCTTTTTTTAATTTTTATTTTGAAGGTAGTAAAATACAACAGAACAGGACAGAAAAAGCCAGCTGAGACAGTGTAATGAAATTGGTACAGAACTTCACAGCAGGTTACCGGGATAACAGTAATAGGCATCACGGTATCTCATTATCATAACAATAGTTGTTCTTTCAATCACATATATCAAAATAAAATGAAATACAGAACATTATAGAACTTATCAAAACAGAATATTGAATAGAGAAGTACCATTAATCAGAATAAGGCAAAACAGTAATAAAAATATTTGCCTTCAAAGAGATGGTAGAAGGAAACCCCCTTATTTGCTATGGTCAACCTCCCAAGAGATGCTCAGATCTCTGGTTCCTATTTGCTAATGGGGGGCAGGAGAAGAGGGGTAGGGTAAGTGCGATGATTAACTCAGTCCATGCACCACTATTGCTTAGCAGGGAGGGAGGCTGGTTGCTTGGTTTTTTAGCGTCCTAAGTTCCAACATAGCACAGATTTCAGGAAACACAGATGGCTTTCCCCCAGAGGGTCCATAGCCTGCCACACCACAGCTGCTTACCAGGGAGGGGAGCTTCTTGCTTTGTTTCCCAGCATCCTAAGTTCCAATATGGCGTGGATCTCAGGAGACACTGGTGATTCTCCCCCTGGAGGGGCCGCAGCCTGCTATACCACTGCCACTTACCAGCGAGGGGAGCTGCTTGCTTGGTTTCCCAGTGTCCTTGTGTATTTTCATATTTAAAATGATAAATGTTGCAGCACTATTGTAGGCTGATAGGATTAACCAATCACAAGGGGGAAACTCATGATGCATGGGAAGGAGTTGGAATGTTGTACATAACTTGAGCGAGTGTTATTTAGGGCTTAGATTATTGATGCATCAAATAGAGACAGAGAAAAGATGTGGTCACAGATGCAGACAGGTCACGAAGTGTGCAGAAAGTTTCTTCTGATCTGTTATAAACTTGACAGAAACAAGGATGTCAGATTGGGGAAAAGGAGCTGTTGAAGGACTGAAGAGATAGAATGTTTGAAACAGCCATGTAGGGTAGAAAAAATGAAGAGGTGAATATATAAAAATGACCAAGAAACCCAAAGACCCATTTGAGGTTCGAGGTCGTAAGTTCAAAAGAAGAGCAAACAGCATGCTTGTTCTTTCTTTAACTAAATTCAGCTGCTTGAATGTAGGTAACGGAATAAAGGTGAATTTGGTTTAACTAATTTTTGGTATGCTTTATTTAGCCAGACAACATATAATCTAGTACAGGAAGATATTATATAGTAATTTGCTAAAAAATAAATTTCTTAGGGACATGCTCATAATCCTAAATTCCAAGTCTTGAGAATAAGTTATAAATAAAGAAAACTAAAAGAAATGTGTGAGAATGTGCAGTAAAACACTCTACTTGAAGCATTTTAAAAGTGTTTCTCTGAAAAAACTGATCTGGAATTTGGTAGGAAGCAGTACCAGTAGGTCAACCCATTTAGCCTTCCCTAACAAATGTTGTAGGTTCCTTCCTCTGCTGAGTCTCCACACTTTGATGATCCTATGGCTGCTGATTAGCTAATAATTAGAATCCAGTGAATCATATGACTGCTAAAGTTGCAAGTAATCTGTTCCAAGCAAGAAAAATGTGTGTGCAGTTGTTCCACGCTTCTACAGTAAGAACAGTGAGACTCCTGGAGACCTGAAGCTGAGCAATTAGAACCTCCATTTTACCCTTGGTCAATGGGAGTTAAGATAATGTCTTTTGGCCCTACTATCTAGTTTCAGACAAGATCAAACAGGACATTTACAAGGGTTCAAAAAGCATCCACAGGCAGAGGATATATGTAACAGAGTGGGAAAGAGTGGTTGGATAGTGTTCTCCCCTCTAATCTGTCCAAGTTCCAACTCTCAAAACTAGAGAATATAAATTTAGTTGGAAACAAGGTCTTTGCAAATGTAAAGGGATGAGATGATCCTGGAGGTAGCTGATCCGTAAGTGACTGATGTTTTTATAAGAAGAGTCTTGAGACACACTGAGACACAGATGAAGATGATCTACAGATGGAGGCAGAGACTGGGATGCTGCATCTGCAAATGCCAAAAATTTTTGGCAACCGCATGAAGCTGGGGCACAGTGATGGAAGAGATTCTTCTTTCTCACAGGGTCCAGAAGGAATCAATACCATTGTCATCTTGATCCCAGACTTCTGGCTTTTTCTAACTGGGAAAAAATAAGTTTCTTTTGACTTAATCCACAGAGTTTGTGGTAATTTGTTATGGTTGCCCTAGGAAACTGAGATAAGGAGTGAATTCATATTTCAGTAAGTAAAAAGCAAATTTTGGAGGGAAAGACAATGGTGTATCCTTGGGACTAGGGAAGGAGATCGGGATCATGTGAAGTTACTTGAAACTTTGGAATATTTCTCTTATGTTTCTTTTGGAAGATTGTTTCCATCTTCAGAAACCACATATCCTGACCAACAGGAAAGGCTGGGATTATTTTTACTCTACTGTCCCATTTCCATGACTGTGTTTACAAATATTTTGTTTTATGTCTATGACTTAGTTAGCCTCATACTACAGTCCTGGAATTTTGGTTTATAGCAGGTCTTGGCTGTTCTGGAAGAGGGTATCCACCCAGATACCTGCACTGTATGTCCCTGGGTTCCTGACTGAACCAGAATGAATGAGATAACAGCCAACATTGAAACTTGGTGCTCTTATTTAGTGGGTGCTTTTACTTTTTTCTATTATTTACCAAAAGTGTTCTCACTATAGGGGTTTTCCTGCTTATCCTTTGGGACTTGCCTAAATATTTTCTTTTCTGTCCTTAAAACCACAAAATTAACCATGGCTTCCATTATAACTCGTTTTTTTCTCAATTTCTGTCTTACTTGAAATGTGTCAGAGGCATCATGACTCATTCATGTCTGAGTCACCAGCACTTAAGTCTAGAACCTAACTCAATCAATACTTTTGTATAAGTTAATTCAACAATATTTTAGGAAATTGCAATAACCCTGTTCAAAGTTTTTCTAAAGCATTTGACTGCTGCTGTGATTTAACTTCATGTATTTTAGATTTTAATTCATACAGTTTGACAAAAGAAAAAGTGACAGAAATTATTGATTCCTATATGAGCAAAGAGTTGAGTCTAGACTATAAAGTTCTCTCTTCTTCGCATGATGGTTAGGGTGACCCATTTCTCTGCAAATGAAAAGGATAATGTTGTTGCCAGGACCACATGTTCTTACACACTTTGGGGGTATGTTTTCTCTATGTGGAGTTAAAGCTCAACAAATACTTTTCAGAATTAATCACCAAAGAAGCCCACAGAGAGTAATTAAACTTTTCTTGCCTTTAAACAAACTGTAGTGTACCCTTGACTAGCTTTTCTGCTGCTTATCCATTGTATGGATTATTGTCAAAAAATATTCAACCCTTCCTTCTTTCACTTCCACTAGGGGAAAATCCTTCTTATAATCCTTTGTGGTTTTGTAGTTAGTGATATGACTTTCCCTGGAAGATGCAACAAAAATAAAGGACCTGTAACATGCTTGCATGGTTGGACTTGTCCTCTTGTCCATCTTTGAATTCCTTGAGAGGAATGCGATTCACAATGACTATTCAGCAGTGTTAGGTGGGTGAAGAGGTACAAAGAGCTGCCTTACTGTTATGCAGTTAGTTGGATTCAAGTGATCATTATTGTAACAATCTAGGTGGTTTGTGGCACAGAATTTTTGTGGCATTAACTAAATGACACAACATCCCTATTTTCCCAAGTTCTGTTTCAGTTCCAAAGAAAGTACCATTTTTAACACTAAAAGACATATTTTCTTGAGGGCATCTAGTTCCAGTGTCATAGAGTATCTCAGACTAATGTACTTTTCAATTTCTGACACCATGTTTCCTTATGCGTACTTGGAAGGCATACAGAATTGTGATGAATTTACATGTGCAATATGTGATTGAGTCCAGAGAATCTGATTCTGATCCTTCCATTTAGCACTAAATTAAAGGCTCTGAGACTTTGAAAATAGGAGGTATCAATAGCCAGGGGCTTGAGAAATAGTATATTCAACTTTATCCTGTACACTTTTTTTCATTTAAAAAATTATTTAGAGGTGTAGGCACAGTTACAGAATCCCCAACAAAGGATGCTGAGGTCCCACAGAGAAAGAATGATGGTGTATGTATGTGGATGGCTCGTTATTCCCAGACCTGGACAAGAAATGCAGAGAACATGCTGTTATTATCAGAACCTGGTGAAGCGGTATAGTCAAGAGAGTGGCCCAAGGGAGCTGTAGTTTTGGTAAGGAGGCCATTGATAGAGCCACAGTGAGGCAGATAGTGAGTTGAAGGAAATATAGAGAACATATATCCAGGTAGCTTGACTCTGTCTGAGAAATAGAGCTTTTCAACTTCACTGTTCTATACCCACATGAAGACAAGTTACATACTGGTCATATTCCCAAAGCTGTAATACTTATCCTCAATTTTAAAATAAAATATGGTGGAATATTTAAGCCCTACACAATCAGGCCATAATTCATGTGTATCACTGCCAGCCAGCTTGATACTGGTGGTACAGGCTGACTTTTCCATGCATGTCGGTACCACTTCTCCAGTACAAACTTGATGGAGGGGACCATCATGCATATACCACTGCCAGTTTAAGCCAGTGGGATCATATTAAGGCAATGTTTATATTTGTAGTAACAATGTTTAAAAAAACTATATGGACATGAACTACACAGCCTCAATAATTTGAGACTGGACCTTTAATCTATCTCAAGGTCAAGATGCTACAGAGAAAGTGAAGCAAGCAGGATCCAGCACAGGAGAGACCTGTGTTGGTGTACAGAGAGTGTATTGGTGGCCTTCAGCAGTGCTGCTGATTTCTGAAGAAAGAATGATCTTCAGATGTCCCTGATGATGGTCTTAGATGCCAGATAACTAGTTGCCTCCACCGAAAGGTGATCCTTGCACTGTTCAGCCTGCCTGGAAACATGGCTGTGATTCCAGGGAAAGAAAGAAAACAGATCATAGTGTGACAGTGAAAAAACTGGAACAGTGTATACCATGAACACATGATGATAGAGAAAGGTGTTTGGGGATGGAAAAGGATCTGGTTTAGATCAACATTGTGAGGAACCTTCAAACAGAGTATATGGTAAAAATATGAACCCACCAGACACTAAATTGTAGTCTAGAGTCTGCAATCATTTGCACTAAGTTGCTCCTCTAATTTTTTGGAAACAATGCTTTTCTCATGGAAGCCATGGATTTCTCCAGAGTCTGAGATCATCTGAAAATAACTGGCATCCTATAGTGCGGGATGAAGGAGGCCCCTTTCACAGTGTTGGTCCTGTCCTTCCTTCCTCCTTGGACTCTGCAGTTCTGTATCACTCCTGTTGCCCACTGATTCTAGAAGTCTGACAATTAATGTGGAAGATGCTGGCCACTTAGTATCTCTGCTGAAAGTGCAGCTGGCAAACCTCAGACAGAGCTGTGAAAGTAACAGCATGGTCGGGCATCATGTCCTCTTGCTCCCTTCCCTCCCTCAACTTCAGCTTCAGTATCACGAGGACCCAAGACACATTGTACTGTGACTCTCAGTATTCTGGCCATGTCCTTACCAATTTCTGCTCATAGGATTCAGCTAGATTCAGCAGCTCCTGGTTGGCTCACATACATTTATCAGCAGTGTCTAGTAAGAGCTCATGATGTGCTGTTTTGTTCCATACCCAGGTGAATTGAATATAGGTATACAAATACCATGCTGTTTACATGTCTTTTTTATTTAGAGAAAAAAAGCAATACAGAAAAAAGGGTTGAAATAGTACATAATTTCAAAAAAAACACTAAGAAATCACTAGTTGATATATTACATATTGTCATCTTAGAAATAGTTGTTCAAGTTACAAAATCAAAGCATTAAAAATGGGCAGATACTCAAACAATGACAGTGAAAACCACCTGTTTACATGTCTTCCACAAACAGAAACTCTAAGTACTCATGGTTTAGTGCATGAAGTATTTTGCTCATGTTGACAAGTGGAAAAGTTGTTGTGAAGCTAAAATGAAATCCAGAAATGACAATTTAGTGGTATTTAAAAACACACACAAGAAACAACCCTAGTTAGAGGAGGAGGCTAAGCAGTAATAATGTCAAAGTTCACTGTAGGAAAAGTCAAGGGCTTTCCCAAGAATCATATCGATGAACAACACAAAAAGTAAAGGCTACTAATTTGTAATGTATTAGTGTGAATGATGCTTTATATACACATTTTCATGGATTTAGAAAGGATTAGTTAGGCTGGGAATAGGTGTGCACTTCTATAATCTCAGCACTTGGGAAGCTGAGTAAGCAGTATCTCTGTAAGTCTGAGGCCAGTTTGAGTTACATAGTGATTTCAGGGACAATCTGAACTATATTATGAGACCTGGACTCCAAAAATCAAACAGAAATAAGGGGTGAGACTTCCTGCCAGTAACCAGCTCAGGTCCAGGAGGCAGCAGCCAACCCTGCCTTGATTGCACACCAGCCACCATTGGGGATACTTCCTGTCAGTAACTGGCTCAGGTCTGGGAGGCGGTGGCCAGCCCTGCCCCTGTAGTACACCAGCCACAATCACCATCAAGGACATATCTCACTGCTGGTAGCCAGTTCAAGCTAGGAAAATCAGCATCTAGCCCTGCAACAGTGGGCCCACTGGCCACCATCAGATACCTGTAGCCAGTACTGGCCAGGAGAACCAGTCGTGCTTTGGAGAAAGTATAACCAATGTAGGAAATTCCTGGGACCCCACTATCCACTACTTGTCTGGAAGAACCCAGGAAAATGTCAAGATGAAGAAAGAACCCAAGAAAATGTCAAGATGAAGAAAGAACCCAAGAAAATGTCAAGATGAAGAAACAAAAGGCAGTCTCTGGCCTCCAGAGCAAGTCCAGGAGACGTAAACAAAGAAGAGATTGGGAGTCACACACCTGAAGTTTCTGAAGTGATGGCAACTGAAGTAAAGAAACAACTTCATCAGGCTATAAGAAAAATTAGAACAGAAATACTATCTCAGGTAAAACAAGAAATGAAAAACATAATAAATAATTGCTAAGCATCTCTAAAGAGGACATAGATAAAAAAAAAATAGAGGAGCACAAAAAAATGAAGGAAACCTTGAGTGAACAATATAAGAAGGATTTAGAATACATAAAACAGATTCAAAGAGACATCTAGGAAATTAAAGACTCCACTGAAAGATGGATTAACTAATCAAAAGAAACTAAAGATAGACTTTCAGACCTTGAAGACAAGATTGCAGCTAATGATTGTGAAAGGAAAGATCTCTTAAAAGTAACAAGGAACCGATAAATATAGGAATTTCAAAAATGGCAGCTTGCTAGGGGATTGGGCAGAGAGTCTCTGTGGAGAAATCATAGTAGATGCTAGAATATGACAACATGGAGAAGGCCAAATGAATGGATAATGATTCTTATTAACCAAGGCGGTAACTGAAGGGAAAAATAAGACTGGGAAAAAGAAGAGCATGAATGGGGAGATGAAGCCTGATGTACTCACTGAGCCCCGTTCCATGCTGTACTAGGCATGGCTGGAGGATTTAACGTCGTGCTGAGATTGCAGCTGCCCATAACGGGAGTCTGCAAATCCTGCACCTTTAATGCGGCACACTGACCAGTGGATCCAAGAGGAAAAGCTGTATTGACTTTTGGTGACTGCTGGAAATTGAGACCTGGGACCCCGTGAAGCAGCCAGGGCTGCCCAGCTGCACCAGAGGAGACTGCGAGAAGCTCTGGAGCTTCGAAGCTAGACACTGTGCAGTTTTCTGACAGTTCCATGCTGTGCAGGGAATGCAGTGAAGACAAGTGGTGCAATGTGCAGTGGAACCAAGAGGAAGATCTGCATTGAGTCCCGGTGAGTACTAGGGACTGGGTCTCTCATGGCTGCTGTCGCTGGCTGGAGGACATCTTGGAATTGGGCAAGGCCTGCCACCACAGTGGCATCAGTGACATGGAGAGTCAAGTGGAGGACATCGTGGAGTTGGGCAGAGCCCGCATCATGGTGATATCAGATAGTCGCCCCTGGCACAGAGAAGTCTGGTGGAGGACATTTTGAAATTGGGCAGAGCCTGGTGTCATGGTGACATTAGTCAGCCGCTTCTGGCACAGAGAGAACTGGCAGGATCTTGGTTCAGGGGCTGAACCAAGCCTCTGGTTGGGACCCAATAAGCAGACACAAAATAGTCACGACTCTGTGATGTCCACAAAGTACAGCCTAACTTGCAGATTGACTGGCATGGATGCTGGAGGCTAACCTTCACTGTCCCTGTATCCCTGCCTACCTCAGATAACAGCAAATTGGGGAGAGCAGCAAAAACTCAAGTCATCATGCTTTGGAAAGGCCCTAAGCAATATGGAGAGGGCCAGAGCCCCCATGACACTCTAGTCTGAAAGAAACCAGAAACATGACAAGAGATAGAAATAAAAAAATCTCCAGCTGCCAAACATGAGAAAATAAGCCCAGGAGAAGTAAGTACAGAAGAGAACCAGCACAGTAACCATCCAATACTAGACACAGCATCAGCCAAAATAAAGAAATACCTTCATGACCTCATAGACGAATTTAAAACTGTACTTCTGATCCAAGTGAGGCAGGATATAAAGAGATTAATTAAAGAAATGATAAGCCCGCCCAAGAGAACATAGATGGAAGAATGGAGGAAATCAGAAAAGAAAGAGAAACTTCTGAAGAAGAATTTAAATATAACCTAGAATACATGAAACAGATCCAAAGAGATTACCAGGAAACTAAAAACTCCATTGAACACTGGCAAAATTCCTTGACAGAAACTAAAGTTAGCCTTTTGAAACTTGAAGAGAGATTTATGATATATGATCATGAAAGAAAAGACATCTTAAAAATAATGAGGAACCAGAAAAAAACAATTCAAAGGCTAGAAAATGACAAAAGGATATATAACTTAAGAATAAAGCACATGAGTGAGGAAGCAGGAGCAACCAAAAATGAAATACAAAGAATATTCACAGATATATTAAAGAAAAACTTCCCAAGTATAGGAAAAAGAAATGATATCCAGATAAAAGATGCATACAGAACACCAGCTACCTACAACCAAAACAGATCTACACCCAGATATATAATAATCAAGATTCCAGAAATCCACCAAAAGAACAGAATACTAAAAGCAGCCAGGGAAAAGAAGCAGATAACCTACAATGGAAAAATTATCAGAATAACAACAGACTTATCAACACAAACTCTCAAATTGAGAAAGGAATGGGGGGAAATATTCCAAGTCCTGAAAGAAAATAATTTGCAACCAGGACTCATATACCTAGCAAAACTCTCTCTCAAAATTAATGGAGAAATAAGATGCTTCCAAGACAAGAAGGAACTGTGGGAGTTCATGGCCACCAGCCCAACCCTACAGAGAGTGCTGAAGGACATTCCAGAGAGAGAGAGGAAGGGATACCAGGATTCCAGCAACAGTGGCAAAGAGGCCTCAATGAATGGGGCAGACAGTGGAATGAGGGAGTAAGGTGGACAAATTATAGCAATAAAGTGGGGTAGCAGACATGAGGGAGAGATGGTAAGCTATAATCTTTAGTATAGATAGCCTTGATACACTATTAAAAAGGCAGAGATGATAATATTATATCAGGATTTAAAAGACACAGTAGTCTTATCTGTGTCTTTCCCTGTTTAGTTTGAATTTAATTTGTTCTGGTCTGTCCACTCTTATCAGACTTGAGAGCACAGACATCAGACCCAAACAGCAGGTTATACCATGGTAACTATCCTTAATTTCCTATTAACTTAAACTGAAACCCTGTATTTTGTCTTACTATGGCTGATCTTATTTGAATATGATTCATTAGACCGCGGTTTTGCCTTGACTGATTTTATTTGAATTTGGTATGCTTGACAGTATCAATCCTAAAAGTAGAAGCAACAAGGGGCTGGGGATTTAGCTCAGCGGCATAAGCGCCTGCCTTGCAAGCAGGCAGTCGTGAGTTCGATCCCTGGTACCGATAAAAAGGAAAAAGACAAAAAAGAAAAAAAAAAAGAGGCAACTACTCTGATGACAAAATGTAAAAGATATCCATACCAGTTTTAATTATTAACAGCTCTTAAGTCCTACAATGTTTTCAAAGTTGTGTTTTTATAAAAATAGCTATGTAATACTATGCTTAAATATATTAAACCTGATGATGTGGACAAGTCTATTAAAAATAACAAGAGAAAGCATAGTAACTATGGTAGATCATCTAATATTGTGGTTTTATGTCTTTTTCATTGCATGTGTTTTCTAGGAATTTGTTTTTCTGTCTTGTTATGATTTATTTTTCTCTATAATACAGAGAGGATAGATATACATGTAGAAATTCACACATGAGAAGATTTTTTGAAACTATTTATGGGAACAGATTATATAATGCAAGATGTAATGAACAGATACTCTGAAGAAGAAGAGACATTAAGAAACCCAATGCTAATTCTGTAGCCTTATGATATAAAATCTAGCAATACTATTATTCACTGATCAGAGTGATACTAGTCTAGTCTCTTAAGTTCAATTTCAGCATATGTAAAGATAAGACAGCTACTACGAAGAGAATGAGAGACACTATCATAGTTATTATTGTCTGCCCCAATGTCAGATCTTGAAGACCTAAAAAGCCTTCATCATCCTGTAATGATTTGATTAGCTCTATAACATGCAGTATGTATTTAATGTGCATGAAGATGGGGACAACTATTTGGAAGAAACTAGAGACAATTAGATAAACAGTGAAGATCTCCAGTGGACTTGCTTTGAAATCTGTATTTCTTTAAATTGTTTCTTTTTGAACTGTTTTGTTCTGTTTTGATATGTTTAATCTTTCCCTCTTTAAGATAAAAAACAAGTGTGTAGGACTGATAACCATATTACTAAGTTTTTGTTAGATCATTGAGCAGAAGTGTTGGCAGTGTCACTATTTGAATGTCACTTTACATACTTTAATTTTGTAACCTGAACAACTATTTCTAAGATGACAATATGTAACTTATCAATTGGTTATTTCTTACCATTTATTTTTCTGTAATTCTGTATTATTTCTACCCTTTTTTATCTCCATGTATTTTTTGTTTCTTTCTCTTTAAATAAATAAAAAGGAACCAGTAAATAACAATTCAGTGGCTGTATGACAACACAAAGACAAATAATTTAAGAATTATAGGTGTTAGTGAAAAAGCAGGGGTCAACACAAATGACATAAAAAGTCTATTTACAGAAGTAATAATAGAAAATTTCCCAAGACTGGGAAAAGGATATGACAGACAAGTGAGGCACATAGAACTACAGTTAGTCATAACCAAAATAAATCTACACCCAGACATATAATAATCATGACTCCAGAAATCCAGCACAAGAACAGAATATTAAAAGCTGTAGAAAAAAGAAATGGATCAGCTATAAAAGAAAACCCATCAGAATCATGACAGACTTTTCAACACAGACCATCAAGTCAAGAAGTTGGACTGAAGTGTTTCAAGCCCTGAAAGAAAACTTCCAACCAAGATTGATGTACTCTAAAACACTATCTTTCAAAATTAATGAACAAACAAGATACTTTCATAACAAAGAACAACTGAAGGAATTCGTGACCACCAAACCAACTCCACAAAGAATATGGAAGGACATTCTAGAGAAAGATAAAAATGACCGTGATTCCAGGAACAGCAGCAGAGGGAGATCACTGCATGAGGCAGACAATTGAGTGGAGGGGAAAGTAGGCAGCCAATGGCAGGAAAACAGCATGAGAGAGGCAAGCCAGGATATGCTGGCAATAATCATTAATGTAGATGGCCTCAATTAACCAGTAAAAAGAAACACAGGCAGCATGGATCAAGAAATAAGATCCATCGATATGATTTATACAAGAAACCCATTTAACTTGAAAGAAAATTCTTAAACTGAAAGTCAAAGGAGAAAGAAAAATGCTCTATGTGACAAGGAACCAGAAAAAAGTAGGGATAGTATGCCCATCAATTGCAGAATGAATAAGAAAGACATGGCATTTTTATATAGTGGAAAGTTACTCAACTATAAAGAAAGATAACCTCAAAGCTCTTATAGGTAAGTGGATGCAATTTGAGATCATGCTCATGGGTGAAATGGCTCAGAGTCACATGGGTAAACATTGTGTTGTCTCCCTAGTATAAAAAACTAAAGGAGTTACTGGGATCCAAAATGCACAATAGATACTGTGAAAGTGAAAGTGGAGGAAATGTCTAAAAGGAGAAGGCAGTGGCAATTTTTAATCTATTATTGTGTTTTGAAACCTCGTATTGTTTTCATTGTTCTGTTTGGTTTTTTTAAATTTTATTTAAAAGGAAAAAGAGAAAAAACAAAACAAAGTGGTGTAAGGGTACAAGTAATACAGAACTACAAAAAAAAAAAAAAAAAAAAAAAAGAAATCACCAGTTAATAGATTACACATTATCATCTTAGAGGTTCTGTTTGGTTTTATTCTGTGATGTTTTGTTTGATTTTATTGTATTTGATGCAATGGGTAGCTATTGCAAAGACAACAAAATATATTATGGTATCCATTATTGATTTCCTACTACCTTGTTTTGAAACCCTGAATTGCTTTCATTGTTTTGTTTTAATTGATGATATACATAGGCAGCTACTTTGAAGATAACAAGAGGCATTATGATAGCCATTGTTCTTTTCCTATTATCTTTTTTGAAAAGAATAAAATCAAATTAGAAAAATAAAAACAAATGAACAAAAACCAAACAAAATGGGCCATTCAAAGCAAAAGGATGGACATAGTACATAATTTAAAACCACAATACAAGGTGACCTACAATGTTTGCCATGATGTCACTTATCTTCAATAGAGTTGCCCATATTATCAGGTACAATACAATTGAATAAAGCAGTAAAGAACAAAATCAATAAAAATAGATTATTGGAGACATTATAGGACTTCAAGAGAGGTTAATAGTCAAACCAGAATCAGTATCATAGTGAATCTTGTTGTCATCAGAGCAATTGCCTATACTCTCAGACTTGATACTATCAAACATTACAGATTCAAATAAAATCAGTAAAGACAAAACAGTGATTGAACAAAACAGATACAAATAAAATCAGTCAGAGCAAGATAGTAAAGCAATACAGGTTTCAGATTAAGTTCATAGGAAATTTAAAATGGTTATCATAGTATATCCTGTTATCTTTGGAAGAACTGTGTATGCCCTCAAATCTAGTACAAGTAGACAATCTGGAACAGAATATAACCAAACTAAATAGAGTGATGAAAACAATATGGGTTTCAAATCATGATACAAGATTAACAATGGCCACTGCCTTCCCTTTTTAGATAATTCCTCCCCTTTCACTTTCACAGGGTACGCTGTACATTTTGTATCCCACTAACTACTTTAGTTTTTAGATTAGAGGGGCAATCCGCTATTTACCTAAGTGGTTCTGAACCTCTTTACCCTGAGCTTGGTCTCAAGTTGTATCCATTTATCTACAAGAGCCTCAAGGGTTTCCTTCTTTATAGCTGAGTAGTTCTCCATTGTATAGAAGTATTATGTCTTTCCAACCAATCTGTAGCTGAAGGGCGAGTTACCCCAACTTTCTCTGGTTCCATGTCACATAAAGCATTAGTTTCTCATCTTTGACTTTCAGTCCATGAATCCTCTTTCAGGTTAGTTATATTTCTTATATAGAGCATCTTGATTGACCCTATCTCCTGATCTACTCTGCCTGTGTTTCTTTTTATTAGTGTATCAAACCCATCCATGTTAGCGATTATGGCCAACCTTCTCTGCCTCATCTCTGCCTCGCTATTTTCTGCTGTTGGTTGTTTACTTTTCCTCTTCATTCCACTGTCTGCCCCACTCAGTGAGCTGCCCCCCTGTCACTCTTCTTGAAGCCATGGTCTTTTTTCTCTCTCTCTAGAATGTCCCTCGGTATTTTTTGTAGGGTTTAATTAGTGGTCATGAACTCCCCAGTTCCTCTTTGTCATGGAAACATCTTGTTTCTCCATTAATTTTGAGAAATAGTTTTGTAGGGTACATCAATCTGAGCTGGAGGTTATTTTCCTTCAAGGCTTGGAATACTTTACTCCAAGCTCTTCTTGATTTGATGGTTTGTGTTGAGAAGCCTGATGTGATTCTGATGGGCTTTCCTTTATAGGTAATCTGTTTCTTTTCTCTGATAGCTTTTAATATTCTGTTCTTATGTTGAATTTCTGGGATCTTGATTATTATATATCTGGGTGTCACTGTATTTTGTTTATAGCTGGCTGGAGTTCTGTATGCCTTATATATCTGAATATCATTTTTTCCCTATGCTTGGGAAGTTTTCTTTAATTATCTCTGTAAATAGCCTTTGTATTTTATTTGTGTTTACTCCTACTTCGTCAGTCAAATTTTTATTTTTTAGTTATAGATCCTCTTGTCATCTTCTAGCCTTCGTATTATTACTTCCTGGTTCCTTGTTATTTTTGGGAGATCATTCATTTCATGATCCTGTCTTCAAGGTTTGATAGTCTATCTTTAGTTTCTTTTAAGCAGTTTTGCCAGCTTTCAGTGGAGTTTTAAATTTCTTGGTAGTCTCTCTGAATCTGTTTTATGTATTGTAGACATTTTTTATATTCTGTATCAAAGGTTTCTCTCCTTTTTCTTTTTTTCTTTTTTTTATCAGTACCGGGGATAGAACTCATGACCACATGCTTGCAGGGCAGGCACTTATGCCCCTGAGCTAAATCCCCAGCCCCTTCTCTCCTTTTTCTATTCTCCTCCTTTTTTCCATCTGTGTCTTCTTGAGAGGTACTTAGGATTTTTTAAATTATTTTTCTCATATCTTCCTTTACTTGCATTAGCATTTCTGTTTCAAGTTCTTTTATAATTTCATGAAACTATTTCTTTATGTCAGATGATGTTTCTTCAGAAACTGCAGGTGTGCAACTTCTGATCTCTTGTGTTTACCTCTCCTGTGACAGTACTTCTTTTGTTGGAGGCTGGAGATTGCCTTTTATTTCTTCCTCTTGTCATGTTTCTGGTTTCTTCCAGACAAGTGGATAGTGGGGGTCCCTGGCACTTCCTGTATTGGTTATACTTTCTCTGAAGCATGCTGGCTAGGGATTGCTGCCTTCCACAGTCTGCTGGTGACTGCTTGAGTTCAAGCAGGGCAGGGCAGGCTGGTCCCTCCCTTCTGAGCTGGTCAACCACTGGGAGTCTTCACCACATTAATGTGTGCCATGCAGACAGGGCCAGTTACGGATAGCTTCAGGGAGACCTCGTCCTTTGCTATTGGGGTGCACACAGGGGTGGGACTCAGTCCAAGTGATTCTCAACAATCTGCTCTGTGCTAGGAGTGGCTGACTGAAGCTGCTGCTGTTCTGGCTCTGGGCTTATCCTGCCCAACTCCAAAATGTCATCCAGCCAATTGCCCACTCCTTCAGGAGGACTGAATTCTCTGCACTCACCACGAGCTGGTGCAGATCTCTGAGCTGGTGCTATTCTCAGCTCTGCCTCTCCCCTCCATGACTGCATCCTTCCACCAAGGCCCTCAGGCTTGCCAACCCCAAACTTCACTGTGACCATGTGTCTTTGGATTCCAGCAGCATTTAATAGACAGTGGTACCAGCTCTGGTGAGAGTACATTTGGCTATAGCCTTCTGTCCACATTTTTCTTCTCTCTCTCTCTCTCTCTCTCTCTCTCTCTCTCTCTCTCTCTCTCTCTCTTTCTTTCTTTCTTTTTCCCCTTTAGTTTCTTCCTGGGTCAAGAGGACCCATCTCCTTCCATGTCTTCTCCAGGGTATTTTATTACTGCACCTGAGCTGTTTCTCTCAGAGAGGCTCTTTACTTTGCTGCTTATTGATCCACCATCTTCTCAGCTTTTCCTTTTCTTATTATCTTGTTTTGAAGCCCCGTGTTGCTTTCATTATTTAGTTTTGATTGGTTTTATTCTGTTATGTTTTGTTTGATTTTATTATGTCTAATGGTATGAGCAGTTAGTTTGAAGGTAACAAGAGACATTATGATAGTCATTATTGATTTCCTCTTACCTTGTTTTGAAGTCCTGTATCATATTCATTGTTTTGCTTTGATTTACTGTATTCTGTTTTATTTGCTTGCTTTTAGTGCCTTCAAAATTAAAAATAATAAGGGGTGAATATTCAGAGAGTAAAATCTTCATATTTTTACATGTTTATCTTTTCTTAAATTTACTGTTTGGCTTTCACCCAAACCCCTAAGAACTGTTTTAATACTAGAGACATAGTGAGGAAACTTCCAGACCACCCTACAGAAACTGTAACTGTTGAGAAATGATTACTGTTTGGATGGTGTTTCCCATGCAGAAGAGAAAACAATGAGAAATATGCCTAGGATTTTTGGGAAGAAGATTGTTGGGATCAGCCCAATGTTGCACAACTTTTGGGACTCATGGATGTGTGGGAGGTCCTCATCATTGGTCACTTCCTGAGGAGACCAGGGCCTTTGTGTATCAACATAGTCCAGACAGCTAGAAGGCTGGGGCTCCTGACCATCTCCACCTTCCAGTTCTCTGCTGTGACTGCTGATCATTGCCTAATGTGATGGGCACAACTGGCTCCCTTGCATCTGAGTATGAGCCACAGGCAGGACTTTCTGCTCTGAACTTGAATTCTGGACCTTGTTTTGTCAGTGCAATTCAACACCCCAGTTGTGGGGTGTTGATCAACTTGTTCTCAACATTGAGTTCATCAGTGTACTTACTGTCCTTCCTCAGTTCAAATCCAACCTATTTGAATTTCTTTCTCTTGCTTTTTGTTTTGCTTGTAGGTTCTTTTTTAAATTTAAAGCAAAAAAAAAAAAAACAGAAAAAAGGGTAGAAATAATACAGAATTTCAAAAAATTAAGGCTAAGAAATCATTAGTTGATAAATTATGTATTGTCATCTTAGAAATAGTTGTTGAAGTCACAAAATTAAAGTACAGAAAGTGGACAAACAATGAGTGTAAACTGTTCTGTTCAATGATCCAACAAAAACTTAGTAATATGGTTATCTATCTTATACACTTAGTTATATCCTTTAGAGCACTTTCCCTCCATTTCTTTTTTATAATAGCAATTACACATTTTGGTTCTTATTACTCCTACAGTTTTTATTACTTTTTACTCCAGAAAGACAATGTGATATTTAAATGTGATATTAAATATGATTCTTACTTACTTCATTTATGAGAATACTCTCTAGTTGCCTCCATTTACTTATAAAGGCCTCAAGATCATCCTTTTTTATAGCTGATGTCTTACGTCTTACTCATCACTGAGACAAAACACCTGAAGCCCAAAGTTGGGAAAGGAAAGGTTTATTTCCTACAGTTTTTGGAGGTTTCAGTCCATACTCAGTTGGCTCCAAGGCAGGCTGGCATGGCAGGGCCACAGTTCATGGCAGATGCAAACAGCAAGGCAGAAACCAGCAAAAGAGCAAGACACACCTTCTTCCTGCCATTACATTACACCCTGGCTCCACCCCTTTGTGGGTGTAGCACTGACACCATCAATCCAAGCCCTGGACAATGAACCAATCACAAGTGCACAATGCAAACTCATGAGGCCTGGGGGATACAGACATAAACCATGACATTCCACCCTGGCCCCCAGGACTCATGTACATACTTTATACAAAAGACATTTAATCCACCTCCAAGAGTTGCCAAAGTTCTTAGTTTCAGCATTGCTGAAAAGTCCAAGTCCCAAGTCTCCTCCAAGATCTTAACTGTAACCAGCTGTATTAATGAAATAAGGTTAAACATTTCTGAAATGCAAAGGCACAAGATAAACATTACCATTCCAAAAAGTTACAAACAGGGGAATATAAAGCATTGGAAACAAAGCAAGTTCAACATCCAGCAGGACAAACACTAAGTCCTAGAGTTCCATGCTCAGCATCTGAAGCATTCTGGTAGCAAGCCCCAAAAGGCTTGGGTGATTCCACCCCATGGCACTTCCAGGGATTTCAGTTCCTGTAGCTTCTCTTTTAAATTCTCTCTGCTTGCTTTTTGCAGCTTCCCTTGAGTCACCCACATTCCTGGCTTTTCCAAACTTCTGGGATCTCCACTGCACCTTTGGCTTCACCCTTACATCTTCACAAATTGCCCTCTCAGGGGCACACTGGTTGGCTTCCCAGGTCCTTTGCAATCCAGGTGGAAGCCGTCTTACCCTCAGAATTTGTGCATTTTCCTTGCACCTAAAATCAGCACCTTGTGGATGCTGCCAAGGTTTGCTGTTAGCTGAAGCAGTAGCCAGGCTTTTCTCTCTCTTGGATGTAGGGGTCAGTTGCCTGGATTGCAGGGTTCTGTTTACCTGATTGTGAGGAAAAGCTTCTCTACATTGCCGCCATTCTGGAACCTCATGTGACCTCTGTTGCCATTCTGGAGCATGGTGTTCTGCAGCTTTCTCCTCTGAGCAAATTCTTTCGCCCTTGCAGTGAGGCTGCAAAGGGCGGGGACCGGATCCTGGGATGCCTAGGGGCAATCTTTCTTATCTCTCTCTGTTTTGCCTCAGCCATCAAAATCTCAGCTCTGTCTTTACAATCCACAGTCTTCCTGGAATTTTCCTTCTAGCCAAACTCACAGTATTGCAAATTATCCTGCTGGGCTCTTTGCTCTTGATTTGCAACATATATCTGCAACATAAAGCTGGCTAAAAGCCCCCAACAATAGCCATGCCACAGCCTCAATATTTGATTGCTTTGTAATTTCCCTTTCAAGATTAATCAGTCCATTGCTCTTTGTCTCAGTCTCAGGCAAAGTCTCTGGGCATGAGCAGAGTGCAGACAAACTTTCTGCCTATAACACACATCATGGGGAGTCCAACAACAGATGCAGTTCTTCTTCCCAGCAGAAACCTTTCCAGCCTGGTCTTTACCATGAGACCTTCTATCAGCATTCTGGTCTCCTGAGCTGTGACAGAATCTCCACTACAAAAAAGCCTAGGCTACTGCAGCTCTATGCATCTAGGCAACATGTCCGAACCTTTCCAAACTCTGCTCACAAGCCATTTCCAAAGCCTCTCGAAAAACATGGTCAGGTATAGTCACAGAAAATGACCCCACTCCTCAGTATCAAATTCTGTCTTAGTTACTTTTTACTCATTGCCGAGACAAAATACCTCAAGCCCAAAGTTGGGAAAGGAAAGGTTTATTTCTTACAGTTCTTGGAGATTTCAGTCCATACTCAGTTGGCTCCAAGGCAGGCTGGCATGGCAGAGCCGCAGTTCATGGTGGATGCAAACAGCAAGGTAGAAACCAGCAAAAGAGCAAGACACACCTTCTTCCTGCCATTACATTACACCCTGGCTCCACCCCTTTGTGGGTGTAGCACTGACACCATCAGTCCAAGCACTAGACAATGAACCAACCACAAATTCACAATGCAAACTCATGAGGCCTAGGGGCCACAGACATAAACTATGACAGCTGAGTAATATTCCATTGTATAAAAATGCCACATCTTTTTCATCTACTCTGCAGTTGATGGGCATTTTGGTTGTTTCCAAGATTTAGCTATTACAAATTGTGCTGCTATAAACATGGGCATCTATATGTCACTGTGACATGACCTTTTCAGTTTTTCTGGGAAAATATCCAGGAGGGGAAGAGCTGGAGTGAATGGAACTTCCAATCCTAGTTTTCTGAGGAATTTCCATACTGATTTCCATAATGGCTGTACCAGCCTACACTCCTGCCAACAGTAAAGAAGTATTCCTTTTTTCCTGCAGCCTCACCAACATTTGTTATCAGTTTATTTCTTGATGGCAGCCATTCTTTCTAGAGGGAGATGAAATCTCAGTGCTGTTTTAATTTGAATTTCTCAAATAACCAGTGATGGTGAGCATTTCTTCGTGTATTTATTTGCCATTTGTATATCTTCATCTGAGAAATGCATGTTCATCTCAGATGCCCATTTGTGGAGAGGGTCCAAAATTTGAATTTGAGGGCCTGATGCTTTTTTAATTCTTTATATATTTTGGATATAAGTTCTTTGTCTGAGGGGTTGCTGGTTAAAATTTTTTCCCATTCTGTGGGTTTTCTTTTCACTCTGTTGGTGATTTCTTTTGAAGTGCAAAAACTTTTCAATAATATGAGATGCCAGTTGTTGATTCCGTGAAGTATTTCCCATGCAGTTTGTGTTTTGTTCATGAATTCTCTGCCTACCTCTCTATCTCTAAGACTTCTACGTAACTTGTTTTCCAGTAGATTTAATGTTTCTGTTTCAATATTTAGTTCTTTGATCCAGTTTGACTTTAGTTTAGTGCAGGGTGATAGGCATGGGTCTAGTTTCAGTCTTCAGCATGTGGAGAGCCAATTTTTTCAACACCATTTATTAAAGAGGCTATCCTTCTTCCAGTGAACGTGTTTAGACCCTTTGCCAAATATCAGGTGACTGAATGTTTTTGTAGTTGTGCTTGCATCTTTTAATCTATTCTATTGATCCTCAGGTCTATTTCTTTGCCAGTACTCTCTTTATCACTGTGGCTTTATAGTATAGTTTCAGGTCAGGAATTGAGATGCCTCATGCCTTGCTTTTGTTGCCCAGAATTGCCTTTGCTATTTTAGGTCTCTTCTGTTTCCAAATGAATTTTAGGAGTGTTTTCTCTAAATCTGTGAAGTATGTCAATGATATTTTGATTGGGATTGCATTAAATTTGTATAATAATTTTGGGAGTATAGCCATTTTCACAATGTTGGTTTTTCCTAGCCAAGAGCAAGGAATGTCCTTCCATTTTCTAATATCCTCTTCAATCTCCTTTTTTAGCATAGCATAATTTTCAGCTAGTTATAAGTATTTTACATTCTCAGTTATGTTGATTCCTAAGTATTTCATTTTTTAGAAGCTATTGTGAAAGGCAATATTTCTATACTTTCTCTCTCAGTGAGCTTTTTGTTTGTGACAGGAATGCTATTGATTTTTGAGCATTGACTCTATATCCAATTACACTGCTGAATTTGTTATTACCTCTAGCAATCTTTAAATGGTGTCTTCTATATAGAGTATCATGTCATCTGCAATAGTGATAATTTAACTTCTTCCTTTCCTATTTTTATTCCTTTTATTTCTCTCTTGTTTGATTTCTCTGGCCTATATTTCTAGAACTATATTGAATAGAAGTGGTGATAGTGGACATCCTTGTCTTGTTCCTGATCTTAGAGTGAAAGCTTTCAGCTTTTGTCCATTTAATATAATGGTGGCTGTTGGTTTGTCATAAAGAGCCTTTGTGAGATTGAGGTAGCTACCATGTATTCTAAATTTCTGAAGGATTTTTATCATGAACAAGTGTTGGGCTTTATCAAAAGCCTTTTCTGCACCTATTGAGATGACCATGTTGTTTTTGCCCTTAGCTCTTTTGATGTGGTGTATTACATTTATTGATTTGCATATGTTAAACCATCCCTGCATTCCTGGAATGAATCCCATTTGATCATGATGTGTAATCTTCTTGATGATTTGTTGCATTCTATTTGCCAGTACTTTATTGAGAATCTTTGCATCAGTGTTCATTAGTGAGATTGGCCTATAGTTCTTCTTTTTGGTTGGGTCTTTCTCTGGCTTTGGTATCAGAGTAATACTTGCCTCCAGGAATGAGTTAGGGAGGATTGCATCCCTTTCAATTAAATTGAAGAGTTTAAGGAGTATTGGCATCAAATCTTCTCAAAATTTCTTGTAAAATTCAGCTGTGAATCATTAGGATCTGGGCTTTTCTTTGTTGGTAAGTTTTAAATCACATTTTCAATTTCAATAGCTGATATTGGGTTGTTAAAATTGTTATATCTTCTTGATTGAGTTTTGGTAGTTCATAAGTTTCTAGAAATCTGTCTATTTCTTTTGTGTTTTCCACTCTATGTGAGTAGAGGTTTTCAAAGTAGATATTCATGATCTTTTAATTTCCATGGGGTCTGTGGTAATTTCCTTCATTCCAGTCCTTATTGCATGAATTTGGGTTTTTCTTTCTTTTTCTTGATAAGGTTATCCAGAGGTTTATCAATTATGTTTATTCTTTCAGAAAAAGAGCTTTTTGATTCATTAATTCTTGGTATTTTTTTCAGTTTCAATTGCATTAATTTCTGCTCTGACCTTTACAGTTTCCTCTCTTCTATGAGCTTTGGGTTTAACTTGCTCTTCTATTTCTAGAACTTTTGAGATGTAGCACTAGGTTGTTTATTTGTGTTCATTCTGTTTTCTTGATATGACAATTTATGCTATATATTTCCCTGTTAGGCAGGATTGCTTTCATTGCATCCCACAAATTATGATAAGTTGTTTCCATATTGTCATTGAGATGTAAGTATTATTTTATTTCTTCTTTAATTTCATCTGTAACCCACTGGTTGTTCAGAAGGTTATTTAATTTCCATGTACTTATGCAGGTTTTGCAATTTCTTTTGCCATTAATTTCCAGTTTAAGTGCACTGTGGTCTGATAATATGCATGGGATAGTTTCAAGCTCTTTGCCCTTTACTTAAGAATGTTTTATGTGTTATTATATGGTCTTTTTTGGAGAATTTCCCATGTGCAGCTGACAAGAATATGTATTCTGATGTGGTTGGTTGGAATACTCTATAAACATTTACTAAGTCCATTTGCTCACAGGTATGACTCAGTTTTATTATTTCTTTGCTGATTTTTTGTCTAGTTGATCTATCTCTTTGTGACAATGGGATATTAAGGTTCCCTGTTATAATTATTTTCTTGTGTATTTGATTTTTTTGTGTCCATTAGTATTTGTCTTATATAGTTGGGTGCTCCTATATTTGGTGCACATATATGTATTATTGTTAGTTCTTTCTCCTGAATTTTTCTACTAACAAGTATGTAGTGATCTTCTTTATCTCTTTTAATCATTTTAGGTTTGAAATTCATGCTGTCTGCAAAAACAATACCCTTGCTTTTTTCTGGGTTCCTATTGCATGGAATACTGTTTTCTATTCTTTGAATTTTAATTTATGAGTGCCCTTTTGAGTCAGATGTGTTTCTTGTATACAGCATATTGGGGGATCTTATTTCTTGATCCATTCTGTCAGCCTGTTAATTTTGTTAGCTGAATTGAGGTCATTTACATTTATGGATATAACTGATATGTACTACCTCAACTTTGCCATGTTATGTTCCAGTTGTTTGTTTTATGCTTTTCCCCCTTGTGTAATTGCTTGTCCTGCTGAGTGGCTTCCTTTTGTTGTTCTGGAGATTATGGTCATTTTTATCTCTATCTAGTATGTCCTTCAATATTTTTTCTAGAGTTGGTTTGGTGGATGTAAATTTCTTCAGTTGTTCTTTGTTGTGGTAGTGCTTTGTCAGTTGTTCTTTGTCTTGTTTTTCCATTGAATTTGAAAGAAAGTTTTTCTGGGTACATCAATCTGGGTTGAAATTTATTTTGTTTCAGGGTTTGAAACACCTCATTACAAGTTCATCTTGACTTCAGTGTGCTGAAAAGTCTGCTGTGGTCCTAATGTGTTTTCCTTATAGGTGAGTTTTGTCTTTTTCTCTAACAGCTTTTAGTATTCTGTTTTTATGTGAGATGTCTGACATCTTAATTATTATATGCCTGCATGTAGATTTATGTTGGTTGTGACTGTTTCACATTGCCTCACTTATCTGCATGCAGGTTTTTTTCCCCCATATTTGGGGAATTTTCTGCTATTCTGTGAATAGTTCAGCTATATCATTTGCATTGACTCCTGCATCTTCACTGATGCCTATTAGTCTTATATTTCTCTTGACATCATCTTGAAGTTGCTGGGTTGTCATCTCATGCTACTTTGTTATTTTTAAAAGTTCTAGCCTTTCATGATCACTAATTGTGATCCTGTCCTCAAGGTCCAAAATCCTATCCTGAGCTTCATTTAAATGGTTTTGCCAGCTTTCAATACAATTTTTTGTTTCTTGGATATCTCTTTGAGTTTGTTTCATGGATTTTGCTTATTTTCTGTATTGTTCATTCAAGGTTTCAATCAGGTTCCCATGCTCTCATGCTTTTTTTAAAGTTTATTTCTTCTCTAGCTGTGCTTACCAACTCTTTTACTAAGGTTGTTATTTCTGTCATTACATGAGAGATTACTTCTAATTTGATTTCCTCTATAGCCTCATGGATTTGGCTTTTTATTTCACTTGCTATCTTTCCAGAGATTTCCAGTGTGTGACTTTTAAAGCCCTCTATTTCAATGTCTCTTTACTTGCTCCTAATGGATTAGATGTTTGAGATTGGATTTTGTTTTTTCGTTTTGTCATTTTTCACCTTTCGGGCTAATCTTTGTTCTTTCAGTTCCACTAGCCTCACCTTTTGGTAGTCTGTATTTTAGAGCCCTACTGTGTGATTGATGTTTGTCCAACTGCTGGGTGCCACAATGAAGAGGTGGGCCAGACACCTGAATTCCCCCTGCAGGCCCTGTTGGGTGAGTCCAATATTCTTCCTAGGCTGACAAACCTAGGAGTATTGATGTAAATTAGCCCTTTGTTCCTGCTGTATCTTCATTCCTGCTATATCTTTAGGCTGTTCAAGGTCACCAGATCTCCCTGTCTATAGTGTTTGTTTTGGCTGGGACTCTACTGTGTCACTGGGTGTCTCATAAGCTCTTTTAATTTTCTCCAGGTTGGAAGAGGCCTTGTTGGCATCCTCCTCAAATTGCCTGATCTTCTCTGTGTGGAGGAAGGACTCACCTACACTTTTGTGAAGTTCGACAAATTTCTACTTCTGGAGAGAGCTTGGCTATTGATCCTGCTTACCCACTTAAGGTGGAAAACTGTATTCCTATTTTAGGGGCAAACTCACCAGACTGATGGAAGCCTTCTGAGGTCTTCTGTTTGGATGAGGCATTACTGAGTCTCTCATCAACACAGCACAGTTAATCCACTGCAGTCCAAAGTTCTGCGGGGAGGAGTGGGAGCTGAATATTAACAGCAATACTATGTCCAGAGGGCAGCAGCAAGATGGCAGGGGCATGGAAGAGGCCAGTTCAGCCTGGCCCTGCACATTGCTGAAGGTCCTGTGTCCCATGAAGTATAGCAGGATAGTGGGGAGCAAAAGGGGCAGGCTTGGGGGTCCTGGCCTTGTGCACTGCTGGAGGTCCTGTGTCCCATGGTGGATGACTGGAAGGCAGGGGTGCAAAAGGGGTGGGCTCTGGGGGCCCAGTCTTGCACACTGCTGAAGGTCCTGTGTCTCTTGGCAGACAGCTGGAAGGTGGGGGTGCAGAAGCAGTCGGCTTGGAGGGTCTGGCCTCGCATGCTGCTGACAGTCCTGTATCACATGGTGGGCAGTTGGAAGTGTAAATTCATTTTTTCAGTCAGGGTCTTGCTATGTATTTCAGACTTTCTGTGAATGCACTACATAACACCAGCCGGCCTGCAACTCTCAGTGATCCTCTTACCCCAGACTCCCAAGTGCTGGGATTACAGGCCTGCACCACCATGTTCAGTTTGTGTCTTTTGGATATTAACCCAGGTTGTGTTTGGACTTCTACATGATACTTGAATTAAGTCTACTCACAGAGTCATCACAATCCAGCCCAGATCCCAAGTCTGAAATGAATGTGATACAGTTCAAAGAGGATGCTCTAGGATGGGAGAGCATGAAGTGCAATTTGAGCACCACAGGTCAAATTCTGTGGGACCTGGAGCAGCTCCTGGTTTCCTGACGATAAGTGTGGTGAGTTCTGTAGGTTCACAGTGACCAAAATGACAAATGATTCTGTTTTCCCTGTACAAATGAAATGGTCTCCAAGAGTGATTCTTTTCAAAATAAATTTATCAAAATGAATATCAAAATAAATTTACTTCCCCATATTCCTAGAAAGAAAGATGTTGGTATGTTGTCTCCCATTTGAATTAAATACTAAGGCTCAAAGCATGTACCAGTTTCTCTCAATTTATAGTGAGAAGTAGAATGAGACCAGTGTAAAAATCCCACTTACCAATTTCTGTTGAGCACATGGGATGATCTGCTTTTCTCAGAACAGGTCAGATAATTTTGATGAGGTCCCTCTGTTTTCTCCATCAGATGCTCCAAACATATAACCATACTAATGGCCTAAACTTCTGGGACCAGTGGCCCTTCCTTATACTGAAGCTTCTGTGCAGTCCCAATGGGCAGAGCACCCTGCTGGTTATGCTAGAGAAATCAGGAAACAGTGTTCATGACAGGTTTCAGGAGACTTCAGGGAGATTCTATTGCTAACTGAACTTGTGGCAACCATCATTGTTACCATGAAGACCAAGCACTTGAGGGGCAAGTAGGACAACCTGCTTGGTGAGGCATGGACTCTTCTTAGGAGTCCAGGAGAGACAGCCCTAGTCATTCAATGGAAGGCATGTAGCAATCTTCTGTCTCTCCAGGAGCCAATGGCTCTTGGAAAGGGAGCTGGGAAGTAGATGCAGGTGGATCTTGAAAGTCTGAGCTCTGAGCCATGAAGTCACAAGAGAAGGTGTGTGGAGGAGAGTGCCAGCTGTTGTCCAATCCAAGGTCACAGGGAAGGTGCCCCAATGGCAATAGGCCATTGACTTACGCAGGAGAGGGGCTGTGCTAACTGGGAATCAGGGAACTGTGCTCCAGCCTGTCACTAGAAGGAATGTCACCTGAAGTTCTCATATTGAGCTACTATGATCTCTTCAAAAATTCATTGTCAGGATTTTTTGGTTACTTTTTCTAAATTAAAAAGGTCTCATAAAATATCAAAAGTGAACCATGTGAAGAAAGTCACTAGATTAGGTTTGGGAGGAGATCAACTGCATATTTCATGAATATCATCTTTACAATCAGTTAATTGTAGTTTGAAAAATATTGAGGGTGACAAGGGAGAAAGCCACCCACAGATACTGTGGAGCATCTGTGTGGATTATGGATTCTGTGCTGTCCTGGGCTCTAATCTAGGAGTCTGGTCCTCTGGGCCCTCAGATGCCTCCAATACTATGGTCTTTACCAGTCCCTCCTGCATAGAGTTGCAGTGAGCTGATGAGGTCACTGCAGTAACACTTTGCAGCAGTGCCCAGCATAAGTCCACACTCATGCTGGGGGTTTCTAGTCTACCCGAACCACTGTGTTACAGTGTTGGATGTTTACTGTCAGCTCCTTATGATGCCTTGGCTTACATTATAAACACATCTTTGAGAAACTTGTTTCCCACAGGAATCCCAGCCCACCAAAACTTTGAGCCCTCATCCAAGAACAAAGCTGGTGCTGCTTCATGCCCAGCAAAGGGTGTGAGTTGGAAAGCTGCAGGGTTGGCCATTGCAATGGTCCCAAATGCCCATTGAGACCACAGGGATGTGGTTTTGACTGTGCATCCCACTGGCTGAGTCATTTGTGTTTTTCCTTGCCTGCCAGCTTCTCTCTTTTTACCTCTAAAATGAGATTATCAGATATTACCTGTATAAGATACTAGGAAATCACATGAAAACACTGGCACATAGCCTGCTGCTGAGCTATCCTTTTCCTTACCATGGGTGTGAGCCACTCTGTAGGCAGTGCTCATGGTGCATGTCCAGCTGCTCACTGAGGCAAATGTATGTGTCTTTTCTCAGGAAGTACTGGGTACAAAGATGATGATGATTCTCTGCTCTAAGAGAAACTGCACACTGAGGAGCAAGACATGTCTGCAAACTTGCATCTGACTGAGCAACCGAGGTAAGGGGGTGTGTGAAGGGCAGATGGGCTGTAAAAACCAAGAGCTGGCATAGGCCAGGGAGGGCAGGAACCTTATAAGTACAGGATCTAGTTACTCATATAAAGTTCAAGGAAGAAAGAGGTGGTAGCTGATGCACTTGGATTGCTCTGAAGCCCCTTCTTTGCACTTTTTAGAAATGCATTGAGGTCAATTTCACTTAATACAAAACTAAGCAAAAGTGAGGTGTGTGTGTGTGGATTACTGAGGTGGCAGGCTTTGCTATGTCACTGTCCTTGCCTGGCCCTTCTTCCTCCCAGTTACTTCCTGCATGGTGAAGGTGCATCCTGCCCCCATTCAAAAGAACTACATCTTCCTGAGGCTGCAAAGCTCTGGCTGCATGTGACCAAGTTCTGCTTGGGGGACTCTGGAATCTTCTCAGTAAACCTCAATCATTTCCCTGTAAATGCCCCACACCTCTTTATTTTTAAATTTTATTTAAAGAAAGACTAAACAAAACAGAAAATGGGTAGAAATAATACATATATTCAGAGAAAAAAATAAGCAGTAAGAAATCGCTAGTTAATATTTACCTACTGTCCTTTCACAAATAGTTGTTCAAGATACAAAAGTGGAAAATATAAAGTGGGAATTCAAACAGTGAGACTGCAAACAGTTCTGTTCAACTATCCAACAAAAACTTAGTAACATGGTTGTCAATCCTATACACTTACACATACATGCAGTTATCCATATCTTCATTTATGTTGAGATTAAACAAACTAAATCAGGCTAAATTATTCTGAACAAAGAATAGTACTATAGCTAGATTTCACATCATGACACTCTGGGATCAGCACTGGGCACTGTAGTTTCTTTTTTTTAAAATTTTACTTAAAGAAAGACTAAACTAAACAGAAAATGGGTAGAAATAATACATATTTCCAAAGAAAAAATAAACAGTAAGAAATCACTAGTTGATGATTACAGATTGTCCTCTTATAAATAGTTATTCAAGATACTAAAGTGGAGCATATAAAGTGGGGATTCAAACAGTGAGACTGCAACCAGTTCTGTTCAACTATCCAACAAAAACTTAGAAATATGGTTATCAATCCTATACACTTAAACATACTTCAGTTATCCGTATCTTCAATTATGTTGAGATTGAACAAACCCAAGCAGTCTAATATCACTCTGGACAAAGAATAACACTATTGCTGGGTTTCACATTATGACACTCCAGGATCAGCACTGGGTACTTTAGTGTCTCTTTTTCTTCAAAGTATCTGTTCATTTCATCATGTGTCATAAGATCAGTTCTCATAAACTGTTTATAGATTCTACACATGCATGAGTCTTAATATATATTTCTATCCTTTCTATATTAGAGGGAGAAACAAAACAAAGCAAGACAAAACAAAACATATCCCTATAAATGCATGAAAAGTATACGGCCGTTGTACAAGGCCATTGTCTACCATAGTTTCTGTGTTGTCTCTTGTTACCTTCAATAGAATTGGCTCTATCATCAGACATAGTATAATTGAATATATCAGTACATAACAGTATTAATAAAAACACAACTTTGTATATAGTATAAAACTTCAAAATCAGGCAGTTATCAAACCAGAATGTGTATCGTAAAGTCTTGTCATCTTCAGTGTAGTTGCCTATACTCTGAGACTTGAGATTTTATTCCAAGCCCTGAATAAAATCTATCAATTTCAAACATCAAACAAGCAATCAGTCATGATAAAACAGTATAAGTCATACAGGACTCCAGATTAAGATAATAGGAAATTAAAGGTGATTACTAGGCTATATCCTGATGTTTTTGGGATAGCTGTCTGTGCCCTCAAATCTAATGCAAGTAGACAAACTGAGACACAATAAAATCTATCAAAAAAAGAATAAAATCTATCTAAGCAGAGTGATGTGAGTAATGTGGGTTTTAAATCCTGATACCCTATTAACAATATCTTCTGCCATCTTTTTTAAAGATGCTCCCCCTTTTCCCTTCCCCAAGGTACACTGTGCATTTTGGGGTCTGACTAAGACCCTTGGTTTTAAATTTGGGGGGGGGGGACAACCTGCTATTTGCCTAAGTGGTTCTGAGCCTTCTCTCTCCTGGAATTAATCTCTAATTCTATTCCTTTACCTATTAAAGCTTGTCTTTCCAACCTATCCACAAATACTGGTCTAGTTGCCCCTATTACTTTCTGGTTCTCTGTCACATAGAGCATTGTTTTCTCATATTATGATTTTCAGTCCATGTACTCTTTTTCATGCTCATTATATTTCTTATAAATAGCATCTCAGTAGACCCTGCCTCCTGATCTACTCCATGTGTGGTTCTTTTTTTTAATTTAGTGTATCAAGGCCATTTATATTAGAGATTATATCCAATCTTTTCTGCCTCATTTCTGTTATGCTCTCTTTTTTTTTGCCTCAGTTGTCTCCTTATCTTCTTCTTCTGTTTTCTGCTCCATTCATTGAGGATTCTCTGTCACTGTTCCTGGAATCCTAGTACTTTTCTTTCTCTCTAGAATGCCCTGCAGTATTCTCTGTAGAGTTGGATTGGTGGTTGAGAATTCCCCCAGTTACCTTTTGTCTTAGAAGCATCTTGTTTCTCCATTAATTTCTCAATTAATTTCTAAGACAGTTTAGCAGGGTATATATCCAATCCAATCTGGGTTGGAAGTTATTTTCTTTCAGGGCTTGGAATATTTTGCTTCAGGCTCTTCTTGACTTGATAGCTTGTGTCAAGAAGTCTGCCATTATTCTGATGAGCTTCCTTTATAGGTTGTCTGTTTCTTGTCTCTAACAGGTTTTAATATTCTGTTCTTATATTGAATTTCTGGGATCTTATTATATGCCTGCATGTAGTTCTGTTTTGGTTGTAGGTGGCTGGAGTTCTGTATGCCTCATACATCAGAATATCATTTCCTTTTCCTGTGTTTGGGAAGTTTTTCTTAATTATTTCTGCAAATAGCCTTTGTAGTTCCTTTGTTTGTACCCCTGCTTCTTCATTCACATTCTTTACTCTCAAGTTATAGATCATCTTGTCATCTTCTAGCCTTTGTATTGTTACTGCTTATTTCCTTGTTATTTTTAAAAAGTTTTTTCTTTCATAATCCCACATTGTAAAACTGTCTTCCAGTTTGGATAATCTATCCTTAATTTCTTTCAAGCAGATTTGCCATCTTTCCATAGAGGTTTTAATTTCCTGGTAATCTCTTTGAATCTGCTTCATGTGTTCTATATTTTCTTTATATTCTTCATCAATGGTTCTCTCCTTTGTGTGAGTTCCTCCCTTCTTCTGTCTGTGTCTGCTTGAGGCATGCTTAGCATCTCTTTTATTAATCTTCTTATATCTTGCTTAACTTGTCTAAATATTTCACTTTTGAACTCATCTATGAGGTCCCAAAGATATCTCTTTATGTCCACTGGTGCTGTGTCTGATATTGCATGTTTGTTTTTCTCATTCTCCTTTGTATTTTCCTGTCCTGGGTAAGTGTTCTCAGGGTTGGGACCTGGGGACTTTTTCTTGTTGCTTCTTCTTCCCATCTTTTTTGTTTCTTCCAAGAGGCCCCAGTTTCTTTCTTTGTTGGTTACAATTCTTTTGAAGCACACTAGGTAGGTGACCCTTCCCACCGCAGTGTGCTAGTGAGTTGCAGACAGGGGCAGTGTATGCTGTCCCCTCCCCTTTGGATCAGTCAAGCTGCTGAGACTTGCACTGCATTACTATGCACCACCTCCCTTCTGTGTCAGCCAAACTTCTGGGGCTTCACTGCATTAGTGTGCACCACCACTGTAGGGAATTGATTTCAGATAACCTATTGGGTCTCAGCCAGGTTGCCTGACCCAGGCCTAGCTCATTCTACCAATCCTGTTCGGGAAGGGAACAACTCATTGAAGTCACTGTTGCCCCTTGTACTTGCCAGTCCTGCCCAGTCCCAGAATGTCATCCGCCAGAGCCCCCCTTTCTGTGCAATGGCTCCACTCCCATCACTCACCACAGGTCAATGCAGGCTCCCCACCAGCACAGCTCTCTGTTTCACTGGCCGACCCCTGACCTTAGTGTGACTGCGCCTCCAGTGAGTCGAAGTGGTGGGATCTCAGATGGCTCAGCAAGTTACCCACTGTGGTGGGAACACTAAACCTTTAGCTATTCCAATAATAGCACTGGGACTGTAAGTTTGGTATGTTCTTCTCACATTAGTTTCTTCTTGGGACAAGAATTCATCTCCCTCTTTTTGGGGCTCCCCATGCTGTATTATGTTGAATTCTAAGTTGACTATCTCAGGGAGCCTCTGTAGACAGCTGTTATCTATCCACCATCTTTGCTCCCTGCCCCACACCTCTTTATAAGCTCACATTACTGCTTCCCTCCTTCCTAGACAGCCCATGCTTCTCATTCAGAAGCAGGAACAAGAGCTCTCAGAATTAATCAAAAAGCAAAAAGAAAGGGGAGAAGTGTCATTGCTAGTGAAGGAGTGCTGGAGGTTCTCCTCAGCAGATGTCAACCTGATACCAGCAAGGGGCATGGCTTGAGACAGAGGTGTGGGCTTCAGCCTGGCGGGACAGCTCATTAACAATCTCAACCCAGGTGAGGGAGTCTCAGGCCCTAATTAAAGTCCCCAGCTAACAGGACACTATAGTCACATAATGAAATGTTTCACAGCTGTCAAGCTTGAATAGCTGCTATCTCTTGCAGTGTTCTTGTTAATTGCTGCTCCTGAATGCTGTGCTTTGATTTTTAGTTACTGTGCAAATATCACTGCACTTAATATGCTCACTGAAGAAGTTGTTATGGTTTCTCTACTCCCAGCCAGCCGCTCTACCTAGTCTTCTAGTTGTCTTGTTCATGAAAGGTGTCAGTTCCCTGGCAGGACATAAACACTCATGTGTGTGCCTGCCAGTATCATGGAAGTACATCTGAGTCTTGGCAGTCTCCCCCCTTGGATGTAAGCACTGTCTTCTCTCATTGGTCCCAAGGCTCTAGCCTCATTGAGGTTCTATAAAGCCCTCCATACACACAGACTCAGTTAACTGTCTCCACAGTAACCACACAAAATCCTCAAGCTTCAGCCTGGTACTCACAGCCTCTTCCACTTCTAAGGAACACATATCCTGGGGGGACACCAGAGATACTTTCCTTGAAGAGTTTGTTATTTCACTTCAGTCTCATCCAGGGATCTCTTCAGTAAACTGAATTCAGGGGTTCTTGATGAGTCTAGTGTTTCTAACATGACAAGAAGGTATGAGACCAGTTCCTGGGATATCTGTGGGAAGATGTTTGCTGAGCTGTTACCCAAAATCCCATAGCCACATTCTATGACATCTGATCCCTAGATAAACCCCAGGAGTGACAAGAGCCCAGCATTCACACCAGAACCTTGTGTTTCTGACCTGCCAGAGCAGGGTCCCTCTGCCTGTGTAGAGGTTCAGGAAAATCTGCCCCTAACTTCTCACAGAAAACCTCATAGGTTTCCTACAGCATTGTCTCAGACTGTTTTGTTTTTCTTTGGGTATTGACAATTGTGGGTTTGCAGAATATGAGATAAGAATGGAATAATCTGATTGTGTTCATCTGGTTTTATTTCCAGAAGATCAGAATCACCTGGGTGATGAGGATGCCCTGGAGCCAGAGGCCACTATGTAACTAACAATGGAGGACTAGTGATAGTAACCACAGTGACAGGGAGACCTGGACTGTAGACACCACAAAGTCAGACACACACTTCATTCACCCTATCAGGCAGCCACAGAGTATGTGTTGGAAGTAGGCTGCCATCTCCTTTATGGAATACTGCTTTGACTAATTTCTTAAGAATCTGAATAGAATACAGAGGAGCTGTAATGACCTTGGGTTTCAGTATTCATGCTCATGCGGCTACCTGTTCCTTGCAGGATGGAACTCAGGGGTATGGAGCTGCCCTCTGAACATGAGAACTTAGCTTATTGACAGGTTTTCATTGGCAGAAATCTTTGTACATAAGGAAATTCTTTTGTCAGATATGAGTTCTAGGTGCAGATGTGCTCAGGCTTTCACTTGCTATGCATGTGGCCACCCCCAATCATTTCTGTGTGGCTCTCAAACATGTGGCAGCTCTCCACTGGCAGGACACCTTGGGGTACACTCTGGAAAATCCCAGGCAATACCCTGATCATTGGACAACACCCATATATACTGGTTTCCTTCTATCCTCAGGACATGCTGTGTTGTCATTTATGACCATGCCTGAGAGGTGTAACTGTATGTTTTGTCTTCCTTTCTCCCCTAGGTATTTCAGGCTTATCATTGAAACTCTGACAGATTTGAAGCCTATAAAGCTGTTTCCAAAATGGAGTTCCATCCTCTTCTACCTGGACAGAGTCTCAAAAACCTGCAAGACACCAGGAACAAAGCCACCAGGAAAATCATGCAGAGTGGTGCAGGCTGGTGAACAAATTCACCCTCCATCTTGGCCAAGGTAAGGTGACTGCAGCTGATCCTGCATTGATTTCTGTTTGCTCATCTCACGGGGCTCTCAATGTGTGTTACACTGTAGTTGTACCATTTGGGTAGGGAATCTCTGTGAGTGAGTGTCATCTTAAAGGGCTCTTGTCATTCCTGGGGTTTATCTAGGGATCAGATGTCATAGATGTTTTATATATATATAACAGTGTGACGATGGAGGTTGCTGGGAAGGGGCCAGGTTGTGGACACTGTGTGACAGGCTTCTTTCTCCTTTCCTTGGTAAAATGAAGCAAAGGAGATGGGAGCCATGATGAGATGTAAATTCATTGACCCTGCAGTCCACGTACATAGCAGGAGTGGGAAATGTTCAGAGTTCTGCAAACCAAGATCCAAGTGAATTTGGCTTTGTACAACTCAGAGTAGGCCAGGATAATCACTCCCAGATAGGGACATTTTTCATCTGGGAGCAGCATGTCACTGCAGACTGTTTCTGTGGGGCCAGTGCAGAGGTCATTCAGTAGAATTTCCCATGTTCGTCTGAAAGTCCCCCACACACATTTGTGTCTACATGCTGAGGTAGCCATGGGGTATCTTTGGTGCAGTGGCAACAAGCAGTAACCATCTGGACCTTTCTGAATTTGCTTGCAGAACATCGCTCTGATGGAGACAAAGAGGAGGAGATGCAGTCCCTGGACTCCAGGTAATACATGGTGAGGGGCTGTAAGCAAGTGTGGCAGGAGAGGGGTTGTGTAAACGTCGAGACCTGGGGTCAGGAGTGGCCATGCATTTCACTCTCAAAGGTAAGAAGAACCCACCAGTTGTCATGGCATCATTCACCCAACCAAAGATACTATGACCTTTAGAAAGTGCTCTGTTTCCTCTGGGGTGTTTAGAGAGAGTGTCTGCCTGGGGAAAGCTAAGCAATCTTGGGGCCTTCTCACGCTAAAAGAAACCTCATCCTCTGAAAGGTTAAAGTCAGGATTCCATGCACACTGTCTTTCTGAACTGTGGGCCTGAGTCTGTGGACAACTAAGGCACAGAAAGAAAACAGATGGAGCAGCCACAGAGAGCCGTGTCATGTCTCAGTATTGATTAGAACAGGCTTAGAGTGCCCAAGTTCTCCTGCGGTTACCGGTTACCGTGAGAGCCTGTCGTCACCAGGACCTGTGAAATTCCCTGTTGTTCCTGCGCTAGGTTGGCCCCTGCTGAGGTTCTCACTGCGAGCCCTCTGTTGTGACTTCACCTAGGAGGGAAGCTGGCTCTCTCTCATCAGCAGGTTACATGGACAGCACACTGAGCAGAGGCTGCTCTCTCTCTTCCCTGTGTCCTTCCTTCCTTTGTCTGCTTGCTTCTCTGTCTCTGTCTCTTGCTCTTGCTATTATTCATATAGCAGTCAGGCAATGTCCAAGTCAGAAAACAGTTTCCTTCATTCTCTGTCTGGAAGGCCCGAGGTATTGGAATTCACTCCTGAAGACTTGCTGGAGGCTGACCTAGGAAGCTATGCATTCTCATCCCTTCCCACCCTATCCCCAATGAACCCCATCTCAGTGTTGAGGTACATGAATAAAAAATGAATGATTTGTCAAAGTCAATGAAGCACCATTCTTCCTCAGTTCTGGGCAGCCCTTTCCACCATCACCACAAAAACATCCACTGAACACCTCTATCCCTATGGTTGAGCCCTGTGCCTGATGAAATCAGTGAGTTCCCCATCATCCTGCTAGTACTCCTCAAAGGTCCTGGATTCTCAGTTCTCCAGTGTTTCAGATGAGAGAAGCAGCTAAAGCAGAGCCAGGAGTCCCCTTTGATTGCAGAGCAATGGCAGAGGTCCAGGGGCTTTGGAGCTTTGCTGAATTCCTTGCACCTTGCGTCTCACAGTGCAGATCTTGGATCTTCACATAGGCCAGAGTGAGGACAGTGGAGCAAAGCCTCACAAGGCCCACTGAAGCTTGTGCCTGGCAGACTCAGATCTCTTCCTGAAGGGGTCCTTGGGGATGCTCTGGTCATGTGACTGAATGTGGTCTCTCCTGCCCAGTCCCCCTTCTCTGCACATCTGCATGGCCAGCAGACTCCTCAGTTTTTTGGAGGTGTATTGTGAAACTGAAGCTCCCACCTCCCAGTAACCATCCCCTCCGTGCTGCCTTCCTCCCAGGCAGCACTCCAGCCTCCCTCCCCCTCCACTGCCGAGATTCCAGCATCAGGGTTTTCCATCCTGTCAGGCTTTAGTTTCCATCACGTGTCTCATCTCAGAGTTCTGATTCCTGTCAGCCCGACCTAACTGATGGTAGAAAATCATCTCCTCAAGACTGTGTCTTGTTGAGCAGGAGCCCTATGGCCAGCCTCATGCTGGCCTATGTGAAGATAGATCTCAGGTCACTGCTCCTGTCACTCAGGGTCTTTTGGTCACAAAGAAGCTGTGAAATTTGTAGGTGTGTTTAGTCATTGGAGAAATTGTTAGGGAATGGTGAGCTTTGAGGTCCTTAGAGTGAAAGTAGCCATGACACATGTCTTTCCATTGCCTTGTGGGGAAGCCAGCATCTCTTCACAGTATGAACATCCTGTTTGCTGTCTCTGTTCTACTGAGGCAGAAGAGAGCAGAGACTGTTCTCAGGTCCCAGTGGTTGGCAAAGTAGGAGTGAACTATACATGTCCTGGCATCTGCTGTGTGCTGAAGCTACTGCCACATAGCTCTGTTTCCAGTCTCAGTCATGACATCATCCGTATCAGGCATGGTTGGGTCTCCATGTTAGAGCTGAGCACAGTGAGACTCAACAAGGTCATGAACATGCCCAGGTATTCCCAGCCAAGGGGCCCAGCCTTGGCCCCAGTTCTGCCCAAGTCCAAGCTGAGTCTCTGCCCACTGTTCTGATGTCTCAGTAACCAGGGACAAGGCTGAGATGGGGTAGGTTTAGGGTTTGGAGTTGTGTGCATTTGTGTTGTGACTTGTGTGTATGAGTTGTTTGCAGAAACTAAGGACATCTGGGAAACACAGAAGGACAAGGCAGTGGAGGTGCTCAGGTTAGTGTGAAAGTCATGGCTTGTGAGCCCAGGGGTGACCTCTGAAATGACACATGCAGGAAGAGCGGGAAAAGCTATGTATTTCTACCTCTTCCCTGAACCAGCCGGTAATGAGGACAATGTTCTTGCAGCTATTTCTACTGGTTTCCAGCCGCATTACTTCTCATGTTTACTACCCCAGTGTCATTCTGCCCCATCAAGGTACAGTAAAATGAGGCTCCCTGTGCTTAGAGGAGACCTACAGTTTCCTGTGGAAAGCTGTTGGGAGAAGATGCTCATCCTCCTTCTGCAAGGTTCACCTCACTTGGTTGACTGCAATTCCATAGCTAGAAATGGAACTGGGCCAAAAACAACCTTGTGTGAAATCCACATTATCGAAATGTCAGCCCTGGAGGCCCACAGTCTGTTTCCCTCAGCAGTGTCTCAGTCTCCCGAGTGTCCCTATGCTCCCAGTCAGGCAGCCACACAGGAAGTGACTAAAGCGTGGTGCTCCCTTTGCTGCTAGTCTTGCATCATTACTGTTGCTATCACTTTCTTCAGTGGCCCACGCAGAATTCAACAGAATGGCAAATGATTGTGATTTTACAAAGTCATACATATCCAAGGTCCCTTGTCTCCTGAGATAATAAACTCAGCAAAGCAGATCTGACCTCTGCCTATGGAGCCTTATCTATGGTCAGGTTTGTCACAGACAGAAAACTGTTCACAAGGAACACATCACAGCAGTCATCACTGCTAGGTGTGGAGAGGTGCAGGAAAATGCTTGCTTGTTCACGTTACCCCACCACATACCTTAGGATGCCGTCACCTGACACCTATCAGCATTCCATCAGAAGGTCTCCTTGGGGTGTACTAGAGAACAGCCTGGCACTGCCCAAATCACTTCACTGTCACTCCTCTCACACTCTGCAAGCTCTTTCTCTCCCTTAGGATCTGCTGTGTCATCTTTCATGGCCATGCTCAAAAGCTGAGTGTGTACGTGTAAATATTACCTTCTCTTCTCCCTTATGGATTTCAGATCTGCAATGGAACTTCAGGCTATATGGATACACAAGGTGAAAACTGTTCAAATGGAGGGATACCATCCCCTTCCTCTGTCACATCATCAGGGACCTGCTGCCCCAGGAGTATCCTGTAAACATGAGAGGCAGAGCCACCCGATCCATGCTGAGTGGTGCAAGATGGCTGAGCACATCACACTCCAGCTCTGCCCAGGTGAGTTGCCCACTGGCCCTGGTCAGTCCTGGACCTCTCCAAAATGCCAGCTCATGGGAGAGCCCAGCAGATAAGCAGTTTTCCATCTCTCTCATCACTTTCTGAAGTTCCCTTCAAGTCTGGATACATGGGGATGCCTCAGTGGAGGAGCAAGCAGAAGGAAGAGGGGTTGGAAGCCATGGGATCCTCTCTCGCCTTTCTCCCTGGTGGAGTGGGGCTACTGGAGAAAAGGAGAGTCATCCAACATCCTCTCAGGAAGGAGGCGTGGCAGGAGATGTAGATCATAGCCTGGGCTTGGCATGCTGACTCATTGTGGTGGAGGACATCATGGATTGTTCCAGAGTGTTTGGTTTGGTTTGGTATTTTCTGAGTCAGGTCTCATTGTGCTCCTCTTGCCTTGAAGTCACTTTCCATCCCAGGCTGCACTGGAACTCCTGTCAATACTCTTGCCTCAGCCTCCGTAGTTTTGAGACCATCACACCTAGTCCTCCCTAGATTTCTGTCTCCTTATCTCCTAAGTCATGCCTATTGTATGGTACTTGTAGTATTCAAATAAGGAATCTCCATGAGTGATTACAGTGGGATGGTGTGACTGCCAGGCATGGTTTAGGGACTTCAAATAGTAGAATGTGGTGTTGGGATGTTGAGGCACAAGATTCTCAACAGGTAACCGGATCCTGCACAGAATGAGAGAACAAAGATAGGGGACTAAGAGGTCTCTGGCTCGGGGCTTTGTGGAATAAGGTTGCTCATGTTTTCTTTAGTTAAAGGAAGTGGTGGTGGGTGAGAGCTGTGGTGAGATGTAGAAGCTCTGACTCTGTGGTGCAGCTGCATTATAGGAGTGTCCAGGCTGAGGTGACCAGGATCTGTGAACTTGGACAAGTCACCCTCCCAGGATGCAGTGATAACCACCCACCACACAGGGAGCTTGTGTGTGTAGGTGGAGCCTGTCATCCCACACTGTTTTGTGCAGCCCACTGGGAGGCCACGAAGTATAGGGTGCTCCAGCTACAGCCTTTGGGTACCCCTCATCCTGTGCAGTCATCCCAATCCCAGGTCTGGCAGGCTCAAATTCAGCTCCTCTGTGTCAGTTCTGAAAGATGTGAAAAGGATGCACAAGATGATGCTTGTTGCATTGCAGAGAACCTAGACAGGGATACCTGGCTGTGCAGCCCTTCCCAGATGGGGCAGGAAGAGGTGTCCACACTTATCAGAGGCTGAACCTGACACACAGCTGCCTGAAAAGTCACATTAGTGTGAGTCTTCAGCCTTTCAAGTGTGAGGTCCAGAAGGCAGGACAGGACTCCATGGACTTGCTCCATTGGTGCACTGTTCTAGTGCATAATATAGGACACAGGTGCCAGGAGTGTGGATACCTTTCAGGAAAGAGAGAAAGTTCATATTGGTGAGGCAGCCATATAAGGAGATTATCTAACTTCAGTTCTTTGAAGGAATTTGGGGAGAGAGAACAGCCTTCCTGGGTCTAAATAAGTAAAACCTGTTACACAAGGGTACAGGATGCCGAGGGTATGCTATTAGCCAGTGCTTCCCTGACACCAGAGCTGGATGTTGCAGAGGGGCAGGTTAAGAGTGAGCTGGTCTCACATAATACTTGAAAAGGAATTTCAGGATGTGCCAGGTCCTTAGAGATCCTTGCATTTGTCACCCTGTTCAATCCTTGCAACTCTCACATTCTGTTTCCCCTGCTTGGCAATGCCTTAAATACTGAGGTTTGCTGATTTAACACATTTGAACTTTCAGTTCAGTGTCACCCCTGTCAGAATCCTGCTAAGTGTCTATAGAGACTTGTGATGGATGGTGGATAAACTGTGCCTTGAGGAATGGTGTACGACATGATAGGTCCCATGTTCCTGGGAGACAGTGACCTGGATGGTGGTGATACCTGGTAATTGGCCAGGCTCAGGCAGGGGCAGCTGGTGTCCAGGTATGAAGTAGCAGTGGAAGTGCTCTTCGTGAGCGTGTCAGGCCAGTAATTAGTGTGACTGAGGCAAGGTTAGAGATTTCAGTCATCTTGTAAGCGGCATAGAGAAATTTGTCAGCCATGAGAGAGGGGCCATGGTGAGAACAGGAGTTTGGCTGATGAGCATGGTGAGGCTGAGCTGCTCAGGAAGCAAAAAAATCATTTGGTGAGGATTTGGAGATCAGGTTGGGCAACATACGGAGTCTATCCCATAGAAAAATTGGAAAAGGGAACACGAAGGAAGAAAAAAACCCTGCTAAGGTCTTTGATGGTGTGGTGGCTGCCGATGGAGAGAGAAGGCCTCACAGAGAGACTGTGAATCCACGCAGTCGGGAGGGTATAATCTGGGAGGAAGTTGCAGGACAGATACCTAAAGTAGATTGTACGGAAACAGGAAAAAGACCTCAGTGGGATGAGGATGTGCAGGGGAGGAAAGAGATCCAGAGCAGTGTGTAAGTACTGCCTAAAGCTTCTGGCAGCCTTTCCTTGACCCTCTGTCCAAGCCACAGCCACTCTCATCCATGTGGCAGTAAAGGCGATTTTCAGGAGTGCAGCGCAGAACCCCAAGAGAAGGGCAAGCAATGTAAGGGTCACACTCAGCCTCCCCCGCTCAGAGATCTATGACCTATATTCCACAGCAACTGGTTAAGGGATGGGCACCTCCACTGCCTCGTTCTCAGCTGCTATCACCTCTGTACGCAGTGCACTGCTCAGATGCACACGTGGGCGGACACCTGAGACAACAGCGATGTCACCAGGTCCCAAGGCCAGGAAACTGTCCATGACCTGTGCGGCCTGCTCCACAGTCATTTCCTCCCTTTTCCTTGGCCCAAACTGTGAGGCCCTGAGTTTCCATATTCGTTTCTTCCTGTGTAGGGAGAGCTGCCCTCTCTCTGCCTGGGCCCCCACACTCTGTGCAGCCTTCTCCCTAGGAGAGAGGAGTGTGGTTGCAAGGAGGGAATGTTAGACATGATCTCATCTCTCATGGCAAATCACACATCTCTGGGTGCGTGACTATTCCCTTTATGGTCAATCCTGTCGGGACACTGCCTTTGAAACCTCTGCAGGCACACAGAAGGTGACATCTCTTGATGCACAGGCTGTCTTTCTTTGTGCTTGGGTTACACAGTGGCATCCCCCACATGCAGGGCTGTCAGAAATGGGTGCTCAGCAAAGGGAGAAGTGAGATGGTTTGTCCTTCTGAAGCCTCTTCTGCTTTCAGCTCCCTGCCTGGCAGTCTGTCTCCAAGGGCTTCCAAGTGGACTGTTTTGTCACCTTGTGTCCCAGGAGTCTGGGGACTCATGCATCTCTGACAACTACTGTGTGGTAATGCAGCTGGGTCAGCCCCTTGACCGTGGAGTTGGCAAAGCCAATCCGAGCCTTTCCTCTGCCCCATGGATATTCACAGCCCTCACTGATGCTGGAAAGTGATGGCTGCTCTTTCCAGGTAGGAAGAAAGTGTCAGAGGCTGTCATCTGAGTGTGCCTTGCCAAGGTGTTGGAGGCGGGGAGAAGATAGGGTTGTCATGGATGCTCTGTCATGGACAGACTGGAAGCTGATATTCTCTAGTAGTGTGATGTGAGCCCTCAGCTGTCTAGGGTTCAGACAGCCCCAGGCCCTGCCCTGCAAGTATGGGGTTTCCTTGGCCATTAGTGCATTTTCATAGATATTGACATCTCAGTTTCTGTATCTGATGACATGAAATGCAAGCTACATCCAGTGCATTTTATCTATGTCCTTTGCTTTAACACAACTGATCCACACTGATATTTTATGCTATCTGTAGTTCCCATAAATGTCTACAGTAATTGATTCCTTATGAACAGCATAATTAAACCTTTGAATATGAAAATGAATACCTGAATCATTCTGGTCGTTTGACACAACATGATCTTAGTGACTGTGCCCTCTGAGTACAGCAGGTTTTCAGGATCAGTGTATATCTGGGACCCAGCCCTGTTTCTGGCAGCCTTCGTTTAGGCTTCTTCCTGATCCCCACAGTACATCTTTATATGATGGGGTGACCTCATTAACCTCTCCCAAAGTTCTCCCTAAACTTTGAGTTCTCTCCATTTTCTCCTTTTTTCCTCACCAAGTCAAATCACATATTCACTGGAATGTCCTGATCTTTGTGTGTCTATTAGGTATGGTTTATTACATTTTCCCTTTTCTTGTATGATCTTCAGTTGGGTGTACTTTGTCTTCCTGCAATCTAATCATTACTGCTCATATAGGAAACATCAACAAGGCCAGTATCAATCTCTGTAGATCTCATCTCTCCTTAGGTTTACTTGTCCAAGGCCACTTTCTTTATTTGATTTGCCTTTTGGGTATAAGCACGTGAAAAGTAATTCTCTGGATAACACTGGGTCCTTGTGTTTCAGAGCTGAATTTGGAGGCACCCTTTGGATTGAGGAGCCCTCCCAAGGCAGAGGATGATGCTTTCTTAGATTTAGAAGATGCCAACTATGGAACTCAGTTCCTCGGCCTCCCTGAGCCTGCTGCTGCCCTGAAGCAGACAATGATCCTTGGTTCTGGTAGTGGAACATGGGCTGTGGATTCCCCAGATTTTAGGCTTATGCAGAGGTAATAACCTTTGTGGTGCCTGGGTGCACTTACACCAGATCACTGCCCCCTAGGACTATACCTAATGCCTATGGTTCCTGCCTTGTCATGTACTCTGCCACACCTGCAGGAACCCTGTGTGGTGGCTTCTCTGTCATGCATGGTCTCCCCCCTGCCAAACATTTCATTCTCTGGGTCCTGTTTGCAGTCTCAGTTCTGCTCTATCCTGATATCCCAGTCACTGCCGCTGGGAAGCCCACCCTGACTGTCATCCTCATGACACTAAGAGCTCTTTTAAGGCACTGAGCCCAGCTACTTCCCCTGAAACCACACACCTCTTGCCATTCTGGCTTTGTCTTCCCCAGCTTGCCCAACTGTTGGAGACCACTATGAAGCGGCTCTTAAATTTTACTAGTTGGCTTTCTATGTTTATCTGTGAGTCTGTCCTAGGCCTAGGCTCCTTGCCTGGTGATAGGAGCTGATTCATAGTAAGTGAACCTCTAGGAATCACTGGTTCTGGCTGAGGCTTGTAGTGGCCTGTGAGGCCAGAGAGACCTCAAAGGGCAAGAAAGGTCACGGCTGCGGACACTCTGGCTCCAACCCCAATTAACTAGGTAGAGACTGCAGCTGCAGGAATTATTTCTACAGTCTCACTCCTACTGTGTCTTCATGATAAGACAGTGCTACTGAATTGACTTGATTCATTACTTGGAGACGTCCTTGAAGTGCTCCTGCTCATTGCCTGCACTTTCCTCAGTCTCTCCACCCTTTGTCCTTGGTCCTAATATAAGTGGACTGATCCAGAGAATCCTTTGTCTTTACCCTCTAAGCTTCAAGCTTAATTAAAGGGTTTTGACCTTCCTAGAGCCCTAAAAATCATACAATTTGTCTCCTTTTATTTAACCTCTGCCGCACACTCGTTTGGGAGATTGGAGATCTAGGACAGAACACGATACCCAGCTCTACCACCTCATCCTCTAAGGAGCATGGTTTCATGAATCATGGGCCCACAGGTAGTCTTTCTTGACTGCCTTGGGGACCAGACTACCTACTTCTGCCTCTATGTTGGAACCCATGAAGAGTGAGTCTAAATTAATATGAAAGAGCCCTTAGTAGTAACAGGAAATGACACACATGGTTGCAGATGTTAGCCACATTCTGGCCTAGAGTCATTTTGTCTCCATCTGCAGAAAAGCAGTCCTGGGCCAGATGACCTGGGCTCTGCAGGATCAGTGTCTAGGCCCAAGGAGTTCAGTGAAGCTGAAATCAGTGGGGATTCTCTGCATGACATCCCAAAGGTACATCAGCCCAGATGGAGATGCCTCAAGGAGCTCTTCAGATAGCACGGGTCACAAGCTACTTAGGCATTGAGAGACCCTCTTATGCGTTCACTTCCCCTCCTCCATGAGCAGTTGACAGTCTGCAGTGAAGTTCCACTGTCATGGCCTGAGACAGAAGTAAGCATTTTAGTGAACTAATGTGAGACGTGTGATGGCAGGGTTTCCATTTTCAATACCCATGAAAAGAATAAGATCCCAGGACAAGTGCACCTTAGAGCATATATCCCAATTTTCTGTAGGTTTTGTGTCATGAATAAGTGTTATATTTTGTGAAATTATTTTTCTGCATCTATTGAGATAATCATGTGATTTTTTTCTTTGGGTCTGTTAATATGGTGTATTACATTTATTGATTTGCGTATGTTGAAACATCTCTGCATCCCTGGGTTGAGTCCTATGTGGTCATAGTACATAATCTTCTTGATGATTTGTTGCATTCTTTTTGCCAGTGTCTTATTAAGGATTTTTTTGAATCTATCATCATTAGAGAAATTGGTCTGTAATTTTCTTTTCTGGTTGGGTCCTTCTCTGGTTTAGGTATCAAAGTAATGCTTAACTCCAGGAATGATTTTAGAAATATTGATCCTCTATCAATTTCATGAAAGAATTTTTGCACTAGTTTTTTTTTTTTTTAATTTCTTGTAGGATTTAACACTGAATCCATCAGGGTCTGCACTTGTCTTTATTGGTAGGTTTTTTAATGACATTTTCAATTTTATTGACTGATAATTGTGCTATTTAGAATATTTATTTCTTTTTGATTCAATTTTTTTCATTTGTGCATGTCCAGGAATCTGTCAATTTATTCTGTGTTTTCCATCACATTAGAATACAGGTTCTTCATATAGGTATTAGGATCTTCTGGATTTACACTGGAACTATTGTGATTTAACTCTTTTCATTCTTAATTGCTTGACTTATAGTCTTTCCTCCTGTTGATAAGTTTGACTAGAGGTTTATTAATTCCGTTCTTTCAAGCATCCAACTCTTGGACTCACTAATTTTTTGTATTATTTTATTAGTTTCAGTTGCATTAATTTCTGCTCTGTTCTTTATCATTTCCTCTCTTATGTGAGCTTTGGGTTTGATTTGTTCTTCCTTTTGTAGGAGTTTGTGGTTCAATCTTAAGTTATTTATTTGAGCTTATCCTGTTTACCTGAGATGAGAAATTACTCCTAGAAATTTCTCTCAGATGACTGCTAATATAGAATGGTGGACTCACCTACTTGTCTTCGGAGTGTCCTTCAGCTTAACACTGGTTCATCTGATTTACCAACTGCTGGTTCCTCACTACTGCTTAAGAAGTTTTCTGTGCTATTGGTCTCATCAGAGCCTGCATCTGGAATCATACGGGGGTCTGTTCTCACTGGTCATGCCCGCATGTCCCTGCCGAGTCTGCCCTCATCTTGCTGGATGCTCCACCTGCCATTAGTCTTTATTCTTATTGCAAAGGCCAGTTTTATTTTGTTTTTCAAAAACATAATCCCTGCAAGTCCACATGTGAGAAATACTTCAGAAGCTTCGGCCCTTCACCCAGCTTGTCCCCTCTAATTTCAATTTTAACCCTAGTTGGGATAGCAGAAATATTTGTAATGATAATGTCCTCCAATAGATGCATAAGAATTTTTGGTAAGTTCACTTATACCATCTTTTAATTCTATGCTCATTTTGGTAAGTACAGTTTACAAAAACTTATTATCCTAAGATAATTTCACTCATCTTTGTTTGGCCAACTCGCTAATAATTGCATTCTACATGTTAGGTTTATCATACATTGTAGATTGTCTCCCTTGCAGTCCTTTCTCTGCATCATATGTGAGTCTTTTGGACTTCAGGGAGGATCCTATATTCTCATTTCGCTAAAGAACAGTTCAGACCTCTGTGGCCTCCTTCATTTGACAAGTGTCTAATAGTTTGTCAGTGCACATTCTACAAGATATCTTCCAACATAAAGTGACACCATGAGCATTTGTTTTCTTTAGTTATTCCCACTCAGTCATCCATAGTCCAGTTACACACCACTTCTCCCATCTTGTCTATACCGTGGTTTTTGAGATTCAAATATAATATACTACTGCTCTACAACACGGAGTATCCTCAGTTCTACATAATGGATAGAATTCAACACTAACATTTTCACAGTAGAATCAGGTGGCTCTGAGGACTTCATATGTAATTGTACTCTTTGTCCACTTCCTTGGCCCCCAGAAAGCTTGAAAGACAAACAATTATTGACAAAAATGAGGTTTTCTGAGTGTTTAGAAAATAATTTTTGCATTTTGGTATAGGAACTTTGCGTCTGCTTTCGGTGTGCCCTGTAGAACGGTGTGTGCACAGACAGTGGACTCCAAGAGTGGGGAGCACCTCTAGGAGAACTGCCTGGGATCACAAGTCCTGGAGAAGACAAGTGGTATGCAGTCATGGAGGGCAAAGCATGCCACTCTCTGATGCAGCCTGAGTTCCTCAGCCAGTAAGGAAGTATATGCTTTGAAATTTCTTGGGCTCTAGTTGCCCCCAAAGAAAGGTATTATCCCTTGGTTTTGGATGGCAGAAGTCTAAAACCAAGGCATCATGGGCCACGCTGCCATATATATTCTAGAGAAAGCTCTTTCCTGCTCAAGGCCAGCCTGAACTACAGAGCAAGAAACAAGTCTCAAAAACAGAATCCACCATGGATATATATACCCCACAGGCTCAGGCAAAGAGGACTTCTAAAGACCACGCGAGGATGTCCACCTAAGTTGTTTGGAAACAAAGTCCTTAGTTTAGGGTTTGAAGCGTTGCCGGAGAGGCTCTAGCACAAGTAGCTGATTGAATGCTGTGGTCCTGTCCTGTGACAAGATCTGAGGAAGGCATTCGAGCATGACAGTCATCCTTAGGGACTTCAGACTTTGTGCATGTGTGAGCTATGTGCAGTGCTGGGGACGCAGCCCAGGGCCTCACACTTGCTAGGCACTTGCTTCCCTACCACGCTTCACCACAGCATCAAGAGGGTTTGACACAGGTGATTCCTTTTGTAAATGGTGACTTTCACAGTGCCAACACTGACAACCCAGAAAAGAACACAAACCCAGGGCAGGGCAGGAAGCCGGGGTCCTCTGGTGGAGGCCACGCAGCACCTTCAGACAGCACTTGCGGTTTCTCCAGACACCCAAGCAGGGAGACTTGAGAATTATTCATCATTGGACAGAGACTAGGCTGTGAAACCTATTTTGCCCCAAAGCAGGGAACCTGCAAGGTTCCATGGGGCCTCTGTGAAGTACCTGCTGCCTGCCACTTGAGAGGAACCCAGGTCTCCCAGACTGGGCCAAGATTTCCACTGAATAGGGTGAGCCAACGCCCCAGCATCAATGACAATGACTGATCTCTGCAGAGCTCCTGGATCCATTCTCTGAGGACTTCAGTCTGTTCTTTTTATGTAAATGGAAGGTGGTGACAGGGCCAGGAAAAAGATGTAAGGAAACTGCATCAGCATAAGGGGTTAATCAGTGGGTGTTGCTTAGAGTTCAGGCCCCTGGGGGCTTGGTGCCTCTAAGTTTGTGTTTTGTTTCGTTTTGGTTTTTTTTGTTTCATTTTGTTTTTGGTCTTTCTCAGTGCTTCACTGTGCAGTTCTGGCCTTGAACTCTCTTTGTAGCCCAGGTTGGCATCGAACTCCCAGGGATCTTTTTTCCTCAGTGTCAGCAGTGCTGGGACTGGTCTTTTCTGCCATGCCCAACCCTGTTTTTCCATATTTTTTCATTTATTCATTTATTGGAGTGATCTACCTTTCTCTCTGTCCATGGGCCTGCCCATTTCTATTTGTGGTATGGGGTTTACCCCTGGGCCCTTGCACTGAGTGATATCCCCAGCGAGGCTGGAAGTGACACGCATTCCGCCCTCCCACTCTGGGTGGCCTCCCACATCTGTGATGACCAGGGCTGAGCCACAAGGAGAACGAGAAGGGCCGCAGTGTCAGAAGAAGGCCGTCTCCATGGAGAAGCTGTCCAGTGGCTCAGGAAGGATGGATGAGAGGGATCGGGCGGGCAGGGATGGGTCCCACATCGGATTGGGGCAGGTTGGACTTGGGGCGTAGAGAGCGGAGACCCTGGCGCCCTCTTCCCAGCCCTCGGCTGCCCCAGCTCCGCGTGTGTCCAGCGGCGTTGGCCAGGACCCAGTGAAGAGCAGCCTGGGCACTCAGCTTCTCCTCAAGCTCCGCACGGTTCTCCTCAGCAGCTGCCTCCAGACACGGAGGCAGGTGGGGGCGGGTCCGTGTGCTGGACCCGGGGGAGTCTTGGCCTTGGGCCAGGTGCGGGTTTGGGAAGAAGGTGCTGACCTTTTTGAGCCTCTCCCAACAGAGGCGGGAGAGGCCTCCCTGCCTCCTGGGGAAGGTGCTGCACGGGAGATGAAATGACTGAGGAGCTGGAGCAGTGGATGGGGACTCCCTGCCACATCTTCCTGTCCTCCTGTCCCTTCCCTCACCCCAGACCTGCGAAGGTCAGTGCTGACCTGGGAGTGGAGCGCCGTGCTTTGTGTGGCTGCTGTTCCAGGTCTCTCTCACTGGGGCGATTCTGGTGTCCACTTTATTGTTTGCAATGTTTGGGCCCAGTAGTGTCTGGGCTTTCATCCTCGGGACAAGGTGGGGTTTGCAAACACCTGGGAAAGCACACAGCATCGTGAGACATGCAGGAAGTGGACGCTGCTGAGGATGGTGGTGCTGTCCCTGTGGGAACTTGTACCAGACACTTCCTTAAGTGGCTATGTTTGGCCTTCTTTAGACAGGCAGAAGCGGGATTGTCAACCAGTTCAAAAGGTTACTTCCAATTTATTATACGCATTTATGAGGTGTGTGTGTGTGTAGAGGCTATCTGTATTTTTATTTCCGCTCTATTATTTAAATGGTCACACATCCTGGAGATGCGGTTATAAAGCCTCTCAGTTGGCCCGTGCAGAGGACAGCAGGCCATCATAGAGGAAGCTGCCTGCAGCCAGTCACAGAGCGAGGACCCAGTCTCTGGAGACTGTAGCCAGGTTTATCTTGAAGGCTACATATAGTTCCTGTCTGATTATGGTGTCTAAAAGAAAATAACTTCGCTAGGGACAATTTTATATGAGGCAATTTTGTTAGCGTGTATTGACTGGCTTCACAGCAAGTCTAAGACAGCATGTTGATCCTGAACCTGTTGTTCTCATATAAATTTTCATTCTGTGGGTATCTTTAAGTAAATAATTGCTTTTTCTTGTACTTGAAAATTTTTTTAGATCACTACATGTGAATGATTGGGTCAGCTGTAGACCTGTGTTTCTAATATATTTACAAAATAGAAATACAGTATCTTTAGATTGAAACAGTTGTGCTTCCACAGGTTTTTCTTTACTTTTGTAATTATTTCCTTTGGTGAAAAGAAACCTTTGAATTTGATATACTCGTTTATTGATTCTTCGTATTTCTTGTGCCTTTGGTACTGTGTTCAGAAAGTACTTGTCTATGCCTATGTCTATGCAAGTTTTACCTATTTTATCTTCAAGCTATTGTTTCTTAATATTGGATCTTGTCTTTGAGATTTTTATTTTAAATATTTTGACATTTTATTTTGATATTTTACTTCAGTCTTCTGCATGTGTATAGCCACTATCCCCAACATCATTTATGAAAGAAACTGTCTTTCTTCCAGCATGTTTTTTTTCTGTTTATCAAAACAGGATGGCCAAGTGTGCCTAGGATTTTTTCTGCATCATCTGTACCACTGACCCATTTACCTGTTTTTGTGCCAGTACCATGCTGTTTTTATCACTGTAACTTTGTAGCACAAGTTGAAATCCAAGACTGTGATGCCTCTTGCTCTGCTCTTATTGTTCATGACTACTTTTTCTATTCTGGATGTCTTCTGGTTCTATATAAATTTTAGAATTTTTTTCTGCTTTTGTGTGGAATGTTGTGGCATTTTCCTTGGGATTGTGTTCATTCCTTATATCATTTTGGTAGTGTGGCCGTTTTGACAATATTGGTTTTGCCTGGTCAGAAACAATCAATGTGTCTATACTTTCTAATGTCCTCTTTGGTTTTGTTTTTTTAGAATACTGTAGTTTTCATGCTTGAGTTCTTTCAATTTCTTGGTTAGATTAGTTCCTAAGTTTTTGGTTTTTCATAAGGCTATTTCAAATGACACTGTTTTCCTAACTTCTCAGTGAGTTCATTATTGGTATACAGAAAGCTTATTGGTTTTGTGTTTTCATTTGTTATTCTCCTACATTGCTGAATTTGATAATTAGTCATGGGAGTCTTCTAGGGCAATTGCTTGGATTTCCCATGTGAAGGACCATGTCTTGTGTGAATAATGGTAACTTGTTTTCTTGCTCGCCTATGTGTCCCTTTTGTTTTTCTTGCTTGACCCCTCAGACTAAAGTTTCAAGTAATATGCTGCAAGAGTAGTGATAGTAAGCATCCTTTTGGCTGATTTTACAGGAATGACTTTCAGTTTTTCCCTCACTTAGTAAGTTTATTGACAGGAGGTTTGTAGATTTTTTTAATCACAATGTGATAAAGTCCTTCTGAACCTATTGTCTCCCAGGTTTGTATCATGAGTAGATGTTGGATTTTGACATTCTTTTTACATGTCTACTGAGATGACTAATTTTTGTACCTGCTTCTGCATATGTGATGGATTTTTTTTTTTTTTTTTGAGACGGTCTTTGTATGCAGTTCAGGTTGGCCCTGAGCTCACTTTGTAGCCCAGGGTGGTCTTAAAACTCACAATGATCCTCCTGCTTCAGCCTCCCAAGTGCTGACATTATAGGCATGGGCCGCCACATCTACCTTTCATTTATGTTGAACCAACCTTATATTCCTGAAATGAAGCCTACTTGGTCATGATGCATGATTATTTTTTACTGATTTGTTACTCTTTGCCAGTATCTTGTTGAGAATTTTTGCATCTATGTTCTTTAACATACTGACAATAGGGCCATAATTGATATATCTCACTGCCATCGTTTTGTAAGCACCAGTGGAATACGTATGTGTGTCCAGTGCGTGACTGCACAAATTACACCACCAGTGGTACAAGCTGCCCCATAGAACAGTCACACATGTAATAGTGGAGGGTCAAGCCTGAAGACATGTGTTGAAGAGATTGGCCTGTGGTTGTCTTTCTAAATTGTTTGGTATGGTAGTTGGTAATTAAAGTAATGCTTCCATTTAGGAAACAATTTGGAAATAATCTTTCCCTTTTAATTTCATTCAAGAGTTTGAGGCATTTTAGCACTAGATTGTCCCTGAAGTTCTATATAATTTAGTGATGAATCTACTGAGCCCTGGGCTTTTCTTAGTTTGTAGCTTTTTTTATTAATTCCTTGATTTTGTTGCCTCTTATCAGACTGTTCTGAGCTTTCACCTTCTTGAGTCAGGTTTTAGCTTTTTTTTTTTTTAGATAGGGATTCGTTGTGTATTTCAGGCCGATTTTGAACTCCCTTTGTAGTCCTGGCTGGCCTTGAACTCACAGGATCCTCCTGCCTCTCATATGCTGGGATTACAGGCATGCACCACCACACGCCTCCAGTGACATACAGATATCTGCAACAAAAAGCTACCAACATGTATAATAATTGTGCAGGTATGCATGGGACCCTACTTCAGAGGTAACTGATTATAAACACTCAATTAAAATTTCATCTTAATGGAAGAAAACCAAACAGCAGGCAACTGAACACTGCTAGAAGTGGAAAGAGTAAACCGTAACCCTTTCTTTCCAAGAAGAGTCCTTGCATATTTCTCCTTAGTCCCTAGGTAGTCGCTGAAAGTCAGTGCCAGGGAGATCTGGGAAAATGTGTGCTTCTCTTCTCGGAAGACTTGGGAGACAGGTCAGGGAGGAGCTTCCAGAGTACAGCCAGAAAGGACAAAGCCCTTCTCAATGAGAACTCAGTACCTGTATTACATGGAAATAATAGTATTTTCTCATGCTGTAAATCTTAATCATTTTATTATTGTTTTTATAGGCAACAGCAATAAAGATTATCCCTTGAAAGGGAACTATGAAACTAAAATGCGGGTGTTCTTTAGATATAAGGCCCACAGAGTACTTTCTCTAGATTTTATGGATGCCCAATATTTACCTGAATGCCAGCCTTACAACTTTCTGTACCTCTTACCATCAAACTGAATGACCATCTGAGACTTGTGTTATTTGTATTCTCTAAACTGGAAGACAAAGCCAGGTCTATGGAGACAGTGGTCAGTATACATTCTAGAACTCTGGTTCACCTGTAGCTTTGAAAATGACAGCCTTACCTTTTAACATTAGTACAAGCGTTTCATTTGATAAAGTAATAAAGACAAAAAAGTATTCATCAGTGGCATTACCAAAAAAAAAAAAAAAAACCAAAACAAAACTACAAATGGCCTATTATGCTTCAAATAAAATATCTTTATGTGCTTGCTACAGTTTTAGTTGAAAATGAAATTTAATTATGAAGGTATGAGAAAAATCACAGGTGGTGGAAGCAGCAGAGGTGGCCAGGTGCTTATGCAGCATTGCTTGAGTTACACCATGGCAAAGGTAAATCATGCCCAAAGACTTACCAATTATAATGTCTCTTCAAGGAAATTTTGCTTTCTTTAAATAGAAGATGAGTTATATTCGTGCACATATGATAAATGTGTAACTATGGAATACTTCACTATGGAATACAACCACATTTATTGGACACCTAGTAAGTGTAATATTAGCATGAAAGATCATAAATCTTGATCATGGCAGTACCAATTAGTTACCTTATATTTAAACTGCTAAGGAAGAAAACAATGAGAAGTAGTTTAAAAAGTAATGTATTTTAAAAAAAAAAAGTAATGTATTTTATTTCCCAGCCTGATGTTTCATTCTGTGTTTTATATCAGGAGCACAAAAAGTATGTTGAATGTCTTGTTCCGCAGCTTATGCCAATCTGAATAGCATTTTGTCTTGATCAAACTTTTATATATTTTATAAAGCTCTTTCAAATACACAAGCTCTTTAAACTTCTAAATTTTACTTTTGTAAATGAAAAAAGCTGAGCTTAAGTAGTCTAAGTTATATATGAAGTAGGGCTTTTCCTGATACTATACTACTTCATGCCCACTAAATAGCTAAAATTTAGGACTGACCAGATCAAGTATTTGTAAGAATATTAAAAAATTAGAACTCACATGTATTGCTGATGGAAGCAGAAGACAGCACACTGACAAAGATTTCTGCAGTTTCTTACAGGGTTAAATACACACCTACCTTCTGATCTGGCAGTGGCAGTCCTATGGAACTGCACTGGTCAGTTTCCTACTATTGAGACAAGTTACCCAATAATCACAACTTAAAGGAGAGACTTATTTACTTTATGGTTTCTGAGCTTCAGTCCATGCTAAGCTGGCTCCCAAATAGGAACATCATAGCACAACGGTGTGACATAAAAAAGCTGCTCAGTTCATGGTAGTCAAAAAGCACAGAAAATGCGCAGCATGAGGGAGAAAAGGTCAGGGACCACCTTAGGCTGCAAGGTCATGCTCTGTGACCCAGAGATGGCTCCCAAGCCAATCAAGTTGACAACTGAGCCTAATTATCATCCAAGATGAGTGACAATGTATGTTTACAAAACAACGTGCAAAAATGTGTGCAGAGCCAGGTGTGGTGATGCACACTTGTAATCCCAGCCCTCAAGAGGCTGAGGCAAGAGGATCATTGTGAGTTCAAGGCCACCCTGGGCTACAAAATGAGTTCAAGGCCAGTCTAAACTACGTAGTGAGACCCTGTCTCAAGAAGATAAAAAGAAAATGCACCCAGAAGCTTTACCTATATCAGTTAAAAACTAAATGTCTAACAATAAGAGGCAGTAAACAAGTTGTGGCAATGAATAAGTGGGGTTCATTATACTAGCATTCTGTATCTATTTTTGAATTTTTCCACCAAAAAAGTTTGTAAAAAGACAAAATGACCAAAGGCATTTGAGGAACTAAATATAGCCCAGTACAGCTGGAGCAGAGACTCTTTCACCCCACAGGAATTTTCCCAGACAGTGGTAAATTAAAAACATCAAATCTCTTAGTCATATCTCATTGTAGAGCATGGATGGTTATATGACTGGCTAACATAAGCGATTAATTGTGGTGGGAAATACAGACATTTATATCTTAAATGTAAACATAAGTTACCAAATATCATTCATAGAGGTACCTGGCAGCAGTTAGAACAAGTATTTAAACATGAGCCATTTAGCACTTATGGAGTATAGACATGCTTAATGATACAGGCATAGACCAGTATAATTCCTCTTAATTTGCAAAAACTCCTGAAGTCACAGCAACTAAACTACATTACACCCAATCAGCAACTAACAAAAAAAGACAACTATAGTACAAATGTCTTATGAATAAAAATTATGTATCTGAAAATATGTAACAAACATGACAAAGAAACCATCCTACGCATCACTTCCTATATTAAAACAAACCAATGTCTATACTGTATATTTCAATAGGAGAACACATTAAGTTTTCTTTATCTTAATACTTTGTATGTGACTGTGTGAAAGAAAGAGACAGCAAGAGAGAGAAATTGGTGCTCTGTGTAGGTTTATAATAAATTATAGATTTTTTTTTCTTTCTTGGCGAGAAGGAACTTAAATGTAATTTATCAACTAGTGATTTCTATTGTTTTGTCTTTTTTAAAAAAAAGTCTGTATTATTTCTACACTTTTTCTGTTTTTTTTCTCTAAATAAAAATAAAAAATTCATTTTAATTTTACAAATGATGGAATTGTAATCAATAGAAACGAGACGATTGGAATGTGTGAAGGGGTAAGACAACAATCCACAATTCAGATTTGATTTCTTCAAACTCACATAGATTATATTACAATGTGATAAATATGAAATATTTTCCATTGTCTTCATTGATCTAAAGTAATTACAAGAAGTTCATCTTGGTAAACTTTTGTTTAAAAGATTTCCAGTATGCTCACAGAAATATTCTTTTGCCTCAGCAAGATTACAATATTGGAACAGGATGACAACCTTGAAAGATGTTTGAAAACAGCCAATTCACCACTCGCGTTTGTGTACTCACAAAGAATTACAGCAGATACTGAATGGCTGAGCTTTTATTTTCTCATCTTGATCACCTCTTTATTGGACACCACCACAGGCTCTTTATATCAACGTTTTCCAAGCTAAAGATTACAGTCCATTGGTGAGTTGTAAAATCAACTCAGTGGCTACAATCAGAATTTTTAAAAAATGAAATTAGATTAGAAAGTATCAGTGGATGACACACATCATTATGACAAGTATTATTTTATAAAATTTTTAATTCAATTTTGCACATATCTGTCCACACTGGGACACAATGTAAAACCTTTCTTTTAGTGCATCACAGTCCAAAGTATTTGAAAGCAAATGATGCTCAGAATCTCATAGTGATGTTTTGTTTTGTTGTTTTTTTTTTAAATCGGTACCAGGGATTGAACTCACAACTGCCTGCTTGCAAGGCAGGCGCTTATGCCGCTGAGCTAAATCCCCAGCCCCTCATAGTGATCTTAAAATGCTTTAATTCTAATTATCTTTTTCTCAACTCACATATTCATGTGTCCATGATTTCAAAAACGAGAATTTTTAAAACCACAAACCACAAAATGACAGATTATTTTCATTATCTTTTATCTTAATACACAATTTCTAGACTTAACTCTATACTTTCTAATTTCTTAGCATCTGTGAACATTTTTCACTATGGTAACATTCATGTAACATAAAAGTCAACATTTAATCTTTTAAGGCATACAACTCAGCAGCATTTAGTACACTTACAGGGATGTGTGACTATCACCACTATCTAGTTCTACAACATTTTCATTAACCAAAAAAGAATACATTTTATTCACTAGTAATTGCCTGATTCTCATCCCCCCACAGCCAGGAAATTAGTAATTTACTGCCACTATGCACTTGTGTATTCTGGATATTCACATTAATGAAATAGCATACTGTGACCCTTCACTTAGCATGGTATTTTGAAGTTTGTCCGAGTTACAGTATGTGTCAGCTCTTCACTCTTATGCAACTGTTCATCTACTAGTGGACATTTAGCTGTTTCTACCTTATGTATTGTTTCTGTTTTCTTCCAGGTGTGCTATGTTTATTAATATCTTATTATAACTCATACTTGATTGAATTTAATCTTGCCAAGCTTAACTGAAGATTTGTATCTACTTCTAAATGGACCCAAAGGGCAGCCCTGATCTTCTGGGTACCATACAGCAGATACAGATGTAATGGAAGAGTCCGTTTCTATTTTCTGCAAAAGTCCAACACCTTCAACGTCAAACTCCATATGGCAGTGACATTTTATCCTAGGCAATAATTAATCAATTCATTTGTTTAAACTACTCACCATTCAAGTTTTAGCTACTTTTAATTGTCTTTTGGTAAATGTGGAAGTCATGTGATACCATTGAAAGATTTTGGGTCTTTGTCACCTCTGGACCTAAATCCTAAATCTGTTTCCACATTTCCTGAATGAAAAAGGCAATAGGGACATCTTTTGCTCTAAAGAGTGACTTTTGAGTAGGACTGGACTGGCTACGTTAGTGGCTTGTTTAGTGAACCATCAGGCACTGCAGTTTTCTGTAATGCTGGGACCCCAATAAAACCTGGAAGGACATTCTCATTTCCTCTTCCAGTACTGAGGTGACATACAGAGGCAAGAAGGGGCAGTATTAGAATAGCAAGCAGTGAAGGGCAGAATACATGAGAAAGCTAGAGATGAAAGTAAAATAATTACAACTCTAAATACCTTAGAATGGGCTAGGGCTCTTTTGTACAGCTTAAAGCTGTGACTCATAGTACAAATCTAGGAAGAGACCACAACCACTTTGCTAAACCAGTATTTTTCTCTGATCGGTGGGTTTTGTCAGGGTTTTCTAGCTCCCTCTGACCCACTGGTTGATGTGGTAAGGAATGATAAAAGCTGAAGTAGGTAAGCAGAGAAAGGACTCTAGAGGATGTGGGAAGATCAGTCAGATGATTACTGCAGTCAATGAGAAAGGGTTACAAATACAATTAAAAAGATATTTTAAAGTCACAAAGAAGTATGACATAAAAATATGAAAGTTCAGATGAAATCGGAGGTTATACAGTGCATACAAACTATCAAAATTGATTCAGAAAAACCCGAGTGGCACAGATAGCATAAGAAAATGTGGGGGGATGGTGAGGGATTAAAGAGCAGGCAAAATACCTTACCTCTAAAATGCCTCCAAGTTTGAATGATTTAGCAAGAAAACTCCATCAAAAATTCAGAGTGCAGGTAATTCCTATGATATTCCAATTATGTTGGAAAATCAGAAAAAAGTAAATTCCTCAATTCATCCTCCAAAGACAGAATAACCAGGAAGCAAAATGTTGTTAAAAAAATCCTTCAAAATATATATCAGAGTCTCAAGATGAAAAATCCTAAATAAAGTACATAACAATTAATACAACAGCATATTTAGAAAACACTGTGTCCAAGTATATTTTCAAGTTAGGAATTAAAGGCTAGCTAAATAATAAATACTAGATATTTTTACTAAATAGCATACATGCAATATATATGCCATAAAATGATAAATTAATGAATTTCACCAAAGAATAAAAGGAGGGAGAAAGCTCTGGAGTCAGTAATTACAGCAGAAATAAGAGGCTGGACAAACAGCTAACCTGGGGCCCAAAACATGTGAAACACAATCATTTCAAGCAACAACCAGAGTTAACAGCTCCTAGAGAAAAGCTCTACCAACAGATGCTAAATCAGAGGATGGTTTGGGAAGAAACAAAGTTCCCATCATTTTACAATAACTACCCACCCCCCAAGGTATTTATTGGTTCCAAAAGGAAACCAGTGATTTTACAGGGAAGACACTTGGCAGAAAGCACCTTAACCAGGGGACCATGGTCAGCACCAGCAGTGCCGAGACACTGCCGGCCATGAGACAGGTGAAATTATGCAGGGAGAGAGACAGGAGAGAGACGGCGTCAGCTCACGCGATCCTCACTACCATGCACAGCCTCAGAACAACCCAGAGAAAACACTGAGCAAGTCAACATCAACAGACTGACAAAATGATGTACTATACATGTTTCAAAAACACCAAGGTCATGAAAGTCAAGAAGAAACAGAGGGGAACTGTTAGGACTGCAGGGACCAAGCACAACCAACAAGTAAATGCCATGTAAGATCCTAGATCACAGTGCAAAATACAAAAAAGACATCATGTCACTTAAGAAGCAGCAGCCATGAGCTTGCTAAGATTGTCCTCTGACTTGGACAACCTGTGTACTCAGTACCTCAGCCCTAGCCCCTGAGCAAGGAATTTGCTGCTAAAATCATAAACATACTCTCTGTGAAGCAAGCAGCAGGTTCTAAAGGAGGAATGACCCAGATACACTCAGGGCTTTCTCATGAATTCCTAACTGGACATGTTGCTCAGATTCTCCTAGATGTACAAGAGGTGCTGAAAGCTATAGATGTTTAATATTTTTAAAGAGCCCCGTTATGTTAAACTAATAAATTTCATTCTACATGGAAAGAAACATCATGCATTGGGAATAAGTATTCCCCTTAATCTCACTTATAAAACTATCTGGGTCAGTAGTTTCTACGTTTGTTCAATTTTTAGTTTTAGAAAATACTATATGATGGATCCCATAGTGTTACTGATCTCATAGCTATTCATATCCTCTACTTCTTGAGTCAACTTTGTAAGCAAATAGTGTCTACCACCTGCATTTCAACCATACTCTCAATTGTCCTTAGCACATGAAACAACCCCTACTCCTCCCTACTCTGAAAACAAGAATGGCCTTCTGGGTTCTGGGCTTCTTTTCTGGTTTGTCCTTATCTGTGACAATGGTTATTTAGTTCCTACACTGGTAAAAGGTGCAGCTAATAACCGAGACAAGAAGACCTCTGATGAGAGATAAAACCAGACAGTGAGAACTCTTAACATATGGGGGCCTCTCCGCAAGGTCCCAGGGTGTGTTTGGATGACCACATACCAGTGGAGAATCAAGATGGCTACTGCCACTGCACATCAGGAGGAGGAGGAAAAGATAAGCAATCTCTATTCACTGCTCAAGAAAGGTTCAAGAAAGAGAATGAAGGAATAATCAAAAGAAAACCCAAACAACAGTGGCTCTCAATTCTGAAATAGGTAAGGAGGGAAAATAACTATGACTCAAGAAAAAAATGCCTAAGGAAAATAGAGAACAATGACTGAAGCTCCAAAGGTTCCCAATCAGAGTCTGGAGGATCCATGGCAGGAACAAGCAAAGCCTAAGCTCCTCGGATTTGCATTAGAACCACAGCCATGTCTATTACCTGGGAAATGTGAGGCTACAGCTAAATATGTGAATGATAGGAAACTCACCCCACAGAGAATTAAAGCTGCCTCGAGAAAACACGCCATTTAAACAGTCAAGCTCTGTAACAAGTGCTCTGGCTAAACAGAAGCTGTGGGATTGCGATGAGAACAAGGAACGCAGGGCTGAAACCAAACACGCCATGAATCCTTTAAACAACATGATGGACTAAAGACAAAGAAGAGAATGCTGACAAAAGGAAAGCATAACCCAAGAGGACTTATTTAACACGGAAGATGAGAGAACAAGAGAGAAAGAGCTCGTCTCTTACTGTGTACCATGTCCATTTGGTTCTCTTAATCTTTCCAGGTTAAAACACTAATCAATACACTTAGGTAGGCTTTGGAATATTTTTAGAGGGACTGACTGCAGTAACTTTCTGCTTCAAAAATGAAAATTCTGAAAGAAATCTACTGTTTGGAGGCAGTGCCATAGAAAACACATCTGTATGAAGAAAAACTTCGATCTTACAGCACTGGGTTGTGCTATCAGCTATACAGAATGCCTCTTCCGCTTTCCTACCAATGAACTTGTGGAAAATTATCACTCATGTATTGAATGTGTTATGCATAAAATTGATTTAAAAATAAACAGGAGGCTGCTGATAACAAAAATGAAGAATTTGCTGAATAAATTAAATTTAAAATTCAAACAATGATTAATACAATTCAATATATACCCAACCCCAGAAATTATAATTTAAGTCTAATCCCTGTTCTAACCACACTTCATCTCAAAAATGAAAAAGTATACTAACCCACAGATATATCTAAACAAAAAGTTGTGAGGTAAATATGGCACAATGTTATGATAAGATTGAGGGTTGGGGATTTAGCTCAGTGGCACAGTGCCTGCCTGGCAAGTGCAAGGTCCTGAGCTTGATTCTTGGTTAAAAAAAGAAAGAAAGAAACAAAGAAAAGAAAAAGGCTGAGCTTTATGTTTTATTTAAAGAACATATAATTTTTAAATTAAAAAAAGCAAAAGAATGATTATAAAGATTAGTTCAGTGAAAAGGGCCAAGAACAAGGTTGCAGGCAGAAAGAACAGCGTGTGCCAAAGCAGAGCACAGCACCTTGCAAGATGCTTTAGAAAGATGCCTTGCAAGTAAAAAAAAAAAAAAAAAGAAAAAGAAAAAAGAAAAATGGGAAAGTAATTAGTGAAGCCCCAGAGCCAAGTTCTAAGAAAAGAAGTCTGAAGAAGCTACAGCTTCTGCCACCCTATGAAACGACACGGCAGAGGCATCTGGTGGCAACTGCATGCAATTAAACACCCAGTAAAAGAAGGGCTTATCGCACGCCAAACACCTGTAACATAGGAAGCTCTTTGCATACATTATCACATTTAATTTTCCCAATAACCCAGGGCTAGATATCATTATTCCTATTTTACATAAGCACTCTAAAGATCAGAAAGGTTAACTAATCCCTGTACACAACCAGTAAGTCTGTCTATTCCTATAAAGGAAACGGTTTTAATATGTTCCTGCTGGCTCGAACAACTAGTGGTCCATGTATGGCTGATAGAAGAGTAGAAGTGGCACATGTGTGCATGGAAACCATGCACAGACCATTGGTGGCTCAATCATCTGCCATTGAGACATATAAACTATGGCCACGTCATCAATGTATTAAAATTTTGTTGAGATGTAAGTATACAATTTGATGCGTTTTGGCAAATTTAATGCAACTGTGCAAGCACTTCTACCATCCAACTCTGGGATATTTCCATCACCCTATAGAATTCCTTTATACCCATTTGCAATTAACCTTTGCTCCCATCCCTGGAACTTGGTAACCATTTCCTGTCTATAATTTTGCTTTTTCTATTATATAAATGGAATTATAAAATACATGGTCTCCAAAGATTTTATATCACTGTGTTCTCAAAAGATACAAGTACTGTAGTAGTTATAATTATTATGCCATATTTCTAAGTGTGCTCAGAAACTCAGTGCACCATTTTAAAAGCCATCAAAGACAATGATTCTCTCATATCTTTGAGTATGGTGCATATCTTCAGTTAAGGAAATATATATGGTTCTCAAGAATATTGTAAGGCCATTTCTTCTCCCCCCCCCCTCTATTTTTTGTTTGTTTGTTTGGTACCAGGGATCAAACCCACAACGTCATGCTTGCCAGGCAGGTACTTATGTCACTGAGCTATACCAGTAGCTATAAGACCATTTCTAAAGTCATTATTTCTGCTCCACTAAATCTTTGGCAAATATAAACAAATGACAGATAATACATTAAATTAAATATTTCCTTTTGGTCCAACTCTAGTAACAGTAGTTGATTCCACTGGTGGAGGTACTTCCTAAGCACCAAGCCACACTGAGCTGCTTATGGCAGAGACTGAAACCATTCATTCTTCCAACAGCAAAGAAATGTAGAACATCTACTTTGAAGTTCCTGGCTTCAGTGTGAGAGTGATCATGGATCACAGCCTGCTAAATTTCAGCCCATCATCTCACCTAGAAGGAGTGAACTACAGCACTTGCCACTCCTCACTTTATACATCATCACATACATAAAGCTAATCAAGCTATTTCATAAAACGGTTTTGTAAGAATTCTGTGAGACTCAGAATGGGAAACACAAAGAGCTTTGTCTCCCTCATGCTGAAGTCACAGATCTACATGGAAAGTAGTTTTCTTCTGGACATAGAACAGCAAACAGAAGTAGTAGCTATAGAAGCTACAATGCTCAAAGCCAGAGGAGAAATTCTATTTATAAAGGGCACCAGCTAGGCCTGAGATAGCATCCCAAATGCTTACACCTAAGGAAAAGGTATTTTACATTTAAAAAGCTCACTCTAGAAGATTAAGCTGATTTTACCATTAAATAGTCTCTTGTTCTAGATTGTAATTTTTTTAATGTTAAGTGTTCTAGATTTAAAGAAAAATTTGCTTCCTTACTCAGTATTTTTCAAACCTCTGGTTTGTTATCTCAGTGGAGTAGTGCCTGTAGCCCGGCACTTGTTTTGGCTAAGTAACCACACGCCTTTCTCTACCGTGTGCAGGCCGTGGAACCTTATCTGCTAGGACCAGCTTTTGCCACCCTAAGAAGGCCTCCCAGTTGCATGCTATATATTTTTTCCCCTAGATGAAAACAAGACAAAATTAACATTGATTTTACTCAATACATAAGAAATTACAGATGTCAATGAGACTTAATATGTCAATGAGACTTTTTAAAGTTAAAATTTATTAAGCTCCTTCCATGCATTAACTTGTTTAACTTTATGAGGTCGCTACTGTTATTATATCCATTATATAACAAGAGAAATATGGCAAGGATGTTAAACAAATTGCCCATGATCACGAGGCTAGCACACAACAGAGGTGGTGGTGAAGCCCAGGCAGACTGGCTCCAAAGCCACACCCCTACCCACTGCATCACTATACTTCTGTGAATCCAGGAGTCCTACTGTCCCTGATGGACATTATAAGGCCCAGAAATACATTTGCATTCAAGACAAAGCCTGTGAGTCAGGAACCTTTCATTCTTGTTGTGACCTTTAACTGCTTTTATTTTCAAACAATTCTCTCACATAGCTTAGGTCTCAAATTTTCTCAACTGTACAATGCAGGAGCAGAATGGATGGAACCAGAGGACATCATGTTAAATGAAGGCAGACCCAGAAAGACAAACACCACAAGTTTTCACTCAGACATGGTCACTAAAGAGCTTGATTTCATAGAAGGAAACAGTGGAGAGGGACTATTCTAAGCCAAGTCCCTTTCCGAGGGACTTTCCTCGGAAAGTCCCTTCCAAGGAAACCAGGGATAGAGGGAATGACTGGTACAAAATACATTTAGACATGAGAGACTCGTAGTGCTGAACAGCACAGCAGGACGACTATTGCTCACAATTTATTATATATTTTATACAGAACTAGAAAGAGTACCATGTTTCCCAACACAAAGAAATAGTAAATGTTCAGAGATGAAATGCTAATTACTCTAATTTTGATCATTATACATTACATATGTATTAAATCATTAGTTTACTCCACGTATCAAGGATAATGTAATTTTTTTTAGAAAAAAGCATTTGAAGAAAAAATAAAGCTGAATCATGTATTTTCTAACTTTTTAAAGCTAACAATCTACACATAAAATTTAACATTTCTCATTATACTCACTATATTTTATTTTAACAAACTCCTCGCCTTTTCCAGGAAAAGCTGGCACATGAAACATAAAGTGTCATCCACTAGCCTGGGCTATTCTCCCTCTGCCCGGCAGAGCCATCGTACCCCTTTCTCCACCAAACTCCAGAATCAGTCCTAGACATGTGCAGGACCACCTGTCTCCTTAACAGCATCAGCATGTATGAGCTGCTTGTTTGCTGCAGTTGGTATCTGACCTCCCACCAGAACCTACCTTTTTCAGGGTCAGATTCAACTCTGCCATCCGTAATCTAGTATAACAGCCCCATGTCTGGCCCTTATCATTGAACTTTCAAATAGAGGTGCCCCCTTTGCTGAGACTAAAGAGTGGAAATGCTCTTTCCGAGCATACATACATCTCCACTCTCTCACCCACCTCTCATCTGTATTTTCTCATCATACTTCTAACATGTGGGGGCAGGGATACAGCTCAGCAGAACACAGAATACCATACTGTTACTGTGAATAACTATGGAAAAGCAGTGTTACCGTAGACAATTGTGACATCTTCAATTCTGTTACGTTCTATGTGTATCTGTCACAAATATCACAATTGCTCATGATGAAAATTTGCTTCTTCTTAATAGAATGAGTGATAATATTGCTTCTAACTAATATCAAAACCACTTATTCATAAGCCAACTATTCTGGTTGTAGTAGTCAGGATTTGTAAGGGAAACAATTTAATACAGGACACATAATTTATAGGATTATTTTATAATAGTCACCCAAAGAGTCAAATACAAAAAAGTGCAGGAAATCTGTTTACACCCTAGAGACCCAAAGAATTCAGCTGAGGGCCTGAATCCTATGATGATGTAATGTATGAGTCCAGCTGACGACCTAGAGCCCATGACAATGACCCTGTGAGTCCAACTGGAGGCCTAGAGCCTAAACAATGTCTTTTGCTGCTGGGAAAGTCCAAAGGTCTGTGGTGGAAGCTAGAAAGTCTGTAGCAGCGGGGATGAAGGATCTGTGCCAGCAGGCTGAGGAACATGCACTGGAGCCAGGAAACCATGCTCAAAGTAAGGAGCTCACCCAAAGTGAACTGCAGCCAGCCTTACCAATAACCAGGTCCCAAGCTTCTCTGACAATGAAAACAGCCAAGTTCCTATCAGGAAGGCCAGCGCAACTCCCTTTTCTAAGAGAATCATCAGCACCATCTCTTTCTCTCCAGTTCTCCTTTTTCCACTGTTGGCAACAATCCACAAGTGGGCCTTCCACACCCAGCACCATGCTGATCAGTTCAGTTGGGTGTTACACGTTGACCACCAGTTGTCAATCTACCACACTGATGAAGGATGTTTGATACGGTTAAAGTTTTACATGACAAGCTAGCTCTCCATGGGTATCTATATCCACAGTACAATTAAATTCAATGAGCAAGTGCCCTTAAACCCAGAATCAGTATTCCTAAATGTCAAATGCCATAAAACTCTGCCACTTATAAATAGCTGTCTTCATCCTCTATGGTAGGTAGTGGGTGCTCCATGCAAGGAACTTCAATATGATAGTAGAAAACTCTCCTCACTGGGCATGGTGGTGCAGCCCATAATGCCAGCTATTTGGAGGCCAAGGCAAAGGATAAGTTCAAGATCAGCCTGAACAATTTACCAAGTCTACATTTCAAAATATAAAAAGGCCTGTGGCTGTAGCTTTGTTCTAGAGTGCTTGTCCAGCATTTATGACGCCCTGAGTTGAATCAGCTACACTAAAAGAAAAGTTTACTTTTGAATTTGTCTTCATTTGGTATGGGGGAAAGGATGAGCAAATGAACATCTGTTAAAAGCTGCTTCCTTCAGGTGTTCTGACTTGAATTGTCTTGAGTTCAAATCCACCTACTACTCAATATAGAGTGAGGTCTGACACTTAGTGGGAACTGTCAGGCCTTGGATTTGTGTTTTCCTGGAAGTAAAGGTATGAGCATTGAGAATCTAGGGAAGACTTGTGTTCTCAGAAAGTTAAACAACATAGAGGACCAGCCCAGATTACGTCTTAATGAAATTAACTCATAGGCCATCGTGGAGTTTAAAATGAGGTAAAATCATCTTTTCAAATATATGTATAATTAATTATTCTGCTGGCTGGTTACACTAAGTCGGCCAGCTTCTAGAAATCAGAAAGGGAAACCACGCATGGCTAGGCACAGGTCATTCCTTATGGCCAGTGTATGTACTAGCTTGAACCTGCCTAGAAGTTCTAGAGCCTGGTGCTGGCCTCGGGTGACTAGATGGCATTATCACGGGTTTCTCTTGTTCAGTAATTTGGCCCCGAACTTTACAATACTCCCCCATTCTCCCCTGCCCTGCTTTTTTCTGTTCTAGAAGCTTTTAGGGTGTTCATGACTTTTCTTTCCCATCTAAAACAATGTCAGGGAACTAAGGGGAATCCCTATGAAAGCAGTGAGAGAAAGTAAGAATGAGCCACGGGGTATAATCTCGACACTGTAAAGGCTTTCGCTTTAATCGCAGTTAAGATTTAAAAGCATGCATATCCGCGCCAAAGGAGCGCTCTTCTGTGAGAACCCCTCAGCACAGGTTTTAAACCTAAAATGTTCCCAGTAAAAGAAACATCACCTCCTTTCTTCCAAGATTCCTCCGACACCGTTTCTTAAAGGCATGTGCTTCCTTGGGACGCCAAAAACTTTGGAGAACATCAACCCCTCCAGAAAATCGCTCATCCGCCTGGGTGATGTCCCGGAGTTTGTTCCTCTCCTAACGTACGTCTAAGCCCGCCCCCCTGCTACTGATGCCATCCGCTCACTGGTGAAGAGCCGTGTTCGTCTTCTCAGACAGCCAATCAGCACCTCTCTCAACGCCAGCGATTTGGGAAACGGAAAAAGCCCTCGGCCGGTCCGGGGAATGGGGCGGGGTCGTAAGTGAGTGACAGCCACATCCTCCAATAGGCAAAGCGAAGCGATCGGCCCCTTTTGGTTGTGGGGCTAGAAAAGAGCGTTGATGCCGGCGGCCGCGATGAAATCTAGGAGGCGCTGGCTGGTCTGTGACAGTGGAGAGCAGCGGCGGCTCCTGGTGGTCTCTTTGCAGGTGAGTAGTTTTGTTGAGGAGGAGCGTTACAGGTGCGAACGATTCTGTTTTGAAAGAATGGGGGATCCTACTATGGGGGTGCGGGAAGGCCGGGTGCTAGTGAGTCGGTGGCAGGAATAGCTGGCTGCTGAAATGGGGATGAACTTTTTCCTCCTGGACGACGAGGCAGGTGTAAGGGCCTCTTGGGCTTCGGGCTCTACCACTGTATCTATGAGGATGGCAGGGTTGGCCTTGAAAGTTTAAACAGATGCAAAAAAAAAACCAAACAACATTGAATGCCATGAAAGGAAAGGAGGTGAATATATGCAGTGGTCTCAGGAGCCAGATCACAAGTTCATAAAAGCACTGAACCTTTAAATCAGTGTAATTCCCTCTGTTCTAAAAGATGGGGCGCGTATTATATTAATAAGGACAAAATGATGCATAATTGAAATTAAGTGCAGTTAGATTTTGAAAGATAATTACTTGTTAGCTAGTTTAACTTCCATTCCCCTGTCTCCTTCCTTCCAATTTGTGGAGAATTTATAGCTTGTGAGTGATTATAGAATATTAACGAAGCGAATGTGGCCCCCTTGGGGGGGCATTATTTTTCACCAGTAGGTATTAAAGTTTTCTATAATAAAAGAACTCATGTCAATTTGATTTTTACTTCAAAACTGTCTCCCCTGAGTCCACTAGGTTTATCCATTTATGTATTTCAGTGTCACCTCACACATCAAAAATTGACAGCCTCTCTATGGTGGTGAATTTTAGAGAAACAAAACAAATGGCATAGTTAGACCTCAGTACATCTTGGTTTTAGCCCTGAAGCTGCTACTATTTTTGTAATCTTAAACAAATCATTTTAACTCTGACTTTCAATTTTCACATCTTTAAAGCAGAAGTTGCTTTAGATTATTCTCAGGTTGGCCTTAAAAGTTTAAATATATGCAAAAAAAACAACATTGCTGTATTAAACAGGCTGTATTAAAGTATGCCTTAAAACAAAGATGATTAACAATTCCCTTACACAAGCGAAATTGCTTTGTAGTAAGTTCTCTAGAAATAGTATTTTCTATCTATATTTATACTAAAGCAAAGGAAGCAGCTCATTGTAGAAACTTGGAAAGTACAGAAATACAGTGTGGCAGGGGGCATCATCTTTAATGGTTAGATATTTAGTGTTTGGGAAGATCTGTTAGCTTCTTCCTTTTTTACCTTCTATTTGATGGCTGGTTGACATTAAGAAATGTATTTCACTATGATACATATTACACTATTATACATCTAAGTTTCTCTGTGCATCTTTGTGTAGCTTGCCTTGAGAACATAGGAGACAAGAAACGTTTGAAGTGAACAGTTTCTTGAACATTGTTGGAATAAAACCTGCTATGAGACAGTATTTATGTAGGAAAATAGGACAAAAACTATTAATAGCAAAAATCTTTTCTTGGACATTTTAGTATGGAGGAAATATACTTGTTGACTACTTCATGAAAGTATTTAGATTGTAAAATACTACTATATTTTATACTACTATGCTTTTAGGACTATATCTTTTCATCATACTTATTCTTCCTTTCACTAATCTAAATTCCTCTTTAATCTTCCCCCTCAATTTACTTGATTTCCAGATTTTGCACCTGTTTGCACCATCAACCAGGTAGAATGGTTTTGATGAGCTTGAGATTTGTGCTAGTATTTGTGAATTAGTCAAAGCCTGCTGTCTACCTCTCAGTTTTTGGTAGAATACTCCATCATTTAATATTCCTAACAGTTCCTTGAGAACAAGAGTTTCATTATTGTCATCTTTATGGGTATGGAACATACAAGATCATACTGCCAATAAGCAGCATAGCCAGGCTTATAACCAGGTTTTTTACTTACAGTTCTTTTTTGGGATTGGAGGATACAGTCAGTTTTGGCAAAGTTACTATCCTAGGAAATTAAATTTCCAGAGAAAAGAGGACATGATAGTGTTTTGCAGAATGGTTTTGAACAAGTATGGTGGTCCCAGGAAAACAGACTTCTCTCTCCCTTCCCTGTGAGGAGGGAGCCACCTGCTGTAGTTTATTACTCTGTAACAGGTTCTCAGGAGGGGATGTTAGTGTATTCAAGGTTGATGAATAAGAGGGATATAGTGTCTGGAAACATAGTCTTATAACTGTAAATACAAATGGAAAATTTGCTGTAAAATAATAGACGATGGAATATTAAATACCTTAAGGAACAATTATGTTTGAACATTTAATGTTGAACTTGATTTGAGGAAGATATATTTTATTAAGATATTTGAAGCTCTAAGGAACTAAAGACTGGATTGCATTTCCCTTGAGCACAGTTTCATTTTAATTCATCAAGACATTGTGAACCTCATTGTCTCGATGCCCTCCATCACAGTCAGCCCATCTTCTGTACAGGTAGATTCCATGGTTTGGTGGAGTTAAGAGTTGCTCAAGACTGAGAATTTGGATCAACGCAAACATCTGAGTGGTCTAGGGAAACAAATGAATATTTAATATTTACTCATTAACTTTGAGTCAAAGTGATTCTGGTTCTAGAGGTATTTTATGTAACTTGACATTATATTGTGGATCAGATACCTTGCTCAGTTTTTGGAAATAGAAGAAAAACTAAGCATTTGGGCCAGAGGTGACCCTTCAGTTTGCCCCATCTTTGCATGACTTATGATATGAGAGCCTTAGACATTAATTTTCAAACATTTGGGGAAAGAAGGAAACAAAGACTTAAAACTGTTCCTTTGGAAGACGGTATGGGCATCAGTTATAGACAGGATGCAGTATATGAAATTATATGACATAATGAATCCAGATGAAATTTCTATACATAGATAGTGAAAAATCTTTGCAAGTGGTAAATCACCTGCAGAGTATGTCCTGTGAACTGCCTGTTTGTCTCTTTATTGCCAAAGCAGTTGCTTAGCAGCTCCAGCTTGTCAGGCACACACTTAAGTACGAGGCACTGTGGGATAGTTTATAAAATTACTCATAGGAGTAAACCATGTCTAAATTGCAGGCTGTATGTTGAGGGATGTTAACAAAATGAATCACTTTAGATTTATCTCAAACCTGAAATCAGTTAAGCCAAACTTAGATTTAAATGGATGCAGTACTGTCTTCTGTGCAGAAATAAAACAATAATTGTGAATGATATTCCATTCCTAAAGGTGCTTTGCAATTCTGGCCAGGAATAAAGTCTGGCAATTTAATAATGTATCCTATGACAGGATTGCTAATTAAGGTTAAAAATGCTGATGTACTTAAAAGATCTGAGGATGGGATTCAGGTAGGTAGGGATCTGCATACCTCTAAGCCTTCTGGCCCACTATCTGTTTACAAGGTATGAACAGGTTTTATACTTCAAATGGTAGCTGAATCCAACAGTAACAAAATGTCATGTGTACAAAAATTGTATAAAAACGCTGTATCTAATTCAGTGTTTATACATAGTTTTTATTGCAATACAGCCACACCTGTTGTATTATGTCCAATCCATCTACAGATGCTTTCAGCTACAATAGCAGAATTGTACATCATTATGGCAGAGACCCTGTAGCCCACTGTGTCCTCCAAAATTCCTGTTGGCCCTTTTACTGAAAAAATTGCTAACAACTGAGCTAAACTGTAGTGTCTTTCACACTTATCTTCTTCATCCCACTGTAACAGCCATTATCCTGGCCCAGATCTTCATTATATGTTACCAGAACTATTACAAAAACCTTACAATAACTATGAGTGTTCACCCCCCTGGTTTTTCCTGTCTTTCTCTGTGTAAGTACTGTCTAGTCCTCTCAAAATGCATGCTATTAACTTTTAATGACATCTCAATTTATAAAAGAGGCCACATCCTTTGCAACTAAGCCTTCCTTGGGCCACTATTCAGTCTTACTTTCTAGAGTCATCTCCTCCTACTTCCTGGTTATACCCTATACTTAGGATAACCATGTAATTTTCCAAATGGGACACTTGAGTGTGAAAGGGTTGGGAAGGAAACAGGCCTAAAGCAATACTGTTGAAGGTAAATGAGGATGTAGAGTCGCTCTTGTAACGCCAGCCTGATTGGTGGAGTTGCTGTTCTCTGTATGCACCTGTTCTTCTGGCTCTACTTATTCTTCCTGTAAAATTGCTTTTTCTTTTTCTGTAAATTGAATGTTAACTGTCTTTCCGAATCCAGCTTAAATAGTATAATGTCCGCGAACTTACTCAGAAGTAATTTCTTCCTCCCCGTTTCCTTTATGAATAAGTGCTTCTCATGGTGTGAGTTACTTTCAGCTTCGGTGATACATACACAACCCATACCACACCACTTTTCCTCATTGGTTTCTTGAAAACGTAATCTGTATTGGACTCCTCACAGGCCTTCATGGGGTTTGCAGTATGTTCAAAGGATGAATTAATTGGCTAATTTAGAGAGACTGGAGTAATAAGTCTTCAATTTATGAATCAGTCATTTTAATGTGATTAAAGTAGTGAGAAAAGTTGGCTTTCCAAGAACTCAGGATAGAGCTTTAGGCTTAGGGCCCAGCCTTCCTGAGACTGAATTCCAGCTTTGTCAGTTAGAACTTGAGAAAGTTATCTCGACCTAAGTTTCTGCATCTGTAAAGTAGGGGGTAATTATAGAACCTACTCCATGGAATGGTAGTTGAGGGTTCAAACAGTACATGTACCTGGTGAGTACTCTATGAATGTTAGCTCCTGCGGTTAATATCATCACCATCACTACCACCACCCACCACCACCACCACCACCCCTCCCACAGGTGGGTCAGAAAGCACAGGGACCCCACCATGTAACATAGGAGAGCTGGAGGAAATGTAGCACCAAAATCTTCGCAGATCTATTTTTTCCCTGATGGAAGCAGTCAGTTTCAGGGCAATCAAAACAGTACAAATCCTAAGCGATTATGGTTTTTGTTTAGTAAGAAAACTAATCTACAGTCTTTTGAGAGACAGATTTGTTAAGAGTGGGCAAGGTAAGAACTAAGAAAGTAGTGTGTACAAGGAAGAAAGCGTGGGAAAGAGGAGGATGAGGTCAAGTCATGTGGACGATACCTTTGTTTAGGAGCTGTTCTTTTCAAACTAGACCATAACTTTAAAAAGGAAGAAACTCTGGGGAATGGTAATCCAGTAATTTATGTGGCCTGTTATTTGGTAGGAGGTAAGTTATTGGTTAGATTAAGTGTTTAAGTCTCAGTAACTTGCTGAGTGGTATTTATTTAAGAAATCTTAAGAACAAACTGCAGGTTGGTGGCTTTACCAAAAACTAAACAAGAAACAAAGCTTGCGAGTTTAAAAGGAATTTTTCACTGGAGGAGGAAGGTTTAGTCTGTTCTTAGGTAGGTATTTCTTTGTGAGCTAAGGTGATTACTGCTTGGCCTGCCTTTCTGCCTTGAGGTTTGTCATAGAGAGCTGAACCCTTTATCACAGATGCATTTTGTGAAGTAGTAGCCTGGGTTTGTAAAGATGAGCTGTGACTGCAGATCCACACATGTGGTTAAACCAAGTGAGCCTATATCCCCATGCCAAGAATGAAATCATCAGAGGTAAGGAGGAAAGACCCAAGGATTGGAGGCAGAAGGTGTGGGTCACCATTTCAGTTGCCCATCTAGTGACACGTGTCAGTCTCCATTTTCTCTGTAGAGATCATGGCCATGCATGAACATACTAAACTTACAAAAATACAGGACATACAACTAGAGTGCATAATTACTCTTGGCTTCGGTTCACCATTTTAAATGCACTGGGATTCTTGACTTACAGCTTGTTAACATCTCAGACTACAAAACAGCCCTGGCTGTGTTTACATTGATAGTTACCCCTAATACTGTCAAGCCTTAGCCTCAGTTATATGATCTAGTAATTGTTGTCTAGCTTGATTAATTCCAAACACCTACTTAGTGCCTTGTGTCAAGTGACACGCTAGGTTCTCCAGAGAAGATCTAACTGCTGTTATGCTGCTTGGCCACACTTTTTCACATGTATTCAGCAATTGAGTAAGTAAGAAAAGTAGCTGATCATCCCAAGGAGAGGAGAGAAAAGTCTTGTTTACTGGAGACAGACACACTACTTTAGTATCTTACTCTGTATTCCCTTCTGTACAGCACAGTTAGGTGTATGTTTGTAGGTTTTGTGGGAAAACTTTATTCCTCTCCTTCAGTGTATATAATATATAGTTTGAGTAAAAACAGAATTTACTTTATCTTTAGATAAAGTAAGCAAATAAAGCAGATTAATATTCTGCAAAGCTTGACAGCAGGTACCTGATGTTATTGTAATACATTTTGTTCTCTTGATATAGTTCATAGTCAACAGGTGATGGAGAAGTGCTTCTGCTTGGAGAATTTTTCCATCATGCCCTTCTTTGCTCAAAGAGAAAATAGCTTCATTAACTGTAGCTTGGTGGCTTCTCACTTGGCAGGACAAACTAAGGGTTGAAGCAGAGGAATAGTTGATGGCTTCTCTTTTCTCCACTTTACTTCTCCACTCCCACAGATAGTAAGTGGTCACAGAGGTAGGTCCAGTTCTCATGGCCTGAACCTGGTATTACCTGCTGGATTTGGGCTTTTAAAAGAAACAGTATAAAAATATTTTTCTTGGGAATGTTACTCACTGAAACACACAGAGCACTTGTTCTCTCCCTGATGAGGGCCTTGAAGATGAAGTTTATTAACCTCATGATTATTCTCTCTCTGGGGCCAGGCAGTCACCTGACAAAGGAACATTCAGATGACTTTTGTCCTTTTCTTTGTTCTGTCACCGTGATGTCCTGCCTGGACTGAGGGCAGAGACACTCTCCCTGGAAATTCTCAACCCTATGAGATGTCTTCCCTAAACCCTGAGCCCCAGGTCTTTAGGTCATCTCTTGGACAACATGGGACTTCCTAGCTCCATATGTATCAAGAGTTTCAAACCTTGGTAGGAAAAGGATATCATAATCCTCACTGTTAGAACTTTACCAACCATGTTTCCCTGAAAATAAGACCTGCCTGGAAAATAAGCCCTAGCTGGTTGTTACCATGGTGATGGCCAGTGTCATACAGAAGACTCAACCTCACTGTCACCTTGCTTGATGGCTACTCTATAGTGGCAGTGAGGCAAGGATAGGCTGATGGGGGCTGGCATTGTTGATCTCTAGTTTTCAAGCCTGTTAGGTCTTATTTTTGGTAGCAACAAATCATCTTAATCTGAGTTCCTTCCTTATTCCTAATTCTCCTGGAACCGCTAAGCATTACTAAGAAAGGTAAAAACTATGAATGTTAGCTCACTGGTTATTGTATAACTGTGTGTGACTCACAGGGAAGTAGGCCAGAAAATCCCCTGTTAATGGGAGTTGCCGAGAATGGCAGAAGACCTGGCCTGGTTGCTGATTCAACCTGTACTCTCCAGTGTGGAAGGACACAAGTAGCAGTACAGGGGGCCGGGCCACCACAGCTGCATCCCCACAAGAGGAGTGAGGCGAGGCCGGCACCATCCATGGTGCAGATGTTTCCAGGGGACAGAGTGGGCCCAGAGATCCTTGAGTAGCATATGTGTAGGGTCATGCTTGCCCCACTTCCTTGATTTTCTGCCTGCTAAGATGTGGCAAGTGTACAAGGCTATCTGCACAGTCGGGAGGAGGAGGCTTCCTTATCAGTATGGTCCCCGCTCCCACAGGCTTGCTCTCACTAATCTGTTTCTCCAGGCAGCATCTCTCAGCTGCTTGCATTTGATAGCTTATTTTGCATCTGGATTTATTGCTGCCTACAGCTGTATTTTGAGGCAGATGAAAGATTGTTTAGGTGAGTATCACTTCAATGTGATGTCACCTTAAATCACTTTTCATGCTGTTTTAGTGCTGAGCCAATGTGTCACAAATACCTTCGATTTGCATATGTGTGGTATGGACTGTGGCACTGAAGAGCTGGTTGCCACCAGTCAGCAATACAGACCAGATGCATATGCTGGTTTACTGAGTTGACATGCGTAGTAACTTCCATAATAAGAAGGCAAGATGGCTAAACGTTTACTTTTTTCCACCAGAAAAGAAACAGAGTGAGATGGATACCTTGAGTGTGGAGTCAGCTGCTAGAACTGGGTGTTTCCACCCAGATAGGAGTCATTCTTGTAGACATCTGTGGGTCTATCTGTGAAGTCCTGTCTTCTGGAAGCAAGAACAGCCTTTTTATCTGGTGGAAACAGTATTGCATTAGAATGAAGTGTTCTGTATTTTTTGTTTTGCATCATACAACCAACATATTATACAGGCATTAGAAAAACTAAGTAACTACATTGTAATAATCTGGAGAATGTGTGAATACTTGCCACCATGGGTACAGATGTCTGACATCAAAACTGCTCCAAGGAATTTTAGCTGATTTTAGATACTAGCTGTTGTGAAATTGTGCTGCTTGCTACCCCTAGGTAGTCGTTTGAATAAAGAATATAGCTTGGGCTGGGGATTTAGGTCATAAGCACCTGCCTGGCAAACGCAAGGTTGTGAGTTCAATCCCTGGTACCAAAAAAAAAAAAAAAAAAAAAGAAAGAAAGAAAGAAAAAAGAATATAGCTTGTGCTTTCTGTTTTTTCTCTTTCTAGATGTATTGCTGTCCTTGAACATCATCTCATTTGAAAATTGCAGGAGAGCTCAGCCATCAGTATGTCCAAGTACAGACTTATTATACTAAGACATGGAGAGGGTGCTTGGAATAAGGAGAACCGATTTTGTAGCTGGGTGGATCAAAAACTTAACAGCGAAGGATTGGAGGAAGCTCGGAATTGTGGGAAGCAGCTCAAAGCACTAAACTTTGAGTTTGATCTTGTGTTTACATCCATCCTTAATCGGTCCATCCACACAGCCTGGCTGATTCTGGAAGAGTTGGGGCAGGAATGGGTTCCAGTGGAAAGCTCTTGGCGTCTAAATGAGCGTCACTATGGGGCCTTGATTGGGCTCAACAGGGAGAAAATGGCTTTGAATCATGGTGAAGAACAAGTGAGGCTGTGGAGAAGAAGCTACAATGTGACCCCACCTCCTATCGAGGAGTCGCATCCCTATTACCATGAAATCTACAGTGACCGGAGGTATAAAGTGTGCGATGTTCCCTTGGATCGGCTGCCACGATCTGAAAGCCTAAAGGATGTTCTGGAGAGACTTCTTCCCTATTGGAATGAAAGGATTGCTCCTGAAGTACTGAAAGGCAAAACCATTCTGATATCTGCTCATGGGAACAGCAGTAGAGCTCTCCTGAAACATCTGGAAGGTACCAACTTTATGTACTGCTCATTAGAGGTTGTGTAGTGTTACATTTGGGCCTTAATCTAGCAATTAAGCTAATGATGCACCGTTTACATAGCAGACTTTCCTTCTGTCTGTCTCTTTGTCACTTAAGAAGCAAGTTGTTCTATAAATAAAAACTCCAATGCCTTTGACATTCAGAATATCTGAAGCAGAGGTTTCCAGGCTTGAATGAGCCTCAGAGTCATCTGAGAGCTACATATGACACAGATTTGGGTGTCAAACACAGATTTTCCTTGCAGTTTCTAAATACTGGGTTTGGAGTGGAGCCTGAGAATTTGCATTTCAGCTGATACTGTGGGTTGGAATTCTGAACTCTGAGAAACATTGGTCTAAAAGGAGTATGCATTTTGTTATAATAAGATGAAAGTAGGCTAGGAAGGGAATACACTGTAAAAGTGATGTTGGAAGTAAATTTCTTTGAGTTTTCAAGTTAAGTAAACCGGTTTTCAGTTTTTGCCCACTTTCTTCGAGATTTACATAATTAGGGCTGTGTTTTCTGACCTAAGATTCCTGAACAATTCTTTTGTTCCAGTCCTCCTTTTCCACACTGCTCATTTAATTGTTGCTGTTGTTTTTAAGGGAAATAGCAAGAAGGTTTATCCAATGGTGAAAGACACTGAGTAGGAGAAAGTTCTAAGGAGGAGAAAAATAAAACAATAATTTATTTATCTTGACTGAAAGTTTGAAGATAAAAGCCTTAAACTACTCAAAGTTATGTTTTTAATGTACTATTTTGTTACCTTCTGCCTCAGTAGCATGAACTCTTTCAAGGATTCCGGTTCACCTGTGATCGATTGCCTCTGGTACCTTCAGGGACTTTGTCCTCTCCTGTCCCCTCACTGGTCCCAGATATTGTGCTTTTTCAGTGATCTGCTCTGTGTTTTGCGGTCTACATCATTGCTGACAGTCAACCACTTGGTATTAGAACATATTTCTCTATCATTCCTTTCTACTCAGCTTTATTTTTCTGTAAAAGGCTATGAAAATGAAAAGGTCGATATTGTATGTGAACTAAGTGGAAATAGGTTATTGGTAACAAAACGAAATGATCTCTCTGAGATTTTAATGTAAACTTTCTAGCTTGTGATTATTTTCCCCCAATTTTTATAATATGACCAAGAGCTGAATTATTACTGAAACATCTGCCATCCCTAAATCATGCTGTAATCTAAAATCTACAGACTTTATTAGGTATTACAAACTTGATTTGCCAGATAAGGCGCTTGATCCATATATTTTATTTATTTGGCTATATAAAGGTTTCTGTTCTTCCTTGTTCAGAATAATCAGATATTTGATAAACGATATATAACCTCATCATAAATGGACTTTATTGTTTGACAGGGAGTTGAGGCTCCTATTAGGACAACAAACTAAAATTCAGAATTTCAGAGTTTCTGCCTGAAGATGTATTCTGTCCAACCACATATATTTCTAGAAATGGGACTTAGATTCCCTGGTGGCAAGCCTCCCTCCTCACAGAAGGTGCCACTACCTTCTTCAGGATCCTCTTTTTTTCCTCCTCTTCCTTTCCTCTTCTCCTTTGAAAAGAAGAGAAAGAGAGGGAGAGAGGGAGGGAGAGAAAGAGAGGGAGAGAGGGAGGGAGACCGGGCTACCTCTCCTATGCTTTTCACCTGTCTTCAAGTTTAACTATAAGAGTACTCTGTAGCCCAACCACAGTTTATTCTAGATGTCCCTTCTTGCCAGTGCATTACTAATTAATTGTTTCTGTTGTGTTTAAGGTAAATAGCAAGAAGGTTTAACCAATGGTGAAAGACACTATCATGAGGAGGGGGCAGATTACCTCAAGAGGGCAAGGTTAGGCAGAAATAAAAACTTGATTTTCTAATAAGGAAAAGTTTTAAACCATTAATAGCTCATTGAAAAATAATTTAATCACGTAGTATGCCTGCTTTGGAAAATAATGCAACAGTTCCTTAAAAGAGTTAAAGAGGTACCCTAAGATGGAACAATTGCACTCCTAGTGTATACCTTAATAGTTTCCTAGGAGGAACTTAAGAAAGTGTCCAAAACTGGTTGACTTCAAACAACAGAAGTTTAGTTTGTGAGCTGGAAGTCCTGAGTTGGCATATTGTACTGTACCTCTTGTGGTTTTAAGAGACTGTCCTTTCTTGCCTTTGTCTAATCTTTGGGGACAGTCAGCTGTCTTTGGTGTGCCTTGGTTTGTAGGAGCATCATTAAGGTCCTCCTGCTTCAGAGGGCATATTGGTGTTGCTTGTTCAAATTTTTCTTTCTTTCTTTCTTTCTTTTTTGTAAGAACATGATAGTACTGCATTAAAGCCTATCCAGTGACCTCATTTTAATTTTGATTATTTCTGTTAAACACCCGTTTCCAAATAAGGTCAGGTTTAGTGATCTGGAGATGGGACCTTCAATGTATCTTCTTTGAAGGACACAGTTCAATTTGCAACAGTATCCAACATAAAAGAATATTTCCACACAAGAACTCTCATACAAACTTACATAACAGCCTATTCGTAATAGCCATAAAGTAGGTCAATTCAAATATCAGTCAATTAATTGAAAGCATTATAGTGACATAGTGAAATATGATTCATCAGTAAAAGGAATAAAGTATGGTAGGGATACATGCTAGAGCAGAGATGAACCTTGAAATCATCTTGTGTGAAAGAAGCCAGTCAGAAAGAATCACCTAGGTTTCCACTATATGAAATACCCAGGATAGACAAATCTATGGAGGCAGAAAGGAAAGCACAGTACTTGTTGCCTAGAAGTAAAAAGTGGGAGTGAAGTACGGTTAGATTGAAAGTGTGGCTACATGGGTAGAGGTTTTTGAGGGGTAATGAAAATGTAAAATTACGATAATTGCACGGCACTGTGAATGTACTAAACGCCATTTAAATGTGTACTTTAGGTAAAATACTGTGAATTATATTTCATTAAAGGCATAAAAATAATCTATGAGATTGAAAGGTGAAAGGATTTGTCATAGTTTGATCTAGGAAACAATAGATGAGATCACACATGAGGAGATAAAAGGCAGAGGCACATAGATGTGACTTTCAGAATAAGGAGAATAAAAGCATTTTTTGAAAGACCTTTTTGTTTTTGATGATGGGGATAGGAGTCGAGGTCTGGGGCTGGAGGGTGTAGCTCGGGGAGCGCTTGCCTGGCACTTGTGAGGCCCTTGGTTAGATGCCCAGCACTAAGGGAGAAAGCAGCCTGATGATTAATACTGTGCCTGCTCATTTCTCAGAGAGCCAGTGAGTTCACTGCTGTCCCAGTGAGTTAGAGGGAGGGCTAGCAGTGTTTTTAGTTTGAGGGTAATTGATTTAAAACAGTGGAGTTGGCATGGCAAGTGGTAAATTCAAGGAAAAGACTTACTTTGGAAGTATATGAATATGGAAAAAGATAAAGGCCAGATGAGGTCTGCAGGAGAAAGGACATGTGTTTGAATGGGATGGAGAATGGAGATGGTAGAGCTGGTGATTCTTAGGCTGCATCATTCCATGCAGGTTAAAGAAGGCCCACTGCAGACTGGTTCAGGCAGATGTCTCACAAAGCACCATGAAGACTCTTAACATCAGCTTTGTGTAATAAAACATCCCTTTCTGTGGTGTTCCAGACAGGCGTGTGTTTGGCATAGTCACTGTGGTTGGCACAGTCACTTCCTGTTGGTTTCCTTCTAGTGCACATCAAAGGAAAAGCCAGGTACCAAACTGAGCATTGGCTACAGTCTGCCAGAGGAAGTGAATTGTTTAGTCTGGGTTCAAATGCAGGATTGGGCAGCTTCAAGTTCAGATAAGAGTGGTAGGCAAGATGCTCAGATAAGACAGACTTGGTATCTGCAGATTGTGTGCAACTGTATACAAGCAGGAAAATGGTGAGACTGAATTAGAGACGGAGGAGGAAAGGTCAGCTGGGACTAGCTGTGGGAACTGGACTGGCTTTAGTCACCTTTGGCATTTAACATGATATTTTCAGAAGCAACGAAGTCAAACCTCCCATCTATGAGGCAGTTTTTTAGCAGTATAGTTAAACTTTCTTTTGTTTTAATTAAGTATATTAGATTTAAAGAAAGATGTTTATTTATAAACATTTTAATTAACATGTAAAATAGATTCTTTGCCTTATTCTAAGTAAGCTGTTTTTCTATCATTGTGTTACAATATTCAAATAACCCATTTTCATTTGTTCCACATAGCCCATCTTTGAGTTTTCAGTTAGCATTCAAATTTTAGAGTTCAAAATAGGTAGGTCATCTGTGAAATTCAGTCTCTTCTTTCAGCCCTTATTGGTAATAGGAGATACTCTGATCTCAAATTGTGCATCAGTAGAATTTTAACAGTGATTTAGTTGGTTAGAAAGTCAAGTGAGGAGTAGGTGGAGCCTCATAGCCAGAGGAGTTGGCTGGAGTTGTTGCTTTATTTTTCAAATCTTTTAAGTATTCACATCTCAGAATTGGGGTTTCTTTCTGTCATATGGCAAGTCCCTGTGTCTCCCTTGTCGGTGTCACTCCCGGCCGGCAGGAAGGACACACAACAAAGTCTGGCAGTGGACAACCTTTTCTTTTATTTTCCTTCTCCGTACAGCCTGCCCCGGGAATCCTCCCGGCCGAAGCCTCTGTTGGTCCGCTCCCCGCGGCTCCTTGCGTGCTTCTCCCTACAGTCTGTCCCGAAGCCTCTACCGGTCCGCTCTCCGCGGCTCCTTGCGTGCTTCTTCTGCTTCTTTTGCTTCTTCTTCTTTTCTTGGCGGGAGAGGCACTCACTTTTATAGGGTTACAGTGGCCAATCAGTTCAAAGCGCGTGATGCGGGCTGATTGGCTAACATCAGTTGTTGCTAGGCAGACTATCTTACAGGGCGGGTTGTGAAGCAGGAGATCTTACAGGGCGGGTTGTTTACCAAGCAGGAAGCAGGAGATCTTACAGGGCGGGTTGTTTACCAAGCAGGAAGCAGGAGATCTTACAGGGCGGGTTGTTTACCAAGCAGGAAGCAGGAGATAAGCGCCATCTTAGCACACTCGATGGGAGGGGTAATCTAGCTCAGGCTTTGCTCTTTCCTACAGGCCTCACGTCCGCCAAGTAAGGCGACCGGGCTCGGCCGCGGCTCCCAACACTCCCTGAATATGTCTTCTCCCACTTCCTGAAGTTCAAAGATTTTCAAGCAAGCAGTTTACAGAAAACTAGAGAATATGTAGAAGACATGTCATCTAAATTTTGTTAGTACTAAAAGTAAACAATTTTGTTTAAGGCTGAGAACCTTTGAACTCTCTTTTGTTGTTGTTACGAAGATCAGAATGGGAACATAGTCTTTAATTAAGTCTCCAACAGTAAAAGATTAGATTCGATTTGAAAGCCCGGGAGTTAGAATTAGTACAGTTTAGCTGGGTACCCCGGGAATAGAGCACCTGCGCATGAATTAGACACAGAGCATCTGCCTTTTGGGGGGCTTGTATTTTGCTTTTGATTTCCGTCTGTGTCTATGGCCATATCACCCTGAATATACCCAATCTCATCTGACTTCCTTCTGAAATTTGGCTAACATTGTATCTCTAACAGAGTCCTTGAAACACTTAACACCTTCCATAGAGATTTCATGCTTCAAATTTTTTAATTAAACTTTTTTCCTTAAAGTCTTTAACACCATATATAAAATGTTTTTTGGGGCTGGGAATTTAGCTCAGCGGCATAAGCACCTGCTTGGCAAGCACAAGGTCATGAGTTTGATCCCTGTACCAAAAAAAAAAAAAATGTAATGAATATTACAGGCCAAAAATGTATATTCAAATTCATGCTTTGAAAGTTTTAATTAACCTTTTATTCCTTACAGTGCCATGTCTATTTATATAATAAATACAGTTGAAATGCATTTATTCAGTGAATGATATTACTAAAGGTTTTCTGGATTCCATAAGAGTGCTGTTTAGAGTTGAACAAACATTTATTAAATTACTGCAGTGGTAAATGGTATTGTTTTGAGAGCCTGGGTAATATAGCAATGGATAAAACGTATTTCCTGTTCTCAAGGAACTCGTAGTCCTGGTGAGAGAAGCCAGCATTTATATACATATCTCTCACAGAAGACATGCTAAGGCTGCAGCCCGTGTGTAGTATGCAAAACTGTGTGTGTTTGCTTCCAGTCCTAGCTAAAGTAAATGGAGAAGGTCACTTGTAAGTATAAATTTGCTTTTCTGAAGTTAGTCCTTCTGCAGAGAATGAAATTTAAATTTCTTCCCATTCTGGTGTTATGTTACCTTTGGTCTTTCTCCCAAACTTTCACTGTTTCTTTTGAAATACTCCAGTCATTTCATGTAGTTATTTCCTACATGAAGACTCAAGAATTAAGGACAGCAGGTACATGGAGAGATGGTTTCAGACAGACCATGAGGTTCAGGATAAGTACTGAGCAAGAACTTGGTAACATTTCCCTGTAGAATAATCTTGGACTCTGTGTTTAAAAAAACCTATGCCAGGGCATGTGACATCTGTCACGCATTTTGCCTTTCATATGATGTTCCAGAGAATCAGCTTTTAATCAGATATTATATATTATAGTGCTAATTCTGTTCAGTCTGATCTGCTTCAGGTGTGAATTTAGCCTTAGGAATACTGTTTGTGCAATTTTCTTGTTCTAGTTGTTACAGGGCCTCACCGTATAGTTCAGGCTGGTCCTCATTTCACTGTGTAGCCCAGGCTGCCCTTGAACTTATGACGCTCCTGCCTTGGTCTCACAAGTGCTAAGATTATAGGCGTGCACCATCATGTCTGGCATGTTCATGTAATTTTCTTAGTATAAAGAATATAATTTATGTCAAAATTGAATAATGAGTAATGACTTCACTGTGGGTTGTTCAGTCACATAAGTTTCATTGACTGGTTATTAACCAGGCTAAGTGTTTAAATATTTGTAAGCAATTCATCTACTGTATGAATGACCTAATTAGCATGAAAGTGGAGTGTGTATTTATCTACCTATCTATGGGAAACAGTTTATTTATTTATTTGGGCAGAAAGATTGGTCAAGAGGTACTAAGTCACAGTTTGATGAGAGTAAAAAGTTCTGGTATGTTGTTGTGTAATAGAGTGACAAAATAGATAAAATTGTGGACTATATTAAAAAGCTGGGAGAAGGGATTAAAAAACGTTTTCACTGTAAAGAAATAATGAGCATTTGAAGTATGTTTAAGTTATGGCTTATGAGTGTATTTCTTTGCTGCAAACAGTTTTATTTGTTTATTTATTGGAAACAGTTCTATCTTTTTAATTTTTAATTTTAAAGATGATAAAACAAAACGAAACAGAACAAAGCAAATCAGAACAGAGCAATGCAAGCAACAGAGGACTTCATAACAAGACAACAGAATATCTGCAGTGGCTACCATAATGTCTCTTGTTTTCTATGAAATAGTTGACCATACCTTCACACACAATAATATCAAACATAACAGAATAGTATAAAACCAATAAAAAAATGAAAGCATAATAGGACTTCAAAACCAGATAATAGGAAATGAACAGTGGCTACTGTTCTCATTTTCCTCACAAAAGTTGACCATACCATCACATATAATAAACTCAAATAGAACACAATGGAATAGAATCAATCAAATCAAAAGAACAGAATCATGATAAGACTTCAAAACAAGATGATAGGAAATCAGCAATGGCTACCATAATGTCTCGTTTTCTTTAAAGTAGCTGTTTATACCATCATACATAATAAAATCAAACAAAACAAAACAATAAAAGCAATTAAACAATTTAAAACATTATAAGACTTCAACAATATAATAGGAAACCAACTATGGTTACTATAATATACCCCATTATGTTCAGAATAGCTTCCCATACCATCAGACAAAACAAAACAGAACAAAACCAAATCTAAGAAAATTGTGAAAACAATAAAAGAGTTCAAGACAATACAGTAAGAAATTAACAGTAGTTACCTTCTCACCCTCCCAGGTGTTTCCTCCCTATCGCTCTTACTATTTTGTTTTTGGATCCCATTAACTCCTTCTGCTTCTGGTGCTAGGATTCATGCTTATAAGTTCAAACTGTTTTGCCCATGAACAAGATCTCCAGTTGCATCCATTTACCTACAAGAACCTCGAGATTATTATACTTTATAGCTGGGTAGTTTTCCATTACATGAAAATACCATATCTTTCTTGTCCATTCTGTGGTTGATGGGCAAGTTACTCTTGCTTTTTTCTGGTCTTCTGTTCACATGCAACAGTTGTTTTCTTTCCTTTGATTTTCAATCTCCTTTCCAGTTAAATGTGTTTCTTGTATACAGTACATCGATGGATCTTGTTTCTTGATCCACTCTCCCTGTGTTTCTTTTTATTGCTGAGCTGAGGCCATCTACATTAATGGTTACAACCAGCACACATTGGTTTGTCTCTGCCCTGCTATCCTCCTGTTGTTGGCCCTCCACTTTTCCCCTTCATTCAATTGCCTGTCTTGTATGGTGATCCTCCTCTGCTGCTATTTCTGGAACCATGGACATCTTTATCTCTCTCTAGAATGTTCTTTAGCACTCTCTGTAGGATTGGTTTGGTAGTCATGAATTCCTTCAGTTATTCTTTATCATGGAAGTATCTTATTTTTCCATCAATTTTGAAAGATAGTTTTGCAGGGTACATCAATCTGGGTTGGAAGTTGTTTTCTTTCAAGCATTTGAAGCACTTTGTTTCAAACTCTTCTTGACTTGATGGTTTGTGTTGATAAGTCTACTGTGATTCTGATTGGTTTTCCTTTACAGGTGATCTGTTTCTTTTCTCTAACAGCTTTAATATTCTGTTCTTGTGCTGGATTTCTGGGATCTTGACTATTATATGTCTGGGTGTAGATTTACTTTGGTAATGGTTAGTTGAGTCCTATATGCCTCACTTATCTGCATGCCAGATCCATTTCCCATATTTGGGAAGTTTTCTGCTATTATTTCTGTAAATAGCCTTTTAATTTCATTTCCGTTAAGCCCTGCTCCTTCACTGATACCTATCATTCTTAAATTGTGCTTCTTTGAGTTATCTGGCAGCCGTTGAATTATTTCCTGATTCCATGTTATTTTTAAGAGCTCTTTCTTTTCACAATCGCTAACTGTAATCCTGTCTTCAAGGTCTGAATGTCTATCTTCAGTCTCCTGGTTTTGCCAGCTTTCAATTGACTTTTTGATTTCCTGGATCTCTCTTTGAATCTGTTTCATGCATTGTAATTCCTTTCTGTATTCATTCAAAGTATCCATCATTTTCCTATGCTCATCTTTTTTATCTTCATCTTCTTTAGATATGCTGAGCATTTCTTTATAATGTTTGTGATTTCTTCTTTTACCTGAGACATTATTTGTGATTTGATTGCTTTTATGATCTTACAAAGTTGTTTCTTTACTTCAGTTGCGATCCTCTCAGAGATTTTGGTGTGTGACTTCCATTTTCTTTCATGACTGTATCTCCCAGACTTGTTCTGTATGGGCTGGAGGTCTGAGATTGCCTGGTACTCCTTGGTCTTGACATTTTCCTGAGTTCCTCCCAACAAGCTACTTGTGGGGTCCCAGCCACTTCCCACGTTGGATGCCCCTCTGTGGTGTAGGGGAATGGGAAGGCACTTGGGTTCCTCTGACCCCAGATTTACAGGGAGGTAGCAGAGCATTGGGCAGGCTTCTCCAGACCTGTGCAGCTACACTGGGGCTTCCCTGATGATCAGGGGTGCGTGGAGGTGGGGCTGCTTCTCTCAGCCTGTGTGTGTATACTGGGACTCCCATGATGGTGGCAGGTACACAGGGATGTGTTTGTCTGATTCTGCTGGTGGGTGATGGCTGCCCAAAAAAGCCAATGGCCTCCAGTGGTGACCTACAGGTGCACGGGGCTTACCTGTCTGCGTGCCCCTGCTCCTGCTGGAGCATCAAGGCTCCTGCAGGAAGGAGCCTTCCGATGGCAGCACCCAGCAGTTAGAGGCAGATTTGTCTGGCTCTCTCTGCCCATGCTGGCTGCCCACAGGAAGGAACCTTCCAGTGGTGGTGTCTGACAGGCGGAGGTGGATCTGTCTGGTTGTCTCTGCCCACACTGGTTGCCCACAGGAAGGAGCTTTCTGGTGGTGGGGACCAGCAGGCAGAGGCAGATTTGCTGGCTCTCTCTGCCCAAGCTGGCTGCCTACAGGAAGGAGCTCTCTGGTGTCAGCACCCAACAGGCAGAGGCAGAACTGCTGATTTTCTCTGCTTAGGCTGACAGCCCACAGGAAGGAGCCTTCTGGTGGTGGTGCCCTGCAGGCAGAGGCGGATTTGCTGGTTTTCTCTGCCCACACTTGCTGCCTGCAGGAAGGAGTCCTCTGTTAACAGCACCCAGCAGGTGGAGATAGATCTGCTGGGTCTCTCTGCCTGAGCTGGCTGCCCTGAAATAGTTTTATTTTTGTTGTACTCTCTTTTAGATGAAATATTATAATTTCAGTGTCCATTGTTTAGTGGGCTCACAAAAATACAGATTATTGCCTGAGGCACAGGTGTGAACCTGAAAGGATGTTATTAAAGAGACCACCTGTGGGATCAGATTTAAGGGAATGCTGTGTTCAAACAAGTGAGCCCCTTCTGTGTCCTAGGCCCTTGCCAAAGGCCTAGAACTCACTTCAGAGGTCACAGACTGTAACTCCTAAATCTGGCCCATCGTGACTTTTGTATTAGCGATTGAAAGAGCCCAGCTAACTTGTTTATGCCCTTTTCCATTCTTGGAGACTCTGTGATGATGTCTAATTATAATGCCAAGCATTTTACAAGATCAGAGCAGAAATATGAATCCTATCTTCTCTCCCTTTTTGTAGCAGTAGAAATAAGCATAGACAAATCAGATGACCACAGTCCTAGGAGGAGGGAGTTTAAAAAAACAAAAAAACAAAAAATAAAGCAAAAGTCCATTTATGCTGTCTTAACAGTCTTGTCCCTTGCACAGGTCTATATAATCTTTAGGGATCTGTTTGCACTTTTAACAGCTTTATTAGGAGTATAACCCATGCATAACCACCATTTAAAATGTACAATTCAGTGGTTTATACTATCCACTTATCCTTTGGTATTCATGGAAGATTGATGCCAGAAAACTCTTGAGATATCAAAATCTATGAATTTTCACACCATAAAATGGCATAATATCTGTGTATAACCTATACACATCATCTCATAATTTTAAATCTTCTCTAGATTACTTATAGTATCTAATACAATGTAAATATTTGTTGTATTGTCTAGGGAATAATTACAAGAAGTTTATACATATTCAATATTGTAATTTTTTAGTATTTTTTTCATCCATGGTTGATTGAATCCATGGATACAGAACCTGTAGATCTGGAAGGGCTCACTGTATGCAGAGAATTATAAATCCACCACCACAAGCAATTTTGAAACATTTTAGAAGGTAAAAAGGATAAGGAAAGATGGATCAAGGGTCCTAAGTTACAGTTTTCTGAGGTAAGAAGTTCTGGTGTGCTGTTGTACAGTGGAGTGACAAAATGAATGAAAATTATAGACTATATATTAAAAAGCTTGGAGAAAGGGTTAGCAAATGTTTTCACTGTAAAGAAATAATGAATGTTTGAGGAGATAGGTGTGTTTAACCTGACATATATATTTTTCTTTGTCTCCCTTAAAAGAGACCTCAGTTGCTACCTTGCCCCATTCTCCCATTGCCCTAGCCCTCAATCTATTATATACCATAATGAACATGACTATCCTCAATACTTTGGATTAATGGAATCATACAAAATCTGGAGTCTGTAACTAGCTTTTTTTTTTAACAGCATAATGTTTTCAGGGCTCATCCATGTTGTAACATACATCATTAATATACTTCATTCCTTTTGACTCCCAAATAACATTCTATTGTATGAAGATTGTATGGAGACTACCTTGAATTTATTTGTTTATAGGTTAATGGGCATTTGGGTTGCTTCTTGGGCTGTTATGGATAGTGCTGCTATGGAGGTTTGTTTATAACTTTTAGTGTAGATCTGTGTTACATTTTCTTGAGTGTGTACCTAGGAGAATTGCTGGAACATATCGTAACTATATTTGACTGAAGAACAGCCAGATGTTTTCCAAAGAAGCTATAGCCTTTTGCATTTCTAATTCTGTAATGGATTTTGGTTCTAATTTCTCCATATCTTTGATAACACTTGTGTGTGGGTGTATATAGATATAGATATATAATTTTTTAATTGTAGCCATTCTAGTAGGTACAAAGTGGGACCTCCTTGTGGTTTGGCTTTACATTTCCCTAATGGCTAAGGGTGCTGACCGTCCTTTCTTGTCCTTTTCTGTATATCTCGGGGAAATGTCTGTTCACATCTTTTGCCCTTAATTTATTCATTTGTCTTTTAGTTTTGAAACACAAATGTTCTTTGTATAGTCTAGCTGGAAGTCCCTAACCGAATATATATATATATGACTTGCAAAAAAATTACTTTCCTATTTTCTGGTCGTCTCATCATGTTCTTATGGTGTCGTTTAATGAACAGCTTTTATATGCCAATTTTGTTCTTTCTTTTATTGCTGTGCTTTTGGTACCTGTTAAGAAATCATTGCTTAATGCAAGATTGTGGCAATTTTACTCCTATGTTTTCTTAGAGTTTTAGTTTTAGCACTTATATCTAAGCATTTTTAAATCTATATTAGAGGATTTTTTTTGGATAGTATGAGAAAAGGTTTCGCCTTTTTTCTCTTGCGTATGGCTATGCAGCTATCCCACCATTGTTTGTTCAAAAGAGTCTTCTTTTTGTATTTAATTGTGTTGGCACACTTGTTGAAAATCAGTTGATCCACAGTGTGAGGGTTTATTTAGGATTCTCAATTTTATATGTTGATATATATCTGTCTTTATGTTATTACTACATAAACACATGCAATACCACATTGCTTGATATAGTTTCTCAACTTTCTTTTTTCATATTGTCTTAGATAGAATGCTTTGAATTTCCATATAAATTTTAAGATCAGCTTATCAGTTTTTGCAAAAAAAAATCAACTGAAATTAAGTCTGCTAAACCATGAACACAGGATGTCTTTCCATTATGTGTGTGTATTTAGTTTGAACTATATTTTATAGTGCTCAGAGTTGAATTTTGTACTTTTTGATAAACTTATTTTATTCGTTGTGATGTTATTACAAATAGTATTGTCTATTTAAGTTCACTTTCTTGTTCCTCATTGGTGGTATATAGAAATACAGTTGATTTTTCAGTATTGGTGTTATATCCTGCAGGCTTACCTACTGGTAATTTGTTCACAGTATTAGTTGCAATAGCCTTTTTGGGTGAAATCTTGTCATCTGCATCCTGTTTTCTTTACAATATGGGTGCCTTTTATTTCATTTTTTTTCTCCTAGTTATTTTGGCTAGAAACTCTAATATAATAGAATGTTTCATCTTTATTTAAAAATAAAGCCCAGTGTCCTGGAACTTCAGTAAAGGTTAATAGTTGCAACATTGTAAAGGCACATAATTTGCTAGTGGTGAATCTGAGCTGCTGATCAACACACTGTATCTTTTATTTTTATTGGTAAACATTAGTCAAACATGGTCATTTTTACTAGTTATCTGCCCAACAAATTAATTGCTTCTGGGAGAATTTAGGCTAATTGGAGAAATTAATAAAATCCATCTTTCTCTCTAATTCAGTGAGCAATATGATTGTTGACTATAGACACAGATACAGTGTGGTCCTTGCACAACTGATGACTGTATATAGTACTCAGTGTGCCCATGTCTTTCATGCCTCTGAGGTGCCTCTGCTTTTCTTAACCATTAAGAATAAAACAGAGGAAGTTGGTGCTAGAAGTGACTATCCTCTTCCATTTGAAAAATGAAGAAATTGTTCATTAGAATAAAATGCTGGCCCAGTCACACGCATCCTTCCCTATAAAAAGGCCTTCAGCTCTCAGTTAGTTGGACTCAGTTGGACTCAGTGCTTTAGACTTGGGGGCCCCTGTGGCTGCCCCAGATTTGAGAGTGAGAATTGTTGGATTCCGCAGCTGCAGTGGTCACTTGGCTGTAAACCACACCATGGTGAACACCCCTGCCTTCCCTCTTGGGAAGGCATGTGGCAGCTGCTGTGCACCCGCTGACTTTTCTGACCAGATGGAGCCAGGAGGCCCTCAGAATCTGGACAGTCACCTCCCTGCTGAACACCTGGCTGTCGCCTGAAGGTTATCTGTCCTTACAGTCTTTTGGTTTATATGAGTTATCTGTATAAGGCTAAGTATGAGAGAGGGCTGGGCAGTGTAATGGTGAGTGAGCAGCCCTCCTGTTAGGTCTTCTCCTAGAAGAGCCTTCCTAGAAGGGAAAGCAGTATTTATTGTGCTCCACTTCTCTTTTAAGTCATCCTTGCTATTCACAGCCTTGTGTGACACTTCAAGAGGGAGAGTATGTGTTCTCTCACTAGTTTTACAGAGTAGAATTCTTTCCATTGTTTCCTAGCTGTTTGCAGAAGGATAGTTTGTTATAGGAGTTATTAGGTAGCTTCTCCTGGCCTAGACATGAAATTGGAAGAGCCATACAGGCAGTAAGTATCCAATGGAGTCTGGCTGTTGTTCATAGTTACAACTAGCAATTAATTATTAAAATGACATAGTTCATTGATAACTGACTGGTCATAATTTATTCTGCCACATCATGTAAAGACAGTGCCTTGGCTTCTCAAACTTTCTCTATCTGAATCCTTTCCATTAATAGGAAACAGAGCATATGCTTAGATTGTGAAAGTCTGTATAACGAGTAAAGGCATACTTTAAAGGTGGATGATTTGAATATTTTGTTTCCTTTTAATTTACTCAATTCCATCTCTTTTCTCATACTTTTTCTTTGCCCATTTTGAATGCAGAGAAACTTGAGAGCCACTACATTTTACGTTAGACACAGACACCTGAGTTTCAATCTACGCTCTCCATTTACTCTGTGTAGTCTTGAGTTGTGTGCTTAACCTCTGTGTGCCAGAGCTTTTTACATGGAGAAAACAATAGCTTATGTTCTTGTAAGAGGGCAGTGATGAGATAATACATATAAAGTGCTTAGAAAATCACCTGGCATTTACGTAGTATGTTCTCAGGACATTAATGCTTTATTTTTAAAAGAAGCTGTAGTAATAAAAATATTATTATTACAACTGTAACTACAACTCTTCTGGTCAAAGTGTAATTGCCTATGTAATTCATTTGCATCTTAAAAATGATTAGGGGTGGTCTGTCCATTACACACGTCTTGCTGTCCTAGCAGAGGAAATGTTAAAGGACGGCAGGAGAATGATTCCTGTTTACAGAGCGTGCTGTAAAGTCCTTTCTCAATCTCCCTGTGGCTGTGCTTCCTGAGCACCTAGGGGAGAAAATTCCTGCTTGATGAGATCTGGCCCAGGGTATTCCAATCTTACTTAGTGTTGGAAACCCAATCACATTCTAATCAAGCAAACTGAATAGAAATATTAACGAAGAATCTATTTTAAGATCAGCCTAGAGAAGATAATTTTGAATGTCTTTCAGATTTAGAGAGGAAACAGCCAGGAACAGGTTGCCCAGAAGGTCTGTGGTCTTCTAAGATGTAGCGCTCCTCGTGACTCTCTAAGATTTCTGGTTTTTTAATTTCTGGAAAGTTCCAAGCATCCTGGAATTTTAGCTGGAGCAGCTCACAGTACCTGACAGGGTTTCAGCCACACTGTTAGTATGGGACTGTATCAGTGTGTAATTAAACAGTTAAACAGGGCTTCCTCCTAAGTTTGTCTTTAACACCTTGTCCTTTCTCTCTACTCACCAGGTATCTCAGATGACGACATCATAAACATTACTCTTCCTACTGGAGTCCCCATTCTCCTGGAGCTGGATGAGAATCTGCGCGCTGTTGGGCCTCACCAATTCCTGGGGGACCAAGAAGCCATCCAGGCAGCCATTAAGAAAGTGGATGACCAAGGAAAAGTGAAACAAGCCAAACAATAAAATTTTTCCCACATGGTGGCTGTCAAGAAATACATGTACCATGCGTTGTGTTATGGGTGCTGATTTCTCTCCTTTTCTCCTGATTTTTCAGATATTTCCAAGGCTAGATGGTAGAGTTTGTATAAACTTATTTTGATCCAGATAATGCTTGAAGATGCATAAGTATTTATGTCATAAGCCTTAGGGTTTAGCTTTCTGACTAGTCCTGTTTGAACTAGTCACCAGGCTAGTAACCACTGGGGTTTAATTAGGTCATTTTGTTAGTTCTTGAGATGGGAGAGTCACAAATGGAAATAAAGTGTAAGGCATTCATAATTGAACAAATCTTTCAGACACTATCAACAGGAACTATACCGAAAGGTAGGGGCTGGGGATTTAGCTCAGTGGCATAAGCGCCTGCTTTGCAAGCAGGCAGTCGTGAGTTCGATCCCTGGTACCGATAAAAAAAAAAAAAAAAAAACCGATAGGTAGTTCACTTTTTCATTTCATACTATTTTCTAAGATGATAGTAATAATTACTAGATAATGTACAGTACACCTAAATATTTAATTCTAGTCTTTTCCTTTAGGAAAAGGAAGGCTTCAGTAATAAGACCAGAGACCCATTCAATGGGAAAGTGACAGGTGACTTTTCATGTAGGTTGATCAACACCCTAACAAGGCCCTTTCTTGAGTCCAGAGTCATCCTTTGCTTGACACTCAGTAGAATTCTTCTTCAGCCACTAAAATGAGCAAGATAAATACAGTTATGACTATTTAAGATCTGTTTTTGTTTGTTTGTTTGTTTTGTGGTTGTTTTTTGAACTTTAGTCTTTAGGTACTTGTAGTTGATTTAAAAATAAAGTTGGTGACTGGAGTGGCCCAGAGTGTCTCCGTGTAATTGATAAATGTTCAGTAGATGTCTGAACTAGCCTTTGAACACTGTCTTCCTGAAACACTCACCAACAGGCTTGCTCTTGTTTCGACATGTACACACTCTTGATTTTCTAAAAATTTCAGGTAGGGCTGGGGAAGGTAAAATACAGTGTGTATTCACCTGAGCAGGGGTATTTGGTACATTGAGGCTGTCACATGTGTTTACTGCTCATCAACTAAGGGCCAAAACTTCTGGTCTATTGTGCTGAGTCACCAGGGTGGCCATCGCAGAAAAGATGGTTTGTCAGCCTTGAAAATACTCTTTTCCACAGTGCGACTTTAGATGCTAAGAGTGCGTAAATCATCACTTTTTGAACTACTACTTCTATTTCAAAGCAATTCACATATATTTCAATGGTAAGTCCTGTAAAATATTTGCAGTTATAATATGTATTGCAACTATTTACCATTTTCCCTGCTTTTCTATTTGTAAAATTGGCATTTGAAGGAAACAAATTATAAAGTCTTTGCTACTGCTTGGTCTCCATTGGATCTTTAATTTAGGACTCCTAGAGCTTGGCTGAAGATGGCTGAAGAGATGAATCTGGTCTGCACACTGCAAGCCACCTATGTTGTGAAGACCTTGAGTTCAATCCCCAGTACTACTGCCATCTGAAAAATAGGTTTCAGTATTCTGTTGTGAACTTTGTCCTTTTGGGTATTCTGAACACACTTAATAGCAGTCACAACAAGATAATTGACTCCGGTTTTGCCTTGTACACAGCCTGAGTTATCTCCAGCTGCTGTCTGGAGTCCTGATAGCTTATTGCATGGGACTTCTGCAGGGCAATGTGAGTACTTCTTGTGTTAAATGTGTTTAAAGATGATAATGTTGCTGAGTTGTTTAGTAAGTAATTCTGAGACATTTTATTTCTGAAACAATTTTGGAGCATTAAAAATGACTACATTTATTGATGCTATGATCAGGCTAATTACCATGAGAGAAGGGAGATAAAGAACTGAAGGAGGTAAATAGGGACCTTGTGTCATTGGTTTTGAACTGGAGTTATTTGTACAAATGTGCACATGTATGTGTATGCGTGTGTGTGTGTGTGTGTGTACCCTGCCCCATCCAACTGGCTCTGCCTTTGTCCTTTGAAAGATCCTAGAAGCCACAATTTACCATCAGTCAACACATTTAGTTTATTTTTCCTAATATAATTAAGTTCGCTGGCATAATTTAGATATGCGTGATGATCACACTCAACATTGGAAATTTGTACCTGTACACGATCTGTCTCAGTTTTTCCCATTCCCCTTCCCTTTCCTCGCCCTTCTTCCTTACTTACAAAGCTTTGTTTCAATTTTATCATTTTTTTCTTTTCCTTTCCTTTCCCCCCATCACCCTTTCCTTTCCAATAATTACTTCCTATTTCACAATATCTGTTACACATTTTGGTTTTCACTTATACTTTCAGTGTCTCACATCAGAGAGACAATGCAATATTTACACACGTGTCCAATTTATTTCATTTAAGAATATAGTCTCAAGGTCCCTCCATTTAGCTATCAATGGGTCAAGTTTATCCTTCTTTATGGCTGAATAGTACTCCTTTGGTTAAAAAACATACTTCTTTTTTATCCATTCGTCAGTTGATGGGCATCTAGGTTATTTCCAAGATTTAGGTATTACAAACTGTGCTGCTATAAACATGGGTATGCATACATCACTGTGGTATGATGCTTGTAATTCTTTTGGGAGGATACCAAGAAGGAAAGTAGCTTGGTCAAGTGAGACTTCTAGTCCTAGGGTTTTTTTTAAAAATTTTATTTAAGGAGAAAAAAAAAATGGAAAAAGGGTACAAGTTATACAGAATTTCAAAAAATAAACAGTAGGGAATCACTAGTTAATAGATTACATATTGTCATCTTAGAAATAGTTGTTTAAGTTACAAAGTTAAAGCATATACAGTAGACATTCAAACAGTGAGACCGCAAACAATGATCCAACAAAAACTCAGTAATATGGTTATTTATCTTATATGCTTAAATATATATGCAATTATATCCTTTAGACCACTTTCTTTTTCTCTCTTTTTTACAATGACAACTACACATTTTGGGTTTTAGTACTCCCACAGTTCTTATTACTTTTTTTCTGAAGAGAATAAAACCAAATGTGACATAACAAAACAGTAAGTCAAATCAAAAGGATAGACATAGTACATAATGTAAAAACAGAATACAGGGTGATCAACATTGGTTACCATAATGCCTCTTACAATCTTAAAAGAATTGCCTATATCATCAGTTATAATAAAATTGAACAAAACAGTAAAGAACAAAACCAATAAAACCAAAACATTGGAGACATTACAGGACTTCAAAAGAAGATAATAGTCAAATCAGAATGGGCGTCATAGTGAATCTTATTGTCTTCACAGTTGTTGCCTACACTCTCAAACTTGGTACTATCAAGCAAAACAGAATAGAGGAAAATCAGTCAAAACAAGGTGGTGAGAGCAATACAGGGTTTCAAATCAAGTTAATTGAAAATCAAAGTGGGTTACTATAATATATCCTGATTTTTTATTTATTTTCCCTTAATTAAAAAGATAAAAATAATAAAAAGATTGAGATAAAAGAGGACATAACAACACAACAGCATAGGTCAAAACATAACCATTTAAGCAAAATAGTATCTCACCACAAGATATCCTGACATAAAAGTAGTTACCATAGTGTCTCTTTCCTTGAAATCTTTGAGTATAACTTCGTATACTGTAGCATCAAACATATCAAGACACTGTAAAACCATTCAAGAGAAGACAGTATTACAGGGTATTTAGAACCAACTAATAGAAAATGAACAATAGTTTCTGTATTATCTCCTTGTCTATAAAAGTTTTTGTTTATACTATCACATATAATAAAATCCAATAAGATACAACATGTTAAGACCAATGGAGACAGAAGAACAAAAGCTTGATGGGACTTCAAAACAAGATGATATTAAATCAGCACTAGCTATTATGATGTCTTGTTTTCTCCAAAATAGCTGTTCGAAGCATCCGACCTTCTCTGCCTCATTTCTGTTGAGCTCTTTTTCTGTCATTAGTTGTCAGTTTGTCTTCTTCATTTCACTTTCTGCTCCATTCATTGTGGCCTCTCTGCCACTGTTTCTGGAATCTTAGTATTTTTCTTTTTTAGAATGCCCTGCAGTATTCTCTGTAGAGTTGAATTGGTGGTTGCAAATTCCCCTAGTTCCTCTTTATCCTGGAAGTACCTGGTTTTTCCATCAATTTCCAGGGACAGTGGTGCAGGATGTATCAATCTTGGCTGGAGGTTATTGTCTTTCAAAGCTTGAATTATTTTGCCCCGCACTCTTCGTGATTTGATGGTTTGTGCCAAGAAGTCTGCTGTAATTCTGATGGGTGTTCCTTTGTAAGTGATCTGTTTCTTGTCTCTAACAGCTTTTAATATTCTGTTCTTATATTGAATTTTTGGAATTTTGATTATTATATGCCTGGGTGTAGCTCTGTTTGGGTTGTAGGTGGCTGGGGTCCTGTATGCCTCATACATCTGAGTATCTTTACCTTTTCCCATATTGGGGATGTTCTCCTTGATTATTTCTGTAAATAGCCTTTGCAGTTCATTTGTTTGTATCCCTGCTTCTTCCTTTACATTTTTAATTCTTAAGTTTTAGATCCTCTTATCATCTTCTAGCCTTGTATTGTTACTGCTTGTTTCCTTGTTATTTTTAAGAAGTTTTTCCTTTCATGCTCCCACATTGCAAATCTGTCCTCCAGTTCAGATAACCTATCCTTAGTTTCTTTCAAGCTGTTATGCCAGCTTTCAATAGTTTTTAGTTTCCTGGTAATCTCTTTGAATCTGCTTCATGTATTCTATGTTTTCTCTATTTTCTCTATCAAACAATTCTCCCCTTTTTTTTTTCTGTTCTTCCATTCTGCCATCTGTTTTTTCTTGGGAGGTGTTTAGCATTTCCTTAACTATTCTACTTATATCTTGCTTTACTTGGTTAAATACTTCACTTTTGAACTCATCTATGAGGCTCCGGAGATATCACTTTATGTCTGTTGGTGCTGGGCCTGATATTGCATGTTTTCTGTCCTCATTCCCTTTTGCATTTACCTTTCCTAGATCAGTGTTCACAGGATTGGGGACTGAGGACCCTTTCTTGTTGTTCCCTCTTCCTATACTTTTTGTTCCTTCCATACAAGCCTATATAAGAGGCCCAGTTTCTTTCTTTGTCTGTTACAGTTTGTTTGAATCATGCCGGCTAGGTGTTCCCCCCTACTGCAGTGTACTAGGGAGACACAGACCTGGGTAGCCTATGCTGGGCCCGCCCCTCCAGGTCAGTCAGCCTGCTGAAGGCTTCACATTGGGGTGCACTGCCAAGCACAGGGACCTGATTTGGGCTAGCCTACTGTGTCATAGTCTGCAGTGTCACCCAGGTCAAGCACTCCCCACCAATCCCGCTTGAGAGGGGAATATGTGACTGAAGTCACTGCAGTGTCCTGTTCCGGCTAGTCTGCCTGTTCCCAGAACGTACTCTGTTGGAGCCTCCTAGTCTATGGAAGGGTCCCCGTTCCTCTCACTCACTTCAAGTCAATGCAGGGCTCTCCACCAGCTCTGCTCTCAGGTTCGCTGATTCCTGCTCTCAGAGCTTTAGCATCTCTATCCCTGCCATGCCGATTCAGACGCAGAAGTGGCGGCAAGAAATTCAAGCCACGGTTTCCATAGGCACGGGTTCCAGCTTTAGCACTGAGACTTTAGCTGTTCCAGTCGTAGCACCAGGATTGCATTTCCAGTTGGTTTCTCTCTGCTTAGTTCATTCCTGGGCTGGCAGGGTATATCTCCCCCTGCTTAGGACTCCCCACACCGCACCATTCCTGGAATCTAAGCTGGTTATCTCAGAGAGCCTCTGTAGCTGCTGTTACCTATCTGCCATGTTCTCCCGGAAGTCCTAAATGACACTTAATAGTCACATATCTTTTGAAGAACCTGGACTATCACAACCTCATTCATTAAATCTTCCATAGTCTGTCATGGTGTATCCACATTAAATGTCTGAATCCAAGTGAGAAGGCTTTTGCACAGCTCCACCCGCCTCACCAATTCCACGTTGAACAACTTCCTGTGCTGGGGTCTGAGCACCGCTCCGCCAGCCACCCTGCTCAGCCTGGGGTAGTTGGCAAGGACTGGCACCGGCTGGCCCGATGCCCACCTGCTCCTCAGCCCACCGCTGCCTTGCCACCTTGCCCCACTCTGGCCGCGCCTAGTCCTAGGTTTTGAGGAATCTCTACATGGATTTCCACACTGTTTGTACCAGTCTACACTCCCACTAACTGTGGAGAAGGATTCCTTTCTCCCCACAGTCCCAACATCATTTGTTATTGGTTGATTTATTGATAATAGTTGTTCTTTCTGGAGTGAGATGAAATCTCAATATTGCTTTAATTTGCAGCTCTCAAATGATCAGTAATGTTGAACCTTTTTACCTGTATTTATTTGTCATTTGTACTTCTGAGAAGTGTATAAATCTATTCATTTCAATGCCCATTTTTGTATTGGGTCTTTAAACTTGGGGATTCTGACTTTTCAATTCTTCATATATTCTAGATATTAGTCTTTTGTCTAGAAAACAACTAGCTAAGATATTTTTGCACTCTGTGGGTTGTCTTTTCACTCTGGTGGTGATTTCTTTTACTGTGCAAAAGCTGGATGAGATCCCAGTTGTTGATTCCTTGTAGTATTTCCCAAAGCACATGTAGTTTCTTTGCTTGAACTGGATCCCAAGTACTGTCCCTCAGAGAACCAGTTTTGAAAAATGGTTCTAGGTTTGAGACAGGCAAACCACACGATGACCTTAAAACAATGGTTTTTCTTGTTTGTTAGTTTTGTTTTGTTTTTTGTACTGGAAACTGAACTTAGCCTTTACATGACCCTGCATTCCTAGCTGTTTTTATTTTTTTATTCTGAGACAGGGCACTGCTAAATTGCTAAATTGCTCAGATTAGGCTCAAAATTATGATTCTGTTGCCTTTGCCCCGGTGTGGCACCACATTTGACTAGCTTGGAACATCTTGATGAGATAGAAAAGAAAAATATTCCCAAAGACTGATGAGACACAAGATTTGGCTTGAAGGACTAAATTTGGAGCAATCTGAAATTTTAAATAGTATGACAAGTATTATAGGATATTGAATCTTAAATAATCCATAAAACCAATAATCCATAAAACCACAGGTATTTTTAAGAGGAAGAAAACAAAATGAGAGAATGATAAAACTCCTTTATAGAAAAATGTCAGTGTAGTAATGTCTCAATGTAATAATGAATTCAAGCAAACAATTTAAAAACCTCTGTGTTTTTAGAGAATTTAGCATTTACATAGACTCAATTCATAATAATCACATGAATTCCAAAGGGAAGAATGTATCTTCACAGTGGGAAGATGAGTCAGATAGCCTAAAACCGAAGTGATTAATCTTAACGTGAATAAACTTAATAGATAGTATATGATTTTATGTGCCTCCTGATATAAGGACATATAATTGACAAAACTTTTTGTCTGGCTTTAATAACAAAAAAATAAGATAAATTCATAATATAGGACATTCTAAAAGATGACTGACGAGCTTTTAATAATATGTATAAGTCATAGATAAATTTTAAAAATATAGCAGGACAGCTTCATACTAAATGACTAGAGACAGGATGGTGGATTGTTACTTGTGAAGCTGAATGGGAGCTTTGGATTAAAAAGGTTTCAAAGGACATTTTTTGGCATTTGAGGAAATTTGAGTATTGGCTATATTTTAGATGATAAATATTACACTTATTATTGTATTTTAGGTAGAGGAAAGGCTTTGTTTTTAAGATATACCACTGGTGAAGTTAAGGGTGAGATTTGCCATTGTCCATATAAGTCACAAATGTCCTTAAATGTTCATAGTCAGGAAGAGAATATAATAAATGTCATAACTGTGATTATTGAGGTCAAACGGTCATCTGAGGAAGTGGTTTGTAATACTGAATTAGTGTACTGTTCTTTCAACTTTTCTGTAGCTTAGAAATGTTTCAAACTTTTAAAAAAATAAACAAGGGGTTGGGGACTTGGCTCAGCAGCATAATACCTGTCGGGCAAGTGCTAGGTCATGAGTTCGATTTCTGGTACAAAACAAAAACAAAACCAAACAAAAACACTAATGTATAAAATATAAGTGATAGAAGAAAAACATATGACAAACAAGTATTACAACTTAGTCCTAAAAATAGTACACTACATGGAATGAGGGTACAAGATCCCTGGTTTCTGTACTTTCTTATGTCTGTATTACATTGTCAAGAAACAAATAGTACACTCTTTTTATTTTTATTATCCTTGAAGCTTTTGCTGTACATCAGATCAGCAATTAGCCTGATACAACAAGTCGGAAACAGGACTAAGATTGCCATCACCTTGAGGGTGAACAAATAGTAATGGGATTTCTCTCTTGATGGGAAATCTGCTTCCTTCCCCATACTGCCTCTGAGTAGCGCCCCTTCTTGGTGTCACCATTTGGCTCCTAAAGTCTACTGAATAACCAGAGCTCTCTTTCCTTGAATTTTATCCATGACAGCCTCTTCCCAAATGTCCCTGTATCACTTTGCTCCAAGGCACAGCAGAAAGGTATGGTGGAAGAAAAGTTCTCAACTCATAAAAGCCAGGAAGCAGTGAGAGACATTTGGAACCACAGCAGTCACAGGAGTTATTTTGCTACATGTTTACTCAAGATTTTTTTTTTTTTTTTTTTTTGCGAATGTACTGCAACAATATGACCATTGAAAAGGGAACATCTGCCTAGCAACACTGCCCAGTATCCACTGGAAAGTTCATTGAGCATGATATTAAACAAGGTGGGGACTCACAATAGACCTGTAGGTTGCAGTAATCTAATTAATTATGAAACATCTACCTTTTTAGCAAGAAGACTCTTCGAAGCAGTTGAACTTTGACTATGACATGTGTAAGTGCTGGCCAGACAAGACAAAGGCCAGCATGTGGGTCTATTCTCATTTGAGCCACCCTGATTGAGCCACCTTGGTTCTGCAGGACATCATTAGAGTTCTCCAGCCAGCCACTAGCCATGGGTTGGCATGTCAGGATCCTCAATTGGGAAGCAAAGAATGTAATTTGCAACTAGAGTTCTATATACTTTCCCAGGAATCTTGCCGTTTTTATCTTTACTTTTGAAAATCTTTATTTCTGTACTCAGACACTGGAGGTCAGTATTTATTCACAAATTCCTCGAGCTGTAACTGTACACTTAACCCTGCTCTGGCTATTCACTACAAAAGGAACCTGGAGAAGCCTGGAATCCCTCCCTGGCAAGATTAGAGCTCGGTCATGTAACCATAAATGTGCAGAGAGATATTGTAGACCTGCTTTGGGATTTTAGCCTGTGAAACAGGCAGTTTTCAAGTTAAAATACAGACAATAACAAACCACTCTCACTCCCGGAGACTTGTCTGGCAACTTGTTCCACCAGGGCACCAAGATGCTTAGCCAACATCCTGGCCACTGCCCTTTCTTCTTCTTAGTTACGAAGTATTGTTAGTTCTGTCTCCTGTACCTTTCAGATCCATCCCTTCTCTCTCCTGTGGCTCCTGCCTTGAATCAAGTCCTCAATTTTGGCTCCTTAAGCAGCTCCTCTGGCTGCTGCCCCTCCCTCTTTCTGCTCTCTTCTGTCCCCTCCCACCACTGTCAGGTCTCGACCACTGAGTCTCCAACACTGCCTCCTTTCAGGCTCTGCTTTGGTCTGCGGATCGTTGCCTGGAGCTGCCCTCGCTCACCAGCTCTACCCTGCCTTCTTCCCTTGCCCGCCCCAGGTCTTCTCTTCCTGGAAAACCTGGGAATTACCTTCCCTGGGTCTCTTTTATCCCTTTATCTTTTCACCTCACTCTTGGGGGTTGTATCTAGATGTCACCCCAAAGCTTCATGCCATCATAGGTGGGGCTTCAGGGGTGTGTGATGCAGGGATCAGTGTATGTGATTACTGAATCAGTCCACTGATTGGTTTGGCATGCTTAGGATTAAGGCTGGCTCACCCTGGGCATGAGTACTGCCCTAAGGGCGGGCGGTCTGGATGGAATATGAGGGACACAAAGCGGGTCTTCAGTGGTTATTACTTGCTTCCTCCCTACTTCACTGTGTCGCTGCCTTCCTACCTTCTGCCTGCCATGAACTGTTCTCCTCTGTGAGGCCCCTCCTCTGCCGTGCCATCCTGCCTTGGAGCCAGCCAACTACGGACTGAAACCTCTATAAGCTGTGAGCTAAATACGTCTTTCCCCTTTCATTTGGGGCGCTGGGGATTTTGTCTCAGCAATAAGTAGTAGTAAAGGCTCACTCTTAATCTCTTTGAGTATCAAATGTTTGAAGTGCTTTAGTTCCAAGTGGGCCGTTCTTCTACTTATGAGACTTCTTATTTTGTTCAAACACATCCTCAGCATCACAAAAATAAAATAAACAAAAGGCAGACCGCGAGAATGGGTAAGATCAGGGTAGTTTGAACAAAATAATGAGGTCTGACATGATACGTGTGGGTATCATGGAGTGGAGTGCTGGCAGAAGCCAGGTTGAGCATAGTGACATGCACATTATAAGAAGTCTCATAAGATGAAGAACGGCCCACTTGAAACTAAAGAGCTTCAAACATTTGAGAATAGAACCTCTCCAGGGAACATTTGCATTCCACTATTGTGAAAAATAATCACTATGAGAACAAAAATCTCATGACACTCAAAGGGATTAAGAGTGAACCTTTAATACTTCTAAATGCACTATTTCTGAAAATGATACAGTGACTAGACTCACACAGAAAACAGTAGGACAATAATTATTTTTTATGATATGTGCAAAAGCACCCAAGATTTAATTTTTTTTTTTTTTGACATTGGCTATTGCTGCATAGCCCAGGCTGGCCTTGAACTTGCAATCCTCCTTCTTTAGCCTCCAAATGCTGGGATTATAGATATGCACCACTGTGCCCAACCATATGTAAAAAACTGATTTTCAATTTTGTCATTCAGGTGTAATGAATGAACTCTGGTGGTCATTCTCTAACGGCAAATTAACTCAGGACTTGGATCTTGTTTAATCCTTACCATAATATTGTGAAGTAAGCATTTTTATTAGGCCTGTATGTGGAGAAGGCACAGAAAGGTGTCAGGACCAAAGTCACAAAGCCAGAATAACCCACAGTAGACTGAGTCCAAAGCTCATACTCTTGGCCACTTGTCCATGCTGTCTTTAGTTTGAAAAAACTTTTAAATTGAGAAATCCATCCAAAATCAATCCAAGAATAATGTTCAATGTAGGTCCAAGAAGCAAATTTCATTTTCATTCTTTTACAAATTAATATGGTGTCCCCACCCTGGGCATGTAAATGCAGCACTCACGGAGGCTGTGTCAGGATCCAGAGTTTGAACCCAGCCTGGGCAACTCAGTGATTTAGTGAGACCCAGTCTCAAAATAAGGGCTGGGGATATAGTTTGGCAGGAATATTCTAGGTTCAGTCTTCAACTCCCGGTGGAGATGGGGTGGAGGAGTGGGGAGTGTGCCACCAATTCCAATAAACACTAAGGGGAGCCAGAGAGCTGTAAGTGTGTACTTTTTCCAAGTGGGAGAAGCAAGAGTTCACTTTTTTTTTGGTTTTGTTTTGTTTTTAATTTTATTTTGAATGTAATAAAAATACAACAGAACAAGACAGAACAAATCCAATCAAGACAGTGTAGTGACATTGGTACAGAACTTCAAAGCAGGATACTGGGATAACAGTAGTAGGTACCATAGTATGTCCGTTATCTTCACAAGTTGTCCAGTCAGTTGATTATAGCAAAATCAAACCAATAACAGAACATTGTAAAACCAACTGAAGGAGAATATTGAATAGAGCAAAACAATCATTACAAAACATAACAGTGAAAATAACCTTTTTCTTCAAACAGAACATAGAAGGAAATCCCCCATATTTGTTATATTGTATATGGTCATCCTCCCCAGAGATGCTCAGAGCTCTGTCTCCAGTTGCTGGGGTGGGAGGGAAGATGTTTAATTCTCAGCCCGCACACAGGTTAGGCTCACGGGAACAGCTGACTGGTTCTCTTCCCGACCAGCGCCAGGGGCGCCTACCAAGAGGGCAGGCACATTGCTTTCTTGTGCAGCCACCTAAGTCCCACCATGGCCGGGTCTCGGGTAGCTGCTGGTTCTACAGTTCACTTTCATTCTTTTCTCCAGCCATTAGCCTTCATATCTGGGGAGTCCAGAGCTTGTGGATTAAACTCTAAGTAAATTATATAAATACCTACACACAAATAGAACAAAACATTTCATTTGCAAAAGCTAAAGCAAAACAAAAATAGTGCTTTCTTCCCCCACAGAGTATTTAAAAATCACAGGTCTACAGCCTTAGGAAACTCTGGGCATCTCATAACTCTGTTAAGAACAATACAAACCACTGTCACTAGTCTAAACTGAAAAGGCATTTTTTGAAAAATATTGGGTGGCTCACAGAGAGCCAGAGAGTTATATTTGGAAGGTCACTCCGCGAAGAGCAAGGCTCTACTCAGACTGGGATGGCTCCAGCTGGGACTCAATGCCCTGAGCGTTGGGCACAGATGCTGCCCTCCTGCTGACCGTGCCTGGGAATGGGCACAAGAACATCTGCTGCTGTTGTCCCATTTGGCAATGAGCTGGCGGGTTGCAAAGAATGACCACACATTCCTCTCTTCCCCTGTAGCTATCCACGCTCCTTTACCATGGAGCTTTGTTTCCTGGCTGACTCTGGTCTCAGCCAATGGACAAGTTCTTCTATTTTTCTGAGTGTTAGTTCGAGGTTGATCCCAGTTGTTGAGTAGACTGTTGAAATCAATAACTAGGCTGTGAGCAATGGTGGGAAGACTTCTCTCCCCAGCACCAGGCCTTCTGTTGAACAGCTGCTGCTGCTGCTGCTTACACAGGTCCTTTGTGCCAGGTCTGATTTCCCTCTGTCCTCTATGCCTTCCATTGCAATTCGCTTTTTATCAACCGTTCCTGTCTAGAGGACAAAAGCGTAAATTGCACTGCAGGGAGTGTGTGTGGAGGGGTAGAGTGCTGAGAGCACTTTGTTCCAAATTTATGAGAAGACTCTAGGGCAATATTCGGCTGTGGTAGTCAAGGATGCTGGTCTTGAGTGACTGCCTCCTCCCCTTATTCCGCACTGGAGTTAAATGCTGACCTTGCCCCAGGATCCTACTGAGATCTGTACCTCAGCAACTCTAAAACACACACCCTTTTCAGAAATTTGTAATTTCATCATTTCTGGACCAAATGACTCTGACCACAGAAAGGCACAAATTTTCCATTGGGATTTATTTTGCTGCTTTCTTTTGGTGGGTATATTTTTTTCTCTCTCGTGTTTTTGAAAGCCTATTCATTATATGAAGTATAGGTTTTTCAAAGCTGCTTTTAAAATATACTTATTATTAAATATACACATCTTTCCTTCCTGTCTCTTCTAATTCCAATTTATAAGCTTCAGAATTGAGACACAGAACAGTCTATGGCTTGGAAAAGTGAAACTTGATTTTTATTTGGCCCATGACCACAGCCTGGGCTTTGAAGTCTAAAAATCTAGGATTAGGGGCTGGGGATTTAGCTCAGTGGCATAAGCGCCTGCTTGGCAAGAGATAGGTCATGAGTTCGATCCCGGGTACCACAAAATAAAAAAAATTTAAAAATACCATATAAAAAATCTATGATTACCCTCCTTCTCGGCACCCTCACAACGCCAGTCCTTGGTGCAGACAGCCAGGAACCTTACTCCCCAGCCTTGGGCAATCCAAGACTTCCCAAGACTTCCAGCTTCTGCTTGCAATTGAAGGTCAATGTATTTGGAGAACCGGATGGAACTGTTTGTTGTACAGGAAGATCATTTGTAACAATTAAGAAGGATGAGGTTACTGAACAGCAATTAACTCAATGGCAAGTTTTGCCATAAATTTTATTTCCAAAATGAACGCATGATACAGGTATGAATTTTGATTGCAGATAAAGAAGAGAATGTGGGCTATTATTAAATACAAAGTAAGCTAACATTTAAAAAAATGCCAGAAGAGAGAAGGAATGCAAGTAAAAGCCTGGGGGCAGAGAGAGGGAAGAGCTAAAGGAAGGCAGAGGTGTGTGGAGTGGACGAGGGTGGAGGGGTAGTTGGGATGACCCTGGGAGGCTCTGCCAAGTCAAGGGGGGCTCCAGGCAGGTCCTGGTCACACAGAAAGGAAGGGATAGAGCCCACAGCTTCTCCAGATCTTACCTAGTTTTTGTAGGTTCTAGGAGAACTCACCCTCCACCAGGAGGAGCCAAATAGCATTTCCCTGAAGCAGCATAGGGAGAATTACTCCTCACTTCCTGGAACATTTGAGACCACAGGGGAGTTGGCAGAGGCCAGAGAAAGTTGAGAGTTTGGATCAGATGATAAAGCAGAGAGGTGGGAGGTTGCCACTACTACCCAGTGTCTTCACATAACAGGCAAATTTCAGGCAGAAGGTGTGGAGGGGCTTTTGAGGCTGCCTCTGGTTGAAAAATTAACCAGTTTCTTCACATTCTTCTGATAGGTCCAGATTATGAGGGAGGGATTTCAAAACAGGATTTATCCATCAGCTCTTTAAGGGTACCTTGAATGAACACCTAATTATGACCATGAGATTGTCCCCAACTTCTAAGAAAAAGGAATCTTCCCCTTTTCTGTCACAGATTCCTAAAATTTCTTTAATTGGGACAGCAATCTTTTTTAAAAAATCATTACAGATAAAATTTTGACAGCAAACCTCACTAAGAAAAAGAATATTCTCAAGACACTCATGTAAGATGAAAGAGTGGTCAGCTGAGCCACAGGGAATTATGGGTGGCAGATTCCTCCCGGTTTTGACAGGGGAAAGGGATGCTAAAAGCAGATGACACAGTGCTGTTGAAGAAAGACAAAGTTATTGACTAGGGGAAAACAAAAGTGTTGACAAGTTGGATGATGCCAAAGGTTGCACTTGCTTATTTTCAGTTAAGGTGCAACAGAGAGAACACAAAGTTTTGAACTGAGTGTGAAGATACGTTTATCTCATCAGGTTGCTGACTATAATTTTGTGTATGCTTTTGTGGTTATTTTGGTACTTTCTTTTTCAATTCTTTTTTAAAACTTCATTATTGGGTGTCCTACAGCATCATTATGTTAGGCATATGCATAGGTGACACTCAGCAGCACAGTACAGGGTGCTGCAAGGGAGCAAGGAATGAGCACCCCAAGATCTGGACTCTGTCATCAACTTTGCAAGCCAACCGTTCACCTCTGAGACTCAGTGCTTCAGAGCAGAGGTTTGAGATTGAAGTTCTCTTCTTTCCAATCAGGATGCTTTCTTTGGAAGTGAAAGAGGAGCCCCAGAACATTACCCAATCAGGTTCCCATCCTCCCCAGCCTGTGTGATGTCTCCTAGGAACAGTGTCAGCTGGAACCACATGAACTTAGGTGCCTGCAAAAGTTGTCAGTGGCTGCATCACTGACAGACTTCGGGATTCTTGCAGTCCTGCTGTAGAGTGGGACCCACATCTTATATGTGGGAGCCAGAGGTGAGAGATACTAGTGAGCCTTGGGTTCCACTAAGAGTAGATAATTTCCTATCTGTACAAGCTGCTAGAAGTGGTGAAAACCTTTAAGAATTCTTCAGTTGTGAATAATCATTCATTACATCCTGTGCTAACAATCACATGCTTTCCTGATTTTCCATTCAGCTGCTCCAGAGACCTAGGCTGCCTCTGGTCCTTTCTCTCTCCACTATTCCAGGTGAGCCAGACAATAAATATTGCCTCTCGTGTTTCCACTGTGTGTCATAGCTACTTCAAAGGTCAAAATAAATGTCTTCTGCCTCTTCTGATGGCAGTGTCTTCAACAGCCTACTCCCAGAGCATACAAGAAAGAACAAAGAGGAAAATGTCTTCCAATCCAAGACTGCTACTGACTGAGCTACAAGGTAGCCTCAGAGACACTGTGTGTGTGTGTGTGTGTGTGTGTGTGTGTGATGTTAAGCAACCTTGCAGGTTCTCCTTCTGTTGGCAATAAGCACTTATGGGGTACCTACCCTTTGGGAAGCAAATTATTAAACCCTGGATGGATAATAAGTGACATTTAAAATGATGTAATGAAAATGGTTACTTGTCTCTTATCAACTATGTGAAAATCAGTCATATCACAGAAGAGCACTGGAGTGGGGTGAGAGGAAATTGAATGAAGTAGACACTATCACCATTCCTGTTCTATAAATGAGGGAATAGAAGCACAAAGAAGGCTAATAAATTGCTCAAGGTCACACAGTTATAAGTGGCAAAATTTGGCTTCAAAGCTGTATAGTGCTGCTCTGAATTCCATGCATTAAATCACTGGATTTCGCCAGCTCTCTGTTCTAAAACAAATACTAAGGGCAGAAGCTCAGCAACATAAATGAGACTTTATTGGACTTTCTGAACAAGGATAGTTTGAAGCCCTTAGAAAACAGTCAGTGCACTGGAAGGTGGATGGCGTGTTAGAGTGCTAAGGCTCATCTCGGGTAGGACCAGGGTATTCTCAGAGGATGTCCCAGCTACTATATATGTATACTGCTGCCACTGTGTCTATTTCTCACTAAAAATTAATGGCTACAAAGAAACATGATCATATGCAACCTACAATAAAAGAGAAAGCAGCAGCAAAGGAATCTGGAAATAATATCCTTTAACTCAAGGGACTAATGCATTGGTTTAAAAGGGGTTGATTTTAAAACTGGTATGGAGTTTACTGAGACCATTGGCAGGGATGCTAACAATTTATGGAATGCATTTTTGGAAAGGATTAGGAGAAAAAACATGTTGTGTCTTACAAACCTGGAGTTAAGAACACAGCTCTGAGAGGGTGGGCGTTAACTATCACGTGTCCTGTGTGCAGTTTTCCAGGAAACTCATTTGCCTTCTTTCTTTTTCAGATCTCACCCTAAGGATCAAATTCAGGCCATACCGGATGTGCCCAAATCATTTCCATCTGCTGCCCAGGACGCCTCAGGAGGCCTGGCCTTGAGAAGCTGCTCCCAGTGAGAGCTGTTTATAAGGCCCCAAATGGGAAACACGTCACTTGTGCCTGCTCAGCCCGGCCCCAGGTCTCGCAGGCACCAGCTCGCTGGCTTTTCTCTGCCTGTCGGGTTTTAGAAATGGGCTGCTTTGCATTCTTGTCATGGATTAAAACAAGAAAATAGAAACCCTTCACTGCTAAGCTACTCTCCTGCCATGTGTAAACAATGTGTTTTCCAGAGTAGTTTATGAAATATGGGTAAACTAAGGCACAGAAATATGTCCTGGCTCTGCTTATTTGTTGTATAAGAAGAGGAAGGGCATAGATCTTTTGGTCTATAACAAAAACTTAGACAGATAATGGGGTGTTCGTTAAGCAAAACAACCCCAAACCTTCTTACTAATATTATTATTATTATCACTGTCATTATTATTATTTTAAGAATCCTTTGTGACTACCTATGGGAAAGTTGTGTGGACCCCCACTGCCTAAGCTCAGATTTTTACCGCTTTCCAAGAAGCAGAGTGATTAGCTTGAGCTATTGATACACACTTCCATGTTAATCAGACGTGATCAGACAGAACACAGCTGACCGTACAAAGGATTCCCAGTGACTCCAACCACACATGTGAATGAAGGCGACTGCAACTGTGTCCAGGGTAAATTTGGAGAGCCTACCACAGCCCCTGTGCCACCACCACGGGTTCCACATTCACACATTCAACCAACTTCAGATGGAAAATAGTCATAAAGTAATGGGATTGATAATGAACATGGAGACTTTTTCTTAACATCGCCTTCTTTACAATACAGTACTGTACCTACTGACAGTGTCTACAGCACATCTGTAAGGAATCCAGACCTTCATGGAAGTCTGCTGTTCTACCACAAAGTGCTGCCCCAGGAAGGATCCTTAGAGTTCTCTGCACATAAGCCTCTTGTTTATTTGTTTAATGTAAAATTGTAATACTATGATTCACCATGACGCCATTCCACTGGGGGCTGAAGTCAGGGACCAGGGCCGTGCTACCCACGTGCTATACCTCTGAGTTGCATCCCTAGCCCCTGTCCTTTTGCTTCAATTTTGAGGGGAGTCTCATTAATTTGACCAAGCTGGTCTTGAATTTGTGATCCTTCTATCTTAGCCCTCTGAAGAACTGGTATTATAGACATGAGCTGCTGTACATAGGTTTGACAGATGTTATTTTAAGAAACAAAATACTTTGGTTGTCTTAAATTCTTTGTTCTTGATACTTAAATTGAAAAACTATACAGAAACCTTTTTTTCCACCATATCACATGGAACAATCTCAGTACTGGTCATGTTTCAGTGTGCAGAAATCAAATAAATCACATCAAGAAGTATTTACTAAGCTTACTTCTGTGCCTGACATCCAGAAACACTGTCATGTAGCGTATCACAAGTAGCCTTTAAACTTTCTACTTTGATTTTTTTCTTTGAGTGGTACTAGGTGCCCAGGGCTTTGTACACTCTGGGCAAGTGTTTTATCACTCAGTTAATCACAGGAATGCTGGAGGAATTGAAATGTTCAGACAGAGGGTTGCCAGGACCCACCATGGGAACCTCATCCTGAATCATGGTAAGCTACTGAAACTAAGAAAGTTCTTCCAGTTTTTCGGATGCAAAACTTGGAAGCTCAGGGAAGCTGGTCAGCTGCCCACAGCATACAAGTGAACATGACCATTTGGTGGACTGGTTGGTACATCTGTCATCTTGCTGGGGCAGGAGAAAGGTGGCTGTGATATCAAGGCTCTGTCATTAATGGAATTAGTGGTGGAGGCAAAGACCCTGAACTTTCTGTGGGTTTTTTCATGGAAAAAGGAGATTGCTAACGGTTCCTATCTTAAGGGATCATGCTGGGCACTGGCAAGAGGGTGAGGGCAAGATGCTTGGTACAATGCCTGGCTTATTACAAGAATCCCTTCTATTCCTCACTCTAATCTAGGCACTTTGGACATTAAATTATTTGATCCTTGTGATGACCCCAGAGCACATCATTACTAGTTATTTTATCAGTGAAGAAACTGAGGCACTGAGAGGCCAGAAGCCTAGTGAAGGGCAGAACTGGGACTCGAAATCAGGTACCCTGGACTGGAATTAGGTCATCAAGCCCCAAGGACAAGCTGTGGTTATCTCACTCACTTGTGTGCTTGGGGCAAGCCAGAGGCCTCTACCCTGTCCTCCCGCTTGCTGGGGCCCTTCCTTCAGCCTCTCCCTAGGGGGCCCACATGTGCACTGGGGCTCAGGCCCAGCAACAATGCCAGGCTATCAGTTAGCCACCACAAACCTTGCAGCTCAGCAGATACTGGATGGACTTGTAAACATGTGGGCCTCAAGGAGGCTCCACAACCGTCCAGTCCGAGTGTTCCTACTTTTACATCAACTTCTTTTGGAACCCCACCCTTTTTACCCACTTCAGGGCCTGCTTGGCTTCAAAAGATTTTTTGGTCAAACAGCCTTTATTTGTTAATTAATAGACCCATACTTCCATGTCTAAAAACATTATTCAAAGATATGAGCCATTACCAATCAGAGATATCAAGCAGCAAGAGCGAATCAAAGCCTCCGCACAGGGTTAACAAGATTCCACCCTGAGCAAACAAAAGCTGATGTTTTTAATGAGCCTGTTCAGGCTTAGCAGGCAGAGCTAGGACTTCAGCATGACTTTTTAAAATACTGAAAATAGTTTGAGAACTCCTAAGCATTTAGGAATCCCAGGGACTTAATCCAGTCCCAAATGATTCTAAAGATTCCAGAAAATCCCCCATAAAATATAAATGCATTTGTTACACATGCTTTATGCTGTGCTAAATCCCTTTTTGGATATCTTAATCCTATTCTATCTTAAAGTTTGATATTTACATGGGAGTCTCTAAATTTTAGGAAATCCAATTGCATTAAAATATTTCTATACACATATGGCACCCAGGTGTGTAATAAATGTAGAAATCATTATTTTAAAACAGAGGCATGTAGTTTCTTTCCTCGACACTCAGTCTTTGTCTATTTATCTTCACAGTTTCAGCCACTTCCCTCTCCTGCAGCCTTTTTAATTTCTCTATCATCTTTTCCTTGTGATTTAATAAGCACTTAATAACATGCATTACACTAACAAGTTTCTCCAGAGAAACAGAATCAATAGGAGATCAGAAACCTTAGGGATGTGAAGGGGTCCAGGGAGGGAATGGGGAGGCATTAATGAAGACTGTGAGGATTATGATGCGATTTATTGCACTTTTGTGTAGGAAGAGGAAATGACAATGCTTACATAAACCCTGCATGCAAATGAAGATAAGAGTGAGCCCCTCCTCTTACTACAGAAGAGGAGCGCTTCCTGGGGCAAGAACTTAACTAAAAGAAAGCCAAACGCAACTTTCTCCCTACACTGCTCTCCTCAAGTTTGGAGAAAGTTGTTTCCTCTGCATTATTGTCAGATGCAGAACAGTAATATGACGTGAATGGTCAACTCCAAAAATGAATGTTTTTCTATCTTGGATTAGGTGAAAGTAATGTATACGGAGAAATGTGAAGTGAAATATTTTCCAAAAATTGATTTTACTAAATATTGGAAAATCAGAATAAAGATGTCTTGTCCAACAAGGCGAGTTTTATAAATATGCAATGAGAGAAACAAACAAGATCTGGGAGCTGAGAGGAGCTGAGGGATGCAGAGTCCACAGAATAGCATCCCAGAGAGACTCCATGCTTTCCTAGAGTCACACGACTTAGGTAAGGGGGAAGTTATATCAGAGAAATTTTAAACAGGTTAAGGGTAAAGGAAATCCTATTTCTTTGACTCCTAGTGCTATGTTTGATCTTCTACATAATGCTATTCTCTAGATTTTTGGCCATTGTTCCTATAATTTGGAAACATAATTAGCAACATAATAGAATTTTCTGGAATCTGTACAGAAAAAAAAACAAGAGTTAACTTCATTCTATTTCTTGTTGGATTTCTTGGTGGACTGCATAAGCGATTCACCACCAGCCACTATTTCATAATCTGAAAGAAGCAGAGAATGAAAGAGATTTTGTGTACAACCTCCCAGGAAAGGAAAGTGCTGTGACATTAATGCATAAGGATATGGTTGAGTTATTTTGGATTTGAGATATGTTAGTAGGATCTGGGGCATGAAAAGAGATAACAGAGGAATTAAAAGACATGGTTGGTTTCTGGAGACAGAAGAGCCCTAAGGTCAGATACAACTACTGTACAATGAACCCTGATTTGCTTTTCTTCTCACAAGGCAAATACCATCAGTCATTGCTTTCATAGAAAGAAAAGTTTTCTGTCTGAAAGAGGAACATGGTTAGTTTGGGGAACTAAACAACTCTTTGTGAAGGAATGTTGTAACAAGTTCACAAAAAATGGCTTTATGTGAGCTGGAAAACAGCTGGCTTGTACATAAAGCCTGCTCATCTGCAATATGTTGGAGGCACAGGAGAAGGCAGAACTGGAGCCTTGGACTGTTCCTTCATGCATGTCACTGCAAAGTCACTGTCAGCTTTTCGGATGGCTTCGGCATAGACAACAGCCTGAGAAGAGTTGAGCCACAGCCTCCCTTTTTTGGGTTTTCTTTTCAAAATTATGCTCCAATCCACCAAGTTATTGTTTGGGTGTGTTTTGGCCCATTGAATTAGGCTAGTTAAACTCATGGCTCATCCAGAGATCAAAATATCCCAGTTAATAACCACTGAATTAGGCATCAGAGATCCAAATTTTGAGCCTGGCTTACAACATGGAACCTCCAAGCACCCCAACTTGCAGAACATTTCTGGGGACTGGGTGCTTGGTTTTCATGAGGTCGACCGCAGACCATCCTCCCAGGAAGATGAATGTGTGACCAAGTCTTGCCTACATGGTAGTTTGTGTTCATCTCCTCTCACAGAGCAGCTTCAGGACTCCATTGGAGTCTGTTCTCAGCTTTATGAAACCAGATTTGAAACTATTTCCCCTCCCCAGGAACCTGAAAGTGTAGATCCTGCAGAAGAGATAGAATCCATTACTAGGGACAAAGTAAAACTGTCAAGGGGAAAGAGTGGTGGATATTTTAAGAGGCCAAACACTTTTTTTGGAGGGGGGTGGTACAGGGAATCTAACTCAAGACCTCATGCTTGCCAGGCAGGTGCTGCACTGCTGAGCTATAGCCCCAGCCTCTCACATCTGATTTTATCAAGTAAACCCTGAAAGACTACAGATAGCACAAGCAAGAACCAAAAGGGCTGATAGTTCACTACCAGCCAGTTATCCATGAGGGTTGGCAGGAGCAGCTTCTGAGAGGGAGACAGGCTGTCTTCTAACCTAGACACCACCAGATGACAGAGGACTAAAATCACACAGTGCTATTTGTTGAATTCCAAGCACTGAGAATCAACACAGCTTCTTGGATAGGAGGAAAAAGAAAGGTGGTTTTTAGAGGGAGGTAACCTTATCAAGACTTTGGGAGATTCCAGATGGCTTAGGCTCCAGACCTGGCCAATAGGCAACATTTACTCAACACATGTCATGGGCAAAATTCTGCTCTGGGTGCTGAGGGGAGCCAAGGGTGATAAAGGATGTCACTTTTCCCGGGGATGGAGATGGGTGTTGACATAGGTTCACTCATATAAATGCAAGTGACCAAGACATTTGTTGCCTGCTGCACAGGGATCTGTATGAGCACACAGTCACTCACATGCAACCAGAGCACTGGAAAGCAGCCTCAGCAAACCACCTCGAACAATTATTTTCACACTTACAGGCAATAGATGGATGCTGGGGTGTGGGGGGTGGGGAACGTGTCCTACAGAGCTGGGAAAGGGTGATATTGAAAACATCTCCTTGGGTTGCTGGAGCCTGAGGGATGTCCTGTCCTACCCTAGTTGGCCTTGTCTATTCAGGATTTACAGGAAAGAATGAAATGAGAGACTCAAAGTAATACGACAATCTGGATTTTAATTTATGGTGTTCTGGTTCCAAGCATTAGTGCTGGGGCCAGACTGGTGGGTTCTAATTTTACCACTACTGCCCTGGTGCTGTTACCCTTGGCATGTTCCTTAACCCCTCTCCTCTAGTTTTCTGACCTGAATATAAGAAGGCCAGACCAGATCCTCCTAAGTGGGCAGTGATGGGAGAAAGATGAAACAAAGAGCCTTTTCTTTCTTTTGCAAACCAGCTTTGCTTGTTTCTCTTTGCCCTCTGGATTATGCCTGACTAGAGAAAGGAAAATGTGGGAACTTGAATTATTGTTAGTGAGGAAGATGATGTGGATGAGGATTCAATCCGGAAGCCCAGTTCCCTCAGGCATGGTGGAGGAAGTAGCTGGCTACGGGTTTGTTTATGTAAAGGTGTTCATATGGATAGCTGTCCCCAGGGTGGGAATGATGAGGTCAGTGAAGTACAAATCTTAGAATATATCATCTCCACAGTCATCAAGGTCCTGCAGAACCTCATTTGGAAGCTTTTGGAGTTAATGAACCCAAATTATTGGGTAGAGGACACAGGAAACTGGATTTTGACAAGCACCGCAGATGATTTGGGGCCTTACATTTTTTGAGTCATCCTTTTCCTTTATTGTGTTTCTTTCCAGACAGAATTTTTTTCAATTTAGATAATTTTTGTTCCCATATTACTCCCTGTTCTGAGCCACTGTGTTGAGGAAGATAGAAAGCATAAGGCAGAATGTGGGAGGGGAATTGTTAGGACGTGCCCCTGGCCTCAGGGAAAGAAAGATCTGGTTTCCTTTTGTGTGTTGCCCCTGAAATGTGCTCCTGCTGTAGTGATGTGGTCTCGGTGTTACTGGTCAAGGAGGAGGATGGTTTCCTGAGGGAGAGGGCTGCGTTTTCATAGACCTGCATTTTTAAAGGTCCCAGCAATGGGTTGTTCCCAAGAGCAGCTTTCCTCTCCCACCCACACTCAGCAGAGAACTAACCTCTTTTGAAAGTGTTTTGCTCATGTCAGGGATGTAAGATGAACTGCACGTACAAACATCAGCCTCCTCTGTAGATGATTCACTCAAGTTGCCCTAAAAATGGCCAAACCACTGTGTAAGGCTGGGACAGCTTGATTTAGGGCATGTATAAATTAGGAAATGTTTAGTACTAAATGGAAAAATAATAGGTAGGTTTATATGGAAAGTCCATAGACAAATTTGGTATTCTGTGCACTTAGACCTTTAAATATTTATAACCAAGGGCCTACAGAGTAGCTAACATCTCCCCAGAAACCTCTCTGATAGTGTGAATTTTAAAGGCTTGTGCTAAACTTCTCTGCAATTCCACTCCATAGTTTTTCTGTAATTCCTAAATTTGTAACTACATAATTAGTAATTCCTAAATTTGTAACTACCTAAAAGAACTCCCTCTGTGTAGTAGTTCTATGCATGTAAACAATAGTGTATAGCATTTAGCACACAAAACATCATCAAATGGTGAATTATGTACACAAAGGAGAAAACCTATGTATGTGAACAGTATTGAAATTTTTGCTGCAGTGTTTCCCTTTTAAAAACATACAATTCCCTTCACACTGGCGAGTAAATGCAGGTAAGAAATATTTGGTGAGAGTTCAGCTGACAGAATTGCTAACTATCAGAGTGATGTCATATTGTGGTCCAAGCCTATATATGCAATGTAGGAAAGCACTCAGTATTCATGGTTATTGTTAAATGTGTGAAAATAATCATAGTTAAGTGTAATAATGCATATGTAAGTGGCTATTTTGAAAAGACTTTGAAAATTATTCATGTAGAGGAGAACTGTAAAAATAAAATTGTTGCTGTCAATATATGTTCATAGATTTTTATGAAAACACCCTCAAATACACATGCCCTTAAATGTTTTCATTTCATTTTTGTAAATCACACAGTGATCTATTTGTCTGTAGTCTTAATTAAAATTTGGTTTTTAAAGAAGATTTAGTATACTAAAACTTTTTACCCTATTTTTTTGATAATCCAATGTCCTGCCTTGAGGGTTGGCTCACACTTATCACATGACTCTTTTTCCCACCAGAATCTATAAGTGCTGTATCTGTCTACTGAGAAAGATCTACATCTCCATGTATTTTTTGTTTCCTTTTCTTTAAATAAAAAAAAAAGAAATATCATTTAAAAAAGTAATTCCTAAGTTTTCCTGGGTCATTAAAGAAAGCACTAGATGGTAATACTTTTGTAGGATTCAGGGACCCAGTGGCCTAGGATAAACTTATAACCCAAGGGTAACTACACAGAAGAGAGATTTGTTTGCCCAGAAGAAAGCTAAACTTACTACTATTTAACATCAAGAAACACAAGACGACCTTGCTGGTACACTTTGAGGTAGACCCTGGAGATCTCTTTGAAAAGTATTTCAGGAATGTGATGTTTATGCTGTCTTAGAAGAGCACAAGCTACTCAACAGAGTCATGTGCAGACCTCTACTCAGGAATAAGTTCATTACAGTTTGAGTCTTGCATGTCCCATAAAGGCCAAGTGTTGTGAATCTTTGGGAGGAAGAGCTTAGTGGGATTTCCCTAGGTCACTAGGGATCCCCTTGAAGGGGATCATGGAACATCATCCTCTTCTTCTGGCCATGAGGTGAATAGTTCCTTCAACTCCATGCCTCTAACCATAATGCCCTGCCTTGCCATAAGTTCAAACAAGAGCACCAGTGGACCAAGGACTAAAACCTCCAAGAGTTTGAGAACTTGACCTTCCCAGCCTCTCCTAGAGAAAGTGCTAAACTGACAGAGAACTAGATATTGCATGGCAGCCCCTGAAGACCCCCTTCCTGTGTCCTCAATACTCACCAATAGGAATATCTGGCCTCAGCAGCACGCCCCACACCAAAGAAGGCAGTCCCAAAGAGTATTACACAACTTGCACATAGTACACTGGAGAGTGGCAGGTCAAATACACATCTAATCAAAACTCAAAGCCACATTGCTGTAGACAAGAAATGTCATGAGAAGGCATATTCAAATAATTATGAAAGTAACATTATGCTTTTACTTACTGAGGAATACCTCCATCAATCTAAGATTCCTTATCTGTAAACTGGGTTAGTACTTTCCACTTAGAATCATCCTCTATCCTTGACATGAGCAAAACACTTAGAATCATGAGCAATATTGAATGAGATAACACATATTTGTCATGCTCCCAATATTATCTCTGGATACAGAAGATTCCTAATGCACCAGGCTACAATGTTTATTTTTGTTGGGGAGTAGAAATAGACTTGGATACTGTTTTCTATGACCCTACATAGAAAAATCAAAGAGCCTTGAAAATTGAAAAGAAATGTTACAAATTATCAACTTCTGCTATTCAGACCTGCCAAACTGTTAAATCAACTGACCAACAAGAACAACAACATTTAGGGCTGATTGCTGTAAAGATTAGATCTATTCAAGACTGGAATAGTGAAGCAGCCCACAGTATCTCTATAAAAATAAGGAAGAATAGCAAAAATATAACACGTTTTCCAACCTGCCAAGACCAGAAGAAGCTCCCATCACTCAGCATGTCATAAGCAGCAACCACAGGTAAGAACTCTAACAACAGGGTTTCTGCCCCTCTGGGGAGGTATTTCTGGGACTAAATTTGGACATTTTATGTAAATTGAGTTCACAGACATCTCTGTAATGGTGAGAAAGAGTTTCCTAAAGGACACAGGCTAGCAGAGGGTAGTGACATGGTTAAAATTTTTTCATCAGTAACAGCTGCTTGCACTGTTGACCTTTCTTCCAAAGCAGAGTTGTGTTTATTAAGAAAGTTTTTACAGATACAGCTGTACTGGAAATCCAACATTTGATGCTAAATTCCAGTGGGAACTCTGCTTCTGATAACACCTCCAGATACCCTTGGGAGGGAGATTGTTAAATGGGAAATGCATTCTAGCATATGATTGTTCTTAACACCAAAACAATGAAAAACAATTTTTGTTTGTTTGTTTTGGGTTCTCCTGCTTTTATGTAGCTGTTGAAGTCTTCATAAAGGCATATGAGAAACATGGTTTGTAATTTCAGGTCACCTGTGCCCACACATTGTACTATTCAGAGATAGGAGTGGTTTTATGAAGCAGTTCAGATCCAGGGAAATAATTCCTAATATTTGAATGTTTTAGGTGCTCATCATTTCAGACTTCTGGAACTTGAGAGACAAAATATCTCCTTCTCTTTCTTTTTATCTTTCTCTTTCTCATCCTCTCTCTCTCTCTCTCTCTCTCTCTCTCTCTCTCTCTCTCTCTTTCTCTCTCTCTCTCTCTCTGTCTCTAACATAGAGACCAAAACATTGACAGCATTTTAAAAACCCTACTATCTATCATCATCAGTTTTCCACCAAAGAAATGAATTTTTATTTCCATGGTTTACAAACCATGACAATTTAGACTGAGAATACAATAGCTTCCTTTTCACAAAAAGGAAATAGGGAGTCTAAAGGGATAACATCATCCACCTAGGTTGTGGCTGGTATCTGTATACCGCTTTTCTATGGTGAGCTGCTGGGTTACATTTCCCCATATCCCATGAATTTGAGGAACCACGTGACCAGTTCCCATTACTGAAGACACAGGGTGCATATCTCCTGTGGGCCAGGTAGCTAAGAGCAAGTGAGTCCTTTCTACTCCCCCTACCACTCCATGCTAGAATATGACAAAGCCTCAGAATAGAAGCAGCTCAGTTCCTCATCATATTCATAGACTATAAAATAAATCTACTTCATTAGGTCTCTGAGATTTGAAGAATGCATTATTACTTAGCTTAACTAACATGCACAGATACATAAATATTCCTATACATTACTTATGATTATACAAGTTAATTTTTTCTCTGTTCTGTGAACCACTGAAAAGTTGATTACATTAGAGTTTAAGAACTAACACTCTCTCCTGCCTGGATTTAAAACTTTAAAAGTTAGAAGAGTGGAAGTTAGAGAATTCAACTATCAAGAACCAAAATGGTTTGTGGTTATCTTCTTGACTTTTACATACTGGCAAAAAATCTGTTAGTCATCCTAAACTGAAAGGTCTATGTCTAAGGAACATCGAAGTTTCACATATGGTAGTTGGAGACTGTAGTTCTACTTGGTTTGTACCAAGCTGTCTAATTCAGTGATAGTATATAAGAATCTTGATGTTTTACTGAAGACCTAGTGAATTTTCTGGTTCAGGCTCAATACTTAGTGCACAATTGTCGAGCAGACCTAGGAAATAGCATCAAAAATAAATCATTCAAACCATAACATAATGATCTAATAGAAAGGAACCAGATACCAGTGCTTTAGAAAGTAGCTCCTAAGTAGTCCCAATTCTAGAACCGATTAGAAATAGCTCTCAAATGGTGACAAGTCACAGGTAATATACGTTAGAAGGAGATAGAGACAAACCGGCTATGGGGTACATCCTAAATGTCCTTCTGAAGTATAACGGTATTAATGGCAACATCTTGATGTTCATGTGCAGCTTAATGAATCGACAACACAATAACAACAACGCAAAGCAATGTTTTCAGCTTTTGAAACTATTTTTCAGTAAGGGGCTCACAAATATGTGAAATCAGTCTTTTTGTGTGTGTGGTCACACACAATCCAGCTTTTAGCAAGTCCCCAGTATCTGAGATAGATGCTAATGAGAGTCCTCAGAGCAGGTTTATAACAGACACACACAATATGAGGTCTACCAACATTAAAAGTGACACTTTATTTTTTAACCATTTTTGTACCATTACTCAGTTGGGTGACAATAGAGACCATGAGTTATTCATCTGATAACCTCCTCAAATAGTATCATACATGAACCAAAATACATATGTGACACTTTTTCATTGACTTAGCCATTAATTGTATGATACTCCTACTATATATGACTTTAGACTCCATGATTATAGCTACATCTTCAGATATGAAATAGATGCTATGGGTTTCCTTCTTGACTCAGATTACTATCAGTTTCTTTTTTTCATACCAAATATATGTTTTTAGGCATGGAACGCAACAGCTTAGGGCCTTAGTTACTTCATGCCTTAGAATAATACAAGTTTTTATGAGTATTTTGAGGTTAAGTTGTACAATGTATAAATAGTATGAAATGCAGTGTGATTATTTAATATTGTTTTTTAAAGGGCTATGCAGAGCCTATGAAAATAGCTTCAAGTAAAGCTTTCCAAATATGTTTGGATTCAAGACAGTTAAGTGGAGTAAGTTTTTCCCTTCATAAAGTGGACAGTACTTGTTTGGTGCCCTAGTCCTGGAATGCTAGTTAAAAGCTCAGTGGTACTGGTACAACAGGAGGGATTTATAAAATGAGTGACAATCTGACAATGATCTTTGCAATCGAGCTTTTCCTTTACTGTTCACAAAGCACAGGAATGCTATTGAGATCAAAATAATGAGAAGGTGGATATTTAAAGTGGAAAACACCATGACAGGCATCTGAAGTTTCTTTTGGATTAGGCTCTGATTAAAGAATGGAAAATATTTTTGCAATGAAAATTCTTGTCAGGAAGCCAAACACCTTTGCCGGATTAGCTCTCTATTGGGAGAGGTTCTTTATCTTTGAGGACTGACACCCATCTGTAACCAGGAATCTCATTAAGAAACTTTCTGAGCCCAGGACTGCTAGAAATAATTTTTTTAAAATTAGATTAGTGTAGGATTAAACTGCCCAGAAACAGTTAAATATCTAAACATTCTCATATTTGACCTGTTCCTTGATTACAAATGTATAATAATTTGTACATTTTTATAAAATATTTGTATGTTTAAAGAAAGATATAGCATATTTATCTTTCTAGGGAAACATGCTTGTGTATTTATTTTTAATGTTTACATATTTAATTATAAAAATACAATATATTGTATCTTTCACAAATACAAAAAATAAAGAAATGATTAAAGAGTAAGATTACCTATAATCAAACTTCATTCTTAAGATTATCATTTAAGTCTTTATCCTGTGTATATGTAATGCATATGTGTAGTACACACTTACAATAAGTTCATATTTGCAAAATGCTAGAAACTGGCTTTTTTAGTGTAGCAGATGATCAGCATTTTCTCATACTGTCCATATTCTTCTTCAAAACAATTGAGTGGTTAGAATGCTCCTTCACACTGGGTTTGGCAGCGATCTGTCTGCAGAGCTCAGGATGCTCTTTACCACTCAGCCCAGTGTCACATAACTGCCACCGGGTGCTCTAGAAGACACCTATTCTGGGGTGGGCATCCCAGCGAGGACTGAATACTCTGCCCTACCTGCCAGCTGATTCCTGTGCTGGCCCATGAATTCTATATAACTCACAAGCAGTTCCAGCCTCTGATACCTGAGCACTTTCTAAACCTTGACTACCTTTGAAGGGAGGGCAAGACAGGCTCTTTGGACTGGGGCCATCCTGTCCTCAAAGGAGACAGCCTCATCCAGATGAAGGCTAACTGGATTTGAATCCTGTCTCACTGCACACCAGCTGAGGACCCACCTCTTTAACCTTTCTAGCCAAGAACATGAGTCCTACTTCATAGAAGTGCTGTAGAAATTAAACAAGAGATCCATGCAAAGCACTTGCTTCACTGTAGCAGAGAGGAAGAGCTCAGTGCATGTGAGCTGTGGCCACTGTTAACCTCAGTGTTTCTGAGAAGGTGGGGGAAGCAATGGCAGAACGAGATGAGATAAAATCCAAGGGAGAATTCCAAGAGGACCTGATTCAGGGTGGGGGTCGAGTGATGTTTAGTGTATGTGTCAGCAATAACAGGTGGTGGTACCAAGGTAGATGGCCCAATGACTGTTGAGAGGTCTCTTCATAGTTCTCAGACACTATCATTTAAATCAGTGGGCTTTGAGTTAAGTATGTCACCTTTATGATAGGATGGCTTTATTCAAGCAGGGGAAGATTGATAAAGAGATTTTAAAAAACCCAGAGCCTCACAAAGCAGAATAAAATTCTACAGGCTAATCAACTCTGGACTTCAGTACAATACCACCTCCTTTTTGAATATCCAGCCTCCCTCCTTGCTCTGAACATTTTGGAGTTGCCAGTCTTCATAGTCATATTTCCTTAAAATAAATCTCAATTTTGGATAGATGGCTGGATGGATAGATAGATAGACAGATAAAGTGATAGAGATGTCTCTTATTGGTTTTTGCTTATTTCCAGACTCCTGATTGACACAGGGTGCCATATAAAGTGTAAAAACATACAGAGAGGTAAAATGGGTAAGACGAATGGTCAGATGAGATCAGTGGAGGGGAAAAGAAAGGGATGATTGGTTGTATTCAGAGAAAGAAGCATGTTCTGTAGCAAGGGAAAAAAGGGAAGGGAGGAAAGTAGAAGGAAGGAAAGAAGAAAAAGAAAGGAAGGGAGGGAGAGAAAGAGGGAGGGAGGGAAGGAGGGAGGGAGGGAAGGATGGAGGGAGGGAGGGAGGGAGGGAGGGAAGCAATTTCCAAGAAAGACTTCTGTTGCTGTCATCGCTTTCATCGTCATTTTCTATTTTTAATTCTTAAAATACTGCTTGGAGTAGTCCCTTTCAGTATACTTTAAAATCAGGCAATGTGTACAGATCTCTTTGACCATTACCCAAAAATCTCTTGCTTCACCAAACATTTCTCTCATTTCTGTCACTTAGAGGTCTAGCTAATGATATCTTCTTAAATTATTTGTTCTGAAATCTCTCTTGGCACAGCCATAATGCCCCCTTTGATTATGGATTGCTTAGATAGATAAGACCTGGAAGGTAAATTCCCAAGTTGCTGGGTAATTCCATCCCGAGCACCAGAACTGACCTTGAAATGCACCAGAGTCATCCACAAGGCAGCTGCATTCCTGCCCTCAGACACCTGGGCTGCACCCCTAGGAAAACTTCCTACCTGGACAATCCCTGAGAAGTTCTGTAATTAAAGTAGAAACAAAAGGTAATGGGTTAGCAATTTCTTATTTAAGCATTGTTCTTCTTCCAAAATCTAGGTTTTCTCTTTTGGTGAAGTTCTAGGAGTTTGAGATTTTGGTGCTCAAAGAGAACCTTCTACATTGGCAGCTTCTTGGCTAATATTTGACTTGTATTGAAATAACTAACTACTCCAGAAAAAAAACAGCCCTTTGTACTTTATTTTATTTTTTTAGATCCATTTTATTCAAGAATAAAAAGAGAGTAAAAGAAGCAGAAGCAGATGCAGAAGCAGAGAAAAAGAAGGAGGAGGAGGAAGGAGGAGAAGAAGAAGAGGAAGAGGAAGAGGAAGAAGAAGAAGAAGAAGAAGAAGAAGAAGAAGAAGAAGAAGAAGAAGAAGAAGAAGAAGAAGAAGAAGAAGAAGAAGAAGAAACTACAACAAAATTTCAAAACACATCAATCAGGGGACAACAATGGTACACACATTGTGCATTGTCATCCCCAAATCCTTCACTCAGAGCAACAAGACATCTATCTTCAACTGTCCAAACAATATCAGCACAAATATTTCTCTTCAGCAAACTCAGAGAAATCATTAGTATAATGATCTTAACAATTTTTAATATACATATACATGTGCATATACATGTCTTTTCTTTTAGCTTCGCACACGATTACACATGTGTGTCTTATTTATTTCACTAATGAGTATGATCTCAAAGTGCATCCTTTCACCTACAGAAGCGTCCCATTTGTCCTTCCTTATGGCTGAACAGTACTCCCACTGTATAGAAATATCACATCTTTTTTATCCATTCCTCAATCAATGGACACTTAGGTTGTTTCCAAGATCTGGCTATTATAAACTGTGCTGCTATAAACATGAGTGCACATATATCACTGTGATATCATGTTTTTAATTGTTTTGGGAAGATACCAAGAAGGGGAATAGCTGGGTTGAATGGAACCTCCAAGCCTATTTTTTTTGAGGAATCTTCACACTGATTTCCACAGTGGTTACATCAGTCTGCATTCCCACCAACAGTGGAGAAGGTATTCTTTTTCCCAACAACCCCTCCAGCATTTGTTATTGCTTGATTTCTTAATAATAAGCCATTCTTTCTGGGGTGAAGTGGAATCTCAGTGTGTTTTTATTTGCATCTCTCAAATGACCAGTGATGCTGAATGTTTTTCTTCACATATTTACTTGCTGCTTGTATTTCTTCATCTGAAATGTACGTATTCACCTCAGATGCCCATTTTTGAATTGGATCTTTAAATCTGAAAGAATTGATTTTTTGGAGTTCTTTATAGGTTGTTTATAATAATCCTTTGTCTGAGGAACAGCTAGCAAATATTTTCTCCCACATTTTGTGTGTTGTTTCTTCACTCTTTTGGTGATTTCTCTGAAATCAGGTATGTTTCCATTTGTGGGTTTCAAGAGAGAACAAATAGAAGATAGCAGTAAAGCCTAAGAGAAGAAAACAATACTAAACTCCATGTATTTTGATTTGGCCTAGGATAATGCTTACTTATTCATGCAACTGAGTCAATACCTGTTGAGTCTATAACACCATACATGAGGCACCCAAGTGCATATCATCAGGGGAAAAGGTATGAAAATACTAAAATAGCTTTAAACCCTCCTTTCTCACTAACAAAGTAATTAGTGGAAATTCCCTCAAGTTATTTCTGAGCAAGTCAGCACTGGAAAACAAGTTCTACATTCATTTTTCTCTCCATTTCCTCCCGTTTCCTACATACCCCGCAGTCCTACCTCTTCAGTCATTCTAAGTAATTCTTAGTGTCTGCCTGGCATCTACACGTAACTGTTACGTTCCACTCCAGTCCAAACTCACCTGATCTAGGTTCTGTTCCTTCTCACCTAGATGTCAGCGTGCCCTCCTTTCCGACTGCTTTCCTCTGTCTCCACATGCTGGCACCAGCTGTGGTTTCACTTTTGCCTTAAAGGAGGGAAGAGGTCCATTTTCTGCTTGCTTGTCTTAGTTCTTGTCCTCGGTGCACTGTCAAATGTTTCTCGTGGAGCAAAGCTATATTGCAAGAGTTCCACAAGTATGGAATGCTAACTTTATTTTAAGACATTTATATATATGATATAGATATCTATATATGTGATTTTTAAAAAGAAACTATGATAAACACATTCTAATTTGACATGCGTCATATTTTAGTATAGTAGAGGCTTTACTATAGTGGTGATTTTACTGCTGAATAAACTTGACTTGGTTTACACCTGGAAATAGCCTTTCTTTTGCTATTCAACATTCATATATCTTATGGCTGTGTCTTTGGACAGAGCTTGTACCTCTGCCATGATCTGTTCAGATTTTTGGCCAGTACATGTTCCCTGTGGGAAATTATTGCAAAGATTACCCTTGGGTTCCCATTAACACAGGAGCGGCTGTGTCCCATTGAATGCCAGGCAACACATGGATGCATATGGTCATCACTGGGCTTCTTGTGGGGAGCAAATCTGTTACATAATAACTCGATATGTAGTGCATTGCTTTGCAATGGTGTCATATTATATGGTAGAAGTTTTAAAGAAGTAAGCTTTCTACTTTCTGTGTTTCTTGATTTTCTATTTATAAATATTGTGCACATGTATGAATATGTGTGAGTTTGAGTTCATATATATATTTATCTTCCCCCTAATGAGATGGAAAAGTTAAGTTTGCGACAACTAAAAAAGCATCAAGATAAAAATGACAAGTCTGGCCAGGACTTGAATGACAAAAGTAAAGTACCTGTCCAAAAAATGAAAGCCATATGTGGAAAACTCTCATGAAATCATGCAAAGGCAAAACCAATAAATAATTATTTGTCACTGGGGTTCACCTTTTATGGTTCTAAAAGTTGCCCTGAGTGTACTTCATGCAATAAAAATTTGTAAAATTGTTCTCTGATGCCTGCCAAGTTACAATGGTGTTCTGAAACAGAATATATTGAAACTAAAAATAAGGTTATTGGCATGTCACTCCTTGAGCTTACTGTTCCTAGAAAACAGAATGTCAACTACATAAAATCAAAACTGGTCATGAAAATTCACATATACTTTATTCAAAGTAGATGTCCTCTGAGAGAAAGAATGAAATGTGCCACCAGGGAAACTTTCACTCAACACTGTTATTAACAAGGTAACTGGCAGTGGTAAAATTTCAGCCACTGCCCAACTACTGTTATCAGCTAGGAGTTCAGTGCAGAACATAAGAAATATCAGTCAAGGTGCTTTATGAATTAATCCAAAGGTGGAGATTTTATGAAATGTTATGGTGCCAATGGATAATCTTCCACTTTGTCTGCTTTTGAGTCATAAATTCATGCCAGCAAGTATGAGAAAAAAATTATTACTTTGCCAAATTCTTGACATATAACAGAAGGCATTGTTAGATATTTAGGTCAGTTTTTAACTCACCATCCAAAAAACTGGCAAAAACGTAAGTTAGCTAGACAGACAGCATGAAAATAATAGTGTGAAAAACATTCAGATGGAACAGTTCGTATCAAAGTCATTACCAAAGTGAGTTCAAAGTAATGTTTTGGTTGAGGGAGTGAGCGCTGGCTTCTGATAAGATGATAGTGCTCCTCAAAACTACGTTGCATGCTATACTGCAAATCATAACATTTTATGAAGGAACAGTATTCATGTTGTCAAGTTTGTTGTTTGATACTGATTTTGCACACCAAAGACCAATGCTAACTGAAATAAGAAATCAGTAGGGTTTTTTGTTTGTTTATTATGATTATTGTTGGTAAAGAAATTCCATTACTATACTATTTCTCAAATATATCAGGTTGGATCATTGAGTTTTTGCATACACATCAAGCCTATTAGATAGTTTCTTAAGAAGACAGATATATAATATATATTATATATAACATGTTCTTGTAATATATTATATGTCTTCTTAAGAAACTGTCTAATAGACTTAATTTGTATATTATATATGTTATATATTACATATAAATACATTGTATAATATACATATATACATACATATATATATGTATATATATAAAATGTTGGACTTAATTTCTTATACCAGTGTTAGATTATAGAAAAATTGAGCAGGAATTACGATGTGTCATATACCCCTTACATTGCCCTCAGTTTCCCCTAGTATTAGCATCTTGCAGGAGTACATTACACTTATTGGAACTGATAGGTTGAAACTGATACACTATTGCTAACTAAAATCCATAATTTGCTGAGTGTTCACCTTTGTGTGTGCTCCATGACAAATGCACGGTATCACGCGTCTGCCTTACAGGATCATACCAGGCAGTGCTGGCACAGGAAGGACTGCAGTAGGTTAGGAGCTGGAAGAGCCCTTCAGGGAAATGAGAATAATCATGGTACCTCGCTCACAGTGGTGGAAGGAGCACCCGCAATGAAATGCATTTCTGTTTCATTCAGCAGAGGTCACTCCACACGTTCCACCTGCCTGCTTTGACCTGAGAATCAAAGAAAAGGAGTGGAGTCAGCACCGTGATGGCAGGAGTGGGGCTGTGCTGGGCATCAGAAGCCACTGCATCTCCTCTCTCCTTACCAAGCTCCCTGGCCTCTGTCTGCTGTGGTGGCTCAGGCTCCTGCTCTAGAGAGAAGGGTTTGACTGCATGATTGCAGAATGCCTTCCAGCTCCCACTGGAAGAAGGCACTCAGAATTATAAGTAGGAGTAATATATAACCAGTAAATTAGTAAAAATTTTTACTTGGGCCCCAGCAAGTGTTTTTTAATAATGACTACTTTTGGAGATTTTAATAATAATAAAGCAAACATAAATGCACAGATTTATGATTTTTGGATTTTTACCAATTTTGGTAAAAATGTCTGGACCATGGCTGAAACCGAAAATGACAATAATATTGATATTTCTAAATACCAAGACATAAATATAACTCTCTTCAACTCCCTTCAGTAGATGACCAAAGTTTATAAGAGAACATTTTGCTTGTAGTAGAGGGAAAGTTTGCTAATAGCTGTGAATGCTTCCAGAACAAGGGCTTCAATTAAGTGCCTATTTTTCTTTGTCTTTGTTTATATAGAACCATTCTAAAGTTGTTTAGCAGTGATGGATAGAAAAGTGAGAAGGCAGTTTGAGTAAAAGCACCTGTGTGTTTATTTTGAAACCCTGGATTTTATACTGAGAACATTTTAAAAAAAAATTCTCCCTTAAAGACTGTATCCAAATGATTGTGTGAATATACACTTTTAATAACAGTTAACATTTATTTTAAGCCTCATTTCTAAGCACTTCACATAGATTATAACCTTCTATCCACTCATCCATCTTATGAAGTAAAAACTATTGTCTCTCTTTTTTACAGACATGCAACCTAAAGCCCAGAGAAGTCAAATAGCTTGTCCAAGGCCTCTTTATGGTGGTTAGTTTGGGATCTGAGCCTGGACAGGCTGACTCCTGGTCCTGTGCTCTTACCCACTAAACCACACTGCTGTAAATTATATATTTATGATTATTTGTATACATTTGTTTATTTAATAGGAAAGGAAATAGTTTCACATAGTAATGTATCTAAAATGGAAGCTTCTCTAAGCAGCCAAATAAAAATGGTTAGTAAAGAATTGTCCTGCATTTAGAAATGTAAAAATCTTAGTCTTGTTTTTAAATAGGAGTAAATTATCATTGAGATTTATGTTGCAGTTGGAAGACTTTAGCTGCCACTATTGCTGTGCATGATTAAAACATTTTATCTCTGCTCCAGAGTCTTGTGTCTTGTATCAGTATTCCTGCATTGCAGCAGGCTAACTTGCTAGCTTGCAAGGATGAAATCTTAGATCCTTTGTAGTTTCTAACAATTGTATCCGGAACTTGCTTGTTTGTTTATTTGTTGAGCCAGGGTTTCATCATGTATTTTAGGCTGGCCTTGAACACACAGAGATCTTCCTGTCTCAGCCTCTCACATTGTGTTAGTTACTTTTCTCATTGCTGAGACAAAATTCCCAACACCCAAAGTTAAAGGGAGAAAGGTTTATTTAGTTCACAGTTTGTAGAGGTTTCAGTTCATAATCACTTGGCTCCAAAGCAGGGTGGCACATGCAGAGAGCCAACATTCATGGTGGCAGCAACAGCAATAAGCAAGAAAGACAAGCTTCTTTTGGTCCCTTACACTGCATGCAGGCTATCCACTTTCAAGTAAGTGTAGCACTCACACTCTTAATCCCAGCATTCAACTGTGAATCAATCACAAACTCTAGAAACATGCCCCCAGAACTGCATGAGGTTTGGAGGGGGGGCATCCCGACATGAACCATAATATGCATGCTGGGATTATAAGAATGTACCAGCACACCCAGCTGTATCTAGATTTTTAATTTTCTGAAAATACTGTTATTATTACTTAGATTTCATGCGTAAGTGAAAAACATTCACTAAATGAGACTTTATGTTAAAGCATCACCTTGCACTGAGACTCAGCAACTCCATGCTAGCTTCCCAAGCTCTGTGCGGTATGGATTCTGAACCCAGTTTTGTAAACAAGGAAGCTGAGTCTTAGAAACTGTATTTTCCCAGTGTCTTACGTCTAGTAAACATTAAAAAGTAAAGTCTGAAATTAGTCTGACCTTCTTTCTGCTACTATTGCCTATTGAACCATTTTAGCTATAAAAGTATTATTTTTCAAACCAAATTACATAGGGCTTTGGGGAAGGCAAAATGATTAAAGACAAAATGTGAGCTGAATGAGAAGGAGTGATGAGAGAAAATAGAAAAGAGAGAAAGGTTAGGAAATGTGTCCAAATATCCCAAGAGAGCAAATGGAGATCTGAGGTCCCTAAAACAGGGGTGAGGAGCAGAAGAGCGCTGTGTACTAACTAAAGGAACTTGGTGCAGATCCATGGAAAATTTCAAATATAGCAGTCAGGGTGGAGCCTAGAAAAAGCCAAACACTCAGTCTAAATAAAGTGTCAGTCTAAGCAGTCAGTTAGCAAAAATCCGAGGAGATGGGGCCATGAGAACTAGGAGGGTGAGACTAAGGCAGAAAAGCCAGTAGTTTGAGAAAGAAGACAGGAGAGAGTCCTACAAGCAGTAGAATATTACAGTGGGGCTGCCTTTGGTCATTACAGAGTTGCGTTTGTCTGATTTTCTTTTGTTTTGTTTTTGGTACTAGGGATCAAAATCATGACCTTGCACTTGCCAGGCAGGTGCTTATGCCGCTGAGCTATATCCCCAGCCTGGTCTGTTTTATTTGAACATCAGTAGCTTTGCCTTTGTGCAGAAGACAATCGTTAGGAACCATGATCTGGTTTAGACTAAGTGACAGCAACCAGCAGTTAGTTACTTTGGTTGGCTCTGAGGGAAATGTGTTTTAGAAGTTAGCTGTTCAAAAGCTGAAATGTTCAGAATTAATTACCAAATACATCTGCAGTGAGGTTTTACCCCTTGTTTTTTATCTGTTTGTATTCTCTTTGCATTGTACTTGGAACTACACAGAGCCTCAAAAGTAACAAAAGTTGTGCTTTTCACCCCTACTTTGGGTAGTATGTATGTTTTAGCATGGATGTTTAGGGGTCTTTAACGTGCGGCTGTAGGAGGCTGTTCAGATATTCACTACTGATATTCACTAAGGGTATCCTTAGTTTCTTTCTTTCCTGGAAAATCATGACTGAAATAATTTGGAAAAGTTTCTCTTCTTCAGGAGGCTATGAAAGAATGATGAACAGGTTCCTTGTTCTGGTACATTATTTTGTTTCCTACACAGGAAAAGGCTGAGTGACAGCTGCTAATCTTTGTGTTTTCCAGAACCCATCTTTCCCTCCGATAAGATCACTCACTATCGTAGCAAACAAATGCAGTGGAAGAGAAGCAGAATTTTGTGTTACTCATTAGACCTGAATCCTCATTAGTAACTTCTTTATCAAATAAACACTCGGCTCTGCAGCAACGGGGAACAAGAGCCCATTTCATACCAAGCCCCATGATAAATGTCTCCTGTGGCCCTAGATTCCAGCTCTGAACATCTGGGATCTCCCCATGTCCATGGCAACATAAAGTAAATAAAAATAGTCCATGTCCAGGAAAGGCACAGCAGGGAATGTCTGTTCTAAAAGAGAAACCAGTGTTTAACGTGCACTCACTAACGTACCAGCAAGAGGACCTACATGAAATCCAGCAGTTGATCAACAGGAAAATGACAGTGAGTACAGAACATAGTACTAAGCAAGCAGACCAAAAAAAAAAAAAAAAATAGATTATTTGAAGAAGTGTTGTCTGCCTTCAATAGAAGGCCTGAGGGAACATTGCTTCTTATATTCATGAGCTTGTACTGTGTGTAGTTTACATTTTCTACAAATATGTTTTGAATTATAAGCTTGTTATGTTATACTAGATTTAAAGGGAACCATAGATTATAAAAGTAATAGAATCAAACAAAAAATTGAGAACTGCTGATTTAGTCTTTGCCATACAACTTCTTAGCAAACTTGAAATCTGCCAAACAGACCGTGTGGGTCTGCTCCCTACCTGCAGCCTGACAACCAAGACTGCTCCTAGTGTCCCTCGTAGGCTGCCATATATTTAGGAAGTTCTGTGGCCATAAATAACCCCCACAATTGGGGTCAGAGAGGTAAAGTTTCTGGGAGAGAAGGATGTATTCGTAAGGTACAAGAAAAGCCTCAGGAATAGGATATTTACATGAATGAAGATTTCAAATTAATTAATTTTTTGATTAATTGTTGTGACTTTGGATCTTTCCATTCCCTGACCTTGATTTAGCTGCGGGAGAGGGGGGTTGCTCTATGACATATGTACACCCTGCAGCATCTCTGGCAACCCTGGAATTCTGCAGTTCTATGAATTGAGCACAAAGCATGATTTTGTTTCAGCCTCTGTGGGAAAAGAACTTAGTACTTTCAGTTTTATTGTTTTAGTTCAGTAAAAGCTGTACATTGAATACAAACAGATGGCAATGTATGTGTGGCATGGTTAGCATGAGGGGCAGGTGTGGTTTAATGAAAAGACTGAAGCTTCTAAACTCTGGATCCAATCCCAGTGATCAGCTATGTGACCTTGGGCAGGTTACTGAGCATTTCTAGGCCATAGTATCTCTGTTCTCATCAGTGGGGAAAATGTTACTCACCAGGCAGTGTTGTGTAGGAGCCATGATAAGGGATCATAAAATACAACTATTATATCTTAGTGGATTTAGGGTCAGTACTGGAAGAATTTGTTCACATGTAGGTGAGATGTTCAAATAGTGAGTCTACTTATGCAGCATTACTTGTAGAAAGCACCTCCAGTGCTTTGTGCTGGAATTCCCCACGGCATTATGCATATGCAAAACTACACTGAAGCCCCTCCTTGGGGTTTTCTTTTGAGTACCTAACAGCAGATTTACTCTGATTATTTTCCCTAAAAATAGAACATAGCTAAAGCAACCTGAGTCAGTGAATCGTCTAGAATGATTGGGTGTTGAGAAGCAGAGTCTCACCATGTGATCCGTGCACAGGCACCTTGTCATTTTCTCATGGAAGTGTACAGATGGGAAACTAACCGGAAGTCAATAGCCACAAGGATGACTGTGGAGCTGATCCTCTCCAGCTAAGTTCTTTTACTTCCTTCTCCCTCTCCGACCTTCTCACTTCTTTCTCTTCTTTTTGCTCCTACTCCTGATCTCCTGCACTCTTCTTTCCAAGCAGGGGCTGTACGTCCTGCAGTTTCTCGCTCTTTGCTCCGTCGCCATTTCTCCTGCCCTGCGTCTCCTCTAGCGCTCCTTGCCGTTCTCCATGTGCTTGTTTTTATCCATTCACAGTAACTACTTGGAAGTCTTTTCTTTCTTTTTAAAGATATTTTATTAGTTTCTATTGAGTTGACAAAACGTTGGATATTGATGTGGTATTTTCATACGTGCTTGTAGTATTCTTAGGGTTATATCTATCTCCCTAATATCCTCCTTCATTGTCTCCTCCTCTGCACACTTTTTCCCTTCCCCTTGTCTAATAATAGTCTAAAAGGCCTTTTCTATGAGATAAGTATTGTAAGGGCAAATGGGTTTTTCTTTGCATTTAGGAAAATGGACTTGCAGTTAACTTTGGGCCCTGAATTTCCAAAGGATGGTTGATGTCAGAGAATCCAGCTACCCTGGTTAGATCCACCAGGTTGAGATCTAGCAATTTATAGTGACCCCAGAGGTCCAGGCTTCCGACCAGCTAAAGGAAGAGGGACTCAGAATAGCTTTCAATTTAGGAAGAAGGCAGTAGATTCAAAAGATAAATTCTGTCTGAGCTGTCTGGCCTGAATGGAAAAAAAAAGGCTGAACTGAAAGAGTTGAGTGGATCTTTCTCCCAGTTTTACTGTCTACAACCCAAACAATATGATTAAATTAGCCAGTGCATTCCTTCGTCAGGTCGAACACTAAGACCATTTGATTTTTAATGTTAACTCTTTCTCTTATATCTAATGCTTTGTATCAAGTTTATCTCTACTAGACTGGCCCCAGATAAATCAAATATTTCAAGTTTCAGTTCTCCTTAAAAGATACAGTAACCCTTTATCACATCTAGTCAAAATAGGGATGAAGCAAGGTCACAGATAGAAAGTGTTAAATACACTTCAGGTACTCTGAGATTTCCTTGTAGTTTTTTCACTTTGGCTGGGGATTTTAGTCTTTTAGGAAAACTTTATTTTATGGATCATGAAATTCAGGATAGCTCAGGATCCTATCCCAGTTTCCTTCTCTGGATGCTAATTGAGTTGGAATTAAGACCCCACTGCCACTGGCACCGTTAAATCCAGCCATACTAATACCTCCAATATTCCCACTTGACTCATGAACGACCTAAATTGCCAAGGAACGCAGAAAAGGTTAGAAAGATGCAGGCTCCAAACTAGCATTAAAACTGTTTTCTGGTTTGTTTAAAATAGTGTTCTCAAGGGTGGTTTGCCCTTGTTGGGGACATGTGGGATATCTGGAGGCATCTACAGTAGTACCAGTGTTAGGGATTGAGTAGGGCAGAGACACTGGCACAAAATGAAGTACTGCTTGGTAGCAAAGAAGGATAGATTTGAGGCATTTTTAGGTAAATGAGCACCTCTTGAGACTATAATATTAAGTGAAATAAATCAGATATCCAAATATAAATATTGCTTTGTTTCTCTTGCATGAGAAGCCCAAAGTATAAATAAGGTACAAAATTCAGAATAGTTATTAGGAAATAGGAAGACCTTCTTCCAATGGGAGAGGGAACAGGAGATGAGCAAGGAGAGAAGGGAAAGCAGATTTAAAGAAAAAAATGAAGGAAAAATGAAATAGAGCTTTTGCAAATGCGGAAGGGAAGAAAGGCTGAAGAGGAGGGAGGAGAAATAAAAAATGTCTTATGCATGTGTACAAACCCCCCCGATGAATGTGATCATTAGTACACTGCAAACATGTACTAATAGAAATGTGCATATAATAAAAACTGAGTAAGGGTCAGAGATGTTGCTGGACACCCCACAACATGAGAAATGGTCTTGTCCATAATGTCAATAGTGCTGAGGTTGAGAAGGCCTAGTTTAGAGGTATCCAGCAAGACAAAATCATTTTGGAAGTACAGGCAATCCTTTAAAAAAAAAAAAAAAAAAAAGACTGGATAGAGCAGGCATTTGATGGGATCCACAACCCTTTTAAAACTGAGCTGCTGTTTTGAATTCAGAGAAGCATGTTTGCATTTTGGACCAAAAAAAAAAAAAAAATCTGTGTCTTCACGCATGCCAAAAATGTGCACCAAGCTTGCTATGGGGCAGCTGAGAATCTGTCCATAAAAGGGATGGACTTCACTGCTCGGAGGGATTCCCTGCAAGGGCTTCCCTGGTGAGCCCAAAACATCACTGGGAAAGGGCAAGGCCAGGCAATCTTGCAGTCCCCGTGGTTCACCATGAGGAGTGCTTGGATTTCCCCGGAGGTGAGAGCGAAGAGGCTGCAGAAGACAGGGCACTGGGCCTTAGAAAGGACTTGTTCAGGAACTCTCTTCCGGTGCAGACTAACCAGGTTCTCTGTGGAAGGCCTTTGGGAGGGGCACCTGGGTTCCATGCTCAGGAAAGGCTCATAGACACACGGGCGAGTATCGGAACCCCAGCTTCCTCTAGCTGCGAACTGACTGAGTGACTTTGTACAGAGAAAGGAAAACAGACCCCTGTGCATTTAACACTGGTGTTGCAAACACAGTGTGGTTTGACTTTATTTTTACAGTAGCACCTTAAAGTGGCTTGATTAAATTGTATTGTTATCTGCTGGTTAAAATACCCTTGTTGTACTCCTTACCCCCTCTAAACTTCTGTTTCGCCCCTTGTTCAGAGAGGGATAGGAAATTTAGAACCCTGATGCCCTGGCCTGTATTTAACCGTGGCCTCCAGGGGGCGCGCAACACTCTCTCCTTTCCACCCTGTTCTTGCTTTGCTCCCTGGTTGGATGGCTCAAAGGACACTACAGGGAAGGGTATCGTGGTGTGTGTGATAAAGGCCTTGTGTCCATCCAGGGGATTCGATTCTGCCTCGGCCTTTCTCTCTGCAAAGCCACAATAAACTCCTCATGATTGAAAAGTCAAGAAGTGGCTATGACCGACTCCATTTCCTTGTAGCCTCTCCTGTTCTCAGAGAATGGTCAGTTACCTTGGCTAGCATTTACTCCAAATAGTCCGAGACTCCTGTCCTCTTTTTGTTATTTCTCAGACACCCTTTTCCAGGGCTAGTGCCAGGTCGGCTGTAGTTAAGATCTCAATATTAGTTTTCTTCTTGTTTGGTGGAACCTTTCCTTAATTGAATATATCTGAACCTTGTTGTAGAATTTGACTGACATTCGACTCCTCAGGCCTCGCTTTCATGAACAAGAGAAAGCTGCAGTGGGTTCCAGCCGAGTACCCTGGATTCTCCATTGTGTGTGGAATCGAACCCTACTGAGAACAAAGTATTGTGTTGATTGGCTCACGTGTGCTCCCCATCTCTCTTGAGATATCCAAAGTGGGTGATGTAGGGGAGGATTTGACTGTTTCTCAAGTTCCTGACCAGAAATGATATTAAACCCATGCTCAACTCTACAGTGCTCCTGTTTCTAACACTGTACTTATGAATGTCACTCCTTACAGCTCTGGTTCCACCTCACAAAATTTTAAAGCATGACCCAAAAGATCAACTTATTGCCAGGTGAAATGATGACCTGCAGATACTAGGTTCCAACCCCTGAAACCCATACACATGACTTTCCCTCTAAATAATGGAAGTGATTACCTTAAGGATCTTGAGATGAGGCAAACATCTTGGAGGACTCTGAAGGCCATCCCAAGCATAAAGATAGGAGAGAAGAGAAAGGGAAAAGAAGAAGGTGCTCGGAAGATGAAGCAGAGATAGGAGCCCTCGGTTCATGGAATGCCAGGAGTCCCCGAAACCAGAAGAGGCAAGAACGGGATTCTCCCTGAGCAACTCTTTAGGTGCCCTGTGGACCCTGGTTTCAGACTTGAAAAGATCTGTTGAAAGATCCAGTTCTATTGTTTTAAGCAATTAAATTTAGGGATAGTTTGTTACGGCAGCATCAGAACAAAATTCAAGGATATTTGTAGGAACTCAAAATTATTCAGCACTTAATGAGATTAAATTCACAATGTTTAACATCCAACCTAAAATTTTCAGGTATGTAAAGATGCTGGAAAATATATTGCATATAGAAAATCAATCCAGACTGATCCTCCTTCTCCCAAACATGTAAAGAAATAGAATCAACATGTATGTTGTTTTTTTTTTTTTTTTTATGATGGCGACTGGGTACTGACATGGATACACCTAAAATCAGAATTTCGTTACCAGAAGACAAACGGGAAAGCATGGCAGACAGCCGGCATCATAGGGCAAATAAAGGTCCTGTCTCACCAGCTGTATTACTAAGAGGTTTATAGTTGCAAACAATTGAAACAGATCCATCTGATTTAAGCAGGAAAAAAAGCATTTAATTAAAAGATATTGTGTCTTTCACAGACTTCAGGACCAGGCTGAGAAATTAAACAGGAACAACTGAGGCCTGGCAGTTGCCTGGACCACAGTCAAATTCTGCTCCAGAGCCACCTAGTGTGCATGACCCCTGGATGCCACAGCTGCCCCTGGTGTCCACAGAGCCAGAGTCCAAAACTGTCGCTCCTGAGCTGCTGCTGGCCTTAGAAAGTCTTCGATATTGATCTGGTGGCCTCCCAACCCAGAAAGGGACTTCTCTGCTTCCCTGGACCCCGAGCTAAAGGCAGTGGTGGGCGGATCAGCAGGGCAGGGCCTCAAGAATACTCTGAACCCTAACTGCAGAGGAGGCTGAGGAAGTGTCTTCCTCCACGCACTGGGGAGCAAACAGTTGCCTGTCATCAAGAGTCTTAGGAAATCTTCTCAAGACCAGTAGAAGGTGTGGAACTTGAACAGCTGAGCTGTAGGAGTGGTGGTCAGCAAAAATTCATTCCACAAGTTCAGGATCTGCAGATGTTCTGACAGTGGAGAACTGTACCAGGCACAGAAGGTCACAGCATGTGACTCACTTTCTGCTCCTCAGCTTGTCACTCCCCAAACCCTTCTTTGCTTTTTATTCCTACCAAAGAACAAGATTTTAATGAATTAAGTTTTAAAAGGTCAAATTGGCTTTTACTAGCAGGTCATGAATCGGACAGCTTCCAGGCTCCCTGAGGTAGCTGGAGCACAGAAGGGAACAGTGAGTGCAAAAGCAGATTGGTTAACGTCAGGCTGCTCTGCTCGCCGGCTTTGGAGCAGGGGAGGCTTCCTTGTCATACTGGGGGAGACTGACCAGGCCCTTTGGGAGTGGTTTGGGTTTTTATCCAGAAAACTGATCTCTTTGGGATTTGGACTCTCTTGTTTCTTCTGTATCTTGGAAGACAGACTGCTCTTACAGGTAGACAGACTAGGTCACAGTTTGGAGACATGGTAACTTACCACAGGTGACTTCATTTTGGATCGGTCTGTTGGGGCCTGATGCAGGAGCTCACTCCAAATTAATGTCCATTCATAAATTTTATTTAACCTTCCTAATGAGTAAATTTTAGTCAGATATATTGGAGATTTTTGAATGAATATTGGGAAATAAATTACTTGAGTCTGGGTGAGTTTATTTCTTACATTTGGATATTCTTTGCTACATTCATGACTTTATAGACATGCTATTGGCTTACCAACCTATTTTTTTCTAAATACAGGATGGGGAAAATAAAATCTAAAAAGAGAATGTATGATAGTCCCTGTGCTGTGGTATTTAGTGTGTAGAGAATGACTTCAAGTGCATTCTTTTCCTCATCAACTTGTTTTCTTGGTCTGTGGTGATGCTTAAGTAATCATTCTTCTGGACTCAAAGGAAGCATTATCTCAGAGAATAACTGTCCAGGAAAGCCATTGTTTTCAACAGCTTCATTAGTAAGATTTTAGAATCATGGGAAACTCTCTAGGCTCTTCTTATCATCATAAGTTTAACCTTTGATGTTAATTCCTTTGATGTTTCTGTAAGGTTTGAATTAAAATACAAAAATCACAGAGAATCAACACATAGGAGTTGGCACTTTTAACACCTTTGGGTGGTGAGTATTTGGGTAATGACTGATATTTAGCACTTGTGCACAATTTACTTTATTATTCCTCCCCCAAAAAGAGCAGACACAGGGAAATGTTATTGCTCCTTTTCTACAGAGGAGGAGCATGAAGGACAGAGAAGTCCAACACCTTGCACACCATCACCCAGTTAATAAATGACACCAATGGGTTGTAAACCCCAAGATGTGGTTCCTGTCTACCTATCTCTCTGTTCTTTCTGCCCCTCACCTGGGAAAATCATGACAAAGGGCACAAGGCATGATGCGCGGGTAAAAGGGAGAAGGGCCTGGCAGGGTTAGGGGGGCACAGGGAAGATTTGGAGGGTCAGCATGGCACAAACCACCCTGGCCAAAGGTGTCCCATCTTCCTGCCTTAGTCTCCCACGCAAACTGGCTCCACCTTTAGGTTTCTGCCTTCTGGAAAAGTCACCGCTTTCATTTCTAATAAAACCAGAGAGAGGATACAAAGTCAACATTAAAAATTCAATGGCTTTTCTTTACACCAAAAATGAACTTGCTGAGAAAGAAATCAGAAAAACAATGCCATTTATCATAATTTCAAAAATAAAACAAACAAAAAAAACCCATAGGGGTCAACCTTGTAGAGGATGACCTGGATGGCTCTCCCTAAACACAGAAAAATTACATCCACTTTGGCTAAACGTGGCCCTATCTCCATGTACTGTTATGTACAGAACCAGCTAAAGGACTTCCTCTCCCCTTCAACTGGCTCTAAGTAATGGAGACAAGGCTAGGTGAAGTACTGAGGCATAATCTTTTTTTTTTTTTTTTGTCTTTTTCATTTTTATCGGTACCAAGGATCTAACTCACGACCACCTGCTTGCAAGGCAGGTGCTTATGCCACTGAGCTAAATCCCCAGCCCCTGAGGCATAATCTTTGAAACCAGAGGACAGTTTACCCATCTCAGTGTCTCCCTAAATGGTTGTTGAGCCTAGAAGGATGCAAAGCCAGTGCTACAGTGTTGTTGACTGGGTTTGAGCCTCAAAATAAGAGGCTGTGACTTCCCAGGGCAGAAAAGGTTTTCACGCAGAACTGAGGCACTGCGGCCTAAACATTAAATGCTACCTCAATTGAGTTATGCAGATTAGTGTTTCTGTGCATCCTCCTGCAGAAGTGTTTCCTGGCCTCCTAGTTAGCCCAGACCACAGTACTCACATAATTCCTGCCTTTATCATAGTCATTCAACTTCTAGTCACAAATTAATAAAATTCAGGTGAGGCCCTGGGTCAAGGTCTTTGTTCCATGAATCTTCATCAGAACCTCTTGGCTGCCTGTAACTACAAATAAGTATTAGTGTCTTTATCCTGTGGGTTGCACTGGAAGTGGTAGATTGGTATTAACTTGCTGGAATTCCATTAGCTTTTTCATGGGATTCCAAATATTAATTTCCTGGACCACAATGGGGATGGGAAAAGGAACTTCTACACAACCTAAACAAGAGGGCAAAAGACCCCTGCACTGAAGGAAGATATTGAAGAAGACACTAGAAGGTGGAAGATCTCTAATACTCAGGGTTAGCAGAATTAATATTGTTAAACTGGCCTTATTACCAAAGATGTTTTACAGATTCAATGTGTCTCCATCAAGACTCCAATCCTATTCTTCCCAGAACTAGAAAAAACAATCCTGAAATTCATATGGAAACACAAAAGACCCAGAATAGCTAAAGCAGTTCTAAGAAAAAGAGCAGGCTAGAGGCATCACAATACCCAATTTCAAATTATACTACAAAGCAATCAGAACAAAACCAGCATGGCATCGACATAAAAATAGACATGTATACCAATGAAACAGAATAGATGACACAGAAACAAGCCTTCAAAACTTCAAAACAAAGCTATTTGATTCTGGACAAAGCCAAAATTATGCTTTGGAGAAAAGACAGCCTCTTTAACTAATTATGCTAAAAAAAAGTGAAAATCCCTATATGGACAGTTGAGGCTCCATACTTATCTCTCACACTATGTAAAACTCAATTCAAAGTGAATGGAATACTTAGGTATGAAACATGAAACATTAAAACTACTAAAACATAGGGAAAACGCTTGAGCTCATAGACAAAACAAAGACCCCTGAATTAATACATCAATAGACCAGAAATAGTAACAAGAATCAACAGATAGGACTCTACCAAATTAGAAGTTTCTGCACAGCAAGAGAGACAACTACTGGAGTAGAGAGGTGATATGCTTTATGTCAGTGGCCCCCAAGCCTCATACAATTATGCGTTTGTGATTGTTCATTGTCTAGCGCTTGGACTGGTGGTGTGAGTGCTACACCTGCTTAGGGGTGGAGCCAGGATATGATGTAAGGTAGGAAGAAGGTATGTGTCTTTCTCTTGCCAGTTCGGGCCTTGCAGTTTGTGGTTGCCTTGAATTGCGGCCCCACCATGCCACTCTGCCTTAGAGCTAACTGAGTGTGGACCGAAACCTCCAAGAACTGTAAGAAGTAAACCTTTCCTTCTTTCATTTTGGGTGCTGGTTATTTTGTCCTAGAAATGACTAAAGAGTAACTAAGACAGGTGGCCTTTAGAATTGGTAAAAATCTTTTCCAGCTACTCTTTGGCAAGAAGATGGATATCTAGAATATGTAAAGAACTCAAAAACTACCAAAAAAATCAAATGACCCAGTTAATAAATGGGCAAGTCAACTGAATAGACATTACTCAAAATAAGAAATAAAAAATGGCCAATAAATATAGGGGAAAAATTAACCTCTTCCATTAATCCATTAGTGCAATATGTATCAAAACGGTATAAAAATCCATTTCACCCCAACCAGAATGACCATAATCAAGAAAATAAAAAACAGCAAATGCTGCTGAGGATCGGGGTGATGGTGGCTGAGGAGCTACACAGCTGGTGGGGTTGTAAATTAGTAAAACCACTGTGGAAATTAATATGGGAGTTCTTCAAAAATAGACCTATCATTTGATGTATTCCTTGGCATTTACCTGAAGGAATTACAATGACTATACCATAGGGAAATCTGCATACCCTTGTTTACTGCAGCACGATTCACTCTAGACAAGATTTTGGATCCAAACAAATGGCCCAAACAAATGAATGCATAAAGAAAATGTGGTACATGTACACAGTGGAGTAGTATTCGGCTGTAAAGAATGAAACAGCATCATGTGCAGGGGACTGGATGGAGCTTGAGATCATCACGTTAAGTGAAATAAGTCAGTCAGAAAGACAAGTTTTGCATACTTTCTCTATATGTGGAATCTAAAAAAGATGACAGGACACTAGAAGGGAAACTTACTGAATAAGAAGGAAGGGATAAAGGGGATGCATAGTATCAAAATACATGTATCGAAATACAATATTTTGTAAAGTTAATAGGCACTGACAAGACTTGAAAATATTTGTTAAAAAAGAAAACAACAAGTGAACTTATTCATCATAAATGAATAAATAAATAAAAGCAGATACTTTCCACTACTTTGAGGTCTGAAGAAAACAGCAGAGGAGAGGAATGATACTTAGGGGATCTGTGAGTGGTGCTTGAGGTATGGGAAACTGTTTGCTGCCTATAGGAAGCAAGGTCATCCAGGGGTATAGCGGGGAGATAAGCTCCCATGAGACAGAACAAAAGCTGTGGGGAGATTTGGATAGGGGGTCTATGTCCCTGCCCAGTAGCCTTCCAGTGCTCAAAGCTTCTGGACTAGGATTCCCAGGAAACATTCACAGTGTGAGACCAAAGCCACAGACTGTGGAGTGGCTTCAGGAGCAGTCGCCAGCTCCAACGTGAACCCTGAGCTTCAGTTCCAGAGGCTCTCAGGTTCCTAGGAAAGGCCTGACCCAAACCAGGGTTCAGCTCCATTCGGATTCCTTCTCTCTCTGTCACACAATATCCTCTGTCTGACATGAACTACAAATCCAACATTCAGAAATGATAGAAGACTGATAAAATAGCTAAAAGGAACACAGAACATCAAGCAAACCTTCTGCGTCCCCAGTTGGACCAGAAAATGGGGCTGAAGAACAGACTCCTACCAAACCCATCCTTATTCACGGGGTCTGCATTCTAAGAAGACAGAAGATGCCTGAAACCAAGCACTATACATACAGAACTGTAGTTTTCTTAAACATGCGTAGCTATCATAAAGTTTAATTTATTAATTAAAGTTTAATTTATTAATTTATTAACAACAATTTAACAATTATTTAATTTATTAAATTAATAAATTAAAGTTTAGTTTATTAATTTATTAATTAAAGTTTAATTTATTAATTTATTAATAAACTTTAATAAATTAAAGTTTAATTTATTAATTTATTAACAACAATGATAATAAAATAGAACAATAGTAATGATATGCTGCAGGGTACGTTGTATGAATGTAATCTCCACTCTTTCTCTGAAAATACATTTTAACTTTTTCACTTAAAGGAAGCACTTTATAGTTTCTTTGGCAGCAATCACTGCATTTGTAATTTATGGCCACTATTTTTATTAATTGGAGGCAAGATCTCAGTTTATTGTCCAGGGTGGCTTTGAACTTGTGATCCTCCTGCTTCAGCCTACAGAGTAGCCAGAACTATCAAGCAGCTGTGATGATAGAGGCGTACCACTGCACCAGGTTACTTAACATAGGGCTTGAGATTTCCAGCTAATCCAATAACTAGGCTAGTCACTAAATGACCAGTCGATAGCATAGAAATTATGGATACAGCAAAGGAGTAATTCACACCCCAGGTGGGATGGAGCAGGACAGTGTGACACTTCCTCACACTACACAGAGTAGGATGCAATTTGAAAACTGTGAATTATTTCTAGAAAATTTTATTTATTATTTTCAGGTTGCAGTTGGCCACCAAAGCCATGAAAAACGAAAGGAGGAAGGCGTGAGAAATACTGCACCAGCAGCAGGAGGCTTTGCAAGTTGTAACAGCAGCACTGTACTTAGACGTAAGCTCTGGAAGAGCCCAGACTTACAGCACTGAGACTTGGAACAGCGCATATCTCAGAACTGTCTTCTCTCCACAAGTCTTAATTTTTGAAGATACACAGACACCAGTGCTGTGGATTAGTCAATTTATAAATTTGGGGGGCCTTATTCATCTTTTAGAATTTAAAAAATTTGACTGTTTAGTACCACCATGAGGAATAACATAAGTTGTAAAAAGTCAATGCAGGAGGTAATTTTAGGATTAAGGTAGACATTTGGCTTTCATGATTCATAAGATCTTTGTGTGTCAACATGAGGGCAGGTAGGGGAGACTCCCAGATTGAATGAAAGAAAAGAAAGCTACTGTTCTAAATGGGATTCAGCAGCATTCTGCTGCTTTCTCTCTCTGTCTTAACAACATCCAGTGTCTGACACTGATGTAAGATGTCTGAAAGAATCAGAAAACGCCAAGAAATCCTTTCGGGTTACTTCCTGCCTCTCTCCCAAAGCACCTGCCCCAGCTCTGTTACCTCTGGCATCTGGTCTACTTCTCTCTTCTCCCTCCGTCCCATTTTGTCCACTTCAATGTCTGTGTTTCTGCCTTTCCAAACTCCACCCAGCCCTTTTCAGCCTCTGCTTCCTCTATAGCTAACTTGATCATAGCTCCTCCTACCCACCGGGGATCTCAGTTCTCTCAGGGCCCACTTTTTGTCTTTCTTCTCTCTTTAACTCCACCACTAGATCTTGCTGCCTGTACTTTTGCATGTGTTTCTCCTAACCTGGATCTGCTGACTGACTCAGCCCATAAAATCCTTCTCTTCCAGTCTGCCCCCTGCTCGAACAAGTTTCCAATTCTCTTTCTCATCAACATTAAATTTCTTTAAAAAGTCATCTTGTCAGTCAGAGGTGTTAGATCAGACCAACACTCTGAGAGGCTGAGGCAGGAGGATAACAAGTTTGAGACCAGCTCAGACTGAGGAACCTAATTAGACCTTCTCCACTACCAAAAACAAACAACAAACAAACAAACAGAAAACAAGAAAGAAGAAAAACTCATTTTGTCTTCTGCCTCTGACACAGCCCATCCTCTTCCTACTATTTGCAGTCTGGCTTAAGCTTTTATAGCACCACAATAACTTTTTTAGTTACCAAATACTTGTGTCGCTTTATTATCATTTTGTTTGATATGATTAACCCTGTTCCTCATTCATCATTAATCATCCTCTTCCTCTGTGAAGTCCTTGCTTCCTTTTATACTGGCTTCCATGTCACTTTCTTTTCCCGTCCAAGCATAAGTTTTTCCTAAGAATTTACCTTTCAGCCTTTTCTCCCTCCTTTCTTCCACACACCATCTGGGTGAGCTCACTCATTTTCACAGCTCTAATTCTGTCTTCTTTGAGATTTATTTCTGAGACATCCTTTTTCCAGCTTAGTTTTCCCAAGTCCCTGTGCTGATCTTAATGGATTGAGGGATAAATTCATCCATTGCCTTCTGAACATGTATTTATTATAATATCTATCAATCAAAACCTTGCTAAACATGCTAGATCAAAACCTTGACAGAATCTGTAGTTCTCTCCATTATTTTATTTGATACCTCATTAGTAGCTGAGTCCTATAAGTTTTGTTGCAGAGATACATATGTTCTGTTTGTTCTTTCTTTTTATTCCCTCTTACGTTTTTCTAGTCCAAGATCTGGTACCCTCTCTTCTTTCTTACAGGTCTCTCTTCTTTCACTGTAACTTCTACTATGTTGGTGTCTCCCAAAATTAATATGTCAAAATTGAATCTCCAATGTGTCTGTGTGAATCAGAAAGACGTTTCTGGAAGGGAATTGGATTCATGTCCTTGTAAAACAAGCTTAAAGATAGCTAAAAGCCATGTGAAAACATTCAGAAGGTGACTTATATGAGTAAAAGGCCCTCCCCAGACGTGAACCTGCTGGCACCTTGATGTTGAACTGACTTTTCAACCTCCATAAGTGTGAAGGTTGTTTATATATTACACAGTCTAAGGTGTTTTATTAGAGCAGCTAAGATTGGCCTCCACTTCTGTTCCCAAACTGCCTCTCCAATTGTGTTTCTCATGAACTTTTGTTTTTCTCACTTGTTCTTTCTTTCAACCACCACCACACAGTAGTATGATGTTTTTTATATCTCATGATGGCAAGTAACAAGCACTCTAATACAAAGTCACCCTATCAATAACTGAGTTTATTGCGGGGCACTTAACAAGAAGAATGGAGGTGGCTCCAATCACAAATGTCTGCATTTAGCCACAGAAGTCAGTTCTCTGCTGGTAGGACAGCATAGTGCTGTGGAACTCAGTACTAAATTCCACACCACATGATCACATTAGCCTTTGTGCTTTGATTACCTGTCACCTGTCTCACGCTGTGGAAGGAGACTGCAAGGGACTTCAATTTCACCTGAGTTCTGAACCCAAGGAGAGAAAGGAAGGTGTGGCAGACAAGATCAAAATAACATTTTAGCATTGATAAAACTGTCTCTGAAGAGAATGGCATGATGTGTTGCTATAATAGGCTCCAAAATCCTAGCATTTGACATAGATTACCTCCCTGGCACAGCCAAGGTTGGGTAACATCGACAGCTCCTCTGGGGACCTCGAGGAGCAGGTAGGTTGCCTCCTACTGCCTGCAGTCAGCAAACCCCAGCAGTTCCTGGCTGAGACTTCCACCCTGGTAACCCCTCCAGGGAGCTGAGGACGAGACGGAACAAATGCCATAAAGAAGGATACATTTCAGTTACTTGGAGGAAAAGGGCTGCACCTTGAGACTGTAATGTTAACTGAAATAAATCAGACACACAGCTTATATAGCACATGGTATATCTTATATGAGAAACTCAGAGTACAGACAACTTACAAAGCAAAATAAAGGATGAATAATAGAAATCGGGGAGTAGATCATTTGCAAAGGGACATGAAGATGGAGGAAGAGGGGAGAGAAGCAGGGGAAACAGAAGGAATTAAGATGTGCTATGTGCATGTACCAAATACCCACAACGAATATACTTGTTATGTACTGCACACATGTAATAAAAACATTTTAAAAATAATAGCACTTGTGTATTTTGGAAGAAAATGGTCTGCTCCTAGAAGCCACAAAAGTGTTCTCTGATCCCTCAAATTCTTTCTGACAAAATAGTAATCTTCTTTAAGTGATGGATATACTTTGTATACATTGTTATCCCCAGAGTGATACCATATTTTTTTTTTTGTCTTTTTCATTTTTATCAGTACCGGGGATCGAACTCACAACCGCCTGCTTGCAAGGCAGGTGCTTATCCCACTGAGGTTAAACCCCCAGCCTCGTGATACCATATTTAATACTTAATAATGTCACCTAAATAGTATCAGATTATATATTATTACATATAATAGTACATAAAATGTACTTCTGTGGGTACACAAAATTTAATTCATATAATGTAATATATTACAAGTTGGGAATGTTATAAAATACACAAAGTGATATGATATATGACTGATATAACATTATATTAATACAAGGTGGCAAACATACAACAGTGATATAACAAGGGCTTTACAGAGATAAACCTGGTTATCACACAGAAAAACAAATTATTCTTGAGTCTCCACAGGGTGAAAAGAGGCTCACAGAGAAAGCAGATATATATTTAATTTCTTTGAGTGCCAAAGATGTTCAAACTCAAACATTTCCTATAAACAGTTAAATCTTAAACTCATAGTCAAGCTGCCAGATTTGCATTTCTTTCCAAAATTCATAAAGAAGTTTATTCATTTTTTTCCACATTGTACCACCCAAGACTCTTTGTATAATGCCAACCATCTGGATATGTGTTTGAGATTCACTGTTTTCAATTTTCATTAAGATATTTGGTGTTAAGTGGATGCAACCCAAGTGTATCTCTTTGAAGTGCCTTGATATTGATACACCACCTCCTGACACAGCACACAATTCAAATTTTACACACATTAGTCTATTTTGGGAACCTTGATGGAAAAAGCAACTGCACATTAACAAGCACCATTCAGTATATTTGAATAGCTGAGTTTGGGTTGGAAAAATGTTGAAATAAACCTTGAAATTTAAACTTAGGTGGTAATACCACACGCATGATCTGGTGAGTGTGTGTGTATCGTGCACCACACTTATTTAGGTAACAGTCAAACAGTCCTAGAGGAATGTATTTCTTCCTTTCCTGCTGACCACTCTGTGTGTGTGTGCCTGCATGTGCGTACTCATGCATTTGTGTATTCACTGTGTGTGTGTATCTAGGTAGAAATTGTTCTTTGTAGATGTAAATGCATATACTTATTTCAAGTACTAATGGGTTCCCTGTGATCACTCCTGAGACTCAGTTTATGAGTATACATTGTCCTATTTCTTTTCTTTCTCTTTCTTTTTTTCTTGTACTGAGGACTGAACTCAGGACCTTGTACTTGCTAGGCAGCCCTTTCTATAGCTGAGCTCTATCCCCAGCCCAACACTACCCTATTTCTAGAAGTAAATTTACTGTTGAATTTGGAACTTTTGCAGCCAATGGGGATTAAACAGTGCTAGGAATATAAGTAGGGTGGACAATAAGCCTCCACCCCAGATGAACCTTTCAAATAATCAGGGAATATCAGCTGGTACAAGACAGTTCAGAAATGTGTGCTGCTTCTCTTTTCTAGTAGTGTAGGTCTTAGAGGAGACAGTTTCCCACCGGAGAGAATTCTGCATGCACATTTAGAAGTTAAAGGCTAGGGAACATGCTACAAGGGTTTGAAAGAAACCTTGAGCAGTATCCAAGAAGAAATATCTTGAGGATACTGATGAGTTTCTATACTTTGGGGAAAACCTCTCCAAGAAAATAAACCATCAAAATACTACCCAGAACTCTATAAGAGCTACTCATAGAGAAGAGAGATGAGTTGGGTATGGTGACATATAATGGTAATCCTAGGTACTTGGGAGGTCAAGGAAAGAGAATTTCAAGTTTGAGGCAGACTGGAAAACTTGATGAAGTTCTGTCTTAAATAAGAAATGGAGAAAGACAGACAGACAGACAGACAGACAGACAGAGAACACTAGATAGGATATTGTGCTAAAGGAGATATTCTTGTCCAGAGCTTTGAGAACATGGCTTTCTGCAAACAGTGCCTTCCATGATAAATGGAAATGGAAGCCTTCCCAATCACGTATCCAATGCAGAAAAAGAAATAAAGTTAATGATTACTTTCTGCTTTAAAGGCATCACTACTAACAACAAAAACCCAAATCAAACATCCTCTCTCAATGGAGAGAATAATTTTATTATATCTGAATACACAGGACAAGGTTCAAAAACCTGCTAATGGAGTCATCAGATCCACGAGTGCCCATTTAAATCTCTTTGTTTGCACATCTATGTCTGTATGAGTAGAGGGCTGTGGAAAAATGTTCACACAGGATGTGCACCTCTGGCTCTCCCCACTCCTCAGCCTGCTTCGTAGTCTGCATCCTCCAGATGGATCTATTATGCAATGAAGCCTCTGAGCAATCCGATTGCTCCTCTTCCTTTCATGCCTCAGCGATTTCCAAGAGAAATCATGTTTTCTTACAGGTAGGCAAAATGAATAGCATTCTTCATCCCCCAAAGAACAAAGCTAAGTGAAACCAATCAGTGGCCAGTGACATCTCATGTGGCTGACATTATATCAATAAGACTTTAAAACTGACCTGAATCCCTCAAAGAATCAAGAGTGATAGAGCTTTGACAGGACCCTCACTGAAAGCATGACTCTTCATAACTTTTATACATGCCATTCAGAATTATTGTGTTTTTCACCTATAATTACTGTGTTTTTCAATGAAAATAGTTATATTTTCATGGAAGGAGAAGTTTTTGACCATCTTTTCTAATGCTGCCTCTGTTTTGCATTCTTTCTCCATTTTTAGGAGTCTAGTTAGACTTAACTGAGCCTTCTCATGCCATTGTTTTTATCTTAACTTCTAAATTTACAGCCTTATTTCAGAGGGCTATGCTACCCTATGCTGCTTTAGTTGGTCTTCTTGTTCAGTAATGCTTCAGCTATATATTTAATCTACTGTTTAGTATATGTCTTGTGTTTTTAACTGCATTTTACTTCTAGATTTTTTGTTTGGTTCTTTTAAACCAATGTCTTTTTTTGGTCATGGCATCCTGTATTTTTATTGTGGATTTCTTTGCTTTATTATGATTTAATCACCTTAAACATACTTACTTAATATTCTCTTTCATATTGTTGCTCCTGCACCTCAGTTCCTCGGGAGGTAGGAGGTGAAGCTGATGAATTCTGCTCTTTTAACACATACTGACTTTTGGACGTGATGAATTTTTTTCCTTCAGTGTTTTGTAATTTCTTTCATTATGAGCTCATCTTGTGTGGGGCTGATGTGATCCCATAAAACTATCTTGTAGTCTAGATTGTAGAATATGTCTCTGGAGTGTTTCTGTAATTGCTTCTACCAGCCACTCCAAAATACTATTGACCAGGTACTGCTTTTCACATGGCAGTTTCTTGGCTTGGAGGTTACTAGGCCATTCCACTGGAGTAATTTTTAAAACAAAATGTATATTTAGACAAGATACATGGTTTCAAATTATTGGGAGAATTTTTGTTTTTCCACAAAAAGAGATAAGTAAGTTTCCGTATCGTCATGTTATATTGGTTGAAGAATTGTTTTTCTGGTTCATATTTTCCCTCAGGAGTAAACCTAAAAGGGCCTTGAATTTAGATGGAAATCTCATTTCCACCGTCATCTTGCACAGGCCCAAGGCCTTCTCTCTTTTGGTCATTAAAACTCAAATTCCATGGCTTATGAATATCTGACTCTGGAGCACCAATTCATACGCTAACTTACTTTGTTTCCTGTTCTTCCTGTGATTTCCCTTTCTGTCTCATTATTTTAGTGTCACTTAAAATTTTTTGTAATACTTTATCTAGAAATCCTAGATGTATCTGAAGGAAGACTTTTCAAGTTAGGTCAGGCTGCCATATTATCAGAATTAAAAGTACTGTCCTCCATCCTTCTTGATTTTTTTTCCCCTCCACAGTCTTAGATTAAAAAGTTTGGGACTTTTGCTGATTTCCACAGAAGCCCTCCTATGCCTCATCCCCAGAGCAGTCTATGATAACACCTTTCAGATAGTTCCTTCAAAATATCAGTTTGATCATGTGATTTCCTGGCTTAACAACTGTTAGACCTCATGTTGCCTGCAGAATAAAGCCCAAATTCACTCTCCTTGCAGTTAAAGTCATCTATAATCTGGCCTCCAATTAAGTATATTTGCTATTAATTTCAGTAAACATTTTTATTTTTTATTTAACATTTCTACTAATTTAAATAAGTATCATTTAGTAGATAAATCTTCCAGATGACTCATCAACTAAGAACCCGCATTTTAATCTATTCTGGGGCGGTTTCTAGAAACCCTTGTATTACTCCAAATCTGAGCATGTGTTCTGACCCCAACAGAAACTCAGTGCTTACTTCTCAAAATTAATTATGGAAGGAACATTAGTGATGACATATGAAGCTGGCGTGTTTAACATAAATAAGACAAGATTCATCCTGAATGGCTTTTGGAGTTTGTTTATTTTCTGCAGTATGCAATAAGCAAAAACTGTGTGGCCAAGATAAGTCTGTAAATGTGACCCAAATGGACACAGATGGAACTTACATTGTGAGTAACACAGTCATCTGTCGCTTCATGACAGTGATGTTGTCTCAGAAATGCATTGTTGAGTGGTTTTTGTCTTCAAAAGCTTATAGAGTGTATTTTACACAAATCTAGCTAGGATAGCCAGTTTCAGTCACCTAAACAATTATATACACACATGCACACCTACACCTATGTCTATATCATGACATATTGCTCCTAGAGTCCTGATGAGTGAAATGACATGAGAATAAGTCAAGCATATCACAGAATGGCATAATCAAGAAGTACAGAATACACAAGATGGTCTCGGCTGCTCTTAATGTAAGACAGTATATTGTTGTACAGTAAGATATTTTTGAATACTGTAAAATAATGATAAAATTAGATAAACCAATTGCAGTAATTTATTTTCATTATCAAGTCTTCTGTACTGTATATAATTGTACATACTATGCTTTACCCTGTTGGCAACAGATTATTTGGTGCTTATAGCAGCCTTACTGTAAACATGAATAATGTGCAACAGCAAGACATTATGATGATGGTTATAACCACTGAGTGATGAGAATTGTTCAGTTTCATTACAATCTCATAGAACACGGTCTGTGTTTAGGCAACTATTGATTGAAATGTTGTACATAATGCATGGCTGTAGTTATCCTTTATAATGTTTTGCAAGGACATTCAATTTTGAAGACATTTTTATAACTATGGTCTTATTTGATCTGTGTGATATCAAGAAAAATATAAACAAAATATAGTAGAGTTGGTTTGGGGCCTTTCAAATGGAGTTAGGAGACAACTGTTGATCAGCTCTCTGGCATATCTGCAGCTGAGCCACTGAACTAAGTTCCAGGCCTGCCCATTCCCAGATGTGAGCTAACTTCTGGGATAGGCCAAACAACAGTTTCCTGAACCATTGTTTGTTAGCCCCTGCTGACCTTCTGTACAAGAACACCTTGGCAAACTAGAGACTGAGACTACATCCAACCTCTTGTTTATAAGATATCTTAATATTTACCAACACCAATCATAATTCCTTTAACAAATAATTTCATTTCTTATACATGCCCCTACCCCACTACAGTTTACAACTATAAAATTTTTTGTGAAATCCCGGAGCACATTTTCAAGACTATTAGAATTTGTGGCCTCCAAATTTTTGATCCTAATCAGCCCAAAATACATGTAATTTTCTTTTTTCTCAATTCGGTTGATTGAATTCTTGGTCAACAGCAACAACCTGCACAGTAGATGGAGAAAATGAGAGAAGAAAACAAGTTGAAGAAGTTCACTAATTTCTTCCTACAGCAATGGAATAAATATTTATTGTACCTGTTATGTGTCAGGGAATATGGCTGGGGATTCTGCAAGGGACAAAATGGACAAAGATACTCTACTCCCACAGACCTAGCAGTGTCACTATTTTGTGACTCATTCAAGGATATGTTTGTCTAATAATTGGTGGATTTGGAATCAGAACCCAGGTCTTAAAACTTCTGATCTGTTAAATCCTCTTACTGTCAAGTTTAATGTCATGCTTGATTTGAAAGATATGTAGATCATACCCAAGCTATGTTTGCTGTCTCTTTTAGACCAATCTTGCTGTTCACTCCCTCTTTTTTTGATGCACAGATAAAAAAACTCCATTTCCCATTCCTCTGTGCAGGTGGAGATAACATGATACTGATACACATTACTCCAAAGCTTGAGCCACAAAAATACTTCATGTGGAATCAACACTTTCTTTCTCCATTGACTGTGGGACATATAAAATTTCAAGGACCAGGAGGAAGGGAAAGCCACAAAATAGCAAAACTTACTTTCAGAATGATGCATAGAAGGTGACTCAATAATGAGGAACACAACATGTGACTTCACGGAGAGAAATCAACATTTTTATATTAAGTTGTTGTGATTTGGGAGGCTTTTTAAAAAGCTGAAAATACCTAAATAAATTCATTCTGAGTTAAAGCCTAAAATAGAACTGTAAGAGTAACAACTCAATGATATCCTCTATTTGTGTCATTTACTAAATGATGTCCTCTAGGTTCCATGAAAGTTGATGGTGATTATCAATTTGATTTACAAAGAGATGCCTAGGGAATTAGTAAAACAAGGTTTTAGGTGTGTCTGGGTGGGTAATGGAAACATGGCTTTGGGTGCTATGTCTGATTCCTGGCCCATTTCTTTCAGTATTATTCTCCTCCTCTGCTTCTTGGCCACCAGGAAGTAACAACTACACCCTTCCACCATGATGTTCTTGACTTGGAGCCAGCCTACTATGGACTGAATCCCCAGAAACCTTGAGCCAAACACACCTCTCTTTTAAATTGTGAGCATTAAGAATGTTTGCTCAGCAGTGGGAGAGCTAACACAGGCCCTTTATGAATACCCTGAATATAGAAATTGATATCCTCATCAACTTTAAAAGAGATACCAGCATGCCAGGAAAAATAAAAATAATATCCAACAATATCACAGACCCAGTGTATCTTGACGTGAGCAGCACATTAATAAGGAATTGTGAATGAAATAGTGAAAGCAAGGTACGACTCATTGAATTCAAAGCTGTATGAACAATCATACCCCAAAGGGCAAATACACATATTTAAGTAGATGGAGGCTTCTGCCACTGAGCCGCTAGGTTATTTTCTGAGCCTCATGTTGGTCAACATTTTAGTCATGGTCTTGAATGAGGATGTTGTAGGCTTGCTGATCAAATATGCTAGTGACATGGTCTGAAAGGATTACAAGGAAGATACAAAATAATTGACAGAACCAAGAGTCAGAATTATCTTGACATGTTATAGGCCTGTGCTGAGGCTAACAACATGAAATGTAATAAGAATAAATGCAAAGCCTTGTTTTTAGGTCTAAAAATGAATTCTAGGAATATAAGATGAAGCACCTGTAAGTGGGCAACAGTTGATGTATGAAAGTCCAGGGAGTCTTGTTTGACGAGAAGCTCAGTTTGAGTCAACATTGTGATGTGACCTCACACACAGATTGCATTAATAGGAGTGCTATGCGGTAATTATGAGAAGTACTAGGCTCTGTGCTGGGGCAGGTTTAGTTCCTTTATGGAGAAGCATCCTCAGATGTCATCCCAAGTATTCTTTTCAAATTCTGTAGATGTTGGAACTGTGAAGAACTAGATACAACACAGAGAAGGCAATGAAGATGGTGAGTATGTCTTCTGCCTCTGTCTGCATCCAAAGCACGCTGGTGGCAATCTTTTTAGTATTTGTGTTATTTCTCCAGGATATGCTATAGTCCATCTTCTTCATTAGTCTTCAGGTTCCATTTATAAAAGGATACTGATAATAATAATAAGTGCTTTACATATATGGTCCAATTTAGCCTCCCTGCAATCCTATGAAGTAGACTCTACTAGTGTCCCAATTTTATGGATAAATTAAAACATAGTAAAGTTAAATACATTGGCAAATCTGGGAGTCAGGACACATGTTCAGGTAATTTGACCCTAATATTGTTTTTCTTAATTCATACAGTGTGCTTTCCAATCAACCAAGCTTAGAAACTCTTCAATCTCAAGAACCCAATTCATGTTCAATAATTTTGATGGGACAAGAAAGGGATATAGCATGAACCAAAAAGCATAAAAAGAACCTGAATGGCAGAATTACCCTTTGAATAGTGGGAAAGGATTAACTAGTGTCCATATGTAAAAAAGAGATACACACATGATGTTTTGACATACCTAGTCATCTGTAGTGGTAGTGACATAAGTAATAAGAATCTAATATTTTTCCAGTGAGTTTTTCACATCCAAAAGCATTTTTTAAACACTGATGTCCTTATTCCTTCAAACTGACTTGTAAATCAATTGTATTTATTCATCCATCAACAGACTAAGCACCTATTCTGTTCCAGGCACTATTGCAGACCTTGGTAAAATGGTGTTGTTTCAAGGGTGGAGCAAAGATGGCAGATAGGTATCAGCTGGCTACAGAGGCTCCCTGAGATAGTCAACTTAGAATTCAACATAATGCAGCATGGGGAGCCCCGAACAGAGTGAGATGAATTCTCTTGTCCCAAGAAGAAACTCAGGTAAGAAGAACCAATCAAACATACAGTACCAGTGCTATTATTGGAACAGCTAAAGATTCAGTGCTCCCACCACAGCCAGCGACTTGCCGAGCCATCCAAGATCCCACTGCTTTAACTCACTGGAGGTGCAGTCACACTGAGGTTGGGGGGAACCAGTCAAAAAGAGAGCTGAGCTGGCAGGGACCCTGCATTGACCTGTGGTGAATGGTGGGAGTGGAGCCATTCCACAGAAAGGGGGGCTCCAGTGGAGGACATTCTGGGACCGTGCAGGACTGGCAAGTACAAAGGGCAGCAGTGATTTCAGTCAGTTGTTCCCTTCCCAAATGGGATTGGTGGAGTGAGCTAGGGCTGGGTCACATGACCTGGCTGAGACCCAATAGGTTATCTGAAATCAATTCCCTACAGCAGTGGCACACTCTAATGCAGTGAAGGCCTCAGAAGTTTAACTGACCTGGAGGGGAGGTGGTGCACAGTAATACAGTGCAGGCCTCAGCAGCTTGACTGATCCAGAGGAGAGGGGCCAGCATATGTTGCCTCTGTTTGCAATTCACTAGCACACCACAGTAGGAAGGGTCACCTAGACAGTGTGCTTCAGAAGAATTGTAATCAACAAAGAAAGAAACTGAAGCCTCTTGGAAGAAACAAAAAAAAAAAAATGGGAAGAAGAAGCAACAACAAAAAGTCCCCAGGTCTGAAACCTGAGAACGCTGACTCAGGACAGGTAAATACAAAGGAGAATGAGAACAGCAAACATGCAATATCAGACATGGCAACAGTGGATATAAAGAGATATCTTCGGGACCACATAGACAAGTTCAAAAGTGAGATATTTAGCCAAATAAAGCAAGATATAAGAAGATTAATAAAAGAGATGCTAAGTACCCCTCATGCAGACACAGATGGAAGAATGGAGGAACTCAAACAAAGGAGAGAACCATTTGATGAAGAATATAAAGAAAATATAGAATACATGAAGCAGATTCAAAGAGATTACCAGGAAATTAAAACCTCTAAGGAAAGATGGCAAATCTGTTTAAAGAAACTAAGAATAGATTATCCAAACTGGAGGACAGGTTTGCAATGTGGGAACATGAAAGAAAAACTTTTTTAAAATAACAAGGAAACAAGCAGTAACAATACAAAGGCTAGAAGATGACAAGAGGATCTACAACTTGAGAATAAAGAATGTGAATGAAGAAGCAGGGATACAAACAAAGGAACTGCAAAGGCTATTCACAGAAATAATTAAGGAAAACTTCCCAAACATAGGAAAAGGAAATGATATTCTGATGCATGAGGCATACAGAACTCCAGCCACCTCCAGCCAAAACAGAGCTACACCTGGGGAATATAATAATCAAGATCCCAGAAATTCGATATAAGAACAGAATATTAAAAGCTATTAGAGACAAGAAGCAGATAACCTATAAAGGAAGGCCCATCAGAATAATGGCAGACTTCTTGACCATCAAGTCAAGAAGGTCCTGGAGCAAAATATTCTAAGCCTTGAAAGAAAATAACCTCCAACCCAGATTAATATACCCTGCAAAACTGTCTCTAGAAATTAATGGAGAAACAAGATGCTTTCAAGACAAAGAGGAACTTGGGAAATTTGCAACCACAAATCCAACTTTACAGAGAATACTGCAGGGCATTCTAGATAGAGAGAAAAGTACTAGGATTCCAGTAACAGTGGCAGAGAGGCCTCAATGAATGGAGCAGAAAACAGAATGAAGAAGATAAGCAGACAACTGATGGCAAAAAAAGAGCATAACAGAGATGAGGCAGAGAAGGTTGGTTATAATCTCTAATATAGATGGCCTTGATACACTAAATTTAAAAAAAAAGAACCACACATGGAGTAGATCAGGAGGTGGGGTCCACTGATATGCTATTTATAGGAAATATAATTAACATGAAAAACAGTACATTGCCTGAAAATCATAATATGAGAAAACAATGCTCTATGTGACAGAGAACCGGAGAGTAAATAGGGGCAACTAGACCAGTAATTGTGGATGGGTTGGAAAGACAAGTTTTAATAGGTAAAGGAATACAATTGGAGATCCAAGAGAGAGAAGGTTCGGAACCACCTAGGTAAATAGCAGGTTGCCCTCCCTCACCATTTAAAACCAAAGGTCTTGGTCAGCCCCAAAAATGTACAGTGTACCCTGGGGAAGTGAAAGGGGAGGGAGAGTCTTAAAAAAGATGACAGAAGATATTGTTAATAGTGTATCAGGATTTAAAACCCACATTACTCACATCACTCTGCTTAGATAGATTTTATTCTCTTTTTTTTTTATAGATTTTATTCTGTCCCAGTTTGTCTACTTACATTAGATTTGAGGGCACAGACAGGTATCCCCAAAACATCAGGGTATAACACAGTAATCATATTTAATTTCCTATTATCTTATTCTGGAGCCCTGTATGACTTATACTATTTTATCATGACTGATCTTAGTTAAATATGGTTGGTTTGATTGCTGTTTGGTATTGACAGATTTTATTCAAAACTGATATGATTGATAGTATCAAGTCTGAGAGTATAGGCAACTACCTGAAAATGACAAGACTTTAAAATACACATTCTGGTTTGATAACTGCCTGCTTTTGAAGTTTTATACTATATACAAAGTTCTGTTTTTATTAATACTGTTAGGTACTGATATATTCAATTATACCATGCCTGATGATATAGACAATTCTATTGAAGATAACAAGAGACAACACAGTAACTATGGTAGAACTCCGTGTACAATGGTCTTATATGTCTTTTTTGTTTCATGTGTTTATAGGAATATGTTTTGTTTTGTCTTGCTTAGTTTTGTTTCTCCCTCTAAGATAGAACGGATAGAAATACATGTTAGGACTCATGCATGTGTAGAATCTATACACAGTTAATGAGAACTGATCTTATGACATATGATGAAATGAACAAATACTTTGAAGAAAAAGAGACACTACAGTACCCAGTGCTGATCCTGGAGTGTCAGGAATGTGAAACCCAGCAATAGTGTTATTCTTTGTTCAGAGTTATATTAGCCTCTTGGGTTTGTTCAATCTCAACATAATTGAAGATACGGATAACTGCATGTATGTTTAAGTGTATAGGCTTGATAACCATATTTCTAAGTTTTTGTTGGATAAGTTGAACAGAACTGGTTGAAGACTCACTGTTTAAATCCCAACTTTTTATGCTCCACTTTAGTATCCTGAATAACTATTTGTAAGAGGACAATCTGTAATCATCAACTAGTGATTTCTTACTGTTTATTTTTTTTCTTTGAAAGAATGTATTATTTCTACCCGTTTTCTGTTTTGTTTAGTCTTTCTTTAAATAAAATTTTTAAAAAAGATACTACAGTACCCAGTGTTGATCCCAGAGTATCATGATGTGAAATCCAGCAATACTATTATTCTTTGTTCAGAATGATTTTAGCCTGCTTTAGTTTGTTTAATCTCAACATAAATGAAGATATGGATAAATGCATGTATGTGTAAGTATATAGGATTGACAATCATATTGCTAAGTTTTGTTAGTTGAACAGAACTCTTTGCAGTCTCGCTCTTTGAATTCCCACTTTATATGTTCCACTTTTGTATCTTGAACAACTATTTGTAAAAGGACAATATGTAAACATTAACTAGTGATTTCTTACTGTTTATTTTTTCTCTGAAAGTGTGTATTATTTTTACCCATTTTCTGTTTTGTTTAGTCTTTCTTTAAATAGAATTTTAAAAAATGGTGTTGTTTCTCTTTCACAGGTAGGAAAACAAGCCCTAAAGACTGGCCAGCACTACATTATGAGACAGGGATATCAGTATTCATGTACATACATATACACACATATGTATGACATATGTCTAGGTCCCATATTACATATTCCTCTTTCAAAGGGTAAAATTGAAACAGTCTTTCCCTCGCTGCCTCATTGTTAAATTGCAAGGGTCAGTGTGCCAGATTTGAAGTGATACCTGGTTAGTAGAGGTATCACTGTACTGGTTAGTACCTGGTTAGTAGTACTTGAATTGCAGATTCCCAGTGGGATGTTCTCAGAGCCATGAGACACGTTTTTGTGAAAAAATTCTAAGTGACATTCATGCAAAAGAAGGTCATTGACAACAAAAGAGATGAAAATCGAAATAAACATCTATTTAAAAATGAGATCACACTTGGAGCATGCTTTGAGATCTTTGGGGAGATGTGGTTGGGATGGGAGGAACACAGCGGGATATCTTCCCTCTGTGGGTTCCAGACATTCCAGCTCCCCCGCCCCCAGCTATGACATGTCTTGGAATGTGTTCACATCCCTGTGGGCTGTGGATCCTGGGAGAAGTGGGGCTGAGTTAATAGAGGAGCTGGTTGGGACCCACTTGGGATTGCTGGTACAGTTCAGCAGCCCCCCAGAACTGAGAGGTAAAGAACTTAATAGGAAATGTGGACCTTGATCCTGCAGACCCCTGAGACCAGAGATCAACCTGGAGATGCAAAAAGAAACAGTGATTTTTTAGCCATTCTCATGAATACTCACCATCTCAGCTTAGTTTTCAGCAGAGCAGCGCTTCCCTCAGTTCTGTCTTGGTGAAAGTAAGGAACAGTGTGCCACCCAGCTTATTTACTTGTATAAATAAGCATTGACTTCCTTAAGGTTAGGACTGCAGAGAGACTGCAGGAGGTGGGCCATGAAGGGTGTTGAGTGTTGGTCACAGTCAGAGAGCAAAAGCTGGGATCCTCCAGTTCTGGAACTTTTCAGCTGAGACCTCTCCCTGCTTACCTACTTCTGCTTCCCTTTGCCATGATACTAAGGCCAGCTCCTGATTTGCAGCCTATTTAAAGTCAGGTCACTATAAGACCCCTTGAGAAGCTTGATATACTTACCAGGATGAAGGTTATGTTTCTCTCCTGGGAGGCCTGAGAGTTCTCTGCATTTTCTGGCACCCCTCAGAAGGGAGCTGCAGAGGGGCAGGGACTTGGGGATCAGAACCCTTGGGCCAGCTTGGGCTGGCTTAGTTCCTTTATGGAGAAGCATCCTCAGTTTTGATTGCCAAAGTGTTTTGCTTTTAGCAAGAGGAGGAAAGGAAATAAAAGCACAAAAATGAAAAACAAAGAATTCTTTAAGCTCTGATAAGCAGTTCAACTATGTACTGAAATATAAATATTTGGCCAAATTAGTTACTACAAAAGCTTTGTATTTCTAAAATTGAGCTACAGTTCTGTTATTCTTTGAAGTTTTCCAGCTCTTGCCAATCCTGAGAAAATCTTAGGGGAACTTGGATTGGAGTTAATTTCCTTCTCTGAGAGCTCAGCACATAGGAAATTCTTGATTTCCCCTGAAGCCTGTTGAAGTCTTGTCATTTTGTTGGCTCTTTCCAAAGGGAGAAGTTCTCTGTGCAATGATTCCTCTCACTATTTGGTTAATGAACAAGCAACAAAATAACACATAATGGAAAACATTAGCATGGAACTAATCAGAGAATTTTTAATGGTGTCAAAGAACAAATTACAAAAATTGTTTAAAGACTTTAATTAGCTTTATTTTTGATTCTAGAACTGGGCAACACATCATTCCTTGGAATAGAACAAATAGTTCAGTGGGTCTACAAAAGAGATTGGTTTTATATAAAAAGAGAAAAGCTGAAGAAAGCAGAGACAAAACTAACAAAAAATGGATCAGTTGGTTCAAAGTTCTTTCTCTTGTAAAGTGGGATGAGGTGGGGAAGGGAGACGGAACATAAAAAAATAACTGATTGATTAGCAACAGGTTACATCAAGTTACCTTCTTTTGCAAGGATTAGGAAGAAGGAATTTGAAACCAGTCTGGGAAATTTAACTGTTATATCTCTAATTCTGATGTGAGGGAAAACTAAACAGCTTGGTTTAGCCTGAGTGACTCCATTTTTTTACTCTGATCTGTTGGGGCTTGAGTCCAAAATAATGATGTTCTGTGATTTTTAACAATAGTTATTGTTCATATTTTAATAGAATATATATCAGTGTTGTAGTCTAGTTTCACGTTTACTTATAGTTTCTCAAAAATAGGGCTTTATTCATGAAGTTTCTCTCAAATTTAGTCTTGAGTTTGTTTATGCAACAGAATGGCAGAAATCAGTTGTTCCCCTGGATAGAATTAACATTCATAAAGTTGAGTATTTTTATAGGACCCTCAAACAGATGATTAATTTCTTCACTGCAGCCTTTTGATAAACAGTGAAAAATGGCAATCAAATCTATTATTTGCTATCAATTTTTAAAACAGGAATATGTTAGCTCACACCTATTATTCCAGCACACTGGGAGACAGAGGTGGGAGGATCACACATAGGAGCCCTGCCTTGGTAATTTATTGATTTAGCAAGAACCTGTATCAAAATAAAAAATAAGATCCTGGGACTTGGGGAACCAACCAAGAAAGCAACAGGCCAGCCTTCCTGGTGAGCAGCACAAGTCACAGGAGCACCAGGGAGAGAAAAGCCCGCCTCTCCCACGAGCCTACCGGTATTGTAGGGCTGATTATGCTGACCTGAGGCCAGCAGTCTGAGCATGTCTTGGGAGGATGACAGTATGCAATATAGCAAATATGAGGGAAGGTATTTCCTTCTATCTTGTCTTTGAAGTCCAAAATTGTTCTCTCTGTTTGCTTTGTTCTGATTAATTGTTTTGCTTTATTCAGTATTCTATTTTGCTTGGTTTTATTGTGTTCTGATTTGGTTTGATTTTGCTATACCTGATTGAATGGACAACTATTTTGAAGATAACAAGATATAGTATGGTAGCTGTTATTGTTTTCCCAGTATCCTGTTCTGAAATTCTGTACCAATTTTGCTGCAGTGTCTTGAATGGCTTTGTTCTGTCTTGTTTTGTTGTATTTTACTATCTTTAAAATAACAAAAAGAAAAAACATAAAACAAAAAATACAAAGTAGGCTGGATGTAGTTCACGTGTAGGACCTGGATTCATTGCCCAGTATCACAAAAAGGAAAAAAAAAATGAGGTTGAAGTTTAAAAGTGCTGCACCCCTTTTCCTGTGGCAGCCATGGTTGAAGGCAAGTTCAGCAAAGAGTGAAACAACGCCTTGTGGTGAAGCCTTGGATTGGCCAGAATCTTTCTCTAGTAGCTGCTCATTGTTCTTTATAAAAAAAAAAAGAGGAACACTTTTATGAGAGCAGACAATGAGTGGAATTCCACAGAGCTGTCACTTCTCATGGCAAAAGACAGTAGCTGAGGAAGTGCTTAAGTGTGCTTCCCAGCCTGAAATCTTTGAATTTATTCCCAGGAAGCAAGACCAGGGTCTGCCTCCAGATGTTTCTGAATGGATTTAGTGTGCAGCATGAAACACGGTTGGTTATTTAATGGAGGGAAACAGAGGCCCTGCCTCTTAAGGTTTGGCTTGAAGATCTATTTTTGGCTGTGGAGAAATATCTGTGTGTGTGTGTGTGTGTGTGTGTGTGTGTGTGTGTGTACACGGGTGTAAGGAGGGAGCGAGAAGATGAATGGGAGAGAAAGGACAAGAGGGCAAAACACCGCAAACTGATTTCATGATTCTCTGTATGAAATGTTGGACATAGAAAGCGCCTGGAACATGTACTGATAGATGTAGTCGTTACCTGAATTTGTCTGAAAATAGGTAAAACCTAATCAAGCTAATCAAAGTGAGTTTGAGTCTGCCCTTACCTGCCAGTCCTTTCCTAAACGGGGTACCTACCCCACCCAGATTACACCCTCTGACCCTGCTTTTCCTCCAAGGCCTTCTCTCTTGGCTCTTGAAGGCTGTTGAAACTCTCCTTCCTGCGGGAAGGCTTCTCTAAAGAGCAGGAGTGGCCTACTTTCTCTGGACTCCAGCAGAACTTGACTTGCACCTCCATGTGACAGTTTCTTCCACAAGACATTGCTTAGTAATTGATGCTTACATTTTTTCTCTTCTGATTTGCAAGCTCTTCAAAGGCTAGATTTGTGATGTATTTTACATGACCTCTTTTACACCACTCTTGCTTTTAGCATAGTTCATATACTTTATAGACACACGGTAAGTGTGTATTTAATAAATGTATCCAAAGCTAGATCTGCTATAAGCTCTAACACAATTGTTCTTACAATAAAATAAGAGAAAGTTAAAAAACCATGATAGTCAAGAACTCCAATTATTCCCTTATTTTCTCCACCACGACTCTGTATCAAGCATTTTCTATTTGGTCAGAACCAACTGAGTTATTTAGAGTGTCATGGTTTAAGTAAATATTGTTTCTTTTTCTTTCTTTGGAATGGGTAAAACCTTGCCTGATAAAAAAGGAAACTATCTGGGGGGTAGAGCTCGGATGGGGCCAGTTAAATCTGCATTTCCAGACTGAGTTTAGTTGAAAATACCGTGCTGTTCTCAAGAATTCTGGATTAAACTATTTCCCTGGCACTGGATCCATGGGTGTCTTCCTAAAAGCAGAATGACTCGGGAGCCGATACTTTTACCAAACAAAAGGTAACTATTTAAAATCTAAATGTCCGCAAAAGGAGTGAATTTAGCCTGAATTCCAAGGGCACCCTTCAGATTACCTTCTCTGATAAATTTTCCCTGCTTGCATTCAAAACAAAATGAAGGAATGGCAACTGTAGAAATAGCAATATAAAACATACTTTGGCTTCTTTCAGTGTACCGGAAGCCACAGCTTTCACCTTCTAACTGTTCTAGACAATATGCGGAGTGCCGTGGTCTTAATATGAGAGTTCCTGTCCTTGCTCATTGTCAAAGAGTTGGAAGCGCTTAGAAACCTGTTTGTCAGGAGATGAGGACCTTGACTCCCCAGCCTGTGCTTGTGTATTACCAGTTGGAGTTGTGTGGGTTTGATGAAGCAGCTCTGTCCATTGGGGCTACTGGAGAGATCCTCAATGAGATGAACTCTCTACAGTGGTACTTTTGAGACTCAGACTTTGAATTCTATGTTTTGAATATTCTCAATGCTCATCCTTTGAACATTTCTCCTTGATATGGTCTGTACGTCTGTGTATTTTCAAAATTCTTATGCTGAAACCTTGATGATGTTAAGGATGTTGGGAAGTAGTTAGGTCACAGCATCAGAGCCCTTGTGGGTGGGATTAGCATCCTCATAGGAGAGGCTGGAGAAAGAGGCTGGCTCTTCTAATATCTGAGGGCATTGTAACAAGGCATTGTGTCAGCAAATGAATCCGCAGCAGCACAAATCTACTTGGCCTTGGCTCTCTAGAGGCTCTCTCTCCTCCTCTCTCTGGAGGACTGTGACACAGTCAGGATACACTGGCAGATTTGTTGGAGGAATTTAACAGGGATAATGAAGTGGCAAAGATGCTATGAGGAACTGACTTGAAAACTCAGTACAATAGCTTCTAAGGTCCTGGTGAACTACCTTGAGTATTCAACTTAGGGTGTTCATATACATTTAGGGCTTATAATATACTATGCCAGAGACATCTATTAGCTCAAAATAATCAGTCAAATAATTTCTAAGTTAATTACTTTGCATTTTTGTGTTTACGTCGGTACACCCGGCCCAAGATCTCAAAGGAATAAATCACAACTTCAAGAGGCAAAGGTTTTTCTCTTCTCTTGGTTAACCCCAACCATCCAAATTATAAATGTTACACCATATATTGTATAGTGACTCCTTCATAAATCTATTTCTAGCTGGAGAAGAGTCATCACAAGTAGGGAATTTCATACGAGTCCATGCATGCACAGAGTTCAAGCTCCAAAAGATAAATGTGTCAAGAATGGGTAACTGCCACCAAGCAATTATGCAGCTTACATTTCTGCCAGTAAATTCTCAGCCTGATTTATGTCTGATTAAACCGTAAATCCACTCCTTGCACTAATTATCAAAAATATACTTTGCAATCTTGAATATGTTATTTTTGGACAGTAAATAAACAATGGAATGTTGTGCTGAGTTCGTGTCGTGAACTCTGCTAAGGCTTCAGCTGAATTTGAGAGTCTCTTGAGAAGAGAAGAGGACTTTGCAGAGAGAAGCGGAAGTGAGGATCCAGGAACTGTGATGACTTCATGAACCTTAGGCCTGAGCTTTCGCGTGAGAAAAAAATGAGAGCATGCATCTTCATTTTTATAGGAAAAAATGGACATATCATCTCCTTCACTAATAAGTTAATGTTATTTTGAAAAAGTAGATACCCTATGACTTCTACTCTGTTCTTTTTTTCTGTGCCAAGTGCTCCCAATCACCAATCAAATTCTAATTTGTGGGGTTTGGACTATGCACCTCAATCCTAAAGAATTACTTGAGCAGCTTGAAAAAATATTGCCATTTGGCCCAAACAAGACATGTTAGTGTAATTGGACTAGACTGTAACCTGAGCATTGCTGGACCTTCTAAAATAGGAGCGAAGCACTGGCCTTGACCAGCTCTGTGGAAACAAGTGGTTCCTGCCTTGTAAGGACAAAGTCCACCTGCAGGGATACAAACTAGAACAAATGAGGGTCTCCTCATTGTGATTGCCCGTTCATCTCTGTGAGTTTTACTCTCCTGTCCCACAGCCTTAACCCGGCATACAAATTGTGTTACATTTATTGTCCATAATTCTCAAGTGCTGCCATGTCCTCCCTGGCATCCTCTGACTCCAGAAATGGGTCCTTTCCTTTTGAGTGCTTATTCAATCTGTTGCAAACACTGGCCTCATTTCCCAGACGCCTTTGCAAGCTCTATTGCTCTGCATCAAGCATCTGATTCAGCCCTCCCAGTTGGGTCCTGACTTCCAGCCTTTCCCAGGAGACTTCTCTACAGGCACCCCTGAACACAGCTGATGAGCATATGACCTCTGAGGAATGGTTTCCAGTGGCTAGGAGGTATATTTCTGAGCAGCAGGCTAGGCTATGTAAAGGTGGGCTGTTATAAATGGAAAATGAAAGGAGAAATGGGTTATGAACATATAGTCTTTAGGGAAATGGTGTGTATTAGTAGGATTAGTGTGGCCTACTACAGTTGACACAACTGATGGTGTCATTTTAAAGACTGTATCAAAACTTCACCTTCGTAACTATTTAATAGCACCTGTCTCATTGTGTAAGCACAGAATGGAAGTATGCCTTAAAAAAAATGCACATCAAATCATGCATGTATTCTCCTTGTCAACAAGTTAAATATTAAAAATAAAATAAAGCCCACTATTGACACTTACAGTCAATCCCTTTGGATCTGAGAACTAATGTTACTAACAGATGTGTAATTGATCCTGATACAGAAAAAGATATATACATAAATAGGATACTGTTCTTGTATGTTTTATATAACTAGTATCATATCATTATGTTTTTTTAAAAATTTTATTTAAAAGGAAAAAGAGAAAAAACAAAACAAAGTGGTGTAAGGGTACAAGTAATACAGAACTACAAAAAAAAAAACACTAAGAAATCACCAGTTAATAGATTACACATTATTGTCTTAGAGATAGTTGCTCAAGTCACAGTATCAAAGCATACAAAGTAAACATTCAAACAGAGAGACTGCAAACAGTTGTGTTCAATGATCCAACCAAAAACATTAATATGGTCATCTATTTAACACCCCTAAACACACTTGCAGTTGTATCCTTTAGAGCACTTTTTTCCCTCTTTTTTACAACAAAATTTACACATTTTGGGTTTTATTACTCCTTAGTTCTTATTACTTTTTTTGGAAGAGAATAAAGTCAAATATGGCAAAACAAAGCTGTCAGTCAAAACCAAGGATAGACATAGTACATGATGTAAGAACAGAGTACAAGGTTATCAACAATGGTTACCATAATGTCTCTTGTTTCCTTAAAAAGAATTGTCTATCTCATTAGGTATTATAAAGTTGAACAAAACAGTAGAGAACAAGACCAATAAAACATTGTAAACATGCAGGACTTCCAAAGGAGACAATAGTCAAACCAGAATGGGCATCTTAGTGAATCTTACTGCCTTCAAAGTAGTTGCCTGTACCCCCAAACTTGATTATCTTATCTTTATGAAACTTTGTTAATGCAACAATATATAAGGAAGATCTCAATTTTCCACACATCAGTCTCATTCTGCACAACTACTAAACTCTATGAACAGTTGTTTTCAGTTTGCATGATTCTGAATAATTTTGCAATGAATAGCTTATACTAGTGTGTGAAGTTTTTCTTTAGGAAAGATCAAAAGAAGTCAAAATTTTAGGTAGTAAAGTATATGCACTTCTAATTTAAATAGGTATTGTCAAAGTTACTCCTCAACTTGAAATGCAAGAGAATATCATTTCTCTACATTCTACTCAATACTAATACTTTAATTTTTAAAATCTGAAGTGGTATTTCTTTACTGGTTTTAAATATCTTTTCATGATTAGTATTGTGAAAATATGCTTCATTATTGAATGAATTTGCATTTCATTGATAGCAGGTGAGACTGAGCATTTCTATGTGTTTACTGCTACCTGAATTTCCTCCTCTGTGAATTTACTTTTCCTATCCTTTGCCCACTTCTCTGTTGGGTGGCTCATCTATATGTTTTTCTTGACACAAATGCTCTAGATGCTATGAATTCTGACCATGGGAATTTGGAGGCACAATCCACACTACTGTTTACTTGAGTGACTTCCTTGTTGTGTGTAACACAAAGCCTAAGTGGCCATGAATGGTCATTCTAAACCTTTGGTGATGAATGTATAAATATTTTATCTCTAAAATGTCCTTGTCTTTAATTTTGCCGATACTAGCTTTCATAGTGGATGCTATAGTTCATATCTAGATGCACCCCCAAAGACTCATGTGTTCATAAATGGGGCTTTTTGGAGGTGGCTGATTCTAGGGTATGTTCATATAGGTTAAGGGTGTGATAATTAATTTAGTCCACTGATAGGTTTATGATAGTTCTGGGTGTGGATAATGGAAGGTCAGCTCTGGATGTGGTTGGTGCCACCCAAAGGGATTGTAGCCAAATGAGATAAAAGGAAAAGGAGGTCTACTGCTGCAGTGGACTACTGCCCCACTGCTTCCTGCCTGCTCTGCCGTGGACTGTTCCTCCCCTGTGGTGGTCCTCTGTCGGGCCACCCTGCCTTGGAGCTAGCCAACTATGGACTGAAGCTTCTACAAACTGTGAGCTACAATACATCTTTCCTCCTTTAACTTGTGAGTGTTGGGTATTTTGTCCCTGCAACAATAAAGTAACTAAGACAGTGGACAGTTTATTTTTTGTATTCTTTCTATTAGTTTTTTTCTTTGTATTTTTTTTTTGCCTCTTTAGTCTTATTTAAGATCTTGTGGTTCCTCTGATTGTTTTCACCGTTTTGTTTTATGCTATGTCTTTAATCTACCCAAAAACTATTAGCAAGTAATGTGAGATGAGGATTTAAATACTATTCTTGTTAAATTGTTACCGGAAAATTATTAAATTGATATTTTTTCTCCTCATCTAAAGTGTTATATTACCTTTGTCATATACTAATTTTTCCTAAATTCATTGGGCCATTTCTTTATTCTGTATTCCGTTCTTATTAAAATATAATTTGGAGAAGTTATTTATGTTTTACAATCAGTGATTGTATCAGTTATACAATCAGTGATTGTCAGTATTAGTAACTGAAAGGTTGAGGTTAAAACAAGAATTATTCTACATCAACTTTAATTCATAGCATACATCTTGATGTTGTACTAACCTATGTATTAAAATCATGTGGGGTTCTCATTTCTCAACGAGGTTCAATCTCGATAATCCTCTTGTCATCATAAGCTCCCATGTTAAAGACCCCTCTCTAGATACTATAAACGCTGATTCTTAAACACAAGATCTTGGTTCCTGTGAAGGAGCCAACTTAGTTTTATTTCCTCCTAAATATTATTCTTGAACTAACCACATTCATAGTGAATTAATACAATTGACTAATATAGCTTCTAACTTTAAATGAACTGATCACTTGCAACAAGAATGCAAAGACTTTACAAACATGTGAGCTCTTCCAAAGTCCTGTGAGAATTCCAATGGATGGCTCAGTCCTAAGAATAGTGGTGAGTGAATATATTCATTGAATAGAAAGTACAGGAGAAGTTAACCTCTATTGCAAAAGTATTATTTTGCTTTCTTTCTTTCTTTGGAATATTTTGCTGATTTTCTTCTTTCACACTGTCTGTCTAGCTGTCATTGTTTTAAGATATGTGAAATTAGAACTTGGCCTGAATTTTGTTTTCTTACCCAGGACACTTTGAATTAATTTAATTCTTTTCTTTGGTTTTTATTTAAGTCTAAGACTTAGGTTCGGTTTGTGATTTATTTGTTGCTTAGTTATTGGTTGTAAAAATGGAAGACGCTCTTCTCCAGATTTGCTTTCCATATGGGCCAACTGAATTTTACTCTTCCCTCTCTCCAGAGATCACTGTCTTAACACAAAGTATAGATTTGTACAGTGCACAGTGATATTCTCCTTCACCTCCACACTCCACTGTATTCTCTGTCCATGTTCCCAGTTACATGGAGCTGCCAGGCTCCAATTACTCCTTTCTGCTGTGTGCCATTGTTAATGCCTCTTGAAGCTCTGTATTCTTTGATTCTGTTGACTGCAAAAGCTACTCCTGTAATAAGCTCACAGTCTTCTAGTAGTTTCCAGGCATCAAGATGTGTCTTATGAGAGTTCAAGTAATCTCCTTTGTACCCATTTGAAAACTACGGAGTATAGACGAGCAGTCTTAGAATGGCTATATGGGTGAGAGTATGCTCATGCTGACTCTGCACGTGGAGTCTATTTGGTGATGAGCAAAGTTAGTAACTTCAGCCAAACTTGGGGCATAGAAAAGCCCCAAGATGCTATTCAGCATAGCAAACATCATCTATATTACCCCCCAGAAATCTTACATAAGTGCATTCCATAAGTACATTCCAACATGCTGGTCCTGTGTTTAGAAGTGGTTCTGGTTTATTCAGACTGTTGTCTGCAACTCTACGTTTTCCCCTAAAGCATTTGCAAGATACTGAAAAGTCAAAACCAAAACTCTGAGACTTACAGATCTTTAGAACTGAAAACTCTTTAGAGGTCTCCTAGTCAAATTGTCTCATTTTAGAAGTGGGATGAATGGCTGATTGTTTATATATTGAGAATATATATATAATTGTATATAATTATATTCATCATACTGTTAGCAAATACATGAAAATTATTTCATACACATTTAAACTTTAAGTGAACTGACCATGTGTTATAAACCTAAAAACATTTACAAATACAATAAAATAAGCTGTTTAAATATCCACACTTCTTATTATTGTGTGTGTTTGTGTGTGTGTACATGCACGTGTGAGTATTTACAAGAATGTGGGGATAAAGTGGTTACTGATTACCACCATCTTACTGATCAGTATGGGTCAAATGTAGAAGAGTTTCCAGCTACATGTGGGATTCTGGCTGGCTGCTCTTTTACTCTAAAGTCTGTTTTATTTTGTAAAACGGTATCTTATCACAATTATTTATTATTCCTCCCAGGGAGACAGGAAGGAGATGGTCTTTACTGCATTTCTCATGTTAACATGTGAGAAAACTGAGTTTATATAAAGCTTGTCGTGCTATTCCTGGGAACAGACACTTAAAACAAGCCAAGAGGCCCAGTGGGCTCCCTGTCCTTGAGCTCAAGGTATTCATCCAGCCCTAGATCCCTAAACAGTGATGAAAATGATGTCACATGAAAATTCCTCAAATCGAGAGTTGTTTAAAAATCCCAGGAGGCACTGATTAGGCCCCTTCATGATTATTTCTGAATGTAAAAATAGCACCTTGGAGATTCTGTGGGTTTTCCTTACTAGTGAGCTATTACCTCATAGTAGCTTCAATCCCAAAGTACTTTATCACCATGCTTATTAAAAGCCATTCAGCAAGTCAGGTCTGTGGGTGATGGCCTCCAGCAATCTAGAGTCTACAAGTGTTTTAATGAGAGACCAATCATTTCACAAATACTGATCAAATACAGAGATCATGATACAAAGATCTGTGGCTGTCTTCAGGAAGCTTGAAGTGCAAGGTACATGGTGATCAATGAAAAGGCAATTGCAATCCAGGAGAATAAGGTCAATTATTCTAGAAGTTCAGTGTCCTTGGGCTGAGAGCCGGGCTTAGCTTAGATCTAGCCAATCAGAAAGGCTTCCTAAACAAAGGCCTTTGTGGTGGAAAAAAGAACAGTATGTGTGAAAACCGGAAGACAAGAGATAGTAAGATAAGTTTAAGAAAATGAAAGCAGTTTAATCTGGCTGGAGCATGGCATAAAGGGCAAGTGCATGGGTGTGTGGGGTGCACAGATCAGGTTGTGGGGATGACAAAGATAATACAAGCAAGATGACTAGAAGCTAGATCATTAGGGGCTGGCCCTGTGAGTTCTTTTCACAGGACTGAACTTGACCCATGCACCATTAATTAATTAATTAATTAATAGACACCAAGCACTATTGTTGGGGATAAAGCAACAAGTAAAACAAAAACATGCCTCTGGGAGTTTCTGTTCTCTTGAATGGTAGAGAGAAGTCAATAAACAAGTAATCAAATTAAAGAAGTGATATGTCAAGTGACGATAAATGCCAAGAACACCTCCGGGTAAGGAACAAGCAGTGTCAGGGGATGGTTCTCAGTTCATGTGGTACTGAGACTCGATCTAAAGAGGTACAGGAAGGTGGCAGGCAAAACGTGACAGGGAGTGGCACACCAAGTGCCTGAGCAGCGCTGTGTCCCTTGTGCAGGAGCCACTATGACCAGAGCAGAGATGGAAAGGACAGGAATGGTAGGAGATGGAATGTGAGAGGTGAAAGGGCCAATTCAAAAGACTTCCAGGACTTTATTGTGTGAGGAGAACTCATGGGAGAGTTTTCCACAGGGAGGTGCCATGATTTCATTGATACAGTGGTATTTGCAGAAGAATGGATTGCCAGCAGAGGTTGAGAATAAAGATGCAGATCAGAGGGGCTGGAGATTTAGCTCAGCGGCATAAGCACCTGCCTTGCGAGCAGGCAGTCGTGAGTTCGATCGCCGGTACCGATGAAAAGGAAAAAGACAAAAAAAAAAAAAAAAAAAAAAGATGCAGATCAGGGAAGGAAACCAGCAGCTGATTATAGACAAGCAATGCACCAGAAGTTAGAGAAGAGTTTCAGGAACTTGAAAGGTGGGAAGACGGTCCTTGGTTACCAAATACATTTTTCATTTTGCTTTTAAAAATGTGTATTAAAATTAGTGAAAATTAATGTGAATAAAAATTTATTTTACAAGTCAGATATTATTTTAGTAACCATACAAAGGAATAATCTGTTCACTTGGTTTCATAGAAATGGTAAATTTTCTCTTACGGTTTTTTGAGACAAGGTCTCACTATGTAGTTCAGGCTGACTTTTAACTCACCATGTAGTCCACGCTGGCCTCGAACTCACTGTGATCCTCCTGCTTCAGCCTCCAAAGTACTGAGATTACAGGTGTGCACCACCATGGCTGGTTAGAAATGATTTTTGTTATTAGTTTGGGTACATTTGACTGTAATTAACAGAAATCTTGACTCAAATAGGCTCACATCAGTGTTTCTCAAAAAGTGACATGCTTGGGAACATTCTGGAGCTACATCCTGTTCAGCTGCACAGGTCACAGGCACCAGTTCTGGTGTCAGATCTGAGTTATGGCCAGAATTCCCCGAAATATTCTTGGGAAAAATATTTCTACCACAATCTATGCTGAAGCTTTCTCTGAGTAGAATAATTTTCTATTTTGAAGGATTGACAATCACATTAAGCAAATTCTGCTTTTGCTTTTGGATCTTGAAAACAAAGCATTTAGGGAGAAAACTAAGAAACAGAATGATATGTAACACAATGGTATTTACATAAATAAAGATGCATATGTGCAAAATGATACTGAACACCTTGGAAGAAAGCATGTAATACAAAAATGCCCAATAAACAGAATAGGATGGTTGACTATCATAAAGTAATGTTAGTGTAGGAAAAAGAGAATGCTACAAAATAAAACAAGAAGTTATAGAATGCAAAAAAATTTTTTTTAAACAGAACAAATTATCAATCATTATTGAACATGAACAATTAAGTACAGATTACTTAGTCTGGTTTAGAGAAGGCCTCTAAGAAATGAGGTCTGGATAGGTGGACTTTGTCAGTGAGAGGTAGAAGACAGGAATGCTAGACAAATTGTGCCAAGAAGGTGGGCATTGTTTGACTGGTCAGGAAGAGGCCTTTAAGGCATAAGAAATGAAAGAAACAGAGCCCTAAAAACAAGATTTCCCTTTCTCACATACCTATATAAATCTAGCTTGGGGTGAAGTTTTGTTGTCTCTCCATTCCCTGTCCCAACAGTTTCCTAAAAGATAGATTATTCTGATATTTAAGAAAAATTTTGTGTTTTCCTCTTTACACTTAGTGGAATTTCACCAATTTCTTTGGAATGACAAATATCAGAAAAAGTTTTGCAACTTCTGAAACCAGCATTCCACAGTCTATCAAGGTTCAAGGTTTCCTGAAAAGAAAATTAGCAGTTGATTAATTTAGAGTTAAAATAAAATAAAACTGGCAGAAAGTAAGTTGGATATTCATCTTCAGTTTTGTGCAGAAAATAATAATCGCTCCATAGCTAAGTACAAGACATGTTCACATGTACTGATCTGCTTGATCTTCATATCAACACTGTGAGACAGCTATTTCACAAATGAGGAAAATAAAACATAAATAACTTTTTCAAGTTGCTTAACTTGTAATCTGTACTATTCCTGTGTTTTAGAACCTTGTGTGTGTCCGAGTTTAGTTTCTTAACCTGTCTGTGCTTTCCATTATAGAAATTGCCAGTTAAATTTATGAGGATGTTTAAGAGAAAAGTGATGATAATATGGATGGCAAAATGCATTGTTTAAAAACAGTACTAGAGAAAACAATTAGATAGATGACAGATAATTTCCCATGCTTCTATTTTTACTGCTTTTGAAATATTTGCAACCAGGTCTTTGTGAATTATAAACTGTCTTAAAGCTTTGATATTTAGCCCAGATCTGAGAACATCCAAACTGGACCTCGATGATCAAGGACCTTCCTCCAAGGGAAGAAATATGCAGCAAGGCAAGAGCAGAGTGAAGAAGAACTTTATTTATTAAGTGAAGCTTTGGTTCCAAATCCATGGAATTCCCCAAGTAAGCTTGGTTAGATTAAAATGGAATCTACAATTGAGTCTTAGATTTTATCACTCCTTTGAGGAAGAAAGGCTAGTCTAAAGGCCATCCTAGCAAAATAAGGAGGAAGTACAAGAAGAAAGGATTCAAAAATAGGGATGTCAGGTTCTGTGCTCGTTACTCCAAATGTTAAAGGTAGAGCATCTGAGCCCAAATATATATATACATATTCTATACTTTTAACCCCTGGTGTCCAGAGGATGCAGACCAGTCTCTAAAGACATGACCAATCTCTAGTATCCATTTTCTTTAGAGAAGGGGAAACTATTCGACTGCTGGATCAGAACAGTTCCTGATAGCTCTCCTGGCTGACAATGTGCAAAGTAATAAGATTCCAAATTTTGAAAATGTGATGAAGAAATCAAATCTCTCTAAGATTCATTCATTCAATGAGATTTTTTTGTCAGTTGATGTACCAGAGGCTGGAATATAGAGGAACATACTTACTCATATAAATGTCTATGTACATCTATATTCATGTCTATATTTATATTTATATCATCCATATCTGTATCAACTATATTGAGACTTACATGAGTAATCACTTTAAACAAAAATTTCCCAGAAATTTTCTTTTATTTTTTAAGAGCAGAATATATTTATTGAGAGAAAGAAAGCTTTTGTCTGAGACAGAGACAGAAGAGGTCCGTCTTCTGGGACCCTATCTTTTCTAGGAATTTTTGTAGAGCAAAACCACAAGGTGAGGTGGATTCAAGGTGGGGGGAAATGGGAAACTGCAAGGTGGGATACAACAATGGTCAACCAATAAGGTTTCAAGTGTAATTACTCAGGTAAAATTGATTACATTGGGGACAAATGGGAAAGTGAGTCTGTAGAAAGCAGGCATGAATAAAGAACAGGCCTTTTCCTGAAGTGGTTCCTTTGGCTTCCTCAAGGTGATTGATATTAGAAATTTTCTATTCAACAGTTACTTAAAGACAATCTAAGGAGATCAACTACAATGCCAGAAGACATTCAGTTAACAATAATGCATAACTATGAGATCTATAACTTGAGGCAAACAATGTGAATAGGAATCAGAGAAAGTTAGTGTTTTAGACTTTTAGAAAGAATACTAGGTTCATATATCTTCAATAATCATGTCAAGAGGAGTAAGTTCTCTCAGAGTAGCTCTTCAAACAAAAATATCCTTAAGGAGAGGCAGTTTAACAGCCACCGTGGATTGCTGGGATCATCCTTCCAAATCAATTGGCCTTGTAGGCTTGGGTCACAGCTTTTTCTCACTCAGTGCTTCTCTTTGTTTTGACAGAAGCCACCACTGGGCAGGGTCTCTCATTCAAATAGCCATTTCAGTTTTCTCTTTCGCGATGTATTTCCCACTTTACTTCTCACTCTAGTTTCTTCACTAAACTTTGGCCATGACTATGTGTTTGTTATTATTATTATGGCTGTGACTTCCCTGCTTTCCAGAGGAATCATACAAATAGTGTCTCAGAAGTCCATACATGGGAAGCTCCACTTGAGGTATGCCTGGTGTTTCTGGGAAAGTGGGAAGACTGTCCTTGCTTCCCTCCTCCAGCCACCTGCATCTCCTAATTAGGGGAGCAACAATGAGACTCCAAGGTTCCTGGCCTACACTCAAACCCACACTTTCCATTCTCCAAGCACTGACTTGAATTCTGCTTTGGTACTGAGTCTGTGTACACTTGACATATATATAGCTTTTTTCAAGATATACTAATAATTTATTTATTTGCATTCATAAATTCTGGTTCAAAAAAGCAATAGAGAAAGAAATATAAATAGGTATGGTATATATATATATATATATATATATAGCCTATGATTATGATAGTGTCATTATTTTTAAAAGTTCTATATCTATCTTATTTAACAATGTATCACTCAGTGCTAGTAGAGCTGATAATACATCATAGATACCCAAGCAATATTTATTCCCTCATTCAAGTATTGATGAATATTGATTACCTAGCCACGATTTAAATAGCCTAGGAGAAATAAGATACATAAACACAATCAAACCAAGAAAATCAGCAAATGATGTAGAAAAAATGAGAGGATCTGACAGTACTTCTTGGATTACAAGAAGCCCAAGAAGGGTTATGAGTAAGTGCTGGAGTTATAGGGTTTTTGGGTGGATCTGGACCTGGTGCTGTCAACTAGGAAATATTCAAATTACCAAGACTGAGTCACTGCAGCACGGGTGCATCCCATGATGGAAATGTGTGAGCTGAGCTCAAGATAGTGGGAGAGTTAAAGGGTTTGTGTCTATGAGAAGAACTATGAAAAGTGATTATCCTAAATTGCACACCCAAGCTTTACTTCCCTTATTCATAGTAGAAAGATGTTATTGAAGGTAACAAAGTCACTAACTCATGGTGAAAGCAAAGAGTCCAGGTTAAATTTGCATATTACGTCTTGTATCATCAGAAGTAATTGAAGAACAAGTAAGATATTTAAAAACCACACAAAGATGTGAACAACCTCTTCTTTGACTGCCCAGTGTAACCCTCACTGGACATAATTTTTATTGAGAACACTTGCCCCACTTTACTGTACTTATGTGGTTCCATATGTGTCTGCTAACAAAAGTCAAACCCCATTACAGCAAGTACAGTGCAATGTCTTAACATACCATTGTGTTCTCAAGGCTGAGAATAGGTCCATACAAAAATAGTGCTTGTTCAGCGTCTGTTGCATATACCTGTAAGTGAGCACTAGTTCACAAAACAGCTTCACATTACTTCACCTCTTTCATTCTTTACCCTGACAAGTAAGCACACATACTGTTAGTCTTTAAAAGAGAGGCTTGAACACTAAGGTGGGTATGATATCCACACTTAGGGAAAAGAAAGCATAATTAAAAGAGGCCAGCAGGGTTAGGACAACAGACTGGACATGGGTGTCAGGAGCCACCAAAGACAAAGAGAGCCAACAGACATTAGGAATCATGGGATAGGGCTGCCAAAAAGGGTTAGCTACCAACAACCTCAAGAGGTAAGCAATCAGAAGCATGGAGGGAGGCTAACGACAAAATGGCCAGGGACCAAGAAGGAGAGGGTCTGCATCATAAGTAAATCATTTCAAGAAATTTTACACTAGGAGAAAAGAGTGAATCTATAAAAGAATCAGCCAAGCTTCAAATATAGTTTGGAGGGGAGACTGGTGAGACTAGAGGACCCTGAACTGCACAGTGAAGGCTCAGAAAGAGCAGAGAGGGTGAAATCACAGAGCATTTAACTTCTCTCCCTGTCTCGATCCCTCTCTCCTAAAATGATCAACTCCCTAGCACAACTTGATGAGGGTTAGACAAGGCCATGTGGCAGTTACTTTGCTTGGTCTAAACAACCATCTTTCTCTGGTTAGTGCCAGACAGAAATCTCTTTGAAAATATCTTTTCTTTCCTTTTGGTTTTTGTTCTCAAAAATAGTCTGCCCTACCCCCCATCCCAAGAGAAATAACTGTCTTTTTGCATTTCTGATGACAGCATGAGAAGCCAAAGCTACAGAACCTCACCCAAAATAGATCAAATATTTTAAATGTTTTTTTTTATTTGCACCCCTCTCAAGTATGCCTGCAATGCAAAGCCAATTATGAGATTTTTTTTCCCCCTAAAATGAGTGAAGGATGTGTTTTCTGGTTGGGAGGTGAGACCAGGCTTCACCACAAGGTCTTTGGTAAGTCAGGCAGGAGGATCAAATGTGCACAGCTAGGTAAACAGGTACATATAGTGCAAGGCAGGTTTCTCCAGGATGCCATCATGTATACATGTCAGAGCTTTCCCTGTGGGGATGGCAGTTTCTTAAAGGCAGGCATGGAGCTTTGTAACTATAAAAGACACAGAGCCTAACACTAAGTCTTGAAGGTATAGGCACAGATGATGAGTAATGAGTGAATCAAAGAATAATTGATGAAGGAAAATCCCATCGCAGCTGTGTAACTCAGATACTGACTGAAGAGCAATTTATTATAGATGGAATTTCTTTGCATATTCTGAGAGTGGTTTAAAACCAATAGTGCTGAGGACACATGGGGTGGAAAGGGTAGAGACCACAGAGTATCCAATCATAGCTCAAAAAATAAGGAGACAGAAATTCCTCATGGGGAACAGAGAATTTGCCAGTCCTGTTTCACAGAAGTGGGAAAAGTTACCATTTTTCCTTCCAGGTTGCCTTTGTCCCCACGAGGTCTTCTCTGATTGCGGCCTCTTTCCGATTTGTCAGGTCCTTAGCTTTATCCCAGATAACCAGTGTCCTTCACGCTCCATCTGTGCTGTAGGAGACAGGCCTCACCACATGGGATCAGCTCACTGTTCCTTAATCAGAAAGCAGTAGGCACCAAGGTACCAATCCAGGCCATGGCTGAGAGTGTCAGCCTTGGGGAGCCCATGTGTGGCCTTGCTGAGAACCTCACAGCTAAGGACAGGTCCACTCCTGTTAGTCAGGGTGCCCTGAGCAAACTGCACTACCAGTCTGAGGACAAAGAAGGGAAGTGGCCTTTTTCTACACAGTGACCAGATACTAGTGCCCTGGAGAAAATGTCTGCCTATACAACAGGTGAAGAAAGAGAAAGAGAAAGAAAGAAAGAAAGAAAGAAAGAAAGAAAGAAAGAAAGAAAGAAAGAAAGAAAGAAAGAAAGAAAGAGAAAAAAAGCACAATTTTAAAGATAACAGCACCTGCATACAATCTTCATGGAATTAACAAATGTAATAACTGTGTCATAAATGCTTTGGACTGTCTTTTATACATGATGGATATATTTTAAATCCTAATTTAAACTAATTTCATGACCAGTACTATTCTGCTGTTTCTCCTGAGGTAGGCAGCCACTATCTTGAATCCGATGCGATCCTAATCCATTCTTGCAGGCCTCCCTAAGTAATCCTAGGAGTATTCACTTTTTCACTTGATTTTTGTTTGTGTTGCGGCTTATGTCTGGACTTTGGCCAAAGCCTCCTCCACCCATAGGTGTGGGAAGTGACTGGATGATGAGGCTGACTTGGGCTAGGAGCTGGACCTGGGGGAGAGACAGTCACTAGAGCTCAGCTGGAAGGGTGACCCGTATGCCCTGCGCACCCCAGCAACTTCTTCTTAGCTAAACCCGCTTCCTCCTGCCTGAAACCTGCAAAAACTACTGTGAATCAAGAGACTTTTCCTTCTCAAGGCTGTGGGTGTCTCAACAACAAGACAGTAATGAAGTTTTCTTTGGTTTTGCCTTGTTTACAAGTATTGTGGTTTTCTTTGGGGGAAGGGGTCCTGTTTTTGTCCTTGCTTTCATTCCATATGCTCTGGAGATCCAGGAACAGCGGGTTCACTCATTTTAGCTAATGTGTAGTACTCCCTCTTACACCAGAATGTGTAGCCTCTGCCTGGCACCTACTGGCACTTGTCCCATTGTTTTCACTGTTGCAGACAGGGTTCTAATATGGAGCGCATGTTGTTTCCTTGCTGAGGAGGAAGTTTTGCATGATTATGCGTTTTTTTCTTTCCAATCTGGTGCCTGTGGAGTAGCATCACTGTTCTGATCACTAATGAGGTTAAGTATCATTTCAAGACTTCTGTGGATTATTTTATCCTATGCCTATCTTCATTTCCCTCCCCTTCTCCCTTCCTGCCTCTGTCTCTGTGTCTGTCTATCTCTGTTTCTCTCTCTCTCTCTCTCTCCTCTTATAGGAATCCTTTGATATTCTAGATTTATTGTTTTGTTTCATATATTAAAACTTCTCTTAGCTGAACTTTTCACTTTATATATGGTGCCATTTTTCAGGTAGAAAGTTTCTCCATCTTGATATAACCACATTTTTCCTCTCATTTAATTCTTCCTCAATATATAGAAATATTAGTTAGCTTTTTTTCTGTCAAAACTGTTCCAAAATTCCACTGGCCTCCAGTAAGAATGTGTGTTTCCCGCTCCCTGCACACAAGGCCAGGGACTCAGTGACCCGCTGGTCCCAGTGGGGCTGCTGGCCCGGCTCAGCTCCACGTGTCTGTGTCTTGTCTTCTCAATTTGGAAACCAAGCTGAAGAGCAGCCACTATCTGGGGTATATTAGTTTTCTGTGCTGCTGTCACAAATTAACACAACTTGGGTGGCTTAAAACAACAGACATTTCTTCTCCCACTGTTTGGGAGGCCAAGAGTCCAAAATCTAAGTGCCGACAGAGTTGTTGGCTTTTCCTGTAGGCCCTGAGGGAGAATCTGTTCCGTGCCCTCTGCTGGCTTCTGGTGGTCACTGGCAGCCATCAGTTTGTAGACACATGGCTGTGTCTTCTTCCTCTGTCTCCTCACCCTTCTGTGTTGTCTCAAGTCTCTATGTTTTCTTATGAGGTCACTTGCCCTTGGATGGGGGCCCGCCTCAGTGAGCCAGGATTGAGCTTACCCTAAATGTTTAACTTAGCTACATCTGCAAAGATGACTCATGTGCATGGGCACTGTATGAACCTGCCGGGGCACCATCGAGCCACTACCCTGGGCATGTTGTTATCATCGCAAAGGGTAGGTGCTCAAGCAAAGGCAAAGGTGAAGCAGGTGAATCCTCCTCACACATCTCTGAACAGACACACTGTCACTTCTGGAAGTTTCCAGCAAAGGAAAGCGGAAGGGCAAGTCCAGCTATAGAGGGTACTGCAGAAACCAAGGGCAAAGAATGTGTTTAATCCCTAAAAAGACAAGGTGAATAGTTGGTAACAATGATCCGGTCTGTCACAAGCTATGTTATTCTAAAAGTTAAATGCTACTACATATGGTTTTTAACAAGAGTAAGCATCCTCCATGCCACTGTGCTCAGAATCAACCCTTCTCCCAGGTGGCTGCTCTCAGTTCCACAATAAAGATGACTCAGGCCTCAAGCCATTTTCTGAGCACTAGTTGTGTGTGTCAGTCAGTTGGATGACTGTGTTGTTTCTTCCTACAATGTGCCTAATATGTGTCCAGTATGATTTTAACCCCGCCTGCAAATCCACACCTCCCTCGCTGTTCCTGTTGCCTCCAATGGCACCATCTTCTCACTCTTTGGACCCTAAAACACACATCCTACCTCCTCGCTTTTCCTCACATCCCTCCATTCACACCAGCAGCGAGTCTCTGCACATACAAAACACAATACTTTCCGCACCGCTGCAAGGCACTAGCATCCTCGTCCACACCAGCGCCTTGCAGTGAAGAGGCTAGAGCTCCTCCTGCCTCTGCTCTTTCCGGCTTGCCGTCAGTTCTATGCAGGTGGTTGGGTGACAGTTTTCCTCCTGGCTCATCATCTCCCAGTGACTTTTTCTCTGGGACTGAGAAGCAAACCAAAAACCCTGACCATGGCTCTGAGGCTCTGCGGGGTCTGATGAGGCTGTTGACACTTGGTCCCCGACTTCTCTGGACTCTGCTGTTTTTTACTATGCACTTGCTATGCTCTCTTTGAAGTCTTTTTTCCCCCATAGATTCTTTTTGCTCATTAGTTTTTTTTTTTATTCACATCTCTCGTTTTCTCTTTTTCCTCTGATTTTTTCTTTACAGCTCTTACCGTTGCCTGACATTACATGTATATGGATTCATGAATGTGTTTATCTGTTTCCCACCATCAGAATGCATTTAGGTCATAGCACCCAGAAGAGGCCCTGCCCATGCGACAGAAACTTGATTACCAGTGAATAAATTTAAAAAGTAAACTGTTTTATTATTCTCTCAGGTATTTATTTACACTCCTAAGTGACTTCCTTATTCTGCTTTTTATCAAATACTTAATAGGAGACGTCCTCTGTTCATTAAGGTTTAGCACTCTTGTCCACTGAAACCTTTGGACATGCTCTTGCCTGTTATCTGCTAATTGTATCCTCATTGTTTCAGAGATCAATTATTTATGACTGTACGTTTTTTTCACAGCTAAAAATATGTTGCCCAATAGTTACTTTTTTTTCTGGTATCAGCTTTTGCCTCTCTTGAAACTATGATGATCCCAATCTTGTACTCTCTTATTTTTCTTATGCAGATCTTTCCCCAAGAATCCATCAGACCATCTTGCTTTTGACTCTTCCTAAACCACCCTCCTGGAGCCCTCAGTTCCCGTGTTTCCTGGCTGCTTTCTAAACCATACACAGTTTTGTCCAGTGATTTTTCTTCACTGCCTTCATGCAGTTTACCTTTTACTTGTCTTAGGTCTGCATCCTGATTCTTGGCTTCTGTCTTGCTTTCTGGTTTCCACTGCAACTTTTCTCCCACTTTGGATGAGCTTATGTACTCAGGAACTTGATAACTTTGGAATGAAATATGTTTGTCTTAGTCTTTCTGTTCCTATGTAGAATACCTGAGATTGATTCCATTGACAACAGAGATTCATGTAGCTCCTGGTTTGGAGGCTGGGAACACTAAGAACACAGCGTTCACAGCCTCCCCCCCACCCCAGCCTTCTCCCTGCATCCTGATACCGGATGCATCACAAGCAGTGGGCAGAGTGAGGTCCTAGCTCAGGTTTTTCTTCTTAAGCAAAGAACACCACTTTCCTTAGAGCATCTAATTCTAATTGTCTCCCAGAGTCCCCACCTCCAAATGTCATTAACGTATGAATTGGGGGCTTAAATTTCCAACACAGGAACTTTTGGATGGCACATTAAAGCCACAGAACTGTTCATCCTTCGCCCAGTGGGCCCTTTGAATCTGGAGACTTCTTTAGTTTTGAGTGTTGGGGTTTTCTGGTGCAATAAAGGAGCAGAATGTAAGAAAAAGTAAAAGTGGCCTTTTTATTTGAAGGATATGGATAGGAGCCCCCAACTAGAGGGGGTTTGGCTTTTTCCTCTGACCGGGTATGGGGTGTGGCTATACGTTACCTTTGACCCGGATGTGGTGCTTGGGGCGGGCATTGATGACTTGCTAGGAACTGATTGGAATTTTGTTTGTATGAACTGGAAAAGGAAGAAACAAGTTGTAATGGGGAAGAAGGAGGAAGTGGCTGCTGGAATGACCATCCCCAATTTGGCCTTTCACCATGTTGAACTATTGCCATAATGTCTTGTAATTTATTCTAAGGCAAAACTCTTTCATTGAGAAATCTCATTTAATGTTTTTTGTTAGTGATTTTCTCACCAATCTTTCTTCTAGCTTTTTGCTTTTTTAAGAATTTACTCAGGTGTTGAACTTTCAAACTCATTTTCTATTATTTTTAACTTTTCTCTCTTTTTCCCGCCAATCATATTTTCCTTTTGTTTTTCTGTGAGTTTTTTTCTAAACTTTACCTTGTATTTCTTGAACTGAATTTTATAAAATTCTATCATCATACCTTTTTGTTTATAAATGTTCATTTCCTGTTCTCTGAAAGCTACTTCTTACATTATTTTTAAATATATTTTGAGTTTTAATCAGCATATAATAATTGTACATTTATAGGAAATAACATTTTGATACATGTATAGTGTGTAATGATCAAATCAGAATAACTGATATATCTATTACTTCAGATATTTATCATAGCTTTGTACTGGGAACATTCCAAATGCTCTCTACTATTTAATTAATTGTTATCAATTGTAGTTATCCTACTACAGAACGTAGGAATTACCTCCAGGTTACCTGCACCCTCTGCCTATTAGCCACCCGCTCTCCATCTCTCCTTCCCAAAACCCTTTTCCCTATTCTGTTAACCACTTTTGTATCTTCAGTTTCTATGAAGTCAACATTTTGTTTTGACAGATAAGTGATACGATACAGTATTTGTCTGTGTGTGCCTGATTCACTTCTCTTAACATAATGTTCTCCAGTTCCATCCATGTTGCTGCAACTCCCAGGCTTTCATTCTTTTTATGGCTGAATTATATTCCATCGTGTCTATATCGCATTTTCTTTGCCCATTCATCAGTTGATGCACATTTAGCTTGATTATGTGCCTCACTCATTGCGAGTAGCCACATTAAGCACAGCAGTGCCGAAGCCTCTCATTTCCAGTAAGACAGGCACACAATGTGACAGGCCATTTCCTTAGGTAATAATGAGTCTTAAGAGGTTTGGTAAGTTGCCAGTGGTCATGGAGCTTACTGACAGAATCAAGCTTCACTTATGTAACTGACTTTTAAGCTCCAGCCACACTGCCGCTCCATCTCAGCACTGGCCAACTTTGGACAAGTGAAGACCTCTCTTCTTGCTTCCTAAGAAGACAGACTTCCTTGTTCACCTGCTTGGTTTCTGGGAGTGCAAGTAAACTAGGAAAACTGGAGAGGAACTCATGTTCAGGAAAGCTGTGCAAACTAAAAAGTGTAGCTTTAGGACTCTACCTAAGATGGTGATGACATGGTCTAGGCTCACCAGTGGCCCTAAAGGTCTCAGAGGGAATTGTGTTCTCCTAAAGTTTTGGACGCATGAGGGGAAAGAGAATGGTATATACAATTAAAAGAGGCCACCATTTTAAATTAGCATTCTACACTAGACTCCAGCAAACCAGGTGAAGTCAGATGGATGCGTGTTAGAGGCCACATGATCAAACTGAACTTGGAACAGTTTTTTCAAAAGCAAAAAGAAAACAAAAGTCCTACAGCAATTAATCAAAATAAACCCACTGGATAAAGAAACCACCCTTATTTTAACTATATAAAATAATGTTGAAATAACCAATCTGTTTTTCATTGTTTCTGTTTCCCTTAGTCATTTTCTGTCTATAAATGTCTTTGTTCAGCTGTTAGAACAGTCACTGACTCTATGGAACCCTACGTTGCCTGATTCTAGAACTACAAATAAAGCCAATTAAGATCTTTGGGGGGAAAAATGAATTCCACTCCTTTGCATAAATACCCAGTAGTGAAATTGCTGGAACTATGGCAGTTCTATTTCTCAGTTTTTGAGCAAACACCGTATTTCTTTGCATAAATGACTTTCCTAATTTGTATTGTTAATGACAACATACAAACATTCCCCTGAGAGTGGCTTTTAAAGCATCGTTTTCTCATTTTATGGAAATAACTTCTCTTTTATCAAACTGAGAATCATAATTATAGTTTTTAAAGTTATTTCCTCAAAGTGTTCTTCCATTTTCTGTGCCACCTTCTTGTACCAAGTTCCTTTTCTTACTAATTATTCTATTCTTTGAGTTTTCCTTACCTTGATGCTCATATTTATGACTGAGATTCTGAGAAGCTGATTGGAAGTCACAGTATGCTGGTTTCTAAAAGGCTTGGATAGAGAGCCAGATATTTCACTGGTCCCTCAAATTTCTTTGCCTGCAGGTCTGTTTACCACTTTCCTTAGTGTGGAATCCTCCAGTTTCCTATCTGTAGAAGGCAACCCTGAATAATAGTGTACCAGGACCCTGGAAAGTGAGTGGTCTGTGGATGTTTTAATGCTGAATGAACTGGCTCTCACTGCAATGCAAGTTTTCAGTGTGTAGCCTCTTCCCTCCTCAAGTCTCTGCCTGGTACCTCTGAGTCCAATGCTTCTCTTCAGAGAGTAAACAGAGTAAAATTCCAATTTTCTGTCCCGTTGAGAGTAGCATTCATCTAGTACTGAGCAGAAGGGGCTGAATTTCTTACTAGATTTTCAGCCAAACCCGTTCTCCACTGCACTCCATATATTCAGAAGTTCCCAAGGTTTCCAAATCCTGAGTTTTTCCCAAGTTTGAGGCATGAATCAGCATCTTATTGTTGGCACTCTGTCCACAGGACCAGAATTCATTTTCTTGGCTCTGTTACATCAACAACCAGCCATCTGTCCATTTTCCATATTCCAAAGTTTGTCTGATGCCTGGCTCCTATTGACTCCTTTCCAGGATTTTCTGCCTTTCAGGGTTTATGTGTGCTTTTTCTTCTTTACTATCATTGTGGTGAGGTTTTGCAGAAGGAACAGAAATAAGTTGAACTGTTAAATAAATGAACTGTTCATTCAGTCTGCCATGTTTAACAACTTCCTCAAATTTATCAGTTTTTTATTTGTAAGTGTGATTTTTAATGTTCCATACCCTGTAATAATCTTTTGTCATAATCTCCAACTTTTATTCTTTATGGAAACTAGTTTATTTTAGTTTAGAGTAGGAATTTTTAATCCAAGTTTATCATTTCCACATAATCCGCTGTGGAAGATCATTAATAGAATAGTAGCCCTTTCTTCTGTGACTTTAATACTTCCACAGCTGTTTAAAATGTTCCTATATGGTTCTGCTTCCAGGCTTTCTGCTTTGTTTTATCAAGCTGTCTATTCTTGTACTAATAACTTTATCTTAATTAGAAATGATCCATTAAAAGTTCGTTACCTCCTTTAACATTTTTACTTTCTCATATTTGCTATTTTTTTAAGTTCTAAAAAATAGATCATTTGAGAATTGTAACTGGAAAACTAAATTATAGATTACTTCGAGCAGAATTTATGCCTTTACAGTTTTGATGTTTTCCATTTAGGAAAATGATATATTTCATCATTTATTTGGATCTGTTGTATCCTTAAATCGGGTTTTACAACTTTCTTGGGCGTATTTTGTTACATTTATTCTGAGGTAATACATACTTTTTGCTACTATGATAGCATATTTTTCATTTTGTTTAAAAATTAGAGATGGTTACTTAAAGGAATTCTGGAGTATCTCATTCTGAATTTAAACTTCCAACATGGTTTTTTACCATATGATCTTTAATTTTTTACACAAATATCATATCATAAGAATAAAGATATTTGGGTTTTTTTCTAGACCCAGTGGTTCATTTTTTTTCTGCTTTTCTCCTATGGTTAGAACTTGCAGCATATGCTTTAATTGTGAAAGAGGTAGTAGTTATCCTTCTCCTTTCATTGGTTGGGAAAAATACTTTTAACATTTTATCATTAAGCATAATGTTATGTATAGATTTCCAGGTAAAGTTTTTTGTTGGGTTTATATTCTTTTTCTCACTTACCAAGACAAATTTTGTACATGAGTATTAATTTTACTACATATATCTTAACCTATTTAGATGATTTTTCTTTTTTTATATTTAAAAAAATTAAAATTTCTGATGTTATGTGGGTAAATGTAACCAACCCTAAATTGGTCTCTGTTTTTTTTCCTTCTTTTTATACTTTTGAATTCAATTTGCTAATTTTTAAAACCCTAAGTTCATAGGTGTGCTTAGTCTACATTTTTTGTGTACATGAGTATGTGTGTACTTTGTTGTCTAACTTTACTATCAAGATTCTACCAGGTTTTTTTTTTTTTTTTTTTTTTGCTTTATAAGCTTGGGTATCTGGGTATTTGGGTATTTGACCAAAAGGATGGAAGAAAAGGTGTTTTGCTGTCTTTTAAAAGTTTCAAATGTTTTTATTCAATAAAATAGGTATTTTTATGCTTGCGTGATGTTTATTTTTCATGGGCTAAAAGAAGTGATGACAATTTTATATGAAAAAAACAGCCTTTTTTTACTTGTCCCAAATCAACACAGAAACACAATATAATTGCTAGCTACTGATCTATATTAGAAAACACTTAAAGTCAAAAAAATACCATGAGTCATCCAGATATTTCCAAATGTCTCTTTAGATTTATCATACCTTGATTATGGTAAGTAGACATATCCTATTACAGACAAAGTCTTCTTTATCTAGGGTAGTAATAGTAGGAAATATGTTCCATATGAATTTCCTATATTAATCATATATATATATATTTCTATTTATAGATGATCTCTGGAAAAAAGTAAATATTGTGAAAGTAAAGTTTCCCATGGCAGGGAATAGTATATATATATATATATATATATATATATATATATATATCCTTTTCATGTCTTTTTATTTATGCTTGTTTAAAAAGAAAAAAAAAGAGAAGAAAATAGCCTGGGTGGTAACACTTGCCTGTAATTACCAAACTCTGGGAGGCTGAGGCAAAAGAACAGCAAGTTTGAGTCCAGAACACACTTAGCAAGTTAGTGAGACTCCGTCTCACTAAATAAAAATAAAAACTGAGCCAGGATGTAGCTCAGTATAAAGTCCCTGGGTTCAATCCCCAGAAAATACACATGAAATTTATTAAATTATTCTTCATTCTAACTCCCTGACAACGTCTATTTTCAAATATACAAAATAGACTTTATGTATGATTGCCCATTATACTCTGTATATATATGAATTATCCAAATTTTATCTAGGGAAACATGCTTTTGTTTTCCAAAGGCATAACCCAAAAATATTTAGCTTTTTATCTTCTAAAACCATGCAAAATTCATGTCCCTTCCATGTTTCCTGTTGATAATATATTTCCCACTTGTAGCACCAATTTTCTTTCCTCTAGTAAGCTGGCACTTGTTTTAACTTCTACATGGTAAAATTGTGCCCGGATGCTGTTCAACCAAAGGACATTCCTAAGAAACGCACGAGAAAGTTACTTTGGATGAAGTCAACAGCGGCAGTGGGAAATTTCCCTGAGATACAGGGTGACACTGCTTGCGCGTCGTGCGCCTGGGTCATCTCTGGACAGAGTTTGTATCTTTACGTCACAACTGAGCTGTTTGCAGACCTTGCTGATGTCTGCCTTACGAAGTCTTCGGGTTCAGTCATTTACCACACTGAGAAATATTACTCCACCTTTGCAACCTGTCTGCATATGAGGTGTCCACTGGCTGTGCTCCTAAAGTTTATTTTCAAATCATTTATTTAGGATCAAAAGACATTTTCCCATAGGAACAATTTTACAAATGGTGTAGTTCCACAAATGCCAGCGGAGTTACAGGAACTTGACTTGCACCACTGTTGATACTATTCCCATGAAGCAACTATTTATTCTGGTTTTCTGGAAAAGAGCAGAGCATCTGATTTCTAATTTAGGATGTTGAAGCCCACATTGCCTCTGCAGAGCAGTCTTCACTGTACCTTTTTGTGCTGGGCAGCATGTGCGGCTGGGAAGAGGGAAGGGAACACTCAGGCCCCCTAAGAAAGAGATGTGTACAAAGAGCTGGTCTGGATGCTTCTGGGTAACTTGTTAACACTAGAGGCTTGAAGAACAGAACCATTCCATGGTTCCCACGTGTCTGAATTAGGCACTAGGGGAAGGGAGTGTTTCCTAAATAGAGAGCATTTCTAAGTCAAATCTTCATAAAGAAGGAACAGCTTTTTTAGCAAAATCTTAAATTTTTGAAGACCCAGATCCCCAGTCATAATTAGCCAGGGAAAGCATTTGAAAATCTTGGTGGGTGGTGAAAGGGTGTCCAAACACGTAGCAATACAGAAACCTAGCTGTGGGGCTCACAAACAGTAAGTACTCCAGAGGCAAGGAAATGTTTTATTGAATAAAGTACTGAGTGAATTCTGAAATGTACAGAACCACAACTGAATGCATGTGTGGCACAGTTAACTGCAGGTTAATTCAGCATCTCCAAATTCTGATTTGCTCGTAGCACACATGTTCTAGAAGTCACTAGAACCTTGGTGTGCCCTGGATGGACATATGGATCTATCTGTCCCAGTTCCAAAACATAGCTCACTGTTGAGCATCAGTTTCTAGAATTATCTCTTCATTTCACAATCGATCAAGGACACAAAAGGTGGGGAGGCAGGTTGACATGGAAACCTGGAGCCTACGCGAGCTTTAGGACCCTGTCTAGTTGAATTAGGCACTGTCGAGGTTTATTCTGGCCAACACTACCTGCTAAAAAAGAGCAGTGTGGTCGATTGTTTTCATTACACACATAGACATATTTTAGGGGACTGCAGCTCTTTCAGGCTAGAATTTAGTCTGCAAGCAGACCTGGGTCTTGTCTGTTTCAGGTTTTCAAATTGCATAACAATTTAAATCCATTCTGTATGTGCAAGTACTTTGAAAAGAAATACACTCCCACCCCATAAACATACCTAACTGCTGGCTTCTCATCTCATAGGCTGTGCTTTCTTTTTAAAGCTCCATTTGTGTTCTACAAGACAGCCTCTTTCTCCAAGATTAACATTTCTTATGATTGTTCCTGACAATGGATCCACTTCCAGAGGCCCTGCTAAGGATAACCAAAAAAGGGCATGGAGCAGGCTGGTTTTGGCAGCCTGCTTGCAGTTTCAGAGCTTTTTAGGTCTTGGTTTTTCTGATGAGTGATTTCCTGAGCATGCCTAGGGAATGACAGGCATCTGCTCAGGCAGACTGCGTTACCTTGGCCGGTGTCGTCATTGGCTGCCTATTAGAAAAACTGCAAGACAATGCATACCACTGCCTGCGACTGTAAACATAAGGGCTATGTGTTCCCTTAGCATGGACTTCGGGGAGGGGCCAAAAAAGGGCGGTCTGCAGTTTTATTGAGTAGGGCACTGTGGGCTAGGCTGCCTGCCTGCCTACCGCTCTCTTGCTGTGCTCCTGCTTAAAGGAATCAGTCCGTCCTCTCCAACCTCGTCCACCGAGAAGAAGTTGCAGCGTCAGGGAGGTAAGGTACAAGGGCCTTTCTTTTTTTCTCCTCCAGAGAAGCTGGGGATTTTCTCCAGGTTCGTCAGCATTCCTAGGCAAAAAAGCTGGAGATACAAGATTGTTCAAGGCAATAAACCATGCAAATTTTCAGAGCCGGTCTGGGTTTCCTTGCCCTGCTGATGTTGCTGGAAGACAAACAGGATGAGTTTGCAAGTTTTGTTTCTAGAGATGGGACAAGAAGTGAGATCACAATGGCTTACGTTCAGAGAGCACTGGTAACTCTGATTAAGGTGGTCTTTTGTTTGGGAGAGTGAGATGGGATTATACCTGATATCCACAAATCAAGGTTAAATAGTCTGTTCACCCAGAGGTTTCTTTTGCGTCTTTTATTATCAGGCATTTTAAGAGGTTTTACTTTAAAACTAATGGCAATAATTTTCAGATAACAAGGAACCAAAGAGTGATGGGTTTGTTTTTTTTTTTTAAACCAAAGGCATTTGTATGTTACTCTGCAATAAGTATTCATGAACTGGCCTTTCAGAGCTGCAAGAAAATAAAGTCTGAGCATGCTAGCACCACTGCCAGTTGAGTTAATGTCATTGATTTGATATTTGCTAAGACAGAAGATGCTTTCTGTGGTCTATTTCCTAAATAAAATCTAATAACAAAAGAACACATACTAGTGGGTGGGCTTTTAGAGTTCCTACCAAACTATATTCCTAAGAAGTCTTATTTTCTTTTGAAAGTATGCCTCAGTATGCCTAGCGAGCTTAAAAAGATCTGTATCTGAAATATGTTCCAGAAAGGAAGCAGACAGGCTTTAATTTCAAGATAGACGTATTTGGGCATCTTAAACAGAGGTACAAGCAGCTAGCTGGTAGTAGTCTGCAATTCCTTTTAGAAAGACCTGGTTGTAAAGGGCGGGGGAGTTTCAGTGCTGTGGCAATACATGGCCAAAAAAGTGGATGGGAGCAAAGTGGTTGGTTTTCACGGATCCCTCCTGTTAACAAGGCTATGCAGATGGGCTTGTAAACTGAAACAGTAAAATCCTCCCAGCCTGTTTGGAGAAACCAGACATGTATGGCTAGAACTTAAGTGAAGACTAGATGGCATGTGGAAAGAGAGATGAATCTGATAATTTTTAATAATGTAAATGTGAAAGATACCAGCTCCCAGTGACTGACTCAGTTTAATTTTATTCTATGAAATACCATGGTTTGGGGTTGAGAGACATTTAATGACCTTTTCTCTTTGCATTTAGAAGTTGAGGGATAATTTCTTGAGAATGCCTCCTTCTTCTAGAAGTGATATATGAGAATAGGCTGCTCTGTGAATTTCTTTCCCTGGAACAGTTCTGAGTAAGTGTGAGAAAAAGACCGCAGGCAAAAGCTATAGCTTGATTATTGTCTTTCCCTTGAAGAGATCAAGTTCCAAACTATTTTCACACTGTTTTTCATGTCAATCAAAAATATGGGGAGCAATTTCTTTTTCAACTGTTCTCTAAACCATGTAGGGAATGCAGTTTGGAAGGAAATCTATAATCTTGGGATTTTATGATAAATTCCATTGTGAAACCAACATTGCAGAATCCCTGAAAGTTCAGGGATTTCTACGATGCTCCCCACCCCCAGCATAACATCCTTCATCTTCTCCTGTGGAAGAAGCAAAGTGACTTGAGTTTGTATTGAACTTCAGGAGTTCTCTTTCTTATTTTCCTCCTGTTCACTATTAGCTAGAACATATCTCCCCAAATAGGGAGGTAAACAGAGTTCAGAAAAACTATAGACTGAGAACTTTCATTCTATTAAAATCATTTAATAAAGAGAAGTATAATGGCAAAATTCTGGAACAAAAAATAACTCCTAGAGATAGTTGATTCTAAATCCTATATGAACCAGGTATGGTGGCCCAAGCCTCTAATCCCAGAACTTGGGAAGCTGAGACAGGAGGATTGCTATGAGGCTGAGGCAAGCCTGGGCTACAAAGTGAGTTCAAGACCAACCTGAACTGCATAATGATACCCTGCTTTTTTTTTTTTTAAACCTACGGAAGATACAATGGATTGATCCACAGGAAAGTATAGGGTTGTTTCCACTATTTAAAGCTAGTTGGATGTGCAATTTTAAAAATCTAGTGAAGGTCCTTGTCTTAAATAAATTCACAACTTTTGTCCTACAAGAAAGAAGAACCAGGTTCAAAATGTAAAAAGATTTAAACAATATATGAAACTATTCTCAGACACTGTGCTATTAATAATTCTGATTGGTTCCTGGTAGCACCTGAGCACTTCCTACTCTCTGCAGATGGACTAGATTGGTCTTGTGACATGCCATGGAAAGTTCCAGAATGTGGGCTGGGTCATCTTTATTCTGATGAGCAAAATATACTTTAGTAGGCTTTTTCTTAAAAACACACATAATTGTCTCCATTTGTCATTTTCATGGAAGTCTGATTACTAGTTAGTCATTTTGTAGCAAGATGGAAAAGTGACTTAGAGATGGGCATAAGAAGGCCTTAGGCAGCTCCCATCTGCATGTTGCCTGTCACATGGCTCAGAAATGTGAGGCCATGGTGGGGGGACGGGGGAAATGCTGACAAAGTGGAATGCAAATAGCATGGTAGGACTAAAGAGGAGGTTAGAAAGATGCTGCCAAAGAATTCGCAGACTTTAGAAAGGGGTTTTCTGAGTAAAAATCTCTGAAAGCCTGAAAATAGAACCATTGGCTTCTTAACTGAAAAGTCATCTGTCAAGCCAGACCATATGCCCATAGGTTCTTCTTCTTCTTCTTCTTCTTTTTAATCGATAGGTTCTCAGTAGCTGGGTCACTTAAGCAGATATTTTCATCTCAGGCTTAACCCATGGGCACCAAGATGAGCCCTCAGTTCTAGTTTTGGCTCCTCTGCTTAAATAGCCTGACCTTTGAGGAAGTCATCAACTCCTCGGCCTCATCTACAGAATGAGCATTGTGATACTTCTCCTTAGACCTTGTACTGGTTAAAATGAGATGAGGCCTTTTGCCTACCTTCCCTGTGTACACTCTAAGCCGCTTTGAATTTCAGCCCCCTGAACATGATGCCCATTGGGGCAGGTTTCCTCTACTTCTTATCTAGTATCTCTTGTTATCTCTTCCTTCTCCATAGCTGAGGAGGTACTTTCTGGAACCCTGATCCCAGAGTCTGGCAAGTACTGATGTATCTCAATGTTGCCTGAAGTTCAGCTTGGAGTTAAAAACCAGGAGGACCCAAATTCAGAGAGTGTATTAAGATGCACATCAGTGGCTCTCGGCAATAGCTAGGAACCGGGGACATGAGGATGCAGATGAGCAGAAGACCCAGTGATAAAGTGCTGACAACAGAAAGGCCTTAGTAAATGAAGCAGCTTCTCTGCCTCCAGCCAGAAGCATGGAATTAATCCAGCATGTCAAGCCTGGGCCTTGTGGGCAGGATGAGGTAATCAGGAGCACCTGGCGGTGGTTCTTGTTCGTATTGAGACCAGACTGCTCCAGAGAGCTTGCCTCTCACTCTGCTAGTCTCAGACTTGAGTACTCCCCACTGTGACTGATCCCTAGTGGCCTCCCTGATTCCTTCCCCACAGTCCTCCACCCCACCAACTCTCCCTTCCCCACCCAAACTGACAGAAGCCCAGCTTTCACAGATGACAGCACGAATACGTTTGAAATAGGGGGAAGCCACTTCTTATTTTTAGGCAGAAGGCAAAAAGTTAAGAACAGGCAAAATTTATGTAAGAGCATTTTCTGAAGCAAGGAGCCACTCTGATTCTGTCTCCAAAACATCTGATTAGCTGGCTGTGGGGAAAGTTTGTAGAGCTCAGAAGGGGAAGCGTGTCATGGGCTATGGGAAGGGGTGACATGATCATCCTCCCTACTGCTGATCTGTTGTTCTTCCCGATGTTATGAAAACCTCCATGAATCTGATAAATCTCTGAACCTTTAGGTTCTGTGTAAACCTGTCCTTCATAACTGGCCAGTGAGTTATTCTGAGCTGGGGAGAAGAGGGAAGGGAGTGAAGCCTGGACTCCCACAATAGACAAGGCTGGACCCGATCAGCATGGGCCTGGAGGGAGAGGAAGGAGAGAAGAGAAGAGGAGAAGAAAGGAGAGGAGAGGAGAGGAGAGGGGAGGGGAGGGGAGGGGAGAGGAGAGGAGAGGGGAGGGGAGGGGAGGAGGAAAGAAGGAAAGAAAGGAGAGAGGAAGGGAGGACGGGAGGGAGTGAAAGGAGAAAAGAAAGGAAGGAAGGAAAGGGGAGGGAAATATACAGATGTGTAGGAGGAGATTGCCTCAGAAACCCTGCATTCCAAAGAAACGGAGACCATCTCCAGAGAGGAAGCAGTTTTTATGGAGAATTTGTGAAGGTTAGGAAATTCAGGAATGCTGCAATTAAGTGTGTGTCAGGAGAGCACCGAGAACTTCATAAAGGGTTGTTGAGGAACAGCAAGAGAACAGTTAAGGGAAAATGACTTTTAAAAATATTTCAATAGGTTGTATGTTCTTTGTAAGCAGTCATTTTGATTCATGTATTTTTAAAGAGTATGTGTGTTTGTATATATATATATATATATATATATATTATATATATGATATGTATCATATATATAAAACAATGATGGACAATTCAAAGATAAATTGCATTTTAATCATTTCCAGAGCGTTTTGGCATTCTTTGGTGAATATGAGGACAAAAGCACTTGACTCCCAGGAAATTATCTTAGTTGGGAAGGAGCAACATTAAGAAGGAATATATAATTGATTCCTTTACACCTACTTGTGACATTCTCTCTTGCTTGTCTCAAGATACCTTCTGGGAGCTAGTCAAGGCTCTCTGTGTGCTGCAGACCAGCAGAAGTGAGTGTCCACAGGAACCAAGGGCCAGTGAGCATCAGAGATGCTCATTCCTCTGGGAGGTTGCTCTCAGCTGGAATAGATGTAAAGAAACAGGCTGAGCCCTTGTCTTAATTACTTTTCTTGTTGCTGACACAAAATACCTGACATCACAAGTTAAAAGAGGAGAGGTTTTTTAGCTCACAGTTTACAGATGTTTTGGTCCCTAGTTGGCAGCTTCAGGGCAGGGTGGCATAGCAGAGGGGCATCACAGAAGAGAAACAGTCTATGGTGGGTAGGAAGCAGCAAGCAACAAGAGCAGCCTGCCTTCTCTCTCTTCCTGTGGAGTCCATCCAGGTGCTAAGCACCCGGACCCAGGGTGAGGCTTTGATTATCCACACCTAGAACTTACCAATTCCAATCAGTGGACTTATTTAGTACCACAAACCCTCAAACCCATCCTAGTAGCATCCATCCTAGATCCAGTAACCTCTGAAAAGCCACACCTATGTGCACATGAGGCCTTGAGGGGACATCTAGACACAAGCCATAACCATGGTAAATTTTAGGTCGGTGAAGAAAGGTCAAATGGCAGAAGTCAGAAGTCAGGCATAGCTTTAGAAACCAAGATCTTACTCAGGAAGGTAACGTCAAACAGGGCAAGGTGAAGTATGGGACTGCACTTGGCAGAAGTGTTCAGCAAGAATAGATTCTCATTTTAGGAAACTTCAGTAGCTTAAGTAAAGAGACATGTAAAGAGAGATTACTAGATTACAGAAACATGTGAAATAATTAAGGGATAGAATCACAAGGAAAGCCAGAAGCCAAAACACCATTGGACCTCAAGAAGAGTGTTAGAAACAAGTAGGTCAGTGATCTCAACAGAGAATTGTAAGTCTGCACTGAATATCCATCTTGTTGCTCTCATAATTCCATTGCTCCAGGTCAAATTCTGAACTTCCAGGTTAAACTCTGAGTGGAAAGGTCTGACTAGTTCAGTTAGGACTTGTGTCTTCCTGTGGCAAATCCTGGCGAGGAGGCAGGGTGTGGGCAGGGTGTCAAAGGCAGCAGCACACCTCTGGAAGGACTCTGCCAGTTGGCCTGGCAGCCACCCTTTTCCAATGAGTGATCACTCAGCGCCTAACAGGCAGTTTTAGTTAGAAGACAAAATTGGGCTTGGAAGGCAGATTAGTTAAAATTCCCAAAAGCTCTCAAGGGATATTACCAGAAAATTTTATGTGAATGAATTTCTAGAGAGACAAACACCCAATGCCAAGGTCATACTGTTCTTGATGACTACCTGCATAGCTCAGTGAGCCAGTCTTAAGGGAAACTGACTTTACACTACCAGTGACTGCAAAGAGGAGTATTGTTCATTCAGAAAACTGTAGCAAAAAGCACTCTGAGCGGTTTTGTTGAAAAGAAACTTGAAATGAGCTGTAGGTATGACATGGATTCCCTGTAAAGGAAAGCAATTTTTGAATGCAGCATAATTATCAAACAAGGTTTAATATATAAAAGCTAATACATCTCAATGTAAATCACAGTAATAAGCTCAGTACACAAAAACCAGTATATTCTTCACCAGTGGAATTGTCAGGTGTAAGCAGTTTTCCCTGTGATCTTTCATCCACTGAATACCTGTCATAGTGGCCAGTAGGACAGTAAAAATCTCTGCATCCCACCCAGTTCAGCTCACATTTTGACCACTAGTCCCATGCTTCAGAGAGACACTGACAAATCCGCATCCAGGAGTGTGCATGCAAGGCTAGAGGGGGTCAGGAGAAAAAACGTGAAAAACAGATAAGGGATCCTGACCTGTTTGTCCCAAAAGAAAGGTAATAAGTCTCACAGATGCCTTCTAATACTTTTGGTGGACTTTTATGTGAAATGGAAAAAGCCATTTGTAGTACTCTGAGGGAGCAGAATTGAATGCATAGGTGGGTGGGATTTGCACACTGGAAAGGATTTAGGCTACCATAGCTGAGTGAGAGCACATGGTTTTTCATTTGTATGCCAGGTCCAACCAACTGGTATGTTAAGAAGTCTTCTGAGACTGAATTTAAGCTCATAGGGAGAAAACAGCACTATCATTGATAATTATCACTGGTAAAATTTGTGGAAGAAAAGAGCTGTGGTCACTCAAGGGCCATGACTTTTACTTTATCACTGTGGTCAGTAAGTCCCTAATCTCTGGGACTTGGATCCTTGGAAGGCCATTGATTATTGTGAGTAAATAAATCTTTACACCTAACAAATGCTTTGGCTAGTTGAGTAAATGACACATCGCATGCAATTTGTGCTGTTTTTATAATTTTAAGAAGCATTGTGTAAGGGAGATACAGTGCTAGTTAGGTTTACTATTGGTGGGAAAAATAGCTGACATGAAACTTAAGGGAAAAAGTTTTTCAGGCTGAGAGATTTAAAGGTTTCAGTACATGGCAGGCTGACCACGAGGCAAAAACATCACGGTGGAAGGGCGTGGTGAAGGAAGGCTGCTCATCTCATGGCATCTATGAAACAAAGAGGGACAGAGAATGAGAGAGTCAGAAAAAGACAGGGAAGGGCCTAGGAAAAGAAGATGCTATTCGGGTCACGCTCTCAGTGACTTGCCTCTTCCAACCCGGCCTCATCTCCTCACGGCACATTCAGCTACAGGCCCACCATTGGAGAGGGTGGTGCACTCCTTCTCCCAGACCCAGGCACCTTCTCAGCGCTGCACCTCTGAGCACAGAGCCTTTGGGGGAACATTCTTGATCCAGATTACAACAGACACTAACATGCTAAAAGGTTTTTCGAATTCTTAGCATTATAAATTCTGGTTTTACATTTTCCTAATCAGTGAACTAAGACATATAATTCTATTGTTCATGAGAAGGTTGGAGCAAGAAATTTGGAATCTTAAGAAAATTGAAATATAAGGAACTGGGCTGGGGGTGTGTGCAATGGTAGAGCCCTGGGTTTTATCTCCACTACCACCAATTATATATAAATATAAATAAATAAATATATATATATATATATATTATAAATTGATTAAAAAAAACCAGTGATGTATTTTTCACTTTACAGATGAGAAAGCCTAGCCACACGCACCAAGTAAAAAGCATATGTGTATCAATGTGTTTCTTTGATTAATGTCTGCCTGTCTTACTGGTCAGTAAGATTCATAGAGCCAGGGAGCATTTTTTCCCATTAATAGATACCTAGTGCCTTACTCATGGCTGAAACCAATATTTGTCAAATGAAATAACAAGCCAAGTGACTTGACCAAGGGCACCTATTTAACTAGTGGCAAAGCTGGTTGTAGAACACACAGCTCCTAAGACTCAGGCTGCTAACATTTTTAGCATATCTGGTTGCTTTTTCCTAATAAAAAAAAAGATTATTCTATATCAATAATTCACAAGTTTAGAATATGTAGTGCAACCCAATTTTTCTATATACCAAGGGATATTAATCAATATATTAGAAGAATCAATTGGAGAACTTTTTCAGAGTTACACATATCTGTGACCTATCCCCTGAAGATTCCAATTCAGTAGGTCTTGCTAGAGTGGGGTCCAGACCTCTGTAGTTTATAAAAGCTCCCTGATGACACTGATTAAATAACCTTACTCAGAAATAGTTCGGTACACCTACTGTTATGATAATTTACAGTACATGTACGGAGTTATTCCTCAGAAGCCCATTTGTTTAGCTTTACATTACTTTCTCCTAAAAGTTACATCTGTATATCTCAGATAACCAATTTTGTCAGTCTTTATGGAAGAACTAGATTCTGAAAATCCCTCCAAGCTTTCTCTACTCCTTTGGTTAAAGAATAAGTACATCAACCCTATAAGGTCAAACTTGCTGATGAGATTTCCAGTGTTTGCTTTTATAAAACTTTGGAAATAAATGTATCAAGAATAAAATTTCTGATGGTATTTCCACTTCTTGTTCCAGCCTCTGTTACTAAGTGAAATTTAGACTTAGAAAGAGAGGTAAATCTAGGAAACTTTTCTTTTAAAGTATTTCTGTCCATAGGATGTTTTGAAGAACAGTTACTTTAGTTATTACTCTAGCAAGAAAAACTGAAGATGTTTTGCTCTGCTCCCCACTTTGAGGAAAGGATATATAGATCCTGAATGGGAAGAGGAGAGAAGCATTCTCCACTCTCAGACTCCTCAGCTGGGGTCACCTCCACTTCTCTCCTAAGACTGGGAGGGTCACAATCTCTGGTGTAGGTATTTCTCAGGGAGGCCCTGTCAGAAGTGAATGGGCTCCAAGCGGTGAGACTTAGACAAGTGACGAGTGCAGGGACAGGAAGGCTGGTTTCCTTTTTCACAAGAGCAGAAAATTGATTAAGATCTTCATTTATTCAACACTTAGAAGTTACTTCCTCTGAAATGCAGAGAAAGGTCTATCATATTCAGAGCACTGAATATGCACATTATATTCACTAAAGATCATAAAGTTAGAGGGGAGAGAGAGAGAGAAGAGAAGAGGAGAGGAGAGGAGGGGAGAAGGGGAGGGGAGGAGGGGAGGGGAGGGGAGGAGAGGAGAGGAGATCTGGTACAGTAAGGACACTAGATGTGTTGTTGTATCTGTACTGCTACTTGGCTTACAAGGGTGGGTGCTTCATGTGTACATGGAAGCAGAGCTTGACGGGGAAGAACATCTATAAAAGGGTCATTAGGTTAAGATCCACAGCTGTACAGTAACACTACACGTTTCCTTCTCTCTGATATAGTCACCCCCTTCTCATGTACCCTAAACTCATATTATCACCTAAAAACTGGCAGTTAAATTCTCAATAGTTTTGAGATCATTATCAAAAATTAAATTCTATAATGTACAATTAAGTACATTCTATTAAAAGCCAAAGTAGTGCAAATCACCTCTTGCTAACCTTGAAGTTCGCTGTGGCTGTGTAGCCTGGATGATGGGAGTGCCATGTGCTCTTAAGCCAGACTTTTCCTTCCATGGCCTCAGTCAGCAGTGTTCCATTGGGAGCTTGAAACAGACCACAGCAACAGTATTTATACCAAAGAAATTGGTATAAATATGCTAAGATCAGACTCTTCCTTTCCCAAAAGAAAGTACATTAACATTTAGCACATCACTGTGGTATGTCACTGTGAAATTAGCCACTCATAATACCTCTGCTGTTTATTTGCATATGTGCTCATCAAGTATGTTCCATACTTATTTGGTGATTTGTTATTTCCTAGGATTATGCATCATGCAAAAGGGGACTTTGGGTTTTTCAGTGCTGAGACTTGAACCTAAAACAGTATTCAGCCCCCATGTATACTATTAAGGAATGAGTTAAACGAGCAAAACGAATAATCTGTAACTTCTTGATAAGAAAGCTTAAACCAATGTTTATGTTGGGACTGTTGATTCTCCACTGACTGTATTATTATCCAGAGCTTAGGAGAGTGTGTGGTAGATGCTCAGGAGTATATAGACATTTATTAAATAGAAAATAAAATAAACTATGTAACAATCAATTTTAGAAGTGAAGAAACTGAGTTCCAGTTCAGTTAAATAATACATCTAAGATCACAGTGGTAGGAAGTGGGAGAACAGCCTTCCAACCTGGATAATTTGTCTGCAGAGTCCACAAGCTTAACTTCCATGCTGCACATCTACAACTCATGAGTTCAAGGAACAAACTCTACTTCTGTGTCCAACTCTGGAGCTATGACCTATTTGAGAAAAAACTTTGGAGCCAAGAAAACTTGGGTTGGAATCTCAAACTTGCTGTTTTTTAGATTGTTTTTTCACTTATAAATTTGGGGAGATGGCTGTTCTTTCATTTTGTAGTTATCTTCTTAGAAATAGTGACTCTAATGTGCTTTGCACATGACAGATGTTAAGTTCCAAACAGTGATCAACCATGACTTTCCATGGGGGCGCCTATCAACCTCACCCTTAGTTAGCCATACAGCCTCTTCCCTGGACCATTGAGGTAATGGGCAGAAGGAGCCCACGTCTTTCATGTTTGGGTTCTTCAGGAGCTAAAAGTGGGACCAACAGATTCAAGCTGTAGGAAATCCTGTTTTAGTCAGTGTGAGCACTTCCGAAGTACATTTGTCAAGCTCGGAGGAGCAGACATCTCCACTTCAGTCCAAAGCTTTACCTTTTACCCTTTCCAGTGAACCTCAGCTTCTTTGATGTTCTAAATAATCTCTGTGTGATATGGCCAGAGCTGAAGAATTTTATTGTTCCTAAGAATTTTGTTATTCTGCAAGTTTTCAGTGTTTTAGATCTGGAATGAAAGAGAGAGAGACAGAGGAGGAGGAAAAAGGGGAGAGAGGGAGAGAAGGAGGAGAAGGAGGAGGAAGAAGAAAGGGAGGAAGAAGAGAGGAAGGGGAGAGAGACAGAGAGAGAGAGAGGCAGGAGAAAAAGGATGAAGGGGAAGGAAGAGAGAGAAGCAGCAGAAGGGAAAGGAGGAGGAGAAGGAAGAAGGAGAAAGACAGAAAAGGGAAGAGGAGAGAGGAAAATATTGGAGAGAAATGGAATATCGAGCTTGGGAGACAGAGTCAGAGAGTGATTAGCAATAGAGCACCAGTTATCCTGAGCCCTCAGCAGGTCAAGGATGTTTGAAGAGATTAACTAGCTCATTCAACTACCTTGCTGACACACTTTTCCCATTGCAAACTACTACCTCAGAATGGTAAAGCAAATAACTTTCCCAAGCCACTCACTGGCAAAAGGCAGAGCTGGACCCAGCGCCACTCCCTAACTCCAGTCTTTTCCATTCCTAAACAGCTGTCTGTTCTGTCTTCCCTCAGGAAAGTGAGGGAAACCAGCGCAGAAGGTTTCCATACCAATCATTATGATTTGTCATCAAGCCACATTGCAGTTCAACTAGACCAACACATTGTCACTCCCTGCCATATAAGGAAACGGAGCTCAACACCATTTCTCAGGCTACTGACTCCAGAGATTGCTCAAGTTAGATTCAGACACAGTGAGAAGCCCAACCTACAACAAGGGGGGATAAAAGACAGAGAGAAGGCTGCAGAAATACTTCTGTTTCTGTCCCGATAGTAGAGAGATTTGACCCAGCGGTTCACATGCTTTGCCTTGACTTAAGAGGGATACTGTGGATTAGAATACTGAAGGACTAAACTACTTGGACAAATACTTCAAGCTGTATTGGCATTTGATATGTCAAATTTAGATACTCAAATGGTCAAGACAGGACTCATTCTGTGAGGAAAGATGGGAATTTCAGGGCTATCCCTCTCTGTCAAATTAAAGAAGTGAGTGTTCACTTGTCTTGCCTGCCACTCTCAAATATTATTTATTAATAAGACTCCACAAGTAAGTTTGCTTTTTCTTTCCCCTAAGCTTAAAGCATAGGTATGATCACTGGCCTTCATAATCAGTCACAGTGATGATTTCAGGATACAGGTCCAACAACCAATCTCATGGGAGAAGTTGAGGCTTAAACAACTGAAATGATTTATTCAAGATCACCAATTCAATTTTGCTGTGGGGGTGCCCACTCTTGATAATTCTAAGATGCATTACTTAGTTTCCTAAGGGAAAGGAAAAACTGAACAGTCTGGTCAACTTCTCCTAAGTCCTGACTCTGAGCAGACTGCCTCTGGGGTATTTATTTCCTAGAACCACCGTAATGGTTCCAAAGAGAAATGTATTTTCCTCGCAGGACCAGAGGTTAGATATACACCAACAAGGTGTCAGGAGGGCTGGTTTCTTCTAGGACAGTGAGGATCTCTCTGCGAGGGCCAGATCTGTCTTTGACTGGGAGACGGCTGTGTCCTTTTCTGAAGTATCTCACCCTCTGTAACAGTTTATGTACAACTTTCTTCTTCTTATATGAATAGTGGTCATATTGGATCAGCACCCATCCAATAACCTCTTTTAACTTGATTATCTTTGTGAAGACCTATAAGGTCATGAATAAGGTCACATTTTTGAGGTGCTGGCGGGGGGGAGGTTAAGACCACCAACAAATGAATTTCAGGGAAGACACATTTTAAACAGTAATGGGGTCTGGCTCAAAACTGTGGTTGAAACCCATATAGCATATTTTCTGCAGCTCCTTCTTCTCTCCAGAGCTAAGAAACGCTTTGCTAGAAATCACTCAACCTTCTGAACTCGTCCTTGACATTTACTTCTGCCTTTCACAACATGTAATTCTGATCCAGTGAAAAGTCCAAAGAGGTCTGTGAAATGACGCAGGGAGTCGCCCCCCTACATTCTGTGGCCTAACTGTGGAAGGCCAGGAAGCCACGCTGCAGACCGTCTGGTATGCAGTCCTGCGTGGGGAGCTGGGGCTGGCTGGGGCCAGCTGGGGTCTGGGATCCTGAGAGCAAAACTGAACAGAAGTGAGCAGCTCCCAAGAGCCACAGGTGGACACATGGGTGTCTCACAGGGCAGAAAGGGAGATGACTTTATCAGTCATTTTTCTTCAAACTGATCACATTCGCTAATCCCCAGATACAGAAAAAAAACTCAAAGCCCACAAATATTTGTGCTTGTATCATCTGTCTGCTGTCTGTTTTCATCTGCCAAATTATCCACCCCAAATTTTTGTACATCGTCCTCTCTATGGGCCTCCCCATTGGTTACCAGAGGGCATGCATCATGTCTTGTCTCCTTTCGCCCTTTCGTTTCCTCATTCACTGTTCCTCTCCCCTCCTGTAAACTCTTCTTGGGATATGGGTCCCTAGCTCAGTCCTTCCCTGGCCTCTCTGTCTTGGGCCAGAGTCAGCCTACAGAGAAAATGATTGTACCGATTATCATCCAGATGAGGATGCTTCTGGAAGGGCAGTGAGGGGCTGCCCATAACCTGTCCACCTTTGCCAATAACCTGTCCTAACCTAGGATGTCCCAGAGAAACCAGGAGACGCAGTTATTCTGCCCATGGTGGAGTTTCTGCCCTTCATAAATCTCTCCTCATCCATCCATCAAATTCTGCTTCTGTGCTTTTCTTTTTGAAATCTTTCATATTCTGATTCTTCATTTTATTTCTACTCTGATAATCTTTCTATGTTGAATTTCTATCTTGCATCATCTCCTTGTGTCCTCACTTTGCTGACTCTATTCTGTGTCTCCCCTCACTTCCTAAATTCCTTTGTCCCCTTTGCCGCCTTTTCTGGGGTGTAGTCTGGGCTACAGTAGCTCAGGAAGGTCATGTGAGTCTGCAACTCATAACAAAGTATGAGCGGGAGCATGTGTGTGCTCCCACTACACATGAGATCACATATGTGAACAGACTTGTGCCTTGTTATCTCTGTGATTTTACACCTGAATGCATTAAAGTTTAAAAATGCTCTAAGCATCTAAATTGAAAAGAGAGCATGTTTGACCCTAGCAACAAGGCTTGGGGTTAAATTTACACAAGCAATCACATAGGCGTGTCTACTTATTATTCTTTTACTTTGGAATGCTTTTTCAGCTATATTTGCAAAAATATTACACAATTCTTTTTCCTGTCTTTTTTTTTCTTTTTGAAAAGCTCACTATGCAGTTCAGGCTGGCCTTGAACTCACTTTGTAGCCCAGGCTGGTCTCGAACTGACAGTGATGCTGCTGCCTCAGCTACCTGAGTGCTGGAATTATATAGGCCTGTGCCAACACACCTGGCCAGAATTGTTATGTACCTTACACCCACTTCCATCTATTGTTACCTTTACTGAGCCACATTTGCCACATAATGAAACAATATTGTTACATTCTTATTACCAAGACTCCATTCTTTATTTGAGTCTTCTTAGTTTTTACTTAATGTCCTTTATTTCTCATGCCCGTTGGAGCAATGTTTTATATGGAAAATTATTAATATGTCCATCATGAAATATTGATAGAACTATAATACATGAGTTAAAAAATATTTAAACCCACTTTTTCTTGAACATATAATTCCTGGGTCAGCAATTTCTGAGGAATTTCCACCTGAAACACTTTAAACTTCCTGTGGTCCTGGCTCGTTTCCCTTGAGATCACAGGTGATTCCTAGGCAGTTCCACCAGAATGCCAGATGCTGGACCCCAGCACTGCTGCCAGTGAGGCTGGCCATGATGGCCAGCATTCTGCAGTTTTAGCCACAAGTATTAGTATGAAAGGGTTTCCTTAGTGTTGAGCTGCTAGAATTTTGCTTGTAAAGTTGCATCCTACTGGTTACTTGTGAAAACTTTGACAGAAGGAATAAAAAAGACCAATCCATATTGCTCTAAATCTTGAAATCAAAAGATTTAAGCTTGTTTTAAAACACCACAGTTCATTAAAAGTACCTACTGGTATGTAATAGGTAAGTCACTAAAAAGTATAGTTGCTAGAAATTGTCTTAATAATGCCCCCCATTGGCTGACCTTCCAAACTTTTTTGAAAACATGAATTAGCAGTTACACAACAGCAAAAGGAATACTTTTAATTTAGTTTCTGCCTTTGAGCAACTGGGTGACATCAAGCAAGCTACTCAGTCTTCTAGGGTGTGAACCCTTATAATGAAGGGATTAGAACAGATGTGGTCTCCCTTATCTCTAAAACACTTTGATTTGTGGCTTTGTAACTCTCCCTGGTAAGCTTTGCTATCCTTTCCAAGAAGGTTACTTCTTTACTGGTATGCTTTTACTGAAGGACCTCTTCATAAGGGAAACAGAAAAGTTAAATGTTGTTCAGATACTTGATACAAATGAATTGTTCTCAAGGGAATCAGCTATATGATATACTATATTTAGCTTTTAGAATTCATTTTAGGCCAGAAATGGTGGCACATACCTGTAATCCCAGCATTCAGGAGGCTGAGACAGAAAGATTGTAGCAAGTTCAAAGTCAGCCTGGGCTACAAAGTGAGTTCAAGGCAAACCTGAACTGCAGAGTAAGATTCTTTCTCAAAAAGAGAAAGAAAAGGGAGACAGACAAAGAAAGAAGGAAAGAAAGAAAGAAAGAAAGAAAGAGAGAGAGAGAAAGAAAGAAAGAAAGTAAGTAAGAGGTGATTTTGTGTGGCAATTCAGTGCAAAATTTATGACCAACCAAATCAATGAAGATAAAAATATATATCATAGAAATATGCATATTTTCTTTAGTAAATTTGTATCATAAAATAGTTGGGGAAATGTACTTATCAACACGTAAAACTAATATTCTTGATTTAATTTCCTTAAAACCTCCTAATAATAACAATAGCAGACATTGAAATGACTGAACATAAATAAAGTTCATAAGGGACACCTTTCATAAAAAGAAAGACTGAATCAACTTTCAGATAGGGACCATCAAAGTCAAGGAAGAAAGTCAGAGCCTAAGGCTTGGGGTGGAAATGGTTACTGAGCTTAGCCATCTGTTTTGGTCTTTCCTGTTCCAAATGTAGCTATATAGTTTAAATAAAAGTCTCTCTCCGGAGGATCAGAAGGAACAGATTTATGGAACCAGATGTGAGTTAGCATTTCTACAGGTGTGGCTATACAGCTGAAAGAACATGTTGTACCAGGGCTGGAGTTTCTTATTATGTAATCAATATAAATTACCACTGGACTTTTACAGAGGTTGATAAAGCAAACATGTGTCATTTGGATTGGCCTTCTGGTATATAAAGAGACCTTGATTCACTTTGGGCACGAAGTTTTAAAATGTGCCATTTAATATTTACAAAAGACTTGGCAGAAAATACCATGTCAGTGATGGAGCAAGATTGGTCCAGTTTGGAGACAGAGAGAATAGCTAGTGATTAGATGGAAACTGTGTTTATGTATTTTTCTTTAGCAAGAAAGAAACAGTTCACAAATATTCTTAAAGTCTCTTAATATTTGATAGGAAAGGATCAAGAGGATAAAAATGATTAGAATAGCAAGAACAAAAGTAACAACAACCAAGTAACGAAAACCAGAGGTTTTAACCTAAGTGGAAAGTATTTTTACATTACACAGGAATTAAGGGCTATATGAAAAAATTAATTTGATAAATTGCAAAGCATTTTGACAATGACACACCAAAAAAAGGAGAGAATTCTTAAGTCATTTTAAAAGAGAATTTTTTTTTTGTCTTTTTTGTTTTTATCGGTACCAGGGATCAAACTCACGACTGCCTGCTTGCAAGGCAGGTGCTTATGCTGCTGAGCTAAATCCCCAGCCCCTAAAAGAGAATTTTTAAAAAGAATTTTAAAATTCTAGAAAGTAACAATGTTGCTGGTTAATTTTGTGTTGAGAATTAACACAAATGTTTTCTTTGTTGAGCATTGTTTTTAATACTAGATCTTACAATGAAACAAAAATGAGTATTTCTACTTGATTGTAAATTATTATAAAATTATCAGTATACTTTAATAGCATTGTTCAAAGCTCTTTTTTCTTGCTAATTTTTCAATTTTCTTAATTTCTAAAACAGCTGTGTTAATATCTCCAACAATGATCGTGAATTTATTCATTTCTCCTTAAAAAATTTGTCAATTTTATTGGTTTGTGTTTCAAGGCTATGTTGCTTGATACATATAAATTCATGATTTTTAAATCTTGGTTGCATATTCAAGTAAATCTTTTTGGTGTATTTAAGTCGACTTAAAGTATATTTTGTCATTAATATCACTACATTATTTTTCTTGTAATTGTCATTTATCTGTTGGAAATTTTACCAGGGTAAATATTAAACCTTTTATTTTTAATATTTTTGTGTAATTATTTGAAAGTGAGTCTCTCATAAATAGTACATAGATAGATTTAGTCTGATCTAGTCAGAAAGATTTCCATCAGTGTATAAGATAGATCCATGTATTTATTATTATTGATCCATATAAGATACATAAAAAGCCCAAAAATGTAGAATGATCTTAATTTTAAATACTATGACACATTTTCAAAGATTTGCTAAATATGTTTTAACATCTTCTCACATTTCAAGTGAAGTATCCCTAAATTTAAAACAATGAGTCCAATATTTTTTATCTTTAAAAAACACAACATATGCACTTCTTTCTCTAGTTTCTAAAAAATTTATGCCTTGTATAGTATATTTATTGTACAATATATATTGAGCATTATATTTGAGAAATAAAATATTATTTTCAGACTTTTCAGACAAAAGATAATCAGGCTTTTAAAAATATTTTTGTATTATCTTCCAGGCATATTCTTTGCTTCTTTATATTTTCTTTTCTTAATTTTTATTATATTTATTCTCTTTTAACATTTACTGCTTGAATTATAAACATCTTACTCCTATACTTTTCAACTTTGACATGCACATATTGTGAAATTCCTTATACCTATTTTGTAAAAGTTAAAAATGGTATTGCCACACTGAAGTCTGTTACAAAGGCAAACCCATGCCTAACTTTAGAATCAGAAATTCCACTTTTTGCTTTTTAACCAGAGATAAAGACTTGTTAACATACACACAAACCCGTGCACACATACACACATACACAGGACACACTCATTAACACAAATAAAAGTACTTGGCTGCAAATTTCTGATCACCTTATTGTCTACACTGGGCATTCACTGTCCCAAGCTCCATCACTATAGATTAGATATGTCTATTCTTAAAATTCATGTTAATAGAATCAAATTGTGCATATTTTTACCAGGTTTTTATCACACAACATAATGTTTTTATCATTTATTCATGTTATTTCAGGTGTATGTAGTTTTCAGTTGATGAACAATATTTCCTAGAATTAATATACACAATTTGTTTCCATTGTCCTATAAATGACCATCTGTGTGGTTTCCACTTAAGGGTACTGTGAGAAAAGGAAATATATCACTCAAATATTTTTATTCAAGTGAGTACATTTGTATAGCGTGCATGTGTATGTACACAAATTTTTATTTTTCTTGAGTAAAAATTCAGAAGTATATTTACTAGTTCTAAAATTAGGTAAATATTTGCATTTGTTAGAAATTGCCAAACCATTCTCCAGTATGATTATGACATATTCAATTTTTAAAACATGTTAGCATTGAAGATGCTCCCTATTTTCAACAATATTTGGAGTATTTAATCTTTTTAATTTAAAGCATTTTTATGGTTGTTATCTCCTTATGGTTTTATTTTGCATTTATCTAATGACAAATGATATTGAGTATATATTTTGTTCTTACTGACTATATATATGTGTGTGTGTGTGTGTGTGTGTGTATGTCTCCTATATATCTTGTTTTCATTGGCCATTTATATATTCTCTATATAAACTTTTTGGCCAATTTTTAAGTTAGACTTTAATCATTGTTATTTTGAGGGAGCTAATTATAACTTCTAAATACAATTAATATGTATGCATTATACATATTTATTCCACTCTTTTACCTTTTCATTTTCTCGGTGGCATCTTTCAATAAGAAAAGTTTTATATTTCTATGAAATCCAATGCATCAATCTTAAACCTTTATGACTATTACTTTTTCTTTTCTCTTTAAAAAAACATTTAAATGCATTCAGATTGCAAGAGTAATCCCTTATTTTTAAGAAACTTTAGTTTTGATTTTTCTGTTCAGATCTAGTCCTATAGAGAATTATTACTTTGTATATAATATAAGGTAGCAACTAAAGTCAATTTTTCCATTGTCTTATTCATTTGTTTCAGAACAATTTGTTGGGGGGAAGTACATTGACACCTTTGTTGAACACAAGTTGCTTTCTATATAATGTTTCTTTCTGTGTTTCTCTTGTTCCATAAGTCTATTTGTCTACTTTCCCACCAGTACTGAACAGTGTTGATAGGTGGTTTTACGGATGCTGGAGAGTGCTTGCCACCTTTCCACTGTTGCTGACAGGAAGTTACCACTTTTGTGCCGCTGCCTTTTCCTGCACACCATCTCCCACCATTCTTCCAGAATTATAATTGCGTGTTACTTAAGCAGACCACAGAGTACACTGTAATGATATTTTATTTCTCATCTTATTTCCATCTTTCCCAGCCACCCATGATTTAATTACTCCACTCCTTTTACCTGCTTATTTTTCTTTTGTTAAGACTTTTCCCAGAGTACCTGCCAGAAACATCAAATGTTTTCAATGGCGTCAAATATATAAAGTCATTTGTCAAAATTTTTTCATTAAATATATCTTTTCTGGAAGCAGAATTTTCTAGGTTTATTGCACAGCTAGCTGTTCTAAATCTTCACTTCACAATCATCTTAGGAATTTCTTTCCTAGGATTGAAAGGAATTTCCTTTATATGTGGGCTGAAATTTGAATCCTCCACTTCCTGGATACCATTCTTTCTCTTTTTTTATCCTTTTGGAAGGAGAAGATCATCTAGGAGTTTCCTGAGCAAGACTGCAGAGAAGATATTTTTGAAAATTGTCTTCAGTGGTTTTTCTTTTATCTCATATTTGATTATTTGGCTGGGCATAGTATATATTCTAGGCTGAAAATAGCTTTCTCTTAAACCTCCCTGGACATATCTACCTACATTATTTCACTGTCTTTTAGATTCCAGTGTTGATCTTAGCAAGTCTGATGCCATTTTGATTACTGATTATTTGTATGTTGTCTGATTGTTCTCTCTGGAAGTATTTAGGCTTTCTTCTTCTTCTTCTTCTTCTTCTTCTTCTTCTTCTTCTTCTTCTTCTTCTTCTTCTTCTACTCCTCCTCCTCTTCCTCCTCCTCCTTCTCCTCCTTCTCCTTCTCTTCTCCTTCTTCCTCTTCCTCTTCCTCTTCCTCTCCTCCTCTTTCTCCTCATTCTTCTTCTTCTTCTATTTTTTATTCTTTTTGAGACAGTGTCTTGATATGCAGTACAGGCTATCCTTGAGCTCTCTTTGAGCCCAAGCTCAAGTTTGCAAGGATCCTCCTGTCTCAGCCTCCGAGTGCTGGGATTACAGGCCTGCACCACCATGCTTGGCCTAGACTCTTTTTTTTTTTTAAATCCCAGATCTACTTTTTTAAAACAAGTGTATCCAAAGAACACTTTTTAAACCTCCTACTGGGAACTACCAATCACATCCCTTCATGCTGGTTTTCAGGACATTACATGGATTATGGAGGTGTCTCCATGGGAGAGCTTCCAATTTGCCTCCTTTGGTTTCTGTCGATTTCATTGTTTTTAGGTAATACTTTACATCTGTGTTTTGGCTGGACTTTCTAAGCAAGCAGTTTAAATTTGGACCCCATTTTCTCATATGAAAAGGGTTTTTTCTCTCCTCAGCCCAGGGTTTGCTTCTTACTGACCGTCCTCTTTCCCATTAGCATGTTCCTATAGGCAGAATATTTCTATTCTGTTCATAGAGGAAACATCATCTTTCAAGCTTATTTATAGTGTTTCTAAATGATTTTCTTATTTTTTTCCTGCTCTACTTGGGTATTTGAAGCGCAGTGCAGATTGTCATTTCAGGTTTACTTGATCCATGTTGCACAGAAGTCTAAAGTAATTCACTCTGAATTCTAGTATCTTGGAGGGCTGAGTGTCCAAGTTTGCTTGTGTATATGTGATCAATGCTTAGCCATCAGTTTTATCTACAAAAAAGCAGTCCTGTTAGAACTTATAAGGTATTTATTATCTTATACCTGTCAATTTATTTGAAACCACTAGACAAATTTGTAAGTGTGGCAAGTGGGTCAAAGGAGAACTATTTTTTCTGGTAGTTTTTCTTGTTCCTACATGGCTCCCCAGCAATAGATCTGGTAGATAAAACTGACCTCTATATCCTGTTAGCAGTTATCATCATTTTTAAAAAGTTTCACCTTTTCCTCTTTCAATCTCCATTATTAATTGAAGAGAATTTAATTACCTCAGGGAGGTTTAGCTGTGAATGTGTTGCCTTCTTCTGAGATGATAGCTGTGGTGCTGGGACACTGCTCAGTACAGACGTGGAAACAGTCTTGGTGGCCAAAGAGTTGGCCTCTGGTTCTTGTTTCTGTATTCCCATGTTCAAGCTTTGAAGTAGAAATGGTTCTCTTAGTGGGAAAAGTAGAAAGTTTCCTCCTTAAGAATCTGAAGAATATGAAGTCCAAAGACTTCGGATGCAATATTTATTAAAGCATTAGCAAGAGGCTTGATAATTTTTATGATAGCATGACACCATAGTTGAAGTTTTATGATAGTTGAAGAGTCTCAATATATTGAGGGTATAACGACAAAGTGGTTAGTTTACACATTCTCTATCAGTACCCTTAATTGTTCTGTCAGATTTCCTTTTATCACTGATCACACGAGCCCCTTAATTACAACTCTGTTAGTTTCTAAATTCAAGATAAACATTTGTTTTAAACTTAAATCTCATTTTATATCTGATCCAACACTCTGGCCCCACCTCCATCCCATGCCTCTGGGCTGAAGTCTAGGGGTTTCAGGGTGTAAGGCTCAGCCTCTCAGAAAATTTCTTTCCTTCACTCCAGTGAAGCATCCTGGGAGACCAGTCTCCCAGTCTCCCTGGGGGACCATTACTCCCAGGAGTAATGAGAAGACTGAAAAAGACATGTCTTTCCCAGGGTCCCTGCAATAATTGACTGCTACAGGATGGCTTAAGCTAATCTGCTTCTCCCTAGTTGGACTCTGTGATGGAGGTCAACAGCCACCAAGTTGCAGACAAGCCCTGCTTGTTGCCAGCTGTTCTCAGTGTCAAGTGATGTGTTACATTAGAGATTAAATTCTATCCCACATGTAAACATCTACTAGCAGGAGGCACAAAAACAATGACAAACCCTGCTGCATGTCCTTGATGAAGGCCTCCCTCTCTGCTTATGCTTTACAAGTACTCATGCCAAAAGTCCTCACGCTGGCAAGCATTACCATATTCTATGGCAAGGTCAGCTAATGTTCTAGTCAGGCCACAGTTCCTCCTGGATACAGTTTAAGATTTACGGTACACCTCTGAGAGATAGGTTTGTTGGATTCTTCATCCCTATACACACAGGAATGAAAGTGCTTGTGTAAATCTCTTAGCTTACCCAATCACATATATTAAACATTGTTCATTTGTTCAGTCAAAGTTATGGTTATATCCTTTGTGTCTATTTGTAGACTTTCAGATATGGATGTAGGTAGTGCTACTGAAAATATTAACTTATGATTTCTAGAATGTGTACTCCTAAATAGATTCTTCTCTATTGACTATTAGAACCCTAGAATACATATGTAGATTACATTGTCTCACTGAAGTATTTTAAACAAATATCAAACAATGTAACATTAATTTTAATGCTGAGCTGAAGCCAACTCTTTGAATATGGATGATGAAGGACTCATTGCCAAGGGATTAAAAAGAAAAAAGAAAAGTAAAAACTTTAAAATGTAAATAAAATAAAGAGATGATAAAAAAAAACTAGTACAACCAGGAGAAAGGATTGTAACTCATAGAAAATTGGTGACTACTAAAGAAAGAATTTGAAGGCTAAAATTCATGAAGATTTTGTACTCTATTCCCTTCTTTCAAACTAAAATACCTCTCCTCAAAGGCATCTTAGTGTAATTCTGACGGCACAAATTGTATACCTACAGCAGTCTTACTCATTGGCTCTTGCTAATCTATCATATTATTTTTTCTTATTGCTTCAAAATTCCTTTTACTAAAGTATCCTGGGCAACCGACGCTGATAGATACCAACAGACACACGAGAGAACAGAAGAGAGACTGTCTGTGTAGTATAAAATGTGTAGGGTCTGCAGATCCTGTAAGTGCCTCAGGAAATAATGAATCTTCTTGAGCTCCTGTCCCTCATCTGTAAGATATAGATGGGTAAGAAGTTATAAGAGCTAAATGAATGAAGCAAATAACTTGATCCAGGGCCGACCTAGGCTCAATAACATCCATTCCCTCCTCTGATAGCACTAGCATTTTTTTTTTTTTTTAGCCAACCTTACGTGTTGGCTTTCAGCTCAAGTCTTTTCTATGAGAGCTACATCTATACCAAAATATAGGTTGAACAGAACATAATTATCTAGATTTTGATATGTCAATTTTGGTCATGTTTGCCTTTTTTTATTTTCCAACATAAAAGAGACGTTTAGGGCAGTCACATTAGAAAACAAAGAAAATAAAATTAAAATTCCCTCAAATTAACTTTGGAACCACTAAAATATTAATGTCTTGACAGCTTGCTGGTAATCACTACAGGCTGGAAGCCAACGAAGAGCTTCAGATTGCAGAGGTGATGAGAACATATTTTCATTCCTAGAAAAAAAGTTAACCTATACAGACAGAAATGGGACATGGAGCCAAATTTCACAAGAACACCCTTGAGTTTAAGAATATTCCCCCTCATCTTTTGACAATATTTAGAAAACCAAAGACTATAAACTTTTAAAAGGAATCTTGGATGCTTTACAGAAATAGTAAGGTCACCAAAACACTTAGTACATATTGAATTTTTATTAAAAGTATTTAAATTGATTAATATTAGTCTCAGTGGTAGCATCAACTTAAGGATCATAAATGCTTACTAAAAGTGAACATATTATGACTAGTTGCCAGTTGCTGTCCAACCAACTCAAATGGCCTAATCCTACATTTTCAGAGAATTGACTTAAATCCTACCATATGAAATAAATCAAATTGCTGAATATAGCAACTTCTCCAACAGATTACTCTCAGCTGTCATGATCAAATTTCCTTAAATTTACCTAGTTTCTGATCCACTTTTGAATGACCATATTATACCTGATGAGGGATCTGTTTATCCTTGCCCCTCCTGAATATAAAAATTGATTTATTTACAAGAGAATGTGCTGTGAACAACCATTAGTAAGAATATCATGTTGTTTTTTCAGTACTCTACAATATACATTTTGTCCTATATGTAGCTCTCCTAGAAAAGCACCCTATGACAACAGTATGCCCTCTGGGATGGCTCCCTGGGGTGCGAGTTACAGTTACAGGGACCTTTGAACTGGTTAATGAAAGGATCAAACTGTTGATTTTACAAATGCTGTGTATGAGCACACACACGTGCGTGCGTGCAAACACACACACACACCTGTGGCTAATAGTCTTCCTTTCTTTGTGTCTACACAAGTGTCCCAGGACTAAAGTTTATATCTTCAATCTCTTCCAAAGGCCTGTTTGTTAAAGTCTTGCTCCCCAGAGCGATGCTCCTGAGAGGTGGTAGAGCACTTAGGAGGTGGGCCCCAGAGGGAGGTGTTCAGATTACTAGCAGTGTGGCCTTTAAGGAATAGTGAGTCCCCAGCCCCTTCCACTTCTTCTTTTTGGCTCCCTGGCCAGGAAGTGTGTAGTGTTGCTATTCTTATGCTCCCACCACAATGTACCCACCACCATAGACCCAAAGCAATAGGGCCAACTAGTCATGGCGTGAAACTCCAGAAACTTTAAGATGAAATAACCCTTTTCTTTCTATAAATTTTGTTCTAATAAATTTATTTGGTATCCTGATACAGAGAGCGAAGCAGGTAGTTTTTGAAGTGGCAACAGTTTCCCGAAACTCAGCATTTATCTGTGAGATCTGCTTAGGCCTTAATTCTTTCTCAGTATTTGTGGTCTCGGTCTGAGGAAGCTTCTTCATCCTTCACCTGATCGGTGGTGTGAGGTGAGTGTGTGCAAGCTTCTTCGCTACTCCTGGGCCCCAGAACAATAGCTAACCATCCGGACCCCCCACAGACTTTCCCTAGAAAAGCACCCAGTGTGTGTGAGCCAAAATGTGTTCTCAACTAAGAACACAATTTCCTTGATCTTGAACACTTTCCATTCACCCCTACTGACTAAAAGTCAATTCTTAATTCAACATGTATATCACCACCTCCTTGTTACCTTTACTATTAATAAAGTTTCCTATTCTGTCTGCATCATAAAAAATAAAAAATTTATTTGACTGATCTTTGTATATGCCACACCCGGTTCCTGTGTTGAACACAACAGTAAGTACAAGGTTGTTGTTCCAAACATGCTAAGTGCATGTCAGTTCAATTAATTGAAGACAAGAATGTTTGCTGATGTTGTATTAATACTTCTAATGTTATTCTATCTCCTTTAGCTGGGAGAATCTTAGCTGGGAGAGTGGGCAGGGAGAACAACCAGAATCATCTGGAGTTTTTTCAGACTGCATAGGTAGATAATGTGTATAGTTCAGGAAGTTATGCAGGAAGTTCTGGGAATTTTCCCTGCTCTTTTCTCACCAGCCCTCATTCTAGATGAGAACCTTCGAAGAACTTTGTCTACCCAAGGCACATCACTCAGAATCATCTCTTTGTTATGATGAAAACCTCATAAACCAATCCTGGAAGTGTTTTCATCACATTTATAGTTAAACTGACTGATAGCTCAGGCACAATAGACATACTTAGACGGATGATTTTAAATTGCATTTAAACAAAACTATTTACAAATGGTCTAGTAAAGATCTTCTCAGATGAGCTATTTTTAATGTTTCCTAAGCAAGCTATCGTAGGTGGGCCAATTTTCCCTGTTTGCCTGTCACTTGGGAAGTTCATTTGGACATGTTCTATCCCTGATCTGTTCTCTCACCCCACTGGCCACAGAGTGGTGTGTTTTTGTTTGAAAGGGTCAAAACATTCAGAATCTGACATCCAAAATATGTGCTTTTTTCCCCCTGAAGTCAAAACCCCTGAAGTATAAATCCTTTTTAAATGAAGAAAGCAATGCCAAAAAGAATGAAACATTTTTGGTCCTTTTCCAAAACAGAAAGATAGCACTGAAACAGGAAGTGGATGATTTAAATATCCACTCGGCATCTTGGCAACATATTTATGTTTTTAAAAGGTTTTAGTCTGGCCTGGGAACACTCTATCTTCCCCTAGGGTTTAGAGCTTTGGGAAAAATCTTAAGCACTTATCAAATATTTGCAATTAGCTGTTTTTCTGAGACCAAACTGTTACTGGGAATGTCATTGGACAGTGTTCCTGATATGTACCATGCTATCATTACTCTCCTGCTTGTTATGATTATCTCTTCAGCAATCTAGTTTGGTATGGTAGAAGTTATTGTTTTATTTTCCATAAAGAAAGGGGAATGTAGTCCTAGCTCTTAGAACTAATGTTCCCACAGCTGGAGTGAAAGTATGACTCTGCAGGCCAAATGAAAAATTGTAATTTAGTGGATTATGCATGTGTGTTCACAGGGGCCACTAAGGGCCCCATCTTTAGAGCTAGCAGTGGACAATGGGGGGAGTGTTTGCACAGTGTAGTTTGGCCATCCCCTCCTGCTTATCCCTCAGAGCTGAGAGCCTGCTGTACACATTTATCTGTGTACCCCTGGAAGAGTCAGAAGTGAGCTCAAAGTTTTTGGTCTAAGAAACTGGGGAAGAAGAAAGTCTCCACTGACCAAATTCAGAAAAAAAGAAAAAATAAACATAGAAATAGGAGTTTGATAGTGGAAATCAGTGATTTTATTTTGAACAGTGTTTGACATGACACTTATGCATTCAATGGGAACTATAAAATAGCTGAAGGAAGAAGTCTTGAGAAAGACATGTATTGGGCAGCTATCAGCATCTGAACAGTATTTAAAACCAAAGCGGCAAGATGATGTCAAAGCCAGGAAATAGACAGAGGACAGTCTCAGGATGGCTTTTAAAATTCTTCAATCATTAAAGATTGGAGTAAAAACTAGAAGCAAGCAAGAAACTCCAAAAGAAAGGCCAATGAGGGGTAGCAAAAGAATCAGCTAGAAGAAAAGAATATGCTAGGGGGTGTGGGGAGCATTAAAAGGAGAAAGTGACTATGTCAGATGTTAATAGGTTAAGGCTGGCAATGTAGAAATATTGATTTCCTTTAAACATCAAGAGGATAGTGAAGAAAAAGTCTGACATGGGATCAAAAGAGGACAAGAAGAGAAAACTAGAAACAAGAGTAGAGATATTCTTTGGGAAATTTTTGTTGAAAGGGAAGAAGACTGAAATGATGGTTGGAGAGTCACATTGGTTTAGTGAATGTTTCTTTCTCTTAATTTGAAATGAGATCTATTTTGGTGCACCTGGGTGGGACTAATTCACTGGAGGGATAACTCATGATGCAGAGGAGGTGACACCTTCAGGAGAGCTAAGAGAAGGATGGAACCCAGAGCATAAGAGGAAGGGTTGACCTTACACAGGGGCATGGGCAACCCAGGCAAACAGCTCCGGAGACTCGGAAGTCTGGTGCTAGGAACCTGTGAAGGCCTCACTGATGACCTCATTTTCTCAGTAAAAAAGAGAAACAATTTTTTCAGCTGAGAATAAGGGAAAAGTAGGATTGGGGAGGTTTCCAGAGAACAGAAGATATTTGATGTTGGGTAACAGAGCAAAATTACCAGGGGCACTAAGAGGCCACTAGACACAGGTGACAGTGTACTGTATGCCGAGTTAGCTCAACTGTGCGTTTCCCTTCAGCTGGCTCAGCTGTCCGCCTGTTTGCTTCCTGGAAAACAGCACTTAGAGAGATGTCAGAAGGATGGATGGCTGAGGTATTTTGGAGGAGAAGATCACTGGAGGACAGGTGCCCAAAACACTAAGAGAAATATTAGATCATGAACAAGCATATTGAATTATGAATTACTTGGAATTATGACAGAAATAATATTGGAAAGAATTATAACCAGAAGCTAAAATCTCAAAATAAAAAGATGCAACTCAGATAAAAGCCTGCAACAAAGTAGGTAGTGAGCAGTACTCTACGGGAAAGTAATAGATTAAAAAAAAGAGCAACAGAGCCAGGCATGGAGGCACTCACCTGTAATCCCAGCACTTGGGAGCCAAGGCAGGAGGACTGTTGTGAGTGTGAGGCTAACCTGGGCTACATAGTGAGACCTTGTCTCAAAAATATTAAAACAAAAAATTAGCAGAAGGGGGAAGGAGCATACCTCCTCCAGCTGCAGGCTCTGTGATGCAGGAGTGGAAATTGTGAGGGGAAGCAGAAAGTGTGACGTTGGAGAGAATATTCAGAGTTTCAGATTCTGATTTTCTGCTGATGCCTGATGCTAGGAAAGAGATAAATAGAGAAGCCAGGAAAGAGGATAATATGGACAAGGTTCAGAGCAGAAGATGTGTGAGGGAATATGGGGATGCAAGAGTATTCAAAGGTACTGAGACTCCTGAAGGGTGTGGAGGTCTCCTGAAAGATGCCCTGATGGTCTCCAGTTCTGCCCACACTGGGGAATGTGGGCAACTGCAGAAATTTCCTCCTAGGAACACAGATTCTGGGAGCTGCTTTTCTCCCTACTAGGATCGGGAAGGGTTATTTACTGGGAACACACAGATCCTCAAGACACCTTTACTATGGCATAGCCATTTCCCTCCCTTCTTGGTCCTGTCCTCACCATCATTTAATTGCCTGCCACTTGTCAATCTTCGTACAACTTGAACATCATCTTGCTCATGTCTGTATCTGCAGTCTCAATGGTCTTCTCATCCAAGACATCACCATGCATAAGTGAAGGCATACACAAGGGTTTGAGCGGATACTTCCTTAAGCATTGGAAAAGCCATGCCAGCAACATAGGAAGTACCTTCTGCTCCCACTGAGGTCTCTCCTAAGCCAACCTTCTCCTGCATCTGGTGCTCATTTGATTCCCAACTCCTGATGCAGCCTCAGCTTAACCCTTTGCCTGTTGGCTTCCTGACTGGATCTCATCCTCATTTATCATGGATGCCACTCACTTCTTGGGTGAGAGATTCCCCTGCTCAAATCTTCAGAGCCTGTCCCACCTCGCTGCTTGCCAAACTCCAGGAGACCTCAGGGTACGCAGAAACTGACTGTTCACCTGGGGGTTGACAACCAGACCCAGAAAACTACTGCCTGGGGAAAGCGTTAGCTGTCCTCAACAGTGGACTCTGCTTGCTCCCTTCCACCTGAAGCAATCAGTGTTCCTGGTTGCTGTAGGTGTTCTAGTGTCCTTACTCAGCAGCGCTCTCTTGTCTAGGGAGGGAACAGTCTTTCTAACACCATCAGTTTCAGCTTGGAACTTCTTAAGCCAAATAAGATGAGTGGGTTAAGAAATTTCATGGGACTGCTCTAACCTGACATCACTTAAAGGTTTACATTTTACCGTTAGAATTGTCTTTCTTTCTAGAATGACATTGACTTTCAATAAACCACAAGTTTTGTCACATTTTGGTGAGACCACAGAGCAGGACAGGAAAAGGGGAAGTGAGTAATGGTGAGATCATGAGAATTTGGCAACCTATAACATGCTCCAAAGAACCTATCATCAAATAGTACATTTTGGTTATATACTTCAATAAACATATTCTATTAATTTTTAAAATGTGTTTTTGTGTATATTCTTGTTTAAGATATTAAAGCCTATATTCCTCTTATAAAATATTAAATCCATTTTTCCTTTAACATGACAGTTACATTACGAGGGTCATTCAGTTGTGAGCTCATCTCATTTCCCTTTGACTGGCTCCAGAGCATCAGTTTTGTTCAATGCGGTTCTGTTTTCTGGTAGCCTAGCTCAGGGCTTACTGATTTAGTTCAGTTGTTTAATCTTCTTCCACTGAGAACCATTCTTCAGTCCTAAATTTTATTTTTCTAGAAAAATGAAAGGGTTTGTATACACAGATAGACTATAGTGTTTTAAAGTAAAACCAACTTTTATAACAAATTGAAGGTCATGCTGGTGTCGAGTCGTATTAATGTGGTACTTCACAGCAGATATATTCTCAGCATTGTGCTAGGATAAAGGGACCATTGCTTAAGTTACGGCACCAAAGTCCCTCTTTGTCAATTAACTGCTATTCATTAGAAGAAATTACAATAGTTCTTGGATTTTCCACTTATTAATTTCCACACAATGAAAAAGGTGAGAACTTCATTAATTATATTTAGTTTACCACTAAAATATTTGGAAGAACGTATGATGCCATTTTTAGATCACATGTGCACTCTCAAACACAAATCCTGTTTTGGAATAAATCTTTTTCTAGTCATCCAGGTTAAGTGTTCGGTTGCCTATTTAGTACATATAATATCAATTAGTTTGAGATATTTATGTTTATATTTCTGCTTTAACTGAACCAGCCATTTATTTGAATCTTCAAATAAATGAATAAAATGTAAGAAGCAAGGCAAACCTGAACTAAACTGTGAGGTTACATTGTCAGTTCTATTAGACATTGAAGACATTTTCCATAGTTTCAAGGCTATTGGCTTTTAACTGAAAATTCCACAGTTTAGTATGTGAAACTCTACTAGGGCAGAAGACAGAGAAAGGAATTTAAGACTCCTTGAACTTGTCTGGTGGAACCCCTTTCTCTCTTTCTTCATAGTAGTCATATGTCTTTTGCTTTGGAAGAGTAATTATTAAGAGGAACAGAGAGAATGTTTTGAATTTTATTATTTGTTGTAAAGAACATTTTTGTAGTCAGGGGTTGCAGGGAGAACAATTACATACCGGACACAGAATTTACAATATTGTTTTATGGTGGTCACCCAGAGTTAAATACAAGAAAGTGCAGGAAATCTGTCCACACAATAAAGACCTAGGAAATTCAGCAGAGGGCCTGGATCCCACAGCAATGTCCTGCGTGAGTCCAGCTAAAGATGTAGAGCCCACAACAATGCCTCCCATGAGTTCAATTGGAGGTCTAGATCCCATGACAAGGACTCACGCAAGTCTGTTTTATGGATCTGCACTGAGAAGGCCCAAAGGTCAGTAGTGGAAGCTAGAAAGTCTATGCAGGATGAAGGAGCTGTGCCACTAGGTTGAGGGTTCTATAACGGAACCAAGAAGTGACATTCAAAATAAGGAACAGAGCTCCCCTGAAAAGTATCAGCCATCCTCAGTGACAGTGAGGTCCTGAGCTCCTCGGACATGAGAACAGTAGAGTACATGTCAGGAAGCCAGCATGACAAACTTCTCCTGAAGATTAAAGAGCACACATCTTCCCCTCCATAACTAGGAAGCAATGCTCAATTTAAGGAGCAGAGCTCCCCCAATGTGAACCACAACACTCTCAAAGACAAGGTCTCCAGCTCCTCCAATGATAGTGGCTGAATCCTTATTGGGGAAGCTAGCCATGACAAGCTCTTCCTGGAGAACTAATGGCTCCAAACAATGACATCTAGGCAAACCCACAATGCCTTGGTCTTCCTTTCCATGTCTCCTCTTATGTTGTTAACTTTCCTCAGGTAGGCTGTCTATACTCAGCACTAGCCAGTGTCAAGTTGACCACCAGTTTTTAATCCATCGCAAACGTACTAAATATTGAATCAAGGTCTAATGGAGTGCTGCTGACATTTGTGGGGCATCAATATTGTTTCAGCTTTTTTATTTAAAGGTTTTTCTTTATTCCCTGTCCTCAGGGAGGGTCAAAATTGTCAAGACTGCCTCCATGGAGGAATGCAAGGACATAGGCTTGCTAGAGGGCTTCCATAAGTCAGGGTTATAGGAAATGTGCTATCTAACGAGCAGTTTCCACATGTGCCTTCTTGAGCTAGATAGGACTTTTTTCTTTGTTTGTTCATTTTGATCACTGACATTTAATTTTTTTCCATTTTTTATTTTTTATTTTGAAATAATTATAGATTACAGGAAGTTACAAAAATAGTACCAAAACATCCCAAATACCCTTAACCCAGTTCTCCCCAGTGTAACATCTTACATAATTAAAATATCAAAACCCAAGAAATTGTTAGTGAAACCTATGACCTTGCTCAGATAGGAAAGACTCTTTAAAACAAGAAATAATTCACAACAGCAAAAGCCTTCTTCTAGAAGCTATCTCTTTAACAGGAAATCGCTTGGTTGTTGTTTATTGAACCCTTTGCCACACTTTTCAGAGGTAAACAAAATTATTTTCATAAATGAACCTCTTAAAAATGGAACAAAGCCCCTGTTTTATTTTACAAAGTATACAAAGGTAGATGATGCGACCACCTGGGAAAGTCGAAAGCCACTGGCACAGAGTCATTAGAAAGCTTAATGAAGCAACAATTCTTATATGCATTCCTGTGCTGAAGTGGTTGTTTTGAGATACAAGATATTGTTTCTGTTTTCTCACATGGATGGCTGAACAGTCACAGATCTGTGACAGGAAGATGGGAATTTTCAAACAATAGTTTCTGTCACACTAACTTCCAAACCATGTGGTGTAACTTCATCCATGAAGAACTCTCAAGATTTCAATTGTTTGCCCTTTTTGTTGTTTTAACTCCGAGTTATATACACATAGATCACATGTCTCAAAGAGAGAAACACATGCACAGACCTGGGTTGTTAATGGTTTTCTCTTACAATGTACTTATAATGTTCTGAATGTAAAGACATAAAAATTCTGAAGAAATGGAATACTTTTCAAGATTCATATTTCACTTAGCTCTGAGGGTAAGGTGGAACCTTATAAATGTGGGCGCTCTCCTCTTTATGATAAACGTGAAATCTACAAGAACCTACAAAAGGTGGAATACTAATTTGAAGTTTCAATTAGATTTTTGTCTTGCATAGTTTCTGTTAGGTCTTCATACTGGCTGACGCAGGATAAGTGAACTTCTCCCTGGTAATGAATTATAACAGAAGACCTTCTACTTTAAGCATCAATGTGTTTCCTTCATGTGCTCTTCTGTTTTTGAAGGCTTCAGTGTTTATTTGGTAGAATCTCATGTCAATTATCTAATCAGAAGCAGGCCCCACACTTCCAGGAAAGTTTTGGAATGTACAGTCTACTTCAAAGCAAGGTTCCCTGTTTCCTTACACGAAGCCAGTTTTTCAGAGTGAAGAACAAGGTAATTAGATTTTCTTTTTCAGAGAAAAAGATTATTTTTAGACTGAATGTAATGGGTCATATTTCTCTGCTCAGTAAATTTTTGCAATTATCACTGCACTCTGGAAAGTGTAACCCAATGACCCAGCATTGTGCCAGAGCTGTGGGTCACCGCAGAAGCAGGTCAGATGGCAGCTGTGTTAGGAGGCAGCTGGACAAAAGGTGAGGTTGGTCTCTGTAACACACCCGCATAGAAAGCAAGCAGCTGGCTGGTGTCAGAAGTCCACATGCCAACAATTGTGTTTACATGCAGTGGAAAACTTTAGGAAGAAAAGTCAGGAGACTGACTTTTGCCAGCAGAGAAAGTTCAGTCACGTTCTGTCACTGAGGAAAATCTAAACTGGCAATTGCAAACAGCTTGTGTTTTGGACAGCACACCCATGTCCAAAATCCCAGGCAAATATCCTCTCCTCTCTCTTCTGTGAGCTGCTCTGATTTTGTACGAGGCAAGAGGCACTGAGGACTCTATAGTCCAGCATGGCTTAGTAGTTGACCCAAAGTGTAACCCAGGAGAAAGAGTAAACATTTTGGGATTGAAGAGCACCCTGGAGGCACAGTCACACCCCCCGGGAGACTAGGAATATTTCCCACTCCACCCCTGTTCATTCACAAACCACTCATTCTTTCAAGCATCAGCTTAGAAACCACTTTGCCAGGGAAAATTAATAGACTCAAATTGGATTTTCTCCCTTCCTCTGTGTTCTGACAATCGCTGATATTTTCTCTGGAAAGGATGGTATGGTTAACATGCTGCACTGGGATACTTAACTTTCATGTCCCTCTCAGACCACAAGTTTAATAAGACTAAGATTATGCCTCTTGTATTTACAACAGTGTCATCTTTGCTTAGCACTGTGTCAAACACATAGTAGGTGCTTTATAAAATCTTGAGCCAGTGTCACAATTTGAGCCAATGTGTTGAGTCAAGGTCATGAAGCCACAATGATATTTATACCTTTAATGTCTACGATAACTCAGATGACTTAAAAATGTTTGAATACTTTCATAGTCTCAGGCCAGTCCAGGAATATTGACATCATCTATGCCAAGCTTTGGAAAACGCAGTATCTAAAAAGTCATTATAAAAAACATAGTCTATGATGACCATGCATAAAAGCCCTGATTTTAAAGAAATGATGAAATGAACCATAAAAATACACCCTAGCCTATAAATTCAAGAAGACAAGAACTAAAGCAATGTACCTAATGAAAATTTGTGATGGTCCTGAAATTTTTAAAATATGCTTCCACCCTACCCATCTACATATTTGATTGTCAAGAAAACTCAGCTCTCAGTGGATGTATGGGTACGGGGCAGTGTCTGAGTTCTTGCCTACACAGATGGTAACCAGAAACTTTTAAGACATATTCTAAGTGTAATCTTCAGCCCCTAGTGATGAGAGTGGTCTGTCTACACTGTAATAAGACTGATCACTGACTGATTTTTTGGTCTTTCCGCCAAATACCTAATGCCTATATGGTTAGAATTATCCTTGGGTCATTTTACTCACAAATCTGTCAGTTTCCATGGGAAAATGTTCAGTTCTCTATTGTCAAAAAGATGAACAGATTTTGCTGCCATTAAAATTGCTTATAGCAGCACAACTTGTAATAGCCAGATCTTGGAAACAAACCAAATGCCCATCAACTGAGGAATGGATAAAAAAAAATGTGAAGTTTTTAAATAATGGAACACTATTCAGCCAGAAAGAAGCATAAACTTGAGACACTTATAGGTAAATGGATGCAACTTGAGGCCATACTCATAAGTGAAATGAATCAGACTCATATGTGTAAACATCATATTGTCTCCCTAGTTAGTGTGAGAAGCTGACAGAGTAAGATCCAAACTGTACAACAGATATTGTGAAATGGGAAGAAACTGTTCAAAAGGAAAGAGAAATGGGGTGGGGAAAGGAAAGGAAGGGAAAAAGAAAAAATATATATATGCAAGATATTTAAGAGAGTTATACTACTGATTTCTCCTAGCTCATTGAAAAGAAAGATTTGTGCCTATATTTTTTGATCAATTTTTCATACCTATATTTTTTTATCTGAGTAACTACTTTGAAGACAACCATATGCAATGTATTAACCATTGTTACTCCCCTATTATCTTATTTAAAATTTCATTTTAGAGACTTGAAACCAAATAAAACAGAATAAAGCTAATCAAAAAAGACAGTGTAAGTGAACACAGGATCTCAAAACAAGATAATAGGAAATCAACAATGGTTGCCATAAGACCTGTTGTCTTTAAAACAGCTTCCCATACCTTCAGACTTAGTAAATTCAAACAAAACAGAACAGAATAGAACCAATAAAAATGAAACAATGAATGCATTACAGGATTTCAAAACAAGATAATAGTAAATCCAAAATGGCTACCATAATATATCTTGTTATCATTGAAATTCCTGTCCATGCCATCATATATAATAAAATCAAACAAAATAAAACCCAACCAAACAAAACAATGAGAATAATATGGGATTTCAAAACAAGATAATAGGGAATTAACAGTGGCCACCACCTTCAGAAGGAGATTCCCCCATATATGCTACCCTAACAATTAGGCTACTGGGTTTAGGATTGCAAAGTCAGTGAAACACTAAAAACTACAAGCACTAAGTTGTATTTTGCCTCACGAGCTATCTTCGCAGCCTATGTTTCTCCTGATCAGTCAGTTGCTTGGGGTGGGGGCTGGAACATTAGCTCTTCTTGTCTCCCTGCACGTACACCAGAAAGGATTACTGTCTGGCCTTCCCCTAGTCAGCCAGAGCATGGTGCCAGCTAACAGGAGGTTTTAGCTTCTTGTTGACTTCTTGTTCTCCTCTCCTGAAGTCTGTAAATGGCGCCGACTCACAGGAAAGGGCTGGTGTCTGGCTTTCCCTCAGTCAGCCCACACATGGCGTTGACTCGGAGAAGGTCTTAGTTTCTTGTTGACTTCTTATTCTCTTCTCCCATAGCCCACAAATGGCCTCCCTTATGATCTTGTTTTGCAAATTTGTATCTTTGTTTTTCTTGTTTTTTCTCTTGAAAATAAATAAAAACACCTAGCTGAAGAAAAAAAAGAGGAGCAATAAAATCTAAGAGATACCTGTTACAGGTCTAAAGATTGCTGGAAGATATTTGAAAGTCTAGACATTGAATGACCCTACTCAGATATCATTATAGAATATACAAAGTATTTGAAGGAAAGTAATAACACAAAGAGAAATACCATTTTTACTACTACTTTTTGGGTCACATTTTACCTATTTGTTTAGGTGGTGTGAAAGGCTACCTTACACACTTAATGACTGATATCATTTGGAAATGTCATACTCCACAAACACTAGATGTCTATAGTTGCCTGATTTCACAAAAGAATCCATGTGTTACTGAACAATATTGACAAAATATTGTTGCCTGGGGTGGGGAATGGGCTATGACAAGTTGGTGGCAAACTTTAGGAAGTGTTGACTTCAAGATGTATCTTAACATTTTCATTATTTTGAAAGATTTTTTAAGGCTAATAATATGACATATGGGCAATAGAATTTTCTTAGAAAAACTTAAATAATGTGAAGCCACAACAAAAATTATAGGGGTGGAGCGCGAGAGATGAAAATTAACCACATCTGTAATGGTTAGAGGGCAATTGTTTTCTATCAAACTGAGGCTGTCTTATAATTAATAGATTTACCTGTAAAACTAAAGCTGAGCAACTGTTGAAACTATGGTTATAAAATGTAAATTTTATATGCTTCAACAGTATAAAATAATATTTTTTAAACAAGCAAGGGATGGACTACAAGAAAAAATATGTACAAATTTCCCTATACTTTATAACTGGAACTTAGATATCTAAAGACAAGATCTGCAGTTGAAGCAATAATAACTCTAGTCTTTTAATTTTTTCATGATTTTAACTCTTTAGAAATAATATATTCTCCCCAAGAATAAATATCTCAGGCTTATCAGCTTGTAAGACAAGCTATTTCTTTTTATTCAATAAGTACCATTTTCAAATACTACACTACATAAAACTATTTCTATTTACCTATTGACCCATTCTTCTATTTATTTAAAGACATTTTTAAAATTATGTTCACTAAACATTAACAAAGATTGTTTCTGAGTGCTGAATATAGACAATTTTTTAGAATGTTATTTGTACTTTCTTATGTTTAACTTTTTAAATGAGTCCCTATTATTTTATAAAAGAAAAAGATGCTTATGTAGACAAATAGTTGAGCCTCTTCCACTCTCTTACTCTATCGTTGCCTTTTTTCTTTCAAAAGTTATCAGCTAATTCTTCTAAAGGGCTAAGTTTCAGGACACTGAACTCAACTGTTAGCTAGATTCTTATAGTGTAGCAGAAAGTCTGAAACTGTCAGTAAAATTATGAAGTCTAAAATCACAAAACAGCTGACAACTATATGGCACTTCACCAAATTCTTGCTGGAAACAGTTCCAATATGGTTGGTCAACTCTTTATTATGTTGAGCAACAGTACTGCTTGCTAAGTTAAAGTTCTATATTAAATACAAATTAGAAATGTTTATCTTTAGAATTTTCTAATGGGTGAACTTTTATTATGCCTGTATCTGGGCCCCAAACAAGGTTTACAAAACATATGAGTTAGCGTTGGCATCTTCACTTTATGCTGACAAGCAGTTTATTTGGTAAATCACAGTAAACAAAAGGGGTAAGGGAGATTTTGCAGAATTTCCAGAATCATGTGTCTGCACAGGATGTGAATTCTATTCGTTCACTTGTACAACCTGTTTGCCCAGCATGCCACAAACAAACCCTTTAGCAGGCTGACCTGTTCTTTAATTGAGTGTCATATAGAGTGATTTTCAGCAGAAACCTGACAAACTTTCATGTTATGAATTTGTTAAAGTTTGCTTAGCAAACTCTTGGAATATTTTTGAGTTCAATAAACCTATGAATGAATGGTAACAATTGCTACAAATAATTTAAGAAATTGAGGCTTCTTTATAAAAAGTGTTGTAGATTTCTAAAACCTCTCCTTTGACATTTCCTTTTCAAACTACCTTCCAATTTAATGAGAGTGTTGCAATGTATTTTCATTGCATTTTTCTCACTGTCTTCTGTTTTATAATATAATTAGTTGTCTCTCTCCTTAACTAGATTGTATTTTTCATTGAATTTATCTTTGTTTCTCTACTTCTCCACCATGATGAGTATAGTAATGTACACACGGAAGTTCTGGACTCAACAATAATGGAATCACCTTGCGATGAAATTGATGGATGGTCTGTAAAACAGTGGGTTTTCCTCACTGCTCCAACTTCCTCTCATCTACCTTCCTTAAAACACCAGAGTTGCTAGAGGCTCAGAGAAGATTTATTTTAGACTATCTGCTTCTATACACATAGACATCAGTCTCAAAGGAAAATTAATGTAATTCAGACCTTAAAAATACCTAAGCAAATGCAAGCTGTTAGCTCAGATCCGAAGCACTCTATGGGATGAATGAAATATCAGGCGTCACCAACCAATCATGGTACCACAGTGCAGCCAACATTTGCATGAAGTTTAAAAATCCAGCCTGTTAGATAGCTGGTTCTGAGTAGCCAAACAGTGGATAGCATGTTGATTGAATATGAATTTTTCCCTTTTAATCCAGGTGGCCCCAGCAACAGATAAAGCCTGGAGAGTTCCATATTTTACATGGTGTTTAGTGTTGTAGAAACCAGCTTTTGTGCTGTTCTTTTGCCCTTCTTGATATTGCCTGGATCTCATTAGAAACCATTAGTGATGTAACACTAAACCTATGGAATCTTAAGCATGCTTTTAAAATCCTGTGGAATAAAGATGTCTCCTACCAAACCAAAAATGCAGTGGGAATAGACAAAGTTACATTTCTTTAAGAAAAAAAAAATGACTCATTACATAGTTTCCAAACTGTTTTGACTGAAGCTTCTCAAAATAAACTTTCTGCAATAGGCAGCCTTTGATGTCTGACTTTGAAAAAGAAATTCTTTTCTCAAAGATACAATTCAGTTCTTTTTGGGTGTTCAGGTTTTTTTTTTTTTCCTTTGCAGATTAACTTATTTCAACCAGTGAATGATACAGTATTAAACAGCCATCTGACTAACAAAGAAAAGTATGTTTGAAGTGGTCTTAACTCCTACATAAACCCAATATAAAGAAGAATATGCCTTGTGATATTTTAAATTACCACAAAAGTGGAATTTCCAGAACATTACCCAAAGGGGGATCTAGTCCATTAAGAATAACAAAACAGTTTAGATGTCATGAAAGTGGAAGATTAGTCACGTAGTTGAGCTTGGTAATGATATTTTTGATTCATACACTATTTCCTAGGCTAGGCAGCATGTTTAATTTTTCACAGTCTTGAACCTTAATCTTCAAAGGGTAATTCAAGTTTAAGAGCTTACATATTACGATTTGTTTGGAGTGGCAATTTGCCATTGACTTGCCTCAGGTTCTTTTGTGCTCTTCCAATCAGGGTCTTAATGGTGGTCATTTATTAAGTGCAGGTCTACACTTGACCACTAGCCACTGAAGCAATGAGATTTCAATCAAATCCTAACCAGCTCTGGTGCACTTGATCAGATTTATGTAAGTCATTCGCCTCTAGTCAAACAAAAGTGAATGAAATAACTGCATTTCTGGACAACTTTTTCTATTTTTTCCTTTTTCTTTCTTTTAAATAAACACTTCCCCTTGGAGTGATTAAAAGGATATAGATTAGTCCGGTCACAGCTCTTCCACCTCTATCTGATGCCTGACAAGTTTCTTCTCAAGCCTCAATGTTCTCATCTACCAATGGAGAGAGGAAAAACACTCACCACGTGGTTTTTGGGAGATTAAAGAGATCCTATGGCATTTGACAGACACATGGCACATGATAAATGTAAATTTCTTCCACTCTCCCCTCAGTTATCCATATGGAGTATTTTTTGTTTCTTCCCATTTCCATTTTAATGGTAACCTCTCAGAAAAAAACATACAGAATAGTTGGCACACTACATTAAACTACGAAAATACTAGATTCTGATATGTATATCTTCCTGAATCCAGTCTGAGTTCACTGTTTCTGATGGTAAGAAAAGACTTTTGCTAGAATTGTGCTGCTCCTTGACACTTTAAAAACTCTACCAAGGGGTTTGACTCCTTTAGAGGTGCTTTTAAACGTCTCATCCAATAATGTCTCTAAAATCTTCTGACACATATGTGCATGTTTAATCTGGTACCAGAATATAAAGAAATGTATTTCAAGTGTTTACTGTCCATAAGGCAAAGATTCTATCATTTAACCCGAAACTGTCACTTTAAAGCATTAATATTTAAATAAAATAAGAGAGGAATGGGGAATGAAGAAAGAGTTGAGAAAAGATGGATAGGCTTATACATTGAGATACACCTGAACTTCAGTTGTGTCTGTCTCATTCTAGAGAACTGTTGTTCAGAGGATGTCATATACCCACATTGAAGGAAATCTCCTATGTTAAGACTACTAGAAACAGAAGTTTAGATTTCATTTTCAAACTTGTTATCCAAATAAGTGCTTAAGGCAGTTCAAAATCTTTAAATTCCTTGAGCGTATATAAGTACTAGAGAGAAATAAGAAAAAATGTATGTTTGCCTCTATGTAAGGGTAAATTTATATTCTATCTTGCAGATTTGTAGGGAAATCATTTAGAGTTGACTATTGGTTTGCATGATATACAAAATTTTATACAACTAACGCAACTCATGTAAAGGCTTCTAATCATATGATAGTTCCAGGTCACTTTATAGGTACAACAAAAATTACCTTGGTCTTTCCTGTAAATTAATCTACAAAATGATTTTAGTCAATAGGAGTCAGAGTTTAGGGTGCTGCAAGAGAGAGAGGATCCTTCTCCACCCACCTGAGGAAACTATGGGTGCGCATTTTTAGGATTCTACATAAACTATCGTTTCCTGCAAAGTTTCATTGTTGCCATCTTGATTTGGGTTTCAAAGATTTCCAAGCTTGTTGTATATCTCCAGCCTGGCTCCCTGTATTCCATCCCCTTCTGTATCTTCCCAAACTATCACTTCTGAGTCATTTCATCCCTCCTGTCTACACCATAGAATCAAGGGCAAAACAGACATCCAAGAATGTAACCAACTCTCTCCCTCCCCTCACCCCCAGGCTATTCCCGCTCAGTGGACTTTGCTATTCTCCCATGTCTGAAATAACCACACTCCTCTTGTTTAGTTACCTGGATCTTAACTCTTCAGTCACTATTCTTTTTGAAGTATAGCAGAGTTTTTCTAGTCCATTATTTATCCTTGCATGGTCAAAAAAACAGAGACACACAGAATCTGTATTTAAAAGTATCGCTAGGACTTACAAATGAAATCTTTTCACACTCAGTACTGTTGCCTAAATTACCTAAACCAATTGTGATAATAAACATTTTACTTATCACTGTGTTTTTACAATGTTTATTCATAAGTATACAACCTGGATATTCCAAAGTTCTTTCTGGATTATTCTTTCATTTCAGATCCAAATAAAAATATTTGGGGTCTTCAACTCAGTGTTTCTGAGAGTCCCCAAGAAAGAGACAAATCGGTGGGATAGCTTATGTTTTTCTGTCACCATACAGCATGTCACCTCCTTTAATTCCCACAGCAACCATGTCAGGTAGATATTTTCCACTTTTTAATAGAGAAATAATTTGTCAGGGTCACCCTGCAAGCATGTGGCTGTCATGGAATTCAAACGCGGAGCTCTGCCTGTAAAACACTGAGTTTAATGAGGCTAACAGTTAGGGAACAAGAAAGTCCACCCAAGAAAGAAAACCCCACGGGGTTGGAAGCAAGACTGAAACGGTCCACGTAAAATCCTCCTATTTGACAGCAGTGGGCTGCTTGAGCTGAGAGAGACGGTAACACTTCAGACCGTACTGACATTTCAAATCTACTGGAGTACAAGGAGTAAAAAGAAACAGGAAAGTCAGTCAGAGGCCCTATTTGGGGAGGCCGTGGCAATCCAAGGCGAGCTAGGGTGTGAGACTGAGGAACCAGCTTCCCTTTCAACTGCCCTTCTGTTTAAAGCTATTCGATTTTACACATTTGTGGGAAATATGAATTGGGTGATCCCCGGCGATCTTCAAGAAGATCACCATGTTCAGTAGATGATCTCCCAGAGCCTTTCTGGGCAGCTTTTACATGTAGGTCTGGCCCATACGTGGGCATGGGGGCAAGTGTCTGGTTTTTGTTACAGCCTGGAAGAACAATTATGGTTTCATTAATAGGAAGAGTGAGGCACTGCATCTGAACTGAAATCACACCCATCTAAACAGAAGACTCTCGACACTTTCTTACTCAAAAGTTGTTAAGTTTGGCAACCCTCACTGTGCCCCAGTCAAACGTTTTCTTAGCCATATTAGGTTGTATGGAAATAAGCCAGGATCATGGCTGGTGTATGAGTTGTCCTCTATGTTGAGGCTTTTTAAAAAGACTTTTCTTACTGGTTTGAAAGGAATGGAGACAAATGTGGCTCAGGGTATAATTTGAAATATGCCTGGAAAGAAAAATGAAAACTCTTTGATCTGAAAAGAATTGGACATAGCAGCTGAGACAGAGATCAGATTTTGAGGCTGGGACACTTGGAAATTTTGGGTATTTCTTTGTGTGTTATTAAAAGAGTGAATCAGTTTATTATTAAAAGTTCAGCCAAATTTATCACAGATACAAACGAGGAGGAAATCAGAATAAGATCACATTAGCTGTGATCATTCTTACACTTAGTCTTAGTACTTACTCTCCAAGGTTGGAAAGAGAGCATTTGAGTTCTGGACCCATGAAATTTAGAGCACTGCTAAGTACTGGACTTAATTTCATTGCTATCTCACAGGATTCTTGTGAAAATCAAATGATATAATGCATGGTTTAACTCTTACAAAGGAAAGCCTGTTCGTTTGGCTTCTTTGCCTTCCAAACTACAAGTTGTAGCAGCAAAGAAAATGCCTTTAGGTTTACCTCTGGTTATTTTACTGCACTTATCTACCCTTTGTTCAGAATTAACCCTATTCTGTTTTGATGGCTAATAAATATTCATGCACATTTTCATTTATCTACAACGTGTTGCAAGCACTCAGCAAGTGCCAGGCTCTGAATGCCTTCTTTGTAAATGGATGATTAACCCCTTAATCTTCCTTTGCTGTCATGCCATTAGTATTTTGAAATATTTTGACTGCTTCTTGGACTTGCATTCATTCCACATTTATATTGTTGAATGACCACTACATGACAGTCAATAGAAAAATGCTATGAAATCTGTAGTAAAGAAATCAAACATATTTCCAGGAGCTTTCAGTCAAGTGAAAAAGAAAAACATTAAATAAATATATACCAAGCATGAATATCATTACCACTTGTGATTGTTCATGAAGATAAATAATAGGATATGAAAGGTAAAAACATGAAGGTAAAATGAATAAAAATGTACATGCCTAATGCAATAATATTTAACTTACTATTCTTTGGCAATAAATGAATAGGATCCTTGAAACCTTTACGATGTGTCTTGTGGCTGAGCTGGAACACAACAGTCAGTGTTTTCATAGCATTTCCATTACTATTCCAACCATGGCTTTGTACTGTTAAAGATGAATAAAAATACCCTAGTAAATCACACATGGATGCTACAAAGTAGGGTGAAGGAAGTATTTCAGTCTTAGAAAGCAGCATGGCCCAAACTCTGTGGCCTGAAAGAGTTGGATCCATTCAAGAAATTGAGAGAGTTAGCACAACTGGATCCCAAAACAAAGCAGGAGAGCAGGAGGAGCCAGATCACAGGCAACATCGTAGGTCATGGCAGAGAACTGGATCTGTTTCCACATGCCCTGTGCAGCCACTGAAATGTTTTAAGCAAGGCAGTGACATGATGAAATTAATGTTTTTACAAAGATAATTATTTACAGATGGTCAGAGGATTAGAACAGAAAGACCCATTAGGAGGCTTCTGGAATGGTCCAGATGACATGATGGTAGCTTGCAGTGGAATGGTAGCAATGATGATGAAGATAAATGGACCATTTCAAGCAAACACCCTGAAGGCGATATCTGTGGATTTAGTAATTTAAGGTGCGGGAGTGGCAAAGAGCAGATGGTGAGGGAGAGGAAAGTCTGGAGTGGCTCCAGGTGCAGATCTTCAGCAAGCCAGGGACAACTGCTGTCATCTGCTGAGTCAGGAACAACTTGGAGAAGGTGGACTGTATTCAGTGACAACCTTCTTGCTAAAAGAAAAGGGGGGTAACACTGGAGTTTTTGTGACTTGCAGAAAAGACACAGAAGTGTAGAGGCACAACCTCCATCTCCACTTCGTGGGTGTATGCCCAGTATTAAGCCCACTATTGACATTTCCTTAGCAGACTTTTCAAACTGCCGAGGCCTGGGCTTGGGTGCTGGGCCTGCTGCATTCCTAGGACTTATGCTCTTGTCCCTCTTCTTCAGTATGTATCTTCATATGGTGTGCTTGATTTTAATAATTAATTTCCTATATCTTTGAATGATCTTATTTTTAAGACTCACATTTGTCAGTCCTTTAATTCTGGTTTTTATAGCACAGTAGAGTAAGATAATTATCATCTCCAACAATCTATGATATACTTCCAACTAACTAGAATAGCACGAAAATCCTTAACACATAGAAATGATTAATGCTCCAGGACACACAAGTGTTTGCTTTTGACCTTGAGCTCGTCATTTCTTATCCTGTATAGCTTTTATTGTATCCCCAAAATATGTCAAATAAAACCTTGCTTTGTGAAAATAATTTCCTCTGCTCACAATCTGAAGCACTTGTATATCAACAGAGAGAGAGTGGGGGAGAGGGAAAGAGAGAGAAGCATTGGCTCAGTTGTGATCACATGACATTCAGCCTTACTATTCATATTGTAAGACATGGCTCACTATCAAGTTAAAATTGCTAAGAAATGTTTGCTCATTTTCCAGAACACTTCCAGACCAAATTACTCTCAATCCAAGGTTTGGCTGTATTTTATCTCAACAAAAGAGTATTTTAAGCTACAGCATGAGAACAAGCCAGTTACCAGTAGAATGAAAAAATAGGTGTAGGCAGCTTCAGTGATGGCAAAAGAAAAAAAAAGCTGAGATTAGCCTACTAAACTATAAAAATATTGTTAATGATCAGTTTTTGAAGGGAATCCCCCTACCCCTTGGAGCTTCTCTAATCTTGGCAGTGAATAGATGATGCCAGAGCTCTTTGCCTTCCTGTTATTCTGTAAATCAACTACGTATATTTTGGTGGCATTGCAATTAATATTTTAATTCCTTTTAGTAGTTTGTTTGGAAGAAAAAAAAAAACCTAGAAAGAAAAGGTTATCATTGGAGTCCATGAAGAACTAATGACAGAACACTACGTCCTCTATAGTTCTTAGCAACTAAAAAGTGAGATAGGTTTAGGAATGATGATTATGTACAAGAATGTCTGTAAGACTAATCTTAAAATATCCTCAAAGACCAGTGATAGGGGAAGGGTTATATAGGTATTAATCATGCTACAAAAATAGCCCCAAAAAGTGATTTCAAGTGAAAAGATAGGTGTATAATACAATAAATTTACTATTAAAATAGAATTATTTTCTACATATATTTCTGTGTGTTCTAACTTTCCTATATTGAAATGTACCTTTGAAGATTCTCATTAATAAAATATATACCTACATAGCACTCAGAGATAGGTGTGACCCGGTAGATTTGATGATTGGCCTTTTTTACAATAGAATGAAACAGAACTGAAAGTAGTCTAAAAACCTTGATACTTTACTCCATCAGTAAATAACTATTAAAAAGTGTGTAAGTTATGTGGCTATAAAATGTATGTGAATGTGTTAACTCATTCATGGAGTTCAGGATCAAGTTCACACACTCCCAAATTCCCTGCCTTTAGAATCAAACAGATAAAAGCACAATAAGAAAAATTTAGAAGTTTTGTTTTCATCTCTGAGTTTTTTTCCCCCTTTGGAAAAATATCAGAAAATGAAAGAGCAAACACAGATGGTAGGAGAAAAATAATCCCAAAACAACTCCAATGACTGTTGCTGCCTCAGTATCACTGAGATTCCGGCTACATTTAACATGGTTGTTTTACCCTTTCTCCCATACTTCTAGCACATTTCACATGATGCATTTGTGGCTCTTCTTAAAGTTCTGGGATGACATTTGTATGTAAGCTTATTTGCTTTAAATTATTCACAGTCATTTGGTGTTCATTCTTTAGTAGTAATTTATCATAATTACATTATGTTCCATATATATAAGAGTCATCATCTTGTCTCTGGAAAGTATATTTCAGAACTTCTCCTTCTGGAGCTTTAAGATGCTCTATGGTTATATGTAGCACATCTACTTAGCTTAAAATCATACCTGAATACCACCAGAACTGCCATTTCAACAGTCACTGAGCTGTCTAACAGTTACTTGGAGTCAACTTCTAAAAGTTTTTATTGAATTTTTGTGTATCAAGTATTGAACTCAAAACTGTTTCACTGAACTACATCCCTGGCACTTTTTATTTTTATTTTTAAATTTATTTTTAAATTTGAAACAGGGTCTAGCTAAGTTGCTAAATTCCTCAGACTGGTCTTGAACTTGCCATTCTCCTATCTCAGCCTCCCAGAATGCTGGTATTATAGGCATAAGCCGGTGCAACAGGCTCTGATTAATCTTTCCATTTAATTCAGTCACCTCAGTTATAAACACTGATACTAATGGAGATTTTGCTGATTTTTTATTGGCATGATCAATTGGCGCATTGTTAGATTTTTTTAAAAGCTATGATTTGGAGATAAATTTAGCGTGACATGTTCCAAATGGAACATAGTATTTCACTAATGTGGAAATGTATTCGTTGACCCATCATATCTGTCCATTGTCTTTCATTCAGTTAAAACACACATCTTTTTTTTTTTTAAAAGATGGCATCTTCACTTCATATTTGTGGTTAAAGAGGCTTGGATATTGTCTGCATTGTCATCAAACAGCTAATGTAACTACAAGTAAAAAGGACCAAGTGTTAGATTGCAACTGTCTGTTCTAACTTCTGTCTGGGAAGGACACTGCATAATGTTTTCATCAGAATTTAGAACTCGAAATGACTGAGCATCTGGAGACATTATTTGCTTTGCACATATTTATTGAGAAACTAATATGATCTCCAAGCTATGCTAGGTACTAGATATACAGAAATGAAATGTGACATAAATAGTGTTTATTTTCCGAGGAGAGTGTCAGCTCCATCAGGACAAGGATCCTGGCTTTCTCCATCTCTGCTGTAACCTTAGCAAGCTCCACTTAATATATGAAAATATACAGTGGAGCCTCAGTTCACAGACTCAGTTTGCTCCATGATTCTGGGGAGGCTGGCTGCATTCATGTTCATGAGAGGAAGATTGCTGCTGTCGTGTTCACCACCCAATGCGGAGAAGCCACAAAAGCAAAATTTTGCCAAACTCTTCTAGTTGTGAACCAAGTGCCCTGAAGTGTACATGAACCAAAGTATTACTGTATGTTCAAGTCAGACCTAACTTTTTGTCTCAGGGAATAGGAATAGGCGTTTTTATTTTCTTCCTCATGCCAGGAATGATATTCACAGAAAAGACCTACTGAGTAGAACACATGTAGACAGGACTTTTTCTTCCATAATACAGTCACTTGAGGGTCAAGTTTATAAAAATAACTTTGAATCTTTCCTAGTATTTTAACAAGTAAATTGCATGGAACTGCACATTTCTGATGACACATTTCACAAGTGACAACACTTGAGACTGGGACTCATATGGGCAGCTGGTGCCACCATACCTTCACAGGACTGTTTTTATATTCATATAATTTGAGATTATTAGCCAGTTAGGTGAAATATTTATCATCTATTGCCTTATCCTACTACATGATTACAAAAACAGGCAAAACTAAAAGGGTCCTGAAGAATCAATCCCTTTGATAGTCATGTGAAAGTATGTAGCCCATGAGAGCAGTTAGGAATCAAGCAGTGGGCTGATTAAGTGTTAAGAACAAATGGAATGATTGATTTGTCCTAAAATACCAACTTCTGTTAAAAGAACTTGCTTGATAATCAAATAGTGCCAGAACAGATTGAAGCCACCTCTTCCACCACTGAGTCTTGGGTAAACGACTTAGCCTCTCTGTGGGTTTCTAGGACCCATTTATAAAATGTTGCCAATAGTATGTGTCTTACTGACCTCTGCAGTTGCTATAAAAGTCATCTGAGAAAAGGAATGTGAATGTTCTGTTTACTGAAACAGTGTTGTCTGTTTGCATTCTTAGCCCATTTTGATGCCACTAGTAACTTGGAAATTAGTCTACAGATAGCTGATTTCACTGGCAGCTGAAGTGTAATTGCCCAGGGACCAACCCATTTCATTCCTACCAACATTCCAAACATTTTAATGTGGGAATGAAGTCTATGGGAAAAAGTCAAAAGGAGACTGATCCAAAGGATTTCACTGGCCCTTCCCAGGGCCCTGTGCTCAAAATGGTCCCCTGTGCATTGTTATTTTGCTGCGTTTGCTGGTGACTGCAGCATCTTAGACAGTACCAGATGGATACGTGGGGGATGCTAAGTGGACAGAGTGAGTACTGTATTCTACCCGTTTCAGCTCAAAGGCCATGAGAGTGAAGGCTTCACTGGTTACTCTTCCAAGCACAAATACATAACGCATGGGCTGACTTTTAAAAAGCAGAGCGATGACGTTTGCTGGGAACTTTTCCCTGTGACACTGAGGGTCTCACCTTTGGTTACATGAGAAGGACAAAGCGACTGTAGCTTTGGGCCTGAGCCCTGAGTCCTACGACATGCCAGTCCTACAACTCCCCTGTGTCAGCATTTTGTGCTTGGCACAGTTGGAGATTAAGTGTTAGCATACAGCTCTGTGGAGGAGGAAAGAGGAAGTGTCTTAGTCACTTCTGGGCAGTGGACACTATACTGCACAACCACAATTTAAAAGAGGAGAGGTTTCTTTTGGCTCATGGTTATTAGGGAAGGAATGTCATTGTGGAAGGATCCATCAGGGGCAGCTGTTCACCCTATGAAGTCAGGAGGCAATTACAGAAGGGAGGAACTAGAGAGGAGGATCTACCCTTTAGGTCACATCCCAGTAACCGCCTCTTCAGACCAGGTCCCAACAGTACAACCATCACCCAATTCCTCAGTCAATTAATCTTTAAGATTATTAGCACAGATTAATCCCTTCTAAAGCCCCATTTCTGAATGCATGAGGCTTTGAGGTGAGACATTCTAGATCCAAACCACAACAGATAGAAAGTATCAGCTTGTTGGAAGGTGGAGAAGAGGAATGAGATCATTATGATTTGAGTGCCATTTTGATTTGGTTTTTGTTTACTTTCAGAAACTGGACACAAAAGAAATATAGCATATACCCCCGTCCTTGGGTAAATTTCAATCAGTAGTCAAAATGAACACTAGAGAAACGTAAGAATACTTCATGCAGGAGCACTGCATGAAATAGGAACTTGAAAATTAATTCACTACATCAATAAAGTGTGTCCAAACTTTTCACAGAGCTGACAGATTAGATAAACTGTCCAATTGCTTTGTTAATGTGTAACCTCAATTAGCAGTGTTGATTAGGATGCTGCTTCTTTGTGAATATTCAAAATTCCTAAGAACCAACTTGATTGTTGAGACTGTAAAGGGTCTAATAGAATTAATGGAATTTGATTTAACTGTACTTTAATTCTCCTGGTGCTAAATTTTATAGATCAGAGCTAAGTGATAGTTATGGTGTTTGTCTATCATAATTCTTAGCTTTCACATATCAGTTACAAAATTTCTAATCTTTGTAGTTGTTTTTCTCTCGATAAGTTCTATCACTTTAGGAAGCCATGTACAGACACACATCACATGGGAGAGAATCAGGAAGTGTGCATCCATTGAAAAATTTAATATATCTAAAAAGTAATGTACCATTTCTGTTTTTTATTTTGGTACTAGGAATTGAATCCAGAATCTTCATACTTAGCTATATTCCCAGCCCTTATTTAATGTTTTATCCTGAGATGAAGTTTTGCTAACTTGCTAAACTGCCACGGCTAGACTGGAATTTGCAATCTGAATTGAACCCTGCATTGACTTTTGGCGTGCGGTGTGTGCCACCACTCCAATCTCAACCTTTATCACCTCTTGGAGCCCAAGCAGTTAACCTCATGTTTTACCAACAACACAAGAGACACTAGTGTACTTGTTGGTAACAATGATAGTGATGGCAGATGATAAGAGCAAGAGAAACAGTCCACAATCTTTGGGATTTCTTTGTTATCCATACTATATATTTTTTGATGGGTAGTAGCTATACACAATTCCAGCTGCAGGTAAACCATGGCTCTATAGAGAGAAAGATTACATTTTTCTCAAGAGTCATCTTGTATGTGTATAGCTACGGGAAGCTTATCTAACACTGACATCAGCTACTTTCCCATGAGAAATTCAGAAATTTCACAGTGCCAATTTCTCTTTCCTACTTGCTTCAGAAAAGTAGAGAACTTTTCACAAAACTTAAAAATAAATGTGAACTTCACCCTGCTGTGGATACATTCTTACCGCTGATCTGTTCTGCCTGCAAAAATCCACACTCATTCTTTTGCTAAAACTTGAAAGATCTTCACTGATATAAATAGCAGCATGGATTATTCTTAATTAAATGGCCATCCAAGAGAAAGCAGGGAAAACTATGCCAAAATGAGCCCTGATTTAGGACATCAAAGTCCTTTCTTTGTACTGTTATAAACTTGTTCTACTACAACAAGGAAAATTTTTCTTCTTCATTTACCAAATTGGCATCTCTGAGAACATGTACTAAGCTACAACCTTTCTAGTCCTTGAGATTTTAAGAATTCAGAAGAATTTCCCCACCTACCATTGTCTGTCCTGACTACCTGATGATACAGAAATAAGTTGAGGAATGAGCCATTTTCTTTCTAAACACGGAATAATAAAAAGAAGAAGAGAAAGACTGATATTCATGGGGTTTATAGTCCTGCTTCATCAGCAATTTATACATTATCTTGCTCACTTATTTACCTATTCATCCAACAAAATTTCATGAAACATGTGTTATATGCCTGGGAACATGCTAACTACTTGGGATAGAATTATTTGGACAGCCATGTCCTCATCATCAAGAAGACTGTGCTTATACAATGATAGCACTCTGGTAATACCAGCATCAAGGCACTGACCAAATGCTAGAGGCCCCGAGGAGAAAAATACCCTTCCAGGGTAGTTACTGTTGTCTTCATTTTACAACTGAAGCAACACATTCAAAAACGAATTTCTCTAAGGCCGTACCTCTACTAAGTTTAGAGGTTGTACCCCCCCCCGCCTCTCTCCTACAATTCCATGTTGTTTTACAGGGAAAGACTTTAAGCCAGTAGCATTGAGTTGTTTAAAGCTCTGACTACAATCCAGTAAATCTGCTTTTTTTCACAGAGTTCTACAAGAATTCTTTTATTGAGCAACTGTCTTTTTCTTTGATTATGAGAACAACATCCATAGTTTCCTACTTGTCTTAGTTACTTCCTCATTGCTGGGACAAAATACCTGATACTCACAAGTTCAAGAAGAAAAGGTTTAGTTTAGCTCACACTTTTTAGAAGTTTCAGTCTATAGTCAGCTGGCTCCAAAGCAAGATAGCATGGCAGGAGGGGCATGGGCACAGGAAAAAGGTCCATGGCAGGGCAGGCAGAGAGCTAGAAATAGCAATAGCAAGCATCCCTCTCGCTCTTGGTTCAGGATACAAATTTGATTCAGGATACAAGCCAATTTGTTGGCTCAATTCACACCTAGCATGCATCTTTTGTCTTCCGTAAATTCATTTAGCCACATTCAGAACCATGCTAACCCAATTCATAGACCAATTCACACCCTAATCCATATTCACACACCCTAGATCTATCTGCTTCTGAAAAGCCACACCTATGATCACTTGAGGCAATGGGGGAACATCTAAACACAAGCCGTAACGCCACTTTAACCTGCTGCATGGTTAAACTCCTTATACCTTATCCTAGTGACACACCTGAGCCCCTTTTCCACTCATTTACACAAATATCTGTGGATGTATAGTTTCACAGTTACAGCAAAAATGTGCTCCATGAAAATCAAGGGATGTTCATACAGACAGAAAGCTTTATACCAAAATACAAGCACACTGGAGGTAAATTTTACTCAAAATACACAGGTAGAAACTTAAATGGAAACAATGTTAAAAGTAAAAAAAATGGTTCAATACAAGTTTGAGATAATAGAAATAGGTTTGGGAAGGATGGTGTTAGAATGTGAGGAGAAACGGCAGACATGGAACAGAGGGCTGCATACACTGAAGATACAGCATCCTAAAATGACCAGTAGTCCCTATACTTGAGTTGTTTTGGTATAAGCCACTTACAAAAACATCCAATATTTCCCTTCTATGATATGGTGAGCCAAAATATACATATGCAAAGTTCACAGAGTCATTGGTAAATAACCCAGTGTTGATTTTTAATTTAGAAATAACTTGCCAAATTGATCCCAGCCTTCCCAAATATGGCTTTCCTTCAGCAGAGTGCAATGATTTGTGTTACCTTATTATTTTCTCTCATTGTTTCTCTTTCTTTTTACTATTTTATTTTCCTACTGGTGTAATAGATGACGGGAGATATGGAACTTTCATGATTTTATAAATACCAGGTTCATGAATTTCCTTTTGTTGTCATCTTTCTAGATTGACCTCATCTTGTTGTAGGCACATTCTATATAAAGAATCTTTTCAATGATGTTTAGACATAAAAGTACACAAATTATAATTGTACAATGTGATGGATTTTCACAAGATGAGCACAATTGTACAGTCAGCATCCTGATCAAGAGATAGAAGAATATTACTAGTACCCCAAGAATATTACTAGTACCTCATATTTCCCCCCCAGAGTCACCTCCCATGTTCACTGCCTCAGGATTACCATTACTCTGATTTCCATACCAAGGCTTAGCTGTGCCTGCATTTGAATTTTACATTAATAGAATCACATAGTGGTTTTTGTGGTGTCTCATCCATTGTTATGTTTCTGAGGCTGATTGTCTGAGCAATACTTACAGATTCTAAATACTGTAGAGTATTTCATTGTTTGCTTAGCACAATTTATTTTGCTACTGATAGACATTAAAATTATTTCCAGTTTATGAGTATTACTGTACTAGGGAACGTAGCATGCTAATAGATGGCTAGGAATAAGATTTCTAGTCAGAGGCTATACAAATATTCAGCTCCATCACCTTCTGCCAAATGTTTTTCCCAAGTGATTTGCAAATTTACAACCCATAACACAGCATGAGAGCTCTGGTTGCTCACCAATACTTTAAATTACATATTAATCTTCTAAAATTTAGGTCCTCCAGTGATGTGTAGTTCTAGCTTACCATAATTTTAATTTGAATATTTTTTAATAATTAATTCTATTGAGTACTTCTTCATATGCTTGTTGGCCATTCTAATATTCTTGATTTTTTTGTGAAGTGCCAGTTGAAATCTTCACTTGCTTTTCTATTGTATCATCTTTTTCTTATTGATTTGCAGAAGTTGTTTATATACTTAGGATACATGTTCTTTGTCAGATATGTGTACTTGTATTTTTATCACTTTATGGCTTAGCTTTTCACTGTCACTGTGGTTCTAAACTTTAATTCAGTACTATTTCTGTTTCTGTTCTTTATGCCTTATTTACAAAATCTCTGTTTATCCCAAGATCATGAAGATAGCTTGCACATTTTTCTCTGAAAGGGAAACACATTTAGTTCTACAATCAATCTGGAATTATTTGAGGGGTACACTATTAAATAGACATCAAGATTTGGTTTTCCTTTTTCCCATATGGAGATCCAAGTGAGGTGCTAGATGATATTACTTTTCTCCAGATAGGGATTATTTTACCTTTTGATAGTTGATAGAGTTGGAAAAATTCATTTTAATTTAATAGACTGAGGTGATCTACAATTCATGTGACACTTCATATGACTAGGCAAGATCTAATTTACACTCCATGGATGAACACCCTGTGGGTCCTAAATCAGATTATATCCCAAAATAGTTTCTTCTTCCTCCTCTTCATGTTCTTTTAGCAAGGTATAATTTACACACAGTAAAATTTACTTTTTTTAGTGTACAGTTCTGCATGTTTTGTCAAATTCACGTGCTTTTGTAACAGCAATCCACAAATAAGGTATAGAATAGCAACCCCAAAACGGTCCTTTCTTCTGAAACTCTAAGGCTCTCCTACTTAGCTGTGTGAGAAATGTTGCTCATTTCTCAGAAACATTCTGCTTCACCTTTTGTTCTGTTTGTCTTTCATAACTTATGTACAGCAAACCCCGTGAAGGGAAATTGTTGAATGCTAACTCTTTGCTTCAGTGTGTTCTTTTCCTTCAGAATGTTAGTTTCTGATATTTTCAAATACATTTTTCTTTTCTTTTCTCTTGCTGGAATTTTATCCAGATCTCGTAGATGTTCCCAGGGACAGTATTAGACTGCCACAAGCTACTCATTAAAGGCAGATACCTAACTTAGTCTGCCTCCTTCAGCCATCTCATTAAAACCCTCCTCCATCTTATTTTTTTGTATTGTTTTGATTTGGTCCTTTGCGTTTGCCAAGCAGGCAAACTGCTGAGCTAAACTCCCGGCCCTTATCCATCATATTTTTGTAATAGATCTCAAAAGAATCCATGTTGGCAGCTGTGACAATTGCCTAGTGACACTTTGGAATAGGCCAAAACTGGGTTTTAATTCCAACTCTGTCACTGATCAACTGTGTCACAATAAATTCAAAACTTTCTAAATAAGGAAAATTTCAAAAAACCAAGTTTTGTAGTTTGCTTGGGAAGATTAAACAAGGTAACAGATATGAAGTGTCTTGTACATAGTAGTCACTCAACAATTACAGTTATTATCATATTTTATATTATCAACTCTTAGAGCTATAAAACACACTCACTTAGAAATGATGGGGAAGGGAGACTAGGAGATACCCCTGAAAAGCTATATTGTTTGTAAGCACTTGTTAGATGCTGCAAAAGAAGAATTCAGTTGATGTATTACCTATAACCACAGGATCATTCACAAATACTGAGACACAGAATACATTTTTTTTCTTAAAAGATCACAGAATTATAAAAATATCTAAACTGAAGGGTTACAAATAATCTATTCCAACCAAGCATGGTGGTGCACACCTGTAATCCCAGCACTTGAGAGACTGAGGCAGGTGGATCTCTATGAGTTAGAGAACAGCCTGGGTTACATAGTGAGACCCTGTCTCAAAAATCCAGCAACAACATCAACAAAAGCATATATTCCAGATACTTCCTATCAGAGATGAAAGAACTGAGAAAACAAGAGTGGCTAAATAACTCGTCCAAGGTCAGTTTGCTCATTCGTAATTATTTAAATGATCCCAGATTCCCTAAGACCACGTATTTTTGCCCTTCTAATATACACTGAGTTCCTATATGTAACTATAAATGTAAAAGAGACAATTATGAATATTTCGTTGTCCCTAACTTCTTTTGACTAAAATCCATGGGCCTATTTTTTTTAATTTATTTATTTATTTATTTATTTATTTATTTATTTGGTCTTTTTCCTTTTTATCGAGGGATAAACAAGGGATCGAACTCATGACTGCCTGCTTTAAAGGCAGGTGCTTATGCCGCTGAGCTAAATCCCCAGCCCAATGGGCCTATTTTTAAAAATTTCATTTTATTATCCATCCCCACAAATGACGAGTCCCGCCAACCATGCCTGAAATAGCTACTTACCCCTCCTTTCCTATCCAAAGATCATGTCCTAGAGCTTTTCCCTCTTCCAGTCTTAGGAGATATTCTGCCTTATTGTCCAACACAGAAGGCTGAAAGCAGCTCACATTCACCATGTGAACAAGGAAGTGGGGAACTTCTGCCCCCCTGGGCAGTGGGTAAGAGGTGGCCATGGGCGTCCTTGGCACTCTCCTCCATGGCCAGAGTGGGTTATTAGCCATTTTGACACAGTGTTCCCTATTAATGACATCATGAAGCTGAATCCCCTTGTTCTGAATGACTTGGATGAGGGCGATGGTCACAAAGCACATGGTCCTGGCTTTGTTACTTCCATGATGTATGCACAGCGAATTATGAAACAGGGACTGTGTCCTAGACATAGTAATGTTAAAATCCAGTCCTAGTTCAGCTGCATAAGGTAAATGTTTAAGTTAATTAAGTTCTTTTTAAGTTCATTGTTCTTGTTAGCATGGAGTTAACCATTTTTATAAAGGATCCTTGATTTAACCTCAGCAATGACTGTCTGTCACAGTTTTCATCTGAGACCCTTCCCCCAGGTGTGTTTGGAGAATGGCACTTTTCTGGGAACATTTCAGTTTTTACATTTTAAAGAATGGCTGTAGCCAGTTTTTGAAAATAGGATTGGCAAGATTTTTCCATCGTATCTTAGAAAAATGCTATTTACCATTTCTCATGCTACTGAATGACTTTACCTGGAAATTTCCTGAGGGCTCTAAGAAGATCACAGCGCTTGAGAGAGAGCTAACAATCTGATCAAAAGGAGAAAATTCTTCCTTCTCTTTTGTTCCACTTAAACAAAGTGGTTAGGAGCTGGTTCTCTCATATTGAGTGTCTTCATATAAAACCTGCTTCTCCCCAGGCCTGAGTAGAAGGTTCAATCAAAGGAGCAATAAACACACCTGGATGTTTGCCTCTGGCCTGGAGGGGGACCGGGGAAAGGCAGGCAGGCTCGCCTGCCTAATGTGCCCAGCACAATCCCTCCCTTCCCCTTCCTACACCTTGGGTCTTTGCCTTCCTTATCCTGTCTGGTCTAGAAACAGCTGGACCTTCAGGGAACTTTGGCAACTGCTCCCATGCCAGGGCAGGCAGCAGTTATGCGCTAGGCAATTTGTGAACATATAAAGTCAGGAGCGGCTAACTGGCATACTGGGTTAGGCCCACCCTAACTACCTTATTTTAATTTAATTGCCTGTTTATAGATCTTCACTCAAATGTGGTTTCATCAGCATGTGAACCTGAGGAAAACCATGCAGCCTATACAACATCATTGTCATTTTTAAACACCCTGATTTTTATTCTATTGCATTTGAATCTCCTTCTGATTCACCTCTCCCGAACTCCTGCAGCATCCACTGAGAAATTCATAGCCCTCCTCTAGAGAAGAAAGTAAAAACTGTATCAGGAAAGGAGCAAGGGTTTTCAAATGTCTTTACTTTGTGCTTTTTTTTTTCTTATCATTCTTTTAGTTCTTCTTCTTTAAAAGAAATGTGATTTTTTTTGTAAAAGACTGACCGATATTAGAGGAAAAAGCTGCCAGAGGTCTGGAGGCCTCTTCTTTTTGCACATTCCCAGCCATATTTCAGGTGAACTTTGAGATACCACCTTTCTTCAAGTGCCCACTCCCATACTTTCCTCTGTGTTTTTGGAGGAACCAGGAAAAAGATGTCCATTATCTTGAAGCTGCTCAGAAAGTTACTGAGACCTGAATCAGGAATTTTACGCAAGTTGCTATTTACATAAAATGAAAAATTTTGAAGGTGAGAGGAAAGAGCTCTGCCATCGTGAAGGGCCTCACTGAGGTGTTTCAGCAAACCATGGCCAGTGGCCAGCAGAGGTGTCTCTCAACAGTGTTTCATTAATTTCCGTCAGCTATAGGACTTGGAGCTATATGACTGTGAAAATGTAAAAGAGGTGCTTTGAGTTGTAGGCACCCAGCAGTCTTTGCCTTTGTTTTAGAAGAGCATTAATGGGAGATTTTATAATCACTGTGGGCCAATATTTTTAGAATCAGCTGAAATATCATATGAAATAGAGGAGTTTAGAACTCTCTCTCTCTCTCTCTCTCTCTCTCTCTCTCTCTCTCTGTTTCTCTCTCTCTCATCCTTCCTGGACACCCTTAACAAAGTACTCAGTCCATGTTTAGTTCAAGTGTGCAAATGTGCCCAGGTATTTTAGAACCACAGAGTAGTATCTGATGAGGTTTTTTTGGTGGGGGAGGGCAGGTGGTACTGACGATTGGACCCAGGCCTTCTCACTGGGCTGCATCCACTGTATGTTTGTTTTGTTATTTTTAATTTTGAGATAGGATCTTGCTAAGTCATTGAGCTGTCCTTGCTGGACTTGAACTTGCCATCCTCCTGCTTCAGCCTCCCAGAGTGCTAGAATTACTGGCATGCACCACCATGCCTAGATTGGAGCGATATCCCTTAATGCTTTATTGTAGAAGTCTTTCTTAAACTAAGATGCTTTCCTATGGAGTTCCAGCAGTAGTTATAGAACAAGGCTCAGACAGGAGCAGTCTGGGGCCCACTCTTTGCCCAAGAGTCTCCCCTTAGAGAAGCAGCTCCCAGTTATTGTCGTGAGATACAACAAGAAAGAACATGGTGAGTCAGGACACAGCCCAAGTTCAGTTGGAGGTTGAGGGCAAGGAAGAACATAGGTTTCCAACATCTCAGCATCCCAGAAAACTTTATGATAAACAGAGTAAGCGCTTCCCAACTTTCCATAAGCAGACTGGTAAGCTTGGCTCAGCAGTGGTATTTCCCTGACCAGGGATTTGCAGCTGCCTTTTGAGGAACACTGTAGAAATTCACTTTCCTGCTCAGCATGGCTACTGACAGAGAGAGAGAGAGACATTGCACCAGGAGAAGACCAGCCAAGATGGAGGCACAGATGACAGGGAGAGACAGACCACAATATCAGGAGCCCTTACCCCAAACCTCTTTCCAGCTCTTTGTTTTCATAAATACAAAAGAGTATACGCTGAAAATAAAGGGACAATTTAGCTTTAAACCAAGTTATCAAAAGTCTTGATTGAATATCTTCCTGAAGGAGTTAGACATCATATTCGGTGATACGTGCATGCTTAAATATCACATGATTTCTCTCATTTGGGAAGCCCACAATATAAATAGAAAGCAAATAAAAGATAGATAACAGGAGACAGATCTTTCGCAAATGGGGAGGAGACCAAGAAATGGAAAGAGGTAAGAGGAAGGGGATAAAAGAGAACTGAGTTGTGGAATGTACATGTATCAACTCCCACAAGCAAAGTGACCATTGTGTCCTGCAAACATGGACAAAGAGAAAAAACGGTCTTACCTGAAATTTCAGTTGTGATACAGTTTTTACAGTAAAAGGACACAGACACAGCTTCTTACAAAGTCCAGCTTGGGATGTTCACCAAAATTAAATTATGAATCTCTTGCGTGACTCAGTGAAACAATACTCCAGTCAAATTCAAGTAGAACAAACACTCAATCTTGGGTGAAAATCTGAGACATTTTCCTTCCTACCATTCTCTGTATCCCAGTTCCAACAATGCCAAATTAATCTCAAATTTTTTAAAATCAACTTTTCCTAGAGGAAAAGGCAGAGCTACATTCCCCAAAACAGATATTTTATGCTTAACTTATTACTTGGGTTTTTCACCCCCTCCCTTTTGCTAATTCAAAACAAAATGTCCATCATTCACTCTAACACCAGCCTTTAAGAGCTGGAGACAAATGGAGTCTGAATATTCACGCCAGTGTGGTACAAATGAGCTGTGATTTCAGGATGCTGGCTGTTTTCCTGACAGGGGAAAAGAGTGGTTTAATATCTTTGGCTGAAAACACTTTCTTAAAGAGGGATGAAGAAGGCCAACATTAATATTGAGTCCTGTTATTTAATAACTAAAAATGATACATTGTGCAATGGAGCATCCTGCGTTTAGGGGAAAGTGTGTTTATCAAACCCAGAAAATGCAGAGGGTGGTGAATATAATCACATGTTGGTCTTAAGGAAAAAGCTCTTCTAAGAGCATTTCCCTCAAGTTCTTCAAAGAATTCCTCGTGTTAGTTTCTTATATCCATGCTTTTGAATCTGATTTTATCACACATTTACAAAATTTGTCCACATGAATGGTCTCTAAATTATGGTGGTTCCATTTAGGATTTTCAACTCTATAATGGTGCAAAAGCCAGACACAGTCAGTATAAAGCATACCTTGAGTTTTGCCTTGGATCTCTTCCCAGGCCAGCGGTATGTATGATCCAGTATTCTCTGGCGGTTCTGGGTAGCAGAGCTCCCCACTGTCCCCACCTTCATGAGAGCAAATAGTTGAATGCTACAGTACGTGGTGTTGCTGAGCTCAGTTGTTCCACAGGGAAAGTATAAGTAGTGTGTTTGGGATTCACAATGAATTGGTTAGGGTGTAACTCTAACAAATTGTAAGTCAAGAAGCATCTATACAAAGACATTTGTGATCATGAAAGACTCTGTGGATCTAATTGCCTCGACCAAATAACTGGCTAGTGGTTTATAAATTAAAGATGCAGATGTAGCAGAGGCAAAAGGATCACAAGTTCAAGGCTAGCCTGACCCACTTAGTGAGACCCTCTCTCAAACTTTAAAAAAAGAAACTAAAAAATGAGGTATAGGGGTGTAGCTCAGGCTGTGGGTTCAATCCCAGTTCTGGTATGAAAAGTACCCCACTGTAAGTTGGGGTTGATGAGGGAGGCTTGCACCCACAGCAGCACAGCACCCTGCTCACACAGGTGTCTTCAGTCACTGACCGAGTCAGTCGACAGACACAGCAAGAACTGGATTCTCCTCCCAGGTGCTACTGTGGGTCTGGACGTCAGCCATGCTAGTCTTCTTTCCTATAAAATACACTTTTAATTCCATGTGATACAGAACTGGGTGGATCCTATAATGTGTTCACTGACGTAAATTGGTGTGTCCGATTCTTGTTTTACATTGGCCTCATCTTGGCAAAGGGCCGTGATGGCTTTAACTTCTCTGCCCTCTTGTCCACCTATCATACTTAATTATGTGGTTTACAAGGAAAACGCTGCAATGCACTGCTAATATCTGTAATTCTGCTTTTTTTTGCAAATTGCTTCAGAGAGTGATGCCTCACTGCCCCCCAGGTAGTTTTTCTGAATTCTCAGTTTTATGTTGCATTTTAAGAAGAATAAGAATGTAACTGTTTCCAAGTAGTTGAAGTTAAAAGCAAAGTAAGGCTGCTGTGACATTTTTATAGAATACGCGTAAGAATAAAAGACGAGAAGCCTGGAAGCCAACAGAACTCCAACCACATGGCCTCTCTTGAGACAGGGCCACGACTCTGGGCTTCACTGTTTACTTTAATATTGTCTGCTGCTTCTTAAGGGAGGCCTCTCAAATAAGCTTTGAATCCCACAAAACCTGGATTTGCCCTGAAATTAACATAGATAAACTTAGATGATTTAGCTTCATTCCTAAAGCTAATTACGTGGACAAAGCAAAGCAAAGGTCAAAGTGTGAATTATGGTCATTTATTTTTTAAGATTTTAGAATGAATTCAGTTTATTTTCTAAGCTAAGTCCCTACTTAAGTGAAACAATAAATCAATTTGCCAAAGCACAAATGAATGTAAGCAGGAGATTCATGTTTACCTCATTAATAAGCATCAAGTAGGAACATACCTTAACTTTGGGTAAGCCAAAACCAACTAACACAACATGGTTCATTTCATGCAGTCATTCCATCATTAAAGTATTTGTGACAGCTTACCTTGTGTCATCCATTTACTGGTCTTGTGAGATATAGCAGAGAATAATATTAGAAGCACACATTGTGGGACAGCTTTCTTGGATGTAACCACTGGTCTACCACCTTCTTTCCCCAAAACTAATACCTATCTGGAAAACAATTAGCCTTGACAACTAGAGATGAAGAATGTCAGCCCCATTAATCTCTCACTGCCCCATCTGCCCTCACTGTTCTCCTGCTCAGCAGTTGCTGTGAGACCCATGCTGCCCTCTATATGCTTCCCTTGTGCAGCATAGATTTTTAAAGATTTAAATTTGAATGCTCTTACAGATGCATGCATGCTCCATTTACCCAAAGGCCACTACTCCCAAAATATTTACCTCTGTGATCCTCAAAGCCTTTGACTGTGTCCTACCTGGTGTAAATGAAGGATCTCATAGCACACGGACATGCCTATTGTGAGTTAGGGCCACTTTCATGACCCTGGGAGCTGGGGCCCATGCACAAGTACTTCAAACAGCATTTGTCATTCCTGGGATCTCACTAACCTTGGATTAGAGTCTGTGGTCTGTGTCACTGTCATCCATCCCAATGACACATGTGTAAGCTACCATCTGGAAATTTCGCCAATCATGGCGGAGAAAAGAGATCTCTGAAGGTCCCTCAGAAGAGACCGGACACTTCAGTTCTCCACTCATTGGCCAAAACCAGTCCCTTGGCCCCAGATGACCACAAAGGTTCAGTGAGTACATGTCTAAAATGTGGCCAAGAGAGAAAGCAGGAACATGGGGTGAGGAGAACTCATGATAATCCTAAAGCTTCTCAATAAGTTATAGTCATTATACATGTGCAGCAAAATCCACAGTAGTGTGATGTGGTATCAAAGATTTAGGCTCAAATTCTGAGAAGCTTCAGACTTTGTCAGGAGAAAGAGGAGTTAAAAAAAATTCGAGTATTGATCATCAAGAAACACAATGCCAACAATGCTGTAGACCTGGAAAGACAGGATAGTCTGGGATAAAGGTAAGACTTGAGCCAGGTTGAGAAAAGCGTATGGGATTTGTGTTAGGAGTGGGGGTCACTTCAGGTTACAGGAGAGACAAAGGAGGCACAAAGTGCCAGAGGCAGAAGTGAATCTAAATCATTGCAAGGCTTAGGAGTTTGGCCTGGTTAGGAGCTGTGTTTGTACCTGAAGATGGACTAAAGGGAGGAATAATGGAGCAGGGAGACAGGGCCATTGCACAGAGGCTCTGGCGTCTACAAAGAAGCAGCATGGTGGCAGATGGGAGAAGGATTATGTTTCTCCATAACCCCTACAACCAAGGCACCACTCCTTCCAGTGTCCAGCCCCAACTAGTGGTGCTTATGCCCCAAGCAGGACTCCTGATGCCTAACAGCTTCCCAGAGCTGCAGAACAATCCCTGAATAGAGACAGTAGTAAACCTTATGTTGCTTCTGCTTCCAGTTTAAATCCTGTTGGACTGCTCCTCTGCTAACAAAGAATATTCAAGTTGAAGGGAAATCGCCTCTCATTGCTAGGGTCATTTCGGTCTTTTTGCTATGTAACATCTGGTTTTGAAATTCGGCAGGGACCCTGACTTAAATCTGTTTAACTTAAAAAGCAGCAAGAGAACATCTTGTTTTCATGAACATCCAAAGGCTGTGTCAACAAATAAGAGATCTGTTTGTGGTATTCAAAGTGGAAAAGCTGGTTGCGAGATGTTCAGCACTAGGATATGTGTGTTAAGAATTGTTCGTTTCTTGGACTCATGCACCAGAGTGAAAACACAGTAGGGCAGCTTCATTTAAATCAGCAAATTTCTGCTTGATGATGACTGAGAAACATACTTTTATTGTCAGAAGGTCGCTGACCTGCTTGCCTCTAGAAAGATGCCCTCGTGCCTGCTTTTTACCCTATTAATAGAGTATCTTCACTGGATTCCCAAGTCTGCATAAATTTGGCAGACAGCATCTAAAGCAACATTATTCTTACATTACTGACATAGGCTTTCAAGTGGGAAAGAAGACAAGAATAGTTCCCTATCCCTCTAATTTGATTGGTTACTTACCCACTTCTTTCAAAGGGGAATGGAAAGGAATTTTATTTATCTGTTCCCAGAAGGATATCTGGCACATTTATGATGTCATTTTAAAAGAACACAACTCTAGCCTTACAAATTTGTGGTCCCTGTATGAGTACAGTTGTGTATGTTTATTACTATCATTCCCGTTTGAACAATCCGTTAGTATCTATAGCTTATTGAAATCCAACAGAAACCGTCTTATCATTCTTATAATTCTCTCACAGTGGTAGCTGGTTCTTTCTTTCCTTATCTCTGTTTTCCTTTTGTTTATTGCCTGTCTCTGCCATCAGACTATAATTGCTGGGAGGGCAGAGTACCTGCATTCATAGCTTACATACCACAATGTAAAAGGTGGCTGGTTCATAAATAATACTGTGCAATATGTATTTTATTGAAATTTTCATTTTTTAATCTCTCAGTTAATTCCTTCTAGTGGAATTGGATCTATAACTTTAAGCTTACTACCAAGAATTTCTGGCCCATCAAGCTGGAAAAAGCTGTCATGAAAACATTTTGGTATCTGTTGGGCATAAGACTTAATGACCACATTCACTTGTCTGGTGGTCACTGCACATCTGTCTGAAGGCCATGCAAAACTGAACACTTCAATCTGAATGGTAACAGTGAGGATTCATTTGCTGTTTTGCTTTGGCTGTTTATGCAGACAGAAATCACTTTCAAGCTCCAAGGGATCCCAAGAGAAATGCTTATTGGTTTACAAGAGGTACAATCCCATAATAGTATATTTGTGTATTTGAAAACATTCCCAAAGAAACAAGACTGAATGCAGAAAAAAATATTTGGGGGAAAAGGAAAATAATACTCCAAATTCTGAACAATTCTACTTTAATAGGCTGATCTGTCTGCCAGCTGGCTACAGGGTTGAACTACTTGTAATATATACTTTGGTAGGCCACATGTAGTTCTTGGAACTGTTCATATTAGGCTGCAGAAACTTAATTATTATAAAATTGCCAGAGCCCTCCTTGATTACTTAATTCAAAATTGCTTAGTCATCTTTCTACACAGTGTGGACAGCTTTTGTTTAACTGTGAAAAACTGGGAAATGCAGATGTGCTCTAAAAAATTTTTAGGGCAGGTATACAGAACAAGACAGTATCCTCTTTTTTTTTTTTTTTTTTTTTTTTTTCCTCCAAGATCCTTAGCAGGTGGCTGCCACATGTTTTAATTTGACAAGCTGTCAAGTCAAAGTCTTTAATTACAAGTATTTTTTCATTTTCTTTGTGGATTTGGTCAGAAGCAGAAGGCTACTGCTGTGGCTTCTTAGATCACGTTCATATCCTGCATTTTTTAAGTACAGGTTTTTCAGCAAGAATGTAAAGAGATCTAGATTCGGCTGTTAGAATAGCTTTCTTGTCAAAAACAGCCTAAGCTGGCATTTTGAACCGATTGTCACAAAGACCCTGCTTTTGACTCTTGATTTGAATTCAGACCTCATGTCATTCAGCTATTACCTTCTAATGCAAAGCAGCACAGCAAGTGTCTCCCATGTATTCTGAAGGCTAAGTGGCCCCTAAGGTCTCTTTTTTTTAGAAATGCACACCCGGCAAATGGTGTTCTTCCTGTGACCTGAGCTGAGGCTCCTAAGACAGATGGTGAGAAAAGATAACGGTGCCATAGCCAATGGGTAGCGACACAAGCCTGGGAAGGATGGGCTCCAAGTAAACCTTCAAAACTGCACCTTATGTTTCTGATTACCGAGCATGGTCAAAGAGCGAAAATCAGGCAGCGCTTTTTTCTCTGGCTGATGGAAGCATTCAAATCAGCTCTGAATGTCAGTGCTTTCTAATTATGAGGGAGGAATGGCAGGGAATCTCCAAAGGCCATGGAAATCTGAAGTACTTCAGCTCCACTCTGATTTTTATCTTCTCTTATTCATCCTGTCCTCTTTCTTCTTTTTTTCTGAGCTCCCAGAAAAAACTAAATGGCTAATACTCCTCTTAAAAATGGCTAATACTCCTCTTCCTAAAACTGAAATGCCTATGACAAAGTTCTTTTTCTCTAGAGGAAAACAAACACAACTCAAATCAAAATAGAAACCAGAGCTCCATTTTATAACCATCATCATGCCCTGAGTTGCTCAAGCTCCACTATCCTTTTAATAATGTCTTAGCAACGTTTGCTTGTTTACCAATTAATGTCAATGAATAAGCAATGCCCTGGAATTCATTCCAACTCAGCAAGTGTGGACTTAATGTTGAGGATAAGAAAAATAGCTAGTTAAGTTTTGAGGGCTAACAAAAGTGAGTGGTCACCTCAAGGAGTTTACAATCTTTTAGAAAAGACAAATATACATTTATTAATTAAAATAAAAGCTATAAAATAAGTGCACCAATAAAAACATAATATGGACATCAGTACTAACTCAAGTAAGTGGTTCCAGGAGCCTAGGTCTTCTGTTAGTTTTAAACAAGCTCCCACTGCAAAGCCATTCCTTATGTGAAGAAAAGTCTAGATCTCTCTGAACTGACAAAAGAGTGAAATTATCATCTAAAATATGCAAGAGAAGAGAAGAGAAGAAAAGGGCATAGGGACTTTTCAATTCATTATTTATCAGTAAATTTATAGGATCAAACCGTGTGACTCTTATGTCCAAAAGACATAATGGATAATGTCTCTTGGTTTGTTTTCAAATTATTCCTTTTTAAATTACAATAAACTTCTAGATGATAGTCTTTAACTTGCTTTATAATTCCAGAAAACAATAGACATATTTGATGTTCATGATGAACAGAAGTTGACTAGTTTGTCAGGGAGTAATTAGTACCTGATTAACAATAGCATGTTCTTCAGGTACAAATGTGAACAATAGGCTTCTAATTATATAAACAAATTTGCCTCCTGCTCCTGTAGTCTGCGCTCTCTCTCACCTTGGAGTCTCAAGATAGGTGGTTAAGATTCTGGGTTTGAGTTTTAGTCATCACATTAGTGATACTGGTGGAAGAAACCGATGATGACAAAGAACAGGCATATGAGTCTCTGCTATGTTAACAGATGAGCAAGTCCAGCAAGGGAAATTACTACTATAAAAAGTATGACAATTTCAGTACCATGTTTATAGTTGATAAAACCTATGACCTCTGATCTTCATATCTGAAGAAATTACTCATGAGTCTTGTTACTCAATTTGAAATGTGATCTTTCTTCAAGCATCTTTTGCATTTATCAAACATTTCACCTTCTGAAAAGCAAATTAATGGCATTGTCTGATCCAAAGACCCCTTTGCAAGAGAAGAGAGGAAGCTAGTGGGGGGATCCAAAAAGCACATCCACTCTTGGACAGATGGGCCTGTGTCACACCACATACATTATGACACCTTCTCCAGGAGCTCATAGATCTTTAAAGACTTGGGGATCACATGTTACAGCCATTCATATCACTGAAGTGTCTTGCATTATTTTGCACAGTACAATTATTTTGGATGGAGAATCAGAAGACAGGGCTGTCCAGTAGAACTTCCTGAAATGATGTATGTGTATTCTGCACTTTCATGGCAGCCCCTGAACACCATGGCCACTGACCACTGGCAGTGAAGTACCAGTAAACCTGAGGTGTGGAGTTTTTAATTTTATTGAATTGGAACTGATTTCTACTTAAATTTTTTCATGTGGCTGATGGCTACCAAATTTCATAGCACAAACTTTAAATCTTAAAAAACAACAACTTTTTTTCCTTATCACTCTAAATAGCCATTTCACACCTATCTGACTGGTTTAGAGTTTCTTTTTTTTTTTTTTTTTGTCTTTTTCTTTTTTTATCAGTACCAGGGATCAAACTCACGACCGCACACTTTGCAAGGCAGGCACTTATACTTATGCCACTGAGCTAAATCCCCAGCCCCAGGTTTAGAGTTTCTTGACAATCCTCCGCATTGCTGACCAGTTCCCCTGGAACGAGCCCATCTTTTACACCTGAATTATGTGTGGTAATTCTATGTATACTTCTGTTATTCCAATATACATTAGAAAACACATTATACTTTTTCCCTGTTAACAAACCTATGCATTTTTTCCTCGCGCACATACAAGTGACATAAATTTTCTCTTTTGCCTTAGAGTTCTATGATTTTGTATTAATCTGTCCTAATTTGTATTAATCAGTCCCTTGACAAAGTCTCCTTGAATTGTTGAGGAATATGGACTCAGCCCTTGAGCAGGGAACAGAAAGACTTGTATTTCTAATTTTCATTTCTTTTCATTCCTCTAAGCGACTTTCAAGTCCAACTTAAGACTTGATAGTTAGATAGAGATCAGTCCAAATATTAGCCCTGGTTTCCCACTGATTTGATGTGGCTCAGGAGCGAATGCCAAAGTGTTAAGTGTCTCAGTATCATTTATTTAAATGGAGATGAATCTCTTCTTCCATTGGAGGATCAAATAACAATCACACAGAGTTTTGAAAAATATGAAGTACTCTAAATTCAGGTGATGGTTTTTATGGCTAACAATTTAAGATGCACTTTACAACCCCTAAATGTGTTGTCTTCCCAAATGTTGATGTCAGTAGTTATAACACTCATCATTTCACAAGTCTAAATTTCCCAAACTGGCATTGGGGGGGGGGGCACGTCGGGACACTGGCAGTAGAGTGTTCATTGGTCAGGTCTCCTGCTTCACAAGTAAGGAAAAGTGATTTTAAAGGGCTGAGCAGAATGGAGGGAGAAAAAATAGATCACACTCTATTAACCTGCTCTTAGTAAGGATTTGTGTTTCGGATTCTGCTGGTTAAAGAGAAAGAACAATTTGAAAAGGCAAAATTTCTTGGATTGATCTTATTAGTTCTTATTATGACTGCTAGTCTTAACAAATGTGCCTTCTGATTGCCTGCATTTTGTTAAGTAACACAGACCTCTGGAACAAGACGGTGAAGGTTGAGCTAAAGTTAAGTCCAGACTGTATATTGCAATCCATTGGTTTCTTTGGCTCTCAAGTACCAAATGAACTGTTCAGTTTGGAAAAGAGAAAAACTGGTGGATAAATTGATTTTTTAATTTCTTTTACCTTTTTTGGTACCAGGAATCGAACTGAAGCTTTGCACTTGCCAGACAGATACTGGGTCACTGTGCTATATTCCCAGTCCCTAAATTGATTTTTTAAAAGAACATTTTCTGTAATCACAAAGAAAACACTGCCAGGTTTAGAGTGTTAACTACTGTAAATTTGGGTTTATATAGTTTATGAAATTCATATGTTTATTTAATTTCTGAGATTCTTATGTAGTCTAGTTGTAAGGTCTTTGATTCAGTTTGTAATCACTGAGCAGTTAATAAAATATGTGGAGAGAAATCAGCCTAAATTACATTTCCCATGATCAAAAAGATAAAAAAAATTTTACTATAAGTATCCAGTGGCTTAAGTCAGGTCCAGTTTGTGAGTGCTTGCTATGTCCCAATTACAAGTTTTTTTTTTAAAGACTACATCTATTCATAAGTGGCCTTCAGGACAAAAACCTATAAAATATAAAATACCAATAAAAGTATTTAAAATAAACAAGTAATGAGCTATGGCCAGGCAAGGATTATTAATTACAAAAATAAATCATAGATGTTCAAAAAGGATGGTTTCACTTTCAAGCGAGCATCCTTAGGCAAAACATCAGGGAGGAGACATTTTGGCCATAAATGAATGAATGAATAAATGAATTAATTAATACAATATGGATGTTGAAGAGGGAAGGAGAACTAATTCCAGATGGATGAAACAGAATAATTGGAAATGCAGAGGTAGAAAGTTGTACAATGCATTTCAGAAGTATAAAATATTTTTGATCTAGGCTATAAGCTTGAAAGAATTTTAATACTTTTTAAAACAAAATTAAAAGCAAATATATGGATATTCAAATCATTTCTACCTCGAGAAGAAACACGATATGCCATTATTTTTGCTGGGTAGATCAGGTATGAAATCTTAGTATTATGTGGAGTAGATGAAACTTTGGACTCAATCTGGCCCAATTATCTCATTTACAGAGAAGAATCCTGTTAAGTGTGGTCCAGTCTCCTAGGTCTGAGTCTAGGTTCATCCTTGCCAAAGGTTTGTAGAAAGAAGACAGTTAATGGACTGCAGTAAGGGAAGACTACCTGAAGATTAAAGCTGGGGGAATTTTGCTGCAGTGTGTTTCACCCAGAAATTACCTAATACCAATAGGATGAAGGGAAACAGCACCGAGTTTTATTAATGTCTTAGCTGAAATTAGTACAAAGCTTAAAAGATTTGGGAAACATGCTCCCTGATTTTCTCCCTTAAATCTCTGAATGGTAATGACAAAAGCAGAACATAGATGGCAGATGAGATTCAAGGTGGAAGATGGCCTGTGTATTAGTGCATTTTGTTACGCAACAAGGGAATACCTGACTCTGGGTACTTTATAAAGAAAAGGAGTTTATTTGGCTCACAGGATTGGAGGTCAGCTATCACAGGGCTGCCCTCTGCTGGTCATCCTGGTGAAGCCTTCCTGGCAAGGGCATGACAATGGCAGGAGGGTGCACTGAGTGAAGAAATCACATAGAAAGACAGGAGACCAGAGAGCTGAGGAGGGGGGCCTTGCCCTTTTATAACACCCTGTCCAGAAAAGAAGCCAGGTGCTATGTGAAATGCCTTCATCCCTGCTAAGAGCTGGACCCTCAATGACCGTACCAACTCCTGCTCCATCCCACCCCTTAGCCGTACCGCTGCCTCTTAACACCAACACACCAAAGATCAAGCTTCTAACATGAGCCTGTAGGGAACAAACTACATCTAAACTACAGCAGCCTAAGCAAAGTGTAAAGAAACTTTATTGCTTTCTTCATTAATTTATCTCAGTGCTCCAGTACCTGGCATATAGTAATGCTCGGTAAAGGTTTATTCCATATGATGTGCATAAATGTTTTTGTCAAGCTTCGCTGAAATAGTTGAACCATGAAATTTACAATGGATGCAAAGCAGTGACTTGTTAGACAGGACCTACCTAATAATCGGCATGCTAGTGTTAAAAGACTAGAATCCCTTGCAAAAGACGCCAATGGTTATGTTGATAAAGTTATAGAGAGTTACAGGAGGAAAGTGTGTGATAAGAAATATACGATACAAGACAAGCTACTTTGAAGATATCAAAGAAACGTATACTAAGATGCTGTCAGATATGTGACCATCATGTTTTATACATCTTATAAAGCACCAACAATAAAATAACAGGTTTCATAAATATTTGCATGGCTAGTTTAGGTCTTTGGTGACTTGATAATTCTGTGATTTATATGAGGTTGACAATGAAAGCAGAGATAATTTTTAAGATCACCCCTATGATCCAAGAAGGGAAGTGCAGATCACTGACAGTATTCATACAGGAATTTCTCTGGAGTACCCCTAGCTGTTGCCTGAAACGCAAAATGATTCCTAAGGGAATGAGTGGACTAGTCCAAGGATATTGCACCAGCTAAGAGAACACAAACTTTGGAATTCTGTAGGATGGAGATCATTATAGTTACCTCAGAGGTTTATTATGTAGATAAAAAAAAAAAAAACATATACTAAGTTAGCCCAGCACAATACCTAGCAATAAAAAAAGACAAGGAGGCAACTTGGATGCTATTGTAAGGGGAAAGAAGCTAGCCTGGAGAGAACATATACATAGTGATGGCTCCAAATATACAGCATTTGAGAAAACACAAAGCCTGGGTTGGGCATGTGGAGGAAGGAAGGGAGATAGATAGAGCACGTGGAAACTTTAGGGCAGTGAAGTTATTCTCTAGAATGCTGTAATACTGAATGTACAATGTGAAAACCATAGAAGCCTACAACACAGAGTGAATGCTAATGAACTTCGGTACATAGTAGCATATTAATCCTGAGCTGTCAACGGTAACACATATTCCACATAACTGTGGGATGTTAACAATAGGTCTACTAGTTTCTCAGGACTGCTGCAACAAAGTACCACAAAGGGGGTGGCTTGAAACAATACTAATGTTTGAAGTCAAGGCCATGATTTCTCTGACACTATTAAGTATAACTTTTCTTTTTTAATATTTTTTGAGATAGGGTCTCACTAGGCAGTTCAGGCTGGCCTTAGCTCACTATGTAGCCCAAGCTGGCCTCAAATTCACAGTGAACCTCCTGCCTCAGCCTCCCACGTACTGGGAATACAGACCTGTGCCACCATGCCCGGTTTCAGTATCTTTTCTTGAAAGGAATTAGAGTTTAACCCAAATGAAGGATACAGTGTGGGTGAGGGCAGGAGAAAGGGAGTGTATATTTGTGCTTCCTGTACAGTTTTTTTTTTTTCTGCTCTGGGAAATAAAGTCTATCAATCAAAAAATTTCAAGGGATTTAAAAAATGACCTACCATATAGTACACAAGTTATTACTTGCTTTTGTAGACTTCATTAACTTCTCCAGTGTTTTATTCTTGACTCACACTGACAATATCCCCCAAATCCCAAGGGCTTTCCCACCCCTCCACTCACTGTTTGGTTTATGATTGATTTGGAAATATATAGGATTTAACTCTCACCCAAAGACCTTATCCCCTCATAATCAAGAGCTGAATTTGAAAGAAACCTGCTCAGAATTTCTCCTGCTTTGACTTCATTTACACATGTGTGCATGGATGTGCAAACACACAAACACACACACACACACAAACACGATCTCCAAAGTCCCACCATCCCTGACCCAAATAAATGCAGACACAAACTAATTTTCCTTATTAAGGAGTCACAGGACATATCTATAGTGAGGGTGCTGTACCCATCCAAGGAAAATGACAAAAACCTTGTGACTATCAAACGTTAACAGTAGATTTCCTAGGAGGAGGGGAGACACAAAAGCAAAAAGTAGAATCAGAGAAAGAAAACAACAAAAACAAAGAGCAGAAGAAATACCAGTAAGTATTCTACTCTTAGGAAGCAGAAAGAAAAAAGCTCAAGAAGAGGGAAGGGAAGGCAATCCAGGGCTACAGGTGCTGGCCAGGCGTGAGGCCACACCTCCTGTCACATCCTGCCACCCACCTGGGCCACAAGCTCTGTAGCATCTTTATCAAAAGGAAAACCCATGTGTTAAGTGAATGAAATGACACTAACTTGTCCCTTAATTAGAGTAGAAGTATCCTATTTTAAGAAAAGCCAGTGATGAGAAACCATGTTGGAAATACAGATATATGAACTAGTTTTTCCCCTTACAAAAGGAGTCACATCAGAGTTCTTTCAATAGCCTGCTTACAATCCCCCAAACACACACAAATTTAGACTTTCATACAAGTTTCCAAGAATGTATCTGCTGCATTCCTCCTGTTGCTCTTTCATGCTACTCTGCACTGTTACACCGAGTGCTTCATGCATGGTTTACAGAACCCCTCTGCCTTCACATGGCATCTTTTCATTGGCTGAGAATCTGTTTCCTAAACAATGATGCTGCAAAGAATCCAGCACTCACTGAGGAGGGGAGAAAATGAGAGATTACTGGCTGGAGACATGGAAGCTGTTGTTCCCAAAAGTGTGTGTGGGGCTGACATTTGTTCTACCCAGACAGGGCTCCTCTTATACAGCAACCACACCAGAGATGGTCAGAAAGACTTTGATGTAAGGGTGCAAGGCTTAAGAAAAACCTCCAGTCCCATGCTGTGGAGAGTCCCACCAAGAGCTGTTTTCACAAACACACACGCACACACACACACACACACACACACACACACACACTTCCTTTGCACAGCACACACATACCCCAACCAAATTGTGCCACACTGTGTGCTTCTGCTCTCTCTGTCACCCAGAGTTCTCCCTTGAGTATTTTCACAGCCCCCCCCCAGCTCCCCTTTGTACATTCTGCAACATTCACATGGTAGTAGTTTTTCTGTGGTTAACATTAATGAAAAAAAAGTACCCACGTAAGTAATAAAAGGTGACAAGGAGGAGGAGGAAATGGGTAGGAAGAAAAGAATTTGCGTAGAGAAAAAGCCAGTGAAGACAGTCAGCCAAAGTGACCTCACGATGCTTGTCATGGTGCTTCCCTTCAGTGATCCAGGATGCCGCCCCTGCAAACCAGGAGCCTCTTGAGCTGTTTCTCCATGGTACTTCCCACACAGGCACAGGTGTGGCACTGTGGCTGATCAGTGGCCAGAACAGCCTCTTTCTGTGATCAGCCAGGAGCAGCAACCACAGGCTCCAAGGATACCCTCCTCGCCACTCAGATAAATCAAAAAAGTCAAATCGTTTCTTTACAGACTTCGTTCTTGAACTTCGGCATGCTATTGCTGTGGTTATTCAAGAGGTGACAATCCAGCAAAAGACTACATTATTGGAGGAAGAAGAGCCCCTCTCTCACCGTACAAAACATTTGCACCCAAGTTTCTATCCTGCTTCCCACTGCTCTGGCTCACACACTTGACCTGAGGCTGGGACACACAGCCTTCCCAAGGAGACCTTCAGATCACCTGTTTTCATTCTAACAATTACAGAAAGTTCAGACTAGAAATTTTAGAGAAATTTATTAATGGTTGATAAAATGTTTTTAAAAAGTTGTTTTCTTCATCACAGCAAAGTCTTAAGAAGTACTACTCCTTGTCTAAGTGAGATAGAACAACAGATTGAATTCAGTTTTAAAAGCCAAACAAAAATCAAAATCTGAATTTCTAGAGATTTATGAGTAATTTAAATAATGCCCTAGAGAATAAGAAAAAGGGAAATATTCCAAATGTTATATAGCTTTGTTTTTTGTTGACTGAGGTTTTATTTTTGTTTTTGTGAGCTTTATTTAAGAGGAGGCCAAAATCCTTGAAAAGAAAAGAATTTGTCAATTTATTTAGGGAGATTCCTGACCTTGGCTTCAAAATTGAAAGTTTGCTCTTTGTTTCTCCAAAGAGGCCCCCAGGTGATGGCTTAAGGCTTCCACTGGGCTGATCTCTCACGCAGGGCTCAGGGCTCACTGAGTGTGCACAGAAAGAGCTGGAAAATATTTTTGTGATCTGAGGCCACAGAGCTGAGGATTCCAGAGGAAGCGGAGGCCTCCCGCTCCACACAGGAAACAGTCTTCAAGCAGGCCTTAAATGCCAGATTCCAGGCCGAGTTTAACTAACCACTGACAGCTCTGTAAACAAAGCAAGGACAAAAAGAGCCCGCTTCCCCTTTCCTGGTAGTCATTTTGGGTTTGGGGGCTGCAGGGAAATTCTGGAATCCTTGACTCCATGGCACAGAAACACAGGGGAAGCAGGCTCCTTCTTTGAAGAGCTGGAAAGAGAAGATCTTTCCAGAATTAAAGCCATCACAGAGGAGGTAGGAAAGGGTAAAATGGTTGGATTCCATCTCTAGAGAAAGCCGGGATTTTTGAGTGTAAGCACTACGTAAAGTGCTGTTTAAAAAAGTGCTGCCTCATGTTTACTGGTGGCATTTCCGCTACAGCCTTTATTAAAATCCGGACGCTGACACTCTTTTAGGGTACACAAATGATGCCTAGATGCTGTATTATTTTCTCTTACTTTTTTTTTTCCTCTTCTGTTTTTTTCTCTTTCTTTTTGGTAACTTTTGTCTGGGGTTCAGCAAGTTACAAAGAACAAAATTATTCAGTAGCTCTCATGTCATTCTACCAATATTTTAAGTCTTTAAAACATATCTGTCTCCTGAGGCCTTTTATATCTTTTATAAATGTAATCCTGGGATTTTATGCTTTTGTCTCTAATAATTTCAGGAATGATACTGAATTAATTGAATTTAGTCTGGGAGTCAAAAGTTGATCGCTGTCTACCTTATCGGTCTGCTGAGACATTTTCCTAAGAGTAGAGAGAGAGAGGAGAGGGAAGATGAAGAAATAAATCGATGCCCGAGAGAGAACAGTGTAACTCAGAGAAGCTGATACTAACGCCATCTCTTCCCCGTTCCATCTAGACATTGCCTGGTCTCCTTAAACCTGACACCTCACCATGGATGATTTTGAACGTCGCAGAGAACTCAGGAGACAAAAGAGGGAGGAGATGCGGTTGGAAGCAGAAAGGTAGGGAGCGGAAATGGACAGATCCTTGTGTTTCGTTGTTAACAATGTTGGTCCCAGGCCTCAAAGACTGTTCCCACTCGTGGGCCAAGCTGGACCACACTGCATATCAAACTGTGTTGAAAAGAAGTAATGGAAAGTTCCTCTAACATTAAGACTTTAAATTTTTCATTTAAAAACAAAGGAAAACAAACACGTATGAAAAACGAGAGAGAGCTTGGAGAAGAATCACACAGTTGCATTTAATCTGTGATTTTTGTGGTTGAATTTTTAATGATACGGGCAATGTGTAAATAAAGGTTTCAAAAGTTAATAATATTCAAATTACAGAAAAATGTCAAATATTGAACATTGAGACCATTTAGGGAATGAGTCTTTAATCTTAAAAAAAGAAAGCAAGAAGTCCCAGAGGAATTCTGTGACAAGTGTTTATTCTATAGAAAAGCACCCCAAGCCCAGGGATCGATGTAGGAGAAGTTAATTTCCAGTGGGCCTGGCCACCGTGTAGACTGTGTTGCTGTAAACTGTCATGCTGTGGGAAACCACTGGGGCAATGACCTTGGAAACAGGGTATGGAAATAAAGTATTAGCATATAAAATATAGGGCACATTTTTAAGCCAAAAATGAACAACAGTGGCATTTAATGTGGCTTAAATCAGATGTACTTTGAGAAAGCAAATCAGACATTCACAGGAAAAAATCTATTAAATGATGTTCTTAAAAGCAAATCAGTTTACTTCCTGGTTATCCCAATATACAGACGAAAGACAGCAAGATGATCCTTCCATGATCCTACAATAGTAAATTGAAAACTTGCACCAACAGAAGTATCAGGACCAGTGTCCCATTTATTTGTAAAAGAGCGATAAAGAAAGATAACATTCTTACCTTAGATTAGATTTGATTATGCAAATACACAGGGTACCACGAACACCACAGTGTGCTCTGTAGAATCAAACCCTAGCTATGCCACTTACAAGCTCTATAGTCATGAGCAGGTGACCTCTGTATAAACCACAGCTGCCTCATCCGTGTAGCACAAAAGCTACATAGCTTGTACGCTTGTCTTAAAGATTACTGAACATCGTAAGTACCCTTGCCCAGTACCTGGTACATTGTATCCATAAATGGCAGCCATTATAGTCAGTATTATTAGTTACCATTATCACTAGCTAAACAAGGTTTTTTTTTTTTTTGTCTTTTTCGTTTTTATCGGTACCAGGGATCGAACTCGCGAATGCCTGCTTGCAAGGCAGGTGCTTATGCCGCTGAGCTAAATCCCCAGCCCCAACAAGGTTTTTTTTTTAAAAAGCTAGTAAGGTAGCAGGAACTAAATATTAACACCAAGAGAAAGAGAGAAGTCCTTCAGTGAAACTAGTCAGAAAGGGATTTTTGGAAGGGTAAGCCATGGAAAGAAATGGTGATGACAAAGCATAGAGGGGGGCAGTCTAGGTGCAGGATTGACCTCGGCAAAAACTCAGAAGTGGAAATACAAATCTTGGTGCAAGACACCTGTTTAATGTTTGAGGGGAAAAAGGTTGATCTTACCCACCTTAGGTGTTTCTATAATAGGAATACAAACAGACGTAGCAAGTGAGCGGTGTGTGATGAAATGTGTGAGAGAAAGTCGGCTGCAGTGGGCTGGAATGTGGATGCTGGCACCGGAAGGGTTAGTATTGTAAATACAGTCCGAGTCAGGGAATGGGCTATGGAAATGCAGAGATCACATGCGTGAGTCTTTATAGAAGGAGAATTAGCAAGCTTTTCCAGAAAGGGGAAAACTCAGACAATTCCAGAGATGATAAGTCTAAGAAACTGGAGAGAAGGTCTCTACTTTGCCCCTTTCTTGAGTGGTCATGGGAATAATATCTCCTTTCAGGTAAAAAGCACATCTAAATGAAGACTTCCTCCAAGTGGTTGGAGATAGAAAATTTCAGTCTTTGTTCAGAAAAGAAGAAAAATTATTATTAGAAAAGTACATTTGGGCAAACTCATATGATGGGGATGGTATAAAAGCTGAGATGATGATATTCCTAAGGAATCAAGTATGCAAAGAATGAGAGATCCTAAAGACATAACAGATACTGTCAAACGGACAAACTGTCAGAGATGGGGGAGAACCGGGGAAAGAAGTGGACATCAAAGGTTCATAGAGTGTCCAGGCAGTCCCAATGGAACAGCTTCTTATTCTTTCCAATCTGTTATTTGGCTTCAGGATTCCCTGAGAATCTGCAAAATACCATCTTTAAGCAATATTTATTAAACTGGGTATTCAGCTTAGCAGCACAGTGCCAGCCTGGCAAGCATAAGGTCCTGAGTTCAATTCCCATTACAAAGAAATATTTGTTAAGCACCAAATAGTTTCCAGGGTCTGTACTTGGAGGTGGGGAAATAATGCTTATAAATAAATAAACATGGTTTCTGGCTTGATGGATTTCAGGTCATGGCAGTAAACCAGAGTTGAGTAGGATCAGAAAATCCAAGTGCAGGGTCAGATCTAGCAGAGGTGAAGCTAGGACTTAGAAAGGAGCATTGGATATTAGACATCCTGTTAGATTCATACCGTCAGCTTCTTTGCTTTCTGCATCAGTGGAAGGCAATCAGTGTGAAAAGCATAAAATGAACTTTCTGTGGTTAGAGCAACACTGTCATGAAACTAGGTAAGCTAAGGATTTTCAGATCCAGGACTTTGCTAAGAGTTGACCACACAGCTACTGTACTTGATTAATTCTTCTATTATAGTTGTCTGTATGTGTGTACATCTATAAGAATTTATTTTTCTTTAATGACAGTCTTAAAGGGAATTTACACAGTAAAGTTTAGGGAGTTATCTCTCATAATCAAAAAATAATTTGCCCAAATCCATATTTTACTTATGATTCTTTGTTTATCATTTCTTTTGGTAGATCATGTCCCATAGTCTCTCTCTCTCTCTCTTTCTCTCTCTCTCTCTCTCTCTCTCTCTCTCTCTCTCTCTCTCCCTGTCTCTCTACTTGTACTAAGCTTGCCTTTTCGTGTTTCAAGGGAACCTTCCAGTCCTGTTATTCTAGGATTTTATAAATCCATGTTCATTCTCCAGGACCTTGTAAAATTTAATTATTTATTTGAAGGTAAGGCCTTAAAATCTAGCCAATTTTAGTGTCCAAGAAACAGATACCCAGAACCAGAACTCAATGACTGTTCTAAAGTCATGGTTCTGATCTGAAGACAAAGGCCATACATGACTCTGGACAAGTCTTTGTTCCTCTGGCTCTAGCCTTGACCTCATGGATATTTTCTCAGGAGGATTACAAACATTCTTATTTTCCTTGTGCTTTTGCTATTGTCTAATTTTTCTTTGCATTGATATTATATTACTTGATTTAAAGTCAATTAAATAATACAACGATTTTTTCATAGGAAAAATAAGTGTGTGACCCTTCACAGTGTGTACATAGGGCCAGACTGTGGAAGGCCTAAAATAAAAGGAAAAAGTGGTTCCAAGTCCTGGAATGGCAGTGTGGCAAGTTAGCCAAAATAATTATGTCAGGGATAGGAATACTCCTGGGATGGGGATGAACCTTACAAAAGGGTCATTTTGTATCCAGCTCCCTTCCTACTCAGGAAGTACAAAGAGACAATGTCAGGCCCTTTATATATATCTCTAGGCACCAGGCACCAGGAATGGCACCAGGAATGGATATGTCTGAATGAAATATACACCTTTTATACACATGAAGGAACACAAAGAAGTGGAATGGTCAGAGACAGTATCACTTAACAGTTATAGACACAGGCTTTGGGGTCAAATCCCAGGTCTGCTACTTGTTAGCTACCTGATCTTACACATTTCCTTCTTTGAAATCTTCTGTTTCCTGTCGTGTAAAGAGGTAGAAATGAAAGTGCCTTTTTGTGGGGACTTAAAGGGATAATACACGAAAGCATCAACACTATAAACATTCGGGGAGCATCACTATTAAATGTTATTAATTTGATTCTCTGCAACACAAACACAAAATAACAAATATGAAAGTTTTTGTTTGTACATCTCAGTGGATATGAGAACCCTGGGCAAGATGAGAAGAACTCGCTGCTAAGTAAAGAGTTCTGGGTGTGTGTAACCAGTCACAGGTCTGAAGTAGGACCTGCAGACTCAGCCAGAAGTGGTAATGACAATTCCAGCTGGTTTTTTAAAGTAGGCCAAAAAGACTTTGATCTTTGGTTTATCTACTAAGAAATCTGCAGCAACATTTTTATCCGTGAGAAAATCTTTAGTGGACTACCTCGCCCAGTATTAGGCTTGTTCTCAAGCAAGAACAAGGAGGAGCTATCTCCATTTTCAAGTCTTAAACTCATTACGTTCTTAGCACACGCGTTCCACACCCAACCCCATCTCCATTTTCTGATTAGAAAAAAGGCCCCTATTGGAGTCACATTATCAGATTCTGAGTCCCACAGACATGCATAAAGGAAAGAAAACATTGCTCTTGCCATCATTCATACATTTTTATGGGCTTCTGAAATATCCTGATTAGACATTATAAAGTACATATTTTCACTGCACTAGAAAAACAAGCAATTTTTAAAAATTCGTCGAATCCATGAAATATCTTTCTAGAGCTTCCTTGACATTTGTACGTGACTTAATGGCATGGCCCGTCACCAATTACACAATACACATGCACACACAAAAACACTTAACTCACACACAAATTGCTTAAATCATGCCCTTGAGATTTCCAAATTAGAACTTTTTCAATGCAATTTTTATTATGTTAACATCAGAATGCTAGTTCCCATCAGGAAGGAAAATAAAATATTCCTCTGAAATTGCCTAACTCATTAAAATAGCTAGGTGTGCTCAAAACCTACTTCAGTTTTCTTAGAAAGTTGATTACTCCAGGGATTTGCATTTGTTAGCCAATCTTTTATTTAAAAGGAGTTTCTCAAATAATAAGCTTTGAAGAAATTTCAGAAGATTTCTGTAAGGTTCTTACATCTGTTCAGTATTATTTAGGTTCAGTCCAACTTAAATGTAAGGATGTGAATAAGATGAAGTAGATAATTTCCACTAGGGAATAATTATTTATTTGTACTTAGCCATAAATAAATGCATAGATTCATATACATCATTTTTCTCTCATTCTAAATTGGCAGTACTTATTTGCCCCTTCAGTTCATTGTTATAGACTTTCCTGGACCAATTTCCACTAACCCCGTAATTCTTCTGGTCTTAAAACTGTCTTGCGTTGTGGTACCAGGAGGATCTACCCAAAGTGGCACTTGTTCAATGACTACATCTAAACTTGTGGTATTAAAAACTTGAAAATCTAGAGTCTTAGGAACCTCATATGTCTACTCATAACTTCCTTCTCAGCTGGGAAAAAATGTGGTATATATATGGGTCAGTACACTTAACATAATGGTAAATCTTTCTTAGCAGTTTCAATTTGTAACATTTGTGAGGTATGGATCCTCAGCCACCTGGGGAAAGGCAGAATGATACGGCAGTTAGGTATGTGGTGTGAGAGACCCAGGTTCAAATCCTACCTCTGACAACTACTACATGTGTTACCTTGCCAAATTATTTAAATCATTGCTTCTATTTCTTTTTCTAGAAATATAAGAATGATTGTATCTGCCTCCTAGAGTCATTGCAATGATGGAGCTAGCTGATCTACTCATGTGTAGAAATCAGTGCAAGGACTGACACATGGTATATGGACTGTGAATGTTAGCTGGTATCATCAAAATCATATTAATATTTTGGTAGCCATTTGGTACAAGATAAAATTTTACTTTATTTGAATTTGATGTCTCTGCCAACTCTTTCATGATTTGCTGCTTCCTTGCTATAAAGCTCCTTTCCTATGGTGATCTTGACACTTACTAAGATGTTTGTACCAAGGCTGAGAAAGAATTCCATCTTCAGGCTGGCCACACTTTAGCTTGTCATATAAATATAATTTGTTTTACAAATATTTAAAAAATCACATATTTCTGTGTGATTAATTTTCAAATTCATTAATGAAGCATCCTTTAAAATAGAAGTTCTAAAATATTACTCTGAAGTTCACTTTGGAATTTTAATTTCACAAAAATTGTTCCTAAGTGGGAATAAAAGTATCAGCCAAAATTTTCATTTAATACTGGGAAGAGAAAAACATCAAGCACCTGCCAGTTTCTAGGTGATGTGCTTTAATATATTGTCTCATTTAATTTCAAAACAACCCTAAGACCCAGAGGTTATTATCCTCACTTTACAGCTGAGAAATCCATAGGTCTGAAAGTTTATGTAGCATTCCAATTTCATGTCTTCGGCAGTATTGAGAGCAACCTAGTTCTGCCTACTTGTCCCAAATCTCAAAATCTTTCCACTATAACAAATCAAGCAGTGGAATTTTTCATGTCTCAACTCATTGTCTTGGCTGGAGGTCCGTCATCTCTGCGATGGCCAAATAATCTCTCAAAACAGGGAGAAATCCATCAAAGCAGTTATGTGCCAATAGACTGACTGAAGAATTGGGCCAATGGGTCTGTTCTGCATGCTTATTCAGGTAAATTGCTTACACGTGTAGACACGGCCATTGTTTTCTTCGCCCTCAAAAAACTTCCCATGTTATTCCCATTTCACAGAAAAACAGAAACAGAGATCAAGTTTTATCAAGTTTCCCCCTTCGAGCCAAGGAAAGTTTGGGGCATGACTTTTCAGCAGATTTTTCTCAGGAAGACTACATTCACCATCAGGACAGGCGGGACTTGGTCATGAAATCTCTTGGAAGGCTTTCACTGACCTTTGGGTCTGCTTTGTAGTGCGTTTTTAATCTTTCATGTGTGGACCACACCTTCCTTGGAGGCCCTGGGCTCTCCTCCAAGTTCAACACACATTCACCCACAAATTATGGCACCTGCACCCACAAATCAATGGCATTGCAGGCTCCAACTATAGACCTCCTAGGCCCAAGAATCCCCGATCCAACAAGAAGTAACAGCGGTTCAGCACAATCACGTCTCACAATGCATCTGTAAGGTTTTTTAAGCTTCATTTACATACCAAGAAATTTAAATCTAGAGAGGCTGGCCACGCCCAGGGTCGCCCAGTTTAGCTGAGGCAGAGTCTGCTCACATGTGTCAGCCCCTGGATGAGTTGAGACACCCTGGTTTTGTACAAAACTGCCACTGGCTATTGCTGAAGAAAATGGCACATACTTTTAGAAGGAGGTTTTACTACAATGTATTTCATGGAGAACATTTTTTACATTCAAAAATATCTTACAGATAATATTTCTAATGAGAAGGTGTATCAGATTAGTAAAATTAAAAAAAAACCATAAAGATATGCAGATAGGCAGAATGACAGCAGTTGTTAGAAAGTGAGAATGAAATCTTGCCATCTGTATTGAAGAGAGCGTGTGCGTCTTACACTGTAATGATCTTTTTCTTTTCTTTTCTTTTTTGGCACTGGGAATTGAACCCAGGCCCTTGCAGGCAGGTGCTGTGCCACTGGGCTGTATCACTGGCCCTGTAATGATATTTTCCAACGTATATATTTACTGTATAGTTTGATCGTACCATGTACATAAATACTATACCAATAATATAAAGTTATTTGTTTGTTTATGCCACTTGACTAATTTTATTCATTTGCTTATGAAAAAGTTGATATACACAAAATTATGTAACTTGTGCAGAAGTCCTAGAATATCATAATGCACATCCCTTGAACTCAAATCTCTGCTGCATATCTAGCACGTTTCCAGTGCCCCTGGAACCCCAGCATGCCTCTCTGCAATTCCTTTCCTTGACTCCTCTACCCACAGCAATAACAAGTGCCCAGAATAACTCATTTATCTTGCAACAAAATTGTAAAATTAAGTAATGTGAATTTAGGTGATAGTTTTGCCAGGGCACTATGATCAGTGCATTGCAAAAGTGCTCTCAGTCTCTCAGGTAAAGGTGTTGAGAGGGCAAGAAAATTTTCTATGTAAACCTAAAAGACCCAAAGAATCCTTATGCTGTCTGCATCTGGGAATCTGGGAGAAGAGTGCAGTATTACGAACAGAATCCTCACCAAAGGCAGTAAAAATGTAATAAGGCTGTCAGATATTTATGTGGAGTCTCTCGCTTTTGTTCTTCACTGCTATCAATGATCAGCAGGTATGAGAAGCCTGCATCTGTGGCTATTTCCATCTGTGGACATGGCAGACAGAAATGATCACAGAACACTCCAGAACCGTAGTCTAGGGAAATCTATCTCAATTGCTTTGAAATCTTGATCTTTACCATCCAAAAAGTCCTAAATGGGTGTACAAGAAAATACCACACTGGGTATGAACCTTCAGCAGACAGAACGATGTCATGATTGTGTAAGTGGGTTCTCATTCACCCGTGATCAAGGTTAAAGAGAATTCATGTGCATGCTTCATGAATAAAATCAGTTTTCACCAGTTTGCTACCTAAGAAGCAATATTCACAAGCAGTTGGGAAATCCATTTTTAGTTTTTCATAAATCTGCTTTAACTCAGACTTCTCTATTTTTGAATGTTTAATCATTTATTTAGGGGCTATAGTGAAGTATTACTTTGAACTATTTATAAATAAAGGATTTTATTAACAAGTAAAATACGTAAGACACATTCCATGCCTTCATTTTTAAACACTGGGGAGTACAACTTTTTAAACAACGTTAGAAGCATTCACTTACATTTAACAGCTAATTTCCTAACTATAAGTCATTTTTATTTGTTCATTTTTTTTTAAACAAGCATGTAATGTTTTGTTAGCCTGGTGAAAGTTACCAGGTATACTTGAACATTTTTCAAGACATAATTTTCTTTTAAAATATTTCATGATTTATACTGGTTTTCCTGCCAGTTAGTCTAGATAGCTCTGATGGTACGTTTGAGATTAGTACCAATCGACTAAGTTAAAATGTGATGGTTTATTTTCCATTTTAACAACTCCCTACACCACATACAGTTCCTTTGTTGGAATAAAAATCTTGGTAAAGTACACATCGGCCACTATAAATAGCAGCTATAAGCCTGTGCATTCAGGAGCATCTCCCGAGAGTGTATTTTAAACCCCACATTGTTTAGAATAGGAAATTCTTCCAATGTTCATAGTTTCCATTGTGGGTGACACACACTATCCCATGTCACATCTTCACTGGTTTCCGTTTTCTTGTGCCATTTAGGACTTCAACTGATAGATTCCAGAAGATTGCTCAATATGTCCTTTTTCTTTTTCTAAGACTAGCCTGGGCCTTTTTGTCCACTGGGAATTTTGCATATTTCTTGGGGCTGTCCAAATGAAAGCTAGATAACTCCCAGAGACAGCATCAGCAACTAGGCAATGAAAGAGTCCTTTATTTCTGGGGCTTGTAGTTCCACTGTGCCTGCTTAGAATAACAGCAGTCAACCCATTTTTGATTCCCTTCAAAAAAGAACTGCACTGTTGGCAGGACTTTCTGAGGAACTCAAGAGAATAATATGGAAAATAACTGAGCAGGAAGTGAATGAACAAACAGCATGAGATGATGGGTTATCATGCTGGTTCAAAGACAAGAAGCGTCATCAGGTATAATTACCCGCATCTTTCCCAAGGCAGTTTGGCAACTCCAGTGGATGTGTACCTCTGCCCACTCCTTCCTTATGCAGTTCTGTTTCTCTAATCAAAATTGTGTAAACCTTTTGGGGGGGCCATTTTGGGGACTTGGATATTCCAACATTTCTCCTTGCTTGATGAAAAAGAAGAGAAACAAACTATTATTAAGGGGCCGTGGATGAAAATCATGTTGTAGGAAGAGTAGAGATCTGAAGACTTCCATGTCACTACCTAACTTACCATGAAACTCAGTTGTGTTAGTCAGCTTTTTCAGCTTCTTGTCACTGTAACAAAATATGTGACACAAACCACTTCAAGAGGAAAGGTTTGTGTTAGCTCGTGATTTGATAGATTTCAGATCATGGTCATCTGGGTCCAAGCTAAAAACATACAGCAGAAGGGTGTGACAAGGGAAAGCTACTCACCTCATGGCACCCAGGAAGCAGAGAGAAACAAGAGCAAGTGTCTGGGCACCAGCTATAGTCCCCAGAGACGCACCAAACCCCCACGATCTTTTCTTTGAACAGATCTACTTCTTAGGCTCTACTTCCTGTTTCCCTCTCCTCCCAATAATATCATTAAATTATCATTTAATTCATGAATTAATTCACTGCTAAAATTAGAGCCCTCATGATCAGTCGCTTCCCTGAAGCCCCCTGGCAACAAGCCTTTAACATACTGGGCCTTTTGGGGGAACGTAATGGATCCAAACATTGCATTTATAGGTGTTTTCTGAGCCAGCATCTTCACAGTACATCTTTGCTATTCAGGGATGATCATGCTACAGGTACTAGGTGGTTTTTCTCATTGAACAGAATGAGTATTTGCAAATCTCAAGGCTGAGGCAAAATAGAAAATTCCCTCATCTTTTAGTTTCTCCATGTTTTACATCATAGGCACATGAATATACAGTGTATCATTGTGGCATTTGTTGGCAGTGTGGTATAGCTGGGCTACTGAGCCTACGCTTCAGAATAGGGTCAGGTTTCCACTGGAACCCTGCCTGGAGTACACAATTACTGACAGGTGTCCTATAAGGTTAAAAGTCAGAATTCTCCTGAGCCAAATGTGGTGGTGGCGGCACATCCCTGTAATCCCAGCACTCAGAAGAGGATTGCTGAGAGTTTGAAGCCAGCCTGGGCTAGGTAGTGAGTTCAAGACTAGCCTGAGCTACACAGTGAGACCCTGTCTCAAAAAGCAAAAAGCAGAAAAATAAAAAAATTCTGTCTGATAGCGGGATGCAGGTCCAAATCATTGCACTCAGCCTTACAAAGCAAAATATCCAAGAGTTCACGGTCTTGGTGGCGAGGAGAAATCTAGAAAGTCTGCCATTTATTCCAAGCTTAGTGCATTTTTTCCTCTTCCTCATGCCATGCTCAACCCTATTCTATAAATACAAACCCCATATATGGTCTTCTAACCCCTGTTAGTAGATCCCTTTTAGATCAAGGGTAAAAGAGATGGCAATGGATAGATGTTTAGTCAACCTGAACTTCCTGGAGCATAAAACAAAACTAATACTTCTTAGAGTGGCTGAGAAAATGAAGATGTGGAAAAATGTCCTCAAAATGTAAAAGGTGATGTACATGATATCCCTTTACCTTGCTGAGGTGCCTAGATGATTTGTTCAAAGCAGATTCCTCTCTACTAAACTGTAGTTCAACTAGCAATTTCATTCTGGTTTTGTACTTTGTCTCAAAGAAATTGTCACTTCTCAGCCTATGGCTACCTTATACCATGGGACTGGTCCTCAGGTATCCCAGGCTTTCAAACTCAGGTTCAGAGAAATGCTATAAAATATGACCTGCCACTGTCCTTAGAGCCTGTCACCTCTGGAAGAGGCTTGGGACCTCAGTTGCAGTTTTTAAAAAATGGAAAATGGTTTTTATCTTTCCTTTCTCTGTGGTTGTGAGTTGAGAAGAAAGACTTTAAAATGATGGCTTTATCCAATCAGAATGACACTGTGCTATTTACAAAGAGGGCGGTGGCTGTCGGTCCAGTCTTCTTCCAGGTTGGCAGAGGTGCTTCCACGACCCTGACTTTTGCCTGCCAAGACTCCCTTCATTGAAGTCCTGCTCACTGGTCAGCCTGGAGAACACTTTCCCAGATGTGCCCTTTACAGTGACTGAGCTCAAATCTTGGTCTCATAAAGCACTTACTATGTACATCATACTACCCACTGTATATGTGTATTTGTCTACATATCTGCTTTGCCCACCAAATAAGCAACTCTAGATCAGAAGCCACATCTTCCCCAAAGGCCAACACACAATGTTGAATGAGAACAAATACGTCAGTTTGTATCCATGTGTCAAGGCAGAACTGTGCCAAATTTGCTGATCTGGTTAAGGGAAGCAGAAACTTTATTGACTTCGAGATATCCTGAGGACTAACTCCATCAGTGTCTTGCTTGGGGTCCCATCATTTCCCAGATGAGTCTTCAAGTCATTGCACTTTGATTCCATACCATTGTCTCTAGAGACATAAAGAGATTTGTCTCATGTAGTTCTCTGATTACTAAGGATAATTGGACTTTTACATCATGTAATTTGGTCACTTATGCTTTGTTAGTTTCATTAGGAGATAAATAATAGCAGTAAGTTTCCTTGTGTTGACCTATTTGCTCTGGTACTCAGACCCTTAGTATTATTTGTAATTAGTGCACTGTAAAATCAGATAATCAAATTATAGGATGCAAGCAAAATCCTCAGAAATCCAATGGTGATCAAACTGTAGAGTCAATATCTTCTCTAATGAAAGACCAAGTTTGTGATTAATTAATCTTAGGAGAATCCTTTCAAACTAAAACATTTTTATCAAGATATGAGTATTTTATTAGTTTTTTCTGTTTTATTTTGTTTTTATAAATAGTTCACGTACATTAAATAGTATTATTTTGACTAAGGAAGAAATTGAGTTTTTTCATTATAAAAGTATACTCTTTGTTTAATTTGTTACCATAAAATTTGTAATCAAAATAAAGTGGTGGACATGAACACTAAGAATATATGGACCTGAAAGCACAATAGAATAGTCTCAGAATGGCATCTCTTAATTTTCCATTTAATTTTTGATTCTTAGGTCCACTAGGAAAGTCAGAAGGAAAGATGATTTGAAGTTATCCTAGGAAGACTCTGAACTCTAAAATGCCTAAGAGAATCTCAGATTACTTCAGCACTCTTTGCAGCATATTTTAAAAAGCTGTATTCATATTTCACATCATTGGCTTTCAAATTCAAAGCGACTGTCTGCTACTTTAAAAAAAAATCATCTATTTTCTTTTCTTTGTTTTCTTCATAAAGTCTTAAAATTAAAAACCTTTCCAGATGACTCCTGGCTTTTGAATGAGAAAAAAATGAATATGATTTTCACTAAATGTTTTCCCTAAATAAAGCTGTCTGTTTTTTCCTATAAATTAGTGAGGAAAAAAAGAAAGAAAAAGAGCTCATTTGTTTTCTTGTCTTAATAATGGCTTGAGTTTAATGCTAAGTACCATCAAAGTAAAATAACACCCAACCCTAAAACTCTTTCGTCTCTTAGTCTCTTTCTAATCTCTGGTTTTAGGCTGCCACCATAAAGGCAATCAAACTTCTACAACAGAACACTGCTGATAATTTACTACATCCAGATTAAATTGCATCAGTGCCCAGATTTAACCAAGTGGACTCTAACTTTAACTCAGGATCTTAGGAAACTTAAAAGAGGAATAGGTCAGTAGATCATGTCTTCATGAGTGCTACATCCAAACCAAGGGATAGCACTGGGCATCTGGGAATAGCCAAATGAGACAGACTGTGAGTCTCAGAATTTGTTCAGTCTCGTCACAGAGAACTCTACTCTCACTGGGTTGTCTCCATTTGGCTTAGGTGAAACATTCCTTGTGATGACTTCATCAATGCACACGAAGAAGTCTCTGTGTAGCTTCCTAACATTGTGGGTTTCTGGGTATAGACGTCCTGCTGGGAATTGAGAGCTGTCCAGGAACTGACTAGGGAGTTATCCGCTCTCTCTTAATCAATTGGCATCATGATGTATGTGTGAATCTCTCAAACCACTGTGAGTCAGTCAGTGTACCTGGGTCCTGTCACCTCTGGAGCTCCCAAGATTTAGTTTCTGCTGCTATAGAACTTTTAGACCTTAAATGATGATGAATTCCCAAAAAGATCACTTTGTGAAAGCCTTTGGATGGTCCAGTCAACTAGCCTTGTTGGTATAGCATCTCCAAGTCATTGTTTTCCTTCTTTACCCCAGAGAGTAAATGATAAACACTTACTGACATTCTGTTGTATGCCTAAGTCTCATCCAGCCTGCATCAGGTCACAAGACATTGTCACATATCCTTACCAGCAAAAATATTATGATTTGGTAAAAAAAAAAAAAATTACAAATAAAAAAATAAATAAGGCTATATAAATCTATAGTTATTTCTGTATGGATTATAGGTTATTTCTATATGATTACACATATCATAAGCATGTATAGTTTTATGTGATCCATTGTCACAAACTAGGATAGGAGCTACTACCTATAAATAACACATATAAAACAGCTTTTAAAATATAAATAAAAAATTCAAAGTATTAAAAACACATAATAGACCATTTCTCTAACATTAGAAACAAATATCCTTGAGTCAAGGTCTGACTTGTAAAAAATGAAATTTATATTTTTAAAATCTTTATATAATATCATTGGGAAAACTCTGGATTTGATTCCAGCTATAAAAACTACATGTAAATTTAATATCCAGATGTGTAAAGTAGACAGATACATTTATGGTTGTAGAAATAGTCAGATACTTTGAACAAGAGTGATACACACTGAGAATTCTATGGTTCACAAACTTAAGTGTTTTCTTTAAGGTTTTGACTTTTTCTCCTGCACTAGAATATATCTTGAAGAGTCCCTGCAATGATTTCTTAAGTCTCTTCACAGTTTAATTGCATCTGCATTTTAGAATATATTATTATGGCCATTACTCAGGTTCTCACACCTAAAAAATCATATGCTTCCTTCCTAGAATTAAATAAAGTGAATGCTATTATTACCATCACTGATAGCAGAACTGGGAATTTGTAGGCATACACTTGAAAGCATTCATTCAAGAAAATATTGTCAAAGCCTTGTTCCTTCCAAGCGCTGCTTCACTGATTTAAACATATATTTTGAGGTGAAGGCAGAAAGGAGTTAGAAGCATGATTTTAATGCTAATGACCATGCTAATGACCTTCAGGAAAAGAAAATAGCACAGCTAGCTAAAATGCCCAGATTTCAAAAGGACCTTAGAGAGTAGACCTCAGTAATTGATACAAAGGAGTATTTTTTTTTTAAAGAGGAAATTTATAACAAGTTAGTGGAGAGGGTGACTTATCCATGTGACAAAATTATTTCTCAAATGCATGCAAATCATGAGGGGGACACTCTAACTTCCTGCTTTCTTCCCCTGTGGTGATAAATTGTAAAGAAATAAAGTCAAAAAAGGGAAGATTTCATAGAAGTAGGGCAAAGAACTGATTCATAGAGAATCATGGAATTCAGAGAAAAAAAGGAATGAGGCTTCCCAGACAAAAGAAGTGTCAGAGAAGAGTGGAGAGCACAAAAGAGCACTCAAAAGGCAAAAAAAAAGAAGTGGGGGAAATCTTCACTCTGGCCACGTGACCTTTATGAGCAATGGTAGGGTGTGTTGCACTGACGAAAAATATATGTGAGATTGCCAGGGAGGATACAGCTAGAGGTCAAGATATGCTATGGGGGGAAAATCAGCCGTGTAAGGCTGGGACCAAAGGTGTGATCTTGGTGGGGAAAGAATGCCCTCGTTTTAACTGAGTGGAGTCTCCTGATAAGGGAACATGTATTTTGCCGTGAAAAGTATGGAAACACCAAGACAGAGTGTTATCATCGTCACACCATGTTCTCATCCTATTCACCCCACAGTCAATACTGGTACCTTTCAAGCGCTGCTTCATTGGTCCACTGGAGTAGGACTTGAGATGCAAGTGCAAAAGTGGGAAAGGAAGGATCCAGATGATTTAGTCCTCAAGAAAGTCGAGTGTACACAAACTCATTCAGGGGAGCATGTGCCTCAAGTAGAAAAGAAGAGGATGCTTGCCTAAAACACACAGAGGCACTACATTAACCCAAAAGCTTTCTTTCTTAGGCTCATTGCTAGTTTGCACATGCTCATTATAACATTTATAATTCATGTTGGTCAAATTTCGTAGTAAACCATAATGACATCTCAAAGATGGTGCCTTTGTGCTGTTACTCGTGTCTTTTCATTCAGAATTTGCTTTTGAATGTCAAGAGAGTCACATCAGTAGTCATTTAACTCCAAGGGTTACCTGTTAGGCAGGGCTACCACACATTTTTCCAATTTAAAAGCCCTTCTATTTGTGTACATCTCCATGGTAATCTCTCACAAGTTCATGCCTATAAATTCAATTGCCACAAGCCATCCCCATAGTTCCTGTTTCTTTGCAAATGCCCCAGTGAGGCTTGGGCCTCTCTTGTCAGGAAGTCACCTGCAGAGAACCCTCTCACTGTCACTGTGTTGGAGCCCAACCTAGTTGTGGGCCTGTGTGCCAAAGACACCATTGCATACCCTGTGATGCGGCCTTTGGAGGTATCCGAGGTGGTCCTGCATCCCTTACAGTTCTTCATAATTCTAAAACCACAGGAGCACAGACACAGCAGAGTGATGACCTTCCTCTGTGTTCTCTTACCTTTTGTCATCTGGACACTAAAGCTTGGTCTACAAACCTTGTAGAAACTGCTGTGCATCCTTTTGCAGTTAACCTTTCTCAGGGTACAGACCTACAGGATGGGGTTGGACTAAGGGACTGATTCTCAAATCTGTAAGAGCAAGTAGTCTCTCCAGTCCCTCCCACAGCCCTGCATACTTACACAGATCTCTGCCCCAGTGGTGGGGCAACACCAAGCAGAGGCCAAGCCACGACTGATATTCCTTGTGTTCTCATGTGATTCAATTACAAGATAAATAAATCAACTCAGCCAAGGTCATTACTTGCTCTTTATAAAGCCATTGCACTAAGTGGTTTATGGAATGCATGTGATTGAAAACCCGCTTCTCTTGAGGCACTGAACTAACAGGAGTAAGAGGGAGTCACAAAGATGGGAAGACAGAGTCCTCTCCCTCAAAGAGCCCGGAGTCTCATAAAAGCGGACAGAGATACAGGAACCTGCTATTTATGCCATCTAGAACCTTTATCGTCACAAACAGATCATTAGACTTCTCAGGTGTTAAAATTCAAGCCAGCCCCCCCCCTTTTATTTATTTATTTTTATTATTATTTTTTTTAATCGGTACCGGGGATTGAACTCACGACCGCCTGCTTGCAAGGCAGGTGCTTATGCCGTTGAGCTAAATCCCCAGCCCCAAACCCCCTCCCTTTAATTTTAAAGAAAAAAACAATGAAAATGATACAGAATTTCAAAATAAGATGCTAGGAAGTTAACAGTGGTTGTATTGTATATTGTTGTCTTCAAAATAGTTGCTCAGGTTACCAGACACTGGCATGCAAAATTGATCACACAATATAAGCACTAACTGTGCCTTTCAATGAACCAATAGAATACATACTACAATTGTGTTAGCTATCTATTTTTCCCCTTCCTTCTTTTCTCCTTTTCCCTATTCCAGTTGTTCTTTCCTTTTGAACAGTTCTTTCCCCTTTATAATATCTATTGTAGCTTTTGGATTTTATTTATTCTTTCAGTTTCTTATACCAGGGAGATAATATGGTGTCTACACATAAGAGTCTGATTTATTTCACTTGTTAGTATGGTCTCTAGTTGCACCCATTTAACTATAAAAGCCTCAAGTTTATCTTTCTATACAGCTTAGTACTACTCTATTGTATAAAAATACTACATCTTTTTTATTCATTCCTTGGTTGATGGGCCTAAGTCAGCACTCTTTGAAAGGTCTTATTCTCAGTTCTTGTGTTCCTCAGCTTCCTATTTAAGTTACCAATAGTAGAACTATCATACATTCTGAAAGAGTTGAAAAATGGACCCTGGAAAATGGTGTGAAGCTTGCTATATTAAGGCAAAAGTAGATTGAAGATAGACTAACAAAGCAACAAATACTGAACGGAAAAGGAGCCAAAAAGTGAATGTATAACCTTTGCAAGGTTACTGCAAAGAATACTGACCACAGATAACTTTTCAATTGTTCTTCCTCTGGTTTTGCCCCTTTGCTCCATATACCTCAATGAAAAAAATGATGTAAGGATGTGTTTGCAAGAACACAGGAGGCAGAACTGGGACCTCTTCCAGGCGCAGCCAGCCTGGGCTCCAGCCTTATTATGTCCAATTCTGGTTTCCTGTTTGAAGAGTTGCTGTATTTCAGGTTGATATTTAGAAGATGCAAAATGGGCATTGGCATCCAGCCTAGAAAAGACGAGGCTAGAGGATAACTTAATACCTGTGGCTCTAATAGACATAAATGGGTTTCCGTTTGCAGCAACAGGAAGTCTAGCTTGATAACAGAACAAATTGAGCATGTAAGTGATTAAACACCAGTGCCTTGATCACAGAAGATCACTTTCTGAAATGCAGTACCATCACTGTGCTGCTTTCAGAGAACTGCTCAATCCAGCTTGTGCTGAAATGTTTGTATGCATAGGTTCCCTCCCTTTGAGACTGCCCTGCTTATTTTTGGAACCCCATAGCATTCAGTTCAATGAATTGCCTGTAGTAAAATTTAAATAGTGCTAAATGGGGGGGGGGGGGAACATGTTGGGGGGCTGGGGATTTAGCTCAGCGGCATAAGTGCCTGCCTGGCAAGTGCGAGGTTGAGAGTTCAATCCCCAGTAGCAAAAAAAGAAAAAAAGGAACATGTTGGGGTGAAACTATGCAGCCACCATTACAAGGGCAATAAAGGAATCTATTGTCCCAAGCCCATGTTACAAGACCAGAGACAGCAGAGGCAACAAATAGTTCAGAAAACGATGTCAGCACAGACTGCAGGCACTGCAGAGCAGGGCAGAGTCACAGTGGATGACTTTCACACAACCCACACCCCTCCCCGCCCCCTGCCACCACATAGTCCTCGCAGAAGACACAGGTGGAATTACAAGGACCCAGTGGGGGAAGGAGACACATGGGAGACAGAAAGCAGGGAAATGAGAGGTGTCTGTAATTCCACAAAGGGGAATTCAGAAAGAGACAAGTACTTCATGAGAAGCCTTCTCAGAAGTGATTAAAAGCATAGGACAGCAACACAGTCTAAGTGATCTCAAGTGACCGTGTTCAATGCTATGGCGAGAGGACTATAAGGGGCCAATGGGAAGGAGAAAAGAGCATCTGCCTGCAGATTTGTAGTTAACCCCTTTAATTTCACTTCTAGTCACCTCTTGGCAACATTTGTGCCTGGTTTAAACAATGTTAACTCCAAATTTCTACATAAGAAAATTTAGCTCCAAAAACTTTTCCACAAATTCCCTTTTAGCTGCTTCAACTATTGCCTCCCATTGTGTAGACTGAAGTGAATTTCCATAGAAACTGAATATCTGTGTGTTCACACATGTTTGTGTACATACATAAGTGTGTGTTCATGTGTCCACACGTGTATGCATGTGTATGCATAACACATATACACTTGTGCGTCTTCAGTCCATAAGGCAGTGCACACAGCACTTCCCACATACTTTTCTTATCCCTGGGGAATTGCTCCAACGTAAAGCTGTCCTTAAACAATGATTGCAGGCCGTAAAGTCTGGAACAGATCATGTGGTCCAGTCTCCTACCTCCATGAAATACTTATTTTTAAAATCATATTTTATTAATAAAGGACCACCCTGTGGTGGGAGCTGTTCATTTCTATTACACTGACCTCTGACAAACCTTCCCAACCCAGAATCTCTTTGATAAAAAATTAAACCAGAAAGTAAGTGTACAGAAACAAAGGATGCTATGAGTAATCCTAAGAGGCCCAGATTTTCATTTTTACTGGTTGGAATCAAAGCCTCATCCTTTGTGTGACACCTTCTGTCTTGATGAAGGATGACTGGCCCCAGTGGTTCACATCCGAAAGAATGGCCATCAGTTCCATTCCCCAAGCTAGACCCTGAGCACCCTCGTCTGCACCACACCTTGGAAGTTTCTGTACAGAATACTGACCACAGATAATTTTTCAATTGTTCTTCCTCTGGTTTTGCCCCTTTGGCTCCAGGCACTGGCTCTTGGAGAACCACTTGGAAGTTATTTTCCACCTCAGCTTGGCCCTGAACTCCTGATTCACTTGTAATCTCCCTGCTTCACTCTCCCTGTCTTATATTATCGTAGGTGTTCTTCCTGTCCCTGCTGGTGTCTGACTCAGGTACGAATCTCACTAAGTGGGAAGTAGCTTGTATATCTCAGCACAGGAACATAAGGTGATTACATCCTTGCTGTCCTCCATAGAGGGAAAGGTATGTGCGTATGGCAGGGGGCGAGGACAGAAAAAGGAAGTGAGAGAGACAGACACTGAGCAGCAACCTTGAATATTACAAAACTATACAAGCCAAGTCAGAATTGGAGTAACAACAGGGATTAGGAAGGAGTGAATCGGGAGGTAACATTTATTATCAAGGTTAAAGTATTATGGACAGCTAAGTTAGGTAGAAATATTATATGCAGTCAGACATGGCCCTCAAAGGAGTCAGCACAGATACAACTGCAAGTGAAGGCACATTCAGCTAAAGGTCATGCCTCAAGACAAAAGATGGAATGATAAATCCACATACTTCCCCTAGGGATAAACAGTGGTGATTGATATGCTAAATATTAGTATCTATTCTAAATAGGCATCAGTCACCTTGGGTGGGGGACCAAAACCTCCTATTCAGGAAAAGTCCCCTGTTCACTCATGTACACTTGCTACAGTGACTTGCTTCCCCATTTAATATTATCTAAGCAATTATACCATAATCTTATTGGTTGGCCATAGTTTTATCCCACCTCATACTCAACGTGCAATTGTCCATTGGATTAATGTTATCCAAGTACAGTACTTATTAACTTATTAGCTGATTATAGTTTCGTCCTGCCTTAGGACTGCCTCACCTAGTTGAGTATGCTGTATAAAGCTCCCTTGAGATTCCTCAATATCTTCGGCTGTTAAGCTCTGCTGTTCCTAGAATTCATTCTTCGATGTTAGAGAACACTAACTCAGCGTATCAGTCATCTAATAGGCTAACAAGTTGAGAGTTGTAGTATTTGCCTTATAGTATTTAGATTATTTGGAGGTTCCATATTCATATCAAAAGGAGTACTATACTTTTTATCACTCGTGTAGTAACCACAGATTGAATGGTTTAAAACAACAGAATAGTATTATCTACAGGTCCACAGAAGTCCAGCACAGGTCTCACTGGACTGGAATCAAAGTGTTGGCAGGGCTGCATTCCTTTCTGGAGGCTCCAGGGTAGAATCCATTTCCTGGCCTTTCCCAACAGGACAAGCTGCCACATTCCTGGGCGCTTGGCCCCTCCTCCCTCTCCAACACCAGCAATGCTGCATTCCTCTGACCCTTCTTGTGTAGCGCCCTCCATCCCTTTCTGAGTCACAGGCAGAAAGGGTTTTCTGATTTTCAAGACCCATCTCATTAAATGGAGTACCCCTTAATAATCTGGGATCATCCCCCATTTCATTGCGTTCAACTTAATCACATCTGCAGACTCCTTAGGATTGAGATCATGTAATGTTACACATTTTCAAGTCCGAAATTAGAACATGGACCTCTTTGATAGAAACATTTTGCCTACAACAGCAAATCATGGAATTTTATCAGCAATTGAAAGGACAAAATTAAGCAAACAAAAATCTGTAGAAAAGGGAGCAGGATGCCTAAATGTATGTTTATATCACAGTTCTGGAACAGTAAACTCATTACGAGTGAATATTTACATCCTCATGTGGGAGCCCAAATACATCTCTGTGTCTTATGCATTTAAGTCAAATATTTTCAGTGATAATGCAGATAATAATATTTAGATATAATATGATATATGGAGATAAATAATTTTGCAGTTCACTAAATTATATTTAAAAACTATGACTTTGATGACAACATAGTATTTAAACAAGTGATTAGAGTGATTAATCTAACTTAATTAAATTGAAATTGAGCGTGATGGGTTGCTGTACCTCAGCTCCATGATTCTGGACAAGTTGTTTAAATGTTCTGTGCATTGTAGCCTTCCCTGTGCTTGGAGGTTGTTGAGCTCATTCCATTCTGTGTGCCGGGCTCTCAGTGTACATGGTCCACTGCTTCTGCTCTTTACCAAAAGAATAATCCAAGCCTACCTTGGGGAGCTCTACACTGTTCTATTCATTTGACAGAATGCCAGTCCCATGCGCAGCAGCTCAGTAGGTATCCCAGCACCCATCATCACTGTGCTCGCTGCTGTCAGAGATGAGGAAATGTATTCATAAGTGTAGCCAACCTGGGTGTCATCTGCAGATAGGATCAACACTGCCCCCTCCTGAGGGGCTGGAATCTGGGTGCTCTCCAAGCACTGCTGACCAGCCTCCCTCACCCAGCCCGGCTGATGAGATCACTATGTGGGTGTTGTGGGGACAGCTGTGCTTGCTGTCTCAACATGTTCCCAGGTGGGCTCACCCTCATTTCTCAGCAGGGTGCAAGCACCCTACCCCCTGCGTGGTCTGCCCTGTCACTGAGAAGGCTGTCTCCGTCTTCATCCTTTGCATTTGGTTTGCATTTTTATGTCTTGCATCTTTCTCTGGATAAAGGGATAAGAGGAGGCTCTCAGATTTGATTTCTCAGTAGGAGCTGTTTGCTTTGGAAGCCTTCTACCCAATACTAATTGAGAACAGAGCTCAGTATGAGGGCCTGAGAACTGCACCCGGGTGAACTTTTCAGGGGGCTGATTTCTATTGATCTTGTCAGAACCGTGTTGTGTATGCATTTCCTAATCCCACAATCGACTCTTCCAAAAGTCTGAGCGCAGCATCAAGATCTTTTCCTTTGACTACTTGCTTACCTTGGAATGCGTAGTTATTTCATACTGCTAAGCATATAAAGCCTTCATCTGAAAAGCAACTGGAGATTCTGGCCCCTGCAGCCCGGCAGTCAGAATCCGTGCCTTTCAAATCCAAACGTGATGGGCTTCTATTAGAGAGATTACAGTACAAAATAACAATCAGCTCTCTGATGATCTTGTGTGGAGGGAGAGGGTGGGGAGGAGTAGATTTAGCTGAGGACAAGCCCAGACTTTCGTCACAGGGACAGACCACAGTGCTAACACAAAGGGAGAGCCCCAGCATCCCGCACAGGCGCTCAGCCGCACAGCATGGCCCGTGCGCTGGCTGGGCCCACGCCCTGACCCCAGCCAGGTCGCCCGCACCGCGCCGGCCCTGCCCAGCTGCAGACATGCTCGGAACCGGGTCCCACGGAAGACGCAGCCTGGCCGCGCTCTCCCAGTGAGTCTGCATTTCCCTCTCCCATTCTTCTTTTCTTTCTTTCCCCTTTTTTGCCTCCCAACAAAAGTATTGTTTCAAAGAAATTGTGGGAGTCGGAGGGGAGGAGACAGCAGGAGGAAAGGCAGGCAGGAGTATGTGAATTTTGGATCCCTGAAATTCTCTGGTCTCAACTGCCTGCTGGTCCTGATTCGATGGCGGTCCTTGTTTCCGTTTTAATGGTGCCTTCTTAGCAGGGATTTCTACCTAGGCGTGGGTTTTTCTCTTCCAAATACTGATCCACAACGCTAAAAATCTGTTGTTGCTAAAAAATCTGCAGTTAATTTAGACCTGAGCTCTCTGCCCCCCAGGGATCCGTTTGCAGGACATTTCACTGACCCACGCGTTGCCCAATCCCTAAAGTAAACAGCCAAAGCCCTCGGTAAACTGATCATCTGACCCAGACTGTACGGGACCCAGGGCATATGCTATTGATCAGGGAATTGTTCAGATAACAGGCTCCGAGGCTGTAAGATCCTGGAATCCTGGAATGTGGAAGAAAGCAAGGGGGCCTCTAGGAGGCTCTGCAACAATGCTGCCTTCCACAGAGGGGAAAGTGGAGCCCCAGAGTGTGACTTGACTTACCCCAATCAGAGAGCCACCTGTGGGGAAGTCACGTCTCTAATCTCAGGGGCCAGGGCCATGTTCACACTGGTGCTATGAGGTTTGAAAAAACGTACTGGGCCTTAGGAAGAAGTGTCCAGCAAGAGTAAGAACACCAAGTGGCCTTTCAGCAAGTCCTTTCCAGGCTTGAGAGTTCTGGCTCAGAGTCAGAGTGACAATTGTTGTTCCAGCATTTGTGCAACAGTTAATTAAATAAGCAGAACTCAATGGGGTCTTAAACAGGAGACCCATGTCCATTACATTATCAGGTTTCTGGGATCACAGTATCTGTGCGATGGCTCAAGGAGTCTTGGGAGGCTGTCTGTACAGTCCAGTGTTTATCAGGTTTTTTAAAAAATCAAGTTTAATCTTATAAAGTGTCTTGTTTCTAGACGTTCTGCTTAACTAGCTCTTGGATCCAGAGCACCAGATTCCCAATATCCGGTCCAGTCACAGCCCATTGTGTATCTTCCCACCCCCAGCTCCCCTCCCCCCATGCCCTTTCTCTCCACCAAGCTTCCTTGGCATCCAGAAGCCACTGATCTTGCTGAGTGCCTTCATCTCAGGGGAGGAAACTGAGGCACCTGGGAAGTAAGGAGCTCACCCAGGTCTCACAGCTGCTCTGCAGCGGAGCTTACAAGCGTATTTCTCTTTCCATGGTCCCCTTCCGCTCCCACTCCTGGTCCTGGCTCTCTTTTCCACTCCATCATGCCTGTGGTTGTATCCATTTAGTTCTCCATGTTTATCTTATTCTTCACCACTTACTGGATCACTTCCTGAAGTTCAACCCCCGCTGCCTTCCACCTGGATGATTGTAATTTCCTCCCATCTGGTCCCTGGCCTCCATCTCTATCCCCTTTCTGCTACTATTAGTGTCTCTTTCTTTGAGGATAAAGCCTACTTTCCTTACTTAATACACCACGCAAAGTTCTCCACACTCTACCTTCAGGATTTCTTCCAACACTGACCTCCGCCTGCTCCCGCTAAACCAATCATGCGCTGCTGCTTCTCAAACACCGCTTACAAGCTACTCCACCGCTCTGCCCACTCTGTTCCCTTCTCAGAGAATACATACCCTTGAATTTCTGCCTGCTTCTGACTCCATGACCAAATTCTGCCTTTCTCTCTGAGCTTTCCTCTATCCCTCTTTCTCTCTGCTCTTACGACCTTTGTCCATCTTTCTATCAGCCTTGAACTAAAGTTAGTGGAGAGCAAGTCGGTCTTCCCTGTGATAGAGGCTAATTCACTTGAGGACAGGAACTATTTTGAATCTTTGAATCTTCAGCATCCGAAATGGTGCGGACAGCCAGAAAATAGTTTTTAATGTTCTTCTTATTGAAGAAATCAAACTCATTTCATTTCAGACTTTTATTTCACATTTTCATTTCAGTCATTTGAACCTACAAAGCTTCTGCTTTATGAGGAATAGTCTACTGAACACTAACGCCAACCAAATGACCTCTAAATTCCTTTGCGTTGCCATCAGATAATTCATCTCAGATTCATCACCTACAGAGCAAGATTGGCAGTAATTTTTTTATGAGGCACATTAAAATTCCTGAACACCAAGAGTTACACAAGGGCCATGTTATTTTCAGGAGCAGGTGTGAATGGCTGTTCAGTTCTTTAGATTTCAAGGTGTGTTTAATTTGTTCCCAGTAAAGGCATGGAGCATGGAGAGATGCTGTCATTTGCAGTCTAATATTTTCACCACTAGTGTTATCATTTTCCCAAAACCCTAAGCAAATTTACTTGAGAGAAGATTTTGGATTTCCTATGAATATTTATGTTTCAGTCCACTGAGTTACATTTCTTATAAAGAGGAGTGTTTTTAGTATCCTTGGGATGAAAGTTGGAAGTTTTCTTCTTGGGTTACATTTTCTAACAAATGTGGAAAGGCATGTAAGTTTTTAGACCATGGAATCAAGGAAATAAGGAATATTATTTAGTCCACCCTTCTGTTTTCTGAAGGAACTAAACTGAAAATATTGTAGGCTTAATTTTATAGGATTCCACAGAAATGAGAGAAAAATGCACTTTAAAATGTTCAGATTTATGAAAGACCTGAGAATACCTGGTTTATCCAATGTGATCTAGGAATGCAGCATTCCAGTTTTCCATGCTAAATTGTAAATAATAATGGAAACTATTTCTTTCCATTTTTGTTTTGTTTTGTTTTTTGAGACAGGCCCTCAAGGTGTAGTTCAGGCTGCCTTTGAACACACTCTGTAGTCCAGGTTAGCTTCAAATTTACTGCAATCCTCCTGCCTCAGCCCCCCAAGTGCTGGGATTATAGCCATGCTCCACAATAGCCTTTTCTTGGCATTCTTGAAGTCAATATTACAATGCATTGGAAAGAATTGCATTGCTGGAAGTTGTCATTGTGAATTTTTTTTTTCATTTTTGAAGTGGCTTCCCATTTTTAAATTTTTTGAATTGGTGCATGTTTATAGTACATTGTCATTACATTCATCATGGGGAGTTGGTGCATATACATGACATTTCTCTGTTCTTTTTAACCTCATTTCCTCTCTTTCCCCTTCCCTACATCTCTTAGACCCTTTTTCATAATATATATATAAATATACATATATATATATATAAAGATACTCACATATGTATTGTGATACATGCATACCCATGTTTACAGCAGTACAGTTAAGAATAGCTAAATTTTGAAAGCAGCCAAAATGTCCATCAATAGATGAATAAATAATGTGGTAGTTATACACAATGGAGTACTATTCTGCCATTAAAAGGACAAACCTGATTCATTTCTAGGAAAATGAATGTTCCTTGACATCACAATATTTAGTAAAGTAAATCTGACACACAAACTAAAATGCTACATTGTTTCTCTTATATGAAAACCTCAACATATAAATAAAGAATAACGGTAAGAAATAGCAAGATAGATCTTTGAAATATGGGAAGTGAACCAAAAGATGGGAGGGAAAAGGAGGAAGGGATGGGAGAAGAGATTTTAAAAGGGCAAAGAACTTTAAAAGGACATGTGCTACGTCCCTACCACTAATGTTATTATCCTGTACCACTGTCATATAGGAAGGTGATTTTTCAACCAAGTGTAAAACAGTGATACCTCAAAGTATTCCCAAACAGGTCCAATTATTATTATTGTGTTTTTCATTTTTGGTACCAGGGATCAAACTCATGACCAGTGTGCCACTGTGCTATGCCCCTAGCCCAACAGGCCCAATTATTATGTGACATTTTCTATCTCTTTATTGATTCCTTTTTATCTCTTTTAACATCTGGAACTGCACATGTCCCTACTGTCCCACTCTATTCTGCTAAAGCTGAGAATATCAGGAAACCTGGGAGTTAAAGCTATACTAAAGCAAAAATCAATAGTCTGCTCAGAGGAGCCCTTTCTTTCATAATGCAAAGGGCATGTCTATTTTGCAACTGTTGGTTTGCATACCAAACTGGCCTTCTTGTTCACTTTTGAGTTCAAAGATAGGTTTTAAATGTTTGAGTCTTCTAAGCTTCTTAAAGGTGAAGGGTAAAATTGTAAATATGCATGGATAAAAAGTAAGAAGGCAGAAACACAGTTCATCGCACTATGCATGTATTAAGCAATTTAAAAAAGATGTTGCTGAATTGGGGTGCTTATGGGGTGATCATCTAAACCTTTATGGAGGTGCTCTCCACTTTTTGTTTGTGTCTCCCTTTAAGGTCGGGTGTTTGATGACCACAGTGGATGCTATTTGCATGGCCTTTCTTCTCCTTACCTTTGACTTGTTAATCTTTGTAATGAGCCCTCACTTGATGTTGCTTCCCAACATAAAGTCCATCAATGACCATCAGAAATGGCTCTGTGGAGCTCTGGCAGTAACATGAGGAGTAGGGGCTGGGAGGAGCTCTGGTGTCCTCTAGAAGTTTATTTGCTCCTAACATTCCAAACTGGACAGTGAGGACATGTTTTCCCACAGAAATGTAGCTTTAGTTCTCTAGACCAATATATCTTTGATTTTAAAAGGTGGCTGTGGACTAGTTGACCTGAGATTGCAACTTCCCTGTGTAATGATATTTGAAGTTCCTAAATTAAATTTATTAAGCAAAGGAAAGTTTTGGGAAAGGCTCTCCCTAAATGTAGTGCTACATGGATTCGTTTCCAAGCCTTATCGAAATTTTAAAAGAAATCTTTAAAGAAAGTCTGTAAACCTCACTCCTTTCCATCCACTCATTCAACAAATATTCACTGAAGGTTTCCTGTGCTAGTCAGTCCCACTGTTCTGGGCACCAGAAACATAAAAAGGACAAAGACCAGACTCTGACCTCGAGGTTATCTCATCTTCTAACCTCCCAGCCACTAAGTAAGTCTTGCTTCATCTTTGTCTGTCCACCTACCATCTGCCACGCACACATAGCCCAGGTCTGTTGCACAAGAAGTATAGCTCCATGGTTAATGTCGTCTAGGACACTGTTCTTGACTTTCGTTTCAAAACATTTTACTTTGCAAGCCAGTACCATGTATCAACAGTGTTCATCCTCCCTAGCTACGTATGATTACCTCTGACAGTTTCTATACCACTCGACTTCATTTCTAAATGCTGGTCATGACTCACTAGAAGGATTTCATAAACTGCAAACAAGTCACAAACTGAAGTATGCAAACCGCTGAACCTATCACATGACCATAGTTTTTCTAGTCCATGTCTCCGGGGCAGCTTAAAAAGCTCTGCTAGCCTGTGGCCGGCCACCCACCCTGCTGGGTATAGGGTCAGCCTGGAGGAAAGTTTTTTGGTTTTCATTTTTTTTTTTTTATGGGAGCCAAAGGCTCTCGATTCTGGTCAATCTTCTTCTGTAATCAGTGCTGTGATCTCCAGAAAGTTACTTCAGTTTACCACAACACAGTTATAAAGCAGAGATGTGAATTTCCTGTTCTACCTGCAACTGGGTGAACAGGGACACCCAGTGTAATGACATGTACTAAAGTGTACAAAGATATGAAGTACAAAAGGAATGCACATCAGTGCTAAATAACCTTCTTTTTCCTAATTAAAATCTACTATCAGAGGAACAACTCAGGAAAACCGTATGTTCTTAATAGAGCTGGGATCCTTAAACAGACTTCAGTGTGACGCAACTTCATGAGTGAAAATCTCAGTGACATTTGTTTGTGGTGTTGTAAGTAGGTTTATATTTAAGAGACTCAGCCCGGTCACCTTAACCTCTCTGCCTTGAAATACTTTTTCTGGTTTTGAAAACAAAAAAGTAGCTAGGTGGTCGATAGGTTTTAAGTCCAGAATCAATTTGTGAGGGAACATGCCTCGCCTCGTCTTATCTGCTAGATTTATAAACACTAATTTCTACTGTTTTTCCAACCACTTTTTATTAAAGACAACTAACGTCAAACAAAACTAATCAGTGAAGGAGATGATTTTACTAAGAAAGGTTTAAGGCAATAAACTTCTAGATCAAATGTGGTGCTTTCTTTCCTCCAGTGACTTTTACTTTGCCTCACATAGACATTGACTAGAGTCAGTTGATTAAAATGAATGCTTCTTTCAAGTTCTGCTGACCTTTTTAGTGCCTGACTCCCTCCACAAACATTTGCCCTACAGGGCAGGACTGCCTGCTCCCTTAGCTTCCTTTGTGTTGTCTGCATCTGTCTGCGACTGACCGCTAGTAATGCTAGTCAGCTTGCTGTTACTGTGGCAAAAGGCCTGAAGTAATCAAGATACAGGGAAAAATGGTTTATTTTGGCTCACAGATTAAGAGTATTGAGTCTCACCGGGGATTTAGCTTAGCAGCATAAGCGCCTGCCTTGCAAGCAGGAGGTCATGAGTTTAATCCCTGGTACCAAAAAAGAAAAAAAAAAAAAGAGTATCCAGTATCTTCTTGCTTTGAGTACATCCATGGTAGAAGGGCTTAGTAGAAGAAACCAATTCACCTTTTGGGAGCCAGAAATCAAAGAAAATGACAGGAAAAGGCTGGAGTCCCAATAGCCCCTGGAGGGGCATAATCTTGATGTCTTAGTCATTTTTCTTCATTACTAATACACAGGAAGGAAAGGTTTGTTTTGGCTCAAGATGGTAGAGATTGCAATCCATAATCTGCTGGCTCCAAAGCAAGGTAGCATGGCAGAGGAACATTGCAGAGGCAAAGCAGATCATGGCATGGCAGCAGAAAAGAGTTAAGGAAGGAGCTGTAACGCAGATAAAGTCTTCCAGACTACCCGCACCCCACCCTTCCACCCAGGTCACACCTCCTAACTGCAGGTCTACTATGAGCTCCATCGTCCAGTCACCTCTTACAAATCTATATGATAGTCTGAGGCTGCAGGGAGCCTTCTGGATGTGCAGCTTAGCACCTGATGATGTAACTTCCTCCCTGGAGGCTCTGCCTCCCGGAGACTCCTCCCTGCAGTGAGCCATGCGGGAGCCCGCGGATGTTGGATACGGACATACTCTGCCCCTTACCAAGAGCTTCACACACCTTTCCAGAGCCTGCACCTGGTAGAAAATATAGAGAAAATATATTCTTTCGAGTCTGCTCACTCCAAAGAAAATAAACTTGCCGGTTTTGCTCTTTAAAAAGTGAAACGTCATTTACACAGTTCAGCAGTGCCCCACAATCTGTATTCTTGCTCATCTGTATTCCTTGTATTTCCAGAGGAAAACACCTAAAAAGCATAAAATTTAATCAGTTTTTAAATCTAGCTTTTAGCTGATTTCTTGACCTTTGTCGCTTGTTTAGTTACCACAGCTGTTTAATAAATGTGAATGATATGCCTGAAAATTGAATCAAAGAGGCGAATGTTCACACAGCCTCCCAGTGAGTGAGTGGGGTGAAGGGTCCTGAGAGCCCTGGGTTGTTCCAGAAGAGGGGTGGCCCTCACGAGGACCCACCAGCTCTGGCCCCTGAAAGGCCGCCTCTGCAGTGTGACTGAGCAGTGTCGGTGCTGCTGCAGCACACACCTGGCACTCTCAGGAAACCTGACAGAAGAGAAGCTGGGCCGGATGTTCTGACTCAGACGTCTGTGTCAAGTCACACTGGTTACTGAGCACGTGACCTGGAGCAGCTTGCTTCCTTTCACCATGTCTTACTTTCTCCATCCGGGAAATACAGATACTGTGTGCCTTGCAGAGTTACTGAAGGTTAGAAAGAAAAACCAGGCATACAAAAGTGCATAACCCCAGAGGCTGCTTAATGAGGGTGGCTCTCCTCCCTCCCTGTTCTCTCTGGCTTTCCTGTTCCCAAAAGGGAGTCACACCACAAGATGACAGTACTTCTTATGCCATAGAGTGGCTGAGGCTCAGGCAGAAGGCAGCAGGACCCAGTTTGTGCCAAATGGGCATTCATTAAAACATTCTACTTTTCAGAAAATCGGGGCTTTTCACCTCAGAGTTTGGTTTCAAATACTACTTAAAATGAGGCTCCACACTGCTGTATTTTGGCTAATTCTGTTGTTACAGGACAATTGCTAAAAACTGACTTTTGGGGCAAAAATATACAATTACTGCTTTTTCAAAGTGATCTAAAATAGGTGTATTAGGAAGGAAATGTAGGGGCTTGTTTGCCAGCAAGTACCACCAGTCTAAGTGCTCTGACAGGTGAGGTGAGTCTGAACTCAGAATATTGACTTAAAATTCAGAAAAGCTTGAGTTGATATCCCAGTGCCAACATTTTCTTAACTGTGTGCCCGTGAGCCAGTTACTTAATCACTCTGAGTTTCTCTGTTTATTCATCTGCAAAAGAAAATATATGTAAATGGTTAGCATAGTACCTAGTGTTTAGTAACTGCTCAAAAAGGAAGGAGGGAGGTGATTTACAATGATTGCATTAATGGCATGCACTGACTGCGTAGGAGATGAACCTGAGGGTACTCACAAAAGCACAAGTGACCAACTGTTTCTCAGGATTAGCAAAGCACTGTCCACTGGGTGACTTGAGACAACAGAAACTAACTGCCCCATGATTTTGGAGACTAAAAATCTGAAATCAAGGTGTCAGCAAAACATGTTCCCTCTGACACTTACAGAGGAAGAATTTTGCCTTGCTTCTTTTAGCTTCTGGGAGCCCCGTGTGTCCCATGGCTTGTGGCAGTGTGATTTAGTGCTTCCACAGTTTCACGTGCCCTTGTCTCTCTTTTCCTCTGTGCACATCTGTGTTTGCTTCCAAAAGCCATTAGTCATACTGGATTGGGTCCCACCCCAATGACTTCATCTCAACCTGATTACCTCTGCAGAGACCTTTTTCCTAAATAAGGTCACATCCTGAGATACTGAGGGTTAAGGATGTCAGCATATTTTGTAGCAGACAAAATTGAGCATCGGAATCCACAAGTGAGTATGCAGACTTCCTAGAAATAAATTCAGAGCAACAAATATGATCATTATCTCCCATATTTTAAAGTGTGCTGAGGTCTCCATAAATGGGTCAAACCTCCTTTGTCCTGAAGAGGTCTACTATGAAAATTGCATTCTCATTGTGGTTGACTTTCTGAGAAGTGATTACTCCCTGACCACAAAAGGGCCTGGACAGACTTTTGCTTTTAACCTCACCGAGTAAAGGGCACTCAGGAGGTCTGTACCATCTCTTTGCTCCAAAGGAAACAGCTTTGTAGCCACATATTGAACTATCCTGGGTATATATACACTTGTACCATAAGAAACAATCTTTGCTTTTCCTCCTGACCCTGTTTAAATGTCTGACTTTGCTCGGACATTCAGTTTGGTGTAGGGAAATATTATGAGTGTAACTCTCCTGGATCTCCAGGTTGATGAGCTCAAAGGGAGACCATGTACATAATCCCTATGCTCAAAGAATGGAGTATCCTGATGATCTAAGTGACCTTGAAAACCTATGCAGGCTCCAGGTTTATGAACCTGCCTGACAGCTGCAGATAAATTAACAAAGATCCCCAGATACCAGAAGACAAAAAGAACACAGCAGAAGTAAAAACTGAGCATAGGCAAAGATAAATTTACAAGTTGCAATAGAAGACATCTTAAGAAATCAGGCTGCTGGTTCAATGTAATGAACTATAAATAAACAGTTTTAGAAGGTGCTAGAAATTATTGTGAAATGTTTTATGAACAAAGTAGAACTCAGTCCCTAACTTGAGTGGTATGTTAGGTTCCTAGGGCTGTCTTAACTCAGTACCACACACTGAGTGCCTTAAAATAACAGCCAGGTCATCTTCCCATAGGTAAGTGAATAAATGTCCTTCAGTGGGTGAACAGTGAGTAAACTAAACTACAGTACATCCAGACAATGGAATATTATTCAGCACTGAAAAGACATGGGCTGTCAAGTCATAAAAAGACATTGAGGAGACATTAATTCATACTAAGCAAAAGAATCTGAAAAGACTGCATGATGTATGATTCCAACTGTGTAATGTTCTGAAAAGGCAAAACTATGGCAACAGGAAAAAAATCAGTGATCACCAAGGATTGCAGGAGGGAGAACGAGAGGGAGAGAGTTTTTAGGGTAGTGGAGGGCCACAGTATGGGTGCTCTAATTATAGATGCACAGCATTGCAAATTCATAGGATACAATGGCCCAGTGTAGACCCCGATGTAAATCTGGGTGATCACAGAGTCCTTGGAGGCTCATTCAGGTCATGAATGCAGGGATGTCCACGCAGGGAGGCGTGAGTCTGTGGGACTGGAGGGATGTGAGAAATCTCTGGGCCTTCTCAGTTTTGTTTGGAACCTACAGCTTTACAAAAGTTAAATCTCTAAACAGATCACAGGCTGGGTTGCTTCCCCTGAGGGCTGTGAGGGAGATGTCCCAGGCTTCTCCCTGGTTTTGGTGATTTTTCAGGCGATGTCCAGGGTTCCACTGGCCTGCGGGTACCTCGTTCAACGGTCCTCACACAGTGTTGTCCTCTTGTCCCCTCACATCATTTGCCTTCTGCAAGTCTGTCTGTCTGTCTCTGTTCAGATATCCCCTGTGACAAGGACATTAGTCTTCAGAGATTATAATCCAGGCTTATGACTTGATTTTAGGACCCTCTTCCCAAATGAGGTCACCTTTGGAAGTACTGGGGGTCATGGTCATCAACATGCTGAGTTTTTTGAAGGACACAAGGCATGACAAGTACTGAAAGATTTTAAACCTTTTAAGTGACATTTTGTTTAATTCATAAGTCATTAGCTGGGTAATGACTTGAAATGCCAGCTGGCTGAAGAGCATGGGACAATGGTGACAGCTGTGTCTTTCCCTGACAAGCCACTATGTGAAAACCATTCCAGTGGGAATCACAACCAAATGTCTCACGTTCTGACCCATCAACCTGTGTGAGGGCTGAGTGCTAAGCTGACCCCAAAGCAGAACAGAGGAGAGGCTGGTCCCCTCCCGTGGGGACGCCTGCCTTGTCTGCACAGGGAGATTACGGTCTCCCGGCATAGATGTCCGTCTGCATATTGGTGAGAAGTGACATGGGTCAAGACAGAGATACAGAAAACAAGAGATGAAAAGTGTTCCGTTTAACGGGCATTTTTAGCCATCACTATCTTCATCCATCATCTACCTCTCAAAAAAAGAAAGGATGAAGTCAATTAAGGGGCAAAAAACAAGAAATAAGAAATTTCTCCCACACTTATTCTGCATTTTGCAGCCTTTTTATGGGTTTAAGATGATCTGTGAAAAGGAATTGGAAAAATCTTCCTGGCCAATTCCCTCTTCTTGTTTGGAAGCAAAGGCATACCCTGAAAGACAGGTAAACATAGGACCTATTTCCCAGAAAATGATAAGATTGATAATGCTAATAACAAAATCATAAAAGTAGTTAACAGTCACATAGGATTCATTGCACGTCAAGCACCAGTTGAAGTACTTCACAAATATTAGTTCATTTAATCCCCAACCACACTTGGAGCAAAGCACTGTTATCTCAGTTTACAGATGAGGAAGATGAGGCAAGAGAGGTTAGCTCACTGTCCACTTCCTGCCTAGGGGTGTGTAACGATGGGCTCCTGGTGGCTCTCCTGCTGAACATGAATGTGTGTTTCTCTGTGTGTGTTCCCAAAGCTCTAGCCTCTGGACTTTGAGTGGGTGAGTCTGGCAGTGACTGTGTTATTACATCAGATCCTGCCTGATGAGCAAGCTTCTCCAGGAGGACAGGGCTCGAGGGAATGGACCAAAGGGATCCAGAAACAGTGTTTAGCTTCCATAACCTTTTACCTTTACCAGGTACTAAATACCACCTCCTGACCCGTAGAAAGAAGTCATGAGTTGACCTCTTTTACCAGGAGAAGACCTGGGTTCCAATGAAACTAGCAACTCCTCTACTGCATTGTTATCAATATCCCATGACTTTGGTATTCCAATGAAAAGAAAATAAATTCTATGATTTTGAACTTCTTTGTAGCTTACTTTGTAAGCTGCCTGCCCTGCCAAAGTCAGAGAAAAAATACCTGGAAAGAAATGAGTGAACTGTGGTATATACAGCTTTCTTTCTTTCTTTCTTTCTTTCTTTCTTTCTTTCTTTCTTTCTTTCTTTCTTTCTTTCTTTCTTTCTTATAAAGAAAGAAAAATGAATAACAGCCTGGGTTCAGATGTGTTAGATCTTAGAACCAAGACTGCCCAGACTTTGGGACCAGTCAGGTAGTAACTAAAATGCTATCGATGCAGTCTTGTGAAAGACTGACTTCTCTGGGTTTGGTTTATTCATCTAAAATAAGAACAGACAGGTCTGCTCAGTGTGATTGTAAGGACTGGGTGAGATGTACCCATAGAACCTACTAAGAACTGCACAGCTAGGTGTCACCATTTAATAAGTTTCCCCATCCTTTAAACCATTTGTTTGATTCACTCATTTGAAGTCAAGGTTGGCTAGTCTTGTACATCCTTTGTTAAAAGTCAGCAATGTTAATTGTTTATTTTTTGGCTGTTTCAGCCTTAGAAATGGCAAATCTACAACTTCAAGTAAAAAATTTAGCAGTGAGTTAGTTGTTCATCAGTACTCCTCTTTCCCAGGAAATAAGATCTAGCTGGAAAACAGCCCTGAAAACTAGATATCAAAGGTGCCAGCCCATCTGCCTATCCCTGCCTCACCTGACTTACAGACACTGAGCAAGAGAACTGTTATGGCAGGTGAGGGTAGGGTAGGCTGATGGGACTGGCACTTTTCATCTCTAGTTTTCAAGGATAACTACTTTCTAACTAAGTTTTATTTTGGGGAAAACAGTAGCAGCAGCCCATGCTCAGGAGAGTGAGGTGATTCCTGGAGTCTCCTATCATTTCCCAAATGCCCAAATACCTTTTGTTAGACATCTGGAACATGAGGACTCAAATGCTTTCTGGTACACTTCAGACCTTCTTAGTTAAGGAAAGCACAAACTTTGACATCTTGGAGACAGAAGAAAGCCAGAAATGACAGTGATGGCCTGGCTCTGAGTACAGCTCAGCCAGGCTCTCAGCCTATTTCCTCTACTGTGAAACAGAAATAGAAATAATATCCTTCTCACCAGCAGTGTGAAGATCAAGTTAGATCCTGTGTGTGATGAAAGTGCTTTTGTAAAAGAGCTGCATCAATTAGTGCTTCAGTGCCTGTGAGTGCAGGCGGTGGCTCCCAAAAGAATTTAGCCACCAAGCATAGTGGAATTAACAGGACAATCCAGTGACACAAAGCATAACAGGTGGATGACTCATCTTGACTTGGAAGCACTTCCTGTTGTACCAATAACCTGTAGGAAAAACTCCAGCGTGAATGGGAGCCCACTGTGAGAGGAGGAAGAAAATGTAAGCCAGGACCAGGGTCAAAGCATAGGAAGGCAGCCCTGTACACAAGAAGGAAAGACACAATGGCAACCCGAGGTTTCATTTTGCTCTAAGTTAAAGAAAGAAAGGTGCTGGAGATTTAGCTCAGTAGCATAAGCAAGCACCTGCCTGGCAAGCACCAGGTCATGAGTTCAATCCCCAGCACCAAAAAATAAATAATAATAAAAAAAAAGAAAACAAGTTATACCCCTAGATTTTAGAACTAAGACCACTGGAGGACACCTAAGCCCCAGCCTTCTTGAAAGGGAAGATTAGATGTTCACAGATTATGTATTTGACTCCCTAGGAGCATTCCAGTACTGTAGCCTCAACTGCATTTCTAAATTTCAAAGGCACCTTTTTTTTCTTTTATTTTTTTGAGACAAGTTCTTGCTGTGTAGTTCAGGGTGGCTTTGAACTCACCATATAGCCCGGGGTGGCCTTGAACTTGCATTGATCCTCTTGCATCAGTCGCCCAAATGCTGGGATTACAGGCATGCGCTAACACACCCAGTAAAAACACCCTTTCTAAAAATGCATTTTTATGAAAAATTTAAGATTGCGTTTTTTGGGGTTTGGCCTTTTAAAAAATTTCTTTTTTGGGTTTTGTTTTCCAAAACCATAATTATAGCCTACCCGAAATGGAATCTCCTCCATACAGTGAGGATTTAATTTTCCCAGCCACCCCGCCCCCCACCCCAAGTCTGTTCCCCTCTTTTCCCCGTGATGAAATGCACACATCGTGGAAGCCACTCCTGGGCTCTCCGATGGGAGCAGCTTGCAGCAGCCAGTGCCCTAATAAGGGAATAAAGGCGCTCCCGTGGGTGAGCTGGGGGAGTCAGGCAGATGATATTTTTGCTGATTGAGGAGGATAAGGTGTGGCTTGGCAGGTACTTTGCTGGTTTGGCTAACTCCTGACTTGGCTTTTTCTCTTTTCACAGTTCAAGCTCTGTAAAACAGACTGTTAAAAAATGATTTTTTTTTCACAGCTCTTTAACTGAGCTTTGACAATATCATCCTGACAAGGTTTGTCCATGATTGGAAAAGACAGGAATTGCGGGTAGATGATGTTTTCAGCATTTGAGAAATTAAGGTTACAGATCAAATCCTCTCGAAGGTGGCATCAGATTCCGTCCAATTTGGTCATGAAGAGAACAAGGAGTAGACTTCTGGGTATACTTAAGCAGTGCTTCATATGTTTTAAGAATTTATTTGCACAATGACATTACCACCGTTTAGAAAAAGAAAAAGCCACCAAATGCCTAGCACTGGGGTCATAAGAACAAGTGAGCCATGTGCTCCCCCACCACAAATGCTTGCTTGTGGCTTCTCGAGATTGCTTTCTCAATGACGGCGCTGCCTTTTACCATAACTGCATTTGATCCTGACTGTTCTAAGTCACTCCTTATGAATCAGTGTTCTCAACCTGGCTGCAGACTGGACGCGTGTGGGGAGCAGCCTGGCTCTTATTCCCAGCAGTTTTGATTTAATTGGTCTGGGGCACAGCACAGGCATTGCCAGGATGTTTAAAACCTCCCTGAGGTAACTTTAATGCACGGCCAAAATTAATAACCTTGAGACCCGCTACTCTGAATGCATCCTCTCTTGTATCATCCACCTCCCTAACGCACCAAGCTCTTGTTCTTCCTGACATTTTGAAACCTTTAAAGAAAATACAATATATAAACAAGTTAGACAGGTTTCTTCTCAGGCTGGTAGGTTTAGTCCAGTTGTTTAAAATCCCAACAGTAAGAGAATTGTGCTTTCAACCAAAATCACATGGGTACTGTTTAAATGTTATTTCCCGTGCATGTAAGGAGTGAAATACTGTGCCAAGCAGTAGAAAATAGCATATCCATTTCAAAGTCATAAGCAATAAAGCTGTATTTTTAATATTTTCTGTGTCTCTGCAAGTTATTCATCACTTCATATTAAATGTAGTTAATAAACGACTCTCCATTTGCTTGTCTTTTTCAATAATAAGCCAACTAAACATCCTGGTGTTACAAAATTGCTGTATCTAGGATAAGATAATATAACCCAGGAACTGAAACAAAATTGTAAGGTCACTCATCTTCAGAAACGTAGGCTATGAGTATAATACCAACATTGGTAGGAGCTTTGAATTTGGAATTTCATGGACTAGTCAAATATCTAGAAAAACTCATTACTCTGGGCTTTCTGACTGAATATTACATTATTAAGGAAAATGGTCATTTGGAAATCCAGGAGATCAGGCTGCACTTGAAAATTATATGTAGAACGTGGACAGCCAGGCACAGAGACATGCCCAGCAAGAGTATGTTGAGTAAGAGAAAAAAAGTAAGAGGAAAAAGCCCAATGAAAGACACAAAGAAAATTATAAAACAAATGGTGGCAGAGAATTTCAAAGAGGAAGGTGTGGCTAGGGTGAGAGCTCTCTGTGAGGTCAAATAAGATGGTATGAACAGTGTCCTCCCCTTTACCTGTGGTGGTCTTTCCCCTGATTTCAGTTACCATGATCACGCTTGGCCCAAAAATGTTAAATGGAAAATTTCAGACATACACAAAAAAATGAAAAATGTTTTCTTGAAACTTGTAAGAGAGTCCAGAGCAAGGAAGAGCGTGAATGCATAATTCTTGCTTTCATATTATGGACTTGCCAATGACCCAGTTGGACTAAAAGAGACACAGGCTGAAATTTGTGACTGCTATTCTTGAGTCGTCTACAAATCATTACGTGACCCTGAAAACATTTAAATGTTTCCAAACTTTTTTCTTTATCTGCATATATGGATATTTTAAAGAATTTTCCAAGTGGGTCTGAGGAAGGAAAAGGGAATTGAAAACATTTTTCTAATGGGTACAAGGTGTGATCGAAGCATATGGTAAATGTTTAATGTAAAAAACTGTTACAGTAAAAGACATATTGTGGTTAATGACCCACAAGCACCCACTCACCTGCTTTGAACACACGTATCCCGTCATTCTTGCCACTGCCAGAAATACTTTGGGAAGTCTTCTTTCAGAGTGTCTTTAGTTGCAGTTTTGCAGCTCCTTCAGTGTCATGAATTAACTTGGGAGCGTTCACTTTCACGGTTATTTTTGGCCTTGAGAAAGAGCCAGAAGTCGTACAGTACCAGATTTGGTGAATACGGTAGATGTGGACACACTGTATTATTTTTATTTGACAGAAATTTCTGTAAACATTTTGAATCTATTCAGAACATCAAGGCAGCCACAAAAAGACACTCTTCAAAAAAAGAGACCTTCAGAACTGCTTCAGAAAGTGGCAAGAAGGATGATAAAGCTCAAAGCAAGGGGGAATATTTAGAAAGAAACAGTATGTCTTTTACTGTACTAATTTTTAAGTTTGTATTTAGCAATTCATTGTATTTTATCTTGCCTTATTAATGGTTCATAAACATTAAATAACGTTCATATAGTATATTGTTATAATTGTTCTCATCACGTATTAGTTATTATTATTTAAAATTTACGGGGTCCAATTTGTAAATTAAACTTTGTCATAGGGAAACAGTATGGTTTGGTGCTCCCTGTTGTTTCTGACATCCCCAGAATGTCTCAGAACTTGTGTCCTACATGTAAAAGGGACTACTGCATAACGGACCACTGCACACTTCACAGTGTAGGTCCAGAGAGCACACACCCGTAATACAACGTCATTTTGGAGTTACAGCTACACACATCTGGATTAAAAGTACCACGCACAGTCAACATCATGTTCTGAGATGTTTAACAACTGAACCAAACTGTCCATTTGATATTTTGATCAAATAAACAAGCAGTAAAGTTTTGAACTACATAAAATCCCTCCCCTTCCCCAAGTAAGTTTAGGTCACAAAGTAGGTTAAATTAATGCAAAAACCTAACTCAGAAGTCAAATGTAACAGTGACCAGACAGCTCAGCATACAGTAGAATTCGTTACTGTGAGGTATTTTAACGCTGAATTATAAAACCAGTTTGGGCTAGAGTACATAAAAATACTTCTAAGGATTGGATAATCAAATAAACTTAGTTTACGTACTTGAGCTGAATTAGTTTTGCTTTCCACAAACATCTCAAAAAGTCCAAGGCAACACCAGTCTTGATAGTAAGAAGAGAGAGAGAATACAGAGAAATATAGGAAATTTACAAAGGAGAATGATAGAGGAGGAATCACAGAAGGGAAAAGGCATGCCCTAGGTTGCAGGAAAACAGACAGCTGCTCTGTTCCTGAGCTGAGCCAAGGCCAGATGATAAAACAGACAACTGCATACACACATGCATACAGAAACACAGAGTGGCACACGTGCATGCACACGTACTTGCACTCTTGAAATTTGAGTCCACAATCTGATTGGAAACTATTGTACCTTTGATTGACTTTGACCTTAGTCCCTGATTATTGCCTACATTGCAAAGTCAATGTCTTTTCTGTCCATAACCATTGGGTTCTTAGCATGAGTAATCATAAAATACCATAAATATTTTAATTTAAAAAATATTTATTACAGTAGAAGACATTGCCATCAATTCCACTCACAATACTCCCTCTCAGTTCAAAAACACACTCATTCTGTCGTTTGTGCCACTTTCTAAAGCATTACTGGGAGTCCACTTTCATGAGTGCCTTTACAAGGTGTGATCAAAACTCAGTGAATGCTGATGCCCAGGGACACTCAATGGGAAGGCAGACTGGGCTCATAAAAACACTACAGTGTGTGCTCACCCATTCATTCATTAGGTCTGGGGCTGTGCAACTTCTATCTCTTCCCCAAAGTCAAAATAACGATGAAAAGTAAACGTTTAGAATCAGGACATGGAGGTAGCCATGACAGCATGACTCAAGACACTCAGGAAAGAGGACTCCAGAAGTGCTGCAGAAAGTGGCAAGAATGATGCAATAAATGTTTTCAAAACCAGGAGGAGTGTTTTGGAAGGGATTAATGGCAATGTGTCTTTTGCTGTCACAGTTTTTTAACTTAGAGGCTTTACTGTATTTTTCAGTCGTATCTTATAACTGCCACATAATGCCATATACAGAGCAAAGTAGTATAAGAAATATATTTATAAACTATCCATTACAGTTTTTGCATTTTAGACCAGTGAGCACAATGTACCATGTACTTACCTAGACAAAATTCATGGCCAATCAGGCATCAGTGTATACTAAAAGGAAGAAGGAATTAACATTCAGTCTCCTAGCCGCAGTACAACGTGAAAATGAAAAGATAAAAACCTGCGATCCGTGCTGGGGGCCACAGTTCGAAATAAATGGGTTTGGAGGGAAGCAACTGAGAGGAATTTCAAGTGAAGCACTGAGATTCTGTCTCCTATATTTTTTCTATTACTGTTCTGTCTCTAAACTTCACTTTAAAACTGCAACTATCACTCCTAAGTTGCTTAAATGTATTTCTGTCCCAGCTCTGCACAACAATGAACCTGACCTGAGACAGCATTTCCTGCCCTGCTGAAATGGCTCACATTCAGTGTTAGTTATCCTTCAAAGGTGCTGCTGCTTGGTGTTTTCAAGCCACTTGCCTTTCTTGAATGCAGTTACTAAAATGACTCATTTAATTAAATATCTACTGTATGCAAGGCACCCCTGAGGAGAGGGGCTAAAAGTATACAAAACAGGCCCCATGCTTTCAAAAAGCGTGCTAGAACAACAGCAAAAAAGCAATCCATGAAAAATACCTGGAACAATCAAAGAGATTTCACATTAGAAAACAAGCCCCGTGCATTTGATCCAGGATTGAAGAGGATGGCATCTGAGCCACCTTGAGGGATGATAAGATGACTGTGAGACAGGGTAGGGAAGAGGCAAAAGCGTCCTAAGTAGGAGCAAGATCAAAGACTGCAAGGCAAGGGCCAGGGGTTTAGCTCAGCAGTGTAAGGGCCTGCCTGGCAAACACAAGGCCATGAGTTCGATCCCCAAACCCCAAAACAACAACAAAAAAAAAACCTGCAAGGCAAGAGAACAAGATGAAGATAGAAGACAAAGGAAGACAGGGGAGTCGGTGAATTTGCAGATGGGGAGGCTTGTCTAATCCAAACTAAACGAACCCTCACGAAGGGGACTTGTGGGAAACTCTTCCATCTACCTGCCTGCCAAGTGGAGTGAGGCAGGCACGTAACTGCTTTTCTTTTTAAAGAATCAGCTTTAGTGAGATTAATTCACATGCCATAAAATTCATCCAATCATGAGGCTCTCAGTGTGCTCACAGAGGTGTGCAACCATCATCACCAACCATTTTAAAATATTTTCATATTCAGATGAAACACATTTGGCAGAGAAATCATTTGGAAAATTCCTTCTTTGTCATGTGATTTTGTTGTTGAAAAAGATGTAAACATGTAACTTAACAAGACCATCACATTCTTGACATTTCATGTTGGAAATAACCTTTTAAGTCTATTTTTAAAACTACCAACTGACGCATTTTAGTAGATTTTAAAGCAATTATTATTAAATAATTTTTAAAACTTGTGTATACTTTTGAATGAACAACTGATTGACATAAATTTCCTAGGCAGATTGCAACATGGTTGGTGGAAAAATTTAATGTTAGTTATGGTTGAACATGCCACACAAATGATTTATTCCTTCCATTTGTACACACATGTCTCTGAGGAGCTTTGTAAAAAATTACTTAATGCTGAAGTAAGCTCACATAGAGCCACACTTTCAGATTGCTTCTCACAAGAGATTAAACCAAGAGTTTTCTAAAATAGGTTTTATTTTATGTATTTTTTTTTGTCTTTTTCGTTTTTATCAGTACCAGGGATCGAACTCACGACTGCCTGCTTACAAGGCAGGCGCTTATGCCGCTGAGCTAAATCCCCAGCCCCAATAGGTTTTATTTTAAAAAATAATACAGGCTGGGGGTTTAGCTCAGGGGCACAAGCACCTGCCTGACAAGCAAGAGGTTGTGAGTTCGATCCCTGATACCAAATATATATATATATATATATATATATATATATATATACATATATATCATATATATGTGTATAATATATATGGTGTATATATATATGTATATATATATATACACACATATATATGATAAATTAACCATAAGTTTGTTTCACAGTCATTCCATCCTTTCAAATTTCTATTTACATTTTATAATATGTATAAACATTTAAAGAGCACTATGCATATATAATTTATAAATATACATCTATCAATATGTAAATATGTACATATGGATGTTAGTGGTATATGTTCCATTTTTAAAGTGATCAGAGCACACTAGTAGAAATTGTTTTAAAACCATTGGCTTAGATCAGACCACAGTGGAGTTTTTCATAAATGGCCCAATTTGTGTGCTGTGCAAGTGCTCTCATAATTGCTTAGCTCTCCCATTGCAATAGAAAACCACCAACAGTATGAAATGATTGCATCCCAGGGCAGTTTGATTTACACAAACGGGGCAGGCTGGCCAGTCTCTGGCTGAGATGACAGAGGTTCTTTCTTGGTTTGCTCAACACCATAAGAAAGTATGTGAAAAAGGTACTGGGTCTGGGGAAGACTAGAGACCTGACCAGTTCTCATTTTGTGACGCTTGACCTCTCAGATCCCAGGCTACCATGGATCCAATATGGAGTTTGAGTGGAGTAGCGTCTCTGAAACAGCTTCTGCTCTGTGGGCCTGTGATCATGTCAACTTCTCACAGCAGTGGATCTCACTTGGGGTCAGATTTAAAAGCAGAGGTTGAAACTCCAGTTTAACTCTGTGTGTGCAAAGTGAGTGCAGGAGGAGAGAGGAGGCAGCAGCAAGAAGAGCAAGGTCAACGATTCCACTCTGAAAGATGGAAGTCCTGGACTTAACGGCTACAGAGGAATCCTCCGCAGTGCTACTGTTCTACGTGATTGCAGGATTTGTAAGACTGAAGTCTCTTCTCGCAGCTAGGATTTATGGAGCCCTTGATACTGGGTGGCTGGCCCTAATTTCTTTTCTTTCTTAAGGAAAGCTGCAGAGTGAGATGAAACATCTGCAGTGGAGTTGGGAACTAGAAATCCTCCATTTCTGCTGCCTCCTTTCCACAGGGCCATGGCTTTGGGAGAGCATCTGTCCTGAAGCTTTGTAAAATGATTGGTCTGCTCTCCCCAGTTGTGAGCAGCTATGTTGCTGTTTGCACCAGGCACAATGAGAGCTCCATGAATGCTCTTCCTGCCTCTAAGCCCCAGCCAGACTGAATTGTTTGCTTTTCCGTGTCCATGTTTCCTGACTGTGCAGTCTTGCCATTTGAGCTGGATATGGAGACCAGGCCTCTTCACTTCTCTAGTGCCAAATCCTATGCATCCTAAAAAGACAGCCTCAAATGCCTCTTTCCACAGGAAGCCTTCTCTGATCCCTTAGCTAGTTTTCTTCTTTCTTAAACTTTAAACTGCATCATCTGAAAGTCTCCTGTAATTTTTTATCACAGTTATATCCTTACACAGGTTTGGGCTTCCCTGCCAGCTTATAAGCTTTTTGCCTGGAATTTATGCATTTTGGCTTCTGCCTCAGTGGCTTGAACAGAGCGAACAATCCATCAATACCTGTTGAATGGGTGCACTGATAACAGCTCCTTTGATGTCAGTTGCCTATGAGAGTACCAAGTTATCCAGGGCCCTGTGCAGCCGTCTGTTCCCTGTCAAGGCTCACACCATGAGGTCCCACCTGAGCTGAATAAGCCATTCTTTTTCCAACATGAGGTTCCACATAGATAAGTGAATTGGTCCGAGACAGAAATGTACACAAGATTAGAAACCCTACATGTAACTTTGCATTTGTACCAAGAAAATATGTTAAAGTCAGTCATCTGCATGCTGAAGCAATACCTCCTCTATCAGGTAACAGTTTTAAAGGATTCACAATTGTATTAGTGTCTGGTCAGAAGAAAGTAGAAGCCTTCTCTGATAGTCTACTATTGGATAGAAACATGCTGATCCAGGGTGGATAAAATCCACATCACGTCCTGTAAATGTTGTCCAGGAATCTCTCTCTGATGCCTACGCTTGCCTCTCAGAAACCTAGTTTCCTGAGTCTAAAGCTTTTGATGATTTCTAATTCCATCAGCATGCCTGTGAATGATTGGTTATTTAATTCTACTTTATCTGTTAAAGCATTTACATTTTATATGGATCCTCTATTTACTTTATTTATGCTTTTAAATATGGAGGCAGGCTTTATTTGACTTGGTTTGGCCATGCTGGCTTTTTACCACATCATAGTGGGCATCTGCTTTTCTCCCTTTTCCTTAAGCAGACCCGGTCTTAGGTAAGATTTCCCCTGGCAGAACTCGGAGCACTTAAGAGCAGAGCAGACTCCTTGACTTCCTTTCCTAGCAGTAGGGAGGCTGGACCCATGAGCAGTGGTTGGCTGCCAACTCCCCTGCAAGAATTAGCGTTCTTTCCAAAGACCCAAACACGCAGGATATGTCCCTTCATTTTCCATTTCCTGTCTCCACTCAAAGTCTGTCCTTCACTCATAAAGAAGGCTGAGCAGTTCCAGCGCGTGGAGGGTAGATGGTGGGCGCTAGGTTAGCTCCTGTGATACCTCTGGAGTCAAAGGCTGCAAGCCCTCCAAATGTGCTTTCTTGTTCACATGACAGTCACTTCCTCGCCGGCAGTGCTGGAAACCATGCCCCAGTGTCGTATCTATCATTCTGTTAGAGCTTTTTGTCTCTGAAGAAGAGATCAAGGATTCAGCGGGGAGAAAAGACAGGGGAGGCTGTGCCACCCGAATGGAGGAAACTGGGAAGGAGGAAATGAATAGTAAATCTTTTTCCAATTAAGAAAAATGAGAGTGGAAGCAGAAAAGCTCCAGAGGGCACTTTTCGGGGAAGGAAGGATCATAAAAGCCTGTTACAAAAATCCATGATCCATAAATTTCCCCACATTTAAGCACTGCCTGTCTGGAGAGGACGCTGAGAATTCACTCATCTGACACAGGATATGTGACTTGACTTGGCAGTATCCACAGGCCGCATGCCGGTTCCGTCAGCAGGGCTGCACGGCCACTTTCCCTTTTGGGGATTCCCTTTAATTAGTCTCAGGCTCATAATCTCCACCTCCGTACATCTTGTTTTCATTTTTTAAGTTACTTTCTTTTGTCAGATTTTACCAATGTGATAGTGGTATCATAATTTGAAGCTCAACCATGTGATGTAATGGATTTTTATCCTGTATCACGTGATTATTTCAAATTTGGGTCTGAAACTGAAGTTTTATCTTACTTTATTGAAACAGGGTCTTCCTAAATTGCTGAACTGCCCAGGCTGGGCTCAGACTTGCCATTCCCTTATCTCAGCCTCCTGGAGTACTGGGAATACAGGAACTGCACCGGCCCCACCTTAAAATTGAAGGTTTTAGATCACTCTAAGTATAAAATATCCACAAGTTTGTAATCTTGACATTTGAGGATGCGAATAGAAATACCTGTTTCTAGGAGGTTGCGTTTGCTCATCAGATGGCAGTTTCACCCGAGTCAGCTGGTGGAATGTGCGACTCCTGACACCCTTCTCTAGAGCAGCAAGTGCTGGTCAGTTGAGGGTCCACGTCTAGACCTGTTTGCAAGAGGAAAGAGCTGGCAAAACAGTGCTGCCAGTCATTGGCACTTGGATCTATATAGTGTTCTCATGTTTTACTTTTTAAAAATTGACTGAACCAAATGTTTATTGTTCACATAATGTGTACATTAAAGCAAAATTGTTCTTTAGTAGATATGGCAGTCATAGAATATTTCCAATTAGATTTTACTTTTGTTTGACATTTTTTAAAAAAACCTAAGATCATTAAAATTCATGTTTTCATATTGAATGCATTCATATTTATTTGAAATGCTTATTCTGTGTTTAAGATTCTTATTAGACACTGAATCTTAGGTTAGGAATGTAAAGAAGACAGTAATTATGAAAACAGAAGTAATAAGTGGGCTTATCTGTGTTAGCTACATTTATACCAGCTGAATGTTAACTCAAATAGAAATTGAGAAAGGAGTTTGGGTAATTTTACCTTAATTAGCTTCCTGGCCTCTCTAGTATATCTCTTCTTCCTAAATTTCACTAAACTAACCACTGAACAGCAATATACATCTTCTCCACCATCACTCTTGCTAAACCTGTTCTTTAAAAACGTGCATGCTTGTAATCCCAGCATTCAGAAGGCTGAGGCAGGAGGACTGCCCCAAGTTCAAGGCCCACTCAGGCTATGTAGTGAGTTAGCTGAAGACAAGCCTGAACTACATAGTAAACCCCTGACTCAGGTACATCAATAGATAGATAGATAGATAGATAGATAGATAGATAGATAGATGTTTAAAAGTGGATATTTGTAGCTTAGTGCTTTTAATAGAGTGGGATATAAAAGATGGTACAAATTGTATCCCATTTGTGACAAAATGAATAGATAAAATGAGAAAAAGAAATATAAGAAGGATAGAGATATAGTTCAGTGATTGAATAGTTGTTTAGACTGCGTAAGACCTTGGGTTTGACTTCCAGCACTACAAACAAAACAAATCAAAAAGAAATGTGAGAAAATTTGTAATAAAGAATTAAATCTAGATTGTTTTAATTTTATGTCTACTGAATAGCACAGATCATTTATGAACCTTTTAAAAAATGTTACCAGTTGAAAAAGAAGTGAGAATTTATCTCATCATAACTATAATTTGAAGAATGTTTGAAAACCTTGTACCTCATCTATCATTGTAAACTACAGGTATTCATATCACATAGATTAATCTCAAAAATATAATATTATAGGAAAGATGCTAATCACAGAACTCATGTATAGATTTCTATTATGTAAAGTTTTCAAAAAACAAAATCTTAAAGAATAGAGCTATTTGGAAATGCATGCCATGGTGGCAAAACTACAAAGAAAAACAAGATAATATTAAGATCTCTCCAAGTTCAGTAATTACTTGGAGGTGATCGAAAAAGGCCACATAAGATCTCAAAGGCGTTGGTGCTATTAAAGTTGGGTACTAGATATGTGGATATTTGTTTTATTATCATGCTTTAAAGTAGTTGCACATTATGCTATTATGTGCAGGTATAGTATAATTAATGATGTCTTTTTATTTAAAGTAATAAACCCAAGCAATTAGAATCTGTCATTCTTTAAGTTTCCTGTGGCTGGGTGCATCCTTCAAAAATGAGATTCTTAGCTTGAAAATCTACTTGCTCTGGAGCAGGACCATTCTAGAACATTCTAGAATCTCCTATAACTCAGAGTCAAAATCAAAACTCTTGTCTCCTTCTCTACATGATCTATCAGATCTGATGTGTTGTCTGAACAAGATATTGTAGTCATAATGGTGGTAAGAATCAGCCTGCTATGGAAGACACAAGAAGATGTTTCTCTCTTCCTTGTGCTCTAAAGTATATTTCCCCCTTCATGGTCTGTGGTTAAAGAACCTGTGTGATTATGGGATGTCGGGGCTGTGTAAAGGAAATGATAGGCTGGCAGTGATAAATGGCCATGGCATAAGCAGAATGCTAAAATTTATAACCACACAATATTTTATTATTGAGAAACCAAATGTATGGTCAGTGTACCAACTGTAGTGACTCGAACGTGGTTATATATGAAGAGACAGAGTGGAAAAGGGCAAATAGATGGAGTTAAAGAAGCATCCAACTCCTCCTGGGTAATTTTCTTTAAACCTTGTATCTCTGTGCACCTTCAGCCTTGTAAAAGGCACAGCAAAGACCCCTATAATGACATGATACATTAAAGAGGCCCTCTAAATCAAGGAGGGCTTCTTTCACTGTTGGCTCTTAATGAACTTTTAAACATATTGTGGGATTTGTTTGTTTGTTTGTTTTCCTTTCATTTTTCTCTTTTTAAGACAGGGTCTCATCGTGCACTTCAGGCTAGCCTCCAACTCAGTATGTCCCCCAGATTGGCCTTGAACTTACAATGATCTTCCTGCCTCAGCCTCCAAGTGCTAGGATTGTAGGTGTGTGCCATCACACCCTGATCTCAACATATTTTGGCCAGAAAAAATATTTTTATTAAAATATTTCTCCATTGTACTTTTTAATTGGCTTTCTTTTAAGGACCTCAAGGAAAAACTTCAGAGTTGGACTCTATGTGCATTAGATGAAACCACAATACTATACACACTACCAATAAACAAAATCATACTTAAGAGCCTAAAATGCACCTATAAACTTCTTTTAACTTTCAAACATACTGTAAGTTTGCTGGACAAATATGGCTCACTTCAGTAGCTCTGGATTTTCCCTCCTGATCACAGCATGGCCTGAGATTTGCTGAGAGTGTTTGAGAAGTTTAGAGTTCATTGGCTGCATTTGGAAAATCTGCTTGCATTGCACATTAGGAAAGAAAATCCCTGGAGATTTTGGTATACGAAAAAGAACAATGAAAGTATGTATGAGTCATCTTTGCCTGCACATAGTTGATGAGTTGATATTTTCAACCCACATGAAGTTTTAAGTCTTGAAATTGGATCCCATATTAAGAGAGTGGTATTGATAGTCAATAATGACGGCAATAAAAATAATAATAGTGGTAGGAATAATAATAATGTCTTCTTCCTGGAGGTGACCTGCATCTGAAGTAGAAGCTGTGGAAATCTCCTTAGGTCCAGCAGGACAGTGCTGTGATTGTCTCGATTACCAGCTGGAAGTTTCCTTTTACCAACACTGTTTGCTCTCAAATGATTCGTCACATGAAATTGGAAGTACAGAGGTACAGAGTGATTAGTGCTGATCTTGGGATCCAGCCAACTGTCTACTGGTCTACAAGTGGTTATAAGTAGTGGACCTGAGTAGGATTCATTCTTTTAGATGGTTAATTTATGCAGAGTGTTGGAATTTTAGGTGCACCATTCTTTTTGAGAGTATATAAATGTGGCAGAAACAATTAGGGAAAACAGAGACTTAGAAACTCTGATCTGAGGGCAGTATTTCATAACTGGATCTCATTATAGCTCAGGCCTCTTATTTTCTCTGAGTTTTTTCTCACTGAATCTGTGAGCTTGCTCATGTACCCGTGTGTGTAGATGCATTTACCTGCCACCGTGAATACTGAAAGCCCAAAAGGGTTTCACAACAATTCAAATTCTGTTCAGTGGCATTCTTATAAGCTTTCAATTGGGTGGTAGTTCTCTAGCTGTGAAGTTGTAGAAGGGGATCCCCAAATTCTTGTTTGCATCAAATATATTCTGTAGTCTGATAAATAACTGCTTTGTATAAGAAGTAATCATTTTCAAATATGTATATGTTTATAAAATGAGAATCCTTTTTATGGATTGTAGGATTTATATTTTGTGTAATGCTTTATTAATAAGTAATAAAACTATAAGCAACTGTCATGCTATCTTAATTTTTTCTTGATATTTTAATAGTACTCATTCTTAAAATGTTAGAAACCACTGCTGTACAACATACTGAAGATTAAATCTTTTTCCTAAGCCTATAGTTAGTGATAGATTCTCTTAATATGTGTTGTTCTAACTTGGCTATTTGAAATGACAAACTACAGAGGTATAAATTGAAAAAACTATAGGACTTGAAGAGAATTTTTACAGAATCTTTTGAGTCTTAAGTGAACACACCTATTTCACTTTTCAAAATCCCTATGTTAGGCAATAGGAAAAAAATATAAAACTCAAAATGTCCATCCATCAGAAATGGTTATTCTGTGGATTCCCATTCAGTACATGGTAAAAATACGATCTGACTTAGCAAGTCATAAAGCATATTACTACTTTTTTTAAGTATCAAAATGATGGGTCTATCATATATCCTGCGTATCATACAAAATGCAAAAAGATGTAATATAGCAAGATTGCAAACTAAAACTCAATTTAATGATTTGGTATTATCAGTTAATTATTCAAAGCAGTACTATGATTCTCATCATAAAATAATTAAATGTATATTTGCTATAGACTATACTGTACTTACTTTTCTTCCTCTGTGAGTCATTAATGCTCCTAAACATATAAAACCAGACCCCTGCCCCAATAAAATGGGTCTTATATTCAATTTTTAAACAAAGTTTCCTGCTTAGACATCTTGTTCTGTTAATAAGATGCTATTGCCAGCCCTTTACTTGAAAACCATAAAGAGCATATCTTGAAGTCTCAAATCAGAAAATTAGCAGAATGAGAAAAAAAGACAAAACAATGAAATGCAGTAAGAACAATTTCTTCAAACTATGGAGAGCAGAAAGTAAAATTATCTTAAGAATTTTGCCAGTGTGGCAAAAGCCATGAGAAATACGGTGCTTGATGGGGACTATGGGGTGAAGCTGTGATCAGGAGAGAGGATGACTAATGTGTGTCCCCACAAACCCTGCCAGGCCTTCCTTCTCTCTTCTGCAATGTGTTTGGACCTCACTCACCCCAGTGTAAAGGCGCAAAATGGTTTTCAAGTAAAGGACTAACAATAGCATTGTATTAACAGAACAAGATGTCTTAGCAGGAACTCCATGATTTCCTTATTTGCAGGTCTGCAATACTTTTATTTATTTGAATTTAATATCTAAAGATCCAGTATATAACATAGTCATCCATTTAGCTGACTCTACTGAGACAGCAGAGCTCTGCTGTTAAGGGTCTAAAATAGCTTTGCTGCTAAAGGCACAGCTATACTCTAGGATTTTCTTGTTGCATGGGTCTGGTTTTTCATAGCATGTAAAACAAAAGTCTTTTAGCAGTAGTTCTGGGAGTAGAAGAGACAGTCTTCTCTACTACTTCTTATCACGAATCAAAGAGCATGACACAAAGTCCTCTCTATTTCTTCATGACACAAATCAAAGAATACCATATAATGGCAACAGACTTTTGAAATTGTTTGTGCTTTGTCATAGGTGTATATATGCATGCTTGAGCATTACACACTATAGATTCTCTTTCTCCCAAATATCTAACAAGTCATTTTGCTGTTGACAACACTGACCTTCCTGCAGAAAGGAGGATCGTGCTCTTGAGTGTGTGTGGCACAAGATGATCAACAGCAGGTATCAAGAAGTACAGAATGCGTCATTGTAAATCCTCTTACAACCAGCATGGAAAGGAAGTTCATGGAATCTGGTCAAATGTTTTATTTAATAGGGAGTTGCTTAGTAGATTTTCTATTAATTGCCAGACTTTAAAATAATAGATGACAATAAAGTACATTTGATTAAAATTGTTTTTAAAACAGTTCAATTTCCCTAGAGGATTCAGAGAAACTTTGAGATCCTACAATGGCTACTGTGTTACCTGGAAATATCTGTTGTTCTGTAGGATGTGTACATACTGGTTAATACTGGCATCTGCTGGATTTTCATGGAAGGAATAATTGGGTTGTTCAGCTTTTATTGTAATTTAGTGGTTAGTTAGTTATGATTTTTACTAGTCATCAGCATTTCAAATAAGTTTAAATCTGGTTTGTGGAAAATCCCAAATGTTAGTACTTTGCCTTTAACTAGAACATAATGCAAAGCTTGTGCTATCATTCAGACATATTTGGGGCCCTGTCTACTTGTCTGTATTTTTGGACAAATTCTTTTTTTTGTAAAATTAGCACTCCTATACATTGCTGGTATTAAATACCTTTCAGGAGAGTAGTTTACTAGTGCCTTTCAAAAGCCTTCAAAATAATAATAAACTCAAGGAATTCTAACTTCTGAGAAGTTTTGCTAAGTAAGTGCATAAATGGAAAAACAGTGCATATAACCATGTCCTTTGCAGCATTGTTTACAGGAACATAAAGGTGAAAGACAGCCTTAAATTTCCAGCAATAGAAAATTCATTAAATTATAGTGTATCCATGTAATTACTAGATGTGTGCATATATACATAAAATGCTATTTCTGTTGACAACATATTTTGTTAATATGTTAAATAATAAATTAGGTAAATTTAAAAATCATTTAGAAATGATATAATACCATGATCCCACTTTATAAAATGTAAATATCTATGCACACATAGAGAAATGCCCTGTAGACTATGTCATGTATTATACATATATGTATGATATCAACATCATGTTCATGTATTCATCATATATCATATATTCATATGTGGTAGAATCCAAGAAAGATGGCATTTTACTTTTGGCCTTTATATGCTTTGTATTGTCTGATTTTTAAAAATAGTCTTATTTTTAGAAAAAAAAGTGAATGTTTTCAATTTTTAAGCAAAAAAGTAATAAACTTGTGGTGTAAGCATGAAGGTTAGATTGCTTTGGGAAATGCTTAAAAGCTTGGGAGATGTATTTTGCTTCACATGGTAAGGGTTAACGTAGAGAGTTTCACATATCTGAAGCCATTGGTATGGACACAATTTCAATGATGAAGAATAAAGTAAACTGACAACACCCTCGAGGTGGTAACAGGGCAGGTCACAATTAGACTTTTTATTGCTGTTCTTACCATTGTAGATAGTCTTTACATTGGCTTCCCTTAATATTAATGAAAGAGCTTTATAAATTTGCCCCAGAAACTGTGTATCTTAGGAAAAGTCCTTTCAATAGGGAGGGACCATCGATAAATTTTCAGCTACAATAATTGAGAGGAGAGGATGGACAGGATCCAGTTATTCAGGTCACTCCTCTGATGAAACACCTTAGAGGAAGAAAGGGTCAGTGTGCCCTGGCCCAAGCGGCAAGTCTAGATCAGGTCAAAGGCAAAAGCTAGCAACGCCCAGCTACGAGGTTCACTGGGTATGTGGAAGGGAGAAAACAGAAAATCTCAATTTTTCAAATACACTGGGAAATGAGATCTTAGAATCAGATTCCCACAGGAGAAACGATGCTACTTTTGACATAGGGATGCCCCACATGGAGATTTTATGTCCTGAAAGAGGAAGGTCCCAACTACTAGCTATGACCTCAGAGCTGATCCACAGAGCTAAAAGAACAAATTAAGACTTTCTGTTTGATTAGCTTGGGAAGTCGTCATAAGGACTCTTCTGTCTGTCCTGGCCAAAGCTATCTACTGAGAAATAAGCCAAAAGACTATTAGGCCAAGAATCTGAAAGGCGAAGCCAAACCACTGGGAAGAGCTTTTCACAGCAAACTACAATGTGATTGAGTTAGAAAAGAACGTTCGCGTTATATCGTATTGTCACCTCAAACTCCACAAGTCTAAAATTGAACTCATCTTTCCTCATAAAGCAGCTTCTAAACTTTCCTAGTAACAACAAAGAATGGCAGTTTAGAAGGCTTCGTCATAACATATCCATTATCTGTTTCCATTGTCAGACACAGACAAGGAAATTTAACTCAGAGTAATCAACGGCTGCATGTTCCTGAGAGCTCAGTTCTGGAAACCAAGTGTCCTAAGTCCTAATCTAGTCACCCATTAACTCCACCACACTGCCCTTCTCTCCATATTTGTGGAAAATTACCAGTCCATTTTATAGAATCACTAAATGATACTTTATTTATATTGGCTTGTGAGTACTGCATACAAGCAGATTTTAGTAACATGATGTCAGATTTTTTTCAAGTAGCAAAGAGCAAACCAACCTTCATTTTTTTAATCTTTAGTTTTATAACATATGTAGGTGAAAGCAACATTTGTAGCATTTTTATTGTTGAAGTCAAAAGATGACATAAATAAAATAAAGTCCTACATTCAAGCCTAAAAATGCCTGGTTAGTAAATTTAACACAAACAAACCATCCATCAGTCGTACTATATGACTGATTGTAATATATGACTGATTGTTGGTGTCTGATGGTTCTGATGTTTGGTTTTCTTAATTAGAAACATATTTTGGCTTTATAGTTATATAAAAACTACCCACATATTCTACATGTCAGAATGCTAATACAGAATGCTAACAGAATGTAAGACTGCATTGTACATTCTGTTAGCATTTTGTATTATACCCTTCAAAATTTACTAAGAGAGTGGATCTCATGTTAAGTGTTCCCATCACAATTTTAAAAAGGATTATTAATAAGAAACATTTACATATCTAGACTTCTATTTGCAGATATGTAAGATTATAATAAAAATATTATAACTTTGTAGCATAAAAAGTGGCTCCTGCAATTCAGCTTCATGTCTATCTCCTTGCAGCTGGTGCCCCCCCCATGCCAGCCTTCCCTAGGCTAGCAGTTCTACCCAAGCCTCCTGGCATTCTGTCTCTGTGCCAAAAACAGTCTAGCAAACCATGCAGACTATTTCCTTTTGACTTTGAGCATCTGGTATCCCACAGCCTCAATTCTTTATTTGGAAACAAGTATTATGGGAAACATTTCTAGCATAGTAATACTGATTGTACAATTTCCCCAAGTAGGCATTTACCTCAATGGAAACTAACAACTAAGTAAAAGGTACCCATGTGGATCTCTCTGTGGCTTTTCTACCTACCAGCCCTTGGGATTCCAGCTAAATACACCTGCAGTGACTGCTGTGCCCAGTATGTGAGTGACAGGACTCCAAAGGATGTTTTAGAGAACACTTCGAGTCCTTAGGAGGAGCTGCCACCACTTCATCAGGCACTGAATTAAAAGTGCCTACTGTCAGTAACATCGCCTGTCTCCAGTGAGAAAAACAAAATCCAACCAGAGAGCTCCTGCTTTTGCTTTTAATAAGCCATTTGGGTCTATTAACATCAAATTCTTGATTTGATAGCATAACTTGGGTCTTTTCTGGCCTTTTGAGACATAGCCTGCACAAATGATTCATACCACCTACTAAATCTTTTAGTAAGTGTTTCATTATTTGCAGTTCAGTGCTTTGGGTATCTGTTGCTAAGTCTTACACGTGGTAATCAGCTTAGGAAAGAAACCTAAATGTGCTCACCCACAGTCTCCAAACACAGTCTCCTTTTGTGTACATTTGGTAGCTTCAGCTATTTAATCATAGTAAATTGCCCTCTGCAGTTACTGGATTAATACTTTTCAAATACTCAAAAATTTGAAAAATAATCAAGTGATGGGCCATCTTGCTAGAACTCTGTGGTTCATTAATAAGCAAGTTCAGAAAAAGGATTGTACCTTCCTGCCAAGAAGCTGATGAAAACAGCTGGCTGCAGATATGCTCAGTTTGTCTTTGCAATGTTGCAGAATCGCCTATCAGAGAAATGACGATGATGAAGAAGAGGCTGCCCGGGAACGGCGCCGCCGAGCCCGACAGGAGAGGCTGCGGCAGAAGCAAGAGGAGGAATCCTTGGGACAGGTGACTGACCAGCTGGAGGTTCATGCCCAGAACAGGTACTGTGCACTTCACAGAGGGGACACCCTTGATCCTAGCCAGTGGATGCAATTTGTCAGTTAAAGCATTCCTTTCCAGCCCAACTCAGCCCTTTATCATGGATCTTACTGGTTTGTTTGTGGCTACTTTGAGCAGCAAGTCAGATTAGACGATCAAGCTGATATGAACATTTGGATACCACTGTTCCCTACACAGAAGCACAAAACTAGGAACCCTTGTCCCTTGGGAAGTGGTTCAGAACTGGGGAACATAGCAAAGAGGACACAGGTGTGATCTCTGGGCTTCATCTGAATCCCGATGTGGCCTTTCACTAATTATGTTTCTTCATCTAAATAGAAATAAAAACTGTACCTTCCATGAGAGGATATTAAGTAACTCTGAAATTATGTGATAATGCATGTAAAAAGCACAGGACTTTCCATATAGCAAGCACTCAATAAATGTCATTGTTATCAGAGTGTTACAGAGGAGAGCAGCATCCAGTGCCTTTGTATGTTTAAGCTGAAGGATGAGGGACGAAAAAAAAATTTTTTTAAATGACATTCACCAAGGCTTTTCCTAAATCTAGTTATTAGTGAAGAGTCAACAGTGGTTTTAAAAGATAAATATTAGTCTGTAGTTTTCTGCTGCTAAAGTCTTGCTTCTACTTGTATTTCTCTTCTGCGGTCACATTTTATAATTAGTTATTTTGTGATGTTAATTGAATTCAAAATTCTTTTTCAGGAAAACATTCTGGTGTGTGAATACATGGCTCATCTCTGACATATTAATTGGCAACAAAAAACATATTCTCCTTGTGGTTATATAGCTGTAATTAGCACATAATATATGATGATTGTCTTCATGATTTATAAAAAGTTAAAGAAAGATTTATTGGAATCTGTTGGGTTCTTAAGTGTATTTTAGTCTAGCCAGCACCCTGAAATTTTGTATACCTTTCTAAATATTATTAGATTTCAGTTTATCACAAAGCCTTGTGTGTATACATTTCCCCTTAAATTCTAAATTTTTATCTTTTCATGGACATTTAATCCTCAGAGATCTAATTCATAGAGATAGAATCCTGCAGCAATAGCTAAGGCTGAGAAGGCTTAAAATCTAAGCTTTACTGTATTCTGTTGTTTAATATGAAATGCGTTTTTCCAAAATTAAGTGACCTTGAACATCAAAGGGCCACATTTGGTATAAACCATGAAATCTTATGGCATTTCTAAACATTGCAAGATACATGCTTCCAACTCTGGTGTCAGTTCTGATATCACATGACTAGCTGTTTGCTTCCAAGAGAGACCAACACACTTGGCCTGGGCAGTGTCCAGCATCCCACAAGAGTGAAGGAGATGATGGACATGGTACAGTTTGGTTTTTTAGAGATTATCTTTTCTTTTTTTTTTTTTTTTTTTTTTCTTTTTCTTTTTTTATCGGTACCGGGGATCGAACCCTCAACTGCCTGCTTGCAAGGCAGGTGCTTATGCTGCTGAGCTAAATCCCCAGCCCCTTATGTTTTCTTTTTTTAAATCAATATTAAACTTAACCTTTATCCACAATAGAGAAAAAGACAAGAAGCCCTTTGTTCATGAAAATCGTGTCAAGGAAGGTAAATACTATATTTATTAGTTAAGACAATGCTGCTGCTATGACAATAAGCCCCTAAATTGTAGTAATTTGACACAACAACCCCTACCCAGTCCAGTGGGGTATTTCCATCTAGTTGGTGGAACCAGTCACATATCTTCCTTGTCTCTGGAAACCTTGTAGAAGGGTAGAGTCTTCTAATCTAGGCCACAGACAGAAACAGGGAGGACAGAGAATGCTCCTCTGTTTCTTCTTCTTCTCCCCCACCCCCCCCAGACAATACAGGGAAATTGGTACAGAACTTAACAGCAGGATGCTGGCATAACAGTAGTAGGTACCATAGTATATCTTGTTATCTTCACAAGAGTTGTCCAGTCAATTAGGTGTAGCAAAATCAAACCTAAAACAGAATGTTATAAAACCAATTGAAAGAGAATATTGAAAAAGCAAAACAATTAATCATAACAAAACAAAACAGTGAAAACATTTGCCTTCAAACAGAAGATAGAAGGAAATCCCCGATATTTGCTATACCGCATACGGTTATCCTCCCAAGAGATGCTCAGACCTCTGTCCCCAGCTGCTAATGCAGGGAGGGGGGTGCGGCGGGGGGGGGGGGGATTGAATGTTTGATTCTCAACCCGTGTGCCTGTAGGCTCACAGGAGATGCTGACGGGTCCTCTTGCTGGCTCATGCTGGAGGCACTTACCAAGAGGGCAGGCGAATTGCTTTCTTGTGCAGCCATCTAAATCCCACCATGGCCAGATCCTCCTCTGCCTCTTAATTATCTTGGCCTAGACACATTGCTTCTGCTCACATTTCAATAGCAATTGTTTGTCACGTGGTCCTGCCTAAGTACCAGGAAGCAGAGAAGTAGGAACTGTAATTCTGATTGGCCATCACCTACCCCCATGACTGTGGAAAGAGGAGCATGGATTGTGAGGGACACTTGGATGTCTCTCCCATGGGACTCACTGGCACCATTATAGAATCTCCACATTGAACCATATACCTTCCTTCCACTTCAGATTGCACCAAGCCAGATCAAGAATTCCGTAGAATTCCATAGAATACTACACGACCCTGCAAGCATTCACTCCTTATTTTGACTTGATCCTTATCTCAGTTTGAGTTCCCAAAGAAGCAAATCCTAAAACAAAGATTTGAGCATCAAGAGTTTATTTGTTGGTGCTTTTCTTTCAATTTTTAGTTCTATTAGTACATGTTTGCTGTACAATTCATTGATTTGTAGAGTGATCCCAGGAAACACTGGAGGGATGTCGGGCAGTGAGACAGGGAAGGGAAGGAAGCCAAATACAAGTATGGTGGGCATCTGGAACCTAACTCCACTGGAAAGCCCAAGAGCCCATGTGGAACACGTACCTCTGAGTTTCCAACTCAGAGGGAAAGGAAAGCTAAAGTCCTGATACACTGATGCCACCAGTTTTTGTTTGAAGAATCCCTTGGTGCCATTCATACCCAAAGCACTGCCAGCAAGTTGAGAACATGTCAGAGAGGCCAAAGGTAAAGACCTGCATGGGTTCCAATGAAATGCAGGCAGGGGTGTACTAAAATACCCACCAGAAGAGCCCGTGGGCATAGACTCCTGATGTCTGTACTCTGGTCTTAGCAACGCTGGCTGTGAATGTAGCTGACTGATTAATCAGCAAGCTGTTTTTGTGCTGCTCTCTCTGTTTGACAGTGTCCCTGATGAGGAGGCCAAGCCAACCACCACAAACACTCAGGCAGAAGGTGATGAGGAGGCTGCATTACTGGAGCGTCTGGCTCGGAGAGAAGAGAGACGCCAAAAACGTCTTCAGGAAGCACTAGAGCGGCAGAAGGAGTTTGATCCAACAATAGCAGATTCCAGTCTGTCACAGCCAAGCCAAAGAATGCAGAACAACCTAGTAGAGAATGAGACTGCGGAGAAGGAAGAAAAAAGGGAGAGTCGCCAAGAAAGATACGAGATGGAAGAAACAGAGATCGTTACCAAGTCCTACCAGAAGAATGACTGGCAGGATGCTGAAGACAGAAAGAGAGAAGAAAAAGAAAAGGAGGAAGAGGAAGCAGAGAAGCCAAAGCAAGGGAGCATTGGAGAAAACCAGGTAGAGGGGCTGGTAGAAGAGAAAACAGCAGAGATTCAAGAGGAGACGGTGGTAACGGTGATGAAAAATGGGCAGATTAGTGCAGAAGAGTCTAAACCAGAGGAGGAGAGGGACCGAGGCTCAGGGGAGGCTTCCCATAATGAAAAGATGGAAGAGGAAGAGCGAGAAAGAGCTGAGGCAGAGAGGTTAAGGTTAGAAGCAGAAGAAAGAGAAAGGATTAAAGCTGAGCAAGAAAAAGAGATAGCACAGGAGAGAGCAAGAATTGAAGCAGAAGAAAAAGCGGCTGCACAAGAAAGGGAAAGGAAAGAGGCAGAAGAGAGGGAGAAGACCAAGGAGGAGGAGAGAAGAAGGGCGGAGGAGGAGAGAAGGGTGGAGGAGGAGAGGAGGGCAGAGGAGGAGAGAAGGGCAGAGGAGGAGAGAAGGGCGGAGGAGGAGAGAAGAGCAGAGGAGGAGAGAAAGGCCGCGGAAAAGAGAAAGGTGGAGGAGGAGAAAAGGGCCGAGGAGGAAAGGCAGAGAGCCAAGGCAGAGGAGGAGGCTAGGATAGAAGAGCAAAAACGAAAAAAGCAGCTAGAAGAGAAAAAAAAAGAAATGCAAGACACAAAGATGACAGGGGAGAAAGGAAAAGACAAAAGAGAAGGGAAATGGGTAAATGAAAAGAAAGTGCAAGAAGATAAGCCTCAGACAGCTGTCCTAAAGAAACAGGTACAGTAAACAACTTGCACCTAGTGTGTGATGCCTGTGACTTATGAGAAATGTAATGCACATCGAATTTGGCCGGAGGCCACACGCACACAGTCCAGTGCTTGATCGTTTGGCAAGCTGTTCATTTTTTTCAAGTCATAGCAATACGCAAGCATGAAGCAATCAATGGATGACTAAGTATATAGCCAACCAAATTTATTGGGCCAACCAGAGGGAGATGAATTGCTCTGTGCAGGGTTGTTATGACTGCCAAAAAAATGAATTAACCCAATGATGACGAATGTGGCAGTGCTGTGTTGACTTATGTGTCTGCATCTGCATCTGAATGCATTCTTTAACATCTTTCCTTTATCTGTAGGTCTACATGAGGCAGGAGGCCCTTAACTTTCCGTTTCTTCTATGTATCAAATTTAAAAATGGTCAACTGGGCCTGATGGTGTCTGACTGTGATCCCAGCACTCTGGGAAGCTGAGCCAAGTTCAAGCCCAGCCCAAACAATTTAGAGACTTAGAAAGATCTTGTCTCAAGATAAAATATAAAAAAGATCTGGGGATGTAGATCAGCGTAAAGGACCTGGGCTCGATTTGCTGTGTTAAAAATAATAATAATTATTATATAGTCAGAGATTTCATTTTGAGAAGGCAAACATAAACCCTTTGTGGTCAGCTGGAAAAAGAAGGATGAAAGGAGCCAGATGGAACCTTTATTTGAAAGATCTCAGAAGCCTGTTTTGCTATCATGTAGACCTTAGCTTAATGCAGACTTGCAGAAAGTGACTCATCAGGGATACAGCCAATGACTGAACAGTTAATGAAGAGCATGCATTCTGCTTCTTTTGTTGTCTGGGTAACACAGATTTCTGTGGTCTGAATGTGGTCCAGATGGGGTGATGGAGAGAGAAGAGTATAAACTATAAAAGTTATTTTTTCTATCTGCAAGGCTACATTAAGAGCACTGTACCTAGCATCATCCCACCCCTCCTCCCTCTCTAAAAAGAAAACAGAGATACTTGCATGTTGACCTTTTCAGAGCAAACTCTGCCACTGAGCTGAAGTTGCCTTTCACTCTGCTTCTTTCTGTACAAGGGTTTCGTGTACACGGCTATAATTCAGATCATAAATATTGCACCAAGCTATATGTGAAGTTTGTAAACACATATGAGGTGTGTCATGCTATGCTAGGTTTCAGTAAGCATAATGCAAAGGCACATGAGAAAGTCACAGGTGAGAAGAAATAGTCCATGTCACTCTGTAGAACCACTGGCACCAAGGCTGTAAGTGTGGCACTAAGACAGCCAAAGCCAAGCTATCCACAGCACCTGTGCAGTGATCTAAACACTTCTCACTTTTGCAAGCTAGAAAGGGCTGCTTTTACCTCAGTGATGTTAACTACTCTTGCAAATGAAAAGGAAGAAGAAAGGGGAGCTAAAGAGCAAGCTCAAAAACAAAAGTTCCAAGAAGACAAGCCTGCTTCCAAAACACAAGAGGTAAATGTTACTGAGAAATAATCTGTCAATGTTTAAAAATAAGCAGTCAGTGTTTACAGATGTCTCAAGTCTGATGATCCTCAGAATTATAAGTCTTACCTCAATATTTTTCAAGCCATGACTTGTGACCCATTGAATGGTGATATTTCAGAGAGTCTCAAAACTAGTTAATTGCGTGGCGGTGTGGTGGCACACACCTGTAACCCCAGCACTCAGAAGGTGAGGCGGGAAGATTATCATGGGTTCAAAGTCAGCCTGGGCTACACAGTGAGACTCTGTCTCAAAGAAAAAAAATTAGCTAATCAGTATTTGACAAAGTGAAATGGAATAGAAAATATTAGAGGGCACTGTAGGTAGCAAGTATTGCATTATCATATATACTTTTTCTTATTGTGGATCATATTCAAAGCTTGAAAAACATTTATCCAATCAATCTTTCCTTGCTTTCTTCTCTTCTAAGTGCTAATATTTTTCCTTGTGCCATCCTACTTACATTTAGATCATGAAATTTTTCCAACTGGCTTTGATTAATGCTTTAACTTTTCAAAGGAAAACTACTCTCCTACTCCTTACATCTCAGTAGAAAATTTGGTGAACTGAAGATGATATTTAATTTCTAAAAGAAAAGTTTAGCCAAATGTTCTGCATTGCATTTCTGAGTCACACAGGAGCAGGGACCAGGGAGTTTGGATGTAGGTAAGTAAATGGGGCCGTTTTAGATAGAATGACATGGTGCTCTGCCATGATCATAGTGCGTAGCAGAAAACTTGGTTCCACTTAATCACCGTGTTTATTCTAGCCCCAAATAATCTTTTAATCTTATAAATCATACACTAAATTCAGGGTATTTGAAAGTGGTGAAACTGAATCATTAGAGGTAGGAAGATCTGAATGACTTGGCCTGTGAGACTGATAAAGTGACTTGTAGCCAGTTAGTGTCAACCCAGATGGACTCTTGCTACATTTCTCTAGCCACTGTGGCATCGATTAAGAAAATTAAGAACTGGGGCTGGGGATTTAGCTCAGCGGCATAAGCACCTGCCTTGCAAGCAGGCAGTCGTGAGTTCGATCCCCGGTACCGATAAAAAGAAAAAAATCCAAAAAAAAAAAGAACTGGGGCTGGGGATTTAGCTCAGTGGCATAAGCGCCTGCTTTGCAAGTTTGCGGTTGTGAGTTCAATCCCTGGTACCGAGAAACAAAAAAGAAAAAAAAAATTAAAAACTGTAAAATAAAAATTCCTATTTAGAAAGTAGATGATTGGATTACATAGGATATGGGTTCTTTTATAAGAAGAAAGAATCTTTTATAAGATTCTTATAAAATAATAACCTATTTTCCTATTACATATTATCTTTATTTTATATTTAATATTTCTATTCTTCTGTGTTTCTAATAGAACTTATAATGGTTTGGGGGTGAAAACTGAATGTTCACCCTGCCCCTCTAAATAACTGAGAAGCTGAATTTAGCTCTAATGAGTCAGATAAGAAAACAGTTGAACATGTTAGGAAACACTTCTTATTTTGTGACAAAGAATAACTACAACTTCCAAAGAGGAAGAGATTTTTACATAGGACCTAAATCCAACAAAAATAGTACAGTTGTCTCCCCCTACAAAGCTAGAGTATGGTGGTGAATATCTAAGTTTTGGAGGGAGAGGGACTGAGATTGCGCTCTGTGATTAAACAAGCAGGGGGAAGAGGCTGTAATGAACAGTGTCTGGATAGGTAAAGTTTAATTCAGTTTTTTAACCTGTGAATGAACCAGAGCATTGTATTTCTGCAGAGGGTGTCTGTGAACTGGAAAGGGCTTGTCAGTTTAGCAATGCCCATCTCAATAGGGTACTCATGGTTTCAGCCTGCTCCTATCCCATTTTGCCCCAAAGCAAATTCCAGTGCCTCAAAACCTTTGACCTCTCTTTCACACAAGGCCAGATAAGCTCTCCAACCCCAGATTTAAAAAAAAAAAGTCTCTATTCCCATTTTAACATTGTGCAGATGGACTGCTGGTTGGGGCTAGGTTTCCTCCGGTCTGGTTAGTTATGTTATTGTTTCGGGTAGATGGCTTTAAATCATTTTATATGACAGCAATTTTAAATTCTCTCTCTGTCTCTCCCTCTCTCCCTCATATATATATATATATATATATATATATATATATATATATATATCTTGTTGTTTTAAAAATCACCCAGAAACAAACTAAAATCTCCCTTGTAAGGAACTGTGTAGCACAAGCAGATCAGCCACAAGTAAAACAGCACATAAGCCTTCTTAGAAAAGCATCTCCAAAAGGCCCTCCAGTGCTTAAAACATAGACAAAGAAACAAAACCCAGTCCTTCTCCACTGTGGTTTAACTGAACTTGTGGCAGTAATAGGGCACAGACCAGACCATCACCAACCCTAGCACCTAATGTAGCTTGCTTTGTGAACTTGGTTTTTTCCCTATTCCTGGCCTCCAGTAGAAAAACAAAGTGGCTAGCAGAGTTGCACAACAATACTGACCCTGATATTCATGTCATCTGGACCAACATTTCCCAAACTCGAGTGTGCGGGCAGATCCCCCAGGAATCTTGTTAAATGCAGAATTGATTCAGTATCTCTAGTGTAGAAAATGAACTCCCTCAGGAGGTTTATGTTGTCCCTGGATGAAACTTCCTACATCAAGAAGTCTAGAAGGTACTATGTGATAGAAAATGAACCTAGGAAAGAACTTGGGACTGTTAAAGCTAAGAAAAGCATGCTGGGCCCGTCTGGGGAGCTATAATTCATGCCTCACTCTTGTCATTATTCAAAAATCAAATAATAGCAAAGCAGTGCTCTATGAGACTAATATCTTAGTCCTTTTCTACTTGCTCCCTTGACCTTTTCAGAATCTCTGTGGTATCAGAGCCTCTTAAATTATCACCTCTCACATGCCCAGGCTTTATGCCATTGGATATTCCAAATAATCAGAGTTTTATCCAAATGATCATAATTGGCTAGAGCCTTCCTTATGAGCTCACAAAGGTTAACTATGAATGGAGCACACTGACTCCTTCAAGACACTTGGCTACCTAGGAACCCCCTTTTTTTTTCATGATAATATTCCAACCCAGAAGATCTCATTCTTTTCCCAAGGAGCTCAGAGTGCCATGGGCTCAGGTTGAACCCACCATAGAATCCAATCCACTAGGCTTCTTAAAATATAAAGGCTCTGGAATTGCTTTATTCATTGTTGGAAGAAGACAATAATTTTCAGTAAATTAGAGTAAAAGTGTTCCTAAAAAAGATTTTCAAGGAGAACAAAAGTATACAAGGACATCCATTGTTTTATAAATTGTTTTAGACAGCTCTTTTGGACAGTAACATATTTTGGGAGAATGGAAATACTTTATCTGCAAAATAGGAGAGATGATTTCAAAGGAATTTTTCTATGCACTGTGCTCCACAAACCATAAGATTTGACTTAGCATCTGTATCAGTGAAACTCCTGAGTCCCACTCACCTCTACATTTGTATCTCTGGATACTTCTTATCCAGGGTTTAAATTCTAGTCTATGGTTTGTGGGACTCTAGTCAATAATGTTAGGCCAATATGAGAATACACTCTCCTCCCCTGTCTAGTGAATGCTGACCGTTGGACAAAAGACAGCTGCCAACTAGCTATGATCAAGCTCTAGCACAGGGCCTGTGCTTCCTGCCCATTGCTGGTGACTCTCATGATCAGTCAGGACCCAAGTGGGAAATGATTGGATGAAAGATTAGGAAAAGATCATCACGTCCAATCCTGTGTTTTCACATACGTGACTGGAACCAGCTTCATTCGGAAGTCTATTGAGTTGCTCCAATAACACAGCTAGATTGTTGACAGCTGGACTGCAAACCTAGGACTCCTGACTTGCAAATCTCTCGGGGAGAAAGAACAGCAACACAATGATTGTGCTGCCATTCCCCGCTTCAGTGTTCCCAAGGGCATCCTAGTGTAACCTTGTTGGGGAAAGGGTAGTTTTAACCAGTTGGGACAAATCACAGAAAATAATCCATCTGTAGTGATTTAATAAATAATATCCAAACCAAATAATCAGTCAAAGGATTTTTGAAGGCTCATCAATAAAGAAAAATCCCCAAATCTACCTTGCCTTTTAAAACATGCTCTTTAGGAATAATTTTTCAGAGGATGTTGAAGAATGGGAGTTTGGGGTGAGTGATAAGGGGACTCTGGGTAGCCCCTGAGTCTGAAGTTCTTACTGCCTACCCTTCCTGTCTGGGTTTCTTTATAGATTAGTACTTTGTAACTGTTTCTTAAAAAGAATAATAATAAACCTCACCTTTTTACACGTGCATCTTTTTTAAAATGGGTGAGATGATGAAATCAGAGTCATCTAATTCCTTTGCCCCGCGCCTCCCAAAAGCTATGTAAATTCAATTTACCTTGAAATAATCTGTCTCCTGTAAGGAATTTGTAACACAAAACTCATAAAATATTAGAGCCCTCCATTCTGTCCTCCATTATCATCTTCTTCTGTCTCCCTTTCAACAATTACAAAACCACTTCCAGAGGACTAAAATTTTCTCCTCAATGGAAATCAAGGTAAACCTTGGAGTTCATATTCCATTCTAAGTTTAGTGGTATAGATGATCACAGACATGATCCCATGGGTCTCTGAAACTTCCCTGTCAAGGTAGCTCTGATGTGTTCCATCTTTGAGACCCAGTTACTCATTTGGTTAAAATGCAAGGGTGATCCTCAGAATTGGCCTAGCAAATCTAGTAGGTTTCTTCCTTCCCTTCTCACTGTGTCTTTCTCAAATTGTCTGTTTCCTTCCAAGAAGAAACCTGGCCAAGCTAGTTGGCCATTCTTCCATCAGAACCATACAAATAATAGCAATACTCTTACATGGAGGTCCTAGAACTTCATTGTTCCCAAATCATAATGCCCCTACAGCTCTCCAAAACAAAACCTCCTGTGAGAACAGGGATGCTCTTGACTTTCCAAGTTACAGTCATGGTCCTTGTTCACAAGCCAAAAAAACCTCGTTTACTCTTTCAGGATTTTCCTTGACCCCACCTTTGCCATTCATTCTGTAAGTGGTTCTACTTCTGAAATTTGGGGCCTTATTTGATAATGTCACCTGAAATCTAATAATATTTTTATCATTATGTTTCCTCCTGGTGTGAACTGTGGTTAGATCAAAGATGAGAAGATTAAAAAGGATAAGGAGCCCAAAGAAGAAGTTAAGACCTTCTTGGATCGCAAGAAAGGATTTACAGAAGTGAAGTCACAGAATGGAGAATTCATGACCCACAAACTTAAAGTCACCGAGAATGCATTTAGGTAAGAAGCAATGACTACTTAACAGTTACTGTGTTCTTGGGGGCAGGGTGGGTCGATCAGTTTCCCAGTCCTGTGCTTCCACTCAGAAACATGCTTGACAGACAACATTCTTTTGCTGGGAGATCACTGGCCATTGTTTTAGAGACACACAGCCAGCAAATTCAGGTAGGACACCAGCAGTCTTTGACTGACAGAGCTTAATCTGCTTTTCCAATCTTTTTTTTCCCCTACAACATAGATCTTGCTTAATGTCCATTTTCTTGCTCACTGATCCAATAAGTTTAATTTATTAAAAAATTTTATGACTGAGATTAATATCATTGATTCATTCTCTGAATGGTCCAGTCAACTTTATAAAAGACCCTTCTGGTACTATTTGTAAGAATTCATTCAATTTTAAAGGTAAATAAATGTCACATAAAGCCTAGATCATTCATGACCAAATACTTGGGAAAAAATAGATTAGCCATATATCTTTACAATGGTATTTGATAATCCTTTATATTAATATATTTTGGGAATATCTAAGAAGGAAGGGGAGGATATGAAATTACTGTTTCATTTCACACAGTTCAGAGAACTCTAGAGCGGCTCTAGCTTCTTACCCTTCTTCACTACCATACTGAAAATCTGGGCAGCTGATTGTAGGACACAATTCAGTGTAAGTAGATACATTGCCACTTTCAGTTGAACATAGACCTGGCTATCTGTTTTCTAGACAGATTTGAGGTTCATAAGTCTCTGCAGGCAATAGACTATGTGACATCTGCCCCATCCTCATACACTCTCTCCAACCACTGGTGCCAAATCTCAACCTCTGTTATGTCTGGTTGCTATACTAGAAGTGCTGGAAAAGAATTTTGAGTCCCTGCAGTGTGTATTTCCATGAGGCTGATCTTCGGCAGTGACCTTGCCCATAGATCTATCTTTCTTAACACTTGAAATAAAGTAAGTCACCAATCAGAGAGTGTGTAGAAATCCTTCCATTCAGAAGCAATCAAATAGACATTTCAGGCCCATCAAAGGTGGGTAAACAGAGTTGCCCCAAAACAATTTTTCTGTATAAAAATCTGAGCAGAAACTTACTTCCATTTGTAAGCTTAAAGCACAGAAAAGAAAGGCATACATAACGGATTAACTGTCACAGTTTAGGAGTAAAAAAGGTAAAATCCCTAGACCTTAGTTGGAACCTCTAAGCGAGTATATATGAAAGTTAAAAGTGATTAGAAATTCATAGAAAATGTACAAGACAAGTAGATTCAGACTGGGAAGCTGAGTCCAAAGCCTTATTATTTTAAATCCCCACAGTCATGAAAAATGTTCAGTAATTATTATCTAGTATTATGTTGTATTGCTTGGTGACTTAAAATATGTTTTTGAGATATAAAGCTCTTTTAAGGAATAAGTTGTTTGTTTGAATTATTAAGAGAAAGACTTTTTGAAAAAAAAAAATAACTTCCCCTAGAAAGAAATTTGATTAACCATTTGGAACACTGCCAAGGAGTTTTGGTCAAACCTCTAATTAATAATTAGCATGGGTATTGTATATAAATGCAAAGATCTGGGTAATTCAAACAGAAAAGTCACACAGTCTACAGCCACAGATTGAACAATAAGAACACTTAAATATGACTCCCCTTAATTTTGCCATATTGGACCGAAAACCCGATAGGAACAAGCTGCCATGATATTACTTGTTTTTGTTTTACTGCCAGCATCTGTGAGTTTCAGTTTCAGTTAGAATTTGACACAGCTAGGAACAGAGACTACTGGGTTTGTGCCATATCCCTACAAAATGAAAAGTGAGGGAGAAAAAGCCTCAGTTTAGATACTTGGTACCTACTCGCTTAATTAAAAAGCAAGCTATGTTTTCAATAGCCAAAGACGTGATTCTTGTCTTGACTTAAATCTATGGAAGCTTAGACAGGAAGTGGGGAGGACTTCATAGAGGAACTTTCCAGAGAAGTGTCTCCGCAAGCTGACAGCTGCTAACACATGCAAGCAAAGTCTTGCTCCTTACATCTGATTTAATTACTGCCTTTTTAATAGTCTTATTTTCTTTTAACTAGACTGTTTTCTCCAAAACGTGACATAAAAATCTCAATTTAATGAACAAGTTATGGAGATAGAAGGTTATAACATGGATTTATAGAATGTACAAAACGAAGATTATTTTATTTATTAAGTTAAAAATTAAAGTTTTTGTAATTATCAATAATGTTTTTCTATATAAATAACATTTTCTGTGTATATAACATTTAAGATATATATGTGTGAATGTAATTCTATATACTTTTAACTGACTCTTGCACCATGCATAACAATGTAAAACAATGAGGCTATTGTATTTAAAACATAAGCTCATAATTAATCATGTCAAGGTATCCCACTGGATGGATTTTTGGTTTGCTTATTTGTGGTTCTTGGTTTTCTGAGACAGGGTCTTGCTATATAATTTAGCCTGGCCTTGAACTCTCTTTGTAGCCCAGGCTGGTCTCAAATTCCTGCCTCAGCCACCAAATGTTGGGATTATAGGTGTGCACCACCACACGTAGCAATTCTGACTTTTTAAACCAGCCCTTAGTGATGGACAATTTATTTATTCAAAACAAGTATTGAGTAATAACTAGTGAATTCAGAGAAGTTTCTGTAGGCATGTCTGGCAGCCCAGTGTCTGCCTGCAACATGAAGAACAGAGAGCAAAACTCATTTCTAGAGCTGGAAAGACCTTCAATTAACTGAGAGACAGGAGCTACTGTGAACTTTGATGTCTCTAAAAGAATAACATATAGCTTTAAGAGACCTCCTTTATTTTGCACTTGAAAGAAGAGCTCATCTTTAACTGCAAAAGGACAAAACTATTTTATATTTTAACCACAGGCTATAGTAAGAAAGACCCAGTATGTAGATTCCACCATAAAATATATATATACATTTCAGGAAAAGAAGAATTTGTAACTAGTTTAATACTATATTTAGTGAGACATCATGAGATTAATACAAATTACCTTTGGCCTCAACAGTTTCAAAAGGTTCTCAAAGTGGTGGTGGTTCACTTTAGACATTTGTTAGTATAGAGAACTGCTGCTTGGGTAACCTCAGTTGTTGAGGTTGCTGTACACGAATTTTCAGTTTCTTCTCTAAGGGCCAGGAGTATAGGTTTTCTGCAGTAAATGACATCCCCTAGTGTCTCTCATGTGAGGATAATACCATCGGTTGAAAAAACATCATACTATTTTTCTTTTCCTGAATTGTGTATACATTTTTTAGCAGACACTGTATATGTATTTATAACTGAAACCAGTGTGTCAAGAAATGATCCTTTCTTTTCCTTCATGCAAATACTCAGATGCTTTCTAGTTTATTCTTTTAAATGCTCTAAACAATTCAGAATGAGTTTTGACCTGCATTTTAAAAAAGCGTTGTCCCAGAGGACATGATATCTTCATAACTACCTCAGTATTTAGAAGCATGAGACATACAAAATAAGTCCAAGACTGTATGATGCAATTCTTGAATCCATTTATTGTTATTCATTCCTGTGTTTCACAATTATGACATCATGCCATTTTATTCATAGAATAAACGAAATTAGACAATAGACATTCATTTGTTCCTTGGACCAGGAATAGGTTGCTTGTGTTGAAAAGTAGTTTTAAAAGAACTCACTACCTTTAATAAGTATTTAATAAAAGATACGCTATATCCTTGTTTCTGAGTTAAAAACTAACTATAGCAAGGCTTTCCAATACACCATTAACTCTTCCAGCCCCAGGATGGCTCAATTTATGAGTCCTGTCTCAGTGAAAAGTGTTCTACGCAGTTTCCACTTTAAATACCAACATGTTTCAAAAAGATCAATATTTTCACTATCCAATAGGAGATTTCCTAAAGGAGCTCTGAGTCCATGGATGCCAGTGATACCTCTCCATCTTTTGATGTGGTCCATGTAAAACATTTTAAGAATACCAATTGTAATAAAATCTAACCCAAGGACTTAGGGTAGCATCTTGTCTATCCTTAATGTATTTTCAGTTTTACAGAGGAATTCTCATGGATCCTCCATAGTTGCGAGAGAAACTTCAAACACAGCTGCAGCTTCTGTTCATGCTTATAAAAAGCCTTGCTGTTTTTCTTCCTGTGTATGAGCTGTGCTGTCTGAGCATTGCCTCCAGCAGGCATGGAAGGTAGTGAGGCCCAGACTGAGGATACTCTGGAGACTTACAGGCAGGGAACATCCCTCACAAACTCTAACTGAGACGTTTGAGTGGAGAGGCCAGGAGGTGGGATATGTCCTATTTCAATTGAGTTGTCATTTTATTTTTAAAAGTCATATTTACTTGCAGATATAGTGAAGAGTGTCAGTGGTAGAGAAGCATTTCATAGGTCATCCACTTTCTCTCTTCCAAAAGTTTAGATAAATTATTTTTTCTCTTTCACCTCTGGTGCCCTAATTTGTAAAATGTGGACAGTAGACCTGAACTGCCAACTTCCCAGCTATTGTGACTAGTAAATAATTATAATCTTTAAAGGGTTCATCAAGCATAACAATAACATTTAAATAGCCACCCTGACGGCAGCACTTCTGAGCTAATTTAGTCATTTTAAATCCTGATCCAGTTGTCTTGGAGTACAAGAGAGCAGGAGATGCACGCATTTGTAGATGCACAAATTGAAGGCAGTGGTGAACACACAGACATGAAGTTATATTCTGTGTACGAATGTAACTGTGGTTTTAGCTCGATCGAGCCACAGTGGGTAATTTCACATGTCAGAGATGAGCTGCTAGAGTCCAGCTCAAGGACAAGTAGGTACATGGATTTATTTCAGCGCCTCCCCCTGTTCAGCCATGCTAGCCTGTCTCCGACAGCAGGACCTTTCCACCTTCTCTCATGGTCCACGCTCCCAGGTAGATCCAAATTAACCAGTAACTTCTTTAGGCCACTCCTAAATTTAAGAACTCATTCTACTGTCATGTATATGCTTTCCTTTGTAATATAACATTTCTAAATGATGTACAAAATAACATTTATAGGATATCAGGACCTCCAAGAGTAGCCCACTGGAATAAACAGAATAAATACTGTTTGCCCCATTTTTCGTGTTGTTGAATATATAAATAAATAAAAACAATATTTACTATCTAAACTATTTTCAAGTGTACAGGATGGTAGTGTTAAGTGTATTTCTCTTCTCTCTCTCTCTCTCTCTCTCTCTCTCTCCCTCTCTGTTGTTGGGAGTTCCCCAAACCATTCCTTTTTAAAGATTTTTATTTATTTTTATTGGTGCATATTTGCCGTACATACTGATCCCATTCATCATTAACACATTCTACATAATGTGTTAATTCCTTTTTTCCCACTCCCCCCTTTCAAGCCTTCTTCCTTCCCCGTTTACGACAGCTTGGTTTCCATTTTTTTCCTTCTGTCCTCTCTGTTTTTAATCCTTTTTCCCTTCCTTCCCTGCTTCTCCTCTTCCTCGTTCGCCTTCCCATTTGAACATGCCCTTCCTAGTGTTAAGTATATTCTCAGCCTTATAGATCTCCAAAATCATTTCATCCTGAGGACTGAAATTCTATGCCGGTGAACAACTCTACCTTTCCTCCTCCACAGCCCCAGCCCGGGATTGGGGTAGGGGATGCAATGCTACTTTCTACTCCTAGGATTTTGATTACTTTGGATTCTCATGCAGGATCTGTCCTTTTATAACTGGTTTATTTTCCATGAGTAATCCATTCACGCTGTGGCATGTGTCAAAATCTTCCTCCCTTTGAGGGCTAAATAATGCCCGTTGTCTGGTCCACCCGCTTCTGATCCTGGTACCCCGTCTTAGACCCCCTGTGGCTTCTTTGTGAACCGTGATGCCCTGAGGGCTGCACACCCTGCCTCCACTCCTGATCTAGCACCGGAAGGCGTGGTAGGCGCCGTGGCCCGGGGGCTGCAGCCCTAGCCCCAGCACTAGTCCTGCTGCAAGGGTCGGGGCTCAGGGATGGGCGCCCTTCCTGCAGAGACCCAGGCGCGCCAGCTCAGCTCCTCTCGTCTCCTCTCCTCTCCTGCCCACAGCCCCAGCCGCCCTGGAGGCAGCAAGGAGGCCGAGGGCGCCCCACAGGTGGAGGCAGGCAAGCGGCTGGAGGAGCTGCGCCGCCGGCGCGGGGAGACCGAGAGCGAGGAGTTCGAGAAGCTCAAGCAGAAGCAGCAGGAGGCGGCCCTGGAGCTGGAGGAGCTGAAGAAGAAGAGGGAGGAGCGCAGGAAGGTGTTGGAGGAGGAGGAACAGAAGAAAAAGCAGGAGGAGGCAGACCGCAGAGCCAGGGAGGAGGTAGGAGGGCCTGGACCGCACCTCGCAGGGCACCACCTGGCCTAACTCTGGGAGGCTGAGGCAGGAAGTTGGGAGTTTCCAGCCTAGCCTGTGCCATGCAGCAAGACCTCTCCCTCTTCTGAAAATTAGAAAAGGGCTGGGATGTAGCTCAGTGAGAAGGCCCAGGATTCAATCCCCAGCACCAAATTATATATATATATATGTATTATATATATTAATATATAGTATATATATTAATAATATATATAATAATATATATTATATATATAGTAAAAATATATTAAATATTATATATAAGTGTACTGTGTGCTAGGCACAACTGGTTCTAAAACCTTCAGGCAAGTTAATTTACCCACTTCACATGAGAACTCTATGATACTGGTACTCCTCATTCCCTTTTTGAGGAAGTAAAGGCAGAACGACATTGTTTTCGTGCTCTCAAAACCCATTTGCCTGAGCTCATCACCCTGTATTTAGCCTTAGTCCTGTATTTGCCTCTTCTTTAAGATAGAACTAGAAACAGCAGATAAAAATCATAAAAACTTTGGCTTAGTACATACAAGAGACATTTAAACAGCTACCACTGTTATGAGGGTGGTTTACAAAGCGCATTCTTTCCTTTCATCCTGATATACATTGCCATTGTGTGGGTAAAGAACCAGAAACCAAATAGTGGCTTGTCTGAAGATTCCTGGACTAATAAATGGTACAGTCAATACTGGGGCCAGGGCGGTGACACAATCCAGTAATCCCAGCGCAGGGAGGCTGAGAAAGGAGGGTCACTGTGAGGTAAAGGCCAGCCAGGGCTACATAATGAGTTCAAGGTCAGCCAGAACTACTTAGGGAGATCCTGTCCCGATACTACGATACTACTTAGTACTGGGACCCTGCTTTTACAGCTCTATTCCTCCAATTTTCGAGAGGGATATTCCATTCTTCAGAATATCCCAATTTTCAGCAACTCTGGCAGAACTCCTATACACCATTTCCCTAAGCTGTGTGGAAAGTTTAGATAAAACTCCAAAGTCTCTTCCTACTGCAGGGAACAGACAAGTTAATGAAATAGATTATAACTATAAGAACCACGATCTCACCACTGTGGTACAAACTGCCATTACTTCAGGTTTGACAAAGCCTCTAAAATAGTGTGTTCGGTAGAGGTAGAAAACAACCATGAATTAAGTTCTCATGTAATTTGGCCACTATGGTACCACAAATTTGCGTAATGTTTTGCAAAAGCCACCTCATTTGTCTTCACAGCTCTTCTGAGAAGTAGAAAGAAAGAATATTTTTGTTGGTTAGTTCATATAGAGAAGTAGAAAGATCATTGCTAAATGATGGAGGGGACCGTGAGGTGATACTGATGTTAGTCTCCGTATTTTACATGTACTGTCCTGTCTGCTCTTCGTCCAAGCCCTAGAAGTGGACAGTGAAATCAACCTCTTTTAAAATGACAATAATGTTTGTGACATGGCCAGGCCAGGTGCAGACCTAGGTACCTGGATCTCTCCTGACCACCGCTGAGCGTGGCAGAGTGCAGTCGAGAGCCCTCGGTCTCTTCCCTTCCCCTGGAAGCTATTTTGACACCCTTGTTTCTTGCTCTTTCTCCCTTAGGAGGAGAAGAGGCGGCTAAAGGAGGAGATTGAGAGGCGAAGGGCAGAAGCTGCTGAGAAACGCCAGAAGATGCCGGAAGATGGTTTGTCAGATGAGAAGAAGCCTTTCAAGTGTTTCACCCCCAAAGGCTCATCTCTCAAGGTATTTTCCCCAGGAAGCCTGTAATCCTTCTCTTATAAGTAGAAACTTGATTTTAGTGCCTTATTTAGTTATTGATTATTCGAGACCCTCTTGGGCCTTATTTTATCTTTTAGTTATCCTTCCTGTGAGTCTGTTCAGGGTTTCCAACAAAATATATTAGGCCGCGTAATTTATAAACAATGAAAATTGATTGTTCATAATCTGGAGGTTGGGAGTTTGAGATCAAAGCACTGGCAGGTTCAGTATCTGGGTGAGACTCGTTCCTCATAGACAGCACCTTCTCACTATCCTGTCACAGATGGGATGGTAAAAGAGAGGAACAGACCAGCTCCCTGGGGCTGCTTTTATAAGGGTTCTAATCTCTTTCCTGGAGGCCCCATCCTCAACCTGGTCATCTCCCAGGTCCCGCCTCTCAATCCCAGCACTTGGGGATAAGATTTCAACATAGGACATCTGGAGTCTAGTTAGCTTCTTCTGTTTACTACTATTGAAAGAAAATAAAATGATAAGATTTGCCTCTGTTGTTTATTAGACCCTTTGGTATACATTAAAATGGCATTGGATAGTTATCTCTAAATTTCACTGTTCACTCAGTCATCTGCTTCATTTCTTGGAGAACTGAAAATGGAAGCATTTAAAGTTTATAAAATGGGCAAATGCATTGTGAAGGTTTAAATTGCTTGTTGTGTTAGTTTTGTCATTAAAAGCAGAACTGCTGGAAGTGATACAGGTTCAAATTCTAAAGCGACTGTCATGGGGAAAGATGGATTGTGACTTGGATAGGGTCCTTTGCTAGGATAAATTTGGTCCTAAGGCTGCTGTATGCAAACAGAGCTCCTGATGGGAAGATTCCTAGGATAGGAGGAGGAAGCACCTAAGTCAGGGAGATGAAGAAATGATCAAGATAGAGGGGGAAATAACAGCAGATTCTAGGAAATATTTTCCATTATTGCTAACCAATCCGTCATTATTCCTAAATGCACCTTTTGTATTGAGGGTTAACATTTAACTGCTCTCCTAACACTGTGCCTCACATATTAAAGATACTCAGTAAATACTTATCAAGTGAATAGTTGAAAGAGTAAGTAGACCTTCTGAGAAATTATAGCATTCTTGTTCTATCTTCATTTGCTATCACCCTAGCTAGGCTATAAAGCATCAGTAACAGGCAGTGCCAATGTAGCTTCACAGGCAGGCTGTGATTGTGTGTGTTGTGATTGTATCACATGACACACAAAAATGTTCAAAAATCAATCTTTTGCATTTCATAACTGTTACTTATTTCCTACAAAAACTAGAATGTTTTAGCATCAAATAACAACACTCAGTTTTTACTCTAATGGTCTGAGTCCCAGTCATATTCCTGACACCTCCTCAATAAACTACCATTGTGCCCCCAAGATGACATTTTGATCAGTGTTAGACCATGCAAGCCAAGGTGCTCCGTAGGATATGATTCTCACTGACATCACACCCCTCTTGTGTTTTGAAAAAACACACAATTGGTGTCACCTAACTTTCTCGGAATGTGTCCCTGTCATTTAGAAACTTGGGGCTGTATTTGTTTTAATTTTTGTTTACTTTTATCAGTCCATGTTTATGTTTATGATTACAGTGATACTTCAGCTCATGAACTTAATTCTTTCTACAATTCTAGTTGCAAACCAAACTGGACAAGAACCAAATCAAAGTTCTCCATAAGGTCAACATTTAACTTAACCACTGACTTTGATTATTTCTCATCCAATTCAGTTTGCAACCCGAATCGTTTAAAGAACGAAGTTCATGAACTGAGATACACTGTACATTCACTTCAGCTCGTCACTGGGGTCATAAACTCAATTCCAATAAAGAATTAGAGAGACACAGCTTAAGAAAAGAAAGACGCTTTACTGGACACTTTATTAGGAAAGGGGGAAAAAGAGAACATAAATATCTACCCTAATAAATCAGGCTAGGGGGCACCAGAAAGATAAGAGGACCTGAGAACCCCTTGTTCTCAGCCGCTCTTATTGGATGGCAGAAAGACCTTTCCCCTTTTCAGGTTTGTCACAACCTGATTGGCTGGCCCATACCCTCAACTCTGGCACCATCGCCTGCATGCAAATTCCTAAATAGGTTTTGTTTGTTCTGTTATCCTATCAGGCCCTATCGCTATAAGCTGGCTAGGAAGGACTGAACATACAAGGTCAAATCAGCAATTAATGGGAAACATAGTGAGAGAGAGAGAGAGAGAGAGAGAGAGAGAGAGAGAGAGAGAGAGTGTGTGTGTGTGTGTGTGTCCAGATGGGAGCACATATTTTATATACGAAGAGCTATCTTTTAAGTCTCTTCTACCCCTTGTCTCCTTTGTATTTTATTAAAGGTAGGGAGGGGTGGCCAGGCTAACTTGTTAGGGCATCTGCCTGGCTTTCCAATTTTCTCTGGTCTTGTTAATTGCTCTCTCCCTAAGTTTTTAACACTTTTTTTGTGGGGGGGGGGGCTTTTTGAGACAGGGTCTTGCTATGCAGTTCATGCTGGCCTTGGGCTCACTTTGTAGTGCAGGCTGGTCTCAGACTTGCAAGGATCCTTCTGCCTCAGCCTCCTGAGTGCTAGGATTAGAGGAATGTACCACCACCACGCCTGGCAAGTTTTTAACTCTTTCTGGTCAGGGTTAGCCCAAAAGCCCACTGAGGTCCTTACTTTATATACTTTTTCTGTTTACAGTCCCCTTCCCACTGCAGAAGTACATGCTGTTGATGTTATCTAACCACAACATCTTTCTCAGAATGTGTCCCTGTTGTTTAGAAATGCAGGACTATATTTTTGTTTTTGGTTTTTACTTTTAATAGTCCATGTTTGCAGAGCATAATGATTATATTCACTATAGGGAATTAGTACGCATACATAACACGTCAGTTAATTTTTTCTCCCTTTCTTCCACCCTCTTTTTTTCTAGCGTCAGATTCACTAATTTATAAGACCCTATAAAGTTAATTATCATATATACTGATTAAAAACCAAACTAATAATAGTCAAAGGACATGTAAACCAATTGATTAAGGTACACTTTTCAATACCATTGTGTCCACTGGATTACAATATGTTTTCTCTCTCTTTTTTCCTATTATCTGACATATATACATATATAGTTTCTCATATAAAAGAAACTACATGCTATTTAAGTTTGTGTGTCTCAGTTTCTTAAACATTATGATCATCTCTTGGTACATCCATTTTCCTATAAATAGTTCATTTATCTCTCTTTATGACAGTTTCTCTATGCCTCATTTTCTTTATCCATTCTTTATCCATTGATGGACATACAGGCTGTTTCCAAGATGTTGCTATTATTAATTACAGTGCTATAACCATGGGAATGAGTGCAATTCTATGGTGTAGTTTTTTTAACTCTTTTTGTATTCAGACTCTCCTTTCAAGATCTGCTTCACTAAGCCATGGTAGGGTGTATTATTTAATATTTGGTATGTACGAGCTACTTAATGTTTGCTGTACTCTGCAAGAGAAGTACAGGGCAGGATTACCATCCCTGTGTTAGTAACACAGTCAACTACCTCTCAGGAAAGAATTCAGCAATTGCAGAGGTAACCAAATACAGAGCACTGAGACCTCGAGACCTCGGAGCAGAGCAAATGAATAGAAAGAATTTGTGGAACAGGCAAAATTTATATATAAGCACTGACATTTTTGAATTTCACATAGTTTTCTTATGTCATGAAATATCATTCTTTTGACTGTTTTCCCACAAATATTTAACAATATAAAAAACTGTTCTTAGTTTAGGGGCTGTGTGAAAAACTCAGGCTGTATCTGGCCAGTTTACCCAGTGATTCTCATTCATGGACCCGTGCCCCAGAAAAAAGAGCAAAAAGGCAAAAACTTCCCTTCAGGCTCTTTTTGTGTGGCCCCAAAGTCCAGCCTATTTCCAAGCCAGAGCTTTTGTTCCTGACTCACCAATAACCAAAGAAAACCATGTTCCCTCTCCTACCTTCCTTAAAGTCCCATGGAAGCTAAGCCTTCCTGAAACAGTCTCAATAACATGAAAGAAAGCATTTCTGCAAAACAGAGACACACATGCAGCAGCAGGCAGCCTGTCGCTTATCTCCATGGTTCATGCTTGGGCTGCTTTTTCCACTCAGCCTGTTCTGATGGAATTCCAGTAGCTACTGATAATCTTAGCCCTGCAATGTTTATGGTGATCACTATAATACAAAATGGATATTATATAATGCCAGTGGGAGGGAAGTATTATATTTTGGGCCTCAAAATATTATCAAAGAGTGTATCTTACTAATTTTTCATGACTTCTGTTGTTTGGGCAACTCTAAATCTAGTTTCTCATTGTTAAATATGTCGAGGGTACTTTTTCTTACATAATACTACAGACATTAAATGTTAAGCAGATTAAATGTAAACAGTTTTGTTGTTTTCATACACATATTAGTAAGAAAATAGTATGAAGAGTTTACTAAAACTGGTAATGTGCGTTTATTCCATTTTTTCAAGACAACGTCGCCCCCTCTTGGTCTTTGGAGAAACCAATTTCCCTTTAAACTCCTTACATATTATTAAACTGAATGTTCACTTAACAAATTTAGTAGAGATTGTCTCATTTCCACTTAATTGAGGCATTTTTCAACAAGAAAAAGGCAGTAAATGCATAGTGATTCCTGGCAAAGTGTGTCAGCAAAGTCAAGCTGGATTAGCTTATACACAAAAGAGGAGGTGTCATACACACAAAAGGAGGTGCAGGACCCAAGAGCCTCTGTGATTTGGGTAATTGTGGTGGTGAAGGGGAGAAACGTGACAATGCTGGATTGGCTAAAAGGGCAAGTCTCAGCTCTGCTATCATGCTGAATTTCTCTTCTTCAGCTCGCCCACTCTGTGTGCCCCAAATCATTGTCCCTGTGATTGCTTTGCTGGAAATGTCCCTCCCCTCTAGCCCATGTATCCTCACTCTTACTTTCATAAACTCCTTTAGGAAACTGCAGGCTTTAACTGCAAATCTCAGCTCAAACCTAAAAACTACTAAAAAGCCTTCTCCAATCTCTTCATTGCTTGTCTTATGGAAATTTCATTTTATTTGTGCTGTGGTATTTACCATTAATGTTTAAATATTTTGTTTATGTGCCTATTAAACTTTCCTACTAAATGTGTATGTCCCTTAAAGAATAGGACCTTGTCTTTCTTAGTCTTCTTAGGACTCTGTAACAAATACCATGAACTGGCTTATATACGCTAAATGGGTGGCTCCATAGTCTTCAAAGAATTTTTAAACTACGAACTTCTATTTGCTACAACTAAAGCTGCTAAATCAAACCTTGTAGTTTACTGAAACTGTATTATAGTCAGATGTTCTTGATAAGACAGCAAATCCTTCTGCTATGGATCACCTACCACCACCCTCTTTGTGTTTGACTGCCCTGCCAAGGTACACGCCTCCTGGAAGCTTCTTTACCCTGTCCCGTCCAGGGCAGCCTCAGCATCTACTGATTTACATTTGCCTTAGGCAGATGTGCTTGAATGACCCTTTGTCCCTATCCATTTGGACAAATGTAACAAATTTGTGTGTACTAGTGGCTTAAACAGTGAGCACCGACTTCTCTCAGCTTTGGAGATTGGGGATCAAGGTAAGCAGGTCAGCATATGTGGGTTCTGACGAGGGTTCTCTTCATCTGCAGATGTCCATCTTCTTGATGAGTCCTTGTCAGAAGAAAATAAGCAAGATTTTGGGCCTGTGGCGCCCATGCCATGCATGAGGGCTCCACCTTTAAGACCTAATCATCCACCAAAACCCCACCTCCAAATGCCATCACTTGGCGGTTTAGATTTTAACATATGAATGATTATTTACCACTGATTTATGTTATTTCAGGGACATTTTCATAACTTGGTTTTTAGTTTGCTTCCAAGACTTTATATTTCTCTACATACTTTGTTCTCTGCCAGCTTATCTTCATCTCCCAAATCTTACTATCCAGTCACAGTTTTCTCTCTAGCTGTGCACAGTCCCCTTATTACCCTTACAGATTCTTTGGTGTTTTTTTCACCAGATGCAGAACAGTCATGGCATAGGCTGAGAAACATTGTTTTATAAGCTGAAAATATTAACTCCATTTATTTTGTTTTTGCAATTCCTAGATAGAAGAGCGAGCAGAATTTTTGAATAAATCTGTGCAGAAAAGGTAAAATATGTTGATTGTTCAGTTGACAATGACCAGCTGTACACGGAAAGATTCCTGTCTTCTATTTTGATGTTTGTGTTTGTTTATTTAGCAGTGGTGTCAAATCAACTCATCAAGCAGCAGTGGTCTCCAAGATTGACAGTCGCCTAGAGCAATACACCAGTGCAATTGAGGTGAGGGTTGCCTTCCAAATCTCAGCCCGTGGAGCAGACACAAGTTCCGGCTACATGAAAGATCATAGAGACCCTGAGTCCAGTAGCCACGGAAATGTTAAAATGTGAATGATCTTGTTTATAAATATTCATTATCAAGTTAAAGTAGTAGCATAAAGCAATATAAAGATGATTATAAAACAACTTTAATTATTGTCCATTTCCAATAGATTGTTTCGCATTTGGAGGACCATAATCATATGCATCTATGTAATTCAACTTTTTCTGACCCAGCTGACCTGGGATATTACTGTATTTGGAAATAATGTGTATTTCTAAGTACCAAAGCACTAAAAGTGTCAGTGTCATTGGTCAGTATGCATTTCTGGTTTATTTTCCTTTGCGTAGATTTGGGTCCATGATTTCAGGGGTCTTCTATGTTAAGTACCTGCAGTGATGTGATTGGATCAGTTTGACTTTACTTTCTTTCCTCTCCTTTGTGCTTTGCAGTGTAGAGGCCTGTAAAATAACTCATACACAAGTTGTAAGAGGGAGTAAGAGAGGGCGATCTGCTAACTCCTCAAAGGAATAATCAAAGTTACTGATGTTACTACAGTATAGGGTGAATTTCACGTAGCTATTTTCTGTGATGAACAGATCACGGCATGGAGAGGGGTAGTGTATCCAGACTGTGCAGCTTGCTGGGCTGATTTTCAGGCCATGGACACTTCCAGTGCACTCAGCCTGGCTATTTTGATCAGACACAGGCCAAAAAGCAGCAGCAGGGGAGCCACTTGTGCAGTTTGGGTGTGCCTTCATCACTGCTGGGAAAGTGCCTCAAATGCCCGCTTTCCTTATTTACACGCACTCCCTGCTTCCCGTGCAGTGGTGCTCCATCTTTCACTCTGCACCTTTACACATACTGTTGCATCTGCACAGAATGTAGTTTGTTCCCTTTACCACATCCCAGTTTTCTGTCAGATCTGGGTTTATATGTCACTTCTTCAGAGTTGCATTTTTCTAGCCCTCAAACAGTATTATTCGTGTAATGTGTGCTCTCATGCCAGGTTTTGTAGCGCTCCATTATTTTTTGTAGCAATTACCACAGTGGGAAATAAATACTTGTATAGCAAGTCACCTTCCTATTAAAATAGAAGACCACATTACCTTGGTTTGCTCGCCACCACACCCAAAGCCTAACATCCTGCATACTGCGGGCATATAGAACATAGCCATTGAAGAAATGAAGCCAGCCATTTCCCTAACAATAAACAGTGCCCAATAAAAGGCATGCTTCACTTCCAAAAGATCTTGTTCTTGGTGCTTCATCTTGAGGGTTGTAGATCATCAGAGCACTGTTTCACAACAGAAATTATGACTCTTGGTAACAGTGAAACTCACACAATGAAATTTTAAAGGATCATGTTGAGGAAGACCAGTTTACCGTGCTTTTATGAGGACAAACTTCTGAGCAATGATCCTAAAGATAATTAACACATTTCAGGGAACAAAAACTGCAAAGCCTACCAAACCAGCAGCCTCAAATCTCCCTGTTCCTGCTGAAGGCGTGCGCAACATCAAGAGCATGTGGGAGAAGGGAAACGTGTTTTCATCCCCCACTGCCTCAGGCACACCAAATAAGGTGAGCATGCAAAGTTTTTGTCCTTTAAATTAGAGGGGTAGATTTTTTTTCTCCTTTTGTTTTTCAGAATCATCCTAGTTCATAATAAAAGCAATAAAGTAGGTGCAGTTTATACTTCATTTTTCAATGACTATAAAAGCTCAGAGAGAACATGTTCGTGAGGGTGCTCTGTGTACTCGGGCCATGGAACTCTAAATAAAGTGCCTGAGATTATTGTCACTGCTTGGGGGGTGAGGCGGGGATTGCATGGGGAAATAAAACCAGATATTCTTTTAGTATCATTTTAAATTTTGTGATTATGTGAAATAATTACTCAAAATACTTGGTATTTTGAGGTTGCTTTGTTTTGCTTTTTAAGGGCAAGTATTTTTTATTAGTATATGTTTGCTGTACATAATGAATCCATGAATATTTTCATTGTGGGGCACAGTACAATTAGTACTTCATCTTGACCCGTCAGGTGCCCAGGTGAAGTTTACGGCTCGCTTTAACACCTCAGATGATTGGCTTTTTCAGGAAACTGCTGGCCTGAAGGTGGGAGTGTCCAGCCGCATCAGTGAGTGGCTCACTAAAACCCCCGATGGGAACAAATCGCCTGCTCCCAAGCCTTCTGTAAGTAGCTTCGGATCTTTCTGAGTTTTTCTGATCTCTCAGGTACAACAGCCAAAGAAAACAAGAGTGGGTCTGCTTACCTAGGACAAACGGGACTCTTGGCGGTGGCCAGCACCCCGACACAGGCAAACTTAGCCTGTTCCTAAGCGGCTGCTCCACAGTTACCCAGAGGGTAAAAGGAACCAGATCACTGCCTCTCTGTTCTGATTGAAGGGAGATTTAGCTTAGTTAAGGTAGATCAACTTCAGACCACTTACTCTTCTGTTTCTTTAGCCTTTTTGTTGTAAATTACAGACAGGAATTTGAAAATGAAATGTCAGTTACTTTGGTACTTCTCTATGACGAGCACCCTTAAACCCCAAGAATGTGTAGGTTAGCTATGTTAAACAATATTTTCTAATTTACTTGATTTCCATAATGGCACAAAAATGCAACTCTGAGGTATTTGTTGAAATAATTGCCATGATTTTGTTATCAACACTTACAAAAGAAAGCCATAAAAAAAGCTGATAACTAGAAAAATTGAAACCAATTTTTCTAATAACCAGTAAAACTGGAAACTAGAAATATTGGTTATGGATGCTGATTTTCAAAATGTAAAATTTTCTTATTTATTAGGTGTTGCTGTCTTACTGCAAAAATATTGCTGGAATCTTTTCACTGAACATATATGATAATTGTCATGCATTTAGCAATATAACTTTTAAAACTTTTTAAGTTCCCCACTGTGTAATGCCAAGTTGTCTCTGTTAAATTGATAGCTTTGTTGGTGCCAAAGGGAGTTGTGAATTGACTTGTCAGGTAGGTCCTACAACTGACATGAAAAGATTTTCCAAATGCTGGGCCTCAGAGCCACAGTGGCTTCTGCTGGTTCCAGTGACAATCTCCCAAGTTAACAAATTCGAATTATCACCGCCCAACCTAAACAGGAAAAAGAAAAAATGTAAATATTTGTGTGACCTCAGATGCTGCCCTATGAGCCGTTTAATTACTATTCATAATTACTATTCACTCCGAAATTCAATTTCTTTTCTCTCTCCCAGTAGATACAGGAAAGAGGATCCTATACAAAGAGACAGTCAAGGTCAGAGATCATTTCTGCATGCTGCCTTTTAGTGCCACAGGGTTCCCCAGCACTCACATTACAGGAAAAGTAGAAATTATTTAAATAAATAAATAAGCAAACAAACAAACAAACCACAGTAGTTTGTAAAATCATGCTTCCACATCAGTGGTCACTAAGCTTTTTGAATGATGGATCCCTTTGAAATACAAGGTTTCTCTCCCTGACAAATACATATAATACAAGCTTAAGAAATCCTAAAACCAATATGGTAGCATACACCTATCATCCTGACTACTCAGGAAGCTCGGGAAGGAAGATTTTGAGTCTGAGACAAGCAAGGGCAACTTAGAGAGATACTGTCTCAAAAACAAACAAACAAAAAGTTCATGGACTCCCCTGAAAAGCTCACAAGACAGAAAGGATAAGGAATGAATGACAAGTATTTTTCCTCTTGAATATGGCATATTGCTAAAAGAAATAATAATTTTGTGACTTGTTTCTTTTCTGTAACAAACTATATATACTCATAAATTTGGTCCAGGATTTTTTCCTTACTCTTTTTTTAATACTTAAACTGATAAGCTTACTATCATCAGTATGTCATCCTAATGGAAATATTTAAAAGATTAAATTCAGTTATTACAATAAATATAATGTGTCAAGGTTCCTACACCAAAAATAATAATAATATTTCCTGGAATTATTAATGGCTTCCTAAAAACTGGTAAGACAAGAAGATACTATAGGTGATTTGTAAGGTCATGACCTACTTTGTCTTCTATTTAGTATATGATTTGGTAGAATCATATACAACCTCCTAGAAGAGGGAGAGAAAAAGGAAAGAATATAGCGATTAATAAAGATTTTAGGGATCTCTTTCTTTCATCAGATTTTATGGGCTTCATGTGGCTTCCTGAGTATGAACCAGATTAGAAGTAGTATGTTATCGATGTCATAGATAAAATGCTAGTTTAAATATACTTAGTAAGCCACTCTGAAGTTTTGTGCACATTCAAGTAATAGCAGTGGCTCATATTTTAGACCTAGCAACAAAGAAGACTGTTTGGGAAAAGATGTGAGTTGGAGCCAAGCGAGGCAGACAGATGATTTATTCTAAGGGTCCAACAGAAAAGAAATGAAGTTTCAGCAGTGTAGAAGTGGTTGAAAGGCTCCCGAAGATGCATGAAGGTTGGCAGGCAGAGTCTAAGGAAGGGAGGTGAGAAAGATGGCCAAATAACGCTCTGATGTGTCATCCATAGGGCCTCACACTGGTGCCCGGCTGTTAAGATCTGTGTAACTTGGCCTACATTATTGTGCTTTATTTTCCTTTTCAGAATTTCAATTTGAAATCAATTTTGAGTATGCAAAGATGCACACTTGGATTTCTTGATTCCCTTTTGGTGGTTTCCTCACCCCAAGCCTCTTTAGGCATGTGTGTCTCCAATGTGGTACTTCATGGCAGGCATCTGAGTTTCATAACCTGGCCAAAGTGAGAGTCCAGAATGTCACAGATTTATCTCAAACACCAAAAAGTGGGAGGAACTCCAAGGTGCCTTCTGATTTGGGATCAGAATCAACTTATCATCAACATGCTGCTTGTGTTCCTGACATGGATAGATGAAAGCTTAGGTTTGCATTTGCAGAAGTGTGGCATCGGGCCATTCGAACAAAATCAGAAAGAAGTTTATTCAGCAATCACTCTTCACTCATTAGAATCCTAAAAAAGGAGAAGAAACTAATTCATGGGACTTAAAGGGTTGGGCTTTAGAACTCAGTGAAGAGAAAAACCATCTTCTGCTAGTAGTTAAGTAATCATTTTCACAGATGCTAAGAATCAAGTGCTCAGAGTCGTTTGTCAAACCAGTATTATTTGGGCTATTTAAAAGTTAATATTGATCTGCACTGGGATTTCTTACTGAGACATTTAAGCTATTTGTGGGGAGAAAGTGTAAGACTTCAGTATAACTCTGTAACTGGAATTCAATTCTAAGTGTGTCTGTTTTAGCTGGCTTGCCTATTTTTTGTGTCTAAACTACATGTTATATAGCAACCAAAAGCTAATCTGTTTTTCTTTTTTTAAAAAAAAAAAAAACAATATCTTTCTCAGCTGGCCTCTCTTCTTCACTCTTTGGTCTCTGGTTGACTGGAAACCTGCTTCTCCTGCCTTCATTTCTCCCTCTTCTTCAGGAATGGGTCTTTCTCTAAAATATAGTCTAGTCAGGTAATTCTATTTATATTTCTCTTTTGATTTAAAGATGTTACTATTTTCTTAAAATTGACTCTCTAAACTCTAAGTGATCTCAGAAGATTGTTCAGTAGAACTAAAGAGACATCCAATTCATTTTCTTAGGTAGAAGAGCATTCATGTAAAAGAAAATATCAATCTCATATAAGTCAAGAAAATAAAGTGATTATATCCATTTTCTAGAGCTCCAGCATGTTCTTAATTACAGTTTCCATAATTGTAAAACAATCTTGTAGACAATTTGGCAACTTTTACCTAAATTGGCAAACATAGTGGAACTGTTTTGGGGTTTTTTTTAAGTCTGATTTTTTGCCTAGTGTTTCCAAGCTAAATAGGTATGATTCTCTAATAGAATATCAGGAATTTATGCTACAGAGGAAATCCAAAAATCTCAATAAGATTAAGGAAAAACTGAAATGCTTCAACATTCAGTGCTGAAAATGCTTAGGAGTACATTTCCAGTGTGGAAGTCTCAGTGCTGTGTATTAGAAATATGTCCACTTAGACTGGTGTCTGTGGATAAATACAATAGCTAGTAGCTTTACTTTGCTAAATGAGAAGGGAATACGCCAAAACACACAGTATTATTTCAGTGAAACACATTTATTTTCTACACACTACCTTTTGCCAAGTACTAATATAAGCAAGTGCTGGAGGAAAAGTAAATGGAAACAGAAATTTGGATCATTCCCCAAAAGAAATTAGTTATGAGCTTGTAAATAAAGACTCAAAGCTATGGACCATATTTTAGCATTTCCTTCCCAAGACTTTCACATGTTCCAACAGACGTCATCAGCCCTGGGCTCCTCTTAGCAGTACAATCTGGGATAAATGTTTGTTTGTGTGGAATCTTTTATGCTGACCCACTGCTGAATTACCCACTTGCCCTCAGGAAACAAAATGATTTTAGTATGAGGAAGGTACAGTTAGAGAAACCTCTTTGTTTGGGCTGATAGAAGCTAAGCCAGTGATCCTAGGGCCAAAAGATTTTTGTGGGAGGTGAAGAAAACATGACAAGGAACGAAAAGGAAAGACAAAGGCAACCAATGAAGAATGTGTCATTCATCAGATCACCATGGGGGCCATTAAAACTTAATCCCACTGTGAAGCCACTGGACAGCACATTACCCCTGGTGCTGCCCAAGGCAAGCTTCCCTGAGGCCCGAGTGAGTCCAGGAGACAGTGTGTGCCAGTGCTCACAGTCAGTGGCTGGGCTGCTCCTTGGGTGTGGACTCTGCACCTCCAGCCCACCTTCTGGGCAAAGTGGGTGACTGGAGCCAGAGAAAGGTCTCGGGTAGAAAACTCAGGGTGAGCCCTTGGCAAGGAGAAACTTCGAGGAAACTGAGCTGCAAGGGGTGAAAAGTTTTGAAACCTACAGTGAATCATTCACCTCCAAGAATGTAGAAAGTATCTGAATGTGGTGGCCCACACCTGTAACCCCAGCACTCTAGCAGGCTAAGGAAGGAGGTTCCCAAATTTGAACCCAATCTTAGGCGATGTAGAAAGACCCTGTCTCAAAATAAAAAATAAGAAAAGAGCTAGGGTTGTAGTTTAGGGTAAAGGCTCTGGTTTTAAACCCTCCCCATGCATCCCACACATATAAGTACCATTAAAAAAATACAGAAAGTTAAAAATAGGCTACATTACTTTAAATATTTACACTCCAATTTCACCATTCAGTAAACAGCAAATCCTTGGTGAAGGACAGGACCCAAGTACTGTTTGTAACTCCAGCACAATCTCGTATCCCAGCACAGGCCAAGGTGTGTAAAGCTCAACAGCAGCGAATGGTCCTTTCGGTTCCACCCACTCAGATCACTGGGGTAAAGTGTATTAAACAACAAACTGATCCAAACAGATGAAGTCAATGTGTTGATTCATTTACACCTGGGAAATGGCCCCTTGTCCATTCTCTCTGCTTTCTCTTCATTAGGACTTGAGGCCGGGAGATGTATCTGGCAAGCGGAACCTCTGGGAAAAGCAGCCTGTGGATAAGGTCACTTCCCCCACTAAGGTAATCTACTGGGAAAACTAGTATTTCAGAGATCAATTTCCTAATGAGTTCTGCAGTATAATGTCCTGGGGTCAAATGGGAAATCTATGCCTTGTCTATACTACCCATTTCTAAAAGACCCATGCACAGTACAGTGAGGGGAGGAGCCTTTGGCATTGTGGGATGCCACACAGCATCAGCGGCCAGAGCTTATGGAATGGTGCCCAGAAGGACATTCTCGATAGGCCGCCATAGTGGTCAGAAGGTTGGCAGAGCACCATGGGATAACCACAGTATCCATTTCTTTGCAAGGTCCGGGCTTGGCCCCACAGTCATTCAGAGAAAGTGAATCATGTAGAGGAAAATGCCTGTCTCCCTGAATTGGTTCCCAAACTGCTTTCTTGGAACCTGTTCTAGCAGACTTTGCCAGCAGCCTCAGCTCAAGGTTTCCATGACCAAAAAAACGAAGATTCATAAGTAAAGCAGAATTTGCTACGTATGAGAGTTAATAGCTAAGAGTGCTTTGATTCCTTTTATTCTTTGTCTTCTGGGTCAAAGGTGTACTCCTTCTTTAGAAAGGGACCGTGGGACAATATCTGAAGGCTGGTTAGGACCTTCAAGTGGGAGCTCTGGTACAGGGAGCTAATTCAACTCCTAATTGTAGCCCTTCCCTGATTCAAGAAACAGACCCAGTTTTCTCCTTTAATAAAGAAGAAATTAAAAAGAGAAATCAGAGGCAAGGAATGAGTAAGATTAGAATGATCTAATGTTCGATCTGTCTGCTTGTGGGTTCACGCAGAACTCCAGCAAGCAAACTCAGGACTAAAAATCACATCAAAGACAACTTAAAGAATCACTAGTGCTCGTTAAAATGAGAGAAATATTTCCTTTTACCTACTTTCATATACTCTGAAAGCTGGTGCCTAAGTATTTTCATTTTCTCTGTTAGTGATATATAGCCCTGCCGCTCCATAAAATCCACTGGCCCAGCCTCTCTATTTAAAGTGCTTCTAAGTAACTCCAATTTTCCAGATGAGTTCTAAATATCATAAAAATACCTAGTAACACTGATGGTCAATACAAACTACTAGCACTAAAGGAGTATCCTTTGCTCTGGGCACTGCTAGTACCTCATACAGCCCTTCAACCAGCACCTGAGGTGTAGTAGCATTATTCCCATCTCACAGCTGAGGAAAATGAGGTACTGAGGGATTGTAGCTTTCCTAAAGATGCCAGCAAATAACTCGTAAAACCTGGATCGATACTCAAGCAATCTGATCTCAGCCTGCCTTTCTTACCCATTATACATAACTTGCTTTCAAGGTTGAGTTTTCAGCAAAATATGCGAAGCTTTTTTTTTTTTTTTCCTTGCGTAATTTTCTACTGGTAGCAGAAGAGGAGATAAATTTTTGTTTTTTAAATAAAGAATGAGTTTATTGGCTCCAGCCTTGATGATCATCCTGACACAGACATTTGACTTTTCAGAAGTGGCCACCTAAAGGGGTGTGCTGCCTTCCTTCTGAGCCAGGGATGCCAGCTGGATAGAGTCTGTCTTCATAGGTAGAGTCCCTTGGAACACGTTCCTTTTAGCCAAAGGTCTGGAAGGTGGAGCCAAATGGTCCAGAATGGCAGGACTCTGAGAACAACACTCACATACAATTCAGCATAAATGCCCCTGTTGGAATTGTGCCACAGGGTAGCATACAGCAAGAGGGGACTCAATTTTCACACACAGCACTCCCTTCTCCCTGCCCCATGCCTCTGAACTCCTAGGGTAGTAAAAATAGTAACAGAACCACCAGACCCAGAGCTGACTGCACAGAGCAACAGATTAAGTAGCTCTGCTCCAAAAGGCCAAACTCAGTGTTTACCATGTGGTTGTTTCTTTGAAATTAAAGTGTACAGCACACTGCAGACATGAATTCACAATGTTTTAACTTCTGTTCATACTCTAGTAAGGATCTTCAGCAGCTGGATGATAGGGAAGGGGGATAGAATAAAAACAGGACTGACTGTGGGTCAGAAAAATCTCAGGGCCAATGGTGTAAGAACAGGAAAAAAATGCATATTGCTGAGGGGAAGTGGGAAAAACCCAGTGATAAACATACCCTACTGCACCATGTATGAGCTCATGGCCTTGACTGAGCTGGCCAGTCACATGTGCCTCTGCCTATTCCACATTGTGTTAGAAACCCCTAACCCGTACAGTGGAGCTTTAAAAAACCACCACCACCACCACCAAAAAGAAAACAACAACAACAACAAAAAAAAAAAAAAAACCTCTTCTTGACTCTGGGTACCATGACCAAAACCAAAGATCAAGATAAGAAAAAATATAAAGAAGAAAGAAAGGAATAAAGAATATAAAGTGGGAGGGTGTCCACAGAATAAAGGATAGAATAAAAGATCAAATTTGAAAAGGATGCCAACCATAATCTCCCCTTTTCTGACAAAAACCGCCTGGCTGGAAAATTGCAGGCTGCCAATTAAAAGTTCGCTTCTCTTAGCAGGTTTGAAGCAGTTGGAGAAAAACCCAAGCTCAAGATGCTGGACCAGCTCAATTGTAGAGGGCTCATTGCTCTGTTTTATATTTATGTTTTACTAAATTGGGTTCATTTTCTTTTGTTTTGTTTTTCAATATCCCAGTAAACCCATGTATATGATCACTATATTTAATAGTCACATCTAGAGATGTTCATGGTCAACTTTGCACAGGAGCCTGTTTCGAAAGAAACCCATGCTGTGAAATAGACTTTTCTACTGCTCATCAGAACTCTTTGTCTGAACAGTGATACCAATCAAGTGGAAGTCAACAAAGGGGATTCAAGATTAAGATTGCCTGAGGAATTTGTGCAGTATCTAGAAAAATGAACCATAGGATTTTTTAAAAAATTCATACAGAAGTGACATTATTTCTGCACTTTAGAATAAAGCATGGAAGAAATTATCTAGAGTAGGCAATTGTAACTTTCTGAAATAACCCATATCAGATTTGATATACAGCAATAATGATTGTCTTTTTTAAAAAAGAAGATGTACTAAGGTATTACTTTTTTCATGCTGATTCATATCTAAATTGGATTATTATTTTAGCTGACAGTGGTACTGATTTTTTTTTAGGTTGATTGCTTTGTGGATTTCTTTGGTAGTGATAGTAGCCTGAACCACATTTTAGATTACCCAGTTATGTATGTATGTATGTGCATACACATATACAAACACACTAATGGTAGAATGCTTTTTCATGTGCTAGACTATTATATTTAGTAGTATGTCCTTGTAACTAGCCAATATCACAGCTTTTTAAAAGTTAAAAATCACAATATTATATTAATATTTCATATTTGCCAGTCGAAACATGGCAGATAGGTATCAATATGTTTTCAATGCCCAATGACCTATAATAAAAAGCACTGCAACAAAGAAGGATTAGAAATGTCAAAAATGAGTTAAAATTTTCTATAAAATAGTATTTACTTTATAACTAAAGGCAATCTTGAAGTCCAGTGTGAATTGTATTAAATCTACCAAACTCAAAGCCTGCTTATTTATAACAATAAAGTTCACAGTAAGTTGGCCTACATGAGAACTAACATCTCTTCCCTCACTGAAATGTAAAGACAAGAATTTCAGTGATGATATTACACAGACTGGAATTCCACATAGAGGTCTAAGCAAAGGCTGATTCGGGTTCATGTTTAGAAGCAAACAAGTCAATAAAATCCAGTGTTGAGGAGTCCAATAGTATTTCTATCTTTATATACCCTGAAACATTTTTAATTAAACTTTTCTACCTTTTTTAGTCATTTATATCTGTTATAAGTTGATAATGTGTTGAAATTTCAAAAAAGTGTACGTTAATTCTACTTTTGCTTTTTCCCCGAGTCAATTTTGACATTATTATTGCACACACGCAATCTAGACATCAGATTTTATTTTAACCTCCAAGTCTTTTTTATTGACAATAGATGAAAGAGGATGCCAGTGTGTTGGCAAAATGTCCTAGGGTAGACAACACACACAGTGTCATCTATGAACTCATACCTCATTTATCAAAAATTGCCTTTGTCTCAATTTCTACCAGACTGACAGAGTTTCTCAAACAACTGTTTTCTGACCCACATATTTTCCTGGAAAGGCTCACTGTGGCTTCAGGAATAGCCATTGCCTTAGAAATCTGTTTCCTCACGATCAGGAAAGGCTAGTGGAATCCCCTATCTTTCAGCAAAGCTTGGACAAAGGAAGATAAGCCACCAAGATTGCACACATACTCCCAACCACCCATGACAGAGTAGACACAAGTCTATGATAAGATAAAATAGGATTTACATGAAGCACCAATGTAAATAACTACCATCATTGCAGTGAGACGGATCAATTGCATTGTTGATTGTGAGAGAATATTGCTGTGTTGAGCTTTTGAACCAGAGCATCTCCTGGTCACTATCACATATTCCTCTAGAAAGTGTGACATTGAGAAGAGAATGTATTGATTCTGACTTTTATTCCAATATTTGGATGGAATAAGTTTAGGATAGAATTCTGTTCAGTTTGGATTTAATCTTTTGCAAAGCAAGTTCCTCAATACAATTCTCTGTTATCTTTAAGAGATTATACTGTAAGTCAACTAGCATGTTCTGTGAATCTGCCATTCCTAAAAATGTTACAAACACTTGATAATTTTCACTGATGACTGATCGCTGCAATAAAATATATTGTGAAAATGCATCCACAATAAATGGAATTCCTCCAAATATTATTGCCTTCTGTATTTTGTGTACTATACAGTTGATGGTATAGCAAAACCTATAGTTCATGTTGAATGTTGGTTTCACTCTAAATTAAGTAGGAGCAGTATTTTCATATGTTTAAGTGCTTCTTATTACAGACAAACTTGTAACAGTATTAAGAATTTCTGTGATGTGGACAACAGATCAGACAAGTATAGAAAAGGTAGAAGAAAAATTTTAAAAGTTCTTAAACCAGGCATAGTTTCTCAAGAAGAGTGTCTATTATAGTAGAAATAGGCATTAACTATGTACCATTCGTGTACATAACACGTATTATTTGCTAGGATCTGATGATTATAGTTATGTACAAGAATATATTTTCATAGTAATATTGCACATTTATGCAGCACTAATTAGTCTGAAATCTGAGGTTCTCATAAAAGCTTGAAATGTTTTCCAGTTTCTCAAAAATTCCACAAATCCTGCCCATGAAATTAATGAATTAACTAAGATACTGTAAGAACACAATATTTTTACAGTTAAGTCGTAACAAGAAGACTGGGGCTGGGGATTTAGCTCAGCGGCATAAGTGCCTGCCTTGCAAGCAGGCAGTCGTGAGTTCGATCCCTGGTACCGATAAAAACGAAAAAGACAAAAAAAAAAAAAAAAAAAAAAAAAAAAGAAGACTAATAAGCCTAAACAACAAAATAGTTGTCATCACAATTAATTTACAAAGTTAAGTAATGAATCCAATCTGTATTACTAGTACCAAAATGAGAAGATACAACAAATGAAAATCAATTTTTGATATGTGTCTTTAGCATAAGAGTCTGAGAACATAGCACCATAGTCTTACGTAAGTGTAAACAGGTTTGTACTGTAGATTTTTTCCTACCCTTGCTTGCATATGTGCTGCAAGTGGAAGAATGAATATGAAAAATGATCTTATCTAAAAGCTTGTTCCTTTAACACAATCTAATGAGGTCTGGATCTAAATTCACTCTCTGTTTGGATCAAGTTTATTTACCATGTCCAAAAATACTGAATCTTTACTGATGTTTTCCTTTGTTCTATTACTAAAAAAGAAAAGTGAAAAAATCTCCTATTATGATTATAGATTTGTCTGTTAATCCTTATAATTCTGTTAATTTTGCTTTCTATGTTTCAAGGGATGTTTTAAAAACCATTAAAACCTACAGTCACTGTATTTTCCCAATGAATTGAATATTGGCATTATGAGGTGACTATATTTGTAGCAAAGATTTTCACATTAAAGCTTTTTTTCTATTCTTGATAATGCTACAGTAGATTTCTTTCAGTTAGTACTTGCATTATATGTTTATCCATTGCTTTACTTTTCAATTTTTATATAGCCTTTACCTTTAGATGTGTCTTTAAATATCCTGTGCTTTAAAGTCAGGCATGGTAGTGCATGCCCATAATCCCAGCACTCTGGGACATAAATAGACAGGAAGAGTTCAAGTTTCAACACAGCCTGGGGAACTTGGCACTTAGCAGGATCCTGCCTCAAACTAAAAAAATTGAAAAGAACTAAGAATATAGCTTAATTCAAAAACCCCAAGTTCAATCCCCAGTACTGCCAAACATAAACACACACATACACACACACACACACACATACACACACACACATACATACATACCCACAATTTGAGTCTGGGTTTTAACCCACTCTGATGGTCTTTGTGTTTTAACCTGGAGTATTTAGTTCATTCACATTTAATGAAATCACTGATCTTTTCTCATTTAAATAGCATCCCAGTCACATGCCACCTGTACTGTGTTAGTTTTGTGCCCTCATTTATACTAGGGATGCTTTTGCTTCAAAATATAACCTGACCTGCAAGAGACTGAAATATGCTTTTGCAACATTATGGGACTAAATGGAAAAAATGTCAAAATCTTCTAACTGTGAAGGATAAAGACTTGGTAAACTACTTTCAACTTATGGCTAAGTTTCTAAAGAGCTACCTCCTAAAAGTAGGAGTTGGAAGGATAAGCTTGAAGGGTGATCTCTCCCTTCCTGCCCCGCTCCAGTCTTCACACATTAGCAGTTGCCTTCACTCCAAGGAACAACTATATTACTTGAAAGAGAGATGAATAATAAAGATGAAAAATTACAAAATATCAAGTAACAATTTAAGGAGAGATAAACTATCACAAGGCTCCAGTGCCTATTGTCAAAGAATTACATAGTTAATAATTGTCAGCAATTAAAAACAAGAGACAGCACTTCATCCTGGAATGATTTAAATATTGCTATATAGCTTTCTGCACTGAGACCTGTGCACAAAATGGTGCTTGATAAGTGATAAGACAATGATTTTTCATGAGAATTGCAATTTATAAACTCTTTGAAATGTGCTGCTAATGAATTTTATAAACTTTCTAGAGTTCTGAAATGTTGGTATGTTTTATGGCATTTTGTGATTCCTGGTTTTTAGTACATACATCAACTCATCCCTAAGAATATTAGCTCATTCTTAATTTTCTCTACCAGTGGGTCTCCAGGATACCCTAGGGGCACATCTCACCCCAGAGTTTGTGAGTCTATAGGTCTAGATGGGGCCTGAGAATTCATCTTCTAAAAAATTCTCCCATGACGCTAGGGTGAAAAATGGAAGTGCTATGCCAGGGCAAGGGACAGGTCTCACCTGCCCCCTCATGTCATATTAATGAATAACGTGTAAGTGCTTTTAGAATTCTGCACATTGCTCTCTTATTTATTCCTCAGAATAACCCTACTAGACAGGTACTGTTAGGGGAAAAAAAGAGGAAAAGATATAGAAATTCGAGTTCAACAGGACAGGTTTATTTCAGAACAAACCTAGATGGGCCGGGAATTTAGCTCAGCGGCATAAGCACCTGCCTGACAAGCGCGAGGTCCTGAGTTCGATCTCTGGTACAAAAAAAAAAAAAAGAACAAACCTAGAGAGATGGCTGTGGCACCAAGACCAGACTGAATCCCCTCATACAGTCTAATTATTAGAGACCTAGCCTAGATCCCCAGTCTCCCAAATGAGTGTACCATGAAGGCTTAAATGAATGAGACAAGTAGTATGATTTTAGGGCTCCAGGAGGATTCAAACTCTGCAGAGTTTGAGACGCTGTGGGCTAAGACAGGGAATGTCCCTTGGTAGCCCATATTTATTTAGTATTCAAACAAGGAAGGGATTAGAGTGGAAAATTTAGAAAACCTGAGTAGGACTTTGGAGGGGTCCAAGTCCAAAGACCCCTCCAAGCAACAGACCATGCCATCCAAGGAGAACCATCCTAGGAGAAAGCCTCCAGGTAAACCCTGCTACAGGAGTGAAATGCCTACAGCCACAATCTCCATCCTATTAACCAGGCTGGAGATCAGTGAGAGCGTTGGTGGTTACCTGCCAGGAATGCTTGCCCAAGGAGAGGCTTGGGAATGTGCAGGCAATAGTGGTTGTGATCCATAGCAGGGCAGATAATGATCTGAGTTCTTCCCAATAGCAGGGCTGGATAAGGAGATGAGCGGGTGGGTGACTGATGCCAGTCAGCCTATGATGGCGGCAATTAGATTCCTGTAGGTACTTTATTATTAACCCTGATTTACTGGTAAATAAACTAAAGCACAGAGAACATTAAAAATTTGCCGTCACCATACAGCTATTAAATGACAGAGTATCTGATGCCCAGCATTAGCTCCTGAGCCCCCCACTCTTAACCACTATGCATCCCATTCTGTAACAGAGGTCACTGCCTGGGAGAGAGACTTTAAGAGAGTCTATTTTACAGGGGCCAGTTGGTGCCACTATTCTCCTCTAAGAAGTCCACAGGGAGAGTAAGAATACCATCTGGCTGATAACTAGTAAGTTATACAGACCTTTGCCCTTCTGGCTTCTGGCCCATCGGCATCCTAACATAGCAAGAGGCCAAAATCTACTAAGAAGGAGGGTTCAATGAGCATACACAGAAAACTCCAAACTCCCTCTCAGTCCCCAAGCCACCAGAGCTTGGGAAAGATCTAGGCTGCTTTAAGAGGTGGGGAGAAAGAGCGCTTTGAATAAAGCTTGAAATTAAAATTGAAATGAATTTCTCAATGCTAAATCTAAATACCAACTACTGGAATGAAATCTTAAATATAGAAACAAAACTGCTGTAGTTGGCTAAATTAGCTGAAACGTTATGGAATTTGGGCAAAACACGCTGCGGGGAAGGGAGACTCAAGCCTTTGTCCTTGCACTGTTAGGGTGGGAGATCATGTTCACACTGAGCCTAAGAAGCACACATTCTCTTTGGGATGATTTATATTCTTATTTGTTGAGTAGACATGGGACATTCTTACTACAATACTTTATTCAAATACTGAGGGGAGAGCCAGGTGTGGTGGCTCTCACCTGTAATCCCAGCACTCGGGAGGCTGAGGCAAGAGGATCATTCTGAGTTTGAGACCAGCCTAAGTGAGCTCAAGGCTAGCCTGAACTGCATAGCGAGACCCTATCTCAAAAAGACAAAAAAAAAAAAAGTACTAAGGGGAATTGCTGCTTCCTGTAGTCCTCAAATACAAGTAATACTGATGATATAGAATCAGGAATGGTTTCTGATTGTGAATGAGCCTAGAGCAGAGTCTTGGTTAGCTGCTGGCTTGAAAAGAGCTCAAAATTTGAGTTTGGAAACAGTTTGAGAGGTTTGGTCCTGTACTGATTCATCCTAAACCCAGATGGTCTAAGGAAAGGTGGGCAGGTACAGCACTAGGCTACCTAATGGTTCCAAGCCCTGAACTGCCTTCACAGCCCCAAGGTGACCAGGCCTCAAAAGCATCACAGTCACTAACTTCTCTGATATCATAAACAATGGATTGCCCTAACGAATCCATGTTCTGCTTTAAACCTCTCCTCAGTAAATGCAAAGTGATATAATTACACAAAATTATACCCCCAACACAAGTTTCATTTGGCCTTATTATTAAAACAAGCATTCCTCCTGATTCCCACACCAGTAATTATAGCTTTGGGGTTAATTTTAGTAGTCTTTTTCCTTTATTTTTACATTGTCTTTTATATTGCAGTCTTGCAGTAAAATCACCAAAAAGTAGGAGAAAGTTGCAACCAGTGTCAATCTGCCTTCCCAAATATCAGGAAATGGCTATATAAATAGTCTGCCCAATATACCTTCTCTGGTAAGTCCTAGAGAAGGGGAACAAAAGTGCATACTGTTAGAAAATTCTTCATAGAAGCTCACTGCAGATGTCACTTCAACTTTGACTTAAAAACAAGGAATTTCATTTCCAGTGTACTACTGTTTGGAAATACCCTTGCGTTTTTTCTTAGTTTTTAGAAGTTGAAAAGAACTAGGAGGTGCTTAAGAAAGTCATCTTAAATTTCCCTGGAGAAAAGTTCTTAATAAATTTTTCTTTAAAATGATACTGACACCAGCTAAGCTTTGGCTACACAGTATTGTCTCGTCTAATTCACAATATTTCCCTCAGAGCTTTTGTGCTGGCCATACCCCCTGCTCAGTAAGGTCTTCCCCTGTACATCCTTATGATTCATCCCTATGCTCAAATGCCATCTGGTCAGAGAGATTTTTCCTGGTCACCCCATAGAAAAAGAGCTCCTCTATCAAGACTCATCCACTAGCACTCTCTGTGCTCTTTTTTTTTTTTCATAATAATTATTATCCCATAACCTGAACTCTGGTTTTGATTATTGTTATTACTAGTTGTCTGTTTTCTCCCATTAGAACATAAGCTGTATAAACAATGTTTTGTTCTCTGTAAAAGCCTTACCCTGGGAACAGTCCCTGATATGTAATAAGCATTTGATAAAATTCCTTAAAACAATAATGAATTAAAATAATGAAATAATATGACTTTCAAAGTTGTAAATGCCTAATAGTTTTATTATACAGTAGGACAATTTTTCTCTAAAAAGAGTCTTTGACATAAGATCATGTAAATACTTAGACTAGAAGTGAACTAAGTCCCAGCTTTGCCACTTACTTCTGTATAACCTTGTTAGATTATTTCTAGGAGCTTTACTTGTGCATTTGACCTCCTGTGGTCATAACTAGACTAAAATCCAACAACAAAAAATAGATTCCATATAAAAATATTGCCTGAGTCTATTTTCTATTGCCAAGTATATAACACCACAGAGTAGGTAGGTTTAAGAAAAGAAGTTTAGTCTCACAGTTCTGGAGGTACAAGGTTAAGGACCACTAGTGATGGTCTTCTTGCTAGCAGAGTTCCAAGAAGTTGCAAAACATTCTATGAAAGAGACAAAATGTGTATGACTGTGAGTGTGTGCATGTGTGTGTGCCCTCTGGTCTCCCCTGTCCTATATAGCCACCAGTACTCAATCATGTGGGTTCCATCTGGGTGTCCTTATCCCAAATGCTCAATTCGAATTACTGGAGTAAGATTAAGCTTCTACCCTCTTAAAACCTCAAAATGGGCATTAAATTTCAACAGAGGTACCACAGGGTGAGGAGGACACACTCAAACTACACCTAAATGCTACTGAAAACTCTGTGCATATCACCATTAGTGACGTCTATGTGGCATAATACAATGATTAAGAATAACTTTCAGAAAAGCTTGCTTTAAGATAGGTTTTAGTTTCTCAGACTAAAGTCTAATCTGGAAGTTCCAAACTTCCAAATGTTTGCTAACAACAAAACAAAACAGCTTGTTAATTTCAGAAACTTTCAGAACTTGAAGAAAATGTTAATCCTTCTTCATGCTTAAACCATAGTGCCTTGCCTTCTCTTTTACTTTCAAACTTGCTACAGAATATTACTTCCATTTCTCATTGCATATGACTCTTGTCGGTACCAAACATCTATCCATTCTCTTTTCTTAACTCTATTTGGAAAATTATTCCAAATGTTTATTAAATTATCCATCAAGCAGTGCATGGTGACACACACCTGTAATCCCAGCACTGGGGAGGCTGTAGCAGGAAGAGTACTGTAAGTTCAAGGCCAACATGGACTAAGTAGTGCATTTAAGGTCAGCCTCAGTTTTGCTTTTGGTACCAGGGGTTGAACTCACAACCTCACGCTTGCCAGGCAGGCACTTAAGCCAGTGAGTTAAATCCCCCGATAGGCCAGCCTGAAATACATAAGAAGATCCTGTCTCAAACAAACCAATAAAACAAGCAAAAAACAATTCAACAACAAATCCCAATAAAATTAACCAGTTAAATATAACAGAAAACTCAAAATAAAATACGGCAAGATCATATTTAGTGACACAGTAAAGTGATTTGCTATTGTACAGAAGATAAATTAAATGTTCAATGTTAAACGATCATATTCAAGGGATCACAGGGCTGGTAAGAGAGTGCACACTAACATCTTCATAATTCCTGCAAATCAAACATTTACAGAGAAAAGTCTCATTTTCCAGAATAAAGCTCATTAGTCACAATTGTGCAGATTGGAATTCACAGTGTGCACGTTGGAAACCACCATATTTTCAACTTAATCTTCTATCAAGTCGGTGCAATTACTTTGTCCATTTCACGGACGAAGAAATTTTAGTCCACAAAATGAACTTGTATGCGGTCAGGATGATAGGGTAACCAGTGAGTTTCACCGGCTTCTCTCCAAGTACTGTCTCGCCGTCCCCACCTCCTGCAGCCCCCACCGTCATAATCTCTCAGATTCTCTCTCTCCGCCCAACAGGCAACTTTGCCTGGAGATCTGTCAATCCTAGAGCCAACACTTCCTAGGGCCAAGACCCTGCGCATGCGCGCTGCCCTGCGGTGGGTTTTAGAAGATTCCCAAAGGCTGTTCGAAAACTCGCGCGAACTCCTCGAAGTCTCGCGAGGCTGGGCGGCCTGCCCAGGTAACCAGTGACGTGGTTTTCGTAGAGGTTAAGGCTGGGGTTTTTACTGTAAAGTTCTTTCTTCTCTGGTCTCTGGGGATCACGGGGAGAACCCTAAGTCTTCTCCCAGGGCGGATAGGACGACTGCTGCGGTGGCAGCCAGGAGCTGCCCGGGATAGTGGAGGCGAAGGTAGAGGAGCGCATTGCGGCCTGCGGCACCCGGCACAAATGCGTGCGAGGAGGGCGACGCCCGCCCGATGCGGTTCCACTGCGCTTCCCACACGGGATGCGGGGCCCGCAGGCGGCGCAGCCTGTGCCGCCGCTTCCGGAGCAGGGGCCCGGGGGACCCTCGGTGACCCCGCGGCCGAGCACGCGCGGCAGGGACGGGCTGGAGCCACGAGAATTGTGATCTCGGGAGAATCTGCCTGTCGACGCCGTGCAGGCTTCAGTCCACACTGCGCTTGAACAAGGAGATTGGAAGTTGTAGAATCCTGAGGAGGAAGTTCGATTATTCCTTTGTTTCAGCAGTGTCTGCGCGGAGGGATCGTTTCACGGGCGCATTTATGGTCGTGTCCAGTACAACCTTCCGGGAGCTATGGAGTGTTAAGTAAGATCCTGTCACTGAATATTAACCGAAAGAGTACCTGCAGAATAATATTAATTAGAATAGAAGTCACTCGTAACTAGAGCTTTTGAAGTCAGCTGAAAAGGAAAAGAAAAACTTTTAAAATTATATCGCTGTTTTCACTGCTATTTTAGTATAATTTTCCTTGATTTATTATTTTACTGCCTTAGGATCATTGTCAACTTGGTATGACTATGGTATTTAAATATAAATGACTTGGCATTGTATCCTGGAAGTTTTCTTTCAATTAAATTATTTGATTTGTCATTTATTGTCTTCTCTAAAAAAAAAAGTAAAGTTTAATATATTTGAGTACCTATTTAATATAAACAACACTTTCCATTTGAAAAGCCGACAAATAAGTTCCTTAGAAACTGTTTTACAGCCCACACATACAATGAAAGAGATTTCAAGCCAAATACTGAAAGAGATGTCAGAAGATTCAGACAAGGAAGATTATTCAGACGGAACAATCAGTGATGAGGATGAATCAGTATGTTTTTCTCAGCTTTTCTTTAACTGAATTAGATAAAGTGTGTCTTTTAAAATTACATTCCCAATTCAAATAAGTCAATGGGGGTAATAATTATTGGACATTTAAATAATTGTTACTAAAGTTGGGAAATGACTGAAAGGGGATCAAGAGATGGAGGAGAGGGAAAGGGGATGAAAAAAGGAACTAAGATGTGTTATGTACATGTACTAACTCCACACAAGGAATGTAAACATGACCGCAAACCTGTACTAATAAAAGTTTTAAAAGGAAAAAGAAAACCACCCATGGCCTTTTGTTGGGAGAATATTTGGCCTAAAATTTTTCTGGGTTTTATTAAAATGTTTGTGTTAAATCAGGGTTCTCTTTTTATAGTTCACACCACTTATTTTCTTACAAGTAGTAATACCGCTGTTACAATCCTAGCGTGTATCATGCTAGATAGAACCCTGTGTTCTAATCCTACTGGGTATCACAAAGGAGAAGATGTGGAAGAAAAAAAGCAATGAGAAATGAGGTGTTTAATAATATTTTGCTTGGTCTTTGTACATCTGACATTTCCTTCAAATTACATAAAAGAATAAATTATGGATGTAAATTAAGGTCCAACAATAATAGGATATATAGCCCTTTAAGGCATGATTTTGTGGTTGTCATTAGTTCAGCTATCAGTCAAGCTGACAACCCCAAGTAGTAAGGTATGTATAAAAACTTTCTGGATTTGGAAATTGTTGGTTTTTATATTTAAAAATTCTCTTGTTTTAGGATGAGGATACATTCATGAAATTTGTAAGTGAAGATATTCATCAGTGTGCATTATTAACAGGTTTGAACTTCTCCATACATTTTTCCTCCCTCATAAAACCTTGAGTGGATAAAAAATAAGATGAAACTTTGAAAAAATCAGGTTGAGTAAAATAGGGAATGACTGTACTGGTTAAACGAGACATTTTGTATCTACTTTTTAAAAAAATTTTGGAGTTTAAACTTTTCAGGTTGGTTTTAGGTCAACTGATTTATATTGGAAAATTAATGAAACTCGTAATTATAAAGGACTTCATTGAACATACAGGTTTACTTTATCATTTCTCTAATAAAAAGAAAAAAACAACCTAGAACTCTTTAGATGTATTTGTAGACTGACCTAAGTTGTAATCAACACAATATTTTGGAGGTGCATTTAAATTGGAGGTCCTTTAAATAAAGTATGCTTCTGTATTTTCCTTAATAAAATCATTGTATCCTGGTGTGGCTAGGACAGAAACCTGCCATCCACAATTTAAAGAAGAAAAGTCTTATTTTAGCTCATGGTTTCAGAGATTTCAATTCCTGGGCTCCTGGTCCTGAGGAAAAAACATGGTGTGAAGGCACAGAAAGAAAAGCTGCTTCACACATAGCAGCCAGGAGGAAGAGCAGGGGAGGAACAGGAACAGAAGGGGCCAGGGACCTCACATAGCCCCCAAGAACATGCTCCATAACCCAGCGCGACACACCCAGAAGTATGCTTTACAAATCTCCTAGGTGACTTCCTGGTGTAGAAAATTAGCATCAAGCCAATAATGTTGACAAGGTGAACCATCACATTCATTTACATACATCCATGTATGTGAGTATTGATGTTCACTTGATTTTGAAAAATTAATTCATTTAGAGTTCAACTTTCAAATACTAAAATGTTTCCCCTAAATACTTAATGTGTCTGCTAAAGATACTTGAACACTGAAATTAAGGCCTTTGCTTACCTATATATATATATACCTGTATTTTTCATGGACATCCTAAAACAAATCTTCACTGTTGAGATAACCACTATTCTTAAGTTGCTGTGAATTTTTCTAGATCTTTTTTGTTCCATTGATCCATACATCTATATCCACATTCAAAAGAATCTTGTAGTAGTGCTTGTGGACTTTTCCCTCTCACCTTTTTTCTTTATAAATTTTGCCAATCTATTGAAAAATAGGAGATAATTCGTTGTTTTAACTAGTACTTCCCTGCTAGAGAAATTAAGATTTATTTAATAAGCTTGAATAAGCTTATTGCCTTTTATATTCCCTGATAGTCAATTGTCAATTCATAGTAACCCTTTAACTCTGTGTTACTACTGTAACTTACTGATTTTTATATGGCTATCAGTATTCGTGTTTAACCTTTTTTTGTGTCTTTTAAGTCATAGGCCCTCCCTACTCCAAAGACATCAGTATAATCTTGTAAATTTTAAGTACTTTTATGTATTTATTTGAATTTGATTATTTAACTTATTTCTATGTATGAGTAATACATGTTTTTGCTGACGCATATATCAGTAGTTCTTTCATTTTTATTTTTTAGCTGACTTTAAAATTTTTGTTTTATTAGTACATTTTAGATAAAATTAAATTATTTATCGTAGGGAATTTGTACCTCTACATGATACATCTTGCTGCTTCATTTTTCCTGAGCTGGGGCTCAGTGGCACAGCGCCTAACTGGCAAACTCAAGGTCCCGAGTTTGATTCCCAGTACCAAAAAAAAATTGCCAAGTGTGGTGGCACATGCCTGTAATTCTAGCATCTGGAGGTTGAGGCAGGAGGGTTGTTGAGAGTTAGACCAGCCTGGGTTACAAAGTGAGCTCAAGGCCAGCCTGAAATACACAGCAAGACCCTGTCTCAAAAAACCAATACAAGTCCACTTGGTATGCTTTAATTTTGTAACTTGAACAACTATTTCTAAGATGACAGTGTGTAATTTATCAACTAGCGATTTCTTAGTGTTTTTTTTAATTCAGTATTGTTGCTACCCTTTTTTCTGTTTTGCTTTTTTTCTCTTTAAATTAAAAAAATAATAATAATTTTTTCCTATTCTCCTCCACTCCTTCTGTCCCTTCTCCCCTCTTAATTTACAAAAGCCTTATTTCCATATTTTTCTTCAATGGTCTTTTTTTTTTTTTTTTGGTCTTGTTTCTTTCCCTCTACCTCCTCCTTAGTTCCCTCTCTCATGTCCCAACATCTGTTGCACATTTTGGACCTTATTTACGCTTTCTGCTTCTTACACCAGAATAGAGTGCAATATTAGTACATGTGTCTAATTTACTTCATGTAAGGTTATGGTGTCAAGGTGCATCCACTTATTTAGAAATGTCTCAAGCTTATCCTTATGATAGAGTAGTACTCCTCACTCTTAAATAAAAAAGCACAACTTCTTTATCCATTCATTACTTGATGGGCATCCAGATGATTTCCAAGATTTAGTTACTACAAACTGTGCCACTATAAACATGAGTGTAGATATATCACTGTAGAATGATGCTTTGTATTCTTTTGGGAAGACACCATGAAGGGGAATAACTGGGTCAAGTGGGACTGTAGTCTTAGTTTCCTGAGATATATCCACACTGATTTCCACAGCGGTTACACCAGTCTATACGCCGACCAACAGTGGAGAAGGATTCCTTTTTCCTCATGGCCCCACCAGCATTAGTTCTTAGTTTCTTGATAGATATTCCGTCTGGAGTAATGTGGCATTTCAGCATTGTTTTAATTTGTATCTCTCGAATGACCAGTGATGTTGAACATTTTTTCATATATTTATTTGCCATTTCTACTTCATCTAAGAAGTATCTCTTCATTTCAGATGCCCATTTTTGGGTTGGGTCTTAAATTTGGGGGATCTGATTTGTTTTAAGTTCTTCTTATATGCTAAATATTAGTCCTTTGAGGAACAGCTGGCAAAAACTTTTTCCCACACTATGGATAGTCTGTCACTCTTGGTGATTTCTTTTGCTCTGCAAAAGCTTTTTAGTAACATGAGACCCCAGGCATTGATTCTTTGTGATAGTTCTGTGCAATTAAGATTTTGTTCATAAAGCCTTTTCCTACACCAATGTCTTTAATAATTCTCCCTACTTTATCTTACAGCAGATTTAATATTTCTGTTCTAATTAGATCTTTGGTCCATTTCAAATTTAGTTTAGTGCATGGTGAGAGATATGGGTATAGATTTAACCTTTAGCATGTAGGAAGCCAGTTTTTCTAGCACCATTCATTAAAGAGGCTATCATTCTTCCAGTGAAGCTGTTTGACTTTGTCAAAGAGAAGGTGGCTGAGTATGTTTGGAGTTGTTTCTGCATTTTCTTACTGTTCTGTTGATCCTTGGGTCTGTTTTTTGCCAATCCTGTGCAATTTTATCACAGTAGCTTTGTAATATAAGTCAGGTAATGTGATGGCCCCTGCTTTGCCCTTGTTGCCCAGACCTGTTTTTGCTGTTCTAGGTCTTTTCTGTTTCCAAATGAATTTTAGGGTTGTTTTCTCTAATTTTGTGAGATATACTATTGGTATTTTGTTTGGGACAGCAAATAAAGTCTGTATAATAATTTTAGAAGTATGGCTGGTTCTTCCTACCCAAGAACAAGGGTAACTCATTTTATTTTCTAAGTTTTGGATATGAAAGTCTTCTACTTCTTTAGTTAGACTGATTCTAGATTGTTTGTTTTGTTTTGTTGCTGTTATTGTAAAAGATGTTTCCTGAATTGCTGTCTCAGTTTTTATTTGTGTTCAGAGATGCTATTGATTTTTGAGCACTGACTATCCAACTGTGCTACTGAATTTGATTATTACATCTAGAAGTCATGGTGGAGTCTTTGGGATCTTCTGTGTAAAGTATCATGCCATCTGCAAGTAGTGGTAATTTAACTTTTTCCTTTTTTATCCTTATTTCTTATATTTTTCTCATATCTAATTGTTCTGGCTAATGTTTCTAGAACTATATTGAATAAGAGTGGTAACAGTAGGCATCCTTGTCTTGTTCCTGATTTGAGAGTGAAAGCCATCAGTTTTTGTTCATTAGAGTGGTATTCACTCTTGGCCTATCATAGATGGCTTTTAGCAGATTGAGATAAAGACCATCAGTTCCAGTTTTCTTCAGGGTTTTTATCTTGAATAAGTGATGGACTTTGTCAAGTGCTTTTTCTGTATCTATCAAGATGATCATTTGGTTGTAGTTCTTGGCTCTATTAATGTGTATTATATTTATTGACTTGTGTATGTTGAACCATCACTGTATCCCTATTATGAATCCTACTTCGTTCGTTATGGTATATAATCTTCTTGACGATTTCCTGAATTTTGTTTGCTAGTGTCTTACTGAAAATTTTGTATCTGTGTTCATCAGGGAGACTGGCCTATAGTTCTCTTTTTAGGTTGAATCCTTCTGTGGTTTTGGTATTAGGCTTGTTTCCAGGAATATTCGAATTTGGAAGTATGGCTTCTCTTCCAGTTTCATTAAAGAGTTTGGAAAGTAGTGGCATAAAGTCTTCTCTAAATTTTTTGTAGAATCCAGCAGAGAATCAGTCTTTTTTTCTTTCTTTGTAGGTTTTTATTTACATCTTTAATTTAATTCTTTTTTTCTTTCTTTGTAGGTTTTTATTTACATCTTTAATTAAGTAATACTAGGTTATTTAGAATTTTTATGTCTTCTTGATTTAGCTTTGGTAATTTATAAGTATCTAGGAATCTATCCATTTCTCCTGTTTTCCATCTTATTAGAATACAGGATCTCAAATAGCTGTGTAGGATCTGTGGTGATTTCACCCTTTTCATTCCTAAGTGCATGGATTTGAATCTTTTCTTTCCTGTTTTGGATGATTGCCTAAGGGTATGTCAATTGTATTGAACGTCTGAAAGAATCAACTCTTCAATTCATTCTTTGTATTGTTTTCTTGGTCTCAGTTGCATTAATTTCTTTACATATCTTTATAATTTCCCTTGTATAAACGTTGAGCTTGACTTGTTATTTTTCTAGAAGTTTGAGGTTCAGCTTTAGGTTGTATCTTAGTTACTTTCTTGTTGCTGAAACAAAATACAGAACACCCAGAGTTAAAGGGGGAAAGGTTTATGAACTCACAGTTTGCACAGCTTTCAATCCCTAATTGACTGGATCCAAGGTGGGGTGGCAGATGGCAGAGGGGCAACCATTCATGGCAACAGGAGATAGCAAATAAGGGAGAGACAACTCTTTCTGTCCTTGTACTACATGCAGTCTACCTGCCCCAGCATGGATATTGTACTCGCACTTAATCCTAGCCAGAACTATGCCAAAACAATCAGTGGACTGATTTACTAATCACACAGTCTAAATCCCAGAATCGCACACAAAATTCAGCCACCGCTGAAAAAAAGCCCTATCCCTACATAAGGTTTTAAGGAAGACAGCTACCCACAAACCGTAACAGGTTATTTGAGCTCACTTTTTTTGATATAGAAATTTCACTGCTACAGATTTCCCTTTCATTGTATTCTTTAAATTCCAGTATGTTGTATTGGCCTTATCATTTAATTGTGGAAACCATGTGATTTCTTCTTTAATTTCATCAGTGACGTATTGGTTGTTCAAAAGGGTGTTATTTAATTTTCATATTTTATGTAGTTTTCATGGTTTCTTTTGCCATTGATTTATAATTTCATTGCTCTATGGTATAATTTCCTTTGCATTACGTTTGCATTCCTTTGCATTCTTAAGTATGTGATATATTTTGGAGATATCCCACTTGTAGCTGAGAATGTGTACTCTATTGTTACAGGGCTGAATACTGTAGAAATCTACTGTCCATTTGTTCAAAAATTTGGTTCAGTTCTGATATTTATTTGATGATTTTTTTATCAAGTTGATCTGTGGCAGTAGGGTATTAAGGTCCTCCATTATAATTCCATTATGCTTATTTGATTTTTCATGTCCATTAATATTTGTTTTATATTGTTGGATGTGCTGGTGCTTATATGATTGTTATCTCATCTTGGATTGTTCCCTTTATAAGGATGTAGTGACCTTCTTTGTCTGTCTTAATCAGTCTTGGTTTAAAATCCACTTTGTCTTCAAATAGACTAGCTATCTTTGTTTTTTTGATTCCTGTGGAATGGAGTGTTGTTTCCTCTCCTTTGACTTTTAAGTCAGTGAATTTCTTTTTTAATTAAACGTTCATTGAATCCATTTACATTGATGGTTACAACTGGTTTAATTGACATTTGCTTGTGTTATTTTCCATTGTTGGTTCCCTTTGTTCCCTACCTCTATTTGACTACTTGCTTCGCCTGATAGATTCATTCTGTTGGGGTTCATGGAGTTGTAGTCTTCATTCTCTCTTTCTTGGACATTTTGGAGTGCTGGTTTATTGGTAATGATTTTCTTCAAATGTTCTTTATCATGGAAGCCACCTTATTTCTCCACCAAGTTTGAAAGCTGGTTTGCGAGGTGCATCAGTGTGAGCTGGAGGTTGTTTTCTTTTCAGGGTTGAAATACTTCAAGCTCTTCTTGACTTGAGGGTTTGCATTGAGAAGTCTCCTGTGATTCAGATGGATTTTCCTTTATAGGTGATTTGTTTCTTTTCTCTAACAGCTTCAGTATCTGTGTTGAATTTCTGGAATCTTGACTATTACATGCGTGGTGTAGATTTTTTTTCTAAATCATGGCTAATTGAAGTTCTATATGCTTCACTTGTCTATATCTCAAATTCTTTTTCCTTGCTTGGAAAGTTTTCTGCCATTATTCCTGTGAACAGGTTTTTTACGTTGTTTGTACTATCCTGATTTTTTCATTGACTCCAATCATCTTAAGTTATATTCTTCTTTGCATCATCTAGCAGGTGTTAAACTGATTTTTTCATGGTCCGTTGCTATTTTAAAGAAGTCTTGTGGTATTTGCTAACTGCAATCCTGTCTGCTAGATCTTATCATTTGTCTTCACATTGGCTCATTCTACTGTATATACTTTCAGTATAATTTTTGATCCGGATATCTGTTTAAGTCTATTTCATGGATTCTTTGTTTTTCTTTGTTGGGCATTCATGGCTTCCAGCTATTCCTAAGCTTTTCTATTATTTTTGTCTGTATCTGCTCTAGAGCCACTAACCACTTCTTTTTTTATGGTCACTAGTGAGAATTTACTTGTGATTTGATTTTTTTCTAGAACCTCACTCATCTGCTTTGCTACTTCTGCTGTTAACTCTTTAGGGAGTCCAGGTGATTAGCTTTTGAATTGTTCCACCTCATTACCCCCTCAGTTTGCCATTGATAAGCTGGGAGTCTAAGGTTGCATCTTGCTTAAGTGTCTTTTAGTTTTCTGGTTTTTTTTTTTTTAGTTTAATTTTTGGGTTGATGCTTGTGAACTGCAGTTAGCTTGTAATGGCAGGTAGCTTTCTTGCTAGTATTGAAAATCCTTAGAAAATGACTACTTCTCAGAGAGGCCTTCCAGTTTTACCTGGCTTGTGGGTTTTGAGTCTGTTGCAAGATCCTACATCTGAAATTTATTAGGAATGAAAAGTTCATTGGAACTGGCCTGTAGTATTGTTTATGACTCTTAGGCAGTCTCAGTCTTGACATCCAGGAAGAACAACTGATTATAACAGTTGTGTTGCCTTGGCAGTACAATCAGCAATAACAGTAGCATCAAGCATACCTAGAAAATGACAAACTGGTTAATTATTAATTTTCTACCTTTAACTGTATAAACTATATTTGTGGTTATTTAACAAAACGTAAAACAAATCAGAAAATTGCATACAATAAATATACCCTCAGTATGGTGATTTTACCTTCAGAGGAGAAAATTTAAAAGGGTCTAGGGAGAAAAACATAGAAATAGAAGAGATTAGAAGCAAGGCCATAAGACAAAGGAAGATTATGTGAATTTTGGGAAAATGGTGAAAACATCCTCATGTCATGAAAGAGAAGGAAAAATAAAAACAAGAACTGACTAGAACAACAAAAACTAGGAACAGTGTTCATACTCATATAAAAACAAGAGCAAACAAGTAAAAGAGAAAAAAGAATGTCCACTTTGGGGCCTGTTCTCTCCTGTCACTGGTAGACAGAGTAGGCTGGCAGAGCCCAGATCATGTTGATTAATCCCAAAAAGCCAGCTGTAGATTAACAGCAAGGTAGTAGATAATCCCAGCAAGCCTGAACCTTTAGAGCTTCTAAAGTTCAGGGTAGTTTCAGGCTGTAAGGCTGGCACCCAATTTGTTCAGCCTACAACTCTCTTACCTGCTTGAACTCGACTCCCTATCACCTTAAACTCAGCTTCTTGACCTCGTACAGCTTGATCTTGGTTTCGTCTCACTCTGACACAGACACCTACTAGCTGGAGCCAACCCACAGCTGCTCTGAATTCCAAGCTCAGTTGACCCCTCTCCAAGATGGCTACTGGTCAATTGCCATTTCCTGGGGAACATCTGAACCCAGATAACTTGCCAGCCACTGCAGTCTGCTGCAATCACTGCTCCATTCCACTGGTGCATTTCTCTGTGGAGGTCTGGGGTTGCCAGTAGTCACTGTATTTACAGGTTTGAGCCACCCTTCCCACACAGTGAGTCAAGGCTTGGGGAGAAAGTACCACTTGCCAATCCTTCTGAATTAAAGTCTCTCTCTTTACTCTCCCAATGGACTTCAATTCTCACTTCAGATCCATGCTGAGTCCCAGGAACCCACCTTTTCTTCCTCAGGTTGCTATATTCCAGTGTCTAGACACCAAGTCTCGGAGAAGCTATTTCTCTGCTGTTCACCACTCTGCCGTCTTCACAGAAGTCCTGTACAAGTATTAGATTTTGTTTCCTAATTCAAAAATAGCTGCCTTGTAGTCTACAGAATTACTTACTGATTTGTCTTTTTTTTTCATCACTGATTTGAAATGTCATCTTTGTCATGTGACATTTGGCATGATACCTGTATCATTTACCATTTACAACATGCCATTTGTCCATTCTGGACTTGACACAGTCACTTACCTATTAACTGAGTCACTGTCATATTGTAAATTATAGTAGCTTTAAATGTGATATTTTAGTATATGATAGGGCAGGTGTGTCTTCTAATTCTTCATCATCAAAATGAGACAGAAGTTAGAAGAGCTCTAAATATCCATCAATGGGGGAATTATTAAATAAATTACAATGCATGTGTCCAAGTTATATGTTATACTATTCAGCTGGGAAATGGGGCATATATTTATTACTAATAGAGATAATTGTCTATGATATATAATGTGAAAAAGTCATAATACTATGCTTAAAATGATCCAGTTTGTGTAAAAACTGTTAAAAGCTAAAACTTCGGTACATTGCAATTCGTTTGAACAAACACCAACTCATGAATTGGGCAGCTTAAAATGAAGTAATTTAGGGGTTTCTCTGGAGGAGTCTGAGGGGAAGGCTTTTACAGGGTAAATAGAGAAGGAAGAGGAAAGTATGTTTGGTTAAGTGGAGCCAGAAGCCTTCTTTGGGTCATTCCAGTGGGAAATTTATAATTAGGGGTTAATTGGCACTTTATGTACAATCACAAAGGATGGGAAATGACCTTAAGGAGAGCTTCTTTCAAATTGATACCACAGAATTACTACACTGAAAGAAAAAACACCACTGTACTGCCTTTCCCTGCAGTCCACTGCATTCTAAGGGAATCGTGTTCCTGAGCTATGTCACATAGTGGTGCTAGACTAACAATCGAGAAAAATGGCATGGTAACGTTCACTAGCAATCCTATAGAATATGGTTCCAGTAAGTGGTGAAGTACCATACTCAATGACCATATTTAACCCATTAGCCTAATAGCCTGATTAAGATGAGTTTCTAACAAATTAAAAAGTAATTTGTTAGAAACAGACATCGTTAGGGTAGTCGTAAGAATTAAGCTTAATAATATGCAAGGTCACAACCATTCTTTTAGCTTTTGGGAAGATCAGTTGTTACAAGATTTTATTGGTACTTTTATTTTTAAATGCCACAAAGCATTAGTTAAATGATATCTATAAATATCCATAAATTGAATACTGATGGAAGCAAATGAAGAACTGTATAAAACATCATAGGACTTGGGGTTTTCCTTGTGGTCACTCATGGTGGTGTTTGAATCTTTTTCTCAGCTGACTCTAGTAGTGACCCATTCTTCCCCCGGACGACACAGATACTATTGGAATATCAGCTAGGGAGATGGGTGCGACGCCTTCGTGAACCCCGAGATTTATATGGTGTCTCCTCTTCTGGTCCACTGAGCCCAACACGGTGGCCATACCACTGTGAGGTCATTGATGAAAAAGTCCAGCACATTGGTATGTTTTTAGCAGTTTTAAGCATGCAGAAATGAACAAACTCACTTTGTCTACCTTGATTGTAATTGGTAGCCTGATGGTGTTAGAACAGTATATTCCAACAGAAATGTAACGTGACTCATATATGTACTTAAGTTTTCTAGTAGCTACATTTATAAAAGTAAAAAGAAGGGCTGGGGATTTAGCTAGGTAGTATAAGCGCCTTCTTAGCAAGTGCAAGATTTTGAGTTTGATCCCGGTACCCAAAAACAAAACAAAATATAAAGGTAAAAAGAGAAATTAACTAAAAACGCATTTGTACTAAATATATCCAAGCACATTTTCCTTTTTATGCAAAGTTTTCCAAATCTAGTGTGTATTTATATAGATAGATAATTCGTGTTAGTCACATTTTAGGTGTTCAAATACCACATGTGTTTATATAGAAGGGTTTAAGTTCTGTGCTCCAGCTTTAATAATTCTAAACAGCTCCAACAGCATGACTATGTCCAAGTCACAGTGACACTGATACAGACTCTGCCAGGATGTCTGTTAACTAGTTCTGTTCATGTTTGTTCACTGCTGTTTCTCTTTCTCCTACTATGTCTTTATCCTTTATTGCTTTTCCCTGTCTTTTTCTCTTTTTCCTTCCTGTTCCTCTTTTATCTTTTTGTGCCAATTTCTTTTTCTTTCCTTTCTCATTTTCTGGGATTCCTTCTAATGGACTTTTATAGAACTGAAGAGTGCATATTTGAGTCTATATCATTGTGTTCCCATTTGTGTTCATTCTCAGATTTATTTTTCACTCTTCTAGAAAGAACTTGCAGCCTTAATGTCAGCAGATATGATGAAAACATTCCCACTGTTCTGAAGCACCCTGCTGTTCTTTGCTGTCATGTCCCCTTTCACTGATTATAGTGCACATGCACACATTCTCAGCAAGCAGAGCTCTCACAGATACTCACTGGTAGATAAAAAACTCAACACTTAAACATAATTAAGTAGAAATAGAGTCAGTGTTCTTAAATTAATGCTGCTTACAGATTTTTAAAAACTTTTCTGACATCTGGTAGAAAGGAGAGATAGATAGATGATAGATTAGATGATAAATAGATGAGAAGAACAGAAAAGGAAACAATAATAATTTTGTTTATAGAGGGCAAAGTTAATTTTCTCTAAGAATTACAGTCATAGAGTTAAAAATGTATTGAAGAATGTATACTTGCAGGAAATACGTCTCCAAATTACAAAATCCATTGTTGTAAGAACATTTCAAAGCCAGGGATTTAGCTCAGCAGTATAGGCACCTGCCTGACGAGCATGAGATAGTAAGTTCAATCCCTGGTACCAAAAAATAAATAAAAAGAATATTTCAATGTATATCCTAATTGGTTTCATTTATAATACTAGATTATCATAGTTCATTGTAAAGAAAAGTTTGTATTATTACCTGTTTACTTCTTTTTTTGTAAGAATCTTTTTGGTGTATGTTTTGTACTTTTGAGCTACTGCTGTGAAGATAATGATACACGGTATAATAAGTGTTGTATTCTTTTATTTGTTTCTGAAGTTTTATTTTTTCATAAAAAATTATTTTCACTCTTGCTAGTGCTTGTGAGCATCGCTTACCTTCAGCAAGTGTGTGAGTATGCACTTCTCTTCTAGTGTAGAGAGATCTCTCTTTTTCTCCTCTCAGCCCTCTGGCCATCATTCTCAAGCCTTCCTAAGAGGCCCCTCCTCCTTGCTCCTCTACCAGGAAGACACAAAGTAAGCTGTTGCTCTGCCACTGGATGTGACCTCTGCCCTAAGCCATTCCTCCTTAGCAGGCTTCTGTTTCATAGCCTCTTCCTTATGTACCTGTGACAGTGGGCTTGAAAAGGAGCAGGGAAAGGACACCTCTCCACCTGAGTTTTCCCCTGTAACAGCAGTGAGAGGAAAACAGGAGAGACCCAGTGGGCAGAAGAAAGCAGGAGCCCACCCAGCCACTGCTCCGCAGGACCCCAAGCCCACAGCCTCTTCCAGTGGGCTTGTTTTCTCCCCATCTCAGGCAGCTCCACTGTGACCCTCAGTACAGCTTTGCTGTCCACACTTTGCCACTCTCCTGGCTTCCCTCAGGAGAGTTAACATGAAGAAAGTTTCTGCTCCTCTGGTTGATTGGTCAACTCCCACTTTCACTGCAACTCTTTCACAGTACAGCCTTTGTATTTCTAGTCTGTCTATGAATTCAACATGTATTGCCTTAGCAAGATGTGGGAAAGAACAGTTTTTGGGAAATGAACAAAAGCTAGACTAAAATAAGTTAAGTCTGATTCTCAAAATTAGGTTCTCAGCAAGCATACTCGGATAAACTGCAAATGACCTTAATATACAATTCTTTTTCTAATTCTGATTATAGATGTTCATATTTCTTTATAATAAGGACAGTTTATTAATAAGAACACAAGCAGAGATTAATTAAATCTTTTTTTTAACCGAGCTTCGATAAGCTGCACACACAAAGGCAAGGTAGCTGATAAGCTGCATACACAAAGGTAGTTGAAATTCTTAGTTGTCAGAATGGTAGCTATGTTGTAATTGGTGATTAATTTTGGCTTGAATTGATTGATAATTTCAACTAACAAGAGTGTTATGTTTAATCACAATTTTTATTGCTTATCTTCACTATCAGATTGCTTATGTGTTCTGTACATAACACAGTGGACTGTACAATACACAGTGATGTATATCTGTAACAATATGGTAGACTGAGGTTCCTTTCTACAGGCAGATTTGACCCCTATTCTTCAACATAAATGCATTTTTGTTGGACTCCTCAAAATATTTTCCCAGTCATGCTTGTTTCTAATAAAAAAATTCTTATAAAATACAGTTAGGCCCTCTTTAATGGTTTTATATTATTTTGTTATGTTTGATACTATTGTGTATGAAGGTATGCTCAACTATTTCAAGGAAAGATAGCTACTGTTATATTGGGTTGTCTTGTGGTGAAATACTGTGTTGCTTAAATTGTTCTGATCTGCTTTGTTATGTTCTCTTTTATCTTAATCTCTTTAAAATAAAAAAAATTTAAAAATACAGTTAGGCCTGAAGTAATTTTTTCCATCAAAAATTTATGTTTCAGAAGATTTGTGCATGGCACTAACAACTTGTAAGAAAGAAATGTGGTCCTAATGAAGAGAAGGAAACCTGGTAGCTAAAGAAGTCTGAGAAGGTCTAAGAATACTCATCCTTTTGGGAGAGGGAAGAAACTTGGACATATTATAAATATAGAAAACAATCATTGTGAAGCAAGAGGTTGAAGATGTAGGGAAATAAAGAATAAAAGAAGAGTCTCCAGCAAGACAGAATGGCATTAAGAGCTCAAGAGAAATAGAAATTATAGTATGAAATTTATCATAGCACAAGTAACCTTGAATTATTTAGTATAATTTAGAATGTGTACTCATTAGAAATATCTTGAGTTTTGTTATAATGTAACAGTGTTCATTATTACTTCAAATTAACCCTTGGTAAAATCCAGCTCCATATAAAAAAACTAAGCTTTAGCTTAGCCTAGGTTGAATACACATAATCAAACTTTCCTGTTTTATTTTGAAATAATATTCAAATAATAATGCTTCCTCCTCTTTTCCAGATTGGGCTCCTTTTTGTCCTGAGCCAGTGTATATCCCAACAGGCCTTGAAATGGAACCCCTTTACCCAAGCTCCAAGGAAGACACTGTGGTTTACCTGGCTGAAGATGGTGGGCATAGAATGAGATACATTGCTAGAAAATATAATTGGGTCCCTGGGTTAATATCTTGGTTATATTTGTTTTATGGCTTACAGTGGAAATTTTAGTTTGCCAGGAAGTCTGTGTCCCTAGAAAAATGTGTGGTTGCATATGATTTGGCTGTTTAGTGCTGATTATATTTTTGAAGATATGTAGGAATTCAAACATATAACATGGCTGGGTATGATGGTGCATGCCTGCAATTCCAGTACTCTGGAGGCTCAGGCAGGAGGATCGCTGCAGGTTCAAGGTCAGGCTAGGCTACATAGTGAGTTCAAAACCAATCTGAGCTACCTAACAAGACCGTGTCTCAAAAAACAAAACAAAATAAAACCAAAACCAAGTTGTCTGTTAGAATAGAGTTGTATTTCATGTGAATTATGTGTCATGTATTTTCGTAGTGGAATTCTCCAAAACTGTGCCTTTCTCATCTATAGCTCACATTCACCTAATCGTTTAACCAGTTTTCTATTAATTCTATACCTGTTGACATATTCCGTGGGGTTTTTATCTTTAAAGGAGAAAATACTCACCTTGCAAATCATATCCAAGACTTTATCTCAGAAAAAAATTCTTAATGTTCAAGATCAGTATTTGAACTTTGCAAGCTGTATTAAAGAAAAATCCTATGCCTCCTCTTTTGAGAATGTAGACAACCAAACATAAAAAGCTCAGTTTATACCCTGTGCTTATTGTCTGTGAAGTATTAATTTGAGGAATTATAGAACTCCTGAAAAAAAGTTGCTATCATAGTTCAATATCTTGATGTTTTCATATATTTTTTAAAAACTTGCCATGAAGCATATGAAGTGTGATTGAAAGATACAATTAATGTATAAATTAGAAATACTTATTAATGTATAAATTAGAAATATTGATATTTATTAATAAGAGATATTATTATCAGTCTCCCTTAAAGTACTCCCAATTGCTTCACATTCATCCCATTGTTCTTGCTATTTTCTGGAGCACTTCTAGAAGTTCTCTTTTGTGAATGTGTTTATAAGGTATCAAAAATACTGGTAAGTGCTACTGCCGAGAGCCATCTAACAAAAAGGCAGACCTGTAAAAACCTCAGGGTGTGTCCTCATCCACATCATTCAGCATACCTGGCACTGTGCGACTTGCGACTCTTCCCAAGGTCAAAATGACCATGAAAGAGAAACATTTAAAATCAGTTCAGGCACCCAGAATGACACAGCTAAAGACACTCATGGAAAACGACTTCCAGAACTGTTTAAGAAAGTGGTAGGGCTGGGGATTTAGCTCAGTGGCATAAGCACCTGCCAGACTGCCAGCGCAAGGTCGTGAGTTTGATCCCTGATGCCAAAAAAAAGTGGTATTAATGATGGGTTAAGTGTATTTGAAGCGAGGGGAGTATTTTGAGGGGGATTCATGGTATTGTGTTATTTACTGTAATAAACTTTTTAAAATTTAAACATTAACTGTAGGTTTCAATCAAACTTCATACATATTTTATTTAGGGCTGGTGATACAGTTCAGCAGCATAGCGCCTGCATGGCAAGCATGAGGTCCTGAGTATGATTCTTGGTAGCAAAAATAAATAAATATATTTATTTATTTATTTAAAAAGCTAACAAGATAGAAATTCATAGGGACTTATGTGTACAGTCAGCTATTCTAGAAATCAAACCGTATGTTCACACATATTTTTAAATAACTGGAGTGAGAGAAGTACCTCCAATTCTTAGGATTTGACTTCAAAGATTTACACCAATAATTGGAAACAAATCAAGGTGAGTCAGTCAGGGTCGCATGAGGGATGGGATGACACATAACTTAGGAGGGTTCGATAAAATTTAATAAATTTACAAAAGGACAGTGTAAGAAGGGCTAACAAGACGGTAGAGCAACATTAGACTATGAACAGGGCAAACTCAATTTCTCCTAGCTGAAAGGGTAAGAGGATGGCTTTCAGAGCTGCAGAAGCTCAGCTGTAGGAGAGGCAGTTCCAAAACAACTGTGGCCTCCTAACAGCTGCCAACCTGGGCAGTGAAGGGAGACTCTGTTGAAGAAGTAACTCAGTTCCAGTACGGACCTCCTGTGCTCTGCAGCCCATCCTGTTGGCCATGGTCAGTGGACAGGGGAGCCTTGAGGGAGCCCCTAAAGTCCAAGCTCTCTACAAACAGACAACGTGGAGAATAATAGAGGACAGATCCAGATACACAAACAGGACGTCCACAGCAGTTAAGATATCAATCATTCCTTAGCCATTTTGGGAGTTCTGAAGATCTGCTGGAAAGAAAGCTTACCAAATTAAAGAAAAACAAATGAAAACAAAAACCCCTGGACAGGGTGGCACATGCCTGTCATTCCAGCACTCTGAGGCAGGAGGACTACTGCAAGTTCATGGCTAGCCTGGGCTACCAAGTGAGACCATCTCTCAAAAAACAAACAAATGAAAAAAAAAGCCTTAAATACTTGATTTTCATCCAGCATATAAAAGATTATTTGTAACTACTTGCCTTTTTTATTTTTAATAAAAAACAGTTTAAAAAAGACATTTCAGTAGTGACTGTAAATTCACAATTGATGAGCTTTAAAAATGAATACAACCTGTTACCAATATGCCTATCAAGATTTGGGACATGCCTATTACCTGGGAAAGTTCCCACTTGTGTCCCCTTCTAGTCAGTCCCTAGCTCCTTCCTAAGTAACCATAGTTCTGATTTCTGTCACATACAGAAATGCAGTCATACATTCTGAATCCTTTTGTATCTGGCTTCTTTGGAATTACAGGTGTGCACCACCATGCCTGGCTTCAAATTTTCTTTGCCTTTGTGTTTTGCTAGCTGTAATGTGATATACCAGTTTTACCATTCTTTATATGATGTGTCTGTATTTGGTATTTATCCTATTCGATGTTCTTTGAGCTCCTTCAGTATGTGCTTTGGTGTCTGGCAAAATGTTGGAATTTTAGCCATTGTTGAAAGTACTCTTTTGTTTTGTTGTTTATTGTTTGTTTTTTGAGACAAGGTCCCCCTATGTAGTTCAAGTGGCCCGTACTCATAGTGATTCTCCTCCTGCCTCAGCCTCCGAATGCTGGGATTACAGGTGTGAGCCCCCACGCCCAGCTCTCAGCCATTGTTCTTCACATTTTTGTTCAGTTATTGCCTCTGCTGCTTCTGAGGTTTCAATCACATACACGTCAGATTATTTGGTATTGTTCAGCATATCTTGGATGCTCTGTTCTGTTGCTTTTGTTTTGTGTTATTTTAAAAATATGGGTCCATTGGGGCAGTATTGACTCATCTGCAAGCTCACTGATTATCTCCTTTCCTCTATATACTCTGTTGATGAACTCATCAAAGGTAGTGTTCATTTTTGTGGAAGATGTGTTGAAGGAAGTCTTTATTCTTTTTTAAAGCAAACGTTGAGTTTTGTTCTAACAGGTAGAAAACCACTTAGCTTCTTGCAGGTATGTTTTGGGTTTTTTTGATAAGGGCAAGTCTAATTTTATTTTATAGGCCGTCAGGGCCCTAACTTTTGGGTGTGGTCCTTACCCCAGAGGTACAGCCTTCCTAGAGCTGCAGTTAAAGCCTCAGATGTTCTGTGCACTCTTTAACCCTGGATAAACTGGAATTCCAGCATGTACAGAATTGTGCATCCTGTGCTATTTCAGTGCAGCTTAGTCTTTTTCTGTGGCTGTGAAGGGTTTGGGAACCACTATTTAGACTACTGAGGCCCTCTTTTTCTGTGGCTTGCTTCTCTCTGGTTCCCTGCCTCACTAATTTCAGCAGTACCGAGTATTAAACAGTCTTACCTTATGCCAATAAGATTGTCATGCTCCTTTTTTTCTCTTTTCAGTACTGGGGATTGAATCCGGGGCCTTCACACTGAGCTGCACATTCAGTCCTTTGCTTATTTTTCATTTTGAGACTGGGTCTCACTAAGTCACTAAGTTGCCCAGGCTGGGTTTAAACTGGCAATCCTCCTGCCTCAGCTTCCGACAGTGCTGGATGAGAGGGATGAGCACCACAACCAGCTGTCTTGCTGTTGTTAAGTACCATTTTCCTAAACTATAGTCCAGCAAATACCCACTACATGGAAAACCAGAGCTAAATATGGGTCCATTTCATGTCCCTATTTTTTTCAAAGACTCTATCTAGTTCTGTTTGGCCCAAATGTATGGTAACAGCTCACAGTTTTCATCCAGTTTCACAGTCACTTACAGTGAGAAAGAGAAGTACAGAACAAGTTTTACTTTATCATGAATAGAATAGTAGAATGAATATTTTCAACATGAAAAATATGTAAATTTATTTTCGTTATGCATTTCTAGTCTAAGTACTCAGACTGTAACATCAATGCAAATTAGCGTCAAGTTACTTTAGGCTGCATACTCTAGACATGTCTTGACATCTTTTTTGTCTTGTCTCTCATCAGCTTACAAAGAGCCCTGTTTTGTGTATTCCCGAGTTGGAGGCAACAGGACACCTCTGAGGCAGCCTGTGGATGGCTGTGACAACACTTTGATGTTTGAAGCAAGGTTTGAGAGTGGTAATCTCCAGAAGGTAGTCAAAGTGTAGGTTTTAATTATTTTTATCTGAGGAGTTAGACCATTAGCTATTTATTATATTCTGTATTATGTACATTAAAAATTCTGAATATTCATTAACCAATTGTAACTCCAAAAGCATAGGTGCTAATTGGAGGTATCAAAGTTTTACAACATTTATTTCACCTACTCTAGGTCATTATTTATAATTATACATCCATATTCTTGAAACTTACTTGGTAAAGGAAATAGTCACAAATAACCAACTAAGATTGTTATGTATATAAATAATATTCATGTGAAAAACTTTTTGCCTTAATTTATGTATCTTCAGTGACTAATTATATGGTACAGATAGTTGTCAAATACTGTCCTTGTATCAAAGGAGTTTATATTTTCATAATCTATGTGATTATATTAATTTAAATGTGTTTTTAAACCTCCCAGTGAAAGTTTTGTCATATTCCTAGAACTGAGTTGTTAGGAAATAATAATTGCATATCTTAAGTTAAAAATTTTGGATTTTCCTTTGGTTTTAATATCTCTTTAATGATTCATTTCATAGGAAACAATTATGTTGAAATATATGCATTTTTATAAAATGTTTATGTTTTATATGTATCCCTGAATTCCAAAGCATGCAAATCCTTTAGAAGTAGCATAGTGTATTGGTCAGTGTTTTGTTAATGAGACACAATATCCAAAACCCACTGTTGGAAGGAGAAGAGGTTTAAGTGGCTTGTGGTTTCAGAGGATTTAATCCATGGTCAGCTGGCTCCAAGGCAGAAGCATCATGGTAGAAGGGCAGAACAGAACAAAGGTGCTCAGTTCTTGGTAGCCAGGAAGAAAGCAGGGGAACAGTACCAGAGTGAAGGGGCTAGGGACTAAGTATGGAGCCTTCAGGTCCACCTCCATGATCCTAACACTCCTAAAAGTGCACTGTACCAGCATAGGCAGTTCTCAAGTTAATCAAGCTGGCAGTTAAGCTTAACCATTGCATTTCAGTCCCGATCAACTTGACACTCACATTTCCTTCAGCCGTACTTAATATCCAAAATACAGTAATAAGTTCATAATTCCACCTACTGTGACACAACCACCCTACATGCAAGCAAAAATACATTAATCCCTTTCCCAAAGTCTCAGTCCTTCCAGTGTTTCTCCACAGTCCAAGTCAAAGTCGCCTCTGAATCTCCCCTCTTTGCAATGAACTTTTGTAAAATTCAAAAGCAAGTTATTTAATCCCAAATGCAATTGCATTTTCTCAACCAATAAATGAGAAAATTTCAAAACTTTTAAGTTACTTGCTTTTGATCTAAGTGAACACTATTTCCCAAAAAAAGCTTACTGCAAAAAAGTAAAATTTCTAAAAATTAAAATAATTTTACTCTTTAGCTTAAACCCAAATATCATGGGGAGAGGAAAAAAATGGCAGCTTGCTAGGGGGCTGGGTGCAGAGTCTCTGTGGAGAAATCAGATCAGAGGACAACATGGAGAGGGCCAGATAAGCCCCTCCCAAGAGAACAGATGGAACAGATGGAAGAACAGAGGAAATCAGAAAAGAAAGAGAAACTGCTGATGAAGGATTTAAACATAACCTAGAATACATGAAACAGAGAGAGATTACCAGGAAACTAAAAACTCCATTGAAAACTGGCAAAATGCCTTGACAGAAACTAAAGTTAGCCTTTTGAAACTTGAAGAGAGATTTATGATATATGATCGTGAAAGAAAAGACCTTTTAAAAATGAGGAACCAGAAAGAAACAATTCAAAGGCTAGAAAATGACAAAAGGATACATAGCTTTAGAATAAAGCACATGAGCGAGGAAGCAGGAGTAACCAAAAATGAAATACAAAGAATATTCATAAATATATTAAAGGAAAACTTCCCAAGCATAGGAAAAAGAAATGATATCCATATAAGTGAGGCATGCAGAACTCCAGCCACCTACAACCAAAACAGATCTACACCCAGACATATAATAATCAAGATTCCAGAAATCCACCAAAAGAACAGAATACTAAAAGCAGCCAGGGAAAAGAAGCAAATTACCTACAATGGGAAAATTATCAAAATAACAACAGACTTATCAATACAAACTCTCAAATTGAGAAGAACCCAGAGAGAAATAATCCAAGCCCTGAAAGAAAATAATTTGCAACCAAGACTGATGTACCCAGAAAAACTCTCTCTCAAAATTAATGGGGAAATAAGATGTTTCCAAGACAAGGAGGAACTGTGGGAGGTCATGGCCACCAACCCAACCCTACAGAGAGTGCTGAAGGACATTCCAGAAAAAGAGGGAGGGATACCAGGATTCCAGCAACAGTGGCAGAGAGGCCTCAGTGAACGGAGCAGACAGAGGAAAGAGGGAGTAAGGTGGACAAATTATACCAGTAAAGTGGAGTAGCAGACATGAGGCAGAGATGGCAAGCTATAGTCTTTAATACAGATAGCTTTGATACACTAAAATAAAAAATTCAGAATATATGGTCTTTATCTCAATATGACAAAAGCCGTCTATCACAAAGTTTGTCAGCATCATACTAAATGAACAAAAACTGAAAGTTTTTCACTCTAAAATCAGGAATAAGACAAGAATGTCCACTATCACCACTTCTATTCTATATAATTGTGGAACATTAACCAGAGAAATTAGACAAGAGAAAGAGATAAAAGGAATAAGGATATGAAAGGTAGATGTTAAACTATCCTGATTCTCAAATGACATGATACTGTAATTAGAAGATGCCAAAAACTGCAACAAAAGACTTCTAGAATGAATAACCCAATAGAGTACTGTACTTCCTTCTTTGAACGACTGTTAATACAAATGGATATATTGATTATGATACTATTTCACAACTAGAATTGTAATTAGCAAAGAAGAAAAATTGTCCAAATTATCCTATGTTTAGACTTTCTTTGCACTAAAGAAATAATCCTTAATTGTGGTCAAATGTAAATGTGAGTCATAGGAAAATCGAACACCTCTGGCCCTTAATGAATCCACTATTGCTGAATCCAAGGCTTCCCTCACTTAGCCTTTGGATCTTGAGGGTGGAGCTTCTAGGCTAGCCATAATTAAAAACTCCACAAGGCTGTATCCATCCTTTGTTGATTTTGTTCAAGCTCCTTAGCAACAATATGGCTTACAGGAAGTAAGTGAAAAATTATAATTGCCTGCATTTATGTGTCTTTTTCTCTGTGACCTAAAACAAATCAGGTAAGACCTAAAAAAATTTTCAGATGTTTCTAGTAAGTACATTAAAGTCTTTATAGAGAACCTACTCAGACCTACAACCTAGGTTAGAGAGATACTGCGTTATAATACATATTTTCAGAGCAGGTTTAAATAGACCCTAGCCAGTACTGCTGTAGGGGTGACTGAATAGAGAAACTAATATGTTTTAACGATCTCTTTGCCCTAGAGCTGACGTTTCTTCTGAACTATTATCTGCCAGTGTCTCCAGATGCAATAGCTCTCCCTGCAGTCTTTGATTCAGTCATTTATTAGAAAATAATCTATAAACAATATAATTAAAATACTTTCAATTTTCTCTCATAAGGTTAAAAAGCAGCATTTAGGTCTTTTGATAATTGGTTTCATTTTCTGTTTGGCAACACAGCTGAGGTCAACTTTTGTCTCTGCGGGTATGTTTTGCTAAGGATTATAGATGCACCCTAGGAAAGCTCCTGATCTTAATTATCCTTCTGCATCTGAAATGGTTAGAATTTAGTTCTTAGGCCATAGGTAGAGTCACTCTTTTGTCCCTTCCCTCTCCCAAGAACAATACTGACTGGTTTTTATAACACAGGACAGACTGACTGATTTTTTTTTTTTTTATCAGTACCGGGGATCAAACTCATGACTGCCTGCTTGCAAGTCAGGTGCTTATGCCGCTGAGCTAAATCCCCAGCCCCAGACTGACTGATTTTTATAATACAGATATGTTCAACTGATACTACAAAACATTCCTAGGAAATCTTAAGAGTTGAATAATAGTTTTAAATGAGAACAAATATTTTTTTAAAAAATAGGGACAGCCTTAGTCCTCAGAAGACTGCATCTCATCATGATTTCTCACCACAATATCACACATACATATATGCGTATCATATATATGATATATGGCCACTATAAATAAATAAATAAATATATATATATATATTTATCTTACCATCTGAGCAAATGTTTTGAAGATAACAATACACAATAAAATGACTACTGTTAATTTCCTATCAGCCTGTTTTGAAATCCTATATCATCTCTATTTTTTATTGTTTTGTTTTCTTTTAATCTCTTTAAAATAAAATTTAAAAACAATGAGTAGCCTGTATAGCTGAATATTCCAGTCAGACAAATTATCAGCCTAGGGTCCATCTTAAAAGCTGTCTTTGCTTTCACAGGTGTAAAAGGTTTTATTCCTTCTGTTAATTGACCTACAAAAAGTTCTGACTAGTCTACTTATAGATACAATTTTAAAAACTAAAACTTCATTATAATTCAACTTGGCCAAATACATCTGAATACACTCTAGTTTTATAAATAAATTATCTTATGTGTGTCTGTCTGACTGTCCAAGTTGTAACTAGTTACCATACTTACAGCTCTGAAGTTCAACAATTTTTTCTTTTCTTTGCCCTTTTGAATTTTTAAAACATTTGTCTATAACTTAAACTGGTTTATAGATGTCATTAGAACTAAGAACATACTTCCATCCAGGTTACTGCCTGATCAAAGATTGATTTCACAAATGTAATCCATACTGTTGTCTGTGTACAAAAATTCAAGAAGCTTTCATTGGTCAAAATAATGTGCAAATTGTTATGACCTGACTCTCTTAGGTCACAAAAAGTCTTAAAATAGTTCTATAGAGATCCCTTAGGATGGGAGAGCTGTTGAACAGGACTCTTCTGGGTGAAAAAGGACAAATTTTCCGGAAAATTTTTTATCCCAGGTTCTCTTCATTGAGGGAAGCCCAATAGCTTCCATAGCCTTATGGAAGACAGCCCAATAAACATTGTTAAATATATTATTGTGATGTTTACATTGGTCATTGGTAAAAGGTTTTCTATAAATAAGACAATAAGATTTTCTCATTATAAAATGCTCAGTGTGGGGGGGAGTTCAAAAATGGCGGCTTGCTAGGGGGCTGGGTGTAGAGTCTCTGTGGAGAAATCAGATCAGATGCTAGAATATGACAACATGGAGAGGGCCAGACAAATGTATAGTGATTCTTATTAACCAAGGCAGTAACTGAAGGAAAAAATAAAACCAAGAAGAGGCAGGAAAAGCACAGGTGGAGAGCTGAAGCCCGATGTACTCATTGAGCCCAGTTCTGCACTATACTAGGCACGCCCAGAGGATCTAAGGTTGTGCTGAGACCCCAGCTACTGATAATGGGAATGGGCAAATCCTGGAACCTTAACAGGAGGACATGGCACAGTGAGCAGTGGATCCAAGGGGAAAAGCTGTATTGGCTCTTGGCGACTGCTAAAATTGAGACCTGGGACCCCATGAAGCAGCCAAAGCCACCTGGCTGCACCAGAGGAGACTGTGAGAAGCTCCAGAGCTCCAAAGCCTGACACCACGCAGTTTTCTGACCAATCCACACTGTGCTGAAAACACAGTGAAGACAAGCGGCGCAGTGTGCAGTGGACCCAAGAGGAAGATCTGCATTGAGTCCTGGTGAGTACTAGGGACTGGGTCCCATGGCTGCTGTCACTGGCTGGAGGACATCTTGGAATTGGGCAGAGCCCAGCACCATGGCAGCATCAGTGACACAGAGAGGACTGGTGGAGGACATCTTGGAGTTTGGCAGAGCCCATGCCGTGGTGACATCAGATAGTCACCCCTGATGCAGAGAGGTCTGGTGCAGCACATCTTGAAACTGGGCAGAGCCCAGCGCTGTGATGGCATCAGTGACACAGAGAGGACTAGTGGAGGACATCTTGGAATTGGGCAGGCCCCGATGCTGCAGTGACATCAGAGAGCCGCCCCTGGTGCAGAGAGGTCTAGTAGAGGACAGCTGGGATTTGGGCAGAGCCCTGCATCGGGGTGACATCAGTCAGCTGCTCCTGGTGCAGAGAGAACTGGCAGGGTCTGCTGGGGCTGAACCATGCCTCTGGTTGGGACACAATAAGCAGATACAAAATAGTCGCAACTCTGTGACGTCCACAAGGTACAGCTTAACTTGCGGATTGACTGGCACAGAGACTGGAGGCTAGCCTGCACCATCTCTGCATCCCTGCCTACTTCAGATAACAGCAAATTGGGGAGGGTAGCAAAAGCTCCAGTCAGCATGCTTTGTAAAGACCCTAAGCAATATGGAGAGGGCCAGACACCCCCAGGACACACCAGACTGAAAGAAACCAGAAACATAAGAGATAGAAATAAAAAAAACTTCAGTTGCCAAACCTGGGAGAATAAGCCCAGGAAGAGTAAACACAGAAGAGAACCAGCACAGTAACCATCCAATACTAGACACAGCATCAGCCGAAATAAATACCTTCATGACCTCATAGACAAATTTAAAACTGTACTTCTGATCCAAGTAAGGCAAGATATAAAAAGATTAATTAAAGAAATGATAGGGGTTGGGGGTTTAGCTCAGTGGCATAAGCGCCTTGCCTTGCAAGTCTGTTGTCATGAGTTCGATCCCCGGTACTGATAAGAAAGAAAAAGACAAAAAAAAAAAAAAAAAAAAAAAAAAAAAGAAATGATAAGCCCACCCAAGAGAACACAGATGAAAGAATGGAGGAAATCAGAAAAGAAAGAGAAACCTCTGATGAAGAATTTAAACATAACCTAGAATACATGAAACAGATCCCAAGAGATTACCAGGAAACTAAAAACTCCAATGAATACTGGCAAAATGCCTTGACAGAAACTAAAGTTTGCCTTTTGAAACTTGAAGAGAGATTTATGATATATGATCATGAAAGAAAAGACCTCTTAAAAATAATGAGGAGCCAGAAAAAAACAATCAAAGGCTAGAAGACGACAAAAGGATACATAACTTAGGAATAAAGCATGTGAGCGAGGAAGCAGGAGTAACCAAAAATGAAATACAAAGAATATTCATAGATATGTTAAAGGAAAACTTCCCAAGAGTAGGAAATAGAAATGATATCCAGATAAATGAAGCATACAGAACTCCAGCCACCTACAACCAAAACAGATCTATAATAATCAAGATTATTAATCAGAAATCCACCAAAAGAACAGAATACTAAAAGCAGCCAGGGAAAAAAAGAAGATAATCTACAATGGGAAAATTATCAAAATAACAATAGACTTATCAACACAAACTCAAACTGAGAAGGGCCTGGGGAGAAATAATCCAAGCCCTGAAAGAAAATAATCTGCAACCAAGACTGATGTACCCAGAAAAACTCTCTCTCAAAATTAATGGGGAAATAAGATGTTTCCAAGACAAGGAGGAACTGTGGGAGTTCATGGCCACCAACCCAACCCTACAGAGAGTGCTGAAGGACATTCCAGAAAGAGAGAGGAAGGGATACCAGGATTCCAGCAACAGTGGCAGAGAGGCCTCAATGAATGGGGCAGACAGTGGAATGAGGGAGTAAGGTGGACAAATTATACCAGTAAAGTGGAGTAGCAGACATGAGGCAGAGACGGTATGCTATAATCTTTAGTATAGATAGCTTTGATACACTATTAAAAAAGGCAGAGGTCATTGTTAATAGTGTATCAGTCACTATGTAAAAGTCATAGTAGTCTTGTCGCTCTGTTTAGTTTAAATTTATTTCATTCCGGTCTGTCCACTTATATCAGATTTGAGGGCACAGACATCTGACCCAAAAATAGCAGGTTATACCATGGTAACTATCCTTAATTTCCTATTAACTTAAACTGAAACCCTGTATTACTTACATTGTCTAACTATGACTGACCTTATTTGAATCTGATTCGTTAGACCATGGTTTTGCCTTGTCTGATTTTATTTGAATTTGGTATGCTTGATAGTATCAACTCTAAAAGTAGAGGCAACTACTCTGAAGATGACAAGATGTAAAAGATATCCATACCAGTTTTGATTATTAACAGCTCTCAAGTCCTACAATGTTTTCAAAGTTGTGTTTTTATAAAAATAGCTATGTAATACTATGCTTAACTATATTAAGCCTGATGATGTGGACAAGTCTATTGAAAATAACAAGAGAAAGCATAGTAACTATGGTACATCACCTAATATTGTGGTCTTATGTGTCTTTTTCATTGCATGTTTTTCTAGGAATTTGTTCTGCTGTCTTGTTATGATTTGTTTTTCCCTATAATACAGAGAGGATAGATATACATGTAGAAATTCACACATGGGAAGAATTTTTTAAACTATTTATGGGAACAGATTATATAATGCAAGATGTAATGAACAGATATTCTGAAGAAGAAGAGACACTAAGAAACCCAATGCTAATTCTGTAGCATTATGATATAAAATCTAGCAATACTATTATTCACTGTTCAAAGTGATATTAGTCTAGTCTCTTAAGTTCAATTTCAGCATATGTAAAGACAAGGACAGCTACTACGAAGAGAATGAGAGACACTATGGTAGTCACTATGACATTTTACCAATGTCAGATCTTGAAGACCTAAAAAGCCTTTATCACTGTAATGATTTGATTAGTTCTATAATATGCAGTATTTATTAATATGTGTGAAGATAGGGACAACTATTTGGAAGAAAACTAGAGACAATAAGATAAACAGTGAAGATCTCCAGTGGACTTGCTTTGAAATCTGTATTTCTTTAAATTGTTTCTTTTTGAACTGTTTTGTTCTGTTTTGATGTTTAATCTTACCCTCTTTAAGATAAAATACAAGTGTGTAGGACTGATAACCATATTACTAAGTTTATGTTGGATCATTGAGCAGAACTGTTGGCAGTGTCACTATTTGAATGTCACTTTACATATTTTAATTTTGTAACCTGAACAACTATTTCTAAGATGATAATATGTAACTGATCAACATGATTTCTTACTGTTTATTTTTCTGTAATTCTGTATTCTACCCTTTTTTCTCCATGTTTTTTTGTTTCTGTCTCTTTAAATTAAAAAATCAGAAAAAAAAACCCAAATATCATTTTTACATTCTTATGTGTTTTTATCTTCCTTTCTTTCATATTAGGGCAGAATATGAATACCAATTGACTGTACGCCCTGATCTCTTCACAAACAAACATACACAGTGGTACTACTTCCAAGTGACTAATACCCAAGCAGAAATGGTCTACAGATTCACTATTGTCAACTTCATCAAGCCTGCTAGTCTTTACAACCGTGGTATGCGCCCACTGTTCTATTCTGAAAAAGAGGCTAAGATTCATCATATTGGCTGGCAGAGAATAGGAGACCAGATCAAGTATTACAGGAACAACCTGGGGCAAGATGGGCGCCATTTTTTCTCTCTTACATGGACATTTCAATTTCCACACAACAAGGATACCTGTTACTTTGCTCACTGCTATCCATACACTTATACCAACCTACAAGAGTACCTTTCTGGCATCAACAATGACCCTGTCCGGTCCAGGTTTTGTAAAATACGTGTTTTGTGCCACACGCTTGCTAGGAACATGGTATACGTTTTAACAATCACCACTCCCTTGAAGAACACTGACTCCAGAAAGAGAAAAGCTGTGATTTTGACTGCAAGGGTCCATCCAGGAGAAACCAACAGTTCTTGGATTATGAAAGGCTTCCTCGATTACATTTTAGGAGACTCACATGATGCACAGTTGCTTCGGGACACTTTCGTCTTCAAGGTGGTACCCATGCTGAACCCAGATGGTGTGATTGTGGGAAATTATCGGTGTTCCTTAACTGGACGGGATTTAAATCGTAATTATACATCTCTTCTGAAGGAATCTTTTCCTTCTGTTTGGTATACCCGGAATATGGTTCATAGGTAAAATAAGCCTCAAATTACCTCTCTGCTTAACTGGTAAACTTGGTAGTAAGAATGTTGCTCCTACAATCCCATTCATTTTACTCTAACCTTTTGTAAGATAGTTTATGAGTTCTTTTTACCTGTTCTTCACAACTCTGGTCCATACCCTTTGGACGTTTATACCACTGTTTTCACTGTCTTACTCTTAAATAATGAAATAGGTTCTGAAATATTTTGATGGTTCTGTGAAATAATAAGAAATTGGTATATTCCAATTTGGTTTTTTGCTGAAAGCTAACAGTACCATTGAAGTTTGCACTGGTATCATTGCATCCCTTGTATGTGAAAATTAATTACATCTCAGAGAATCCGCTGGCATTGTGTTGCTCACACATTGCTGGACAAGCCTTTGACTTTTAGGTTATATTGTTATTTAAACTTTCAAAACTAATAGTTGTATTTGCTCCTAGAAAAGTTGAACAGCTTTAAATTTTCCAAAAAAGTCTTGAACAGTAAACTACACATAATATTTAACTATTTATCAAATGACTAGGTGAATTCTTTGATAGATTTGGGTAATACCAACTGAGAATAGAATTGCTGCAATGGAATGATTTATTAGAGTCAGAAACCCCATTCTAAGGCTGGAGCTTTAGCTCAGTGGCATAAGTACCTGCCTGACTAATGCAAGGTCCTGAGTTCAGTGCCTGGTACAAAAAAAAAATTCCAAATGCAAAGTGTCTTAACCTTTTTTATTAAAAGCATGGATTTCAGAATTAAGCATACCACACTGGAATCCCTGCTATATCATTTACTAATTGCATCTCCTACAATTTAAAAACCAGTGTGTCTTGATTTTATCATCTGTAAAATGGGAATAATACCTCAAAATTGAGAAGATTATATGAGAAAACTGTTAAAATATGCTTAGAATAGAGACAGGCACATTGAAAACTAAAGTATCACTTGTAATGCCAGCACTCAGAAGGCTAAGGTGGAAAAATTGCTGGAAATTCAAGGACAGCCTGTGCTATATAGTGAGTTCAAGGCCAGTCTGAACTACATAGCAAAACTCTGTCCAAAAAAGAAGAAGAAGAAGAAGAAAAGAAAGAAAAAAGAAAACTAAAGTATTCAATGTGATTCTTCAACTATCAAAAGAAAAAAAATAGCTAAGTCAAATATAGATGTGAAAACTCATTGTAAATTGTCTAGTTATTCAAATGTCACAGCAAATGCTGTATCTTAATCCAGCTTTATTACCAGGACTCCTCACAGTAGCAAGATCTTAGTCACAAAACTAAGGACCCCAAGAATTCCAGCTCTTCTGAGGCTGAAGCACCTGGAATGGCTCCGAGGATATCAGTTTAACTTCAACTTTTACTTTCATAGGAGTCAATTATCTGCTTAGGAACACAGGGAGTGGAACACAGGCAGAGCCCATAGTAAGACTGGAAACTCTGGTTTTTATACTCCTCACAAATGTGAACCCCACGGTTTCTTGAAATTATTTGGGAAATACTTAAGTACTAAAAGAACAATCCTTTTTTTTCCTGGGGGTGCAAATGGTAAAAAAAAAAAAAAAAAAAAAGAGCTGGGTGCAAAATGGTATCCTGGGTTGGATTTGAGATAGAAAAAAGTGTTATTAGTGGAAAAACTAGTGAAATCCAAACAAAGTTGGGAGTTTAGTTAATGCACCAGTGTTGGTTTCTTTTAGTAACGTACCATAATTATGTAATACGCTAACATTAGAGGAAACTAGGAGAGAGGTATACAACAATACCCTCTTCTATCTCTGCAACTTTTGGTTAAAGTTATTCCAAAAGAACAAACTTTGTAGTTAGATGATAGACACAGAGATATAAATACAGGTACAGAGGTAGAGATGAAAGGATTTGATGGTGCCTACTAAAATGTCTCTAATGTCTATTTAATGCTCTTTAACATTTAAGGTTCCTGATCTGATACATGTTTGATTACAGGCCAACACCCTTTGGCTTGTCTCTCTAGAAACTCATTTGAATGTCTTAGTTCTTATATGCCTTGTAGGTAGAGTAAGATAGGAGTCTATTTAACGCGTTTCAGAAAGACTTCCAAGAAAGTGAAATACCTCAATGTAATTAATCAAAGGTAGGTAAGTAAAATAAGAAGTCAGCCACATATGAGTGCAAAGGTGAATGCTGTGAGTATACCTAACTACATTTAAAGTACATTAAAATAAGAGACTTAGAATGAAACGATTACAGTATCTTAGCTAACCATGGGTAAGAAGAAGATGCAAACTGTTCCTAAAGTTATTTTAGTTAACGTAAGGTGAAAGATATCAATGTCTACTTTACTTCAGAAGTAATATTTCTTTGGGAATTAATTAGAAATTTCTTTCCACTTATTTATAAGCAGCTGAAAGGCCTAAACAGAGAAATTTAAGATTTTAAAATGTACAGTGTCCTCCATAATTAAGGGTTTATCTTGATATTCATGGTTTATAATCTAGTTAGTTTTCTAAATCGTAATGATCTTTTAGTGGCTTCATCAACTGCCTGTTATTAATTAGAGTTTATTAGGCACCAAGTGAGATAAAAGCAATATAGTAATATATTAACAGATTTTAGTTTGAAATTTTATTACAGTTTAAGGAGCATTTTTAATAAAAGCAATGCTTTAGGTGTTTTGATCTTAAATATTTTTATAGTTTATATAATACCATTGCTAGCATTTTCACAGTTATAATAGTATGTAATTTTATTAAGTAATATAGTGTTTTATAAAGCTTGGAAATATGAAAATAGACAAAAATGTCAATTCTGCCATTTTACCTTTTTTTACCTTTTGAAATTCTCCTTTATTAGTCATTTTCATCAATCATTTTGAGGGACTATTTTTTATTGTTTTAAAATCACTGAGTGCTAAAGTATATAGACTAAGGATGGGACTTTTAAAATCTACCATAATTTCTTTTCTTTACAATGTTTATTAGAAATTTACATGTTAATTTTTAACAAATACCTGGGAACTTATGTGCAGATCACTGTTCTAAATAATTTAAAGTATTTTGCATCCTTAGTGAGCTTAAATATCAAAAGTATGAAAATACCTAGGCAAGTGCCAAGTAAATGATACCAGTAAATTGCCTTAGAAGTTCAAAAACAGGAAAATTGATGGTCTTGACAAGTTAGGTGAGAATGAGATGCGAGTGTGGTTTTGAAGGATGGTGTTAGTATTTGCACTTATAAAGATACCATTGAAAAAGATTTCAGTCAATCTGTGTAAAAGGTAAGGGGCAGAGAGAGACATGATTTGTTTTCTGTGCATAACAGAAATATCAGATTGATACAGCACAGAGATCTCGCTGGAGAATCTTGAGAATAAATTTTGTCTTTATAATGAAACACTACAGCATTCAGATTCCGTATACAGGTTAACAGGAAATAATAGATTTCTTAAAGTGCATATTAATAATAATATGAGATGTGGATATAAGATAAAGACTTGAGAGCTAGGATATAAAAAATTCTAACTATTTTGATATAACATTTTGTCATTGAACCCACAAAGAAAATTCAGAGGTAAAATTTAGTAACATCTTTTTTCTTCTTGGTAGATTGATGGAGAAACGGGAAGTTATTTTATATTGTGATCTTCATGGCCACAGTAAAAAAGAGAATATCTTCATGTATGGCTGTGGTGGTAGTGACAGATCTAAAGCATTATATTTACAGCAACGAATATTTCCTCTTATGATGAGTAAAAACTGTCCAGATAAAGTAAGCTGCTTTAGGATTTTAACTTTTCCTTTACTAAATGGTGTCCATGCAGGACAGTAGAACAGATAATCCTACTCAGGAACCTGTATTTTTATTTATTCTGACTGACTAAAATTACCATAAGAAAAAACATGGTGGAACTGTTCAGTGACTGATAATTTTAAAATATTAAAAAAGACAAAAATTCCCATAGTCCTAACTTTCCAATACCACCACGGTTTTACTTGAGACACTTCCTCTATTTTGCCATTTTCACCAGTTTGGCAGCCTTATTTTTATTGCTTTAGTGTTTATTCAGTGCTTAAACTATACAAGGTGAATATATAAGAAATTTATAATAGTGACTTTAATTTGTATTTATTAGAATTTTACCAGAAAAAAATGAGCAATATTTCAAAAATATAGAGAAGTTATGAGAAAAGAGATCAGTGTAGAACTATTTGCACAGATTGGAAATGTTGGAGCCAGTTACCAGGATGTAAAAGAAATTTTCTCTATTCTTTGGAGAAAAGATTTTACTATAACAAAGAAAATTCTAATATACTGCCTCTTGGGTTCTCAACCAACCAATTCAATTATATAGGACCCATTGTGAAGTGCTTATTATTTTCTGGGAGTGATTAGGACCCAAAGATGTAAAAGGAAAGGTTGATCTGGTAAGAATAGTTATTTGCAGAAAACACAGGCATTTATTATTCAAAGTACTCACCACTTCAGAAAGAGCAGATAAAGCAGCCCCACACCTGAAGCTAGGTCAATACTCACAGGAATAGTTTATTTCTCCTATAAAGTGATCCCATTTTATTAAGATATTTCAATATTTATCTATTGATATATTTATTTGGGTCTTAGATCTCTAACCAGTTGTACCTTATGTGAAATGAACCAGTTTCTTAAATATCACAACCACCCTATTCACAGTTCAAACAGTTCTCCCATATAATACAAACCCTTAAGAACCAGACATGATGGTGCATGCCTATAAAACCAGCACTCGGAAGACTGAAGGAGCAGGACTACAATAGGTTTGAGGCCTGCTTGGGCTATATAGTGAGTTCAAGGCCAACCTGAACTATACCATGAGACCCTGTCTCAAAAAAAAAAAAAAAACCCACATTTTGAACATATTTTAGACTTCATTTCTAGATTTCCTTTTAAATGTTCCTTATTAAAATCTTTGTGAAACTGTAGAGTCAAAATGGATCAAAGATCTTAGTGTTAAAACAGAAACACTAAATCTGCCGGAAGGTAGACTAGGTAGAACATTTGAAGACACAAGTGTAGACAAAGACTTATGAACAAAATCCCAATCTCATGGGAAATATTACCAAAAAATTCAACAACTGGGTCTCATTAAAAAGCTTTAGCACAGCAAGAGAAACCACCAACAGAGTGAAGAGACAACTCAAAGTGTGGGCAAAACATTTTTCCCAGCTGTTCCCCAGACAAAGGACTAAGACCTAGAATATATAAAGAACTCAAACAGAACCCCCAAATTTAAAGATCCAGTCCAAAAATGAGCATCTGAAATTAATAGACACTTCACAGATGAAGTAGAAACAGCAGAAAAATATAGGAAAAAATGTTCAACATCACAGATCATTTGAGAGATGCAAATTAAAATAGTGATGAGATGCCATATCACCATCATCAAGAAATCAACCAATAACGTAGGGCAGGGCAGTGGGGAAAAAGAACCTTCCCACTGCTGGTGAGAATGCACAGTGATGCCACCCCTGTGGAAATCAGTGTGGAGATTCCTCAAAAAACTAGGACTAGAGGTCCCATTGGACCTAGCTATCCCCCTTCTTTGTATCTTCTCCAAAAAAAGTAAAAGCATCATACCACAGTGATATATACACACCCATGTAATAGCTAAATCTTTGAAACAGCCCAAATGCCCATCAATTGATGAATAAAAATTTATGGGTTTTTTAATAGAATGGAGTACTACTCAGCCATAAACAAAGATAATCTTGAGACATTTCTAGGTAAATGGATGCACCTTGAGAACATACTCTTAAGTAAAATAAGTCAGACATATGTGTAAATACCACATTGTTTCTCTGGCGTGACAAACAAAAACTGTAATAAGGATCAAAATGTATGATAGAGATTGTGAAATAAAATATTCAAATGGGAAGGGGAACTAAGCGGGGAGAAAAGTGAGGAAAAAAAGGGAAACTAAGTTTTTGTAAATAGGGAAAGGAAGTGAGGTTGAAGGGAGGAAAGGAGGTGAGGTTGAAGAGAATGGGAAAAAAGAATCAAGATGCATTATGTACAGATACAGATTCCATATGATGTACGTGATATGTACATCTAAAAAGTACCAATATATTTAATTTAAAATATCCATGAAAAACCACAATTACAGTTGAGTTTTTCAAATTCCTTTCTCAGTAAACAAGAACTAGTAGGGAGACAGTAAGAAAGGATGTTTAAGAACTGAACAGAACCGTCAACCAGATTTAATTGACGTTTACAGAGTTTCTACAGTGGTATACACATTATATTCAAATGCACAAGGAACAAGCACAAATCTGTCATGTCTTGATTTAAAACAAGTTTAATAAACTTGAAAGAACTGAAATCATATAAAGTATGTTCTCGGACTATCATGGAATTAGATTAGAAGTAAATTTTAAGAAGTAAATCTCCAAATTCTGAGAATTAAGGAACATCTTAAAATAATCAATGGCCCAAACAGGAAATCTGAAAGAAGACTCTAACCTGAAAAAAGAAAAGAAAAATATATTTCATATTCAAATTCGTGCAACTAAGCTAATATAGTGGTGTATGTCCTTCTAAAAGTGGCTAACCAAATTTACCTGGTTTGGGGTTGCTCGTCTCTCCTGGAGTTAGAGTCTAGGTTCTTCTTATCCCTATCAAAGAATTGAATGAAATGAGCAAAAAGCAGTACAATGTTTATTTGAAACAAAAGTGCAAAGTGAAGTAGAAACTGGCTCTGCAGAGTGAGTTTTTGCCAAGTGTACACCTTAGAGGACCCACCATGAGGAAAGCTGCAATAGCAAACTCTCCAAGACTTCAGTGTGTCTTTTATATTATCCTTGTGTTTCCTTTATATTGTCCTTATGTATCCTTGAGATAACCCACAAGAACTTCTATATACAGGTCCTGAGAGGCAGTGCTGGGATCCCAAGTCTCAGGCTGACGTCAGGTCTGGGCCATGTTATTGATTCAACCTGCTCAGGTTCTCAGGAAAAGCCCATGTGCAGGACTTTGGAAACTGACCGTGATTTTGTAATTAACAGGTCACACTTACTTCCACAGCCAGTTTTGCCACACCCTAATTGCCTATCTCAGTAGTATTTAGAAGAAATGGAAAGAAACAGAATGAAGAGTGGTATAACTGCCAACCTTGAAGGCATGGGGAAATCATTAAAAGAAAAAATTAATTCTATGCATATAAATTTAACAACTTGTATGTTAATTCCTTGAAAATGACAAATTACCAGAACTCACCAAGATGAAATCCATAGCCTGAATGACCCTAAAATACAGATTCCAAAAACAACTTTCAAAATATGAAATGTCTAGATCAATAGATTCATTAAAGAATTGGACCAAATATTTAAAGACAGTGTTTTCCAGGATTATCATACCAGCACAAGACAAAGACAATCCACAAGGAAAATACACACTAATATCCTTTATGAACATAGATGCAAAAATCTCAACAAAATATTAGCATGTTAAATCCAGCAGTTTATAAAAAGAATAACACATCATGACCAGATTGGATCTCTGACAAGAATCTAAGACTAGTTTATATTTGAAAATTAGTCACTGTAATCTACTATTTTAAGGGCCTACAGAGGAAAAGCTTCATGGTCCCATCAATAGACATAGGAAAAACATTTAACAATTCAGTACCCATGAATGATAAAAATGAATAGCAAATGTAAAAATAATAATTCTGCTTTAAGGGAAAAAATGATTTTGTGGGGTTCAGATGTGATCACACTCTTCACTTCTGGTCATCAGAGGCTAGAGTTGTTTCAAGCTGAGCAATAAATTCTAAAAGTTTTATGTGGAAGTCACAGGAATGTCAGGTCAGATACAGAGGCTAGTAGTAAATGGCTATTAAAGACAGCCTGAGATAACTCTGGCTGTTGATCTACAACATTCCTGCTCTACATAACCGTGATATTCTAGTGAGCCATGATCAAATATTGTGCAAGATGTGGATGTGTTCACTCATGAAAGAATATTTTGAGCTGTAATTTTTTGAAAATATTATAAAGCTGCTATTATTTATGCATAAAGGAATGAATATTGATACATGCAACATTCTAAATAAGTCTTATCCTAACAAAGTCTTAAAAATTTGAATACTGCTTGATTCCATTTATATAGTGATACTTGAAATACTAGAGCATAGTATAGCAGTTGACTGGTTGCCAGGGTGAAGGTGGCAGGAGGGCATGACTCTAAAGAGATAGCAGGAAGGAGTTTTTTATGGACAATAAAACTATTCAGTATTCAGACTGCAGTGATTTGCTCTGCAAATCTCTACCTGTGTTAAAATTCATAGAATTGAACACATGTTAATTTTATGTTAATTAAAAAATAAAATTACTTCCTCAGATCTCTAGACACTGATTTTTTATAGACAGTCTTTCAGGCTATCTTTCAAACAAAAATAAAGAATCTCTGTTCTTTTTGGAAGTCTGCATCACTGAACCACATTCTGAAACATGTATAAAATCTCTTCCTAGAACTTTTTAAAAGGTTTAAGATCCTATCTCAACAGTATGAAGAGTTAATCAGCTGATTTTGAATACAAGCTAGATAAAGATAAGAAGTAAATTTTATTGCAGAAATTAAAATCTATATTCTCCAGAAATAAATCATTTTTAAATGAGTTACTTCCATTGATCAGGAAATAAAGAGTAGCTCTTTAAACTTTCATGAGAATTACAGATTTTATACAGCTACTCTTCTATTTTCAAACCCTTTTCATAAAAAGGATAAGCCTCTCATTTTCATTTGCTTCTTTTCAGTTTTCTTTTTCATCTTGCAAGTTTAATGTTCAGAAGAGCAAAGAAGGAACAGGAAGGGTGGTGATGTGGAAAATGGGAATCAGAAACAGCTTTACCATGGAAGCTACCTTTTGTGGATCTACTCTGGGTGAGGCCAGGTGTTCTCATTCACTTTTCTATCTCATAGCATTAAACATAATGTGAAATTAATAGTATAAACCAATGACAGTAAACTTTTTAGAGACTGAGTACCCAAACTGCAACCCAAAACCCACTTATTTATGACAAAGGCCAACACTGCAATTTGCTGACCACCAGTGCAAGAGTGCAACAGGACAATGTTCCACCACACAGCCTTTGCTTCCTCTAAAATAGGCATCTGAGTGCACTTCTTACCTTGTGAAGACTCCTGCTAAAATCACAACCAGGATAATATATTTTGCATGTTATATATCCTTGCTCTTGTTTTCATAAATTCTTGACAAACAACTAAATAAGACATGATACTACAGATTAAAATATGTCAGGGGACAGCACAACATTATAAGAAACTCAGTGTTTTAATTAGAACATCACTCTGCTAAATCTTAGATATTAAAATTCAATTTTTCACAAGAAAATTCAGAGCCAAAATCTTGTGTTAATAAAAACAAATGTATTAAACTCAGCCAGTCCAAGCAAATACATGTATAGCCTTGGTAGCGCACTGATTAGTCTGCCCCTGCAAAAATGAGTCACATTATTGCCTGGTGCTGCTACTCCTTTCTGAGCATGCTCATGACCGCTACGTGCAGTTATCTGATGCTCAGCCTCTGGGGCAATACAGTCAACTTGGCTCAAGTGCTAACAGAGACAGGTCAGTGTGCTACCTGCGGCACACATGCCATAGATTCACCACCACAGGTATAAATCATTTAGAAGAGAGTGCATTCCTTTCATTTAAATGCATACTGCTATTTAATCATTCTGTAAACGGATGAATAAACTTTTACTACATGATATCTCTATTTCATTATTTTCCTTTGTTTAGAAAGTAATATTTTAATATGTACATAAAATACTCTAATTGGTTCTTTCCTAAACTAATCTTCAAATGCTTGTTATTTTTAAAAGAAAAAAGGATTCCTATAGATTTTTTATGAAAGTTCCTTACTGTTGTTGTTATCATTATTATTACTATTATTATTATTATTTTGGTACCAGAAATCAAACTCGGGGCCTCACACTTGCCAGGTAGGCACTGTGCCACTGAGCTACATCCCCAGCCAGGAGAGTTCACTCAGTTGTTTGTTGCTGTTATTTTGTTTTGTTTTGTTTTTTGTACCAGAGATTGAACTCACAACCTTATGCTTACCAGGCAAGCATTTGAACCACTGAGCTAAATCCCCAGCTGTGTTCCTAATTATTTTAAGAAAAAATGCACATACTTAAAGTATTATGATAGAAATGTTTTACTGAATATAAGGCAAAATTAGACTGGCTTTTTAAAAAATTAATCTTATTGGTATACTTTTGACATACATAATGATCACATTTATCATAAAGAATTTGTACCTGTACATATTGTATATCAATTCTTTTTTTTACCTCTTCCTTTCCCTTCGTTTTCTTACTCCCTTTCCAAAATATTGTTTCTACATTCTTCTTTTATTCTCTATTTTATTTTACTTTATTTTTTGTCACATTTAGACGAAAACCCTTGGTTCCCTCAACTAAAACTGGAGGTATGTTCTATAGTCCCATCTAAGAAGTCTTAGTCATGTCTAGCAGGGTAATACAGCTAGAGATTTCTGTATTAAGATAGTGGCACATTGTTAGAAGATGTACCAACTCAAAGAAAAGTGCTAGAAATCCACATATGATATTTCTGGGGGTTTTTGTTTTTTTGTTTTTTTGTGGGTCTTCTTTGTTTTGTTTTGTTTTGTTTTGATACTGGGGACTGAACTCACGACCTCACACTTGTCAGGCAGGCACTTATGCCACTGAGCTAAATCTCCAGCATTCTGACTTATTTTTAAACCATTTTGAAATTGATACATTAGTTGTGATGATAAAAAAAATTTTGTCAACATCTTTTCTCAGAGAAATTATTAGAATCATTTGTAACTGGTAACCAAACATTCTGTAACTGTCTCACTGAATTTTCTTTTTCTGTGCAACATACACTGATGCATGGTAAGTTAGCTTCAGTTCAAGTGGTGGAAGAAAAGGAAAAGTAATAAGCTGTCAAAAGATGTGCTCCAGGAAAAGAAAATTCAAATAGACTATGGCATCATATCCATGTCTTGTTTATATCCTCTGCAAGTTGGGCCTACCTGCAAAGGAAAATGATTAACTCATTCGCAGGGGTGGATAAACTTGTTGATGTTTTAGGTAATAAACGAGGCACTCATTTCAACACAAAAGATCTGGAGTCAATGGGATACCATTTTTGTGATTCACTCTTGGACTATTGTGATCCTGACCGGAGCAAGGTGAGCCAAGCCCATCTGGTGAAACATCAGCTTCCACTTCCTAAGATAACACAGCCAGTCTGTTAACCAGCATTGTCTTTCCCTTCGATATCCCAATGGTGTTCTGGGACTTTTTGGTATTTAATTTCTTAATAACTATCATTCCAGATGTCCATAAATATTTGGATAGTTTAATTAGGAAGTAATTACATAATTGTTTATAATTGTCCCTAGTATTATCAGTGCCTGAAAGAATTAGAAGAAATGGAAAAACGTATGAACATGGAAAAAGTCTTTGAAGACTCAGATTCTTGCCCAAGAGAAATTACACTGGATATAGAATCGAGGTAGGTCAAGACTGTTGAAGTAATGCACTTTGTTGTATTGTTTTACTCTGTTCTTTATAACAATATTAGGATATTATTGTCAATTCTACACTGAAAATTCTCATTATGTGGAAAGAAATTTCTTCCAAGCACATTATTTTGGCCAAATCTCATTAGTATTTCATTTGATTTATTTTTAAATTTAATATGAACATTTCTTTGTACATTGCATAGTATTCACGTTATGTCAGAGACTTACCATGTAGTTTTACACCCTTTCCTTCCCTTTGTCTTCTCTTCTCTCTCTCTCCCTCCTTCTCTTTCTGTTTCTCTCTCACTCTGTCATAGATTTTATTCTTTAAAGCACAACAAAACTGTGTAGAAAGTACGAAGATGTCCCAGATATCTTCCACCATTATCATAGCATAGCCACACCATTAGTAACATTTCCTATAAGAGCACATGCTGCAATTGCTGAGTTTATATTGCTATGTCATTGTCCCCCAAGGTTCTTAGTTTACATGGTTTACTCTTGGTGTGGGCATTCTATGGTTTGGACAAATCTATAATGGCATTTATCAAACTTTCTGGTGTCACATCAGAATGTTTTCATTGCATGGATTCACTCAGTAATCTACCTATCCCTCCCTCCCCCAACCCTTGGTAGCCACAGATCTTTTTAACCTGTCTCCAGTTTGGCCTGCTTTGGAATGTCATTTGGTTGGAATTGTACAGTATGTAATCTTTCCAAACTCTCTTCTTTCAGTTAGCAATATGCATTTAAATTTCTTCTGCATATTTTCATGGCATAATAGCTCTCTGCATTTTAACTGGATATTGTATCATCCAAATAAATCATAGTTTATCTGCTCATCTAATGAAGAACATTTTGGCCAAATTTTAGCAATTCTGAATAAACTTGCTATGAACATCCATGTGCAGGTTTCACAGCGAATGTGTTTTCAATTCCTTTGAGTAAATAACAAAGAGCGTGACTACCAATATGAGAGTATGTTTAGTAATTTCTTTTTTTGGCTTTCAGCAATCTTCTTGCTTTATTTTTAACTTTAATGTGCTAAAAGCATATCCATTATCTTAATTTTAAAGCACACATTGTGTTATTGTTGACCGCCGGTACAGTGTGGAACAAGAGAGCTCTGGGACTTATTCATCTTGTTTAACAGAACTTTTGCATTCATTAATGAGCAGGAACTCAGCCTCTGGTGACCATCATCCATTCTTTGAGTCTATAACTGGGACTATTTCAGATTCCTTACATCAGTAGAATCATGCATTTTTGGTGTTTTTGTAGTCGACTGGCTTATTCCACTTAGTATAAGGTCTTCACAGTTTATCCATCTTGTCACACACTGAAGAATCTTCTTTGTTTATGCTAGAGATTGAAATGTTTTCTTTTTTAAAAGCTGAATGGTATTTCATTGTGTTATGTACCATTATTTTCTATGTCCATTCATTTATTGATAAATTTGTATTTCTTTCCCACGTCATTGTTGTGGTCTGTGCCTAGATCCCCAGTCTCCCAAACAAGTGCATGGCAAAGGCCCAAAGCCCAAATGAATGAGTCCAGTGGTCTGATCTTTGCTCCAAGAGGACCAAAATCCTCCACAGCGTCCCTAACTCTGGTAGCTGAGACAGACTGTCTCTGTGAAGTCCATATTTATTCAAAACAAGGAAAGGGTTGAGTGGGAAATGCAGGAAACCTGAGCAGGACCTTGAGAAGGGTTCAAAGACCCCTCTAAGCAACAGACGATGCTAACTAAGGAGAACTATCCTAGGAGAACTCCTGAGGTATCCGCAGCTGTGGCCTATCTTGCTCCCTGGGGCATCTGGTAGTTCTCAGTCCCGCCATGCCCAGGCCATGCCACAGCCCTGCGCGTGTATTCAGATTCAACAGCTCCAACATATCACGGCTATTGTGATTAGTGTGCCACTAAAACGGGAAAGCTCGCATCTCTTCGGGCTTTCAGTCCTTCTGGATAAATAATCAGAAGTGGAAACTGCGGAGTCATATGATAGTTCTACTTACAGTTTTCTGAGGAACCTCCATACTGTTTTCAATAGCAACTGCACTGTTTTGTGTTCCTACCAACAGTGTGCAAGATTTCCAGTTTTTTATACCCTTACTGATATTTATTTTTTGATTTTTGTTTTGTTTGATAACAGCCGTACTTAAAGATGTGAAGTGATATCTCCTTGTACTTTTGACTTTTATTTCCTTATGGTTAGTGACGTTGAACACATCTTCACACACCTGTTGGCTATTTCTGTGTCTTCCTCGCTGAAATGTGTATTTAGGTCCTTGGTGCATTTTGATTACTGAGATTAAGGTCCTTAAATATTTTAGAGAATAATCCCTTAACAGCTATATGGTTTGTACAGATTTTCTCCTACTCCATATATTACCTTTTCACTCAATTTTTTCTTTTGCTATGCAGAAAGCTGGTGTTTGATGACCCCCCCCATTTATTTTTTGTTTTGTTACTTGTTTTGGTATCATATCCATAAAATCATTGCCAAGATCAGTGTATGAAGCTTTCTCCTGTGTTTCTTCTAGGAACCTTGCATCTTACATCTAACTACAACATTAGTAAATTTTCATTCATTTTTTTGTAGTATGAAGTCTCAATTTCATCTTTTCCCCACTTTTCCAATACCGTTTGTTGGAAGGTAGTGTTTTCACCCCTGTGTGTCCTTGATACCCTCAGACATCGGCTCATCGTAAATGTGAAGAGGCTCCGCATTTTTCCCCATTGGTCCACATGTCTTATCTTTTTGCCAGAGTCAACTTTTTTTGATATCAGCAGTTTTATAATACATTTGAAATCCAAAAGGATGTTATCTGCAGCTTTCTTTCTCAACACTGATTTCACCTGTATAAAAATCAAAACCAGAAAGAGGACTAGAGTGTGAAGGTCCTGCGTTCAATCCACGGCACCAAAAAGATAATGTATTTACCTAAAAGACACTTTATACCTCAATTTAAGAAGCAAAGTAAAATAAAATAAAATCCATTAAAGCTCAATTGTGATTGCAGATGAGAAGTTATCCAAATAAAATTTAAATTCATTTTATAGCTGCTGGAAACAAAATGTGCTTCAAAATAAGTAAATGAACATTTTTTAAAATTTAAAAGCAATGATGCATTTGACTTGTAAAGGCAAATATTTCCCTACAAAGAATATAGTATTTTTTTGTCTTTTTGAGACAGGTCTCACCGTGGAGTTCAGGCAGGCCTTGAGCTCCCTTTGTAGCCCAGGTTGGTTTCAAACTTGCAATAATCCTCCAGCCTCCTGAGTGCTGGGATTACAGGTGTGTGCCACTACTCCCGGCTTAAATAATATGATATTTGCTGATGAAAGAATAAGCCAAATTTCATAATTAAGTAAATTCTGAAGTAGTTCACAAAAGAAAGATAAAATAGCTTTTAAGAGATATTTTATGGGCCGGGTATTTAGCTCAATGGCATAAGTGCCTGCCTTGTAAGTGCATGGTCCTGAGTTCAATCCCCGGTACCACACACACACACAAAAAAAAGAGGTACCTTACATAATTATGAAGTATTTTCTAATTCACTTTCAGTTAGGTACTACAGTAAATATAATAAACTAGCTATATAATTTCTGAAACAAACAGGGAAATATTCAAATAATAAAGAAAAAATATTTTTTAAAATGTATGTGACCATCTTATTCTATATAAAAATCTACTTGTATATATACAGTGTGTGTACATATTTGCTTATTTCTATAATACAACACAAACACTGTTATTTCTCATATATTAATTAGTGTGACTTTTTATTTGCTTTTCTTGTCCTCCTGCATTAGCTAGAACTTCCAGTTTGATACTGAATAGGACTGCTGGGAGGGACCGTTCTTGTTCAGTCCTTGCAGGAAGGCAACCGTTTCTCATCATTAAGTATCAAGGTAGCTGTAGGTTTGGGTAGATGTTTTTACTGAAGTGAGGAAGTTTCCTTCTTTTAGCGTAAGAAACATGGTGTTGGTCAGATCAAGTACATAATAACATCTCAGTGTACTGACAGCCAATACAAGGGATTTTTAAGAACTCCAAGAGAACATCCTCAAAGGCTGGTTATTTACACCCATGAATACACGGCTCACCTGTCACAGCCACAGGAACAAAACTACATATAAAGAGATAAAACTGTTAAATACAACATTTTTAAAACAAACAACTGAATTATGCTGGTAAACTGTATACTTAAGCCTCAAGAGACATAAAATCTATAAAAATTCTTAGTGTATTCTCTCAGTCTGTCTTGAATTGGACCTGAACTACTATTCAGTGAGTGACTTGGACTTGGTTTATTCTCGTATCCATGTGAGTAACTGGGGTTGAGACCTTCTGTCTGTCTGTGTAAATAAATAAATATAGTAGTAAATAAATCAAATATTTAGAAGATGACATCTTTCTGTTGTTTTATCTACTCACATCCCCCTTATTCTATTGTAACATGCTTGTGACATTTAGCTATCTGAGAGGTTTCTCATGAGTAGGTTTTGGATTTGGGGACATTTTTTCCCTGCATCTATTGATAAGATTTTTTCTTTTGGCTTATTAATGTGATGTATTGCACTAACTGATTTTTCAATATTGAGCAGCAGTGGTACCTTTGGAATTAATCCCACTTGGGTTGTGTCATTCTTATTAAATATTGTTGGAGTTAATTTGCTATGATACTATTAAGGATTTTTATCTACTTGATATATTGGTCTGTGGTGTTTCTTTCTTCTAGTGTCTTTTTGGAGGGGGTATTGGAGTAATGGTAGGTAGCCCCACAGAAAAAGTTAGAAAACGTTCCGTATGTTTTTATTTTGCTGAACAGATTGCTGAGAATTGGTATTATTTCTTCCTTAACTGTTTGACAGAATTTGCCGGTGAGACCACTGGGCTTGTAGCTTCTGACTGGAGGGTCATTATGGACTGATAGAATGTCTTTCTTGACATGGGCTGTTGGGTTCTCCATTACCCTGTGAGTTCACCCACCCATCTGCAGTGCCAGGGGTTGAAGCCAGGACTGATCTACATCCCGAGTCACATGTTTAACAATAACAACAACAAAAAAATTCTGTTTTTAAGCCACCTGGACCAAACACCGAAAATACCTTTGTAAATATTCTCCTTATAATCATAATGGTTAACCATTTAAATAACGCATCAAAGTAAAACAACAGTTTAATTTTGTTGCTGTCGTTGCTGATGCTGTTGTTGTTAGACAAAGGTCTCTTTATGTTGTCCAGGCTAGCTTCAAATGATGCTCCTGCCTCAGCCTCCTAAGTAGCTGGTACTACAGATGTGCTTGGATTTCCTCACCTGGCAACAGGTGAAATTTTAAAATGGCACCAAAACATTCTGTTTGTTTTGTTTTGTAGTAGCCGAGGTTCTGACAGTTCGGAATCCAATGACTCTCAGACTTACCTTCTCAAGGTGACTTCTCAGGTATAATTAAATTTTTTTCTTACGATATGGATATGTTTGGGGGGAAGAAGTATTTTGATATTTATTACAATGCATCAGCTTTATGTTAAGGACAGTTTCATTTTTTTTAATTTTAAAATGAAAAAAGAATAAAATCATTAATACTGAATTTGACAACAAAATAATAGGAGATTAATACTAATTAATATACTCTGTATTGTTATCTTCAAAATAGATATTCAGAATATAAGATACAGGCATGAAAAAATGGTCAAGCAATCAAACAAAGCACAAACTGTTCTTTTTAATGAACTAACAGAGTTAGTATAGTTATCTATCTCGTATACATATGTGTATATATATATATATATATATATATATAATCTTTTCTATTTTTTCTCCTTTCCCCTATTCCAGTTGTTTTTATCTTTTAAGCAGTTTCTTTGCCTTTCCTTTTCATAATATCTATTGTATATTTTGGATCTTATTTACTCTTTCAGTTTTTTACACGAGGAAGACAGTACAGTGTTTATACATGCAAGTCTGATTTATTTAACTTATGAGTATGGTCTCAAGTTACATCCATTGACCTATAAATGCCTCATTTATTCTTCTTTAAAGCTGAGTAATACCCCACTATATAAAAATACTACATTTTTTAATGAATTCCACAGTTGATGGGCATTTGAGTTGTTTCCAAGATTTGTCTATTACAAATTGTGCTGCTATACACATGGCTGTATATATATCACTGTGGTATGATACTTATATATTAAGCAGGTATTCTTTTTTGCACCAGGGATTGAACTCATGCCCTCACTCTTGCTAGGCAGGTACTTGTGCCGCTGAGCTAAATCCTCAGAAGCAGCTATTCTTTTTATTGTGTTTAACAATCAGCCAATAAAAGCTTACAGTTGCATAATTAATATATAGTAATGATTACTTTTTCTTTTTATGTACATATATTTAAATCATGAAAAATTTTAACTTTAGAGGGTTTTTAAAGTGTGTTACAGATAAGAATAGCTAGCATCTAGAGAGATGTGTAAATGACTTCCAGAGCCATACCTCTTGCTAGTGCAGAGGTGGAACCTAGCTTACATCACCTGACGGTACAGTATTCACTTAGGCATATATCATCCAACTACATACAGAGCTCCAACTATGTGTCAGACGTCAGCGTTGGGGCAGAACAGTGGATGAAATGAAGCAAAGTCTTTACCTTTGGCTCTCAAACTGTGGCTGGGAGAAACAATAAACAGAGAACAAGTAAACCGTATGATATGTGAGATGGTGGTAAATGCTTAAGGAGGACCTTGAAGCAGGAGGGGGGATAAATTCAGGGGCCCATTGCAGTTGTGGATGTAGTCACCAAAATGAAGAGACGACAGACAACTCAGGGACTAAGGGAGCAAGACAAGCAGCTCCGCGGTGTGTTAGCTACCCTTCGCTGTATAACAGCTTCAAAACTTCAGGGGCCTATACGCTTGTATTTTCTCACACGTGAGTCTTCAAACTGGCTTTTCTGGAATTAGGTAGCGTCAAATTGGTCCTGGCTTTGAGCTTCCAGCTGAGTTATGTGCCACATGTTTCTCCTTTCCTTGAACCAGACATTACTCAAGGGAAAATTCAGTTGTTAAAAAGCCCAGAATGTAAGTGGGAAAACAAAGGAATATAAGCCCATTTGAAGCTATATCTCCTCCTTGCAATTATATTTTTTATCACATTCACATGCCATTAACCCAAGTAAGTCACAGAGCCAAGTCCCACATCCGTAAAATAGGGAAATATATTCCATCTAGAGTAGGAGATCCTACAAAGCTATCTGGCAAAGACTGTGGATATAAGATCCTACCACAAGGAAGTGAAAACTGGAAACAACAACCTAATATTTCAGGATTCACTTCCTAGGTTACAAACACTCACTTCCTACTCAAGTACAAAATATACTAGTACTCATGAATCTCCAAGACACTCCAAGTCTAGTCTGATCATAGCATCAGCCTTAAAGTCCACATCATGACCCACATCAGTTATAGACACATCTCCTCTTGATCCAGAACTTGAAAAATAACAAAGCAAATGATCACACATCTAATATATTATGATGGAACAGATAACAAATTATAATGAATGTCATCACTCAAAAGAAAAAATAAACAATGAAGAGCATATGGCAGTCACTGAGCCCCCTCAAAAAAATCTGGTGTGTGTGTGTGTGTGTGTGTGTGTGTGTGTGTGTGTGTGTGTGTGTAGTGCTGAGGACTGAACCCAGAACCTTCCCACTGAGATATACTTCTATTCCCCTTTTTTAAATTTTGAGAGATGATCTCACTAACTGCCTTCAACTTGCAATCTTCTTGCCTCAGTTTCCCAAGCACTGGGATTACAGGCATGCACCATAACAACTATTAGGTAAATATTTGAAACATTACCTATGCTGGAGATGGGGAAATGTTTCTTGCTTATGCCCCAATTATGTTCCTTTTAGAGCTTCATTTGCATATTTATTTGCACTTACTGGGATGAAAAGCACCAATACTTCTCCATCATGTAAGAATTAGGAGTCTCAAGATAGGTTTTTTTTTTATTTACATGTTATCTTTTATGTGCTAATTAAATATTAATTTTAAATGTGATTCTTTTAACTAGATAAAAACCAAGAAAAAATATCTGAAAACCAAGAAAGAGAGGAATTCCACAATAGAAAAACATCAAAATGTCAAAGCAGAGGTAAATCTTTATTAACCTGGTTATTAAGAGTTTTGGGGGGAAAAATAATAAATACAAAAGAAAGGCAAGTTGCCTGGCACAGTAGTGTGTGTTTCTGGGAAACTGAGACAGAAGAATAACAAGTTCAAGCCAAGGCTGGGCAACTTAGTGCTTAGCAAGATACTGTCTCAAAATAAAAAAAAAAATAGATATAAAAAAGGCTAGGGACATAGCTCAGTGTGAAGGCTGTAGGTTCAATCCTCAACACCTTGAAAACAAACAAACAACAACAAAGAGAAGAATGACAAGAAATTTTCCTTTACATTCTACTTTTTTCCAGGAAAAGTTAAGAATTAAAATTTTGTTTATATTATTTACTGTTTATAGAAACACAAGAGATCTCTGACAGATGAAAAGCAGATCTTATTTAAGGTGCCATATTTAAATTTCATTTCTTCTTACCATTTCTAAAAATATTTGAGGAAGTTTGCAAAGGAAGGTAGAAAGTAAGGAAGAAAGGAAAGAAGAAAAGAGATCTTTATGCAAGTAAAAAAATCCATTCAAGCAAATCTAATCAGGTCCATTAAAAAGAACAGGACCTTATGGTACTGGATTCAGACTACATTTCTCTCCCTACCTCCCAATTCAGTGGGACACAAATTTCATTTCTGACCTGAGTAGTGGAGAAAAATAGGGCCTGAGCTACCATAGCCGCCAGAGGGCTGACTCCCCAGCAGCAGAATATCAGTATTTCATAGTCTCTTCCAACTACCGGTACCTGAAGCTAAGTTCCGGGGGTGGAAGTTTCTCTCTGCTACCCAGATTCCATCCGTGGATGGAACTTCTGCGTTGGGTGCCACACCACTGAAATTACTCGGCCCTGGTGTCTGTTGCCTGGCTTTGCAAAGTGGTGGGTGCACACTGGAAGAGGAAGGTGGGGAAGACCTAAGCCTATTGTGCTCCCCTCCCCTACAGCTAGACTCCCAAAGCACTGTATCGCTCAGAGGAGTGCATTTTTGGCTCCATCTGGCTCTGGACCCAAGGTTTAGAAATTTTGTCTTGAGAGAGAACCAAGCCCTAAAAGAGACAGCTTCCTAATATCATCCCAAAAGAACTGACTTCCTTTACAACAGAACATGGAAAAGTTTAAGCTAAAGGGCATTCTCAAATGCTGCAAGTATGGTAAAAGGCAACTGGGAGGGAATTGGTAAATTCATTGGAGATAATGACTAGACTGCATACAGGCTACTCTACAAGAGAACTGAGGAAAGAGAGAGATGTGAGGAGCATTCCTGGGTTCAGAGCACATTCTGGCACTGGCCTCCAGAACTGTGTGGTGGATTAACTAATGGTCGATTTGTAACACCCAACTGAACTGAGTCAGCGTGGCTCTGGTGTGGAAGGCCCACCCAAGGATTGCTGCCAGAAGCATAAAGAACTGGAGGGGAAGATGGTGTGCTGTTAATTCTCCTGGAGAAGCTTGTCACGCTGACTTTCCTGATACCAACTCAGCTATTCTTGTGATCGGAGGAGCTCGAGTCCTAGCTGGTGCTAAGGGGGCCTCCCACTTTTTTCAGGAGAGCTCTGTTCCTCACCTTCAATGCTGCTGCTTCGTGGCTCCAGTGCAGCTCCGTAGCCTTCTGACAAAGATCCCTCACCCCATTCTAGCTTCTACCACTGATGTTTGGGCCTTTCCAGGGCAGATCTTTGATAAAGACTTGCAGGAGGCATTGTCATGGGCTCTAGGCCTCTACTAGACTCATGGAGGACATTGCCATGAGATTCAGGCCCTCAGCTGGATTCTTTGGGTCTCCAGAGTGTGACAAATCATTTGCGCTCTACTGCATTTGACTCTTTGGGTAAATATTATAAAATAATCCTATAAATTATGTGTCCTGTAATAAATACATTCCTTTGTAAGCTCTGACTACAAAGGAGACCAACTTAGAGTGGAATAGTCTGAAGAGCAAGATATGCTCCAGGGTCATGTTGAAGGCAATGACTCAGAAATTAGTGGAGTTTTAACATTTTCATGTCTCACGCAGAGTCCTGCTGAAACCCCTGAAGCCCCTAGGGTGAATATGGGAACACTCAAATTCGCTCTCCAGAGGACAGTGTCAGGGTTAGCATCGCAGAGGTCAGACGAATTTCACTAAAATAACCCAGCCAGTCACTACACAAGCAGTGCCAATTATGAGACTTTGAAGAGGTCAGGGGAGGAAAGCCAGTACCCGGAGTTCGTTATATTGTCTACAAACACAGAGGAGGTGCAGTTAAAGTGATACCACGTGTCAGCAGGATCCAAACGATCCATCCTCGGATCCAGCCCCAGTCAATCCTTAAGCATTTGTTACTGGAAGAAAACCTGAAGATCGAGAACTAAATTCTTTGCTCACCTAGAAGATGAGATTCATATACAAACATTCGAACAAATAAGCATGCTTTTTTTAGAACTATTTCCTGTGTTAGTAATGGTGACTGTGCACCAGAGGGAAAGTTGCAACGAGCTGTGACACGTTCATTCTTTGTGCACCAAATGCACCTTCATCTGCAGAATAAAGATTAAATTAGCAAAATCTAACAAAGCAATTAATTTTGTATAAATCCAAGCTCTGTTTCACGAAGTCCAAGAATGAAATTTTGCACAAACGGAGGAAGTTAGGAGAGTGTTCCCTGAAAAGAATAAGAATAAAAAGGAAAGGCTCTTGATGGATATCCACCACTGGGGATTTTGTAAGTGGAATTTCTGATGTGTTTTTCTTTGCTGTGGTCTTACATAGATAAGCAGAGGACAGGAAGCTGTGGAGAGTTTGAAAAACAATCAACTACTTAGCTGGAAACCAGTTACTCCATAGTTCTAAATTTCCTGTCTGGAAATCAGGGTCAGCTAATTGAGCATACTTTTACATCAGATCTCCTTCTTGGAGGGAAGGTCTTTAGCCCTCTATTTTTATCTTAACCTTTCATATTTTTTCTCTTATGTTTTCTTTTACATTTCTGAACTTAACTTGATGCTTGAATTAGCTCTTAACTCATGTGTGCTGTTTTATTTTAGGCTGCCTCAAACTGTCTACTTTTTCTTTTTCTTTTTCTTTTTTTTTTTTTTTTTTTTGTTTTGTTTTGCTTTGCTGAGACAAGGTCTCCCTATGTACTTCAGGCTGACCTCAAACTCATGATAATCCTCCTGCCTAGCTTCCTGAGTGCTGAATTTATAGGCATGTGCCACTAGACCCAGTTCTCTGGCTGCCAACTTTTAAACTAAATAACTAAATAGTTACATAATTCCACACAAACTTTTAAAATTATCTTTCTCTATTCTTTTTAACTTTTCATTTTATTTTGGAAAAAATTATGCGTTTATAAGATGTTGTTTTTTAAAAAAAAATCCAAGAGGACCCATACACCTTCACCCCTTCCTGCTCACCCAGAGTTGGTACCTGCCCTGAATACAACACTACATCAACTCCGTGGAATTGTATTGATACGGTGCACAGAGCACGCCAGCATTCACTCACATGTGCACATGTCTGTACACACCCATGCCATCTTATATAACTGATCACACTACACTGAAACTCTAGCCACACCCAAGACAGCATGGTCTCATCACCACAGGTTCCCCTGACACTACCCCTTCTTCCACAGATTTTTTTCCTCTGGCAACCATAAATCTGTTCTACAGTTTAGAATTATATTTCAAGAATGTTATATAAATAATATTTTTAATTCCTTTTTCTGATAAAGGAATCTTCTAACATTTCTTACTGTGTTGTCATTTGCAGGACCTAATAAAGGAAGTTCTGTTTGGGGATTTTTTTCATATGTTTACATTGCAAGAGTATATTTATTTGGCTCTCAACACACCCATGTGGGTTTTTTTCATTTATCCACTGTATATTTAATGTAATAAATGATGAATGGCTGTTTGATTCTCTTTTGCTTGGTGATTTAAAACTTGTTATGAAATCAGAATCTATATTTAATTTTGAATATTTCTAAATGGAAAATAATTTTTTTAGCCAAAAGCTTTTAGAAAAATTCATACCACATGCCCATAAGCTATTAAGAGTTCTTAATCACTGCCTGAAATTTCTTTTCTAATTACCATAGACAGTGTATGAACAATCTCACCTTAACTGAGGTAAATGGTGGAGGACTGCTTACATCCATCTTGAATTTACCATATCTTGTGTGCTTGTAAGACATCAACACATGCCTAAATATAATAACTTGTATAACTCATTGTTAAAGTATCTTAATTTTATTTCCTACCAATACACACTCAACCGCTGATTTTTAAGATTGTCAGCAAAAAACCAATAGTATATTATTATGGTTAGAAACTGTAGATTATGCTCCTAGGCTTCCTAGCCTGGTGATACATTTTTGGAATAATGGCTCATAGCATTAATTTACTTAAAAGATGAGGTCTAAAAATTATACCAAGAGTTCAAGTCAGATCTTATTACAAGTACATTTTATTTTTTAATTTTATTTTGAGACAGGGTCTTGTTAAGTCCTTAAGTAGCCCAGGCTCTGTTCCAGCTTGTAGCCCTCCTGCCTCAGCCTCCCATACTGACAGAATTACAGGTGTGCACTACCATATCCAGCTCCATAAAGATTTTCTTCAGCCTAATTTTTACCAATTAACAAATCCTGATGATTACATAATATCACTATCTCTTTGAGTAATTTTTCTCTACACTATTTCTCTTTCCCTCTTCAATAACTAGGTTTTCATTTTCACCTTTTCCCCCCTATTTTCATAACAATTGTGTCATATTTTTGTTTTGTTTTGTTTATGCAACCAATCAACAATAACTGCAAATAAGTGGACTTTAGCATTAAACTTGATTTCATAAATTTTTGTGGGGCTTTTTGGAATTATTTTTGGCTTTCTTTTGTATCAGAGATCTTACTATGTTGCCCAGACTGGTTTTAAATCTTAGGCTCAAGCAGCCCTCCCATTTCTGGCTCCTAAGTCGCTGGAACTATAGGCACCCATCACTGTGCTTGACTTTAGCTCCCTTTCATGGTCTACTTTTATCAAGCTGATAGTGTTTCATGTTGGCAAAAGAAAATACTTAGTACTTTTAATTCCTTTTTCTTTCCTCAGAATCTTAAGGAAAATTACTTAAATCATTCCCATATATAGAGATTTGTAAAAGTCTGAAATCATTTGAAATGTGTTCAGGGTCACAAAATAATCTGTGGACCACTCAAGACCAGCAGTCACAATTCCAGCGTGTGTTTCTCTCACTGCAGCTGGGTCACTGGCAAATCCTCAACTCAAAAGCAAGACTGCATGTTCACACTCTTCCTCACTGGCTTCTTTACAAGCATCAAGAAAGCACTTGTCACCTTTTGCATATAAGCACAACTTTACAACCTGTTTCTAGATTTTCATAAAAATTTGTACATTTTCACTTTTTATACTTGTCCTATATCTTTATTCTTCAAATTTAAGTGAGCTTATAAGCGTATCTCTCTTTCTCTCCTCTTTCTCTAATATATATATATATATATATATATATATATATATATATATATATAAAATCTATGTAAAATGGGACATTTTTAAACTCTCACTAGAAATTGTAATATACATCTGTGTGTGTGTGTGTGTGTGTGTGTGTGTGTGTATACATTCACTCATGCAGGAAAAAGTAAAAGATAATGAAGTTTCAGATTTATGAGGTTTTTTTGGGCCATTAGTAAACTTACTTTAAAAAGTCTGGGATATAATTCAATGGCAAGGTGTTTGTCTAGCATGCACAAGGCTCTGGGTTCAATCACCAGACCCAGGAATCAATACGATGCATGGACCAGGAAGAAACAGAAAGGCGGCTAGGCCCCTATTTATGAGCCAATCAGCGTGCAGAATGGGAAAAACCCGGAATGGAAGCAATTGCTCCAGCCTATACCCAGCCAGAGCACAGACGGGAGAACCAAGAAAGCAGCTAAGCCTCTGCCAGTGAGCCAGTCGCTCTGTGGACCAGGGAGAACCAAGAAGCTAAGCTCCAGCCTGTGAGTCATCCAGCATGGGGAAAGTGGAGAACCAAGACAGAAGCGATGCCCTTACCTGTGAGCCAGCCAGAGCATGGACCAGGAAGAACCAGGAGAGCAGCTACACCCGTGCCTGGGAGCCAGCCTAAAGCCAGTAGTCTACGCAACTATTTAGAGGGCACTAGCATGCAGTATAGTAACTATTGTAGATTTCCCACTGTCTCATCACTGTTTTGTTTCATTTTATTGTTGTTGTTTATTTATACATTGTTTAAAAAGATGCTTCTAGATAGATAGCTTAAACTTAAACAAATAAGCCTGTAATTCCAGCACTAAGAAGGCTGAAGCAGGAGAATCACTGGGAGTGTGAGGCAAGTCTAACCTACATAATGAGTTCAAACCCAACCTAGGCCACATACTGAGACCTGGTCTCAAAAACCCAATCAAACAAAACCTATAAAAATAAAATGAGAAATGTTTGTTGAAATGCCATCATACTATAAATTATATAAGAAATATACTCTTTTTTCCATTATCATTTTTACTTATTTTTAAATTTAATTTTATTGATACCTTTTAGATATACATAAGAAAATTCATCACAGAGAATTTGTACCTATTGGTGCATCTTGATTCTTTTTTTCTCTATCATCTCTCCTCCCTTTAACCCCACCTCCTCTCCTTATTTACAAAAACTTTGTTTCCGTGTTTTCTTTCTAATCTCCTTTTTCTTTTCTCTTCCTTCCTTTCTCCTTCCCCCACCCAGTTCCCCTTTCCATTTGAACATTTTCTTCTTATTTCACAATATCTATTATACATTTCCCTCATACCATAAATTATGTAGGAAATTTTGTGTCTATATTTAGAATACAGAATTTTTACCTTCTGATTTTCTGTTCCATCAGGTTTATGATAGAGAACATTTACTGCAGACACACAAAGAATCGAATTCCAATGCAAAAGGTAATGTTCTGCTCCCCACTTTTGGTAAACAATTGATTCATTTACTGGGCAACGCTGTTCTTGTGCCTCAACTTGAAGGTTGCCACTGCGTGCTGTGCTAAGGATGTTGAAAAGCATATTACACCATTTCTTCTCTACAGGAGCTCTTCTGTTAAGCAGGGAAGAAAAGCCAGTAAACAAGCACTGTGTTATAGGTACAACACCAGGAGCGAGTGCAGGTTTACCGGGGAGCAGATGGTGGCGAAGAGGTTCACATGGTCGAGAGATGTAACCAAGCTCTTCCCCAAAGAGAGTGTAGAGATTTAGTGCTTTAAAAATCACCTTATTTCTTTCACTGCATAGAAGATGATCTGAGGAGAGAAATTATAGACCATCCAGCAGATTCTCTTGCAAACTGCTCAGTCTGATGTGACTCTTTAGCCGACTCCCTAGCATCTCTAGTTTTTATATGTTTTTTTCTATCATCTTTAATTGAGGTCTTTTAAAAATATTTATTTATTTATTTTGGCACTGGGAATTGAACTCAGGACCTTGGGCTTGCCAGGCAGGCACTGTGACACTAAGCTATATCACCAGCCCTAAATGAGGTCCTTTTAAAACCATTTTAAGTAATACTTAAAGTTCATCTAAAATAATGATTTAATGCTATGTGTATATGTGTTAGTTCATTAAAATTCATGCCACACACACTTCCAACAAGCATTTGAGATAGCCTGATTAAAAGTATACAAATACCTGTGTGTAAACCCACTGTTTTGTGGATGCCCTGCTGGAATCCAGGGTAACCATAGGCCCAGGACCTCTAACTGGAACATTCTAAGAAAACTCACTGGTAGGTGCATGTCCCTGTGAATCCCTCCCTTGGTGCTGTTGTAAAGGGGAATGAAACAGTTTAAGGACCAATTAATGTGTATTTCAGACAGCATCCCCCATGATTACCATACCTTTATGCAGAGCTGATAGGATCTGACCTAAGTTTTAAGGTAGCAAATGAAGGCCAAGCTTTGTTCTGTTGTTAGTTACTTACTAGACATCTTTGGGCCCAAATGAAGAATTACTGTTTTTTAAGCCAAAAAAAAATTTTTTTCAAGTGTTTAACTACCTCAGAAGAAAACAGAAGTCATGCTTTTGATGTCCAGAAGTTTGTCTTATGTCATTCTGGTGGTGTCTAACTATGTCAAATAGGAATGATCCAAGGGTTTTTCAGAAAATGTGACTGTTAACATTCCAGGAACCAATTAAATAGCACTTTTCTTGAAAAGTCTCTATCTGTTAATATAAAAGATCAACTCGGGCACAGTGGTGCACATGTGCAATCCCAGCACTTGGGAGGCTAAGGTAGGAGTATCGCTGAGAGTTCCAGGCCAGCCTGGGCAAATAATGAGTTTGAGGCTATCCTAGACTACATGGAGAGTCTGTCTCAAAAAAAAAAAAAAAAAAAAAAAAAAAAAAAAGATAAAAGAGTAAGTAACTAAGATGAAAGAACAAACCAAAATACAAGCCAACCTAATCCAGCAATGTAAAAATTAGATTGTAAATAATATAACCCAGGGCTGAGGATTTAGCTCAGTGGCATAAGTGCCTGCCTGGCAAGTGCGAGGTCATAAGTTCAATCGTCGATACAAAATATATATATATATATAATTTTCCCAGTAATGCACAATTTTAAATTTAACAATGTAATCTGTATTTGACAGAATAAAGAAGAAAAATGACATGTGATTATCTCAGTAGAAAAGTATTTATCCCACTCCAACATCCTATTGTGGACTGTTTTTAAAAATTGCCAGATATTGGATACATGATGTAATCTCAGCCTTTAGAGGCTGAGGCAGGAAGATAAAAAGTTTGAGGTCAGGTTGGGCTACATAGCAAGTACATGGCCAGGTTGGACTATATAGTAACAGCCTGTCTCAACAAAAAAGTAATAAGGGAATTATATGGTAAGTAAATTACATCTTAATAAATAGTTTAAAAGCAATCAACATTAGGAATGAATATTCTGAAAATTAAATTAAGAAAGTCTCATTTACAAAAGCATTGAAAAGAATATTTACTTAGGAAAATGTAGCAAGTGACTGTACACCAAAAACTACAAAAACAGTTAAACTGTTAAACCAAAACTCTTAACAAGTGATCTCTGAAATAAAAGCGTTTATTGAATCATTACAGATCCTGAGCAAAGGATAGCCAGGCTCTGGGATAAGTTCTTGTGTTTTGCTAACTATCTTTGCAGAAAAAGAACTTTCAGGACATGTCAGTAGGAAGTGTAGATAGTTTTATTAAGAAGAATTAAAGAAGTACACTGTCTCATTTTTCAGTCTGTGCTTGAGGCTATTGTTATTACTGATTGTACTACGTTAGCTGAGGTAACATAGTTGCTATGATCAATTAATCTTCCTTGTATGCTAATAACTAGACTATCTGGAGTCATAAATAATACTATCGTCTAGTACCACAGAGCTGGGCACTAGGCCAAACAGGCAACAATCTTTCATCCATAATAAATTGAAGAGGCAGAATCCTGGGACAGACTCAGAAGCTAAAAATCATCAACACCTAGAAGACATGTCTGAAGTGGTTACTTCCTAAAGAGGTATCAGTACTATAATAACACTACCTACCATAAGCAATTTACAAGTCTCAATGTGGGAAACAAATAAACCAAAAAAAACAGAAAGTGAGAAAACACATAAGCAAGATGCAACCCATAACCAGCAACTCACCCAAGGCAAATCAAAGGGGCATTGAGGTGAAGGAAATTAAACACCACCCGGCTGAATTTTATAAAATGGTAGCAGCAGAAGTAACAAACAGATCAGAACAAAACAGAGGTAGGTAAAAAGATGATGACCATAATGAAGGAGATGACTAGTGAGTCTAGAATAGATACAGATTAATAATAATAATAAAGGATCTTAGGAAAGACAGGAAATTATGAAGGTCCAGCATAGAAAAAATCTAGATTTCATAAAACAGATTCAAACAGGACAAGCATGTCTACTATCAGTGTTCCTATTCCATACAGTTCTGGAAACATAACCAGAGCAATAGACAAGAGAAATAAATAAGACAATTAGACAAGAGGAATAAATAAAGGAACATGGATAGGACAGAAAGAGGTTAACCACTTACTGCTTCAGTTATCTAAGATAACAGGAAATATAAAACAACAATTTTATCAAATATATTCAAAACTAGAAATTAAGCTCAGCAGCATAAGCGCCTGCCTGGCAAGCACAAGGTCATGAATTCAATCCGTGGTACCAAAAAAAAAAAAAAATTGATGGCTGCAATGACACCTGTCTAAGTGGTTCTTAGGGTAGTCAGTATGTGAACAGCCATGCTGCCTGAGTGAAATGAATCAAAGATCTAAATATTAAAACAGAAACACTAAATTTGCTGGAAGATAGAATTGGTAAAGCTCTGGGAGACCTGGGTATAACCAAAGACTTTATGAAAAAAAAAAAAAAAAACCAGGTGCACAGAAAATATTACAAAGACTCAACAATTTGGGTCATGTGAAATTTAAAAGCTTTTGCACAGTAAAGAAAATCACCAACAGATTGAAGAGTCAACCCACAGAATAGGGAAAAAATTCACTAGTCACTCCTTAAAAGACTAATGTTTAGAATATAAGTAACTAAGCAACAGCAAAAACAAACAACAGACCTTTCTCTCAAGCTTAAAGATCCAGTCCAAAATGGGAATTTGAAATTAACAGACATTTCTCAGATGAAGAAGTACAAACAGCAGTCACCAGGCGTGGTGGCTCACGCCTGTAGTCCCAGCATTCAGGAGGCTGAGGCAGGAGGATTGTTGCGAGTTCAAGACCAGCGTAGGCTACAAAGTGAGCTCAAAGCTACCCTGTACTGCATGGAGAGACCCTGCCTCAAAGACCAAAAAAAAAAAAAATGAGAAGTACAAACAGCAAATTAATATACGAAAAAATCAGACAGCATCACTGGTCATTTGGCAGATGTGAAGAAAACACTGAGACTATCTCCAGAAAGAATGGCTAACAACAAGAAATCAACCAACAACAAATGCTAGTGAGGCTATCGAGAAAAATCCTTCTCCACTGTTGTTGTGAGTGTAAACTGGTACAATCGCTACCGAAACCGATACGGAGTTTCCTCAAAACACTAAAACCAGAGGTTCTATTTGACCCAGCTGTTACTGTGCTAGGTATTTTCCCAAAAGAGTTAAAACATCATACCGCAGTGGTATATGCATATCCATGCTTCTAGCAGCACAACTGGTAATAGCTAAATTTTGGAAACAGCCCAAATGCCCATTAACAAGTGAATGGATAAAGAAAACATGATACTTACATACATGGAGTACTACTCTGCCACAAAGAAAGTGTCTTGATTAGTTTTTTCATTGCTGAGACAAAACCACCCAAAGTTGAAGGAGGAAAGGTTTATTTTGGCTCACAGTTTGTAGTGGTTTCAGTCCATAATCAGCTGGCTCCGGGCAGGGAGGCATGGTAGAGGGGCAAAGCAGGGGAGAAACAGTTTATGGCAGGCAAAAAGTAGCAAACCACTAGCAGCAATAATAGCTTCTTTCTGCCCCTTTTATATTCTGTCTAGGCTACCCAGGTTAGGACGGCCCAAACCTATCAGTGGACTAATTTAGCAATGATGCATTCTTAGTGCCAGCACCCTTAATTCTCACAACTGCACCATGAATCAATCCCAGTGACACACACCCTCAATCCAGTCTCCTCTGAAAAGCCTCACCTATGGCCCATGAGGCTTTTTGGGGAACATCTAGACACAAACTATAAAAGAAAGGTAAACTTGAGTAATTTGTTGGAAAATGATGCACCTTGAGACCATAATTTTAAGTGAAATAAGACACACAGATTCAAATATCACGTTGTTTCTCTTGTGAGAAACCCAAAGGGCAAATGAGGACTGTAATAGGGAATAGATATTGGGAAATAGGAAGACCATGTTCAGGTGGGAAGAGGAACAAGACGGGGAGGGAAAAGGGAAAAAAGAGAACAGAAGGAAAAACAGAAACCTTTTGTAAATTAAAAGGGAAAGAACGGTTGGATAGAAAAGAGAAACAGGAGAAAAAAGAAGTAAAACATTATATACAGGTATCAGTTCCCTATGATGATGTTATCAATATGCAGGACAAATATGTACTAATAAAAATGTAAAGTTAAAAATATAAAAACAGATAAAACACAGGCCCTCAACACAGGAGCACATTATGGTCTGAGGCTGGGTATATTTATGTGGTTTGATGCTGGAAATCTGTGGAGTTTGTGAATCTAAAGGAAGTAAGGCTGTGGCTCAGTTTATAAGTGAAAGCTAGGAGAGCCCATTCATTGTGAGGGAATGGAATGACCCATTCACAGGTGAAAGACTTCATTCACAGGAGAAAAAGCAGAAATTCAATCTATTTTTGTTGTTTTTAGCTTTTGGTTTTTGTCTTTGGTTTACTCCAAGACTTAAGAATTTAGGACTTAGTAGTCTGAAAAGAAAAAATAACAACCGTAATTTTAAATTTAATTCTGTGTCTTAAAACTGTAATTTACTTTAAAGTATGATTTTTAAATTACAATTTTCCTCTTCTTCTTTCTACCTATATTTCTTCTAAAGTTTGGAGAAGGAAGACATTAGTTGTTTACATAATACCTACATTTGGCAATTCATAAAAGTGGAATAATATGAAACAGGAAAACCTTTGGGGTAGGAGGGAAGTTCCTAAGGAGAAGTAATTGTTGCTTCCAGATTGGCAGAGAATAACATTCCAAAATGTTTGTATACAAGCATAGCACAGCCCTGATGGCTGGCTGGAATAAAATTTAAGTTACAATTTCAGCATGCATTTAGAAAGGTGACATGGTCTTTTTGTTGGTTTTTATAGCCCTTATAATTAAATTTAGGACATCTCAGAATTTTTCAGTTGCCAAAACACAGAAAAGATTTAAATAAATGGCAAGATACTTCCAAGTGTGTAGATCAGAAGCTTTAATATTGTTGCTTACAACACCAATACTGTGTAGACTGCGCCATTCTCTCACAGAGTCAAAGAATGAAATTGCAGACAAAAGGAGACAGTTCAGGACAGTGCTTTTTTTGGAAGTATGAGAAGAAAGAAATCTCCCAGTAATTGGGCAAGGTCCCAAAAGTGGGGATGTCATGGGAGCTTTGTCCAGAGTTTTTTATGGATAAGTAGAGTGCCCAGGGCCCAGCGGTCTCCCTGTACAGGTGGCCTCACAGGCCCCAAACAGCTAATTGAGACTTAGGTCTTCTAATACAGAATTCTAAAAGAAAACCAGTTGAGACTCAGGCTTTCTAATGCAGAGTTAAAATAAGAACCAGTTACTAGTTACTTGGATTCTTGGAGTCCTAGAAATTAACGCCCAGCCCAGATATGGGGAAGGATTGCTAAATAATTTGGTGCATTCTGTCCCACCTAACTACTTGCCTTTATCTTAACTTTCAGCATTTTTCCTGTATTTGGTTTTACATCTCTGAGCTTAACTTACCTGTATGTGCTGTTGTCTTTGTAAAGCTGCCTCCTTCTCAGACTCTGTCCCTTGCCAGCTGCCTGTTTATAAATTAAATAGCTAAGCTGTGCCTTATATTATCCAAATTGGCATTATGATGCAATCCCTATCAACATCTCAACTATCTTTTGTACAGAAATTTATAGATGAACAGTAGGGGAAGAAAAGCTAAGAAAAACTTATTAAGTCACAGTCTACATGTTACAAAGGGTTTTTTGCCCAAACCAACTATCATTATCCTCTCAGAATCAGGGAAGCAATAATGAGACCAATCACTGGTTGAGCAGTAAAGGAAGGTTTATTCTAGGTCGCATTGCAGGCAGTTCAGTGGGTAACAAATGGACACAGCTCCTAGAAAATCTCAGAGTTGATAATTACTTCCTCTCTCCCACACCAGCATGGCTCCAGGATAATAGTTTATAGCTGAAATAGCCGAAAGAAAGACAAAGTCATCTGATAAGTGGTTCTTAGAGAACCTCAAAGACAGCAAGAGAGAAAAAGACAAAGATCCAGAGGAATTCCAAGCCTCTGGCACCAGTTAAACATGGTCCAGTTTTTTGTCAGATTAACAAAAAGCCTACTAACCTCAGCTCCAGTGTCCAACAAATAGATTATTAACAACAAAATACAATAGATATTTGCTTTTAGTCCCCAAAATAGAGACTGAAAGCAAACATTTATTTGTGTCAAATTAAAACCACATAGGTTGGGAGGCTGTGGCAGGAGGATTGCAACGAGTTTGAGGCCAGCCTGGCCAGATAACAATTCAAGCCAACATGGATTACAGAGCAAGATTCTGCTGTACCATCTGCAGTAGCAATCAGCACTGGTCACATGGGAGTAAACCAGCACCTGGCAGAGTAACAGAAAGGGAAGCCAAAGACTACGTAGATACACTTTGTACTTTCATAGTTTGTAGTTCTTCTTGTCCTTAGGGAAAAAGGGAAAAAAGAAAAGAGAATAAGCTCAACACCAATGTCAGCTTCCCCCGGACATCATAGAGAGAAGAGATAAAAAGCAAGTTTAATGATTGCATTGTTTTAATGACAAATAGAAGGACATATAACTAGGAAGGTAAACAAGCAAAACAGAGTATATGGGGCAATACACAGAAAATAATTTGGGACTGAATGTCAAGGGGAAGACATAAAAGAGTAGCACTGATTGGAGAAACTTTCAGTGCCTCTACAGCCCAGTCTGATCACAGACACATCTGCAGCTGAACCCTTGACCTGGGAGGCAGACACACATGCACCAGTGCAAGCTGATCCTTGGATCACACCAAATTGCACTTTCCTATAACTGTTAACCTTTACTGACCTTCTGTACAACGGACTTCTTCCCCCAGACTACCCATCTTTACAAAATGGCTTGATTTTTGCCAACATCAGTTGTTAAATCCAAATAATTTCAGCTCCTTGAGGTTTAAAGCCTTAAGTGCAGTCACTATTCTGTAAAACCAAGGAGCGCTGACTCTGTGCCACTAGGCTGTATGCCTCCCAGGTGGCCTGCTCACTCTGGCCTAAGTAAACCCTTTTTCTTATGTACAGCATGCCTCAACTTGCCTTTTGGCTAAACATGGTGTCCAAACAGGAAAAGAGATGAACATACACAAGGACACTTAAGTCTCCAGAGGCCAGGATGAGACAAGCAAATTTGAAAGTATTTTCAGCTCTCCCCCAAAACAGTCAGAATAACAGCTGGCTATTTGCTTGACCCTGCCACAGGAACAGACACTCAGTATATCCTTCCCTGCCTGGTCAATGAAACAGGGCAAAACTGCATTTCCCAGTTCAGAAGGTGTCGCTGACATGTCCCTGGAGATCAACACCAAGGGGGATTTTGATAGCAGATGGGTCAGCCTCTTCACTGGGGAGCCCATTTCACCAGGTCTTGCCAAAAATAAATGCTTTTAACATTGAACCAAGTGATACACTAAACAGTGCAGATAGCAACAACTTCCCCTCGTTGTTACAAACATTGATTTGAAAAATGGAGTTTTGAAGTCGAGAGTGGTGACACACCTGCAGCCCCAGCACTCAGGAGTCTGCGTTCAGCACTATGTGGAATACAAAGTGAGACCCTGTAAGAAAAAGAAGAAAGAGGAAGAGAAGGAGGAGAGAGAGGAAGAAGGCAAGAGGGAAAAGAAGAAAAAACAACAAAAGCAAAAATGAGGCTTCAAACAATCTTAAATTTCTGAAGATTTTAATGAAATCAAAAAGAAAGCATTTAAAAAATTGTCCAAAAAGTTACAAGATTTGGCCCATTAGTTTGCATACTTGGCAGTGAAATTATAAATTTTTGCAAGTTTTAATCAATTTGTGAGCTTCTTGCCAAGGAAAATTCAAAGATTATGCCTGCTAAAGGTCTTGACAATGCTCCTCAGCAAGGAGTGTGAGCCGCTGATCTGCAGCACGGAGTCGTCTGTGTGCCGGTTTCTGGTTACTTTAAAACATGCAGAAACACTCAGTGAAGTTTTCTGCTTCATCAGCATGAAAGAAGATAGCCTGCATAGACATAATTGGAAAAGGAAACAACAAAAGTATCCTGTGTTATCTTGGGACAGAAAGAAACACGTCACTCTTAATTTTTATTCAATACAGATCATATCTACTTAATTAGCCCCACTGTATTTATATTCAACTCCTAAAAGGTTATATAGTGTATATTATATTTCTGCAGAATATATAATACTGTGACCTATAAAACTGATGTGTCTTATAAAGTGTTAAAGCCTGCAGGAGAGAAAAAAACAAAAATGTATTTTCACATGTAAACTATTTGCTCAGTTTGTTCTATTAACTTTAATTCCAACTGTTAACTAGCCTAGTATTGTCCTGTTAAATAATAGCATGTATACAAGTACAGTGGTAAAAGAAATAATGCAAAATAACATGTGATTTAAAGTGCCTAGTTTTATAGTAAAACAATAACATGTGTGTGTAATTAACACATCTTATACTGGGGGGTCTGGTATATTCGTGTCCTAGATGGACTTTCCAAAAAATACTAATACATATATCATATATTTAATTAGTTAGTTAGTTAGTTAGTTCTGAACTGTCATACTTAGCAGGAGTTTTCCTACTATTTTCTCTTAAAAATTTAATTAAAAGGCTCCCAGGAGAAATATACACTCATATATTTTGTGTGTTTAAATCTGACAATAGTAGGTTAACTAGAGATATGCTCATTTAAAGCTGGCTACTAATATATGCATGAAGAACTTGTCAAAAAGGAAAAATTAACTTTTATTTACTTTACAACCTAACCTCAGATATTCTATGTTGTATTCTCTTTTGTAGCAAAAATATCTGAAAGAGCCCCTTATCTTCTAAAAAGATACCTAAGGTAGGGAAACTACTCTTGATTTTTCACTTCACTACCACGTTCTTTTTCTTCTGTCTTATAAGATTTTGCTTTTGAATTGAAGCCACAGGTAACACGACTCTTTCCTAACTATTGCTAATTGGGTACTGTATAGGACTCTGCGCAGTTACAGAGCACTCGGCCACAGACAAGGCTCACCTGCCTCACAGGGCAGCCGCCAGCAATAGGACAAGACAAGGCAAGGGTAGGCTGATGGAGCTGGCATACTCAATGTCTAGTTTTCAAGGCGGATTATTTTCTGGTTAGGTCTTCTTTTCAAGGAAAAGGGACGGTAGGAGGAATATAAAGAGATGCCCCATTACATCAGGATACACATAGATGCGTTCTGAAGGGTTGTGAGAAGATTCAGATACCCCCAAACTAACCCCATTAGATGCCTGTATTTATTTTGATGCATTTATCCTTGCCTTATCTGAGTTTATTTTTACAAATGGATTCCTGACATGGTAGTTGGCACGTAGAGTGGCAGGATGCCCATCAAATGCTGTATTGTCTGCAGTGGCAATCAGCACTGGTCACATCGGGGTAAAACGAGCACCGGCAACTGGCAGAGTAACAGAAAGGAAAGTCAGAGACCACATAGATGCACTTTGTACTTTTACAGTGTGTAGCTTTTCCTGTCCTTTGAAAATAATTTGAATAACTATCTGGACAGGGAGATAACTACAGACAAGCACTGGAGCAGTTTGAATTTATGCAACAAGAAACCACGGTGTCCTTTCTCCCTTCTTTGGCCTCTTTCCTGAGAACTTGGTTTCTGCTGAGTAACATGGGCTCCAATGAAAGATGTCTTGCTCACAAGCCTAGGAAGCGGTGGAAGACCAAAGTGTGAGGCCTCTGAGCAGACCCTTTCTTGGTTCTTGAACTAACCATTTTAAAATAAGATTTGAATTCTTGAAAATATCATATCCAATGGGAAGAAATAAAATTATGTATCAAGATAAGAAAAGTAATCCAGGTGTGGTGGTGCACACCTGTAATCCAAGCACTTAAAGGGCGAGGCAAGAGGATTGCCACAGGTTTGAGGCCAGCCTGGGCTCCATAGTGAGTTCAAGTCCAGGTTGTACTGCACAGTGAGACCCTGACTCAAAAGAGAAAGAAAGACAGAGACAGAGGGAGACAGAGAGAGAGACAGAGAAGAGGAGGGAGGGAGAGAGAGAGAGAGAGAGAGAGAGAGAGAGAGAGAGAGAGAGAATGAGAGGGAGAGAGAAAGGAAAAAAAGAGTCAGAGAAAAATCCTGGAGTTACAGGATGTGACTTCTTGACTTACTGCTGTCTAATTAGCATTGAGATCTTCAGCACATAGCTTAACCACCCTGATTTGTCTTCTGTAGAATGGGAATAACACTGCCCATCCTGTCCGTATTTCAGAGATTGGTGAGAGCCCCAAGTAAGATGACATACTATATATTGCGTGCTCTGAGTTGTGGCATAGAATTAGAACACAGCATTACACTGGTCTTGTGTGGATAATTCACTATTGACATTGAGATCGGAGTACCTAATTTCTTTCAGCTCCCAAAGTATGACTCAGAGTCTTGGCAAAGACCAACACAGATATTTTTTAGATATCTGTGAGAGGCCAATCCAGAAATCAGTTCAGCCCAAGGAAAACGATTTGTATGGAAGCTGTTTCCAAGTGACATCCTTGAAGTGTCCCATGACCAGACAAACCTCACGCTGGATTGCGAAGACAAAGATTTCAACAGGTTTTTAAAACATTATTGTTTAATATTCTAATAAATTCAAAGATGGTTTATACTGTAACATCATTAATGAATCTTATATAGCCTGGATCATGGGAACTGTTTTTACAAACAGAAGGGATTGATACCCATTTTAGTTGTGTCTGGAAAAAATATACACATTCTTTGATCTTTATGGGTTAAATACAGAAGAAAATAACTTCAATTCATTAAAGCCTCAAAAAAATTTTAATTGCCTTATTTGCAGGAAAGTGCAGTTACTGACAGCATTTACCCTCACAACTATCCAAGAAAAAGCTTTTTAAATGCTACCACAACATTCTGGTAGCTTCTGCTTCCCTGACATAGCATTTCCCATGCAAACCCACCTTTGAATGACTTTTTAGACAAGTGTCCTTAAAGTAGTTGAAGACCATTGCAGTTCATGATGTCCGTCTTGAGACATCTCTGTACTGAAGTGTCTACGGAAGGCCAGAGCAGAGCAGACTGGCCGAGCCTAACTCCATCGCAGTCATTCAAATCAGTCGAAGCTACAGACAGTAAAGCTAATGTTAAATTTGCCTTCATCCATTCACCTGAATGGATCTAAGAAGCATTAGGCTGGATGAAAAGCCAAACACAGGACAGTAAAAGCTGTATAATCCCATTTATACAGGTTCAAATAAATGTACCAAGAAAAAAATCAGATAAAGGTTTTCTGGAGCAAAGAATGAACAGAAAAATGGACATAAAGGTACACAAAGCATCTCTAGGGCTGGGGATTTAGCTCAGGGGCATAAGCACCTGCTTTGCAAGTGTGAGGTCATGAGTTGGATCCCAGGCACTAAAAAAAAAAAAAAAAAAAAAGCCTCTCTTGGTGGTAATCCTTTCAAAACCCTAATGGCTTCACAGGTGTTTGCCGTTGATGAACCTCCATAGTTTTGGGTCAGAGCAATGATCTTAACTGAATTATTATCTGTTAAAATGGGGAAGACTCAGGATGAGACCCAAATCATTCTGGACATGTTTCATTTGAAATGTCTCTCAGTCTACATCCGTACCACCCTGAACGTGCCCAATCTTGTTTGATCTCAAAATGTCTCCTAGTTCCTGAATAGGCAGTAGGTACAAGGCTGAAGTTCAGCAAAGAAAGCTAGACTTGGGATACAGTTGGGAATTTTTAGCATATAGATAACATTTTAAACCATGAGGCCAGATGAAATTCATGGGGCCAGGGATACGGCTCAGCAGTACAGCATCTTTCTGGCAAGCACAAGGTTCTGAGTTCAATACCAGGCACAAAGAGAGAGAGAGAGAGAGAGAGAGAGAGAGAGAGAGAGAGAGAGAGAGAGAAAGGAAAGAAAGAGAGAGAGAGAGAGAGAGAAAATAAAGAAAGAAAGAAAGAAAGAAAGAAAGAAAATAAGAAAAGAAACAAATTCATAAGTGAGTAGGTATAGATACAGGAAAGGGCTAAGGACCAAGTCCTTGGGAACTCTGTACAGTGATGGGTCAGGAGAAAAATACAAACCACCAAAAAAGACTTCAGTGTAGGAAGTGGAACAGGAGTGTGGTAGAACACTCAGATTACGTGTTGTTCTGGAAACTAGGTAAAAACATGTCTCAGACAGCAGGAACCAGCTCCTGAGTCTGTGCTTCTGGTTGGTCAGTTGAGGCTCTCTGACTATTGAACTTACATCAACGATCTTGAGGATCTTGATCCAGAGAAACTTTAGTGGAATAAATGAGGTCCTGGTGTAATTGAAGTGTATTATAGGAGAAGAGGAAAGGAACCAGCAACAAGTCATACGCATAGAATTTTGCTTCAAAAAAGAGAAAGTCGTTTGTTTGTTTCAGAAAGTGCTTTTGTTCTCCACTGCCACTACTAAGAATGTCTAGTTTTAAAATTGTTTTTCAACCTTACCAATCTTTTCTGAGTTTAGATTTCATCTTTTCTTGCTAATTTACTTTGTAGACAAATGTCCTGCTGGATCTTGGTAGTATACTGATAAAAATTCCACAATTTCCTTTTGAACTAATGCAAATCAGTTTCAGAGGAAGCAAAACTAATTTCTTTGTTATTACACACACACTTTTTATAATCTATGCATCTAAGATGTACGTTTTCTTTAAAATATCTTATCTTCATTATCAGTCTGTTTCTTAGAAAAGGAAATGTGCCCTTTTTCGATATTGAACTTCTCAAGTAAGAAATCATCATATGGATTCTTTCAGAGGTTAATGAAGGGCCCAGTTAGGCTTTAGTTCAGGAAGAGCTTGTATTTATTTATAGGTAAAGTTCAAAAACAGAATTTCTGCTGCCAGAGAAGAAAGGAGAAGTAATTCTGGCAGATTGCCCTACACCTAAGTCACTTCTCCTCTGAACTATGGAGTTGTTGTGTTCCGTCCACTTTTACACTCAGCCCAGCCACCAGCACCCGGAAGGAAGTCACAGCATTCCAGGAATCATTTCTGTTGGGGGAGATGTGCCTTAACAACTTGGTTTTGCTGTTTTTATTAGCTACATACAAACATTTCTTTTAGTACCATCAACATATCCTAAATATTGATCAATTCTAGCCGCACAAAGAGAACAGATTATTGAAGCCAAATGATAGATTTAAGAGATTTTTATACTATTCTCTTTGTTGAGTCATTGAAATTTTTAAAAAGTAAGTTCACAGGTACATGCACACGTGCATGCGCGCGCGCACACACACACGCACACGTGCACACACACGCGCACGCACACACACACACACACAATGTTCTGTTCTTGCCCCAAGCCCTCACCTCTATGAGTTAGGGTGTGTTTGTTTCTGGGTCTCTTCATTTTCTAAGCAGGCTGCTTTTTCACAGGAAAGATTTTTTAATCACTCACAGTTTTTTTTATCTGATCCATGTGCACTGTGTTTAACACAAATGCCTGTAAGCTTCTAACATATGGAAATCCATAATCCGCTGTTATCTCATGTAGACCGTCTCCTCTTTTCTTATTCTATCTCAATGGGAGACTAAGGGTGGCACAACCTGTAATTGTCTCATATCTCACTGGAAATTGAAATCTGAACAAGTGTGGGTAAACAGAGCAAGGCTGATAGGAAAATTACATTGATGCAATTCCAAATTTAAAGAGTATAACTTACATTCCAGCTCTCATAACCTCATCAAAATCGCTAGCACATTTTATGCATTTATTGTGGTTTAATTTTCTTTACTCCATTTATGTTCTTATTGTTTTTTGTGTGGGTTTTTTCTTTCCTGTTCTTTTACTGAGCCTAGAATAAACGACTCTCATTCTGGATGATGTGAGTAAACTCCTCTGCTACCATCCCAGAGCACAAAGCCCTGAGCTCCCAGGAGGTAACTTCACTTCTGACTTCACACAGATACATGTACGCACATACACAAACCGGAGACCATCGGTCAGAAACTTCCTCAACCTTTTGCTTTCTTCTCTGCCATGGATGAACATAAACCAACTGTCCTTGTGTCAGCTAAATAAATATCCCTTTGTTTAGGGCCAAGTCTTCCAGTAGTTCTGTGGATCCTGGTGTTATGGATTAAGAACTGGTGGTCAACTTAACGCCAGCTGGATTACATCAGCATGGCATTGAGTGAAGATGCTCCACCTGAGGAAAGTTTCCAGGATAAATAGGTGGAGAAGGAGGTGTGGAGGGTTGAGGCATTAAGGAGGCACTGTGGGTTCTCCTACGAGTTGCTGTGTGAGCTGTTGGTTCTCCTGGAGAAGCTTTGGTCCTCATATATTCCTTCCTGGCTCCGGAGGGGAAGACATGTGCTGCTTGGTCTCCAGGATGAACTCTCACGCTGCTTCCTGGCACGTACCTGACTGTGCTTGTCGTCGGAGGAGCTCGGGGCCTCTGTGTCGCTGAGGACAGCTGTGGTGCCTTTAGGATAGCCCTGGTCTTTGTTGTGAGTGTGACTTCTCGGCTCCAGCATAGAACCCTCATCCCACTAGCACAGCTCCTTCATCCTGCTGGCATAGACTTTCTGGCTTCCACCGCTGACCCTTGGGTCTTCCCAGCACGGATCTGTAAAAAAGACTGGTGTGAGTCCTTCTTGTGGGCTCTGGACCTCCAGTTGGACTCGTGGAGGCATTGTCCTGAGCTCTGGGTTTTTATCTGGACTCATGTGGGACATTGCTATGAGATTTAGGCTCTTGACTAAATAATCTATGTCTTTGGTGTTGCGGATAGATTTCCTGTGTTTTCCTGTGTTAACTCCTGGTGACCATTATAAAAATAATATTATAAACTCCACATCTTGATCCTAATTGTTCTCTGTGTACAACCCCTGACTACAACACCGTGTCTACCAGTGTCCTTTGTGATATAATCCTAATTTCAATTCTCATCTTCCCTAAAGTAGTCAGGAATCAGCAATTTCTCTCTCTCCCTCTGCCTTTCTCTGTGTCTCTCTGTCTCCATCTTTGTTTCCCTCTCATTCTCATCTACTGAGCTATCCAACAGACACAGTCATGACACCACTCTCCTCGATCTATTCCTGTTTCTCTGCTGTTCATGAAACAGATGATGAACTGTGATGAGACTTGTGAAAATGGATCCACAAAGGACATCATTTCTATTTAAATTTCAAGTGTCTGTCCTTTCTCTCCTCTTGCCACATACTTTATTTTTGAGCATTCCCATTTGTATATGTAGCTTCAGTCAATACCTGACCATCATATTGTTAAATCTCTCCAGTCTAGGTCTCTCCTGAATTCCACACTTACCTGCGACTGAACCGCTCCATTTCTTTCCCATAGCATATCTATTCATCTTGCCCATGTCGCTTTATTCCCTGCATTCCACGTCTCAGTCAGTGCACTGCCACCATCCAGGTATCTAAGGAGCAACCCACGCCTTATCCTAACTGTCTCCCTCCCTGTTCTTGGGACCCAGCAACGTGAAGCTCTGTCTGCTCTGGACTCACTGATAGCAGTCACCTCACTTACCAGTGTCCCATCTGCATCTCACCACTTCATTCCCTGGAGTGTTTCACAGAAAATTCCACAAATCATTGTTTTGCTTGTAAATAGCTCAATGTGCATCTCTAACTAGATAAGCAGTTTTTTTTAACACAAAGTACAGTGTTCTCTTGATTATACTCCAAGTATAATCTACTTTTGCTTATGCTGTCTACATAGCAATTTAGGCATTATTATCAATCATTTTGCCACTTTTTCTAAAGTACCTGATCACTTTCCTTCCTTTAGGAATTTACTTGGGATTTTCTTAACCTTTCTTCCAAAGTCTGTTATTTTTTAAAATTGTAGCAAATTATCCATAGCATAAAATTAACCATCTTCACTATTTAAGTGGACAGTTCAATAGTGTTAAGTACATTCATTCTGTTACACAATCTCCAGAACTTTTTCCTCCTGTAAAACTGAAACTCAAACAACTCCTCATTCCTCTTACCCTCAGCCCATTACAGTTTGTTTCAGAGAATTTGACGCAGGTGGTGTGAAATATTTGGAAGGCAAATATAGTTTCTGCTTTTCTGCTACTGGTTTATTTCACTTAACATAATGGCCCACGAGTTGCCGTGTTCTAGCCCGTGTCAGTATTCCCCTCCTTCCTAAGGCCGAGCAGATTCCCTGGCAGGCATATTCTACATTTTGTCTACTCATTTTCTGTCAATGGACATGGGCTGAGTCTACCTTTTGCGAGTAGTGTTGCTGTGAACGTGAGGTAAAATATCTCTTTTGGACCTTGGTTTTTGTTCTTGGGGACATACACCTGAAGTGGAATTGCTGGAATCCTCTTGGAAACACACGCTCATTTTACTTTCAATGTTTCGAGAAACTGCTGTTCTCCACAGTGGCTGCACCATTTTACCTTCTCATCAGCAGTGCACAAGGGTTCCAGATCCTCTTAGTACCAGTCTTTGTTATTTGCTTATGGTTTGGGCTGGAGTGTTTTGCTTTGCTTTGCTTTGCTTTGCTTCACTTGGTTTTGGTTTTGGCTTTGGTTTTGTTTTGGTTTTGGTTTTGGTTTGCTTGAGAGCAGCCACTTTCACAGGTACACGGTGCAATTAACACTTTTTAAACAAATGTTAAGGCTCTAGTGTCACCACTGACAAACAGCTCTTCATATTATCTAATGAAAGGGAGTTCTGACATGTTCTTCCTACAGTCTTCTCCTAAATGCTTCCATTTCCTCAGACCAAAAGCTCTAAAAACAGATTCCACTCTTACCTGACATCCGATTTTTTACAAAATCTCAAAATATATCCAGGACTCTTGCCCACCACTTCTCACTCTCCCAGCCACTTTCACGACCCTGTCTGAGCCACCATCCTTTCTCCCAAGTTGCTTCAGTAGCCTTCTAAGAAGTCTCCCCACTCATCTACTTTGGCCCCCTTTATTCTGTTCTCAACTCTGCTTCAGAATCATCTTATTAGAAACAGACCTCAGATCTACCACCCTGCTCGAAGCCTTCTAGTGGTCCCCCATTTACACTCAGCAGAAACCAGGGGCCTTATGATGGCCTTCCTGGCCCTATGAGACCTGAATCCAAGTTGCCTACTTCCTCTTATAACTTTCTCACTTTCTTCTGAGGGTATTCCGCTTCTACCCCTGGAACCACCTTGCTGTCCTCACCACCACGGTCCTCCTCACTGAGGGCCTCTACTTCTGCTCCCATATGGAGTGACTTTATCCTTAACTCCGATGACAAGTCGACTTCACTGGGAGGCTTTCTCTTAATATCATTATTAATTACTAGTGGTACTTGGGAATGAACCTGGCAGGCACTGGGCTACCTCCCAACCCCTTTTTAAAACGTTTTATTTTAAGAGGGTTTTGCTGAGTTGCTTAGATTGGACAAGGAACTGCAGTTCTCTTTCCTACGACCCCTGGAATAGCTTGACTACAGATGTGTGCCACCACATCTGGCAACACCTTTTTAAAAATGGAAAGCAGCCATTCCTCCAAGAATTTTCTATTCTCCCCCCAGGTTTATTTTATCCTATAAATATTATTATTGGCTTTTATACAGTATATTTTACTTTTTGTTTATCTTTTCCCAGTCCCATTAAAGTATAAACTTCAAACTTTACAAAGACTATTAGATAAAAATTTTGTATATAATTTAGCTTTATAAATAATTGCTGAATGAATACAGTTCATATGCTTATACATATTTTTGTGGCTGCTCCCCAGATCTGCATGACAATTTAAAAAGCAAAGTGAAAGACTGCACATCTTTCCAGAGCAAGAAAACTGGCATAAATTGGACAGATGATGAAAAAAGAGTCTACAGGAATAAAAGAACAGTTCCATCTCAAGAACTGTTGCGGTGTTTTCTCCCTATTGTGAACAGCTCTAAAAATATCAAAACTGGTCAGATAAAACAGCCAATTTCACAACAGTAAGTCAATATAATTCTATCATTTCTAAATATTTACTTTTTTATTTGCAGTGCTGAACATCAAACCCCAGGACCTTATGCATGCTAGGCAAGTACTTCACTCCATTTCTACTGTTTAATTCATTCTCTTTATAAAGAAGTGATAGTTATTAACCCATTATTATAAGACACAATCCTGGATAAACAAGTCAGCTTTTGAAAATGCTGTTATCTATACCACATTGGACAAAGGGACAAAAGCCCAAAGTCATAAGAAAACAATAGACATGTAAAGGACTAAGATAGGCCTTGAGTGGTTGTGTCTATGAAACTACTCATTCATTTGGATCTATGAGTAGAGCATGCATAAATAGTATACTCTTAGCCTGACATGAAATTTTTCGGGTACTTTTAAACCTTACAATCCTATGAGCAACTAGAACTAAAAATAATTAACTTGAGTTACTTCAACTTATTGATACTCAGAGCAAAGCAAAAGAAGCCAGTATTTCTTTTAAAGATTAAATAAGACCAAGAAAAGATTCATGTAAACAAAGGCAGTAACAAGCTGCCTTTGACCAAGTATAATATTAACATGATCAACAAACTTTATAAAGTACTTTCTGTATACTAGAAGTCTAAGATCTATATATCTACATTTTATCTATATCTATATCTAGTTGGCATTCCATACATCTAGTTGCCATATCCACAGATTCAGCTAATTTCAGATCTAAATGTATTTTTAATTCATAATTAGGTGAATCCATAGATGTAAGCCTATGGATACAGAAGGCCAATTGCACATCTTACACATGAGAATACTGAGGAATAAAGAGATGGAGTGCTTTGACCAAAGCTGCACACTCCAACAAGTCACAGAATCAAGATTCAAGCCTGCCAGTGTTCTGGCTCCACAGTCCTTCTGAACTTCAGCATTGTGCTTTGTCTTTTTTCTTTATACTACAACCAAAAAGCAGAACCAGTGTATTTAAAATACAAAGAATGCCTGCAAAACTACTAAAAAATTAGGAATATTTTAAGAGAAAAATGGACATAGCTATGAATGAACAGCTAAAAGAAAAAGTGTGGTAGAAAATAGAAATATATGATCTTGGTAAAATCTAAAGAATGTAGACTAACACAATGATGAAATTCCATTCTTGCTTCTTCAGGGAAGAATCTATCCACTGATTGTGGGAACCTAAAGTGGTACAGAGTTTCTAGAGAACAACCCAATGATATAAATGAAAAATCCTTACTTTCATACATTCAAATAGTGTGTGTGCGTGCATGTGTGTGTGTGTGTGTGTGGTGCTGGGGATTGAACTCAGGGCCTCATGCATGCTAACCACTAGCTTTACTATTGAAGTACACCCTCAGTTCAGATACATTCATTTTGAATACAAAATTCCACTTTCAGAAAATGGTCCTTAGGAGAAAAACATAAATAAGGGCTAAAAGGCTTATGTAAAGTGATGCCCATTACAGTATTGTTTAGAGGAGTCAAGAAAAGAAAAATGCAAGAACCTAAGTGCTCAGCAACAGAAGATTGCTTAAATAAATTGTGGTACATCTATAAAATGAAATATTATGTAGTACTCAATATTATAAATGAAGATTAACATGAAATGTTATTCACAATATGTAAGTGAATAAAGCAGGCTAATCAATAGTTTGATATTGTAATATATTTATATGTATTGTCACATTATTGCATATACTCAAACACATTTATAAGTAGGAAAACTAGAAGCACATGTTTCCAAAGTGATTATGTGTATAAAGCATTGGCATGGATGATATTCTTCTTTGCACTATTTTTCCTAAATGTTTAATTAATGTTTCTTCATTGTATAATCATTGTACAAAACTTGGTGACTGTTTCTCTTGAAGTAGAATAACAATCATGCTGGAGAAGGTGGTGCGTGACAGTAAATTGGTTATTATAGGGCAGGCAAATCATAGTACAAGGTCCAGGTAGGTCAGGGATCAAATACAATAATACCAGCAAATCACAAGTCAGGAACCTAATAACAAATACAGTAGACAGAGGCAGAGGCTGAGAAGCTGAGAATCTGGACCTAGGAAAGGGACTGGGTGACAATTAATGTTTAGTCATTACTTTCCTAAGAGATCCCTTACTTATTCTGAACTCAGGAAAACACTCAGTGTGGACCGTCCTGACCCTGAGGTGTAGCAAATACTAGGTTGTATTAAAGTCTCTTTCTTTACAGATATCAAAAACTTCTTCCAACTAGCTCAGTTAAAACACAGAAAGCAAGGAGTCAAGAATTATAAGAAAGCATGAGGCTATTCATGGAAACTGGAGGAGAGGGCATTCAATCAGCCTTCAGAAAAAGACCAGAACTAGGGAGTAGGAAACTATCAGAGCTATTTACCCACCTCCAGTCCAGTTTTTTCTTTCTTCAGAGAGAAGCTCACAAGTTTCCATCCCATACCACTCTGATTACTCATTCTTTCTCAATCCCAACTCTGAATTGTAGAGAAAGATAAGCTGAGAGGTGATCATGCTGGTGAGTAGAGGTACCACAGTTACCTACATGTAGTTACTTATGGGGCTGTTGAAATCCCAACCTTGTGGACCTAAAGACTCAGAGATGGGCAAATGGTGCCCAGAGAGGACAACCCAAGGGCATCTCCCTTACGTGTGTAGGGCCAGAGTGTATAAAAAATGCAACTTGTGTGCTTGTCCAAGAGTAATGCACCACTACACCCATTACCTTCTCTTCAGCATTCATAGAGCCTGAGTGGAAACACTGAATTTCTACTTCCATCTGGTTTTACTTCCCTAGTTCCTTATCGGAGCAGAATCACAAAAAACAACTAAAACAGGTTTGTTATGGATTGGAAACTGGTGGTCAACTTAATGCCAGCAGAATTAAATCACCATGCTGCTAAGCGTAGATGTTTTACCTGAGGAAAGTTGCCAGCATAGACACGTGGAGAAAGGAGAAGAGAGGTGTGTTGAGGCATTGTGGGTTCTCCTATGTGTTGCTGTTGTGAGCCGTTGGTTCTCCTGGAGAAGTTGTGATCCTCACATCAAGCATTGCTTCCTGGCACTGGAGGGGAAGATGTGTGCTGCTTGGTCTCCAGGATGAACTCATTAAGCTGGCTTCCTGGCATGTACTCTACTGTGCTTGTCGTTGGAGGAGCTCGGGGCCTCTGTGTTGCTGAGGATGGCTGTGGTGCTTTTTAGGACAGCCCTAGTCTTTGTTGTGAATGTGACTTCTTGGCTCCAGTGTAGAAACTTCAAACTACCAGCACAGCTCCTTCACCCTGCTGGCATAGATCTTATGGCTTTTACCAATGACCTTGGGCCTTCCCAGCACGTACCCATAAAAGAGACTGGCATGACTCCTTCTTGTGGGCCTAGACCTCCAGTTGGACTCATGAGAGGCATTGTCATGAGCTCTGGGTTTTCATCTGGACTTATGTGGAACATTTGCTGTGGGATTTAGGCTCTTGACTAAATATTCTATGTCTTTGATGTTGCACATAGATTTCCTGCACTTTCTTGTGTTAACTCTAGGTGACCATCATAAGATAATATTGTAAACTCCATGTTGTGATTCTAATTGTTCTCTGCACAACCCCGACTACAAATCTAGAGCCTCATAATATAAAAATGCCCATTTTAGTCAGAAGTAAATCATCTTACTAAGGGCCAAGAAGAGCTCAAAATAACACTAAAAAGATAATTAGTAGTTTCAAATGTTGAGGTGATAGTGACATTAGAATTTTCTAACAAAAAATTTTAAAGCATAGTAAAAATGCTTCAACAAAAACACTTAAAACAAATGAAAAAAAAACTTTTTTCAGAGAAATGTTAAAATGAACCAAATGGGAAAAAAATTAAGACACGGTCTCACTGTTTAGTGCAGGCTGGCCTTGAACACTAAGTGCTCCTCCAGTGTCAGCCTCTCTAGTGCTGGGATTACAGACATGCACCACTACACCCAGTACCAATTTTAAAAATTTTAGACTGAAAAACAGTAAAAAGTTTTAAAAATATCAGTGTTTAAGCACAATGGCATAACTGGTAGAATAGCAGGAATAGCCAGTGAACTGAAAGAAAATTTTTTAAACAATAGAAATTACCCAACCTAAAGATTAGAAAGAATATATACTAAAAATAAAATGAACAGGGTCTTAGACACCTATGGGCCTACAAAATAAGATATTTTATTCATGTTATCAAAGCTTCAGAAAAAGAGGTGAACTACAGGACTCAGAATGAACACAAATAAATGATGGCTGAAAATTTACAAATTTGGCAAGAGGCATAAGCCTACAATCAAAAAACTGAGCAAACCACTAATAGGATACACTTAAAGAAATCCATGCTGAGACACACTCAAATTTAATTTCTGAAAATTTTGGGGGTATTCCAGGACTGAGACTCAGCACCTCATGTTTGCCAGGCAGGCACTGCACTGCTGACCTATATCTCTGACCCTAAAAACATTAAAAAAAAAAACTTGAAAAGACTCAAAGAACAACAACATTTTTGCTGAAAAACAACTGAATGACAGTTTATCATCAGAACCCTTGGCAACCAGAAGAAGTGGCACAGTACTGTCAATTACTGAAAGAAAAGAACCGTCAAATTAAACTTCTATACCCAGTGAAAACAGAAAGAAATCAAGAAATGTTTAGATGAAGTAAAACTAAAGTCTACTCTATAAGAATGATCAAGGAATTTTTCTAAACAAATAGGAATGATAAAAGAAGGATCATAAGACAAGATATAGCAAGCAAAACACAGTTAAATATAGTTGATTTTCTGAATTATTCTTGACTGTGAGAGGACAAATTATAACTCTGCTAGAATTCTAAATGTCTGTGAAGGAAACATTCAAGGCAATTGTAAGTGTGAGAATGTAAAGAGAAGTGAGGCTTCTGTAAGGTGATATTGTAACAGAAATCCCCCCCTCCACAGCCAGTATACTTCCGTTTCTTAGTTACTCACAATTTCTGTTGCCATTCTAGTTGCTTCTGTCTCTGACTAATGCATATCTGGTCACTGTGGTACACACAGTGTAAACCAATCCCCAACTGACAAGCCATTCTACCTCTGTACTTCCTGTTTGCTTCTCCCTTATAAGACCTAGACCACCAGCAACCAGGGCCTGAAATTCTAGGAATGATTTAAATCAGTGCCCATTATCATAAATAAATCTGTCTCCAAATCTTGGGTGTTGTTTTGGTGTTTCTGCTTGCTGTTGAATCTGGAGCACTGGCCTGGAAAACTAACCATGCTGACCTTTCTGGTCACCAGGCATGGCCCTCATAGATAGAGCAAGGTATTGATGGAAAGATATACCCTTGAGATTTCTTCAGTCCCCTTAGAGTCTAGTTGAGAATTTCTAACTCCCTGAGCAACTCACATCAGACCCCAAAGGGAAGAGGATGCAAACTCTGTCTGTCTGTCTGTCTGCCTGCCTGCCTGATTCTGGTAAGACCCTGAGACCACTGCAATTGGTCAGTCTGTCAGTTCTGCTCACTTTGAGCAGAAGAGCTTGATCAACTCTTGTTAGTTAAGGCCACTCTCAAGGGAAGAGGGCTTGGAATGTTTAAACTCTGAGTGCCTGGTGAATGAGTGCATGAGTGAATGAAATGAACAGTGTGAACAATAGGCTGTTCTGTCTGTGCATCAAGACTGGAAAGCACTGGTTGTGGTGTTAATTGGGCCCTTGCCTGTAAATCTGTGACAGTTGACATATGGCATAACAGAGGCCTCACACTCTCTTTAGCTAAATCATGCATAAATACCCATAAACCAAGGTGGGCATCTGAATGGTCTCTTTCTGAGGGGCATCCACCCTTTTTCTGTTGTACACACAATACATAATCAGAGATGGGAATTAATCAAAACTCATAGTCCTTGACTGCAAGAAAAAGGGATTTTATGGAATTAAAAATGAAACCAAACCACTCCTTGTGTCTCAAAGAAAAAGAAAAAACAAAGGCCCATTCTTCCTGAGAATTCCACCTTGGCACCTTGTCAGCCACCACAGTTGCTACCAATATCTATAGCTTTACTCCTTCTCCCAACTAGTTTAGTTCTGGTCAGTTGAACTGGGACCAGTGAGCCATTGCCTGCATTCAGCCACAGGGGCCCTCCCTCCAGAGCCTCCTGCTTACATGCCTATCCTGATCAGATGGCATCATCTAGCACCCACTGTCAGCAATTCCTTTGAGTTCCACATTTTGATGAGGAAAATTGGACTTTCAGCCCTGATGAATGAGTTTTCATGGCCTTTTCAAAAATCACCTTGTCTAGAAACAACCCAGACAAGGGCTTCTAAAAGACATCAAAAGGGGGGGGGGCAAGAAACCCATTAACTACTGTTACCTAGAAACTTGATTTAAAAAAAAAAGACAGCTGATGTCTATAAGAAAATCCAATCTGATAGACAACCATACCTTCTGGCTATGAGTTTTAAGGGTAATGGACACTAAAAAATAAATAAAAATAACTCTCAAAACCTTCAGCCTGGATCAGATGACAACTCTTTCATTGGTCTGACAACTCACTAGGCTGGACTGGGCTCCCTTCTTCAGCTGGGCCACCAGGAGCCTATAGTACCATCATTTGGACAACTGGGACTCTTGCCTCTCACCCCTTCTGCAAGATACAAATTCACCAAATATACCAAATATAAATTCCTGTGTAAGCCAGTCCTCATACTGATTCTTGGAAGAGACCTGTCCTTCAAGTTGAAGTGACCATCTCCTTTGCACCAAGTCAGTCAATCTCCCTCTCATTTAACCCTGCACTTTCAACTCTGACTATTCCCTGAGAGGAAGACAATGCCTGAGAGAGATAACTGCAATCATAGAGTTCTAAAAACTCTCCTCCCAGAGGTATAAATAAAGACTCACCTTTGGGCCTGGCTTACCTCACCATGACCCTGGTGTCAGATATTGTGGGAAGCATAAACAGGCATCCAAACATACACCAGCCTGATAGTCTATTAATCACATTGGGCAAGACCTTTACACCATCAACAACAGCAACAAGGATTTGGAAACTCTCCTACTATTTTCAGGGAGTCTCTGATAATATGTTTGGCTGCTCTGAGACAGCTTGTTTCTCTGTCCTTTCAGTTTCACAATTCTGTCACTGTCCTTTGTGCTCTGACATTTTGCCACTGACCACCTGCCTCTGATTGTAAAATTCCATCCCAGGACAACCCCCAACTGCATCAAATCCCATCTTGTGGTTTTCCATGTCACAAGAGATTTGACTAGAAATTCAACCACACATTCAGAGGTTTCAAAACTGCAAAATGTTAATTGATTGTCAAACTGCTGAAATACAACTCTCCTGCCTGTAAAGCCAATTCAAGATCTCCAAGCCACCAATGCCACTGTACTTGCCCTCCATATACATTGCCTCAGTCTTTGTCACCCACAGCCTGCTGGTGCACCTGCCTAGGCTGAAAGAATGCCTCTTCTGCCTTTGGTCCTGTTGTCCAGTCCCTTTTCACAAATAGTCCAGTTCTGGACTCAAAAATTAACTTACCAGGACTCAACCTCCCAAAAGTTCAAAGTTCATTTCCTCTTCACTGCACTTCTGATTAATGACACCCTAGATAACCTGCTGGAAAGGCACAAAAACTCTTCTACAATATCTGACAGAAACTAGTAACAAGAAAAAATCTCCACAAATTTCTTGGAGCTGCTGGCTTCTACAAAATCTGAATCCTTGAGTTCATACAAGCAATGATACTCATTCAGACTGTCAACCCCTGGGAGTTCCCAGTAGCCTACTGGTGATTCAGTCACTAAAGGCTGCCTCCTCATTTTGCCTCCAGGCTCTAATAATCACTGTGCTTCTGATCAGAAAGCTGACAAGCTCACTGGGATGAATTGTTCTTAAAAATGGACCCCCTGACAGATGCTCAGTATACCCTGTTTACAGATGGAAGCAGCTCTGTTAGGAATAAAGTCTGACAGATTGTATATGCTGTGGTCACCTTGGAAAAGACTATTTTATCCAAAACTCTCTTGCAGAGATGATCTGCAAATCAAGCTACTTCTTGCTGCTGTTTGGAAACCTGCCACCAACAATACAAAATGATCTCATCAAGAGACCTAAGTCTCCTCCAAGGATCCAATTGACTGAACCAGTAAAACTTTACCCAGTATTCCCAGAAGATCAGAACCATACCTGTACCCACTATTTGTTCTACAAGCTCAAACTACAGCATTGATATCCAGATCCCTGCAGCCAGATAAGACTTCAGCATCTGTGTCACCAGCCCTAACCCCATGTATTATAGTGGACTCTCCCCATTTAAAAATATATAGATGAAAACAGCTTGTAACTCACACACATATAACCCAGAAGCATATTAACTACCCCTACAAATCTTAGAAATTCAGCCTTAGATCCACTGAAAATTTACCTGGACCAGACAACTGACTCTGGATAGACACTACATTCAAAGCCTGGCTCTGGTCACTCTGGATGCTGACCAGCCCATGCATGGCTGGAGCCTGAGGACACAGTTCACAGGATTGCTCCATACTCATTCCTTTGATTTTTGTATCTTTTCAAGCTGTTTACCTGTCCTTGCTTCCCTGTTCTGTTGTTAGCTGTGATTTTGCCTTAAACTTTATAGATAATTGCCCCAAGAGAATAGAAAAATCAATCAAACACTTGGCCAAGATTTGATGAGCATCCAAGGCACATTGGATACTCTCCTATATCAGATTAACTCTTTCACTACCTTGCCAGAGTAATGTTACAGAATAGACAGGCCTAAATTATGTCCCTTCCTAAAAGCAATTTAGAGAAAAACTCTATAATAAGACAACCACAGCAACCTTTGCTAGGGCCCATCCTAAGATCATTTACAACACTAACATTACTGCTTCCCATTGAGCCTTGTCTCAAAAGATCACATGTGATGTGTCCAGCAAAGATTTTCCAGAGAAACTAAAAGAAGGGGGAAATTAATAGAAAATGCCCTCTTCACCCCCACCACCAGCTAATATATTTCAGTTTCTTAGTTGCCCAGGTATCAGTGCCTGTTGCAGATCCAGTTGCTTTTGTCTCCTAGAAATGACTGATTACTGTGATGCATAGTCACTATGATGCATATTGTAAGAATCAATCCCCAATTGACAAGCCATTCTGCCTGCCTCTGTACTTCCTCCTTGATTATCCCATATAAGCCCTAGACCACCAAAGATTAGGACCTGATATTCTGGGAATGATCCCAATCAGTGCCTGTCAACATAAATAAATCTGCCTCCAAATCCTTGGTGTCATTTCAGTGTTACTGCTTGCCATTGCAATATAATCACTAGATTATAACATCATAAATATTAAATAGTAATACATAATGTAAAGCAATATCTCAAAAGCTACTCAAAGCCTGGCATGGTGACACACACCTGTAATTCCAGCACTTGGAGGCTGTGGCAGGAGGATCACTGCAAATTCAAAATCAGCCTGGACTACAAAGTGAATTCAAGGCCAGCCTAAACTGCAGAGTGAAACCCTATCTCAAAAACACAAAAAAGAAAGCTGTTCAAAGAGATACATTCGGGGCTGGGGATTTAGCACAGCGGCATAAAGAGCCTGCCTTGCAAGCAGGTAGTCATGAGTTCAATCCCTGGTACCGATAAAAAGGAAAAAGACAAAAAAAAAAAAAAATTAAGAGTTACATTCAAAAAATATAAAGTCACGCGCAATGGCACAGTCCTGTAATTTGAGCCCTCAGGAGGCTGGGGCAGGATTGGCAATGCAAGATCAGTCTGGACTACCCAGTGAGTTCAAGATTGCTCTGAACTATGTAGTGAAATCCTTCTCAAAAACCAATATCAAAAAACAACCAAACAAATTACAGATAAATCAGAACAGAAGTATAAGAAATGTTCATATTACCCACAGAAAGGGAGAAGAAAAGAAAGAGAATCAAATAAAAACAGGAGGCAAAAGGAAACAAGCAAGCAAAATTTTTAAAAAGCAGGCTTAAACCCTAAAATAACAATAATTTATGTTAAATGTAAGTGATCTAAAGAAAACAAGACATGGATCCAGGAATATAGTGGCATAAGTGCCTGGATGACAAGCACAAGGTCCTAAGCACCACAAAACAAAACAAAAAGAAAAGAAAAGAAGACTGAAAAAAGAAGAAAAGACAAGACAGGGATTGGCAGAACCAATTTTAAAATATTACCCAATACACAGCAACAAAAATACTCATTTTGAATGTGATAGGTTGAAACAAAAGGATGGAAGATCTGTCATGCAACAATTAAAATAAAGGAAAGTAGCTATACTAATATTTTTTAAAAAGCAGATTTCAGAGGAAAGGAAGCTCCTAGAGAGAGGGGGGCATTCTGTAATGGTTCAAAAGTCAGTATACTGGGATTGAGAAAAAGATGGCGGATAGATAACAGCAGCTACAGAAGCTCTCTGAGAGAGTCAACTTGGATTCCAAAAATAATACAGCATGGGGAGTCCCAAACAGAGGGAGATACACCCTGCCAACCCAGGAACAAACTAAGCTGAGAGAAGCCAATTAAAAAGTACTGTCCCGTGCTGCGATAGTGCTGCGGCTTGAACTCGCAGCTTGAATACCCTGCCGCTGCTGCACCTCAATTGGCGCAGCTGGGATAGCAGGTGCAGCAGGATAGCACGCTATGTAGCAAAAACAATTTTGAAAAAGGATCAGAGGGAGGAATCAGTCTATATGATTTCAAGACCTCACACAGCTGGAGTAGTGGAGAATGAAGAGACACATCCATGGAACCAGCTGGAAAACCCACATGAATGCAGTCAACTGATTCTGACAAAACTGCAGCAAGTGACCTTTTCAGTAAATGGTCCTGGAACAACTGGATATCCACAAAGCAAGATAAAAATGAAATTTGACTTAGGCCCTAAAAATTAACTCAGCATGAATCATGAACTTCCCTGTGCAACATAAGACTATAAAACACTCAGAAAAAAATGGGTATTCTTAAGGACCTAAGTCCACAGGCTTAATACCAAAAGCATGATTCAGAGAAGGAAAAATCAAGAAAATGGACTTCATCAAAATGAAAATGTTGCTCTGTAAAAGATACTTTGAGAATATAAACAGGCAAACTATAAGTAAGAAATTCTTGCAAACCACACAAAATACTAGTATCTGGATTAAATAACTCTCAAAATTCAACAGTTAAAAAATTTGTTTAGAAAATAGGTGATATAGATGGCACACAACCACATGAAAAAAGATTCAAAATCATTAGCCACAGGAGAAATGCAAAGCAAATACACAGTGAGCTGTCACCGCACAGCCATCAGAATGGCTAACATAAAAACTAGCAAGAACAGCTAATGTCAAGGAGGATGCAGGCAAATTTGATCCCATATATTACAGGGAGGATACAGGGAAATATGGATCCCATATATTACTGGTAGAAACTTAAAATGAGGCAACCCCACTGGAAAACAATTTGGCAGGTTCTTTAAAAACTTAATTATGGGGCTGGGGATTTAGCTCAGCGGCATAAGCGCCTGCCTTGGAAGCAGGCAGTCGTGAGCTCGATCCCTGGTCCCGGTAAAAATGAAAAAAACCAAAAAAAAAAAAAAAAAACTTAATTATGGAACTACCAGATGATCCAGCACTAGCTCTCCTAGAAATTAATCCAAATGAAAAGAAGATTTAAATTCATATGAAAACCTGTATGCAAATGTTTATGCAACCGTATAATAAGAACCATAAACTGGAAATGGCCCACATGTCCTTCAATGGGTGCATCATTAAACTGCAGTGTATCCATGCCCTGGCTGATCCCAGAAATAAGGAATGATCCATGATATACAGAACAACCAGATGAATTCTGCACAAGGAGTTAATGTTGATTAAGGAAAAGCTAATTTCAAAAGATTATCTACTGTTTGATTTCATTTATATGACATTCTTGAAATAATATTATATAATATGGGTAACAGGTTAATGTTAACATGGATGAAGATAGGGTTGGACAAGGAAGGAAGTAGACAGTATCAAAGGATAACATTCTGGGAGTGGTGGTGCACACCTGTAATCTCAGCACTCAGGAGTCTGATGCAGAAGGGTTGCCATGGATTGAAGGCCAGTCTGGTCTATGCAGCAGGACCCTATCTCAAAAAAAAAACTAAGAATTAATTAAAATAAAAAGTAAAACATGAGGGCATCATTTTGTATATTGCCCATATCAGTTTAGCCTCGCTGGCTATAGTTTTGCAAAATGTTACGTTGCTAGGAATCTAGGTAGGGGTCAATGGGATCTGTCTCTACTATGTCTTTCAAAGGCATGTACATCTATAATTACCTTGAAATTTTAAAAGTTTAGTTAAAAATACAGTTCAGATTCGGTGACTAAAAACTAGAATTCTAAAGAAAAAGTGAGAGACTTTAGTGGCTAAACTGAGTGATTTACAAAATTTCCCTTTACTAAGGTGGGACTCGCTGATCTTTTTGTTGGTTATAGACAAAAATTGTTTAGCATAATCATTTAATGAGTCTACCTTAAACAGGGAAGAGATTTAGGGCAAAGTAGTGTTTTAGAGAACCTGTAGTTCCACTATATAGACAGGTAAAGTGCCGAAGCTGGGAACGGCCTTTATATCAGGAAAGCTGTGGTCAGGGCACCTATCCAGGTAAACATGTCCTCTCGGCACTTGGAAATACAAGACTTGGACAGCTTTGCGTGTAGGGATGAGGTGCAGACCTAGATCTTCAAATGGAAATGATGATGATAAAAGTCTTAAGGACAGCGATCTCATCAAAAGCAAAACATGTCCAGTTTGTGCTATTACAATAGATATCTCACAGTATAAAGTAGGCATATGCTGGATTAAAACTCATATTTTTCATTTCTTTTCTAGAATAAAGCAAGCTTCTTGCATAAACATAAAGAGATACAGCCCATCTTGGACAGCACCAAGAAATCCTCTTTTCATAGCTCCCAAAAGTCTTATGCCAAATACCTCAACCTTGCTCCAGTGTGCACCCCAGAAGCCACTAGGAAGATTTTCAGCCTTCAAAGGCCACAAGAGGAAAAAGGGCTCTCAAGCCCAGGCCACAAAGACGGAAGACACAGAGTCTCTCAGCAGCAAATGGGAATCTGCTTCCCCAAGTTTTGAAATGAATGCCAGTATTCTACAAGACAAGAGTCTTCCTGCTAAAGAATCCAACCTGCAGGAACCTAAGCAGATAGATCCTCATCTAACTAAAAATAAGAGTGAGCAACCAAATAAGAATGATGGTCTCCAAAGAGATGACTAGCTTGGCTGTGCGCTGCTCTGAAGACTGAGAAATGGGTCTGCTGGCACAGTTAAAAAGAAAAGTCCCCCTTTCCTGTCTCTCCCTCTTCAGACACACGCAGATACTAAACTTCAGATTCCAGATATCCCAGCACATTTAGTGGAAACATCTTTCTGAAATTTAAAAGGAACCCAGAAAAAATATAAAACACTTTGATATATTTAATTTTGTCAACATGGAAAAAACTAGACATTTGATTTTTTCAAAAATTACTTAAGCAAACAACACCAAAAAAACTATGAGCTGAAGGAAAGGACACATACACCACTCATTTTAAGCACCTAAGTGCTTCAATGAATTAATAAACAAATACCATTCCCCGAGTTTCTGCTTTATGATTGGTGTGCCGGGAACCACCAATGATGTCAGAGACATTTCTTCCCACTAGAAGAACATCATATAAAGTCATGTAAAGCACACATGACTAAAATGATTATAGAAATGATACCATGCAGAGTAAAATACTAAGTTGTACACCTCCAACCAATAAAGAATAATCATACATTAACAAGTGCTAATTGCATAGACCACAGCCTGGCACAAAATGGCATTGAAATTCATAGATTATGGCATGAAAGTCACTTTGCCTCTCAAAATGAAATAGGTATAAAAGGTGAAATGTAGTTTCTCTCAGAGCTGGCAAGTGGACATTGCCAGATATTTAACCTTGTGGACGCTGATCAAGTCCAGCAGCACTGCACATTGCATTCTGTAGGCAGTTGGGGGTGGAACGTGCACAAAAACAGGTCTGCCAGCAGGTAAGTGGGGATGGGTGTAGTGAGAGAGAAAACAGAGTCCTCCAGTACGGGCCAACCACAGCATCCAGCGCAGGTTACAGCTATCCAGAATAAGGGCCAGGCTCCTGAGGGACAATCAAGGTGCAGCTATGATGCTGATCAGGGCAGGGTGGGACAGGAGAGTCTGAGGGGGTCACGTGTCAGCAGAATGTCCAGAAGCCAAAGAGGGGTCAGGACAGCATGTTTCTTTGTAAAAGGGATAAAGATTGTGTTTTAAAGAATCTTAGCCAATAGATTTCCTCAAGAATTTTTAATGCCTCGTAAGAAACAGCCATCTTCTAAATAAAATAGATTATGCTTCAGAGCTAAATATCCTGTCCCTACAGGAGTCTCCAACTTTTTGGCACAAGTGGAGCAGAGACATAGGTCTGATCCCTCTTGGGACGCCCTCTGCCAAAGGTGCTCAGATAAAGAGGTAGGAGACTGTTCTGGGCCATAGTATTATGTTAGCTGATACTGTGATGGAGTAAAAGTTCCATCCTTATTCTTAGAGATTAGGGGTAAAATCCTAAATTGTAGGAAAACCTTGATTTTTAATTCAGTGAAATATCACTTAATCTTCAGTTGCCAAAGAGTTTGAGGCTGTAAATTAACAAGTTGAACATCTTTGCACACAATGAAACAAAAATAAACCAGCTTTCTAGAAGGCTGAGGTGTACAGAGACATTTCCTAAGCAGTTTTATCTTGGTCTTTGCTCATAATTACTCCCTTTATACCTTATTTGATGCAAATACTTGCTACAGTGCTTTACCTAGAGAAGGAAAGTATGTAGGCCACTTTCCCATTCTGCATTTCATGTTATACTTAACTGTTAGTGTTCTGAGAGTGCCACTCTCACAGGTCCATTCATTCTCTCTGCCTTTGGCATCTGCCCCACCTAGCGGATTCTCTGCAAGCCTCTCCTCTGAGATGAACCACAAGTAACACCCTCACTGGGAAATCTGTCGACTCCCCTAAGGAATTTAATAGAACTCTGATTACTATGCTGAGAGTCCTAATGAGATCAAGTAGACAGCATGCAAGTAAAGGTGGGTAATGTAAACAGAGAGATCAAACTCAAGAAACAAAAGGAGACATTAGAAGTTAAAAAAACACTGTCATGAAATGAATGATGAACTCATCAATAGATTGGACACAAATGATGAAATAACAATCTTAAGAAAGTATCAGTAGTAACTGGAAAACTTAAATTCAAAGAGAAAAAAGAATGAAAAATAATTCTCCTTCACAGAAAGAGTTTGAGGCTGGCCTGGGCTACACTGTAGCAGAAAATGCTCCCCCACCCCACCCCACAGTCTGTTAGTTGCCCAGGTAACAGCTTCTGTTACAAGTTCCTGTACTTTTGTCTCCTAGAAATGGCTGGTCACTGTGATGTATCACTATGATGCATCTTATAAGAACCAATCAATAATTGTCAAATACTCTGCTTCTGTACTTCCTGCTTGCTTATCACATATAAGTCCCAAACTACTAGGGATCAGAGCCTGATATTTTGGGAATGATCCCTATTGGTGCCTGTTGACAAAAATCTGTCTCCAAATCCTAGGTATTGTTTCAGTGTTTCTGCTTGTTGTTGTCAAATAACAAGGTACTGCTCCTAAAAAATGTAATTAATCATTTGGGACTAGGGATGTATCTCAATGATAGAGTACTTGTCTAGCACGGGAAAGACTCTGGATTCAACCCCGCATACAAACATAACTATAATAATAAAAACTAAACCTGGGGAGCTGGGGATTTAGCTCAGCGGCATAAGCGCCTGCCTTGCAAGCAGGCAGTCGCGAGTTCAATCCCCGGTACCGATAAAAAAGAAAAAGACAAAAAAAAAAAAAATTAAAAAAACAAAAAACTAAACCTGTGAGATAGTTATAAAAGGTGAAACATGTACAATGAGTTTACCAAAAATTAAATAATTTTAAGTTAAAACTGAAAATTTTCCAAAGTTAGTGACACTAAACCATGGATCCAGAAAGCTCAGAGAACACCAAGAACTATAAATACCAAAAATCCTACATGTCATATAAAACTAATGAAAAAAGCCAATCAGGTACAGTAGCACATCCCTGTAATCTTAGCCCTCAGGAAGGCAGGAAGATTGCTGTGAGTTCAAGACCAGTTTGGTCAGCATAGTGAGGTCAAGGCTTATCTGAAATACATAACAAGATCCTGTACAAGAAAAGGAACTTTTTTTTTTCCTTTTCTTTTGGTCTTTTTGAGACAGGGTCTTGCTATGCAGTTCAGGTTGGCCTTGAACTCATTATGTAGTCCAGGCTGGTCTCAAACTTGCAATAATCTTCCTGTCTCAGCCTCTCAACTGCTGGGATTACAGGCGTGCACCACCATGCCTTGCAAAAAAGGAACTTTAAAGAAGGCGTGGGGGCAGGGAGGACACTACATATAGCTGAGCAAGGTAAGAATTATATCTGACTTTTCAGAAACTATATAACCAAATACAGTGGGAAAAATAACGTAAAATGTTAAAAGAAGCACTTATTTCAGCCTTCTGTAACAAAATTCCATAAAGTGGGTATCTTAAATAACAGAAATTTATCCCTTTAATCCAAGATTAAAATGCCAACATAGTATCTAGCAAGGAGATTCATTTTCTTTGCAGCTAGCTGGCTGCTTCTCCTATCATGTGGCAAGGAAAGTGAGCATTTTATATCTCTTTTTATAATAGCACTAACCTCACTCATGAGGACTCTATCCTCCTGACCTAACTATATTGCAGACTTCACCTCCTAACACCACCATATTGTGGATCAGGATTTCACTATGGGAAATCTTTGATACACAACAATTCATAACAACCACCAACCTAAAATTCTGCATCCATTGAAATTGCACTTTAAAAATACAGAGAATTTTTCTTAGACAAACACTGAGGGAATTTTTTTTTACCAGTAGAGTTTCTTTAGAAAACAATATTAAAATTTCTTCTGAGAGGAGGTTAGAAACTGGTGTACATAAAGGAAGAACAACAAGAAGAAATGGCTTGGTTTGGTTTGGCTTGGTTTGTTTTGTTGTCTTTGGGACAGAATCTCACTATGTAGCTCAAACTACCTTCAAACTCACTATCTTTCTGCCTCTGTCTCACAATGCTGGGATTATAGGCATGTGCCACCTAGGCTAGGTAAAATCATTTATTTTCTTGGATGGTCAAATAGATAAATCTGTTCAGGATGGTAATCATATATTTGGATAATATAGTTTATAGATAAATGAAGTGAATAGCAGCAATGTTATAAACGATTAAAGGGAGGAATTGCAAATACCCTGTTATAGAACACTTTGCATTGTCTAGGAAATGAGTGGTATAGTATAGTGATATAGTATTTGAAAGAAAACTTGTATTTATTGTAAATTATACTGTAAATGAAGAACAGTAAAAGTGTAATCGATATGCTAAAAGAGGAAAAGTAGAATCATACAAAGAGTCAAAACAAGAGGAAGTAACAAAAGGAGATGGAAAATAAATAGCCAAGAGACAGTAGAGAGAAAAGAATAACAAATACAGTAGATGTTATTATACATATTAATTTCAACTGCATTAATAATCATTATTTAAAGTTAACAGTCTAAATACAGCAAGTACAAGACAGAAGATTGTCAAGACAAAAGATAAGCTGTTCCCTGACAAGATATAGTTTAAATATAAAGACAGATTTAAAGGGATGGAGAAAGATACAGCATGCCTAATGTTTCTAACTAAAAGAAAGCTATAGCAGCTATATTTCAGTCAAATCAGATTTCAGAGCAAGAAAAATTATACAAGATAAAGAGAAATCAATTCTCAAAGAATATATAACAATCCTTAATGTATACGCACCTAACAACACAGCATCAACAGATGTGAGACAAACACTGAGAAACCCATGAATTAAATATTGGTTTTGGGTTTTTTGCAACAAAGTCTTGCTGTGTAGTCCAGGCTGGCTTTGAACTCATTATGGAGCTCAGTCTGGCCTTGAACTCATGGCAATCCTCCTGCCTCAACCTCCAACGAGCTGGTATTATAGGCATACACCACCACACCCAGCTTGAATTCACTATTAAGAGTTGGAGCCTTCAACTCCTTTCTATCAGCAATAGACAGATTCAGTCCCAAGAAGAGTCAGCAGCTATCAATCAACTAAACCTATGTCTAGAAAATACTTCACCAAACAACAAGAGAATACAAATTCTTCTCAAACTCATGTGGAGCATTTACCAGGACAGATCACATTGTGGACAATAAACACAGCTTAACAAATTTTAAATAATAGGAATCATACAAAGTATGCTGTCAAGTAACAACAGACCAAATAAGGCTCTTCCACTGATCTTTCAATTTTTTGAGTCCTTTGATTGCTGACTTGACTGTGACCACAAAAGTGGTGGTGTAGGTCCAGGCATCACCCATCACCAGCCTCTGTTTTCATGCAGGAATCACATGCCAGGCCCCTACAGTCTGTCTCTTCCTCTTGGTCTTGCCACAGAAGGTACATTTGGTCATTTCAGTGCAATATAGACCCAAGCCCAGAGAGATCAAAAAATTTTAAAAAGACTTCAAGCCAAATGAAAGTGACAGTATAACATCAAAATTTGTGGCATATAGTGCAGTAATGCTTACTTGGTAATATATAACATAGAATAAACTTATTTTAAAAATGTTATCTAAATTCAATCAAAGTTTATACCTTAGAAAGTTAGAAAAAGAAGCCCAAAGTATCCAGAAAAAAAATTAAACTTAGAACAGAAATCAAATTGGAAGCAGGAAATCTATGAAAGCTTTTCTTTGAAATGATTAATAAAATTTATAAATCTCTGACAATATTAACTAAGGAAACAGAAAAAAACATGAATTATTAATGTCAGATAAAAATTAACAAATGAACAAGAGAGACTGCTGAGTCCCTAGACATTAAAAATATGATAATAAAAGAATATTATGAACAGTTCCCTGCCCACAAATTAGTTAATATAGATGAAGTAGATCAATTCATCAAACTATATAATCTTCCAAACTCACACAAGGAGAAAAAGAAAATTTGAAGTTGTTTATTTTTAACACTGAAACAATGAATTAAAACTTCCAATGAGAAATTACCAGGCCCAGATGAATTCACTGATGAATTTTATCAAGCAGTAAAAAATTATACCATTTCATTTAATCTCTTCTAAAGGCCAAAATATTATCCTAATATCAAAACCAAAGATATTACAAGAAAGGAACACTGTAAACCAATATCTTTCATGAATATAGATGAAAAAATCCTCAACAAAATATTTGAAAATTGCATTGTTATGTATATATATATATATATATATACACACCATTATCAAGTAAGATTTATTCCACTTACACAAGGTTAGTTCAAAAGTCATATATCAAGCCAGGCATGGTGGAGCACATGTATAATCCCAGCATTAGGAAGACTGAGGCAGAAGGATCAGTGTGAGCTCCAGGTCAGACTGAGCCACATAGTGAGTTCAAAGCCAACCTGAACTATATAGTGAGATCCTGTCTTTAAAAAAAATCATAAATCAATGTAATCTATTACATCAACAGAATAAAAATCTGCATCAATGGTGCAGAAATTGTATTTGGCAAAATCCTATGCCTTTCAAAGTAAGACAAAGTCACATCAAACTAGGAATAGAGAGAAATTTCCTCGAGTTGATTTTAAAAACCAAAAGGAAAACTACAGATGTTTCCTGCTAAGATGAGGAACAAGGGACCAGGATGTCCACTCTCACTACTCCTGTTAAACATCAAACTGGGAGTCTTAACTAAGTCAGGCAAGGAAATAAAAGATATACAGTTTGTGAAGGAAAAAAACAGCTGTGTTTATGCACAAATAACACGCTTGTCTATGTAGAAAATCCCAAAAAGCAACAAAACTTCCTGGAAGTAACAAGGGATGATATAAGATGATAAGGCACTAAGTTCAGGTCTTAAATTCTCCCCGAGGTCCACTTTTAAAGTCTTGATCTTCAGGAAGGCACTACTGGGAAACGATGGAAACTCTAGAAGTGGTGTCCTTAGGGAAGAAAGTTGGGTCGCTGGGGTGTGCCCCTTGGGGAATACTGGGAATTGACCCCCTTCACCCCTCTTCCTTCCTGGTTGCTATGCAGTGAGTGCTTCCTACCATGATGTTCTGTAGTCACCACAGGCCCAAAGAAAAGAGGGCAAAATGACCATGGACCGAAGCCACCTAAACCATGAGCCAAAATAAATATTTTCTTATCCTAAGTTGACTTTCTCAAGCACTTGCCACAGCAATGGAAAACTAACAGTTAACAGAGTTGCTATCTCATATACAGTACCGCCAATGAACAGCTGGAGTTTGAAATTGGTGTATCATTGACATTAGTGCCAAAAAAATAGAATACTTAGTATAAATAAATACATAAATAATTCACCCACTCAAAAGGGTTAGATGGGAAATCTTCAGATTTTCCTCTCAATTTTGCTGTGAACCTAAAACTGCTCTAAAAAATGAAATCTTTAATTTTAAACAAGATAAAAATTAACAAATGAACAGCTACCAGTTCTAGAAAGGCAGATTCCTCACCTACTCAACAGTGAAAAAGAAAATAATAAAATCATGCTTTTTAGAAAAACCAGTTGAAAGTCTCTAGAAACTGCTCTAGACTCCTACATCAAATGAAGAACACTCATTTAAGAACACTTAACAAATCCTGATAAGCAGCAGCAGGGACTAAGCCACTAAACCATCAGACATTCCCTCTCTTCACCCCATTTCAATGGGAGTAAGCTCCCCCAGAGAGCAGCAGTCCTCCCAGCCCCCTCTCAATGGTAGGAAAAGCCACCACCATTGCCCATCCACCCTGCTCTGAGCTGCAGGGGCTAAAAGCCAAAAAGTGCAGTCATGAGGTCGGGTCTACTTCCTCCCACTAACCACAGGAAAGCAAAGGTGCTTTCCTTCCCCCATTCAGCACAACAGAGCAGCCCTACTGCCTCTGCCACTGCTTCTACTCAGGGTCCGAGTCCCCTGTGAGAACTGCCCAGCTGACAAGACTGGAGTCATCGCCTCACCCAGCATGGGACCCAGAAAGCAAAGGTGTCCCTGTAGGAGCAGAACCAGACGTCCTGCACAGGGCTCAGACCTTTCCCTGCAGAGGAGGCTGCCACAAAACACGGAGCTCCTGCACCTCCCAAGTAAACTGTCTTGTTCGGAACAGCACGTGGGCCAGTTCGAAGCTGTCCAAACAATGGGGGTTTGGGTGGTGAACTGTTCAAAGGAAGTGGTAGCTTGACAAAAGCAACCAGCTCAGCCGCAAGCCAGCTGGGTCACCTGGGAGAGCTAATGGACAAGAGAGCAGGAGGAGCCTCCTTCCGTGAAAATGAAAGAGAAAGAAAGGGAAAGACAAAGAGTGAGAGAAATGTTTCAGAGTTACAGTTGAAGGTGGCCGCTGAAATACACATTTAATTTCTCTCTCTCAAAACTTCACTCAGATAACTGTTTTTAAGGCAAATAGTTGACAGGATGACAATTTAGTAGAGGAGGTCACCACGAAAGCCTGTCAGCAGCAGAATGACTTCAAACTGTTTAACAGTAACAGGAAAGCTAGATGGAGCAGACCAAAGCCTTCACATTTATAAAGGAAAACTATGTCCATCCCAAGATGCATGTCCAACTCTGATCGATTTTGAGAGCAGAATAAGGGTATGTTTAGTTTGGTAAGTTCTCAAAAAATTAACTTGGATGTGCCCATTTCTCAGGAAGCTGCTGGACTCTTACTCCATCAAACTTGAATCAAGAAAGAAAAAAGCCTTTGAAACAAGGAAACACAGGATCTAACCTAGGTCAGGAGGCAAGGGAATCCCCAGGATGGTGGTGAACTGAAATTCTGGCCTTATGTAGGGGGATGAGGGGAAAAGAAAAGAAGCCCTAAGGATTTGGCAAAGGAAGTGATTGTAAACTCTGATCAGGAATCTGTCAACATAAAATAATGACTCTGCTTTACAGGAAAAAAGAAAATAGATTATTCTGAGTTAAATGTGAGTGACCACGGCCAGAGAACATGAATTCAAATTACCCTGCACAACACGCTGCACCATGGAAGAGGTTACACAAACTTTTATAGTCACAGAAGAAAAAGGTGAAAATCAGTATATTTATTGATTACCCTGGTGGGGTGCCCAGGGGCGGAGCAGGGAATCTTCTCCGCAATTTTCAGGTGTGGTTGCATTCTTAGCTTCACAGTCGACAGAGGCCGAGGTCAGCAGGCCTGGAGATAGGTAGCAAAAGGTTTCCCTGACAGCGTCTAGACATTAGGTCAGATACAAAAGTCAAGGGCGGTCACTAAAGTGCCTAAAGTAAACCAAAATAATTTTGGCTCTCAACCTAATATTCCATCTGTCCACCATTGTGAATTTTAGCCAGCCAAGGTCAGTCTAAGGATCTTTAAGGCAGATGTATAACAGTGAATGAGTTCAGTTAATGAGTTCCTCTGATCTCAAAATAAAAATTTTGTTCTGCTCTTACTTTGAAGGGAAATCAGTGTTCCAGCTGCTACAACAACCGTCTCAACTCCCGAAAGAGAATGCTAAAAAGAGAGTTTTACTTCCAGAGAAGCCAGTCATCGTTACAAAGCTGGTTTTTGTTTCTGGTTTTGTTTTTGTTGTTTTGTGGCACTGGGGATTGAACCAAGGACCTTTGCACTAATCTACATGCCCAGCCTTTTACTTTTTAGTTCAAAACAAGGTCTCACTAAGTCTTTTAAGTGTTCAGGCTGGGTTTAAATTTGCGATCCTCTTGCCTCAGCCACTCAGAGTGCTGAGATTTTACAGGTGTAAGCCACCACACCTTGTTTACAAAGCTCATTTCTGAAAAGGGGAACTGATAGGCTAGCTGCTTCCCAATGAAATGTGTTGGAAATGAGCTGGGTGTCCCTGCAGCTCTGCTGAGCCTATGGCCCCGTTCTGGAAGGTCCCTCATGAGTGACAGTCCAGGTTGCATTTATCTGGGAGTTTAAATCCCTAGAATCTCTGCAAGCTCTTCCTCTACTCTCCTTTCTGGAGCCACAGTGACATAACCAAGACCCTCATCTGGCACCAACTCAGCTGGCCCTTGTGATAGACTATTCTGGGGAAGCCAGAAGTTGTTTATATTCTTTACTTCTAAAAAGTCACGGGCCACTTAAGAAACGAAAGTAAAATCAGCTGATAGTGACATCACAAATGTACCAAAGCTCACAAAGCTGTTTACTCAGACACAAATGCAAATGCAAGCAAGGACATCAGGAGCCTGCCTGCTGTGATTCCTGTCTACCACCCTCATTCCTGGAGCCTGACCTTAGAAAGCCAGCGAGAAGCATGACACTGCCCAGACCTGACCGCCTGCTCCACCTTCCCTGAGGTTTCTGTGGGCTCTGCACCTTCTCTTTGTAAGTACCTTTCCCCCAGGTGCCTCAGTTGGCTCCCATGCCCGGTACCTCTCAAGACAATGCTGTTCTAGAGTTTGCATGCTAGCAACAGCACAAGGGAGAAAACTAGTGCTGGAATGTGTGCTCCTTTCCCTTTCTCTTCTCCGTGTGATCAGCCCACTATCTTCTGCTCCCCTCCCCTCCACTCTTCAGCATTACCGAGTGGCTCTCTGCCTCCCAAAATGAGGAAGGTAACGCTGGTATCGACTAGAAACACGCACACTAACTGCATGCAGCAAAGTTGTGCACAGTCAGTACAAACTAATGTTTGTGGCTTTGAGAACACAATGTCCGTCCAAACACGCAGCCAAACGAAAGCAGGTCACTGACCAGCAATGGCGAAACTGTTATTCAGAGTCACAAAAACATCACGAGAGCTTCAGGTGTACACTGAAGACTGTCAAAAGGACCTGCGGTCTTGGTTCAAAGAATACCACAGGATCAGAGAGGCTCGTAGTGCCTGCTTTAGATCACACTGTTTCCCATGCGCTGATGGAAACTCAGGGTGGGATTTTAGTTCTCTCCGTGCAGATCTTTAAAAAGATTTTTTAAAATGTGGGTGTTTCACTAATACTTTTATAATTGCCATTATGTTTTTGCACCTGTAAAAAATCAGTTTGTTGTGAAAGGGGAAATGTATTCTTCCTTCCTTCTTCCTTCATGATAACCAGTGTACCTGTCAGGATCAGTTTCTTACACCCCCATCTTCCCAAAAGTCCCATTTCTGAGATTCAGTTGGTGTGACACTCTCCTTCAATTTGAGACATTTTCTTTCTGTCTTGGTCCCTGCTTTATCTAATCACAGAGATCGTGATTGCCTGTTTTATAAATGTCACTTTCATAACAATAGCACATAGTTCTGGGAATCGTTTAAAGGGAAAAAAAAAAAAAAAAAAGAACAACTGCTTACAGTGCCACCATCCATAAATGCCACAGTTAGCATCACATTTTCAATAATTCTGTAGTCTCTTCTTTCTGTGCATTTTTGTAGAGATGCATTCGTGTTATGGAGTAATTTATACCTGCTTTTCCTAAAAGCTGCAAGGCGTTTCATCATCATAACGCGTCATCGTTTACTTCTTAATTCGGGAATTCAAGGTGCTTCCCACTTTTTGCCAAAACAACACTGTGATGAACATTTCTATACATAAATTGTTAATTTCATTTCTTATTGCTGGCTGAAGATAAATTCATAAAAGTGAGATTACTAAGCCAAAAAGACACGGCCATTGAGGATGGGTATTTAATGTATGTTGCCAAAATACCTCCAAGAAAATTTGTAAAAATTTCAATCACTGTGAGAAATCCAGTTTTGCTACACTTGGTATCATCAAGTGTTTTCATCTACAGATTTGATAATGATGCACATAGGTTTTATTACTTAGACTGTCTTTAAATGCATTAGGGAAAGTACACATTGCTTTTAATGGCTAGTTAACGACTTAGCATTCTTTCTTTTCTTAATTTCTTGGCCTATTTTTAATGAAGTTTAATTTTTAACTGTTTGCATGAACAGTTTACACATTCAGTGTATTATTAGTCATTTAATATTTGTTGTACTTATTTTCCATGCTTTTTGACTTTTCATATTTTAATGAGAATATAGAAATCTGTATTTTTAAGCAGTAAAATTTGTACAGATTTAAATTCAAAATATTCTTTCTCATTCTTAAACCAAATGTTTACTTTTTCTAGATTTTTTTACGCTTGTTCTTGAGTCCATGTGAAATTATTTCAGTACATGGAGAGAGATGAAGACCTAAAATGGTTTCTGTTTCGTGTTTCTCCTTTTTCAATTAAACCTACCAACTGCTTGACCATTGTTAATGAGAAACTCTTATAGGTTTCAAACCAAATGTTTTTCTGCAAAGAGACCTTCCCGGGCCCCGTCACGTGGGATCATTACTTTTTCTTGCCACTTTTCCTTCCTTGCTTCACTATTTCCTTTGCAAAGCTTTGCAAAATTCATAATTATCTTTTAAAAATGTGTTTAGTGTCCGGCTCCTAAGAAGTGTACCAGCTAACTCAGGGTGGCGGATGTTTGCCCAGGGTATCTCTGGCTAATGCAAGGCCCGGTTCAAGTGATTCCCCCAAAATGGGCCATTGGAGAGGTAGCAGGTGAGACTCTGGCCTCCACAGTGGAAGAGGAGGCTAGACTCCAGAACTGTGGGAGGGTTTGGATCAGAAGCAGCACCAGCTTCTGGTCCAATCATGGATCCTGCAACTATTTGGGCCTGGTAAATTAACTCAGCCTCCCAACACCAGGACGGTGCAGGCCACCAATAAAACCCGAGCAAAGCAGTGGCTCCCAATTTACAGTCATTGTCTCATTTCTAGAGGGTATTTTTTATCCCTGGCAGTTTCTTATAACTTTTTCTCTCAGCTTGAGTTACCTACTAGAGAAATAAACACTAATAAACAACAAAACAATCAAACAGGTGGCACATCAGTGTTAATGGAACCATTTAAGCAGCTGTTTCAATGTCCTGTCATCCACATGAGGCCTTCACTCTCACTTTGGACTTTCTATCCCAACCTCGCGGTGTCATCCTTTTTCGGCTGCTACAGCTGTTCGTATTTGCAGGGGGGAATTAAGCAAAACTAGCATTGCAGTGCCCACAAAATTCTTGCAGAGCTATCACTGACCACACTGGGCCATCCAGAGAACTGCCACCGCACACATCCAAGAAACTGTTGCCAAATGAAATATGACACATCTCCCTTTTTTCTTCCCTTTTTATTTTTTGTGACAGCCACACCCAGACCATGAATGCACGTAGTCTTCCATGTGTTCAGCCAGGGTTGGTGGACTCCACTGACAAGTAAACACTGTGCACGGCTTCCTGTCCAAGCCCATTGTGCTGACTTCATTCTGCTAGTTTTCTTCCCCTCTGTTCCTGCTACACTCTGACCCTGTCTCTGTCCCTTTCGCCTCGGTTCTCTGTTTCTCCCCTGAATCACTGCTTCCTCATCATGACTGGGGCAGATATGTGATCCTCAGCATGACACAGTTTTGCAGATATTAACATGCCTATCTCACAGCAGAAGATGACAAGTGATGATTACAGAGGGCCATGCGAAGCGCAGGGTGTGACATAACATGCCCAAGGCCACAAGATGCAGAGTGACAGGACAGATGGGAAAGAGGCGAGGGAAGGAGAGAGTGACTAACTGAAGAGTCTTCCAGATGAAGGGAATGGCAAGCACCAGCCAAGGCCCTGAGCTTACCCGTGGTTTTGGGGAACTACAGGAAAAGCCACTAGGCTGGAAGCTCAGTATCCTAAAGAAGCAGAACTGCTGGTGCCGCCCAGGAGAGGAGGCATGGGTACCAGCAAGCCTTCCTGCTGTCCTGCTGCAGAGCAGACAGAAGAACGCTTGCTGGGCAGAGAACAGACATTCCTCACCAGGAGGAATTCTAAACAGTCCCACTGCTGCAGGGGACGTTCTCTGCTGGCACTCCATTCCTCTCCGCAGGGACAGTGAGGGTCTGTGGAGCACTTCGTGGACAGCGTAGAATTTCCACTCCCAGGGAACACTGTTAGTGTGCTTCGCAGGGTGCTCCTCCCTAGGAGGAGGAGGTAAAGTCCTGGGGACAATATAGGGTCAGAAGCCTAGAGGTAGTGAGCTCAGGTATGTGTGGGAAACCAAGAAAACCCAGTTTAATAAAGTCTGCTTCCTGAATACCGTTAGATATTCAGCTAAGAGTAAACTGGAAGAAGAAAACAGAATGAGGGGGATTTGGTTTGTTTTCATACAAGATGAAGTAGAAGAATGAAGTTTTACTGGGATCCTAATACTGGAATAAGACTATACTAACTAAAAACATGATTAGGAGAATAACAAATTAGAGGTTATGGCAGAGCATGGTGACAGATGCCTAGATGCCTATAATTCTAGCATTCTGGGAGGTAAGGCAGAAGGATTGCAAGTTCAAACCTAGCCTGCACGATTTAGCAACTTTGCTCAGTGCAAAGGTCTGGGTTCAATCCCAGTATCATCAAAAAAAAAAAAAAAAAAAAAAAAGAAGTTATAAATAAGCATGTGATCAAGTTATATAATGCTTAGCTAACATTTTACCATGAAGGGAAAAAGATTCGGTTGTGCCTGAGGATAGAATTGGGATTTTGACCCCTGCACTGTGGACAGACGCACCATGGTCTGTGGGTGGTGGTAAATGACATCTTAGTCCTTCAATTTGAGCAAGTGGTGCTTCAGTGTCTTAAGAAAGAAAGCACCCCCTTCCAGTGCCCCTGCAGGACAGTCGTGGTCACAGTCAGATTCAGTACAGAAAAAGGCCGATGACTCACTCACTGTATCTCAGTCTAGTGCCAGAGGCACAGGCTGGAGATGGCCTGGCAGCCCGCAGCTCATCAGAGGGGTGTTTAACACACTGAACCCTAAGTGCCCCTCAACCACACCCAAAGGGAAGGCTCACACTTAATGTGAACCTAACAAGCACATAATTTAGAATTATATGACACAGTGTGCCTCTTTGACCCATTATCCAGCATCTTCTATTAGAATGATCACCTAAACGAGATGCTCAAACCAAACAAATGGAAAGATGCCTCCCACTACTCTAGCAATGCCCACCTTCCAAGTCCCTTGCTGGGTGCCTGCACCCTTTGGAGCAGGATCTGCTCTCTCCTCTTGCCATGTTACCCTGCAGCTGGCAGCGACTATGGCCAAACCTACACAAGGACCTGGAGTCTCTTGACGGTGTTGAGGACCAGGGGCCCCATGCAGCAAGAGAACTCTGCTTTACTGTGACAGTTATGCAGCCTTTATTACAAAGGATTCACACTGACAAAAGCTAAAACTCAAATTGGGTTTTTCAAAAAGAAAGAAAGCAGACAGCATTTCACAAGGCAAGAAATATAGATTGTTGTCAATCACTTAAAAATGTTGAACTACTAACTCTGAAAGGAAAACACAATGGCTCATCAGTTGTCACCAGAAGAGTTAGAAATATACAATATTACAGAGGACAAGTTATCACAGCCCTTGTACGTCCTCCGGTAAAATGTCACAGGCCTCAAGTCCCACCTATTCTGGACGTGAGGAAGAAGGATGGCTTGAGCCCAGCAGTTTAGGGCCAGCTTTGGCACAAGACAAGCTTGGGCTAGAGGAAAAGCTGGGGGTAAAAAGAGAGACAGCTGGGATAGTGGGCCAAAGAAGCACATGGTGTCATTTAATTCTAAATTATGTTCTTGTCAGGTTCACATTCTCTCCACCTGCTAGTGGAAAGGTAAACTGACTCACATATTTACTGTAGCACTATTTATAATATTACTAAACAGGACAGGGATATAGCTCAGTGGCACGGTACCTGCCTGGGAAGTGTGAGGTCCTAGCATAAAGGTGTGTGTGTGTGTGTGTGTGTGTGTGTACAAACAATGTTATAAAAGCATAATCTAAGGCTGAGCATGGTGGTGCATGCCTGTAATTCTAGCATTTGGGAAGCTGAGGCAGGAGGCTCACTGTGAGTTTGAGGCCAGCCTGGGCTACATAAGCTAGCTCAAGGCCAGCCCACACTAGCCAGTGAGACTCTCATCTCAATAAAAACAAACAAAAACAAATTCTACAAAAACTATAAGCCACATGAAACCCCTAAATGTATCATTTAAGAAACCTTTCTAATGACACAGAGAAATGTTTATGCTCCAATGATGTTCGCAAAGTGAAATGCAAATATATTTATGTGATCACAATTACTCTTTTCCTGAAAATAAAACCTAGCAGAAAATAAGTCTTGAAAACACTAGAACTCACAAACGCCAGCCCCACTAGCCTGTCCCTGCCTCACGTGCCCTCACGGTCCTCTTGCTTGGTGACTGTTCTGTAAGGCCCATGAGGTGGGAATAGGCAGGCAGTTTTGAGGCTGATTATTTTCCAGCTAGTTCTTATTTGGGGGAAGCCCTAAGTAGGCAAAACAACATTATAGAAGAAAATATGCTGAAAGAGTGGTCAATTCTATGACTAAAACTTGCAGATGACTTTAGTCTTTTCTGTAAAAGTCTTCACATATTTTTCTGGCTTCCAGCAATCAGCATGTATTACTTTATTATAAACAGGAAAACATTCATCTAAAAATGGCCACAATGACTCACTGGTCTCTCCTCTGCCCTCAGCAGGAAGCCAGGATTATCATGAAAGGGAATGAAAAAGCTTACTGCAGTGAAAATGTAATTGCCAGGATTATTAAAAACCAAACCCGAGGCAGGTTCGTGGTGAGGTGAGTTGTGAGATTGGCAACCAAATATCAGACACTGTCCGTACAAAAATTTCAGGAAAAAAGAGAGGACTCATCTGCAGCTCTCCTCTCCCAAGAGTCTGTCCACATTTCCCCTGGGAAGCAGCCAGGTTGCACCCTGCAGAACAGGCATGGGACAGAGGTGCTGGCCATCGGCAGAGGGCTGCAGGTCCAGGTCTCAGCAGCACCAGAGGGAAGAAAGGATCAAGCACCAGGCATGGGGCCGCGATGCAATTCTGTGTGCAGGTAGAGAGAACATGGGAGGCAGAGATCTTTCTCCACGAGCCTCACCCTGCATGTCTTGGCTCTAGTTTTAGTTTACTTCCAGTCTATTCAAAATCTCTAAAAAGCCAGTTGAGAGAAAATAAAGAAGTCCAAAAAAAAAAGCTTCCTGATTCCAGTTAGGAGCTGCCCCATGAGGTGACTGATGAAATCTCTTCTCCTAGGAGCCTGTGGTTACTTTTTTAAAGTCAATCTTTGTCTCCAAGTCAAAAATTTTTAATAATAATTTTATGAATCTAAGTGTAACAGGAGTCAAATAGGATAAACAGAAGGATCACTTAAATAAGCACAGGTGTCCCCAGGGCAACGTGATCAAGTTCACAGTGCATCCTACAGCACAGCGTGAGCTGGGACTTCCGTGCCAGCAATCTGTGCCCCATCCTAAAATGCCCAAACCATTAAAAATGCAAGCACAGGCTTTTACCAGGTCTGTTTAAACTGTAAAGTCATAGGAAATATGTCAGGACTTTGTCCACACCGTGGGCTAGACTGCTTAAAACTTGTCATTCGTCAGTCTAATGACAAAGTAACTCAGGTGCTTGTCAGTCTTGACAGATCCTTCTGTAGCAAGGGGCACTGCTTTCAGGATCTCCAAACTCCCTTCAAACAAGGGTCTTCTAACTCATGGACCTCAAAGCCTTTGTCCAGGAAATGTCCCTGAGGGGCAGCTGCCAAGGCTGGCCCGGAGACAGCCCCACTTCCATGTCTGTGTCCCCACTGAGCTTCTCAAATTGGGGAAGCCACTGCAGGGCTACACATAGGCCATACACTCCAGGACCTCGCTGTCCTGACGGGCCCTGCTCATGGCCAGCCGCCACGCCTGGGCCTCGGCAAGGCTGCAGAAAAGTCTCTGCTCTTGTGGCAGGGATAGATTTGGGCCTGTGGTAAGTCCTGTCAGGAGTTAGGCAGACCCTCCAGCGGGCTCTGGGAAAGGAGGGCTGCTCGTGGAGGGTCTCATGTGAAGCTAGTCTGCAGCATCCCCACCAGGGCCACCAAAGGCCATGCCTCACATCCCCATTGAGCCTCACTTGACGTCCTAGGCTGAGGCCCACTTGGTGTCTCCAGTCCAGGGCCTGTGCCTCACAAGACTCGAACTCTGGGTTCCTTGCCATCACCATGTGAATGGCTATTTTATTCCTACTGAAAACATACATAGATAAAGGTATGGTGTGTACACTACTGTTTCAGGGGTCAATCTGAGAAAAACCCTTCTGGGTAAAAATATTAATAATAATAATAAGGATTTTTTAAAATAATGAAAGTATAAGAAACAGGCACTTTTATATATACCTAGAAGGTCTGCAATCAGTAAGCTCACACTGCCCTTGACCCAGTGACTGCACTTTTAGAGATTAAATGCCTCTGGAAAAATCACATTCCAGAAAGGCAGCTGCCTGCCTATGGCAAGGGTGGAAAAAGGAACCCACTCGTCAGCAAATAGTGCAGTGGCTGTGACATGGAATATTTCATGGTGCCAACCAGGCTTTTGAAAAAAAGTGTTCCTAATATTTGGAAAACAGCATTACGTTCAATACTATGATTATGTGAAAATATATTGAGACATAAGAAAAATACTGATGGAGTATTAAGAATGGTTCTCTGGGCTGGTCCAATGGCAGTGGGTTATCAGAACTTATTAACATTAGTGTCATAAAGTTGGTGTACCACCGCCCTCCCCCCACTGCTAAATTTGACTGGCTTTAAAAAAAAATTTTTAAATTTTAAAAAAAGAATGGTTCTCTGAGCATGTGAGAGAAAAGGCTTTTATTTTACAACTTTGAGGATGGCACCTAGGGCCTCACACACACTAGGTAAGACCTGTACCACCGAGCTCCACCTCCAGCCCTTTTTCTCTTGAAACACGGCTCACTAAATGGCCAGGCTGGCCTTGAACCTGCTATCACTGCTCAGCACCCTCAGCAACTGAGTTGCAGGGATAGGCTGAGCTTAAAAATCTCCTACACTTAACGTTAATAAAAATTATTATCAGAAAAAATGTAGACATTTAGAAAGGAGTGCTACTGTGTGATTTCACCCCAGGTGACACCCCACTGTCCTGTAATGACCCCCCAGAGACAACCAGGTGACAACCCAGCAGTAGTCTGGCCCAAGCTTCTGAACTGCAGAACTTTGCAAACACAGTGGTGCCTGCCCAGGATAGGCTAGACTCGAATGACATGCGACCCACCCAGGACGTGGCCCACTCAGGAGCACCTCTTACAGCTCTCCTGGTGGTTGTGACAGCTATGATGAGAGCCCTGGTTCCACAAGGTCTGCAGCACCTTCTTGGGCCCCACCAACAGGAATTCTTGGCCTTCACCCTGGCAGTGAGGATCTGAGAAACTCTCTCACAAATGTTAAAAATGCGGTTGGGTTTAGGTTGCAGCAGGGCCTTGGGCCCAGAACCCTTCTAGGGGAGGACTCACAAGTGGTCCTGGCTGCAGGCAACGTTGGGGGCAAAGTAGGGTGTTTTCCTGGGCTTTTGAATGCAGCACCAGGAGAGGGAAGCAGGAAGCAGCAGTTGAGGAAGAGGGAGAGCTGAAAACTCACTGATGCGACTTCCCCACAGGTCCCCTGCAAAGGACAGGAGAGATGGCCGCCTCCAGGGCGTGGAGGGGTAAGCACTTGCCCTTCGTGGGGATAATGACCCTCGTGGCTGTGGTCATCGCCTTGCTGTTCTACGCACTCCTCTGGAAGGCCGGCAACCTCACAGAGCTGCCCAATCTCAGAATTGGCTTCTACAACTTCTGCCTGTGGGACAAGAACATCAGTGCCCTGCAGTGTCACCAGTTCCCAGAGCTGGAGGCCCTAGGGGTACCTCAGGTGGGCATGGCCCTGGCCAGGCTTGGCGTGTACGGAGCCCTGGTGCTCACACTCTTTGTCCCACTGCCTCTCCTCCTCGCCCAGTGCAATGGAAACAAGGGGGAATGGCAGCTGGTGGTGGCATTCCTGGCCACGTCCTCCATGATGCTGGCCAGTGGCCTGGGCCTCTTCCTCTTGTATGTGTGGAAATGGGTCAGACTCTCCCTCCTGGGGCCTGGCTTTCTAGCTCTGGTCCTGGCCCAGGCCTTACTCCTCCTGCTGCTCAGGGTCATGACTGTGTTTCATCCGAGGACCAACATGGACAAGAGCAAGCTTGAGACCTGCTAGCCCTACCTATAGGCAGAGGTGACTGCAAGGGTTCATCCCAGCATCCAAGCAAGTGCTGGAGAAGCACGGGCTGGCGCTTCCTCCCAGGCATATTCTGTAGCTAACGCTGACTGCAACCTCCAGCAGAGGGAACCTCCATGGAGCATGTGGGGCCTAGAGGCAAGGAATAAGACCGTTCAGGGTGGGAGGGCACCCACAGCTTCTTATTGTAGGATTGTGTCCTTCCAAGTACACAAAACCACGCAGCTCACTGTCACATGGATTCTTGCTTTAATTAACCACATGGGCAATTCTTGCTCTAAACTCAGGATGGGGGAGAAGGAAGGAATCCTGCCATGGTTATTTCCAGGCTGATTTACCAGATCACCAAACCAGAGCCTCGTGAAAGTTGATGGCAACAAAGAGGACCATGCTGAAAGCACCTCAGTATCTCCAGGTCTGCAGCACCCGCACTTGCTCTGTGCTGAGTGGCTGTGGGAGCCACTTCCAAAGGCCCAAGAATGACTGTCGAGAGATCCAACAGAGAAACACAAGGGGCGTGAAGAGATGCTTCTGACTTTGCAGGGTCCTCTAAAAAGGTCCCTGGGCTGGAAGCAGATAGTGCGGGGTCAGCCGGCCACCCACTACCATTATGTAACCTAGGAATTCAAGACAGAATGTTGCTGCAGGCAAGCAAAGGGAGCCTGACTGAATGGTTCCCCTCACTTCTCCACCCAGAACCAAAAGAACAGATGCGTAAGGACTCGGGCGATGGGGGATTTTGTGTATTTTTCAGCATTGACATATTAGAATGATTTCCTCATTCTATACCTGGAAAAAGCCACACTGAATACAGACAGAAACGTGGGCTCTGGCTTGGTCTTTTGTCTGTGGTCTGTCCTCTGTGCTCCTGTTCCACTCACACTTCACAAGAAGGTGGCGGCTTTGGGGAGGGGGGCCTGTCCAGTTCCCTGTCTGCAGGCAGAGCTGGCGCTCCTGACAGACTACCGGGGGACAGAGGCCTCCCCCGAGACTGTGCCGAGTGAAGTCTACACATTCCAGTGTGCTTCGCAGCTTTGCTCTTCCCTGAACAGTATCAGGCTGCCTTTGGTTCTAGTAAGCTGAACCCCATGGCCTCATTTCCCCTGGAATCTGGTAACTTCACACAACAAATGCCTGGGATTCCAGACCTGCTAAGCCGGGAGCCGGCCCAGGGCGGCAAGTCCCCAAGGCCCAGAGCATCTGGGGCCTCTGAGGTAAGATGACTCAGCCAGGTTCATGGAGGCAGCCCAAGCTGGGTCCAGCTTCCCACAGCAGAAAGTCAGCAGGTGCTTCATCCCTTAGCTGAAAAATATCTCCCTGACATATTTGAACACATCCTCCGCCTCTTCTTCCTCCTCCACCTTCTCCTCCTTCACCTCCTCTTCCTCCTCCTGCTTGGGGTCCCTGTTGCAGGCAGAGGTGGGCATCCCTGGCCTCTGGGAAGAGCTGAGACCCAGGGTGGGCCTGTCATTCTCACTGTCCTCTTCCTCGCTGTTGCCACCAGAACTTGTGTGAGGGGACCAGGGGCCAGCAGGGCAGAGCTCGGCTTTCTCAGTGCCCCCCACAGCCAACTCCTCCTGGGGCTTCTCCCATGCGTGGCCCTGTGGAGCAGTGGAAATGGCAGGTTCAGTGCAGGCAGCTCATTTCCCAAAGTCTGGTCTATCAGTAACACAGGACACATCCAGAGCCAGCAGGTAAGGCCAGGTACTGCTCCTGCCTCACAGTCAACACTGTCTCTTCAACCTACACAAACTCCTCAGGACCCAGGAGGGAGAAACAGCCAGAGGTGGAAGAAACAGCTGAGGATAGAGGAAAAAAACAATAGGAAACAGTGGCTGGAAAGGCAGAATAAGAATGGAAGTGGCCCAGAGTACAAAACTGGTGTGGGTTCAAGGTCCCTCACAGAACGAAGACAAGTCCCAGGGTCACAGGTTCTGGGGAATAACACAGGGCCACTGTGAGGGCTCATGAGGTAACACGCTGTATGCAAGCATGTGGCAACCTATAAAGTACTACACAGCCCTAAAGTGACCCATTTATTAGTACCTTAGGAAGTGAGGAAATGCACAGTGCTCTGCTATGGGAACAGCATCTCCCCCAGCAGGCCCCATTCTGAGAACACCCCAGGGAACACTTCATCTACACATGCCATCTACACATGCCAGGATACACAGTCACCCCAAACAGAGAACACGCTGCTCCATACACCAGCTCCCTGCCCAGGACCTGACCCCAAAGGGTCACTCCATGGCGCACAGCCCATGTTAGGAGAGGTTCAGGGCAGCTGGGCTGGGAGAGCAGGCAGGGGCTCCTCAAGGCCTGGCCCGGAACTGGCGCAAGGCCCCAGGCACCATCCTTTAGCTGGTTCTCCCATGAAGCTTCAACCACTCTAAGGAAGGGAACCCAGTGACTTTACCTCAAGCAGGATCCCCAGGGCCACATCCACCATCTCAGCCTCATTCATGCAGTACACTGTCTTCACTGCCAGGCATCTGAAGCACACAAAGCCACGGACAGGGAGAGAGGGTCTCAGATCTCATGAGGACAAAGGAAGTGAGAACAAAGCAGCCAGATCCCCCAGCCTTCCCACCAAAGACAGCACAGCTACACCTCTGGGCTGAGGGGCTTCCCGAAGGCACAACTGTGACTTGGTCCCTGGGGCCTGGGAACATGCCTGGGGATTCTCACCTTCTACACGGATCTGGGTGTAAGGGATGACAGCCAGCTGGCTCCTGAGAGTCACCCATGAAACACACACAGGGGACAAAAACCAGCAGGCTGTGACCTGACCCTCTAAGAGATCTGTACTCGGGAGCAGAAAGAGCCCGCGAAGGTGCTAAAGGCCGGGAGCCCAGCCCAACACAGCAGCAGGGATGCAAACCCCACTCAAAGTCGCAGCCCAAGGCCCTCCTGACCCATTACCACCCCAATGAACCTGTCCCACTGCTCTTCCTGCTGCTCCACTTTGTGTCCCAGGCTCTGACCAGGGCATCCTGGGGCCTGGTCCACTGATGGTAACCTTTTGTTGTAAGCCTGGAATTTTGGACAACTTGCACCTGAGCACTTGGCCAATGGCAGAATTCACTGTCTGTGATGACTATGCTGGCCTGGGGGGAGAGGCACTTGGGTGCCTGTCAGCAGGGGACAAAGACCCTCAATTATGAAGAAGTCAAGGGCACATGCCCATTTCAGTGGGCACCGCTGAGTCCGCTCCCAGTCTTCTCCCAAATGCTCCAGCCAGAGCTTGCCCTACCTCGCTGTCCTCGCTGGCTCTGCTGTCCTCTTCCTCTTGGGAGTCTTTGCAGGCACCAGCCTCTTCTCAACCACCTGGGCTGTCATCCACGAGGGGAGGACCCTCTTCTTGGTCTCAGATTTTAACGTTTCCATTTCTGTAGTTTCTCACAAAGTGGCCTCAGGCTTACTGAGCGGATTCTCTGATTAAGACAGTAAATCCTACTTTCATACCAGCAGCCAGAAGCCTAGGTGTGCCAAGTGGGAGCCAGCCTCTAACGCCTACAAAGAAGAAGAAAGTCTGGTGCTGTGGCAATCCATGGGTCAGCAGGCCCCACTGGGAGGTAATGCCCCCTGCAAGCCACTGATAGGAAGGGGGGGGGTTGGAGGGGGGGTGGCATTCCCAGGAAGCAGAGCTTAATGGTGTTCCTGCTCTTTGGTATCCCAGCTGCTGCTGTCCTCAGGGAGCCCAGACAACCCCACTCCCAAATCATGGTTCAGGATGCCTCTCATCTGTGCATACAGACTTTCATTTCCTGCCCAGTAACCAGGTGCCAGGAACCCAAAGCAGAATCCAGAACCCTTCCCCTCCCCAAGGTGTGGAACTTGGTCTTTCCTCTCCCCTCAGCGTTCAGTACTGAGCTCAGTCCCAATCCAGAGAAAGGGCTAAGGCCCTAAGGACTGAGTCCCTGCCACCGGCTTAGGAACCAACTGGAACATCCTCCCCAGTTAAAACAGTAAGAAATCCTTCTCGGAATTTGGTGACCTTTATAGATGTCCCTAATGGCTGCTCAGAATTTAAGAAAAACCTAGACCATCGTCCTAATCTGTCCAGCCGGAGAACAGACTTGTGCCACTGTCCTTTCATTTCTGTGGAATTCGGATGCTGTTAAGTCACTCCTACCAGCTAGTGCAAACAGAGCGCCGCCTACTAGGTAGAGAAATTTATTACAGCCGGAGGTGCACGGCCTAAATCCACCCCGGCATCTAAAGAGGGCAGCTCCTGCCTCCAAATAAAAGTAAACAGGGCCGTAGCTGCAGCTCAGTACAAAAGCCCTAGGTTCAAGCTCGAGGCCTCTCCTCCCCGGAAGCAGGGTCTCCGCCAAGCAGCACCCTGTTGGGCCCACAGATCACAAACCCCAAGCTGCCCGAACTTCCGGGACAGAAGTTGCCTAGCAGGCCCGCGGGTCCCCGCGCTCGCGCATACCAGTCGCTCGCGTGGGTTCCGCTCTGCGTCCCTCCGACCCCGCAGTGCCCCCGACCCCCACCGCCAGGAATCCGCATCGCCGCCTCGCAGCCCACTACGCCTGGCCGCGCACCCCTCCGCCCTTCCGCCCGGGCTCGGGCTCCCCCTGCAGGTAGCGTTGTGTGTCTCCGCCCCGTCACTGGCGTCCTTCTCCACTCCCTCCCCCCAAGCCCGGGGATTGAACTCAGGTCTTTTACACTGATCTCTATCTTCAGCCCTTTTTAAAGATTTTATATTTCGAGACAGGGGCTCGTTGAATCATTAAAGTTGCACAGGCTGAGGGCGAACTTGCAATCCTCCTGCCTGGTATCGCTGTGCTGAATTTTTAATTTATTTTGGTCTTTTTGAGACAGGGTTTCACTATACAGTTCAGGCTAGCCTTGCACATCACTTAGTAGGCCAGGCTGGCCTTTAATTTGTAGCGGCCTCCTGCCTTTGCCTCCCAAACGCTGGGATTACAGGCATGTGCCACCGAGTTGGGCCACAGTGCTAGAATTACCTGTGCGGCTGGCACCCAGTTCTTAACTAGAACTGCAGACACAGAAGAGAGGGCGCCTGGCTGTTTATTCTTGGACCTCTGGTCAGCAATTAGGGGAAGGGTTAGGTTTGGGGTTGTCAACACTATTGGGGAGCCCCCAAGAGCCGAGTCAGCATTTCCTGGCTTCACAGTGCAAGGTGGCCGCCTGGCTCCTCTGGGCACGCAGTGAATCACGCTCCTGGCTCAAAGAACTCTAAAGGGACCCAGAAAGAAGCCCCTAGGGCAGCCATGTATCCAGAGACACAAGTCCGCAGCCCCAGAGGAACCTTTCCCTGGCACTCTCAGGTCTAGGGGTGACCCTAGACCTGATAAACAGGGTCTATGAGTGGGAGTCAGGGTAGTGAAGTGTCATTTGCACTGGGTCAGCTGCTATTGGAGCCGCCCTTGCCGGGGGAACACCTTCCCTGCTCTTCTGCACCAGGATTTTCAATCCTGCAAAGGCGAATCAGGGTTAGTGCAGGGCCAAGTCAGTAGTCTGGGGTAGAAGCAGACTGACTGGCCACCCTGCAGCCACCTGCTGTCCAGAGCCACCGTGGTGTCAAAGCAAAGAAGCACCCTCTCACATGGGCAGTGAGCCTGGACAAGTCTAAGGGACAGAGGGGAAGTATGAAGCCGGCTATGGAGAAAGACACTGAACACTTGCTTATCTAGACAAGGAGGCCCAGAGCAGTGCTAGGAACCATAGCCGGGCCCTGAGCATGCAAGGAAGTGCCCACACTGAGTGGCAGCCCAGCCTGCATGCTAACTCAACGTCTCCCCAGCACGTGGGCTTCTCTGATGTGCAGCTGCAGTCAGAGGGCATGTGCTAACCCCAAGAAAAACAAAAGGGAAGGGAACGGAGAGAGAGAGCAAGAAGAGGAGGGAGAGGGAAAAGGAGAAGGGAGAGAGAAAGAGAGGGAGGGCGAGGGGAGGGGGAAGGAAAGGGGAATCAAAGACAGAAAAAGCATACTCCGATGGTTACAATGGAAATAGCCTGAGGACAAACAGGTTTCATATTGTGCATAACCTAGAATCAGCCACTTTAAAATAATGTTTTGGTTTGGGGTTGCAGTGCAGTGGTAAAGCTCTTGCCTAACACTTGGGCCCTAGGTTAAGTCCCCAGCACTGCAAACCTAAATAAGTCTTTTAGAATGAAAAGAAAATGAGGCCCAACAGCAAGAAACCTGAGTGGCTGCATAAAAGGCCTTGTTTTAAATCAGACGTGGCGCTGCACACCTGTAATTCCAGCACTCTAGGAGGCTGAGGCAGAGGAAAGCTTGGCAAGTTTGAAACCAGCCTGGGCAAATCACTGAGGTCTTGAGAACCTGTCTCGAAATAAAAAATGAAAAAAGGGCTGGGAAGATAGCTGGGTGGGAATGCAGTTCAATCCCTGGTACCAAAAAAACAACAAAAAAAACCCCCTTGTTTTCAGAGCAGTCTCAGGTAGAAGGGACCAAGCTGTGACATTTATATATACCAGAACCAATACCTGTAGCACTGGGATTTTAACACTTTTCAATTTTTTAAATTGACGGACAAAACATTATATTTATTGTGTGAAGTAACAATTCACTAGGCTGAGTGAGTCCATACTGGGTATGCTGTACTTGTGGGATCATGTTGAGCCCTGGGATCTGATCCCACACAGAGGGGCTGGATTTGGGCCTGAGTCTGAGCCTGCAAGCAGAGGTCCCAGCTGGTGCCTGAGGAAAGAGAGAACTGGAAATGCATCTGCCAGGCTCTCGCCACAGGCCAGGGCAGGCTGGGCATACAGGGGCAACTGAGGCTTCTTCTGCCTTGATCCCGTTATCCCAGATACTGAAGGAGGAGCTGCTTGGGCTCTTGGGTGGACAGCAAGCAGGTGCCATAAAGGACAGGCGGAATTCCACACTCTGTAGCTGAAGAAGAGCACTTCTGGGAGGACCGAGGGACAGAGAAGACAACCAGGGTTTTAAGGGTTCCTGCGGAGCTTTGACCCTGAAGGACAGTGAACCGGTCGTGGGCACTGCGGTCAAAGAATGAGCTGTGACACAGAATCTGAGGAGAGGAGGTGAGACCACACTCTCAGCCCAAATGAAAGCTGCGAGCACTGGGTGGACATCCGGGGTCCCTGGGTGGCATGGACGAGGCTGTTGTTTCAGTGCTGAAGGTCCTGCTGTCTCAGCTGTGGAATGCAGGAGGGGTAGGGTGGTGACTCCCACTTGTGGGGAATCTGCCTCTTCAGGGTGACTGACAGGGAGAGGGGTGCAGGCCTCAGGTAGGGGTGTGGCCACTGCCCGCACAAAGGCCAGAATCCTTGTGCCCTTCCCCAAACTTGGCCATTGTTGACTGTCTCAACATTCACCAGCAGAGGGCGCACACAGCAGGCACCATTCAGCCCCAAGGATGTCAGGTGGAAAATAAGAGCCACCAGAAAGGGACACTAGGAACAGCAGGCACCAGGTGCAAGGGGCAGCCAGCAGCAGGGGCCTCAGCCCCTGCCCCATCCTGAAAGGCTTCTGTCACAAATGCCACCAACTCTCTGGCAGTCAGAAGACACTCGGGCCTTGGCTAGAGCCCGGCAGAAACCACCTGTGGTCCATGTCCTCTCACTGGCAAAGCCTGGGGACCTGGTGGGTACAGGACAGGAAGAGGTGGTAGCGAAAGAAGGTCGTCGCTGGTGATTACAGGGCAGGGACTCACACGTCCTCAAAAGGGACACCAGCTGATGGTCAAGTGCATTCTCTTTTATACAAAAAGAAGACAAGCAAATACACAGAGAACACTGTCACTCCTGGGTCTGCACGGTGCCAGACGCTGCCCCTCCTCCTCCCGGAGCTTTCCGTCTGGCTTCTGGAAGTGTGTGCCACTGGCCCCAGGAGGCTCCTGGTCATGGTCACTGCGGTGTACAGTCTGTCCCTGCTTCACTGGCCGGGACCAGCAGTGAGCGTTCCACCCTGTCCTGTATCCCTGGGACTGTGCCAGTTCTGGGATCCCTCAGCCTCCTGTCAAAGCTTGTGGGCAAGCAAAGTGGTCAGCTTGACCTTGCCATCCATGGAGGCGGTGAGGCAGGTCCCACAGTCCATGGCAGTGCTCCAGTCCACGGTGACCACAGGTGCCCGGTGACCACCGAGGCTCAAGCAGCTCTCCAGGACCTTCTCGTCGCCACCTAGCTGCAAGAGGTCAGGAGAGAGGATGCAGCATCAGCAGGCAGTGCACATGCAAACACTGTGGTGGCCAATCGCCTTGGGCCTGGCTACCGTCCTAATCACGGCAGGTGGCTATGCCCAGCACACCTGTGTAGTCTGTCTGAATTCCAGGATTGGACATGGGCCAACCTCCCTGACTACAGCCTCACATGGACACGGCCCTGAGACACTCCCTCCCTGCAACTCCAAGGTCATCCCAGGCCAGGACCTCTGTGGCTGCTCTCATACAGCACCCTCTTGTGAGCTTCCATCTGCTCAAGCATCTGCTCAGCTGTTTAAGATTCACTTCCCACCACGGGGACACAGACCACGGAGCACAAGGCCTGTCCTTGATCCCACCAGCACTGCCACCTAGCAATCAGGCTGGAGCACCGTCACCAGCCTTCCCAGAGGGCTGTGCCCAGCAGCATCTTCCACAGGCTGCCCTCCACATTCTCCGTGCTGTGCCTGAGCTTGAGTGTGAGCCCCAAGAGAGCAGAGGTCCTCTTTGAGTGTCCTCAGCACACACTACAGTGTCAAGTCCAGTGCCTGGCACATAAGTGCTGCCTGAAATGTGTGATGGCCAGAAAGACTCTAAGAACTTTTCACTGTGTGGGACTCCCGAACACTAGGAACTAAACACCACCCCACCAAAGCTCAGACTTGAACTCATTTGACACCAGGCATGTGCCTCTCGGCTAACCACGTATCTTCAGTATTCCTCCACTGCGTGGCATTAGTAAAATGTGTAATTTTATACAATTAGATAGATTTAAAACAAATGTGTAAACTGGGGAACAAAAATCACATGGACAACTTCCATCACATCACGGTTTGACAAACAATGGCTTCACATGTCTGTCTCAAATATAGCTGAAAATGTATCTGGCCCCTGGGCACCTCATGAAATAATAAATCTAGACTAGGCCAGAAGTGACATAAAATGCCCAGCACATGCCAGGGGAGGCTGTGCTCAGACACCTTCAATCACGCTTGTGGATGCTCCACTGGATGAACTGTAGACACAGTTGGGGCACATTCCTCACCCAACCACTCCCGGGTCTTTGCTCCTTCATGGCTTCTGGAATGGGAATTGTTCCCAAGAACAGGGATAGGACAGAACCTCGGCAAGGATGGCAAACAGACAACAGAAAGAGGGTACCTGGTGTCCTTCCCCACCCTGCTCTCCCAACAGGATGTGATAGGCAGCCTGCACAAGGAGACCTGGCCACTGTCTGTCCCCTGCCGAAGAGCCCTGCAGGGGAGGAGACCCCAGCCCAACCCCACACACAGGTACCTTGTAGATGACACCTCCCGTGGCAGAGCATGTCAGCATGTAGTTGCCCTCTGAGTCGAAAGCGAAGAGCCGGCCCCTGGGCACTTGCACCTGTTTGTAGCCGCTGTAACCGGACAGCACAAAGGGGCCCGTGGCGTCTGAGGGGAGGCTGTGCTCAGACACCTTCAAGCCGCTCTTGTGGATGTTCCACTGGATGAACTGCAGACAAGGCACAAAGCAGCACGATCTCAGCAGAGACTAGCACAGGCCAGAGGGAAGGATGGGCCGGCCAGGAAGACACCAGGTGCCCAGTGCAGGACTGGGCGCAACCACCTCCCTTTGCCACAGCCGAAGCCTGAACAGGCCTTGCATGCTCCAGAGACAGAACCGGGGCTGAAGAAGACAGTCCCAGGCCATCCCAAGTCCCATCTCTTGCCAACATAATGTTTATCAGGAAGAAAATCCACAAAAACAGTCATCAACCTCATGTCAAAGTCCAACTGTTCCAGTTCCCTCTGGTCTGACCCTGGGGGAAAACTGGCAGCAGCCGCTTTGCCTGGCTCATGGGCTCCCAAGCAGGGGCGGCACCAAGTGCATGTTATTATTAGGGGCGCTCTGACTGAGGACAAATTCCACATCCACTTCCGGCTCCTCACGAGTGCAGCCCATCACACACTTCATGGACTGTCCTGTGTATAATCCCTCACCTTTCTCCATGGCCAAACTGCTTGGTTATGACCCCTCGTGGCTAGGAATCCTACCCACACAAACAAGAAGCTAGGCTTTCCCTCCAAAGTGCTTCCTACAGTTTTCAAATGAGAGACTGAAGCCAAGCACAGCCAAGCACAGGACCTATCCTCCTGTCTACTCAGGCAGAAAGATCAGGTGAGCTTAGGAGTTTGAGGTCAACCTGTGCAACAAATGAGGGGTCCCAAAACAACTGACCTTGAAATTCCTGTTTTCAACACAGAAAATAGGTAGTTACCATACAAATAAGACCCAACTGGAAAGTAAGCCCTAGCATGATTTTTCTGGATGCTCATAATATAAGCCCTATTCCAAAAAATAAGCCCCAGGTAAGGTCATCAACCAGGCAGACACATTTAGTATGTCTGCTGCAAAACACCATGAGCATATTGAATTATAAAACAGTATTTACAAAATACAAATCACACTGACACTAATAAACAATATAAATTATAATTAAGTATTTGTAAACACCTAAGCAGGTACCTTCAGATGAGAAGTAAACACCTGTGTAAACACAGAACTCATGACTTGTGACCAAGCCAGATTCCAGGCACAAGTAATGTGCACACTGCTAACAGATGGAGGTGGCTGTGTGTAACACGACTCTTCCTGACTCAGGACACTGTGTGTTGTAATCAAGCACTACCAACAGGCTACGTGGACAAGAAGCGCTGGTTTAAGGACAGCTCTGTTGCTGGACATGAGAGAGTACGGCCAACGGGCAAGAAATTCAGGTTGGATTTTGGAGTTTGAGTCTTGACAATGTTCCAGAAAGGTATAGCATGACTGTATTTGAAAACAATGTAGATTTTTGTACATGAATAAATATAGATTACACAAAAAAAGTCAGACCCTGAAAATATGCCCCACTGCCCCTTTTAAGCCAAAAGTCAAATATAAGATCAGGTCTTACTTTTGCGGAAACACAACAGCATGAGGCACCAGAAGTACAGGAAAGCGCAGATGACAGGCCAGCGTCTCCCCACCACTGCCCACCCCAGCTCCCTGGCAAGGCAGCTCTGATTCCTGCTTCCCAAAACAACTGTCCAGAGAGGGGCTCCAGAGGGCACTTCCTCCTCCCTGCAGGGTTGGGCACCCTTTCTGCTTCCTCAGACTCAGCTCAGGCCTGGGAGGCCAGCCTCCGCCCCGGCCCTGCTCGGCACACTGTGCACCTATGGTGCTCACACAATCACACAATTACCAAACTCATCAAGGTGTATCTTTACCCAAATACACCTGTGAGGCTGGCATTTTTGGTCTCCGGCTTTTCGGACCAACTGTCTTGGCTCAGTCTCATTTTTAGGAAAAAGGGCTGTAGGCCACATGGACAGGTCTATCGCCAGCCCCCCAAGGCATCCCACTTGCTGTCCACTAGATCCGCTGTGCCTACCTTGCCATCCTCACCGATGCTGTACACGGCGTTCTCGTCACAGCTGAACTCCACGGAGTATACCTCCCCACAGTGGGCCCGCCAGCTCATGGCACACTCGTGCTGCTGCATGTCTGAGGGGGAAACACCACTAAGATTGTGCTCTGGCACCTCAGGAGCCACCACCCACTGCTCAGGCCACCTGGCCCAATAGTGCCCACCAAGCCAGTCTGCCCTGCAGCTGCAGAAGCAGCTTGGTCACTGGGTCAAAGCAAGGCTCAGAATCCCTGGGGGAGCCACAGCTCATCTGGGGAGCCCATGAGAGCAAAAGGACAACAGGGGCCCTGCCTCCAAGGCCTCCTTCACTCCCCTAAGACACCCTGGGGAGCCGTCAATGATCCCTCACCCCATCTTAGGCCCTGGAAATGTCTCCCTGAGGACAGAGAATGAGCCACTCACAGGCAGTGAGCCAACGGCCTTGCTCACATGTGTCCTCCTACTTCCCATGCAGCAAACGAGGACTCCGGTGATAACTTAGGACCACAGGACTACTGCGTTCACCCCACTCCCATATCCACTGGCACTGACAATATGCAAGTCAGTTGTGCTGGGTGCTCTGAAGACTCAGGCCAGAGTGAGGCTCAGCACTTGCATGTGAAACTGGGGTCCCATAATGGTGGGCAGCCTAAGGAGCAGCTCAGGTCCTACCGAACAGCCGGATGACGCCATCAGCTGCCCCTGTGACCAGCAGGTTTCCGTTGTGATTGAAGGCTGTGCAATTGATAGCAATGGGCTCTGGGTCCACAGAGAACTGGAGCTATTAACGCCAAACACAAGCAAGATGAGCAAAACCAACACCCACTGGCTCTTCTGCCACTCCCTCTTTCCATGAGCTGCTTCCAGAAAAATGCACCTAAGCCTATGCAAAAGGGCCGTGCTTGTGAGCCACTGTGCTATTCTAAAAGGCCAGGTCACGGTGCCTACAGACATTCCAGTCTCCATGCTGCCACAGTTCCAGCGGGGTAACCCGTATCTCAGCAGCCACACTTTCCCCAAGAGCATTCCAAGCTAAGTTTTATTGAAATATCATCACACTCCCAGCACTGCCTTTCCTGACAGGCAGCTCAGGAAGAGGACTGGCCAAGCAAAGGTCCCCAGTTTGGGATGTGGATCTTTTCCCATCAAGCCCAAGATCTCCTCACAGAAACACTTAGAACTACAGCAGCTAAGGAAACCACATCACGTAACTTACAATCTATTAACTAATTGAATGATGAATAAAGGACATCATTTCAAGCACTTTAGACCCCAGGAGCCCTAAGATATTCTTCTAAGACTAAAAGTGCAAGATGAATGTCATGCAATATTATTTAGACACACATGGCCAATATATGTGTCTAAGGCCTCTAAGGCCAAAAGTAAGGGAAGGGCAGGACTTCTGAGGAACATGGCCTCCCAAAGCCGGCTTTCATTACGAGGCACTCAGCAAATACAGATGACCCTATCCTCATTCTTACAGCTTGTATGACATGTATCTAGATGTCCCCCAAAGCCTCATGTGTGCACAGTGGGGGCTTTTGAGAGGGGGCAAGATCTAGGACGTGGGAATGCAGATTGAGGGATCAAGGGTGTGAGGTACTAGATTAGTCCACTGTTGGGCTTATCATACTTCTGGGTGAAACGGGAAGCCCCAGCCCGGGTGCGGATGACATCACCCAAAAGGCTGGTAGCCTAAATGGCAGAGAAGGGAAGGGGAGGCTCATGACTTCCTGTCTGCCAACCCACCCTGCCTCACAGCCAGCTGACTATGTACCGAAACCTCTATAAACTGTGAGCTAAAATAAATCTTCCTTTAATGTAGGGATGTCAGGTACTGTGTCTCAGAAACAAAAAAGTCACAAAGACACGCAGGAAACTCAGAAGCCCACCACCCCAAATGTAGGACTTGTTCAAGGTCAAGTAATAAATCTCCACACAGGGCTAGGACTCCAAAGAGCTACATCCTCACTACAAGAACAAAAATAATATACTATAACTAAACTAAAAATAATATACTATACAGAGATGAAAATTCACTTCTGCAAATCCATAACCACAAACTGTCTGTGCCATGGGTTTAAAGCCCCCATTCTCAATCCCTGTGCAGCCTGAGAAGCCTCAAATAGTATTTTAAAGTTCTCAGGCACCTGGCATAAGAGAAAGTAGATCTCTCCCAGAGAAATGCACCTCCACCCAACCTCCAAATGTTCACAAGCATAAGGTTCCCAGAAACATGAACCCACAGTCTAAATTCTCAGGACCCAGGGGAATAGAGGAGGGGTGAGCACCCCTCATATAGCAGCATGCAGAACCAGACTCACAGAGCCTTCCGGTACTGGAATTAGCAGGCAGAACAGAAAATCAGTACACTCGACACGTTTCACAAAATAAAAAGCAGAACTGGAAACATGGGCAAAGTGGGAGAGTATAAGCAGGAAGGAGCAGGTGTGCCAAAATGAGACACAGAGTAACTGAAATGAATATCCACACTAATCAAACACAACAGTACATACACCCGGGGAATTAGAAACGCCAAAGTTAAGGAAGTGATCGGCATAAATACAGCACAGTGATACAAAAAAGAGGAAGAAAACAGTTAAAACATTATCTAACTAAAGTTCCAGAGGGCAAGAGAACCACAGAGTTTAATACTGGGGAAAAAAAGACTAACTGACCAAGGATAAATCTGCTTTTGAAAACCTGACAAATTCTGAGGAGTTTTAAAATAAGGTAAAATTTAAAAAGTCTGAAAATGTTCACCCAAATACACAGAAAATAAGATCGTAAAAGCAGCCAGAGAGAGGACAACAAAAGCCGTTCCACTGGGTATGAACTTCTCAGTTTCAGCAGTCAGCCACAGGTGGGACTGAACCATGTAAAAATCTAGAAAAATACACACGATTCCACTCATATAAATTTAGAAGACATGTAAGACAAAAGCTATGTGTTTGGGGATAAATATTTATGTCTTACACTAATTTCTAAAATGTAAGACCACAGCAAACTAGCCTCTCTATGGAAGATGGAAGTAGCCAGAGCTTGGGAAAGGCACACGATCACAAAAAGCATCAGTGAAGTGTTCCACATTTAAACCAGCACTCAAACCAGGCTCAGCAGGACATGCCTACAACCCCAGACACACAGGGAGCTGATGCAGAGGGATCCAAGGTTAGAGCCCGGCCCAGGCAATTTAGCAAGAATCTATCTCAAAAGAGAAACTCAGGAGGTGGGATGCAACTCAGCAGTGCAGTGCCCACTGGTTGAACTCCCAGTTCTGCAAAAATAAACCAGGCACTCATTTTACTGTTTTTTCTGCTTATTATAACATATATCTATGATTTCAACATTTTTATGCATTCAAATTAAATAAAAATTCTGAAAATCACAAGTAAACTTAAGGTTATGTATTGTGCTAGGAGATGTGGAGGAAAATACCAAAATATCAACAATGAAGACAGACCAAATTAAAGTGGTAGAAAGGCAGGGGGCAGAGGCCTCCAGGGCTCCTGTAGCCAAGAGGTGCCAGGCCGTGTCCCACAAATGATGAGCAGCAGGCAGACCGGAAGCCCAATTCAGAGTAGCAGTGGCAGCATTTATTCAGACTGGCCACGTGAGCAGAAGAAAGGACCATGCCCAGGGTCTGAGAGGGCACGTGTGCCAAGCGAGGAAAACCAGGACGGTGGGCACACGTGTCAGGGAGCGAAGGCCAAGACAGCCCTGACAGATTCGTGAGCCTGCAGACTGCCATGGGCACACAGCCGGTGAGCCTGAGATCCCAGGCAGAGGCGGGAAGACACAAACTGTACATGTGGAATGCAGCCCAACTGTGAGGCAGGGCCCAGTGTACCTGGCGGCACCAGGGAACAGTGCAGTCCACGTACAGAGCACATCGCTTCGGAAGAGTTGTAACAAGGACCACCACTGCCTTCTCAACAGGTAAGGGTATTTCTCACTCTAGGAATTCAAGGACTCCTTCAGCTCTTGCTACTGTTTGGGGCAAATCAGCCAGGAGGGTCAGCTGTCACTGTGTGTGAATAAGCACCCATTCTCATCGTGGCTGGCTACTGCTGGAACTCGTGCAGTCCTACAGTGCTGGAGCTGGAAGGGGTCTGCCCCAGCATGGTGCTCTGGAACAGGCCAGGTGACTTCTGAGGCCATGGTATGATGCTGATACCTTCAGCTGCTCACAATGTGATCAACAGGGTACATTACTTTTCAACACTAGAAGCTTGGACATTTTCTCACAAGTCAAAAATCCAAGGAGACCAAAGCCGAAGGGAAAAAGACCTGTCCGAACCTGAGGGTGCAAGGGCAGCACACCCTCAGACAGAGCGCCAGCCACAGGGAGCCTGGGCAGGGACCGTACCTGCTGCTTCATGGTTTTCGTGTCCCACAGCAGCAGCTTTCCAGGAACCTGGTTCGTGCCCTTGCTGCCAATGTCTGGTGCCGAGGAGTCCACCTGCGAGATGAGGCTTGGAGCTGCAGCCGAGCAGACGAAAGAGGCCCCACTGGGGCTGCACGCGAGAGACAGGATTCTGCAACACACATGGGCTATGGTCAGATAGTTGCCTGCCCAGAGTGGAGGGCAGGCCTGGCTTCGCAGAGCACCTGCAGTGGGGCGGCCCTGACCATGACAGGCAGGGCTTCAGCTCACCTGGGCATGTCATCGTGGATGTTGATCTCACAGAGATTCTTCTTGGCTTCTGTGTCATAGAGACGCACTGTGCCCACACCACTGCCTAGTAAGAGCTAGAATGAGAAGCCACCAGCTGCAATCAGGGAGGACTTTAGGAATGGGCCAGGCCGATCCTTCTGAGGTGCCAGACTGGGCCACCTGCAGGGCCAGCCCCTCCTGCACCAATCCACGCAGACAAGAAATCTGGGCACAACAGGCCATACTTCAAACGTAGAAAAAGGCTGGGCCTAGCAGCACGCCCACTAATCCTAGTGCTTAGGTGGCTGAGGCAGGAGGATCACTGTGAGTTTGAGGCCAGCCTGGCCTACATAGCAAAACCATATCTCAAACAAGCAAAAGTTACAGAAAGACACCAAGCCAACTGAGAAAGAAGCAAAACTACAGCACTGGCTGCGCTTGGGTGTGGGGGAGTGGTACCCCAGAGCTTTCACACCAGAGACTTAAGCCTGCAGTGTGGTCACATGACAGTGGGTATAACGTAAGAGATGGTGGGTGATGAGATCACCGGGCTCAACTCTTACAGGCATTAATGCATGTCTCCCAGAGTCAGTACCCTCTCTCACTTGCTCTCTCAAGTCTGGTGCCTAAATCTATCTCTGGCTTCCCATCTTGTCACAGAATCTCTCCCTCCAGCAGACACTCCTCTCGGGCCATTGCCATTGCTATGTTGTGATGCCACCAAGGGGGGGCCCTCACTAGAGCCAGACAAAGATCGCCACTATACTCTTGAACTTCCAGAATTGTGGGCTAAGTAAACTCTTTTCTTTATGAAATTCTCAGCCTCAGGCATTTCATTACAGCAACAGAAAACAGACTGACACAACATCTAAGGGATAGGAGAGATGTGCTATCACTGAAATGTGAAAATATGCTGGCTGGTTACATGAGAGTCTCCATTCCTCCTTCTCTTTGACTATAAATGCCAGCTGTTCTAATCGAGATTCCTGCTCACTCCTTGTACTGTCCCTGACTGATTATAGGGTCTGGGTCACTGACCATTTGCTTTTTCAGGCAACAATTCTGGCTCTGGCTCTATAAAGACCTCCAGAAAAACATAAAAAGGTTGTTCTTGCCTCCAGGAACCTGTAATTTATATAGTAAAAATCTTCAAAGATGATAAGTATCACCAGGAGCAGCCCAGTCTGAAGGCATCTTTTCCCTCAGAAACATTAGCTAGGCCTGGCATGGTGGCACACCCAAGTAATGCCAGCACTTGGAAGGTTGAGGCAGGAGGATCACTGTGAATTTGAGGCCAGATTGGGCTACAAAGAGAGTTCAAAACAAGCCTGAATCACACAGCAAGTCTCTGTCTCAAAAAAAAACAAAAACAAAAACAAAACAAAATAAAGAAATATTAGCGAAATGTTGACCTTAGCATCTGCTTGGCAAATGGATTGGCCCAGAGAAGGCCCTAAGATGCCTATAAATCCTACAGTTGTCAGCAATTATAGTGAGCCAGTGCTTGCCTCTTGGGCTACATGGCAGAATTCCTGATACACGGAATAGAAGGAAAAGTATGAAATCAATTTTACCTCCTTAACTACACAAATCCTATCTCAAATATTAAAGTCTGGGGAAAAGAACACTGCTCTTCCTTCAAGCCATCAGATCCATGGAAATCACAAATTGAAGCATTCCATCTCATCAAAGTAAGTTGCTGCCACTGAGGCAGACAGCAGGGGTCTCAGCGGCAGGAGGGAGCACACTGAGAAAGTGATGAACAATAAAGACGCACAGGAGACATTGGGAAGCCAGGCAGGCTCGGGGCAGAGGGTCCCCTCTTTTTACTTCTTATTAATACAGTAACTTCACCACCACTGCAAACAAGAACCTGCTACCCAGAGCAAGCACACAGGCAAAACGTCACTCACCAGCCTGTCCCGTTTAGTAGCCCATTCCAGAGAGAGCAGCGGTGACTTGGAAATAGAGGATGCTTTGGTCTGCATGATGGGGTTGAAGGACCATACTTTGATGACCCCATCTACATCAAGGCTGGCGACTCTCCTCCCTGAACAATCCACTCTACACAAGAGAGGAAAGATGGTGTGGGCACCCAGCCTCACCCTTCCCAACTAATGTTGAAACAGCCAATTGTCCAACTTCCCAATTGCGCTCAGCAATCATCCCAAAAGGCTTACATTCGAAGCATGAGTGTAAGCTGTAAGTTTTCCTTCACTCAATAAGAACTATTAAGCACCATGCCTTTGCCCACAAAGCAATTTAAAACTGAAGAGTACTGGAAGTTAACACAAGGGCAGCTTATTCCTAAAACTCAGAGAAGCACTGCAAAGGCCAGGGGCTGACCACTGCACAGCAGCCCCCATCAGCTACCAGACAGTGGGCCAGTCCTCCTCTGACCTGGGGACCATGGTCTTTTGGAGACTACCCACCTCCCACCACCAGCCCCACCCTCCTGCCAACATCTTCATGTGCACATCTGCCTGCCGCAGCCCAGCCCAGCCCACCTGCAGTGCATGATGGATGAGTGGTGCTCCCCATACTCCTCCTGCCCCAGCACAATGAAGGGCTGCTCTGTGCGGCCTCCTGCTCCCTCAGGCCCAGCTGTGGGCACCCTTGTCAGTGACTCCACTGACTCCGTATGGAGATCTGGGGAGGGCTCAGCTTCTGGGACACTGACTTCCGGCTTCTTTTCTGCACTCTGTGGCCAGCAAAACAGTGACACGTCAGCTAGTAGGAGGTTCCCACACATGGGAGGACAGAGAAGACACTTGGTGGTCATAAGAGTCCACAGCACAGCTTGGGCTGTGTTACCCACACTCAGCTTATCCCAGAAGGGACACTGACTTCCAGCGCAGCTGCTGCCTGCAGACTCTGCTCCCCACTTCCCCATCAGGACACACCCTGGCTGTGACACAGGACTAGCCAAAGGCAGTAGTGAGAGCCTCCCAAGCACCAGTGCTGAGCTGTTTTACAGATTTTCTCAGCTCACCTCTCCAAATCCATGATAGATGCTATTATTTGCCCCATTTATAGCTGTGGAAATTCCAGAAAGCAGGAGCTAGACATCCTACCGCAGGTCACAGAGTGACAGAGGGCAGAGCTCAAGGTGGAGCCAGGTTCACAGTGCTCCCCAGCCCTCACAGCACACCTCACACTGACTAGCACCTTTTCTGGAGAAGTGGTGACATGCCTAAGGAGCTGAGGCAAATGACCAGATGCAGGTAAAGACCCCGGGTACCAACTCCATGGCTACACTGTGTTCCCAAACCCCAGGATCAGGAGAAGTAGCCACTCTGTCCTGCTGTTCCCCGAGTGGCCCTCAGGATGACAGGTGGACTAGTTCGAGAACAGAATGATTTGAGATCTGAGTGTTTGGGATCTACTACCACAAAACTGGAACAGCTCATTGTCAAAATGCCATTAAAATAGGCAAAAAGCCCCCAAAACCAGTGATCAAGGTGAACCAGGACATCCGCTGGCTTCTGTTTAGGGAGTATGGAGAACCGGAAGCAGCTTATCCTGCCAGAAGCACAGACCTGACCCACTTTTCCCAGAGGAGAAGCCCAGACCAGGTGTGGCTACAGGAGTCTCTCAGCATAGACACCCACAAAACAGGGAAAAGTCACATGGCAGACACCCAGACTCTGGGCCTGTGGTCTGCAGCAAACGTGACTAGCCCTGAGAAGGACCAACAGGCCAGGTCCAGCCAGTCCACTGCAGGCCCCTCCCAGCCTTCCCAGGCAATGACACCTGTGCAGCAACACAGCTTGGGAGGGCTAAGGGACACCCCATACCTGGGAGGAAGTGGTGGAGAAGAGCTCCTTCCGCTCCTTGCCATGGTCCTGTAGGCGCCTCTGCCGCTGCTGAGTCCAGCTCGACTCCCCAGGGGCTGGCCCGCCCAGGAGGCTCTTTCCATTCTTGGCCCCAGCTGTCAGGTCCTTTCCCTTGGTGGCCTAGGGACAAGAAGCAGGCTGTGAAGTCTCCTCCTGGCTGTCCGGGCAGTGACAATGTCCAGGAAGGGAGGAAACACAGCAACTCCTGGCTGACTGGGCAGAGTTCAAGTGCAGGTAGAACCGTCAGTCTGGGCTCCCGCCTGTCTGTCCTCACCCTCAAAGCCTACTCTCTGTCCTACCTGGACACAGGCATATAGCCTCCTTCACCTAATGGGAGCAATCTGCAAGGGCAATGACCAAGGCAGGCCAGGTCCCCACCCTGTGTTATAAACATTTACCCATAACTGTATGTATGCAAAATATAAAAAAAACACTCGTGTAACTAGAATCCCTGTGTGAAGGGAAACGGAACATGGGGCATCTCTCATTCTGGGCCAACTACAGGACTACAGCCAACAATAACAAATACTAAAGTATCTGAAAATGACTACTAGACAATCAGACATTTTTAATAGGCATTACTGGAAACCCAAGAATTCTTAAGATAAATGGAACAGGAAAGAAACTATTTTCTGGTTCATTTTCATACCAAGAGCAAAAAGGTCCATCAAGCAAAGCCTACAGCAAAAGAGAATGAACCCAGTGATGTCCACCCCATCCCAAGACTTCCCCTCCCTTCCCAAGAGCAGCAGGCAGTCAAGACGACTGAAGACAGAGGTCCTGGGGCAACAAAGGCACCCTTCACGTGGTCCTGGGATGGGGTCCATGGTGCCAGTTCTGCACACAAACCCGCATTTCTCCCACATTTCCCGACCCAGAGGGGAATGAGCAGAGCCTAAAGAGTTCTAAAACAGACCTCAGCAGGGGCTGGGGATTTAGCTCAGCGGCATAAGCGCCTACCTTGCACGCGCGTGGTCGTGAGTTTGATCCCTGGTACCAGTGAAAAAAAAAAAAAAAAAAAAAACAGACCTCAGTTGTATTGGCAGAGTCTAAAAGATGATATGGAACTCCACAGCTAGTGATACACAGAGGGCCGAGAAGGAAGACTCGTTTCCTGGGTTAATGTCAGCTGTCAAAGTAAGAATGTCACAAAATTCTGGAACAATTTTATGCAGGCTTGACAGATTTATCAACCTGCTGAAGTGATCCATAAGCAGAATTTTTTAAAAAATGAAAACCAACTCACATAACATTGTAAGTAGAGTCTATGAAGGATACAGGGAGAGCAAGAGGAATAGCAGAGGAGACTCAGGGAACTAAGTAAGCGTCAGGGTCCAAACAGGGGAACTAGCTAAAACTTAGTCTCAGAGGCCCACATATTCAGTGTACCGAGAACAGACAGAGGTGCTCAAAGTTTAATGTGTCTCAGAATCACTGTAAGAACAGTAACTTCTCTGCAGACCTAAATGCAAATCTAGCTGAAAGCAACCAACACTAAGGAAAAAACACAATTGACCAGTAGTGACAGAAAACTTAAACTAAGATAAAATATGTGAAATCTATATAAAGAAAATTATACAATATCCCAAAAAAGCATAAAGCAGCTCCAACCCCTTTTTTAAAATTCCTTAATTTGAGCCAGGGTCTCACTAAAATGTCCAGCCTGACCTCAAACTCACAATGTGTTTCAGCCTCCTGAGTGGCTGGGCTTGGAGCACACATAACTATGCCTGACGCCTAGTATCTTTGATACAAAACAAATTAAAAAATCGAGGGGAAAAAAACAACATGTATATTGAGAAATAGGAAAAGACACAGAATTTATTCAAAATATGTAAGAACAGACTTTAAATAAGTGGAAAGAGCTACTATTTTACTCATAAAAGAAATAATTAAAACTGCACTCACCATCCTATTGGCAGAAGTTCTAGAACTGGATAGATTCTGCTGCTGAGACTGCAGGGAACCAGGAATTCTCATAAATTTCTGATGGGAAGGCCTACTGTTAAAACCCAAAAGGATGGAGGGGCTTTGCGGGGTGGGGTGAGGAGGTGTTCTATATTATTCTTACAACAGTTCTATGAGGTTGAAACTGCAAAACCAAAAAATGTAAGAATGTAAGAGGGTTAAGTCACAACACAATGTTAATTACTTATAAATACCTTCCTACAAATTCACAGAAATGCTGGCTGAGAACTTCCACATGGATAAACAGTTGGAGAAGGGTGGGGAATGTTGGTCAACCTGCGTGTTCACTACATAGTAATATCTGCACACTTAAGAAGCTCACCTTCTAATCCCAAACAATGACACTGCCTTATACATTTTTGTGTCCCTAACACCAGCACTCTGCCTGACAGGACCCTCATTAACAGCTGACTAAACATATAAATGTGTACACGGACAGACAGATGAAGAAACTACAGAAGCAATGAATGGCTGGAAGAAAGATCCCAACGTCTAACACACTTACCCTATTACAACTTGAGCTGAGCACACAAACCTATAATCCCAGCAGCCCAAGAAGCCGAGGCAAGAAGATAACGAGTTTGAGTCCAGACTGGGCAACTCAGTGAGACTCAAAGCAAAAAGCATTTAAAGGAATGAGTGGTAAGTTCAACTTCTGTTTTTAAAAAGGGCTAGAACGAACTGGAATCAGCCCCCAGTACCAAAAAGGAAGGAAGGAAGGAAGAAGAAAGGAAGGAGGGAAGGGAAGCAAAGGGAAGGAGGGAGGGTGGGAGGGAAGGAAGGAGAAAGAAAGAGAGGGAGAGCAAAAAGGGGACCAGAGGGGAGGGAGGCAGGCAGGCAGGCAGAGAGGGAGAGAGAAAGGAGGTTGAATGTCTCTTGTCCTTTTCTCCAAGATGTTGGAACCAGAAGTGTTTCAAACTTTTTTTGGACTTGGGGATTTTTGTACTGTCTTGGGGATATCTGAGATATCTTGGGGATAAGACCCAAATGGAAACTAAAAACTCATTTATATTTCATATACTCTTTACATACACAGCTTGAAGGTAATTTTATATAATACTTTTAATAATTTTGTTTCATAGTATAGAACTTTTTACTTGTGAGGTCACATGGGTACTCAAAGTTTCAGATTTTAGAGCTCTTTAGATTTCAGATGTTAAGATTAGACAAGCACACATCTGATGCGTGTTCTGTTGACAGTGTTGTTTAACTGAAGGTAAAGGAAGTGGCAGGAGGAGATCTACACACTGGGCTTTTTGTGGATTTACGGCAAAGTTGGTTGGTTACGGTCATGTGACTGGAAGCCTTTAAGATATACAAAGAAAAGAGAACCTGGCACAATCAGATCCATGTCAAAACTTTAAGGAATAAGTCTTACAATACCCAGAGGAAAAAAGGAATTTGGGTTTGTTGTTTTGTTTTTTTGAGGTACTGGGGACTAAACCAAGGGAAGGTCTTCACATTCAGCTACATTCCTAGTCCTCTCTTTTTTTATTTGGAGACACGGTCGTCTTTAGTTGCTAAATGGCCCAGAATGGGCTCCAACTTGTGATCCTTCTGTCTCAGCCTCCTACCGTATTGGGATTACAGGTATGGGCATCCACTGAGGAGAAGAGATTGTTAAAGGGAATAGTGCACATGTGAGGGATCACAGATTCTGAAGCATGAGATACTTACATTTTCTGCCCCAAGAAGAAAGAAGAAAACATTTAAAGGAATGAATGGTAAGTTCAACTCATAAGGAATAATCCAAACCTATAAGAAAGTTCTAGAAAATCTAAAGCTTGGGAGCAGGAGCCCTGACAACGGTAATCTAAAGACAATGATAAGGACTCTGTGGAGCCAGAGGAGCAAGGAAAGGAAGGTCCCTTTTCAGTGAGATTCCACAGTGCTGATTGAGAGTTTTACTTCAGTGGATTCTTCTGTTCCCTTGGAGACAAAGAGAAAAGAAAGACATATGCTGCCCTAGTCATAAACAGAGCGAAAATGGTAAGCCTGCATTGATCACTCACAGCACATGTTAGTGCCGAATATTAGAACCATGCGTCCTAGGAGGGCAAGACCCACTGAGAGTAAGTGTCCCTCTGTAGGAGGAGCGTTTGGAAGATAGAGGGCGAAAGAGGTTTGTTTGTTGCGTGCTGTCAGGGCAAGGTTGGGGAGGTGGACTCCTGCAATGCCCACCCCTTCTGGGGATGCTCGGAGCCCCATGAGAACAGCCACACCTCAGTCTAGAGCTGTCATATCCACTACATTTTTTGCCTGCTACTTGACTGTCCTTTGTGCACAACATGGGTATCAGAGGCCAAAAGCAGGAAATGTGACAGAGGAAGACAAGCGTTTTGCAGCCTTCTTCTTTCTCACTCCTTACATCTGATAAAGTGTTCTCTCCTTTCCAATACCTAGTGTTAGATTCAATTGGCCCTATGAGATGGTATGAACGGGCTTCTAATTCTCCATCTAGATCAAAAGCCACTTGTGACACTTTCCCAGCCATAGCAGAAAACCCAACACAAAGAAATGTGAAGGCAATGCTTCCTTATAAATCAGGATGGCAAGTAAGTTGTCCAGTATATAATCAGGCTGGGGTGGACGGCTCGTAGTTTTCAAAATGAAAATGCAAATGGGTTTTGTTCCAGAATAGGGGGAGAGAAGAAGAAAGCGTCTAATTTATGTATTTCAGGCTAACCTTGAACTATGTAGCCCAGGCTAGCCTCAAATTCATGGTGACCCTCCTGCCTCAGCCTGCCAACTACTAAGATTACAAGTGTACACCATCATGCCTGGCAACAAATGGATAGTAACAAAAATCAGGACAATGAGTTAAGAATTACTTTTATAACACCAGGACAGTTTATACCTAGTGAGCCACAGATATGACCTCTTACATCCTGCTTTAAGAGAAGAAAGTTCTTCCACTGTAACAGAGGTAGTCACTGCAGAAGGTTACACAACAGTGAAAGATCAGCATGCGTTAAAAGCTGATGAACACAGCCATTCACAATCGCTTTCATGAGGAGGTTAAGGTCAATTTATGTCTAGCTACAAAAGCACACAGTTTAAGTAAACATTTACTGTGATGTAAGTGGCAGCAGAAGGTTGAAAAGGCAACCTTTACAAAAATCTCATGCACTGCAGTCATTTAACTTTATACTCCAGTGGCTTAAATTGTATTCATCACAATATTCCTGACTCCTACAGTTCAGGAGATAATGCACCCTGTTTTAGCATGTGACCTTCTCCCACTGGACAGTGACATAAGGTGACACTCATTCATTTTTGGTAGCCTGAGATCAGCAGCAAATTCAGAGCCTTGCCAAGCTTGCCAGGCAACCCTCCAACTGGGACAGAAAATAAGTTCAGGTAATCTGGTCTCACCAGAGGCAAAACAAAGCCACCCAGAAGGCAGGGCTGAGGATGCTGACCTGCAGACAGAAAGACTGGGCAGAGGCACCCTTTCCTGCAGGCTACCTAGTTCCATGGGAACAGCCCCAGGACAGCTCTTGTTCCCACTAATGTCTCAATGGCTGGGGAGTAATCTGATAAGAGTTGGAAGTGCAGAAGTTTGTGGATGCTTTACTTTGTTTACATTACAGCCAATTAAAAGTTATCTGTAATAAGGTAATTCCCACCTGTTGTCCCATAGCTCACTAAGTGGATGAGGGAGGCGCAGAATATAGCTGGGGGCAGGATAGGAGTGGCGGGCAGCCCAGCCTGCTACCAAGTCCTCCCTGGCTACCGCTGCTGGAGATCCCAGAAGAGCTTGGGAGCTGGGGCTTTGCAGCTACTTCCTTTTTTTATTTGCCTCTAGATTCACACTGAAAGCATGAAGTATGTGTATTTCCACCTATTTTGTAAGAATAATTCTATGAACACTTAAGTAACAATGATAACCGTTTCAGTGAACCATCACTAATAGGCAAAATGCTAATGTGAGTGAAATTTACAATGCAAGTGATTTACAATATATCTTAAATAATCTTTAATTACAACGTGAGCGAATTTACAATTTATGTTAAATAATATCTAAGGTAGGAAGGTACAATCATTTATGTATTAGTTTAACAATAAAATATAATTTGTTATGTGTTTTTTATTCTTTAGTGACAAAAAAGAAGGGCTCTGGTGCAGTGGAGAGAAAAAAAAAGACAGAACACTTAATATGTACTGACAAAGCAATATAGCTCTAATATGCACTGACAAAGCTCTCCTGCCATACTGAGCTCAAAAAGAGCCTAATGTCAGGGGGCTGGGGATTTAGCTCAGCGGCATAAGCGCCTGCTTTGCAAGCAGGCAGTCGTGAGTTCGATCCCCAGTACCGATAAAAAAAGACCAAAAAAACCCCAAAAACATAATGTCAAAATCACCATTACACACTTGGCAATGGTGAGAAAGAATCCAAAATTGTACACTAAAATTTGGATTACATAGGGATTGAAATGTTAAAATGTGCTCCCAAAGGAGAGGGTCCAGGATGGTGAACGGTCTAGAAAATATGCTGCAGGGGTCAACATCTGGCAAGAGGGATGAGCAGAGAGCTTGGTGTGAAAGATGGAAAAGGTTATTTCATGCAAGAGGCCTTATTCCATCTAGTGCCAGGGGAAAAAGCTAAGATTGGTGAGTAAAAGTTACGCAGAGGTTTCTACCAATGGCTTTTTTTTTTTTTTCCGTCTGTTTCATTTTTATTGGTACCAGAGATCGAACTCATGACCACCTTAAGGCAGGTACTTATGCCGCTGAGCTAAATCCTCAGCCGCTACCAATGGCTTTTTAACAAGCATACTTTCCACTGTAACAAGCAGGTTGTTCCACATCACAGGAGGCAATCAACCAGAGAAGAAAGGTGACCTAGGTGAACTTGAAGCCTCCCTCTAAATTTTGCCATTTGCTTGAACTTCAAATCTCATTAGTTGAGTTTAAACATCAATGCTTAGTCTAAATAATCCATTGCCAATAAAAAAAAAGTGATTTGATCAACAGATTTTTCAGACTGCAGGTATCTGTGGTCTCCATTCAGAAACTCAAAATTGGGCTCTGTTCCTATACCACACAGGGACCCAACCTTTCTTTGATTATATTTTAGGGGCAAAGTAAGAAACGCTTTGCAGCAAATTACAGACTTTTACCATCATCTCTTGGAACTAAACTCCATGAAAACTTTCCATGTCACTTCAATCTTACCACATATTTTTATAAAAGCAAAATATCATGTGACATGCAGTTCCTGAAACAGACTGTGACTACAGGCTTAACCTCAAAGAAGCTGTGTTTGTGTCTGCCTCCGTTTTAATTAGTGAAATTAGATTCCACAGTATCCAGCTTATTTCAAGGGACTCAACACTCCTTAGCTCCAAGAGCTAAATAAATGCTGCTTACAAGAAAGATCTGGAAAGCAAACAATAAAACTTATTTAATGGCAATATCCCAAACAGCTGAAATTCTACTTGCAAAGATCTTCAGAAAAACACTTATGGACCGGCCTGGGAGCTCACATCTGGAATTCCAGCACTTGGGAGTCTGAGGCAAGAAGATCAATGCAAGTACAAGGCCAGCCTGGGCTACATAGTGAGTTCAAGGCCAGCCTTAACGGCATAGCAAGATCCTGTCTCAAAAAACCAACACCCCTCCCCAAGAAAACCACTTGTAGAAATAACTGCAATTGATTTTTAGCTGCTTCCACCCTCAGAGAGGCTGAGATGACAGTCAACTTGCACAGGTGGTACCTAAAGTCTAAATAACTCAAGAATCCAGGACCTTCAGGAATACAATAGCTACAAAGTTTACTGAGCACTTCTTGTCTGTCAGGCACTGCAGATATTGAAGGCTCCTCTTGACACAACTACTGCCCTCCTGGGGAGTTAATACTGTCCTTAGCCCAGGCAAACTGCAGTGAATTTAAGCAATCTGAATACTGATGATAAACAAGGAGCCAGAGCTGAAAATAAATCATGTTGCCTGACTCCAAAGCCCATGCTCTGTCTTATCCAGTATCCCGTCCAGGGTTTCCAACCCAATCATTCTAAATCAGAAGCTGCACCCAAACCACTGCACTTGCACTTACAACTCCAGCCAAGGGTGGTAGAGAAGGAAGGAATGAACTATGACCACTTATTCTATGCGTGCTTAGCAAAACTACACTGAAAGAGCAGAGTCCCCACCCACGCAATGAATCCTAACTCCTAGTCTGTTATACTTTCACTCTGGCAGGCCAGTAGGCATTTCTGAAAGCAATGAGTTCTGACAAGCTCTGCTAGAAAAACAACTCAGTGAATTCATGGCTGCTTGCACAGAAGCTAGCATCAAAGAACTTCTCTTGCAATATGCTAGAAACATGAAAATAGAGAAAAATCAGCAAATATCAGCTTGTGGGTAAAATACACACATTCAGAGTTAACTCTTAACTTACTCTTTAGCCAGACACTAGTTTAACAAAAATTAAATCAAAATTCCAGCACTGCCTCAACTCATACTTGAGCCACCCAGAGTCACAAACCCTCAGGATGAAAAGGGAAGAGTCCTTCAGAGCCTACTTCTAGTCATCGACTTTCCACCAATCTATCCACAGGGCGTGGCAGACACTGAAGCATTGGGACAGGCATAATCAGACGACAGGAGCTTAGGAGACCAGGTGAAGGTACAGCACACCCCGTCATCTGCCCACTGGCACAGCACAATGCCCTACAGCAACAGCCAGAGGGGAGGATGGTGGGGGTACAGCAGGTGGATCTTTCTCTTTGTGGTCCCACTTTTTCCAATCCCAGTCTTAATTCTATTCTCATCCTACAGAGCTACCCCTAGTCTGTGAGGAGAGAGGCAGGGAAGGAGAAAGAAAGGAAATGAGAAACGAACTTAGGAGTTCACAGCAACATCCAACAACTTGCTCCCAAAGGAAGTCGCACAAGCCTATGCTTGATAAAGAGGCCCAGAAGCACAGCTGGCAGTCTGACGTCACAGGCTTCCTGGCAATACTCAGTGTGAGTGGCACTTACCTGACTGCTAAAGGACTCTTTCTTGGACGAGCTCTGAGCTGGAGGGGGTCCTTGGGCAGGTGACAACCTCGAGGGGCTCTTCTTACTTTGAGGCAGCAGTGAGGACAGGAAGCCTACTCGCGGTGACTGGGAGAGGGAGGCAGTCCTTTGGCTGCACACCATGGCACTGGTCAGGGGACACAACACAGGGTTATAGAACTGGAAGGGATGAAAAAGGTCTGAGAACCCAGAATGCCTGAGCTACAGAGGTTCATTAAGGGGGCCCTTAGTTACATTCTGTAGCCTGGGCTGCAAGAACATTACGCTTCGTAGCACACTGTATACAAAGGCAACCATCAGCTTATCTGGAACACCAGTAAAGTCTGTGGCTCTTCTTTGGGGGCCCAGGGGATCTCAGAACCATGTTATAAGATAGCCACTGGTCATGTGGGCTACTAAGGACCTCAGTTGCGGTTAGTCTAAATCGAGATGTGCTGGCAGTGTAAGGCACACTGGGATTTCAAGGCTTAGCATGAAAAAGGGGTGGAATATGTTGAAACATTTAGACATACTGACCTAAATAAATATATGATTAAAACTTACTTTGTTTTACTTTTTTAATAAAGCTATTAAAAAGAACTGTTAATGATCATCTTTGGCTGGTACTGTATTTTATCTTCACTGGATGGCACTGGCTGACAAACTAGAGCCACTTCATGTGGTGAAGTATTTCACTAGGCCTGGGTTTGCACCGGCCTCACTAGTCAGTAACTGTCACCTAATGGTGCCACTGGTTCTTTAACTACTGCTATTAGGATTGTTATCACTTGGGTTTCTGTTTGGGGGGTTTGTGTTTGTTTCATTTTGGTGTTTTTTCCCAGTGCTAGGGATCCAACCCAGGGCCTCTCAAAGACTAGGCAAGCACTCTACCACTGAGTTACAACCCGGTCTTACCTAGCTGCTTGGTCACTCAAATACCTCTCTCTCATTTCTGCCTACCTCTTTAAAGACTCAGTGGCCAATCCTTCCACACTGAAACACTCCTTCCCATACATAGAAGCTTACCGTGGTGGTTGGGTTGTACTGATTAGAATGTACAAGATCCTGGCAGAACAGATTAAGAAAAAGCATGAGTTTGGAGGCCACAAGGACCTCACTCATAAAATTTAAACAAGAGGAGGTATACCAGGGACTCTTCGGCAATACTCTCCAACAGGCACAAAAGCCACAGGCAAGGGAGGGGATACTAAGGAGACAGAGGGTGCTCTGGGGATAGAGGCATGCTCAGAGAACAGAGGAGAGAGAAGAGGGAGCAACCATCTTCCCACAGCTCACACACACTCACAGCTCGGAATCCCCCAGGCGGTCCATACTGGAGACATAAGGAGGCAATTTGTGTTGGACCACGGCCTCTTCCTCTTCAGGTTGTTGCTCTTCCTTCTTCAGCCGATGAATTTCAGCTTGCAAGGCAAAAAGCTGCATAGGGCAGAGCTGGATTAGCCAATGATCTTACCCCACCTTCTGCTGAGCAAGATTTCTACACTCTACATCCAAACCCAAGCTCACTGGTTCCAGGTGCCACTCTCCCTCAGCACCAAGGTGTCCTCTGCATTTCTGCTCATTGTGCCTCAGAGAAAAATCAAAGAGCAACTGCTGGCCCTGTATCACAGTGAGGTAAGAAAGCCAAAAATTGTCAGACACTCAAAGTCCACTTTGTTATCTGACATGCTTCCTTTTTGCCACTGGACTTGCTACTTTCTGAATTTAATGAGAAAGAATTCCACTAGTCCTACTTTGCTCTTTAGAATCAAAAAAATCAGGCTTTGGAATTCATATGGAAAAAAATTTTAAATGAATTATAGCATCTTTAACCTTCTGTCTTAAGAAAACTAAGCACACACACGTCCCTCAAAATCCAAGAATCCTAAACCTCAAAATCTAAACCACTTCAAAGCTTTCTTTACTTAATGTTATCACTGATAGAGATCTTCATTTTGGGTCAGGGAAATCAACACTCCTCAGACAAAATGTAGAGGCAACCATGGGCCAAAGAAGAGAAATATGTAACTTAGTAGGAATGACTAAATTATGCCTGGACTGTGAACATTATATATGTGGTCATACTAAATGGAAAAAGACCAGGAAGGCAAAATGACATATGACAATGGAGGACTGCAAGGATCATGTGAATATACAAAGTCATCTTAACAATTTCATTTGCATTATGACGTTGATTAGGTTTAAAGCATGAATCTCAAGTCTGGTTATCAGAGGCTGATACAGTCCTAAATCCTCAAAGCTGACTGATAACCTGCTCTCATCTGAAAACAGTTCAGCTCTGTATGCAATCAGTCTTTGAGTGCCATGACCCAATTTCACACCCACAGAGAAGTCCTCCCAAGGAGAAAGCACAAACCTTCTGACGCAGAACTTCGTTTTCTTCTTGAACTTGGTTGGTCCTCTGGCACTCTGCATCAAAGTTCAGGATCACAGGAACTGGTGCACAAAGTTAAGAATAAGCCTAATTGGGAACATTTGAAAGCTCCTGACACAGTAGCCAAACACTTGAACACAAGAAACAGGAAACAGATTAGAACCAGTGCTGTGGGCTTGTCCCAGCTTTATAAACTGGTCTCTCCCTAGGCTGGGGGCCTTATTTTCTTTGGACTCAGAGACACATAAAAATCTATGTGGATATAAATCAAAGCCTGGCATTTCCCCCCTAAACTCTAGCAGTTAAGTGGCAGTATTCAGTGGTCTTCCCGGCCAGTCTAAGCTTTTGCAAAGGCAAAGCATACATTCAGGAGAAAGCAATCCTAGAAGCAGGATCGATAATAGGTTTTCCCATCAACAGTAAACCTCTCCACAAGGTTTAGACTATGAAGAGACAGCTTTGAGCAGATTGCATGGCCACATGCCACCTCAAGATAACCTACATTCTAGCTGAGGGTACTGGCCTCTTGCCTTTTCCACTGACTCACACAGCTTCAGTAAGGAGGGCAGAGTAGACAGGACCTCAGACAACAAATGTGCATGCCTTAGTTTGACGGGCAATATCTTGGCCACAAAGATTTTTTTTTTTTTTTTTTTTTTTTTGTCTTTTTCATTTTTATCGGTACCAGGGATCGAACTCACGACCGCCTGCTTGCAAGGCAGGTACTTATGCCACTGAGCTAAATCCCCAGCCCCGGCCACAAAGATTTTGAGTGACCATTTTATTTGCCCCGGAGAGTCCCCATGGTCACACAGTAGCCACCTTACCAGCTTCTTTGACAGCCTACAGGAAGAGACAGCTGGCAGGAAGAAAGAAAAAGAGAAAGACCTAGCAAGAATAAATTTCCACTCTTCTACAACACATAAAGAAAGAGCAAAGTCAGGAACCTCCCAGAAAGCAGTCTCCCAGAGGTCAAAATGGCAGCCAGTGGGTGGGGATATCAACGCCCAAATTTATCAGCACCTCACCAAGCAGCCCCATGCAAAACAGCCTGCCTTCTCCTCCCCTGGATTTCCAGCCTGGAGAGCACAATGATGCATGAAAGCACTTCAGGATCTCAGGCCTTTCAGGACAAAATGGTACACTTGCTAGAATGTGAGGCATTTATACAATTCTTATTCATTCCCACACCCCCCCACAATGAGCATGTATGCACACAAACACATGCACATGCGCACGCGTACACACACACACACACACACACACACACACACACACACGATCTTAAAACTGTCTGTCTTCTGGCAAGTTGAAGAACAATGAGGTCACTGTCAGAGACAATAACCTAAACACTAACTCAGGCAGGAAGCTCCAGTCCAAGAAGTGTTCTCATGTGCTCCTGAATCTCAGCAAAAGCAAGTGATATCCCCAGGGACTCACAATTTGCACAGAAAGGATGCTCTCAAGTCTGGCTGGTTTCCCCAAGAAGTAGCTGCCTACCCACCCCACAGCTACTCTAGTGCTGCCCATGTGTGTCAGCTATTTCTTCACACAATATAGCACCAGAATTAAGATTTATGACTCCCTGGCCTCCTGATAAAAATAACCACAATTTCTCCAGCTCCCTCATAGGATACAAGTCAAGGATCCTTAAGCACTTTGTGAATGAAATGACTGCACTGAAATTAGTAATTTTGTGCAGTTATTGATTATGTAGTCTACAATATGCCTGCAAAGGATATGCATGCACTGAAACAGGACACTCAGGAAGTTGTGCAGGGACACGATGAAGGTATCAGCCCACTGACGAGAAAAGTAGGTAGCAAAGGTGGGGTTGGTGTCTGGGGATGGCAAGAAAGGAAGCACAAACCAATCCTTCCACTCAGCCTGGTTCTGCAGCTCTGTGGCTTGCTTTGCAAAGAACTCCTGAGCCTTGTCATTTCTGTTTGTCTGCCAAGACACAAAGGAGGCAGCAAGGAGGAGGAAAAAACAGAAGTTGAGAGGTGAGATTCTTCATCATGACAGAAAGTCTAGATATCGCTTGTCAGGTAAGTGACAAAGCAGGCTCTAGAAACTCCACAATATGAATGAAATCATCAACCTTTCTCAAGGACCTTGTGATTTCAAGCTTTAGGGTTTAAATATAAGCAGTTTAAGGTCTAATGATAAATGCTGTCCTGAAAACTGATCCCTAGATGATGTTCAAATAATCTATGTGACTGTCTCACCCAAGTCACCTATTATACTTTATTACTTAAACTTTATATTCCTTAAAACACCACCTATGCTAATGTGTTTAAAACAAGAGGAGAAATGGGAATGGGAAAAAAAGTCAGATGATCTGCAAATCATGAAAAGGAAACAAAATATAAGAAATCAGTAAAAAATAATTTGCACTGTGGCTGTTCCATTCATTCCCATAGTAAGCTACAGAATCATCTAAAGGGATGGGATGGAGGAAACATCTATTTCTGGATCAAAGAGCTCTCCCTACCAGGGAAACAAAATCCCTGCCTCAACAAGCACCTGGATTGTGTAGACAAGATAAAAGCGGAACAGGCTGGTTTTCAGCTTGTGGATGGTAGGTCTATATATATCCTCCAAGCGGCTGAAGAGTCTGCGTTCCAGGTAGCTCCAATAATCCCGAAGGGCAGCCAAGTCATACACCTGCATTAACTGCTGTAGCTGGTCCACAATCTTGTCCACCTAGCAAGAAAAGGCATCACAAGAAAAGAAAGTAGTGAAGGACACAAGGCCATTCTTCCCTAATTCCACAGAATAAGCTTTGTCCTCTTACTATGGCATCTAGGTACTAAGACTTGTAAGTTGGCAACCTTAAATTTTTCAAACACATTAATGTAACAGCTTTTAATTTTTTTCTAATGCTAAACACACATTTTAACCCTTTGTTAAGCACTGAATCTTAGGTGTATAAAAGCCCAAGAACCAAGATATCTGGATACAGGTAGGTCTTAGATCAAATTCACCAACTTGGCAAAATCATTTCAATTGTGGCCACAGTGACCTCTCGATTTAAAAAAAAAAAAAAAAAAGCAAGAAATCATGACACAATCTTCATAGTCCCTCCTTTTCCTAGCTCCACAATTCTAAAATTCCAAGGATCATCAGGAGGTACAGACTGACCCTTGCAAGCCACCAAAATCCCAGCCTTGGCCAGTGTCAGCCGAAGTAGTAGTAGTAGTCTTGTGACAAGCAATTTCACCACTGGATGCGATCTGGGAGAAGTTCTGGATACCAACGTCAATTCAACCCCATTTTAAAAGCAGATCAGGCGCCAGGGATGTTAGCTCAGCTTAACAAGTGCCTGCCTGGCAAATGTGAGGTCGTGAGTTCAATCCCCTGCACTAAAATAATCATAAAAGTAGATCAGGAAGCCTGGAGGTGAAACGATTTGCTTTTGTCATTAAGAAACCACTAATTTTGGCAAGGCAAAACTCCAGGCTCCTAACTCCTGCAGCTAAGTGGTGTCTCTCTCAATTCTTCTGCCACCATCTATTTAATTCAGCACACACAAGCGTACAAATGACACGCTCAGAAATTCCAGGAACTCTGCAACGGAAAATCATATCAGAGCAGAGGGAAGTTTGTGCTTTAAAATGTGCAATGAAGTCTTCCTTAACTAAAGAAGCAAAAATATCAGCGAGTCCCTGATGAAAGATCATTTTAACAAAACACCATAGACACTTGAACCTGACCAGCGTTTGGGGCTGCAGACCTTGCTACCAGTGCAGTCAGAAGCCAACCCTTGACATCTCGCTTGCTGGAACTCAACCACCTGCCCATCCTTGGCTCCAAAACCTGGCTGCCCGCTGGCCACGCCCAGCACTTGCGGGAGGTAGGATCGAGAAAGAAGCCGGGACTAGGACAGGGCGCTTGGCTTCAGTGCTCCTGCCTCCCTGAGCAACTCCAGGCAGTCATGTGCGTGCCGTGCCTCAGCTTCTCTGTCAAGCGCAGGACTCGGAGACACTGCCGCCATCGACCCCGAGGTAGCGCTTGGAGGGAGAAGGGGGAGGAGGAGGCCCGCCCCCGTCCACCTCGGCCCGCCGCCCGCCCAGCCCCTCACCCGGAACCCCTTCTCTCTGTCCGCCTTGATCTCGGCGTCCAGCTGCCGCAGCGTGTGCGTAAAGCCGCGGAAGAGCAGGTACTCGCGGACCAGCTCGTCAGTGCGTTCCACAGCCTCCGCCATCACTGCGCCTGCGGCTTGAGGACCGCGGCGACTAGGGACGAAGGGGCGGAGCCTGGGCGGGCAGGGGCGGGGTAGGACGAAAAGCAGAGGCGGGGAAGTCACGCCCATGGCCAGCCTACCAATCACACGGCTGTGGCTCCGCCCCTCAGGTGACGCCCCGCCCCTCGCCTCACCTCGGGACCGCCCAAGCACCCTTGATGTCCTCTGCCTAAACGGGCTCCAGGGCTCTGGAGGAGGCCGCGCTAGTCGCTGTTTGCAGCTTCCTCCCATGTGTTACTCAGAGGGCTTGAGGACGCAACGGAGTCACGAGATGAGGAAGGAGGGGGAGGTGCTGTGCGTATTGATATTATTACATCGTGGGACGCTTTGTCCCCTTGTCCTCGTTTTACAAAAGGGAGAAAGTGGAGTTCTAGGTGACAAAGTGAGGTCACGGGTCAGCTGTGTCATCTGAAAACTTCAACTCCTGAAAACTCCCACTTTAATTAATAAGACTGGTTAACTGAATAGCCTCATAAGCAGCGTGCTACTAGGAGGAAAGAAAAGAGTTGCAGAATAGTATGTACACTCTGGTACCGTGTTCTTAAAGCAAACAAACAAAAAAACCCCACCTATGTATCTGTCTAAGTGTACATTTTTTAAATTCAGGTAGACTATTCATCAGTTTTTTATAATTGTATGAGATGTCAAGCAAAGAGTTCCAGTTCTTATGTGTGTGTATCTGTGTGTGTGTGTGTGTGTGTGTGTGTGTGTTTTGAAACATTCGAAGTTTTTACTAGGTGTACTGTATTTTTGCAGGCCAGAAAGTAGATATCTTCGAGCCTTTGTCTGTGAAATAGTAACAATAATGCCTACGTTGCAGACAGACTGACTGTGAAGATTCGATAATACAAGGAAACAGCCCCATGAATGGTCCATAGATAAGACAAAATAAATGTTTTGCCTTTTCCTTCCCTCCAATGGCACGTATTTGTCAAAGTACATCTCAGAATCATTACTGCTACTGGGTCAGACCTTCCAATCCTACTATACAGAAATTCAGCTCAAAAGAGGTGCTGATCTGTACTAGGAAAACTCAAAAATAGCAAAGAGTAAGCCATAGCAAGGGAGATGCTGGTTTCACTTCTGCCTACTTTTGCTGTTTTCCACAAGCAACGTATCTCCCAAGCAACCAGCTTTGCTCCTAAGAGGCAAGATAGGAGAATCAAGGCTATAACTACTGGAAGAAACAGATAACATTCTGCTTGGGATCTCACATCTTCAGAAGTGAACTCATGAAGTTCAGTCAAGTAGCAATCTACAGGAAAGTCAGGAATTAGATTTCCCTAGGGCACCTGAAGACTGCCACCACAGTGCTCTCTCCCCCTCCTCCCGCTGCCCTGGCACTTGACAGACCAAAGCCTGCAAAAGCAGCTGAGTTTGCTGGTCATGAAAAGCAGCTCCACAGTCCCACCATAAGTCTTTGGCTCTACCCAGAACATCTTCCCCCAGATACTTGCATGTCCTCCTTCAAGTTTTTGCTCAAATGCCATGTCTCACAGTCTTTTAGGGCTGCTACAACAAAATCCCAAAAACCTGGTGGCTTATAAGCAACAGTTGAAATTCACTTCTCACAGTTCTGGAAAATCCAAAATCAGGGCACCAACAGACATGGTGTCTGCTGAGATCTCACTCTGGTTCACAGATAGTGCCTTCCAGCTGTGCCCTCACATGGTCCTCCTGTGTCCAGAGTCTGTCTGGGCCTCTTCTCTAAGGGAATGTCTTAGTTACTTTCTTGTTGCTGAAACAAAATACTTAAAGATAAGGATGGAAAGGTTTATTTAGCTCACAGTTCATAGTAGTTTGTTTAGTTCACAGTTTGTGGTCTATAATTGGCTAGCTCCAAGGCAGAGTGGCACTGCAGAGGGCATCACAGAGAGCTCATCGTAGGCAAAGACAGAAAAAACAACAAGGGAACTTAACAGTGAATCCAGACTACTTAGAGGGAATAAGTAGTGAAGAGCACCCACACCCTTAATCCTAGTGCCCTTGAGCCTAGCATTGCACCATGAATCAACTCCAGCATATTCTAGATCCAGTCACCTCAAAAACAGCCCCACCAACGACTGCATGAGACTTTGGCGGAATATCTAAACACAAGGCCGTAACATTCTGCACCTGACCCCCTAAAGATTCGTAAATATCCCTTTATGCAAAAGGCATGTAGTCCAGCTCCACATATTACAAAAGTCCTAACACATTCAGCGGTGCTGAAAAGTCCAAATTCAAAATCTGCTCTGAGATTTGAGGCCAACTGTTAGCTGCAAGCCCGGGTACAAATGAAAGTTAAATACTTCCGACATTCAATAATAAGAGATAGACATTTAGGGTAGACTAATACTCTTCATGAGGGTTCTGGCTTCATAATCTAACACCTCCCAATACCATCACATTGGGGATTTTAGCATGTGAATTTTGGGGAGGTACTGACCTTCATACCATAGCAGTCACCTCCTTAAATATCCCTCTTTGACTCTCCTGTACAAAACAGCACTAATTACATCTCTGACATTCATATCTCCCTTGATCTCTTGTGTGTTTCTACATAGTACTTATAGCCATCTGGCAAAAACAGTATTTTGGTTATTTAATGTAGTCTCTCCCCCACTCCACTGAAATATAAACGTCACAAAAGCAGAGATGTTTGTATTTTTTTATATTCTATCATTGTTGCAGGCAGCTGAGTTAGTTAGAAATATTATAGGCAGTCAGACTGGCACAGAGGACCAGATATCTAATGGCCTTGGAGGGGACACACACACCTTTTGCTGTGGGCCAGATCTCAAAACACAAGGCAAAACAAATGCAACCACACCTGTAAGTATAATCCTTAGGAATTAAATCTGGATCACTTTGAGAAGCCAAGAGTCATCATCCCAATCCCCTATAGGAGGAGTCACTGATCTGTAAGAATGCCCACTTCCTACGTGACTTGCTTTCCCATTTGTCCCCAATTTAATCAATTTTAACTAAACTATTGATCTTATTGGCTAACTATAGTTATGTCCCACTGTGAACCATGATTTCACTCTATAAAAGTCCCTGGAAAAGACAGAGTCTTGAGCAACCCGTTCGGGACCCCCTTCTGTCTCTCTTCAGACAGAAGCTTTCTTTCCCTCAATAAATATATTCTACTCTTCACCTCTGTTGTTTCTAAAATATATCTTTCAGTTTTAGGGAACACGAACTCGCAGACATAGTAGGTTGGGCGTTTCATTCCCCTATATCATCCTCAGAGTGTAAAATAGCAGTTACCTCCCAGTAAATGCTCAATCAATACTCACGGAGGGCACTTTCCATTAAGGCCCAGCCACTCTCAAGCAGAACAGTCCTAATAGAGGGCACATAAACTTTTTTTTTACATTTTCTTTTTTTTTTTTATCGGTACTGGGGATGGAACTCATGACCACGCACTTACAAGGCAGGCGCTTATGCCTGCTGAGCTAAATCCCCAGCCCCAAGGGCACATAAACTTTTGAATCACTCCTGACTTCTGAATGGGTCTTTGTCCCAAGCATTCCTCATTCTCTTTGCACCATTTTACTCCATCTTAAAAGATTTCCAGAAGCACTTTATGTAGTGTTTCAAATTGCCTTTATTTAACCAGAGAAGCTATGAGATACCACATCATTCATTAGATCTGATTAGTTCAGCTGACTAACCCATCACAGCTTACATGCTAATGCCTGCTTAGAGGTAGAAAGTGGCAATGGGATTCATTTAAGGAAGTGCTATCAGGGCTACAAGTTTTACTCTACAGGAAATTATGACAACACATCAGGCAAACACTAAACCATTCTTCTAATCTAATAGTCTCTCTTTGCCTTTGAACCTTTGAGGTAGGAGAGAAGGGAGGACAAGGAGCCTGGAGACTGGTGGGCTAAACATTTAGCAAGCATCTACTTTGTTCCAGATACTGTTTCAAATATGGTCCTCGGGACATAATAATAAGACTAGGGTCTGCCGTGGAAGAACATCAGACTGATTGGGGAATCCAGATGCTTGAAACACACACTTTAATGATAGCAATTCATTTACCATAGCAACCATATTTTAGTTCTATTTCAAAGAAATTATCAACTAATCTCCCAAAAACCTTCAAACATAAATTGCATCTTGGACCAGAAAGACCCAGAGCTCCATCTAGCATGTACAGCCCTCGAGCCACATACTGTACAAGTACCTCCTGGGAGCTTGGTTTATCTGTTTGCTTGTAAAGACGAAGGTGAGCCACTCTCAGATCTCAGACTGTACTCCTTGAGAAGCAGCTCAGATTAAAGGGAGAACTTTCCATCCCTTTATCCTTTGTCTTCCAACCCCTAAGGCAGCAAAGTCCCAGTCTGCACAGAACAGACACACCACCAATAACACCCTCAGATGTCAGTAGTTGGCACTGAGTCTATGAGACTGTAAAGTCATTCACTTTCTCTTCTGGACCAATTCAGGTCTCATGGTTTAATAAGTAATCTGAGCTTGTCAAACATCAACCGGAAGATGGTATAGAAAATTCCTTCTATATCAGAGAAGGAATTTTCACACTTGGTAAAAACCAACTCCTATGCCCTCTCCAAACCAGATTCTACCTTCTGCAAACCCTTCTTTCCCCCTCCCCCTCCATCTCAACCTCTTTGTCTTTAATTCTGCTAGTATGAATCCTCCCTTTCTCGCATATTCCTCATGGGGGCTTCTTTTCACCCTTTCTCACTGTCTGTAGAGGCTTATCCACTACTTCTCCTGGAGAAATGTTTTAAGTCTCCTTATATCAGGATCTGGGACAATGGCTGCTGTCCAGTGGATTCCACTGTCCTATGTAGATGACAGGTGAGCTAACTGCCCATCCTCTAAATTTCTACTATCACTATACCTTTGGTGCATCTACAAGACTCACCTCCCTACACTTGTCTTACTACTAGCAAAAAGGACAAAGAAAGGCTCACTTTTGAACCCTTCCTGCGGGCACTACGCTCGGACCAGCTTTCTACATACAGTCATCAATGCCTAAGACTGGCTTTTTCAACAGAACCCAAAGGCAGGTTTACCTGCTCCGTGTACTGGCTGTTGTACCTTGTACCAATATACAACAAAGTCAACTGAGCACAAGCATTTACATTTGTAGCTGTTTTGCAAAGCAGTGTTGGATGTTATAATAAAATATGTGGGTTTGCAATTTATCTTTCAATTTTATTCCCTTTTTCTGGTGATTCATTTTACATTTTATAAAAATTTTAAACCATCGGACTGGAAATTTAAAAATAACTTCAAAATCCTAGTATCTCAAGTCATAATTTGGGAATCACTGATCTAGGTGATTTGGATAGAAGCATTCTACAACATACATTTTGTAAACATTACTGTTTATATTCATGTTATTATAGAGTAGCCCCATCTTGTAATTTCATCTACTTCCTTGAAATCCACTTTAAATAAATGATGGTGTTAACTTTACAGCATACTAGAATTACCTAGAGAACTTTTAGACTTATGTTTCCTACTGATGTAAAAGACATACTCCAAACCAGAATCTCTCAGGGCGGGGCTCAAAAACTGGCAACTCTTAATAGTTTCCAGGTAGTTGTAGGTAGTTCAAAGGGGCAGCCCAAGTTGAACCCCATTAGCCTGAACTCTCTCAATTAATCATCTTGAACTTGCCTTGGCCTTCTGTTATTTCATTTTTATTTGAGAATGCCTGGCTCAATACTTTCTTTCCAGTAATACTTTAATCCAAAATGAAAGCAATAAGTGAGGAAATAGTAAAGACTTCCAAAAAGGCACCTCTCATGAAAGTAATGAGAATGCCGAAAAAAATGGTCAAAATCAATTTTTAAAAGCTGAAAATTAACCTAAGATTTGCAGCAATCTGAGGAATATATATTCAAAAAACAGCTGTGGTTTGGTAAGAGTCACCTGCTTTAGGTATTTTAATTTGCTTTACTTGAATCACCCTCTCCTTGGCTCTGTAATGCTTCAAAAACCAAGAATCTTACAATTCCAATGATGATGGCTAAGAAAATGATCAGCCAAGGAGCCCCTTGACTCCTTGAAGAGGATAGAATGAAATTGAAACCCCAAAAACCCTACCTCACAGGATTGCTATGATTTGGCCTGTGTAGCACATAAAGGGCTTTATTTCTCTTCAGTTGCCCTGACTCAGAGCTCTGCATGGTTGGTGAGAATTGCTCATCCTTAAGGAATTTGTCAAAGACAATCATCTGCTGATGTCTAATGTCACAGCTGCCTGAGGCAGTGCTACCAGTTTGAGTTTACAAAAGGTAAATCAAAAGCTTAATGTGAAAAACAGAGGAATGATATGTCTTCAGAGGACATTTATAAAACTCCAGTGTATTCCAGAGGATCTAGAAAGCCACACAAATGTGAGTATGACCAGGAAAGACATAATAAAGCACTATTCTCTCACTTCTGGATGACTGAGGCTCTGTACAAATAGTAACTGAAGGCAAAGAATTGTAAACTACCAGAGTGTTGAAGGCATACCTCAGTACAAGCACTTGCCTGGAAAAGGTTACTTGCCTTGGAAAAGATTGGGAATCTTACAGGTTCAAGGCATTTAGGGAAATCTCTGCGCAATCACTGATGCCCCCTAGATTAATAAAGCTTAGGTTTCTATGGGTACACATGAAAAACAATAAAGATTTTTAAGAATTAGCCCTGGAAAGTCACTGAAATAACAGTAAACAAACAAATAGCAATAACAACAAACTCTGAGACTAGAATTCAATTTTCAAAGATATCACATATTATTGAAAATATTCCATTTTCAACCACAAATAATTATGATAGAGATACAGGGGTAGGGGAATATGGCCTATACAATGGGAAGATAAACAGTCAATAGAAACAGTGTTTGAGGAAAAACAGAAGTCGGAATTACGACACAAAGACTATAGGTTAGAATGTCTTTAGGTATGATCAGACATGTAGTGAATGATGTTGGCAAGAATCATCCAACAGAAACACAGACTGATAGGGGCTGGGGATTTAGCTCAGTGGCATAAGCGCCTGCCTTGCAAGCAGGCAGTCGTGAGTTTGATCCCTGGTACCGATAAAAAGGAAAAAGACAAAAAAAAAGAAATGTAGACTGATAAAAACATTACAGTATGTTTTCATCCATTTTATTCACCTGACCTGGCATTGTATGACTCTTGGCTCTTCCCCAAAGTCAAAATGACCTTGAAGAGTAAAAATTTTGAATTGATTTGGGACATCAAAGTAGCCAGGAAAACTAATGGATTTCCAGAACTGCTTCTAAAGATGACAACAATGATGAGACAAGAGTATTCAAAGCAAGGAAGTGTATTTTGAGGATGATTAACGTGTCTCTTACTGTAATAATTTTTTTTAAAAAATGTGAATGTTCACCATAGTATTCAACCACACCTTATAAAGAAACACTTAAAATAGAAACTCCAAAAATAGGTTTCTTGAAAGTTGATGCTGAGCAGTAATCTCAGGAACCCTTGGCAGTCTTACTATGAAAGTCTGAGGAAGGTAGGGGCTCTCTCTCTGGGACATGCCTTTGGGGATCATACATGCCCTCCTATACCAGGAAGTACTCAGCCACGCAGACCCAGGAATACCTATGCCTCATAAAGGAGCTTGCTGTCTGTACAAGCTCTCCTGAAGCTGAAGTCGGCCTCATGCGAGAAAGATAGTGGGCAACGCTTGTATGAGACTGTCTCAGGCTCCCCTTGGCAGAAGTGCTGGGCACCCCTAACAGGAGTCTACCAGCGGACTCCTCCATTGTATCCCTGCCTTTCTCTCTGTCTCAGCAGACACTACCCATAGACCTCAGTTCAGAGAGGTCAGTCTTAAATTCTGAAAATCACACAACCATGCAAATTTATCTCTGACCTATGGTAGTTGACATTTATTGAACTAAATGCCACCCCAAGAGGCACACTGTGCAAAGGACCACCTGAAGTGCTACCTTAGACAAATGAGTCTGGTTTCCCCATCTATAAAATGAGAGCTCTTTACACAGAGTCGCCCATGAGAATTAGAAACACAATTGACTCTCAGTACCTAATTCACTCCTCTCATCTTGTTTGGAGGATAATAAGATGATGGACTGTGAGGCCTCTGCTCTTTATCACATGAGATGGAAACTCACAGTAGAGAATCAATTAAAAAACAAACAAACAAATCCCAAAGAGAAAGTTCTCCAAACCAGAATATCATGCCCAAGGGACCACAGAAGAGAAATGGCAATCTTTGGGTGGTCCAATGCTGAGCTGGATCTGGGAGGAGGGAACATTCTCATAGTAGGGAGAGAATTCAGGGAAAGATCTCTAACACTAGAGTTGCATGGACCAAGTATTTCAAGACAGAATTCTACTCTACTGTACAGTATGGGGATTTTCCAGGACAAGATATATTGCTGGTGGAGAGAGGGTATTTCAGGGAAATTTCCAAGTTACTGTACAGAGGGGGATGTATTTTAGGGCAGAGCTATGCTACTGGGAGGGAGAGGCCGGGATCAGAGGTGATGATTCATGGATGTTGCTGGGCAGATACCGATTATACCCAGCACTGTGAGAGGCCACAGGAGGTACACAGGGTTCATGCAAAGAGCCGTCTGCTTTGTAGCTGTAAGTAGTTGACTAAAGTCAACCAGATCCTTATTTTTAGTAAAGAAATAAGACCCTTGCAGGTAAATAGGCTTTTTTTTTTTTGTCTTTTTCTTTTTTATTGGTACCAGGGATCAAACTCACGACCACACGCTTGCAAGGCAGGCGCTTATGCCTCTAAGCTAAATCCCTAGCCCAGGTAAACAAGCTTCTGAGTAACATCCTGTCCCAGGACCCATGAGGGTCAGAGAGAACAGGTCCCAAAATGATCTAGTCAGAATTTTTGAAAGAAATGAATATTTCAGATTTACCTTAAAGGGGAGAAGAATCAATAGCTCCTACAGCACGTTTGTTTCTTTACATCTAATTTAATGTTTCACCAAATCCTTTGGAAGGTGAGTCTGTGGCTCCTCGGTTAAGTTAAGGTACCTTACTGTATGTTTTAGGTACGGGCTTGTAAGTAGAAATCAAGAGCCCCTGCCTTTTCTGACAGGATGACACCTGTTTAACCCCTGGCCCAGCATTCGCTCATCTCAGATCAGGGCCGCCAGGGGGCGTCTTTGTCTCCACACAGATCGTGAGCTCGCCTTTCCAAGGCATTAACCCGGCCTCTGCCCAAGAGGATCCCAGGCTGTAGGCAGGTGATGCAAGGGGTTAGAACCATCATGGAATACTTGGGGATACAAGAATATGAGCAAAAAAGAGACTCAAAGGTCAGAATTCACTTGTACTTGGGAAGGAAAGTGAATCGTGAATGGGTTAGAGAAAGCCCGCTTCCTAATCCCAAGCAGTGAAGACTTGTTCTCTTCTCTTTGTAGTCCCCTTCCTCCTTGTCTACTCCCTAAGAGGTCAACTCTCACTGCTCAAAGCGTTCATTTCCTACCCATCAATACGTTTTTGTCTTTCCCCTCCAGGGCCAACCCTGGTACCCTGGCCGCTATTGAAAGTGTCCTCTCTGACCCCGCGAGGTGCATGGCGTCAGCCTCGTGGAGAAGAAAACAAGAAGCCAGGGTGAGAAGGTCAACCCGTGCCCTACACGTCCCTCAGTGTAACCTGCTGCCAATTTGTTACAAGGTTCCCTCTGCCCGAGCTCCCATTGGCTCGCCACCTTGCATCCCGATTGGCTGGGGCTGCTGACAGGGCCATGATTGGTCCCCATCCTGGCCGAGGTGCCAGGTCACCTGTTCTCTGCCTTGCAGGAGCCTCACATCGCGCGGTGGCGTGAGGCAGGCGGTCACAGCTGTGAACTGGGCTTCACAACCTCTTGTGTGTCCCGCGAGTAGGAACGTGAGGTGCACGGTGCTGCTCCCTCGGTGTGTGAGTATCCACTGGGGGTCAGCTTCTGATAGACCTGGTGTGTGGGAATGCGTGGACACAGCCGTGGGTCTCGTTCGTAGCCTGATAGGAAATTGGGGTGTGCTGTACAATGTATAGGAGAGTTTGTGTGCATCGCCGTGTGGAGGATTGTACCCAGGGGCTTCACACTGAGCTACATTCCCTGACCTTTCTTTTTTAATTTTTTTTTTTTTTGAGACAAGGCGTCATTAAGTCGCTGGATTTTATGTATATAATAAATTGCCAATGCATTTCCAGAGTATTTTATGGGTTTGCCTAGAGTTTTCTAAGGAGAGTGGATCATATTCAAATGTTTTCTGGTGCTTAAGAAAGATTGAAAGTTTTACTCAGGAGGCTGAGGCAGGAGAATTGCAAGTTTGAGACCAGCCTGGTCAAGGGATACAGTGTCTCTAATTTTAAAAAATAAAAAGAAAGGGCTGGATAGGGTAGTTGCATGACTCTAATCCCAGCACTGTGTGGAAAGCCGTGGCAGGAGTATAACAGATTTCAGCCCAGCCTGGGAAACTTAATGACTTAGTGAGATTCTATCTCAAAATGAAAAAAAAAAAAAAAGCTTAATTTAATTTAATTTAAAAAAATTTTAAAGGATCTGGAATGTATTTCAGGGGTAATATACCAATCCCTGGGTTAGATTTCAGTATAAGTAAGTAAGATTGAAGATTTCTCTCAAACTTGGCAAAGATGAGGCCATTTTTCTTTGTCTAGGGAGTCTAAAATGACAGTTCTAAGTGGGTATTAAGTGGTAAATTATTGGGAAGATACTTAACTGTGAGAAAGTGTACTTTATAGACGAGAACAGAAAACAGAACATGTGACCATATAAATCTTCACAAACCTTAGTTGAAGGTATCAAGGTAGCCACCTTTTAACTCTACTGGACTGAAAAGCTTTTGCTGAGCAAAGATTTTCACAGACAAGGTTAATTGCAGCAGTGAGAGCTTTAGAGAGAAAAGCACTAAGGTCATTCTAAAATACCTCATAGTGTGTTTGGCTCTAGTTTTCTGCAGAATGAACAGGCTTCACACAAAGAAAGCATTCAGTTAATTCATTTCATTGAGCTGCAGTCTCAGAATTCTTTAAGATGAAGCTTTGTACACTCCCAAGTGCTGCATACCTCACTCCTGCTAGAATATGAGTGGCTTGAATGTAGGACAGCCATGGAATCATGGCCATGCCCTTGTAAAGAGAAAAGGTTTAGAGTTCACCTCTGTCATACAGATAAAGAAATTAAAACCTAGAGTTTATTAGCACCATCCAGTATCCCATGGCTGATTAATCTAGAGCTAGGGTTATGATTCAGGTCTTGGGCCAAACCACAAAACAGTGCCTTTTCCTATATCAGTTTATCCTTTGGTAATATATCATCCCTGAGATAATCATTCACCTGCCTAGAGTTGTTAAGACTATCTTTCTTCAAATAGTCTCAGTGAGTTCCTCCTATACTTTTTTCTGCAAAGTGAACAGCTTCACACAAAGATGCCTAACCAGTCACATTCACCTGTTCACATGTGCCCAGTTTTGAGTAAGAATGGAACACGTACGTTCTTCCCCTGTATAATCTCTATTTTTGTTATGAAGCAATTAACTGGCATAATCTTTAGAGGACTTTTTAAGCATCTCAAATGGCCTCTCTCACTATGAATCTTGTCAAGGACTGAATTCATGAGACAGTGAATGCCTGGGTCCAAAGAGGTCTTTAGGGTCAAGTTAGAACTAACGTGTCATTTCCCTTCCCCCTGAAGGTTTTTCTCCTGATCTTAATTGTCCCTTACCCTATTCAACTCTGGGGCTCCAGTGGTCCCCATGCCTGGGGGGTTTTTGGCTTTATGGTTCAGACAATAAAACTTATTAATTTCAGTGTGGAATAAGCAGCCAACAAAAGGAATGATTGAGATTTTTATTAATTACATCCTGGGATAAACACCATCAATACTTGATCCATAGATTCTGACCAAAGATCTTAGTGGCATGTTAGCAAAACAAGATTAAATTAGGAATCAGAGTGGCTTGAGGATAAGAAGCTTCTCAGAGGAAATGAGAGGAAAGGTTTATTTTGGCCCGTGGCTTAAATCCGTGCTCAGCTGGCTTCAAGGCAGAAGTGGCCTGGTGGATGGACCTGGCCAAGGAAAGCTGTTCCCTGTGGCAGGTAGGAATCAGAATATAAAGGAGGAGCTTGTGATAAAATACACCCTTTTAGAACAGTCCCAATCAGACCCTACTTCTTGTCAGCACATTCGGCTGCAGAACTCATCCATGAATCGATCCACTGATGAGTATAGCATCCCAAGACCCCATCACCTTCCAGACATATGAGACTTTGGGGGACTTTTTTTGTTGTTGTTGTTCTGGAGATCACACTCATTACCTTGTGCTTACCAGGCTTGAGCCTCTGAGCTAAATCCCAACCTGGGGGACATTTTAGATCTAAACCATTACACTGATATACTGATCATCTTCAGATTGCACCAAAGCAAGATAAACACGCCTCCACTTCACTGTGAAGTGCCAAATGAGGTGCAGGATAGTCTCTTATTTTTCTTTCTTTTTGAGGTATTACATGTACGTAAAAAAGTTCATGAATCAAAAGTAGAACTGTGATATATTCTTTTTCAAATCCGTACATCAGGGTAACCCTTCTCTAGATCAAAGAGGGGCCATTCTTAAGACCGACAAGCTCTCCCAGGTGGGACATATGGCTGTGCAGTTTTGACAGAGTATGAGGCACAAGGTCTCATTCTGTCCTCATTCACAGAAATGAGCAAGTGTTTGGGGAGCCCCTACAGTGCACCTCAGAGATCCACCACTGTGAGTCCAATATAGGTGGCTTATGAGTCTCAGAATCAATCTTTGGGAACAGATTTTGTGTCTGTTATTAGTTATACTCATTGACTTGGGATCTTTTATCTAAGAGGTATCTCTTTTCTCTCTGCTCAATCTGTGTTTCTTTTTTCTTAATGTTCTCCCGTATTATTTAGGGTAAAAGTTACATTGCAGTTTAGAATGGCAGCTGCTGGAGAAGACAGCCACCCTATTGCGTGCCCAGTGCCACAACCACTGATGCAGCAACAGGAGCTGGAGTCTCGGGTCGCCCGCAGACGCCTGTCCCAGGCCCGCCACCGAGCCACCATGGCAGGGCTCTTTGACAACCTGAGGAAGACTGTTTACTCTGAGTCAGAGTTCACAGCCTCAAAGGTATGGGGACCTGGGTGTGGGCAGATGCTTCCACATGTGGAGGGAGGTGGCCTGAGATCAGGCTTGGCCTGGAGCTGCTGTCCTTGCTGCCTATCCTTGAGGGATGCTGAATAGCACCAGGAATATGCAGAGATGAACTGTGAGTGCCAGACCATATCTACCTGCACGGAGCAGCCTGACACAGAGGGAAAATGATGTGCTTGAGGAGATACCTAGTTAGCCAGTAAATTCCATGCCTCACCCATCTAAGGGCAGTACCAAGGTTTCTGCAGCTGTTCCAGAACCCTGTACCTCTGCCTGTCACACATTCATTCACATGTGTTTTCAAGAACATACCACACCAAGCACTTGTGCACATACGACAGGAATGCACGCATGCATGCTACTATATACACATGCACCCATGTCACAATACAGGTGTGTGCATACTGTAGATGTACACAGTATCTCAGGGTTTGTGCACCAAGAGAGTCTTTCCCCTAAGCAATGGGTCTCTCCAAATAAGCACTTATCTTTTCCTGTTCTTAATTCTATTTTCCCTCTCATGTTTTGTTTTGTTTTGTTTTTTGTCTTTTTGAGACAGGGTCTCACTATGCAGTTCAGGCTGGCCTTGAGCTCACTTTGTAGCCCAGGCTGGTCTCGAACTCATAAGGATCCTCCTGCCTCAGCCTCTTGAGTGCTGGTATTACAGGTATGAGCCACCATGCCCGGCTTCTCATGTGGTTTTTTAATTGCTAATTAGCAGTAAATAAATTAATTACCTGGCAGAGCGTGGCGGAATGTTTAGGTAGATTGGGGCGGTGGTAGAAGGAAAGAGAGACCAGAATGGAAAGGTCTCCCAAGAGCTTCCCTCTTAAAAGAAGAGGGAACTAGAGTTGAGGAAGCCCTTGCCAGCTGGTTAAGGCAGTGCCAGAAAGAGTCCATGTACATGTTCCGGGTCATTGCCCCCTCTCAGAATATCCCTGTTGTCCTGTGCCTGTTTGAGCCAGCAGTGTTTCCTCTCTGGGAGGGTTCGTCAGCAAAGCCGTGCTCTCCGGCTTCATGCTGCCTGCTCACCATGCTTGCAGAGGCTTCTTACTTGGGGTCAGACATCCAGGCAAGCTCCTGAGCAGACACAGGGCCAGGGCTTTGTGGAGGTCAAAGAGAGCACCCAAACACCCTTGTGTGGGGCTCTAAATGGGACCTCTGTTGTACATAGCTGAGGAAATCCCACCAGAGACTCACCTGCTCTTGTAAAATAGAGCAGTGTGCCCGTGAGGGGCAGAGGGAGTGCTGATCTTTTCCTCTCCTGGGCCACACTAAGAGGCTCTCGGGCTCACCAGCTGGCCAGATGTGACAGCACATCTGGCCTCTGCTAAGCACAGCTGTGCTCCAAGTCTTTTGGAGGAAGATATGTTGGCTGTGTGTCCCCAGGGGTGCATACAAATGAAAGTCCCTAGTGTAGACTAGCAGAGAAGCATGCACAACGAAGGGATAGGCAATCAGGGTCTCACAGTAAGCAGTGCAGGCCACTCCAAAGGAAAATCATGTACCCTGGAGTTGACCCTCATGATGTAGCAAGTGATGGAACACAACTGTTAATCAGCTTCAGTGAACGAGTGTAAGTTCCTGACTTCTGTTATGGAAAGATAATCATGGTACCCACAGGGCCCTGCTCCCTCCAATGGCCCTAGGGAAGACTCATTTTTGCCTGTACTAACATCCGGAATTTGGTAGCAATCCTTGGCATTTCCTGATAGATTGCTCCAGCCACATGGTTATCTTCATTATCCTCCCTGTATGTGTCTGTCTGTACCTACATTTCTCCTTTTTATAATGACATCACTCATATGCAACTGGGGCCTAGCCCAAGGATCTCATTTTAACTTGATTACCTCTATAAAGACTGTTTCCAAATCAGGTCAATATCAAGGCATCTGCAAATTCAGTGTCCAGTAAGAAATGGTCTCCAGGTGGTACCTTCTAGCTAGGTCTTCACATGATGAAAAGTGTGAACTAGTTCCCCTGGCTTCTTTTCTCAGGACATTCATCCCATTTGTGAGAGCTCTACCTTCTTGACTTAATCCCCAAAGACTTTATCTCCTAATCCACTCCTGTTGGAGGTGAGGTGTCACCATAGGCATTCAAGGACACATGAACATTTAAACCATAGCACCTAGAGAATCATTTTCTCACCCTAAGGTCAAGTCCAGGACTCTGGAAACAAGTAGCCCCTCATTGCAAGTCTTTTCTGCCTTGACAGCACAATTATGAGACCCAGGACAAGAACTGCAGGGTGTGCAGGAGCAAGGGATGGGTCTTCGTCAGGAAGGGATGCTCAGCAACCTTACAGTTGGCTGTATTCTCCCAAAACTGTTGTTCCTGTCTCTTCATCTCTGGATCAGTATAGTATCGTAAGATCAGTGGAGTATTGTACTTCCCCTTAGGAGCCCTTTTTCAAAATTTTACAAAAATTTTGTTAGTACAGGTGTGCGGTAATTACATTCATTGAGGAGAGTTGGCACAGGTGCCTCATACATCTTGATTCTTTTTCTAGCTCTTCCCCCAACCCACTGCCTCCCTCTATCTCTTGGTCCTTTTCTCATAGGAAGCAGGGAGATAAAGTTTCTGCAAATGAGAAGAGGATCGAGTCTCCTTTTTCTGCACTGTCAGAAGCTCTGTGAATCTAGAATGGCAGCACTGGGGCTCTCACTCCCTAGCTGCCTCTCCAGCTGTCCTCTCTGCAACTGCCTGGTTGAGGCCTGAGTGAGGTCTGCCTAGCCTGTGCATTTCCAAGCTGGGCTCGCTCAGTTTAGCTGCTCTGTTCCACAGTCCTGATCTCTCCAGTCAGAAGAGTCCTTCTCTGTGTTGGCTTGCGAGCCCTTCCTTAGTTCTGCCTCGTATGAATCACAAGCTGCTTCCATGCTTCCCTTTGGGATGTCAGTGTCCTGAAGTGGGGACTGTCTTGTTGACACTGCCTCCCCAGGGTTCAGCATGCAACTTTGCACTTCCTTGAGCCTAAGGAGTGTCCCTGACTCCTGAGAGATGTAGATGTCAGCCCAACATACACTTAGTGTTTCTTATTTTTGAATAATCTTGCTGATACCATCTTGACTTTAGGGAAAGACGAAAGGAAATGAGGAGGAATGAAGAGAGGAATGGAGGGAGGAAAGACGCTAGAAGGGAAGGGAAGAAACTCAGAGTCAAATTTACAGAACACTTGAGAAGTTTGTGGATCATCTGGATGCAAGTAAATTTTAGCAAGTAAATATTTAGCAAGTAAATATTGTGAGCCTGTGCTAAACAGCCAGCTGCACGTGGTCACAACCGAGCAGAAGCCTAGCCTGTGCCTTGTGCAACCTGGGTTGGACAGGCATTCATCTGTGCCCCTCCGGAGCCTGACTCCACCTTCAAGGAGGCAGCATAGTCCTTTGCCTTTCTACAACCCTAGGAGTCTGTTGAATGCAGTTTGTTTCCAGATACTTTGGTATTTCAGTGAGAATCCATTACTAGGTGAGAAAGAAGACTCCACCTCCTCTAAGCTTTAGGGAATCTTTTCCACTGTCAAGGGTATGGCTTCACACTTAGGGACTGTGACCTCAGTTTGAGGGGGTGATGGGTCCACAAAAGCAGTCTCTGCAGTGTGAGGCTGCCCTAGCAGCACTGTCCATCTCTGTCCCCAGTGGCAGGTTCTGAACAAAGCAAAGAATCATATTCAGGAACTGGAAGAAACCCTGGACACTTTGCTGAAGCTGAAAGGTACTAAGTCCCTCATTGGTGAAGGCTGGTTCTGTTTTTCTGTTAGAATCAGAAACTGGGTTACAAAGGGTCCACAGATGCTTATTGAGGGCCTACTGTGCACAAGGCAGTGTGATTGGGCTATGATTGAGATTGATGTCCCTAACCCAGCGAGCTTATGGCCTGGCAGGATGAACAGGGGTCATCAGGCTGTGCAAGTTTGATGAGTCTCCTGTGGGGCACCTGACCTCATGTTAAGAGGCCAAAGGAAAAAAATGAATAAGTGCTTGTTCTGAGCTCTCCCCTCCCACCCAGGAGAGATGCCAAATGAATTCTGGACTTCCAAAATCTGAACCTGGGGGACAGGGTGGAGTTCAGGGCACCCCCACAGGCCACAAAGATGCAACAAGGATCTGATTTTCTTTTTGTCTCAATTGATAGAATCCTTCAGTCTGGAGGATGGAAACCCCGGCAGCTTACAGGAGGTTAAAGAAAAATATGCTGGAATGTTCTCCATAAATGAGAGGTAAGACCCCAAGAGCTCTAGGAGGATGGAGCAAGCTGTGTCCCACCCTCTCCTCTCCCAGAGCAGCCAGTCACTCACCTGCTACACTCTGGTCCTGGGGTAACTAACTCACTTCTGCCTGACCCTAACACACCCATTGGGCTTCTTCTTGTTATGACAGTGACCTGTGCTTATTATGGGAGATGTAGGAAACAAAGAAAAGCCTGAAAATAAATATTGTTTTAGCTCTCAAAAACAATCAATGTTAATTTTGAGGGACATCCATCTATCTAGTTTTAAAATGTTTGCACGTCCTATTTTCAAGGAATGAGATTATAGTATTTAGCCTGAATTATATATAGCATTATATAGTTTGTATTTATACATACATTTGAAATCCTCAGCTACTATAAATATTGGAGGGTACAGATGAAAATAAAGAAAATAAAAATGTCAGTCTACTTTTCAAGTCATGGGAATCTAGGAAAAAGCATTAGACTTCAAAGAGGAAAAGCATGTGTCACAGACGCTGAGTGGGTCATTACTAATAACTCAAACTTACACGAATAGAAGTGTCTTTTATGATGTCAAGTTTTACATTTACTATCAGGGCCTCCCGTGCCTGCTGCACAGAGATCTCCTCTGCTCTGCTGTCAATACCTGCTCAGCATCTGCAGCCTGCAGCCTGCTTTGATCCCAGCCTGAATTTGGGGACAATGACCAGGTCCTAGTAGCCCAGCATGCCCATCTCTAGTGACACAGTATACACAGGCTGGCCTCAAATGACACACGGAGCACAAGCCATTGCTCCTATCCCACGTAAAAGGGTAGGAAACCCCATGCTTTTCAGAGCCTATTGAAGGCCGTTCTGGTGAAGAGATGTAGCATCATGTTATTTTTTAGTATGGCCAGAAACACCATGACATTTATTTTCTTCTGTCTACTTTACTCTATGCCCTGAAAATGTTGACAAAGAACATGTATTGTATAGTATGGAAAATCAGCAGAGCAAACTAAATTATTAAAAATTAAGTAGAAGGCAGAGGATGTAGCTCAATAGCATGCCAAGGCCCTGGGTCCCATTCCCTAGCATGCAAACAAACAAAAATAAGTAATGTGGAAACAAAAATGTGTCAAGAAAAAAATAACCACTTATAATCTCACTCCATCCAGGTTACCATTTTCTTTCCAGAGGGGAGGAAGCAGGTGTGGTGTGGGTATGTGTTGAACGTACATGGCAGTTGAAGACTGTTTTTAAAAAGCAGACTGGACCCTGCCTTGCCATTGACCCTGGAGGTGGTCTCAGAAAGGTGGGATTCTATGCTTGCTTCCCCTAAATGGGTAGCCAGTGGTCTGAACCCCATTTATCATATGAGCTATTCTTTCCATACCGATGTAAGATACAATTCTCATCACACAGAAAAATAACTAAATTTTTGTTAAAATCCTAATTTAAATAATCAGAGTTAATGGTAGGGATAATTTTTTGCTGCAGTAATTAGAATTATGGTATCAGCATAGAATATACTCGTTACATTTTGATTAATTATAAGTAAACTTGAGCGCCTTCGTTGAAGATCATTAGGTTTTCCTTTCCTGGGAATTGTCTGTCCTCTGCCCACCTGTGTTGGGTTGACTGTTTTTCTTATTTAACTGTAGAAGTTCTCTACATGTACATATAAGTTAACTCTATTACTTGGGTTGCGAACTGTTTTTCCTTCAGTCATTTGTTTTATTAGATTGTCTTTGTTTTGTTTTTCTTGTTTGCCATGCAGAAATGAAGTCCAATATATCAAGTTGTTTTGGGGAAAACTTAGAAAGGCGTTCTACATTGCAAGATGTTTAAAAAAGTATTTCCCAAGCTTTCTTTTTCTTTTTAATGGAATTTAACATCTTAAGGGTTATCCCTATCAGTATGAAGAGATCCTGTGTATAAAGTCTGACTTTCTAAATTGTGTCATGTAGTTTTGTTGTCTTAAATGTCTTTTGAACAGCAAAACTGAAAAGTGTTAACTTTTTTAAAAAAATACAGAGTAAGCTTTTGCTATAAACTTAATTCTTTCATGTTTTTGGTGATACTGTAAAATTTCAAGTTCTTTGCTTTTTTAAAATTTCAAGTTCATTTCTAGCATATAAACTTCCTTTTTACTTTATGTTGTAATTGACTCATAATAATTATACCTATTTATGGTACAATGTGACACTTCAATACATGTATATACTATGTAATTATCAGATCAGAGCAATTAACTCAGACATTTGCCATTTGTTTGTGTAGGGAGTTTGAAATCTCTATTAGCTACTTTGTCAACTATAGTTATCCTGGAGAACTTTAGAAGTTATTCTTCCTGTTCATCTGCATCCCCACACCTCTCTCTCTCTTGTCTCCACCCCTACACATCCACACACTTTCTATACTCTGATAGCCCTTGTTGTAACTGAAATTCTGTATTTATTTCTGGATAATGGCCTCAGATTATTCAACTTTGCTAAATCCACTTCTTAACTATAAATCATACGTTCACAGATTCTTTGGAATTTCCTACATATTCACATTGCCTGCAAAATAGATATTTTTACTTCTTTTCTAATCTGTATTCTAAATTTTGATTCTTTTTCTTGCCTTATTGGACTGACTAGACCCTCAAGTGTGATCCTGAGAAGAAGTGGTAAGAATGGACATCCCCTTTTCACTCCTGATTTTAGAGAGAGAACACTTGGTATTTTACCATTAAATATAGTATCAACTGTAGGCTTTTTGCAGATAGCCTTAATCAGGTGAAGGAAGTTGCCATCTATTTCTTGTATGCTGATAGTTCTTATAATAAAATTGATTTTTTTAATTGTCTCTCTGCATATATTGAGATGATTTTTCTTCTTCAGTCTGTTGATGTGGTGAATTGCACTGACTGGTTTTTAAATAAGCAAGACCATTTGGTCATAACATATATGTGACTGGATTATGTATACTGTTGCTAAAATGTGTTGAGAATTTTTGTGTTTGCTGGGGGTCACTGTCTACAGTACTGTCTCGTTCCTGTTTTCCCCAGCTTGATCTCAGAGGATTTTCTTCAGAATGGCTCCTTCCCCTGGTACCCAACTGAGGCAGCATTCGAGAAGGACTTAGAAGAAGAAGAAGAAGAAGAAGGTGAAGAAGAGGAAGAGGAAAACCAGGAAGAGGAAGAGGAAGAGGAAGAAGAAGAGAAAAAAGTGGACCTCGTACACTCCCCAGTCACTTCACCACCAGACCTCCTGGAATTTGAGCGGTGTGAACAGCTGGGTGGGGTGGTTCTATGCACCCGCGGAGCTCCTGTGGGGACTGGACACAGGCTGCAGCTGTGAACACTGTGGCCTCCATGTGAAATCAGACCAGTCCTTGAATGCTGGATACTCTGGAGTTTCCACAGGAGGGGCTCAGGATGGAGTCAGTTGTGGGTCTAGACACAGTCTCCAAGCTGCTGTTTTTATTTAGTTTGGGTGTTTATTTGGATAGATGGGGATGCTGATTGTGTTACAAAGGCTAAACCCCTGTCTACCTCCACCACTCAAGCTCTGCAAATCTGCTGTCTTACATTACAGATGGTCTTACAGGAAGACAGAATCAGGTGTGATGGTGCACACCTGTAATCCCAGCATCCTAGGAATCTGAGGCAAAGAATCGAAAGCTCAAGCCTAGCCTGAGCAACTTAGACCATGTCTCACAATAAAAAATTGTTAAAAAAGAAACAGAGATACAGCTTAGTGCGAAGGCCCTTTAATCCCCAATATAAGGAGGAAGGACAGAAGAAAGAAGACGGTAGGGACAGGGAGGGAAGGAGGAAGGTGAATGGCTTCCTTGCCACTGCCTCCTCTATGGACCCAAAACTCTCAGCAACTGTGTAGCTTATGAAGGTCTTGGCCCAATAGGAGGAATCCCAATCCCTGGCTGGGCCTGGCCCACAGCCCAGTGTTAAAGTGGGGTTTCTAACAGGAAGGTGCACTCCTGGCAGAATTGCACCATATTTCCATGTGGGAGAACAATTGAGCCAGCCATGGAAGAAATCCCAACTGCAGATGTAGGTCCTTCATGGCCCCCTTGGTGGCTTTGGCCCTCTGGGAGTCAGAGGATGCAGAGCTTTAAGGCTAATCTGCTTAAGCCTTGGAGGGGCCACAGGAACTGAATCTCGAGAGCTGGCACGCTTCTGTTCCAGGTACCTCAGCTTCTACAGGCAGACAATGGACCTGCTGATTGGGAATGGCATCGTGTCCTCACAGGAGACCTCACAACCCATCATCTCGGCAGCCATCTCCCACCTGTGGCAGACACTATCCGAGGACAGGAAGGCCAGTGTCCTGCAGGCCTGGACCCAGCAGCATGATGACCCCCTGGGCCTGAGCATCTGCCCTCAGCTGGCCTGTGCTGAGGAAAGCATGAAAGACAGCGGCGTAGACAGCCAAGGGGCCAGCTGCTCACTGCTCTCCACCCCAGAGGAGGTGAGCAGATTCTGTGGGGTGACCCAGAGTGTGACAGGAACCAGTCTGTCATCCTTAGCCCCAAGATCCCGAGCTTTGCTGAGGTCTTTTAGTGAGTTGGAGGGGCCAATTGAAATCGGGTTACATGTGGGTTCTGATTTTCTCATCATCATCTCCGTGACCACTGGACAGCACTTTCTCTTCTCCTGCCAGCAACCTGGCCTTTCTGTGACACTGTGGGAGCCGAGGTATAGGATGTTCTAGCGTAGAACTCTTGGCTGCCAGTGACTTTTTTAAACCTCACATCCAGGAAGGTCTGGGTTAGCCCAGTTGCTCAGTGATGAGGACGGATTGAGGTTCCTCTCTTCTCTCTTCCTTGTTTCATTTTTGAACAGGTTTCTCATTCTTTGCTTGAAGCAACCAAGCATCCTTTTCACTCGATAGGAGTTCTTGTGAGGGCTCTGTCTCAGCCAGGGAAAAGCTACCCAGAAATTCCCACCATGCCTTTTCTCTGCTGTCACTGGCCAGGATTGGCCAGATAAACATTTTACTAAACCAGTGACTGGTAATCCAGAGAGCAGCACCTCAGGACTACTCAGGTCCACTCCTTGAGAGGCAGAGAGTTTCCATCCCAGAGAGCACTGTAGTAACTCAGTAAAGAGGAAGCAGCCACAGTGTCTGCTATCCATGCGTTTCTCAGCTTTTGAGTAGTGAGAGTGGCTTCCAGAGTTTTGGGTGTTGTTAGCAGTCATCCTGCACTGAGATACAAGCAGGAAAACCAGCTCTTTTGGAGTTCACAGAGCCTTAGAAGACTGCTGTTACCATGCGGGAAGACTGCCAAGCACAGAGGCTGCATTTGGGCCCAGCTTTGACACACACATCCTTTGGGGACACAGTGCAGAGAGAGGGAGGCCTTCTACTGCCCTCTGCCCCAGCAGCCTTGTGCAAGCATCAAACAGCTAAATCACTTCTGACACATGAAGTTCTGGCCTTTCTTCTAGGTCTTTTTTGAAGATACCTTTGATGTGGCAAGTTTCTTGGACAAAACTGAAATTCTAAGTGCATCCTACCCCAGGTAAGGAAGGCAGCAGGAGGATGCAAGTGTATGTGTGCCAACGGGAAGGTGTGTGTGTGTGTGTGTGTGTGTGTGTGTGTGTGTGTACACCTGTTCAGGGGTCTTTTATAGTCCATCCTCTGCAATCCCCAGATGGGTGCATAATCCAATAAAAGTTCTTAGGAATCCACATTTTACTGTGATTGGAAGTGGGTTGGTCCTAGGCCTGTGTCATCTCCTGGGGAATGACGTTGTCAGGGACACACTAGGTAATCAGCTCAAGGTGATTCATTTTGTCTGTCTCTTTTGCTGTTTTCTTGGTATACCTTGGCCTTGCTTATCCCATGTACAGATGCTACTGCCCTGCTGTTAAATCCACTGTTACAGAAAACCCCTGGCTGGGTGGCAGAAAAACAAAGACATTTATTGCTCATTGTTCAAGATCAAGGTGGCAGATGACTCAGAGTCTGGTAGATGGCACTTTCTCAATATAACGGGTCTCTCTGGGCCTCTTTTGTAAATGTGTTAATCACCGCCACCTCCTAAAGCCATCACTTGGGTAGGGGCACAAACATTCAGTCTGTAGCCAGGCCCAGGCAGCCCGTGGGCTGCTCATAGCTTTTGAGCTGGCACAAGAGGACAGGGGATCTGAAACACAGAGGACCTGGGCCTGTGGGGAAATAGGCCTTGTGCCCTATGCTTAAAAGAGACTGAGACACACCGAGGGGGAAAGTTACCTCCCCAATGCTGAATGCATATGGAAGGCACCAAGGAGGGACAGCTGACCTACAAGGCAAGAAGACATAAAACAGATCTGGGAAGATTTAAAACAAGAAGCAGCTGGATGAAGCCTGTACACCAGGGTACTTCCTCTGAAGAGCCAGCCTACGATGGGAATTCCCTGGCTGCTCCTCAAAAACCTATGACTTCCTGGTCAGAAGGGAAAGCCCTTCACATATTGCACTTGTGTCCGGGCTGAAAAGAAGTTTGAACATTTTTTAGTCTCTGACTTGAGAGTAAGAGTGACATTCACATCCTTGGGATCCAAGAGAATCTGTGGTCTTCCATGGGAGCCTGGCTTTTGGGTCACCCTGGAGATGTGGCCACAGGGATTCAGACGATTTTAAGCAGACTTCCAGGCAGCCCAATCCTCAATCTTTATCTTCCATCCCCCGCCCCACCCAGCCTGGCCAGACTCGAGGAGCCCTGGGATGGACAGAGGAGGCTGTGTCCTCCCACCTCATGCTCCCCTTGGCATCTGTAGAGTGTGGTTTTGCTGCAGCTGGCTGACAGTTGCATTCCTACTTCAGCACTGGGACTGGGGCACACATAGCTTGGATGCAGTTGCCAACACGTACTTACTAAACAGTATTTGGAACTCCTTGCCCAGTGGATAGAATCAAAACAGGAATCTATTAAAAAAGACAAGGGTTGCTGCTGGGAGGTCCTGAGGTTGGCTGTTGGACCTCATCCCAGGAGAACCTGGGTGCAAGAAGTTGGTTCTTCTCTGTGACCCACAGCACTGACCTTGAAGGCCCCAGTCACACTCAAATGCACCTCTTGTCCCTGGAACATGATAAGGAAGGAGCCTGTAACACAGGCCTCCTTCCTACACCAGGGCCTACACCCCATGTCACATGCACTAAGTGGGGCTTCCCATGGGACCAAACTCCAGCTGTGCAGTGTGTTTCCTGAGCCTGTGCAGCAGCTGTGGGTGGAACCACAGTGGCGAGCATTGCTGTAGCCTGAGAGCTCAAAGAGCTCGTGCTCCTTTGTCCCAAGGCCACAGCATGGGACACTAAGCCAGGGAAACTAAGGCACAAGAGCCAGTCAGTCTCACCATAGTCTTGCTTTTTCAGAGGGTTCTGGATGAGGCATCTCTGCTGTGAACAGAGGCAGCACAGATTTTAGGGGAAGAGCTCTACCATCTAGGAATTCCACTAGACATTCAGAAGAGCTTGGCTCACTGTAGTCCAAACATTTTGGAAGCAGAGGAGTGGTGACAAGCAGAGGTTAAGGTTCTAAATATTTTCTAACTCTTCTTTTTCTGTTGCCAGTTCAGGGTTTGCCAGCTTCAACCCAGAGAACCCAGAGAAAAAGTTGCAGCTCTACCTTCAAATCATCGATTTTTTAAAGGGCCTCTGCTGTGTTAATGCTCCATTAAAACAGGTAGGGCAGAGAAGGTGCAAAGAGACCTCTGCCTACCCACCTTAGGATGGCAGAAAGAACTCATGAGGGCCCCTGGCACTCCTTGCTCTCACCACCCTGCAAGGAGCACTGGGCAGACCTTTTTGCTTCTTTCTGGCCTGCTCTGTGGGTGGTAGACACCAGCCTAATAATGCCTCGTGTGAAATGGAATGCATCCTGGAAGCTGAGGAAGAGGCAAAGGGAGAACTTCCAGGGCAGATTGTACCGGGAGCCCTTTGAAGCATTCCAAGGGCATTTGTAAATGTTGGGCAATAGCTTTGCAAAAAGGCTGAGCTATTTCATCATCTTCTGAGACCCTGTGGGAATATTTGGGGTCAACTTCAAAAGGATCATTTCTACTCTCTGAAAGCTGTGGGAATCTTGGCCAGGGGTCCATCCCTGGGGTTCCCATGGTGGGAGAATCTCAGCCAGCAGCAGGGAGGCCCTTTCAGGTTTGCAGTACATCACAGATTTTCTCTGATGATGATTTAGTAAAAGTACAACCAGTTTTTAAAAGGTAAACTCTAAAGTGACAACTGTTTGTCTAAAAACAGAACAACTTGTTAATAGACCAAGGCATAGTTCAGCTCTTTGCCCATTAATTCTCCATTTCCCTCTGCTGAGACCACTTTGTATCCCCACTGGGGTCAAAACCTGTCCTGTAGTTCACTATCTACATCCTACCAATCTGGGGCAGACCAGCCTGTAGCATCTGCACCCCTCTTTCTGTCAGAATCATCTATATTTGTCCACTTAACCAAGTCTGAGAACTGATTAAAGGGATTCTTTGCTTTCACTTCTTCCTTTCTCCTGATACAACTGAGAACAAGAACAAGCAGAGACTGATGTTCACATGAAGCCAGGGCCTTGAATTTCAGCACCCCCAAGAATCACCCCAATTCTTGATGTCACAAGATGCTCACTCAGTGTTACAATCACGAGGTCCTGGAATTTGTCTTGAACACACTGTCTGAACAGTTCTGAGGCAAGAGACTTTAATCTTTAGGAGACTCTGGTGGGGAGAGGAAAAGTTACATTCTTCCTCATTTCTCTTCCAACTCGCTGCCATTTGTCAGCTCTACAGGAAGTGGTACAACAGAACTCAACTAGTACCTGTGTTGGCTTCCTAGGGCTGCACTAATAAATGACTATAAACTTGGTGGCTTAAAACAACAGAAGTTCCCTTCCTAGTTCTAGAGGCTGGAAGTCTGACACTGAGATGTTGGCAGGGCTGTACAGGCTCTGAAAGCCCCAAGGCATATGCTTCCATGTGTCTCTCTGGCTTCTGGAACTCTCTGGCAACCCTCAGCATCCTCTGTCCTCAGTGTGTCCCTGCCCCACCTACCTGCCTGTCTCTTTGTCCCTCTCATCTTTGTCCCAGTCATTTGTATGTAGAGCCCACCCTAAACCCAGGGTGGTTTCATCATGAGACCTTAATTAATGACATCTGCAAAGATTCTAGCTCTAAGTGATTTTCCATGTGGACTTGATTTGGTAGGAGACTGTTCAATATACTTCAGCGGCCAACATCAATAGCAAACGTCTCTACCAACCTGTTGCTTTCAGGAAATCTGTAGCTTAACAAAAGGCTTCAGCCACCATTTTCAAAGTGGAAGGAAACAGAGCATTGTGAACGACATTCAAGTATTTGTGTGACAGAGCCTGGAGTTTCCCTTTCTCAACCTCTTTGACTTCCCTATGCTCTGAGCACCTCTTTTCTCAATCTTTGTCATTGTCCTTGTCCTGAACAAGAGGCCCATGTGATTTCCCTTTAAAAACCACTTGTCCCATATCTGATACTTATTTTGCTGGGAATGAAACTGGGGCCTCATGTATGCTGGGCAAGCGCTCTTGCACTGAACGGCACCCTCACCTCTCTTACACCCCTGATCCCCATTCCCACCCCTGTTAGGAAAGCTCAGGGAGTAGGAAGTGCTTCTCCAGAGCAGGCAGACTTGGTCCACAGAGGTCATCTCTCCATCTAGAGGTCATCTTTGGTCCTGCTGTCATCAGATGAATGCCTGGGGTTAGGGACACTTCCCACAGGGATCACCCATGTCAGGATTTTCTGCTGGGGTGGAGAAAGACAGGAAGAATAAAAAATCCCAGGAACACTCTTAGGGGAAAGAGTAGGGATTCCTGAGAGGTGGGAAGGGGTCATTGCTAGACACATGGAGTGCTGTGTTTTTAGAAAATCTACTAATAGGCAGCCCCTGTGCATGCTATAAAATCAAAATTAGCAAAAGATTATTGGGGCCATGACCTTAGACCATTGATCTCCTTCTCAGAGATATAATGAAATAATAAAGCACAGACACATTATATACACTATAATTATAAAGGGAACCAATACTGTCAAAGCCCAGTGATGGGCTAGGACCATGAGGCATGGTGTCTTTGGCTTTTACTAAATGGACAGCATGATTGGGGGCATGTTGGTGGGCTGCAGGAAGCTGTGGGGATGAATTGCTGATGCAGCCAAGGATCAAGAATTGAGGAACAATGCATTTTTGGAAAATCATACAGGAACAGATCAGGGTTAACTAGTAACCTGATTGTCTGCTAACTGTGACTACTGAACTAGGTGGAATTTGCTCAGCAGGTCCTCAGCTGCTGTGTTTCTTGCTTTGAGGCACCAGAACCTCACAGACTGTTTGCTGGTCTCAGCTCTGGCCATTGGCTTAAAGATTAATCTGTCCATAAGATGGCCGGTGTCTTGCCACAAAGTCATTAAAGCCTGGGACAGACTCTCGATTTATTTTTGTTTCAATTTATTAATACTAATTATTGCCCATTCTGTCATCTCAGGCTGGTCTTCCGCAAAAGACATTCAGTGAAAACTTAGCTTCTTTCCACCATCATTCCTCATTTACTCCCCTCTTGTCTTTCCTAGAGACAACTACTACAACCAGTTTCTTGCACATCTATCCAAAGTTGGTCTATCCAAAGATATTTGTGTATCCTTGTAAACAGAAATGATAGTATACTAAACACATTGCTTTGCATTTTTAAAAAATTAAGCATCTACTCCAGAGATAGAAACCTATCTCATTCCTTGTGTTAAAAAAACCCAGCTGTATGCTGATGACTGGTGGATGTACCATGATGTAATTCACAGTCTTCTACCGATGAACCACTGGGCTAAAACTAAGATTTCCCCTGTGTGTCTTAGGGGATCCTGGCAATTTCCAGGATAGGAAAGAAGCTAGTTCTCCTAGATCCTTTCTGGAGGTCACAGAGCTTTGTGTGTAATGGAAATATTACCATCTCTAGGGTTCCCTGGCTGGAAGCTGGAGGAGAAAGTTGTAGAGAATGGAAGAGCTGAGACCCCAAGCTGCCAGGCCTTCCTATCAGCCTGGAAACTTCCATCAATATTTCAACTTCTTCTCATGCGTTTTGCAGGAACCAGCCCCATCTACTGATGATGAGATGATAATGCTGAGGTGCCTGGAGACCTTTGATGATGAGGATTTGTAATGGAGGACGGCCAGATGGGGAAGAGGCTGAATGAGGTGTGCAGTCTGCAAGTTTGAATGTTGGCAGCAATGGTTATACCTGCCTTGGCCTCCAGGACTCTTCCAAGAGGGCTGTCTCAGAAACATTTTTGAGCTTTTAGTTTCTGACTATTACAAAGTTTTAAAAGAAGTTTGACTTTATGTCAGTATTTAGGGCTGTTAGGTAGAAGGGGCTGACTTGCTGCAGGGGACACACATCCATCTGGACCTATTCTGAGGGTGCTGGGTACAGCTGAAGCCCCAAGCTGTGGGCTTTTCAAGAAGGGAGCAGGCACAATTTGCCCCTGGAGGTGAGAAAACACCAGTTCTTTCAGCGCACCCAGACCCAGGACATCACTTTGCTGGGTCCTACAATGTTCTGGAGTCTTCTAGAACATCCTGCAAGTACACCCTGAGTGCAGAAACAGTGCTCAGCTTATCTCTGCATCGTTATAAAGGCAGGGTGCAGCCGAGTGCATCCACCTCCTCTGGTGCAGATGCCTGAAAAGCTGTTTTGGTGGAGTCCCAGTGATCTGTGCACTTTTTGGTGAGATCCCTGGGCAAAAGGTACATAAAAGTTGCTATTGTAATTCAAATATTGAATATTGTAATCCAAGTAATCCTTTTTTTAAATCTTCCTCACAGTTTGGAAAATTATATTTGTAATCCCATTAAAATATTATTGGAATCTTAGCAAATTAATTTTAATCTACCATCTCCATGGCAAGAGTAAAGACACCAAGATATATTTAAAGGTAAGGACAGTCAAGGGGTCCTAAGCATGATCCAAGTGAAGATATATGGACAAAGACCCTAATCCAAGACCTCTCTTTATTATCTTGTGAAGAAGATATCTTGTGAAGAAGAGGGTGGTTCAACAACGGGTGACAGTGAGAATGGCATGAACTACGTGAGTAACTTGAGCTGGCTAGGCAGGTTGGGAGAAATGCATCTTTACAAAATGTAGGGAGGATGACTAGAAGAAGGATCAATCTGCATAATTCAATTAAGATAGTATTTCAATTGTTTTCGGAGGTTATTGCTTTAGTGTTGATATGTAAACTTTTTTGCCCTGGGAACTTATAGCCTCTTACTTTGGGGCTAGTACCCAGCTGACATTCCTGGAGCTGAGTGACTCTGCCATCCCTACACTCAGGTTTTTATAGAGAGCACTATTCGAGGAAACAGGAGACCGACAGATTGGCCTTAAAGATTATATACCAATATCTTAGCTGGCCTTATTTGCATTGCTTAGATACAACTGAAGAGGAAAAAATATACCATAGCCAGCTCTGTACATGTTAGTATATGGAAACACTAAGTTGGAGCAATTGTTTTGCATTCAAAGAGAGGTACCCATGTCATCTTCTACAGTCTCCAGGCCTGCACCCGGGAGCTCAAGGTCAATTCTGCATCAACCTGCCTATGCCATGGTCCCTAAATATTTGGTCAAATATTATGCAAAGCATTCCATGACTTGCAGTAAACCAGAGACCCTTTGTAATGTGTTCATCAGTCAAAGGGTCAGGAGAGAAAGACCCACCTCCTTGGAGAAAGAGGGAATTCACCAACAGACCTCCTTTGTGCTCAACTGCAACTTTCCTAGCCTGGTGCTGGATTTTAGGCCCCACAATGGCCTGGGCCTTTTTCTTAGCATATACATCCTCTCTGTGTGTGCATACACACACACACACACACACACACACACACACACACACACACACACCGTTGCTTCTGTCTCTCTGGTGAGTCCTGATGGATACACTGGATGTGCTGAGAGGATGGTCTTACCCAGTTCCTGACAGTGTGTAAGTCCCAAAGGCAGTGACTCCCCAGCAAAGCCTCCCTGTTGCAAATAACCAAATCAAGGGGGAAATAGGCCTTTCCAGCAGCTGGGCAGTGGGACCTTCTGGGATTGCCTGAACTTGTGTTGAAAAGACAGGAAAAGAAAGACACTGAGATCAGCAAAACCCAGAGACTCGGGAAGTGAAGGAGAAGCCAGGAGTCTTCACAATGGGCCCTAGGCAGTTAGGCACTGTGGTCGGTCCCTCCTTCTTGCACTCAGCCCCACCTGGTCCTGTTAGTCCAAGGCTGTGGCTCTATCCTACAGCAGAATGTGCCAGAGAGCAGAGGGAACCTCAGCAGAATGCTGGAAATGTCCCTTCCTGTGGCCTGAGCTGGCTGATGGCTCCACATCAGTTGTTGGCCCCAGCAGCTCTCTGCTTGCCTGCCCCTCCCCCACAAGTCACATCCGGTTGCAGACCAGGATGGACTTACTACATAAAACCCCCTTCATGGTACTTAGCCAAACACCCCCAGCAAGGGCTGTCCCCATCTCTGTTGCATGTTTGTCTGTTTCTTCTATTATATGTCTGTATCAGCCAGTGCTGCGTAAGTCTGGCTTCTGCAGAGGGGCAGAACAACAGGCCTGAGAGACACAAGTTTCTCCGAAGGACCTGGAACATACAGCTGTGAGGACTGAAGCCTGAAGGAAATCTGCCAGCAAGCCTCCATCACTGCCTGTCATTCTCTGTTGCTGACCAGCTTCAGTTTTACTGGCTTGGACTACTGGCCACCAGAGTCAGTGGCCTCTGATGTTCCCAGCTCTTTGAAGCAGCACACACAGCACACTCTGCTGGAGGTTTATGGTAGGCGAGACTGTGCCATCCAAAAAGAGGCTTTATTAGAACCTTTGCTGCAGCATAAAGGGGAACAGCACACAGACAGAATCCACTAAGGATGTGGGAGTCGCTCATGAGGGAAATGTGGCCCACTTGCTGCTGCGCAGGGTCAGGTTTTCTGTTTGATTGTGGGTAGGGGTGGGACCCTTCATGGACCTGACCAAGAAAGGTTGCAGACAGGCAGAGTCTGAAATATCTGACATCATCTGAAATATGTCCCCATCTGAAGCCTGCCACAACCAAAGCACTCATTTCCCAGGGAAGCTGTAGACACTGGATGTTGCTTGGGAGGTTGCAAGACATTGTGGAGCAGACACAGAAGAAAAATGGAAATGGCCTGGGATGAGAGGGAGGCTCAGACTTTCCCTCTCGTCTTTCTGAGGACTCAGCCCCCTTAACCTGGATGCCCTTGTCCTCCTGAAAGGGACTGGGTGGCCACCATGCTGTGGGGCTGGAGTCCCCAGAAGACCATTCACTCTTGGAGGGGAGACAGAAGAAAAGAGGGATAATGTGGGAGCCACAACAGAACAGAGCTCAGCCACTGTCCTGCCTCAAGTCTGCTCAGGGAAAGGTGGCCAGGCCAGGGTCCCCAAGCTGAGAGAGGATGACTCCCCAGGAACTGGGAGGAGGTGCTAGACCAGTGGGGTACTCCTCACACTGCCCACACAAGCCTTGGCAGAGGGACTTGGAGGGGAGGATGACAGGGCCTTGACTTGTGTTTGGAAAAGAAACCTGTGTTGTGTCATCTTTCAGCAAATAGCCCATCCCCTCCTGCCTCTTCCTCCTAATTTGTTAAAGTAGTACTTGGTGGAAAAGCAGAGTTCTGCTGGGCCCCAGGGAGTTGGTCCAAGCTGGAGTTTGGGAAACAACAGAAGGATGCATTGTGGCCTGTGGTGACCTAGGGAGCCAGGTGTGACCTGGGTTGGTGGTCCTGGGTGGTCTGGTTTGCGGAGCCAGCTGCCATCTGATCCTGGTATTCAGGTGCTCTGCTAAGGATGCTCAGAAGCAAAGGCTCGTTTGGCCTGTGGCCAGCATCTTCCTGGCCTGGCTTAGGCCAGAAGGGCAACACGCGGGCACAGGAACACGTACAGAACCGGGTGCCGGCACCCCAGGGCAGACCGTAGACCTTTGAAGCCTGCAGTGTGGTCTCAGACTCCTTGTAGATCTGAGACCAGGCCAGCAGGCCTCGCTCTTCCTGGCTTCCTGATGGGAGACAGCATAGGTCAAGACCCGCAGTGACCTGTCACTGACCTCACACAGGCCTGCTTCCTCTCTCTCCTCTTCCCTCCCCTGCTACATACATACAGACCCTCTTTTGCCAACTTGGCCCCTCCTCAAGGCCTCTCCAAGCTCCTCTTCTCCAGGCCCCCGGGGTCTCCCCCACCCCCTGCCACAGCCAGTTAGGAAGCAGAGATGGACTCAACTGCATCCTAATGGTTGCAGGCCATTTGGCACTTTGGATTTGGTGGCAAGTAGTTGCATGGCAAATGGAACACTCTGAAGCAGGTATGGCCACCGGGATCCTCAGGAAGCCAGAGGGCAGGCAGAAGAAAGGAGGGACCTGGCTATACCTTCCAGAAGTCACTCCCATTCACCCTGCACCTCCAATTTGCCCATCATGGAACCTGCTACCCAGCTCCCGCTAGCCAGCAGCACTGTGTGTGTCTGGTCCTTGTGTCTTTCCCCATCAGCCCGTGGGTTTCTAGGAGGCAGAGACTTGCCGTACTTTTCTTTCTGTTCTCAGAACATATCTGGTACATAGCAAATGCTCAAAGGATTTTTATTAAAGATATAAATCAGTGAGCAAACATGTGGTCTCTCTCACCGATTAGATGGCAGGCTTTAAGAGAGCCAGGCTGTGTCTTTTTGCTTTTGCTGCCGGTTTGCTATGGACTAAATTCTGTCCCCTTAAAGTTTATGTATTAGAACCCTAATTACCAGCATCTCAGAATGTGACTATATTTTGTGGCAGGGGCTTTAAAGAGGTAATAAAGTTGCAGTGTGGTCTTGTAGGTGGGTTCTAATCCAATATGAATGGAGTCTTTATAAAAAGAGATTTGGACCCAGGAAAAACACCAGGAGCACCATGCTCACAGAAAGGGTCACACAGTCAGAAGGCAGCATCTGCAAGTTCCGGGAAGGCCTCCAGGCTTCTGGAGAAGCCGAGCTGCTCACACCCGAATTACTAGCCTTTGTCTCTTGTCCTCTAAGCCCCCAGTCTGTGCTGTTTTGTCATAGCAGCCTAAGCTGACTGACACAGGTCCTCCTCACCTCACCTCCACATTCAGGGCCCATTTGGGGTATGCTGTGACCAGCCTGACACAACTGGTGACCCAAATGCTGCCCGTCCTTAGCTCACAGGTGGGCCCTACCTGGGATGGTGTTGTCCAGGAGAAAGCCCAGGAAGCCCCCGACGAACATGCTTGTGGTCAGCAGCACCTGGAGGACCTGGTCCAGCTGGAGGATCCCTGGAGTGAGACAACAGGGACAGGTTCCCAGGGGCCAAGAGCCCTGCCACTCACACCCACAGTGGCGATAACAGGACAGAGATCAGTCACCTGTCTGCAGCTTCTCGGGATTCCTGTTCACCCAGCTGGGAATGACAAGCCCACAGTAGATGGAGAAGCCAAAGATGAAGATGTTCCGAGATGAGTTCATGTCCACATACTGCAGGAGAAAGGCTGGGAGCTCACACAGGTGTCATCGCACCTTTACCACGCAGAGACATGATGGCTGACTGGGGCTCAGGTGCTGTGCCTCTGGCCATTCATGTCTCCTATTTGGGGGCCAGTGTGTCTTCAGGAATAAAAGATTCTCTCCTCCTCCTCCTTCTCCTCCTCCTCTTCCTCCTCTTCTTCCTCTTCCTCCTCCTCCTTCTCCTACTCCTCCTCCTCCTCCTCACCAAGTCCCCAGCCATCCTGTTCTCCACAGTCCTGTGGGCTTCTCTCAAGAGGGGCAATGCTGCTGCCTCTCTGAGGGTGTCTCACCCCCCTCACCTGAAGATTGGAAATCCCCATGGCACTGATGACCCCAAACATGACGAGGAATGTGCCTCCAATCACAGGGGTTGGAATGGTGACAAATGCAGCCCCAATCTTCCCAAACACACCCATCACGAGCAGCACACAGCCTGCAGCGACAATCACTCTCCGGCTTCCCACCTGTAGGACCCAGGGATGAGAGAGGGACAGGGAGGTATATTCATGGGAATGATGCCACATACACACCCAAATCTTTCTACTCCCAGCTGGATTGGGAAAGGCTGAGAATGTGGTCCTGGGGCCCAGCCTCTGCCCTCTCCTTCCCTGAGAATCCTGCACAGGGAAGTAGCACCAGGCTTCCTGTATCACCAGAGGCCAGGGAAGAAGGAGATGGAGAGAGCGGCTCATTCGGACCTCATGCTATACAGCAGAGAGCCAAGGCCCAGAGGTGCAAGCAAGGGATTCGAGGACACACAAGAGCCATGCTCAGTAACACCCAGGTCCCCTCTTTCTAGCTTGGTTCCTGGGTTTTATCAACAGTGCTGCAAGTTTCTAGCTACATGTTATTCATACCACATCCAGGTCCATTTCCCTGATACCTATTACTTTGTAAATGAAGTTTATAATTTTAGGGGAAAGGACAGATACTGAGTAGGAGATTTAGTAAACAAAATAGCTAATTTCCAGTAGCAATACATGGTTGCTTTAAAGATAGTCATCACAAGTGACAGGGTCCAAGGTAGTAGGGCTGGGGCTCTACAGAAGGTCAGTGGTGGCCTGTTTAGGACAGCAGTCAGCTGGGATCTAAGAGAAGAGGAAGAGGCAAACACATAAAGGTTTGGTGAAAGAGCACTCTATAGAGAAATAGCAAGTGCTGACGCTGGTGACTCAAGACCAAAGGGAACACTGTGTGCCTAAGTGGCAGAGAGCTGGGGAGAAGGAAGAAGTTGGAAACTCAGAACAAGGCACGGGCTTCATCCTGCAGGTTCCTGGGTGCCCTGGGAGAGGAGTCAGAATAAAATCAAAAGAGGATGCATGAACCAAATGTTGTCTATGTGTACAGCAAGATGTGACTCAGCCTTAGAAAGAAAATTCTGACATCACCTACAACCTGGATTAGCCCTGTGGACGTTATGCTAAGTGAAATAATGCAGTCACAAAGACCAGTAGCGTGATTCCACTTAGACCAGGTACCAGGGAGGAGTTCAAGTCCACAGAGACAGAGGTAGGCAGGATGGCAGTGGCCATGGAATGGGGCAGGAACCTGGCAGGTGTTTAGCAGGACAGAAGTTCAGTTCTGCAGGAGGAAAGAGTTCCAGGGATGGGTGGTGCTGATGGCTGACAAAAATGTGAAGGTACTTGACACTACCAGATGTACATTGAGAGATGATCAAGGTGGTACATTTTTTTTTTTAGGTGGTAAAAAAAAAAAAAGTAGAAAACTCAAAGACGAGAGAAGGTCTCCATAAATAGTTTTTAAGCAAGATAGAGAGGATATAGCTTATATTTTATAAATACTCCCCATAAAAGTTATTTAGTAATTATTAACCAACACATTTCTCTGTTAGGACAGTGGTATATTTTCTCAACAGGTGATTGTTAACTATGGCTTTTCCTCCTGCGAAGGCATACTTAGCATTCAAACCCAGGATAACACCCTTCCCCTGCTATCATAGCGCGGAGCTGGTACACTCCAGCCCCATGAAAGTTCACTTCCATGAGCAAGCCTCAAATGCTGCTCTCAGGCTGAACCCTTGCAAGTGACGTTCATAGTGTTTGCTCTGGTTGGAATCACTCCGAACTGCTACACCTGGTGTGCATGGGGTTTGCTGAGTAGCTAGGAGTTCCGGAATGCTTAAGAAATGTGTTCTGGCCATTTTCTTACAGTGGCTTTTAGATCATGAAATAGAATGAAGTTTCTGCAAGATATAAAGAAAAAGAAACAGCCCGCCCCAGCATAAGCTTACCGACAGGGTCCGTACAGGTCCCCATGGGCTGGGCACATAAAATGGTCACAGCACAATCGCCGCAGCCTGTTGTGCTGCTCAACTTCGAGCCTGGGTCTGGGTGAGTTTTAGCCAGTGACGTAAAAATAGCCTCTGAGTTTATAATGTAATGAAACTGCTCTGGGTGACACTGTGATGGGGAATATGTGCCATGAAATGCTGTCCAGCCCTGCAGGGTGCTCACCTCAGAGAGGGAACCCCTCCAAAGTTAGGGCTGTGCTACAAATGTTCTTGCCTGAATGTCTCATTAGTAGTCTGCTGTCAATTTATGTACTTAAACAGTTCTTGACTCTGTTTCTCACTTATGTGTGTCTAAAAAAGACTCTATAATAGAGCTAGGTGTAGCAGTACATGCCTGTGATCCCAGAATTCCTGGAGGCTGAGCAGGAAGACCTTGAAATTGAGGCCAGCCTAAACAACTCAATGACTTTAGTCCTATCTCAAAATAAAAGAAAAAGAAAATTAAAAAGGGGCTAAGGATTTAATACAGTCTGAAGGCTCTGGGCTCAATCACCAGTACCACAAAAGATGGTGGGGAGTGGGGTGGGAGACTATATGTAGATTTGATTTTTCAAGATGATAAAGTTGTGGAGATGTGTTGTATGGCACTATGAATGCATGACTTAAAAATGTGTATGGTGGCAAATTTTATGTTTGGTCCTTTTACCACAATCAAATCTTTTAAAAAGATAATCTAGTGTCAACTAAAGTCCATTAATACAGCAATAAAAGTAGATTATATACTTGATTATTTTTTCTTTCTGGTCTAACAGTTTATTTATTTAACTGTCCATACTGGAAATTCCTACCACATCCAAGGAATGTTTTGTTCTGTTTTGTGCTTGACAATTAACTAAGGAACGATTACTGTGTAAAATGTGGGGCCACATGGAGGGTGTGAGCAGAGGCCAATCTGGTCAGAATTAGGCTCTGGAAGGATCCTCGGGTGGTTGTGAGATAGCTGGATTTGAGATAGTCCAGGTCCTAGCAAGAGCGGATATGTGGAACTGCTACCGAATCCAGGAGGGAGACGGGGGCCATGGTGCTGGCGAGAGAGGGAGGGGGTGGGCAAAGGAGCCATGTGGAGAAGCTGTGACTGGCCAGGAAACTGCAGACAGTCGAAGATAAGGATGGTCTGGGGTCTGGCTGAGCTCATTAAGAAAGGGCCGCAGGGGAAGGCAGGATGGGGCACCACCTGGGTCCACAAGGCCTTTGGGAGTCTGGTGCCAGGGATGTTAGGTGACAGTGACCAGGTTGAAATGGAATGCTCAGGCTGGGCAGGGTGGTGGACCTCCTGCCTGAATCCCAGCAAGGAGGGGCTCCTGCTCTTCAGTGCTCAGAAAGGCGACACCTGCCAGTGCAGCACAGACTTGGTGTGGCAATGCCACAGCCAAGGATGGCCAAGAGCAGAAGGCAAAGACACCCATGTCCTCACGTCCAAACTGTGTGTCACTTTGAATTGAAAGAGGACTGTTAAGATGTGACTGAGTAAAGGACCAGGTGGGTCCTTGCAAGTAAACTTACCCTGGTGATGCCCAGCGCCCCGATGTTCTCACTGTAAGAGGTGGTGCCATTCCCTGTCCCCCAGGCCCCTGCCAGCAGGCAGCCAAGGCCCTCGATGCAGATGCCACGGTTGATGGCATGCTTTGGAGGGGGTGGGGCTCCTGCCAGCCGGGCACAGGCATAGTAGTCACCCACGGACTCCACCATGGAGGAGATCACGCCAGCGATGATCCCGAAGACCCCAGCCAGGCTGACGGTCGGGAGGCCCCACTGTCCTGAAATCCAGGGTAGAGCCACATCCTCTCAGGAGAGCTGCAGAAGCCCACATCTTTCCTTGCCAGAGGCGTCCCAGGGAGGCTGGTTCCCTTTGTGAGGTCCTGGGAACCCAGGAGGAGACTGGAAGTTCTGGTTAGGGGTCAAGGCTGTCTCCCTATTTCACCCCAGTCCCAGCCTGCAAGTCCTGAGCAGCATGGAGGGGATGGAGCCTGGCTTCCACGTGGGCCTGGGATACCAGTCCTCGGTCTATTACTCTGCAGGGTTTGCAATGACCTGGGGCCTCCTGCATCTCTCAAGAGTCAGACATAGTCCTCCTGGGCCTTACCCTCCTTGTCAACCCCTCCCAGTGCCAACATCCACTACAGTGCCCTCCCTGAGCCCCGAGTGCTGTCCCCAGCAAGAAGAACCACCACGTGCCCCTACCTGGGTAAGGGATGCGAAACCAAGGGGCCTGGCTCAGGACGCTGCCTCTTGAGTCAGTGCGGGCCAGGTACCCTGGGTCAGTGGGGGCTGAAGGGAGGACGTCAGTGATGGTGAGCACAAAACAGAGGAGCCAGGACAGACAGAGGGCCAGCAGCACCTGCAGAGGAGCTACCCGTCAGCAGCCAACTTGCCCTTGCCACCCCTGAGGAGGCATTTGGGAAGGCTCCCTCCCGGGTCTGTGGATGTCCCAGGTTCCCAGTCTTGCCAGTGATGAGAGGCACCTGCTACGTCCATGGATAAGCTAGTGTGTTAGAAAAACAGGCTGGAAAGAGAAGCAGAAAATAACCTGTGGGAGAGACTCATGGCAAATTGGGACAGAGCATTGGGCACAGCTGGGGGCCTGAAACAGGGCCATTTATTTATTTATGAGGACTGGACCTTAATTTTGAGACAGGTTCTCCCTAAGTTGCCTAGGTTGGGTTTGAATTTGTGGTCCTCCTGCCTCAGCCTCTCTGAGTCCTGAGATTAAAAGCATGTGCCACCATGCCTGGCTAAAAGAGCTTTCTAAAGTGAAGTCCTCAGATGTATAATTTTAAGTCTCAGGTGGTAGGAGGCCAGAACTGTATTTGAAATAAATTGTCCTATACACACTGAATTTTAGAATCACTGGGCAGTGGAGTCGTTCAAGGATCAGTGAGATCATTACGTAGAAGTTCCATTTTACAATGCGAAATAAAGGTTACAGTTTTACTGAACTGGAAGACAGTTGTGTAGCTGACAACTACACAAAATTCAGTGGGAAAAATCTGAAAAGAGAGGCACCATAGTACCACCAGTAACTGGATCTCCCCGAGCCATCTTGAAAGACCCTGACCTAAGTAATGTGGCCCAACAGGCTGCTCGGTGTTTCCCCATTCAAGGTGGATTTGGATGTCTACCAGGACATTGTCATGAGGAGAAGGCTGACTGCCCCACACAGGTTCCCTGGGGCTTTGGAAGAAGCATTTGAGAGCAGACCTGGGGTGGCAGGCACACACCACACACTCCTGGGCTGCCCCTGTCCTTGGATAAACCACAGCAGACCAGGGAGCAAAGACCGGGGACCCTCTAGGCATGGGGCAGGTGTCCCGCCTGCACTCCCCAGGAGCCACCTAGGACTGCACAGGGAAAGGGGCGCTTCTTACAGGGAAGACCTGAAACACGTAGAACTTGGCAGTGCGATATTTCTTCCATCCTTCATAAACAGGCACAGGCACCGCGACATTCTTTAGGTACTGAGAAAACAGCACGATGAGGAAGATAGTCCTGAAACAGGAAGGAACAACCATACCCCACCTGTGCGACGGGCGCATCCTGAGGGCACACAAGAGTTTGGGTGGCCAGGGAGTGAGCCGTCCTGTGTCTCTCCAAGCGGTACCCTCACTGGGAGGGCCCCCTCCGAGTGCAGACAGACCTGCCTTCTCTGAGCAGGACTTGTCTCATCTTGGGAGCTACTGTGTGTGGCCCAAGAGGAACAGTGAGATAAGCTGCCACTGTTTCTGGAGATTCACACAGATCCAGCTGTTACAGCCAAGGAGCCAGTCAAGGACCATCTTCCTGTCCAGGGCCCCCTGCAGGCTCATGGTCCTCACACCCCCCACCCCAAGACCACAGAGGGCAGAGTGAAGGACAGTGTCACCCCCGAGACCCTTCCAAGTCGCTTTCAGTGAGGAGGCTGCATTTGCCATGAAGCCTCCTGGCCCTCCCTTCCGGCTGGCTATGATCACGTCCTCTGCACCCTGTGACTCATGGCTGTCCCTGGATTGCACAGGCTCCCCATCCGACCTTATCTCTCTCTCTCTTTGTGACTGTACCATGCTTGAGACAGCCAGCCTTTATACCCTTCCCCACTCCATGGAAACGTAGCTGGCAGGAGATCCACAGGATCAACGTTTTGCAGTGTATTCTTTACTGCTGGTGATTAACTCATGTTGTGGTTAGTAAGATAAAATAATTAACAATATTAATGAATGATAAGTAGTAACTTTGGTTCTTAAAAGACTCAACAGCCTGGAGTGCCAGCATTCTGGGAGGGCAGGAAGATCACAAGTATGAATCCAGCCTGAGCAATCTAACAATTTAAGTGAGATCATTTCTTAAAATTAAAAAAAAAAACACATACACAAAAAGATCTGGGGAGATAGCTCAGTGTGAAGGCCATATAGTTTCAGTCCCCAGTAACACACACACACACAATGTATGATAATGTTCAGTAAAGTATTTGGAAAACACAAGAGTTTGCCAATCTCCTGGGTCCTGTTAGTCTTACTAGGTAATATTCCACCAAAAACAAAAATGTAGATGGGCTCCCTTTCCCACAGAATACTTACAGAGAGGAGATCCCCCAGTGGATTCCGACGTCCTCACCTGTCGATTCAAAGAGAGGCAGGGCCACCAGGGAGATGGTTGGAGCGATGGTCAAGGGGCCAATGAAGCGCATGACAAAGCCAATTAGGCCAGAGAAGCCCACCAGTATCTGCACACAGGAAGCCACCATAATGGCGCCCTGCAGCTGAAGGAAAGAGCAGGCTCAGCCCAGCCTGGGCCAGCATGGTGGCTCCTGCTGCTGCCACTCAGCACCGGTCCTGACCATGCCTGGGCAGTGCCTCCCAAGCAGAGCAGGGGCGGAGCTGAAACTCAGTGGAAGTGGGAAGAACAGCACCATCTTTCCCTGATGCTGCGTGTCCAGCTGCCTGGTGGACAGCTTCGCGCTAGGGAAGCTTTTCAGGAAATAGCTTCGAAATGACCCATTGATCACCAGCATGGCGGTGGCAATGGCGTGAGCGCTAATGCGATTAGGGGACACGGACCACCTCGCTGCTGTATTTTTCCTGTTGCAGGGGTGGCAAACTCGTACTGTCAAGGACCAGTTAGCGGATGTTTTAGGCTTTGTGAGCCCAAGAGCTCTGTTGTAACTTTTCCAGACAAGAGAGAACAAATGTGCATCACTGTATTCTCATAAAACTTTACTTATAGTCACTGGCATTTGCATTTCACATAATTTTTATGTGTCAGGATATATTATTCTTTGTGATTTTTAAAAAATTACCACTTAAAACATAAAACTATTCTTAACTCATTAGGTATTCAAAAACAGGCAGTTTTTGCCAGATATTTATCAGCTTACATTTTCACTGTCATAAATATGAATTTTATTATATTTTTCTATAATCAATACTCACATTTACCAACTGCTAAGGACCAAATTATGCCCCCGCCCATATTCATTTGTTGATGGTATTTAGAGATGAGGGCTTGAGCGGTAATTAGGTCAGGAGAGGGGCTCCATGATATCATTAGCACCCTCGTTCTAATAAAAAGATTTCTCCCCTCCCCACATCCCATGCCAAGGAAAGACTGTGGGCAGACATAGTTAGAAAACAGCAGTCTATCATCCAAGAGGAGGGCCCTAAGCAAAACCCAACTATGATGGCACCTCATTGTCAGGCTTTGTGCCTCCAGAACTGTAAGAAAATCCATTTCTCTTGCTTAACTCATCCAGTTTCTGGGATTTTGTTATGGCAGCCTAAGCTAACTAATACATACTTCTTATTACCAGATGTTTCTTTCTTCTCTATTTTTCTACTGAATTTCCTTTTGAGTAGATATTTCAGTCAAGGTCTGTGATGGATAAGCTCTCTTAATCTTTGGGTTTTGTTTTACTTTGTTTTTGTTCTATACTGGGAATTGAATTCAGGACCTTTTGCTTGCTGGGCAGGTGCTTGGGCCTCCGAGCTATATACCTCACCTTCTCCATCTTTATTTAATCAAAAATGCCTTTAGTGTGCCATCAATCTTATGTGACATGAATTAAAATGTTCCGTTGTCTTCCAGTCTCTGAGGTGGCTAATGAGAAAGCAGCTGATGACCACTTGCTATTCTTGGTTATACCACTTTTTCCAGGTTGCTTCTAATACTTTCTCTTTGTATATGATATCACAGTTTCATCACGGTGTGTCTAGCATCAGACTTATGTTATTTACTCCAGCTGAGACCGGAGTGCTGATGACCATCCTTCATCTGTCCTAATGTGTCCACCATCACATCTCTTCTATGGCTGTCACTTTTACCCGTTTCTTATTATCACTCTTTGGAATTCCTATTAGATACAGCTTGGACTTGTCCTTCTATTTCTCCATGTTTTATTCTTTATGTCATATTTCCCATCTTTCTACCCCTCTGTGCTGTATCCTGGATTATTTCCTTAGATTGTTATTTAATCTATTCACAAATTTCCCTTTAGCTTTGTCTAATGCTATTTAATCATTATATGTATTTTAAAATTGCAATGATTTGATTATATATTCGTAATACTGAAGTTCTGCTTGGTTCTATTTTAAAATTTTCCTATTCTTATTTCATTTAATCTTCTGTATTATGGTTTCTGTTGTTTCTTGATTCTCTTAAATTAATTGAATAGTCTCTTACAAAATATTCAGTTTTCTCTTGCTTCTTCTGAATGTCTGGCATAATATATTATGAAATTTACATCAGTGGGATCATGTTCAGGGGAATTATTTGCTCCTGTGGGAATCCTGTGTACCCTAGAACACAGAAACATGCCAAAAGAATGACTTTACATTTTCTTTTCCTGAGAACCCCACGTATTTCATTTGACAGGACCAGTTTTTATTTCTGAGCTTGAAAAGCTCTCCACATACCACCATGGCATGTGTTGGAGTGTCTATTTCTCATGCAAATCTATGTTCCAACACTTCCCACAGACCCCTGGGCAGAATGAAAAGCATCCTTGCTAATTCCCTTAAAAGGAATTCACTCCCTTTCAGGTTACCAGTGACTCATGAAAACCCAGGCTTCTGGCCTTTGGTTCTATAGTGAGGTCTGATTCATCACCCTACTATTACAAACTCCACGATTCTGGTTATAATTTCCATCTTTGTTTCTAGAAAGCAGTATTTTCCCCCTGGCTTTAAGTTCAAGTATGCATTGGAAAATACAGTTTGCTTATCTTTTTTTTTTTTTTTTTTTTTTTTTTTTACTCTTGGTAATGTGAATGGGCTCTGTAGTTTAAGTCACCATGATACTGGAAGGGGAACTTTAGATTGGTCTAACGTATTAGAGACTGAACTCGCCATCTCTTTCCAGTTTTCTTCTGAAATCACCAGTTCTCTAAACAAAATCACTGCTCACTTCTCCCTCTCTATTGCTTCTTGCCCTGCGTGTCCCAACCCTGCTATTTATTGGTGCTGAGTTCCTAGGGCTTTCCTCCGTGGCTGGGACTGTGATATACAGTTGGTCTGGTACATTCGGTTGTTTCCAGCCTTGAGATGTGCACAGATAAATGCAATTCATTGAGCTGTGAGGAATCCACTTCAATAGGAGACCCCGGGAATTAAACCAATCAGTGAATCAAGTATAGGTAATGAGGTTGAAATTTTGGTCTTTTCATTTATAGGGTAGGTGAAAAAAAATTGACCAGCAGAGGGAGCTAAAATACCACAGCCAAAACTAGGTTCCTGACACCTGGTGGATGGGGGAAATAATATTCTGTCTGAGATCCAGGCAAGAGGAGTTCCTATTCTGAGCTCTCTGTGTTTTAAACCAAGAATTTTCACTTTTTCTGTCAAAGGCCAGAGCATAGATATTTTAGATTTTGTGGGCCGCGTGTGGCTTCTGCCACATGTTCTTTTTTTTTTTTTTTTAATAACCTTTTAAAAATATAAATGTCATTTTTTGCTCAGGAGCAGCAAAAACAAAACAAAACACCAGGCCAAACCAAAGGGTTTGGCCCAAGAATCATACTGGCTGCCTTTGCTTTCAGGATCTCTGCATGTCACCAGCACAAAAACAAACCGGAAGCGTATTAAATGGAGGGCTCTTACTCAACTCTTCCTCCTTGAATGATGGAGGCTTCCCAGGACACTCATCTTCATGTTCCTCCCCAGCAGCCCCAATCCTTCCCATCCCCGTTTCCTTTTCTTCAATCGAGTTCCTGAAATTCCCCTCTTCTGTTTTCCTGTTGGAATATACCTCTTTCTTTCTCCTGCCCCACCAACCACACACACCAGCCTGTAGCTCCCCGAGGGAGGATTTGTGTCTGTCCTGTCTCCATCAGCATCTTAAAGCCCAGGGTCTTTCTTGGCAGGGAGACGGATAATGAATGTTGAACAAATGAATAGACTCAAGAGCCTCTGTCTAACCCCTACGACCCTCCCACTTACTCCCTGGTCTCGTTACCTCTCGGATCCTTTTCTGCCACTCTTCAGTGAATTCAGGAGAGCTGGGATCCACCTGGCTGGCATTGAGTGTCCACTCTGGGCATTTCCAGGCCGGAAGAGACAGCATGGCCAAAGAGGGTGCCACAAAAGCAAATGTGCCTCCCTGGAGAATGGGGAGCCTATAGGAGAAAATGTGGTTACCCCAAGATCCTCCCACACTGGCCTATTGCTGACCCCAAGGAATGTTTTGAGCCCGAGTCCTAACAGCATGGAAGCAACACACGGACTCTGCTCTTCACCGCTATTGGGAGCTCTCCTAAGCTCAAGTCATCCCATGGACCCTGTCACCCTTTGGACAGGAAGGAGAGGTGAGCAGGGGGAAGGATGACCAAATCCCCTGCCCTGTCCTGGAGCTACAAAGCCAGAAGGAAGCTAAGTGCTTGGACACATTGTGGAGCCAGCACTGAGCTCAGTGAATATTCTTAGGGAATGCCATTCTTCACCCCAGCTGCAGAAACTCCTCCCCAGATTCCAGATCTCAGCATGGCTCACATATGACAGTTTCCCTTCTTATTTCACCAACAGCTTATCCTCCACTGTCCAGAGCTACGCAGACTAAACTCAGGGTTGCTAGCTTCCTTCGTGTTCCCAGACAAATGGCAACTCCGGACCTCTGCCTCTAGGTTCCTTCTTATCACACAAATGGAACCAGCTTGAGGGCTCTTCTCTGGGCGCGCCCCCCACCCAGGTTTCTAGTGGGTTTCTTCCTCTGGCTTCCACAGGAATTTCTAGCAATGCCTACCTGGCCTGTATGTCCACGGGGGTGACCCAGATGTAAGTCAGCCTCCCACAGTCTTTGCTTCCTTAGAGACACAGAGGCCACAGAAGTTTACTTAGTCTACCTGCTCTGGACATTGTTGGGGTGATGGCATAAGGACACCAGCACTTTGATTGCATTTGTCACTGGGGCCCACCAACTTCATGTAATTTTTTTCCCCAGGGGTGAGGATCAAACCCAGAGCCTTGGACATGCTACCACTGAACCACATTCCCCAGTCAAAGGTACTTTTTAGAAATAATACCAGAAAGTGTTGAATCTGGGCTCTCAGAAGACAACATAAGGATCGTTCTCGACAATGATTAAACAGGTTTCTTGTAAGGAAGATAGAATGGTATGCTGCTCCAGTGGGCTCCACTCAGTGGCTGAACACTAGAGAACCAAGTGGCACCCAGCACTTGCCACAGGCAAGCCATGCACATCAGTCCTCAAGTAAGTTCACTACGCATATGGCCAATACCAAGATTCATGAATCAAGAGCCACAAGGCTCCAAAGTAAAATGGAACACATTATGCACAGGTTGGAACACATAGGTAGTGAGATTATAGATAGATAGATAGATAGATAGATAGATAGATAGATAGATAGATAGATAGATGTATATATATATATATATATATATATATATATATCACTTACTATTTTCAAATTATGAATCTAAGCACCTGGACAGAGAAGAAGAGAGTGTTCTTATCATTGCAAAATCCCTTTTGAAATGTTGAGGTGACCATCTAAGTCTTGGTGCCAGTTCTAATTGTGCAGTACAGACTTGTGTTTTACTTGTTGGCTGCAATTCCATATGCACATCTAAGTCACCCATCAGATGCTGATTGAGGACCTCCCGTGTGGTGTACATCCAGTGCCGGGTATTGGCACTACATTGGTAAGGAAAAACTCCCCTGTGGACAGTGGTCTCTCTTCTGTGCTCATTCACAGTCTGAAATATCAGTGCAAGATATGACTGAAAAGTACAGGGAATGTTTAATTTTTTATTTGGTAGAAGACCCATTGCTATTCACCTGCCCACAATACTCTTTCCTGTTTCATATCTTTAGTGGCACTCTCATAGCTGCCTCAATTTCCTGGATTGATTCAAAACATTTCCCTTTCGTGGCCATTTTAACTTTGAGAAAGAGCCAAAGTCACGTGGTGCCGAGTCCAGTGACTGAGGTAGATGAAGAAACACTGTCGTGTTTTTACAAGTCTGCCTTTCCAGATGGCATTTGGCAGCAGCTGACACTGTTTTTTTCTTTAAAGCCACATCTCACAATCACACCATGAATGGCACCGAAACTGCTTAGAAAGTGTTGAGAATGATGGGTGTGTGTTGAAAGCAAGGAGCAGCATGTTGAGGGAAATTAACGACAATGTGTCACTTACACTAATAATATATTTTAATGTAAATGTCATCATGTATTTTATCATACCTCATATTTGTTTTGATTCAAGAAAGACCACATTCACATAACTTTTATCACAATGTATCATAATTGTTCTATTTATTACCAGGCATTGTTAACCTTGCATTGTGCTTAATTCATAAATTAAACTATATGTATGATGTGGTATCATATACAGTTTCAGGCATCTACTGGATTCTTGAAACACAACTCTTGGGAATGAGGAGGGACCACGCCGTGTTCTGGTTACCATTTCTCTGGAGGGACACAGCCCTCCTCACAAGTGGACTCTCGCTGATTGCTTTAAGCACGCCACGGTTGTCCTTACAAACAGACCATTGTGAGTAGCTCCCTGTGGTCTTTGCTATTTCTTTATTATTGGGCTCTGGAGTGCAGGAATTCATTAATTCTCATTTTATTACACCAGCAGAGAACCTGGTGCCCCTAAAAACCTCCCAATGTTGTTCTTCATTTTTGCCATTTTAGGCTTTTCCCCCTTGTTTCTTAGGTATGAAATAAAACCTTAACAGATGTTAATTTGGATTTTATGAAGCCATGAAAAACACTCATTTAGTCACATGATTTCTGACATTTTTCTTAGCTATATATTCTCTATGACACACAATTTTGGTACTATCATAATATATTTATAATAATTCTTAAATGGTTAAGTTCTATTTTTCATTTTACAGATATTTTCAATTATTGTATGTACCAATTTATTCCTATCCCAGAAATTATTTAAGAGAAATCTTCAGTAACCAGCCACCTTTCTAGTGTGTTCATGCTATTACTTAGTTGAGAAAATGTGATGTATGAGCTCACTGCTTTCTTATAGTTGCTAAATATCTTTTGTGTTCAAAAGCAAGATGGACTTGTTCCTATTTATTTGCTTCAATGTAACGTCATTCTGATCTTTAGGTTCCCAAAATAATGATCCATCCCTTACTCAGAACTTCCAATTTCGTCTTTCATCATTTCTCTTCCCCTTCTCATTTTGTTTTGTTAGGAATTTTCACTTCTTCCCCTTAGCTTCATATCAATACCTTTTTTTGTTGACAATTATCTTTTTAAAGCCTGGACATAGATTTTAACTCTGATCCACTCAGTAGATACACAGATCCATATTTCGTGCATTTGTGTCAGTTCTTGTATGAGTCTTCCTATTATGCATTTGGGATATGTGTGCTCGGTTTTATCGCTGTGTTTGCAATGTTGTCTGTAGCACTGGCCTTAGCTGCATCTGAGACCTTGATTGCATCTGTGTCCTTTATTATTCCATCTCCTACCAGAAGATGTAGGCAAGTCCTCTTTCAAAACTTTGCCTAGGAGTATAATCTGCTGCTATTCTGCGTGTCCCTTCTGATTCCATGTCCCTGGTAAATCTTAGGGTGTTGCTTAGAAATGTTCACAGCACTGTGGGTCTAGAAGAGAGCTGGGAAATTCAGCTAGGCTGGCCTTGTCATTCCCCAGATACCAGATGTGGGGCCCAACTCACAGCGCGGTCCTGTATCAGGTCCTGTATCAGGACATGATTCCCCTTGAGTCTCCTCGCTCATCACCAGGCTTCTCACTGTCCTACAATACTGCCGGAAAAGAACAAGCTTAAATCTGGCTCTAGCACTTGTCACCTGTGTGACTTTAACGTGTCACTCAGCTTGCATAAGCCTTTGTGTCCCCTTCAATAAAATGAAGATAACATTGCTCTCTGCAAGAGCAGGTTTCTTACTGTTATTCCAGGGACAGAGGTGCAAAAGAGCTCAGTATGGAGCAGGCATCCTTCCCTGGTGCGTGAGTGCTTCCTGAAAAGGCAGCTCACAGCAGGACACTTCCTTTAGTGTTCCTCTAAATAACAGGTATTATTGCCTGGGCTTTTTTCCCTGTTCTTTGGCAGTCCCATCTCTCACAAGTGGATTCACTATGGTTGTTTTCCATCCCTCCCATTTTCTTCTGTGCTCATGGAATCCTCAGGGTTGGGCTGTTCTAAGACTTTGCATTTATAGCCCCCCCCCCCCCCCCCGTCTCTGGTATTCACTCAGCTGTGTGGTGCTTCACAACTTTAGCTTTGCTCTTCAGTCATTATTATTTCTTTTTTTCTTAAAATAACATCTCTCTGCTCCAAGGGCCGATGGTTAAGGCTAAAAGCCTGATGCAGAGATCTCTTCGTGTGGTATCATAACCTGTACTAATTGGATGGTGTTGCTTTTATTAAGTCCACTAATCACTTTTGAACCTTATTTTCTAATAGTATCTTTCTAATAGATCTATTTTAACTCTCTCCCCTCACTCTTCATTTTGCTTTTGTTAGATCTGATTTAAGAGAAGTGATCTAACACTGTCCCACAACTCCTGATATGCTATGCATTAACTTCAGCTAGTTACTTACATGTCACCTTGTTCCAAATAGGACCTAATGGGGCTGATTGATATGTTATGTGTGAGATCTGCCACACTGCGTAGGACTTTAATCCTACTTCACTTTCCGTTCAATCCTTCCACTTCCCACCCAATCTCATCTGCACATAGTCTCATTTAGACAATGCAGAGAGAGCCAGTTTGAGCTTAGATGGTCAGAGGTCTGGGTACAAATCTCCACCTTTACAATCACCTTTCCAACCCTCCCTAGAAGCATAGACTGACTCTGACCAGCATGCTCCCCACCACCACCCTTTACCACCCAGTCTTCATGCTCAAGTCTGAAGAAGAGAATACATTTTTCCTTTACCATAGTAAATCGCTTGTCCTCTAATAAGAGGTAAAGTATCAAAATCTGTGGTCTCGAAATATATCTGAGGACTAGTTTTGGAGGAATTGGCCAAGTTCCAGGAATGTGTCCATGGGGATAATACTAAGTTCCTATGGTACTTGAAAGCTGCATAATATTTTCATACCATTACCTTGGAACCCTTCCGGGTGGGTAGAACTATATAGGTTCTCTGCAAAAGAAAACCAGTGTCTTGGAGGCACCAGTCAGCATTCAGCCAGGAGGTGGCGGAGTCCTGGCCAGAAAGTCCAAGTCATGTGGCCCAATTGGTGTTAGTGACAAGAACAACTGATAACAGGATTTACAGTAACAAACTGCTAATTATGCTAATGATTAGGGGGGACATCTCTGCTTTATAGTCATTTTGGTCCAAAAACAGGACACTTAAGCTTCTAATAACATTGAAAAGTCATCTGCAGCCCTCTCTCTAAATTCCCCCATATTCATTTGCAAGAAAGAATGCACAGCTGATGGATTTGGTGAGCAAGGACAGCTGATCAAGATACCCTCCCTCTATCCTGCATAGCACCCTGCGCCACGCTGGGTAGAGACCCACCATACCTTCAGGCACCATCCCTGTCTATAAAAGCCAACTCTGCCATAGGAAAGAAAATTGGAAACTTGGTAAGTGCGGTTAAAGGCAGTTACATGGTGCTTTGTGAGCAGGTCACAGAGAGGACTGCCCTAGTGGAAAGGATGTTTGTCCTGAGATGTCAAAGAGACTGACTTTGCTTGCCATCATGGCAGAATCACAGCAGCTGTTACCTATGAACACACTTCTGCCCTCAGTGCTCTTCCCCACCCTTCCAGTGGCTTCTATAGTATTTGCCAAGTGCCATAATTTTTCTGAATTCCTAAGGAACAGTCTTGTTTCTCTTGCTACCATTATCACTTCGAATGTAATAATATTATTACACTTGCTGCACTGTCTGTTATGTTATGCCTACATCTGATTCTCTTTTTGAGACTCTCTTTGAGGACAAGAATCATGGTGGAATCCCAATGCCCACTCAGCAGCAACCATGAGGTACAAGGATAAAGGCTAACACACAGTCCATGCCTGAGATTCGGCCTAGGATGCTGCAGCAACAAGGTTGAAAGCTGTACCAACAAAAGATGACGGACAGCATGAAAATCCTTCTAATTATTGAAAGATCTAAGGCCTTGACCTGCATAGAATGTCCCTCTTAGGCGATAGCCTAGGTTGCTCCCAGAATAGAATATCTATGAACACTGCCTCCACTTATCAAGACACCAAAACTGCTTTTCCTCCACTTATCAAGACACCAAAACTGCTTACCTCCAAAGAAATAGAAGTCATTTGGTGCCACAGACCAAATGTTGGGGTCCCCACACTGGCCACATATTGAAGCCTTAGCCTCAGTGCAATGGTATTTGGAGGTGGGGACTTGAGTTTGGATGAAGTTGTGGCAGTGGGACCTTCAGGATGGGATTAGCATTGCTAAAAGGAGGAAAAGAGACATGCAAGCTCTCTTCCTTATAGGAGGACATAGCAAGAAGGCATCATCTACAAGTCACAAAGGGATCCACAGCAGATTCCACCCTGGTCCCCTGATCTTGAACATTCAGCCCCCAGAATTACCAGACAATATATTTCTGCTGTCCAAGCAGACTCAACACACCTAGCAAAAATGTTTTCCCTGGAAGCAAGTAAGTCAGTTTAGCGCTTTGTACTAGAGGTTCCTCCTCTGTGCAATAATAGTCATACATGCTTCAAGTTGTGTGGTATGAATTATGTGTTTTGAAACCACATATACACATGTATCTTAGATTCTTATCACACAGGAAGGAGAAATAAGGTATAGGGTCATGGGTTGACCCCAAGGAAAAGAATCTGGGCTCCAGCACTCAGGTCATGGGCCCATCTAACTTAAAGTGAATCATGGGGGTTTTCCTATTCACCATTTTTTTTGCCAAAAGTTTCCCCTTGTTCACTATATTTTAGAGCAATTGGGGAATGAAGAAATTAAATTGAAGCAATTCCCGTCTATCTAAGAAAACACAAAGCAAAGCTTGTATACTGCCCTCTGGTATCTGCATGTCTCGAAGAAGTAGGTGAGGTCTGGGGTTATGAGGCGATGGGGAGCCCTCACAGTAAGTTAGAAAGCTGATTAAATATGTCAGATATGCTTTCTTAAAACTTCATTAGAACACCTCGGAAATGCACAAAAATGCAAACACTTTTGGCAATGCTCTAAAGCAAAAACCAAAGTTTAGGCATAATTGCATCATTGATGAAGATGCTTAGAAATAAATTACACAAATTTTACTCTGCAAACTAAAACTCAACAGATAACCTCTTAAGTTATACATCCTAAATCCACAATGCACAGACATGAAAAACAGGAGAGCTTCATCCAGTCCTCCCTTCTGCCCACCCTGTCCTGGCCGCTCTTTATTTTCCAACATTAATGTGCACGTGAATTATCTGAAAATTCTGTTCAAATTTCCAGAATCCTGAGACTTTTCAGGCCAGGAGGTGGACTCAGAAAGGTGCATTTTTTAACAAGCACCTGTTATTGTGGTGATAGAGATGGCCCAGTCCTCACTGATCTACATGTTTTCAGAGATGGCAGGCTTGTCTCATGAGGTAGGAAGGAAAAGGATCCTGCAGAGACTTCCACAGTTTTAAATTTCTTAGACGATTAGGAGTGCTGGGAATGGCCCATGATGAAGGAAGTGAAGGGTCATTTGCCAAATCACAATGTCCAAAGAAGAAATACAGACTCAGTGACTGAGAAATGAGCAGTCGGAATGGGGGTCAAACAGCCTTGGGCCTGGCAACGAGGAAAATGGAAGCTGAGTATCCCAAACTGAACTAGAACTGTGTCCACAACTCAAATGGCAAGTTTAGATTAGAAAAAACATGGTCCTCAGCCTCCAAGTGTCCAGATGGTGAAAGAAATGGTGGACACTCCGTAAGATGCACCGCGACTAGGTGGGTCCCTCCTGTTGAACACCGATTAGATAGAAAACCTGGAGGACTCAGGTCTGCAACACAATCCTGCAACAGGAAGGGAGGTGTTTCCCTGCTCTGAAGACTCAGAGAAAGAACTCTGTATAAGTAACATGTGAAAACCCCTGTATATGCGCACAAAATATAGGATATACTCACATTATAGATTAAATTAGGATTATAATTTTTTACAAAATTCTAATAGAAGATAAATGATGATTCCATAAATGAGACAGATACTTTGTTCCTTGAAAGAAAAATTCAGTATTATAAAGATGTGAATTATCCCATTAAAATATTATTTCAGTATGATTACTTTTAACAGGGTGTGGTAGCACACACTTGTAATCCCAGCACTCTGGAGGCTGAGGCAAGAGGATCCCTGTAAGTTCATGGCTAGCCTGGGCTACTTGGTGAGTTCAAGGCCAGCCTGTCCTACAAGGCAAGAGCCTGCCTCAAAAAAATAAAAATAAAAATAAAAATAAAAAACTATCAGAATCCCCATGAGATTGTTTTACTTAATAAAATATTTTTATAATTAATCTGGAAGAGTGAAAAAGTTAGAATAATTTTGAAAGTTTTTTTTTTAAAAAAAAGATAATAAAGAGAAACAAGCCCAACCTTGCTGTTAATTGTTTAGACATTCAGTCAGTCCTAGTAGAATAAACAACGAAGAGATTAGTGGAAAAACTGCCAGCTGCTTCAGAGGTGACTCTGAAGACACATTAAAAATTTTGAATGAGATGAATAGTCATGACTCTCAATAAGAAGTGAATGGCTTATTCCACAAACGATGCTCAGAAAACATGACTTTTAAGGAAAAATGATAATTTTTACCATAAGGTCATAAAAATATTTAGAGTGGCAAAAAAATCTTTAAAAAATTAAAAATGCACTAAATAAATTTAGATGCACTAAAATATGGTAATTGATAAAGACAAAGTTTTGTTTTATTTTTATTTAAATTTTATTTAAAAATAAAAAAGCAAAACAGGAAAAAGGGAAGAAATTATATAGAATTTCAAAAATAAAAACATTAAGAAATCATCACTAGTTGATATGGTACATATTGTTATCTTAGACGTAGTTGTTCAAGTTACAAAATCAAAGCATGAAAAGTGGGCAATCAAACAATGACAGCACAAATTATTCTGCGTGATGAACTAAAAAAAACTTAGTAGTATGTTTATCTATCTTACACACTTAAACATGCATATAGTTATATATGTATACCTACAAATCATTCTTCCCTTTCTTGATACATGTCTATGATACATTTTGGATCTTATTACTCTTTCATTGTTTTAATTATTATTTATTTTTTACACTAGAGAGACAATATGATATTTACAAATGTAAGTCTGATTTATTTCACTTATGAGGATAGTCTCAAGTTGCCTCCATTTACCTATAAAAGCCTCAAGATCATCCTTTTTTAAAAAAAATTTTTTGGTACTGGGGATTGAACTCATGACCACACGCTTGCAAGGCAGGTGCTTATGCCACTGAGCTAAATCCTTGGCCCAAGATCATCCTTTTTTCTAGAAGACAAAGTTTTAATATCATTAAAATGTACTGAATTTCTTGTAAAATAAGACAAACACCAACTTTTGCATAAAGATGTCAGGTTGCACACTTTCCTCCAATTGCAACTCCATTAACCTTAAAATATACATTAACATTAAAATATATGTTAGAAACATAAATCCCAAGAATAAAGAAAATGGATCAAGAAATAATGGCAATGCAGGTGAGAGGCAGATAGAGTATGGTAGCCGAGTTAATAGCCCTGGCAAGGGATAGATAGCAGTATTTGGAGAACCCCACAAAGTCTCAGAAAATGGCTTCCAAAGGAGGAAGAAGTAGAGCTGAGTTATAAGACTAGGGGCTTATTCTTTGGAAAAAGGCAAAATACAGGGGTTTGGGGGTAGCAAGAGAACCAGCAGAACTAATACTAGAGCTTCTATACTGAACTCAAGGTCATTCATTTAGTGCATGTATACTGAACACTAAAATGTCCCCATCACGTTCTGGTCAGCTTCCAGAATTCTTTCAGCCAAGATTTTTTCCTCCAGGCAAGACACTGGAAGATTCCTTTCTGGATGGCAGAAGGAGGGCAAAAGATGTTTTCATTTATTAAGACTATGACAAGAATGGTGACCCCATACTTGAGTCATGGGGCACCCCGTATCATACTATATCATGCTATCATGAAGACCAAGGTGAACATGTACTGACAGCTTAGAACTTCTGATCAACCTTTTAAAACCTAAGGATTGGGCCAGGGATTTAGCTCAGTAGCACGAGTGCCTGCCTGGCAAGCGCTAGGTCATGAGTTCAATCTTTGGTACCAAAAAAAAAAAAAAACCTCAAGATTAAATATGAGCCAAACTACAAGGGTCATCAGACACCAAGAAAATATAAACAACAGGACACCCAGATGAAGGAGATAAAAGTTACTTCTGCAAGCAGACAATGTCTTTAAAAATTATCCTCTCTCATATCTTTGAGATGCAACAGAAGATTTTGTATTCACAAATCAAAAATATGGTCTACGGCCATACCACCCTGAACGCACCCGATCTCGTCTGATCTTGGAAGCTAAGCAGGATCAGGAGACAAATCAAAAATAGGATGCCTGTTTCCGGGAGAACATGGCGGACAGATAACAGCAACTACCGGAGGCTCTCTGAAAGACTTGGCTCAGAAGCCAGGAATGGTGCAGACTAAGAAGACATAAGCAGGTGGAGATATGCTCTGCTGACTCAGGAACGAACTGGGCTGAGAGAAACCACCTTGGAATGCAGTCCTGGTGCTAAAACAGGAACAGAAAAGCATCAGTGTGGAGGCTGGACCCCGCGCCATTGTAAGCCGCGATTTGGTTTCCCGCCGCGCTGCGGATGGCTGCCTCTAAGTGGCTCGGCAAGGAGAGAGACACGCAGAAGCTCTGAGAACGGCAATCTGCGAATGGCAGGGAGGTGTGCACTGACTTGTGGTGAGGTGAGTGAGAGAAACTGACACTCTACCACAGTTTGACTCCAGCAGAGGACTTTCTGGGCCCGAGCAGTCCTGCGGGAGCAGGGCACGGGTGGCGACTCCAGCCACACATCCCCCTCTTGGGCGGGCTTGGTGAAAAGTGCCTGGCCTGCGTGACGCTGCCGGCAGACCTGGTAGGCTGTCCCAACCCAGATCCCAGAGCCTGACGGTGGCCGGGAGGGGAGAAGCGAAGGCTGCCTGGTCCGTAACTCCCTGGTGCGCAGCGGTGAGCGGGAACACCTAACTGGCGCAATTCGATCAGGCTGTGGCTGACTGGGAGAGAAGCTGGGCCTCTTATATAAGCTTGCATATATAAGGAACAGAGAAGAAGAGGCAGCATGGGAAGAGGCAGCAACAAGAAAGGCTCCTCAGCCCCCAATTCTGAGAAACAGGCAATAGCAGACACCGCACCAATACACATACGGCACCATATAGAGAGCCTCATAGACCAATTCAGGAATGAAGTTATCAATGACCTGAAGCTAGAAGTATGCAGAATAGTTAGAGAAATGCTAAGTACCACCCAAGAAAAAACAGGTGGTGGAATGGAAGAACAGAAAAAAAGGGGAGAATTGTTTGATGGAGAAAACAGAGAAAGCATAGAATACGTGAAGCAGGTTCAAAGGGATTACCAAGATACTAAGAAGTCTATAGAAGACTGGCATAACAGCTTGAAAGAAACTAAGGACAGACTATCTGAACTGGAGGGCAGACTTGTAATATGGGAGAATGAAATGAAAAACTTCTTAAAAATAACAAAGAAACAAACAGCAATAATACAAAGACAAGAAGATGATAAGAGGATCCATAACTTAAGGATTAAGAACATAAAAGAAGAAGTAGGGACACAAACAAGTGAACTACAAAAGCTACTCACAGAAATAATCCAGGAGAATTTTCCTAATTTAGCAAAAGGTAAAGATACTCAGATGTATGAGGCATACAGGACCCCAGCTACCTACAACCCTAACAGAGAAACACCCAGGCATATAATAATAAAAATTCCAGAAATTCAATACAAGAACAGAATATTAAAAGCTGTAAGAGACAAGAAACAGACCACTTACAAGGGAACACCCATCAGAATTACAGCAGATTTCTCTGCACAAACCATCAAATCACGAAGAGCATGGGGGGAAATAATTCAAGCTTTGAAAGATAATAATCTCCAGCCAAGATTGAGATATCCTGCACAACTGTCCCTGGAAATTGATGGAAAAACGAGGTGCTTCCAGGATAAAGAGGAACTGGGGGAATTTGCAACCACCAATTCAACCCTACAGAAAGTATTGCAGGATATTCTAAAAAAAGAAAAATACAAAGAACCCAGAAATAGTGGCGGGGAGGCCACAACGAATGGAGCAGAGAACAAAATGAAGAAGACAAACTGACAGCTACTGACGGAAAAAGAGCTCAACAGAAATGAGACAGAGAAGATTGGATGATAGGAACAGCTATTTTGGAGAAAATGACATCTTAATAGGTAATACTGATTTAGTATCATCTTGTTTTGAAGTCTCACCTAGCTTTTGTCCTTCTGTCTCCAATGGTCTAAATAGGCTGTATCTTATTGGATTTTATTATGTACGATAGTATAAGCAAAAACCTTTTAAAGACAAGGAGATTATACAGAAACCATTGTTCATTTTCTGTTAGTCGATTCTAAATACTCTGTAATGCTGTCATTCTCTTGAATGGTTTTACATTGTTTTGATATACTTAATGCTACAGTATACGAAGTTGTACTCAAGGATTTCAAAGAGACAATATGGTAACTACTTTTAGGTTAGGATTATCTGGTGGTGAAACACTATTCTGCTTAAATGGTTATGTTTTGATCTGCGCTGTTTTGTTGTTATGCCCTCTTTTATCTCAATCTCCACTCCATTATTTACTTTTTTATCTTTATCCTTTTAATTAAAGGAAAAAAAATAGCAGGATATATTATAGTAACCCACTTTGACTTTTCATTACCTTGATTTAAAGCCCTGTATTACTCTCACCATCTGGTTTTTAACTGATGTTCCCCTATTCTGTTTTGCTGGATAGTATCAGGTTCGAAAGTTTAGGCATCAGCTGTGAAGATAATGAGATTCATTATGACGCCCATTCTTGTTGACTTTTATCTACTTTTGAAGACCTACAATGTCTCCAATGTTTTGGTTTTGTTGGTTTTATTCTTTACTGTTCTGTTCAATTGTATTATAACTAATGATATAGGCAATTCTATTAGAGATAGCGGGAGGCATTATGGTAACCACTGTTGATCACCTTGTATTATGTTTTTACATTATCTATTATATCCACCCTTTTGACTTGACCGATTCTGTTCTGTTATGTCACATTTGGTTTTACTCTCTTCCAAAAAAGTAATAAGAACCATGGGAGCAATGAAACCCAAAATGTGTAATAGTCATGGTACAAAAGAGAGGAAAAGAAAGTGCTCCAAACTATATAACTGCATGTATATTTAAGTGTATAAGATAGAAAATGATATCACAGGGTTTTACTGGATCATTGAACAGAACTGTTTGCAGTATCATTGATGGAATGTCCACTTTACAAGCTTTAATTTTGTGACTTGAACAATTATTTCTAAGATGACAATATGTAATCCAATAACTAGTGATTTCCTACTGTTCATTTTTTTTTCTGTAAATCTGTATAACTTGTATCCTTTCCCTGCTTTTTTTTTCTTTTCTCCTTAAATAAAATTAAAAAAAAAAATAGGATGCCTGAAAAAACCTATCTGTTGAAAACATCCAAAAAAGGAAGATCTTAAAATATTGCAGAAATAAACTCAATAGAAGAGTTAGATAATCAAATTGATATGATTTCTCCCACTGCCCCAAGAGCAGAAAACACAGTGCTATAAATAGAATAGAAAAGACAAGACAAGTAGAGGATTAGTCTAGGAAGACTAACATTCAAATGGCAGAGGTTTCAGAGATAAACTCAAAGGAACTGGAAAACAAGTATTTACATATGGAACAAGAATACTGAATACGCAGTGCAGTGGATGGAAATATACTCAGGCCATAGACATAGTCTGAAGTTTATAACACTAGACTGGGTATGATGGTGCACCCCTGAAATCTCAGCACTCAGCAGGCTGAGGCAGGAGGATTGTGGTAAGTTCAAGGCCAGTCTGTGCTACATAGCAAGATCCTTGTCTCCAAAAAAAATAAAGAAAACAATAAGAAAATAAAGTAAATAAATACAGTAAATAAATGAAAGAAATTCATAACAGTGGAATTATAAAGCAGATCATTTATGCTTCCAGGGGCTGGGAGAGGTAATGTTACATAAGGTTTTGGACTTCTTAAAATCATATGGGAAGCTAGAAGATGATATGATAAGATTTTAAAAATTCTAAAATGAAGTTATTTCTCATATAAAATTCTATACCCAGCTGAGCTATCAAATATCAGAGTAGAATCAAGGTACTTTTACACAAGCAAAGCTTATCCAACATGTTCTCACTCAGGAAGCTGCTAGATTATGTGTTTTATCAAAAAAAGAGAGGAAGACATAGAAATAAGAGATCCAACAGAGAAATAACAGAGAAAGTGAACCCCCAGGGTGGAGGTGAAGAGCACCTCAGGATGCCAACTGAGTGCCAGGAACAGAGAGCAACCATTCCAGACTCAGTCAAAGAGCTCTATGAAAGAGTTGATCAAGGAGATGATGTTAATGGACTATCTGAAGGGAATGAAATTTTTAGGAAGACGTAGACTAGTAGAGTTTTTAGAACTGAATTTAAAATCAGTGCACAGAAAATTAAGTAGATTAAAAACAAAAAGATATTAACCTCAGGGAAAACAAAAGCTATCTGTCATGGTTTATGTCGGTGGCCCCCAGGCCTCATGCGTTTGCATTATACATTTGTGATTGGTTCATTGTCTAGAGCTTGAATTGATGGTGTCAGTGCTACACCCGCCTAGGGGTGGAGCCAGTATACAATGTAGTGGCTGGAAGAAGGCGTGTCTCTCTCTCTTGCTGGTTTCTCTCTTGCAGGTTTCCCGCTTGCTGTTGGCAGCCACCATGAACTGCGGCCCCGCCATGCCACCCTGCCTGGGAGCCAACTGAGTGTGGACTGAAACCTCCAAAAACTGTAAGAAATAAACCTTTCCTTTCTCAACTTTGGTCATCAGGTATTTTGTCTCAGCGATGAGTAAAAAGTAACTAAGACACTATCCAAGAAAAGAACTCTGATTCCATCTCCTAATAGCATCACCCTCATCACAACACGACACCGAGGCCCAGCTTCTGTGGGGGAGGTATAGCAGGAGGGAGGACAGTGTACTTGGGTGTGGTGCAAGTGAAGGCTGTGAAAGAAAATGACATCACAATCACTTGGTTTGGCACATCAGTCAGTAATGCCCACAGTGGAAGTGTATTACTGAGGGAAGGTGAGAGAGTGCTTGCCTCTGCTAGAAGAAGACAGGAAGCCCTCTGGTAGGGAAGGAAGCCATTGGTCTGCCTTCTTTAAACCCATCAGCACCCACTGGCCTAAGCCCAACTCTGACACTCCAAAAACGGCAATGGATTCAGAGCTGCCCTCCCTTCGGTTCTAACCCCACACAGGAGCGCATGTCTATTCTGTTCCATGGGCTTTCCTTCTGCTCCTCAAAAAGAAACAGGTGGAGGAAGGCAGATGAAGTTACTAAGGTTGCATACACTCCCGGTCCATCCATGATGATGACTGACCACTACTGGACTTTTGCCTCAGGCAGATTCCGAGGGTGCAGCTCACAAAACATGTCCTGATACTTGGCTCAAAAATGTTGTGAATGCTTGTTGTAAATGTCAGTTTTTCCCAGTTATAAAACAATGGATGTGCTTTGCAAAAAGGTGAATTGCAAATAAACAAAAATATTGATTTAAATCACCATAGTTCTATAATTTAGAAACAAACATTAACCTTTTATCAGTAACTAAACTTTATTAGCACACAGATAATACTGTTCACTTGTCAAGGATACCACTCAGAGATAAGCTTCAATACTTCTTCTAGTCTTTCTTCTACCTTTAAATACACAAATATTTACATTGCTCATATTCATGAATCACACTGATCATTATAGCAATAGTTATGAAAATTTGAAATAACTTAAAGTGTTTTAATAGTGAATGGTTAAATGAGAATAGATCTCTTCTAGGGAATGCTAAGTGACTAGTTTTTAAAAAATGCTATTGCAGGAAGGTATTTATTGAAATGGAGAGATATTTATAATGCATTGCATATGTCAAAAAGGAGGAAGATTTTAGTTTACCACAATTAAACTTTTAAAGAATTATTTTAAAAGTGGGGAGGGAAGCTGGGCATTGTGTGCATGCCTGTAATCCCAGTACTCAGTAGGCTGAGGCAGGAGGATCATTATGTGTTCAAGACCATTCTGGGCCGCATAGTGAGACCCTGTCTCAAAACAAAACCCCAAAATAAAGTCATTAATTTTAAAAAGGGATGGTATGAGATTGTATATGTAATGTTATGCTTTTATTTTGGCATGAAGAATAAATTTTGGGGCCAAGCACAATATCTGATTTAATTCTCAAGCCTTTTGGAAAAAGTTTTCCCTCACAGAAACTTAATGTCTCCAGGAAAAAGCAAATGAAAAAGTTGCCAGGGTGGAGATAAAAGGCACACAAAGTCCTCACCAGGTTGTGTCCTGTGTACCCAAGAACTTGGGGAGGATGAGCCCCTCCTGAAATTTGGGGTTGGGACCCATGGAGGGACTTAGGGGTAAACCAGAACGTGTCAGCCCTGGGAACAGATACTCCTAGAGCCTGAGCGTTGTTGGAATCCAACCCCATCCATGTCACCACCTAATGTCCCCTTCTCAGGGTCAATCCAGTGAGAGGGCAAAGGATGACATCCCTGTGAACTATGTCAGAAGGGGAGCAGAGGCTCAGTAATACAGGGGGAGGTGGAATTTTTCTGGGATTTATTTGGTAAGAAATCTGGGCCCACCAAGCCCCTTAAGCCCTTCATGGCTGGTCAAAGAGGACTTTGCTCATTTTTAGTGAACTTCCTACCTCAGTCAGTTGAAAATATGCTAACTTGTGTAGCAGCCGTTCACACACTCTCTGCAGACATCTCAGCCCCCCTGTTTAGCACCAGTCTCCTCTCCTTCCTCCAGCAGGTCCGACCACCAGCTCACTCTTGTACCCCCACCAATCACCATTATGCCTGCTCAGGTGAGAGCTACAGACCCCCAGTGGCAGGCAAGTCCTTTCTGCGGGACCAGGACAGGGGCAGAGGTAGGAAAAGCAGAAGAAATTAAAAGGCCCATGGCAAATTCAGGGCAAACTCAGACAAAACCCTTTATAAGTAAGTGTAAGCTGTCAGAATCATTCCGTGGCAGGAATATTTACTCCACATTTGATACAGTCCAAGGGTAATGGAAATGGAGATGTATTGCCTGGAATCACTCCACCATTAGAAATTATCAGGAAAACATCTTGAGTAATTTCAGAGGCAGAGTTAAAATCTAGAATTACATGTAGTCAATATTTTATTCACTCCAGTGACTGGTCTTTAAAGTTAATGCCTCATTTTGAAACAGGAAATTACAGAAATGAGCACCAAGTTAAGGAAGGCCTTTAGGGGCCACACTCAACACCCCTAAAGTCATACCAGGGAGGCAGCTGTCTACACTGCCAAAAAGCAACTTCCAGGCCTACAAAAAGCAAGGCATTTAGCTCTTACACCACAGACGCAGCTTTTGCCTCCTGTCATTTCCTGGCAAGTACTTAATATTGTTTTAACCATTAAGGTCTTTTGAAATCTTTTGCAACATTGGCATTTTTATTTCTTATCTTTTAAAAAGCATATCATTAAATACTGGCTAGCAGATAACCAAATCTATTTGGCCTTTGATTCATAAAGTGGATTTTACAACCTATATGTTCCAATGGTGACTCCTTAGGATCTGATAGGGAACCCTATTTCTGTGGGTAGGACCAAGCTAAAGTTCATTTCTACTCTAATTTCTATCCTTCTCAATCCAAGAACATTATCATGATTGTATTCCTTTTAATTTTATTTCCCTCCTTATTTGCACATTTAATGAGGGTGTAAGTTCCTTGAACTTAAAATTCTGGTAGTTTGTGCTTCCCAAAGAACTTGCAAGAAGGCAAGGCCCATGAATCATTTCACACCCCATTATCCAGCTAAAATACGACAGTTGCTCATTTTCTTTCAAATCCTAAGTGTCTGCAATATTAGAGATGAAAGGAACTGTAAGGTATTACCTAGTTCAATCCTTCGTTTTACAGATGAAAATCTCGGGCTTTGAGAAGATAAATGACCTACCAAGTTCCCATAGCATAAACCAGGACTAGAATTCAGACCTTGAGATTCAAAGCTTGAAACTTTCCCACAATTAAAATTAATCTTGGGCTTAGGGCAGTGGGCTCCCTCACCACAGTGATTCCAACTCCCCATAGACCGGGCAAGTATTCAGTTCTGGGCACCAGTGTTCTCCACAGCTTAACATTTTGCAGTGTAATGTTCCATGGTCTTATGTTCTGCAGCTTGAAGTTCTGTGGCCTTACATTCTAGGCCCCCTTATGGGAGCCAGGAGGGATTTGGATTTGAGAGACCTGCAAACAGACCACAGTGACTTTTGTACTTCATTGAGTCCTTGATGGGGCCTTTGAAAGAAACCTTGGCTCACAGAAATGGTGGCAGAAAAAGGAAGAGGAGAAGGGAAATAACTTGCCAAAAATGGAGATACCAGAATCTCCAAAAAAGGGAAAAACTCAAGGATCCTATATCTCTTGGAAATGAGTTACAAGGAAGAACTTTGAAAAGTGCTCTGGTCTGAAAGCATAAAAGTCCATGCTAGAAATGAATATTCTCTTTGAGGCTGCCTGTACTCCATGAGCCCTAGGAACAAATGACCAACCTATCCATCTATGCTTGTCAAACTTTGATTTTGCTGAGATGAATACGACATACATTAATTTATCCTGTAACTCATTTCCTCTTCACAAAACACAGGGAGAAGAATATTGTAGAAAATGTTAATTTTTGTACCAGGAATTGAACTCACAACCATGCACTTGCAAGGGACACACTTATGCTGCTGAGCTACATCCCCAGCCTAGACAATGTTTTCTGTTTTCCTTGGTAAGCCCAAGACTGAGAGCCACAGGCCAGGCATGAGTGAGGTCGGAAGCAACTTGATTTTGTAGATCTCCTAATTTGAATGATTCCTTCTAAATTGTAGACAAGGGCCTGACATGTGTTTACTAAACAATGTGCCTTTGTTTCCATTTGATTGACTGGTTTTCATTTTAGTTTTTTGTTAGAGATTCTCACATTGCTCCAGGCTAGTCTTGAACTGACCAAGTAGACTAAACCGACCTCACATTCATAGTGATTCTCCTGGCCCAGCCACCCAAGTGCTGGGATTACAGGCAAGCACCATCACATTTGATGGCAATCTGCCTTTGTGTAATTTAAAAGTAAAATATTTTAGCCGGCTTTGGCTATAGGTCTATCTCTTTCCACTGCCAATGGTCTACCTCTAAATATTGCATTAGGTGGCATTTAAAAGCCCATAAACACTTTTAGGATTTGGCAAAAGGGACTTTAATTCAGAATACATTTTGTTAGAATATACTGGGATTTATTTATATGGTTTGAGACCACTGAAAGACCTTGCATAGCTAATTTATTGCTGGCCCTCTTTGTGTAATTGTGGTTTCCAGAAATACTCTTACTACTGCTGTGCCAACTCAACTGATTTTACAACACAAAGCTGCAGAACCACAGGTGGTGTACTCTAGCACCTGGCACTCAGTGTGTATGGGAAGTGGATGAAAAGGAAGATTTGAAATATACGGAGCCAGAAACTATCTGAGGAAAAGATGACATACATAATTGGTAAAGATTTGGTTCTCATTGATGTCTGGGCAGAATGAAAGTACACAATTAAAAACATACTTTTGGGCCCAGCACCTAGACCAGCTGCATGGTTCCTGGAGAGCTGAGCTCTACCTAGCCCAGCACAATCCTTTGGGTGTGCTGTCTGGCTAGCTACATGGATCCCAAAGGATCCAACTTCCACCCAACCCAGTACCCTAGCACCATCCATCAGAGGAGAAAGTTCAGGTCAGCCATGCAAGTCCTATAGCTACTGAGCCCCATCCAGCCCAGCCCAGAGTCCCAATACCATCCTCTGTGGGTGTGGCCTGGTGCCATCCTCAGGGGTGCACCCTGACTAGCTGGGAAGGTCTTGGAAGATTCGAGCCCCACCCAGTGCAGTGCCCTCACACCATCCTTTGAGTGAGCATCCTAACCAGCTGCATGGGCTCCAGAGGAGCTGAGCTCCATTCAGCCCAGCACAGTGCATCAGTGCCATCCATTATGAGAGCGCCCTACCCAGCTGCAAAACTCTTGGAGGAGCTGAGCCCTACATAGCCCAGAGCAGTGCCCATGAGCCATCAGAACATCCCAGAGAGAAGCACTGATCTGGAAGAGCCCCATGCAGAGAGCCTCCTCCAGCAAAGGGAACCCCAGTGAGTTGAGAGAGAGAGGAAGCCTTACTCAGCATTTTTTGGTCACCCTGGGAACCTTGGTTCAGAGGAGCCCGGGTGCCTAGCCCAATCCTTACATCACAGAATAGTCAGTCAGCAGAGGAAGTATCTTGGATATAATTAGCTCACCTGAAGGAACTTAGAAAAATGACAAAACTAAGAGCAAAATGCAATCTCAGACCTCCAACCCACCCAGAACAAATCCAGGAGGCATCAATATGGAAAAAATGGGAAGTTCTACACCTGAAATGTCTCAAATGATAGCTACTGAAGTAAAGAAATTGCTCTATGAGTCTGTAAAGGAAATCAGATCGAAAATAATATCACAGGTTAAAAAAAGAAATGATAATCATTATGAAAGAATTGTCAAGCATATCTCAAGGAGATGTAGATAAAAAATATAAGAACATAGGAGAATGATGTAAACCTTGAATGAAGGCTATAGGAAAGAATTGAAAGGTATGAAACAGATACAAGGAGATATTCTAGAAATTAAAATTTCATTTCAAGCTGGTAAAACAGCTTGAATGAAACTGAAGACAGATTCTCAGATCTTGAAGATAGGATAGAAGTCAGTGATTATGAAAGGTGAAGTCTCTTAAAAATAATAAGGAAACAATTCAACAGCTGTAAGATAATGCAAAGAAAAACAACAAGTTGATAGATGTCAATGAAAAAGCAGGAGTCAACACAAATGACATAAAAAGACTTTTTGCAGACTATTTGCAGAAGTAGTGGTAGCAGAAAATTTTCCAAGCACGGGAAAAGAAACTGACATGCAGATAAGTGAGGCATATGGAACAGCAATTAGCCATAACCAAAATAAATCTACACCCAGACATATAATAATTAGAATCCCAGAAATTCAGCACAAGAGCAGAATATTAAAAGTTGTCAAAGAAAAGAAACAGATCACCTATGAAACAAAGCCCATCAGAATCATGGCAGACTTCTCAACATAAACCTTCAAATCAAGAAGAGGTTGGAGTTAAATGTTTCAAGTGATGAAAGAAAATAACTTACAACTCAGATTGATGTACCCTATGAAACTATCTTTCAAAATCTATGGAGAATTAAGATACTTTCATGATGAAGAACAACTGAAGAAATTCAAGACTACCCAACCAACCCTACAAAGAGTACTGAAAGATACTCTAGAAAGAGATAAAAATGACCACAATTCCAAGAACAACAACAAAAAGAAACCACCAAGCAGGGCAAGCACTTAAACAGAGAGAAAAAGTAGGGAATCAACAACAGAAAGAAAATATGACAAACAGAAGTCAATATATGTCAGTTATAACCACTAATGTAAATGACCTCAATTCATCAATCAAAACAAAAAATAAAAATAAAAACAAGCTGCCAGAATGGATAAAGAAACAAAATCCAACCATATGCTATGTACAAGAAACACATTTAACTCAAAATAAAACTCATAAACTTAAAGTCAAAGGATGGAAAACAATACTCCATGCAACAGGAATCCAGAAAAAGGCAGAGGTAGCTCTACAATTTACAGATAATGTGAACTTCAAACCAAGAATGATCAAAAGAGAGAAAGGAAAGCTGTCAGAGGAAAACTTCAAGAGGAAGAAATAATAATCATAAATATGGGTGCATCCAATATGGGAGCACCCAACTATATAAAACAAATATTAATGGACATGAAAAAATCAAATAAGCAATAATATGATTGCAACAGAAGACCTTAATACCCAGTTGTCACAAAGAGATAGATCAACTGAATCAAAAATCAGCAAAGAAATAACAGAACTGAACCAAACTTGTGAACAAATGAGCTCAGTAGATGTTTACAGAGTATTCCACCCAACATCATCAGAATTCACATTTTTCTCAGCTGCACATGGAACATTCTCTAAAATAAACTATATACTAGCCCATAGAACATGATTAAGTAAATGCAAAGGAATTGAAATTATCCCATGCATATTATCTGACCATAAATCAATAAAATTGAAAATTAATGACAAAAGAAATCACAAAAACTCCATAAACTCATGGAAATTAACACTCTCCTAAACAACCAATGAGTCACAGAAGAAATTATATAATATCTATAATTGAACAAAAATGTACATACAACTTACTGGAACCTGTACACAATGAAAGCCATCTTCAGAACAAAATTTATAGCACTGAACTGTCATATCAGGAAAATGAAATGAACACAAATAAACAACCTAATGCTGCATCACAAGCTTCTAGAAAAAGAAGAGCAAGTTAATCCCAAAGCTCATATGAGGGAGGAAATTATAAAGATCAGAGCAGAAATTAATGCAATTGAAACTAAGAAAACAATACAATTAATGAATCAAAGATTTGGTTCGTAGAGAAACTAAATAAAAGTGATAAACCCCTAACCAACCTTATCAAGAAAAGAAAAGAAAAAATTCAAATTCATGCAATGAGGAATGAAAAGGGTGAAATCACTACAGAGCCTTTGAAATTTAGATCATCAGTTCCTACTTTGAGAATCTTCACTTGCATAGTATGAAAACAGGAGAAATGGACAGTTTCCCAGAAATGTATGAATTACCAAAGCTGAATCAAGAAGATGTAAAGATTTTGTATAATCCAGTATCAGTTTAAAAACATTGAAAACATAATTAAAAACAAAGAGACCCAGATCCTGATGGATTCACAGCTGAATTCCACAAGAATTTCAGAGAAGATTTAATGCCAATACCCCTCAAACTCTTTAATGAAATTGAAAGGGAAGCAATTCTCTCTAATTCATTTCTGGAGGCAAGCATTACTCTGATACTAAAACCAGAGAAAGATCTAACCATAAAAGAAAAAAAAAAGAGAGAAAGAAAGACCTATAGACCAGTCTCCCTAATGAACATAGATGCAAAAATCCTTAATAAAATACTAATAAACAGAATGCAGCAAATTATTAAGAAGATTATACACCACAACCAAGTGAGATTTATCACAGAAATGCAAGGGTAGTTCAACCTACCCAAATCAATAAACATATCAATGGAGCCGAAGACAAAAATCACATGGTTATCTCAATAGATGCAGAAAAGGCTTTTAATAAAGTTGAACACTTATTCATGATAAAAAAAAAAAACCTACAGAAAGTTGGAATAGATGGTCCCTATCTTAATCTGATAAAAGTCACCTATGACAAACCAACAGCCAACATCATATTAAATGGACAAAAACAAAGCTTTCACTCTAAATCAGGAGCAAGATGAGGATGCCCACTCTTACCACTCCTATTCAGTATAGTTCTAGAAATGTTAGCCAGAGTAATTAGGCAAGAGAGAGAGAAATAAGAGGTATGAGGATAGGAAAGGAAGAAGTTATACTAACATTATTTGCAAATGACATAATACTCTATATAGAAGACCCAAAAACTCCACCACCAGACTTTTAGACTATTTTACAGACATCTAGACTTAATAAGCAAATTCAGCAGCATAGCTGGGTACAAAGTCAACATTCAAAAATCAATAGCATTCCTGTACACAAACAACAAACTCACTGAGGGAGAAATTAGGGAAACCATACCCGTCACAATCCAAAAAAATGAAATACTTTGGAATCGATCCAACATCCAAAAAAATGAAATACTTTGGAATCGATCTACCAAAGGAAGTAAAAGACTTTATACATTGAAAATTACAGTGCTCTGAAAAAAATCAAAGAGGAATTCAGAAAACGGAAATATATTCCTTACTCATGGGTAGAAAGAACCAACATTGTGAAAACGGCCATACTCTCAAAACTATTACACAGATTTAATGCAATCCTAATAAAAATATCATTACCATAGCTCACAGATCTAGAGGAAACATTCCTAAAATTCATCTGGAACAAGAAGAGACCCAGAATAGCAAAAGCAAATCTGGGCAACAAAGTCAAAACAGGAGGCATTACAATCCCTGACTTGAAAATATACTACAAACTTGCTATAATAAAATCAGAATGGTACTGGCAAAAAAAAAAAAAGACCTTAGAATCAATGAAACAACAGAAGACACAGACACAACTACAAACACACTTAGCCACCTTAGCTTTTACAAAGGGGCCAAGCAGTTTCAGTGGAAGAAAGATAGCCTCTTTAATAAATGGTGCTGGAAAAACTGGCTTCCCACATACCAAAGACTTAATCTAGACCCATGCCTATCATTGCACATAAACTAAAACCAAAATATTAAGATAGAGACCCCAAACTTACCAAAAACCAAAGTAGGTAGAAATCTCTAGGACATAGGCGTAGGAAGAAAGTTCATGAACAAAACCCAAACTGCCTGGGAAGTACTTTAAAGAATCAATAGATGGGATCTCATCTTATTTTAAAGATTTTGCACATCAAAAAAATCATCAAGAGAATGAAAAGAAAACCCACAGATTGGGAAAAGATTTTTGCCAACTGTCCCTCAGACAAAGGACTTCTATTTATAATGTATAAAGCATTGAGAAAAATCAGGCCCACAAATCCAAAGACCCAAACCAAAAATGGGCATCTAAGATGAACACACAAGTCTCAGATGAAGATATACAAATGGCAAATAAATATATGAAAAAATGTTCAATATGAATAAAATATGAATAAAATAAAAATTTAAAAAACAAATTAAAATAACCCTGAGATATTGCTCACTCCATAAAGAATAGCTAACTTCCAGAAATCAACCAATAACAAATGCTAGAGGGGCTGTAAGGAAAAGGATCCCTTCTCCACTGTTGGCAGAAGTGTAGACTGGTGCAACCACTGTGGAAATCAATGTGCAGATGCCTCAAAAAACTACAATTAGTGGTTCCATTCAATCCAGCTATTCCCTTTTTGGATATTTTCCCCGAAGAACTGAAAACATCATACTACAGTGATATATGTGCACCTATGTTTATAGCTGCACAATTCGTAATAGTCAGATCTTGGAAACAACCCAAATGCTCAACTGAGGAATGGATAAAAAAGCTGTGGTATTTTTATACAATGGAGTACTACTAACCTATAAAGAAGGATGAACTAGAGGTTTTATAGGTAAATGCATGCAACTAGAAACCATTCTCATAAGTAAAATAGATCAGACTCGCATGTATAAACACTGTGTTGTCTCACTCATGTAAAAACTGCAAGAGTAAATAAGATCCAAAAGTTACAATAGATACAGTGAAAGGGAAAGAAACTCTTCAAAGCAAAATCATATTGTTTGATCAATTTCGCATGCCTGTATATGATAAACTGAGCAACTATTTTGAAAATAACAACATGCAATATAACAACCATTGTTAAATTCCTATCATCTTGTTTCGACATCCTATATTGCTATTGTGTCTTTTGTTGTTCTTGTTTTGCTTTTGTTGTTGTTTTTTGTTTGTTTACTTTTTTGTATGTGTGTTTTTCTCTTTAAAATAAAAAAAGAGTATACTTTCACCACATACGGTGGCACAAGCCTATAATCTCACCTGTTTGGGAGACTGAGGCAAGAGGATTGCAAGTCCCAACCTGAGCAACTTACTGAAACTCTGTCTCAGAATAAAAATAAAAAGAGTTGGAAAAGTAACTCAGTAGCTTGCCTAACAGTACAAAGTCCTGGGTCTAATCCCCAGTACCACACACACAAAAATGTTTTACTTAATATAGTGCATACACACTTACAAATGCACTGTGCATTGTAAAAGATTTTAATAAGGATCATGTACAACAGAACTTGTCAGAACGCCTGTATTTGTAGGGTACAAGTCTATATCACTCTCTAGTCTATGTGTCAAGTCATAAAACATCCCAACTAGCAATAATAAACAATTTGGACCAACCCACCCAGAAGGACAGCTGCATTTTGTCTCCTTCTCACTACAAAATAATGAGTATAAAGTCATAAGCGCAAGGGTAGGAGAGCGCTACTGTCAGTCGGCTACATGAGAAAAATGTATTATACTACTTTTTGGAATATGTGATCTTTATTGGGTTTTTACAATCTGTGATTTGCAATGACTACCTTTTCTATGTAAATAATGTTCTCCTGTTCAAATAATTTTGCATTCATAATTTTCTGTCCTTTTTCTTAAAGGGACATCAAAACCTTCAGAAGCTTGAGGCTCCACGAACCTGGATCTGTCCTTGGAAACTAAAAAGGTACTAAAGGAAGGAGGCCCTGGATGATATGTTTGGCACAAGGGAAGTGAATAGGGCCCAGAGAGAGAAATTTACCAAGGAGGCAGTAGCACAAAGAGGTACAAGTGAGGTCCTGGAGAACTGAGTGGAGCAGAGTTGTGGTAAGAATTGTGAAGAAAGTGTGTGTCATTGAAGGGAAAGGCTCTGAGACACAATTTCTAGGCTTCCCAGGAAATCTCCTCAATCAGAGGGCGCCATTTTACTCAGTGTGACTTTAGCCGCACACACAGCACAAAAAGGACTTTTGGAAAATCAAAAGATGATTCTACCCCATTGTAGCTTTGATTATCTCAAGATACTGCAGGACAGCAGGGGTGTGTATGAGGTATGATAGAAAAATAGGTGAATGTCTATTTTTTTAAAGCATCATAGACAAAGACATATTACCTTTAAGTACTCTTGAAATTCACCCCCCCCCCTTATTTTGGATACACGTTCCATTGTTTTTGCCACTTTCTGAAGCAGTCTGAAAGTCCTCTTTTGTAGGTGTCCTTAATTGCATTGATGCTCTGAATAGATTCAAAACACTTATCTTTCCTGGTCGTTGTGATGGTGCCAGATCAGGCGAGCAAGGCTCATGACAGCACACTGCAATGTTTGTAGAAGTCTGTCTTTGCATTGGATGGCATTCACTGTATTTTTTATCATACGTTATAAAGACAGTCACAAAAGAGGACTTCCAGAAGTGCTCCAGAAAGTGGCCAGAACAATGGGATAAGTGTGTTCCAAGCAAGAGGTAATATTTTGAGGAGTTAAGGGCAATGTCTTTTACTGTAATAATTTCCAAAAATTGAACATTCACTCTATACTTCAGTCACCCCTTATACATTTGTGGTTTTTATCTCACATATCCTAAACCACATTACTAGCTCAGTAAATGTCTACACATAGATAAGAATGCCTCTTCACTTCATTAGGAACTTTTCCTGAACATGAGTGTCATATTTATTTCCCCAGCAGGTTCTGAGCTGAGCATTTGACTCAAGCTGGGCCAATTAGAGCTCTTAACTAGAATTCTAAAATATGAGACTAGCTATGGATGAAAAATAAGTATTTGGATGCTTAGTACTCCTGCCCACTGCATTAGTTTTGTGCATACTTTACTGGATTAAGGGATGCCCAGACAGCTGTGAAACCATTCTTGGGTGTATTTGTGACAGAGTTTCCAGAAGAGATTGGCATTCAAATCAATAGGTTGAAGATCTCTTGCACTAGTATGGGTTAGTTTCAACCTATTCATTGAGGGTTCAAATAGAACAAAATGTTCATGGAAGTGCAGATTCTTTTCTTTGGTTGGGATGTCTTCTTCTGCCCTCACATCTTGATATCCTTGGGTCTCCAGATTCCAGAATCAGACTGGGATTTATACCATTGACCTCTCACCCACCACCACTCACCCCATAATCCAAGCCTTTAGACTCAGCCCAAACCACACCATCGTCTTCCCTGGTTCTCCAGCAAGCAGATGGCAGATCATGGTGCTCCTGGTTCCTGAACTGCTTGAGCCAATTTCTATAAGAAGTCACATCCCATATGTAGTTGTGTGCATCCTACTGACTTTGCTACCCTGGTGGACCCTGACTGATGCACATGTGTGGGAAACCCCACACTGGCAGAGTCCTGCTCTCTATCCAAAGAAGAGCACACAGACCCTTGCCCTTAATCCTTAGACTGTCTGCTCTGGCTCTGCATGGTAGCAGTCTGCAGGAAGATAGGACACACACTCTCCCCACTGAGTCCCTTAAGTTATCTGCTCAGATACTTCTGAACCTCTTCCTGAGCTGCTGGAGCTTCTTCCCCCAAGTCTGTCCTGCAGACAGCGAAGCAGTTCTGCATCCCCAACCCAAAGGAGGGCTAGCTGATGTTTGGGGTGTGACTTGGAACGTGCAGGCTGGAGTGTTCACAGAGACACCTGTAATCTGGATCAAATCACAAGCTGGCAGCTGATCCCCCCTCTGCAGTCAGATCCCAAGGCAGAGCTCTAAGGAATCAGAGAAATCTCAATCCAAACCCATACTTCAAGATAGGATGATTGGGACATATTTTGCTTCAGTTTTCCAGCCTGGTTTATAACTTTCTAATACTTACATGTGGAATAGATGACTATCCATCAGGGCCTCACAAATATTAGGGGGAGAACTGAGCAGAGAATGGGAGAAATTCCTGTGGCATTGGTTGCCAGGTTCCCATGGCACAGATGCACCCTGCCTTCTCTTGGTGTGGCTTTTAAATTAATAAAGAAAATATTTTTCCCCAAGTCAATATTCACTTGTGTTTCTTTCAGTCAGCACCTAGCATAGATTGTAGGTTCTGTAGATGGATGTTAAACCTGGCTCAGGCTCTGATGCTGCTCCACACCAACTTCCTAACCATATTCCCAACAACAGACCAAGCAGACATGGAATGTAGATAGCCTGGCAGGTAAGAACCACGATCCGTGGGGAGCAATGTTACCTACCTGACCCCTAAAAACACCTGCAGGAGAGTGCAAATGCCAGAGACGAAGAAAATGGTGCTGATGAGGTAGCTCTGGGTCAGGGGGTCATGCTGCAGGCACAGGTCCTTGGCCAGGATGAGCGGCACTGCCACGAGTCCCCCCAGGGCTGTGAGGAAGTGCTGTGGGCAGAGTGAGGAAGTGAGCACGTGAGTACTGAGGCATGTGCTGTCACTCCCTCTCCTAATCAGGAGTGCAGCCGAGTCTTTCGGGGACCCACACACACAGGGTCAGAGAGAAGAACTTCAAAGCTGGTCTGAGAGGGTCTTGCAAGAAGTGGCAGATGAAGATGCAGGTAAGTGGTCCAGACCAGACATCCAGACCACAGAGACCTGGCAGTAAGAAGCAGGGCCCACCCAGAGCCACTGGAATGGACCTGACACTGGAATTGCCATATTAGAGGAGGAACCAAGGCAAGCACATAAGCATAGGAAGGCATAACAGGGACCAAGTAGGCTTTAAGGACAGGAGGAGGACAAGAGGCTCTCACTACTTGAAGCACACAGCAGGAGCAACCATTGGCAAGGGATGCCTGAACACTAACTTGAAAGTGTTAGTGCTCCAAGTGCTATTTGCCCTCTCCTAGACGGAACAGAGTTCAGGGCGGAGCAGAAAGTTTTGGAAGGTAGCACCACCTATGTTATGGCTTGTGTCTGGATGGCCCCACAAAGCCTCATATGGACATGAGGAGTAGGCTTTTTGGAGGTGGCTGAATCTAGAATTTGTGATTGGTTCATTATCTAGTGCTAAGATTGGGCGTTTGAGCACTACACCCACCCTAGAGTGAGTACCCTGCATACGGTGTAAGAGAAGAAGAGAGTCTTGTTTCTCCCCTTTTTTTCGTCTTGCTTTTAGCTGAAGCAAGCACCATGAATGGTTGTTCCCCTTCTGCTATAGCACCCTGCCTTGGAGCCAGCTGATTATGGGTGAAAACCTCCACAAACTATAAGGCAAATAAACCTTTCCTCCTTTAACTTTGGGTGTCTGGTATTTTGTATCAGCAATGAGATAAAAGTAACTAAGTTAATATATAAAGGGAATAAATTAGATATAGGTGATGGAAAGATAGATGGTGGATGGATGATATAGATAATAGATGGATAGATAGATGATAGATAGATAGATAGATAGATAGATAGATAGATGATAAATAGATAGATATGAGGGCCAAGCAATCAAAACTAGTTAGCAATGGGCCACTATCTCACACCGTCTAGCCCAGAACAAAAAGATTGACCAGTCCTGAGTCAAACTTTCTAAGAATAAAGACACATGAATTCACCCGCTTCTCTCCTTTGTTCCAGTCCAGCTTATTGTCTGATAATTTACATCAGGTCCCTGACAGAATTTGCATAGGGACTTCTGTTCCTGGTGCTAACAGAATCCTTCTGCTGTGCTGTCATTCAGAAAAGCCAATGTACAATTGTAGGTTTACCCTTAGGGTAAGTTCTACACCTGATCCTATACAATTAGGGCATGAATCAAGCTAGGATTGGGAGGCTTGGTTTGGCTTGACTTAGCTGTTAAATTAAAAGAGGAAAGAAGAACATGAACTAAATTAACCCACAAGAAAAGTTGGACTTCTTCCTTAGGTAAATGAAAACTAAAATGGATCTATGTACTGCACCTACCTGCCTTCCCGTGCTTCCTGGCTCTCTGCTCTCAGACAAAGGTAGTCTTAGAATGTACTAGTCCTTTAGGACAGAGACCTGCACCACTCCAGAGGAGAAGATCAAGAAAGCAGGCTCTGTTTGCATCACATGGAACAGGCCTGGGCCCAGAAGAGATCTGGACCAGTACCTCTGGGGAGAGAGAGTCCCAAGTCTCCCTAGTCTCTCTAGCCACATGGGTGACAGCAGTAGAGGACAAGTCTCTAAGTGCACAGGGACAGCCTGTTAGCAATGCTTGCCCTTGCTCCTATATCCTATGAGATAATTGACACGAGAAGTTCGATCCTTTGTGGCCACTTGTGAATGAGCCTTCAACTTGCTGTCAGCTAGATCACTACAGGCCACAGTAACCTCCAGGCCGAGAGCCCTGTGGTGTTTCTTTCCTATCTCATACCATCTCCAACAACCCTGCTAACAAACCAACTAACTAAACCAAGCAGAAAGGCCAATTCTCTCCTGATGTCCAGTAAATCTCTTGGTCTTAGAGAACCCAGGACATCTGGTGAAAGTTGAATCAAACAGAAGCTACCACTGACAGGGGTTGCTTTAAGGAAGGTACTTGATCTAGTACCTTTTTGGCCTCCCAAGGGCCTTGCCAAAGTGAAGAGGACCTTTAACCAATTCACTCAAGAGAACAAGGCAACAGTCAGCTCAGCATGCGGAAGAATCCTTTTCCAAGTAGCCATTCTCATCCCCTAGAGAGACGGAGGGGTCTCTACACCTACACCAGGGAACTGAGGTTGGTAATGTTGACGTTGATCTGGGGGTGAGTTGGTGGAGTTTTTAAGGCAAAGCCACTTTGGACTAAATGCCTCCTCGGTGGACTTACCTGGATCCCAAAGAAGATGCAGAGATACCATGGAGGGACGTCCAAGATGCCATAGGCCAGGTGGCTGCTGTTGCCACTGGGACTCCCAGGCTTCCCATCCTTCTTCCTGTCTTGGCCATCAGTGTCAGGGCTAAGCACTTCCTCATCCCTCTGCTGGAAAAAGAAAAAGACACATTGGGCACTTTAAGAGGAGCCACGTGGATATCCTGATTCCAGTGGGACAATAGGTCAGCCTTCCAGAGACAAGAGGCGTGGGGCTGGGAAATCATTAGCCAGTTAAAGTTTGAGGTCCAGACCCAAGACCGGTGACTTCCTGTGGTTTACATCTTCAGCTGGATCTCTGTGTCAAGCCCAGGCCCCTTCAAGGGCCTCACCAAGTAACCTGACAGAGAGGTGACTTGGCAGGGAGTACAAAGGGCTGTCCTCAAGGCTGGGGCATGCGCAGATTTCCCTCACAGCTCCTGGGGCATTGTTTACACTTGCCAAAGCCCTCTGACAGCAGTTTTCTACAGTGGGTAATTCACTTCTCTGTTTCTTCTCCTAGCTGGTTCCAGGATGCTTTGATTGTACCTTACTTTCTCATCTCAGCTTTGAGTGCAGTCCTCATGCTCAGCACAGACTGGGTGGATGGATGAATGAATGAATGATCCTAATGTAGATGTATACAATACACACAGAATAGTCCAGAGCAGTGATGGTGAACCGTTTAGAGATGAGTGCCCAAACAGACCCTCAAACCCACTTACTTATCACAAAGTGCCAACACTGCAATTAAACCTGAACACTGAGGTTTTAGTCTAGGAAAAACAATTCCTACATTAGTATTTTTTGTCATATAAGAAAAACAAATAGCATGTCTGCCTTACATTTGCACTACTCGTCGAGAGTCAATAGCCAACTTGCATTTCAACCAGTTTAGCAAGAGAATTGCAGTGAGCTCAAGGGTATCCTGGGCTACACAGTGAATTCAAGTGTAGACTATACAGCAAGACCCTGTCTCAAAAACAACCTCCCCCAAAGCACCCAAAAACCAAACCCTGAGACTTAGAAATACTAATAATTTGCTCAAAGTTAGCAAGCTATACAGCAAAGAGTTGAATGGAAAGTCTGTGATTTAAAGTTAATTCAGCTAAATTGGTCAAAATGCAAGTTGGCTGAGCATGGTGGTATACACCAATAGCCCCAGCACTTGTACACCGCCACGGCTCATCTGCCGTCACGGTCCTCATGCTGGGTAGCTGCTCTATAAAGTAGATGAATCAGGGATAGGCCGATAGACCTTGCATTTTTCATCTCTAGCTTTCAAGGCTGGTTTTTCCTAATAGGTCTTTTTTTTAGGGAAAGGGGTAAAAGAAATAGTACACCCCTAGATAGTTGAAAAAGTGACTTATAGCATGAAGGACCTAGTCCAGGACGTAGCACAATATTACTGCCCAGTGAGTGCTAGCCATTATCAGCGCTATGACCTCCATGAGTGGAAAAGCTTTGAACACAGGAGCAAGCCCAACACCTGCACATCTAGCCATGTGTGAGAATGAGAATATCTTGATAAATCTCCAAAAGTCCTGGGGGCCAAGCACTGTGTCTACTCTACCAAAAAAATAGGAGAAAAGATGGGGTGAGGATCACCACTTGCCAAGATGTGGAGAGAGTTAAGAAAGCCACCAGAGAAAGAACTGGTGGCATCGTGGCACTCGGGAAGCTGAGGCAGGAGGATAGCAAGTTCAAGCCCAGCCTGGGCAACTTAGTGCCTGAATGAGAGCCTGTCTCAAAATAGGCAAAAAGAAAAAGGGAACATAGCTCAGTGCCAAGGTCCTGAGTTTAATCACCCAAATAGTAATAATAATAATAATAACTAGGTGGCCATTACCCACCTCCAGGACAGCCCTCTCCCTGTGGAACACGGGGTACACAGTAGACCTCCCCTACCCAAAGGTTCACTGTTTGAGGCTTCTGTTTCACAATTCCAGGCATCCATCCACTGGCACTCTTGGGTCACAGCTCCTGCAGATGAGGATCTGCTGTTTCCTATGACGGTATCTCAGCCTCAGCCTCCAAACACTTGGCTGGATGATTCTTTGCTGAGCCCTGCATGGGCTGTTTAATCACACATTTGTATTGTGTTCTCACTAGATGCCAGAGCATCCCTTCCTCCTACCTGCTCGTGCCAATGCAAAATGTCTTCAGCTATCACTAAATAATCTGGTAGTCAAATCACCCCTGCTTAAGCAAGCAACATAGTAAAAGCACCACTGAGAAGGCGCCCCATGCCCTGCATGGAGGTGATGAAAGCCAGCTTTCTCTCCTCATGGCCATCACCCATCCCTAATTACTTCCTGTCACAAGCTTGAGGCCTCTACTGCTGGCATGGAGAAAGCCCAGGGTAGCAAACCACGAAGAACCAGGACTGAGGGCCAGACTTGCGACAGTAGGCTCTGCAGGGTCATTTTTGATAGGGCCCTGCCTGGGATTTGCCCAGTCATCATGGCAGCAGTGCAATGCTGAAGCACCATGGTGCTTAGCTCCTTCCTTCCAGAAGCCTCTTCCGGCTTCTTCCACCCAAAAGTCTTTGCCAAAGCTCATGAGTGTAAAGATTTACCCAATCACCTGATCTCACAAAATAAATTAGCTTATATCTGTTTCCAAAGCCCTTCCCCCATCAGAGCTTAGATGAGGTAGAACCTGCCCTTTGTCTGCAGAGAGCCGCTACAGCCTTCTTTGTAGTGACTCCCTCCGTGCCCACATTAAGCTCTTTCTTATCAATAGTTGCCTCCTCTCTTTTAATATTCTGTGCTGCTCTAAACTGAGTACAAAGTTTCAACTCAATCAATTTTGTTCTCATTATGAAACAGTACTTACTTGTCAATCTTCTAGTGTTGGGCCCTACAACACAGATGTAGCTGGGTGTGGTGGCACACACTTGTAATCCTAGTACTTTGGGAGGCTGAGCCAGGAAGACTGCAAATTGGAGTATAGTGTGGGTAATTTAGTAACCAAACAAGACCCTGTTTCAAAAAGTGTTTTAAAAGTAATCGATAAAAAAGCCTTGGGATGTAGCTTTGTGTGCAAGCTCTGAGTTTCAATTCTCAGAACCTCGAATGAATGAATGAATGAATGAATGAATGAATGAATGAATGAAATAAACCCTCCACAGATTAAGAGTTTGTTTTGCTCATCCATCTAGCACTCATTTGCTTCTCTGGAAGCCTGCACTGACTGACCCACCCAAGCCTCAGAATGGAGGGCTCCCTTCCACGGGGCTTTCCAGCCCAGCAGCAGGTTTACCACAGCTGGGACTGTTAAGATTCTTGCCCTGGTATAAATTACTGTATAATTATGGCAATGATCTAACATGGTAAAAGGCCAAAGCAGGAATGTTTACCCTGACGGCCAATCGCTCCTTCTTTCTCTTTGGCCCAAATTGTTATTTTCTCTCCTGTTTGCACACTAGGAAAATTCCAGTCAGTTCCTCGCACATCATCCATGGCTGCCTCATTGCCACTTCCCATCACAGGTCATATAACCCTCTGCCTGCCTGTGTCTGGTTGGAGGTGACAGCCAACCCCGCAGATTAGGGGCTCCTCTCCATGTCCTCAGTAAAGGCCACTTCCACTTTGTTTTGCTGTCTGCTTCTCTGTTGCTCCAGAAAACTCTACCAGGGATGACACACTGTCATCAGATGCATCCTCGTCCTGAAGTCCTGTGACTTCTCCACCTCCACCCTCATGCTGACTGAGCTGTTGACACGAGTGAAGGAATGCTCAGTGAATGACTGCAGGCACATCTAACTATTTTGAAATAAATCCCTCATTTGAACTGATTGGAACTCTCGTGAAACAAGCCTACCCTGTTCAGACTTCTGAGCAGGAGGAGGTGCTGATGCCCCTTGATGCTAGGATTGCACAGGAAAAAACTACTTTTCTCTAAAGAGATTGGAGCTGGGCCAGGGACAAATGGAGTTGCAGGGCACAGTGCTGGGTTTCTACCACTTCTGGAGAGGCTTTCATGCCTATATGGAGGAATCTGTGAGGCACTTCAGAGAAAAAGACACAGAAAGAAGAGAGGGAAAGGAGACTGAGAATGATTGACTAGCTGATCAATTGATTCTGGGCAGGCAACTCTGAAAAGGTCATGAAGAGTGGCGAGCAGAAGTGATTGTCACCAGGCCACTCCATGACCCTCTCCCAGCCTCAGTCTCTCTTCTAGGATCTGTCTGGAATGACCACAGGAAGGTCACAGCTGGAGCACATGTGGGTAACACTTCAGGACTCTGTGTGTGTGTGTGTGTGTGTGTGTGTGTGTGTGTGTGTGTATGATGCTAGGTCTGTGACCTTGACTGCTGTGTCTGTGTGGCCTGCCTGTGAGCTTGTCCTTCACCCAGGACCTCTTGGCATTATGACTGTGAAAACTGCTCTCACCTGTCCACTTCTAAGCAGAATGGGAACCAATGTGCCAGACTGCTGCTGGTCAGGACCAGTAAGTACCCCAGGTTCTGTCTTTCTATCGACATGGCCATCTGATGGCTATGAAACCCGCTTCTGCCTTTTTAGGAGAGTTATCTGGGAAAATGATCTTACCTAATGCTCCACATGCAAAAGGTTATCACTTGGAGCTGGGAAAACCTGTCATCCCTGAGGACAGCTGGCTCTTCCCTGAAGTCGTCGGCCAGGGTGGGTAGAAAGCACAGACCTGGAGATAAGTCCTCAAGACACAAGACCCCCACCCAACGTGCTTGCTTCCTCCTCACAGTGCTCTTGATTATCTATTTCTACTGTGCTCACCGATTGCTTGTAAGTCTATCTTCTGTTGTAAACTATCTCAAATCCTCTATGCCAACACATGAGACATAGAAATAAAACAAGCCAGGGCAGAGTGCATGCAGTGTTCCGTATGTTAGCCAGAAATCTAATCCAGAGAAAGGGATACGGGAACTTGGGGTTTCTAGGGGGCATGGAGCAGCCCCATCCTGGGACACATCAGAATAGGGGAAAATCCCAGGAAAACCCCTGGCTGGGAGTCATAGTGCGACTCATCCAGCAGCAGAAAAAAGCTTTGGCGACACTGCCCCCTCAGGGAACTTCCTGATGCATTATTCTGATGGGATAAGAACATGGACAACAGATTCCTCTTCTGCTTGGAGTTCAGCCTCTCAGCTCTCCAGGACCTGTGGTTTCCCTAAAGGACTTAGTTCCACACAGGCACTCTCAGGAGACTTGGCTTGCACAGCATTTCACACAGAATGTCCAATGCACCCTCCTTCAAGTTTGTCTAATGGGGCCCCACCAGGGACAGATGAAGAGACTGGGGTCAGCTAAGCTGCAGGGCCTGTCCCCATGAGAACACTCCTTTTTCCATGTCAAGGAGACTAACCTACAGCTGTGCTCCATGTAAACAGGGACCGCCCTGCAGCTCCTAGGCATACACAAGCCAGCAGGAGGAGGCCCCGGTGTGGCACAAGCAGTGACCCCTGGGGTCCAGGGGGATCTCTTCCCTTCTGACACTCTCTCCACCCCACACAGCCGTGTCCCTGCCAGTGCCCAGCCCCACCTGGCTGCAGTCCTGCCCAACCCTCCATTCACCTCAGGTGAGCAGGTAGAGTTTCCCCCGAGGGCCTCAGTGTGCTCCCTACCCTTTCACCCACCCTAATTGAGAGGTGTATAGGTGCCTGCCCCACAAGCTTGCCTCAGGAACACCCCAAATCAAGAAAACAACATAGCCTTTGGGAAATGGAGCTTTCAGCTTCTTTCCTCAGACTTTTGGCCTCTGAGGCATGGGGCAGGCAGAGTTCTGAGGTGATTTTTTTCTCAGTGCCCCTCAGCTTCCTCAGAGCGGAATGCCAGGCACCCTGCAGGAGGCTGAGCTGCAGTGGGTTAGGCCTGGCAGCTGGCTCCTGGGCAAACTCTGAGATCCAGCCCAGTTTTGTGGTGGCTCTGACTCCAGAACCCGGGCTGGGCCTCACTGAGTTATGGCCTGGCCAGAGGGGCGTGGCCCTGTGCCTGCCAGTGGGCAGTGGTAACCACAGAAGTTCTGCGTTCAGTCCTTCCTGTCATTTTTAGGTGGCCAAATAGGCTGGAGAAAGAGATGAGGCCTAGGAGCTCAGGCTGCAGAGGTGGCTGGGGGTGGGATTGGGGGTTCTTCCTGTGACTTGTCTTTTCCAGGCTTGGTTTCCTTATCTATGAGACAGGAACCAGCACCTGTTGTATTTGCTTTTAAGGAAGAAATTAAAGCACAGAGGGTCTGAAGCCTCCCAGCTGTCTGGAGGAAGTCGCTTCAATCTTTCTGTTCCTTGTATTCAGAAAAGAGAAAGCCTGGTGCTGAGAACCTGGCAAATGACAGCCCGGTTCAGCAGAGTGCTCCCTGAGTGAAGTGAGGAGACAGCCTGCCCACCTGCCCTGCTGAGAGCCCGTCCTCCCCTCTTCTGGATTTTGTCAGTGTCACAGTGAGGGCAAATTTGGTGCCAGCTGTGACAGTGACCTGATGGTGGCCCTGAAGGGGCCAAGGCTGGAGAAAGGAGGGAGCTGCCACTTCTGCCTGATGATCTGAATCTAATCTAAAGGCTGAGCTAGTCAGACACTGGGGCAGGAGCACACCACCCTGGGCCTCCCCAGCCTCCTTCCTATCCCCTGTTCCCCACTCCAGCACTCACCAAGCAGCTGGGAAGCTCGCGACTGGGGATAGCAGAGTTCATGGCAACCAACTTTCCCTTCTGGCAGAAGCTGGACAGAGAATACTTCTCCGGAAGGAAGCAGAAACGCTTCAGGAGAGGGAGATTAACTTCTCAGGAACTGATGCCGTGTGGAGTGGCTGGGAGGGAGCGGCTGCAGGTCCTACCTGCCTGCCAGACCTGTAACCGGTGCCCCTTCTACCCCACCTCCTCTTCCAGGAGACCAAGGTGCATTCTGCTGCAGCAAATGTTTCATAACTTAAGCTGTGGGCCTTGCAGCAGCCAGGAAACAAGCCAGAGTACAGCCCATCAGGGTGTGGCCTGAAGCACTTTCGGGAAGGTCAGCTTTAGGGCACTTGGGGTGAAGAAGTGGGGGAGTGAGCAGCAAGCTTGAGGCTGAAGGGTTTCCATTTTCTACACTGAAACTGAAAAGTAGCCAAGTGGCAATAAAAATTGTTGCAAAGACCATGGGGGATGTGGGGATGTGGGGATGGGGAATGTGGACCAAGGCATTATTATGGCTCCTTGCCCTCTGGAGCCACTGCTGTGGCTGCTGGGTGGGGGCAGAGGCATCACAAGTCTCAGGCGAAAGCTTGAGGGGACAAATGCTTCTAATTCTCTGTGGTTTCTTTCCTTAACACTCAGAGCTGGCCATCCCACTTTTCCGGGAGAGAAGCCCTGCATAGTTTTGGCCTTATATTTTTCATAGCGTACTTGAAAAGCCCTCTCCAAAACACTTGGTAATCCTCACCCCATGAAATCCAAACAAGTCAGTGGCAGCTACTGATGATGGTAGAGTATTTTGGAATAGTACAAGAAACACTGTGGCAGGACCCATAGAAATGACAATGGGCACGGATTCATGAAGAAGTCCCGAAATCATGACAAAGAGTTGGATAGATCTGACCCCCAACTGCCTTGCTCCCACCAGCTGAGTTCCTGGAATGGCTACTCCCAGACACCTGACCCTGGGAACAATGCCTTCTCTGCTAGGACATGGCACACCTGCCCCGCCTGCTAGGTCACAAGGCACCCAGAACAGAGTATTAGCTGCTGCTGTGGTCACTCTCCCTCCTCCAACCTCACACCCCAACTCACCTCCCCCAAGCCTACCACTACCCCTCACCCCTATCTATAAAAGACCCAGATCAATAAATGGGATTCAGAGTCTCCTTTGAAGTTCCTCCAAGAGGTCCCTCCTGGAACCCCCAAATTTAGGCTGGCTATGTTCTTTACTGGGTCATCACACTTTACCTAACAGAAATGTTTGCAGAGGAAGGAGGCAGATTGACTTGGGCTGTGACCAAAAACTCAAGATCTGAAGAGAGTCAACCTTGCTTAACTATGTACACTGACCTATGCCTTGGTGGCTATTATTTTTTTGCATCATCTTATTTAATTTTGATGACAAACCAAGCATTTGCATCCTTATTTTGTACATTAAGACATGCAAGAGCTGGTGTCTTAAGTTTTTTACCCAAGGTTCATGCTAAATGCAGGAGTCAAACCCAGGCAGTCTCATTCTCCAGCACTTAGGGCCAGATACATGAGGAAGGGAGACACATGCCCTCAGACACATGCAAAGATGGGCAGTGCTACGGCTGTGTCTAGATGTCTCCCCAAAGATTCATGTGATCATAGGTGGGTTTTTTGAAGGTGACTGGATCCAGAGTGTGTGATTCTGGGCTTGATTCATGGCACAATGCTAGGCTCAAGGGCACTAGGATTAAGGGTGTGAGTGCTACCTGCCCTAAGTGGTCTGGAGAAAATAAAAGGGGAAGAAAAATATCATTACAGTGCCCTTGTTGCTTTTGCTACCTTCTGCCCACCATGAACTGTTTGCCCCTCTGCCATGTGCCACTTTGCCTTGGAGCCACCAATGATGGATTGAAATTTCTATGAACTGTGAGTCAAATATGAAAGGGTTTTGGCCCAGACAGGACACTGTAGCCAGGAAAGCCTCAACCGGAAGCAGGAAGCCCCTATCTCCCCCACCCCTAGGAATTTACCTGTGACGCCATCTTCCCGCCCCTGAGAATTTACGTATGGTGCGAAACCTAGGACCAATGGGCTACCTGTGCATCCCTAATGCCCGCCTTAGGTTCCACCCCAAACTGAGGTTACTTACATACCCCTACGCCACGTGTCTGCCGGAGAGATCGCTGGACGCCAGCGGTAGGGGGTGCCGGTCATCTCTCTCCGTGATCTCAGAATAAAGGCCACTTTTTGTTTTATACTTCTCATCTTTTGGAAATAATTCTATCAAAATATACCTTTCCTTCTTTAACTATGGGTGTCAAATATTTTGTCTCAGCAACAAGAAAGGTAACTAAGACAGGTGGATGCTACAACTGCTGATCTATGAGAGATGGTCCAAGATCTTCAATTTCAGATTTAGGAAGGATACACACACACACATACACACAATGGTGCCAGATTCATTTTACTTATCAGAGACTGAAACCTTGGAGTTTCAAAAGCGCCAATAACCTTGCAGTTATTGAGTTTCCTGAAAACATTAAATGTATTGTTTCCTGAGCTTCGTGGGTGACCAGGCAAACATAAAAACAGGGGGAAATACCTGCCAGGTATCCACAGTGAGAGGCACATACATTGCTGCCCCAGCAAGACCTGGCTGGTATGGTCTAAGGGGGGCATGACTGGGCTCACAACACCACTCTTCCTTGTTGCCTTTAGGGGCAGTGTGGAAGAAGTTTTCTCAAAGATACTGCCCTCCCCACACTTACTGTCTGCCTTACTTGGTTCTCCTCATTGTCCCTGCCCACTATTTAGGTGCACAGTGTGCAAGGTTTCTCTACAGTGTGGGTGCAAGGTTAGCTATGCTCAATCAAGCTTAGTCACAAAGATGGCCTCCCTTACTCACTTTGGTTAGCTATAAAGTGTTCCAGAACCTTCCCTCTTCACCCTTAACTCCTCTCTTTTGGGCCTGATGCCCTATCATACATGTTCTTTAAATGAATATTATCTGCATGGCCGTGATCACCCTTCTCACCAGCTCGGATAAGAAGCCAAATCAGTGATTCCCCTTTTCCTCCATCTTCTGCCTCTTGGAAGTCCTTTCCACCAAGTCTGATTTCTGATTTCAGAAGCATCATCTGGTTTCTGCCTCCATCTCTTGTCTTAAAGCCACTGTGGTCTTATGTTAGCTTTCCATCATTGTCACAAAACATTTGAGATAATCAACCTTTGGGGAATACAGAGTAATTCTGGCTCATAGTTTAAAAAGTTTAAAGTCATGGTTGGCAGATTCTATTGCATTAGACCCTGTGGTGAGGCAGAACATCATGGTAAGGAGTACATGACAGAAGAAATGGCTCACCTCACCATGACAGGGAAGTAGACAGAGAAGGGTGGGCTTAGTGTCCCAGTGTCCCCTTTAATGACAGGCCCCAGTGGCCTAACTTCCTTCCTCTAGGTTCCACTACACCTGAATAGCACCATGGGCTGCTGAGCAAGCCTTTAGCATGCAGATCTTTTGGAGACCAACATTTAAGAGCCAGACCAGACAAGGCCTTTACAACTCTCCCACAGCCTCAGTTGCCTCAGTGGGTTGCCTCCCCCACCACCTCACTGAAATCTTCTGTAGCTTGTTTTTTTTAAGAAAATAAAATAAAACAGAACAAAGTAGATCATAACAGAACAATGCAAGCAACACAGGATTTGAAAACGAGACAACAGGAAATCAGCAGTGGCTACCATAATATCTCTTGTTTTCTTCTAATTGTCTATATCTTCAAACACAAGGAATTCAAACAAAACAAATTAGTATAAAACTGATCAAAGCAGAAGCATGCAAGCATTATAGGCCTTCAAAACCAAACAACAGGAAAATCAACAATGGCTACCATAATGTCTCTTGTTCTCATCAAAATAGCTATCCATACCTTCACACATATTGAAATCAAATAATAGAAAATAGACTAAAACTAATCAAAACAAAGAATAAAAAGCATTATTTGACTTCAAAACATGATAGGAAATCAGCAATGGCTACCATAATGCTTCGTATTCTTCTAAGTAGCTGTTGATACCATCACACGTAATAAAATCAATTCTTGTAAACTCTTTAGGAGAATATCTAGGCATGTTTAAGCCTATACTGTATTAGAAGGAAAAACAAAACAAGACCAAAAAAAAACAAGAAATAAAAGAAACAAACAAAAATAACAAAAAGGCTAAAACAGTAACAATATCGGCTTTGAAAACAAAGTGGTAAGAACATAACTAAGGTTGTTGTTTTGCATAGTTATCTTCAAAAGAGTTACTCAGATTACCAAATATAAACATGCAAAATTGATCTAATCCTATGAATGTTAGCTGTTTTGTTCCAGGAACTAATAAAATTAGTAGTCTTAGCTATCTTAAGTGTAGATATACAAATTTATAACCTTTTTCTTTTCCCTTTCTTCTTTTCTCCTATTCTCTATATGAGATTTTTCCCTCTTTGAGCAGTTTCTTACCCTTTCACAATATTTATTGAATATTTTGATCTTATCCTTTCAGTTGCTTACATTCAGGAGACAATACTGTATTTACACATGTGAGTTTGATTTATTTCACTTATGAGTATGGTCTCAAGCTGCAACCATTTACCTATAGAAGCCTCACTGCGATCTTTCTTTATGGCTGAGTAGTACTCCATTGTATAAAAATATCACATCTTTCTTTATCCATTCCTCAGCTGATGGGCATTTGGGTTGTTCCCAAAATTTGGCTATTACAAATTGTGCTGCTATAAACATGGGTATAAACATGCTATAAACATGGGTACACATATATCACTGTTGTATGATGTTTTCAGTTATTCTGGGAATATGCCCAGAAGTGGAATAGCTGGGTCAAATGGGACATCCAATACTAACTTTTTTGAGGAACCTCTAGACTGATTCCCACACTGGTTGCACCAGTCTACACTCCCACCAACAGTGCAGAAGAGTTTCTTTTTCCCCACAGACTCACTCGCATTTGTTATTAGTGGTTTTCTTGATCCTGGCTATTCATTCTGGAGTGAGATGGAATCTCAGTGTTGCTTTAATTTGCATTTCTCTAATGACCAATGATGTTGAACATTTCTTCATGTATTTATTTGCCATTTGCATTTCTTCAAATGAGAAGTGTGTATTCATCTCAGGTGCCCATTTTTGGATTAGGTCTTTGAATTTTGGGAGTCTGAACTTTTAAAATTCTTTGTGTTCTAGACAGAAGTCCCTTGTCTGAGGGAGAGTTGACTAGGATTCTTTTATCAATTTGTGGGTTTTCTTCTCACTCTGTTGGAGATATCAAAATATGCAAAAACTTTTTAATAAGACAAGATCCCAGTTATTGATTCTGGGAAGTATTTCCTGTGCAGTTGACTTTTGTTCATCAATTCTTTGCCTATCCATATGTTTTCAAGATTTCTACCTACTTTGTCTTCCAGCAGATTTAGTGTTTCTATTTAACATTTAGATCTTTGATCCATTTTGATTTTGGTTTAGTACACTGCAATAGACATGGGTCTAGTTGTAGATTAGTTTTAGATTCTAAAACTATGGGTCTAGTTTTAGATTTTGGCATTTAGGATGCCAGTTTCTCCAGCACCATTTATTAAAGAGGCTATCTTTATTCCAATTTGGCCCCTTTGACAAAGATGAGGTGGCTGAGTATGTTTGTAGTTGTCATCGTATCTTCTAATCTATTCCATTTATCTTCAGGTCTGTTTTTATTCCAGTACCATGCCAATTTTTATCACAGTAGCTTTGTAGTATAACTCAAGTCAGGGATTGTGACGCCTCCTGTCTTTCCTTTGTTGCCCAGAATTGCTTTTGCTATTCTAGGTCTTTTCTGATTCCAGATGAACTTTAGGAATGATTTCTCTAAATCTATGAAGTATGCTAATGGTATTTTGATTGGAATTGCATTAAATCTTTATAACACTTTTGGGAGAATGGCCATTTTCACAATGTTTGTTATTTCTATCCATGAACGTGGAATGTCTTTCCATTTTCTGAAATCCTCTTCAATTTCTTTTTTCAGTTTGTAACTTTCACTGAATAGATCTTTTACTTCCTTTGCTAGATTGATTCCTAAGTATTTCATTCTTTTGGATGCTATTGTGAAGGATGCGGTTTCTCTTATTTCTCTCTCTGAAGTTTGTTGTTTGTGTACAGGAATGCTATTGATCTTTGAGTGTTGACTTTGTATCTAGATACATTACTGAACTTGGTTATTACATATAGAAGTCTTTTAGTGGAGTTTTGGGGGTCTTCTATGTAGAATATCATGTAATCTGCAAATAATAATAATTTAACTTTTTCCTTTCCTATCCTTATTCCTTTTATTTCTCTCTTGTCCAATTGCTCTGGCTTATGTTTCCAGCACTGTATTGAATAGGAGTGGTGAGAGTGGACATCCTTGTCTTGTTTGAGATTTTAGAGTAAAAACTTTGAGTTTTTGACTATTTAATAAGATGCTGACTGTTGGTTTGCCATAGATGGCTCTTATCAGATTGAGATAGACTATCTATTCCAATTTTCTGTAGGGTTCCTATCATGAATGAGTATTAGAATTTGCCAAAAGCTTTTTATGCATCTATTGAAATGATCATGTGATTTTTGTCTTTGGCTCTACTGATATGGTGTATTACATTTGTTGATTTGCATATGTTGAACCATCCCTGCATTCCTGGGATGAATCCTACTTGGTTGTAGTGTACAATCTTCTTGATGACTTGCTACATTCTGTTTGCCAATATTTTATTGAGGATTTTTGCAACTATGTTCATTAGGGAGATTGGTCTACAGTTCTCTTTTTTGGTTGGGTCTTTCTCTGGTTTTGGTATTAGAGTAATACTTGCTTCCAGGAATGAGTTGTGGAGAATTGCTTCCCTTTCAATTTCACTGAAGTTTGAGGAATGTTGGCATGAAGTCTTCCTTGAATTTCTTGTAGAATTCAGCAGTGAATCCATCAGGACCTGGGCATTTCTTTGCTGGTAAGGTTCTAATTACATGTTCAATTTCATTAACTGAAATTGGGTTATTTTTTTTTTTTTGTCTTTTTCCTTTTTATCGGTACCAGGGATTGAACTCACGACTACCTGCTTGCAAGGCAGGCGCTTATGCCACTGAGCTAAATCCCCAGCCCCTGAAATTGGGTTATTGAGAAGTTTTACAATCTTCTTGACCCAGCTTTGGTAGTTCATATGGTTCTAGGAATCTGTTCATTTTTTCTGTGCAATCCAATTTATAAGAGTAAAGGTTTTCAAAGTAGGTATTGGTAATCTTCTTTCTGTATTTCCACAGGACCTGTGGTGATTTTACCCTTTTCATTCCTTATTGCATGAATTTGAGTTTTTCTTTCCTTTTTAAAATAAGTTTGGCTAGTGACTTATCAATTTTATTTATTCTTTCAAAGAACCAACTTTTTGAGTTGTTAATTCTTTGTATTATTTTCCTAGTCTCTATTGCATTAATTTCTGCTCTGATCTTTATCATTTCCTCCCTTCTTTTGGCTTTGGGCTTGACTTGCTCTTCTTTTCCTTGATGTTTGAGGTGTAGCATCAGGTTGTTTATTTGTGCTCATTCTGTTTTCCCTATGTGGGCATTCACTGCAATGAATTTCCCACTGAGGACTGTTTACATCGCATCCCGCAGGTTCCACCAAGTTGTGTTTGTATTTTCATTTGCTTATAGATATTGTTTAATTTCTTCTTTAATTTCCTCTGTGACTCATTGATTGTTCAGGAGTATATTATTTAATTTCCCTGTGTTTATAGAGTTTTTGCAGTTTCTTGTATCATTAATTTCCAGCTTCACAGCACTATGATCAGATAATACGCATGAGATAATTTTGATTCTTTTGCACTTACTTAAGCATGTTCTGTGGGCTAGTATATGGTCTATTTTAGAGACTGTCCCATGTCAATCTGAGAAGAATGTATATTCCAGTATTGTTGAGTGGAGCACTCTGTACATGTCTACTAAGTCTATTTGTTCACAAGTTTGATTCAGTTTTGTTATTTCTTTGCTGATTTTTTGTCTAGTTGATCTGTCTCTTTGTGTCAATAGGGTGTTAATGTCTCCCATTACAACTGTGTCATTGCTTATTTTGTTTAATATTTGCTTTATATAGCTGGTTGCTCCCATATTTGGTGCATATATTTTAAAGATTGTTATCACTTCCTCTTGAAGTTTTCCTCTGACAAGTATGTTGTGACCTTCTTTACCTCTTTTGAACATTTTTTGGTTTGAAGTTCACATCTGCAAACAGAATAGCTACCCCTGCTTTAATTTGGGGGTGTTCCTGTTGCGTGAAGTATTGTTTTCCATCCTTTGACTTTCAACCAGTGGATTTCCACTTAGGTTAGATGGGTTTCTTGTATACAGCATATGGTTGGATGTTGTTTCTTGATCCATTCTGCCAGTCTGTTTCTTTTAATTGATGAATTGAGGCCATTTACATTAATGGTTATAACTGATATATATATTTATTGGCTTGTTTTTGTCATATTATCTTTTTGCTGTTGTTTCTTTACCTTTTCCCTGTTTAATTGTTTGCCTTGTTTAGTGGGGTCTTTTTCTGTTGTTGTTCTTGAGTCATAGTTATTTTTATGTCTATCTAGGATATCTTTCAGTATTCTTTGCAGGGTTGGTTTGGTGGTCATGAAGTTCTTCGGCTGTTATTTATTGTGAAAGTACCTTATTTCTCCATCAATTTTGAAGGACAGTTTTGCAGGGTACAGCAATCTAGGTTGGAAGTCATTTTCCTTTATAATTTGAAATATTCAATCTATGCTCTTCTTTACTTCATTATTTGTGTTGAGAAATCTGTAGTGATTCTGATAGGCTTTCCTTTATAGCTGATCATCTTTTCTCTAACACTTGGTTCTGTTATTTCTGGGATTGTTGTGAGGCATCATGGTAGTTGTACAGGCAGCTGAGCTAGTTAGAAATGTTACTGGCAGTCGACAAGGACAGGCCCTTGAGGATGCTGGCAAAGAGGACCAAATGTCTTCTGACCTTGGAGGAGACACACACCTCTTGCTGTTGGCCAGATCTCAAGACAGAAGGCAAAATAAATGTAACCACACCCTAAGTATAAACATTAGGGATTAAGCATTGACTACCATGAGAAGCCAGGAGTCACCATCCTAACTCCCTACAGGAAGAATCACTGATCTGTAAAAATGCTTGTGTACTATGTGACTCACTTCCCCATGTGTTCCTGATTTGGTCAGTTTTACCTGAACAGTTAAACATATTGGTTGACCATAGTTCTGTCCTATCTCATGCCCATCTGCCTTGTAGTTTTCATTTTTCCTCACTTTAGACCCACCTCACCTCATGATTTTACTCTATAAAAACCCCTAGAAAACACAGAGTCCCTGGAAACCCACTTGGGAAACTTTCTGTCTCTCTCTCAAATAGAAGCTTTCTTTCTCTCAGTAAATATTTCTGCACTTAACCTCCAGTGTTCCTAAAATTCATTCTTTGATTTTAGAGAACACAGACATATAGTACGTTGGGAATTTCATTCCCCTATATCAGTAGGCAGGGTGTGGTGGACCAGAGGTCCTCACCTCATAGTTGACTGGAAGGAGATGAAAAGAGGAAGAGAGGAAGCAAAAGAGGGAGAAGGGGAGAGAGAGAGAGAAAAGAGAGAAAGAGTAGAAGAGAAAAAAGGAAACAAGGGGATGAGAGATTACCACATGATGGACAGGTATAATCCAGGATCTTGTGCAAGTGACACCAGATGGCAAGTGAAAACCAGTTACATTTCCTGATGGTCACAGGAAATCATGCTCATGGGAAATCCGTGCTGTCAAAAATCCAGCACGGGGGCTGGGGATTTAGCTCAGCAGCATAAGCACCTGCCTTGTAAGCAGGCGGTCATGAGTTTGATCCCCGGTACCGAGAAAAAAAAAATCCAGCATGAACAGAAAGTGGTGAGGGATGAAAGCAAGGCAAAAACACTGCATGGAGGTCACAATGCACAGGAGAAGCAACAGCAGCCCCCAATAAATCAGGCTTCCAAAATTTAAAGGGCATGCACCCCTGCCCCAGTGCTCCCCTGAGTCTTTAGGTGTGGTTGATAGGAATGATTGACAGGGTACTGAGTCATCTCAGAGGCTCTCAACACAGCCCAAGAATTCACTCTGATCTTAATTAGATGCATGACCTGTACTGCATATTTGTGAACCCTGAATGAGGCCAGTGTGGGGTGGAGGTGACTGAAGGTCAAGCTAGGAAATCCAACAGGCATGTGCATTTCCCTAAAGCATCAGCTGTTACCTGGGGTTTTGTTTTGTGATTCTCTACCTCTCTTAGGAGAAGAAGAAGAGGTGGCACTAGAGTGCTGTTTAAAATTAAATGAGTGGCAAATGCCCATCAGCTGATGAAGGGACAGAGAAGATGTGGGGTTTTTATACAATGGAGTACTACTTGGCCACAAAGAAGGATAGGGCTGGGCCCTCCAGGGAGTCAGTTCAAAAAACGAGAACTCATCATGACTCTGGAGGCAGGTACATCTAAAGATTAAAGTCACAACATACTTCCCTAAGGGATAAGTGGAGGCTTGGGAACATTGGTATCACTCTTCTGAAATTTCCCATTATCTCATTAGGGTAGACCATCCTCTCCCACTAAGACTAAGACTAAGACTGCTAAGACAAAAGACCAGCCCAAAACTACATTTTATCAAACAAGATTAATGGGATCACTCATGTACCCTTTCTACCATCATATCAGATCGATATTACTTAAGCAACTATACTTGCAATTATATTGGTTGATTGTAATTTTGACCCACATTGTACTTGCCTCATGATTTTGCTCTATAAAACAATGTTTGAGATGTGGGCTCATTGCCAACCCATTTGGGACTCCTCTTGTCTCTCAGGAGCTATTCCTATTCCCCATCCACCTATTCCTATTCTCCATTTCCTTTCCTCAATAAGTTTTTCTACCTCTATTGCTCCTTGGAATTCATTTTTCAACTTTGGGGAAAACAAAATCAACGTATCTGACATGTAGCATTTCCCCTGTATCACTGTTACATGAAATAAACCAGACACACATGTGTAAACGTTGCATTGCTTGTCCGGTGTGAGAAACTAAAAGTGTAAATGAGGACCAAATGTATAATGGATTTGTAAAACAAGAAGAAAACGTTCAAATGGAAAAGGGAAGTGGGGAGAGTTAGGAGGGAAGGAGAGAAAGGAAAAGAAGAAAAAATGGAAACTAAGATTTTGCAAATAGGGAAAAGAAGAGAGGTTAAAGGGAGGGAAGGGAATGGGGGGAAAGAACCAAGATATATCAAAGCACAGGTTCAAATGCTCCATGATAAATGTGTATGTAGACCTAAAATGTACTAATAAACTTAATTAAAATATAAATGGGTAGAAGGGAGTGACTTCCTCAGTTTCACTGTTTCTGTGTACAAGAGAGAAAGAGAGAGAGAGACAGAGACAGAGACAGAGAGAGAGAGAGACAGAGAGAGACAGAGAGAGAATGAAAATCCAGGGTCCAAATATACTCATCAAAAGCTTGCTTCCAATGACCTACTTCCTCTTGCTAGACCTCACATTCGCACATTTCTACCACATCCCAACAGCATTCAGATGATTTCCAACACTTCAAATGAGCCCTTGGGGGACATTGCAGACCCAAACAATAATGCCCTCCAGAATTCATATGCTGAAATTGAAACTCCTGATATGATGGTTACAAAGGCAGAGCCGCACAGATGGGATTAAGGCCCTTACAGAAGGGACACCAGGGAGCCCTCCCTCTTTACACCATGTGAGAACACAGAACAGGGTAGACTGTAGTCCACAAGAATGCTCTCACTACAGCTGGAGGATGCTGCACCCTGATCTCAGACTCGCAGCCTTCAGAACCATAACAAATACTTTTCTGGTGTTAATAAGTCACTCAGTCTAAGATATTCTGTTTTATCAATCTGAAAGAGGCAACACATAGATATGTAGAAATATTATAGGAAGTAGATAGAAATAGGCCCTCCAAAGAGTCAGTGCATGAGATAAGAACACATTATAGGGCTGGAGATATAGCTCAGTGGCACAGCGCCTGCCTGGCAAGTGCAAGGTCCTGAGTTCAATTTCCAGTCCCCTCCCCCCAAAAAGAACACATTACTGCTGTGGGTGGAGGTACATTAAAGGCCAGAACTCAAGACAAAAGATGCAATAACTATACCTATAAACCTCCTCTAGGGGTAAACAACAATTCTTGATATTCAAAATAAGCATTAATCACCTGAGTAGGAGCCCAGAAAGAATCCCTGATCTTTCTTCCAGGAAAGGTCCTTGCTCTTTCCATGCACTCTTGCTATGTGACTTGCTTTCCCACTGGATCACTACTACTTAAGCAACTATGCTTCTGATCCTGTTAGTTGATCATTGTTTTGTCCCACCTTATACCCATCTCATGATTTTGTTCTATAAAGCTTTTTCTAAGAAGTAGGGTCATTGGCAGCCCACTTTCTTGTCCTCTTCTGTCTCATAGACAGAAGCTATCTCTCCCACTCCATAAATATTTCCTGCTCTGCCATTCCTTAGAATTCATTCTTTGATTTTGGGGAACACAAACTCTGTGTATCAGACCTCTACCAGGTTAAGAGTTGTAATATTTCCCCTACATTATTTGAGTTACTTGGTGGTCCTTTATTATCCCTATATTGGTGCAGCCCCACTAGTGTCAAGGAGATGAAGGAATCTTGTTCTGGGATGCTGGGAAGAGAGGCACCCTCTCTGTCATTACAGCTGAGCAGAAGGGTGCTCCTGAGAGTGAAGATTCGAGCATGAGAATGAAGCTAACATGTAGAACTGAGTGGAAGTGATAACACAGTCTTCATGCTATTTGGCTAGTATATTAAGCCATATTGAGTTATTCACCACTGATAATAGGGATACATTCTGAGAAGTGTGTTACAGGATTTTGTCATTGTACAAACACCACAGAATAGTCTTAAACCTAGGCAGTGTTGCCTCTACCTATTGCTCTAGGCTATTGGCCTGCACAGCATAATACTATTATAGATAACAAAGTTATTTAGAAATGTTATAGGCAGCCAGACAGGGCTGAGTCTTGTGAGGTCAGTGCAGGAACATACCTATGGCTGGAGGTGCATTCACTGGAGGTCAGATCTCAGGACAAAGAAGGTTGACAACACTCATATACCTTTCCTAGCAATGAACATATTCTAAATAAGCATCAATCACCTTCGGTGGAGGACCAGAACCTCCCTAGCCCATTCGTTCCTGGAAAATCTTTGTTGGGTGCATGTACCCTTGGTTGGCATGTACTCTATGTGACTTGCTTCCCCACAGGATCTCCGTTTAAGCAATTTTACCTGAGACTATACTCACACTCTTATTGGTTGACCATAAGTTTTGTTTGACTGTTGCAGAAATCTGTATCAAACCAAATGGTTTGAAGACCCTCTGCACCAAGGCATTGGAAGACAACTGTTTGTTACACTAGTCAGCTGGTGGGACCAAATCCAAATCACCAGCATTGACTGAGAGTGAAATCAATTTATATACATTTTGTAAGCAGGAAGTACAAAAGCTGATAGAAAGTTATTATATAATTGGTTCCAAGAATCAAGTCCTGTTTTCAGGCAGGTTTGTTCCAGGCAGGTTAGTCAGAGAGGTTGTTTATCATAAGGTGAGAAAAAATAGGGAGGAAGCTGGGACAGAGAGGATGGTAGAAACTAGACATATCCTTGAGTAGTTTACCTCAGTTTAACAGTCCTTTAGAACAGAATATGTTCATATGTCAGACAGTACAGGCAGCCCAGATAGACGTGATCAGACTGAATCAGGCTACAGCTGATGCAGCTGGTGTGGTCAGTCAAGGCTGACTGAGTCTAATTGTCTAACTATGTGGTGGGCTAGGTGATATATCTTGCCCTAACAGAGCATCATACTGTTGATTTTAACCTTTTTGTCACACCACTTCACACTCACCTTGTGATTTTCCATTGGATCAATATTACCTAAGTAACTATACTTGTAATCTTATTTGTCAACTGTAGTTTTATCCTGCCTTATACCTGCCTCATCTCATGGTTTTACTCTATAAAATTCCCTTGAGAAGTAGGTTTCTGGGCCACCCACTTCAGATCCCCATCTGTTCCCCCTAGAAACTTTCTTTCTTTCAATAGTTAACTTCCTACTATTAACTTATATTTTTCCTAGAATTCATTATTCAATTTTAGAGAATATTAACTCAGCAAATCAAACATCTAGCAGTGTGGGAGTTTTATTTTTCTTATGTCATTAGGGTTATTAGGATTATTTGTCATTAGGATATAGGATATTCCTATATCATACACCCTATGTCATTTGGAGGTCCCACCAAGATAATTGGATAGAGATAACAGTTTGCTATTGTTTCATAAATTCTGGATTGTAACTTGACTAGGTAATCAAAATTTTTTATTCATTGCCCTTGTCAGTTGCATATCCTTGACACTTGTATGTTTTTATACACATTGTTTTGTTAAAATGGTGATAAATTTAAGTTGAGAGTATGGGAAGGTTATTATACTCCTTTAATGGGACTTTTATTCCAGTTTGTGAATGCTGTATTTGAACTTAGTTGCTGAAATTACTAGCACTCCTTGCTTCACCTGACTGTTGTGATTTGTTATGTCAGACAACAGCACTAGGGAAAAGTGGTATTAGAATGCCCCTTAGTGGACTTTGAAATGTGGTAAAATGGGTATTTTATGAAATCTAGTTCATATTTAGAAAATATACATCCCTATTAATAAATCATATGACTCCTTCTGCCAGTTAAAAGACAATAGGTTGGCAGCTGTTTGTAAGATATGGGTAAAAAGTTTAACTGAAGTAGACTGGCCTGATCCTTCTCTATACTTGAGAGAAAATGTTGAGCCACTTTTGCCACAGTTTCCTTTCTGGACTGATCTGCTGCAGGGGAGACAATCATTTTTAGTCTTTCCCTGCCATTTCGTACTTTCCTTTATTGGAGGTGTGTAAGAGGAGAGAGAGAGGAACTCTAAACTATCCCCATAGTCTTCTTCCTACCCAACAACTAAGAACCATTAAATTGAGACCATAGAAAATGACTGTTTGCTAACACCAAAGACAGAGAAGTCATCTTAGATGATCACATACCTCATCTCTGGGTCAGAAGAGACATCAGAATTTTGTCTATCCAGGATAAAGCACATAAAAGTCGTGTCCTGGTTTAGTGGCTGCTTGGTGAGGGATATAAATTTAACCTGTAAGCTTCAGGGATGTAGAAATTTTAAAATCAACTTGAAAGAGTGTGGCCTTGTCTTGCTGCTAAGAAAACTTCCTTAAATGATTAGATAGATAAGTTTAATGCATTGGAAGTGTCTTAATTCTGGAATTCAAGAAAGGATTTCTCCAAGCTGTTTACTTGACTCTGTCTCTAGAGGTGACGGATCTCTTTTGCAGGATGAAAAGTCTTTCTTTTGATCTATTTGTCTCACTCTTCATCCAAAGAACTAGAAAACAGTGGTTTCGTGCTAAGCAGTGCTTCTTTCTTTAAACATGACCATTACAGCTGAGGTCAATTGTAATGTGTGCTTTTAAAAACAGCTGCTGGATTTAAAAATTCAAGTTCCCAGGAAAGATAGGGTCATGAACCAGTAAAGGTGGATAATCTGACAATGTCATATCTTTCTATTCTCCAGACAATAGTTACCTGCTCTGGAGCAAGTCACCACAGGGACAACTTGAGGATACAGAAATCAAGTAGAAATTAAAAGGAACTCCCAATTCTTTTCTCTCATATCAATGAGAAATTCAATATCAAAATCCCTTACTCCTCTTACTCCTTACACAGGAGAATGCTTGACCCTTACATGTTAAAGAAAAGCCATTTAATAATTTTTGTACTCAGGCATGGCCTGCCTACACCCTAGAGCCAAAATAGAATGTAGAGAGAAGTATTAATTATGATACTATTTTACTAGTAGAATCATACTGAGAGAAAGAGGAAGAAATGCTTAGAATTATGTTAGGCTTAGACTTTCTTTGCATGATGAAATAATCATTACCTATATAAATGTAGGCCACAGAAAAACCAGACACCTCTGGTCTTTAATGCATCCACTGCCACTGAGCCTAAAGCTATTTATTCTTCTTTCCCCTTCAGAACCTAGCCAGCTATTACTGAATCTGAGGTTTCCCCTACTGGTCCCTTAATGAGTGGAGCTTTTAGGTGAGCCATAATTAAAACGTCCATGAGGCTGTAGGTATCCTTAACTAATTTTGTTCAAACTTCTCAAGGAAAATATCCCTTACAGGAAGTAAATGAGGAATTTGAAACTACCCATGTTCATGTGTCTTTTTTTCTATGACCTAAAACAGATCAAGCAAGATCTAAGAAAGCTTTCAGATGACCCTGATAATTACATTGAAGCCTTTGGAGGACCTACTCAGACCTACGAACTAGACTGGAAACATGTAATGTTATTCTTAAATCAAACTTTGACTTCTAGTGAGAGATAATGAGTACAGACTTTAATCTGTGAGGTTCTTAAGTGTATTACAGATAACTAGGGATACGTATTTCAAAGAAGATTTAAATAGAATCTAATCAGCACTGTTGTGGAGAGAAGTTACTTAGGTGACTAGATAAGAGAATCCAAAAATGTCTCAAAGATCTCTTTGTCCTGGGGCTGAGATTTCTCCTGGACTATTACCTGTCTCTGTCTGTCCCCAGAGGTAATAGATCTCTTTTGAAGACTTTGATTTTATAACTTTTGATTCAAAGTCACTTAATAGAAAAAAGCCCTAAAACAACATAGTTGAAATACTTTCATTTTCTTTCTTTTTCAAAAGTTTAAAAAGCAGCCTTTCAGATTCCTTGATTATTGGCTTAATTTTCTTTTGACAAGGCAGTTTGAGTCAGTCATAGATTTTATCTCTAGAGGCATGTTTTGCTAAGGATTAGAGATCCACCCTGGGAAAAGCTCTTGGTCTTGTCTTTCTGCATCTGAGATGTTTAGGACTTAGGTCTTATATTATACTTGGAGTCACTCTTCTGTGCCTTCTTCACTGCTGTTGCCCCAGAAAAATAATGCAGTTTACAACAGTATTTGGCCCCAGGCAATTTTCCTTTTTGTGGCTGCTTGATTTCAGGACCAAGTTTCCAGAATGGTGAATTTCCTCTCCCCGGGACACTTCCAGTGTGAAACTGACTTTCACTTATTTCTGGGTCATATTCAAAAAATTGGTCTAGATTTAATCCTGAAACTCTTAAAGAATACATGTAAAAGTTGTAGTCCCAGTTTATCTGTCTTTCTGTCCTTAGACAGAACTTGAGATTAACTCCTTTTCCCTCTCTCCTCAAGAATGATGCTGATTGGTTTTTGTTGTTCTTGTTGTTGTTGTGGGGATTTTTTGTGTTTTGTTTTTTTGTATCGGGGACTGAACTCAATGACTGCATGCTTGCAAGCCAGGCACTTGTGCTGCTGAACTAAATCCCCAGCCAGGACAGACTGACTGGTTTTTATAACACAGATAAGTTCATTGATAGAACAAAACATTCCTAGGAAATCTTATGAATTTAGTAACAGTTTTAAATGAGAACAAATATTAAAGAATAGGCTTATTCCCATTACCCAGAAGACTACCTCTCTTTTCAAGGTTTTTCTCCAGAGCATCTTGCCAGGCTGACTGCTATTCTTGGAGATATGCTAACTGAGACTCTAAAAAGGAAGGACGATAGCTAAGTATGGTCCAAGCATCACAGGAAAAATGGGGAAAACTATCATGGTGGACATTTGTAGCAGAGCAGTTTGGAACTTTGGCGGCCTTCTCCCCCCACTGTTTGGAATTCATACTTAGCTGCAAAGAGTGCCACCTAGTCTCTTTCTACATCTAAACTTGTCCTTCAGACCCCCATCTTCAGATGTAATAAAAGTTACCTTTAACAGTCTATCCCTTTAGAGGAAACAGTTACATGTGGCCATCAGAACAGCAGTTTTGGCTATTAGCTGTGGCAATCCAACAACTGTGGCTATCAAAATAATGAAAAGCCTATAGGAGAATATTCCAATCAGACAAACCATCAACTTAAGACCTGTCTAAAAAATTGATTTTTTCTTTCACAGATGTAAAAGGTTTTTATTCCTTCTGATGCTTATCACAAGAGACTTTCTTTCTTTCTTTCTTTCTTTCTTTCTTTCTTTCTTTCTTTCTTTCTTCCTTTCTTTCTTTCTTTCTTTCTTCCTTTCTTTCTTTTGGCACCAGGATTGAACTCATGACCTCGAGCTTGCCAGGCAGGCACTTATGCCACTAAGTTATATCCCCAGTCCCTATTATAAGAGATTTCTGTTAACTGACCTACAAGAAGTTCTGATTAATATATTTATAGTTACAAACTTTAAAAAACTGTAACAGAGCTATTATAATTCAAATTGGCTTGTATTTATACTACATCTCAGTGCACTCTGGTTTTCTAACAGTTTTCTTATGTCTATCTGTCTGTTCAATTTGTGACTGGTTACAATACTTACACCTGTTTGTTTGAGCTTAGCACTTTTTTCCTCCCTTTTGCCTTTTGGGATTCTTAAAATATCTGCATATAACTTAAATTGGATTATAGGTAAATCTCATTGAAGACATGCTTCTACTCAGGTTTCCAGATGATCAAAATGATGTCAACACTGATTTTACAAATACAATGCATATTGTTATCTGTGTACAATAACTTGGGAGTCTTTCATTGGTCAATAATAATGTGTTAATTGTTAAGATATGGTTCTCACAGGTCATCTGAAAACTTGTTAAAATAATTAAATAGAAACTCTTTAGGCTTAAGGACATTGGTGGGCAGGATTCTTCTTAGTGAGTAAAGTAGCAGCTGCCTGGAAATATTTTTATTACAGTCTTTGTTAACTAGTGGGACTCCAATAATTTTTATAGCCTTATGGGAGACACACCTCAATAAAAGTTTCCAAACAAATTGTGGTATGTGTACACTGGTCATTGTCAAAAGGTTAAGTTTCTGTGAGCAAAACAGCAAGATTTCACTGAAAGATTTTCTTGGTATAAAACTAAATTAAGAGACAAAGGTGTCCATATAGCTGTGACACTCATTACTGCTAACTTCATGGTATACTAAATGTATTCATGCCTTTTGAGTGAAAGGTCTTCTAAGATATAAAACCAGCATTGTTTATAGTGATAATGTTTTCTAGACTCAGATATCTGCCTTTACTTTGTGTTCTATCTACTTACGATGAGGTACCTGTCACTCCAGCAAATAATAGCCTTAAAAAACTTATGCTATTTGTATGCTACATGTATTACTACACATGGGGATGCTCAGCTACCAAATATCAAACAATATCACACACTAAAATTAGCAACTAGACATTATAAACTTCCGAGGTACATTTATAGGCTAGTGCAGTCTCCTTTGATGACATCATATTAAAGGATAACAAATTAGGTGATAGTTTTCTTTGTATCTAATATTTTTTGATCAGGTGGACAAAAAAACTATTCTATACTAAGATGAATATTTAAGAGTGTTATGAAAATAATGCCATCATATTGTCATGCTAAAAACACAATGTGTAGTTCTTGATCTCACATTTTCTCTGTAGACAATATAACTGTTATCTGTTAACATTCTGCAGGGATACAACTACTAAAACAACCATGAGTGATAAAAAATAATAGTCCTCTGGCTATACTTTATATTTTAAATTGCTTGATATCTAGATAAAATTATAATAGTTGAACTCACTGTCCTCACTGCAATACTAATGTCACTGATTTTCTCTCTTGCATGTTCAACTACTAAAGTTTAGAGACCAGAACTAGAAAGGTAAGTAGGCTAAGAAGACAGCCAATATTTTGGTTTTGACCCTCCAAAGTCAACAAGGACCCAGGAAGTGAGGAAACCTTTTCTGTGGGATCGTATAACTTTAGTGAGTCACTTAACCTCCTAAGCAGGGAGATTACTGGAACCCAGAAGATAAGAATCAACAAGTGTACAGTGTGCCAATGAAGGGTCACCAAGAGGGAAAAGTCTCCCATGCCTTCACAGAAAGCAACATGGTCAAGCAATAGCATGACCCACTCTAATGGCTGACACTGACAGATGAGCTAAGAGGGTCTCCACAGGATTCCAAAAGTAATGTCTGAGGAGAGTTAACCGAACTTAATAGACAGACAAAGGCTAATTTTGGTTAATATGGGTATCATTTTAACATGGTTTTAAACAGCCAGCAGAAAAGTATGTGATAGAAGCTATGAAAACTTGATGAGTATATTTTTCTTTAGCTACAATTGTGCTTCAAAACTACCAAATTATCCTTCTTATAGCTAAAACTAGAAGGACTTACAATAACAGACAAATCAGACTTACTGATAATCTCTATCAGTAGAGTGGTCTAAGGTTACAGTTACTGTTCCAGTCCCCAACCTGTCTTTCTATTCTAGTGCTCATATTTTGATTATACATGCTCTAATTTCTCAGGAAATTTGTTTATTCATGCCTAGAGGCTTCCAAACTCCAAGTTTGCAAATGGAACCAATGTACTAGACTCCTTTTACTGGGATCCACCATATTGCCCTTGTAAAGAGAGTTCATAACATGACTTCTATCTGAGGACCATTTGATTTGCTCCCTGGAAAAGGCCCCTTACTACAGTCTCCTCTACACTGACACTTCTCAGCTCAAAGTAGCTAGATAGAAACTATGCCCCTCTTCCCCTAGGTGCACTTAGATATCTCTTCAGAGGAGGGGATATTGTAGACAGCTAAGTTAATTATAAATATTACAGGCAGTTAGGCAGGGCTGGGCCTTCACCACAGAAGACAACTGTGGCTGGAGGCATATTCACTGAGGGTCAGGCTTCAAGAAAAAGAGGAATGACTATGCCCACATACTTTCCCTAGGAATGAACGGAAGTGATTGATGTTCTAGACAGGAACCAATCACACTGCTTGGGGACCAAAGCCTCCCTGGTCCATTCCTTCCTGGAAAGTCTTTGTTGGTCTATGTATACTTGCTAGGTGACTTGTTTCCCCATTTGATCACCATTCAATCAATATGACCTAAGTGATTAGATTTGTTGAAATCCTATTGGTTGACCATAGTTTTTTCCCATCTTACATCCACCTTCTGACTTCCCATGGAGCAATATTACCTAAACAACTATTCCATAATCTTCTTAGTTGCCTATAGTTTTGTCCCACCTGAACCTGCCTCACATTGTGACTTTGATCAATAAAATCCCATGAGAAGTAGGGTTGACAGTCAATCTACTTTCTGGGGCTCCTTTTGTTTCTCTTAGACAGAAACTATCTTTCTCTCAATAAATTTTCCCTACTCTTAACCTCTGTTTTTCCTAGAATTTATTCCTCAATTTTAGAGAACTCAGATTTTCAGACATCTAGCAGGTTGAGAGTTATATTTCCCTTATATTATTTGGAGGTCCTATATAATCTTTATATCACATACCCTATATCAGTACTATCCTAGATTTAGGCAACTGTAATACAAGTATGCATCTAAACATACAAAAGATACAGTAAAAATACTAGGCAATAGCAAGTTTTCAGGTCCATTATAATCTTACAGAACTTCAATCATATATATATATCTATGTACATATATATATATAAAATCATTGACCAAATCATTGTTGTGTTGCATATGAATATATCATAAGGCCACAATTTTGCTCATGTTCCTGAATCTTAAATCCAAGAGTGAGTCATAAATCTGAACAGTCTTTCAACAAGTAGATTGTTAAATGAGGAATATCTGTACATAATTTCAAACACTTGATACAAAACATAAAAAGTGAATATTAGCCACAGAGTCTTCAGTCTTCTAACACCTTTCAATAGCCCTGGTTTATTTCTCCAGATTTGTGTTTGTAAAATTCTAGGTTTGGGTTTGCAAATTTATTGTCTTCAGATTTTAATAGGTGTATCTTGGGAAAGTTGCTTCCAGTAGCTCACAGATTGTTTGACTTGTGAATTCATAATCCACATAATTTCCATGCTTGTGCTTAATTGAATCTCAGTTTAGGGAACAGAGGGTGGCAAACTAGATTAAAGAAGCAAGTCTGATCCACTGTCTACTTCTGTAAGTAAAGTTCTTTTGGAACAATCACATTCCTGCCAATTATGCATTATGCCATTGTACTACAGCAGTGTTGAGCAGGGGTAACAAGGCTGCAAAATCTAAAATAATTTCCTATACAGTCCTTTTCAGAGAAATATATTTCCTGATCTGTTTCTTAGAATGCCAATCCAAAAACTTAAGTCTTTTTTATTAGACTTTTTTTTTTGATTGTTTTTAGACAGGGTCTCACTATATAGTTCAGGCTGGTCTTGAACTCACTTTGTAGCCCAGGCTGGGCTCGAACTTGCAACAATCCAACTGTATCAGCCTCCCAAGTGCTGGGATTCAGATCTGTACCACCACGCCAGACTTATTAGACTTTTTCAAAAGAAAAGTTTAGTTTTCACAGCAAACTTGCACAGAAAGTACAGAAGGTTTCCATACACACACACACACACACACACACACACACACACACACACGCAAAGTCATAGCCTTTCCCCCCTCACATCTTGTACTAGCGTGGTTCATTTATTGCAGTGCATGATCCCACAATGTCTCTTCATTACCCATAGATAACATGAGATTTGGGCTTTTAAAAATTTAATTTACAGAATCTTCATCACAATTTTTCTTGTTATTAAATAATATACAATGTAAGCATGACTTAAATAGAAGGAAAAAGAAATAACTAGTGCTTTAAAAGAAAACTGAATTTTCTCCTCCTCAACTGACAAGTTTTGCTCTGCTCTTCCAGGAGCAGACCACACCACAGACACTCTCTTCTTTAAGTGTTGCGAAACGCAGACATTACTCCATGGTGGCTTAACAGAAACAGGCATAATAGGCAATTTTTCATTTGTAACCATTTGTCAAGAGCTTATGTAACTAACTTCTGGTAATCTTTCAGCTGGTCTGTCTAAATTCTGGGAAGTAGAAGCTGACACTATGAAAGTTGGACAAAACCATAGAAGAAAGTAAGTCCCAGAGGAGGAAACTTGGTTCAATCTGATTATCTCAGTAAATGACTCCAATATGACTCAAACCACAGCCTGGCCATCATCCTTGGTGACTGGTCTGCCGTATACAACTCTCCCCATGTTCTGCCAAGCTTACCTTCTAAATATTATTTATGTGTGAACACTTTTGGTAACAATCATATTAATCTCATTGAAGCCACCTCCTTCGCTCCCCATTCAGTTCCCCATCAGCTTCTTTATATGCCACATGACAGCCTAGGTTCCTCCTCCAATTGACTTGAAGCACAGTAGTCCAAATTAACTCTTAAAGTATAAATCTGGTCATGTGCTGTCTTAATACTCTCTTGTCTCCGCTGAGCCTGAAAGATACAGTGAAATTAACCCTTAACTTGGCCTGTGATATGCTTAAGATCAGTCCCCTCAAGCCACATTGCCCACCATTTCCCTTCTGCACCTGTGTCTGACACACAATAGATACTCAACCAATAGCAGTTGGATTGAATCAAATGATCTGAGGTTATTCACTTTGTCTTAGTCATTAAATTGTGCTCTTGATCTCTTGAGTCAGGTCTTTGTCAGGAAGAGGTGAACCTCAATAGTGGGAGCCATTGAAGCTGGAGATTGATCACATTTGGGGCCCTAAAGCAAGACCAGCCCTGACAACACAGAGAGCTCAAAACAAGCCCCATAAACAAGCTGTTCCAGGACCAAGAAGGTAAGGGGCCCAGGCCAGCCAGGCAAACAAGTTGCTAGGCAACAGCATTGAAATTGACCTTCTTTGGAGGGTATAAGTAAAGGTGCTACAGTGGTTGAGCAGTTCCTTTTCTACCACCAGGAAGTAAGGACTCCACCTGACCCCAGCTTTTGTCTTTTCTTTATTTTCTCACCCTCTCACCAAACTTCCCCCTGGGGCCGTCTAGAGCTGCAGCCAATCTGAAAGTACAGACCAGGTTTTGGTCTCCTGAACCTGAGTGCAGGACTGATGGTGTGAGAGTCTAGAAGACCTTGAGGCGGGCACTACTTCTGTGGCCAAAGGGAGATAGATACAGGACTGCCTTTTCTATAAAACTTTGGAAATCTCATTATCTATTTTGGGAGAATAGAGCTCACAGAGGTGCATGGGTTAGCCGAAGTCTTGCACCTCTTTGCTTTTTAAAAATTGTGTCTGGGATGTTTGGTGGATGATATTTTTATGCATTTTTACAGTCAATGACATGTTTCCCTAATCTGCTACTTGGGCATAGAGAGCACAGTCAAGTCACCCAATTTGAGGCTGACCAGTAGAGTAGTGGGACAGATCTATATTCCAAGTTGGTGACGGTGGGAATGTCGCTTGGCATCCTTGAGATCATTTGGGGTATGTGTTACAACCTGGGGCTTCTATTCTGAAGTGCACGTTCTACAGCACTAGAGGCTGCTCATTTCTCCTCATTCATGCCAGTTGCTCTGAACTTCTCTAAGGAGCCCCAGGCCCCGGCCTCTGCCTTCCCTTTTTGGCTCCTACAGCCTTAAGGAAGAGTCAGGTCACTCTACAGCTCCAGGGTTGCCTGTTGGGGCTGAATAGAATGTGAGCTGACAGTGCTGACTTGCACCTGGGTGGGAGGCAGTGCTGTGGCCCTGGAGTCCTGGAGGGTGAGCTCACCTACACCAACACACTGTGTGGCCACTCTATGCACAGAAGCCCTAACAGAGCCATGGTCTCTCAACTTTTCCATGTTGTCTTGGTCCAATTAATTCCTGAGCCCTCCAAGGATGGCTTCTCTCACTAGTGTCCTGGCTGGCTCCATCTTCTTAGCCATGTACTTCCTTCAGGGGAGGATGCCAAGGACCAGGTCTGCATGCGCTTGTTCTGTTTGTGCCCCTTATCTGTGAAGCTGTAAGCCCTAGTGACTGAGCGCACTGAGCACTCACCAGGCAGTGCCTACCTGTTGGCTGCAAGGTCCCAAGGCGGGGGTTTGGGGAATTGAGCTAATTCTCTTCTCAACCCTCCTTTAGAGGAATGCCTGCATACCTCTCAGCTCAGACGTCTGCAGAGGATGAGGGGGTATGGTCAGAAAACACTAGGTCCTGGGTGCAGAAAGCAACTGCAAGCAGAATGTTCTATCAGAAAACTTCCTTCCACCCTAATCTTACTGCTAAGGTGGAGTGGGATCAGTCTATTAAGCAGTGTAAGGGAACAATTATATGATTAGTAAAGGCACAATTATAGAATAACAAACTTATAGGCATGTTGTAGCAAGTTAAATTAAAATAGTAGCCTCTGCCTGTGCTTCTGCTGCCTGTCACATAAGCACTCTACTAAATTCAATCAACCTTGACTGTCTGGGTTTGCTTTTCTTTCGATAATGCACTGGACAAGTTTGACTATTCTTAGCTTATGTTTCTCTTAGTTAAGAAAATATATTGCTTCTAACTGGCTTCAAGGACCCTGGTTGGGCTGAAGTAACCCAGTCAAAAATACTTTTTTATGCTGCTTGCTCTGTTTGAACTCTCTCACCACCACACTTCTAGATTCCTCCGTACAAAGAGTCTTCCATTTGGTTTGATATTGCTTTGTCTGTAACAGTAGCACACAAAGATTGTACCCCACAACTAGGCCCCCAGCCAGCATTCTTTAGTCTAGACTGGTCCATGTAATTCCTTCCAAGTTCCCCAGCTGGGAGAGGTAGAGCCTGGGCAACAGTGACACCCAGTGGAGAAGCAGAAACCAGCTCCCTTCTACCTAGAAACAGAAATAGCCCTGCCCCTTCATTACACAGGGATTCTGAACACACACCACCTTTCTGAACAGGGCCTGCGTCCTGTCATGGTACTGACACTCGGTGCTGACTGGAAGATGACAAAAGGACCTTGCTTGGAACATCTGCTGCCTCAGGCTTCAAGACCACAGCTCACAAAACTGCCAACCATGTCCCTGAGCCAAGGCCAAGTCCTGGCCTTTATCAAAGGGTCTCCTCGTCTGCCTTCCAAGGAAAGAAAACATAAATGTTCTCCATTTATATCACCATCTTAACATGAAACAAAAATGTAAGATTATTAGCTTTGGGTTTTGTTCAACATACCTACTAAACAAATAGCCCTCCTCCTTTATCCTTTCTTTCTTCCACTAATCTGCCCATCTGTCATGGAACACATTCTAGAACACTTGTAACCACTTGATCTGTCTTGAGCATCATGCCAGGTGATGGGTATATCAGTGAGCAAAAATACACACCAGTCTGCCATCATGGAACTCATTGTCTACACTAAAATATAGGCATTAATTAAATAATTATGCAGATCAATATGTAATCAGAACTGTAATAAGTGCTAAGGAGAAGAGAAAAACAGTGCTGTAAGATTTCATTACAAGAAGTTTTACGTACTTAAGGAAGTCAGAAAGAGCTTCCCGAGAAAATCCGGACTGTGATTTGATCTACATTGATGAGATAAGAGTGCTTCAAACAGAGAAATCAGCTAGTGCCACTCCCTGGGGCAGCACAGAGACATCAGGGGAACTAAATCAAGCCAGGAACACAGCGAGTGAAGAGGTGTGTGGTGCAAGGTGAGGGCAGAGACAATGGCAGACACGTGAAAGGCTTTGTCAGCCATGTAGGACTTCCATGTATTACCTGGAGAGGCACTGATACATTTTCAACAGAGATATGTTCCTAAGAGCTTGCTCGGAATGATGTGCAGAGAACACAGCAGAAAGAGGAGAAATGATCATGGAAGGACGAGGCTCCCACAGGGTTCTGAGTGACAAATAGATGATCAAGAAAAAAGAGGCAGTAAAGATAACTGAATCACATGGAGGAAAAAGGCACTTAGAGGTAAATACAGTGCACATGGTAATGAACTGGACATGAGGTTGGAGTAAGAGAGAAAAAAAGTCTGAGAGATGGCATGGGGTTTCTGGTTGTTTTGATGTGATGGCAGGTGGAAATTTTTATCAAGTTAGGAAAACTGGAAAAAGACCAGGTCTGGAGTAGAAGAATACGGGTACAGCCATTGAGTTGAAGTGACCTTGAAACACCAAACTTTCATTATGACGCCCATTCTCGATGACTTTTATCTACTTTTGAAGACCTACAAGGTCTCCAATGTTTTGGTTTTGTTGGTTTTGTTCTTTACTTTTTTGTTTAATTTTATTATAACTGATGATATAGGCAATTCTATTAGAAATAGCAGGAGGCATTATGGTAACCATTGTTGATCACCTTGTATTATGTTTTCACATTATCTATTATGTCCACCCTTTTGATTTGACCAACTCTGTTCTGTTATGTCACATTTGGTTTTACTCTCTTCCAAAAAAGTAATAAGAACCGTGGGAGCAATAAAACCCAAAATGTGTAATAGTCATTGTACAAAAGAGAGGAAAAGAAAGTGCTCTAAATGATATAACTGCATGTATATTTAAGTGTATAAGATAGAAAATGGTATCACTGAGTTTTATTGGATCATTGAACAGAACTGTTTGCAGTATCATTGTTGGAATGTCCACTTTACAAGCTTTAGTTTTGTGACTTGAACAATTATTTCTAAGATGACAATATGTAATCCATTAACTAGTGATTTCCTACTGTTTATTTTTTTCTGTAAATCTGTATAAATTGTACCCTTTCTCTGCTTTTTTTTCTCCTTAAATAAAATTTTTTAAAAAGTGCTCTAAAGGTTATAACTGAATATACATTTAAGTGTATAAGATAGATAACCATATTACTGAGTTTTGTTGGATCATTGAACAAAACTGTTTGCAGTCTCAGTGTCTGAAAGTCCCCTCTATATGCTTTAATTTTGTAACTTGAACAACTATTTCTAAGATGACAATATGTAATTAACTAGTGATTTCCTACTGTTTATTTTTTCTGAAATTGTGTATAACTTGTACCCTTTTTCTGTTTTTTTTTCTTTTTTCTCCTTAAATAAAATTAAAAAAAAAAAAAAGAAAGAAACACCAAACTGGAGACATCAAGCAGGCAGACACATACACATTCATACAGAGGACCTCCCAGGAGACAGGCAGAAATGTCATTTTAAGATTCAACTCTGCTTAAGCAGTAAGTGAACTCATAGGCATGGACAACAAAGTCTAGGGAAAATGATAGAGTGGGGAGTGGACACAAGGCTGCTTACATGAGATAACTTCTCAGGAATAGCCTCAGGAGCATCATTCAATCTGGGGACAGTGCAAGGAAGGCCAGGATTTCAGTCACAGGGATCCCACCTGAACTGAGAACCACACAGTGAGATCCTGGGAGCCCAGAGAGACAATGGGAACCAGAGAGAGGTGCAGCAGGGAAGTGACTCGCTGAGGCCAATCTCTTTCCTCCTTCCATCCCTCCTTCTGTGATGCGGTGGCCTTGACTGGGCTCCCCATGCAGGGTCTTTGAAGCGTCATGAGTCAGGGCAGCCAGAACAAACCCCACAGGCAGAATTCACATGAGCCCTGAGCTGGCTCTGGGAGTGTAGACATGGGAGGGACTGGACAATGCATGCATTCCCTGTCCCAGCACCCAAGTGGGCAACGAAAGAGGAAGACCCTGCAAGGACCAGAACCCATCATTAGGGGCAGGGCAGTAGAGACTGGTAGGGCCCAGAGGCCCTGCTGTGCTGGCAAGGATCTCATAAGGCCACAGCTGATTCCCGATGGGCCTCCCAGATCCTATGCAGGGAGGTTACCCCACACAGGAGGAAAAGCCTACCTCTCTGGTCTGGCACGTCAGGGATCCACACTTAACAATGAGAATCTCCAAGGGGCTGGGTTCACAGTAAGGACTAATGAGGACGCTGGTTAACTCCCCTCTCTTAAATCTTTAGAAGGGAAACAAGCTACCTGCTTCTGGGACAGTGCTACTCTGAAGACCACCAACTCATAATATTTGCAGGGTCCAAAGTAAAAGCACAAATGGAGGCCTTTATGCTTTGTGTCTAGTAACTTAAAACTTAAAAAATCAAGCTGACAAGGAAGAAAATAAATATATTCTGTCATTCAGCCTTGACAAATACACCTTCATAACAACCTGCTAGTCGATGTTCACTTAGAATTCAGATCCCTTGAATTCTGTGTCCAAGTGGAATGTTCTTGGCTGACTTCCCACATCCCAGTTTCCTCACCCTAGGCTCCGTTCCACACTGTGAGAGGCCTGGGGTGATTGCAGGTGAATGTCCCAGCCCACTCAAGATCTGTCCATGCTCCACCCCTCAGCAGTATCTGTCCTTGGCTGCTTCTTGGTTTGGGCCCTGCGGTCCTATAATAGCCAGCTCCCAGCTTTATCACTGGGACTAAATACCTGGCACACACAACCAAAGGAGAAAAGGTTTAGTTTTGGACCTCATTTCGGAAAGTGCAGTCCATGATTGGCTCCAAAGCAGAAATATCATGGTGAAAGGGCTTGGCAGAAAGAAAGTATTCACCTTATGATGACCAGAAGCAGAGCAGGGGACAACACAAGAAGGGAAGGGGCCACAGACCAGATATAACAGTACCCAAGATCACACCTCTGTGACCCAGCCAGACCCACAAGTGTGCTTTGCTAATCTCCTATGTGGCTCTCAAGCCAGTCAAGTCAATTAGTGGGCTTAACTATCACAAGGTCCTATTATGGTGTGTATCTAGCTATCCCCTCAAGGCCTCATGCACTCATTGGTGGATCTTGGGTGTATGACACTGATTCATGGGCATGTGATACAGGGTCATAGGTATGTGGTACTGGATCATGGGTGTGGTACTGGATTAATTCGCTGATGGAGTTATGGCTGGGTGTGATGTTAGGAGATAAAGCCCAGTGGGAAGATATGGGATTCTATGAGTAAATATAGACACCCTTGATAGCTCATTGTTTCCTTTCTGTCCTGCCACGAACTGTTTATTCTTTGCAGTGCCCCTATGTCATGTTGTCTTGATTTGGAGCCAGCTGATTATGGACCAGCCTACTATGACACCTCTGATAAACCTTTCTTTAACTTGTAGATGTTGGGTATTCTGTCCCAGAAGTGAGAAAGTAACTAAGATAGGTCCACACATAGGAAAGAGGGCTTGTAGGCTCTATACATGGCCATCTGGGAAAGAGCAGCAGGATCTTGAATGGGGAGTGTGGTCTATAAGACTGGCATGTCCCCTTGGCTCGAGATTCCTCATCATGGTAAAAGAAGCTGTTCAGAGCAGGGACAGAGTGGGTCCCTCTTGCGAGGGTCAAAATGATTCAAACAGGGTGACACAGCCACTTCCTCTTCCTTCTAGTTCCTTCAGGTGGACCTTGGTACCTTGGATGTGGTGCCTACCTGTGGCCTATCCAAGTTATCCCCTCACCCCTGTTTTCCAGTGCTTCACCAGACTCCCAACAGGAAGCAGATGGCAAAATTAAATCAGATCGTTTACAAAGCTGGAGATGGGATGTGGGGGAACTATGAGGAATATGTAGTAAACCAGGCCCAGCAACTGTGGAGGAATGGTTCCTATCCTTAGGCCCAAGGAGAAGGGGAGGGAAAGACACTGCGCTTGGGAGGAGGGAACTGCACTGAAGAGGATGACAAGACAATTGTGTGATGCTTAGCTGACAGACACCAAGATAGGGATCTGCCTCACAGATAGGGATCTAAGACACTAAAGGTCATTCTCCTTCTAATCTCCTACTGGTGTTTGGCCAAACTCAAGCGATATCAGAGAGCACAGGGATCTGTTGGTAATGCCCAGGTAGGCCAGCCTCTGGGCCTAGGAGGGAGAAGGGTGAAAGGAGAGTCTTCGGGGCAGCCAGAAAATATCCAGTATGGTCACAAAATAGTAACTCAAGTAAAATTAGCCATAGCAAAAGATGAAAAGTGGGTATTTGCAAACAGAGCTTGGTGTTATGGTCAATAAAAACTGAAGCCAATGTAACAATGTGTACACTTAATACATGGCACAGAGTGATGGGGCATAAGTGACTAGAAGCTCCCCACACCAGTGTTTCCTGTAGAGGAGTTCAGATTCTCACCAGAGGTGCCCAGCTCATAGGGTGCAGACCCACGTTGGTTGATGGCTTTGTCTACATCTACCCTCCTGCAGTACTGATAAATACAGGGAGAGAAGAACAGACTGGGACAGATTCATGTTGAGGGTGAAGGCACAGGATATTTAAGTGGAGGAGCCAACCAGCAGCTGAACATGGAGGTCTACACCACACAGGAAAGAGAAAACCAAACACAGCCTGGAACCTGGCTCAGGCACCAGGGGGTCACAGGAAGCCTAGAGCCACGTGCTAGGAAGGAACAGGTTATTTTTTTTTCTTCTTTTTCTTTCTCCTCCCTACTTTTTCCTTCTCATGTCCACTTGCTCAGTTCTTTGCTACTTATAGCACACCTCTGCTGTCCTCTACGGCCAACACACTGAGAAGATTCCAGTACTTTCCTATGTTTACCCACAACCTAGTGATGGCCAGTGGCCTTCTAAAGAGGACCATATGGAAAATCAAACAACAGGAAATAAAAATGAACTAAATTAAAAGAACAATGAAAAAGAATGAGAGGATCTGGCTGTGGTATTGGGTACTTACATGAAAATCCTACACAGTTTTCCACTGAAATGTCATCTGATCAGAGAGCATATGCAGTAGGGTGGATTTTTCTTGAGCTGTGACATGAAGAAGCCTTCTCCCAGGAGCTGTTCTCTCAGTCTGTGACTTAGCTCAGTCTCACAAACAAACACCCGCTCGGTGCACCCTGAACAGCGTTGATCTGAATGGAAAATGTGCCAGCTGTCTCATGGTTCCTGGTATATTTCTTAATTAACTTGCTGATTCTGTCACTGTTTTGAAGTGGAGCTCTGCCGCTGCTATTTTTAGGGGCTTGTACTAGGAACCCACCTGCCATTCAGCCAGCCTGTCTTCATATGTGACATGAATGTGGGCACCACTGATCACGCAGAGGAGAGGCGCTGCCTATGTGAGGAATCCAGACTCTTGCCTGCCTGGCTTTTTTAGGGCTCTTTGGCTCCTCCATATCCTCCTCCCACTTCCGCCAGCCCAGTTTCCGGATCAGTTCCTGACTTCAACTAGTCCATTTACCAATACTATGGCTCTGAGAAGCCAGCTTAGGAGAACACTTAGTCGATTAGGTCATGTCTTGAGGACGTGCAGCCCCATGGTGAGAGAACCAAGCAGCGTCCTATGCCAGTGAATTACAGGCTAAGTCCTAGTGAGTTTCACCATATTCTTGATCTCACTCGAGGCCATGTCCCTGGCCAGTCACCTGGTCAATGGTGTCACAGTTGTAAGGTATTGGAGAGGAAGCATATTAAAACATGGAAAAATTTTCAGAACCAAAGCCTTTATTTTACAGGTGCAGAAACTGTGGTCTAGAAGCACAAAATGACTTCAGACTTATTCAGTAGTCAATCCAAGTGACAACCCAGGTAGAGGCTTAATGGGAGCAAGATCTGGGTTTTCTTTCTTTCTTTCTTTTTTTTTCCTCCCAATTTTTATTTTTTATTAGTATGTGTTTGCAGTACATAATGTTTACGTTCCTCACAGGTAGTTGGTAAACATTCATGACAAAGCTTAAGTCTTTTTTTATGCTCCTCCCTCCACTTTTTGGTACCCTTTCCAATTGCAAAAGATCTATCTCCTTGTTTTCTATTACCTATCTTTTACTTTGTCCTTCATTTATATTTTGGGTTTCTCATATAAGAGAAACCATGAAATATTTAAAGTTATGTGTTTGACTGATTTCACTTAACATTATAGTCTCAGAGTATATCCAATATCACAAACAAAAAATTCAGAGGCCCACCAAATACATAAAAAGTTCTGAATAACTTTATTAACTTTTAAAAATGTATATATGTACTAATGTAATAGTATTGTACTACTGTTAATTTCCTGGTTTTGATCATTGTCCTGTGGCTGTATAAAATGTTAACATTGGGGGAAGTTGGACTAAGGGTATGTAGGAATTCTATGCACTACTTTTGAAACTTTCTAAAACAGTAAAATTAGTTCAACATAGAGGGTTACAACTGTATAGTAGTTACACTTTAACATTAGAGTATGGGAACAATGACTTAGCACTTTTAGTTGCTTCTTTATCCCCTCTCATACCACACTACACAGTTCTGATATGAAATAATTGTTCACCTTGCCATGAAAAGGTCCTAGATAGTCCCTTTGCCACCAAGTTATTAAACTTTCCTTTATCACTAATAGAAATCTACTAAAAACAAAAAAAATGACATCTTCTTTGTAAAGATTAGGTCAAAGGTGATAAGATACATTCAGTAAGTGTTACCATTATCTTTCTTTGGTCCTTGCAAAGCTGCTTTTGAATAGTTCCAGAAGCAGATGGAACGTTGTTGCCTTGATTATATATATATATATTTTGTAGAACTTAATCCACCTAGAGAAAGATAATACATACATACATACATACATACATACATACACATATATGGCCTAAACAAAGTTACCATGTTTGTTTAAATACAAAAATTACAGTATAAGATACATTGTCATTAATTCCCCTCAAAAATATTCCCAACATCAAACACAGTTATCTTATCATTCTTGCCATTTTCTGAGGCAGTTCTGGAAGTCTTTTGTGAATGTCTTCATGAAATGTGATTTAAGAAATATATAAATGGCTGCAGAGCACCATTCATTTGAAAATCAGGTTCATAAAAACATGACACCGTGTCCTCATCCACCACATTCAGTGGGTCTGGCATTGTGTGACTCTTGGCTCCTCCTCAAAGTCAAACTAACCCTGAAAGGTAAATGTTTTTAATCAATTCAGGATGGCAAGATGGTCACAACCGTGTAACTAATAACACGAATGAGGACTTCCAGAACTGCTTTAGAGAGCTGCAAAAACAATGGGATGGATTCAGTGAGGGGAAACAAGCTTAAATAACTCATAGTTTCTTTTATATGAAAAACCAATATGTAATTTGCAAAATAAAAGACAGGCAAGATAAAAAGAGTTGTGATCCAGCATGGGCAAATGTACCTAACAGTGTACCTTGATGTAGTATAATTATTTTGTGTTTTATATGTATTTTGACCTGTTAATATGTATTTATAATTAACTTAATAAAGACCTAAAAAATTAATCTGATGCCAAAAATAACTTTTTAAAAATGAGAGTGAAAAGGAAGGGAGGAAAAGAGTAGAGATATTTATGTGCATGTACCAATTTCCCACAATAAATGTTACATTCTGTACTATACATGTAGACTAATAAAGATTTTAAAAACTGTGTGGGGGTATTTTGAAGGGGACTAACAGCAATGTGTCTTTTACTATGATAACGCTTTTGTAATTTAAACATTCACTGTACTTTTCAGTCACATCTCATGTAATGGACAATGCACTCTATGGCCCAAGAAGTAAACACAAGTAACACGCCAGACTCTGAAACAGTTTCCAGAGACAACTTCTGCTTCTGAGAGGCAATCTGCTCTCTTCTTGGTTATCTGGCCCTTTTCTTTTCCATGCTGTGCACACAATTGCTTTTACCTGTTTTAAAGATTAAAAATTTATATGGATGAAAGCAGACTCTTATTCTTTCATATCTTACTTCTCAACACTTGTGTTTGTGAGAGGGGCACATATCCTTGTGCAGCTAGAGTTCATGATTGTGCTTGATCTCATTCACTGTTTTAAAAATTGTTTTCTTTTACTTGTAATCAGTAAGTACTAATTGTATATACGCATGGGTACAGTGTGATGTTATGGTGTACATGTACATTGCATCACGCTAATTAATGGCATTGGAACACCTCACATGCTTATCATTTACTTTGGAGGAGAATGTTTAATATCTTTTTTCAGCAACTTCAAAACATACCTTATTGTTAGAAACAGTCACTGTGCTATGGAACAGAAGACAAAACCCTTTTTCTCCGTTCTAGCTGTAGTTTTGTCCTCTTTGATGGACATCTGCTCTGTCCTCATCCACCACACTCTTCCAAGTGTGGATCAATCGTGACCTACTCTCAACTTCTATGAGCTCAACTTTTGTTGTATTCTTGGCGTTGGGTATATTGAGCCCAAGGCCATGTGAATGCAAAGCTTGCACTCTCCACCAGCTGAACTACACACTCAGCCCACAACTTTCCTAGATTCAACATATGTAAGTAAAATCATCCACTCACTCTTTAACCCACTCTAACCACACCGCCTGTCTGTTTTTGCACCTGGCATGTCTGTCCCTCACTTGGAATGGCATATGCTCTCTGTCATCCCCACACCCTACTCCAAATCTCTGACATTCACTTGGCAAACTGTGATCCTCCTTTATAGCCTGGCTTTTCTTTCTTCTCCTGTGAAGTTGACTCATCCTGCAGAGCTGAACTCATCCCTCTCTCTGCTGTGTTACTACAGCACTTTGCATATCTTGACTTTATGCAGTTTTCATTAACTCTCATATTTTGCAATTTAAAACTGTAAAAAAGTATGTGCACTGGTCTCCCCTTGAGCCCATTATTTAATGATTAGAACATATCTTTTCATCCTGAACAATAAGTATATGTTCATGAATAAATACACATAATTTCCATCCACTTATACTGGACTAAAATTCACCCATCTCTGGATATATAAAGATACACACACACACACACATATGGAATATATATATATTATAATATATATATATATACACACACACATATGTATTTTTTTCTCTAAGAAGCATCTTGGGCGTATTCCATTATAAACCCTGGATTCCCTACTTCATACTATAAAAAGGCTTCTTCTTCCAAGATAAAATGAGATAAAATGTCTCCCAGTGTGTGTATATGTGTGTGTGTGTGCGTGCGTGTGTGTGTGCATGTGTGTGTGTAAGTTGTTATCACAAATCTGGCTAAGATTCATAATGCTTCAATGTCAGATATAATCAGGATAATTATTCAAAGCTGTCAACTTGATCATCTGAAGCAATCAGCAATTAGGCATTTGCCTTTCCCTGGAGGGCTGTTGAGAATTCAAACCCAGGAGCCACGGGAACTGAAGGGGAACTGGCAGGTGCTTTTTCCTCAGGAGTAGGATCCAAAGCGCCAGGTGGCTGTGGCACTGCTACATGCTTCTTCATAGACGCTGAAGAAATCCATGCAGCCAACAGGTTACACTCCAGGCTCCAGCCAGTAGCACACAGCAAACAGCAGTATTTCATGAGAAATAAACACGGTGCAGCACATGACGGCTCTGCCTCTGCCTCTGCATGTGTAGTAGTACGCATGGTTCTTGGAGCACTTTCCATGTGTAGTAGTACACTTTCTTGGTCTTGGAGCACTTGCCTTCACAGTACAGTAGCTCATCCATGCCTTGCAGCCTTGGTGCACAGGTGGGGAAACAGGCCAGGAGTAGGGCTGTGTTCTCACTCAGGGAGAAAGTAGGTCAGAACACTTTCTGCTGTTTCACCCACAGGACCTTCAGCTTAACGTCTGACAATCAGGAGATTATTTAGAGATCTTCAGTATGAAGTATCTCAAAAAGCTTCACAGTATCTTATACTCACTTCTAAGATTACTTGGCACTATACCACTAAATGCATTCTAAATTATTCTAGAGGTCATTAGTCCTTCTATAAATGGAAGGAGCCTTGTTTACCAATTGCTATGGTTTGGATGAGCGTCCTGCAATGCTCTATGTGTTAAAGGACGGTGCGACTGGAAAGGGTGGCACCTTTAGGAGCTAGAGCTTTGTGGGGTCTGCAGAGTTCTGAAGGCTGTGCCTATGAGGGGATCTTGGAATCCCAGTCTCTTCTTGGCTCAGGATGTGAAGTATTTGGCCCAGCACACACTCCCACTATAATGTACCACCCTCACCGGAGGCCCAGGCAATGGGACTTTGAGTCTCGGACCAGAACTCCATGAGCTAAAGTAACTTTTCTGCTTATAAGTTAATTATGTCAGATATTTTGTAATAGAAATGGAAAGCTAACTGGTTCATCAACCGTGGCCATGGTAGGTTTTCCCTACATTAGATCTCTCTTAAATTTCTTCCCCAGAGTCTTAACTTGTCCTCAATGGGACCTGTGAAAAATGTCTACTTCCTCTTCAAATATTTGTGTAGGGACTGCTCTCTTTTCTGGGCCCAGGAGCCGTGCTTTCTTTCTTGAAGTATTACTACTAAAACATTGAATAATTTCTGGCTAGGTGTGGTGGTGCATGCCTATAATTCTGGCACTCCAGAGGCTAAGGCAGGAGGATCACCATGAGCTCAAGGCCAGCCTGAGCTCCATAGTGAGACCTTGTTTCAAAACAAAACAAAACAAAACTTCTGACATTTTTGAGCATGTAGAGCGCTAAGTTCTATAAATAGATTGCCATATATAAGCACCCTAACAAGTCCATAGAAACAGCACATACTCCATGTGTGGCTCTGTCGCCTAAGAGTAACCTGTGTGATGCCTGTGCACCCAGCTTGTGGTCAGGAATCCTTCCTAGGAGATGGGCAGCAGGACTGCAGGTACCCTCTGCTGTTGGCCTTGGATGGGCCTGAAGCTCCAGACAAGCACCTGGGTATCTTCATCCCCTCACAAAGCTCAGTCCCATGATTTCCCACCACTGCTACTTGCCAGAGCTCCTGGTCATCTTCACTACCTCAGCTCCTTGCCTTTTCTCTAATAATGGGCATTTCTGGCAACATCACATCACCTGACACAGCCCTCTTTAAAACTCAGTAATCTTCCTGGCCTTTCCTACTTTTTAATTCTCATTTCTTTACCTCTCCTTTTGTACTTCCCTTAAATGTTGCACATTGTGTGTGCGCTCAAGTGCCTGTCCCCTCATCGTCATGAGCGGGCAGGCCTTTTCTTCAAAACTTTATTTCCTTTGCTACTATCCTGGAAGGAAAAATATCCCTTTTCCTAAAATGCAGCCTCCACATTATATTCCTAGTTATATTATAATTACTCTTAATTATATTAAGCTTCCTTGTAAAAATTTACTTTTCTAAGTAATTTTTCTCTGACTTTGAACTGGTTTATGATGTGTTTTTTTGGGAAAAAAAATCTTCCATTACTTGAGACTGCATGGTCATCATCCCTTTTATCAAGCTTCTTCAGAATACATTATTTCTGTTTTTTTGTTTGTTTTTGTTTGTTTGTTTGTGTAGTTCAGGATAGCTTTGAAGTCACTACGTTGCACAGGCTGGCCTCAAACTCACAGCAATTGTCCTGCCTCAGCCTCCCAAGTGGTAGGATTACAGGTTTGTGCCACCATACCTCGTCTATTTCTATTTCTTTAATGTCTTTATTCTTTATTCAACTCACTGCACTTGGCTTCCAATATCTCCACCAGATGAAAACCAGTCCTTTGAAGATCATTACTGATCTCCACCAACACAATCTAATAGAATCCACTAGCAGAGCTTCCTTCTTCCCCTCAGCCAGTAAAAATGAACACAGGTACCAAGCTGCCTCAGCTGGGGATCCAGCTATCCCTTGATTTTCCTGAGACATTCGTTCCAGGACCCTGTGTGGATATTAGAATTGGAGAATGCCAAAATCCTTTATACAATATGGTATAATATTTTCCAATAATTTATTGTAGACCCTTACAAACTTTAATAGCTTACTGATACAACATAATGCACCTCAAATGTTACGTAGATAGTCGTTGTACTGCATTTAGACAATAATGACAAAGAAAAAATGTCTGTATGTTCAGTATAGACAAAGTTTTTCTCTGAATGTTTTAGTGTGTTTTGTTGTATCTGCCAACACTCTATAGATACGTTGGGCTAACTGCAAAGACAAAGAGTACAAGGCATATATGACATAAAAAGGGACATAAGATCACGTAAATCTATCTAGGGGCCTAAGAAAAAGTTTCATGGAGCAAGCAGATTGCTGGGGTGAGGACAAGAGTGGTATATACCAGTGTTGGTGAACCTGTGGCATAGGTGTTGTAGCCAGCTGTTTACCACTGAAAGCCCTGAAAGGTTCAGCATCACTGGTCTATACATTGCAGTCTGAGAGAACAAGGGAACCCAGGCAGAGTTACATGGAGTGCAGAGGGCTGCTGGTGGCCAAAGGCTTCCATGGGTCTTCACTCCAGATCTGAAAACCTGATCTTTCTTCCCCTGGTCCCTCCAGCAGCTGTGAAAGCCATTTCATGATGAAACCTGACAAGCTTTCAATAATCGTCATCTAGAAATTGACCTACACCAGCACCACATATTCAGATCTCCTGCATTTTGGACCAGTTTCCCTGAGGTTCCCACCTCACCTCGTCCTGCTACAAAGATAACTCCCAAACTGTACTGCTACCTCTCCCGCTCTCCTCTGTGACATGCTATTTCCGAACCTTCCTTTCAGCCGGATGATCTGCCAGAATCTCAAATAAATCCAAAACTAAGAATTGTCTTTTTGAAGTACAATAGTTCCTTTCCATGAGTATTCATTTATTTTAAAGTGTCATTAATTATTCTAATTTTCTGGCTCAAACCCACAGCCATAATATAACTTACTCCTTCAGATAAAATATTTAAGAACTTTTTGCCTCTGGGTTCTGGGAGTGTAATGTTTAACAAGCTAAATGTGTTCTCTGCTCTTGAGAAGCTTATAGTCTAGTGGAAGATCCAGGAAAAATCTAAGAGGGCTATGAAATAGTTTCCCTTTTATTCTTTAACTGTGGCCAGTAACTTACAAAACTTCTTTAGTCCTCCTAAAATCTCCCTTGAATTCGCCTTTTCCTTTCCTTTCTTACCAGCCAAAAACCTACACCTAGACTATTCCTCTAGCTTACTACACATTCTTATTGTATTGTGGGTATTCTGAACTATTTTGGTAAGACATACAGACACACACGCTGTATTTTGCAGTTGTTTTCAGGGGTCATTGATCATCCATTAGAAGCCAAAGCCTAGATCCCTTGGAAGTTCTTTGAGTCAAAGAATTGTATCTGGATGTCTTCCTTATTCATCATTCTCACTACGAGCTGTGCCTCTATACAGAGCAATCCAATGTGTCTTTTCCATGCTTAGAAGTTGTCCATGGCTTATTTCCAGCACAGGTAGGGCCCAGTCCATCACCCTGATCACCAAACAAGTCTCCATTTACCCAGAGTTCTCATTTCTTTGAGTTACTTTGACACTTTGCTCCTCTGAACTCACACCTGATCTTTTTAAAAAGGTGATCATCTGTACACTTTCAGTGTGAGAGCAGGTATCATCTTATTTTTGTACTTCTCGAAGCACCTGAAATTATGTCTAGTCCAAAGCAGACAGACTAAATGAAACCCAAATTTTAAGTCTCCTTCATCCAATAATCTGTTGTGACCGTACTTCAATATTTGAAGACAATTTCCTTGTCCTTGTTCCTTATCTCCATAAAATCCAGATGATACTGGCTCACTCGGTTGTCCAGTTGAATGTAAACACAGCTCAATATTAGTACAAAATAATCAAGAAGTCCCTAAAGGACTTACCACCCAAACTTTGACACACACCCTATAATGTGGGATAAATAAAGCATCTTTTCACCCCTTTTCATCCACTACCTCTTAGCTAAAATAAGGGGTAGATACTTCAACCCCGTTTAAAAGTCATTTAAAAAATAAAAAACAAGAAAGCTGGCCAAACACTTGCAGCTTCTGGAACAAATTCATGAACCAATGTTGTAGAGGATAGATAACAATTAGTTCTTGTTCTGCTTAAAAACAACAACAACAACAAACCGGTGACTGAGGGCAAAGATTTAAAGTCCTTGAGTCTATTTTTCTACTTCTGGCACGTGAAAGCCTAATAAAAGTACAGGAATTCTTGCTACTGAAAACAAGAGTGTGCCTTGGGACTAGGAACAGGCATTTTAACAATATTTTAAGTTTGCAAATACCGAAGTTGCAAGTAAGAAAGACACAAATCATTACTTTTCTTTAAATGCTAGAGTTTAACGTTTTTAAAGTACCCAGCTCTGTTACACACACACACACACACACAATCTTTGGCCTATTCATTTCTATCATTTTATATCTACATCCTCAACCTGAAAGGAGGCCAGGAGAGGTGCAATGACTACACCTATTAACACCTGTCTGATAGAGCCACTTCCATCAGAGATGGGTCAAATGCAGAACTCATTCTTTAGAATGGCCAATTCTTCCCAGGAGTTTCTTGAACATTTGGGCCAATGTCTGTTTATGTTCTTTGCCAAAGCATCTGAGTTACCGTCTATAGAAATAATTATTTTGTCCTTAAAATGAATTTAAAAATAATTTACTAGCCAGGTGTGGTGATGCATGCCTGTGGTGAGACAAGAGGATCATGGCAAATTAGAGACCAGCTTGGGCTACAAAGTGAGCCCAAGGCCAGCCTGAATTGCAGATCAAGACCTTGTCTCAAAAACAAAACAAAAAAACAAAACAAAAACTTTGTTGACTTCCTTAATTTGTTCTGAAAGAGTTTTATAAATACGCTTTCAAAGATAGTTCCTCCTGTTAGGAAATTAGCCATGAGTGACTTTAGTCAAAGGTTGGACTAAATTAACCATATGTTAATAAGCACAATGTCAGAACTGCTTTTTATGAGAAAATAAATCCGTTTTTTCAAACAACTCATGCTAATGACTTCAGCCATCTTCCACTGAGTAGCTTATTTCAACAGGAGTGGCTAAATCTGAAAAGGGACATAATACACAATTATGTTTAATTATATAAGCTTTCCAACTTTTTAAGTTTACATATCCTAAAAATAAGGATCTTTATAAAATGATAAAAATTTGAGAAAGCTTGCGTCAAGTGTAACTCATGCCTTCTGGCAAGTGCTACTTGAGCTCAGTTCAGCGTATTATAGCAGAATGCCCACAGAAATACATCACTGACATCGTTACATTCTTTTTTTTTTGTCTTTTTCCTTTTTATTGGTACCGGGGATCGAACTCATGACTGCCTGCTTTTTCAAGGTAGGCGCTTATGCCGCTGAGCTAAATCCCCAGCCCCCATCATTACATTCTTTAAAAATATCAGTCAAATACATTTATAGGGCTATTTTCCCCTCACCTGCAATTTTTAAAGTTGTTATAATTTAGCTAAGTCTAAGAAATGACCCATTTGCTCCTGGAGCAGGGAGCCCTCAAAACTGTGGTAAAATTTGTCTTTAATATTGACACTAAAAATTAACCATTAAAATAATGCCTTGTATGATTGTTTTTTGAGATAAAAACTTTTAATGTAAACCAAAGGAGCATCACTGAAAAGAAGATGTCAAAATAAGAGACCATTTCAAGGGGGAAAAGATGACAGGTAGCACTGAAACCAAGAAATGGCATTCTTGCTTGTTGACCAATAGCCAGATGGTCCTCCTCTCTCTGCAAACTGTCCTATTTGTTTACAAAAGGAGCACAAATATGGCCCAACATGACAGATCAAACCTACACACCTGATTTCTTCCTAAAAGTTCAGCAAAATTAAAGAGTAAAGAAAAGAACAAACAAGAACAGCTTTGAAACATGGGGGCCTCGTGTCTTAGATAGGCAGGTATTTTGATAGTTAATATCTGGAGAGAAAACACACTGAAAAAGGAAGGAGTAAGTAATACAGATTTAATGAAAACAGAGAACCAAAAACAACCCTTAAATACCAGGAGTCAGGCCTTTATGCTCTCAGCTGGCCATTCTCACATTTCTCTACAGAATCTGACCAGTAGAGACAAGGCCTAAGTGGTTCCCCAACAGAGACACCACTCAGATGAGCTCAAAGTTGGTAAGCTTGATTCATAATTTCAAACCTTTCAATAAAATTTTCAGCATTACTCATGGGCAGAAAAACCAAGGATTACAACACACTAGAGAAATCTATTATAAGGAAGACAGAGAACAAATCAAACAAACTGATAATACCAACTTGGCATAACAGAAATGACAAGAACAGTATAAACAAAAGTTGAGAAAAATTTTTGTAGAAAGAGGAACAAAAAATAGAGATGGAGAACTGGAGACAAAGGAAACAGAAGAAAAATCAAAAAAAGCCCAATATTTGAATAATGACATTTTTAGAAAGGGCAAACAGAGAAAATTAATGCAAGAGATTCACTAATGAAGTTAAGACAAGATTTTCCCAGGGCTGGACCTGAGTCCAGTACAATGAATTAAAACAGAGCCCCTCCTAGGAACATCGTTTTGAAATTTCAGAACACAAAATGAACTTGGAACAAGCTTGCGCAGAGGAAAAAAACAGATTAAAGTTTAGGAATGGTTTTGGATTTTTTTTTAATTAGGAATACTGAAAGCAAGAAGGTGATAACGTCTTCATATTTCTGAAGGAAAAAATATCTACAACTGAGAATTCTGTATCCAAACTACAGAAACAGAATATTATTTTCAGACATAAAAATTTACTAAAGGGCTTATCTCACAAGAAATCATGAAGAATGAATGATACTTCAGCAAAGTGAGAGACTAAAAAAAGACAATTAAGGTATAGTACACAGGGATTTAGGAAAAAAGAGGAACTAATTAAGAAGACAGAAGGGAAATCCTAGGAATGACTGTTACATACTAGAACTGAGTACTGTAACCCAAGGACAGATGCTGAAGAACCACCAGTACCAATTTCTACTGCATTATACCAATAGTCTATCAAGGTCTGTTTGGCCCAGATTCTTGTCCATACTGTTCTGGATTTTGACTAAGTCTAATGTCTCTATTCTCACTGCCATGCCCTGGAGAATTATCAGCTCAGACTCTTAATCTGTACCCCAAACTCACCCCTTAGTGTTGTGCTTTAATTTACTCCAGAAGATGGGAGGGAAGCTATATAAGTACCGCGTGCTAACCGATTGTGCCACTGGAGCATTTTTGATGGGAGGGAAGCTACAGTGATATTAGATACAGAAAATAGCAATCACTCCCTCCTTCAGACTGTATTTCTGCCATGTGTTAGTAGACCTGTTAAGATACTCCAAATGGTGAATTCCAGATCTTGCTTGTGACCTTTAAACCTTACTAGAAAAGCCAGAGCTAAACTATGAGCTAGAAATGCTCAAGTTTAAAAGCTGTTCTCTCAATAGACAATATCACCCTTTCCTTATACAGCCAGGCTGGATTTGTTACTTAACTTTTGAAAATCGAACAACATAGTATGCAGATACATACATAGCTAGCAAAACTCTTTTAAGAAATGAGTTTGACACAGAAATTAAAATAATGCCCACTGTGGATGGCAAGGAGACATGGAAGTAGAACTGGATAAAGGAACCTCAAGGGTCCTCTATAAGTAAACACACACAATTACAGCACAACCTTGCAAGATAGAACCTCCTCCTTTTACAGAAAATAATACTTTTACTGATAAACCATCCTCAGTATCCCCTCCACTCAAAAAGGTCACGAATCACTGCTTTGTGACTATTACTGACATGTTGGCCCCTCATTCTGCAGTGTAACGTTCTGCAGGTTCGGCAGTGTAACATTCTGCAGGTTCAGGAGATAGAAGCAAAGTTCACAGGACAGACAGCCTGCAGTTTTGGGTCTTCTCTCTTATCACAGTAACATTTCAGTTTAATTACACAAAACATTTTTCTGTCCAATAGTCAGCATCTATTTGTAGTGACATTTGAGAATATCTTAACATCTCAAAAAATTTTTTTAATCAAAGCAAGTTTCAAAAAATCGATCTGAAAACATGGTACATACAATTTAGATCTATGTAATTCAACCCGCGGATTCCCTTATCATGACTCACAAGCTGCCAACTTCTGAATGCATCCAAAATAAGAGGTACTAACCACATAGCTTAGCGCTCTGGAAGGTAATGTTCAAGATCAAACATCTACCCTCTTCCAATCAGTGGTATAATCTCTTTCCACTGCTAGGCTCTCCCTGAAAGGGGCCATCGTTAAGACAGTCATCGTCCTCAGTGTCTCCCCATCTGTCCCATCCTGGCACTCATGAGGTAGTGCACCTGTGCTGCACACTGGCTGGCCCTCCTGCCAGGTTCCCCAGGAGAACCAGCATCACAGTAGGTCACTAATCCACCCAGCTCTGCACGTGCAGCTTCTCAGCTGGGAGGCTCGGCCCACACTGACAACAGCAAATAACGAGGGCTCATCTACTAAGCCACAGAAGTACTTGAGTTCAAGATGGTGGTGACTGACAAGAAATGATCTTTTGTTTTCCTAATGTCACCTTCTAAACCATCCTCCCTATGGCTGAAGATGAGAAACCAAATGGAAAAATGAGATGGCACTTGCCACAAAATGGTTTAAACTGGCACTCAATAAACTATAAAAACAAAAGCAAGAACAGCCCAGGGGTCATCATCAAGTTTTGTTTTATTTAAGATTTTTAGTTTTAATTCTGAAGAAAGAGGTACATTTCCTTGTTTTTAGTTTTAGCGTCAGGTTATACCAGGTTTCTGTTTTCTTTTCTCCTGTCTTCAATACTGCACAAATGTCCAGAAACTACAGGGTTAAGTAAAAGCTGCAGGCAAAGAGGTCAGAGTTGCTCTTGTTGGTGATCAGATGGCCCCAGAGCAGTGCTATCTCAGAGTGCCCTCATCAGGTGGACTGAAGGTCAAAGAAAAAAAAGATTCTGACAGAGGAGAAAGACTGAAGAAATCACTTACATTTCAGCTCTTACATTATGTATAGGTTTTTAAATCTGTGAGTATTTTTTTCTTTAAAACATTTGAGTTAACTTTAAATCTAAAGCCAAAATTTTTCTTTTAAAAAAAATCACTTTCTCCCTCCTTATAAACTCTTTAGCAATAAGCCAGTTACTACTATAGATCAGTTTATCTTTCCATCAACTTCCGATCAATTCTTTTGCTTACTGACACACTCAAGTCCTTCCCATCAATTTGAAAAAAAAATTAAAAAATTAAAAGCATTTTTCCTGCAATAATGATAAGCTGAATACAAGATGGATGCCAGGACCACTGCCTTCCCCCATGCATTTAGCAATCTCATTTAAATTAACCTGGTTTTCCAACTTTTGCAGTTGATAATGCATTTCCTTGACCTTTTCTATAGATTAATTGTCATTTTCTGCTAAGCAGATTATGTCATTATTATGTGCAACAGACAAACAGTAATTTTCTAAGTACCGAGACTGCCCTTTGATTTCTTTTTTCCCTCTCCTTTTTTAAAAAGGCATTTTTAAGAAACATTCAACATTGTCACTCAAATGCTAGATCAAAAGAAACTTTTACAATTAAAAAAAGATGGTAATGACCCTGTGATCACATTGCATCTGGGGGCAGGGAGAAAAAAAAAATGATCAGGAACTGGATTCTTCAGAACTTAAAGAGATGAGAAGGGAGCTGTGGGTGGGCCAAGAAGGAGAAAACAGGGTGGGACAAATCCTGCATTTTCTATTGGTTTCTCCTCATGCCTAGTGGCGGTCCAGTGTGGAGCTCTGTAGAAGATCTGTGGGGGTTTTACTGGGGGGTCTGAAGGCTGTCTGAAAGCCTGGGGGTGGGGAGTGGAAGCTGGAAGGATTTGAGGGAGGAGGGTAGGGATTCCAGCTGGCTCTGTGCAGAGGGATCTGTGTGCTGAAGGGGGCGCTGTGGTGGGTCTGTGACGGGGCAGCGCTGGGGCCGTCCATCTCTGTGAGAGCCTGGAGGGATTTTAGCCAGTGTGGAGGATTGTCGTCTTGAAGAGAGTCTAAACTGTTTCCTGAAGAGGCTGGAATACCTGCATAGGGAACAGAGAATGAGAGGGAAAACAGTGAGTCTGTACAGAAATGGTACGACATTTGTCAAACAAATGTAAAAGACAAAAATGATTAATTTATCTAAGAAACACAAAAATTATAATTTTAAATTCCTTCTAAAATATATCTTTTAAATCTTATTTTCCTTTTATCTAGCCTCACCCCAAGCAAGGACTAAGATTTACTGCCTCCTCTTCACTATAAGAGACTTATTCCCACTGCCACAGAGGCAGAAGGCAAGAAAATAACTGAGAACTGAGTGACAGTATTTTCCCACTGTGCTTGCCTTGGTCTAACAGGGACACCTAACAAGACTGCCTTATAATAGAGAGCTTTATAAAAAAAAAGTGGAGTATGTTCCTAAGACAGTTCAGTCAGATGCTTTTACACTTTGAGGCCTACAAAATACACACATGCTGCCAGACATCAGCACCTATGTTGACCAAAAGGAGCAAGCAAGGTACCTGATGCCTCAGGACACAACAAGGCTGACAGGTTCACCGAGACCCCAAGAAGGAAGCAGAGCATCCCTCACTTGTGGCTTTGTGCAAAGAACTGATGTTGAAGAGACCTCTAATTTGATTCTGTGCTAAACACCAAACTGATAGCCATGATTGAGCTAAAGGGAGTGAGAAAGTTACCTGTGATGATCGCTGGGTCTGTCCAGCTGCCAGGGCTGTCCCAACTCACGCTGTCCGTGGTGGCAGTGTTGGACGGTGGTGCACTGTGGTTGGCGTTGGAGGGGGAGGAAGAATTGGGCAGTCCACCAAAGCTGATGTTAATGTTGGGTAGAAGTGCCCTTAGCCCGTCCTGCCATTCCTTCATATTTAAACTCTCTACAGAACTGCTGTTGTCTGGGAGATTTACCAACAAAAAAATGAAAGATAAAAAAAAAAAAATAAAAAGCTGACGTTAGAAACATATGTTGTTCTTTAGCGATTATGTGGGAGAAGACTTACTCTTTATTGAGCATTTAAAATGGGCTGTCCTAGCGAGATACACTGGGCAGGATTATTGCTTGTGAGCTCAAAGCCCTAAGAAGAAGAGGGGAAACTTGCTTCAAGATCAGGACAGGGAGCCTCTTGTCTTTCTAGCTTCTTCACCACTATGTGTATACAAATCAATAATGTAGTATAAAAATCTTCCAGAGCACTGTCTAGTTCCAGCAAAATTACAAAGTTTTAAGGAGGCATTTAGACAGTAGAGCTGAGGTACACTATAAAAATGCAAGTCTATGACATTATAGGAACTTACTTCTGAGCCCAATTATATTGAAGGAAAGTCACTTTATGAAGAATAAACATAAAATAGAAGAAAGAAAAATAAGTTCTCGATTGTAAAACCAGTAATGCTTTTCAGAAGAGAAAGGTAGGAATGAAGCAGTTTGAAAACAGTATCTTCCCATTAATCACAAGGACCAAGGAAGAGCTAGGACACCTTTTAGATGGAGTAATTTCCAGCAGCCTATTCCACTCTCAACAGTTCTACCAATTATTCAACATCTGAGTCTTGAAGTCCTACAGTGTTCATGGTCTATTTATGACAAGTGCCACATGTAAGACATTATCAAAGCACAAAGTATTTTTATAAATGGTGATTAAGCTAATTTGATCCACTACTATTCAGAATCCACATGGTATACCTAGTTGGCCTGGAGGCTATGTAAAGTCTACAGCTACTAAGAGCAATTGTTTTATTAAAATAGGAACATGAATCAAAATAACAACGAGTTTTCTTGGAGGAAAAAACCCACAAAAATAATTCTAGTTCTACAGAACTCACTGACAATCAACACTGAGGACAATCATGGTAATGACAGTGATGATAATCTAGCCAGCTCAGCGAATGCCATTTGGGAATTCAGAATTTTCATTTTATAATTTTGCTTTGTACCATTCACTCACTGATCTTTATCAAATATCATATTTCATCAAGTGAAAGATTTAACTTAGGCATCTTACTTATAAAAAGACAAGAAACTACAATTAAAGGAACATCATCCCTGAACTTCACTAAGATGAAGAAAAGTACACCACACAAACAAGAAAATAGAAAACAGATCCATCAAACTCACTTTCTTTTCATAACTGATGTTTACTAAAAAAAAACTCTTATCTTCCTTATTAATATTTGCATTGTATTATACAATTTATAAGGCACTCTTACAGTTAAGTATTTCATTTGACCCTCACAACAAACCTGTGAGGTACGCAGAAAAGGAGTAGAAATCTGTACTTAATAGATAAAGGAGCTGGGTGTGCCTGTAATCCCAGCACTTGGGAGGCTGAGTCAGGAGGACTGCCATGAGTTTGAGGCTAGCTGGGGCTATATAGTGAATTCAAAGCCAGCTTCAATTACAGAGAGAAACACTGTCTCAAAAACAAACAGGGCTGGGGTTTCAGCTCAGCGGCTAAGTGCCTGCTTGGTAAACGCAAGATCTTGAGTTCAATGCCAGGCACCAATAAATAAATAAATAAATAAATAAATAAATAATCTGCCCAAGTTCACAGTATTCTTCATTGTGAAGTTGAACCCAGACACCAAGAGTTGTATTTTTAAAAAGTAATATCAAGAAATCTTTCTTGACTACTTGATTTTTTTTTTAACAAATCAAATAGTTAAGGGAAAATCCAGGGGTCCCTGAGACCCACAATAAAAAGGAGACAAAGAAACACCATGACTGCATGGCAGTGAAAAACACATGACTGTAGGACAGTGCCTCAAAGAACAGACTGCATTTTGCAGCTGGGAAAAAAAATCTTATCAAAAATATATATATCAACTCCCCATCCTGAAAGTAAATATAAACTAACAAATACATAGTAATACAAAGGTTTTAAAAAGAAAGGGTCAGAGAAAGGAAATCACTTAAATCCTCACCAAAACAGTTTATCTCAGTTCAGCCTGCTCCTTTACCTACCAACACCCATTGTCTCTGACCTAAATTCTTTTCGGCTGTGGGCTTCTAGTAATTCCTTCCTTGAAATATGCACTGCAGGGTTTATGGTTTTGGCTTTTATTTTTTCCCAAGTGCTGGAAATGGAACCCAAAGCTTTGCACATGTTAGTGCTCCACCACTGAGCTACTCTCCTAGCACTGACTATGTTCGTCATTACTGACATACTGTGCACTGCATTAATCTGTGGGGAGCTAGCTTATGCACTGTGGATGGTTAGTGGCACTGTGGACCTCTACTCACTAGCTACAACAGGAATACTAAGCCCCCAACAGGAAAAACCATGTTTAGACACTGGGTAGGGAGATATCCCCCACTGAGAACCACAGTCACAAAGGAAGTTGATTGCCCACTTGAATACACTTTCACCTTCAAATAGTACTACTGATTCAACGGAATATACCTGAGTTTTTCTTTATTTATACAAGACTTGACACTAGGTCGGACCTGGTGGCACATTCCCATAATCCTAGCCCTCAGGAGGCTAAGGCAGGAGGATTGCCATGAGTTCAAGGCCAGCCTGAACTACAAAGTGAGACCTTGCCTAAAAACAAAAACAAAAACAAAAAAACCCCAAAATAAAAAACTTTACACTGGGAATTCAATATGTGCAAGTCAGTAAGTTCAACAGAAAAAGGGTTGGATAAAAACTTACAGATGAGGGGCTGGGGATTTAGCTCAGTGGCATAAGCACCTGCTTGCAAGCAGGCAGTCATGAGTTCGATCCCTGGTACCGATAAAAAAGAAAAAGATAAAAAAAAAAAAAAAAAAAAAACCTTGCAGATGAGTTCAATTCTAAACAAACTTATCAGTAAATTTTTCCATAAGCCAAGATAGGGGACTTCTGACTTGTCAGGAGCCCTGAACAGAGCAATCTTCATAGGAAATCAGGGCGAACATCTATCATTTTTTTCAGAGGCACTGCGTGGTCAATCTAATTAACAAGTCTTCTCATCACTAAAATATTACAAAGACAAAATATGGAAAGTAAACTCTCCACAAAGACTTGAAAAGACCAAAGTACAATGAAAAACCAAGCTACTAAACACTTTAAATTTATTTTTAAAGAATATAATGTGCTAGAGAAGGAGTGTTTATTGGTAAAATGTTTAAATATTAAGCCCATTTAGCTTATATAAGTATGTTCAACAAAACATCAATTTTCAGTTCTAAATAATTTGAAGGTAGGAGTTGTTTGCAGTAGTTATATTATTGGTATAGAACTCAAAGGCATACCAGTTAAAGTATGTTCAAGATTCCAGAGATCACACTCATACTCTCTTGCATAAAAAGTATCAGTAAACATCTAATTTATCTGGCAGGAAGTCTTTTTATTAATGAAAATTATTATGACTAATTTGTGCCAGCTTGCTGGTAGATTATTACATACTAGGGAAATTTGTAAAGTCTAGTTTTTAGCAACAACGAAAAGTCAGTATAAAACCTATGTGTTAAAGCTACCAAGTTAAAATTTAGGCAAAGCAAATCTTTACTGAGTACCAAAAGGGTGCAAGGAGCACAAACTATCACCTCTGTTCAGTGAAATGATCGTACTGGTTGGTAGTCACAGTAGCACTCATGAAGTCCTTGTTTTAGATACTACCTATGCCCCCTTGAACCCGAAAATCTTGCACTAAGCTGAAACCATCTTTGGTATCTCTACATAACACCAGACTAGTTAAATTACTGCTAGAAAGTACAGAGAAAAACATACGCAATGACTAAGTTCAAATTGTGTTCTGACATCAGCCCTTATGGAGAACATCACAAAACAGGAAACGACAGTGGTTTAGGCAAGTGAACACAGGAAAGTGGCCACACTGTTTCTTTCTGGTCCTCAGATTAACTGCATTATGTTCATTATTATGAAATGGATAACTATAGATAGCAAAATGTAGACAAACCCTCTCCTTACAATAAACTGTCCCTGGTCACCAGCCAGTGAGTTTTTCTTATTTGTACAAAATCATCACAGGAAAGAACAGAGCAGGCTGAGAAGGCAGGGTACTCCTTTACCCAATTTTAAGCATTAGTGTAATGTGGAAGATTCCATTTGAAAAAATGAAACCTGCTTCTAAAAGAGTAAAGATGTAGATGTCTGTATAATGACAACATGGTAAGATAAAACAGACATCAGACCAGTACTGAAACAAAACACTATTCCATGTATTGTTTCCACTAACACATTTGAGGACCACCAAATCAGGATATTATGCCTTCATGGAAATTTCACTGTCCCTGGTCACCTGCCATGTGCCTTAAACACATGACCTTATTAACTAATCTAGCTTGAGGCATCTGAATTCACAAATCCAAAGTCTACAGTTTATATGTTTGTGTAGAGACAGCAGGCCCTATTCAAGTTTCTACTGCAGATAGCAGTATTTGGGGCCAAAAACCTCTTCTTTTGAGTTACATTGCTCCATGATGGTGATCACTCCCTGACTGTGAGTAGTCACTTGAGTCCTAATTGCAAAATGTTCCTGAAGGCCACACTGTGCTGTAGTTATTCCACAGCCAATGAGCACTCCAGAAAGCCTGAATCTACATTATCTTTTTTCCCCAGAAGCTGCTTTCTTCCTTATCCTCACTTGTACCCATTATTGCTCAAGACCAAAGATCTACTTCTTGCATTTTTAGCAGGGAACTGGCTATCCTAGCTTCTATACTTCAGGCCTCCTCTGCTACTCCATCCTGTTGTCTCCTACTGGTTCCCACCATTTCAGGGTTGGAGTATGTTTCCATCAGTATTCATTTTGAAAAAGCCTAAACTCCCTCAAATTTCAACAGTAAATCTCTGATGAGTGACTCAAATATATGAATTATGTGACACTGAACTTGAAAAAGGAGGCAAATCTGTCATATTGGATCTTCAAAGAAAATCTATGTCTATGTAGTTTAACAACCAAAAAATCATTCCAGTTTATTAACTATAACATGCAGGGAAAATGACTTTGAATCAATTCTTTCAGACAGATATTTCAAAATCAGTTTTATGAGAAAATGTTATTCTGTTACTCCAGTGTAAATGATGCAGTTCACACTAGAATTTCTAGGATTATGTTTATTATACAGCAACATAGACTAGTACTTCAGAGCAGATAAATTTGTTAAGGAACAGACATTTTGAGAGGTTCACAGATCTGAAAATAAAATTTAGGATAAGTGAAAAAGTTTTAAGCATTCAAATGAAGAGCTCTGAGCAGAAATGAAGAGCTTCTAACAAAGTAATAGGAAAAAAGTCAAAATTTGTTCATACTGTAAGGAAGTAGAAATGACATAAATAGAAAAGTCTAGATCAACTAAATATGATTTGTGCTTTTTGGGCTCTATTTCCTGTCATTCTCCTTAACTAGAATGCTTTCCTGACTTCCTTGATTAATTTTTGCTCAATCTTCCAAAAGTTTGCCTTTTTTCTTTTACTCAGGTTATCCAGATGACAGGGCTCATGGCCCAAGCAACACTCATTTGACTACAGTTCAATGTCTTAGAAATTCTATGTTCTTCAAGACAGCTGGAAACTTGAAGGTTGGACTTAAAATATGGAGTGCTTTTATAAAAACAAATATTTTAATATTATGTGTACAGGACAGTAATCAAGGTCTACAGTGTATAATTTACCCTTTTCCTATTGTTTTTTTTTTTTGGTACCAGGAATCAAACTCATGACCTCGTGCTTGCCAGGCAGGCGCTTATGCCACTGAGCCAAATCCCTGGCCACCCCTTTCCTATTCTACACGCTATTCCTTTATTCAACACTTTACACACTTGATTTTAGTACTAACAATCCAGTAATTTAAGTAGTAGCTTCATTTTACAAATGAGACAGCTGAGGACAGACTGTGGTAGTTTAAAGTATGTGTCCAAGGTTACTGAGTTAAAAAAAAAAAATCCAGGTTAGTAATCAAAAATCAGTCTAACTCCAAAGCATTGGTTCTTGCAAAGAGTACTACAAACCATTTCTTGTCCTGGTAGGACTCATCACTCACAGGAAGGGAGGGCAGATGCATTAAAGTAACTATAACATGTGCCAATAAACATTAAGCTACAGTGAGCAAGAAAGCATCAGAAGAATCCAGACAGTCCAAGATGGAAGACAGTAAAGGACCAAAAAAAAAAAAAAAAAAAAAACCAGGGTGGCACAGACAGCTATCATCAAAGGAAGTGAGCACATTTCAAAATACAAGCAGATGTGTTTGCATAATGTGCTTTTTTGGTGCTAGAATGTTCTTACAAGAATCTACAAATCTGTTTTGGAGGAGACTCAGATCATGTGATGACAACAGGAAGATGTCCAGATGATTGCTTTATAAAGAGTTTACTGAAGCAGAATTTAAGGGAAAAAATTTAAGAGAAAATACATCTGAAAGAGTTCTATGTGTAAAATTATATGTAAAATGAAAGAAAAAAGTAAACTTGAAATTTAAATGATACACACTTCTTATAAGCATCCCACACCAGATCAGAGGGAACCTGAATCAGAAAATGTAACAAAAGACCAAAACGAAGGTCCTTTTGTCTGTCTGTCTCTTGTGTATGCACGCGCGCCTGCGCACCTGAAATGAACAGCTTTGAGAAAAGTGTAAGAGTTGAGCACTGGCTATGAATTCCTCCTTGTGGGAAGCCCCAAGGATGGTCACAGAAGCCTTGAATCAAGGAGAGCGTGCATAGATCACCAGAACATTCAACGAACATACAATTGCAGACATGGAGGAGATTGGACCCCTCACTGGAGAGCTTTTAGACCCCCCTTAAGGTCTAAATCTGCTCTAAGAACATAAACCTGATAAAATCCCTTGTTGACTGTCTTCTGACCAACAAAGAGCTGGCTAGCTACTAGCTACTGTCAAAATACAAACGCTAGCAGAATACAACATAATTTTGGGCTTAGAGGAATAAAGAATAACTAGATTTGCCTTCTTGGGTGGTAGACATTCTGGCTATTTTTCTGTCACAATGTACTATAATTTACTTGTTTACATGTTTCCTCTTTCCTATTAGACTCAGAATTCAGTTTTGTTTGGTAAGTAATACCAGAATATGAACATCAGTAAGTACTTAACGTTTCCTGAATGAACAGCTCTAAGCATTTCCTTCAAGTTTTTTTCTTTTTTAAAGCAGGGTCTGGTTGTGTAGTTCTGGCTGGCCTTAAACTCACTATGTGGCCCAGGCTGGCCTCAAAGTCACAGCGATACTTCTGCCTCAGCCCCCTTGGTGCTGGGATTATAGGTGTGCGCCACCATGTCCACCTTGCTTCAAAGGTTTTAAAGAATGTAACTTCAAAAACAGAGAAAAGATAAAGCAGTCCCTCATGCCTATAGGGATTCACAGGCCACAGAAGAGCCTAAAACATATCATTCTGGCTATGTAACAGAATATTGCAATCAGAAAAGAAAATGAGAAAAAACTAAAAGAAGGCACTTCTACAGAAAGAATCTGAAGGGAACAGACCGAAAAGATAGTTTAGAAAAGGTAGATACAGCTATATGAGAGTACCATGATTCTTAGATTAAAATCAGAATCCATAATCTCAGTCATATGAAAAATAATGAAGGCAAGAAAAAAAGCTATGTGTAGAACAGGGAGAAAATTTAAAAAGGCTATTGCTCAGCCAGATGCTATAACATAAAGCTTTGATAAAAGGCAATGCAGTCTATTATTTCTTTTACTTCCACTGTTAGGAAATCATGACCTTCTTACCAAAAACTAATGAAACAACAGGTGGAGGGAAAAATGGGGAGAGGTGTAAAGTCAGTTAAAGAGCATATGCATATCTTCCCAGGTACAAAGTGAATCATATCCCAGGGTATTAACCCTCCCAGAGGAGATTTATAATAATACTGTTAAGTGTCAGACACACATACTCAGAATCTGTTCTTGTAGACTCTGAAACAGATTAAAGATTTAAATGATTTCTTTAGAAATGTCCTTTTGATAGATATTCTGAGATACAGACTAGCTAAATTACCCAGGCTGGTCTCAAACTTGAATCTTCCTGCCTCAGCCACTGGAGTAACTGGGATTGCAGGTTTATGTTGTGTGCCTAGCCTATCAACCACTATTCTACCCACTTTCGTTTGGGGCATTTCTCTGTCAATAACATTTGATGTTATAGCTAGGTCCTCAGCTCCTTTCCAAATGAAATAGATAAAAATGTAACAGGGAGCTTCTACTGACAACTGTCTTCTGTTGTAAATATTCTCATTCTACAAACTGGGGCATACTCTGTCTCACTGTCTGTAGCCTGCTGAGCTACAGATTTCATAGCTAGTTCTTCTTCCATCTCACTGACACATCAATCTCAAGAAAGAATAGGAAGAGTGATCCATGAGAGCTAAAATAAATGTTCATGAAGATTCAAGACTATGAAAGTAATTTATTCTCTGGATGCAAAAAGTGTAATACATTTTGAATTCAGCAGTTTCTGCTAAGTTCTCTGATGATTCTCCTTTGCTGAAAGAAGCCTAAGTATAGCACAGACAGCAATCATGTTCAGATGAATTTACACAGAACTTGGGAAACTGTTTCAGTCTTAAAAAGTCTGTGTGATGCTGCTTCGTTAATGTCTGATTCTATGCTTTCTACTATACTTAACAAAATCCACAAAGTTTATTTAGCTATGAAACAAGCCAATTCTATAGACAATAGAATCAATAATGGAAACTACACCTGTTTTTAAACTAAAATTCTTACGTTCTTCATACAAATGTCATTCAAAGTATCATTAATAACATTTATCTACCACAGAAAATCAAATCACATAAAACAAGCATAAAATCAGATTTTAACAATGCATAAGAAATTACAGGATCGAACAGATCTAACAAGTAGTATACATGGAGAAAGGCCTAATAGTTTTATTTAACAGGCTATATCTTATAAGACAACTGGGTAACAAAAATTTATAAAAAGGTGACACTAAGAACATGTAGATATAAGCACACTGTGTTGATTCTTGGTACCAAAAAAAAAAAAAAAAAAAAAAAAAAAAAAAAAAGGATGTGCAGTGTACAAATTAGCAATGGCTCGGTGAAAATCACAAACAGTAGCCATTTTGAGCCTTAGTTTCCTGATTTATAAAAGAGATTAATATCTGTTTTACAAGAAGGTATTATAAAAAGATTCTATTAACATAAAAAAGAATTAGTATGAGAATGGCTTTTAGTAAAAAAGTAGATTATGTGATTACATTCAAGTGTGAGAGTCACATCTTAAGAAAGGTACTGTCAAATCAAAACACAAAGGAAACTACAAGGATGACTGCTAATCAAGTTACACTGAAAGAATGGATGTGTGAGATATATCCAGGCTTTACTACTATTAGACAAGTGGTAACTATCTTCATGTATTTGACAAACTACATGCAAGAGGCACAAATGGGTAAAGATTAGGAAATTTTGATTTATCCAAAAGAAATTTTTTTAAATAATTACAAATTGTACTGAAGAACTTCCTACCTGATCAAACATCAAGCTCCTAAACAGTTCAGCAGTGTACATGGAGTTCTAGAAAAATAGGTATTTTACAGAGGCTTTCAGAATTGTGTATACATTCAGAAGAAATTTACTAATATTTTTATATACAGATTTTTGAATATCACAAAAATGAACAGGATGGCAAAATAAATGTTACTAGGTTAAATTTTAAAAGGGTTGGTGTTGAAAAGTAATAAAAAGCCAAGAGCTGATGTTTACTGAGTTTAGAGGTAAAAAAGACAGAAGAAAAGGAATAATCATGTAGTTGGGGTTGTGGGAGAAATCCAAACACAGAATGTAACAGAACTAAAAGAGCTAAGTTTTAACTGATACGCAATGGTTCTCAGATACTTTTCAGAAGTCTGTTAACACAAAGCCTTCCTTGAAGGCCTCCAGAAATAGCATCAGCCTATCACTTTTCTTTTAATGAATATTCAGTGAATATTTATTCTGTACCATATTCTATGGAGCTGCAGGAGCCTCCAAATAGCCACATTGTTCTGCTTGGCTTTTTGTCTATTTACTGGGTTCCTAGAGGTTGGCTATTCCAAATAAAGTCAATGATAGCTTTTGAATTTTTTTGTGTCAGTAAATTACTTTTATTGGAATATAGGTTTCTCCTCAGGCTGGCATTTAAATCAAAGTATTTTTTGCTGTCTTTGCTTATATGTCTGCTGAAATTCCTAAGATGTTGGATGTTCATAATTTTCCAAATTAAAAATTTTAAAATTATCTGGAAGTTATTTAAAACATCAAATCCACTTGTTTAAACTGCATTTTGATTATACAGTCCACTTTTATTTCAACAGTGAAGACATCAGTTTCACCGTTTTCTAAAAGATGGCTTCTGTCATTGTAGAATTATCTTAAATGTTTAAAACAAAGTTACAACATCCATTGAGCTTTATGTTTAGAAAGTAGTTTTCATACACTAAAATGATTTACTTTATTTTGGAAAAACATTTCAGAAAATGGTATAACAATCCCATTATTTTAAACTAAAACTTACTGAAACAAGTACGACTACAGTCATGGTAATAAACAATTCCAATACAACAAGACAATCACACACCTTTACAAATTTGTTTTCACTGTATAAGTTACCTACACCAAGAGATATTTGATAAAGCTTATATTGAGGGTGGTCTTTAAAATAAATGTTTTTCAAAGCAAACATGAATACACTGGAACTTAGCAATTTTAGGTATATGAAACACGTGGCTTAAGAGGCATGAGGAAACTCAACTGTGTACTACTAAATTAAAAGAGGAGGCAATCTGAAAAGGCTAGACAGCATATGATCCCAAATATAAGACATCCCAAAAAAGGTGAAACGATGGTGACAGTATAAAGATCAGTGGTTGCTAGGGGCAGAGGGGAAGGAGATGAACAGGCAGAGGGCACAGAGGCTTTTCAGAACCCCACAGCGTCTACAGATTCAATCTGATAATGTGTTGTCAGTATAGGTTCATCAACTCTAGCACTCCCATGGGGATGTGGCCAATGGACTAGACCATGCAATGTGTAAGGGCACAAGTACATGGGAAATTGCCGTCTCTCATTCAATTTTGGTGTGAACCTATAAACAATACTACTTTTTAAAAGGACTGTTTTGTCTCTTCTATATTCTTACTATTTATTCATATACTAGGATAAATGAAAACTTTTTCACTTCCAATTTTCAAATGATGTCTCAATTTAAAAAGGAGTTAAAATTCACCTCTGGAAAATCTCGTCCCAGTCACAATGTCCCGGTGTTGACTACAACAATGTTTACACTACACAGTTGTAAACTTTAAACTGATTATTTTGTACACATGCATGCACACTTGTACACACGCACACATGCACAGAGTTAGTCCTACTAACACATTCTTCCAAGACCTACAAAAGATGATACTCCTGTGAGGATAGCATTTTAAAGATTCTGATGAATTCAAAGACTTATATGCTCACCAGCTGTCCACTAAGGGGCCTTCGTTTAAAATCATTTAAAATATATATTTAAATGTTCATCCTTAGCTATGATTTATTATAGTTGAATTTGGAACAGATTGCCAGAGATGGTCTTGACAGAACCAATTCTCAGTCAATGTTGAATCTTACTGCAAAAGAAGGAAAGCAGGAAGGAAAGAGGGAAGGAAGATTAGATGAATACATTTTTAAATATAAATAAGTCAGAAATTGTAACTCTTACTCTGATACCCTGGAACTTTATACAGAATTAGAATTAACATTTCACTACAGAAAACTTTACTAAAATTACATTTATTTGTAAAATTGTGAATTTTAGTCATACTGTTTATGAAGTTTAAAAGAGTTGAAGAGTAGCATTAAAAATGGGGTACATTTAAAAATGTCAAATATTACAACATTAAAAATCTTTATCGATTAAACTTTTTTTCTTTAGAGATAAGATCTAACTATGTAGTTCAGGCCGGCCTTGAACTCACTTTGTAGCCTAGGCTGGCCTCAAACTCAGTGATCCTCCTGCTTCAGTCTCCAGAGTACTGAGATTACAGACTTGTGCCACCATGCCTGGCTTACTGATTCAACTTTAACAGTACAGTGGTTGCTCCTCAATCCGCTGTAAGATCAAGACTATTTGTTTAAATGTGTTGTTTTGATGTGTTGTTATAAATGAGCAGAGAAAGAGGAATAAAGAATATGATAACTAAAAACCAATAAGCCAGTTTGGAAATAAGCTAAAAGGCTAGTAGAATGGTTCCCAAGAAGATACAAGGTCTGGTGACCATAGTAATTGTAGCGTGAACACAGCATCATGGTCGAGAGAATTCTCTCCTTTGATAAGAAACAATTCAGGCCTGTATGGAATCCAGTAGAAAATACTAAGATGCAGCTGTGACCTCCCTGCTAATTGTTGTAAATTACATGGAAAAAGAAATAATTTCTTCTTTGTGTAAAGAAGGAAAAAGAAACTAGACAGATAAGCACAAGCTACCAGAAGGAGACTTTTGTAGATCAAGTATTAAAACTTGAAAGCTTGCTTTAAATTAAAGGTTGCGGGACTTTGTGCACATTTAAAGATTAAACCTGTGCTTATTTCAGTGACATATCTCATTCCAATTAAATAATGCCTACAATTTAACATACAGTTATGGTCTTAAGAGTTTACACCTTGTAGGACAGACTAGACTGAAATGTAAGATGGGTTACACCAATCTATCTGGGAACTAGGTGTCTACAGTGAAGTTTATTAACAATTTAGAACCAAAACAGAAACATACCACCTAGCAAATCTTACTCTAAATAGATAATAGGGTAGCAAGTCATATAGACCAGCAACCCACAATATCATGTGTGTGTGTGAATGTTGCTGGGGATGGAAGCAAGAATTGTGCACATACTAGGCAACTGCCATAATCAAAAACTTGAATACAACTGGCATTTTTAATACAGAAAACATAAATGGAAAATTGGCATATAACACAATTTGTTAAGATCAACAAGAATGCTTCTTATTGCTGATGAGGTTATAACTCAGGGCTTCCTTTACTTTCGGCTGGCTACTGATCATTGTAACAAAGGAAAAAAATAACCTCAGGATGCTTGACTTCTTGTGAATGTCAATACATAAATTAAGGAGAATTAAAGGTTCCAATAAAGCTCCATGTTCTACTTCAAGGCTGGTAACAGAATACAAATGCTACTATCGTCCTTGGGACATGATCCTGCCATAACAGAAAACAGGGCTAGATTATAACTTTGACTAGTCAGCTTTCTTGACTTTCTTTTCAGAATGGTGAATGTAATATTATCTTTAAATCCTTGTGGAGCTTTCCCTGTTCCAGTATGCTTAAAATAACTTCCTTGATTGGAAAGAAATCAGCAGATATGCTATCATTCTACATGGCGCAGCATAGGGTAACTTTCTCAAGGACAAGTTAGTGTGAGTAAAAGACATACTAATGCTGTCACTCCAAGACTTTTTTCATTTTTTAAACTTTTGTTTAACATTAAAGGTGTTAGTAATCTAGTGGTTATTGCATATTGGTTAAGTGTATTTTGCTACTAGAGATAAAACCTGTGAGTTAAATTCTACTGCTGTTTTACTATCTTATTTCTGTGACTGGCAATAATATAACTGAGTCAACATGAAGAATACTTATAAAGTTACAATTTTTTTTCTTTCCTAAATTTACTCCAAGACACAGTCACACTTAACACAAGATTGATTTGACAACTTATAGGATATGTGATAACAGCTGCCAGACCATGGACACTGAAAGCCTTCAATTCATTATTTGCACTGATACACAGCGGAAAGCCCTTGGCTTAGGAAAACCATTATAACAAATTGTAAGATACAACAGTGTTTACAGAAGGGATATACCATGAATCTTGGAGTTCTTTCCTCTACTGAATTTTACATATAAATGCAAATTCACATGGTGACAACTAACGGAACTTTAAATTGTGGTTAGAATATGACTAGAGACAAATCACAGTCCTTCTGAATCTTGTTTATTATAATCGTAATTATCATTTTAACAATAAAAAGTGTTATATCTATCAGAGCTCTCAAGTGTCATGATTTCAATCAATACAATCATTTTTTTCTTAATAATCTTTTCATAGGTTTTCCCAACGTGTGACATGGGATAAGTATGCTTAGGAACGGAATTTAATGAAAAAATGTTATGAACTACAGTATTTATTCAGAAAAAAAAAACATGATCAGGGTGAGCTACAACCTCACTGTATAGTCAGTTTCCTTAAAGAAAAAAATTGAGGATACAACAATTAATACAGCATTAATCTTGAACATGAATTAATCAAAATCAGCAGTAATAAATTATGAGAAGTCACAGAGAAATGGCCTGACACACTTTCCTCTGCTACATTCACTATGTGAAGGACTTAAGTGAAAATTACTTTCAATAAATAAACACACTAGCACACACATACACTTGTCCACACATGTAAACAGAGAACTAGTCTTACAGTTCTAAGCAAATTCTTTCTAGCTAAGCAACCCCTTTCTTGCATTAAATATCACCAAAACACTACCCTACTTCAAAGCTATTCAGACATTTGTTTTAAACATTTTTATCTACTCAGGAAAGCCAATACTCTAAGAGTCTCTTGCTTACAGCTCCTTGCTGTTTTTAGAGCAGGGAAGGTATAAAAGTTGCTGGATCTACAAGTTTAAATGGAGTACTTTAAGGTTTACCATTTGTCTTTCAGATTACCAAGTAAAATACTGAGTTTATATGCAGTTAGTACTACAAAGTCCTAGCAAGGAAAGGGCCAAATTCTTGACAGGTTTTTTATTCTACTCTTTAAAAAAGTAAAGACCAGTGCTGGGTCAGTAAACTGGTTACTTTCAATTATTTGATTCTATTTTATGTGAATTCTAACTCTATATTGAAAAGAAAGTACTGGGTATTTTACTGTTTGGTTTTTTGAGAGAGGACCCCATTATACAGTTCAAGCTGTCCTTGAACTCAGTCTGAAGCCCAGTCTAGTCTTGAACTCATAGAGACCCTCCTGCCTCAGCCCCGACTGCTGGATTATGGGTAACACTACCATGCCTTGCAGTACGGAGTATTTTAAAGGTCTTATAAACTATATGGATAGAAAAGGTTTGAGTTCTGTTTTAACAGCATAATAGTGAACATGAGTACTAAACAGCAGCTGGGATGTCAAAACTTTGTGGTAACCCCAGTTATGTTCAAGTGTCAGCTTAGAGTTTCCTGCAAACTACAGAATAAAGGGCTAAGACAGGGAATTTTCTAAGGAGTTACCTTAGAAAATGTGCTATACAGGAACCTGGAAAGAATGGTTCTCAAGGTCAACTATTCTTAGCTTTTTTTCTTTAAACTTCTGGGTACTTTGGTCCAATTTTCAAGTGGTTTAAATTACTTAGATTTACTCAGCAAGGTGATATAACCAAAGGCAGATGCTCTAAAAGACCATAAAACATAGTGAACTCTTAGTGATCTCCTTTGTGGATACTGAACTGCCAAGAGCAATTCTTTAGAAAGAACTCTTTAGCAGCTGTAAAATGGTGTAACTAATAAGATACAGTGGCTAGAATATTCATGGAAGCAAGTCACAAACAAGCAAGGAGGCCAAGGCACAATGGCTTCTTAACCACCAATGGCTTTTCAAACATAACATTCTTGGGCAATGATTAATAATTTGAAGTGTCATCATTTTCAAATGTTGCAGTTAATATTTCAGCTGACATACATGGAAGTAAGTCCAGTTGAGTTTTAAAGTACTTAAGTGTCAGGAAACTACAGTTACTTCCAAACTAGGAATATTGGCTGTTAATGAGACAAGGGAAAAAAAATACACTATTTTCATCCTTGTTCTACTATAAATATCTCCAACAATTTTTCTTGAAGGTTATATTGCAAGTATACAAAAAATAAGGATCAAGAGTAGATGAGCCCAATAACTTGTAATTTTACTTATTTGAACAGTACAGTCTCCTTGGAAGAAAAAAAAAAAATCAATGAAATATTTTTATTACCTACTACAGTAAAATTCTTAATTTCTCTCGACCTTTCACCAACATACTGCTTTTAATCTTAATTGATTTATATAAAGCAGAATAGCCTAATTCAACTACGTACAAAGAGAACTTTCCCTTTCTAAGCAGAAAGCCTAAGGGGCTGGTAGCAGAACTTTTTACTTGGCTTGTGAATCTGTAACAAGGTAGCTGACCTATAACATGGACTCATCAACTGTCAAACTCATCATCACTTAACTCTGCCTTATTTTTTCATGTCACAAGTAATATTTCCACCAATCCCTTGCACTCACTGGGCTTATTCACACCTGTCTCATCTCATCTTTGATTTTTCTCAGTCCCTCCCCAACACTCTACCTCCATTTCCTCCCACCATTCTTTGAGGAAGAAATCCCCAGAGCAACAGCATTGTTTCCACAATTCTTTCTTGACTGACTTCTTATTCTCACAAAAAGACTGGACCGCAATGGGGTAAGAGCAGAAGCCCTACAGGATTACTTAAGCTTGCCTTCTTTCAATCACAATGTTATTAGTCCTTCTTTGCTTCTTGCTCATGGGGCCCATGATTGGCACCAAGAGGTCAACACACTGATCACAATCTCTTTATCTGTCCTTCCTTTAACAACATTAACCTCTTCTGTCTTCAACAAATCTAGTCATTAAATTCCCTTCCAAATCACTCACACCACTGGTTCACAGGGAACAGCCTTAGTACATTCTTAATGAGCTATTTTAACACACCTCCTTGAATATCTTTATGTACTTGTCCTCTTCACCTTCTATCCAAACCTTCAATGTTGGTTTTTTCCACACTTAGTGTCTTTATGCCAAACAAGGGGAACATGAAAACCACACATATATGCACACTAAAAATTTCTAAATGGACTTTTATCTTTACACAGCAATTACTTTATTTCAAATACACTGACAAGTTTATTCTCAAAGATTTACTGAGGTATTGGGGACCAAACTCCAGGTTGCTCTACCCCTGATCATTTTGATAATTTTGCCTATGCTTTGTTCAACCTGTGATTCTCCTGGCTCAGCCTCCCACCTGCTAGTACACATACACTTTTGTCAACCTGTTTTTGGTGCACTGAGGGTAGGGAGGCAGTCTGAGCGCTACTTATTCTCATCTTCTCACTTTCCACAATCTTTTCACTGCTCTGCTAACAGAAAAATATAGTCCAGCTCTCCAAAGCTAAACCATAACTTTCTCCTGTGAGTTTTACTCCCACCACCTGAAGAAGTGTCCTGCTAACTGGCCTCTTCACTTTAGTGCTACCAACCTCCCCTTCTCACTGGCTTCACATGCTCTGCCTTTAAATGCTCGGGTCTCCTCTTGTATCACAGCCAGTGTCTTCTAAGATCTACCATCCTTCTAGTTAGCATCTTGTCTTTTTCACCTTCCTTGGCACATGTCCTAAAAATGTAGATATTCATTATTTTGATCCCAGGAATCTGACATTTTGCATCCTTTTATAAAACACACATTTTTTAGTCACCCAAACAAACTTAAAGGCCTTTTCTCAGAGTTCATGCTTTCTGAATTCTAACTCACAATTTCTTCTTCAATCCTACAAGTACTATTCTACACTGGGCCAACTCACCTGCATTGGCCGCAATGGTATGTAAACCCTACTTTTCAACTCATCCTAAATTCAATCCAAATATCACCAAACTGCATCTCTTAAAAATGTTACAATCAAGTTATTTCTCTCTAAACTCTATAGTTCTCTGTCACAACAAGACTAAACTCATCTTCCTAATTTCCAAGGCATTATATACCTAGCTTGTCAGTAGGCCCCATATACAGCACCTCCACTGAGTGTGTCTCTTTAGCATCCCCTGGCAACCCCTTTAGACCCTGCTAATAGCTGGCTTTGGTCAGTGGTTCAACCCTTTCACTTTAGGGTCGATTTTCCCCTGCTCGCATCTAAATTTAACTCATCTTACTACCACACTTTCATGAAGCTTCTTTGTGTGTCAGCTCACAATGATTTCTTTCTGTAAGCGCTACCTTTACTTTTGTATTGGTATGCTACCTATTTGCTCCCTGAAGATTACATGTATGGAGCCCTAAGACATTACTGCCAGTTACCTGGTTCTGGGAGGTACACAGTAGATATTAACTCAGAGTGAGCCACACATCACTAAGAGCAAAACAATAGCTTGGTATCAGATAATCTGACTATGCCAGTTTTGTAAAATAAAGACACATATTATATAATTAAAAAGAAAAACTTACTGTATTTATAAACACATGTATCCATCCACTAAAATTAAACAGACTTGGGAAACTTCATAAAGAAAAAAAACTCCAAAATATTACATACCAGCATAAAAAGTCCCCAAGCTTGCACATCTACATAAATAACAGGGTAGTCTTTGTGTAAGATTTTGATGCCTGTAGCAACATCTTTGTGCGTGTATATGTGTACCTCCCTGTGAACCTATCTCACAGCAAACAAGAGGTTTTAGAATATCATACAAATAGAAGCCACTTCAGTAAAAATGTGCACGGGAAACACATACTAAAGTTTTCTCTTAAAAATAAACACATATATAGAAGGTTCTACTTAATTACCAGAATGTTAAGACATGAGCATTTACAAATATATGTCAATTAGAGTAACAAATATACATATGCATATTCTCCTATTAAGATTTTTTTTCACTTCCTTCCAAATTATCATGTATTTAAAATTTGAAGCACATTCAATACCTTTGTTGCCAATGTCAGAGCAGTTACTCAGAGATGAGTAATGAAATGAGCTGGACTGTTATGACAGTTCTTGTGATTCATAAGTATCAACCTGATCTCATTTTTTAAAAAAAATGAAAAAGAACTACCACTAGACTATTCACCCTGATGACAGGCTCCGTATTTTATTCAGTCTTGCAGCCCTCAACATCTAGCTCAGGTCACTACACAAAACAAGCATTGTACTCAGATATTTAATGAATGCTTTGTTGAAATAAAGGGAAACCACCTGGAAAACCAAATAACAGTAGAACAAGAAGGAAAGCATCATTAACTAAAAATGTTTTCTAACAGAATCTTTAAAAAATAATTAAGGAGGCACTTGACATTATACAACTAAAATCATTCCATCAGGAATCTGTTTCCTACAATGGCACTAAAAACATTTCAAGGCAGCAGTCATTAACCCTTTTATTTTTTTTTCCTGAGGTGGGGAAAATGTTGCCAAACTCTTTACAAATCTATCTTCTCTCCCAGAAAAATTAAATGGACGTATGTACATGTACACAAACTCACAATTTTTTATGTACCTTCAGAGTTCTGGATTCCAGGTTAAAAATGCCCATGTTAAAGGAAAAGACTAGTCACTTTTTAAAGGTTAAGGATATAAAAATCTATAAAATTTCCCTGTGAAAGGTGAGTCACGCAGGAATTTATCAAAAACAGAATCTTCTTAGGATTTCTCACTCTGCTATTATTTGGTTACAATTTCTACACGAAATGGGGCTTTGGAGTAAAACCATGACTGAAGACTTCTACAAAACCATATGAAATGAAATACTAAGGGAGCAAAAAGGTGAAGTCTTACAAGGCCTAGAAATTACACAGTGAACTAAAAGATCCTTTGTAGCCATTTTACATAAACATTGATAAGTTGGAGTCTTCATTTCCCTGATACATGGTGTGTCTGGAAGCAGGTGGAAAGAAGCAGGCAGGAGACTGCGTTGGAAAATCCACTCAAGACTGTGGATAGATCTGGGCAAACTTACAGGTTTTTTGCACAGATTATGAATGAGAAAGATCAGGAAAGAAGCCTTAACAGGTGCCATCTCTTAACACCAAGAAATGAGTAAAGAGCTAGCCAGCTGCTATGGCTTTGTAAGATTCAGGCAAAGGCTTACACTTACACTGGAAGTGGGACATCATTATGATGAGGCAAAATTTTACAGCAGTGCCCAGGGGCCTCAGCCCTGCAAGAGACAGCAACTAAGCCTTGGCCTTTTCATTTGAAAATGAAAACTGTAAGTAAATTAACCTATGATTAAAGGCTGATGCTTACTAATCTATAACATTCTACGGGTATTTTCTAAATTGGTGATTTTCTGGTAGTATCTTAAAATCACTTGTATGTGGAAATTAGATACGAATGCTGGATTTTTAAAAATGTACCTTAATTGACTCACTAGCTGCTTCTGCAGCCTCAGTTTACCAAATCTAAAGATATTTGAGAACAAATTTTATCTTGCTCCACTATTTCTTGGGATAAAACCATTTAACTTGTTGCATGATATCTAACATAAAGTAATCCGATTTTATATAGAGAAGTTATCTTGCAAACTCCAATCCTAATATAACATTAACATCATCTCCAAATGAGTATTTTTATTATAGTTTTAAACCTCTAGGTTCTTTTTGGTATTCATAACACTCCTGTAGTAATTTCTCTTTTTTTAATAAATTAAGGCATATCATTTTTATCACATTTTAAAAAAAATCTCAAGAGGAGTTCCGACTTTCCCTTTCTTCCCAGGTGCTGCTTCACTTAGGCAGAATATGGTCATGTTTCCTAAATCAGCTTTTGTCCATTACCCAGGACTGAGTTCACTTTAGTTTCTTTTATTATCATGTTTAAAACTATCTCAAGAAATTCAATATATCAAAAACAGCATCTTACATTATGTACTGTCTGAGTAACTAAAGTTATCTATTATAACTCACATGGCCTGATTTTAAAGGACACTCAATCTCTTTTCTTCCACTTAAGTCTCATTATGATCACACTCTTAGTCTTATCAGCACATTTCAGTTATTAAACAATGAAATTTCCAAACAGACATTTCACCAAACTACTGTTTGTTCAATAAAAATGTTTCAATAAAAATGTTATTACTAGGGCTGCTATTCACATATAATGTTTATCCCATACTCAGGTTTCTGATTAATTTGCTAGAAGTTAAAATCCTGTTTTTTGAGGCATTTCCTGGTACACGAGGCAGTGCATTAGAAAAGAGATTACATTGCATTTAGGCCATAATTATATTTTAACCATCTATGTATAATTAACAACCATTCAAAAAGAAAGTGCAAATGTGCAAATGAGAGAAAACAAAGCAGTTTCTACACATGTAATGCATTATATAGGATATAAATCTAGGCAATTAAAAACAAGTGCTGATAACATCCTTCTGAGCATTAAATGACACCACCAATTGTTTTATATGTATTCTTTCTTCTCAAATATTCAAAGAATGCAATAGACATTACCTTAATTTTCAAAATTTTTAGGAGATATTACCATTTTTTCACAAATCAGAAAACAACTATTATTACCTTTGTATATTTTCAGTAATAGAGCCAAAACAAGAACAATTCTAACTAATCTGATCTGGGATCTTACTTATAAGTTGATTTGTATGAGTTAAAAATATTATCACTCATAAGAAACAATGCCAAAGTTATTATGCTAATAAATTATGTTAAAGGCCTAATGAAGAAATACTTTAGAGCAACTATGAGGTAACACACTAGTTGTAGGTATGAGGAACGTTTATATTGGCTCTTTTGGGTGTATACATTAAATGCAAAATCAGAAAGGAATCATGCAAAATCCGGTTGCCCATGCAAGCACCCCAGAGTCTAATCCTCTCCTCTCAGTTCTGTTGTCAGGCCACAGTAGTGTGGAGACTTGTAGGCTGCTGTCCTTGTTGTAATGAATGGGAAGAGGCTGACAGTGGCATGGTCGAAACCTTCACCTCTTCTTCCCCTGTGGAAAAGTCAGTCATGATCTAGTTATGGGTGACTAGATTTGTTAACAGTCCCTTTAAAAATGACTTCAATATTTGGAATACTGATACATATAGAAAATACATGCTTAATGGTTGGAATCTGGGTGTGAAACAAGGTAAGACTTTTAAAATATAAATTTATCAAGTACGTAAAAAGTAGTTACACTCTAAACACACCTATTTTTAAAACTATGTTAGAGATAAGATTAATATAATAGATTTAAATTACAAACATACTACCAAAAAAAAAAAAAAAAAAAAAAAAAAAACCCAGACCAGGAAAGCCATTCTTTTCCAAGCCAATTGGACCTCTTAAAAATATAGATACTGCTTGCTAATGGTTAACATTTTGTGAAAAAATTAAAATTTGTAAGAGTGAAAACCTAATTTTTAAAAGAGGAAAATAATAAATCTGTCTTAAAAGCATAGGTTACATATTAGGAAAAATGAAATTATATATAAATATTAACAGAATGTTAACATATAACATCTGAAAATTTAATGTTTATTTATGAGGTAACGAGAAAATAATAAAACACTAACAATGATCCAATTGACTGAAAGCAAGATGACTACTTCTAGGTCAAGAACTACACATGAATGAACTCAGTTCTCCAAATATAATTGAGTATTATTTTACCACAAGTGAATTGTTTTACATGTGACTCAAAATTCAATTAAGTCACTTGGAAAGTAATAAAGAAACAAAGAAATTTTAAGAAAAATGCTTTTTCATAAGTAATGTGAATTAACAAAAACATGAAAAAATCCTGAGCCTGAACAATTTCAAATATTTTTGAAGTATATGCTGAAACAATGCTTACAGATTTAGACTATTGTTCGTTTTACAATTTTTAGCATCATGGAATAAAAACATTTTGGCAGAGAGCTCTTTAAAAAATAAATCTACAAAATTACATTTGGAAAGATAGCTTAACTGACAATGCAGAAAAGGAGTCTTCTAAGCAACAAACACATTATTTTATAGTTTTCAGAAAACCAGCAAAGTATCCATAAACTTTTAAGTACACAGCAATGAGGCTGCGTAAAGCAATTTTAGACTACAGTTCTTTGTGATACCATGTACTAATAAGGAATAAGCAAAGATTGATTTTCATCCATCTAATAAACATTCTACTTCGTTTCTATGTATGTACTAAAGGCCATATCCCTGAACTTGGCCAATATGTCTTATGAATAAACTCTACTGAGAAAAAGTGACTTGCAAGTATGTGAGAGCAGAAATCAATTACTTATGGGAGGAAAGCCAAGTTAAAGCACATGCCAGTGATCTTCAGTTGTGAAGGAGAATATCAGTGTTGTAGTGCAAAAACATTTTTATTGCTGATTTTGAAGTCTAAGTTCTTATGCTAATTGAATGTGTAGCCCTTACCAAATTATTTAAATTTTCTGTAATGCACCTGTGCCGTTTTAAAAATGAAGAAACCGGACAAGTCCCTTTTTAAAAGAAAAACAAATATTTCAATGGACTTACAACTGGCCACTAATCAAAGTTTTGTTCCAAGATTATTTATTTTAAAAATCTTTCTAACAGCAAACCAGATGTGCAGCCCAGAAAAAGCTGCTAAAAAGATTTCACCTAAGAAAATAATTACTTTTAAGCACATATTTTCAATTACACAAAGGAAACAGAAGCCCAATTTCTGTCAAACCTCTGGCAACTGTTCTTCCCATGATAGGTTTCAGATATCTGCTTTTAATAATTAAATCAAAACTAAAACTGTAAATACAAATAGATAATAATAAGACACAACATCTGTGTGATATATAGGTGGCTGCCACCTCTGATTTATTCCTACAGTTCAGGAACTCTATTTTTCTCTGCATTTGTATAGAATAAATACACATGCTATTCCCAGTAAAGAATTAGTTTACAATAGTTAGGTAAATGTTAAAAGTAGCAGGTCCCATTGAAACATCTTTCCATTACTAAAGTGTCTAATCAATAGCTGTCCTCTTTAAGGTATTATGATAATCAGTAGAGAATACAAAGTTGACTCCCTTTCAATAGTTCAGCTCAAGTACTACTGAGTTACAGAGATAAAAAAGGTAGATATTCCCCAGTTATTAATTGAACAGTTAAGTTGTATATAGCTTTGTAGATTTTTCACTCTGTCATTTCTAATAGTTACTGAAAATTCTAAATCATCTGGTTACAATTATAAAACTACTATTCTGAGGATCACTGACCCAGTTTCCTGAGATACCTGTCAAATAATCATAAGTCATGATAGAATTCTGGTGATTTTAAATATTCTGGTATATTAAAACTGAAATTTCTCTAGTTATCAGAGCCTCAAAAATAATAGTAAGCTTAACCAAAAGTCACCTTTAAGTACCAAACAAATATGCATAGCCCAAAACTGAAAGTCTGAAATAACAAACTCCCCCACCCCACCACCAAAAAGGACACTGATTCAGAATCTAACGTTGGTGACTTAATTTTTAACACATCTGGAAAAAAAGTTTTTAATGCTCTATGATTGGGTATATGGTAAAAGTTAAAAACAAAAACCTTACAAGGACAGAACTATAATGCCACATTTAAAAATTTCTAGTGGCATTTTAGATGAATATTTTAAATAACTAAACAGAACAACTACACTCACTAATCAGTGATTCTCATTACCAATGTGGCATTTTCAAAATACCTACTTACTTGCAACTTTTGGGTTAAAACTGCTCTTCAGTGCTAATTATGACTAAGAATCTGGAAGAACGCATAATTTAATCAAAGATGGTCACGAAACAAGTAAAATAAAAAAATAAAGTGAAGACAGCTTAGACCAGAGTCCCGTATCAACCCCTGCGGTTGTGCCTCACCTCTTACCCAACAGCTCTCTACAATTTAAATAGAATCTTTTTGCAGAAGGCATTCTGACTGATTCTTAAGATAATGACACTAATGCCTGCCTCACTCTGCTGCTGTACGCTTTCATCAACATAAAAGACCTGGTTTTTCCCCTGCTACTGACACAAACCTTAGACCACCATCTTAGAGATCAATTCCTCCTTTTTCCAGCTTCCCCAACAATTACAGGCTACCCCGATGTCTCAGATTCCACTACCACACAGTTATCACCTTCACACATGATTTGAATCTTATCTCTTTAAGTGTCCTTTACCTGGAAACAGTAGCCAAGTTTTATACTTCTTTAGTATTTCTAAACGGGCTAGTTCATTGTTGGACACACAGGAGCTGATGTAACACTATACTTGGGTTTTATGTTTTATCTTTAATGTTTAGAATATTTAGGAGAATTTAAATTTTTTATTTTTGTAACTGGGTAAGAGATTCACTAGTAATTAAAACTTTCTTTGTTTTTGGTACCGGCAATCAAATTCACAACCTCACACTTGACAGGCCCTTATGCCACTGAGCTAAATCTCTGGCCTAAAATGCTACTTTTAAAAATGATTAAGAACAAAGCAAAGCAAAACAAAATTGATATTCTAATATGCTACCTTGAATGGAAGAAAAGGTGTACAGACATTAAACACTGAAGTGTTTCACAAGCCGGTATCTCATCAGGAAAAAAAATAAAAATTGCTGCTCTGGATTATCTACTATGTACCATAATCAAATGAACAAATATCATGAATCTCACTAGTAGGTGCTCTTACGTGAACTAACCTCATGGTGTCAACTGTTAACTTCACTATAGCCAGAGTCACAAACTAAGACCTAGCCACTTGTCTAGAATACTGAACATTTTTGGTTTCAAGAGAAGAACACAGCCAAAAAATCTTGATGTATATCTATAAATTCATCTATCAAACTTGCTAAAAACTAGAGAATGAGTACCTTACTGGTAATAGTACATGACAACACCACTGTGCCATGTCATACCTTAAAGACTATGGCAAAAGATTAAAAAAAAAAAAAAAAAAGTTATGTAGTTATGTAACAGAATAAGGGACTATCCTACTTGAATCAGGAGAGGAACAAAGTCTTTTTACGTCATCTCTAGAGCCCAAATTGAAACTACAACACATTGACAAGAGACACTCCCTAGAAGACAGTTTATCTAAAAAATATTACACAGGATCTTAAAATCCAAAAGTTCTGAAACCTTCAAGGGTGGCAGCACAAAACCAGAAGTATTCTGGCGTAAAGTTTGTATTACCTTACATATACCAAACATTTTCCCCCAGAAATAAAAACGTGACAGATTGAGGGTAAATACCTTTCCTTGAACAATTCTTGTTTACAGAAAGTATGTCTGTGATATAGGATACACTTACACAACACTAATGATCAGTTCTCAAATATTAAGTACTATTAATAGAACAATTTTGATGTGTGTATGTGTTTATCAGTCAAAATAAATAATTTCCATAAGCAGTTAAGAGTGGCTTTATCCCTCATGCTCTCATTATCATTCAAAAAAAATTCAACCTCTTTTAGAATGTAAAATCACAATTTTTACTGTGGTGTTGGAATTCATAGCACCACAATTTCAGAGGTCATTTTCTTCTTTTTCTTCTTTTATTTATATACCATATGAAAATCTGGTTAACTATCCTGTTAAGTAAAACGCTTTCAAACCATAACTAGGTATAATACTCCACCATCCTTATAAAGCTCAATATTACAAGGCATCTATCTGATTAAAAAATTTTTAGATTAAGATAAAGACTTTAACATTTTCTCATAGAAATTTCCAAGCCTAATAAATAACTCTGCTACCCAACACCCCACCCCCAATACCCTGAAGGGCATAAGTTACTCAAGAATTCTCAAAAGGCTTTAACCAAACCTACCTGCTATAGGGATCCCTCCCAGACCTGTGCTGTGCTGTGGCGGGAGATTCAAGTCCAAGAAATGACTATTTGAGGTGGGGTTTGCTGTGTGGTTCAAGTGCATGACGCTATTGCGTGGAAAGGCCATCCAAGGATAGCGGGCTGCCTGGCCTGGAAAACTGAACGAATTATAAACTGCTCGGTGCTGCTGAAACTGAGGGAACCTCTGTGGCAAGACTGAAAAGGTACTATTGAGAGAGTTGGCATTTGCAGGTGCAGCAGGATGCAGGAATCCAGAGCCTGGGCCTTTGGCGGTTGTAGTGTGTGAAGAGGAGTTCTGAAGAGATGTGGGCGAAAGGGAAGGTTGGTCTTGGACAGACAGTTCCTTCTCAATCAGGTCTGCTAAGGCTTTTCTAGTAACATCAAAGGGATCAAAACCCAAGTCATCCTCTGGTTGTTTAGAAGAACCAAAGCCAAACGCTGCTTGCCAGTCTGTAGAGGATGACACTGGGATAGTTTCTGTTGGGAAGAGAAATAGCGATGAATATAAAATATAGTTCACTTTCACACTTAATTAAGATCCATACTAATGCAAGCTAATCATGTCACATAACAAGATAAAAACAAGCCTTATGGCTTGTGTCTAGATGTCCTCCCCAAAGCCTCACAGTCATAGGTGGGACTTTTTCAGAGGTGGCTGGATCTAGTGTGTGTGATGCTAGGATCAAGGGCACTAAGATTAAGGATGTGAATGCTATCTACCATAAGTGGCCTAGATGAGATAATAAGGGACAGAAAGAGCTGCAGTTATTCCTTGTATCTTTGTTACCTTCTGCCTGCTATGAACTGTTTCTTTCCTGCAAGGTCCGTCTACTGTGCCACCCTGTCTTGAAGCCAGCCAGCTACCTCTGGACTGAAACCTCTATAAACTGTGAAATACATAAACTTTCCTTCTTTAACTTTGGGTGTTGGGTATTTTCTCTCACCAACAAGAAAATAAAATTTGTACCAGAGAAGTGGGGTCATTGCTGTGGCTACACCTGGCCATGTACTTAAAGAGCCTTTGGAAGTGGCTTGTGGGAATGGCAAGAGTTAGGAAAGGTCCAGAGATGCTGACTGAAAAAGCAGAGCTGGAACACCTTAGGTTGTACTATATGGGAGATTCTGGTTAGAACTCACAAGATCAAAAAGCCAGTAAAGAACAGGCACAGGAGGTTTGTGCTGGGAAGGACTACTTTGGCTGTTAAGACTCCAGATGAATTGTGCAATGCACTGGCAAAAAGTCTGTATGCATTTTGCTTATGTTGGGAGACTTTGCCTGAGACTGACAGAATAAGTTTCCAAGCAATCTAATGTTGAGGCACTGGCATGGCCACTATTGGAGACTTTTGGGTAAATTTATGTTCAGAGTCAAAAAGAAAGAAACAGCTCAGCAGCACGATTTAGAACATTTTGAGTTTGGCCAGAAAGGAGGATCCAGTAAAACTGTCAACTGCAAAGATAGAGCAGATATCTTGATTGCTGAGAAGGAACAGGAGAACAGAAAAGATAGCCTGAGGACATTGCAAGAAGCAGCAGGGTCCCATCCTTTGCAGCCTCAAAACTGCAAAACTGAACTACTTTGCTTTGAGTAGAGAGCCCCAGGGTACCATATTCCAGAATGACTGTGAGCCAGGGAAACTGTTCTTCAGGATTTGGTTCATAGGTGCCAGATCCCTACAGAGAGGAAGAAGTCTGCCTATTGTTCTAGCTGGCAGCAGACCATGATGTTATTCATATGGTGTGGACTTTAGGCATATGCAGATTGCAAGAGTTGTGGGTGCACAAAAGCTTCCACCCAGATTTCATAAGAAGGTCTGGGAGGTCAGGCAGTGTGCCTCTGAGAGGATAGTGTATGAAATTGTGAGTGTGAAGCCAAAGGTGCAGCGGAGACCCAAAAAGTTTGGAAAAACCAGAACATGGATCATTCAAGGAAAGCTTCAAGGAGTGAGCAAAGTCAGCCAAAGAAAGAACCCATGAGAGCTACAAGCATCAGAAGTGCTATAGTAATGGAGCCACCCCAATCCCTTTGGAGTTCATTCATGTCTTGCCACAGATTGCCTCGGATGCCACACAAGAACTACATGACTTAATGTTTGCCTTGCTGGATTCTGGTCTTGCTTTGCTCCCATTCCTTATTCCAATCCATTTGTAATTTTTGGCATGGAAATGTTCACCTTGTACACTGAATGTTGCAAAAGTTTTAACTTTCTTTGCATTTGTACAGAGACTTGCCTTAAATCTCAGGAGGCTTTTGACTTGGGACTTTTTAGCAATGCTGAAACTGTCAGGACATTGGCAACTCTTGAAGATGGACTAAATGCTTTTTGCATAGATAGATGTGCATGTGTGTGGAAGTCTACAGAACGGAATGTTATGCTTTGTGTCTAGATGTTCCCCTAAAGTCTTATGTGGTCATAGGTGGAACTTTTTCAGAGGTGGCTAGAGCTAAAGTGTGTAACGCTTGGATTCATAGTATAATTCTAGGATCAAGAGCACTAGGAATTAAGGGTATAAGTGTTACCTGCGCTAAGTAGCCTGGATAAGATAGAATGGACAGAAAGAGCTGTGTTTGCTCTGTTGATGCTTTATTACTTTCTGCTTACATGAACTATTTTTCCTTTATAATGCCTATCTGTTATGCCAGCCTGCCTTTAAAACAGCTAATTATGGGCTGAAACCTCTATAAACTGTGAGCTAAATAAGTCCTTCCCGCTTTAACTCTGGGTTTCAGGTATTTTGTCTCAGCAACAAGAGAAAAGAAACTAAAACAGCAAATATACACAAAATCTTTATGGCTTATTAGCACAGAAAGTTCACTAATTACAAAAGACACCATACGTACTAGTATCAATTTCACTCTAAAATTCCTAACTTCAAAAACTGATCCACATAGATGGTTTTGCTAATCAAAAGAAAAAAATTCCTGACCCAAATTATACTTAGCTACTCACAATTAAAATCTAACACATTTAAATGAAATAAATAAAATCTAACAAATTTAAATTAATGAAGCTTATTTTTAAATATATTTATTAAAGACAAAGTACAAATAAATTTGACAATGCCTTATATACGAAGAAAAAATAATTTAATAAAAAAATTTGGTAGTCTTTTTAATTATCTGCTTCAGAATGCTGCAGTGCATATTAATTTAAACCTTTCACATCAAAAAGAGAATTTAAAATGAGTAAAAATAGAAATAGCTTTTAAAAATGCAAAACTGGGCTAGGGATTTAGCTCAGCAGCATAAGCGCCTGCCTTATAAGCAGGCAGTCGTGAGTTTGATCCCCAGTACCGATAAAAAGGAAAAAGACCAAAAAAAAAAAAAAAAAAAAAAAATGCAAAACTAAAAACTTTTAATACCAAATAACTTCTTAACCCTTTATCAGTTGTGGAGAAAAATTTTATTTACACAAACACAAATCAGACTAAAAAGCTAAATCCTCAATAATTCCCAGAGAAATAAGCTTTTCAATAATGGGAAAATAACATAATCCTTAATTTCTGGAGCAATCTGTGTTTTAACACGATAAATTTTAGGTCTTTCAACAATTTACCATTTAATTTCATGTGGTATAAATATTTACATTTTTATAAAAAGAGAATACAAGAGGAAAAGGATAAGCATGTACCTACCAATGGGTATGACATTGGTCTAGCAACAGTATGCCAACAGTGTAATTACTAACGAGAGAATGTCACATACCTGATGTGAAGAGGCTCTGTGGTTCTGGTGCTGTTGGCCAGTCACTGGATGTCTGTGGGGAGCTGGGAAAAGGAGGAAGCCCACTTGGGATAGGGTTGGGATGGCGAAAATTGTCTGAGAATAATGACTGTGACTCTGTTACTGCCCCTTCAAAAGGGGACCGTGCACTGTGATTGGATGAACTGATAGGGATGCCTGGATTGGATTTTGACAAACCAGGTGGTGGAGAAGGTGTATCACTGTTAGGCATCTAAATAAAAAAAGAGAAAGAAAATGATCAATACACAAGAAAATAACCAACACATTTTAATAAGCAATAATAAAAAAGATCTGCAACTAAATATATTAGGAAAGAAGCCTTCAAACCAGGGAACTTAGAAACTTTTCAACAAAAGCAGTAGTTTCAGAAAAACAATTAAACTGTTAATTTATATGGGTACTCTTTTAAAAAAAAAAACTAATCTGTCTGAGAAGACAAAATGAATTTCCTCTCTTTTAGTAATCTTACTCCTCTTACTTTATGAATGTAATAATATGTTTTACTCTCTGGGATTTCACTATAGTATCTTTGCTTGAGCACAAACTTTCCAGAGACCAAAGACAAATTATTAGAAATATTTCAACTGGTAAGAACAGAATGACAAACTCTAATGACTAGATCTTTCTACAAACTAGATGATTCCCAATATTTTAGTTAACAAAACTGACAGACGCTCTCCCCAAGACAGATGATCAAAAATCATCATCATGATAAATCTTTACCTAATTCTTAGGTATCTAATTCAGAAGGAATTCAAAGATTTGAGGGATAGTGACAGAATAGTTTTCCTCTTTCCATCTATTTATTTACAGAAACAAATTTCTTGTCACTCTCTTCTTAGAAAAATGAAAAACATGAGGACTGTTACTAAAACTTGCCTCATTTTACCAATAAGTGATATTCATCTAAGGACATGTGAAAACTAGTTTTCAAGTGGCTTAATTCATCTCATAGCTATGGTATTTATGTTTAATGATTACTTTTTATCAAAGCTCACTTACATATTGCTTTGATCAACTTAATAAAAACTCAAAAGAAAAACTGGCATTTAAATCAAGAACGTTCTTACATAAATACCTATTCTTACTTGAGAGTATGCTTTTCCAACAAAAACTATCTCACATCAAAATAAAACTCTGTACTGGCAACAGAAAAATGAGTTTAAGAAGAATAAAGAATGATGCAAAATTGCTGTTAAAGAAGAGTTTGTGTATTTTTTCTAAATGGATGATGGGCATCAAAATGTGGTACAAGCAAAACATTATGACAAGTATCAGGACATTGAATTCATTATACTGATTTAAGAAGCAATATACACTTTCACCTAAAAACTAAAAGAAAAATAAATTTTAGATTTCTTTTTACCTATCCTAGCTATTCTTTATGGAAGAAAGAATTCTTTATGGAATTTCTTTATGGAAACCGGCTATTCTTTATGGAAGACTAAAATTACTTTATTTTACCAATATAAGATGATGTTGGAAACTCAACTAGCAGAAAACTGGCAGAAAAAGATTGCCTAAGCATTAAGTGACACAATGCATGCCTGCCAATCCTTTCCTCACTCATTTTCACAGGAGATGCAAGTTCAAATAGTTCATTGCAAGGAAGAACGATGAAGCACTATTAGGAATGAGCACACTGTGTGAAAACTGCAGCTGACAGTAAAAGACAGAGAGAATGCATTGAGGGAAAATAACTCTGAAAAACAAGAACACGTAAGGCCCACAGGCTTGGGACCATTTAGGTACAGTCACAGTAACTGTAGCAAACTGTAAGATACTGATGTGCTTCCACACAGTATGATAATACATGGACCTGATGATAATTTTAGGTAATCAAGAAAAGGTTAAACTATAGTCTATGTATATGTACAGGGAAAAAACCCTAACAATAACTTAACAAACCTTTCAGTCAGAGGTGTTTTAAATTGTGTCAGTATTTAAAGTACTCCTCACTATTTAGAAAGTTCACTTGCATAAAATACCTTGTTTTCAGGATACCGCCAATAAACTGATATTTTATTCTAATCTTACCTGTTGGGAATTATCACCATTCCCTATACTGAGAGGATCTGAAGGTTTGTCAATGGGGCTGTAAAGAGAAAACAAATTAAATTTTAAAAGCCACTCTACCACAAAACAAACAAAACTCCCCCAAAGTCAGAGAAACAGGCATTTTTATTATCTTAGATATGTTTACTATTGAGCCACTATGACATAAAATATTAGGCTAGATGTTTGAGATACAAAAAGTGCAAGATCCCTACCCTTGATCACTGCCTTTTAAGGAACTTACATTCTAACTAAATTGTCTGAAACACTGGCTGGAGTGGTAGTTTATGGAAAAAATTACTGCTTAAAACACACAATACTCCCATCGGTCAAAAATATAATCTATCATTTACTTTTGTGCATGTGATAAACATATGTTTCATTAAAGCTTTTTTCCTAGATGTTTGACAGAAGGGTATAGAAATTATTAAAATATTCCCTATAAGTTCTTTTTATTTTTTGTGGCACTGGGGATTGAACTCTGGGCTGCCTACATGCTAAGCAAGCACACTACCACTGAGTTACATCCTCCCAAGCTTGTTTTATTTTGAAACAGGGTCTCATTAGTTTACCCAGACAGGACTCAGACTTGAGATTCTCTTGTCTCAGCTTCCTGGGTAACAGGGATTACAGCTGTGTACCACCCAAATTCTATAGCACTGGTGGTGAACATGTTGCAGGGGGAGGAAGAGAAAGAAAGAGCAAGCAAGCAGCCAGCCAAGCAGAATGGGCAAATGTTTTTGAAACAAGGAGGAGTAACCTGAGGGGATTCAAGGCAATGTGTCTTCTACTATAATAAATTTTAAAAATTTATAAACATTTGGCACATATTTGATCATACTTCACGTATTTATACACACATACATAAAACACATTTTTATACAAACTGCAAAAACATTACATTTACTGCAAAAACAAAACATTAACATTTTATTCCGAGAAAATGTAGTATTATGGTAAAGGCAGAAAATGCTAACTTCAAGTCCATTTTAACTCATCTGAGTTAAAGACAAAAGAACAATCTCTGTAAGTATTACAGCACTGATTCAGTGACATAATTTCCACAATTAATTCACCACATGAACAAAGGGTAAGTATCATCACTCAAACAGATTTATAGCAAAATAAGGGTTCACATTTCTCAAAATTATTCACTGGAAATAGAAAATCATCTTACAGAGAGGTAACCTACTAAGTAAGCAAGAACTAGAACCTGATCTGAATCTGAGGTATATGACCTGCTAAGACACTGCTAAGATGCTCTTGTTTCCAACAGATATTATGTGCCAAAGCCAGTTATCAAAATTAACTGCTTAAAAAAATGCTTCAAGTTTTCAGAAAAAAGCAAAGCTACCATCAATGTGGGAACTGGGTAAAGTTTCACAGAGGAGTTCAAATTTAAGTAGGTCTTAAAAAGATGTACATATTAGAAAGAAGGAAAAGAGGGGCTGAGGATTTAGTTCAGCAGCATAAGCACCTGCCTTGGAAGCGCGTGGTCATGAGTTCAATACCCAGTTACCGATTAAAAAAAAAAAAAGAAAGAAAGAAGAAAAGGAGAAAAACAAGTGTCAAGAGTCAAAAGGATAGCAAAAAAATTGTTGGTTTCGTGATGATTAACTTAGCTAATAAACAGGCAGTTGAATGACAACGGGAAATAAGGAGGGAAAAGTTGAGGCCAGACTCCAAAGGCCAATGGAAAGATCTAAGAACAGAAATACTCTAAACAAAAGTATTTTAGAAAGATTAATTTGATGGTAGCAAAAACAGACCAGGGCATAATCAGAAATAACATAAACTTGCACTACTCTTAGGGAATCATGGCTTCAAGTTGAGAGGAAGAAGGATTAATAGAAGCTTTAAAAAAAGGTACTATGACAATTGAACAATTTCAGTGTCTGGATCTTGGCTCATCTTTCCAGCTACCACCATTAAAGAATATTGAATAGTAATTAGGTCAGTCTTGCTGATATCCAGGGCACTACAAGAAAATAAGGTTGCATAAAGAGTAAGTCTTAAGAATGTTTCTGGATGATAACTAATTAGAATAATTTGTATCATTCTGTCCAGGATCTCAACTGCATTTTTATAAGCAATGATTCATAACATTTTAAGCTCTGCCTAGGAAAGTTTTATCAGATATGTTTAAAAATTTCTGGATCAATACCAATTCAAAAATACCTGCTAAACAATCAGGACTATGGCAAGATACTAGTAAGCTTATGTTTCACTCAAGTCTAACTGTAGTCGTCTCAGTTTTTTAAATAACTAGCAAATGGGAGAAATAAAATGTCTGAAGATATGATTAGAAATCACTTTATTTTCTGTATAGACTATAACAAGTCAGTGAATATTAAACTTGAATAAATACAACTATCAACACAAAAGAACTATCAAAAGAGAACAAAGATATACGTATAATTCCATAGAAAGAAAGTATATTTACAAATTCCCATGAATGTGAATTAAATCTTTAATGATTACACAAAAAAAGGGGTATCTCAGGGGAGTTGTTAACAGGTCAGTTTTTCATGACTCTGCTGGCATTAGATGTACAAATTCCCTTTTCACCAAACTATGCCTGTTTGACCTGACAAATCTGTTTAACGTTCAACATTCACCCACCATTATCATACCAAGTTGTTAACCCTTAGAAAGAAAAAAACAAAACAAACAAACAAACAAACAAACCAGAACAAAAAAATCTTACTTGTGAGGACAGAGACCTATTCTATGGACAGCTCCCTAGCCATGACCTACCTGCCAGGTACCAAGGATACCAGATGTAAGAAGTTCAGTTATACTAAGATAAATTGCACTGGCTTTTAAAGTTTAAAAACAAGTATGCAAAAAAATCCTACAAGCTTTCTGAAGGCTTTGCCACACTAAAAAAACTGTCACTGTGACAAAAGCTACGGTCTAGCTATTCATTCCACTTTTTTTTTTTTTTTTTTTTTGGTCTTTTTTTCTTTTTATTGGTATCGGGGATCAAACTCACGACCACATACTTGCAAGGCAGGCGCTTATGCCGCTGAGCTAAATCCCCAGCCCTATTCATTTCACTTTTAATGGGTAACATTTTTGTTTACTATCTGCGCAGCACACACAAAGCAATGGGGCAGAAGATGACTAGCAAGGGCAAAGACTAGAAAGCTGTCTAAAAAGTAACACCAATTTGGCTTGTCAAGGATAGAATCGGGAAGCAGATAATATAAACTAAACTAAGCCATAAAATGAGAGGGGCAGCATTAGAGGTTGACAATTTCTGAAAAAGCTGAGTTGAAAGACCAACTCTCCTACAGGTCACTCAAGTACTGTTAGTACTCCTAACCAACAAAGAAAGAGGAATTGAGACACTCAAAGCCATGGACACTACACGGCTGATTAAGAAGCACTGGATTCAAGTGGAACTAAGATGTACCAACTGGGACTTAGATTTCATAACACCACCAAGATACTATTTCAAGAGGATGTGTGCATAAATCTCTGCAGATAAGAATTCATAAGCAGTTTCATATACTATATGACTGATTTTTTTTTTAAAGTTTTAGTCCTAAATAGTTCTGAAACCTATGATGAATTTACAGACTTCTTAGAGGAGTAAATACTTTACAGTACCTTAGTCTATGAGATTCTAGGCTTCTATTCTTGCAACTTTTCTTGTAAACTGCTATTTCCACAGGAAGGGGACCAAGAGATGGAGGGAGGAGAGGTGGAGAGAAGGGGAAGTAAAAGAACCAAGATGTGTCATATACACACACCAACTTCCCATGATAAAAACTACAAACATGTACTAAATTAATATTAAAATTTTTGTAAAATTCTGCTATTTGCCAAGAAAGAAATAGGCAAGTGTAACCTAGTTTTCCATTTATCTTGAGGAAGGAAGGAAGAGAGGAGGGAGAAAGAGAGGCAAAGAGGGAGAGAGGCAGGTGTATAGGTAGAATTACAAGAAAAAAAATGAAAAAGAGAAGTGCAAGGAAAAAGAAAAGGCAAAGGAAAGCGAAAAGAGGAAGAGAAACAGATCCAAACAGATAGAGACAGATGAGAATCAGGGAGCAAATAAATATTCTTACAAAATAAAAGATAAGCCAGGCAAAGTGGTGCATGCCCATAATCCCAGCACTCAGGAAGGTGAGGAAGGAGAATTGGCATACAGTTCAAGGCTAGTGTGGGCTACACAGTGAACTCAGGCCAGCCTGAACTACAAAACAAGTTCTTGTCTCAAAAAAGAAAAACAAAATTCTTTTAGGTAAGGCCATAGAAAGAACAAAAAGTTAGTTGCTTGACCATCACTAACTTGGCAACTTCCTGTAGGAAGAAGGCTTGCCTAAAATCCAATCCTACTACCTGCTCGTAATAAAGACAAAGTCAATAAAATAACAGGCAATCCATTAATAATTGATTACAAATTATGTAAAAGCTGAATACTTGTAACAAATGTAAATTCCAATATTCATTTACAATGTAAAGGGGGAAAACTCAACAAATTAAGAAATATCAAGGTATTTTCATATTGTGATTTAAAAGTTATTTCAAATAAATGAACAAAATCATACTTAAGCGACTAAAATATCAGAGCTATCCGCTCAAAGGAAAGATATACAGCAAAAATGCTTGTTAGCACTGCTAGTCTAACACTGCTCTTTAACTTTTAGCACTGGAATTCTCAACACAAGCAGTGTTGGAAGATACCAAAACAACCAAACAGATAAAATCTCCCAAGAGGAGCAAAATACTTAGATATGCCATGCTAGTAGTTAGAAGGAGTCCACATTGTAGAATATAAACTCTTCCAAAACGGACTTATAAATCGATGCATTTTCAAACACAAATAACTGATCATCTAACTGGGAAAAATTGGATCTCTGTAATTTACAAAGAAACAAAACATGGGAGACTTAGGAATTTACAGTGTATAAAAAGTTCACTCAATATTCATGTATAAATTAAAATGAGACACTAGTTTTTCTGTTTATCAACACTAGGAGGAAAAATTCAGGAAACTGGTACTCACAAACTCTAGACCAAGCAGTTCTATTTTCAGGAACAATCAATGTTTAACATTTATGTGAAAAGACATTCAGTACAGTGTTTTACATAGTACCATTAAAATGAAAATAACACAGGAATAAGAAACACTGACTGGCTTAACAGATTGGAAATACATTCAGTGAAAATTTCTGGGTAGTAAGATCACATAAAATATTAATTTTCTTCTGTATGCTTTCATAATTTTTTCACATTTCCATCAACACAAACATATTATTTTATATTCAGAAAGCAATGAATATTATCTCAAAGAAACATCTAAATTTTAAAGTTCTGCTCTGCAAACTCTAGGGGTTATAACACAGAGTGTGACTTTAACTAGACTGACATTTTTAATGAGAATGACAATGTATATTAAAGAATGAATAATGAATGCATCTCGTGTATATTTCAATAACTTCATTCTTTTTTTTTTGTCTTTTTCCTTTTTATCGGTACCAGGGATCGAACTCGCCACTGCCTGCTTGCAAGGCAGGTGCTCATGCTGCTGAGCTAAATCCCCAACCCCAATAAATTCATTCTTATAGCAAGCACTATAGAAGTAGAAACCAGTAAGATAAGTAATTGCATTTGGTTCATCATGAAGATGTAGGGATACAAAAGTATAGATATAAACGGCAACTCGAAAAGGTCAAAGTTTATAACTCAGAAAGATTTATTTGGCTTTAGCCTTTATTATTAACCTTGATATAAACAAATCTCACAGAGTTTACAGTAATTTTACGTTTTGTTGCCTAGTCACAAATTTATGAAATATGGTCAAATACACAATGAATATTTAAACATGAATATTAATACAATAAGACATTAACTCCCTTAAACTACTCCCTCTCACTTCCAACACACTTATCTCATGATTTTAGGCACTTTCTGAAGCATTTCTAGAAACTCTCTTTTGTGTCTTTACAAAATGTGATCAAACATTATGGTGAATCTGCAGCCCAGTGCCATCTAATAGACAAGTAGGTTTGTAAAAATACTACAGTCTAGGCTCATCCATTTATTCAAGGACTCTGGTACCGTGTAATTTCTGGCTTATCCCCAAAGTCAAAACAACCATGAAAGGTAACCATCTGGAATCCACTCAGGAGACTCAGGTTGCTGCGGCAATGTATCTAAAGACACTCATGACAGAGGACCTGGAGAACCATTTCAAAAAGTGATAAGACAATGGTTAAGTGTGTCTGAAGTGAGGGGGAGAATCTTAAGGAGGATTAATGTGTTTTTTTATTATGTTACTGGTTTAAAAATTTAAACATTCACCATGTTTCTTAATCACTACATATGTTTATATAAATAAGTATTTAGTCATTAACATTTAAATAATTTCCACTGTCAAAAAGAGTAAAATCAACGATTTGAAAAATTTAAACCAAAGAACATGGCACTAAAGAAATGGGCTCTGACAATAACTTATGCAATTATTATTGGCTCAGTGTGAAAAATGTCTTTTACAGTATTTTACTACTAACTAAGACACTGGGTATAATATTTAACACAGAGGCATTAAAATATCACTTAAATTTAACTTTGGATTAAAAGAAAAGAACAAAGATCTTAATATATTAAGCTTACGGAACATTCAGGAAAGTAAAATTATAAAACTAACTTTATGATTTTCTCACAGGTCATAATCAAGTATAATGCAATCCAAGATTGCAAGATCCAAGAAGTGAAAATCGAATGGAATGGGATTCAGTACTAAAGATTACAAATCTGTTTACACAGACACAGTATCATCATCCCAAAATCATGCTAGGGTAGAGGTCAGGAGAAAACTTCTCTCATAAAATCAATATGGGTGATAAAATGAGTATGGGTTTTCACTCACAGGATATAAGACTTTAGTTATTTCTGGAACTAACTATCCTTGAATATCTGTGTCACAGGTCTTCCCTCATTGTATCAGGGAGATGGCTGTTATGGTTTGGATGCCTCCTGCCCCCAAAGCCTCATGCAATCATGGAGGTGACTGAATCTAGCATTGGTGATTGGCTTGTTGTCTAGCACTAGGATTGGTGGTGTGAGTGCTGTACCTGCCCAAGGGTGGGGAGCCGGTATACAATGTAAGGGCAGGCAAGAGGTGTGCTTTCTCTCTTTTGCCCTTTCCCTCTTGTTGTTTGCAGCCACCATGAATGGTTGCCCCTCAGCCAAGTCACCCTGTGTTAGAGCCAGCTGAGTGCAGACTGAAACCTCCAAAAAACTATAAGCTAAATAAACCTTTCCTCCCCTAATTTTGGGTTTTGCATATTTTGTCCCAGCTATGTGAGAAAAGTAACACAATGTCAATTAAGTGACAAGACCTTTTTATACTCGACATTCCTTAACTTTTTTTTAACAGGGAGCATCTTTCCTGGGCCCAGGGTGGTCTGCAAACCACTGCAAAGGTAAAGGCATAAAGAGGCTTGCCCAAAGTGTAAACGAGGGAAGAATAAACAGCAGATACTCAAACCTAAAACTGTGAGCCTGCACTACCCCATAGCCAAACAATTGTGCCTAAGTGATGGACCTTGTCAAGAAGGATTTTATGTTAAAAAAAAAAAAAAAAGAGGCAGAATGAAAAGAGAAGACTGACAGGCAAGAGGGCAAAAATGTCTGACTATATTAGCAGCAGTACTTACGTATCATACCTCTGCAGTGGTGTCACTTTATTTTTATTCTTATCAACCGAACCCGTAGACAACTGAAGAAAATTGGGATTTAATTTATACAATTCCTGAAGTAGTTTCTGTTCGTATTCTTGGTGTTTACCCGCCTAATGAAAGGAGAAATTAAAACTGCAGTAGGATTCACAAAGTGGCTATTATAAAATACTGTATTACCTTCTGAATTATTTAACATTCATTAAATAAAACACAGTTTTCTCATGAAGTCAGAGAAAACTACAAGGATGAAAGTTACAAAACTTCTAGACTAGTAAAAATTTATATATATTTATATCATAAATTAAGGCATTTCATTAACTTCTATTATACAGAAAAGCATATTAAGGAGAGGATAATGTCACTACCTCAGAAACTAAAGGTCCATTTTAGACCTATTTGCAAATTTTTCACGATTAAATCTTCTAACAGGTAATTGCTGAGTTTCTGAAAATCAGCCCAAATTTACTGATTGATTCCATTTTATTTAGACACCAACACTTTAAATAACTGGTTCTATACTCTTCATTATCTTGGCATTAACTAAAAATTATATGAGTTTGTTTTTGCTTTCTCCTTTCCTCTCACCAGGAACAACATAAAAATTAATATATTTTAAACTCTGGACCAAGGGTTAGTAGAGCAGTTTATAGTCACATGCTTATTTTTGTAAATAAAATTTTGTTGAGACATAATTATGCTCATTCATTTACATACTGCCTAGGATTCCTTTCTTGCTACAAAAGATAGTGGAACACTTGTAACAGAGACTACATGCCTAGAAATTCTAAGATATTTACAACATGGAAGCGGCCCTTTGTAAAGATTTGCTGACCCCACTATACATGTAACAGGAAAATGCTGTATTTACCACAGTTGGGCAGCTGCACATCTAAAAGAACTATCACAAATATTGTGGATGAAATCAGGCAAAAATTGATGTCTGAATCTAATTAGACATAAGCATCAAGGATCATGAAATTAGTTTGAGTAACTTTTTGCTGTCTGCATAAATATAATGACTAGAAGGACATTTTTACTTACATTCAGGAATCTTTATTATTTTAAAATTCTGATTAAAACTTAAGGCAAAAGCAATGTGGAAGATATCAAAACAGAAGCAAAATAACAAAAAATGCAGACATTCTCATTTAATTGAGTACAACTGTGTACTGCGTACTACACAACACATCAACACTACTCTGAGAGGCAACTTGTTTGTTTCAACTGGATCTCTAAATATTACTAAAATTGAAGCTATGGAATAATAAAGAATTATTTTCTAATTTTTGTCATGATGTAATTTATTCAAATTTCTTTCCTATACTGAGAAAGTTTTAACAAAGGCCCTTTAAAACTATCTTTTAAATTCAAGAAGAGCATGCAAGAATATTAAAAGTCATAAGAAACAAATGCATTTAGATGTAGATTTTATTTGTGTGTGTGCACATGCAGTACTAGGAACTGAATCCAAGGCTGTTGCACTGAGCTACATCCCCAGCTCTTTTGTTTGAGATAGAGTCTCAATGAATTGCTAAATTTTCCAGACTGTTAAACTCAGAAAATTCCTGCATTGGCTTCAGAGGAGTGTACTGGGATTATAGGAGTGTACTACCACACTTGGCCAGAGTTTACATTTTGAAAACATGAGAAGCTTTGACAATTCCTACTGCAAATAAGTATTTCAGATGTTATGACTTTTTTAGCCACAAAAAGCTCAATCTGATATTGAAGTGATTCTTCAAAGGCAGTTCACAATAATAGCATAAATCTCATTACATATAAGTTTCAACTTACTATTCATATATTTTTCGCTAACACTTTAAATGAGATCAAATTCTCTGGTAGACAGAAATCTTCATTATGATGGTGTATAAATATTGAGTAAAGTATACTCTGCACTGGTTAAAATTCATATTGAAATGGTTCTATTGAGATTTAAGAAAGTTTCATCCAAAAATCAAAAAGCATTTATTGAATAAATAAGAGATTAGTATCTCAACTGTCCTTGGTAGATATCAAGTACGCCTAACACTGTTTCTGAACTATATGGACCAGTGTCAAGAAACTCTAATGTATTATAATAATGTTTAATCTGCACTAACTCCACACCAAAAAAAAAAAAAAAGGTAACATTTCTTTTTATTGAACAGTTTGCTTTTAATGGAAACTCCTACCAGCCTGAATACCTCCCACCTTCTAAATGAGAAGTATTTCTGCAAAAATCCACATCAACAATATTAATTCCTTATCTATAAGAGGGAAGTACACCATTATGCTTTGGTACAACTTTCATTTATGTTCAATATTTTTACTTGTAAATGTATGTTTATACTAGAAATTAAAAGTAGACAGAAGAAATGTAAAAAATGTAAGATATTAATTCATCCATTATAGGACACCAACTCAATGGACACTTTCAAGGGAGAATCATTCCATAAAACTGTTACTTCATCAGAATCACTGGACAGAATATTATTTTCTAGTTTATAAAAAGCAGAGATGGGGAAAATCCTAATAATTTCAATGACCCACTTGGACTTCAGTTTCCCAAAGTACTGTCTTTAGTTAACTGAATTTTGGCTATATATCCTCCCTTGTGAATATGTGTTAGCATATTAAAGACTGAGAACTCTTGCAACAAAGAAACCTATTATCATCATTAATCTAGCACTTTCAAGCTTAGCTGCCCAGACTCATCCATATCCCACAAAATTAACATTTCACAGAACATGATATTTAGAAAACACAATTTTAAAGTAGTGTCAGTTTTTAAAAAGTCATATCCCTAGTTTTTAATGTTTACAGTTTTAACTTATGAAGACAAAGTACTCCATCTTGCATAAAGTTGGTAGTTCATAGGACTTTACTACCTGCATTTCCTCTTTTGTGAAGCTGGCTGCCTCATCCCCCAATTCATGTAGATACATACAGTCAGGTTTTGGACACTGCATATTCTTTAAGAAGTAACTGCAGTATTTTGTTGTACCTAGAGATGCCTGCAAGAAGAGGGCAGAGGACAAAAGAGAACTCAAAACGTGAACTGAGAGAACAATGAGAATCTCCATGTTTAGTATTTTCATGTCACCCAAAACAAGGCACAGGTAGGACAAAACAAGAACTATGACAAAGAACACTGAGTAATTGAATAGGATCTAATAGGATTTATTACAAATGACTCTTATTTGGAAGAACTAAGGAAAACATCTCAGTCTATAGTTTCCAAAACTCAAACAAATCTTCTCTAGATAACATGAAAAGAGATACAAAAATCTGTTCTTTGCTATCAGTGGCTAAAACACAGAAGGCAAATTTCTTTTTCTAATTATGTCATCCTTCCTTCATTTATAGAAATCACCGTTTGGTGGAACCGTTCAATCAAACTTGGATCAGGTGAGGAAGATAATGATTAAATTTTCACAAAATAAAAGGTATGTAAAAACAAGATATTTTGAGATTATGTGATAACAATGAATGTACTTATTCTTATCTGGTAAAACAGGAACCTGTAAGTCAACAGCAAACCAATCAATTATCACAGGCTGATATGGGTGACTTACAACCTTCAAATGAATTGTTTTTAAAGTTCATATGTAAATCTAGATTCTTCTCTACTTACTACATCTTATCCTTTCCCCTTAAAAGGAAAAATCAAGAGGATCACATTACCTTCAGTGTTCTGCCATCTACTACCACATTGTTGACACACTGTATGGCTCTGAGAGCATCTTCTGACCGAATGTAGGTGACATAAGCACTGGCACTTGGACCCTAGAATGAAAAAATCCCAGCCTGCAGTTATTGGTTTCAAATGACATACTACTGAAAAATAAAATTCTCTTGCAACCTGCATACAGAATTCTAAAAGGCTTTATTAATACAGGCTTTATTAATACTCTATTATTGCTAACCATAATAATTAGTGGCTTTAAGCACTACTACGTCATTTATAAGAATCATACTTGAACTTTATTTCATTCTAAATCAACTACAACAGATAAAGTATCTTTGGCTCGGCATTTATTTTATTAAGAAGTCATCTGACGGGCTCTTAAAGGTTATAAAAATTTGAAATTTAGATCAAAAGTAAGATTTGTTACATTATAGTCTATCAAAAATAAATGCAAAATGTAAGCATTCAATTTGCTAATATCAATAGCAAAGTTGCTTTATTAAGATTTTAATATCTAAAAATATCACCAATTATAAATTATCTAATTAACAATTACCAACTCTTCCATCCCTTTATATTCTACTAATAAATCTTTTATTTAATATTATCTTTTTGATTACTATTAACATTGCTAAATCCTGGAAAAGTCAAGTAAATACCAATAATTCCCCCACCTACCAACAGAGGTCACTACACTGCTTAAATTCTTTACTCTCTACTTTCCTAATTACAAAGAGCAAATTTCCTTCTGAACAACCCACATCAAGCCCAGACCATGAGGGAAGAAAGGGAAAACTCCCTATAATTAGTTACCTGTGAGCCTGCGTATGATGTGCTATTATTGATGACAACTTTATGTATTTTACCAAACTTCCCAAAATATTCTGGTCGTTTTAAAACCTATAAAAGAAGAAAAATAAGGTATGAACTACTCCTATTTTCATCAGTTATTATCCTTATAATGGGAACACATGTCATCCCTTTTCATTGAAAGGAAAATGCTGGAGACCACAAATTCACAATGGCTAATTCTGCATTCTGCCTTAAGAAATAAAATAGAGGGTTGGGATTGTCAGTACCACCCATCTAAGATTTTTATGCTCTTCTTAGCATAAAATCATCTATGCCCTCTTGGAGTCATATCAGGATTATACTTGCCCAGAGTCATAAACCTTTGAGTCTTCCAATGAAATAGAATCTTTTGCTAACCCCGCCTACCACTGTATACATTCAATAAATAGTGGCTATTCAGGAGTATGAAGGGGAGGATTCTTCAGGAGATACTGACTTTCCAGCCATTCAGGTATTACTAAATTTGTCTCTGTTTTTCTTTTTTCTTTTTCTTTTTTTTTTCACCATACCTTAACACAGACAATCAGGACTCTTTGCCGGGTCCCCAATAGGAAAACAGTAATTTTAAACGTTTTCCAATAAATATGATTAATTTCTAACTGTGATTTATGTAGGTAACCTACAAGAAATCTAAAGAGTCTAAAAGCTATGACTTCTTGAATAGAAACTGAGACTGTCTGGCATAATCTATTATGTTCTATTACTAAACCAACATCTATGGGATATTATATAGTAGTCTTAAAAATACAGAGATCAAACCTTAATTGTACTGTCACTAATATATGACCCTTAAGAGAAAACAGCTCTCAATACAATGACCAAAATTAAGTACTACAGGCAGAGACACAAAGAACTGACATTGAGTCTTTTCTCATAAATCTATTGCTTATTAAAACATTATTCATAAATAACAAACATACTAAGTGTCCCTTCAACACTTATGTCTTGATTTACTTTATGAATAGTGTTTCTAATGTCAATTTTACCATTTCTCATTTGTCTCATAAACACCACCACTACTACCACTCCCTGTCAATCTCCAAAACAAGTATATACATTTCTTTCTCAATTATCTGGTAACTTCTTGGCTATTTCCCTTCACACTTACCTCATTTCCATTATTTTATAATGGCCCTATACACTCTTTTAGGTACCTTCACAAACTTGTTTAACCTTGCTTAATTCAGTCAACACAATTTAATATAAAAATGTCTTCCATGATATGATCTGCAACTACTTCAACCTTAATTTCCCTTCAACCCACTACTTTTATAATTTCTATTTGTATTTATGTTCAGTGATTCAACAAATATGTGCACCTTACTACTTATTTTGTAGTGTAAAAATAGCACTTCAAGAACCTGAATGCACACACATGTCCTTTGAGGAACTAGCTAAATGTACATTCAGATCCAGTAGGTCTATGCATGATAAATCCACATTAGTATAGCTGCTATTGGCCAACAGACTACATCTTGAAAAAGGTTCTATAGTAGTGGTGTCCAAGCAAGCATTTTTTGTTTCTCCTCTCTCTGTATTTTTTCAATACATGTGGAAAAAGGTTATATTATCATGAAGTCATTCAATGAAAGGAAAGAGGTAATAATGTATACATCAAATTAGTTTTTTAAAAGTGGGCAATGTAACTGATAGGGCTGAAGACCGTAGTTTATAAAAAATAGCTTTTGGCAAAAATTAAGGTGTAACAACACAAGATTGGTATGTAATTACCCTGGCATGTCCACACTGCATGCAGAATGGCTTTTTCAAAGTAGAAATCTAGCCATATCATTCTGTTCTTAAGAACATGCCACTGCTTCCCACTGACTACAGGATGAAGTACAACCTCCTCAGTATGGTTAAAGGCCCTTTATAATCATCACCACTTACCTTGCCAACCTTATCTCTCACCACTGCACTCTAATCTTCCAGTCAAATACATCAGATCGCAGATGAAGGTCTTTCTCATCTGGAAGCATGTGTATAATTCCTGTGCCAGAAGCACTTTACCCAAATGACACCAATGGAACATATACTTCTTCTGCAAGATCTGGTGCTACCCCTTGGGCCACCATAATGCATAGCATTTTTCATACTACACTGTCACTTTTATAAATTTTGTTTGTTAGTGTCTTATATAGTGACTGACACATTGTAGTTATTTAACAAATTTTTATGGAAAAACTGAATAGTGTTAACGCTGAACGATTCAGGACACTCCAAGTATTTACAAATGGCCAGGTGCTGACATGTAACGGGGGACAGGGAATATTGATCTGAACACTGCAGATTCTGACACATTAGTAAAACAGTATTCTACTGAATAAAGTACAAGATATGGGAAGTAGAGAGTGTTCTGTACTTTAGCATATTATTTATATGCTTGATATTATATATTTGAGAGTGGGCCAGTTTTAGCAATAACAGAGTACAAACAAGACTACATTACATGACTGAATGAGTAAATTTCCTGGTATACAATTTTTAGGATCACAGTCAATTATTCATAGACACTACAGGAAAAAACTGGTAATCAGAAGGATTTTGAGTGAACACAAAAGTAAATAGATGAAGAACAAAGCAATCACTATATAGAATATACTACATTAAGTGCTCTATGCCCACAGGCAGGTCACTCAACTTTCCTTTGCCTTGGGTTCTCATTTATAAAATGAAATGGTATATATTAACAAGCTTCTAGGTTCCTCAAACCAAATGAATGCTATCTCAGGCTAACATATACACATCTGAGACACGACTGTCCCTATCAGCTGTCCAGCTACACCCATGAATTCTTCAAGCCTATCTTCTTCACCCACTGCTCAGCTAAGCTTTCTGTGAATATCTAATTGCACACCCTGCTATTCTACAGTCCAAGAGAACTATGCACCTCCCATATCATAAGCATTCACCACATTTATAGTGCTTCTCTACTATGCTATACTCTTGGTAATACGGTTAGTAAAGGTAGTCTGTATCTGACTTGCTAACATCTACAACAGCAAAGTTCTCAGAGGACCTGGTATATATTCAAGAAATTCATTTGTAGAATGAATGAAGTAGATCTCTACAAACTTAAAATTTTATGACTTATAAAGATAGTGCTCTAACCATTACCTTTCATCACCACATCTTCTAAGATGTTTTCTATTGACCACAGAATATAAATATACTTGGCAATCAGTATTGATGGCAAGTTTTCTGTTGTACACAAATTATTTCAAAATAAGCCTTATTCTTACAACACTTGCTTTGATTTAGTAAAATACCAAACTTTTCATCATTCAAAGGTAAGTAAATTATAGAGATCTTTGTCTTAAAGATGTACTGAGAATTTGAAACTTCTTTTGCGTTTTCTAGTGGAAACTTTAAATTTTCCAAAAACTTAAAAAGTTATATAGATATAATAATCTTAGAAGACATTGAGGCTGAAGATTTAGCTCAATGGTATAAGCACCTGCCTGGCAAGGGTGAGGTCATGAGTTCAATCCCCAGTACCAGTACCAGGGGAAAAAAAAAAAAAAAAGACACGAAGAAGTGGTAGTATTCAATAAAAATCAAAGCACTTTGTTTCTGTTCTTAGGAACCAAAGTTTAAGAAAATTTATTTCTTTTCATCAAAAACTAATGATTTTAAAGTATAAAACTTGTGATTTTTAAGGTATTCTCAGGATCATGATAAAGTATTCTTACTAGTTATCACTGTTTAATTTTATTTATACAATAGTTCTTCAGATTAATCTAGATATATATATATATAAATAAAGTAGAAATAACGCTTTGTGAGTAAAGTCTTACAAATCAAATACTCAAAAGAGGCAATAATCCAAATACAAGATTCAAAGCATAACTTAATTTCCTCTACCTTTGTAAGTGGCTCCATAGTCTCCAATACTAGAAGTGACCAAATGCAAGATGTATTAAAACAAGTATTTATTTGTTTATTGAAGCAGCAGTTTTGGAAAGGCAAAAGTCAACACTAAGCATTAAGATTAGGAGGAATAAAGAAGCACAAGTATACTCTGGGTAGACAAAGGCAAAGCTGAAAAACAGAAAGTGTAGTGCAGAACTGCAGCCATGTTCAAGGAAATGGTCATGACTGAGATAGGTAGTCCGCCTATAGAGTAAGCAGAAAACAGAAGCTCAGGAAATAGAAAAAATTTTGCTGAAGCTGTGTCACTGGCCTAAAATGAGCTCTCTGCTCTACTCTTTAGTTATGGAAAGAACCTATTCTGAATATCACATAGGTTGAAAATGGTCACCATTGCTACCATCTAATGCCTAGGTTCACAGTAATTCCTGAGTTGCCACCATACTTATTATCTATGATAGATCCATCTGCATTGTTCCTCTTACACCGCTATTGATTTTGAAGTTTTATAGCTTCAATATATTGTAATTTAATCATCAATAAATAGTTATTATTCTCTCTAAATCACTTTTTTGCAAAAACAGACATTTTAGACTTCTTAAAGTTTCTCCTTCTAGGGCTTCTAGCATACTCAGGCAAATCTGAGGATTCCTATCTCCTTAAATACCTTCACTACAATTCTCACTTTGATTAGTATCATAAAGAACATTACTTTAAAAATTTTTCAAGATGTACTTGGAAGAGAACTTTCCCCCAGTCCAGCTCCCTCCTATTAAAGTAAACACTGTGGCTATCAATCAGCTCCTACTTGTTTTCCCAGTAATGTAGCCAGCACCTTGCAGTTCATCAAATTAAAAATTAGCAGATACTTATCCAAGGATTTCAAGGAAAGTACGAGCTCAACAATATTAAGGCCGGTGGTAGAAGGAGAGAAGCGTATGGCTATAAGCACAAAAGTAATAAGAAGCCAAAAATGGTTAAGATCTACTCTGATCAAAATGAGTGACAAAGAATATAGTCTTTTATTTCATTTAATTAAATTTGACTTCTTTCCCCAAAATTGGCTTAGAATGAGTAAGTAAAGGATGATGATAAAGTATAACAATAGTTTTTTGGGAGAAAAAAAATCCAAGAATTACTACTTAGGCATGATTAAAAACACGTTACTAACTTTTCTTGTGTGTTCAAGTAACTGCATCTTCATTATTGCTACTTACGTAGCTACAGAAAAGAGGAAAAGAACCAGTATTCATGTTACATGTTAGCCATAAGGCAAAACAGAATCATTATTCATTTTCACGGATTTTCAGTGTTAAAGGGAACTTCAAAACCTAATTAAGCTGGATGTGGTGGTGCACGCTTGTAATCTCAGCACTAATGAGGCTGAGGCAGAAGAATCCTTGCAAATTCGAGATCAGCCTAGGCTCAAGTCCAGCCTGAACTGCATAATGTGATCTTGTCTCAAAAAAGACCAAAAGAAAAAAAAAATTAAAAAACAGCAAAAAGCAAAAAAAAAAAAAAAACCCAACCAACAAACAAATATATTATATATCACAAATATATATTTTACAAGAACTCAGACCAAGAAAGATTAAACCATTAAACCATTGGTCTAAACCATAACTGGCCATTGTTTTCTTAGCAAGTATTGAAAAGTCATTTTTTATTTTTTCCCAGGATTTTTTTCAGGGGACCCCTACAGTTCAACAGGGTCAATTGTTATTTCCAAGTAAGACAAGCAAACAGAAAATGTGTCGTTAACATCAAAAACAGAAAAGACTTACCTCTGGGTCTGCTAGGCGCTGAGACAAACCTACAACGAAGACAAGGTTTTTTTGTACGACACGCACGCTGGCCAAATGTTTGCGATTTTCTGATATTTTCTGTTTTCTCTCATTCTGTTTCTGTTTTTTCTCATTTTTTATCCTTTGTAGCTCTTCCTGGGAAAGTGGTTTATAAACTGCTGGGTCTTCTGGATATGGCTATAAGCACAAAAACAGAAGTTAGCATTAAATACAAAAACTGTAAGAATAATAATTATCCGGGGCTGGGGATTTAGCTCAGCGGCATAAGAGCCTGCCTTGCAAGCAGGCAGTCGCGAGTTCGATCCCTGGTACCGATAAAAACGAAAAAGACCAAAAAAAGAATAATAATTATCCAATACTGGGTAATACGTATACCATTTTTCTTTTTTCTGAATATATTACTTAAATTATTTTATTTAACAAAAAGTTAAATACTAAAATAGTTCTAGAAATACTTATATTCTGAAGCTTAGCACATACTATTTTTAGCACCAAAATGTCAAAGTTTCTAAAAAACAACAATGCTTCTTTATCCTGATAGTAGTGCACAGTTCCCAGGAAAATTAAGCTTATAAAGTACTACGTAAGAGACAAAGAAAAGTTCTCATTTAAATGTCAATTTTATGTATTATAATCAATAAATCTGGAATGAAAGCCTACTATGTGGTAAAAGATTAATGAAATCATATATCTTTTTTTAAATTTTATTTTAAAATGGGTAAAATCAAACAGAACAAAACAGATCATAAGAAAACAATGTAAGATACAGATTTCAAAGTAAGACAACAGGAAATCTTCACTATCATATTATCTCTTGTTTTTTTTCAAATAGTTGTTCATATCGTCACATATAATGAATTCATACAAAACAAAGTAGTACTAAACTGATCAGAACAGGATGATGAAAGCAATTTAGGGCTTCAAAACCAGACAATAAGGAAGTCAACAATGGCTGCCATAGTGTCTCTCGTTCACTTCAAAATAGGGGTCCATACCTTCATGTCATAATAACAGAATCCAGATAGTCTGGCTCAGAAGTCTGAATTTAGTTTTAAAACTTTCTAGTTATATGGGGCTTAGATTCAGCCTTAGTAACATCATAAAAAAATGAAAACAGTCTTTTAAAGATTCATATAAGGATAAAACAACATACATAAAGCAATTATTATAGCACCTAGCATAGGAAGTCCTCAATGCATACTAGCAATTTTACTGTTGTGTCTTTATCTTTTCCATCTCATAATTATGGTATCATTTTCATTCCTACTGCTAATGTCAGGGGAATTTGTGGCCCAAGCAGGAGCTGTGAAGTCAGAATGCTTGGTTTTGAATCCTATCTCATTTTGAGATCATGTGACTATTTTACCTCAGTCTACACATCTGTAAAATGGGAAGCACAGTATTTTAACTACAGATCAATCAATGTTTTTTTCTTTCTTTCTTTTTTTTTTTTTTGGTATTTGGGCTTGAACTCATGACCTAGCCTTTGACAGGTCGGCACTTATGCCATTGAGCTAAATCCTCGGCCCATTAACCACAGCTGTTTCTAAATCAAGAGATAATACTTGCAAGATGAAAATGATGTCCTCCACATAAGAACTCCAAAGTATTTTATTTTTATTACAAATAAATATTAATGATAAATAAAAGCATAAGTTAAATGCAATAATATTTAAATTTTGATATGAAGACATCCTAGAAATGGGAACTACAATTGGTTGGGAAATTGTCCCTATCAGAATACCAGAGTAGGAAACAAAAGAAACAAGCCCAAAAAGAAAAAAAGTAGGAACAAGGAGGACTGAGGGGAGTATTCAGAAGCCTAAAGCTTGCTATTCCCCTAACATATCATCTGTTGTATATAAGTAAAATAAATCAAACAACTAAAAATAAAACAAAGCCTCAAAACTTATGAACAAACCTAGACTAACAATAACAGCAATCAAGAAAGTAAGATTTTCCTTTACGTTCCTCAACTTTTACTAATATTATTCTAAGGTCTTCAAAAATCAGGTTCATTCCCTTTTATGACTACTTTCAACTTCAAACTTACCGCTTTTTAAGAAAACCTTATAGTTTGATTATTATCAATGAACTACATCTTAATGGTCTCAGAGAGTGCAAGTACCTATATATTTTCCAACTAAAAAGTCTGAATCTCTTAGCTAGCTGGTCCTACTTGGCATGCTCCAACACACCTGTAAGAGGGAAACACTCAGCACCCTTAATTTATATGATCCTTAAAACTTCCTCCAGGATCAAACAGAAAGTTAGGAGCTCAGTACTGGCCAAATGAATAGCAAACTAATCTCTGTAATTAGAAATACAATACCATTAATTTTCTTCTTAAAAAATCTTCTACATTTTTGAATAAATATTATTTCTTTCATTTTAATATATGGGCCAAATGGTTAAAGATCTATTAAAGTCAGTTCAATTCCTCAATTAGTCTTCCCCATCTGAGTTTTTCTCAACACTTCCTCTCAAAACTTTCTCCACTACATTTTGGTATGTATATCATCTCCTTCGAATCTTAATCCATCTTTTTTATCATTTTAATTCCTTCAAGGTATCTGGAGCTGTGAAGGGACAAGTAATATAAAACTTATGTAATAAGTCTTAAAAAATACAAAGCATAAAGATAAAATATAAACCAATCAAAATATCTTTCTAGTAGCTCACCTAAATTTTTCATGTGCACATAAAAAGGTTGTTTTCTACTCCAGGATTTCTGAGCAGCTCCTTCTGGCAAGCTTATTGTCAAGCTCATTTGGAAGCTGCTGCTCTTCACGAACACCTAGAATGATGACGATCCCTTCCCAGAATGGGTCAGAGGATCCATTCCTGAAATGTTTTTAGCTTTGTTTCAAAGCAGGGAGAATGCACTATGTTTTACCAGTCCATAATAAGGAAAGTATTAAAATTATGGATAAACACTTGGACTGCCACCATCAGATCAGACTCTGCCAAATAAGGTATTTATTGGTATGGTACACAGCATGACACAAGCGGAACACCAGGTATGATAAAAGACCTTTTACTGTTACTCAACAAACTGAAGGAAAGGAGGATAAGAAAACTATTGTTTTGGATCACAGATTCTTCTGGGAACTTGTGGGATTTGAGAAAAGTGCTAAGGTTTCCATTATATCAGTGTGCAAATAACACTGTAAATTTTTGAAAAAGGTAAAGCAAACTATATATAAATAAAAGCAAGCTATATAAACTATAAACAAACTACAAACAAGTAAAACAATTAGGTTGCACTATCAACTCTCATCAAGCATGCTTCTACATCACCGTGTTGAATACAGAGCCTAGTTATGTTATCCTAGACTATTTTCTATGCTATTTCCAATTTTTTCTTTGGAAATATACTTCTATCAGCCTTCTAGCCTAACTCTGTTGGAACATAACTGCTATGTAATGCAAAAGACACAAAACACTTAAGAACAAATGGACAAATTATTTGACTACAATTTACCCTCCAAATACATCTTAGTCCAGCAATCTAAAAGAAATTATAAATTCTAGTTTTTTAATCTTAACATTTTTGGCTAGGTGTGGTGGCACATACCTGTAGTCCCAGCACTTGGGAGGCTGAGGCAGGGAGATCACTGTGAGTTCAAGACCAGCCTGAATTACACAGTGAGACCTTTCCTCAGGAAAAAAAACAACAACAACAAAACAAAAACAAAAAAAAATCCCTACAGCCCCACAACATGTCTGTGAAATTTTTTCTCGGTTATTAGGGAAAATGAAATTCATATTTCTGGGAAAAAAATCAGTAAAATTTTCTGGATAATAAAAACATGCTAATTTAATCACAAATGGCAAACATGATAAAGGCTTATTAACCTTAACTTGTTCAGAAATTTCCTGAAAAGATTGGAAAAGCATGCATTCTATGAGTTTCTCCTCTAAACTTAGACACCATCAATTATATCTAACTGCACATAAACCTAGTATCAGAAAAGTAATAACTGATATGGTAATATACAAAAGAGGTAAATTATAAAAATGGGGGATAAATTTAAGTAACTACAGACCAACCTATAAAGTTAATACAAGTATTAAAATTGAACACAAAAATAGATATATGTGGTTGTTTTTTTACTTAAATACATATTAAATTTCTAGGAATACATAATCAAATGAAAAATTACAAGCAGAAAAGTTTTATTTAAAGTTATTATCCTCAAGGCTGTCTGTGGAGAAGCATTTAGATAGATTATTTTAATGAGTGTTAATAGAGCAAGAAATTACTAGCAAATAAGATTTGTAATTTCTACTATAATTAGTTTCTTCTGCATGTGTACTTTATGTCCCTTTGAGTCCATTGCTACTGACTTAGATCTTCTCTTTTATCAGACTTCCAAAGAATGTTTTTATTTTATTGTCAGAGAACTATCTCCAGCTTTTACTGAAAAATGTGTTCTAGTTCACCACATTCTGTTTACTCCCTGCTTCCCACTATCAGCACAGATTCTTTTTTTTTCTTTTTCTGATTTCTAATGGTGGAAATTGAGTTTATTTAATTTTGTTCTTGCTTTCTAACAAATGCATTTATATCTTTAATTCCTCTATATTCCTCACTGGCCTCACTTCTGAGAAATAATGTTCCAATTATTGATTCAAAATAATATATAATTTTTATTTTGATCTCCTTAGATCAAGAATTACAGAGGACCATAATTTTTATGTTACAGGTGAATAACAATGACTAGAACCTACAGTGATCCTGATTTTTGATCTTTCATATATGATCTAGTTTTTTCTTCTTTGACAATTCAAAAAATTTCTTTATATTCAGCATTCTGATATCCCAAAATAAAAGACTATACTGACATTTGATAGATCCCTGCAATCAGGAAATCTATATTTGGTTCTGGGAAGTATACTTTAATCATATATTTGATAATTATTTCCCTCTGTATCACTGTGGTCTCGTCTTTCAGTACTTTTAAAGATAAAAAGAAAATAATTTCAATTTTAAGAGATTATCTCGGTTTACTTCAAATCCTGGGAGAAAAAAATGCCTAGGAACACCTGAAAGTGTGAGGAGTCTGAAAGACAGAAGCTCAGCATAGGAGAAAACTACTGAAAAAGCATCAGCAGTGCTTCAAGGTCCTAAGGAAAATATCAGTGTGGCTGGTTGGATATGGTATTGGAACATACTCCCTGTTTTGTGCCATTTAGCAAGTGCATAAACACACTCTGGGGGACACACTCTGCTTTGGTACAAGTTTCTAACAGATCTCAACCTCATCTTCCAACACTTTGCTTATGGTACTCATTTTTCTTCAAAGTCAATTTAACAACCGATCTTTATTATTAAGACCTCATCTTTATAACCTCTCATGGGAAAAAAAAAGAGAGAGAAAATTTTCATGAAGCCAATTAAATTCACACTCCTTAGAGTTTTGAGTGATCTTGAAAGTCATTACTTTCAATAAAACAATTCATTATGCTTGGTTGCTTCAGAATGCCTAACAATCAACTTTAAAAATGACTAAATGCTCAAAATTCATACAAATTTATATAGATTCTAATCAAAGCAAATATTAAAGTTTTCATTTACCTTCTCACACTTAAAGTATACTAAGTCAATAAAATATTATCCATTGTATTATGTATTATATATAAATATATATTACAGGTACATATTATATATATACCGTATATAATAACTACATAAATATTTAAATCACATTTAACTATAGTATTATATATAGCATATGTTACAAGTCAATTAGATTTTTAAATATAAAAAAGATGCTTTTTGAAATTTACAACTCTTACAGAAGTTATAGGTAGATTATTTTCTAAATTTTAGATATGTGAAGCACATTTCTGTTTTCTCAAAATCTGATGGTAAGAGCTTTTTGAAATGGCCAACTATAAAAGAAAGTTTATATCACATAGACATCAAAGAAAGTGCAAATTTTATGATAATATGACAGATGCTTGCATTAATACCTACTTGAAGAAAAATTCCTTCAAAACAGAAATGTAGCAGTTTCGCTATCCTAATAGCTCAGTTATTACATTGCAATTGTGCAACAAAACCCAGACAGTATTAAAAATTACAGATTTTTAGAGTCAGAAGGAGCTTTGAATAATACAATATTTCAGAACAAAGATTTCAAACTCAAAAGACTCATCTGAATCCTAAACCTACTATCCAAAAGTTGATGACCCTGGACAAGTGCAAAACAGAAATGGCAATGTCAGCCTAGAATTGTTATAAGGGCTCAAAACATGAGGTGATAATCTATTCAGGACCATGATTTCTCTGTCATTTTGACTTTAAGTAAACATCTTTTCTCCTATTTTGTGCTAAAAAATTAAGATGAATTCCTTCCATCACATAATACAGAATGTGCTTTTCTGATTTCATATCATACTATCCAAATCCTTTACTTCTCTACTTCTAAACATCTCCCAATGATTGTGCCTATCTTCTCAGGATACGTAACTTCAACAAGGTCATACAGCTAGTTATCAACAAAGCCAAGACTTGATCTTGACTCCCACTGTAGTGTTCTTTCCTCTTCATTATGGCCTTAAGATAAAATGCTTCACAGATTCTTACCTGAGGTTTGCAGACTGTTTTAAAACAAATCACCCAAACTGATGGAGGTAAAAACCTATACATTAAAACTGTAAAGTAAAAGAAAAACTGTAGAGTTCAAACAAATAATAAAGTCATAAAGTTACTTTGAGGCATTTACCTTTCTACAAGCAGGACAAAGCCCATTTTCATCAGTGCGAATTCGATGCCAACAAAATCGGCAAATCTGGTAGCCACAGGTGCAAGGGAAAAAGTTGATATCATCTATCTCCAAGGGCTCCATGCAAAGAGGGCATTCCACAGGGTCTTCCTTTGCATCAGGACTGCGAGACATCTTCACGTTATTAAACAGCAGCAAAAAAGTTTATAATAATTTAAGGGAGAAGAAAGTTCAGCACTGAGAGCTAAAACGCAGAACTTTGTAGACCTGCATTAAGGAGAAAAAAAGGTACTGTTTACCACTGGAAAGAATATTTAATTGTTGAATATTATATTCAACAATGAAGAATCGTATTATGAAAAAAATCTAGAAAATATTAACTTTTGCTATAATCTCAGAATGGACTTCTGAAAATTTTGCATATCAATATAAAAGGACTGGCATTAATTATTTTGATTTAACAGAAACAGACAAAACTTTCCTTTTGCTAAGTAAAACATTTAACAGTAATATACAGCACTAATTATAATACATTTTAGGAAAATAAGATACAGAACCATTTTAGCTTGAAAATACTCAAAATCATCTCATCTCTGATGTGAAATATAAAACATATCATGTACCTAAAGAGTATGAAAGCATTCTAAAATGCATCACAATTTACAAGGTCAAATGAAAAAGAGGAAGTATAAACATCTAATAGCATGTGAACGTCAAGCTCTTGCCATAGAAAATACATGCTAAACCTAAAAAAAAATAGGTTACAGAATCTGTTTACAATTGATTATGTAGTACTATGCCAATGAAAATTTATGATATATTTTATACAAGCATTCTTATGGTAATGTCATGAAAAGCCTGTAAGGAATATGAGAAAGAATGTTGGATATGGTGGTGAATGCCTGTAATCCTAGCACTTGGGAAACTGAGGCAGGAGAATCATTATGACTTCCAGGTCATCCTGGAAATTTACAGAGTAATTGCAAGGCCAACTTGAACTACAAGACAAGACACTGCCTTAAAAAAAGGGAAGGAGAGAACAGACTTTCATATCCCAAACATTTAGTTAAAAAAATTAAATGTATCTTACTAGATTATGGAGAGTTGGAAATTTTTAGGTAATAGTTTAGGCTACAAGTCACTGCTACATTGAAATTGCTAGTTCAAGTTGAAACCAATAGGCTGCAGACTAATCTATAATTGAATACAATGCCCATCAAAATCCTTTTTTACAAATAATTTGACAAGCGAATTCAAAATTTACACTGAATGATGAACGCACAAAACTAATCTTGAAGCTTCTTATAAAAAAGAATGGATTAGTTTTATAAGGGTACTGAATATCCTACTACCACAAAGTTACAGCAATCTAAATAATTTTCTATTAGTCCAAATTAGACAAAATAACTAAAGAACCTAGAAACAGAACCAAGAATTTATAAGATTTTAATATTTGATAAGAGCTATATGACAAACCGAAACAGAAAGGAGAGGCCAATATATTAACAGTATTGGAACTCTGGACTATGATCTTGAAACAAAAACTGTATATATCCAAATCATACTATAATTAAAGTCCTGCCTGACTTGACTAAAGAGGCATACAATGAAATAAACAACTGAAGTGCTGAAAGCACAAAAAAAGGGTCTTTCTTTTTTTAAATTTTAGGATACAGAAGGCTCTCTTAAGTGTACCTTCTCCCAATCAGAAGCCATGAAATGATACAAATGATTTAACATTAGTAACATGGAAAGAAGGAAACATAAATATCTGTGAAATGAAATGCAAGCAACAGAAGAAAGGATATATATTCTGTGCCCAGAATATCTAAAGAAATCTTACAAAGCAGGAAGGATAAGCAAATAATGCAAAAGAAAATATCAGAACAGAGTATAATGGGCAGTTCACAAACTAATTACAAGTGACTAGAGTAAATGGAAAAGATCATCAACCTCTTTAGCCAACAATAAGGTAATTTTTCTCCCTACTAGCCTGTCAAAGTTAGTCTCTTGTGACCGGAAGTAAAGATTAGTCCTTCACAAGTGGAAATAACAGCTAATCACCTTGTGCTTAGTTATACAATTAATAGTTGTTACTATGTGTATTCCTTCCATAAAGTCTGTGGCCTCAGAGTTTGTGCCTTTCTCTACTCCCATATTACAAATAAGAAGATATAAAATATGTATGTGCACCAAGCACCCTGCTAATTTCTGCAGCACTGTTTGTTAAGAGAAAACTTCAAGCATAATATTTATTAATAGGGAAATTTTTAAATAAATTAAGTCATAAGGCATATCTATTTGTGTTAACTCCAAAAGGTGTTTATTCTACAGTTCTACTTTTAAAAGAATAAGCCTGAGACATATAATCACAACTGCTTCCATATGAATATATAAATCCTGTGTATATATGTGTATACACACATATATATAAATGCATGTTTTTGTTTTGCTAACAAAATGAAACATGGGAGCTCAGACACCAAATTTTTAGTATTTTGTCACAAAGGACAAAAATGGAGGTAAGTAAGCGACTACTATTTTTTTGGTCAGTAAAAGCTGTACTATCTAAATTCTTACAAAAATGTTATTTCTGTAATTCAAATATTCAACTTTCCTTTAGGAAACTTGGGACTTTTATTATTAATTAGAAAGACAATAATGATGAATGGCATCTTCCTGTGAATCTGTAATTATTTCAAAATAACAGTGTTTTTGAGCCAGGCATGCTGGCACATGCCTGTAATCCAGCACATGCGAGGCTGATGCAGGAGGATCACTGTAAGTTTGAAACCAACCTGGACTACAAAGTGCGCTCAAGACCAGCCTGTAATGCATAGTGAGACCCTGTCTCAAAAAGACAAAAAAAAAAAAAAAAAAAAAAAAAAAAAAAAACCAAAATAACAGTGATTTTGCCTTTTTTTTTTTTTTTTTTTTTTTTAAAGACATGAGCCAGGTGTTATGGCACATGTCTATAATCTCAGCACTCTGGGAGGCTGAAGTAGGATGAATGCCCTGAATTTGAGGCCAGCATGGTCTACATAGTGAGTTGAGGCCAGTCTGAACTACAAAGAAAGACCCTAGGTAAAAATCAAACAAACAAACAAAAATGAAAATATCAATAGAACTCTACCACAAAAATAAACTTTATTTCAACTGTCACACCCAAGGCAGTCTTCACAGGATGTATTCCATGCACATGTCTTGCTTACATTGACAAGCAAATGTGCTTAACATTTACTCCCTGTATGGCAATCTTGTCACCTCTCTTCCTGTTTTGCCAGGAGCTTCCCATTATATTGTACAATATGCATTTAGTGGGGAAATAGATGTCAATAAAGTACAATATCAAGTATGCAATGAATGCTTAGAATAAAGATCAACATTTTCACATAAGTTGTTTACTTGCTTATAAAACCTAAAAGACAAACATCAAAAATAAAAAGCTATGTGAATTACAGTATAAATACAAACAAAAGTCTACCATAGAAATAAGCTTTGCTTCAACTGTCACACTCAAGGCAATCTTCATATATGACAACTATATGTTCCATACACAAGTATCACTACCCTGACAGCAAGTATGATTTCTTTCGGCGGTGGGGGGGAGGGGGGACCAGGAATGGAATTCATGACTTCATAATTGCCAGGGAAGCACTATGCCGCTGAGCTATATCCCTGGTCCAGCAAGTATGTTTTATTTTCTTGTACTTTCTTGTAGTACACAGTTGACATCTTTTTTGTTTTCATGTTTTCAGGTCTTTGTGATGCCGCACCTGCCTGTTCACCAGTTGACTTACCAGTGTGCTCACAAGGTTTTTGCATAATTCCCTGGGCAGAAACATTTTGCTTTTCCTCTGCTATAAATGATCTCTTTTGAGCTCCAATGCCAATCTAAGAAAATTTCACCATGGTATTTTGTGCTATTAAACTATTTATGTCAAACATGTTTAGGAAGGAGTATAACACAACCACTAGTCAATACTTTGTTTCAAGTAAGATCACAGTTGCTGCATAATTTATCAAAAATATCTACTCTATCTTCAGTCTTGTTATTGAAAGTTTCTTTCTCAGGGTTCTGTTTTGTCAAGGTTTCCCAATTTATATTTTCAACATGGTGAGGTTTGTTTTTCTGTCCCATAAAGGAGGCCAATGTTATATCTTTCTAAAATCCAAAGATTGTACTATAGGATTGTTTTGAAATTGCAACATCACTTCATTTGGAACTTCTCCTTAGTTTTGTGTAAAGTTCCTGCACTTGTCAATTTGTGCTTTGTTACCAATCGAATGTCACATTCTGATTAGTTTGGGAGAAGGAGCACCAAGTCTGTTCATAACATGATTTGGTTTATTACTATATAAATAAGGAACTGGTGGCTGAGTTCCAGGATAAATTTCTAAACTGAAAACATAATAAGTCTTCACATCTACAAAGGCATACATTTTTATGCCACATTTTGATCCATCACCTTTCTGTAAGTTTTTTTGTGGGGGGAGGTAGTGGGGCTTGAACTCATGACCTCATACTTGCCAGGCAGGTATTTGTGCCGCTGAGCATAACCCCAGCCCCCTTTCCTAAGTCTTCTACATGCCTTTGATCATCATGAGTTATCTCTGCTAAGTACAGTAGACCTATAAATGCTTTCAATTCAGTGAGTACGGTGTTATAATAAATACATTTTTAAATGACTATTGATGTTAAAGAAAATTTTATTTGCATTTCAGCCTTTGTGTATTTCACAGTATCCTGTAGCATTTCATCTGATACAATTTCCAACAACACTGAATGACATCACTGGCATTCTATCCAATAATACCTTTCACTACTGCCAAATCGCTCATTTTATTTTCTGACCTAGTTCTAACATAGGATCATTCCATTTGGTTGTACGGCCATTTCAACTAATGAAATATGTACTCATATTGCTGGTGTCTTCATCATCTGAGTTAAGGAGGTGTGTATTCCCTGTGTCTGTATCAGTCAATTCTTGCTCCATTTCCCTGTTACATGGTCAATATCAAAGTCATTATTGTCATCATCATCATCATGCTATACCCACACTATCCTTCCTTCTGTTATAAAACCATGTATTCTACAATAATGGATCATCTTCATTATCCATGCAGTAATAATCTGACAATTCACTTTGAACGCCTCCAAAACTTGAAAAATCTAGTTTTTCATGCACCATTGTACTGGACCACATCTACTAGAAAAACCAAAAGTAAACTTTAAAAACAAACAAATCCTGAAGTGATGTGGGTCCATCGGCCCCTTTATGACTCTCATGGGAACACAGACAAGACCAGTTAGATGTAGTATGAAGGTAAATCCAAATCTCATTTTACCCCTTTTGCACACATGGAACACTTCTTGTTATTTGTCACAATCTATATGTAGGGGCTGGGGATTTAGCTCAGTGGCATAAGCGCCTGCCTTGCAAGCAGACAGTCGTGAGTTCGATCCCTGGTACCGATAAAAACGAAAAAGACAAAAAAAAAAAATCTATATGTAAACATATAGATTGCTTCCTATTGCTTTCCCTCAGGGAATGGTACTAAGACATACAACTCAATATTATAATGTAAAGTATTAATTCACAGTACAAAAGTTAGGGATGCTTCCACTGGACCCAGTCTTATGCTCTGAGGTTGAAAGAAGTCCTTTTGGCGAACAGTTTCAGAGGGTCTAGTCCAGGGCCAGCTGGCCCCAAGGTACAAAAATGGCATGTGAGGGGCTGGGGATTTAGCTCAGCGGCATAAGCACCTGCCTTGCAAGCAGGCAGTCATGAGTTCGATCCCTGGTACTGATAAAAACGAAAAAGACAAAAAAAAAAAAAAAAAAAAAAAGAAAGAAAGAAAGAAATGGCATGTGAGAAGGCCATGATGGAGAAAAGTTGCCCAACCCATGGCAGCCAAGAAACATAGCAAAGGTGAAGAACAAAGTGACAGGTCTACCCTCCAATGGTTTGTCCCCATTGACCAACCTTCTCCAATCAGGCACCACCTCCTATACGCCCATCCAGCTGTGAACTCATCAATGGATTAATCCAAGAATGAGTATAGAGCCCAGGATCCAATCATTTTCTGAAAGCCTCATCTTTGAACACACAAAACTTTTAGAAGACATTTTAGACATAAACCATAGCTACAGTTAATATAAAAGAAAATATATCTGTATACTTCTAGCACCATGGGAAGGGGTCACACAAGCAGGTTGCCAAACGTTTTTACATGAATGGTAAAATGCTGAGGTAGCTAAATACAGTAAAACACTAAAACTTAAGGAAAAAGAACTGACTTGTGCCTCTTTCTTCCACTAACTAGCTATATGACTAGGATAAAACACTCAACAGCTCTAAGATTTGATTTCTTCATCTCAAAAACATGCAAGCACAAACTTTTTGAGAATTTCAAATATAGAGAAATTTCCCAAATCTTAAGTTTGGGACAAGCTACCTAGTGAGTTCAAGGCTATCCTGAACTACAAAGCAAAACTTTTGTCACAAAAAAACAAAAACAAAAACTCCCTTTCTAATATTCTAGACTAAACTTTCATATGGGGAAAAATAATTTTATTTCATAAACCAGTTTAGTAATATTAAGTAATATTAAGATAAAACTGATTTAGGGGCTAGAGATTTAGCTCGGCAGCATAAGCGCCTGCCTTGCAAGCAGGCAGTGATGAGTTCGATCCCCGGACCGATAAAAAAGAAAAAGAAAAAAAAAAAAGATAAAACTGATTTAAAACAAAGGACAATGTTATTTATTTATTTATTTATTTATTTATTTATGCAATAAGCAAGTAAAACCAAAACCTTCCCGGATGGATATAGGAGTGCTTAGGGATAGATGTAATCAGTTTTTATTCAGTAATCAATCAAGGAAGAAAAATATTTACATATCTACTTATCTTCAGAATAACTTGGTGAGAACATATTCTAGCCTCCATAAAAGATGTAACTAAAGCTATGTGTTAAAAGATACAGTTTAAAAGTAAGATGGCCAACTTTAAAACCCATACTCCTTCCAATGTAGTTAAGACACAAGTCATGATTACTTAAATAGTACTTCTATATATTTAATATTAAATACAAATGTCAAAAAAGTAAAATGGTATTACTTTTTTAAAAAATTATAACCTACAGAAAAAAATTCTTACCTAAATTCTTTTCATCTATATCATCTGCAACTAATACCACAGGGCAGTATAAACTCTGATATGAATAGTAATACTTTTGCATCACCAAAACCTCATTTATTGTATAATGTTTTTAGTAGTAAATGTAAGGCTCCAATCAGACCTGAACCCAGCTCCCAACCTGCTTGCCAGCAGAGACATTATTGTCAGCAGGGAACACAGCTCAGCACCACCACTGTCATTGGCAAGCACAGGATTTCGTAAACAAGATAGAGGAATTCTGCAGGTTCTGAGATATCTGGGGATATCTGGAGCCACCCAAAAATTTACACTGGACACTTCAAGGACATTGCCCACTGAGATAGAAGACAGTCTGAGAATTTCAATCATAGATGTTTATTAAAATCTTCCTGCCTAATATCCTTTGCCTTCTTTCTATCCTTATAAAAGGGACACACTTCTCTTTGTTCCCTATGTATGACCTTATCGCTCTCTGTCTGTCTGCACCCAGGCATAATAAATTCCACACCATGCTGCCTTTACACAGGCCTGGTGGTCTCAGCTTGTCTCTGCCCCTTACACAATGTGTTATAGTAAGTGAACAAAATTAAAATCATGTACTCAAAATTATGCTTGCTCAGAAATTCCTTATTACTTATAAAGCATGATTTTATGTTTAGGATTCTGTTCAAAGATAAGTCTTAAAACACACTAGAATGCAAAGTAGTACAGCCACTATGGAACCTAATTTGGCAGTTACTAAAAAAGTTAAATACAGAATTACAACATAATCTAGTAATTCCACTCCGAGTCACATCCCAAAGAATGGAAAGCAGAAACAGGCTAATGCTCAAAAAGCAATATTATTCCTAACAGCCAAAAGGTAAAACTAATCCAAGGACCAACTAACAGATCAGTAACAAAATGTAATATATTAATGCAATGGAACAGCATTCAGCCATAAAAGGTATCAAATTCTGATATGTGCTACAACATGAATGAATTCTGAAAACACTGCTAAGTAAAATAAGCCAGGCACAAAAAAGACAGATATTTTATGATTTCACTTTCATAAGGTATTTATAATAGGTAAATTTACAGAGACAAAAAGAATATGGGTTACTGAGCAGAGAGAAAGAATGGAGTGTTATTTTCAGTGGGTAGAGAAGTTCTTCTTGGAATAATAAAAATTATGAAGAGACAAAACATACTATACTCATTTAAATACAGAACACAGTAAACAGTACTTTGCAAAACTTCTGAAGTATTTGATTGCCTTATTCAAATTAATTTTTTAATTTTCAGCCAATCTAATAGCTAAATATGTATAAGTAAATGTCTGACGCAACTCCACTGAACAGTTACACAGAAATTATACTGTTAACTATACAATAGGCCAAATTATACTTACACTACAATTATACATAATTAGAAGTATTTATAAAAATGAAACATATAAATATGAAATATCTATTTTGTTCACTAGAATAATCTATTTGCTTCTCCCCCTGTACTGAGCAACAAACCCAAGGGCATTCTATCATTAAGCTGTACACCCTGCCCATTTTTATTTTTTATTTTGAGAAAAGGTCTTGCTAAGTTGCCCAGGCTGACCTCAACTTGCCATTCTTCTGCCTCAGCCTCCTGAGTAACTGGGATTACAGGCATGAGCACCATGCCCAGCCTACAGAAAACAATCTTAAAAACTCCTAAAAAACTATATATTCAAGGGATGGGGATTTAGCTCAACAGCATAAGCACCTGCCTTGCAAGCAGGCGGTCGAGAGTTCGACCCCCAGTACCAATAAAAATTAAAAAATTTTACAAAAACCAAAAAACTATATATTTAAAATACACATAGAACTTTAAACAATACATTTGTTAGGAACCCATAATGTAATACAACAGCATATTATATTTTATTTATCTAATGTTTTTTCACTATAAAATTGTTGTTTACTCAACAACTTCTCGCTTTTCAATACAACAGAAGCTTCAAGACAGCCAAGCAGTTACTGGTACATTATATGGCAGCTGCATACAAAACAGCTCCAACATGGCTGCTAGTAAATAACAAGAGGTCACATCTCCAATAAATGTGTAAAAGAATGAAAGAATTCTTGCATGTTATTTGTAACTGACAACTGTCTTTAACTAAGATGCCCAATGCATTTGTACTAAGGGATATATTTCAAAAGATATGTTGCTTATATAAACTATACAAAGACAAAAAACAGACAACAGTAGCTATCGCTAGCTTGCTAAATGAAAAACAAAGATAAGCGACTAACATCAGCACTAAGAATTAGTCTCCTTTTTAAATTTGTACCAAAGTATCAATATATATGTACCATGAATACACATTTTACAAAACTCAGGACTATTTGTAATATCTTCAAAAAGCTAGCAGAGCTTATTCATGTTTCAGAAAAAGTATGTACCTATGAACTGAAAGTCCCTCTCATAAATATTAAATTGCAGTTACAAAAAACCCAACTATGTGACATTGTTTCTGTCTCTCCATCATTTTGCTGAGTAAAATACTTATATTTTACTTTTCTACAACATAAACTGAAAGAAGCATACAAGTTATACAATATACTATGTCTCCAGTGATAGCTCTAAATTGCTTCCCAAAGGTACTGACTGTATTTGTAGAAGTCTGAAGTTCAATCACAAGGACAATCTCAAACCCAAGAAGGCTGATGTGAAAAGTAACCTGGGAAGAACTATGGGCTAGCTAGTTTGCAGATGAGAACCCAGAAATAAGGCAGACCACCCCTGGAGTCTGAACATATCTTTGAGACGCACTACTTCAAGATCTGTTTGGATCTGGCTAGGAAGCAATTTATTTTCTAGGGTCTCAATAAAAACAGCAAAGCAGTCGGCCAGAAATCAGTGGAGTTTAAAACCTGGATATGGTTAAAAAAGGAACAATAGCAGAAAGCCCTACCAAGAATGGATTCCTAAACTGCATGTGGGCTTAGCCCACTCTATGGCCTCATACAGCAACACTATAAGAGGTTTAGTATTGCAAGAGGAAAATAGATTCAACTAAAATAATGTACCTGAACCAAATAAACAAATAGTAAACACTTAAATAAGAATGGAAACTAGAAGACAAGTATTCAGAGTTGCTACAGTACTATTAAACACTAACTTTCCAAATAACACAAAATTACAACCTATACAAAGAAACAGAAAAATATAACTTACATACAAGGGAAAAAAATGCAGGCAAAAGATACTGCCTACAGGAGCAACCAGACATTCGGTTTAATAGACAATGACTTGAAAGGAGCCATTTATATAAAACTATTTATATAAAACTTTAAAAGCCATTTATATAAAACTTTAAAAAACTAAAGAAAATCATAACTTAAAAAGGAAAGTATGATGGTACTGTCATATAAAAAAAGACAGTATTGCCAGGGGTTTAACTCAATGGTGTAAGCGTCTGCCTGGCAAGTACGAGGTCGTGAGTTCAATCCCCCGTACAAAAAAAAAAAAAGTATCAGTAAAGAGATAGACACTACTAAAAAGAAGCAAGCTGAGTATAGTGGTGCACACTTGTACCCAGAGCTACTTGGGAGGCTGAGGCAACATTGTTTGAGCTCAGAAATTTGAAGTAGCCCAAGTAATAATGGCAAGACCCCTGTCACTTCAAGAAAACAAGTACCACTTCTCTATTTGGGAAGCACAATGACTAAAAAAATCCTATTCAGGAGTTTCAAAGTACATCTAAAATAGCAGACAAAAGGATTGGTGAGCCCGAAAGAGATCAAGTTACCCAAAGCACAGAGAAGAACAAAATATAAAGCCTCTGAGAAATGTAGAACATCAAACAGCGGCACCTCAGTTCATTAACACATTTGTTTGCAAATAATTTTTAAAACTAAGAAGGATTTGTGTACACTAGCATGCTAAATGAAAAGGCAAACTATAAGTAGTGCATAATACTTTATAAATTAAAAATGCTTCACGTAATTATAAAAATATATAATCACAGAAATATGATATACATCTGATGAAAGTAGTTATCTCTGAGAGGTTTAGTATTGCAAGAGGAAATACTAAAAAGGGAGAATGGGAGGAACTGGAACTCTGAAAATTAAACATGTGTTCTACAAAGAGACTATATATTCTATAACAGCAAATTTTATTTTACTTTATTTTTTGCGACAGGGTTTCACTACATCTTTCATGCTATCCTTGAATTTACTATATAGCTCAGCATGGCCTCAAACTTGTAGCAATCCTCCTCCTTCAGCCTCTTGAATGCTGGGATTACCGGTATGCATAGCCATACCCAGGAAGTAACAGCAAATTTTTTAAATAATTTTTAAAGGGCATTCAACTTTCAATCTTTTAAATATAAAAATTGTCTATTTTGTTCAACACTGTGCCATATATATGTACTGCAAATAATAGGTCATCAAAATTGGGGGGGTTATTTGACATTAAGAGCGATTCAAAGTATGCAAAAACAGCTTGTCAATGAGCAGGAAGGCTAGAAGTCATTTATTTTCTTGTTTTTATTTCCTTCTATTGTATAGTATCTAGAAATGAATATTTAGTTTTATAATGAGAAAACACTTAAACAATAAAAGGATCGAGGAGATGCAAAAACTCTGATGTATAATTAGAGAACCAGCATCAACATATTTTTCTATAACTCAGAAGAGGGCCAGTAGTTTAAGAAATTAAAGGCTATGCGTGATGAAAATGTTATTAGTAAAATAAAATTAAATCTATACAAAATAAAAGAGACTAGTCAATGTGCTAGTTTTAGATATTTGTCCTTCAAGATATGTTTCCATGCATCAACTTGCAGTATACCAACAGTAATGGACAAGACAGAAAATACTAATTCCTGAAGAAACACAAACCTGGACTAAGGATTAAAAAAGAAATTCATGCTTACCCAGAATCATTAAGTGTAAACTCTTTGGCCAAATCTAAATGTCACCCAATCACCTCCTAACCTCTGACCCCAGATGGCATTCTGCCAAGCCAAGTAATCTTTCTTCCACCTGGATACCATTCTCTACTTATCCATCTCTCACATAACCCAGAACATCACAGCTACTTCTGCGGTCCCACTTCCCAGCAAGCACTGATTCATATGGAAGCTCAGCTTTCAACTGATTTGGCTGAGTTGGGCAAGGCAGGAGAAAGGAAGCAGAAAAAGACAGTATCTAGTTAAACAGTGATTTTTATTTTTAAATAGTAACACACAAGAATTTTTAAAATTTTAAACAAAAACATAGTAGTCAAGCTTAGATATGAAAATTTCCCAGAGTTCTAAGTATTATATATTAGTTTTCTAGGTATGCTGCCATGCAGCTATTCAAGATAAAAATAACTAATAGTAAAAGTTTTAAAGGGTTTTTAAGTATTGAAGTAATAATTCTTATTCTTTAAAAAGAAAAAATTGATGTTTTAATTTTTGCTCTTTCTTAAACTCCCTTCATGGCTCACTATCGTGACACAGTAAAAGTCTAGAATAGAATGTTAACAGTCTCACACTATAAAACTAAAATAGTGCAGTCAAGAATCCCCACTCCATGTACCATTAATTCATTCTTATTTCCAATAGAAAACGTTCCAAAAAACCCCTAATATTCATGTAGAAAGTCTCAAAAAGAAATGAATGTCAGAATGTGTTTAAAGAAACATTCTATAAAGAACCCTTGATTCACCATGCTAGGTCAATTATGAATGTGAAACATACCAGTCTACACCTTTAAAAAAATAATTAGATAGGAAAAAAGCCTTCATTTTCAATAGCAATGCAAACTTAATCAACTCAAAAGCTGCAATTCCAATGTAGAAATTAACAAAATATACAGGCATAGGCTTTATTATTAAATTTTCCATATGAATTCATTATACCATGCACTCATACTTTAAAAGTTTAAACATTTCATGACCAATCATAAGCAATTATAAAATATTATATTCTTGTTGTAGCCAAACTCATCTATATAAATTATATTGTAAATAGCTTCAGGGAATTTAAACCTACAAATCTGCCAGGTGTGGCAGCACACCTCTGTGATTCCAGCATTCAGGAGGCTGAGGAAGATCGCCATTTGAAACCAGTCTGGGCTACATAAGCAAGTTGAAAGCTAGCATACACAATATAATGAGACCTTGTTTCAAATCAATTAGTCAACCAACCAATAACCAATTCTAGAAATTAAAAAAAAAGACAAACTATACACATACGAAATTTTGAGATCAAAGATATTGTTTACTCCATCATGAAATAGAAATTATATTTAACTCAGCCATACCACTACAATTTTAGAAAGCAAAATTTCTATTAATAAATGTAACAGAGAAGAGGTTCCAAATATATTTTATATTATACCACTGCATGAGAGGAAGAAAAATCATTGCTTAACATAATACTAAGAGAATTCTTCAGGGAAAAGTTTACCTCTACTACTTGATTTTGTGAAGCCTAGAGAAACACAGAATAACCAAAAGAATGTAATATGGGACCATTAAATAAAATTCATACTTCAATGTCCCTCAACAAAGTTTTATTGGAATGCAGGTACACTTCATATATTTTAACCATCTCTGCATCTAATAAGCAGAAGTGCATCCAATAAGCATAGTAGGGCAAGTCTGTCTGGCCCTATATCTTTTTCTGTTTTGTTATTTCGAGCAGTCTTGCTCAGTTGCTCAATAGCCCTGTACTTATATTTGTGAGCCTCCTGTCTCAGTCTCCTGGAGTGCTGGGATTACAGGCATGTGCTATCACAACCAGTTCATAATGTCAAATGTTGACCGGTTAGTGCTTCACAAGAGATGTTTATAGATTCCTAATTTAAAACCTCTGTCTGTGCTAAATAAGGTATTTGTGTGAGTGCCTGCAGTCAAACTCAAGGAGGAGATATAGGGAACCAATTTATAGTCATTATTTGTGATTAGCATCTGAAGAGGGAGAAGGAGAGGCAGCCTTATAGGACAGAGTCTCTAACCAATGGGATCTGATTCACCTTCAAGTACACAGCATCATAACAGAATTGAACTCCTGGCCACTCAGGAGACATGTGGTGAACAACTGCTTGGTGGATGGGATTGCAGGGCCACATGGTCACAAAAGTATTCTGTATAAAGTCCAAGGAAAAAGGGTTTGGGTTTTTTTCCCCCTTTATACATGCCTTGCTGAATTGGCTCTAACATGTTAGAGGAAAAAAAAAAAACTACTAAAGCTATTTTAAAACATAAAATAATTAAACATTTGTAAAATAAAATGCTACAAATGTGAATTTGATGATGCAGGCTCATTTTCCAATTAGACAAAAATCAAGAAATAATTAGTACTAAATAGTGACATGAAATCTGACACCAGTAAAACCAAGATATATAATAAAAGTGGAAGATCAGAGCAAGCAAAGATTTGCAAGTGATACAACATTTATTAGAATCTACATTAAGTTTTAACAAAAACTAATAATCAAAGTAGACTAGTTTGATATAATGAAGGAAACTGGGTGTTAAACAATGGTAGTGAGGAATGAAGGGAGAGGGGTGAATAAAAACAGGAAATATGTTAAAATTAAGTCATCATTTAGTTTCCTAGTTACAAACACTTTTCAGATCATTTTTGTAATATACCATAGTCTTCCTACATACAGAAGTATGTAACTCTTACCTTGTACTTCAGTTACTATGAAAAACTATAGTGTGTCTATTACTGGAGAGGAAAGTGGGGATCCAGAGCATAGCTGTGAATTCTGGAGGCCAAGGGAGGTAAGGGAAACAAAAGGGGGACAAAAAGGGAAGGAAAAAAATGCCATTTGAAGATTAACTTATTGAGGGCTCAGGATTTAGCTCAGTGGCACAAGTGTTTGTCTGGCATGCACAAGGTTGTGAGTTTAACCCCAGGTAACAACAACAAAAAAATCATGGCCTGGCATGGTCAAAATTCTATCTCTGAACATGACACCAAGATATGTACTGTGGAAAAAAGTGTTCTCTATGATACATGCTAACATGATACATGTGTTGTTAGAGGTATGTCTTTAAAATACTATTATTTTCTTTGAGTAACTTCCTAAAGTGCTGTTATTACATGCTTAGCCTACTGAATCTTTCAGTTTTAAATATCAACAGTGTTTCCATACTTTCAATACTATAATTTCATTATAATTAGCAGTAACAAAAAACATTTTTTTAGAAAAAAATTTGTTACTCACAATCCTATATTTTAGTATGTTTTCTGTATTTATCCAGCATGAGCTATACATGTATATATGTACTGTTTTAAGGGGTAAACAAAGGATCATTCTTATACCTTTTTCTGGAATCTAGCTTCTCCCAAGACCTGACCACAATTAACATCTTTTCTTTGCATAAATGATAGATAATGGCTCCAAGGCATAATATTCTATCACAGGAATATCCTAGTATGTAACTAGTTTCCTGTTACTAAATTTTGTTTCACAGTTTTTACTACTGTAAGCAATATTGCAGAAAACATTCCATTATGTGCTGATTGTCTTCAGCTGTATTATTCTATTCTGAATGGCAGAAAATTGTTTTATATGATTACACAGAGATGATTTTGATCAGGGATCAACAAATTTTTTTTCTTATAATCTGTTGCATATTCTTTGTTTATACAACTGTATAAACATGTAAAAACCATTTTTTTAGCTCATGGACCTTACAAAAAAAGACCATGTGAAGGTCTGGTCTGTAGGCCAAAGTTTGCTGATTTCTGATTTAGATCACATTCTACTAAGATCTAGGAAGAGAGAAAGCTATCCCAGAATTTTACCACGTATTTTGGTAGTCAGGTACAATAGTTATTAGTTACTTTTACATAATAAATTTATTTTCATATTTCAACTCATACAATTAATTTAAATTTTAAAAGTATGAAGACTAAGAGAAACGAGCAATTTTAAAGGTATGAATCAGAATAAATGGTGTTACGATTCGTGCCTAGATATATCCCCAAAGCCTCTTGTGATTAGATGTGGGGCTTTCTAAGGTGGCTGGGTCTACAGTGTATGATGCTGGGACTAAGAATGCAATGCTACGATTAAGAGTATGAGTGCTATCTGCCCTATGGGTAGTAAGCTGATTAAAATACGAAAAAATATCAAAATACGAAAAATATTAAAATACGAAAAAATATCAAAAAGAGGTTTGTCACTTGTTACTTGTTGCTGCTACTCTTCTACTATGCCCCTCTCTGCCGTGGAGCTAGCCAACTACGAACTGAAACCTCTTTGAACTATGAACTAAATAACTTTTCCTCTTCTAACTTTAGGTTTCAGGTATTTTGTCTCAACAATGAAAAAAGCAACTAATACAAATGGTTTTGCTAACACTCATAACTCTTCTACTACTTTTACTCTATATTTAGAGGATACTCTCAGACAGGGATGGTAGTGAATACCTGTAATTCCAGTATTTTGGGAAGCTGAGGCTAGAGGATCAGTTCAAGCCTACTTTTTGGGCAACTCAGCATTACAGGGAGATCCTGTCTCAAAAAATATTTTTCAGTAGACAATTTCTTTTTGTGATGGGGTGGGAGTCTGAGATAGGGTTTTGTGTAGTTCAAGCTAACCTTGAACTCACTATGCAGCCAGGCTGGCCTTAAATGCACAGGAATACTCCTGCCTCAACCTCCTGAATGCTGGGATTACAGGCATGCGCCTTCACACCTGGTTTCAATAGACTATTTTTAATAATTTCAGAAAATTGTATTTTTAAACTCTTAAGAGTAAAAGCAGTTAAAGCAGAGATTATGAAATGGAAAAGTATTTGCCTTACAGTACACATTGTATGTCCTTTTAAAGAAAGCTAAGACAATGAAGAATAAAGAAAAAAAGGTAAGAAAGTTACTTAGATTTATTAAAAAAAAAAAAAAAAAACCATGGAAAGAAGGTAGATTTAACAGGTGTAGGCTGGAAGACTAACCCAAAGACAATTCTGTAACTTTGTTACGGTCTCAGGTGATTGTAAAAGGAATCTATTAGTTATAGTCTTTTGGTTGCTAATGACTGTGCTGGATTATTAGGACCATCGTGGGAAGTTATAAAACATGATTAACCCACTCCAGTTAACCCTTGTCTCCTCCCTCTGTAATCTCTCTGTCACAAAGACTCTCTCTTAGGAGATTTCACTTTGACTTCTTCCTAAAACAGATTTTTCCACTATAAGGGGCTGACAGGTTTTCCTACTAAAGAAGATATTCAAATATACAAATATTGAGCACATTTTTTATTTCAATTAGACTTAATTCATATGAGATTAGAAAGTAAAGTTTTCAAAGTTATAATTCTAATTCTTAAAATAACTAGTTTTTGAGAACCTAATAAAATTGTAACTTTCTATGGACTTGAAGTTTTTCTAACATGAAATGATAGTATTAAATAAACTTGTAGGGTGTCTCCTACTTCTACTTCTACTGTGTTTTAAAAAACACGGTATAGGGCTGGGGATTTAGCTCAGCAGCATAAGCACCTACCTTGCAAGCAGGCAGTCCTGAGTTTGATACCTGGTACCGATAAAAAGGAAAAAGACCAAAAAAAAAAAAAAAAAACACGGTATATGTTGGGCCAGGGATTTAGCTCAGCTGCACCCGTGCTTGCCTGGCAAGTGTGAGGTTCTGAGTTCAATTCCTGGTACCAAAAACAAAGACAAAAACCTACAGATTTTCTTTTGCACCCAAAGTATTTTAAGGGGATTAAACAATATGGTGGCTTACAACAGAAATAAAGTGCCGCTTAGGAAAGATTTATTAATACATAACACTGTATGATTCTGAACTTTATATTTGTCACCATTCTTAAGAAAACTATTGGGACAGGTTCCAACATTTTTGATACTTAATAAATGGCTTTTGTGTTATAAAATAATGACTAGACAAATCTAAAAGATTATTCTACAAAAATTTTCCTAGGAGATGACAAACTCAGGTAACAACTTATTTTACTGCAGTGCTGTGATCAGTCCCAGGGCTCCCACACACTAGGCAAATGCTCCCTAACTTTACAGCCCCCAAATTTTATTAATTTGGATTGTAAGAGAATCAAATTAAGACTACTACAGACACTGTATTATATCAGATTACTGTTGCTACACTAAATCATCAAAAATTATTTGGGAGCTGGGGAGCTCAGTGGCACAAGCGCCTGCCTGGCAAGCATGAGGCCTGAGTCTGACCCTGGGTACCAAATTATTTGGAAAACAACTGGGTTATTTAAAGCCCATTTTTATAAATATGGTTTTTGAGCTGCAACTCAAGATTTAATAAATTAATATTTAAAAAGACAATTAAATATTTTATTCACTCACATGCCTTTTTTTTTTTTTTTTTTTTTTTTTTGGTGCCAGGAATTGAACTCACGACCTGTAAGCAGGCACTTACACCACTGAGCTAGACCTCCAGCCTCCTCATGCTGAAATTTACAAAAATATATAAATGATCCTCTCATGTATCCATTTTAGTACAGCATTTTTCCTTACTTTCTGGACTAGATCTCTCCCCACTTGGAACTACCAGTCACAGAAGATGAGATATATCCTCAAACACACAGTGGTTACCACTCCCATACCACAAAAATTAACATTTTTGTAGTATTTATAGTGGAGACTATTAATTCATAATTGTCGCCTACTCAGCAAAGCCTGAAGTCACAAATTCAACCCCCAGTACCACCAAAAAAAAAAAAAAGTAATTGTCCATTATTACTTATTATTCAATATTCATTCTCCATTTCATGGAGACTACATTTTCCAGGATTCTGCATAGCTAAATTGGCTATGTGATTAATTTCAAGCTAGAGAACATACATGGAAAGAGATTTTTTGCAACCACCAGATCATCTTAAACGTACAGCTTCTTGCCTGTGACATTTTGCTACCTGCCTACTGACTGGAAAATGGCAACAAATGGAGAAGACTGACTGAGCATGAGAGCTAACCAAATATCCCAGAGATCTGGAGAAGATCCACTGAGCATGAGAGCTAACCAAATATCCCAGAGATCCCTGGGGTTTGCTGAAAGCAAATTCGCCTTGCTAATCCTCTCCTTATAACTTCCGGACTGAAGTAAAGAAAAAGAATTTATCTTTTTATTAGTAGTACATATTTGCTGTCTATAATGATTATATTCATTGTGGGCTTGGTACATGTATATATCTTCTTTAACCCTCTATATTTTGGTGTCTCTGTTACCACAACTTAATATAATATACATTCAATTCTCAATTCTTCTATACTATATTCATTTTTCTCTTTTTCTTTGTGTGTCTAAATGGGAGGGGGACCTAAACAATGAACCTAGGACTTTAACCATGTTAGGCAAGTAAGTACTCCACCACTGAGTTACAACTCCAATCTTGCTTTATAAAATTATACTCAAGCATTATCAAAATTGAAACTTCAAAAAGTACAGTGTTTAGGATCCCCCCACAACCAAACCACCAGCTGCTGCCATTTTATCAAAATGCAATTATACCATACACCCTCCTAAATGAAAAATATAGTTACGAGGGCTAAGGATATAGCTCTATAGTATATCACTTGGCAAGGCCTTGGGTTTGAATCTCAGCCCCAGGAGTGGGGGGCGTGTCACTATTAAGAATATACATACATACACATATATTTTAAAACACATATTTTTGGGCTGAGGATGTGGTTCAGTGGTAGAACACTTGTTTACCATGTAGGAGGTCCTAGGTTTGATCATATCACCAAAAAAAGTACATAACTCAATAAGAAATAAGATAATTTTCAAAAAAGCATTAAAAAAAGACACAGAAGAATGAAGTCTCGTTAAACACATTCAGTCTCACAAAATTATTTAAAAATTCAGTATGTCATGTAATATTAACAGAGTATGCTCTTACAGTTAAATGGAAAAGGCTAAATTTAAAAAATTTATTCCTATATATTTTCATTTCTGCCATGCTATATGAATAATGAAAGTTGAGACTTGAAGTAAATTGGCATATTCAAACTTCCCTACAATTTGTACCCAGTGACAAGAATGATCACATTTGAGGCTCAGAGAGCTATTCTGTGTACAGTCTTAAATAATCAGACATATGTTCAACTTCTCTTCGAATCTTAAGTTTTACTTTAGAAACCATGAAATTTATGTTACCATGATACAAACAAGTTTATTATTATGCTTTAAGGAATTTGCAAGGAACCTTGCTTCAGAAAGATGTGTTTCTTGAACGTATGTCTTTCAGTTATTCTGCAAAGAATTCTCCAAACATCTGCCACACACACACACACACACACACACACACACACACCAGCTACTGGGACTGAACTCAGTTTCCACTGAGCCTCAGCCCAGCCCTTTTACTCTTCTTCTGTGAGACAGGGTCTGGCTAAATTACCCAAGCTGTCTTTGAACTTCTATTCCTCCTACATCACCCTCCTGAGTATTGAGATTATATATGTATGCCACCACACTCAGCAAATACTCCATACATTCTTAAAGGCTGAAATTACTATAACAACATGATTTAACTATAAATACCAACTTGGCAGGTATAGTGGCATATGTCTGTACTCCCAGCACAGGGAGGCTGAGGCAGGAGATTGCTACAAGTTCCAGGTAAGCCTGAGCTACAAAGTGAGTTCTAGGCCAGCCAGCACTACACAGTGAAATCCTGTCTCAAAAAAAAGAAGAAAAAGAAAAAAAAGAAACAGAAAGCTATATAAATAACAAAAGTACCATGATAGAGGACTCAGTATTTTCACATATCACATAAAAACGCAAGGAATATAGTATCACGGCACACAGGAAACCCCTTAAGTAATAAAATTAGAAAATTGAGAAAGCTTACTGAGGACACAACAATTTCTAAGTATTATTTTTAAAGTGTATAAATGGGGTTAGATTATGGTTTGTGTACCTGTAAAAACCTAAGTATATATACCAAACTAGTAAGAAGAGTTGGTTATACAAGATTGGATTAAGAATAATTGTACTTTTGAATTTTTTTTATAAAAATGTATCTACATATTACTTGTGTGATTAAAGATAAAGCTTAAGGGGCTGGGGATTTAGCTCAGCGGCATAAGCACCTGCCTTGCAAGCAGGCAGTCGTGAGTTCGATCCCCGGTACCGATAAAAATGAAAAAGACAAAAAAAAAAAAAAAAAAAAAAAGGTAAAGCTTAAATTTTAAGAAATCTATTCTTGAAGTCAGTCATCACACAAAGGTCCGTGCTGGGGTAGGTTTACACATAATATGCAAATGTCAAGGAAAATAAGCAAATGATCAGAAATAAACTCAATTTTGATAACCCCAGCAGACTAGATATTTACTCCTCCCTTAAATATATTTCCATTTTAGGATAAAATTATTCTTATTTTCTTCCATCTATGTGTTTTCTAGAGAATTGAAGTTCATCACTTTCATGAATAGCAAATCTTATTAGGTAGCTAGTATTTTTACCATTTTGATGATAAGGATGAGAATGATATTGTTATTGTTGGGGGAGAAATATTAATGATTACTACATTTACTACAAGCTCATCAACCTTCATTTTACTTATATAAGCAAATTTCGGTTCCTTCTAGATTTAAAAATGTAGCAGTTGAAAAAAAATGTATCAGCTGTGTTCTAAACATAGCAGTACAAACTACTGTGCAAATCTGTCTACTCCACATGGTCACTGGTTCCCCATCATCACTGATGAGTCAGGCTTCTTCAGGCAACAGGCTGTGATGGAAAGATGTAAAATTTTTGGAAAATCTCAAAATCTAAGGCAACTACAGAGTGTGAGTGAGAATCATGGTGGGAAGGGCAATGAGAAGTCAGAAATGCTAGTGACTGAAACTATTCAATTACACTTTTTCACTTTCTTTACAATTTTTTAAGTAATTTGTTAGCTTAGCAAAATAAAATATACAACAAATTAAGATGGCGAATTGACAGGTAGCAGCAGGGTAGAGAGCCTCTCTTGAGAAAAACAACTCAGATGCTAGAATTTAACACCATGGAGAAGACCAAATGAAAGGAGAGAGATTCTCATGACCCAGGAAGAAACAGAAGAAAACAAAAAAAGAAGAAGGAAGGAAGGAAGGAGGGAAGGAAGGAAGGAAGGAAGAAAGGAAGGAAGGAAGGAAGGAAGGAAAAATGTAGACGAAAGGCTGGAACCAGACACATTCTCACTGGAGCTGGTCCTGTGCTGTGCTGGGTACTTGGTGTGAGACAACTCAAGGTCATGCTGAAGTCACAGTGGCGCCAAAATCCGGAGATGGTGAGCCCAGGGTCCTTGGCGGGAGGATGCGGCCCAACAGAGAGCAGAACCAATCTGGAGAGCTGCATTAACCCATGGTGAGTGCTAGGAATTGGGTCCCGCAGAGGTGGTGACCAACTGGACAACATATTGGAGTGGGGAAGGACAAGCCTGAACCCAGACGCAGTGGTGTCAGTCGGCTCCCCCTTGCCCAAAGACGACTAGTGGGATCTGCTTGGGCTGGGTCATGCCCCTGAGGGGGATCCAACAGCCAGGGAGGAAACTGTCCTGTACGTGTGACATTTGTACCACACAGACTAACGTGCCAAAGGCACTTGCCGGTTGACTGGCTCAGAGAGGGGTCAGCCCACATCGTCCCTGCGTGCACTTCGGATAACAGAAAACTGGACAAGGCAGCAATCCCCCAGCCAGCACGCTTCAGAAAAACCTTAAGCAATACGGTAAGGGCCTGAGACCTCCACCATACATCTATCTGAAAGAAACCAGAAACATGACAAGAGATAGAAACAAGAAAAAGCCTCCAGCCATTGACCCAGGGAAAATAAGTTCAGGAGAGGTAAATACAAAAAGAGATCGAGGGCAGTAAACGTAATATTGGACACAGCATCAGTGGACATAAAGAAATACCTTCGGGACCTTATAGACTAAATTAAAACTGAAATTCTAAGCCAAGTGAAGCAAGATATAAAAAGATTAATAAAAGAAATGCTAAGCACCTCTCAAGAAGATACAGACGGAAGAATGGAGGAATCCAGAAAAAGGAGAGAATCCTTTGATGAAGAATATAAATAAAATCTAGAATACATGAAACAGATCCAAAAAGATTACCAGGAAATTAAAAACTCCATTGAAAGCTGCAAGATTTCTTGACAAAAACTAAAGTTAAGACTTTCAAAACTTGAAGATAGATTTGCAATGTGTGATCATGAAAGGAAAGATTTCTTAAAAAAAAAAACAAAAAACAAGGAACCAGAAAGTAACAATGTAAAGGCTAGAAGACAAGAGGGTGTACAACGTAAGAATAAAATACCTGAGCAAAGAAGTAGGAGTAAACACAAATGAAATACAAACGCTATTCGCAGAAACAATTAAAGAAAACTTCCCAAGCACAGGAAAAGGAAATAATATTCAGATATATGAGGCATACAGAACTCCAGCCACCCACAATTAAAATAGAGCTACACTCAGACATAGAATAACCAAGATCCCAGAAATTCACCACAAGAACAGAATATTTAAAATGGTCAGAGAAAAGAAACAGATTAACTATATAAAGGAAAACCCATCAGAATCATGACAAACTTCTCAACACAAACTATCAAGAAGAGCTTAGAGCAAAGTAATCCAAGCTCTGAAAGAAAATAACCTTCAACCCAGTTTGATGTACCCTAAAAAACTGTCTCTCAAAATTAATGGAGAAACAAGATGTTTCCACGACAAAGAGGAACTGTGGGAGTTTGTGACCACCAATCCAATCCTACAAAAAATATCGAAGGACATTCTAGAGAGAGAGAAAAAACTCACCAGGATTCCAGCAACAGTGGCAGAGAGGCCTCAATGAATGGGGCAGACAGGGAAATGAAGGAGAAAAGTAGACAACCAACAGCAGAAAAATAGCATAGCAGAGAGGAGGCAGACAAGACTGGCTGTAATCTCTAACACAGATGGCCTTGATACACTAACAAAAAGAAACACAGGCAGGGTAGATCAGGAGATAAGAGTCCATCGAAATGTTCTGAATAGGAAATATAATCTACCTGAAAGAGGATTAATGAATCAAAAGTCAAAGATGAGAAAACAATGCTCTACGTGACAGGGAACCAGAGAGAAATAGGGACAACTTGTTCCGCAGCTACAGATAGGTTGGAAAGACATGACACTTTTGTGCAGTGGAGAACTACTCAGCTATAAGGAAGGAAAACCTTGAGGCTTTAGTAGGTAAAAGAATACAGCTCAAGATCAAGCTTAGGGGTAAAAAGGTTCAGAACCACTTAGGTAGATAGCGGGTGGCCCCTCTAATCTAAAAACTAAAGGAGTTCACGGGACCCAAAATGTACAAAGCACCCTGAAAAAGGGAAAGGGGAGGAACTGCCTAAAAAAGGAAGGCAGAGGACATTGTTAATAGTGTATCAGAATTTAAAAGGCACATTAGTCTTATCTCTCTGTTTAGTTTGATTTTATTCTGTTCCAGTCTGTCTACTTGTACTAGATTTGAGGGCACAGACAGCTATCCCAAAAACAGCAGGACATACTATGGTAACTATCCTTAATTTCCTATTAACTTAACCTGAAACCCTGTATTACTGACACTGTCTTAGTATGACTGATCTTATTTGAATCTGGTTTGTTAGATCACTGTTTTGTCTTGACTGATTTTATTCAAATTTGGTATGCTTGATAGTATCAAGTCTAAGAATAGAGGCAACTACTCTGAAGACAACAAGATGCCTAGGATACCCATTTTGGTTTGATTATTAACTGATTTTGAAGTACTATAATGTCTCCAATGTTTTGTTTTTATTAATATTGTTATGTAGTGCTATGTTCAATTATATTATGCCTGATGATATTTCAATTCTATTGAAAATAACAAGACATCATAGTTATTACTGCAGATCACCTAGTATTGTGGTTTTATATGTCTTTTTCGTTTCATGTTTTTCTAAGAATTTGTCTTGTTGTCTTATTTTGATTTGTTTTTCCCTATAATACAGAAAGGATAGGTATACATGTAGAGTTCACACATGTGTAGAATTTCTACACAGTTTCTGAGAACAGAGTATATGATGCACAATGTAATGAATGGATACTCTGGAGAAAGGGAGACAATGAGGTGCCCAGTGATGGTTCCCTGGCCATGGTACACTCTCTCAACTCATCTCCAACTCCCCTTCCTCTCCATTACTATGATCCAAATCCTGGCCTTGAAAGGTAATTTTTAACCATACATTTAACACATGCCCTACAGTTATAAAAGCTAACCCAAGAAAAATGAAAACAGTCCACAAAAGGGCAACAACCCAAAATTGTACCAAAATCTAAATGAATAAAAATATTGTGGTATATTCATTCAATGGAATACTGTACTACAGAGCAACTCAGAAAATAAAAATGAACTGTTGATGTAACATGGACATTATGCTAAAGAGCATTATGCTAAGAGTCAGTCACAAAATTATTCCATTTATATAAAATTTTGTAATAGTCAAAATTAAACTTTGGTAATAGAATCAGAACAGAAAACAAGTATTTTAGGAAACAAGTATTGTGTAGAAAGGAATATAAGGAAGTTCACAGGGTGATGGAAATGTTCTGAATCTTGATAGATGTGGGTTACACAGGTGCATATATTCGTCGAAACATATTTAACAGTTAAGATTTATGTCTCATTATATGTAAATTAGACTTCAAATTTAAAAATTTAAAACTATGAACAAAATCTCTATTTATTTCCATGCTTGCAGAGCCCTCACAGTCAAGATTACCTCTTTAGAATTTGGTTGCACTGTTTAGCCCTAAAATAAGGTCGCAGGAGGAGGGACAGTCGTCTAGGACATATCCTGCAACTTTAAACCCTTAAATACTCAAAACTAGAGTACTGACTCACGTAGGAGCCCTTTAGGGAGAGAATTAGAAGAGGTGTAGAAATAGAGAAGATATTCTGAATTACTAAAAAAAGTCATTATGTATGCCAAACAATTCATAGTCTGCTTTAAACTACGTTTTAAAAAGCCGGCCAGACATAGCGGTACAAAACTGTTATTCCAGCACTTGGGAGACTGAGGCAGGAGGACTGTTGCAAGTTTGAGACTAGCCTGAACTGCATAGCGAAATCCTGTCTCAGAGAGAGAAAGAGACAGAGAGAGAGAGAGAGAGAGAGAGAGCTGAAACTTTAAAGAAATTTTGATCTTTTAGTATCTTATAAAAGCTGAACACCTAAAAAATCATTAAACTCAAACATATGACAACTATTATCTTGAGAGTTATGCACCTTCACAAGCAGAACTAAAACTGCAAATAAGTACAGAAAGAAATCATGTTACAGACTAATTTTAGAAGAATTTGATAAAATAATATGATTGGGGGGGTGTTGAACCCAGGGTATTACCCCAGTACAAGCTCCACCACCAAGCTACACTTACAGTCCCAAGTAAAATAATGTTTTGGAAAGCATAATGATCAAGACATAAAGTTATAGGTGAAAGCTGGGTGCAGAGACACATGCCTGTAATTCCAACTAGTCAGGATGCTGAAACAATGTGCATAATTTTAAAACTAGCCTAAGAAAGACTACCTCAAGACTATAGATAAGGGGGAAAGCAGAGATGGAAGGAGAGAGAGAAGGGAGAGACAGACACAGGGAAACAGGCAGGCAGACAGACAGACAGACAGACAGACAGACAGATGGGGTTGGGAACATAGCTCAGTGCTCCCTGGGCTCCATCACAGTACAGAGGAAAGAAAATAGGTAGAATAGTATTCTTTAATTTTTGGTCAATATGTTTCCCCACACCCCCAAACCAGGGACTATATCCAAGGCCTTTTCTCTGAGCTACATTACCCAACCCTTTCTGTTTTGAGACAGGGTCCCACGAAGATGCCAGGCTATGTCTGAACTTGTTTTCTCTGAACTCTATATTCACCTCCTGAGTATACTACAAATTGAATGTTTGCCTCATCTAACATACAATAAATTTTATCACTCTGCTAGCCTATATACCAGTGCCTTGAAGACAGTGTCCTTACTATACCTAGCAGAGCTAGGTCAAATGAGACCTTGCTATGTAAAATATGTTCAGTGACCCTTACTACAAATAGGTGATGGTGCAAAGCATCTCACAGCACTTCACCCATTCTTATTAGCCTAAAAGCTATGGCTGGCTCCAAAAGAAATGAGAGGGATTGAGGGAGGGAGGAAGAAAAGGAAGGGAGCGAGGGTGAAATGGGGAGAAAGGGAGACAAGAGATGGGGAAGGAAGCAGGGAAGACCAGGGACCTAGTATGCAAATCACAAATTATTAAAAAATTGTAGACAAAAGTAACAGTTAAAAATAAACCTCTTGGGGCTGGGCATTTAGCTTAGCGGCATAAGCGCCTGCCTTGCAAGTGTGTGGTCGTGAATTCGAACCCTGGTACCGACAGAAAAATAAATAAATAAACCTCTTAAAAGGAGTAGATATAATTTACTGTCTTAATGACATGGATGACTGGATGGATGGAAGGGAGGGAGGGATGAGGAAGGAAGAAAAGGAAGACTGATTCATCAGCTATAGAGTCGTTTTAATAAAACTGTTGGCTTGGGGGCTGAATGAAAGTCTTAAAAGTATTGTAAATGTATAACTAAATAAAAATATTCACTCAACCTCCCAGTTAAGTGTGTTTTATTTTCCGATAAATGAAGGAGTACCATGCTTTATTTTAAGAAGATTAAACGCAGGAAACAGTGGTATTTGCCTATGCCTGCAACTCAGGATGCTAAGGCAGAAGGCTCTCGAATTCGACTCTAGATTGGACATTAATAGCAAGACCTCAACTCAAGAAAAATAAAAAATGGGGCTGGGGATTTAGTTCAGCGACATAAGCACCTGCCTTGCAAGCACGCAGTCATGAGTTCGATCCCTGGTACCAATTTAAAAAAAATAAAAAATAAAAACTTTATTCAAACACAGTTAAGAATGAATTATCCCAGGAACCACTGCTCTTCCTCTAAACCTTAAGTATCCTATAAAAATGATTCATAAATCATCCAACCAAGAAGGTCAAATCTTCATATGTTCAGTGTAAGAACACCTATGGAACCACCCAGGCCATCTAAAATATATGCATAATCAAAAGGCCATCAAGTATCTAAAAGATGTCACTTTAAAGAAGCAATACATGTCATTCCATTCCAGCATGAGAATAGTAGAGTTTGCAGGTATGCCCAGCTCGCATACTGCAACTGGACATAGGCTCCATGACCCTAAACAGCAGTGGGGTTTTGCTGCACATGCTCAAAAATACAGTGATGCTGAACTTAAGGGTTTAGATGTGTATTCTAAAGTTCAATGACAACCCTCTTGTCACTGAACACATCAAGGCTGTATAAAGCACCCAGCATTCTGCATACTCATTGAATTCTTGCTTCAGTTAACCCACACAAGTTCCCCTGCCACACTGAAGTGATCCTAATAAAAAAGGAACAAACTTTCTAAGCCAAAAGAGGAGGTTGTGGAGAAGAAAAAAATATTCTAGAAGAAACTGAAGAAACAAAGCTTATGGCACAAGAACAAACTAAGCATCACATAAATGCAAGGAAAAGTAAAAACACATACATAATAAACAGTGGAGCTACACTAACATATTTTGGCTAAATAAAAAGGAATAGGGCCGAATATAAAGCTCAGAGGCACAGTGCCTGTCTGGCAAGCCTAAGATCCTGAGTTTGATTTTAAAAAATTTACAAAAAAATATGAAAAACTAAAAATTACAAAAAAATTTTTTAACTCACTTCCTTGCAAAACATATACCATATTGCTTATCTGGCAAAGAACTAAAAAGCAACTTTTTAAACTGTCCCAAACAGATAGCAATGGATTTACGCAGTATTGGTCAAATTTCAGGATAAAAGTAGCATATTTTTCTATTCAGATTCTAGAGGAAGGTAAGACAAAAGAACAATAAATTCTCCTGTTCCAATAGTAGAATAGTAGTGCTCTTCAAAAAATTCCTTCCAAGGATACTCTATTTCGTTATGATAATGCAGTTTTAATTTTTAAACTGATTCTGATTCAACACATTAATGCAGAGCACACAAGGTTGTATAACCACATATTCTGGTTAAGTGCTAACACCTCAACCTGCTTCTGATTTCTTGCTCTTATACGAAGTAACTGCAAATGTCAATAAAGTAGCTATAACTTTCATTTTAAACTTTCCTTTTGAAACATTTCAATAAACTGAAATAAGTAAAACATTTAAAAGTAGTGATACCTAATTCTAAAGAAAATATACTAAAATTGAAGCACTTACATATTGCTGTCATAAACCGGTTTAATCCTTTTGAAAATAAACACAATACAAAATCTATATTGATAGTAAAATCATCTGATCAAATAATTTCATGTCTGGAAACTCAGCTTAAATGAATAGTTTAAAAGAAAAGCTGGCTGTTTCAACTTTCTTGAACAGCTGAGAATGCATTTAACAATTTTATCAGTCAATTTAAAGGCGTTAAAATCTGGCTTACGTCAGTACAAAGATCTAGATTTGGAGTACCCAAATTGCCTTGCTGCACTCCTCAGGTGTTTTTTTTTTGTGTGTGACAGGAAAGAAAAAAAAAATCAGTGAGATATACACAATAAAACTTTACCAAAGTCAAAGTCCACATTTTAGAATCTTATCATGGAACAAGAACGTTCCAAATCAAAGGGGCCAATATCATGACCAACAGTTTCACAGTGAAGAAGCAATTAAAATAAAAAAGGATAGACAGAATTTTGAGACTCAATGGATTTGGCAGGATTTAGCAGTTCTACTGTATCACTGAGGAATTGCTTATGATTTTCTCAGAGATTAGCTAACAAATACCAGTCTTTTATTTAACTTGTGAAGATTGCAAATGGAAATTAATCAACATAATCAAGCAGTCCCTGACAAAAATCTACACAAGGCAAAACATACCATTGTCTAAAAATTGATCAATTGGTTTAGTTCAGTGGCTCAAGCGCTTGCCTGGTAAGTACAAGGGTCATGAGTTTGATCCCCAGTACCAAAAAATAAATAATACATACATAAATAAAATAAAAAGTAAAAATTGATAAATCAACTCTTCTTGACAAAATTTGTATACAGTATCTGATGTATGAAAACTGAATTTGGTAGAAATTCAATATATAGACATTGGGCGTGGTGACATGTGCCTATTGTCTCAGCCTGTAAAGAAGACTGAGCCATACAGACTGCTGGACCCCAGGAGTTTGAAGTCAGCACAGCCAACCTAGTAGAATTCAGCATCTTTAAAAAGAAAACTAACACGCAAAGGCCACAACTGGTAAATTAATAACAAATATTGAATTAATAAATGTTCAAAAATGTAAAAATAATTGATCTGCCAAAAATAATTTCTACTAAATAAAAATAAGTCTGAAAAAGCTTAATGCTGTTATGTAGAAAAATTGATCAATAAAGTAGTTTCATTAGTTTTATACACAAGATAATCTAATGAAAATTCATTAATTTTGGTATAACTGATCAAAATACTTGTATTCTCAATATTCTGGAGGATTAGTATGTCCAATGGGTCAAAATGATTCTCACTGGGTTAAAATAGACATAATATAATGTGTATAGTATTTCAAAAAAAAAAAAAAAGAAAACCTAAACATCCAATAGGGGACAGATTTCCTTTAATAGACTGTCATCATCACCCTTTATGACTATGAAGCTTTGAAAGAGACAGACACACAAGCATGAGGAAGAAAGAGGCACAGAACAATGCACAAGATCAGGCATCAGCCCAGATACAAATGTGTCACACACGTAACCACAGTGCCTTCCCATCACAATTACAACAGGTTATTAACTGCAAAGAATAAGGTTAACAAGAAAAAATTCTGTTTACAAGCATGCACTACCATTTTATTTGTGGAAGTATGGTGTGAAGTACATGACAACTACAAAATACTAATGTCATAGCAAGTAAAATAAACTAATACCAAACACTAAACGGAAACAATAAAGTAAACTTTTAACAATTGTCTTTGGAAGACGTTTCTTCTACCTAGTTTTTCTCATGTTCTACATTGACTATATGCTATAAACTAATTGCCCAGCCCTGCAAAAACCAAAAAAAATTTTTACTTGATGGGTGATCAAAATTAACACAATAAAAGATCAGGCATCAGCCTGGATACAAATGTGTCACACACGTAACCACAGTGCCTTCCTATCACAATTACAACAGGTTATTAAATGCAAGAATAAGGTTAACAAGAAAAAATTCTGTTTACAAGCATGCACTACCATTTTATTTGTGCACTGACTTCTCCTGACTTCTGTTACATCTTTTAGAACTCTCGTGACAGAAATAAATTCTTGTATATTCTTCCAGATACATTCTATGTACCTATAAACACATACACCTATAAACACAAAACTTATACATTCATCTCTTGCTGTTCCTTTTTTAACTGAAAAGAGAAAAAAGCTGTGCATTATACTGAAACTTCCCTTTTTTATTAAATATATACTGGAAATTCTGTAATCTTAAAAAATGTACCTCTCCTCACTCCTTTTCATGGCTAAAACACATTCTGTCACAGACATAGTAACAAAACCCTTATGACCCTGCTTTCAGGTTTTTGGTGTTATAACACTAAAACATATACCCCAAACATATTTTTATTTTTTTAAAACATGCTTCTATGTACTATCAAAAATCTAATTTGCTCAAAAATTCACTGAAATCATCTAATTTATTCATCTGAACAAATCAAACATGTGAAGTTAATATTTTATATTAACATATTAATATTTATAATTATTTATATGTATAATACATGAACAGAGCACTCTATAAATATTTATGTGCATAGAAATCATGAATGTAGGGGCTGGGGATTTAGCTCAGCGGCACAAGCACCTGCCTTGCAAGCAAGCGGTCCTGAGTTCAATCCCTGGTACCAATTTAAAAAAAAGAAATCATGAATGTTATATATTAGTATTTTTATAAGCATTTGTTATTAACATACCAATATACATATTTGCTATTTTTTTCTAGTTATTATAATATTTCATGAGATTTAGAACTTTTATGAATGAAATATTTCATTATTCCAGTAATTAATTTCATTATTTGCCAATGTCTCAACTAAAATAATACTCTTAATTTTTATAGCAATGAATAACCAAAATATTAGCATTTCTTATAGATGTGGCTGCTTCAGAAATTTTTCAGCACCCAAATATTATAAATGCATGTCAGATTTACAGTGAAAAAATACTGACTATAAACTTTTTCTGCGTATTAAATATACTCAGTCAGGCTTGGGTAACACATGATTGTAATCCCTGCATTCTAGGAAGTCAACATAGGAAGATCACAGTTCAAGCCAGCCTGGGCAACTTAGCAAGACTATCTCAAAATAAAAAATTAAGAGAGGGCTGGAAAGGTGGATTAGTGGGAAAGCCCTTGGTTCAATCTCCATTACTGCAGGAGGGGGTAAAAAAGGGAGGGGAGAAATCATGGCTAAATTATCATCCTTAGCTTACAAGCTAATCATTCTGTAAAATGATGCTGTGAATGAAAATTAACAACCAAATCTCATTAAAAATCTCAAAAAGCTACTAAAACCATCCCATTCAAAATAAACAACTGTAGTTGGGCATGGTAATACATGCCTAAAACCAGAAAGCTGAAGCAGGAAGATCGCCTCAAGTTCAAAGCCAGCCTCAACTACATAGCAAATCAATAAAATAACATTAGCAGTTATAAATTTTAGTCAAAAATAAAAAGAGCAAAGTTGGTATATGCATTCTGAAATCAACAAAAGTATCCTAAAAATACTGACATGGTATGGAAGAAACGTAACTTTTTAAAGTACTGGAACTAAACCAGAATAAACTGAAATTTTCTACCATAAAAAGATGCAATTTTGACCAAATCCATGAGAAAAAATGAAAACACAGCCCCAATCAACAAATCTGATGAGCTGACCTGTGTATTAATTGTGATAGAGCTAGTATATCTGTAGAAAACTCTAGAAATGAAATCACTAAATCAAGAATACATGCATTTTTTAATTTTGACAAACAATGCCAAATTATCATATGAAAAGTTGTACCAATGTACCTTCTCAGCAATTAGAACCAAACATTTTAACCCTTATAAATCTATAATGTAAACACTGGAATTCTTATTTTTAATTTGCATATTTAAAATTTGACTGAAGGTGTACATATTTTATAAGAATTCTTTAAAAACTAAATTATAAAGAAACATTAAAAATATCTTTATAGGGGGCTGGGGATTTAGCTCAGTGGCATAAACACCTGCCTTGCAAGCAGGCGGTCGTGAGTTCGATCCCCAGTACCGATAAAAAGTTTTTTAAAAAATTTTAAAAAATAAAAATATCTTTATAAATGTTAAAAGTATATAAACTGGCTTTAAACCACTAAAAACCAGTTCACACATGAAGATAAGATACAAAAAAAGAACCTATGTATTTTAGGATTTTGAAATTATAACAGTTTTTGCCACCTCACTTTCAAGATTTTCTCCAGTGTTCTTAAACTGATTTCCTGAAACATAAAGTTCTAGCAGTCTAGAAATAAAGAATAATTACAGCTTTTTATGCCACCCAGGCTTTTGATTTCGTCAAGAGCCCACCCAGTTTTCAGTTGCCCAGTGCCAAAACCGGATCAGAATCCTTTGTTTAGCATTTGCTTTCATCATCTAAATTCTGGCCATTAAATTCTATTGATTTGACTTCTTTAAATGTCTATGTTTGTTGATCTTCATTTCAACTGGATTACTAGCACAGGATCTAAAAGAATTTGTCCTTTTATAATCTCTCTGCTCTTCAGAATTCACATAGGTAACAGTTACTTCATTAATTCCCTGTACAAAAGGTTTGAGGTTCATTTCAAAAAAAGCCGATTCACAGCTGGGCATGACGGCTTTCACTTCTAATCCCAGCACTGGTAAGGCTGAGGCATGAGGCCACCCTCCGTTATACAGTGATTTCAAATCCAGCCTGAACTACACAGCGAGATACCATCTCAAAAACCAAACAAACAAACAGAATCACCAGCAGATTCTGATTCACTACACATCAGGTGCAGTTTTGGATTAAACTACTATTTCTAACAAGCCCACACATGGTGCCAACGGTTAAACCAGTGTCCATCCTTTCAGAAGGCTGAGCCACACTGAATAGAGGAACTGTAATGGGGACACATACAAATATATAATATAGTTAATGTATGTGAGTAACAAAACTTCCTTTATTTTTAAATATTTTATTATAACATTTCTAGGATTAGTGATGTAACAATATCATGAACAAAAAATTATGATACATTTTTGTACTTCCTATACCAATCCTGCTAAAAATCATTTAACATTATCTTACAACACAATAAGGGGCTGGGGATTTAGCTCTGCGGCATAAGCACCTGCCTTGCAAGCAGGCAGTCGTGAGTTCGATCCCCGGTACCGATGAAAAGGAAAAAGACAAAAAAAAAAAAAGAGAGAAACCCAATAAAGGTTGGGGAAATAGTGCATAAGCACCTGCCTGGCAAGTGTAAGGTCCTGAATTTGATTCCCATATAAATGAATCAATCAAAAAAATAATACAATATGTACAAGTTCTGCAATTTAATAAGAAAACTTAAGCAACAAGGAAAACATGCAGCACCCTTGTGTGCTGACAGAGGCCCTGTTGGCTGGCAGAAACCAGCAAGAACACTGCTTCCCACTCTCCCATTCTCCCCCTTTCCCCACCATAAGCAACCAGACGCGATACAGGCTGAGATTATAACCAAAGTAAGGAAGCAACCTGATATTTAAGTTGTTTGATTGACTTTGCAAGAATGGGGCCGGTAGCCTGAGCAACTAATTAGAGGCTAAGATTATGCAATATAATAAGGATTGTGGATTTTCTACTGTCCTATCATTGTTTTGTTTGTTTCACTTTACTGTTGTTTCACTACCTTTAAAATAAAAAAAAAAAAACTAAGAAAACTTACATGTTTGCTTAATAAGAATAAAGGACTGGCTTCACAGATACACATCACCACATATTAGCAGTAGTCACTACTTTACCCGCCAAGTCATATAAGCACTTGTAATATCTGATACATGCCAGATTTCAGGATGGTGTATAGGTGGGCACAAAATAAGGAATGAACACTGCACTGCACCCTCCCTGACATAGTGTTACCCTGTTCCCTAAACTGTTCACACTCCAGAACCACACAAATCAAGTCATAAAAATATCACTAAAAATCATATTATAATGTTGAAAGCTTACAATCTTATGGGGCCGCATTACTATCTCTCCAAGGCTGTATGTGCCTATGGGTGGCAAGGTTGGACTCATCTAGTTTATTTTTCTCTGAGGTTATTTTTCTTATTTTAAACAATCTTTTATAGATTTAATTCATATATCTTAATATTCACCATTTTAAAGGAACTGTTCAGTGGTTTTTGGTATACTTATAAGACTGTACAACTATTACACTAATTCTAGAATATTTCATCATTCAAAAAAGGGAATGGATATGCCTCATTTACTTTTACATCCCTCCTCAGATAAAGAACCTTTAAACTGGCTACCAGTTCCTGCTCAAATTTAAATTTCTTCTTAGTACCTGGGGAGCTCTCTTCCCTACCTTCCTAGAGCTGCACAATTCTGCTTAACTGCCTCACAGAATGTCTTCCTCACTTTGATAGCTGGTCACTCTCAGTACTGTACTTGTATAGAAAGTGTTCCTCATGTTCATTTCAACCTTTTCCACTACCTGTATCACTCATTTAAACATTACCTTTCCAAAATTCTGTCCATATTCTCTTACTGCTTTTCTTTAATTTCTACAGTATGTTCCCAATACAAAGCTGCAGTCTGCTTTGCACAGACTGCAGAGGTTGCTTACATCTCATGAAATGCCTTGAAAACATATTTTCCTCTTACTTAATTCCCAGCAATATGCTTTACATACAATTAATTCCTATTTCAAGCTGGAGGCATAATTCAGTGGTACAGCACTTGCCTCACAAATCCAAGGCCCTGAGCTCAATCCCTGGTTAAAAAAAAAAAAAAAGCTAACAAAGACAAAAAATACAAGTCACCAATCACCAACATCAGAATCAAACAAGGTGTTATCACTATAGATTCTGCTGCCAATATAAAGACAACAAAGATATACTATTAAGAATAAACTATACTCAGATATAATAGGTGGAAAAGTGGACTTATTCTCCAAAACACAAACTACCAAAGCGCAATTAAGATGAAAGTTATAACCTGATTATTTCTAAAGCCATTAAAGATAATGAAGTTACAGTTAAGTTCCCCTAAGCCAGATGACTTTGCTGGAAAATTTTATCCCAAAAATGTAAATAACAAATTCTAATATGGTATGATCTCTTCTAGAACAGTGGAAGGTACACTTCTTTTTTTTTTTTTTTTTTTTTTGTCTTTTTCCTTTTTATCGGTACCAGGGATCGAACTCACGACTGCCTGCTTGCAAGGCAGGTGCTTATACCGCTGAGCTAAATCCCCAGCCCTGGAAGGTACACTTCTTAACTTACAGTACTTCATAAGGCCAGTAAATATTACTCTGTTATCAAAGTCAAAGATATTACCAAAAATAAAAACCAAAGCAAAAACAAAACTTTAGGTATCTCTCATGAATTTGGATGTAAAAATCCTAAACAAAATACTAACAGACAAAATCCGGCAATATATAAAGTATGTTCAAACCACAATGAAATGGGGATGGTTCCAAGTATTCAAGGGTGATTAACATCTGAAAACGTATTCTGTCACAGCAAAATGGTAAAGAACAATTATATGACCATATCATCGACAGAAAAACATGAAGAAGGTAGATAGATGGATGGAACCAAATGAAAAACCCAAAAATAGGTCCACACAGACATGCTCAACATTTTCACAACACTGCACAAGAAATTCAGTGGAGTAAAGACAGTCTTTTTATTTATTTATTTTTGGTTTTGGTACTGGGAATGGAACTCACGATCCTGTGTTTGTCAGGCAGGTGCCTAGGCCGTTGAGCTAAATCCTGGGCCCCAAAGTGTCTTGGCTTGAGGGAAGGGGTATAAACCTAAACCATACCTTGTACCAAAATTAGCTCCAAATGGATTATACACTTAAAATATAAAAATACAAAACTTTTAAGAAAAAAATAAAGACAGTTTTTGGGACTTAGTATCAGGCAAAGACTGCTTTTTATGTATTATGACAAACTGAATTACACATCAAAACCTTTTTTGCACAGTGTTGGCAAATGAATCTAGGATTCTGAATGGGCTAGCTAGGTAAGTAGTGTACCACTGAGCTACATCCCCAGCCACGAAATTAGCCTAGCACAAACATGCCTAGCATGTCCAATTGTCCTTGATTTAATTACCAGTAATGCATTCAAAAACAACTTTTGGCTGGGGATGGACTTCAATAGCACAGCATTTGTCCAGCATGTGCCAAGGTCCTGTGTTCACATCCAGCACCACCACAAAAATAACAACAACAAAACAATTTTGCTCTATGAATAATCCTAAAAAGGATGAAGATTTAAGCCAGAGATTTGAAGAAAATATTGGCAAACCATCTATTTGACAAATATACCTACAATATACAAAGGATGACTGAAGAATACAGTGTAGTTCTGGACGTCCTCCTCAAGAGACACTTTATGAAGTATGATCAAAAATACAGTGAATGATGCTGTTGAGTGTCATCCAATGGAAAGAAGGCTCATAAAAACATCATCGTGTGTTCTTATTCACTATATCTAGCACTATGTGACTGCTGGTTGTTCCCCAAAGTGAAAATGACCATGAAAAGTAAACATTTTTAATTGATTTAGAGCATTACAAAAGCCGTAACAGCACAACTAGGGACATTAAAGAAGATCTCTAGAATGGCCTCAAAAAGGGGCAAGAATGATGGGTATGTGTGTTCAAAGAGGAGTATCTTGAGGAAGACTGATGGCAGCATTTTAAAAAACTTACACACATATCATATTTTTCAATTTCACCATGTATAGAGAACTCGCAAAACTTCACAGTTAAATAACAATCCAATTAGAATATGGGCAAAAGACATAGACATTTCACTAAAAAAGATACATAAAATGACAATAAGCACATGAAAAGATGTTCCACATCTTTAGCCATTAGGGACCATAAAGCCACAATAGAATATCACTACACACCTATCAGAACAACAATAAAAAAAGTGATAAAGGAAACAACAGAATGAAGAGACAACCTACAGAATGAGAGAAAATAACTATAAACTGCATCTGACAAGAAATTACTATCTAAACTATAAAGAATTCAACAACAAAAAATCAAATCCAATTAGAACCAAACAAAAGAAATGAATAGACATTTCTCAGAACACATACAACAGATGTACAAAATAAACATACAATATCACTAATCATCAGGGAAAGGAAAAATCAAAATTAGATATTGAGTTACCCAACTAAAATGGCTATGATAAAAAAAAAAGCAAAAAGTAACAAATGTTGGTGTGTATCTGAATACACAGGAGCCCTCTATGTCACTGGTACAGTCTAAATTAGTACAACTGTTAGGGAAAATAGTATAGAGTTTCCTCAAAAAATGTAAATTGAACAACTATACAACCCAGCAATCTCACTAAAGGGTACTTATCTACAGGAAATGAAATCAGTGTGTCAAAGAGATATCTGAACTCTTACTTTTACAGCAGCACTATTCTCAAAAGTCAAAATACAAATCAACCTAAGTGACCATCAATAGATAAAGAAAATGTGATGTGCATATATGTAAAGAAATACTATTCAGCCAGAAAAAAACCATAAAATCTAACACAGACCATCGAGACCATTATGTTAAGGCAAATAAACCAGGCAGAAAAAGACTACCACCACAATAATCTTACTCATTTGTAGAAACTAAAATAGGTGAACTCATAGAAACACAGGTAGAGGTGGACATGGTAGCACATGGTTGTAATCCTAGCACTCAGGAGGCTGAGACAAGAGGATTGCCACAAGTTCCCATTGTAGAAAAGGAAAAACTAGAGACATTATTAGGTAAATGGATGTACCTCAAGAACACAATTTTAAGTGAAATAAATTGGACACATAACTTTAAATATCACGGTTTCTTTTGTGGGAGAAACCCAAAGTACCTGTATATGTATTATGCACAAGTACAAACTCCCTACAATGAATGCAATCATTATGTATGATAATATGTACCAATAAAAATATTCTCAGATTTGAGTTATATGCCTGCTGATTGGTTTTAAACATAGATCAAGTTGTTTTTTTTTTTTAATTGGTACCGGGGATCGAACTCACGACTGCCTGCTTGCAAGGCAGGCGCTTATGCCGCAGAGCTAAATCCCCAGCCCCCGTAGATCAAGTTTTAACCCTAAAAAGCACTCACTAGGCATTATATAAATACTCTTTTACAAAAGCTTTTTTTCCCCCCCAAAAGAAGATTAGAATTATTAAAAGATACCATACTGGACAACACAGGTCTAAGCAACAACTTGAAGAACAAGGTATATCTCAGCTGGGGATTTAGCTCAGTGGCATGGTCATGACTTTGATCCTTGGCACCAAAAAAAAAAAAGGTATATTTCAGATAAGAAAATTAAAGTATTACATTGTGTTATGATTATATAAATACTCTCTGAGCCAAAGGAAAACTAATCAAGAACATCTGTCTTTAGAGAAAAGACTGCAAAGAGATAAAAAATAGGAACCATGCAGTTCTTTTTTAAAATTCATTTATTTGGGCTGGGGATTTAGCTCAGTGGCTTAAGCACCTGCCTGGCAGGTGAGGTCCTCAGTTCGATCTCCAGTACCACCAAAAAAAAAAAAAAAAAAAAAAAAAAAATCCTCACACACATAAAGTTCATTAATTAATTTATTTATTTATTGAGATGAGTTCTCACTATATAGCCTAAACTGGTCTCAAGGCAAATCTCCTACCTCACCCTTCAAGAGTGCTAGAATTAGCCCAGCATAGTGGTGCAGGCATATGCGTATAATCCCAGCACTTGGGAGGCTGAGGCAAGAAGATCACTGCAAGTCTGAGACCAGCCTAGGCTACAATGTGAGCTCAACGCCAGCATGAACTGCATAGCGAGGCCTTGTCTGGAAAAGACAAAAAAAAAAAAAAAGTGCCAGGATTATAGGGCACATACTACCATGCCTGATTTCTAAGTGAAAACAGTTATTTTTGCCAACCAATCATCAAAGGTTCTTTACATGTAGCACAGTTTAACTCTCCTAGATATCATTAGCATTATTGTGCATGACAAGTACATTCAGAGCATCTAATAAAAATCTTTAATTTTCTGAATAATCTCACACATTATTTCTTCTCAATTTCCTTTTTACTACCATGTCCTGTAATTCCATTGGAAACTCAATTAAAAAATAATCAACCCCCAAGTCATAAAAATGCATTTCTGGATAGTTAATGAAAGAGTTTAATGTAGAAATATTAATTCAAATAGAGTCAAAGGTCCTAAGAAATACAATCCTAGTATCTGGGAATTGGTAAAACACAAAGGGCAGGTACCTAAACAGGACACTAAACTTGGCAGGAATTAGGAAAAAGTAAGAATGCTGCCACAAGAAATAACAGGTTATAAAGAACTAGTAGACCTCTACTGAAACATCAGTCCTTGACTTCTAGTCACAGTAACTTTCCAGAATAGCAACCTCACACAGTCCTTTTTTTCCAACTTGTTAAGGACGACAGGTGGGAAAGAGAAGAGTTGGTGGGGAGAAATGAGGGAGGCTATGAGCCATCTCTGATAACTCCTTCCCTACCCACTCAAACACACACTGAAAGCATATATAACATGTGCCTCTACAGCTAAGATGATTTAGTAAAAAGGGACTAGAACCATCCTTCTAATCTTATCAACTCATTAAATTCCTTAAATATGGTACAAAATCCCTTACCATCTACATATTCAAAGGATCACTCTCACTGCTTTATTAAAGGAAGGTATAAAAGGCAAGGAAGAAGCAGGAGATCTGTTATAGAAGGTGCTGTCATTACCCTGTAAAACATAAAGGTGGGCCAGAAGTGTTGGTGCACACTTGTAATCCAGCACTCGGAAGGCTGAGATAGAAGGATCACTGCAAGTTTGAGACCAGCCTAGGATACAAGGTGAGTTCAAGGCCAGCCTGAACTGCATATGGAGATGCTGTCTCAAAAAGACAGAAAAAAAGAAAAAGACATAATGGTGACTGTCAGCATAGTGAAAACTGAATGAATTCTCGATCTTTGCCAAGTAAACTCAAAAACTTTATGGTGAATATGGGATGTGGGAATAAGAGTCAAAAATGACCCCAAGGTTTCTGACCAGAGCAAGTAGAAGGTGGTAAGTGAGATGAAGAAGCTATAAGAACAAAGCAGATATATGGGCAGGTTCAGAAAGGAAAATCAAAATTTCACTTTGGACATGTTGAGTTTGCTATGTTTAACAGTTATACAAGTAGAAATATTATATATGCACAAATCTGGGCAACATAATGGAACTATCAATGACTGGAGAGTAAAAAGATAGGAAAAGTCTTGAACTTTGTGGGGATTAAGGTAGGAGACACACAGCATCATCTAAGAGACTGTCAGTTGCCAATATAAAAAGGGATAAAGGAACCTAGAGAAAAAAATTATGTGATAGTGCACACCTGTAATTCAGAATTCTGCAACACTAACACAGAAGGACCACAAATTCAAGCCCAGTATGAGCAACTAAAGTGATGCAGTGAGGCTCTGTCTCAAAAATTTTTAAGAAACGGTGAGAAAGACCAAGATGGCGGAACAGTAAACAACAGAGAAAATAGCCTGTCTGAAAGTTGCCATCTGGACACTGGAATATAGCATCATGAGGAAGACAAGAAGGAAGGCGATGGGTCCACTGGACCCAGGAAAAATCTAAAGTGCAAACTGAAGCCCACCAAGAAAGTGAAGCGAGAAATTCCTATGAAAAAGGAGGTAGCTGACAGGATCTTCTCCCTGAAAGAGGACTCACTGCAAGAGAGAAAAGGTTCAAATCTGCAGACCCAGAGTGACAGTGGTGGCTGGTGACCATGGATGTCTCTGCAGAAAGATGTGGTAGTGGAGCAGAGTAGCAGATGTGAGGGACTGCACTGGCTGCCAATGAGTGCAGAGGATTTAGTCTTCCAGTGGAAGAGAGCAATTAGCTAGGAGCCATCTTGGAGATGAGCTAGCTGAGCTCAGAACCCAGAATTGCTGCCAACTCCATCTAGTAGCTCCCAGTTGGACTCAAAGAAACGGAAATTACTCAGACAGTGGTGAGCCCAATGAATTTGGTCTCAGAGCAGACCTGCTGAGGTTACTACTACTTCACCAAAAAGCTACTGCTGGCTTGCTGGGAGAGATCTGCACAATCAAGACTCTGTCTCCAAGGCTGTCTCCTAGTAAAACCAAAGAGAACTCTGAAAATGGACCTCTCTTTTTTTTTTTTTTTCCTACTACATTGATTTAATTTTGTTTTTGTATGAATGTGATGTGGTTCTTAGCCTCTTTATGGTTGTGGTTTTGCTCTGTTCTTCCTTTTATCTCTTCCATTTCTTTTCCTTCAGTCTTCTGAACCAGTTTCCCAAAGTTGATGTGATTCCCCTTTGTCTTCTGACCTTACTTCTAATTTCTTCCTTTTAACATTTCTCCATTTTCTCCTTAATCCATTTTAAATTTTAATCCATGAGGGCAAAGCTGACTTACAGACCGCATATAATTTTCTAGTTTGTTTTACATTTTATTATATAACTACAAACCTAGCTCATACGGTTAAAAGTGGCAAATTATGGGTTAGCTCAGTTTGTCATTCTCTAGGATGTATTTGATGCTATTGGTATCACCACAGCCAAAACTGACATAATTGGTCTAAAAAGCTGCAGATCCTGGTATATTCCATGACTGAGATTGACTAAGGGTCACAGAAAATACCATGGCAAAGGGCCAAAGAACCAGGGACTGGGCCAAACAAGCAATGATTTCTCACCTCCAACAAACTAAAGAGGTAAGACCTTTCAACCGACTCAAACCCAAAAACCAGCTACATCTGGAAGATATCTCAAAGAAAAGTAGTGTTTATCACCTAGATATCCTAAATACTAGCAATAAAGCAACCACCATAGGCAATTTACAAGCATCACCTCAGGAATCAAACTAAAAAAAAAAAAAAAAAAAAGAAAAAAACTGAAAAGATACTTAAAATGCAACCTCAGACATCAAGTTCCCCAGAGGCAAATCCAGGGGGCAGTGACTTGAGATGATCTGAAAGCCTCCCATCTGGCTTCTCTAAATTGGTAACAACAAAGTAATTGAATGAGGCTCTGGAAAAAATGAAATCAGAAATAACCTGTCAGATAAAGACCATGTTTAGTGATGCTACAGTAGATATAGACAAAAAAATAGATGAGCTTAAAATTATGGAAGCTCAACATACAAAAGGAATGGAATCCATAGAGTGATTCAAGCACATACCCAGGAGAATAAAAATTTCACGAAAGTATTTGTAGTAGATTAGGCCAATGAAAGGACAGGATCTAAGATACTGAAGATAGGCTTGCAGTTAGTGATCAAAGAAAAAAAAAAGATACAAAACCATATTACTAAGTTTTGTTGGCTCATTGAACAGTACTGTTTGCAATCTCACTGTTTGAATGTCCACTTTGTATGCTTTAATTTTGTAATTTGAACAACTATTTCTAAGATGACAATATGTAATCTATTAACTAGTGATTTCTTACTGTTTATTTTTTGAAATTCTGTATTATTTGTTCCCTATTACTGTTTTGTTTTCTCTTTAAATAAAAAAAAGTAAAAAAAAAAAATAAGGGATCATGAGAAATCAATCCAGCAGCTGCTAGATGAAACAAAGAAGAATAACTTAAGATTATAGTAAATGAAAAAGCAGGAGACACTACAAATGGTATTTAAAAAATGTTCATAGATATCATGGCAGAAAATATTCCTGGTAGAGAAAAGGAATTTGACATATAGATAAGCAAGCCATATAGAACTCCAACTAGCAGTAATCAAAAAAATTATACAGCCAGGCATATCATAGTCAAGAGTCCAGAAATTCAACACAAGAATAGAATCTTAAAAGTTGTGAGGGAAAAGAAACAAATCACTTGTAAAGGAAAGCCCATCAGAATCACAGCTGAGTTCTCAGCACAACTTTTAAGTTAAGGAGAGATTGGCGTGAAATTCCAAGTGCTAAAGGAAAAACAAAACAAAAAAAAGGGCTGGGGCTGCAGCCCAGAGTAAAAACTCTAAATTGAATCTCCAAAACCACGAACACACACAAAATAAAGGATTTAATAGGATTAGTCCCAGTGGACTTCAAGCAAATCCCCTGTTAAGGCTAGAAATGCAGGAAGGAAAAACTTCTTTGTGAATGAAAGGTAACAGTCTGAGAAATGCATACTCCTAGTATAAATTCAAAGACCTCCAAGAATGGCTTGCAAATAAACTATACCTACTAGGGTGGTTGTAGAATTTTTAAAATTAATATTATACAGAGATTAGAACAGTGCCTTGCATTTAATAAGCATTCAAAGACAGCCATGTCAGTTAATCAAATGTAAAATAAAATTACTAAAGTGAAAAGAGATTCGTTTTACATTTTTCCTTCTTCAGCTACGTGGGTGTCTCAAGTAAAAAGGAGCAACAAAACAGACTCTAAAATCTTATTTGGAGTAAAAATGAATGTCTGAGAATGGCAATATCTATGCAGTATTCCTCAAACTCAGAAAGTTGGCTCTTCTTAAAAACAAAATCCCATATGCATTTGTATTTATTTCTCTATCTATCTCACATTAATGATAGAACGACCTATTCATCCAACACGCCCACAATGAATGGCTATCATATACTAACTACAACTCCTAAAACCTTGAATACATCAGGAACAAAACAAACATTCTTGGCTTATTGGAGGGAAATATCAACAAATAGCATATATAATGAGTAAATAGATTATATGTTAGAAGATAATTGGTAAAGTTAACCATAAAATAGTATAAATATTAGGACATGAAATCCAATTGTAAATAAGTAGTGTAGGCCTTTTGAAAAGGAAATTATTTGAACAAAAGCCTGAAGAAATTGAGATATTATGTGGCTATATGAGATATGATCCAAGTGTACAATGAATGCCTAATTTTTAAAAATTATTACAATAGGGGCTGGGGATTTAGCTCAGCGGCATAAGCGCCAGCCTTGCAAGCAGGCAGTCATGAGTTCGATCCCTGGTACTGATAAAAACGAAAAAGACAAAAAAAAAAAAAAAAATCATTACAATAAAAGATACATTGCCACTAATCCTGCTCAAAATACTCTCACTTCAAACATATTTAGTCCATCAATCTTGCCACTTTCTAAAGCAATTTTGCAAGTTCTTTTTCCTGAGTGTCTTTAGCTGTGCTCCTGTGGCTGCTTCTGTTTTGAATGGACCCAAAACATTTATCTTTAATGGTCTTTTTGAGTTTCAATTCCATTGAAAAATATTCACAGCAGATTAAGCCAAGGTGAGGACAGAATATCATATAAAAGATAGGATTGTAGTTAGCAATCATGAAAAGAAAAATTGCTTAAAAATAGGAAGGGGTCAGGAAAAAACTCAACAATTGCTAGAAAATGTAAAGAAGAATACTACAAGATTAGTTGGGGTCAGTGAAAAAAGCAGGAGACAGCACAAATGCTATAAAATGCTGTTCACAGACATCATGGCAGAAAACTTCCCTGGAAGAGAGAAAGAATTTGATATGCAGATAAATGAGGCATAACAGAACTCCAATTAGCTATGATGGGGGGAACCCCCCTACACCAAAGCATACAATAATCAAGATTCCAACCTGCCTTGCAAGCAGGTGGTCGTGAGTTCGATCCCCAGTACCGATTAAAAAAAAAAATCATACAATAATCAAGATTCCACAAATCCCACAAAAGAATATAGAAAGTTATTAGATAAAACATACAAATCACATACAAAGGAAAGCCCATCAGAATCACAGCTGACTTCTTAACACAAACCCTCAAGAAGAGCTTGAACTTTTTAAACCCTGAAAGAAAACAACTTCCAATTTAGACTGAAGTACCCTGTAAAAACTATCTTTTAAAACTGATGAAAAACTAAGATAATTTCATGCCAAAGAACACCTAAAGAAATTCATAAACACTTAACCAGTACTCCAAATTGCTCTGAGGGACATTTTAGAAAGAGATGACAAGGACCACAATTCCATGAACCCCTAATAGAATGAATCTATCAGCCAAAAAAGGGAACTAACAACAAGAAAATAACATCAGAAGGATTAAGTCAACACATATCAGTTATAACCATCAATGTAAATTGTCTCAATTTAAAAAAAAAAACATGAAAAGAAAGAAGAAACAGACTGGCAGAATAGATCAGAAGGCAAGATTCAACAATATGCTGCATGTAAGAAACACATTTAATGCAAAAAAGAAACTCATAGACTGAAAGTCAAAGAATGGAAAACATTCCATGCACAGAAACCTGGAAAAATGCAGAGGTTGATATGCTTGATGCTATAGTATATGAAGTTATACTCAAATAATACAAGGAAGGAGGCACTATGGAGATTACTGTTATGTTAGATTATCTGGGGGTGAAACACAATGATGCTTAAAATTGTTTTGTTCTGACCTATGTTGTTCTAATACAATGTCCTCTTTATCTCAACCTCCACCCTTTTTTAAATTAATCTATTTTTTTCTTACATTTTTTTTCAAATAAGGGAAAACTAAATTTAAAAATAGTGGGATATATTATAGTAACTTTTTGTTTTCCTATTAACCTGATACGAACCCCAGTATTGCTCTCCCGTCTTGTTCTGTCAGATTTTACTATATTCTATTTTGTTTGATAGTATCAAGTTTGAGGGTATAAGCAACCACTTTGAAGGCAATAAGATTCACTATGATGCCCATTATGGTTTGACTATTATCTTCTTTTGAAATCCTGTAAGGTCTCTAGTGTAGGTTTTCTTGGTCTTGTTCTGTACTGTTTTGATCAATTCTATTATACCTGATGATATAGGCAACTCTTTTTAAAAATAGCAAGAGGCACAATGGTACCCATTTTTGATCACCTGATACTCTATTTTTGCATCATTTACTATGCTCATCCTTCTGTTCTAACCAACTCTGTTTTGTTTAGTCACATTAGGTTTTATTCTTTTCAAAAAAAGTAATAACTGTGGGAGTAAAAAAACTCAAAAAGTGTAATTGTTATTAAAAAGAGAGGAAAGGAAGGTGGTCTAAGGGAGATAACTGCATGTATGTTTGAGTGTGTAGGATGGAAATCCCTATTACTGAGCTTTTGTTGGATCATTAAACAGCACTGTCTGCAATCTCATTGTATGAATGTACACTTTATATGCTTTTAATTTTATAATTTGGACAACTGTTTCTAAGATGACAATATGTAACCTATTAACTAGTGATATCTTACTGTATTTTTTTCTTGAAATTCTGTATTATATGTATCCTTTTACTGCTTTTTTAATTTCCTTTCTTTTTTTCTCTTTAAATTTAAAAAAAAAAAAAAAAGCAGAGGTTGCTACTCTATTTGCAGACAAAGTGGATTTCAAGCCAAGACTGATTAAGAGAGAAAAACAAGGTCACCACATCCTTGTAAAGAGAATAATCCAAGAGAAAAAGATAACAATCATAAATATATATGCATCAAATATCAGTGCATCCAAGTATATAAAACAAATATTAATGGACATGAAAAAACAAGTAAGCACTAATACAACTGTAATGTTAAACCTCAATACCCCTCTGTCACAAACAGACAAAATACCAACAAAGAAATATCAGAACTGGAGCTGGGGATTTAGCTCAGCGGCATAAGCACCTGCCTTGCAAGCAGGCGGTCATGAGTTCGATCCCTGGTACCGATAAAAATGAAAAAGACAAAAAAATAAATAAATAAAAAATAAAAAAAAAAGAAATATCAGAACTGAATGAAACATTTGAACAAATGGATTTAAAGATGTCTATAGTGTTCCTTCACACAACATCAGACTACATATTCTTTTCAGCTGCACATGGGATGTTCTCCAAAACAGATCACATACTAACTCAAAGAACATGCTCAAGTAAAAGCGAAGAAACTGACATTATACCATGCATATTATCAGACCATAATGTAATGAAATTAAAAATCAATGGCAAAAGAAATCATAAGGACTTCAGAAATGCATGGAAATTAAATAACACCCTCCTGAACAACCAATGGGTCACAGATGAAATGAAGAAGCAATTGGTTTCTACAGCTGAACGATGATGCCGGAACTGTGGATCCTTGACTTACCAATTAAATTCATGACAAGGGCTGGTTATAACTCAAGCTGGTTCTAAGTCAAGACTACTTTTCCCGTAAGAAATAATGGAGTAACGATAATGCATTCCAAACCTCTCAGAGCATCCCTTAATTAACCTTTTCATAATAAAAGGGTTGTTTAATATGCAAAATTTACCAGAAACATTAGTTTTCCTAATGTATTCAAGAAAAAGAAATAACATATGCTTAGTTTACCAGAAACAATTTCATACTGTACTTCACCATTTAAGTTGACATCTTTGACTTACAGGAAGGATGAAATGGAAGAGTGTTACTATCTGGAAGGAAAGTTCCCTTCCATAAGAATATCAGGAATCTGGCTCTCTATTCTCCTTTTCCTTGGGAGAATCTATAGCCCACTAGGACCTGCTTCAAATTCAGTAAGTCTCAATCTTTTCAGAACTAAAAACTGGTCTAAGGTTGTCTATTTCTGTCTTTTAACATTGTTCCTTTCTATTGTGATTGCTTTCTTTATCTTCCCTTTCTTGTTTTGCTTCTTTTCTGGCTTTTTGGAGGCGGTTTTGATCCAGTAATCATAGCAATTACATAAAGCACTAAACAAAAATCTCATTCACAACAAACACACCCATCTGAGCTCAAACTAATGCTCATATATGGTTTTCTGGCCTCCGAAGACTTTGTTTATAATCATACAAGCAGCCAGCATTTGGGTCATAACTCAAGATGACTATGACCACAAATTAAACCTAAAATTCCAGACATCACCAAGTTGTTTGTATGCCAGGTCAGTCATAACTCACGAGTTCACTATACAGCACAGGAAAATTTATGGGATTCAGTGAAAGCAGTCCTAAGAGGGAAATTTATAGTGGTGAGTTCCCATATCAAAAAACAGAGCAAGTTCAAATAAACAATCTAATGTTGAACCTCAAGCTTCTAGAAAATGAAGGGGGCTAGGGGTTTAGCTCAGTGGCATAAGCGCCTGCCTTGAAAGCAGGCAGTCGTAAGTTTGATCCCCAGTACCGATAAAAAGGAAAAAGACAAAAAAAAAAAAAGAAAAGCAAGTCAAATCCAAGGCTCATATGAGGGAGGAAATTATACAGGTCAAAGCACAAATGCAATGAAGACTAGGAAAACAATATAAAGAATCAATGAATCTTTGAAAGTTAAACAAAACGGATAAACCCTTAACCAACTTTATCTGAAAAAAGGAAACAAAAGACTCAAATCCATACAATTGGGAATGAAAAGGGTGAAATCACAACAGATCCTACAGAAATTCAGAAGATCACAGCCAGGCGAGGCGGCTCATGCCTGTAATCCCAGCACTTGAGAGGCTAAGGTGGGAGGATTGTTTCGAGTTCAAGACCAGCCTGGGCTACAAAGTGAGCTCACGGTCAGCCTGAACTGCAAAGCGAGACCCCGTCTCAAAAGACAAAAAAAAAAGGAAAGAAATTCAGAAGATCATCAATACCTATTTTAAATAGAAAACACAGAAGAAATCGATAGATTCCTAGATACATATGAATTACCAAAGCTGAATAAGATATAAAAATTGTAAATAAACCAGTATCAGTGACTGAAATCAAAGATGTAGTTAAAAATCTAGCCACAAAGAAAAGCCAAACCCCAACAAATTCTCTGCTGAATTCTACAAGAAATTTAGAGAAGACTTAATGCTGCTAATTTTCAAACTGTTTAATGAAACTGGTAGGGAACAAATACTCCCAAACTCATTACTAGAAGCAAGCATTATCCTGATACCAAAACCAAAGAAGCATCCAAAAAAAAAAAAATAGCACAAGGCCAATCTCCCTAATGAATCTAGATGCAAAAATCCTCAGTGAGATACTAGCAAACACAATGCAGTAAATCATCAAGAAGGGTACACACTATGGCCAAGTAGGCTTCATCCCAGGGATGCCGCAATGGTTCAACCTGTGCAAATCAATAAATGTAATATACCATATTAACAGAGATAAGGACAAAAACCATATGATTATCTCAACAGATGCAAAAAAAAAAAAGCTGTTTGACAAAGTCTAATACCCATTCATGATAAAAACCTTACAGAAAACTAGAATACATGGTTTTATCTTAATCTGATAAAAGACATCTATGACAAACCAACAGTCAACATCACACTAAATGGACAAAAACTGATGGCTTTCACTCTAAATTCAGAATAAGACAAGATATCCACTGTCACCGGTCATATTCAATATAGCTCTGGAAACACTAGTCAGAGCAATTAGATATGAGAAAGAAATACAAGGAATAAGGATAGGAAAGGAAGTTAAATCATGACACGATACTCTACATAGAAGACTCCCAAAACTCCACTAAGACTTCTAGATTTAGTAGCCAAATTCAGTAGCATAGCTAGATACAAAGTCAACAGCTCAAAAATCAATAGACTTCCTGTATATAAACTGAGAGAAATTAGGAAAACCACACCTTTCATGATAGTACGAAAAATGAAATATCTAGGAATCAATCTAATGAAGAAAGTAAAAGACCTTTACTTTGAAAACTATAGTACTCTACTCAGAATCTCAATCTTTCAGGGATAGAAGTGAAAAATGTATTATAAAATAACGAGCTAGAAGGACAATGGAAAAGCTTAACTCTTGGAGAGCAAGAAAGAGATTTCTTTTTTCCACAAGAGACATTAGGGATAGGAAAAACCAGGCCAATGTAGCATTTAGGTAGCCAAAGATGTTTCATGATGGGAAAGGGTTGACATAGTTCAGTACACCATTCAAGGAGAATGAAGAAGGTGAAAGAACCCTTATCATCAACCACATTACAGCCATTTTAGTAGACTGGGAATGTAAATGTAAATCAGCGAGAAAGTTTAAGGATGTAGTAAGTGAGAACTGTGGTAAAGGTTAAGTCAAGAAAATGACCACAAAGATGACAGGAAAACAAAACAGCATCCTTAGTTATTGTATGGCTACTTTAAGAGAGTACATATACTAGAGATGAGAAAATTCAGACTGTTTTTGCCAAATATTCTTTTTTTTTTTTTTTTTTTTTGTCTTTTTCCTTTTTATCGGTACCGGGGATCGAACTCACGACGGCCTGCTTGCAAGACAGGTGTTTATGCCGCTGAGCTAAATCCTCAGCCCCACCAAATATTCTTAAGTTTCACAGTACAAAAAAGATGTATTATACATGTTGGTCAGGTATTGGCCACTTGTTAACTGTGGGGCCTTGGGAAAATGTGCTTAATCTTTTTATGCTTCAGTTTTGTCACCTGTATAACCGAGGCAAATTTTGTAGGTTGTTGTGAGGATTAAATTATTTGATCCTTTTAAAACAATTAGAAAAGACCAACTAGAATATTGGTATGTCACAAACATTTACTAAATGTTATTATTATACACTGCTGAAAAAAGACAAGAGGCAGCTAGAGAATATGCAAAAGAAGCATACAAATTAATAAGATTATTGCCTCGTAATGGCAAGAAATAAATGGAAAGGCCATAAGGCATTTTCTCTGTCTGCTTCCACTGCCTGGAAGTTTTCCATATGAGGTGTAATCAGGATATACAACTAATATTTAAATCTGAGGACCAGAGATATAGCTCAGCAGCACAGCACCTACCTGGCAAGCACAAGGTCCTCAGTTCAAGTTTTGATACCCCACTACAAAAAAGTACACTTGAAAATACATTGTCATTAATCCCCTTCAAATTACTTCCCCTCACTTCAAACTAGCATTCTCCCCCTCACTTATCCTAGCATTCTTACCGCTTTATTTTTTTAAAATTGGTACATTTATCTATACATATACATACACACACACACATAATGGTAACATTGGGTCTTGCTTCACTTCTGTCTCTTAAGGCTCATTTATCTAATAAATATTTATTGAGTGCTGATAAATATTTGTTTGTTGGGGACTGGAGATTTAGCTCAGCGGCATAAGTACCTGCCTTGCAAGCAGGCCGTCGTGAGTTCAATCCCCAATACCAATAAAAAATAAATAAAAAATGTTTGTTGAAGGTCTATCAGGTACCATTTGGGCTGCTTTTGATAGATCAGTGAAAACAGACCAAAATGACTCTGTGCATATCAAGTCAAATACTTCTATGCCACCAAGGACAAAGACACTCAAAACCATTTTCCAGGATTAGGGGTATAACTCAGTGATAAGAGTGTTTGCCTCTTGTCTCAAATATGTGAGGCCCTGGATTTGGTCCCTAACCTCAACAAAGAAACATCTTCCACTAAATAACATTTTAAATACTCCTGGTTTAAACAATAAACCCTGTAACAATTTTCTCCTATCAACCATAACTACATTCTCTGCCTTTGCTGAATAGCATACTATAAAATGCTCTACAGAGCCTGTCTCAATAAACAACAACAAACACAATCTAGGGTAAGGGAATAATAGTTCAGTAGTAGAACAAGTTTCGAATGGGCAAGAAAATTCCCAACACATGTGCACACATGGCACAATGAATAAACATGAATATGTATGTTATAAGAGCTCCCAAAAGCTGTTGAAAAAAATTGCTAGGCCAACTCCCCACAATAAATGCAATAATTATTTACTATAAACATGTACTAATAAAAATAAAAATTTAAAAACAAAAATATATATGGACTAACAAAATTTTCTTTAATTTTATTCTACCCTTGTTTTCAACTGGATCAAAATGGATTTGAATACAGTAGAGGGAAGGTATTTACCTTAAGAAAAGACTACTAGTTTTATCTTTTAGAAGCAAAATTCATACCTAAGAGTAGGTCTAGCATAAAAGATTTGCATAGAAGCAAGAAATTCCCAAAAGTACCACTAAGTAAACTACATGGGTACTTTTCAATATATCTCTACAGCTAAAGGGCCTCTTAAAAGGTTTCTAAGGATTCATTGAAAATTCATGAGGTTATTTTATAACTGATTACATAAAATTAAAAGGCAAAAGTTCTTCCACGAAACAATACTAATTCAAGAGCAAACTAAGGTACATCATACTATCATTTCCTTCTCTTTCCAATTTCCTCATCCCTTCCAGCAGAGGAAAGACACAAATTTGTCAAGTAACATATATAAACCTGGACAGAGACATTAGTCAGATTGAGAAAAGGCCAAAACCAGCCTTTCTAACAAATAGTAACAGCCTTCCTTAGAAGATAAAACCTTAAAAAAAAAAAAAAAAAAAAAAAGAAGATAAAACCTACAGCACAGATAGGGACCTCACAAATCCTTCATGCACACGCATACTCTGCTAGCTGAAGGACCCATTTACTACTTTTCTTATGAGACTACATTTAATCAAGCACCTGATACATATCCAAAAAAAAGAAAAAAAATCTCAAGTATGCACCCAAAGGCAGCAAAGGAAACAGTGCTGTTACGACCTGAGGCAAAACTGTACAGGAACCATTATTAAAATCCGTGATATTCCCACTTCATTTGTTGTCGTCCACCTTCTTCTAGGTACATAAAGCACTTTTCCTCCTGGTTACCCAAGATACACCAAAGTCACCACACAAAACTAGTTCCCTCCAAAGCACTGTCAGAATGAAAAATATGTAAATTATTAATAATTGGAGATGAACTCAAATGAATCTGTGACCCCCAAAATATATGGAAGAGATTTCTGAAGCAGGGAGGAATTTCCTCCTTCCTTTGCTACCTACTGTGACACTTATAAGGGACTCCATATCTTAAAATGTTATTCAGCTGTCACTGTAACAAAATATCTGACACAACCTATACAGAAAAATGTTATCATGCCTCCAGCTTTAGAGGCTCCAGTCCTGATGAGGAAAACCAACTGCTTCCAGACCTCTGGTGACTGGACTAGATGTTATGACAGGAAGTATGTGGTAAAACAAAATTACTCATCTCTTATGTTGGGAAGCAAGAAAAAAAAAAAAAAAGAGGCCAAGATCCCATAATCACCTTCAAAGGCACATCCCAATGACCTGAGGACTCACTCAGGTCTTCTCAGAGCTTCCATAATCTCATAACACCACCTGGGAGTCTGGAGGGACATCTAACATCCAAACTATTTAGTAAAAGGATCAAAATTTAGGGGGTGGGAGAAGACTGGGTTTGTAGTTACCACTGAAGATACTCTCCAACACTAAAGTTCTTCTGCACTGCATATTTGATAATTTCTTCCCTCTCATATACTCTGGGGGCAATAATAATCATTCTCAAGATTCTCCTACACAAAGGATACCTCAACTCAATCTCAAATCCAAAACTAACATATTTAAATTCTTGTTAAAACACCCAAAAAGAAGACAATACATTTCTATTCTAGCCATCATATTTGACAGCACATGAACAAGTTGGACTACTGTTAATCTTATCCATCCTTAAGGGAGCTTGGAACTAGCAATATTTAAGGCCCTACTTCATCAAAATTTTCTGCCATTCTTTCTTAAGCAGGTTATTATTAAACTTTAGAGATACCTAATAACATTCAATGTTGATCACTATCCAAATACAAGCCTCTTAGTATCTCTTCAGACAAATACACACACTGAAGCAGATGATGTATAAATTCTCTTTTGCTTAATGTGAAGTATGTTTTCTTTCTTTGTTTTTGTTTTTTAAGAGAGACTCTCACTATTTTCAGGCTGGCTTTGAACTCACTTATGTAGCCTACAGCAGCCTCAAACTCATGGCAATCCTCCTGCCTCAGATTCTTGAGTGCCTGGATTACAGGCATGGGCCACCATGCCCAACGTAAATTAGTGTGTTTCATTTCTTAATTGTCATATAACAATGTCATATAACAAATGTATATAACAACATATTCTAAGCTGTTATTCCCTATTAATGAATATCTAAAATAATTCAAAAAAACTGGTAGCTATTTCTCCTGGATTTTTTGTTTGTTATCTCAGTAATCCTTTAAGCTTCTTTTTTTTTGTCTTTTTCCTTTTTATTGGTACCAGGATCGAACTCACGACTGCCTGCTTGCAAGGCAGGTGCTTATGCCGCTGAGCTAAATCTCCAGCCCTTCCTTTAAGCTTCTAAATGCTGTAGAATTTCTACCTTAGTATCTCTCAGAATGGTCTCTTACTCAAGTGATTTGGTCTTCAATTTTTCAAACAAAAGTCAACTGTCAATCCCAAAATATGCTGTACACTATTAAAAGTAATCTTTTTTTTTTTTTTGGTCTTTTTCCTTTTTACCGGTACCGGGGGTCAAACTCACGACCGCCTGCTTGCAAGGCAGGTGCTTATGCCGTTGAGCTAAATCCCCAGCCCCTAAAAGTAATCTTTCTAAAAACACATTCATCATGTTATCTCCTGCTCTTACCAACCTCTTCGGGCTCCTTACTGTTTGGTAGATCAAATCCAACCAAACTGTGAGTACATCTTTCATCATAAAATTTATAAACTAATCTGCCACCACTCCCAAAATTAACACTTCATTCCACAGAGATCAGACTCCTCACATTCCTCTCACATCATGCTGATCCCTACCACAGTGTCTGCTGGTACTTCCATTCCCAACCTGGAATGTATGGAATGCTCTTCTGGAGATGCTCTGCCATATAAGTAGTCTATATTCATCATTCAAGTTCCACTTTATCCAGAAAGTCTCACTCCTATAATTAACATATCCTTATACTAACACACTGGGGTCAAACTATATATATCATGTATTATTTATACACTGCTTTGGATAGTACTAGATTATTATGAAAATGTTCCTGACAAAATGAATGGACTAACTGGGCATGGTGGCACACACCTGTAACCTCAGCACTTGGGAGGCTGAGGTAGAAGGATAGTTGCAAGTTTGAGACCAGTATGAGCTACAAAGCGAGCTCAGGGACAGGCTGAACTGCATAGTAAGTACCTGTCTCAAAAAAAAAAGGAAAAAAATGAATGGACTGCTGCTTTCCAGCAAGCAGGACTATAACAAGCATTCAAAGACTATTTGAAAGGTGACTGAACAATTTAGATTGATATTTCATTGATTTATTTTTCATTGATTGATATTTCATTGTTCCAAAAAATTCTAGTACAAATAAGATGTGATGACTAGGATCTGCTTCAAAATACTGCAGGGAAAAGAGTGGAAAAAAAGATTGCTAAAATAAGAAATTTAGATGAAACCAAACTGGCTATGAGTTAATAATGTATGAAGCAGAGAGAAAGCAACATAGTGGTTGATAGATACTTTTGTACTTGTTTAAAACTTTTTGCAAAGAAAAGTTTCTTCCTAAAAAAGTAGCAACACTAGTTGGGAACACATGTCTACAATCCCTACTACTTAAAGGATTTAGGCAGGTGGGTGGCAAGTTTCTGTAAGGATAGGCAATTTAGCAAGCCCTTTCTCAAAATTAAATAAGCTCTGGAGATGTAGCCCTGCAGTAGAGCATTTGCAAGTGTCCATTCAATCCTTAATACCATCCCTCCCCTACCATTAAAACTAATATTGTCTTCATTTTTCTGAAAAGATTTAGTATGACTGGAAAATTGCAGCATCCTAATTTTCATCTAAGAAATTAGAATTTTAAAAAACAAGTTATAGGAAAAAAACAGAAGAGATCTCCATCAAAAGAAAAATTAAGCCTATCATCAATATCAATAGTCTGTATTAAAATGCCCCCCCAAATAATTACGGAAACAAAAAGAAAAAACCATAAGCAAAATACAGGAGGGAGAAAAGATCTTTTTACTTTTTAAAAATAAAAAAAGCTGTAAACAGGACGCTGGGAAGATGGCGGATCAATAAGCAGCAAAGTAAAAAGCCTCTCTGACAGAAACTCCTCAGATGTTGGAACACAGCATCCTAAAGACCAGACGGAAAGAGATGGACCCTCTCAACCCAAGAAGAAACTAAACTGAAAGAAAGAAAGAGAGAGAGAGAGAAAGAAAGAGGGGAGGGAAGGAGAGAGAAGAGGAAGGGAGGGAAGGAGAAAAAAATGGGCAGAAGGCTATAGCCAGATACGCTCTCACTGGAGCTAGTCCCACTGTGTGCAAAATGCCACTGGAATCCAAAGACGCAGGGTCACACTGAAGTGGGGGGTTGGCAAGCCCAAGGGCCTCAGCAGGAGGACAGTGGGTAAGAGGACGTTCATGGAGGGGAGCAGCAGGCCAGAGAGCTGCACTAGCTGGTGTTTGTCTACTTGTACTAGATTTGATGGCATGGACAGCTATTCCAAAGATAGCAGGATATACTACAGTAACCATTTTTAATTTCTTATTAACTTAATCTGAAATCCTGTATGACTTTCACTGTCTTGTTTTGACTGATTTTACTTGAATCTTTTGTTTGATAGTATCAAGTCTGAGAGTATTGGCAACTACTCTGGAGACAGTAAGATTCACTATGATACCCATTCTGGTTTGACTATTACCCCCTTTTGAAGTCCTATAATGTCTCCAATATTTTGTTTGTATTGACTTTGTTCTGTACTGCCTGATGATATGGGCAATTCTATTGAAGATATTAAGAGACATCATGGTAACCATTGTAGATCACCTTGCATTTTGGTTTTAAGTCATGTACTATGTCCATCCTTTCGTTCTGACTGACCCTGTTTTGTTTTTTCTCGTTTGTTTTTTTTTTTCTCTTCAAAATAAAAATTTAAAACAAGCTGTTAACAATCAATGCTCCAAAACCCAAATCAGCCAATATTAGTTCAGGAAATTCATCATCTGAAGACACCTGATACCAACCAGGCAATAAGTTAATAAGGCTCTAAAATAACCAGAAAACAAACTTCCATTTATTTCAAGGACTGAAAAGAATACTGAGAAATTCCATATATTTGGCTTCATGACAATATATTTATTTGCTGCTCTCAAGGAATACTTCACTTCTTTGATAGCTTCAATCCATAGCTATGACTCAAAAATCAATCACTATTTCCCTACAATATGGTTCACTAATTCCTTCCAAAAAGCACAAAAACACCTGTTGTAACAACAACATATATATATAACATATCTGGGCTGGGGCACCAAATCCAAGCTTCCTGCATCCAGGCAAGCACTCTATCACTGACCTAACAACCTAGATCAACAAATATTTTTAAGTAAAAGCATTTATTTTTCTAATTATATTGGGTTGTGTTTTTTTTGCCTTGACTTTTTTTCTTCCATACTGGTTTTTAGGCATGTGTATACAAGCCAATATAATATCCTGATTTCCAATTCTACTTTATAATTGCTTTAAATTCTCAAGAGATGGTATTTTAGTAAGTATACTATAATTTTTTTTATTTTGAACAGATACTTGACATATACTCCTATAGGACAGCAAAGTTTATCATAATAAGAATATATCAACTGCCCACTACTTAATGCAATTAAAGCTTAAAACAGGACAATTCTTCATACAAAGGTATTTTAGTAATAAAGAAGCCATATTCACAAACTGATTAAAAGAAAAATAAGCTCAAACTACCTTTAAATTTTCCTGTTCCAATACAAACACAAGCCATTAAAATATAAAGGAAATAGGGACATTGCTATCAGCAAGCTGTCTAGGATCTACAAGAAAACTCAAGGTCCTGGGTTCCATCCCTAGCATTGCAAAAAAAAAAGAGGACCAAACAGTCTTGAAATTCTCGATGAGCAATTTTCTGATTAAAAAAGGAGTCATATGATAAAAGAAAAAGGTATAATATCCACTAGATCATTATACTATATTTAGAAAAGTTGTTATTTACAACACTAATTTTTCTAACAAAAAAGTCCATATACGGAGATTAAAAATACTTCTGAAATTAGTTCTTTTAGGGAACCACTTAATATATCATTATAAAGTCCGACTAATGATTCTGCATTACAAATTTGAGTACATTGGGGCTGGGGATTTAGCTCAGCGGCATAAGCGCCTGCCTTGCAAGCAGGCAGTCGTGAGTTCGATCCCTGGTACCGATAAAAACGAAAAAGACCAAAAAAAAAAAAAAAAAAAAATTGAGTACATTATAGTGTACTCACAAATTTTGAGGGCAAAAAAATTTTTTTATGTAAGCTCTTATGTATATATGACACACATATAAAGATATATAAAATGCTACATATAGATATCTAAGAATATCTATAATAAATATATAAAATATTAGAAAATACTGGGAATACTAAGCTGGGCATGGTGGTATATGCTTGAAATCCCAGCAAGTAAAAGGCTGAGGCATCAAGATGGAGAGTAGAGGGCAGATTTGGGTTATGGAGCATATCTACATAGTGAGATCCTGTCTCAAAAATGATTCAAAAAAATAAAATAAAACATTTGGGATATTGCCTATGTAGTCAAGAACAGATATTTGAAAATTTATCCTAGTAACTCCAAAGTAACATGAAGTTTGTAAAATGTCATACTATATTAACAAGTTTTATCCAATATATGCTATTCCAGTGGGATGAAAACCATTTACAAGTTCCATTTAGATTAAGAAATCCTTTGAGAAAAATATGTAGTACATTCTAGTTATACTGTTTCTAGAACAGCAAAAACCTCTATAACCTATTTCTCTACTGTTTTCTTTGGAACCAACTGAGCTAAATGTAACTTTCCTCACCAAAAATCAAGACAGTATGATAGCTTCAAAGAGAATCAACTCAATTTTCAACACAGGCTTAAGTTTTCATAACCTAAAATTTTCTATCTTATTTAAACAGTCTATGAAACAATAAACACTGACTTGGGATAAATGCTGTCAAAAAGTAGTTACAATCACATAAGAAATTCATTGAAATGAAGACTGTGGCTTCATTTTAGAGCCAGGTATAGGAAGGAAGAGAAAAGAAGCATTCCAGAAGCAAACTGCTTAGACTAAGAAGTTAGTTTTTCATTTTCTTTTTTTTTTTTTTTTTTTTCATGTTTGTTTTGAGACAGGGTCTCACTATGTAGCACAGATTAGTCTTGAACTCATTTTTGTCACCCAGGCTGGCCCTGAACTCATGGTGATTCTCCTACCTCAGCATCCCAAATACTGGGATTACAGTCACACAACACCGCACCCAGAGGTTTTTCATTTTCTTAAGCCACATAAATTCATTTTTAAGATAAAACTCCTGGGATTTAGTTCAGCGGCATAAGCGCCTTGACTTGCAAGCAGGCAGTCGTGAGTTTGATCCCCGGTACCAATAAAAAGGAAAAAGACAAAAAAATGATAAAACTCCCCTGAAAACACTAGCATGTGTGAGGTCTGGGGTTTGATTACCAGCATCACAAAAAAATAAATAAATAAATAAAACTCCCTTAGCGCTAGAAGTGTATCCTTAGTCACACCCTCTTCCTTTTACAAAGTAATGATTTGCAAGCTTTTGCTAGTGATCCCATAGACTAAAGGGCATTGAATACAAAACAATTTTATTTTCCTCTATTCTGCTGTTTGCTTATAACTGTTCATCCTAACAGAACTAAAGAATTGCCTTGGCAATTTTCAGAAAGCATACTGTAGTAAGTCAGCTTTAACTAATTCATATTTAAAACCTTTTCACACAAATAATCTATTCATTGAAAGAATTCAACTAACTGACCCTGGCAAAAAGTAATGCAAATTATCAAAAGAAATCGTGAAAGTATGAAGGTGAAATGTTTATAAAGCTATAAAGAACTTAAATCTGTAAAACTATTTCCAAATTCAATTTCTTAGTTCCTATCAAAGTGTCACAGAACTTTTTCTTTAGTCATCCCAAAAGATCTCAAAGTAAATTCATTTTTAATTCATAGGGCTGAAATTGAGAATTTGATGATTGCAAGCAAAGAGTAAGGGGGATAGAAGAGAGTTACTTGAGAAAATATTTAGCAAACCAAGTACTTTTGCAAAAGAAAAGATAAACCAGCAAGGTGGTGCACTCTTGTAATCCCTCCAACTCTGGAAGCTGAGGCAGGAGATCGCTTGGACTACATACTGAATTCAGGGCTGGGGATTTAGCTCAGCTGCAAAAGTGCCTGCCTGGCAAGTGTGAGGTCATGAGTTTGATCCCTGGTACCACCAAAAAAAAAAAACACAACTATTTACATACTGAATTCAGTGACATCCTAAAATACTCAAGACCCTGTCTTAAAAGACCAAAACCAAAGAAAAAAAGGAAACATTATTAAAACCATCTACCCACTTCTGTCAGACAAATAGTCTTCTCCCTAGAACACTTTGCTTATGATTCAGCCAAGTATGACTGCCAAGGGTTTCCAGACCTGTGTTAGGGTTGTATACAAAGTGTCAAGTCTCTCTGCCAGCATGTATTTTTTACTTGGAGTTTAAAGCAGTTATATCAAAAACACTATTGATTTAATTATAAGTAGTAATTTTTTTAAATTTCAAGTTATAATTTAGATATATTTCTGATATATTTATTGCTTCAAATTTATAGAAGAGTGAAATTTGTTTAGTTTCTCCAAATAGGGATTAAAGTGGCTAAAAAGAAGTAAGTTTTATAATCAACTTTACTAACCATACTTTGCATTTGGTAAAAAAGCACAATCAAGTCACTATATGAACACATGCTAAGATTCTTCAAATTCTGTAGGTAAAATATGTAGAAATTAGAATTGTGAAAGCGAATAAAGAGGGAATGTATTTGTATTTATTGTTAAGGTATTATTACTTTTACCAATAAGACTGCTGCACGAGATTATCACTATTACTTGAAATATTTTTGCAAGTATATAAAGAATACAAGGTCTTATTTATGTTCAAATTTGACATGCATGTATCTGATCTACACACGTTTGCTTTTCTAGTAATTCATTTCAAAGTAACCTATTACAGCAAGTATTTATTAGTCACATTTCAATTTTGTTTTCACTAAAACATGTACATCATAAGCTTCTAGTTTTCTATTTTTCACTGTACACAACAAAGACAGTGAACATCTCTAAATGCATGTATAATGGAGAACTTTGTGACTGCTTTTAACCAGTCTTTTTCTTTTCTGTGGGAAAAAAGTAAGGGATTTAAGTTTACCAAAAGAAATATCAATGTGTCCTTTGCATACATAATTAATGTATTTTCCAAAACAATTTTTTCTGATAACTACTATTTTGAAAATGTCTAAGAGAGAATGTCCCAAATCCAAAAGTATTAAGGACATCTTCTATTAGCTAGAGAGGAAATTTCCATTCAAACCTTAAATAAAATACATCATCAATTAAGCTGAATATTAGTATAACTCAGTAATCAGTTCTCAAGATAAAATAGATATGTAACCCACATATAATCAAAGTATAATTTATATTCACTTGTGTTCACAGATGAATTTGCGTGCATGCCAGATTTATTTTATTTTGAAACGCTTAGGCTAATATTTATTGGTATAAACAGAGGCTGAGGAAAGGCAATTCCGAGGAATGTTTGGTAGCATGGATAAAGTCCAAAATGAAAAGGGGAAGGAGAAGACACATCCCATCAGAGGGAATCATCGACAAACAGATCACTGACAGCAAACATAAAAGGCATTCTGTCCTGAGCAGCCTGAATAAGATCTTTACTCAAACCTTTAATAGTATCCTACCTCACTCATTCACTTCCAATTTCTACTTTTCAAGGACTAACACGGGGCATCCCTTTTCTGGAAGTGTGTGTGTGGAAAGGCTCTGTGTGTGGAAAAAGTGGGGAGGAACGGACAATTCTCAAGAAGACTGGGAAACAGGTGGGTCAGAAGGAGCAGCAGCAACATCTAGATACTTAAAGGGCAGCTTTTAGATGACAGGTGTGTAGGCAAAGGCTGCAAGTCTCAAGACGCTCCCGTCTGGCAGACACACTGGGGTCTGGCAGCAAGCTTCAGGGGGGCAAGAACTAACTCCAGACTGCTAGCACTGGAGGAGAACACAGCAGCAGGACGGGTGGGCACCAAGCAGTAGGCTTAATGAGCAGCAGCGACACGGGTCAGATTGGAAGTGATGGCTTTGGTCTTAGGGAGACTGGGGCCAGCAGGAAAGGACGCCAGAGGAGAAAGGGGGTTGGGGAAGCAAGAGCACTGTAAGACCTCAAAACCCTGCCTCTCTAAAACTGTGAGGGAGAGCTGGAGACGGGAAGACTCCTCGGCTAGCCGGGTGAGGAAATTCTCGAAGGAGTAGGCGCCGGCCGCCGCGCTGCCGCCTGCCCCGTTCCCTTTTCCTGGTGGTAACTGCTGTGGCGTAGAGGGGAGACGGAGGAAGAGGAGGAGGAAGGCCGAGGAGGAGGCTGAAGAGAAGGCGGGGGGTGGGGAGGAAGGGGGTGCGGCCTGCACAATCCCCGCGAAGCCTCCGCGCTCTCGTAGCCGGTCAGCCCCGGGTTTCCCCTAAGCCCAGCCCCGCATACTCACCCGCCAGCCGTGCCTCGCTTTTCCCTTAGCCGATTCCACGCGATGCCGCGTCCTCACAAGAGACCACTGAATGAGTGTCGAGAATAAAACTCTTCAGAACCAGGTCTGATTGCTTCAGCGAGTCCGACCTTTACGGCTGAGAGAGACTCTCAGCTTTCGGTGGGTTCCACAGCCAGACGGGCCACCATCTTACATTAGGGTAAGACTCCTCCGGCCTCCGGTGCGCAGGCGCACGCCGATCCGGCCGGGAGGGCCAAGGGTGGGCGGAGCGAGCGACTGAGTGGAAGGTTGCGGCGGTCGTGCCCGCGGCATTCTGGGATATGTAGTCCTTGGAGGGTCACCGCCCCGGGGTAGGCCGGGACTTGAAGTCCCTACAGCGACTGCGGCGGGGAGTACCCGCCTCACGTGGCTGCTAGCCCAGTCTTGGCTTTTTGCTGTAGTTTCTGAGCACCGGTGCGGTTCCAGTGTCCTTTGGACGGTGGATTTTCTTGGTGTTTGCGCATCCTCTGTGTTTGCTAAGGCAAATCTTACCGGTTTAGGGGAAGCCGCGAACACCCCTGCCCCGCCCACCGAGATTGGTCTCTGAAGGGGAGGGGTGGAGGTGGGGCGGGCTGCGGGAAAGAAGGGCGCGCAATTTGATCCTGATGGAGAATTTGACACCAGCTGGGCCTTTGCTGGGCGAAGTGCACCTGAATTCGTTTTCCCTTCTTTGCGCCGCCTGCACATGTCCGTCCCGCCCCCCCCCCCCATCCCGTTCTTACCCTGAAAGCGCCGATGAGGAAATGCCTTAAATCGTCGTGAGCTGGTTGCTCGAGCGCTTAAATGTAACGAGCGTTTCTCTTGATTAGCTTCAGAGTCCTGCCGGAGAGTTGTATGCGCCAAGCTCCCAAACTCCGCACACATCAAGCCCCCATACTAAGCCCCAGGAATTCTTGGTCACAAAACTCGGTCTTTTTACTGGTCCCCACAGGTTGCCTCCTAGCATTGAAGTCCAAGTGGCATTCGAAAACAGTCGTTTGTGCTTTTTGGCTGTGTTCTTCCCCTACTACAAGAAATCCTCCCTGCGTCTCTGGGTGCTCAGCTCAGCCCTCTACCTTCAAATTGCAATGTGAATTGGGGTTGGGGAGAAGTCGCGGTTTTCTTTAAAAACAAGATTAAAATACATAGTACGCCATTGCTGATGAGGAAAAAACAAGAGAGAAAGAGGTTGCAATTTTAAATCAATAAATCTAATAATGACAAGCCATTTTATTCTCTTTTTTGAAAAAGTATATTCGTTTTCAGTTTCTTCACAGTTTAGAGACAATTATTTGATAAATTTAAAATGTAATCAACTCACATTACCATAACTTTGAATTATAGAATCACATTGTATAGCAAGAAAACTTGTGAATTCTTTTCAGTACTGAAGACTAGAATGAATAAGAACTGTTTGTAGTAAGAATTGGAAGGTTTTGTTTGTTTGTTTTTGTTTTTGTTTTGAGACCAAGTAGATTTGTAGTTCAGGCTGTCCTTCAACTCTCACTAAGCAACCCAGGCTAGCCTGGAATAGGACGTGTTATAGATTTTATCTTGTTGTTTGCCCAAAAGCCTCATTCACTCATAGGGAAGAGTTTTGGAAGATGGCTAGATTAAGAGTATGTGATTCTGGATTAAGGGTGTGTCGCAACTGATTAGGCCAGTGATTGGTTTATCCTGGTTCTGAGTGTGACCTAATGGATTTATTGAAGACAGAAGGTCCACCCTGAGTATGAGTGGCACCAACCAATGGGCTTGTATCCTAGATGGAATATAATGGGACAGAAAGAAGGCAGATTGGCTGCCTCCTGCTTGTCACACTATGAGCTCTTCTTTCTCCTCCTCAGTGCCTTTCTGCCATGCTATCTTGCCTTGGAGCCTGTCAGCTCTCGGCTGAAACCTCTACAAACTGAACTCCTGTTAGTCCTTTTGGTTTTTTTTAACCAATTTCTTGTATAGTTATAAACTTTAATGTGTGTATATGTAATTTCATAGATTTGTCCTTGTAACATCTCAAAAACGCATCATACATTTCTGTATAATCACAGAAAAAATGGAAGGATTCATACATATATATTTAGTGTACAGTTACAGGGAGGACTGTATTTAAAAAGGACTGGAGGGAGGACATAACTTTATATATTGTTGCATTGATTTGTTGTTTTGTGTCTGAATTAGCTTTACACATTAAAAACAAATCACTACTGTATGGAAAATGGAACAGAGAAAGATGAGAATGAAAATAAAACAACTGCTGTAATTATGATTAATAAATTAATTTTTGTTGCAGACATTCTGGAGAGAGCTCTGATTGCCAGGGCAGTAAAGATTAAAAAACAGGTGATAAATTCAGGACATATATGTTGAGATTGACATAATAGAATTTTGGTGATGAACTGGCTATAAAGGAGTTTTCAGGAATAACTCAGATTTTCTGAGTTAATAACCTTTAATGGATGACAACTCCTTCAGTAAAAAAGGGATGATGAATCTTGCAGTAGCATCTGTAGAAAACAGGATGACAGCCTCAACAAAAAAAAACAAAAACAGAATTTCAAGGAAATATTGTGTTATGGCGTATATCTAGATATCCCCCAAAGCCTCATGCACTTATAGATGGGATTTTGGGGAGTGACTGGATCAAACATATGTGATCTGGGATTAGTCTGCTGATTTGTTTAGTTCAATTTTGGATGTGAATGATTGACTTACTGAAGAGGGAAGACCCACTCTGGGTGTTGAGGGGCAACAATCAGTAGACTTGTAGCCTGGATAGAACAAAAGGGGAAAAGTGAAGGGAAACATTGCTTCACTCCTGCCATGTCACGGACTGTTTCTTCTCTGGCATGCCCCTCTGCCCTGGTATCCTGCCTTGGAACTAGCTGACTATGGACATGTAACCTCTACAAACTGTGAGATAAAATAAACCTTTCCTCCTTTAACTTCTAGGTATTTGGTATTCTGTCCCAGTAATAAGTAACTAAGACATTTTGCAGATTATTTCAGATTGGTAAATTTAAAAATTATAGGGAGGCTGGGTATGGTGGCACATGCCTATAAACCCAACACTCAAGAGGCTAAAGCAGGAGGATTGCTAAGCATTTGAGACCAGCATGGACTATGTAGTGAGACCAGCATGGACTATGTAGTGAATTCAAGGTCAGCCTAAAATACATATTGAGACCCTGTCTCAAAAAAAAAAAAAAAAAAAAAAAAAAAAGCATGTAGTTGAGATTATCTAGGCTAAAGGAGAATAAAAATGGGAAGGGTTAATGAGCAACCAACATTATGGGTTCTCATATTTTCAATCTTTGAAAATTATTATATGAATATTTATTTTCTTTTTTTTTTTTTTTTTTTTTTGGTGGTACCAGGGATCGAACTCATGACCTCGCAATTGCCAGGCAGACACTTATGCCACTGAGCTAAATCCCCAGCCCCCTTATATGAATATTTAAATAACTTATTTTTTTAGGAGATAGCCTTATTTGTAAGCCTACTAAGCAAAAAGAAACAAGTGCTTTTATAACCTTATTAATGACAAATTTATTATTAATAAATATTAGCTAAGCATGGCAGTACATGCCTATAATCCAAGCTACTCAGGAAACTATGGTGGGGATGGTAAAACTGAGGCTAGCCAGAACAATTTAGCAAGACTCGAAAAAAGGGCTGAGGATATAGTGCAGTGATACAGTGCCTCTGTGTTCTGAAAAATTTAACAAAACATCACTTTATTGTGGGACTTTTTTTTACAAAAACCTCTCCCCTTTGAATTTTATTAGTATCTTTTCAGTTTTAAAGGAGTGATTATTGGGAGTGCTGAATACTGAGAGTATAGTGATGAGTAAAAGTACCCATTCAAAGATCTTAGGGTATGAAAACACAGGCAACAAAGCTGGGCGTGGTGGCTCATGCCTGTAATCCCAGCATTCGGGAGGCTGAGGCAGGAAGATAGTTGGGAGTTTGAGACCAGCCTGGGCTACAAGGCGAGCTCAAGGCCAACCTGAACTGCACAGTGAGACCCTGTCCCAAAAAGACAAAAAAAAAAAAAAAAAAACAGGCAACAAGTAAGATAATAAACAAGTTACTCATATGCTGTCAAAATGTTTAGAAAGAAAAAGAACAAACCATAAAAATATCCAGAAGAAGTTACCTTGGTGGGAAAACTTTCCAAAGAGATGACTTAATTTGAGATCTAAAGGATGGGACAATATTATCCATTTAAAAAATGGCCCATACCTAGACCTTAATTCAGATACTGGTAGTCTATTTCAGGACTGGAAAGCTAACCAGTAAAGTTGATGCAATACCACTGTGATAGATGACTAGACAAGGAGGAAAGACTGAGATTATACAGGATTTCACATGAAGTTTGGATTTTTATGCAAGTAGAATGAGATGATTAAATAGGAAAGCAGAGCTATGGTGTGACTCAGTCTTTTCAAAAGATCCCTGTGGCTGCATGTGGACAACAGATACCAGGTGGTTGGCCAGTGTAGAGGTAGACAGTTTAACTGCAGAGTATGATGCCTAGCAGAAGTGCTTCCTGGAGATGAAGTGGGCCTTAAATCATGGTGGAACTGGGACTGGAGTGATATGAGCAAGGTATTTACCTTAGGCAAAGAATTTAATTGAGTATCCAAAAACTCAGTAACCAATATAAATAATACTGTGGTAAAACATAAAAATTAATGCAAAAGAAACCTATGATGAGCGAACACTAAAATATAAAATAAAGGCAAAATCCATCCCTGAATTTACCCCATACTACTTTACTTCATTCTTCTTAATCAAGCCTTGATTCCCTGAAAATCTTACCAAAATAGGTAGCTGGTTTCAGGCTATAACTTACAAGTTTGAGTTCTTGAAAATTGTTCATAGAAAATAAAATACAAATGACCATTATATACCCCACAGACAAACAGTTAAATTCCTGTGTATCTTACATAGCCATGCCAAGAGCCTTAATGGCAACATAATTTATAATGAAATGGAAATAGATGAAATGTTGATTAATTGAAGAATCAATAAATATATTACAGCAGTTTGATACAGTGTAACACTACACAGCAGGAAAGTGAATAAAACCACTATTAACTTCAATTTCAAAGAATAAATTTCAAAAAATATAAGAAAAATAAAGTCACAGATGAACAGATAACACTATGAAACACTTTAAAGTTCAAAAACAGGGAAATATGATATTACCTAGGATTATATAAAATTTTAAAAAATGCTTTCTACAAAACCATAGCGCATGGTTTCTCTTGTAGAAAGAGGGACATGATTTTGGAGGGTTACCTAAAATCCTTTGAGGAACTGAGACTAGCCTGTTTTGTGATCTGTGTTATCCACACAGAGGTGCTCATATTACTATAAGTTGTATGAGATACAAATACATTTTGAACTCTCATTTATATCTATGAGATACATCATTATGAAAACAATATTCAGGGACAGAGTCATGAAAAAATTGAAATAGTAATTAAGTTTGTTCTTGAAAATAACACACAGCTCTGAATTTTTTGCAGGCTAATTTTGCCAGTCATTGAAGGAATAGATACCATACCAAAAAAGAAAAAAATAGATAATTGTTCTCTATTTACTGTTCTTAATTGTTTACCCTTATAGAGATTGATGCAGTATATTTTGCTGCATTAACAGACTGAAATAGTAAATACATATCATCATTATATAGATGCATAAAAAGCTTACAGTAAAAGTCAGTGCCGCCTGAGAATGGTGACCAATACCTATAATTCCAGCTACTTCAAACACTGAGGCAGGAGGATTGTACAAATTTGAGGCTAGGCAGAGCCATTTGGCAAAATCCTACATCAAAAATTAAAAACGTGGAGGATATAGTGCAGTCATAGATCACGTGCCTAGTCAAAAAAAAAGTTCAAGTATTAAAATATATTTTTTTGCAAACTAGAAATAACAGGCTTTAGGAGACTATTAATCCATTAAAAATCTATAGCAAATATTACACTTACTGTTGAAATTTTAAAACATGCATACCTACAGTTATGACACTATTCAGCATCTTTCAAAGAACCAATTCTTTGCTTCATTGATTCTTTGTATTGTTTTCTTGGTCTTTGTTGCATTAATTTCTCCTCTGATCTTTATAGTTTTCTCCTTCATATAAGATTTGGGTTTGACTTGCTTTTCTTTTTTTAGAAGCTTGTGGTTCACCATTAAGTTGATTTTTTTAGTTCACTCTCCTTGCCTAATATGAGTATTCACTGCTATAAATTTCCCACGTAGAAGTGATTTCATTGTATCCCGTAAATTCCAGAATGTTGTATTGTCATTATCATTTAATTGTAGAAACTAATTTCTTCTTTAATTTCATCTGTGACCCATTGGTTGTTCAAGAGGGTGTTATTTAATTTCGTTTTATGCTTGTGGTTTCTTTTGCCATTGATTTTCAGTTTCATTACACTATGATCTGATAGTATGCATGGGATAATTTCAGTTTCTTTGCATTTACTTGAGCACGTTCTTTGAGCTAGTATGTGGTCTGTTTTGAAGAACATCCCATGTGCAGCTGAGAAGAATGCATATTCTGATGTTCTGTGTTGGAACACTCTGTAGACATCTATGTCTATCTGTTCAAAAGTTTGGTTCAAAAAAAAAAGTTTGGTTCAGTTCTAATATTTCTTTGTTGATGTGTTTTCTGATTGATCATATCTATTTGTGACAGTGAGTTATTGAAGTCCCATGTTACAATTGTATTGGTGCTTATTTGTTTTTTCATGTCCATTAATATTTGTTTTACATATTTGGATGCACTGGTATTTGGTGTGTATGTATTTATGATTGTTACTGCATACTTTTTTTTTTTTTGTCTTTTTCATTTTTATCGCTACCAGGGATAGAACTTACGACTGCCTGCTTGCAAGGCAGGCGCTTATGCCGCTGAGCTAAATCCCCAGCCCTTCTGCATACTCTTAATTGGTCCCTTTACAAGGATATATGACCTTCTTTGTTTCTCTTAACCAGTCTTGGCTTGAGATCCACTTTGTCTGCAAACAGAATAGTGATCCCTGCTTTTTTTTTCCAGGTTTTTGTCACACAGAGTGCTGTTTCGCATCCTTTGACTTTCAGTCTATGAATTTCTTTTGCATTAAATGTGTTTCTTACAATCAACATATTGTTGGATCTTGCTTCTTCATCTATTCTGACAACCTGTCTTTTGATTGGTGAATTGAGACCATTAACAATGATAGTTGTAACCAATATGTATTGATTTATCCTTCTCATGTTATTTTCCTGTTGTTGACTCTTTTATTTTTCTCTTCTGTTGGGGCTGGGGATTTAGCTCAGCGGCATAAGTGCCTGCCTTGTAAGCAGGCAGTCATGAGTTCAATCCCTGGTACTGATAAAAAGGAAAAAGACAAAAAAAAAAAAAAAACTATTTCTCTCCTCTGTTTATTTGTTTGCCTGGCCTGGTAGATTCATTCTTTTTTTTTTTTTATGCATTTTTTTTGTCTTTTTTCCTTTTTATCGGTACCAGGAATCAACTCACGACTGCCTGCTTGCAAGGCAGACGCTTATGCCGCTGAGCTAAATTCCCAGCCCCCCTGGTAGATTCATTCTGTTAGGGTTCAGGGACCTGGAGTCCTTGTCATTTCATTGTAGAATGTCCTTCAGAACATGTTGGAGTGCTTATTTGGTGATAATGAATTTCCTTAGGTGTTCTTTGTCATGGTAGTATCTTATTTCTATATCATTTTTGAAAGATAGTTTTGTGGGTTACATCAATCTAGGTTGGAGGTTGTTTTCTTTCTTTTTTTTTTTTTTTTTTTTGTCTTTTTCCTTTTTATCGGTACCAGGGATCAAACTCACGACTGCCTGCTTGCAAGACAGGCACTTATGCCACTGAGCTAAATCCCCTGCCCCAAGGTTGTTTTCTTTTAGAGCTTGAAACACTTGGAGCTCTCCTTGACTTGAGGATTTGTGTTAAGTTAGCTGTGATTCTGATGGGCTTTTGTTTATAGATGATTTGTTTTTTTTTCTCTCTAATAGCTTTTAATATTCTATTCTTGATGATTTTATGCCTTGATGCAAATTTTTTTATCATAGCTAATTGGAGTTCTATATGCCTTACATTACATATCTGTTGTCAAATTCTTTTCACTTCCGGGAAACTTTCTGTCATGATGTCTGTGAACAGGTTTTTTATATCATTTGTGCTATCTCCTGCTTTTTTTCGTTGACTCCAACTAATCTTATGTTACTCTTTGCATCATGTACTAGCCACTGTACTGATTTCTTGTGATACCTTACTATTTTTAAATCATTATTTTCATGATTGCTAATGGCAAGTCTGTCTTCTGTGTCTGAGATTCTGTCCTCATATTGGCTCATCCTGCTGAAGATACTTTCTATGGAATTTTTAGTCTCCTCAATATCTGCTTGAATCTGTTTTATGAATTCCATTTGTTTTTTTTTTTTTGTATTCATGGTTTCCATCATTTTCCTAAATTACACTATTTTTTATCTGTTTCTGCTCTAGTGTTACTAAGCCTGTTTTTCATTGTGCTCACTATCTTTGTAGTAATCTGAGAAACTGTTTCTGCAATTGGATTTTTTATAGAGCTTTATTCATTTGCATTGTTGTTATAACTTTAGAGAATCCAAGTGGATGGCTTTCAGATTATCCCACTTCACTGCCCCCTGGGTTTGCCTGTGGTGAATTGAACGTCTGGAGTTGCAGTTTATTTGACTGTCTTCCCTTTTTCTACTGGGAGCCCAGCCCTGTAGAGTCCTAGTTGTCTATCTTAAGAATACGCCCAGAAAAATAAAAAAACAGAGACAAGTATAGAATTCCATCAATGGCTGGGACATCAATGTCTCCCAAAGGGACTTCCTCCACTCCCAAAGCTGATAGATTCTGCTAGTCTGGGGCTTAACTATCTGTAACATGACACTTGCACAATTTGGTACTGAACTCAGAAAAACAATTTATCTCCCTAAGAGTAACTTCTACATTCTTGTTCTCATTCCAGAGCTCAACTTCCCACTCCCTTTTGGTACATGCTGTCTTTTTGTGTGTGCTCGGAGCCTTCTCCAGTCCCAAAACTCTACAACCACCCAAGCACTCCCCTCTAGCCCCCAGGAAATCTTTGTTTCCTTCAAATCAGCTGTTGATACATCATTTTGTCCACCTCCCAAACTCTTTCCCCAGCCAAATCTGATAAAAGTAGTTCCATTTCTTTGTTCTTGCTGAGAGCCCCTGCACTTTGCAGCTCTCCCATGCCCACAATAAAGGAGCCTTTCTACTCTTTTTTTTTTTTTTGGTGGTGGTGGTGGTGGGGTACAGGATCGGATTCAGGATCACGCGCCTGCAAGGCAAGCGCTTATGCCGCTGAGTTAAATCCCCAGCCCACCTTTCTACTCTGTCTCTTATTTCTTTAGCTCTGCCTCAAATTGGATGCCAAGCAATAATCAAAAGCAGCCACTATTTACTGGGTGTATTCAGTGATAGGTGAGGCTAGTAAAAGATTACAGTTCATCAGAAGACTCAGACTAAGAGGGTATAGATGATCATAGGCTAAGAAGGATTTTGTCCTGGAGTATAATCCTGGGGTTACTCAAGAAGGCATAGATGATCCTATGCTTAGACAAGTCAATGGGAAATCTCAGATGAGTGGTACCAATAATCCCAAACCTCCATTTTATCCCATAGGGAAGTATGCAAAACTAACCATTGTGAATTTGCAGTCCCCAACAATTTTCTATTTTTTTTTTAGTTTAATTGCTGGGCTGATGCTTGTAAATTGCCTATTGTGAGTTGCTTTACTGCTTTATTAGAAATGACACTTCTCAGAGGTATCTTCCAGATGTAATTGATTTTGGTGGTTTGAGTCTGCTGCAAGATCCTACATTTTCATTTTGTTGGGGATGAGAAATTGCTGCCTGCTTGGCCCAGCTCATTGTTCTTTGGCACTAACCCACAGTATTTTCTACGACCCTTAGGCAATCTCAGTCTTGGTATACCAGAAAGAACAACTAGTTAAAGCGATTATATCACTTTGGCTAAAGTGGTACAGTTAGCAATTACAATAGCATGAAACACAGCCTAAAAAGAACAAATGAAGTACCATTAATTTGTCACCTTTAACCATATGAACTAGATTTATGTTATATAACAAATTCTAAAAGCAGAAAATTGAATGCAGTAAATAAGCCCTCTCTATGGCAATTTTACCTTTAGGGTAGAAAATTTAAAAGGGTTTAGAGGAAAACATGGAGAAAGAGAAGAAGATGAAGGATTAGAAGCAAGGCTAGAGGACAAAAGAGGATACTGCACACTTTGGGAAACTGGTGCAGTAGACAAGAGAAAAAAGCTGTAAACGGAAGAACAGAACAAAACATCAACCACAAAACACTCTAGTAACCACATTCACACTCACATAAAACAAGATCAGACAATGAAAGAAAAAAGAGAGAAAAAAAGTCCACTTTCAGATTGTCTGTGCTGTCAGTGGTAGACAGTATGCTGACACAGAGTTCAGATCCCTGTTGATTTATTCCAGCAAGCCAGCAGTAACTTTATGGCAGCGTAGTGGATAATTTCAGTGAGCCTGTGCCATTATTTTTGCTGAAGTTCAGGCTGGTTTCTAGCTGTAAGGCCGAGACCAGACCCATTCTGCCTGCTGCAGGTGTACCTTGTGTGGGCTTGAACTCAGCTGAAAGCAGTTTTTCTCAGCTGATCTCATTTGGCCCCTTTCCAAGATGGTTCCCAGCCAACTGCCCTCTCTCCCAGGACAACCAATCCCACAACATGTACTACAAGCCATAGCAGTCTTCCATATCTTTGCTCCCTCCCACTGCTGCATCTCTCTGTGGAGGCCTCCGGGTTGCCAGCAGTTACTGTGTGTCCACAAGTTTGAACTACTCCTCCAGCCCAGGGAATCCTAACTCAGGGAGAAGGTGCCACCTGCTATCTCCTTCTATGTTGAAGTTTCTCTCTTTGCTCTCCCTTTAGGCTTAAATTCTTACTTCAAATTTTTCCTGGGTCCGAGGAACCCACTTCCTCCTCTTTCTCACACTGATGTATTCCAATGTCTGGAAAGTACATCTCAGAAAAACTTTCTCTGCTGTTTACCAGTCCACCATCTTCCTGATGGTGAAATGACTATTCAGCATCATAATGGAGATTTTAGCCAATGCAAAAAGACACAAAAGAGAAATGAGATATAAGAACTAGAAAGAGAAAAAAATTCATTTGTAGACATTCTTATTGATGGTATGGGAAGTTCAAGAGAATATGTAAACCACATGTGTTGGCATACACTTTGTAATCCTAGCACTCAGGAGGCTGTGATAATAGGATTTTCAATTTGAGAACAGCATGGGCTGCATAACAAATTCAAGATGGGCCTGGACTGCAAAGTAAGACCATGTCTTATTTAAAAACAAAAAATAGAGAAATAATGACCGTGTACAGAGAAATAATGAAAAGCAACATATAGTAGTAACACACAAAACTCAGTTGTATTCCTATACACCATAAAGAATACCCCAAGAAACAGGAAAAGAATTCCATTCATTATAGCTCAAAAACAACAACTAAATACATAAGATTTAGTCTAACTAAGAAAGTGAAAGACCCCTATAAGGAAAATTACAGAAGTCTAAAAAATACATTGAAGATGACATTAGGAAGGGGGAAAATGTAGGGAGTGGCGTGACTGCCCTGCTGCTGTCTCCCCGCCTCTCCCTCATATGGGCACATAATGCGCCTACATTAACCATAATCCTCTCCTACTTACATCATATACACGGACGTGACAATGAGCCATCAGAGATCACCCCATAGCCTCTTCCTGTCCCACCAGCCCGCCCCTGCCCTATAAAAGCAGCGACCACTTTATCAATAAATGAGGCTTGATCAGACTTTCTTGACTTGTCTCCATCTCTCTGTCTCCTACGCTGTCTGTGTTAATCCCCATTCCTTCCCCAGGAAACTGCCCCGTGGATCTGGATTGACCCATGGGCCGGGTCAAGTGGCGCCCATCGTAGGGCTCCTGGTATGAAGGGCTCAACGAGGGAGCCATCCTGAGATGTGCGCGTAAAAGTGAAACTAAGAGTTTTGTGACCAACGCTACGTGGGAGCCTGCCACACTGCTAGAGTCATGGTAAGTGGACGGCGATCCTTTTCCTTTTTTTCCAGCATAGGTCAAGCATTAAGTGACGCTTTGTGTCAGGTTTAAGCAAAACTTTAAAGACAAGAGGGATAAAGGCTAAAAAAAAAAAGATTTATTGCAGTACTTTTTTTTTTTTTTAATCAGTACCACGGATCGAACTAATGACAGCCTGCTTGCAAGGCAGGTGCTTATGCAGCTGAGCTAAATTCCCAGCCCTTTTTGCAGTACTTTCAGTTTATTCATAAGTTTTTTCCTGGTTCCCTTTAGAGGGCTCTATTGATGCAAAAAGATGGGAAAGAGTAGGAGATGCATTAAAAGATTACTATCGGGTCTTTGGCCCTGAAAGGTCCCAGTTACGGCCTTTGCCTACTGGAACCTAATCTCAGAGCTACTTACACAGTGCTGCCAAGACCCTCAAATTGATGAAACAATCACCTAAGGTGAAGCCGCCTTATGCGCTTCCACTTCGCCAACATTGCTTCCTTCAGAAGATGAATCTAAACCCTCCGATGAGTCAAATGATATATTAAAAAGGCTCCAAGATGGCGGCTCACTCGCCACCCCCATTTAGACACCACCCCTAAGATGGCGCCAGCTTCTAAAATGGCGCTTGCCTCACTTCCGCAACATCAGGATGGGCCCCTCCCCAAAAATGGCGTTTCTGGTGACGGAAACAAACATACCTCCCCAAGATGGTGCTGCATAGCCGCAAGGCGGCACCGCGCCGCTAGCTCCACAAGTCATTAGGACCCATACACCATTCACAGTGGCAGCTTTAAAAGAATTAAAGATGGGGGCTGGAGGTTTAGCTCAGTGGCATAAGCACCTGCCTTGCAAGCAGGTGGTCGTGAGTTCGATCCCCAGTACTGATAAAAATGAAAAAGACCAAAAAAAAGAATTAAAGATAGCAGTTGCCCAATATGGCCCTACAGCTGCTTTCATTCTTACTGTTTTAGATTCTATGACCCAAGGTTGGATCATTTCAAATAAATGGAGGGATTTAGCCAAAGCTACTCTCTCTGGGGGCAATTATTTACTCTGGAAGTCTAAATTTATGGAACAATGTGAAAATATTGATAGAGATAATGCTGCTAGACAAAACCCCTAGACCCTTCCCATGTTAACGGGAACTGGGGATTTTAACACCAAAAAGACCCAAATGAGATATGATCCCGGCCTCTTTGCACAAATTAATGCGGCCACTACGAGGTTTTGGAGAAAACTTCCCTCCAGGGGTGATGTAACCTCCTCCCTCACCCAAATTAGACAAAAACCAGAAGAACCATTCTCTGATTTTGTCGACCGCCTAGTACAGGCAGCCAAGCGCCTTTTTGGCACCGTTGAAACTAATGTGGCCCTAATTAAACAATTAGCCTTTGAAAATGTGACATCAGCTTTCCAAGCCACAATTTGGCCTCATAAAAAGAAGAAAGATCTATCTGGCTACATATGCCTATGCACTGACATAGGTCCTGCCTACCACCAGGGTCTAGCTATGGCTGCAGCAGTCAAACAAGTCTTTCTTGCACAAAAAAATAATGGTACATGCTTTAAATGCGACTAATTGGGACCCTTTGTCCAGGACTGCCCTCTAAACAACAGTAGGGCCCCTTCTCGGTCGATTGTGGTAATAAGCTAGCCCACCTAACCCTCACTCAGTATTCCTAAGGGCTCTGGCAATGTCATCCCAAGCCCCAGGTAGTGCCAACTGACCCACAAGGCAAAGGCATTGTTGAATGTGCACATCGTTCTCTCAAACTCACTATTGATAAAGTCAAAGGGGGATCATGATACCCTATCCAAGGATCCCCCAGAAATATTCTATCTCATGCCTTATTCATCCTTAATTTTTTAAATTTGGATGCTTCTAGACAGTCAGCAGCCATGCGCTTAAGCAATTTGCTTCTGTACTATGGAGAGACCCCCTGACTAACTCATGGCATGGCCCTGACCCCGTTCTCATACGGGAACATGGTTCAGTGTGCATATACTCCCGCCAAGACAAAGAGGCTAGATGGCTCCCCGAATGCCTTGTTAGGCAAATTAATGAGCCAAATAATAATAACCCCAAAAAGGCCCAGGAGTAAACACATACCGTGAGGCAACTTCTTGTGCTTCCTTACAGAAAATGTCAAACCGATGGATTACATGGTGCCTTCTCGAGAACCTCCTTAAACCACCCTTGACCAGTGGTTGATTTTGGGAGCCGCGGCCGAGACCGGTCGCTTTACTTGGCGGACATGAGGCGCGTCAGATTCTGTCGCGTGTTCTTCCTGCCGGCCGGGAGCGACACCGACAGGTTGATTTGGACCTCCCGTCACAAATGGCCTCTAAGCCCTTCTCCACACTCTAGGGAGCGCTCTTCCCCTACCTAGCGCCCTCCTGGGGCCCCTAGCTGCCTTGTTGCTTCTCCTCTCTGTGGGTCCTTGTATTTTTCAGAGGATTATGATGCTCATTAATAACCAGATAGACGCATTTATGGCAAAGTCCATTCAGGTACACTATCACCAGCTGGAGATGGCAAATTAACAAACCTACGGGGAAAGAATTCCCATGAGTGAACCATATGACGATGTGGCCTAACCGCCCTGAGGCAATGGACAGGCAGCCAGAGACGGGCAACTAGGACATACATGCCACAACACCGGCCACCTTAGACAGGCACAGGACCAACTGATGTCCTGCAAGCCCATGATGGGTAAGGCCTGGTTGGGTTCATGTAATGAGGTCCTTGACCTAAGACAGGCACTGTCCTCACAGGGCCTGCCATACTCCTGATTAAAAAATATAGAAAGGGAGGAGATGTAGGGAGTGGTGCAACTGCCCCACTGCTGTCTCCCCACCTCTCCCTCATATGGGCACATAATGCGCCTCCATTAACCATAATCCTCTCCTACTTACGTCACATACATGGACATGATGCTGACCCATCAGAGATCACCCCATAGCCTCTTCCTGTCCCACCAGCTCGCCCCTGCCCTATAAAAGCAGCAACCACTTTATCAATAAATGAGGCTTGATCGGACTTTCTCGACTTGTCTCCATCCCTCTGTCTCCTATGCTGTCTGTGTTAATCCCCATTCCTTCCCCAGGAAACTGCCCTGCGGATCTGGATTGATCCGCGGGCCGGGTCAGGAAAACAAACTGAACGTGGTGTCACACACCTATAATACCAGCATTGTGAAGGCTGAGATAGTGAAGGATCACTGGGAGTTTGAGCCCATCCTGTACTACACAGTGAGATCCTATTTCAAAACAAAAGGAATTAGCAGAATTGATACTATTAAAATGGCCATACTACCAAAAACTGTCTAGATTCAGTGCAATCTTAATTAAAATACCCAATTTATTCACAGAACTAGAAAAAACAATACCAAATTTCATTTAGAATCAGAAATGACCCAGAACATCTAAGGCAATTCTGAAGGAAAAAAAAAAAAATCAACAATTGGAGCCTAGGAGACTTCCGAGAAAACATGGCGGACAGATAACAGCAACTACCGGAGGCTCTCTGAAAGACTCGGCTCAGAAGCCAGGAATGGTGCGGACTAAGGAGACATAAGCAGGTGGAGATATGCTCCGCTGACTCAGGAACAAACTGGGCTGAGAGAAACCAACTTGGAATGCATTCCTGGTGCTAAAACAGGAACAGAAAAGCCTCGGTGTGGAGGCTGGACCCCGCGCCATTGTAAGCCGCGATTTGGGTTTCCCACCGCACGGCGGCTGGCTGCCTCTACAGTGGCTCGGCAAGGAGAGAGACGCGCAGAAGCTCTGAGAACAGAAATCTGCGAACGGCAGGGAGGCGTGCACTGACTTGTGGTGAGGTGAGTGAGAGAAGCTGACACTCTACCACAGTTTGACTCCAGCGGAGGACTTTCTGGGTCCGAGCAGTCCTGCGGGAGCGGGGCGCGGTGGCGACTCCAGCCACACATCCCCCTCTCGGGCGGGATTGGTGAACAGTGCCTGGCCTGCGTGACGTTGCCGGCGGACCTGGTAGACTGTCCCAACCCAGATCCCAGAGCCTGACGGTGGCCGGGAGGGGAGACGCGTAGGCTGCCTGGTCCGTAACTCCCTGGTGCGCAGCGGTGAGCGGGAACACCTAACTGGCGCAATTCGATCAGGCTGTGGCTGACTGGGAGAGAAGCTGGGCCTCTTATATAAGCTTGCATATATAAGGAACAGAGAAGAAGAGGCAGCATGGGAAGAGGCAGCAACAAGAAAGGCTCCTCGGCCCCCAATTCTGAGAAACAGGCAATAGCAGACACCGCACCAATATACATAAGGCACCATATAGAGAGCCTCATAGACCAATTCAGGAATGAAGTTATCAACGACCTGAAGCTAGAAGTATGCAGAATAGTTAGAGAAATGCTAAGTACCACCCAAGAAAAAACAGGCGGTGGAATGGAAGAACAGAAAAAAAGGGGAGAATTGTTTGATGGAGAAAACAGAGAAAGCATAGAATACGTGAAACAGGTTCAAAGGGACTACCAAGATACTAAGAAGTCTATAGAAGACTGGCATAACAGCTTGAAAGAAACTAAGGACAGACTATCTGAACTGGAGGGCAGACTTGTAATATGGGAGAATGAAATGAAAAACTTCTTAAAAATAACAAAAAAACAAACAGCAATAATACAAAGACAAGAAGATGATAAGAGGATCCATAACTTAAGGATTAAGAACATAAAAGAAGAAGTAGGGACACAAACGAGTGAACTACAAAAGCTACTCACAGAAATAATCCAGGAGAATTTTCCTAATTTAGCAAAAGGTAAAGATACTCAGATGTATGAGGCATACAGGACCCCAGCTACCTACAACCCAAACAGAGCAACACCCAGGCATATAATAATAAAAATTCCAGAAATTCAATACAAGAACAGAATATTAAAAGCTGTAAGAGACAAGAAACAGACCACTTACAAGGGAACACCCATCAGAATTACAGCAGATTTCTCGGCACAAACCATCAAATCACGAAGAGCGTGGGGGGAAATAATTCAAGCTTTGAAAGATAATAATCTCCAGTCAAGATTGAGATATCCTGCACAACTGTCCCTGGAAATTGATGGAAAAACAAGGTGCTTCCAGGATAAAGAGGAACTGGGGGAATTTGCAACCACCAATTCAACTCTACAGAGAGTATTGCAGGATATTCTAAAAAAAGAAAAATACAAAGAATCCAGAAATAATGGCAGAGAGGCCACAACGAATGGAGCAGAGAACAAAATGAAGAAGACAAACTGACAGCTACTGACAGAAAAAGAGCTCAACAGAAATGAGGCAGAGAAGATTGGATGATAGGAACAGCTATTTTGGAGAAAATGACATCTTAATAGGTAATACTGATTTAGTATCATCTTGTTTTGAAGTCTCATCTAGCTTTTGTCCTTCTGTCTCTAATGGTCTAAATAGGTTGTATCTTACTGGATTTTATTATGTACGATAGTATAAGCAAAAACCTTGTAAAGACAAGGAGATTATACAGAAACTATTATTCATTTTCTGTTAGTCGATTCTAAATACTCTGTAATGCTGTCATTCTCTTGAATGGTTTTACATTGTTTTGATATACTTAATGCTACAGTATATGAAGTTGTACTCAAGGATTTCAAAGAAAGAGACAATATGGTAACTACTTTTAGGTTAGGATTATCTGATGGTGAAACACTATTCTGCTTAAATGGTTATGTTTTGATCTGCACTGTTTCGTTGTTATGCCCTCTTTTATCTCAATCTCCACTCCATTATTTACTTTTTTATCTTTATCCTTTTAATTAAAGGAAAAAAATAGCAGGATATATTATAGTAACCCACTTTGACTTTTCATTACCTTGATTTAAAGCCCTGTATTACTCTCACCATCTGGTTTTTAACTGATGTTCCCCTATTCTGTTTTGCTGGATAGTATCAGGTTCGAAAGTTTAGGCATCAGCTGTGAAGATAATGAGATTCATTATGACGCCCATTCTTGTTGACTTTTATCTACTTTTGAAGACCTACAATGTCTCCAATGTTTTGGTTTTGTCGGTTTTATTCTTTACTGTTTTGTTCAATTGTATTATAACTAACGATATAGGCAATTCTATTAGAGATAGCGGGAGGCATTATAGTAACCATTGTTGATCACCTTGTATTATGTTTTTACATTATCTATTATGTCCACCCTTTTGACTTGACCAATTCTGTTCTGTTATGTCACATTTGGTTTTACTCTCTTCCAAAAAAGTAATAAGAACCGTGGGAGCAATGAAACCCAAATTGTACAAAAGAGAGGAAAAGAAAGTGCTCTAAACTATATAACTGCATGTATATTTAAGTGTATAAGATAGAAAATGATATCAGAGTTTTATTGGATCATTGAACAGAACTGTTTGCAGTATCATTGATGGAATGTCCACTTTACAAGCTTTAATTTTGTGACTTGAACAATTATTTCTAAGATGACAATATGTAATCCATTAACTAGTGATTTCCTACTGTTCATTTTTTTTTTCTGTAAATCTGTATAACTTGTACCCTTTCCCTGCTTTTTTTTTCTTTTCTCCTTAAATAAAATTAAAAAAAAAAAAAAAAGAAAAAAAAAAAAAAACAATTGGAGCCTAATTGTACTGGACTTCAAAACCAGTAGACTATTAAGCTATGGTAATAAAAACAGCATGGTACTGGCACAAAAATAGAAATGTACACTAATGGAACAGTAGACCCAGAAACAAACTCAGCACCCTCAGCTATCTGATTTTTGATGAAGGACCCAAAACCTTATGTTGGAGAATAAATAAATAAATAACATGGGGAAATTTGGAGATCAACATGCAGAAAAGTGAAACTAGATCTGTATCTCACCTTGTACTAAAATCAAAATGGACCAAAGTTCTAGATTGAAAAGCCAGAAGCAATGAAAATGATTATGCCACAATTATTTATCAAACTGCTGAAAGCAACATGGAGGAAAAACTTAAATCATTAAGTACAGACAAACACTTCCTAAACATGACTCCAAAAGCAAAGAATTAACAAGTGGAACTACATCAAATTAAAAAGCATCTGCACAGAAATAATTAACAGCAAAGAGATAACTCACTGAATGTGAGTAAATCTTTGGTAGCTACTCTTCTAACTGAAGAATACTTCTAAAGTGAAATCCCAGCACTTGGGAGGCTTGCTTAAGGTTAGCCTGGGCTACACAATGGGTTCAAAACCAGCCTGAGCTACATGGTGGGACTCTGTCTCAAAAAGCAAACAATAAAACAAAACAAAAAAAGATTGCTATCTGCAATATATGAAGAATTTTTAAAAATTAACCCTGACTTTAAAAAGTGGGCAAATGGACTGAATAGCTACATCTCAAAAGAAGTTGAAATGACCAAAAACTATATGAAAAATGTCAAAGAGGAGGAAGGGCTGGGGATTTAGCTCAGCGGCATAAGTGCCTGCCTTGCAAGCATGTGGTCTTGAGTTCAATCCCGGGTACTGATAAAAAAAAAATGTCCAATATCTACCACCAGAGATACTCAAAACTACATTACATCTCACTCCAGCCAGAATAACTATTACTAAGAATACAAAAACCAGTGACTGCTGGTGAGAATAAAGAAGAATGGGGAAAAGATTCCTCCTGCATTGTTAGTGGGACTGAAAACTAGTGTAACCACTCTGGAAATAGGTATGGATATTCCTCAAAGAACTAAACATAAAAATATCATTTGAGGGCCAGAGATTTTGCTCAGTGGCATAAGTGCCTGCATGGCAAGTGCGAGGTCATGAGTTTGATCTCTAGTACAAAAAATAATGTATCATCTGACCTGGTATATCACTCTTGGGCATATTCCTCAAAGAATTAAGGGCTATGTATGTCATGTTACATACATACCCATGTTTATATGAGCACATTTCACAATAGCCTAGTTCCCCTTTCCTTTTGAACGATTACTTCCTATTTCACAATATCTATTATATATTTTGATTCTTATTTACACTTTCAGTTTCTCTCACCAGAGAGACAATATATTTACACGTGTCTGATTTATTTCACTTAAGAGTATGTCCTCAAGGCATCTTGTTTAAAATTTATCCTTTATGGCTGTTATAGATTAAAAACTGGTGGCCAACTTAACGCCAGCAGAATTAAGTCACCATGATGCTGAGCATAGATGTTTCACCTGAGGAAAGTTGCCAGCATAAATAGAGAACTGGAGAAGGAGAAACTAGGTGTTGAGGCATTGTGGGTTCTCCTATGTGTTGCTGTTTGAGCTGTTAGTTGTCCTGGAGAAGCTCTGGTCCTTACATCGAGCATTGCTTCCTGGATCCGGAGGGGAAGACATAGGCTGCTTGATCTCCAGGATGAACTCGTCACACTGGCTTCCTGGCACGTATGCAACTGTGCTTGTTGTCTGAGGAGCTCCGGACCTCCATGTCACCGAGGATGGTTGTGGTGCTTTTCAGGACAGCCCTGAGCTTTGTGGTGTGTGTGACTTCTTAGCTCCAGCGTAGAACACTCAACCTACCAGCACAGCTCCTTCACCCTGCTGGCATAGACTTCCTAGCTTCCACCGCTGATCTTTGGGCCTTCTCAGCACAGATCCATAAAAGAGACTGGTGTGAATCCTTCTTGTGGGCTCTAGACCTCCAGTTGGACTCATGGAAGGCATTGTCATGAGCTCTGGGCCTTTTATCTGGACTCATGTGGGACATTGCTGTGGGATTTAGACCCTTGGCTAGATATTCTATGTCTTTAGTGTTGTGGATAGATTTTCTGCAGTTCTTTGTGTTAACTTTAGGTGACCATCTAAAAATATTATAAACTACATGTCCCGATTCTAATTGTTCTCTGTACAAACCCTGACCACAACAATGGCTAAGTAGTACTATATTGTATTTTTTAAAAAGACATCTTTTTAATCCATTTTTTGGTTGATGGGCATTTGAGTTATTCCAAAGTCTGGCTTTACAAACTGTGCTTCTATAAATATGGGTGCATATATATTGCTACTGTATGATGCTTTTAATTCTTTTGGGAAGATACCAAGAAGGGAAATAGCTGTGTTGAATGAGGCCTCTACTTTTAATTTTTGAGAAATCTCCACACTGATTTCCAGTGGTTGTACCATTCTGCACTCCCACCAACTTTGGAGCAAGATTTCTTTTTCCCAGCATCCCTAACAGCAGTTGTTATTGTTAATTTTTTTTATAATAGCCATTTGTGGGAGACAACACCAGTAACTTCCTTTGAATCCAAAACAGTTACAATGACTTTAATTATTTGGAGATTCATTTCCTTATACTGATATGTAAAAAGATGGCTATGGTATTTCCTTCTCTCTTCAATTGGTTCTAAGCATTGCAAACAAGACTAGCCAAGGTGGTAATATGCAATCTCTATAGCAAACATACAGTCCTGTTTCCTCACATAGTGTTCTCCATACAATACAGATATGAGCACAGCTCTGGGAATGTCAACTGGGTTGGAGCCTCAAGATAACAGGCTATGATTCCCCAGGGCACAAGAGTTTGCATATCAGAAACCACAGCAATAGCCCCTCTCCGAAACACTTCCACTGCCACCTTAATTGCATTATGTAAATTAATCCATCTGCATATCTGTATCTCTGCAATTTACAGAGATGCCAATCTTATACCTGGCTAGCCAGCTCTAGTTACACACGTAATTCCTGCCATCCTCACCGTGGCTCATCCCTGAGCCACCCCTCTTCTTCACAAGATAATAAATACTGGGAGAGGCCTAGGATCAAGGCCCTTGTCGGCACCAGGATTGGATTTAGGACTCCTTGACTGCCCTTAACTTGGTATGTCTTGGTATCTTTACTTCCACCATGGATTGCATTGGTGGCAATAGATTAAAATTAACTTGCTGGGATTCCAATAATGTCTCAATGGGATTGCAAATATAACTTTTTAGATTGTGGGGAAAACTAAAAAGAGGATTACAATACTTGGATGATTGAACTCGATATTTGGGTTTACAATAGCCATTCTTTCTACAGTGATGTAGAATCTGAGCATTGTTTTTATTTGCATCTTTCAAATGATCAGTGGTATTGAACATTTTTTCATGTATTTATTTGCCATTTGTACGTCTTCCTCTAAGAAGTGTCTATTCATTTAAAATGACCATTTTTGGGTTTGGCCTTTTAAATTTTTTTTTTTTTTTTTTTTTTTTTTTGCTTTTTCTTTTTTATCGGTACCGGGGATTGAACTCATGACCACACACTTGCAAGGCAGGCGCTTATGCCACTGAGCTAAATCCCCAGCCCCTGGTCTTTAAATTTGAGGGAGTCTGAGTTTTTTCAATTCTTTATATATTCTGGATCTCAGTCCTTTATCTGAAAAACAGCTGGCTGAGAATTTTTCCCACTCTGTGTGTTATCTTTTTCACTCTGTTTATGATTTCTCTTGCTGTGCAAAAGCTTTTTAATAACGTGAGATTCCAGTTGTTGATTCTTTGCAGTATATCCTGTGCAGTTGGGGTTTTGTTCTTGAAGTCTTTCCCAACGTCTCTATCTTCAGTAGTTTTACCTGTTCTTCTTCCAGCAGACCTAGTGTTTCCTATTTTAATATGTAGATATTTGATCCATTTTTATTTTAGTTTAGTGCGTGGTGATATACATGGATCTGGTTTTAGTTGTGGAATGCCAATTTTCTCAGCACCATTCATTAAAGAGGCTTTCTTTCTTCCAATAACATGTTTGGTCCCTTGGTCCCAGCTTGGGGTTGGGGATTTAGCTCAGTGGCATAAGCACCTGCCTTGCAAGCAGGCAGTCATGAGTTCAATCCCCAGTACCGATAAAAAGGGAAAAAGACCAAAAAAAAAAATTAATAGCATTCCTGTACACAAATAACAAACTAACTCACTGGTTGGGAGCCATTGATGTAGTGATGATCACAGGTGTAGAATTTGAAGAGGGAACCCCAAGGGCACAGAAAGCCTGAAAAATGCCCTGAGGGAATGGAATGCTGGAGGTGAACATGTGTTCTAGCCCAGAGAACAAGGGGTGTCTAGAAGCGAGCTAGATAAGCAAAAATATGTCATAGGACAAGTATATAAATAAATACATTGTGGTGGTTGAGCAGTTTCCTTCTGCCACCCAGAGAAAGGTCTCCACCTGTCCTCAGCTTTCTATCTCTATATGTTCTTCATCCTTTTGTCTTTTTTTCCTCCCAGAACTTAGAGAGCTCTACTGACAACTCGTTCTCTTCCCACCCACCTCAGGAACTTACAGTGCTCTCCTGGACTCCAATGTGATACTCACTGAGAGAGAAGTTACGGAAACCTTACCTTTCACAATAGCATAAAAAAAAAAATGAAGTACTTAGGAGTCAACCTAACAGAAGAAGTAAAAAAATCTCTACATTGAAATCTTTCTATGCCTTATATCTTATCCAGGCTGCTTGGGCAGGTAGCACTCATACCCTTAATCCTAGGGCCCTTGATCCAGCATTGCACCATGAATCAGTTTTAGGGTCAATACTCTATATTCTGCAAAAATCCAACCTATGCCCTCATGAGGCTTTGAGGGGACACATAGACACAAGCCATAATAGTTTCATTTTGTCTTATGAGCTTCAATGTGGACAAATCTACCATCTAGTTCATAAAATTTTTTTTAGTTCTGCCTAGTTCCCTGAAAACCTAAACACTGAATTCTTAATTTTGGTGATTAACAGTTTTAAAATGTCTAGTTGGAGTTTTCATCTGTATGATTGTCAATTTTAATAGTTTCTAGTTCTTGTACAAATTTTAAATGTTGCCTTTTTGTCTACATAAAAACCAGAAATGAAGCCAACTACGGTGGTACATGCCTGTAATCTCTCTCAAAGACTGAGCTATGAAGACCATAAGTTTACACCTAGATGAGTGCTTAGCAGACACCATATAAAAATAAAAAAGATAAGAGCCACTGTAATCCCTTTACATAGAAAACTGATGGAGAAGAATTGCCACAAGTTTGAGGCCAGGGTAGTGAGTTCAAGGTAGCATGAACTACATAGCAAGACTTTGTCTCAACATAACAAAAAAGAGAAATCATTTTATATTTACCTTCATGTTACCATTTGTTGAGCTCTTATTTCTTCACATAGAGATTAAAAAAAAATCTCTGCTAGCTATTATTGTTCTATTTGAAGAACTTCCTTTAACATTTCTTCTGTTTGCTAGTGATAATTCCCTTAGCTTTTGTTAGTTTAGAGAAAGATTTTATTTACACTGACAACATTTTTGGAAGATGTTTTCCCTGGATATGAATTCTGAAAAAAAGTTATGTTTATTTTTCAACAGTTTGAATATTTTCAGCCATGGAGGACACTGTTCATATGTCCTTTGAAGAAAACCTCTGACAGAGGGTATAGTTGTTTGAAAATCTCACATGCTTTTTAATCTACTATGCCCCTCAGGATTAGCCAACTTCATAAAGCACTGAAGGCATAGCTTAAGCAAAAAACTCAGAGAAAATACACTACAAGGGTTGGATGCCATCCTTCCAAATACCTATGTACATTAAATCAGAGTCCATCTCATACAGTGTCCCCAATGGGAAGAATATGTGTGTTTAGGAAATTGGATGAAAACAGAAGTGTTCTCATTCACCACCAATTCCAATGACCCACTGGGGATTCCATGCTCCCATCTTGTAAAACTCATCTCTGAAATACTCAAAGTTTTGATACCCCAAAAAGCCACTTGCTTGCCACAGGATTTGGTAAAGGTACCATTGAACTATAAACTACTGCTGCCACAAGCACACTCAGAACTCCCTGGGAGCAGGAACCAAAAGTAAAAGGAATTCACATCTTGGTGTGATTATTGACCTAATGAGCAAAAGAAGGTGAACTGCTTTTACCCGACAAGGGTATGTGTAGGAAGAAGTGGGACTATGGAACATTTGGGTGCACCTTGATAAGACTTTGTCTACTTTTAAGTGTGAATAGACACATACAGCAGCCCTAGTCTGAGGAGGACAATTACAAAGAGCTTAGGGCCGTAGGAAATGAAAGTTTCCTACACCTTTAGGAAACCCTACAAAGACTGGCCAAGATGATGGCTGAGAGAGAGAAAGTAGTTTTCCATGGATAGTAGAAGAGAAAAACAATGAAAACCAAATGCAAAAATGTGGGCTGTACATCTTGCCATTAACCACTTTCTTTGTATTGGTCAGTTTTCTGTTGCTGGGGCAAAAGACCTGACAACCACAATAATAGCCAGCTGCAAATAAGTGATCATGACAAAATAGTGGTAGAGGAGAGCTGCTCAATTCACGGTAACCAGGAAGCAGAGCAGGTTGGGAAGAGCTGTAATGGAAGGGACCAGGGGCCACATAATAGTTCCCAAGGTGATGCTACCATGACCCATCTAGACACGTCTGTAAATATGCTTTAGTAATCTCATAGGCATCTTTCAAGCCAACCAAGTTGACAATCAAGATTAACCATGGCATCCTTCTTCTAAGTTTGCCTTTGGAAAGAGAGGCCCATAGTGAATAAGGAGGAGTTGGTTCCTGAGTGTGTATGAGAAAATGGACCTGTGCCATGTAAGAGCTGGGCTGTGATAGGAAGTTCTACTGCACAGATGTGATTTCAAGAAAGTTTGCTTTGAGGACCACAGTTAAATGACACATCTTTGGGTCCACAGCAATTATTGTAAGGAGGTGAGACTTTAAGAGTAGCTTTATGAAGTCACTTTGACTTCAGGGGGAATGAAGAAAATGATTATTGGGGAGGAGCAAAGATGGTGGATAGATAACAACTGGCTATAGAAGCTCCCTGAGATAGTCAACTTAGAATTCAACATAATATAGAGTGGGGAGCCCTAAACAGAGGGAGATGAATTCTTTCATCCCAAGAAGAAATTAAAGTGACTTGCTGATCATCCAAGGTCCTGCCATGACTGGCCAATGCTGTGACTTGCCAGGCTCCCGCCTCGACTTGCTGAGAGGTCCTGCTGCAACTGGCTGAGTTCCCACCCTGACTTGCTGAGGCCCCACTGCAACTGGTCGAGGACCCGCCACGACTTGCTGGGGCTGGGGATCCCACCACAATTTGCCAAGGTCCCACCATGACTTGCCAAGCTGTCCGAAGTCCCACTGCTTTAACTCACTGGAGGCGCAATTACATTGAGTTCGGGGTCAGCGAGCCGAATGGGGAGCTGAATTGGTGGGGAGCCTACATCAACTTGTGGTAAGTGACGGGAGTGGAGCCATTCCATAAATAGGGGGGGCCCCGGCAGACGACATTCTGGGATCGGGCAGAACTGGCAAGTATGAAGGGCAGCAGTGACGTCAGTCAATTGGTCCCTTCCCGAATAGCATTGGTGGAGTGAGCTAGACCTGGGTCATGTGAACTGGCTGAGACCCAATAGGTTATTCGAGGTCAAGTTCCTGCAGCAGTGTCACACACTAACCACACTGGTGCAGTGGGGCCTTGGAGGTTTGGCTAGTCCAGAGGGAGGCAGCGCAAAGTAATACAGTAGTGCACACCACAGCAGCTTGACTAATCTGGAAGGGAGGGGCCACCACACACTGTCCCTGTCTGAAACTCACTAACACACTGCAGTGTGAAGGATCAGCTAGCCAGCATGCATCAGAAGAATTGTAACCAACAAAGAAAGAAACTGGGGCCTCCTGGAAGAAGCAAAAAAAGATGGGAAGAGGAAGCAACAACAAAAAGTCCCCAGGCCCCAACCCTGAGAACATTGATCCAGGACAGGTAAATACAAAGGAAAATGAGAACAGCAAACATGCAGTATCAGACACAGCACCAGTGGACATAAAGAGATATATTCGGGACCTCATAGATGAGTTTAAAAGTGAGATATTTAGCCAAATAAATCAAGATATAAGAAGATTAATAAAAGAGATACTAAGCACCTCTCACGCAGCACAGACGGAAGAAGGGAGGAACTCAAACACAGGAGAGAACCATTTGGTGCAGAATATAAAGAAATATCGAATATATTAAGCAGATTTAAAGAGATCACCAGGGAATTAAAAACTCTATGGAAAGATGGCAAATCAGCTTGAAAGAAACTAAGGATAGATTATCCAAACTGGAAGACAATTTTGCAATGTGGGAGTGTGAAAGGGAAAACTTTTTAAAAGTAACAAGGAAACAAGAAGTAACAATACAAAGGCTAGAGGATGACGAAAGGATCTATAACTTGAGAATAAAGAATGTGAATGAAGAAGCTGGGGTACAAACAAAGGAACTACGGAGGCTATTCACAGAAATAATTAAGGAAAACTTCCCAAACATAGGAAAAGGAAATGATATTCTGATATATGAGGTATACAGAACTCCAGCCACCTACAACCAAAACAGAGCTACATCCAGGCATATAGTAATCAAGATCCCAGAAATTCAATATAAGAACAGAATATTAAAAGCTGTTAGAGACAAGAAACAGATAACCTACAGAGGAAGGCCCATCAGAATAATGGCAGACTTCTCGACACAAACCATCAAGTCAAGAAGAGCCTGCAGTGAAATATTCCAAGCCCTGAAAGAAAATAACCTCTATCCCAGATTGATATACCCTGCTAAACTGTCTCTAGAAATTAATGGAGAAACAAGATGCTTCCAAGACAAAGAGGAACTTGGGAAACTTGCAGCCACCAATCCAACTTTACAGAGAATACTGCAAGGCATTCTAGAGAGAGAGAAAAGTACTAGGATTCCAGGAACAGTGGCAGAGAGGCCTCAATGAATGGAGCAGAAAACAGAATGAAGAAGATAAGCAGACAACTGATGGCAAAAAAGAGCATAACAGAAATGAGGCAGAAAATATTTTATTCAAAACTGATATGATTGATAGTATCAAGTCTGAGAGTACAGACAACTACACTGAAGATGACAAGACTCAATGATACACATTCTGGTTTGATAACTGCCAGTTTCTGAAGTTCTATACTATATACAAAGTTGTGTTTTTATTAATACTGACATATTCAATTATACTATGTCTGATGATATAGCCAATTCTATTGGAGATAACAAGAGACAACACAGGAATTATGGTAGAACGATTTTTACAATGGTTGTATATGTTTATTTCATTTCATGTGTTTATAGAAATATGTTTTGTTTTGCCTTGCTTTGTTTTGTTTCTCCCTCTAATATAGAAAGGATACAAATACATGTTAAGACTCATGCATGTGTAAAATCTATAAACAGTTTATGAGAACTGATCATATGACACATGATGAAATGAACAGATACTCTGAAGAAAAAGAGACACTAAAATACCCAGTGCTGATCCTGGAGTGTCATAATGTGAAACCTCGCAATAGTATTATTTTTTGTTCAGAGTGATATTAGCCTGCTTGGGTTTATTCAGTCTCAGCATAACTGAAGAGTTGGATAACTGCATGTATGTTTAAGTGTATAGGATTGATAACCATATTTCTAAGATTTGTTGAATAGTTGAACAGAACTGGTTGCAATCTCACTGTTTGAATCCCTACTTTATAAGCTCCACTTTAGTATCTTGAATAACTATTTATAAGAAGACAATCTGTAACCATCAACTAGTGATTTCTTACTGTTTATTTTTTTCTTTGAAATTATGTGTTATTTCTACCCATTTTCCGTTTTGTTTAGTATTTCTTTAAATTAAATTTAAGAAAAAGACACTACAGTACCCAGTGTTGATCCCAGAGTGTCATGATGTGAAATCCAGCAATACAATTATTCTTTGTTCATAATGATTTTAACCTGCTTTAGTTTGTTTAATTTAAACATAAATGAAGCTATGGACAACTGCATGTATGTTTAAGTGTATAGGATTGACAACCATGTTACTAAGTTTTTGTTGGACAGTTGAACAGAACTGTTTGTGGTCTCGCTGTTTGAATTTCCACTTTACATTTTCCATTTTTTTTTTTTTTTGGTACCAGGGATCGAACTCATGACTGTCTGCCTGCAAGGCAGGCGCTTATGCCGCTGAGCTAAATCCCCAGCCCCAACTAGTGATTTCTTACTGTTCATTTTTTTTCTCTGAACGTATGTATTATTTCTACCTATTTTCTTTTTTGTTTAGTCTTTCTTTAAATAAAGTTTTTTTAAAAAAAAAAGACAAAAAAAGGGGGGCTGGGGATTTAGCTCAGCGGCATAAGCGCCTGCCTTGCAAGCAGGCAGTTGTGAGTTTGATCCCTGGTACCAATAAAAAACGAAAAAGATAAAAAAAAAAGAGAGAGAGAAAGTGATTATTGAACTGAGAAAAATCAAATAACTTAAGAGTCATGTCGTAGGACTTGGGCTGGTCAGAAAAATAATGAGCAAGTAGATGAGGAAAGATGACCAAGATGCTAGAAGATGGCATTAAAAAGTAGGAGGAAAGGATGGCATTGCTAGATTCCATGAATCCTGAAGAAAAAGAGACATTTATAGAAGAATCAGTAAAATATAGTTCTTGAAATATATGGGGAATAACAAAATGAGCACCTTCTGTTTGCAATAGTGGAGAATATTTTAGTTAAAAGTAGTAAATAAGAAGAATGAGCCAGACATAATTCATGGTGAAGAATTTCTGTGAGTTTGAGTTCAGCTTGGTTCACATAGTGAGTTCAAAGGCAGCATGAGCTAAATAACAAGACTATCTTTAAAAAATCTGAAATGATCTGGGAAGGTAATAAAAGTATTTGTTTTTTACTAAAGTAGAAACATTAAAAGGATGAGTGGAAGAATTTAAAAAGGAAGGGAGGGAGGTAAGAACTGAGACAGATGATAGAAATAACTAAGCACTAGGGGAGTAAAAGGGAAATCATGGAGAGTATGATTTTTAGTCATGTGGGTATAGAGTCTTGCTACTTAAGTGTGTCCCATGAACCAGCACTGATATCAGCTTGAGCTTCTTAGATATACAGAATCTCAGATCCAATTGAATTGGAGTCTGTGTTTAGTAAGATTGGTGTATAATATGTGTAGTAAAATGTAAGACACACTGATATGATAGATATAGTTTTTTGTTTGTCCAGCATTCTTCGAAATGTTTTTAAGAACTATTTCTCTGATAATTTCTGAGGAAGAAACATAATTTCCCCACTAAGTATTCCTGTTTTTCAGATGATAGAGGCAACATAAGTGGAACGTGATCACAAAGAACTAAAATCCCTGAACCGCCAGTATGGTTCAGGATTTGCCTAAGGCTACACCTTCGCAATCAGCATCCTTCCATTCCTTTGACCTCCTGGTTTAGAGATAAGTGATCTGAGTTAGTCCTATCAGAGCAACTCCAGAAACTTACATTAGATCTTTCAGGAAAAGATGTTCTCATTCCCTCTGATTCTAGAGGCTACAGACCCAAGAGCTTCTAACATCAGTTTTGTTACCACATAGAACTTTCCATGAAGCTCATACATAAGAGATCAAATCTGAAAGATGGAAAGAGATCTAATGTTGCTATGAGTCCTTTGATTTGTCCCTGGACTTTATGACTATACGATTCTACAATTTAAAATGTTATCTTTTTTGCTCAAGACAGTCTGAGGGAAATTTTCTTGTATTCAACAGAATGGTCTGGTATTGGTATGCTATAGATGTCACTGATGCTATATGCCACCTTCCATTAGCCCACTGGAGTTCACTGTAACTGCTGATGATTCAGCTCCCAACTTCCTTATGTGTTACAGTTTGGATCTTTAACACCTTTGAAAAATTCATGCTAAAATCATGACTTTCAGCACATGACATTATTCAAGGTGGTGGAAACTTTTGGAGGCAAGGCTTGTTTTGTTTTGTTTTTCATAAAAGAAGACAATTTACTTGAAGATGGTGAAGAAGAAAGAGATAGACAGAGAAGAAAGAGAGAGATGACAGTTACTCTGGATGAGTAGGGAGAATTTGAAAATGAATTGCTCCAAGGTAAGTCATTTTGGGAAGAAGTTAGACCACTGAGTGGAAGGGTGTCCTTGAAGAGGATAATGGACTCTGGCTCCATCTTTCTTTTGTTTTCCAGCACTATGAAGTGGGCCTTTATCCACCACATATTCCTTGCCTCAACACAGATACAAGGTAACAGGGCCATGTTACCATGGACTGAAACCTATGAAACTGTGAGCCAAATATAAATCTTTCCTCCTATAACTGAATTATTTCAAGTAAAAGTCACCATGAGGAAAAGCCATCTAGGAGTATGCCTTATTCTTCTGTGTTACTGGAAGCTTGATTACAAATAGAACAAACTGGAAGTGTTAAGAGGGCTTAGGGATTGGTGAGGAAATACCTCCAGTTTCCCTGTCTTCTTGGTGGACAATTCCTAGGCTTGTTGTAGAGTATTTCACAGAGCCCTCAGCATGACTGAGGATCAGTCACCCACCTGGGTATATTAATGTATCCTTTTTTCTGTTCTCTTTCTTATTTTCCATATTTCCTCACTTACGCTTCTTTTTTTTTTTTTTTTTTTTTTTAGGGATTTTTTTTTATTTAAAGAAAAGGAAATGAAAAAAATACATGGAGATTAAAAAAAAGGTAGAAATAATACAAAATTACAGACAAACAAAGGTAAGAAATTGCCGGTTGATAAGTTACACATTGTCATCTTCGAAATAGCTGTTCAGGTTATAGAATTAAAGTATTTAGAATGACATTCAAAAAGTGACCCTACAAACCATTCTGCTCTATGATCGAACAAAAGCTCAGTAATATGATTATCAGTCCTACACATTTGTTTTACATCTCAAAAAGGGTAAGATTAAACATATCAAAACAGAACAGAACATTTTAAAAAAATAAAAAACAATTTAAAGAAATACAGATTTCAAAGCAAGTCCACTGGAGATCTTCATTATTTAACTGTCTCTAGCTTCTTACAAATAGTTGTCCCTATCTTCACCCACTTTATATACTTATTGCATATTATAAATCTAATCAAATCATTACAGGATGATGAAGTCTTTTTAGGTCCTCAAGTTCCAAATTAGGGAAGACAATAGTAACTACCATTGCATCTCTCATTCTCTTTGTGATAGCCGTCCCCATCTCTACATATGCTGAAGTTGAACTCAAGAAACCAGTCCAATGTCATTCTAATCAGCGAACAATAGATTGCTAGAATTTATATTGTAATGTTACAAAATGAGCCTCGGGTTTCTCAGCGTTTCATCCTCAGAGTATCTGTTTCTTACATCTTGCATTATATAATCTGTTCCCATAAATAATTTTAAAAAAAGCCCATGTGTGAATTTCTACCTATATATCTATCCTCTCTGTATTATAGGGAAAATCAAGTCATAGCAAGACAGCAAAACAATTTCTTAGAAAAACATGCAATGGGTAAGACATATAAGACTACAATATAAATGATCTTCCATAGCTATTATGTTTTCTCTTGTTATTTTCAATAGATTTGTCCACAACTCTGGCTTATTGTAGTTAAACATACTATCACCTATTTTTATAAAAACTTAACTTTGACAGCATTGTAGGATTTGAGAGCTGTTACTAATTCATACCAGTATGGATATCCTTTACATCTTGTCATGCTCAGAGTAGTTTCCTCTACTTTTAGGGTTGATACTAACAAGCATACCAATTTCAAATAGAATCAGCCAAGGCCAACCAATAGTCTTATGATTCAGATACAATTAAGATCAGTCATAGTAAGACAAGGTAAGTAATACAGGATTTCAGTTTAAGTTAATAAGAAAGTAAGGATAGTTACCATGGTATAACCTGATATTTTTGGTTCTAGAGGTCTGTGTCCTCAAATCTGACATGAGTGGACAGACCAGACCAAATTAAATTCAATCTAAATATGGCACTAGGACTACTGTGTCTTTTAAATCGTTATACACCATTAGCAATGACCTCTGCTTTTTTTTAAAATATAGTTTCAGAGCTGTCTATACTAAAGACTATAGCTTACTGTCTCTGCCTCATGTCTGCTACTCCACTTTTCTGCTATAATTTGTCCACCTTATTCCCTCATTCCATTTTCTGCCCCGTTCACTGAGGCCTCTCTGCCACTGTTGCTGGAATCCTGGTATCTCTTCCTCTCTTTCTCTGTAATGTCCTTCAGCGCTCTCTGTAGGGTTGGATTGGTGGCTACGAACTCCCACAGTTCCTCCTTGTCTTGAAAGTATCTTATTTCTTCATTAATTTTTAGAGAGAGTTTTGATGGGTATATGAACTTTGGTTGCATATTTTTTTCTTTCAGGACTTGGAATATTTCTCCCCACTCCCTTCTTGACTTAAGAGTTTGTGTTGATAAGTCTGCTGTTATTTTGATAGTTTTCCCATTACAGGTAACCTGCATCTTTTCTCTGGCTGCTTTTAATATTCTGTTCTTTTGGTGGATTTCTGGGATCTTGATTATTATATGTCTAGGCGTAGATCTGTTTTGGTTGTAGGTAGCTGGTGTTCTGTATGCTTCTTTTATCTGGATATCATTTCTTTTTGCTATACATGGGAAATTTTGCTTTAATATATCTGTGAATATTTTTTGTATTTCATTTTTGGATGTTCCTGCTTCCTCACTCACATTCTTTATTCTTAGGTTATGTATCTTTTTGTCATCCTCCAGTTTTTGAATTGCTTCTTTCTGGTTCCTTGTTATTTTTAAGAGGCTTTTTCTTTCACGTTCATATGCCCTAAATCTCTCTTCAAGTTTCAGAAGGCTGTCTTTAGTTTCTGTCAAGGCATTTTGCCAGTGTTCAATGGAGTTTTTAGTTTCCTGATATTCTCTTTAGATCTGTTTCATGTATTCTAAGTTATGTTTAAATTCTTTTTCAGATGCTTCTCTTTCTTTTCTGATTTCCTCAGTTCTTCCATCTGTGTTCTCTTGGGCGGGGCTTGTCATTTCTTTAATTAATCTCTTTATATCTTGCCTCACTTGGATCAGGAGTACAGCTTTAAATTCCTCTATGAGATCATGTAGGTACTTTTTAATTTCGGCTGATGCTGTGTCGAGTAATGGATGATTACTATGCTTGTTCTCTTCAGTGTTTAGTTCTCCTGGGCTTATTTTCTCCTGTTGGGCAGCTGGAGATTTTTTTTTTTTTAAATTTTTATCTCTTGTCATGTTTCTGGTTTCTTTCAGACTGTCCTGGAGTTCTCTGGCCCTCTCCGAATTGCTTAGGGCCTTTCAGAAGCGTGCTGGCTTGAGTTTTTGCTGTCCTCCCCAATTTACTGTTATCTGGGGTAGGCTGGGATGCAGGGGCGGTACAGGCTAGTCTCTAGCCTCTGTGCCAGTTAATTCATAAATTAGGCTGTACTTTCTGTACTCAATGAGTTGTGACTATTTTGTATCTGCTTATTGGGCCCCAAGCAGAGGCTTGGTTTAGCTCCAGTAGCTCCTGCCAGTTCTCTTTGTACCAGAAGCAGCTGAGTAATGTCACTATGGCACAGGGTTCTGCCCAAATCCCAGCCATTCTCTTCCAAACCTCTCTGTGACAGTAGCACCAGAATAGCAGATCTGCTGAAAACCAAGATGTCTCCCACTAAGTTCTCTGTGTGGAACTGAAGCCAGCACGTAATCAGGCTCTGCCAGTTTTCAAGATGTCTTCCACCAGCCCTCCCTACAGGGGGACCTGGTGATGTCACCGCGCTGCAGTTTCTGCCGCCAGACTAAAATGTCTGCCACCAGACTAAAATGTCTGCCACCAGACTCTGTGCTATTGATTTCCACGTGGTGGCGGGCCAGCTGTTCTCTGGCCAACCCCAGCAGCCGCGGGGTTACCAGTACTCACCAGAGTCCGGCACAGGTCCTCATTCCGGGACCACCGCACACCAAGCTGCCCACCTTTCCCGCACTCCTGGCACAGCGCGGAACAGTGCACAGCGTGTGCTCCCGGCACAGCGCAGAATGGTCAGATATCTGTGCACTGTTTAGATTTGAAACGCCAGAGCCTTGTACATCTCCTCTGGTGCAGTGGTGCAGTCCTGGCTGCTACTCGGAGTACCGGGTCTCAGTTTCCTGCAGTCACCAAAAGCAACACAGCTTTTCCTGCTGGGTCCACGGGTCAGTTTGTTGATTTAAAGGCGCGGGATTTGCAGCCTCCCGTTATCAGCGTTCACGGTCTCAGCACGACTTTAAATCCTCCAGCTGTACTGTCTTGGTTAATAAGAATCGCTATCGATTTGTCTGGCCCTCTCCATGTTGTCATTTTTTAGCTTGTAGTATGAATTCTCCTGAGAGACTCTTCGCTCGATCCCCTAGCAAGCCGCCATTTTTCAAGAACATGGTTAGGGATTTTGAGATGCAGACATTACCAGACATTAACTTTTTAAGTCATCAACTACTTAAAAGTTTTTATTCACAAAATGGGAATGTAAGCCTATAAAGTCCAAGCCTGAGCAAAACCTGTCCAAAGCTCATTTACACACAAATGAACAGAAAAATCTTAACAGAACTTCATTTTTTATTATATTTTAAGTTATTCAGCTAACATGAATACATTCTTTTTATAAACCAACATTTTTTTAGGTAAACACAACTAAAATCCCTTATCAGCTCTATATACTCCCACTGCAGACTCCTCCCTTGTTTTTTCTAACTCTCAGGAATGAATGTATCATTCAAAAGTGCAATTTTCAAGTATTTTATCAACAATCTCTGAAGCATAAACACATTTGGTTATCAAGGATGCAAAACAATGAGGTTCAGGATATTTATTTTTTGATTTCCTTGTTGTGTGACTGGAACAAGCCCAAAGCAAAGTCTTCCTCTTTCTATACACAAGGTAAAGCAATCTCAGAGGAGTTCCTTCTTATAGTTCATAATTCTGTCTGGAAATCTGCCTCTTCCTTTCAACACCATTTTGTCAGAGTAGACATGAACTGTGCCAAAAGCCTGGCTGTCTGGAGCAGTTTCAATGACTCCTTCTAGGTCGACATGGTGCACACCAGAAAGATCTTCAGAGTAGCCACTGTCATGTGTGTGACTGGCCAAGAAACACACCACACACTTGTGAGACCAGATGACTTCCAGGGCCTCTCTGTAATTCCAGGCCAGGCACACAGAGTCAGAGGCTTCTGGGTAAATGGGGATATGACTGTGTCAGTCAGAAGTACACTTGGTCGGTTGGGCCAAATCCCAGAGAGAGGGAGGTGGGAGAGAGAGAAGAAAAAGCACGGCGCTCTAGTCCAATAATCACTGAACCAATAGTTCCTTTTGCTCTGAAGCCCCTTGGCAAAAAGGTACTCTCTATCTACTTGGTCTTTGGCCAGCCCTCCCTAACAACCGGTTAGGTGACACAGCACCATCGAGAGGAGCAGAAAGCCACTTACGCTTCTTGAGTTCATCTTCCATATAATTACCTTCACATAAGTTCTTCTTTAGGGCTGTTTTTTTTTTAATAAGATAGGGTGTTGAGACTTCCTGGAGAACATGGTGGATAGATAACAATAGCTACAGGGGCTCTCTGGGATAGCCAGCTTAGAATCCAAGAATGGTGTGGTGTGAGGAATCCTAAGCAAGCGGAGATATACCCTGCCAACCAAGGAATGAACTAAGCTGAGAGAAACCAACTGGAAATGCAATCCCAGTGCTATAACCAGAACAGATAAAATCTCAGCACTGAAGCTGGAACCTGCGCCTCTGGAAACCACAATTTGAATTTCCTGCCATCGCCACTGCATCCCAATTGGCATAGCAGGGACAGAGACACAAAGCTCTGAGAGTGGGAATCGGTGAACAGAGTTGAGAGCGGGACTGGCGGGGAGCCCTGCATCAACCTGTGGTGAGTGAAAGGAACGGGACCCTTCCATAGACTAGTAGGCTCCAAAAGAGGACATTCTGGGACTGGGCAGACTAGCCAGAACAGGACGCAGTGGTGACTTTAGTCGCATATTCCCCTCTCTAGTGGGATTGGTGGGGAGTGCTTGGCCTGGGTGATGCCGCAGACTAAGACCCAGTAGGCTAGTCCAAACCAGGTCCCAGTGCCTGGCAGTGCACCCTAGCAGTGAAGCCTTTAGTAGCTTGGCCTGGAGGGGCGGGCCCAGCAGAGGCTGCCCAGGTCTGTGTCTCCCTAGTACACTTCAGTGGGCGGGAACACCTAGCCGCTGGATTCAAACAAACTACAACCCACAAAGAAAGAAACTGGGCCTCCTATATATGCCTGTATGGAAGGAACAAAAAAATATGAGAAGAAGAGGCAACAAGAAAGGGTCCTCGGCCCCCAATCCTGAGAACACTGATCCAGGAAAGGTAAATGCAAAGGAGAATGAGGACAGAAAACATTCAATATCAGACACGGCACCAATAGACATAAAGCGTATCTCCAGACCCTCATAGACGAGTTCAAAAGTGACGTATTTAACGAAGTAAAGCAAGATATAAGTAGAATAGTTACAGAAATGCTAAGCACCGCCCAAGAAAAAACAGATGGTGGAATGGAAGAACAGAAAAAAAGCGGAGAATTATTTGATAGAGAAAATAGAGAAAACATAGAATATGTGAAGCAGGTTCAAAGAGATTACCAGGAAACTAAAAACTCTATTGAAAGCTGGTATAAGAGCTTGAAAGAAACTAAGGATAGATTATCTGAACTGGAGGACAGATTTGTAATGTGGGAGCATGAAATGAAAAACTTCTTAAAAATAACAAGGAAACAAACAGCAATAATACAAAGACTAGAAGATGATAAGAGGATCTATAACTTAAGAATTAAGAACGTAAAAGAAGAAGTAGGGACACAAACAAATGAACTACAAAGGCTCTTCACAAAAATAATCCAGGAGAATTTCCCCAATTTAGCAAAAGGTAAAGATACTCAGATGTATGAGGCATACAGGACCCCAGCCACCTACAACCCAAACAGAACAACACCCAGGCACATAATAATCAAACTTCCAGAAATCCAGTATAAGAATAGAATATTAAAAGCCGTCAGAGACAAGAAACAGATCATTTACAAGGGAACACCCATCAGAATTACAGCAGACTTCTTGGCACAAACCATCAAAACACAAAGAGTATGGGGGGAAATAATTCAAGCTTTGAAAGATAATAACCTCCAGCCAAGATTGATATATCCTGCACAACTGTCCCTAGAAATTGATGGAAAAACAAGGTGCTTCCAGGATAAAGAGGAACTAGGGGAATTTGCAACCACCAATTCAACTCTACAGAGAATACTGTAGGACATTCTAAAAAAGAAAAATACCAATATTCCAGAAACAGTGGCAGAGAGGCTACAATGAATGAAGCACAAAGCGAAATGAAGAAGACAAACTGACAACTATGACAGAAAAGAGCTCAACAGAAATGAGGCAGAGAAGGTTGGATGGTAGGAACAGCTACTTTGGAGAAAACAAGACATCATAATAGCTAGTGCTGATTTAATATCATCTTGTTTTGAAGTCCTATCAAGCTTTTGTTCTTTTGTCTCCATTGGTCTTAACATATTGTATCTTATTGGATTTTATTATATATGATAATATAAACAAAAACTTTTATAGGCCAGGAGATTATACAGAAACCATTGTTCATTTTCTGTTAGTTGATTCCAAATACCCTGTAATACTGTCATTCTCTTGAATGGTTTTACATTGTCTTGATATGTTTGAGGCTACCGTATACAAAGTTATACTCAAAGACTTCAAGGAAAGAGACACTATGGTAACTACTTTTATGTCGGGATATCTTGTGGTGAAACACTACTTTGCTTAAATGACTATGTTTTGACCTGTGCTGTTTTGTTGTTATGTCCTCTTTTATCTCAATCTCCTTTTTTCATTATTTTTTATCTTTTTAACTAAGGGAAAAATAAATAAAAAATAGCAGGATATATTATAGTAACCCACTTTGATTTCCTATTAACTTGATTTGAAACCCTATATTGCTCTCACCGTCTTGTTTTGACTGATTTTCCTCTATTCTGTTTTGTTTGATAGTACGAAGTTCCAGAGTATAGGCAACAACTGTGAAGACAATAAGATACATTATGACGCCCATTCTGGTTTGACTATTATCTTCATTTGAAGTCCTGTAATGCCTCCAATGTTTTGGTTATATTGGTTTTGTTCTTTACTGTTTTGTTCAATTTTATTATAACAGATGATATAGGCAATTCTTTTTAAGATGGCATTATGGTAACCATTGTTAATCACCTTGTATTTTGTTTTTAACATTATGTATTATGTCCATCCTTTTGACTGACTCTATTTTGTTATGTCACATTTGGTTTTATTGTCTTCAAAAAAAGTAATAAGAACTGTGGGAGTAATAAAACCCAAAATGTGTAATTGTCATTGTAAAAAAGAGAAGAAAAGAAAGTGCTTTAAAGGATGTAACTGCATGCATATTTAAGTGTATAAGATAGATAACCATATTACTGAGTTTTGTTGGATCATTGAACAGAAGTGTTTGCAAATTCACTGTTTGAATGTCCACTTTATATACTTTAATTTTGTAACTTGAATGACTATTCCTAAGATGACAATATGTAATCTATTAACTAGTGATTTCCAACTCTTTTTTTCTGAAAATCTGTATAACTTGTACCCTTTTTCTTTTTTTTTCTTTTTTTCCTTAAATAAAAAAAGATGAAAAAAAATAAGATAGTGTGTTGAACCTGAATGTTTAAACTCAGCTGTACTCTCAAATCTTTTTAATTTTGAAACAGGATATCTCTGAGTCTCTTAAGTTGCCCAGTCTGCCTCAGCCTCACAAAGTGCTGGTATTACTGGTGTTTGCCACCATACCTGGCCCATGGTCTGTTTTTAAAGAACTCCAATCTATCAGATATTACCAGATAAACACAGAATCATTACCATGGTCAAGATCCAGAATTGTTCTTTCATCTGACAAGTTTCCTTATGTGCCTTTGAATTGCTTCACCTTCCACCACTGGTCTTAAGCAACCACTGGCATGCTTTTTCTATCACTATTTTTAAGATTTTTATATATTTTTACATAAAATGGAAATGTGTTAAAATTTTGTCATTGATTTTATTTTGTGAGAGCCAAAAATAATTTGTTAGATATTCTTCAAAAACTGCCTTATCCAAGAAGGACTACAAGGATAATTATTTTTTTCTTCTCCTGGGATTTATATAAGTGTAAGCACCTCTGGAGACCATGGGAGAGCCACCAAAGTCTATAGAAGATGTGATGAAATCTCCAGTGAAGGACTTGATGTGCAAGATAATAATAAAGTCTTTGTCACTGGGGAGGGAAGGTTGATGCTGAATCAGTTTGTACTTGGATTCATGCCCAAGTTCAGCTCCTCTATCAGCTCATATCTGAGTGATATCTGTGCTCAAGAGCAGGTGAATATAGTGGGAAAAGGAGGAAATGTGAGCTCTGAGTGAATGCTGTAAAAGCAATTTCCTCAAGCTGCCTCTTTGTAACATTAGCATATGGGAATCATGTCTTTCATATGCATTCATAAAGCGTGATATCCAAATAATATTTTTCCAAAATTCAGAGAAGATTTAGCACCTTGAAAGATTCGGCATATCCACCACAGTGGTGCCAAAAGAGGGAGGAAATGGTAGCCAGGGCAAGTGGCAGCTTGTGGAACAACTACAGCTATCTGGGCTCCTGTGTATGGCTTACCAGCCCCAGAGTCCTGAGCTGTTCTTGCTGTGTTCTAGACACAGTCCTTGCTGTGTCTAGAAAGGAAACACTACCGCTTAATGGATAAGAATATATGCTCCAAGCTGGAGTAGTAGACTACCCGCCTATGGTACCCAAGACCGTGAGTTCAATACCCTGTACCTCAAAAAATAAACAAAAGAAGGCTTTGGAGTCAGACACATCTGAATTCAAACAGCAGTACCAATGCAGCTTGTCTTCATGGGCATGCTTTCATTGTTGTTGTTCTTGTCATTGTTGTTTTTGAGATGGAATCTCGCTATATAAACCAGAAGGTGCCAAATTCACAGCAATCCTCCTGCCTCAGCCTCCAGAGTGCTGGGATTATTGAAGTGTGCCACCATGCCTGGCATTTCTTGGGAATTCTTCATAGAGTGAAATGATTGATGGTAGCTGTCCAATCTGTGACTTGTTCATTCATTCATCAAATGCTGAAGAACTACAGTGTATTAGGCTTAATTGAGAATATAGTAGTAAACAAAGCAAGTAAATTCCTTTTGATAATGGATGAGGTGCAGACTCTACTCTTAACTAGAATCACAAACCTCTTAGGTTTCTCATGGTATTTGGCCAAAGTTCAATGAAGCTTTTGTTTGCATTTGTTTTAAAAGTTTTATTTTCTAGCTTTCCATGAAAAGATCAAATCTACAGGATATCCCATTTAGGATCCGTAGGAGATTTGAGAATATCTGCCCCATTGCTTATGTCAGTTGGAAGGTAACTCTAGTTGCAGTTGTTTGCATGCCTTCTTGTTCACTGTGTTAATCATTATTCCTGAATGCAAAAAACGGATTTGATTTACATAAGTAGAAAATAAATTTATTAGAAAGGTATTGGATGACTTACCGTATAGGCAGAGAAACAGAATCAGCCTTGAAGAATAGGCAGGAACCAGAAGGCTGGCAGTTGGAGAGGTCTGAATAGAAAGACAAATAATACATCCTTCACCATTGCCCTGCATGGCTGGCATGGCATGGCTGTATCTATTGCATACCACTAGAAATAAAATTAGACAGAATCCTCCTCTGCACATCACTCACGTCCTAGAAAGAGCATCTAATTAGGCAGAACCTATGTCATGCCTGTGTGCTAGTCATTTGGAAATGCAGGAAAATATGGTGATACATTGATTAATTAACTCCTTTGTTTATTTGTTTGTTTAGAGATGGGGGTTATCCAGGATAGTCTAGAGCTCATAGGCTCAAGTGATCTTTCTGCTTCAGCCTCCCCAGCAGCTGGAATGACAGGCATACACTACCTGTCTAGTCCTACTAATCTCTTTATTTCTCCCAGTTCCCTGTGCCTCACATTCTTCCACATCCTCTGGCTGAGACAGTGGATGCATCAGGGTTGACCACTAGTTGAGGTGGTGCCTATGGGCTTCATGCCAACCCTATTGGGTCGTTGACATGGGGCCAAGCTCTGGGAGCTCCTCTACCACTTGCTTATCATGGTTCTCTACTTCTCAATTTGCCATGTTTCTCTGCAACACTATTTGAACCTGAGTTTTCATGACTGTGTTTTTCTTCTCAGCCTTAACCATTTCTAATTTGCAGTCCTGTGTTTTTTATCTTTTCCAGAGTTATGGCTGTTTGACCCTGAAAAAAAAATCTGTGCATATAGAGGTAAGATTTCAGCCATCACATTCTGCTATCTAAACACTTCACTTAACTGTTGAACCATCCTACTTGTAAAGAGAGTAATTAATTCTCAAGAATCTTGCCTCCTTTTCCATATTACAAACTTATAATTTTATTATATCTTTGTTTGCCTAAATTACATGTTTTTAAAATTTGAGAATAAGTGTTCCAAATAAGAATTATACTCAAAAAGATAAAAAAAAATCTAACTCGCTTAAGCCGGGCGTGGTGGCTCACACCTGTAATTCCCAGCATTCGGTAAGTTTGAGACCAGCCGAGTCTACAAAGTGAGCTCAAGGCCAGCCTGAACTGCATAGTGAGACCCTGTCTGAAAAAGACCAAAAAAAAAAAAAAAATCCAAGAGTTATGGAGCCTTCTTTTTTTTTATTGTTGTTCTTATGTAATGTTTTTTCACCCCTAACATTTGTAATTTCTATGTTTAGGTATTTTTTTTCAGTATTGTTTATAATAACAAAAGTGAGGGGGGCCAGGAGTTTAGCTCAGCGGTGTAAGTGCCTGCTTGGCAAACACAAGGTCATAAATTCAATCTCTGGTACCAAAAAAAAAAAAAAAAAAAAAAAAAAAAAGATGAGGTCTAGGGCTAGAGAATTCAATTGCGAGATCGCAAGTTCAATTACAGGTACAAAAAAAAAGTGAGATCTACATATCCACTGGTTGAAGGCCATTTGAATAAATTATGGGATGGTCATATAACAAGACCTGGAAGAGCAGTTAGATGAGGAAGGATCCTGGCAGAAGCTGCAACCATAGACAGTGACGGCAGAAGCAAAAATCAAGAAGATGGAGGGGGAGATTATCCTCAAGGACTAAAACCCCAAGTTTGTCGCAGTAAGGAACTTGTTTCATAAAGAGCTGATTTTAGAATCTGGGAGATACCTGTGTTGACCCTCAAAGGAGACCTCTTTGGAATACAAAAGTAAATTCTAAAAGCTGGAACCATTGCATGCACAGAAATACCATCATGCTTTGTAATACATTTTTACCTTCTGAAAAGGACAATGAATTTGTAGCCAAGTGACTTAGGTTTTATATCTAACTACATAACATTCTGGGTGGTATTAGGCAAGTCACTTGTCTTGTTTATACTTTTCTCATCTGCCAAATGGCAGAATAATAATTTCTCATTTACTGAGTTTTTTTTTTTTTAAGGAAGGATGAGATAATACAGGGGATGCACATCTGTAATCCCCACACTCAGGTGGATTGCCACAAATTCAAGGTCAGCCTGAACTACATAGTGAAAGCCTGTTTCAAAGGAAAAAAGAAAAGAAAAAAAAAGCAGCCACAGGCATTTGCCTAAAATATTTTTCGTTTTCTTTTTTCTTTCCTTTCTTTTACTTTGTGCACCTGTGGGGTCTCTCCTTCCCTCCCTTTCTTCTCCTTTCTCTTCTCCTCTTCCCCTTCTCTCCCTCCCTCTCTCTCTCTTTTTTTTTTTTTGTCTCTTTTGAGACGGGTCTCGCTATGCAGTCAGGCTGGCCTTGAGCTCACTTTGTAGCCCAGGCTGGTCTCGAATTTACAACGATCCTCCCACCTCAGCCTCCCGAGTGCTGGGATTACAGGCCTGAGCCACCACACCTGGCTCTTCCCCTTTTCTCTTTTCTGTTCTGTTTTCTGTCTTCTCTGTTCTCTTTTACCTTCCTTCCTCTCCCCTCCCCTCACCTCCCCTCACCTCTTCTATTTCTTATCTTTATCTAAATTCCCCAGGCCAGGTTTAAATTTGTATTCCTCCTGTCTCCATCTTCCAAACACTGGGGTTACAAGAATATGATACTGTACCAAGGTTTTCTATTTAGCCAGCCACTTTGTGGGCCAGTTATGTTGCCCAAGAAATTCTTAGTCATCTGCCCCAGAGCTTTGGCTATTTACCTTAATTTCAGATCAACCCACTAAGCCCATTAGGGTTTAAATCACTGGGAGGATAGATTTGTGGGTCTGGAAAAGAAACCTAAGTCTTTTTCTTGTTTTTCACCATATTTTTTTTCCTCTTCTTCCCCCTTTACTTCCTGGAAAGCTCTTTATCCACTCCTACACCTAAAGGAAAAGGAAGGAAACTTTCTTTCCAGTCTCTTATTTGGATGGCTGTGTATAGCTGTACCACACAGAGAAGCATGGTGTGTTTTGGTTACTGGATTGTGTGTTGATGTATCTGTTACTACAATACTTCTTTCTTTTTTTTTTTTCTTTTCATTTGTTTTTGCATGGTAAATGATGGACACAAGATGTAGGATTGAATTTACCTGAAAAGACCATACTGTAACTGAAGCTATTCAGAGTTCAGGGCATATTTCATCCATTTAGATCAAGTGATTTATTGAAGGAAACTTTCAAGCAAGTTAAAAAATAGAGATCTGAATGCAGGAATTTTGTTCAGAAAATTTTGAGAGAGTTCAGATCGCTCTGGCTGTAGGATTGGATTTTTGTTATTGGAAAAAGGGAACATACAAAGAATTGCAAGATACCACCAGGGAAATGTCTGGGTAGTTGTGAACCTTTTGGCAAATATGTACTTCTGCCTGGAGTTCACTCTTTCTTTTCCATCCTGTCTTTAGTGCCTGTTACAGTTTCACTGAGAGGCAAACAGCAAAATGTATGGAAATTTGTTTCTAAATCCTGATTCTTTGAAATTGTGATCTGGTTATTCTTTCTTCCACCAATAATTTTGAAGTCTTTGGCATATAAATATAAGGCAACTCCATGTCTGCATATCTGCATATCTGCAGTCCCAGAATACTGCTGGGAGGCTACTACAAGTTCAAGCCCAGCTGTGCCAGGCCATGCCTCAAAATAAGAAGTAAAATAGGGCTGGATATATAGCTGAGTATGAAAGCCCTAAATTCAAGCCCCAGTATATCCAAAACAAGCAAACAGAAAAGTAGGGAAAGAAGAATGCTTACATTTAAACAAATTAAAAACCTTTACCAGTAATCAAAAATTGAAGTTGAGGGCTGGGGATTTAGCTCAGCGGCATAAGCACCTGCCTTGCAAGCAGGCGGTCGTGAGTTCGATCCCTGGTACCGATAAAAAAGATTAAAAAAAAATTGAAATTGAGATTTGAAAAAACACTTCCAAATTGCATCTACTTAAAGTTTTTATTTTATTTTATTTATTGTCTTTTTGAGACAGGGTCTTGCTGTGCGGTTCAGGCTGAACTTGGGCTCACTTTGTAGCCCAGGCTGGTCTCAAACATGCAATGATCATTCTGCCTCACCCTCCTGAGTGCTAGGATTACAGGAGTGCACCACCATGCACAGCTTATTTTAGTATTTGACATTGGGTGAAGTTGGAGAATCAGTAAACTCTGTGACAAGAAGATAAATGGTAAGTCTTTTAAAAGTCTTTAAAAAGCTATATATATATATATATATATATATATGAGAGAGAGAGAGAGAGAGAGAGAGAGAGAGAGAGAGAAAGAGCACTAAAAAGTTTACACATACTAAACTAATGCTATTTCTTCTAACAAACATTTCCAGTGGTTGTAGACAAAGATTTATACATAAAGGGGTTTATCAAATTATTGGTAACAAAATTCAGAAAAAAATCTAAATATTCAGTATTAGGAGATAAGTTTCATAAATTTAGGATTATATATCCATGTTGGCCTGAGTCCTGAGCACAGAAATGTTCTCTGAATGAAACTGAGTTCAAATGGTGATTTAAAGAATATTTAATGATGCAAATTATGTGCTATCACCTGTAGAACACAGGAACAAATTATATAGATAGTATTAATAGCTTTTGCTAATAGTTTTGTATCTGGGGTGAAATAAAAATCTCTGACTCTTGGATTATAACTAGTTTCACTTTTTATTCTTTGCACTATTTTGTGTTTTTTAACTCCCTGTAATGAGCCTGTGTTACTGTTATACTCATTAAAAAAAGAAGAGGATCCCGGAGGGTGGTCAGGCTGAGGAGTGAGTCTGTGCTTCGTGCCTTTTCATTCCATCCAGAGGGTGGCCCGGCTAGAAAAGGGTGAGTTCATGCTCTGGACCTGTTATCAGTCAGGTCTTACTAGTGAAACACATGCAACACAAGATATACAAATGTGTAAGAAATTACAAGATTGGCTTATCATGGTCAGTCACAAAGTCAAATAGAGGTTGAAAGGTCCAGCCAAGGACTAGAACTTACTGCAGTGTCCTATGTTAGTTCGTGTCAGGAGGCTGATGGGTCTGTGATGGAACACTGATGTTCCATCTATGATGGAAGGCTGGAGAGTCTACAACCAAGGCTGAAAAGTTCCAGGCAGAAGCCGAACAGTCTGTGCCAGAAGCCAGGAGAGGATGTCTAAGCTGAAGGCAAAGACTGGAGCTCTTCTGAAGAAGCAGCAGTCAGTTCCTCCTCATTTGCCTTTTATTGTATGCAGGCTGTTCTCCTGGGGTGGGTTAGCACCTCAGAGTACCTGCCTGCCCTCCTCTTACACAGGCTGAGGATGTTACAAACTAGGGACCTTACTCCCCTGCTGAATCAGTTAAAGTTCTGACCTTCTCAAATTGACACCATGAACAATATCCTAGAATGGTAATTGCTTGTTCTCCACACCATGGGATGTAGAGCTGCTGAGTCACTTAGTTAAGCTTCTAGACTTTCAAGTTGACACAATGGATGAACCATAACAATCTACCCCTTGTCGAGGAGGCAACTAGACACATTTCTTTAAATCAGTTTCCAGAGGGCAGCAGGGCTGGAGGAGAATGAGTCCACACTCTGCACCCCTCTATTCCACCCTAGAGGGTGGCCCTGTCTGTACTCCATGCTACTCCCATTCCATCCTGGAGAGTGGGAAGACTTGAATTCAGTGAGTCTGTGAATCAGACTTCATCCATTGCATCCTAGCGGATGGGTAAGAATGTCAGACTGACTGAAACCCCAAGACCCAGAACAACAGTCTGGTATACACATGCACACACACCTCTGGAGGGTGAAGTAATCAGTGAGGCCAGGAACATCTGAAGCAGCAGTTAGGAGTCAGTAGTTGAACTCTGGAGAACTCCACTGATGGAAAACCAGTCTCAGCCCCCATGTCCAGAAGCCAAAATCAGGTCCATGCCCAGCACATCTCTGAGATGCAACATGGACATTAGCATAAAACTGTAAACATTAGAAGAAACTGAACATAGATGCCCCTGTGGACCTGCCAGCCCCAATCAGGGACAAGTGCCAGTAGGGAGAACCAGCTAGCCAAGCCCTTGTGCCCCTGCTGTCATTGAGAGAGCCTCAGTGTAGCTCTCTGGAGTCTGGAGAAGCCAGCCCTGCACCCTGATGCCTCCCTGGGATTCTAAGATAGGAGAAACCCAGGTACCTGACCCATTTGTCAACACTGTGGACAGACAGCCAACATGGGAAGTACCTGGGACCCCACAACTGACTCACATAGAAGAACCCAGGAAAATGTCAAGAAGAAGAAGAAAAAGGCAACCTCAGACCTCCAGTTAACACAGAAGGAATCTAGGAGACATAGGAATAGAAGAAATTGGAAGCTGAATACCTGAAATTTCTGAAAGGATAGCAACTGAAGTAAAGAAACAACTTTATTAGACTGTAAGAGTAATCAAATCAGAAATAATATCTCAAGTAAAAAAACAAATGACAACCATAATGAAAGAAATACTGAGAAAGAAGACATAGATTAAAAAAAAGAGGAGCACTAGAAAATGACAGAAACTTTAAAAAATACAGGAAAGAATTATAATGCATGAAACAGATTCAAAAAGATACCTATGAAATTAAAAATTCCATCGAAAGCTGGCAAAACCACTTGAAAGAAACTGAAGGTAGACTTCCAGACCTTGGAGACAGAATTGCAGCTAGTGATTGTAAAAGGAAAGACCTCTTTTTTTTTTTTTTTGTCTTTTTCATTTTTTTTATTGGTACCAGGGATCGAACTCGCGACCGCCTGCTTGCAAGGCAGGTGCTTATGCCACTGAGCTAAACCCTCAGCCCCAAGGAAAGATCTCTTAAAATAACAAGGAAGCAGGAAATAACAATTCAATGGCTGCAAGACAACACAAAGAAAAATAATTTAAGAGCAATAGGCATCAGCAAAAAAGCAGGGGTAAACGCAAATGAAATAAAAAGACTACAGAAATAGTAGCAGAAAACTTCCCAAGCATGGGAAAGGACTTGACATACAGATAAGTGAGGTATATAGAACTCCAGATAGCCATAATCAAAATAAATCTACACTGACATATAATAATCAAGATCCCAGAAATTCAGCCCAAGAACAGACTATTAAAGGCTATTAGAGAAAAGAAACAGATCACCTACAAAGCAATACTCATCAGAATCTTGGCAGACTTCCCAACACAAACCATCCAATTGAGGAAAACTTGGAGTGAAGTGTTTTGAGTCCTGAAAGACAACAACTTGCAACCCAGATTGAGTTACCCTGCAAAACTATCTTTCAAAATTAATGGAGAAATAAGATACTTTCATGATAAAGAACAACTGAAGGAATTTATGATCACCAAACCAACCATACAAAGAGTGCTGAAGGATATTCTAGAGAGATATAAAGATGACCATGGTTCCAGGAATAGTAGCAGAGGGTGATTACTGAGCAGGGCAGGTAGTTGCATGGAGGGGAAAAGTGGGGGATCAATGGCAGCGTAGCATGGTAGAGATGAGCCAGTACATGTCAATTGAAACCATTAATGTAGATGCCCTCCACTACAGGAGTAAAATGCCTACAGCTACAGTCTTTATTTAGTTCATTGGAGTTGGGGCCAGGTGTCCTCAACTGTGATCTTATCCTGTCCTTGGAGGTCTCCTTATTCTCGGATTGGCCATGCCTTGACCATGCTGAAACCCTGCACATGTGTTTAATTTCCAGTTTCAATGGCTCCCAACAAAGGCAGAGCTATGTGGCAGAGGGCCATAGCAGAGGAGAAATAGTCCATAGTGTGGCAGCAGGAATTAGCAAGCAGGGAGCCTCCCTTTCTCTTTTTATTCCATCCAGTCTACAAGTGTATTGGTTGGTGTCACCCATATCCAGGATAGACCATCCCATCATCCACATCCAGAATAATGCTAAACCAATTAGTTGACTAATCCAATCACCACACCCTTCATCCAGTTTCACACCTCCATCATCCAGCCACTTCTAAACAGTCCTACCTATGAGCCATGAGGTTTTATGGAGACAACTAGATATAAGCCATAATACCAGGCATACTTGAGGTACTGGATTTCATTCCCAGCACAACCAGGAATTAAAAAGTTTATGGTCATTGTTAATGAAAGATTATAGATATGAAGACACATAGAAATACATAAATAATATCTTCTGGGCCATGTGTTGTGGCACATGCCTATAATCCCAGAATTCAGGAGGATTGCTGTCACAGTATGCAAGCGTGGTAGTATAGAGAATGAAAGACTACTTAGAGATGAGGCTTATTTCAGTCACCAAGAGCACCCAGTATTAGGGAGATTCCCAGGAGTAACACCAAAACCAAGAATGCTCATGCTTTTATTTAGAATATCAGTGTAAGAGAAAAAAGCAGAAAAAAAGACATTTTGGCAAGGAACTATTGCAAGGCCAGACAGTTTTTCTGGGGTATGGGAAGAACAGCCAGACAGAACTTGCCTCAGTAATCTAAACTTATTGTTGTTTAACCATTCAGTCCTCACAGAGCCTGTGTGCTTGTGTCCTGAAATTTAACCATTCACTCCTTGGCCAAATCCTCCACAGATTGCCATGAGTTCAAGGGCAGCTGGAGCTACACGTGAAGGCACCCATATGAAAAAGAAAAAAGAAGAAGAAAAATGTATGTCCTGGAGAATCATGAATGTTCAACCAGTCATTTAGATTTGTCCTCCATTTTTGTTCCAAAGAAGACAAAAATCAACCATGTAATTATTCCTTCTCATTCATTTATTTATTTGATTCAAGGTATTTATTAAGCATCTCCTTAATTTCAGGCACTATACAAGGTTTAAGGAATATAATGGTGAATATACACCAGGAAATCACTTGTAGTTGAACAAGTTGGACTGATTATCATTACTGTGCAGGAGAATATATACAGTGGGCAACTGTGAGTAGTCTCAGTAAGGTGTTAGAAAAGATTTAAAGAATTTGGACTTTGGTTGGGTAGTTCTGGATAGGATCTAAGGAAGCAATCTACATTAGATTCTTTCCAGAAATGGATAATAAATCTAGGACTAAGGATCTTAATATATCTTATCTAGAGGAAGGGCATGCCAGAGTGAAGCTAAAGCTATGGAGCAACCCCCTTTATCTATAGGGGATACATTCCAAGACCTCTGGTAGACACATCACAACCGCAGAGACAACAGAATCTTACACACACTGTGATTTTTCCTGGATGTACATGCCTATGAAAAGGCTAAATTTTAAATTAGGCAATTAAGATGTTTCCAACAACAACTAATAATGAAATAGAAAAATTATAACAGTGGGAACATGTTTTCTGTTTATGTCTTCTACCTAAAAATTTCATGCCTTTCCATCTTACTAAGCACTTACCTTGGACTACAGGTGTTGTCTTTACGGTGTGAGATATGACAGAAAAACTAACTTTCTTTGTCCTTCTTCACAATTTCATGGATAAATTTGTTCCTTCCATTGCTCTTAGCAACTTCAACATATATTTTAAATTTTACTTATCAAGTGAAGAGTTTTCACTTAAAGGAGTGCTTTAAGGCTTCTCTTTGCATTTCTGAATTGTCAAAATTGCTCTTGTGTGTTGGAGCCATTTAGTAAAATAAATATTACTTGAACACAAGTACTGCTCTACCAAGACAGTCAAACTGATAACCTCTATGGCTACTAAGTGACTAGTGGAAGGGAAAAGGAAGGGTAGCATGTACAGTTTGGATATTCTGAATAAATGGATGATTCATGACCCAGGTGGTATGAAACTGAATAGTATGATATTTCATCACATGACTCAGAATAGCACATAATTTAAAACTTACAAGTTGTTCTTAAAGTTTTTTATTTTATGTTTAAACTTTAAAATTGAATTTTTAAAGTCTGCCTCATCACGATATATTATGTTTTCTATGTTCTGCTAGATTTATTTTGAAATTTTTAGTCATTATTAGAATGTTGGCTTGGTATTCATGAAGAATATTGGCTTGAAGTTTTATTTTTTTCTAGTGACTGAGACACACTACCCAACACCTAACCACAGAACCCAACACAATTTAAAGCAGGAAAGTTTATGTAGGCTTACGGTTTGTAAAGAGTTCATTTCATAGTTGACTGGCTCCAAGGCAGAACAGCATGACAGAGAGGATTAGTTGGAAAGCATGGCAGACAGAGAATCAAGGGAAGACCTGGGAAGGAAGATAAACCCTTTTTGGTCATGCCCCCAGTGACCCCCTTTTCAACAAGACTACCTCCTAACAGAAAATCAGCTGTACTTCTCCATAATCTAATCATCTTTCCAAAACCCTGCCTACGAGGGTATGATGCTTTGGGGTACATCTAGGTATACTTCACCCACGTTTCCTCTCAAAAGATTTCTGCACATCTCTTCTTGCAAAATGCACTTAGTGTGTCTCTAAGAGTTGCCAAAGTCCTAACAGTTACAGCACTGCTGAAAAGTTCAACACTGCCACTATACAATGGCAAAAGATAAGTAAATACTCCCTTCGAAAAGGGAGACAGGAGATTGTTATCAGGTGGTTCTTTTTTGGGGGGGTTGGGTGCTGGAAATTGAACTCAGGAACTCATACATTCCGCATGCATATAAAACCAGCACCTCATGGATGACGCCAAGGTCTGCTGCCAGTTTGAGCAGTAACCAGACCCCTTTTACTCATGGCTGTGGGAGCCTCTGAGTGCTGGAATGGCTGGGATCTGTGAACCAAAGTCCAGAGAACCAATTTCTTTAGCAGCTACTTTTCAGTACAGTACCTTTATGCAGCTACTTTTCAGTACAGTACCTTTATGCCCTCTTCTCAAAGCCACCAAGCCTTTTACTTTTGCAGTTTCGAGTCTACAAAGGGTGGAACCATGCTTGTTTCTCACATTCTGTCAAGACTTTTTTAAATTGTCTCAATATAAACTGCTTGATTTCTTTCTAGTACTAACCTTTTCAGCAACAAAGCTTTCCTTTTTCCAACCCTATAGGCCCTAACTTTATAGAATCTTTCTTTCTAGTGCAACTCAAAACCTTTAAATTCACTCAGTTGTATCCTTTGTCCTTGATTATCAATGTAGAACTGGGTAAATGTCCTTGACAATATCCATGCCACAGCCTGAATGTTGGGCTGCTTTGAAACTTCCTCCATCAGATTAGTCTGCTGTCCCAGGACATGAAAAAATGGAGAGAAATTTTCTGCCAGAGCATAGTGCACAGGGCTTGAAGTTCAACTTCCAATGGAGTCCTTGTTCCAAACTGAAATCTATTGAGTCTAGTCTTCATGGTTTGCTTTTTTATGAGTATTCTGGTTTTCTGTGCTCTAATCAGAATCTGTGGTCAGGTTGAGCTCACATCATTCTAGGTCTGATTCTCCAGCTAGCTTCTCCAAATCTTTCCAAACTCCTCCCTCAAATTAGTTCCAAAGGCTTCTGAACTATATGGCAGATATCATTAGAGCATCAGCTCCACTTTTCTGGAACCAAAGTCTGTCTTTGTCTATCTTTAACTTTATCAGCTCAATAATGGCCTCCTAAAATTAACTGGGAAGTATTTAATCATCTTTTATCAAAAAGAGTAGGATGGATATCTATATCATTTGTTACTTAAACATTTATTAACATTCAAAAATTAAGCCTGGAAGCCAGGCATAGTGGTACCCATCTGTAATCCCAGCACCCAGCAGGTTGAGGCAGGAGGATCACAGTGAGTTTGAGGTCATCCTGGCTTATAAAATGAGTTCAAGGTCAACCTGAACTTCATAGTGACACCATGTTTCAGAAAAATATATAGCCTTCCTATACATAAATAACAAATTCACTGAGAGAGAATTAGGAAAACAACATCTTTTACAATAGCTTCTCAAAAAATAAAATACCTAGGAATCAATGTATTAAAAGAATTTAAAGACCTCAACATGGAAAACTATTGTACTCTAAAAAAAGGATACTGAAAAATATTTCAGAAAATTGAAAGATACCCCGTGTTTGGGGAGAGGAAAAACCAATATATTTTTATTATACATATTTAAACTATTTTGTAATCTTTTCTTGGTGTCTTGTTAAGGTTTAAATCTAAAATATTGCCCAAAAGTCTCATGTGTTCAGTGGTGGAGCTTTTAGAAAGTGATTGTGTCATAAGTGTTCTAAGATTATCAGTGGATATATCTATTGATAGATTTCTAATTTGATTTTATAAAGAGATGATGAAGACTTTGGCAGTAAGGCTTACACATGTGTCCTTGATGGGTATTTCCTGTCACTAGTCCTTTCTGTTGTGCCTCTTTCTCTTTCTGTCTGCTTTCTGTATGCTATTAGGTGAGTAGCCTTCCTATCTCCTGCCCTTCTATGATGTTTCTGCTTTGCTACAGGCCTAAAGCAGTAGAGCCAGCCAACTATGATCTGAATACTCTGAAACCATGAGCCAAAATAATTCTTTCCTCCTCTTCCTCCTCCTCTGCCCCCTCTTCCTCCCCTGCTTCTCTTCCTCTTCCTCATCCTGCTTTTTTATTTTATCTCTTTTTGCGATAAGGATGTGCAGGTCATGCTGCACTTGAGCTCACTTCGTAGCCCAGGCTCTCTTGAACTTGTGGCAGCTCTCTTGAACTTGCGGCAATTCTCTTGCTTGGGCTTAGCAAGTGATGGAATTATAGTCATGCACATTGTGCCTGGCTAATTCTTTCTTTCTTCATATTTTTATTCTCAGGTATTTTATCACAGCAATGAAAAGCTGACTAATACAAGCCTTCTTTATAGTGTTCTCTGTGTCAGTCCATCTCATGCAATGACTTACTAATGTACCTTCGTTTATTCTATAATATTTATTTATTTATTCATATATTACTGTATTTTTAAATTTACAAATAGTGATGGTTTATTTAGCTCACAGTCTGGAGACTAGAAAGCTCAAATGTATGATGCCAACACCTACACATTATAATATGGTGGAGGACATCACATTGGTAAGAATTCAACAAATATTTACTGGTTATTTTACACAGGTGCTTGATTCTGTTCTAGGTACTTGAGTAGCATGAGTGAATAAAATAATGCCCCTGCAAAGGATGGTGCCTTAGTTACTTTCCTTGTTGCTAAAGCAAAATACCTAACACCTAAGTTAAAGGAGAAAAAGTTTATTTGGCTTACAGTTTATAGAGGTTTCAGTCCATAGTTGACTAGCTTCAAGGCAGTGTGTCATGGCAGAGGGGCATCACAAAGAAAAGCAGTGCATGGCAAAGCAAGGCAGGCAAAAGACAGCAAGCAGCAAGCAAGTAACATGTGACCCCACTAGTCTGTTTCTGTCCCTGATATTTTTATCCACGCTACCCACTCTTAGGACCGGTAGCACTCACCCCCAGAGTGAGACACTCTTTATCCTACCCAGAACTATGCAAAACCAATCAGTGCACTAATTTAGTAATCACACATTCTTAATCCCACTCTTGATCCAGCCCCCTCTCAAAAGCCCCACCTATGACTGCATGATGCTTTGGAGGGACATCTAGACACAAGTCTTAACAGATGGTTGAAATTTTATTCTGTGGCCCACACTTATACCTAACCAATAGTTTTCTTCCTTTTGAAATTTTAGTAAGTCCCTGGTGGTCTAGAGCCAGGATTTGGCACTTGCACCATTGCGGCCGGATTTCAATTCCTAGTTAAGGAAGATGTGTTTTAGCTGGGTGTAGTGGCACATGCCTGTAACTCCAGCACTCAGAAGGAGTGGAAGGAGGATTACTGTAAATTTGAGGCCAGCCTAGGCTAATAGTGAGTTCAAGGCCAGCCTGAACTACAGAGTGAGACCCTGTCTCAAAAAACAAAACAGGGGGATGGGGGTTTAGCTCAGCGGCATAAGCCCCTGCCTTGAAAGCAGGCAGTCATGAGTTCGATCCCCAGTACCGATAAAAAGGAAAAAGACAAAAAAAAAAATCTTAATAAACCTACTTTTTCTATATGTCTGTTATGACTTTACAGTCATAAACTATGAAACTATGAAATGATATGAGTTAATTTTTTTTTGATACAAGGGATTGAACTCACGATATGAGTGATTTTTTTACACTTAAAAGTATTTAGAGGCTGGGTGTGCTGGTACACGTCTGTAATCCCAGCAGGGAGGATGAGACAGGAGGATCATGCAAGTTTGAGGCCAACTTGAAATGCATAGTGAAACCCTGTCTCAGAAAGAGACAGGGAAAGAGACAGAGTGAGAGAAACTTAGCCAGATGTGGTGGTAGATACCTGTAATCCTAACATTCAGCTGAGCCAAAGCCAGCCTGGGCTATATAGTAAATTCAAGGTCAGCCTGAACTACATAGCGAGACCCTGTCTCAAAATCAACGAATCACTTAATAAATATTTGTACATTTAAATTCATAGCAGCATGATTCACCATAGCCAAAGGTAAAATTATCCCAAGTGTCCATCTACAGATGAATAGATTTTCGTCTTTTTTTTTTTTTTATCGGTACCGGGGATCAAACTCACAACCACCTGCTTGTAAGGTAGGTACTTATGTCACTGAGCTAAATCCCCAGCCCCAGATGAATAGATTTTAAAGAGTACATATGTACAATATAATATTTGGCCAATGAAAGGAAGTTCCAACATATTGTACAACATGGATGGACTTTGAAGTCTTTATGCAAAGTGGAAATAAGTCATGAAAGGATAAATACTGCATGACTCCAGCTACATAATGTATATAGTCAAATTCATAGAAACAGAAGAGAGAACAGTTGAGTTGTCCCCTTGGGGTGGAGTGATGAAGAATGGGGAATTAGTATTTACTAAGAGTTTCATCTGGATACAATGAGAATATTTTGAAGATAGATGGTGGAGATAGATGCAGAACAGTGTAAATACACTTCATATGACAGAACAGTACATCTAAAATGGTTAAAATGATTAATTTTAGGTTGTGTATATTTCACACAATAAAAATAATACCCAGATTCACTGTAAGGTTTTACACAGAGTTAATTTTAGAAACCAAAAAGCAAAAATATTTCAATTCCAAATATTGCCACTTTTTTCTCAAAAATTTAAATGATTACCTAATTTCATAGTTATTATGCCAAAAAGGGAAAACTTAAAAGCCCAATAAAATTCCACCCTTGAGTTCCTGGGGCCACATCTACTTTCTATCTAATTTTAAATGAATTTAAATTAATCTTATTAGTATTTGTATGCTTATTAAATGAGAAACTTAATATATGTAAGAGTGTTTGATGTGGTTGAGTCAGTTCTGATATGGAAACTTCACAGTACTCATGTTATATTATTACAAGTACTAAAATGATATATCCGTCACTTGATTTAGTAGCTTCTTTTCCCTATATTTTACTCTTTCATTCTTTAGTCTGATCATCTAAGTACTAGCCCAGAATATATTCTAAGTGCTATATGTTAAGTTTATATGTTATTAGACTTTGTATTATCAACACTCTGAGGGACTCAGGTGGGAGAATTGCAAGTTTGGGCAAATTAGTGACCTTTTTCATGGAATACCATGAGGAACCTGCTATCATGAGTTTTCCTAGTAACCTACCCTGTGTCTCCCAATCCAAGGTGCACATTTATTTTTGCTCTTTTTCTCCTTTGTTTGGGCCACGTTCACTCTACAGTTTTCTCCCTTATCTCCTTCCCCCTTATCCTTTTACCCTCAAATTTCAAATAAAGTTTTGGTGTCATTAGAAAGAAGAAAGAAAAGACAACCCCTGTATAAATAAAAGAGAACGGGCTGGGGATTTAGCTCAGCGGCATAAACGCCTGCCTTGACAACTGTAAGGTCATGAGTTTGATCCCCAGTACCAAAATAAATAAATAAACAAATAAATAAGAACAGGGATGTAACTCAATGTGAAGTGCATATGTGTAATCCCCAGTAATAGCAAAAAAAAAAATTGTATGTATTTTACCAAATCTTTAAAGCAATCAAGAGGAAATATTGTTAAGTATTATTATTTCAGTTGTAATAGGTGAGGAAGGTCAGGCTTAGGGAAGTTGAATAACTTGCTCACAGTTGCACAGCAAGTCACTGGTTAAGGAGGAGTTTAGTCTTAGGGAAGTCTGTCTCAGGATTATCAACTCTGTCAGCACAGGTCACCTTGCATTGTTATCATTCTCTGCCTGGAACCTCAAATCCCCATAAGTGGAAAGAGAAAACACAAAGCACACATTGGTAAAGAACTGCAAGAGCCATGCAAGGAAGAGAAATGCTAACAGGTTTGTACGTATCTGAACTCAGCGATCTCTTATTATTTAGTTATTTGCATTGTTTTTATCAGTCCTGCTTCTCAGTTCCCATCATGTCTTGAACTGTGGTAGTTTTTTGCAATTTGTGCTTTCTTGGTTCTTATGGGAATGTAGTTTCATTGTGGGTGTTTGTCTGGGAGGACAAATGCTCTGCTCTTTGCTCATTCTCAGAGAGAAGTGGGCTGTCCTCAGGAGCTCTCACTCTCCCAGCACACAGCCCACCCAGGGTGAGATGTGCACAGTCACGCTTTGCCCTGGATACAATCCAGACTCTTCCTGATCATATGAATTGCAGTCAGCGTTCTTATTCTACCCAGACTTGGTACGCTGTTTTAGGTCACAGACAGATGTGGGTATACCCTTGTCAAGACCAAATCCTGACCTGGACAGTTAAAGGGAGTGCTCCAACTTCTTTGCATCTATATTAGTCTCTCATATAGCAAGAGAGCAGGAACCCAGCCTTTTATCCGAGAGTGACAGGAAATCTTTTCTCTAGGGAGAAATTCAAGTGGGTACAACTGGTCATACAGTTTGGGAAAAAAAGTGGCCCAGATATATGAGCTAATGGCCTAGCTGGATGGTCCAGAGGTTATAAGGAAATGACTAGAAAATTGGTGACAAAGACATTTGGAGAACAGATATGTGGGAGACCTCGCCATATGGGCAAAGGATGTGAAGATATTTATGTTCAATGTAAATGGTCACCAAAAGATGAGCTCATCAGATGAGGACTTTAATAATCAAATGGAAAGCATGACCTGTTCTGTGGCTAGAGATCAGCCTCTTTTTTTAAGCCAGTCCTGTCATTGCCAGGCTCATTAAAAAAAAAAAAAAAAAAAAACAACTGCCCATGATGATATGGGTGGAAGTTAGAAATGGGCTCAGCAACTTTCCAAGAGGGACCTGGCAATAGCCACTGGATAGCTCAGTCTGTCGGTAGCAGAGACCAAAACCGTCCCTGAGATGACCATTCCTTATGTCTCTGGGGGGTGTTTCTAGAAATGATTGGCACGTGGGCCAGAAAAATAAGAAAGGAAGACCTACTGTGATTGTGGGTGGCACCATTCAATAGACTTGCAGCCTGGGTGGAATGCAAGGGAAAGAAGGAAATTGGTATGAATTTTAAAATTTTTTAAAATTTGATTTTAAAGAGAATGAAACCAAGCAAACTAAAACAGAATAAAGCCAATCAAAACAAGCCAGTGTAAGTGATACAGGACTTAAAAAGAATATGAAATCAACAATAGCCACCACAATGCCTCTTGTTGTCTTCAAAATAGCTGCAGATACCTTCAGCAGAGTAAAAATCAAACAAGACAGAAGAGAATAGAACCAGTAAAAACAAAACAATGAATGCAGTAAACAACTTCAAAACAAAACAATAGTAAATCCAAAATGGCTACCACATATTATATACCATAATATATCTTGCTATCTTTGAAATAGCTTCCCATGCCATCAGATATAACAAAATCAAACAAAACAAAACAGAATAAAACACAACCCAACAAAACAATAGAAATGATACAGGACCTCAAAACAAGATAATAGGGAATTGACAATGACTGCCACCTTCAGAAGGAGATTCCCCATAGATGCCACACTGTGCATACCATGATCCTCTCAATGGATGATCAGACTACCAATCCTAGACCTGTAAAGTCAGTGAAACACCAAACACCACAAGCATTACATTGCATTTCACTTCAACAGCTATCATCACAGCCTGTGTTTCTCTGGGTCAATTGATTTACAGGATGGGAGACTGGCTCTTCTTGTTTCTCAGCCCTTGTGCTGCAAGGGCCTGGGGTCTGGCTGTCCTCTTGGCGGTGGCAGCCCACACATGGTGCTGGTTCACAGGGAGGACTTGCTTTTTGATGACTTCTCATTCTCCTTCCCAATGCCATTCTGTGAATGGCACTGACTCATGGGAAAAGGCTGGGGTCTGGCTGTGCCTCCAGTGCTGGTGGCCCACACATGGCACTGATTTGCAGGAAGGGCTTGCTTCTTCATGAATTCTTGTTCTCTTCCCCCTCAGTCTGCAAATCTGGTATGATTTTTTAGAAGCTCCATTCTGCTTAAGGGGGCACATCTTTTGCAACTGCCACTGCCTGTGAATATCAGGCTCTATTTTCTTCAGCTTTCCAGTGCACCCTCATTTCCACTATGTGGTGGACTGACAATTGGTGGTCTGCTTGTAACATCCAGCTGAACTGAATCAGCATAGTACTGGGTATAGATGACCCACTGGAGGATTACTGCCAACAACATAAAAAGGAGAACTGGAGGGGCTGGGGATTTAGCTCAGCGGCATAAGTGCCTTCCTTGCAAGCAGGCAGTCGTGAGTTTGATCCCTGGTACTGATAAAAAAGACAAAAAAATAAATAAATAAAAGGATAACTGGAGAGGAAGAAGGCATGTTATTGGTTCTCCTGTTGCCATTGATTCTCCTAGAAGCACTTACCCAACTTTTTTCTTGATTTGAATTTGGCTGTTATCATCAAAGGAACTGGGGATCTTGCTGTCATTGAGAATGGCTGCCGTTCACTTTAGAGGAGCTCTGGTCCTTACTTTTAGCATTGCTTCCTGGCTCCAGAGGGGAAGATGGGGTGCTGTTAAATCTCCAGGAGAAGTTATCATACTAGCTTCCTGATATGAACTCAGCTGTTCTTATCATCAGAGAAGCTAGGGACCTCGTTGTCACTGAGGATGGTACTTTTCTGGGGAGCTCCTTGAACATCACTTCCTGGCTCTAGTGCAGAACACTCAGCCTACTGGCACAGATCCTTCATCCCACTGGCACTGACTTTCTAGCTTTTACCGCTGGCTGACCTTTGGGCCTTCCCAGCTCAGATCCATGAAACAGACATGCATGAGTCATTGTTGTGGACTCTAGGCCTCTGGCTGGACTCATTGAGGGCATTGTTATGGCTTTAGGTCTTCATATGGACTCATGCAGGACATTGCCATGGGCTCCAGGCCCTCAGCTGGATTCTTTGGGTCTTTAGTGTGCGGACTGATTTCCTGCACTTCTTATATTTGACTCTTGTGGAGGCTATTACAAAATAGTTCTGTAAATTATGTGTCCCATATTAAATTGTTTCCTTTGCAAACCCAGACTACAACACAGTGACTCTTTAGGGATCTTCCATATGTTTAATCTCAGGCCCTTCTTCCTTAATCTTTCTTTTGGGTTGTGGCTTCTAACTTTGTGGGCTGAGCAACTCCTGGATCTTCCAGCTCTCCAGCACACATGTGGCTCTTGCTAACTCATTGTTCTGATCCTGTAACCCTAACTGATCAAATCCCCTTGCACAATATATGTATTTTTATTTGATTCTATTCCTCTAGAAAGCCCTAAACAACATAGGAGGCTATTAGAATAATTCATGCTGTGGGTTTTGTGGGGAAAATTCAGGGCAAATTGGCTTCCTATTTCTCCAAAGGTTGCCAGTAATTCCAAGCACATGTGATTCATTAGGTTTATTTATTTAGGTTCAGGATTGAACCAAGGTCTTTATGCTGAGCTACAAACAATAACTCTTTTAAAACAGGTCTCACTATGTCCAGGCTGGGCTCAAATTTATGATTTTCCTGCAGCCTCATAGAGTGTTGACTGAGATTATAGGTGTGTGCCACCACATCTGGCTCATTGGGGCCTTTTAATAACAATCTACTATAAGAAGCAAAGAAGTTTTGTGAGGGGACCACTGTCATAGGACATGAGACTTTAATAGCAAGGGTAGCAGTGTAATAGGGATGTGAGGAAAAACACCCCAAATGAATTTGGAGGTGGGGAGTGATCAAGGATCATATCACAGGGTCAGCACTGATACAGGCCCTGAGACTTGGAAGAACATTGATGTTTTGAGGCTCACTTGCTGGGTTGTCAGAAAGGGTTTGTAGATAGGGTAAAAGGGAGAAGCTCTTGCTGTTTGCTGCTTGTTGCTTCCTGCGTGCCAAGCCATAAACCATTTCTCTTCTGTAATGTCACCTTGCTTTGGAGCCAGCTCACTATGAACTGAAACCTCTACAAGCTGTGACCTATAACTTTGGGTGTCAGGTATTTTGTCTCAGCATCAAAAACACTAAGACAGGTATGAAGTAGGCACTGGACATGCAAGCCTGGAGCTCAAGAGAGAAGAGCAAATTGGAGATGTAAATACAGAATCCATCGGTAAACAAGGAATAATATAAAGCCATAAGATTGCCCAGAGAGAGTACTGTAGGATGAAAGACAGAAGCTACATCATGACCACAGAGAAAAGCTGCATTTAATAGGTAAGACAAGAAGAGAAGTGCATAAAGGAAACTTAAAAAAAGAATAATTAGAAAGTAGGAGAACAAGACATGGTGGTGTTCTTATTCCACAGGAAAAATAATTTCTAAAAAATCTAGAAAAATTGGGACCAGGGATTTAGCTCAGCCACATAAGCACCTGCCTGGCAAGTGCGAGGCTGTGAGTTTGATCCCCAGTACAAAAAAAAAAAAATCCAGAAAAGTGACCATGAAATTTGATAATTTCTTACTGGTGACCATACTGAGAGCAGTTTTAGTTCCTGATTGCAAAGGACTAAGGAATCCATAGCAAAGAGAGAATGCTTATAAATGTAATGAGGGCCTGAAACAGGTGCTGGAAGATCACAAATTCCTTCAGAGAAAGCGAAGTAACCTATAAAAAGGGAAGTGTATCAGCTTTAAGACTGTTCATGGGGTGGGGTATATGATAGTTGTGCAGTGAAAGAAATCTTTGAACACTACCTCCTGTCCAATTCCTGCTCAGTGTTACTATTTTTCACACTACACATGGTGAAAAATCCCTTCATTTCCTCTTTATTGGTTTTTGAGACAAGGCCTTGCAACTTAGTTCAGGCTGGTGTTGAAAATACTGTGTAACTCAGGCTGGCTTCAAACTCACAGTCATCTTCCTGCCTCAGTCTCCTGAATGCTAGGCTGCATGATCACATCTGGGTCTTTGCCTTCTTTCTTTAAAACAATGTTTACTGTAGTTTGGCATTTTCTCTATGTAGCAATTCTTTCAAAATAATTACCATGTTTTACCTAATGTGCCTCTAATATTATTTGTTTAAAAGGAGCAAAATGGCAGATAGATATTGGGAAGGGAAGGGAACAAGGGAAAGGGGTGGGTGAAGGGAAAGAAGGAAATAGGGATTTAAAAAAAGGATTGAAGAGAAAAACGGAAATAAAGGTTTTTTAAATGGGGAGGGGAAGAATGGTTAAAGGGAGGAAGGGAAATAGGAAAAAATGAATTAAGATATGTACAAGTACAAATTCTTTATGATGAATGTGATCATTACATACAGCAAACATATACCAATAAAATTAATTAAAAAATAAAAGTGATTTGCTTGATATTATTTTTTGGGGAATGAAGTATTAGAAATTGAATCTAACCAAAAAAAAAAAAAAAGAAAGAAATTGAATCTAAGACTTATCAGATTCTAGGAATGTGCTCTACCATTGAGCTACACTCCTAGTCAAATGTATGATTTTTCTTTTAGGTTTTATACTTGATACTTTTATCAATATATTTTATAATTTTGTCTAAGTAAATGATTATTTCCTAAAAGTGACATGAAGACATCAGATGTATATCCTTCTAAGTTTATTAGAATGATGAAGAGTGAATAAAGGAAGATTATAAGCAACATAGAACACCTCTGACATAGTAGCTATAATTGTAGCATCTTCTCAATAGAATTGTTGCAAAGAAGGAATAAAATAATGGTTAAATTAGATAATGTTATAAAAACTCTCTCTCTGTCTCTCTGTCTGTCTAGACTCTCTCTCTGTCTCTCCTCTCCTCCCCTCCTCTTCCTTTTTTTCTTTTCCTTTTCTCTCTTATCTTTTTGGTTTTGGGCATTGAAGCCAAGTCTTGGAGTGTGCTACCATGCTAAACTCTACACTACAGCCCAATGCATGCACAATCCTTAATAAGTATATGTCATATTAGTTTGAAGACGAGCAAGGAAGCCACAAACCTAAAATTTAACAGGTGAAAAGAAGAGTTGAACTATTTTGAGTGCTTAAAAGAACTCATGGTGATTATGAAATTATGTGTGGATATAGCTTCAGAAATAATCTACTGAGCATGGTGAGTACACCTGTAATCCTAGCTATTTTGGAGCTCAAGGATGGATGATAACAAGTTCAGAATAAGTCTAGGAAACCTGAGATGCCCTGTCACAAAAAGTAGATTTTAAAAAAGGGCCAGGAGTGTGGCTCAGTGCTCCCTGGGTTCAATTCCCAGCAACACAGACACAAGGGAGCACTCCCCCTCAAAACAAAAACAAAAACAAAACAAAATAAACAACCCCACCCAGACAGACACAACCAGCCAAACAAAAACTTCTGTGTTGGGAGTGGGAAGTGGGCCATGTTCTTGAAAACTAGGCAGTTATTCTTCTAATTTTGTATACATCTGGAAGTCTCAATATAAACTAAAACTTGGTTTGTGGCTTCCTACTCCACTCCCCAAGGTAAGGAAGTAATGCAAGAAGATTTGATTTGAAATAGAAATGACTGGACTTGAAGCTTTGTGTAGTATCATTAGTGGACGCCGTGTTAATAACTAGTCTCAGAATATCGTTTTCTAGTCCATCTTTTTTCTTCAGAGTTGTCAAAGTTCAGGCATCACTAGAAAACTACAAATCCCAGGGTTCATCGCACGCGAAGCGGCTCAGCGGGGACCTCGCCGCATCGGAACTGGAATGGTCCCTATGAAAATTGATGACTGTGACTTAGAGCCGATTGGGAGTGCGTAGGCCGACCGGGGGTGCCGCTCGCAGGGCGCAGTGTGGTGCCTTTATGTTCAGGCATCGTCCCGGGCAGCCCCGCCCCTGCCCGGGGCCTCCATGAGGCGGGAGTCCCCACAGTGCGCCTCCAAGATGGCGACGCCGTTGGCGGTAAATTCGGGTGAGTACGGCCGGGGCGAAGAGAGGCGCCCGGGAGAGCGGTGACAGGTTCTTCAGAGACAGGCTCGGGGGGGGGGGGCAGTGTTCCTGGGAGACCAGGCTCCCCCTTGTGCGCGGCGCCTACTTGGCCCTGGCTCCAGGTCTACCGTCCTGCCCCTCCTCAGTTTGAATGGCTCGTGTTGGCCCTGCGGCTCCAGCCCTTGGGTTGGAGTTGGAGAGGCGAGGCAGAGAAGCATGGTCTCCTGGATCCCGGCGTGTCGATTCCAGCAGTCCAGAGCTAAGCCAGGTGCCTCCCATCCCCCAATTCATTGTATATCAGCGGCCCAGATTTCGCGCTGATACTTGACGCCGGAGCCCGAAGATGCGCGGTATTTTCCAGACACGAGCGGAAGCTGGAAACTCACACCTCAGAGCGGGCACCCTGACCCCTCTTGGGGTGCAAGGGGTCCTTCAGGCTGCCAGACCACGGCTTATAAAATCTCCAGCCGGCGAGTGGCCAGAAAGGGGGTGCCCTGGGCTCGGAAGTTTGATCTGCGGCTGAGGGCCGCCCTAGATGTTCCTGCTCCTTCGTGGCCGTGGAATTTGAAGGTGAAGTGGAATCTAGGAGGCAGTGAAGGAACTACGGGAGATTGGGGTGATTCGAAATCCCTGGGTGCTCGAAAGAGTGGCTGCACCAGTGTCAAAATCCCTGGAGTGCACTGCTGGTAGGTAGGGCAGTCCTGTAAACAGCATTTCCTGCTCAGTGTCAGTGCCTCAACTGATCACTGAACTATGTAGGCACCACTAGGAGAATTTCTGTGTGGTAAATGCTTGTAGGGAATCTCCTGGTACTTTTTCTGATTCTGTATAGTGTTTTTTGTTTTGTTTTGTTTTGTTTTATTGTTGGTTTGTTCTACTTTCACAGGTTCGGTAATTTTGAAAAGTCTAAAATAAAAGAGTTTTGTAAATCAAAGCATTTCAGAATGCCATACATTATTTTATAATAATGAAGGTTATGCTTACTGAGCTCTGAAGATGTCCTGACATTGGACCTAGTGTTCTAATTGCAGTGCCTGGTGCTTTTTATACTCCAGAGAAATAAGTTTTCGTCCATCCCCCACTGGGGATTGAACCTGTGGCCTAAGTACTGAGCTAATTCCCAGACCACTTTTTTTTTTTTTGGTCTTTAAGACAGAGTTTCATTGTGTGCCTCAGGCTGGTCTTGAACTCACTTTGTAGCCCAGGCTGGGTTCGAACTCACCGCAGTCCTGCTTCAGCTGCCTGAGTGGTAGGATTTCAGGCCTGCGCCAGTAAACCCAGTGTTCCCAGACGTCTTTGAAAAAAAATTTTGTTAGTACGTGTTTTCAGCTCATTCAGTTGACAGTCATTTTGGGGAATGGGTACATATACATACCATAGGCTTTTTTTAAAAAAATTTCTCTTTTAAATCCCCCTGCCCACTTTTTTCCCCCTATTTTTTTATTTTGAGACTGTCCTGCTAAAATGCATAGGTTGGGCTTGAACTTGTTATCCTACCTCAGCCTCCCAGGGTGTTGTGATTACAGGTCTGCATCAAGAAACTAGACTAGTAGCTGCTGTTACATATGCTACAAGTTTAGAAATAGAGACTTTGTTGATTAAATAACTTACCCAATGTTAAACATGAACGTAAGTTGTTGAGGGAATAGAGAAAAGTTTCCAACAGGTGTAAGGTGGAAATATTGTATGGTAAAGCCTTATGGTTGGAGTGTCAGTTAGGTGCTTGCAGAGGATTAAACACACAACCTCAGGGCATGGGAAGCATGGTCTCTACCACAAAATGTACTCCCTTCCCAGCTGTAGGCCCCTCCTCTGTGGAGCACTGGGAATTAATTTAGGATCTTTACACAGAGGTACTTCCTCAGCCTTCCCTTTTTCCCCTTCCTATTTTTTATTTTGAGACAAAGTCTTGTTAAATGGCTAACTTTCCCAGGCTGTGTTTGAATTGTGATGCTTCTGCTTCAGCTTCCCAGAGTGCTGGGTTTATAGGTGTGAATCACCACACTTAATTGTGAGCTTTCTGAAGCCTGGTGTGATATACCCTCTGGGAGGTTATGGCAGGAGGCTCTGAGTTCAAGCCTGGCTTCGAAATATAGCAGTATCTTGTATCCAAATAAATCTGAGTGTTTCCTAATCCTGCTTTTTATTTAGATGTTAGGGAAGAAAGATGAGGCAGTTACTTGTATTGAGTGCCTATCAATGTACTGTGCATTTTATCTAGTTTTCCTCATCCTTAGAACCAGATGGTGATCCTCTTTGGTAAAAAGGAAACCGAAGAGCAACATTTTAAAATCAATCAGTCAATCAAAAAAAGTTTTTTTATTCATTTTAGGCCACATAAAAAGGTGATAAGACCAGGCTCAATTGATACTCCAATTTAGTCAGGATTTATTAGATTTTGTGTGTATATATATATATATATATATATATTTTATTTTAAAGAGGAAAAAAATTCAAAACAAGATAGAGAGTAACTATAGGAAATACACTGTGTATTGTGCTTTAAATTAGTTACACATAGTACAAGATATCTGCATTTAATTGTCCTCACAATGGTAGCATAAACCTTTCTTTTCAATGATCTGAGAGAAATTGGTAGTATAACCATCTGTCTTCTTTCTTTCTGTCTCTCTCTATATATACATACACACATATACACACAAATACATACATGAATTATTTTTTCCAGTGTTTACATACGAGAGTCAGATTTATTTCACTTAGGTGTATGGTCTCTAGTTGCATTCATTTACCCATAAAAATCTCAAGTTTATTGTTCTTTATGGCTGAGTAGTTATCCAATGTATACAAATACTGCATCTTTTTAGTCCATCTTTGGTTGATGCGCATTTAGGTTTCCAAGATTTAGCTATTACAAATGTACTGTTATAATCATGAATGGACATATGGCTATGGTACAGTGTTTTTAATTCTTCTGGGAAGATACACAGAAGGGGAATAACCTGGTCAAATGGAATTGCCAATCCTAGGTTTTTGAGGAATCTCCACACTGATTTCCAGTGTTTGCGTCTACACTTCAACCATAAGTGGAGAATGGTTCCTTTTCCCCCACAGCCTCTCCAGCATTTGTTACTGGTTGATTTCTTGATAATAGCCATTCTTTCTGTGGTGAGGTAGAATCTCATTGTATGCATCTCTCATATGGCCAGTGATTTTGAACATTTTTTATGTGTTTATTTGCTGTTTGTGTTTATTTGATTTTTAAATTTTATTTTAAAGATAATAAAACCCAACAAAACAGATTAAAGTCAATCAGAACAAAGTGCTGAAATTGGTACTTTGAAACAGGATGATAGGAAAACAAAGACCATTATAGTATATCTTGTTATCTCCACAATAGTTCTCCATCAAATATAACAAAATCAAATCAAAACAATAAAACCAATCAAAACAGAACATTGAATAAAGCAAAACAATAGGAACAGAACAAAACAGTGAGAACAATATTGCACCTCAAAAACAAGATAGAAGGAAACCCCCTATATTTGTTGTACTGCAAACTGTCTTCCTCCCATGAGATGCTCAGACCACTAGCCCGAGGCCTGGAAAGTCAACCTAACAATGCAAGGATTCAGTTTTTTGCATTTCAGTTGCTATCAACTCTGCATGTCCCCCAAACCAGCTGGTTGATTGGGGTGGGGGGTAGGCTTGCAGGAGGTACTCTCTGACTTCTCTCTATCTGGGTCCCACAGGGTTTGCATAGATTACCAGAAGGCTTGCTGTTTGGCTTCTTGGTGGGCTCTTCCTAGTCCCAGCATAGCTGATTCTCTGGAGATGCTGACTTCTCTCTTCTGGGCTCTGCATGGCTTGTGCCTCTTACTGGATTTTGTATTAAGAAAACATAATGTTTATATTCTTCTCTAAGAATTCCAATAAACTTTTTATATTTTTACTTTTTATTTGTGACTTTTATTAAAAAGTAACCACAAGTGAACAAATAGATAGTAACTTACATTGTTTTCCAAATGTGTGTTTTGTTTGATGCTGGGTTTATTTCTTTTTAAGCTGCTAGTCTATGGGGTCCTTACAAAGATGTCTGGCAAACAGTGGGAAATGCTCTCTGGAGAAGACAACCTGAAGCCGTCCACCTTCTGGATGTGATTTTGAAGAAGCACAGACCTGACTTCATCTCATTGTTCAAAAACCCAGTAGGACATTTTCTTTCTTTGCTACTTAGACTCACCTGTTTGGATTTTTTTTTTTTAAGGGCTAAGGGAAGAGTAAATTCTTAATGTATTGTAAATAAAATGTTACTTGACCTAGTCCAGTGATTCAGGTTTTCTTTTAAAATGTTACTTTTCCTGGGAGCAGTTGTGTTTTTTTCGTTTTCAATAAAAGTTATAATTGAATTTATCTCCAGATAAGAGAGAAATGTAATAATGTTTAAAGATAATTGAAGACATTCATTATATTCCAGAAATACTAGCTGTTTTAGAATTTCTGACTTATAGTTAATATATCCAGATACACTTTTGCATTAGCATGTAGTGTTTTCTAAGTTGTGTTAGCTGATGTCCCTTACAGCTAGCAAACCAGTAAATCAGTAGAGGAGATTCACTACCTCCTGTTCAACAGTTTGCGCTTTTTTTTTCATGGTACTGGAAATTGAACCCAGAGGCTTCATGTTGAATTACATCTGTCGTGCTTTTTCAGTTTTCTGTTTTAAGATGGGATCTGTCTAAATTACTGGTTCTGCCTTGTGACCCTCCTGCTTTGGCTTCCCAGAGTGCTTGAATTTGTACATCACAGATCCTGGCTCTAGTATTTGTTTCTCTATACTAACCTGACCATCTAAGAAATATTTATGGGATGTGTTACAAGAAATGGCTTTTGAGGGTTTTTGGTTTTCTTTAGTAGAAAGAGCCCCAGCAGCAAGCCTGGGAGCCAGCTGAGCTTTGCTGCAGTCTGCGTTCTCCCACTAGACTTGTGTGTGACTGAGGCAAGTTACCTGATTGAACTGGGTGCCAGATTTTCTGTGTGTCATAGATAATCCACGTTAAATCACCTCTATATACTTTTTTTAAGTTCTAAAAAATTTTGTATTAAGTTTATTGGTACATTGTAGGCATACATAATGATCACATTATGGGAAATTTCTACATAGTATAACTTGAATCTTCTTTTTTTCCCCCTTACTCTATTTTTGAGGCATTTTTTTTTTTTTTTGAGACAGGGTGTTGGTCTCTAATTCTTTAGTTTAAGGCTGACCTTAAACTCACTGTGTAGCCCAAACTGACTTCAAACTCATGGTGTTCACCTGCCTCTGCCTCTGGAGTGCTGGGATTATAGGCCTATGCTACCACAACAGGCTTAAAATTTTAAGGTTTTGTATTTTTTTAAAAAACACTATGAAACTTTTTTTTTAATCGGTACCAGGGATTGAACTCATGACTGCGCACTTGCAAGGCAGGCGCTTATGCCACTGAGCTAAATCCCCAGCCCCAAAACTTTTTATTCCTTGCTAAGCTGCTAAATTTTTAATTTTTATGAGTACTATTTGTGGTACTATTTTTTTTGGTACTGGGGATTGAACTCACGACCTTGCATTTGCCAAGCAAGTGCTTGTGCCACTGAGCTATATCCTCAGCCCAACGAAGTACTAATTTTTAAGATTTTATTTTCTATCAGATAATTTTATGTTATGTCATTTATTAAATGTTTGAGTCAAAAAATCTTAAGTTTTTAGTATTAGTAGACTGATTCATTCTGCTAAGTAATTCAACAATTCACATATCTTTTTTATTATTTTCCACTTGAAGACCTTAATGTTTTTATGTACTAGGTATGTAATTGGAAAAAAATCCTTGGAAACTTGAAAAATAGAGTGCTATTTTATTTTCTTTTAATTTTACAGTTCATAGTTTAGCAGAATCAGTTTATTGAGAAAATATTAGGTTAAAAGTTGAAGGTAATGCAAAATGTTACTTCATAAAGGTCTATTTCTAAGATTATCTGAGAAGAAATACTTGAATTTATTATGTTACTAGTTTGTATTATCATGAAAAAGTTCTGTAAGTACCATTGTAGGAAATGGGTTCTGGTGTACTATTTTCATTATTTGTTTATAATTTTATAGCCAAAAAATGTCCAACAGCATGAGATGGTTCAGAAAGCCAGTACTGAAGGAGTTGCCATTCAGGGTCAACAGGGAACCCGACCTCTTCCTGAAAAGCTCATTAAAGAAGCCTTTATTCTCAGTGACCTTTTTGATATTGGGGAATTAGCAGCTGTTGAGCTTCTCCTTGCTGGTAGGTTGACATTGAACTGAAACTGTGGTAAGGTCTTGCTGAATTATAAAGTTATAAAATACTGTATTGTTTAGATTCCAAAATAGCTTCTCAGGATATAAATTATTCAATGGATAATAACATATTCAAAATATTTTCTTTAACTTACCTTTTATTAAAGGGAAGGCTTTAGCTTAATGATTGCAGATGTTAAAGGTAATTGAACTGCTTTAGGATAGGCTTTTCTTTTTTTTTTTTTTAATCTGAGTAATGTTCCATTGTAAGGATAGGCTTTTCAATGGTAACATACTAGAAATTCAGTGCATCAGTTCAGGTTTGTTTGTGATTCAGTTATGGGCTAGAGGCAAGGGAGTTAGTTAGCTTGTGCAGAGAAGTCTTCATAAAGATGGTAAGGTTTAAGGTAGGTATTACAAAATGAGTAAGCATGCATTAGGTGGAATGGGGGTGCTTAGAGGGCAAAGGCCACCAGGCAGAAAAAGTCACTTGTACCTGTGGACAGCAAGGTGATAGATTTGGGGAACTGTAGGAAGTATGGCTGGGGAGTGACGGGTAAGGAGAGTGGGGAGCAGTAGAAGACAAACTGACAGGGTGTGCTGAATAAGACAAAATGAGGATACACTCAGAGGGGAGCAGCTTATGGCACGAATGACCACACAATGAAAAGATTCTTTTCGGAAAAGACTGGGAGAAATTTCCAACTATTTCAAAGATTTCATGGCCATGCAAATACAAGGGCATTGAATAAAATTTAATTCAGTAGATAAGAGTGAGACCAAAAGATTCACACTTACAAAGGAAATTAGAGATGAAAGTGAAATTTAGAGTTTGAAAGGGTGAAATTCATGTTACTTTCCTGCGTGGATGGGATGGCCATTTGTGTGCATTGTGTATGGAGTGAACAGGGAGGTCAAGAGATAAGTAAAGCAAAGAGCTCCTAGGCCCCTTCAACCGATATTCTCAGATTCATTGAACTGAACATTGGTGTAGTGTCTTTTTTTTTTTTTTTCTAATAATGTGATTGTTTGTTAAATTATTTCTCACTGTTCTTAACTAGGAGAACATCAGCAGCCTCATTTTCCTGGCCTTACCAGAGGATTAGTAGCTGTTCTTTTGTACTGGGATGGAAAGCGATGCATTGCAAATTCCCTAAAAGCCTTAATACAGTCTAGACGAGGGAAGACATGGACTTTAGAACTCAGGTCTGTTTGCTTCTTGGAATTTCAGAGCTTAATTTGAAATTCTTTGAAGAATTACAATCTTAGAAATAACACAAGTTTCCACTTATACTCTGTATCAGTCAAATTTGTAACGTGCTGAGTAATGTATTTCTACCCTTCGAACTGACATAACAGTTTAAACCTGCTTTACTTTGTTTACAAATAATTATGGTTAGAAGATTGCTGAAGCTCAGTCATCTAGAAGGATTAAAAAGAATTAAGTTATAATTTATCCTTTTGTTTTCAATAATGTTTAATTGTCAAAAGAGCATTTGCTGTCAGTTATTGTGAGGAAGTAAAAGCATTATTGTTTGATATGGCTTTGTTTCTTTTCATTACAGCCCAGAACTGGTTTCCATGACAACACGCTTCACAGATGAACTGATGGAGCAAGGACTGACTTACAAAGTTCTTACTCTGGTGTCACAGATTGATGTAAATAATGAGTTTGAGAAACTACAGCGAGACAGAGGTCTGGGCAGTGAAAAGCATCGCAAAGAGGCAAGGCGCCAGTGAAATGAATTCATAGGTTATTTGTATCAAATCTCAGACAGAAAAAGTTACAAGGACTCAAAGTCTGGTTGTGTAGGCAAAGAAAATAATGAATTTCAAAATATGTAGTTGGTTGTGTCTATGAAATTGACTTGAGATTATTTCAGTTTCTGTATAGTCATTTATGTGCCATTATAGCTTTTTCTGGGATGAACTGTTTAAGGAATTGGTCACCCCAATTTCTGAAGAGTTAAAGGAGATGAAGCAATAAGCAGTAGAATTTGTTCAGAATCTAGAGATGAGATTTTAGGATCACTTGAGGGCTCATATAGTTTTATTTTGTTAGGCTTTATAAACGATAGACTTCATTGTATTTATTTATTTATTTTTATCGGTACTGGGGATCAAGCTCACGACCATGTGCTTGCAAAGCAGGCACTTATGCCGCTGAGCTAAATCTCTAGCCCCCTAGCTTACATTTTATAAGACAGATTCATTGTAGTCTGTTTAAACTGATTAATCATGTGTTTTTATTTCTAGGTTTCTGATCTCATCAAAGAGTGTAGGCAGTCTTTGGCAGAAAGTCTTTTTGCCTGGGCTTGCCAGTCTCCGTTAGGCAAAGATGACACCCTCCTCCTTATTGGCCATTTGGAGAGAGTGACAGTAGAGGCCAATGGCACACTGGATGCGGTGAATCTGGCTCTTCTTATGGCACTTTTGTACTGTTTCGACATCAGTTTTATAGAACAAAGCACAGAGGAACGAGATGGTATTGATTTTATGCCTTGTATACATTTATTTTTAAAAATCAAATTTAAATATTCAAGAAGTACAATGTAAAGTCACACTTAAGGTTTGGATCATAGTTCTGTTAGAGTGCTTGCTTATCACGTTCAAGGCTGAGTTGGACTCCAGCACCACAAAAAGAAATCCAACTCCCTTGTTACTATGACATTTGTTTCTTTTGAGGTGTGGTATGGAAGTGATAAAGGTTACATAATACATGTTCATGAGATACACATAACCTAGGACTTGTTTCACTACTGTTGTTGAAATTTTCAAGTCTATCATGAAAAGAGAATTTTGTTAAATTTTTGTAGTATTTCATCTTTTTGACTTTTAATTTTTGTGAAGTAGATTCAACTTTAATCTTTAGATATATTTTAGAATTATATGTAGCAAAATGGCCCTTTTTTCTAAGTTCTATTACACTTATTAAAAATCATTTAAAGTAGTACAACTAAAGTTTAAGAGTATTGTCTATTTGCTTTTCAATTTGTATACAGTGCTTAACATAGTTTACATTATGTGTGGTAAACAGTGATGTTAACTAGTCATGATTGTTTTGGAAAATGCCCAGGTTTTCTGAGGCATTTCTGTGTGTCAGAAATGAGAATATATGTACTTCTTGGTAGTGTCCTCTATTTTTGCGTTTTCAGATGTGATTCATCAGCTTCCACTGTTGACAGAGAGGCAATACATTGCCACCATTCACTCTCGTCTTCAGGACTCACAGCCGTGGAAACTACCTGGGTTGCAAGCTACTGTTAGACTTGCTTGGGCACTGGCTCTTAGAGGAATATCTCAGCTTCCTGATGTGACAGGTAAATTGTAGGTAATTTTGGCCACAGAAGCAGCATTAGCAGCTTTTAATGAATTTTAAAGAGGTGTTTTCTTTGACATGTATAATATGTATAAGCATACGAAGATGTCTAGAGTTATATTAGGAAAAACTTTGGAAAGTAGTAGTGGAGTACTTTTTTCTTTCATCTCCTAAAATAAATTATATGAATTATTTCCTTTTCTTTTATCTAGTGACAATGCTTTTTTACTTTTTTTTTTTGATGTTGTTGTTTTTGTCTTTGTCTTTTTGAGACAAGTTTCTGCTATGCAGTTCAGGTCTGCCTTGAGCTCACTTTGTAGCCCATGTTGGTCTCCAGCTCACAGCAATCTTCCTGCCTTCCCCTGCTCAGGGCTGGGATTACAGGTGTGTGACACCATACCTGGACTTCTTTTTTTTTTTTGGTACCAGGGATTGAACTCATGACCTCGTGCTTACCAGCACGAGGAGAATAGGAATGGTGAGTGGGGAGTAGGAATACTTCCTGAAAGATAGGTTGAGAATGGGTTGCCCTTATAGTAATTTGAAACCTGAAGAATTGTCCCTTCTATAGTGTTTTATGGTATATGGTAAAGAGGCTTTATTTCAGTTCCCTCTCCTTGTCAACAGTGCTTTTTTCTCTCGGAGTGTCAGCAGATTACAACATCTTACCAATTGTATAATTCCACATTTTGCTCATGCTATTCCAAGGGGTTTGCAGGAAAAGTTTTGTGTTTGTCTCTTGCCACTTTATAAAAAATTATTAAATCAAATAGATAATCAATTTGACTTTTACATTCATGTACAAATTGTCTTTTTTTTAACTGTACATACCCTTTTCTCGTATTCAGTCTTTATTTCAGTACTTTTAAATGAAGTTACCCTTTAAATGTTCATGTGCTGTGTGACAATAAAATTTTTATATCATAATTTCTCATGCCATTGCCCTAATCTTGAGAGGCACAGTAGAACAGTAATAGTTTGCTGTAGAACAGAAGATAAAAAAAACCTAGGAGTCATAGCCTTACTTTCAAGTCCTAGATCTTTGGCTAAACTCTGGTTTTATGTTTTTCTTTTATTTATTTTTTCTCATGTAGAGAGGGAAGCCAGGGCTTTCACCCTTAGCTACATTCCTAGTTCTTTTATTTTTTGTTTGAGGTAGCATCTTGCTAAGTTGTCCAGACTGGGCTTCAATATGTTTCTGCTGCCTCAGACTGAGAGCACTAGAGTTACAGACATGTACTCACTCCAGCTGCTTGTATCCTTTTATTACGTTTAGCAGTTAAAAGTAGTAGTGTTTTGCTTTATTTTGTTTTATTTTTGTGGTGCTGGGGCTTGGACTTGCTGAGTACATGTTCTACTGAGCCATGCTGAGGACCTAAGAATTTTTTAACTACAAAAATTCTTAATAATGTTTAGTTATTATTAGTAATTTTAGTATCATATATATACATACTTTATTTCAAAGTAGAAAATAAAGCATATATTAAATAAACTCATTTAGTTTCTCTAGGTTGACTCTGCTTGTACTTTTAAGGAACAGTATGTATTTGGTCTCTCTGACAGTCCAACAGAATAAGGTGTGGCAGTTCTTCTTCCAAAGCTGGATTGAAATAGAGCTACCTACAAATTTATTTTTCAAATTTAAAAGAAGTGATCACCAGTGTTTTTCTTGAAGTCACATCAAACCTTTCTAGATTAAACTGTCAACTTCCAGTCTGTCTAGAGCAAAGAAGATGGCCTGTACCTTTGGGATACAGGGTGTGACCGTATTGTGGAAAGCACTGTCATAAAGATTCAGTTTCTTCAAGGGCAGAGGAAGAATAAAACTGTATGGAAGTACCTAGACATGTCCGTTAATTGCAATGTAGAGACTATTTTTTTTCAAGAAACAGGCTGCACAAAAGATAAAAAAGCCAAAATCTTTCATTGCATTAATGAGACATTGTATATTTGCCTACTTTCTATCTGTTTATTTGACTTTGAGAAAGTATTTTATAGTGATATATGTGTATGAGTTTGTTTTGTTTAAGTATCTTGAGTTAAATCTTCAAGTAAAATGTTCAGTTGCTTGGAATTTGCTTCAGTGTAATACAGGTGGCAGAAGGGAGTGTACAGGTGAAATAAATCGGTAATATTGAAATGAGGTGATGGGTATGTAGAATCTTAGGAGTCTGTTTATCTATAGATACCTATTTGAAGTTTTAACACTCCTAAGCAGAGTGTTAAAAATTATAAGTAGGCGAGTTTAGTTTTTCAATTCTGGCTGCCTGGTTACCAATTTAGTAGTTATTTAACTCGTGATGTTTAGGTCTTCAGTCATTGGCTTGAAGACTTTTTCCGAATACCCCACAAAGTTTCACGGGGATTAAAGCCTTAGAGGTGGGCATGTTGCCATGTGCCTGTATTCCCAGCTGCTCAAGAGAAAGAGATAGGAGGGTTAGAAATTCAAGGCTTCTTAGGAATCAATCGCAGTACTATCTATCTATCTATCTATCTATCTATCTATCTATCTATCTTTCCCTCATTTTCGTATGGTAATGTTTAGATAATAGCGCTCTACATATGTCTGTATTACACTGCACATCTCTAAATTAGTTTTCATCACTTATTATAAAGAGCATGAGTTTTTCTGTTGCACTTTTTCAGTGGTTCTTTGGTGTGAGTCAAGTACAATTACACATAGTTTCATTTTGTGCATAGCACATGATAAAAGGATGAGAAGATCCCTAAAGTATGAACCATCTGCAGAATATTGTGGGATAGAACCTGAATTAATGACTTCTCTACTTTCTTTTCTAAATATGCTTCTAGCACTGGCAGAATTCACAGAAGCAGATGAAACAATGGCAGAGCTTGCAATTGCTGACAGTGTTTTCCTATTTCTCACTGAATCAGTAGTGGTGTCAGAAAACTTCTATCAGGAAGAATTTTATCTTCGTAGAACCCATAATCTTATCACAGATTTTCTTGCCCTTATGCCAATGAAAGTAAGTATAATAATGTAAGATGAGTGAGCATTAGTAGAAAAATTTTTATTAAATAGTTTAATACTTACTTAAAATGAATAAAATCTTTATGTGTAGAGTAAAATTTGATAATATTACAGTTTGTAACTCATGAAGATGAAATAATATAAGCCCTGTTAATTGAAGTAAATCATTAAGAGGAAATGTTTGACATTAAGGATGGTTAAAAATGAGAAAGTAATATGAGTGAAAATGGTTCTGTGGGTAAAATATTATCAACTCTCTACTACCCAAGGGATTGGTACTACCCTCTGGTCATGGGTTCTACATCTACAGATTGAGTCGACTATGGCTTACAAATATTTTGGAACAACAATTTGCATTTGTACTGCACATATATAGTTTCTTCCCCCTCTTATTATTTCCTAAGTGTTATACCAACTATTTATGTAATGCTTGCATTGTGTTAGATATTAGAAATAATTTAGAGATGACAAAATATATATGAAACTATTTTGCATACCTTATGTGGAAATACTGTGTTATTTTAGATTAGGGACTTGGGTGTATGGATTTTGTTATCTGTGATATATGTGTGAGGGCGGTGAGGTTGCTGAAATCAGTGCATGAATGCCAAGGGGCAGGGGAATTTTTAACATGATATGGAAGAGGTGTAGTGTAAAGTTTCATTTTGTAGGCAATTGTTTAGAGGCTTAATTATAGTGTATAAATGGGTTTCAATGTGAATACAGATGAAATAATGAGTTCCAGAACCTAGTACACAGGCTGTTTTTGAGTAGATGGCTTGTGATGTACCTGCGATCCCCAAAGGGTTACTGGAGCCATTTCAGATGAGTCCTCATTATATGCTGTGTGTGCCATTGTGTGTCAAAGAAGCCGCCAAAAAGTGATAGGAAATAAACAAAAAAAGCTTCCTTTTTTGTTATTTAATATATATATCATAAAACTACTTTTTTGTATACAAATTTAAAAGGAAGGATTTACATTTGTAATATATTACACAGGTCTGATACCATACCCTCTGAAAAACATAAAGCAAGTGGAAAAACTACCAAGAATGGCAAAAACAAGGAATCAGATACTTGTTACTTAATGAATCAAGTGTTTATTGAGTTTCTCCTGTGATCCAGGTACTATGTTAGATACTATGAAGAAAACAAATAAGCCTAGTGGTATTGCCCCTGGGCTCAATTCTTAGCACCAAAAAAGATAAATAAGTAGACTTACTGCCTACCAGCAAAGAAGAGAACTTGTAATCAAATTGTAGAGGCAATATCTCTATATATATATATATAGAAAGAGAGAGAAAGAGAAATATAGCTTTCAACAGTGAATAGTTAAGAGGTACAGACAGTAAATTACAGTGGCTCACTCAAGGACTAGAATAGTCCAGAAGTACAAACAAGTAATTTGAGAATTCAGCAGCCTTGAAGGACTTGACAGGAAAGCATCACAGAATTTCAGGACTAGAGGAAGGCTAATCCTTTCATTATGTGTTTGTGGAAATGAACTCTAAGGAAGTTTAAGGTTTAAAATGTTTCCCAAATGAATAGGCTAGATGAGACTTTGAATATAGAAAGATAATGGAGATAGAAAGAGGAAGGATGATAAGAGGAATTTGTATAGAAGAATCATAAATGACTTGAATAAGGTAAACAATGAATTCGTTTATGCAATTCCAAGATACTGGAGTTTCTTCAATATATACAGAACTTACCGTTTTTTTTTTTTTGTTGTTGTTGTTGTTGTTTGTTTTAATATTGGTTAGTGAGCCCAGGACCAGCACACTAAGTTACAACCTTATTTTATTTTATTTTGGGGCAGTCTTGCCTGCTGCCCAGATGGGCTGTGAATTTGCAAATCCTACTGCCTTAATGCGGGGGTTGTAGGTACATGCCATTGTGCCAGGATAATTCTGTCTTTTCTTAAATGGGCTTTAGTAGTTTACTAAGTAGACTTTAGTAGTTTGTGTCTATCAGTGAATATGTCCATGTCATTAAAACTATTAAATTGATTGACAGAGGTATTCCTAACTTTTCTGTATTATAATTTTTGTTTCTATAGCATCTATAGTAATGTTTCCTTTATAACTCCTGATATTAGTGCAATGTATCTTCTCTTTCATAATTAACTTGACTAGGGGTTTAATAATCTTGTGTTTCCTTTGAATCAACTTTTGGCTACATTGATTTTCTTGTATTTCATTTTATGGTTACCAATTTGTACTCTTATTTTTTTCCTTTTGCTTTGAGCTTAATTTACCTTCTATATTTCAGTGCCTTGCCCGTTTTCCCAGAGGCACTTTACCAGTGAGGTACATCTCCAACTATTTTTATTTTTTAATTTAATTTTATTTTTCTTGCTTTTTAAAATTTTTTTGAGACAGGGTCTCTCTATGTGGTTCACGTTAGCTTTGAACTCAGCTATGTAGCCCAGGCTGGCCTCAAGTTTGTGATGATCCTTCTGCCAGTCTCCAAGTGCTGTAATTACAGACATGTGTGACCACACCTAGTTATTTGTACTTTTTATTTTGAGATGGTGTCTCAGTAAGTTGACTGGCTGTGCAATCCTCTTGCCTCAGCCTTCCAAGTGGCTGAGATTACAGGCATGTTCTGCATATCAACTTAGTTTCTTAAGGTAGAAACTTAGGTTATTGATTTGAAGCTCATTCTTTCTGACACAAGCGTGTAATGCTGTGAATTTACCTCTAGTAACTGCTTTGACTGTACCACGCAAATTTTGATAGGTCGTATTTTCTTTTTAATGTATTTTCAGTTTGATGTATTTTCTAATTTCCCTGAAGTATTTTTGCTAGGTAAGTTGTATAGAAGAATGTTGTTTAATTTCCAAATGATTGCCTATGCCTTGTTTGTGGTTTAATTGTGTTGTGATTAGAGAACATACTTTATAGGATTTCAGTTGTGTTGAGGTTCCTTTTATGGCTCAGAATATGACCTGTCTTGGGAAATGTTCTGTGTATATTTGAAAGGAATGGGTATTCTGCTACTGTTCTGTGGATTGCTCCATAAATATCAATTAGGTTAGGTTGTTTGTACTGTTGTTCAGGCTGTGTATATCCTGCTTGATTTTCTGTGTACTCTTGTGAGTATTGAGCGGGGAGGGTAGAAATCTCGTAACTGTAATTGTGGATTTATCTGGCTGTGATTTCTTTGTAAAGGAAGTGGCTTATTTTTTTTGACATTTAGTTTAGATTCTAAGAATCTAAGAATTCTAAGAATGGTTCTCAAGCAGGGCTACAATGTTCTTCACATCATGTAAGGAATGGGTGGTGCTAGTTTTGTTAGTTATAATTACTGCAATATTGTTACTGGTGGTGGGTCTTTCCAGAGATGCTAAGTTTACTGCCTTAAGGATAATCTATCGTAGTGAAGACATGTTCTGCCCAAAATGTCAGGAACATCCCTATTGAGAAAATCGTCCCTATTGAGAGGTTAGGCGCATGTTTGTTCTCTGAAGTTTTAAGATGCTGTAAATTGTAGGTAGTATAGTGCAGTAACATTCCTAACATACTTTTTTACATCACTAAAGTGGAATAGGTATTTAAACAATGTTATTATTGTATGTAATTTAAGACACTTGCCTATTTTTTATTTCATTTTTATAAGCCTATATATAAGAAATATACATACTGACCATGTTTAATAAACTTAACAGGTGAAGCAGCTGAGGAATCGGGCAGATGAAGATGCCCGAATAATTCACATGAGTGTGCAGATGGGTAATGAACCCCCCATCTCATTAAGGAGGGATCTGGAGCACTTAATGCTCTTGGTAAGCTTTTATGTCACAAAATCTGTCATCTTTTTTCCTTCTATTACCTTTCTTTAGCTTTGGGAAACATCAGCTGTAGTAGTTTTGAGTCCACAATGAAATTCAGTACGAAGGTATCTTTTTAAGGTGATGTTTTGTCTGTAAGCATGCACCCACAATCTGCGTCCACTCTCTGCAGATGGGTGAACTATACAAGAAAAACCCTTTCCGCCTGGAGCTTGCCCTAGAGTACTGGTGCCCCTCAGAGCCTCTGCAGACTCCCACTGTGATGGGTTCTTACTTGGGAGTGGCTCATCAGCGACCCCCTCAGCGCCAGGTGAGTTCTTAGCCCTTCTGTTTTTATATTCTGTTATGGTCATTGTACAGGGTGTTACTGTTGGTGTTACTGCTGTTAACACAAATGACCACTGATATAACATTTAAAAAGTTATACTTCCCCCTGTATTTAATTGAATTGAAATCACTAAATTTGGGGCTGGGGGTTTAGCTCAGGGACATAAGCACCTGGCTTACAAGCAGGCGGTCGTGAGTTCGATCCCTGGTACTGATAACAATGAAAAAGACAAAAAAAAAAAAAAAAAAAAGAAATCACTAAATTTAGTTTCTGATTGTTTTGGATATTTTGTGTTCACTTTATTCATACTAGATGTATATCGAGTTGTTAGAGGCTCAAAGGCTTCTAATCTGTTTATATAACACTCATTTGAGATTGTTTTTAGTATTTTAGTCTGTCCTCTATAGGTCTGATAAGAACCAGTGTTGGTAATTTCTAATAGATTGGGAAGATAGGAAAGGTGCAAGTATTAAAGGAAAAGGCTTAGAAGTTTTAGTTGATGACTACATTATAGTAGCTTGTGGATAATATTGGAAAGTGTCCATTTTCCATACTGTATTGTCTGATTATGATGTGCAAAAATAAATACAATGGACTGCCTGTCAGTATTCATGTCTTGGGAGTTTTTTGTGTAGAAGTTTTCATGTTGCATGCTTTCTTTTTTTTTCTAGAATCTAGGAGCAGATGATCCCCCATATTAGATTTGTTATAATTTTTTTCTCATTTAAAAAATGTTTCAGGGAGGGTTATATGAAAATCTTTACTGGATAAATTATTCTTCTATTACTGGGCATGGTGTCACACACCAGTAATTCTAGCACTATGTGCTGAAGTAGATAGTATGTTTGAGCCTAGTCTGGGCAACTTAGCAACTTTGAGAGACTGTCTCTAAGTACAGTAAATACAAAGACTGTGGATTCAGTCCCTGGTACCATACACACATATACTCACGCATGCATGCAATTTTTTTTCTAAAAAATTTGAAACATGTAAAAGGCAGAATGATTATAATGAATACCCAATATCTTAATTTCACATTTTAAGATTAACATGTTGCTTCATCTGCTACTGCTACTATTTTATTTTTTTATTTTTGTTAGAGTATTTTAAATTATAAGTAACATGGTTCTACAGTGGGTAAATAATTACAATTCTGAAAATTAAAGATATTTTTCTCCATTATAAAATCATTGTTTTACTTAACAAATTTAACAGTACTTTGCAGAAAACTATGATATTTTCAGTTTTATGTTCTGAGTAATGAGCATGAACAATATTTTTATTTATTGACAACAGATTTAAAGTATAAAACAGAAAAAGAAAACACTAATAAATAGACTAGATACCAGTATAGGAACACGGTTTTTGGAGAGCCCAAAAACAGTAGATTAATGTTACCATGAAAATGATGTCAGGTTGACAAGTCTTCATACTAATCCAGCTAAGATTTAGGGACTCTGGGTTCTAAGTTTACCTTTGAATTTTTTGGTTAATTTTGGGCAGATACGTTTCTTCAGTTGCTTCTCATATTACAAAACTGTTGTAATCTTGACATGCTTCAAAAAATGTACTTTTTAATCACAAAAGCATTCTGAAGTTGCATAAAATTGCTGCTGAGCAACTTAAAAACAGTTTTTCATAAATAGAATACCCTTAATTTTGTCTTCTGCCAAGGTTAAATCAAAACATTTAATTTTGGTTTATATATAATCTTTATTAGCTAGTCCATGTTGCCTTATAGTAAAGGTACATTATATTTGTTTTATTTCTATTTATCTACCTTTATATAGATTTATTTACATCTATATCTTTTTATAGATATATTTATTTATCTATATCTGTAACTTTGCCTTTTTTAAGACAGGGTCTCAATATGCAGTTAGGCTGCTCTTGAACTCACAGTGATCCTCCTGCTTCGGTTTCCCAAGTGCTGGGATTATAGGTGTGTGCTACCATGCCAGCTAGTATACACTTTATATAAACTATATGTTTTCGTCTTATTTCAGGTTGTGTTATCAAAATTTGTGAGGCAAATGGGTGACCTGCTGCCTCCAACTATTTATATTCCTTACTTGAAAATGCTCCAGGGATTGGCTAATGGGCCTCAGTGTGCCCACTACTGCTTCAGCCTGCTCAAAGTCAATGGTAGTAGTCATGGTAAGGAAAGTCTGTACATCATTGAAGATTCTTTTTACATTTTTAAGGTTAATATTTCCTTAGTAAAGAGCATTGGTTATTTGTGTTGGATTCTACCAGATGTAAAAATTGCTTTTGCAATAACAGAAGGGAAGAGACACACTGATTTCTTTATGCATAGTGATGCTTTGATTGTAATCTTAACACATTGGAGAATTTTGCCATTCCTGTCATAAAATACAGGGATGTAACAAATCATAGTTAATATTTATACATAAAGTTTCAAGAACATGCCTAGTATACAAAGCAAAGTATATACTGTTGCCACATGCATTTGATTAATTTGTCTTCATGGATTCTTGTTTTCAAAATTTTTTCTTAACTTTATCCCAGTTTCCTCATGTAATTTTCAGATACAGGTCTGGTTAAAACAAAAACACTGCAAAAGGAAAAGCATGAGTGCATGCTTTGTTAAGTAGCTGTTACTTTCCTTTTTACACGTGAAGAATTGAGGCTTAGAGAAGTTAACTAATTTACCCTGGGTGACAGGTCACTGGGGAGCAGTGCTGGGCTCCAGAGCTGGTGTTTGAACTGTGCTATCAGGGCTTGTCTGCCTTGTATTCTGTGCACTTGCCCCTGTCCCGGGAATGCAGTGGACTAATAATTTACATATCTAGATCACCACTGTTTCTTTCTTTGGGAATTCAGGCTCAATATTTGTGACTTGTCTAGTGGGAAAACCAGCCCTGTGTAGTTACAGAGAACTCTTCAAGCTGTGAAGTGGGTTGCTAACATCCTAAGTAGTTTATATTTATATGGACATTGTTAGCTCTGAGGAAAACAGTGCAGAGTTCTGCTTGCCCAGGGATATTCACTCTTTAATAAACTGCTTACCTAGGCAAGACAATGCACAGCCTGTCTAGGACAAAGTCTGCATTTGTGCTAAGACAAAGACAAACAAAATTTGTTTTTGCTTGTGAACAAATGTCTATTTCTGGAAAGCAATACTGTGCTGCCTTTCTTTACAGTTGAAAATATCCAGGGAGCAGGTGGGAGTCCGGTTTCCTGGGAGCACTTCTTTCACTCCTTAATGCTGTACCACGAGCACCTTCGGAAGGACCTCCCAAGTGCAGACAGTGTCCAGTACCGCCACCTGCCTTCACGTGGCATCACTCAGAAGGAGCAAGATGGCCTGATTGCCTTTCTGCAGCTCACGTCCATCATCATTACTTGGGTAGGCTACCTTTCCATTGCATGATTTATGTTCTAGCACAATGGCATTTTGAGGCCAGGCATTGCCTTGTAATACTCAAACTTCATGAGCGATACATTTCTTTAAGCTCTGGTTTCTTGAACTCTGGAAGGTGTAAATTGTGGTATCCTTGCTTACCAGCATCATCTTCATAGGAAAATAATGGCCTTAGCCTAAAAGACATATAGTCACAGAGTCAAGAAAAAATTATCCGTTAGCCATGTGTGGTGGGACATATCCTGTAATCCCAGCACTGAGGCAGGAGGATCATCATGAGTTCAAGGCCAGCCTGGGCAACATAGTGAGCCCCTGTCTCAAGAGAAAAAAAAAAAAAAAAAAAAAAAAAAGAATCAGTTACTGGATGTGCATCCTTCCAGAAGGTTTTCTAGTGTAGGTGTGGAGTTAGTATGTGTGTGTATGGGCCTATGCATGTGGGTACGTATGTGTGTCCAGAATGAATTGCTTTAATTAGAAGAAAAATTATGTATGAAATTTTTTTCTCCTCATACCAAACCATTTTACCTGTTACTGCCAAGTTAATCTTTAGGAAAAATGTTACTTTCATTACATGATTTCCAAACTTAGAAATCTCAGTTGTTTCTGTTGTCCACAAGAGCACCATTAAGTTGCTCCATCTGTTTTTTTTCTTTTTATTTTAAGTCAGTCTTATTGAATTAAATAAAATTATACTTGATTCCATATACAGTATCTTCATTTTTTTCCATCAGAAAAGGCAAGATAGCTACTCATTCATAGGTTCTGTTACAGTGTAATGTATTTGCTGTTCCAGAAAGGGTTTTCAAAGCCTTGGTAACATTTATGTGATCCTAGTAGATCACTGATCTCTGTAGCATTATTTTCCATATTTGGGTCTGAGAAAGTAGTTCTCTGAAGGCTGTTTCGTCTCCTTTCTTTACAGTGACCAAACTATTGACGTAGTTTGATCCTTTGGTAGACTTTAAAGCATAAATGGTAGGCTTCTCTTGGTTTCAGTTTGTGTTGAACCTGTGAGGGCTCAGTGTAAGTGCTAGCAGCTTAAATGGTTGTTGCTCGTTTCCAGGGGTCAGGGATTTAGCTCAGTGGCTTAAGCACCTGCCTAGCAAGCGTGACATCATGAGTTTGATCCCTGGTACCAAAACAAAGCAAAACAAAACACAAAAAAATGGAAAGCCAGATTCGATGTGATGTGCCTGTAATCCCAGCTGTGTGGGAGGCTGACACAGGGGAATCACTTGAGCCTGGAAATTAGATCTGGGGACGGGGGTTTAGCTTAGTGGCATAAGTGCCTGCTTGGCAAACGCAAGGTCATGAGTTTGATCCCTGGCACCAAAAAAAGAAAAAAAGTAGTTAGAAATCAGTCAGCCTGGAAAATGTAGTGGTACCTCATCTCAAAAATAAAATAACAGAAAGTCTTGTTCTTGTGTTCAATTTTCAGAGTGAAAATGCTCGTCTGGCACTCTGTGAACATCCTCAGTGGACACCTGTTGTGGTGATTCTGGGCCTTCTGCAGTGCAGCATACCCCCTGTTCTAAAAGCTGAGCTGCTGAAGACACTCGCTGCCTTTGGGAAGTCCCCTGAAATTGCAGCTTCTCTGTGGCAGTCCCTGGAATATACACAGGTACACTCACTGGATCACCCCTGTGCATGTTCCTTTTGCAAATCATAGATATCAGGGCATCTGACTGATCAGGACTTATATACACCATGAACTTTCCAATTACAAAGTTAAGGTTGGGGAACCAAGCATAGCATCAAAAACTATTTGGCCTGGATTTCTGTCTGGTAGTTGACCACCTCACTAGGTTACCGGAGACTGAGTGGTTCTTATGGTTGTGTTTTCCGATGTCTGTAAGATTATTTCTGAATGGACAGAATTTCTCAACCCTTTAAGGCAAAGAAGGCTGATGCAAGCTTTCAGAAGTCATCTGTGCTCATTAAATGTGAGGAGTGTCTATTTTTTTTTCTGCTTCTTTTTTTCTGTGTCTGTCTAGTCCAAATCGGGAATGAAATAGCTATAAAGCTGTGGTGTCATCACAAGGATTGTTTTCCCATTGAAGGGTGGATCCAGCTATTTGCCAAGTTTGCACAGAAATTTTAAGAGCAGTCAGAAGACTCTTGTTGGTCATAAAGGCACAATGACAGGATCAAAAGCTTTGAGAATGGGAGAATATGGAAAGTGGACATGTGATAGGGTTCTTTGACTACTTCAAACCTAGGGAATGTGTGTATGCTGACCTGGCAAGGCAATGTATGGGTTACTTGTTTGGGCTGTAAATGAAATTTTTTCTTTATAAAGGTAAGCTGTTGGAATTTTTGTATCAAGAGTAGTTACTTCTGTGTGATGAAGTGAAAAAGGAAATGAGAATACACTTTGTAGAAGTAGCTGTCATAAAATGATCGGGTGGACTTTGTGCCTGTTTTATAAGCAGTGCAGCATTGGGAGAGCCTGTCATTCTACGTTAGTCACAGGAGCATCCAGTTCAAAGAAGGAAAGTTTGTAGATTATTTTCTAACATGTGCCCCAGAGATATGAATTATACCTTTAAAAAACAGTTAATGGAGTTGGTTTTTGAGAGGCTGAACCACTTTGGACTACTAGTGCTGATACTTCCCATTTTGATTCATGAATATACCAGAACTTAGCACTGTCCGTGCACATTGCTTTTTTAGCCCTGAAATGAAACATAATTGGATCCTTAGAGCAAATGCTCTTGTTTTTTGTAGGAGTCTACCTAACAGTGCACTATTCATTTGAGGAGATGGAAGTGTGGTGAATAAGTATAATTGGTTGCCTCTAACCTGGTTATATAAGGTGGATAGGTCAGAACATCTCAACTCAGAACTTTTCACTTTTAGAAATCTGTTGTTGGTGAAGTTCACTTGTTGGTTTAAATAAAACTAGTTATAAACAAAGCGGTGTCTTGAGTAATGGTGAGAATTCATCCATCCATCCTTTTGAAGAGTCATTTTTAGAAAATCTGAGAGAAAATTTACTGAAAAAAGAACTAGTGTGCTTTTAGAAATTCTAAGTTTTTTACATCATACCAAATTGAAAACTGTTTGAATTGCTGTTGAAAGGCGATCAGGGACTCCTCAGCTGTCATTTCTGTTGGCTCTTGTGAGAAGGGTGGGTATAGTGAGTGAGGTGTATGACTGTCACATTGTAGCTGCATTTTGACAAATGCAGATGTTCCTGACAGCTATTTCTTACTGTTTATAGATACTACAGACCGTCAGAGTTTCAAGCCAGAGGCAAGCTATTGGTATCGAGGTAAAGTCTTTATTTCATTTTAAATGCTATATTCATTTATACATGTACCCATGAAAAGACCCTGAAAAATTATTGTTACTCTGTTAAGTTTCTGTAACTTTCAAATTTAGTGTGTTTACATTTGGAGAGTTTTCTAATCATTGCTAAAAGGGAGATAAAACTCTTAATGAAAGGAGCCAAAATATTTAATGTTTCAGAATTGGAAAAGGATGTTGAGTGGCAGTCATCCAAACTCTCACAGTCTTATTTTGAACCCAGTTAATTAGGTCACTTGAATCAACCTGATGTGACAATTATTTTTCTGTCTGTTCTCAGACGTTTTTAAAGACACGTTTAAGATTTCTCTCTAATTCAAGGTTGGGCTAATATGTGGGAATTTGAAATTATTCCATCTGACTCATCTGCATTGATATAATACTTTTGTGTCTCAGTGAAAAGTGGTAATCTGTTCTGACTTTGTGTGATACAGCACTATTAATAAGTTAGTGTCTGTAAAATGCTCTGCATGTCATAGCTGATAGTTTGATATTAACATTTTTTTTTCTTTGAAGGTTGAACTAAATGAAATAGAATCACGATGTGAAGAATACCCATTGACTCGGGCCTTTTGCCAGCTTATTAGTACCCTGGTGGAGAGCTCTTTTCCTTCCAATTTGGGTGCTGGGCTACGGCCCCCTGGCTTTGACCCTTATTTGCAGTTCCTAAGAGATTCTGTGTTTCTCCGATTCCGCACAAGAGCTTACAGGAGAGCAGCTGAAAAGGTTATTTTCAGATAAACTTTTTCTCCATATTCATTTACTGTTGCTTTTTCTTTTATCCATGGTGTAAAGGACTATAAATTCATTTTAATTTTCAAAGTGAGTGAAAAATCAGAATCTTAATTCTGAGCATTCTGTGATCGGACTAATTTACATACATTAAAAATCAATTTGAACATTACAATAAGCACCAACATTTTAGTGATCAGTAATGTATTTGATAAAAGTTCTTAGTCATTTAGATGCTTAACTGAACAAATTTTGACTAAAATTGGACTGAAAGTGTTATGCCTTTGTTGGAAACACATTGCTGCCCCTTGTTAGGGTGATTTAGGTTAGGAACTGAAGTAAGTTGAGAATGGCACTCTATCTGTTGGCATTCCCAAGTTGTGACATGTTGGTGTAGAGGAAGTATTATGAGCCATAGGTGTGGCTACCAGAGATGCAGCTCAGGAAGCACTGACATGCCCATATTGGTGTTAATTGTAAGACACTACAAAGCTCATATATTTTGATGCATATAATTCCTGTATTACTTTGAGGCAGGTATTGTTAATATTCCCATTTTACAGATGGAGGCTTAGCAAAGTTGAGCTTGCCTAATTAGGTCCAAGACTAAGATTTGAATCTAGGACTCTGATTCCAGAACCAAGCTCATAACCACTAACTTACGTAAGAGACCCTTTAGGTTCTGATGTTACTTACATTAGTCTTTAATACTTATTACCTCATAGAATACCTTTGGGTATTATAGTCTTGCAGGAATACTTCTGCTTTATTCTTATAGTTTGCTGTTTTGAATTTTGGTTTTTATTATTGTAGTATCAGTGATTATAAAAATAACTTTCAAGCCATGTGTGGTGGCTCACGCCTGTAGTCCCAGCACTCGGGAGGCTGAGGCAGGAGGATCGCTATGAATTCGAGGCCAGCTTGGGCTACAAAGTGAGTTCAAGGCCAGCCTGAACTGCATAGTGAAACCTTGTCTCAAAAAGACAAAAAACAAAACAAAACAAAAACAAAACCCCAAAACTTAGTTTATGCTAGTTTTGGGCAGTTTGGAAAGCATAGAGTAATAAGACATTGTATTACCTATAGCCTTGCTGGCAAAAGAAGGATAACTACTTCTAGTCTGCTTAATATGTATGTATACTAATACTTGGCATAGCATAGCTTTATTACTTTGTATTCCTTTTTTATCATTTGACATGATGAAGATTCTTCATGCTAATATTCTTTGAAAAGTCTTTAGTGACTGCATCATTTCCATTACTTGTGTCAATAGTCACAGATTATTTCACAAGTAACTAACATTCAATTTTCATCAGTTGCTTTTATAATTTTTTTCCCTTGTAAAAAAAGATACTGAGAGAAAACAATTTACTTAAGCTCTGGAAGTACATAAGTTTCCTAATCTGATAAAAATAATAGCAACTATGCCTCATTAATAAAAGTCATTTCAGACAATGCCTGGTGGTGTGAATAAGTAGGGAATGTTGATCATTGCACTCCCTTTGACAACATGTGCACACACTTTGTACTTTTTTAAAACATCTTCTCTGCTTTTTCTTGAAAAGATCATGACCTAAGTGCTTAGATCTTTAGTCAGCCATAACCTTCCCAAATGTCTAATTTTTTGCCCAGCTATTGCTACACTTCAAGTTCTGCTATCTTCTCTGGCTGCCTTTGATTTCAGTTCCACACTCACATGTTTATCCTAAAAAAAAATTTTTCCCTTGGTTTTTAGACTTCATTTTATTTGAGAAACTTCTTGAGTTTAACTTCCATATTTTAGGACAGTGGCCTCTCATAAAAACAGGCTTTGGAATTGAGATAAGCAATAAATACTGGGTGTTATTTGGGTATGGTGGCACATGCCTATAGTACCAGCACTCAGGAGGCTGAGGCAGGATGATGGTCATGAGTTTGAGACCATCCTGGGCTATATAGCAAGACCCTATGTCAAAAAAATGAAATGGATAAAAAGCCCAGAACAAAACAAAATATTGAATGCTTAGAGGCAGTGTGTCTTTGTCAATCCTGAAATCCATTATTGTGTTATGATACACCATTTTTATTTAAATAAACTTCCTCATACCTGTAATCCCAGCACGTGGGAGGCTGAGGCAGGAGGATTGTTATGAGTTCAAGACCAGTCTGGGACAAAATGAGCTCAAGACCAGCCTGAACTGTATATTGAAACTTTCTCAAAAAAAAGACCAAAAATGAATGAATGAATAAATAAATAAATAAACAAACTTCCTTGAAATTTTTGAAAAACAAGAAGTAAATAATAATAATAAACTACCAAAAGTCTCACTATAAAACCAGGACTCTGACATAATTATGCACAGTGGAAGTGATGATTCAAAATAGTAATTTAAAAAACTGATCTGTATACAGTGACATTATACTTTATGGATTTATTTGATTTGATTTGATTCTTAAAAGAGGGCCTCCAGTTCTGAGCCTCTGTGGAGTCGGCTAATTTCTTACTGAATACTTCCTGCCTACTGTACTCAAAGTATAACCCCCCACCCAACTCTCCCCCTACTCATACTGCTCCTCTGTGCTCAGGTTCCCTTTTTCCAAGCCCTTCTGTCAACTTCCTCCTATTTCACAGGCCAGACACTAAATGGTTCCACCATTTACAGTCTTTTTCTTTTTTGAGATAGAATCTTGCTATAAATTTTGGGTTGGCCTTGAACTCATTGTGATCCTCCTGCCTCAGCCTTCTAAGTGCTGAGATTACAGGCGTGCACATTTTCTGTCTTATAATTTGATATTTTCATTCCTTCTTTCAATATCTAGTCTGTTCTAGCTATCTTTTAAAGTCTTTTTTTCTTTTTTTTTTTGGTACTGGAGATTGAACTCACTACCACGTGCTTGCTGGCAGTGCCAGACAGGCACTTATGCGACTGAGCTAAATCCCTGGCCCTCGAAAGTCTTCTAAAAGCCCTGTCCTCTGTTGGCTATAATCTGGTCCAGAGTTTATTCTATGATCATTTTATTGGTTTTTAAGGCAGAATTTAATTTTACTGTATATGTAATCATACATTTGTCCTTTGACATAAGTTTTCCCCATATTGGTACATAGCTTTTATAAATGCATTTCTATCAAGGAAGTAGTAACGAGGTTATTTGGGGCAGGTTGTATCCTTGACCACTGTGACTGTTGGCATGGGATGAAACCATGCTCTAAGAGTTAGACAGACACCTGAGCTTGACTTCCAGCTTCTTTGTAGCCAAGTTGTGGGTCTTGGGGCATTCAGTCACTGCTCTGAATTTTACTCATGAAATTACAAGGACTAGACAAAGTAATTTGTCAGATCCTTTACAGCTGAAATTCTTAACTCAAGAAATCTATTATTTAATTATAAGCTGAATATGACTAAGTACTAAATGCTTTAGATTTGTTAAAGAACTCAAGCGACTTCTATAGAAACGTTTCTTGTTTGTTTGAGACAGGTTCTTGCCAAGTAGTCCATGGCTGACCTTGAGATTATTATGTAAAACAGGGTGGTCTCAAACTTGTGATCTTCCTGCATCAGTCTCCTGAGTGTTTGGATAACAGGCTTGTGCCACCATGTCTGACTTAGAAATGTTTCTTTTTCCTTTTTTTTGGTACTGGGAATCAAACTCATGACCTTGCATATGCCAGGCAGGCACTTGTACCGCTGAGCTAAATCTCCAGCTCTGAAGTGTTTCTTAAGTAATGCTTTAAAAAGTACTCTATGGAAAGTAATACATTATCCTTCAGTAACCTATAGCAGTGTGATTTAGGTGTTCTCTGTTACTTTGTGTAAGTTAAGAGACAAGGGACTTTATTCATTTTCTGGAGGAAAAAGTAGTAGTGATGTTATTACCTTGGACTCTTCGTTGTTACTGAAATACTCATTTCTTTCTGTAGTGGGAAGTTGCCGAGGTTGTTTTGGAGGTGTTTTATAAACTACTCAGAGATTATGAGCCTCAGCTTGAAGATTTTGTAGACCAGTTTGTGGAGCTACAAGGTAATTTATTTCTGTAACTTTTCAGATATGATGTCACCTATTTACAAAGCTGTTTTTAATTTATAAAGTATGTACATTTTATGTAAAATTTATACTTAAAAGTTAAATTAGAATTTAATCTTTATTTCACTATTTTAATCATTTTAACACTTCGTTTAAAATAAAATAAAATTTTACTGATGGAAAATTAAGAGAGCATTGCATTAAGGTTCTCCAGTGAGCTCACCTCAAAGGTGACTCACTGCTGTGTGCAGATGAGAATTGCTACTCTGTGGAGCTGGGGTCACCACCTCTAAATTGAAACTTGCCTTCCTTTCTTTAGAGCCCATTTAATTTGTAAATATATGTGTCATAGAAATTAGACATGTGGAAGTTTACTAACATACCATCTTCTGGACTACCATTATGTTCTGTTTAGGCGAAGAAATCATGGCCTACAAACCACCAGGCTTCAGTCTGATGTATCATCTTCTAAATGAGTCACCGATGCTGGAACTTGCACTTAGTCTGCTGGAAGAAGGAGTGAAGCAGCTTGATACCTACGCCCCATTTCCTGGCATGTTCCTCAAAGACTTCAGTTTTGTTCTTTTTATCTTTTGTAAACTGAGTTTGGAATGGGTGATCTCTAAAGTTTTCTTTTTCACTGTAAACTTCTCTGTATAGTAGTGTTTCGTGTCATTTAAAATAACGCATTTTAAGTGAAAACAGAAACAGAAAAGAGAAAACAGAAAAAAACAGAAAGAAAGACTCTTCTCACCCTAACTGCATCTCATTGGCAGGTCTTTAAAATTATTTTATTGGTCCATATTTGCAGCGTATAATGATTATTCACTGTGCAGAGCTGGGACTTGTACATGATATGTCTTTTTTTTTGATGTTTTGTTTCGTTTTTCATCTCTTCCCTTGGTCCCCCTCACATTTGCAAAAGATCTACTTTCCTATTTCCTATTATCTATCTTGTATTCTGCTCTTTTTATTGTGTATACTTTTGGATGTCTCATGTGAGAGAAACTACATATTATTTAAACTAACGTGTTTGATTTATTTCACTTAACATTATGGTCATAATTACTCTTCTTGTTGCTGAGCCAAAATACCTGACACCCAGAGTTAAAAGAGGGAAAGTTTATTTAGCTCACAGTTTGTAGAGGTTTCAGTTCATGGCAGAGTGCCATGGCAGTGGGGCATTGCAGAGGAGAAGCAGTTCATGGCAAAGCAGGGCAGGCAGAATGCAGCAAGCCACAAGCAGCAACCTCTTTCTGTCCCTTGTATTCTATCCAGGGTACCTGCTCTTAGGGTGGGTAGCACTTATAGCCAAAGTGAGACATCCAGAGTCCTACCCAGAAGTATGCCAAACCAATCCATAAATTAATTTAGCAGTCACTCACAGTCTCACCATCATACATGCTATATCTACCCACCTTCTTTACCCATGACTGAATGAGGCTTTGGGGCGCATGTAGATAGATACAGGCTATAGCAGGTCTTAAGGCACATTCACTTTCCTACAAATGACTCACACTTATCCTTTATGGCAGAGTAGTGCACCATTGTGTCAGTACCACATTTTCTTCATTCATCTGTTGATGGACATAGAGGCTGCTTCCAAGATTTAGCTACTATGAGTTGTGCTGCTATAAACATGTATATATCATTGTAGTATGATACATGTATCATATTTATGTGTCACTGTAATATGTTTTGTGAAGTTCCTGAGTAAGTTTGAAAAGTAGGCCCTTTTGAATCTATCAGTTGTTTTTGTATCTTACTTTCCTGAGTATTGACAATGCGTTTCTAAGGTTCACTTCATTCCAAACTTCATTTTTGGGTTATAGGAAAGAAACACCTGGAGAAAGCAGTACAGCATTGCCTTGCACTTCTCAACCTTACTCTGCAGAAGGAAAATCTCTTTATGGATCTTCTAAGAGAAAGTCAGTTGGCTCTCATAGTTTCTCCCTTAGAGCAGCTGCTACAGGGAATTAATCCCAGAACTAAAAAGGCAGATAATGTAGTAAACATTGCCAGGTAAGTGACATTTTCAGATTAGGGAAATACTGTAATGAATTGAATTGGACTGTCTAGTTTTGTGCTCTAAATCTTGTTGGATATCAATTATACCACTTATTTTTTAGCCCCCTTTGAATCTTGATTTCTCTGACTCCTTTGGTTTTAATAATTGAACAGTCTCATCTTGCTAATTTAATTTACTCAGTGTCCTAAAAATTTGTAAGTCTAAAATGATCAAATATTTTTTGTTTCCTCCTTTAGAGAAACTGGGTGCTTGAAGGATAGTGTGTAGGAAGGAAATACCTCACTCTCCCCATCTTCCCCTTTCCCCTCCCCCGTCCCTTTACTGCTCTCCCTTCCTTCCTCCCTCCCTCCCTGTCTCTGTCCATTCTTCCCACCTCCCCTTCCTCCATATATACTAACTTTCTGCCTGTTTGGTGTTCACAGCTTGCTTCAGTTTAATGTGACAAGTCCTTGTGCATGTGTTATGAGCCCACAGTTCTGTTCTGTTAGGGCCTCTTTCAGGACCTCATCATAATTATATTGGCTGCATATTACAAAAACTATTTCTAAATAAGGTCACTAGGAACTAAGATTTCAACATACGAATTTTGGAGGGATGTGATTCAGGCTAAAGGTGACTGTTTCTATCTAGAAAGGGACACCTTTTTTTTTTGTACTGGGAATTGAACTCACTACCTTGTGCTTGTGAGGTGGGCACTTAGGCCATTGAGCTAATCCCTCGACCCCAAGAGGCACTTTTTCTAATTTATCTATTAATGCAGAGGGGTATCTATGGGCAGGGGAGTAGTAAGAAACTATATCTGATCACATTATTCCTCAATGTTTTCTTTTTCTGAAGATACCTGTATCATGGGAATACGAATCCAGAACTGGCTTTTGAAAGTGCCAAGATCCTCTGCTGTATCTCATGTAACTCCAACATTCAGATAAAATTAGTTGGTGATTTCACACATGACCAGGTAATAGATACTGCTTCTGTTGATTTTGGAACATTCTGGCACAGGTGACAATATCCACGGAGGAATCACATTGTTGTTTCTGGAAGAATTCTTTCAGAGTAAATATTTTTATAAAAGATGAGAAAAACATATTAATGGTTTAGCTGCGATTTGTTTTTGAAGCTGATGCTATTCCAGTAATGCTACATATACAGTATGCATAGTACAATGGCTGTGTAGCCTTTGGTGTGGCTGCTCCTCTAATCATTTAAAATGATTGTGTTTGTGACTGCAGATTTTGCTTATGTTCTGCTCCCCACCTGTCAGTCGTTGCAGGCTTCTGCGATTATGGATGTGTCTCATCATTGTATCTCCTTCCATGGTAGCCTGGAGTGGCACATCTATGTCACCTCATGGGATACCACCCTAGAGAGTGTTTCTCTTTTAATACTATTCATGATAGTTCTATTTTTGATCACTAACTAGCTACAGTGGGAGAATCTGTTCCTTGTTTCCTCTTCTGTAAACATTTACTCACTGTGTCTCTGTGAGAAATTGGTTCTTTAGTGAAAGGATTTTGTATCCCTTTGCATAGTGTTTTAAAACAGAGGCTGTGACACGTTGAGTGGAACTGACCTTCATTTTGTATATAATTGTCCCTGATACTGCAAGACCTTTGACATCACTGGGTCCCCTATTAGGTCACCTGTTAGGTCACTGGGTCACGTGTTAGGAAAACCTCTAGTTGCCACACCTTAGAATGACCCCACATCTTTTTAGGTTCCTTTTGGGTGGTACTCCCTACACGGAGAAGCACTATTTATAAGAGATATAACTATAGTTGAGAACCACTGTTTATAGGAAGTACAAATGTCTGATTAGTGGCTTTGGAATGGGGTTCATGATACCATGTGGTAATCAGGGCATCTTGAAGACTCTTGGTTTCTTGACATCATTCATTCATTCATTCATTCATTTCATTGGAACTGGTAATCAAACTTAGGACCTTGCTTTTGCCAGAAAGATGCTATGCTGCTGAGCTGTATCTCTAGCCCCTTATTTTAGTATATATTACCAATCTTAACATCTTGCTTGATTTTTTTTCCCCTTTTCTAATTTTTCAATTTTGAGACAGTGTCTTTCTTTTTTTATTTTTATTTTATTTTTTTTTTTTAACTTTTTTTTTAAATTTTATTTAAGGAGAAAACAAAAAAAAAAAGCAGGGAAAGGGTACAAGTTATACAGATTTACAGAAAAAAAATGAACAGTAGGAAATCACTAGTTAATGGATTACATATTGTCATCTTAGAAATAATTGTTCAAGTCACAAAATTAAAGCTTGTAAAGTGGACATTCCATCAATGATACTGCAAACAGTTCTGTTCATTGATTCAATAAAACTCTGTGATATCATTTTCTATCTTATACACTTAAATATACATGCAGTTATATAGTTTGGAGCACTTTCTTTTCCTGTCTTTTGTACCATGACTATTACACATTTGGGTTTCATTGCTCCCACGGTTCTTATTACTTTTTTGAAAGAGAGTAAAACCAAATGTGACATAACAGAACAGAATTGGTCAAGTCAAAAGGGTGGACATTATAGATAATGTAAAAACATAATACAAGGTGATCAACAATGGTTACCATAATGCCTCCCGCTATCTCTAATAGAATTGCCTACATCATTAGTTATAATACAATTGAACAAAACAGTAAAGAATAAAACCGACAAAACCAAAACATTGGAGACATTGTAGGTTTTCAAAAGTAGATAAAAGTCAACAAGAATGGGCGTCATAATGAATCTCATTATCTTCTCAGCTGATGCCTAAACTTTCGAACCTGATACTATCCAGCAAAACAGAATAGGGGAACATCAGTTAAAAACCAGATGGTGAGAGTAATACAGGGCTTTAAATCAAGGTAGTGAAAAGTCAAAGTGGGTTACTATAATATATCCTGCTATTTTTTTTTCTTTAATTAAAAGGATAAAGATAAAAAAGTAAATAATGGAGTGGAGATTGAGATAAAAGAGGGCATAACAACGAAACAGCGCAGATCAAAACATAACCATTTAAGCAGAATAGTGTTTCACCACCAGATAATCCTAACCTATAAGTAGTTACCATATTGTCTCTTTCTTTGAAATCCTTGAGTACAACTTTGTATACTGTAGCATTAAGTATATCAAAACAATGTAAAACCATTCAAGAGAATGACAGCATTACAGAGTATTTAGAATCGACTAACAGAAAATGAACAATGGTTTCTGTATAATCTCCTTGTCTTTAAAAGGTTTTTGCTTATACTATCATACATTATAAAATCCAATAAGATACAGCCTATTTAGACCATTGGAGACAGAAGGACAAAAGCTAGATGAGACTTCAAAACAAGATGATACTAAATCAGTATTACCTATTAAGATGTCATTTTCTCCAAAATAGCTGTTCCTATCATCCAATCTTCTCTGCCTCATTTCTGTTGAGCTCTTTTTCTGTCAGTAGCTGTCAGTTTGTCTTCTTCATTTTGTTCTCTGCTCCATTTGCTGTGGCCTCTCTGCCATTATTTCTGGATTCTTTGTATTTTTCTTTTTTTAGAATATCCTGCAATACTCTCTGTAGAGTTGAATTGGTGGTTGCAAATTCCCCCAGTTCCTCTTTATCCTGGAAGCACCTTGTTTTTCCATCAATTTCCAGGGACAGTTGTGCAGGATATCTCAATCTTGGCTGGAGATTATTATCTTTCAATGCTTGAATTATTTCCCCCCACGCTCTTCGTGATTTGATGGTTTGTGCCGAGAAATCTGCTGTAATTCTGATGGGTGTTCCCTTGTAAGTGGTCTGTTTCTTGTCTCTTACAGCTTTTAATATTCTGTTCTTGTATTGAATTTCTGGAATTTTTATTATTATATGCCTGGGTGTTGCTCTGTTTGGGTTGTAGGTAGCTGGGGTCCTGTATGCCTCATACATCTGAGTATCTTTACCCTTTGCTAAATTAGGAAAATTCTCCTGGATTATTTCTGTGAGTAGCTTTTGTAGTTCACTTGTTTGTGTCCCTACTTCTTCTTTTATGTTCTTAATCCTTAAGTTATGGATCCTCTTATCATCTTCTTGTCTTTGTATTATTGCTGTTTGTTTCTTTGTTATTTTTAAGAAGTTTTTCATTTCATTCTCCCATATTACAAGTCTGCCCTCCAGTTCAGATAGTCTGTCCTTAGTTTCTTTCAAGCTGTTATGCCAGTCTTCTATAGACTTCTTAGTATCTTGGTAGTCCCTTTGAACCTGCTTCACGTATTCTATGCTTTCTCTGTTTTCTCCATCCAACAATTCTCCCCTTTTTTTCTGTTCTTCCATTCCACCACCTGTTTTTTCTTGGGTGGTACTTAGCATTTCTCTAACTATTCTGCATACTTCTAGCTTCAGGTCATTGATAACTTCATTCCTGAATTGGTCTATGAGGCTCTCTATATGGTGCCTTATGTGTATTGGTGTGGTGTCTGCTATTGCCTGTTTCTCAGAATTGGGGGCCGAGGAGCCTTTCTTGTTGCTGCCTCTTCCCATTCTGCCTCTTCTTCTCTGTTCCTTATATATGCAAGCTTATATAAGAGGCCCAGCTTCTCTCCCAGTCAGCCACAGCCTGATCGAATTGCACCAGCTAGGTGTTCCCGCTCACCGCTGCGCACCAGGGAGTTACGGACCAGGCAGCCTACGCGTCTCCCCTCCCGGCCACCGTCAGGCTCTGGGATCTGGGTTGGGACAGCCTACCAGGTCCGCCGGCAGCGTCACGCAGGCCAGGCACTTTTCACCAATCCCGCCCGAGAGGGGGATGTGTGGCTGGAATCGCCACCGCACCCTGCTCCCGCAGGACTGCTCGGGCCCAGAAAGTCCTCCGCTGGAGTCAAACTGTGGTAGAGTGTCAGCTTCTCTCACTCACCTCACCACAAGTCAGTGCACGCCTCCCTGCCATTCGCAGATTGCCGTTCTCAGAGCTTCTGCGCGTCTCTTTCCTTGCCGAGCTGCTGTAGAGGCAGCCAGCCGCCGCGCGGCGGGAAACCCAAATCGGGGCTTACAATGGCACGGGGTCCAGCCTCCACACCGAGGCTTTTCTGTTCCTGTTTTAGCACCAGGACTGCATTCCAAGTTGGCTTCTCTCAGCCCAGTTCGTTCCTGAGTCAGCAGAGCATATCTCCACCTGCTTATGTCTCCTTAGTCCGCACCATTCCTGGCTTCTGAGCCGAGTCTTTCAGAGAGCCTCCGGTAGTTGCTGTTATCTGTCCGCCATGTTCTCCCGGACTCGAGACAGTGTCTTTCTAAATTGCCCTGAATGTCCTTCACCTTGCACTTGTGATCCCCCTGCCTTCATGCTTGATTTTTTTTTTTTTTTCCCCCTTTTCTAACTTTTCAGTTTTCAGACAGGGTTTTTTTAAGTTGCCCTGACTGTATTTCAACTCGCACTTGTGACACCGTCCCCCGCTTTTACTCATCTGGAGTGCTGGACTTATCCAGAAATAGACCACCATAATTGGCGGATCCTACTAGTTTCTGAGGGAAGAATTAGCCAAGTGATATAAAAGTTTTGATAATATATTTCTAGGAAGATGAAAATTTTATATTTTAGTTACAGTCTCAACATTGAGTATGTAAGGAAGATACTATGAAACAAGTTTAATACTATTTTTAAAGTACTAATTTGATTCTTTGGGAAGAAAATTAAGGGACGTAAGTTTTAAAGCAATAAAATTTTAAGTTTTTTTGTGTGTTCATTTCTATAGGTACCTAACATAAGGTTTTGAGTTTCCTATTTATTAAAAATATAACTAGAACCTGAAAATATATATATAACTACAGCCTAAATACTTGGAATAGCTTTCCCCCTTTTTTAAAACAGACAAATGATATAAGTATACTGTATTTATGATTCTCTAGTATTTAGAAGCTTTATATTAATTTATCAATTTTTTGTTTATTTGCATTTAGAGCGTGAGCCAGAAACTGATGGCTGGTTTTGTAGAATGTTTGGATAATGAAGATGCAGAAGAATTTGTACGTCTAGAAGAGGGTATATCTCTTTTTTTTTTTTTTTTTTTTTTTGGTACCAGGGATTGAATATTTGACCTTGTGCTTGCCAGGCAGGCGCTTATGCTGCTGAACTAAATCCCTGGCCAGGTATGCCTCATTAACAGCATAATTTACTTTATATATTCATATATTTAATATAAAGAAAGCAAAAATAAATGTATAGCTTTTAGAGTTTTTCTTTTAAGAGATTAACCAAGTATACTGGCTAATGAAGTAAACTGGAATAAAGAAAACATATGAGAGGCTTGGAATACTCTCTTTCCAGGACTAGATATTGAAGCCAGGGCCTTTACATTGAGCTATATCTTCAATGCTGTTTTTAGTGTTTGAAACTAGGCTGTAGCTTTGGACCCTCTTACCTCTGATCCTGCAGTACTAGTATTTATAGAAACATGCCATATACTCATCTGGAATACATTCTACATTTTTAATTTTGACTAATACGTTAATTTTGTATTGTGTAATTTTGTTTTGTGGTTTCCACATTAAGGATCAGACCTTGAAAAGAAATTAGCTGCAATTCGTCATGAAACAAGAATCCACATTTTGAATCTTCTCATAACCTCTCTGGAACGTAGTCCACCTAACCTCGCTCTCTACCTATTGGGCTTTGAATTGAAGAAACCTGTCAGTACCACCAACCTTCAGGATCCAGGTATAGACAATAAGATGTAAGGGTATGGATTTGTTTTCATATATGAGTATCTAAGTTGTCATTATTGAATTCTGGGCCCATAACATGAAAAGTAATGTATGGGTTAGTCTTTAGGACTTAGATTAAGTCTGGAGAAACAGAACTTTGAAGAACTTTTTCACATTTTCACATCAGTATTTCAAAAAGTGGTTCAGTACAATGTCTATTTACAGAACTTGGCTTTTTTTGTTCATTTTGAGATACCAGGGTTTGAACCAGGTCTTCACTCATGGGAGGCAAGTTCTCTGTTTTCCCACCGCCTTTGGGTGGTACTGGGGATTGAACACAGGGCTTTTACACTGAGTTACGTCCCCACCCCTTTTTGAAACAATTTTTAAATTTCAATGTAGGGTATTGCTTAGTTTCCCAGGCTGGGCTCAAACTTGTGATCTTTTTGCCTCAGCTTCCTTGAGTGCTGGGATGGCTTGCTTGTCACTATGCCTGATGGCTCCAGCCCTTTCTAAATTGTATTTTGAAACATGGAATCACTAAATTGCCCAAGGTGGCCTCAAACTTGCAGTCCTCTTGTCTCAGCCCAACAGGTAGCTGGGATTAGAGGTGCCTGTCACCTGCTATAGAACTTGGCTTTTGTAAAGGCAGTCTAAGGTTTCTAAATACAGAGATTCTACCAGAAATGATGGATTCCTTTTGGCTTTGATCTAGGAGTGCTAGGTTGCCCTCGGACATGCCTGCATGCTATCCTGAACATCTTGGAGAAAGGGACGGAAGGGAGAATGGGCCCAGTGGCAGCGCGAGAGTCTCCTCAGTTGGCAGAGCTGTGTTACCAGGTAGGAGAACGTGCTATGTCACATTGGGTAGAGGAAATTGGGTCACACATTCCAGTCCACTCCCAATGTACGAGTAGAATATGCGACTCGTCTTTCACTTACGGATTAAAATCCACAAAGCAGAGACCCCAAGATCTTACAGACTTAAAGTTCCCAATCACTTGAACACAGAGGAGAATTAGATTCTTTTTATGGATTTTTACCAGATAATATATAACTTTCTTTTTTTGCCTTTTTCTTATCAGTACCGGGGATCGACTCATGAGCACACACTTACAAGGCAGGTGCTTATGCCACTGAGCTAAATTCCCAGCCCCTTATAACTCTTAATAGTAAGAACTTTCCAGATATTTTTATAGTAGTTTTTCATGGCAGCGAGAGCAGGTCTTGTGTATCTTTGGGTCCTATCTCTGCCTTGTGACAGCTGTAGTCACCTTTAGTGTACTGTGCATACCTCCCTGAATCTGACCTTGCAATCTGAGGAATAGGCTATTGTGAGACTTACAGAGAATGTAAATGAAAGCAGTTTCAGGACCACGTCCACTGTGGGGTTCTGGGTATGATGGTGGGAAGTCAGGTGAATGTAAAGCTGAAGTTATACTGAGCACTGACGTATGTTCAGATCTTCTTTACTCCCTGTATGTTTTAAGAACCAGATGTCCAGGGCTGGGGATTTAGGTCAGCGGCATAAGCGCCTGCCTTGAAAGCAGGCAGTCGTGAGTTCGATCCCCGGTACCGATAAAAGGACAAAAAAAAAAAGAAACAGATGTCCTAAGACGGGACTGCTTTCTTAAGCTAAGTACACGTTGCCGTTTTAACAGTGTCATCATCAGCCTCAAAGTGGCATCAGACATTCCTTTGTTACTCTCCAATTTTAAATGCCTCCTCATTTTTTTAAGTCCTCTTATTTGTCCACATCTTTTCACTGTAGACACTACAACTAGGACTCCTATGAGTCACTTCTTCCTTCCTAGGGGAGCAAACACAGACATTTTAACTCAGTGCTACAGAATTTGACATATAAGCCGAAGTAATTGGTAAGCTTACTCATCCAGTTAAAGCAGATGGAATAAGTGAATGAAGCCAGGTTGGAGTCAACAAGGAAGGGAGAGGGAGAGCTGGCTGCCTAGAGAGCATGTGCCTTACTCCTCACCTCCAATTCCTTTTTACCATTCCAGAATGTTTTGCCAGATTTTCTTTATTAAGTTTTAAGAAAGGTAGAAATCTAAATTTTTGTGAAATTTTTTCTAATTTTGGTACATTGTGCTGTCCAAACACAATATTACATCGGCAGTCTACCAGCTTTTAACGTATGCTCTGTGATGCTGCTACTCGCATTAAGACCTGAAATCAACATCATTAGCATCTCCTCTTGGAAATCAATAATAGTGTAGAGTCTCAGGCCCCATTTTCAACTTAAGTTAGAATGTGTATTTTTATAAGAAACACTTTCCATTTTTAATGAGAACTATTTCAGTTACCTGTAGGTTTATATCTTATTTGACTTCAGAAACAAACTTCTAGAACTTGTTAGGTGGGTGTGGTAGCACACATCTCTAATCCCAGCAATCAGGAGGCTGAGGCACAAGGGTTGCTGTGAGTTTAAGGAAGGCCAGCCTGAACTATATACAAAGACCAAAATCAAAGCAAAAAATAGAGAAGAGTATGTTAGTTTAAGAAAATCTGATTGTACCGAAGGGAAATAATTTGAGACTTCTTGATATCTTCATTGTTCTGTAATAGAATGTTTTCTGGATGAAGAGACTGTGCTTTTTGAACCTATCTAACAGTATTTCTTCTTTGTGTTTTGTTAACTTGGCATATTACACTCTTAACTGATTTGTGTTTTGTTTTGAGAAGTTCAGTATTGGCCTTTTTTTTTAGAATACGAAAACAGTATCTCAGCTCCATGAAGACAACTGTGCATCTGCAGCAGAGCTATTTAATGTCTTCTTGTGTTCCCTTTTGTCTTTTCCTTGCACTTACTGAGCTGCATACTGTATACTACGAGTCTGTATTTTTATCTCCTCTGTATAAACTTCCAGTGCTGCCTCAATGTAAATGATTTTAGATGGTTTCTAGTTTATTGCTCTGCTGTAGTGAACATCTTTTGTTGCCTTTTGTCATTTTATCTTTTTTTAAGATTATGTTTTCAGACATGAATATAGTCTTCACTCAAGTATGTTTGATAAAGTTGTTGTGAACACTTAATTGACAAATCATGTACTGTTCCTCCAAGAGCAAATATAAGATTCAATTCCTGCAAACTTATCAACTGATGGCTCCATAATATTGTTTCATGTGTATTTCTGTTTAAGACATACCTTTTGTATATAGGGTTGATTCATTAACATTGTGATCAGTGCTAATAACAACATTGTAACTCAGTGTAAAATTATGTAAAATTTTACATAACCCTGTGTAAAATTATGTTAGCATACATGTTTTCTCTGAAAGGCACATTGCATCCTTCTTGTGCTCAGGAACACTATACACCACTTCACAGCTTCCTGAGGCTGTTTCAGACAGCAAAATCACAAATAAAAAACACAAAAATCAGGAAAATGTACTCAAAAAACCATCCCAAAATCCTTGTTTGCAGCTGAGACCTGGAGTAAGAAAGCACAGTGCTGTATTAATTGCATGTGCATTGGAGGGCCACAAGTTTTCACTGCTTTGCCTGTCCACATGAATGATTGCAGAAGTACTCAAAGTGTGATTTAAGAGGTCACAAGTAAGTTTTAACGCAAGCAAATTCACATGTATGGAGTATCTAAATAAAGAGCATGGATTATGTTGGGTCAAAAGATATTAACAGTTTTATGACACTACAAATTTTAACTCACAGATAACTATATCAGTCACATTTTGTGTCAAGGGTTCCAATAGAGGGGCCTTAAAAGCCTACTACATAGAAAGCATTAAATAAGTAAATATATATAAAGTGAATCACTCATGAATGAAAGTTGCCACTGCTACTTAGCCAAATACTGAGATTTGCATTTACAACTAGAAATCTTGCTGATTTACAAGTGTATTATGATACCTGCCATATTACTACCTTATTGTTTTTTATTTAAAATTTTTTATGGTGCTGAACATCAAACCTAGAGTCTCATGCATGCTAAGCAAGTGTTATACTATCATGCTTATCCTCCAGCCTGTTTTTAATTTTGTAAGAACTGAAGTCTCTCTTTCTTGTGCAAGCTAGCACGAAGCTCCTAGGCTCAAGCAGTCTTTTTGCCTCAGCTTCCTGAGTAGTGGGTCTATAGATGATGCCCTGACGCCTAGTTTAAGTGTATTGCAGAAGAAAGATGCATACTTTTCTTTGAAAGATGGATACTTTTACTTACATAAAAGTTTTTATTTAGACCATTTATGGTATTCGTATATGGAGATACATGTATATATGGCATTTTTTGTTTGATACAAAAGTTTTTTTTCCAAATCTGTTGTTTTCTGTTAACTTTTTATTATAATAAATATTTGTTACATGATTGATTCTGTAGATCTTTGTAGTTTCTGCAGTGGCTTCAATTGTGATAAGTTTGTTATCTAAGACTGAGATGAAATAACCGGTCTCAGAAGTCACTGCCAAGTACTTTCCTACTAATAATGACTGAGACATAAAGCTTGTTAATTAACTGCGTGTACATGGACTAATAAATGTATTAGAGATACCAAAGTTATTCTTATGTCATCACTTTAGTTGTATGTCAGTGTATTTTATTGAATGGAGGATGCTAAGGGCTGTTTGTCATCTGAGCTGAAATTTTATACATATGTTTACCTGTTTTTCTTGAGTTGTTGATGCATCTAACTTTTCTGTATAGTAGCTCTAAGTTATGTTTGGTTATCTTAAGAATAGCACAAAAAGCTGATATAGAAATTTCTTCTTTAAAAAAATTTTATTACTACTGGTACATGTTTGCGGCACATAATGATTATATTCTTCATAGGGAGTTGGTACATTAACATTCACATTTCAATTCCTTTTCTCCCTTTCCCTTTTGCAATCTTCTGTTTACTGCATTAGGTTATATATCAGCTGTGTGCATGCTCTGATACTTCTGGCCCTACTATGAGGTACTTAAGAACCAGCCAGGATTTCTTATTTTCTCAGTTGCAGCATTTGCCTTTCTCTAACAAAGGTACGACATTATTTTCCTTTATTATTACGAATTGAATGTTGCTTTTTCTGAAATACTTGATACCAGAAATGTTTCCAATTTTGAGTTTTCTGATTTTGGAATATTTACACGTACATAATGAGATATATTATCTTAGGAATGAGATCTAAGTCTAAACATGAAATTTATTTATGTATATATAACATAAATAAACACATAGCCTGAAGGTCATTTTACACAGTATTTTTTAGGGTGTCTGCATTTTGACTTCAAATACAAGAATAATACTGGATTTAAAAAATATTGTATAAGTCATTCCTACGACTCAGTATATGTTAAATGAAATATCTTTAATTCTCTTAAAGAGATACCATTGCAAGGCATGGTCACACATGCTTGTAATCCCAGCGCTTGGGAGACTTAGGCAGGAAGCTGACAAATTTGCAGCCATTTTGGGCTGTATACCAGTAACCTATCTTTAAAAATCAAAAGAAAAAAGATAAAAGAGATAGCAGAAAATTATGTAGCGTAGGGCTGGGAGTTTAGCTTAGCAGCGTCTAAGTGCCTGCTTGGCAAACTCGAGGTTGTGTTTGATCCCCGGCACCAAAAAAACAACAACAAAGAATTATGTAGCATGGATGTAATTTCTTGTAAGTATATTTTGTGAACTCAATCAACTTTATGATCGTTTCTAATGAGTTATGTATTTGAAACCTTTTAAAAATAAGATTAATATATATTAATGTCAAATTATGGAATACTCAGGATTTTTATAGTGTTATCTTTATAATAAAAATTGATTCTTTTGTTCATCATTTTGCCTTAGCTGATCTTTTATGGACACAGACTAGCTTATTTTCTGCTTTGTATCTTTTTTCTTTTGTAATTTTACAGAATGGCAACTTATAATGTTGCCAAGTTTTATAAATTATTGATTGTCACATGAGAAAGTATCTGATGAATTTTGGAATTTAGATGTGTTCTAAATGTTACTTTCATATGTTTAAATTCTGAATGACATTTATATGTTTAAATTCCAGAATATGAAATCTCTATGCTAAATCAGATGTCATGGCTTATGAAAACTGCCTCTATAGAACTCAGAGTGACTTCTCTAAATCGTCAGCGGTCACATACCCAGAAACTCCTCCACCTTCTTCTGGATGACATGCCAGTGAGACCATACTCAGGTGAACACGGACGTTGTCTGCACAGTGCTGGGACTGGTCTTTGTTAGTTCAAGTACAAATCTGAATCTTTTTGTTTTTTTGTCTTTCTCCTTTTTATTGGTGTCAGGGATCGAACTCACGACTGCCTGTTTGCAAGGCAGGCACTTATGCCGCTGAGCTAAATCCCCAGCTCCCTACAAATCTGAATCTTATGCTGAGAATGTGGTTGGAGACCAGGTCAATTCTTCTCATCTTTGAAACATTTTTCCTTAAAATTTAAAAATCATCCCATGATTATTATTTTTTTGTTTTAAGAATATGTTATACAAACTACTTAGTGGAACTTGTCATGCTGAACCAACATGACACAAGCTATTTCAATATGCATTATGCAAATCAAAGTGTTTTTTGTAGCCTCTATTTTGTGTGATTGGGTCTCACCAGTTTTGTGGTGCTGAGACTGAGCCTAGGGCCTTGTGAGTGTGAGGCAAGAACCCTGGCACTGAGCCACATCCCTAGCTCCTGTCTTGCCAATTTTGAAATTTCTGTCCTTTTTAAAATTTTAAATGGTTTCCATGAAGATGGAAAGAATTAGATAAATGCTGTAATGAGTTTTCATTAATCTTTGCATATTAGCTGTGCATTTGCAAAGAGCTCTTTGACCTAGAAATAAAATACATTGTTTTAATTTTCAGATAAACTGTAGCTTTGAGTGTGTTCTTTAGTTCTCAGTCTATTATTATTTCTGCTCCACTAGATGGGGAAGGAGGAATGGAAGATGAAAACAGGTCTGTCTCTGGGTTCCTTCATGTTGACACTAGCACAAAAGGTAAAAAGTTTGTTTATTGCAAAAGTTCATAGACATTTTCAGTTGCTTAATACTTAAAGAGATTACCATGCCCTTTCTGCAAAACTGATGCAGGAAAGATGAGTAAAGGATTGTTGTGCAAAAACTTTTTAACAACTAGAATTATAAAATGGAAGGGAAATATTTTGTAAGTGGATATATTAGAAATAAAATCAGGTTTCCGTTGCGGTATGAGCATCAGTTTCTGAACACAGTGCAATCTTTGAATCTTTGAGTATGAAAATTTGTTCTGCTGTTTTTTTTAAAATTCTGTATTATTTCTACCCTTTTTCTGTTTTACCTTTTTTTCCTGTAAATAAAAAAGTAAATAAATAAATAAAGAAAATTGGTCTTCAATGCCCTGTATATAAATGGTTTGCTTCTTACTATTTTTAGTACGGCGAAAAATTCTAAGTATTCTTGACTCGATTGACTTTAGTCAAGAGATCCCTGAGCCTTTACAATTGGATTTTTTTGATCGGAACCAGATTGAGCAAGTTATTGCAAACTGTGAACATAAGAATTTACGAGGACAGACAGTCTGCAATGTCAAGGTGAGGACTGCTTTTTTTTTTTTTTTTTTTGTCTTTTTCTTGGTACTGGGGATTGAATTCATGGCTGCCTGCTTGCAAGGCAGGTGCTTATGCCACTGAGCTAAATTCCCAGCCCCGAGGATTGCTTTTAAAATACCTACTTTATCAAGTAGTTCATATTTTGAACCACCAGGAAAAAAAATGTGTTTTTTGTTGTTGTTCCCAGATAGAAATTTTGGTTAGTTTTTTTTTTTATGGTATCAGGAATCAAACTCAGGACCTTGCACTTCCCAGGCAGGCGCTGTGCCACTGAGTTATATCCTTGGTTCCCTGGTTACTAACTTTTAGATTGAGATTGCTGTCAAATCGCCAGAAATTAAAGCTTAATAGTCCATACTAACTTCTTTAAAAGGTTCCTTATCACCTTCCGTTAATAGTTATCACACCCAGCTAGAATATGGAGTGCTTTTAACTACTTAATTCTTGATCAAGTAAAAGGTAATGGCCTTACTGGAAGGAAGAATACATCCTAGGCACTACCTGTGAGCGAGGCTCTTTGGTACCACTCTTTGGAATGTGGATACTTAGTACTTTATATAGAAGTTTGACCACACCATTGTTATATTACTATATAAAAAGATACTGAAACTTTTCCCTTCAGGGCAGTTTATAGTGTTTTCGAGGTGTTACTATTCTACCAGTATCTAAAACAGCCTTATTTTTCTCTTTTTCCCTAATTATGTAGCTTCTTCATAGAGTTCTGGTGGCTGAAGTAAATGCTCTTCAGGGTATGGCAGCAATAGGACAGAGACCTCTACTCATGGAGGTAATCTTTATTGATTAAATGTTAAAGTTTAAACTACTTGCTGTTTCAAAGACTAAACTATAAATAGATCTGTAGCTCATTAATTGGTGAAATATTTAAAAATTAAACAATGGAATTGCTCACTTTAGATGTTATAATTTTCCTGTAACTGTTTTTTTTTTTTTTTGTACTGGAGATCAAACTCAAAACCTCACACTTGCCAGGCAGGTGCTGTGCTGCTGAGCTACAGCCCCAGCAATTAGATGTTATAATTTTTATAAACTAAATTGAGTTTAATGTCTGGTATGCCAAAATAAATGACTTCTTTAGGGATTTAGAAACCAGGTACTTCTCTTTCTGTGAAAGAGTGAATCATCATTGTAGATGAGGAGTTGTAGGTAAGACATCAAATGAGAAGAGCCACACGCATGGAAAAATAGCTTGCCAGGCCCTGTGCAAGCAAAGAAATAGGCATCTAAGGGGAACAAACCATTAAACTTGGGCTTTGGGAGATTACAGTGCTAGAGTTATGTAAGTAGATGGTTGCCAAGAGAAAGGAGTTTAAGACAGATATGTCCATTTGTGCTATCTCTGTTCCTTGTGTTAAATATACATAAGTTGGGTATGTTGGTCAACAACTGTAATCCCAGCACTAGAGAAACTGAGGCAGGGGATCATTATGAGTTTGAGACCCTATCTCATAGAACAACAGCAAAACCAAAATAACCATGCATGTGTGCGTGCATGCACACACACAGCTTGTATGTCAGTTTTATATCTTTGTTTTCATAGCCATGGCTTCCAAACTAACATATAGAAATATCTGCTACCTGGCATACATGTGTTAAGTTTTCAAGTAAATATTTCCTGAATAGCTGACAATGTTGAGAAACAAGAACCTATGGAAAACAGACATTATTTTACCTGTATGTGTTAACTTTGCATTTTCATTTCTGGGGTTTTAGGAAATTAGCACTATTCTGCAGTATGTGGTGGGAAGAAACAAATTATTGCAGTGTCTGCATGCGAAATGGCATGTCTTGGAGTCATGGAGGCAGCTGGTGGAAATCATCCTGACAGCTTGTCCCCAGGACCTTATTCAGGCTGAGGACCGGCAGCTGATTATTCGTGATATTTTACAAGATGTACATGATAAGGTGACGTAGTTCCTAACATACTTTACACTGCTGAACAGATATGTATTTTTTTTTAACAAATATATATTGCATATACATAATTTAAACATATTTTGGCCCCCTAGCTTTTTTCCATTCTAGATTGGAAGGAAAATAGAGTTGTGTAATACCACTCTTCAGGCATTCCTGCAGAGAAATATTATTCTGTACAATAGGGGCTCTCAGCTAGAGTATGTGGATCAGAGTTATCTAGGTAACTTTGTAAAATAGCCACCAACTGATTTTACCCCAGGCAGAATTTCAGAAAAGAAAGCTTCCCTGTCAGTTCTAATGTGAATTTTTTGGTTAAGAACATCTGTTACCCAGCATCACATTTAAATTTCTTCTTTATATATTAGCCTTATTTCTTCGAACAGGGCTTATATTCCATCCTGATAATGTTGTGGTAGTTGGAAAGCTAAATGTATATAACACTTGTTGCTATTCTGGGTGGGTGCAGTATCCTCACTACGATTTCCTTTGTATTTTAAGATCCTGGATGATGAAGCAGCACAGGAACTAATGCCGGTAGTTGCTGGTGCTGTGTTTACCTTGACTGCTCACCTGAGCCAGGCAGTCTGCACAGAGCAGAAGCAGCTGGTGGTCTCAGGGTCCGGAGAGGCCCACTATGCATTCATGCTTGAGAGCTGTTTCTCCTCACCTGTAGCCGAAAACCCACTGGTGGGTTTTGCTTCTTCTGTTGGAGATTCTTCACTGCACATCATATTGAAGAAACTGTTAGACTTCATTTTGAAGACAGGTTTTTTTTTTTTTTAATCTAAATTTTCTATCATCTGAACTTTGTTTTTGTTTTAACTTTCATTGAGAAAATTTTTTCACTTAACTGCATCTCTGATCTCCTAGGTGGTGGATTTCAGAGAGTGAGGACTCACCTTTATGGCTCTCTACTTTATTATTTACAAATAGCCCAGAGACCAGATGAACCAGACACCTTAGAAACAGGTAGAGCTTTATCAAATCCTAGTCTTTTTCTGTTTTTAGAGAAATATCATGTCTCTATCTTTTTGTTTAAGCATAACTGTAATTAATGAGTAAAGCACTTGAAAGTTAATGCATGTTTATTTTTTGAGAATTATGAATTACACAAAGATTTTATAAACCCTATGTATGTAAAGCTTACTTTACGTATCATCCTTCTTGTCTCCTGTTATCCTTGTTGTGGTTATATATTGTGCCTTAGTTCTCTAGTGTTGTATTATGCCGTAATAACCAGTGGTACATTTATGCTGGACAGGTTTGCAATTTATAAAGAATACATTCATCATGGGGAATTGGTATAAGTTTATTACCATTAATCTTTCTTACTTTCGTTTCGTCTGCCTCCCTCTCCATCTCTAGATCGCTTTCACATCTTCAGAGGAACTAAATTTAACTTTTGTTTTGCTCCTTAAATTATTTATATTTTGGGTTTCTCATATAAGAGAATCATGGGATATTTAACCTGATTTATTTTACTAAGCTGTATAGTCTCAAAGTGTAACCAGTTTGCCATGAATGACTCAAATTTATTTATGGCTAAGTAATACTCCACTGTGGATATATACCACATTTTTAACATCTTTTTCTCTGTTGGACATATAGGTTGTTTTCAAGATTCAGCTATTTTTGAGTTGTGCTGCTATAAACATGGATGGACATGCATCACTGTTTTGTTTTTTGTCTTTTTTGAGACAGGGTCTTGCTGTGCAGTTCAGGCTGGCTTTGAGCACACTTTGTAGCCTAGGCTGGTCTCGAACTTGCAACAGTCCTCCCACCTCAGCCTCCCGAGTGCTGGGATTACAGGTGTGCGTCACCACGCCTGGCTGTCATGCATCACTGTTACAGGACGTCTTTAACTCTTTTGGGAAGATACCCTGAAGGGAATAACTGGTTCAGATGGAATTACAATTTTTAGTCTTTTGGGAAATCTTCATACTGATTTCTGTAGTAGTTGTACTAATTTATGTTCCTACAAGCAGTGTGCCTCCCCAAAGCCCGGCCAGCTTTTTTGTTTTTTGAACTTTTTGATAGTAGCCATTCTTTGTGGAGTAAGATCAAATCTCATTGTCATTTTAATTTGCATTTCTCTACTAGCCAAAGATGCTGAATGTTTTTTTATGTACTTCTTGGCCATTTTGTACTTCTTTTGAGAAGTATCTATTGATTCTCATTACCCACATTTTGATTTGGTCTTTTATTTTGGGGGGACCTGATTTTTTTGGAATTCCTTATGCATTCAAGATATTAGTCCTCTCCAAGAACTAGATGGCCAAGGCTAATTCCTATTCTATTCATTGTCCCCTCTGTTGGTTGTTTCCTTTGCTGTGCACAAGCTTTTTAATTTAACATGAATTTCTTTTAAAAAGATGTAACAATGGAATTGCCCAATCCCTCTGACATTTTTCTCTTTAAAATTTTTTATATTTTTCGTCCAACCTGGTTAACTCAGTGATTTAGGAGACCCTTTCTCAGATGAAAAGTAAAAAGTGACTGTGGGGTATAACTTAGTGCAGAGGCTCTGGTTCAGTCACTACTACCACACACACAAAAGGAAAGAAAAGAACAGAAAAGAAAAGAAAAACTTACCCTTTCCCGACACTGTTCTGTCTGTTTACATATGTGGCATGTATGCATTGTATTCTGAGGTTTGCTAGCCCAGACTCATTTGATCAGCAGCCCTTTCTGGATGTACAGTGCTGGAAAGTTTTTGTTGTTGTTGTGCTTGTGAGGTAGAATTACTCAATAACTGAGCTGCTTTTTATGGGAATTTTGTTTATTTGTTTGTTTGTTTTAATCCTTTCAGCTAAGAAAACTATGTGGGAAAGGCTGACAGCCCCTGAAGATGTTTTTAGTAAACTGCAGCGAGAAAACATCGCCATCATTGAGAGTTACGGGGCTGCCCTCATGGAAGTGGTCTGTCGTGATGCCTGTGACGGTCATGAGATTGGAAGGGTAAAGTAACTTTTCTTTCCCCCTCTAGACACCCTCCCCCCAAAGATTTAGACAAGGTTTCACATGGAGCTACACCCCTGTCCCATTTTTATTTTTATTTTTGTTTTTATTTTTGAGACTCCTTAAGTTGTCCAGATGGGACTCAAACTTGCAGTCCTACTGCCCTGGCTCTCAGAGTACTGGGAATATATGTGTATGCTATCCTGGCTGTGACTCCTGTTTAGTGTTGTTATGAAGTAATTTGACTTTTTGAAGATAGAATTTCCCCTTAGAATTATCTTTTTGTTAATTTTGAGGTTGGCTGATACAACAATACTGCTAAAAGCAACAAAGATGCTGAGTGACAAAGGTCTTAGATTAAGAGAATGTTGCATAAATTGCTGTTAAACTGAATATATCTTTCTGTGCCCTGAATGCTTTGTGGAGGAGAATTTGCATTTACCCTGTATTTTCTTAAAATACTGGGGCATGCTGCTGCTAATGTAAGGAGAATATAATTTCCTCATAATGGCAAGCTATATGTATTATGTTACTTGATCATTGAAAACAGAATTTTGAGAAATAGGATAAAATATAAATTATGTGGTAGTTTCTCAATTATGTTAAAACATTTTAAAGTATTTTCATGCCTAGAAAAAAATACCAGAAGTACATAGGTCAAAATGAATGGCCTATCATCCATTTATTAGATTATGTATTTATGTGGTTTTATAGGTTTTCTGTAGTGAGCACATCAAAAACCATAGAATTAGGAGAAAAAATGTATTTAAAAACTTACCTAAGAAGTAATGTCTGGGTTCTACTAAGATATATTTAATGTCATTACATTGATGTTAGGTTTTGTTTCAGAAATACAACTTTGTCCTGGAAGTTTTATTAATAAATTGAGATTCTGGATAGAGTTTTCAAATTCTCTAAAAAATAGAAAACTTTCCTGCAAGCAGCTTTCTCCTTATGAGAAAAGTTCTAAATATTTTCAGATCAAAGCAGTTACTGGTGTTGGTTTTGGCCACCATCTGTGAGTGTAGACTTTGGTTTGGTTTTCTTCAGATGCTGGCCCTGGCGCTCCTTGATCGGATCGTGTCTGTGGATAAACAGCAGCAGTGGCTTCTGTACCTTTCCAACAGTGGCTATTTGAAGGTTCTTGTGGACAGTTTGCTAGAAGATGACCGTACTCTGCAGAGCTTGCTTACTCCACAACCTCCCCCTTTAAAAGCCCTTTACACTTATGAGTCCAAAATGGTAAGGCTTGATGAACATTTGATGCTAGGTTGTATTTGTATAATGTAAATTGTAATTTTTTTAAAGGAATTTTAAAATTTGGAGGTCTGTGCAATTAATGTGTTTATTGAAATATGCAAAAAGATGAGTTGAAATTCTGAGAAGGCTAATTAGATAAAGGATTGCTGCTTACTTACTTGGGCTGCTGGTGAGGGCTGGTGTAATCTCTAGTGTTCCATAAGAGAGAGCAATGAATTCCAGTTTTCTGAGTGTGTTAGTTAACTATTGCAGATTTCAGTGCGCTGGTTCTACTTTTTGTCTCGATTCCTCTAGCCCCTCTTCAACCTTCCTCCCATTCCCCATTTGCAAAAGCTTTGTTTCCATTTTTTCCTTTTCTCACCTTTTTTTTACTTTTCACTTCTTTCCTTTCTCTCCGTGTGTTGGTTCTACGTTAGTTAAATACAGGAACATATACTTCTTGTTTCCTAGACTCCAAGTATTTTAATTTTTGTGTCTTTTTGCTTTAACTTACTATAAATGTTACAATGCTGGAAGTAGTAAAGGCATACATTTCTTATTGATTTCTTTCTCTTCTTCGTTTATTCATTGAGCAAGTGTTTATTACATACCTACTATATACCAGTTATGATATGATATTAAGTGCTAGAGACAGCTGTCAGCAAGATAATTTATCTGCCCTGTGTAAGACTACATGTTGATGACAAAAAATAGAGTTTAATTGAATAAGTTCTGCAAAATATTGTATGCAGGCCCTGTTGATATATTGTGCTGAGTCCTCATAAATAAAAATCCTATGAGAATGGAGATAACGTCCCTGCACCTAGCTCAGAATCTGTTTTCAGTAGTGTGCCATGAATGTGCCATGAAATGTGCCTTGAAATGTGCCTTACCTATCTCATTTTTGCAGGGAGCCCTTGGATGTGATTATAACACTGCTTATTTTCTTCTGTGACTTCATAGGCTTTTCTTACAAGAGTGGCTAAGATACAGCAGGGTGCTTTGGAACTGCTGAGGTCTGGGGTGATTGTAAGATTGGCACAGTGCCAAGTCTATGACATGCGCCCAGAAGTGGACCCACATGGGTAAGTGGCCGCACTTAGTGGCCTGGGTAAGCTTGCAGTAGAGGCTTTTTAAGGTGAAAATAAATTCTAGGGCTAGAGATACCTCTCAGTGGTGGAGCAATTGCCTTTTGCTATCCATGTACTAAACTGTAGCTTTAACCCCCAGTATTAAAAAGAAAGAAAAATTAACAAAAAGTTCTAAGCATAATTTTACTATCAGTTTATAATTCTGTTTGCTTTAAGCAGTATTATTCCATCTTTTGGGAGAAGGAGCAGTAATAGACCCTTGTTATTAAGTCCTTAATGCTTTCCATTTAGGAAATGGGAGAGAATTCTGTGAGTGAATGTGTACCTTTCCAATCTTAGTATTTTGTTCAGTTCTTCAGCTTATGGTGGTCTTTTGAAGTTGTATAGTAAATTATAATTTGCGGATTTCCTATTCCTAGTAATCTGAATGGTGTTTCAGAACTTTTTTCTACCTTATTTTAATATTTTGCCTACTGTTTACTAAATGAAAAGGTTTAAATAAAATTATTTTTAGGTTGAAAGCTTTTCAGTCTTTTCAATTTGAATATGGAAGTTTCAAGCATTAACTTTCAGTTTTTCTTAACAAGGTTTTTCAGAATTCAGCTAACTCCCTTTCACTAAGCTGTAAGTTTAGGTCAACACCTGAAGTGCCACAACACATATGGGCTGCAGAGCCATCACTACCTGTAGTAGTGTCTCAGCATAATCAGATGGCTCTGATTTGTTTGCCGTGTGCATAGTGAGGAATTACTAAAAGCAAACCCTCGTTCTTGGAATGTGACTCTCTTCTTCTGTGATTGAAATATCAAGCATGTTCAGCATTAGAGACTCCCCGATGTTCATCCCGACACCTGTGGATCGCTACCGTCAAGTTCTTCTTCCTGCCCTCCAGCTGTGCCAGGTAGTTCTCACGTCTAGTACGGCGCAGCACTTGCAAGCTGCAGGCCAGGTAAGATGAATTCATGTTTGTTTAGAATCTGTGGAGCACAGAATCTTCTATCTGCAAATACAGAAGCCTACAGCGTAAGACAGGCTGAAAGAATTTACTTTTATCCTTCTTTTTGAGGGAGAGCAAGGTATAGAAACAGATGCCTGGGTGTGAACTCCAGTGACCCTTCTTTATATGCTTGGGTTTAAAGAATTCTGCAGCTAATTAATAGTGTTTTGAAATGGAAGAGATTGAAATTTGTTCCTCTGGAAAGAAGAATATTTATTATAGTAGGCATAGCGTGACCTTTAAGATACAACTTCACCAGCTATTTATTTAAAAATATGCTAGGCTTTGCAGAAAATACAAGGTAGTGCCACATCTATGTGTGATTTCTGTAGAACAAAATAGTCTAATTTCATTAGGAAATGTCCACACTTTAAGAAAGGATGGTTTTTTAAGTCCCAGAAATTATATTTTCATTACAACTTTTAAATATGTGTTTCTTTTCTTTTCTTTCTTTTTTTTTCTGGTACCAGAGATCAAACACACAACCTTGTGCTTGCCAGGCAGGCGCTTACGTCACTGAACTAAATCCCCAGCTCCCTTAAACATGTATTTCTGTTGGCTTACATTATACTTTTTTTGTGTGTCTTTTTTGAGACAGAGTCTTGGTATGCAGTTTAGGCTGGCCTTGATGGCCTTGAACTCACTTTGCAGCCCAGGCTGGACTTGAACTTGAAATAGTCTTGTCAAGGGCTAGGATTACAAGTGTGCGCCACCACACCTGGCAATATTATATAATTTAATCATTGATGAATTAGGTTTATCATCATAAATCTATAGTCCTTTGCAGACTTCTTTTTTGAGACAGTGTCTCTATGCAGTTCAGGCTGGCCTTAAGCTCACTTTGTAGCCCAGGCTGGTCTGAACTCACAACCATCCTCCTGCCTCAGCCTCCCGAGTGCTGGGATTACAGCCGTGAGCCACCACACCCGGCTTAAATCTATAGTCTTTTATTACCTGCTTCTTTGTTCTCAGGACCTGAATCCCGAAACGCTTTGATTCTGGTAATTTTGTGTACTTTCCTTGCCATCAAATTCAGCCACCTCTGAGCAAGGGGTAGGGGAGTGCTGCTGTTGATAAAGTGACACCCTGTGTTACACTGTGCAGTCTCAGGGATTATGCACCCTTGCACAGATGGCTGCCACCGGAATTCTCTCCTTGTCTTCTTTATTGAGACCAAGAGTTTTCAGTAGCATTAGGATAAAGATGTGATTCCCTAAACCAGTGCTCTGTGGAGTGTTGCAGAAACACGTGAGGAGCTGCTGATTTCCAGGTGCAGCAACTGTGGGCTGAAGCCAAGACTCTATGAAATTGCCCTGATTTAGATGAGCAACTTGCTTTGGCTTAGTCTCTGCCTTCAAGGCAGAGTTTAGATACTCAAAGTCAGAAAAAAAACCAGAGATACTCAAGGTGAAAGTGCTGAGAGTATGTCATGTCATAGCAGTCAGACCTTTCATAGAGCAGCTTCTTGAATTCAGTTGCCATGTTAACTCCCATTTAAACGAACTATAAAAGGAATAAAATTAAGTATCAAATATGGTTTCTAATGTAATAGCCTCTAGTGTACAATACAGTATTAATATATAAACTTTGAAATAGTTCTTACCTATAGGTTTCTTGTACATTTAGTTAGATGTTGCTTCTTGAAGAAATAAACTGTAGAAGCTTAGAAGACAGTTGCTTCTCTCACACTTCCTCACTACTTTGAGTTACTTGCTCAGTATTGTGAAGGTGAATTATACATGTATCATGTAATCGCTACTCTTGTGCCTTCTTTTGTGGTCTGCCTGCTCCATGGCTCAGGTGTTGCAGTTTCTCATTTCACATTCTGATACCATCCAAGCCATTCTGCGCTGCCAGGACATGAGTGCTGGTTCTTTGCAGGAACTAGCTCTGCTGACCGGAATCATAAGCAAAGCAGCACTTCCTGGTGAGTTGAATGTGCCAAATGGACTTCTGAGTTCTTTACAGACTGACATAGCGTAACAGAAGTAGTTTCTGTAATACAGAATTCATGTGAAATGGATACTTCTAGCAATCAGCTGTGTTTAAATAATTTTTATATTTATAAAAATGCTATCTTTTCGTTATAAAAATTGGAAAAGTTCAAGGAGATAATTAACAATAAAAATTGCATTTCAAGGAAATTAGCAAATGAGAGAAACAGGGAGAGAGAAATGAATACAAACAGTATTGACTTATAAGGATAGGACTACCAGACTGGGGAATTTAGCTCAGTGCTACAGCACCTGCTAGGCAAATACAAGGTCCTGAGTTTGATTTTCGGTAACCAAAAAAAAAAAAAAAACAAATTGAAAGGATAAAAAGAAGAAGAAAAAAATAGGACTGTGTACTTTTTATATGCTGTTTTAGGAAACATTTTAATTTTATGTGAATTTAGCAGATTAAAATCTTGGTGAAGAGAAATGGAAGGAAGCAATTGTTGTATTCTAGGCAAATGTTTCTTTGCAGCAGAAGTACAGAGATATTAGCTGTTAAAAGGTTCCTGTGATTAAGATAAAGAAAAAATTAAGACGCCACTTTTTCTAATATAATTTCTTGTCTTTTTGAGACGGTCTCTATGCAGTTCAGGCTGGCCTTGAGCTCACTTTGTAGCCCAGGCTGGTCTTGAACTCACAATGATCCACCTGCCTCAGCCTGCCAAGTGCTGGGATTACAGACATGAGCCACCACTCCTGGCTAATCTAATTTCTTTACTACATATAAATTTCAAAGTCAGTCAACTCCTAGATACAACTGATGAAGGGATGGATTCATTTCCTCTCCCACCTTGTTTTTTACTTACATTATTTTACTTCGTCAATTTTTATAACATTTACACCCAGTCTTACAACCATAGTGCACTTTTAGCTGTTGTATATTTATGTTATTTGACTACAGAATGTATATCTGTCCATCTGTCTGTCCTTCCTTCCTCCCTCCCTCCCTTCCTTCCTCCTTCCCTTCCTTCCTCCTTCCCTTCCTTCCTCCCTCAGGCTTTATTTATGAGTTCTTAGATCTCACTTATTTTAGTATAAAAGTGTACTAAAAGTAATCTGAATTTTGTAGGTATATTAAGTGAGCTTGATGTGGATGTAAACGAAGGATCTCTAATGGAGCTCCAGGGCCATATTGGAAGATTCCAGGTAACTCACCCTAATTTCTTTAAATAGCAATGTAAAGCTGTCTTAGAAAACACATTAGTTCTCTGACGCTCCTCCCCATGCGGTTCCCAGTATTGGGCAGCCCCTTTGAACTGTTCTGATTCTTTGTTACCTATAGATCCCATGCTTATATTTCTACTACTTGATTTTTTTCATTTTGTGAATTATCTTTGGTTTTTCATTGAAGATGAAATTTAGATTGCTTTATTCATTTTCTTCTACCATAGAATATGTCCATTTTCCATGATATCCCCTAAAAACCAATATGATTATAATTTGGTTATATTACTATTAATACATTATAATTACTAATATTAATTATTGGTGTATTAATGCTTCATTATTATTACTATGTCTTTTTTTTTTATTAAGCCATGAGCAATTCTGTTATTTTTCTGTGTGGTGTTTTATTTTTCCTAGAGTTGATAATTGCTGCTTTTTAAAATTTGCTTGGTATTTATTTCTCATTTATCTTTAAACTCTCCTCTGTGTGTTCAGTTTGCTGTCCTAGTAAATGTCTGGAAGCTAATGGCTACCACTTTAAGCATCTGTTATAATTATAGAGGCCAAAAGTAAGTTGTGTTAATCTCAGGATGTCTCAGTAGACTCAGTATTAAAATATTTATACTAGTTCGTCTTCTTCTGATCTATCTTTTTTTTTTTTTTTTTGGTAGATTGTAGTGTTATCAATTTTATAGTGCCTGTTTTTACTATATACTAAGTGCAGAATATTGTTCTAAGCACATTAAATATAAAACAATGTCCCTGATAATCTTAACAACAGTCTTACAAGATAGAAAATTATTACCACTTTAAAAATGAGAACATGGAAAGTTGAAAAGATGAAATAATTTTCCCCTGATAACATAGCAAAAACTACATCTGCTGCTGGAACCATCACATCTCTGAATCCAAACTATCATGTGCTATCATTTGAAAAGCTTATCCGTTTCCTCTGGAATCATAGGAATAATTGTATTCTCAACATTTGCAAGCTGATGACAATGGGATTTTATCTGCTACAGCAGCCTATGTTCCTAACCACTTCCTGAAGTCCTTGGAAACATTCACGAGAGGAATAGTCCTGTCCTGTCTTTTTTTCTTACATTCCTTAAATGTTTGCCTTACTAGACAAATTATCATGGTTTTTGCCCTCTTATCCTTTTTTAAAATTTTCATTTATTGACTGATGTATTAATTTAGTGATTGTCTCCTAAAGAATGATTAAGTAGTGCCTTTTGATCTGACACATAAAAATTCTTCACCAAACATTCAGGCTCTATTAAGGATTAATTGCTGGACATTTGATAGTTTTCTAATAAGTGGTACCTTTCATTGGCTCAGTGAGAAGACACCAGTTGCTTTCAAAGGTGGTACCATTTTTTTGTTTTTATTTTCCATCCTTCAAGAAATATGTCCCTAATTTAAATATATTCAACTAGAGAGGAACAAAATATCTCCTTGTTTTTTAGCGCCAGTGCTTGGGACTGCTAAGTCGCTTTGGCGGTTCTGACAGACTACGTCAGTTTAAATTCCAAGATGATAATGTGGATGGAGACCGAATGAGCAAGAAAGATGAGATTGAGTTGGCCATGCAACAGGTAGGAAGGGGGAGGGTTAGGAAACTATGCTGTAAGTTTTTTGTGTTTTAAGAGAAGTGTGATTAAAAACAACAGATGTAGCTGGGCACAGTAGTGCGTGTCCATAATCCCAGTACTGTGGGAGGCTGAGACAGGAAGATCACAAGTTTGAGCCCAGCCTGAGCGACCTAGCGAGATCCTATTTCAAAATAAAAAAGTAAAAGGAACTGGGAGTGGAGTTCAATGTAAAGGCCCTAAGTTCAATCTCAGTATTGTCCCCTCAAAAAAAAAAAAAAAAAAAAAAAAAAAAATATATATATATATATATATATATATAAAATTTTATAGATTGATAATTAATTTATATTTTATATATATATATATTCTTATTCTTCAGATCTAGACTTCTCTGACATTGAGTCATTGTGCAGTCTAATGTTTTTGTTACTGCTATTCTTTCATTGTAGATTTGTGCCAATGTAATGGAATATTGCCAGTCACTCATACTCCAGAGTTCTCCTACCCTCCAGCACATTGTGTGTCTCTTTACCCCCAGCCTCTCAGAAAGCAGTAACAGAGAGGGACCACGCCAAGGTGAGCCCACTTTGTTTTTCTGTGTCTGAGGAACGAAATTGCTCTGATTATGACACAGCTCTCTGTCCTGGCTCTAGTGAAATGCAGCTTTTTTCATTATATGAGTCATTAATGGGAAATTTTTAAAATGACTTTTTAAAGAAAATGCATGCAGTACTACTGCAGACCTTCCTGAGCCTTGAGAGCTCAAGAGAATAGAGAAATTCAGGATTTTCTGAATTTGAAAAAGCCATATGGGAGCGTTTAATCTTAAATAGTATTCAAGATCCCAAAGAAAAATAATTAGGATTGGAAAATAAGCTGGATAAAAAATTATAAAAAGTACAACATAGTTTTGTGTGTTAAATCAAGTAAATCCAGTGCCTACTTTGAGTTTTGCATAATAGCTCCAAATTTCTATAATACAGCAAAGTAAACTCTAGATACTAAGTAGACTGACTTTGTGATTTCCTCATGAGGTGGAGATTTGGAATATGGGCAGGAACTGGTGTCCTGTGGACACGGCCTGTTGGTATCTTGGTGTAGTGGTAATAGAATACATTGATGGTAGATTCAGGAAGCCTTTTAGAACTTATAACCTTATTATGTATACATTATATGAAGAATTTTAACCCTTTTAAAGTATCCTAGCTAATAGGGTTATATTCTTTTTAAAATTGAGGTATTATATGCAACAAAATTAGCCATTTTAGACGTGCACTTTTAATAATTTGGGTAGTAAAATAAATAGTTGTGTGATCACTACCACAGTCAAAACCTAGAAACAATTTTCAATCCCATCTTCTTGTCCTTTGCATTTGATCATTTCTTTTGAGGCTTGGTCTAGTCACCTCTTGTTCTGATTCCATATGGTAGTTCTGCCTTGTCCCTCCACCATCTGTCTTTGATGGAGACTTCTAACTGAAACTAATGCTTTAAAGCAAGTTTAATTTGAATATCAGATCCTTAGGCAAAAATATAATTTTATCATTGATTCTTCAGAGACGTTTTTCATATGGTAAGGTATTATTGACAGTGATGACATTTTCATTTAGTTGTCTCTTTTGAGGCAGTCTTTCACATTCTATTATTTGTATTCAGTACTTAAAAGATAAACTTTATGAAGCCTTGTAATTTAGTTGTCTTTTTTCTTAGCCTTTTTTACATTAGCAACCACCTTTCCTTCTGCCATTTCTGAGCAGAGTATGTCATATGGTAGGTTTGAGAATAGAGAGGCAGTGTAACCTAGTGGCCAAGAACACAGGTTGAAAAAACAAACAAAAAAAAAACAACCAAAAAAAGAACACAGGTTAGTGACAGATTACCTTGATTTGAATCCTCATTCTTCTAGTAATAATCGGTATGACTTTAGAAAAGTTACCCTCTTTGTATCAGTTTCCTTATCTATAAAATGGAAGCTCTCCTTCAGTGACTTACTGTAAAAAATGTACTAATGTATGGAAAGTGCTTTAGAACAGAGCCTGCCAGTTAGCGTACCTAAGGCCAGCTATTATTATTTTGATCATTCCTTTTGTGATTGTTATCATACAGTGCTTTATTGTTCCTGGTGATCCAAAGATGCTTTGCTGTAGCACTTCAGCTTCTTACCCCATGTAGCCCTATGCCTGTGATTCTATATTTTAGTTTCTCATGAGTCATCATCTGGTGTCTTTTCGCCTCTGAGTGCTCTAATATTTTCTAGACCTGAGCAAGGTAGTGGGTCAAAACTCATGAAATGCTTAGGGGACCTCTCAGCATTAGATCATACCCTTTGTGGAGATCTTCATCAGGAGAAGGTTCTGTAACCACCTTCGTTTTGAATCCTGTCACATCCTTACTGAAGACTGGCAAAGAAAATCTAGGAAATCCAGGATCCGGTCTGAAGATGGTGGCTTGATAGGTGGCAGGGTAGAGAGCCTCTCTGAGAAAAACAACTCAGACGCTAGAATTTAACACCATGGAGAAGACCAGACGAAAGGAGAGGGATTCTCACAACTCAGGGAGAAACTGAGGAAAAAGAAATAAAAAGAAAGGAAGGAAAAATGTGGAGAAAGGTTGGAACTAGACTCTTTCACTGGGGTTGGTCCCACGCTGATGACTCCATATGGCTGCGCTGAAGTCGCGGCTGCTGAAATCGAGAGTTGGTGAGCCCGGAGTCCTTGGCGGGAGGATGCAGCGCAACGGAGAGCAGAACCAATGTGGAGAGCTGCATCAACCCGTGGTGAGAGCTGGGAATTGGGTGCTGTGGAGGGAGTGACTGGTCGGCTGGATGACATATTGGAGTTGGGCAGGACGGGCCTGAAGCCGGAACTGCAGTGGCATCAGTCTACCGTTCCTGGCCCAAAGAGGACTGGTGGGATCTGCTTGGACTGGGTCACACCCCTGAGGGGGACCCAATAGCCAGGGACGAAACTGTCCTGAACTTGTGATGCTAGTTGACTGGCTTAGAGGAGAGGGGCCAGACCATAGTTCCTGTGTGCACCTCAGATAACAGTAAACTGGAGAGGGCAACAATCCCTAGCCAGCACGCTTCAGAAAACACATAATTAATATGGAAAGAGCCTGAGACCTCCTCCATATAACTGTCTGAAAGAAACCAGAAACATGAGAAGAGAAAGAAACAAGAAAAAGCCTCCAGTCGCTGACCCAGGGAAAATAAGTCCAGGAGAGGTGAATACAAAAGAGATCAAGGGCAGCAGACGTGCAATACCGGCCACAGCATCAGTGGAAATAAATATTTTCTGACTTCATAGATGAATTTAAAACTGAAATTCTAATTCAAGTGAGGAAAGATATAAAAAGATTAATAAAAGAAATACTAAGCACCTCTCAAGAAGATACAGATGGAAGAATGGAGGAACCCAGAAAAAGGAGAGAAATCGTTAATGAAGATGAACAAAATCTAGAATAGATGAAACAGATCCAAAGAGATTACCAGGAAATTAAAAACTCCATTGAAAGCTGGCAAAATTCCTTGACAGAAACTAAAGTTAGACTTTTAGAACTTGAAGATAGATTTAAAATGTGTGATCGTGAAAGGAAACATCTCTTAAAATTATAAAGAATCAGGAAGTAACAGTTCAAAGGCTGGAAGATGACAAGAGGATCTATAACTTAAGAATAAAAAACATGAGCGAGGAAGCAGGAGTAAACACGAATTACAAAGGCTATTCAGAAATAATTAAGGAAATAATTAAGAAAATCACAGAAATAATTAAGGAAAATTTCCCAAGCATAAGGATAACTAGATAAATGAGGCATACAGAACTCCAGCCACCTACAACCAAAACAGAGCCACATCCAGACATAGAATAATCAAGAGCCCAGAAATTCATCACAAGAACAGAATATTAACAGATCAGAGAAAAGAAACAGATCAACTATAAAGGAAAACCCATCAGAATCATGACAGACTTCTCGACACAAACTATCAAATCAAGAAGAGCTTGGAGGGAAGTATTCCAAGCTCTGAAAGAAAATAACCTCCCTCCCAGATTGATGTACCCTGAAAAACTGTCTTTCAAAATTAATGGAGAAACCAGATGTTTCCACGACAAAGAAGAACTGTGGGAGTTTGTGACCACCAACTCATCCCTACAAAAAATATCGAAGGACATTCTAGAGAGAGAGAGAAAAAATCACAGGATTCCAGCAACAGTGGCAGAGAGGCCTCAATGAATGGGGCAGACAGTGAAATGAAGGAGAAAAGTAGACAATCAACAGCAGAAAAACAGCATAGCAGAGAGGAGGCAGACAAGACTGGCTGTAATCTCTAACACAGATGGCCTTGATACACTAACAAAAACACAGGCAGAGTAGATCAGTAGATAAAGAGTCCATCGAAATGTTCTGAATAGGAAATTAACAGAGCCTGCCAGTTAGCGTACCTAAGGCCAGCTATTATTATTTTGATCATTCCTTTTGTGATTGTTATCATACAGTGCTTTATTGTTCCTGGTGATCCAAAGATCCAAATAATCTACCTGAAAGAGGATTAATAAATCAAAAGTAAAAGATGAGAAAACAATGCTCTATGTGACAGGGAGCCAGAGAGAAATAGGAATAGCTTGTTCTGCAGCTACAGATAGGTTGGAAAGGCATGACACTTTTGTGCAGTGGAGAACTACTCAGCTATGAGGAAGGAAAACTTTGAGGCTTTAGTAGGTGAAGGAATACAGCTCACCATCAAGCTGAGGGGTAAAAAGGTCAGCACCACTTAGGTAGATAACGGGCTGCCCCCTAATCTAAAAACTAAAGGAGTTAGTGGAACCCAAAATGTACAAAGCACCTTGAGAAAGGGAAAGGGGAGGAAAAAATGAAGAAGATAAACAATAAAAGAAGGCAGAGGACATTGTTAATAGTGTATCAGGATTTAAAAGGCACATTAGTCTTATCACTCTGTTTAGTTTGATTTTATTCTGTTCCAGTCTGTCTACTCGTACTAGATTTGAGGGCATAGACAGTTATCCCCAAAATAACAGGATGTACTATGGTAACTATCCTTCATTTCCTATTAACTTACCTGAAGCCCTGTATTACTTACATTGTCTTACTATGACTGATTTTATTTGAATCTGATTTGTTAGATTGCTGTTTTGTTTTGACTGATTTTATTTGAATTTGGGATGCTTTATAGTATCAACTCTAAGAGTAGAGGCAACTACTCTGAAGATGACAAGATGCAATAGGATACCCATTCTGGCTTGATTATTAACTGCTTTTGAAGTCCTAAAATTCTGCAATGTTTTGTTTTTATTAGTATTGCTATGTAGTGCTATGTTCAATTATATTATGCCTGATGATATAGGCAATTTTATTGAAAATACCAAGAGACATCATAGTAACTACTGTAGATCACCTAGCATTGTGGTTTTATATGTCTTCTTTGTTTCATGTTTTCTAGGAATTTGTTTTGTCGTCCTGTTTTGATTTGTTTTTCCCTATAATACAGAAAGAATAGGTATACATGTAGAGATTCATGCATGTGTAGAACTTCTAAACAGTTTACGAGAGTAGATTATATAATACACGATATAATGAACAGATTCGCTGAATGAGACACCAAGATACCAATGCTCATTCTGTAGTGTTATTATATAAAATCTAGCAATACTATTATTCTCTGTTCAGAGTGATATTGGTCTATTTTGTTTTGTTTAATTTCTTGTTCCTTTTTTTTTAATCGGTACCAGGGATTGAACTCACGACTGCCTGCTTGCAAGGCAGGCGCTTATGCCGCTGAGCTAAATCCCCAGTCCCTGTTTTGTTTAATTTCAACATACGTAAAAATACAGACAGCTATTTTGAAGAGAACGAGAGACACTATGGCAGCCATTGTTGATTCCCTTATTGTCTGGTCTTGAAGATCTAAAATGCTTTCATCATCCTATTCTGATTAGTTTAGTACTATATTGTTCAGTATGTGTTCACTGTGTGTGAAGATATGGACAACTATTTTGAAGGAAAGCAAGAGACAATATGATAGACAGTGAAGATCTCTGGTGGTTTTGCTTTGAAATCTGTGTTTCTTAAATTGTTTTCTTATGATTTGTTTTGGTATGTTTAATTTTACCCTGTTTAAAATAAAAAATATTTTTTTTTAAAAAAGAAAGAAAATCTAGGAAATCCAAATTATTTACCAGATCCTGACTGGAGGGAGCATCCACAGAAATATATCCCCTTCTTCTAAGATTTATGATATCTGACTTTAGAACAATGTTAGCATAGGAAGCAAGGCCATTAAACAGTGATTATCTCTAAATTGAACTTACGATTTCCAAAGCATATTTAGAAGTCCCTTAATCATTAGAATAAATTGTTCTAGTTATACTATACAAATTTCTGTAGGATGGTCCTCTTACTGCTTAATTTATTTCCCTCTGATTTTATGACATTCCACTGTCCTTTACATTTTTACTGGAAGGTAGCCAAATAAAAGGCAAATCATTGTGGATTGCTACCTGACTGAAGCTGTAGTAAAAGGTTTGTTAAAATTTAAATCCAATTATATTTATGGAACATTTGAGTTAGTATTCTTCCTGTATCTCTGAACTATCAATTCATTAACCAGAAAGATGCAGATGAAGAATTAATCCATGTAAATGGAGCCACTGGATGAGAAAGAAAATTATTTACCTGGGGTCAGAAATGTCCCAAATTACATATATGGCTTATGCCATTATTTATGGGATGGGTAGGGTGTATAACTCTTAGCAAGTTCTCACAGAGGGTCCTCACCCAGTAAGAAAAATCATTTAAAATTCTTATAAGCTGAACATTGTTTTACATTCCTTGTATTAGATTCCCAAGTTCCAGTGGTTCCATACTGGCATCTGCCTGGTTTGGGAATTATTGTGTACCTGCTGAAACAGAGTGCCAATGATTTCTTCAGCTATTATGACAGTCACCGACGCAGTGTCAACAAGCTTCAGAATGTAGAGCAACTTCCCCCAGATGAGATAAAGGAGGTATGACTCTTGAGGCGGGAACTTGAAAATCATTGCTTTTATTTATTTATTTATTTTTGTCTTTTTCATTTTTATCGGTACCGGGGATCGAACTCACGACCGCCTGCTTGCAAGGCAGGTGCTTATGCCGCTGAGCTAAATCCCCAGCCCCCATTGCTTTTATTAATAAAGGCAGGGCACTGGTCTCGTATGTGGGAGTAAAGGGTGGTGTTTGTCATGTTACCGAAGGAACTGGAGTAATTCTACTGTGTGCCTGGAAGAGCCTCACCTTTGCACCAACTCCAGAAGCACAAATACACTTCACTAAAAAATACTCAGGTAGCTCCCATTCAGAATAGAAAGGCTGCCGGCCTTTGAGAGTTTGGAATAATTTACATTTTAAAATCTGTGCTGACAAATTGGGGGTTTTATTGCAGATGTTTTTGTAGTACAAATTAGGGAACTGTCTCTAAGCCTTCAGCATCTTCATTATCCATGTAGTGAAACAAGTGGAATAGCATATCAGACTTGATGTCTTCTCTCAGTGACCCAGTCTTTCTTTAGCTGTTACTGTAGCTAACAGTGCTAGGTTATAGGCTGCTTCCCTAAGTGGTTTGCTTTCTTTTTCACTTGGGATAGCCACACTGCATACAAGACCTTTCTTAGTCACTCCCTAGGCAGTACTGAAGCTTCTTGATGTCCAGTAGCAATCTCGATATGGAGCAGTTTTGCCAGTCCTAGTTCATACCAGTCTTCCCCACTGCTCTTACAGACAGGCCCTGAGCTGCACGTTCTGCCTGAGTAAGGAGGCAGGTGGTGGTGTTACTCTCATTTCTCACGACAGGTAACAGGCACAGTAGTCTTGAATGACTTGCCCCGAGATACACTCATGGCAGGCATGAGTTACCAACTAGGTTCAAGTAACTGCTGAAACTGTGCGGTTTATGTCTGGCTGTTGCTTTCTTGCTATTGTATATTGCCGATACCAGAGTGATTGAGCCTCAGTATAACCAGGCCATTGATTCCAAGACTCTTGAGGATACCAAAATCTGAGGGTGATAAGGTCCCTTAGTAAAGCAGTGTAGTGTTTTTATATAGCTTAACACGCATTCTCCTATGTATTTTAAATGATGTCTATATTACTTAGTTTGGTGCTGTATTTTTTAAGGAATAATGGCAAGAAAATGTTGAGTACAGACACAATTCTTTTTAAAAATAGCTGTGACCGGCGAGTAGGTGCACAACCTGGGTGTGGAGGGCCATGACTGCAGGATGAGTCACCATCATGTGCAGCACATAGGTTCTGCCAGCTACTGCAGTCCACCTTCTGCCAAGCTGTGTCTGTAAGCATATGTATATGCCAGGGGAGGCTTTGGTTGATGACTGTGTATTAGCTAAGCCCTAGAGTTCTACGTTTCTTTTTCTTAAAAAGATGCCTGACAGCCTTTGGGGATATGCTCCATGGCATTGTTTCACATGTTGCTTGCACAAGGAGGCTCTTCCTCTTGTGTGACAAGAGCTTTAGGCCTGGTAAGCCCATTAACAGATTGGAAGTGTCTGCTGCCAGGATAAGAGAGTAAGTAGTAGGTGAACACTGCTATGAATTTGACTGCTTCTTTGGCTTACATTTTTGTACAAGAGACCTTTGCAAGAATCTTTAAACTTGAGTACTTTCCACAGTGACCTGCTGCTAATGATAGACAAATTTGTTAAATTTGTTACGGTTTATGTCATTCTAACTATTTATTTTTTTCCCCTAGTTGTGTCAGTCTGTGATGCCTGCTGGTGTTGATAAAATCTCTACTACCCAGAAATATATTCTGGCAAAACGCTGCTTAGTGAAGTTGATCAACAATCGAGCTAAACTACTTTCCCTGTGTTCTTGTATCCTTTATGAAGTCAAAGGCTTGAATAGGGACCTTTCAATGTCAGATCTGTTTATAGACAGTCAAATTATTTGACCACTAAAACTAAATAGGAGGGACATAATTACTGTTATTTTCTTGTAAATACCTGACACATTTTCAAATTGTACTTTTTTCTTTCCAAGTAACCGGTAATATTGTCTTATATACAGACCCTTTGTGTCAAGGCAGAGGTAAGGACTCGAGACGGAGTGCAGATGGAGTATACACACAGCCTGCCGCCTGCGCAGCCCTTTCTGCTCTCTCTGGAGGTTCCTCTGAGGAACCTCACTGTCCAGCAGGCTTCAGCGAGGCTGCATCACTGGGAGAACGCAGCCTCTTCCTTTTGTACTCCTCAGAAGCTGGGGTGCAGAGACACACCTTGAGGTTGCTGTCCTTTACCAGGAGTGCACAGTTATCATAGAGACCTGCCTCTTTGTTCTTTGGCGTCACCTGGAGTACTACTTGTTACACTGCTCGCCCATGAATTCCCAAGATTCCTTATTTGCCTCCAGACCTTTGTTTAAAAGCAGAAGACTTCAAGGTAAACTTTATTCTGTGAATTAGTGAGCCATCAATACTGATGTAATATCATGCCTTGAAAAGGTAATCACTTTTTATTTTGGCGACAAGGTCTTGGTTTGTTGACCAAGGTGGTCTTGAACTCCTGGGCTCAAGTGAGCTTCCTGTCTCAGCCTCCTCAATGGCTGGGACTCTAGTTGTGCCAACTATACCCAGCTATTTTTATTTGTTTTTGGTATAGCTCTACCACTGAACTATATCTACAGTCCAACTTTTATTTAATTTTTGTATTTGTAGGCTGCTACAAGTGAATGAGGTATTTAAGAGCTAGTAGACATAGCTATGTTTTGTAGTTTGCTTTCTGTCCATGAGAAATTGTACTAAGCAGAAGAGTTTTCGCGAGCCATTGCATTGTGGCTCTTCACATTTTTGCAGCAAAGGGCTGACTCCTCTCTAGCATTCCCTGGTCACAAACAGTTCTCCAGAGGCCTAGAAGTGAGACAGCCATCAAGCTGTGATGCCTGTGGTTGAAGTGAGCCGTGTCGTCCATGGATGTCTGGGTCCCTTCGTTGTGGAAACAATCAGAAAGCGTGGGAGCTTAGGCCTGGCCCAGAGAGGCTTGCCAAGCTTTCTGTGGCCAAGAGCTACAGACAGGGTTCCCAGGTTGTACTATTTCTCTCAGGCCTGCTGCTCTGGTCTGTAGGTTTTCTCTCTCACTCTGCTGGAGACAGACTTGCAGAACTCGTTTAACTGTGTCTCTTATCTCTAGATTCCTTCCCCTCAGAAGCCAGTCTGGATTTTAGAATTGGGCCAACTGTAGTGAGCCAACATGATATAGAGCAGGTAAGGCTGTATTCTCATACTCTTACTTTTTTTTTTTTTATTGGTACCGGGGATCGAACTCATGACCGCCTGCTTGCAAGGCAGGTGCTTATGCCGCTGAGCTAAAATCCCCAGCCCCAGTATTCTTATACTCTTGTTTTTATCTTCATTAAAGTAAAAAGGAAAGCCAGTGATATTAAAGATTGTAATTTTCAGGATCGCATACAGAGATCTGAAATGAATTTTGACTTGGCCCCTTAACAGCTATGTGGCTTGACACAACTTAATTTCTGAATCTCCATTTCTTTGTCTAAGAAATGATAATTCAACCTCAGAAGATCTTTTAGCTAGGCGAGGTTTCATTTATGTAAAGTTCCTGGTGGTGATTGTTAGTAATTAGTAGGAGTTGTGGGCTGTGTTTTAGTCAGCTTTCCACCATAATAATTAAGTGCTCAAGATAATTAACTTATTAAGGGGAAAGATTTTTGGTTCGCAGATTTTGATTTCCAGCCTAAGATTGGCCCCATGGCTTGGGACCTCTGGTGGGCATGCTTGGTAGCAGGTAGAATGTGCTACAGATCCTATGGCATGGTACAAAAGAGAGAGAGAAAATCCATGGCCCTGGAGTCCTCTCTTCAAGGGCACATCCATTGTGACCTAAGGACTTAGTGGAAACAAAGCCTTTATAACATAAGGATCTTGGGATGTTCATCACCATCCAAACTATAGCAGTGTGTATATCTCTGCTGTTACTAGCTTTGCAGAGTTTTTAATCACAAAGTATCACTCGACACTTAATTTTTCAGGAAGTAATTTAAGGGTGAAGTCAAGAGCAATCACTAAGAATTCCACCATATTAGTCTATTATAACACGCAGCGTTATGTTCCTAGTATCCTCTTGATCCACAGTGTTGGAAAAATGAAGAATATCCCAGAAACAATGAGAACACTAAACTAGTAGTGAGGGTTTGTTTCTAACCAAGCAGATATGAGAGTGTAGATTAGGGAAGATGGATTATAACTAATCTGCAGCTAGGCATCTGATGTCTTTCTCTGATTTGATATGGCCTCTTTTCTTCCCAAATCTGTTTGTGCGTTTCTTAAAGCTGATGGTTGGGCCTTAAGCAGCAGAGAAAGGTACAGCAGCCCTCAGTCCCAGCTCTCTAAGTGTCCTGAATTAACGCACTCATCCTGGGCCTGCCTGTGTTTGACCCTCAGTGATCTTTTTATAAAAGGAATCAAGGATTGTGGCCATGTACAGAACTGGCCAAAGAACAGATTATCCAGAAGACATTTAATAAATGACTGTTGAATTAATGACTTTCACTGTCCCAGTTAGATTTGTCTGTCATAAAGCTAGGGGAAAAAGTGGAGGATGAATCATCTCATTTTTTCTGTGATTCTAATGAAAAATGGAAGGCAGTTAGATGGTCTGTTTTGTACTTAATTTTGTCCTTTCAATATGACATTAAAAGGATAACCCAAAGCCACATATGCCTTGTAAGTACATATGAATGGAGATGTATATACCAACTCTTCCCTGCAGGGCGCCATTTCTGTTTCTGACTGTTTTTTTTTTTTTTTTTTTTGTCTTTTTTCTTTTTATCGGTACCGGGGATCGAACTCACGACCACCTGCTTGCAAGGCAGGTGCTTATGCTGCTGAGCTAAATCCCCAGCCCCCATTTCTGTTTCTTAAAAACAAATGCATGTAAATGTTTTAATTGCAAAATAAAGTGTTAAGTGAATGCTTCTCCCACCTACCCTGTCTTCCTCTTCTTTCTTTTTTATTTTTTGAGTTTTGTTGTTTTGAAGCTGGGTGTTGCTATGTGTTTCAGGCTGGCCTTCAACTCACAACATCCTGCCTCGGCACCTCTTTTTTCCCACCTAGGCGCCCACTCTTTTTTGTTTGTTTGAGCAAGATCTCACACAGTTATTCAGGCTGGGTTTTGAGGAGCTTGCTGTCCACCTCTTTTTGCCTCTCAAGATGGAGATTATAGAAGTGTGTCTCTGTATCTGACTTCCTACCTCATTTATGTGGCCCTGTTGGAATTGTTTTTGCATGTATGTCAGTATATCAGTATCAATAATTATTACAATTTAAAACTGATTTATTTATACAAGAAAGGAAAGAGGAAAAAGCACTAGGATCATAAAATTCTAAAGCAGAAAAAAAATGTCAATGTGTAGTTAATATGGTACCACATGACAAAAATCCGAAAGTATTTTAATTTGGAAAGATCACATTACAAAAGTGGAAAGCTATTTTAAGTTGGAAGCTATAGAAAGATGATGTTTGAGACAGCAATTCTAATAATCTTACCTGTGTTGCCTCTAGCTTCAGTCTGATGCCATCAATGCATTTGGAGAATCACTACAAAAGAAGCTTTTGGACATCGAAAGATTATATTCAAAAGTCCGATCTCGCTATAGTTTCATACAGGCTCTTGTCAGACGTATCAATGGCCTACTGAGGTTGTCAAGGAATTGAGAGCCTGTACATAGTGCTTTTCTATGGAAGAGATGAATTGGGAAAACCACCACCTTTTTATAGATCACTGTGTTTCTAAATTATGACCAAAAATATTTTGCTATTTCTTTATATATGGAATCTTTTCTGTAAACATCCTTGCCTGATTTTATCTTCACTAGTAAAAAATAAATACTTTTTAAAAAAGCATAGAAAATCTATGGTCAGTTTTTTAAAATTTTTATCTAGGAATTTTTATCTTGGGAAATTTAATATAGAAACCTTTTATAGTGATTAATTTTTCCCTAGAGATATTCTGAATGCTAAATTAGAGGAATAACCTGGACTGTTTTTTAACCTTTTACCCACACTCCCTGGAGTAGAGAAAACTATAGCCATGCCTGCCATCTACCAGGCATGGCTATAGCTTAACCCCACTTTACTTCTTGCCTGATTCTATTTACATTCCAGTGACCATAGCATCTGGAAGTGCATTTTCCTTTCCAGCTAGCAGTTATTCTACTCTGGTACCCGGGATAGTGCCAAGAGGGAAAGGAGCCTTGACTTATGTAGAACCAGAAAATACAGTTTCCAGGTGGTGTGTTGTGCTTCTTTCTTTTTTAATCTTAAAAATTGCATGGCTTTTAAGCATCTTTTAAAACAGTCTTAGTCATTATTATGTTTTGAAATTAGTTCACTGCCCATTAGTTGTAAACATTAGTCTTTGACTAGAAAACAACCTGTCAAAAAATAGATGTCATGGAGTCAGATGAAGATATAATTGGGTCCAGAATACAGTCTTGTGCCTGCTGCTCTACTACTTTAGCCTAGAGCAAACATTTTTGCTTGTTTGCCACTGGTTGGTTGGTTTGCAGTGTTGCAGAACAAACCCAGGGTCTCATGCAAACTAGGCTAGCACTCTGCCCCTGAGCTGGGCACCCTCAGCCCCTGGAAGTGATCTTAGGATATAGGTTCTGATCCAGCAATAATCAACAAAGTCTGGCAAATATAGCTAACATATTTTTTTTAAATAAACCTGTGGTGTCCACAGCAAATTTTAGCCAAACCTGAACTAAGAATTTTGGATTTATCTAACATAATTATCTTGTTCCCTGTAATTTCTTCTACAAGTGCCTCCCACTGGCTTAGAAGCTGGGGCAGTGCCCGTACATGTGGGAGGAGCTCACTGCAGTGTTGACTGACTGGAAGCTCTGTCTGCCTGCAGCAGGTGACGCAAAGGCAGGCTCAGAGGACCAAGTCACCTGGGGCACGGAAGGGTGTGAGATACTTCAGAGGTCTTCATTCAGCAAGGCAGAATGAGAGAAAACTAAGCTTTAGAGACTCAAAAGTTCCAGTATTTAGTGGAAAGACTTATCTGACCCATTCCTTAAAAATGCCAAATAAATGTAGGACTTCAACTCATTTTAACTGAGTTGGTCAATTTGTTGGGGTTGGGAAATCAGAAGATGGTATTTTTCCTCTTGCTTGTCATCACTGTAGTTTGGAGAAATTTACACATGCATTTCTTTTTGTTTGTTTGTCCCCCTCCCCCCACAACAATGGTACATACATTGCACATTGTCATCCCCGAATCATTCACCCAGAGCACAAGACATTTGCATTCAATTGTCCAAACACTACCAGCACAAATTTTCTCTTCAGTGAAGTCAAGCGAAATCAGTAGTGTATCTTAACTATTTTTGTATACATACATATATATATATACACACACATACACATAGTTTCTTTCAGCTCACACTAGTGAAACTGTACCATGTTTATGCATGAATATACATATTTCTTATCTATGCTGTATAGGCTGTGAATGTACAGCCTAGCTGTACATATATATTTGTCCACTATTTCCCTAACTTTGAAGAATTTTGAGTCCTTAAAAGAGTTGAAAGTACAATGAGACCATACACACATGGCTTCACCTAGACACCAACAGTTTGCACATTTCTTGTATCTTTTTAGGTGTGTGTATACACTGCTTTTCTTCCTTAATTTGTAATCTTTATGGCACTCTATCTTTGTATTTTAGTAAGAATAAGCATAGCTTCTTTCCTAACAGCAAAACAATCACATTTAAGACATTTGATAATAAAACAATAAAATTTTCCAGTGTTCATCTATGTGTAGTCTGGATTCCAAGGAAAAAGCTTAAAAATACAGGACACATAATTTATAGTAATATTTTATGCTAGTCACTCAGCGTCAAATACAAGAAGTACAGAAAATCTGTCTACATATGAAAGACCTAGAGAATCCAGCCAAGGGCCTGGATCCCATGGCAATACCCTGCATGAATTCAGCTGAAAACCTAGAGCCCATGACAGTACCTCCCATGAGTCCAACTGGAGGCGCAGAGTTCACAACAATGACTCATGCAAGTCTGCTTCACCAATCTGCGCTGGGAAGGTCCAAAGGTCAACGGTGAGAGCTAGAAAATCCATGCTAGTGGGGTGAAGGACCTGTGCCAGTGGTCGAAGGCTCTGTACTGGATCCAAGAAGCAACATTCAAAATAAGGACCAGGTACTTTTCCCCTGAAAAGTACTACAGCCATCCTCAGTAACAAAATGAAGTCCCAAGCTCCTTGGACAATAAGAACAGCCAAGTACATATCAGGAAACCAGCGTGATAAGCTTCTGGATACTGAACAGCACATATCATCCCCTCCAGAGCCAGGAAGCGATACTCCTTTAAGGACCAAAGTGAACCACAGCCAGTCTCAGCAACAAAGTCCTGAGCTCCTCCAGTAATAACAGTCGAGTTCATATCAGGGCAGCTAGCATGACAGGTTTCTGCAGGAGAACCATCGGCTCCAAACAACACCACTTAGGAGAACCCAGAACTCACAATGCTGCTCTTCCTCTCGGGGTCTCCCTTCAGTGCTGGCAACAGTCCTCAGGTGGGCCATCCACACTCAGCACCACACTGATTCAGCTGGTGTTTTAAGTTGTCCACACTCAGCACCACACTGATTCAGCTGGTGTTTTAAGTTGACCACCAGTTAATCCACTACAATCTATATCTAAACTTCTTCAGTTATTTCAAAGATGTACTTTAGAATTTTTTTTTAAACATTGAATTCCATCAAGAATCCTACATTACATTTAGTTATTCTTTTTTCACCTTTATTCTCAAAGAGTTCCTTGCTATTTTATTTGGGGAGTGAGTATGACATATTTTAGCTAATTTTTTTTTTTTGTCTTTTTCGTTTTTTTTTATCGGTACCAGGGATCAAACTCACGACTGCCTGCTTGCAAGGCAGGTGCTTATGCCGCTGAGCTAAATCCCCAGCCCCCTTTAGCTAATTTTTAAAAGCTTGCATATCTTACTTGATTGGATTCAATGTTTCTATTTTTGGTCAGCATTCAGCTGATTCTCTGCTCTTGGTATATTATTTCAGAAAGTACATACTAATGTGTTTCATGATTCTGTGGCTGAGCACGTGGTCAAGGTGGTATTGATACACTGTAATTGGAAGATTGTTTCCCAATCCAGTAAGTAATCTGTGGAATTATACTTGGAGAATGAATCTCTCATTTCCAAAAAACCTTTCTACCATTGCTTTGATTACTTCTATTAAGTATTATTTTTAAAATGTTTGTTTTCAATCATACTGATGATTTAATCAATGTAATAAACCTTATATATTCCCTCTATTTTCATATCATAAACCTAATTATGTCAACTCTTAAAATTATTGGTCTTGCTCCAGGTCGTGTGTGTGTGTGTGTGTGTGTGTGTGTGTGTGTGTGTGTATGAGTGTGTAAAGAAACATACTGAGACCCATCTGAACTCTTACCCTATTTCCCTACTCCTCATCTCCAGAGATCACCACTGTCAAGAACTCCTTGATCCCCCTCTTTACTCATTGCTACCTGTGTTTTCTACTTCTATATTTGTATATATTTGTAGGCATTAAATAGTATTGTTTTGGACACTGTTGATCTTTCTGTGTATCTTTATACTGTATAAAGTAATTTACAGGTTTTTTAAAATTCAGTATTGTGTTTTTTTATTTTTTGAGACAAGGTCTCCCTATACACTAGGCTGAATTTGAACTCAAGATGCTCCTGCCTCAGCCTCTGGAATGCTGGTATTATAGGGGTACATCAGCATGCCTGATGTAGCATAATCATGAATTATGATTATTCAATGGTGACAGTTCCCATTGTGCACATATCCTAATTTATACCTGTACTGTTGTGGATTGGCAGACGTTTAAGTTTCTAATATTTTGTAAACCAGAACGATAATTAGCATATATATCTCCTTGTGCGAAACATACATGTGGGTAATATCACCAAAAACGGAAATCCTGCCTTAGCACTTAAATGCCTTGTTTCACCAGAAATTGTATTTCTGTGAAAAAATTGCAGTATACTCTCACATGCAGAGTGAAAAGTCCTGTTTGTCTACACTGTTGATAATACTTCTGTCTTTTAAATTTTTATCATTCTGGTGGGTGTTTGAGTGATATCTCCACCCCCCATGTTTTTTTCTCTGTTGGATTTTTTTCAGTGTGTAGTAGGTAACCATAAATTGAAAATAGCTTTAGTTTTTTGTTCAAGTATTTTCTTCCAGTTATCCTGCCCATATTGGTGTAGATATTTTACACTTTAATGTGTTAAGTTTACCTATCTTTTCCTTGACAGTGTGTGCGCTTTATGGTTTATGTAAACTTTTTTTACAACCCAAGATCATGTAGATACTCTTCTGAAGTTGGTCAGAGAGAAGCAGTGGAGTACATGTATGCAGAGAACAGAAATAGGGAATATGCTGTTTCAATTCCTGCAATCCTGTGCCATTGTTTTTAGTCTTGTTTTGTTTTGTTTTAAAATAAAAATTCCTGCAGCTTTCCTGTACCCTTTTGGTCTATTGTATTCATACAGTGCATTCCCACTTGGTTTAAGCTAATACGATTTTTCTATTATTTGAAATCAGAGTTCTGCTCATAGTAAGTTAATAGATAAGTGCATTCAGATCAGTAAATTCCCGTAATTTAGATAAGCAAAGAGAGAAGGATGGTATTGGTGTGTGTGCGGGCGTGTGTATGTGTGCAGGAGCATTTGGGGGGACATGAAGACCAGGAGCAGGAGGCGGCCAGCAGTATGTCTGGGGTAGCTCTGTGGTAAAAGAGAAGCTGGGAGAGCCTCCCAGGCAGAGGTTGCCATTCTCTGGTATCCCTTATCTCTGGTATCTGATGTGGGCCCCCTTTCTTTATAAAGCAGAAGCTTTAGAGAGATTAGGTTGCTGCTTGATGGTGCCCAGCGGTGCAAGGCCATCAAGGCTTGAACCCAGCTGTGTCAGACGCACGTCAAAGGTCTCTATCCTAAGCAACTAAGCATTGGACCTCTGCCATAGGTCCTTAACTCAGCAGCACACACACTCCCAGGAGTTTTTGAAAAATATAGTCCTTTTTCCTGGGAGTCCGTGTGGGCCTAGCGAAGGACGACATTGCAAAAGTTCCCAGGCGACTGAGCAGGGAACCCAGAGATGTGACCTGCTGCTTCATCCATCTTCTGGGCCAGAAAGCCCTAAACCTAGTCGTGTTTCAGAATCACTAACGCCTTTGGAATAATACACAGATCAATGTGCAAAATTGCCCAGCCAGGCTTGTAATTTGCAGGTTGGGGCCGGGCTCAGGCGACGATTCCAGGGCACCCCGCTAGAGGGCGCCGCTGCATCACGAGCCACTTCCGGGCGGAAGAAGGCGGGGTGCGGGTAAGACGTGACCCGGAAGGCAAAGGTAGCAGCTTCCGGTCTCTTGCCGGGGAGGCAACGTGAGCGACTCACGCACCTGTGGCGGCTTTAGGCTCCTTTTCTGCTTTCTCCGCCGACAACATGCTCCAGTTCCTGGTGAGTGGAGCCCTGTGGGGGTGTCTTCTGCCTCCTGTACGCCCTTCGTGGATGTTTCTCTTCGGACGTTCAGTTCCTGTGAGTGGAGGCTTCGGGGGAGCCGCACGTTCGCACTCCGCGCTGTGGGCCCCGCGAATCCGCTTGCCAGCCAGGGCCGCGGCGGCCTCTGCAAGAGCTGAGGGCCGGCGACACTGCATTGCCTGTGCCGCCTCCTCTGGCGGCGGGGTTGGGCGCCCGCGTCCCACTTTCCAGAGTGGCAGTCAGACGCAAGCAGTCTTCACCAGTCTTTGGCGGGGCAGGGGGTGTGAGTAATACAGTGAATAAGCAAATTATTTTTTGTGGTTCCTCGAGTTAAAACCGCTTTTTTTATGGCAAACTCAGTATATTTCCAGAGTTGCTAGTGAGTATTCCAGCGCACTTAACATATTTCCAATGAAAGTTTTTAGACCAAAAACTTAACTGTGCAGTTAAAAATCATGGCACTTTCAACCTCTAATGAGGCAGATACTCTCTTCCCTGTGGTTCGTGGAGACCTGGTGTTCTAGGAATGAGCTGCTTTCCCAAATGTACTTTTGGTGATTGATGGTTAAACTTCTTTTGTCAAAAGACGATCCTTGAAGTAAACTGCCTGCCTAAGACCTTGTTGCTTTTTTCCCTCGAGAGATTCTTAGCGTCCTAACTGGATTTCAGGGATAATTATGATAATTTACTTTTAAGAAACGCTTATTTAAAGGCAGTGTCAGCCGCCAGGTGTCAGATGATATAAGTGAGCGTCCTACTAGCACATCTGTTGTTTATTGATACACTGAGAAGACACTCATTTGCAGTTAACTTTTTAAAGTGTTTTTGAAGAATGAGTTTACTTGAGACTGTTTTATATAAATATGCCTTATATTTGATATTTGAGAATTCACAAAATTTTCAGCATTTAAGGAAAGGTGCTGAAACAAAATCGCATATATATTGTAGTATTTTTTTTTAAAACGATGGAATATGTAATTTGGGGAAGTATTTGAATTTCTCCCTACTACCTATAGCGTTTCTTATATAAGAGAAACAACGGAATATTTGAGTTTGTGTGTCTGATTTACTTAACATTATGTTCTCAAATTGTATCCATTTGCCTACCAATGCCCGGTTTATCTTTCTTTATGGTACTGTGGTACTGTATCGTGGTTGAAAGAGTTTGTGTTATGTTTCTCTGTTGTAAGAATAACAATACATAGTGTAAATAACTTTGTCTCATTATTTGGTTGTAAGTTTCTTTAACTTTTTACAAAATGAAGAAGAGATAATGAAGCTGTTCGTTAAATTCATAGCATAGAAGTAAAGCACTGGCCAAAACCTAGAAGCAGTCTTGTGTTTGTATCTTGCCGCCATCATACTCAAGCTGTGGGAGTTGGGACAGGTTATTTCAATTTCTTTTCTTTTCTTTTGAGACAGGGCCACCCCAGACTGGCCTCAAATTCATGGCAGTCCTCCCACCTCAGCCTGGTAGGTGCTGGGATTACAAGTGCCGCCACACCCGACTATTTTAATTTTCTGAACTTCAGTTTCCCCACTTGAAAATGAGAACTCATTTTATAGTTTTTCTGTGAGGATTAAAAAGAAGTTAATAATCTAAAAGTTTTGGCATTTGCTAAGAGTTTAGATACTGTCCATGTTCTGTTTCTTAAGATGTCACTGAACTTTGATTTCAGTTCTTGTTAGAAAGGCAGGTGACAGGAGAGGTTTGGAAGCGGTGACAGTCGCAGGTTAAGCATGTCATCACACCTTTGGAGCCCTCTAACATTAACACCACTTGGTTCACTGCATTGGACGGTATGCTTGTATATTCTTTTCATAGTCCTTTTTCCTTCGATTAAAATATTTGTCCATCATTCCTACTGTGTTCAAGGCTCAGGCCTTCACCACCTTCTCCCCAAATCCAGCCTTAGGGAATGTGTCCTTTGTCACTCTGTCAATTTTCACTTCTTTGTAACAGCTTTCAAAGCTACCTTGGGCTCCAGTTCCCTGTTGTCAACCAGCAACTGGACACATTTGGACCCATTATCTCCTTTTCCTTCCCAGTCTGTCCTCCAACCTAAATTTCTTTCTGCCTCCGCTGAGAATCTCCTAAACTTTAAATATGACATGATCTTTGATTCTTTTCTTTTATTCTCCATGTCATTTTCCTGCTGTGAGCCTGGCACATGTTTTCTTACTATGTAATCTTAGGCAAATTCCTTAGTAGCTTTGTGCCTTATTTTCTTATTATATTACTGGGCAGTGATAATACTTGCTTTATAAGTTGTGAAAAACATGAGTTGACTCATGAAAAAGGAGAATATTACCTTGCATATGGTAAGCACTTGCTAAATATTATTTTAAAAGCCATTTTAAGATTGTTCATTGTGCAAACTTTTCTTCCCATTGCTAACTTCGCAGAGAGTACTTTTCACCCCTCCTCTAATACTAGCTACTCTGTGGTACCTGGTGTAAGATTTCAGTTTTAGGTTGAATGTTACTTTAAGTTCTGTAGTTCATTTAATATGCTAATGCTTGAGTCTACAAGAAGGTCTTTAGTTTGGGGACATATATAAGGCATTGAGCTAAGACGTGATTAATTTACAGTACGTATCCATATCTAGACTCCGCATAAGCATATTCAATCAACTATGGTATATTTAAGTGTATAAGATAGACAATGATATTACTGAGTTTTGTTGGATCATTGAACAGAACTGTTTGCAGTCTCACTGTTTGAATGTCCACTTTATATGCTTTAATTTTGTAACTTGAACAAATATTTCTAAGATGACAATATGTAACCCATTAACTAGTGATTTCCTACTGTTTATTTTTTTTTCTGAAATTCTGTATAACTTGTACCCTTTTTCTGCTTTTTTTTTCTTTTTCTCCTTAAATAAAATTAAAAAAAAAAAAAGAAAATTGAGCAAAATGCAGATTTTGCCTGTTACTATGCCCAAATAAAACAGTGGAATGTCTATTTCCATAGCATTGTAATAGATATTACAAATACTCTAGAGATAGTAAGTTAAAGTATATTGAACGATATGTATAAGTTGCTGTGCCATAAAGGAAAGGATTTGAACATCTGCAGATTTCGGTATTCATGAGTGTCTTGGCACCAATCCTCGTGGGTAGCGAGGATGGCTTTTTTAGATTTTACTTCTTTGTAACTCATTACTGTCTTAGGCTTAAGATATCTGAATAAATATTCAGCCTCAGCTTCTGTCTTTTTCTCATTGCTGAGACAAAGTACCCAACACCCCAAATTAAGGGAAGAAAGGTTCATTTAGCTCACAGTTCGTAGGGGTTTCATTCCATAATCAGCTAGCTCCAAGGCAGGTGGCATTTCAGAAGAGAAGCAGTTCATGGTGGGCAGAAAGTAGAGCAACAAGAGATAACCCTTTCTATCCCTTATCTTTTATCTGGCTACTTAGAGTGGGTAACACACTCTTAATCCTAGTGCCCTTAATCCTTGCATCACACTATGAATCAGTCCCAGCATCACACACTGTAGATCCAGCTACCTCAGAAAATATCCCACCTCTGACTGCATGAAGTTTTGTGGGAGACATGTATACACAAATGATAACATTCCACTCTTGGCTCCCCAAAGACTCAGGCACATCACTTTATGCAAAAGGCACATTGTCCATCTCTAGGAGCTGCCAAAGTTCTGATAGTTTCAGCATTGCTGAAAAGTCAAGAGTCCAAAGTTGTCTTCTGAGATTTAAGGCAAACTCTTATATGCAAGTCCCTGTACACATGAAAGTTAAACACTTCCAACATTCAGTGGCACAGAAATAGACATTTCCATCCAAAGGTTACAGATGAGGATAACAAGGAATGGGAATGAAGCAAGACCAAAATCCAGCAGGGCAACCGTTAAATCCCGCAGTTCTACCTCCAGAAAATCTGGCAATCTGTGGCAAGTTGTGAACTCAAAAGGCCTGGGTGTTTTGCCCTATGGTATTCTGGTGGTTTCACGGCTCCTGTCTTGGGCGAGGTCTGCTCCCTCCTTGCAGTTTTTCTCAGATGATCCACGTTCCTGTCTTCTCCAAACTTCTAGCATCTCCACTGTACCTTTACCTCCATACAGCATCATACACTGCCCACCGAGGGGCATACTGCCTTCTGAATTCTGGGTGGAAGCTTTCTGACCCCACAACTCTTGCATTTTTCGTACAGCTAAAACCAGCACCATGTGGATGATGCTACCACCTGGAGCAATAGCCAGGCTTTGTTTTGTGGCTGTAGGAGTTGAGAGCCTGTGAGCCAAATCCCTAAATCAAGTTCTCTAGGCTGCCACCATTCTAGAACATGGTGCTCTAGGGCTGTCTTCTCAAAGCAAAGTCTTTTACCTTTGCAACTCTAAAGCTATAGATGCTGGAGTCCTCTTGGTTCTTGTGATGTCCTCCGGCTGTCTTTTATTTCATCTTCATCTGAAATATTCTATGTGGCTTTTTCTTGCTAGTCTTTTCATTAACCAATTCTCCTCTGTTCCATCTTTGCAGACTGTAATTTTACTGGAGCTCCCTTTCTGGCCTAATCATTTAAATCATTCTGCTGGGCTCTTTGCTTTTGATTTTCAACATAAGTCTGGCTAAAGACCCCAAAAGTAGCCATGCCACTGCTTCAACGATAGACTGCCTTAATATTACTTCTGCCATATTAATTAGTACACTGCACTTAATTTCAGTCTCAGGCAAAATTTCTAAATGTGAGCAAAATGTGGACAAACTTTCTGCCAAGGTGTAGGGTTTTTTTAGCAAAGAGAAAAGAAAGGAACACACACACTAAGGGTCAGCAAAATGGCTGCCGCCCAGCCAGCATAAGCAAAAAACTTTTATTGAGATTAAAAAAAAAATACTGTTTTTACCTTGGGGCTGGGAATGTTTCAAGGACTGTGCTTTCTACCAAAACACTGTCAACTGGTTGTGTCCGGGACACTGTGGCCTCTCCACACTAAGGGATGACACACGTTGGAATCTTAACAGCCAATGCAGTCTTTTTTTCCCTGCAGAAACCTGAAACTGGTCTTTACCAGCAGAATGTCTATCAACATTCTGATCTTTTGAACTCTGACCTGAATCTCCCACCAAATACAGCTTCAGGTGTTCCAGCTTTACATTTTCAGCTGGCATCTACAAATCTTTCCTTATTCTTCCCTCTCCCATAAGCCAGCTCCAAAGGCTAAGTGACAAACTCAGATACACTCACAGCAACAACCCCACTTTTCTGGTACCAAGTTTTGTCTTGGTTACTTTTCTCGTTGCTGAGACAAACTACCTGACACCCAAAGTTAAGGAGAAAAGGTTTGTTTAGCTCACAGTTTGTAGGAGTTTCAGTGCATTTTTAGCTAGCTTCAGGAAATGGCATCACACAAGAGGAACTGGGCAGAAAGTAGCAAAGCAACAAGAGACAACCACAGCTCTTTCTATCCCTTATATGTTATGCAGGCTACTTAGGGTGGGTGACACTCACATTCTTAATCGTAGTACCCTTGATCCCAGCATCACACACTCTAGATCCAGCTACCTCAGAAAAGGTCCCACCTATGACGGCATGAGGCTTTGGGGGAACATCGAGATGCAATACATGACAGCTTCCTTAAGAAGAGAAAAAGCTGTTTTCCCTGGCAGGTATACCTTTTTCTAGAGTGTTACTGGTTTTCATGACTCCCTATTTACTTGCTCAATTAAAGAATGAACAGCTTTTTTTTCATTCATTGTTTAAGAAACATTATTTTGTTTGTTTTTTTGAGACAGAATTTCACTATGTAGTTCAGCCTGGCCTTGATTCACTGTGTAACGCAGGCTGGCTTCGAACTCAGGATGATCCTCCTGTCTCAGCTTCCTGAGTGCGGGGATTGCAGGCATGGGTCACCATGCCTGGCTAAGAAAGGCTATTGAATAAAAATCCTTGAAAAGTAGTTATTTGAATTTGGGTGTGTTGTTTTTAAAGTGTAATTTGATACTTTTCAAATACTTGTGTTACTGTTAAACCTTTCCCAGGTAAATATGGTAGCTTTATTTACTGATCTGTGAGGTTAAGAGGTAAACAGATGATGAGAGGAGTCAATTTGCCCTGGGATTGGCTTTGTTCTTTATGAGTTAATGCTTTTTTATGTTAATAAATAAAATATTGCTAATATGCTCATGTGCTTTCATCCATAAAAAGAACGATGACATTTTCCTTAAAGCTGTACTACAGAACCGACTGTTCAACTTTTTTTTTTTTTTTTTTTAATGTAGCTTAGGCTCGCCTAAAACTCACGGCAGTCCTGCCTCTGCCTCCCAAATTCTGGGATTACAGAAGTGCATCACTATGTCTGGCCAACTATCTATTTAGTCCTTCTGTCTTCTGATAGTTCTGGGATTTTTAAAACGTTGGTCTAGTCTGAAAGCCTTGAAGTTATGTTTGATTTCCTCAGTTTTATCCTGCATAACTGACGTTGTTTTTCCAAATACTAGGGAATTTTACAATTGTAGATTTAATTCACTCACTTAAAGTAGTTTTTAATATGTTCTTAGACCATGCAGCCATCACCATCTCATTTTATATGTCTCATTGCCTTAAAAAGAAACCATTTGAACATTAACATTCATTTCTCATTCGCCTCTTTTCTAATGCTGGACAACCACTGTGTCTGTGGAATTGGTTATTCCTTTAGATGGATTCACGCAATAATATGTCCATCTATATTGTAACATGAATTATTGTTTCCTTCCTTTTTATAACTGGACAATATTATATTGTATTGGTTATACCACATTTTATTAGTTGTTTCACCAGTTGGACAATTACGTTGCTTTCACCTTTGGCCTATTAGGAATAATCCACCTAGGAATGTCATGTACATGTTTTTCTAAAGTTGTGTGTTTCACTTCTGGGAATACATCATGTGAGGAATTGCTGTGTTATACGGTAACACAGTGCTCACCTTTGTGGAGAACAACTAGTTTGGTTTCCAGAGTGGCTGTGCCATTTTACTTTTCTATTCAGCAGGTATAAAGATTCCAATATCTCCATGTCCTTACCAGTTTTTTGTTTGCTTAAAGCCATTCTTCTGGGTTTGTGTAGCATGGTACCTCTTTATGGTTTTCTATTTGTCTTTCTTCAGTGACTAATGATATTAAGCATCTTTTTGTGTGTTTGTCCACCATATGTATCTTCTTTGGAGAAATTTTTGTAAATCTTAAGCCCAGCTTTTAAATTTGGTTTTGTCCTTTATCATTTAATCATAAGGTTTTCATTCTGAATACAAATACTTTAGCTATATTATTTATAAATCTTGTTATATGGACTTTTTTGATGTTATCCTTTGAAGCAATTTTTAATTTTGATAAAGCCTAATGTCTGTCTTTGTTTCTTATACTTGGTGTTATATTTAAGAAAACTATGTCTTAACCATAGGCTATGAAGATTTGCAGCTGTGTCTTTTTTCCTGTTCTATAGATTTAGCTTCTGATCGATTGTGAGTTAATTTTTGTACATGATGTGACATGGGGTCCAGCTTTATCTATTTCAAGTGTATAGCTAGTTGTTCCAGCACCATTTCTTTCCATATTGACTGTCTTAACATCCTGATTCCCAGTCCTTGACTATAAATGTGAAGATGTATTGCTGGATTCTCTATTCCACTGATCTTCATATTTTGCTTGCTCTCTGCCCTGTTGGGCACTACCCTGAGTGGTCTGTGTTTACTCTGTCCTTTCTCAGCTTTCTCTGAATACAGCTTCCGGGCATCTGTTTCGGAGGAGTGATTTCATCATGTCTTCCCTGATGAGTATTAGTCAGTGAGTCCAGATCATATTACCCCAAAAGGAAATTTCTTTGTTTGCATTTATTTATTTATTTATTTATTTTTAGCTTTTTGAGGCAAAGTCTCTCTGTGTAGTTCAGGCTGGTCTTGAACACACACCATGTAACCGAGATCAATATTGAATTCACAGCGATCCTTCTGCCTCAGCCTTCCGAGTGCATGCATCACCATGCCCAGCTCTTCCCTTGCTTTTAAAGTGCATCAGCTGTCCTGCACTGCTCTCCAGGCGTATTTCTCTCCATTCCTGCTGCAGGTTGTGTTTTCTAATGTGATGTGTTTATTTTATTCTAGTCATCATATCCTTGATGTCTTGTTTCTGTTGTTTTCCAGTTCTTTTCCCAGTTTAAATTTTAACAGCATGTTTAGAGTCTTTAAACAACTTGTGATATGCCTCTTTCAGGCATCTTTCTTAAAACAAGGTCACTCATTCATTCTGTCATTTAATGCATGAGCTAGTTCTGGCTGTGGAGTATCTGTACTACTTAGGATCTCTTGACTTTTGTTTCTCTCCCTGTATATCTAGCTTTTCTCCTTTTATCTAAGGACAGAGACAATTTTTAGTCCTTTTACAGGACTGAATATGAAGTTAATTTTAGTATACAGGAGTTGATAATCTTCTAAAATCTTCACATGTGGGTGAATTTGGGAAATCAGATTTCTTTCAAGTTTTAGAAGGACAATAAGCTACATATAACTTGATGTTTAACAACTAGCAAGACCTGAGTAACACTTTGCAATTAAATACATTAAATGTTTTTTTGGGAGACAGGGTCTTGTGTATTATATTCTGGTATTGAACTCACTATTTAGCCCATGCTGGCTTTGACTGCCTGGTGATCCTGTCTCAGTTTTCCAAGTGCTAAGATTTTTTTTTTTTTTTTTGGCCTTTTTGAGACAGGGTTTATTATACAGTTCAGGCTGACCTTGAACTCAGTTTGTAGCCCTAGCTGGCCTGGAACTCTCAACAATCCTCCTGCTTCAGCCTCCCAAGTGCTGGGATTGATTACAGGCATGTGCCACCACATCCAACTTCTGGCTGAAATTTTTGTTAAACATTCTCCAGGTGGATTGAGATCAGAATCCTATATTTCAGCAAAAAAATGATTATTTACACTAAAATGTGATGTAGACTGCAGTCCCCTACATGCCAGTTCAGGGCAGATATGATGTTGCTACCACGTGAGCTACAAATGAAAAGACGATAGGGCTTGGGGTTGTGGGGGTGTGGGTGATGGACCTAGGCTTCACAGATGCTAAGTGTATTCTGAAGTTACAGAGCTGGAACTGCCATTCTTGTCTTGTGTACAGTTCTGGGTCCTTTTCCATCTTCCTGTTCTGGGTATTAGCTCCCACTTCTTTCCAACATTTGTCTTGTTCATCACTTTATTTCCGTCATTCCTGTCCCCATACGGCTAATTTGGTATCACTTGTGAGTAGTGTGTTTGTGAGCTGTGACTAATTTTTCATACCTTGAAACCTCAGGATTATTATAAGAGAGTGGGACAGTAATGTAGTCAGTGCTGAGCTGAACGTGGGAAGAAGGCATTTCAGTTCCTTCTGTGCCATCTTCTCTCAGAAATACTTTTGGGAGGAGGGAAAATGTGATGTGGAAGCTAAACCTATGAAGCTTACAGAGCTTTTTTTTCTTCAAATTTCAATTTTTATTAGTACATGTTTGCAATACATATGATTACCTTGCTTGTGGAGAGTTTGTACATGTGTATAACACAATTTTTTCATCTCTTTCCCCTCCCTTCCCCTGCCTGCATTTCCTGGGCCCTTCCCATTTACAGAAAGATATATCTCCCTATTTCCTGATATTTATTTTTTATTTTGATGTTTTATTTTGGATTCCTCATAAAAGACAAACCATGTAATATTTAAGCTTGTGTATCCAGTTTATTTTACTTAACATTTTTATCTCTAGATAGATCCATTTTCCAATACATAACTGAGTTTATTCTTCTTTGTGACAGAAGTACTCCATTGTATGTAAATAACACATTATTTTTATTCATTTACCTATTAATAGACATATAAGCCACTGCCAAGATTTAGCTGTTGTGAATTCTGTTGCTATAAACATGGGTATGCATGCATCTCTGATGTGTCTTTAGTTCTTTTGGGAAGATGCGTAGAAGTGGGATGGCTAGGTCAAATAGAATTATGCTTTGGAGGAATGTACATCCTGATCTCCATAGTGGTTGTGCTAGTTTATACTCCCACTAACAGTAGAGAGCCCCCTTTCTCCAGCCTCACTAGCATTTGTTTTTATTTGAATTCTTAATGATAGCCATTCTTTCTGGAGTAAGAAGGGACCTCAATTTTATTTTAGTTTACATTTTTCTAGTGGCCAGAGATTTGAATGTTTTTTCATGTATTTATTGGTCATTTATACTAAAATTCTGAGAAAAGTTTATTCATTTCATTTACCCATTTTTCAGTTAGGTCTTTTGTTGGGGGGTGTTAATATTTTTTAATCATTTATGTATTCTAGATATTAGTCTTCTGTCCAAGAAATTCCACTTTACAGAGCTATTGATAAGGCTTCCCTAGAAGTTAGACATTCTTAGCCTATAGAGATGTTTCAGATTCTTCAAGACCTATTAAAAAATCTAGTATGTCTGACTTCTCAGACTGAGTTTTTCACATTTAAATTTTACTTTTCCTATGTAAAGCTGCCATTGACCATCTCATGATCAGTATAGTACATGCTTTTCTGGCTTATGTATTATCTGTGTGTGTGTGTGTGTGTGTGTGTGTGTGTGTGTGTGTGTCTGTCTGTCTGTCTGTCTGTCTCACTGGCTCTCTCTGTATTCCCTTCCTCTCCCCTGTTTCTACCTCTTTGAGGCACTGGGAATTGAATCCAGTATCTTCACATCCCCAGCCTGCCTGCCTCCATTTATTTTGAAAGGAGGTCTCACTAAGTCACTGAATCATCCAAGCTGGGCTCAACATGGCAGTGTTCCTGCCTTAGCTTCCCAGAATGCTGAGATTACATGTATGCCTTCTCCCACGTGGCTGCATTCTCTTATTAATAAGTGACACTTTGTTAAATTGTGTATTAGACTTAAAATGTCCCAGTGTTAGGGCCCGGTTGTGTTCGGTTGTTTTGTTCATATAGCATCTTGCTATATAGTTCAGACTGGCCTCAAACTCATTGTGTAGCCCAGGGTGACTTCAAACTCAAGATTCTTGTGCCTCATCTTGCTGAGTGCTGAGATTATAGCATGCATCTCTGTACCCAGCAGATCTGAAACATGAAATAGATGTGACTCATGTGTAGGCCCATGGTTTTTGTTTTGTGTTTTAAAATAACTGCTAGGTTTTTGTTTTTGTTTGTTTGTTTTGGACTTTTTAAGCCAGGGTCTCACTATGCAATTCAGGCTGGTTTTGAGCTCACTGTAGCCCCAGGCTGGTCTGAGTTTGCAACACATCTTCCTGCCTCAGCCTCCCAAGTGCTGCCGTCACAGGGATGCACAACCACGCCCAGCAATAATTACTAGTTTTTCGTGGGGATGATGATTGGCAAATTTGCTGAAATGGAGCCACATTAAATAGGCTGTGTGTATTTTGTGACACTTGGTAGAGCTCAGTAATATTAGGATGTGGGAACTAAAACATTACATTTACATTGTAATGCTTTTTAAATCGGGAAACTCAAATCAGCAAAGCTGTAGAGAAGTTAAGTGTCTGCTTCAAAGCACAGATAAAGAATAATAAAAGCAGAACTCATGTTTCTTGTGGGTTTTTTTTCAATCTTACGTGGTTTCTTTTTGATATTAGAATTAACATTCTAGTTGACTCTCCCTATCCCATTGAAGCAAATTTGGTTATCTTTCTGTATGTGGAAAACCTCTGCCTGGTTTTACTCTAAAAGGGTGAAAAACAATCATTTTGCTTGTCAATGCTGCCTTGATAAAATTATGATTTTGCAAGCTATCCAGGTAATAAATGACTAGAAATGGTCAGTGATGAGACTCTCTGTAGCCTATTGTATGTGTCTTAATTTGATAACACCAAACCAACTTCAGTTATGCTTTTGCTGTATAAACTCAGAAAGCAAAAGTACAGTAAGGAAGCATGAGAAGTTGTATTCCACTCCCACATAGGATTCTCCAATCTTTGGAGACCCCACCATGTCTGATTGATAGTGTATGAAGGACCATATTTTCTGTTTTAATCTGCCTCTTGTGATTGCACAGAAGTAAAACTGACTACACAAAATGATTTTTTAAAAAGGATATGCCAGTTGGAATTTATGAAATTAAAAATTAGGTTTTAATTGGAAGTTCTTAACAGAGGAAAAACAAAACGACCATCATTAAACCTCAAAGCTAAGGAGCTTTAGCCCTTCTGATGTGTAACGAAAATTCTGAATTTTCATGAAGTAGTGTTTACTCAGGAAAATAATCACCCAGTGGGGTAAATATACTCTTTAATTGTGCCTGCCCTTCTGTAACCAAGGTTTAGCCCTTTTCCTGAAGACCCTGTCCTGGAAAGTGCTAAGCTCAGAGATGTGTCAAGAGTTTCTCATTCCTTGTGTCATTGCACAGTTGCAGTTTGGAGTGTCCATGTAATGTAAGTTGTTATGTGCTCCCTGTCGTGAATGACCCTGGACAAGTCACTTTACTAGCCTGGGCCTCACATTACTCTTTGAAATACGAAGAGATTAAGCTGTGAGAGTCCATTCATTCTCTAAGGTTCTCTTTTCAACTGAATATATTTTTAATCGAATAATTTTTATTTGATATAGAAAGGAATAGCAGTACTCATAACCAAAGAAAGAAAAAAGAACAAAGGAACAAGAACTTAGGGTAAATTTGTTCATTGCCACCTTTTAGTCTTTCTTTCGCATTCTCTCTAGCCTTTTGGGAGAGAGTGTGTTGCTGGTTTACAGAAAAAAAAGTGGATTTCACATTCTGTATCATTTTAGACTAGACACCAGGGTCTTTCACCTGTCCTGAGCCTCACAGCAAGATACTGTTCCAAGTGTTTGAATCTTTTAGACGAGACATCATGGCCCTTTGCCTGTCCTGTATCCCACAGAAACCGCTAGTCTTGAGCCCCACAGGAAGATAATGTTCATGTGTTTCCATCGTAGAGTAGATACCAGCATCCCTCACCTGTCTTGAGTCCCACAGAAAGACATGTGTTTGGTTGGACCCATTGTGCAGTGTGACTATTCCTGTTCTGTTCTTTCAGCTCGGATTTACTTTTGGCAACGTGGTGGGAATGTATCTGGCTCAGAACTATGACGTAAGTGTCCATATTCATGTCTTACTTGATTCCATGTAACTATTCCATAGTTAGTCTCTTTTGTTTGTTGAGGTAGCTTGCTTAAGCGAGGCCATAAATCTGAAGGGAAAATCCTAAATTTTATAGAAAAATTTCTACTGTATTTGAAAAATACAATCTGTAATACACACTCAGTCCTCTGTATCACCACAAGAGGGCACGAGTCCATCAGTTAAAGTGGTTTCCGGAGGAGCCTAAGCTGTTGTGTGTGTTAGCCCAGCGTCATTCTAAATTGGGTCTGAGGAAAATCATGATCTGTGAACTTTTAAAGATTGATGATCTTTTCAGCTCCCTTGCCCAGTAGCAGACATGAGTTAGGATTTTGGACATGGATTAAACAGTGAAATGAAATTGCAGCATTAAGCTTATGTGTAAATGGTGAAGTTGAAGATCAGGTGGTGCATCTGCTCATGGTTAAGGATTCTAGAAAGTATTCTAAACAGACAAGCTAAGGAAACATGAAATTGTATGGTAAGGCTTTTCCTTTTGTCAGCCTTTGCTTGAGCTGTGGTTTTCTAGCAGGGGCTTTCTTTATATCACATTTACTGCTTACTTGTGTAGCTTTCACTTGTACTGGATTGAGAGCTAAGTGTTTCTCTACAAGTGAAAGTCAGAGTCTGGTTAGAGAGGGACCATTGGCTTAAAACTTTTGCAATCCTTTGCACTCAATTAAAGGCTAGGAAACAGCACTGTTAAGCAGATCTCCTTTAGAGGAAGAGAAACACTTGTGAGATCACTTATCCTTTGGAGGAAGAGCAGTCGAAGAATATTTAGTGGATGCATGCAAAATTATAATAATCCTTTTTTTCTGTTTAAAGATACCAAACCTGGCTAAAAAACTTGAAGAAATTAAAAAGGATCTGGAAGCCAAGAAGAAACCCCCTAGTTCCTGAGGCTGCTACAGCACTCCATTCTGTACACACTGGTCTTCTGCCCTGCAGCAGCCTCCCTGACCTGTTCCCACAATTTTTGTATTGTCTCCGGCATCAGCGATTTTCCTCTTTACTAGACTATGTTATTGCAGAGCAAAAACAGGGCCCCATGTCAAGAACTATGTGCAATTTCAGCTCTTCACATCTTCTCATGTCTTCCTTCCAGCTCTTCAAGAGACTCAAAGACTGGAACTATGGTGCTAGGTTGGCAAACATGACCTTATTTAGTAGTTTCTCTGTTGTTCTTTGAGATTCATATTTCTTGTCAAAAGAAAAATTGCAAAGTTTGTATAGCTCATCAGATACAAATAATGCTGAATTCTTAGTTTAGTGATTACAATGGGTGCTTGTTAAACATTTGTTACTAAATTTTTGTTTTGAAGTATTAAAACTAATATCTAGAACCCAGTTTCTAGTGAATTATCCATTTATTTTATACTTATCAGACAACTCCGTTGTCTCCGTTGATAACCAGTAAGTCAATTTTCTATTGATTAATTGAGAAAACATATTCTAAGAATCTTATAAATGGCTGGGGAATTTAAAAATGTGCAAAATAATAATTTTTGTCCCAATATGTTAAGTATGTATGTTTTTCCTTAATGGTGTAGTTGATCTGACTCTTCCTTCAAAAGAATCATTCTTGGATTACAGGTACGTTTGATATTACAGGATGAAATTGATAAAGAAATGATAATGACTTCACACATTAAAAAATTATTGCCAAATAAATATGTGAAAAAATGTTTTAACATTTTTGGTCATTCAAGAAATGCAAATTAAAACAACACAGATTTCATTTCACTCCAGAAAGAATGGCTGTTATCAGGAAATCAACCACTAACAAATGCTGGTGAGAGTATGGGGAAAAAGGAACTCTTCCCCAGTGTTGGTAAGAATGTGGACTGATATAACCACTGTGGAAATCAATGGGGGGAGCTTCATCAAAAATTTAGGATTGGAGGTCCTATTCCATCTAGCTATTCTTTCAGGTGTTTTCACAGAAGAACTGAAAACATCATACTACAGTGACATATGTGTATGTTGTTTACAGCAGCACAATTTGTAATAGCTAAATGTTGGAAACAACCCAAATGCCCATCGACCGAGGAATGGATAAAAAAGATGTAGTGTTTTTATACAACAGAGTACTACTCAGCACAAGGAAGGATAGACTCAAGGTTTTTATGGGTAAATGAATACAACTTGAGATCATACTCAAAAGTGAAATAAATCAGATTCACATGTACAAACATTGTATTGTAGTGTAAAAAAACTAGCAAGAAAGAGTAAATAAGATTCAAAAGGTATAATAGCTGTTGTGAAAGTGAAAGGGGAGGAAATTGCTCAAAAGGAAAGAACAACTGGGATATTGGAAAGGAGAAAAGAAAAAGGGGAAAAGTGTGTGTATATATATATATATATATATATATATATGCACACACACACATACACAAGATAGATAATTATACTGCTAATCTCCCTTCATCAAAAAGAATGATTTGTGCTTTCATTATTTAATCAATCTTTTAAGCCTATATTTTGTAATTCAAGCAAGTACTTTGAAGATAATATCCAATATATTAACAATTGTCAATCTATTGTCAGAAAATTCTGTATCATTTTTATTCTTTTTTCTTTAAAAAAAAAGTTTTGCTAGGTATGGTGGTACACACCTCTACTCCCAGCTCTCAGAAGTAAATAATAAAATTATTACATTACAACTCAGTCATTGTTTCATGAAAAGTATGAAAGATTTTATTATCTTTTTTTTTTGTTTTTGTACCAGGGATCAAACTCACAACCTCATGCTTGCCAGACATGCGCTTATGCCGCTGATCTAAACCCCCAGTCTGAAAGATTTTATTATCCAAATGCGTAATAAAATCAGCCAGGCATGGTGGTTTACATTCCTAATCCCAGCACTCAGAGACTGAGGCAGGAGGATCACAAGTTCGAGCTCAGTCTGGGTAACATAGTGACTTAGTGAGACTCACATATCTCAAAATGTCTCAAAATAGGACTGTAGCTCAGTACGAAGCCCAAGTACTACCACACACACACACACACTCGTGTGTGCACAGCACAGAAGCCTAGCTTATCAAGAATTTTGCTGCTTTCTGTAATGAGTGCTTTTTTCCCCCATAATCAGAAACTACTCTCTTTGTAATTTACAAATTATATAATGTTCTTTTTTTCCCTTTGGAGGTGATGTCTCACTATTTTGTCAGGCTGGCCTCAGATCCCCTGCTCTCAAGTGATCCTCCTGCTTCAGCTTCCTGGATGCAGAGACTAGCGCTAATTTGGTTGTATGTATATGAGAGAGAGAGAGACCGACAGACAGACAGGGTCTTTTTATTAAATTTCAGGCTGACCCCATGGCAGTCTTCCTGCCCCAGCCTCCCAAGTGCTGGGATTACAGGGGTGAGTCACATGTGGTCTGTATTTTTTTTTGTTTTTGTTTTTTTGGTGGGGTAGGGAGCAGAGTTTCACCATAAACTTGTTTTTCTTTTTCAAATCTATTTATTTCAATGAGAAAAAAAATTGTTTTTAAACACATCAGTTGGGACAACAGTGGTACATTGTGCATTGTCATCCCCAAATCATTCACCCAGAGCACAAGACATTTGCATTCAATTGTCCAAACAATATCGCACAAATCTTTCTCTTCAGTAAACTCAGAGAAATCAGTAGTCTATATTTTTTAATTAAAAATATTTTAACATGTAACTTTTCCCATGGGTGAAGAGACAAAAATGATTTCCTATAAAGGTGTCTTCCCCTCCTCCTACCTCATACAGTTAGTGTACCCCAGTCCCTTGTTTATTTTGAGAAGTCTGTGCCTAAAACATGCACATGGGTTTGTCTACACACATGATCAAAACAGTACCACCGTACATAGAGGTCTGTCTCCCACTGCAACATGCCTCCGTTGTTTAGTTTGGTTTGTTTGTTTGTTTTTTGTTTTGGTGGTTTTAGAGACTGAACCTAGTGCTTTTGCATTGAGCTACATTTCTAGCCCTTTTATTTATTATTTTGATTCAGGATCTTGCTAAGTTGCCCAGACTGGGCTTGAACTTGAGATTCTCCTTTCTCAGCCTTCCAGAATATACTAGTATTATAGGCATGTGCCACCATGCCCACCTCTCTTTTTTTGTTGTTTATGGAGATCATTCCATACCAATATGCAAGGAACAAGGAGCCTCATTCTGTTTGGGACTGCGTAAGATTCTATTGAATGGACATGCCATAATTTAATCTGCTACTTATGAGTGTTTAGTTTGCTCCTTTGGTATTATGGTGATAACATAAGCCTTTGTGTTATTCTATGCAAAATATGTTATTATATATATATCTGTGCAGAGTATAACTATAAGATGTCATCAAAGTGTAATTTTCATCAGAATAGGTAAGTGTCCATTTCATTAGGTATTTTTTTAAAACTATTTTTCTTCCAGTAACAGTGATTAAATCCAGAATCTTACATATGCTAGACAAGTTCTCCACACTGAGCTATATCCCCAGTCTTGTGTCTTATTTTGGAAGACTTACTGGGCAGCTTTACCTGTAATGCCATTCTGAAGATATTTTAGCAGAACTGAGAAACTGGAAGGATTACTTAGTGATGCTTTACTTTTAGACATTGATAACATTGATCCTGTATGTCATTCTAAAATAAACTGATTCTGCTTCCCTTTGAAAACATGGATTTTTCAAACATGGAAGTAAGTTTTATCTTGGTACAAATCATCTTTGTGTGTAAGACAGATTGAAGTCCGTGTGGTTTGGCTCTCTAGTAGCCTGTGCTTTCTGAATTATTATCTGTAAGGGTGGGGCATACTACCCATTTGTAGGGTTTGCATAAATAATTCAAATGTACATAATGTTACACAAGTTGTGCAGTAAGTAGATATAATCCAAGCATGCTACTTTTGGCAGTAATACTTGTATTTCTGCAGTCATTTATGAGAACAGTTCACAAGCCATGTAGAAGACATATGTCATTAGATTCTATGGTTTCTTAGATTGATAAAAATACATGGTATACCACCTGGTTTACAAGATTTGATTTTGTCAGACCAGGTTGTTAGCAGAATGAACTACAACTTCAAAGAATAAGGGTTTACCGTCTTTGGGGATAATCAAAATGCCGAGGCTTACTTAGCAAGCTGTTGCAAACAAAATTTTTTTTCCCTTATTTTCAGCTGTGAAAGCACTGTTAACATGTGTGTTAACATGCTGCTACTTAGGGGACAGTGATCACTTAGAAGATGAGATCTCTATGTCATACTTGTAATCAAAACTCACCTGACATAAGGCTTCCTCAGGAGTAGCACATACCTTTGTTGATAGAATCATTTTTACCATGGGTGCCATCTAGCAAATCAGTCCTTAAATTCAGCTTCACCACATAAATCAGTCACACAGTGAAACAGGTTGACTTCATGCCCACCATTCAGATTCCTTCTTAAGTTTTATATTTTTGCAGCAGTGAAAAGAAGTTCTCAGGTAAGGTGATCTGTACTGAGATGTGTATTCAAGAAGTGGAGGGTCATCTTGGATTATTAGGTATTAGATGGGTTTATGGAGAACGATGGGTGTTTTGTAGAAACGCTTGCTGCATAGAGGAATAGAGCAATAGGAAGAAGGGCTGCCAAGGTTTGCCCTTCGTTGTCTCTTAAAAAACATTTGAAAACTGTTGTGATTTAAGAAAACTTTCTGCCCTACCTGACTACAAAGGAGGGTTACTGAAAATAATGTCGATTCTGACATGTCAGATTGATATTGGAAACTTAATAAATATGTTAACTTGAAAGACTTAAACTGTAGTCCTCCCAAACAAAGAGAAAGGGAAAAAAATTAACCATATTTAAAAATTAAACATATTTAGAAATAAAGAGCAAAAGTTGATGACTTGAAGTTACCAGTATCTTTGGACTTTTTCTTCTGATTTGTTTTATACAATTTAAGTTTACCTGCTTTTGATTGAAAGGAATAATTTAGTTCCTTTTTTCCAACTCAGTCTCATTCATATGAGTACAGAGAAAAGTTGTGTGGTTTTCCTGGTTGTCTGTGCATACAAGTCATAGAACATCTGGCCATGTATAATATTTTCATTTCCACCCGATGTTTCATTCACTCCCTAGATACTGTGCTGCTGTTTTGTTTTTCTGTTCAGGTCTCCCATATTTTAAATGCATTTTCTGAGCTATTCCCCCTGGAGAAACCATATACTGTAGCAATTGAGACTTCCCTTTAACGGTTTGTCTTGTGTCTTGCACGTAGCATTTCCATTTCTTGCATAGATGAATGAGTTCTTTTTTCCTTGCTGACTATTAGGGCCTTGCCTTATGGAAAGGAATAGGGTGGTGAAGGGAAAATGTTTTCAGACCTTGCCTAGTCTTAATAGGGGTTTATGACACTTAGAATTTCAACTATTCCACTTCCATCTTTCCTAAGTCTGGTTGCAACATATTCAGTCAATATCCAAAGACTTAACAGATGACATATTGTGCAAGGAATTGGGAAAGAGTAAAGAGATGAAGGAGGTTTTATAAAAAGTGTGTGGGGGCAGGGGCGTTGTAAAGCATGGGCGCCAAATATGCCACAACCACTGCCTTGGTGGGAGTGTGTGAAAGGTGTGCAGTTGCATCATAGGTGTGCACGGGTACGTGACTGGTACAGAGGAGCCTTGCACACAGTGCAGGAGTTATGCCCAGTGGTCCTTCAGTAGGGGCAGCCTGAAGGTGCGCCATTTGTTCTCAGATTCACTGACTTTCCTTAGTGTTGCTGTGTCCCAAGCATCTTGCAGTACTGAGAGGGCCTGCTGTTTGGAGGGCCTTTTTTCATGGTAGGTGTTTCCCAGGCAGACTCAAGATGTACAGACATCCCCTTCCTCTCAAAGGGCTCACTCACATGTAGGAACTGGCATGTTTTACCTCTGAGTACTACCTTGGTCTTCTTAGGCTAGGAAGTACTCATTAAAACCAGAAGAAGCCAGTAGAATAGCAGTATTAGTGCTGTGGTCTTAATTGTAGTTTTAATCTTCCCAGTAAGACAGGTACAAAATTTTTCACCTTCCCACATTTGGTCAAGCAATGATATTTCTGGTTAGTATGGGTAGAGAGAGAGATGCTAACTAATCACAGTGTATCTTTTCTCTACTTCTTCCTTTGACAAAATAATGCCAGCTTCTTTCTCGAGGGGAACATTTTCTTTACAGGAATGTGGCGCCAAAGTAAAGGGGACCCACTGAAGAGAGCAGTTTAAGATGGAATCGAAGTAATGATAAGAGTGCAATGAAGATTTGTGGAGAAATCTTACGATGGAAACAATGGAGATGGCTCGAGTTCTGGGTCAGGTTTTTCCCCAAGGGAGATCTCACTATTTGCACTGTCTGCAATGCTAGAATGCTTTAGGAAAATCCTTTAACTCCTAAGGACATCTTACATAAACCCTAGAGAGGCTGGTCAGCTTATGAGGTTTTGCAAGTAAGACAGTGCTTCAGAAAGAGTCAGAAGGACTGGACACACAGAAGAGTTTTGGGTTTTCTTGACTGATGGTGCTAAGACGGGTGGGGAGAAGACCCCAACAGCCAGGCACTTGGCTGCTGTGGCTGGAGGACCCTTGCTCTTGGCCAAGGTGGCAGATGGCAGATGGCAGATCTTCTGGCAGGAGTGCCCTCCAGCCTGGCCCACGTGTGCTGGTGGTTTTCTTCATGGTGCACATTTAGCCAAGTGCAGCTCCTTTGGTCTGACCAATTTGTCCCCTGCTATTATGCCTGATCAGTGATGTTACTGACCTTTGCCCAGGCTGGAAAGGTGTCCAGGTGGAAGAGACTAACTCCCCAGGTGTTGATGGCTACCATCACTATCACCAAACCAATGACGTTGACTCCCAGGCCAGCTTTCACCTGCAGACACAAGCCAATGGCACACCCTAATCACCATGACCAGGTAGCAGCACATGTTTCCAAGAGAGCTATTGTCTAGGCCCCCAGCCTTGACCTTGCTCCACCAATGGGGCCCTGACTGTTGTAATCACTACCTGGACTGCTCATGTTCAGGTGGCACAGGACTCTAGAAGACTAGAAACAGAGGGATTGGGGCTGGTACAGGGCAATCATCTCTACTTGTCAGCAGCATTCAGTTTACAGTGGACATAATTACTTGGGACACTGATCTTGGAATGCTAAGAGGTATTTCTGCAGTGAAATAGGGAGATAGAACTTTTAGGAGGGGTATTACTGTTTGGATGTTAATTGCCCCCCACATCTCATGCTGAAGGCTTTGTTGTTAGCTGACAAGTTTTAGGGGAAGTGCCTGAATCATGAGGGTTCAGTCTTCCATCTTGGATTAACCTATTGATGCAATCACAGTTTGATGGAAATAGGTGGTGGGATCTAGTTGAAGGGAGTGGATCACAGGCTTTTGATCTTGAGGATTCTGCTGATCCCAGGCTCCCTTCTCTTGTGTTCTTTCCCTGGCTGCCATAGGTGTGAGCAGCTTTGCTTCACACCCTTCTTTCTCACCTCAGGCCCACAACAATGAAATTCCTAACCGTGGACTAAAACCTCTGGATCCTTGAGCTGTTCTAGACCTTTTTCTTTAAAGGTGGTTTTTCTCGGTTATTGGTCACAGTGATGAAAAGCTAATATAAGGGCTGTATTACATGAAGGCTTTGCCACTTTCACCTTTTACCCCTCCACGGAACAGCTCAGAGAAATAGGGCACCTTGGGAGGCATAAGTCAGCTGCCTTTGCCAGTTGTTCTACCAGAAGCTGACAAAGGCCCGTGAGCTTCCCTGACCTCTTCCTTTGGGGGAACTGCACCTCAGTGACTCCAACCCATTGTTTGCCATGGCATTGATGCAGGTGGATGGGTTTATGAGAGACCATGGACTGGCTGAGCTAGGGCCAGATGGGAAAATGTGTGCAGGAAGGACAGCTGCTATCCTTCCAGGAAGTAACCAAGTATATAGCATGTAGCCAAACTGGTCCACTAACTGGTGTTAAAGTGGGACAGTTCAAGGAAGGAAAACAGGCTGGAAATTGTTTCAGGCAAATGACTGACCTGTCCTCTTTCTCTTGCCTCTGACTGAAAGTCTGAACTTCTCTGTGGTTGGTCCTGGGCCACTGGACCTTCGGTGTGGATAATAGCCTGTTCTTCCTAGCAGCTGGGAGGGCAGGTTCTGAGGAGCTGAAGTATTCAGTTGTGATCTCGCTTAGTAAGATGAGATTGAAGCTGGATTTAGTGTCCTAGCAGGGCTAGGACACAGGGCAGGCTGGTTTCTTGGCATTCAGTGCCTTAGACAAGCACTGTCTGTTCATTAGACTCCAGCATAGGAAGCGGATGAAGGTTCATGGTGGGGGTGCACAGGAGGAGAAGTGTGAGGCAGAACTAACTCAGTGTGAGCTGCCAGAAGGTTATATCGGCAAGAGAGGGCCTGGCCGCCTGTCCCTGAAGTAGCACTGATAACTTAGATGAGCAGTTTATGAGTGAGAGGACAGGAATATTTACCACCAGCCTCAAACAGTTTCTTCCTTTTTTTTGGTATTTTAGAGGGCTGTTGACACTAAGTCCCAAAAATTGCACAGAGTGACTTTCAGCAAGGGCAGATCTTCAGATGCTCAGACCTCAGTAATTCCTATCAGTTTGTTTACCCTTTCTTCCACCCCCATCAGCACTGGGTATTAAGAGTATTGTGAGAGTGTAGGCTGAGGGAGGTGGAGACAGACACCTTTGGTACCAAGGTCAAAGGCAAAATGTCTCTTTTAGGCCATCTCTAAAACTCTGCTGAGAGCAAAGCAATGCACTGTGAAGGCCTCATTTCACTGTGTTGCTTCAGGGCTTAGAGAACTGAACTGAAAGAGCCTAGTCTCATAAATACCTTCCTCCTGTGTCATACAGTTTCTTATCCCTCATCTTCTGTGAATAAATCAGTAAGTTTTAGGGTAAATATCCCCTCTCCTACTCTGTAGAAGTGGAAGCACACGTCTGTGCAAGCTCATGCCTCCTGTAACTGGGTGCTGTCCTGTGCCTGTTCCAACTTTCTCCATTCCTGTTCATCCAGGAAAGGGTGGGGAGGGCACATTGCTGCTTTTCTTAGAGCTATGGACCAACCAAGAGTCCTTTGACAGATACCACTCATTCTCTCACGCTGAACAGAGTTAGACACACCAGGGCACTGGAACAAAAAGTAAACTTCAGGAGACGGCTGTGTGGCCAGTCATCCCTACTCTTGAGGCACTGGGCCTAGGGAAGAGGGTGCCCACCACTCACCATGTCTTTGATCTGGCAATGCCCATAGCTGAAGACAATGGCGTTGGGGGGGTTGCCCACTGGCAGCATCACTGCAAAGGAGATGCACATGGTGACCGGGATCAGGGTGTAGAGTGGGTTAATGTGCAGTGTTTCAGACTAGGAGAAGAGAGAAATCACAGAAACATTAACTTTGAGGTTTGGCTCACATTTTTTGTGCACAAACATGCTTTATTTAAATGGTGGCTTGGGTAACCTTGGTTGAACACTGAGCGGGTGAGATCCCTGACCTCCAAGATGTGCAGTGTTCTTGGCAACCTGAATGAGCCCCTACTGTTCACTCACAGAAGCTCAGCTAATTCTAGAAGGGATGTTTAATTTTTTTTTTTTTTATATCACCAAGTCTTTTTGGTTTTAGTCTTGAGGCAGGGTCTTGCTAAATCACCAAGTTGTCCAGGTTGGGCTCAAACTGCCTCAGTTTTCAAGAGTGCTGGGATTACAAGCATGCATCACCGTAGCCAATTTAAACTTTGTTGCTTAGTGGAGAAATCTACTCAAACAAAATTCTCACAAATAAGCTACTTTGATTGAAGCATAAGGATCCCACACCTTTTGGGTGCACAGCTGAGGGTTTTTTTTTCCCTAAGAAAACTAAACTGCTTGATTTAGGACTGAACCTATGATCTTGGTCTCAGTGTTGCTGCACTTTCACTAAACGCACTCCAGTGTGCACGCAGCAAGGTGACGGACAGGAGAAACTGAAGACACTAAGCAATGAGCAGGGAGTGGCCGGAGAGAGTTCGGGCTTAGAAAACATGAGGAGTCTGCTTCCCTGGGGCAAGTTGGGGATTCCACCTTCTACAAAGGGACAGATACAGCTTGGGCATTACCTTTGGGGCTGCTTCACCAGGCTGAAACCTAGCAGGTGGTGCCTTCTCCTGTCCCACCACTAACAGACTGACCTGCTGTATGGGGTGAGCCCATGGGAGCTCAGCATCTCCCAGGGCACAGTGGAATTGGGTAGAGGTGACGATGGTTGTTAGACTTGTGCAGTTGGTGTTTGCAGCTATGTATTTTGCTCTGTTTTCTGTTGCTTTTCTGGGCCTATCATTAGGTTTCATCTCAGCAGAGAAAGATTGATGATGACTATGGGGAAATGGAACTCTAGGGCTTTAAGGTTGTTGAGTCCTTTCTTCTGTTTTCATTCAGGACTGCCCTTGAACTAATGCTCCTCTGCTGGTGGAAGAGTTTCTAAAACTTTTGCTGTCATTTATTAATGTATCTTATGTATTAATTGCCATGTGACTTCATGCTGTGGTTTGAGCTTCAGTTAGTGAAAGCTGTGGGCCGCCAGGAGGAGAGGGTTTGGTCATGGAAGCTGCTCTCTGGAGCCAGCCCTCCCGTATCTACTCACCAGGCTGCACACAATGGGCAGGAAGATGGTGATGGTGGCCGGATTGCTGACAAACTCTGTGACAATGGATACCAGGACGCATGCCAGCAGAGTCACAGCCCATGATGGAAGGCTGCTTAGGCATAGCATCTGCTGCCCAATCCATGTGGAGAGGCCAGAACTCTGCAGGAAGATGTGTTCAGGTAAAAGGTCAGGTGGGTTCTTAGACTTTCAAGGGTCAGAAGTGCTGGCTGGGAAGGACCACTTGGGCTCATCTAGTCTATCTTTAGACTGACCAGAGCCAGGGGCAGCCGCATCTTAGATTCAGTCAGTTTTGTGCCCCAGAAGTACCTTTCCTATGATTTTGTCTCATTCAGTCTTTGGTTGCTGTATCCTCTTCTAGGACTGTGGCTAGACAAGGGTTGGAGGCCTTCGCTCCCCCTTCACCCCTCAATATCAGTCTCTGCCTGTCTCCAGCCTGACTTCCTCACTCTGTGCATCAGTTCAACAGTGCCCTTTCCACAGAGTTCCAAGTTCATCCTTTCTTCTGCTTTTGAACTCCATGTCTTTTTATCTCCTAAGGAGGGAAACAAGCTAGCAACCTCTTTAGATAGCAGTTTGTCTTGCATTCCATTTTTTAGGGCATGCAGACCTGAACACTGGAAGTTTCTTATGTGTAACAAAGGGTAAGGGATTAGAAGTCTATCTTAATTTACTGCCTCCCTTGCCTATAGCATAGTCATTCAACTCCAACCTATTTCAGGTTCAAGTCCCATCGTGGCTGGCATCTACTGGCTGCCATTGCTTTTGGAAGATGGAATCTTTTTCGGTAGCATCATTTATCCACTCAAATGAATAATATTTCCATTTGGAATAATTTATTGGGTTGGAAGATGTTCATCTGACAAAGGTGAGGGCTACCCCTTGTCTCCTAAAAAATAAAGGACTGAGGTTTTTGTTTTGATACTGGGGATTGGATTAACCCAGAGCTTTGCATTGAGCTATACCCTTAGCCCTTTTAAAACTTGTTGAGACAAAATCTTGCCACGTTGTCCAGGCTGGAGGTGGGTTTGCGGTCCTCCTGCCTCAGCCTCCCATAGTGCTGGAATCACAGTTGTGTATCCCATGGCCAGCTACCACTGAGTTTGTATACTAAAAACCTTTTGGTTGCCATATGTATTCTCCCTTCTCTCCCTTGTATGGCAACATGCTCAGACTCTTGTAATGGTTCTCTTAGAGATTGCAATAAAGCGATGGAGGGTAGGGGCAGAAAGGAAGCTGAGACATGTCATGATTCTTCCAGCTGTAAGTCCTGCTCCTTGTGCTTTACTGTTACCACCTTCACCAGACGGTCTGCACGTAGTTTCTCAAGCTCATCACAAGTTCATTTGATCTCTATAGCACCCTGAAGGCCCTCAGAGTTCTCTAGATGTAGCCATTTCAGCGTGGTGAACTTTTTCCCTTTGTTTTTTCAATGACCGATAGGGGCTGACCTGGTTTGTGGACCTTGCCCCAATCCATGGTTGGTCCAGCACCTTACAGCCCACAGGAACTTGCTCATTAGTCACAGGCAAGAGGGAGGACCAGTTGAGTGGAAATGGTACGTTTTATGAAAAAAAGAAAGTGGTTTTATTTACCATGTTATACAAATAGTAAATAAAGTGAAAGAATTTCATGGCAATTAATTTTCCAGCAGAACTCTTTTTATACTGTAATTTGAAATGAATGGATAAATTAGATTGTCAAATTAGAAAAAACACAACACAGGAAGGCTTAATTTTTTAAATCCTTGGTATGAAAACATGTCACATTGCATTTTCCTGACTATTCCCAAGACTCTGAAATTATTTCAGACTCAAAATCATATAGATTTTACTTGAGTTGTTATAGTATTAACATTAATAGAGTTAACAGGTTTTAAAGAGAGAGCCGCTAGGTTATCTGTAAGATATGCATGATTTTGATTAAGAAAAAAGTCATGTTGGCCTAGACTTAGACCAAAACTAATGAAATTCATTAAAGATAAATATAATAACTTGTTTTTGGAATTAGAAATATCGACAGAATAGACTAAAAGGATTAACATTTAATAGTGGCCACTGATAAAAAGAATGAAGGCTTGTAATAACTACAATTTTAGCAGAACTGTTGACATGCATGCCAGGAAGTCTTATAAAAGCTTCTTGAAAATTCAGGTGGTGGGCTGGGGATTTAGCTCAGTGGCATAAGCGCCTGCCTGGCAAGCGTGAGGTTCAAACCCCGATACCCCCCCCCCAAATAAGAAAATTCAGGTGGTGCTTATGTCAGAGGTGTGAGGCAGACTTGGATAAAATAACTAGTCCACTTGCAGCACATTGACCACCAGATCATGTTGGAATAAAACCAAAGCAAGCTGGTGAGTCCTGAGGTGAGAGACAAGGATGGTAACCATCTTAAAGAATGGTTAAAAGGGCTGACCAGCTTTGTTTGGAAGAAAAATCTAGTAAATGTATTTATTTTAATAATTAACTACGTAGGACAACGTACCAGAGAATAGAGCCACAGCTGACAGTGATATTACACAGAAAATAGAGAGCTGGCCTGAGTTAGAGAGCTTATTCTTGGCACAGGGAGTGCCCTGTTCCTGGGGAGTCCATCCCAAGGCTGTGCTGGAGAGAAACATCTCACTGGGGAGGAGATGGGCTCAGTGTCCTGTGAGGTTCTGGTCCAGTTAGGATTTTGTAACTCACTGATCAACGTTTAGGCCCATAGTGAATGGGCAGTCAGGGTGGCCACATTTGGGGTGAGTTGATACACATAGACAAAGTAGAGGGGAAATGATCTGGATCTTAATGTGATTCATCCTTAGGATTGTTCTTTTTTCAGAAAGGGTTGACACTTTAGGGAGTTCAACTATTTCCCACTAGCCTCACTAAAATGGTCTGCTCCTGAATGTCCCAACTAGGAAATTAAGAAAAAAAAATTTTTTTCAATCAAGAAATTTTTACATCATATTCAATAAAGATTCTTTGAAGCCAGGTGTGGTAGTGTACACCTGTAATCTCAGCACTTGCGAGTCTGAGGAGGAAGATCACTGTGAATTTGAGGCCAGTCTGGGCTACAAAGTAAGTTGTAGGCTGGCCTGAACTGCATAATTAAAATCTGTCTCAAAAAGAAAAAAAAAAATTAGACTGTACTGTTGACCTATACATTCAGACAGCATCAGTACAGTCTACCACATCAGCACTTGAGGCCTCCCTGGACCCTTACAGACCCACTGCCTGTCCCTGCTCTCAGGTCTCAGAAGGAGATGGCTGCAAAACCCAGTGAACCTTTGGCTGGTGGGGATATGGGACTGTAAAGGATGTATGAATGCCCTTGTCCATGACCCAGGGCAGCTGACCTGAACTCTGTTCCCAGCTGCACTAGGAAGGTCAGGAAGCGATAGAACATCTGTCCTGATCTACTGCTGCCCTTCCCTGTGACCTGGTGACCATGTAGACTCCCTCAGCTACTTTGGGCCTTTTCGCCCAAGGGTAGAGGTTCTGGATGAACATTGGACCTATGAGAAAAGAACTGAAGGATTACCTTGCTGCCAGAAGCCAGGGCATAGCCTCCGCCCACCAAGATGACAATCTCCCAGGGCATGGTTTTCTGGAAGTCCTTCCACGTGATGATGGGTTCAATCCCCAGGGAGCACTCATAGTTTGTCCCTGGATCACAGAGGGAGAGTAGTGGGGAGCCGGGTAAGCCTTGCCTGGCATGGCTTATGGAGATGGGGGGCTAGTGGATGAATTGGAGGATCTGGGAGACAGTCCTGTTTTAGGGAGGCTGACTTGGGCATTCCCAGCTTCTTCCCTTGAACCTCCTCTTACCGTCATTCTTTTTCCCAAAGCAGGGCTTCTTGGCTGGAATGAGGAAAAGAAGGAAGCCGAGGAAGACGGAGACTGTGGCGTCTGTGCGGTAGCCTTTCCTAGCAAAGAGACAAATATGGCTGCAAGAGGAGGTCACGGCAGTCTTGGTGAACACAGTGCCTCTTTTTAGGACCTAGTCTAGGGGTGACAGCAACCGAATTCCCGGTGCTGCCATAGTGGCTTGCAGTGGATTCATGGGCAATGCTAGTGTCTTGGCGTTGGGCCTGGTGAGCAGACATGCCTCAGTGGTAGCTGATGGGGCTGTGAATTGGGGCAAGGCCTAGAAAGAGTAATCAAGAACTGTTTAGGTGAGGAACAGCAGAAAAGCCTGAGCCTTCTTTTCTGTGGGGTCATATTCCTTGGGTGTCCTCCAAAAATGAGAAGCTGGTGCTGAGAGAACTTGCATCTGCACCTGGGGATCTGGGCCCTTGGGACCACGGGCAGGGGTGGCCCGGAAGCTGGTGTGTGTCTCCTGGTATTTCCTTCCTTCCAAAGTTTCAGCTCTGGAAGTCCTTTAACAGTTGGTACTTTATACACAGTTTTTCCTTTTAACTCACAGCAGCCTGTGAAACAGCAGAGGTTGTAGCTGCTTTTTTAAGTCCCACAGCTGGACAGTGGCAGCCCCAGATCCCAGCCATTGATAGGAACTCCAAATATGGTATCTCCCTGACTTCACACTGCTGCTTCTCTAGAAAGAGCCTCTAGGAAGGCTTCCTGGTTTGTGCCTTCTCTGAGAGCTGTGGACATGGGGCATCTGCTGGTGTTTACTGTCTGAGGAGTGGCAGAAGAGATGGTTCGCAAGGAGGAAACCGTATCACTTACTTTTCAAAGAAGGAATCCCAGCCGGGGACAAAGCCAGGCTCCCGAGTAAACCACAGCACAGTCATCAGGATGAAAAAAAATCCAGTCACCATCTCAGGGTAGCTGTAAAATAAAGCAAAGCAGAGCTACTCCAGGAACTAGGGAACTTCTTGTAGCTTTTGCACTTTACTTTTAGAATCTCCTGGATTCATAATTTGAACACTTGAGACATAAAGCAGTCACCGCTGAACCACCAGAGTGGCTGGCAGTGCAGAGGGAAGAGCAAAGCCAGAACATGTGGCGTTCGCCATCCTTCCTAGAGAGGTCTGGGCAGGAAAACACACAGCACTGAGGTTACCAAACAGCGTCACCTAAGGCCCGTGAGGAGCATGACGGGCAGTGAGCACCCTCAGACACTGTGTGGCGGCCTGGGTGTCCATATGATCTTTCTGAGTCCACTTAACCATGCAAATCGGGAATCTTAAATTAGGACATTCCCTTCATCTGAGACTAACTGGAAATCTATACTGAACTATTACCCATAGAAAAGTGGAAACAGTCATTTTGTTGTTAGTCTACCGATATTTCATGACACCAAACACATTTTGATACAACTACAGTATATGTTAAAGCGGGATGTGTTCATCAGTAATCATATTTCCACAGCAGAATTAATACTATAGGGACATAGTAACAATACAATGTTAAACAAGAAAAGGATACACAGCATATATCAGTATAAATTTTACCAAAAGACATAATTTTGCACAGAAAAGGGTGGAAAAAAATATCTTAAAGGAGTGAACAGTTAATACTGGGATGCTAATGAATTCAAGACAATTTTAATTTTCCCTAATACTTGTATTTTATAAAGTTCTACAGTGAATACACATTCCTTTTATAACTTAAAAGCTTTAAAGACTAAGTTTCTATCAGAATCACACTTAACCAAAGTTGTATGTGCCAACTGCTGTAAGAGGTGAAATCACGTTAAAGAGAACCCTGGGGCACTGTGTGAATTCTTATAGCAGTGGCTGAGGATTGGTTACTGATTTTTTTTTCCTTTTTATTTTTTTTTGGCTGTACTGGGGATTGGGCCCACAGCTAGGTCCCCAGTCCCTTTTATTTTTCATTTTGTGACAGAATTTCACCAAATTGCCCAGGTGGGCCTCTAATTTGTAATATTTCTGCTTTGGTCTCCTTAGTATCTAGGATTAACAGGTATATGCCATGGTGCCTGGGTATGTAGTGAATTCTTAGAACTTCTGTATTCAAGTCTGTATTTGATCTGTGTGGTATTTTAAATACAGCACCAATCCAGGTGTTGTGGCACAATCCTGTAATCCCAGTGCTTGGGAGGCTGAGGCAGGATGATTACCATATGTTTGAGGCCTGCCTGGACTACACAGTGAGTTCAGGACCATCCTGAACTTAATATTGAGACCCTGTCTCAAAAAACAAAAATTAAGTACAGCACCAGGTCCCCCGGAGCCTAGGAGTGGCCACAGGATTACTGTGGTGGCCCATTTGAGCAACATAAGGCATCCTGACTTTGGAAGAAACTAGTGTATACCAAGGGCTGTTCAGTATTTCTGTTGTTTTTATTTCTTCTGCCTCATCCATGGGTTCCACATCATGCCAAGGGCTATACTTCAGACTGAACACAGCCGAGGGGAGAGATAGCCACTGAAATCTGGACCAGCTTGGGTTTGGCATCAAATAGGACCTCCTCAGTGCCTGTACTTGTGGCTGTGGGACATCACCCTGGGGTCAGGGGCTGCCAGGAACATGGCTGCTCCTGCACTTCTCCATCCAGCTGTGCCTGTGTCCTGGAGAAGGGGCAAAGGGCTGCATGACTTTTACCTAATGTCTCCCAGTTTCTCATACTCCTCCTGGATCCTCCTCTCTGACAGTTCTTCCCTCTTGGTCTTCTTCTTCTTGCTCAGAGAACAGGTCTCTCTAAAGCTGAGAAGGGAGAATGAACACAACAGTGGGGAAAACATGCTTCTGAGGCCCACAGGAGGACAGATATTAAACTGTCACTAGACCACCCACTGCTGTGGTCTTTCTCCTCACTCTGTCCCTCTGTTCCTCTCCTATTGTCAGTGCTTCTGTCTGCCCCATCACCCAGCCTCCCTTTTACCTTCCCTCAGCCCTTTGAGTCTGTATGTCTGTGTCTTCTCTGGCGTATCAACGTGAGGTAAAAGGGACTTGTGCGTAGGGTATTTACATGGGGTTGCTTCTACACACTTGTTCACAATGTAAGAATCTATGTGATGTGGTATGCACATCAGCATGTATGTGTCTGTGTCCCCCCCCCCCCCAAAAAAGGTGAGTATGTGTATGTGCAAACATTCATCTGTCTAGAGATAAGGCCTCTATGGGGGTAAAAGTGGGTGTTAGTTTTATGTCACAGTGTTGGAACTATCCAAGTACACAGCTGTCACTGAGGTGATAGCAGTCTCTGAGTTAGGAGGAAGTCAGCCCAGAGAACATTCCTTGACCAGTGGAGTTCTGGGCTCAATGAGCTGTTTAGTATCATACACATCTTCCCTGTAAGTGATCAAATGGATAATATGAAGAAAAGGCTTCCTAAGCAGATTACTATGAGAAATAGTATCACAAGGGATATGTCTAATTTGGTATTTTGAGATATGTGAGCATATTCCATACATAAAGTACAAATTTAACATTTGTCTACAAAATTAAACTTAACACAACTTTTACTTGGAATCGTATTTCTAAGGGTACATGAAATTACTGCATATGCTTTGAGAGCAATGAAACTTCATTAAACATGCTCCAATCCAGACTTAAATCATCCAAGCCCTCTAGCCCATTACTTTGATTTAAGAATATTTCATTGTAGAACTGAAAGTGAAGTGCAGAATTCAGGAAGAGAGACAGGAAGAGGCCGTGCCTCATGTGTTCACTGCACTGTCCTCAGCAGCCCTGCAGGGAGCAGTGAGTACCCTCCAGGATGGTGCCATGGCCTTTGGTTGGATGGCAGAGCTGTGGTGCCTTGCTGGCCAGGTGTGGGACTTACTTGCAACCCAGAAACAGCCAATGCATCCAGAACCAGCTGATGACCAGCATGATGAGGGATATGGGGAAGCTGAAGAGGAACCATGTGCCAAAGTTGACCACATCTGCAGCTGGATACTGGCTGGAGGGAGACACCAGATCAGCAAATTAGAAAGGAAAGGATTTCGGCATGGTTGGTATTTGGAGGTGATAGGTAAATGTTCCTTAAGAAGACATACGGCAAGGCTAAGGAGAGATAATGAAGGCAGCATGGTAGGACATTATCTAGAACTTGTGTATTAGTTGCAACTCTACAGAGGTCAGATAATGAACGAAGTAAGCTAAACAGGCTTCTAAGCCACTAAAATCAGTACTAGTAAAGTGAATACACTTTGCAGCCAGGATGTGTTCACCTTTAAGTTACATAAATACCAGTCTGATAAGCTACTCATCTCCCTTTTCAGACCACAGAAAATGGTGAGGGAACTCTGGTGTTCTGTATTATAAGCCCTCTGAAGGAATGTGAATGAAGGGGACATCACCACCCTGTCACCACATCAGATGTCTGTGTTTCCCTCCTTATTTTTTATTCACTGTATTCTAATATGGTAGTCATTCCCTTTCATGAAACATTTCCCTCCTTGGGGAGAACAGCACTGGTATGCCCAGGTTTTCTCTTTCCTGTCTGATAGGAGATTGGTGTGTTCTTCTCTCTTTTGGAGTCTACTTTAGATATTTGAGCTTAATCTTCATGTCCTTTGTTCCCCTTTATACTCTTCCAAATGATTTCTACCCCAATGGCTTCTGTTACCAACGGGCAAAATGGAAATGGGGACCCTTTCTCAGAGACTATTACCAATTTCTAAAGATCAAGGATGTAACTCAGTGGTAGACTGCTTGCTAGCATGCATGAGGCCCTGAGTCCCATCTCTGTGCTCCTTCTGGAGGCCAAGACTCCAAATCTGTCCCTGTAGCCTAAATATTTTTCAGGAGATTCAGAGCCAGTATCTCCAACTAGACATCCCAACCTCTATGTCGACTTAAAAAAATATTCTTTAACTTTTCTGTCTGTTTCTCTGGCTGCTAAAGTCAAAAGCTGGAAAGTTGGCTTGGTCTCTCTTACTAATCCTACCAAGACTCATCAAGCTCCCCTCAAGTAACTCAGGCTGACCATTCCTTGGTCCCTCGGTCACTATCATCTGAAACCACTGTCATCCAGCACTTCTCGGTGGCAGTGTCCTACATTGTCTTTCTCCTTTTCAGCATGTTCTCCAATTTGGTACCTAGAGTGAATTTTTAAAACTATAAATCTGCTCATCTAACTCCCTGCCTTTTGGTGACATCCAAGCTCTTTCTCCGGCCTTGCGGAGTACTCCGGCCTTTGCCTGCGTGTCTCTTTGGCCTCCTCTGCCCTTCTGCCAGTTACTTCTACAGGCTCTGCTCTCCTGTCTTGTCTGGAAAATCTCCTTTTATCTGGTTTTCTCTGGCTCACCCTTCAATGACCACTTCCTCCCCACCTCTGTGGGGAGTGTTTTCTCCCACACAGGCGAGCATTCCTCGCAGAAGCTGGGATTTCCCTAGTCATCCTCAGCTGTAAAGACTGCCTTTCTTTTCCCTCTTGGGAAAGAAGCCACCCTGCCTCCTCTGGGCTACTCCCTCAGCACTGGCCCAGTTCCTGATGCCCTTTGGGTGGTGATTGGTAGACATTTCTTGACTGAGTGAATGACTTACTTGTTGAAATGTTCCAGGAAAATAAGGCTGGTGGAGGTGCCAATGATGGTGGTCAGGCCGCCAATGGTCGCAGCGTAAGATATGCTCAGGGAGAGACACTTGCAGACCATCTGGTCATGCTGAGATCGGTACTTTCTGTTCAGCTCCTGGTTCCTGGAGCCTTGGGTCAGCACTAGTGGCTTTTCCTACCAGAGGAAAAAAAACCAGCTTGGGGTTCCAGCACACAGAGCCCCAGAGGTGGGAGGCACCATGGTTCAGAGGGAAGGTTTCCAGTTTGGTGTCAGAAAGATGAATTCCAGTTTCTACTGTGTACCAGCTAGGGCATGCCTTGAGGTGCAGTAAAGTGGGGAAAACTGTATCCTCTGTGCTCTACTGTGAAGAGTAAGTGAAGTAATGAATGTAGAGCCCTTAGATCATGTCCTAGTATTTAACTCATGGTAAGCTATTACAATTATTTTGCAATATTATTATTATTATGCCAACAAGATTTGATTTTTTACTCGAACGCCAATAAAACTAGTTGTTATCATTTGAACGAGCAGAAGGTGGTCATTCTATGTGAAATAGCAGCAGCACTCCTTGGATTACCAAAGAACATAGCTTTCCTGGGAAAAGGGTTGTGATTCTCTCTTCCCTCTCTGGCCCACTCTTCTTCCTAGCAATTGGCCTTTCCTCTACGTTTTCCTCCCTTCCTGCATATAAGCTTCAGCCTTGCCAGAGTCCTCTCAGGCCCTGCTTGGTCCAGACAGTGGACTTTCCCTGTCCCAGAGGTTCTGATTTCTGCTCTCAAGTGTGGACTTGAAGCAAAGGTTCCTTGCCCATCCTAGGTCTGGCCACCCTCATGATTCTTCACAAGACATAGAGAATCTGGCCCAAATGTTGACAGATCAGGTCTTAAGAAAACCCACCAGAGAGAGAGGTCACATTGCTACATTTCTCATGGCGCTTAGCCATTGTTGTGAATTATAGGAGGGCCAAAGTGATCAGACTAGAGGAGGCACCCAGAGGTTTCCCATGACCCCCAGTGTATAAAATATAAACAACATTGGATTAGCATTCATCTTATTTTGTAACTGGAAATCTGCCAGGTAGGTTTCTGGGCAGGGAGAGTGGATTTGAATCAAGATGCTTCCCTGACTAGGTCTTCATTCTTGGCTTATGAGTTTAACTCTCTGCCTCATTTACAGCCATGGTTTAGTACCAGGAAAATCCTTGCCTGTGCAGAAAAACAGTTTCTGCACAATCAATCTTGTGCTACTGAAATAAAATATTTGCAGTGTCCCTGAAGCACCTTTGAGAAGGACCTTGAGCACCTCTGACCTAGACTGACCTGAGCATTTGTAGTCAAAGGAACTGAGGCCATGCAGTGGAACATCTTGCTGAAGCTGAGTAAGCTGGACGCTTAGTCATCATGGCACATGCAGGCCAGAAGTGGTTGTGAGTAAAGTGTGCCTGGTGACGGCTTACCAGCCTGGTGCCATCACTGTGTGAGGACCAGCACCCCTGGGAAGCACCAGGTGCGTTATGTAGGAAACAGGGCCAGAAGGTGGGATCTGTTACCTGTTGCTTCTTGCCTTGGTGTCGGTTTGACGTCTGGATGGGCTTGGTCATCATGGGCACACCATTCAGGTTCTGTCAGGACAGAGGTCAGAACACTACTAGGAAAAGGACATGGTGACCCAGGGGCCTGGGAAAGCATCCCCTAACCAGGTTACGGCCACCCATGGCCAGGCACCAAGGGATTCAGAAACCAAAAGCCAGAGAGGGCACAAACTAAGACCACCACCTGCACCTGCATCCTCTGCACATTTCCTGTTCAGTGGTGTCAAGCATCCATCCCAGGAGGTTCTTGAAGTCTGGCAAACATGACTTTGTCCTTTAAGAAGAGCCTGACTTTCCAGGATGTCACCAGTATGAAGGACTCTTACTATATTTTTAATCACAAAGACAGTGTTTTTGAAACCCACTACTGTAAAGTCTGCAGTTTTATTGGTATTTTACGTGTCTCACAAAGACACCTAAAACTGGCTTTGGAGGATGGGGGTGAGGTTTGAGCAGCAGCATGTGGTTGATCTTTGCTCTCCCCACAAACATGTCCCTTTGATGGTAAGATCTATGAAGGAATCTCCACTGACAAGAATCAGTTTGAATCTGTGGCTCTTGAATTCTGGATGACTGATTCTTGGGTCTCCATAAAAAGGGTTAACTTGTATTTTATGTGGCTAAACCCAGTATCGGGGACTGGAGTTCAGCACTACCCAGGCACTTTTCAGGAGCTTGACCAGCCCGTCGATGTCCGAGCTGTGTGAACCCTCTCCACCTTCACATCCAAGGATGCTGCTGCAGTGGAGGACAAGCTGCCAGGCATGATGGGCCCTGAGTTGGCTCGAGGGACTTTCAAGTGAGTGATCTCAAAGCACAGGGAAAAACTCGGGGCCATACCTTGTGCATCAGAGAAGCAAAGTCTGCCGCTGATGTGCTGGAATGAAGCAAAGGAAACAGGGAAACTATAATGGACCAGATTTCATGAGAGGCGAGCTCTCTTCCTCAACTTTAGTGTTTGCTATAAGGGACTTAAACTATCTAATCCAGTTTCAAGGGTATGAAACGAACTAATCTCATCCTAATCTTCCTGGCCTTTTAGAGCTATAAGGATTCATGGAAACACAAGGCTTTTTCCTCCTGAGGCAGGGGCAGCTGGTCTTCTCTGAAGTGAACAGGCAGTGCTTATTAGGTGCTCAGCCCTTAAAGATAGACTTTATACTTATGACATTGTTATCCTCATAAAAGATCCATGCTGTATCTTATAAGCACTGGGATGTTAGCAGTGGACAGACAGAGCCACTCTGCCTCGCTGGAGAGTCCTGACCTCATCCTTACTGTCAGGCAAATGACATTTGTTAAGTGCATATCTGAGAGGACAGGAGCAGGGAGGCCTCAGACTGTACCCAGGAAGAGAATGTGGAGATGGGGAGAATTCTGGGCACACTTAACTGCACATCTGAGTCCCTCCCACACTTGCAGAACCCCAACTTTTATTGTGAAGACAAGAAGATGAAAAATATTGAAATTATCAGCTCCCTGAGTGCTCAGTAGCTGTTTCCAGTGTCTTAGTTGTAAGGACAGTGAGTGCCACTATGAAGAGATATGAGAGTGCTGGGCATACGTACAGGACATGGCTCCAGCAGGAGGACAGGAGGTGACAGATTTGGAGTGGAGTGTACTTTTGAGAAGATGCCTCCCTTCCCAAACTGACTGCAAAGAGCGGTCAAGATGTTCTCAACCTGCAAGGAGGCTTTGGGTAGAACCCAAAGAAGCCCTGCTCCTTCAGCATAGGACGCGAGGGGCAGCTCCAGCTTCTATCTTAGAGTACAGGGAAGAGGACGTGAAGTGTGTGAAGTCACCTCTGAGAGGAAGTGGGGCGGGCACAAGTGGAAGTGTGGGAGCTGTGGGGTTCTGCTGTGATCTGGACTAAACTTTGGAGTAAGAACAGGAGGCCACCATATCTGAAAGGGACCAGAAGGCTATGGAAGGGGAGAACAAGCCAACAGGCTGTGCTTGAAGACAGTGCTAAAAGAAAAATAAAGCCATTTCCTAATGGTTTCCTTCTGTATCTATCCCCTTGTATATGCTGATTTCATTCAATCAATGTGAACTGTTCATTATTTATGAAAAAAGACAAATTGCGAAGACCAGCTTCATTACAAATCCAGCAATGAAGTATGTAATATCGCAGGATGCCTTGAAGACCACATTTGATATATGGTCTTCAAAAGCGATCAGCTGTTAATAGATCTACCTCACATGAGTGTCTGTGATTGTACTTTCCCAGCTTCTCCTGTGCACCAGCATCTGGCTCTGTCACCCACTGTCCCCAGCCCCCTGCCTGTCACCTGATTTTTTCTCTGCCATTATAACAAGACCAGATCTGGAAAGTCTATATCTAATATTTATAAAATGTTTTGCTATTCTTGAAGAAACCCTAGTGACATCCATCATGTGTTGGAAAGACCTGGGATCTTAATACATTATAAAAAATAATTCTAAGAGAGTCAGCAATTTTTGTGGAATTATACTTGGAGGCTATATAGAGAGTTCCTATATCCATCCATATGGGTGCTGGTCTATTTCTTTATCATCATTGCAATGTTCTAGGGTTGGGAATTGTCCTGGAGATCTTAGCAAGTGGCTCCTAAGGATGCAGATGACTAGACTGAGCTTGGGCCATACATTTCAAGGGCTGCATGTGGTCTCATTTTTCTAATCTCCCCAGTGGGCCCTGTGAGGCTCTGGGGAAGGGACAATTGTACTTACTCTTCATTTACAAAGATGAGCTCCAGAGGAAGTTGGCCATTATTAGCATCAAGAGCTGCAGTGGCAAAGAAAGGCAGGACATGAGATATGGAGCTGGAGCTGGCCTGTGGTGGGAGAGCAATCCAGGGGCTCAGGGCTGAGACAGGCTGGGCTTGGGGACGATCCCCCTTCTCTCTGCCCTGCAGATTGTGAGGGGCTCACGGACCCAGAGGAGCCCAGGGCTTTGTAGTAACCTGTGGACCTCTAGGGACCAGGAGTAGTGGGGGCACCTAACAGAGAAAAAGAGTGGGAAATGGGACCAAGGGAGCTTCAGGTTACAGGGCTGTCATGATCAAGAGGGGAGCAAAGGCAAGGGCAGGTGTTGTGGGGCCAGGCACCAAGCTGGGCAGTGTCACAGGGAAGCTGGCAAGGGACGCAGGGAAAAGCAAACTGTAAACTGTACTATACTGATGGGCTCGGCCTCTTCAGTGCTGGAGTTGCCTGCCACGAGCTGCTCCTCCTCGGCAGTGACCAGCTCCTGCAGCACAGCCTCCACGATGGGCATCACCATGGCGGTGGTAGAGGTGTTGGACAGCCACATGGACAGCATGGTGGTGCAGCACATGAAGCAGAGCAGCAGCCTGCAAGGCAAGGGGACCACGGTGACACTGGCAGAAGGCCCACCTCAAGGTGCCCTGTGGGGACTCTGGGGTCTCCTACCCACCTGATGGTGCTAAGCTAAAGAATTGTGGCTGGCATGTGTCCACCCAGCCCTTGGCACACCATAAGCACGAATTCAGTATCAGTCCAATGAGTGGACTGCACTGCATGAGCTACATAACCAGGAATGCCCTTCCTTCAGCAAAGAGTAGCTCTACTAGAAGGGCCAGAAGATTTGCTGGCTCCTCTTTCTCTGGACACCAGGTGGAGTTCAGTGATGGGTCTGTTGTGTAGGAGGGAATTCTTTGTCAGCAGTTCCATGAGCACCAGTACATTTGATGCTTTGCAGCAGACAGCACAGTCATTAGCAAAGAGATTAATGTTAGGGTCTCACAGTTCTGCCATCTCCTTATCCTACTGTCGACATGCTGGATGTCATGTCCCCAAGTCACAGAAGTGTCCCCTACCACCATTTGTGTGCACTTGTATGTGTGTGGGGTCTGAAAGAATTCATGCTTAGAAGAAAACATGAACAGAAGTAGCCTTCAAAGTACTTCTCTTTGACTTTTAAATACTATGCACTGTGTGCTTGGACAGACATGGGCCTAATTTTCATAAAATAAGCCAAAATAGAGACTCCCCACCTCAGCATGCCTATAATCCCAGTATTCCGGGAGACTGAGAGTTTGAGCCAAGCAGGGAAACTTAGTGAGAACCTGTCTCAAAAATAAATAAAGACATGATGTAGTTTAGTGTGAAGACCTGAGATTCAATCCCTAGGACTGCAGAAAAACACCCATCTGGGTTTATTGCTTTAGATGACTTTGCAATCTGGCCACTGTACATTTGTCACGTGGGTTGTTGGAACAGGTCTCAGTCCTGGTGACCTTTTGTGTAGACTAACGGTGACAAGACTTTGTCTGTCTTTCATGTGTGACAATTTCCTGGGGGATAAAAAGTTGACACAAAAGCACAGAGAGGTTTTAAAGAGCCACCGAGCACTAATGCACTGTGAGGAAGCGCCACTGTGTGTCTAGGACAGCAGTGGTGAACTCCGGCACTTGTGCTGTAGTAGGCTTTTGTATCCCTGAAAGCTCTAAAAGGCTCACCTCACTGGCCTAGGAGATGCAGGGTGGGTACAGGCGATTGCTGGGTGAGGGGCAGAGCAAGCAGTTGTCAGCAGCCCACCTGACAGACTGGGAGAAGAAACTCACTCTGAGGCATCCACGTGTCTAACTGATATGCTAGGGTTCATTTGAACTGAGGCTCCCCAAGGAGTCAGACAGCCATGTAAAGCTCAGTGAGAACTAGGAACCAAGGGCATCAGAAGGGAGGAAAGAGGAAGGTGCTGGAGGGCCACTGTCCACCTTGGCCTTCCCACTCCTTCCTGGGACTCTCACTGCTGGTTCTGTGCCAGCAGAGGGGAAGAAGGAGCAGCTGAGGACCTGGAAAATGCAACAGGTCTTTGAGGTCTGTGGCCCCACGCGATGTGAAGACCTCCCAGTGGATGAATGGGAGGAAATATTTCCCGCTTGCCTTTGCTTTCGCGTCCAGCCTATGTCCTAACACTCAGGAGAGTGGGTGGAAAACCACTTATGTGGACCCGTAAGGTGCTCCCTAATGAGTCCCGTGATGTGGAACCCGCTGTCCTTGAGGCTGGTGGGGCAGATAAAGTGGATCTTTCACTGACTCGAATCAGTCTCAGTGGGAGGCCACTCTTGGAGGGAAGGTGGGTGCTAGCTCATGCTCACTATGGAACATCTACAGCTAACGTGATGCTCAGCCGTGACCGGACAAGCAGGGGAGGCCCTCGTATGACTCACGTGCCCGGCTTGGCTCCAGCCATCAGGACCATGCGTAGAGCAATGCGCTTGTGCAGATTCCACTTCTCCACGGCTGCTGCCACACAGATGACACCTACCAGCAGCAGTGTGGTGTTCTTAAAGTATTCAGCGGCCACCTGCAGGAGCCCAGACAGGTCACCCTCCTGGCCCAGGATCTGGTGCCCGGGAAGGAGATGCCAAGCAAGTGACACTGGGACTTGAACATAGAAGCTGGCAAAGAGGCAGCAGAGAGATAAGGTTTCTTAAAACAACCCCTTCCCTGAAAATAAGACCTAGCCAGAAAGTAATCAGCCTTGAAAACTAGAACTCAAAAGTGCCAACCCCAGGACTGAGGATTTAGTTCAGCGGCATAAGCACCTGCCTGGAAAGCATGAGTTTGATACCTGGTACAAAAAAAAAAAAAATTCCAACCCCATCAGCCAATTATTGCCTCAACTGCCATCACTGTCCTCTTACCTGCTGGCTCCTTTGTAAGTTAGGTGAGGCGGGGATAAGCTGAGGGGGCTGACATGTTTGATCTCTAGTTTTTAAGGATGGTTATTTTCCAGCTAGGTCTTATTTTTGGGTAAAGACATTGTATGTTTTTACTTTTTTCTTGAGGTGCTGCAGATCAAACACGGGGCCTTGCACCTGCTAGACAAACACTCTGTCACCGAGCTACACCCCCAGCTAAGACAGCTGCATGTTTTAGAATAATATGCAGCTACTGAGTATCTACCTTGGCACTGTGCAAGCTCTTTACAGAAATGATTTCCTTTCATCCAGCCAATAACCTCACAGGATAGATGACCTCCTCTGCTTTTCAAAACAAAACCCTTCATTAAAAATAAAACAACTGTGATTTTTAAGAATAAACATATAGCCAGACATGATGGCGTAAGCTTATTATCCCAGATACTCAGTGGGCTGACACAGAAGGATTGAAACTTTGAGGTCAGCTTGGACACTTTAGCAAGACGCTGACTCAAAATGAAGTTTGAAAAATAAAAATGGCTGGGGATATGCCTCTGTGGCAGAGGGCTTGCCTAGTGAGTTAAATTTCCAGCACTGGACTTAAAAAAAAGAATGTTTAATTTTATATTGCTCAAATTTTATATTGATTTTTAAAAAATTAAATTAACCCTAGGTTTGTCTCCAAATCTTAACTTTAATGTTTTTAGAAAATTTCAGAAAATATGTTTATTTCTGTTAGAAAATGAGTGCATGTTCACTATGGAAAACTTCAAAATATAGAAAAATTTAAAGACAAAATTACCCTTAAACCTGCTGTTGTTTATATCTTGATACATTTTCTTCCGTTTGTGGCACTTAAGGTGGCATACCCTGGTAATCCCAGCATGCTGGGAGACAGAGAGGGAACACTGCAAATTCAAGCTCAGGATGGGGAATGTAGTGACTCAGCAAGACCACAACTCAAAAAAGAAAAAGTGGCCAGGTGTGGTGGCTTATGCCAGTAATCCTGGCACTTGGGAGGCTGAGGCAGGAGGGTTGTCATGAGTTTGAGGCCAGCCTGGGCCACATAATGAGTTCAAGGCCAGCCTGGAATAATATAGTGAAACTCTGTCTCAATCAAACAAGCAGCACTGAGGTTGTAGTTCAGTGTGACGGCCCTGGGCTCAACCCCTAACAGTCAGAGAGAGAGAGAGAGAGAGAGAGAGAGAGAGAGAGAGAGAGAGAGACTGCTAATTTCTTCAAATTCCAGTTTTCCTTATGTCTATATAGAAACATCATTGGATTCATACAGTGTACAGAGTTTTACACCTTTCCTTCCCCCCACTTAACATCATATCCTAATCATTTATTTATGAAACTTAAGTTTATTATGAAAATTCATTTTTAACAGCAGCATAATGTACCATAGAATTTATTTGACCGTTTTCCTTTTGTTGATATTTTAGTTGATTTTTAATTTTCTTTTCTTTATTTTAAAAAATGTTTCAGGAAATAAAATTAAAAATGTATTAGAGAAGGTCTTGCTCTGGTAGTCCAGGCTGGTCTTGAACTCAAGACCCTCTTGGCTCAGCTTTCTGAATGCTGGGATTACAGGAGTGTGCTGTCATGCTGACTGCATTTTTCATTTTTCTTTTTCTTTTTTTGCTTCTATAAGTGGAGCAAAGAATAATTTTCTGCATAGATTATTATCATTAGGCTACAGTTCTTAAAGGTGTTTGTATAAATTGCAAGACATATTTTTGATGTTTATATTTTAACGAGAAAAAAACCAGCATGAACAAAACTGAAGAAAAGTACGGTGCATATAGTAAAACCTTGGATTGTGAGTAACTTCTTCTGCCAGGGTCCCGCGAGACAAGTGAACATTTCTAATAAATTTTAACTTAATAAAGCAGCAAAGGCTTGCAGCAGGAGACAGACGTGATGCAGAATGTCACACGCTCACAACTGAGCCCATGGCTCCTCTCTCTCAGCCTGCGGGATTGTGGGTGATCATCTCCCAACAGCAGGAGGTTATGGAGAGGATCTTGTCTGCAGAGGTGGAGGAGACAAAGGCAGAGAAGCCCTCAGTTCAGCTGAGATTAGGGAGATACGTAAAATGTGAGAAACTACAACATTTTGTAGAAAAGCACCAGTGAATAAGGCTGTTGAATGGCAATGCAGTGTCACATTTCCATTAAAGCCTTAAAAGGAGGCAACAGCCAGTGACCTTGGATGGGCTTCTTGTTAAAGTCACATGAAAAGGAAGATAGTCCATCGAGCCACTAGACAGCAGTGATTCCACTGTTAGTGACAGTGAAAGCTGTCCTGCACAATGATTCCTTTCTGGACTGGGGATACGGCTCAGTGTCATAAGCACATGCCTGGAAAGTGCAAAGTCCTGAGTTTGATTCCTACTACTAAAAAAAAAAAAAAAAAAAAAGAGAGATTAAAAACAATGATTCCTCTCCGTCTCACTCACACCAGCCATGAAGCTTTTCAAAGTGCAGATTAATTTATTTTCTTTATTATTTTGTGTTATACTATTGTAATAATTTTATATGAATATTTTTGGGTTGTGTAACAAATTATTTGAGTTTCCGTTGTTTCTTATGGGGAAACTTGCTTCGATACACATGTGCTTTGGGTTACGAGCGTGTTTGGGGGATGAATTATGCTCAGAAGCCAAGGATTTACTGTGTGTTGCGAGGTGGCATTAAGGGAATGAAAGAACACTCTGTTATATGTAGTTGGTGGAAGCCCGTTCTGAGAAGGAGAGCTAGGCTCAGAGCCTGGGGCCTGGTGTTTTTGCTGGAACAGTGTTCAGGGAGGGGGGGATGAAGTTTAACAGCCCCAGAATCTGTTCTAGAAAAGGAAGAAGATCATAGAGAGCAAGCGAAGAGAAATGATATGAACATCTTAAATCTTCAAAAGTATTTTAAAACATTTAAAAATAACTCCAGGGAGATTTTAAAGTTTCAAAAATTCTAAAAGTGAAAATAGTACAGAGAATACTTGTACATTACCTGGCCATGTTTCTTCTCTGACCCATTCGAGGGTAACTATACTTTGGGCCTTGCTCTCTGAATACTAAAACGTGTATTCCCTAAGCATCAGGACTTTCCTCTTACATAACCACAATACCAACTTTAAACCTCTTTCCTTTTTAATGATGAAGAAATTGAGACATAGCCCATTAAAGAGCTTTTTATATGTATAAATCTCCCCTCACTTGTATAGTTAATTCCCCACTTGGACATTTTCTCTGGTTATCCATTCTGGTCACCCTTCAAGGCCCAGTGCCCTACTGAAAACCTTCCATGGCTCCAGCCTCTGATTCCAGAACATTACTCGTGGATACTTAACTTCTCCAGGCCACAAACAGCTTTAGGAAATGCTTGAACTGCTGTTTGCTTGGTTGTTGTTCTGTCTTTCTGTATCTCTTAACTCTTGGCAGAGTAATATACTAACGTAGACGTTTAATAAATAATCTCCACACACATGAGAATTGCTCCTAACCAGAGGAATCATAAGAAATTGAGAGGAAAAGTTTAACTATGGAGAAGTACCTCTAAAAAAGATAAAATAAGAATTAAGATTTTTTTTTAGACAGATCTTGCTCTGCAGTTCAGGCTGGCCTTGAACTCACTTATTAGCCCAGGTTGGCCTTGAACTCATGACGATCCTCCTGCCTCAGCTTCCAGAGTGCTGGGATCACAGATGTGCACCACAATGCCCAGCATAAAAACATTTTTTTTATTGGTACCAGGGATTAAACTGATGACCACGTACTTGCAAGTCAGGCGCTTATGTCACTGAGCTAAATCCCCAGCCCCAAACATTTTTTTTATACCACGGATTGAATTGACAACTTCACACTTGCTAAGCAGGTGCTTGTGCCACTGAGCTAAATTCTGGCATAAAAACATTTTTAACTGCAGGAGAAATAAAAAAGCCGAACAGGAAAGAAAATATAAATATACTAAGATACGAGACATTTGGAGTAAACAATATTTATAATCTAGTGCTACATTTTGGTTATTGAATAACAGCTGTGACATAAATACACTGTGAGGGTAGAGGGCAGGGAGGGCATAAGGAAACAAAATATTCATCTGCCACCCTAGGAAGTCAACTGATAATGTCTGAACTAAATGATGATTTAAGGACTAATATAACAAATCACAGGGGAATACGGCACCTAGCAGCAGAAGCAGCGAGTAACAAAGTTAGAAGTTACTTTTCTCTCTAAATTATTTGGGTGTCTCATATAAGAGAGGAGGAAGGAAGGGAAGAAACAGAAAGAAAAAAAAAGAGTTAAAACAAGTCATGTACAGCCACTGGCCATCCTGAAGGGGTGTAATCATTGTGCATTGCAAACAAATAAAAAACTGAAAATAAGAGTTATCGAGCAAGACTACGGGCTTTTCACTGTAAGTTTTTCAGCATTCCTCAATTTTTAAATTTTGTGCACACGACACTCTGGCAACATCAAAGCCACAATAAAGGGAGCCGGCTCCACTTCTCCCTCTTGCCCCGTGACAGTTTCTCCCTGTCTGGATGATGAGGTGTGTGTGAAGGTCCTTCTGTCCCCAAGTGCACTCCTCAGCTGTCAGGAGCCCCTGACGACAGAGGAGGCCTCCACAGCGGAGGGAGGGGCCGTGGTGGGCAGTGGGAGCACTGCAGGGGCCGGCAGGCAGGAGGCCGCTCTGAGGCAGAGTCCTTTGTCCTCCCATCCACTGAGGCAGGTAGTTCTCGGAGCCAGTCTTTCCACTAGTCCTGTTGGTCAGTGCTAGTACTTTTCCAGGGGGATGTTTAGTTCCCTGCCTCCTGGGCACAGGTCATAGGAAGACATCAGCTTGCCTGTGATGACCTTTGAGGAGGCTGAGTGCCTGAGGCTACTTCTTCCAGGTTTGCTCCCCGGGAAGGGAGTGGGACCCTCCGCAGGCCAGGTCCTCCTCATTCCACATTGACATCTCCTGTGAGCCCACAGCAGCCCTCACTTGACAGATGAGGAAACTCAGAGACAGGGAGCAAAATCCATACCATACTCCTGGGAGCTGCACCCACTTAGGATGTAATTTCTCTTGAACACTAACGAGCTCTGTTATTTGGTTTCTCAAGTCAAAGATTATTAGTTACAAGATATTGGAGAGGAGGAAGGGCCAATGGCAGGTGCCTGGAAAGAGGGCGTGGCAGCCTAAGGATGAGACCTAAATGCTTGAAATGCAGGGTGAGAGTAGCCAGCAGCCTGGACCGCAGTACTGTGCTGCGTCAGAGCCGTTGGGCTGCAGTGGATCAGGGTGCTGCCAAGTGTCCAGCCAGAGGCTGGGAGGCGGCCTGGGCTCAAGGCAGGACATGGGTAGCATGTTGTAGAAAACAATGAAGATGACCCTCAAGCCGGAGGGCCTTGGGGGATTCTGAATATAAAAGGTTTTGTTGTGAAGGAAAAATCAATGGTCTAGAAAACTAACAAACAAATGTCTGAGCGTGGTTTTAATGTGTCACAGTGAAAGGCGGCTGTGGTAGTGCTGTCATGTACCTACTCTGCACCAGTGGCCTGGGCATGGCCAGCCTTGGCGCTTGACACTTAGCAACTAGAAGTGGCACCGAAGTCCTGGCTGGCAGGGTGCGGGCCGTGCCCCCTGGATTGGCATGTGCCATCTCATCTCTGCAGCTACCTTGCAGGGTAGGGATCAAATAGATGACATGAATGAAGCCCTTGGCCTGGACTCACATGGCCAAGATGGGGCTGGCTCTGGGACCCCACTTGACTCTGCCCCGTCAGTAATCACAACCCACACCCTGAGCCCCAGACTATGTCTCCCAGGGCAACACTTTCCAGAGGGCAGGGAGGGAATTCGAAGAGGTCCATGCCCACTGAATGCTAGAACAGAATGCAAAGAACACCTCACCTCAGGACACAGAGGAAGAAATGTATATGTAGCACTTGGTTCCACTGTTAATTCCAGGCATGCACTGGGGCTCCTAGAACATAACATATCTCCCACAGATGGGGAAGATCACTGTATATTACATGTTTTACTTTTTAAGGAGAGTTTTCAGCTGGGCATAATGGTGCACACCCTTTAATCCCAGCACTCAGGAGGCTGAAGCTGGAGAATTGCCATGAGTTCAAGGCCAGCCTGGGCTACATACTGAGTTAAGATCAGCCTGGACTACATAGGGAGACCCTGTCTCAAACTACCTGCCTCCCACAAAAAGGGGAAAATGTGGTTTTAAAATGGGAAGGAGTGTTTGAGACTTTATTCCTAGAAGTTTAAGAATGGAAATCTGGACGTTAACCTCAACTCCCTGGTTTCTGCACTAAGATGTACGATTCATCCTCCCTGGGCCATCTAAACAGAGGGGAGGCAGAGACAGGACAGTGCTTCATTTTTGCAGAAAAACTGGATACGAGGACAGGCACTGCCATACCTAGAATCTTCCCAAATTCCACGCTGGTGAATTTCTGGTGCTGTCATTTTTTAGATGAGCAAGTGCGGTGTGGATGCAGAACCTGCTCAAGACTAGTCAGTGAGAGTGGCAGCTGTGCAGACTGGGAGGAGAACCAAAAAGCTAACCTGAGCCTTCCTGTGAGCTGGCACTTGGGCTGGGAGACAAGAAGAGCCAAGCTCTCCACTTCCTCACAAGCAACTGTTTGATTCAGAGAAATACTGGGTGAGATGATAGCAATCCAATATTGGCCTGTTTTGTTTTGTTTCATCTTATTGTTTTGTTTTATTCCCTTTAAATAAAAAAGAAAAAGATCATAGGACAGACAATTGGGAAAAATCTAAATACTACTTATGTAGCTTAGTAGTTTAAAGAAGTCATATAGAATTAATAGAGTTAAATTTTAGAGATTCACATGGAATGATATACTAGTGAAGTGCCTGGGATTTAGTTTAGAAAAACGAAGGGAAAGGGGGAAATTGGCAGGAGTTTAAGTGAAACAATGTTAGTCATGAAAAAAACAAAACAAAACAAAACAAAACAAAAAACACTTCTCAGTGGCAGTGCTGGATTTGAACTAAGTTTTCCCTGCTCCAAACCCGGATCCCAACTCACTCTGTTTCCACCATAGTTGTCTGTGGTGGTACCAGGAATCCTCTCCCTACTGTAAGCTGCAGAGCGGCAGGCTGTGTCAATGTGACTGTCTATGCTCTCCTGACAAGGGCACTTGGTGGCATGGGCAGCCACCAGAAATGCATCAGAATGATTTTGCAGTGAAATCCTATGAACTCTGGGAGTCAGCCTCCTCTTGGCTGTGAGCTAAGTCTGGACAACGCTATGTACCCACATGGCTTCCACTGGTGTCCATGGGGTGTACCAAAGTCAGCCATCTGTCTCTCTGCCTTTCCCTAGCAGCAAAGATGTCCTTTTGATCAGGGAAGTGTCCTGGGTAGGCTTGGACAGCCTTTCATCACCTGACTTACATCTGGAGATCAGAGATTTTTAAACCACACCCACTGGCTCAGAAAACTCCAGGGGCTGCAGTGGAAGGAAGGGATCAGGAAGGAAGGGTCCAGGTAGCTGGATCTCAAGCTCCCCATGCCCCATTTGAGTAGAAATTGCCTTTCTATCTGTTTTATATATGGAGTCTCCTAAGAATTGGTTCAAAGTAAAACTGGTTTGGCTTATAAAAAGTTCTTTGCAAACCTTACCTAGAGAAGTTTAGAGAGGAGAGACCCAGGTGGGCACCCATCTGACCCCAAAGCTGGTCCACTTCCTGTATGGCTGGGGATACTGGCTCTGCCCTCTGCTAGTGTCTGTCCTGGGATACGATGAGCCATCTGGATGTGGATGTGGGGAGGCTGGTGCTGTGCCTGGATGGTGGGGTCACAGGCAGGCTGGGTTCAGAGAGGTGCCAGCCTGGAATGCAGCCCACATCCCCAGAGGGCTTGTGTGTAGGAGGGGGCAGCCTCTGTGGGAAGTAAGGACCAGAAGGGCAGAGTGAGTGTGGGCTATGAAGCTCCCTGTGGGCTCAACAAATAGAGAAAGTCAGGCTCCGGGCAATGGACAGATGGCCAGTGTGTCAGAAAGGTCAGGAGCCAACAGGAAACTGATTAGTGACATCAGAGGCCATCTCTTATCCCAGTGGGGGATGCCTTGGCCCTCTTTTGCCCTGGCAGGAGCTGGAATCCAAATGAGCCTGAACTGGCAGCCTACAGCACAAGGCCACAGAGACAGCTGGCTGAGTGTGGATGTGCGTGGGTGTGTGGTGGCTGGGTACAGATGGGCAGCACATGTCATTACTACCACAAGTAGCTCTGCACACTGGCCTTTCCAAGCTGGGCATTCAGACCATGCTTCTCAACCCCTGTGCCACTCCAAGCCCTTTTGTATGCGTCTGTCTGCCTCTCCTATAAGCAGTATCTCATCTATTTGCATGGACACAGCCATGGTGCCCAGGCTGTTAACACATTAGAAGAGGCCTAGAAGACTCTGGAGGCAGATACAGTGATAGTAATAGAATCAAAATGAAAATCCTAACTTTAAAAAAGCAAACCCACAAAAAAACAAAAACAAAAACCTAAAATCCAGGACCCTACATATTAGCACAGGGAAGTAGTGGTTGGATGATTATAAGTCAGAAAATCCTGCTCAAAGAGATTGTAGAGTCCAACCCTTTCTCAGGATACAAAAATCTGTCATGGGTGACCCTGATATGGACACTTGGCTCACGCTTCCAGGAACAGGCATATGGAGACCACACATGGAAACCCATTCCAGAGTTTTCCTTTACATGGAGCAGGGAGCTCCTCATAGTGCTGCACCATGAAAAGTTACCCTTTATATGTACTTGTGTTGGTTAAATTTATGTTCATCTTGAGTGGGCTAACAAGTTCCCGGATTAGACACTGTTTGGGGTATTTCCTTGACATTTCTGGACAGAGTTAGCATCTGAGTCTCTGAATGTGGTGAAGCAGGCCGCATCCCCAGTGTGGATGGTCATCATCCAATCCACTGAGGGCCTGCAGAAGACAATGTATAGGGAAAAAGCTGGAATTTGACATTTTTCCAGCCGTACTTCTTGAGCTGGGAATATTCCATTTTATCTTCTGCCCTTACACTGGAATTTTTCATGGAAATCCCTGGTTCTCAGGCCTTTGAACTCACACTGAGTTACAACATGGCTACTCCTGGGACACCAGGTCGTAGGATGTCTCAGCCTCCACAACCAAGTAAGCCAACTCCTGATAATATATCTATTTATAATCCGTATCTACCTATATCTTCCTATCTGTATTCAGCTTGTTCTCCATTTGGTTCTGTTTCTCTGCAGATCCCACAGCTTTCGAGAGGAACGGCTACTCAGAAATGAGTTCTGGAGGACAAGAATTATGTTTGATTCACTTTTCATCATCCTCGGTGTACTGTACCAGCCCACATTGCGTGTGGTAGATAAAGAATTCAGAAAATAATTTTCAGAATGCTGAGTGAATAACATGAGGGACAGAGGCTACAATCCCAGAGCCATCCCAGTCCTGTTCACACAACTTTCCTCGTGAGGCAATTACACAACTTACACACTGTCAGCCTTGCAGCCAAGAATCGAGACCCAGGAATGCTGTTGCAAGGAGGGTGCCAGGCTGCACAGAGGGTACAGATCCAGAGGGGATGAAATTTGGCAGATAGAGCACCATATCTACAGAAGGTTTCTATTCATGTTGATGAAGGTTTAAGAGACAGAACATCTGATCAGCTCGAAGGGAAACTATCAACCCCTCAACTGAGTAGAACTTTAAAAGTTGGAGGAACTGGAGAGTGTTTTTTGTTTTTTAAGACAGGGTCTCACTATGTAGTCCAGGCTGGCCTGGAACTCATGGGCGGTCCTCCTAGTTCAGCCTCTGAGCTCTGGGATTAGAGATGTGTGCCACCACTCCTGGCTGGAGGGAAGTTTCCAAGGTGGACAAATGACCTGAGTCCAGGCAAGGGGTGGTCAGCACAGGCTGGGGTAGGGCAGGACATGCAACATGCAGGGGGTGGTTCCTGAAGAGCAGTAGCCTAGTTTTCCTGAGAGCTACAAGCACCTAGTGCAGTAGGGAGCTGCCATTTATCCTGCAAAGTTTACTGGCTCACAAAGGACTGAACCCATATACTCCACCTTACCGACACTGTCCTAATCTAAGAAGGTCAGATAAACTGACTGCATTTGGACTAAGCTGTTCCCTGTGGTCCAACTGCTAAATCTCAGTGCTGGTCAAAGCATCTCATCATATGGATAGATTAGGATTTTTTTCACCATAAACTATGAAATTTCCCTCTTCCCTCTTGTAATTGCAGCCCACAGCAATTACAAGACATAATGCCTCAGGACCATCTTCTTTTCCACTTTGTGAAATCATGCTAACTTGCAAACTGCTGCTGCTGTAACCTCCTTCTAGGCTTGGTCTTCCTGGCTGGGCACAGAGGCAGTGCATGGATAGCCATTGCCTGACAACACCTTACAATGGGATGGACAGCTGTCCTGAGCACCTGGAGCATTCCAAGTGCAGGCAGCTCTTGGAGGAGAGACATCATCTGCCGTAAGGCTGAGGCGTATGGGCTTGGGGCTCCCCACAGAGAATTTCAAAGAAGAAGTCTCCTAATGAATCGTTATTTCACTTTAGCATGTTGCTTACGGTTCAGTTCTTTTCATTCTTATCTTCCTTCTGCTCATACTCTCTGCCCCTAGGAAGTTTGGTTTTCACAGTTTTGGAGAGAAATCTACAGAACAAGTCTGCACACATTTTTTTAAGAAAAGTCCCATCTGAGGTTGACCTTTCTTTTAGGCATGCACAAACCCTGCTTACTTACTCTTTTTTCCATACAAGAGGGGCAAAGATTGGAGTGACTGCCTGGCGGTTCTGGTCACAGATGGGCTTAAATATTAGTCCCCAGTGTTGTGTGTGTCTCTGGGGATAAAATCTCTGCTGAGAGTTTTGGGGATCCTACCCTTTTTGGAGAATTTGAATCTATAACTACTCAATGTCACCAATTGGGGTGTGGGAGAGAAAATAACAGAAGGAGAAGGAGGTGGAGGAAAAGGAAGAGAGGAAGAGGAGGAGGTGGTGGAAGAAGAGGAGGAAGTGGAGGAGGAGGAAGGCTGACTACTCTAAGACAAAGCAAACAAAAGCTGGTGTAGAGTCCTCTAGTGGAAATACAGGGTTCATCTGTGTTCCAGTGCAGCTACTGAAGGTGTTGCCTAATTCTGAACTTTCAAAAAGGCTCACCCAGGGTTAAGGCATCCCATGGGCCCCGATTCCTTCCTGCTTTCTCATACTGTAGAGGTTGAGAGTGATTCTTAGTAACAACTCCATGGATTTATGACCTCATGAAGCTGCATACCACTTCATGGAATATTTTTTGTATGATATAGGAAGCAAGGCAGTGGTCTCCAAAATCAAATTGGTATGTATTTAAACATTCTACTGTTTCCTACTTTATGAGTTGGGACACGATTCTTACTCTGAGCCTCTTTCCTCATTGGCACATTGGAAGTATCAGCCCTCCTGAGATCTCAGAAGCACCACGTTCAGTCACAAATGCTGGTGCAGTGGCCCGATTCTTGGTAGGCATTCAAACATTAGTTCCATGAGTCCTCCTCGCCTCTATCATTCAGCCTTCTCCATCAGAAACCCTAAGCAGGGGCCAGGGCTGCAGTGAGACAGTTCAGGGGGTGCCAGCTGTTGGTAAGTGGGGCCCTCCATGCACCTTGCTCCTGTTTCAGCTGCTGTTTTCTTTCTTACTTTCTTACTGTAAATGCTCACCCTGAAAGTGCTGTTGCTCTTGGAAGTTCCTCTTTGAGCTTTTGAGAATGCTTAGAGAGGGAACAGAGAGGGCAGACTCAAGGTAGCAGGCAATCAGAGGACGATATGGCAGTAATCTGGAGTTGGGGAGGAAGAACGGGTTTTGTTTTTTAAGAACGGGTTTTGTTTTCTGAGACGATGAGAGTATCATCAGGACTCAGGGAAACAAGGCTAAGTCTCTCTATCAACAAACACCGAGCACTCTGCTTTATACCGGCTCAGCTTTCTAATTGGGATACCCAGCAAACTGGAAGCCTGGCTCCCCGCATTGTGTGCTTATGGTCCCAGTGACGTACAAGAGCTGAAAAGGTCGACTACAGCCTACTCATAGGTGCTAATTATACAGGTCCTAAAGGCTCCAAACTGAAGGCTCAACTGGATGTGCCTAATCATGGCAGGCTTCCTGGCAGAGGCAGGTTCTAAGCCCATTCCAGGGAAAGAAGGACCCAGGGCTGAAAAGGAAGAATTGAGGGGCAGGAACAGCAGATGCATGGTGCTCAGTGGGGGAAAACCCTCCTCCTCCAGGGCTCTGAGAGGCTCCCTCCGCCTGGCATAGCCAGGCCCAGGCAGAGGGCTGGGTCACTAGTGGTCTAACCTCGCTGGACCGGAGAACTCCAAAGAGCGGGTAGAGGAAGGCAGGCACCAGCGCCGCTGCTCCCAGGGGCACCGCCTCGGACACCCAGTACACGGCCGTCACCATCAGCACGTAGGCACACGCAGCCTCCTGAAGGGAAGGGAAGGGCAGGTTAGTCCCGGGAAAGGCTAAGTCAAGTATGGCCCGGTGCTGGGGCAGCTGGCACCAGGTACAGCCCTGCATGGTGTAATGCTGTTGCTGGGCGGCTGAATACAGAGGACCTGTTTTTTGTGGGTGAAGCTGTGACCACTCCGTGGGCCCGTGGCAGGCACACAGTCAGCGCTGGTGTGTGACACATTGACCACTGGGCTGCTGGACTTCTCATGGCTTGGCGGGTGCTTGAAACTGCAGTGGGTGGGGACTGAGATTCATCCCGGAGCCCAGATCCATGAGAAACTGAAGACATTGTTCCGAGTTTTAACTCAGACTGGAGCAAGTGGAGCAGACACTAAAGACCCAAGGCAAAGCTGGAGATGGATTCCTGACGTGGGACGGGCTCCCTGCCCACTGTCAGCACAGGGGTGAAGATCCTAGGGTGGGGCGTTTAGCCTGCACCCCGTGGAAGGGAAGCGGTAAGTAACAAGGGACATTTAGGAACAACCCCAACGCTGGCTCCCACACATGTTCTTCCAGCCCTGGGATGAGTCTCAGAAATATCCCAGAGAGATCCAGAAGGCCCCAAACCCCAGCCCTCTCTAGCTTTGCCCCTCAAAGACTAACTCTACTTTGCTTCGATTCTATGCTGGCTACCTGTAAGATTTTACTTGAAAATTAAAAAAAGGTTTTCACTGTTTTAAAATGAATAAATGAAATTACATCTCCTTGCTTCAGATTATTAGATAAAACAACTCCATTCAGCAGTAATCTTTTTGTTGTGAAGGTTAGTGTCAAATTTGTGACCTCAAGTGATCCTACTGCCTCATAGCTGGGATTATGGGTGTGCACTATCATTTAGTGGTAAATTTTAATACAATAAATTTCTAGGCAAGAATCTGTTGGCTGTTTCCCCCTCCAGTGTCCAGGCTGAGGTTCCTTTGTGCTGCACTCCCGCTGAGTGGCTGGGAGAGCCCTCTTGTGGGGTCGCTTGCAGTCAGCACAGAGCCTCAGGGGGAGATGAGGGAGAGGCAGACAGCAGTCCTGAGATAGGACCCTCACTGTGGATGAAGAAGAATGAACTCCTAACTCAATGCTTCTCAGCCTTGGCTTCAGTGACAGAGTGGGCTGGACAATCCTTTGTTGTGGGGCTGGCCTGTGCATACAAGGCATTTACCGTGTCTCCCTGAAAATAAGACATAACAATCTTAGCCAGGGATATAGCACAGCGGCACAGCACCTGCCTGGCAAGCACAGGGGTGTGAGTTCAATTCTCAGTACAACAAAACAAAAACCACAAAACAAAACACTTAATGACCTTTAAACTAGAAATCAAAATTGCCAGCCCCAATCAGCCTGTCCTTGCCTTGCCTGACTTACAGAGCAGCCACCAAGCCAGAGAACAGTGAGGTCGAATCTTCTGCATGATTTTGGCAAGAACCACGGTAACCAGGTAGGGCTTATTTTCTAGTTAGGGCTTATTTTCAGGGAAACACGGTAGCAGCATCTCTGATCTGTACTTGCTAGCTGCCAGTTGGGACAACTGAAAATGGTGCTCATTGCTCCTTGAGTCCTTTACCTCCCTGAGGGCCTGAGAGCATCCCTTCGCAAAGGGAATAGAAGGTCATCCATATGGAAGGGGGCTGGAAATTCACCAGCATTCCCTCCAGCCCACTCACTCTGCTCTTGGGTAACTGAGGAACCTCCCAAAAAATAAGTCCAAGTTCTTATCCAGAGGCAACCCCCTTAACTTTGGCCTCCAATGATGCTGACGGAGGTACTGAGGAAGGTTGCTAGGGGTGGCATCACCAAACTGCAGGATTTGAAGGGCCCTTTTATAGAAAATCAGGGCTACCATGAATTTCTCAGTTTTCACCGAGTTCCATACCATTGGGGCTCAGGTAACCTTCTCTGGCTGCTCCCCCTGGAACCTGGCAGATTTAGCTGTGTTTTCAAACTCTTGAATGCAGAACCAGTGACCTCCAACTGTCACATCAAAGTTACGAAAGGTTGCTGTGCTCAGTGAGGACAGAGGAGGCTCCACTGAAAGGAACCTTGCTCCCTCCAGATAGGCATGGTGCAGCGGGGGCCCACTGACTTGTTTGTGGCTCCCTGGGAGCTAAGAGATTAGAGAAGATAAGACTTTTGGAAGCACTGATAGTACAGAAAGGAAAAGTATCTTCATTTGGGAAAGAATGTAGCTGAGGCAGGAAGGTCTCCATGAGTTCTGGAGCCAGCCTGGGTTACATATTCGAGGTCAAGCCCAGCCTACACTAGGTAGCAAGACCCTGACAAAAAAAACACCAAAAATGAAAACAACAACAAAAAAACACACCATTAACCCACCAACCAACCAAACAAAACAACACACACACACACAAAGCAATAAAAAATGCAGTTGAGAGAAATGCCTTCTTCACAGTGGAAATGAAACTACTTGAAGGAGTTCAAAGCTCTCTGGAGCCTACTTCTTCTCATTGTCTTTCTGGGAAAAAGACAATGACAGGTCTTAATTGTAGGTAAGATAAGGGGACAGCCAGTCTCACTGGGAAGCCGTTGTCCTGGTTATCAGAGAGTCACAAATCAAGTCCTTATGCCACCTTTAGCCAGCAAATTGCACCCACTTTCTTCGGGCCCTCTCTCAGTCTCCCAGGCATTCACTTCGCAGGCCTGGCTTCAGAACCCAAGACGCTGCAGCGCTCCATTCTAGGTGTCCAAGTCTCCCTTGTCTAACCGGGAGGAATATTCTAGAAACCCCACGGTCACTGCTCATCAGGAATTTGGGAGTTGTTAGCATTCAGGGAACACTTTTAAGGGCCAGTGTGAATTTTTTTTTTTTTTTGGCTACTGTTCAAAATAATGGAGACAGTTTAAGAGGGGCAGATCCCTGCATAGAGTGTTGCTACCTTGAGACTATCTTAGGTTTAGACCTACTGCACCACCACAGCATCAGTAGCTTGACATGTATTCATTTGCTCTTTGTAAAATTTAGCTTAGAAGGTTGGATGCCGCGTTTATCCCACTGGGGACACTGAAGAAGGGCTCAGTGATGGATGGCTTCGCTTGCAGCCACTTCAATTTTTATTTGGGCAGGAAACACAGCTTTAAGAATGCTAAATGAGCACGGTATCACTGAGCTACATCCCTGCCCTGCCCCTCCACATGGTGGGTGATATGACCAGCAGATCTGGGGAGTCATCTGCATTCTTTTAGAAGGTAGCTGTGGCTTGGCATCCTGAAGAACCATCAGAACTCAGCCAGGAACTCTTGCCCAAGTTCTCAGCCAATGCTTCCTGCCCCAAGAGTTCTAGGGATTCCAACACAATGGGTGAAGGGATGGGTGAGACATGATTAGTGTTGGGTGCCTAACCTGGGCATCCTGTGTGTGGACACTGCCTTAAAGGACAGTCAGGCTCCTTAAAACTGCTGCGGGGAAGAAAGGAATTTGTCTCTTGATTCCTTTAAGTCAAGCTGACATTGAGTTAAAAGCACCATAAAAAAAGGGCAAAAGGGGCCCATTTGGAAAACACACATGCTGACCAGTGGGCACCAGGAGAGATGCCAGCAGAAATTGCCATCTATTAATCCCCACCCAGGGTTCATCGCATTCCCCCCCACACTCTAGATTATTCTGTTACTAAAGATGTTAGCCAGCCTGGCTTTAAGAACAATCCCAATCCTCTCTATTTAACTTTTTAATTTAATTTTGGTTCCAAGTGACCCGAGGAGTGAGTGTTCTTCCCCTCCCACTACCAGAATTTCCTGCTGTGGCTTACTTTTTCTGAGTCTCAAGGGTAGCATCAGCTGGGTGCAGGTGTAAAGCCCAGCCAGGAGATGAATAGAGAGAAAGGGAAGGGAGGAAAACAATGGGTCCCAGAAACAAGGATCACAAAGTCCAGGCACCACTCTCTGCTTATACAATCTTTGTTAAAACCCGGGTCATAGTCCAGAGTTTGGGGCCACATTTATTTCCTTTTTCTTTAGTTTTTTTTTAGATCAAACCCAGGGCACTCTACCATAGAACTACATCATGAGCCCTTTTTATGTTTTTTTATTTTGAGGCAGAATCTTGCTAAATTGCCCAGACTGGTCTTGAATTTGCAATCCTCCTGTTTCAGCCTCCCAAGTAGCTGAGACTACAGGTATCTGTCGTCACCTCCATCTACCTCATTTCTCTGTCTTGTCTTTTTCCAATTGTCCTCAGGAGCATAGAGAAGAAAACACAGAGGATGCAGATAACCACAGGGCCATGTGTGCAGAGCCACAGCAACATGCCAAGCTCTACTGACTTCAGCTTTCCTGCCCTGCAGTTTACAGGGAGCCTCAGTGATTCAGATTTTCAAATTCTGGTTATCAGTGCCCAGCATGACTGATCACAGTGCTGGATCGGTTCTATGATGCCCTCCAGCCCCGTCCTTGCCCTCTGTGTACCAGGCTTTTCTGTGTAGGTAGCGAAGGTTTTTTCCATAGTGTCCCAGTGCACCCTTATGGGTCCCTGTGCCTGGCCTGGTGCAGTCAGTGAGTTCAGCCAAGGTGCCCTTTCTGACCTGATGCCTGGCTGGACCCACAGGGTTGGAGAGAGGGAAGAGGTTTTGGGAAGAAGGTATTTTACCCCCCCCCCCAAGTTCATCTCTCAAACACACAATAACCCACATCGGGGTGCTGCCGTAGCTCCCCATTCTCTCTGCGCCCTCCCTTGTGTGCCCTGGCTCGGTCCAGGAGTACTTACACTGCTCGGGTGCAGGATGGGCAGAGGCAGCAGCAGCAGGGGGACACAGATGACCAGCAGCAGTTTCCTGGCCCCGAGGAGACCCTGCAGGAAGCCCATGGCGGCCCTACCTGTGCTCCTGCCTCCCTGCCTCCTCCCTAGGCTGTTGTCTGGCCAGGAAGACTTCTTAAGCTGGGCTGCCAGAGCCCTCTCTGGTCTTGGGGGGCGGAAGAAGGGTGCTGTTACACCCCTGTTACCTCTAGAGGTGGGCTCCTGGCCTTCCTCCTAGGTGGGACTGATGAACATGGTTTTTTGAACAGCAGAAAAGAACTGTACCAGGGTGGTAACCCGGGGCATAGTGGGCTCCCTCTTGGCTCAGTTAACAAGAGAGGATCTTTATGTTCCCTGTGGGCAAAAGCTCTCCCGAGCAATTAAAATCACACTTTTTGCTGCTTCTGTGTGGCCTTGAAGAATCATTTAACAGTTTAAAAACTGCTAAGACAGTAGCGTGCTGGTCATTATTTTCCCTTTGGGTGACCCATGGCAGGGAGGATCTGTTCCATCTCCTACCTGGCTCGCAGGTGTAAAAATCTGGAAGCCCCTTCTCCCCAAATCGGTGCCTAGGAGTCCCTCACTTGAGATCTGCTGCTCTGTCCCAGACCCTGGTCTCCCTACCTCGTTCCAACTTTCTTTCCTTCAAACTGGTTTCCTACTGCTAATTTGCCTTGAGCCTGGGCCTCCAAAGCAGAGGAGGAAAGAAAAAAAATTCCCAAGACATTCCTGATTATCACAGGACAAAAACTTGTGGGAGGTCCATTTTTAACTTTAAGCTACCAATGAGAGGCCCAGACAGAGGCCGTAGCCACACCCATGCCTTAAGGCCAATCAGCAAGTTGAAAAGAATTAGTCAGTATCTCTTCCAAAGACAGCTCTTGATTGGTCACAGCAGGGGCCTGCTGATTGTGCAGGACCTAGGCAGCTTGCAAAGCTTATTTTTCCATTTCTCAGACATCCTAGGGGCTGGAGTGATGATCATTGTTGTAAACATAATCCCTGTTCCCCAAGCACTGCTTTGGTGTTTCTAAGCTGGGGCACAGATCTCTCCCTTGGAAGGGCCCCTTGCTGATCTGGCCCTCCTGAAGGTGGCAGATCCCAGGCCAGAGAGGAAAAATGTACTATTAATGTTCCAGAGTGTACAGTGTTACCTTTCTGACTTCCCTGCTGGCCAACATTGTTTCTTCCATAGTGTGTGTGTGGTGGTGGTGGTGGGGGGGAGGAATACAAAGTTTTAGCTAAAAGTGTGACACTGTAAGAAGGACCCTAGGATTTAAGGAAAAGGAGAAGAGTAGTGGCCTCTCTGGGCAGGTCTGGACACCCTTGTTTCACTGGTGCCAGTGGTCTTTTTGGCTGGACAGGCACTCAAATAGTCTTGACTAAGGGCTCCTCTGACTGACACACAGGAGGAGGTGGTGGGGAGGGGAGAAGTTGACAAGTCGAGGAAAAAAGGCTCAGGAACTGCAGACCCTGGAATTTCTGGTCTTTACAGATCAGGAGAAACAGCCTCTCTTCTAAGAAAGGGCTTGGAGTTTTGGGATAGTGAGGAAAAGAAAAGGAAAAAAAAAAAAAAGAAAAGAAAAGAAAAGACACCAACCTTCTCTACGTGGTAGTCTTGGCAAAAGTACTTTGATCTGAGAGCTGCTGGGCAGAACCAGGGCTTATGAAACCCATTTTGTCCTCTCGAATGCACGAAATTCAAGGACTGGTACCTTCTAAGGTGTGCAGCAATCACAGTTGGAAATGATCCCCAGGCCAAATATGAAGTGACCAGGAGGGTGGCCCGAGAAACCAGTTGTTTGGGACTTTTAAGACAGCTGCAAATGGAAAGCCCAGATCTTGAAAGTTACTTGGCCACTGTAATACGAACTCCAATAACTTATATCTTTGTGTACATCTTCCAGACTGGTTGTTGTATTTACTGTGTTATGGCCTCATTTTTATAATGAGTTTTAAATTCAGAATGAACAAGACCACGTGTGTGATATTTTAGCTGCAGAGAGAGACTAATAAAAATAGAAGTCAACATCCACTATCAACCTAAGAACCGCTTAAATTCCTTGGTGACATAACCTGAGAATAACAAAGAATACAGTGAGTTTAGCAACATGACTGTGTTATTTTTATTATGTCATAGATGAATATCTGCAAATAAAAAAAGGTAAGGCAAGAGCCACAGTATGACAAATAGTTCTCCTTCAGGACTTTATCCATTGTTTCAGACAAAGGAAACACCTTCTGTATCCACGAAGACAGGTAAAGCGGTCAAGTTCTTAAGAACAAGAACTAGAATGACTGATTGCCAAGTGCTTGGGGGGGGTGAACAAAGGGAAATTATTTAATAAGATAGTTAAATTATTTTAATAAGAGCTTCAGATTTTGCGATGAAGTTTTTGAGTTTGTTGCACTGTAGTGTGTGGCGGGGGCAGAGCTCAAGGACAGCACTCACCCAGTATGCAGAGGCCCTGGGTGTGTCCCTAGCTCCACAGTCAAACAGGCAGCAGTTGGAATATGGTTTATACCACTAATATAGTTCGCTAATAGAGTCAAGATGGCATATTTTATGTCATTTTTTTAACCAAGGAAAAAAGACAGGCAAGACATTAAAAGGAGTTAAGAAATTGCTCTGTGAAGCCTTTAATACGCATTTAGTTCTGGACCACTTTACCTAAATAAAAACCAAAACCTTTTCACTGATACATGCCTTGTATGATTCTTTTTTTTTATTATACTTAAGGTGAAAAGAGAGAGAAGTCAGTTTTAGCTCAAATGATGTTTGTCATTGTCTTTGAGTGACACCATGGATGACAGCCTGGGTCCTGAAATTTCCTAGCAAGTAGAAAGGGTGGAAATGATTCTGTGAGTCACAGATGAGTTTCCACTATAAATATCACCCCCAAGTTATTCTCTGGGTAAATATGGTGAAATGTGGCCCCCTGTGACTGTAGCTGAGCATGGCACAAAAGAAGCAACTTCTCTGCTGTTCATCGGGCAAAGGGTGGATTGTTTCTGAGTAATGATCATGAACATATTTGATTCTGTATGCCAATGAAATCATTGTTATAAAACTCTGTGGGAAAAAAGTCTATATTTAGACCAAAGTTAAAAATCTAGTTAGTGAAAATGGGGTCTTCTTTTGTCTTTCTAAAGGTCTCGTCTTCCATTTTTTCCCCCCTAGGGCATTGACTACCGCATAAATTCAAGCCCTGATCTATGTCTGTAAAATGCCTTTGATCTTTGTTGTGGGTGAATGTGCTGCCATTGCTACCTGTGGTCCTGAGAATGAGCCTCTCGGTTGGTCACAGATCTCTGCCTCCAAGAGCAGCCCTCTGTGCTGTGAGGTCAGGAAGAATGCACTGATGAGTCCAAGCACCCGAAGGCTCAGATGGGGTAGAGTCTCAGTGTTGGACGTGAGACTGTCCAGGCATTGCACTGTACGTAGGAACTGAGGCTGTTGTGGATCCCTCCCCACCTCCAGCAAAAAACAAAAAGCAGAAGTTGGCTATAAGGGCCGTTTCCTCTGGGCAGTGCCAACTCTGCCTGCACATCAGCCTTTGTCTTGTACAAAAGAAATGGAAAGATGCTATGTGTTACAGTGCAGGAAGGGGAGTGGGAACAGTTGGGAGTGGGGAGTAAAAATGATCAAGGTGAGATAAGTATATGTGTGGCAAACATGCACGAGAGAGAGAAAGAGAGAGAGAGAGAGAGAGAGAACAGAAAAGAGACAGAGACAGAGACAGAGAGACAGCACAACATCAACAAGAAGACAGAAACTGAAAATGTATAAAAGCAGAAAGATTCTCAGAATCTACCAATGGCCATGTGGCTAGTGCTAATGAGGGAGGCTCATTTGCTCAGAGACTTTGAGGAAGTCCAGTTGTCTTCCCCACCAAATGACAGTTGCTAACTACCTTTTTCAGAATCAAACTGAGTTCAGAAAATCCCACTCCTTCAAAGATCAGCTTTCTTGCAATTTTAGCCTCCAGGACCCAGCTATAAACCGAGGAAGTGAAGCCAGAAAGATCCCTGTGCTGTTACGGGAACCTTATCAGGTACTTTACTCCATCATCTATTAACTCTTGTTTAACACAGAATGATAACAAGCCCAGTTATCTCGGTTTTCAAGCAGCAGCGGTGTCTAAGGAAGAACAAACTTCCACAATTCCAGAGGGCAAGTTGGGACCGGTGAAAAACTCTGTTATTACAATGAAATATCAGATGTCACGTAATGAAGCAATGAAAAATGACCTCTTTACCTGACAGAGAGGGAGACCACAGAGAACTCAGAACAGGACACAAAACTGGCAGAGACTGGGGTCTGGCCGGGCTGGTACCAGAAATCTAGCCGACCTCACACATCAGACCCTTCCCTATGTAGTATTTCACAGTTACTAAATGTTTGTAGAAATCTGATAGACAGAAGGAATTTTAGAGCTTATCTTATCTAACTCCTTCATATGAGGTAGTCCAAATGATATATAATATGTGTGCATAAAATGTCTGAAGCTTTTATTTGGAATAATATATATTTAAAATTGATATCAAGTCAGTATTTCTAAACTAAAAATGTTGGCATTTGAAAGGGTAAGATTCTGTCACCTGAGGATCATTTCTTTTTTGGTGCACTTAATGCTCATGAGGCTAAGTTATGACAGATGGGCATGGGTGCCAGGTCCCCTCTTCATTAGGAGCTTCTCCTTGTGTTCACATGGTGTCTCTATTCAGAGGACAAGGTGAGAAGTGGGTGGTGGCATTTCTGTGGCTTCTTCTTGTTCCTCCGATGAGAATAGTGTTCAGAAAAATGAGTCTAGACAATGCAAGTCATAAAACTACTGATTTTCTAACCAAATCTTCTTGATGGCTTTTGGAAATCAGTTGTCCTTGGTGAACACTGTGTTTATTGGGGTGTAACCCTGTCTTCTTTATATTACTGTGGAGCCTTTGGGAAAAGGTTCACTCAGCCCAGTTCTTGGCCCCTAGGATCCAAGAAATCTGTCCCCCATTATCCTGCTGTATCACACCCCTTGGTATCATCTCTAGCTCTGTCCCTCTTGGATGTATGCTGATTGCTTTATGGTGCAGCAATCTTACATTTCTGGGTGTCCCAGGCAAGCCATGCTGCCTCTGAAGACATCTGGGATGAGTTGTACAGCTTTTTATCAGCCCATGTCACATCGTGATGGCCCATGGCACAGTCTCCTGGTATTTTGCGTCTCTGTTATGTTTCTCTGGCAGTCTCTATACTTAGAGGAGAGAATGAGCTTTCTAGATTATTGTGTGCTGGTCCCTGGCTTGAGGTCCTGGTGTGGGCCAGGCTTTGAAGGGGAAACCCTGGGGCTTGAAGATTGAACCAAGTCATGTCTCAGAGCCTGGAAGAGGCTAACGAGGGCCTGGGCCCAGACGTCCTTCTGGTACCCTTGGGACAGGGCTGTGCGGTAGGCCGTGTAGGCCAAGGTCAGCACTGTCCGCTCAAAGTCTTCTTTCTTGAGGATGCCGGGTCGGCTAGCCAGGTTGGCACTGAGCCGGCGGATATCAGGGATGCGCTTGGGGATCACATCATTGCAGATGGCGCGGAAGTTCGAGGCCTTCCGCAGGGAGGCTAGCTCCTCGTCCTTGACAGAGATCTTCAGGTCAGGGCTGATCTCCAGCTCGGCCAGCAGGAGCTGAGGGAAACACAGGATGCAGAAAGAGGTGAACCTGGGCATCGTACACAAGCACACAGCTACCATTGCTGTCACACAGGTTCACTCAGGGAGGGGGCTGGGGAAGAGTCCTGGGTACCGGCTCTGACCTCCCTGCTTCCTGCCCCACCGGGGACAACTTAGCTGACTTCTCTGAGCCTTACTTCCCCTCTCTGTAAAATGATTAGCACACCTACTTCATGGGGGCATTGTGAGCATTCCATAAAACAAATACAGATGAATCTAACATAGCGTCTGATACAGAGCCACTATTTAAGTGTCCAATTATTGTCTCCAGTGAACCAAACCAAACCTTTATCTTTCTCCCTCTCACCCACCAAAGATCTTCTAAAGCATAAACTGATAGATGGACTTTTTTATTTTTCTTTTTTGGAACCAGGAATTGAACTCACAACCTTGCACTTGCCAAGCAGGTGCTTGAGCTGCTGAGCTAAATCCCTGGCCCTGGGCTTTTTTTTTTCTTTTCAGAACTGGAGATTGAACCTAGAGCTTTCCCATTGAGTTATATCCCTTCTTAAATCTTTTATGTTGCGATGGGATCTTGCTAAGTCAGAAAGTTGCCCAGGTCAGGTTCCAACTTGTGATCCTCTTGTCTCAGCCTCCCAGAGTTTTGTGATTTCAGATATATACCACATGCCTAACTATTTAGATACTTTCACAGCAGAAAGTGGGACTTCAATGCCGCACCTTGCATTAGGGGTTTAGTGGGAGTCAGATTTGCCTTCATTTCTCTCTGGCTTGTAGCATAAGGGCTGGATCTGTCATCTGCCTCCGTGTCCACAGCCAGGCTCACAGGAGGAGATGCATACATTCTGGGCTGGAATGATTCCAGGTCCCAAGTCTTCCCAGTCTTCACCTTCTTTTTAACCTACTGTCCAACACTGTCTGATATCTTTCCAAATCATGGATCTGTCCTGTGATTCCCAGGTTCAAGGTGGGGCTAATGCTATGCATTTGCCAGTCTACTCCCATGGCAGTGCTGGGCATCTCTGCCCTGGGCCCCTGTGTGGCCACATGGGCTGTGTTTTTCTTAACCAAATGGTTCTAGGGCATGGAGCCAGAGGATGCCAAAGCTGGAGGGCAGTTTGGGGAATCAGAGCTGAACTCTTCTGAGCATAACAGTTGAGAGCCAGGCCCAGAGAGAAATGGTGGCACACCTGAGGTCACCAGGCTGATGGACTAAAGCTCAGGCCCTGGCCCTGGGACTGCACCGCTGCCCTGAGCCAGGCAGCCTTGGTAAACAGGCCTGTGGTTTGGAGGCCGGGTTAGTGGTAGCACAGGGTCTGTAGGGTGGCTTCTGAATTGAGACCCTAGGCAGGCTAGCAGGTCAGGAGGGAGCTTTTCTGTCACAGCAGCAGGGCCTTAGACACATGCCACATGCAGATCCTACCCATGCCCCAGATCTTGAAGCCTTCTCTTGGGTATGGGCCCGCCTTGGGTGCCTGAGTGTGGGCGTTGCACCCTTGGGATCAACCTCTCATTTTCTTGAACTGAACTCGCAAGGCCATCATCCCCACTGTGTCCCAGGAGGGGAGAAGAGGCACCAGAAGTCCTCGGCTAGGGACAAACGTGGGTCCAAGACCTGCACAGTTAGTCTAGGTCATCTGTTGCTGAGGCCCAGGCCAATCATGTCTGTGCACACACAGACCCTGTCTCCTCTTCCAAAAGATAGAGAAGGTACAGGTTCCCTGGGTGAGCGGGGCGGACCACCTGCCCTCTCCTACCTCATAGAGTAGCTCCACTTCCTCCAAGGAGGTCTGCAGGATGGGGTTCAGCGGCACGGAGGAGGACCTCTTTGGCCGGTGGGCAGCAGGGAAGAGTACGGCTGGAAGAAACGAGAGTGAGCTGGGCTGCTGTGTGCACACCGGGCTGCCTGGCTGCACTTCACCTTGAGCAAAGTCATGCTTCTTCAAAGTGAGCAGACGGGTTGCAGGTCGAGGGCACGGACTCCCCCGGCAGCAAATCCCTAGACTAAATCAGAACAGTAGCTTCCAACCCGGTTGTTCATCAGAACCACTGGAAAACGTTTGGAAAAACTGACACGCCTGGGGAGATGTCTGTGTTAACAAGTTCAACAAGTGGGCTGCTAAAAATTCTCTTCCCCAGTAGTACCACAAAACAGAGCGCTTTGTCTCATTGGTATGCGTTGCTGGTTTATAATTTAATCACAGAATCAGACTTTTGGCCACCATTCCCACTGGAAACAGAGCTCCCAAGAGTCTGAACACAGTGACAAAAGGAAAGAAGAAAGCTGCCCTGAGGCTGCCACTTGGCTGTAGGGGACCTCTGGCCAGCTCAGAGCTACCCCTGGCAGGCGGGGGGCTGACGTGGACTTATGCTGCCTGTCAAGCCAGTGGCCAGTTAGACCACGCTGCTCCACAGTGGCTGCATCTACAAGCCGTAGCTGGAGGAAGACGAGTGGGCTGCCAGAGGGACACAGTAGAGCAACAGCAAGGCCGTGACAAGGGACACAGAGGGCAGGCCCACCCGGGGAGTAGGGTGATCACTGGAATGCTCAGCTCTTCAGCGTCATACCTGGCGAGGAGCGAATAGCTCCTTCCACCTGCACAGCCATCTGCAAAGCAGGCCCTGTGCAGAGGTGATGGGCTAGTGGACTTCCCATGATATAAAGCAAGGGCAGCTTCTTCAAGACTCTGGAGTATGAGCTAAGCATGGAAGGGTATGCCTGTAATCCCAGCACTCAGGAGGCTGAGGCAGGAAGATCACTGCAAGTTCCAGGCCACCCTGGGCTAGATAATGAATTTGTGCATCAAAAATAATAATAACAGCAACAATAATAACAACAAAAGACTCTTGATTATAATTTTCCAGCAAATTGGGGGAGGAACTATAAAAATCAGCCTGTGATGTGAGCCTGAGGCCCTCAAGTTGGGCAAGAGCTATGTCTTCATGACTGTAATAATGCCCTGCTGGTCACTGCACCCTTTGGCCCTGGAGAAAAGACCAGACTATGTTCAATGTGTCACACTAATGAGGGCTGGAAATGTGTAAAGCATTTTAGAAAGTTCCCATGAGAAGAGATAAAAATGATGCGTCTTCCACAGAAGAGCAGCTTTGCTGAACAGCTCCCTGCAGGTCTCACTGCCAGAGGAAGCTGGCTGCTGTCGTGTGGCTGAAACGTGGCCATCACAGGGACCCTGTGTGCTCCAGACTCAGCTCCTCAGCGCCCGGGGAGCGAGACCACTTTGCCTCTGCCTTCTCCCCAGTGGGACAGCAAACCAGGACGGCCAGTCTTAGGTCAAGACATGAGCTGTTTCTTTCTGTGCCTTTCTTTTCCCACCATGAAAGTGGGGAAAGACTCCCTTTCAGGGTAGGATTTGAGCGTGGCTTTACTCCCCTCCTGCCTCTTTTTTTCCTCTCTCCGTCTCCCTTCCCAGTCCTCTAACAGCAGAGCTGAGGGAAGCATTTCCTGGTTCAAAGCTCAGTGATGGAGTTGTTTCCAGCATTTCTGCGTTGTTCTGATGTCTGCTAACACAGCCTGGTGTTACTGTGGAAGGGTGTGTGGGGAACTCAGGACTCAGCATTGGGCCCAGCCTCCCTTTCCCCAGCCCTGGCATCGTGCACCTGGCAGGGCTGACTGACCTCATGGTTCTATATCCACATTAACCATGAATATTGGCCATCAGGCAGGGTAGAGGGCATTGGTGCTGCCTCGGGCTGCTGGTGTGCAGGTGCTCAGTCCTCAGTGGACATCTCAGAGACTCAGCATCTGCCAGGTGAATGCATTCCCTTTCACTGGAGATGCTGGGAGCTAAACATCTGGTCACTCCCAGGTGTTCCTGTCCACCATGACAAAGGCTGGCTCCAGCTAGAAATGCCAGCGGCCAAAGCAAGAACTGCCCAACACCGAGCTCTAGACATGAAAAACCTGAAACTAGACTTGCTCCTTCCTCACTAGAAAAACAGCGCTGTCTCCCCAGGAGCCTCTCCCCTTTCCCTGTCATCCCATTCCTAAACTTATGGAGGCCCTCGCAAATTCTGCTCCTTGCTCTCTGCTCTGGGGCAGCTCAGGACTCATGAGGAGCGAGACCTGAGAGGTCTCCTTGGATGCCCACCATCCAGGCACCCCCCTGAGATGGGAGGATGAGAAGGGAACAAAGAGGAGACAGCCCCTGGCGGGGAGCACAGATGCACACCAGAGTCCACGGAGCCTCAGCCCAGAAGGCTGCTTGGAGATTTGTATCTTTTACTTGGCTCTCCATTCACTGATGCACACTTGGCTACTCCTCAGGCATTTTGTAGGTTTGTGATCTATGAGGGCCATGCAGTGTGCCTGTCCTGGGGATCCCCAGGAATCACTTATCAATCATCAATCATCAGTCATCTGCTGCACAGGCTAGGCTCAGGGAGGGAAACTGAGGCTCCTTCCTTCCTGACTCCCCAGTTGGATTGTGTCTCTGACACAGTGCACCAATCAGTGCAGAATGGGTTGTGCACATGGATGGGTCCTGAGGCAGAGCTCACGGTTACTCCACGCCCTGTCCAGGCCCGTCACCAGGCTTTGTACACGAAAGTAAGTGCTAACCTCCCACTTTACAGCTGAGGAAAACTGGAGCATATGGAACTCGGTGTCAGCCACCCCTTTGTTCCAGATAGGACTGGGATTAAGATTCAGACTCCCAGACGCCAAAGCCCCATTTCCCTGATAGGCTGAACAATGCTATCTTCTCACAGGGACTGATGTCTGTCCAAAGGCTGGATGCGCTGCAGTTCCTGGTAACTATGGGATGATCAGTGTAGTTTGCTACGAATAAATGGGTCCTTTTGGTACAGAACATGTTTTTAAATAAAATGTATGTATTAAATCTCTAATTTTGACTTATGACTCTATGATGTGCAAGGTCAAACTACAACCATCCCCGGGACTTGTGTAAATCCCAGCTCCTTTGCTCCCTTCTCACTCCTTTGGATTTGCTTGGCAAGAGCACACCTTGGCTCCCCACTGTTGCACCCCTGCAGCGCATGTGTTAGGAGGAGAGCACTGAGGCACAGTCACTTACTTGACAGGGTTTTTTTTTAAATGGTGGTGGCGCTGGGGATTGAATCTGGCACCCCACACTGCTAGGCAAGTGCCCTACCACTGAGCTACGTCCCAATTTTTTTTATTCTTTTTTTATTTTGAGGTGGAATCTCTAAGCCCATGCTGGGCTTGAACTTTCAATCCTCCTGCCTCAGCCTCCCAAGTAGTGGCGATTACAGCCCGACTGACAGGGACCCTTACATGCTGCCTGCCCACCATCCTGTCTGCCTCCCCCTCATCCCCCATCTTCTCGGTGACCGCTCGCTCTGCACCTTCCCTCCCCGTGGGCCAGCTGCCGGCTCCTGCTCAGACTGGTGGACTCCTGTGCTCTCAGGCCAGGCTCATTTAGAGCCCTGCTTTCCACGTGTGAGTGGAGTTCCCGCAGAGATGGCGCCCTCTACAATCCAAACTTTTATTTCCAAATCATCAGCTCCTTCCTCGCAGCTGGATCTCTCACAACAGCATGAAAACACATTGTTCATCCTCCACCATAATGAACAACGCCTGCTCCGGCTGCCGTCCCGGGCTGCAGCGTGCGGGCTGCGGGTGTGTCTGCTTCCGGTGCCTTCCGCTCGGCTTTTCCCCACTACGTGTCTGGACTTCCTAAGGGAGCCCGCTTTGTCCTTATGGTAGCTGTTTCTCTTTGCCTCAGTTTCCAGCCCCTGACACGCACATGCACGCACGCACTCACGCACCCCTGACTGATCCCCAGGCTTTCCCTCTTTCTCAGCTGCTCAGCCGTCATCTCTGACTTTTTCTGTCTTTTTTTGAGCAGATCCTGCTGCCTGAACCTCAGCCACCGTTAAGGCGCCTGGCCGCCGCTTGTCACAGCCCCGCCGCCTCGCCTCCTGACTGAGCATTTCCCACGGCTGTCCTGGGCTCTGGGTGACTCCATCCTTAACACAGCAACTGGAGTGAATTCGAGCCGCTATGGGTCTGACAGTGCTGCTCCTCTGCCCCCAATCCCCCTTTGCTTGTTCACCTCTCAGACGTGAGCCAAAGAGCTGCAGGTGGCTACAGGAGCTTCACAATTTGACTTCCTTCTGCCTCTCTGCACCCATCTCCTGTCCCTCCCTGGCTCACACCACCCTGGCCACAAAGCTTCCTCACTGCTTCTGAGCATACCAGGCAAGTTTCTGCCACAGGGCCTTTGCATATCTGCTCTTCTTTTAGAATAGAGACTGCATGACCTTTCCCCTCACCGCTTAGGTCTTTTGGCATTTTCTCAATGATGCCTTCTATGAACACTATATTTAAAATCAACTCTTCCTACGTTACTGACATCCAAAAATCACCTATTTTATTTGTATGTGTGTTCATTTTCTGTCTCCCTTCCCTTGGGATTTTGTTTTGTTCACTGCTATATTCCCAGTACCAACCACCAGGCCCATTACTGTTTGTTGAATGAATAAACAATCCTATAGCATTGCATTATCGATGCCTGTCACCAAACCCGATTCTTCCCAATCAGAATACTTTACGAAAGGCTTCCTCTTTAACAGGGTCGTTCTAGAGATTATTTGCAGTTCTGGGTCCTGGCTAATGACCAAAAGCACATATTGATTCCATCTCTACCACATCTTCCCTTATCTCTCAGGAGTTCCTGCTCTAGCCTGGAAGGCGCAATTTTTAATTTATCTGAGTACAGGCAATTGCTATCTCCTCCGCTTTATCCCTGGAGAGTCTCTGGCCTTGATGTACAGTGCCAAGTCGAGCAGCCGGTTTTGTGCTGTGGTTTGACCTTCTCTTGGATTTTTCAGCTCTGTGCTGGGTTAAAAAAGTCTTTTCTCCTCTTGACCTTCCTGTACTGCTCCATATAACAATGTCAAGGCTCCCAGGTTTTCACTGTGTGCAGAGCACTTGAGCCCAAGAGCTCGTTGGGAAGATTCAGACTGCAGACCCTGTGCAGCCCAAGCCCAGCGACATTTAGTGGGTCAGTTGAAGCAACTCCATGGAGACCACCAAGCGCCCCCCTGTGAAAGATCTGTGATAGAGGCCACGGCTGTCACTTGCCTTGTGGCTGCTGGGACCTCCTGTGGGAAAGCTGGGGCTGTCAGAGTGAGCCAGGTCTTAGCCCACGTGCTAGGTCCTCAGGAAAGCGTCTGAGAGGCGCAGGGTTACCTGGGGGGATGGTGGAGGAGGTGCGGGGGCAGCGAGGTGGCAGCAGCTCACAGGATAACCGTTCTCGCCCACCCTCCGGTCTCCTCACTGGAAATGGCCACTGAAAAATGCGGCTGCCTCCTGGAGCCGTGTGGGGGGACACAGGTGGCCTTGCATGGGGCACTTGGGTGCTGCTGCTGGGCACCAACCTTGCCCTTAGAGCACTCGCTACTGGGATGAGCACAGAGCTGGTGGAGTCCACCAATCCTCGAGTGTAGAGGGTGGTCTTCCCCACCCGCCTGCTAGCTGGTGCTGTGTGGTGTGTTGCTAACACATGAGTGTTTCTGTGAATGAGTTCGGGTTTCCAACCTGTCCTTCCTCCTTCCCCATTTCTCCCTCTCTCTCTGTGCTCCTTTTTCTCTCCCTCCCTTCCTCTCCTCCTTCCTTCCTTTTTTCTTTCCACAGCACTGGGAGATGGAACGCAGGGCCCTCAGTGTGCCAGCCTCATCCCCAGCCCCGTATGTTCCTATTTGTTAAAAGTCTGTGGTGTCCTCATTGCTCCAGGACCTGGGACATGCAAGGCCATCGGCCGTGTGTGTGTGTGTGTATGTGTGCGTGTGTGTGTGTGTGTGCACGTGCGTGCATGTGTGTAAATCCAGCCTTCCCGGGTTGGCCATGCAAACCGCAGGTGAGTCATTTGGTCAGAATCAAGCCCTTGGGGCTGGACCGGGCAGGCCTGGACCCTGGCATGGAAACTCACTCCCAGGACAGAGTCCTAGAGAGCGTGTCTCAGGAGGAGGCTGGAGAATGTGGGGGAGAGGCTGTGCTGCTTGCTGTGTGCTCCCTTTGAGTTATTGCCCCCATTCTATACTCGAGAGCCTGGGTTGGTGGTGGACCAAGAAGACCTGCTAGGACAGGAGGCCTGCCGCTTCCCGAGGGGATTCATCAAAACTAAGGCTGACATTAAGAGCGGGTTGAGGAGGAAGGTGAAAGGAATAATACATTCTGGTACACTGTTATTTGTTTGGGTGTGTCCCTTAATTCCATTTTAAGAAATGACAAGGACTGCGTGTCCCTGTGATAGTTAGAAAAAAGTTAAATATGAAAAAAATTAAGCAAACAGAAGGCTTCGGATGCCAGTTGTAGGAATTCCACACCACTGGTCTGTGCTGACCTGGATCTTAGACCATGAGTCTAGGGCTGCTCCCCAAGGACCTCCTAATGCCCTGTCAGCCACCAGTCCCTACCTCCATCATGAAGATCATGGCTGTGCAGGGGTCTGGCCAGAGGAACTGTTGCTGGGGTGTTGCTACCAAACTCTGTTGAGGGCCTCACACTTTCTTTGGTGGGAAGTTTGCACTTTTTAAAAGAACCTGTTAGGTACTGGCTAGCATTCATACACTGCTTCACTCCTTGCAGACATTTCATTTACCTTTGAATATGACCCTCGTGACAAATGACCCTCACGACAACACCGCAGGCTGCTGTTTGCTACCTTTGCTTGTTACAGTTAGTGAACTAAAACTCAGGGAGGTTAGAGACAGTGCACCACACAGCCAGTTAATTAGGGGAAGAACTTTTTTGGAGCCCCTTTCAGAGGCTCCTGGAGGGATTAGAGTTTTCATGATCCATAGTGCAAATTATCTTCTGGCTCTGAGTCAGTTTGAAGTTGGGAAATTAAGTGATGCCCCAGGTGACCAAGAGTAAGTGACGGAATCTGTCACTTCATGATCTGTTTGCAGCAAGTGGGCCCTGAAGTGTGTGCACATCCCATGTGTGTGTATGTGTGTGTGTATGTGTGTGTGGGGTGTGAACTCAGGGTTCCTACAAGAAGAAAAGGAAAATGCTGCGTTATTTTCTTCTGGACCATAGTCATTTTCTGGCTCAGATAGGAGTCCCTAATATTAGGCTCAAGCACAAGGAAATAAAATTCAAATGAGTATCTCGGCTTTATTCTCCTCCACCTGTTTCAGATCTTTCTCTGAGCTGCAGCTTTCTTCCCTGCAAGGCCCTGACTCTGGCCTTGAAAAGCAGGGCTGTATCCCACGAGGCCACCTTAAGTAGATTTGGGTCTCTAGCCTCACGTCTCTGACTGCCTTGAGGGAGCGCTGTTCTTCCCTGAACACGGATGGGGAAAGGGGACCGGTTCGGATCAGATCTGAGTGGAGTGGGCAGCACTAGTGGCCCCTCATTTCCTACCGGTGATGACCCGAATTGGCTCAATGGGCTGCCAGTGCCTGCCATGCAGTACCAGTCCCAGGGCCCAGTGGGAAAGATGCCATCCCAGCTCCTAGCAACAACAGTCAAGGGAGGGGGAGCTGGTGATGCAAAGGAAACCACAACGGACAACTGAGGAAAGTCTCTGCAGGCCCTTTTCTCCCCTTGGTGGCCAGGCAGGGGCTGGTGGGTGTGGCAGGGCAACCTCCATGGGGGACACAGAGTGAGAAGGTGCCTCTGCTCCTGCTAAGGGGAAGCACACAGCCCTTCCTCCTGGTGACCCCAGGGACAAGGGGTCCTGCCTCCCTGCACCCATCGTTCTGTCATGCAGGTCACAGGCCCCAGGCCTACGCTGCCAGAAGTTCTCCCAGCAACAGCAGCTGGCGGGGAGCTGCAGGGAGCCCGCGCCACTTTCTGAAGCAAGAAGTTCTCTCTGGCACAGCAGAAAGGGCTACCCTTTGAGGTCTCTGCCCTGACCTGGTTCCACAATCAGTGCTTTGACTTTGTCTTCTCTGTCACCTAATCAGGGTGGGAACCCCCAAGAGACAGTTGGCAGAGATGAGATCAAAGAAGGCCCGGGGCTTCTGCTTCCCTTCGCTTGGCTCTAAACCCCTAATTATACTTAAAGCAAGAGAATGTCAAATGAATCAAAAGGAATAAAAAGCAACTCACCCCTGCTCCACCTGTGGGACACGGTAGCCTGAGCGTTGTAATACAGCAGCAGAAGCAGAAGTGTCTTCCAACACATGTCTTCCTCTAAGGGGCGCAAACTCAGCCTCACACCCAGGGAGAAGCCAGTAGCTACAGGTGGGCTCTTGAGTTCGTCCCAGAGGGAGACAGCCTTCTCACCACCCTCCCCTTCCAGAAGCACAACAATGTCCTGGCCCTGCCTCAGCAGGGTGGAGCAGACGGCCACCTCCTGGGTGGGACAGAGCCTGCGGCACCTTTTTAATCTGACTCTCCCTAGGGTGGTTGGGGGCCAGAGCGTCCACACAGAGGCTGTTTTTGAGCACATCTGGAGTGATTCACAGGGCATGTGATCGCCTTGGCAGTGCAGTGGATAAATATAATTTTTGTACTTGAGTTGCATGTGTTGGATGCGCCCACTGGAATTTTGCTTTAACAAACAGACCCGCGGAACTTGTTAGAGAGCCCGGCGAAGAGCTGGCGGCTCTCCCCGTCCACACATACTACATCAGAGCCAGCAGCTAGGGCTGCAGGAAGGGCTGGGAGCTTGCCTGGCGGATGCTGGTGCTGCTGGAGCCCAGACTTGCCGTCAGGACAGCACAATCACTGTAGCACCTCGCCAGTGTGTCACTGTCATCCTAGCCTGGAACTGGACCCAGGGATCTAGGGCTGGGGTCCTTCTCCAGGCTCTGGACAGGTGAGGGGAGCGTAAGGAAGCAGAAGTAGAGAGGTGACTGGGCCATGGGTGTTGTGTGCATGAACTTGTTCAGGACATTCAGGAGCTCAGGATCTACCCTCTCTGCACATTCATGATGCTCATATGAAGCTAATTCTTGTTGCTATACCAAAATGCCTGAGTCTGGGTAATTCATAAGGAAAGAGGTCATTTTTGGAAGCCCAAGAGCTTGGCACCTGCTTCTGCTCTGCTTGGTGAGGACCATATGAGACATGGCAGCACTAGAGTATTTGTGTAGGCAGACAACATAGGAAGCCTCGAGCTTCAGAGGTCCGCCAGCTCTGGTGGTAACTAACCAGGGCCCCACAGATGTGACATTAGTCTCTTCCAGTGACCTGATTCCTTTGCATTAGGACCACCTCTTAGAGGCTCTGCCATCTTTTTTTAAGGTGTGCTTTTTCATTGGTGTGTGTTTGCTATACATAATGATCACATTTATTGGGGAATTTGTGCTTGTGCGTAATATATCTTAATTTTTTTCCCCATTCTCCTCCCTTCCCTCTGATGCTTTTTCCCCTGCCCATTTACAAAAGCTTTGTTTCCATTTTTGCTTTACTTTCTTTTTTTTCAATCTTTCTCCCTTTCTTCCCTTCCCTTCTTCCTCTCTTGTTCCCCTTCCCATTTTAAGACTTTTTTCTACTTCCCAACATCTACCCTGTACATGACTAATGAACTCATTGAGAGAGAAATGATAGTATCACAATAGTACCAAGAAAAATGAAATTCTTAGGAATCAACCTGAAGTGAAAGACTCCATGTTAAAACTGAAGTGCTCTGAAAAAAGAGATCAAAAAGGACATCACAATACGGAAAGACACCCCTTGTTCTTGGCCAGGCAGAACCAATGTGGTGAAAATGGTCACACCTGCAAAATTGTTGTACAGATTTAATGCAGTCTTGACAAAATACCAATATACCAAAATACCACTATCGTTTCCTTTTCTTTTCTTTTTTGTGGTACTGAGGATCAAACCGATTCAAAGCAAAATAGTAATATTTTCCTGTGATCATTTTAAGGAACACCTTGAACATCTTGGTTTTGTCCAATACTACTTCCTTAGCTTCTTTGAAATTACAGGTGAGGAAAAGAAAAGTCTGAAGGACATTTAAAGTCCCCTTCTCTGTGGGCTTCCAGCCTATGGGGGTGGTGACCAGGGAGATTGCCTACTGGACGGGACTCTTGACGTCTCCTTTACTTCAGTCACAGTTCTCTGCTGTAAAATCTGGAGACCACTGAGCTCACTAGTATTAACAGTAGCTGTCAGGTCCTTATGTGTTTCCACAGCATGCTGGGTTTCCTCCTTGTGTTCAATATCTGCAGCGAGCTATGAGGTCAGCACTCACCAAAGACATATGAAGCAAGTCAAAAGTGTAATTTAAAATTTTCTAGTGGCCACATTCATGAAATGAAAACAGGTATACCCAGCTGTATTACTAGTGTTTATTTAGCTTCCCATATCCAACTATGAGTACTAACAAGATATTTCGTGTTCTTATGATGTCTCTAAAATCTGATGTGTATCTCATGTGTACAGCACATGTCAAGTCCTTGGGTAGCCAAAGGTGGCCAGGGACCTCCATGTCAGAGAGCCAAGAGCTGCAAGATAACAGGGAAAGCTATGGTATGGGTTTTCTCTCTTTTACACTAGCTGTGTGATCTTGGTGGAGTCCCTTAATCTCACTTTGCCTTGATTTCTCTCATCTGCAGATAATAACAGTTTCATCTGCAAGGGTTGTTTTGAGGAGTTGGCCTAACATGTATGAATGCTGACAACAATATCCTAAATGCAGTAAGCTTTCCTTGCACAGGTGCTATATTCACATAAAGAAATAGGGTCGGGGGTTGAGTATATGCCTAAGACCACCATGTACACCATGTGAGTCCATACCCCAAATGCAAAACTGCTCCCCTAGCCTGCCTCAAAGCCTTCATTTTGGGAACCCCTTAGTGGTGCTCTGGAAAACCCATTCTAGGGTTAGGGAGAAGCCTCGATTTATAGTACTTGTCAATTACCCTGGTAAAAATATTTCCACCATGGCTGACTTAAAGCCACCAATAGTTTAACAAACAGTTGCAACATTTCTGAAAAATGAGCAATCGGCTCATGAAGCGGGCTCCAGCATACCACTGCCTCTTACATTGCGAGTTCTATTTCCTCTGTGTTCCTGATGTGATGATTTCTTTTTGGATTTTGTAGCTCTGCAAGCATTGGCTAAAGCACCTAGCAAGGGACTGAGTCCCACTGAATAGTTGTCGACTGGCTCTGAACCCACAGAAGCTCGGACCAGGCTTTCTCTGGCCAACACACCCTCAAGTAAAAAGGTGCTGAGGTGGGTGGTGGATGCGCCTTGATCCAGAAAAGTAGCCATGGTCGTGGCCTCCAGTCCCAGACATTTTCATCTGTAGCCTCAAATCTCCCAGCTGTCACCTACTGACTGATTATTAAACTGGGGATTAACTTTTGGATTCAGGCTGGACCTGAATGTGTACCTCATTTTATTTCATAAGATGATGGGGTAGACCTTCTCTACCCTGCACAACTTGGCACCAGGAGGCAGTGTCTACAGTGCTCAGGGGGTGTGAAACCCTGGCCTATCGTGCCGAGTCTGTCTCCCTGCTTTTCTGGTTCCTGCTGCAGTTTTCTGTACAATGGGTCACACAGTTAGGGTCATACAAGTGGTAGGTGATAAACACTTCCACATACCAATGAGCAGGGCCTGGGATGACCAGGAGAACACTAAGGAGGTGGCCTCTATGTATGGGAAGCACAAAGTTAGATGCTGGGCAGATCTGGGGGAAGATTCTGTTTACTTTGGGGTTCTGGCATAGTGGCACCATGGGTGCTCATTGGTTTGCCATTTGCTTGTTCATTCTTGGGTTCATTATGTGGGTTTAAACATCTCTTCTGTGCTGGGGAGTAGATATAACAGGCTAAATAGGACACAGCCCCCATCAGCTCACCTCCAGAACTGTGAGACAATACATTTCTGTTACGTTAAGCCTCTTGGTTTTTAGAACTTTGTTATAGCAGCCCCAGGAAACCGATGCACAGAGAGTCCACCTAGGAGCAGTGGCCAGAACTAAAGGACACAACAAGTACAAATTGTGGTCCAGCATGGAAGACACAGGGGAATAAATACCTGGAACTCCCTCCTGTCTCACTTCCATCTCCTGCTTCCTGATAGCCTGACACATCCAGCAGCCAGAAGGCAAAGGTGCTTGGTGACGTGGCCCACAGAAATCAGCCTCTCAGGTGCAGACAAGCATGTGAGGAGTGGGTGGGTGGTGGTGTTTTGAGGGCAAGGAGAGTAGATCCCATCCTGTAAGCAGGAAAACTAATGGAGGATGAGCGTTTGAACTAAGGAATGAATGGGCGGGAGTGTGATGGAGACAGAACACCAGGTGTCCCTCGGTCCTGGGAAGCAGATGATTTAACGGGCGGTGCTATTTTCTGTCAGCAGGTGAGAAGGAGTCCCAGGTTTGAACACTTAGGACTTCTCTTTTTTGCTCCCAGCCCTCCTCTCTGGCTCTGTGTCCAGATTTGGAGTCTGGAGAAGTCTGTCTCTTTGTTCACACAGCCAGCACCTTTAGACTGGGTTCTATTTTAAGGCTGTGAAGTGAGGTAATTTGGTATGACAACAGAAACACAGCTGTAATTACAAAGTGCCAACATTCAAAGCAGAAAAGTCATCTGGCCCCAAAGAGCTGTCGACGTGAATGACTTGGAGGACGTGCGTGCTGGTGCTGGAAAGGGCCAGAGTGTCCTCCTGAGATGCAGAAGTCCGTGCGGATTGTGCTTTTTTCCCAGAGAAAAGGACCTTTGGGGGATTCTGCTCCTTGGTGTATATAAGGCTTGGACATCCAGCTGCTGCTACCAGCTGTGCTAACTGCTGTGATAGCACAGGTTAGAGCCACCGGCAGATGGGCCAGCTGAACAAATGGGCCAGAAATCCTCCACTGGAATGCTGTCAAGTTCCCCTGCTCTGGCAGAGCCCCTGAAGTGGGGTTTATGTGCCGGCAGGCATCTGAGATACGTGGCAGTGTGTGGACCAAAGTGTAATATCCTTTCTAAATGCAAATGTCTTATCTGGGGCAGGCCGGAGAGACAAAACCACATTGCTACTTGACTCACTGCATCTGGGATCATTAAAAGAACAAGTTATGGGCTGGGGATATAGCTCAGCAGCATAGCACCTGCCTGGCAAGTGTGAGGTCATGAGTTTGATTCCTGGTACCAAAAAAATAAAGAAAAGAACCAGTTACACTATTTGCTTCTAGGTTTCTTTTGTTTTGCTTTATTGAGGAATCCTGCCCAAACAAGGTCATAGAATGGGTTGAGATTTAGGTAGAACAAATTCAAATTATTCCATTCATCCCCAGGCTTTCTAATTTTACCAATTATGTTACTTCTTCCTTTAGAATTCTCTTCAGATAGTAAACCTTCCTGAGTGTCCGCCAGGCACTGTGGGGCAAAGGTAGGTGATGACTACGTCACTTGAGAAATTACTATTATTTTTTCTTCTTTAGCAAAAGAGCTGCCCATCAGGTTCTGCAGATGCTGAGTGGGAAGGACATAGAGGGAAGAGACTGAGGCTCCTTCATTAACTAAGGAGACACAAGGGAGACAGGGGACCTGGAGAAAAAGAACAAAGTGATTTCTTGGAGAAGCATCTCTGGGTGTGGAAAGCTCTGGGGAGAAGGTGGTATAATTCATACATGGAGTCCCCGGGTCCTCTGGATACTTGCTTTATCCGTTCATACTCTGTGAACATCAATACAACCTACTACACTTTCCCTCTGAGGTTAAGAACTGGGGAGATTCAGAACCAGGGCAATCTCTTGGGGTGGGCATCAGGCTTCCTTTAACCATGTCCAGTTGCAGAGGTGGGCAACTGGGCCCCTAAAGGAGGTTATCAGGAAGTTTGAGACACATAGGTAGATTCACGGACAGTTAGAGCTCTCTGAAGGAGCCACCAGGAGAGAAAGTGCTAGTCCTAGTCACGAGTCCTAGTCCATGGGGCACTTGATGAGGCCCATCCTGGTCCAGGGCTCCTGAGAAGTGGCTGAAGAAATCCTGGGGGCTCAGGCCTTTGGCATAATTTTTTTTTAAACGCTATTGAGCATAATCCATCAGGGTCACTACCATGGCTTTCAGGAACACTTTCTATCTGGCTGCGCACTCAGGCCTTGAAACTCCTCTCCAGGTGTTAGCCTGCCACTGCTGTTGACACAGGTAGGCAAGACGGAGTAAGATCAGCCCGTCCTAAGACTTCTTGTTTTCTTCGACTTCGCTCCTTGTATCTCTACCTGCATGCTGGTAAGAACTCAGGAAATTTTGGGTACATAAAGCGAAAGTTGGTGGGCCTTGGAGAGTAAGACTGGGTTTCTGGCTACTATCAAATTTTGGGGATTCAAGCATTGTACTCTGGGACCTGCTTGATGTGCTATTTCCACTACAAACTATAGTTTATCTCTCTTTATAAAGAAAGATACCTCCATTCTACAAGGTGATTGAGCTGCAGTTCCTGAAAGAATGGTGCCTTAGAAGGTAGTAGATACAATTCAGAAAAAATATCTGTAGTCATGGCAATGTTTGGTAGAAGCAGCAGGTATTAATCCCTCACTGCGTTGACTCACTGGGGTGCTGGGGGTGCAGTTAACCTATGCCTAGCACACTGTGTCTGTGTGTGTGTGTCAGGAATGGAGTCAGTGGACAGGGAACGAGGGGAAGGAATTTGCCAATGTGGAAGGTTCCCTAGATACCTTGGCTGCTTCTCGGCTAGCTGACATAGAAGGAGGAGACGCTGTGGAAAACTTTATTGAGGAAGTGGTTGGCGTCTCTGCAAGTTGGAGCCCATCTTCTCCCCTGAACTCTGGCTTAGAAGGGCTTCGAGGAATGGATATGAATGTTTGCTGTCACTTACAGTAAGCAGCTGCTGGGCTGCGGTCAGATCCAGTGGGTGGCAGGGCTGGGGACCCAGGAGAAATCACCAGGGAGGGGTTGGAGTCTGCTGCTCCCAGCAGGCCTGGAAAACTGTCTAGTTATGCCGGGAATTTCCTGCCGTGGCAGCACGGTGCCAGTAACCACAGTGTAGCATATTCACCTCCTGGCTACTTCTAGTGAGTTTTAAAAAAACACCTCAGAGGTCTTTCAGGTTTGTCCTTAAAATTCAGAGCCTGCCCAGGACTAGTCATTTGTGAATCTGGTTTTGGGTAAACAACTGACAATTAGACAACTGGTTTATGATCCATGATGGAAAGGGAAGAAGTCCTTTCTTTTCTCTTCCTCTGAAATTGGAAATGCTGAGGAAGAGAAAGAACAAGAGGCAGATGGAGGGCCAGGAGAGGTTAGAAAAATACTCTGGGTTTCTATGATGTCTGGAGAACCCGGCAGGGACGGGCTGGCTGCAGAGGGAGGAGGCTTTGGTTCTGATCTAGTGTCCGTACTTTAAGGAAAGGCTGAATGCACTCGGAGAGGAAAAGGAGTCCACTGACAGGAAGCCCCAGGCCTGCTTGTTGGGAGACTGAGCGCTCCTCAGAGTGAGCACTCCTTACGGGGAGTGCAGAGAATGGCATGGCTTGCATAGAATCTCTTTAGTTGCAACATCTAGGTTGAGTCATCTTGTACTTTTCTTGTGAACCCATAAAGAGCAGAGATCAGTACAGATTTGGGATGAAAGAGGGAAAGAGAGAGGAGAGAAGCACAGACCATAGAGGCAGTCCTAGGAGCCAAGAGGGAAGGAAGGGGTGGGTTGCGTGCCCCAAATCCTGATGCTGGTATTTTAGCGAGAGGAGGGAGGGCTTCAGGAGATGTTTGGTGCAACCCTATCCTGTGACAGTAGTAACTCTGCCTTTGGGAGTTCAGCCCTTAAGGCTCAGTGAATATTCCTGGAATAAATCTTAAGGCAAAGATCATTCTTTACATGCCCATCTTCTTTACATGCCCAGAAAAAGTGTAAAAGGCCTTATCTCTGGTTAAGCCCCTTTCCCTGGTCTGTGATGGCCTGAGTTGTGCTCTGCATGTGAACTCACAAGTCAGGGTCACAGTTAGGACAGGAATGGCAGGATTCATTGAGGGATCTGTAGACTGCCTGACAAATGCTTTGGCAGGTGTGTGTGTGTGTGTGTGTGTGTGTGTGTGTGTGTGTAATCTGTTCATGGGCCTTGCTTTCCCAGGTAATAGAATACCTGAGGTTTGGTTATTTACATAGAAAAGAGGCTTAGGTTGGTTTATGGTTCTGAAAGTCCCGAGCATGGCTCTCTGGTGAGAATCTCACAGAGAGAAGCACAAGGAGAAACCTGCGGAAAAAGAGGTGCCAGGCCGGGGAAGGAGGTGAGCTGGGCTCCAGGCAAGATTTGTGACAGCTGTCTCCCCAGTCCAGTGGGGGAAAGCAAGCCCTCTCTGCTGGGGTTCTTCTCGGGGTCCCAGTGCCTCTCCAGGCCATGCATGTGTGCCAAGGGAAAACCTTGGCCAAGCTGCCTGCCGTGGAGAGACCAGGAGCGCTTTCATTCAGGAGTAGGTGTCATGGTAAAGGGAGATGGGTGTGTGGGCTCCAGCAAAGCTCCAGGCTGTGATAGGGTTGCATCTGTGTGCACACAAGCATCCCTTGGGGATTGTTGAGGGAAGAACTTGGAGGAGAAGTGCAGCTGGAGCACTGCATGGCACAGGGACCTTGGGGATGGTGACACTTCTCTCCGTCTCATCTCTGGGGCCTCAGGAGGAGGCCTTTCGTTAGAGTCTGTCTGGAGGGGAATTAAAACAGGCACATGTGTGCTGATAATCCACAGCCAAAGCATCTCTGTCCAATTTATATCTTTAGCATAAATAAACATAATAACTAAAAAACTGAAAACTCAGATATCCATCAATAGGAGGATGGATAAACAAAATAGAGTGTGGTTACACAATGGCATACCATTTCACAGTATAAAAGAGAAAATTAAGCTTCCACAAGTACAAACTCAAACTATATCACCGTATATTGAACAAAATAATATGAAACTGCTGATGGGAAGTTAGAAATATGCAAAAATCATCTGGGAGGCTGAGGCAGGAGGATCATAAATTCAAGCACAGCCCAGGGCAGTTCAGGAAGGTCTTGTCCCCAGATAAAAAGTAAAAATAAAGAGGCTGGGATATAACATGAAGGCCTGGGTTTAATCCCCAGTTTTTAAAAAAGTCAGAACTAAACTACAATGATTGAAGTTGGAAAATTTTTTTCCTAGAATAGATTTGGGCATTGATTAAAAAAGGTTCTGAAGGAACTTTCTAGAATGGTAACAATGTCTAGTGTCTTGATTGGGTGTACACTTAAAACCTATACTTGGGCACACGCCTGTAATCCCTGTCCCCTGAAGGCTGAGGCAAAAAGATTGCCGTGAGTTCGAGGCCAGCCTGGGCTACATAGTGAGACTCCATCAATAACAGCAAGAAAAAATAACAATAATAACGACAACAACAACGTAACCCTGAAAAGGATCTACGTGTTTTACTTAGTATAAATTGTACCAATCTTTCCCTAAAAGAAAAAGAGAAAAAACAAAACCAGAAGTGGTCGTGCCCGTCTATAATCCCAGTACTTGGGAGGCTGAAGTAGTGAGACCCGGTCTCAAAAAAGCCCCAACAGACGATGAATGTGAACTATATGACTGACTGATTCAGAAACACTGACTGTTGACAGGTTTAGTGGAGCAGATGTGGCAGTAACACCGACAATGGTCCCCCTGTCTAGTAGTTCAGGCAATTTGGGTGTGTTACTTAGTGTGTCTGCATTTTCACTTTCCGTCTATTAAACAGAAAACTTTAAAAAGAAGGCTTTTTTGTCCGTGGCTTGTAGACTGTGCCTCAGATGGTTTTGGGCTGGGGTGGGGAAGGCTTGGGCTGCTGAGCTGCTGGCTGCTGTCCTGCGGGTGCAGTGAGTCGGTGACCCTGGACTCCGGGCTCCCAGCCCTGCCCTTCTCAAGCTTCTCAGACAGTCAGCGCTCAACAGAGATGGCCTGTGTGCACCTGGACAGCAGGCCTGCCTCCTCTCTGGCCTTGCGTCCAGTGGCCCTGACTGCTCTGGTTCCTCAGCCCTGTGCCCCACGGGCTGTTTATTTGGTGACTGGGTTTAGAGACCCAGGAGGCAAAGGAATCGGGAAAGAATCTCCAGGACCCGATATACTCACACCCAGCCCCTGGAGTCTTGAATCCACACTAACTTCTTCTCAGGAACACAAAAGACAAAGACACACGCTCTGATGCCACAGGGATGGGCCTGAGAGCAAGATGTCCTTTGTGGCTGGACCTGCTCCCAGGAACAGCGGCTGGGTAACTTTCCATCTTGCTTCATGTATTTAGACCTCTCCTCCAGATCCAGGGAGGCACCCAAGTTAAGGCATCTCTTTTCTGGCAGGAAAATTTAGGACTCAGAAATGAGTCTAATTACACGGGCTCCTTGGGCAGAGGTCACCCTGGGTGTTCCTGACTGACATTTAGGATCAACACAAGCGATTAGTTTATCTCTGGACCTGAAGTTGGGTAAACAGTCTTTGACCACAATATTCTCCTGTCAGGAGCAGAGTTCAGTGGAAGGGAAAATATTGACCCAAGAGAGCCATCAATAGTCAAACCAGGGAGATTTGTTTTATAGATGAGAACACACAATGAAAGGTGCAGTTACTGTTTTAGGGGGGAAAGCCAGCTGCTGCTGATGCAGGGAAAAAGAATGGTGAGCTGACAGAGTCCCAATCAATCCACCCAGATGGAACCGACCTTAGCACCATATGGCTGAGTTGGTTTCTCACTTTTGCACTACTGACATTTTGAACCAGATAATTCCATGTCACGGAAGGCTGTCCTGTGCATTGGGACATTTGACAGCATCCCTGATCTCTGCTTGCTATATGCCAGTCACAGCCCTCACCTGAATTGTGACACTCAAAATATCCCCAGACACTGATATTGATTCCCTGAGGATCAGCTCTGACTGAAACCCGACCCCATGGTGAAGAGTTCCACAGCTGGATACCCTGCCATGCTCTTATGATTTGTCTCTCAGGCTGCAGTCCATTGTTCTTTCAGGGCCAGACAGGATTTTTTGTTTCCTGTGTTTTGCACAGAGCCTGGTATGTGAGATATGCAGTGCATGGTTCTGAATGAATGAATGATTTCACCGGGTGACCCTGGAAGGTGATGTTCCTCACTAGTTACCTTGTATTGTGCTAAACACAAGCCTGGCGTGGTCTGGTGGGAGGGGTGGGAGACTGACCTGCATGATCTTCTACCTGGGGACAGTAAGGGCTCCCATGCCTCAAGCTGTCACCCTCTATCACAGCCCCACATAAGGCATCTCCTTCAGCTCTGCTGCAGGCTTAATTATGTGGCTCCTTTTCATTCTTATAAAACAGTAGCAGTAGATAACACAGAGAAGAGGGTTTTCTCACGGGATGCAACCAGCTTTCTGCAACAGGCCTTGAAATTCTCAATGTTAGAAGAAAAAGTCCCCCAAATACAGTTATTAACAGCCACAAGAGCTACGGAAGAATGTCAGTCAGTCTTGAAATGTTGGCATAAAATAAAAATTACAAATAAAACATAAAAGGAAGCACCTTTACCATGAAATGAGTTTGTACTGTTTTCCTTAATCCCATAAACTTTCACTGATACTGATTTTGGAGAAGTGACCAGACGATTCTGTATCTGTTTTCCAGACGATAAAATGCCCGAGAAGGTAGACTCCTCTTTGATTTAAAAAAAAGTTCCTGGGTGTTTTAGGAGGACCTTCTGTGCTAGATCACAAAACATAAGTTCAGCGAATTTTGAAAGAAGGGTTTACTTTGGGTGGAATAAAAATGGAGGAGAGTGAGAAAAAAATGCAAGCCATTGGTTAGATAACTCTTATAGGGAGTTAATTAAAAAAGTAAAGAGATAGACTGGTTTTCCTATGAATTTTACTGGTCAGTTAATTCAAAGGGATAAATTGAACATAAACAGTGAAAGAGATGGGCATGGTGGTGCAGGCCTGTAATCTCGCCATTTGGGAGGCTGAGCTACACTGTGTAGCTCAGCATGCCTTCGGTTCAATCTCCAGTATCACGAAGACTTTTGCAAAAAATCCTCATGCTTGGCCTTCATTGCATTAGAAATTGTGTGATGATTTTTCAGCCTAATTATAGGGAGGTGACTGCTTACGTGGGAGAAGGACTATTGCTCACTCTTGGCTGCTTTTGGGAAAGGAGGAGAGAAACGGAGGCCATCAGAAGTGGGAGCTCAGCTCCGCGTGGACCTCAGCTCCATGAGGACTCTAAACAGCCCCATTCTCTTGATGCCCACTTGGGGGAGAGGCCAGAGAACGCCTCAGGATTTCTGGGAAGCGGCTGGTTGGGCTACCTCAGTGGGAGAAGGAGGCGGGGCAGGAATGTTTCTGGGAGTGTCTCCTGGGAGAGACTGCACTCAGAACTCACAGCAGGCAGGTGTGGGAAATCTAGTCCAGAACTTGTAGATTTCAGAAGACCCTCTGAGAAACTGGCCCCTTCCACGTTTCACTCTTTGATCGCCTAAGGAGAAAATACTGCTGGTTGACCCTAAGGCACATGCTTATTACTTCTTCAGGTGCTCAGTGTGACCTTAGAAAAGTGGGACTGAAGCAGCCAGACAGGAGTGACCCCAAGTTTCTTCCCTGATCCTGGCCAACACAGAACTCAGACCTACACTATTATCACGTAGCTCTGGTTGTACCCTAAATCCCCTGCAAAGGAATTGTGCTGTACTTGCACGATTAGTAGGAGGGATGGAGATGAGGGGTGTAATGTGATAGGGTTATCAGATTCAATACTTAAAAATATAGGACACGAAGGAAAAATTTGAATATCCGATGAACAATGAATACAGTTTTAGTGTGTAAATATACCCCAATGCAATATTTAAGTTATCTTAACACATCCTTCACTGCTCTTTGGAAGTTCAGATTTCGCTGGGTTCTCTGTGTTTGTTTTATCTGGCAACACATTCTTGAGACTCTGAGCAGCAAAGAAGCTGCAACCTTGGTGGGAGTGACTTGAGGGTGCGGTGCTGCCCTATTTCAAATTCAAGACAGCAGGCTGCCAAGGCTTCTCTCATCTGCTTGAGGTTTCTACAAAAGACAGGAAGTCCTTATGCCTTTGAGAAGCAGGCAGCCTAGGAAGGAGACAGAAGCCTTCGTAGGTCATTGCTGCAAAACGTTTCTCTCTCTCATTCGCTTTTGTCTTACTCCAGCAAGAAGAACAACACACTCTTTAAGGATTGAGGACAGAAGCAAAGTGGGCAGATAAAGCCAGCACAGGCTGGAGCGTGCGTCCTGGGGAGAGAATGGCTCTGAACCTGCTAAAATAAATGGTCTGCTTTGTTCTTGAATAATAATCAGTTGGCAGCTTTGTTCTCTCTTCCCAGCAGCTGGAGGAGGCGATTCTGATTTCCGAGGAAGGAAAGTGACCTGGGGCTGACCATACGGGACAGAGCAGAAGCAAAATTTACCATTGCAGGCTGTCCTGTGCAGGGACAGGCTCCTGCAGCAGTCCTTCCTGCCACCTGTCCCAGTGCTCTTGAGGTGACTGCTCTTCCTAAGAAGAGCAGATATTCCTGAGAAACGCGCCATACTGTGCATCGTCCCTTTAGGGTAGAATTGTTCTTTAGGTTGTTTCTAACCTCACAGTTGGCTCAGAGCAGGATTTTCAAGTTACTGGATCCTAGACAGATATAATTCGTACAGGTTCTTGGATCACACCAAGAGAGATTATGAAGGAAGTCCAGACATAAAAGGACAACATCGGATGTGGGGGAAACTGGCCAGAGGAGTGATGCGGTTCCCACTGACAATAGGTGAATTGTGCTGTCTCCCTTCTCCTGGAAGGCCTGTGTGTCAGAGCTTTCCTTCTGTTCTGCCTCAGCCAACTGGCTGAATTTAGATAACAGCAGAATTTGGAGTGTGGTGAAACCAGCTGCAAAATTCTCCTCAGATGGCTGGATCCTGGCATTAAAATGAGATTTAGGTGTTCTGGGGCTATGGCCTGTACCGCGTCTCCAGCCAGCTGTCCTAGAAACATGTCCTTCAGATTTCAAAGGGCAAAGAACGTGCAGGTTTTTGCTCCATGTGACAAAAGTGCCTGATTTAATGACAATGTGAACTTTGGAGTCAGGAGATGGGGGCAGCCCTGGTTCCCTCCCTTGTCTGGTTGAAGGTGCGGTGCATACATGATTACTTCCTCCTGGGGAAAACAGGACTGAACATTCCGATTGCCTGTCTCACCGAGATATTGTGGATTTTGAGTTATGACACACTTGTAAGCAAGTTGATTTGCTAATTGTCAATTTTAGAATCAAGGACTCTGCCTTTTTGTACCTGATTAGGGCAATAGCTTGTGAAACTTAAATGTAGAGCTGCTAATATGAATACAAATGACACAAATCAGTCCAAAAGAACACATGGAGAAGGTCCTCTCACCTCTATTTCTGACCCCAGGATGAGCAATGTTGTGATCCAGCCAGGCTATTTGGGCATCACACACCCCAAAAGTGCCAGTCAGCTTGGGTTGGAGACGGAGGAGGCAAAAATCCATGAAATAAGCCCCTTCTGCCTGAAAGGATGTGACAGCCCACACCTCAAAGGCACCTTGCTTTGACTCTCACTCTGATCTTCCCCAGGGACTCCTTGTTTCTACTAAAAGTCTGCTTTCATTTAAACATCTACTACTGTAAAAAGTCATTTGTTAGGTAAAACCTTATTGGATTTGGGTGCCCTATGCATGGATGTAGGCCATATAAAACTACAAGAAAAACAATGGCTAGTGTTTATAAAATAACTACTATTTGCATGAATGGTTGCATGGATTACCACATTTAATTCTCATAATGGACTACTGGGGAAAGGACAGTCATTATATCCATTTTACAGATGAAGAAACTGAGGTTCAGGGAAGTCAAGGAACATTCCTATGCAGTTAGAAGTAGCAGGGCTGTGGTCTGAACTCTAAATTTGTTAATTCCAAAGCCTATGCTGTTAACCACTGTGCAATTATTTGCTTTGTTGTCTTATTTTCTCCACTTCTTGTAATTTCCAACCCACCTTTTGCTCTTGATATACCTACATCTGTCTCCTTTCTGTGATTGAACATTTCTGCGTTGGACTCTACAATGAGACTCTGCCACTTATTGGGGCATTTTGTGCCAAGCCCTGGCTCAGGAAGGTTCAGAGGCTGTGTGCAACCTGGGCACCCTCTCTCGGAGTAACCAAGGAAACTGCAGATGCCCCTTAGGATCCCTTAGGGAGTGAGCAGAGAAAGTAGTGACTTTCTCTACTTAAAAGATTCAGTATAAGACACCTGCTGGCACCGTTTCCTAAGCCCCACCCACAGGCCATCCAGGAACAGGATTAAGGTCTTCCTCTCAACTTCTCCTTTGAAACAGGGACAAAGCCGCAATTCCTGGGAAAAAAGTGGGAGGAGATGTATTTTGCCAAAGTCTTCAGTGGGCTCTTAATCCACTCTATGCCTCTGCCCTTGTTCTTCCTCTTGCTTGGCAGGAAGTCTTCCCTGGAGGGTCAGCTGGGCGAGGCCAGCTGGGTGTGGGGGTTCCTTCCCTGAGTGCATTGGTAGTGGCTGGTGGCGTAGTGCATTGTTACAGCTCTCACCCAGTGTCACCCCAGATGGGACTCCTCCAGGGTAGGGGTGACCTCTGTATCTGCATTTAAGAGACATCTCATGCATTCTGATATCTGAGCCATTAACCTGACTTGAAACAAAACTCAGTATCTATTCTAAGAATTTTTTGGTTGTTGTTATTTCATTCTGTTTTTAATACCCAGAACTTCCACCTTTGAGGCAGATTTGTTCCTTGGAATTTTTGGACATCTTTGGCAATTTCCTGGCCTTATTCAGCAATCTGGGTCATGACTTAGTGTTCCAGGGAATTTGGGGGGAGAGGGGTCACTTTGCTCCTGCAAACCCTCAGGTCCACTGTTCTGATAAAGGATCCCAGCTGTGACAAGGAGATTATTTGCTTGCAACTAATGAGCAAAGCTAATTACGGCTGAAGACTTGGACAGGGACAGAGTGTACCAGAGCGGGGTGCTGGGAAGTGTTCCTAAATCTCCAGCCTGGCTTCTGAGCCAGGGAGTCCCCAGACATGTCAGTGCCTTTTGCTCTTCCAATTGCCTGTTCAATAACAAACAGATTTTTAAGAGGGTAGTTTGGGGCTCCCTTGTCTGGCAGCAGCCAAGAATACATTTCTGCAGCTTGTTTTTTTTTCTCACTGGTTCCAATTTTTGTAAAACACAGAATACAATTAAAATCTGACTTTTTTTTAGTTTTTTGAGCGTGTGGGATCTTCACTTCCACAATTTAATTCCCTTGTAACTCCTACAGGATTCCTCTCCTCTAGAGGAGGACACCTAATTCTTGCCTTCCCACACCAATGGCTGATTCCCAGGGCTAAATTTTGTCGATTCTTTTCTCTGCCTAGAGTCTGAGCCACATCAAGTTGAACTCACCTGCTAGGTGATCGTTGCCCTTGACCCCTGACAATATTCATAGCTTTATTTGGCATTCTGAGCTGTGCTTATGCAAGACGCAAAATCCCATTATAATGAACTATGTGCAACATCCAAATGCTTTGCTTTTGGTGAAGTTTGGTTAAAATTAGACCTGAGTGGAGTAATAGTGAGCGAAATGGGCCAACATCCTATAAAGTGCCTAGATCAATACCTGGCACAATGTATGTAGGGTTTTGACTCTTAATTTCAATATACAACATTTGAACAGATATTGTAAGCCAGTCCTATAATCTACACTGAGAAAAACTCCCTCACTCAGAAAACATGGTCTCTGCTGTCAAAGATTTTTAGTGGGACATGGTGAGACACATCCCTCTTAATTAGGTGTATGGGCTCCAGGGAGAGTGGTGTTGTGGAGGGCACCGAGGTGTGTGGGGTTGAAAGACAAAGCAACACACCCATGGGTAAGCTCAGCTGGAAAAGGTTTGTGGGGAAGGATGGACAGTGGGAAAGACACCCTGGGCATGAGGAAGAGTCTTTGGAAACCCAGGGATAGTTACCATGACACCAAAGGTAACCATCTTCAGAGGGTATGGAGGTATGGACCATGACAGGTTATAGGAGATGAGGATATGGAGGCTTGGAGGGGAGGGTGGTGAATCATTAGGGTAACTCTCATGGACCTAAGCAACGATGGTTTCAAGAAAGCTTGATGATTTATGGACATTACAGACTGAGTAACGAAAATCTATGTTTTCCTTGAAATTGTGCGGAGAGGAGCATGATCCAGCTTCAGTTAGCAGCAAGAGGCTCTGTTTAGTGCTTTGGAAAATGGCAGGTTTGCCCAAGGTGACAGTGGCAGCAGTGTGTGGAAATGAGCCAGGACAAAGGTCTTTTAGCACTGGGGCGGGAGCTTCCCAGCGCAACAAAAGCTGCACAGAAGGGCTTGGCAACCAAGGTAGGCCCTCCGGTTTTTGCTTGTTTTTTTGATGGTGAATTAGGAAACACATTCTTTGCCTTGACTACTTAGAGACAAATAAAGATTTGTTCAGAGGTCTAAGTTCTTAAATTTTAAGAAAATTATAATAGATTCTTATTCCATACATTAAATCAATTAATAGATGAAAATAAAGGGGAAAGGTTGAGGAATAAGTATAAAAATAAGGCCTAAATCTTAAAGATTTTATTTTAGGTTAGAATAGAAAATGTACTTTTATTCTCTAACATTTTTGTAACAACTCTAGGATCCTTCTTTTTATTTTTTATTTTTTGTCTTTTTCGTTTTTATCGGTACCAGGGATCGAACTCACGACTGCCTGCTTGCAAGGCAGGTGCTTATGCCACTGAGCTAAATCCCCAGCCCCTAGGCTCCTTCTTTGATTGTAGATTTTCTGATCAGGCTTCTGCAGTCAAGCACATTCATAATGGATCAATTATGATCACAAATCCTTTGCTGTTCTACACATTGAGATGTGGAATCAAGTTTTTTTTTCTTAAATCTGGGTTGATCTTTTTCTTGGCCAATAGAATGCAACAGAAGTGACATTCTGGAATTTCCAGGGTGGAACTCAGCACTCTGCTGAAATCCTGGGAACTCTGACGGACATCCTGAACTACTTTGTTAGATGTTCACTGCCTCATGGTCCATGGGTCTGTGGGCAGCATAGACCCCAGGGCCCCATATACCACAGAAGGGTGCTCTGTTTAAGGAGCACTGTCACCATCTTGAACTCAGTAATACTTTTTGAACAGGGGCCCTGCACTTTCATTTTATATTTGACCCTGGAAATTATGTAGCTTGTCTTGCCCACGGATCATACTAGGTTTGGTGAGTCTGGGAACATGCTATTTCATTGGCATAGTCTGTGCTATCCAACAGAGGACTGGGTGGTAAGGAGTGTTGGTGGGGGAGGACAAACATACAGGAAACTGAGTGCCATATTCCCTTTCCCCTCTGTTTGACAGATCTTCTCCAAGACCTTGGGAACAGATCTTTCCACTTGCCAGAATGGTGAAAGTCTGGTAGGATTAACTGATTGTGAGAGACGCCTGCCTAGGACGGGGCTAGAGACAGATGGGCTCATGTAACTCAGGCCTAAAGCAACAACATCCAGAAGGTGCTGACGCTCAGTCCTTCTTTTCTAGGCAATGAGCTGAGGAAGCTCCTTCCCCACTGAACTGGGGTTTCCTACAGAGAGAGAAATGGGGTGGTGAGGAGCAAGGATGCTGGTGCCATGGCTTCCATCCCAGGAGGCCAGGAAGTGTAGGGGTCCCAGCCTGGCATGGTGGCACTTTGTTTGGAATGCTGAAGCAGGAGGATTGCAAGTTCAATATAGCTTGAGCACGTTAGTGACTTAGTAAGATCCTGTCTCAAAATAAAAACATAAAATTTATAAAAAGGACTGGGGTTGCTCAGGGTGGTTCCTGTGTTCAATTCCCACTGAGCCTTAAGGTGACAAAGCCTCCTGGTCCCTTTGGCAGCAGACATGAGACCCACTCCTGTGCATTGCTCCACACCCAGTAATCATTTTGAAGACTCGTCTGCCTGCCCCGGGCACGTCGTTTCACTCACCTGCTCCCGTGCAGCACAGCTGTCTGTCAAGGGTCTGCCAAAACACCACAAGGCTGGATCAAAGACCTAGTTGGTAATTTGTGGCCTTTCCCCCCTATCTCTTTAATGTCTTAGAACCACGATTCTCTCTCTCACTGAGGTCCCTGAAATAGCAGCTTCGGCTTTACCTAGTAAATTGTCAGCCGTGCCAGTTCTCAGACCCCACCCCAGCCTTGCTGAATCAGACTCTGGAGCCCAGGCTCGAGGCCACATGCCCTCCAGGTGCCTCGGCTGATCACAGAGGCCTGGAAACCATTCTCCTAGAGACATGTGGCAGAAATGAGGCCCTCCAATAGGCACCCCAAATTTGAGCTGACATTTGTGTGATGGATGGGTACCATTTTTGAAAGAGAAAGAAATAATAACCACTTGTGTGTGTAACGCCCCCATCCACACATGCACACACAGATGTACACATAAAGGGAAGAATGCTCTCCGCTTCATCCCTTTTCTGTTTAACATCTGTTCTCCACGCTTTGAATTGTTTGAACAAGAGAATCAGTGTCCGTATAAACTGGCTTGTGTGCTGTCTGTAAGGCAGGTGTGGCCTCTGCCACTTCTAATGCAAGCTGAGAACTGTTATAACGTGGGCCCCGGTATAAAGTCCACGGAAACAAGAGTCCAAAACTTAAGTGGCAAAGGCTTTATTGAGCCAGTCCTGGCGGCACAGTCTCTCCTAGATCAAACCAAAGACTGCGCGCGCCAGACTGGGGAAAGGGGTTTTTAAAAGTAAGGGAAAGTGGGGAGGAAACCTGTAAGGCCATTAAACCTGTTGACCCGCATCTGGAAACTGTATTGCTGTCCACTTAGCTCTGACAGTCCCGGGAGTTCCTGGTGTTGCTCAAATTACTCCCATCCTGCAGACTGACATTATCTCAGAGTGGCACATCTGCAGCAATATTTGGGGAAGAAAGTGGAGAGTTAATTATCCTAGGACAGCTTGTCTTCGCCAGTGAGTGCGAAGGGGTCACGAGTTATGAGATGCTGGAACTTAAGTTTTACAAAGATCTGATATCTAACCCATTGGTACATACAGAACAAAAGGAAAGCACCGATCGGGGTTTGGGCCACAGTATTTCCCGGTAATTTCTTTGAAGCTAAACAGTTCTTAAAATTGGGGCAGGCTCATTTTATGACAGATCATCACCAGGTCGGGGAGAGGTCACCAGAAACCCAAATTCTTTATGGCCCAGATAGGTGGGTGGGGGGAGGCAATAAGGCGCGCTACAGAACAGGAAAACGGCGAGTATCTATCTTGTGGGAAGAGTAACTAAGGTTAGGTAAAAAGGTTAAACTCATGGGCAAATCTCCCTGCATATAAACACACTACTTCAAACAATGTGTAAATTAGTGGGCCTTCTTGTCTTCTTTAGTTCTTTAGCGAAGACTAGAGGCGCCTACCCGTGATTAACAGCCCTTGTTAGCTTGTTTTAGCACCACTCTTCTTGTTTGTAGAGGGCCGCTCCGTGATTAACATTTCAATTAAGTGAAATTCTTGCAATTCTTTACAGGGGAGAGTATTGCTCAACATATCAATTGGGTCACTTAACATATCAGTTAAGAAAAGAAAACATTTAGTAAGCCGCGGTACAGGTTTGCTATAATACACAAAATGATGAAGCTACTTTCTTAGAGTACAACATTCCCCTCTGATGTTGTGACTTCTGGGCCAAATCCTTGGCCGTACTTAAGGTCTGCTGGGGACAAGCTCATACGCTTGTTGCCTGACCATCATTAATTTTATACTTTGTACCTGACGCTTGACATATGCAGTCAGCCTATTTACTATGCAGGGGCCCAAAGTGGCTAGCACTAGAATCACAATGATAGGACCGGCTACGGTCGCTATTATGTTGGTTATCCACGGTGGGAAGGAGAACATTTGCTCCGCCCACCCTAGAGCTCCTTGTCTTAGTCTCTCTCTTTCTTGTATGCCTCTTTGGAGTTCCGCTAAGTTTTGTCTAACTACCCCAGACTTATTGGCGTACAAGCAGCATTGCTCTCCCAGGGCCAAGCACAGTCCTCCTTTTTCAGCAAGCAAGAGGTCTAGTCCTCTGCGATTTTGGAGAGCTACTTCAGCTAATGAGTCCATTGAACTCTCTAAGGCCTCAATAGCATTTTGGACTCTTTTTATTTCTTCATCTACCTGTTGAGATAGCATATTGTATTGGTGTATGCTAACTCCCATGGACGCAGCACTCATCCCGAGGGCTGAGAATACACTGATCCCAGCCATAATAGGGAGGGCTGGACTTCTCTTATTGATCTGGTGACTGGCTGAGATGAGAGCCCGGTTCCCTTCTTCCTCGGAGTGCCAGTAGATTCTAGGCAGAACCTGGGTTAGTACACACACCTCATCCTGGTCAACAACGAACTTTTTTGAAATCATACAAGGGAACCATCCTGAAGTACAAGCCCACCAATGGCTGGCCGGGGCTATTAGGGGAGTAGCGTCACCAGCTCCTGTGATGCGATAAGAGTGAGAAAGGTCGCAATACTCAGGGGCTGTGTGGCTAAAATGATATATGCAGGTACCAGTTATCCCCTCTAAACTGGTGCCTTTCCATAGCGATTGGGGAAGGAGCATTTTGCATCTAGAGGGATCGGAGGCTAGTTTATCAGTGACCGTGATGTAGCCCTCATAGAAGGGGGGCTCTGGGGACATGCACAGCCAGCATGGGATTTTTAAATCGCTATCAAGGGAACTGTTAAGTAGCTCAGCTGCTACTTCCAAAGGTTGGAATATTTCCGCTATCATTGAAGGTGGGGCGGAGGCTTTGGGCTCAGTCTGTGCCCGTCTAGACCTTCTCAAACCAGTTTTTGTAGCCCTCGTTGAAGGTTGCATCGAGGTTGGATCGAGGCTAGGCACTCTAATCTCTATCCAGTACGGGATGCCCCCTTCCCCCCTCCATTTACACAGCTTTATCTGGGGCTGGTCTGTGTGGTAAATGCTCCCATTGTATGTGGCCTCAGTCACTTTAGTCGTCGGAGTGTGCCTCCGGGGTCGACTGAGTGGGAAATTAATGGGTGCCTTCTGAGTGGGGGCTGTCACTGGGCGGCGTCCTCTCCTGTAAATGACTACAGGAGGCTTTCTAGGTGGCTTGTATAAGATATTGATACTAATTCCAGGATCATGTCCAGATTTATAAATTTTAACAGCGTAAGTAAGTCCCTGCCCCAGCCACCTAAAATCCGTTGGATTTAGAAAGGTCAGCTGGACTGGGTTACAAGTATAAACACCATAACAGTTTTTGTTTCCTATGTACTTGACAGCGAGATACTTTTCAGAGTTATAGTATCCATCTAGGCCTCCTGTGACACATGACCACGAATAACAATATTGATGTTTTGGATCGGAGGCACAGTACACATTATAATTGGGGTCAGGCTGGTTTTTAGGACATACATACAGGGATGCCTGCTTGAGTTGGAACATAACTTGCAGAGCTTTAGGCCCACGGCCCGAGCAGAGGTTACGGTGGACCGACCCACCTACCCTGCCAGTTGGGCTGTCATCATTAATTATTATCCCATTGAAAAGTATACATAGGTCAATGGTGACTTGATTTATCGTGCCTTTAGCTCTCCCTAGTTCCCTTTTAGTTTTCTCGTCTGAAACAATCCAGTCCCCATTCCCGGGGTTTACAATTATAATCGAGCACCAAGCCAAATACCATAGTACAGACATAATTTTATGGCTGAGAGTCCTTTACAAACTTTAACTTTAATGGGTTACCAGTCCGTTGTACTGTCCATCGGGGACCCTTTTCGTCGTCTGTAGCTTCCAGTGGTTTGACTTGTGTGTGGTGGATCCACGCAGTCTTTCCTGCTACCTTGACGGAGGTGGGAGTGCTGAGCACCACGGTGAACGGTCCCTCCCAGCGCGGCTCAAGCGAATCCCGGTGGTGTCGTCGCACCAGGACCGACGTTCCTGGCTCAATTGACGCTTGGGGCAGCGTTCCCAAGGGGGGGTTCGGATGTTTTTGTCTGAACAGCCGGTGAATTGAGGTCAGTACAGGCTGGAGACTCTGTAAGGACTTAATGAGATCTTGGTTAGTTACTTCGGCTAATTTGTCTTCTGACAACTTAGGAACTATAGGTGGGGGTCTCCCGAACATAGCCTCAAAGGGGGAGATCCCAGAAATATATGGGGTGCATCTGGCCCTCAGCAATGCAAAGGGAAGAAGGCTCACCCAATTGTCACCAGTTTCTAAAGACAGCTTAGTCAAAGCGTCCTTAATGGTCCGGTTCATGCGCTCTACTTGTCCCGAGCTTTGTGGCCGATAGGCACAATGGAGTTTCCAACTGATTTTCAATACTTGGGCTAACTTTTGAGTAACTTGGGCTATAAAAGCCGGGCCATTGTCGGACCCCATTGATAATGGGAGGCCAAATCGGGGTATAATCTCATGTAGTAGCTTTTTAACTATAACCAGGGCTGACTCAGACTTAGTGGGGAAGGCCTCTACCCAGCCAGTGAATGTGTCTACCATCACCAGGAGATAGCGGTGTCCCTGCAAGCCAGGTTTTACCATATCCGTGAAGTCCACTTCCCAGTGTTCTCCTGGGGAGGTTCCTCGATACCGGGTGGTTTCCAGTGGAGGTTTCCTGGTTGGGTTGACCAACAAACACTGTGGACATCTAGAGCTCAGAGAGGCAGTTAGTTTGGAGAGCTTTGGAATGAAAAATCGATCTCTGAACAATTCTGCTAGTTTAGTTCCTCCTAAATGAGTAGCCTGATGAGCTTGCTGCAAAAGCTCTCGTCCTAGTGCTTCGGGTAACAGCACTCGCTTGTCGGGCAGCTGATACCAGCCCCCTGGAGTGCGGGGTTTGGCTCCAAGTTGAGATGCTAGCTGTAAATCTGTCTTCGAATAAACAGGCTCTGACAAGGCTTGAGGGACTAGCATCAGGGCAGTCATTTCCTCTGCAGGCCCCTCTGATGTGGTTGCTATTTTTCGGGCAGCCTGATCGGCCAAATTGTTTCCTATGATGATGGGGTCATCTCCCACTTGGTGTGCCTTGCAATGAATAATAGCGACTTGCTGAGGTAGCCAGACAGCTGCTAGCAAGTCTAGGATCTGTGGGGCATTTTTAATCTTAGTCCCGGCCGAGGTCAAGAGACCGCGTTCATGGTAAATAGCTCCATGTACATGTACAGTAGCAAAAGCATATCTGCTGTCTGTGTAGATGTTTACCCTCTTTCCTGAGGCTAGCTTTAATGCCTCTGTCAGAGCAATGAGCTCTGCCTTTTGGGCAGAAGTGCCAGGCTCTAACTGCTTAGCCCAGAGTACCTCTTTCTCGGTGGTCACTGCTGCGCCGGCCACTCGCCTCCCGTCCTGAATGAAACTGCTTCCGTCGGTGAAATAATTGTAAGCGTCCTTAAAAGGCTGGTCGGTTAGATCAGCTCGCAAGTTCTGCTGTAACTCGAGAATGTCAGCACACTCATGGAGAGGCATCTGTTGGTTTTCTGGGTTATCGTCGGGCATGAGAGTGGCTGGGTTTAGAGCTGAGGAGGTCTTGAAAACTACTGATTCTGGGTCTAGAAGCAAGGCCTGATAGTGTAGAATTCTGGCATTTGAAAGCCATTTTTCTGGGGGGGTTTTAATAAGAGTCTCTAGGCTGTGGGAGGTTACCACAGAAATCTTTTGTCCAAAAGTGAGCTTCTTAGCCTCTTTGAGTAGCATTGCCACAGCGGCCAAAATTCTCAGGCACGGAGGCCACCCTCCTGCCACTGGGTCGAGTCTTTTAGAAAGATAGGCTATAGGTCTCTTCCAAGGGCCAATATCTTGAGTCAGAACCCCTTTTGCTATGCCTCTGAGTTCATCTACGAACAAGGTGAAGGGTTTAGTAACATCAGGGAGCCCCAGGGCTGGAGCCTCAGTCAGAGCTCGCTTGAGCTGTTGGAAAGCCTGCTCGCACTCATCTGTCCAGTCGAGCGACTTTTGAGTCTCTCCCTTTAAAGAGTCATACAATGGGCGAGCGATTTCAGTAAAGTTTAGAATCCATAGTCTGCAGTATCCGACAGCTCCCAGAAACTCCCGCACCTGTTTCTTAGTTTCTGGGGATGGGATTTGTAATATGGCCTGGATTCTTTCTTTTGATAAAGTCCTCTTTCCTTCTTGTAATTTATAGCCCAGGTAAGTCACGGCCTGGCGACACAGTTGAGCCTTTTTAGCCGAGACTTTATAGCCTAATCGTCCCAAAGTCTTTAACAACTCCTCAGTTGCCTCTTGACATGTTTCTAGGGACGTTGAGGCTATCAACAAATCATCTACATATTGAAGGAGCACTATCTCGGGGTGTTCCTCTCTAAATCCTAAGAGATCTCTTGCTAACGCCTCGTCAAAAAGGGTGGGAGAGTTCTTGTAGCCCTGAGGTAAACGTGTCCAGGTCAGCTGTTCCTTTACCCCTGTATCTGGGTCAGTCCACTCGAAGGCAAATAGGGGTTGACTCACCGGAGCAAGAGGCAGGGTGAAGAAGGCATCCTTCAAGTCCAGGACAGAGTACCAGGTGTTCTCCGGATTAAGGAGGCTGAGCAGGGTGTAAGGATTTGGCACTGTTGGGTGTAGAGTCAGCACTTGTCTATTAACCTCTCGGAGATCCTGTACAGGGCGATAGTCATTCGTCCCCGGTTTCTGAACTGGGAGCAAGGGCGAGTTCCAGGGAGAGACACAAGGAATGAGAATATTATTGTCTCTTAGTCTCTGTATGTGGACTTTAATTCCTTTCCGGGCTTGCAGGCTTATTGGGTATTGCCTTAAGCAGATGGGGCGTGCCTGAGGCAAGAGTTCTACCACATGGGGGACTTGGTTGACTGCTAGCCCTGGAGGGTTGTTTTCTGCCCAGACTTCTGGAATCTCCTGTTTCCATTTGTTCAGCAGTTCTAATTCTAAGTCAGTCCGTGACAACTCGGGTGCACCAGACAAACTTCCCAGCAGGCGGTAACTTTCTCCTTCTGGGACAAGAGCCAACACTCTAATACCCTCTGATTTTGAGGGGGTATCAGTCCCTAGCTTCAGTCTAGGTTCATTCGTAACAAAGTCAATTTGCACCTGTAATTTATGTAGAAGGTCCCGCCCTAAAAGGGGATCCGGGCACTCAGGGACCCAGAGAAAATCATGTTGGACCAGTCTATGTCCAGGTCGAGCCAGACTAGCTGTCACCTTTGGGTACGATTTTCGGCCCCCTGTAGCTCCTATCACATTGACAGATTGCTTGGTCAGTTTTCCTAATGGTTGAGTCAGCACAGAATAGGTAGCTCCTGTATCGACTAGGAAGTCCACCGGTTGCCCCCCCACTTGGAGAGTTATCCGGGGCTCGGGGGGTGGCGGCGAGCCCTGACCTCCTCATTTCTGAGACAACAGGGCCTTAGTCTCTCGTTCTGTCTTAGGCTTTAACTTTGGACAATCCTTACGCCAATGTCCCATCTCCTTACAGTACGCACATTGCTCTTTGTCTAGAGGAGGTCGCTTACCTCGAGCTTCCTTTTTCCTAGGGTTAGCTGACCTCTTGGCTTCTTTTTCGCAAAGTAATTCCAGTACTTTAGTCATCCTTTTGGTTGTTGTTTCTTGCAAGGTTTCCCTATTGTTGAAAACCTTTTGTGCGACCTCGACCAACTGGCTGAGAGGCATTCCCTCGAATCCCTCAAGCTTTTGTAACTTTCTCCTAATATCAGGGGCCGACTGGGACACGAAAGCAATATTAATTGCTCGTGCGTTCTCGGGTGCCATCGGATTGATTGGAGTATATAATCTATAGGTCTCTAAAAGGCGCTCTAAGAACACCGCTGGAGACTCATCGGCTAACTGCTGCACTGCACTCACTCGGGAAAGGTTGGTGGGCTTCTTAGCAGCCGCACGAAGTGCATCTAAGAGCCTCAGGCGATACTCATCGAGAGCCTTCTTACCTGCATCCGTGTTAGGGTCCCACTCGGGTCGGGAGGAGGGGAACAAGTGCTCAATTCGTTGCCGATCAGTGGATGGAGATCCATCCGGTTCTCGGACTCCCTTTTGCCCCAAAGCGCAGATTCGCATCCTTTCCTCAGCCGTGAAAAGGATGCGTAAGATCTGCTGGCAGTCATCCCAAGTGGGAAGGTGGGTGGAGAAAACAGACTCTATAAGGCTAATCAGAGATTCTGGGTCCTTCGAGAAAGGGGGGTTCTGACTTTTCCAGTTATAGAGGTCAGAGAAAGAAAAGGGGGTGTACACAAACATGGAGCCCCCACTCGGGGCTGGGACCTCCCGCAGAGGACACAGTGGCGCTGCCTCGTGGCCCTGTTCCAGAGGTCCCTCTGGTCGAGCGTGGCGGCGGGTTCGAATGGGCCGAGGCGGGGAGGGCGAGGTGGAGTCAGGTTGTGGCTCAGGGGCAGGATACGGGGGAGGGGGTAAGGGAAGGATGTCTAGCGGGTCGGAGAAGTCTTCGCTCGGAGGTAAGACTGGAGGTGCGTTGGGCTTGGAGGTCTCCTCTTCAGCCTTGGATTTCGGTTTGAGGGCTGCTAGGACTCCATTCGGAAGTGGCTCAATCCAAGGGGGAGCATCATAGATTGTATCTATCCAAGCCTGGATATAGACAATCTGATCGGGGTGAGCGGGGGGCCCAAATACATACTGGCGGACCGCTCGAGCTGTCTCCATATCAAAGGACCCAAAAGGGGGCCAGACTCCTTGGGTCCCCAGGGGCCACTCCTGTGTGACAAAGGTTGTTAGTCTGGCTTTGCGAACCCTTTCCCCATATCTCCCACCTCGCCTCTGGAATTCTTTAAAGTGGTCAATGACAAGGCTAAGGGGAGTGCTGGGAACAGATTCGTTCCGACCCATAATGGACTCGTTCTGACCCATAGCTGGTGGTGTCGCTGGTTTTGCTGGAAAAAAAACTTAAAAGGCAAAGTTAGGGTTAAACAGAAAAACTACAGAGACTAGGCAAACGGTCGGAATCACCTTTGCCCACTCCGAATTCCAGGAAGGAGCTCCTAAGAAAGAAGGCTCTGTTAGAGTTAGGTGACCAAAAAGGGGAACAATTAGAACAAATGAACACACAGACCGACACACAAGACGAGACAGGACAAGACAAGCTGCAGCAGAATGGCCTTTGCTCAAAAATTAGTCAAATTTTGGGATCTGGAGGAATTAACAAATTTAACTAATGAAGTGGTTCCCCACCCAGGCGGAGTCACAAATGGCAAAAACCAATTGACTTCATCCTCGGGGGCTTCACTTCCCAAATTAAGGGCGTCCCCTTCCGAACGGAGTGGTTCCTCACCCGGGGCAGATTCACAGATGGACAGAATTTGTCCGACAAACCAACTGACTCTGTCCTCGGGTGGTTCCCACTCCCAAATTGAGGGCGTCCCCTCAAAATTACAAATTGACCGCGGCCCAAACAAAACCTCCAGAGCACTTACTTTCAGATGTTCGGAAATGAGTCTGGAGTCTTGCTTCCATCCAGGGCGAGCCCCCAAATGTTATAACGTGGGCCCCGGTATAAAGTCCACGGAAACAAGAGTCCAAAACTTAAGTGGCAAAGGCTTTATTGAGCCAGTCCTGGCGGCACAGTCTCTCCTAGATCAAACCAAAGACTGCGCGCGCCAGACTGGGGAAAGGGGTTTTTAAAAGTAAGGGAAAGTGGGGAGGAAACCTGTAAGGCCATTAAACCTGTTGACCCGCATCTGGAAACTGTATTGCTGTCCACTTAGCTCTGACAGTCCCGGGAGTTCCTGGTGTTGCTCAAATTACTCCCATCCTGCAGACTGACATTATCTCAGAGTGGCACATCTGCAGCAATATTTGGGGAAGAAAGTGGAGAGTTAATTATCCTAGGACAGCTTGTCTTCGCCAGTGAGTGCGAAGGGGTCACGAGTTATGAGATGCTGGAACTTAAGTTTTACAAAGATCTGATATCTAACCCATTGGTACATACAGAACAAAAGGAAAGCACCGATCGGGGTTTGGGCCACAGTATTTCCCGGTAATTTCTTTGAAGCTAAACAGTTCTTAAAATTGGGGCAGGCTCATTTTATGACAGATCATCACCAGGTCGGGGAGAGGTCACCAGAAACCCAAATTCTTTATGGCCCAGATAGGTGGGTGGGGGGAGGCAATAAGGCGCGCTACAGAACAGGAAAACGGCGAGTATCTATCTTGTGGGAAGAGTAACTAAGGTTAGGTAAAAAGGTTAAACTCATGGGCAAATCTCCCTGCATATAAACACACTACTTCAAACAATGTGTAAATTAGTGGGCCTTCTTGTCTTCTTTAGTTCTTTAGCGAAGACTAGAGGCGCCTACCCGTGATTAACAGCCCTTGTTAGCTTGTTTTAGCACCACTCTTCTTGTTTGTAGAGGGCCGCTCCGTGATTAACATTTCAATTAAGTGAAATTCTTGCAATTCTTTACAGGGGAGAGTATTGCTCAACATATCAATTGGGTCACTTAACATATCAGTTAAGAAAAGAAAACATTTAGTAAGCCGCGGTACAGGTTTGCTATAATACACAAAATGATGAAGCTACTTTCTTAGAGTACAACAAGAACAAACACAGCACACCGAGGGGGAATTTTTGTTATGCTGCGCTGGAGCCCCTAATGTGCTGCCTTACCTTGGGGCCTTAATTAGAAGCAGCAGTAGCCCTTGGCCCTGCTGAGTTTCTATTTGATGTGATTGCACAAAAGAGCTGAGATGGAAAACTAGATCTTTTGTTATTTCACACATTCTGAAAAGCTATTTACTTATTTATTTTTAAAACAAAAGCCTCCTTCTCTCTCTCTCTTTCTTTCTTTCCTTTCTTCCTTCCTTCCTTCCTTCCTTCCTTCCTTCCTTCCTTCCTTCCTTCCTTCCTTCCTTCCTTCCTTCCTTCCTTCCTTCTTTGTTTCTACTGGTGATTACACCAAGAGCCTATCCACTGAGCTATGTCCCCTAACATTTTGGAACAGGGTCTTGTGAAGTCATTAAACTGTCTAGACTGGGCTTGAACTTGTGATCTTCCTGCCTCAGTCTCCCAGAATGCTGGGTTTACTACCATTTACTACCACACTTGGCTCTTGTTTTTTATTTGCCATCACACAATTAATGTCATACCAGCCCACCTTGACTCTCTGACATGGGCTTTTTCTTACAAGCCACCTTCCCATTCATCACATCTTGTTCTTCCTTTCTTCCCTCTGGGGGTTTATTTACCTCTTTCTTGGATCATTCTAGAGGTGTCCAAATAGTTAGCAGTTCCTCGGAAGCCTGACCATTTAAAAATATTTAACAAAAAAGTGCGAATGGCTTTACAAGACATGGGAATTTTCATCTTATAATTGTACCTCTCTAAAAGCTCTGATCAAATTAGAGCCTTGTGGGGATGTTCTTTTGGCTCACCTTAAGACAATGTAGGAAACAGTGACACACTGCAGCCTGCCAGATGTCAGGCCACCTGAATAAGTAATAAGGAGCAGAGAGGAGGAGAAAGGTGGTTGTATTTCTTGAGAGGCATCAGACTGTGGACATGAGTTCATGAGCTTGGTCCAAGGGTTCAGGGAAGTTGTTGGCTCATGGTAAGTCTGAGCCAGCTGCTGTGTCCTGCTGAGCAGAGCACCCTTACCCCGGTTAACAGGAAACATGAAAGAACTGATGTTTTCTGACATAGGAAAGGTCTTGCCTCTGGAGCTGTGGAGCTGTGTTGTCTGGAAAGTTCTCTCACTAGTGTATCCCAATTCTTTGGACCTACAAATAATGGTTATTCTTTGTTTTGTTTTTTCTCTCACATAATTCTCTTTTACCACAAAAAATAATTTGTTGTAAAAATAGTGACATATCTCAGAGTACCAAAATCCAAGAACTACAGCCTGAGCTTCCGGAAGGCCTAGACCAGGGAGGGTACTGGGAGCCCTCAAGAACCCAGTTGGTGATTTAATCATCACCTTTCTGTCTCCCTCACTGAGGGTCATTTGAACTTTTGCTTTTTCCTCATGCTTGATATATACTTCATTTTGTCAGCAAGCCATCTTGGCTTCCTTAGCAAGAACACAGGCAAACATGGCTACCACAAAATGGCAGACTTTGCCCCTCAGTCAAGGAAACCCTGAGGATGTCCCGGAACCCAATAGTGAGGAGAGAAGCTTAGCAATTGAGGTAGAGTCAGTTCTGACTCAGGCTGAGGCTAGGAATGGAGTTCTGTTCTACTGACCTGACTGTCCATGGTTCAATTCAATAGATGGGGATTTGTACTGTTAAGAAAAGTTATGTCAGAATTGTGCCTTTTGGTGTCCTACTGAGCACTGTGTAAAATCTAAGGGTTCTTTAATAATTTAGGTGAATATGCCTTTTTTTGAATTATTTTCTGTTGCTGACTAAAGGTCAAAACTCTGAAGTTTATGTTTAACTTGTAGCTGTTTGCAACAGAGATGTGAATGGTTTCATTCTGGTAGGAAAGACCACCAAAGGTTATGGCTTTACTTCTCAGACATACATTAACCACCTTTTATCTAGTCCAGAATCTCATTTCAATGCTGATTTTCTTTAATGGCTGCATAGCCCTCAGTCTATACTTCTCCTTTGAACCGTTCTACTGCTATCCTAACTTCCCCATCAACAAGCTGAATGCATCTTGACAGGTATTTATTTACTTTTTGTATGAGAGTCATTTTTTTTTGTTTTGTTTTTTTTGAGACGGGGTCTCGCTATGCAGTTCAGGCTGGCCTTGAGCTCACTTTGTAGACCAGGCTGGTCTCAAACTCGGAACGATCCTCCCACCTCAGCCTCCCGAGTGCTGGAATTACAGGCGTGAGCCACCACGCCTGGTGAGAGTCATATTTTTAATTTTTTTTGAAAATTGCGTTTTATATATGTGCTACTGAGGTGTGCACTGAAAACTGTATTTTGTTAATTTTTGGAAGGAGAGAATTGAACTGACACCTGAAAAATACCCTATTTTCTTTTTTTGTTCATAGGAATTTCCTGGTTTTGATGGCTTCCATAGCATTTTATCAGCTACGTGGTCTTTTGCTTTAGTGAGGGCCTGTTATTAGTAAATGTTGTGCTTTTGTTGTCTGGAATATATTTATTTCATCTTTGTACCTGAAAGAAACTTGAAATGGATAGACAGACATCCTAAGTTCACATTCTAGGCTGACCACTGTAAGTCTTTGACAGTATTACTCTACTGTCCTTTGGCTTCACGTGTTGCCGCTAAGAATTCGGAAGTCAGTCTACCTGTTACTCTGCCACAGATAATTTCTTTTTTCTTTCTGCTGTGTTACAGTTTTCTCCTTTGGTATTTTGCACTTTGATTGTAACAGTCTTAATGTGAATTCACTCTTATTCACACTACTTAGAATTCACCAGGCTTGATTCTGAGAATTTATGTTTTTCATCAATTTCAGGAAAAATTAATAACTCTTCAAATATTATTTGTTCTCAATATTTCTGTGATATTATTCCAAAATTCCAAATAATTGCATGTTAAATGTGTTTACTCTATCTTCTGTGGTATTTAATTTACGTTTAATCATTTTACCTCTGTAACCTACCCTTGGGCCTGTGGCCATGGTATTTCTCCAAATCTATCTTCTAGTTTACTAGTTCTTTCTTTAGCAATGGTTAATATTCTCTTTTACCCAATATGAAAGATCTTCAACTTCATTATAATCGGGAAAACACATGCAGAAATTATTACACTTTTATCAGAATGGTTAAAATTTCAAAGAAAGATAATGTGGGGAAGAAGTGTAATTTGGCGCAATCTCTTTAGAAAGCAATTATTATTTACTCATATTACAGATTTTCATTCTCTTTGAGCTAGGAGTACTACTCATTGTTATAACCTAAGGCCCCCTAACTATTGCACCGTAAGGTCTGTTCTGTATAAGCCCACCTGCTGCTTCCCCTCCCCTTCTCCCTTCAAATCTAACTAGGTTAAGTTTTAACTTCTTAAAAGGCCATAAAACAAAGGCCTGAGGTAATAGCTCCTGACAACCCGGGTCTTCCCTACCCGGTAGCCTGTCACAAATTGTGTTAATTGCATTAGATTGTAATAGCTTCATTTGTATCATAGCAATACCTGTGTGTTCCTTTTCCCTCTGAGTAAAGGATTGATATGTTAATCAATGCTCTCCTCTGTAAAGAATTGTAAAATCTTACCTAGTTGATATGTTAACCATTGTTGCCCTCTACAAATGGCAGTGGTGGTGCTAAAGTAAGGTAACTAAGGTTGTTAATTGCTGTTAGACTTCTCTATTCTTTGCTAAGAAAAACAAGATTTCTTCTTATCTAAACTTGCTAGTATGCAGGGAGACTTGCAATTGCCGTTTCTGCTTTGTGGTGTGTCACATCCCCATTCCCTTCCTTACATTGTGTGACCAGCAGCTCTTTGTGGATTTACAAGATAAAAGACCTGATTTTTAGCTGTGAGGTGTGCAGTCTCCAAATTGGCTCCTGGAGGCTGTGTCACCAGGCCTGGAAATAAAGCCTTTGTTTCCCAAATTTTAATTTCTTGCTTCCTTGGATTTTATACCGGGGTCCGAGTTATCACACTCATAGGTATAAAAAGTAACAGAAATTCAGGCACAATGCACGCATACATTTATAAGATTGTCCCTGTGTCTTAATTACTTTTCTCATGCTGGGACAAAATATCCAACACCCATAAGTTAAAGAAGGAAAGGCTTATTTTGGTTCACAGTTTGTAGAGGTTTTAATCCCTAGTTGGCCAGTGCCAAGGAATGGTGGCGTGGCAGAGAGCCTGCATCAGGAGGAGAAACAGACCACGGCAGAACAGGGCAGAAAACAGCAACAGCAGTATCAAGCCTCCTTTTATATTCCATTCAGGTACACCACACCAGGGTGAGCCTTCCCATTATCCACACCTAGACCTGCTAAACCAGTCAGTGGGTTAATCCAGTACCACACACCCATGATCCAGTCACCTTCCAAAAGCCTCGCCTATGAGCACTTGAGGTTTTGGGGGGACAATACACAGTGGCAACATTATTCACTATGTTTCTAAGTTGGAGGCAACCCAAACATCCAGCTAGAGTACAATGACAAATTGAGAAATGTTCATAAAATGAAAAACTGCAAGGAGTTATAAACAAACTCAAATGACACATAATAATGTGGATAGAGAGAAAAGCCAGCATCTCCCGAGAATCTGCCATGCTGGGACTTGGGGGACCAACTAGGAAATCAACTAGCCAGCCTTCCTGGTAAGCGGGGCAAAACTTGTGTGCTCTAAGGAAAGAAAAGACAGCACCTCTTGTGAGCCTACCAGCAAGCAGGCTGAATATCACACACTGTCCATATCTCCACCCCCCTGAGTTGATGACAACTAAGGTACATAAAGCAATGAAATGCTTGTATTGTTTGGTTGATTATGCAGGCCTGAGGCCAGAGGTCTGAGCATCTCTTGGGAGGATGACAGTATGCAATATAGCAAATGTGGGGGATTTCCTCCTATCTTGTCTTTGGATGACAATATTGTTTTCTCTGTTTTGCTTTGTTCTGATTAATCATTTTGCTTTATTCAATATTCTGTGTTGATTGGTTTTATAGTGCTTTGTTTTTGGTTTGATTTTGCTATACCTGATTGAATGGACAACTATTGTGAAGATAACAAGATACAATATGGTACCAATTATTGTTATCCCAATATCCTGCTCTGTAGTTCAGTACCAATTATACTGCATTGTCTTGATTGGCTTTGTTTTGTCTTGTTTTGTTGGATTTTACTATCTTAAAAAAAAACCTAATAATGTGGATATATGTCACAAGTACAATATAGAGGAAAGAAATAAGAATCAAGATAATGTGTTCACTATGAAACTATTTATATAAAGTAAACAAAACCCACCACCAACAGCAACAGAAAAAAAATGGAGAAGGAAAGGAAACTTCATCTGGGTTAGCTCTGTCTGGAGTGGGAAGGTATAGTGACAAGAAAGGGACACCCACTCAGGGGTTTCCAGACAATACTCATTTCTTTCTTTCTTTCTCTCTCTTTTTTTTTTTTGTCTTTTTCCTTTTTATTGGTACCGGGGATTGAACTCACGACTGCCTGCTTGCAGGCAGGTGCTTATGCCACTGAGCTAAATCCCCAGCCTCGACAATACTCATTTCTTCACCTACTTAATGGTAACTTAGATGTTCATTTTATAATATACTACAAACAACATGGTATTTCATGAAAGATAAAATATTTTTTTCTTGTAAAACAATGGAAACACTACATATCTCAATGTGTGATATGCAGCTAAAATAGTATTTTGAGGAGAATTTATAGCCTTAAGGTGATTGTATTATAAAGTAATAACTAAAAATAAAAAAACTGAGCATCTGATTCAAGAAGTTAGTGAAAAAAACTTTAAAGTAACTCAAATAATGAAGAATAACGAAAACAATGAACCTTAAAGTAATAAAAAGAATAGATTAAAATGTAGAATAAAGATAATATACAGAGATTTTTCTTTGATATGACTAATAAAATTTACAAATGTCTGGTAATATTGATACAGACAAAATAGACATTATCAGCAATAAAAAAGGAATATGTAGCAAAAATGTAGCAGAGATTATTAAGAAAGATAATATAAAACTACTATGAATGAATTTATGCCAATAAGCAGAAACAAGTGAAATGGACAAATGAATGCAAAAACATAATTTATGAGAACTAATTTAATATTGAAATAAGAATTGAGCTGGCTGTGGTGATACATAGCTAAGCCCAGCAGTGAGGGAGGTTGAGGTAGGAGGATCCCAAGGTCGTCTCACCTAGCAACTTAATGAGTGACCCTGCCTCAAGAAAAGAAAAACAACAGAAAAACTGACTAGTTTCATAATAATTACATAAATTGTATTAGAATTAGTCTTTCTGCTAAGAAATTTCCACCTTGTATAGTTCATAAGTAGGATTCACTAGACTTTAAGAAACAGTTTACTAAAATATTTCATGAACTCTTACAGAACATAGAATACCTCCCAACTTGGTTTATGAAGTTAGCAAAAAAAAATCACACCCAAATCAGATGAGTTCAACAATAAAGGAAAATTATGGATGATCTCATTCATAAACGTAGATGTAAACATAGCAAATAAAACTACAAATACATCTATAAAAATGTACACATTAGGGTAAGAAAAATGTATAAATATTTTAATACTAAATTTGCTGAAACATTATGGGATTAATACAATTTACCTCTGGCCTCTACAGTTATAAGAGATGCTCAGAGTGGGGGCCATTAGCTTCTAGATATTTATCAGCACAGTGACCTGCTGAAGTGTGTATATATTTTTTGGGCATCTTCTGTGTATATTATACATAATGAATAAGACAACAAATCATGGCTGAATTGTGGAGTATATCCCAGAAATGGAGGACTGGATTTTTTTATTTTAAAGAGAATAAAACAGAATAAAACCAATCAAAACCAATCATTGTAAAAGATAAAGGACTTCAAAATATTACAAAATTTATAATAGTTACCATAATGCCTTTTGATGTCTTCAAAATAGCTGCAGATAACTTTGGACATAGTAAAAATCAAACAGAACAGAATAGAATTTAGAAGCAATAAAAACAAAACAATGAATGTAATAAAGGACTTCAAAACAAGCCAATAGTAAGTCCAAAATTGCTCCCATAATATATCTTGCTATCTTTGAAATAGCTGCTCCTGTCACTGGATTTGACATAATCAAACAAAGCAAAAAAGAATAAAATCCAACCCAACAAAACAATGGAAATGATGATATAGGACTTCCAAAACAAGATTGTAGGGAGTCAACAATGGCTGCAACCCTCAGAAGGAGCTTCCCCTTGATGTCACACTGTATACCACCGTCCTCTGAACCTATGATTAGACCACTGGCTCTAGACCTGCAATGTTAGTGAAACAGCAAATCACTATAGGTATCCAATTGCATTTCACCTCCATAGCTATCATCACAGCCTGTGTTTTTCTGGATAAGCGGATCACTTATTGCCAGGGTGTGTGTGTGTGTGTGTGTGTGTGTGTGTGTGTGTGTGTGTATGTGTGCTTGTGTGTGTGTATGTGTGTGTATGTGTGTGTATGTGTGTGTGTGTATGTGTGTGTGTGTATGTGTGTGTGTGTATGTGTGTGTGTGTGTGTGTGTGTGTGTGTGTATGTGTGTGTGTGTGTGTGTGTGTGTGTTGGTACTTCTTATTCACCAGCCAGTGCGCCAGAAGGGGCTGAGGTCTGTGTGTTACAGTCTGGCAGTGGCCCATGCATAGTGCTGGTTCCCCTGGAAGACTGATTTAACATTTAAAACTTACTATGCTTGTAGGTCAAATAAGAAAATGCACTTGGCATTGTCTCAATAAGAAAAGAAAAACTTCAAATAACACAGCATCAGTTTATGATAAAGTATGCTAGCAAATAGACATAGAACTTTCTGAACCTCATAAAGGGAAATATATATATATATAAGCTTATGGCAAACATCACACTAAATGATGAAACAGAAAAAACAGGGGCAAGTTAAGGATTCCTGCTTTTACCATTTAATACCAGATGGTAAAGAAATTAAATGATTCTAAGGTATAGGATTAGAGAGGAAGAAACAAAACTGTCATTATTAATTGGAGATATGATTGCTTGTGAATACCATAAATAATTTGTCAGAATTTATGAAAGTTTAACAATACTGCCAATTATAGACAGTATGAGGAAGTCAATTGAATTTGTATATACTTGTAACAGTTGGAAAATTTTATTAGATAAAATGATCACATAATAGCAAAACAACCTAAGGTACTTGGGAACAAATCTAATAAAGTTATATAAGGGCTATATAGATAAATGTACCAAACTTTATTGAAAGATCTTAAATAGGATATACAAGTGGAAAGTACATAGTCTTAGAAATTATGTTCATTTTTCCAAATTTGGGCCCTAGATTTAAAGCATTTCCAAGATAAATATCAACATGATTTTTCATGGAATTTGAAAAGCTGGTTCTAATATTTATTTGAAAAGGCAAAGGTCCAAGAATAACCAACACATAGCATGAGACCAATTTCTTTACTACTTATTAAGCCTGATTAAAGCAACGGCAGTTAAGACAATGGAGCACTAGATTAGAGACAGAAAGGCCACTGGAGCCCCAAGCATGGGTCTCGTGTTGGGAAAATTGATAAATAATAAAAATGACATAACAGGCAAACAGGGAATTGCTAGATTAGGCAGTAACATCACATACAAAAATCAATCATAGACTGATTAAGTGCTCAAAGATGAAAGAGAAAACTGCAGTTTTTAAAAAAATTTTGAAAGCCAGAACTTTACATTCTTTGTTTTTTTATTTTAAAGAAAATAAAGCCAAACAAAAGAGAGTAGAATAAAGTTCGATCAAAACAAAACAGTGAAAATGATACAGGACTTCAAAATAAGGTAATAGGAAATCAACAATGGTTACTATCATGCCTCTTGTTATCTTCAAAATAGCTGCCCATTCTATCAGACATAATAAAATCAAACAAAATAGAATAAAACCAAACCAAACAATGAAAATGTTTAAAACAAGATAGGGAATTAAAAATGGCTACCACTTGCAGAAGGAGATGCCCCATAGATGCTACATTCCATGTTGTTATCCTCTAAATAGTTGCTCAGACTACCAGCTTTAGGCCTGCAAAGTCAGTCAAACAATACAGGCATTAAGTTGCTTTTTTACTTGAGTGGCTATCATCTCAGTCTGTGTTTCTCTGGATCAGCTAGTTACGTACGGGGTGGTGGGGAAAGGGGAAGGATTGGTACTTCTTGTCTCTCAGCCCGTGCACTGGTTGGTTCATAGGAAGAAGCTGACTTCTTTTTGACTCCCTTCCTGAGAGACATGGTCACTGCTGGCTCACAACAAGGGACTGGCCTGGCTCACAACCACCATGAACCCACAGGAAGGGGTTAACTTCTTGGCTTTCTTCCTGGGATGCTTGGCTACCACCGGCTCACAAGAAGGAGCTGGTTAAAATTGAAGACTTCTGGAAAAAACATAGAACATCTTTAAAATATTAAGGTAAAAAAGGGTTTTTAAAATATGACTCAAGAGTGCTCCTCATTGAGGAGAAAAGAGTGCTACATTCTACTATCTTAATTAAGGTCAACCATAGGCTCCTCCAAAAAGAATTAAATTAAGAGATTCATACTGAGAGAAGCTATTTGTAAACCATATAAATAAAAAAGATTATTATAAAGCGATATAAATAACTGTTAAAATCACTAAGAAAAAGAGAACACAGTATGATGAAAAGAGGAATATTCAAAAGAGTGAACACTGATGCATAAAAATGTAGGGGTAAAGGCTCAATTTCTTTATTAATCAGGAGATGCAAATTAAAACAGAGAGAAGATATTTTATATCACCCAACTGGCAGAAATTAATAAATTTAGACTATCTCAAGTATGTAGTACAAAATACCACTGGTAGAAGTATAAATTAATATATTTGCAAAAAATTGGCATTATCTAAAGAAATTAAAGCTATGAAATCCTACATGAAAAGGGAGCAACAAGAAAGGGTCCTCAGTCCCCAATCCTGAGAACAGTGATCCAGGAAAGGTAAATGCAAAAGAGAATGAAGACAGAAAACATGCAATATCAGACACAGCACCTATAGACATAAAGTGGTATCTCCAGAGAACTCATCTATGAGTTCAAAAATGAAGTATTTAATGAAATAAAGCAAGAAATAAGTAGAATAGTTAGAAAAATGCTAAGCACCACCCAAGAAAAAACAGATGGTGGAATGGAAGAACAGAAAAAAAGGGGAGAATTGTTTGATGGAGAAAATAGAGAAAACATAAAATATGTGAAGCAGGTTCAAAGAGATTACCAGGAAACTAAGAACTCTATTGAAAGCTGGCATAACAGCTTGAAAGAAACTAAGGATAGATTATCAGAACTGGAGGACAGATTTGTAAGGTGGGAGAATGAAATGAAAAACTTCTTAAAAATAACAAGAAAACAAACAGCAATAATACAAAGACTAGAAGATGATAAGAGGATATATAACTTAAGAATTAGGAACATAAAAGAAGAAGTAGGGACTCAAACAAAAGCTATTCACAAAAATAATCCAGGAGAATTTCCCTAATTTAGCAAAAGGTAAAGATACTCAGATGTATGAGGCATATAGGACCCCAGCCACCTACAATCCAAACAGAGCTACACCCAGGCATATAATAATCAAAATTCCAGAAATCCAATATAAGAACAGAATATTAAAAGCCGTCAAAGACAAGAAACAGATCACTTATACAAGGGAACACCCATCAGAATTACAGCAGACTTCTCGGCACAAACCATCAAATCACGAAGAGCGTGGGGGGAAATAATTCAAGCTTTGAAAGATAATCTGCAGCCAAGATTGACATATCCTGCACAACTGTCCCTAGAAATTGATGGAAAAACAAGGTGCTTCCAGGATAAAGAGGAACTAGGGGAATTTGCAACCACCAATTCAACTCTACAGAGAATACTGCAGGATATTCTAAAAATGAAAAATACCAAGATTCCAGAAACAGTGGCTGAGAGGCCACAGTGAATGGAGCAGAAAACGAAATGAAGAGGACAAACTGACAACTAATGACAGAAAAAGAGCTCAGCAGAAATGAGGCAGAGAAGGTTGGATGGTAGGAACAGCTATTTTGGAGAAAAGAAGACATCATAATAGATAGTGCTGATTTAATATCCTCTTGTTTTGAAGTCCCATCAAGCTTTTGTTCTTCTGTCTCCATCGGTTTTAACGTGTTGTATCTTATTGGATTGTATTATATGTGATAATACAAACAAAAACTTTTATAGACAAGGAGATTATACAGAAACCATTGTTCACTTTCTGTTAGTTGATTCTAAATACCCTGTAATACTGTCATTTTCTTGAACGGTTTTACATTGTCTTGATATGTTTGATGCTACAGTATACGAAAGTTATACCTAAAGATTTTAAGGGAAGAGACACTATGGTAACTACTATTATGTCGAGATTATCTTGTGGTGAAACACTTATTTTGCTTAAATGGCTATGTTTTGACCTGCACTGTTTTGTTGTTATGCCCTCTTTTTTATCTCAATCTCCTTATTATCTACTTTTTCATTTTTATCCTTTTAATGAAGGGAAAAATAAATAAAAAATAGCAGGATATGTTACAGTAACCCACTTTGATTTCCTATTAACTTGATTTGAAACTCTGTATTGCTCTCACCATCTTGTTTTGACTGATTTTCCTCTATTCTGTTATGCTTGATAGTACCAAGCTTGAAAGTATAGGCAACAACTATGAAGACAATAAGATTGATTGTGACGCCCATTCTGGTTGACTATTATCTTCTTTTGAAGTCCTCTAAAGTCTTCAATGTTTTGGTTTTATTGGTCTTATTCTTTACTGTTTTGTTCAATTTTATTATAACTGATGATATAGGCAATTCTTTTTAAGATAACAAGAGGCATTATGGTAACCATTGTTGATCACCTTGTATTTTGTTTTTATATTATGTATTATGTCCATCCTTTTGATTTGACTGACTCTGTCCTGGTATGTCACATTTGGTTTTACTTTCTTTAAAAAAAAAAAAGTAATAAGAACTGTGGGAGCAATAAAACCCAAAATGTGTAATTGTCATTGTACAAAAGAAAGGAAAAGAAAGTTCTCTAAAAGATATAACTGCATATATATTTAAGTGTATAAGATAGATAACCATAGTACTTAGTTTAGTTGGATCGTTGAACAAAACTGTTTGCAGTCTCACTGTTTGAAAGTCCCCTCTATATGCTTTAATTTTGTAACTTCAACTATTTCTAAGATGACAATATGTAATTAACTAGTGATTTCCTACTGTTTATTTTTTCTGAAATTCTGTATAACTTGTACCCTTTTTCTGTTTTTTTCTTTTTTCTCCTTAAATAAAATAAAAAAATAAAAATAAAAATAAAAAAAGGGCCACGCCCCCCCCAAAGAAATTCTACATGGTCTAGAAATTCCACTTTTATACTCTATAGAAACTCTCTCAAATGAACATGTGAATTTTTGCAGCAAAATTCCTGCTAATGACAAGAAAAGAGAAGCAAATGTCTGCCCAGGAGAAAGTAATACAAAAACAGTGCTGTTCATAGTGAGAAATAAATGAACAGTAACCTGGAAAAAAAGTCTCATCAACAATTTTGAGTAAAACAAGCAATTCACTAATGATCGTGTAACCAGTGCCTATTTGTATAAAGTTTACAAATATGTGAAACCAAATGAGGGTTCATTCAGGGATAGACAGAAATACCAAGGTATTTTTCAGGTGAGCCGCATACCAGACACATTTTGTTGGCAAGGCATGGCTGCCTCCAGCTTTTGGCAAGAAGATCCTCGTCTGGGTTTGTAAGAGATGAAGAGCCCAGAGTGCAGACCTCAAGCACCCTGAGGCCTGTCACTGTCCTTATCAAAAATAACTACCTTTGTATATATGACAGACTCCTAAACCTTGGATTTGGTGACCTAACATAACTTTAGTCTTGTGGAAACTGATCACTCTGGTTCCAGTGTTCTTTTGGCTTATACCTGCATTGTGCTGCCAGGGTACTAATACTGCTTTTTGAATGTCAAATACAGGAGATGGCCCACAAGAGTCTGGGTACAACCGCTGTGCACGTCCATAAACCTGGCCGGGCTTGTTTCCATGGCTGCACCAGGGGCGGTTGTGTTGGGCTGGCCCTGGTCCTGTGGGCTGGAGCTGCTCCTGCCACGCACTGAGGGAAGTTGAGCATCTCTGTCCCTTCTTTCCTGGCCCTGAGACAATGGCTCTGGTGGGCCACTGAACATGGGAGGGCAAGTGATTAGGGAAGGCAAAGCAGGAGAAGAGTGTGGGCAGATGAGGGCACTGGAGGAGAGGGAATCGAGCAGGAACCATTAAGCTCCTACATCCTGAGCCAGGATTTGTTTGAAGAAACACCAAGAAATTTTCCAGCACATCTTGACAGACCTACCATTCATCAGGATGGCGCGTCTTTCCCGGTAGAAAATAACCGTTCATCAGCCAGCAGCTCTTGGAATGTGGGCTGGGGAAGCTCTGTCCAGGGTGCCGCCCTCCATCAACCACCCTCAGGACACAGCGTCACAGCCTAAAAATAGTTTCCACCATTACTCCCACTTGCCTGTGCCCCGAGCCTTTCAGGAACCCTTTTTCCATGTTGCCTGGGTGTAGCACAGGAAGAATATTTCTGGCAGAGTAATATTTGTAGCCCGAAGTGCTTTTTCTTTCCATGTAAGGCAACTTGGAAACATTGGTCGCCAAAGAAATAATCACTAAGAAAAGATGTGATTGCTACAAAATTAGAAGACCTGATTTCAGATCAAATTCAACCAAAGACCAAAGACCTATTAGTGGTGTGAAGGGAAATGTAAGGAGGTACACATATGGTGACAAGAGGCCAAAAGATAAAAGTGTGTCCACCTGCAAACAAGGGATCTGGGGCCACCCGAGAACAGCTTGTTCTGACACTCTGAGGTCAGGAAGTGTAAGCACAAAGATCAGAGGGAACCATTATACCTTTTTCTGAGCTTGTAGCCAATGAAGTTAAGAATTCTAGCATATAAAAGCCATTGAGCTAAAAGATGACTGAACTTGTGAAATAGAGTAGTATGGTATAGGGGACATACAGACAGTCACTGAGGCTCCCTGCTGCAGACAGAGAGCTGTATGAGAGTGTTTTGCGTGGCAGATTCTGTCATGATCTCAACTTGTGCCCCTCAAACTCACTTTTCTCATTAAATAACTTTGCTAGTCATCTTCCCACCTTGAATTCCAGCTTCCTTGTCCCACCACCAGTTCCCACAAGGGGAACCTTTAGTCTTTCAAAGTTTATAGAAACCTTGGGATCTTCCATGATAAACCTTCCATATATTCCAAACCCTATAGCTAAACTGTGCTCAAGGTAGTAAGTTTTTCTTCCTTAGAAGTGAAAAATCTGCTATATTCTTGTTCTAACTCACCATTCCAACAGCTTCTCATGAAGCCCCCATCAGTCAGCAGCTTTCCGACAGGTTTTATTCTGACCACCCTGCTTGTCTTTGTCGAGTTGATCTTAACAAAACATGGCTTTTGTTGCATATGTACTTAAGAGCATCTCTCGCTGCCTTTATCTGTGTCTGCCTGGATGACTCTCAGTTCATCTGCTCAGCCTCCTGTTTTTGTGGTTACTCACCAGGCACTTTCTGTTCTAGTCAGGTAGAGCTCTGACCTCTCTATCTTTGCTCTTCTGTTTCCTCTCCCTACACAAGAGTGCTGTGGATGGGTAGAGTGTGATTCCAGGTAGGGGGAGGAGGACTGCCATCTTCAAGCCCCTTTCCAGGCATCTCTGTTGCCTTGGTGCGAGGGGACATCTGGCTGACACAGGAAGCGCTATAGCAGGAGTAGGGTAATCCACAATGGGAACAGTGAAGGAGTAGCCAGAGAGTGCAGCCCAGGTCAACATGTTTTGTTGCTCCAGTGGCTTAAATAGCACAGTCACATGGAAGCAACTTCATCAATTTGCCTATGTCTGTGGTACCTAAGACATAACGATTGACCACAGTGTTTCTAAGAGTAAGCTTGCACGCAGCAGCAAGCTTATAAGATCCAGATGCTGCTTCTGAGAGAGGTGAACACTGGCATCATGTTTGAAAGTTCCAGTCGTGGAGAACCCTGTGAGAGATGTCAGATACACTTAGCTTCTTGCTCCCCAAGAAGTTCTTAATCTCCAAGCATAGCTGTACATTGTTTAGTTTTGTCTTCATATAGCAAGTATTAAATTTGCATAATTTCATCAAAAATCTGCTATACCATTTGGGAAATTAGCTTCCTAAAGACTTTCTCGTCTTATTTTACTAATTCAGGGGTAGGTGGGATGGGGTTCCAAAGCAGAGATGTGAGGTGACAGACAATCTTTTGTCCCTGCTGTCAGAGTGCTGCCCCTCAAAGGCTCAGGAGTGGGACGCCAACACAGAGACCCCATATGACATGTAGAGGCTAGCTTAATGTTCATGGCAGGATGTTTTTAAGTGGTGTCAGCAATTTGGGTTAAGCAATGGAAATACCATGTGCTCTCCTTTTTCACCAACTTTAAAAATTCCTATTTATTTTTAAAAAAGTTAATACATTTGTATCATCCAAAAGTAAAAGCTAAAATGGATGTGATAAAATTATTCCCCCTCCAATCTGTCTCTAATATTCCAGTGTCTATTCTTCTGGCAGATATCAAATAATATTTAGTGTTGGGGGTGTCTTTAAGAAGTACTTTTAAATCAGGTATGAACAAATATGAATCTGTAGTGTTTTTTTTTTTTTTTTTTTTGGGTCCTGGGAGTCGAACTCAGGACCTTGTGCTTGTCAGGCAGGCGCTATGCCTCTGAGCTGAATCCCCAGCCCCGAATATGTAATCTTTCCTTCCCTAATTTTTAAGTAACCAAAGAAGTCTACACTGTACTCGGTAGCTTTTATCTCAAGATTATATCTTGGCAACTTTTCCATGTCAGCTCTGAACTTTTGCTTCCTTTCCAGAATTACATAGCATGCCATTTTGTGGCTGTACTGTAATTGGCTTAACAGGAGTCTTACTGATACACACCTAAGTTTATTCCAATCTTTTGCTATTGCATAGAATACTTCAGTAAATAACTTTGTACATAAGCAATTTTGTGTGGGAAAGGAAGAACTGTAGGATAAAGTCCTGGAAAAGAATTGTTGGGCCAAAAGGAACATGCCTTTATGATTTAATAGATATGCCAAATTATTCCCAAACTGATATCAATTACATTCCCACTAGCCATAATGCACAGAATCTGTTTCACGAGCCTCCACCTTATTAAACGTTTGGATTCATGCCAATTTGTTAAATGGCAAAATTATATCTGATTGGTTTTAATTTGCACATTTTCTTAGGAGAGAGGCAGAGTATCTGTATTTCTTCTTTGTGGACTATCCGTTGTTCATTTTTATTAGGGTTATTTATTTATTTAGTCAGTTTGCAATGTTTTGTATATGAGATCTGAGTTCCAAATATTTTTCTATTTTTCATTTCTCTTATTTCATTTGACTGTTTTTTAAAAATCTGTGCAGAAACTTTAATAATAATGGAGTAAAATTTTTAAAATTTATTTCTTTTATGACATCTGGATTTTGAATCATTTCAGAAAGGTCTCACCCATTTTAAGTTTATAAAATAATTCTCATGTATTTGGATAGATTTTGTCATTGAATTTAAATTTTTGTTCCACTTGAATATTACCCCCGTATGGTATAAGGTATAGCTTACAAATGTTTTACCCAGCGGTGATAAAGTCTAAATTTTCCTCACTGGGTACCCAAATTCATTACACATCAAATTTCTTTATATATTTGAGAGTATTTCTTTACTTTTTATTTTGTCGCATTAGCCTATTTCTGTACTAATATCACATAATTTAAGAAATTAAGTTTGCTAGTAGGTGTCTACTACTATATCAATATATGCTAATTCTGCATATGCTGAAACAGAACTTAAAGAAAAATAAGCTTTCCCAGCCTTAAAGAATCCCTTTCAAACTTCCTCCTCCTCTCTGGCTGTAATTTCTTATCCTGGTAGATAAGATTGGCAACTATGATGTGTAAACAAAACTATGACACTGTTCTCACAAGATTCATGAGGATCTGTCTACTTTCAAGGCTAAACTGGTTGCTTTGTGTTGCTTTGGTACCCTGGCTTGCACCCCCAGCCCCCAAGTTTCCCTCCACTAGGAAGACCAACCCCTTAGGCAAAATGTATGAAAACCAGATCCTTCCTCTTAGAGTTCACACAGCAGTCATTCTAGGCACCATAAGGTTGGGCTGGTGCAGATGTACACCTGATAAAATCCTCCTGGTTTTCCCCACTGGTCTCTCTGATTTCTTGGATTCTACAATAATATTAGTATATGTTGATACCATATATTTCAATGTATGCTAACACTCTTCTTGCTTTGCAGAATTTTCCTACTTTATTTTTCCCTCCAATGACTTTACATCATCTTGCCTAGTTCCATAAAAACTGTATTGGTACTTACATTGGCATGACATTAAAGTTCTGAACTCATTTAAAGAATATTGGCATGCCCCAATATGATTTAGCTTTTTATTTGTTCAAATACTCTTTTATTTCCTTCTGAGATGTTTTCAACTTTTCTTTCTATAACTTTTTAATTATGTGTATCTTTTTTCTCTCTGGTTTCTATGGTAAATGCCCCCTTCATTATATCCTCTGATGGGTTATTGTTTACTAATTCTGAAGCCCACTACCGTATTCAGTATTCATAGGTGTTTTTTCTTGTCAGTTGTCAGAAATATTATCAAGTACTGTTGTTGTTTAGATATAAAATGTCCCTCATGTGTGTGGAAGGTGACTGGATCATGGGGACTCTGTGTTCATCAGAGGCTCATCCACAGATGATTCCACAGCCGAACTGGGGCTTGGTCAGAAGAGGTGGTTGCTGGGAACATGACCTGGAAGGGTGTAGTTTTGCCTCTGGATCTGCTCTTCCTCTCTCTCACTGCTTCATGGCTGCCGTGGATAGTAGCTCTCCCTTGGCAGGCTCCGTTACCATGCTGTTTCTGCCCTGACTCCAGTCAACTATAGACTGAACTTATTGGAAACTGTGACTCAAATAAACCACTCCTTTAAATTGTGGGTGTTGGGTATTTAGTCCCAGTGATGGGAAAGTCACTAACACAGCCTCTGTAAATAGAGATGTTTCACTTCTTATTTCCCAATTTTTATGGCTCTATTTTCTCTTGTCTGTTCTATGAAAATTCAAGGAAATCTCTTTAGTGGTGCCCACATTAAGCAAATTTATTGTAATGGTCAGAGTTTGGACACACTTGCATAAGAAGCATAGGTGTGTGCAGGAAAACTAGACTGAGACCCTAAATTTTACATAGTCCTCAATATTGTTACAGTGTGTGTGATAGACTGACTTGGTGTGACAGATGCCAGGTTTCAGGAAAGGGCAAGAGGAAGCTCGGAGGCAAGCCTTGCCCTAGTTGGGGCTCAAAAAGCGGTAGGAGAAGTGACTGTGTGTGCTTTCCTGTAAGTACACATGGGAAGAGTGAGTTATGAAGACCTGTGACATCTGAGCCTCAAGGTCCCACTCCCTTTCGTGGGATGTGCCAAGGACGTGTGCAGTGCTGGAAGATAATAAGTGCCTGCATGTCCACACCTACACTGGACTTTGGGCTGCCTTTGTTTCTGCAGCATAAGCCTCTACTGCTCTACCCTAGTGACTCCCACAGTAAACGGATCTGTCTGGGGCCCTTGATCCTGGAGGTCAAATCATTTAGGAGCAGAGACATCAAGGATGGAAAACAGAGAGTTGGGAAGACTAAGCAGGGCACAGAATCTTCCTGCCCACAGACTTGGGGCTCAAGCCATATTCAGAGACAAAGTGATTAGTGCTGCTCTTCCCCAGCACTGGTGAGTGCCATGCGAGGACCTTTCATAGCAGCCATGCTGTTTATTAGATGACTGTGTTTTCAGATAGATAGTGAATTATTCATTGACAATAAGGATGATTAGAGGGACAAAGGGCTGCTCAAGCACTGGGAGTTGTTTGTCAAATAACAAGGAGACAAGGAAAAGCAGCAGATGCAATCAAAGAGATTTGTAGTCAAGATGAGAAGATGAACACCCTCATCAGAAATCTTTGCTTAATTTTGGCTCAGGTGGTGGTCAGGAGTTTGTTCAGGTTCATATGTGGAGAGCATGTTGCTGCTGAATGGTCACAAGCCATAGGCGACTTAGCTTCAAGTTCTCTTCAAATCTGCTCAGCAACAGGAGGTCCTTTGAGGATTGAGAGCAGACATGATGCTCTACAGATGGGAGATTCATTAAGGGGTTTCTACAAAGATCACCCAGAGGCCTGATCTCCAGAAGATTGCTCTAAAGGATACACATCATCTCCAAGTGTTAAAGCTTCATGCATTTGAATCATCACGCAGTTGATCCAGAGGTGGCCTATTAATTTCAGATGTCATGGCCCTTGGGCTCTGATCTTCTTTAAGCAGGAAAGCTTGTGTACCTGGCTGCTGTATGGTGAGAGTGGTTAGAATAGCCTGTTGGTGTGCATGATCAGCCCTGTTGGATGGTTTGGAACATTTGGGGAAGAATGTTCTGGAAGTAGATTTTGTCTTCTTAGTAACTCGGGCAGCTGGGGACTTAGAGACATTATAAAAAAATGTGACTTTCTTTTTGCATCCTAGACAGCTCAATGGTTACATCTTTTGCTTTTTCATTATCATTCCATGTACTGTGTTCTCAGTTGCACTGTGAAGTGGAGGCAATGTGTTAGATACTAAGTAGGTAGCGAAAGGAGAAACAAAAGTGCCCTTTTCATGAGCAGTCACAGGTCAGGAGGGAGGAGAAACAGGAAGCCAGTTTGCCCTTCTCATGAGCCAACCAGCATGTGGGCTGGGAGCGCAGGTACCCCGTCTGTCCCCACCCCACGTAAGCCACCAGCTGAGTCAGAGGGACACAGGCTGAATTGATAGTAAGTGTGACACAAAAGCAACTTAATGCTTATACTGTTTGATTGACTTTACAGGCCCAAAACTGGTAGTCTGAGTATCTATTTAGAGGATAACAACATGCATTATAGCAACTATGGGAGATTTTCTTTTGTCTTGTTTTTAAAATCCAATATTGTTCTCACTGTTTTGTTTTGCTCTGTTTTATTGTTTTATCTTCTTCAATGCTCTGTTTTGATTGGTTTTGTTCTGTTCTATTTTGTTTGATTTCATTATGTATGATGATTTATGGACAGCAATATTGAAGATAACAAGAGGCATTATGGTAGCAATTGTTGATTTCCAATTATCTTGTTTTGAAATTTTGTATCACTTTCACTGTTTTGTTTTGATTGACTTTATTCTGTTTTATTTTGTTTGGTTGTATTCTCTTTAAAATAAAAAGAAAAAAGAAAAAAAGTATGTGGTGATGAGGTCTCATTTCTTACAACTCTATTTCTCAAGGCGGGAGAAGCACAGTTGCAAAACCACCTCGATTGGCCGGAGGCTCTGCCGGTAGCAGCCCTCTCAAGCTGTGGACATACGATGCCTGATTCCTAGCCAGGAGGTGGTGTCCAACATGCGAGAATAAAAAGAACCAGACGCCTTGGTCAGGAGTCTTCAGTTTTGGCCTCATGTCAGGATGTTAAGAGCTCTTGGAGCATTTACAAATCCCAGTTGCTCTTTGCCTAAAATTCTGATTCAATGGACCTGGAAAGAGAAAGAGTGAATGACTCGGGTGCCCAGCAAGGTTAGAAACCACTGACCGAGGTGGTTTCAGCATAACCACTCAGTAACTGAGCAGTCTTTGGTCAGTTACTTTTAACCCTGTCATGCAGTTCCCTTAGTTTTAAAATCAGAATGTGGACTGGAAGTACAAATGCTGGCTATGGACTAGCAAGTGTTAGGGAGCTTTGGAAACACAGCTCACCAAGACCATCTGCAGATCTGCTGTGTTCGAACCTCTGGGGCTGAAAGCTCCGCAGGAGATTCTCATAGAATCAGATTCTGATGGAACCACCTGCTAGGGGCTGCTGGACTCACCAGGCCCCTTCTAACTCTAACATTCTTGAACACATGTGTAAAGATGAGCTCAAGTGACTGAACCTACCTCCGCTATTGGTAATTGTCATGACCTGCCTACATGCTACGTCTGTTTCAGATGATGCTTCAGCTATTCTAGTGTGAGCACATTTCCTTTCTCTGTTGGCTTCAAGTTATCAGCATCAGTGCCTGGCACATACAAGGTGGCTCAAGATGGAATGAGGGAGCAAGGGAGGAGATGGAGTCCTTGGAAGTGGGGAACAGGTCTATGTTCCTCACAAAGATTCCTTGTCCCTGGGAGAGGTGCTGGTGACATTGTGGATACCAAATGTCATTCCGTGCTGATGTGGAACAGCCACGTGTACGTGTTTGTGTCATTTTTCCCAGGATGAAAGGAGGTAGACTGAGTAGGCAGGTGGGATCTGGGTGATGGGACTTAGGTTTTTCCTTTGTGAGAGTATTTTGTGGGCAAGGCAAAGTTGGAGTGGATAGCATTGGAAGGCTGGGCTCTAGGTAAATGCACCAACAGGAATCTGTGCATTTTTCTTCCTTGTGCATCAGAGTCCTGGGGTGAGGCAGCTCAGGGAAGCAGGAGTCACTCCCTGCAGCAGGGCTGGAATGGTTGGAAGGCTTGTGCTTTGTTCTCTGGGGGGTGGAGCAGAGTGTCCCATCCCAGTTCCCCAATGTCCTGGAGATCGTGGCTGCGTGGTTGTGGCAAGGAGTACGTCTCTCTGGTCTGGATTAAAGTAGATAGAAAGCATTCGTGGACCCTCTTCATGGCCACCTCCCTCTCCGGCAGCTCCCCACAGGAGTGAAGCCATATTCCTCCTAGTGGACTGCCTCAGCCACTGGGCTCTCATCTGGAGTAGACACCCGTGGAGTCCACAGCACATATTTACATACATGGTCATATTGAATTATTTGCAGGAGTTCTTTATTTGCTCTGCGGGGTGGTGATGCAGGAAATCATGTTTCTTTAACAACCTTGGCCAGAAGCATTGATGTCGCTGCCCCCTCAACTCACTAATTGCTGGCTGTGCTCTATCGTTCACCTCCGCCAGTCAGCAGAGAATATTTATTAGGACAGAAGGCTCTTCTGGCCTCTCTGACATTGTATTTTGTCTTGGAAGTTGGCGATGATTGACTGGTGAACTGATTTAAAAACCAGCATGGATCTAGCAGAAGGTCATTCGAGAAAAACTTACACAAGCATCCTCATTATTTGAAGGGGATTCATTCCAGGGCCCTCTGCAGGTACCAGAGTCTGAGGATGCTCAGGCCTCTTACATAAAACGGCAAGCACTTGTACGTAATATGTGCATACACTTCTGAGCACTTCTATCACCTCTAGATTACCTGTAACACCTAATGCAATGGAAACCATGTACATGGTTATTATACTGCATAGTTCAGGAAATAATGAGAAGAAGTCTGCACACATTCAGCCCAGATTCAATTGTTTCCCCAATTTTTTTTTAATCCATGGTTGGTCAAATTCATGGATATACATTCCAAGGACCTGGAAGCTTGACTATATATTTATAAGCGTCACCACGATAAATTCACAGCAGATACTAACATCCAGTGTTGTTCTTGATGCTGGCTGACCTAGCCCTTGAGTTTCACAGGAGAGAAAACGGAGCTCGAGGGGTGGATGAGGAGCCTATGGGAGTCTTCTCAGATGCTTCTGTAGAAGCCCCTTCATTCTCCTTCCCCTCCCCCATGATCTCAGCACTTCAAACACATTTGAGGTAAGACTCACATCACATAAAATTAATTGTTTAAAAGTTCACCTTTCAGTGGCATTAGCACATTCCTAATGTCATGTAGCCATCACCTCTAGTCCCAGAAGGCTTTCACTCCCCCAAAAGAAACATTAAATAATCACTCTCCAGGTTTTCCTCCCTTTACCCCCAAAGAACACATAGGTTTGCATATTCTGGTCATTTCATATAAACAGGATCATGCAGTAGGTGACTTTTAGTGCCTGTTTTCTTTCATGTAGAAGAATACGTTCATCCATCCTGTAGCTTCATAACTTTCTATGGCTGCATTATATTCCCTTGTGCAGCTATATCACATTTTATCTATTGTCTGTTGGTGGACACTTGGGCTCTTTATGCCTTTTTTGACTATTATGAATAATATCGTGAACACTTATACACAAGTATTACAATCGTGTTTCTAATTCTTTGTCTCAGGAGTTGAGTTGTTGGCTGAGAGAGTAATTCTGTGTTTGCCTTTTTGAGGAAGCTCTCAGCACTTTTTGGTAGAAAAGATCTTCCTCTAGGAAGACTGGACCAGGGTATGGAGAAGCCTTGGCTCTGCCTTCTTTCTCATGTGAGAAAATCTTCCTATTTGAATTACCTCTTTCAAGACCATCATTCAAGTGCTGTGGTTTGAGGCTTCAGCATATAAATTCTCCTTGTCAGGGGGCAGAGTTCAGTTCTCAGCTGATACTGTGTGTCTTGTCATGTATTTGGGGGTTGAAACCTTTTCAGCCTTGCCAGTTAGTAGACGTGCACATGCAGAGAGGAGACATAATCTTTCTAACTCTTAGTTTTCCCAGATGTGAGAAGAATTAATCTCAAAACTCAGGAAACATGTAAACATAGTTCTAGAACTGCGCATGGCACTAACTAGGTGCTGACAGTATGTGTTTTTGTTCTCTTGCACCTCTAGAACTCCTTACCTCTTATTTCCCCTGACACAAATACATTTTTAGGCCTACAGAGTTCATGGATGTGTCTGGATGCTGTCAGTTTCCTTATCCCATGGACTCTTCCATGTGAGAGAGGAATCTATTAGTGAGATGAGAGCCCCAATGAATCCTGTACCCCGTACCCTGTACCCTGTGTCACAGTTGCCAGGTAAGTTCAAAGCATTCTTGTTTATGAACAAAAATAGTAGCAGTAAGAGCACTTTTCTTTTTGGTGTGGAATACAGATAATCCATTGAAAGGGTCCTTTTAAGCTCTGCTTTGTGAGCTGAACTTCTTTTTAAAATTTCATTTATTAAAATTTTTTTATAGGTTGAAATTTTTTCACATATATTTTATTCAAAGATGAAAGAAAAGAAGAAAAACTACAATAAAATTTCACAGCACATCAATCAGGGGGCAACAATGGTACATACATTGCACATTGTCATCCCCAGATCATTCACCCAGAGCACAGGACATCTGCATTCAATTGTCCAAACAATACCAACACAAATCTTTCTCTTCAGAGAACTTAGAGAAATAAGTTATTATTTTTTATATACAAATATATACATATATACATGTTTTTGCTTTCAGCTTGTCACACTAATCAAACAATAAGATGCTTACACATCTTATTTATTTCACTAATGAATATGTCCTCAAGGTGCATCCATTTATCTATGAAAGTGTCCAGTTCATCATTCTTTATGGCTGAGTAGTACTCCACTGTATAAACTTACCATATCTTTTTTTATCCATTCCTCAGTTGATGGGCATTTAGGTTGTTTCCAAGATTTGGCTATTATAAACTGTCGGGCTATAAATATGGGTTGTGAGCTGAACTTCTTGAATGAGAAAACTTAAAATAAGTCTGCATGCTCATCACTTTCTTTCCCACTTCTACCACTCAAAGTCAGACTCTCCTGACCTTCTGCCTAAACACTTGTGATAGTTTGGTTACCAACAGCTCTCATTTCCAGTATCCCTACCTTCAACACCAAACTGCCCAGTTTCATCTTCCAGAAATATGACTATAATTGTTACATTTTTCTTTCACACACCACAATATCTAAAGCCTTTATTGTGCCACACAAGGCCCCAGTCCACCTTTCCAGCATTTACTATGTTCTTTCTTGTTTTTTGTGCTCCAGCATAGCAGGGCTTGTTTGCTTTGCTTTGAAAGGCTCTATGTTTTCCCACTGCCTTGGCAGTTTATTCTCCATCAGTTAGGAAGGCATTCAGTGGTAAGCGATGTCCAACAGAACCAGTGGTAATATGAACAAGAAAAGTATGCAACTGTTTCTGCAGCAAGAAGCCCAGAGGTGGCTTCGTTAGTGGTGGCTGAACCGTGTCCTCAGAGGCACAGGTCTGGTATCCTTGTTTTGTCTCATCTTGGCAGGCTGGCTCATTACAGTATGGTTCCAAAGTATCTGTGATAGCACTAGGCATCATGAGCATACTCAACTTAGGAAGAAGATCACAGGTGTCACATTGCTTAATTTCCCTTTCATCAAACAGTTAAACATTAACAGAAGACCCAGTTCTCTTCCTCTAAATGTCACAAGCAGCACTGTATCACACGATCATGCTTTAGCTGCAAGGGAGTCTGGGAAAAATGAGTGTTTGTTGGAAGTAAGGAGAAGAGAGGTGGAAATAGCTATTGGGTGAGTCTATCATGAGTGTCTGTCTGCTGTCTCCTCCTCCACGAAGCACCTTTCTGTCATTCCAAATGTAAGGACACTTTCTTCCTCTTGCTCCTAATGAATATGTCAGTGCACATAAAACTTTGTAGATGATGGTTATGAGTTGCTTTTATCTTTGTTGATTCAGAGCTCGCCAAGATCAAATTCCATGTCTGGTTTATGTCTGCATCTTGTAGACCATTCAGTACTGCTCTTCAAACACAGCTGCTATTCCTGAGTAGTGACCTGAGTTTAAAATTATACTTTTGTGTCTCTTGATTAAAACTCTTTGAACGAGGGCTGGGGATATAGCTTGAGGGTGGAGTGTAGCCTACTATGTATGAGGACTTTAGTTCAATCTGCAGTACTATAAAAATCCTTTTGTACTATATTTTTATGACTATGTTAGAATATAGACAGCACACTTGACACTTGAGTTCCTATCATTTGCCAAATCTGTGGCAATTTCCATAAGAATACAGCATCCTTTGAAGACTAAATAAGCGTTAGCTGTTATTGTGCCTTTCCAGCACCATCACACTGCCTGGACGTAGGTGCCTGTTTTGCACACGAGGCTGCTTAGGTTTCAAAAAGGTTAGTTTCTTATTCCCAAGCACAACTAAGTTGCAGAGCCTGTGTTTAAATCCTGTTCTGTCTGAACTGAAGATGCAAAATTCTAACTATCTCTACACTGTACTACATTTCCTCCTTTTTCTTTTCCAAGATCTTCAACTAATGGAGATTATGTCCTTTGGCACATAATTTTTTTCCTTGTAGTGTTAGGAATTGAACCCAGAGCACTGCACATGCTGCAAAAGCATGTTGCCACTGAGCTACATCCCATTATTTTTTTATTTTGAGATTGTACCTTACTAAGTTGTTCAGGCTGGCTTGGACTTGCAATTCTCCTGCCTCAGCTTCCTGAGTAGTTGGAATTACAGATGTGTTCCACTGAGCCTGGCTCAATTATTGTTTCATATCCTGCTCATCTACTAGGCCAGGGGCTCAGTACATTGCCTTGGGTAGTTCCAAAGGAAACAGTTCACTCTTGTTAGGCTGACAAGGACCAGGAACAGTCAGGCTAATAGTAGTGTTTTGTGACCAGGAGCAAACAGAGGAGATGCACACCTGGCAGTATGGCTCTCTAACTGGACCTTGAAACCAGTGCTAGGCCTAAGTCTGATCAAATCAAGGCTTAGTACTTGACTCCATTCACAGAAGCCACTGGGACCACGTTCCTTATCTGCTTGATTTCTGAATGATTACCTTTGTCTATGATGGTAGCATTTGACTCCCTTAGCCTGGTCCAAAGGTCTTCAGAGCATGTTTCTCATTCCTTTGGTCTTTCAGTTCTTAAAATCACCAGGTAAAGTGTGAGTCTGATTCAGTCCTGCAACTGAGACTCGCATGTTGGCCACATGGCTGGGTCCACTTGCTGAGGGTCTTCAGAAGAAGGAACTTCTGCACGAGCTTGAAAAATGTCCATTGATAAAGATGTAGTCTCATGTCTTCCTTCCACTGGCTAATCCTGTCCACTCTCAGGCTTTATTTTTCACACCTAGCTGTCTTTGGATGGTGCCCAAGATCTGAATAAAAAGCCAACTGTGTAGAGATTTTTTTTTGTCTTTTTGAGACAGGTTATTGCCATGCAGTTCAGGCTATCCTTGAGGGCACTTTGTAACCTCGGCTGATCTCAAACTCACAAAGATCCTCCTGCCTCAGCCTCCTGAGTGCTGGGGTTACTATACCTGGCTCTGTGTGACCATCTTGATGTCTCAAAATCCAAATATTTGACTCTGAGGGAACCCTGGCATCTGTGTTTGTTAGATGCACACACACCTAAGCACTTGGATGAAGAATGAAAAACTCAGCAAGTACAGGGAAAACTGGCATTTGTAGAGAGAAGCGTTGGATGGCTACTTAGCCTGCAAGCTGTTCCGGGCTGGTATAGGCCATCTCAACATGTCTCATGTCAACACGGATTCTGCTTAAAGATGAATTTGAGTCAAATGAAGTGGAAAGAGAGGCAGAGGCTGATCCCCACCTCTCACCTCAGGCCACTCTGGCTTCTGGGCTTGGGCATGTGTCAGCTTGCACAGCCGCGGTAATCAGCTCTGGCCTTGACTTGGGAGGCAAAACAGCTGCTTTATCCCAACATACCACAGCTACTTAGATGTGGAGATTTAACCTTCTTAAGATCAAAATCCTATTACTCCCGCTGTCCATTAGTGTACTGGAAAGAGTACAGACTGTGATAACCCAGCCGGCTGCAAACACGTCATCCACGCTGTGTCTGTTCTGGACGGAGACCTGTCTGAAGCCGGTCACCTGCCAGCCCCATTTGGCTGACACACATACACAGGCAGACAGACTTCTGCCCACCCCGGGGCTCCCTGTACATTTCAGTCTTCCTCTCCTTGGAGGACAGAAGAGAAGAGCTGAGACTAGATTCTCCCAGCACTGTGGCTTTTCTCTTTGGGCCTGTGTGTGTTTTGTTTTGCTTCCGTACAGGTACCCCTCAGGCTGGTGTCAGGGTTAAGCGAGGTAAGGTGTCATTAGGCAAACACATTTGCTTACCCCATGCCTACCCTTCTACCTACCCTGAGCAACACTGATCCTTTACACCTGTTGCTTGTGCTGTCCACGGCTTAGCAGGTGGAGGACGGAGGACCCAGCACAGCGAGCAACGTGCCCATATTCCTACGACCTGGTCGAAAACTACGCATGGTTTCCTTCTACAGGGGTACTCGCTGAGCTCGGCTTCCTTTGCTCTGCTGTTTTCTTTATCCTTCCCTGGCTGGAGGAATTAGATCATTCAAAAAGCACATTCTTTACTCAAAACAGCAACACGCTGGGCTGCCTTTGAACAGCAGAATCAAAGGAAAGCAAACAAACTGGAGAAAGTCATATGCCCACTGAGAAGACTTGGCTCCCGGCCTCTGCCAGGTTCAGCGGCTGGAGGGGCGCTGAGGTCGTCCCCTCGCTCGGCAGTCTCCTACAGCACAGCGCCCCCTCTCGGCCAAACCCTTCACTTTTCTTGCACGGTTCAAAGCTGATGTTCATTGCCCATGGGACCCCCTGCCCCTCTCCAGAGCACGCAGGCAGCCCGGCAGCTGTTTGGATCTGTGTTTCGGGTTAATGGATCCTGTGCTCAGCTTTCCCACAATGATTTTGTTAGCCTGCAGGAGAAGGGTGTTTTAAAGCGCTTCCATTTAGAAATTGCCAGAGAATCCAATTATTCCAGTAGTATAAGAGTAAATTCTGGGTCCCTTGAGCTTTCAAAATTTGGAGAAGAATTTTTCCAATCATCTGCAAGTGGCAAGATAAACAGCCCTCCCTGACTTCATTAGAGATCATTTGATTGAAGGCACTGTTAGGTTTTTTTTTTTCTTAGAGTGAAGAAAAAAAAAAATCCTTCTTTCTCCATCTGTACACCGCTACCTTGGCTCCTGCGTGCATTCAGAAAAGTGGGAGAGAAACCTGCCCTTCCCTGGCCCCTGCCTTTGGGAGGAGGAGGCCAGGGCGTGTCAGGTGAAGTGGGGAGCACGTGCATTGCCATACCCCTCTTGGCCAAGCCCAGTACAGCTGAGACTCTGATCTGTGTTATCTCCCCTCCATTATCTGACCCTGACAAGCCACAGATCAGTGGGTCCCCTCCCAAGGTCACTGACCTTGGCTCAGGTGCCCCATCCGTACTTCAGCTCCAGGCGTTGAGCAGTTGATGCAGAAGAGGTCCCACACCACAGCCACCCAGATGTGGCCACAGCTGCTTCAGTCACCAGAGTCCTCTTCAGCCACACTGCAGTGTGGATGTGGAATGCACAGAGCCCCTTCCCTTAGCACGGTGGCTTTCCCCATTGCTTCTGTCTGCCTTTCGAGGGCTTCTTTTTCGCTCCCGCGGTGCTCCCCACACTCAGCTGAGCAGCCCTGGGCTCTCTGTGCTACCCTCCTCCTCCCCTCACACCCTGGCCTGCTCTCCATCTGGCTCTGGGGTTCGCCACAGCACCGGTTCAGACAAGGACTGTTCTCTGGAAGAGAAGCTGTGGTGGCAGCTCTGTCAGATGCTTCAGCCTGCTGCCTCAGGCGTTGCTTTATGTTGGGAACCTTCCCACCGTGCTGGGGCTGCAGGTTCCTGAGAGGTGCCTGGAGGAGGAAAATGCTCTCACTGATCTCTATACAGCTTCCATATTTTCCCCCAAATAAGAACTAGCATGCTTTTTCTGGATGCTCCTAATATAAACCATATCTTGAAAATAAGCCCTCGTCAAGATGGTCAGCCAGATGCCTTTAGTACATCTACTGCAACACATGACAGATATATATTGAAATAAAAACAATGATATTAATATATAACTATATGTAAATGACATTATTGACATGAATATGTAAAATAAATGATATAAGTTGTAACAGTATTTGTAAGTACCTAAGTGGGAGTCTTTGGATGACAGGTAAATGCACGAGGGAAGAGATGACCGTGAGATTTAGGCCAAGTGGCCAGATGAAGTTCAGACACAAGGCACGGGTAACGTGTACTGGCAAGGCACGCACACGCATCCTCATGGTTCAATAGGTCATTTGTCGTAACATATGCATTTAATGAGCTCTTGTGAAATAAAGAAGTGTTTCCCGAATTTTGGTGCCTGGATTTTTCATTGCTGGTGTGTGGATTATTGTTCTTTTTTTTAACCATTTAAAAATTAATTAATTTTATTGGTACATTTTAGAAACAACGATTACATTCATTTTATGGAACTTGTACCTGTACACGATATATTTTGATTCTTCTTTTTCTCCTATTTCCATCCCCTCCTTTCAACCCCTTTTGCCCCCTTAGTTACAAAACTGTTTCCATTTTTTCCTCTTTTCTGACTTTTTTCTTTCCCTTTCCCCCTCACCGTAGCCTAGGTCTCCTTCCCATTTGAACATTTTTTTCCTATTTCCAGTATTTGTTATACATTTTGGACCTTACTTAAACTTTTGGGTCTCTCACACCTTAGAAACAATGTGATATGTAAACATGTGTGTCTGATTTATTTCACTTAAGAGTATGGTCTTAAGGTGCATCTATCCAGCTAAGAATGTCTCAAGCTTATCCTTCTTTATGGAAGAGCAGTACTCCATTGTGTATCAAAACCCCCACATCTTTATCGATTCATCAGTTGAAGGGCATTCAGGCTATTTCCAGATTTAACCAATTGTAAACTGTGCTTCTGTGAAATGAGTGTGTGTATAATCACTGTGATAAGATGCTTTTCATTCTTTTGGGAGGATACCAAGAAGGGGTATAGCTGGATCAAATGGGAACTCTAGCCCTAGATTTTTGAGGACTCTCCACACTGATTTCCACAGCAGCTGCACCAGTCTACAACCCCACCATCAGTGGAGAAGGCTTCCTTTTATTCACGGCCCTGGCAATGTTTGCTGTTCGGACCATCATTCCTAAATGCCATCATTTTTGCTGCTGCTCCTGTCTCTCAAGTCTTCAGTTAACACTTGATCTAATGGAAACTCTGTGGAGCCCGGTCTGCAGGTGGTTGTGACTTGGGTGAAGAATTCATGGGACAAAACCCCTGATGGTTGTGTTGCCAATGCACTGTGAGCAGGCCACGTGGATAAGATGCGCTTATTTAAGAGAGCTCTACCGCTGGGCATGAGACCGAGGCCAGTGGTTCTACAAGGATCCCAGGAAGGAATCCAGGCTGGAATTCGGGGTTGGGAGAGTTGTGACAGTGTTCCGGGAGAAGATGGCATGACCGTATTTGAATAAATGTAGTTTTGTATATGAATAAATGTAGGTTACTGTACATAAAAAAATAAAGCCTCTGAAAATAAACCTGACTATATTTTGGGGGGCAAAAATTAATATAAGACCTGGTCTTATTTGGGGGCACTATGGCATGCCTGGGTCAGGGACTCAGCCTTCCCTCAGGTCCAGGTCACTGCCTGTGTCAGGAGGCAACAGACAGTGCCTTCCCTTGGGCAGCTCCCATCCTTACTGGGAGAAGCATCTCCTGCTTAGTGTGCCTCTCAGCGCGCCCTCTGTGCTTGTTTTCAGTGGCCTCCAACTTTTCTTCCCCTTTCTTAGGCCTCTGAGGAGCACATTTCCTTTTAGTGTTTTCTTTGGACATGTGTTTCTGCTTTGGTATAGACTGGAGAACATGAAAGGGCCCTGGGGCACAGGTAAAGGAAGATAGATACATATGAAACCATATTGGGGCACTCACCCAGTGCACTGCGTGAATCCGGAATCCTATTCACACAGTGATATGACATCGAAGCAAAGGTGACCAGTCTATGAGCTCTGCTTTTCTCATTCAAGGACAGTGTGGAAAGAATGACACACTTTGAGCCCTTATGGTCTCAATTTGAATTAAGGTCATGCCTTGGTTCACAAATGCTTTCGTTTCCGAACAATTCACTTGGGAAACGAGTTGGCCAAAATTTTGCTTCCATTTGTGAACTCTGTGTCGGGTGATGAACACAACTTCAACCTCTTTCCTAGAGTCATGGAATGAATTCAGTTTGTCCACCGAGGCCTCACTGTACTCAGGTTCTATCACTAAATGGCCCAGTCAGCCCCCTTAACATTTCAGAACCTGTATTAGTCAGGGAGAAACAAGACATAAAACAAGATACACAGATGGATAAGAAATTACAAGATTGGCTTACAACGGCCAACCACAGAGTCAGATGAGGAAGTGTGCAGAGGGTTTCTGCATGCCGGAGGCTGAGGGACTGAATCCAAAGTCTAGAGTTCACTGCAGTGTTCTGTGCAAGTCTGCACTGGAAGGCAGAAGAATCTACACCGGAAGTCTGAAAAATCCGAAGCGGAAGCCAAAGAGTCTGCACTGGGAGCCAGGAGACGATGTCCAAGCTGAAGGCGAAGACTGGAGCTCCTCCAAAGAACAGAACTGCATTGTCCTTCTTCCTTCCCTTTTATACCATCCAGGCAATGGGCCACCATGGAGTGGGTCTCTACACCCTAGGGTATAGCTGATTTAGTTAAGCCTCTAAATGTCTCAAGTTAACACAGTCAATCAACCACTGCAGAACTGTTCCCTTCTTTGCAAGAGAACAATGACATACGTCCTATAGGAGTTGTTTCAAAGGCAAAGTGAAACGTGTAAATTTCACGTGTAAATATATTAGGTGCTCAACGAATGGCAGCTCTCCAGAAGGATGTCCACGCCAGTCTCTTTCAAGTTAAGACACTCAGAACTTTCCAGGAAATGTTGAGGGGGAATCAGATGGAGGAAGAAGATGAGAATATTCTTTCTGGAGCTTAAGTGAAAAAAAAGCATGAACTTATCAAGATATGTGCTTATGTGGGCATGTGAGAGGGTTGATGAGTTTTAAGAACCACAATTTTTGGAGCATAAATTCCATATGCAGATCTCAAGAATGACTGCTCTCATGGAAACCAGCTCTTTTGGGACAGGCATCAGGGAATCTTGTGTCTTTGTAAAATAGTAAAAAGGTATCGATGCTCTGCTTCTCCTTGCTGGCATTGTCTGTACTTTTGTAGATCTTTGGGTCCCAAATCTGCTCTGTCCTACCAGCTTTAGTGCTCTTCTGACTTAACTCTGGGCAATGAGCAGAGCTTCTGCATGGAAGAGTTTAAGATGTGGTAGAGCCAGCTGGATGCATCTCTGCCAGGCATTCTGGCCTTTGAAACTGGCTATGGTGGGCCCTTGCAGCAGAGAAGTCAGCAAACGCTAGGAGTCAGGACCCTTCCCCTGCCAGGAACAACCTTGTGGGCCACCCAGGCGGTGCAGGAGAAAGCACAATGGCACGTTTTAGACGTGGATGGAAGAGCTTGCACCAAACCATCCTCTTATAGCTAAGCTTTAATAAAGAATTTCAGGTAGACAGACATTCTACTGTTAAGTTCAAATTGAGGCAGGAAGTACAGTAATAGGTATTTAAAAATGATGGTGGAAAGGTTTTATCTAGGGATCAAGTACATCTGGAGTCGTGTTCTATACCTGGCAAAGTCTCAACATGTTAAGAACCTCTGACACTTCTCATAACACAACGGATGAGCATACTCTGGAACTCACGGAACCCCAGGCCAGGGGGAATCTGAATTATACAGAGGAAAATGGATAAGCGCTTCCTGCACCTCATTGTTTCTACACAAGGTGGCGCTGTCATCTTAGGAGACAAGGACAATCCGGAAAAATGCTGTGGGCTGAACCAAGGTTGGACTCCTGTTTCATTCTGTGATGCGTTGCATTAGTACAACTGATTTGAGCTGAGAAATTTTAAAGTCAAAATCACTGACCTGGTGCCTTATCAATGCATCCCTGTGATCATCTGTGCCAACGTTAATTATTTCCACTCCTGGGGAAGGAAAAGAGTATAGGAAAAGTCCAACACAACTGGAAGGCCTGTTGCTGGTGAATCTCCTGTTTGTGGATAAAAGCAAGGAAATTGGAAGGGGTCCCCCAGTTCTGATGTGACCACAAGGCTTCTCAGACTCCAAGAAGAAGACAAGGGAGAGTACCAGAGCGCCCGGTGCCCACGTTTGACTTGTGTCCTCCCTCCGCTCTCCTGGTCCCTCTAGTTGGTCTTTGTAGCATCCATTCACATCCACACCTAGATGCTATGCAAATGCTGGAGATTATAGAGAACAAATGTTGCTCAGCTGAGGTCAGCTTCAGACGTGGTCCTTTGTTACTGCAGCCACTGTAGATGTCTCCGTCATCTCCCAGCCCTGGCTAACACACAGGCTCTGGGACTTCTTATTGATCTTCAACTCCCTCATATTTTGAACACTGTAGCCTAAAGCTAAGCATTTTCACAAATACCAGGTCACAAGTGCCAGCTGTTCCCTGGGACCCAGGCTGGAACAGCACTCCTGGAGGTCACTGGTCACCTCTAGGACTGCATGCGAAGCTGTCTGCTGTCGGTGACCCCCAGTCTCCTCCCCTGCATCCCTGAGCTGGGCTGTGCCTCAGCAGCTTTCTCTGGAGCTCATTCACCTGTTCTTGGCCCCCACTTTCCTCATATTCCAATCGCCTGGCCCTGGGATGCTCCCCTATGTTCCAGAGAAAGTGCCTTCCAGTTGTCTCTCTGCTTCACCCAGAAATGAAGAGCTCCTTCCTAAACTGCCCAGCTGTGCTCTTAGCATCCTTCCCGCCCCATAGGAACTGTCTTCGGAAGTGGGCTTTTGTGTCTCTGTTATATTGTGACATCTCATACATGTTGGATTATTCCACATCTCAGAGTCAAAGAGTGACGAAAGGCTCAAAGCCTCCAATTCCAGCCTTACAGACTTGGCCAAAGAGACAGCAGGTGAAGACTCTCCCCTGCTGGTCCTGACTGTGGCCTTCTGCTCCTAGCCTAAGCCTCACTGAGTAGTCCGGAGGAAGCAAACACGGAAGGACACTAATAGTTCTTGCTTTCCATCGATCCATTCTCTTCCTTTTTATATTAATAACATCAGTAACTGGAGAAGCACATGAAGTCAAGTGGGAGATTATACAAGGTGGCCAGACTGTATGTGAATGCTGTAGGGAGTCAGTTAGCAGAGAACATAGAAGTATTTGTGATTCCCAGAAGTGGATGCAGAATGACCATGGTTTTCAGATACTATCCAGGCTTTTCCTCTGCACAGATATAGACAATTCCAAAATAAGCCACAAGGTCAGTCTGTGACTTTCTACAACTAACATCTCACTTTGTTGGGGACCAGTTTTATCATTCCCTTCCCAATACCACCAGGGAGATTTCCTTCCTCAGCCCAAAGCTTTACTTTCTTCTTGGAATTTTAGTTTCCTCCAGTCTTTTACGTTTCAGGTGCTGTGACAGATTGATGCCATTAAAAGTCTACCAGGGATGCTTCTGGGTCTGGCACTTTGTTCTGTAGCTTTGCACTCACTGTGACTCTAGGACAAAAGACTTGCTATGGTCAACTGGACAGGAGAAAACTGGATGCAAATTAGCAAAAGGACTTGCTTGCTTTTCTCTTTGTCACCGCGCCTCTCATGTGATGAGAACAAGCTCGGGCTAGCCATGTGGAACAGAGTGATCATCCAGCAGAGGCCACCTTTTATCAGCTCGCCCCAGCTGACCCACTGGGTTGCAAGGAGCGTCGGGGGGCCCAGTCAATCCACTGACTCACAAACAAAAGACATGGTCATTGCTGTACTCCATTGTAATTCTGTGGGTGGTTGCTGTACCACAGCACTATGGCACTGGTAGGGACACTGGCACCAAGTTTGAACGCCATCAAGGTTATTCTTACTCCTGAGCTTGTGGGAGTGCTTAAACTTGCTTCTCCCCTCATCTCTTTCAGCTAGAGGAAGTGGACTGAGAGAGAACGAGAGATTCTGGAGACCTGTTTTAATAAAAATGAGCACAGGAGACCAAGGCTTTCTGATCCAGATGTGTTTGAGGGAGCAGGGTCTATTTGAGGATGTGGAAGGACACTCATGGTCCTCATCTCCTGGCTCCATTATCGACTCCTCCTGCTAATTAAACTTTATTTATCTTATTTAATTGAAGAAGTGGACATCTCCTGTGTATGAGGCTTTGAGTTAATGTTGTGTGACACCAGCCCATCAGGGCTTTGTCTCCTGGACTACTGCACTAGTATTTTATTTTTAGTGGTGCTGGGGATGGAACCCAGGAACCCAGGACAAGAGTTCTACTACCAAACTAGGCTCTCAACCAGGGAATAATTTGATAATGTAAAAGAACTCCTTAACTTGTTTCCAGCCAATCGATTTTACCCACCAATGCCAAATTTACCTGTTACAAATACCAGTACATTCCCAAACTTTCTCTTCTCTCATCAAGGATGTGTAATGCTCTGTGTGGCCTTTTGGGCTCAGTCTAATCTCAGCCTGATAGTTTAGTGGTCATTATTAAGGAATCTGCTCTTTTTATTCTGCAAGCCTAAAAGGCATAAGGAAAGGAAGTAAGTATTATTATATACAAAAACATGATTTTATAATCTCATAGATGGTGATAGCACTTTGGAGATTATGGAAGTTAGGCAACATTTTCTTCCCAGGAGAAGATACTCTTTTTGAGGTTGACATGTGTGTGTGCATGTGTGGGAACAGGCAGGATAAGGGATAGACCTAGGTCTAACCAACTCAGGGAAGAGGTGTTCACAAAGGCCATCTGACCTAGGAGTCCTGAGCCAATTGAAGGCAGGTGTTCCACAGTTGTTCCCTGCAGGCCTTTTTGTGGCATTTGATGTATTAAACTCTATCTTTGTTTGTATTGCTGTGATGAAGCACCACAGACCAGGTAATTTATAAAGAACAGAAATTTATTTCTCACAGTTCTATATGTGGAGAAATCCAAAGGCAAGATGCTTCTGGGTTTGGTTGTCTGGTGAAGATCTTGTCTCTGCTTCCAGGATGGTGTCTTGTAGCTGCATCTCTATAGAGATAGAACATTGTGTCCTTACAGGATGGAAGGGGCTAACTTGTTCCCTCAAGCTCTTATCAGGCACTAATCCATTCACAAAATTCATGTTGAATTAAGTTTCAACATGAATTTTGGAGGAGACACACATTCAAACCACAGTAATGGCCAGTGAATGTTGACAATTATGAGGACCATCCACTAGTCTGAGGGATCTAGACATGAGACATGAACTAGAAAGGAGATGATGGGCACTGAAGTCACTTTTGGTGTATAGATGTTTGGTTTTCCCCAAGGGTAAGTGGATATTTCAGTTTGGAAAGTCTGATAAGAGGAGAGATAGGAGCATTCAAGCTCAGGGGAACCTGTGCAGAGATACTCAAGGTTTAGTATGTTCTCTTGGAGTCTGGAAAGCTCTATTTATTTAGTGCTCAGTGGATCCCTTCCCCTCAACATTGAGTTTGTTCTTTGAAATGACCTGAGTCTTCAGAGTATACTGCTGTGCAGTCCAGGCTGGTGAAACCTCAGAGGTGGAGGATTGCAGTGGAGGTCACAAATGCATCTTAGTGCCCTGTAATCTCTTTACACTATTGTTTTAACTTAGTGATTTTACATTAGAAAAAGTCATGAAATGCTGATCTAAGATTTTTCTGAATGATCATTCTTTAAAACATGCCATAATATTTCTGTGTTTGTTTTTGCATTTTTGCACCACACAAAAGCCCAGTGAAATCAGAGTGGCTGTTATGCATGAAGCTTCATAGCTTCAAATAACGAGAGGTGGGAAAACCTTTTCATCTGGCAGCTGATAAGTGCAGGGATGCTGGACCCCAAAGAACCTGCCTCACGGAAACATCACACACATCCAGATGTACTGTGTGCACAACTGTACTCGGCAGCTTGTAATTTACTAAAGACAAGTGTAGTAGTAACTTCACAATAAAGAGTTTTTCTTCTCTTAGTACAGACAAGATCAAGAGTAAATGTGACTCAAGCATGTTAGAGTAGTCATCTTGTCTTCAATTAAATTAGCTCTACAGTGTTATCAGGTGCTACAGCATTAAAATAGGTGTCTGAGAATTGTGAACTGCCACAATTTGTCTGAGTTCTGATTCCTCATAACTGGCAAGCAAAGCCCTAAAACCATTAATATAATTTTGAACTGCACTCTTACAGAAACAGATCCTACCTTAATTAGTATTATAAAAGCCAACCTACAAAGCTGATTAAAGGAAGAACTAGACTTGAGACTTCATTATTAAACCCAAACCATTAATTTGGTTTCAGCAAAAGAGTTCATTAAATTGGTGCTGGAGAATTAAATATTATTGGTTTTTCAGAAAGTTTTTTTATGTCATTGAAAAATTTGTTCTTGCATTTCTCTGTAAGTTTAAAAAAATTGGACCAATATGTAATGTGATAAAAAATTTGTAGGTCCAACTGGAAGTTTTTTTTTGAAGGTTTTGTTCATTATCTTGATTTGAGAATAACTTGTTGAGAAGACAGACCCTTGGGTTACATACATATTACTGATGTCAGAAATTTGTCTCATAATTTTCTATTGGTTTTATACATGGTAGATGTGGTTCCCTAACTACTTAGTTATGCTTCTTTAGTATATTGCTAGCAACTGGCCTAATAGGAGGCACAGAATAACAGGTCAGTAAGTACAGGCTAAGTAGGAGTGGTCCTGGCCAGATGTGAATAGTGTGGAATGGACTGATGGAGTGAAATTGATTGGAAATGGATTAGAAAGAAACAGATTCACCCTTCTCTTGCCGATGCTTTGGCAGAGCTATAAATTTTGAGTGTGAAAGGAGCTTTGCTTCTCCCATGGTGCCTATTCCGAGGTGCTCAAGCTACGCACAGGTAAAAGAAGATATAAAGTTAGCAACCATGAAAGTCCTACGTGCATACACTCACCCACCGAGATCCAGGGATCCCATGTACCCCAGTGCACACCTTAGGCCTAAGATCTTGGGTAATAGACTCTCCCCCACCCCTTACAGATACCCTGCACGTGCAGAGAAACACAGACACCCACACATTCTTTCTTTGTAGAGAGTTTGATGATCCAAAGTACAGCACTTCCCATGACCGGCCAGGGCCACCTGAAGCCTTGTGCTCAGTATCCTTGCTGGCGTCTAGAAATCTGACTGGACCAGCTCAGAGAGGATAACTGAGCCTGGCCACACTGTTAGTAAGCTCTCAAGTGTTGGCAGCTTTTTTGGTATACACCCAGGCTCCAAGTCCCCGTAGGCTGTCCCCAGTTGGCCAATCTTTGAGATCAAGAATATGGTCCTGCTGGAGAAGGCTCTGCTACGACCCAGCTTTCTAGGTGCACCAAGGCCTGCTGGAGTTTTGCCTGTCATGATCAATGATGGACCAAATGCACCATGGTGGCTTTGCCTCTGAGGGGGCCACAATGTGACTCTGTCCCATTATCTAACAATGCATAAACAGAACAGAAAGAAGAAGCTGGCTCTGTCCACTCACTGACTGACCTCCAGGGCTTTGGGTAGAGACTGGGTCAGGCAGAACCCTCTGTAGGCAGGGCCTGGGAACTGGATCTTAACAAGATCTCTGATGTACAGAACTGATTTCAGGAAGGCCATCAGTGCTGTTGGTATTTCCCACAGCTCCCAAATTCAGAACATCTCTCTTCTTTTGGCAAAGGGCTATCCTGTGAGAGTTAGTGGCCAGTTGGCCAGCATTGGGAATTTAAAAAATATATATATTTGGGATTGAACCCAAGGCATTTGCACTAAGCTCCATTTTCAGACTTTATCATTTTTAAAATTTTGAGACAGTTTCTCTAAGTCAGTAAATTGCTCAGGCTGAGATTCAATTTGCAGTCCTCCTGCTTCAGCCTCCCAGAGTGCTGGGATTACAGGTGTGTACTAGCATGTCTGGAACAGGCCTGAGAACTGAGCTGGGGCTGCTAACATTCCTCTTCTGCCAACCATGCTGAGCAGCTCCTGCAGTTTCAGGCCATTAGGAAGCAAGCCTCTCTGAAGTCATAATGCATTTTCCTTCTGCTGTAAAATGTCTTAATCACTATCAAAGATAAACCCTTCCCTCCAGCCTCCTCCCTAACTTTGTGACTGGAGACTGAATTTCCCTTTTATTTGTGCAGCAATCACAAGCCTGACATAGAGGAAGGCAAGTGCTTGTGGGCAGTGGCTGTGATATCGTATCTCTTGCCTGCATTATGAGCTGTGTGCCTCCTCAAGATGAAGGGACCTATTATCAACATTAGCAGGCCAAGGGCAAAGTGCCAAGGATGCCTCCTGTCCCCAGTGTAGGCTCAGCAAAAGCAAGAGATTAGACAAAAGTACAAAAGAATCCTCTCTGTTCTTCCCTCTTTCTTCCCCATCACTCCCCTCCCGAGGCACCACACAGTATTCTGGAGCTTAGCAAATGTGGATGACAAGAAGATGTGACCGACCAAGGGCACAGATGCTCAAGGTCTTCTTCCCTCAATAGTTGAGCTCTTTCTCTCTTTCTAAAATTATTATCTGAAGGGGAAATACAGTCATGCCAGAAAAACTAACTTGATAAGGAAGAAGATCGGAAGACATTTGGAGGCTTTGGTTCTGCAGGCTGGACAGCTGCAGAGCACCTTACTTCTCCCACCCAGTCTCTTATTCTTGTCTTCTTTAATTGGGTCTACCAAGTGGCTGAATTTCAATATGCACTCAACAGACCGATTGTCTACAATGTTGTTATGGTTTATGTCGTGGTCCCCAGGCCTCATGCATTTGCATTGTGCATCTGTGACTGGTTCATTGTCTAGTGCTTGGATTGATGGTGTCAATGCTACACCCACATAGGGGTGGAGCCACCATACAATGTAATAGCAGGAAGAAGGCGTGTCTTGCTCTCTCTCTTGCTGGTTTCTGCCTTGCTGTTTGCAGCCACCATGAACTGCGGCCCCACCATGCCACTCTGCCTTGGAGCCAACTGAGTATGGACTGAAACCTCCAAAAACTGTAAGAAATAAACCTTTCCTTTCCCAACTTTGGACATCAGGTATTTTGTCTCAGTGATGAGTAAAAAGTAACTAAGACAAATGTCTTTTGCTTAACCAGTGGTTTCTAAACTGGTTTCTCATTGGAATCATTGGGGTTGTTTTGAAAAATATAGGTTTCAGCTCTTTGATATTGTAAATCAGCCTGGGATGTGGTTCTGGCCATGCGGTGGGGTGGGTATTTGTCTATGCAGTGAGTTGGGGAACCTTCAGCCCTATGCTGTGGGAACTATTGTTTTGCCTTCGAGAGTTCATAGTCTAACTGGGGATGTTAGTCCCGTAACAGTTCTAAAACATTAATAAACTGAGATGTTAACCCTGCTGATTTCCTTTAGGTCTCTGGAAGGCAATCTTGTCCTGGAGACTGGGGAAAAGAAAAGCATGCCAAGCTAAGTTGCCTTGTCTAATCCATCTCCCCATGGAAGGCACTGAGTTCCAAAGAGTTCCACTGACCCTCAAGTTCTCACAGCAGGCTCCTGGAGAAGTGTGGTGCCCAGGCTCAGGGGGGGCCCCAGCTTCTGCCTCATGGTAGAGATGAACTCAATTTGGCAGCCTCAAGATGATGTCAGTACATGGCGCACTTCGAGATGACATCATTCTGCAGAAGCAGCGAACTAGTAACCTGCTCTGTTGGATGTCATGGGTCTCTGGTGCTGGGGGTCGTGTCCTTTCCACCTCCTTCCCTGCATTTCTGCTGGCCGAGGGAATTCACAGGATGCTGGACTTGCTTGAATAGACCTGTGCTTAGTGCTGGAAATGACTGCTGAGTGCCTCTCACACTAGGGCCCCCAGTGTATTCTGAAGCCCCTGAGTGTGGAGCAGCCCTCGCTGGGGGTGCATTCCTGTTCTGGGGAAGTCTGGTCAAAATGGCTTCCAGAAAAAATGTCACTGTTGAAACAGTGCTAATATGCAGTGTATGAGTCAGAGACCTGCAGAGAAACAGAGCCGAGGACACAGGCTTAGGAAGAGCCTTCTGAGATGGTGGTTCATTGGATCCCGTGGGCCGAGACATCTTATGATCCACTGTCGGCAAATTGGAGACCCAAGAAAGCTGGTGGGTAATTCCAATCAGAGTCCAAAGAGCTGATGAGAACCAGAGGAGGGAAGGAAGGAGCAGTATAAACGCAGTTGAGACAGGATTAAACTCCTCCTTTCTCCATCTTGGCTTTTTTTTTTTTTTAAGTTGAAGGCGAGTCTCACTATGTTGCCCGTGTGGTCTTGAATATGTGGGCTCAAATGATCCTCCTGCCTCAGCCTTCTGAGTGGATAAGCCTATGGCACACTACTACTGCGTGCTCTTCACATTTTTGTTCTTTTCTGCCCTTCAACAGATTGGAACATATCTCACATTAAGGAGGGTGATCTTTAATGAGTCTACAGATCCAAGTTCTGGGCTTATCTGGAAACATCTTTATGGACACGCCTAGTTTAATTTGGACATCCCGCAATGCAGCCAAACTATCACTTAAAATTAACCAAAAAATGCATTGTAGTAGAGGTAAGTAGAAAACAAGGAAAAAGGGGCTTGAGAGAGGGAGGAAAGGGGGTGGAGTGGAAAGTATGCAAAAGAACAAACCTTATTGTTTTGAGCCGACTAAAATTGTTGTCTTCCTTGTGGTAAAGAGTGAGAAAGTGCTAAGAAATGAAATTTATTTTGACTCTTTTTTTGCGAAGGCTAGGGATCCTACCACCTTCTCCACCGACCTGCATGTCTTGAGTGATGTGGCCAAAAGCGATTGTCCAGGTGTTTGCTCTAGGGAAGACTTCACTGCCTCTTTCAAATTTTAGTATATATGCTGCTGAAGCAAGCACTTGTTTGCTTTGTGTATAATCTTACTTTTCCTGTTGCTGGTGCAAAATACCTGACACCCCCAGGTGGAAGGAGGAGAGATTCATTTTGGCTTAGTCTAAGCCATATATATAGGTTGGGTTTCATGGCAAAGGAGACTTTGAAGATATAGTTAAGATTACAATCCATAAATTAGGGAAATGATCATGAAACATCGAGTGGGCCTAGTCTGATAACTGATGGATAACACAACCTTGAAAAGTACACATCACAGAGGTGCAAAGAAGGAGGAAGGAGAGATGCAGTAGGAGAGAACATCGGAGAGATTCTGTGTGTCAGAGGACTCGCTGGGATTTGCGGTTCTGAGATGTAGCCCCACATGTGTGGACCAAAGCAAGGCCTCAAAGAGTTCAAGGCAGTCCTGTTTTCTGGCCAGCAAGCATGCAGAGACATCAGCCTGGAACTTCAGGGAGCTGGATTTATTTATTCAATAAGTTGAGTGGGTCTGGAATTAAATCCTTCCTCAGAGCTATTAAGGAATGCAACCCTGCCATCTTCACTCCGATTTTAGTGTAGTGAGACACATATTGGACTTAGGGCTTCCAGAAACTGTGAGGTAATACATTTGTTATTTTGATTTGTATTTGTAATAATTTGTTACAGCAGCAGTAAAAACCTATAATACTTAAATAATGTGAATATCATCTTAACAAAAGCCAAAAGCACATGAGAAAGATGTTGAACTCTTGCTTTTATAGCTGCCATTGCCACCAAAAACCAAAACCAAGATGCTTGTTAGTGAAATGCCTGATTTTCTAGGTTTATCCCTAAATTTCTCAATATTCCTTCTGATGTCTCACATTTTTTAACCCATTAACTTCTCAATGTTGGAGATGCACAGAGGTTACGGTGAGGTGAGCAACATACAATTACAGCTGCTATTTTGTGCTGCTGATTTTGATTTGTTGGCTTTACAAACATCACTGCTTGTGCTACCTGTGATAATCATGCTCTTCTCTCTGAGAAGTAGGCTTGGCCCTATTGTTCTTGGCCTGCATTCACACCAGTGGTTCTAAAGACCTAGAAATCTTATTAGCCTGGTTTTCGTTGGTAGGTGTGTATATAACTTGGCATTTTCTCAATATCTTGAGAACTGTGAGTAGCATCTACGTGCTTTCTTATTTGGATCTACAGGATGCTAAGAGACAAGAAGGAGAGAAGGACAGGCACCAAGAAAGGAAGGTAGGCTGTAGGGAGCAGCAGAGACATTGTGCTCCATGGCCCCACTTATTTCGAGAATTAAGGAAAGAAGGAGCTAGTGGGGATTTCTCTAGCTTGGTGCTGTGATGTGTTGGGGGCGAATCGGAGTTATAGCCATAGTTAGATAGATGGCTTCTTTGAAACATGGTTTATATCCCATGATGCTCTATGTCATTCCATTCTCATCAGACCTCCATCCATCTCTCTCTCACAAAAGCTGCCACAACTCCCCAGAATCCCACAACTTCCTGGGGCAAGCTCAGCACAGTTCTGGCTCCCCATAAACAAGGTCTCTGTGACCTATAGCCACTGCAAGCATCATTGTTGTCCTCCTCCTCATTAGTTTTTTATGAAATTAACAATGGCTAATATATTGTATATTGTTATCTTCAAAGTAGTTGCTCAGATTACGAGATAGAAGCATGAAAAAAATGACCAATGAAAGCACAAACCTTACTGATGAACTAACAGAGATTAGTACTACAATTATATATGTTTCATATATATATATATATATATATATATATATATATATATTCTTTTCCCTTCTTTCTTTTCTCCTTTCCAATGTTCCAGTTGTTCTTTCCTTTTGAGCAGTTTCCTCCCCTTTCACAATAGCTATTGTACCTTTTGAATCTTTAAGTTTTTAATACTAGGGATACAATATGATGTTTATACATGAGAATCTGATTTATTTCACTAATGAATATGGTCTCAAGTTGCATCCATTTACCAATAAAAGCCTCAAGTTTATTTTTCCTTATACCGGAGTAGTACTCTGTCATATAAAAATACCAAATCTTTTTTATCCATTCCTTGACTGATGGCCATTTGGGTTGTTTCCAAGATTTAGCTATTACAAATTGTGCTGCAGTAAACATAGGTACACATATATCACTGTGGTATGGTGTTTTCAGTTCTTATGGGAAAATACCCAGAAGAGGAATAGCTGGGTGGAAGGGGACCTCCAATCCTAGTTTTTTGATGAAGTTCCCCACTGATTTCCACAGTGGTTTTACCAGTCTACATCCTACCGACAGTGAAGAGTTCCTTTTCCCCCATAGCTCCACCAGTGTTTTTTGTTGGTTGATTTCTTAATCTTGGCCACTCTTTCTGGAGGGAGATGAAATCTGTGTTCTTTTAATTTGCATTTCTTGAATGACCAATGATGCTGAACGTTTTTTCATACATTTATTTGCCATTTGTATTTCTTCATCTGAAAGTACATATTCATCTTAGATGACCGTTTTTGGATTGAGTCTTTGAATTTGGAGGGTCTGATTTTTTTCAGTTCTTTATATGCTCTAGATAGAAGTCCTTTGTCTGAGGGACAATTGGCTAAATGTTTTTCTCACTCTGTGAGTTGTCTCTTTACTTTGTTGGTGATTTCTTTTGATGTGCAAAAACTTTTTAGTCAGATGAGTTCCCAGTCGTTGCTTCTTTGAAGTCCTTCCCAAGCATTCTGTTGTTGTTCTTGGAGTTGTGGTCATTTTTAACTGCATCTAGAATATCTTTCAGCATTCTTTGTAGAGTTATTTTTGTGGACATGAATTTATTCAGTTGTTCTTTGTTATGGAAGTATCTTATTTCTCCATTAATTTTGAAAGATAGTTTTTTGAGTTACAGCAACCTGGGTTAGAAGTTGTTTCCTTTCAGGGCTTGAAATACTTTAAGCTCTTCTTGACTTGATTGTGTGTGTTGAAAAGTCAGCCATGATTCTAATGGACTGTCTTTTATAGGTGATCTGTTTCTTTTCTCTAATAACTTTTAATATTCTGTTTTTTGTGCTGAATTTCTGGGATCTTGATTATTATATGTCTGTGTGTAGATTTATTTTAGTTATGGCTGTTTGGAATTTTATATACCTCATTTATCTGTATATCAAATTCTTCCAGGCTTGGGAAATTTTCTGCTATTACTTTTTCAAATGGTTATTTATGCCATTTGTGTTGACTCCTGCTTTTTCACTGACACCAATTGTCTTGTTTACTTTTCTCTCATACGGGGACAAAATATGTAACACCCAAAATGAAGGAAAGGAAAGGTTTATTAGCTCATTGTGCATGAAGGTTTCAGTGTATAATCAGCTGGCTTCAAAGCAGGTGGCATAGCACTGGGACAACATTTCAAGATAGCAGCCAACAAAAAAAACCAGAGCCAAAAAGGAGAAGTGCAAGCCTCTTTTCCTCCCTTATATTGTTCACAGGTCACTCTTCCTCCAGGGCTGGTGTAGCACTCACAAAATCTCCTTGCCCTCCTTCTGTGCAGGCTCAGGATGTTTATAAAGCAAAAATCCTCGTTCCTTGCTGAGTCTCTTAATTAAACTTCTGAACTTCTCAAATTGACACAATATATCAACTATAACACCAATTATTCTTATGTTATTTTTCCTTGTGTTGTCTTTCAGCGGTTGAATTATTTTATCTATTATTATTTTCAAGAGATCTTTCTCCTCAGGGTCATTAACAGCGATCCTCTCTTTAAGGTCTGAAAGTCTGTCTTCAGTTTCATTCAAGTAATGTTTCCAACTTTCCGTGGAATTTTTCATTTCCTGGACATCCTTTTGAATCTGTTTCAGGCATTTGACTTCCCTCCTATGCTGATCATTCATAGTTTCCATCCTCTCCCTATCATCCTCTATTTTTTAAAATCTGTACTTTAGATTTGCTGAGCAATTCTTATATAAATGTTGACATTTCTACCTGAGAGATAATTTCAGATCTGATTCCCTCTATGGATTTGTTTCTTTCCTTCACTTGCTATCTTTCAGAAATTTCAGGTGTGTATCTTCCACGGTCTTCTATGTTTATGTCTCCTGTACTTGTTCTGGATGGGCTGGAGGTCTGAGATTACATTTTGTTTTGTTTTGTCATTTTCACCTTTTGGTTCATATTTAAGTCTTTTCAATCTTGCTAGTCTTGCCTATCCATTATGTGGATTATAGGGACCTATTATGTGGCTGGCATTCACCCAGTTACCAGGTCCCATAGCATAAGGAAGGGCCAGTCACCTACATTTTTCCTGCAGGATCAGTTGGGTGAGTCCTGGATTCTTCCAGGGATGACTAGCCTAAGAGTACTGATGTGAACCAATCCTTGGCTTGTATTGTTTCTCATGCTTCAGCCTTTTCCAGACCTCCCTGTCATGGTGTGCTCCCCTTCTGGAGCTCTAATGTGTCCCTGGGGGTCTTGCAGGCCCATCTCTAGTCCTCCAGGTGGAAGGAGGGCTCACTCGTGCTCTCACCAGTCTGCCAAGGTCCTACGGGTGGCGAGTGGGGTTTCAGTGCTTGCTGGCCCACTGAGCTCCTCCAGGTGTGTGTGGGGGTTGCCAGCTGTTCCACTGACCAGCAGCACCCCTTTGGTGGGGAGAGAAGTTGCTGGTGCTCTCACAGTTAGTCCACTAAGGTACTCTGGGTGGGGGATCAAGGTACTCTTCATTTTTGAGGATCATTGTAAGTGGTATATGTATATTATCTGGTTTAATCCTAACAGTAACCTTACCATTATCTCCATGTTAAGAACTCCCTGTCTTTTGAGATGAAGAGTCTTGCTGTATTGCCCAGGATGGTCTTGAACTCTGGGGCTCAGATGATCTTCCCACTCAGCCTCCTGAGTAGCTTGAGCTTAAGGCTTGTGCCACCATTGCCTGGATCATTATTGCTACTTTAGATGTAAGGAAATCAGATCCAACAAGCTTAAGTAACTTGGCCTTCTTTATAAAACTAGCAAGTGAGGTGCTGAGATTGGGATTCCCTCAGCATAGCACAGAATCCTCTCCTGTACCACCCCTTACTATTTCTCTTTGGCGTAGGGATTTTACAGCTGGTACTTGTGTCAGGAAGTTGTGAAAAGAGCATGTTTTTTGGGCCTGATTGAATGACAATGTGAGGAGTCCGTCCCACTTTGTGTCACTGAAATTTACTTCTAGGGTAGTTCTAAATTGGTTCCAGTGGTTTTGGAGATTTGTGACGTGATTATCATAACGAGAAACTATTTATTCAGCCCCTTCCTTGAGGGGCCATCTGAAGAGTCTGGCTTCAAAGGAACTCATAGAAGAGACAGCACATATACAAGTTTAATAAAAAGTTAAAAAGTGATACTTGCCAGGAGGGCAGCATTGAAGCCCGGCTGTATTCTGAATGTTACTAGTTATACCTCATGTAAGTCATTTTGGATTTCTTGTGTGGATTATCTGGTTTCATAAGATATTCATAACTGTGTCCAAGTTAAGGAATCAGGCACTTCAGGGAAAGAGAGAAGAGATCACTCACAGTCAAAGTGGGGCTAGAGACAGCAGGCGTGGGAGCCTTGTGTGTGGAATTATTAGGGTCTTGGAGGCTCCAGATCTCATTTTCTTAATTAACAATCTCTGTGTAGAAACCTGCCCTCGGGCAGGAAAGCATCCAAATCTGTGTGAAAACTGGGAAAAATCCTTTCACCAAATTGTATCCTTTGAGATGTTTCTGGTTGTATTTCAATGCCGAAGGGTGAAAGGGACAGTTGGTTTTGTTCTGATACAATTGCTGAACACTGAGGGTCCTGTTTCCTGTCAGGGAGGAAGGAACACTTGGTGGGGCTGTGCTGGCCATTAACACTGTCTGATACCACACTGGCATGTTCAGAGAACATTATATTCTTGCTGTTTTCAGCTGGTGTGGCTTTTGTCACCAGAGGGCTCAACAAGGATTTTACTGGAACTATCACTCACCCAACTATTCAGGTTAGAAACCTTATATCATCCCCATTCCACCATTCTCCCTTCCTCACATTGCCCAGAAGTCTCCTATTTCTGCTACTTTCTGTATGAAGTTAAAAAGCATCAGTTCTCACTCAGACTAATGCAAGAACCTCCTCACTGGTCTCATTTTTTCTGTCTTATTCCTTCAAATTTCTTCTCCCCACATTGGCCTCAGTCATATTTTGAAATGTAAAAATATATTAACCCCCACTTTTTTTTTAAAAAGCCCTTCAATGAATTCACATTACATGTTAGAGAAAAAGCCCAAACCTAGTCCTGTGGCCAGCAAGGCCCTGTCTGATTGAGTCGCCATCTCCCTTTCTGATTCCATCGTGTTCCACTCCACTCTTTTCCCAGTTACTTGGGCCACTCTGGCTTCTTTGCATTCCTTAAAAGCCTTTCAGCACTATCCATATTTGGTCTGTGACATGCTGTTCCCTTTCCTGGGACCATTTTTCTCCCTAGTCTGCCGCATGGTTCCAAGTGTTTCAGTCCATGGGTGACTGATTCCAAGGCACAAAAGGGAAGGGCATGGAGGAGGAGGGTTCCCAAGGTGGAGGTAAAAACAATCACCTCATGGAACAGAAAGCAGAGAGACAGTGAGAGAGCCCTGCTTATACTTCCCAGGGCTGCCTTTCATGCCTCTTCCCCAAACAAGGCCTGTCCTGAACTATCCTTTCCTCTCTCTGTTCTGTTGTTGACAGTTCTCCCTAGCACATAATATGGATCTTAATAACATATCTATATCTATATCTGTTGTTCTCCTTTATCCTGGGTTACACATCCATGGATTCAACCAACTATGCTTCAAAACTTGAAAATAAGTTATATCTGGGTAGATTTTTTTCTTGTTGTTATTCTCTAAGCAACATATATAGCAGCTACTTACATATCATTTGCATTGTATAAGGAATCACAAGCAATTTAGGGGTGATTGAAAGTACATACAGTCCTCATTTAATGGTCAAGTTCCATTTCCACAACTAGGTTGTTAAATGAATCAGTCAGTAAATGAGAAATTGTATGTAGTATATACATTACAATACTGAGAACAAAGAAATGGTCAAAACAGGCTTCAACTTGGTGACTCTGCATTTTATTTGCATACAATGTTCACCTACTCTTACATATAGTACCATAATGTATAACAGAACATAAAACTATAGTACAATACTGTACCATGCAATACAATCAGCAAAAATCACTGCATTGTATAAAAAAGGTGTACTGTACAGAAAAAGACATTGAGAGTTTATAAACAAGATCTACAGAACTGTACAAAAAAAGATCTGAGCAGATGTGCTGTCCAAGCACACATCTTGGTCTTAAGTCTGAACAGTCGTTAAGCAGATAGGTCACTAAACAAGGGATAACTGTATACAGGAGAATGTGTGTTGGTGATATGCACACACCATACTACTATTGGGTCCTGACCTAGATCCCCAATCCCCCAAATGAGTGTATGGTGGAGGCTTAAATGAGACAAGTGGTATGATTTTAGGGCTCCAGGAGGGTCAAAACCCTTTAGCTGAGCTCGAGACTCTTAAGGGCTAAAATAAAGACTTTTCTGGACTGCCCACTTTTATTAGGGCCAACAACAAAGGGAGGGCAAACTAAGGAAACTGCAGGCAATGAGCAGGACCTTGGGAGTCACTTCAAGGACGCGTCCAAGTAATGAATCAAGTCAGTTCAGTAGCACTGTCTTATCATGAAAACACCGTAGGAGTGAGACTGTAGGAATAATTCCTGCAGCTGCAGTCTCTATCTACTGAATTGACGTTTAGCCAAGTGTCTGAAGTTGTGGCCTTTGAGGTATCTCTGGCTTCACAGGTCACTACAGGCCTCAGCCAGGACCAGTGATTCATAGAGTTTCACTTACTATGAATCAGCTCCTGTCGCCAGGCAAGGGGCGGAGGCCTAGGACAGACTCACAGATAAACATAGAAAGCCGATTAGTTAATTTTAAATCCTCAGAGCTGCTGGGTAGTGGGCTACAACATACTACTTTTTATAAAAGACAAGAGCACTCTTGAATTTTAGAATTTGCATGGTGTCTTGGGACCACTAGGTGCAGCTCCTTGACCTTGAACTTCCTAGATTCCAGAGCTGTAAGAAATAAATTTCTTTTCTATGGAGTCTTAGTTTGTTATGGCTTAGATTTGAAATGTTCCTCAAAATTCATGTGCTGAAGTCTTGTTATCAGCTGACAGGCTTTCAGGAATCTTGAGGCTCTACCTTTATCAGTGAAATAATCCAGTGGCGAGATCATACTTTGATGATATTCTGGTGAGGTGATAGTTGAAGGGGACACAATCTTGGGGACAAGGTTCTACGGACTGTACCTGGTCCTTTCTCTTGTGCTCTGGGTCTTTCTCTGTTGATATGATTCCTGGGTGCTGTGAGATGAGCAGGTTTCTGTCACCGTACCCTTCTACCATGGTGATTCTGTCCTGGAGTCAGTCATGCATGGACTAAAATGCCTGAAACCAAGAACCAAAATAAGCCTCTCCTCCTTGAGGTGTTTTCGTCAGGTATCCTTGGTCACAGCAATGAGAAACTGACTCGCACATGGGTGTTCTGTTATAACAACAGAAAATAGACAGTGATGCACTATAACACTGGGACCTAGCAAAATGCATGGCTTAAGATATGTGTTCTATAAGTATTTGTCAAATAAATGAACATTCTTTCCAGTGAGATTCTGTTGTCTCTTCACAGTTTGCTTGATGTTGGTGCCAAGAGTGAGTAAATATGAAAACAGACAGAAGATAAAAAAGAAAAGAAAAGAAAGCTATATTGCTTTTGGAAAGTAAGTTTTGTACTTGCTATTTTTTCGGTTCCTCTTTTTCTCCATTAATGAGCTTGGAATATGAGGTGGAGGGGTCTGGAAGCTGTTTGCCTTTCAGGCCCTTTAAATGAGGCACGAAAGGAGACACTTCTGGGACAGAGAATAAAAGGCACTCTGTGCAGCAGTGAGCAGGTTGGTCCCAGACAGGATCCTTCCAGGCTCATTAAGGATAATTTGCTCCCAGCCCCTGTGGCAAGCCCTCTGCATGTGAAGAGGGGCTGGCTGTCTGGTGTCTGGAGAATTCTGAAGACTCTGAGTTAGGCAAATGAGCAGCCTGCCTTGGCTCTTCTTTGCTGAGGAAAATGAGTGGGGCCAGTTGCCAGGGGGAAAGAGCTGGCTGCAGAGGTTATATCTGTGTCTATCCCTCTGCCTCCTATTAATTAAGCTCTCCTCTGTCACTCACAAGGCACAAAACTTATCTCGCTGACCTCCTCAGATTTCAGATGCAAACAGAACTTGCTTATTAGCTGCCGTCTGAGTGGTTCTGTGCCTTGGCTCCCTGATGTCACAGAGTCACTGTTTCTATACACATGTGTAAAAGAATGTGTTTTCACACAGTTGCAGGGTGGTGTTTGCTGAAGCTCAATCTCATAGTGGAATACCGGGGACATAAATTTAAATGTGGAGCCTTGAAGTCAAAAGACACAATTGGCAAATGCCTCATGGTGACTGACTTGCTCCTCCTTGTGTTGCAGGGAGTCCTGGAGACAGTGAAGTCTGTGCCCACAGATGACTCCCCAAATAGGTGCTTTATAGTGTGGCTTTGACTTTGTGCTAAACAGGGTCATAACAAGCATTTCAATAACCAGCTGCTCATGTGATTTCTGAGTCATGAGTAGGGATGGATGATTAAAATGATGATTTGGGGCTCTCTTTTGCAAAGGGGGAGATTCTGTCCTTCTCAGGGCAGGATTTGATAGCTACAGAGGGGCCTGTGATGCCTATATGTATCAGAAAAATGGAGTCTGGATGACCTGTGCTTTGGGAAGATAGAAAAAGCAAGAAGAAATAGAAGCCATTTTTTTTTAAGGACCCATGAAGAGCCAGACATAGTTTGAGATATTTCATGAAGATTGGCTTAATTTACTCCTATGACTGCCCTTGATCCTCTGGGCTTGCTTGACCTTGTATCTGCCTGGTGAAGGAGGGAGAGGCAGAATGGGTGGAAAACAGTTTCAAGACTTCTGTTGCATCCATCAGTGGTTGGGGAAGCAAGAGGCTCCCTCCCAAGGTGACCCTGGAGGTTGGAATTCCACTTGCTTGCCTAGACACAATCTATGTGGGTGGCATAGGCTCTCACTAGGTGGTGGCACAGTTTTGCAGCTATGTGGCAGCTCCAGCCAGTTTGGACAACGTGGTATTTTTTCTTCCCCAGCTCAGCAGTTCCCAACCAAGTAGGTAGCATCAGAGCCACAGATTGCTGAGCCCACTGCCCTTTCCCTCGTTCAGTGGGGCTAGAGTGTGTGTGTGTGTGTGTGTGTGTGTGTGTGAGTGTATCAGGAATGTGAGAATTCGCATTTCCAGCTAGCTCCTGGGCCATAGCTGTGGCTGGTTAGGGATCTCTCCCTAAGAATCTCTGTTTTAGTAGGAGGCCCAATCCGATAGTCACAGGGGACAAGGTTTTTCTGGGGAGTGCGGAGTCCCTCAGGCTGTCATCTTCCACTCCCCTTCCCTGGCCTCCTTACTGAACAGGCTTTCAGGTCAGGGCAGGGATGATAGCAGATAATCTTCTGCTTTATAACTCAATCTATACAGTATTTGCTTATTTCTTTCTCTTAAAAAAATAAGAGGGTCCTAATACCCTTAGTTTGCTTCTTGTGGCTTTTTGTTGCAATAAAGCAGGTACCTTGGGAAGTCTTGCCTGTCATGGGCTGCTGAGCAGACAGTCACTGTGTCCTCAGAGATCAAGCTGTGACCCAGCTGTGCAGCGGCAGTGGGCCCTCTGACTGTGACTATTCCGATGGGGAGTGCTTCACATCAGTGCCTGGGGAGACGCTAATGAAGGTTGGTGCCAGGCGCAGGGAGGCTCTTGGCAAGTTTATATTTAATAGATTGATGCAGTAAGGAAGCAGAGGCTCGTGCATGTGCATTTGCGTGTGCGTGCACACACACATTGCACTTGTGTGTGTCTTCAGTTTCTGTGTCTGGGAAGAAACTCTTCCACAGCACCATTTTCATGTCCCTCCCAGTAGCACTGATGCTCTGCCTGGCTTTGTCAAAGGTTGGCAAGACACTCCACACAGGAAGTGAGCAAGTACTGTCTGTTGCTCTCTTTCCAGAGGTCCAGCATGGACATTTGGAATCTCTCTCTCTCTCTCTCTCTCTCTCTCTCTCTCTCTCTCTCTCTCTGGGCATTATTGAACATAAGGTCTGAAATGTTTTGACAGGCAGCTAACCCTCTCTCACTCTTCCACACTAGTGAGACTTACTTTGTGCAATAAGAGACTTTGCCCACAGGGACATATTGTGCTTGTGGATGATGTGGGGACAGATGAAAGGTAGAAAAAAATGCATGCATGCATCCATCCATGCATCCACTCACTTACTCTAAAGCTCAGTTCCTGCTGTTTGGGCCCAGGGAATACTGACAGGAGCAGAAGGCTAAAAGAAAGCATTTGCTTCATGCCAGCAGAGCTCCCATCAAGGTGAGAACCTGGTGAGGGAGGAAAAGAGACTGCTAACCCGTCTCTTAACTTGAGATGCCATCACTGTCTCTCTGGGGACTCATCTTATATAAGACTTTTGGAAATCAAGAATATTTTAGATGCTTGTACTTGAGTTTTCCCGCTCAACTGACCAGAACTGGGTGCCCAGGAGCTTATGTTGTAGATTTCTTACTTTGTTTCTTTTTCTTTTTTTATTTAAAGAAAAAAACATAAATAATACATAATTTTAAAAAAAACCAGTAAGAAATCACTAGTTGATAAATTACATATTTTCCTCTTACAAATAGTTGTTCAGGTTACAAAATTGAAGCATACAAAGTGGACATTCAAACAGCGAGACTGCAAACAGTACTGTTCAACTATCCAACAAAAACTTAGTAATATGGTTATCAATCCTATACACTTAAACATTCATGCAGTTATATCCTTTGCAGCACTTTCTTTTCCTCTCTTTTTTACAATAGCAATTACACATTTAGGGTTTTATTACTCCTACATTTCTTATTACTTTTTATACTAGAGACACAATATTTATAAATATTATTATTTATTTCACTAATGAGGATAGCCTCAAGTTGTCTTTATTTGCCTAGGAAGGCCTCAAGATCATCCTTTTTTATAGCTGACTAATATTCCATTGTATAAAAATACCACATCTTTTTCATCCACTCTGCAGTTGATGGGCATCTTGGCTGTTTCCAAGATTTAGCTATTACAAATTGTGCTGCTCTGAACATGGGTGCACATATATCACTGTCATATGATCTTTTCAGTTTTTCTGGGAAAATACCCACAAGGGGAATAGCTGAGTTGAATGGAACTTCCAATCTTAGTCTTCTGAGAATTCTCCACACTGATTTCCATAGTGGTTGCACCAGTCTACACTCCCACCAACAGTGGAGCAGTGTTTCTTTTTTCCCACAGCTTCGCCAATATTTGTTATCAGTTGATTTCTTGATGGCAGCCATTCTTTCCAGAGTGAGATGCAATCTCAATGCTGTTTTAATTTGCATTTCTTGAATTACCAGTGATGGTGAGCATTTCTTCATGTATTTATTTGCCATTTGTATATCTTCATCTGAGAACTGTGTGTTTATCTCAGATGCTCATTTTTGGAGAGGGTCTTTGAATTTGGGGGGCTTGATGTTTTTCAATTCTTTATATGTTCTGGATATAAGTCATTTGTCTTAGGGGTTGCTGGCTATAATTCTTTTCCATTCTGTGAGTTTTCTTTTCACTCTGTTGGTGATTTATTTTGAAGTGCAGAAACTTTTCTATAATATGAGATCCCAGCGGTTGATTCTTTGGAGTGTTTCCTGTGCAGTTTGTGTTTTGTTCATGAATTCTTTGCCTACTTCTATGTCTCCAAGACTTCTACCTACTTTGTTTTGCAGTAGATTTAGTAACACTAAATCTTTGATCTGTTTAGACTTTAGTTTTGTGCATGGTGATAGGCATGGATCTAGTTTCAGTCTTTGGCATGTGGAAGAGCCAATTTTTCCCACAACATTTATTAATAAAGGTTATACTTCTTCCAGTGAGCATGTTTAGCCCCTTTGTCAAATATCAAGTGGCTGAGTGTCTTTGTAGTTGTGCTTGCATCTTCTAATCTGTTCCATTGATCCTCAGGTCTATTTCTTTGCCAATACCATGCTGATTTTTATCACTGTGGCTTTGTAGTGTAGTTTCAAGTCAGGAATTGAAATGCCTCCTGCCTTGCCTTTGTTGCTTAGAATTGTCTTAGCTATTCTAGGTTTCTTCTGTTTGCATGTGAATTTTAGGAGTGTTTTCTCTAGATCTGTGAGGCATGTTAATGGTATTTTGATTTGGATTGCATTAAATCTGTCTAAGAGTTTTGGGAGTATGGCCATTTTCACAATGTTTGTTCTTCCTAGCCAAGAGCAAGGAATATCCTTCCATTTTCTAATATCCTTTTCAATCTCCTTTTTTAGTGTAGCATAATTTTCAGCATATAGGTCTTTTACATTCTTAGTTAGTTAGGTTGATTCCTAATTATTTCAGTTTTTTAGATGCTATTGTGAAGGGTTATATTTCCATAATTTCTCTCTCAGTGAGTTTTTTGTTTGTATACAGGAATGCTATTGACTTTTGAGCACTGACTTTGTATCCAGCTACACTGTTGAATTTGTTTATTTCTTCTAGTAGTTTTTGGGGTCTTCTACATAGAATCATGTCATCTGTAAATGGTGATAATTTAACTTCTTTCTTTCCTATCTTTATTCCTTTTATTTCTCTCTCTTGTCTGATTGCTCTGGCTAGTGTTTCCAGAACTGTATTGGGTAGGAGAGGTGAGAGTGGACATCCTTGTCTTCTTTCTGATTATAAAGTGAAAGCTTTCAGTTTTTGTCCATTTAGTATAACGTTGGCTGTTGGTTTGTCATAGATGGCCTTCATAAGATTGAGGTAGACACTGTGTATTTTGAGTTTCTGAAGGGTTTTTATTATGAACGTGTGTTGGACTTTATTGAAAGCTTTTTCTGTTTCTATTAGATGACCATGTGGATTTTGTTTTTGGCTCTGTTGATGTGGTGTATTATATTTATTGATTTGTGTATGTTAAACCATCCCTGCATTCCTGGGATGAATCCCATTTGGCCATGATGTATAATCTTCTTGATGATTTGTTGCATTCTATTTGCCAGTATTTTACTGAGAATCTTTGCATCAGTGTTCATTAGTGAGATTGGCCTATAGTTCTCCTTTTTGGTTGGGTCTTTCTCTGGTTTTGGTATCAGAGTAATACTTGTCTCCAGGAATGATTTAGGGAGGATTGCTTCTTTTTCAGTTTCATTGAAGAGTTTAAGGAGTATTGGCATCAAATCTCTAAATTTCTTGTAGAATTCTGTCCTGACCCACAGGTAAGTCCATGGAGACCCTAGAGGGGAAGTGGGGATTGGAAGAGACAAGAGACGTGAAGAATGGAGAAAAGACAGTGCTCTGATCAAGTCTCATTTATTCAAAGAAAGTAAAGAATATATAGGGTATTGAGGGAGGAGGGAGTTGGGTTCTGAGACAACAGCAGGTAACTTAGCAACAGGGGCAAGACAGGGGTTCAAATCTCCTGTGCGTGGGCTTATAAAGCGGGCTGATTAGCATAATCCCTGAATGGCCCAAACAGGCCAGGCAAGGAGAGAAGCTTAACTACCAAATGGAGACTTAGCTCCTAGAGGAGGTTAAGGTGGCTGCTGCTTGCAGGTATAAGGTGGCAGCCAATTACAGGGCTTCCCACAGGCCCCCCCTTTACTTTAAAATATAAGAGGCTGTATCCTTTAGTAGACTGTGCGTGTCTTGGGTCAGGGCGCTTCCACAGAGGGGCCAACCTAGCCTTATCCATCATTGGAAGGCAGAGCAGTGAGAGGCCCAGTTCCTGTCTTAGGTGGTGGTTGGTGTCCCGTGTGAGGCCCAGTTGCCCGTCTCTGGCTATCCAGTCTATCGCACCAAGGTAAGAGAAATCGAACGGGAAGCATGCTTTCATAAAACATTATCATAATACAGTTTTGCAGGCTCCGTGTAATTTTCTCTATCAGCCATTTTAAGCCTGTGATAATGGACTTGTATAGGTTGCATTTTTATGGCATCCACCTGTTGTTTGACAAAAGCCATCAACTTATTAAAAAGAAAAGGGCCTAATGAGAGTAAAATCAACAGCCCAAGCAATGGTCCAACTAATTATAGAACTACAGTTAGTGAGGGTGACAAACCCAGCATCAATGTCAGAGGTATGGTTATGAGAACTTCCCTGGAGGTAGGGGGAATCTCTGAAACCAATAGGCTGCACTCTACAGGGGAGGCTGGCACTACAATTTAAGTCAGGACATAGGTCTAATTGATCCTTATTTTGGGGGGTTATAGGAGGCTTGGGGAGACATACCCATTTTGTGCATTGCCTCCTCCCACTTGGAGCAGTATCAAAGGTATATCATCTCATCATTGTAACCTGTCATTCTAGTGTAAGAGGTGGGCTTAGTTTTAACTATACCTCGCTTACAATTACATGGGGAACTGAACAGAGTGGCACTTAGAGCCCTTGCGTAGTGAGGGGGTCCAAAGCTTCCCTTTTCTGGCAGTGGTAGAATCATCATAATCCTAAGGGACAGGATCCAGGCTGTCGGTTCCATCATCTGAAAAACAAGACCTGGGAAAGATCTCTCAGGGCTCATTTTTGTCTCTGGAGTCATCTGTAACATTATCCTCTATTTGTTGCATTTGATCTATTTGTTTAACCAATCATTCTGGCAGCCATCTCGCAAATGCCATCATCTCTTTAGAGTATATGCATACTGATCCTCGTCTCCAGATAAGGACTGGGTCTGGACCATGCCATGAGTTAGTCAGAGGGTCTCTCCATAGTACAGTGGCAAATTGTTTTTGTGTTTCGATGTGCCAAAAATGGGTGGCTGCTGATTGTTCAGCAGTATCCAAATTTAAAAAATTAAGGATGAATAAGGCATGAGATAAGATATTGTTAGGTGACCCCCTTGTGGGGTACCATTCCCCCTTTTTTATTTTTTCAACCGTGAGTTTTAGGGAGAGATGTGCCCTTTTAATTATGCCTTTTATACGGTGAATATTAAGATGCTCTATCTTTGGAGTCCTTCTTGCAATTCTTTGTAAAATGACCAGTCTCTCCACAGGTAAAAAATTTTTGTTTGTGTTGTTGAGATAAGAATTGTTTAACTGTAAACCCTTGTAAAACAGCAACCATAGCAAGGCCTTGCTGGTAAGCAGTTCCAGTGTCAGAGCAAAGGTGTATATATCCTGTTACGTCTGTTTTGTTTTTATGAGGTCTGATAGTGGCCTGACAGGGAGCATTAGCATTCTCAAAAGCTAACTGCTTAACAAAATCTGTGCCTGTGTCAGCGTGGCCAAAGATTATGCTAGCAGCAGTAATCAGACGATTGACAAATTCTGAGAAAGGTTCATTGGGCCCTTGCCTAATGCTCGTGAGAGAGGAACTCATATTGCCCTTTGTAGGCAGTTTTCTCCAACCTCGAGGAGCTGCTGTTTGAATTTGAGCAAAAAGCACTGGGTTAAATTGCTTTCGGGCCTCTCTGTCTGCATAGGTGCCCTCCCCTATTAACATATCAAGGTCCCACACATTGCTGGCTTGTGCATTGCACCTGGCGGTCTCTTTGCAATTTTCTATATATTCTGATTTCCACAAAAGATAGTCCCCACCCGATAAGGTTGCTCGGGCCAATCCTTGCCAATCTGTAGGTGTGAGCCAGCCGTAAGCCAAAGAATCCAAGACAGCAAGAGTATACGGGCCATAGCACTGTATTGTGCTACCACCGTTTTTTTTTTTTTTTTTTTTTTTTAATTTTATTTAAGGAGAAAAGAAAAAAAAAAGCAGGGAAAGGGTACAAGTTATACAGATTTACAGAAAAAAATGAACAGTAGGAAATCACTAGTTAATGGATTACATATTGTCATCTTAGAAATAATTGTTCAAGTCACAAAATTAAAGCTTGTAAAGTGGACATTCCATCAATGATACTGCAAACAGTTCTGTTCATTGATCCAATAAAACTGTGTGATATCATTTTCTATCTTATACACTTAAATATACATGCAGTTATATAGTTTAGAGTACTTTCTTTTCCTCTCTTTTGTACCATGACTATTACACATTTTGGGTTTCATTGCTCCCACGGTTCTTATTACTTTTTTGGAAGAGAGTAAAACCAAATGTGACATAACAGAACAGAATCGGTCAAGTCAAAAGGGTGGACATAATAGATAATGTAAAAACATAATACAGGTGATCAACAATGGTTACCATAATGTCTCCCGCTATCTCTAATAGAATTGCCTATATCATTAGTTATAATACAATTGAACAAAACAGTAAAGAATAAAACCGACAAAACCAAAACATTGGAGACATTGTAGGTCTTCAAAAGTAGCTAAAAGTCAACAAGAATGGGCGTCATAATGAATCTCATTATCTTCACAGCTGATGCCTAAACTTTCGAACCTGATACTATCCAGCAAAACAGAATAGGGGAACATCAGTTAAAAACCAGATGGTGAGAGTAATACAGGGCTTTAAATCAAGGTAATGAAAAGTCAAAATGGGTTACTATAATATATCCTGCTATTTTTTTCCTTTAATTAAAAGGATAAAGATAAAAAAGTAGATAATGGAGTGGAGATTGAGATAAAAGAGGGCATAACAATGAAACAGCGCAGATCAAAACATAACCATTTAAGCAGAATAGTGTTTCACCACCAGATAATCCTAACCTAAAAGTAGTTACCATATTGTCTCTTTCTTTGAAATCCTTGAGTACAACTTCGTATACTGTAGCATTAAGTATATCAAAACAATGTAAAACCATTCAAGAGAATGACAGCATTACAGAGTATTTAGAATCGACTAACAGAAAATGAACAATGGTTTCTGTATAATCTCCTTGTCTTTAAAAGGTTTTTGCTTATACTATCATACATAATAAAATCCAATAAGATACAGCCTATTTAGACCATTGGAGACAGAAGGACAAAAGCTAGATGAGACTTCAAAACAAGATGATACTAAATCAGTATTACCTATTAAGATGTCATTTTCTCCAAAATAGCTGTTCCTATCATCCAATCTTCTCTGCCTCATTTCTGTTAAGCTCTTTTTCTGTCAGTAGCTGTCAGTTTGTCTTCTTCATTTTGTTCTCTGCTCCATTTGTTGTGGCCTCCCCGCCACTATTTCTGGGTTCTTTGTATTTTTCTTTTTTTAGAATATCCTGCAATACTTTCTGTAGAGTTGAATTGGTGGTTGCAAATTCCCCCAGTTCCTCTTTATCCTTGGAAGCACCTTGTTTTTCCATCAATTTCCAGGGACAGTTGTGCAGGATATCTCAATCTTGGCTGGAGATTATTATCTTTCAATGCTTGAATTATTTCCCCCCACGCTCTTCGTGATTTGATGGTTTGTGCAGAGAAATCTGCTGTAATTCTGATGGGTGTTCCCTTGTAAGTGGTCTGTTTCTTGTCTCTTCCAGCTTTTAATATTCTGTTCTTGTATTGAATTTCTGGAATTTTTATTATTATATGCCTGGGTGTTGCTCTGTTTGGGTTGTAGGTAGCTGGGGTCCTGTATGCCTCATACATCTGAGTATCTTTACCTTTTGCTAAATTAGGAAAATTCTCCTGGATTATTTCTGTGAGTAGCTTTTGTAGTTCACTTGTTTGCATCCCTACTTCTTCTTTTATGTTCTTAATCCTTAAGTTATGGATCCTCTTATCATCTTCTTGTCTTTGTATTATTGCTGTTTGTTTCTTTGTTATTTTTAAGAAGTTTTTCATTTCATTCTCCCATATTACAAGTCTGCCCTCCAGTTCAGATAGTCTGTCCTTAGTTTCTTTCAAGCTGTTATGCCAGTCTTCGATAGACTTCTTAGTATCTTGGTAGTCCCTTTGAACCTGCTTCACGTATTCTATGCTTTCTCTGTTTTCTCCATCAAACAATTCTCCCCTTTTTTTCTGTTCTTCCATTCCATCACCTGTTTTTTCTTGGGTGGTGCTTAGCATTTCTCTAACTATTCTGCATACTTCTAGCTTCAGGTCGTTGATAACTTCATTCCTGAATTGGTCTATGAGGCTCTCTATATGGTGCCTTATGTGTATTGGTGCGGTGTCTGCTATTGCCTGTTTCTCAGAATTGGGGGCCGAGGAGACTTTCTTGTTGCTGCCTCTTCCCATGCTGCCTCTTCTTCTCTGTTCCTTATATATGCAAGCTTATATAAGAGGCCCAGCTTCTCTCCCAGTCAGCCACAGCCTGATCGAATTGCGCCAGTTAGGTGTTCCCGCTCACCGCTGCGCACCAGGGAGTTACGGACCAGGCAGCCTACGCGTCTCCCCTCCCGGCCACCGTCAGGCTCTGGGATCTGGGTTGGGACAGTCTACCAGGTCCGCCGGCAGCGTCACGCAGGCCAGGCACTTTTCACCAATCCCGCCCGAGAGGGAGATGTGTGGCTGGAATCACCACCGCGCCCTGCTCCCGCAGGACTGCTCAGGCCCAGAAAGTCCTCTGCTGGAGTCAAACTGTGGTAGAGTGTCAGTTTCTCTCACTCACCTCACCATAAGTCAGTGCACGCCTCCCTGCCGTTCGCAGATTGCCGTTCTCAGAGCTTCTGCACGTCTCTCCCCTTGCCGAGCCGCTGTAGAGGCAGCCAGCCGCTGCGCGGCGGGAAACCCAAATCACGGCTTACAATGGCGCGGTTCCAGCCTCCACACCGAGTCTTTTCTGTTCCTGTTTTAGCACCAGGACTGCATTCCAAGTTGGCTTCTCTCAGCCCAGTTCGTTCCTGAGTCAGCAGAGCATATCTCCACCTGCTTATGTCTCCTTAGTCCGCACCATTCCTGGCTTCTGAGCCGAGTCTTTCAGAGAGCCGCCGGTAGTTGCTGTTATCTGTCCGCCATGTTCTCCCGGAAGAGTCAAATGGCAACTTAATTGTGTGTGCTGAGCAATTGGCTAGATCTTACATCTTTGACATCCTCCATAATATATTAAAAGATTGTGTGTCTTTCCGGTCTGTAAGAGTCCTTCCATGAGGCCTGTAGGCCGTAGAAGTCTCAGTAAGCAGTCTAGCCGGGACAGAAATTCTCAGCACTACGTTGTGGTCAGGGCAGCCATCGCCACCACCGTTTTTAATTCTCTTAAATTAAAAGTGGTGTAGTGGTGGATAAGCTGGCCTTCTACACCTGTTGTCTCAGTCACAGGGAAAGCATTTAACTCCGATACAGGGTCAAGCCAAAAGGTAAATTTTGAAATCATGTCCCTCAGGGGGTCGCTTAATGGGAGAGGTTCTGGAGGAAATTTCGGGGTTCACTTTTCATTTTAAATTTTGCTATTTTTAGCCTTTCTAATCGAGCTATCAAATCTTGATGTTCTTTTTCTAGTTCAATCTGTTCTTTTAAAAGTTCAGTTTTTTCCCTTAGTTCTTTACTAGTATCGAAAGCTGAAGCGGACGGTACAGGACAGGGGAGGGGTTGTGGTAGAGACTGCATTGAGGGCTTTGTCTGCACCTGCTGCCTGGTGCGGGGTGGGGGTGGGGCTGCAGTGTGCTAAGTCTGGAGAGGGTTGGGCATTAGCAATTACTGGGTCACTTTGCTCCTGAGATAAAATTTCATCTATTAAATCCCAGTAAGTAAAGGCCGTTACTGGGACCTCTTCAGGTCCAAAGAGGTTGCAATAATCTTTAAATGCTGTGCCAACCCATTTCTACTGTTTGGGATCAATAGTGCCTTGAGTAGGAAATCAAGGGCAAATCTCTTTTATAAAATCGAAGTATTGGCATAATTGTTCAATATTCACCTTTACTCCTCATGCCTTTAAAGCTTTTACTAAATTTTCAACAAAAATCTCATGCTGGCTAATTTCTTGTCCCATAATCAGTGTTTACTTACCGAGGTTTTGCGTGGTGTGGCAGGCTCCCAGGTTGCCAGGTCCTCTATTTTCTTTTCCTTTTTTCTGCTTTGGGCCCACAAACAGCGTCCCTCATGGAGTCCCCCGTTCTCGTGTCCAACGTTGGGCGCCACTTGTCTTGACTGGCGGGTAAGTCCACGAAGACCCTAGAGCGGGAGTGGGGTTGGAAGAAACAAGAGACCAAAGAATGGAGACAAGACAGTGCTCTGATCAAGTCTTGTTTATTCAAAGAAAGAGTAACGAATATATAGGGTATTGGGGGAGGAGGGAGTTGGGTTCTGAGATGTCAGCAGATAATTTAGCAACAGGGGCAAGACCAAGGGTTATAGGGTAATTCAAATCTCCCGTGCGTGGGCTCATAAGGCGGGCTGATTAGCATAATCCCTGAATGGCCCAAACAGGCTAGGCAAGGAGAGAAGCTTAACTACCAAATGGAGACTTAACTTCTAGAGGAGGTTAAGGTGGCTGCTGCCTGCAGATATAAGGTGGCAGCCAATTACAAGGCTTCCCACAGAATTCAGCCATGAATCCATCAGGACCTGGACTTTTTTTTTTTTGTCTTTTTCGTTTTTACCGGTACCAGGGATCGAACTCATGACTGCCTGCTTGCAAGGCAGGCACTTATGCTGCTGAGCTAAATCCCCAGCCCCAGGACCTTCTTTGTTGGTAAGTTTTAAATTACGTTTTCAATTTCAATAGCTGATATTAGGTTATTCAAAATTGCTATATCTTCTTGGTTGAGCTTTGGTAGTTCACATGTTTCTAGCAATCTGTCCATTTCCTCTGTGTTTTCCATTCTATGTGAGTAGAGATTTTCAAAGTAAGTATTCATGATCTTTTGAATTTCCATGGAATCTGTAGTAATTTCCCTCTTTTCAGTCCTTATTGTGTGAATTTGGGTTTTTCTTTCTTTTTCTTCCTAAAGCTAGTTAGAGGTTTGTCAGTTTTGTCTATTCTCTCAAAAAAAACCAACTTTTTGATTCATTAATTCTTTGTATTGTTTTTAAAGTTTCAATTGCGTTGATTTCTTCTCTAATCTTTACAATTTCCTCTTTTTTATGAGCTTTGGGTTTAAGTTTCTCTTTTTCTAGAAGCCTGAGATGAAGCATTATGTTATTTATTTGTGCTTATTCTATTTTTTTGATATGACAGTTTATTGCTATATATTTCCCTCTTAAGACCACTTTCATTGCATCCCACAGGTTACAGTATGTTGTTTCTGCATTTTCATTGAATGGTACGTATTGCTTTATTTCTTCTTTAATTTAATCTGTAGCCCACAGGCTGTTCAAAAGGTTGCTATTCAATTTCCATGTATTTATGCAGGTTTTGTAGTTTCTTTTGCCATTAATTTCTAATTTCAGTGCGCATGGACAGATATTTTGCATGAGATAATTTCAATACCTTTGCAGTACTTAAGAATGTTTTATGGGATAATATATGGTCTATTTTGGAGAATGTCTCATCACAGCTGAGAAGAATGTGTGTTCTGATGTGGTTGGGTGGAACACTCTGTAAATGTCTACCAAGTCAATTGCTCACAGGTATGATTCAGTTCTATTATTTCTTTGCTGATTTTGTGTCTAGTTGATCTATCTCTTTGTAACAATGGGCTGTTAAGGTCCCCCGTTACAGTTGTGTTCTTGTGTATTTGGTTTTTCATGTCCATTAGTATCTGTCTTATATAGTTGGGCGCTCCTGTATTTGGTGCATATGTATTTATAATTGTTAGTTCTTCGTCTTGAATTTTTCCACTAATGAGTATGTAGTGATCTTCTTTTTCTCTTTTAATCATTTTGGGTTTGAAGTTCATGTTGTCTGAAAATAGAATAGTTACCCCTGTTTTTTTCTAGGTTCTTGTTGCATGGAATACTGTTTTCTATCCTTGAACGTTTAACCTATGAGTTTCCTTTTGGGTCAGATGTGTTCCTTGTATTCAGCATGTTGTGGGATCTTGTTTCTTGATCCACTCTGTCAAGCTATTTCTTTTTATAGGTGAATTGAGGCTATTTACATTTATGGATATCACTGATATGTACTGGCTCAACTTTGGACTTTGCCATGTTATGTTCCAGTTGTTTGCTTTCTGCTTTTCCCCAGTGTTTAATTGCTTGTCCTACCTGGTGGTTTCTTTCTGTTGTTGTTCTGGTGATTGTGGTAATTTTTATCTTTATCCTGTATGTCTTTCAATACTCTTTCTAGGGTTGGTTTGGAGGATATGAATTTCTTCAGTTGTTCTTTGTCACAGAAGTATTTTGTTTCTCCATTAAATTTGAATGAACGTTTTGCTGGGTATATCAGTCTGGGTTGAAAGTTTTCTTTCAGGGCTAAAAATACCTCATTCCAAGCTTGTCTTGACTTGAGGGTTTGTGCCAAAAAGTCTGCTGTGATTCTAATGGGCTTTCCTTGATAGTTGAGTTGTGTCTTTTTGCTAACAGCTTTTAGTATTCTGTTTTTATGCTGTATGTCTGAGATCTTAATTATTATGTCTCTGGGTGTAGATTTATGTTGGTTGTGACTGTTTGGCATTCTATATGCCTCACTTATCTGCATATCAGATTTTTTATCCATGTTTGGAAACTTTTTGCTAACTTCTATAAATATTTTAGGTATGTCATTTGCACTGACTCCTGCATCTTCACTGATGCCTATAATTTTATATTGTTGCTCTTGGCATCATCTTGAAGTTGCTGGATTGTCATTTCACGCTGCTTTGTTATTTTTAAAAGTTCTATCCTTTCATGATTGCTAATTGTGATCCTGTCCTCAAGGTCTGAAATCCTATCCTCAGCTTCATTTAAACAGTTTTGCCAGCTCTGAATACAATTTTTTTGTTTCTTGGATGTCTCTTTGAGTTTGTTCATGAATTCTGCTTGTTTTCTATATTGTTCATTCAAGGTTTCAAATCAGTTTCCCATGCTCCTATACTATTTTCTCTATTACTTCTTTAGCTGTGCTTAGTAACTCCTTTACTAAGGTTGTTATTTATATCTTTATATAAATAACATAAAGTACCTAAGTAAAGTACTTTATGTTACTTATAACATAAAGTACTTAAGTAAAGTACTTTATGTTACTTATAACATAAAGTACTTTAATTCGATTTCCTCTATAGCCTCATGGGGTTTTTATTTCACTCACTATCTTTTTAGGAATTTCTGGTATGTTACTTTTGAACTACTCTATTTCAGTGTCTCCTGTACTTGTTCCTGGTGGACTAGATGTTTGAGATTACATTTTTCTTCTTATTTTGCTATTTTCTTTCTTTTTAAAAAAATTTTATTTAAAGAGAGAACAAACAAAACAGAAAAAAGATAGAAATAATACATGATTTCAAAGAAAAAATAAACAGTAAGAAATTGCTAGTTGATAATTACATATTGTCCTCTTACAAATAGTTGTTCAAGTTACAAAAGTGAAGCATACAAAGTGGAAATCCAAACAGTGAGACTGCAAACAGTTCTGTTCAACTATCCAACAAGAACTTAGTAATATGGTTAAGAATCCTATACACTTAAACATACATACAGTTATCCATATCTTCATGTATGTTAAGATTAAACAAACCAAAGCAGGCTAAAATCACTCTGAACAAAGAATAATAGTGTTACTGGATTTCACATCATGACACTAAGGGATCAGCACTCAGTACTGTAGTGTCTCTTTTTCTTCAAAGTAGTTGTTCATTTCATCATGCATTATAAGATCAGTTCTCATAAACTGTTTATAGGTTCTACATATGCATAAGTCTCTACATGTATTTCTATCCTTTCTATATTAGAGGGAGAAACAAAACAAAGTAAGACAAAGCAAAACATATTCCTATAAACACATGAAATGAAAAAGTCATATAAAACTACAGTACAAGGTGTTCTACCATGGTTACTGTGTTGTCTCTTATTATCTTCAATAGAATTGTCTATATCATCAGGCATAGTATAATTGAATATAGAAGTACACAACAATATTAATAAAAACAAAACATTGTAGATAGTGTAAAGCTCCAAAAGCAGGTAATAATCAAACCAGAATGGGTATCATAATGAATCTTGTCATCTTCAGTGTAGTTGCCTATACTCTCAGACTTGATACTATCAATCATAACAGTTTTGAATAAAATCTGTCAATACCAAACAGCAGTCTAACAAACCAGATTCAACTAAGATCAGTCATGGTAAAACAGTATAATTTATACCGGGATTCAGCTTAAGTTAATAAAGAATTAAGGATGATTAGCATACTATATCCTGCTAGTTTTGGGATAGCTGTCTGTGCCCTCAGATTTAGTGCAAGTAGACAAACTGGGACAGAATATAATCTATCTAAACAGAGCAGTGTGAGTAATGTGGGTTTTAAATCCTGATACGCTATTAATAATATCTTCTGCCTTCTCTTTTTAAAGATTATTCCTCCCCTTTCACTTCCACAGGGTGCACTGTGCATTTTTGGGTCCCACCAACTCCCTCAGTTTTTAGATTGTGGGGGCAACCTGCTATTTACTTAAGTGGGTCCAAACCTTCTCCCTCTTGGACTTAATCTCAAGTTGTATTCCTTTACCTACAAAACCTGCCTTTCCAACCTATCTGCAGGCACTGGCTGAGTTGCCCCTATTACTCTCTGGTTCCCTGTCACATAGAGCATTGTTTTCTCAAATTTGATTTTCTATCTGTAAACCATTTTTCAGGTCAATTATATTTCCTGTATATAGCATCTCAGTGGACCCTGCCTCCTGATCTACTCTGACTGTTTTTCTTTTCTTTTCTTTTTTTAGTGTATCAAGGCTATCTATATTAGAGATTATAGCCAATCTTCTCTACCTCCTTTCTGTCATGCTATTTTTCTTCCATTAGTTGTCTGCTTTTCTCCTTCATTCCACTTTCTGCTCCATTCACTGAGGCCTGTCTGCCACTGTTCCTGAAATCTTGGCACTTATTTTCTCTCCAGAATGTCCTTCAGTAGTCTCTGCAGGGTTGGATTGGTGGTTGTGAATTCCCCCAGTTCCTCTTTGTCTTGGAAGCATCTTGTTTCTCCATTAATTTCTAAAATCAGTTTTTCAAGGTACATCAATCTGGGCTGGAGGTTATTTTCTTTTTTTCTTTCTTTCTTTCTTTCTTTCTTTCTTTTTTTAAAGCCTACAGCACCCGGTATTCCCAGGCAGTCTCCCATCCAAGTACTAACCAGGCCTGACCCTGCTTAGCTTCCGAGATCAGACAAGATCGGGCGCGTTCAAGGTGGTATGGCTGTAGACGGGGTTATTTTCTTTCAGGGCTTGGAACTTCACTCCAAGCTCTTCTTGATTTGATGGTCTGTTTCAAGAAGTCTGCCATGATTTTGATGGGCTTTCTTTTATAGGTGATCTGTTTCTTTTCTCTGGCAGCTTTTAATATTCTGATCTTATATTGAATTTCTGGCATGTTGATGATTATATGTCTGGGTGTATCTCTGTTTTGGTTGTAAGTGGCTGGAGCTCTGTATGCCTCATACATCTGAATATCATTTCCTTCCTCCATGTTTGGGAAGTTTTCTTTAATTATTTCTGTGAATAGCCTTTGTATTTCCTTTGTTTTTACTCCTGCTTCTTTCACGTTCTTTATTCTTAAGTTATACATCCTCTTGTCATCTTCTAACCTTTGTATTGTTACTGCCTGTTTCCTTGTTATTTTAAAGAGATTTTTCCTTTCATGATCACACATTGCAAACCTTTCTTCAAGTTTGGATAATCTATCCTTAGTTTCTTTCAAGCAGTTTTGCCATCTTTCAATGGAGTTTATTTCCTGGTAATCTCTTTGAACCTGCTTCATGTATTCTAGGTTTTCTTTATTTTTCATTGCATGTTTCTCTCCTTTTTTGTGTGTTTCTCCATTCTTCCATCTGTGTCTTCTTTAGAGGTGTGTAGCATTTCTTTTATTAATCTACTTATATTGCTTTACTTGATTAAATGTTTCACTTTTGAGCTTGTCTCTGAGGTCCTGAAGATATCTCTTTATGTCCACTGATGCCGTGTCTGATATTTGCATATTTGCTTCCCTCAGACTCTTGTATTTACCTCTCCTGGATCAATGATTTCAGGGCTGGGGGCTGGGGACTTTTTCTTGTTTCTTTCTCTTGTCCTGCTTTTGGTTTCTTCCAAGCAGGTCTATAAAGGAGGTCCCAGCCCCTTTCCTTGTTGGTTATGGCTCTTCTGAAGTGTTCTGACAAGGGTTTTCTGTCCTCTTCAGCTTGCTATTGGTTACTGAGTTGCAAGCAGGGGTGGTGTATGTTGGCCCCTCCCCTCTGGGGCAGTCAACCTGCGGGGGGCCTTCACTGTGTTAGTGTGCAACGAGGGTAAGGAATTGGTTTGGGGCACCTCATTGGGTCCCGGCCAGGGTGTGACCCAGGCCAAGCATATCCCACCAATCTGGTCTGGGAAGGGAACGACTGACTGAAGTCACTGCTGTTTCTTGTTCCTGCCCATCCTGCTCGATTCCAAAATGTCATCCAGTTGGTCATCCCTTTCCCGTGGGAGGGTCTTATCCCAGCACTCACCACAGGTAATGGAGGTCTCTTGCTGGCTCTGTTCTCCAATGGGCTCACTGACCTCTGACAGCATGACTGCAGTTCCAGCAAGTTGCAGGGACAGTGAGTCTCAGTGGTGGGAGTTCAGTCAGCTCAGTAGAAGCAGCAGGAGTTTGGGTGGTTTGGCGAGTTGTGGCCATATGAGTTTGGCACTGCAGTGAGGCCACCATGCCTATAATCTTAGCTACTCCAATGGTAGCCATGGGACTGCATGTTTGACTAGTTCTTTTCCCTTTAGTTTCTTCCATATCACTCTGTCCAAACCTCCCCATGATGTTTTACTCTGGCATCTGAGTTGTCTGTCTCAGGGAGCCTCTGTATTCTGCTGCTAATCTATCTGCCATCTTGGGGGAGGGAGCCTCATTTTGCCATTTTCCCCTTTCAAGTTAATATTTGGTCCTTCAGTCCCACTAGCGTCAACTGTTGGTAGTATGTATCTTGGGATCTTAAGGTAAGTTGATGTTTGTCCAATTGCTGGGTCCCTCAATGAGGAGATGGGTGAGTCACCTGACTTTCCACTGCAGGGCCTGTTAGATGAGTCCTATATTCTTCCTGGGCTGACAAGCCTAGTAGTATTGATGTAGGTCAACTTTTAGTTTCCACTATTACTTTATCTTCTGGTTATTCCAGATCACCAAATCTCCCTGTCTATAGTGTTTGTGTTGGCTGAGGTCCTACTGTGTCCCTATTGTGTGCCTGTGTGTCTCATCAGCCCTTTTGATTTTCCCCAGGTTGGGGGAGTCCTTATTGGCACACTCCTCACCCTGTCTGATGTTCTTGATGTGCAGGAAGGGGTCACCCACACTTTTGTCAGACTCACCAAGGTCTTACAGTTAGTTTGAGGGAGCTTTAGTACTGGCCCTGTTTACCCACTGTACATCTCTGTTTTAGGGGCATACTCACCACACTGAGTGGAGCCTGCTGAGATCTTCTGTTTGGGTGAGACAGTTACTGAATCTCCTTGCAAGCTAGCACAGTTAATTTGCGTATTCCAACATTCTGGGAGAAAGGGTGGGAGCTAAGATCAACAGCAGTATCAGGTCCAGGAGGTAGGGGGTATCCCTGATGGCCAGCAGATGTCCTGGGTCTGGGCATCCACTGGGCACGGGCCAAGGTCCCAGGGCAATGTGGTGTTCCTTAGTGCTGACTGAAGTTGTGCAGGAAGCGGGCGGCTGTGGGGCCAAGGTCTGAAGGCAGTGTGCATTCCCCAGGGCTGGCGGGGGTCATGCAGCCTGGGCCCCTCGTGCTCACAGTGGCATGGTCCCAGGGCAGTGTGGCATTCCTCAGTGCTGGCTGGAGTTGTGCCTATTTCTGGATTTTGAGTGATGTTTCAAAGCTTCCTCAGTGTACTGGGAATCACCTGGTCCCCTTTTGGCTCCCAGGGCAGACTGCTGGCAATTGCTTGCCTGTTGGAGCTTGCTGGGTGTGGGCCAGTTGCGCCTCTGTGTCCTCTGGTGATTTCAGATGCAGGGCATGGTTTTATTGCCTGGGAGCAAAGTTCCAAGCTGGAACGTGCACTGAAATTCAACCTATGCACGGGGTCAGAGCCTGGGACTGGATTCCGGGCCCTGCTTGCTGCTTGGAGTTGGCTGGATGTGGCCTGGTCTGTGTTGTAGATTTAATCCTGAGAGACAAGGTAGCTGATCAAAGAGGGAGGATCACCCATAGGCCACCATATTGTACATCATGTTCTTGGTTCTGAGAGCCAAGGCTGAGAGAAGCCTGCCTCCTGACACACTTCTAGAAAAGAAGCCGTTCAAGTAGAAATCATAGGTGTGAACTGAGGGTCTGCAGGGGAGTGTGCTTGGGAAGTAGCCCGATATATAACATCGGTGTTAACAACTTTAGCCTTACGGGATCAAAACCTGATTTAGACAGTGCCGTGAGATCAGATCCAAAATTTGAGAAAGATTTGCCTAATCAAATCTACTGAATCAAGTCTACTGAAAAAATAATCATCCTTCAGATAAAAACACAATTGTTCTGCAGATAAAGTGCACCTGTATCTTCCTTTAGAATAATTTTCAAGCGAAGTGTCATCATTAGATTGGTTGTGAGCTTGAAACCAGAACACAGAACTCTACTGAGGTGGATTAAGAGCCTCAAGTTGTGATGAATTATGGTTACACATAGTATACTTGACCTAAACACTAAAGAGCTTCAACACACTTGAACACATGTAGGTGGGGACTTCCAGTCCCATTTCTGGTGATGTGGTACTGCTTCATCTAGGTTTATACCTTCGGTCCAGTCTTACAGGTTTGGGACTCATCCCCTGTCTTTTGGTGAACTTCAGCTCTCTCCTGTGGTTCTTGCTTCAGTCTTACATTGCAGATTTTTATCCCTTGAAATCTTCTCATCCCATTGTGCTGCCAAAGAAGAAAATATTACATGCCATTCTGGGGCATAAGGAGTAGCCACTGATCAGTGATTTTAAGTTGGTCAAGACGGAGTCAGAGACTTTTCTTTTAGGAGGTGGAGGTATGCCAGTGTGGGTAGGAAGGAAGACAGAGTCTCAGGCATTTGATTAGTTTGTCACCAGAGAGGGCACTGAGTGAAACAGAATCAATTTTCTTTTTTTTTTGTCTTTTTTTTGTTTTTATCTGTACCAGGGATCGAGCTCACCACTGCTTGCAAGGCAGTCACTTATGCCGCTGAGCTAAATCCCCAGCCCCTCTTTCTTTCTTTCTTTCTTTCTTTCTTTCTTTCTTTCTTTCTTTCTTTCTTTCTTTCTTTCTTTCTTTCTTTCTTTCTTTCTTTCTTTCTTTCTTTCTTTCTTTCTTTCTCTCTTTCTCTCTTTCTTTCTCTCTTTCTTTCTTTCTTCTTTCTTCCTTTCTTTCTTTCTTCTTCTTTTTTTCTGAGACAGGGTCTCACTATGGTCTCAGGCTGGCCTTGAGCTCACTATATAGCCCAGGGTAGCCTTGAATTTATGATGATCCTTCTGCCTCAGCCTCCTAAGTGCTGAGTTCCCAGATGTGCCCACCACATCTGGTTCTCTTTGCTGTTTTTAGACCAAAAGAAGTGGGAAGCTGTCTAAGAGTTTCATTGATTAGTGTTTCTGGGCTTGGGTAGCTCTTGTTGTCTAACCTTTATCTTACCTTCTCCCCATTTATCTGATTAAGAAATTATGTGTCTCCTATCTAGCTCCTTGGTAACTGATGCCTTCTAATAATTTAAGTTTCAATCAGGTCCTACATTTCTCCCAGTAATCTCAATACACATTTGTGAACCATGGCTTTATCTTTCTGGAACACAGCCTTTGTAGGATGAGCCCCGGGAGTAATATTCAGCATTCACGTCAGGTTTGAGTCACTGTAGAGATGGTGGATTTCATGGGTGGCCATGCAAGGATGGCCTGGTGGGCAGTGCAGGTTCTTAGCCAGGTAGCCCACACCCTAGGGAAAGACGGGGTGCCAGGGTCTGCCAGGGTCTGGGCTGCTGGGGCTGGATGACATGGAGGGATGGGTGGGTGCCAGAGTGCAGGTTCCCAGCAATACCCACCAGGGTTCCAGAAGCCAGGGCTGCCGGGTGGCTGTAGGAGGAGCAGGAAGGCATCAGGCTGCAGTTCTCTGTCATCTGACTGCGTCTGCCCTTCTCTGCCTTCCTTGTGGCTGTCAGTTTCCCAGAGTTTTCCAACAGAGCCTCACATTGAATTTCAAAATGCACACTCAAGGCAATTATCTTCCTTTCCCCATATTCTTGGAGATTTTTTGCTGTTGGAATATAAAGAAAAGGAAGTGAACCGGTGCCTTCAATTGACATCATATTTGGAGAAGAATATATTATGAATCCAGTGGACTATAATTTCTTATTTACTTAGACCCTAAATCCTCACAACCTGCCTTGATTCAGATCTTTCCTGGACCAGGCCAAGTGGAACTCATGTATGATCCAAGTCCCCCTTCCCTCCCTGGCTCCACCCCACACAACGGCAGCCCCTTTTCTCACCTGCGTCCCAGGAAGCCAGAATCCATACAGACCAGCAGCGTCTCTGCTGGGAGCAGCTGGGGAATCATTTCAGCTGCCTGCACCTGTGCTGAGAGCCATCCAGTCTCACTCCAGCTTGATGCAACTGATCCCTGAGTTTGCCTGTTTCAGCAGGGACAGTAAGGATAGTGTGAGAGATGGGCTAGCCTTTTCATGGCACTTTTGGCTGGCACAGACATGAAAGACCCCTAGAGAAATCATGATATGTCTTCTTATTCTCATCTTTGCCAGGGAAGGGTCAGAATACCCAAGGACTGGTGTATTTGTCATATTCCCCTCTGTGACAAAAACTTGACACCCACACTGTAAAGGAGGAGAGGTTTACTTTGGCTCATGTTTTTTGGAGAATTCAGATTATGGTCAGCTGGTTTCAAGGCGGAAATAGCATGGAGGAAGGAGGTGGAGGAGGAAAACTGCTCAATTAATGTCAACCAGGAAGCACAGAATGAAGACACGAGTACACTCTCCAGGTCACACCACAGTGACTCACCTTCATCCAGGCTCCCCTCCAAACAGCACACTTGGCTACTGCGGCTGCATCCACTGATAAGCACAGTGCCCCATGATCGGATCACCTTCTGAACACCTGAAGATTTTGGGGGGACATTTTATATCCAAATCATAACAGCTAGGCTGGTCCGTGTTGCTGCTACAACCCCATGCTAACAACATCAAGCCCATGGATTTTAAGAAAAATTATGTCTAATTTGATGGTTTCAATAGAAGCAAGTCTGCTGCTATGATTTATTTCTAAGGGTGGCTATGTGTTTCAGAAGGGTTCCCTGTCTCAAGGGAGATGAGAATAGAGTGGATCCCAAGCTGATCCCCGGAGAAACATCCTGGAAATACGTCCCTTTGATGGGGAACATTTTTCTTGTTCTGGATGACACTTTACAGCGCTGCCAGTGTAAAACAAAACACTTTGCTCTTGTTTATTCATATCTCCTGTTGTATTTGTTCTTTTGGTCCAGAAATTGCAAACTGGTTGCCAGGATATGGAGCCCACTCTGGAGCTATCGTTTGTTTGACTAGCACAGTTCTTAAACTTGAATTTGGAGAGTTGCACCTGGTGTTTCTCAGCTATCTGCTACCTTTCTAGTGTTGTGGTCATTTGAATTTGTCAGTGTTGTGTTAGGTATGGAATTTATCTGGCCAACAAAATCTGTTTATTTGTGACTAATCCTTATGACCCCTTCTAGGACACATTTCCAGATCATGGAGAATGTCTCTTCACCTGGAGGAGCTGCCTATTATTAGAGAGCATTGGCCTTGAAGCTAGGTTCCCTGACACTGAAGGATATGACCCAACTCCAGGGCTCTATCCATAAAGAGTACCATGATCATGAGTTCCTGGAGTGAGGCATGGTGGCCCTGTGGTATGAAAGAGTTTTGTCAGTTTTAGCCTGCTGGGTCTATTACTATTCTGGCCAGGTTATGCTAAGACCTTATGTACACTGAGTAGGGTGGGTAATCAAAATCAAGACTATGATTTGAAGAGATGAACATGAAGCTATTCATCTTTATTTTCTACTTGGCCTGGATTCAAATAGAATCCAGCAGCCTTATGGCTGAGGAGAACATGCCAAAATGGCGGAGGCTCAGGAAGGGCCTGAAGCTGAGTTCCTGGAGACCCTCCTTGGTAAGTGCAGCTCCTTGCCCTCCTCACTCAGATGGAGGCCCCACACAGCACTGTCTTTTCCTCATCTTGTCTCTCTCCAGCATCTTTTCCTATGTGGGTAGGAGATGTGAGCTTGACATCTGCCTGGTCCCTTCTCTTTGATTTTCTCCAGGAAAGAAGGGGTGTTAGGGGAGGTTTGACTGGGAGAACAATTCATTTCAAAAACTCAAACCAACCTATGTTTGCCTTCCCGACTTCTAGACTATTTTAATCTTGTAAGCGGTAATGATGTGTGTGGGGAACAATTTTGTTGTTTACTGAAGCAGTTGAGTGATAATTGCAGAGAAAGGAGAAAGCGGAAGGCTTTTCCCACAGACTGTATTTCTTGCTGTCGTTTTCTAGGCTAATACGGGCTCCAGTGTTACCTCTTGTGAATCAAGATGACAGGCTCAGGAAGGCAGCCCAGCAGGGAATGAGGGAGGGGGAGCGGCCAGCCTAAAGCAAGGCCTGGACACCTCCCCATAGAAGAGCAGATGGAGCTGGGCCATTGCAGTGCTGGCTGTCTGGACAGGGCCAGCATGAGGAGGCTGCAGTGCAGCGAGCTCTCTGCCCACAAGGTGGGGTTCCAGCTCTGCCCACAGCCTTGTGAAATCAAGCCAGGGTGGAAACTTCCTTCTAAACTTACATCGAAGTGTTTTCTGCTGCAGTATGAAAAGGATAAAGATAGACCAAATGAAACAGATACAAAAAGTTCCAATTCTACTTTGCCTTCTTATGCTAATCCATTTGTTCATTTCTGTCTGACTGTAGTTTATTAACTATTCCTCAGGCTCGAAATATCTACATATTTCACTTTCAAAGTGTATATTCCTTACGTTGGCCTCTTGTGACTGCCAAATATAGTACTCATTTGTCACTAACTTAGTTTTATTGTATGTATTTAAAGTGTACAGCACAATGTTTTGAGATACTGTCCCTGTTGCCTGCAGGGATTAACTCCAAGGCCTCTGAGGACACCAGCATCTACGGAGGCTCGAGTCCTTCACATAACATGGGGTAGTGTTTACAAATGACCTATGCACAAATTCTTGTATATTCTAAGTCAGCTGTAGGTTACTTACGATACTTAATATGATATATGTGCTGTGTAAATAGTTGCTATACTGTACTGTTCGGGAGAAATGAATGACAAGGAAAAGAACTCTGCTTGTGTTAGTATGGGTGCGTGCACTGAGCTCCAGTGACAGTGATGCACAGGACAGAGACAGACAGTGCTTGAACCACAAGTGCTGGGAAGGCTGAGGGGCCGTGACATGGCACGAGGCCGAGGCAGGGTGTGCAGATGCACTTTTGTGTAGTATTACTTTTTTGTGGGAGAGTGTTAGATGTGCAAAACTCCAGTTTTGCGTTTTGGAACTTTATGCCCTACCCCTACCCCCAGTATTTTATATCTGCCACTACTTGATTCAACCAATAAATCTGTATGCAGTGAAATGATTACTAAACAAAGTCCCCCAGATCCATATCTTCTACAGTCAGTGGTAAGAGTATCTAAAACCTATTCTCCTAGTAAAATGTCAGCATGTAAGACAATATTATTTACTGCATGTTAGCTACTTAGTGTAGTCCTCATGCTATACATTTGGTTTCTAGACTTATTCTACCTGCATAACTGCATCTTTGCACTCTATGACTGACTTTTTCCCTTTTCCCCACTCTGTTCCCTGACAGCTACCAATTTACTCTGTTTTGATTTATTCATCATTTATTTTTCAAGATTCTGCATTTTAGTGAAGCACAGGATCTGTCTTTCGGTGCCTGGTTTATTTCACTTAACATAATGTCCTCCAGGTTCACCCACATTATAGCAAATAACAGCATTTCCTTCTTTTTAAAAGGCTGGCTAATACTCATCCTGTCATATATAAAGTTAATGAACAGCCCAGTGTATGTAGAAGCCTACATCTATATTGGAATTGGAAGTCTTGGTGCAATTTACAGTCTTGATAGGTTGCCAGGGACTACATGTCCTGTAACTAACGGATACTTTAAATGTAACAGGAGGAGTGGGAAAAGACTGTCAATCATGTCGTGGCTTGGTGGACACGGCTGCTATAAACATGGGATCTGTTGCTATAAACATGGGAATGTGTGTATTCCTATAAAACAGAAAAGCAATAAGTAGAAAGATGAGAGAAGTTAAAATACTTCCCCAAATTACATATTACATTGTTTAAAACATGTGTTAATACATATGCTAATTGGTTTCATTTGAACCATTAGTTTATCTGAGTTCATTGAAAAGTTTTGTTATTCTTTAATTTCTAGAAGAATCTTTTTGGTTTATGTCTTGTACTATGAGTAACTACTTTAAAAATAATGAATGATACCCATATTAACTATTGGTATTCTCTTACTATTTTGTTATAAAATTTTATGTCAGTTTTTCCATAAAGTAAAAGAAAACAAAAAGACAAAAAACAAACAAGCAAAAAACCCAAAAAACAACCATAGGCTTAAAGTATCCAAACTAAACCCAACAAAACTGGACCAAATCACACCCAACCCAACAGAATCACACTGAACCCAGCCCCAACTCAACCCAATATGCAACCAAACCAACCAAACAACCACAGGCTTTTCTCACTTAAACCCCTTTTGGCTAAACTGTCTCTTTTGACTAATTTTTCAGTGAAGCTCCTGGAAGTCAGTCTAGTGGGAGGATTCTTGCCCAGGAGAGACCCAGTTCTCTCTCACATTAAAGCCAGGCTTCTGTTACTCACAGCTCTTTGTTTATTCAGTCTTCTCAATTCCTAAATCAGAACCAAGGGCAATTTTCTGGGACAAAACAAACAACACCCAACAAAGACTACTCTCCTCTTTGTACCCCTCACAGAACATTGACCAGCAACTCCCTGAAGGTAATATGTTGTCCTCTGACTGTGCTCAGAGCACCTGACTGAGGTAAATCTGTGGCTCTAGATTGTCTGTCCTTGTGTGCCATCATGAAGCCGTTGGACAAACAGCAGTCAGGGCTTTGCACTGGAGTTTGACTCTCTGACACACAATTTCTTTTAGCCTCTAAGCCTATAAACTTGCTCCTTCATGGACTTTCTATTCCCAGTTCCCCTGTCCCTTCCTTTCTTGTAATTTGGAGGTCTCCGCCCACCTCCAGCATCTTCTGCTTCAGGGGCATTTGCTGTGAAAAGGCATGGAGAAGTCATAGCCAATAGACATCAAGTTGAACTCTCCACTTCTTGGTCTCATCCTTTGTCTCATCTCAGGAAAGGATCAGGACTCTCATGAGTATTAAGTGAAGAGAAATCCTGGTAACATTTCTTGGGACTGTTTCTTTGAACACAGCTAAATGAATTGGAAATAACTGAAATATATCAGCCACACACACACATGCACACACACACACACACACACACACCTCACACACATTTTCATGAGCAGAGGAAGAGAAAAGTGGAAACAAGGTGGCTACTTCTGAGGTTGTGAGGCAGGTGATAATGCCTCAAGGGTCTGATTCAGCTGATGTGACTGTGAGAGGTGTGGACCTGAGGAAATGAAAACATGACATCCCACCTGGTCCATCATATCCTGTTTCCCCAGAAATAAAACCTAACCAAAAAATAATCAGCCTTGGAAAAACTACAGATCAAAAATGCCAGCTCACATCATCTTGTCTTACCTGCCTTACAAAGCAGTTTCCAAGAATGACAACAGTGAGACACAATCTGCATGACACTGGCCATCACCATATTAATGACCAGTGCTTATTTCCTGGCTAGGTCTTATTTTGGGGGGAAACACAGTAGGATTACTGGGTTCCCAGAATCATCTGTGGACACCTCGAAAATAGTGATAGTGCGATTTCTCTAGCTTATCACTTTTCCAGCAAAACCATGAATAATCACAATATTAATATTGGTCTTGGTAATACACCAAACACCTCTCCCCTCTCCATCTCGTTTTGTCCTTTTACAAGTATTATCTAAATACAGTACCTTATCAACAAAGAGGGAACCTGGAAATATGCTGTCTTGGTCCAGGCTTCCTAGAAGAAACAGTCGTGCTACTGCACCGATGCTGGGTGTGGGCATGAGGACCCTAGGATAGCAAGACTGAGGCAAAGAGGGACCTGACCAAGGCAAAGGTTAAACGTCAGGTGGGAGTTACCCAAGAGACCTTGGGTTTACAAGGAAATAAGGTATCCAGATGGATTGGGGCCCACAGGCCATCTCCAGGGAACCAGGACAGGTGATGGAGCTCCTTCTGTCTCCTGTCTTCACTCGTCAAACTTTGTACCATTTGGATGACCTGATGGGCAGGGCGGTTGCTGGGACTATTAAGGCCTCCAGGGCTTGGAAACCTAGCACTTGTCACCAAGGCAGGAGTCGTAGGCTGGCACCTGATTCTATGGCAGGCTGAGGGTCCCTCACACACATTCACCTGCGTCTTCTCAAAAATAATGACTCATTACCTTGGTATGCATTATGCCAGACCTTTTATCATGTATTTGTACTTATGCCTATGAGGACTTAAAAAAGAATTGATTTAGAATGTATTATTATGCCATTTATGTTTTTCTCTTATGCTTTGTAAATTTTTCCATAGTCATACTTTTCGGTTTTTGAGACAGGGTCTCACTTCATGGTGCAGGCTGGCCTTGAACTCACAGTGATCCTCCTGCTTCAGCCTCCTGAGCACTGGCATTACAGGCATGTGCCACCCTGTCTGGCTACTGCACGTTCTTTAAATATCTCTGTAGCATTATTTAGTATAAATACACCATCTCTTCTCTCTTTGACAGGCTTCTGGTTATTGTAGTCAATGTTGCAGTGAGCATAACTTTGCATTCACATGAGAAAAATTTTTATAATAAATACTCAGAGGTAGTATTTTAGGGTCAAATGAGGCATTTTTCAACATACTGTCTCATTTTATAATGAAAAATCCTGTTAGGTACTTGGTAATAGTGTAAATATCTTTGGGTGGAAGGGAAGAAGACCTATGGTATGTACTGTTTTAGTTGGATTATTTATAATATTTTATTTAACTCTTAACAACCTTCTGTGTTTTTTATATGGAGAAACTACAGCTCAGAGAGGTAGATGACTTGTCTAGGGTCACATGGCTGCTTTGTAACAGAGCAGGGACTTTGACATATGCCTTTTCATCCAGTGCCACATCCTCTTTTTCTCTATATCCACATAACCCTGAGGTTTTGTGTAGTTTTTCATTGATTTGTCAGGGCCAGTTATGCTGCTTCTATATGGGTTTCTATGTAAAGATTCAAACACTGGTAACTCCCCCCCCTCCATATCAACTCATTTCCATGTGTCGTGAATCTTGTGTTATGCCTGTTATGGTTTCTATCAAGATGTTTCCCCAAAGCCTCATGTGCTCACAAGTGGGACTTTTGGGAGGTGATTAGATTATGGGGCATGATCATTACTTATTTATAGCTAAATGTGATGATGTTCAGAGGTGAAGCCTAGTGGGCTGGAGGTGTGGCCTGGAAGGGTTTATCTGTTTCCTTTTTCCTCTGATCTCTCTTTGTTTCCTGTCTACTATGCCCTGGACTGTTTCTTCTCTGCCATTCTTCTCTGACATGCTGCCCTGTGTTGGAGCAAGGTGACTATGAACTCGAACCTCTACAAACCATCAACCAAAATAAACCTTTCCTTCTTTAGCTTGTGGGCATCAGGTGTTGTGTTCCAGGGATGAAAATGTGCCTAACATAATGCCTTATTGCTTTGCTGTTTTAAATCTTGAAAGAATTTAAAAGTTGAAGCCACTTGATCCAGCTAGTTAGAGCATGACACCTAGTGACACTGAACTTTATCTTCAACAAATAGTGGTCTAAGTGGAGAGAGAGGTCAGTGACATGCCATGGCCACAGACCAGGCTAGTTATTCGTTAGTTGTTTATCACTGGTCACAAGATGGGGAGAGAGAGTGTGCAACTCTATTAAACTGTCTGGTCCTCAGCCCTAAATCACCTGGAGACATATTAGAGATGCAAATTATGTGGCCCCCAACTCATCTGTTAAACTGGGAACTGAGGATGGGTCCTGGAACTTTATGTTTTAACAAACTCTTCAGTGGTTTGAGAATGACTACGTCTCATAATCTGTATTAGTCAGCTTTTTGTCACTGTGATGAAATACCAGAAATAATCAGCATATGAAGATGATCTAGTTTACAGTTTTGAATGTTCAGTCCATTGTCAGTTGACTCTACTCCTTTGGGGCCCATGTGGAGGCAGCATGTCAGGGTGGAAGTGTGACAGAGCAAAACAGTTCATCTCTGTGGCCTGGAGGCCAAAAAAAAAAGGAAAAGGCCAAGACCTCACAATCCTCTGTCATGAGGTCCTGCCTCCTCAAGATTTCACCACCCCTCAAGAGCACCACCTGGGGGCCAAGTCTTCGACATTTGGGCATTAGAGCACATTTAACATCCCAAACACAGCGCCACTGTCTCTGTGTCTACAAGAGAACAGAAATGAAGAAAGAACAGACTTCCTTCAGTTGCATGTGCAGAGAAGCAGGACCATACCAAGGAACATCTGTACAACCTCTGCCGGAGAATCAGTTGCCAGATGTGTCCAGAGGACCATGGTGAATCTTACCTTGAGCTCTGAAGCCTCTATTCTCTGCCCTGGCAGGCCCCTTCCTCCCTGAACACAGGCACAAGCCCGTGGCGGGCAGCCCACTGGCTGGGGGTGTCGGAGCTTGGCATTTAGGGGAATGAATCAAGCACTCTCGGCTTTTAAATCCATTTCATTTTCTACTTAATCAGCTGGGGCCTGTGGATATCTCTGTTGGCTGTGATAGTTATTTCTACATGTAAAAGATGACATATTCGCTTTTTAATATTACACCGAGGGCTACAAATCCCAACTCTCTGCCTTGATGTTTATAAGCCAACTGTCATCGCTGCGATGGAAGAAAAACTGAATTTAAACACAATTCTTTTGCAGCTTTCCCTTCTGTGGCAAGCCCGCCTCAGTCTCTCACTACATCTGCTCCGGTGTGGTGCAGCAGTTGGTAAGGCGGCTGGGCAACCCACTTTGGGCCCACATTTGCTAGTGGAAGAAATAAAGAGTTGATCTTGCATAGATTTTTAAAAAAAATTTTGATCTGTGTTACGGATCGAGTTTATTACAATTCCTTGAAATTCCTAAGTGGCACCCCAGATCTGGACGTAGGGTCTACAGAAGCAGCGAAGTTATGAAGAGGTCATCAGGCTGGGCCACTGACCCAGAGACTGGAGTTCTTATAAAAAGGGGACCTAGGCTGAGATACACATGGACAGTGTCACATAGGGCGAGGACAAAGGTCGGAGCGATGCTTTTTCAAGCCAAGGAACCCCAAAGTTTGTCAGCAAACACCCAGAAGCCAGGAGAGAGGCCTGGAACAACTCTCCCTTCCAGTGTCTAAGGGAACCAGCCCTGCCAACCACTCCTTGACCCCGCACTTCCAGCTCAGAGCTGTGGGACCATTCATGTCGGCGCCGAAGGCTCCCAGACTGCAGGATTTGGTACAACAGCCTCAACACACCAACAGGACTCGCTGTCGGCTGGTGGGCTGGCGGCAGCTGTACCTCTCCCGGCCCAGGGTTCTGCCAGGACTCCTGCCCGCCACGCCCCTTCCAGTCCGGGAACCCTAGGAGGGGCGTGGCTGATCTCGGCCCCTCCCACTGTCGCCCTGTGTCCCCTGGCCTTCACAGAGAGAGTCCACTATGAGCTCCCCTACGCATCAGTTCATGCTAGTCTCACACCCGCCCACCGGCCTTCCTCCCTATTTGTGCAGAAGCACTTCAGAGCTTTACACAAGCCTGAATGTCCAGGACGCTTCTTTGCACCCAGGACGTCCCAGGCCCCACCGTGGTGTTCATGCATCTGTGCTGTAAAGCACCCCCCGGTCCTGTCTGCACAATGCTGGGCCTCCCCAAAGTCAAGGGGCGCCTGAGCGCAGGGCTGGGCCGGCCCGAGGTGCGGGACATCTAGCGGCCGCCAGGGGCCTTTCCGGTGCTCATTCGGGGCCATGCGGACCTGCGCTGTGCTGAGCCGAGCCAGAACCGCGCCTCGGCGCACGAAGATCCAAGACTGTGCACCGGAAATACGTAGATAAAAATCAGCAATGCGTTTTATCTACAGTTACCACACAAGCTTCGCAGGGCCCTTAGAGGGGGTGAGTTACATTGGGATGTGTTCTTCGAAAGGTGCAAACGTGCAGTTTTAAGAAGAGTGACACACAGCAGCCGACTGTAGTTATACTGTATCATGCACTTGATCTTTGCTGATAAAATAGATGTTAAGTGTTCTCATCCCCCCAAAAAAGATGAGGTGATGGGTGCGTTAATTAGCTTGATGGCGGTCATCCTTAAACCATGGAGACCTATACCAAATCATTACATTGTGCACGTTAAGGAGTATACTTTTTGTCAATCATACTTCAAAATGATTGGAGAAAACAACAAAAATAAACCACTGACTAATAATAATAATAAAAAAAGAATACAACAAAGAAATGGTGACTGATGGTGATGTCAAGATGAAGAAAGCTTGCCACAGGCATGGTCACCAGTATTGGGGAACAGTAGAAGAAGACCCTTCCTCTCCTCCGGTCTGCAGCCACTGGCACAGGTGCCCCCAGGAGGAGGGATGAGGTTGGTCTGGGGCCAGTACTATAACTGAACCTTTAGTCCTATGACCTTTTTGAGACATAGGCATTTTAAGGAAAAGTTGGGTACTGAGGTTTAGGGAAACTTTGGCTTGGGACCCATTCTTCTCATGTAGGCTGGGAGCTGTGCTTTTGGCTTTGGAAAAGTCGGTTCTTGAAGAGACAAGGCATGCTTTTAGAGCAAATGTCTTTTTTTTCTTAACTAAGTCACAATGGTCCTGAAAGCAGCAATTCCTTTTTTAATGCCCTCATAGCACCAGGTTTTGCTGATTGTAACAGGTGGAAGCACCCACACATTTTGATGTCAGTAGTTGTTAGGAGTCTGCTCCTGCCTTGAGAGATGCCACAACACGTGCCTGATGCAGATAGAGCCTGGAGTCACCAAGGCTAGAGGATGAGGCGATGTTGGGGCATTTGGCTGTGTGTCCTAAAACTGTCCTTTGGAGAGGCATGTCATAGAGGTCCTTGCAACTCCCTGCTGGGGCCACACCACACATTCCTTCCTGTTAGCACTAACTGCCAATGATTTGCAAGGTGAATTCCTTTTGCCCTCCCCAGGCTGGCAGGATTCCGTTTAGTCATCATTCCTAAGTGGAAATTGCTTTTTTCCTGAAATTTTTAAATTCATTTTAAAGAGGGTAAAATTAAACCGAACAAAACATCATAAGAAAACAATTTAAGAAACACAGATTTCAAAGCAAGACCACTGGAGATCTTCAGTCTATCATATTGTCTCTTGTGTTCTTCCAAATAGTTGTCCACATCTTCACACACAGTGAACATATACTGAACAATATAGTACTAAACTGATCAGAACAGGATGATGAAGGCTTTTTAGATCTTCAAGACCAGACAATAGGGAATCAACAATGGCTGCTATAATGTCTCTCGTTCTCTTCAAAATAGCTGTCCATGTCTTTACATATGTTGAAATTAAACAAACAAACAAAAAAAACCAGACTAATATCACTCTGAACAGAGAATAATAGTATTGCTAGACTTTATAACATAATGCTACAGAATTAGCACTGGGTGTCTTAGTGTCTCATTTTCTTCAGAGATCTCTTCGTTACAATATGCATTATAGAATCTATTCTCGTAAACTGTTTAGAAGCTCTACACATGCACGAATCTCTACAGGTATACGTATCCTTTCTGTATTAGAGGCAAAAACAAATCAAGACAAGATGACAGAACAAATTCCTAGAAAAACATGAAACAAAAGAGACATATGAAACCGCAGTGCTAGCTGATCTACAGTAGTTACTATGGTGTCTTGTTATTTTCAGTAGAATTGTCTGTATCATCAGGCATAATATAATTGAACCTAGCACCACATAGCAATATTAATAAAAACACTAGAGACTTTATAAGACTTCAAAAGCAGTTAATAATCAAACCAGAATGGGTATCCTATTGTCATCTTGAGAGTAGTTGCCTCTACGTTTAGACTTGATACTATCAAGCATACCAAATTTGGATAAAATCAGTCAAGACAAACAGTGATCTAACAAACAAGATTCAAATAAGATCAGTCATAGCAAGACAGTATCAGTAGTATAGGGCTTTAATTTAAGTTAATAAGAAATTAAGGATAGTTACCGTAGTATATCCTGTTATTTTTGGCATAACTGTCTGTGCCCTCAAATCTAGTACAAATAGACAGACTGGAACAGAATAAAATCAAACTAACCAGAGGGATAAGACTAATATGGCTTTTAAATCCTGATACACTATTAACAATGTCCTCTGTCTTTCTTTTTTAGACAATTCCTCCCCTTTCCCTTTCTCAGGGTGCTTTGTACATTTTGGGTCCCACTAACTCTTTTAGTTTTTAGATTGGGGGGCAGCCCGTTATCTATCTAAGTGGTGATGAACCTTTTTACCCCTGAGCTTGATCTTGAGCTGTATTCCTTTATCTACTAAAGCCTCAAGGTTTTCCTTCCTTATAGCTGAGACTGTACAAAAGTGTCATGACTTTCCACCTATACGAGCTGTCCCTATTTCTCTCTGGTTCCCTGTCACATAGAGCATTGTTCTCTCATCTTTAGCTTTTGGTTCATTAACCCTCTTTCAGGTAGATTGTATTTCCTATTCAGAGCATCTCGATGAACCCTATCTCCTGATCTACTCTGCCTGTGTTTCTTTTTGTTAGTGTATCAAGGCCATCTGTGTTAGAGATTACAGCCAGTCTTGTCTGCCTCCTCTCTGCTATGCTATTTTTCTGCTGTTGGTTGTCTACTTTTCTCCTTCATTTCCCTGTCTGCCCCATTCATTGAGGCCTCTCTGCCACTGTTGCTGGAATCCTGGTGATTTTTTTCTCTCTCTCTAGAATGTCCTTCAGTATTTTTTGTAGGGTTGGATTGGTGGTCACGAACTCCCACAGTTCCTTTTTGTCATGGAAACATCTTGTTTCTCCATTAATTTTGAGACAGTTTTTCAGGGTACATCAATCTGGGTTGAGGTTATTTTCTTTCAGGGCTTAGAATACTTCACTCCAAGGTCATCTTGATTTGATAGTTTGTGCTGAGAAGTCTGTCGTGATTTTGATGTTTTCCTTTATAGGTGATTTGTTTCTTTTCTCTGTTCTGTTAATATTCTGTTCTTGTGAAGAATTTCTGGGATCTTGATTATTCTGTCTTGGTGTAGATCTGTTTTGGTTGTAGGTGGCTGGAGTTCTGTATGCCTCATATATCTGAATATTATTTCCTTTTCCTATGCTTGGGAAGTTTTCCTTAATTATTTCTGTGAATAGCCTTTGTGTTTACTCCTGCTTCTTTGCTTACATTCTTTATTCTTAAGTTATAGATCCTCTTGTTGTCTTCTCGCCTTTGTATTGTTACGTCCTCATTCCTTGTTATTTTTAAGAGATCTTTCCTTTCACAATCACACATTACAAATCTATCTTCAAGTTTTGAAAGTCTAACTTTAGTTTATGTCAAGGAATTTTGCCAGCTTTCAATGGAGTTTTTAATTTCCTGGTAATCTTTTTGAATCTGTTTCATGTATTCTAGATTTTGTTTATATTCTTCATTAATGATTTCTCTCCTTTCTCTGGGTCCCTCCATTCTTCCATCTGTGTCTTCTTGAGAGGTGCTTAGCATTTCTTTTATTAATTTTTTTATATCTTGCTTCGCTTGAATTAGGGTTTCAGTTTTAAGTTCATCTATGAGGTCCTGAAGGTATTTCTTTATGTCTGCTGATGCTGTGTCTGATATTGCATGTTTGCTACCCTCGATTTCTTCTGTATTTACCTCTCCTGGACTTATTTTCCCTGGGTCAATGGCTGGAGGCTTTTTCTTGTTTCTTTCTCTTGTCATGTTTCTGGTGTCTTTCAGACAGGTGTATGGTGGAGGTCTCAGGCTCTTTTGTATTGCTTACAGTTTTTCTGAAGCATGCTGGCTAGGGATTGCTGCCCTCTCCTGTTTACTGTTGATCTGTGAGGTGCACACAGGAACAATGTGGGCCCTCTCCCCTGGCCCCTCTCTCCTGAGCCAGTCAACCAGCAAGTGCCTTCAGCATGTTAGTCTGTGCTGTGTGGATGTCACAGGTTCGGGACAGTTTCGTCCTTGGCTGTTGGGTCCCAGCCAGGGGCGTGACCCAGCCCAAGCAGTCCATTTTGGGCCAGCAGCGCCTGACTGACACCACTGCAGTTCCAGGTTCAGGCCCATCCTGCCCAACTCCAATATGTCATCCAACTGGTCACCCCCTCTGCGGGATCCAATTCCTAGTACTCACCACAGGTTAATGCAGCTCTCCAGGTTGGTTCTTCCCTCTGTTGTGCTGCATCCTCCCACCAAGAACCTTGGGCTCACCAACCCCCGATTTCGGAGCTATCACAACTTCAGCGTGACTGTGACTGTGACTGTGACTGTGACTCCAAGACGTGCCCAGCACAGCACAGAACCAGCCCCAGTGAGAGTGCGTCTGGTTCCAGCCTTTTGTCCATGTTTTCCCTTCCTTCCTTTCTTTTTCTTTTTTCTCAGTTTCTTCCTGGGTCATGAGAATCCCTCTCCTTTCATCTGTTCTTCTCCATGGTGTTAAATTCTAGCATCTGGGTTGTTTTTCTCAGAGAGGCTCTCTACCCTGCTACCTATCAATCTGCCACCTTCCTAATTCCCCTCTTTTCCTGAATATTGAGTCAGGGAAAAGCCATGCACCATAGGCCCTGTCCATCCTCAAAATTGCTCTGTCTCGTCCATGGGTGACACAGGGGTCTGGTAAGTGGAAGATAATTCTGTGAGCAGGATGTGGTTGGAAAATACCTGGCCTGTTGGGGAGGCTGGCTGATTGGTTGGCTGGACTCTAACTCCCATTCAGAGAGCTCCTTTTGTTGGTTTGACTGAGGGCACATCTGACACTGTGTCAGGCTGATGCAGGGTACTAACAGGAAGGTGACAGATGAGCTGGAGACAGACCCCAGAGGCTGAACAGTGACCTCTCGGGAGCAGTTAGCGGTTCACTGTGTGCTTATTTAATATGTAACTTATTCTCAATTTGTTTATTAGAAATTTATGGTAAATCACATTTTCCTATGTTCTTGATAATCTATTATGTTGTCTCTGAGTATCTTTTATACAATCTGAGGTTGTTAAAATGCTTAGTCACTGTTATCAAATATACCTAGTAGCAGAAAAATGTAAAATTTGAACTTCAGTATTGTTTGGAAAGAGCAAACTCTGGTTATTAATTACCCACACCCTCAATAAGTCATCAGGACTCTCGTGATCCACAGAGATGTAGAGATATAAAAGTGAAGATTGAAAGCTGAACATATTGGCACACACCTGTAATTCCAGCACCCAGGAGGCTGAGGCAGGAGGATTCCTGCAAGTTAGAGATCAGCCTGAGCTACAAAGTGAGTTTGAATTGTGTAGTGAGACCCTGTCTCAAAGAAAAAGAATTCCCCCCAAAATGAAGATTGGGGTCTGAGAAATAAAGTGACTAGGCGGAAAACTCCATGGGTGATTTCAGAGAGATATCTGGAGTCTTGCTGGGAGCAGAGATGATTTGGGAACAGGAATGGAGGAAGAAACATATAGGCCTGTTTTAAGAGACCCAGACCAAGCTGGGGATTTAGCTCAGTGGTGTAAGCGCCTGCCTGGCAAGCATGAGGTCATGACTTTGATCCCCAATTAAAAAAAAAAAAGAGACCCAGACCAGATCAAAATGCCTAAAATAAGAACAAGGGCATGGAAATATTCTGAAATCTCCTCCATCTTGTACTGATTTAACACATATTGTTGTCTGAATCAAGGCACAAAGAGGTATAGGCAAAGCTGTTTCAGACATAGGAAGAAGCATAAGTGGGGTCGCAGAGCTGAGGAGAATGTGGTTTAGCCATTTGGCAAAACAAGAGAGCCAGGTCACAGAACGCCAGGGAGATTTGAATGGGCGGGGGAGACTCTGCGGATGTCCCAGGGGTCACTTGCATCTGGTGTAGAGGCACAGATTTGGGAGTCACGAGGCAGTTGATGGTGACTGATGAAGCATGGGAATGGCTGAGGCCACCATGGTACACGATGTGGGGTTCACAGAGACACGATGGTGGGACTCCCTGATGGCCGCATGAGGGAGGCATACTTAGAGGAGGAGCTCTGGGAGAAAGGAGATTCCAAGGTGAGGGCCCCACCAAGAAGACCATACAGAAACCAAAGGAAATGAGGGCTTAAACCAAGAGCAGGGGATCAGGAATGTCAAACACTGGAGAAAATTAGTACGAGATCTTGATGTGTCCGGGAGATTTAACAAAAAAGACATTGCTGGTATCCCCTTTTGGGAACTTAGTTTTTTTTAAGCAATGAATATTTCCTGAACACCTGGTCATTTGTGCCATGCTGCTCTTGGCCTGAAAGAGACAAACACTGAGCAAGTGACCTGATAACTGACACAGTTACTGTGTACAGGACTGAGAACAGAGCACTAGGAAAACCAAGCAGATTTAGGGGACAGTGGGCAGCAGGCAATGGGTGGGGAGCTTACGTAGACTGGGTGGACAGGGTGCTCACATGCATTTCAACAAAGGGGAGATGTCAGGCAAAGACCTTCAACCACTAGTTCTCAGCTAGGGGACTTTTCCCCCTCAGGGACATTTAGCAATGTTTCAAGACAGTTTGGTTGTTACAACAGGGGAGGGGAAACTGCCATCTAGAGAACAGAGCCAGGGAGGCTGGTACACCTGAACTGCAGTGAGGGGCAGTCTCTCAGTGAGGACTTAGCCTGCCCCAAATGTCCCTCAGGCCCACTGAGAAAGCTGGCCTGAGATTAGGAGCAAGCTTAGCCCATTTAAGACTTAGAGAGGAAGTCGTGCCCGGCAACTGATGACAAGGTGAGGCTTGGTGGAGCATAGGTCACAGAGGGTGGCAGGCCAGATGTCTCAGGCCACCTAGGTTGTGGTGGAGGCTTTTCATGCTTTACTTTGGAAGAGCAATGGGAAGCCATGGAAGGTTTAAGCAGAAAGCGGCTAGATCTGATGTACATTCTAAGGTGATACCCTGTTTACTGTCTAGCCAAGAGATGGCAGCGGGCTATTGTGGGAACCTTGAGGCTGCTGCTCAAGGGACAGCAGTGGTGTCTCGGGCTGGGGTGGCTGGAGAAGGATGGGGTGTTAATGAGCAATTAGCGGAGCAGGTGGGGTAGTGTGATGATTGAGTCAGAGGCTGAGGGAAAATAAGGAATCAAAGATTATTCCTGAAGTTTCAGGCGGAGGAAAGGAGAACCGAGGTGGCACATTCACTGTGATGCGAGGATGGGGCGAGGTCTGGGCTTGAAGAAAACGTAGAGTCTGAGATGCATATTAAGGGCATCTCTGAAGTAATGGATGAGAATTTAATGACCACCAGTTTATCACAGTGCTATTTGATGCAGTTGCAAATAGCCTAATTATCTAGCAATAGATTATGCAAATAAATTATGGAAGCAGTATAAATTCACATTAGAAAACCGTATCTGTTAGCATGGAAATATGTTAACAGTGCATTACATGAAGAAAGAGACTGAAATAGTGTGACAGATAGGACTTTATTGGATTCTTCTTTCTTTTTTTCAGCAAAATATGTACTCGATGAAGTAACAAGTATAGAAATGAAATCATAAAAATATTAGAATAAAGTGTGAGTGAATATTTTTATAATACAGGGTGATGAAAGCCCTGCATAGCATTATGCTAAAGGCAGAAACAAGGAGGAAGAGACGGACATACTTGACTGGTACAAAAATAAAGTTACTTGATGGGTGGGGAACAAACACAGACTAAATAAAAAAAAGAAGGAGAAAGGCTGGGAAAATTGTGATCAGCATCATAAAATTGATATTAATTTTACTTAAAGACATAAATTTATAGCCAGGACAAATATTCCAGTAGAAAAATAGAAATGATGAGAATAAGCAAGTTATAATAGAAGTTAAAATGGACAGACAGAATGTCAAAATTTCCATCTTCTTGACTGTTAAAAGATATTACTTGAGATAAGTTCATTTTGAAGCTATCAGATTGGCAAAGATTAAAACTCAAGGACTATCTGGGCTTGGTGACGCATACTTGTAATCTCAGCCCTTGGGAGGCTGAGGCAGGAGGATAGCTACAAATCTGAGGCCAGACTCTGCCACACAGTGAGTTCAAGGTGAATCTGAAGTACATAGTGAAATCCTACCTCAAGCGAAGTAGAACGAAATAAAGGGAAATGAAATGAAAACAAACCTCAAGGACTAGAGATGTAGCTCAGTAGCACTTGCCTACCTGGGTTGCAAGTAGCACTTGCAAGACCCTGGGTTCCATCCCCAGCACCATAAGACAAAGCATAAGACATATTTGCCACTGTTGGAGAGGGTGAAGATTGGCACAATCTTTTTGGCTTACCATTTGGTAACATCAAAATTTAAACTTTCATCGTTGTCTTCTTCTTCTTCTTCTTCTTCTTCTTCTTCGTCTTCTTCTTCTTCTTCTTCTTCTTCTTCTTCTTCTTCTTCTTCTTCTTCTTTTGTTCTTGTTCTTCTTGTTCTTGTTCTTCTTCTTCTTGTTCTTCTTGTTCTTCTTCTTCTTCTTCTTCTTCTTCTTCTTCTTCTCCTTTGCTTTTTAGCAGTGCTGGGGATTGAACCTACAGCCTTTACACTGAGTGACAGTCCCACCATTTTTCATTTTTTATTTTGAGACCAGGTCATGCTCAATTGCTCTGGCTGGCTTTGAACTTGTGATCTCACTGCCTCAGTCTCTCAGACTGCTGGGAGTATAGGCAGGTACCACCATACTTGGCAACTGCTTGTTTTTTGACAAAGAAAAACTACTTTTGATTTTCACTTGCATTAATAATTACACAACTGTTCCAAGATAGATGTACACAATGTACAAAGCCACATTGCCAGTAATAATAGGGACTTTGACATAAGGAAATTCTTCATTCATAAGGAAATGCTTAAACTATTGGCCATAACATATGATAAAACAGTATGCAATTGCTTGATGTAGTGAGGTTGAATTGTTTGTCCTAACTTGGAAAATTGTTTACGATATTGTTAAGTTAAAACAAACTAATAAATAAGTTGCAGAAGAATCTGTGTAGGATGATCTTATCTTGTAAAAATGAAATTTTGTATTGTTCTATATGGTTGTATATGCTTAGAAAAGCTCTGAAAGGCTTACATAAAATTATTGAATGTAATCTTCAGGGAAAGACATTAAAAAACCCTTTCTATATTCTGTAGATTTTTAAAAATTTTAAAACAAACAAAAAATATGGTGATACAGAATCTCAAAACAAAATAATAGATGATTAACAAATGTCAATACATTGCATATTGTTATCTTCAAAGTAGTTGCTCAGATTATAAGATAGAAACATGAAAAATGATAAAACAAAGCACAAACCATTCTTTTTGATGAACTAAGAGAATAGTGGTATAATTATCTATATTCTGTTTGTGTATACAGATGTATAATCTTTCCCCTTCTTTCTTTTTTCCCTTCCCCCATCTCAGTTTTTCTTTTCTTTGGAGCATTTTTTTCCTCTTTCATGTTCACAATTTCTATTGTATATTTTGGATCTTATTGACTCAGTTTTTTACATTTTACACTGAATATGTTGTTTACACATGTGAATCTGGTTTATTTCACTTATGAGTATGGTCTCAAGTTGCATCCATTTACCTATAAAAGCCTCCAGTTTATCCTTCTTTATAGCTGAGTAATACTCCATTGTATAAAAATACCACATCTTTTTTATCCATTCCTCTGTTGATGAGCCTTTGGGTTGTTTCCAAGATTTAGATATTACAAATTGTGCTGCTATAAACATGGGTGAAAATATATAGCTGTGCTATGATATTTTCAGTTCTCCTGGGAAATTTCCCAGCAGGAGAAAAGCTGGGTTGAATGGGATCTCCAGTCCTAGTTTTTTGAGGAATCTCCACACTTATTTCTACAGTGCTTGTATCAGTCTTTACTCCCACCAACAGTGGAGAAGGGTTCCTTTTCCCCTACAGCCCTGCCAGCATTTGGTATTGGTTAATTTCCTAATCGTAGTCATTCTTTCTGGAGTAATATGAAATCTCAGTGTTATTTTATTTGCATTTCTCTAATGACCAGTGATGCTGAAATTGCATATTGACATTTTGGAAAAAGTGCCCTTAGCATTATTATAATGTAAAATATATTTTCTGTATTAGAATCATCTACCTAGAATTTCCTTCACTGTCTTTTCAAAAGGCAGTGCTGGGTAAGAAATATACTCACCTAAATAGACCATTTGCATCTCCCATAATTCTGTTTTTTTAAAAAAGTGAAATATCTATGTATAACTAAATGTTTATGAAAAATATGTACAGAAATCTGTATATCCACACATTTGTATGTGTGCATTTTATTTTTTTTATTTTAAAAAGCAAAACAGAAAAAAAGGATAGAAATGATAGAGTTTATGTGTGTATTTTAAATGATATAATGTTTATTTATTATTAAGCAGAACTAAGTTTGTCTTAAACCAGTTGCAATACTTGGGAAAGAAAATTTGTCTCCAAGCAGCCTCCTTTTATTGTGAATTGTAAACTAGCATGATGTGTAAGAAAATATACTCTGGTAGCCAAGCAACTGAATCTCAGGCAGTTAGTGCTGCTAAACTTCCAGCCAGTCAGAAGCTGAAAGCTGATTAAACATGACCATATCAGGTAAATGTCAACTGCAGCCAATCAGTGTGTCCCTTCCTCTTCTGTGGCTATAACTTGCACACGTGGTGGAGTGAGACATTCTGAGCCATCCATTCATCTTTAATCTGCACACCACTCTACTCTAGAACTGTGTTGGTTGCTTTTCTCTCATTGCTGAGACAAAATACCAGACACCCAAAATGAAGGAAGGAAAGGTTTATTTATGGAGGTTTCAGTCCATAATCTGCTGAGTCCAAAGCAGTGTGGCTCATGGCAGAGGGCAACAGTTCATGGTAGCTGCAAGATCGCAAAAGCAGCAAGAGCAAACAGGGAGAAGTAAGGACAGAAGATTCTTTCTGTCCCTTCTATTGTATTCAGGCCACACCCACTGTAGGGTTATATTTTAAGTGTTGTACTCACACTCATATCCCCAGCATTGAATTAATCACAAATTCTAGAAGCCTGCCTTCATGACTGCATGAAGCTTTGGGGGGACGTTCAAATACAAAACATAACAAGAACCTTATTCTTTGCTCAAGTAAACTATATTAAATTTAACTGCTCTTTCTTCTAATGATATAAATTCAAAGTTGATCAAACTTAATTGTGGTATGTGGTAATCTGAAGTAGCTCAGATATTTATATGTGTGGTTCTCTGTGCAAACATCGCTACCTGTATACATGGTATGTGCAAAGAAGGAGTCTGGTCTCTACAGCAACTTGCTAAAAGTGGTTGATTTGGTAGGGGTGGGTTTGTGGATTTTACTGTTGAATGTTCATTTTAGGTGCATGCACTTTTCTGTCATGATCATATTTGCTTTTCTAGTGTGAAAACAAATCCAATTTTGTTTGGAGGGAAAAAAAGAAAGTAGCTGGATTTGTTAATGGTGACCTTCTCTGAAGTTGTCCCTGAGCAGTAATAACAGGAGCATAAGCCAGATGGCTGTGGATGAACCATACATGGGTGATGATGGAGTAGTGGCAGAGAATGTGGAAAATTACTTTAATAATCTTTAATGAAAGTGAGGGAAAGATAAGGCAAAGCAAAACTAGAAGTTCTTGTAGCGTCCAGCAAAGGAGGTTTATACTTCCTCTCTGTGTCTCTGCATTGCTATGTGGGCCATCAGCATTTGTGGATCATTTCTCTAAGAGCAATCTTACATTTGTTTCCAATTACTTTAAGTCTCTCAAACACTGGTCACTCATTTGATTTGTCTTACATGGAAGTGTGGAAACGCATTAGGTCACAATCCCAGTTTCAATTGATGGAGAATTCCTACTCCAAGGCGATAATCAATGTTGGTTTAGTGTTAAATTTCTCTGCTCCCCGCAGGGCTCCTGTTGTGTTGGTGGAGCTGACAGGTTCCTCCTGCTTCCTTCAAACCTCACCTTTCATCACTTTTCCTACTCGATTCTCTCCCAGGGTGAGGAACAGAGATGAGCTGTCTGTGCCCTGAGACTGCCGTGGTGTTTCTGAGTCAGCAAAGGCTCATAATGTACTATAGTTGGGTATTTCCAGGGTTTCTTGGCAGTCCATTTGGTGGGCCTTCCAACTGCAAATCCTTAGCTGACTGTCTGTCCTGATCCCCTCCTCAGTTGTCCTCTAGCCCTGCCCATCAATAATGCCCACAACCCTTCCTGTGAAGTCCTCTTTTCTGGGTAGTCTCTTTATTTAAAAAATTTTTTTTTATTGTTTTTGGGTCTTTTGAGATAAGATATTACTATATAGTCCAGGTTGGCCTCCAGCTTTTCGTGTTCCTCCTGCCTTGGCCTCCTAAGTGCTGTGATTATAGGCATGAGCCACCATGTCTGGCCACTGAGTAGCCTTTTCTTAAGTAGGAGACTTACACTGGCTTCCAAGGGTGAGGTTACTTCCTAGGTTCAGCCTTCTAGCTTGTGGCCACAGGCTGCTCTAACTTTTACCGGCATGAAGTGGATCCAACTATACCCTAAGCTTCAGGGATACATTGATCTTTCCAAATGATATCATTTAAAGCTTTACAACTGGCTTGAGGAGGATGAGAGGTCAGTATTATAATGGCTTTACTAAAAACAAAACAAAACAAAACAAAACAAAACAAAAACTTGCGTTCCTTTCTCACTGAAACTTTTTAATTTTTCTTGTAAAGAAGGAAATTTCAAAGTTGTAATGTTGATTCTTTGTTATGTTATATTGAAATGTCACACGCGGTCTTTCTAGTGCATCATCTGGAATGTGGTTGTTATAATATCTCCATGCTTTGATCTCAACTTCTACTTTAACATTCTGTTACACACAAATGATGATGAGCCAGAACTAAAAATGAAGTAGAAATTAAAGATACAAGAGGGAGAGGCTATTAGAGTTCAGTTCCAAATATCAATAGAGGAATCAGTCTAGGAAGGGAAGGGGAAAGGGAGTTTTTCAGTGTGACATGAGGTAAGGAAGAAGACAGGTCTATTTTGAGCAGCAGGCAAAGAACTCATAGCACTGCTACTTGATTTCTATTTTCTCCTCGAGACAAGAGACCAAAGTTTTACCGAAGCACAGAGAAGTATGCAAATGTTGATTGACTTGGTCTGAATCATTTGCACGATGGTCCTTGGAGGGAACTCCAGTCCGGTGTCATGCAGTGGAGCCCGCAGCAATGATGGAGAAGTTGCTGGGCTGATGAGCAGAGTGAGAAGTCTAGGTTAATGTCTCCCGGGCTCCTGAGCATAAACATACAGCAAAGGAAGAAGAGTCGTAGGTGGCAGAGGGAGGTCAGAGAAGCCCAAACATGGCCAAGTTCTCTGGTCTAGAGAGGAAACCTGGAAATAGACTCAGTCTACAGGTTCCCAGGGCCCCCACCCACACACCGCCCAGCTCCCAGCTGAAACCCACAGCAGAAAAGAGGAAGGCAATATAAAAGAGAAGTCCTGACATGGTTCTGCAATAGCACCAGGTTTCAGGGACTAGTGGGAGGGAAGGATGGAGTCTTTGAGGGTTATTCAGCCCCAGAACCTTTGATTTTTCCAGACCTGGCTTGAGTCTGTTGATTGGGTTTCAGAGGAAGGATAGCCACAGTAGTGAATGGGACTTCCTGATGCCCCAGAAAAATCCCTCTGTATCCTCTGAAAGGCAAGGATGAGTGAGTTTCTATTCCGTGAGTATTGTGAGTGACCAAATGCAGTAACAACCTCTGTGGCCATGGGAGGTAAAATTATAGGAACTGAATGTACTCCATGGTGATAATATGACCACGGGAAGAGGGAAGAGAAACAGGCGAGCATGAGAAATCCTCTCAAAAGCTAACTTGCTAGTCATAATCATGGGGAATTAATAGAAATTAATGAGGGACGGTTTTAAGCAGGGAACCCTTCTCAGCATTATTTAAAATAAACCGCACAGGTGCACGGTAATAACCCCAAGTGACCAACCAATCTTTTTAATGCTGCCTTTAAAAAAGAGAGCATTTCCATTGCAAACAATTGCCTAAAACTGTCTCTCAGATTTTCCAGTGATTTTCATGGGGTTATGTTGGATTCATTACTGGGCCACAGAGCAGCCGTTCTGAACATGAGGGAAAACAAAAAGCCATGTCTAAAGCAGAACTTTGGTTTTCCTCTCGTCACATCAGAGGGACATCTGGAATGGGTCCTTGTCATTGTGGAGATGAATGTATGCCTGTGATCTGGATACAGTTTTCTCTAAAGACTCCAAAACTGTAGCGTGGAAAAAGGAAGTATGTTCTAGTGAATTTTTTAAAGAATTATCACTCATAAAGATGAGACCTTAAAGGTCATGGGAATAAGAAATTGAAACAGATTTACTTGCTAAGTTCTAAAGCTTTGAAACTGAGATTTGGCTAAAATCTCCTGTGCTAATTATTGCCTGAATTTATTCAGCGAGAAGCTTCTGAAGTCTGCTTGCTTGTGTGTGAAGTACTCCATGTTAATGTTGCAAATCCTCCTAAATAACCACAAAAGCCACTGTTTATCTCTATCATCACTTAAAACACCTGCTTACAGATACTTGATTATGTGTTTTGAGGCTTGTGATTGAGAACTTAACACCTGGCTGATTAGGTTGAAGTTTGATCATGTTTTGAAATGCAATTTTACTACTTAGCAAGTAGTTCCATGCTGCAGTGCATTAAATGGATTGGATGCCTCGAAACTCTTATTGTTGTTTTTAAAAAATAACCATTACAGAATAATAGCTTGTTTTCATTAACAAGGAAATGAACTTAAAACACACCACGATGCAGCATTGTCCTTAATGATACTGGATTTTGAAGTGTGCTGCAAGGATAATCACCCCAGAATTCCTAGCCTAGATGTTCTGGATCCAAACAGGGGGCTGTGATTGACATTATGAGTGTATTTCCCATGTAGACAAGTCCTACTTTAAGAGGAGGTCATTTTCAGTTAGACTTGGAAATAGAACAGGTAGCTTTCTGGGTGGGAAGTTCTGTGAAGTGGGTTGGTACAGTGTTGATCAGGCTTCTGTTGTTGGAGAGCTTGTGTCTGTGTGTGAATTCTCGCATCATGGTAGGCTGGGTAGCGAGCCCTCTGTGAGTCAGCTTGGGAGACAAGGCCAATGAAGAGGGCAGGGCAGTCTGTCGGTTGTCACGAGTAACCCACTCTGCCCACTTCCTTTACAAATGAGAAAACTGGGGCCCAGAAAAATGAAGGCTGGATTGAGGATAATACAGTGGGGTGCTGAACTGGAAACTGGGTCTGGAAATCCCTGCTCCTTGCTAAGAATATCTTCCATTGGCCACTCCTCCCTGCCATCTTGGACCACTATGTTCTTTGTCCCTGTTCTTGCCTAAGAGGCTGGTATGCATGGACTGAAGTTACGAGCTCTCTGCACTCTGGATTCTGGAAGTTTAGCCAGTGGGATTCTGTAGTTGGACATGGAAGAAGAGCCCATTGGAAGGGAAACTGTGGTAGACTCACCTGAGAGAACTACATGGGTTTGCTAAAGAGAATATTGCGAGGCTGAGGATTTAGCTAAGTCAGTTGCACAAGCGCCTGCTGGTAAGCACTAGGTCATGAGTCCAATTCCTAGTACAAAAAAAAAAAAGTGAGAGAGAATATTACGACAAGTACATTAGTCAAGACATTTCAGAAAAGAACTAAAAAGAAGAGCTTTATATGAGTAATTGGCTCAGTTGATTATGAAGGCCAACAAGTCTCACTTTGGCCATTGGTAAACAGGAGACCTAGTGGTGAAGTAAGTCTGAGTTCTAAGGCCTGAGAATCAAAGGAGCTGATGGTGTAAATCTTGGTCCAGTGGAAGAAGGTAGAGGTCCTAGCTGAAGCAGACAAGCATTGCTCCTTTTTTTACTTTCTGTTCTGGCCCAACGGATAATGCCTGCCCACAATTGTGGAGGGTTATCTACTTTACTAGGTCCACAGATTCAAATGCTAACCTCACCAGAAGCACCCTCAAGGCACCCAGGAATAACTTCTTCTGGGACTCTTGATACAGTCAACACACGAAGTCAACCATCACAGCTACCCCTTGGAATCCACATATATTTCTTTAAACCACTTAATCTTGAAATAAAGACAATGTCAAATGTCATCTTCCACCTAACAGGGTTCCACTCTCCTGTGTGCTAACTCCTTCCCCAAAGACATTATCCTTGTGCAGGATGTTTAGTTTCCTCAGTACTATGGTGTAACAGTACCATGGTGTGAGTCAGCATGTCTCCTATTACATGATAAAGGAATCAGAGAGAAAAGAAAAACACACATATACACACACATTCATAGCAAAAAAGGGAAGAAATGCTCATGACAGTTACAATCGCCATTTCTGTTCCTTATCACATGTTTGTAGCTGGTGTTTATAACCGCTTTCTTCCATGACAAGCTCTATAATTCTCTTTGCTCTCCCCAAGCACCTCATTTGGCTGTGGTTTTTAAGTAGAATGACAAAAGCTTCATTTCTAAAGGTCTTGGCCATTAATAGTTCTGCCTCGAGTCAGTTTTTCTGTTGATGTTGATTACAGCATAATAGTAAGAAACACCCCAAAGAGCCTCCTGTGTTTAGGCATGATCTTCTTTACCTCTGAGGTGCAGATAGAGGCCAGTGTCTTGCTTGTAGCCTAGATCAGTCACTGTGACAACACCAGATTCAAATTCCTTTCTTTGCCTGTTGATTCAAGGTGGGAGTCCAAGGTGGCTCATAATATCACACCTTCCATTCCGTGAACCATTATTGTTTCTCGGATGAAAGCATTTTTCTTTGTGGAAACGACTTGGTCCTTTTGGTGATCAGCTCATATTCGAGTTAGAACAACAACAACAACAAAAAACTGCTCTTATAGTCAGGAAATCACAAGGATTTTATAAGCTCTGTGTTGTAAACTGGGAGCAGAGACCAGTGTAGACTTACTACTTTATATCTGGCTATGAAGAAGAAGAAGCAGCAGCATATAGGTACATATATGTGTGCTGGTGTGATTTGAAATTCTCTGAAGGAGCCACATTTGTATTAATGATCTGCAGACTGCTTGTCTTTGGCTAACTGAAGCACTGTGATCATGGAGAGATAGGTTGTATGTGGAGAGCCAAAATTATCTTGGTCTGTTTTATGTTTTTTAACAGCCAGTTGCCTTAATATTTGTATCTGATTTAACAGTCTTGTAACTAATAGATAAACTTCTTGGAATATATCATTAAGATTAGCTGACTGCTATCCTCCAGAAACCCTACAGCTAAGAATATAGTTATGACAATCTCTGAAACCCGTGAAAGAAATTTTCCTATTCTGTTGTAGCCCACCTACCTGATGCCACCACCATTGTAATTGGTACATATATTGATTTCTGACTCTTTTTATTTGCGGCCATAAAAGTTCATGAAAGCTCTTCCACATGTCATTCAGAGTAAATGAATCTGTATTCCTAAGCTGTGGTCACTCATTTGATTTAGAATAAACTATCTTATTTCCTTTAAGACAGAGACATTCTTTTATGTTGACGTGGATTGACCAGACATCCCAATTTACCTGGACAGAAGAATTTCTTGAGATAGAAATTCTAGTGCTAACACCAGACTAATTCCAGGAAAACAAGTGGAGTTGCTTATTGAAAATTTGATTACAGAAAGTTATGGGGAGGTCAGCAATTTGAACAAAAACGATAGGAATATAGTTGCTGTTGTCCTTCTAAAAATATCCACACACTTGAGATTTTTACTTTATTCAAAAAAGGAGGTACCAGCCAGGCTTGGTGGCTCATGCCTGTAATCCCAGCACTCAGAAGATTGAGGCAGGAGGATCGTGGCGAGTTCAAGACTAGCATAATGAGACCCTGTCTCAAACAGATGAAAAAAAAAGTATCATGTATCAAATTAAAGTTTTACAGGGGTATATTAATAAGTATTTCTCCACTCTAGGCTTCTATTATTTCTCTTTCAGAAGCCAACTGTGACCAGTTTGTATGTGTGTGTGTGTTTTCTTCCAAAGATATTTTATGCACATTTAAGTATATAAGTATGCTATTTAAACACACAAAGAATAGCATACTAAACAGTATTCTTTGTTTAGCTTTGTACAACAGCAATTATAAAGAGCTGATGTATTGTTCTCAGTGATTTTATAATATTCACTTGCCTACATTTACAATAGTCACTATTGTAAGTTTAGCAAGTCGTCTACTAGTAGACTTTTAGTTTGCTTCTAATTCAGTGTCACTAATACAACACAATGCTGCAGTGAATACCGTTGAACGCCTGGGTCCCAGGCTGTGAGATTCAATGTTATGTTGTCTTTTGCAGAGGCTACAATAATTTAACCTCTTACTAACAGTGCAGACAAATGCATGGGACCACCTGTCCTGAATTCAGCCAAGGTCAAGGCTTGGCCAAACAAATTCTAAATTGTGTTTATAAATCAGATCTCCCACTTTACTTTCTAACCGGTCTCTACCAGCTACTAAGGCAAAACTATCCTCTAAGCCAGAGCCATTTCCTGCCTTTTTTTCTGCTTTTGCTGAGTCAACTCATTAGCCTTAATTGTCTTCAAAATGATTCTCAGCTGTGTCATTCTTTCCAGACCTGGAGAGTTATGGGAAATGCTGTGAAAGCCCGGGATGTGTCTTTAGGGATACAGCGAGGTCCATGCAATCAGTAGCCAGCAACTGGAGAATCAATCAGCACTTTTAATTTTTTTTTTTTTTTTGACTGAAAATAGGTTAAGTCCATGAAGGCAGTGAGGAGCAGGAGAATTTCATGCCAGAGTCATGAATGCACAGGACATCTTGGTTGAGCCACCGGATGCCAGAACCAAGTATTTGTCAGCCCTACCTCCCATCTCCAAGTATTTAGTACACATGAAGATGCAGAAGCCCAGGTCTTCTCTGTCTACTCGTATGAGACTCAGACCAGCATGTGAAAGTCCATGTGATGGTTTTCTTTGATTGTCCAGTTGATAGGCTTGAAAGATGCCTAGGAGATTGATAGGGCTCATTCCTGAGTGTGTCTGAGTGTGTCAGGGAGGCATGACTTTTCAGTCTAGGTCTGGCCCCTTGCCTCTTCTTCTCTAGCTCTTTCACTCTTTATCTGCTTCTGGGCTGCCATAAGTTCAGCAGCTTTTTCTCATCACATCCTTCTGCCAAGGTGTTTTTGCTTTGGTGCAGTTGACCATGGACTGAAACCTTTGAAACTGTGAGCCAAAGTAAATATTTCTTCCTGTGAATTATTTTCTCAACTATTTGGTCACAGCTACTGAAATTTAACTAACACATCTGCTAAGTTTTTGGAATTTTGTAAGCCAGTTGTTAAATATAGCCATTTAAAATTATATGAATTCAGTTAAATATTTTCATTAAAAGAATAAAATAACAGATATCCAAAATGCATCACTGCCTTTTTATTTTTACTATATCTTATCTGTGCTTTTTGGAGACAGAATTTTACTATGTAGTTCAGGTTGGCCTTGAACTCACTATGTAGCCCAGGCTGGCCTCGAACTTAAGGCAGGTCTCCTGCTTCAGCCTCCTAGGTGTTGGGATTACAAGTTTATCTATGCTTTTGACCTTTTTTTTTTTTTTTAAAGCACTTACTTATTGTGTCTCTATGGTGAAAGCATGATACAATTGTGTGCGTGATGCATTCTTCTCAACTCTGTGGTTGGTGATCTATGGTGGGTAACACAAACTTGACCAAGTCAGAAGAGTTTACATTGCAAAGTTGACAAATGCTACAAACTGATGCTTGATTTATTGTTTTGTTGATTGTTTAAACTTAAGAAAGTTAAGGGGAGAGTGTTAGTATTATGGATTGAACTTTAAAGTCTGTTATGACTTTCCACTGAAGTGAAAGGAGAATCAGTTGATGAATGTCATTTTCATGGGAGTGAGCTTACCAGTGGATCTTATTATAAAATTTATCGGGAGAAGAATTCAGACACATTATAACTCTATTTATCAAGTTACATTCAGTAAGCTTAACCATAGATACAAGACTAACAAAAATTAAAAGCATCCTGAGAGAATCAATAAACTATATGGGATCTCCAGGACAGACTATTCTGTACTTTAGTATTATCTATAAATTGTAAACCTATCCTTTATATTAGCAAATTTAAAATACCTCTATATATATGTATACATTTTGAATATCCTTTACCTGAAATGTTTGGAACCAGAAGTGTCTCAGATTTCAGATTTTTTTTTCAGATTGTAGAATATTTGCATATATATAATACACTATCTTGGGAAATGGAACCCAAGTCTCAACAGAAAATTCATGTATATTTCACCTGTCCACATAGCCTGAATGTAATTTTATACCCTGTCTTTAGTTTACCAGTGCTTTGACTGTGACATCAGGCATGGAATTTTCCACTTAAAACATCAGGTAGCACTCAACAAGTTTTGAGAATTTGGAATGTTTCAGATTTTGGAGTTTGGATTAGGGTTATTCAGCCTATAAATATAATCATTTTTATTTTTCCCTCAAGAGCTTGTTGCTTGGTATTTACCCTCATCTTGCTGTCTCCAGATTCAGGATTCTGTGACTATACATGGATCCTATACTGTTATCTCAAAAGGAACCCTCTGATTTTTGTCCACCCGCATTGTGAAGTGGGGTTCAAAGGTGGTACACCTGCCCCCTTTCTCAGGGAGCCCAAGGAGTGTCCACCCAAACCACAGTGTGTCAACAGGATTAGCACAGCAGTCAGGCCAGCACTGAGGAGCTGGCTGACTTGCAGCCAGGTTCTTTCTGCTGATCTTTCTTTCTGTTAAATGGCCAGAACTTTTCAGCATTTTTCTAACACAGAGTTTGGCACCCTTCTGAAATAGCAAGTCATATCTGCATTTCTTTGCTGTAAACTAATGTGTGTCACGAACACATTTTAACTCTTAAAAAGTTATCCAGGTTATGGCCAAAGTCATCACACAGGAGAATTATTTTATTAAGATGAAGGTCATCAAAACCACAAAAAAATCAAAACCAATAATCTGCAATTTAAAAATCAACACTTGTGACATGAACAGATTATTTGTTATTTTGTGCCACTGTGATCATGGTCATCGCCTGGCGTGGTTGGGTGTGCTTCTTGTGTCAGGCTCCAAGTCAGGGCTGAGGAAGAGTTTGTGAGCCAGGCGTCGGGATGCAGGTGTGGGTCTGGAATGCTTCTTTGACTCGGTGCATCATCCAGAATTCTGACTACAAGCAATAGATATATCCTTTGTTTATGTAAATATCAAGCAGATTTATTAAACAAAATTAGGTAGGTGAAGGAACCCTAACGAAGATCATACTCAGCTGAGCCTACTATAGCAAAGCATTATCAACTGCATTTTAAATAACACACATTTATTTCTCACAATTCTGAAGGCTGAGAAGTCTGAGATCAGTGTGTTGGGAGACTTAGTTCCTGGTGAGGGCTCTGTCTGGCTTGTACACAGCAGCCTTCTCCCTGTGTGACATGGCCTTTCCCTGGTGCCTGCTTGTGGAGAGAGACATCTATCTCCTTATGAGGCACTAATCCCATCACACAGGGCTGTTTTAGCCACTTTCCTTGTTACCAGACAATTCTGTTGCCTGACAGCTGCAATTTAAAGAAGATGAGGTTTATTTTGGCTCATGGTTGCAGCCCGTGGCTGGTTGGCTCTAAAGCAGAAATGGCAGGGCAGAAAGGCCTGGCACAGGAGAAGCTGCTCAGTTCAGTGTGTCTGGAAACAGAGAGAAGAGAGTAACGGGGCGGGGGGCGGGGAGGAAACCCTTGCAGGTCACGCACCCAGTGACCCAGTTCTAACCAGCACCCTAACAGCACACCCAGCTGCGGAACTCCGTAGTGGATAAATCCACGGATGAGTGTAGCTCTCCAAAAGCCCTGTCTCTGCGTGCTTGAGAATTTTGAGAGATATTCTAGATCTAAACCCTAACGGGCCCGACTCTAGCAATATGGTATAAGTATTAAAGAAAAGAAGTTTATTTTGACCATGGTTCTGGTCCAAGGTGTGGGGCAGTATCTGATGATGCCTTCCTTCTGGCAGAGTCCTGAAATAGCTCAGGGCATCCCATATTGAACGGCAGGATACAGGATATGTTTGTGTGGGTGTGCTGTGGTTTCTTTGCCTCTTCTTAGACAGCCCCCAGTATTTGATAATGAAGACTCCTGCCTGAGTCCCCCCTCTAATTGGAATTACCTTCCAAAGGCCCTACAATATCAGATTAAATTCCCACCCTCATAATGCAGATTAAATTTCAACACACATTTTGGAAAGGATGAGCCATATCCACCTCATTGGACACCCTCATACTCTAATCTAAATCTAATTACCTTCCTTCAAATATCATTACTTTGGGGTTAGGCTTTGCATATGAGTTTTGAGGGTATACAAATATGCAGCTCATAACACAAGGTTTTAATGCTAGGTCTGGAAATTGGGCATAAATAAGAAGCTACCAGAACACAACCCAAATCATATTTAAAAACTGCCTGGCAAACCTTTAGCAAGTGCTTTTGCTATCCCTGGCACTGGACACCTCTGTTGGTAGTAGCTTTGCTGCTAGCGCAGGGCTTTGGACGACTTTCAGAACTGCCAGAGGATGGCCTGAGTATGTCCTAAGGCTTGATTCAAATCCAGGTCATTAGGGTCTCAGCCTCTTGCTTGGGCCTTGCTGAAACAGAAGCTGGGACAAGACTACTTGGTTTTTCTCTAGTGGGAGAAGGCTCTGCTTTCGATCTAGAAGCACAAAGGTTGTGCTGCAAACAAAGGAAGGGGATTGAACGTCTTGGTAGCCAGAAAAAGAAAACCAGATGCTCCTGGCACTACACCATACACTGCTCTGTATGACTTTCTGGTCATCTCGGGCTTCATGCCACCACTGCTCACCAGATCTTTTATTCTCTGTGCAGGGCACATTGGTCGCTTTCTCTGCTCCCTCAGGGACAAGCTGGGAGAGACACTGGCTCTGCTGAGCTGTGCTGCTTGTGGCTACAGTTATGCTCAGGACAGCGCCCTGGGCTCCTCCACAGTGTCTGGGCCGTGATGCTTAGCTCTCTGTCTACTCAGTGCGCAGTGAAAATGTGGCCCATGTACAGTGTGGCAGCCACTAGTGGGCTGAACCCTGGCACCTGATGCTTCCTGCAGTGTCCTTGCTGCCATGACAAAGGCCTCTCAAAGTGAGGGCGATGCCACTCTTGGTGTCACAAGGGGCCCATTTCTCCTCTTGGTGTTTCAGCTTGAAAAGTGCCTATTTTTCTTATGTAACTATCGAGTAATATATATTATGTTTGATGCTGAGGGTTTCCAAACACTTCCATAATAACGAACTCATTTTATTGTCTTAGCTGCCTTCTGCAATAGTCAGAGCAGTTACTGTTCATCACAGATATTAGATATTAGCTCCAAGGTCGCATAACCCCAAGTATGCTCCTACCGCATCGGGCGCTCCCCTGGCAGCACCAGGTGGTGGGGGTCTCTCATGACAGCACCAGGGCTGCTGGTCACTCACAGCCAGAGTTCTTGGTTGTGGGTCTGCCTTCTTGGCGCTTGCAGGCTTTAGAGGTTGCTCGGCGCCTTCAAAATTCTCTTCAGTTTCGTTCCGGCTCTGGGGCTCCCCCTGCAGGTGGGCAGGAGCACTCAGAACGAGCAGAGTCCCTCCTGGCCTGTAGCCCTCTGGGCTCCTGCTCAGCTGCTGCCCTGCTGCTTAGGGACGTCTCAGTGACAAAGGAAAGGCCGCTGATGAAGTGACCACGGTCCTCTTAGAGGAGGCCAATGGGTACAATCTGTCACAACTCCCGCCTGAGGTTTGGAAAACAAACGGCTTTTGTTTCAGCCAAATGGGAATGATTCCAGCCTGATGAGATTACAGCCAGGGGATCACGAGGAATCTATTCCTCCAGAAAAGGGAAAAACAGTTGACACAGCCGCTGTCAGGCCTCCTGCTAAAGGTGGCATGGGGTCACAGGCTAGAAGGTGCCAGGTGAAATGGGAATAGAGCAAGAGGAAACTAGACCAAAAGATAGTAAGTGAGGAGCCCAGACAGGTCAGAGCAGACCGAGCATGGCGGGGCTACCCAGACAGGCCAGGTCCATCTGCACAGACACAAGGAGGGGAGAAAAGTCCAGAAGGAAATATGAATGAGGAAAGAAGACCAGTGAGAGAGAGGAGAGACTGCAGAGGGGGACTAGGAGAGATGGAATAGCAGAGGGAGATATTTAATGGATGGGGTGCTCCAAATTTAGAAACCCAGATAAGTAGTATTTTGCAGTGATACTCACTAAATACAAAATTAATACAAAACATCTATAATGAACAAAATGCTTGCATTTTAAAAGGAGACAGGATCAGAGATAGTGCCATATTGAGCCAGGGGATCACGAGGAATCTATTGGATTGAGCCATATTGGAACCTGAAGCAAAAGGAAAATCAATGCCATCGATCCTGTCTTTATTGAAGATATTGGCATTTGCTCCTCATGGATTTTCTGGGATTCATCTTTGATTTTTAAGAATACAGCATTGAGGCTGGGGATTTAGCTCAGCGGCATAAGTGCCTTCCTTGCAAGTGTGCGGTTGTGAGTTTGATCCCTGGTACCGATAAAAATGAAAAAGAAAAAAAAAAAGAATACAGCATTGCAGGACTGGGGATTTAGCTCAGCAGCATAAACACCTGCCTACAAGCCCACAAGTTGTGAGTTTGATCCCCAGTACCGATTAAAGCAAAACAAAACAACAACAACAAAAAAGAATACAGCATGGAGCTGTCACTTATCTTGCTGGCTGAGTTGTGTGGTCGGCCCTTGAGTTCTGTGGCGAGCCCCAGGCCAGCACACAATCTTTGGTGCCTGCTGGCCTGTCCCAGCCAGGGTATGGAATGGAGCACAGAGCTCTTCTCAGAACCACCTGGAACCCATGGCTGATGCGTGGTATAGGGTTTTGTCCTTATGTATGGTTTTTTTTTTTTTTTTTTTGAGCCAGGAATTGAACTCAGGACCTCGTGCTTGCCAGGCAGGCACCGAGCCACTGAGCTATACCCCCAGGCCTTTGTACTTCTTTTGGAAGATGAAGCTTTGGGTGTTTTTCCCAGGTGTGAGACCAAGTGACAGGAGGCTACTTGCATTCAGTGTGACATGGACACAGAGATCTGCGAAGGAGCTGTCTGGGTTGGGGTTTGGTCTGTGACAGCTGATGGGTGAGATGGGAGTCGTTCTGAGCAGGAGTTGCATGTGCTGGCATTCTGCATCCTAAATTTTTATTTAGCAGCATTTACTTCTACACGGTTCCCTTCATATTCTAACCGAATGAGTTTCTTTTCCACCAAGTAAACCAACAAAATTTTGACCACTTTTCTCCAATTTTTATTTTTGTTTTGCCTTTATTACCAGTAAAAGTAACCACGATGCTGGAAAAGTAGCCATGGTCTGTATTTTGACACGACAGCCTTGAACAGTTTGAGAACATTCTGGAATTACAGAAAGGAGCTCATCAGATATGCAAAGCAGTGCTTTTCCATTTGTTGTTCCCTGGAGGAAAGTGAAGGTGCTACCATCACCCTCTGGGTGCTGAGGTTCCTTTGATCTATCTTTCTCTCTCCTTGGGGATCAAACTGAACCCAAGGTCTCATGTGTGCCAGGCAAGTGCTCTACTACTGAGCTACATCTCCAGCCCTCTATTTTATTTTGAGAGAGATTCTTGCTAAGTTACTGGGCTGGCCTTGTACTTCCAATTCTTCTGCCTCCGAAGAAACTTGGATTCCGGTCAAATGCTTTCACTTGGGTATAAGAATTTTAAAACACTCTTTACGTAGTATTGGGATTGTAGACAGGTAAAGGATCTGAGGGGAGCTTTTGTTTAGTGCAGGCCTGCACAGCTGAACAGGTGGTATTATTGTCTCTCTTCCCCTTCCTTTCTCTGCTCACAGCTGTCATCTCGGTGCTTTGTGCTAGCAAAGATGGAGACACAAAGATGGGGAAGCTGCAATTTCTTTCCTTCATTTGCTAATAATCTAGAGGGCCCATGTGCAGAGATAAAACCTGTCATGCCCTATTGCCACTCTTACTTTTCAACAATCCTGTGAGATGTAGAACTCACCACTTACGGATTAAAAAAGAAAGGCTCAGACAGTCCTAGGGCTGTGTTGAGACCCTCAAACAGGAAGAGCCAAGGTTGAAAATTAGTACACTGTCATGGCACAGCCTGTGCAATCTGTCTGCCTTACAGAGAGGATGGTTAATGGTTGTCAGTCAAATATTCTTTTGTGGGAAGCCTGGAAAATGTGCAGAATCAGCAAAAGAGACACAGGAGGTGCTTAGATTATTTAAAAAGAGGAGCTACATGTTTTTTCTCTTGAAATTTGTGAATGTAAAAATGGGGTGGGGAGAGACAGGCAGGTAGACATAAAGAAGGAGACAGAGAAACATGGGGACAGAGAGAGAAAGAGAGAGAGAGAGAGAGAGAGAGAGAGAGAGAGAGAGAGAGAGAGAGAGAGAGATTGATTCAACAGTTTAGCAGGGAAAGACCTGGGCTCAAAGATCCTTGATTTTGCAAAGCATAAAATTCTCAGATGATGATTTCAGAGATGGCAGCTGATAACTGATTTTTTTTCCCTCTTGGGAGGATTTGAGCCTGATGTCCTTACTTTTATTGAACGCCCTAAAGGATAATCTTTTCTTTGGACGGGAGGGGAGAAGCCAGCCAAAGTAAGAGGTGGGGCTGGGGCTGCTCCTTTTTCTGGGATGTGTTAGTTGAAAGTTTTGCACCTTCTTTTTTTCTTTTTAGTATTTTTAAAAACTTTATTTAAAAGAGGATAAAAGCAAGGAAAATAAAACAGAATAAAACCAATCAAGATAAACTAGTATAAGTGATACAGGAGTTCAAAACCTTATGAAATCAGCAATAGTTACCATAATGCCTCTTGTTGTCTTCAAAATAGCTGCAGATATCTCCGGGCATAGTAAAAATCAAGCAGAACAGAACAGAATCGAAACAATAAAAACAAAACAGTACAATGCAGGACTGCAGAACAGGCCAATAGTAAATCCAAAATGACTACCATAATATGTCTTGCTATCTTGCCTGCTCATGCATTGGATTTAACATAATCAAACAAAACAAAAGAGAATAAAACCCAACCCAAGAAAACAATGGAAAATGATATGCTTTCCAGGAGGGGATCACTTCCTGGTGAGACCTGGTGTTCTCTCCTTGCAGTGTGCAAATGGCGATGACTCACAAGAGAGGCTTGGGTGTGGCTGTCCCCACTCTGGCAGTGGCCTGCACATGGCATTGGTTTTCAGGCAGGATCACCTCCTGGTGAGGCCCGGTTCTCATCCCTTGCAGTCTATGAATGGCACTGACTCCACCTTCTTTGTGACAGTTCCATTCAAGGCCATATAAAGCACCTAAGCAAAGTCTGAAGTGACAATTTTTTTTCCCAAAGGCAAATTGCTTTTTAGAAAATTATGAAAGCAATACATGTTCACTGAAAGAAGAAAAGGCAGACAAAAATGTAAAAGAAGGTGAGATCATTGATCACTCCATCACCCATATAACCTGTACATACACACCCACACATGTCATATCACAAAGATGAGCTCACACTTCATATTTATGTTATTTGATGAGCCAACGCTCATTGGTTGTAGAATAAAATACGACATAGTCTAGTTCAATTTAGACCAGTCCTTCCTCCATAAAAAACTGGCATTTTTCCTGAGGTTTTTGCAGTTTTGCTGGTTTCTTCCCTTTTTGTATTCTTATTGTTGTGGTCTTTCTTCTGTTCCACGAACATGAAATAGCACAGTGTCTTTCCAGACCTTCCTGTTTCTTCCCCACCTTTTAAAAATCTTTCTGTTTATGCTAGCCAGAATCAATTCATCTTCCTTGCAAATGGGAGAAACTTAATGAATGCAATATTATATTCATTAGTTCATAACCCATAACCTTTTCTCACTTAGCATGTCAGGGCCATTTCCCATGTCCACATAGTCATAGGGTTCGTATGTGCTGGCTGTGTGCAGTCCACAGTGTGAGGGTATTGCATTTATAAAGCTAAAAACACTTTTCAGCTTTCAGTGCTGAAACCGTTGTCTAGTAGGCTCTTTTAGAGGCTCTTTTTTAGAGGCTCTTTTTTGTTCTTTTTAAGATAGTGCTGCAGTAAATAGTACAACATATACACTTCTGTATTTATTATTCCTCAAGATGGACTTCTAGAAATGAAATTCATAAAGTTTCGTATAATTTCCATTTTGTATATTATCAGATTTCTTCTAAGGAAATTTGTACCAATTTACACTGCCAAAAAGAGTCTGGACACCCAACATGGGTATTATAAATCTTTCCATTGATTACCAATCTCATAGGAGATAACTTAAAAAATAATAATGTATGTTTTATTTTGTCAGCAATAGACTCCTACAGAACTGTCTAGGAGGCCATCAACTAAATGAAAGAAAAACTCCAAATCCATTGCTTATTTGAGTCAATATATAAAATAGAACATATGTGTATATGTAAAATCAAAATACATTAGACACATCCAAAACCTTTGTTCACCCTCTCTCACGTTGGAGGTAGCTGCAGTATTTCATGTTGGATTTACAGCTTTTTTGTGTCATAATCATGGAAGTATAGTATTATTACTTGTTATAAAATTATATGCTATATTGTGTGACTTTACTTTTTTCATTCAACATTATGCTTTTGAAATTTATTCATGTTGATAGGTGAAGCTCTAGTTGGTTCACTTTGAATATTATAGATTATTTCATTGCTTTAATTTATTCCAACTTTTAAAAACTCATTTTCTGGGGCTGGGGATTTAGCTCAGTGGCATAAGCGCCTGCTTTGCAAGCGGGCAGTCGTGAGTTCGATCCCTGGTACCGATAAAAACGAAAAAGACAAAAAAAAAAAAAACAAAAAACCACAAAGAAAACACAAAAACCTCATTTTCTAATTACTTATTGACATTAAGGAATTCTCTATATGCTCTTTATATTAAGTCTTTGCTTTTGTGTTGTAAATATCTTCACTCACTGCAGAGCCTATCCATTTTGTGTTAGTAATTTAATTAGTAATTTTTCAACTTTAATGTAAAAGGTATTAATATTTTCCTTAATGTTTTTGCATGTCTTCTTTGCTACTACTAACATAATATCAAATTAAGATAGATGATGGGAGATAGGGAGATAAATCTTTTATAAAGGGAATAAGACCAAAAGTGGAAGGGAAGGAGGACGGAAGCGGGGGAGGGGATGAAAAAAGAATTAAGATGTGTCTGTCATGTGCAGGTACCCACGCCCCACGAGGAAAGTGATCTTTATGTATTGCAAACGTGTATCATTTTTTCCTGAAAGTTTAAACATTTTATTTTTTCACATTCAAACCTTTAATCCATCTGAAGTTGATTTTTGTGAATGGTAAAGTGTTCCATTTGTACAACTAATTACCCCAACTCCCTAGATTAGTTAAGTGTGCCCCCACTGAATGGAAAAATGGCTATAACACACCAAAGTGTTTTTGCACTTAATACATGTTATTCTGAGAAGAGAACCAGTCAGCATCTCCCAAGATCCAGCCATGTTGGAACTTAGGGCGCTGAACAAGAAGGCAACACGCCCGCCTTCCTGGTAAGCAGGAATGGTGCGAGTGAGCTGTGGGCGAGCCAGGAGGAGAACCAGGCCGAGTCTCCCACGAGCCTACTGGTGCTCGGGCTGAGAATCAAACATCCCACCCCCCAACCCCCTCCCCTGCACTATTATAGGGAGCTGTTGAAGCTGGAGATTGATCACATGTGTGAGGCTAAAGCAAGGCCAGCCCAGGAAAAACAGAGATCAAAACAAGCTATGTAGACAAGTTGTTGCAGCACCAAGAAGGCAAGGGGCTAAGGCTGGCCAAGCAATGGGTTGCTAGGCAGAAGGGCTGAAATTGACGTCATATTTCCCAGTAGATAAATAAAGGTGCTACAGTGGTTGAGCAGTTCCTTTCCTCCCTTCAGGAGGCTAAAGGCTCCACCTGGCTCCAGCTTTGTCTTTTCTTTATTTTTCTCATCCGCTTGCTGGTCCTTAACCCCAAGAACCTCAGCAGCCACACTGGGTCACGGCACATTAGCAACGGTGAACAGAGGTCTGAGCATCTCTTGGGTGGATGATGTATGCAGTATAGCAAATATAGGAGATTTCCTTCTATCTTCTGTTTGAAGGCCATTATTGTTTTCTTTTTTGTAAATTTTATTTAAGGAGAAAAAGAAAAAGAAAAAAACAGAAAAAGGGTACAAGTTATACAGAATTTCAGAAAAAATAAACAATAGGAAAACACTAGTTAATAGATTACATATTGTCATCTTAGAAATAGTTGTTCAAGTTACAAAATTAAAGCATATAAAGTGACATTCAAACAGTGAGACTGCAAACTGTTCTGTTCAATGATCCAACAAAACTCAGTAATATGGTTATCTATCTCATACATTTAAATATACATGCAGTTATATCCTTTAGAGCATTTTCTTTGCCTCTCTTTTGTACAATGACAATTACACATTTTGGGTTTTATTACTCCCACAGTTCTTATTACTTTTTTTTGAAAAGAATAAAACCAAATGTGACATAACAAAACAGAGTCAGTCAAATCAAAAGGATGGACATAATACATACTGTAAAAACAAAATACAGGGTGATCAACATTGGTTACCATAATGCCTCTTGATATCTTAAAAAGAATTGCCTATATCATCAGTTTATAATAAAACTGAACAAAACAGTAAAGAACAAAACCAATAAAACCAAAACATTGGAGACATTGCAGGACTTCAAAAGAAGATAATAGTCAAACCAGAATGGGCGGCATAATGAATCTTATTGTCTTCACAGTTGTTGCCTAGACTCTCAAACTTGGTAGTATTAAGCAAAACAGAATAGAGGAAAATCAGTCAAAACAAGATGGTGAGAGCAATACAGGGTTTCAAATCAAGTTAAAAGAAAATCAAAGTGGGTTACTATAATATATCCTGCTATTTTTTATTTTTCCCTTGATTAAAAAGATAAAAATAAAAAAATAAATAATAAAAAAAGGAGACTGAGATAAAAGAGGACATAACAAAACAGCACAGGTCAAAACATAGCCATTTAAGCAAAATAGTGTTTCACCACAAGATAATCTCGACATAAAAGTAGTTACGATAATGTCTCTTTCCTTAAAATCTTTGAGTATAACTTCGTATATTGTAGCATCAAACATATCAAGACAATGTAAAACCGTTTAAGAGAATGACAGTATTACAGGGTATTTAGAATCAACTAACAGAAAATGAACAATGGTTTCTGTATAATCTCCTTGTCTATAAAAGTTTTTGTTTATATTATCGCATATAATAAAATCCAATAAGATACAATATGTTAAGACCAAAGGAGACAGAAGAACAAAAGCTTGATGAGACTTCAAAACAAGATGATATTGAGTCAGCACTAGCTATTATGATGGCTTGTTTTCTCCAAAATAGCTGTTCCTACCCTTCAACCTTCTCTACCTCATTTCTGTTGAGCCCCTTTTCTGTCATTAGTTGTCAGTTTGTCTTCTTCATTTTGCTTTCTGCTCCATTTATTGTGGCCTCTCTGCCACTGTTTATGGAATCTTGGTATTTTTCTTTTTTAGAATATCCTGCAGTATTCTGTAGAGTTGAATTCGTCGTTGCAAATTCCCCTAGTTCCTCTTTATCCTGGAAGCACCTTGTTTTTCCATCAATTTCTAGGGACAGTGGTGCAGGATATATCAATCTTGGCCGGAGGTTATTATCTTTCAAAGCTTGAAATATTTCCCCCCACGCTCTTTGTGTTTTGATGGTTTGTGCCGAGAAGTCTGCTATAATTCTGATGGGTGTTCCCTTGTAAATGATCTGTTTCTTGTCTCTGAAAGCTTTTAATATTCTGTTCTTTTACTGGATTTCTGAAATTTTGATTATTATATGCCTGGGTGTAGCTCTGTTTGGGTTGTAGGTGGCTGGGGTCCTGTATGCCTCATACATTTGAGTATCTTTACCTTTTGCTAAATTAGGGAAATTCTCCTGGATTATTTCTGTGAGTAGCTTTTGTAGTTCATTTGCTTGTGTCCCTACTTCTTCTTTTACATTCTTAATTCTTAAGTTATAGATCCTCTTATCTTCAAGTCTTTGTATTACTGCTGTTTGTTCTCTTGTTATTTTTAAGAGGTTTTTCATTTCTTGCTCCCACATTACAAATCTGTCCTCCAGTTCAGATAATCTATCCTTAGTTTCTTTTAAGCTGTTATGCCAGCTTTCAATAGAGGTTTTAGTTTCCTGGTAATCTCTTTGAATCTGCTTCACATATTCTATGTTTTCTCTATTTTTTCTCTATCAAACAATTCTCCCTTTTTTTTTCTGTTCTTCCATTTTACCATCTGTTTTTTCTTGGGTGGTACTTAGCATTTCTCTTTCTCTAACTATTCTACTTATATCTTGCTTTAGGTCGTTAAATACTTCACTTTTGAACTCATCTATGAGGCTCTGGAGATACCGCTTTGTGTCTATTGGTGCCATGTCTGATATTGCATGTTTTCTGTCCTCATTCTCCTTTGCATTTACATTTCCTGGATCAGTGTTCTCAGGATTGGGGGCCGAGGACCCTTTCTTGTTGCTCCCTCTTTCCATACTTTTTGTTCCTTCCATACAAGCTTGTATAGGAGGCCCAGTTTCTTTCTTTGTCAGTTACAGTTTGTTTGAATTGCACCAGCTAGGTGTTTCTGCCCCCTGCAGTATACTAGGGAGACACAGACCTGGGCAGCCTCTGCTGGGTCTGCCCCTCCAGGTCAGTCAACCTACTGAAGGCTTCACTGCTAGGGTGCACCGCCAGGTGCTGGGACCTGGTTTGGGCTAGCCTACTGGGTCTTAGTCTGCGGCATCACCCAGGCCAAGCACTCCCCACCAATCCCACTTGAGAGGAGAATATGCGACTAAAGTCACTGCAGCATCCTGTTCCAGCTAGTCTGCCCGGTCCCAGAATGTCCTTTGTTGGAGCCTCCTTATCTATGGAGGGGTCCCCATTCCTCTCACTCACTGCAGGTTGATGCAGGGCTCCCTGCCAGTCCCACTCTCAACTCTGTTCGCCGATTCCCACTCTCAGAGGTTTTGCATCTCTCTCCCAGCTGTGCCAATTCAGATGCAGCAGCAGTGGCAAGAAATTCAAATCATGGCTTCTAGAGGCGTGGGTTCCAGCTTCAGCGCTGAGGTTTTATCTGTTCTGGTTATAGCACTGGGACTGCATTTCCAATTGTTTTCTCTCAGCTTAGTTTGTTCCTGGATCGGCAGGGTATATCTCCCCTTGCTTAGGACTCCTCACACCACACCATTCCTGGATTCTAAGCTGGCTAACTCAGAGAGCCTCCATAGCTGCTGTTATCCATCTGCCATGTTCTCCCGGAATGCCATTATTGTTTTCACTGTTTTGCTTTGTTCTGATTAATTGTATTGCTCTATTCAATATTTTGTTTCAGTAAGTTCTATAATGTTCTCTATTTGGTGTGGTTTTTCTATACCTGATTGAAAGCACAACTATTGTGAAGATAACGAGATATACTGTGGTACCTATTACTGTTATTCCAGTAAACTGCTGTGATGTTCTGTACCAATTTCTCTGCATTGTCTCAATTGGCTTTGTTCTGTCTTGTTCTGTTGTATTTTACTACCTTCAAAATAAAAACAAAACAAAAATATATGTTGTTCTGTCAATATAATTTTTTTCTACATGTTAATATCATACTGTTTTAATTACTGTAATTTTCTAAGTTGGGTATCTATAGTATAAATATTCCTAACTACTTCTAACAATGTCAGGTGCTGACCATTTATATTTTCTTACAAGGTTCAGAATCACTTTGTCAAATTCTGTGGAAAAGTCTATTGTGATTCTTGTTGGATTATTCTGGGTATACTATTTAGGTATTTAATCTATAGGTATTTAATCTATAGATATTTATTATTTCCCTCAATAAAAATGGAATATTCTTTTATTAATTAGAAATTTTATTTTTGCCAGCAAAGTACCATAATTTTGCTTCCAGTTAGTTTTATACATACTTTGTTAGATCCCTCCCTCAAACCCTGCTGAGAATCATTTTCATGACTGTTTTGTATGGGATCTTTCCTTTATGGATGAATATTTTCTAAGTTGTTATTTAAATATTAGAATTCTATTGATTTCTTCTGTATTGATCTTGTGTCCAATATACTATTGAATTCTCTTATTATTCCTTTGAGTACAGATAGATTCTTTTATTAGTCTTAACATCTGACTTCCAGGGTAGTTTTCTCTTCACTGGCAGTTGCTCCTTTGTCTCTCTTATGAATGCTTTGTAAGGATGCCTTATTATATTAGTGAGGACCTAAGACAATAGGGTCTAACAGAAATGATAATGGGGCTATTGTGTATTCCTGACTTTAACAGAAATGTTTATAATGAATTACTACTGAATATGTTGCATAGATTTTTAAAATGTTTGCTGTGGATTAAATTGTGTCCCTCCAAAGGATAAAGTCTTAATTCCTAATACCTGTGAATGTGACCTTTTTGAAAATATGATCTGGATATGATCAAGTTTTGATCAGGTCATACTGGATTAAGGTGGTTCCTAATCCAATGGCTTTTGTCCTTATAAGACGAAAGCTTAGATAAACACACACAGATGTGGGAGAATGCTGTGGAGGGAGAGATTGGAGTGATGCTTCCACAAACCACAGATTGCTAGGAAGGAGCAGGAAAAACTTCTCTAGTTCCTTCAGCCAGATTCTAGCCATGCTGACATCTTAATTTGGAATTGCACCACACAGAACTATCAAATGATGAATCCGTGTTCTTCATGATCGTGAAGCCCTAGCAGATGAGCACATTTACGGTACGTACCTAGTGTTAGATTAATGATGTTTTCTTCTATTTCCAATTTATAAGGGAGTTTATTTTGTCTTGAATGAATGTTAAGTGATTTTTTTATCATAGGATTGTTTACCTTTCAGTGTTAAAGATAGTTTATTGTATTAATGTATTTCTGGTATTGTACTATTCTTACATTACTAGAAATAAACTAATCAATTAAAGATGATCATGATCTTTTTTATATAATATAGGCATTTACTTGTTTCTTCAAGATGGGCAGCCTTGGTAATAAAATTATATGGGCCTTAGTCTTTTTTTCTTTTAAGGATTTAGGAATATGAATAAATTTATGGCTATGAATTCAATTTATTTAATGACTATTTGATTAGTCACTTTTCCATTGCTGAGACAAAATATGCAGCACCTGTAATGTCTTGTTACTTTTTTCTCATTGCTGAAACAAAATACCTGACACCCAAAATTAAGGAGGGAAAGATTTATTTAGCTCACAGTTTGTGAGGGTTGCAGTTGGTAATTAGCTGGCTCAGAGCTTGGTGGCGTGGCAGAGGGGCAACTGTTTATGTGGCAGAAGACAGCAAAAGCAATCAGAGCAGAAAGGGGGAGAACAAACCTCTTCTCTTCCCTGATAGAGTATGCAGGGTACCCCCTCTTGGGTGGGTGTAGCACTCATACTCATCCACGCCCTCCTCTTGCACAGGCTTAGGGTATTTACAAAGTGAGGACCCTGGCCCCCTGCTGATCACTTAGTTAAACTTCTAAAGTTATTAAATTGACATAGTGTATCAACCATTGCATGAGACTTAAAGGAGGAGAGGTTTATTTTGGCTTACTGTTTCAGTGGGTTTAGTCCATGGTTGGCTGGTTCCAACACAGAAACAGCACGAGAGGATGGCATGGTGGGAGGATGGCACGGTGGGAGGATGGCATGGTGGGAGGTGGCATGGCAGGAGAAAGCTGTTCACTGAATGACCAGGAAGCAGAGAGAAAAGGGAGGAGCCAGGGACATGAACTCACCCTTCCTAGTCACATCGCAGTGACCTCCCCTTCCAATCAGACCCTCCCTTTGAATGTGAGAATTTCGGGAAAATTTTAGATCTATACCACAACACTAGTGATTTTGCCAGTCATTCTTACTATTCTTGAGTCAATTTTGTTATTCCTTTTCTTTAGCAAATTGCCCATCTTGTGTCAGCTTCCAGATTTATTTATATCAAATACTTTATAGATGCTTCTCATGGCTTTTAAAGGTTTCTACAGCCTTAGTGACTTGTCTGTTTTCTCTTGGTATTATTATTTGTGCCACTTCTATTTTTTCCTATTCATTCTAGAGAGAGACTTTTCTAGTTTTAATGAACTAGTTCTTGAATTATTCATCTTCTCTTTTGTTCCTTTGTTTTTTTTTTTTTTTTCTATTTTTTTTTTATTTAAAGAAAAGGAAACGAAAAAAAATACATGGAAATTAAAAAAAAGGGTAGAAATAATTCTAAATTACAGACAAACAAAAGGTAAGAAATTGCCAGTTGATAAGTTACAAATTGTCATCTTCGAAATGGCTGTTCAGGTTATAGAATTAAAGTATATAGAATGACATTCAAAAAAAAATGACCCTACAAACCATTCTGCTCTATGGCCGAACAAAAGCTCTGTAATATGATTATCAGTCCCACCTATTTGTTTTACATCTCTAAGAGGATAAGGTTAACCATATCAAAACAGAACAGAACATTTAAAAAAAAAATTAAAAAACAATTTAAAGAAATACAGATTTCAAAGCAAGTCCACTGGAGATCTACCTTATCTAACTGTCTCTAGCTTCTTACAAATAGTTGTCCCTTAAATTTGTTCTGGTCTGTCCACTCACATCAGATTTGAGGACACAGACCTCTAGAACCAAAAATAGCAGGTTATACCACGGCAACTATCCTTATGTTCCTTTGTTTTTTATTTCAATATTTTCTGCTCTTGTTTTATTTACTTGCATCTAATCGTTAAAGGGCATACTTATTCCCTTTTTAGTTCTTTGAGTTGAAATTTTTCCTTGTTATAGTATTGACAAATTTATTTAAATCTCTACATTATTAAATGCAACCTGAATGTCACCCAACAGTTTTAGTATACAATATTTTTATTGCAGTTCTGGCCCATAAAACTTCATTTCACTGATTATTATTTTTTAAACATATGAATGATTTAGAGTACAATTTCAATTTCAAACATAAAAGTTCCTGTTTGTTAAAACTATTTCTTGGGCATTGAAAGAAATCTCATTGCATTTTTGAGGACTGAGATTTTACAAAATATGTTTTCAAATCCAGTGTAACAGAACCAAAAAAAGAATCAGTGACAACAGAAAAGTATTTAAAAAATCCTTATATTTGGAAATCAAGAGTATGCTAACAAATCATGCATATACGAAAGAAAAAACCACTATGAAAAATTTAAAAATATTATCATAGTGAAAATATGATAGATCAAGATTTAAGGGATGCAGTTTAATTCTTCCTTAAAGGGAAATTTATAGCACCAAAATGCATGTATTAAACAAAAGAGGATGGAAATCAGTGTGCTAAGCTCCCCTCTCCTCATGGTCAGAAGGACAGGTTGGGATAACAAATGTCAACTTCATCAAAGATGGCTGCAAGAGCATCTTCAAGAGGATTGCTGTTTATTTTCCCTTTATCTTCGTATCTAAATTTTGCAACTTTGCTGTTGCCTGCCTCTGACCTTTCTGACTCAAGCCTTAGGATGGTGTTCTGGAGTTCCCATTCTGTGGAAGTACTGGGAATGATATAGAAATGTCAGTTAATTCCTGTTTGAGAAACTCTAGCTTTATCTCAGGCAGGAGTTTACAGCTTCCTTCCTCAGTGTCTTTTTATCAGTCTGAAAACACTGACTTTCCCCTTCCCCAAGAATGAGCTCCCACTCACTGGTTTAGCCTCAGCAGGGAGCAAAGGAACAGGCCCCGGGGCCACTGTGCAGGAGGGCAGCTGTGTACAAACCAGGGTCAGAGCTCTCAGAAGACACTGAGTCCTGCTGGATGTCGCTCTGAGACTCCAGCTTCCACAACTGAGAAAGTAAGCGCCTGTTGTTTCTGGTCTGTGGTGTTTTGTTACTGAAATCTGAGCTAACTCGGACACCTTTCAGATGACTGGGCTGTTTGCTGCCTCTGTGTACTCTGAGCTTGGTGGCCTGTGTCACTGTTCCTCAGCCCTGGTCACTTTGCCTTATAACAGCAAGCTGGAGATATGTTCTTTTTTTGATGGCAATTATGACTTTCAGGTTTTTTCTTTATTTTATCTATTGTCCAGGGAGCTAAGGGAGTTTATCAAACTGTGAGCATACTAAGATCTTTAGTAATTTCGGTAGGAAAGAATCACAGGAGTTTAATTTTGTCCTGGAGATTATTAAGTATTTCTTATTACTGTAGACAATAATTTATTAAAATTTAGTAAATAATTTACTAAAATTATTGGATCTGCATTTGGAATTAACTGGTTCCTACCAGTCACAAATTAGTCTGTTGCTTCTCTCAGAACAGGTATTTTCCAGCCTGTCTGGAGGAGACTGCTGGCCAGGTTCTCCTTAGGGTGAAAGCACCTTCCAGAGGACTGATCCTGGTGTTTTTCCAGACTCAGGACACTGTGGCTCTTTGTGTTTCTCCACCCACACTCCCAACATCTCCAGCCTTTGTCCTCCCAAGCAAAGGTTGCAGAGTAGTCGCCCTACAGTGATGACACACACTGGGAAACAAAGCAACATTGATACATTCGCTTACGAGTGTGCAGTCTTTGTGTGTGATTATTTGACGTCACTACTTGGGAAGCATTAGGTAATATTATTTATTCTTCCCACAGAAAGCACATGATATGCAACTCTTGGCACCTCTCACTCCTCACCCAGCAGTGATTTTTGACTTGTAGATGTAAACTGTTATCTGCAAATTTGTGATTCTGCCTCTCAGACTTGATGCAGAATTGACGCTTTTTCTAACACTCACCTCTTTACATCTCACTGCCATAGATCACATAGTTGTGGATGTGATTGCCAATGTGTGATTTAACACTTGGCTGGGGATTAGGATTCCCCAGAGATTTTACGTATGGTCTGGGCTTAATTCTCCTAGAGGCAGTTCACTGAAATTGCACACACTGGGGTCAGTGGAGAGCTGATTTAGGGAGGCCTGTGCTCATGAGGATGTCTTTCAGGAAAGGACTTTAGACCTCTTCAAAATATGAAGCCAAAATGCAAAATGGTGGCAAGCACAGGTAGACATTTTTCCTCAGGGCAATGGATGCTACTCTTGGACACAGAACTGCCCAACCTTGCAATGGGTTGTCAGAGGACAGTTTTAAGGGGATTCCAGATCAGGGGCTGAGCCCATGTCCTTTCTAGTTCTTCCAGCATAAATCACCAGGACACTTAGGAGTAAAATGTAGGAGATCAGCAGGTGGATGAACGTGATTGTAGGGCAAGGAAAGATTTCTTCTCAGGGATTTATATCATATTCTGCTGGCAAGTGCGAGAACAAGTCTTTGACCCAGCTGGTATTATCCAGATGAGAGAAAGGAAGTGACTACTAGAAGAGAGCAAGGTTTTATTTCTTACTTTCTCATAACAAGCCAGCTGCAGGAGTTAGACATTTTGTGTATTTACTGTGGTGGTAACACTGCAGGTGCCTGAGTTTTATGGATATAAATCATTTTTATTTTTTCTCTATGGGCTGAGATACAGAGGCGTATTGCCAAATCTAAATATGCTGTTTGGGTGATGGAATAAATTTAAATTTTTAAAGAATCAAATTAATTTTACTTTTGACCCCAGACAATCCATTGCTTCCAAAGAAAAAATGATCCGAAAGATTTATAGAAGGTACTTAGGTCTTATGCAAGTCTGATTCTCAATCTTACCCAGATAAGTTTTACTTAAGGTAAGAATTACATTTTCTATGAACTGGCAAGAAATGAGAGAAAGTAGTACTTGATATGCACTTTGACTCTCTCACAGCTCAGAAAATGAGAGAGTGGCACAGTTTTATGGGCAAAACCTCATAAACTCTAAGGATCAAAATCCAGACTGAATCAAACATGTAAGATGGGAAAAGATTTTCCCTAATGTCTGTCTGCCATTACCCTTTCTTATTCAGTAGAGCTTCAATTAATCCACTAAGGCAAAGCTAGCTGGCATTTTCTAAGGGCCAGGTAGCAGATATTTTAGGCTTTCTGAGTCTCTCTTTTCTCTTTTGAAATGGTTCCACCCTTCTGTTGTAGAACCAGTCACTGGGGACATGGTATTAGTTGATTTTTCATTACTATAATGAAGTACCGGGGATAGCAACTTAAGAAAGGAAGTTTAGAATTTGGAAGCTGAAAGCTGGAGATTTGGTAGTATCCATTCAGCCTCTGCTGAGGGCCTGGTAGCAGACGGCATCATGGGAGAACATGTGTGGACAACAGCACATCTCATAGCAACATCCAGAGAACGGTGGAGGGCTCAGGCTCAGGCTCAGGCTCAGGCTCATAACAGATCACTCTGTTAAGACCTACCCACAAGAACAGCTTAATCCCTTCTGAGGGTAGTGTTGCTAGTGACCAGAGATCTCCCATGAGAGTCCACCTCTTCAAGGTTTCACCACTTCTCATGTTACCATTCTGAGGACCAAATTTGCAACACATGAGTCTTTGGGGGTAGTCTCCAGGGAGGGCCTTCTTGCTGCATTACAGTATGGTGAGGCAGAGCAAGTTTGCAGCAGTTCAGTTCTCTGCCTCTTATAAAGCCTTCAGTCCCATCATAGGGCCCACCCTGATAACCATACCTAATCTCAATTATCCCCCAAAAGCCCCACTCCAAATAGCATCAATATCTCTTTAAAGATAAAGCGCCAGCATGAGTTTTGGAGGGGGCATGCAAGCATTGCCCACAGGCTTTGAATCATCCCTGGAAGCCCCTGACACGACAGCTACAGTCCTGATTCATCTGATGTCGTGTGACAGGCCCTCTATGGAAAGCACCATTTTAGTAGTGAGAGAAGAATGCAAGCTGGATTGCCTTTGAGGAGAGTAAATGGGGGAGAGGGAGAGAGGGGAAGATAGCAAAATGGGAAGCAGACACAGGTAATGTGTTGGGTCCCCAAGGCCCCCATGTTCAGAGACATGTTAGAAACAGGGAACCCATCGTCTGTGTTCATGGGTAATACTTATTTCAATAATGCAATACGGTACACATTTAATCATAAGAGGAGGAGACAGGCAGATGGGGATTTCTCCACATCTGTCTCTTCCTCTTATTCCATTGAACAGCTCCTGGATGGCCAGTAGGGCAGGGCTCACCTGGGAGCTTGCTGGAGAGGCAGAATCTCAGGCCCTGCTCCAGATCTAGTCTTGCAATCTGCATTCTGGCAGCAAGGCCCTCAGGAGACCTGTATGTGCCTTGCAGTGTGAGAAGCTGGCATTCAGTAGCACTCATCGAACACTAAATTGGATAGAAACAGCAAACCTGTCCATACTCCTTAGAGTTCAGTGATGTTCTCCTTTAGCCAAAACAAATCCAAGTCACATGGTCACTGTCACTGAAGTGAAGTAAGTCCTGCTCAACACGGTGAATGCATTGAAAATTCAGCCATTGCATGACAGGTGACACCTGCTTGAAGTAACCTAGGCTCAATTTTATATCAACTCCAAATGTGAGAACTAAAGGCATCAATGATTTCAAACTGGGTTAACTCAAATATGCTTTTTTAAAAGAATACTTTGTAATCTTTTGTGAAGTCACCATATAATGTAACACCTAACTTTCCCCTTTGAATAGTTAAGACTCTACTTAATTAACTGTTATAAACAAACTTCTAAGTATCAAAGGCAGGTACTGTCCACGTGAACTATTGGCAAACAATGCCCTGGTGCTAATTAGCTCATTAACACATCACAGTTATTCTTAGAAATGCTCTCAATTACTTTTCTACCTAGTGAAATTTCTAAGTCCCAGAGTTCTCAGATTTGTTTTATCTTTCTTATAAACTTGGATAAGTTACTGAACCTCATCTCCTGTAAACCACAAAATAGGACTGACGATCTACTCCCTGCCCAGCTCCTGAGAGCCTTCGGGGATGATGTACAAGCAGGGACCTTAGGTGCAGGAGCTGTGGAGTGCTTCCAGGTCACTGTGGTCTGCAGGCATCAGGAACACACCAGCGCCCACAGATAGTGTGCCAGGTCATCTGGACAGAAGGGGGCTGAAGACTTGATCTCCTCCACATGTGCGGGGTCTCAGGATTGGTGCTGCCTGAACTCTGAGATGTCTCTTTGGTGTTAACCCTTTGAGACTCCCAGGACCTAAACTGGCCTGTCCCCCGGAGGCAGTTGCCACCCTAGCAAAGCGGCCTTCTGCTCAGATCATCTCTCACTGTCTCACTGGAAATCTTGAGGGAAGCAGGAAATAGCTATTTCCCAAAACTGATGGGGAAGTTCTTAAAGCTGCTAATTTCTCAGGCTGATGAAATTCAAAGTGAAAATCAAATGCTTTGTCTTTGAGAAGGGAAAATGTACTCCCAGGGCGATGGAGTAAAAGCAATTATTCCCTCTGGCTGTTGCTTTTGCAGCATCCATGTGGGACACTGCAAAACAGTGACCTGGAGCCACTGATCTCGGCCTCCTTTCCCTCTGTGTACACTGATCTTCCTGTCACCTAATTTGGCCACAGTACATTCACATAGTGATCTCTAGCATCCTTCTAATCCCACAACTTTAGGACACATTGTTTCTGCTTTTCCTGTTCTTTATTGGGAATAATTAAAAATTAGCTCGTTTGGACACTATGTGTTTACCAAATCCCAAGTATTCAATAACAAATAGTAGTTTGTTAGCCAAATTTTAACAATCATATATAATACAGTAACAAAAGCAATGAACATTGCTTACTATTAATAATGATTTTTAGTATTTTCCAATTTCTGTGGTGTAAATAATTACAGCCTGACTGATTCGAAATTCTCAAGATGATAGTTCTCAAAATTCCTGGAAATTTAGCAGCCTGCTTTTTCAAGCAGGTCTGAACTGGCTCTGTACCCTCTGTGGCCAGGACTCTTTGTCTTTGGTTCTGGAGGAGTAGGACTTACACAGTAAAGGTTGGGCAGCTCCCTTATGAACTTGGCTCCAGCCCTGGCTGGTGGGAATATTCAGTATGGATGTCAGAAACTCGGAGGAGGTTGGCATCGAGATGTACTAATACTGAGAGTAGGAATGATTCTGTTCATTAGGATGTCTGACAATTTTTCCTGGCTTTATCCCTGTAATTCTTCATTCCTTGATGTTTATAGAAGGACACACAATGACACGCAGACAGTTGAGTGCCAATAAGAATTCCTGAAAATAGAGTCTTTTTCCATGTGCCAGATATAAGAAACTTTGGAGTGTGTAGGGCTTGATACTAGGTACGGTGTGGTCTGTGCTTATTAACTGAAATCCACTTTTGGTTCTGGGCCAGCATTTCCTTTATATAGGTATGCATTCCTTTCTTATTTCTATTTCTAGGGGCTTGGACTCTAATTTTTCTGCTTTGTAGAATAATTCTTTAGTTTCTAGAATCTGCCCAGAGAGGGACTCATATTTCACTTTTATTTAACCAAAATTGAAAGCATATTGGAAGGTTATGGGGCCAGTTCTGCCACAGCAAGTGCGTGCTGCTGAGAACAAACTCATCCCCTGGCCCCGGGCTGTGTGCTATTTAACTGCAAGAATTTCAAGGAGAAAGGGCGTTCTGAACATGGTCTTTCTCCTACGGGGACATTAGTGTCAGATTGGGCCCAGCATGAACTGAAGTCAAAGTATAAACAGACCCAGAGCGTAGCAGTTGGTACGCAGCCTGCAGGTGCTGACATGAAGCTTGGGGAGGGATGGACAGGAAGTCTGGTGTAACCCACAGTCCTGCAGCTGCGGGACAGATGGAACAGCCATTAGGGTTCATGGTCAGGGCACTCTGGGAAGTAAACAGTTGAATTACTAGTCTGCATGCAGGTCGATTAGGAGCTGAAGAGCAAGGGACCAGGGAAACGGAAAGAAAACCTAAATAAATCCTCTAGTTCGCTTTACTTTTACCACCAGTTTTAGAGGTCGCCTAGCTAAGCAATACTGTGTGTGATTGAAAGTATAGTGAATTCTTAAATGTTGAGAAAGAATTACAGTAAAAGATACATTACCATTAATTCCCCCTCACTATACCCCGACTCACTTCCATATTCCTACTCTGTTGTGAGTGACTTTATGAGATGCAATTAGGAAAAAAAAAAAAAGAAACAGAACAGTGAATGTTATGTGGAGTGCCATGCACCATAAACATAAAACTTGTAAAACCATGACAGTGTCTCCATGTACTGTACTCTCAGGTCTGGCACTGGGTGATTTCCGGCTCTTCCATGAAGTAGAAATGACTATGAAAGGTAAGTGTTTTGAATGAATTCAGCACATCAATGCAGCCATGCTAGGCACAACTCAGGTCACTCATAAAAAAGGACTTCAGAAAAAGGCTTCAGAAGTGGTGAGAGTAATGGTATAAGTGTGTTCAAGGCAAGGGAGAATATTTTGCAGGGAATTAGAGGCAGTTTGTCTTTTACTGTAGTAATCTTTTTATTTACACAGCATATTTTCATCACACTTTGTATATGCCCATGAGCTTGGTTGTCATAGATAAACACCCTCTGATGGAGGGCTCACAATGGTAACAGTTGCTAGTATCTTTTCAGGAACTCAGAGGCCAGTTTCATCTGCCTCAAACTGGCTGAGACCCTCAGTCCTTTACTTGGGCCTGCACAGCTGTTCAGTGGGTAAATTTTGACATGAGAGAGCTAAAAACTTCACCTTCAGATGATGCAAACGCCACTGTTTTCCAAATTTGCATCCTAGGCATGCACAGACAACTGATTTTTTTTCACTTTTTCCTGTCTCCAATTGCTTCTTCGCATGCCTCAGAGCAACATGCTTTTTGTCCCATAAATCTCCCTAAAACCTATCCTTGGGGAGGCAAATTTGAGACCTGTGGCTTCCACCTCCTTAAACTGGCTACCTAGCAAATAAACTTTTCCTCTTGAAAAACTCACCACATTAGTGACTGGGCAGCAGGTAAAATGGGCCTCATTTGTTACAAAAGACCCAAAGGTAAGAAAACCTTGATGTATCCTCCAGCATCTATGGTAGATGACTGTTGTTAAGCTTAAGGGAGATGCTGCAGCAAGAGGAAGTGAACTGGCTCTGTATGATCCATCTGTACAGGGAACAGACACACATGCATCCATCAGGCAGAGTTCTCAAGAGACATACAACCAAAATGATGCACTTGTCTGTCTGTCTGGCTGCCCATCCATCCATCCATCCATCCACACACCAAGGAAATTTATTACAAAGAAAGAGTAGTTTATGAGATTCTTGAGACTGAGAAATTTCACAGTTTGATGTCCTGTACACTAGAAATCCTGAGAGCCGGTGATATAATGTAGTATGAATCTGTAGGCCTGAGGACAGGGGAGATGATGGTATAAATCCCAGCCTGGGAACCAGAGAAGACGAGATGAAATTTCCTTGCTTAAGCAGTCAGGCTGGGAAAAAGAAAAAACTTCTTTCCTTCGCTTTTTATTTTATCTAGGCATGTGTGGGTTGAATGTGTACTCATTTTGGGGTCTGCAATCTGCTTTGCTTGGTCCATGGCCTCAGATGTTCATCTCATCTGGAAACAACCCCAAAGACACCCCCAAAGAGAATGCTTAATCTTGGATGCTTCATGATACAAAGAAGTTGATTCCTGAATTCATCTATACTTGGACCCCGCAGAAAGACACATCCTGTCTCCTCTGAAATATGGATGAGGACTCCAGGAAGAATCTTTCTAGGAAAGACAGCACATGAGTGAAGAGCTCTCTGAAACTGGAAACCAAAACAGCTTGTGTGAGAAGAGTTTTAGTGAGAAGGGGACAGTACCACATGATGCCGTGTGAGGGTTGTAATTATTGTAACTCTGTACCTATATGGCTAAAATGCGGAAGAGGATATGGAGAAATGAAAATTAATGTAGGCTGGTAGGATTATGAATGAGTATTTTACAAGCTTTCTTTTCCTGATTTAGTAATGTGGTTTGAATGTATTCACAGCTTTTGTGAAAAGATCTTAATGGAGAACAAAATGAGGTGGTATTTCCCCAGAGGAATTGAAATCAGCCATCAGGAAAGAAGACTCTCTTGGAAGGATGATTCCAGGAAGGGCTTTAAGGCATGCTGGGAAGTCACCTTCGGGAACTCGATCTTCTTGGCTGTGTGGACAGCGTCAGGGGTCCCTGGAGGAGAGGTAAACTGGATCGCTGCTGGAAGCTTCTCCTGTTTGGGAGTCTTGTTGTTCCCATTTCTCAGATAGAGTCCTGATTCATAGCATTAACCAGGAGGTCAGTGTCACTTGTGTGAGGCATAAACAGCAGATTTTATGAAGTAGGGGAAGTCTAACTTTGGAGGCCACTTCAGGTCTCCTCCTGACACATCCTTGTTCTCATAGCTGACCCATGTTCCGCCAGGACCGTAGTAGTCTGGCACCACATCTTCACTTCTGACTCAGCAGCCAGTCTAACATGAGAACTTTGCAGTGACCTCTACAGTCATAAAAACCTTACACACCCTCAAAAACACCTCTGCAAGGCAGGGGACAACTTTAAGAGAATGTTCAAGAACAGGAAAGGATTTTGTTGATATCACGTGGCTGTAAGGTGGGGGTATCCCTTTTGTCTCCAACAGAAACTCCTCCTTCCCAGCTAGAAAGCTTGAACTGCATGGTGGACACATCTGAAACAGTTGGCTTCCCTGAGTTAAGGATTTTTTGTTGGAGTTATAGGGGCTCCTCTCTTCCCATAAGACTCATTTGTGTAGCAGCAAGTTTAGGTCTGGGCCTCAAAAACAGTTAAACTGGATCTTATCATTTGTCAACTATAAGAGGTTCAGGTTTTTCATTGGTGAAGCAAGAGCACGTACCTCACAGGGTCAGGGAGACGATGCACGCTGAAGAGGTCCTTGGTCTCTCAGAGGCCCTCGCTAAGCCTTTGTTCCCTTCTAAACTCAAAGAAACACTTGGGAAAACGTGCTTTTTGGTTGCCCTTGAGTAGCTTCCTGCTCACAGCTATGACTCACTCTCACCCAGAGGTGTCAAAAAATGGTGACACTAACTCCAAAAAATTTCCTGTGGTCTGATGACTGGCACCCCTCACAGTGACCTTTGGGTTTAGCCACAGATATCATCATCAAATGACTGCAGGGCCTTTCTTTTCAGAGTCACGTGAAGTCCTGTGACTGCATCTGCCCCTGACCACAGTCAGACTCCAGGGGCGTTGGCTACGAGTGTCTGGCATAGCCTAGGAACCAGCAGTGCCTTGACTTGAGGGCTGAGCACACCATGCCCAGGTGCTTATAGACAACGACTGCTGATGTGAACACTGCTCAGCCTGGCTTGGGAGCTGAGAGTCGGGCCAGGAAGAGGATAGCATGCGAGGCCACAACTCCCAGAATGGAAGCTCAGCTACACAGATCCTCTCCTAAGAGGAAGGATGACAATCTTCAGAGAGAACCCCCAAGAACAGCCCAAGATGGTCTAACTAGATGATACTGAGCTGAGAACCCCAAACAGCCAGTTTCATCTTGCTGGAGTAGTGGTTAGAACAGGCTTTGATACCAAATGGCCTCTGGTGTAACACTTGATTGGCTATTTCTTAAATACTATGGCCTTAGATAGTGCAATCATTCTTACGCTGACCCAGCTGCTTCTTTACAAAGAGAGAAGCAGTAATAGAATTTACCATTGTAGATGACTGGAGGATTAAGTGATGAGACAATGTCAAATTTTCACTTGCTATCTGTTCTCTACAGAATCTGGGAAGCATGTATTTCTATTCAGTACTTACGTTTGAGAGGCTGCCTCATTCTCTCCCCCAAATTGTGGCCACCTTCTGCTTTAATGTAGTCACTCTTTGTTTAATATCCGAGTTCTGTTCCTGCGACTGGGTTGTTCAACGAATTGGTCACTAAATGAGGAATTGTATATGGTACTTACACTGCAATATTCAGAACTAAGAAATGGTCACAGGAAACTCCAACTTGATGACTTTGCTTTTTATTTTTTTATGGTACTGGGGATTGAACTCATGACCTTGCACTTGCCAGGCAGGCACTTATGCCACTAAGCTAAACCTCACAGGTGGATGACTTTGCCTTTATTTGCATAACTCTTGTACACAGTGCTACAGCAAGCAGAAACACTGAAATGACACCCAGGATTTGGAGGCAGATTTATTTTACATTAATGGGGGCACTGATTGGGGTCACTCCCAAAATATCAAGCCTTGATCTCTGGTGGTGTAGGGCTTATTATGGGCAAAGCAAGCAGGAAGTACAGGGCAGGATGGCTTGTCAGTTGGGAACTGGTTCTTATAAGATGCATCATAGTGAGCAGCCATTTCTAAGAACCAAAAGTAATAAGAACTAAAACCAGAACTATTAGGTGGGCAACTAACAAACTAAAGTACCCTGGCTGGGAGGGGGCATCTGCTATAACGGTACTGTAGCGTATACAGGATGTAAAACTACAGAACTGCATTATACAGTCAGCAAAAAGGGCAGTAATGTATAAATAAGATGTACTGTACAAAAGAAGACACTGAGGCTCTGTCAACAAGACGTACAAAGAAAAGACATTCAAGCTAACATTTTAGTCTTCAGATCCTTCAAAGACCTTGTCGTTGCGATCATCAGAATTAGGATAAGGAGATGCAGAAGGCCCAGGAAAGGGTGATATCAAAGTATAAATGGAAGCACTATAGTAGGTATCCTGACGTAGCCTTCGAGAAGAAACCCATTAGTGTAGGCTGCTTCATAAACTTCATGACAGCGTTGTGAAAGTTCTCTTGTTTGCCACTTTTGTGAGGCATTCAACATTGGGATCCATAGCCTCTAGTTCTAACATAGCTGCCTTCACTTTTGAAAACACACTGTGGGCAGTGTGCGGGGTCAGTATTCTCGCCGAGAAATCTGTGAAGTTTGCACACATGGAATAGAATACAGGAGTACAAGAAGGCACCACAGTTTGTACTGTGGCTCACATTACTGTGTTGTAAGTCCGTGGTCATAAGTTTGAGGGCAGTCATAAGTGTGAACAGCTGTTAAATGAGAAATATCTATATTCAATGAAAAATGTCCATCTTCTAGACAGTGGGGTTTATAAAACATTTTATAGCCTAGGCCAGCATCTCCTAGACCTTCATAAAAAGTGTGGAGAGCTGTGAAAGATTCACTCACCCACAGAACAATGATGTGCCTACTTGGCGTTAGCTTCTGTCCTAGTCCAGGAGTTACTAGTCTTACTGGCTTCTGTTCTGGTCTCAGCAGTGAACAAAACAGAAATATCTCCTCTCCCCTCGAGTTACAGTTTTCCACTGATGAAGGCACCAATAAACAAACCAAATGAGAAAAGCTGTAGTGTGTTTAAAACTAAAGAGAAAAATAAAGGCGGGAAGAAGTCTACCAAGTGTGCTGGAGGCATCTGGACCTGAACCCGGGCAGGCAGGGAGAATGGGCCTCCGTCAGCCATGACCAACGGCACCCAGTGGGCTGGTCAGAGGCCTGGAGTCTGAGATCAAGACGTGAGCAGGGCTGGATTCTTCTGAGCTGCTGTCCTCAACTTACAGACAGCTGTCTTCTGTCTTCACATGGTCTTTCCTTCCTGCTTATCTGTGTCCTAATCACCTTTTCTTTCTTTTTAAGTAGCCATTTTATTGAACTAAAATTAGCATACTATATAATTTGCAAACATAAAGTATAAGACTCAGTAGATTCTAGCACTGAAATCTAAAGATTTCTCCTCTACTTATGAAGACACTATAACCTCATTTTAAAACTGAATTACTCCTTTCGTAATCATAACTTTGGCTACATTCAGGGACATACTCGCTTGAGGCTGAGATCCCAACATATGAATTGGGGGGCACATAATTTGGCGCATCACGAGTGGCAAGGGAAAAATCTTATTGATGTGTCATGTTGGGGTACCCCGTGCCCATTTAACCCTTTCCCTTATCGTCTAATTCTTGTCTTGTGGTTCAAATAGTACCATGTATTTTGGAAAGTAAGACCTAATAGGAAAATAATCAGCCTTGGAAACTAGAGATGAAAAATGCCAGCTGCTATCAGCCTGTCCTTGGCTCACCTGCCTGACAGAGCAGCCACTGAGTGAGAGAACAGTGAGACAGAATCATCAGAACAATGCTGGCTGTCACCATGGTAATGACCAGCTAGGGGTTATTTTTCAATTAGGTTTATTTTCAGGGAAACACAACATCTATATGATGGTTCCTAGACATACCTCCAAACCAGCCTTTTCTGTGTTGGAATCTGTTTGAGGGACCCAGTTATGTGACTGTCTAGGAAAGAGCATGCCAGGGATAAGGAGCAGCAGGTGCAAATGTCCTGAGGTGGGGAGCATGTCTGGCTTGTTCCATGAGCAGTAAGGAAACAGAGTGCCTTTGAGCAAGTGAGAAAAGAAGAGCACTGGGGAAAGAAGTTGCAAAGACAACAGCACAGATCAGCTGGGGTTTTGCAGGTCATCATGGGGACCAAATGAGATAGGATCCAGAGGAGCACCAAGATCTAGTTTTCAGGGTTCCACTGGCTGCCGCATTGATACAGATAAGGTGGGTCCAGGGCAAAGTAGAGGTTTCTGTAGCAGGCCAGGGCAATAGCTGTGGGGTGGCTGGAAATAGTTAGATTGCATATGTTCTGGAGGAGACCTGATGGGATTGTGAACAAACGGCGTGGAAGAAAGAGATAAGGTGAGGATTCCTGGATGGCTTTGGCCTGCATGGGTGGAATCAAGAAGTGATTATTCCATGAGAATACTGGAGGAGAAAGAATTTGTGAAGGGGAAGAGCAGGAGCTCAGTTAGAGGCATGTCAGCGAGACTGAGCAGACAGACCAGTCCTTACTTCTGGGTTTAGGGGGAGAAACACTGGTCTGGGAGCCCTCAGCAGTTAGAAGTTGTGTGAGCCACAAGACAAGAATGATATGACAAGGGAAAAGATAGAAAACATGAGAGATGGTCTAAGTGCAAGCTCCATGGTGCTTCAACAGTTAGAAAAATATCCAGGGGAAGAGGACGGAAGAAGTCAGTTGTTTGGGGACTCGTTCCGAGCTTTGGCTGAGGTGTGTGTTGTTAGCCAGGTGCAGAAGCGATTGTTGGGTTTCTTGTTGAGTTACCCTAACCACATCTCCTGGCACTGCTGCTCGACGCCTGGACATCAGAGCTTGGTCATACTGAGCTCAGTCTCATGGTTCGATGGTTGAGTAGGGCACACAATGCAGACAGCACACAAGCTTGGGAACTTCGGACGTTTGGATTAACCTGGCCAGAGAGTTTGCTGCGTGTGGGATTATTACGTAGGGAATGGTATACTGAAGACAAGAGGTGCTGTCCTCAGTCTAGAGGAGTAGTGCTTTTCTGTACAGAGCACGGGCCACCCTGTCATGCCTAAGACTTTCCAGCAAGTAGGACATGGCCTTTGTGTGTCCTTTCAGGGCATGCTACCAAGAAGGGGCTGCTGGAATGGTGGTGGGATGGGGTGGAGGTGTGTGCTGGGGTGGCATTATATAACGCTGACTCACCCAGTCAATTAGTCCTTTCAAATCTCTTTCAATCTTTTTGACTGTGTCAAAAAGCATATCAAGCAGTTCTGGGCTTTAACACCTTTCTTATCTGTGTTAATCTTTCTTTATAGTACAGAGAAAATAGGCTCCAGAGGCTTGGGAAGCTCACAGGAGCCAGGAAGAAGTTTATATTATTATTTTATTGTCACAGTTACTATTTAGGGTAAGTGACAGCTGGCTTTCCAAAATGAATTCTATGAATAATTTAAGTTAAAAAAAACCCCAATGACTCACTTTAAGAGAAAAAAAAATAAAAAATTAATACACATGTTCCATGGATAGGGTCAAAATCCCAACTGGAGTATGGGAAAGACTTAAGTTTTGGGGAAAAAAATGCCCAAGTGAGATATCACATTTGGGTGCACTAAGTGCAAGGGACTTTTTTTCTTTCATTGGTTTTTCTAAAATTCATTAACTTTGTAAGCAGCATGAGTGAGGCACGGGTGAGCAAGGGAGAGAACAAGTCAGCGTCTCCCGAGGACCAGCCACGCTGGAACTTGGGGAACTGACCAGGCAAGCAAGGAGCCAGCCTTCCTGGTAAGCAGCACAAGCGAGCCGTGGGTGTACCAGGGAAAATGTTAAGTCAGTCCTCCCGTGAGCCTCCCAGAAAGCGGGCTGAGACTCAAATGTGGAGCCCCACCCCTGCCCCTTGAGCAACTGGATGGTTTTGAGGTCAGCTGGAGTTGAAAGCAGCAACTAAGGTACATAAAGCAACTAAATGCTTGTGTTGTTGGGCTGATTATGCTGACCTGGGGCCAGAGGTCTGAGCGTCTCTTGGGAGGATGACCGCATGCAGTTATAGCAATCACAGGGAATTTCCTTCTATCTTGGTTTTGAAGGCCGACATTGCTTTTACTGCTGTGCTTTGTTCTAAGTAATTATTTTTCTCTACTCAGTATTCTGTTTTGACTTGGTTTTATACTATTCTGTTTTTGGTTTGATTTTGCTATACCTGATTGAATGGACAACTTTTGTGAAGATAACAAGATACACTATGGTAGCTAATATTCTTATCCTGGTATCCTGCTGTGAAGTTCTGTGCCAGTTTCACTGCATTGTCTTGATTGGCTTCATTCTGTCTTGTTTTGTTGTATTTTACTATCTTTAAAATAAAGAAAATATATTAACTTTTATTAAAGATATGTCTTTACAAAACGTGCACATAAACTTGATTTTAAAAGGCAGGGGGTAAAAGGAAAACCGGTACATGATTCACATGCTGAATATCATTATTTTGATGTTAAATGAAGTTAAGTCCCCAACTCTTCTCAGTAATGAATTTTCCTGATCTCCTGTATTCTTTCCTGTCCATCTCCTCCTGCAAGTACAAATCCTACCTCAAACAGAATTCATTTTTTTTCTATTATCATGGTTCAAACACTGAAGGTTATCCTAAATTTGTGAATTTTCAGTGCAGAATCCTATATCTAAACCTTTCCCTAAGGTTCTTTTTCATGTCATTATTTTGGCCAGTCTTTCCACATCCATTTACCTCCTGGTGAGTATATTAAATCAAATATAAGGGAGTGAAGTAAACACAGAGATGGCAGGGCCCGGGCTGATGACCACCCACCACTCACCTTACCTACAGCTTTACCACTCCAGGTAGGGTGCTGGGGATTGAATCATGGGCCTTCTCGTTTACTCACATCCCCAAGCCTTTTCACTTAGATTTTGAGACAGGATCCCACAAAGTCAGCATCTCCAAGACTGAACTTACCATCTTTCTGCTTCGAGCTCCCAGAACACTGAGACTCACTTTCTTTAGACCCACTTACTTTAAAATGGTCTAGATGCTCCAAATGTGGTTCACGCTTTCCTTCTATCATGCCGACGCTCACATTTCTTTTCCATAGAAAGTGCTTCCCTCCTACTCTACTAAGTCTTGTTTGTTCCCATTTTTCTTTTTGTGACCCAGCAGACAAACTCACCTCGTACCATCATCCTTTAATACCCCATTGGCCTCTAGGTATAGCATGGCAGTGTTACATCATCGTGATGACAGGGAAAGCAAATATGAAGGATACAGGGATAACTAAATTCTGTCCCCTTCAAAACTTAAGATCTGTTTGGGTGAGGCCAGTCCAGTCTTAAAAAGATTAACTACTTATAAAGAATAGTCACCCGCTTCTAGTCATATAATCAATTTTAAAGCAAAGAGTCAATCGGGCATCTTTCCCATGGCTCCCAGGATTTCAGCTCTTTCTGCTGATATACGCATAAATGGCTCTATTCTACTCTGTCTTCTTTCAACCATGATAGAATTCCAGAATTTTCTTGAACTAACTGGAACACTTTTCCCTGTTAGAGTTATTTTCATCCATACATCTGGTAGAAGCATCAGACTCCGATAACAAGAGTTTATGTCAGGATCACAGGCATCCTAAATCTTCTTACAGAGAGTGGGGAAGTCGAAGGAAAAACTGGACAGATGAGACTCAAGGCCAGCACGCTGCCGGTCAGCGTCTGCTCTCAGATGTGGTCGAGTGCCTGCTCGACCTGCCACTCCTCCTCACACACCTCAGTCCTGGAGGGTTTTACTGACTACAGTAATTTATTTTGTTACTGTTGTTTACACTGTTTTCTGTTTTCTCTCTCAGCTGTATAGAGCATCCCCTGGTTCAGGTGCTAGCTCTCTCTTCAATGTCTTTATTTTTCCTCTTTCTCCTTCTTATTTTCTATCTATCTTCTTTTTTATATTTTGGGCAATTTTCTCAACTTTTCACATTTTTTTAGCTTTATATTTCTGTTTACATGTAACGTTTCCCCTAAGAAAGCAATTTTTAAACATTTCTCTGTGGCAACTTTTTAAAAAGAGCTCACTATTCTTATTTTATAGATATAATAATTCCTTTTTATTTTCTTAGGATATGTGTTATTATTACTATTACTATTATTATTATTTGAAGTATTGGAGATTAAGCTAGGGCCCTTGCACTCGGCTATATCCTTAGTCCCTCTTAAAATTAAAAAAAAATTTTTTTTAACTCTGGAGATGGGATTTCACTGAGCTGTTAAATTTCCCAGATTGGGCTTGAACCTGCAATCTTTATGCTTCAGCCTCTCAGAAATCTGGGATTACAGGTGTAATATGTATAGTGTATGGTGTGTGTCTAGATGTCTCCACAAAACCTCACGTGGTCATAGGTGGGGCTTTGCAGAGGTGACTGGATGTGGGGTATGTGACCCTGGAATTGACTGATGGTGCGATGCTAGGATTAAGGGTGCGCCATGCTGGGTGAGCGTGCGCCCCACCCTAACGGTCGGTAGCCTGGATAAAATATAAGAGACAGAAAGAGGGCTGCTGTGGCCCTTGCTTGCTCCTTTGTTACTTCACCACTTTGCTGCTTGCTGCCTCCTGCCTTCCATGAGCTGATTCTCCCCTGTGATGCCCCTCTCCCTGGGCACCGACTTTGAACTGAAGCCTCTACAACTATGAACCGAAATAAACCTTTCCCTCTTTAACTTTCGGTGTTGATATTTTGTCTCAGCAATGAGAAAAGTAGCTAAGATGCCTAGCTAATTTTTGTTGTGCTTTATCTTGTTTCTGGTTTGTCTTTGCAGATTGATTTTTACTGTTTATGTTTTGTCTTTCTTTATAATGTTTTTCTTACATGTCTGGTTAGCTGTGGTTTTCACTTCATGACTGTAAGAGATTCAAAGTGATCAGAATAGCCAAAAGAATTGAAAAGGGGGACTCAGACACTCACAGGCTAAGTTCACTGCATACGTCCATATGCAATCACAGTAGCCAAAAGATGGAAACCACTCATGTGTACATCAGCTGATGGATGGATAAACAAAATATGCTGTTTACATAAAGTAGTACATAATTCATCCATGAAAACAATGGAATTCTGACACATGGATGAATCCAGAAGTATTATACTAAGTGAAATAAGCAGGCACAAAAGGATAAGTATTAAATGATTCCACTTTATCTGAAATACTTAGTATAGGAAGATTCTTAGAGTACTAAAGTAGATTAGATGTTACCATAGGCTAGAGGAAGGCAAGATGGGGGAGTTACTGCTTAATGTAATAGAAGCTTTGCTTGGGATGATGAAAACTGTGATTATACTTGATGCTCTGAATTGTAAACTTAAAATGGTTAAAATGGCAAATTTTATGTCACACACATTTGACTACAATAGGAAAATAAAACTGAAGGGCATCCCTAAGCCATAGGGCTTACTAATCACACATTCTAGCAAGGCCGGCTCCTTGGCAAGCCCTACACACTAGGCAGGATCCTTAGGGAGACTCCCAGTGAAGGCTGCTGTAAGATCTTGTTTGAAGCACACAGTCTTGGCTGCTGGCTGACAGGACACGGTGCCCATTATTCTATGCAAGTTCCCACTGAAACTGTGGGTTTCAGGATGGCCATGCCTGATGTTCGCTGGTCAAGAGATCATCTGTCTATTCCCCAGGAAACTCACAGGGAAAGGAAAAAGGGCAGGCACACGGCTCTCCCCAGGAGAAGACATCTTAAGGCCTTGTGCTTTCTAAACCGATTCCCAGCTACTCCTGCTTGCAGTTCTTGCTCCGTCCTAACTTCTCGGTTCCCATAATGTTCTGATCTTTTGGGAGACCTAAAAAAAAAACAAAAGGAAACTAACAAAAACCAGGCCACCCCTACTATAGCTTAGACATCTATATTAAAAAAATCTTTCATTTTAATGAGACACAATTTCTTTAAACTGTATGACTTATTTATGAGCGCATGAAGTTTAAAACAAATCCCAACTATATTTTTAATAGTTATTTTATAATTTCATTGAATTATGGCCAAAGATGTAATAAATCTGGTTTTGGTCTCTGAAATTTCAGGGAAAATTTTCCCTTTTGGGATCTACTGCATATTCGACTTCCATGAATATTTTTTGTGCAACTGATTCTTTGAAGAAGCCAAGAGGAGACTATTGCTTCCATATTAAAGGCAGGAAACCGAGGCCCAGAGAATGTTAGACATTCACCACAGTCCTGGAGTAAAGCTGGACCAGAAATGAGGCATGTGGAAAGAGCAGGACATGATGGCCAGTGCAAGGACTCCAGTTTAGTCACGGGGTTTATACCTTGGCTGTGCTGTTGACCTGCTATCTTCCTGCTGGAGGTTAGAGCAGCTCCCGCTTCACATGGTGGTTGGAAGAACTATATACATGTCATTCGGTAAATGCTCAGAATGTATCATCATCATTATCGTCTCTATTTTAGTCTTAATTCAGGTGTCATGATGCATCTTGTCTAAAGGACTCATCCCACTGAAAACTGTGTACTTTTTTTAGGAGATTAAAAACGGTTAGTGTATTGTTATCTTCAAGTAATTGCTCAGATTACAAGATACAGGCATGAAAAAATGATCAGATAGTGAAAGCACAAATTATTCTTTTTGATAAACTAAAAGAGATTCATAGTATAATGATCTATCTAATCTTTTCTTCCCCACTCCAGTTTTTCTTTCCTTTTGAGAAATTTCTTCCCCTTTTACTTTCACAATATCTATTGTACATTTTGGATCTTATTTACTTTTTCAGTTTTTTATATTAGGTAGGCAATACAATATTTGCACATGTGAGTCTGATTTATTTCACTTATGAGTGTGGTCTCAATTTATATCCATTTACCTGTAAAAGCCTCAAGTTTATCTTTCCTTATAGCTGAGTAACACTCCTTTGTATAAAAATACATCTTTTTTTAATCTGCCTTGGTTGATGGGCATTCGAGTTGTTTCCAAAATTTAGTTATTAAAAATTGTGCGGCTATAAACATGGATTCACATATATGGCTGTGGTATGATGTTTTCAGTTCTTCTGGGAAAATACCCTGAAGGGGAATAGCTGGGTCAAATGGGACTGCCAATTCTAGTTGAAAAGTATATCTTTACAAACTTTTTTAGCTACTTCACAGCTCAGTACTTTATATTATATACTGGTCATTTTGTATGAGAGAGATGATGGTCATAAATACCACAATTCCATAAATCTAAGTATAGAAGAGCTTTCTGGAAGTGATCCATAGAAAGGATACTCAAGTCAATTCATTAAGTTTTTTACTGAGGGCTATTACAGATTAGTTTCTCTCTCTTATCTCTCCCTGTGCTGGGGATTAAATCCTGGACCTTGTGCATGCTAAACACTAAGCACAATATCACTGAGCTTCAGCTCCAGCCTTTAAAGCTCCCTTCTTATCCAAGAGTTATTTTCTGTCTTCTGGGGCTCATTTATGCCTTAAATAATGCAGATGTTAAAAACAAAAACTCCTGTGTAATAAATAAGCACAACAAAAATGCTTACAGAAAAGATTAAAGATGGTTGGGTGAATAGAAGCAACAGTGGTGAGTGCAACCATTTATTTTATGGTGCAACTTCCTAAATAAAAGGGGTTATCTGAGCTTCCCAGACTGTTGGGTGCTGTCCTGACAATAACTAGCCTCAAAACTCTCAAAGCCACAGAAGCAACCAGCTTGGGGGTGGGGTGGGGGAGCAGGCAGTGGCAGTCCACTGAACCATGTTGAAGCCAAGATCTCTCTTTTTTTGGTGGATACAAACAGCTGACACTCTTAAAATAGAGGTTCCTCACCTGCCTCCAAGCTGGATGCCTGGAAATAGGCCGACCCAATCTCCCTTATTGTACCTCCTAGGCTCTACATCTGTCTCCATGAAACCAGCTTTGGAGATCCATCCTTCACTTTGAATGGTCCCAGCGTGTGGCTTCCCCTTTCTTCATAAAGGTGGAGAAATTGTGTAGCTACTGCCTTCAATATCATCACCTCATGTTGTTTTTCTTCAACTCCTACTTTCCCCTAGAAGGCATGGTGAATAATTTAAAATCATTATTTTGAAATAATTGTAGGCTTATAGAAATGTTGAAAAGATAGCACAAAGCACTTTTCTATATGATTCACTTAGCTACCCTAATGGTATGATCTAATTAAACCACAGTACGATGATCAAAATTAGGAAGTTAGCATGGGTTCGGTACTAATAACTAGACAATAGACTTCATTTGAAATTCACCTGCTTTACCGTTAAGATCCTTCTGTCACAAGATTCCTGTCCACTATCCATGTTTTATTTAGTTGTCATGTGTCCTGGGCTCCTTCAATCTATGACACTGCCTCAGTCTTTTATCTTTGATGATCAGTTTGGAAGAGTAATAGTTGTTTTGCAGACTCTTCATCAAGTTTTGGTTTATTTAATGTTTTTCTTGATGAGAGTTGGTTGTGTATTTTTGTAATATTTTAGAAGTGATGTATCCTTCCCAGTTCATCATATTAGTGGTATTGGATGGCCCTATGTTTCACAACTGGTGATTTTTCCTCAGTCACTGGGTCAAGGTTTGTCTGCAGGATTTTTCTGCTATAAAGTTGTTATATTTCCTTTTTCAATGATTAAAATCTTGAGGGAGATACTTTTAGATTATACAGATACCCCGTTTTTTGTCAGAAACTTGCCCAATAATTTTGATAGCCATTGGTGGATTTATTGTAGACCCCTGTCTACAATAAATACTACTGTGGGGTTCTAATGATGATTTTGTTTTTTTCTTTTATTTACTTATTAATCAGGCTTTTTTTTGTATGGAAGAGGTATGTCTTATTGGTATCTTATGTAATTATTTATTGGATCAGAACAGATTCATGTATTTTATTGTATGGATTATAATTAAATAATATTATTTATTTTGTTGTTAAAATTGTGTCACCTTTGGTCAGTGTGTGTTCTTCCAGGGTAGTTTTCATGCCCTTGTGAGATAAAATATTGTTTTTAATGGGCTTCTTTACTTTTGGGGATAATATATTCCTGGATCATGCTGTAGTTTTCTTGCCTGGACCTGGATCTAGCTACTTCTTCAAGGATCCTTATTCTTTTTGTTGGAGAATAGCATTTAGAAACCACAAACTGGGTGTTGGATTTGCTTATTGCTATGGAGGGCATTGATAAAGGATGCATTTTTTCTGTAAAAAGTTTTATCTGAGGATGGGGATGTAGTTCACTAATACTTACCTAGCACTCCCCCTCCCCAAATCCTTTGTTGCCACCTGTCATAGTGTCTAAAATTCTGGGACTCTTGGAAAACTGCATGATCATAACCAAGTCACCCAGCTATATCACTGAAGAACTGTCAGGTCTAGATGCTTGTACAGTCCTTGACTCAAATGCAAACTTTCCTGGATTACAAAATTATTATGGTTTAGATCTAGAAGATCTCTCTAAATTATCATGCATTTAGAGGCAGGGCTTGGGGTGTTGATTGGATCTCAAAGCCCTATTCTCATCAGTGAGTTCACCCACTAACAAGTTCAGCAGCCAACTGTGCTGTTAGCAGGTGGGTCCTGATTAGAAGAGGGTTCCTACGGGGAGTGATCTGAAAGGATGTATCATCCTTCTCTCTGCCTCCTGGAAGCCATGATGTGAACAGTTCCTTCTGCCAGTCCCTTCCACCATGCCCTTCTTATTTTAAAGCCAGCTGCTTATGGACTGAATCCTCTAAAAGTCACGAGCCAAAATAAACCTCTTGCCCTTTAAGTTGTGGTTGTTGAGTATTACATCTCAGTGATGAGAAAGTAACTAAGACAGATTTTGGTGAGAGAAGTGGGGGTCACTCTCATACTAGTAACTGACCTTGTGGTTCAGAACCATTTAGAACTGGTTTGTGGGAAGAGTTTGGAGAGTTTGGAGATGCTAGCTAGAAAAGCACTAGACTCAAAGTAGAATAGAGCAAGCAAAGATTGACAGGAGATTCTTGTCAGAGTTCAGAAGATCAGCTTGCTGATAGAAATATGGCAATAAAGATCAGGTTCAGGAGGTTTCAACTGAGAATAAGGACTCCACGGGCAGTTGAATTTGAGGCCACATGTGCTATTCTCAAGACGAAAATTTGTCTATATTTTGGCCATTCCTGAGACTTTGCAGCAGACTGAGATTAAGAGAGGCAAACTAATGAATCTCATGGAGGACATTTCAGAGCATCCCAGTGTTCAGGTTGTGGCATAGGTGCTACTGCTTTTAGTCAGAGTTAGAGTGAGAATCAGGAGTAAAAATGAGAGCTGAATGATGTGAAGGTTGGCTAGAAAGAAAGCATCTGTAAACTGGGGCCTAGAAAGTAAGGACAGAAAGGAATTTGGCTGAAAATATCAGCATTAAAAAGAAGCTAGTACATTGCATCAGAACAATAGGAAATATACTTTGAAGGTATTCAGGAATTAGTAAGACTTCACCCTTTCCAGTCTCAAAGGTGGAAACGTGAAAGGCTCTGCTTTGAGAAGGAATTACAACTCGTTCAGGTCCAGTGAGGAATGACTTTTCAGAAGTTCAGCTATCTATGACTCAAAAGCTGCTGCAGCTTTAATACAAAGGGGCCTGAGTACTGCTCTAGTTGGTGGTAGACGTTGGCATCATCCGTGTGGACTGTTTTTGCGAGTGTGCAGAAGTAAGAGTTATAGGGTCAGGAAGGCTTCCATCTAAATTTCAGAAAAAAGGCCCGGGAATCCAGGCAGATTGTTCCTAAGAAGGTCATGTATGAAGTCCTGAGAGTGAGGCTGGAAGTTCAGTAGAGATCGCAGGAACCTGGAGAAGCAAGAAACGTGGAACATGTGAGGAAATGTAGTGAGTGGAACCAACCTGAGAGAAGCTATGAGGGCTGCAACTGGCAATGACATATGGATGGAGCTACCTAAGCCCTTTGCAGCTCACATCTTTTCTATAACTTGCCCTGGGTGCTGTACATAGAAACTATAGGCTTTAATGTTTGTCTTGCTTTGGTTCAATTTCCTTTTATCCTTGTATCTCTCTCTTTTTCAATGGGAATGTTTGCCCATTGTATGTTGTATATTGGAAGTGTTTAACTTTCATTTTTTATTTTCACAGAGATCATGGCTAAGAGTTTCCCTTGAATCTCAGAAGAGACTTTGGACTTGGGCATTTTAGCAATGCTGGAATTGTCAAAACTTTGGCAACTCTTAGAGATGGACTAAGTACATTTTGCACAAAGACATATGCATGAGTCTTTTGGGGGTTAGGGACAGAATGTTAGCATTTAGATGTAGAATGTTTCCCCAAACTCTCATGCACTCAGAATCAGGAATTTTGGAAGATCATTGTATCATAAGGGCACTAGATTCATCAGAGGATTTGTACACTGATGAGTTTACCACCGAGCATGCTGTTAGCAGGTAGCACCTGGATAGAGGTAGGTCATTGCTGGTGTAACTTGGAAGAGTATATCTCCCTTCTCTCTGTGCTTCCTAGTAGTTTTCCTCTGCCACAGCCTCCCACCCTGCCTTTCTTGCATTGGAGCCAGCTGACTATGGCCCAAACACTCTAAGAACTATGAGCCAAAATAAATCTCTCCTCCTTTGAGTCATGGGTGTTGAGTATCATGTCTCAGCAACAAGAAAGTGACTAACACAAGGACAATGTGATGATATAACACTATATGAAAGTAGGTCATCTAAGGATGCCCCAAAATAGCCATGGCTGTGGACAGACATGACCTCAGAGACTAGAGGGGGACTTTGAAGAGGAAGTAGGTGGTCACTAGTAACTGCTCACAACTTCCTTAAGGCCAAATCTATCCTTCACTCAAACTTTTTGCATTCCCAAAGCATATTCCTTTATATTCTTTTGAGAATGCATAGCATTTTGAATATTTTAGGTAGAAAACTGTGGAGAATATTAGTAAACATGTCCAGGGAACCCTTTAATAACTTGAGCCACTATAGATGTTAATACCCATTTTCTGAAATGTGTTCTCAATGTGGAAATCTGTCCCAGACTTAACCTGCTCCTGTACTCTGTTCATTTAATTGATCTCTTTGCTTTGTTCTTAAGTGTATTGGAACACTGATGAGTTTACCACTTTACACTTTACATCTTCTAATAATCCATAGTCCCTTTCTTTGGCTTTTAATTACCTTCCAATGTTCAGCTCCCTACATTGTAAACTTTTCCCATGTCCTAAACCTTTAAACCTCTAGAGGATGGTAATGGCATGTGTATCCTGAGGGGTAAGGTCAAGGCCAAAGAAATTTTATAGAGGAAACTCACTCTCAGCTTTGCAGAACAAGAGAGGAGGTGAAGTAGGAGAGGAAGGGGCACTGGGAGGAGATAGCATTAGCACAGTAACCATCTTCTGGGCTCCTAGCTTGACTCTAGTGGCCCTGAGTCACCTGTAGTCCCTGCAGCCTCTCTGGATGCGGGCATCTTGGGGATGTTTAATGACATACCCGCTGTGCACAAAGTCTTCTGGGCTGCTAAGGCTTGGGCTCGTTGAAAAGCACACTGTGCAGCCCGCTTACCTGAAGACTAGGACAGCACATTAGTCTGTCTGACTCAGTCAGGAGTTGCTCCTTTGAACCATCAAGCATTCACATGAATAGGAAAGGACTCCCACTTGGCATTTGCAGTGCAAATCATGTCTGGGATAGCCGTTAGGATTCTGAGCACAGACCAAGTCCTAGGGTAAGGAGACCAGCCAGCTATCATTTATTTATGCATTCAAAGGGCTCTGGAAGCACAGATAACAATAGGGGTGGCAGAACCAGCCTGTTATGTATTAATAAACAGGAAGCTTGATCACAGGAGGAGGGTTTTCCTCTAGGTTGGGTCACAGGGGACTAATGGGCTCCCTGGGGCTTCAGGCAAGGGTCTGCCTAATGACTTATTAGTGATGCTACCAAGGAGGGAAATGGTATTTTCCCATCTCTGCTGCCACTTGTGTCTGAAAAACTCAAATGCATTTCATTAATGAGGTACTTTCTTTTTTTTTTTTTTTTGTTCAAAGAAGGCAGACATTGATGTACCTGAGATGGACCTGGAACTACATGCTGGAGTTTTTAAATGAATTAATGAAAATATTTACAGAATGCCTAGGAAATGCTAGATAGTATGCCAGGCATTGGGGACACAAAAGTTAGAACACTGGTCCCTGGAGTGTAATTCCTGGTCTTTCTAAGTATTTAGATCCAGGGCAGAGTTAATACAAAGCTACCACATCCATTTATCTACGAGGCGTATGGTCTTTTAAAGTATTTGTGTGCTCAGGGGAGATTGAAAGTAAGAATCAGGCACAACCCATTTCTCAAGAGGTTGCTGTCTGATAGGACAGGAAAAAAATAAAATACTCTTGCAAGTAGATACTCTTTAGCAAGAAGATACTCTTTAGGTAAACGCTACAGGTCTAAAAGTAATGGTAATGTGGGTTGGAGTCTGGAGAAGGTCATGAAGAACCTGTGTGAGGCATTCTGTAGAGAAGATGGGCTAGGAAAGTATAGGCTCCAGAGGAAGCCAAAGAACTAAATACAATGGGCGACAGGAAACCATTGATGGTTTTAGGAAGAAAGGGGGTTGGATTTGTTTCCTAGGACTGTGGGAATAAAGCCATAGACTGGGTGGCCTAATATAATGGAAATCTGTTGTCATGTAGTGCTGGAGGATGGAATCACCTCAGGCTGCGACTCTGGGTGGAGCCCTTCTTTGCTTTTTTGTAGCTTCTCTTGGGGGCTGTCAATCCTCAACACTCACTGACTGACAGCTGCTTCAGTCTCTGCCTCCCCTCCACGTGGCATTGTGCCTCTGATCTTCACATTATCTTACTGGAAGGATATCAGTCATGTTTGCTAAGGCTCTGCTTGCTCCAGATTACTTAATCTGCAATGACTATTTCCAAATAAGGTCACAGTTTGAGGTGTAGTGGTTAAGAATTCAATGTACCTTTTCGGGGTATACAATGAAATCCATAAGGGTGAATTGGCAAAATGGGATGTTGGTAGTGTCCGAATAGCAAGTACTAATAATTGGAATAGGAAGGACTTCTTGCAAGGGGCAGAGCTTGTGATGGTATCAGGTCCTGAATGGATGGTTCAGCCTGACCCTGAGGATTTTTATGGAAAAAATGACTGCAGACAAGGAAACTCAAAGAATGGTCATAGGTACACTGTAGGTTTTAAATACATGTGATTAATAGAATAATGGGATGTACATGTAATACATTTTAAAAAGCATTCCGTTTGGAAGGAGAGAAATAGTTCACAATGGAGAGGGGGTACGTGAAATGTGGATGTAAAGGATATAGAGACTGGGGCCTAGAGCTTGGGTAAGATTCCAAGAAAGATTGGCTTTGAGTCTTCCTCTGGATCTGATAATGAGGGCCAGTTAGGAGTCCTGGAGTTGTTGCCTGTGTCTCTGGCCTGGTTCTCGGGTGGCTTTTCTTGTTTTGATACCAAGTGTCAGTGTTATGATCTTGTCTATTTGTGCGCTACTTCTTCCAACATCAGTGAGGCTTCCCTTCCAGCAAGATGTATCTGGTGCTCTTGGTGACAGTGTGGTGAGGCGCCCAGTGTGTGGGCATTTTCCCCATGAGAATGAGATAAAAGTGCCATGTGCAGATGGACTTTTCAGGACAACTCAACACTCTTGTTCCCAAGCTATTCTTATTCCTGCCTCCATACTTTTAGAATCCTCACTTGGGGTTGGAAGCAAGATGCTTTTAGCCTTCCCCAAACTCAGCACAAATGCTTTCTTTAGACTATCTGCAAACATCTTGAAATCATTTTATAACCTTTCTGTGTTCCCAATTGGTATAAGACCAGGATTATCAGAGCTTTCTTCTTGCTTGATGCCCTTAAACACTTTTTGAGTCCTTTGGTTAAATCTTGCTGAAAATTGGGCTGGTGCTTCTAATCGATCTGTGAGATTAGTCTGTCAAGGCCTGGATGGTCTCAGCGATACCTAATTAGATCCATGAAGCCTCTTCAGAGGAGGGGAGCAGGGCTGGGCCTTGGGAATCTTGCAGCTTGATTTGCATGGGGGATGCAGTGAACTTGGTCATCGGTACTAAAACTGTGTCTGGGCCTCTGGAAACTTTTCAATTCAGCCAGCTGGGAGCACAAAACAGCCAGCAAGATCAGCTAAGATGGAGGCTCATGTGTGTGTTTGGGACTGAGCCTCTCAGTGTGTGCAAGGGACAGAGGGATGCGGTGTGCACAGGGGAAGTGCAGCGGTGCAGCGGTCAACCTCACAGAGGTCTGCTTCCTGTGTTGGGATCTGCTCTTACACCCTCCTCTTTGACATAAATAGTCCAGAGGCTGAAGAGAACACACTTCCTTCTCTTCTGTGAGCACTTTCAAAGAGAAAGAGTGGGGCTAAAACATAAATGTGATTTTTGGCAAAAACATTGTTGCCTCAACATAATATGGTACAAAGCACAGGGCAATGTTTAACCCACATAAGTAACTGTGGCAGGAAGAAAATAAAGATTCCTGTTTCGTTCAACACTTTAACTTGTTAAGTCATGCCTTTGACTCAATAAAATGCTAAACCTCTTAGAAAAAATATTTTATCCAATGAAATTGTTGTGAATCAGAGATACTAGATTTAAAAAAACAAAAAGTCCCTCATGTTTAGCCTCCTTTCGAAGTTTAGTTTGACCTCCTTTCGAAGTCACACTTTCTGAATTTTCTGAGATGAAGGTCTTTACAATTTTAAATGGTAGCCCACTTGGGTCACACAACCACACACACAAACCATTTGGAGAGAAATGCCTTTTCTCAGTGCCATCAAACCACAGCAATATTCCCCAAGTGAAAAGTTCTGTTGCCTGTGGCAACTGGGTGGCAGCTGTCCAGGTTTTAATTTGTCTTTTTATTGATTATTATCATTATGGGAAGAACTGCTAATAATGACATCAAACAAGATTTAAACTCACAGCTACTGAGACAAGATGAATTAGAGGATTTAAGCAAGTGGCATACTCAAAAAGAAAAAGGAATGGAACAAAGATAAAAGTAAAACCCATGCCTTGTGTGCTTAGATGAGCAGATCTTGGAAAACAGCCTTCTTGCTGTACCAAAGCCTGGGGGTGGCCACATCAGGCCCTCCAGGCAATGAAGTTATGGAGCTCTGGAGAGAATCCGTAAGGACAGGGCTTAACAACTGGCCCCTTGAGGAGGCTCCTTTCCTGTACACCCTGCAGTGGGTGGTTGGTTGGGGATGGGATGAGAGGGCGGTGAAGTGGGGATTGGGCCATTTCCCAGAGGGCCAGCTCAACAGCTCAGCATCTGCCTACTCTGGCTATCTTTCTTCTCCTGTCTTAGCTCATGTTAATGTTACAGTCCTATAAATTTTAATTTTTTTTATTGGTACCGGGGATCGAACTCATGACCGCGTGCTTGCAAGGCAGACGCTTATACCACTGAGCTAAATGCCCAGCCCCCTACAGTCCCATAAATTTAAGTGTAGAAAATTTTAACTAGGTGTTGATTAGCTTCCCAAGGCCAGAACATGGCACTCAATTGCACGAATGCCATGAGGCGCACACCTGAGTAAGACACAGGCCCTAGTCTTCCAAGGATATGCAGCTGCTGCTGGACACTCTATCACATGTTCTCTGGCCCATTTCTTTCTTTCCAAAACACACTGGGACTTGTAGTTATTAGGACTAGATTCTTTTCCTCTCCCTCTAGGAAATAAGCTGCATTATGCTACTAGTGTTCAGTGTTACATGTATTTTGCTACAGTGCTTACCGTACTTAGGCAGTATATAGCTGTTGAATGCAATAAATGAGCTCCCATTTTACGGGACTGGTATCTTTACTGTTTCCCTCCAGTAAATTCATTATGAGCCCAAATGGCTCAAGTTTGTTTGCAGCTTAATTCTCTGAGCACCTGGTAGGTATTTTAGTTTCCTTTATAATTCCTGTTCCACATAATCTTAACTTTCCTCCCCTTTCTGTTCCTGGAGCCCTTTCTTGCCCTCTGGGGCTCCTGAAGGTTGGTGTACATGTCAAGGAGGTTGCTTTGAATTGATCTAAGGGTCTTGGTTGAGACAGGCAATGCTGGGATGAAGTGAAAACAAAGTGTGAGGGACCTGATGCTCTGGCTGCCCCTCCAGGTAGCTCTCACACCCACAGGTGAGGGTGCTCCTTTCCTCTGGCAGGAAGGTTGACTACAGGGTTGGAGGTTGGCTGGGGCTGTCAGCAGGGACACTTCATGTCTCATGATTTATGCCTCTGGACTTTCATGTTGGGGTTCAGGAGAAGCCTCAAAGAGGATTCACTCACTGCGAGATCTAGCTATTATAAGTTATGCTGGTATATACTATACACATGGATATGCATATCTCCTTGGATATGATGGTTTTAACTCTTTTGGGAAGATACTTAGAGGTGGAATAGCTGGGCCAAATGGAATTTCAACTTTCAGTTTTTTGGGGAATCTCTACACTGATTTCCATAGTGGTTGTACTAATTTACATTCCCACCAACTATGTGGAAGAGTTCCCGCTACCAAACCTTGCATTTGTTATTGCTACTTTTTTTGATGATAGTCATTCTTTGTGGGGTAAGATGATATCTCAATGTAGTTTTAACTTGCATTCCTCTGATGGCCAGAGATGAGATATTTTCTGACATAAAGGAAAATAAACTTAAGGCATTTGTATGTAAATGACACAACTTGAGAACATGTTAGTGAAATAAGTCAGATACACAAGCTCAAATATTGCATAGTTTGTTTTATATGAGAAAGATTAACAGCAAAATATAAGATAAATAGGAAATAGTGAGAAGTTCAAATACTTCCTGAAGTATCAAATTCCATTGTTTTAAAAACATTTCACTATATATCCTTATTGGTTTCGTTTATACTACCAGTTTAACATAGTTCATGGTAGAGAGATTTTTGCTATTATGTTTCTTTTTTGTAAAAAAATTTTTGGTGTATGTCTTGTTCTCTGAGTAAATACTACAAAAAGAATGATACACAGTGATATAACTGTTGTATTCTCTTATTAGGTGGTTATGAAATTTTATTTTTTCATAAGGTAAGAGTCATGTTTGATGTATCCTTTGTGGCCAAGCTCAAGAGTCAATGTGAGAAAGGATTACAAAGAACATGGATACCGTAGGATGATTCACTGAGGAGCATTGTTGTGACAATCTTGCACATGTATAGAGTGGTATTTATGGGTTTGGTTTTTTGTTTCAATTAACTCATTACAGTCTCCCCTATGTTAAAACCCTGTATAACTAGTAGTTGGCAAAACGTACACTGCCTAAACATTTCTGTCTAGGACTGGTACTCTCTCAGGGGTCAGATAAATTTCTTGGGCTTCACGAACCATGCAGTCTCCGCAACTTAATTCTGCTGTTCAAGTGTGGTAGTAGCCAACAGATAAAACCTATATAAATGGGCATGGCTGTGTTTCAGTAAAACTTTTATTTACAAAAAACAGATAGTGGGCCAGATTCTTAGTTTACCAATTTTGATTATTATTCTCTAGACTGTCAAAAATATTATACTCAAATATCACCACTTCCCAAACTTAAAAATTAAATACTATTTTTGTAGAATCTTATTTCATCATGGGAATTGATCAGTGCATGCTCATGTGCCATGATTTTTCATCTAATTGTTTTAAAATCATAAAATATTTTCTAAATATGCTTTAAGAATCTTGGCAAAAGCTAAATGTTACAAGCTGGTTCATTGCAAGTTAGATGGGCAATGTAATGAGATAAGGAGTACAAACTGGACAGACTGCCTGGCTGTACTAATTAGCTATGTGACCACAGGCAAGTTACTTAGTGTCTCTGAGCTTTCATCTGAGAGGACTGACAATAGTCTTACTTTACAGGGTTATTATGCAGATCAAATGAATGAGTTCACATAAAATACTTTGCATTAGTGCCCAGATTATAGTGTTGTTAAAATTATTAAATAGCAAAATGCCAATAAAACTCTAATTATTAATTTCTAAAGAAAGAATGAGCTAGGTACAGTGGCACATACTGACAATCCCAGTACTTGGGAGGCTAAAGCAGGAGGATCACTGCAAGTTTGAGGCCAGCCTGGGCTACATTGTGAGTTCAAGGCCAGCCTGAACTGTATAGTGAAATCCTGTCTCAAAACAAACAACAAAATAAAATGACGGATGTATGAGTTTCCAGAGTCATAGTGTTGGGGTATAATTTAGGTGAAAATTTAACATAAATTTGCTTAGATTTGAGTAATTTCTTTTTTTTTTTTTTTGTCTTTTTCATTTTTATCGGTACCAGGGATCGAACTCATGACTGCCTGCTTGCAAGGCAGGCGCTTATGCCGCTGAGCTAAATCCCCAGCCCCCTGATTTGAGTAATTTCAAGACTAATGAATATGACCAGTCAGAATCAGACGCCTCATAGATTGGGTAGCTTGTCACAGTGTATGTGCACTGACATATGGAGCCTCATTGGGTATCAGGAAGAGGACACAACGGTACAAAATACATTTTTACATTTGTTTGAACTTTAGGAAAGAAGCTACTTTAAAAGATGTTTACTCAGTAATAGCTTGGAAATTAGCATCTAGTGGCAGCTAGACATTATTTTCTTTGACAAAATACTGTAAGTTGCCAGATATGTGACCTATTGTTCTATCCAGACCACATAAATACAACTGCCCTTGCGGCTGGGGCATAGAAGGTGCTAGGGTGGCTGGACAATGCTTTGTTTGCTGTGCTGTTTACAGCTGTGCTTTGGTAGCGCCCACAATGGCTTACAGTGACCTGTGTTTGACCCCACGGTCAGCATTTCCTCAGTGAGTCACTGTGTGACTGTGCCATTTGTCTTTCCCTCACCCACCAGGGCTTGTACCACCAGTTAGTACTTAAGAGGCTCTCTGTCAATGGCTGGGGACATTCATGGTTATCATACACCGAATTTGGCAGGACTCACTGAATTGAGGTTGCTTTCTCCATTTCCCATGTAATGGTTTGACATCAGTAATTCAGGATCAATACAGCGAATGTCTGCCATGTGTGAAGTGCTATTAAAGTAAATGAGAAATCTCCTTCTCCATTAATCAGAGCTGTATTTCTATTAAGTTAGAAGTTCTGGTGGAAAATGCCCCATGGCTAGTATGTGATGATGTAGACAGACTCTGGGGAAGATAGCTAGGTGAGGGTGACAAACAGGAGGAAACGGTCAGCTTGTGGTCTGGGAAAGGAGAAAGGGGATGTGCCCCCCGAGCACTGGGCACAAACGTTGCCCCTGTTGCCCATCCAGGGGTCCAGCCACCAAGGTTAGAGGATCCACTACCACAGCCCAGCACAGGGCAGCTCCAGCTCCTGGGGGAGCTCTCTAGCTGCCATATGGGCAGACACAATTCTTAGGGACTGAAGCAACCAATGACTGCCAATGCAGTAAGGGGGCCATGGCCCAAAGATTTCCTGTTGCTTCCCCTTTTCCTTTGGAATTTAGGGAAAAGGACCTGAGAAAGGTACAAGTCTTAGCAACTTGGTGAGTACTGTAATCCAGGCTGCTGTGGCCTACAGAAACTCTGTGCACAACTGACTTAATATGTATTAGGAGAAGAACAAATCCCTAAAAACAGTGAGGGATCATTCTCATCGGTGTTGCATCTTACCCTGGTTCTTAATCAAAGCTCATTGTAATTTTCCTGAGTATGTAAAGCTTCAAGTCTTAAAAGTTTTGTTATCTCACAAGTTAAGGGCTTCCACTCTTCCTCCTAGGAAGCCAGGCCTGATGAAGTCCTATGTATAGGCTTTGTACAATGGTTCTTCCACTGCAGGGAGCTGCAGAGTCAACCAAAGGACAACTACAACACAGATCGCTGAGCCCAGTGCCAGAATTTGATTTAGTGATCTCACTTGACATCCAAAAACTCACAGTTCTACCACCTTTCTAGGTTATAATGCTGTTGGTCCAATGACTGTTTTCAGGATCACTGATCTTACAGAAAGAAGGAAAAAACATTGCTATTTGTATCTATAAACATACATGACAGTCTGGGTACTGTGCTGTGGGAAGGTTCTCTAATCACACGAAAGAATGAGATGAGTGTCTTCCTTCCACATCCACTGCTCTGTTCCTCAATCAAAAGGGGCTCTCTTTTCTTTAAAATATACTTAGGCAGATTCTAACATCTTTAACAGATCTGTTAGTAAACTGAGAACTTTAAAAAAATCTCTGCACATCCCCACCCATAGCCACATGTGCTATCCACTGACATTTCAGCTGACAGCATGGTAGTTCTGAAGACAGGCTTTTCTGTGTCTCAGCATCTACCTCTACTTTTGTCAGTCATTAATGGACTAACTCATGAGTAAGCAGAATAGTTTTCTGGTGTTGACAAGATGATAACAGAATCTAATGTCGCCTGTAATTCTCTGGTTTTTAAGGTTCAGAGTGGTCATTCACCCTGAAAAGTAAACCCTAAGATAAGTGCTAGTGCTCATGAATGTGGGAGATGTAGGTCAGCCAGAAACGACCAGCAACTTACGCAACAAATGCAAGGATTGGAGATGAACCAGAAGATGGATACAAAACCACGTCTTTCAATAACTAGTAGGGTTGACTTCAGTTAAATATTTTTCATTTTCTCTCCACTTATTTTATTCTAGAAATGGGTAATCTGGGTTAATTAGAAGATGAACTTAAACAAGGTTCTGGTGTGATTGTACACAAGGCTTGCAAAGGAGTAACCGAGGAAGAAAAACGCCGCTGACTGGTTAGCTGTAGCACAATTCAAGTTTATTCCATTTGTTCTTGCAACACAAAACTGAAACACAGTATTATTTAGCATTCGGATGTACATGAACTAGGATACTTATGAGAAACGTAATTGTGTCAAAAGTATGATGGGGGAAAAGGAACCTGAATATATCAAAAATGCACAAAGCACTATTCTTCCTCCATTACTGCTTAGAAAGATATGATTGTTTCTCCATTTACAAAATAGAATCAAGACGATTCAATTTTTTAGAATTTTGCATGCAAAACACTGCAATTGCTTATTTATGTAGGAGGACACTCTTACCAGCTTCTTCTATACACAATTGAGTATACAATATTGCATGGAAGAAAATAGCAGCTTAGTCGAAGTTTTAGGAAAAAATCAATTAGGTACATACAGATTAAAAACTCAGTACTTGGGGAAAGAAATCGATGAATAAAAGGCCTACTTGTTTGCAGCTTCCACACAATGCGCTGGCCTACGATGCACTTCTGGGCCCAGCTGGGTTTAGAAGGGTGAGCTGTGCACAGAAGTACTATCTGGGACCCTTAGGTGCTGTCTTTGACTCTACCTTTATAAAAACCAGCCTGAAGCTGCAGAGGGGATTTGTTAGCAACTACTACAGGCAAATTACCTGTTTTTACTTGACATAGTGCATAAGAAATGACTCAATGATTTAATACAAAACTATAGAACATGCAAAATTTTGTCTAAGATATTAAGTAGTACTTCAGTGGAGAACAAAACTTACTTAACCTTTTGCTAATGCATGTAGTACCAAAAAGCAGAAATGGTTTTAGCTTCCTTTACTCAAAATATAAACATTAAGTGTTGTGAATTTCTCTGCCAAGTGGCTCAGAAATACATTATAAATAACCTAGTTAAAACAAAAAAAAGACATTGCAAACCATCTTGGCCAGTCTATTCTATTTTATGTTTATATGTAATTTTCTCAGGCAATTGCTTCATAATTATGGGGTTTACAAAATGGCTGAGAAAGAAGAGGGAAGGCAAGATAGCCTCTACTGCATTACAAGAAACATCAGGATAAACTGTACAAAGAATCACATGGTTCTGGTACCATGACTTTGAAAGCAGACCAAGTTCAGGAATGCTAGCACAATGCACTCTCTGCAATAGCTAACTACAACAGAACACTTTGAAAGCAAAAGTGAAAACTGGGTTAAGGGTTCCATTCAAGCCTTTTAAATAGCATTACGCCAAGAGGTGAAAACAAAGTTAAAAAAAATAAACCACCCTGCTGCACTATGTTGACAGCTGTAGACTGATAGAGTGCCCTCCATTTCCAATCAGGATGTCCAGCTCTGATAGGCTGCATTATGACAGCAGAAATAGCCAAATATAACAAAGTGATTGTGTTCTTGGACATAAGAAAATTACAGGGTTAGGCTAATTCAAAGTGAAAAAGCCACAGGATAAAAAAAGGGTTCTTAGGGAAAAACCCACACCCACACCCACACCCACACATACACACACACACACACACACTCACACTCTTTCTCTCCCCCACACCACCAACCAATCAGTATCTGATCGATAGAACTTACTAGCCAGGCTGACTGTTCTTGGTAATAGTTTAACCCTGCTATACAATTCTTCACTGCCTTGAAAAAAAATCATTAGTCTTTATTATTCACAATCTGAATTAAGTCCCCAAGCTCTCTCCCCTTTTGAAAATTTGAGGTACATTCAATTATTGTATGAGTTGGCTAAGGAAAAACTCTAGTATTTTTAGTAAGCTAAATATTCCAAATCTTAATGTTCCTAACCAGGTATAAAATTTAAGGTTATATGCTTTCAACATTACTGCTCATGAAATAAACACCTGGAGATGTGCCCAAATTTTCTGCAAGTCATAAGGATATTTTAGGGCACTGTATTCTAAGAACATAGAATTATTCTCAAGTTATCACACATTATGCAATGCATGATTTATAAGAGAAACAAAAATATGTTGTGCAGGTGGATTGGCATTATGTCCAGCAGAAGCCTATCAATGACTAAGAGAAACCTGGTATAAGCCTATTTCTGAAGGGATGGAGTTCAACTTCTAATAGTCAATCTTGCCCCAGCAATGGCTTTGGTGCACTATATAACCAGCATGAAGGTGGGTCAGAGAGACATTCCAAGAACGTTCCTTGGTTCTCAAACACAAGTGAAATCAACTCAAACACCAAACAAAGGAAGTCCATAGGTACTAGGACAACTGTTCTCTCTCTATGTGAACTAACACGCTTATGGCTATAATTCTATTTTTAAATCCCCTTTACTACCAGCAGGAGTTTGAAAGTGTTTTAATGTTATGTAAATGTCTGAAGTTAAAGGAGAAAATAAGATACTGGAATGATTTCTCCTCCAGACTTCTAAAGTTTAAAGGTTTCATAAATAAAACTAGTCAGTTTTATCTAAAGAGACATGAAATCCATGTGAAAGGGGAGAGAAAATCCGAAGTTCAGTCATCCAGCAATTTAGGAGTGTGCCCCTCCTCATCTTAACTGAGCTGTCACAGGAAGCTGAAGTCATGAGGGAAGATTTGGTCACCAATCACAAGCAGTGCCTGTACCCAGCAGGAGACCCCCGGAGAGTGGATGCTTAAGGCAGAAGGCTGGAGCGAATTGCTTATCTCAGCACCCTAAGTTACACTGCAGTAGCTGCTACTGCTTGCAGTTAGGGCCGCTGAGTAAGTAGAGTTGGCCTTTGTAGAATCAGACCTTTAATACAATCTAATTAATGGATTAGCGAGGGAGCTGAAAGGTCAAATGTTCCCGATACAGTGTGTCTTTGCTCTCTTGGGTCTATGCTGTGTATTTTATTAGAAATGGAAGAGGCTGGCTTGATCAGGAATCCTGGTCACAGTCTCCCCTCCTCCAAACATTTTTTTTTCTGGTAGTCTGATTTGTTATCAATTTCTCTCTCCCCTCACCCCTCTTAAAGTATTTAGCTGAAGAAGCTGGCAGATAGAGTGACAGACAGACAGGCAGCAGTGTGAGGCCACAGGAGAGTCATTCTTTCCGAGCTATCAGTCCATCATCCATCACTGCAGCAGCGCTTTGATTGCCTGGTTGTCGGTGGCTTCAAGGGCGGTCAGTCCATCCGGACCTTTCACAGTCTTATCAGCACCCTGGGAACGAGAAGGGGCCTTCATTAGTGAACCCCACCACTGGGTAAGAGTCGTGAAGAGCGGACTGCATCGCATGGGCCCCTGTTCACAACAAGCATTCGACCCCTTCTCAGTCGCATTCCATTCTATTACAGAAGAACAAACAATGAAAAGGTTCTCAAGGTTATGTATTAAAAATGCCACGTTATTTTTCGAGAGTCAGAAATTGTGACAAATACAACTTGTCTTTAACTTAGGCAAGGATAGCCTTTTATTTATACTGTCATATACCTAATTAAGCTTTAGAAATATGAGCTCTGTATAGTATAAGATACTATATCACTTCAGCTGAAGAAAGTATTCTATTGACGTTTTTTTCTTTTCTTGCAACATTTCTGTAGAATGCCTCAGTATTAATATACATCATTAAGAACCAGTCATTTTACTTATGAAATCTCTGTATCTGATCACCTCCCTTTGCTGCCACAACCAGTGCATACTCACCACAAAGCCTCAGTGCCTTGCTCTGGTGCCCTCTCCAAATCGCACTGGCTGTTTTCCTAAGGGGTCTACAGACTTGTCTAGACGTAGTGTAAGAGAGTTAACTTTAAGGGTTCACTGTGGTCACACTCTGTAGTCTCTTCTGTTAACCTTTCACAGCCATCAGAACTTCTCAGTAGTCCCTGAATGTGCCATGTGCCATGCCTTTATCCACCTGGGCTCCGTATGAAACACCTCATCGCTTTTCTTCTGAAAATCTACTGTCCACTCATTGAACAAATTTACTCAGTGTTTTGTACATTTGTGTAAAGTGCTGTAGAATCAAAGAAAACCTGGGCAGAGTCCTTGCAGTCCAGCTGAGGTGGGAGACAGACAGGTTGATACAGCACAGTGGGCAAGCACAGAGCAATGATGGCTAGGGACTGTGAAGTCAGGAGAGGATGCAGTGTGAGGGTGAAAGTCTTCCTGGAGGACGTAGGATGCACATTCGGGGAAGTGCTAAAACTCAACATGTCCAGCCCCAGTAGCACAGGATAGTTGTACTGAAACAAATGGCTACTCATTCATTTTGAGGACTTTTATTATAACTAGCACTGAAAACTGTAATTCTGCAATAACAAGTTTTATTCTGTGATGAATGTGTTGCTTTTTAGCCATCAGGGTTATTTTCTCTTCCTTTGATAACAGCCCCCATGATTCATTTTGGGGAATCATTTGTTCCTTGAAGTGTGGGTCCTAGGACTATAAATCAAGGGCTAATTACTTTCTTTGCCAAGTGTCGCCAAAGACTTTTTTAACTGAAGCAGGATACTCTTTCCTAGGTTTTGAAACTTGGAGAGACCAAACGGGAGAGAATACAAGAAGCTCGAGGGGGTGATCATTATGGCATCATTGCGATAAAGGAGCTCCGGAGAGTCCTGGCTCTGATCTCTTCCTAACCTGGTCCTCCAACATTCTCACTGAGTCTATTACTAGCCCAGTATCTCCTCAGGTATTCCTTTTCTACTTGCTGGAATCAATGTCTACTATTTGCAACCAAAAATAAAATATTTCTAAAATTTAAAATCACTTTTCCCTCTAATTATAGTATTCACATCACAGAAAATTCACTTACCCAGAAAAATGTATCTCATAACTCTATAAATCAAATATAATTAATGTTACCATTTTAAATGACATTAAGGAAATAATTCCATTTATAATGCATCCAAAATGATAAAGTAGTTTGCAAATTTAATAAAATCAAGTCAGTTTTCCCAAGTGATCATGAACCAGTTTTATCAACACATATAAGATTATTAGAAGAAAGTAAGCTTTCTGATACTCAAAGCATTCAGTAGAGAACTCAGTGTAACTGGCCCCATCTCTCCCTCAAGGAAACCATTTTTAGTTGTTCATCTTTAGTTTTAGTGATTATCTCTGGTTCTTTACACAGTCATACTATCTAAGTTACGAGTTTTAGACTTTTATCTCTGAGTTTCTGCTACATACAACAGGCTGTGCCTCACCACACCTTCCCCAGACTCTTCATTTTGCTTCCCTATGAATATGCCTTTAGCCTTAATTTGCCAGAATTTTTTAAGATTAATTTTTCTAGTTTTGCCTGTAAAACTGTATTTTGTTTACTGATTCTTATTGTTAGCATAAACAACAACCAATGTTTAAGTTAGTTCTAGGTGAATGCTGCTGTCTGTGGCACCTCACAGATGACAATCACTAGTTTTCTCTCTGTTGTTCCAGCACTGAACCCCTGGCACGGTCCTGACTAAAAACAGAATCTGGGTAGTGGTCTGAGTTTTCCTGAATCCTGTTCTTTCATTTACAAGTAACAAACTTTTGAACCTATTCATTACTAGGAGGGTAAAGAGAACTTAGGACACAATGTACTAGACCCAGTTTTTTCTTGCTAATTAGTTGGGTGCTACCTATGCAAAGCGTATTAGGGTAGCTCTGTCTCATTAAGGCACGTAAGGATCCAGGTTTTGTCTGTTCTGTTGCCCAAGAGTGTCCTCAATGTCCTATGGAGGAAGATGGCTCCGTACCTGCTCATCATTGTCCAGATATCAGATTGTGACTGAACTTGGCATTTAGAAGACTTCATAACTCATGCCGCATACTTGCATAACAGTAGAGATCAGATTGCAAAATGCCATGAGCATTTTTTAGGAAGAAAACCCCAGGTTTTAGGTACACGTATAGTAATCTACCTAGTCTTTGTATCTCAGCTTTCATTGCAGTAAGTGTGGCTGTTAATCTTAAATTTGGACTACTAGTGTATTGTGTGCCACTTTTAAGTTATCATGTAAAGTAGAAGCCCGATTACTATAGTTTCCCTTCTCTGGCAGACTGGATGCTCATTATGGCCCTCCCCTGAAAGGCATTGTCTCCATCTTCTATTTGCTCTGCCTCTATTTCCTCCTAAACCAACTCCCTCTGTGCTTACTTCCTTTCTGGGTACCCTGTAACTGCTATTCTCCAAAGTTCTGCTATTTGGAAATCTTCACGACATGCTCACGGAGATCTTCATAGGTATTTCCAGCTGCATCCAACATTCATCTCCATCACAACTACCTATCTTGAACTTTACAGCTATGCATGTATATGTGTTTGAGATTTATCTACTTTAACTTCCACAAATACCTCAAATTCAACCTCTCCTAACATGAATTAATACTCTTCCCTTACAAACTGCTCCTCTTTTAGTAGTCTCCATCAAGAGGAAACATAATTCCACCTTCTGGGAAATGAGGCATGATACAGATCTGTTCTTTCCACATTGTCAGTCTCCAAGTTTTCAGACAATATTCCTCTTAACATTCCATATCTGTTCTTGCTTCTTGATTGCTACCATTACTTTTAGAGCTTGGGATCTCCATGTAAACAACGTGATGTAAAAGTTTCCTGTTGTTACTTCTTATACCATGTCATTTAGACTGCATGCCTCTTTGGGTGGCCATACCGCTAAGCCTTCCTGGGCAACTTGCACAGAGAGAAAGAAGTCGACACACGCACAAAGTGGAATCTGCTCACTATCTACCTCTTACTTGTGTTTCTTGTGGAATTTTTTTCCACTCTCCACTGCAGCTTGTAAAAAATCTACTGTACCCCCATTTCTTGCCCTGTGACTTCTTTCTGTTGCCTCTGCTTGTAATAGTACCTCAGTTTATACTTGTCTTCCCCAAGTTAGGCCAAGCTCTATGAGTGCAGGGTCCTTCTTATAGTCATCTCTTTAACCCTTTTTCTTGGTTTGTTTGTTTTTGAAACAGGATATTGCTATGTACTTCAGGCTGGCCTTGAACTTACTATGTAGTCCAGGTTGGCCTCAAACTCATGGCAAACGTCCTGGCTTCAGCCTCCCAGGAGCTGGTATTACAGGCATGTGTCACTATATCCAGCTCATTTACTTTTAACACTTATACAAAATCTGACTTTCATCAATGTTCATCAAATATCTGGTACTATGCTTTTGAGTTTTCTAGTCTCCAGAACCAGGTGTCTTGAATCACTTTGTGTGTAGCATTGTTATAGAAAATGAATTGCAAGACTTTACTATCAGCGGTGCCATCTTGGGCAGTTTCCTTCACACAGTGTCAGTTTCTCAGGGATAAACAGGGCTATTAAGATGATTAGGGGAGTTAACTTATAGGAAGTATTTAAAAAAACAGTACAATGGTACTTTGATATTCATCACTGATTGGTTCTGAGAGGTGCAGCAAGTACCAAAATCAGTACCAAGCAAATTGCTTTGGTTGGAAAGAGTGGTGGGTCACAAGGCAATCAACACTATGGACAAAGTTTTAGCTTTCACATCAAGCACAAAACACATGACCAATACCTGCACAAAGTGTTTGCGACTAAATGCATCCAACATCACACTCACTGAGCTTCAGAGCAGTCGCACCGCCAAGGTAGGACTGTACTTGTACACTGGAAATGCCATGTAACTGTGAGCTACTTTATTCTCCTGTCAACTGTGTGTGTGAGACAAGTAGAGGCCCCACATTACGAAAGAGAAACCCTAGGCTGAGACATTAAGGAACCTGCTGAAAGCCACAGAGCTTTAGAAGCAGAACTAGTAGCTAAACTTGAGGGTGTGTGACACCACAACACACAGTGCATTTCACTCACAGAAACTATTTAAAACAATGGCATGCTTTAGTCTAAAAGAACTAAGTGTGTAAAAAGAATGAACTTACAATGGGCATAGTTGTGTCCAATATTTGTGAAAACTATCAAAGTAGTACAGTAACTGGCTCTTCAGTTATTATAGAACAAATTTTGTACCTATTATTATCACTCTGGTAAGTTCTTCACAATGCAGTTTCTTTTTAAAAATAAGATAACTCACAAAGGCACTGGTGAGTTCTCTGGGTGTCACTAGCCCTCAATTTTATTTTAAATCAAACTTGCCTAATTATACAGAACAGAACTTTAGAAGTTCTCAATAATCATAAAGTGTGTGCCAGAGACTACTTAGAGTTCACTGGAGGTAAGTAGGGAATTATTTGAGTATCTGCAAGCACACCTTTGTGCTTATTCTGGAAAAGACTGACTTTCAGCCTTTACATCTTGGGTATCTGTTACTTCAAGCAGCAAAATCTTTATAATGCTTGGGGACACAATAATGCTGGCACTTAAGAGATAGTCAATTTTATTATTAAGTGCTTGCTTAAAAACCAAAATATGTTCATCCAACATCAATATTAACAGATAAGACAGTATTCTTTTTTTCTTAGCAGAGAGATTTCTTTTTTTTTTTTTTTTTTTTTTGTATCTCAACAAATGAGGTACAGTTAAGTTACAAGCAGTCTGAAATAGCTGTGAATCTCAGCATTAATAATCACTGTTACATATTCTTTTCTTGTTATAAGGTAAGACTAGGGAGATAAATTTGAAAAAATACAAGGCACAGAAAGAATGGAAAACAAAAATCAGAGTTTCTCTTGGACTTCTTTCTCTTAGACTTAGCTAAAAAAAAAATCAGTAATGAAATGATGGTTTGTAATAACAAATTAAGTGTGCTGTCAGTTTATTTTTGTAACCTAAGAATAAAACTGGTTATGTTTAAAACTTTCACTGACATTTCAATTCATGTATTTTGATTCTTTCTTAGTGGGATAGGATTTTTTAAATCCCTAACCCCACAGAAGGGCTAGAAGTTACATTAAACATTGGTACACATTGTGTAACGAATGGACTGTGAACACACTAGGATGAGTTACCGAAAGCCTACCTGTCTTTATAGCAAATGTAACATTTTTAAGTGATATAACAGAAGTGTATATTTAGGGTATTTCCCTATAATATCCTGTAGTACATTATTCAGAAACTGTTTTCCTTAGGTCTAAAGAGAAAGGATACTGAACTTCTGAAAACTCTTTATTATTATATAAATTACAAAGAATTTCAGTAAGTATTAACAGTATAGAAAATTTAACATATAGTAAATACTAGTAAAAGAAGTGTCCAACATAATAGTGTACAGATGCCAGAGGGAACTATTTTATACAAAATTGTTTTTTTGATCACAAAAGTAGACAAAGATGTCAAATTATATATCTGTAACTTTAAAATAATGAAATTTTGAACATAGGAAATCCCATTAGCTGATAATATTGTATGAAAATTCCATTTCATGACTAATTCTCTACTAATGATATGCTCAAGCACTACTGCTAGTATTCACATATTTGAGATTTAGATCAGAAAGAGAAGTTCAGTATGAACTATGATAATCTCAGATAACTGTACTAAAGCTCTTCTTTGGGGATGTTAATAAAACTTTCTAACAACTAAGGGCTAGCACAGTCTAATAAAAACATCTGGAAGATACACCTGACTTGCAGCACTGAGGAAGAATTATTTGCCACTGACGGGTGAGGGTTCTAAAACAATGTACACCACCAATTTTAAACTGTGAGCTACAGCAGGAGTTGCTGGCAAACTACGGCCCACTTGTGTCCGTGAATGAGACTTTACTGAAATGAAGCCATGCCAGCACACCAGTGTATTGTCAGAGGTGAAGTTATAAGCGACCATGGTCTGCAACGTATAGATGATCCTTTAAGAAAAAATGCAGCCGATTTTGGGTGACAGGACACTTTTGCTTAGTTCTACAATGTGCCCCCAAAGCGTAAAAGGTGTCACTGGGGGCATGACGTGAAAGGGCCCGTTCCAGTCCCAGACTCCTCCCTTTCCTCTGTGCTTCCCAGCTGCCAGGAAGTGAGCAATCTTCCTCTGCCACGCCCTTCCACCATGCCCCTTCTGCCTTGGAGCCGGCCAACTCTAAAAACCAAAATAAAGCCAAATAAATCTCTCCCTTCTTCAGGTTCTGGGTATTATGTATTTTTTTCCAGCAATAGGAAAGTGATTAACAATATTTTATATCAAAAAATTCCTGGTTAAGATTTTTAGGACAAAAAAAAAGAACCGTATTCAACTGAGGTAATTACAATTCTAAGTGACACATGATTACGCATTTGCCTGTTGTGGCTTTGACAAAAACGGGGTGAAGTTGTGCTGAGCCTGACTGACGTCTACAGAGTGCTACGCTGTTTGCTGTCATTTCTCTGCCGTGAACTCCTCTTTCACATGCACTCCTCTACCATAGTTCAGTTTCCCACAATCTTTCTGGACCTTGTATTTGTACCTGATTCACTTCTGTCCTTCCCCTTACCTCCTCTTACCAACTTTGATAATATTTCTCATACTCTGGATGGGGCGAAAGCACCAGGAGCTTTAATCATCTACCTTTTACTTTATTATTTACTGGTTCCTTGGTGTTAGCTTTGTTCACAAACTGACTTCTTGTTGCATCTTCTTTCCTCCTGAAGCACATGCAACTTATCACTCCACCCACTGTTCAGTGCTCCTGGGTATCAGCTGGCTTTGAGCAGTCGAGGATCAGCTTCTACCATATTTGGAAATTTTTCTTCTATGACCCTACCCTGTCTGTTTTCTGTCTTTTAAGGATTCATTATAGTTTCCTGCCTAATGAAACACTTTTCATGGTTCAAAGCAGGTGTTATTTCATTCACCTAAAGCATTTCTTCTGTCACTAAAGGCAAAGGATAGCACGACGTGTTGAGATCTCATTTTCATTTTCACGTAGAAGCCTGACATTTGTTGCCTACATTTTTCTATCAATTCAACAATCAATCAGGTGCACATTCTTTTTGTTTGGAGATACTGACGGGATCCATTTCTCATAACTGTACTGGCTAATTCTGAAAGCCAATTTCAAGTAGGCGGAATTAACACAGGTGTTGAATCATACATCTTGTAACAAATCTTGATTCCCTGTATTCTGTTTGACTTTCAGGCACTGAGACATCTCTGAGACAAATGGTTTCCTAATCCATAAAAATAGGGATAATAATATTTGACTTCACAGTAAATTATAAGTGATATATCACAGATAGTTTAGATCCCAAATATTTTAGCAACTTTTCCGTAAGCCTCCATCTTACTTTTCTTATTGCTGAGACAAAATACTTGACACTCAAAGTTAAAGGAGGAAAGGTTTATTTGGCTCACAGTTTGTAGAAGTTTCAGTCCACCACTGGCAGGCTCCAAGGAAGGGTGACCTGGCAGGGGGCGTTGCAGAGGGGCAACAGCCCAGGGTAAGAAGGTGAGAACACATTGGCTCTCTTTCTGTTTCTTACATGTGGAGACTATGTACTGTAGGGTGGATGTAGGACTCACACCCTAGCCAGAACTAAGCCAAACCAATCATTGGATTGATTTAGTAATCATACACAATGGATTCAAGCACCATACATTCCAGATCCAGCCACTTCTGAAAAGCAACCCTATGACTGCATGAGGCTTGGGGGGGTGGGAGGGAGCACACATATCTAGACAAAAACCATAACCTTCTAGAGTTAGCTGTGATCATATTGTACTTCCAAACGGTGATTCATTCTTTCCTTACTTCCTAGGCTAATTATATAGTCTAAATGTCAATAACTTTGAAATCTACTGGATTCTACTTTTATATAAGGCAGAACTAGACCTAATACAAATACTGATAACCTTTAAAAGGTAAACCTAATAGTCCTATTTTAGTAATAAATGATTTTTAAAAGAGAACAATAGAGTCCAAAAAAATTAAAGAAGCTCATTCAATAAGATAAAAGTAATTAATTGTGGAGCTAGAATTAAAAATTTCTATACTGTTTTCAAAAGTAAACAAAATAAAAATTCTTTTCTTCATACAAAGCAGCAGCTCTACCTGGCCACAACTGATCTGCCATCAACAAAATCTTCTGTGAATGTTATTTATTTAGCTACAAAACAAGATTCAGGCACAAATAAAAGAATGGTTTGAGTAGAAGGAAAAGTTATTTTAGAAGTTAGACAACTCAATACTTAAGTGACACGGTACCTACTGCAGACTAATGTGTTAGGAGCTTATGTACATGTAAGTCAAGCTGGGCTTTCAGTTCTTTAATATGGAGGATTTTGTAACAATGGAAACTACAACCGCCAGGCCTTAATGAACTGAAGCATCATGTTTTGAGAATAAGGGAACATTAAGAACAGTGGTTCTACCTTTTTAGCATAACAATGACATGCCTTGTTTTGCTTTCCTAAGAAGAGAAAGCCATCAGAAAGAAAATTTTGGATGTATACCTTCAGATAGGTATAAGGTAGTTTGTTTAGTAAATAATCTGAAGCCAACAAGATCTCATTGGAGGTTTTTATTTTAAAGAACAAAGCTGCTAGCTGAGTAGGTCAGGAAAGGAGGGGAAAGAGAATTTATTCATTTCTTTTACTATACACTCTGCTAACAGATAGGTTGAGGCCATGGAAATTAAATTAGGATAGATTTGAGAGTCAAAAAGCTGAAGCTTGATCACGTGGTCTAAGACCATGGTTAAGGCTGTGCCTCAACTCTTCAGTTCTCTGAGTTAATACAATCTCTCCACTGTTTAATTCTTGGTTTCTGAACTTGCAATACAGAGTACTAACTCTTAACAATACTAGAATTATACAAATTTTCTATGAAGCAAAACATCAGTGTTTATTGCCCATGGCGACAATATTTTTAATAAAAGCAAACATAATTCCCTGGGGATGAAATTATCTAGCAGTTTTTAAGGGTATTTTGCAATCTCTTCACAGGTGCCAGGGAACGACCCACAGAGTTCCTGGAAATCCCTGTAAGTACACCGTCTCACAGGTGCTGCACCCTCTATGGTATCAGAGGATAATGTTGCCATTCATTTTTGTTTTGGGGGATCTGCCTGGGTTCTTATCAGTACAGTATGTGGTATCTGAAAACTGCTGCAGGTATATACCCAAAAGGCAAAACAACAACAAATACATATTTAAAACATCCAGTGTTTAACATGAAGTTAAGAGTAGAACAACGCCTAGTTTTAGAGGACTATCTTTAGAGCTGTGTCTTTAAAGAGCTGTGCATAAAGGGCTAAGAGATTCATGCTACTTCTTTTCTAACATGCCTTATTGTGGCTCAACCTATGAAGCATAAAATTCTTTTCAGTCATAATTATAATAAAAGCTATTATTTATTAAATGCTTATGTGTCAAGCGTTCTGCTAGTGATTTATTTACATTTAATTAATTATTGGTGTGGCACTGGAGACTGAACCACAGGTTTTCACAATGAGCTATAACCCCAGCATCCTCCTTTTCCCTTTTAAACTTTGAGACAGCAACCAAGCTGCTTAGGTGGGACTTGAACTTTTGATTACAGGTGTGTGCCAGCACCTCAAGCTAATTTAGATTCTTTGTTGTTTCTTTTATCATGTTTTATTCTAATATCTTAAATGAAAATAATATGAGTAGCACTTTCCATAGAATGGCCATGAAATGGTAATGTTGGGATTAACACTAGTCCCCTATTTTACAAACATGCTTTCCAACATGAAATACAGCCAGAATGGCTGCTTTTGCTGTTAACTGGTTGACTCCCGAGGCTGGATTCTGAACTAAGAGTTCACATGTAATAGCAAAGACAAAACACATTGAGAAATTTCAAATTTACCACTATTTCAACCACATTGGAAAGCTGCTGGCTTAGCCATCAGTTACAGTAAAATATCTAATCTTGCTCAGTGTGAACTATTAAAATACTGAGTTTCCAAATTTCAAGCCAGTACCACTCTCAGCCTGTGGCTGGCCCCAAGTTGCAGACTATTTCTGAAATGTGAAGTTTTCTACTTTACTACGTACTGCTTCCTTCAAATAATATTCATTTATCTTTTCATAATGATATTTTCTTGATGAAACAGACTAGCTCAAACTCTCCATCCGTAGTATGGAGACCAGCTATCTTTTGCGGGAGGGAGGTGGGGCGGAGTACTGGGAATTGAACTCAGAACCCCACACTTGCCAGGCAGGTGCTGTACCACTGTGCTAAAAATCCCTGGCTGGACCAGCTATTTTGAGTAGCACTATCCCAAGACTTGATTTTGGTGACTGCCTCTTGTTTTCTGTCCTTAGAGCCATGCAAGATTTATATAAATTAAATACTAAATACTTAGTTACAGGATAATGGAAAGACAGCAGGAGTAATGAACATTGGTCTCACCTTTGACAGAAGCAACTTCACACAGGAAACATGGCCCTCATAAACAGCAGACAGAAGCGGGGTAATGTGGTGTTTATCAGGAGCCTGTTAAACAACGAAGAACAACTTATCCATGTTCATTTCGTTCTTATTTTTAGATATAACTAGGGAATTTCTGTGAATATTTCTAAACTAATAAGTATTATTTTGCCTTTCTGTACATTATATAGAATCTTTCTTCAGAGGTAGATTCTAGTTGTTTGAGAAATGTTACCAAGTAGCTTACAGTTGTTTCCAAGGACTCTGACCCCAGCTCAAATCCTACACCTGACACTTACTTTGTGACTTACTCTTTAGCCTCTCTGAGCCTACAGTTTATAGTAATGTAGAAATGCCATGTGTTACAGAAAGGGAAGAGGAGATTGGATACAACTGGTCAGGAGGTAAAGGAAGACTGCCATAATTGGGCTGGTGACCTGGTATTTCCGGAACGTGGAAGCTCATCATCACTTACAACAATCTTTTGAAACTCTGCAAAAGTTACAAAAGCCTGAAGTCAGGGGATGGCTGTTCACACCTGACCACTGTTCAAAGTCCAGTTTTGATGTAGCCCATGACTTTGTGGAGTCCTAGACTCCTTTACTTCAACAGCATCTGCTAGCCACAGGAAGTGCCAATACCCTAAGCTGCAGAACTTGAAAAGCAGAAGCCACGGGGAAGATGTGTAACCCTCCGTTTGTCAGCTTCAAAATGTCAACTTTATTTGGTTTATTTTTTAAATCCCAACTTATATTTCTAAGTTATGGGAAATTTGGTATAATTTTGGACGCTTCTGCAAGTAACTATTTCACAAATTTAAAGAAACAATTATTCAAATTATACAACAGTATTTTTTCTAGAATAACATACATTACACATGTATTTAGGTACCAATATACATTCTCTACATACATTAATATCTGCTCCTTTCAGCAGCAGGAATTCCAGGATTTCGAGCTGTCCACAGTCTGCTGCATAATGAAGAGGCTTCCTTCCCCCTTCCAGTGTCCGGTTCACATCTTCTCCCTTTTAAAGAGGCCAAAGAAAAACATTTACACAGATGGAGGAAGGAAATAAGGCCTCTTGACGTTTTCCCATTCTTAAAGTTTAAGAACTTCATGAAACAATTATATTTCTTGCTAAGTAAAATAAAAACTAGAAATTCTCCATCAATATAGACAAAAAATCAGGATAATGCAAAGGCTTTATGACAGAAAAGGATTTTTGTATGCAGGATCTTAGCAAAAGTATACCCAAGGAGAAATTTACAGTACTGAATATATACACAGGAAAGTAGACAGCTTCAAATTGGAGTTCTTACGTCACTAAAATAAGAAAAAAGCAAACTGACTCAAAGTAAGCAAGAGGAAAGACTAAAGAGCAGAGCAGAAATCAAACACAAAACAACATGAAGAGAAATCAGAAGCCCGTTCTTCAAGATGATCAATACCACTGATAAACCTTTATCATCAGAGATGTTACAAATTACCTTCTCACAAAGAACTCTCAGGTCTCAGGTGGTCTCGCTGGTAAAGTCTACCAAATACCTACACACTGCTGCAGAAAACTGAAGGGATGGGAAGCAAGCCAGCTCATCCTGAAGTCATCATTCCTCTATCTCAAAAGGCGACAAACATGTTACTAGACAAAAGCATGCCAAGCACATGAAGACCAGGGGCACAGATGCAGGATCACAATCTTCTCCCTATTCTCCCGTAAGAATTTCATTCTTCACTGATTAACTGACAGAATATGTATTTGATGTCTATACATCTGTATCATCCACTCACAAAAATATAACATATGCCTGTTCCACTAGCTCTCTACACACAACTTCTCTAACTTTTCCACTAAAATATTTCAATTGGCAGAGAAGAGAAATAAAACTCTAATGCTTCCCAAGGTTGAAGGCAGAATCCTGAAATTAAACAATTTTCTCAAAGTAGTACTTTATCTGGTAGTCATACAAATATATCTGGATAAATATGCACATAAAAATGTTAAATATGTGGTGTTTAATGTAAAAGCCTCAATCCAGATCCACAGCTCCTGTTGCCCTCTCCTTCCTTATAAGACAGGCTGCGAGGATTTGGGCTACATTTACACCAGGTCTTAGACTAGTTTCCTGGGCACAGCTGACTGTCTTCATTTGAAAAGCACAACATTTTACAATCTAATTCATGACAGAGATACAGTATGATAATTACTGGTTCTGTAGTGCTCCTCGTGAGAACTACAGACCACGAGGCAATCCATGAGTAGTCTTATGAAAGAGACTACAATTCTTCGTGTGTATATCCAATTTTCAGGAAGAGTGTCTTTCATTCTTTTCACACAATTTTTAAAAGGGGCCACAAACTCTGAGAAGTTAGACCTCTTTGCTCTAGCAGAATGCACTGTTCCTAGTTATTTAAATTTTGCCTAACCTTCCCTTATCTACTTAAGTTCTACTTTTATGAAGAGAGACAGTATTAAATTGTACAGAGTATGAGGCAGAAGCCTAAGGCTCTAGTGACTGCAAATTATGCACAACAAAACACGGAGCATTGTGGAACTCAGGATCTTCATATAAGAAAAGGTTGTCCCTAGGTCTCTTAACAGTTAGCTTGTTATGCCAAATAATATGGCATCTGGTGATTAGGTCAATATACAACTTGTTTCCATTCTCTCTCACACACACAGCCTAAACCAGGGATATAATTTTTCTGCACTTTTGCTACGGAGACAAAGTACTCAAAAGACTAGGTGCTGAAGACAGCCTCTATTGTATATTACCTTTCCACATAAACTAGATCAAGCACACAGATTTAACATAATATGATAGGTAAAAAAATACACATATACCTCAAAGTAATAACAGTAATATATTTCCTTATAAGTGTATTATTTGAGTTATTTTACTAATAAAAGTAGGGAGATTTAAAAAGACAATTAAAACATGGCATCACAAAAGACACACTGCTTAGAATTACATTTAATTCAATAAGTGTTTTCTTGAACTTACCAAAAGCTAGGCACAGACGAATTAAGCTATGCTTTGATTCAAATTGGCTGTTTTTTTGGGGAAGCAAATAATGAATGCGTTTAGTTGGTGTTTCAAGAACAGGAACCTCAGTGAAGGGAGTATGCAACAGCTTAGAGTACTGGCAATTTATCTTTTATTGTGATTTAACTTTTTGTGTTTGTAACTTGCAGTTAGATTTTAAAGGTCCTTGAGGGTCAGACATTGTGTCTTATACTTATTTCTACCACATTATGGTAGTAATTTACATACAATATGGTACTTATTTCTACCACAATATTGTATTTCTAAACCCCAGTAACAATTTGTAGTGAATATCAATTATCACACCATAATATAACGTACTAAACTAAGATGTAGCAGTTGTTCAATAAAATGCCTGCAGATTCGGAGCTTGTGTGTACATGTGATAGAATGGGGCTGAGGAATTCATACAGTACTGTATAAGGAACTCTCACAAGCCAAATCAAGTCCAAAGCCTGTATGGTACTGGTGTGTGGAACTGATCATGTTATTAAGTAAAGTAGGTTATAGATCACGAAGATTATGATCTCATTTATGCTAAAACTTAGAATACATTTATATATGATCTATTCACACATTCACAACAAGTTTATTAGCTGTCATCTTTAGAGAACAGGATTATGAGGATATTTTCATTTTCTGAATTTTAGTATTTTATAAAAGTGAGTATGCATTAAAACAATGAAAGCCATAAAGGTATCTTTATTTTGAAACTCTAAAACCAAAGAACACTGCATATTTGTTGGGTTAGAAAATTTTTGACTCAACTGCTTTTTGATGAATTTAAAAGGACCTAGAAGATCTACAACTTTTATTACACCCAAACATACATATAACACGTTTCAATAATATAAGCAAAAAGGAATAAAACAAGTCCCTATAGACTAAAAAGGACAAAATGAAGGTCAGTCTAAATAATTTTTTAGAAATCTAATATATAAAGTAGAATTAAAAAGATATTAATTTTATATTTTAAACATATATAAGCTTTTTATGAGTCTATATATCAAATAGCGAGGAAATTGACAAGACAGCATTGCCTGAGAAACCACCATGATGCTTTAGTTCTTGGCAGGCAAGGCTACAGCAGGCAAGATCTGAGAACCAATATACTGCACACACTGTGTATTCGCAGCAAACTATACTTTCTCCTTCCATCGAACAGTAAAACATAATTATAAAAGACTATAGAAAAATCTTGGTATATTTAAAAGTTTAAAATGTAGAACTCATTCTCTAATTCCAGTACAATAAAATACCAAAAGCTTTAGCACAAACACAGAACTGAAGGAGAAAATCGTAACAAAAATACACATACAACACAATGGAAACAAACCAATACTAAATATGTTAAGCTACTGATGGAGAAAAAGAGGAACTTGATACCAGAATGTCAGACTATTTTGAAAATAAACGTGTTATAGTCAGAGTTTGCAAGGAAAAAGACATAATACAAGACACATAGTTTATAGGATTATTTTATAAGTCACCCAAAGAGTCTAACACATAAAGAGTACAGGAAATCTATACAAACACTAGAGAATTAAAGAATCCAGCTGAGGGCCTGAATCCCACAGCAACATCCTGCATGAGTGCAGCAGAAGACCTAGAGCCCATAGCTGAAGGCCTAAAACCTGTAATAATGTTTCATGCAAGTTGGCATGAAGGATCTATCCTGAAAAGACTGAAAGGTCAGCAGTGGAAGACAGAAAGTCTGTGCCAGGGGACGAAGGATCTGAGACAGGAGGTGGAGGGATGTGCACTGGGGCAAGGAAGGGACATTCAAAGTAAGAACCAGAGCTCCCCTGAAAGGACTGCAGCCATCCTCAGTAACAATGAGATCCCAAGCTCCTCCCTCTGATGATGACAACAGCCAAGTTCCTATCAGCAAAACCAGCCTGACTTGCTTCTCCAGGAGAACCAACAGAGCCATCTCTTCCTCTCCAGTCCTCTTTTTTAATGTTGTTGGCAACAACTTTCAAGTGGGTCCTCCATACCCAGCACCATGCTGATTCAGTTCAACTGAGTGTTAAAACTGACTACCAGTTGTCAATCCACGACAAAAGGTTAAGATACTAATTACATTAAAGAACATTATTTACATATAGAACAGAACTGAAAAACCAACTAAGTCTTTGTGCCACAGTTAATTAACTTAATATGAAATTACAGGCTATTTAAGAAAGCCACAGTTCACTAGATTCTTTGTTTTTCAACTTCTGCTTCCTCTATTCTCCTAACTGGTTTTAACATGGACTAGAAAAGAGACTTAAATGTGTGGCATATTCTTAATAGTTGCAGATTTCCTCTATTAACTTCAAAATCTTTTATATGCCTCTCAGAAGTGTGGTTTGTGGGAATAATTTACTAGATTCAGTTACTTCTTATTGTTTCTAAATAAAATGTTGTCTCACTTGTGCTGAGAACTTCTTTTAAGGTCCTTCTTAAAATGAAAAGAAACTATCTCTTCCTTTGATCTCCAACATGTGTGCATCTATGCAATTGAGTTCTAAGGCATAAATACATACTGTACTCTCCCAAGAGACCAAATGTCCCTCAACATCACTAAAAGCAGATTAAATTAGCAAACGTGTGACCATTTTGTAGCACAGTATGAAAATTACTATTGAACACCTAGCACAGTAGAAAGCAGCACAAGTATTAAATTTATCAAATTCTATATAGTTGAGCCAATGTTTCCTCTTTCAGTTATTACCCATCCTTGCTGAGAATTCAGAATTCCTCAAGACTATAGTGTTCTGCTGTTTTTAAAATAACAGATCTTTTTTCTCTTCCTACCTCTCTCCCTGTGCAGCCCCCTCTATAAAAGCTCTTAAAGTGGATGTAACTAACTGCGTAATCAAGAATCATGTTTATGGCATTAAGTGCCATGAGTGTGTCAAAGTAATAAATTAAAACACAGCAATCAGTTCAAATGCAAAATGGACCACCGAACAGTGAAGCAAACAAAAAAGATGGTAATACCATGGTTAAATGCATAAAAATGGTATAACTAAGAGGAAAAGCTGGGAATACCAGCACTTTTTCATATATATATATATTTTAAAGTTAATAGATGTGTCACACCAAATATATAAAACTTTCAATGTTAGAAACTGTTTTAAGTAATGAATGCTAACAACTCCCATAACTTACTGTTTAATAAATACAGTGCATCTTCTTGACTTTTGTCTTAATTTCCTCCTTGCTGGAACTAAACAGCTAACTTCCATAAGTTAAGGGAGGAAAGGTTTATTTAGTTTAGTTTATAGAGGTTTCAGTCCATAATTGGCTGCAAGGCAGGCTGGTATGACAGACAGGGATTGCAGAGAAAATCAATCACAGCAGGTAGAAAGTAGCAAAGCAAGCAAGGGACGACTGGACCACAGTTCTTTCTATCCGTTGTATCTTATCCAGGCTACTTAGGGGGAGTAGCACTCACACTCTTAATTCTGGGGCCCTTGATCCTAGCACTGCACCATCAATCAACCATACCCTCGACCCAGTCATTTTTGAAAAGGCCCCACCCATGACTGCATGAGGCTTAGAGGCTTAGAGATTCACCGTGCCTGGCTGCCTAAAGATTCATACCCATCTTTAGGGCAAATGTTAAGTCCTGCAGTTCCATGTGCAGCATCAGAGGTAATCTGTGATAAAATGTGAACTCCATAGGGCTTGCGTGGCACTGCTCCTACTGCACTTCTGTAGCTCCCAAGGCTTCTTTCTTGTTCTGCTCCCTCCTTGTAGTTTTCCTCAGACAATCCACATTCCTGGCTTCTCAAACCTTCTGGGATCTCTAAAGTACTTTTCGCTTCACACACTGTCCCCTTAGGGATATATTACCTCGCCTTCCAGGCTTTCTTTTGAAATCTGTGAGCCTTCATGACTCTACAACTCTTCCATTTTGCATGCACCAAAACCCAGCACCACGTGAATGATACCAAGCTGGAGCAGTACCAAGGCTTCCTTCTTTTTTGGCAAGGGTTCAAGTGCCTACGAACCAAATTCCAAGCAACAATTTCCCTAGGCTGCTGCCATTCTGGAACTGCTCTGAGCTCTCTTCTCAAAGCACTTTTGTAACTCTAAGACTGCAAAGGGTAGAGTCCTGCTAGTTCTTGTGATATCCACAGGCCATCATTTTTTTCCTTTTTCTTCTCAGTAATCAAGATCTCCTCTGCTCTGTCTTAGTCCACAGCTTTACCGAATCTTCCTTCCTAGCCAAACTCACAGCACTTTAAATCATTGTGCTGGGCTCTTTCTTCTTGATTCTCAACATAAATCTGGCAAAGAGCTCCCAACAGCAACTAACCATGCCATCACCTCAACATTAAACTACCTTCAAATTCCATCTGCAAGATTAGTTAGTCTACCTCCATTAATTTTAGTCTCAGGCAAAGTCTCTGGATATGAGCAAAATGAAGACACAAGGCATAACACACATTGCCTGGAGTCCAACAATTAATGCCATCCTTCTTTCCAGCAAAAACCTCCCAAGCTTGATCTCTACCAGCAGAATTTCTATTAGCTTTTTGGTCTTCTGAACTCTGACCAGAATCTCCAATCAAGTATGCCCTCAGGATTTCCAGCTCTTCCTTTTTAGCTGGCATCTCCAAACCTTTCCAAACTCTTCCTACAACCATTCCCAAAGACTTCTAAAACACATGGTCAGGTATAGTCACCGCAACAACTTCACCTCTCTGGAACCAAATTTTGTCTTAGTTATTTTTCTTGTTGCTGAGACAAATATTCAACACCTACAAGTTAAAGGAGGAAAAGTTTATTTGGCTCACGATTTGTAGATGTTTCAGTCCACAGTTCGCTAGCTCCAAGGCAGGGCAGTATGGCACACAGATACTGCACAGAATAAAGAGTTCATAGCAGGCAAAACGTACTGAAGCAAGCAAGGGAGCTTGCTTATTACCAGTTAAAAGAGGAAGCTTCTTATTACTAGCTAAAATTCACACGTGACTGACCCTGACCAGAGTGAACATCTACAATCTATCAATTTCCTCATCTCAGACATATTTCTAACAGGGGTATTTTTACTGATGAGTTATACAAAGCACAGTGAAGATTGAGAATTACATAAAGAAGAAATGGCGTTTAGTGACAAAACAAAGACTTTTTTAAAAGATGGGAACTACAAAATAGTGAAGCCACAGTACTTTTAACAGTTGCACAAATAACTGGTGTTTGGAATTATCTGTACTTCAAAAAGGTCTGGAAATATAAGGTTCATTTAAGTTAACTTACTTATCATTAGTACCACATAGAACTAATGAAGTAAAAGAGACAAAACATGAGGTAGGAAAATCTAAGTGCACATGAAAAGTGTAATTCTTTGCAAGTGTTTTTAACTAGTAAAATGTGTTAAGTAGCTAGTCTTCTGACTCACAAAAATTTTTAGGTAGAAGCTTACAATAGTTAAGGCCACAAATATTCCCTCACACAGCATTTACTCAGAATCTCTAATGCAATCACTTTTTAAAAATCACACTAGTCATTTAAGTTATGGAAAATTTTAGTTTTATCTAGTTTATTTAGTTGTTCAGTACACATACTTTTTCTTTTGTAAAGTTTAAAAGCAATTAGTTACACAGATATTTTCTGTTTGAATAACGACATATTGAGGGTTAAAAAAACTCTTACTTATGGTATAAAATTAAAATCTTACTCATCAAATGGGTATGTGTATGAAGAAAGACTATCAAACTTATGAATATCCATTACAAACATTATGGTAGCACCTTAGTTTGCAAAAAAAAAAAAAAAATCACTAAGTAGCTTCAGTTACAAGATACAAATTCATGCCTGCATAATGGAATTTATTTGTAAAATCTTACACAGCCTGGGAAACATCTAGTGTCTCAATTCAATTGTTAATCATCTTGAAAGTTGTGTTTGTAAATAAACCCATGCAGGGGAAGACAGGAAAAGGTCCTGGAGAGAGGAAGGTGGAAAAGACAGGGAAGGGAAAACAAGAGACAAGAGAGGAAAAAGAGAAACGGGCAAGATAAAAATTCAGCCTTGAAGTCTCAAGGTTTGACATCTGTACAAATCTACAGAGTGGAAAGAAGGATACGTACACTTTCTTGAGATTGTTTTCCTGTTCCATTACACATAATGACAACTTGGGTATATAGTTTTTCATATTTTGCATTTCTAACAGAACTGCTTGTTTCATTGTTTTCTGGTACCATCTATTAGAAAGTAAAGACAATTTTATTCCTTTGAAATTACTGTCAGTATTTAGCAGATTTAAAAACATTACTGATCTAAAAAATAAAAAGTATTTCAGCTAAGCTGGGTCTTGGCCCTTTCACTGTGTTTCTTATTTTTTCATAGAATGTAGTGCCCTTACCTAGAGTTTTCTTTTCAGTTCTAAAAAGTTCTATTTCTATCAGTTCAAACTTATACATTCTCCATTTTCGTTGGACTACTTCATTGCTTTATTTACTTAAAATACTTCATTTTCAATGTCTTCCATCTATGTATGTCAATCATAGTTCTAAAATATTTCATTGGAAAACAATGGAAAAGGAATAGGTCTATTCATTTGTTTTGTTTTTTGTTTTGGTACCAAGGATCAAACTTAGCAGGCGCTTATGTCACTGAGCTAAATCCCTTGCCCCAGGAATAGGTCTATTCTTTTGGAAGGAGTCACTTAAGAGTTCAAATTCTGTCTACCTCAGCTTCAAGATCTCTAGCAAGTTATTTAATTTCCTTTTTCTGACAATAAAATGGGAAAAAGGCCTATGAGGAATAGTTGTAAGGTTAAATTATACATATATTTATGTGTATATTAATTTATTATACACATTATATTCAGAATAGAGAAGGCTTTCTATGCCCATTGTCTTCTGATTTGAATCTGATGCTCTCCAGTGCTGACTCTTTTCTACACTGGAAACAATGACTTCATCTTGTTCCCACAGCACTCCGTATTTTTATATAAAGGTATGTTTTTTTAAAAAAAAAAAACATGTAACTGTGTTCTACAATTTACTCATATTTCCTGTATTAAATTATTTGGAACCTACATAAGTATTTTATTTGCTGTTTTCTTGTACATTTTTAACTGAACCTCCAGAGAAGCACCAGCAAAGTATTATTCCAACTGTACTGCATGCCTATCCAATACAATGGCTGCCTCTGTAGGTGTGCAAATGATAAATATGCTGAATGAATTATGAATGAATTAGACAAAACTGCACTAACAGCCTTATCATTCGCTGCTGGAGTCAGAAACCAGGCCAGGTCATTAGGGCCAGGGAGAGAATTTTGGAACATTTTTGAGGAATATTCTGACAACTGAAAAATTTTGTAATTTCTTTTTAGTTTAAGAATCTCAGCAAGTTTCTCTTTGAATATTTACAAACAATAATTCTTAATTTTCAGAATATTTTCTTTTTCTTTTTAAAATAAGATACAGAATTTCAAAACAAAATTATAGTGGATTAACACTGATTAATATATTACATATTGTTATTTTCAAAGTAGTTGTTCAGATTACAAGATAGAGGCATAAAAAAGTGATCAAACAACGGAAGCACAAACCTATTCCACTGTCTAAGGTTCAAAGTCACTATTTTTTCTTTTAGAGAATTTCATCCCAAAACCAGTTTTGCTGTCAAACTTTAGAAAGTTTTATTGGGACAATATCAGCAGCTCATTTGCTTACCTATTCTCTACGGCTGCTTCTGTCCAACAGTACAGAAAAAGTTGTGTTAGAAGAGTTTCAAAAATGGAGGCTTGCTAGGGGATTGGGCGGAGAGTCTCTCTGGAGAAATCATATTAGATGCTAGAATATGACAACATGGAGAGGGCCAGACAAATGGATAACGATTCTTATTAACCAAGACAACACAGCTGGAGGATTTAAGGTCGTGCTGAGACTGTGATGGCTGATAACGGGAATCTGCAAATCCCGCACCTTTAATGCAGCAAACTGACCAGTGGATCCAAGAGGAAAAGCTATATTGGCTTTTGGTGACTGTTGGAAATTGAGACCCGGGACCCCGTGAACCAGCCAGGGCTGCCCAGCTGCGCCGGAGGAGATTGTGAGAAGCTCTGGAGTTCTGAAGCCAGGCGGGCACCATGCAGTTTTCTGACCGTTTCACGCTGTGTTGGGAATGCAGTGAAGGCAAGCGGCATAGTGTGCAGTAGACTCAAGAGGAAGACCTGCACTGAGTCCTGGTGAGTACTGGGGCCTGGGTCCCACGGCTGCTGTGGATGGCTGGAAGACATCTTGGAGTTGGGCAAAGCTGGCGGCTCAGTGACATCAGACAGTCGCCCCTGGTGTAGAGAGGTCTGGTGGAGGACATCTTGAAAATGGGCAGAGCCCAGTGCCGTATTGGCGTCAGCGACATAGAGAGAACTAGTGGAGAACATCTTGGAATTGGGCAGACCCGCAGTCGCAGTGACATTAAATAGACGCTCCTGGCACAGAGAGGTCTGGAAGAGGACAGCTGGGATTTGGGCAGAGCCCTGTGCCATGGTGACATTAGCCAGCTGCTTCTGGCACAGAGAGAACTGCTGGGGATGAACCAAGCCTCTGGTTGGGACCCAATAAGCATATACAAAATAGTCATGATTTTGTGACACCCACAAAGTACTAAGCCTAATTTGCAGATTGACTGGCACAGAGGCCAGAGGCTAGCCTGCACTGTCCCTGCATCCCTGCTTACCCCAGATAACAGCAAATTGGGGAGGACAGCAAAAACTCAAGTCAACACACTTCTGAAAGCCCTAAGCAATACTGAGAGGGCCAGAGACCCCAGAACACTCCAGTCTGAAAGAAACCAGAAACATGACAAGAGATAGAAATAAAAAATAAAATCTCCAGCTGCCCAACATGAGAAAATAAGCCCAGGAGAAGTAAACACTGAAGAGAACAAGCACAGTAACCATCCAATACTGGACACAGCATCAGCTGAAATAAAAAAATACCTCCATGACCTCATAGATGAATTTAAAGAGGTACTCCTGATCCAAGTGAGGCAAGATAGAAAGAGATTAAAGAAATGACAAGCCTCACCCAAGAGAACACAGATGGAAGAACTGAGGAAATCAGAAAAGAAAGAGAAACTTCTGAAAAAGAATTTAAACATAACTTAGAATACATGAAACAGATCCAAAAAGATTACCAGGAAACTAAAAACTCCATTGAACACTGGCAAAATGCCTTGACAGAAACTAAAGTCAGCCTTTTGAAACTTGAAGAGAGATTTATCATATATGATTGTGAAAGAAAAGACCTCTTAAAAATAACAAGGAACCAGAAAGAAACAATTCAAAGGCTAGAAGATGACAAAAGGATACATAACTTAAGAATAAAGAATGTGAGTGAGGAAGCAGGAGCAACCAAAAATGAAATACAAAGAATATTCACAGATATTTTACAGCAAAATTTCCCATGTATAGCAAAAAAATAATATCCAGATAAAAGAGGCATATAGAACACCAGCTACCTACAACCAAAACAGATCTACACCCAGGCATATAATAATCAAGAGTCCAGAAATCCACCAAAAGAACAGAATATTAAAAGCAGCCAGAGGAAAAAAGCAAATTACCTACAATAGGAAAATTATCAAAATAACAACAGACTTATCAACACAAACTCTTAAATTAAGAAGGGAATGGGGAGAAATATTCCAAGTCCTGAAAAAAAATAATATGCAACCAAGACTCATATACCCATCAAAACTCTCTCTCAAAATTAATGGAGAAATAAGATGCTTCCAAGACAAGGAGGAACTGTGGGAGTTCGTGGCCACCAACCCAACCCTACAGAGAGTGCTGAAGGACATTCCAGAGAAAGAGAAGAAGGGATACCAATATTCCAGCAACAGTGGCAGAGAGGCCTCAATAAATGGGGCAGACAGTGGAATGAGGGAGTAAGGTGGACAAATTATAGCAGTAAAGTGGAGTAGCAGACATGAGGCAGAGACGGTAAGCTATAGGCTTTAGTATAGGTAGCTCTGATACACTACAAAAAAAGGCAGAGATCATTGTTAATAGTGTATCAGGATTTAAAAGTCACAGTAGTCTTATCGCCCTGTTGAGTTTGAATTTAATTTATTCTGGTCTGTCCACTCATATTGGATTTGAGGGCACAGACATCTGACCCAAAAATAGCAGGTTATACCATGGTAACTATCCTTAATTTCCTATTAACTTAAGATGAAATCCTGTACTACTTATATTGTCTTACTATGACTGATCTTATTTGAATCTGATTCATAAGACCGCGGTTTTGCCTTGGCTGATTTTATTTGAATTTGATATGCTTGATAGTATCAACCCTACAAGTAGAGGCAACTACTCTGAAGATGACAAGTTGTAAAAGATATCCATACCAGTATTAATTATTAACAGCTCTCAAGTCCTACAATGTTTTCAAAGTTGTGTTATAATTAAAAATAGCTAGATAATACTATGTTCAACTATATTAAGCACAATGATGTGGACAAGACTATTGAAAATAACAAGAGAAAGCATAGTAACTACGGTAGATCACCTAATATTGTGGTCTTATGTGTCTTTTTCACTGCATGTTTTTCTAGGAATTTGTTTTGCTGTCTTGTTATGATTTGTTTTCCCCTATAATACAGAGAGGATAGATACACATGTAGAAATTCACGCATGAGAAGATTTTTTTAAAAAAGTATTTACGGAACAGATTATATAATGCAATATGTAATGAACAGATACTCTGAAGAAGAGACACTAAGAAAACCAATGCTAATTTTGTAGAATTATGATATAAAATCTAGCAATACTATTATTCACTGATCAGAGTGATATTAGTCTAGTCTCTTAAGTTCAATTTCAGCATATGTAAAGATAAGGACAGCTACTATGAAGAGAATGTTGGCAGAGTCACCATTTGAATGTCATTTTACATACTTTAATTTTGTAACCTAAACAGCTATTTCTAAGATGACAATATGTAATTTATCAACTGGCGATTTCTTACCATTTATTTTTCTGTAATTCTGTATTATTTCTACCCTTTTTTTTTTATCTCCATGTAGTTTTTTTTTTGTTTCTTTCTCTTTAAATAAAAAAAAAAAAAAAAAAAAAAGGAAAAAGTTGTGTTAGAGATTGTATGGCTCACAAGATCAAAAACGTTTAGCAGCTGGTCCTTTACAAAAAAGGTTTTGTCCACTCCTACTTGGCCTAAGTCTTCACTTGGGAAAGGATCTCTAGAGACAACACAAATAGCAACTTTGTATATCTACAGCACAGGTAACAGGATGTAGGCATTGCTTTGTAAATTTACACTTAAGCTTTTAGAATTATACAGAACATTAATAGGATACTATTACAATCTCCATTTTTAGATAAAAAAGCTGAGGCTTGATGAAATAACTTGGTTAAGGCTAACAGGTGGCTAGCTAGGGTCAGATGATCTACTGACATCCAAAGAGAAAAGCACTCCCCTGTATAGAACTTTAAAATAAAACTTAAAAAGAATGTTTTCTAAGTACTTAAATTTGTTGCTAGACAGCTTCCAGTGAGGTTTAAGAGGACATACGTTTTCATGTTACAGACAATATGGCATTAATTAAAGTTTTAATCTTTCTTTATTCATTACAATGAAAAAGCACGATGATCATTTTTCATAGGACAAGCACAAACATGATCTTTATTTTTTTAGAACATAGTTAAAAAAAAATCTTACCTGAAATTTTAAAATGACAGAAATGTGCATATTTACACAACTACTGCTACTGCAATAGTAAAGCTGGCCAAAGTTCACTGAGTTTAAAATAAACGAATTTGAAAACTAACAGCCATTTTTTAGAGGAAAAATGAACATCATAAACACTAAGAACTTTTGTTACCAAGAGGAATGTAGTAACCAACCTGGAATACAACAAAGGGCTAGTTTCTGTAAATACCAATCCAACCCAAATTTAATTAAACTGTATGGTAGAAAAACAAAAAACTCAAAACCAAAACCAGAAAAATATGTATTTTTTTCCCTTCCAAATTCCAGTCCAATGATTTATCAGTGAAGTCAGGAAACTATATGTATCTATCTTCCCTCTCTTCAAAACATCCACAGTACAATTGGGGACATCAGCAAGTAAAAATAAGGGGTTCTGAGACACAAGTAACACAAATCACCTCAGAATGATTACCAGAAATGTAATTCAGTAAGTAGTAATGTAATTCAGTAATTCTGAAAGTAGTGCCCAGATTTGTTGAGAAGATTTAAAAACTGAGCAGCAACCAAAGAAGTTTGAAAGAAAGTAACAATCAAAATCTGTCACAAAAACCACCTGGGCACAGCAGAGGCAATACAATTGGCATCCCACTATTTCAGTTTTGGCAAGTGGATGGTTTACTGCCGCCGCTACAGCCTTTACTGCACTGAGTTTTAGGGCTTCAGGCAGAAGCATCCAACTAGTCCTGTTTGGGGTATGGGTCCATTTCCTGTGCAGGCAACAGAAAGTGATTTATTTGTCCTGCTTGGCTTCTGTTGAGGTAGAAACTTGCTATCTCATCAAAACTCATGCTGAACAGTAGGGAATTCCTCAGGCTTAAGAAGAGGCTTCAACCACTGGGAAGCTACCTGCCTCCTCTACATGACAAACACTGTTATACACACTGTACCAAACATTAAAAAAAAATACTACTTTTTAAAGACAGGTCATTAGACGAAATTCTTAAGTGTTCAAAACTAAAAAAGACATATTCTCTGGAGCAAGTTTTGAGTCTCTCAAGTCACTGTTTTCCAAATTTCAGCCCAGTGACCTGTAGTGAAGTCAGGAGCTTGTAAACTCTCAAGTTTAAGAAACTATCATGGAGCACAAAACTGGAGGAAAGCTCTGAATTAGATACCACATTGGCAGGAATAAGGGATTAACTGCAGAAGCACTTAAGAAATGCTGCGAAGAGCAAATCAGACAGGAACACAAAGTTCACAAATAAGCAGAGTTATGATTTGGTTCCCAGGTCCACGTGCTGAAAATCTGGGTTCTCAGAGTGGCGGTGTGGATGGAATCCTTAAGAGGAAGGGCCTAACAATTAAACCACAAGATTCCATCTTACTCCAGAAAGAATGGCTAGCATCAAGAAATCAAACAACAACAAATGCTGGTGAGGCTGCGGGGAAAAAGAACCCTTAAACACTGTTGGAATGTAAACTAGTACAACCACTATGGAAGTCAGTATGGAGATGCCTTAGAAATCTAATACTAGAAACTCCATTTGATCCAGCTATTTCCCTTCTTAGTATCTTCCTGAAAAAATTAGGTATTATATTACAATGATATATGCACACCCATGTTTAAAGTAGCACAAGCTACATCTTGGAAGCAACCTATATGCCCACCAACAGGGGAATGGATAAAGAAAATGTGGTATTTACACACTACGAAGTACTATCTGTCATAAAGAAAGGTAAGGTTGAGTCATTTATAAGAAAATGGATACACCTTGAGACCAATGTTAAGTAAAATAAATCAGACAAATAAGTTTAAACATTTTATGGTATCTCTTACACAAGAAACCCAAGATATAAATAAACAGCAAAATAAAAAATAATGGGGAGTAAGGAGATGGATCGATTCATAATTTCCAAGCCAGAAGACTGTTACAGAACAATATAAAAACAGAACTCAAAAGATATCAGTGTATACACAGGTATGATCACTGTAATACTGTTTAACTACAAAAATAAACGGCAGACAAAATTTTTATCATAAAGCAATGATGGCGAACTTTTTATAGATGAGAGCCCAAACTGTAACCCAAATCCACTGACTAGCGCAAAGTGCCCACACAGCCTGAATATTGAGGTCTTGGTACAGAACAAATCCATACATTAAATTCTTTTGTCTAAAAAGAAAAATAACGCATATGCCATATATTTGGCAACGAACGTCATAAAAGATTAGTCAAACCAATTATGGCATATTTGTAACATGAAATACTACACACCATTAAAAGGGAGGTAATCAATAAATTCCAATGTGAAGTCTAAAATTCATTTTTATTAAGGAATCTTAAAAAGCAAAGTGCAGAAGTTAAATACATACAAACTGTTTTGACACAGGGTCAACTTTATCGGGCAAGTTAGCCTGAGGCTTTCCACTGACCTCCAATTTGGATTCTCTTGCCTCAGTATTTATATCATTTCTAAGAGGGCAAGAGATGAGTAAGTGTAATGTTAAGAGTGGCTACTGTGTTCACAGGGTTGGGGATGGAGGTCCTCAACCCTTCATTCCTACCTGCTCCATTTTCTAATTTGTTATCTTAACTAGAATTTACTTCTTACAGGTAATGGGAATTATCTAAGTAATTACAGGCTAGTTTTTGCCTTCAGTATACTTTTTTGTCTTAAAAATACAGTACCTCACAGTTTTATATATTAAGGAAAGAAGCCAACTGAGGAAACAGGCATTGAAATATTTTGTTTCATTTTATTCTATTTAATTAAGCTTTATTTTAAAAATAATAAACATTTTATCTTATCATTTAAATTAGTTTTAATTAAAACTTTTAATCACCTGTAGATGTTTAAATAGAAAGATGTTTAAAATCTCAAAGCAAAATACATCTAAGAAAACAATTATGTTCCCTTACTTCATAGTCACAAAGACTAAAAGTGTAGTAGAAAAGTATACTGAACTAAATTTTGCTTATCTCCTAAAGGCATCTATATCTTAATCAACTGGCACTATTTTCTTGCTGGTTCTAGCCTTCTGTAGAAAGCAATACAAAATGATATGATAATAAAAAAAGAGATTACCTACAACTAACAAACACAAGGCAGATTGAATCAGGATCTCTTTAGCTATTTTATTAGGAAAGTGAAAAATGAACCCAATGATTAGTTTTGCAATTTCTCAAGATTTAAGAGTTAATACCTTCATCAGGTTCAAGAGATCCTATCTTCTCACATGGGGCACAACTGCTGCTTTTCAAACCTATCAGAGTGTCAAAGGCAGATGTCATTAGAACTGGGCTGAGAGGGAAAGGAAACCACAGAGAAAGGGAAGTTGGAGACCTGATGTATACTGTTTCACAGCAAGTGAAACAGAAGTACCTGTAAACAAGAGACTACATATACAAACCCACTGGGGACTGTTAAGGGGCCACTTACCAGTACAACTCCTAATCAGCCTCAAGAATAAGGGCTGGTTCTCCAGTCTTTTACAAACCTCATCTCTAAGTAGTCTCAAGGGATTTTTCCCATCCTGTGGTGACTCTTCATTTTAACACTTTCATGCTCAGTGAATTATCTAGCCTCATTGAGAAACGAAGGTTAAGGGGGGAACGCAGTGGTAAACAGCCAAAGAGCTCTGAAGCCAAAGAGCCCACAGCACTGGGTTCAAATCTTAACTTCCCCACTTAAGAGCTTCGTGACACTGCGCAGGCTATTTAATCTCTAGGCAGGTTCTACATCTCCAAAATATCTAAACTCAAGGGGTTACAAATAATGAGAAAGTCCATGAAAGAAATGATACCTGTGTACTATACTCAAGTTTATAAAATCTTAAAAAATATGGTCTCTTTAAAAGTGCTGTTAATGTAAACCATGACCAATAAGGTTCAATAATTTATTTCTTCCTAAGGCAAACAAATATAATTTAATTTTTTCTGGACTATGTCTATTCGCAATTATGAACATAAACTAAAGAAAGTTTACACAAGCTGTCAATCTCTTTATAGACACACCTTGAGCAAAGAGCCACTGGTAGAAATTTAAGTTTACAGAGATGTGTATCTCTGTGCTAATTATTTCCAAAGTGTTACATTTAAAATTAAAAGTAGCTCTTTTCTGAGTCTTTATTCACAGAACTAACTTGTTGTATTTGCCACTTATAAATTCTCCCTCACCCTTTTTTGGTACCAGGAATTGAAATCATGACCTTGTACCACCCAGGCAGGTGCTTGTGCTGCTGTGCTAAACCCCCGGCTCATGAGCCCCTTATTTTCTTAATGTGCTGAGTCTAAGCTATAAGCTCAGAAGCCAGAACTATTTTCAACACAGACTGATAGCATTAAAAAAAAATCCAAAAAACTGTATGTGTATAAGCTTTAGATTCAAACTGCCCTGGTTTAAAATCCGTGTGAAATTAACTTTCCTAGGCCTCAGTGTTCTCATCCTTAAAATGGAAATATTATCTATACTGAAATATTTTGGGAGGGCATGAAAAGTATCTTGCCAAGTGTTTTCTCTTACCTGTCAAACTAAGTTAATCAATCACTTGTTATTATTGCATAACTCACAGCCAAGTTAAAAGTTAAAAAACTTTTTACTACAAACCTTGCATTTAGTGTGAAATGCTCTGGTACCATTTAGAGACACAAAGATGGAAAAGCTTCTGCCCTCCAGAAGCTGAGAGCCTAATGAAGGAGAGGTATGCAAGCAACAGCACAACTGTTTGATACATGCCAGTAAAGCAGCAGTGCTCCATCTGAAGTGGAAATGTTATTCTGCAAGAGGTGATATTTACTCTCAGAGGATTAACAGGCACTCATCAGCTTGGGGGCCAAGGACAGAGGGGGAAGACTTAAGAAGGAGGAAAGAACACACAGATGACCTACAGCAGAGCATGGTAGGTTCTGGAGTCGGGGTTTCCAGAAAGGTGAGAGACACAAGTTGTGACCACACCAATGCTGCCAGTTTGCTGAACCAAGGAGAAGGTGGCCCATGTTAAATAAGTAATTAGACACACAAAGGTATCTTAAGGACAGTGAAAGAGGCTCCTTGAGAAAAAAGGTGACACTGTACGTTTGCATTCACATTATACCAAAATTCTCGCAGCTAAACTAGATTGGGAGAATTGCAGTCAAAGAAAACACATCCCAGCTTATAAAGCAACAACTCTAACCTAAAGTAATTGTGAGGGCCAGATGAGAGTCTAAGAAGGTAGTCTTGACGACTCTATGAAATCTAGGAAAATGCCCCAAAGTCTAGTGTGGCTAAGTGGTTGGGTCATGAGGTCCTAAGTTAAAATGGAGACAAAAGGAACGAGCAGTTCTGACGGAATACAGTGAGCTTAATGTGGAATTTTATCAGTGATAACCATTAGATAGTCTTACCAGAATTGATGCCAATGACAGAAACTAACATTAAGGTGGAAATGGAAGACAAAGGCAAAAACAATGTCATTCAGAGGCGGCATACAGACGACAAATGGGGCAATGAGTAATTTATGGTAGCTACCTATGACACTTCTCCATTTTTAGCTTTCATTTTTTTCAGCTTGACAACCAAATGGTCTCTTTTGATTTGCATACTACTTTAAGTCTGTGAGATTTTTCACACAGATGTGCTAGGCAAAGTTTCCTAAACCTTGTGCCCAGCTTCCTTAGCATCATCTCAGAGCTTGATGTCCAATACAAACAGATGAATGAACTCAACATGGCCTTAAGTTCAGTCAGCCAAGAAGCCAAAATGCGGTACTGAAAGACTCTAAAATTGCCTCAGTTATCCGTTCACATTGTACATAAACATTTAATACATAGCAGTCTAAATTTTTCTCCACATGCTGCTTTTTTTCCTTTAAAAATATGCAGTTTTGAAATGACTTTTTAGAGTTCAAAAACGTAAACTCAACAACTAAAGACTATCCACACTTCAGGTTTCTATAGCAAAGTCAGGTGCAAGACAATACAATTACTGAGTTTTTTAATTGTCAGCTTAAAAAAATACTAAATGTGAAAATCTCACAAAAGTACAGAGTATCTGATACTCACTACTAAGAAGGAAAACTAGCCCACATATTTCTTCAGTGCTTTCTCTGTACACACTTGGTATACACGACATAAACTCAAAAGTGAATGGTCACATATTGGTGGGTGGATCAAGTGAGCTGGCGAGTAAGTACACACAACTGCTGCTGGGCAAAAGAAACTATCAAAGACTTTAATGTGAAGAGGACTAAAAAGGCAGCTTGGCCAGTATTTGTCAGTCTGCTTGTTTTTATTAGCACGATTATTTCTCAGCAAAGTAAAAGAGATTTTAAGAGGTCCATTACTCAATAAAAACTAAGAAAAGAAAACGCTCCACGATCCACTTACATGATTACATTACACTCCAATCTTCATGGCCAATTTCTCAATACTTCCTTTTACTACTTGTCTCTTCCTCTCCCGTACCTCCTTTTTGTTAATGACAGAGGCAATATGGTAGTCAGGGGAAAAAAGTCAAACTGAACATTAACTTCGTGTTTAATAATACCTGAAACTAAATTTAACTAATCTACTTTATTAGCATGCAATTTTACATAAATGTTTTTGAGGGACTGAGAACTGTTTGTGTACAACTGATCTGCCTGCCCGTGGGTCGTGGGAATGTTCTAGTAAAAATTTTCCACTATATACTTTCATAGTTCTGTTTTAGATTATGGGAGACTGTATGGACCTAAAAAGCTTTAGTTCTAGAGTCAGCAGTTTAGTTCTAGCTTCATCATACACAATCTCTGGACCTCTGGATACCTTTCTTAGCACCTTCCATAATAGTTCTTTTATTTGTACAATAGACTAATAATGGTTTATTTCACAAGTCCCAAGAAAATATATAATGTTACCAGGACGACACCCTGTGCTATTTTTACTGTTGTACATTCAGTTAGTATCTATCAACTTACAGTATTTCTAACAGCCTAGGTTCTGCCGTGGTAGGAAAGCTAAAGGCCACTCTATACATTAAAAGAGGCATTACTCCAAGCTTCAATCTTCCACTAGCTAAAAAGGCAGTGATCAGAAGGCAGCCAGTCCTAAAAACCACTGAAAATAACAACTAAGTTGATCAAACATGCACAAAAAGTCTAAATTGTAATGGTATTAAACAGAGAAACAACTATGAGCAGTGCGCCTCGCGCAATCCCGTAAGTTTTAAGAAACTCTTTCTGTTTCCTAACACTGACCAATAGTCATATTCTTTGAAGAACTGGAATCTAGACGGTTTCTCACACTTTTATAAGGTAGGCAAGATATCCTAAATAGTTATGTCATAAAATTATACTTTTGTTTTGGAAGCTACACTAAAAAAAATTAACCTTTCATTCAAATCACACTGAATTCTCGCATTTCATTTCACTATTCAAAGACTGCCAAGCTTGGAACCTTTAACCTAATCATTTCATCACAAAGGGAACTGTTTTGTATTTTGGGCACGGCTTTGAGTTTGGTTTTTTCATTCGGGATTTTACTCTCGAATATACTGTGATTAAAAGGTATTATTTATTAAGCATGTGAGCCCTTCATACCATATCGAGCAACATCTTACTAGATGTTGTAACCAAAGTTAACGTGCTATTTGAAAAGCTATTCAAGATTTTTAAAACACTCGGATACCAACGGACGCTTTTTACCACGAAGCAAATGTGTATTTACTGTGGTGGGGAGAGGAAGAAGGCCACACCCAAAGCCAAGCCTGCACAGTGAAGTGACACGAAGTTTCAACACGTTTTAAACTATTGCTATTTTCGGTCCTCTGTACACAGTTCATACATTCTTTAAAATCCTATCAGACCCCAAGCGAAAGGAAACGTTCCTCTGATATTAATTACTCAGGTGGCTTCATTTAGTAACCGTAAAGTCCAAGACAGAGAATTACATCATTCGAAGAAAAATTTAAATAACCCTGGTGTAGAAAGAGGGCCTAATTCAAACGCTCAGCGCCTGGAAGAGTCTCGGTCAAAGCAGTTACCACCTCCTCTCCCCGGGGCAAGAAGGAAGCGGCCTGGTGGGACCAAAGCAGTCTTGGGCAGGAGACAGGGACCCTCCTGTCCTGTGGATCCCAGGTCCCCCGTCCTCCCTGCTCACCTTGGCCACGTAGTCCTTCACCTCGTCCAGATCTCCGTTCTTCAGGGCCCACATGAACTCCTTGTCGCACATCACTGCAGCTGGCAGGCCGGGTGGCCGGGCAGGGCACGGCGGCGGAGGCGGCAGCACGAGCGGAGCCGGCCAGCTAGAAGGCGAGGAGCGGGGAGGCGCGCGGGCCGCCGGGCGGGCAAGGTCTTTGGCTAGGGCGACCTCTGGGGCGGGAGAAAGAAAGTTCTTTCGCGGCCACCGGGCCCTGCACAAGAGGTTCCGCCCGGCGGAGGCGAAGCAGCAGGGCTTACACTTCCGGTTCACTCCCCGCTAGGGCCCGCCCCCAACTTCCGCTTCCTCTTCCCCTGGGAGGAAGGTGGGGCTGCTGACCCGGCTTCCACCGCCCTCACTGGAGCTCTCCTGTGCGCAGGCTCAGTGGCCAGGCTGGCAGGAGCCGTGGGAGGGGGAGTCCGGAGCGCCCGAGTGGGCGGGGCGGGCGGACGGGAGTAGGAACTCCCTGTGCGTAAATTTGAAAATTAGTTAAAAGAATATTGGAAGGCATCTAGCTCATCTAAAAATTTCCCAGTATTTAATTTGGATTGCTTCGCCCATTTTCTTTCCTGCCTGCCTTCCTCCTTTTCTCTTTCCCTATTTTCTTCGTTTCCTCGTTTCAAACCGTTTAAAAAATTCCACATCGAGAATTTTTAAAATGTAAATTGCACTAGATGTTTGTGCGCTGCTTTGTGAAATCAAACTGGATTCCTAGTCCTGCATGTCATTTGCTGGTCAGGGAAATGAATTCTTTGTTTCCTTCCTCCTCCTCCTCTTTTCTCTCCTTTATCCTCTCAGCCTCCCTTTTGCTATAGGGGACATAATATAATTCCCAGCCTGCTAGACGTCAAATACAATAAGTTAGTGTTCCCCAAATTTCAAGAATCAATTCTAAGGAAGAACAAAGGTAACAATAGGAAAAATTTATTGAGAAAGATAGCTTCTGAGAGCTAGACAGGACCTGAAGGTAGGTTGTCAAAGGACCCGCTTCATAAAGGAAGTTTTATAGAGCAAAATTACGAGGTGGGTACAATGTGGGTCGAAAGTATAATCAACCAATAAGAATACAAGTATAGCCTATTAAGTAATTGATCCAATGGGGAAGCATGTTACATAAGAAGTGTACATGAAGGAATAAGTATCTTAGGAAGACATGGATCAGGGGGTCCTGGTCACCCACCTAGGTGGCCGATAATTATCTAGGCTTTTCTGAATCAGGTAATACCAGTTATAGCATAATCTTTAATCTATTGCTTATCCCTTGGGGAGGCATGGAGGCCTGGTCATTCCACTTTATCTTGATGCCTGGCTTTTGGCAGATATGCTGTAATGTGTTCTCATCCTCTACACTGGACTCCTTGAGGGTCTGCTCTGTCTGACTACCTATAATACAGAATTTCTACGTAACTTAGGTCTCTCATAATATTTCTTCTCTTCCTTCCTTCCTTCTTCTTTGCTTTCCTTCTTTCCTTATCCCTTTCCTCACTCCCTTCCTTCTCTCCTTTCCTCCTCTCTTTCTCCCTCCATCCTTTCTTCTTTCCTTCTCTATGCAGTATTCTTCAGATTCTATGCTCTGCTAAGCAGCCAGAAGATAGTAAAAGGATAGAAGAAAGCAATTCCTTCCCTCAAGGAAATCTTCAATACTTAAAGCAACAATGTGAATTTAGTACTGTCTTAATACCACGTATAATATTTGGTGATGTGAATAACTTGAGGATATGGTAGGGAAAACAAAACAACAAACCACAAACAAACTCAGCTCTCTGACCAGAAAATGACATTCAATACTAGAAATTCAGCTTAATTCCAGAAAAAGTAAAGTTACCCGGTATACCTTATGTTTTAAAGTGCATGCCTCTGTGTAGGAGTGTGTGTGTGTGTGTGTTTGTGTGTAGTGAGTTGAAGCTTCATTACCATTCCAGTGAGACAGTTCTGTTCTTCTTGATACAAAACCTTGGAGCACATCAACCATGTGACTTGTACCTTATAATCTTAATTATTCAGACTTGCACATGTGAACACAGAGAGATCCAATGACAACTGTTTATGGCTAACAAAACAAGTTGCTTCACTACTGTTGCCACATATGTAGGAATCTGAAAACACACCATCTAGAACTCACTCTCATTAATTATATGTCATGTTGAGCCTGTTATTTAACTGCTGCCTGCTTCAGAGTTGTACATGTATAAAATAGAGATAATAATATTGTTCAGTAAGTGTATTTTGCTGTTTAGTAATAATGGATACAGGTTTTGAATAAAAAGAAAAAAACCTCTAAATATTTAACAATTACCTATATTGTTATTCTGCTAATTTTACTTCCTGCTGTAATATCTCCCAAGGGGTGAATACCATGCCAAGCCATGTCACTGGTCTGCTAGAACATGCAAGAAAAGTGATCCTAACTCCAGCATCAATGAAGACTTAAGTTTAAAGTAAAAGAAGACAATTTATTTGAAGGTAGGGGGAAAGCAGGAAGAAGAGGAGAGAGAGATAGGCAGACAGAGAGAGGGAAAGCAAGACTCTACTCTGTGTATTAAAAAGGATATATTCCTGGATTTCTTCTCTGCAGCTCCTTGTTGTTGTTGTTGTTTTGTTTTTTGAGAACCTTATCCCATGTAGGCTCCTGGAATCTGATTGGCTCCCGGGCTGTTTTTGACCCTCCCCTTGAATTTCTTCTGGTCCTATGACCTTTCCTGTTATTTGGGTGGAGGCCCGGATTATGAGTGGGAGATTTAGGGAATGGTAGTTTGGATTTAAAAATTAAGTAAAGGTGTTATATTGATCTCTGTATTTGGGACCTTCCTGAGTTTAGTTTCTTTGCCTTTGTTTTTCTGATTGCTTGAACCTCCTCTGCAGAGGCTGCAGCTCTTAGAATGTCTCTCCATTAACTTCTAACAAAGTTCAACAAGGCCTTCATTCTGTCTTTTCCCTACCTAGGGATCCCCTGTCCCTAACTGACAATGGGAACTATAAATTCACATATACACTGATGAACATTTCCAGAAATAAATCTCAAGGAAGAGTTTTTTAGGCTAATCATGCAGTCTTCAACTATTCTCTAAGTCATACTTTCACCTGTATATATGATTTCTGATTTACCTTTTTAGTTCAGACTTCTCATATGTGATTCATATCCATATTCTGCTTCTTGCCTAGTTGAATGTCTTGAATTTAAGATGTGTAAATGGAACACATCTTAGTTTTCTATGGATTCCAAACCTAGTTGATTCCTTGTCCTTCCCCATTTCTGTAAATGGCATCACAGAGTAGCCTAAACCAGAAACATGAGTCTTAACTCCTGCAATTCTCAGCTTTTCTCCTATTCAAACTGTAAGTGCTTTGAAATATATATATTAAATTAGGCCACTTCTTTACATCACTCCCACCTCTCCTCTAGCCACTGCTATCTCATTTGCTAAGACTATAGACTCCACACTAGTTTCCTCATTTCTGCTTTTATCCCTTTCTATGTAATTCCTCACATGCAGCATGGTGGATTGACAACTGGTGGTCAACTTGCAATACCAGCTGAACTGAATCAGTGTGGTGCTGTGTGTGGATGGCCCACACAAAGACTGTTGCCAAGATCAAAATGGGAAGTGGAGCAGAAGAGAGTGATATTGTTTGGTGCTGTTGATTCTCCTGTTGCTGTGGGTTCTCCTGGAGAAGCCTTGTTGAGCTTCTTTCCCAATATGAACTTGGCTGTTCTCAGCATCAGAGGAATTTGAGACCTTGTTTTGGCTGAGAATGGCTGTGGTTCACTTTGGAGGAGTTCTGGCTCTTGTCTTGAGCACTGCTTCTTGGCTTTGGAGGGGGAGGTGGTGTGCTGCTCTATCTCCTGGAGAAGCTTGTCACACTGGCTTCCTGATATGAACTTGGCTGTTCTCATTCTCAAAGGAACTTGGGACCTCATTGACTCTGAGGATGGCTGTGGTAAATTTTGGTGAAACTCTGGTTCTTCCTTTGAGCGTTGCTTCCTGGCTCCAGTGCAGAACCCTCGGCCTGCTGGCACAGATCCTTCATGTCACTGGCACAGACTTTCTAGCTTCCACTGCTGACGTTGGGCCTGCCCAGCATGGATCTGTGAAACTGTCTTGCATGAGTCATTGTCATGGGCTCTAGGCCTCCAACTGAACTCCTGGGAGGTATTGTCATGGGCTCTGGCCCAGCTAAACTCATGCAGGATACTTACAGGGGATCCAGGCCCATGATCTAATTCTCTAGGTGTTCAGTGTGTGGACAGATTTCCTTTATATTTGACCCCTTGGGTGAACATTATGAATAATACTATAAATTATGTGTTTTGTATTGCCTTGTGCTCCTTGCAAACCCTGACTACAGCATAGAGTTACCCTTCTTTATATGAGAAACATTCCCTACTGTGATTTCCTGTTATATCTGGGATACAATCCTGTGTATTTATCGCAGCCTTTGAGACCCTCTGTGACCAGACCCTAAAGGTTGTTTCTGTCTCATGGCAATTTCTCCCACCCTCTGTGCTTCTTCAGTTCCTGTATGTCTTGCATTCCATCCTAGCAACTGTATCCTATCTAGAATGCTCTTTTAAATGTTGCCTACTTCTTCCAAACTTTTAGATCTAAGTGTTACTCTTTCCTCTTCAGAGAGGTCTCCAAGACAACTCATTTCAAATAGGTCCCTCAGTTCTACCACGTGGCCCAATTGTTTTTCCTTGACAGCATTTAACACAAATATTTTTATTTATCTATTTTGGTAGGTATTCATGATAGTCGACAAACTTTTCATCTGCCATTCTGGACACAAGAACTGCTCTTCCTGGCTTCCTTATCATTGATTAACATTATGTAACTAATTTTGGCTTCTTAGATAGGAGCTGAAGTAATGTGAGTCACTTCTAGGCTTACCAAGGCAAGACCCTTCAGAACTCCAGCAACCAGAAACATTGAAGATTGTGACTCCAAAATCAGTCTAGATGAGGACAATGAGCAGTTTCTCACCATCCTAAGATAGATATGGTCTCATTGCTGAGACAAAATACCTGACACTCAAAGTTAAAGGAGGAAAGGTTTATTTAGCTCACGGTTTGTAGAGGTTTCACTCCATAATTGGCTGAATCCAGAGCAGGGTGGCATTGCAGAGGAGAAACAGTTCCTTGTGGGCTGAAGGGAGTAAAGCAATAAGGGGTGACCACAGCTCTTTCTGCCCCTTTATACCTTATCCAGGGTATCAGTCACATCTTTAATCCTGATGCTCTTTGTCCTAGCATTGCATCATGAATCAATCCCAGCATCACATACTCTAGATCCAGCTACCTTTGAAAAAGACCCATGACTGCACGAGTCATCTTTCAGAGTACCTTTACACACAAGGCATAGCAGATGTGTAGTGTGAATGAGAATTACTGTTTTGTGCCATGGTGATTTTGGTGTTTATTTCTGAGAGAGTCTTGGCTAACACAGAAATTATTGTCTGGATGGGAATGTTACTAGAGCAAAAATTATAAATAAATTGTATTGGCTGAAGAGCTAAGTAGTACTCAACAAAGGAAAAGGTAGGAGAAACTGTATCTCCACATAAATGGTAGGAGAAGGATAAGGATTTCTGTTTATAGATAAGAAATATTTGGCAAAACTCTCATGATGGTGTGTGAAGCCTGGGAAGCAGATAATGTTGTCCATAAACTCATAGTTATAGTGGAAGAGGCTGAAAATGATGATCATGTGTTGGTAACTATTAATTACAAAAAAAAGCATAGGGAAGATTAGATCAGGAAATAATTGCAAGCTTACAATTAGGAATGAAAGTAATTATGGGCAGTTCAGAAATTTAGACATGTACTACTGGAATGTGCAAATGATTCTCATCTTCAATCATCAATAAAGAGTATTGAGCAACACAGATTAGAAGTCTGATTAGAATTCAGACTTGTGGCAAGAATTAAATCCTAAAGTAGTATTCAATGAAATTTTCAGTTGGGAAAAAATAGTACTGGTCTTCCCATGAAAAGGCCTGATAGTTTTAAGGCATCTGTCAAAAAGAAATCAGAGAGTTTTGGTTGAGAAAGTACAGTGGCTAAGTTTATGGCAAAAAGAGCTAACGAGTCAGATGTAAGGAAGCTAACTCAATTATTGAGAATGACGACAAAATAGTTCTCAGTCACATTGTTAGAAAACTGTAAAGAGTTTTGAAATGATCCTGAGGCTCAGTCTCACATGTGTAGGAAGTAGCCTGAGAAAGCTGCTGCTTAAATCCAAGGAGACCTTGTTCTTTAGTGATCCTTCAAGTAAGGACAAGTGGGTTCATTGGAAAGAAAAGCATTTCCAAAAGGTGCATCAAGGGACCACAGAAAGCAATGCACCAGAGACAGGAAAAACAGTGCACAGGAGTATGAGGACACTGTAGGTCTGAATGGGGATTTAATGGAGAATGTCATCTCCCCTAGTGGGGAGGCCCATGCAGTGCCTGCCTGAGCAGGATTCCAGAATTGCTACAGACTAGTGATTACTGTTTCTGCTCATTCTTCCCCTTTTTGAATGGGAGTGGTTATGGTGGTTATTATTTCTTATTCTCCCATTATACATTAGGTATGAGGAAGGGATCTTTTATTTGTTTAGTTTGTAACATCAAGAGAAGGCATATTTGTGACTAACTGTTATGGGATCCTGAACTTTGAGTTTGGTCTAGGATTACAAAGCTTTTTTGGGTTATTTTCCTGAAAGACATTATATGTATGGTTTGCCTGTGGGAAGAAGATAAATCCATTATTTATGGATGCAAAAGGCAGATTATAGTAGTCATTAGTGTTGTTTGGACATACGTTCTTTTTCAGGGAGACTTTCCAGTTCCTAGTTATTTAGGTGGGGACGTGTAGCTGTGCACAAAAACATTCAAACATTTGATGCACAATACTGGATGTCTTCGGAGAACTTTTACCAACAGAGTGGCAACCATCAGCCTGGGTTCTAAGGTAACTATGATTCCCTCACTACCTGCAGAATCAATGAAAAACTTTTTTTTGTTTAGCACCTCTAAAATTTTGGGAGATTATGTGTTATGGTGAAATAACAACCTATTCTGAATAATATGGCTGTATTATTTATGTTACTTCTTTCATTGAAGAGACTCTGAAGTATTTATACCAACAAAACAGGTTGGGTGGCTTAAACAGCAAACATTTCTTTTAGTTCTGCAGGCTGGGAATTTTGAGATCAGGATGGTTGGGTTCTGGTGAGGGGCCACTTCCTGAGTTCCTCAGTTTTTTCAGGTGGTAGAGAGAAAGAAAATGAGAAGAGAGGAGGGGAAAGGGTGATATTTTGGAGAAAATAGAGGGGAGAAGGCAGAAACAGAGGAGAAGGGAGTAAGGAGCTAGATTTCTTGTGACTCTGGTTGCAAGGACACTATTCTGTCATGAGGGCTCCACCCTCCTCATCTAATTTCTTCTCAAGGGTTCTATCTTCAAATACCATCACTGAGGTTTCAAAATATGAGGCTGAGGGTTTCAAAATATGAAGTCTGGAGAGATGCATAATTTTAATGAGAACAAGAATTTTGTCCATCTTTCTATTAGTGATATGCTATATATTTACCATCACACCTGGCACACAACAGTTGCTTAATAAATATTTCTTGAATTATTGAATGGGTGAATTTTTAAATTCTAATTTAAAATTTTAAATTACTAAATCAACCTTAATCAACCAAGATTCATTCCTGAATAGATGATCATCTTACTTCACATGGTGGTGGGGCAAGATGACACCTGAAAACAAAAGATAGTGTGGAAGCTTCAAACCACAGGAATATCACAAGAATGACTATGACTATTGTAACTCAGACTGTGCTCTTTTATTTCTATTCTACAAAATTTATATGTTAATGTATGCTTGTTTTTAAAATTCTAAGAAAACATCATTTATGTAGAGAAACACTGGAAATACACTTTCTCAAAACCCTGATCTCCCCTTTGCAATATCTCACTTGTTCCCCATAGGTAAGCAGTAACACTGTTTAGGAGATCTGATAAGCAATGGCATGTACTTTTGATCTGAGAGAGGAAAAACACATAAAAATGATTCTGTAAGTGTCTTATAGACACATATATTTTTAGAAAAACACTAGAAGGAGTCAAATATTAATAATGGTGTTCTTTGAATTGTGGGATTGCAGTTGATTTCCTGCCTTTGTTCCTACACTTTCCTAAATTTCCTATTTTTCTACAATCCCATTTTAATTTAGATATATATATATATATAGAGAGAGGAATATCTATGTACAACTCAACTGAAGGAGCTTTAAATCATTACAGTAAAAATTTATAAAGGTGGAGGGAAAAGAAAGAGTAGTGAGACAGGCATAGTCTTAGTTACATAGTCAAGATGATGTGCATTTTCAGCAAATAATTAATTAGATAAAGGTTTATTCAGTGCATAGCATTGGATTAGGAATGGAGAAGGAAGTGATAGGATCTTGTCTTGGAGGTCTTGCACTAGGGAGATGACTAATAAGAAAATTCCTGAGATAATGCAGTTAGTATCAGTGTTATGTGCTAAAGAGAGTAACTAAAGAGAGACGGATAGTCATAATGAGTTATTGGTAGGAGACAATGTTAGATATTTAGGGCAGATAAAGAATGCCTAACCAAGTGGGAATATTTGACCTGAGACTTCAATGTGAAAGAGAAAGTCACTTCATCTCCTGCAGGAAGATCAGTGCAGAGATAAGGAGCAGAAATTGTATTGAAAACCCTTCCAGACCTTGATGTGGTCTGGAAAGCTTATATTTGTAATACCATGGAAAAGTTATTGGAATTCTGATGATAAATTAATTCCAATCTATCACTTTCAGTACAATTCATGCTGAGAATAAAGAAACTAAGGCACATTTGTAGTTGTGGGACGCCAAGGGGTTTTCTAAGTCCAGTTAGTAAGATGATTAATTGTAACAAAGGCTTGAACTCAAGGCCAAACCCAAGTTTTATTAATTCATGAAGGGGTGGTGGCTCAGGGATAAGTGACTGGGAGAGTGGCTGGGAGTGTGTGTTAGGCTGGGCTAGGTAGGTGGCCTGAAATTATCTGTGCAATATGCGGAGAGAAGGATATGCAAAAAAGTAGTCTGTATAACATAATTTGAGGTAATATCTAATGTTTTGGCGTAAGTGCTTAACTTCAATGTAGTTGTGGGAAGCTAAGGGGTTTCGAAGTCCAGTTAGTAAGATAGTTAATAGGAACAAAGGTCTCAATGCAGGGCCAAACCCAGGTTCTTTATGCCCTGAAAAGTCATAGCCTCTTATCTTGAGGCTCCATCCCCAGTTGAGAGCAGGGACACAGTTCTGCTTCCCACCAGCTCACACAAGGTTCTTGGGGGCTCTCAGGGTGGGGCATGTTCCATAAAACTGATAGATGGTTTACTAGGAAACATAGATACCATATCTACTATAGATTTTATATTTTATTTGCTCTTTCATTTTTTACACTTGGGAGACAATACAACGTTTATACATATGAGTTATAGTTATTTCACTTATGAATATGGTCTTTAATTGCATCCATTTACCTATAAAATCCTTGAGTGTATCCTTTGTAGTTATTTAGTACTTATTGTATAAAAACACAACTTTATCTTTTCCTTGGTTGAAAGGCATTTGGGTTATTTCCAAGATTTAGTTATTACAAATTGTGTTGCTATAAACATGGGTCCACATATTTGAATTCTTCTGGGAAAACACCCAGAAAAGAATACATGGGTCGAATGGGACCTATAATCCTGCTTTTACGAGGAATCTCTACACTGATTTGTGCAGTGGTTATACAGGTCTGTACTCCCAATACCAGTGGAAAAGGGTTCCTGTTTGCCCACAGTGCATCCAGCATTTATTATTGGTTGATTTCTTGATGATAGCCATTTTTTCTAGGTTGACATGGAATCTCAGTGTTGTAATTTACATTTCATGAATGAACAATGGTGTTGAACATTTTTTCATGTATTTATTTGCCAATTGTATGTCTTCATCTGAGAACTGTGTATTCATCTCAGATGCCTGTTTTTGAATTGGGTCTTTGAATTTGGGGAGCTGTTTTTTAAAAATTTTTTTATATGTTCTGAATAGAAATCCTTTTTCTGAGGGACAATTGGCTAAAATTTTTTCCCACTCTCTGGGTTTTCTTTTCACTCTGTTGGTGACTTTGTTTGATGTGCAAAAAGTTTTTAAAAAGATAAGGTCCCAGTTGTTGATTCTTTGAAATATAACTGGTGCAGTTTGATTTTTGTTCACAAACTCTGCCTAATCCTGTCTTCAAGATTTCTACCTACCCTTGTCTTCCAGCAGATTTAGTGTTTCTGTTTTAATATTTAGATCTTTGATGCATTTTGATTTTAGTTCAATGCATACTGATAAAACATGGGTCTAGTTTTAGTCTTTGGCATGTGGAAAACCAGTTTGTCCAGCACCACTTATTAAACAGACTGTCTTTCTTCCACTAAACATACTTGGCTCCTTTGTTGAAGATAAGGTGGCTGGGTGTGTTTGTTAAATGTATCTGTATCTTCTAATCTGTTCCACTGATTCTCAGGTTTTTTTTTTTTTTTTGCCAGTACTATGCTGATATTATCACAGTAGATTTGTAGTGTAATTTCAAAGCTGAGATTATGATACCTCCTGCCTTGACATTGCTGGTCAAGATTGGCTTTGCTATTCTAGGTCTCTTCAAGTTCCAGATGAAATTTAATAGTATTTTGTATAGATCCGTTAGGTATGATGATGGTTTTTTTTTTGTCTGAGATTGCACTACATTTGTATAACAGTTTTGGGAGTATGGCCATTTTCACAATGTTTGTTCTCCTATCCATGAGCAAGGTATATCTTTCCATTTTCTGATATCCTCTCTGAGATATTTTTTCAGAGTGTTGTAATTTTCAATACGTAGTTTTTTTATTTCCTTTGTTAAATTGATTACTAAGTATTTCATTTTTAGTATGCTGTTGTGAAGGATGTGGTTCCCCTATTCTCTCTCTCAGAGAGGTTTTTGTTTATGTATAGGAATGCTATTGAATTTTTAGTGTTGAAGTTTTATCCATGTTACTGAATTTGGTTATTAAGTCTTGAAATCTTTTGGTAGAGTTTTTGGGGCCTCTATGTAGAGTATCACGTCATCTGTGAATAATGATAATTTAACTTCTTCCTTTCCTATCTTTATTCTTTTTATTTCTCTTTTTGTCTAATTGCTCTGGCTAATGTTTCTAGAGTTATACTGAATAGGAGAAGTGATAGTATACATCTTTGTCTTGTTCGTGATTTTAGAGTAAAAGCATTCAGTTTTTGTCCATTTAGTATGATGATAGCTGTTGGTGTTTCATGGATGGCTTTTATCAGATTGAGGTAAAGGCCATCTCTTCCAATTTTCAGTAGGGTTTTTTTTTTATCATGAATGGGTGTTAGATTTTGTCAAATTCTTTTACTGCATCAATTGAAATGACTATGTGATTTTTATCTTTGGCTCTGTTGATATGGTGTATTATGTTTATTGATTTGCATGTATATTGAACTATCCCTGCATCCCTGGGATGAATTCCATTTGGTCATGGTGTATAATCTTCTTGATGACTTCCTGCATTGTGATGCTAGTATTTTTTTTTGAGGATTTTTGCACCTATGCTTGATAAGGAGATTGACTTATAGTTCTCTTTTTTGGTTGGATCTTCCTTGGTTTTGATATCCAAGAATGAGCTAGGGACAATTCCTTCCCTTTCAATTTCATGAAAGAGTTTGAGGAGTATTGATGTTAAATCTTCTCCAAAAATTTTTAATAGAATTCAGCAGTGGATCCATCAGGACCTAGGATTTTCTTCATTCTTAAGTTTTTTATTACATTTTCAATTTCATTAACTGATATTGAGTTATTTAGCAGTTTTATAGTGTCTTGATTCAGCTTTGGTAATTCATACATTTCCAGGAATCCGTCCATTTCTTCTGTGTTTTCCATCTTATGGAAGTAAAGATTTTCAAAGTAGATATCAATGATCTTCTACAGCTTCGGTAGTGACTTTACCCTCTATATGAAATAAGTTGCATGAATTTAAATTTTTCTTTATTTTTTTGATAAGGTTGGCTAAGGTTTGATCAATCTTATTCTTTCAAAGAACCAACTCTTTGATTCATTAATTCTTTGTGTTGTTTTCTTAATCTCAATTGTGTTAATTTCTGCTCTGATTTTTATAATTTTCTCTCTTTTATGGACTTTAGGTGTGACCTGCTGTTGTTTTTGTAGAAGCTTGAAGTGCAGCATTAGGTTGTCTATTTGTGCTCATTGTGTTTTCCTGATGTGAGAATTTACTGATATAAATTTCCTTTAGGACTGCTTTCATCACATCTCACAGGTTCCTGTAGGTTGTATCTGCATTTTCATTTGTTTGTATATATTTTCTAATTTGTTCTTTAATTTCATCTGTGACCCATTGGTTGTTCAGGAGTGTATTTAATTTCCTTGTGTTTATGGAGTTTTTGCGTTTCTTTTGTCATTAATTTCCAATGTTATTGAACCATGGTCAGATAATATGCATAGGATACTTTCAGTTCCTTTGCATTTAATTAAGCCTGTTTCATGGGCTAGTATATGTGTATTTTAGAGACTATCTCATGAGCAGCTGAGAAGAATGTGTATTCTGACGTTGGGTGGAATACTCTGTAAATGTCTACTAAGTTTATTGGTGCTTGGTTTGGTTCAGTTCTGTTATTTCTTTGCTGATTTTGTTTGTCTAATTGATCTATCTCTATGTGACAACTGTGTAATAAAGTCCCTTATTATTATTGTGTCACTGCTTATTTGATTTTTCATTTGTATTAATATTTGTTTTCTATAGCTGAGTGCTCCTATATTTGGTGCATATATATTTATGACTGTTATCTTTTCCTCTTGAAGTTTTCTTCTAAGAAGTTCGTAGTGACCTTCTTTATCTCTTTTGATTATGTTGGTAAACTGAATAATTACACTGTTTTTTTCTGGATTCTTGTTGCATGGAGTATTGTTTTTGGTCCTTTGACTTTTAGTCCATGAATTCCTTTTTGAGTTAAATATATGTTCTGTATACAGCATATTGTTGAATATTATTTTTTGATTCATTCTGCCAGTCTGTTTCTTTTGATTGGCGAATTGAGGACATTCACATTAATGGTTATAATGTAATGTATTGTCTTGTCTTTGTCACATTATTTTCCTTCTGTTGGTTCCCCAGTTTCCCCTGTGTTTAATTACTTATCTTGTTTGGTTTCTTTCTGTTGTTGTACTTGGAACTATTATCATTTTTGTCTGTCTAGAATATCTTTCTACTTTTGTACTGTTGATTTATTTGTAGTAAGTTTCTTCTATTGTTCTTTGTTTTAGAAGTATCTTATTTCTCCACTAATTTTGAAAGATAGATTTTTGAGGTGCATCAGTCTGGGTTTCTGTTTTCTTTTAGGGCTTAAAATATGTCGCTCCAAGCTTTTCTTAATTGGAGGGTTTGTGTTGAGAAATGTGGTGTGATTCTGATGGACATTCCTTTATAGGTGACCTATTTCTTTTCTCTAACAGCTTTTAATATTTCATTTTTGTGCTGCATTTCTGAGATCTTGATTATTATATGTCTGAGTGTAGATTCATTTTAGTTATGGCTGTTTGGATTTCTATATTTCTCACTTATCTATGTGTCAGAGTATTTCTCCATTTTTGGAACATTTTCTGTCATTATTTCTGAAGATAGTTTTTAAATGCCATTAGTGTTGACTCCTTTTTTCATTGACATCAATTATTCATATATTATTTTTCTTTTCAATATCTTGTAGCTGTTGAGATGTTATTTCCTTATGTTTTGATATTTTCAACTGATGTCACCTTTTAAGATTTTTAGCTACAATCTTATCTTCAAGGTCTGAAAGTCTGTATTCAGTTTCATTCAAGTGATTTTGCCAGCTTTCAGTTGAATTTTCATTTCCTGGATATTATTTTGAATTTGTTTCATGCATTCAATTTCTTTCTGATGCTGATCATTGATGACTTCCATCCACTGCCTATCATTCTCTATTGTTTTTCTATCTCTACTTAGACTTTCTGAGCAATTCCTGTATAAATATTAACATTTCTTTTTTAACTGAGAGACTTTTTTCTGATCTGGATTTTTTTCTTTACTACAGTTGCTATCATTTCAGAAATTTCAGGTGTGTGTGTGTTTTTTTTTTTTTTTTTTTGGTACTGGGGATTGAACTCATGACCTCATGCTTGCAAGGCAGGCTCTTGTGCCACTGAGCTAAATCCCCAGCCCTCAGGTGTGTATCTTTTATGTTGATGTCTTCTGGTCTCGTTCTATGTGGACTGGAGGTGTAAGATTACATCTTGTTTCTTTGTATTATCATTTTCTATTTCAAAAAATGTTATTTGGTTTTCTGTAATGATTTTTGTGATTTTTTTGTAGTAGGTAGCTAGCCATATCATTAGTATCTGGGCCTCTCTTGGAAATGTATGTTCTTCAGGGTTTTCCTCTGTGTGCAGGAGATTCTTGGTTTGTGTATTTCACAAGATCCTATTTTCTCAAGTAATTAAGGTGGGATGTTGGTATTTGGCTCAGTCACTAATCCTTTGGTGTATGGCTGTGGTGAGGTTATTACCCCAGAACTTCCCAGTACTGTTACAGAAGAGAGAATATCTCATTATATGAGATATGACACCCTAGCTAAAGTATTAAAATTAGCAATAACAATTATATGAAACACAAGTTAGAGACTGACAAACTGTGCTATAGATTATGTACTTTAGACTATAGGAATAGTCTATGGTTGTAATAGAATCAATCATAAATTAAGATTTGTATGCAAAATAAAAGTGGTTTTATCCCATAGTAGGGAAATTTAGGGAGGATAGTGTATAAAACAAAGACAACTGGGAAAGAAGTAAAGGCAAGATTGGAGGACAAAGGATGATCATGCACAGTTTGCTAAATTAGAGGAGGTAGAAAAGAAAAAGTGAAGTAGTATTTGAGGAATTATTTTAACTTAGTCTCTGGATGTGAGGGATGGGATTAGTTTCCTGTGGCTGGAGTTCTCCCTAGCCATTTAGAAAAGAGAAGAAAAGAAAAAAAAATAATGAAAGAGAAAATAAAAAATAGGAAGAAGAAGCAAGAGAAAAGAAAAAGAAATCAAGACCCAAGCTGCTGGTTGCAGAGAGGCCCTGCTTGGTGAATCCTTATTCTGTCCCCCATAGTCCACAAATGGTGCTGACTCATGGGAAAGGCTGTGGTCTGGCTGTCCCCCAATGTGAAGTGGCTTGCGTATGGTGCTGGTTCGCAGGAAAGGCCTGCTTCTTGGTGAATCCTTGTTCTCACCCCCTGCAGTCTGCAAATGGTGCTTACTCATGGGGAAAGACTGTGTGCTGATTGTTCCCTGTACCCGCAGGGGCCTGCACATGGCACTGGTTTGCACGGAGGCTTTTTACCAGCTTTTGGCCCTTAATAGATTTTTGTTACAAGCCCCTAATAGTACTTACTTTTTCTAATGATTGATTTTGTTACATAAAATATTCTGCACTTCACTTTTAAGCCCTCCTGGTCCCATCTCATTCCTCGCGTACTTGCTGGACCACTTGTGGCTGAGTGACCTGCACCCTGCATCGTGCATCCTGCAGCACAGGGTGTGCTCTGCATTTCCACTCAGGCGTTTCTCCTCCAACATCTGATTACTAACCTTTCTTGGGTCCTAACCAAATATTTTCCCCACAGTGGAGAGTACTGCATGGTCTTGGCTTAATAAATTTCCTTTCTACCTGCATTTGTGTTCTGCAAATTTGTCTAAGAACCAGAGAGATTAGAGGTATAGTGTTAGGGTAGGAGTAAAACTAATCCACACTATAACAAAAGAAAGAAAAATAAAAAAAGAAAGGAACAGGAGACAAACACAAGATAAAAGTCGAGAGAAAAAGGCTGGTTACCAAGTCCTGGGTTCTCCCTGAGGTGGTTGCTGGTCCTGTGGAGGCCTTGGACTCCTGCTGGCTTGTATGACACTATTACTTTGGACTTCTCATGTCCTAGCCTCACCTGTCCTACTTTGTGCATCTTTGTTGGTACCCTACTGTGTTGCGTTGCTGGTATTCCCTTTGGTCACTGGGCCTTCCTGTGCAGTTCACCTCACGGCAGTAGCTAGGGGAGAGTAGGGGGCATTCTTTGGGCCTCTGGGTTTGTTTCACCTGGGTTTCTGAGGTGGTGTAGAGGCGATGGGAGAGGTTGCCTTCTTCCATGGTATTTACCTGGGTTCTGAAGTTGTTTTCTTATGACTTTATTTTGCAGATGCGGAAATGAAATGTAGGGTGGGAACCTGTACTGTCCAAAGTGGTGTTAACCTTAAGTGAATGAATTGAATGTCCACTGTGGCTTTCAGACTCTACTGTGTAAGAAAAGTGGGGCAGAAATGCATGGTTTACTAAACTCCCAGGTACCCATGCGCTTAATGAGTGAAAGTATTTCAGAATTTTTAGAATAAGTGGAAAGGTCATTTCTTCATCTTCCACAGTCCTGTCTTGAATAAGAAACAGGGTAACCACAGAGAAGGAATCTTGTTTCTTTAAAGACCCAGGAGCCAGAAGAGATGCTGCTAGGCTCTGGGGTGAAGAAAGAGAACTGAAAGGCTTTTTTGGCATTTTGAATGGGATTATTTTTATTTGCTGCAAGCTGTTTGGAGTGTTCTGAGTTCTTTAGCAACATTCTCAACCTCTAGCCACTAAATGGCAATAGTCACCTCTTGCTGTCGCAACCAAAACTATCTTCAGATATTGCCAAAATTGTATTCTTTGTATTTACCTGTCTGCAAGTGGATTCTAGCTCCATATTACTATAAAGTACAATTGCTTTTCAGTATCTGTGGGAGATTGTTCTTGTGATACCCTGCAGATACCAAAATCTGTGAATGTTTAAGTTCCTTATGTAAAATAGCATAATATATATACATATATGTGTATATATATATATATATACACACACACACACACACACACACACACACACACACACACACACACAAACACTCCCTCTTGTTTACTTAAATAATCTCCAGGTTACTTATAGTATCTGATATCATGTGTGTGGTCATGGAAATAGTTGTTGAATGGTATTGTTCATGGGGTAAGGGCAAGCAAAAGTTTGTATATATTCAGGACAGACATTTTTTCAGAGCGTTTTCAATCACAAATTGGTTTAATCTGTGGTTATATAACCCACAGATATGGAGAGGTGAACGTATTGTTTAAAATGATGACATCAACTTATCAACTATAACTTTACTTGGCAACTTGAAGTTGTATACCATCAGGAAAAATTATGAGGGAAAAATTATAGTCCAAAGGAAAAAGACTTTGAAGAAAAATATTCAGATTCTTGAAATATTGACTGGAGAATATTACTGAAAGCATGACTTTCTTGAACCTCTAGTTTGTAGAGGTCTTGGTAAAATTTTTTTTTGAGGACCATTTGGCCCTAATCTTGGTGTCAGGAAAACTTTGTCTTATTGTGTAGAGGATCTGCTACTTTATATGAAGCTTGCTGGCGCCAATTACAAAGAGCAGAGCCATTTATTCTGATGAGAGACTCTCACATGTGTCTTGTAGAAAAATAACACAAAATAAAAATGTCAGGAGCAGTAAGCTTTTGAAACTCTTCCAAGGAGATCACAAATGGGGATAACTTTGAATGTTTTCATTGTGAAGAACTGATAAATATTTGGGGTGATAGATATGCTAAATACCCTGATTACATTATTACACAATGTGAATAATATTGAGACATTGTACTATGCCTTATAAATAATATGCTTATTATCTGAAACTTTGAGAAAGGATAAATGCTGAAATGACATAAGGCTTGGTAGAGAAATATAATATGCACTTAATAACTTGCTAGTGAAAGAAAATGTATTAGTAAAAATATGAGAATACCAAATAAATGAGTCAAACAACTAGAACTTTGACTATTATTTATTTTACTTCCAAAAATTACCATTTACACTTAGGAAGGAATATAATGAGGAATGTAAATCCTTGAGAGAACCTCTCTGCAGGAACCTACTGAATTTTTAATACGTAGATTGAAAAGACATGCTCATAAAGGGGAAATCATTAGTGGCCACTTTAGTGGACATTTACCATTTTAGGTTTTGTTTTGGAAATTCCTCTTCTAATGAGACTTGGAAGGAGGTGAGCCTTTCTTCAGCCATCGAAGAAGAAAATGCCATATATTTGCTATTCTGACATTTCTCTGAGATGTATCCCCCAACAGTCTGTTGAAGCCAGCTGAGAACTTGGAATTGGTGATGTGGGCTATGCAAACTGCACTCTGAAATAGCAGCAGCTAAAAGAAAACCAGGTTCCTTAAAGCTGCTGCCTGCATGCAGCCGTTGGGACCAGCAGCGTTGGTGCGGCAAGCCAAAGCACGGGAAGGTCAGAGGGGACAGTGGCAGCAGTGGAACCAAGAGAGCAGAAGGTGTCACCTCATAATTTTGGACGTTGTCATGAGCTGCACAGTTTCTGTCAGTTTCATGGTCCTTGTGATGTTTCTAGGAGCTGTCCACCATGTTTCTCTTGTTCTCTTTTTTGCTCACATCAACTAGATTTAGTTTTTATTGCCTAAAACTAAGAACCCAAGGTGATATCATAGACTATGAAAATTACATTAACATGGAAATAGAGAATTTGTTTCCACACTGAATGTACTCACAGTAGGAGTATTATTGAATTACTAACAATAATAGTGAACACTTCTTGAGGGTTTGCTTGGTGGTATGCATGGTTATACATGGTGGTATGCATGAGTTTGTTAAGTAGTACACAATGGTAAAAAACATAGAAATGGGTTATGAATTAGAGGATTTTGACTTCAGGGGTTATGATCTTATCTGTTATCAAGTAAAGATCTGGGTACTTTATTAGGACAGTATTTTTCCCCATTGTTCTTTTGATGTTTTAGATTTCAGCAGCAAAAGATCCTCTATTTCTTCCTTGATCACTTTAAGCACAAGAGGTTTAACTTTTCATAGTGAGCAAGGGTGCCTTATGGCACCACTACTCAGCTAGGCTAGAGTAAGGTGTCCATCCATTCATCTCCATCCATCTCCATTCATCCATCCAGCCAGCCATCTAGCTAGCCATTTATCCATCCAGCTGGCAGAATAAGAACAGCCAATAATAGGTAGATTCCTCAAATAGCTACTCAGGATCTCTGCCTTGTAATACTTATGCACTTGAGTAATCCTATCCCTTTAAATGTGAACTGGCCTCTTAATTATTTCTAATGGATAGAATGTAGCAAAAGAGAGGAGATTCACTTCCAGTGAATGAAGTTCCAGTGTTATGAAGTCTACAAAACACTGTAACCTCTCTTGTCAATGAGTCATTTCCTTCTAGAGCATACATTTTGATAAAGCAGACTGTCATTAAATGAGGTGCCATTTTGGTGTGGTAAGGAGCTAAAGGCTGCATTTAACCCACAGTTAGCTGCAAAGGAGACCCTTATTTAAGACTCTTGTAGGTCTGGATTCTGCTAAGAACCACATGAGCCTGAAAGTGGATCGTTTCCAGCTGAGCATTCAGATGAGACCTTGGGCTAAGCTGATACCTGGAGGGCAGAACTGTGAGATATACTGAGGCTGAGCCACCTGCTAGCTCTGGATTCCTGACCCATGGATACTTCAAGGTAAGAAATATGAGTTTTTCTTTTTTTTTTTTTTGTACCAAGGATCGAACTCATGACTGCATGCTTACAAGGCAGGTGCTTATGCCGCTGAGCTAAATCCCCAGCCCCAAATGTGGGTTTTTCTAAACTGCTAAATTTGTAGTAATTTACTACCCAAAAATTGGTAATCTGTATAATATTAAATACTTTTTCTAGATAGATTAACTTTCTCCTTCATGGGTCTTCTGCAAGAAAACGTGATAACCTTGGCTTGTAATTAGTGGTTTGTGGAGAATAAATTATGGTGATCTTCCAGAACTGTTCTGTCCCATGGGGTAGCTCCTATTGATGGAATATTTAAATTTAAAATTAATTCAAATTAAATAGAATGAAAAATTCAGTTCCACAACCAGAGTGGCTGTGTTTCAAGAGCTCCGTCACCATATGTCTTAGCTTGAGGCTGTTATGAGGAACAGCATTGATTTTAGGGCATTTTAATTCTCACAGAAAATTCTCTTGGGCATTGTTACTGCAGAGAATGATGGGTGGAGGAGCCTTAGAATGCGGAGCTCAGGAAGACTTCTCTGAGGGGGAAGTATTTGAAAGCAAGACCCGAGAAGAAAAAGCCAGATTTACAAAGACCTGGGGACAGGCTGGGCTCTGCAGAGGGAAGAAGATACACAAAGATGGATGATGTAAATTCTTACGTTGGTGTGTCTGAAGACAATGTGGCCAGCTGCAGCTGAGTCAGTCAGGAGGAGAAAAACAGCAGAGGAGCTGGAGGTGGAAGTTAAGGGCCAGAGGGTGTCCAGTGTCAGTATCTGAATTTATTTCTGTGAACAGTGGAAAACCACTGCAAGTTCTAAGCAGGGGGAGTAAAGAGCAATAAATCTCTGGGTTATTTTTTTCTTTTGTCTGATAGTAGGTTTTGCTACATAGGTCAGACTAGCCTTGAGTTCAGTAGGTACCCCAGGCAGGACTTGAACTTGTGGCAATCCTCCTGCCTCAGCTTCCCAAGTGCTGGAATTATAGGCATGTGCCACCATGGCCAGCTGATCTCTTTCTTATTCCCAACAAATCACATTGTTTGGTGTGTGGAGAACTGATTGTCAAGGTAATGATCAACCTGTGGACAGATGTAGGTTACTTAGGAGACTGTTCTTGTAGTGTAGGTGGTAGACTGTGGTTGCCAAGATAGAGAAGTGAACAGATATAGAACCCAATTTCAAGGTGTTGTTGATGACTTCATTGGATGCAGCAGGCCTTGAAGAAGGAGGGGATCCGGGAGTATGTGTGTGACTTTTATTTGATCAAAAGATTGAGTGCAGTGAGAACAGGGAAGATGGGGAAGAACAGACCTGCAGGGACAAATGAGAGTTCTCCTCTGGTTATGTCAAATTTCAGGTGCCCCTGGTATACCCAAGGGATGAAGTAAGTGGGCCATGAGATTAGTATCTGGAGACCAGTGAGGTCACAATGGAAACTAGAGAGCACAAGTTATTGATGGGTATGGCTATGTGAAGCCCTGGGACTGCAGAGCATTTTCAAAGAAAGCACAGAGACAGATGACTGTGCCCCTGGCTGCCCACACCAGAGGAGAAGGAAGACACAAAAGCATTATGTAGTCTGTCTCTGTCTTGCCTCTCTTGGATTCATAAAGAATGAGAACATCAGTGACAAGATTAACTGCTGAAATGGAGATAGATTAGACTTTGTTCCAAGGAAGCTTCTAGTATTCAAAACATAAAACCATAGTACAGGGGAGGCAGTAAGAGGGAAAGGTATCAGGTTACAAATAGACTCCAACCCTTATGTGGAGCCCTAGAGAATTCACCTCTATAAGCTTACCTTTTCTCTTCACCCCTGGCTCACTAGACTGTAGCCACAGTGGGCCTGAGGCTCTCAACCATGCTAATCTTTCCCACCTCAGGACCTTTGCACATATCTTTTTTCTGGCCACACTTCCCACCCTTTCTTGACTACTTTACCAATAAAGAATAAATTTTCTCTGATTTTTATGTCTCAGCAACTTTTATTATTTCCTATACAGATCTCACTACAGCTTATATTATTTTATTTCTTATCTGTCTTTCCTAATAGAACACAGTTTCCACGAATGAAGAAACAAAAGATGCCTTTTTAAAAAAAAGTCTCATATACTGCATGTTTGGGGAGCAATACTTATATAAATATATTCAGTGGCTGGAGATAAATATTAAATGAATGAGTTTGTTATTGAGTTGAGAGATACTATAAACTCTTAAAAATATTTTGTCTTAAGTCACTCACGTCTGTGGTGTAGATCTTTCCCTCCATTCTGCAGAAGAGATGGCAAAGGCTGAGAAAGTTCGAGTAGCTTGGGAAAGATCACAAGGCCACAAGCAGTGCAGGCTACATTTGAAGCGTCTGAAGCCCGATGTTGACATGTATGTCCAAGAGAAGGACTGGGGTAAGCAGGGGAAGAGGAAGCTGAAACACCAAACAAGACTCATGTGTTACTCCTGTGACCAAATCAAAGGGGAGCGCTGATTTCAAATAATCAGGGCACAGACGGTGTTTCAAAGGGGCGGCACCGTGATGCTGAGCAGGAGATGTGGGTTCAGGAACAAGATGGGGGCAGTGGGAACCAAGACTTCTCTTGGAAAGGCATCAGACTAGCTAGGCAGGGTCGTTTACTGACTGCAGTAACCAACTTGATTCTTTTTTACACTGGGAAAGATAGAGGAACTGCAAGCATCGAAAAAATCTGGTAGATGAGCTCAAGATTTCTAAGGGTTGTCATCTCTGTGCATTTATAGCACCTGTATTATTATACATTTGTGAAATTACTGGTTAAGTGTTTGTCTTTTTTTTTTTTTGTGGTCCTGGGGATTGAACTCACTACCTTGCACTTACCAGGCAGGTGCTTGAGCCACTGAGCTAAATCCCTGGCCCCGAATGTTTGTTTTTCTGTAAATTCTATAAAGACCATTTATTTGTTGCTTGTTTTGGTCACTATTGTATTAAAATACCCAGCACAACAGCAGGATCAGATATTAGTAAATACTTAATGAATACATAATAAAAATGATTATAATAACAGTAGCAGACACAGTAGACACTCTTTACAGTCAACTTTACACTCTTAACTGAGTTCCTACTTACAATGACTTTAAGAAATAGGAAAATGGTTTTCCATATTTTGGGAGATGTGTGAATAGTCACAGAGATGTTAAGTCTATTGAGTTTACACAACTACCAAATGGCAGAGTTGGGAATGCAATGTTGTTCTAGGTGATTTTACCACCGATCTACACTACTTCTGAATGAATGGCCATGTGCACACAAGACTGATCTGATACCACTTGGTGTCTCTGCTTTTGATAGGGAGCATTCCAAGGCAGTTTTCCAAGCCAGGCTTTTCTTTTGAGAGTGAAGATTGCTATATCCTGTTGTTGCCAGATGATGTGGTATCTGGTGTTTCCAGGCTCTTTTTTTATCACACCCAAAGAATTTTCCAGAACAAGCAATGCACAGGTAAACACATCTTAAATTTAAAGAGTGAAGAAAGAGGAAATATATCCTGCAAGGTTATTGCTAAAATAGGAGGACAGGAAGATTGGGAAGATTGCAGTGGCAGCAAAGTCAAAGGCCATTGTCTTTTACACCCTCTTAGGGCCAGCCAATTGGAAGATGTTTTGGCCATGAATCCTAGTTGTGATTGACAGATCAGATTCTGTTGTTCAGCCCCCTTTCAGCTCAGTTACATCCTGTTTTCCAGCCAGGGTACCATGTCCTAATCTCCCACTTCATTATTTGTCTGGCCATTCATAAATTTCATGGAGGGAGCAGTTTGCTCCACAGACTAATGGAAGTACAGTATAAACAGCTGAGATGTAAAAGAACCATAGTGGTTCATACCTCTGGGTGGCTGATACAGGAGTATTGTGAGTTTGAGGCTAGCCTGGGCTACATAGTGAATCAAGGCCAGCATGATTACGTGGCAAGATCTTGTCTTAAAACAACTATCAAACCAAACAAAAACAGCTGGCATGCAGTTACACTAGGACAGGAAATGGTAAATAATAGGAGACTTTAGAGCAAGAAAATTATAGTTCAGGACTAGAGTAAAGGCAGAGGAGAAAGGGTGGGGGACTCACCGATGTGAGTCAGACATGGAGGGCCAGGCAGGTATAAGTTATAGAATATTTCCTAAACATAAATTTCTTTTAGACATGAAACTAAGAGACATAATGAAAACAATTCAATTTTAAATTAGCATGATTTTGAATATATTTTATTTCTTGTTTATAAAAATCTTGAATTAAAAATTATATTTAAAAATATCATAACAGTGCATATAATTGTATATGAAATACTATAAAATGTGATTGATCATGTTATTTCAGTACTAGATTAAAGCCTTCATTATGGTTTATAGAACAATGATGGAGTTTAAGGTCCAATGATTCTAAAAACTAATTTTCCTTTCTGTATGACTATGCTTTCTTTTCCTAATCTATTACTTATGCTGAGACTTTCACCTGACTAAGGCCACTTAAAATAATATGATTTAGTCTTCCACATTACTCTGGGAACTAAATTGAAAACAAATATTTCTTAGAAAGCAATTACATGTTTCTGTGTTTATTATCTACTTTGTATGCATTATAAAAATCGAGTACTTTATGTTAGAGAGGTTAATCTGAAATCAGTCTTAGCTAAATTCATTGTTCTTTGTACTATTTGTTAGAACAAGTAAAATGAAGCAGAACCAATCTAGTTTAAGCAGCTTTATTGTATGACTGGAAACTATGAAAATTAATGTTTGAAAATTTCTTTAATGTTGAAATCTGGTTGTTGCTTAGCCATTAAATGGTGGAAATATGAAAATATGCCATCCAGATGGTTGTATTTTCTTATGAAAGCACAATATCATGTAAACACAGAGGATGATAATAGTCATTTTTTTAGGATTTTGCAAAATATATATTTTTTTCTTATTTAATGTTTAAAACAAATTTAGAGAGTTGATCACGTTATTTCATTCTAGAGTTGAGGGAATAGAGTTTTAGGGAATAACACCCACAATAGCAGCTGGTGAAATCAAATTAGAACTCAACTTTCTGATTTTCAACTTTGTGCACAAAGCTGCTTCTGTGCAGGAAAGCTAATGGATTTCAATTTTGATTGAGTTTAAAGAGGTTCTTTTGATTTTTAAAATAAGTAGTGCTTAGGTAATAGGTACAGTTGTTGGTTTTGGTGTTCAAAAATGGAAGAGTCAACTTCCGGGAGAACATGGCGGATAGATAGCAGCAGCTATGGAGGCTCTCTGAGATACCCTGCTTAGAGTCCAGGAATGGTGCGGTGCGAGGAGTCCTAAGCAGGGGGGAGATGTACCCTGCTGACCCAGGAACAAACTAAGCTAAGAGAAATGAACTGGAAATCCAATCCTGGTGCTATAACAGGAACGGATAAGGTCTCAGTGTGGAAGCTGGAGCCCGCGCCACTGGCAGCCATGATTCGAATTTCCTGCTGCTGCTGCTGCATCTAAATCAGCACAGCAGGGAGAGAGACAGGTGGAAACTCTGAGAGTGGGAACCGGCGAACAGAGTTGAGAATGGGACTGGCAGGGAGCCCTGCATCGACCTGTGGTGAGTGAGCGGATTGGGGACCCTTCCATAGAGTAGGAGGCTTCAGCAAAGGACATACTGGGACTGGGCAGATTTGCTGGAACAGGACGCTGCATTGACTTTAGTCACATATTCCCCTCTCAAGCAGGATTGGTGGGGAGTGCCTGGCCTGCGTGATGCTGCTGACTAAGACCCAGTAAGGTAGCCCAAACCAGGTCCCGGCGCTTGTAGGTGCACCCTAGCAGTGAAGCCTTCAGTAGGTTGACTGACCTGGAGGGACAGGCCCAGCAGAGGCTGCCCAGGTCTGTGTCTCCCTAGTACACTGCAGTGGGCAGGAACACCTAGTCGGCACAATTCAAATGAACTTTAACAGACAAAGAGAAAAAAAGCTGGGCCTCCTATACTCGCTTGTATGGAAGGAACAAAAAGTATGGGAAGAGGAAGCAACAAGAAAGGGTCCTCAGTCCCCAATCCTGAGAACACTGACCAGGAAAGGTGAATGCAAAGGAGAATGAGGACAGAAAACATGCAATATCAGACCAATAGAGATAAAGCGATATCTCTGGAGCCTTATAGACAAGTTCAAAAGCAACGTATTTAATGAAATAAAGCAAGATATAAGTAGAATAGTTAGAGAAATGCTAAGCACCGCCCAAGAAAAAACAGATGGTGGAATGGAAGAAGTGAAAAAAAGGGGAGAATTGTTTGATGGAGAAAGTTTCAAAGAGATTACCAGGAAACTAAAAATTCTATCAAAAGCTGGCATAACAGCTTGAAAGAAACTAAGGATAGATTATCTGAACTGGAGGACAGATTTGTAATGTGGGAGCATGAAATGAAAAACTTCTTAAAAATAACAAGAAAACAGCAATAATACAAAGGCTAGAAGATGATAAGAGGATTTATAACTTAAGAATTAAGAACATAAAAGAAGAAGTAGGGACACAAACAAATGGACTACAAAAGCTATTCACAGAAATAATCCAAGAGAATTTCCCTAATTTAGCAAAAGGTAAAGATAGTCAGATGTATGAGACATACAGGATCCCAGCCACCTACAACCCAAACAGAGCTACACCCAGGCATATAATAATCAAAATTCCAGAAATCCAATATAAGAACAGAATATTAAAAGCTGTCAGAGACAAGAAACAGATCATTTACAAGGGAACACCCATCAGAATTACAGCAGACTTCTCGGCACAAACCATCAAAACACAAAGAGCATGTGGGGAAATAATTCAAGCTTTGAAAGATAATAACCTCCAGCCAAGATTGATATATCCTGCACAACTGTCCCTAGAAATTGATGGAAAAACAAGGTACTTCTAGGATAAAGAGGAACTAGGGGAATTTGCAACCACCAATTCAAATTTACAGAGATTACTGCAGGATATTCTAAAAAAGGAAAATACCAAGATCCCAGAAACAGTGGCAGAGAGGCCACAATGAATGGAACAGAAAGCGAAATGAAGAAGACAAACTGACAACAAACAACAGAAAAAGATCTCAACAGAAATGAGCCAGAGAAGGTTGGATGGTAGGAACAGCTATTTTGGAGAAAACAAGACATCGTAATAGCTAGTGCTGATTTAATATCATCTTGTTTTGAAGTCCCATCAAGCTTTTATTCTTCTGTCTCAATCGGTCTTAACATGTTGTATCTTATTGGATTTTATTATATGTGATAATATAAGCAAAAAAATTTATAGACAAGGAGATTATACAAAAATCATTGTTTATTTTCTGATAGGTGATTCTAAATACCCTGTACTACTGTCATTCTTTTGAATGGTTTTACATTGTCTTGATATGTTTGGAGCTACAGTATACGAAGTTATACTCAAAGATTTCAAGGAAAGAGACACTATGAGACACTATGGTAACTACTTTTATGTCGGGATATCTTGTGGTGAAACACTATTTTGCTTAAATGGTTATGCTTTGACCTGCACTGTTTTGTTGTTATGCCCTCTTTTATCTCAATTTCCTTTTTAAAATTATTTATTTTTATCTTTTTAATTAAGGGAAAAATAAAAAATAGCAGGATACATTATAGTAACCCACTTTGATTTCCTTTTAACTTGATTTGAAACCCTGTATTGCCCTCACCATCTTGTTTTGACTGATTTTCCCCTATTCTGCTTTGCTTGATAGTACCAAGTTCGGAAGTATAGGCAACAACTGTGACGACATTAAGATTCATTATGACACCCATTCTGGTTGACTATTTTCTTCTTTTAAAGTCCTGTAATGTCTCCAATGCTTTGGTTTTATTCTTTACTGTTTTGTTCAATTTTATTATAACTGATGATATAGGCAATTCTTTTTAAGATAGCAAGAGGCAGTATGGTAACCATTGTTGATCACCTGGTATTTTGTTTTTACGTTATCTATTATGTCCATCCTTTTGATTTGACTGACTCTGTTCTGTTATGTCACATTTGGTTTTACTCTCTTCAAAAAAAAGTAATAAGTACTGTGGGAGTAATAAAACCCAAAATGTGTAATTTTCATTGTACAAAAGAGAGGAAAAGAAAGTGCTCTAAAGGATATAACTGCATATAAGTGTATAAGATAGATAACCATATTACTGAGTTTTGTTGGATCATTGAACAAAACTGTTTGCAGTCTCACTGTTTGAAATGCTTTAATTGTGTAACTTGAACAACTATTTCTGACAATATGTATTCTATTAACTAGTGATTCCCTACTGTTTATTCTTTCTGAAATTCTGTATAATTTGTACCCTTTTTTTTTTTTCTTTTTCTCCTTAAATAAAATTTAAAAAAACCTAAAAAACAAAAATGGAAGAGTCCCTCCCAGCCTAGGATTTTACCCCTTAAAGGTAAAACACACAGTGTAATCCTGATCCTGTTTACCTAATGGTTAGCACACTTTGTAAAGTACAGCACTTGGCATAAATGCTAGAGGCACTTGGAGGCTTAAATCTTAGCTTTGCAGTCTCCTACCTTGAATGGACCTGGACAGGTGAATTTATTTCCTTATAGCTCATCTGCAAAGTATGAGTGAATAAAGTGCCTATATGAAAAAACGTGTTATGAAAGCAAAGCAAAATTATGTAAAATACCTAAAAGGTTGCATTGTATTTTTAACTATTACCTCAATGTTTCCAGCTTCCAAAGAAAGTACATCAAGTCTGCATGCAATATTTTAATGGCTTTTCTGTTACGATAGGATCTTAGTAAATTGAATATGTCCAAGGTGAAATTAACATAAATGATAGCAAAATAACAATTTTTCTGAGGACACTAATTCAAACATATATTGTTTCCATAAGTCAACTTTCATTTGTCTAGTGAATATGGTCACTACGAATCTCTGAAACTGTCTCCAACAGTGATAGGTGAACATGTGGCTGGTTTCTGTCTGAGAAGGAGCAGAAGATCATCAGTGTAGGCTGTTAGGGGCTGGAGTTTAATTCTGAGTAGCTGCCAATCTTGGCTTTCTTGGCTTCCAGTATTGGGCTATTTTGAGCGACTGCCGAGCTGCTTAAAGTATCACAATTTCAGCAGGTTTGAGGACAATTAATTAGTTTTTGCTATAGTTCTTAGTTAAAACTAGTTTTAATAACTGGGGATTACTTTGAAATTATTCAATAAGTATTTTAAAAAACTATTGGTTTGCATAAACATATCCACATATTATTTATTAATGTTGAGATAATTTGCATTGTTGACTTTGGTGGGCTTCTTAGCACATTATCTGAACTCCAAAGATGCTTTATAGTTTAGATCTTAGACACGGAAACTTGTGTTTCATTGAAATGGTGACTCCTGAATCAAACACTGAACCTCTAGGTACTTACTGATCTACTAGGACCAGTTAATCTGGATGTACCTGAACAATGTCTGGAATTATTAGGTTGATTTGTATTTCTGTCATGTGGATGAAATGTCATGATTTTCTAAGATTTCTGATTTTGTTTCACAGATAACTGAGTAAACTGAAAAAGCCTTCTGTGGACTAAAATGACATGAGAGGCCATTTTTGTTTTAGTTGATCATCGGTAGAACTATCACAAAAAAGAAGTTATCTTTAGCCCTGATGTAAGATTTTTACAATGACAAGAGCTCCTGAATGTAGTGGAGTGTCTTTAAAGAGTGGAAGATGCTCAACTCTGTCATCACTTCCTTCCAGGGGGATTTGTGGAAATGGTTTTCCTCTTTGGGCAGAACGTTGGATTGGTTGACTTTCCAAGATTCATTTTAAATCAAAGATGCTATCACTTCACAATCTTTAAAAAAAAGAACCCAAAGAGAAAAATAAGACAGCAACAAAATGTGCTCTGAGAATTCACTTTGTGACGTAGACAAGTCCTGCCTCTTCTCTGCGCTCAATATTTGAACTTCAAGATGAGATGGCTGAGTATTAGATCGATAATCTACATTCCCTGGCTCTTGAGCTGCATCTGTGAGCAGAAAGATAGCAAGTTGCCTTCAAGGTTTCTCTCTTACTACATCCAGATGTTAATGTTTTAGTGGTTCTTAAAAATACTAAATGTCTCATTCCCATTTTAAAATTTATAAAAATAGATAATCCAATTTGTGAGTGTGGTATTCCCTTATAAGCCAAAACGATGTCATTTTCAGTTGTAAGGGAGACAAAACTATAATCTGGAAAGTTCTGATTTTTCTGGAATTTCTTCTGGTATCACCCTGGCAGTAGATGATAGTTTTAGATCCCACATCTTGAATATTGTTTCTAATCCCCTCAATGGTGTAGAATAATAGATTTAATAGATCTATTATAGAAATTTCTAACAACTTGAAATTTTGTTGGCACAGGTAGCCTGTCTCTTTAGATTCATCATTTCTTCTTAGAATATAGCACTGGCTGGCTCTCAGGAGAGACTATACCCAAGGAACAGAGGCAATCTTTTTTTCTAGTTGCATGAAGACACACATTTTTGGGGGCTCAGAGAACAGAATCAAATGCAGCATTTATTCAAGACATTTTCCAAGATATTCCAGCAGTCAGTATTACCCTGTGCCCCAAATGAATGTACTACCAGTAACAGTTTTTACTTAGAAAACAATGATATTTCTGGTGTGTGTGGAGGAGGTTGGTAGTGGCTAAAAGTTTACCAGATTCTAAGTTCCATGAGAACAAAGGCCTCCCTATAATACTTTCAGAAAAGAATTAGAGTTTGGCAGTTAGTATGAACTCAAGAGTATTTTGGCAAATGATTAAATGAAAGAATGAACAAGAGGGCGATAGGTTTTTGAAACTATTCCGTTTATGCTTGTAATGGTGAGAGAGCCCCCTGCTGGAAGAATGGATATTGCAGCTAGTGTCGATAGCTGCTGGCACTATACTGAAAATATTTGTTAACCACTCTTTTTAGACCAGGTTACTCCTTTTTGAGAGAACATCTTAAACCATTTTGTAAAGAATCTACAACAAGAATGAGTTGCAAGTAGTTAGATATTTTATAGATTAGACAGCGAGCCTCAAAACACCAAAACTGAATGATATTGCAAACTTGTAACTTTTTCTGTATTTGGGCAGAAGTATTATAAATTATTATGATCATGTTCTATTTTAAGTTCTTAGTGGGGGCCATGTCTGGAGCACAATTCATGAATATGTGAAGTGAATTATATAAGCAATACTATGGATCACTTTTAAATGCGTAGGTTAACATGCTGTATTTATTAATGTATATATTCAGGCTGCAGAAAAATAATCTTTGTGATGAATAATAATTTAGATAAGTGATAATTCATGAAGGTTATTGGTACAGAAAACCTTTTTACAGAGACAGGACAAAATATTAGTTTTTCTTTCCATTAGTTCTCTTTTTGTATTTTAAAGACAATAAAACAAAACAAAACAATACAAACAACACAGGATTTCCAAACAAGACAACAGGAAATCAACAGTAGCTACCATAATGTCTCTTGTTTTCTCGAAATAGTTTTCCATATCTTCCCATACAATGAATTCAAACAAGACAAAATAGTATAAAACTGATCAAGACAGAAGAATGAAAGCATTGTAGGCCTTCAAAACCAAACGATAGGACAATCAACAATGGTTACCATATTGTCTCTTGCTGTCTTCATAATAGCTGTCCATACCTGCAAAATATTGAAATTAAATAGTACAAAACATACTAAAGCCAATCAAAACAAAGATAAAGGCTTTACTGGATTTCACAACAAGATGATAGGAAATCAGCAATGGCTACCATAATGTCTCATTTTCTTCAAAGGAGCTGTTCATATCACACATAATAAAATCAATTCTGGTAAACTATTTAGGACAAGTTCTAGCCATGTATAAGCCTATGCATTTACATCTATCCTTTCTATATTAGAGAAAAAAACGAAACAAAAGAAAATAAGTTATGAAAAAAGAAACAAAAGAGACAAATAACAGTAACAAAGAGCCAAAACAATGACAACACAGGCTTTTAAAACAAGGTGATAGGAACACAATAAGGTTGTTATTTTGCATAGTTATCTTCAACAGTTACTCAGATTACTAGATCTAAACTTGTAAAATTGATCTAATCCATGAATGTTAATTGTTTTGTTCCAAGAACTAATAGAATTAGTAGCACAGTCATCTTAGCTATCTTAAGTGTGCATATACAAATTTATATTTTCTTTTCTCTTCCTTCTTTTCTCCTTTTCCCTGAGTTATTTTTTCCTCCTTTGAGCAGTTTCTTACCCTTTCACAATATTTATTGAAAATTTTGCATCTTATTTAATCTTCCAGTTTCTTATACTAGGGAAACAATACAGTATTTACACATGTGAGTTTGATTTATTTCACTTATGAATATGGTCTCAAGTTGCATCCATTTATCTATGAAAGCCTCAGTGTGATCCTTCTTTATAGCTGAGTAGTACTCCATTGTATAAAAATACTGCATCATTTTAAAACATTTTTATTATTTTGAAAGTAGTAAAATACAACAGAGCAAGACAGAACAAAGTCAACTGAGACAGTGCAGAACAGCATCTTTTTTATCCATTCCTCAGTTGATGGTGTTTGGGTTGTTTCCAAGATTTGGCTATTATAAATTGTGCTTCTATAAACATAGGTGCACATATATCACTGTGATAGGATGTTTTCAGTTCATCTGGGAGTAGCTGGGTCAAATGGAACTTCCAATCCCAGCTTTTTGAGGAACCTCCAGACTGATCTCCACAGAGGTTCCAACAGTCTGCACTCCCACCAACAGTGGAGAAGAGTTCCTTTTTCCCCCCAGCCTCTCCATTATTTGTTATTGGTGGTTTTCTTGATCTTGGCTATTCTTTCTGGAGTGAGATAGAATCTCAGTGTGGTTTTAATTTGCATTTTTCTAATGGCCAATGATGCAGAACGTACTTTGATGTATTTATTTGCCATTTGTATTTTTTCAGTTGAGGAGTATGTATTCATTTCAGAGGCCCTTTTGGATTGGGTCTTTGAATTTGGGGGGGTCTGATTTTTTTCAATTCTTTATACATTCTAGATAGAAGTCCTTTGTTGGAGGGACAATTGACTGAGATTTTTTTCCCAATTTGAGGTTTTTTTTTCACTATGTTGGAGATTTCTTTCAACATGCAGAAACTTTTTAATATGATGAGTTTCCAGTTGTTGATTCTGGGAAGTATTTCCAGTGCAGTTTGATTTTTGTTTATGAATTCTCTGCCTACCCCTATGTCTTCAAGATTTATACCTATTTTCACTTCCAGGGAACTTTAGTGTTTCTGTTTCATTATTTAGGTCTTTGATCCATTTTGACTTTAGTTTAGTGCATGGTGATAGGCATGGGTCTACTTTTAATTTTTGGCATCTGGAAAGCCAGTTTTTCCAGTACCACTTCTTAAAGAGGCTATCCTTTTTCCAGTAAACAAGTTTGGCCCGTTTGTCAAAGATAAGGTGGCTGAGTGTGTTTGTAGTTGTGGCTGAATCTTTTAATTGATTCCATTGATCTTCAGGTCTGTTTTTATTCCAGTACCATGCTGATTTTATCACAGTAGCTTTGTAGTGTAATTTCAAGTCAGGGATTGTGATGCCTCCTGCCTTAGCTTTGTTGCCCAGAATTGCCTTTGCAGTTCTAGGTCTCTTCTGGTTCCAGATGAATTTTAGAAATGATTTCTGTAGCTTTGTGAGGTATGCCTATGGTATTTTGATTGGAATTGCATTATATCTGTAAAACAATTTTGGGAGAATAGCCATTTTCACAATGTTTGTTCTTCTTATATATGAAAAAGATTGTCTTTCCATTTTCTGAGACCCTCTTTGATTTCATCAAAGTAATGTAATTTTCACTGAATATTTACTTCCTTTGTAAATATCTTGATAAAGATTGATTCCTAAGTATTTCATTTTTTTTGGATTCTATTGTGAAGGGTGTAGTTTCTCTTATTTCTCTCTCAGTGAGTTTATTGTTTGTGTACAGGAATGCTATTGGTTTTGCAGTGCTGACTTTGCATCCAGCCACATTACTAAATTTGGTTATTACATTTAGAATTCTTTCAATGGTGTTTCAGGGGTCTTCTATATAAAGTATCATATCATCTGCAAATAATGGTAATTTAGTATCTTCTTTTCCTATCCTTATTTTTATTATTTCTTTCTCCTGTCTAATTGCTCTGGCTAATATTTCCAGCACTATTTTGAATAGGAATGGTGACAGTGGACACCCTTGTCTTGTTCCTGATTTTAGTGTTAAAGCATTTGGTTTTGACCATTTAATATGATGTTGAATGTTGGTTTGTCATAGATGGCTTTTATCAGATTGAGATAGGGATCATCTATTCTGATTTTCCATAGGGTTCTTATCATGAATGAGTGTTGGACTTAATAGAAAGCTTTTTCTGCATTTATTGAAATGTTCATGTGATTTTTATCTCTGGCTCTATTGATGTGATGTAATATGTTTATTGATTTGTGTATGTTGAACCATCCCTGCATCCCTGGGATGAATCTCATTTGATCATGGTGTGTAATCTTCTTGATGACTTGTTGCATTCTATTTGCCAGTATTTTATAGAGGATTTTTGCCTCTGTGTTCATTAGAGAGATTGGTCTGTAGTTCTCTTTTTGGTTGTCTTTCTCGTTTTGATATTTGAGTAATCTTGCTTCTAGGAATGAGTTAAGGGGAATTGCTTCCCTTTCAATTTTATTGAAGAGTTTGAGGAGTGTTGGCACAGTCTTCCTTAAATTTCTTGTAGAATTCATTGGGACCTGAGCTTTTCTTTGTTGATGTTCTAATTACATGTTCAACTTCATTAATTGAAATTGGGTTATTCAGCAGTTTAACGTCTTCTTGATCCAGCTTTGGTAAATTCATATGTTTCAAGAACTCTGTCCATTTCTTCTGTGTTATCACACCTATGAAAGTAAAAGTTTTTGAAGCGGGTATGGATAATCTGTATTTTCACAGGGTCTGTAGAGATTTTGCATTTTTCATTCTTTATTGCATGAATTTGAGATTTTTCTTTCCTTTCATTTTACTAAGGTTGGGGTTTATCACTTTTATTTATTCTTTCAAAGAACCAACTCTTTGATTCGTTAATTCTTTGTATTGTTTTCTTAATCTCTATTGCATTAATTTCTGCTCTGATTTTTATAATTTCCTCCCTTCTTTTTCTAGATGTTTGAGGTGTAGCATCAGGTTGTTTATTTGTGTTCATTCTGTATTCCTAATGTGGAAGTTCACTGCAATAAATTTCTCTGAGGACTGCTTTCATTGCATCTTACAGGTACTGGTAAGTTATATTTGTATTTCCATTTGCTTGTGGATATTTTTTAATTTCTTCTGTGACCCATAGATTGTTCAGGAGTGTATTATTTAATTTCCATGTTTTTATGGAATTTTTGCAGTTTCTTTTGTTGTTAATTTCTGGTTTCATGGCACTATCATCAGATAATATGCATAGGATAATTTCAATTCTTTTTCATTTACTTAAGCATGTTCTATAGGCTAGTATATGGGCTAGTTCTATGGGACTGTCTATTTTAGACACGGTCCCATGTACAGCCGAGAACATATGTTCTGATGTTGGGTGGAACACTCTGTATACATGTACTAAGACCATTTGTTCACAAGTTTGAGTCTGTTCTGTTATTTCTTTGATGACATTTTGTCTAGTGGATCTGCCTCTTTGTTTCAATGGGGTGTTAAAGTTTCCATGATGATTGTGTTATTGCTTATTGATTTTTCATTTCTATTAATATTTGTTTTACATAGGTGCTCCTATATTTGCAGCATATATATATTGTTATCTCATATAAATTGTTATCTCTTCCTCTTAAAATTTCCCCCTAAATAGTACATAGTGACCTTTTTTATTTCTTTTGATCATTCTTCGCTTGTCTGCAAAATAGAATAGCTCTCCTGCTTTTTGGGGAGTTTCTGTTGCATGAAGTATTGTTTTCTATCCTTTGACATTCAATCTATGAATTTCCTCTTGTTTTAGATGGGTTTCTTGTATATAGCATATGGTTGAATGCTGTTTCTTTCTTTTTCTTTTTTTTTTTTTTTTTTTTTTTTTGGTCTTTTTTCATTTTTATCGGTACCAGGGATCGAACTCACGACTGCCTGCTTGCAAGGCAGGCTCTTATGCCGCTGAGCTAAATACCCAGCCCCTGAATGCTGTTTCTTAATCTATTCTGCCAGTCTGTTTCTTTTAATTGGTGAATTGAGGATCTTGCCATTAATGGTTATAACTGATATATATTGACTTATTTTTTAATCATGTTATCTTTTTTTGCTGTTGCTTCTTTATCTTTCTCCTGTTTAATTATTTGTCTGGTTTAATGGTTTTTTTTTCTGTTACTGTTCTTGAAGTCATAGTTATTTTTATCTCTATCTAGAAAATCTTTCAGTATTCTTTGCAGGATTGGTTTAGTGGTCTTGAAGTTCCTCAGCTCCTCTTTGTCATGGAAATATCTTATTTCTCCATCAATTCTGAAGGACAGTTTTTCAGGGTACATCAATCTGGATTGGAAGTGATTTGAAATACTTTACTCCATGCTTTTTTTGACTTCATTGTTTATGTTGAGAAATCTGCTAAAATTCTGATGGGCTTTCCTTTATAGGTGATCTGCCTCTTCTCTCTAATAGCTTTAAATATTTTGTTTTTATGTTGAATTTCTGGAATGGTGCTTATTATATATCTAGGTGTAGATTTATTTTTTTATGGCTAATTGCAATACTAAATGCTTCACTTACCTGTATGTGTGCTTTCTTTCCCATGTTTGTTTCCAAATTTTTGGCTATTACTTTTGTAAATAGTCTTTTGATATAATTTGTGTTGTTACCTTGTTTTTGGTTTACACCTATCAATCTTGTATTGTTTTTCTTTGCATCATCTTGCAACTGTTGAATTGTTATTTTCTGATTCCTTCCTATTTTTAAAAGATCTTTCCATTCCTGTTCACTATCTGCAATCTTGTCTTTGAGGCCTGAAAGACTATCTACACTTGAGTCACTTTTGCCAGTTTTTGATGGCATTTTTTATTTCCTGGATATGTCTTTGAATCTGTTTCAGTCATTCTGTTTCTTTCTTATATTTTTCATTCAAGGTTTCTATCTTTATGCAGTGCTCCTCAATTTTTAAACTATGTCTTTTTTAGATATATTCAGCATTTCTTTCATTATATTTATCATTTCTTCTTTTACCTGGGAGGTTGTTTCTGATCTGAGTTCCTTACAGCTTCCTGGAGTTGTTTCTCTACTTCAGTTGCTATCATTTCAGAAGTTTCAGGTATGTGGCTTACCTTTTCTTCTACATCCATGTCTTCTAGGATGCTTGTTTAGGATGGTTGGAGGTTTGAGACTGTATTTTGCTCTTTTGTTTTGTCATTTTCCTGTGTTCCCCTGGAGAAGCTGAATGCAAGGTCTCAGTTGCTTCCTGGGTCCATACTGAAGAGTTTCCCCAGTTGATAGAGGTGTTTCTGTTAGTTCTTTAGCAATGAAAATTGTTACTACTTTTCACTCACTTTGACACACGTACAGAAATGTGTGCTCTCAGCCTTGAGTTAAACCTTTGATCCTTATAGTTCCCTCATACCACATTCTACTGCTCCCAGAGAGTTTGTAATGCAAAGTACTGGAATATCTTCATATTTTAGACATTAGAGAGTTGTGGACAACACAGGATGAATGAAGGTGGAGAGAGTCAGGGGTTCTAACAGTGTCAGTAAGAGCCACAAAAAAAAAAATGGAGAGAGAGAGAGAGAGAGATAAGTGAAGTTGACTCTTTTAAAAAATTCAGGAAAATAAGACTAAGACAGAGTTGAGTTTATTTAATGTAACTAAAACATTACAGTGTATATGTGGGTATCTCTAACAGCAGCATAATTAGTAATAGTGAACAATATTTCAATTAAAAGGCAGAAGTGAAACAGTAATGACAACTCCCATTATTAAATTTATTCTGAAAGTACTAGACAATAAAATTACACTAAAAAGTAGTAATTTAAGAAGATTAAAAAGCCTTTCTAGTTACTTTTATTTAACTCTTACTAAATGGGTTAAATGGAATTAACTTTTTAATTTTATTATCTAAGAATAAGGTACACATTTCTATTTATTGAAGTTTTTATGAGTCTCAGCAGATATACAGTATTTTGTTTGAGAAGGGTTTACTGATTTTTGGTTAAATTTCTGTAATCATGTAATAGGTATTATTTGTTTAGAAATGACCTTTAATGTGTATGATACATGTATTTACTTAAATGGTAGTGAACAAAAAGGTTAAAGGAGATATGAGCAGAATCTTTCAAAAAATAATCTTTGCCTTTCTTCTTCCTGCATGTATATTTAGGGCAACATAGTAGTACCTGCTCATCTGAATTCTATACACAGGAAAGCTGACTTTGCTATATTAATGTAGTTTAGTCACCTTACTGAATATTCTAATTATTTCTTACAGTTTACAATTGATTTTGGCTGATTTATTTGTGTATTCAAATGCCAACTTTTACACGTTTGCATCTGCGTTTCATCTTCTCTTTCTTTATATTGTAGGCACAGTAGGAAGGTGAGATTGAGTGAGTTTATGTCTTAGTTCTGTCACTTTTTGCCCTGTGGCCTCAATCAAGTTTTTACTTTCTCTATCTTTAATCTGGAGATTAAAATAATAATTATTTTATAGGCAGAAGGGTATATAAAATGAGAATTAGTGAACTTCAGGCTCCTGCCCTCTGCTAACTTTAATAAAAATATTCACAATATTTTACCATTTAGCATATCACTAGTTTTTAAGAGATGGGTCAATTGTCAATTTAAATTATATTTTGTCACATTCTTGAATGTCATATATTTAATCTAAATTTTAATTTTAAATATAGGTTAAGTGAATTGAAATGACAAATATTTAACTGTCTTTGACCTATGAAATTATGATTGCATATATTTCAGTGAAATTGAATACAGTATAACTTAAAAAAATTACTCTTTGGTTATTTGCAGCTACTTTCCCAATACCCAAATATGCAATTTTGTATGTTTGTGTGTTTTTTTCTCCTCATTTTTTTTTTTTTTTGCACCCAGAACTGAACCCAGGGTCTTCACATCACATCCCTAGTCCTTTATTTCCTTTTTTATTTTATAACAGATCTTGCCAAGTCACTAAGTTGCCCAGGTTAGGCTCAAATTTGTGATGTTATTGCCTCATTTTCTGGGGGCATATATATTCCAAAAGTTTTTGTTTCATTCTAAGAACTAATTTTAAATACATTTATTGGTTCTAGCATTTTCCTTTTTTTTTTTTTTTTTTTTGGTCTTTTTCCTTTTTATTGGTACCTGGGATTGAACTCACGACTGCCTGCTTGCAAGGCAGGCGCTTATGCCGCTGAGCTAAATTCCCAGCCCATTTTCCTTTTTCTAATTCATTTGTTTTCCTATTAAATTTATCAATTTCTTCTAGTTTCTTTGTCTTCATCTATAGTACCTCCTAAATTTCCTGAATTAAAAGATTCAGTGATTTTTTTTGTAATTTTTGCTTAATAATTATAGTTCTAAAATTTTTCGCGAATGTTGATTTCATGATTTAATATTTTCATTATCAATATTTTTTCATGATCTAATTGATGTTTGCTTTGACTCCTGTTCACACAAAGGTTACTAAGAGAGAGTTCAAGCACTTGTGGGTGACAAGGATTTTTGATTAGAAAATCCATATATATATATATATAAACAAAACAAAACATATATATATAAACAAAACAAAACTATATATATATATATATATATATATATATATATATATATATATACAAAACCCTGGGGGACAGGGTTTTGTTATATATTTCAGGCTAGCCTTGAACTGATGATCCTCCTGCCTTAGTCTCCTGAGTGCTGCTATTAAAAATATGCACACCACAGCTGGCTTATTTTTATTGTTATTTTTTCCCTTTTTTATTATGTCATGATTAGAAAATATTACTTGGAAACTTCTACCCTTTGGGATTAATCGAGATTTGTATTCTGACTTAATATGTGGTATATTTTTGTATAAATGCCTGAACACTTAAATAGGATATAGAGTTTCTATATTTAGGTGTGCTGGATTGGCTCTGTCAGTTAACAGAGAATGATGATGTTGTGTGGGCCAAGCGCAGGTTACACCCCAGGCTGATTTTCTTTTGTTTCACTTTTTGACTCTCTGTTTGGTAGTCAAACCTTTGTCTTTTCTCCAGCCCTAAAATATCACACTTAATTGTGTTCATGAAGTCCGTTGTGCACAAAGGGAAAGATACTCAGAAACACACATGTGTTTTTGGACTCACTGCACTTTTCATGAAGGTGTCACATGGGTTAGGTTCAGGATCAGAGCACTAAGCCAGGAGAGGAGGAGGAGAGGGTCAGGTTTAGGATGCAGACGGACCAGGCCGGGATGCATGTGGTCACTGGAAGCCATCACTAGATTTTCAGTTAAAATGAAAGCTTGAATAGGGAGGGTCTTAATTTCTTGAATTGTAATATTAAACTGCATTTTAAGATTTCCTTTAAATTTAATTTCTTCAGAAATGTCTTATTCTCCATTTAATAAAACCATATTTCCAGAATCACTGCACCTCTGCAGCTCTTTAAATATTTCTCTTCAAAATCATTTATGGGACATGTTTTTAGTAAACATCAAAAAGTGTTCTGTTTGTTTTTTTTAACCTCAGGTGTCTGAACAGTTCCTGTGAGCTTTCTGCTGGCTTGTTTAGTTTAATTCTATACAAAAAAAGGAAACCAATTATGCAAACTCTTTTCTGAAAAGTGACAAGACATATTTGACTTAAAATCCATGCAAACATGAACACATTTGATAAATATTTGTATATTTAAATGAAACAATAATTAGCATGTTAAACACCATTTGACATACATTTTGCCAATTTATATACCATAGTTGGGTGTTGCATATATCTACACAAATTAACTTGCATTTAATGCAAGTGACAATAAATATTGTCATCTCCTGGAATTCAGAATTAACATGTTAATTTTTTGGACCATCACACACAGGCAGGAGACAGGAGGAATGCAACATGCCAAGGGAAGATCAATAATGAAGTTGGTATCTTCAGAACATTGCTGTAAGTCAGTTCATTAAACTATACAGTGAAAATTTTACTGTTTAAAGATAAATTTATAAATTATGCTTGTTGGAAATAATAAAAGTTCAAATGATTTATGGAAAAACAAATATTAGAAGACCACAATTTAACTTGACCAGAGATGCATTGCTATGGCTTCATTTCCAAGGCCTCATATGCTTATCTAGAGCTTTCTCAAAGTCAAGGGAGAAACAGACATGGTACCAAGGAGAGTAGATTTGATACCCAAGTTCTAATGAAGGAAAGAAACCATGAGAATCTAGAATCATAGAATCTTGCCTTCATGTGGTATTCTTCCTTAGTTGTTCTGGCATATGATAAAGTATTTACTGTTTCATCGTTCTTACATGAACCTAAATTAGACACCATGGAATGGAACTGGAAAAGTCTGATGTTACAAGAAACTCAGGGAACGTTTTCAGTCCTCCTGTAATGAAGTGGTAGTAGTGTGCCCTAACCATAACCCTAACCCCTAACCCTAACCCTAACCCTACCCCTAACCCTAATTGTAGTGTGTGATTCCGATATCCAGGTGAACTTGTAATACTATAAAAGTCAGAATTTGCTCAAAACAGTTTATATTGAAGAAGTGTCTTGGATAAAAGTATTCTTCTGTCAATTTCTAGCAGCGCTAATGGAGTGCAAATGACTAGTACAGCTCATGTCCACAGAAGGGAAGTCAGCACAGTGCACAAGTCCCAGTACGGGGGCAGAGAGTAAAATCCTTCTCGTTACCTCGTACTTAAATGTTCTGAATGCTCCTAGACAACAGTCATGACATTACAACAGAAATTTATTTTTACTCAGATACAAACTCTTAGTAGTTTTGATCATGGCTAAACATCATGTGTTTATCAAGGCCTTAGAGTTACTAACCTTGTTTAGGAACAGCCTGTAACTCACAAATAGAACAAAGTCTTCTAACCTCTAGTATTGATTTAAATTGTACTGTTAAATGTTGATCAAATACGAATAAATATAGAACCAGGTGTCAAGACTTTGTTTGTAGCTTTTATATAGCATCAGTCCAAATGAAGGTTACAAATTAAATATCTAAAACCTATAAAACCAGTAGGATCCAAAATGACAGTTCTAGAGTTCAGACTTTTGGGAAAAATAGATCCCTTTTCATCATATTAATATGGTATCTGTTCTGGGCAAATCTTCTGTGGTTATCACCTGTCACTCAAGCTAGGTCCCACCATGACTGCTGTCTGTCCTACAATATGGCTCAGAGGTAATTTCATGACACCAGTCAGAAACTTAGAAGGGAGGTGTTAGCAAAAATAAAAGCAGTGGTTGTCTGTGGAGTGATGTGTGTTACGGTTAGCAGGATTTGCTGCACATATGCGGATGTCTGATCAATGAATTCTTCCTCTTCTTTTTCTTCTTCTTTTTCTCCTTCTTCTTCTTCTTCGTACTGGGGATTGAACTTGCAACTTTGTGCTTGCCAGGTAGGCGCTTGTTCTGCTGAACTACATCCCTGGCCCTCTTTGCTTCTTATTGCCTTACCTCTGTACAACCTAAACAGAAGACAATGGCCATGTGAAATGAGACAAACATACTATTCAATCACTTAGGATACCTGGTTTTAGATTTAGTATTAAAAGGAATTATCTGGGAAATCAGCTCCCTAGCAGTCCTGGGGGCTCACTGGGGTTAAGCTGGCACAGCCCTTCCTAGCAGAGGGTCTGGGACAGTTTCACATGACTTGAAACTTATAATCTAGACAACCTAAAGTGGAATCCTAGGACTATCTTCAGACATCGCTGCCTGTTGCATCAGGCATCACATGATGCTATGATTCAGGGTCAATGAGTTTGGTATGTTGAAGTCATCATGAGTCATGTGCTAATTCAGATCTCTCACCACTTTGCTCTATTTGAACTGTCATGAAACTTTTGTTCTTTATCACATGCTATGCCATAATTTATACTCCAACTGCAGAACTGTCTCATTATACTTAGTTAGACAATAGTAACTTATTTGCAAACCTACATGCAAATGTGGGCCCTAAAATTGTGGGCTTGTATTCCCTTCAAAGGAGATAACATGATATTTCACTTCATTCTGAGCATGTTTATTTTCTATTTTAGATTGTCATCAAAACAAAAATTTAAAGCAGAAAGCAATTATGGATAGTATTCAGACCCCTGTGGATAGCATAAAGGGAAACAAGAATGACATGAGATTAGGCTACCTTGGACTTTCATTTTAGATCTACTAATTTAATAAATGGGTGTCTTTTTGTGAGGTAGATGATAACCATTCATACTTAAGTAATATACTAACTAAGTAGGTAGTGTTTTAAGTGCTGTGGAAAATCATGGGAGCTTCTTAAGCACTTGCCTTCACAGGACATAGATTTCAGAGGGAATGGGGAATGTATACAAAATAAAAATACACATAGTGGTAAGTCGCATGAAATATTCAAGACAAGAGGCAGAAAATGACTGGGAATGAAGGCAGAGTTGGTGCTGCAGCCAGGACAACCCGGGGAAAAACTCACAGAGGGTTAGTGGTACCAGATGGAGTCCCAGTGATAAGAGAATGCAGGGACACAAGTCAGGAGATGTGGAGGTGAGTTTAGTATATTCAGTTGCTGTTTTGGTTGAAGCACAGAGAAGAAAAAAATAGCAAGGTCTACTTTGCTGCGTTGTTAAAAATCATGTGAACTAAGTCTAGAAAATGCCTACTAAAGAGTAGGCATCCAAGCAATGGAAAGAACTGTTCTAACTGTAAATTACATATACATACTCCATAGGTTGAGGAATTGGTGTTTTCTAAATGGAAAAGTTTTGTTAAGCTCACTTAGGGAATAAAGATAAGTAAGTGACATGACTATTTCAATCATCTGCTTTATCTGCCTTGAATTCTTGTGAAGTTTTTCTGAGTGCTCTTTATGCTACATTTTTCTTAATAATTCTAGGATGCACAATATTCATTCAATCATTAAACCTTTACTTATCTATAGAATTGGTTACTTTGGGATATCAAGCCTTACTCTTTTTTTCTGGTAGGCAATGTATAGCTCAGAGAAAGGGAGATCACAGAATTCTTGGCAGAGACTGTTTGAGATCCAGGCCTCTGGATTCACAATCTATTCCATTACTTCCATCTGCTTTCCTTGTTTTAGTACAGCTTTTAATTAGCATTTTGGTTAGGAAAGTAAATACAAGGTCACATGTAGGGCTGTCTACAAGCTAATGATATTGTCAGCAGCTCAAAGCCTTTTGGCATAGCCAATGAGGGGATTGTTATGGTCTAAATGTTTGCATCTCCTTCCCTAACCTCCAGTTTGCAGGTTAAAGCCCTATGCTTGGTATTTGAGATGTTGCTTTTAGGGGGTCATTAGGTTAGGAAGTATTGTGAGAGTCTGTGTAATAGAATTTGTGCTCCAGTGAGAGCTTGCTCCCCCTCCAAACCCCTGATGTCAAGAAGGCAGGAAGGGAAGTCTGGCCAGAGCCCAACCATGCTAGCAAGCTCATTCAGATTTCTGGGCTCTAGATTTGTGAAACACAAATGCCTGTCATAATGGTATTCTATCGTGACATTTTGAGCTGACTAAGATGGACATTTTTATTGTGATGTTTAGTATGTGCCCTCTTATTGGATGTTCGCTAAGGTAGGAGACAGCAAAGCAATATGCTATTGTCCCAGGAAACATGGCTGATGAAATGATGGGTATTTTCTTGAACAAGTTTGCAAAGTTCTTACTTTGACAATGATGTGATAATTGCAAAGTTACACCATGTTTTAAAAATTCTAATTTATAACCTGTGCCATCCTGGCATTACAGTGGTGGTGTTGGCAGGCATTCCTAGGCCAAACAGTGGGGCTGGACACAGAACAGAGGACTAAAACAAGTGGTCAATTTTTACTTGAAAAATTTGGAGAGCTGATGCTGAACTTAAGGATTTAGGTGTACACTCCTTGATCATTGAACATATTCAGGTGAAAAGAACACCCAAATTGCACTGCCATTCTTGTGGAACCCATGCTCATATTAATCCATACTTGAGTTCTCCTAGAAACAAGGAAACTGAAAGAGGTTGCACAGAAGAAAAAGTTACCTTGGAAGAAACAAAAAATTATGATATGGAAATAAGTTGAGCACAAAAGAAATGCAAATTTAAAAATTTTAAAAATCTGCTTTAAAACTAGTCACTACTGATTTTAAGATGTAAGGTAACAAACTGAAGATCAGAGAGAAAAATATTAGCTAATAACATCATAGTAGAGGAACTTGCCAGGTCTGCTAACAACTAGCTCATTCTGATGAGATACACCAGGTAAGGAAAATAGCTGTTTAAATAAATGGGCTAGAATGCTAAAACGCTTGCAATTGAGAATTGGATCTTTGCTAGTATTTTGTAGTGATGTATGGATCAGAAGACAATACAATTCTCATCTACAGCTATAATAAATATATAGAGCTGACACTAAGGAATAAGAGCTTTCCAGTAATAAATACAATGCAAACACAAATAGTTTAAGTATACAGTAATAACTGAACTCCATTACTTTTGAAAAGTCCTCTGGCATATGGATGCTTAAGAAAACATATGACTAAGTAGGCTCTTGAAAGGAATAAGGTAATTAAGATGTTATTTTTCCACATTTAGGCTTGGCTGCCCCTGTGGGTTAGGAAGAACACCAAGTGCTTAAGACAAAGTATACAGCAAAAGGAAAAGCAAAGTAATTTTGGTGCATGGATTGGTCAGGCAATTGCATGAATTATTTTTATATCCTATGAAGTTTGTGGATGTGTTTTCAAGTGTTTGTCATAATTCTTCCATCTTGAGGTAAAGGAAAGAATATTTGGAGTTGAATACCTTTCTTATATATTAATTCTTTTATGATTTCTTTATTCATAATTTTACACTAGGAGAAGTAATAATGCCTACATTGCAAGGTTGTTGTTTAATGAGATTAGGCAATGAAATATATTTAGTGGCTTGAAAATGCACTAAACAGATATTATATACCTGTAGCTTTAATTCAATTACAAGCAAATCAATTCAATACAAAGAAAATAAAGCAGAAGAACAAAGTTGTCACAGATACTAAATGAAGAAAAAGGTGGCTAAGAAAGCAATGGAAATATGAATAGAAGGAAAAGAATCCAATGTTAAGTGAGTTGCAGGAAACCAGGTTAGGAGTCTTGTCATTGAGAAGCAGAGCAGGGAATCCTCACCTGCAGGGAATTATGCAGTCGCCTCTGGAAAGCCAGTTTGGAAGGAGATCCACAGTGGGGCAAGGGAGAAGACTGCAGTGGACTCTGCCACTCAGGTAGGCAGAGGGAGGTGTTTCCTGCAGAAGAGCTGGCCCATTTTTATGGGGGACATAACTTTCGTCACCACCCGCTTCCCATTCGCCTGTTTTTACAATTTTTGGGTAAAAAGTTCATTTTCTTTGCAAATATAGCCTCACTGCAACTGTCCATTCCATCAACCTTTCTTATTTAGAAGTTTTGGTGACATTTCCCCCCTTGCTTTAGAAGTAGAAAAATGTCTAGTTCTCTTTGTTTAAAATTTATGTTCCACCAGAAAAATAAACTCCAGAGGATATGCTTCCTATGTGACCTTCTTTTTTTCTGTGACCTTAAAACCTAGTATTATGCCTGACATGTCATAGGTACCCATTAAGTATACAGTGAGTGGTTATGCAGTCGAAGGTAGTTAAGAGAAAAATGCATAAATAAGGAGTATGTATTGCAGAAGTAACGTTTACTGATTGCCTGTTTGTATGTGTTAACATACAGTGAATCATTTGATTCCATGAGTTAGATGTGATTGCTTCCTTTGGTCAGTGGGCACGTCGAGGCTTGGAGGATTTATAAAACTTGCTTCAATTTTGCACTTGCTACGTGGTAGTGAGCTCAGATCACATTTCACCAATGCAACATTCACAGACTTCCCACTGTGGATGTTCTGGAACAGTGACGATGACAACATAGGAGGCACTGATCAAGATCCTGTTCTAAAGATGCCTCCAGGGGACTCCAAAAGCCAGCTGGGATACTGGGGAAGAATAAAAGTGAGATTTCGGTTTGTTCTTAAATAACACTGGTGTTTGTCTGAAGCGATTGCGGTGCTCCCAGTGGATTTGTAACACTGACAAACACACTTAGCAGGACATGAAATGTGGTGGGACTCAGTAAACGTATGTAATACAAATGAATTAAAAAAACATAAATGAAATAAAGGAAAGGGTAAACCAAGCAGAAAGTGATAAAATTAGAAATTAGAGTAATCTTGCGTCTAAAAGTAATAGAAGGAAATGAGAAACAAGGCAAACACATTTAAAACCCACACAGAAAGGTTTCCATGTCTTCTATTTAGTTCTCTAAACAATAATAATGGATTTCTTCTTCAGCTCATTAAATATTCTATTAAAGAAACACAACCACAGCCTTTGGAAACTCAATGGGGCTTTTCAGGGCGAGTTCCTCCGCATCAGGGTACTAAATGCTGTGATCCTCCTGGTGCCCTGGATGAGCTACCACATTTGGATTCCAAATAGTTCTCCTGCTGTGATTAGAACTTTTAATTGTGAGCCTAATTTATTTATTGTTACTCAATAGGCAAGAAGTTTGCTCTTCTGCACGTGAAGAGACAACTCCAGACCTCTGTGGGGAGTAGTTGTGTGTTTCTAAGATGCCCTCTTCTATCTGCCTGTGGCTGTAGCTAGCGTAAGGGAGACCAAATTCCACTCATTCTTCCTTTTCCTTTTCTCTTTTAAATGTGCCTGTAAGCTAAAATAGCCAGCATGCTAGAGAAACGTTCGTTGGGGTGGCATTACCTTATCTCCATCACTACAAAAAAGCTTCTCTCACCAAATCCTGGCATGTTAAGACAAGGAGGTGTCATTCTTTTGGACAAAGGAAAATAGGCTTGTGACTCCTGGCTGTCCCAAACCCACCACTCGAAACCATTCCTCAGAAGGCAGAATCCTACACTGTGAAGTTCATGTGCCTAGTGTTATAAGACACTCATTAAGTCCTTTGCGCTATTTCTTTTCCTGTGAAAGTGATGACAAAAGTGTTGGCCAAAGCAGTGTTGTGGCAAAATGGACTGGACATGGGAAGAAACAGCGCCAAAGTGGTATAGGATGCAATTTATTACACCAGAAGGCTTGACTGGGATCTCTTCCAAAGAGTCAGAGCCTCACCTGGCAGGGTTCCAGGGCTTTTATGGGAAGAGCAAGCAGGGAGGTGCAAAGGTAGACTTCATGCAGTATGATTGGAGGGTTGGGTGACCTCTTGGGCTGCTAAGGGAGTTTAAACATTACATTGAGAGGCCATCAGCTGTACCAAGCATGGGATACACCGAGGAAGAAATGTCCTGTTCCATTTTAAGGCTTACACAAAGGAAAGAATGTTCTGTTGTCAGACAGTATCAGGATATCTGCCTGCACATGGACATGTCTGTCTGGTCTTGGTGGGCATCCTTGGAAGGCTTTATTTAAAATTTTAATTTCCCTTTCAGCAATACTTAGCAGTTTTCTGTGTCGGTCATCTGGGTGATGGGAGGCTGTGTTTGATTTGAGGGAATGATCTGAGCTTCTCATAAATCCTAACTCTCATAAATCCTAACCAAAGTCATTTTTTCTCTCATTATTATCATCAACTACAATATTTCCATAAATTTAATGATGGGAAAATCAAATACATATGTGAATCATGATATACCCAAGTTTTACAAAAAAAATCAACATATTCAATAGTTCATCCACATTTCTTGGATAAATAAAAACTGCTGGTACGTTAACTGATTAGGAGCAAAAAAGAAGAAAGTGGTAGATCATGGATATGAATGAACATGCATTTTTAAAGATTCTTAAAATATGTAATTGACATTTGATTAACACAGGAGTTATCTATACTAACTTTCAATGCACTAAAAAAATCCATGTATAACTTTTAACTTCTCAAAATTTAATCACTAACAATCTACAGTTGACCAAAGGTCTTACTAATAACATAATTATAGATTGACACATATTTTGATTTCCTTTATCATCTACTTTCTGCCCTGCTATAGTATGACTTCTACCATAATCATCAATTTACTGAAACTGCTCTTGTTAAAGTCAAAGTGAAAAATGATTTCTAAGTTGCTAACTCTAAGGGACATTTCTGTGTTGTTATCCGACTTGATTTTTTTCTGTAGTATCTGAAACACTTAATCATTTGTCTTGGTTACTTTTCTCCGGTTTCTAGGACAAAAATACCTGACACCCAAAATCAGGGAAGGAAAGGTTAGTTAAGCTCACAGTTTGTGGAGGTTTCAGTCCCTAATCATCTGGCTCCAAAGCAGAGGCAACACTTCAAAGTGGCAGAAGATAGCAAAAGCAACAATAATAAAAATGGGGCAGATCAAGCCTCTTTTCTTCCCTTATACTGTACACAGGCCACTCCCTCTCAGGGCAAGTATAGTATTTACAACAAAATCTCTTGCTCCTCCTCTTGCACAAACTCAGGAGGTTTACAAAGTAAAGACCCTGGCTCCCTGAGGAGTGGCTTAGTTAAACTTCTAAACATCACAAGACGACACAATGTATCAACCATAACAGCCTTCCTTGAGGCATTTTCCTCTCATCTCTTGCTTTGTTTACTTGTCTACCCTCCCATCTTAGCCTCCCTTGCTTGCTTCTCTTCCTCAGCTAGTCCTCTAAATGAATCCTAAGAATAATATTTGATCCTTCACTTTCTCTTCTTCCCATTTCTACTCTATCAGAACATTTTGGTATCCTCTTTTACAAATAATGCCTCAATCATGTTATTTTGTATAACTTCACTGCTACCACTTACAGGTCAACATCTTTCAGTCGTTCTGCATTGATTTACTATTGAAACCCGGTGTTAAAGTTGATGCTGTTGGTGTAGAAGTTCCCTTCTGGGTTTAAATCCCTGGTATAACTTGCACTGCAGCTAGCACGATGCCTGAACTCCTGATCATGTCCTTCAGGACTTGCAGCATCTTATTTTTCTTCTCCAACCATGCATGTAGACTTTCCGCCTTTTAATGGATGGTATCTACCCATTTTTATTTTTCTTTTACCAAAAATGTTACGCCTTTTCCAGTTTCATAGCCTTTGAACTCGCTATTTTCCCATTTATTCTTTTTTGGTACCAGGGATTGAACTCACAACCTCACACTTGCCAGACAGGCACTTATACTGCTGAGCTAAACCCCCAGCTATGCTTTATTTTATTCTCTACTCTTTTCATGATAACCACACATTTTGAAATTTTATTTTTTTCAAAGCCCCAGATTTTTTGCTTTATTGATCTTTTATTATTGATTTCCCTTTTACAGTTCCACTGATTTTTGGTCTAATTTAATTATTTATTTTCTTGTGCTTGCTTTAGTCTTAGATTTCTTCTATAGTTTGGTTCATCCAAAATTTTGGTCTAAGTACAACTAATTTTCACTTCTGTTTAGCTGAAAAATTTTTAAAACTTCTAGTTTATTCTTTGACCAATGTGCCATTTAGAAGTATATCAATATCTAGCTTTTAGAATTTATATGTATGTGACCACTGCTCATTTTAAAAAGGCTTCTACACTCAGAAGTGATTTTTTTAAAAAAAAATCTTCCATTGGCTATCTAATATAAAGTTCTATTCATTATTCTAAATTTGAGCCTCTTGTATGTTTCCATAGTAGCATTAAATGTAACATACTACTATTTGAACACTTAGTTATCTTTTTCATCTTTTTTTTTTTTTGTTTTAAATGCCAAATGTTTTTAGGAGTGATCTTTATCTCAGTACTTGTTCACCTGTAGCACTTGTTATAGTACTGGGCTTAATTTTTCTTAAGAATGAGTAAGACATTTAAAGAAATTAGTTTATATAAAAACAATATGTTAGTAATAGTTTTGTATTCATACACTTGATTATTTGACTACTATGGAAAGCAGTGATAACATTTTAGTAGAGAAGATATATCTATAAAATGTAATTTCTTGCATCTCTGAAACTCAATACTAAACTTGTAGAGTTGGCCTTATGAAACAGTATTCTAGGATTACCACAGGATTTCTCTTATGTTATCTTTTGTCAGGTGGCAACATATTTCATTAAAAGAGAAATCTATCTTTATTCCAATTTACTGCTGACTAACAAAACTGCTTCCTGATTTTTGCATTTATTAAATTTTTGTTTATTTTTTTCTCAATGAATATGGACAGGAAAGAGAAGTCTATTAATCACTCTGACACTTATTTCTAACATATTTCAGGTCAAGGTGTTGAGCAAGCATGTGTTGAGTTTTATTCATTAAAACATGTTTGATCCATAGGGCATGTTGCTATTTTGTGCCTCTAATTATAAGATATTTTTTGATTTCTTAGTTCTCTTGTGATTTATTTATTATTTACCATTAACCCTTTTATTTAATGAAGTGTGATATTCTCTCTAGGTATAGTGGTCTTGCTGCATATTTTATTTCATGGGAGAAAATTTCTTCTGATGATTTTTATTAAAAATTTTATTAAAGAGCAGTACTCAAGTACTGAGGCCTGTGGGGACTAGGAGTTTGCACCCAGCGACCCACCCACACCCAGGAACCATCCCTGGGGCTTGCAGGTACTGAGAGTCTGTGCCTAGCACTTGCATCAGCCTCCCCGTGTGTCTGGAGGACTGTGGATGTCTCAGCGGGCAGTGGAGCATTGCAGGTTCCAGAGGCCCTGCAGCCTGTGGTGAGTGCTCAGCACACTCTGCCCAAAGCCCAGACTGTTCAGGTCCCTCCAGGCTTCCGGGTGCAGTGAAGTGGAGAGGTGGGTTTGAGGCATCTACATCCGCCTCCACTGAGCTTGCAGAGCTGTGGAGCTTCCAACGGGCAGGTGGGCACACAGTGTCCCTGAGGCCCAGCTTATCTGGAACTGCAGAGCTCTGAACAGGCAGAGGAGGGACATTGGTTCTGCAGGCCCAGTGGCTTGGGGTAACGTGGTGCCAGAGTCTCAGTAGCTGCAAACATAGAAGGGGATTTCCAACAGATCCTGAGGAAGCTTTCAAATAACACTTGAAACACAGAAATATAGGAAAATGACAAAACGAAAGACCAAATTACAACCTCAAGCCTCCAGCCCATCTCAAGAAACCCTAGGAGCAATGTATATAGAAGAAAATATATGCCATTCACCTCAAATATCGGACACAATAGCTACTGAAATTAATAAGCAACTCCAGGAAGCTTTAAAGTAATTCAAACTCGAAAAAATCTCCCAGGTAAAAGAAAAAATGATAAAAGAAATGAAAGAGATTCTGAATATATCTAAAGAAAGCACAGATAAAAAAATTGGAGGAACTAAACAAAAAGATAGAATCCCTAGACGAGCAATATAAGAAACAAACAGAATACATAATGCAGATGCACAGAGATATACAGGAAATAAAAAACTCCACTGAAAGTTGTAAAAACCGCCTTAATGAAAGTGAAGATAGAATTTCAGACCTTGAAGACAGGATTGCAGCTAGTGAACAGGAAAGGAAAGATCTTTTAAAAATAACAAGGAATCAGGAAACAACAATTCAACAACTGCAAGATGATGTAAAGAAAAATAATATAAGAATGATAGGGATTAATGAAAAAGAAAGAGACAACATAAAGGATGTCAAGAGGATATTTACAGAAGTAATAGCTGAAAATTTCCCAAGCATGAGATCAGAAACTGACATCAGGATCAGTGAAGCATATAGAACTCTAGATAGTCATAACCAAAATAAAACTACACCCAGACATATAATAATCACCATCCAAAAAATTCAACACATGAATAGATTATTAAAAGCTGTCAGAGAGAAAAGACAGATCACTTATAAAGGAAAACCTATCAGAATCACAGCAGACTTCTCAGCACAAACAATAAAGTCAAGAAGAGCATGGAGTGAAGTATTCCAGATCCTAAAGCAAAATGATTTCCAACCTAGACTGATGTATCCTGAAAAACTATCATTCAAAATTGATGGTGAAATACGATACTTCCATGACAAAGAACAGCTGAAGAACTTCATGAACACCAAACCAACTCTGCAAAAAATATTGAAAAACAGTTTAGATACACAAAGGAAAAAACCACTAAGCCAAGCAGATAATTAAACAGAACAGAAAGATAAAGATGCAACAGCAGAGATATAACATATCAACAATAAACCCACATTTAACAGTAATAACCATTAATGTAAATGGTCTCAATGCACTAATCAAAAGAAACAGACTAGAAGAATGGATCAAGAAACAAAATCCAACCATATGCTGTTTACAGGAAACCCATCTAACCCAGAAGGATACTCACAGACTGAAAGTCAAAGGATGGAAAACAATACTTCATGCAGCAGAAATCAAAAAAAAAAAAAAAAAAAAAAAAAAAAAAAAAAAAGGCAGGAGTAGCCATTCCGTTTGCAGACAACGTGAACTTTAAACCAACAATGACCATAAAGGACAAACAAGGTCACTACATACTCGTAAGGGGAAAACTCCAAGAGGAAGAGATAACTATCTTAAATATATATGCACCAAACTCCAGAGCACCCAGTTATATAAAACAACTATTAACAGAAATGAAAACTCAAGTTATCAGTAACACAATTGTAACAGGAGACCTTAATATGCCATTGACACCAAGGGACAGATCAACCAGACAGAAAATGAACAAAGAAATAACAGAACTGAATCACACCTGCGAACAAATGGATTTGATAGACATATACAGAATGTTCCACCCAACAACATCAGAATACACATTCTTCTCAGCAGTACATGGATCATTCTCTAAAATAGACCATATATTAGCTCACAGAACATATTTAAACAAATGCAAAAGAGTTGAAATCATCCCTTGCATATTATCAGATCACAGTGCTCTGAAATTAGAAATTAATGATAGAAGATACTGCAAAAATCCCGCAAACACATGGAAACTGAATAACACACTCTTGAGTAATCAGTGGGTCACAGAAGAAATTAAAGAAGAAATTAAACAATACCTAAAAGAAAATGTAAATGCAGATACAACTTACCGGAATTTGTGGGATGCAATGAAAGCCGTCCTCAGAGGAAAAGTTATTGCACTGAGTTCCCACATCAGGAAAACAGAACGAATACAAATAAATAACTTGATGCTACACCTCAAACAGCTAGAAAAAGAAGAACAAGTCAAGCCCAAAGCCAAAAGAAGAGAGGAAATTATAAAAATCAGAGCAGAAATCAATGCAATAGAGACTAAGAAAACAATCCAAAGAATCAATGAATCAAAGAGTTGGTTCTTTGAAAAAATAAATAAAATCGATAAGCCCCTAGCCAACCTTATTAAAAAAAGAGAAGAAAAAGCTCAAATTCATGCAATAAGAAATGAAAAAGGTGAAATCACTACAGACCCAATAGAAATACAGAAGATCATCAACACCTATTTCAAAAACCTCTACTCTCAAAAGTTTGATAACACAGAAGAAATAGACAGATTCTTAGAAACATATGAAGTACCAAAGCTAGATCAAGAGGATGTAAAACTGTTGAATAACCCAATCTCTGTTAATGAAATTGAAAATGTAAGTCCTTACCTACAAAGAAGAGCCCAGGCCCAGATGGATTCACTGCAGAATTCTACAAGAAATACAAAGAAGACCTAATGCCGACACTCCTCAAACTATTCAATGAAATTGAAAGGGAAGCAATCCTTCCTAAGTCATTCCTGGAAGCAAGTATTACTCTAGTACCAAAACCTGAGAAAGACCCAACTAAAAAAGAGAGCTATAGACCGATCTCCCTAATGAACACAGATGCAAAAATCCTCAATAAAATATTGGCAAATAGGATCCAGCAAATCATCAAGAAGATTATACACCATGACCAAGTGGGATTCATCCCAGGAATGCAAGGATGGTTCAACATACGTAAATCAATAAATGTAATCCACCATATCAATAAAGCCAAAAATAAGAATCACATGATCATTTCTATAGATGCAGAAAAAGCCTTCGATAAGGTCCAACATTTATTCATAATAAGAACTTTACAGAAAATTGGAATAGATAGTCTTTACCTCAATATAATAAAGGCCATTTATGACAAACCAACAGCCAGCATCATACTAAATGGCCAAAAATTGAAAGCCTTTACTTTAAAATCAGGCACAAGACAAGGATGTCCTTTATCACCACTCCTATTTAATACAGTACTGGAAGTACTAGCCAGAGCAATTAGGCAAGAGAGAGAAATAAAAGGGGTAAAGATAGGAAAATAAGAAGTTAAATTATCATTGTTTGCAGATAACATGATACTCTACATAGAAGACCCCCTAAACTCCATTGAAAGACTCTTAGACACAATAAATAAATTCAGTAATGTGGCTGGATACAAAATCAATACTCAGAAATCAATAGCATTCCTATACACGAACAACAAAATCACAGAGAGGGAAATAAGAGAAACTACACTCTTCACATTAACAAGCAAAAAAATGAAATATTTAGGAATTACTCTTACAAAAGAAGTGAAAGACTTATACAGTGAAAATTATAATACACTGAAAAAAGAAATTGAAGATGGTCTTGGAAAATGGAAAGACACCCCTTGCTCATAGATAGGAAGAACAAACATTGTGAAGATGGCCATTCTCCCAAAACTGTTATACAGATTCAATGCAATCCCAATAGAAATACCATCAACATACCTTATAGATCTAGAGAAATCACTCCTAAATTTCATCTGGAACCAGAAGAGACCTAGAATCGCAAAGGCAATTCTAAGCAGCAAAGACAAAGCAGGAGGCATCACAATCCCTGACTTGAATTTATACTGCAAAGCAACAGTAGTAAAATCAACATGGTATTGGAATCAAAACAGAGCCAAAGATCAATGGAATAGATTAGAAGATACAGCCACAACTACAAACACACTCAACCACCTTATCTTTGATAAAGGAGCCAAGCAGGTTCACTGGAAGAACAACAGTCTCTTTAATAAATGGTGCTGGAAAAACTGGCTCTCCATTTGCCGAAAACTAAAGTTAGACCCATGTGTATCACCATGTACTAAATTAAAATCTAAGTGGGTCAAAGATCTGAATATTAAAACAGAAACACTAAATCTATTGGAAGACAAATTGGGTAGAAACCTTGAAGACATAGGAGTAGGTAGAGAATTCATGAACAGGACTCAAACCGCATGGGAAATACTTCCCAGAATCAATAACTGGGACCACTTCTTATTAAAAAGTTTCTGCATGTCAAAAGAAATCTCCAGCATAGTGAAAAGAAAACCCACAAATTGGAAAAAGATTTTAGTGAACTCTCTCTCAGACAAGGGACACTTGTCTAAAACATATAAAGAATTAAAAAAACTCAGACCCCCAAAATTCAAAGATCCAATCCAAAAATGGGCATCTGAGATGAATATGCACTTTTCAGATGAAGAAATGCAAATGGCAAATAAATACATGAAAAAATGTTCATCATCATTGGTCATTAGAGAAATGCAAATTAAAACCACACTGAGATACCATCTCATTCCTGAAAGAATGGCCAGGATCAAGAAAACCACCAACAACAAATGCTGGAGAGGCTGTGGGGAAAAAGGAACTCTCCTACACTGTTGGTGGAAGTGTAGACTGGTGAGCCTTTGTGGAGGTCAGTCTGGAGATTTCTCAAAAAGCTGGGATTGGAAGTCCCATTTATTCCAGCTATTCCACTTCTAGGCATATTCCCAGAAGAACTGAAATCATCATACCACAGTGATATATGTGCACCTATGTTTATAGCAGCACATTTTGTAATCACCAGATCTTGGAAACAACCCAAGTGTCCATCAACTGAGGAATGGATAAAAAAGTTGTGGTATTTCTATACAATGGAGTATTATTCAGCTATAAAGAAGGATCACATTGAGATATTTATCAATAAATGGGCGCAGCTTGAGACCATAGTCATAAGTGAAATAAATCAATCTCGCATGTGTGAATAACAAATAGTTTCCTTAATGTAAGCAATGATTCAAATATATAAAAATATGTGGTAATCATGATTCCCCATTATGTGGCCTTGAAGCCTTATAAAGTTTTCACTTATTAATAGGAAAGGCTTTATTCTGGGCTTCTTGATATGGAAATATTTGAAGCTATAGTATATGAAGTTTTATTCAAATATTTCAAGGAAAAAGACAGACACTATGGTAACTACTATTAAGTTGAGTTATTTGGTGGTGAAGCACTAGGTTGCTGAAACAGTCATGCTTTCACCTGTATTGTTATATTGTTATGTCCTGTTTTGTATCAATCTATCCTTTACTCATTAAAAAAATTATTTAGTTATTTCTTATGTTTTTTTTAATTAAGGGAAAAAATTAAAAAAATTAGCAGGATATATAATAGTAACTTTTTTTGATTTCCTATTAACTTGTTTTGAAGTCCTGTAATACTCCCACAATCTTATTTTGACTGATTAGACTCTGTTCCATTCTGTATGATAATATCAAGTTTGAGGGTATAGGCAACTACTTTGAAGGCAATAAGATTCACTAAGATGCCCATTCTGGTTTGACTATTGTCTCCTTTGGAAGTCCTGTAATGTTTACAATGCTAAAGTTTTATTGGTCTTGTTCTCTACTGTTTTGTTCAACTTTATAATATCTAATGAGATAGACAATTCTTTTTAAGGAAACAAGGGACATTGTTGATAACCATTGTTGATAACCTTGTACTCTGTTTTACATCATGCGCTATGTCTATCCTTGGTTTTGACTGACAGCTTTGTTTTGCCATATTTGACTTTATTTTCTTCCCCCCCAAAAGTAATAAGAACTAAGGAGTAATAAAACCCAAAATGCGTAAATTTTGTTGTAAAAAAGAGAGAGAAAAAAAGAGCTCTAAAGGATACAACAGCAAGTGTGTTTAGGGGTGTTAAATAGCTGACCATATTAATGTTTTTGGTTGGATCATTGAACACAACTGTTTGCAGTCTCACTGTTTGAATGTCCACTTTGTATGCTTTGATACTGTGATTTGAGCAACTATCTCTAAGATGATAATATGTAATCTATTAACTGGTGATTTCTTACCATTTTTTTTTTGTAGTTCTGTATTACTTGTACCCTTACACCGCTTTGTTTTGTTTTGTGTTTTTCTCTTTTTCCTTTTAAATAAAATTAAAAAAAAAGAGAGTTTGTGCCTAGAGTCTCACAGCCATCAACAACCCTCAGGGAGACCCACAGCCAGATGGGCACCCAGCACAGGAAGCAATTAGGACTTGGCATTTGGCTAACTTAGAGGAACACAGGAAAATGCCAAACACAAAAGGACAAACCACAAAATCAATTTTCAGCCCATCCAGATCAAGCTCAGGAGACATACACATGGATGAAATTGGAAATTATAACCTGAAATTTCTGAAACAGATGGCAACTGAAGTAAAGTAACAACTCCAGGAAGCTGTAAAGGAAATCAGATCAGAAGTATTTTTTCAGATAAACTTAATGAAAGAATTGATGAGTATATGAAAAGAACACATAGAAAAAAATACAGGAACATAGGAAAGTGATGGAAACCTTGAATGAACAATATACAAAACTATTAAAATACATGAAACAGATTCAAGGAAAACTCCATGAGATCAAAAATTCTATTGAACGCTGGCAAAACCACATAAATGAAATTGAAGACAGACTCTTAGACCTTGAAGAGAGGATTGTGGCTAGTGATCATGAAAGGAAAGAGCTCTTAAAAATAACAAGGAATCAGGAAACAACAATTTGATAGCTGCAAGATGATACAAAGAGAAACAATATAAGCTGATAGATGTCAATGAAAAAGATAATACAAATGACATGAAAAGACTATTTGCAGAAGTAATAAATTTCTCAAACTGGGGAAAGAGCCAGATTAACAGATTAATGAGGCATATAGAACCCCAACTAGCCATAGCCACAATAAATCTATACCCAGACATATAAAAAATCAAGATCCCATAAATTCAACATAAGAATAGAATATTAAAAGCTCCTAAAGAAAAGAAACAGATCACATATAAAGGGAAGCCTATCAGAATTATAGAAGACTTCTAACACAAACCTTCAAGTCAAGAAGAATATGGAGTAACATGTTTCAAGTCCTGAAAGAAAACAAATTCCAACCCAGGATGGTGTACCCTGCAAAACCATCTTTCAAAATGAATGAAGAATAAGATACTTTCATGACAAAGAACAACTAAAGAATTTCATGATCAACCCTTTTGTCAACCCTAAAAAGTGTACTGAAAGATTTTAGAAAGAGACAAAAATAACCACAATTTCAAGAAAACAGAAAGAAACCAACAAACAGGGTAAGCAATTAAACATGGGGGAAAATTTGGAACAAACTGTGGAACTATAATACGACAAAGATAAGCCAATACGTATCAGTTTTAACTATTATGGTAAATGGCCTTAATTCACCAATCAAAAGAAACAGACTGGCAGAGTGGATCAAGAAACAAAATTCAACAATATGCTGTATACTAGAAATACATTGAACTCAAAAGAAAATTCATAGACTGAAAGTTAAAGGATGGAAAACAATATTCCATGTGACAGGAACCCATAGAAAATTAATGATAGCTAGTCTGTTTGCAGACCATATGAACTTCAGACCAAGAATGATCAAAATAGATAAGGTTACTACATAGTTGTTAGGGGAAAACCTCAAGAAGAAGAGATAACAATCATAAATATGTATGCACCAAATAGGGGAGCACCCAACTATGCAAGACAAATCTTAATAGACATGAAAAATCAAATAAACAATAACCTAATTATGACAGGAAACCTTGACACCCCATTGTCATAAACAGTCAGATGAACTAGACAAAAAAAATTAGCAAAGAAATAACAGAACTGAATCAAACTTGCAAACAATTAGAAGTAGTAGACATGTACAGAATATTTCAGCCAACAATATCAGAACACACAATCTTCTTAATTGCAAATGAGACATTCTCTAATACTAGCCTACAGAACATTCTTAAGTAAATGTAAAGGAACTAAAATTATCCCATGTATATTATCTGACTGTAGTGCAATGAAATTGGAAATTAATGACAAAAGCAACCACAAAAGCTCCATAAATATGTGGAAATTAAATAGCATGCTATTGAACCACCAATAGATCACTGAGAAAATTAAAGAAGAAATTAAACAATATATATAATAAGACAAAAATGCAAATGCAGCTTACTGGAAAATGTAGGACTCTATTATGGATTAAAATCTGATGGTCAACTTAACACCAGCTGCATTAAATCAGCATGGTGCTGAGTAGACGTTCCACCTAAGGAAGGTTGCCAGCATAAATAGAGATGTGGAGAAGGAGAAGCAAGGTGTTGTGGGTCTCTCTCAGTGTTGCTGTTTGAGCTGGTGTTCTCCTGGAGGAGCTGGTCATAACTAGCTTCCCCAGTGTGAGTTCAACCATTGTCATTGGAGGAGCTTGGGACCTTGTTGGTGAGAGTGGCTGTGGTTCTCTTTGGGGGAGCTCTGGTCCTTACATTGAGCATGCTTTCTGGCTCTGGAGGAGAAGATGTGCTATTCAATTTCCAGGGGAAACTCGTCATGCTGGCTTTCTGGCATGTACTTGACTGTTCTTATCATTGGAGGTGCTTGGGACCTCCATGTCACTTTTCAGGACAGCCTTGGTGTTTATTATGAGTGACTTCTCAGCTCGAGTGTAGGACCCTCAATCTACCAGCACAGTTCCTTCACCCACTGGCATAAAATTTCTAGCTTCTACTGCTGACCTTTGGGCCTTCCCAGCACAGATCCATAAAACAGATTGGTGTGAGTCCTTCTCATAAGCTCTAGAACTCTAGTTGGACTTGTGGGAGGCATTGTCATGGGTTCTAAGTTTTCATCTGGGTTCATGCAGGACATTGCTGTGGGACGCAGGCCCTTGGCTGAATATTCTGTGTCTTTAGTGTTGTGGACAGATATTCTGCACTTTCTTTTGCTAAACTCTAGGTGGCCATCATAAAATGATATGAATTCCATGTCTGGATTCTAATTGTTCTCCCAACCCCTGACCACAACAGACTCAGTGAATCAGTCCTCAGATTTCCCTCTGGGAAATTTATAGTGGTGAATTCTCACATCAGAAAAACAGAATGAGCACAAATAAACAATCTAACACTGCACCTCAAACTTGTAGAAAAAGAATGAGTCAAACCCTCACTCAAAAAAGAGAGGAAATTATAAAACTTGAACAAGAAATTAATACAATTGAATCTAAGAAAATGATGCAAAGAATTAATGAATTGAAAAGTTGGCTCTTTGAAAGAATAAATAAAATTGATAAACCCTAGCCAGCCTTATCAAAAAAAAGAAAAGAAAAACTCAAATTTATACAATGAGGCATGAAAATTGGGACGTCATTATAGATCCTGTGGAAGTATAGAGGATCATCAATGCCTGTTTTGAAAACCTTTACTTTCAAAGGATCAAAAACAGAAGAAATGATCAGATTCCTAGAAACATACAAATTACTAAAGCTGGAGCAAGAAGATATAAAATTTCTGAATAACCCAATATCAGTTAATAAAATTGAAACTGTAATTAAAAACTTAACACCACTACCATCACCACCACCACCACCACCACCAGCAACAACAACAAAAACCCTGGTCCTGATGGATTCACAACTAAATTCTATAAGAAATTTACAGATGATTTAATACCAATATGCCTCAAACACTTTAATGAAATTGAAAAGGAAGGAATTCTCCTAATTTATTCTGGGTGACAAATATTTCTTCAGACAAAAGTAATTGGAGGCAAAACCATACAAAGACTCAACCAAAAAGGAGAACTACAGGCCAATCTCCCTTGATGTAAAAATCCTCAATAAGACACCAACAAACAGAATGTAGCAAAACATGAAGAAAAGTATACACCATTACCAGTGGAATTCATCCCAAGAGTATAGGAATGGCTCAACATATGCAAATTAATAAATGTAATACATCATATTAACAGAGTGAAAGACAAAAGTCACGTGATCATCTCAATAGATGGAGAAAAAGCTTTTGATATGGTCCAACACCTATTCACAGTAAAAACCATAGAGAAAATCAAAATATATGTTCTCTACCTCAATTTGATAAGAGCCATCTATGACAAACCCAATATCCAATATCATACTAAATAGTCAAAAACTGAAAGCTTTCACTCTAAAATCAGGAACAAGGCTTTGTCCACTATAACTACTCCTATTCAACATTGTTCTGGAAACATCAGCAAGAGTAATTAGACAAGAGAGAGAAATAAAAAGAATAAGGATAGGAAAGGAAGTAAATTATCATTATTCATAGGTGACATGATATTCCACATAGAAGAACCCAAAACTCCACCAACAGGCTTCTAGACTTTTTTTTTTATTTAAGAGGAAAAAGAGAAAAACACAAAACAAAACAAAGCGGTGTAAGGGTACACGTAATACAGAACTACAAAAAAAAAAAAACACATAACAGTAAGGAATCACCTGTTAATAGATTACATATTATCATCTTGAAAATAGTTGCTCAAATCACAGTATCAAAGAATACAAGGTGGACATTCAAACAGGGAGACTGCAAACAGCTGTGTTCAATGATCCAAAAACATTGATATAGTCAGCTATTTAACACCCCTAAACACACTTGCTGTTATATCCGTTAGAGCTCTTTTTCTTTTTTTTTCCCTCTCTTTTTTACAACAAAATTTACACATTTTGGATTTTATTACTCCTTAGTGCTTATTACTTTTTTGGGGGGAGGAGAGAATACAGTCAAATATGGCAAAACAGAGCTGTCAGTCAAAACCAAGGATAGACACAGCACATGGTGTAGAACAGAGTACAAGGTTATCAACAATGGTTATCAACGTTGTCTCTTGTTTCCTTAAAAAGAATTGTCTATCTCATTAGATATTATAAAGTTGGACAAAACAGTAGAGAACAAGACCAATAAAACTTAGGCACTGTAAACATTACAGGACTTCCAAAGAAGACAATAGTCAAACCAGAATGGGCATCTTAGTGAATCTTATTGCCTTCAAAGTAGTTGCCTAGATCCTCAAACTTGTTACTATCATACAGAATGGAACAGTCTAATCAGTCAAAACAAGATCGTGGGAGTATTACAGGACTTCAAAACAAGTTAATAGAAAATCAAAAAGAGTTACTATTTATATATCCTAATTTTTAAAATTTTTTCTTTAATTAAGACAAACATAAGAAATGACTAAATAATTTTTTTTTAAAGAATAAGGGGGAGATTGAGATAAAACAGGACATAACAATAGAGGTCAAAGCATGACTGTTTCAGCAACCTAGTACTTCACCACCATATAACTCGACTTAATAGTAGTTACAATAGTGTCTGTCTTTTTCCTTGAAATATTTGGATAAAACTTCATATACTCTAGCTTCGAATATTTCCATATCAAGAAGGCTTCTAGACTTAATAAGCAAATTCAGCAGAGTAACTGGGTACAAAGTCAACACTAAAAAATCAATAACATTCCTTTACACAAACAACAAACTCACAGAGAAAAATCAGAGAAATTGTCCCCTTCACAATAACATAAAATACTTAGGAATCAATCTAACAAAGGAAGCAAAATATTTATACGTTGAAAATTACAGTGCTCTGAAAAAGAAAATTGAAGAAGAATTCAGAAAATGGCAAGATATCTCTTGCTCATGGATAAGAAGAACCAACAATTCAAAAATGACCATGCTCCTAAAACTGTTATATAGATCTAATGCAATCTTGATCAAAATACCATTAGCATACCTCACAGATCTACAGAAAACATTCTCAAAATTCATATGGGAGCATAAGAGACCTAGAGTAGCAAAAGCAATCCTGGGCAACAAAGGCATCACAATCCCTAATTGAAGTTATACTACAAAGCTACTGTGGTAAAATCAGCATGGTAATGGAATAAAAAAGGACCTGAAGATCAGTGGAATAAATTGGAAGATATAACTACAACTACAAACACACTGAGCTACCCTATCTTTGACAAAGGGGCTGAACATTTTCATTGGAAGAAAGACATCCACTTTAATAAGTGGTGTTGGCAAAACACCACTTCTACCTGCTGAAGAGTTAAACTAGACCTATGTCTAACACCATGCACTAAACTAAAGTTAAAACAGATCAATGATCTAAATATTAAGGCAGAAACACTAAACCTATTGGAAGACAAAGTCCATAGTTATCTGAAGGACTTAGAGGTAGGCAAAGAGTTCTTGAACAAAACCAAACTGCACTGAAAGTACTTCAAAGAATCAACAACTGAGATCTCACTTTAGTAAAAAGTTTTTGCACGTAGAAAGAAATCAGAAATAGAGTGAAAAGAAAATCAAAGATTGGGAAAAAATTTTTGCCAACTGTCCCTCATATAAGAAACTTTTATCTAGAACATACAAGGAATTGTAAAAAAAAACACAGATCCCCAAATTTAAAGACTCAATCCCATAATGGGCATCTGAGATGAATACACAATTCTCAGATGAAGAAATACATATGACAAACAAATGTGTAAAAAAATGTTCAAAATCATTGGTCATTTGTCATTAGAGAAATGCAAATTAAAACAATGAGATTCCATCTCACTCCAGAAGGAATGGCTAACATCAAGAAATTAATCAATAAGAAATGCTGGCAAGACTATGGGGAAAAAGGAACCCTTATCCATTGTAGTGAAATTGTAGATTGGTACTGTGAAAATCAGTGTGGAGATTTCTCAAAAAATTAGGATTGGAGGTTCCAGTCAAGATATTCTGGGTATTTTCCCAGAAGAATTGAAAACATGATGTCACAGCAATATATGTGCACCCATATTAATAGCTGCACAATTTGTAATAGCCAGGTCTTGGAAACACCCCAAATGCCCATTAACTAAGGAATGGATAAAAAGATATGATTTTTAAAATAATGGAACACTTGTCAGCCATAAAGAATGATAAAGTCAAGGTTTTTATAGGTAGATAGATGTAACTGATAATCATACTCATAAGTGAAATGAATCAGACATGCATGTATAAACAACCTACTATATCCCTAGTGAAACAAACTGAAAGAGAAATAAGATTCAAAAATTACAAGGATACAGTAAAAAAGAAAAAACTGCTCAAATGAAAATTATATTGTTTGATCAATCTTGCATGCCTGTATCTGGTAACCTGAGCAACTATTTTGAAGATAAAAAAATGAAACATAAATAACCATTGATAAATTACTATCGTCTTGTTTTGAAATTCTGTGTCACTATTGCTTTTCTTGCTTTTGTTGTTGTTTTTTGGATTGTTTATTTGTTTCATGATTTTTCTGTTCTTTTTTCCTCTTTAAAATAAAAAAGCAGTACTTATGCTAAGATTACACAATAGAAGGGGTTTATAATTTTATTTTGTGCCACAAATCCCTTTTAGTATCTAATGCAAACTGTGATCATTTCATTAAAAGCACAGCTATCTACATGGAAAGACTTGCTTTGGATGCATGTTTGTGGGTGAGTGGACTGGCCCATTCATGAATCCTACACTGAGAATCACTGCTCTACAATGTTTTCAGAAAGACTCCAGGGAACGTATTTATTTTCCTCCTATGAACTTTACAAGACAAACATTTTTGATGAAGAGGACATATTTATAGCCAGGGCATGTGGGTTCAATTTCTTTTATTACTAAAAGTAAGAATTAAGAGTTTCTTCTACCCTGAGATTAATTCTCTGTCCTCAATCATTATATTTTATAAAAACCTATCACACTTGATACATTACCTGAGTGCTAGAACATGTGTACTCCATAGAGGTTCAAAATTAACCAACACAAGAACATAAAGTCTATTTCACATGTTCTCTAGTCCTCAGTGCTAAAGAATTATTTTGTGTGTTGACCACTGGAACTGGACTCCTTACTTTGGACAAATTGTAGGTAGAGGAATGCTTTGTATGTATTTTGGGACTCTTTGCTTGGAGTTCTGCCTTGGTAGAGATATAATCCAAATTTTTGGGAGGAAATAGTGTAAAAAGAAATCTTTGATTAGATATTTCTATTTATACGAGTATATATTTTTTTCTACTTTATCTAGGATAATCAGTTGGATGATCACTTGAAAAATATATTACTGTTATAAATAACTTCTGCAGACACACCCCATTATTTATTATAATATCGAGATAAAACACTTTTATAGATGTTTCTGCTTTTTTCTTTGCTATATTTCTGGTAATTTTTTCATTATTGGCAATGCTTATATAATCACATACTAACACCTACAGGAATGAATCACAGTTCATCTTGCAGATTTATGGCATTGCCTATAGGAAAAGTACCTTAGACTGCAAACTTGGAGGTTTAAATTATTCTCCTATAAGCCTCACACCACAGAAACAAACAATATGGTTTAGAGGTCAAAATTAAAAATGAATCCATTTAAACTCTTTTCTTCTTTGTTAAAAAAATGAAATGAGATTAAAAAGCATTGGGAGATCCTGTTAGTAAGCAGATAAGTTGTTCATTCGCAACACAGTGAAGGTGGAAAGTACCCATACATAGGAGACTTTGTGAGCATTGCAAAATGTACACGTCTCCCTACACTTTGACTAGCAGGAAGAATGCAGCGCTGTGGGTCTGCTGAGGCACTGAGATGAGCTTTCCAGAGCAAGTGCACTTCTTGTGCTGTTGCTTTCTTTGCCTTTATCCACAGCTATGCTTCCTGTATTCGCCCATCCTTAGCCATCTTTACTGTCTAGAAAAGTTGCGGTGATTATATAACTTTAACTCTTTACTCTCCACCTATTTTTTATTAGTGTGATGTTTATGGTACATAAGTTTGCAATCATCTTGGAGTGTGGGTACACGTACACAATCCTCTTCTCTTTCCCTCTTTCTCCGTCCCTCTTCCTCTACAGTTTTCATTTTTGTTGATATTAATTTCAGCTTATATTATGGCATATAATATTTACATTCCATGATGTAATTAGGTGCCTGTACATGGCACATCTTTATTTTACTAATTTCCCCCTTTTCTCCTGCAAATCCCTCACCCTTGTTTTCCTGTACCATTTACATATTGGATAAGATCTGTTCCCTTGTACCTTTCTATCCATCCTTTATTATTCTCTTTGTACTTTTCTTCATTCAAAGGAGAGATACGCATATCGTATTTAAGATTGTATATGTGGTTTATTTCACTTAATATTACACTTTCCAGCTGTACCTATTTTCCAAAAACGTTTGAAATTTGTCCTTTGTAGCTGAATAGTATTCCATTGTATACAGATACCACATTTACTTTATTCGGTTGTCTGTTGATGAGTATACAGGCTGCTTACAGTATTTAGCTATTATGAATAGTGCCACTATAAAATTAGTATGCATGTACCATGGTAGTATAATGTTTTAAACTCTCTGGGGAAGATTTCAAGAAGGGGCATAACTGGATCATAATGAATTTCTAATTTTACTTTTTTGAGAAATCTCCATACTGATTTTCATAATGGTTGCACTAGTTTACATTCCCACTGACAATGTAGGAGGGTTCCTTTTTCATGACAGCTACACCAGCATTTATTATTGTTTGATTTTTGATGGTAGCCTTTCTTTGCATAGTTAAGATGGACTCTTCAGGCCTTTTCTTTTGTGATCTGTCTCGGTCCCTCTCTCTTATCTCACTCTTCATATTTGCAACTCTCTGTAACTTGCTTTCTTTTCTTCTTCTGTTTGCCTCTTTCTCTTCATGTAGTTTTTATGTATTACTGTATGCCTGACACTAAGTTAGGGACTTGGGGGGGTCACACAGATTGTAAAGAGGACATATAAGGTGCTATAATATAGCAATCACATTAATGAGTATTCAACTCTATATGAAAACATTGGGATGAGGTAAAGTTTGAATGAAATCATGAAGGATAAACAAGCATTTGCCAGCAGAGCATTGCTGGCCTTGGGAGAGGATTCACCAAAGGGGATGTGTAAAAGTATGAAAATGAGAAAATGTCAAATGCTGCAGAAATGGTAAACAGGATACTTGTATTCAGTCCCTGCAGAACTCCAAGTGAGTGGATCACAGAATAGTAGTACCCACAATCCAATAATAATTCTCACCTATACATCTATATAAGTCCTTTATAATTGCTGCACTTTTAAAAATCAGTAATCACTGTAAGATAGATGTAAAATAGTCATGTTGGAAAGCTATTATTCCTTTCAGTCTTGATAAATAGGGGCTGACAGGAACCCTCTGTTTATAAATGACTAGTGGATTTGTATGGATTCTTTCTTATAAAAGTAGAAGCCAAATGTCGGGGAGTTGAGGGTAGCTGGTAACCTACCCCATTTTGCTTCCAATAGAATTTTGACCCAATAAAGGGATATGTAAAGAGGAAGATAGATGGAATTCCAAGTATGTTCTTTGTTAGTAGTAAAAGGTAGTTTAGAGATTGTGGCTGAGGCACATGGCAGTCATGAACATCTTGGCTCCATAGAACAGAATTAAATTAGGCAGACTTATTTATCCAGTTACAGACAAGGATAGAGTGATGGGCTTTCCCACAGCTGTGGTGAGACGAGAGCATACCAGAATTCTCTGCAAGTAAGCAGAGAAATGGGAACACAAGACTGAAGAATGTATGCTCTATTTATTTTCAAGTATAATAGTCATATAGATCATCCCATATACTTTGGATATAAGTCAGTGTGTGAAGAGAGGTCATGAGTGTTACACTGATTATGTTCAAAGGAAACTGGAAGCTAGATAAAAAAGTTCCCATTACCAACTCTAGTATTTGACTAATATTTGTTACCAAGACCAGTGCTTATTATCCTCTTTTTGCAACACAGGAGATTCAGGTGAGTGTGTAAGAAAAGTAGGCTTGTGACCATTGTATCTGAATCTCAGTCCCCTCATAAACTGTTACGGCAGGTAGAAATATGTTTTGCCAGCACTTGTGGATGTGTTCTTCCTTAAAGAAAAGACAATGGTGACTTTCAAAGATCTTTGGATATGTGACTCTAGAGTGCTATGTTCTCTTGAAATCACTGGACTGAGAAACACTAATGTTATAGTTCAGAAAGAGTGGGGGACTCAGGAATTTAGAAGACATACAGACTAAAACTCAAGAGTGAAGATAAATAGCAGTGTGACATTTTGAACAGGCTTTAAACCTGGAAAGAAGGCTCTACATTGCTGCTGAAACTTTAAGCATTTGTTCGGCACACATCATTCCATTAACATGTAACCACACTCAATCAAACTAACGACTCCCATCTCCACCTATCAAGGACTCTTCACTTACACAGAGATGTAGATTCTGTCAGGGTGCTGTGTTCTTTCAAGCCTGAGACAGCTATTCTCCTGTATTTTAGAGATGCCTGCATGTTAGTGTCCTTGATTTTTTTTTAAACAGTTGAAACAAGATTTACAATTTCATTAACAAGAAGCTGTGGTCTGTCAGAGTTTTATGTCTTTAGTAGCCACAGAAGTATGCCTGTAGGACAGAGGGGGACTATAGCTCTTTCAAGGAGGGTTCTACTTTAGTCCAGGAACTACCCTGAGAACCAAGTGTTACTGTTTTGATACTTGTACCCCTGCTATTGATATTAGATTCATCCTTTATCTTTGAACTATATCCTGACTTTTACTTGGGATACAGCTTCATGACTGATTCATCCCAATGTACCCTCATTCCATTTTCACTCTAAGTCAGCAAATCTCTTGTGGAAGGTAAGCATAGCACACAGCTAGGGTGTGGGGCAGGGAGGGACTTGTTCAAAATGCAGGCTCCTGGGCTGCACCTCAGAGATTCTGACTTGTCAGAGGTATGATGTGGTCCAGGAATCTCATTGTGACTTGGCACTTCCAGTTACGCCAGAGAAAGCTTTAGACCTCAGACCTTTGTAAAACACTGGCAAGTGGGATGGGTGCCTAGTGTGCTGTGCATGCTTACTGCAGTCCACCTTATCCTGTCTTTGCTTCTCTTATTTAGGTACTGAAAGACTGAGGACTTGTGTTCTATAGTTTGAGATAAGATACATTCTATGATGTATGTTGATGCCTTAATTACTTTTCTCTCATTGCTGAGAAAAAATACCTGAAGCTCAAAGTGAAGCAAGGGAAGATTTATTTCTACAGTTTTGGGGGTTTCAGTCCATATTCAGCTGGCTCTAAGGCAGTGTGGTGTGGCAGGGCAGCCAGTCGTGGTCACTGCAAACAGCAAGAGTGAACAGGGCCAAAAAGGGAAAGCATACTTCCTTGCCTCCCTTAAATTGTATGTCAGCTCTGGCCCTGGGTTCATGCAGCACTCACACCACCAATCCCAGCGCTAGACAATGAACCAATCACAAACACTAGATTCAGCTGTATCCATGATAGCATGAGGCTTGGGTGACCACCTAGACACAAACCAAAACATTCCCCTCAGACTCCTCAAGGCTCATGTACATCCTTTATACAAAAGACATTTAGACCATCTCCAAGAGTTGTCAAAGTCTAACACTTTCAGCATTGCTGAAAAGTCGAAGTCCCAAGTCTGCTCTGAGATCTAATGCAAACTCTTTTCTGCAAGCTCCTGTATAAATGAAAGCAAAGTTAAAAACTTCCAGTATACAATGGCACAAGATAAACATTACCATTCCAAAAATTACAAATGGGAATACAAGACATTGGAACCAAAGCAAGTCCAAAATCTAGTATAGTAAGTCCTGGAGTTATATACTCAGCATCTGAAGCAAATCTGGTTGCAAGCTCCAAAAGGCTTGAGTGACTCTACCTCCATGGCACTTCCAGGGTTTTCAGTTCCTGTAGCTCCTCTCTTAAGCCCACTCTGCTCAGTGTTTGCAGCTTTTCTTGGATGATCCCTGCTCCTGGCTTTCCCAAAATTTTGTAGTCTCCACTGCACCTTTGGCTTCACACTTACAGCTTCATATACTCTCCTCTCAGGGGCACATTTGTTGGCCTCTAGGCCTTCTGAAATTGGGGTGGAAGCTGCCTTAACTTCAGAACTCATGCATTCTCTATGTGCCTAAAATCAGCATTACATGGATACTGCTGGTCCATTGCCAGCGGAGTAGAATCCAGGCTTCCCTCTCTCTTGGCTGTCGGGGTCAAGTGCCTCAATCACTGAGCACTCTGAACTTGCTTATGAGGAACAAATTCTCTATGCTGCCTCCATTCTGGAATCTCATGTGGCTGTTGCCATGTTGGAACCTCTTGTAGCCTCTGCTGCCACTCTGGAACACAGTGTTCTGTGGCTTTCTCCTCCAAGTAAAGACATTTATTTTTGCAGTTTTGAGGCTGCAAAAGGTGGAAACTCACTACTTCCTGAAGTGCCCTGAGGCTATCTTTTTTTATTTCTCTCTTCCTTCTCAGCAATGGAGATCTCAGGTTTATCTTTATAGTCCATAGCTTTCTGGCCAAACTCACAACATTTTAAATCATCCTGATGGGCTCTTTGCTCTTGGTTCCCAACATATATCTGCTAAAAGCCCCCAACAATAACGATGCCACCACCTCAACATTTGACTGCCTTGAAATTTCATTTTCCAGGTTAATCAGTCTTCTGCCCTTAATCTCAGTCTCAGGCAAAGTTTCTGGACATGAGCAAAATGCAGACAAACTTTATGCCAAGCCATAACACACATCATCTGGACTCCAACAACCAATGCAGTTCTTCCCAGCAGAAATCTCCCAAGCCTGGTCTTTACTGGCAGGCTTTCTATCAGCCTTGTGGTCTCCTGAGTTCTGCCTATAATCTCCTCTATGGAGCAGCATAAGCTGCTTCAGTTCTATATATTAAGGTGACATCTCTGAATTTTTCCAGACTCTTCCCATAAGCCCTTCCCAAAGGCTCTTGAACCACATGGTCAGGTACAGTCACAGAAACAATCCACTTCTCTAGTACCAAATTTTGTCTCTTGTTGCTGAGACAAAATATCTGACACTCAAAATTAGGGAAGGAAAAGTTTATTTATCTTACAATTTTGGAGGTTTCAGTCTGTACTCAGCTGGCTTCAAGGCAGGATGGCATGGCTGAGGGGTAGCCATTCATGGTGGCCACATGTGACAAGAGTGAAAGGGCAAAAAAGAAAAAACACACCTTCTTTCCTCCTTTATATTGTAGATTGGTTCCACCTCTGTGTGGGTGCAGCACTCACACCGCCATTCCCAAGCATTAGACAACAAACCAGTCACAAACACTAGATTCAGTCATCTCCATGACTGCATGAAGTTTGGGGGACCACTTAGACACAAACCAACAATTGAGAAACAGATTGAGGAAAAGAATCAAATTAGAGAGGTATATGGAAGGAAATGCAGAGCCTAGCTGCATTGTTAGTATGCACTTTCCATAAAGATGGAGGTTTAGTTTTGTTCAGTTCAATGGCTAGCTTCCCTCAGTCTCTGTTGCATGCTTGAGAACCAGCCTTTAGGGAACTTAGAGGTCACTGTGGGTTTTGATTTCTCTCCCTAAGAAGTGTACTAAGTTGTTATGGCTTTAGTGGTGTGTGCTTTTCACAATATAATTCTTTTCATTGTGACTTGAAGCTGGGAATGTGTGTACAGATTATTGGATTGCCTGCATCTGTTTAGACACACTGTGGTCCTGGTATGTATGTGCAGAAAATATTCCAAGATCCCCAGTGGACCCCTCAACTATGGATAATACTGAGTGTTACATATACCTTGTTCTTCCTATTTGTTCTTTTCATGGATCCTGGAAACCTCAATATATAATTTATTTCTTTCCATATTGTGTAGAGAACTTTTACCTTTTCACTTTTAGTAAGTATCTTATGGCTTCTCTTTTTTTTATAAAGGATTTTATTTAAAGAGAAAAAAGCACAACAGAAAAACGGGTAGAAGTAATACAGAATTTCAAAAAAACAGTAAGAAATCACTAGTTGATAGATTACATATTGTCATCTTAGAAGTTGCTGTTCAAGTTATAAAATTAAAGCACACAAAGTGGATATTTAAACAGTGAGACTGCAAACAGTTCTGTTCAATGATCCAACAAAAACTTAATAATATGGTTATCTGTTTTACACACTTAAACATACATGTGGTTATATCCTTTAGAGCATTTTCTTTTCTTCTCTTTTTTATAATAACAATTACACATTTTAGGTTTTATTACTCCTACAGTTCTTATTATTTTGTTTGAAGGGAATAAAACCAAATGTGACAAAGCAAAATGGAGTTAGTTAAAACAAGAATAAACATAGTATATGATGTATAAACAAAATACAAGGTGATCAACAATGGCTACTATAATACCTCTTGCTGTCTTCAAAAGAATTGCCCGTATTTTAAAGAGGGTAAGATTAAACATACCAAAACAGAACAAAACAGATTATAAGGAAACAATTTTAAGAAACACTGATTTCAAAGCAAGTCCACTGGAGATCTTCACTGTCTGTCTTATTGTCTCTAGTTTTCTTCCAAATAGTTGTCCTTATATAGAACTAATCTGATCATAACAGGGTGATGAAGGCTTTTTAGGTCTTCAAGACCTGACATTGTGGAAGTCAATAGTGACTGCCATAATGTCCCTCATTCTCTTCATAGTAGCTATCCTTATCTTTATGTATGCTAAAATTGAACATAAGAGACTAGACTAATATCACTCTGAACAGTGAATAATAGTTTTGCTAGATTTTATATCGTAATGTTACAGAATTAGCACTGGGTTTCTTAGTGTCTCTTCTTCTTCATAGTATCTGTTCCTTACATCGTGCATTATATCTGTTCCTGTAAACTGTTTAGAAGTCCTCCTCATGTGTGAATCTTTACATGTATATCTATCCTTTCTATATTATAGGGGAAAACAGATCATAACAAGACAAAAAACAAATTCTTAGAAAAACATGAAATGAAAAAGACATATAAAACCACATTATTAGATGATCTACAGTAGTTACTGTGCTTTCTCTTATTTTCAATAGAGTTGTCCACATCATCAGACATATAATAATTGAACATAGCTATTTTAATAAAAACATCACTTTTGAGACATTGTAGGACTTCAAAAGCAGTTAATAATCAAACCAGAATGGGTATGTTATTATATCTTGTCATCTTCAAAGTGGTTGCCTCTACTCTTAGACTTGATATTATCAAGCATACCAAATTTGAATAAAATCAGTCAAGGCAAAACAGCAGTTTAACAAACCGGTTTCAAATAAGATCATTCACAGTAAGACAATGTATGTAATACAGGGTTTCAGTTTAAGTTAATAGGAATAAGGATAGTCACCATGGTATAGCTTGCTATTTTGGGGATAGCTATCCATGCCCTCAAATCTAGCATGAGTAGACTGACCTGAACAAAATAAAATCAAACTAAGCAGAGTGATAGGATTACTGTGGCTTTTAAATCCTGATACACTATTAACAATGTCCTCTGCCTTACTTTTTTAGGCAATTCCTCACATTTCCCTTTCTCAGGATGATTTGTATATTTTGGGTCCCACTAACTCCTTTAGTTTTTAGATTAAGGGGGCAATTTGCTATCTATCTGAGTGGTGCTGAACCTTTTTACCCCTGAGCTTCATCTTGAGCTGTACTCTTTTACTTACTAAAGCCACAAGGTTTTCCTTCTAGCTTTGTAGTTCTACACTGCACAAAAGTGTCATAACTTTCCAATCTATCTGCGGCTGCTGGACGAGTTGTCCCTATTTGTCTTTGATTCCCCATCACTTAGAGCTTTGTTTTCTCATCTTTGATTTTCAGTTTATTAACCTTCATTCAGGCTGAGTATATTTCCTATTCAGAGCATCTCGATTGATCCTGCCTCCTAATCCACTCTGCCTGTGTTTCTTTTTGTTAGTGTATCTAGGCTATCTATGTTAAAAATTATAGCCCACCTTCTCTGCCTCAACTCTGCTATTCTATTTTTCTGCTATTATTTGTCCATTTTTCTCCTTCATTCCACTGTCCTCCTTGTTCATTGAGGCCTCTCTGCCACTGTTGCAGGAATTCTGGTATTTTTTTTCTTTCTCTCTCCAGAATATTCTTCAGTATTTTCTGTAGGGTTGGGTTGGTGGCCATGAACTCCCACAGTTCCTCTTTGTCTTAGAAACATCCTGTTTCTCCATTAATTTTGAAAGAGAGATTTTCAGGGTACATTAATCTTGGTTGGAGGTTATTTTCTTTCAGGGCTTGGACTATTTCCCCCAGGCTTTTCTTGATTTAATAGTTTGTGTTGATAAGTCTGTCATTATTTTGATGATTTGTCCTTTGTAGGTGATCTGCTTCTTTTCTCTGGCTGCTTTTAATATTCTGTTCTTGTGGTGGATTTCTGAAATCTTGATTATTATATGTCTGGGTGTAGATCTGTTATGGTTGTAGTTGGCTGGAGTTCTGTATGCCTCATTTATCTGGATATCATTTCTTTTTCCTAGGCTTGGGAAGTTTTAATTATTTCTGTGAATAGTCTTTGTAATTCATTTGTGGTTTCTCCTGCTTCTTTGCTTATGTTTTTTATTCTTAAATTATAGATCATCTTGTTGTCTTCTAGCCTTTGAATTGTTATTTCTTGGTTCCTTGTTATTTTTAATAGGTCTTTTCTTTCATGATCACACATTGTAAATCTCTCTTCAGGTTTTAAAAGGCTAACTTTTGTTTCTGTCAAGGCATTTTGCCAGCTTTCAACAGAGTTTTTAGTTTCCTGGTAGTCTCTTTGGATCTGTTTCATGTATTCTAGATTTTGTTTATATTCTTCACCAAAGGTTTCTCTTCCTTTTCTGGGTTCCTCCATTCTTTCATCTGTGTCTTTTTGAGAGGGGCTTAACATTTCTTTAATTAACCTTTTTATTTCTTGTCTCACTTGGGTTAGAATTTCAGTTTTAAGTTCATCTATGAACTCATGAATATATTTCTTTATGTCTGCTGATGTTGTGGTTAACATTGCATGATTGCTGGACTAGTTCTCTTCTGTATTTACCTCTCCTGGACTTATTTTCCTAGGGTCAGCAGCTGGAGGTTTTGTCTTACCTTTTGCTCTTGTCATGTTTCTGGTTTCTTTCAGACTGGTGTGTGGAGGAGGTCTCAGGCCATCTCTATCGTCTCTGTATTACTTACAGTTTTTCTAAAGAATGCTGGCTGGGGGCTTGCTGCTCTCTCCAGTTTTCTGATATCTGAGGTGGTGCGCAGGGATACTGCTGATTGTCCCCTCCCATCTGAGGCAGTCAACCTGCAAGTGCCTTCAGCACTTTATGCTGTGCTGTGGCAGACGTCACAGGGTCAGAACAATTTCATCCCTGGCTATTGGTTCCTGACCAGCGGCATAGTTCAGCCCAAGCTGCTCCCACCAGTCCTCTCTGGGTCAGGGGCAGTTGATTGATGCCATTGTGGTGCCAGGCTCTGCCCTACTCCAAGATGTCTTGCAGTCAGCCTCCCACACTGCGGGACCCAATTTCCAGCACTCATCTCTACCTTAGCTCCACTCCACACTGCACTGTGTCCTCCTGCCAAGGGCCTGGGTCTCACCAACTCCTATTATCAGCAGCCACGGCTTTGGCACCACCTTGAGTCATCAGACTCCACGACACGCCCAGCACAGCGCAGAACGGGTCTCTGAGTGTGTCGGGCTTCAGCCCTCCACTTGCGCTTTTCCTTCCTCTTTCTAATTTTATTTTTCTTTTGGTTTCCTCCTGGGCTAGTGAGAATCATTCTCCAATTGTCTGGCCTTCTTCATGTTGTCAGGTTCTAGCATCTGGGCCATTTTCCTTGGAGAGGTTCTCTATCCAGCTTCCTAGCAAGCTGCCATTTTTTTTCCTCCTCTCTTATGGCTTCTCTTTGGTACATCTAGATTCTCAGGCTTTGGGTCATCATTAAGTGTAATAGGGTTTCCTGAACAGTGCTCTATCATAGCCAGCCTGATAACTGAGTAACACTTGGTGACTAATGGGCAAGTAGTCTGTGAAGCCTGGAAATGTGACATGAAGAGTGATTCATATCCCAGAGGTGGTGGAATGGACAGCACAAAAATTTTTAAAATTCTATTTTAGAGAGAATAACGTCAAGCAAAATAAAACAGAATAAAGCCAATTAAAACAGGACAGTACATGTGACACATTTCAAAACAAGATAGTAGGGGCTGAGGATTTAGCTCAGCGGCATAAGCACCTGCCTTTCAAGCATGTGGTTGTGAGTTCAATCCCTGGTACCAACAAAACAAAACAAAACAAGACAAAACAAAACAAAACAAAACCCAAAGAACAAAACAAGATAGGAAATCAACATATTGCCTCTTATTTTTTTCTAAATAAGTGCCCATGCTTTCAGATATAGTAAAATCAAACAAAACAGAAACAAAATAGAACCAGTAAAAACAAAACAAGGAATTCAACACAAGATAATAGTAAATCCAAAATGGTTACCATTATATATCTTGTTATCTTCAAAATAGCTGCCCATGCCATCAGGTACAACAAATCAAACAAGATAAAACAGAATAAAACTGAACAAACCAAAACAATAAGAATGATACAGAATTTCAAAACAAGGTAATAGGGAATGGCCACGACCTACAGGAGGTCCCCCATAGATGCTACACTGCATATTATTATCTTCTGAATAGATGATCAGACTACCAGCTTTAGGCCTGAAAAGTCAGTGAAACACTAAACACTACAATCATTAAGTTGTATTTTACTTCATTAGCTATCATCACAGCCTGTGTTTCTCTGAATCAGCTGGTCACTTATGGTGGGTAAAGTTGGCTCTTTTTGTCTCCCTGCACATGTGTTGCAAAGGGTTGGCATCTGGCTCTCTTCCAGTCAGCCCATGCATGGTGCCAATTCACAGGAGGTCTTAACTTCTTGTTGACTTCTTGTTCTCCTCAACAGCATAAGATTCTGTCATGCTCATCAGAATGGTGTGCAATTTAAAATTTATGAGTTGTTTATTTCTGGAATTTTTCATTTAGCATTTTTGCATCATAGTTAACTGCACATAACTGAAACTCCATAAAGCAAAACCACAGATAGAATAACTGTATTCGTTCAGGAATAACAATCACGAAAGACCTTCAATTTTGGAAGAACAATGCCCACTCACCCTATACAAAGGGACTTTATAAGTAGTACAAATCATGATGAGGTTTTAATCTGTGAAATCTCAGATTATAAAACTGCTTCAAATTTTATTTCCCATTTTCTTTGAATTGATTTTTAACTGTAGGAATGATTTATTTCTCTTGCTATACTATGCCTACTTCATACTTACCTTCATACAATTTAATTCATGCAGAATGTTTTTTTACGTAAAACTGTCTTACTCATTTTTGTTCTTTTCCACAGTCTTAGATTTCCCCCTTATATTATTTTCTCTAATATTCTATTTAATTATCCTTCATTCTATCTTGTTTACTTTTTAATTTATAATTTTATCTATTTTGATCATTTCATAGTTATGAGTTTTGTAAGCACTGAAATTGAATTTGGGGTGAATCTTTTGCATTTTTTTAGTATAGGAAAATCACTTTCAAGTTGACAGATTTGTTGTACTAATCTTCATGAATTGCTTTGCCCTCATTTTGGGGCATTACTTATGCTTTCTTTATAAGACCTGTGCTTCACTCCAGAGTTGTTTGGAATCTGTGCTGTTTACTGTCTGCCTCCCCTGGGCAGGTTTATGAGCAGCTGGCTTGCTCTTGTGCAGTAGCATTGGCATGTTCCTGGGATGCCAACTTTCTTCAGTATGTACCGATGGTGAGACCAGAAAGTCAGTACTTTAAAATTTCTAAAATTGGCACTTTTATTAAAAATAATTGTTTGCTTGACAAAAGACAATGTATGCATAATATTAGAATTATTATTGTTGCTCTTATATATGGTGGGTAAAGTGTGTTTTTTATTTTCCTAGCTTTGGGGGAATCTTTACAGCAAGCTTCGTGGTGCAGTGCTTATGTCATAGATGGAAATGGTCTGAGTTAAGTTTTAAGATTGTTTTATTCAGGGCCAGGGATTTAGCTCAAGACTGTTTTCTTTAGAATGCAGTATGCCCTGCCCAAAGACCTGGGAAAAATCTGACCCCATATTACTCAAAATGTTGATACCAGTTCTCTCAGTTGCAAGGAATGTTGACCATGGGTTAATAAAAGGATTCTACTTTCAAGTAAAAGAAATTCAAAACAATTACTAGATTTTTGCTGGCAGGAAAATCAGAAGAGTCAACAGTTCCCAGAGGTCTCTGTATGAGTGTTACCAGCTCTGAGAGTCCTCAGGGGAAGTTAAGTGCACTTAAGGATCACCACTGAGCCTCAATGGTGGCTGGGGATCCCTTCAGTGATGTCAGCTCAGTGGCACCATCAGCTGTTATTTGCTATTTATAGACCTTTGGCCACCCATGAGTCACTTTCTAGTTTATTTCTGTCTATGTCCTTGTTGGATGAAATCTCTAAACAGACTTTATCTTCCTTGTTTCAAATACAATAGAAAACTGTGTTTCAGAGATACTTATTTAATCAGTTCAGATGAATCATGTCTTTACCCTTCCATGAGGAAATGCTATTGAGAATTTATGAGCACATGTGTCCACTGAAGGTGATGCTGAAGCTATTTTAATATCTGCTATAACAAAGAGGATATCAATGAATAGAATTTTTTACCTTCGCATCTATCATCTACCTAGGTAGCTGGAGTGTGGAAGAGGGAGGAGACAAAGAGGGAAAAGACGATGAAGCATGGGAGAGAGAGAAAGAGAGAAAAAGAGGGAAGGAGTTAGAGAGGGAAAGAGACAGAGCCAAAGACAGAAACAGAGACAGAGAGAGATTTTAGCTCATGTGATTGTAGAGTAGAGGGCCAGCAAGTCCATTTAGGAAGGCTGAAGTGATAGCTGAAATCAGGTCTGAAGCCAGGCTGCAGGTAAAATTCTCTGTCTGAGATCATTAGTTTTTCTTTTTAGTTCTTCACCTGACTTGAGGATCACCCATAACACAAACAAGTTCCTTTATTCAAACTCTACTGATTCAAATAAAAGTACATTGAGAGAAATATTTGAATTAGTATTTGACCTATTATCTGGGTACCATGACCCATCCAAGTTTATACATAAAGTTCACGATTCTATACCCCAACTACTTCTTGGAAACTCCTCTCTGGTCTGTGTTCTGTATGTTCATGGAGCTGACATGTATTTCTAGCTCCAGAGATAGAAAAGTGATTCAGGCTGGGCTAATTATAGCCTTGAATCCCCTGGCCAAAGACATGCTTCAAGGATGGGACAAGGCCAAACCCAAGTCAGTGAGAGTCTGCTAGGGTTTTTTTTTTTCTGGAAGAACAAGGACTAAAGGTTTGTTTCATTCCTAGAGTCCAGGTGTAAAGGGCTTGAGAGTCTAGAGCCAAGAGAGCCATCTTGGCTTCATGTAGAGAAAGCTTGCTGGGGGAAGAAAGAGGACTGAGAGAGAATAAAACATTGCTTGAAGACTTTGAATGAACATTATTCTCATCCTTGATCCATGACTTTTTAAACTATCTAGCCAATGCTTTCTTCTTGTAGCTGCGTATGGTGGCACATGATTGTAATCCTGCACTTAGGAGGCTGAGGCAGGAGGATCATTATAAGTGCAAGACCAGCCTGGGCTACAAAGTGAGCCCGAGGCCAGCCTGAACTGCTTAGTGAGACCCTGCCTCAAAAAGACAAAAAAATTTGCTTTTTTCTTTTTGCTTAAGTTAATTTGAGTGTCTGTCACTAGCAACTAAACATAATTCTGATCTATGCACTCTTGTAGGTAGTTCCCCAAGGCAGTAACTTTTAACAACTTAGGCTGATTCTTTTGATATTTTTCTCCTTATATCTAAACAAGTCTTTACTGTCTGTTTTGATTGGTTTTAGTTAAGTTACTGACTTCCCGTCATGACCATTGAGAACCCCTCCCCCATCCCATTTTACACTCCCCTGTCCTGTTCTGTAGAATGATATGACAATGTTTGGTTAAGTCAGTGGTTAGAATTCACATTATTACGACAAGCTTTTAGACCTGGTCTATAGTTGAACCAAGTGCTGTTCCAGGAGTTTCTATGTTACACTTTTATGCTCTTAAATAATAATTGTGCTGGTTTTGCATTTCAAAAATTTCTGTGTATCATTTTGTACCTTTTCTAAAAGCTTCAACATGTCTGTCAACCATATAGAAATGGACGTTGCAAACATTCAAAATTCTGTTGCACTCACTCTCTTGTCTCTTACCCCCCTGCAGACCAGCTGATAACTGGACTTGGCATACAGATCCTCCAGAAATTTCCTTTGACTGCTAACTTGCACAGGAAAACAACTAGGGTATTCACATAGGCCATATAGAAACAATATCTCCTGTTTTTTTTGTGGATTCCAAGCCTTCTGTCAATTTCCTCCTTAATTTATTTTCTCCTCTATTTACTGCTCAGAATAGCTTCCTTAGCAAGCATTCATGAGAATCAGTATGGTCATATATGTTATTTGTCCTTTTATATAAGCATCCCCAGTTTATTTCATAAGAGAAAAAGGAGTTAAACATAATTTTCTGGCAGAACTATATAAGCATTGGTTTGCTTTCTCTTGTATCCAGTATTGCTTTGGAGAAAATCAGATGCTGTGCTGATGAATGCGATTATGACTTCTCTTTATACCTGCTGTTCCCTGATTCTATGATAATGGAGTTGTAGGTTTTAAGAAAATTTATTGCAATGGCTATTTGAGTCTTGAAATTTGTGACCTTAATTGTGAAAACATTTTCTTAATATTATTTCTATTATAAATTCCATTCATATAGTTCTCTGTTTTTAGAATTCAAATAGTCAGATATGGGACCTTATTTATTGATTTTTCTAATTTTTTGTATTCTCTCTTGTTTCTTAACCCTTTACTCTTTGGTTTTCATTTTAAGGGTATTTCCTTGGAGTCATTTTCTATTCCTTTTAATAAGTACAAGTACTGCATACCATTGTCATATTTCTCAATTTCAAGAGCTCCTCTTTGTTCTATTTAAAGAAAAAAGTAATCTGATTCTTTTTTTTACTGATGCATCATGTAAGCTCTGGAATAATTTTATGTTATATTTTACTTCTAAAAACTTTTATTTTAATATAAAATTAAAAATATTAGAAATAAAACAGAGTTTCTTTTTTTTTTTTTTTTGTCTTTTTCCTTTTTATCGGTACCAGGGATCGAACTCACAACTGCCTGCTTGCAAGTCAGGCGCTTATGCCGCTGAGCTAAATCCCCAGCCCCCCAGAGTTTCAAAACAGGGTAAAACAAGAGTAATAATAATCAATAGAATGTATATTGTTATCATCATAGCAATTACTCAGAGTACAAGATATAATTAAATATTGTGAAAATAATATTAGCACAAATCTTTCTTTTCAGTGAACTAAGAGAAACTAGCTGCATAACTGTCTTAACTGTCTTATATATGAATATGTGTGTGTATACATGCATATATATGTATTTTTTCCCCTTTTTTCTTCTTTCCTTTCCCTTCTCCCCCATCAGTTGCTCTTTTCTTCTGAACAGTTTCTTCCCAATTCACACTATTTATTGTACATTTTGGATTTTATTTATTCATTCAGCTTCTCATACTATTGAGACACTATGATATTTACACATGTGATTTATTTCACTGAAGAGTACGGTCTTAAGTTGCATTCATTTACCCAGAAATGTCTCAAGCTTACCCTTCTTCAGAACTGAATAGTACTCCCATTATAAAAACAAAACTACATATTTTTATCCTTTCCTTAGTTGATGAGAATTTGGATTGTTTCCAGGATTTAGCTATTACAAATTGTGCTGATATAAATCTGAGTGTACATATATCACTGTGGTATGATGATTTTGACTCTTCTGGTAAAATACCCAAGAGGGGAATAGCTGTGTTGAATGGGATCTGCAATATTAATTACTTAAGGAATCTCCACACTGGCTTCCACAATGATTATACCACTCTGCCCTCCCAACAACAGTGAGAGTGTATCTCCACGGTCCTGTTAGTATTTGTTATTGACTCATTTCTTGATGATAGTCATTCTTCCTGGAGTGAGATGGAATATTAGTATTGTTTTTATTTGCATCTCCCAAATGATCAATAATGTTGACTTTTTCCCTGTATTTATTTGCTATTTATATTTATTAATTTGAGAAGTGTGTATTCATCTCAGATGCAAATTTTTGGATTGGATCTTTGAATTTTGGGAGCTTGATTTCTTTCAACTCTTTACATATTCTAGATGTAAGTCCTTTATCTGAGGGACAGCTGGCTATAATTTTTTCCCAATCTGTAGGTTGTATTTTTACTCTGTTGGTGATTTTCTTTGTTGTTCAAAAGCTTTTAAATAAAGTGAGATATCATTTGTTGATTCTTTGCAGCATATCCCATATGATCTGGGTTTTGTTCATGAAGTCTCTACCTATACCTATGTTTTCAAGATTTCTCCCTCATTTCTCTTCCAGGAGACAGTGTTTCTGTTTTAGTATTTAGATCTTTGATTAATTTTGACTTTAGTTTATTGAATTATGATAAGCATGGATTTAGTTTTAGTCTTCAGCATGCAGAAAGCCAGCACCATTATTAAAGAGACTTTCTTCTAGTGAATATTTTTGACTCCTCTGTCAAATATCAGGTGGCTGAACTTCTTCCAGTGACTTATCTTTTCCATATTATTTTCCTGCTGTTGGTTCATTGTCTTTCTGCTCTTACCCTAGTGGCTTCTTTCTATTGGTGTTTTCATGTTTGTGGTTTTCATTATCTCTTTTAAACTTTTTTTAATTTCAAAGAGAAAAAAACAGAAAAATCAAAAGAGAAAAACAAACAACAACAGCAAAACCAAACAATAACAATATAGGCTTTCAAACAAGATGTTAGGAATTTAACGATGGTTGTTATATTGCATATTGTTATCTTTAGAAGAGTTGCTTAGATTGCCAATATAGACATGCAAAATTGATCTGATCATTAGTATTAACTGTTCTCTCCTAAGAACTAATAGAATTAGTAGCATAGTCATCTTAGCTAACTTATGTATATATATACAGATTTATGTCTTTTTCCTTTTCTCATCCTTCTTTCCTCATCTCCCCCACCCCAGTTACTTTTCTCCTTTGAGTAGTTTTCATTATCTTTTTCTAATATATCCTTTAGTGCATTCTGTAGAACTAGTTTAGTGATCATAAATTTATTTAGTTGTTCTTTGTCATGGAAGTATCTTATTTCTCCATTGAATTTGAAATGTATATTTGGAGGGTGCATCAATCTGGGTTGATTATTTTCTTCTTGGGCATGAAATATGTCAATACAAGTTCTTGATTTGAGAGTGTGTGTGGACAAGTCTGCTGTGATTCTGATAGGCTTTCTTTTATGGGTGATTTGTTTGTTTTCTCTATCTACTTTTGTCATTTTGCTCTTGTGTTGAATTTTTGGAGTCTTGATCATTGTATTTTGGTCATGGTTATTTGGAGTTCTATATGTTTCATTTATTTGTATGTCAAATTCTTTATCTAAGTTTAGGAAGTTTTCTACCATTATTTCTGTGAAGAGGTTTTTTTCACAGTGTCTTCAGCTTTCTCACTGATTCCAATCGATCTTATGTCGTTCTTCTTTGCTTCATATTGTAGCTGTTGGTTTGGTTTTCCATGATCTTCTGCAATTTTTAAGATATCTTTCTTTTCTTGATTGCTAATGGCAATCCTTTGTTGGACTTCTGTTTGGATTTGTTTTATTGATCTCATTTCTATTCTATGTTGGAAATTCATGGTTTCTATCATTTTCTTGAGCTCCACTGTTAAACTGTATCTGCTTTAATATTTTTCATTTTCATCTTCATTTCTTTTTGCACCTGAGAAATTATTTTTGATGGTCTTTTCCGTTTGTCTTCTCATTTCTGCTATCATTTCAGAGACGCTCGGTGGTTGGCTTCTGATTTTCTGTATCTTTTTGGCTCTAGTCTTGTCCTGGTTGGGTTGGTTATTTGTGGTTGCATTTTGCTTCCTAATTTTGTCATTTTCATTTTCTAATTTCAATTTTTATTTTACTTTGTGTTCTGGGTTGATGCTTGTAGAGTTCTTATGTTATATAACTTTACCCCTGGTGTTGAGGCTTTCCTAGGTACAGTCTGCTCCTCAGGGTACCTTATAGCTGTAGGTGGTTCTTGGTCTTTATGTCTATCTCTTACCTTCCCAATATATTAAGAATATGAAGTTTATGTATTTTAAGTCTTGGCCCATTTCTTTAGTACTGGCCCATGGTGATGTTTATGACCCCTTGCAATTGCAGTGTTGTCATACAGGTGAGAAAAACTGATTATAACAGTTATTACATCCTGGTTGAATTAGTACAGTTAGCAATAACAATGAACTGAAGCACAACCTGGGTACTGAAAAACTGTGATAATTACTAGCATGATATCCTTAGCATAGGAGTAAGTTTTACAGTTATGTGATATAACTGTTTGGCAGTAATTTCCCACTCAGTAGAGTGATTTCATCCTGTTGTGTGTGGGTGTGGCAAGAGGAGTTAAGAAGGTTGGGATAGAATGGAGAGACTAATGGGGTTAAATATAGTAGGAGTGAGCTTGGAGGGTAAAGGATGATCATCCAAGTTATGGGTAATTGTAGGATACAAGGGGGGATGGTTGGAAGAGAAAGTTTAGGAGTATTGAAGCGAACCAGAAAGAGAAAAGCTAATGTTTACTCACATGAAAGTATCATAAAATTAAGCAAGACAATTGATCAAAGAGAGGAAGAGGATGAACAGAATGAAACAAAAACAAAGGTTATAAGATTTAAATCATAAAAGAAAGAGAAAAGAGAGAAAAAAAGAGAAAAAAAATCCCAGGAAACAAAATAACTACACATACCATACAACAGCAAATATACAGGAAGAAATAGGAAAAAAGCCAGTAATCTAGCTGAGTACAAAGAAGAAAACCAATCAGAAACGGAAAAATGAAAGTAGTGGAAGTCCTCTAGTGTCTACAGTTCTGTGGTAAGTCCAAGATGAACCTCAGAAATGTGTACTCTAGCCAAGATTGCAGGTGGATTTGTGCTGGATTTGGATCTGATCTTGGTCTCTGGATTTGAGGGATGGGATTAGTTTTCTCTTCCAGGAGTTCTCCCCAGATGTTTAGAAAAGAAAGAAACAAAGAAAGAAAAAGAAGAAAGAAAGAAAAGGGAGGGACATTTCTACCCACCCACTTCTATTCTATGTCTTTGTCCTCCAGTGCAATGCTGGTTCACCTAATTTGACACCTGCTGCTCTGCATTGTTACTGCTGCTTAGGACAATTTCATGCTAATTCCACTGTTCTGTCATATGTGCCCTAGCTGGGAGCCCTACTGTGTTACTGGCATTCCCACTGGGTCTCTGGGCCTTGCCAATGTAGCGAAGGAGGAGTCCCTAGCCTTTCTACAACTCTTGGGCTGCTGGGACGCTTTCTATGGTTCATCAAGTCCCATCAATGGAGGTAGGAGGACTTGATCTCTGGGCCTCTTCCCACATTTCACCTGGGTACTACCAGTTCTCTGGAATAATTTTAATTGCAACATTTTTTTGTTGTTGCTTAGACTTGAATATTACCTTATTGTCTGCACTTCATCTAAGGCCCTTTTTTGGGGGGAGGTGGTGCTACTGGAATCAAAGACACTTTTTCTCACTGAAGCATCTTTGTAGGCACTTATTATCCCACATTGTCTATTCAAGTATACAAGGAGGTTCTGGATTGAAAGCTTTGAAATATGTGTGTGTGTCTATGTGTTGGTGAGGCTTTTGATCATGGACTTTATTACTGAACTGAACATGTGACCTCTTCAAGAGACTGTCAACTTCATGCCAGTTGTTTCTCTGGGGTGGTTTAGTTCTTCAAGGGAAGATTTCTCTAGTTTCTTGCCTTATGGGTAGTGAAAGCAAGAATGGTGGTGGCATTTTCCACCTACTGTGTTTCCGGAGAGTGGAAAGGGTGACTCCATTCTGCTTAAAGTACTACTTGTGGGTTTGATTTTTACAAGGAAGTGGATACTGATTTCCAGTCAGTACAGTCTCATGCTCAAAGAGAGGATGTGGCTGAAAGATTAGTAATACATGCACACTTATGCTTTGAATTAAAATAAAACATACCTCAAATCCATATATCTTTAGCTGACCTTAAAAATACAACCCTAGTACTGAAGTCATTTGAAATGAGAAGATGAGAAAGCCTGCCTCTGTCTGCTGGGTGCTGCCACCAGAAGGCCCCTTTCTCCATGTACCCAGCACAGGCAGAGAGAACCAGGAAAAGACCCGCCTACAGATCCACCTCTGCCCACTGTGCACTGCCACAAAAAGACCACGTCATACAGGTGGTCAGTGTGGGCAGAGAGAACCAGCAGATCCACCTTTACATTCAAGGAGGTGCCACTGGAAGGCTCCTTCCTGCAAGCAGCCAGCAGGAGCAGGGACACACAGCCAGGTAAGCCCTGGGCATCTGTAGGCCACCATTTGAGGCCCTTGGTTCCCTTAGACAGCCATCATCCACTAGCTGAATCAGATACTAGCTGTGTATCTGCCACCATTGAGGGAGTCCCACTGTAAACACACAGTGGGAGAGAAGTAGCCCCACCTCCATGCACCCCTGATCATCAGTGAAGCAAGAGTATAACTATATAGGTCTGGAGAAGTCTGCTTCAAACCCTGCTATTTCCCTGTAAATCTGGAATTAGAGGTACCTGTCCCATCCCCCTACACTGATTAAGGAAGTCAACATAGGAAGTGCCTGGGATCCCACGACCAGCTTGTTGGGAGGAACTCAGGAGAATGTCAAGATGAAGGAGCAAAAGACAAACTCAGACCTCTAGCCCACATACAATAAGTCTGGGAGATACAGTCATGGAAGAAAACAAAAGTCACACACCTGAAATCTCTCAGAGGATAGTAACTGAAGTAAAGAAACAACTTCATGAGATTGTAAAAGCAGTCAAATCAGAAATAATGTCTCAGGTAAAAGAAAAAAAATCACAAACATACTTGAAAGAATTAGACAGCAGGTCTAAAAGGAGAACTAGGCAATAAAGAGGAGCATAGGAAAATGATGGAAACCTTGAATTAATGTACAAAGGAATTACAATGTATGAAATAGACTCAAAGAGAGATGCAGGAATTTAAAATTGCAATCAAAAGCTGGCAAAACCACTTGAAAGAGACTGAAGATAGACTTTCAAACCTTGAAGACAGGATTGCAGCTAGTGATCATGAAAGGAGAGATGTCTTAAAAATAACATGGGATCAGGAAACAACAACTCAATGGCTGCAAGATCATGTAAAGAATTGTAACTTAAGAGTGATAGGCCAATGAAAATGAAATTAAAAGGATATTCACAGAAGTAATAGAAGAAAACTTCCCAAACATGGGATATGGCATGCAGATAATTGAGGCATATAGGACTCCAACTAGCCATAACCAAAGTAAATCTACACCCAGACATACAATAATCAAGATCCCAGAAATTCAGCACAAGAACAGAATATTAAAAGCTGTTAGAGAAAAGAGACAGATCACCTATAAAGGAAAACCAATCAGAATCACAGCAGACTTGTAAACACAAACCATCAAGTTAAGAACAGTTTTTGGAGTGAAGTGTTTAAAACCCTGAAAGAAAACTGCCAACCCAGATTGATCTATCCAGCAAAAACTATCTTTCAAAATTTATAGAAAAATAAGATACTTCCATGATAAAGAACAACTGAAGGAATTCATGACTCCCAAACCAACCATATAGAGAGTGCTAAAGACTATTCTAGAGAGAGATAAAGATGACCATGGTTCCAAGAACAGCAGCAGAAGAGGATCACAACAAGACAGGCAAATGAATGAAGGGAAAAGTGGAGAGCCAACAACAGGAGAGTAGCAGGGCAGAGACAAACCAATGTATGTTGATTGTAACCACTGATGTAGATGGCCTCAAGTCATCAATAAAAAGAAACACAAAGAGAGTGGATCAAGAAACAAGATGCATTGATACACTGTATACAAGAAACACATCCAACTGGAAAGGAAATTCAATGACTGAAAAATCAAAGGAGAGAAAATAATTGTTCCATCTGACAGGAGACAAAAAAAAAAAAAAAGCAAGAATAATTTGCCCATCAACTGCAGAATGGATAAGAAAGATATGGTATTTTCATGCAGTGGAAAGCTACCCAGCTACAAAGTAGAATAATCTCAAGTCTCCTATAGGTAAATAGACTCAACTGGAGATCATATTCATGGCCTAAACAGTTCAAACTAATATGTGTGAACTCTAGGATAAAGCAGAAGGAGTTAATGGGATCCAAAGGCAAAATAGTTAATGTAAGAGCAAAGGGGAGGAAACATCTGGGAGGGAAAGGTGGAAACTATTGTCAATTGCTTATTGTTTTATCTTGAACTCTTGCATTGTTTACACAATTTTGTTAAGGTTTGGCTTTGTTCTGTCTTATTTTGTTAGATTTTGTGCTGTCAGATGGTAGGAGCAGCTATTTTGAATATAATGTGATATTTTATGGTAATCATGGTTTCCTATTATATGGCTTTGAAGTCTTATAATGCTTTCATTCATTGGTCTGATGAGTTTTATTTTGTTTTGTTTGATTTTATTATGTGTGATGATATGAAAAGCTATTTTGAAGAAAACAAAACATTATGGCAGCCATTGCTGATTTACTTGCATCTTGTTTTGAAGTCCTACCATACTTTTGTTCTTCTGTTTTGATAGGTTCTATCCTGTTGTGTTTTATTTGATTTTATTATGTGAGATGGTATAAACAAATGTTTTGAGGAAAATGAGATATTATTTGAGGAAATGAGTCATTGTTCATTTCCTGTTGGTTTTGAAGTCCTGTAATGCTTCCATTCCTTTGAATGGTTTTATAGTATTTTGTTATGTTTGATATAATTGTGTGCAAAAGTGTGCTCAATTATGTCGAGGAAAAGAGACATTATGGTAGCTACTGTTGATGACCAGTTGTCTTGTTGTAAAGTGCTATGTTGCTTGTATTGTTCTGTTCTGATTTGCTTTGTTCTGTTACCTTTTAAAAATTCTCTTTAAAATAAAAAAATTAAAAAATGAGAAAACAAGTATAAATACAGATCTAGTGTCACTAACCCAAAGTATTTTGGATCAGAAGTGTTTCTGATTTTGGAGAACTTTTTTTGGAATATTTGCATAGAGGGGCAAGGCTCTGGTGCTATTTTCAAGGGGTGTACCTCAGCTAGCTGCATGGGTCCTGGAGGTTCTGAACTCCACCCAGCCAGGTGCAAGACCTTGGACCAAACTCTGGGAGTGTGTCCCTACTAGCTGAATGGAGGATCCAAGCTCTTCCCAGCCCAGCATCCTGGCACAATCCATCAAAGGAATACCTGGTCAGCCTCCCAGGTCACAGAGGTACCAAACCTCACCAAGCCCAGAGCCCCAGAGACATCCATCAGGGAGTAACTATGAAACTGATGGGTCCTGGAGATTTTGAGTTACACATTGAAATGGAAGACACTGGAAATCACACAACTGAACTTTCTGAAATGATAGCAACTGAAGTAAAGGAACAACTCCATGAAGTTATAGAGAAAATCAGATCAGAATCTCCCAAGTAAGAAAATAAATGACAAACGAAATGTTGAGTGCATCTAAAGAAGGTATACATTAAAAATAGAAGAACAGAAGAGGGAAATGATGGAAGCCTTGAATGAACAATATAAGACAGAATTAGAATGAATGAAACAGATTCAAAGGGATATTCAGGAAATTAAAAATTCTATTGAAAGCTGGCAAAATTGTTTGAATGAAGCTGAAGATAGACTCTCAGACCTTAAAGACAGAATAACTTATGATCATGAAAGAAAAGATCTCTTAAAAATAGCAAGGAATCAGGAAACAATTCAACAGCTGCAAGATGATACAAAAAGAAATAATATAAAACTGATAGGTGTCAATGAAAAAGCAGAGGTAAACACAAATTGCATAAGAAGACTACAGAAATAATAGCAGAAAAACTACCAAATTTGGGAAAAGAGTCTGATATACAAATCAGTGAAGCATTTAGCCATGACAAAAATAAATCTACACCCAGACATTGTATAATTAGGATCTCTGAGATTTAGCATGAGAACAGAGTGCTAAATGCTATTAGCAAAAAGAAACATCACCTATGAAGGGAAGCCTATCAACATCATGGAAGACTTCTCAACATAAACCTTCAAGCCAAGAAGAGCTTGAAGTGAAGTATTTCAAGTCCTGAAAGAAAACAACTTCCAACGAAGACAGCTGTACTCTGCAAAACTGTCTTTGAAAATTGATGGACAAATAAGATACTTCCTGTTATGGTTTTATCTGGATGGCCCCCCAAGCCTTATGCAGTCATGAAGACAGCTGAATTTTGTGTTTCTGATTGGTTTGTTGCCTAGTGCTGGGATTGTTGGCGTGAGTACTGCACCCACCCAGGGATAGGTAACTGGCATACAATATAGGAAAGTGTGGGATGGAAGGAGGTGTGCTTTTCCCCTTTTGCCCTTTCTCTCTTATCACTTTTAGCTGACATGAACAGCTGCCCCTCATCCACACCACCTTGCTTTGGAGCCAGTTAAGTATGGACTGAAACCTCCAAAACTGTAAGACATATTTGTTTCACTTTGGGCATCAGGTGTTTTGTCTCAACAATGAGAAGAAAGTAAGCAAGACAGAATTTGGTATCAGAGAAGTCATTTCTGTGACTATATCTGAACATGTATTCATTAGACTTTGGGAATGAATTGTGGGAAGAATTTAGAAAGGTTCAGAGATGTCATCTAAAAGAATAGCCCTAGAATGACTTAGACTATTCTGTATGAGAGATTCTGGTCAGAGCTCAGGAGACAGAAGGCTGATGGAAAGCCAACTGGTAAAGACAGTGCAGTTTTCTGACCGTTCCACGCTGTGTCAGGAACACAGTGAAGGCAAGCGGAGCAGTGTGCAGTAGACCCAAGAGGAAGATCTGCATTGAGTGCATTGCAGGCTTGGGAATTTTTTTTTTCTGGGAAGGAGTACTGCATTGGTTGTTGAACTCCAGATGATGTGTGTTATGACTTGGCAGAAAGTTTGTCTGCATTTTGTTCATGTCCAGAGACTCTGCCTGAGACTGAGATTAAGGGCAGCAGACTGGCAAAAGAAATTTCAAGATGGTCAAATATTCAGGCGATGGTATGGCTATTGTTGGGGGCTTTTAGCCATATTTATGTTGTGAATCAAGAGCAAAGAACCAAGCATGGTGATTTATTTTTTTTAAATTTTATTTAAGGAGAAAAAGAAAAAAAACAGGAAAAGGGTACAAGTAATACAGAATTTAAAAAAAAATAAACAGGAGGATATCACTAGTTAATAGATTGCATATTGTCATCTTAGAAATAGTTGTTCAAGTTACAAAATTAAAGCATATAAAGTGGACATTCAAACAGCGAGACTGCAAACAGTTCTGTTCAATGATCTAACAAAAACTCAGTAATATGGTTATCTATCTTACACACTTTAATATACATGCAATTATATCCTTTAGAGCACTTTCTTTTCCTCTTTTTTACAATGACAATTACACATTTTGAGTTTTATTACTCCCACAGTTCTTATTACTTTTTTTGAAGAGAATAAAACCAAATGTGACATAACAAAACAGTCAGTCAAATCAAAAGGATGGACATAGTACATGATGTAAAAACAGAATACAAGGTGATCAAAAATGGTTACCATAATGCCTCTTGCTATCTTAAAAAGAATTGCCTATATCATCAGTTATAATAAAATTGAACAAAACAGTACAGAGCAAAACCAATAAAACCAAAATATTGGAGGCATTACAGGACTTCAAAAGAAGATAATAGTCAAATCAGAATGGGCATCATAGTGAATCTGATTGTCTTCAAAGTAGTTGCCTATACTCTCAAACTTGATACTATCAAGCAAAACAGAATAGAATAAAATCAGTCAAAACAAGATGGTGACAGCAATACAGGGTTTCCAATCAAGTTAATAGGAAATCAAAATGGGTTACTATAATATATCCAGTTATTTTTTATTTATTTTTTCCCTTAATTAAAAAGATAAAAATTAAAAAGCAAATAATAAAATAGGGTTCTGCTCAATTCCAAGATGTCTTCCACCAGACTCTCCATTTACTGATGCCACCATGGTGGTGGGCTCTGCCCAATTCCAAGATGTCCTCCAGCCAGCCACAGCAGCCACAGAACTCAGTTCCTAGTACTCACCAGGACTCAATGCAGTTCTTCCTCTTGGGTCTACTGCACACTGCTCCGCTTGCCTTCACTGTGTTCCTGACGCAGCATGGAACGGTCAGAAAACTGCACTGTGTCTGGCTTCAGAGCTCTGGAGCCTCTCACAGTCTCCTCTGGCACATCTGGGTGGCCCTGGCTGCTTCACAGGGTCCCAAGTTTCAATTTCCAGCAGTCACCAAAAGCCAATACAGCTTTTCGTCTTGGATCCACTGATCAGTGTGCTGCGTTAATGATGCGGGATTCACAGACTCCAGTTATCAGCAGCCGCAGTCTCAGCACAACCTTAAATCCTCCAGCTGTGCTGTCTTGGTTAATAAGAATTGTTATCCATTCATCTGGCCCTCTCCATGTTGTCATGTTCTAGCATCTAATATGATTTCTCCACAGAGACTCTTCGCCCAATCCCCTAGGAAGCTGCCATTTTTGAAACTCCCCTAAACTGTCTTTCAGTATTCTTTGCAGGGTTGACTTGGTGATCATGAGTTCTTCAGCTGTTCTTTGTCATGAAAGTATCTTATTTCTCCATCCATTTTGAAGGACAGTTTTGCAGGGTACATCAGTTTAGATTGAAAATCATTTTCCTTTAGGATCTGAAATACTTTACTCCATGCTCTTCTTGACTTCATTGTTTGTGTTGAGAAGTCTACTGTGATTCTGATAGGCTTTCCTTTATAGGTGATCTGTCTTTTCTCTCTGACAGCTTTAATATTCTATTTTTATGTTGGATTTCTGGGATGGTGATTATTATATGCCTTGGTGTAGCTTTATTTTGGTTATGGCCATTTGAAGTTCTATGTGCTTCCTTAATCCTAATGTCAGTTTCCATTCTCATGTTTGGGAAATTTTCAGCTATGACTTCTGTGAATAACCTTTTGATATCATTTGCGCTATCCCCTTCTTTTTCATTTATCCCTATTAATCTTATGTTGTTTTTCTTTGCATCATCTTGCAGCTATTGAATTGTTATTTCCTGATTCCTTGTTTTTTTTTTTTTTTTAAAGATCTTTCCTGTTCACTAGCTGCAATCTTGTCTTTGAGGTCTGAAATTCTATCTTCACTTTTGTTGAGTTGGTTTGAACAACTTTCGATGGAGTTTTTGATTTCCTGTTTATCTCTTTGAATCTGATTAATACCTTCTGTTTGTTTCTTAAATTGTTCATTCAGGGATTCTATCTTTTTGTTTTGTTACTCTAATTTTTTAATTGTGTCTTATTTAGATGTGTTCAGCATCTCTTTCATTACTTTTATCATTTCTTCTTTTACCTGGGAGATTATTTCTAGTTTGAATTCCTTTAAAGCTTCCTGGAGTTGCTTCTTTATTTCAGTTGCTATTATTACAGGTATTTCAGGTATATGGCATATATTTTCTTCTAAGTACATGGCTCCTAGGGTTTCTTGGGATGGGCTGGAGGTTTGAGATTGCACTTTGGTCTTTCATTTTGTCATTTTCCTATATTTCTGTGTTTCAAGTGTTTTTCTAAGGCTTCCCCTGGCTGTGTTGGAAATCATCTCCTATGCCCTAGGCTCCTGGAACTGAATAGAGGTTGCTGAGTGTGGTCCAGTCAGGCCCTCAGGCCCTCCTGTACTACCTTCAGTGTTCCAGGCAGCTGGGCAGGCACCTACCCACTGTGGATGATGGGCTAAAGCTCTCCCTGGGCAAAGACCAATGCCCTGAAACTCACTTCATCTGCTCTGCACTCCCATTGTTGAAGAAGATCACTGAGGGTAATCTACTCAGGCTGCAAAACCTCCCAAGGTGAGTCTAGAGTGACTGGGCTCTGGGAGGCCCCTTGGGCTCTGGGAGCAATGATCTTAACACAATGTCCCAGGCTTGGGGTGGCACATGGACTCAGCCCAGCCACCAGCTGAGTTTCTGGATTCCTGGTTCCAGAGAAGGTTGCTGGACGTATCCTAGGCAGGCCTGAAACCTGCCAGGTGAGTGCAGCGTAATGTGGTTGGGCTCTGGGCAGTCCCTTGAGCTCTGGGAGCAATGATTTTAACACAGTCCCCCGGGCTCTGGATAGGGAGCTGACTCACTCCAGCCACCCAAGCATGGTGATTTAAAGCACTTTGGATTTGGCCAGAAAGAAAGCTCTAGTAAAGCTGTGGATGGTAAAGATAGAGCTGAGATCTCCATTGCTGAGAAGGAAGAGAGAAATAAAAAAAGATGACCTTGGGGCATCCCAGGAATCAATAGTTCTCCACCTTTGATAGTATCAAAACTGCATAAGTGAAAGGCTTTGCTTAGAGGAGCACGATGTTGCAGAATGATGGTGGAGGCCATGTGAGGTTCAAAAATAGTGATAGTCACACCAGGTTCCAGAATGGAAGCAACATAGAGAAGCTATCACCATCAGGGTCAGAGTGCTCAGTGATCTACACACTTTATTCCTATAACCAAGAGAGAGGAAAGCCTGGCTACTGCTCCAGTTGGCAATGTATCTCAGCAGTATTGACATGGTGTTGGTTTTAGGCACATGGAGAATGCATGAGTTCTGTGGTTAAGGCAGCTTTCACCCTGATTTCAGAAGGCCTGGAAGGCCAGGCAGTGTGCCCTGAGATAGAAGTATGTGAAGCTGTCAGTGTGAAGCCAAAGGTACATTGAAGAACTCAGAAGTTTAAAAAATCTAGAAGAATTGTCTAAGGAAACCTACAAGTACTGAGTAGAGTGGGCCTAAGAGCAAAGCCCTGAGAGCTAAAACTCCTGGAAGTGCCATGGTATTGGGATCACACAAGCCCTTTGAAGCTCACAATCAGATTACTTCAGATGCTGAAAATAGAACTCCAGGACTCAATGTTTGCCCTGCTGGAATTTGAACTTTGGTCCCAATCCTTTGTATCCCCCTGTTTGTACCCTTTGGAATGGTAGTGTTTATCTTGTGCCATTGTATGTTCGAAGTGTTTAACTTTGTTTCTACTTGTACAGGGGGTTACAGCTAAGTGTTTGCCTTGGATCTTGGAGGAGAGTGGGACTTAGACTTTTCAGCAATGCTGAAACTTTTAGGATTTTGGGAATTCTTGGAGATGAACTAAATGTTATTTGCATAAAAGATGTGCATGAGATGTTATGGTTTGTGTCTAGGTGCCCTTCCACACCCCGAGCCTCATACAATCATAGAGGCAGCTGAATCTAGTATTTGTGATTGTTTCATTGTGTAGTGCTGGGTTTGGTGTTGTGATTGCTGCACCTGCCAAAGAGTGGGTAGCCAGATACAATATAGGAAGTTTGGGGAGGAAAGGAATCATGCTTTTCCCTTTATGCCCTTCCATTATTATTACTTTTGGCTGCCATGAATAGTTGGTCTTCAGCCACAGCACCCTGCCTTGGAACTAGTTGAGCATGGACTGAAACCTCCAAAAACTGTAAGCTAAATAAACTTTTCTTTGCTTCACTTTGGGCATCAGGTATTTTGTCTCAACAATGAGAAAAATGTAACCAAGCCACTTTCACAACAAAGAACAACTGAAAAAATTCATGACCACCAAACCAACACTACAAAGAATATTGAAAGATACTCTAGAAAGAGATAGAGATAACTACAATTCCAAGAACAATGGCAGAAGGAAACCACTAAAAAGGGCAAATAATGAAACAGAAAGAGTAGAAAACCAACAATAGAAAGATAACGTGACAGGGATAAGTTCATATATATCAGTTACATCCATTAATGTAAGTGGTCTCAATTCATCAATGAAAAGAAATAGACTGGCAGAGAGGATCAGGAAACAGAATCCAACAACATACTGTATACAAGAAACACATTTAATTCAAAAGGAAGTTCAACTCACAGACTAAAAGTTAAAAGATGGAAAACAGTACTCCAAACAACAAGAACCCAGAAAAAAGTGGGGGTAGCTATTCTGTTTTCAGACAATATGAATTTCAAACCAAGAGTGATCAAAAGATAGAAAAAAGGTCATTCCATCCTTTTAAGAGGAAAAATTCAAAAGGAAGAGATAATAATCATATATATATATATATATATATATACCAAATATTGGAGCACTCAATTATGTAAAATAGAAAGTAATAGAAATAAAAAAATCAAATAAGCAAAAATGCAGTTATAATGGGGGACCTTAACACCCTATTGTCACAGAGACAGATCAACCAAGCAAAAATCAGCAAAGAAATAACAGAATTGAATCAAACTTGTGAACAAATGGACCTAGTACATGTGTACCACGTGTTCCACACAATATCAGAATACACATTTTTCTCAGCTGCACATAGGTCATTTTCTAAAATAGATCATACACTAACCCACAGAACATGCTTAAGTAAATGCAAAAGAATTGTAATATCCCATGAATATTATCTGACCATAGTGCAATACAATGGAAATTAATGACAAAAAATGTTGAAGATCCCCATAAACACATGGAAATTAAATAGCACACTCCAAAAAAAACCAATGGGTCACAGAAAAAATTAAAGAAGAAATTAGGATCTGTAATCAAACAAAAATGCATACACAACTAACTGAAACCTGTGGGACACAATGAAAGCAGTCCTCAGAAGGAAATTTAAAATGGTAAACTCTCACATCAGGAAAATGAAATGAACACAGATAAACAACCTAATGTTGCACCTCAGACTTCTATAAAAAGAACAAGTCTGAAGCCCAAAGAAGGGGGAAAATTATAAAGATCAGAGCACAAATCACTGCAATTGAAACTAAGAAAACAATATAAAGAATTAATGAATAAAAGAGTTAGTTCTTTAGAAGAACAAGTAAAATTTATAAACCTTTAGCCAAGCTTATCAAACAGAGGAAAGGAAAAACTCAAATCCATGTAATAAGAAATGAAAAGGGTAAAATCACTGCAGACCTTGTGGAAATACAAATGATCATCAATACCTACTTTGCAAACCTTTACAGGTTCAATAATGTAGAAGAAATGAACATATTCTTAGAAATATATGCATCACTAAAGCTGGATCAAGATGTAAAGCTGCTGAATAATCCAATTTCAGTTAATGAAATTGAAAGTATAACTAGAACCTTACCAAAAAAGAAAAGTCTCAATCCCAGGGAAGACTTAATGCTAACACTGCTCAAACTCTTCAACGAAACTGAAAGGGAAGCAAGTCTTCCTAATTCATTCCTGTAAGCAAGTTTTACCCAAATACCAAAACCAGGGAAAGATTTAACTGAAAAAGAGAATTACAGGCCACTCACCCTAATGAGCATTGATGCAAAAATCCTCAATAAAATACTGGCAAACAGAATGCAGCAAGTCATTAAGAAGATTATACACCTCAACAAAATGCAATTTACCTCAAGAATGCAGGGATGGTTCAAAATAGGCAAATCAGCAAACATAATACACCATATCAATAGAGCCAAAGATAATCACATCATCATCTCAATAGATGTAGAAAAAGCTTTTGATAAAGTTCAACACTCATTCATGATGAGAACTCTACAAAAAATTAGAAGAGATGGTCTCTACTTCAAACTGATAAAAGCTATCTTTGACAAACCAGTAGCCCACATCTTATTAAATGGTCAAAAGCTGAAAGCTTACACTCTAAAATCAGAAACAAGATAAGGAAGTCCACTATCACCACTCCTATTCAATGTAGTGCTGAAGACATTAGCCAGAGCAATTAGAAAAGGGAGAGAAATAAAAAGAATAAGGAAAAGAAAAGAATAAGTTAAATTATTATTTGCAGATGATATGATACTCTACATAAAAGATGCCCAAAACTCCATTGAAAGACCTAGATGTAATAAACAAATTCAGAAGTCAGCTAGATACAAAGTCAACATTCAAGAATCAGTAGCATTCCTGTACACAAATAACAAACTTTCTGAGAGAGAAATAAGAGAAACCATACTCTTCATCATAGCATCTAAAAAGTAGCAAAACAAAAAATCAAAATACTTAGGAATGAATCTAATAAAGTAAGTAGAAGATCTATACATTGAAAATTACATTACTCTGAAAAAAGAAATCAAATAAGATTTCAGAAAATGGAAAAGATATTCGTTGTTCATGGTTAGCAAGAATAAACATTGTGAAATTGGCCATTTTCCCAAAATTGTTATATAGATTTAATGCAATTCCAGTCAAAATACCATTTGTGTACCTCACAGATCTAGAGAAACAATTCCTAAAATTCATCTGGAACCAGAAGAGACCTGGAATAGCAAAGGCAATTTTAGGCAGCAAAGGCAAGGCATGAGGCATCACAATTTCAAACTTATAATTATACTACAAAGCTATTTTATTTTATCACAATAGATAAAATCAGCATGGTTCTAGAATAAAGGCAGACCCGAGGATCAATGGAACAGATTAGAAGATACAGCCACAGCTAGAAACACACTCATATCCTTCATCTGCAATAAAGCAGCCAAACATGTTCACTGGAAGAAAGGTACCTCTTTAATATGTGGTGCTGGAAAAACTGCTTTTCCATATGCTGAAAATTAAAACTAGATCCATGTCCATCACCATGCACTAAACTAAAGTTAAATTGAATCAGTGATCTAAATATTGAAACAGAAATACTAAATCTTTTGGAAGACAAAGTAGGTAGAAATCTTGATGATATAGGGATAGGTAGAGAGTTCATGATCAAAAATCAAACTGCATGGGAAATACTTCCCAGAATCAACCACTGAGATCTTGTCTTTTAAAATAGTTCTTGGATGTCAAATCTCTGACAAGGTGAAAAGAAAACCCACAAGTTGGGAAAATATCTTATCCTACTGTCCCTATGACAAAGAAATTCTATCTAGAACATATAAAGAATTAATAAAATCAGGCCCCTGAAATTCAAAGATCCAATCCAAAAATTCATCTGAGATGAATACACACTTCTCAGTGAAGAAATTCAAATGGAATATATATAACGTTCAGCATCATTAGTTATTAGAGAAATGCAACTTAGAACAACACTGATATTTCATCTCACTCCAGGAAAATGGCTATCATCAAGAAATCAGCAATAACAAATGCTGGAGAGGCTGTGGGGAAAAGCAATTCTTCTCCACTCTTGTTGGGAGTGTAAGCTGGTGCAACCACTGTAGAAATAAATGTGGAGATTCCTCAAAATAGCTAGGATTAAAAGTTCCATTTGATCCAGCTATCTGGCTTTGGGTATTTTTCCCATAACAGTAGAAAACATTGTACCACAGTGATATATGTGCACCCATGCTTATAGCAGCACCATTTGTAATAGTCAAATCTTGGAAACAACTCAAGTACCCATCAGTTGAGGAATGGATGAACAAGATGTGGTGTTTTTATAGAATGGAGTATTACTCAGCTATCAGGAAAGATTGCATTGAGGCTTTTAAAAGTAAATGGATGTTACTTGAGACCATACTCATAAGCAAAATAAACTCACATGTGTAAGTATCATATTGTCTCTCTACTGTGAGAAACTGAAAGAGCAAATATGATTCAAAAATCTAAAATAAATAGTGTGTAAGAATAAGAAAGTGCTAAAAAAGGAAAAATAATGAGATAGGGGAAAGGAGGAAAGAAGGAAAGGAAAAGGAAAAGGAACCAAGAGGGCAGGCAAATTGCCTTCTTGTGCAGACACCTAAGTCCCAACATGTATATCTGGTAATCTAAACAACCCTTTTGAAGGTAACAATATGCAATATTAGAGCCATTGTTAAATTCCTATCATCTTGTTTTGAAAATTTATGCTGTTATTGTTTTGGGTTTATTGTTTTTGTCATTTGTCTCTTTTGCTTTTCGTTCTTTTTTTGTGTCTCTTTTTCTCTTAAATAAAAAAGGAATATTTGCACAGACTTTACCAACTGATTATCTGTAATACAAAGATTTGAAATTTAGGGGTGTCCTGTTGGCACTCAAAATGTCTTATATTGCAGGGTATTTTAGATTATGGAGCACTTTGATTCTCAAAATTTTGGCTTAGGATAGCTCATTCTCTGATTATTTGAAGAATTAACTCTCCTTCAGTCTTGTCACCAGAGGGAAGATTAACCTTTTTTTCTCTTATTATCAATCTACTCTCTGTTACCTATCCTCTCTCCCCTTCTTTCCTTCTTTCCTCCTCTCCCTTCTTTTTCCTTTCTGTCTCTGTCTCTGTCTCTCCTCTTTTTGTTCTTTCAAATAGTTCAAGTGGCCAGTAACCAAATGTGGGACCAAGATGCATGTGCTGGACACACAGATGAAGTTGGAAGTAAATGGAGAAAGTACCAGAATTCCTCAGCCTTCCATGAGATGATGTCTTCTTTTGGCAACAGGGGCTGCAACTTCTTATGATCTATAGCTTAGATGTTCCCCAGCACTTCTTCCCATGGCTGGCAACTAGAAACTCAACTTACTTGATTCTCATCTGGTTTGTTTGTTCCATTTTAAGGTCACTATCTTGTTCATTTTGGGATGTTCCAAGCACCAATAGTGATTTATTCATAGTCTTGGCTGCTCAGTACCCCAGGAGAGAGTTTTCTCTAACAAAATACTGAAGTTGTAAGTTTGACTTGAAGCTGATGGGCCATAAGGGATAGTACTGTGATTCAATGCAAAATACGACTTTAATCTGGCCTGGGCAGGGCATCAGATATCTGGGGGATTTAATGAGGTTGTAAGGAAGTTCTTGGTAGATTGTTGCCAGCAGTTTCTGGAAAGATGGGAATTGAGCTTTGTGGTTGGCAGAGTAAACCCACGGCTGCTGTATCATAGACTGTGGCCTCGTGGAAGGGGGTGGCTGCCCCATGTGGCTTCACCAACAGTAGCTTTTGGATATACAGCAGGTAAGGCAGACTTTATCAGCGTGACTCAGAGTGAAACAGCAGGGGAATGATTTTTCCATGTGACTGCAACAGAGGTCAGCTTATGCAGTATGTGGGAGGCACTTATTGAGGAACAGCTGTAGGTATTTGAAGGTGGGATGGGAAATCTTATCAGTTTTCTCTGTAAAACTGGGGGAAAATCCTCTTAAATGTTTATGATTTTGTGATTTCTGTCGAATAATCCTTTTCTTATCCTAGCAGGAATGGCCCATGAGATTTGGATGGTATTTATTATTATGAAGCATTTTTAAGACTGTGTAGGCTTATCATTTTTAGACAGACCTTAGAAAGTGCATAAAGGTAGAATCCAGAGCCAACACACTTTCATTTTTTCACACAATGTGCAGTTGTAGTGAGTACTCTTGGGTCTCAGACTTGATGTAAGTTTGCTAGATTTTTGTTTGAGTATCTTGAGTTAATGCTTTGAGTTTAGAATTTTAAAAATTGAAGTCAGTAACTCATATTAAACAGGATAAAAGGTGCATTTAATCATTTTAAACCAAAATTCTGTACATCCATCCATTCATTCATTCAATAAATATTTGCTGAAAACTATGTTATACAAAGTGCCAGGCTCTGGTAGTCACTCATTCATATACTTATCTCTTGCACATGTAGTGAGTGCTTTCATCTTATCCCTGAGATACAGTGAAGACAGAGATACAATGTCACTGTTCTCATACAAAGGAATATAAAGAAGGATGAAGATCATCAACCAAGAACAAGTAAGGAAAATATCCTGCTGGAGGAAATTCTACGCAGAAACATGATCAAGAAATATTTGACAGTGTCATGGTTTATGTTGGTGGCTCCCGAGCCTCATGCCTTTGCATTATGCATTTGTGATTGGTTCAGTGTCTAGCTCTTGGACTGGAGATATGAGTGCTACACTGGCCTAAGGGTCATACAATGTAATGCAGGAAGAAAGCATGTCTCTCTCTCTTGCAGGTTTCCACCTTGCTGTTTGAAGCCACCATGAACTGTGGTCCTGCCCTGTCACTCTACCTTGGAGCCAACTGAGTATGGACTGAAACCTCCAAAAACTAAGAAATAAACCTTTCCTTTCCCAACTTTGGGGATCACGTATTTTGTCTCAGCAATGATTAAAAAGTAACTAAGACAGAATTTGTTACCAAAGAGTGGGGTAATTGCTGTGACTATACCTGACCATGTTTTTCAAGAGGTTTTGAAAATGACTTATGGGCAGAGTTTGGAAATGTTCAGATATGTAACCTGGATGCACAGAGCTGGAGCAGCTTAGGCTGTTCTGTGGGGGGGGGTTCTGGTCAGAGCTCAGGAGACCAGAAGGCTGACAGAATGCCTGATGGTAAAGACCAGGCTTAGGAGGTCTCTGTTGGGAAGAAGGACTGCATTGGTTGTTGGAACTCTCCATGATGTGTGTTATGGCATGGCATAAAGTTTGTCTGCATTTTGCTGATGCCCAGAGTATTTGCCTGAGACTGAGATTAAGGGCAATGGACTGAATAATCTGGCAAAGGAAATTTCAAGGCAGTCAAATGTTGAGGCTGTGGCATGGCTACTATTGGGGGCTTTTAGTTAGACATATGTTGCAAATCAAGAGCAAAAAGCCCAGAAGGATAATTTACAATGCTGTGAGTTTGGCCAGAAGGAAAACTCCAGTAAAGTTGTGGATTGTAAAGATAGAACTGTGACTTTGATTGCTGAGAAGAAACAGAGAGATAAGAAAGATGACCACAGGACATCCCAGGAAGCAGCGGGTCTCCACCCTTTGCAGACTCAAAACTACAAAAGTGAAAGAATTTTCTCAGAGGGAAAAGCTGTAGAGCACCATTCTCCAGAATATGAGGTTCCAGAATGGTGGCAGCCACATGCGATTCAAAATGGTGGCAGCCACATGAGGTTCCAGAATGGTGGCAACATAGAGAAGCTTTTCTACACAATCAGGTTCACAGATCCCAGCAATCTAGGCAATTGACCCCTATAAGCTAAGAAAGAGAAAAGCCTGCTACTGCTCCAGCTGGCAACAAACCTTGGTGGCATCCACATGACGTTGATTTTAGGTGTAAGGAAAATGCACAAATTTTGAGGGTAAGATGGCTTCTATTTTGATTGCAAAGGGCCTGGGAGGGCAACAAGTTTGCCCCTGAGAGAGCAATTTGTAAAGATGTAAAGGTGAAGCCAAAGATGCAGTGGAGACCCCAGAAGTTTGGAAAAGCCAGGCACATGGATCATCCAAGGAAAACTGCAAAGTGAGCAGAGAAGGTTTAAGAGAGAAGCTGTGGGTGCTGAAATCCCTGGAAATGCCATGGGGTTGGAATCACCCAGGTCTTTCGGATCTTGCAACCAGATTGCTTCAAATGCTGATCATGGAACTCTAGGACTTAATGTTTGCCTGCTGGATGTCGGACTTGCTTTGTTTCCAATGCTTTATATCTCTCTGTTTGTAACTTTTGTAATGGTAATGTTTATCTTGTGCCTTTGCATTTCAGAAATGTTTACCTTGTTTCATTTGTACAGGGGTTTACAGTTCAGAGTTTGCCATAGATCTTGGAGGAGACTTGGGACTTGGACTTCTCAGCAATGCTGAAACTGTTAGGACTTTGGCAACTCTTGGAGATGGACTAAATGTCTTTTGTATAAAGGATGTGCATGAATCTTTGGGGGCCAAGGGTGGAATGTCATGGTTTATGTTAGTGGCCCCCAAGTGACATGCCTTTGCATCATGCATTTGTGATTGGTTCATTGTCTAGCGCTTGGATTGGGGGTGTGAGTGCTACACCAGCCTAGGGGTGGAGCCAGGATGTAATGTATGGCAGGAAGAAGGTGTGTGTGTGTCTCTCTCTCTTGCAGGTTTCCACCTTGCTGTTTGAAGCTGCCATGAACGTGGCCCCACCATGCCACCCTGACTTTGAGCCGACTGAGTATGGACTGAAAACTCCAAAACCTGTAAGAAATAAATCTTCCCTTTCCCAACTTTGGACATCAGGTACTTGTCTCAGGAATGAGTAAAAAGTAACTAATACAGACAGTGAACTTGATCTGTTATGTGTGTGGAAAAAAATGAAGGCTTTGAAACGTAGTTGGCACAGTATGAGGTTGAAAAAGAAGGAGGAAAGGAGTCAGATTTTGTAGGACTTTGGAGGCAGATTAGAGAACTTGGGTTTTATCACAAGCATGATCTTGTGTAGGTGTCAGAGAAATCTTTTGGATGGCAAGATTATGAGCAGGATGCTTCAGCAATAAAGTAGAGAAGAGGCCATGATGGGTTAAATGTGTATGACAGCCATGAAGTAGGAGAGTAATACTCAGGATATAAAGTTGGTTGTGCAGTTGATTGGGTTTACTGATGTTTCTGTGTGTGAGGTTTAGGAGAGACAGGAAGCAAGGATAACTCTTTAAGGACAAAACAGGAACCGAGACAGACGTAGCTCTAATTTTGCAGAGACAGAGGAGAGATATTCATTAAATAGCCCCATTAACAAAGTAGAGAAGTGTAATAGTGACACTATTTCAAAGTAGAGGTTCTTAGTGCTGTGAGAGGAGGTGTAGAAATAAGTGAAGGGTATGAGGGAAAGCTTGGTACGGGCTGAACTCTTAACCTTAAGTGATATGTGCATGCAACATTCTGTTTGCTCAAGGCTGGAACCTGTTACCTTATCTTTGTAGAAAAAGAGCCAACACGTGCCCAGAAGAAACCTAGTCCTATACTCCCTGCCCTTATATTCCCATGGCCTACACAGAGATTTTTTTGAGTTTTTTTTTTTTTTTAATAATATGCAAGCACCAAGAGAGACCTGTGTGAGAGCTCCTGGAAGCTAGCTGATTGCTTTGGTTTGGGGAGGTACAGTTCAACTTGTATTTTACTTTTAAGTGAGTCTGAGGCTCAGGTTTGGTATTTAGTTCCACCAGCTCTGTGTGTGTATGTGAGAGAGAGATGTATGTGTGAGCTTGAGTTCCTTTTCAAAGGCTCAGTTTCCTCACATGTGGAATAAGAATTGTTACTGCCCTCTAGAGCAACTAATCAGGATGTGGTTAAGCAGTAAACCAGGTGCTGAAAACAACATTGAATTATTAAATATTTCTGGAGGTTAGAAAGTTAATACAGGGTTTCATGAGCTAAAGTCAAGTTTTGGGTAGGGCTGTGTCCTTTTAGGAGTAAAAGGAGACTCTGTTTCCTTGCCTTTTCCAGCTTCTAGAGCCATCTCCATTCTCTAGCTGGTGATCCTTTCATCCTCAAAGCCAGCAATAGCGTAATTGTAAGCTCTTCTGCCATCACAAGTGCTCTGATTCTTCTGTCTTCTTCCTTCATTAAAAAAAATCGAATCAGTCCATTTATGCTGCTATAACAAAATCCCTGCAACTGGGTAATTTATAAGCTGTAGAAAGTTAGTTCTCACAGTTCTGGAAGTTTGGAAGTCTGCCATCATGGTACACAAGAGCTTCAGTGTCTGGTGTGGCCTCTGCCTCTGCTCCCCAGCTAGCACGTTGCTGCTTCATCACAGAGGGAAGTAACACTTTGTCCTCATGTGATAGAGAAGACAAAAAGGCCTCACTATTCTCTCCAGGTTTTTTATAAGACACTGATCCCACCACACATGGGTTCCATGGTCATTTTTACTTTGGGAAAGAGTCAGATGTCTCAAGGCTCCAGATCAGATGGATAAGATAGATGAGAACACAACATCATGTTTTCATGAGCCTGCCTTTCTGTTGGTTGGCACCTTGGCAGTAGCAGTTAACCATATTTTTGATTGTAACTCATAAAGACATTAGTAAGAGAGTTTCCAGAGCTGCTTCAGAAAGTGGTAATAGTGTAGGATAAGTTTGTTCAAAGTGAGAGGGAACATTTTGAGGGTGATTAATGGCAGTGTGTCTTTTACGTAATAAATATTCACCATAATTTTTCATCACAACTTGTATATGCACAGGTTTTGGCAGTTACAATGTGGGCATCTTGGGGCATCAGTATTCTGTTCTTCACAGTACCCAACACAAGGTGCTCTACCAGAGGGAGTTGTGTTAGTTGAGGAAAACTGTGTGAAGAAAGGTCTATTGGAACTTGTTTGTTCAGAGCAGCATATGGCTTAGGCTGCAAGATGACAAAAATAAAGTACTGTCATAATGTGAGGGATCAGAGAGGAAAACTTACTCCTGGTCCTGAGGATGAAGAATCAGAAAAGGATCTTTGCAAACAGTACTTTTATTGGGTCTTTGAGGATGCATGGAATCTGGAAAGATAAAGATCAATTTGGGTCTAGGAAGGCAGATTAACTATAGCTCGAAGAAATACAATGTGTGCCAAATATAATTTAAAATTTTCTAGTAGCCATATTAAAATAGAAAAAAATAAATAGGTGAAATCAATATATTTTAGTTAACAGATAATCAATATATTTTTAGTTAACAGATATTCAAAACATGATTTCATATGTGAGACATATAATTAAGTAATTGAGATACTTGACATTGCTTTTTCCCAACCCCAGCCTCCAAAACCCAGTGTAATTTCACATGCACAGCACCCTCTCCTGTGGGACTAGCTATGTTTTTGGTGTTCAGTAACTGTGGCAAGCATCACTGTAGTGGATAACATAAACATAGATGAAGACAGTGCCATGAGCAGAACATGCGGGTGGAGAGGTCAGGAAGGGGATTTTGAGGACATGACAGTGTCATAAGGTAAGAGAGCAAGTCAAAATTTAGATTACAATTCAGGAAGCCCCAGAATGTCATGATAAAAAGTTGGTACTTAATTTGATCTGCACTGGGAAACCATCAAATGTTTGGGGAGCAAAAGAATGTATTTGGATGGCATGGCAGGTGCTGAGGAGACAAAAGAGGCATACAAGTTAAACAACTTTTGTTTAGAGGCTTCAAATCTTGTGGAGGGGACAGAATACCTGAACAAAAACATAGCAATTCTTTAAGACAGTGTATATCATGTGCCAGATTGCTAATGTTGATGAAAAGGATGGAGAGAAAGGGAGGAGTCCCAGTGGCTAAGATATTTGCAGAGGACCTCTTGGGGATGGACTTCAGCTGAATTTTGGAGAATGAATGGTAAGTTGTTTTATCAGTCTGAAGGTTAGATGACAGAAATGCGTCACTGGCTAAATCAAAGTGAGTTTGGGAGAACTGAGGAAACTTTTGATGACTTAATGCAAGAATATCTTATGGAGTACATTTTAAAAATAATTAGTAATATATTGTATTATTTTAAAGATATGTTATTAGTTTCTGTGAGTTTTACAAAATATTAGGTTTTAACGTGGTATTTTCATACATATACATAGCATATTTTATCACAGTCTCTTCCATTCCCCTCCCTTACAACATTCACCTTCTTGCTTGCTTGTTTCCTTTTTGTCTAATAATAATCTCCTTTCTGCTTTCATGCAACCTTTTTTAATGAGTTCATATATTACAAAAAATATGCAATACTCATCTTTCCAAGTTCAGTTTATTTTGCTTGACATGATTATGTCCAGTTTCATCTATTTTCCTGAAAATGATATAAGTCTATTATTCCTTATGACTGAATAATATTCCAACACACACACACATACACACACACACACACACACACACACACACCCCACATTTCTTATCCACTCAGGTGACCTAGGGTGGTTCTGTATTTTGGCTGTTGTGTTAAACACAGACATGCTGGTATCTTTATAGTACGCCAACCTTACCTGTGGGTTTATACCAAAGACTGCTAAACTTGGTTCATGTGGTAGTTCTATTTTTAGTTTTTTGAGCCCCTATACTGATTTCCATTGCGATTAAAATAATTTTCACTCTCACTGACATGGGAAGCATCCTTTTAAGATTAATCTGATGGATGGTGGGACATGTTAGGGTGAGTGAGACCAAAGTTTGGGAGTCTGGGTAAAAAGCCCATTGCTCTAGTTATGGAATGAGACCAAGAGGTTAGTAGCATTTGGTGTGGAGTGGGGAAGTAGATAGTCCCTGAATCACTAAGAATTTAAGTAGACTGAATGTAGGGGAGAGAGAAAAGAGCTATAGAAAGCACTGTGTTCAGGGTACGTGTGAATGTTTGTGGCAGGACCAGCACATTTGGTGGCTGGCAGTGATGAAGTGAGTACTAGTTATAAAAATTTCTTAGTAATTTATATAGCATCAGCAAAATCATTTTTTATACAGTAATATTTGGCAACTTCAGAATAGAAAAGTAACTGGATACACAGTGTTAGTCCTCTTTCAAGTGAGATAAAATGGTAATATTTTAATACTTACTGAGCCTTTGTAAGATCTTCCAACTATCATCAGAGGTGTAATCATTCACTTAGGACAGGAGAGTGTATCTTCCTCCCATGAAGTGTCTGGATGAAAAGAAATTGTATAATAATCAAAGGAGGACTGTAATGCTAATCCTCTTGTCTGCAGAATGAGCGAGGTGTAAAACCACAGTGTGTCCTCTCTGTTGACTGAATCCTTTGTGGTCAGTGCTTGAGGCTGAGGGTAGGTTGACAGGAGCTACTCATGTGCTTGTGATGTGAAGAGGTGAGTCCTAAAAATACAGCGAGGAAAGGGAAAATAGGAAGGAGCCATATATGAATGGGAGGACAAAACCCAGTCATCTACAGTGACAATGACATTTTGATTGATGTTGGATGGGCATCTGCAACCGTTATAAATTAATTACCTAGTGATGCCGTAGCCTGCAGAGTTTGTGTGAGCACATTCTGTGATTTTTTAAAAAACTTATTTATGTGTTATTTTATTTAAAAAAGAATAGAACCCAACAAAGCAAAACAAAGCAGAATAAAGCCAATTAAAACAAAGCAGTGAAAGTGGTGCAGGACTTCAAAACAGGGTACTAGGAAATCAACAGTGCTACAATAATATATCTTTCTATCTTCACAGTAGCTGTCCAGACCATCAGACATAGCAAAACCAAGCAAAATAAAACAGAATAAAACAAATATAAATATAACACTGAATAAAACAAAACCACAAATGAGAACAAAACAAAACAGAACAATATTGCACATTGTTATCTTCAAAATAGTGTCTCAGGTTACCAAATACAGGGATAAGACAAAACAGTAAAATGGAACAAAACATTGGATTTCAAAAATGAGACAGAAGGAAATCCCCCACAGTTGATGCAATGTACACTACCATCCTCCAACTAGATGCCCCAGGCCCACAGAGTCTACCAAACAACACAAGCATCAAGCTACTCTCTTCCCTCAGTTGCTATCGTCTCACCCTGAGTCATTCAAATCAATGGTTGTGAGGGATGCTTTTCTGGTTTTTCACCCCTTGCACCAGTTGGCTCACTGGAAGGTGCGGTTGGTTTCTCTTATGTCTGAGTCTCTTATCCATCAGCATGGCGGAGCTTGCTTCACAGGAAGGCATGTTTTCTTTTCTGTTTGAGGCTCTTACTGATCAACATGGTTGGGCTTGAATTATGGGAAGGCATGGCTTCTCTTCTGGTTGAGGCTCTTACTCACTAACTTGGCAGACCTTGCCTCATGGGAAACTCCATTCTGTGATGTTTGCACCATGGTGAAACTGCTACATTTTTCAGAATATATCTCTGTCATCAAGTGGTGCATTACTGTTTTGGAAAGATCCCTTTGGATCGCAAGAAGAATAGACTTTGCAGAGAATATTTGAGCCTTCTGTCAAAACACAAACTTAGTCTCTGTTAGATTTTTTGTTAGGTAGGAATACAAATTTTCTTTCTCCTATTGGTGGCTCTTATGAGTAGAGGACCAAGAGCTAGAAATATAAAGAAACTTCCAAATGTTTTCTTGATTTTCTCTGAAGTTATGGGGACAGTACATGAGCTATAGTCAGTTACTGGAAGCAGAGGGTCAATACCACTGTGTTTAACTTGTGGTGGCCTTTTTGGGGGCAGAAGAGATTCTATAATACTCTTCATTAGAGATGAGCCCTAAAATTGTTTGGTTAGATCATAGGCTGGAAAAAGTGTCCTCCTGTTTCATCAGGTGAATTTTTAGGATTTCCTTATGGAGTTTACTCAAACTGGGACAGCCTTGGTTTACACTTGTCTTAGTATAATTGAGAGTATGCTGGTTTGAATAAGTCATATCATCTCCTCATTTTATGACTATCCAATCTCATTCTGCAGTCAGTCTGTCTCTGGATTTCAGTTAGCACAAGCCAGAATTCTCTTCTGCCTAGAATTTCCTCTTTGCTTCTGTGGAGAAATCATGCAGGTGAATTTCATACTCAGAGAAGGTAATAAAAACTTCAGCCTGGGTTGGAGAGGTGGCTCAGAAAGAGCTGTGGTGTGATGAGCAGAGCACTGAGTTGTTTTTCTGACTGTGTGTGTGAAACAGTTACATTCAGAATAATTTGCCTTGGACATTTCTATTTGTAGAGGACCTGATTGAACCTATTAGAAAATGTATCTTGCTCAAGGTGTTTTTGTACCCTTGTGTGTGGGATGGAGAGATATGCCATTTTCACTATCCCAGGGGCTCCTCTTGATAGTAACTTCCTGGAAGGCAAGATCTTTAACCTTATTGGTTTATCCTAATTGTACAAAGAGTATAATATGATAGCTTATGTATGTTGTAACTTAATAAGAAATAAATGTAATTACAGTAGCATGAGAATTCTTTCAGTCTTACAGCTCTGAACCAAGATTCTCTAGGCTTTATTGAACAGACCAAAGTTTGTTAAGCAGCTGGGAATGCTGTCTGTGATTTACCAAATTCATGGCATTGTTCCCCCATGAAGTTATTTATAAAAATTTCTTTCTTTATTAGAAAAGTTTTTATAAAGCAGAGTTTTATAGGAATTATTACTGAAATTAAGATGAGTACTTATGATTTATAGTTGACTTAGAAAAATAATTTGCTTTCATGAAGAAGCAGCATTTATTGCTAGCTTCCTTGGGTCATCTTTGGCCTTGCAATTAATTGGTATTTGGAGAAAGGAAGCTGCTGCTCAGCTTAAAATGGTTCCCGCGATTGACGACAGTGCCATCTTGAGACAGATTCTTGGAAAATGTGTTTGTGTGAATACCTGCACTCGGATGGACAGACATCAATTTCAGAGTGTATTATAACTCTATCAACGATGGCTGAAAAATGATAACATGTCTGAGAAATTTACTGTAGCAAATGTATTTCTGGGTTGTAAAAATCTTTTATATTTATTGTGTTCCAACAAAAATTTCTAGCTTTAACTAGAGAGAAAAGGTATATTTATATTTGCTTCCTAAACTTCTAAGTGATGTTGAGAGATTCCTTTGTTGGTACAGGAGTCAACCTGCCCTCCAGTGACTTAACAAGATACCAAGCCCTAGAAGAACTGATCAGCAGTTTTCAATTATCCCCAACATTGCAGGGTGTTATTTCTCTATGTTTTACTTATGAGTCAGACTATTTGATTTGTTTTGGGCACAGGACAGTAGCAGCAAAGACACAAAATACCTGTGTATTTCTCCTGCTCCTCTTAAGAATCTGAAGACTGCCTTGCCAAATGAAGACTGCTTTAGCCTTTTGGCTGATAGGAGATGTCAATTGTCACCCTAGAAAAGAGTTTGTTGGCCCCCAGATGAATAACCATCTAGGTGACTGTTTATTGCCCATGTTTGTGTAAGGGAGCCCAGTTCTGGCCAGCAGAAAAACCATCCACATTGCTCCAGTTCCAACTGCTGACTCAGAATTGTAAGCTAAATAAAATTGCTGCCTTAGACTACTAAATAGGGTATGGTTTGTCAACAGTAAATCTAAATGGTGTCACTCTTAAATGAAGAGGAAAATCTAAACTTTTTGGGTATATGCTATATGCTAGACACAATACACAGTACTTCATAAATATTCTATTTTAAACCCGTGAAGTATATATTAATCATTCCCACTTAGAAATAGAGAAACTGTAGCAGATGGAAACGATTACGACCTAACTTTGAAGTAGGAGAGCCATGATTCTAAACTAGTTCATTTTTGTGATGTTTGTTGTGAATTTGGCTTTGCCAGAATTGAACCTTGAGTCAATGTTTCAAGTGTGAGTAGTTTATTTGGGATATGAAGAGGGAGTGGGTAAATAAGACAGGAAGAAAGAATGTATCTGCTACATAGATTGGCCCACTGAAGTGTAAGGAAGCAGCAGAATCTATATGCCATTCCTGCTGGTCGTTGGTTGAGGTATCTAGGGAATGATGAGTGTATAGGGGGGTTCATTATCCAGCCCTGTATGCAAATGGGGCTCTAGATTTGGGGAGTTGTAAAGTATTACTGAACCTGTGAAAATACTGGTGGTAATAGCTGAAATTCTTGAAGTGTGCTGCCTTGGTTGACTCAAAGGCATAAAGATTAGTCACTGTGAAGGTTTTCTACAGCTTCCCACATCATGCTGTTTTTGTTCTGGTTGTTTGTTACCTTTTCTTCATTGTTGTAGAATTATTCTACTACAGAAGTGAAGACATTGGGTGGGGGAGGGCAGAAGGAGAAGGAAGGCATAGAGAGGAGGTGGTAGAGAGATGGAGGATATGGAGAGAGAAAAGAGGATGGGGTACTTGCTATCCAAGAGGCAAAGGAAATAAAGATATAATTGCCACTTAAGATATTTAGCAGTTTAAGGTCAAAAAATTACTTTTGTGGTAGAAGTTGGAATCTTCACTTTCTGGGTGAGGTGACTGAAAGTTAAGTACATAACATGAAGAATGAGTGGTAACAACTAGCAAAAGAAGAGCATAGACTCCCTACTACCCTCCACTTCCACCCTGGCAGTGTTTACATATACTTGATACAATTATTGCCTTTACCTTTTTATTTTTCTATCACTTCATTTAGGCAATGACTGTATATTGTATGCTGGTATAGAGAGGGAGCTGGTACTACTGGGTATTGGAATACTCTATTGAGCCTAACATGGAAAGCCTATACTTGGCAGTAAACCAATGTAAAACCATTTTTGCATACAAATGAGTTCCTATTGTGTTAATCTACTAATAACATACCACAGGCTGGATGGCTCACACAACAGAAATTTATTTCCTCACAACTGAAGAGGCTAGGAGTCCAAGATCAAACTGTGGGCGTGTCTTATTTCTCCAGAGGCCTCTCCTGGGCTTGGAGAGGGCCTCTTGCTCACATCTCCTGTCCCCTATGCACGTGCATCTCTGATGTCTCTTTCACAAGGTCACCATCCTAATGGATTGCTGGCTGACCCTCTCAGCCTCAGTTACAGCCTTAGTTATATTTAATCATCTCTTTGAAGGCTCTATTTACAAATATGATTTCATTCTGGGTTACTTGATAAATGAGCAATGTTTTGCAATATGAGTGGCACATGATGCTGAATACCACGTGATCATAACTGAACCACTGGTTCCTTCTCTGTTGGATTGTGGGAGGTGATCACCTTCCAACAACAGAAGGTTATGGAGGAGACCTCTGCAGGGAGGAATGGAGAAAAAGGCAGAGGAATCCTTCACTTCAAGTGAGGTTAAGATGATGTGTAAAATGTGGGAAACTGTTCAAAATTTTGTAGAAAATCACTACTTATATAAGCCGGTAGCAGTGTGAGGTGAATCTGCTTAGTAATAATGCAGTCATGTGTCTGCAAAATCCTCCAAAGGAGGCAAAAGCAAGTGTCATTGGATAGGTTCCTTGTTAAAGCTGCTTGAAAAGAAAAAGATTCCATTGAGCCAATAGGTAGTAGTGATTCCCTTAGTGATGGTGAAAGTCATTTTAAACAATATTCCTCTTCCCTTGTCTCTCTCACATCAGCTACAAAGGTTTTCAAAGGTAAGTGTGGGTTAATTTGTTTTTCTTCATATTTTATATTTTAATTATTATTTTGTATTATATTACAGTGTTGTAATCATTTTTATATGAATATTTTTGGGTTGTGGAATGACTCCGCTGAGTTTCCATTATTTCTTATGGAGAAATTTGCTTTGATATACAGGTACTTTGGATTATAAGCATGATTCTAGAACAAATTGTGCTTGCAAATCAAGCTTACACTGTACATCAGTTTAGATATTTACTACTTCCTTTAGTCATTTATACAGAAGATCCTCCCTATCCAGGCACCATGTTATTTTTTTTTTTCTATAATTGTAGCAACAATAGCAACAATGACAACAACAAAGTGTAAAAGTGTCAGTGATTGATATTGTATTAGTGTTACTACTTTTGGAGTAGTTTCAGGGAATCTTAGAGAAATTCATCCTCAGGTGACAGAAATGGATAAACATTTCAGCTTCTGTGAAAGTTGAGAAAAGGAGATATTTAGCTGCAGGAATAATTCAGAGCTCTCCAGATGAGATTATCTGTGAAGCATTCACTCTACTCATCTGAACTGGACCACATCCTCTAGTTCTTTATACTGTACCTCTGAAACACTGAATTTTCTGGGTGTGGTGATACACATCTATAATCTCAGCATTTGGGAGGCTGAGGCAGGGGAATCAGATCTCTAAATCAGGATTGTTGCCTGCGGAAACACTAAATATCAATCTCCAGTTATCAGTATATTTTTTTTCCTGCAAAATTAAATTCCCAAGCTAAAGATGGCTTATCTTTAAGTAGTGACCAAATGCAAAATAAAATAGTATTTTCTAACATATCTGCCATGGGGAAAGATTGACTCAGTATTGACCTTAGTAGATAACAGGTAGAAAATTTTAGCTTATGGTTTTTAGGATATGAAATACACAATCTTCATTAAATAATTTTCTCATATGCCTATTTTATGCTCACAATTTGTCACAATTAAGGTAGTAATAGAACAAATAAGAGATCACATGTCATGTAACATCTATTAATTTTTTTTTTTCTTTTTGAGAAACGGTCTCGCTATGCAAGTTCAGGCTGGTCTTGGGCTCACTTTGTAGCCCCAGGCTGGTCTTGAACTTGCCATAATCCTCCTGCCTCAGCCTCCCAAGTGCTGGGATTACAGGAATGCTCCACCATGCCCGATTTACATCTATTAACTTTTGTACACTTCATCGTACTAGATTACTTTGGAATAAGGTTTGAAGACATAAGACAGGAAATAGCTAATCTCTGATAAGAGAAAGGAATTGGGACTATGGGATATTATGCAGGAAGATAGACAAGGTCATCAGGTTGGGCTTTGCAGGGCTTGAATATCACATCTGGATTATCAAAGCAGGATTAGTGATGGAAGGGAAATGGCGCATTGATTTCCAGTTACTTCACAGTTTTGTGTCTGACTCTGCATTTCTAAGACTCCAGTCTCAAGTAAAAGTGAGGGTCAAATGAAAGTGTCCTCATTCATTCTGAGCTTCTCCTCTGGCTATCTCTCTTGTGAACTTGTCCTTCTCCAGAAATTTGCCCGAAGGAACAGGTGGTGTAATGAGGCGTGATCACCCAGTGAAACTACTAATTATGGCAGTCAATTGTCTGCATAGTCGTTTGTGAGACACCATTGAAATGATCATGTTCCCAAACTCTCTCCTCTTGCATCATCTCAAATACTAATCATTAGAGATTAGTTCCCCTAGATTAAAAGATGGTAAGTTTCTGGGAGTTCCCTTTGAAAATTAAGCCTTTGATCAAGAGAGGTAAAGGAGGAACAGGGGAAGATATATTTTAGTATGAATGAATTCATCAGCAGCCAGGAACTCTGTTTCATAATCGGGCAAAGGCATTCATGTATGCAAAATGCATGTTAATGAGCAAAGAAGAACGAGTCCAAAAATCGTGTTACCCCATGAGAGAGGAAAAACAGAGTACCAAATGGCGGGGACTGAAAAGTTGAGGTCTATCCAGAAGACAGGTACCTGGTCTGACTTTTGACAAGCTTAGAAAAAAACAAGAGATAAATTGAAGAACAGTTTCTCTTAGTTCAGTATAGAATTGATTTTTTCCATAATAATTTAAATAAAATGAAATTTGACCTCTATTAAGAGCCAAGTACTGTGGTAGATGTTTAGTTACACAAGCTGGATATTGTTGTCAATTCTCCACATTTATTAGCAGACTTGATTTTTTCAAACAGCCCTTCATAGTTGGAATGATTAACTTCTCAGTTTGCAGGGTAGAAGACTGAAACACAAAGTTAAATAATGCAGGATGACACAGCTGGTAAGGGGCAGAATTTGGATTTGAACCTGGAATGTCTAGCTCTATAGTTATCAACATAACTAATTTTTATTAGTTATGTACACTTCATTGTTTCTTCTTTCAAAACTGTTCACTGAACCAGGTATTAGAGCAGAGGGAAAAACTGTTCCAGCTTGTCTGTGACAGAGGGGCTTCTAGGCAGCAAACTAGATTTTAGGAAACCATATGCTGGGAGTATGATTGTAATAAAATAAACATAAGCCTTCCCTCACTGATCTTATAGCCCAGTGACAAACAATTGTACAAATAATTTATGAATTTAAATAAATGTTTGAATGAAAAGACAAGGTTTTATGAAGCAAGAACTCAAAGTTTCATGGAACCAAGTAACACAAGTATTATGGGGAGGGTGGGAAGTATCCATATGTTTATTATTTCTAGTGAGGGTTATTACTATATGATAAGATTTGAGACTACTACCCAATAATCAAGAATTATACCACTAATGTCCCATTTATCTCAGAGATAAATTCATATTACTATTCCAATCTGATGGCGCTGTCTTACTAAATAATTATGCATAGCACATGTGTATTTTTTAATCCTGCTTTAGTCTGTACAATTTACAAATGCAAGGAGCCCTAGGAGTTGTTTTAAAGAGGATTATGATGCTGCATCAAGGAGCCTAGGTTTCTAATCAGCAAAATCCATTGTAGCCATAGAATTGCAATTAAATATTATGACACATTTTCCAAAAGTTTAGAAGAGTCTGCAGGTTAAAAACCAGAAAGATTAAAAGCAGCAGGACTGTAGAGTGTAGGTAATAACTCCAAGGGAGATGCTCTTCTGAGCCGTTACGATTGCAAACATTGCTGTGAATCTCCAAAGCCTGTTCAGAGACCCGGGAGGGGGCAGGAAAGGGTGGCTGAGACATGGAAGCACAGGTCTTCTTCAGTTCTTACTCACTTGCAGGACAACAGTGGATAGTCATGTGATACTGAGAAAAATGGACTTGAAAGATGCTTTAATTGCAGATGAAAGGGGAAGAATGTGCAGAAAATCAAATGGTGTTCATGTTTTAGTTTAGTTTAGGAAAGTCTAAGTTTCAAGAAATTAGTAGAGTTAAGAGATCTTTTCACGTATTTTAGAGAAGATGGTTTGAACCCAAACTAAACAAGAGATTGGGCTGATGATATAGCACAGCCCTAATCAGGATGCAGGCTTAGGGAAGAAACAGTGAAGTGTGGCAGAAAGGAGGCTGAATTCTGGTATTGGCCTGGCCAGGTTTGAGCCTCTGCAGTACCATAATTAGTGAAGTTGACGGGAATAACAGTAATATTTCATAGCATTAAATGTACACTGAGGCCTTCTCAGATGCAAGACTGGGGGACCCCTGTGAGGAGATTGGGTGAGCCATGAGCAAGGGAGGTTGGCTCCCCATACAACCAAAAAGAGGCACAATACCTAGTAGCCCAATTTGGATTTTAGAGGCAACACACTCCTCACTTAGGTGTCTTATTCCAACCCACTTACTGTGCAACAGGTCCAAGGCGGTAGTCCAGGCTGTTCTTGCTATGGGGGCCATAAGATCCAGCTGGTGCTTGAAGTGTTAGGGGCTGGCAGAGGTGCTCTTTGGACTCTCTGGCAGGTCCTCATGGGTGAATCACAGCAGAGGACTTTAGGATTTTGGAGTGAAGTTATGCCATCATCTACAATCAACTACTCATCCTTTGATAAATGGCTCTTGGCCTATTATTGACTTTCTGTGGAAATTGAACAATTGACCATGGGACACTAGGACACCAGGCAATTTGAGTTGCCTATCATGACCTATGTATTGTCTGGCTCACTGTGTCATAAGGCTGGATGTACACAGCAACAGTCTATCATTAATGGAAATGGTTATATACATTATCAAGCCAGAGAAGATCCAGAGGTTCAAGTAAATTATATGAAGAAGTTGCCCAGATGACCTTGGCTCCTACTCCTGACATACTTCCTTCTGGTTCCTAGCATGAACTTGTGACCTTGTGGGGTGTACTGTATAATCAGCTGTCAGAGGAAGAGGAGATGAAGTCTACATATGGTTTTGCTTTTATGCAGGCACCATCTGCAAGTGGACAGATTAAAGCCCCTTTCCAGGATATCCCTGAAGGACATTGGTACAGAGAAATCTTCACAGTGGGCAAAACTTTGGGCAATGCACCTTGTAGTACATTTTGCCTAGAAAAAGAAATGGCCAGATGTGTGATTACATATTGATTCATGGGCTGTAGCCAATGGTTTGGTTGGATGATCAGTAATTTGGAAGGAACATAACTAGAAAATTTCTGACAAAGATAATTTGGGGAAGAGGTATGTAAATAGAACTCTCCATATGGGCAAAGGGTGTAAAAATATTTGTTTCCTATATAAGCACGCAACAAAAGATGAGCTCAGCCGAAGATCACCTTTAACAATCAAATAAATAAGATGACCTGTTCTATAGTTGGAGGTCAACCTCCTGTCATTGCCCAATGGGCACATGAACATGGTGGCAAGGATGGAGGTTATCCATGGGCTCAGTAACACAGACTCCCATTACCAAGGCTAATCTGGCTATAGTCACTGCTGAATGCCCAATATGCCAACAGTAGAGACTAACACTTAATTCCTGAGATAATGCCATTCCCTAGTGTTTTGGTGATCAACTTGTGGCCTGCTGGCAGACTTATTATCATTGAAGGACTGTGCTTTGTCCTCACTGGCATAGGCACATATTTTGGATATTCTTCACTTAATGACATACCTGTTTAACAACTGTTTCGACTTTCACAGCTCAGACTTAGAAGCCATCTTTTTATTGTACCATTTGTACATCTTGCTTACATAGCCCAAATGTGCTTTTTTGGTACAGTATACCTTGTTCATATAGTCTGTAATTTTTGCTGAATGTACTGTATAGTAAAGTATTTTAGGTTTATGTTCTGTTATATACTACAGTACTGCATGCAAAAGCAAAGCAAATAAAAGCAAAGTCATCAAGCAGGATGATTTTCCTTTGACTATTTTTTGTTCTGAATATCATAGTGTATGTACTGTATACAACTCCAGTGACCAGTTCAATGAAAAATTTAATCACAGGAATGGAACTCAGTCATTAAATGAGGAGTGTCTGTACTGCTTTGGTTACATATATGAAGAAAATCTGTTCTCATGTTACTATATTGTTAGAAAAGAGAGAATTCTTTTTGATACAACACCATAACTTGTAATGTGGAATCTGAATATCAATAACTTTCTCCTACTGCATTACATTAAAATCTAGTGATTTAACTTGTACTTTGGATGGTTTATTTACACATGTATGATTTTATAACATCATACTTGGGCAATTTGGAAAATATTCAGTGCCTGGGTTATGCATACCATCTAGATATGTTTACATTTCATTAAAAATCATAGCTACCAAATTCTCTATTCATCTTCTCAGAAATGTCTTTCAGATCTGGAAACTGTCAAGCCTTAGGGAGTGGATACAAATATTCTGAATTCTGATTTTTGCCTGAAAACTCAAGCATCATCACTGTCAACAAACACTGTCAGTTGTTTTCCTTGGCATGACAGGAGCTCTTTGTTTATTTTTGAGAAAATTTCTTCCAAGCCTAGATAACTGAAGTTCACTAAGGATAATCTTGAGGCTTTTATACGTAAATGAAGGCAACTTGAGACTATACTCATAAGTGAAATAAATCAGACTTGTATTTGTGAATATTGTATTGTCTCTCTAGTGTAAAAATAAATAATAATAATAAACTGAATGAGTAATAAGATCCAAAATGCACAACAGATATTATAATAATGAAAGGGAAAGGAAGTGCTCAAAAGGAAGAACAACTTGTAGGTATACACACATAACTGTACATATGCTTAAGTTTGCAAGACCATACTACTAATTTTCTGTTAGCTCAGCAAAAATAATAGTTTATGCTGTCATTGCTTGATTGTTTATCTTTTATGCTTTGATTTTGTGACTTGAGCAACTACTTCTAAGATAACAATGTATAGTATATTAGCTAGTATTGATTTCTTACTTGTTTTGAAATTCTGTATTCTTTCTACCCTTTTTTTCTTTTTAAAAATAAAAAAAAATTTAAAAATAGTGCTCCATGAAAAGAGAACTAGCTCATCTCTCAACCTATTTACAGCAGCACTCTTCCTTGAGACGGTCTGGTACTGTTCCATGCAGCCAAGTGTTTACGTTAGTGTCCATTTAATCATATAGAATAATGCATAGATCTGCTAACAAGGGTTGAACTGTAATGTTATAATTTGCACTCTTTCATCAAGGACATTTTAAAATCAATCTCATATTAAAACTAAAACCCAAACTAAAAGTTCTTCTAGTCCATACTACGAGGAATACAAGGACTACAAGCAAAGGTTGGCACCTTCTTGGGTTCTGAAGCAGCTTCAGCTTTATCCACCATTAGTGCAAATTTCAGCAGAGGAAAGGCCTTCACAGTAGAAGGGTCTACAAATTTGACTTTACAGACTTTGGGAGAAGTAGCACTCTGCTGTATTGATTTTCAGTCTTTCCTTGGGTTGAAAGGAGGCTCCTGGAACTTTTATTCCAGTCTTAGCAGGTAGAAGATGGGGAGAAGCTTGTGTTGGCACAGAGAGGCCAGGAGCACAGTCAGCTCCATGTCAGTGGCTTGGGTTTCACCACAAAGAAGTAAAATTCACAAATGGCAAAAGGCAGAAGCAAAAGCAATACACACATGAAATTAAAGCACTGTTTACAAAACCACTTATTAAAGCAGATCTGAAAATATTAACAGGAAGGAGAGAGATTACAGGAAGTACTTCTGTAATGTTGCAGAAAATACAATTTTAGGGTTTGTTTTAAAGAAAGAAATTAAGCTGATGTAATTTTTCATTTTAAGATATCAAAGCACGTAGTCAACATGTCTTTAATTTTTTCCTGATTGGGTTAGAAGTAAAAGCAATTTCTTGCTGGCTTCAGTTAATTGGCATTGGTATGATTGTTCTATTGAATTCAATGTAACTGCTATGCTCCTTTTAAAATAATCTGTATCTGTGATAGAATTGCCAAAATGTGTTTTCTCACAAAAAATAGTTTTTATTGAAAATTTATCATTTTATAAAAGGTAAATACAAACTACACATAAACAACAAGCAGAAAAATGTTTTGAGCCTATAATCTAATTGGGGCTATAAAAATTTTTAGGAATACATTGTCATTTTGAATCTTGAACCCTATTGCAAAGACTTAGCACTTCCAAGGTTACTGTTTATGAATTCTAGGAGAATGCCACCTATCTGGCTTGCTTCTTCGTGAACTCTCAAGAACAATCTGTGCAGAGTGAAGAAAAACCTCCTGCCTCCTTAAGAAAGTACATGGTCCTTAAAACATTTTAAATTCTCCACCAACAGTCTCATGACAGCCTCTGAGAGGACATAAATACATTCATCCTCTTGTCGTCTTAATTGCCTAGCCATGGTGAATAAGATCAAATAGAGTTAGAACTATATTGCATGTGTGTGTGTCAGACACACACACACACACACCCACACACCCCCCCACCCCCACCCCCACAGAGAGAGAGAGAGAGAGAGAGAGAGAGAGAGAGAGAGAGAGAGAGAGATTTATACTGAAATCCTGTGTTTGTATTTATGTATATGAGGACCTTAGACTTTAAGTGGGAAGAGAAGAAAAGATGTTGGCCTTTGGGGGTAGTTCCTAAGAGAGCTCACTACACCTAAAATAGTAAGTTTGGTACAGTATATCTCATATAGTATTCAAGTTATATATATAGTGCATCTTCTATTTTAATTTTAATTTTCTTCTCGACCTTTTCTGTTTATCTCTCTTCACCATCCTGATCTTGCCTTTCTTTTCCCTGAAGTCAGGCCTATGGAAAGAAGGAAAGAAAAGATCAGTTTTGCTTGATTGCTTCTGTCCTCTCAAGTTCTCTTTCTTTTCAGACTGTTCTCTGTCTGTGTTTTCCTGCACCTTTAGCCACGTGTCCCTATTGTTTAACACTTATGTAGTGTTTAGAGTAGAATTGAAGAACAATTTTCAGGGATAGAAGAGACTTGAATTAGATCACTTAATTTAACCTTTCTCACTTCTACAAGCAAAGAAATTGATTGGTAGAAAACCAGACTGGTAGAGTCATTTGTACAAGTTCACAAAATTAACGACACACCTGGACATGCTCAGAGCACAGGTGTGACTTCTGCGTTTCAGGTGCTGTGTGGATCTAGCTCACTTCATCATGGCAGTTATCCTCACTTTTGTAAACTGTGAAACCAAGTCTCCAAATGCTTAGGATATCTCCTAGTCACAAGTTACAGTACACTGCACAGCTGGACCCCAAGTCCCACGTTTTATCTCCCGTCTCCAGTGCCTTCTCTATCCATACTTGCCCGAGGAATTTATGGGCCTACACGGTAGCATATATGATGAACTGTGCTACTTAAAAATACAGAACTTTATTGCTTTAAGACTTAGACAATTGATACATGAAAATAAACTTTCAAACCTCAAGCGTGACTTAAAGCTCATTAAAAACTTCTCACTAGCTTCTCACTAAGCCGAGTTCATGGTATAGAAGAAAAATGCTAAGTACAAAATTTATGCATCAGTACTTTAATCAAGTAAGAAGCTTCTTCTTGGCAGTTCAACATGGGAGTTAAAAATCTGCATTTAAATTGTGGTTCTAAAATATAGATCCCAAGGACCCGAAGGGCTTCCCGGAGGAGCAGTGTAAAGGAAGTATGAACCTTTTGCTTATCTTTGATTTTGCCAGTTCTCCAAAAGTTCAGGAATAAGCTGGAGGGAGGAACAGCTTTAAGAAATAAGAAAACACTTAGGGATTTGGTATAGAATTTATTTAATGATAAGATTTTTCCAGTCATTCATAAGGACTGAATCTACTTGATCTGACATGGAAGCATGGGTGTGGGACTGCTAATAGGCAATTTATTCAACAGCTGTAGGAAGGGTTATTGCTTTCTGTCAACAGTCACACATATTTATTTTGTGATGATGCTGGGCAGCTGCTGGAGAATAGAAAGGGTCCCTTAATGGTGTGCTGTGCACACACTTTTTCAAATAGTGTCAGGCTTTACAAAGGTGGCCATGCAAGAGCACAGCCTACCATGATTAAAATCCAAAAACAAAGAAAGCCTCAGGTTAGGAACAGCTTTAGGTGTAAAAGATAAGTGTGTGTGTGTGTGTGTGTGTGTGTGTGTGTGTGTGTGTGTGTGTAAAGGTGAAAGAACAGTATTTAGCATCTCAAATTTTCCCCAAGGTGTCTGCTGAGACCCAAGCTTTTCTTTTGGCAGACAGCCTACACATTGTTGTCAGATTGGTTTTCATAAAACCAGTTCTCAGGGCAAGTAATTAGCCTGTACAGACATCTCACATGGCTTCTTGCTGAATCAAAGTACAACTTCTCTGTCTGGTGTTTATATTCTACAATATAGACCTCACTATCATTCCATCTGAAAGCTCCTTCTCTAGGTAAAGGATATTGGTTCAAACCAGACCCTACTTCTTAAAGAACACCACACATTGTCTACATCTAAGTCATTTTGCTTATTGTCAGACAAAATACATGACACCCACAACTTAAAGGGGAAGTTTATTTTGGTTCACAGTTATGGGCCATGGTCTGTGGCTCTAAGGCAGAAAATGATGTGGCAGAGGAGTTTATTATTCCCATGATTCAGACACCTACCAAATCCCTGATATTCACCTCTGGCATTTTGAACAGCACTTTTGAAGAAATAATCCCTTCAGTCAACACTGTGAATGAAATGGAATTCTGTGTGTCTCATCTTCTCTACCATACTTCATGGACCTCCTACCACAGAACCTTCCTTCTCTTTTGAACTTACTCAGAAGGTCGCAGGTTGGCAAATATGTGTAAGGATTTTTGTCTGGCTGCATAACTATCCCTTTTGAGCTGGATTCACATTCTTGAGGTGTTACTACCTCTGCTCAGAGGTGGGAAGCTCTTTGCCTCATCAGTCAAGTTCAGGGTTCCATCCTCCCCCGTCTTGGACATTGTCCTCTTGTACTTGGAAGCAACAGGTCCTTTGAAGCTGACCTGGTTACTTGATTAATTCCATGCTGCAGCCACCTAGCTATAATTGCAGCATGCTAAAGCAAAAATCTTAATGATTTACACTAAAATCAGAAGCTGGAAAATTGCTTTCGATGATGCTATTGAAGATGATTTCTCATGGGCTCTGTTTGTGGTAAACATTACTTAGATGGAGCAGAGCTGTGTCATTTGGGTTTCGGAAAGTCAAGAAAGTGATGAATGGAGAGGCTGACTGCACAATTTAAGGGAATAAAAGCTATATGTATTCTTCTTGTGTGTGTTGCACTTAAATATTTAAAAAAATGTATCAGAGTTAGGTTTGATTTCACATAACATTAAAAGCTAATGCAACAGAGTCTTGAACAATATAGAAATAATTTCTTCCTCTTGTAAGACAAGACAAGAAACAAGTAGTTCAGGGCTGCTATGTGATGTTGTTAAGTCCTTGGGACCAAGGCTGTTTCTAGATCTTAACATCCTCCATTTCTGTACTTTTGTTTGTGGCCCAGTCTGGCTGCTGAGAGTTCAGTCTATGCAATCAAGTGCTGGACACATAATACAAGGAGAAGAAAATCCCACAGGACAACCAGATAACATCCCATTGGCCAGACACAACTCTGTGGTTACACCTAACATCTAGAAAGGACAGGAAGTGGTCCTTAGTGAGACAGTAAAAGGTTTAGAAGATTTCAGGACCTTTCTTCCTCCTCTTCCTCCTCCTCCTTCTCTTCTTTCTTCTTCTTTTTCTCTTCTCCCTCTCCTTCTCCTTTTCCATTTCCTTCTACTCCTCTTCCTCCTCCTCCTCTTCTTTTTATTTTTCATCAAAGCAAAACAGAAAAGAGGGTAGAAATAGTATGGAATTTTTAAAAAGTAAGAAATCAACACTAGTTAATATATTGAAAATTGTTATCTTAGAAGTGGTTGTTCAAGTTACAAGATATAGGCATAAAACACGAACAGACAATCAAACAATGACAGCACAAATTATTCTTTTTGATGAACTAGGTGAGGCCTTTTTTACTTAGCAAAAGGGGGGTGAAGGATGTCAGAAAACAGCCAGCAGTCTTTTTACACTACTCTTTATTTTATATCCCAGTTCAAATCATCTCTTTAGTCAACTTTTCTCCTGAGCAACTTTATATTTTTCCAGTTTTTTTTTTTTTTTGCTCCTGTGGACTTCTCCTTCCTTGAAAGGCACGCGCTCCGCTGCCTCCAGCAGCATCATGCATACTTCCCTGAGTAGCCCCTTGAAAGGTCGTTTTCCCATTGCATGGTTCCTGTAACACTGTATAATTTATATTTATTCTAGCTTACCTCATATGGCAATGACAATATTTGTATGTGTTTTAACCTTCTATAAGATTTGAACTACAGATTTTCTGAGAGCTTATTTTAGACATGGTTATATCCCTCAATGTATAAGACTTCTTTCATTTGTTCATTCAACAAAACTTTATTGGCTGGTTATCACATGCTAGGATACTGCGATGGGCAAGTGCCCCTGTCTTTGAAGGAAGTGTCATGTTTATACTAGATGTCCCCTAAGGGTCTCATGCACTCATAGGTAGGGGGCTTTTGGAAGGTGACTGCATTGCAGTGCTCATAGCTGACTTGCTGTAAAGAGGTGGGGCCCTGTCAGAAGAGGTGGGTCACTGGGGGTGTGTCCCAGGAGGCTGCACCTCCCTCCCCAGCTCCTCCTTTCACTCTGTGCTTTCTGGATATTGTGAAGTGAGCAGCTTTTTCTCTACTCTGCCCCTCTGGAGCCATAGGACTTCAGAGACCTCTAGAAACTGTGAAGTAAAACAAACCTCTCCTCATTGGAATTGTGGGTGTTCAAAACAAGGAACGTAACTAAGACTGGGAGGTAGAGTAACAGGCGATTACATGTAGAGTGTTAAGTGTCTGATAGAGAAATTGCTAAAGGAGTGAGTGGATTTTACTCCCTAACTCATCTAATCTTACATTTCTAAGTAGAAAACAGTATGAGACTCTTTAATGCTATTTACAAGAACAGATAAGTACATTGCTAGAAAACCACAGAAATGAGTTACATATAATTTGAAGTAAAATGATATCCACATTTATAAGACTAGCACTGGTAATAAGCAAATTTAATGGCACATTATACTGGAAATATGAAGATCTTCAACAGATTTAAATTCTAGCTCTTGTCATAATTTTTAAAAAAGATTGTGAAATTACAAAAATGCACATGCATCAAGTTTCAATATGCTGTGTGATGGGTGGATGAGGTAGTCCGTTGCACTGTTTCCTTCTTTGGTTTTCCAGGCATGGTTTGGCAGTATAAGAACTGTAACATTAACAAATCCAATAAAAAGTAAAATATGGAAAGCAGAGTTGATTGTTCTCAAATTGTTCACAAACCTAGGTCTTCAATGTTAGCTCTTTTTGATTCAGTAGGTCCAGGGCCAGGTCTGGAAATCTATATCTTTATGAAACTCATTGAAAGAATCTGTTTTAAGATTTTCATTTTTTCTTTTAGTTTACTGTTGTAAAATAGACATAACTGACAAATTACCATCTTAACCATTTTTAAACGTGCACTTCCAGGATATTAAATACATTCATAATGTTGTGTAACCATTGCCACCACCCATCTCCATAAATCTTTTTGTCTTACAAAAGTCAAACTCTTCGCTTATTAAATAACCCTCATTCACACCCCAGACTGCCAGCCACGCGTCTGCTATGGTTTCATTACCTCTGCAAACCTCACAGGGGTGGAATACTATAGTACTTGCCGTTATGTGGCTGTCTTCTTTCAACTTTCATTTAGTATAATATTTTCCAGGTTTGCCCATTTTGTAGCATGAAATAGGATTTCCTCATTTTTAAAGGCTAAATAATATTCATTTCTGAGAGTTTATGCTTCACACATTTGAGAGTGTTGGTGTTTTATCCACAATCTAGATAGAAAATAGTTTATCTTAGTTTAGTGGCTTTCTGATTTTGTTTATAGAATATTTTTGTTATTCAGAGGGTTTTATTTTTACTTTCATGTCATCTGACTCATCAATTTTATGTGTATGGATTCTGAGCAATAGTTAGAAAATCTTTCCAAGTTATATTTGCCCATGGTTATTTTCTAATGCTTGCATAGTTTTATGACTTTAAGTTGACATCGCTGATCCATTTGGAGTTTATTCTTGTGCTCAGTAATAGATGTAATTTTATCTTTTGTCTCAGTCCCATTAGTTATGAAGTCCATCTTTGGTCCACAGATCTGAGATTTGATCTGTTCATTATAATTCTGTGCCACCTCGTGGTCATCCCATGATTGTGTCATTCTTCCACTTGAGTGTGGGTGTGACCTGTGATTTGTTCTCACTAGTAGAGTATAAAAAGTGAAAGGAATTGACAGATACTATGAAGTTCCTAATCCTGACTTTAAATTAATCAAAAGGAGTTATCCCTGCTGAGCCTGTACTGGTCTGGTGAATCCTTTAGAAAATAAAGTAGCAATGAGGGACTCTGTTTTTGGCTTGAACCACCAGGTCCCCATACATACCACCACTGCAAGCAGATGGTTCTGCCCATTTTGGCTCCCTTAACTACTCCCAATTTTTTTTCCTATTTTTTATTTTATTTTAAAGATCATAAAACCCAACAAAACAAAACAGAATATAGCCAATCAAAAAAACTGCTACACATTTTTTCCAGACCCACCTGTGCTTCAGCAAAAGATTGTAATAAACTGGGATCAAAGATTTGTTTTTCTAGACTTTCTCATATGATCTTGTCATACACTTTGAATTTCAAGGACATGGATAAGCCAATAGTTATCCTCTACTAAACCCGACTCTAGAAAGTGAACCCAGTGGTAGAATTCTAACCTTGCTGAGCTCTCACCAATCTCAGTGTTTAGCTACTGATGCTGTACAGTCGCACCCCAGGACAGTCGCACCCCAGGTGGATGTGCTGGCTTCTAGAGTTGGATTTCTTCACATGTGTTAAGAAAGGCACCTTGGAAGGCATGCTTAAACATAAAGCGTGGGTTGCTGGACTGATTTCAAACCCTGGCTGTATCATAGATTAATCTTGTCACTACAAATAACTTATTTAACTTCCCTCAGTCTGTTTGGTTTTCAAATAAAGACATTTTTTAAGGTTACTGTAGGATCCCATTATATAACTTATAATGGTGATTTGTAGACTACCAATTGCTCTATATGTGTAAAGAATTATTTCACAACCAACATCACATTGTTTGGACCCTAGGAGTACAGTAAACCTATTTTTATGGCTCGAGTCTAGATGTTCCCTCAAAGTCTCATGCATTCATGATGGAGAAGCTTTTAGGAGATAACTGCATATATGATGTAAGATACTTGGACTAACTGGTTTATTGTAGTTCTGGGAATGGATAATGGGAAGCCCTATCCTGGGCATGGATAAACCATCCAAAATGCTTTTAACCTGGGTAGGATAAAAGGGAAGGGAGGTTCACCATTGTTGCTCATTGACGCTTACCTCACCATGGACTCTTCCTCCTCTGCCATGTCCCTGTTCCATGCCACCCTGCCTTGGAGCCAGCTGACTATGGTCTGAAACCTCTATAAACTGTGAGCTGAAATAGGCCTTTTCTCCTTCAACTTTGCATGTTGGGTATTCTGTCTCAGCAACAAGAACAGTAAGACACACATGGTACTGCAGAGGCTATCAAATAGGTGTCAGGGCTGGAATAGCTATATCACAGAGTCCTAAGACCTGATGCAAAAGTCTGCTATCTGATCACTATAAGCTTGTAGCAACTGTGAGAAAGGCAAGATGACTGATGTATATGCTTTCCTCCAGGAAGCTTCCGATATGTGAAGGGATAGACTATGACTTGAACTAGACCAAACAGATTCTTCAATCAGAAACTAGTCCTGAGTTATTAAGAGCACTGAATTGAGCATCCATAAGAGACTGTGTATTTGGAAGCAGAAGTAACAGGTGGTCAATGATGAGTGTCATTCCTTGACAAGAGTTTCTCAAAAGGTACATCTTGCCAGTCTCTTTTACTCAAATTTAAGCACACCCACTGACAGTGATGGGAAAAGCCTACAGTGCAGTAATATGTCTTCTTGATGACTGAAATATGTGTGCTTGTGCTTGTCATTTCCAGTAGTTTCTGAATAGGATGAGGTCAAAGGAAAAAGATACCTGTGTTGTGGCTAGTGTGTATGGTCAAGGTCTGGTCACTTCAGGAAGTTTCCATATCCTGGGTTGAAAGGACTATATTTATAGTTGTACTTTAATTCCCTGTTCTATGAAGAAAAATCAGGCCATTCATAATGTAGCTAAAACAAATGAAAATAAACCAAAACAACTAGGTTTTAATTTTGTGGATAGCATTTGGTAAATAGCAGTCTCTTAGTCCTCACAAAAGTTCTACTGGGAAGCAATTCTTACATTAAGTTTTAGGGAAAGGAGGCAGGTGTGGGTGGAATGGAAGAAAGATTTGAGTTTATTACATGTGGAACTAGTCTCAGGAAACATTTTAGGAAGACTGATATTTACTGTCCAACCTCCTCATGGTTATTACTGTCTGTTGTGCCCACAATGTTTTCTGGATCTTCAGTCTTTCCTTTTCCTACTTTGTTCATCTTTAATGAACCCTTTTTCACTGCTTAGATCCGTCCCTATCAAATTCCACCTCTATTTGTCACAGTTCAGGTTGGTTTTTGAAACTAATAAAGCATTTATTTAATTTTATCCATCATTATTCCCCTTAAAAATATAAGTAGACTCTGAAAGGTCACTTTGTAGCATCAAAAGCTCATTGTTTTCTGAATCTTATGTTGAGTTGTTCCAGGAAGTAAAGCTCCAGGTTATCTGGACCATCGATTTGAATCCCAGTCCTTTTGGTGAGTCACTGTGTCATAGACAGCTTTAGTTTCATGATCCAGTGTGACTTTTGTGTAAAAAAGAGGTAGATAAATTCTCTGCTCAGGGAGAATACTGAATTTAAAGAGACTCCAATTTCTTAAATAATTATTTGATATCATGATGTTTTCTTGAAGAAATTATCTTTGATCAGTTTAAGTTCTGAGAGAAATTGTTGATGACTAATTTAGAAGAGAGTCAACCTTACTGACTTACGCCTCCTGAAATTTGCATATTTAGATTCTGTGTTGATAAATTATACTCATGAGTTATCCTTTGGCACTAATTTAACTTTTCAGAAGATTTCAAAATTAATGAGCCCTATCGTTTTCTTCTAGAATTTGCTTTAAAAAAGCTATGTCCACAGAGTAAGATAAAAACTTGTTTTCTTTCACTGCATTTTCTCCCTAAGGAAGCCATGAATTCAATAAGTGTAATGGTTACTGTGCAATCAGTAAAATGAGATGAAATGTTAGACTTGAGTGCTGCCCACACATTTGCTTCTTTGGTTTTCATTAAAAGCATTTCTTATTTAAAATGGTTTTTGCTAATTAGTTCACTTGATTATATCTCAAGCATGTATCAGGCTTGAAGGAATAAGGTTAATTTTGGGAAGAATTCTTGAACATATTTGTATTTTTTGCCATCCCCAGTGGACCTTGAGGTAAAACATTCAGGAACCTTTCCTGTCTTTTATTTAAGGCTGAATATTCAGAAACTGGCTTAGATAAATGTTTGCTTTCTTGAGCTGCCTATAAATGATACATGATTTTATTTTCCATCTGTTTGTGAGAAACCTATTTTGACATCAGGGTTAAGTGAAAGGAAAGAGATGACAGAAATGAATTTCTTTTTGTATACACCCATAAGGACTTGCTTTGTGCAGCTGAGAATGCTCTTGGAAACATTTTGCCAAGATAAACTTTGAAATGGACACGAATTGTTTCTCTTGATTTTCTGATAATTAATATCCCTTGGTTAATGTGATAGGTAGATTGAGCCACATTTAGAGCCCAATGTGTATTCTCAGAAGAAAGAAAACCTAAATCTGCCTAGTACTTATGTTTTCATTAGCATCCTTTCTGCCCAAAAAGGTAAAGAGTCCAAACTCTTTGGAAATGGAAGTTGAAAGCAGAGCAGTTTTTCTGCTCTGCAGTATGTTTCAGCAGTATGTTCCTAAGCAGAGGTCTTACTGGTGATGATGGTTTTCCCCTGGAAGAGACTAGAGGAAGTAAGAAAGGGCTGGGGACGGCAGTGGAAAGGGTAAAATAGCATAGTAATAGTGTGAGGGAAGAAGGGCAAAATTTAGCTCTGGATAAAGTCATATTATAATAACTACATCACTTCTTTTATAAGAGGAATGATAGAATTTGCATTTGAAGGAATCTCACAAACTCTTCATTAGGGAATCAGATCCAGAAATTTGAAGTGATTTTCTTTAAATCATACATCTGATTAAGGTAGAGATGAAATGAAAACTTAGGTATTTAGCCTAACCCCTCCCACCTTGTCAGCCCTTTTCCAAAAAGCTGTAATCTTTGAATACACTGTCTTTGTGATGGCAGAACATTCTCGACTGTAGAAAACAAATATTCAGTAGAAAACAAAGACTTTACCATTCAGTGCACTTTTATTGAGCCCCAAATACATACCAGCTACTGTCTAGGAAACGATGCTTTTTAAAGGGCCATTGTCATGTTCTTCACTTTCTCCTTGACTTTGACTCTTGATATTCCTTTCTTTTTATATTTTTCCTTTTTTCAGTACTGCTCTGCGATTCATTTTCTTTGTTTACATTAGCTTCTGCTGTTACTATGGCTTATGTCCAGGTGTTTCACCAAAGCCTCATGTGATCAGAGGCTTTTTCATAGGTGGCTGGATCTAGAGTGTATGATTGATTCATGGTGCAATTTTGGGATTAAGTGTCTATTATTGGTAAATTGGTCCACCAATTAGCTTGGCACTGCTTTAAATCCTGGTAGCCTAGATAGAGTATAAATTGGGGCAGAAAGACACTGTTAAGGTCCCCTTGTTGCTTTTGCTATCATGTAGGTGCCATGAATTGTTTTTTGTGATTCTCCTCTGCCAAGCCACCTTGCTTTAGAGCCAACCAATTATAGACTGAAACTTCTACAAACTCTGTACTAAATAAATCTTTCCTTCTTTAACTTTGGAAGTCAGGTATTTTGTCTCAGAAAAGATGAAAGTAACTAACTTGCACTTACACTTAGATGTCTCCCCAGACTCTCACTTGCTCACAGGTGGGGATTTTGGGATTTGGCTGGATGACGGGTGTGTCAATATAGAGTAAAGGTATGTAATAACTGGATTACTGATTGGCTTAACATAGTTTTGAATGTGAATAATAGGATGGCCCTCCTTGGGTGTGGGTGGCATAAACAAGTAGATAAGTAGCATGGTTGAAATAAAAAGGGAAAGGAAGGCTCAATGCCTCTTGCCATCCCTGCCATGGACTGTTTCTCTCTGTGGCCCTCTGTCATGCCTCCTTGCCTTGGAGCCAGCTGACTATGGATGGAAATCTCTATAAACTGTGAGCCATTATAACCCTTTCCTCTTTCAACCTGTGGGTGTTAGGTATTTTGTCTCAGAAAAGAAAAATTAGCTAAGATATTTCTCCTAGTTCTTGGAAGAGTGAAGGCGAGGAGTCACTGACAGGTTTTTAAGCAGGGGTGTTGGAGACAGATTAGAAATTATTGCTCACAATTTTACATTAATAGTGTCAAAAAGTTCAACAAAATCTTGCTTTTTTTGACAATCAAATGGGGCATTATGGAGTTATTTTCATAAAGGAAGGAGATACCAATAAATTTTGGGCATGTTTATCTATGAAAGCTTCATCCTGAAAAATAATTTGCATGTAGATTTCTCAAGAAATTTAAAAACAGCAAAGGTTTTGAAGTGATCATGGAACAGAATATCTTTATATTATAAAAATTACACAGGTGATTATATTGCCATAGAATGTTAATTACTTTTCTAGGAGTCTCATGATGCCCCATTTAAAAGATTTTGTAAAGCATTTTGTAAACAACTGTAAAAGGGAATTTTTCAATTTTGTGCTACAAAAGAGAGGTGTACTTCTACCACTTCAGTGTAATACAACTATGGGTATTAACTGGGTTATCACAAAAATTTATTTCACATAGAAATAAGTCACTTCTATACCTCCAAGTTTGAAACTAGAATTCTCTTAAGATTTTGAAGAATTTTCCTCTGTATGAAAAATTATCTGTCATTCAGATCAGTGCAGGTCTCAGTTCATAGTTGAGCAACACTAATTTCCCATGTTTAGGAAAATTCTAAAAGTGCTAATGTGTTTTGTTAATTACAACAGTTTTAGTTTTCAGAGTAGAGCTGTTTTGATCTAGGATTAGTTGCTGTATTGCTAAACATTGTATCAATTCACACAGAAGGTTTGTGATAGGCGTGGTTTCTGCAAGGGGTTATTATCTTCCAGTCATTTAACAAAATGTCCTAGGGAAGAAAGTCATGTTGAGAAGATATAATATAGCTCACCTTGCTGAATTTTCCTTATCTGATACAGTTGTATTTACTTCTTAAACTTCACATATTTTTGGATCTGTAGTGATTTCTCAGATGAGTAACAATGTTTTGTTATATGCTGGGTGGAAAAACACCTTCTACTCTTCTACCTTCTACATTAACTTCCTTGGCAAATGGGACTTGATAGATGTGATTAAAAAGTTTCCTGATATGGGAACATTCTGTTGCATTATCTTAGTGGGCTCAATCTATTCACAGCATTCTTTAAAGTGGAGAACCTTTCTAGGCTGAGACTGGAAGAAAAAGGATGATGTAAGAAGGATCAAAGAGAGTCTGTTGATGACTTGGAAGATGGAGGAAATGAGCCATAACCCAAAGAATGTGGGTGACTCAAAAGAATCGGGAGGGGGAAGATTATCAAGTAGAGCTTTTAGTAAGGAACAATCCTATCCATACCTTGAAATAGCCCAGTGAGACAGTGTCAGACTTCTGACCTCTAGAATTTGTGTCAATTTGTTCTAAAAGGAGTATAAAGCCAGTATGACAGAGGCTGAATTTAACAAAAAAAGTGAGAGATGGGCTGCGTGAGTAGAGAAGTGATAATATTTGGGACATCAAAGGAGTCATAATGAAACTTCAATTATATAAATTAAGATTTTTCACAGGTGAAGTGAAGTACTCCAAGTTTTTCTACCCGTACACTTTCCTAGCTAGCAAACACTCTTTAGCAAATGGAAACTGATTCTTCAAAGATTAGTAAATTGATTTGGCAGTAGCATTTCAATAGAATTACCCATGCCATAGTGGTCCATGCATATTCAAGGTTGTTGCATCAAGGCAAGTCTCTAAAGTAGAATGAGGATGACACCTGTTATTTTGAAGCGCTAACTCATGGTTACCATAATTATTAACAAGCAGGGTGCCAGCTCAAGGTTGGACAGGCTGTCATTGACTGATATCCTGGAAGAAGTGTTTTATGGTGGCCTTTGTGTAAGCCTGCAGTTCTTGTAGTGTATTGTAATAGTTTTTATCAAGCTGTGCACATTAGGTCTCCTCCTGCTTAACCTCATATTTTATTTTATTGGCTTGACACAAATGACTCCATTTTGATTCATGTGACTTTCACCCTGATGAAATGGCTAACTTCAGAAGGAAAATGAAAGAATATCTCCCCAAAGTGGAGCTGGACTTCTATGTGGATAATTGGCTGACATACAATAAATTGAAGAGAAAGTGGCTAGAGTGATGTGGTAGTAATAACCATTCAGTGATGTGCTTTAGGATGTGTTTTAGTTTTGACCTGGTATATTTAAACATAATTTTGAATCTACCTCATGCATGGTATGCCTATTGAGCAAGTCTAGAAGTGGTATAAATGATCCACGATTCTACAGCCTCCCCCACCCCCACCTCTCATATAAGTAGCAACTTCTAGCTAGGAGAAAGCTAGAGAAAGAATACATTTTAGACTCAAGAGAGGCTGTCATGATTCTTCTTAAAATGAGCCCTGAGAAAAAGGAGACAAATAGATCTTTTTAAAGTCATGCCACTTGGGATAAGACTACATTCTGGAGTAACTGACTGACTCTATACGTATTAATTCCAACATCTTCCCTGGAGTTAATTAACTGAACAATTTTGAGAAAAAATATTCTTGTGTGTGTGTAGCAATGAATTATTAAATAGAAAGCATGACTTGCAGCAATATTTGAAGTAGAGACCTGAAAGGAAGTTCATGTTATCAGCTTCAAAGTCTCACCCCACTCCTGTCCCTGTAGAATGAGCACGTAGAAACTTAGAGGAATCTTCAAAAAAACTAAAGGTCGAAATTCAGTTTAACCTAGCTCTTTCCCTTCTAGGTATCTTCTTGAAAGAGTTAAAGATGTCATATTACACTGAAGCATACACACCAATGTTTACAGCAATACAGTTCATAATAGCTGAATCCTTGGGGGCAACCCATTCTTAAGGCACTATCTCAGGCTAAACTTTCCAGGGAAGCCCACTTTAGAGGGGGATGGGTGTGCAAGAAGTTTGTTAGGAGTGTTCTTTGGGATTAACGACAATGAAAGGAAGCAGAGTTGAACAGAGAGGGAAGCTGGGCTCTGATACAGTCTCACTGAAAACCTCAAGTGAGCAGTAGGTGAGCTCTCGAGTGATTCTGACGCTTCAGAGTTGTCCAGCGTCGTCGTGAGTAGGCAGCAGCCTTATCCTTTTCTGTAGAGGAGTCACTGGCTTTTGGCTGCCTGGAATAAGGTCACTAGATTTAGCAAATAAAACTGCATGAAGACCACTGAAATTTGAATCTCAGATCAACATAGAATACTTTTTTAGTATAAATGTGTCTTATGCAATATTTGGCACACATTCATACCAAAAAATAGTTGTTGTTGATCTGAAATTCAAATGTAACTGAGTGTCCTATATTTTATTTGTAACCCTACACTGGAAGGAGCATGGCCTTAGGCCAGAGAACTCTCCTCAGCAGAGATGCATTCTAAAGCGGTTGTAGGAGAGCTGTATATGGTAGCACTCCCAGCAGCAGTGGGTGTAAGACTTTCAGTCCCAAGGTGGGATCTGTACCCCTGAATCCACTTCCCACTTTACATTACCAATAGTTGTCAATGTGAGAGTCTGGTTAGTGTGCAGTGGTTTCTGGGAATCAAATATTGCTATGAAATAGGAAGTTTATAGTTCCTGTCTCTCACTTAAAAAAGAAAATGATGTCTACCAAGTCCTCAACATGAACGTAACTACTATATACTACAGATATACAGTGACAATGTCTTTTTTTTTTCAAAAGGAAGTGATACCACTTTGAAGTGAATTGCATAAATGACTTTCGACATTCCCCAAAGTGGGATGGAAGGCTTTTATCCTCTAAGCCAGGTATATGTGATTTTATTGACACAACCAGCACTGACTTGAACTGACACCTGGTTCTGTTACATGATGGTTTTAGAAAGACCAGGTAACAGAACAGCTATTATTAAACAAAACTTCTTACATTTGTAAATGTTTCTTGATGTCTAAAACCCCTTATGGAAAATATAGCTATCCAACAAGTTAACATGTGTGCTTATTCAAGTGTATGTTTGGCAACTAGAATACACTAAAAGATTATGTTACTGTATGAGATTCTCACTAATGTTCCTGCACAGATGAACATTTGGCTATCTTGCTATACATGTTTTCTAGGCTAAGAATTTTTACAGCTATTAAGCTAAGCTATAACAGAAGCACTTGGGGCTGTGGTTGTCTAATTGTCTTTGTGTTAAATGTGGACACTTCTTTTTTCCTGAGAAAAATCTTGGCTCCAGCTAAGTGTTTTCCCTTGGCCTGTCTCTGTAGGGAGGAGACAAAACTTACTTTAATTTTTAGGCTCTATGTTCTTATTTATTACCCAGTTGAGCTGGACAGATCATAGAGCTGTGAACTTCATAGGAACATAGCAAGTCTTCAGGGAATAATGCAACCCCAATATATAGCTTCATCATAATGATTAAATATATGTTTATGAAGGATTGTTCAAAATGTGCTGTTTATTGAACCCCTTTGACATCATGAAAGTCATATCTTGACTGCTGAAAGTCACATTTTTATACCATATTGTTTTGGTTTTCACAGACTTGATTTTGATAAATTATATTTTACTTTTATTCTCTATTAGCCTTGAAAATTATACAAAAGCACTCTGAATCCTGTCAATAATAATGTCTATAACAGTAATAACACTGATAATCATGCATTCATTTGTTCATTCTATAAATATACTTTTGGTGACTTCTGTGTACCAGGTGCTTTCTTCTAAGCACAAAAGACAAAACTCTACCTTCACCAGATTTACGCATAAGTTGGTATAAGGAAGATAGGTTAAAAAAGAGAATGCGAGTTAATGATAAGGGAAAAGATGAGAGAAGGGAATGGGGGGTGAAATTTCAGATAGTCTGATCAGGGAGTGCGACCTCAGTGACAGATCCATGATATGTGTGTTTCACTCTGTATTTTACATAAGGATGTTGTTCACTATCTAATCCTGTGAGGATGTTCATTATATTACAAACTGTCCTCTTTCTGAAGACCCATGGGAAAACCTCCCCTTTGATAGCAGACTGGCAGCAGTTGGCATCTCTTGAGTAACTGGTTTCTTTTCATCTTTAGTGCACTAAGTATCACTTAACAGATCATGGTTACTGCTCTGTTAAGCTTACAAGGAAACCCGAAACTTTGGCATGGACCAGTAGTACTGACCTCACGCCTGGCTTCTCTTACCCTTTCTACCTTATTTTAGCTTTTGTCCCAATTGAGTCACCTGCTTATTTTATTTTATGTTGTTACTGCCATTTGCCTTGGTATGGATCCTTACTTTTTAAAAATGTAAATAAATGTCCAAACACTTAACGTGTGCACACACATACACATCTGTGTGCATCAGTAAACATATCATCATGTGAGGTATAGTGCATACTCCTTATCCGATTTTCCCTCAGACCAGGAGATTTTATCTGAAAAAGATTTTCATGCTTCTTGGAACCTTCCTTACATAGGTACTCAATAAATATTTATGGAATGACATCTTCGGTTGCAGCTGTAATTTAAATGAGAGAGATATACAGGAGTATCTTAAGAGTTTTTCCATTTGAATGTCAAACAAATGAAATTTTGCTGAAGCTCAGATTTTAAACTAATGGTATTCAAAATGTCATAAACCCTTTAAAGACATGAGGCAGGTCTGCAACATGATTGCTATGCAATGATGATGTTTTAAAACCCCTTCCTAAAAGTTTTTAATCAGTGGGTTTTAATAATTCAGGGATGCCAAAACCCTTCAAAAGTTATCAATCTCCACAAAAATTAGTTACACACAAGGACTTTACATACAATGTTAAGAGGGGTTTTGGAAACACTGAAGGTCATTCATCAACAAATTCATGTTTTTTTTCAAGTAGGAGTGTATACTTTTAGAGTTTTAGTAGCAAACGGTAAACTAATTTTTCACAGTCAAAATATTTACCTAAAATCCAACACCAAGATACAGCCAGTATCCACATTTTGTGATATTGTTTTGATCCTTTTATTTTCACAAAAATGTTTTGAGCTGGCATTATTGATGTGATTTCGTATCCAGTTTTTCTCCAGACAACAAGTAGTTCTTTTTTGGGGGAGGAGATGTGTATCCACCAGAATGGAAATAATGCCCGTACAAAACTAAATGTTTGTAACTATAACTTCAGCATCACAATTAAAATCCAGTTTTAAAAATGGTCAACTCAATCAAAACCCATAACTTCAGAATCAACACTTCCTTTGAAACCTCATTAACATTTAAATATGATTAAGAATACAGAAATTTCATTGGTTGGAAAGCTATCTGAGCATCTACTTGCTCAGACAGATTTATAAAAAGGCAGATTTGTGATTTTCACAGAGATGCAGGCCACTGGAATCACCAATGCTGGACGGCTGTCAATGAGTGTTTAGAGTTCTGTGATACTGAGGGATGCACTATCCTTTACACAGTCTTCTGTTGTCCTTTCTTCCCACTCAGAGATCTGAAAATACATGATATGATGCCACCACCCGCAACTGTAGTCTTGATGAGTGAGTCCAATTCTTCATCCCCAGGAATGGCAAGTTGCAAGTGGCCAGGGGTAATGCCTTTCACCTTCAGGTCTGTGGGTGCATTTCCTGCCAGTTCAGTGACCTCTGCCATGAGGTTCTCCAGTATGGCATGCTGTGCAGTGGCTGTGGCACCCACATGCCCGTGGCTGGTTGTCCTGGACGTCAGGAGTTGGTGGATGAGGCCCACAGGGAACTGCAGACAGGCCCTTTGCAAGCAGGAAACCCCTTTTGACTTGGCCTTGCCTGAGTCCTTGCTGGTCTTCCCCCCAGCCATTCCCAGCTCCGCTGAGGCTGAGGCACACAGGCCGTGAGCACTGTGCACGGTGAGGTCCACTGCTCCTCCCCTTCACCGAGATTCAGACTGCCCACCCACTGTGCTGTTAATAATACAGACTACACACACTTCTCAGTACCTTGTGATGTCTAAACGTAAGTAATTTTAAACTCCTGACATCCCAAATACATTCTTTGTAACAGATTATCACTGCTATGGAGGGAAAAAGCAAAGAAAGCAGCGCTTGGGGAAAGTGACGCTTTGTTGGTATTTTGACTACAGATTTGCTTCAAGAAACAGCACCCTCTTTGAAATGAAAGAATTTATCTGCTATTTAAAGGAACTCAGAGCTGAGATGGCTGGATACATAAAAACAGGGCACTGGTGTCTCCTTGGAGGTGCCCTGTAGAAAGTCCGCATTCACTCAGTTTGGAAAGGTCTGGGTCATCATCCTCTTGGTATTTCCAGTGCTTGTCCTGGACGTGGCAGCTAAAGATACCTAAATGGTGAGCAGCATGGCTGCATCCCGGCCAAGCTTGGTCTCTCCTGCTGCGTTACCAAAAGCTTGCTTCACGCTGAGCACCCAGTTTACCACGGGGCAAATGAGTAGTTCTTGGTATTAAAATTCTTTGTAAGCACCACTTTAATGGTTGTGTAGTAGCGCAGTGAATACATATACTGTAATACATTAAGATTTTTTATTATGCATTTAGATCCTCTCCTATCTGCTGTAAAGTTCATTTAGATACCTTAGAATCACACCTTTGTTGATATATGTAAATATTTGATAGATGGCCCTAGAAGGAAAATTACTAAATATAAATGTATACCACCATGAAACTAATGTGATGTATATTGTTTTTCAGAAAGTTTGACCCAGATATACTGGCCCTAGAAGTATCTGCTCTATGTCCTCCTTGCCAGTATTGAGCAATAACATTAAAAACAAAATAAAGAAACAAAATTTTCTCTTACTTGATAGATGGAAAATGGTGCCCTTTTGACTTTCATCTGCATTTCTTTCATTAAGAATGAGGTTTACTTTTAAAAACAATTTATTACAGTAAAAGATGCCTTGCCATGAGTGTCCCTCCAAATACTCCCACTAAGGAGGTTTACTTTTAAATCCAGGGTTTTGGAATCTGTCTTTTCTCTGTAATGAGCAGTGATGTGCTTGCTTCACTAATATGTCAATTTTTAAATTTTTATCTAAAAAAATTTCTCAGTAAAGTTTGGCTCTTTTTCATGTAAATTTGACATTTAAAAAATGTTTATTCCTAGGTATTTCATCTTTTTGATTATTGCAATGTAAAGGGAATTTTTTCATTATATTTTATAACTGCTTATTACTGCACTCATAAAGGTGATAGATTTTTATCTATTTGTGTTCAGACTGGTTTTCAATGAATCCTCTTGGAAAATTTAGATATATTCTCATTTCTTGTCTGCAAAGAAATGTTCTTTTTCTCTAAGATTTATACTTCTTATTTCTGTTCACTGACTTCTACTGTTTAAAACTTCCAGAATAATGTTACATGATAGTGTTGACCCTGGCTATTGTATAATTTTCTTCTCATTTTAATGGAGGTATCTGTAATATTTCATTGTTAAGTGTAACACTTTTAGCCTTAAGACAGGTCATTATGAATAAGCTGAGAATCTTGTTAAATTTCTATACTGTATATGTTATCATGATCTTACAGTTTATTTTTCACTGGTTTGTTCCTTTAATATTTTTTTAAAAAATTAATATTGAATCTGTTTTTGTATCTGGGGATAATTTTTGGGGGGCACGAAGGGCAATTCTTTAATTTTTTTAAAATTTTATTTAAGGAGAAAAAAAAAGCAGAGAAAGGGTACAAGTTATGCAGATTTACAGAAAAAAATAAACAGTAAGAAATCACCAGTTAATGGATTACATATTGTCATCCCTGAAACAGTTTCTCAAGTCACAAAACTAAAGCTTGTAAAGTGGACATTCCAACAATGATACTGCAAACAGTTCTGTTCAATGATCCAACAAAACTCAGTGATATCATTTTCTATCTTATACACTTACATATACATGCAGTTATATCATTTAGAGTACTTTCTTTTCCTCTTTTTTGTACAATGACAATTACACATTTTGGGTTTTGTTACTCCCACAGTTCTTATTACTTTTTTGGAAGGGAGTAGAACCAAATGTGACATAACAGAACAGAGTCAGTCAAATCAAAAGGATGGACATAATAGATAACGTAAAAACAAAATACCAGGTGATCAACAATGGTTACCATACTGCCTCTTGCTATCTTAAAAAGAATTGCCTATATCATCAGTTATAATAAAATTGAACAAAACAGTAAAGAACAAAACCAACAAAACCAAAACATTGGAGACATTGTAGGTCTTCAAAAGTAGATAAAAGTCATCGAGAATGGGCGTCATAATGAATCTCACTATCTCTCTAATCTCACTATCTTCACAGCTGTTGCCTAAACTTTCAAACCTGGTACTTGATAGTCAAAAACAAGATGGTGAGAGTAATACAGGGCTTTAAATCAAGATAATGGAAAGTCAAAGTGGGTTACTATAATATATCCTGCTATTTTTATTTATTTTTCCCTTAATTAAAAGGATAAAAAATAAAAAAAAGTAAATAATGGAGTGGAGATTGAGATAAAAGAGGGCATTACAGCAAAACAGTGCAGATCAAAACATAACCATTTAAGCAGAATAGTGTTTTACCACAAGATAATCCTGACATAAAAGTAGTTACCATATTGTCTCTTTCCTTGAAATCCTTGAGTACAACTTCGTATACTGTAGCATTAAATATATCAAAACAATGTAAAACCATTTAAGAGAATGACAGCATTACAGGGTATTTAGAATCAACTAACAGAAAATGAACAATGGTTTCTGTATAATCTCCTTGTCCTTAAAAGTTTTTGCTTATACTATCGTACATAATAAAATCCAATAAGATACAACCTGTTTAGACCAATGGAGACAGAAGAACAAAAGCTTAATGAGACTTCAAAACAAGATGATACGAAATCAGTATTACCTATTAAGACGTCATTTTCTCCAAAATAGCTGTTCCTATCATCCAATCTTCTCTGCCTCATTTCTGTTGAGCTCTTTTTCTGTCATTAGTTGTCAGTTTGTCTTCTTCATTTTGTTCGCTGCTCCATTCATTGTGGCCTCCCCGCCACTATTTCTGGATTCTTTGTATTTTTCTTTTTTTAGAATATCCTGCAATACTCTCTGTAGAGTTGAATTGGTGGTTGCAAATTCCCCCAGTTCCTCTTTATCCTGGAAGCACCTTGTTTTTCCATCAATTTCAAGGGACAGTTGTGCAGGATATCTCAATCTTGTCTGGAGATTATTATCTTTCAAAGCTTGAATTATTTCCCCCCACACTCTTTGTGATTTGATGGTTTGTGCAGTGAAATCTGCTGTACTTCTGATGGGTGTTCCCTTGTAAGTGGTCTGTTTCTTGTCTCTGACAGCTTTTAATATTCTGTTCTTGTATTGAATTTCTGGAATTTTTATTATTATATGCCTGGGTGTTGCTCTGTTTGGGTTGTAGGTGGCTGGGGTCCTGTATGCCTCATACATCTGAGTATCTTTACCTTTTGCTAAATTAGGAAAATTCTCCTGGATTATTTCTGTGAGTAGCTTTTGTAGTTCATTTGTTTGTGTCCCTACTTCTTCTTTTATGTTCTTAATTCTTAAGTTATGGATCCTCTTATCATCTTCTTGTCTTTGTATTATTGCTGTTTGTTTCTTTGTTACTTTTAAGAAGTCTTTCATTTCATTCTCCCATGTTACAAATCTGCCCTCCAGTACAGATAGTCTGTCCTTAGTTTCTTTCAAGCTGTTATGCCAGTTTTCGATAGAGTTTTTAGTTTCCTGGTAGTCCCTTTGAACCTGCTTCACGTATTCTATGCTTTCTCTATTTTCTCAATCAAACAATTCTCCCCTCTTTTTCTGTTCTTCCATTCCACCATCCATTTTTTCTTGGGTGGTGCCTAGCTTCAGGTCATTAATAACTTCATTCCTGAACTGATCTATGAGGCTCTCTAGATGGCGCTTTATGTCTATTGGTGTGGTGTCCGCTATTATCTGTTTCTCAGGATTAGGGGCCGAGGAGCCTTTCTTGTTGCTGCCTCTTCCCATATTCTTTGTTCCTTATATATGCAAGCTTATATAGGAGGCCCAGCTTCCCTCCCTGTTAGCCACAGCCTGATCAAATTGCGCTGGCTATGTGTTCCCGCCCACTGCAGCACACCAGGAAATTCCAGACCAGGCAGCCTACGCGGGGCCCGCCCCTCCAGGCCACCCTCAGGCTCTGGGATCTGGGTTGTGCTAGCCTATTGGGTTTCCGCCAGCAGAGTCACGTAGGCTAGGCACTTCTCACCAATCCTGCTTGAGAGGGGGACACGTGGCTGGAGTCGCTGCAGCGCCCCGCTCCCGCAAATCTGCCCAGTCCCAGAATGTCCTCCGCTGGAGTCAAACTGTGGTAGAGTGTCAGTTTCTCTCACTCACCTCACCACAAGTCAGTGCACGGCTCTCCGCCCGTCCTGTTTTCAACTCCGTTCGCCGATTCCCGTTCTCAGAGCTTCCACTCATCCCTCTCTTTGCCAAGCTGATGTAGACGCAGCCGCCAGGCGGCGGGAAACCCAAATCGCGGCTTCCAATGGCGCGGGCTCCAGCCTCCACACTGAGGCCCCTCTGTTCCTATTCTAGCACCAGGACTACATTTCAAGTTGGTTTCTCTCAGCCCAGTTCGTTCCTGGGTCAGCAGAGCATATCTCCACCTGCTTATGTCTCCTTACTCCGCACCATTCCTGAATTCTGAGCCGAGTCTTTCAGAGAGCCTCCATAGCTGCTGCTATCTGTCTGCCATGTTCTCCCGGAAGTCGAAGGGCAATTCTTTAAGTGAAGCTAAACTGAATTTCCTAGCACTTTATTGAGAGTTAGTATTGAACTAAAAAAAAGTGTACAGCTTTCTTTTTTCTTTTTTATTAAGTTTATTGGTACATTTTAGAGATATATAATGATCATATTCATCATAGGGAATTTGTACCTGCACTTGATACAGCTTGATTCTGTTCTTCCCATTCTCCTACCCTACATTTAATTTCTTTTCCCCTCCTTACTTACAAAAGCTTTGTTTCCATTTCTTCCACCTTTTCTTATGTTACTTTTCCTTTCCTTCCTTTTCCTCTCCTTAGTTCCCCTTCTCATTTGAAAATTTTCTTCATATTTCACAATATCTGTTATACAGTTTGATCCTAATTTATACTTTTAATTTAGTATGCCAGACAAAGAATGCAGTATTTACACTTGTCTGATTTATTTTACTTAAGAGTGAGGTCTCAAAGTGCACTCATTTAATTAAAAATGTCTCAAACTTAGTCTTCTTTAGGGCAGAGAAGTACTCCATTGTATATAAAAACACATCTTCTATATCCACTCATCAGTTGATGGGTATGTGGGCTGTTTCCAAAATTTAGCTATTAAAAACCATGCTGCATGGGTGTGTATATACTGCCAAGGTATGATATTTCAAATTCTTTCAGGAAGATACCAAGAAGGGGAATAGCTGGGTCAAGTGGAGCCTCTTTAATCCTAGAGAACTACTTGGAATCTATTTTTCCTGCAAATACAATAGCTACCCCTGCTTTTGTTCAGGTTCCTAGTACATGAAGTATTGTTTTCTATCCTTTAAGTCTATGAATTCCTTTTTGAATTAAATGGTTTCTGAATATAGTATATTTTTGGATCTTGCCTCTTGATCCCTTCTTACAGTCTGTTTTCCTTTGGTTGGTGAATTGACATCATTAACATCAATCGTTATAACTGATTCCTATTGACTTATCCTTGTCATGTTATTTTCCTATTGTTGGCTCTTTTTTCCCCCTCTGGTTAATTGTTTGCCTTGCTTGGGGGATTTATTCTGTTGGGGTTATGGACTTGCAATCCTTGTTATCTCTTTCCAGAGTGTCCTTGAGAACATTTTGGAGTCCTGCTTTGGTGTTCATGAATTTCCTTAGGTTTTTTTTTTTTTTTATCATGGAAGAATCTTATTTTTCCATCATTTTTAAAAGATAGTTTTGTGGAGTACATCAGTCTAGGTTGGAGGTTATTTTCTTTTAGAGCTTGAAATACTTCACACCAAGATCTCCTTGACTTGAGAGTTTGTGTTGAAGAGTCTTTTGTGATTCTGATGGGCTTTTCTTTATAGGTGATTTTTTTTTCTCTAACAGTTTTTAATATTCTGTTCTTGTGCTGAATTTCTGGAATCTTGATTCTTATATATGCCTTGATGTCATTTTTTTCTTGTTATTGGTTTTGATCATGGCTAATTGGAGTTCTATATATCTCACTTATCTGTATATCAAATTCTTTTTTCCTGCCGGTGATTATTCTGCTGGTTTTTAAAAAAATGTCATTTGTGCTATCTCTTGCCTTTTTCTTGACTCCAGTCAATATTTGGCTATTATTCTTTGCATAGTATAGTAGCTGCTAGATTGATTTCTCAGAGTCCTTTGCTATTTTTTAAATTTTATTTTAAAGAGGGTAAAATTAAACACAACAAAACAGAACATAGGAAAGCAATGTAAGAGACATAAATTACAAAGCAAGACAACCAGAGATCTTCACTATCATATTTTCTATTGTTTTCTTCCAAACAGTTGTCCATAGCTTCACATACAGTGAATTCATACAAAACAACATAGTATAGAACTGATCAGAACAGGATGATGAAGGCATTTTAGGTCTTCAAGACCAGATAACAGGGAAGTCGACAATGGCTGCTATAATGTCTCTCATTCTCTTCAAAATAGCTGTCCATACCTTCATGTATGTTGAAATTAAACAAAACAAAACAGACTAAAATCACTCTGAACAAAGAATAATAGTATTGCTGGATTTCACAGCATGATGCTATGGAATCAGCACTGAGTACTGTAGTATCTCTTTTTCTTCAAAGTAGTTGTTTATTTCCTTTGCTATTTTTAAGAAATCTTTCTTTTCATGATCACTAACTGCAGCCCTGTCTTCTTTATCTGAGATTCTTTCCTCACTTTGGCCCATTCTGCTGTATATACTTTCCATGGAATTTTTAATCTCCTGGATATCTGTTTGAATCTGTTTTATGGATTCCATTTCCCTCTTATGTTGGGCATTCATGGTTTCCATCATTTTCCTAAGCTTTTCCTATTTTTTAATATATATTTGTTATAGAGTTACTAGGCATGCCTTTTATTATGGTCATCGTGTCTGAAATTATCTGCCAAATTATTTCTAATTTGATTTTTTTCCTAGAGCTTCATTCATTTGCTTTGTTTTTTCCATTGTTGCCTCTTTGGTGAGTTCAGATGGGTGGCTTTTGGAATGTTTCACCTCATTGCCCCTTGAGTTAGCCTTTGGTGAGCTAGACATCTAGGGTAGCATTTTGTTTGAATGTTTATTAACTTTCTTTTTTTAAAATTTAATTCCTGGGTTGATGCTTGTATATTGCTTATAATGAGTAGCTTTATTGCTAGTGTTTAGAACCCTAAAGAAATGAGCGCTTCTCAGAGGTGTCTTCCAGGTGTAGCTGGCTTTTGAGTGCTGATTTTGTTGCAAGATTCTTTCTAACTCTTCAATTTATTGGGAGTGAGTTGTTACAACCTACTTATCCCAGCCACTGGTTCTTTTGCACTGGCCTATAACGTTTTCTATGACACTGAGGCAATCAAAATCTCAGAATGCCAGGTAGAATAGGTGGTTAGAACATTGTTTGTTTAAAGTAGTATAATCAGCAACAATAATAGCATAAAACACAGCCTAGAAATGACAAACTGAGGTAACAATTAATTTGCCACCCTTAACTATGAGCTAGATTTGTGGTTATATTAACAAAATCTAAAATGAACCAGAAAGTTGCATGCAGTAAATAAACCCTCTACTATCAGCATAGAAAACGTAAAAGAAGTTAGGAGAAAAAAATGGAGAAATAAGGGGGAAGAGATTAAAAGGAAGGCTGAAGAACAAAGGAGGATCACACAAACTCTGGGAAACTGGTGAACAAGACAAGAAGGAAAGAGAAAGAGAAAAAAAAGAAAATAATAAAAAATGTCCACTTTAACGTGTGTGTGTGTGTCTCTGCTGTCACAAATAAACAATGTGGGCACAGAGAGCCCTACTCCATGTTGATTAATGCTAACAGACCAGCACCTAATAATTGCACTGAGCCTGCACATTTATTTCCACTGAAGTTCAGGCTGGTTTCTGGTCAGGATGCTGGAATCAGACTGGTTCAGCAATTGATGTACTTCTTGCTGGCTGGAATTTGGCCTACTGTCTCCAGACAGAGCCAGCAGTCACTTTAAGTTCCAAGCTCAGTTGGCCTCTCTCCAAAATGGCTCTTGGCCAGTTGCCCTCTCCTGTAAGACATCTGACCCACATACCTCAGCAGCTACAGCAGTCCATTGCATTCACTGCTGTACTCCACTGGTGCATTTCTCCACGGAGGCCTCTGGAGTTGCCAGTAGTCACTGTGTGTCTGCAAGTTCTCGTTATGCTTCCCGCACTGTGTGTCCAGGCTCAGGGAGAAAGCACTCCCTGCTATCTTCCTCATTTAAGTTCCTCTTTGTCTCTCCCTGTGGGCTTCCCGGGTCCCGAGCATCTAATTTTCTCCTTTTTCTCTTTTTCACATTGCTATATTCTAGTGTTCAGACACCAAATCTCAGGTTCTTTCTCTGCTCCTTAACACTCTACCATCTTTCTGGAAGCTTCAAGAAGTGTATACTTTTCTTATTTCAAACTTTTTTGGGGTCAATATTGGCTATGTTAGATTCATGAAATGAATTGGGTCACTTTTTATCTTTTTATATGCTCTTAAAAAATTCTGCCTAGGAATTATCTGTTCCTTGAAGCATTTGGACATGTAGTTATAAAATATTTTAACTGAGACTTGTTATAGACAGTGATTATTTGATAACCTTTTCAATTTCTTCTGTGGTTATTGGTCTCTTCAGGCTAATAATTCTATAATCACTTTTGGAAGATTACATTTCTCCTTCCTCTATTTTTCCTCCTATGTATGATACTCTATTATTTAATGTATTAGATTCATGTCAGTTATAATGTTATTGTGAGTTATACTTCAATAAGTATAAAATGATCCACAGTCTAATTTAATGGCTTTTGCCTTGATTTCTTTATATGCTGGTAATTATATGGCTTCCATCTTCCACCCTTGCCTCCTCCTATCACTTTCTTTCTTCCTTCCTTGTTTTCTTCCCCTGTCTCACCTTTTGGGATTTATTTGATGCAGCAGTATCAGTTTATTGAATCTAGGAGACACTGGGGCAGCAATCATGAGCAACTCTTACATCACTGCCTTCTTGTATCTTTCCTTTCCCTAGTCCCTGATGCAGTCTTGCACCAAAATGTCCATTCTACTTTGATGTAAATGCTAATTTCTCTTTCTTTAACAGTCCCTGCCTCCAGCTCAGGAAATTAGTAAGACAGACAGGGTCTGTTTTCTTGGCCTCTAATTTTCTACTTACCTCTTCCTTTCTTTTTCATTTTTATTGGTACTGGGGATTGAACTCACGACCGCCTGCTTGCAAGGCAGGTGCTTATGCCGACCTCTTCCTTTCTCAGCTCTTCTCTAGTGAGCATGTGTGTGTAGGAGAAACAATAAGAGAACCATGTAAATATCTCTAAAACTAAAAAAAAAATTGATTCTGTTTGTAGCAGTCTCTCAATTAACATCATCCAGTCTTAAATACTTTCTGTGTGATAAAACCCTGTGTTAGGGTTCTCCAAGGAATGAGTACCAGTAGTGTGGGTGTGAATGTTAGTATGGGTCTGGAGAGAGAGAGAGAAAGAGAAAGAGAGTTTGGCTTTTGTGATTATAGTGGCTAGGAAGTCCAAGTTCACATTCTGCAGGGCAAGCCTATAGGAGAGCTAGGGAGAGCTAGCACTACATTGAGGCCAAAGCAGATGCCTGCAATATTACTTTCAATTTGGGCAAATCAGTGTTTTTATTTATTTTTTCCCCTTTCTTAAGGCCCCAACCAATTGGGCAAGAGGCTCTTATATTCTAGAGAATAATTTGCTTTACTCAAAGTATATTGGTTTAAATGATAATCTCAGGTAAAAATAGCTTCACAGAAACACTGAGAGTAACATCTGGCCAAACACCTAGGTACCTGTAGCTCCTCCAGCTACATGAAATCAGCACATGAAATTGACCATTACAGAGCCACTGCACAAGTCTAGATTGAGCTCACTATCTCTTCTCTAATTATTTATCTCTGTTTGGTTTGCTTATGCCAGCAAGCTATGCTGTTTGGAGAAGTATCTCTGAGAAAGCTCAAGCCTTTGCATCTTTCTTGCTCTGTGTTAGAAAACTGGCGAGTATGAACCAGGTGCTGTGTTGATTATTAAGACCACATTTCTCAAGTCTGGGTAAATCTCAACTCCATATAATGCTGGATCTAGACTGTTCTAAGCTATATTCTTTATTCTTCCTTTGCTGACTGGCCCCTGTATGCCCCATAGTTAGATGAAAAGGCAGAACTGGGGGAATCTTCTCTTTCCTGCTTGCTGTTTCCTTCAGCATCACTCCCTGCCCTTGCTTGCAGCTTATCTGACATTCTGAGAACTCAAAAGTGTGGGTGGTGCCTTTCCTCAGAGATCTGAGCCAGGTCTGTGGACTTCTCTGGAATTCTAGGTCCTGGTCATAGAAACTTTTCCCTTTAACTTCCCAGCTCCAGGCATGGAATTATTTCAAGCAATTACTAACTCTAGGTTATCTCAGCGATGCTTTATTGTGCATTGTGTCCACCAACTCTAGTAATGAAGTTGCCTATGTGGGTTCTTTTTCCTTATTGGATCCTGAGAGATGCAGGTATGCTGTATATAGTTTGGATCTATGTGTTCCCCCAAAGCCTGTGTGTTAGTCTTTCCAGAGTGGTGTCATTGGTGGTAGTGGTGGAAATTTTAAGAGATGTAATGTATTTTAGGTTACTGGGGATATGCCTCTGAAGGAGACTGGGAAATACTTGTGTCTTTCTTTTTTTTTTTTTTACCTTATTCCTGACCATGAGGTACCAATCATTTCCATCAATCATGTGTCACAGAGGCTTAAAGAAATGAACCAACTAATAATAGATAGAAACTGTGGCTACAAAACTGTGGCCTCCAAATAAATTTTTTCTCTTTATAAATTGATTGGTTATGAGTATTTGTTCCAGCAATGCTGTCTTTGTTATAGTAATGAGAAATGGACTAATGCAGAATGACTAACACTTGCCATCATGACTGGGGGTCTGGAGAAAGTGGGATATAGGACATTGGTGTATCATTGTGCTCTGGTAGGGTCATTCCAAGAAGAAGAGAGGAAAGGAAAAAAATAACCCTACAGGCAGAGGAAGTAAGGATGTACCCTTGTCCACAGCAGAAGTTCCTTAATGCCCTGTTTAGAAAAAGTGACAGGCAGTCATAGCCACATCGTGTAGTTGCCTCCTTGTGAGTGCTATCAACTTTTTAAAACCCCTCACCTTTGAAATTATTGTTAGAGAATTTTCCCTATTAGCTGTCTCTATTCTCTCTGTTTGTAAATTAAAATAAGATAAAGAATAATGAAAGATAGAAAGCAAAATATTTTGATAAAGTTAAAACATTGCAGACAGGTCATTTTGCATAAGGGTGTGGGGTGCTGGGAAAAGTGCATAGCTCTGGGAACTCTTGTCCTGCACCATGATGTAAATAGCATTTGGGACCTGACCTTTTTCTACTTGTATTGGTTTTTTTCTAGAATCTTCTTTTGCCTTTTTCTCTTGCTAGACTTCAACAGCTCCTGAAATTCAATACTTATTATGCACTGAAGTAGAAACAGATGTGCAGTGATGAAGGGCTGTCTCTTAGAAATTATTGCTTGTCAGTTTAGAAGAGATTTGACAAAGTGGTGTATTTTGTTTTTGGAAACACAGACACAGGAACCTGATGATTTAGGGCTTCAGAACTGCTTGGCCTGAATTACACCAACAAAACTTCTAAATGATCAAAGCAAAAAGAAGGCTGCAATATATTCACTAAAGGAAAATATTCTCTGCAGGCAATCATTACATGCTTCTAAACACATATTTGTTCCGTTGGTTATTTCCCATGTTATGAAGACAAAAGTGAATCAGAGGGAAAGAAAGGATATATACTGATACATATGGCAAAAAGCCCTTGCAACTTCAGAAAAACTTTAACAGAAAGGAACCAAGATAAGAGGCCAATAAGTTGAAATAAATGCCATGGTTGGGGAATATCCACATTCAACTTCTTTTTCCTGGGACTTCCCATCTGTGATTTTGTATATCTATGTGTTCTCTGCAAAATATCTTTCTGAACCAAGTCAACTACTACAGTTATAAATATATTGAAATGTCTAGTTAATATTAAGGGTCAAGGACAAGTAAATGATTCATAGATTTCAATCTTAACAAGGCAAACCCTGAAGCATTGATATTTATTATGTATTATGGTTTAAAATGCCCCTCCCCCTCCATTAAAGCCTCATGTGTTCAGAAGCAGGGTTTTTGGAAGGCGGTAGCATCATGGGGGAGTTGCACTTAGCAGAGGACTAATTCATTGATGAATTTGTAATTGGATTATGTTTAGGAAGAGAGGCTGAGTTGGAGAAGGTGAGTCACTGGGCACGTACTTGGTTGTTTAGGTTCACTCTGACTCTTTCCGCTCTGTGTTCTTCCCTGCTGCCTTCACCAGGCCTTTTACCATGCCATGTCTGCCTTGGAGCTAGACCACCATGGACTGACTCCCTTGACACTGTGGACCAAAATAAACCTCTTGTCCTTGTGTTGTGTATGCCAAGTATTTGTTCCAGGAACATGAAAGTGACTAACATATATGGGGATTTAAAATTCAATTGGAATAACTATGCTTTTTATTGGAGATGGAGTAGCCAAGTAACTATTTTTAAACTCTTTTCTATATTACTGGTAATTGTCCCATGTGCATTATTGAACATTTGTGAAGGTTTCTCCACTTGCAAAAGATAAAGAATACTGTATAGTCATTATATATTAGTCAGTCTCCTATATAGATAGTGGGTTAGCTGCCTGCTTTTGTAACTAACAGTGTACTACAGTACAGGCACATTCATTTGTTTATCTGTGATCTACAACTACTTACTGCTATAGAGGCAGAGTTGAGTAGTTGAGACAAACCATCTGGTTTTTTATAGAAACAAACTGCTTCTGTTTTATAAGCTTTTAAGTTAGGAAGCAATACCTACAAATAGAAATCTATGACAAAGAATATGAAAGAGTGGATCCAGAAGATCTAGGTTACTGCACTGAGTTAGGTTATAGCACTGCAGAGAAGGGTTCAGAGGATCACTGGAGGAAGACTGGTCTGGCAGTCACAGAGAGAACAGATGGTGAGAGAGTGGGGACATAACTCAGAAGGCTGTTATAACTGGATAAGCCAAGGCAGAGATGCCTGGCGTGACACCTGGTCCAGGTGGTCACAGTGTATGTCACTGCAGCACTGGAAACTCCTAAGACCAGGTCTACAATTTCAATGAGTATGACATCACTACTTAGAGAAATGTCAAACTACATTTGGGATACAGACCAATACTATGAAAGATGAGCAAAGTTTGATGCCCATATAAGAAAGTGGAGTGGTGTTAAAGCTTTGACTGGGCTGCGTAAGCCAGTGTTGATGTTTAGAGCTTTGATTTGAACTGGAAGGCACAGGCAAAGGGCAGATAATAGGAGCTGCTGTCAAGGATATTGAAGTAAGTGGACTTGTGTAGGAACATGGAAATGTGTGAAAGACATTGAGATTGTTATTAATGCTGCTGTCACTGCAGAGAAACAGTCCCATCTCTTTTCCTTGATTAGGAGAGATTTGGAATGGTTTATAAAACCTCCCAGGTTGTGTCTGATGAAGTTGGTCAGAATCCAAATAGAGTTAATAACTGCTGCAGGAGCCAGATTAAGAGACAGGCACTGTCAAGATGGTCACAAGTGACATATCAGAGGTGCCTGATTAAGTGCCAATGGCAGTTTAGAAAGATGGGCTAAATCTCCAAACATTTTCACTATAAACCCATGGGAATACCAAAAAAAAAAAATATTGCAGGACATAGTTTCAGTCACAAGAAGGAAATGGCAGGCATCAGAAATGAAGGAGTAATGAAAGCCAGCAGGTTTAGAATACAGAGGTTGCATTTGTCTTGGGTGTGCATAAAGACCAGGATGGATGTCTCTGTCTTGGTGAACACGGGTTTGGTTGAGATGATGTGTTGTAAGTGGACCTTTCCGTAAAGCAAAGATCCTCGAAGAAATGCACTCTAGAAAACAGTCTACCATTGGTGGGAGATGAAGAGGAAAGGATTTCTCTTGGTCTAAGCTAATGATTAGTAAAATTATATTCAGAGGCTACTATAACTCAGGCCTGTATCTCAGTCTGGGATTCCTAAATGCTATTTGGTGACTCAAAAATCCCTAATAGAAATAATTATATTTCATCATTATGTATTTATATCCTTAGGGGACTAGGAGCAGAAATTCAAAACTGCCTTGGAAATATACTCCCATGACCAGGCCCATGGGTTTCTCACAGAACAAACAAAGCACTTGAAATATTATCTCATAATCAAAATTATGAATCATGTGGTAAAATAATACAGAAAGAGCAGGAGGGAGAGAGTGAGAGAGAGAGACAGAGAGAGAGACAGAGAGACAGAAACAGAGAGAGAGAGAGAGAGAGAGAGAGAGAGAGAGAGAGAGAGAGAAATATAAGCACAATGCATAGATATTAGGATCCCTGAACTCCATGAAATAATCTGAATAACAATAAAAAGTAACTGCCTCTAAAGATTAAAGAGACAAAAAAACCCCTACATAAATAAGTCAAATATGACTCTGAAAACATTTTTATAAAGAAACAAATCAGACTTCTGATGTCTTGCATGGAGTATCAAAAGCCAAGGAAGACAAATCAAACATGGTGCGGTACAGAGCAGCAGAGTTCCTGCAGGAGAACGTGTCCAAGTGTCACTCAACAGCGACTGCCTGACTGGGTGTCATGGCTCAGTCTATAGTGAAAGGGAATCCGGCTGCAGTAGGTGGTGGCCATCTGGCATGGCATGGTGGAATTAAGGTGAGTGAGCAAAGAATCCTTATGGGAGTGAGGCAGGCAGGGAAGATTGGTTATATATATAAGGATGCGAGTAAAATAAGTAAATATACTAAGAATGATTGGGAAATGTACGTATCAGAGAGAGAGAGAGAGAGAGAGAGAGAGAGAGAGAGAGAGAGAGAGACAGAGAGAGAGACAGAGACAGAGAGACAGAGAGAATAAAGAACCTGAGCTTCTCCATGTAGGTAGATGGGTACTAGAATGGGTGAGTACACCTCTTTACTTGAAAATAAGACTTACCTGGAAAGTGAGCAGTCTGGAAAACTACAGGTGAAAAATGTCAGCCCATCAGCCTATCCTTGTCTTACCTTCCATCACTATCTTCTTGCTCAGTGGCTGCTCTATAAGGCAGATGAGAGGCTGATGAGGCTGGCTTTTTCACCTCTAGCTTTCAAGGCTGATTGTTTTCCAGACGGATTGTGAGACTTTGGGGAGACAGTGTATACATAACCATATTTATACACATCATATTCTAGGCTCACTGCACTGAGATGGCCCGGGGGCAGAATGAGATCAAAAGAGCATCATAAGGAGAATCACAATTATGTCACATAGAGCTATTGACATATTGGGGTTCCATATTGGGGTCTCCTAAAACTCACAGGCTGCAGCGGAGTCCCCCCACTGGGACAGCATTAAGAGGTATGGCCTTTCAGGAAGTGATGAAGTCATGAGGGATCCACTTTTATACTTATTCATTCTAAAATTAAGCAAAACAAACCAAGCAAGGAAATTACACAGTGGAGTGGTCTATTAGATGTGATCTTCATCAAGTTAACATCAACAGTATTGGGGCAAATAAAAATCATGTGTCATCAGAACATCCTTCACTTCAATAAAAACTTGATATGTAAAAGATCCATGCATAGATGTCAGAGAACCCAAGCTGAGGATCATACAAAATAACTAGCCTTTAATTATCAGCCTTGTCAAGGTTGGAAAAGTCAAGGCAACACAGAGGCATTGCTCCAAACTAAAAGAAAGTGAAAAGAAATGACAGCAAAATAAAGCCCATAATTTCAAAAAGAACCTCTCTGCCATGAAGGACATTATTAGGGCAATGACAAAACCTAATCATGTCTCAAAATTAGGGTACATGTCTGGAGATAGGTTAGTTACTTGCTTTGGATGCTTCTATGAGATTCTGCAGTACTGTTATCATTAATTTTGGCAGCAAGCACCAAGATATGCAAGGGCAGGTGGAAGATGGATGTCATGCTGGCAATTTATCTGCAGTGCTTCTGGAACAAGTTCTTCGTCTGAGACTTGCAACCTTTTTTTGTGATTTTTAAGACTGTTTCAAAGTAAAAGAAATATACTCTGAAAAATTTTTTTTTCTGGCATATTGTGGACAAGATTTCCTGAGAAAACTGTCCAATTACATGACACTTAAAATGCTGACTATAAAATAAGAGCTTGGCTGAACAGACAGTAAAAAGGAGAAGCAATCCCAGACCAGGATGTCAAGAAGGCAGATTGTCCAGGAGTAAGCAAGCTGTGGAGCTCTGCTCTCCCTGAGATGCTGTGTCTCCTGGAATCTCAGCTTTTCATGGAGAGAAGAGCAAAGGACAGCAAGAGCTCAGTGTCCCAGAAGTGAGCAATCTGAATAGAGGCTTGAGTCTGCTGTTCCACACCAAAGAAGACTGGGCTCTTTTGGGTGTTGCCTAAGTATAGAAATCTCATTTTAAAACCTCTTGAGAATTTAATTACAACCTTCTCTCTATAGTTTGTGGCTAAAATTCAAAGTATCTGTGTGATCTGAAAAACTCCACACTTTGCTTTATGTACAGATTAATCCTGGTGCACTGTTATGTCTTCAATTAGGTTTTCTAAAGCACAGATACTGGAGCCAAGGTCTTCCTGCACTGGCCATTGCTTCATGATGAAGGATGCAGGAACCCAGCAGAGGCTCTGGTAACCTGAGCAGAGGACTTGACTCTGTAGTTTTCCAATTAATATTGGGGCCCCTATCTCCAATCAGTTTTGGGGAAGATGGGGATGATCTCCAATAACTTGTATCACATGAAAAGAAAGAAGATTCATGACGTGAAGACTGATGACCATGTGTTTATTAGAGGAGCACACTGTCTTAAATATATAATGAGAACAAAGGAGTTCTTCAGTAAGTGAGAACAAAAGATGTTTTATGAGGGAGGAGCTCAAAAGATAGTTCAAGGAAAACACATGTCCACTTGAGCTGATAGAACTGGGGGCAGCTGAGCTGATACTATTTGGGACAGCTTGGGAAACAGCACAGATATTGTCTCCCATACCCTGTAATTGTGAAGCCATGGCCTCCCTCCAAGTCATCCATGCTCCGTCTTCAGAGCCTTATTGACAATTGACTATTTAGGAGACCTGTCAGGACAAACCATGTTACAGCTTAGAACCAAAGCATTTCATATACACACTGTCAGTGCTGATTCCCACAGACTTTGAGCAGTGAGTGGCAGGCAAAGAGTGACACAGACTGACCAATCTGTCTCCTATCTCAAGGCGACTCTGCCACCCTTCAAGGGTAAGTCAGCTGGCCCCCTCAGCATCTGTTTTGAGTGCCACCTGTCTCATTTGGAACTGAAAATGGAGGGAGAACTCCGAAGCTATGCATGTGTGGCTGACGATTTTAGCCATGTGACAGCGGCAGAAGTGTGATCCTGACATGCACTGGTCAGGTCCCGGCCAGCCCTATGTATGGCAGCATGGTTCAGGAGGTAGCCCAGGGAAGCTGCAAAGCTGTGTTGGGCAGTTACAGTCCCATCCTTAGCACTACTCTGATCCAATCATGCTCTTCCCTGATTTTGTCCTGTTACTACGACAAGGACTCCATGGTTTCTCAGGGGCCTGCAACAGTCCCTCCTTGGACTCTCAGCAGTGGCTGTGGTGAGAAAAGTCCGTGCTAAAGCTGTAGTCTTTCCTGTGGCTTGCCTATTAGCCCCATAGGCTATATGGGCCAAAGTTGGCCCTCTATCTTCTATCCTGTGTGCTACTACAGGGGGTCACAAATTAAGCCCTTCAAGCTTGGTTCAATGGATGGAGGTGAAAACAGCTCCACTCTCTACTCTTCCTGGAGGTAGCAGGGTACACAACATGGGATTTAAGTATTATCTGGGTCAGGAACTCTTCTCACAAACTCTCTCCTCTTCATTTTCTGTGACTTCATCCTTTTATATTCAACATGGGTACAAGTAGTGAAACACTTTTTGGGTGCTACCATATCACATTTTCTCTTGGACAGACATCTCAAGCTGATAACTGGTATCTGTCATCTAAGGATCTCGGGCAAAGCTTCTGTATTAATATTCTTCTAACTATGCATTTCCTTGCATGTAATAATTCAACCTGAGAAAATGTAAATGTGCACCAGAAGGTATGTGCAAGGAACACCACTGTAACACTGTTTGTGATAGAAAAACCTCAAAGAAATCAGTACAAAAACCCTAGTTAAAGGAGTAGGTTAATAAACGTTAGTTATTTAAACAATGCAGTACTATACAGCAGTTAAACTGAATGATTAAATCTAAAGAAAATTAGGTTGAGTGAAAAAAGAAAGGTGGATCTACACACTATAATAATGTTTATTTAAATGTCAGACACTAGGCAGGGATTTGGCTTAGCAACATAAACACCTGTCTGGCAAATACGAGGTCTTGAGTGAGATCTCTGGTACCAAGGGAAAAAAAAGTCAGACACCCTCAAAAAATAGTACATGGTGGTTTTGAATACCTACATATAAAAATATTACATATAAACCTAAAAACATTATATGCTATTCTCCAGAAAAGGAAAAAAGATGACTGACAAATCTTATTTATTTATTTATTTTTTGGTCTTTTTCGTTTTTATTGGTACCAGGGATCGAACTCACGACTGCCTGCTTGCAAGGCAGGCACTTATGCCGCTGAGCTAAATCCCCAGCCCCACAAATCTTATTCTTTAAAGAAGTTGGAAAATATTTTAAAACAAATATTGTAAAATACTTAATCATTTGATTTTCATTTAAATTAGTAAAATAATACAGTTGACATAAGGTAATATAATTTCATATATTAATTCATTTAAGGATAATACAACATTTCATCTTGATGGTGTTTGAAACATGATGTTATAATACTTTTGAAATTAGTTTCATCATATAACTTTTAGAAAAATAAACTGAATGTTGTAAAAACATCAACTCTTGGTTTTTTAAGTACCTTAGCATGAGAACTATTTTTTAGCATAGAAATTTCACTTTTTATTAACTGTGGCAGCATATGGTTACATTGTTGTTGCTTAGGTCAGGAGCAGCCCCCAAAATGCACTAAATAAATGCTGAGTCCCCATCTGGTATTGGTGGGAGGATGTAGAACCTTTGAGAGATGCAATTTAGGCATGTCCCTGAGGGACAGTGGGACTCCAGTCATTGATTTTTCAGTTTTACCCCTACCGGGAGGTGAGCACTTTTGCTGTGTCAAGAGCTTCCGTCCTGATGCACCGCTGCCCACCGGCTCAGCGCACAGGCCCTGCCCACCATAGACTGAAACATTTGGAGCCATGGGCCAAACAAACCTTTCATTTCTATGAGATGATTTATCCATAGTATTCAACACAGTGATGCAAAAATGACCAACATAGTGGTGCCTTGTGGTGGGAAATAATACTGATTCCATTTCTGAACCATGGCTGATGTTAGCAGATGAGGAGTAATTTGTCCTAGTGAGATTAAATATTTCCCTTTTTCACAATGTGCCAATGTTTTGTCCATTTGAATTCACATCTGGAGTTCTATTCAAAATATAAATGTTTTACTCAACATTTATTCTAATTCATTCCTCTCATAGGGATTCACCAGTGGCCTGTTCTATGTCAAGCCTGGGAAGCAAGGATCACACATCTCTCTTACGTCTCCTGGTTGCTTGGCCTGGACCTGGGTAGCTGGCCCTCTTCCCCATCTCTCTGCCAGCATCTGTACCAGTTACAGTGGTTCCTACCAGTGGTTCCCACTAGTGGGCAAGGGAAGACATTCCTCTGTACACCCATGTTCTCTGCTTCCTTCCCCCCTCCACTCTCTCCCTGCCTCCCTCAGGCCTTTTCTCCCCTCTCTCTTTTCCAGCCTTCTTTCCTTTGTGTAGTATTAGGGATTGAACTCAGGGCCTTCACACTCAACTAGATTCCCAGCCCTTTTTCAAAAATTTATTTTTAGGCCAGGTCTCACCAAGTTACTAAGTTGCTCAAGCTGAGTCTGGACTCGTTATCCTCCTGCCTCAGCTTCCTAGAATTTCTGATATGACAGGCATGTATTATTCTGCCAGGACGAGCCTCTTTTTATTTGTCTTCATACTGTTGAAGCAAAATGGAGCTCATTTTTACCAAAACTGTGAATGTGGCCAAATTTCTTTTCAGAGTGTTCAGCTATCGTAGTACTGTACCTCAGTTCACAAACTTAATTTGTTCCATGATTCTGGAAAAGATGGCCACAATTGTGTTTGTCACCTGATGCAGAGTTGGTAAACAAAGACAAAATTTTGCTAAACACTTCTGTTGGGGAACCAAATTGCTCACAAACAAAAGCATTTGTGAAATGAGGTATCACCATACAATATTTCCTTTCAATTCCCTTCAGACAACTCAGTTCTGCTTAACATTTATTGAACATCTTTTATGTACCAGGATCTTTGTTTTCCTTCTTTCTTGCTCGCCCTTTCTTTCTTTCTTTCTTTCTTTCTTTCTTTCTTTCTTTCTTTCTTTCTTTCTTTCTTTCCTTCTTTCTTTCCTTTCTCTTTTCTTTTCTTTTCCTTTTGAGACAGGATCTCACTATGCAGTTCAGTCTCACTATTCTGATGTTAGGCTGACTTTCACCTTGACCTCTCTTTGTAATCCAAGCTGGTTTTGAACTCACAAAAATCCTCCGGTCTCAACTTCCCAAGTTCTGGGATTACAAGCATGTGCTACTATGTCCAGATGTTGCCGTTTCTTTTCAGAATTGGTTTGCAAGCTCATCTCCCTTCAATAGTGAATGAATGACTTATTTTCCATCCCCTTCTACTCCTCAAGCCCTTGCATCTCAATTCTGGACTACCCTAATTGCCTCTTAATTAGGCTCTTTGACTCCATTTTCTCTATCCCTGACCCATCCTATTATTGCTAGAAGGCTGGTTTTCCTAAAATATCCTCTTAATCATGTCACGTCACTGGTCCTAAACCTTCAGTACATCCCTAGTGACTAACGCGTGAAGCCCACAATTCTACACCAGTATTCACTGTCTTTCCTCTAGGCCCCAATCTTTCTGTGCAGCCTCATCTCTGTATTTTCACTTCCGGGAATCTCACTTTCCCATACCCTCAGTGATACTGTTTATAGTTGTACAAAGTGGAAGAAGACTATTGCACATGTAGTTTATTGCATTTGAATTACTTATAATTAGGAGTCAACATTTGCTTTATGTCATATTCCTCTGCACAGATTCACTATTGTTATCTAATATAGCAGTAGCAGTGATTCCTAACCAAAGGTGTACATTAACCTCATCTAAGGCTTTTAAATATTACTAAACCCAGACAATCTAAATTAACTGATCTGGAAGTCAGGATTTAAACATTTCTTCAAGGTAACTTTCATGTGTTTCTAGGACTTCAAAGCCCTGGCTTCAGGGGGAGAGTACCGTGCACAAAGTTTTGCAAGTGTTGTCATATAGGACAGGAAACACTGATAAGAGCAAAACACTGGTAAGGGGACAAAATTCTCATTGGTTACTGGCACAAGTTGCGTCTGCACTGCAGTTTATGGAATGATGTCATGGTAAGCTGATTTTATTGGGTTGTGCCTGGAAATCTTGACTGGAAGCCTTTATTAGTGCACAATTTGAAGAAAGAAGAATCTAGGCGTCTAAAAGCATTCTCCAAGGCAGGGTTGTGCTCTAACTGGATCCTGTATTTTCCCACCACCTTGGATGGTCTCTAAGAACAACATAAATAAAGCTTTCACATTACTGTCATGGGCAAATGAATTATGTTCTAGTAGCAGATTTCTAACAAAATGACTTACCAGTGTGTCTGAAAAACTAAGAAAATTATTTGCTATAGAATTTAGACAAACAAAAGCTTCTGATCTTTGATATGTATTTAAAAAAATAATGGATGTATTTTTTGTTTGTAACTTACTTGGTGCCTGAAATATTTTTAAGGACTCACTATTGTATGTGCCAGGTTATGCTATACTATAAAACAACCAAAGATGGTCTATTTAAAATGAAAGAACATCCCAGGGAAGAAAGGCATATCTTGTGTGATGAACTGTGACTTAACAAATGGCCACTTATGCCTGAAATGTATCAGGCTTATTTACCATCAACATGATATTTCTTTCTGGCTTGTGGACCAAATTTGGCTTTCTTCCAAAGACCTTCAAGTGAAGTTAGTGAGAAATGTCATTGAGAGATGGCTTAGAACTTTCATTTAGGTTGAAAAGGAGATCTTTTCCACTGAGCTGGGGAGTCTCTTGAAGTTATTTGAGGTCATGAGTGATGACTTAAACTCTATATTCTATGCCACTTGAAACTGCATGTATTTAGATTTCCCAACCTATGAGATAAAATTATTAAGAACAAAATGGTAACTGTGAATGGGATGTCATATTGCTGTTTGTGTAATGCTTTTATTGTCTCTAAATGTTAAATTATTGAATAAAAAGCAATTTTTATATTGGCTTACAAGCCAAAGTTGATAAGCTAATGATGGTGTGTCTCCTTTCCTAAGTGCTTGGAAGTGTTAAATTAAATAAGCTGGAAGTTAGCTTGAGGCTACCAGTGTACTTGCATTCATATATATGCAACCTAACTGAGTATGTAAACAAGAAAAGCTAATGTACAGATATAATTAACAGCTGAGTTTTAGCTAATTACAAGTAGCCATTCAGTCACTGTGCTCCGATAAGCAGGCATCTAGACTCATCCTCTATGTCCTGCTTATCAAATCTCTCTTTGCACATTGCTAGGTTGATAGGTCTATACCTGTTCTAGGTCTAAGTGCTTCCTGAATTGTTCTGTACTCAAATAAACTGCCAAATTTAATTTGTCTAAAGTTTTTCATTTAACAGAAGTCTCACTGTAGTTGAGTCTGTGGTGTGCCCCTAAGTGCAAAGTGTCTTACAGGTAGAGTTTGAGTTGTAGCTATTTGAGCAGAGAGAAATGGTACCATTTTAGAGATTTTTTTTTGTTTTCACTTATAGATTGGTTGAATTTTGCAATTGGGACTCAAGAATGATTTCATGCTTTAATATTGGAATTAGAGGAAAAGCATGAAGCTGACAGCAGGAACTATGTACCACATACCCTAGCTAACAAGTAGTCACCGCCATGGGGATCCTGTAGTTTTATTTACTAAGAGGTGGTTAAACCTGCCTCATTGTGATGATTCTCTGTCCTGCCCTTGTCTGCATGAGGAATTAGAGCCCAGATAGAAGTTTTTCCTTACACTTCCATGGGGAAACTGCCCTTCTAAGAAGCCAAGTGAAGGACCTCTAAGGAGGAGGCCACCAGGAAGACCTGCACAGTGAACTCCACCTAGCTGTGCAACCTCAGCACTTCACTTGGAACCTGGTAGAGCCCCACCCAGTGTCCCATAAACAGCTGTGGAGTATTAGTAGGTTGCTCCAGGTCCTGGCTGGGCTCTGCCCAGCGACCCCAAGGGAGGCTCTGGCTGAAATTCGTTCTGAAATTCTGCAACTGTGTAGGCAGAAGGCCTACACAGTGAACTGTTTCTAGTCGTGTAACCTCAGTATCTCACTTGGAACCCAGTAGGGCCCCACTCAGTATCCCCCAAACAGAAAGGGAGTGTTGGTAGGTAACTCCAGGTCCTGGTTGGGCCCTGCTCAGTGACTCCAAGCAACTATGGAGCCTTGGTGTGCAGGGTGGCATGAGCTGAAGGCCTGCACAGCATACTCCATCTAGCTGTTCAGCCTTGATATGCCACTCGCAACCCCGTTGAGTCCTGCCCAGTGACCTCAAGCAGCCTGGGAATTTTGGAGTGCCACAGGAGTTGTGCTGAAGGTCTGCCAAGCATAGTCTCCCCAGTAGAGGAGCCTTCAAGTACCACTGGGGACCTGCCTAAAAACCGCCCCACTCAACTGGGGAAACTTCCTGCAGTATGGACAGACATCCTCAAGCGAGGGAGCAACTGAGACCTTGCATTCGGCTTACCGAGGGGAGTATAGGAAAATGACAAAACAAAAGAGCAAAAGCAATCTCAAACCTCCAGCCTCTCTCAAATCAACCTAGGAGACATGGACATAAAAGAAAATGTAAGCCATACACTTGAAACTTATGAAATGATAGCAACTGAAGTAAAGAAGTAACTCCAGGAAGCTGTAAAGGAGCTCAGATCAGAAACAATCTCCCAAGTAAAAGGGAAATGATAAATATAATAATAGAAATGCTGAACATATAGTTTAAAAAATTGAGGAGCACTGCAAAATGATGGACTCCTTCAACGAACAATATAAGAAAGCAATAGAATGCACGAAACAGATTCAAGGAGCTACTCAGGAAATAAAAAATTCCATCAAAAGCTGGCAAAACTACTTGAATGAATGTGAAGATAGACTTTCAGACCTGGAAGACAAGATTGCAGCTAATGAATAAGAAATAAAAGATGTTTTAAAAATAATTAGGAATCAGGAAATAATTCAACAATTTCAAGATGAAGCAAAGAAAACAATAGAAGATTGATAGGTGTAAAGCAAATAAAAGATGAAAAAACAAATTATATCAACAGACTATTTACAGAAAATAGTAGAAAATTTTTAATAGCAGAAAATTTTCCAAACATGGGAAATGAAACTGGTATACAGACAAGTGGAGCATATTGAATTCCAATTAGCTATAAATGAAATCTATACCCAGACATATAATAATCAACATCCCAGAAATTCAATATAAGAAAAGAATATTTAAAGCTGTTAGACAGGAGACAGATTACCTATAAAATAAATTCCATCAGAATCACAGCAGACTTCTCAACATGAACAATGAAATCAAGAAGAGCGTGGAGTGAAGTATTTCAAATCATAAGGGAAATTATTTCCAATCTAGATTGATGTACCCTGAAAAACTGTCCTTCAAAATTGATAGAAAAATAAGATACTTCCACAACAAAGAGCAGATGAAGAACTTCATGATCGCCAAACCAACCCTGCAAAGAATAATGAAAGATACTGTAGATGGACATAAAAATAACTATGACTCCAAGAATTCCTACTGAAAAAAAAAAACCACAAAGCAAGGCAAACAATTAAAAAGAAGGGAAAGGGGGGCTGGAGATTTAGCTCAGTGGCATAAGCGCCTGCCTTGCAAGCAGGCAGTCGTGAGTTCCATCCCCAGTACTGATAAAAAGGAAAAAGACAAAAAAAAAAAAATTTAAAAAAAAGAAGGGAAAGGTAAATAACCAATAGCAGAAAGATAACATGACAAAAATTAGCCATATATATCAGTTATAACCATTAATGTAAATGGCCTCAATTCACAATTAAAAGAAACAGATCAGTGGAATGGATCAACAAACAACATTCAACCATATGCTGTATACAAGAAACTCATCTAATCCAAAAGGAAATTTGTAGACTGAAAATTACAGGATGGAAAACAATACTTCATGCAACAGGACCCCCTGGCCTCCCCAAAAACCAGCTGTAGCTATCCAGTTTACAGACCCTGTAAAATTCAAACCAAGAATGATCAGAACAGATAAAGAAGATTACTGCATACTAGTTAGGGGAAAACTTCAAGAAAAAGAGATAACAATCCTAAATGCCTATGCACCAAATATGGGAGCATTCAGCTATGAAAAACAAATAATAAAAAAGAAAAAATTGATTTTAAATTATAACGAGAGACCTTAGCACCCCACTGACACAAAGAGACAGATCAGCTAGACAGAAAATCACTAAAGAAATAAGAGGTTTCATCAATATTGTGAACAAATGGACGCATGTACAGAGTGCTCCACCCAACAACAATATACATTCTTCTCAGCTTCACATGGCACATTCTCTAAAATAGACCATTTCTAGACCATAGAACATACTTAAGTAGATGCAAAAGAAGTGAAATTATCCCATGCATGTTTTCTGATCATAGTGCCATGAAACTAGAAATTAATGACAAAAGAAACAGCAAATATTCCATAAACACATGGAAATTAAATAATATACTCCTGAACAATAATCAATCACAGAAAAAATTAAAGAAGAAATTAAAGAATATCTATAAACAAATGAAAATACAAATATAACTTACCAGAACCTGTGGGATGCAATGAAAACAGTCCTCAGGGGGAAATTTATTGTGCTGAATTCCCACATCAGAAAAACAGAAAAAAAGAAAATAAACAAGCTGATGCTACACCTCAAACATCTAGAAAAAGAAGAGCAAGTCAAGCCAATAGTCAAAAGAAGCAAGGAAATTATAAGAATCAGAACTGAAACTAATGCAATAGAGACTAAGAAAACAATCCAAAGAATTAATGAATCAAAGAGTTGGTTCTTTGAAAGAATAAAATTTAAGAGTCCCTAGCCAACCTTATTATAAAAAGAAAAGAAAAACTCAAATTCATGCAATAAGGAATAAGAATCATTACAAATTCTGTAGAAATACAGAAGATCATCAATACTTAATTCAAAAACCTTTACTCTCATAGTTTTATAACACAGAAGAAATGGTTAGATTCCTAAACACATATGAATTACCAAAACTAGATCCAGAACATGTAAAACTGCTGAATAACTCAATTTCAATTAATGGAATTGAAAATGTAATTAAAACCTTACCAACAAAGAAAAGCCCATGTCCTGGTGGATTCATTGAAGAATTTTATAAGAAATTCAAGGAATACTTAATTACAACACTCCTCAAGTTCTTCACGGAATTTGAAATACTTCTTAACTCATTCCTGGAAGCAAGTATTACCCTAATACCAAAGCCAGAGAAGGACCCAATCGAAAAAAGAGAACCATAGGCCAACCTCCGTAAGGAACATCAATGCAAAAATCCTCAATGAAATGCTGGTGAACAGAATATAGCAAGTCATTAAGAAGATCATACACCATGACCAAGTGGGATTCATCCCAGAAATGCAGGAATGTTTCAACATATGCAAGCAAAATACACTGTATCAACAGAGCCAAACGTAAGAATCACATGATCATCTCAATAGATGCAGTAAAAGCATTTGATAAAGTCTAACACTCATTCATGATAAGATCCCTATGGAAAATTGGAATAGATGGACTTTACCTCAAACTGATAAAAGCTATCTATTTCAAATCAACAGCCTACATCATATTAAATGGTCAAAAACTGAAAGCCTTCACTCTAAAGTCAGGAACAATACAAGGCTCTCTGCTATCACAACTCCTATTCAATATAGTGCTGAAAACATTAGCCACAGCAATTAGACAAGAGAGAGAAATAAAAGGAATAAGGGTAGGAAAAGAAGAAGTTACATTATCATTATTTACAGATGACATTATACTCTCTCTACATAGAAGACCAAAACTCCACTGAAAGATTTCTAGATGTAATACTCAAATTCAGTATTGTACCTGGATACAAAGTCAACAATCAAAAATAAATAGCATTCCTGTATAAAAATAACAAAGTCACTGACAGAGAAATTAGAGGAACCACACCCTTCTTGGTAGCATACAAAAAAACTGAAATACTTAGGAATCAATCTAAAAATGGAAGTACAAAATCTATTCAGTGAAAATTACAGTACTCTGAAAAAAAGAAATAAAAAATGATCTCAGAAAACGGAAAGACATCCCTTGTTCATGGATAGGAAGAACAAATGTGAAAATGGTCATTCCCCCAAAATTGTTATACAGGTTTAATGCAATCCCAATCAAAATACCACTAGAATATCTCACAGATCTAGAGAGATCATTCCTAAAATTCATCTGGAACCAGAAGAGACTTAGAATAGCAAAGGCAATTCTGGGCAACAAAGGCAAGGCAGGGGGCATCACAATCCCTGACTTGAAGTTATACTACAAAGCTACTGTGTTAAAATCAGCATGATACTGGAATAAAAACAGACTTGAAGATCAATGCAATATATTAGAAAATGTAACCACAACTAAAAACATACTGAACAAACTTATCTTTGACAAACAGGCCAAACAAGTTCACTGGAAAAAAGATGGTCTCTTTAATAAGTGGTGCTGGAAAAACTGGCTTTCCATATGCCAAAAAGTAGACCCATGCTTATCGCCATGCTCTATACTAAAGTCAAATGAATCAAAGATCTAAATATTAAAACAGAAACACTAAATCTTCTGGAAGACAAAGTAGGTAGAAATCTTGAGAAATGGGTGTAGGCAGAAAATTCAAATGGGTATAGGCAGAACAAAAATCAAACTGCTCAGGAAATACTTCCCAGAATCAATAACTGGGATATCATTGTATTAAAAAATTTTTGCATGTCAAAAGAAATCTCTAACACAGGAAAGAAAACTGATGAACTGGGAAAAAATCTTAGCCAATCATCCCTCAGATAAAGGGCTTCTATATAGAACATATAAAGAATTAAAAAAATTCAGACCCCTGAAATTCAAAGACCCAATCCAAAAATGGGCATCTGAGATGAATAAACACTTCTCAGATAAAGAAATACAAGAAAAAAATGTTCAACATTTGTGACCATTAGATAAATGCAAATTAAAAGCACACTGAGATTGTATCTCACTCCAGAAAGAATAGCCAGGATCGAGAAAACCAACAATAACAAATGCTAGAGAGGCTGTGGGTAAAGGATCTCTTCTACACTGTTGATGCAAATGTAGCATGGTGCAACCACTGTGGAAATCAGTGTGGAGGTTCCTCAAAAAGCTGGGATTGGAGGTCCCATTTGACCCAGGTATTCCATTACTGGGCATATTCCAAGAATTGAAAATCTCATACCACAGTGATGTGTGTGCACCCATGTTTACAGCAGCACAATTTGTAATAGCCAGAACTTGGAAACAACCCAAATGCCCATTAACTGAGGAAATGTGATGTTTTTATACCATGGAGTACTATTCAGCTATAAAGAAAGATCACATTGAGGCTTTTATAGGTAAATGAATGCAATTTGAGACCCTACTCATAAGTGAAATAAATCAAATTAACATGTGTAAATACTATATATTTTACCTAGCGTAAAAAATTAAAAGAGTAAGATACAAAATCTTCAATAAATATTTTGAAAGTTTAAGAAACTGCTTAAAGAGGAAAAAATAACTCAGAGAAAAGGAGAAAGTAAAGAAGTGAAAAGAAAAAAGATACAATTTGTATATACACACATAAGATAGCTAAGATGGTTGTACTACTATTTCTATTAATTCTTGGACCAAAACAGTTAATATTCATAGAATTAGATCCATTTTCCATGTTTAGATCCGGTAATCTGAGTAACTTTTGAAGATAGCTATGTGAGAAACAAAATTTGTTATGTTCCTACTATCTTGTTTTGAAAGCCTATATTATTATAGTTTGAGCTCTTTTTATTGTTATTTATTTGTTTTGTATGCTTTTTTGTTTTTGTCTTGTTTTTCCCTCGAAAATAGAAAAGAATAGATGTACATGAAGACACCTATGCATTCCTAGAACTTCTAAAGAATTAAAAGAATTGATTTTATTACATGTAATGGTATGAATAGCTACTTTTAAGAAACTGAGACATTATATAGCCACTGATGATTCTTTGTCATCTTGTTTTGAAGTCCAATAATGCTTTTATTCATTGTTTTGATGAGTTTTAGTCTGTTTTTTATTATTTGATTTCAATATGGGTGAAAGTATGGACAGCTATTTTGAAGAGAACGAGAGATATTATGGTAGCTATTGTTGATTTTCCTATTGTCTGATTTTGAAGGCTGCTAATGCTTTTCATTCTTTTGTTTTGATCAGTTTTATACTGCTTTGTTTTGTTTGAATTTATTGTGTGTGAAGATATGGACAACTATTTTGGGGAGAACAGAAGACATTGTAGTAGCTACTGTTGATTTCCTGTTGTCTTGTTTTGAAATCCTGCACTGCTCCAATTGTTCTGTTCTGATTGGCTTTGTTCTGTTTTGTTTAGTTTATCTTTGTTTTTTTCTATTACTTAAAAAAAAAAGTACCATCCCACAGCACAGTCTGGCAGAATGTGCAGGAAGAATAAACTTATGTCTTGTCCCTGACAGATATGTACTGAACTCCACAACCTGCAGGCACACTCTGGCTTGGCACTGGAGTGGTGCAGAGCAGGGCAAGAAGGTTAGAGTAGACAGCATGGATTCCTTCAGTATGTGGTACAGATACCTCCTCATGTGAGACTTGTGACCAGAGAGAACTATTGGGACAGCCACCATCAGTAAATTCCTGTGACTTTTTTTTTTTTTTTTTTGATACCAGAAATGAAACTCAGGACCTTGTGCTTTCCAGGCAGGAGCTGTACCGCTGAACTACATCCCTACCCCTGTCACTCCTAAGAGCATAGAAAGAGCTGCACAGAGAGAAGGGAAGGGGCAAATGATGATAGATGTTTGTTTGGTCTGCTCAACCCAGAGAAAGGGCTGAAGGCATGTATTGCACATGAGAGTGGAGGAGGAATAGGACTCTTGTTTCTGCAATGGCCCCCAGGAGAAGCCATTCAGTGTCTAGGCAGAGACAGTTACTTTAGCAGAAGAGACCAACAGCAAGGGAAAGTGACTATGAAATATAGGGAGGCAAAGACACCTGACTTCATTGGCATGGCCTTTGCCTTCACTTCCTCCTCTGCTCTTCCCACCCTGGGCTCAAGAGCTGGAGCTCAAGAGGAAAGGGGAGAAGCTTCTGAGAGCTGTGCCCTTCCTCACTCTAAGAACCAAGGATAGGGTCTGGTTATCTTGAATCAGAGGAGAGAACAAATTTCAGTCAGCTGTGATCTTAGAATTTTTAATAATAAATTTTTAATTCCATGAACAAATATTTCTGCTCACCAATGGAATGTGCCAAGAGTCTATCATGAGGTCACAGAGTTAAATGACAGATCATGACCACAAGAGTCATTTGAGGTAATAGACTTTCATGTTAATGATAATGAGAAAAAACTTTGGACCCTACAACTCACACCTCACTGGCCACTTTTGTGCCTGAGGCTGAGGACTCCCATCACCACTGCTGTCTTTAGCTGGCATGGCCTCCATTGCTCACCCTGTGACCCTTCAAAGACCCAAGAGTTTAATTTTAAGTAATTTTTTAAAATAGTGCATAGTCATTATACAAACTAATGGGTTTCATGTTTGCATATTTCTACATTCGTATAATATACTTCAGTCTTTTGAAAACTGGATCAACTTTGAGGTGGTTCATTCCCTTTTATTCCATTGGAATTTGTTCTCTTCCAGATGTGCTTAGTCTTTCTTTCCTCATAACTTTTGCCAAGGTCCCCCACTAGTTTACCAGACTCAGCCACACACATCTGGTGTCAAACTGGACTTCTTTCTTCAGAGGATGAGCACATGGAAGTTAAAAGAAATGGATAGAAACTTCTCTTGGTGCCACATGATGTGTGACCAACAAATGCAATTATTATCTGTGCTTAGGGCACTAGGAATAGAGAGAGGATGAGAGGGGGGAGATGGAGACCTCACCTGATTTCTGGAGCCACAGGAGATGGTGAGGCAACTGAAGGCTGAGGCCCTACAATGGTGTTTTGTCCTTGGAAGGCTGTGTACTATCCTTCCTGACATTAGATGACAGCTTAGATTTTACTTGACTACTATGCATTCACATTAGTATCCAGACCTTGGATTAATTTTTATTTTATGACTGCTATTTTTTTCTCCAAATGTGAGCATTTCCCTAGAAAATAATGAAACTTGTTTTAACATTAAGTCGGGAGATGAATGCCCTCAGATCTCCTCCATGTTAATTTCAGTCATCACTCTATATTTTATTAAAGCCATCTTATCTGTTATCATAATCTGCATGCCTAATGGTGTCTAGAGCTGTGAATGATGTTCTTATTTTAGATTTTGAAAGAAGCTGAATACTGTTTATAACTCTGAACATTGAATTTTGATTGGAAAGATACATTGCTTCAGAGGATAGTTTCCTGGAACTGTTGTGAGATAATTGTGATTACTGTGTTAGCTATAAAGTAAATAAAAGAGCAGTTATATACATCAGTGATGAAATTTTTTCATATAACTCTTGTGCACTTTGTTAGTCAGATGTCTTTCTTGAGGCTAAAGGATATATTCTGTAAGGTGTGCTTAACTCTTTAGAGAATTATAGACCAAATTTGGGAGAAACATTATTCCCTTATTTGATCAACTTCCCTGTAGAATGGTTCTAGATTATATACATATTTTCACTTGAGGTCAGACATTATCAGGTTCCCTAATCTAAGCTCTTTCAACTGGGGAGAGCAGGAACAGATATTTGAAGAACTTTTACTTCTCACTAGACTGGGGGATAAATAAAAGTCAGTGCTCTGGGTTATTTCATTGATCTATGGGAAAAGCTTGGAAAGGGTGGTTACTGAGCTCCTGGACTGAGCCACAATGAAAAAGCTCAGAAGTGAGTTACTCTAGCTTTAGGTTTAATGGTGGAGGTGATGAGTAAGTAGCACCCCAACTAGTAAATCCCACATATTAGGTGAGTACTGGGCACTTTCTGGCTTGACTTCCTAACATCCATTTTCTCTGCTTTGACTGCAGTGTCTCATGTTATCTTTTGAGAACCAACTTCCATCTTCTCTCAGAAGATAAACTTCCACTGAAGCTAATTCTACTTCCTAGATGTAGTGACTCCAGGGATGGGCATGTGACGTAAGTAAGTCCAGTCAAAGACCCTGGATGTGGGATCTACCAGTGGGAAAGAACTGTTTCCATTGCAGCTTAAACATAGAGATGGACTGAAGATGTTGACAGCTATTGCCCCATCAAGTCTCAGAATTAAGGCAACACAGTTATGATGTTGCTGAACAATGAGAACACATCCTAAGAAGTGAGTTGTTAGGAGATTGTGTGAACATCACAGAGGGCACCTATACAAACTAAGGTACTGCAGTATCATTGTGCGATAATCTTAGAGGCAGTGGTGTGTGTGGTCCCTCAGTGACCAAAATGTTATGCAGTGCATGATATATATGATAGAGAGCAAAGCCAAGAGTTATAGAGTCATCATTTCTCTGATCCCTCAGTACTAAAAAATGGATTGACATATATTTTCTTGACTTTGTTTTGTCGCATTTTTTTAAAGACAGGTTGTCACTATGTAGTTCAGGTGGCCTTGAACTCACTAGGTAGCCCAGACTGGTTTCAAACTCTTGGTTATCCTTCTGCCTCAACCTCCCAAGTGCTGGAACTACAGGTGTATGACACCACCCTGGGTGTATATTCAGTTTTTACACAAGTCCTTTACTTACGATTAAAAGTGTTCAGACAGAACGAGGTACATAATAGACCACAGCTGTTCCTTTCTCCCACCCCTCATTCCTCAAGGAACTGGGCTCTGTTGAGGAAGTATAAGAAAACTTGAAATTTTTTCCAAATTCCTACAGGATGCAGATATGCAAGGAAGGACTGTACAGACTCTGCAATTTCACCTGTACAGAAAACTTCCAAAACATGCTTTTATTAAATAATAAAATCGTCAGCTATATTTTCTCAATATTTTCACATAAAAGGTCACTTTCAATATTCTAAAATAAGAAGTATGGAAAACAGTAAGGGATAATATTTCAAATGGAACAAATCTAGCTTTAAGAAAAAAGTTTGCACTGCATTGCCCTTAATATTTTTTTCATTTTGCTATAGAGCAGCAAAAGTATCAGTCATTTTTAAGGTCTAAGTCTGAAATAAGATTTCCCAGAATCGAGTCCACCATTTGGCAGCAGTTTGGTAATGCTGAGTTTCAGTTTCCTCTTCTTTAAAATAGAAGTAATAATTATCTTTGTCTCATACCCTGGTGCTAAGGATTACAAAAATCAGTGCATGTTGGTTTTTAGAAAAGTACCTGGCACACAGGGAATACTCAGCAAATATTAACTATTGTTCTTATCAGTATTAGTCAATACTCAATGGAAGTGTCAGGGACAGAAATCAGATTCTAATTTCAGTCCTGACATTAACTAATTTGGGGACCTTGGGCAGGTGAATGGAGCTCAGTGGGCTCATAATATTTGTTGGTTGAGTGTAGAAATTTGGTTAAAATGAGTTGGTGACCGTGGTCTGGAAAACCTGCACATTCCTCTTGGTCTTTGAGGCTCTTTGTTGTCCCTGGTGGTCACACAGGACTAGAGTTTTTCCACAGTGAGGCAGTGAACCATCCATGCTTCCCCAAAGTTTTCCTGTCTGATAGATGGTGATTTCTCTTTTTGATCTCCAGAGAGAAAAAGCCTGCTGAAGGGATATGTAAAAGGATTCAAGGTAAGATGTCTGCAAAGATGAAGCTGGGAAAATTCCAGTGGTGCCACATGCAGTCTGCAACATTTCTGGAATGATGGTATTGGTTCCAGCCACTCCATCACCTTGTACTGGCACGGCGAGGGATTGGTGGGAAGTCTCCATCATGGGAGTGCTGTCTGCCTTCATGGAAAACCCTATCCTTGAAAGGAAGTGGAACACACTTCTGTGTTGGAGGAAAGATGGTGTAGTGAAGCACGAGGATTTGAATATGAGTGTGGTCAAGGAAAATAGCATTGATGAAACTCAGATGCATGTTACAGATTCTGTTCAGCTAATATGCACCAAAGATGACCTTAAGGTTACTGTAGATAACTCTGTCGGAGGACGTAGGATTGGAGATTTTATGGAAAAGAGGAGAGATGTATGGAGGACTGTGGTCTTGTCTCAGGATTTGGTTCTCTTTTGCTGAAACTGCTCTAACTGGCTGGAGCAGAAGTGATTTCCTGTCTTCATGACTCTTTCTTGATGTCTGACCCATCTCATCATCAGAACTATGTTTACAAAGCTATTTCCGTGGATTGTTTATTAATTGCTTAAAGCCAAATAGTTTAAGAGAAGGGGAAAGTAGATAAGAAAAAAGAATTTAGGAAGGGAGAAAGAGAACATTTTGAAAAATGCAAAGAGTAATAAAGTAAGAAACTGGGGTCTATTTATTCTATTTTTTCCTACTTAAAAAGAAAATTTCTTCCAAGTCTTTTGCATTTTTCTTAATTTATTTCTCAGCAAGCTTCAAAATGTATTTTTCTCTTTGGGCTTAAGGTTTACATTTTTATTTTTCAACTAGTCAGCTAGATTCCATTGAGAGGGAGAAAGCTATGGTACCCAGGTGTGTATTCTTTAAACTATGCATAAATAGTATAAACTTCTTTGTGCATTATATATACCACTATAAAAAATGTCAAAACACAGAGAAGGAAGAAAAATATTTACTTTATGAAAGGAAATGAGAACAAAAGCCCCTGTCTTACAATGTCTTACTTATTGTCCTTGGGATCAGTGAGGTTTTTATGCAAAATGTCAGAGGAGAAAAATATAAGAGACAATAAAATATTTCAGAAACATTTAAGTTCTGGAAATCATCCCATAGAAGTGTGCTCTAAGATTTTATTTATATAAAGAGTTTATGCTGTACATGGAGTTAATAAACTTCTATCAAACAGTTTGGAGAGCATGGAGCTAATAAACTTCTGTAGATGGAGCTAATAAACTTCTATCAAACAGTTTAGAGAACATCAAAGAAGAGAGAGGTTCCAGTTGAGATGGATGTAACATTTTTATGATGTGATGGGCTTATGTTTATGGGTTGAATCTCTATTAACAAACATACACTGCTGCTTGCTTCAAATTGCTTTAAGCGTTCTCTATTAAGACACGCATTCATTGTGCTACTTACCTAAGAAATGAATGGACCCTTTCCTGACAAACCTGCTCTGTGGGTGTACAGTATGTCTTTGTGAAAACAGATTAAACCAAGTATTTTAATCTATGTACTTAAAGCCTGGCTGATAAGAATCTAGGACAGATCTTGAGCTAGGAGTAGAGCATAAAGGAGAGGAAAGCCCAAGGTGTCCAGGGATGTTGAAGGGATGGCTAGTAATTCTATTTTCCATTCAGCCCGAGACTTAACCTTGGGTAGCACTGGAAGAGGGGTATTTCTCCCAGCCTTCCAGAGTCACTGGTCTTCTTATTCCTTTGTCACTGTGCTTTATCTCTTTTTATGTCTGTCGCCTCTCTGGAACTCTATAATGTCACCCCACCTAATTTCCTCTTCTCTTTCTCTTTCTGTCTGCACAGCCCTCTCCCCTCTGTCTCTTTTAAATCATAGGCATCAAACTTTTCTAGAGCTAGTGGCCAGAAAGGACACAGTGTTTCCACTTCGCCTGTCACGGCAGACATTGGGAGCAGAGGCTGAAGGCCTGGGAATGGGCCCTGGGTCTAAGGCACCTCTCCTGGACTCCAGGAGTAGGAGTTTTGATTTTGAGTTTGTTCTCCTTTTCTGCATTATTCCTTTAGAAGGGTCTCAGGTTTCTGTAAAGCTGATTAGCTGAAGAGACTAAAGTCCATTTAGTGTGCAAACCACCTTCAGGACTCATGGAGAAACAGACACTTGAGTGGTGGCCATGGAAGGTAGGGAGGAGTCAGAGAAGATAGGTTTCAGCCCAGACAGGCAAGGACCCCTCGAGTCCCCGGAAGTGTTTGGAAAGTGACGGACTGTCTCTTCATGAAATAGATGCTTGGCCTATTTTATTCTGAAAAAGGCCAGCTTTAGGCTAGATAGTTTCTGCAAAAGTAGAGAGGCTCTGGGACTGTTCATCACCCCAAAGGGTTTTCAGAGTCCCTCTTACTATTATTACTATTTTTGAGACTGAGCCTTACTATGTAGCCCAGGTTGGCTTCGAACTCATGGTGATCCACCTGCCTCAGCAGCCCTGTTTTTTATACATTGCAGCTAATCAATAGAAGTTGGCTTAATGAAAGATTATGATTGAAAAAAATGAATGAAGAGTAACCACCAACATGTGGTCCTCTGTTTAAAAATGGAGGTTTTATCGGAATCAAAATATCTGAATGAGAAAAATGATAAATACAGACAACTGTGCTATTAGACAAGTTGCTTGAGTGAAAAAAACCACATTTTTTCCCTGGATAATACCAATATCCATCCTATTTCATGGTTATGAAAAAATTTAAAGCTGGCTACTCTTGCTATAAAAATGAGCAACTGACCTGAATACTTTTCTTTTCATAGTGTAAATTGGATTTTTAAAAACCTTACATTACCTTCTCATATTTTAACTAGCTGAAGAAACAGCTTATCTGCTTCAGTGTGTATAGAGAATACATATAATTTATCCATTTTAGAAGAACACAGTTGATTTGTACACATTAAATATGAAATTCTTATGGTTTAAAATTTATACATTTGCCCAGTATTTACTGTAGGAGCGGAAGAGAGGAATGACATGGGTAAGAGGAATGACATAGGTTTTTTCCTATAAAAAGTGTGGAGATGAATTGAATAGGTTGAATTGGGGTTGATTTTTGCCACATTGTGATAAGCAAAGGAAGGACTTGCTGGGACTAAAATTCATGAGATGTATGTGTGTAATAAAAACAATAAATAATGAGTTCTAAACATGTCAGATAGGTAGTACCAGCATGGGTTTATCCAGTGTGATGCTGCTCAATGTGGCGGTCATAATGGTGGGTTTTGAGCAATACTTTGATGAATGGTGATTATTGTCTCTGTGATATAAACTCACAGAAAGAGAATTAGTTCTTGGGTCACACATTTATCCAGACTTCAAGGATCTGAGGTTAAAAATATCAACGCTGGGTTGATAACCTGTGTGGGTGGGTGGGATAAAACGGTGAGCAGAGCTGAGCTGAGTGGGTGGGTGGCGAGCTGTATACCACCTTCACGGAGAGTGTGGTACAAACTCTGCTAGGTGCTGCGCAGGGAACAGTGTGGCATTCTAACAGGGCATAGGGGTGGAAGGTGGCTAAAAATCTGCTTTGAAGATGTCATGATTGGTCTGTGATTTTAAGGATGATTGTGCTTCATTTATTTCCCCTTAACATCTTTCCAGCCATCTAAGTGTAAGTGTCCCCTTTATGGAATGGAACATAAAAGTACTTCTCAGGGTAACTACTTAAGATCAAACAACAAGCAAATGATACATCTGATATGAAAGCCCATCTCCTACCTCAACCTCCTGACTCTCTCTAGAGAAAACAATTTGTCTCAGTAGGGATCAGTAGACTGATTGCATTCAACTCTAGGCAGACACATTTCCAGGAACACTGTACGTGTAACTCTATGTCAGAATGGGTCCCAGCAAAAGGCAGAAGCCAATTTTAGTTTCCACATAAATAGCACTTGAATTTATATAGATGAAGCTGGATCTCTTTCTGAAGATTATTTCTTGTAGAGCACAGTCATGAGGGTACGAAGTTATTTTCACATTTTGTCTGAGTAGCGCCTACTGTTTTTAAACTCTAGACGGGCTCCTCCCCCGATGCCATCTTACTGTGCTTGACTAAAACCATCCTGACAGCAGCTGTGATGACTGAAATCTTTATTCGTCCTTTCTGTGCTTGCCATGCTCCTCATGTGTACCACTCTCATTTTGCACGCAGATATTTTAATGAGTTTCTGAGTGATTGTTTTCCACTTTTCTTAATATCTCTGTTCAGGTCACTAAATTAGAGGAAAGCAGTGGAGCAAATGGGAACGGAAATAAAAAGTATCATTAGTGGGAGGGCTGCTCAAGGCACAGACCTGTAATCTGTCCCTTGACAAGGAGTGTGGAAAAGACACTGCTAGATGGAAGGGTCAATTACTAGTCACTGGCTTCAAAGGAGACAGGGCAACTTAGAAGATCTAGTTTTGGTAAAGTACACATTTCTCTTCCTATCACTTTCTGCCAGGGCTAAGTGTCTCCAGAAATGAGTTAGGTGGGAGAACCAATCCCATAGACCTCATGATGTCACCTTCCAGTGGAGTCAGAGTTTATCATCAACACACTGAGAATCTGGTGACTCCAAACAAAATGTCAGAGCTTTCATTTAAAAAAAAAGAAGGAATGAATACATTGCCAGTATTTTTAACTTAATGTGGTTTTGAATCTTTCCTTGAGTTTATCTTTTCCTGTGGCTACTCACAAGGCATCTCAATTTTTTTCCCACCCAAGGACTTAATCTAAATGAAAACTTTAATCTCTTTTAGCGCATAAAATGTCAATCTGAAGAAGTTAGATTGTCAGGAAAAGAGAACAAGCTTTAGTTTTCAGGTACTTTTTGCATCCATTTTACTCTTAGGAAGTTGGCTCGGAAACAGGGAGGCTGTTCTCTCAGAAAATCACAGATGAAATTACAAAAGTAGCTCTTGTCCTCAGTTTTGTTTCTTGTGAGCCTGACAATCACATCAGCACTCGAAACTGATTTTCTTGGTGGTTCAAAGTTAACCTCTGTGTCTTGTGCATATAAGGCAGTCAATAGATGTCTTTAAAATTTGAATTCAAGTGTATGATCCAATTTGCTAAACAAAACTTGTGAATCAAGTGGGAGGGCTCCTGGTTTTGCATAGAAAACTATCTCTGACCTTAGAACTGAGTGTCTTCCTTTCTAGTAAGATATGTGCAAACCAATTGATGATGGAAAAGGAGGAGCCCCCATGAGACTATCTTGGTACACAGACTACCACACCTCATTTATAAATAAAGCCCCATTTGTGTTATGACTGTGGCTTTGTTGATTTCTACTTTCCTGAATGGGCAATGCAATTCTTAACACATAGCTGCATGTTCTAAGAGCTAATTGGTTTATTTATATGAATGTGACTTTTGCCAAGAATGTAGTAACAGGCATTGGCAAAGTGAAGATGGTTTGAACGATGTAATTGTAGACAGTAGACCACTACTGTGTTCTTGGATGTCAAAACTAGAAGAATTAAGGTGTTTGAGAGCAGTGTGTCCTTGATTCTAAGGGTCTGATAGTCCACAAGCTGTATAAGAAACCAATGAATTTCTTGCTGGGATTCCTGATTTTGGATTAACATACTATTTTCAAACTTCCATTAAGTAAGTTATTTTACCTTAGAAAAAATATTGACAAAAACATACTCTTTAAAGTCTGGGGGATATTTGCATAATTCTGACCTAGCAATGCTTCCATCATAGAACTTCACTGTAATTCCATTTGCATTTGTCTTTTCCCTTGATGTCAATTCTTGAGAGCAGGCGCTCCTTTGTCTCTGTATGTGAGGAATCCAGCAGTGTATTTGTTAGCATGAAATAAATTGTGTAAATATGTTCATATTAATTATGGGTAGTCACTTAAATATAAGGAAGCAGAACATTTGCCTTTAAATGTAATGGTATGCTACATTTTAGGATGTGATTTCATTCTATCCACATCCAACTTTTTTATTCATAATAGAATGCATTTCAGACCGTAGAGTTGAAGTCAAAAGAAAATAAGATAAACACCTTTAAAACACATTGGTTCTGTGCCTGAAATAAATACAAATTAGGTGGTGGGGCATCTTTAGTTAGGTACATTCTTATTAGCAATGCAACTTGCCCAATATTTAGCAAGTTGTAGGCTTGTATCTTATATTGATACATATTTAAAAATGTGATTTTCTCAGGTATATTGAATTGGGGATATAAACAACTTCAGTGGTTGTGTTACTGCATCAATATTGGGTGATTTGGTATAATAATGTCACAGTGCTTTAAGTTCCATATCTTTTAAATAAAATTATCAGAGTTTGCATTTGTTCTGTAGAACACAGTGGGATAATATTAGTCAATTCCAGGACTAGTGCCTTAGTAGATAAATCTGAAGTTTATCTAATTCATGTAAAATAATAACAGAGTTAGAGACATCTGTATTTCAGAACTGAAACATTTGATGAGATGGCAGGAAACTAGTTAATCCTTCAAATATTTGTGAACAGCAGTTAGGAACCAAGTGATCTCTAAGAGATGTGGAAGAGGAATGAACAGATGGTAGCTCAGTGCTCCTGGACTAGGGCTCTTGCATAAGACCTTGTAAGGTGGGATTCAGTCCCAGCCTGGCCAGACCGTGCTCTGAGGAAGCAGGAAATTGGGAGCATCTGGCGGAGGTGATGAATGTGTGTGTGTGTGTGTGGTGGGGGAGAAAATAGAAACTTCTGGATGGCACATCTTGAAGCCCAGGTGCTACTAAATACATTATCATCCAAACCTGAAAATTTGAAGCTAAGTATGTATAGAGCTTTGGCACTTGGCATATGGTGTTTCAAATATAAAGATTACAGACCATCTGTCACATCCAGTGGCTTATCTCTGGGAGGATCACTGAACACCAGAGAACTTGCTACATTTTCACACCCATAAGTGACTGCACAATCAATACATATTAATTGAGTAGTCAGCATGGATACAAGTCTATGCCGTGAATGTAGAGAATATAACTTCATCCTTTAAAACATATGGTGAGACAAAAACAGATGGGCATGTGGTGGGTGAGGCTAATGGCTTTTGATTTGTTCTAGCTCTGAGGCTTCGGTTTCAAGGTCCATTATCATAAGGGTTCCTGTGCATTCTTCACAAATCCCCTGCTCCTCTCTGGCATGTTGTTACTTGGTCTTGGCAAAACCATAGCTCCGAATAAACAGAATTTCTGTCTTTCCATGCCTACACCCATGCAACTGGATGTATCTAGAGAAAAACACATAATTGTGCTCTCTTATTCCATGTGAGAGCCACAATCATAAAACTTAAGTGGGTTTTTATGTAACCAGGCCATTGTGCCCTACATCCCTGCTCACCTAGAAGGGCTCTGTCATACCTTTCCTAGCCTGCTTCTATGGTGTTGCTCTCAGGTGACATATTTATTTCACTGAGAAGACAGGAACCCGAGTAGAATTTCTAGAAGCCTATACCCGTTTGCTTCAGTCCCAACACCTGCATCCACACCTCTGCTTCCTTTCTGTTCTTGCGTAAAACATCTTTGCTTCTATCTAAAGTTAGTTGTTCCATTTACTCAGAATATCTCGTCTTTTTTTTTTTTTTGCCTACTCAAGGATATTGATCTAACAATTACTTATTTTCTGTTATTATTTTCTCCTCTCTTTGCTGGTAATTGCCACCAGCATTTACATATTCTCTTGTGGTTTCATTAAAGGCAAAAGAAACCAAACCAAACCCAGATAAATTTTTTCTCTTGATTCCTCTTTCTCCATCAACTCTTTGCTAGAAAAATTTATTCTTTCCAACTTCTCTCTTCCAATGAATTCTTATATAACTTTAATCAAATCTTCATACACACAAATTTCACCAAAATGGCCCTGCTTAAGCAAGACCTGCTCCACCAAGGACCTGTACCTTGCTAATTCTCCAGGCAGTCTGTAACCTCCTCCCACAGAAATATTTGTCTCTCTTCCCCCATACCTCTCATCCACCTGGTCAGTTTTGACTCAGCCCATGGGATGGTCTTTCTCAGTCTCCTCTGCCACTTTCTTCCATTTACTCAGAATATCTCATCTTTTTTTTTTTTTTTTGCCTACTCAAGGATATTGCTCTAACAATTCTCCATTTCTTCTCCATTTCTTCATGTTGTTGAATCCTAGAGCTCAGAGCTTGGTCCTCTTCTCTTAACTCATGAGCTTCCTTGGTGATTTCATCAAGAACTTTGATTAGTGACTATATGCAATGACTCTTGAATTTGTATCCTTATCCCATAACTCTTTTCTCAATTCCAGACTTGTCTATCTCATGAGCTTCTCAGCATTTCTTCTGGGAGGTCTACTAGACATCTCATTCTTAGCTCATGTGAAATCAAACTCTGAATTGTTCTGCATCCTCTTCCTCCTTTCCTTAGTATTCTTGAACTCACCTGATGACAATGTGCTTCTTCCAGCTGAACATGTGCTTGTAGTCATATTAGACATTTTTCTTTCTTTCATGTTATATATTTAAATCTATCAAAAAATCTGCAAATTATATCTAGTATATATGTATAATCCCAGCCCAGTGTAAGCATCCTCACCTGAATCATTTTGCCTTGTCACCTGGCTTACTGAAGTAGCTCTCTAAGTATTCTCTCTTCTACTTCCCTTTTTGTCCAACATATTATTTCCAATGCAGCAGCACAATGATATTGTTAAAATATAAGTTAGTTATGACAACTTCTCCTTTGAAAACCCCACTTCAATGAGAGCAAATACAATCTCAGAGGATCCCACATGATCTGGCCTCTTATCTCTCAGCCTCTTGTCTTCCTAATTTTCCACTGGTCCCTCCCCTGGAAACACACTGGCCATTTATAGTCTATTGAACTTGTTCTGTAGCCTCCATGGAATGTGCTTCCTATAATCATCTTTTTTAAATATGTCCATCAACAGATGAATTAATAAATCTGACATGGTGTTTATACACAACAGAGTATTATTCTGCCATAAAAAGGATATATTTGAGTAATTTGAAGGCAAAAGGAGGTACTTAGTCAATGTTAAGTGAATAAATTAAACATAAGGTTAAATGTCATATAGTTTCTCTTATATTACAAAACGAAGTATGAGTAATTTAAGAGCAAAAGAAAAGATAGATAACAGGAAACATGGAAATAGATGTTTTGCAAATTAGAAGAGGTCCAAGAGATGAAGGGAGTGGGGCAGATGGCAAGGAATGGGGAAGTATGTTTATGGACCAACTCTCCATGATGAATGCAGTCATTAGGTACAACAAACATATGCTAATAAAAATTAAATAGTTAATGGGTGTATTATTTGTATTTTGTACAGTATAATAATGTGATGCATGTACATAACATGTAATGATCAAATTAGAGCAATTATTTCCTTATTTTCAAATATTATCATTTCTACTTCTGAGAATCTTCCAACTGTTCTCCAATTATCTTGAAATATATAGCAGATTGTTGTAGTACAGTTATTCTACTATGCTATAGAGCAGCAGAATGAATTTCCCATATCTAAGTATATTTTAGTACATATTATCTAACCTCTCTCTAATCCTCATTTCCTCTAGTTACCCTCATTCTACTTTATACTTCTATGTGATCAACTTTTTAAGCTTCTAACCAATGAGAACTTCTAGTATTTGCCTTTCTGTAGCAGATTTCTTAATATAGCTGCTCCTCCCTTAAGTCTTTGTATCTAACTTTCTCAATCACCTGTCTTGACCACCATCTTTAATACTACAAACTGCTATCTCTTATACTTCTAAGCCAGTTACTCTGTGTTGTAGTTGGGGGTGGCAAGGAGAACAATTACATACAGGACACAGAGTTTATAGTATCATTTTATGATGGTCATAGTTAAATACAAGAAAGTGCAGGAAATCTGTCCACAGCACTAAAAACCTAGAAAATCCAGCTGAGGGCCTGGATTCCACAGCTATGTCTTGCATGAGTTCAGCTGAAGACCTAGAGCCCATGACTGCCTCCCCTAAGTCTGACTGGAGTCCTAGAGCCCAGGACAATGCCTCATGCAAATCTGTTTTATGGATCTGAGTGGAAAGGCCCAAAGGTCAGCAGTGGAAGCTAGAAAGTCTATGCCAGCAGGGTGTAGGATCTGTGCCTGTAGGCTGAGGGTTCTACACGAGCCAAGGAGTGATGCTAAAAATAAAGATCAAGGCTCCCTTCAAAAGTACCACGGTCATCCTCAGTGACAGTGAGGTCCTGAGCTTCTTTGACGACGAGAACAGCCAAATACATATCAAAAAGCCAACATGATGAACTCTCCTGGAGATTAAATAGTTCCTAACAACACTTAGGAGAATCAACAATGCTACGTTTTCCTCTCCAAGTTTCCTTTTTATGCAGGCAACTGTCCTGAGGTGGGCCATCCGCACTCAGCCCCATGCTGATTCATTTTAGCTGATATTTAAATTGACCACCAGTTTTTAACTGATAACATCCTGCTTTGTTCTTCCTTTTGTAATGATGCATCTTGTCTTTTCACAATGATGAATTAACTATTTTATCAGGTTTACTGTACATCTTACTCCTCAAGGCCAATGCAATTCCATTAGAGCAGGGATTTCTGTTTTGCTCATTGATATATCCCAAGCTTTTAGAACTTTGCCTGAAAAACTGTGTGTGCTCAATAAATATCTGTTGAATGAATGAAGTAATTCTGGGCTTTGAGGTCATCAAATATGTGAAAATTTTCTTAAGTACTTCTTTGTTTCCCTTTACTTCCTGACCGTACCTCCCAAAATGGCGTAATCATATATCCTAGAAGGTTGTGGAGGTAAAACTTATGGACTTCCTATTTTGAATGTAAAGTTGTAAATAATTATATTTTTAAATCGAAACTTTGGATTTTTTTTTTTTTTTGGTCTTGTAGGTTCATTCTAGCAATTTTTATTTTTTTCCCTGACAGCCTTGGAACTGTTAGACTTTCCCAAAGAGCATTTTCCTTTGTACCAATTCAAGTGCAAAGGGCCAGGTGTTAAGAAATACCTTGGGTTCCTGTTTGAGGAATGGAGAATTTAAATTTTAGTGGTATAGAATGGGTATAGAATGGTATAGAATAAGACTTTATTTTTTGTTCCACTTTTTTAATTTTAAAAAGGGTAAGATTAAACATAACAAAACAGATCATAAGGAATTAATTTTAAGAAACACGGATTTCAAAGCAAGTCCACTGGAGATCTTCACTGTCTATCTTATTGTCTCTAGTTTTCTTCCAAATAGTTGTCCCCATCTTTACACACATTGAATACATATTGAACATTATAGAGCTAATCAAATCATAAGAGGATGATGAGGGCTTTTTAGGTCTTCAAGGCCTGACATTGGGAAAGTCAATAATGACTACCATAATGTCTCTCTAGAATGGGACTTTCTTGTTCCTGAAAGCCTCTCATACTGTTGAGTGTCATGAACTAGATAATCCAAATTACTAATTATAACTTTAAAAATATTTTATCATATTTGTCTTGATAAGATACAAGAGTCTTGCTATTTATTCCTTTTATAAGTAAAAATAAATACAGAGATGATTCATGTATGAGAAATTTTTGTTTGTATTTTATTCTAAAGAGAAAAAATAAAAAAGAAAATAATAAAAGAGTTTCAAAACAGGCTAATAGGAGAGTAACAATAATTAATACATTGTGTATTGTTATTTTCTTAGTAGTTATTCAGAGTACAAGATATAGGCGTGAAATATTGTCCAAACAATATTAGCACAAACTTTTAATGAGCTAAGAGAAACTAGTGTAACTATCTTCACTATCTTGTGTATGTGTTGTATACATTTCTCTTCCTTCCTTTTCCCTTTCCCCCATCATTGCTTTTTTCTTTTGAACAGTTTCTTCCCAACTCACAACATCTATTGTATGTTTTGGATCTTAATTACTCATTCAGTTTCTTATACTAGTGGGACCATATAATGTTGGCACATGTGGGTCTGATTTATTTCACTTATAAGTACTGTTTCAAGTTGCATCCATTTACCTATAAAAGTATTCAGTTTGTCCACCTTTATGGCCGAGTAGTATTTCATTACATTAAAATTTTTTTTCTTTTTATCCATTCCTCAGTTGATGGCATTTGTGTATTTTCAAAGGATTTAGCTATTACAAATTGTGCTGCTATAAACATGGTACACATATGTCACTGTGGTATGATGTTTTAGTGTTCCATTTTCCCCACAGCCCTGTCAGTTTTTGTTACTGGATGATATTTTGATGATAATCATTGTTTCTAGAGTGAGATGAAATCTCAATGTTGTTTTAATTTACATCACTGGAATGATCATGTATTTATTTGCCATTTGTATTTCTTCATGTGAGATGTGTGTACTCATCTCAGATGTCCATATTTGAACTGAGTCTTTGAATTTGGGGGAACTTGTTCTTTTCAATTATTTATATATTCTGAATGTTAGTAATTTTGTTTGAGGAACAACTGGCTATACTTTTTTTCTACTCTGTGAGCTGTCTTTTCATTGTTATTGACTTCTTTTGTTGCGTAAAAGATTTTTAATAAAGCGAGATTCTATTTGTTGATATTTTTGTGGTATTTGCTATATAATCTGGGTTTTGTTCGTGAGTCTCTGCTTACGCGTATGTCTTCAAGATTTCTACCCATTTTCTCTTCCAGTAGAATTAATGTTTCTGTTTTAATATTTAGATTTTTGATTCATTTTTTACTTTACTTTGGTACATGGTGAAAGACATCATCTCATTTTAGTCTGTATGGAAAACCAGTTTTTCCAGCACCACTTTTTAAAAAGGCTATCTTTCTTCCAGTGAACATATTTCACTCCTTTGTCAAAGCTAAGATTTCTGAGTGTGTTTGAAATTACATCTGCATCCTCTGTTCTGTTCTACTGATCCTCAGGTCTTTTTTTGTCAATAACATTGATTTTTTAAATTTTATTTTTAGAAGCATAAAATTAATCATAAAGAACAGAACAAAGTGGATCAGAAGCAAACAACGTAAGTGACACAGAACTCAAAGCCAGACAACGGGAGATTATCACTGTCTATCATTTTCTTTTTTCTTTTGTTTCTCAGTACCAGGGATCAAACTCACAACCGCCTGCTTGCAAGGCAGATGCTTATGCCACTGAACTAAATCCCCAGCCCCATAGTCTGTTTTCTTCTAAATAGTTTTCCATATCTTCACACAATGAATTCATACAAAATAAAATAGTATTGAACTTATCAGAACAGGATGATGAAGGCATTTTAGGCCTTCAAAACCAGACAATAGCAAAATCAACTATGGCTGCCATGTCTCTTGTTCTGTTCAAAATAGCTGTCCATACCTTCACGTATGTTGAAATTAAACAATACAAAACAGACTAAAATCATTCTGAACAAAGAATAATAGTATTGCTGGATTTCACAGCATGACACTACAGATTCAGCATTGGATATACCATGTTTCTTTTTCTTCAAAGTAGCTGTTCATTTCATCATGTGTTATATAATTGATTCTCACAAACTGCTTAGGAGAACTTCTATGCATGTATGAGTCTCTACATGTATGCCTACTCTTTCTGTATTAGAGGGAAAAACAAAACAAAGCAAAACAAAACAAAACAAAACAAAACAATCTCCTAGAAAAACATGAAACAAAAAGACAAATAAATAACAATAGCAAAGAGCCCAAAACACTGATAATGCAGGCTTTCAAAACAAGGTGGTATGAGCATAACTGTGGTTATTATTTTACATAATGATTTTCAAGAGTTCCTCAGATCACTATACAATAATATGCACAATTGTTCCAATCCTATAAATGTTAACTATTTTATTCCACTAACTTATAGAATTTGTAGCACAATCATCTAGCTATCCTGTGTGTTTATATAATTTTAGATTTTTTTCCCTTTTGCTTTTTCCTCATTTTTCCTGATATTATATTTCCCATTTATGTAGATTCTTGTACTTTCACTGTGTTTATTTAGTTTTGTATCTTATGTACTTTTACCATTTCTTACACTGGAGAGACCATATAGTATTCACACATGTGAGTTTGACTTATGTCACTTGTAAGTGTGGTCTTGAGTTGCATCCATTTATTTATAAATATCTCAATGTGATCATTCTTTTTAGCTCAGTAGTACACCCTTGTATAAAATATATTATATCTTTTTTATTCATTCCTCAATTGATAGCATTTACCTTGTTTTCAAGATCTGGATATTGCAAATTGTTCTGCTATAAACATTGATGCACATATATCACTGTGGCATGATGTTTTCAGTTCATTTTTTTTTATTTTTTATTTTTTTAATCATCGGTATTGGGGACCGAACCATGACCACCTGCTTGGAAGGTAGGTGCTTATGCCACTGAGCTAAATCCCCAGCCCCCATGTTTTCAATTCTTCTGGGAATATGCTCAGACGTGGAATAGCTGGGTAAAATGGGACTTACAATCCCAGCTTTTTGAGGAATCTCCAGACTGTCCACCACAGTGGTTGCACCAGTCTGCACTCCCACCAACAGTGCAGAAGAGTTCCTTTTATCCACAGCTTCTCCAGCATTTGTTGTTGGTAGTTTTCTTTAATGTAGATATTCTTTCTGGAATGAGATGGAATCTCAGTGCTATTTTAATTTGCATTTCTCTAATGACCAATGATGGTGAACATTTTTCCATGTATTTATTTGCCATTTGTATTTCTTCATCTGAGAATTGTGTATTCATCTCAGATGCCCATTTTTGGAATGGGTCTTTGAATTTTGGGGATCTGATGTTTTAGACAGAAGACCTTTGTCTGAGGGACCATTGACTAACATTTTTTCCCAATTTCTGAGTTTTATTTTGGCTACATTGGAGATTTTTTTGACATGCAAAAGTCTTAAATAGAACACAATTCCAGTTATTGGTTCTGTGAAGTATTTCACCTGTGGTTTGATTCTTGTTCATAAATTCTCTACCTACCCCTAGTCTTCAAGATTTCTACCTACTTTGTCTTCCAAAAAATTTAGTGTTTCTGTTTTAATATTTAGATGTTTGATCCATTTAGACTTTAGTTTAGTGCATGGTGATAAGCATGGGTCTAGTTTTAGTTTTCGGCATATGGAGAGCCAATTTTTCCAGCACTATTTATTGAAGAGACTTTCTTCCAGTGGATATGTTTGGCTCCTTTATCAAAGATAAGGTGGCTGAGTGTGTTTATAGCTGTAGTTATACATCTTCCAATGTATAACATTGATCTTCAGGTCTGTTTTTATTCCAATAGCATGCTCTTTTACCACAGTAGCTTTGTAGTATAACTTCAAGTCAGGGATTGTGTTTTCTACTGCCTTGCCTTTGTTGCCCAGAACTGCCTTTGCTATTCTAGGTCTATTCTGGTTCCAGATGAATTTTAGGAGTGATTTCTCTGGAACTGTGAGATATGCTAGTGTCATTTTGATTAGAATTGTATTAAATCTGTATAACAATTTTGGGACAATGGCCATTTTCAAAATATTTGTTCTTCCTAACCATGAACGAGGGATGTCTTTCCATTTTCTGAGGTCCTGTTTGATTTCTTTTTCATGGTATTATAATTTTCCCTGAATAAATCTTTTACTTCTTTTGTTAGATTGATTCCTCAGTATTTCATTTTTTTAGATGCTGTTGTGAGTAGTGTGACTTCTCTTATTTCTCTCTCAGTGATTTTGTTGTTAGTGTATAGGAATGCTATTGATTTTTAAATATTGACTTTGTATCCAGCTATATTATTTAATTTATTTATTATACCTGGGCTTCTTTCAATGGAGTTTTGGCGGCCTTCTATGTAGAGAATCATGTCATTTGCAAATAATGATAATTTCACTCCTTCTTTTCATATTCTTACTCCTTTTATTTGTCTCTCTCTTGTCTAATTGCTCTGGCAAGTATTTCCAGCACTATATTGAATAGGAGAGGTGATAATGGATATCCTTCTCCTGTGCCTGATTTTAGGGTAAAGGCTTTCAATATTTGGCTGTTTAATATGATGCTGGTTGTTGGTTTGTTATAGATGGCCTTTATCATATTGAGATAAGGACATCTGTTCCAATTTTCTGTAAGGTTCTTATCATGAATAAATGTTGGACATTATCAAAAGCTTTTTCTGCATCTATAGCAATGACCATGTGGTTCTTATTTTTGGTTCTGTTGATAGGGTGGATTGCATTTATTGATTTACATGTGTTGAACCATCCCTGCATTCCTGGGATGCATCCCACTTTGTCATGGTGTATAATCTTCTTGATTACTTTCTGCATTCTATTTGCCAATATTTTATTGAAAATTTTTGCATCTGTGATCATTAGGGAGAGTGGCCTGTAGTTCTGTTTTTGCTCGAGTCTTTCTTAAGTTTTAGTATTAGAGTAATATTTGCTTCCAGGAATGAATTAGGGAGAATTTCTTCCCTTTCAAATTCTTTGAATAGTTTGAGGATTGTCGGCAGTAAATCTTTTAATTTCTTGTATAATTCTGCAGTGAATCCATCTGGACCTGGGCCTTTATCTGTTGGTAAGGATTTAATTACATATTCAATTCTGTTAATTGAAATTGGGTTATTCAGCAGTTATACATCTTCTTGACACAGCTTTGGTACTTCATATGTTTCTAGGAATCTGTCCATTTCTTCCTGTTATCAAATCTATGGGAGTAGGGGTTTTCAAAATAGGTATTGATGATGTTCTATTTTTCCACAGGGTCTGTAGTTATTTCACCCTTTTCATTCCTTATTGCATGAATTTGAGTTTTTTCCCTTTTTAAAATAAGGTTGGCTAGGGGCTTATCAATTTTCTTTCAAAGAACCAACTCTTCTATTCATTGATTCTTGGTATTTTTTTCTTCATCTCTAGTGCATTGATTTCTGCTCTGATCTTTATAATTTACTCTCTTATTTTGGATTTGGGCTTCACTTGCTCTTCTTTTTCTAGATGTTTGAGGAGTAGCATCAGGTTGTTTATTTGTGTTCATTCTGTGTTCCTGATGTGGGGATTCACAGCAATAAGTTTTCCCCTGAGGACTGCTTTCATTGCATCCCACAGGTTCTGGTAAGATGTATTTGTACTTTTGTTTGCTTGTGGATATTGTTTAAATTGTTCTTTAATTTCTTCTGTAATTTGTTCTTTAATTACCCACTGATTGCTCAGGAGTTTATTATTCAATTTCCATGTGTTAGTGGGGTTTTTGCAGTTTGTTTTGTCATTAATTTCCATGGGGTTATGATCTGATAACATGCATGGGATAATTTCAATTCTTTTGCATTTAATTAAGCATGTTCTGTGGGCTAGTGTATGGTCTATTTTAGAGAATGTCCCATGTGCTGCTGAGAAGAATGTGTATTCTGATGTCAATGGCTGGATTACTCTGTATACATCTGCCAAGTCCATTTGTTCTCAGGTGTGATTCAGTTGTTATTTCTTTGCTGATTTTCTGTCTAGTTGATCTGTCCCTTTGTGTCAATGGTGTGTGTCTCCTGTTATAATTGTGTTATTGCTTATTTGATTTTTTATTTCTGTTAATATTTATTTTGTATAGATGAGTGCTCCCAAATTTGGTGCCTAGATATTTAAAATTTTTATCTCTTCCTTTTGAAGTTTTCCCTTAACTAGAATGTAGTGACTTTCTTTATCTCTTTGGATCATTCTTGGTTTGAAGTTCACATGGTCTGCAAACAGAAGAGCTACATTTGCTTTGAGATCCTGTTCCATTGTTTTCCATCCTTTGACTTTCAGTCTATGAGTTTCCTTTTGGGATAGGTGGGTTTCTTGTATACAGCATATGGTTGGATGTTGTTTGTTGATCCATTTGCCAGTCTGTTTCTTTTAATTTGTGAATTGAGGCCCTTTACATTAACGTTTATAACTGATATATATTGGTTTATTTTTGACATGTTATCATTCTGCTGTTGATTCTTTATCTTTCCATTCTGTTCAATTGTTTGCCTTGCTTAGTGGTTTTTTCCTATGTCTATTTACAATGTCTTTCAGTATTCTTGCAAGGTTAGTTTTGTGAATATCATATTGATTTTGTCACAGTAGCGTTGTTGTATAATTTCTGGTAAGGGATTTTGATGCTCCCTGCCTTGCCTTTGTTGTCGAGAGTTGATGTTGCCGTTTTTAGGTCTCTTCTGGTACCCAGTGAATTATACAAAAGTTTTCTCTAGTTCTGTGAGGTTGACAAGCCTCAGAATGCAACAAACAAATCTATAAACCATCCTCTTGTCTTTAAGTGAGACTAGCTTTTCATAGAGGAAGTCTGGTGAGGTGGGCACCCTCCCACCCCACAAATAAAATGCATCTATGAAAAAAAATCCAGGATTCTGGATTTTAGAAGGCCTAGGATTAGGTTTTAAGTTTTGTTTTGACTGACCCCCATTTTGTATCATCAGTTGTGATCTTTTCTAAATTGGTTTGGCTCTTTAGCTCTGAGTCGGTTTCTTTTTCTTTTTCTTTTTGTCTCTTACTTACTCTCTTTTTAGGAGATAAGATCTCACTATGTAGTTTAGGCTGGCTTTGAGTTTGCTATGTAGCCAAATCAGGCCTCAAAATTGTTGCAGTTTTTCTACTGGGATTACAAATGTGTGCCATCATGCACAGCATTTATATTTTTAAAGTTATTTTTATTTTGGATGAATAAAACCAAATAAGAGAAAACAAAATGGGGTTCAGTCAAAACAAAAGGATGGACATAGTACATGACTTAAAACCAAAACACAAGATGATCAACAATGGTAAGCATAATGTCTTTTGTTATTTTCAATAGAATTTCCCGTATCATCAGGCATAATAAAATTGAACATAGCAATACAGAACAAAATCTATAAAAACAAAACACTGGAGACATTATAGAACTCAAAAAAAGATATAGTCAAACCAGAATGGGTATCATAGTGAATCTTATTGTCTTCAGATTAGTTGCCTATACCTTCAGACTTTATACTATCAAACATAACAGATTTGAATAAAATCAGTCAAGATAAGACAGCAATCAAACAAAACAGATTTAAATAAAGTAAGTCAATATAAGACAGTGAAAGCAATACAGGGCTTCAAATTTTGTTAATAGGAAATCAAAAATGGTTACCATAGTATACCCTGTTATCTTTGGAATACCTGTCCATGCCATCAAATCTAGTACAAGTAGAAAAACTGGAACAGAATATAACCAAACTAAACAAAGTGATAAGAAGAATATGGGTTTCAAATCATGACACAAGATTAACAATGTCCTCTGCCTTCCCTTTTTAAACAGTTCTTCCCCTTTCATTTTCACAGGGTGCATTGTACATTTTGTATCCCACTAACTCCTGTAGTTTTTAGTTTTTTTTTTTTTTTTTTTTTTTTTTAGTACTGGGAATCAAACTCATGACCTCATGCCTGCCAGGCAGGTGCTTATGCCGTTGAGATAAATCCCCAGTCCTCTCCTGTAGTTTTTAGATTAGGGAGGCAATCCACTATTGACCTAGGTGGTTCTGACCTTTTTATTCCTGAGCATGATCTCAAGTTGTATCCATTTACCTACAAGAGCCTCAAGGTTTTCCTTCCTTATAGCTGAGTAGTTCTTCATTGCATAAAAGCATTACATCTTTCCAACCAATCTGCAGCTGAAGGATGAGCTACCCCCACCTTTTTCTGGTTCCCTGTCACATAGAGCATTATTTTCTCATCTTTGAGATAAACTCTCTTTCAGGTTATTTATATTTCTCTCTTTCATAAACCCTCTTTTAGGATAATTATATTTCTTATATAGAGAATCTTGATGGACTCCATCTCCTGATCCACTCTGCCTGTGTTTCTTTTTATTAGTGTATGAGGCCATCCATGTTAATGATTATGGCAACCTTCTCTGCCTCATCTATGCCATGCTGTTTTTCTGTCATTGATTGTCTACTTTCCCTCTTCATTCTAATGTCTGCCCCATTCAGTGAGCCTCCTTTGCCTCTGTTCCTGAAATCATGATCTTTTTTCTTTCTCTAGAATGTCCTTCACTATTTTTTGTAGGGTTGAATTGGTGGTCATGAACTCACCCAGTTCCTCTTTGTCATGGAAGCATCTTGTTTCTCTATTAATTTTGAGAAATAGTTTTGCATGGTACATCAATCTTGGCTGGAGGTTATTTTCCTTCAGGAAATGGAATACTTTGCTCCAAGCTCTTCTTGATTTGATGGTTTGTGTCAAGAAGTCTGCTGTGATTCTGATGGGTTTTCCTTTGGAGGTGATCTGTTTCTTTTCTCTGATAGCTTTTAATATTCTGTTCTTGTGTTGAATTTCAGATTATTGATGTCTGATTATTATATGTCTAGCTCTATAGCAGGCTAGAGTTCTATATGCCTCGTATAGCTAGATATAATTTCCTTTTCCTATGCTTAGTAAGTTTTCTTTAATTAAATTTCTGTAAATGCCTTTGTATTTCATTTGTGTTTATCCCTGCTTCTTGACTCATATTTTTTATTCTCAAGTTATAGATCCTCTTGTCATCGTCTAATCTTTATATTGTTAGTTCTTGGTTTCTTGTTATAAGAGATCTTTCCTTTCACGATCAGACATTGGAAACCTACCTTCAAGCATTGTTAATCTATCTCTAGTGTCTATCAGGCAATTTTTTCCAGCTTTAGATGGAGTTTTGATTTCCTGGTATCTCTTTGACTCTGTTTTGTGCATTCTAGGATTTGTTTATATTCTTCATCAACAGTTTCCCTCCTTTTGCTCCTCCATTCTTCTATCTGTATCTTCTTGAGAGGTGCTTGGCATTTCTTTTATTATTTTTCTTATATCTTTCTTTACTTGTATTAATGTTTCTGTTTTAAGATCTTTTATAATTTCATGAAGATATTTCTTTATGTCAGGTACCATTTCTTCAGAAACTTCAGGTGTGTAACTCCTGATTTCTTCTGTGTTTACCTCTCCTGAACCAGTGCTCTTTGGGTTAGAGGCTGGAGACTGACTTTTGTTTCTTCCTCCTGTCATGTTTCTGGTTTCTTCCAGACAAGTGGATAGTGGAGTCTCCAGCACTTCCTGTATTGGTTATAATTACTCTGAAGTGTGCTGGCTAGGGATTGATGCCCTACCCAATCTTTTGGTGACCACTGGAGTATAAGCAGGGGCAGCACAGACTGGATCCTTCTTTCCAAGCTGGTCAACCACTGGGAGTCTTCACCACATTAGTGTGTGCCACATGGTAGGGGTTGGTTAGGGAAAGCTTTTGGGAAACCTCGTTCTTGGCTATTGGATCTCACACAGGGGTGGGACTCACTGCAAGCAATTCTCACCAATCTGCTCTGTGGTAGGAATGGCTGAATGAAGCCAGCTGCAGTTCTGGTTCCAGGCTTATCCTACCCAACTCCAAAATGGCAGCCATCTAATCACCCACTCATGTGGGAAGACTGAGTCCCCGTCACTCACTGTGAGCCAGTGCAGTTATCCTGTTTTTTGCTCCCCTCTGTGACCGTGTCCTCCTGCTGAGGCCCTTGAGCTTGTCAATCCTCGACTTCACTATGACATGCATCTTCGGATTCCAGTGATGTTTCTCAGGCAGTGGGACCGGCTCTGGTGAGAGCACATCTGTCTACTGCCTTCTGTCCAAGCTTTTCTCTTCTTTCTTTTTTTTTCACTTTAGTTTCTTCCTGGGTCAAGAGGATCCATATCCTTCCATCTCATCTTCTCCAGAGTGCGATATTCCAACATCGGGGCTGTTACTCTCAGAGAGGCTTTTTATTTGGCTGCTTATTGATCCACCATCTTCCTAGCTACTCCAACTCCCAGTATTTATTTTTAATAAGCTTTGAGTTTCTAATTTATGTATCATGTATGTTTATATTGTTTTAAAAAAACTTTCAGATTTAATTAACCTGAAAAATTGAGGAGATATTTCTTAATGCTAAATGTCCATTATGACATTCAAATATTTTTTCTGTATTAAGTGGGGGAAGAATGGACATTGGTTTCTATCTTTGTCAATCATTGTTTTCATTGGTGTGTTTTTATTGATTAAAGGTGTGAGTAACTTATATGCTATCCTTATCTTCAACAACCTGAGGACAAGTGATTTGTGTTGCTGACATCAGAATCAATCAAGTGAATAATTTGGATCCTGTCTTTCTTAGCTATCTATCACCTCTATCAATAAAGGGAGACTGTCATCAAACTGTGATGTTTGGAGGCCTGATGAAGGAGTTTCCTATTTTCTTTCTATGTCACACTTAACTGTTATGTACTATCTCTATGGGAGCAGAAGATCTGGATTCACCGATAATGTACTCTAAAAATAGCACAGTGCCACATATGGAAAGAATGAATGAATGCATGAATATTCAAGTGAATACGTTAGTAAATACATGAATGACAGAATACATCTCACTTGGGTATAATTACAGAGAGACTTATTTAAGCTAAGAGCAATTTTACAATTAGAATGTTAAAAAATTCTGGAAAGGCAAAAGACAAAGATTCGATGTATTACAATGGCAGTTTCTCAGTGATGAAGCAGAGGGGCATTCGGTTTGTGAGACAGAGTAAGCAGAGTGAGCACAGTCTCTGTTTTACCTTAGAAGAGCTGTTGTCTTAGCGGCTCTTAAAATTTCTTGGATTTGCACTGAATACTTGAGATTCATATGGTAACAGAAGTCTTTCTCTCAGTACACATTTTTCTATTTTGTGGGTGTTTTTTTCTTTTGCATTTCCAAGTACTCTTGGCATATTTATACTTGGAGATTTTTTTTCTTAATTTTAATTTTCTTTCTCAGCTCCTGGAAAGTTGAGTCAGAATTGCTAGTTCAAGGCTGGAGTGGGCTACATAGTGAGTTCAGACTAAACTATAAAGTGATAACTTGTTTCAAAAAGGGAAAAGATTATATGTATGTTGGTAAACATACATAAAGGTATATATGTATTTGTATGCAAGGTAGATAACTGCACTATAAATTCTGTTAGTTCATGAAAAAGAACAGTTTGTGCTGTCATTGTTTGATTGATTATTTATGTGCATAGATTTTGTAACCTGCACAACTACTTCTAAGATAACAATATGCAATATATTAACTAGTATTAATTTCCTACTGTTTCCTTGAAATTCTGTATCATTTCTATCCTTTTTTTTGTTTTGCTTTTTAAAATAAAAAAGAACATAAAAAATAAAAATTTAAAAACAGCTTTCTTTTTTAAATTTTATTTTGTTTTATTTTAAAGAGAATAAAACTAAGCAAGAAAAAAAAAAAAAAAAAAAAAAAAAAAAAAAACCAGAATAAGGCCAACCAAAGCAAACCAATGCAAGAGACACAGGACTTCAAAACAGCATGAAATCAACAATGGTACCATAATGCCTCTTGCTGTATTCAAAACAGCCACAGATACCTTCAGATATAGTAAAAATCAAACAAAACAGAACAGAATAGAAACAGCAATGACAACAACAACAACAAACAATGAATGCAATAAAGAAGTTCAAAATAAGACAATAGTGAATCCAAAATGGCTACCATTATCTTACAATCTTTGAAATAGCTGTTCATGTCATTAGATACAATGAAATAAAACAAAACAGAATAAAATCCAACCCATCAAACCAATGAAAATGCTACAGGACTTCAAAACAAGATAATAGAGAATTAACAATGGCCTCCATCTTCAGAAGGAGATCCCCAGTAGATATCACACTGTACCCTTATTCTCTGAATAGATAGATGATCAGACTGCTGGTCCTAGATCTGCACAATCATTGAAATGCTAAACACTACAAGCATCAAATTGCATTTCACCTGAATAGCTATCCTCACAGCCTGAGTTTTTCCAGATCAGCTGGTCACTTATGGGGGCTGGGGTGGGTGGGGTGTTGGTTCTTCTTGTTTCCCAGCCCATGCACTTGAAGGAGCTGGGGTCTGGCCATCCCTCAATGTCAGTGGCCTGCCCGAGGTGCTGGTTCACAGGAAGGGCTTGCTTCTTAGTGAATTCTGGTTCTTTTCCCTTCACAGCTCATGAATGGCACTGACTCCGGGAAGGGCTGGGATCTAGCTGTCCCTTCACTAGCAGCAGCCAGCACATGGTTAATATAGTTTTCTGATGGGGACTTTCTCTTATAGGGAATTTTCCTAAACTGTAACCATTTTGCTTACATCTAAACAAGACCACTCAAACTATCTTTTCAACTTAATTTACTATTGGAGAATTTACCTGGAACATCTTTCAAGGCTTTATATATCTCTGATTTCTCTTCTGTATCTTGCCAGTATCTAAACATATAGATCAGACAAGAACTACCACAATAACTTCTCTTGGAATAAATACATTTGAACATCTTGGCTTAGTAGAGCTTCAAGGAAGTATTCAGAGTTAACATATATATTTCAGAACACTAATTAAAATAGCCCTTGAAAACATACATTATAAATTAATTCTATTAAAAACTTTTATACAATAATGTATTCAATTTATTTTAAGTAATTCTAATCCCTGATACCACTTAAACTTCAGAAGTTCAAAGATTTCTTTGGGCTGTAGTGGTTTTATTATAATTCAGGTGATTTTATTGCTACTCATTATTTTCTGATTCTGCTTATATTACGAAGTAGAAAAATTACTTTGATTTCATAGGTATATGTATCAAATTTTTCTTTTAAAGAGCATAAAGCCAAGGAAAGTAAAACAGAATAAAACCAATCAAAATAAACCAGTATAAGTGATACAGGACTTCTAAATAATAAAAAATAAATAATAGTTACCATAATGCTTTTTGTTGTCTTCAAAATGGTTGCAGATACCTTCTGACATACTAAAAATTAAACAGAATAGAATAGAAACAACAAATACAAAACAATGTATGCAATAAAGGACTTCAAAACAAGCAAATAGTAAATCCAAAATTGCTACCATGATGTGTCTTGCTATCTTTTAAATAACTGCTTTTGCTATCAGATTTAATATAACCAAACAAAACAAAAGGGAATAAAACCCAACCCAACAGAACAATGATATGATATGGCTTCCAGGAAGGCAACACTTCCTTATGAGGGCTTGTTCTCTCCCTCTTCAGTCCACAAGTGACATTGACTTACAGAGAGAGGCTTGGGTCTGGCTATCCCAACTCCAGCAGCAGCTGCACATGGTACTCTGTATTGAATTTTTTCTGTAAAGTTCTTCAAACTTTCATTTTTATTGTGTTAAAGCTAAGATTCAATATCTAATACATTTTTCGTAAGTATTGTTTCAGGTTATAGTGTAATTTTATGGATAATAAAACATAGTTTATTAAACCTGGTGTGCCTTTACTAAAATTTTGCAGCAAATGAAATATTTTATGGAAGTTTTTAGTATTCTATGTTCTTTGGATGTAATTCCCAGAGGTTTCCTATATGCAAAGAGAATGGCTTGTTTTTGTCATACTTATTTTTAATTAGTTAGGTTTATTGGTACATTTCAGATATACATAAAGATCACATTCATCATAGAGAATTTGTATCTGTACATGATATGTCTTGATTCTTCTTTCTTCCCCATTCTCTTCTCCTTGTAAGAAGACAATATGTAATCATCAACTAGTGATTTCTTACTGTTTATTTTTTCTTTGAAATTATGTATTATTTCTACCCATTTTCTGTTTTGTTTAGTCTTTCTTTAAATTAAATTTTAGTCTTCTTAGACTAAGAAAGACTTAGACTAAGAAGTTTTTTGTTTCTTTTCTCTTTTTTTTTTGATTTCCTCCTTGACCCCCAGTTTTCATTCTTGTTTGAACATTTTCTTTATGTTTTGCAATGTCTATTATTTATTTTGGTCCTTATTTATACTGTTGGTTTCTCATGCTAGAGAAATAATACACTATTTACACATGTATGTTTGCCTTATTTCACTTAAGTGTGTGGTCTTAAAGTGCTAGAAATTTCTCCAGTTTATCCTGAATAGTACTCCATTGTATAAAAAAACCACAACCACGTCTTTATCTATTCATTGGTTCATGGGCCTTTGGGCTGTTTCCAAGACTTAGCCATTACAAAATGTGCTGCTAAAAACATGGGTGTTCATATATCATTATAGTGTGATGATTTTGTGATCCGTCCCGCGGATCGGTCCGTGGGCCTCGCCTGGAGAAGGGATGGAGATGGGGGCTGGGCAAGAGAAAAGAGAAATGGAGACAGGATGAGATTCCAATCCAGTCTCATTTATTCAGGAAGTGTACATGGCTTATATAGAGTCAAAGGGGATGTGGCCTTACAGGATGGGCCAGCTTGGATCTTCTCATATGCAGTGGGCCTATCATACTAGCAGGAAATCATATGTAGGCACATAGGTAAGCGGATGTGATGTCAACAAGAGGGGATCATGGGAGATGTAGGCTGAAGCAGGAAGTTGCTCATGTCATGTGCACTGTAGGCAAGGAGAGGATCATGGGAAATGTAGGCTGACACACAAAATACCCTCAGGTGGGAGGGGCACTTTGATTCTTTTAGGAAGACACCAAGAAGGGGAATAGCTGGGTTGAATGGTACTTCTAGTGCTAGTTATCAGAATCTCCATACTGATTTCCACAGTGCTCACATTAGCCTACACTCCCACCAACAGTGAAGAAGGTTTACTCTTTCCCTACAGTTTCTCCAGCAGTTAGTATTGATTTCTTGATTAAGTGCCATTCTTTCTGGAGTGAGACAAAATCTCAGCACTGTTTTAATTATCAACTCTTGAATGACAAGTGATTTTGAATTTTTTTCAAATATTTATTTGATGTTTGTACTTCTTCATCTGAGAAGTGTGTATTAATTTCAGATACACATTTTAGATTGGGTCTTTAAATTTGGGTGTATGTTTTTGAGTTCTTTGTATATTTTAAAAATTAGTCCATTGTCTGAGGACCAGCTAGCAAAATTTTTCTCCCACTCTGTGGGTTGTCTCATCATTTTGCTAAAGACTTCTTTTACTGTGGAAAAACTTTTAAACAAAATGAGATCCTAGAGTTGTTGATTCTTTGTGATAGTTCCTGTGTGATTGGAGTTTTGTTCATGAAGTCTTTGTCTACACCAATGCCTTCAAGAGTTCTACATATTCTCTCTTCCAGCAGATATAGTTTTCTCTTTTAAAATTTAGATCTTTGATGCATTTTGGTTTTAGTTTAGTGCATGGCAAGAGATACAGGTCTAGTTTTAGTCTTCAATATATGGAAAGTCAGTTTTTCCAGCACCATTTATTAAAGAGACTATCTTTCTTCCAGTGGAACTGTTTTGCTTCTTTGTCAAACACAAGGTGGCTGAGTGCCTTTGGAGTTGTTTCTGCGTCTTCTAGCTGGTTTCACTGATCCACAAGTTTGTTTTTGTCAATAGTATGCTGCTTTTATCACTGTCGCTTTGTACTTTAATTTCAAGTCAGAACTTGTGATGCCTCCAGTTTTACCTTTGTTTCATAGAATTGTTTTCATTATTTTAGATCTCTTCTGGTTGAGATGAATTTTTAAACATTTAAAAAAAATTTTTATTTAAAGAAAGACTAAATAAAATAGAAAATAGGTAGAAGTAATACATACTTTCAGAGAAAAAATAAACAGTAAGAAATCATTACTTGATGTTTACATATTGTCATTTTACAAATAGTTGTTCAAGGTACAAGAGTGGAACATGTAAAGTGGGAATTCAAACAGTGAGACTGCAAACAGTTCTGTTCAACTGTCCAACAAAAACTTAGTAACATAGTTATCAATCCTATACACTTAAACATACATGCAGTTATCCATAGCTTCATTTATGTTTAGATTAAACAAACTAAAGCAGGTTAAAATCATTCTGAACAAAGAATAATAGTATTGCTGGATTTCACATCATAACACTGCTGAGACCCCACCAACTCAGCTCTCCATTTGGCTTGCTGACTCCCGAACTTAATGTAACTGCACCTCCAGTGAGTCGAAGCAGCGGGACCTCGGATGGTCGGCAAGTCGCCTGCTGCAGCGGGAACACTGAACCTTTAGCATTGCACAGCTTGTGGTTCTTCTAGGGTCTTTCCTATGCAGCTTGTAGATGTCACACAAAGCAGCCCATCCAGTTTGGATCCTCTCAGTAATGTTCCCTAAATGAGTTTTAGGATCTCTAATTCTGTGATACTTGCAATTAGTATTTTGATTGGGATCACATTAAATCTGTATTTCGAGTTTTGGGGTATGGTCATATCCATGATGTTTATTATTTCTACCCAAGAACAAGAAATATCGTCTTTCTCTGATGCTCTTCAATCTCCTTTTTCAGAGTACTGTAGCTTTCAATTTAAATATCTTTTACTTTCTTTCTTAAATTGATTCCTAAGCATTTCATTCTTTTTTTTTTTTTTTTTGTCTTTTTCATTTTTATCGGTACCAGGGATCGAACTCACGACCGCCTGCTTGCAAGGCAGGTGCGTATGCTGCTGAGCTAAATCCCCAGCCCTCCATTTCATTCTTTTTAATGATATTTTGAAAGGTGTGGTTTTTCTAATTTCCCTCTCAGTGAGTTTTTTATTTGTATACAGGAATGCTGCTGGTTTTTGAGTGTTGAATTTGTATCCAGCTATGTAATCAAGTTTGGTTATTGAATTTGGGAGTTTTTGTTGGAGTTTTCAGATCTTTTATTTACAGTATAATATCATCTGCAAATAATGATAATTTAACTTTTATCTGCTCTATTTTTATTTCTTTTATTTATTTCTCATGTCTAATTGCTCTGGCTAATGTTTCCAGAACTATTTGAATAGGAACAGTGATAGTGAACATCCTGTATTGCTCTTTATTTTACAATGAAAGCTTTCAGTTTTTGTCTAATTAGTATGACATTGGTTTATCAAAGATGGTTTTTATCAGATTGAGACAAAGACTATAAGGGGCCAGGGATTTAGATCAGTGGCATAAGCACCTGCCTTGCAAGCTCACGGTGATGAGTTCAAAAGAGATAAAGACTATATATTTCAGGAGCTGAAAGTACAGCTCAGCAGCACAGCACCTGCCTGGCAAGTATAAGGTCCTGACTTCAATTCCCACTACAAAAAAAGACCATCTATTATGATTTTCTGTGTTTATTTTTTCATCATGAATGGTTGTTGGACTGTGTCAAATCCTTTTTCTGTATCTATTGAGATGATTATGCAATTTTTTTCCTCTGGCTCAGAATGTCTGGAGTCTTGATTATTATATACCTTGTATGCACTGATATTTGATGCATATGGTATATTATATTTATTGCTTTGTGTATCCTGAACCATCCTTGGATTAATCCTGCTTGGTCATGGTGTACACTCTTCTTGATGACTTGCTGTATTCTGTCTGATGTATCTTACTGAGGATTTTTACCTCTATGTTCATTATGGAGATTCACTGGAGTTTTCTTTTTTGGTTATATTCTTCTCTGGTTTTGGTATCAGAGAAACATTTTCTTTCAGGAATGACTTTGGGAGTATCATTTCCCTTTCATTTCATGGGAGAGTTTGATGAGTAGTAGAATTAGATATGCTCTAGGGTTCAGCAGTGAATCTGTATGTATCTGGAATTTTCTTTTTTGGCAGATATTTCATTGTGTCTTCAATTTCCATGACTGATATTGGTTTATTTAGGATTTTTATAATCTTGTTCCAGCTTTGGTAATTCATCTGTATCTAGGAATCTGTCCATTTTCCCCATGTTTTCTATTTTATTAGAACACAGCTTCTTGAATTAAGTATTGATGATTTTTCTGCATTTCTACAGGATCTGTTGTATTTCACACTTTTCATTATTAGTTGCATGTATTTTAGTCCTTTCTTTCCTTTTTTGGTATAAAATTGGCTAGAGGATCATCAATTTTATTAATCTTTCAAAGAACAACCTCTTCAATTCATTGATTCTTTGTATTGTTTTCTGAGTCTCTATTGCTTTAATTTCTGCTCTGACCTTCATAATTTCCTGTCTTATATGAGATTGGGCTTGACTTGTTCTTTTTATAGAAGTTTGAGGTTCAATGTTTGATTGTTTATTTGACCTTGTTCTGTTTTCCTAATGTGGGAATTCACCACTGTAAATTTCCCTTGTAGAACTGCTTTCATTGCATATAATAATCCAATATGTTCATTGGTGTTAATGTTTAATTGTAGAAATGCTTTAATTTTATCTGTAATTCATTGATTGTTCAGTAAGGTGTAATTTAATTTCTATGTGTTTATTAGTTTCCTATTTTCTTTTGCCATTGATTTCCAATTTCTCTGTACTACAGCCTGAAAATATGCATGGGATAATTTTAATTCTTTTGCATTTACTTAAGCATGTCTTATGAGCTAGAATGTGGTCTATTTTTGAGAACATCCTGTACATGGCTCAGAGTAATGTGTATTGTCATGTTGTTGGGTGGAACACTGTAGACATCAATGAAGTCAGTTTGTTTACAGATTTGGTTCAGTTCTAATGTCTGTTTTTTTTTTCATTTTTTGTCTAGTCAATCTATTTGTGACAGTAGGATATTGAGGTTTCCCACTGCAGTTGTGTTAGTCCTTATGTGATTTTATATGTCTGTTAATATTTGTTTTACACAATTGAGTGCATTGATATTTGGTTCATATCTTTTGTGGTTGGTATCTATTCTTCTTGGAGTTTTCCTTCAACAAATATCAGTTACCTTCTTTGTATCTCTTGAACAGTTTTGATCAGAAGTTCACCTTGTTTGCAGATAAAATCACTATCCCTGATTTTTTCAGGGCTCCTGTCACAGTAAGTATTGTTTTACCTCCTGTCACTTTCAGTGTATGAGTTCCCTTCTGAGTTAAATGTGTTTCTTTTATGCATCATGTCATTGGACCTTGTGTCTTGATCTATTCTACTGGCCTGGTTTTTTTGACTGGTGAATTGAGACCATTTACTTTGATGGGTATAACTTAAATGTACTGGCATATCATTTTCCTGTGCTGGATCTCTGTTGTCCCCTCTGCTGAACTGCTTTCCTTGCTTGGTGAATTCTTTCTACTGGTATTCTTGGAATTGTAGTCTTCTTTATTTATTACTAAAATATCCTTCAGAACATTGCTAGTTCAGTGATCATTAATTTCTTTAGTTTTTTGTTATAGAAATATCTTATTTCCCATTTATTTTGGGAGACATTTTTTGTAGAGTATATCAATCTGGGTTTGAGATTGTTTCTTCCAGGACTTGCAGTACTTCACTCCAATCTTTCCTTCATTTAAAGGCTTGTGTTGAGAAGTCAGTGGCTTTGATGGTTGATAGGTTACTCCTTTATAGGTTACTTTTTCCATTTCTCCAACATCTTTAAATATTCTGCTCTTGTGCTGAGTTTCTTGAGTTTTGATTATTATATTCCTTAGAGTAGATTTATTTTGGTCAGGCTTATTGGAGTTCTACACTTATCTGTATGTCAAATTGTTTTTTCATGCTTGTGAAGTTTTCTGCCATTACTGTGTGAACAGATATTTTTATGTCATTTGCATTATTTTCTACTTTCTCATTGGCTCTGTTCAACCTTATGGCCTTCCTCTTTGTATCACCTTACAGCATTGGATGTATTTTTCATGGTACCTTGATAATTTTATGGAATCTTTTTTTCTTAATTGCTAACTGCAATCTTGTCTTCTAGACCTGATATTCTTTCCTCAACTTGATTCATTTGGCTGCAAATACTTTGAATGGAATTTTTAATCTCCAAGTATCTGTTTGAAACTGTTACATGGATTCCATTTTCTTCCTATGTTTGGGATTTTTGGTTTCCATTATTTTCTTAAGCCCTTGCTTTAAAAAAAAACCTTCTATGTCTACTCTAGATTTGTTGAAGCAGTCCTTCATTATGATTGTCACTTCTTTATATACCTGAGAGTTTATTTTTTATCTGACCTTTTCTATAGCCTCATTCATCTGTTTTTTTTTTTTTTTCTTCTGCTGGTACTATTTTAGAAAATTCAGGTGGGTGGCTTCTGATTTCCTCTATCTCATTGTCCTCTAGACTTGTCCTGTATGTGCTGGAGATCTGGGGTTACATTTTGCTTTTTCATCTTGTCATTTTCTACTTTGTAATTTTAATTTGTTTTGTGTTGATGCTCATAAATTGCTTATGGTAGGTAGCTTCATCATTAATAACAAGGCTTCCCTAAGAACTGTGTATTTTCAGAGATATCTTCTAAGTGTAGCTTGATCTTGGCCTTTGTGTCTGAAGAACCTACCTCCTCAATTTCTTTGGGATGAGAAGTTGCTACCTATTTGGCCCAGCATCCAGTCCTTTGGCACTTGGATATGGTTATAATTATGATCATAGACAATCAGAGTGCTGTTATACAAGGGAGAACAACTGATTATAGCAGGTTTGAGACTCTTGCTAAAGTATGCAATTATCCATAACAATAGCATCAAGCACCACACAGAAACTGACAAACTGTGGTAACTATTAATTTGGTACTATTAACCACAGAAGACAGCTCTATAGTTATATAACAAAATCCAACATAAACTAGAAACTTGTATGTAATGAGTTTCCCCTTAGTAGGGTGATTTTACCTTGTGAGAGGGATTAAAGGAGGATAAGAGGAAAATATAGAAATGTAGAGAAATGTAATAGGAACAAGGATAAAGGACAAAGGATAATCACCCAAGCTTTGGGAAATGGAGAGAGAGAATAAAGGACAAAGCAAAGGAATATTGAAGCAAATCAAGAAGACTAGAAACAATGTTCATTAGCATGAAAATATCAAAAATAGAGGAAAGAGAGAAAAAATGAACAAAACAAAACAAACAATAAAAGTAAAAACTTAAATGACACCCAAAGACAGAAAAAGTATAACAAAACAAACAAAAAAAACCAATAAGATTTCCCTGGTATACACAGTTACATGGTAGTGTTTAAGTCAGATTCCAAATCTAGGCTGGGCAACCCTGCCAAGTCTGCAGTAGGATTGTGCTAGGTATGGGATTGATCTTGGCCTCTGGATGTGGGTTGGGGTCAGAGTTTTCAGACAGCAACTTTTTGGAAGTCCTTTGACAGCCTGACTACTTGTCCTTATCCTGCTATTCTCTGTGTTGCTCTCCCAGTTGCTGTGGAGCCCTCAGACAGAGACAGCTTGAAGCTGCTCTCAGTTCAAAGTGTAGTTGGCCTCTCCTGGCCTTTGCACATCCTTCCCTATCCCACTGCACTGGTACATGTTTCTCCCTCTTATGCCACAGGGAGCACTGCAGGGGTGTGTGTGTGTGTGTGTGTGTGTGTGTGTGTGTGTGTGTGTGTGCTAGCCTCCCATCCATTGCTTCACCACAACCCGAGGCTGTTTAAGTCCAAAGTCCTTCTCTCTCTCTCATGTTGCTGTGAGTAGGATAGAAGTGACTGTGCTGTTTCATTCAATACATGCACCATCACCTCTGTAGTTCCTATCCTTGTTAGAAGCTCCAGTTAACCACTATGGTACATGACAAAATAAAAGTAAAATAAATAATGGGAGGCCCATGGGAAGGGAGCAGCTTCCTGATCACTTGCCCCTTGTGTGCTGGAGAATTTTTCTTTCAGGCTGCAATATTTTTTCTTTGGAGGGAAGTCAATAGATGAGGGGCTTTATATTCCTGGTCTATTCAGTGGGGCTTGAGTTTGCCATGCTGTTACAGTGTATCAGATTTTCTGCCAGAATGGCTGTTCTTGCTTCACATGCAATGGAGATTTTGCAGGCAGTATGGTAGACTGCTTCATCATTTTCTAAAGTTCTATGCTTATGTTTTGTTTCATCTACGAGTCTCTTATTTCAGATTGATTTTAGCATCAGGATGTTTGTTCCTTGTTTTCTTCCAATTATCTGTATTTTTAGTTGATTTTCTCTGGGTAACTTCAATGTAGCTCTTCCTCTGTTGAGCCATGTTGAATGTACTCTGTCACTTTTATTATAAATGTCTGCATTGTTTTTCAGAATACTAGGCCATTTTACACGTTCTTCACTTCACTTCTGAAACTGAGTTCCTTTCAGTTTGGCTGTTTTATTTTGAATATTTATTACCATTTTTAAAATTTATTATTTCTATGAAGATCAATGCTCAGTTATATTTCCTTTAATTTTATTTTCATTTAAGTTTGAACATTTTAATTTAAAGTAATAGGTTATTTATGATTATTTTTTGTACATGGAGCATTTATTTCATTTTAAAAGCTTTTTTAACTGGAGAGGCTGTCAATTTGTGATTTATATTTTTAAAATTTGTTTAATAAAGTGAGAGCTTTAGTCAATGAGTGGGCATTCAGTTTTAAAATATATAGTGATAAAAATAATTTATGTCCATTGTACTACAAATTCAAACAGTACAAGAAGATGAAATGCAAAAGACAATATGTATTACCACAGTTCCCAGTGCTCATTCTCATGTCACATTCATATTTTGGATGTCTTATTATTATTTATATGCATATAGTGACATTTATTGATTTATCAAATTCAAATATGATCTATTTACCCTTCACTATAAAAGGAAATAAAGGCAGAATATGTGTAAGTTTTCATATTTTCCTCTGCTTCTCTTCTTACTCAAATGATATGTATGTTGCATTTATAATATTAAATATCAAACTTCTGTTGCTTTATGAATAACTTTAGACAATTGTTTATCTCCCTCTTACTTAAAATGAAACTAGCACCCTGATTAATTTCCATATTGTCCTCATAATCTTACTTGCACATTGTGTAGTGTTCACATTTGCAATAAGAAATATATTTTTTTCTGATATCACAATTAAGCCTTCTATGCTTCGACTACTGATTTTAAAGGTAAAAAATAAAAATATTGATAATGTTTTAATTTCATAAACATTATTTACTGCAGACACTAAGAATGGTAACTAATTTTAAAACCTAAATGAGTCTCTTTAGGGAAAATCTTCAAGAGCAAATTAACTCCTATAGCTTAAGTGCATCAAAAGATCAAAATGGTTAGATAATTTGATTACTTTTCAAGTTGAAGTATGGACTTATTATATTACTTTTTGTTTTGACTATAATTTCTTTTTTTTATTTTAAAAAATATTAAAATAAAAGAGGACATAACAAAACAGAACAGAACAATTTAAGCAGCATAGTGTTTCACCACAAGACAATCTGACTTAACAGTAGCTACCATAGTGTCTCTTTCTTTGAAGTATTTGAGTATACCTTCATACACTATAGTATCAAACATAACAAGACAGTGTAAAACCATTCAAGAGAATGAAAGTATTTCAGGGTATTCAGAATCAACTAACAGAAAACAAACAATGGTTACTATATTATCTCCTTGTCCATAAAAATTTTTGTTTATACTATCACATCTAATAAAATCCAATAAGATACAACATGTTAAAACCAATGGAGACAGAAGAACAAAAGCTTGGTGGGACTTCAAAACAAGATGATATTAAATCAGTACTAGTTATTATAATGTCTTGTTTTCTTCAAAATAGCTGTTCATACCATCACAGATAATAAAATCAAACAACCCAGAATAAAACCATTCCAACTAATGAATGAAAACAATATAAGGCTTCAAAGCAATATAATGAGGAATCATGATTATCACATACTTTTATGTATTCTTACCATTTCTTACACTAGGGAAACTATTCGGTATTTATATATGTGAGTTTGATTTATTTCACTTATGAGTATGTTCTCAAGCTGTGTCCATTTGTTTAAAATATCTCAATGTGATCATTCTTTATAGCTGAGTAGTACTCCATTGTATAAAAATACCACATCTTTTTAAATCCATTCCTCAGTTGATGGACACTTAAGTTGTTTCCAAGATCTGGCTATTAAAATTGTGCTGTTATAAATGTGGGTGCACATATATCACTGTGGTATGATGTTTTCAGTTCTTCTGGGAATATGCCTAGAAGTGGAATAGCTGGAACAAAAGGACTTCCAATCCCAGCTTTTTGAGAAATCTCCAAACTGACCTCCACAATGGTTGCCCCAGTCTATATTCCCACCAACAGTGCAGGGAGTTCCTTTTTCCCCACAGCCTCTCTAGCATTTGTTGTTGGTAGTTTTCTTGATCTTGGCCATTCTTTCAGGAGTGAGATGGAATCTCAGTATGGTTTTAATTTGCATTTCTCTAGAGTAATGATGATGAACATTTTTCATATATTTATTTGCCATTTGTATTTCATCTGAGAATTATGTATTCATCTCAGATGCCCATTTTTGGATTGGATCTTTGAATTTTGGGGGTCTAATTTTTTTTAATTCTTTATATGTTTTAGACAGAAGTCCTTTGTCTGAGGGACAGTTACTAAGTTTTTTTCCCAGTTTATGGGTTTTCTTTTTCACTATGCTGGAGATTTCTTTAGATGTGCAGAAACTTTTTAATAAGAGGTGATCCCAGTTATTTGATTCTGGGAAGTATTTCCCATGTGGTTTGATTCCTGTTCATGAATTCTCTACCTACCCTTATGTCTTCAAGGTTTTTACCCAATTTGTCTTCCAATAGATTTACTGTTTCTGTTTTAATAATCAGATCTTTGATCCATTTAGATTTTAGTTTAGCACATGGTGATAGGCATGGGTCTAGGTTTAGGCATAAGGAGAGCCATTTTTTGCAACATCATTTATTAAAGAGACCGTCATTCTTCCAATGAACATGTTTGGCCCCTTTGTCAAAGATAAGGTGGTTGAGTGTGTTTGTAGTTGTGGTTGTATCTTGTAATCTATTCCATTGATCTTTGGCTCTGTTTTTATTCCAGTAGCATGTTGATTTTACTACAGTTGCTTTGTAGCATAACTTTAGTTGACTATAATCTCTAATTTTATTTTTTCTTAGATCACATGTCTTACTCCATTCTGGACTTGTTTGACATTTGCTAATGAAGCCCTAGATAAACTTTCAGTATCGTTGCACTTCTGAAGATTTATTCATTTTTGTTCCTTATTTAATTTGTGAACTTATAAGGTAACTTTCTAGATTTAAGCATGTAGCATCTAATGATTCCAATGAAAAGCTTTATTCTAATGTTTCTTGATCTTTGTAGATATTTTCTTATTTTGATTACTGAGATTTTTACATTAAATTATTTTTATTTTGAACAATTTTAAACACAGAGTAGAAAGGACAATAATATAAATCAACAATATCATTTAGGCTGAAAAATATTCCATGTTTTTTCCCCATTTTATTTAATCTACCACTTCATTAATGTTGTTCAAATATTTTAAAGTTAATTCTAGAAATCATCAACTTTTACATTCAGTTTTAAAGGCTAGTATTCTATAACCACAGTGTCATTGTTACTTCCAATAAAATTAACACTTATTCTTTGGATCCACCTAATAATATGTTTTCAATTTCAATTTCAATAATATGTTTTCAATGTGTCAAGCTTCCCAAATTTCCTAAAAAATGTCTTACATATTTTTGGTGTCAGGTTTAATATAATGTTTACATATTACATTTGATTGCTATGGTCTTGATACTCATTTTAATTCATAGTGATATTCATTTTCTCTTTTTAATCTATGGTAAATATTGGATCATTTGTCCTGGTCAGTGTCTTATATTTTGGATTTATTTTTGTTGTGATGTCACTGAACTTATTTCTTTATCTGTGGGTTTTTGTACTTGTAAGGAAGCTCTAGGAGCTTGATTATATTTAGTTTTACTTTTCAGATTCACCTTTTTTCTTTAGATGTGCTGTTGTGAGTCTAATATTGTGATGTCTTTTTTTTCTGCTACTGGGATTCAATTGTGATGTCTTAAGAAATCTACTGGTTGTTAAGTTTTATGGATACAAAGCAGAGCAAAATATATTTATTTGCCAATAAGTTAATTCCAAGTAAATGGAATTTCTATTTTGATTTTGATATAGCTGATTGTTTGAATAGGGCAATATGACTGGAATCACCCAATCTTGAATTTGAATTTTAGCTCTCTTTCTTACTTTTTCATATAACACAAATTCAATCTATTAACAGATTCTGTTGGATTTCATGTCAAAATATATTCTCAATTCAACCACATCATGCTATCTTACGTGTCCATCATCACCTCTAATTTGGATAATCACAACACGTTCTCTTCTCGTAGCCATATTCTCATGTTTGTAATTCAAGCTGGCCTTGAAATCATGGTGATTCTCTTACATCAGCCTCCTGGGTTCTGGGATTATAAACAAGCACCACCATGCCTGGAACTTGCTCCCCATTATCGAAAGTGGGGCTTCTGTGTTGAATTCTTTACCTAAATAGTTATCTTTAATGTTCTTCTTTTCTTTGGCTACATCTATATTTGCATCAATTAAATTTAATTTGCTGATGGAATAACTTCCTATAATGTGTCTTGCAGTGGAAGTCTGATACCATGAGCTTTCTCAGATATTCTTGGTCTGAGATAGTCTTTCCCTCATCTCCATTTTTAAATTATTTTTTTCACCAGCTATAAAAGTCTAGATTTACCTTTTTCTTTTTCACTGCAGAAATGCCATTGCATTGTCTTCTGTTTTTCATGTTTTTAATGAAACATCCACTGTCATTCTTAATTATTTACCATTCCTCTCCCAGTGTTTTCAAAACTTTTTCTTAAGCACTAGGTTTAAGCAATTTGATTATGGTGGGTCTTTGTGTTGTTTTTTCTTTTTTCATGCACTTTGGATTTATCATGCTTCTTTGGCCTGTGGGTTATAGGTCCTATCACATTTAGAAAAAAATTTGGTTATTATTTCTACCCACATATTTTCTGCTGTTCACCCTTTTCTGGAACTCCAATTGTGAATGTTAGAATGCTCAATATTGTCTCATATTTCAAAGTTTATTTTCAGACTTTTTTTCTGTGTAGATGTCTTCATTACTTTTTTTCTTGTTGCTGGCACAAAATATCCAACATCCAAAGTTAATGATGGAAAGGTTTATTTATCTCACAGTTGGAGGGGTTTCAGTCCATAATCAGCTAGCTTCAATTCGGGTGACATGGAAGAGAGACACCAGTTTATGGCAGTGGCAGACAGCAAAAGCAACAAAAGCAAAAAAGGGGAAAGCATGCCCGTTATTATATACATACTACCTGCCCTAGGGTGAGTGTAGCACTCACATCATCTCTGTGCTCTCCTCTTGTGCAGGTTCAGGATATTGACAAGGAAGACCCTGGCCCCCTGCTGAATTACTTAATTAAACTTCTAAATTTCGCAAGTTGATGCAGCGAATCAACCTTTACAACATCTTGAAGTGTAAACAGTTGCCTTAGGGCATGTCCTCTATACTCTAAGATGTAGAATTATTGAGTTAATTAGTTAAGCTTCTAAACTCAAATTGACACAATGTTATCAACTATTACAGTAGGTTTTATTTTTTGGTGTTGTTCCTTATCTTTATGTTTGTTTGCTTTTTTATTTATTTATTTTTGTACTATCTAATCTGATATTAATCTTAGCTGATCTATTTTCAGGCTAGTTCCTTGTTTTTCATCTCCCCAAGATCCATTCATCTTTCTTATAGCTTTCATTTAATTCTTTGTTATGTTGATATTGTTGTACTCTAAGAAAATAGCTTAGTTATGTGTGTATTATAACAAAACCTGTAACGTGGGCTTACTGTATGTGTTTTCCTTCTTATGTCTTTGGATGACTTAATTGATATGTTAATCAATGCTCTTCTCTGTAAAGAATTGTAAAACTTTACCTAATTGATATGTTAACCAGAGTTGCCCTCTACAAACAACAGAAGTGGTGCTAAAACAAGCTAACAAGTGTTGTTAATCACTGTTAGGCGCCTCTATTCTCCACTAAAGAGCTAAAGAAAACTAGGATGGTCCTCTAATTTACACTTGTTTGAAGTAACTTGCTTGTGTGCAGGGAGATTTGCTTATTAGCATAATCCTTTACCTGACCTTGATCCCCCTCCCCAGAAAGAATGAAAAACATAACCACTGTTTTCTGTTCTGTATGGTGCCTTATTGCCTCCCTCTCCCCTTACCTATCTATCTAGGCTAGGCCATAAAGATTTTGGGTTTCTGGTGACCTCTTCCCAACCCGGTGGTGGTCTGTCATAAAATGTGCCTTAGCTTCAGAGAAATTACAGAAAAATGTTGTGGCTTAACCCTAATGCACCAAAAGGGTTAAGTTCCAAATCCTTGTGAAGGCTTAAGTTTCAGCTTCTTGTAACTTTGGACCCCTTTTCACCTGTTAGTGTTAACGAGCTGTCCTGAGATAATTAGCTTTCTATTTTCTTCTCCAAATGTTATTGTAGATGTGCTACTCTAAGATAATGTTTATCTGAGGATGGGAGTAACTTGAGAGGCGCCAAAGGCTCCCAAGGTTGTCAGAACTAAGTGGACAGCTATACAGTTTCCAGATTTGGGTCAACAAGTTTGAGGGCTCTAAAGGTTTTTTTGTTTTTCCTCCCCGCTCTCTCCTGCTTTTTAAATCCCCCTTCCTTCAGTCTCTGGCACGCAGTCTCCAAATTGGCTCCTGGAGACTTGTCACCAGGCCTGACCTAATAAAGCCTTTGCTCCCCAAATTTCAGTCTCTTGCTTCCTTGGATTTTATACCGGGGTCTGAGTTATTACAGATATTTTTCTGTTTATTATTGATATATTTGTAAGACATGGTTATTTTGTTTTATTTTTGTGTTTTTAATTTTACTTTAAAGAGAAAAAAGAAAAAATAAATCAAGAAGTAAACAAACTTAAAAAAAGAACAACAAAAGCAACACAACAAGAAACAAAAGAAATCAAAAGAAAACAACAGCTCTATATAGGTTTTCAAAATAAGATGATAGAAATTTAACAAAGGTAGTGATACTGCACATTACTATCTTCAAAGTAGTTACTTAAGTTACCAGACAAAGGAATAAAACAAACATAGTAAAATGGAAAAACACATTGGATTTCAAAAACAAGACAGGAGGAAATCCCTCACAATGCACACTGCCACCCTCCAAGTAGATGCCCAGACCACCAGCCACAGCTCTGCAAGCTCCACCAAACAATACAAGCATCAAGCTATTCCTTCCACGTCAGTTGCTATCATCTCACCCAGAGTCCTCTGAATCAGCCAGTTGCTTACTGCAGGTATATTGGGTGGGTGGGTGGGGGTGCTGTTCTGGTTTCCCAGCCTGCCTACTGGCTGGCTTACAGGAAGACATGGCTTATCCTCTTGTTAGGTCTCTTACTAATCTGCATGGTGGAGCTTGCTTCATGGGAAGACCAACATAGCTATTTTGAAATGTTTATTAATTCCATTCTCTATGTCATTTCTGGTGGATGATTTATATCTAAGATGAGTTAAATTTCTTTTGCCTTTTTCCTTTTGCATGGTGGGAGATTTTAATTAGATGCTAATTATAGTGAATTTTATGATATTGAGTCTAAATTTTATAATATAGTATTTCTTTTTTTTTTCTTTTTATTGGTACCGGGGATTGAACTCACGACTGCCTGCTTGCAAGGCAGGTGCTTATGCTGCTGAACTAAATCCCCAGCCCCAATACAGTATTTCTTTATGTTGACTTTTCTTCTATCATGCTGTAAAGCAACTTATGGGCTGGATCTTTTCAATACTTGCTTTTAAACTTTGATGATGCAGCTTCAAAGTAACCTCTGTTTTGGCATTAATTTAGCTTCACAACTAAGACATATTCCTTTTTAGACCAGTAACGTGTCTCAAATATTATACTTTGGCTAATGGGATCAGGAAACCTTTGTGAGTTCTGGAATTCTTCATCCACTTGTTTCTGGGGCTCTTTTCCAATCTCAGGAATTTTCTTCTCATGTATGCAGTGATCTGTGTTCAATCAAAGACTTTAAGGGAATCCCTGTTAGAGTTACAGAGCCCTCTCCATATGTATTTTCTCTTTTACTCTAATTTGCAAATTCTAGCCACTGCCACTCCTATACTCTGATCTTTGTCCTCTTAATTTCATGATAACATGGGTCTCATTTTTTGGTTCTTATCTCTGAGCTGGAGTCTCTACCTACTGACAGCAAGCTAGAGAACTGTACAAGTCACCACAGTCACAGTCCTTAGCTTCCTGATATCCAAAATTTTAAACATTTAAGTGTGTGTGTGTGTGTGTATGAGTGTTTCTGTTCTGACTTGTTTATTGCTGGAAGAAATGGCTGTCACAGTTGGCTCTTCAAGCCCAAAGTGGAATATATCATATAAGATTGGCTTTTTTCCTTGAAGAATTAGGATTTGGGAGAAAAATTTCCATTCTGGAGAGAAATTCATCTGTGTTCTAATCATTACTTTCTGGGAGGCAACTTGGGATGAGTTATGTTTTTAGTTGGTTGGTGAGTATTTATGTTGATTGAATTTTTGCAGGTCCTGGATTTAGGTGCCATAGGTATAGAGAGTGACTGTGATATTGGCAAGAGGTTTATAGGGAAGGAGATTGTGTAGATCTGGTCGAGTACCACACAAAATGTGAGGTGGACAACTGGATATTTGGATGCACTGACTATAGAAGCCAGTGTGATTTATTGATTTAGACTCTATCCTTTTTTAAAACATTTTTTTGCTAAAGCTTAGAACATTTATTCCTCTTCCATCTTATGTTTGTGTTAAAATAAGTCTTCCTTGTTCTCTGTCCCTGTTGTTAATTTGGCAAATGAAATAACTTAACTCTTCTAGTTTTAAGTGATACTCATATCACTTAGACATAAAAATGTAGTTGAAGTAAAGAAGTGGATTGACACAGTTTTGAAGTCAACCACACAATCATAATTCATTCACTAAAGAAATAATTACTAATAAGTAGCTAAGAGAGAAAAACATGGCACCAAATACAGAATTGTCAGCACCATTTTTTTATTTTACAGAATAAAGTAAAACAAAACAGAGCAGAATAAAACAAGGCAAAGCACAAGATTTCAGAAAAAGACAACAAGAAATCAACAGTAGCTACCATAATGTCTCTTGTTTTCTTCAAAATAGCTGTCCATATCGTCATACATATTGAAATCAAATAACTGAAAAAAGACTAAAGCCAATCAAAACCAAGAATAAAAGCATTATTGGACTTTGAAACAAAATGATAGGAAATCATCAATGGCAACCATGGTGTCTCATGTTCTTCAGTGTAGTTGTTCATACCATCACACATAATAAAATCAATTCTTGTAAACCCTTTAGGTGATTGTTGTAGGCCTATATAAACCTATACATGTACATTTATCCTTTCTGGATTAGAGGAAAAAAATAATGAATAACTATGAGCCTGAACAATAACAATATAGGTTTTTAAAACAAGGTGGTAGGAACACAACAAATTTTGTTGTTTTGCATAGTTATCTTAAAAAATATTGCTCAAATTACTAGCTATAGTCAAACAAAATTGACTAATCTTACAGATGTTAATGGTTTTGTTCCAAGAACTAATAGAATTAGTAGTACAATCATCTTAGTAATCTTAAGTGTATATATCCAAATTTTTATATCATTTCTTTTCTCTTCCTTCTTTTCTGCTTTCCCCTGTCTGAGTTAGTTTTTCCTCTTACCCTTTCACAATATTTATTGAAGATTTGGTAACTTATTTAGTCTTTCAGTTTCTTACGCTATGGAGACAATATGGTATTTACGTATGGGAGTTTGATTTATTTCACTTATGGGTATGGCTTCAAGACACATTCATTTACCTACAAAAACCTCAATGTGGTCTTCCTTTATAGCTGAGTAGTATTACACTGGATAAAAATACCATTTTTTAATCCATTCCTCAGTTGATGGGAATTTGGGCTATTTCCGAGATTTAGCTATTACACATTGTGCTACTATACCATGGGTGAATATGTATCACTGTGGTGTGATGTTTTCAATTTTTCAGGGACTGTTCCCAGAAGTGTAATAGCTGGGTCAAATAGGAACCTCAATTCCAGCTTTTTTTTTTTTTTTTTGATGCCAGGGATTGAACTCATGACTGTGCTTTTGCCAGGCAGGCACTTATGCCACTGAGCTAAGTCCTTGGCCCCCCAATCCCAGATTTCTGAGGAACCTCCACACTGATTTACAGATGTTGAACCAGTTTACACTTCCACCAACAGTGGAAAAGAGTTCTATCTCCCCACAGCCTCTCCAGCATTTGTTATTGGTGGTTTCCTTGATCCTGGCTATTCTTTCTGGAGTGAGATGGAATCTCCATGTGGTTTTAATTCATATTTCTCTAATGGCCAGTGATGTTGAACATTTTTTTCATGTATTTATTTGCATTTGTATTTCTTCAGCTGAGAAGTGTTTATATTCATCTCAGATTCCCATTTTGGATTCGGTCTTTGAATTTCAGAGGGCTGATTTACAAAATTCTTTATATGTTCTAGATAGAGGTCCTTTGTCTGGGGACTGTTGACTAAGATTTTTTCCTAATTTGTTGGTTTTCTTTTTCTCTCTGTTGGAGATTCCTTTTGACATGCAAAAAATTTTTAATACGATGATATCCCAGTTGTTGACTCTGGGAAGTATTTCCCATGCAGTTTGATTTTTTTCATGAACTATGTGCGTACCCCTACGTGTTCAAGTTTTCTACCTGCTTTGCCTTCCAGTAGATTTAGTGTTTCTGTTTTTATATTTAGATCTTTGATCCATTTTGACTTTAGCTCAGTGCATGGTGATAGGCATGGATCTAGTCTTAGTTTTTGGCATATGTAAAGCCAATTTTTATAGTACCACTTATTGAAGAGGCTATTTTTCTTTCAGTGAATATGTTTGGCTCCTTTGTCGAAGATAAGGTGGCTGAGTGGTTTTGTAGTTGTAGTTGTATCTTCTAATCTGTTCTACTAATCTTCAGATCTGTTTTTATTTCAGTACCATGCTGATTTTACCACAGTAGCTTTGTGGTATAAATTCAAGTCAGGGATTGTGATGCCTCCTACCTTTCGTTTGTTGCCAAGAATTGCTTTGGTATTCTAGGTCTCTTCTGGTTCCAGATGAATTTTAGAACTGATATCTCTAAATCTGTGAGATGTGTCAGTAGTATTTTAATTGGGATTGCATTAAATCTGTACAACAATTTTGGGACAATGATCATTTTAACAATGTTTGTTCTTATCCATGAACAAGGAATGACTATTTCCTGAGATTCTTTTTGATTTCTTCCTTCAGAGTATTGTTATTTTCACTGAATATGTCTTTTACTTCCTTTGTTAGATTAATTCCTAGATCTTTCTTTTTTCTGTATACTGTCATAAAGGATGTAGTTTCTCTTATTTCTCTCTCACTGGGTTTGTTGTTTGTCTACAGGAATACTACTGATTTTTGAGTGTTGACTTTGTACTCAGCTACATTCCTGAATTTGATTATTAATCTAGAAGTCTTTCAGTGCAGTTTTGAGGTCTTCTATGTGGAGTATCATGTCATCTGTAAATAATGATAGTTTTTATTATCTTTGCTTTTCTTGTTTTTCTCTCTTGTCTAAATGTTGGCTCTGGCCAACATTTCTAGCACTATATTGAATAGGCATGGTAATAGTGGACAGCCTTATCTTGTTCCTCATGTTAGAGTGAAAGATTTCAGTTTTTGACCATTTAATATGATGTTGGCTGTTGGTTTGTCATAGGCGGCTTTTATCAGATTGTGGTAGAGATAATCTCTTCCAATTTTCCATAGGGTTCTTATCATGAATGAGTGTTGGACTTTATCAAAAGCTTTTTCTGTACCTACTGAGATGATTATATGAGTCTGACCTTTGGCTCTTTGGATATGCTATATTATAATTATTGATTTGCATATGTTGAACCATACCTGCATTCCTGGGATGAATCCAACTTGGTTGTGATGTATAATCCTCTTGATGACATGTTGCATTCTGTTTTCCAGTTTTTTATTGAGGATTTTTGCATTGATATTCATTAGGGAGACTGCCCTGTACTTCTTCTTCTTCCCCTTCTTCTTCTTCTTCTTCTTCTTCTTCTTCTTCTTCTTCTTCTTCTTCTTCTTCTTCTTCTTCTTCTTCTTCTTCTTCTTCTTTCTTCTTCTTCTTCTTCCTCTTCCTCTTCTTCTTCTTCCTCTTCTTTCTCTCCCTCTCCCTCTCCCTCTCCCTCTCCCTCTCCCTCTCCCTCTCCCTCTCCCTCTCCCTCTCCCTCTCCCTCTCCCTCTCCCTCTCCCTCTCCCTCTCCCTCTCCCTCTCCCTCTCCCTCTCCCTCTCCCTCTCCCTCTCCTTCTCCTTCTCCTTCTCCTTCTCCTTCTCCTTCTCCTTCTCCTTCTCCTTCTCCTTCTCCTTCTCCTTCTCCTTCTCCTTCTCCTTCTTCTTCTTCTTCTTCTTCTTTTTTCTTGGATCTTTCTTTGTTTTTAGTATTAGAGTAATATTTTCTTCCAGGAATGAGTTAGGGAGAATTGCTTCCCTTTAAATTTCACTGAAGATTTTGAGGAGTGTTGGCATTAAGTTTTCCTTGAATTTCTTATAGAATTCAGCTCTGAACACATCAGGTTCAGGGATTTTCTTTTTTGTAAGGTTCTAATTACATTTTCAATTTCATTAACTGAAATTGGATAACTGAGCAATTTTACATCTTCTTGATTTAGCTTTGGTAGCTCATGTGTTTCTAGGAATCTGTCCCTTTCTTCTGTGTTATCAAACCTATGAGAGTAAAGCTTTTCAAAATAGATATTGATCTGTATTTTCACAAGGCCTGTAGTGATTCTGTACTTTTCATTCATTATTACATGAATTTGAGTTTTTTCCTTTTTAGGATAAAAATGGTTAGGGGCTTATCAATTTTATTTTTTCTTTCAAATAACCAACTTTTTTGGGGTCTTTTTTCTTTTTATCAGTACTGGGGATCAAACTCATGACTGCCTGCTTGCAAGGCAGGCACTTATGCCGCTGAACTAAATCCCCAGCCCCTCAAATAACCAACTTTTTGCTTCATTAATTCTTTTTATTGTTTTCTTAGTCTCTACTGCCTTGATTTTTGCTCTGATCTTTATAATTTCCTCCCTTTTTTGGCTTTGGAATTTACTTACTTTTCTTTTTCTAGATGTTTGAGGTGTAGCATCAGGATGCTTATTTGTGTTTGTTCTGTTTTCCTGATGAAAGAGTTCACCACAAAAATTTCTTTCTGATGACTACTTTCATTGAATCCTGCTGTTTTCCTGATGAAAGAGTTCACCACAAAAATTTCTCTCTGATGACTACTTTCATTGAATCCTGCAGGGTCTGGTAAGTTGCTTTTGTATTTGTATTTACTTTTAGATAGTGTTTAATTTCTTCTGTGACCCATTGATGGTTCAGGAGTGTATTATTTAATTTCCATGTGTTTATGGAGTTTTTGCAGTTTCTCTTGTCATTAATTTCCAATTTCATAACACTACAACCAGATAATAATGTGTGGGATAATTTCAATTCCTTTGTGTTTATTTAAGCATGTTCTATTGGCTAGTACATGGCCTATTTTAAAGAATGTCCTGTGTGATGCTGAGAAGAATGTGCTGATGTTTTTGCATGGAACCCTCTGTGCACCTCTACTAAGTCCATTTATTCACGTTTGATTCCATACTATTATTTGTTTGCTGACTTTCTGTCTAGTTGATCTGTCTCTTTGTGTCACTGGGGTGTTAAGGCATCTCATTATAATTATATTATTGCTTATTTGATTTTTCATTTCTATTAATATTTATTTTACATAGCAGGTTGCTCACTTATTTGGTGCATATATTTTTAGGATTGTTATCTCTTCCACTTGACTTGTTATCTCTTCTCTTTCTCCTAAGTAGCATGTAGTGACTTTGTTTATTTCTTCTGATAAATCTCAGTTTGAAGTTCATGTTGTGTGCAAAGAGTACAACTACCCCTACTTTTGGGGGGGTTTCTTGTTCCATGAGATATTGTTTTCCATCCTTTAACTTTCAGTCTATGAATTTCCTTTTGGATTACAAGGATTTCTTGCATACAGCATATGGTCGGATGTTGTTTGTTATCCATCCTGTTTCTTGTAATTGGTGAATTGAAGCCATTTACATTAATGGTTATAACATATATATTGGCTGCTTTTGGTCATGCTGTTCTCTCCTGTAATTCTTTATCTTTCCCCTCTCTTTAATTTTCTGCCCTACTTAGTGGCTTTTTTCTGTTGGTGTTCTTGGAGTTGTAGTTATTTTTATGTCTACCTAGAATATCTTTCAGTATTCTTTACAGGGTTGGTTCAGTGGTCATGAAGTTCTTTTGCTGTTCTTTGTTGTGGGAATATCTTATTTCTCCATCAAGTTTGAAGGACAGTTTTTCAGGGTACATTAATCTTGGTTGGAAGTCTTTTTTTCTTTAGGATTTGAAATACTTCACTCCATGCTCTTCTTGACTTCATTGTTTGTGTTGAGAAGTCTGCCGTGATTCTGATGGGCTTTCCATTATAGGTAATCTGTCTCTTTTCTCCAACAGGTGGTAATATTCTGTTCTTATGTTGAAATTTCAAAGCAAAACCATCAGAGATCTTCACTATCTATTGTATTGTCTCTTGTTTTCTTCCAAATAGTTGTCCATATCTTCACATACAGAGAATTCACATGAAACAACATAGTATGGAACTGATCTGAACAGGATGAGGAAGGCGTTTTAGGTTTTCAAGACCAGACAATAGGAAAGTCAACAATGGCTGTCAGAGTGTCTCTCATTCTCTTCAAAATAGCCATCCATATCTTCATGTATGTGGAAGTTATACAAAACAAAACAGGCTAAAGTCTCTCTGAACAAAGAATAATAGTATTGCTGGATTTCACATCATGTTGCTATGGAATCAGCACTGAGCACTGTAGTGTCTCTTTTTCTTCAAAGTAGTTGTCCATTTCATCATGCATTATATAATCAGTTCTCATAAACTGTTTATAGGTTCTATGCATGCATGAGTCTCTACATGTATTTCTATCCTTTCTGTATTAGAGTGAAAACCAAAGCATAGCAAGACAAAAAAATTCCTATAAAAACATGAAATGAAAAAGTCATACAAAACAACAGTACAAGGTGTTCTACAATGGTTACTGTGTTGTATCTTGTTATCTTCAATAGAATTGTCTGTATCATCAGGCATAGTATAATTGAATATAGCAATACATAACAATATTAATAAAAACAAAACATTGTAGATAGTGTAAAACTTAAAAAGCAGGTAACAATCAAACCAGAATGGGTATTGTAGTGAATCTTGTTATCTTCAATGTAGTTGCCTATACTCTCAGAATTGATCCTATCAACCATAACAGTTTTGAATAAAATTCATCGATACCAAACAGCAATCTAACAAAACAGATTCAACTAAGATCAGTCATGGTAAAACAGTTTAAGTTATACAGGGCTTCAGATTAAGTTAATAGGGGTTAAGGATGATTACCATACTATATCCTTCAATTTTTGGGATAGCTGTCTGTGCCTTCATATATAGTGTAAGTAGACAAACTGGGACAGAATATAATCTATATAAACAGAGCAGTGTGAGTAATGTGGGTTTTAAATCCTGATACACTATTAGCAATATCCTCTGCCTTCTTTCTTTTAGATTATTCCCCCTTTTTCCTCCCCCTGGGTGCACTGTGCATTTTGGGGTCCCGCCAATTCCCTCAGTTTTTAGATTGAGGGGGCAATCTGCTATTTACCTAAGTGGACTTGATCTTCTTGGACTGGACTTGATCTCAAATTGTACTCCTTTAAATACAAAATCTGTCTTTCCAACTTATCTGCGGGTGCTGGCCAAGTTGCCCCTATTACTCTCTGGTTCTCTGTCACATAGAGCATTGTTTTCTCATATTTGATTTTCAGTCTATAAACACATATTGAGGTTAATTATATTTCCTATATAGATCATCCTGGTGGACCCTGCTTCCTGATCTACTCTGCCTTTTTTTTTTTCATTTTTTTAGTGTATCAAGGCCATCTATATTAGAGATTATAGCTAACTTTCCCTGCCTCATTTCTGTTGTGCTATTTTTCTGCCATTAGTTATCTGCTTTTCTCCTTCATTCCACTTTCTGCTCCATTCATTGAGGCCTGTCTGCCACTGTTCCTGAAATCTTGGTACTTTTCTCTCTCTCTAGAATGTCCTCCAGTATTCTCTATAGGGTTGGATTGGTGGTCATGAATTTCTGCAGTTCTTTCTTGTCTTGGAAGCTTCCTGTTTCTCCATTAATTTCTAGAGACATTTTTGCAGGGTACATTAGTAACACTTTGCTTCAAGCTCTTCTTGATTTTATGGTCTGTGTCGAGAAGTCTGCTGTGATTTTGATGGGTTTTCCTTAATAGGTTATCTGTTTCTTTTCTTTGATGGCTTTTAATATTCTGTTCTTATATTGAATTTCTGGGATCTTGATTATTATATGTCTGGGTGTAGCTCTGTTTTGGTTGTAGGTGATTGGAGTTCTGTATGCCTCATACATCTGAATTATCATTTCCTTTCCTATGCTTGGGAAGTTTTCCTTAATTATTTCTTTGAATAGCCTTTGTATTTCCTTTGCTTTGACTACTGATTCTTCATTCACATTCTTTATTCTTTATTCACATTCTTTATTCTTAAGTCATAGATCCTCTTGTCATCTTCTAGCCTTTATATTGTTACTGCCTATTTCCTTGTTATTTTTAAGAGATTTTTTTTCCTTTCATGATGACACATTGCAAACCTGTCTTCAAGTTTTGATAGTCTATCTGTAGTTTCTTTCAAGCAGTTTTGCAAGCTTCCAATGGAGTTTTCTATTTCCTGGTAATCTGAATCTGCTTCATGTATTCTAGGTTTTCTTTATATTCTTAATTGAACATTTTTCTCCTTTCTTGTTTTCCTCCATTCTTCTGTCTGTGTCTTCTTGAGAGGTGCTTAGCATTTCTTTTATTAATCTACTTATATCTTGCTTTATTTGATTAAACATTTCACTTTTGAGTTCATCTATGATGTCCCGAAGATATGTCTTTATGTCCACTGATGCTGTGTCTGATATTGCCAGTTTGTTGCGCTCAGTCTCTTTGGTATTTACCTCTCCCAGATCTGTGTTCTCAGGGCTGGGGCTGGACACTTTTTGTTGTTTCTTTCTTGTCATGTTTTTGGTTTCTTCCAAACAGGTGGATATAAGAGTTCCCAGCCCCTTTCCTTGCTGATTATGGTTCTTCTGAAGAATGCTGGCTGGGGTTTTTTGCCCTCTCCAGTTTTCTGTTGGTCACAAGCAGGGGTGGCATATGCTGACTTCTCCCCTCTGGGTCAGTCAACCTGCAGGGGCCTTCACTGCATTAGTGTGCATCATGCAAGAAATTTATTTGGGATGACTTATTGGGTCCCGACCAGAGGCATGACCCAGGCCAAACATATCCCACCAATCTGGTCTGGGAAGGAACAACCAATTGAAGTCACTGCTGTTTCTTGTGCCTGCCTGTCCTGCCTGCATGTCATCCAGTTGGTCACCCTTTCCTTTGGGAGGGTCTTGTTCCAGCACTCATTGTGGTAGTGCAGGTCCCTTGCCAGCTCTGTTCTCCACTGGGCTTGCTGATCTCTGAGTTCAGCATGACCATGGTTCCAGTGAGTTGTAGCAATGGGAGTTCAGGCAGCTCTGTCCAAGCGTCAGGAGTTTGGGCAGCCTGGTGAGTCATGGCCATGTGAGTTTGGGCACTGCAGCAAGGGCACTGTGGCCACTAATCTTAGCTGCTCCAATGGTAGCCTGGGACTGCATGTTTGACCAGTTCTTTTCCCTTTAGCTTCTTCCTGGGTTGAGAGGATCCATCTCCGTCTGGACTTCCCCATGATGTTTTGTTGTGGCATCTGAATTGTCTGTCTCAGGGAGACTCTATATTCTGCTGCTTATCTATCTGCCATCTTTAGCTCTACTCTGTAATGAAGCTTGTAAGTCAGGGACTTACTGTATATGAATAATGCTTTTTTTAGGGACTGGAAGAACAAAATTCACTTCTATTTGGCCTTGAAATTTGTGAAAACAATATCTGCAAGGAAATATTATGAAATAAGAACAAACACTGATGTTATTAAAAAGAAGGAATAATTGTGGAGTGTCCATGATATATTTGGCCAGGTTCTAGGTACTATGATACAGCAGAAAAGCATGGAGAAACTATGCTTATTATCAAGAATCCTACAGTTGGTATAAGTTGAAAGATAATGAAGATGAAAACAATACTCACATAAGACAATATCTTCTTGGTTCCATGCTATGAGGTAAATAATGTTTTGCTACACTATGACTGTCATATCACAGTAATTAATTTAGATTGGGTAGTCTGGTTGGAATAAAAATAGTGTAAGAAATATGTTGAATAAGCATGACTTGAGGTAATCAAAATGCAAAATATGTCACCTGCTATTGTTTGAAAATTGCTTTTTGTGTGAATAATCTTTCTTTGATTCTGGATAAAATCTTCAGTAAACTGAATGTTTTCCTAGTTCTCACTTAAGCAATTAAAAAAATTGTCTAAATTTTGTAGAATATCTCCTGGTAGATATTAACCCACCATTAATATTCATTCAGATTCATCCTTAAAGATTCATTTTCCCCCTCAGTATGTCTTCTGAGAAGTGACACAGTGGCAGTGATGATTACTGGGTTTTGTTTTGTTTTTCTTTTTATCCATTTCCATGAGCATGCATGGCTGTTATTTTGCTCTCAGCTTGTGTCAGAGGAGGTGGGGTGGAGTAAATACAAGAAAGAAAACTACAGGGCAGGTCTTCCAAGGCTGTCTGAGTTTTTGTTTGCTGATTCTTGTAAATGCTTAAATCTGTTGTACAGTGAAGTTTTATTCAATCTGAACTAAAGATGAAAATTCTGCAATATGTTACAAAGTGAATCATAAGGACATTATACTAAGTGAAATAAGTGGGTCATAGACAAATACAGCACCATTCCACTTATATGAAATATCTAAAATAGTCACATTCATAGAATCAAAGGACAGAATAGTGGTTTCCAGGACCTGATAGGAGGAAGAAATGGGAAGTTACTAGTCAATGATCAATAAGTTTCTTCTAGGTCACACAAATAAGCTTTAGAGATCTATGATATAGCATCACACTTATAATGAAAAATCATATATTGAACACTTAAAATCTTAAAAGAATAGATTTAATGTGAAGAGAGTGGACTTCATGTTAAATGTTATTACTATAATAATTGTAATAGCTACAAAGAAAAAAAAGCTGACCATCTCCTGGATGTTACTATAGCTCTTCAGCCATTCCTTGTGGGAGACCTCTTCATAGAAAAAGAAAAAAACACTTTGAGAAGTTAAATGACTTTGAAAGAAAGCTCAGCTACTGGAGGGCAACACTAGAATGCACACCAGGGGAGTCTGGCTTGGGAGCTTACAACATGTACTGTCTCTTGGGTGAGGAAAGCCTGGCCTCCTAACTCTCATTGATCTGAGACCTGGGGAAACAGGTTGCCAGCTGGCCTGAGTTGCTTTTCTCTTGCATATATGAGCCTTCTTTTTCTGCCTTTGGTTGGTGCTTGATTTTCTCTTCTTAATGATTTAAATGTCAGTTGATGTTTTTGGTCTTCCAAGCCATTCAAAGACCATCATCTGTCTCCTGGGAAAAGAATCTGTACAAGGAGTTTGAGACAACCTTTGGATGATAAAAATCAATCTTTAGATGACAGATTGCAGATTTCTTCTAGAGAAGAAGGAAAATAAGTTAACACATTTAGATTTGTTGAACCCTAGCAATTTATTATGAAGCATTCATGTATAGTTCTTGTTTCTAAATATATTTTAAACAAAGAAGTTTATTTTTATTTAAGAACAAAACAAATATCTAAACTGTTGGGTCTATGATGTAGTAAGTATTCATCCAAGTATTCTGTAGTGGTTCTCAACATATTGAGGTGTATTCTCTAGAGGCACTCAGAAATGTGTAGGGACTTTCAGGTTGTCACGGGCTGGGAGAAATAATAGCATTTGGTGAGGGTTAAGAATGCTAAATATCCTGAAATGTACAACCCACAGAAGCAAAGCAATCCTATCTCATTGCTTCTGTGGAGTTCTCTTGCTAAAAAATATCATCTTGACATCAGGGAACACAGAGGGCTAAGATGGCCTTTTAATTGTAGAGAACTGGTTCCTTTTTTTCCCTTACTTTTTTAAGTTATAAAGCATCTCTCATCCATCTAGTTGGAAACAATATGTTGGCAGCTGGAGGAAATAAATAACTTGTTGTTAAAAATAGTTAATTCTTCTCTTCCAAGTCAACTGGAAGAAAATGATGCAAGTTCACTTAGAATAATGATTTGTCAAAAGAAGTACGAGTAGGTGGGTGGGCAAAGTGTCCTTCTTATAATACTGGGGATCTGAGAGCAGGCTACTGCATTTGTGCTGCACTCTTTCTAATGCTGCTTCTGCAATCTCCTTCTGATATGCGACAGGATGGAGCTCTATGCACAGGAGATGTTTGGGGAAATTTTTGAGCCAGAACTCGCTTATTTGCTTCCAGGGACACCACATTTCTGGCAAACAAAAAACTAGTTTCTTATTTTAAATTTGGGTTGTCTCAGGGGAGTAAATATTTCAGTTTCTTGACATGGGTTTACAAGGATTAAAAACTTAATTTTTCTGCCTGTCCCTGATATGAAGTGAAGTTCTAGAGAAAAAATGACATTAGTTTGTGACTTAAGGCTGGCTTATCACATAATCTTGTATATATTTTGACAGCACCTTAATAACTTTATATTTAATCTGTTTTACTAATATTATTTTCTTCTCTCTTCTAAAATGACCCTGGAACTTTATAGAACAGATAACACCTTGTCTGTTTTGGTTTCCACTTAATCTAGCGGGAAGCAGTCTCTCTGATAATGTCTGAAAGGCCAGTAGGTATAATTTTGTCCATACTTTATCATTGAAACACATTATAAGCTAACATTTATCCATTTTATAAATGTTTAAAGCACATCATTCCTTACCTCCATAGTGCCAAGTATTTTTCTATCTGTATTCTATTCATCTTAGAACACTTTTATTCTCTGCTCTATTTGTTCTCATGCTAAGTAATTAGTGAATAGGACATGTAGCTCCATATGTAAATAATCACCTTTTATCTCTGATGAATTTAATTCTCTCCATAAACTACTTTTTGACTTGAGTTAATTAAACAGACCAATAAAACACAGTGTAGATTATCTACATAATTGGCAATGCCTCATTTTTCTTAGAGTTGAGTCGATCTAACATTAGACCCAGTCTCATCTATTTGACATGTGCAAGATGAATGAAAATCATTTAGTCTTATATCATTCTCAAAATGTTATTATTGCTGCCATGTGAGAAAATTGTGAAGAGACAGATAAAATATTTTTACTCTTATGGAGATGGCTGTACAATGTAGTTCTTGAGAATGAGTGTTGGCTTGGACCATTTGGGAATCTTAGAAGAAGTCATTAATGAGGAAAGTAGGTTGGGAAGAGAATTAGACTCAAAAGATACCTTGAAAGGAAAGCTAGTTTGTCTAGTACAATAGTCAAAAGGATACAGTAGCTCAAATGATTGCTGCAATCATAGCTTCTGAGAAGATTTTAATCCTATAAAGGAGGATGTTGTAGGAAGGAAACACCAGAGATCATTTGCTTATTCCCATCTGTAGAGGTGGTGAGAGAGAACAAAACCGTTTCAAAAGGGTAGATAGTTACCAGGGTCTGGGCAGGGTCCGTATGTGTAGAAGAGAATGAGTGTGGGTGTGGTGCACATAGGTGTGTGTCTGAAAAGATTTCTAGAGAAACTGAGGTCTTAGCGTTTCAGGAAGTTAGCATGAGGCAGAATATCATTGGTTTACTCTGTTAGTTTTCAGAATGCATGTCAGATGGTAGAGCCACATTCACTGGACTGGTCTTTCTGTGTCCTCAAAGAGTTATATGAGGAGGACTCTTTTCCTGCTTGAGGTTTTCTTCTTCTGAGAGTGGGCTTCAATAATTCATCTGTCTGTGTACAGCAAAGGCAGATAACATCAGCATCTGTTCCACAAAGAGATGCTCATTTAGATTATGATTTCTTAAAATGCACTGAACACTGCACCTCAGCCTTAGTCTGGCCTGCTGGCTGTTTGAGTCTTTATGTTGAGCAATAATGGGTTGCCTGCATTGGTTAGTTCTTCAAAACCTGCCCCATCTCACTCCAGCATTCACAGGCTGGTGATAAATCCTGTAGTCACTCAACACCATGTCTCCTGGTAAATAGTTTTTGCTGCAAGCTCTTTAAGACCATCCATCAGCTGTTCCAAACTCTTTCTGTTCTAACATACACTGGCACCACCACATGCTGCCTTAGTAATGTCTCTCATGCAGAGATTCTCAAAAAGACAAAAGAGGAGCTGTGGCATGCCAGGTGAGGCTTGTGGAGCTTAAAAGTGGTTTGCAGGAGGTGGATAAACAGCCATCCCATTTCCCCACCCCAGGTGACACACACACTGGAAACCTGTACATTCAATTTCCTCCACTCAGAAGCAGCTCCAACTGGACCACCGCAGTTTTCTTCTACTGGAAAATGAAAATGTTTGTTTTAGTTAGATTCAACCAGAATTTCTCAAATATTTACTACAGGCAGGACACTTCCAGGTAAGAATGCGTAGGAAGATAAGGTGTCTTCCTTAAAAAAACTTCTAACATGGGAAAACAGATCTATAGTAGTTATATACCTGGGAAATTTTTATTAATAAATTGAGTTCATTTTGTGGGGAGAGAACTTTCTGTGTTTTGCTAGGAAAGTTCTTGCAGTGGAAAAGATGTGGCAGTAACCACCTACGTAGGAGTGTGAGATTTCCAGGCTATCTGGAGTCATGGAAAGTGGTGAATCTCAAGGCCTAGATGAAGTCGAGAACAAAATGTCACTCTAGGATTCGTGGGGTCAAGGGATGGGTACCAGGTGAAAAGTGGAATTTTAGGACACACAAGACAAGAGTAAATGTGAGAAAATGTCTCTTTGAAGTGGTTAGTTTTCATTAGGAAGAAGCAGGTCAGAAGTCTGACAAGAGACTAACAGAGCTTCAGGAGAGGCTCTGTGCTGGTATATAGGAAACTTTGGTGTACTGTCCAGATATTAGGCCAGCCCGAAACTTCCCACTTACTTCAATTTCTCCCACATCCTAGGGAAGGGACAGTGTGGTCTTCTAGGCAAAACAGTGGTATGATTGCAGTTCAACCACAAAAGAGAGTAAGAACACAGGAACAAATTTCTGTACTCTGATGAATGGCACAGAGAGCAGGGCAACCTTGGATGAGTGCTGAGCCCAGTAGTGGCTGAGGAAAAATGACCTCTAGGTGCCATATTATTCTGTCAGGAGAGGAAACAAATCTACTTGTCATGGCCTGCTATTATGAATCTGTATAAAAGTCTAGGAAGAGAGGCTCAGTGTCATCAAACTTCAATACAATTACTTTAAAGTATCGCCTAGAGTTTTACCACAAATTACATCTTCTTCAGATTTATAGGCTTTAAAGAACTGATGTAATGGATATTGAGCATTGGAAAAGAACCTTCACTGATGCAGGACATTTTCCTCTTATAGCTCAATAGAGCCATTATCTTCCTCTGAATCATAGAAGTATAAATAATTTATTTGTTTTGTCTTTTATTTCCTATTTCTACAACACTTAGATACTCCTGATGAGAGACCCATAAAACACATAATCCATAGCCCAGGGTGCTTTGGCTTGTTGGTGAGGGAGATTTCAGCAATCTGACAGGGTTTAAGGAACCCTAGAAAGATTCACGGCCTCCAGGAAGTGGGCGGACAAAGTCTAACCAAAGCTGATGATGTGTTTTCAAGAGTGAATGCTAGTGGGTGGCATGCAGATAATGGTGGGCATTGCCATTTGAAATCCTTTTCATTTGCATCTGCAGATACAGTTGTCTCTTCAGTGCTCTTTCCTGGTTAGAGACTGAGGCAATTCTAAGAGGGAGACTCTGTAAGCTGTGCTTTACAGTACTGCAATATGGTGAAACACTCTAGCTCCTGCTTTATTTTATGGTAAGTAATATTTAAAAAACTTTGTTAAATTAAAAGTTTTCATGCCATACAATTTACAAACTTAAAATGTAAGATTTAATAGATTTTAGTATCTTGACAGAGTTGTACAACTATAACCACAATTAAAGCTAGGTCATTTTTGTTCCCCCAAATCAAAACTCTGTAGCATCTCTCAGTCTTTTACCCCTAAATCTTGATAACCATGAGCTACCCTCCATTGCCATAGATTTTCCCATTCTGGGAATTTGTTCATTTATTTTTAAAAATTGACTATATTCACAAAAACAATGAAGATCTTAACATACGCAAAGAAATGTAAATCCTGCAAAGTTACCTCTCATATTCTATTACAGTGAAACTAGAGACTGACAACTGAAACATACTTAGAATATAAGAATTAATATATGTATATAAGAATAATATATGGATATAAGTATTAATATAAGGATGTAAATATTAATATAGGTATAAGGTGAATATTATTTTAAAGAAAGTACTATATACAGGCTAAGCTTGCATAGTAAATGCTTATTTAAATATAAGCAAAAAAAAATTTGCAGTTTATACGAGGGCAGAGGGACCCATCTCCATATTTCTTCTTTATGGGATGACTGTATTGGGTTGAAAACATGCAAACTCAGGTCAAACCATTTGAGATGTACAGGGTGTACTTAATTAACTGATACCTTGCTTCCATAATGTCCCTTGCTTTTATTCCCAAATAAATAAGAACATAAAAGGAAGAAAAATACTTAAGCCAACCATTTCATTATTAGAAGCAGTTGTATTTCCCCACTGAATTAACAATGCTTTATTAATCAAAAATACATTTCAACCAAACTGAAGTACTTGACCATTCATGGCAAAGCTACTTACTCACAAGGCTAGTTCATAGGTATATTCACCTCCCAGACTGGACCATTGGTATACTTATCTACAAGTTAGTTCACAGGTATAATTATCTACAACGCTAGTTTATAGGAGATATTCTCTGCAAGGATAATTTAGAATTAGGCACATTGAGCCAAGTTGTGGGATTCTAAGTGTTTACTTCGGAGAATGAAGTGGCTTGGTAGGCCTATATGTCTCATTGGCATTTCAGAATGTAGTACTACAAAGGAGAAGACAGAGATGTTTGGAATTGAAAGAAATAAAAGAGAGATGGAGAACCCTGGGGATATATATTCTTAATTAGGTGGCACAAAGACAGTAGCCTGGATCTATGAACTATTTTTGATGATTTGAAACTAAGAAAAATTATATATTTGTTCACAATAATGTCTCACAAACTATAATGTCAAATTGCTTTAGGCTGAGATTGTATAAACTCATTATTGTAATAAACTTATCTCGGTCCATTCAGAGTTCTGATTATTGACAGCTGACTTTGTTATATTAAAGAAAAGTGAAAATGAATTTTTACTTAATAAGTGCATTTTTTGTGAACAAAAAAGCTTTCAAATTGTAGACAATGGCAGAAAATGATGAGGGGACTTTCATGATGAAATCACTGGCAATTAATGTCTTAGAGTTAAAAGAGACCTTATCAGATGGCTCTGTACTACGAGTCCTTGGAAATGTTCAATGATTATATAGATTTTATCCTTGTTCTTTTTACATGGCAAATATATCTTAGAGTTTCTGAATAAAAAGGGACATAATATAGACAAACACAAGAAATGTCAGATTAGTAAGCCTAAAGTAAATGATACTTGCCATTCTCAAACAAAATTCATTTTACAAGGGAAATTCTTTTTTAAAGATTCAGAGGCTTGGACAAGATGTGTGATTAGATGATTTCCTTTGCTTTAAGGATGCTTGAGCTGAGAAACAAGTCCTCAGGAGCCCTCACTGGCTATTAGTTAGGCTCAGCTTACTTAGACAGGTGCCATCTGTCTTCTCATCTAAGACAGAATCTAGTATTAGAAAATACAGTACCAGGGCAGAGCAAAGATGGCAGATAACAGCTGGCTACAGAGGCTCCCTGAGATAGTCAATTTAGAATTCAATATAATACAGCATAGGGAGCTCCAAATAGAGGGAGATGAATTCTCTCATCCCAAGAAGAAACTAAGGTGAGAAGAACCAATCAAACATACAGTCCTAGTGCTATTATTGGAACAGCTAGAGGTTCAATGCTCCCACCACAGTGGACAACTTGCTGAGCCACCTGCTTCAACTTACTTAGAGGCACAGTCACACTGAGATCGGGGGTTAGCCAGCCAAATGGACAGCTGAGCTGGTGGGGAACCTGCATCGACCTGTGGTGAGTGATGGGAGTGAAGTCATTCCACAGAAAGGGGGAACAGGCAGGCCTGGCAAGTACAAAGGGCAGCAGTGACTTAAGTCAGTTGTTCCCTTCCTGAACGGGATTGATGGAGTGAGCTAGGCCTGGGTCACATGACCTGGCTGAGGCCTAACAGATTATCTGAAATCAATTCCCTACAGTGGTGGTGGACACTAATGCAGTGAAGCCTCAGAAGTTTGACTGACCCAGAGGGGAGGGGCCAGCATAAGCTGCCTCTGTTTGCAACTCACTAGCACACTGCAACTCACCTAGCCAGCATGCTTTGGAAGAATTGTAACCAACAGAGAAGGAAACTGGGGCCTCCTGGGAGAAACAAAAAAGATGGGAAGAGGAAGAGACAACAAAAAGTCCCTAGGTCCCAACCCTGAGAACATGGACCCAGGACAGGTAAATACAAAGGAGAATGAGAACAGCAAACATGCAATATCAGACATGGCACCAGCAGACATAAAGAGATATCTTCAGGACCTCATAGGCAAGGTCAAAAGTGAAATATTTAGCCAAGTAAAGCAAGATATAAGAAGATTAATAAAAGAGATGCCAAGCACCCCTCAAGCAGACACAGATGGAAGAATGGAGGAACTCAAACAAAGGAGAGTTCATCATTTGATGAAGAAGATAAAGAAAATATAGAATACATGAAGCAGATTCAAAGAGATTACCAGGAAATCAAAAACTCTATGGAAAGATGGCAAATCTGCTTGAAAGAAACTAAGGATAGATTATCCAAACTGGAGGACAGTTTTGCAATGTGGGATTATGAAAGGAAAAAATTTTTAAAAATATCAAGGAAGTAAGTAGTAAAAATACAAAGGCTAGAAGATGATAAGAGGGTCTATAACTTAAGAAGAAAGAATGTGAATGAAGAAGCAGGGGTACAAACAAAGGAACTACAAAGTCTATTCACAGAAATAATTAAGGAAAACTTCCCAAACATAGGAAAAGGAAATGATATTCTGATGTATGAGGCATACAGAACTCCAGCCACCTACAACCAAAACAGAGCTACACCAAGGCATATAATAATCAAGATCCTAGAAATTCAATATAAGAACAGAATATTAAAAGCTGTTAGAGACAAGAAACAGATCACCTGTAAAGGAAGGCCCATCAGAATAACAGCAGACTTCTCGACACAAACCATCAAGGCAAAAAGAGCCTGTAGCAAAATTTTCCAAGCCTTGAAAGGAAATAACCTCCAGCCCAGATTGATATACCCTGCTAAACTGTCTCTAGAAATTAATGGAGAAACAAGATGCTTCCAAGACAAAGAGGAACTTGGGAAATTCGCAACCACCAACCCAGCTCTACAGAGAATACTGCAGGGTATTCTATAGCAAGAGAAAAGTACTAGGATTCCAGGACGAGTGGCAGAGAAGCCTCAATGAATGGAGCAGAAAACAGAATGAAGAAGATAAGCAGACAACTGATGGCAAAAAAAAAAAAAAAAAAAAGAGCATAATAGAAATGAGGCAGAGAAGGTAGGTTATAATCTCTAATATAGATGGCCTTGATACACTAAATTAAAAAAAAAGAACCACACGTGGCATAGATCAGGAGGCAGGATCCACTGAGATGCTCTTTATAGGAAATGTAATTAACATGAAAAAGAGTTCATGGACTGAAAATCAAATATGAGAAAATAATGCTCTATGTGACAGGGAACCGGAGAGTAATAGGGGCAACTAGACCAGTATTTGTGGATACTGGAGAGATAGGCTTTAATAGGTAAAGGAATACAATTGAGATCAAGTACAGAAGAGAGAAGGTTTGGAACCACCTAGGTAAATAGCAGCCCCCCCGCCCCGCAAGGGTCTTGGTCACACCCAAAAATGCACAGTGTACCCTGGGGAAATGAAAGGGGAGGGAGAGTCTTAAAAAATATGGCAGAAGATATTGTTGATAGTGTATCAGGATTTAAAACCCACATTACGCACACCACTCTGCTTAGATATATTTTATTATTTTTTTGATAGATTTTATTCTGTCCCAGTTTGTCTACTTGCATTAGATTTGAGGGCACAGATAGCTATCCCAAAACATCACAATATAGCACAGTAATCATCTTTAATTCCCTATTATCTTAATCTGGAGCCTTGTATGACTTATACTGTTTTATCATGACTGATCTTAGTTAAATCTGGTTTGTTTGATTGTTGTTTGGTATCGACAGATTTTATTCAAAACTAATATGATTGATAGTATCAAGTCTGAGAGTATAGGCAACTACACTGAAGATGACAAGACTACAATGCACATTCTGTTTTGATAACTGCCTGCTTCTGAAGTTTTAAACTATATACAAAGTTGTGTTTTTATTAATATTGTTATGTACTGACATAATCAGTTATACTATGTCTGATGATATAGCAAATTCTATTGAAGATAACAAGAGACAACACAGGAACTATGGTAGAAATTCTTATACAATGGTCATATGTCTTTTTTGTTTCATGTGTTTATAAGAATATGTCTTGTTTTGTCTTGCTTTGTTTTGTTTCTCCCTCTAATATAAAAAGGATAGAAATACATGTTGAGATTCATGCATGTGTAGAATCTATAAACAGTTTATGAGAACTGATCATATGACACATGGTGAAATCAACAGATACTCTGAAAAAAAAAAGAGACACTAAAACACCCAGTGCTGATCCTGGAGTATCATAATGTGAAACCCAGCAATAGTATTATTCTTTGTTCAGAGTGATATTAGCCTGCTTGTGTTTGTTCAATCTCAACATAATTGAAGATATGGATAACTGCACATATGTTTAAGTGTATAGGATTGATAACCATATTTCTAAGTTTTTATTGGATAGTTGAACTGGTTGCAGTCGCAGTGTTTGAATCTCCACTTTTTATGCTCCAGTTTCATATCTTGAATAACTATTTGTAGGTATTTGTAACTTTTTGTTTTTCTTAGCAAAATCTGTAGTCATCAACTAGTGATTTCTTACTGTTTATTTTTTTCTTTGAAAGTATGTATTATTTCTACCCATTTTCTGTTTTGTTTAGTCTTTCTTAAAATAAAATTTAAAAAAAGACACTACAGTATCCAGTGCTGATCCTGGAGTGTCATGATATGAAATCCAGCAATACTATTATTCTTTGTTCAGAATGACTTTAGCCTGCTTTTTGTTTAATCTCAACATAAATGAAGATATGGATAACTGCATGTATGTTTAAGTGTATATGATTGACAACCATATTACTAAGTTTTTGTTGGTTAGTTGAACAGAAGTGTTTGCAGTCTCACTGTTTGAATTCCCACTTTATATGTTCCACTTTTGTATCGTGAACAACTATTTGTAAAAGGACAGTATGTAAACATTAACTAGTGATTTCTTACTATTTATTTTTTCTCTGAACGTATGTATTATTTCTACTCATTTTCTGTTTTGTTTAGTCTTTTTTAAATAAAATTTAAAAAAAAGAAAATGCAGTACTATTTCAGGGGAAGTTTTAAGGTACATTTATATACTAATAATATCAAAGCAATACATTCCTAGAAGAGGTTGTCCAGGATATTCATTGCATAATGATGAAAAATCAATGTAATGATTACAAATAAGAAAGATTGCTATTTAGTTCTTTGCAAACTTGAATACAGAGAAGATAAGTCAAGCATTTATTTGCTGCATATCCTAAAGATCTTAAGCATGGAACCGAAGCAATCAAAACAGGACAAGCCTAGAACCTGATGGTTTCGCTATCTGACCAGAGAGGGCGCTGTGCTTCCTTTCTTGTTAAAGGCAGCTGTTGTCTTGAGGCTAGGGTAGGCTACATCACAGTGGCTGTGGATTGGTGTCTCTTGCTTTGCATGGCTTCTGTTTTAAACTTTTTGTTTTTCTTAGCAAAAAATGCAAACAAGCTTCGCCAATATTATGTTTCTCCTGGAATCATTCTAGCTTTCAATCTGGGGATACATCAGAGCGGACTTAGCTAGTTCTCAGAGTGTCTGTCTTGCTCCTCTTCATTCAGAACTTTTAAAAAAGAGTTCTTTGAATGACAAAGCAGGAAGTCACCTACATGCAGTTTTGCAACAAGGAGCCGGGCTTCCCTGATTATGTCTGCCTTTTCATTAAAAAGGGCCAAATTCTCATGTGTTTTAAGTTTAGAACTATCTGAACATTACAGGGATCCTTCAAAGTAGTTTTGAGACATTTTCTTCACTAAGGTCAGTTCTATCACCTTCAGATAGGAAAAACCCGTCATTTGTGAGATAATGCTGACAGTCTGCACGACATTACAGAGACGAAGGAAAATGTGATTTACTGAATCAGAGCAGGGTATGTTGGAATCAATGCCATTCAATTACAAGGAAAAAATGTAGATTAAGAATTAAGCAAAAGCCATCAGTCAAAGGAAGAGTTTTTTCAGGAGAAAAAAAGATCTAATGAGAATTATGTGTGCTAGAAGCACAAAGTAAGATATAAGAAATCAACTCCCCCACCAAGTCCCCAGGTGAAAAAAAAGAAGCAGATTTCAGGTTTTATAGAAACCGAGCTCTTCATTTTTCCACCCACCAACCCACAAAAACCAGATGAGACTTAGAAAGAAACTTTAATTAAGCTTGTTCTGAGAAACATCTGAGCCCCTTTATTCCATTTTTTTAGTGAGCCTTTGGGGAACAGAGTTATTGAGCACTGTTTTCCTTTTGTTGTCTAACTCCACCTGAAAGGCATTTCATCCATCTAATCAGAGACTTGCTTTGACTGAAGGCTCTTAGACCTGGCCCCAGGGATCCTATCACCTCTGTGACAATGCTGAGTAGCTGTTGCCAAAGCCAGGACTCACCTTGTGGCCGGACTGACTTTCCATTCCAAAGGTAGTCAGTGTTAACCAGCAGTTAAAGATTTTTAGCTTCATTTCTTTCATTTTGTATTCACTTCAGTGTTTATTTCTTGAGGAAAAGAAAAGTGTGTGGTTATTACAAAGATTATATATCTGAAACAAGAATTTAACTGAGCACCTCATCTTTATGCACCTGTAGTGTTCTCAGCATTGTTTCAGGGTCTCAAGGTGCTATCATTCTTATCATGTGAATAATCCGAGGCAAAAACATTGAAGAAACATTCTCAAACATTTTCTGTCTTTCTGCACATGAGTAACTTAACAGCTAATTATTCAAAATCTAAGCTTCCCAGGGAGTACAACCGCAGGGTTAAATAATTATTTTGCTACATTTGGATGGAATAGAGGAAGGATTCAGTAAATTTAAATGATAAGGTTAATTTTCTGAGGTAATAAGATAATTTTCATCATTATGATCTCTTGTGAAAGAGATATAGCAAAAGAGAAAATTGAAGAAAAAAAAATGATGACTAATGAGCTGGGAAATGATGCCAGAGAAACAAATGGAAATGGTGGAGATGGATTTGCTTTTAGATGTGATGGCAAAGGATAACGACCATGCAGGAAGCTTTTTAGTTGACTAAAACTAAGCAAGATTTTGTTAGCTAAGGTCACATTAAGATGAAAAGGGCTTGCACTGAGACAGGAGAGTTTGTGCTTGAATCGAGTTCAGATCTTCAGGACTGTAGAGGAATCAGACATTAAAATGCAATGTTCAAGGAACTTACTTCTTTTCTTTCCCTGGTCACCTTAAAAAGATGAAGAAACAACTGCTTGTTCTGAATTGATAACCTACATAAACAGAGATACACAGGTGAGTGATTTCTGAAAGTTTCTGGAAGCTCAAAAATTTCTATTCTTTGATAGTCCATTTAATATGTTTTCCCTTTGAGCTCCATTGTTGTACAATGGAAACTAGTATTTCTTTTTTATCTCAGCAAGATTACCAACCCTGAAGTCCTCATTTGATAAACCTTACAGCTAACGCTTTACTTTTAGCCCTCCCTGACACACTGGCATCAGGTATTTGATTGAGCCACTAAAAATGGCTGAGATTTAAAAAGCTCTGAAAGCACCCTGTGCCCAGGCCTTGTCCAACACTGAAGAAGGCCATTACCTACTATGTATTGCAAACACTCACAAATATCTGAGGGTATTTGTATTGCAAAAAATTCAAAGAGAGAGTGAGTGAGAGAGAGAGAGAGAGAGAGAGAGAGAGAGAGAGAGAGAGAAGGTTAATTTCTCACTAGATTTAGAATAAAGGAAGAAATGGGACAAAGATAATTGCATAAGCTAATTATATAGGGAAAGTCCCATTTTAAACTCTTCTTTCTAATCCATATTTTTCCTTCTTTGAACATGCTATGAAGTAAAACCATAATTAGAAGTCATTGCTTTTCTTAATTCTCAAACTGTGTGACTTTGAGGAAGGTACTTAACCTTTCTAACCTGTATGTCCCTGTTACCTTGGGGCCTAGTTCTTTTGTTGATTAGATTATGTACTGGATGATGACTGTAGAAGAATAGACAGTAGCTCTATTTTTACTCTTGTGAGATCTAGCTTGATTTTAAGCTGACACACGTTTTCAGCATGGGCCTACTGTTCTTATTTTCCCCACAGAGGATCTGGTTCCCTGGAGGGAAACCTCAGGGGTGGTTTACTTTCCTTGTGTCCATCTCATATATAATTACTACTGACTTTATGCATTCTACTCTGATTATCAGGAGTGATAGGGTAACTGGTTGGTGTCACTTCCTGAATGTGCTATGAAGCAAAGGAAATTTATGTAAAGAATACAGCTTGTGAATATAGTGTCAAGTTGCCTCCATTTACCTACAAAAGCCTAAAGAAGAAGAAGAAGAAGAAGAAGAATAAGAAGAAGAAGAAGAAGAAGAAGAAGAAGAAGAAGAAGAAGAAAAAGAAGAAAAGAAAGAAAGAAAAAAAAGAAAAAAGAAAGAAAGAAAGAAAGAAAGAAAGAAAGAAAGAAAGAAAGAAAAGCAGATAGCCCATTTCCAAGATCTCCCTGGTTTCACTAGTGGACAGCCTGTGAGACAGAGTCGCAAACCATGTCACCCTATCAGCAAGCCAGCAGCTTCTTTATTGCAGAGTAGTAGATAATCTCAGTACACCTTTCCTAGATAACAGACTTATTGGGCTCACCACAGTCCAAGCAATTTCCATGGGTCTGCACCCAGTTAGGAGCTGTTAGAAAAAGCTGGCAGCAATTTGGTTCAGGGCTTATTGGCCCCTCTCCAAAATGGTTCCTGGATAATCACTCTTTCCCATTGGAGGACTCTGCACTCACCGCCAGCCAGTGCAGTCCTCCAGGTCCACCACTGCCGAGTCTCTCTGCAGAGGCCTCTGGAGTCATCAGCCATCACTGCCCCCATGACCAGGCATCACCAGGTTCCAAAGCTCCTTATGCAGGGAGAAGGCGCTACCAGCTACCACCTCCTTCTTAAAGTTTTCTTTTTACTCTCTCTGTGGACTTCAATTCACACTTCAGGTTCTTCCTGGGTCGATGGGACCCACTTCCTCCCTCCTTGGATGCTGTATGCCAGTGTCTGGACAGTGACTCTCAGAGAGGCTGTTTTCTCTGCTGCTTACTGCTCCACCCTCTTCCCAGAAGTCTCCCAAAAGGAGTTTTAATGAAAGTCTCACTAGCTTTGTATATGGCCAGGTGAGCTTTCTAGGATAAAGAGAATTAAATAAAGTGATAATAGAAGAAGAGATGAGCACAAATAGAAAGGCTTAGAATATACATGTGAACCTTTGAAAGAGGCCTGAGGGAAGCAGTATAGGTGTGCAATAGACAGTCTCTCTCAGACGTGCATTAGAGTAAGTCTTTTAAAAATTTACTGATTGTGTTATGCAATCCTTTGTTTCACTGCTCTTAGTCTGAAGCACATACAACTAGAATAGAGCTGTGATGACTAATTTTATGTGTGAATTTGACTGGGATAAGTGATGCACAGTGTCATGGTTTATATCTAGCTGTCCTCCAGAGCTTCATGCACTCATAGATGAGGTTCTGGAAGACTGAATGCTAGGAACCCTATTGCTGACTTGTTGTTAGGAGTTAGGGTCTGGTCTGTTACCAAAGCAATAACCTATCTAGATTATGGTAGTCTTATACATAAAATGAAGATCTAAAACTCCTGTGGATAACAATTACGTTGTCCCCTGATTGATGTGCTTTGAAATTTTGTTGTAGCATTTGTTATTTCTTTTTATCCTTGAATAAAATGGATTTGAAAAAATATAAAGCTGATTTTGTGCTAACGCAGAACTCCATTCTCTGGTAAAATGTGATGTGGAATCCCAGTGTGGAGGCAGGTAATTGTGGGGGGGGGTGGATGAAGTGAGAAGGAAGCTCTGTGTCCTTAGCATCCCCATCTCCTTCCTCTGTGACTGCTCCTTCCTTATGTCCTACAATACCTGGCTGGGACCCTGATATCACAGCTTGGGAGTGATTTTCTTCGAGTCTAGTTCATTATTAAAAGCACATTTTAATTTTTGTCTTCACATAAGTAAATTCTGATCCTTCCAATCACTCAGCTATTGGGGAAACATTATCTTTAAATATTTGAAATTGTTGGTTTTTGGTTTTGGTTTTTTTTTTTTTTTTTTTTTTTTTTTTTTTTTTTTTGGTACCAGAGATCAAACTCATGACCTCGCACTTGCCAGGCAGGTGCTTATGGTACTGAGCTAAATCCCTGGCCCAAAATTTGAAATTAAAAAAAAAATCATTCTAGGTATATGCATCTTTGTATAGATGACAGGGAGGAATGGTAATGAATGGAGTGTCTTATTTTCAGATATGCTCATTTCAAAGCACAGAGATGTGTGTCTTTGTAAGGGCACAGTGTGTGGAGAAGCTGATTCATGCTCAGCACCTGAATGGTAGGAATCCAGCATTTTGACAGTGATGCTTCCTAGGGACACTGCCATCTTCTAGGTTTTAGTCAGAATGCCTAAGAAAATGGGTTTTAGTCAGAATGGCTTAGTCATCTGGGTTTTAGTCAGAATGGCTAAGAAAATGTAATTAACTTCTAGAGGATTAGCTTTGAACCCAGCTCTAGAATGTTCTTAAAAATACAATATAATCTTTATAATGTGTCCATAATATTTACTTTTAATTTTTCTCCTTGAGACATCTCTTGCTTTTCTAGTACAGTTGTTTTGTCTCTTAATTATTATTTTGATGTTCAGGTTAAGCGCCTTTGCAGTACCAGAGGTAGAGTACGTAAAGAATGGGGCTGTAGCTCAGTGCAGTGTGCTGGCTTAGTGTGGGGTTGACCTTGGATTTGATCCCCAGTATCAAAACAGAAAAAACGTTAATTCATTTAGGGCATCTCTCAAAATATTTGTGTATTTTTGCATTTTCTTAAGAGATTCAGCCTATGAAACAAACTTTTCTGGTTTCTAAGAAAATGTCTACATGTGATTTATTCATGTTAAGATCAAGTTAACATCATAATAAACTAAATACTTTCAAAACGTTTTGAAATTAGGTTCTTCAGAGGGAAGGGTTCTGTGTTGAGTAGTTCTCTTATTCAGTAGTACTTTTATTCTATTATTATTTTATGATAGAAAATTTTTAATTGATAAAATTATATTAAACATTTTCTATTGTGAAGATTCATATTTAAATTGTAATATTTTTTTCTTTAGAGAAAAAAAGCAAAACAGAAAAAAGGGTAGAAATAATGCAGAATTAAAAAAAAAGTAAATGTAAGAAATCACCAGTTGATAGAAGACTATCCAACTTCTGGCCTAAATACACTAAAATTTTACCCTTAGAATCTTACAGTAGAAATTGAATCATAAATCAAAACCCCTAAAGATTACAATTAGGTGTATTACAAACCACATACTTTTACTTGATGGTTGGATTACACATTTGATGTTAAGATAAGATGTTTTGATTTATGATTCAATTTCTACTGGTAGGATTCTAAGGGTAAATTTTTAGTGTATTTAGGCCAGAAGTTGAGTAGACTTCTGTGTCCTCTTTGCAAGGGCATAGCTAATTACTTTTGAATAAAGTAATGATCCTTTTAAGCTATGCAGTTGCAGGCAAAAAGCGTTTTCCAATTAAGTCCATTTATTTATTTTTTAACTGACAATTATATTAAGAACTAACCAGGTTCTATTTTCCCACTTTTTTCTCATCCTCTGATGCTTTCTTTCTTTCTTGTCTTGCAGAATTTGAGCAGTGACAGATTCTCTTGTCTTTGCTGCTATGGGTCAAATCAGGTTTCCTACAGCCCACTTTCTTTTTGTCTTGATGCCATATTCCTGGGGGGGGGGGTGGAGGGGTAGGTCCTGTTGTACCCCAAAAACTAGACCCCAAAATGTTGTCCAAAAAACGGGGCAAGACATCTTTTTAAAGAAAAAAGAGAGCTTTTATTTATCCTGGTATCAGCTACACAGTGCAGCTGGAGTTTGCAAAGCTGTATAACTGGCTTAAAATTTTGACAGACTTTTATAGAAAGAACAATGAAGAAGACCTTTGTTTCCCTTTGTTTGAGGGCAGATAAGTTTTGCAGTTGGTGGTCAGCCATTTCCTTCTTTACACAAATTTTACAGCCTTTTGTCTACTAATTTCAGGATCAACTATCTTTCACAAAAAGGGCACAAAGGTCAAGAGGAATATAGGTAACTCAAAGTCCACTGACAATTGTCCTTCGCAAAAGGAACAAAGGTTAACACAGCAAACAGGTTACCAGGGTGACAGCTCATACAGAACAGTATGGCAGCACTTTATAGTTACAGTATGACAGGTCCCCCTTTGTTCTTTTTAAAAATACAGATATTGGTTCATTATATTGTTTAGCTGTGATTTTTCTTTCTCAATTAATGCACTGATTGGCTAGGTTTATCTTCTAATAGAAATGCAATGAAGTAGTAACTATGGATAACTGATGCGAGCTAGGCATGATGGCGTATACCTGTAACCCAGCTACTTCAGAGGCTGAGGCAGAAGTTTCACAAGTTCAAGACCCGTCTGGGCAATTTAGTGAGACTCTGTTTCAAAATACAAAATAAAAAGGGATGTATGTCAGTGGTAAAGTGCCCCTGGATTCAATTTCCAGTACTAAAAAAGAAAAAAAAAAATCAGGATGAGAGCAATAATTTAAGAACATTACATAACTTTCAGGTTGTCATGCCCCTTTCCTGCTGTAACTTGTGGGCCCTGTTATCTTTGGCCACAGAATGTCCGAACCCTGTGGCACTATAGTGAAGTGGTGTTTGGTGATTTGTCATCTCCACACCTCTGTCACAATGCTAATGATATTGCAGGACTTTTCAAAGTTCTTTTGGTATAGTAGATATGGCAGATCCTAAAGAGCTGTAATTCTCAGAGGGTCAGAGAGAACAGATTCTAGAGGAAAACCCAGGACATTTTAAAATCAACCTGAGATATATACATTTTGTAAGTTTCTTGTTTAGCTATTTGAAAGAAAATAGGCAATGATCTTAGAGTGCAACCAGGACCACGGGGCGGTATGTTGCCCTATTTAGGATCATAATGGGATTTAAATGAAACTGTGTGGCAAATGGGGTGAATGCCTGTAAACCAGCAGTTGGGTGGTTAAGGCAGGAGGATCCTTGTGAGTTTGAGACCAGGCTGGGTTACAAAGTAAGCTCAAGGCCAGCCTGAACTGCATAGTGAGATCCTGGCTCAAAAAGACCAAAATAATACTAACAACAATAATAAATAAATGTGACTATGCTAATCATTGTTATTTTAAGAGAATTTTTCTTAGCAATTACAAAAGGGGCAAAAAATTTCTTTTTGTGACAATAAAAAGAAATACAGTACATATATACACAAATCCACCAAAAATATATACATCATGAAAAGAACTTGTGTTAACATTTTAATAATAGCAGGGCATGGTATCACATGCCTGTAATCCCAGCACATGGGAAGCTGAGACAGGAGGATCTCTGTGAGTCTGAGGCCAGCCTGAACTGCACAATGAAACCTTGTCTCAAAAAAACAAAAACAGAATAACAAAAAAATTTAATACTAAATTTATGGAGATATCATGAGATTAATACAAGTTACCTTTAGTCTTTACAATAACAAGAGGTTTTCAAAGTGGTGACCTTTAGCTTTCAGACACTTATTAATATGGAGAATGGTGACTCCACGTATGAGTATATAAATACATGTTTTTATATTTGAAACCTATTGTGATTGCTTATCACTCATAATGCAGTGGGCCAGAAGAAAAGTTTAACATATTTACAGTTTAACATAAGCAATTGTTCATCCTAACAATAGGAAGGAAATCATGCTGCTTATTGTTTTCATGTAGAGATATCACAGTTAATATGTGGTCCATACCATGTGGAATTGTGCATGGGAACTCCATAAAGTTAAAGAAAAGATGTCATGAAAAATTAATTTCATAATATACTTGTAAGCTGCTTTTAAACAGATTTGAAAATAAGTAAATTATACACTTCTGAAAATGTTATCTTTATTTTTGTGAGAAAATATGTCATGGGATCTACAAATTATATTAAGATAAAACTTGCCAGGATAACAGAGCTCCTTTCCTGGGGTTCATGAAAAAATTTGAGACTTTCTCCTAGAAACAGAACTTTCTGAAAACATTATGGAGAATTACATTCTTTTTCTTAAAACTGCAATTAACCATATGGTACCTTGAGGTATTATTAGTACATGACAGTTATTTCCATCATATTGTGATGTAAAAAGGATTTGGTTCATGTAAAGAACTGAAGAAAAGGGGTCCTGGTATTGTGATTATGATTATTATTTTTCACAGCAAGTCTAGAATCAGGGTTTGATAACAGATTTGCCTCATTAGGAATTTTTTTATATTGTCAGGCAAGAAAGTGATACATACAGAGGTATCTTGGTGATGCCATGTGTCCTGAGAAAAGGTTATTTCATGTTTCAGCTTGGCATAGAGGAGGATACTGACAGACTTTTGTCAAACCTTGACTTCCAGGGGTTGGCCATCTGTCTTTATTTAAATCATTGATTAGCTGTCTATAGCACTTAGAAAAAAGTCCACATTTTTATGACTTACATGGGTTTATTGCTATATTTATTCTATTTTTATCTTTTTGTGTTCAAAATTTTTTGGGGGGAGGAAGGTAGAGATAATAGCTTATGCTTAGTGTCAGAAAATGGAAACTCAGCTCAAGATTTTTTTTTCCTTTCTCTGTGAAGAAATATTTTCAGATTCTGATATAGGGGAAAGATAACTCTCAACCTGCTGGATGTCAGTTATGCCAAGTTTGTGTCCCCTGAACAAAAGACAAAGGGGGTTAAGAATAGGAAAGGCTTTTGGGGTGATAGAGATAGCGCAGGAAACAGGAGGGCTCCTGGAAGTGGGTTGTCATCAACAAAGTCATCAGCAAAGTCATAATGTGTGTATAATATGGGTCAGACTAGCATCAACCTGGAGGATTACAAGTACAGTTTCTTAATTAATATTGGCCCAATAGGGAAGCAGAGCATGGAACAAAAACAAAGGCATTTTTGGGGATGGATAAATAGGCCCAGAGGTTCTGGTCACTCATCTGGGTGACTGACATCTGTTTTGACTTTATTGGACTAGTTGATACCAATAGAATATAATCTAAAATTATTGCTTATAAACCCTCTGGGAGGCATGTAGGCTTGGTCATTCTGTTTTTATCATGAGGCTTGGCCTTCTTCTGATGTGCCTCTGCTACAATTCTGATATTATTATTTTGCTGTCTTCCCTGGAAACCCAGTCCCTCTCTTACTATATATTAACTTCTGTCTAATTTAACTGCCTCTAATAATATTGTATCAGGAAATGTTTGTATGAGTCTCTGCATGTGTATTATGTGCTGTTTTGTGAGTCCATACCATCCTTAGGTTTTCATAGAGAACTTTTGCTCACAAAGTTAATTTCTGGGTTTTTGTGGCATTTGAACTAAGATGTACAAGGTGAAATCATCCTATTTCCTACGTAAGGATTACTTGAAAACTGTATGAATAGATTTGAGTATAATAGAAACAGAGCAAGGCATTCTCTATGCATTAGGAAAGTTCTTAAGAAAGGCTGAGTGGTTCATGTTAATATGATAAAATCAAGTGCTAATGTGTAAAGGACTTCATTACAGTATTAAAATAAATCCTTTATCCAGGAAAAGTAGAATCTTTAAAAAAATCCTAATTGCTATGGAAGCTTTTCTGTTCCCTGGACTGTCTCAAGTGTGAGTCAATCTCAGTAGCTGCAGGTGAAGTTTAATTTATAGTACTTCAAGTCCAAAGAGGAGAAATCTCATACTATTACTAACACATAAGTAAGGATGGTTTCTTTGCATATTTTCTGTTTAATTTGAAAACATGGCAGATAGAAAAATAGTGCATGGTTGAAGCTATAATAAAATAAACTCTTGGTGCATGGACCTGAGTTGTGTCTGCCTCCTAGGAGAGACAGAGCTCTTTGTTCGCAATATGGAACTGAATCAAATATAAAGTTGAGATTTTTTAAGTGTTACATTTTGGGAGGCAATTTTTCCTACTTTCTGGAGAAATGTTAATTTTTGAGGGGTGGCTAGAGAGTAATCTCAAAACTAAAGAACCATAAAACCCACAAAAATGTTGGGGATTAGACATGTTTACAGCCACCCAAAAGAATGAGATAATGTTGGATTTTGGAATCTCAGAGACATGGGTTTGAATGCTGTACTTGCCATTTGTTTTTTCAGTTTCTTTCCGGGATTTATTAACTCTTGGTCAACGACTTTGCATTCATAATGCAAGTATTGGTAATGCAAGTATCAGTACCTTGCATTACCTGGAATTTACTTCCCATTTTGGTTTAATTCCAAAATACCCAGTTTTGGTGAAACTGAGCCAGAGGCTATAATGGTCCTAATGTATTTCAGCTGTTCAGTAATCTTTGAAATTTTGCAGACTTTCTTTACGGTCCTTGTGCTGTTGCATTTGTGATCTCAGCTAAGTTACTTGGCCTCTGAATCTCAGCCTTGTAAGGGTAAACTGAGGGTGTTATCTACCTTTATGGGTCGTGCTAAGAGCTGATCATGGTATATTCAAACTCTTAAAACAGGCCTGGCTTCACTTTTAGTTCTTACTTGTGACATTTAGCTTCTGTTTGATATGTTCAGGAACAGAAAGGTCATTGCTTAACGAGAACATTTCTTCCAATGTAGGTCAGCTGTCCTTGATAGATCGGTTATTGGTACTGGGTAGGCATTCCCAAAAATGACAAGCTTAACTGCTCTTAGGATGAGCTTTTAACTATTTGAGCACAAAAACCATGTCCCTTCTTTTTTTAGATTTTACAATCCTAGTTCATGAACTATTTGCTTTAATAAATTATCTCAAGACCCTCCACTGTTCTGGACCCAATTTGGAACATTAACTCTGTTGTTAAATCTGATGTTTTAAACAATGCACTACATTCTGGAAATGGTATGAAGAAAATCAGGTCAAAATAGATATTCTGTCATTGAGAAACTAGGTCACCTTAATTTGTAAAAAATGTTATACTTTATATGTTGGTACCTCCAGTTGTTTCTCATTTATAAAATGAAGCATTTGAGCTAAACAATATAACGTTTCTTTATGCTCGGAAATGATATACTTCAGTGTTATCCATTGATATGGTGTTTCTCAGATATTCAAGCTCTTATTTAATTTTTTAAATTGATCATTTTCATGTTAGAGTTAATGAACTACACAGAAAATTAAACTAAAAAAGAAAGCATAGAAAAATCTCTCTTCAAGGGGCTTGTGCCATCTTAGCGAATAGGTGTAAGACAGAGAACTTTTACAAAAAGGGACATGAAAAGTGTCTTGTCTTTAGTTATTCTATTTCCTTATACTGCATTGTTTATATCTTTACCCAAAGTTGTGTCCTTTATATTGTGCATGTCTTAGAAAACTCATGACAATTTCCTATAGGTTCCAGGAAGCAGTGCTTAGTTCTCACGTCTCAGACTGACATCCAGTCGAGGCCTCCTATTGAAAAACCACTAAAGTTCTCCTGAGAAATCCATGTGCAGGGCCTTGGAAACTGTTCTGCATGTGTCCAGCATCTTGTAATTTAGCAGCACATGCCTACTTCCCAGCCAGCTTTGACTCCTAATCTCCTACCTCAAGAGCATCAGCTGGTCAGGTTAGAATTTGTAAGCGCATTGCACAATGGTTATATTATTTATTTGAGTGCCTTCTTGGTTAAATACTATCCTGTGACCTGACTGATTGAACATATAGGCACTGTCTACGGCTTCAGAGTTTGGAAAAATTTCCAAGAATCTCTTACTTGGAGCCTCTGGCCCCACATTGATATGCTTATTTCTTCTTTCACATGCTTGTGTTTGCTACTACTGTTTGGATATTAACAGATAAAGAGTGCTGGTGGGAAGTTGTATCCCAATGGCAAATGAAACTGGTAAACATGTGTTATAACTTATATATAAAAAACCCCTCATAAGTCTCCTTGGAGGCAAGAAAAAGATCAAAGGTAACTCTAAGAGCAGAACAGGATGTCTTCCTAATCTAAACTTGCTTGTTTGCAGGGAAACTTGCTTGTTTGCAGGATGTGCCTTCCCCCAGAGGATGTTTGCCTAATCTAAACTTGCTTGTTAGCCCAACCCTTACCTGAACCTTGCTTTTCCCAAGAAATGTAATCGCCAAGTTCTTGTTCTGTAGTGCGCCACAAACCCACCCCGCTCCTTGCACTGCGAGATCAGCAGCTGTTTGTGGTTTTACAAGATAAAAACCCTGCCCTTTAGCTGTTAGGTGGGCAGTCTTCCATATTGGCTACCAGAGGCTGCGTCGCCAGCCCTGGCCTAAAATAAAGCCTTTGCTCCAAATTTCTTAATTTCTTGCTTCCTTGGATTTTATTCCGGGTTCCGAGCTATCACACATGAAGAGAACCATAGAAAATGCTCCATTTCTCTTCATGTTTCCTTTTCAGAAAATGAAAGCCATGTTTGCTTTGAGATGAACCTTATTTGAGAACCTTCTCCTTGTGGAGCTGTCTGACCATTCAGCCATGGTCTCAGCAGGACTCTGCTTGGAGGCCATGAACCACAGAGAACGCAAGTGTCTGGGACTTGAAGAGGGCTACGGCTACTGTGTGAATGAGGAGACTCTAATTAAGCCCTTGCCCCAGGTCTTGGCCAGCTGCAGGGACCAGAAACATGTGTCTTGAACAGGGATCAGCCCAGAGACTTCGAATTCTTGATGACAAACCCATTCTGTAGTGTGTCTGAAATTTTTTTTTTCTCTAGACTTGTTTCATCTCGAGTTCATTTTATTCTAATTTATTCTGAGCTGTGTGTTTTTGCATCTGTCTATTCAGATAAGAGGTCAGTGAGAGTGTGCGTGTGTGTTTTGTGTTCATCTTTTTTTCATCCGTGGAGCAGATTAAAAGCTACAGATAAACAGACTATTCAACAGGAAGTGAGGCTAATCATAGATAGCACAGGGAGACCTTAAAAGGTTTAATTCTGCCTTTTGTTTGAAAGGCAGAGAACTTGAAAGAGGGCATGCTTGTCTCTCAGCATGCAGTGAGAGGATCACAGTTCACAATAGGAATAGTTTTTCCTTGGTAGGCAGATTGGGCTTCACAGGGCTTGTTGTTTATTGGGATGGGCTCTTCAAAGTCCCCCTTTCTCTTCTGGCAGCATCTATGGGAAGCTGTTGTCTTCTAAATTGCATCTTCTAATGAGCAATTAAACTTGCCTGTGTGCTGGCAGCTAGTTCACTAGTCCATGATTAAGAAACTTGGTTTTATATAAGTCCTATAAGATTTATTTGACAGCTTTGCAGATGAACACTTCTACACTGGAGATATCCCAATGTCAGGAACTGATGTATGCCGTCATATCCAGATAAATGTCTAGCAGTGGCTTTGCACCTGTTTTAATAACTAACTTTACCAGTATTACCACTTCAGTGTGATAATGATGTGCTTAGTGGAAACAAAATTGAAACTAGGTCAAAATGCAGAGCTCTTAAAATCTGTGGTGAAATCTAGTCATGAGTTGAAATAAATATCCAAAAAATTCAATTGAAAAACTTTTATTTAAGGAAAGTAGCTTGATATTTGCAACGTTTGATCTGAGTAATTCAGATTAGCTTTGTTTAATAAATTTCCTTGGTCATTCATCAATGCCATAATTCACTTATCACAAACGCTTAGGCCAAATATTGCCAAAGGGCTCAGAGTGGGATTCTGGCATTTGGGAGTCATGCAACAGGTACTAAGCCTAGGTAGAGGTCCAGTTAAATAAGGGCATTTGATAGACACTCAGGGTGTGACAAAATATCTAGTTAATGAGTAGAAAGCTTGAGTGGGGCAGAGAGGTCAGAGCCAAGTAGGTAGGATCCACAGGTAGAGAAGCTGGACTCTGCAGAAGAGGCCCAAGTGGCCAAGTTTGAAACGGGATGCAGGGCAGGGACTGCTTATTCTTGTGCAATCTGAGGAAGGTCAGCAGCCATGGGTCTTCACTTAATATGTTCAGAAGGAAGTCAGAGGCTTGCATGTATACTTTGTCCCTGTCTTAATTACTTTTACGGTTGCTGAGACAAAACACTCAACACCCAAAGATAAAGGAGGAAAGGTTTATTTCAGCTCACAGTTTGTAGAGGTTTCAGTTTATAGTCAGCTGGTTCCAAGGCAAAATAGCATGGCAGAGAAGAAATAGTTCATGGGAGGTCAGACGGGAGGCAGCAAGCAGCAGAAGTCATCCTCTCTTTCCTTTTTGTCCTGTCCAGGCTATAAGCCTTTTGGATGATTCCACACTTAAGTAGAACCATGATAAATCAGTTAGTGGGCTAATACAGTACCATACATCCTCAGTTCACATTCATATACCCCTGGATCTAGCCACCTCCAGAAAGCCCCACGTATGATCTCTTGAGGCTTTGGAGCAACATTTAGATATGAGCCTAAGAAGCAAGAAGCCATCCCTAAGAAGCAAGTGAGAGGGATTCTGTGATGTTAGCATGATTCTATAACAGGGAATATAAAGGGGAAAGACTTTGATGATAGTGACCACTAGATGTGTTCCTCATCTATAGGACACCCTGGCACTTCTGTAGAAGAAGGAATCTCTTCAGGGGTACGCCCTCTATTTATGATCTTACGCTTACTCTTTGTTTTCTTCTGTAGATGCCCATATTCTGTCTCCTTTCCACAACTTTTCCCTTACAAACAACTTCACATTTCCCCTACCTTGATAAATGAAAGCCCCCTATGTCTTAGTCTGTTTGGGCTGCTTTGACAAAATGCCGAAGAGTGAGTGGCTTTTAAACAACAATACAACTGTATTTTCTCAGTGTTGGAGTCGGGGAAACCCAAGGACAGTTGCTGACAGATTTGGTGACTAATTTGGCCCATTTCTCATAGATAAGTACTTTTTTGCTGTGGTGTACTCACATGGTATAAGAGGTCAAGGAACTCCTTTGGGTCATATTAAATCCAATTCAGGAAGTCTTTATTAGTGGACTTTTCCACGGCCAACACACAGCAGCCAACACAAAATTTAAAAAGGAAATGTTTAATTTAGCCCACCATTTCATGAGATTCAGTGCCTGGCTGGCTGACTCCAAGGCAGAAACCTGACAGCAGAAGGGCATAGCAGAGAAAAATCTACTTAGCTTATGAGGCTGAGAAGGAGAACAAGATACCAACTAGAGAGGAATGGTGTAAAACCCTACAGAGTAACCAAAGCCATGCTTCCGAGACCTGCACAGATACAGCCAGGAGCACGCTTTAATACTTTACTAGGCATTTCTTAATCTAATGTGGCTGACATGCTAGGGTTAACAGTCACCAGGTCTCTCATCTCAGGACCTAATTACCTCCCATCAGCCCCGCCTCTTAATTCTATCACATCAGGGATCAAGTGAAGAGGCATTCAGTCCCTAGTACTTCCCTTGATTATGCTTTTATGTCATTAACCTTTTGAATTTCTTTCCTTTTACTATTAACACCAAACTGGCTCAAAGTTTCATTTCTACTCATTATTTCCTCTTCATTCTTGGAGTCCAACTTCCGGTGCTCCTGCTGTACTGCAAATCCTCATTGTGGCTGTGACTCTCCTGTAATTACCAAATATACCCAATATTATTTTATAATATGTTATAATAATAAAATATAATATAACATATATTATACCCAATATTCTGCCCTTCTTGCTGCTTTGCTGCGATTCTATAGCTAAGACTCATCCTGGTTCTCATCGCCATCTCAGACTGTCCCCTCTGTGGCACCAGCAATGGTAGACGATGGCCTTGTCTTACTTCTCTGCTTCTATCCCGTTTTCTCTTTCCAGTCCTAATGAGGGCTTATTCTAAAACACAGCTATGGTTCTTCTCTTTTTCTTCTCTCTGTGTCTGTATGTAATCAGCCCTACTTCTCAATTCCTATTTGTGGTCTTTATTGTCATCATAGTCCTCATATCTTACTGTCTACAAAACATGGTTTATATAAATATTCTGCCTGCTACCCTAACTTAATCTATTTAAATCTAAAATCTTGGCATATTCCAAGAAGAACTGAAAGCATCACACCACAGTAACATATGTGCACACATGTTTATAGCAGCACAATTTGTAATAGCCAGATATTGGAAACAACCTAAGTATACATCAACTGAGGATGGATAAAAAAGATGTGGTATTTTTATACAATGGAGTACTACTGAGCTATAAAGAATGATCACATTGAGATATTTATAAATAAATGGATGCAATTCAAGACCACACTCATAAGTGAAATAAATCCAACTCACATGTATACTGTATAGTCTCCCTAGTGTAAGAAATGGTAAGAGTACATAAGATTTTATGGTAATCATGATTCCCCACTGTATTGCTTTGAAGCCTTGTAATGGTTTCATTCATTAGTTGGAATGGCTTTATTCCGTTTTTTTTTTTTTATTATTATCTGTGATGGTATGGATAGCTATTTTGAAGACATTAAAATAGCCAGTGCTGATTTAATATCATCTTACTTTGAAATCCTACCGTGATTTTGTTCTTCTGTTTCCATTGGTTCTATCATGTTGTATCTGATTGGATTTTATTATGTGTGACAGTATAAACAAATTTTTTATGGAAAATGAGATATTATAGTAGCTATTGCTCATTTTTGGTTATTTGGTTCTGAATGCCCTGTACTACTTTCATTCTCTTGAAGGTTTTATACTATTTTGTTATGTTTGATACTATTGTATGTGAAGGAATGCTCAAGTATTTCAAAGAAAGAGACATTATGGTAGCTACTGTTAATACTGGGTTGTCTTGTGGTGAAGTACTGTGTTGCTTACATTGTTCTGTTCTCATCTGCTTTTTTCTGTCCTCTTTTGTCTTGATCTCTTTAAAATAAAAAATTTAAAAAATGAAATCATTCTTCCTTCCCTCTCTTTTACTCCAGTTCTTCTCTGACATTTATATTGTGTCCAAGGCATCAGTGTTAATGTCCTCAGCTTGGAGTCATCTTTTCTTTTTATGTGTTCCATATATATAATTCACTATATTCTTTCACAACTTTCATAGAATAGCTTTCATTCTTTGCTTTATTTTTTTTTCTGCTCTAATATAGTTTAGTAGATGTCAGTAATATAGTAGTCTGTCTGTCTTTCTTTCTTTCTTTCTTTCTTTCTTTCTTTCTTTCTTTCTTTCTTTCTCCTTTCACTTTGTTTCTTTTTAGCACAAGGGATTGAATTCACAACCTTGTGCTTGCCAGGTAGGCACTTGTGCTGCTGAGCTAAATCCCAGGCCCAGTACGGTAGTTTTCTAATTGATCTGTCACCACTCTACTACCAGTGGTAATGGCTCCCAAAGATACGTAGATCATAGTTCTTGGAACCTATGGCTGTTACCTTATATAATAACAGGACCTATAGATATGATTAGAGCTGATGAAGGTCCTTATAAGAGAGATTAGTCACATGCAGAAGAGAGATGTTATGTGAAGAGTTGCCGAGGTGAGAGGGAGACAGAAAGATATTTGAAGATGCTACATTGTGGCTTTTGAAGATAGAGAAAGGGAACATGAGCCAACGAATGATAGGAATGCAGTTCTAGAAACTGAAAAGTGGAAGCAAATAACTTTCCCCACTGCCTGTAGAGGAAGCACAGCCTGTGTTCATCTGGTTATACAGGGGTTTGGGAATTCTTTCTCTGAAACTTATAGTGATCTTATCTATTGTATCACAGCAAAGCAGCAAGAAGAGAATACATTTGTGTTGTTTAAAGCCACTCTGATAGCCTCAGTAAAATAATGCATCATATTTGACCCAATGAATGTTTCTAATGTACGGCTTTCTTAACATCCCACTTACGATTAAGTATAACAATTCAATGATGCCTATTTAACATGCTTGGACCTCTCCTCAGTGGTGAGTTTTGAGCTCGTTCTGTAACTGCAAACATCAGGAAGACTGTTTCTGCTGTTTCTGTCTTATAATTTTTTGGAGAACACATACCAAGCAATGAATGCTTGAACAAGAATCCATATGCTACAAGCGTGCACAAGATCCCTTAAGGACACAGAAGAGGAGATGACGCAGTTGGGCCATAGCTGATAATGAATGATTATGCCACAGAGAAATAGGGAGAAAAGAATACATGCTCCTCTTTAGAAGGAAGCAGATCAGAGATATGACTTTGCTCTTTAGAAAGAGGAATTAGCTTTTAATCAGGAAAGTGCTTGCCGCCTAGATTGAGAACTTCTGTCAAGCTTTTGACACATAGGGAGAAGATAAGAATCCTCCTGGTGCTAATGAATTTTTTAATTTACTTTCTTGTTCCACACATTAAGATGCTTTATAAGATTGCCTAGTTCCAAATGCTTGTGAAACATTGTTTGAATAAATTACTTAAGTTATAAAACAATGGTTATTGTGAAAATTAATGATGGTTCAAAAACTGCACCCGTTGATAAAAACAGTAATTTTACTAAGTGCTTCTTAAAGAAGCCCTGTATTCAATGATTACAAAAATCTCAGTTTGTGCCTTTCTTATTAGGAGAATCATTCTGGTCTTTATTTTTCCACATCAGGATACATTTGAACATAAGATGATTCTATATATTTTTTTCTGGAATCCATACTTAGCCTAATGCTCTTGATTATATTTGTTACTGTTATCACACAAGGACTCAAATCATGAGAATTTTGTGTACCATACAACAGGGTTTAATATTAATCCTTTTGTTGGAAGCTAGTGGATAATAATTTAAAATAAGTCTTGGACTGCAGTAAAATATGTATACCAAAATTACCACCTTGATAATTTTTAAGTATGTAATTCAGTAGTGTGAGATGCGTTTACATTTCTACGCAACCAGCTTTCAAAACTCTTTTCAACTTATAAAACAAAATTTTTAAGTAATAACTCCTCACTTTTCAGTCCCTCAATCCTCTAGAACCATCGTTCTACTTTTTATTTCTGTGAATTTGCTCCTCTTGATACTCCAAATTAGTACAATCAGACATTATTTGCTTTGTGACTGACTTAGTTCACTCGACATCGTGAACCAAAGTTCATTTATGTTGTAGTCTGTCAACTCTCTTAAGACTGAATGGTATTGCCTTCTACAGTTCATACTATATTTTGGTTATCTACCCATCCATCTATGTGCACTGGCATTGATTCCACCTTTTGGCTATTGTGAAGGTGCAGTGTACTAAGTTTGGGCTTGCAATCATATCTTTAAGACCCAGATCTCAACTCTTTTGGTTATATTCCCAGAAATGGAATTACTGAGTCATATGCTAATTCTATTTTTAATTTTTTGAGGAACTACCATACCATTTTCCCTCATGGCCACACCATTTTACATTTCTACTAACAGTGTGCAAAGATTCCTTTTCTCCACACCCTTCTCTACACTTTTATCTTTTGATAGCAGCTGTCCTAACAGATGTGAGGTGATAGCTCATGCAAGCTTGATTTGCATTTCTCTTATGATTAGTGATGTTGGACACCTCATGTGCTTATTGGCTGTTAATGTATCTTCTTTGGAGAAGTATCAGAAAGAGTAAAAAAGGATATGATTTAGTCACATTTAGTTTTTGGGAAAGTCATGATAGGTAACTGCAAGGTGAATTACAGAGGGTAACGGTCATGTATTGGGTAGCCAGATGCATTACTATGGATTTCGTATTGAAGCTTCATTATTTTCAAAGGAAAACCCTTGTACTGGCACTTATTGTCACCTACTCAGTGGTCTCATATTTTTTTTTTTTCCAAATGTCACTATCAGTATGTGTATCCACGAATTCTATGTCTTCTTTAAGTTTGGCCATATCTCCTCTTAACATTTCTACTTGGCGTCTTGTTTTTTTTTTTTTTTTTTTTTTTTTTGTATCAGTAGTATACTTATCTCTGTTTTTCCTATGTAAGACACATCTAAGTTTCTCTCCTCCACATACAATCTATTCCAGTTTGGTGCAGTTTGTTGTTCTTCTCCCACTCCCTCTGCCTCTCTCTCTCTCTCTCTCTCTCTCTCTCTTTCTCTCTCCTTCTATTTTGTTGAGATTTGTGGCATTTCCTCAGCATTTATTATGTATTATTTTATAACACCATGAATTATCTGTATGCATGAAATTATAAAAATTTTACGAACATAGATTTTTTTGTATCTCTCTATTTCTACTTTAATAGAGCCAAAGCTTGTTATCTTTTTTGTGTGCAAAGTAATGAATCAATTAATGTTCGTTGCTGCTAATAAAATAAATTTGGGAATAGTCTCAATTAGGTCCCATTTATACAACTGAAATTATCTTCATAACTTAGCTTTTATGCACATAAAATCATGGTTCATTAATTCAGTCTCAAAAGACAATTATTTGGCCTCAAAATATCCAGATTTTGGGGGCAGTAGTGTCCAGCACTATTTTAAAAAGGAAAACACATTATTTATATTGTACAACTTGATGTTATTTCACATGCCCCATACATGTTCTTTAATTCCAACAGCAATATTTTACCTTGAGATTAATACTCTTTCGTAGGGATGTGAAAGTGTAGGGGAGTCATGGAGATTAGAGAGAGGGAAAGCTGAAGCCAACCAGACTGAATCACAGAGGGATCAGGTGCAGAATCAACTCCCTTGTTAGTGAGGATAGGCAGCTAGAGAACAGGTTCTGGAAGTGAGGGTGAGGGAACAAATTTTGTGTCTTTTCGAAGGAAGAGACAGGAATCTCAAGTGTTCAGTTTGAGCTACTCTGTGGAATTTGGGGCCATTTAATAGGGGGGACAGAAAGAAGAGCAAGTTTTGGGGGCCACACAGCTGAGGTTCCTATGGTAAAGTTGAACAAAGGTACCCAGGGGAATGGAAGTATAGATTAGGGAGAGGTCTGGCTGAAGAGGCAGCTGTAAAGTCATTCACGAAGTAATTCATTCATCCTTTCAACAACATTCACCACCAGACCAGGAGGGGAGAGGAGTGGACAGAGAAGCCAGGATTATTGTGCAATAAAACTAAGAGTTCTTTTTATGCTCATTAAGTGTCTTAATAGTAGGGATAAAATCCCTAACCTTGAAAAAGTGTTTTCAGTCTAATTCTACACAATAGTTGCAGTTGCTATGGACTTTTAACAATATATCTGAGAGCTTCAGTAGAGTACATTTTTATTTTTTATCCTCAGGAACACTGAATTCCGTATCAATTCAAAGAAACCTTATTATGTCTTTGACTCAGATATTTGTAAATTTAACCACATACCTTCATTTGAAGAGAGCATTTTCAATAGATTCAAGTCCTTTGAGGTCACTTACAAAGCAGTTCCTGCCTCCACACCCTGAGTTATTATGTATGTTTGCATTTAAACAGAATAGTAACAGCACAGTGCATCCTGACAATGAAGGAAAGGGACCTAAGTTATGCTTTTTAATCTCATTTCACTTGACAACTTAGAATTCCTTGTTCATGATTCAATTTAAAGTAATAGAACTGAATGTGAAACTGGAAAGTATGAATTTTAGTTTATATATGAAATATTTTGCTGAATTTGAACAATGCTTTCAAATGGAAACTTATTATTTATTACATATTAAATTAAAAATGGAGACGCAAACAAGGAAACGATGGCTGCCAATTATTTCATGATGATTACAGGAAACAGTTTTGCTGTGTAGAGGAGGGCAGTGTTTAAAAACGAAGCATGTAGGTGAGCCTCTGTGTGCTACCCGCGGCCCTGTCTGAGGAACTGTCTGGGTCCTGAGGACTTAACACTAAATAAACCCATGAAGTGAAGTGGGAGTGGATAAACAGTCCTGGAGAGAAGTGCAAGAGGAGGAAAGATGACTCCAAGCAGAGCTCTGGAAGACATTAATTTCTATGAGATGACAGAAGGCAGAGTCAGGAACATCTGGGAAGAAAAGGTCCTGGAAGACTCCAGTGGTTGGCAGTATTCTCTGTGCCTAAGAAGAAAAACAAAATGGTGGTGAAGTGCCTATTTATCGGCTGACCCTTACGAAGGGATTGGTGACTTTCCTGAGGACATTTCAGTGAAGAGAAGGACAGGGATGAGATTCCAGAAAATTTTCCATTCAATTAGAGAAGTAAGGGCACTTTCAGTCAAGAAAGCAGTAAAGAACAGAAGGATGTTTATACAATTCTTTCTGATTCCAAAAGAAACACATGTTCATTGTAGTGAACAAAATATAAATAAAACTGAAGGAACTATAAACTCATGTGCCTGGGCTTTATTAGCCTTTGACCAAGAAATATTTGTGTCAATCACAAAACACAGACTCTTACAGACTCCAGATACCCTTTTAACTCTGTCTTACTTCTGTTTCAGGTTCCAGCGATCTATGCCTATTGGCTTCAGAGTCACTTGGAAGCCTGCCCTTGGCCCCATTTCTGAGAACACTGGCTTTTGTAAGAGCACTTCCAGAAATTTCTGGGCTCTTCCAGCAGCAGGCCCTGTCCCAACTCTGAGACATAAGTGTGCAACCAGTTGGGCCCCCCTACAGCTCAACATCACTGTGAATCACTTCCTGTCTTAGTGAAGACCTCTGTCACCCTCTGGCCACTGGTCCATCTCTGCTGTCCCTAATAATCTAGGCTATTACTTTAGCAAAGTACCTAATAATTATCTCTTTTACTATTTTCCTTTCCCCCAAAGCAATTTCTTTTCCCCAGATATTATGCTTGCCTCTCTTTTTCTTTTTGACTTTTTCTGATTTTCAGACTCAGGTTGTCCAAACTTCTTCACTTCAGCAGTCTTCCCTTCATCCACGCATAACTTAAAAGCCTCATATACCCTTCTTTTTTTTTTTTTCCCTCAAAGAACTTGTCTGCCCTCAAAGGTGAATTAAATGTGAATTCAAATTCAAATTTCCACCCCTTATTAAACGGAAAGCACTTGAAGCCGAAATTGCAATTTTTCTCTGACTTCTATTCTTTCATTATATCTTAGGACAAATTTTTTATTCATAACTAAAACACAAAGTACTCTATGAAATGCTAGACTGTTCTCTGGCAATCTCTATAAAATAGAGAGAAAAAAATATAAGTTGGACTTTAATGTTACTCACTCAAAGTTCTTAAAGATCCTCTCTTTATAAGTCTTAGCATAATTTTGATGCTAAATAAATACATATTGGCTGAATATAAAAATATGTAAAACTCATACTGTGAGTATAGATTTTCCAATCAAAATTTTCCCATAACATTAGTAGGATTTTTCTTATGTTAAGTATTTCTCTAATTTTTTATTTTATCATTTAGATTAGAAATGTAGCATAGATTACTTAATCATGCCCTGATCATTAGCCATTTAGGGTATTTTTTCTACCGAAGTGAATTTCTTATATGTAACCATTTGTCAGTGTTTCTACTAATTTCCTTTGAATACATTTCTAAAAGCAGAATACTTCAACTAGAGGCTTCAGGATAGTGCTTGATATATAATATACAGTCAATAAGTGTTTGTTGAATAATTTGAATAATGGTTCTAATACCTGACCTTCAATACATCTGAGTCTGTCTACCTGCCAAAGTTTCCCACAGGGACTAAATTTAGTGCATCTCTTTTGTATTTAGTAGTATTCTTTTACTCTTTCTGAATTTTATAGGTGATAACAGTATTTTGTTATAGAGGAGTGCAGATTCTTTGAATCATTTCAAGGCTGCCCAGGCTCCCGTCTGCTTGTTTGAACACCACCCCTTGTGAATTGTCTACTTCTGTATGAAGACTTCCATTGCTGTTCATTGGTTGGAGGGAAAGGACAACAGATCCTTGTGCTAAGTCCTGAACTCCTGGTGTTGTGGGCTGAATCGTGTCCCTCAGAAAGATGTGTTTAAGACCCACCCTGGTACCTGTGAACACGAACTTGTTTGGAAATGAAGTCTCTGCATCTGGAAAGAAGTTGTACTGAACACCCTAATTGGTTCCAAACCTAGGGCTCTGTTTTTTTTTTTTTTTTTTTTTTTTTAAACCTAGGGCTCTGAATCCCATAGGATTGGTGTCCTTTTAAGCAGGGGAAGATTTCACAGAGCAGTGCACACAGAGGGAGAGAAGGTGTTGTGGGATCACAGAGGCAGATATGAGTGCCATCTTACAAACAAAGGGACATCAAGCATTGACAACAACTGCCAGAAGCTAGGAGAGGGGCAGGACAGATGCTTAGATTTCAGGGGTCCAAGAACAAAGAAACCAGAGGATCCCTGACTGGTGGACCTTGAGCCTCTAGAATTGTGTGATGATGTATTTCTATTCTGGTGAGTCACCAGATACATGGTGCTTGTTATGGTAGCACCAGGAAACAAATACACATACGCTAAGGGGCCTCATGAAGAAAAGGTACACTGAACACATCTTTGCACTGTTTCACATGACAGTTATTCTGCAATTAGCACTCACTGCTGTTGGCAGTCCTCTCAATATGTCATCCGTATTAGAGCCTAAATCTGTACTAGAGAATGAGAGATCTGGAAAACAAGAGTCATTGTCCAAGTGTTCTTGAATGAGAGTTTGCCTTCCACCACTCCAGTTCTCATGGCTTCCCATTTGTCCTTTTCCTTATTGATTTGAAGATTTTATTTATAGATTAAGGAAATCTACTTGTCACTTGTAAAAATTTTTTTTGAAATTTTTTTATTTTAAAAAGAATAAAACCAAGCAAAATAAAACAGAATAAAGCTAATTAAAATAAGACAGTGTAAGTGATACAAGGTTTCAAAACAAGATAATAGGAAATCAATAATGGCCATCATAATGCCTCTTGTTGTCTTACAAATAGCAGCCCACACCATAAGACACAGGAAATCAAACAGAACCAAACAGAATAGAATAAAAAAAAATATATGCAATCAAGACTTCAAAAAGAGATAACAGTAAACCCAAACTAGCTACCATAATATATTTTATTATCTTTGAAATAGCTGCCCATGCCATCAGATATAACAAAATCAAACAAGACAAAACTGAGAAAACCAAACTAAACTAAACAATGAAAATGCTACAGGATTTTAAAATAAGATAATCAGGAATTAACAATGGCTACCACCTTTAGAAGGAGATTACCCCCAAAGATGCTATACTGTGTATTGTTATCTTCTAAATAGATAATCAGATTGCTGGCTCTAGGCCTGCAAAGTCAGTAAAGCACCAAACACTACAAGCATAAAGTTGTATTTTACTTCAGTAGATATTGTCTCAGCCTGTGTTTCTCTGGATCAGCTGGTCACTCATGGTGGTGTGGGTGGGGATGGAAGTGGGGGGACTGTGGCTCTTCTTGTCTCCCAGCCCTCATGCCAAGAGGGTCTAGAGTCTGGTTGTTCTCCCTGCAGCCCACGCATGGCGCCAACTCAGAGGAAGTGGCTGACTTCTTGTTCTCTTCCCTGTGGGCCACAAATGGTGTTGAATAACAGGAAGGTCTTGGCATCTGGTTGTTGTCCCTGCGGCCCGTGCATGGCACCAACTCACAGAAAGTGGCTGGCTTCTTGTTCTCCCTGCAGCCCACTAATGGTGCTGACTAACAGCACTTGTAAAATATTTACTGCAAATATTTTCACTGTTCATTTTTCATTGTCATACTGGTTGTGATGTTTTAGGAAACAGATATATTAAACAGATATGTGTATGTCTCTGTTTCTTTTTCTCATATTTACTTATATACATTCTTTCAAATTTCAATCTTTTTATGCCACAAAAGTCTTCCGAGTATTCAGAGACAGAAGATATCTGTATTTTTTTCCTTTATCTATTTACTTATTTGAGACCAGTTTTCACTATGTGCGCCAGGCTGGCCTCAAACTCATAGCCCTTAGACTCTCAAGTGCTAGCATTATAAGTGCACACCAGTCTACCATCTCTGTGTATTTTTTCTTGATGTTTAAAACGTTTTTAAAGTTATATTTTATATAAGCATTTAGTCTAATGATATCTCAGTTTTTTAAAAAATGCATCCATCTGTCAAGCAAACCTTACTTGGGAAACTGAGTGTGTAGAGAAGCAGGATGTGAAGCCCAGGACTGCCCCAAACTGGACTGAATTTTATCTCTGCAGTATCTCCAAGACTGTGTTACAGAATAGATAGAACTCAGTTGCCTGGTATGAAACCAATGATTTAATACAGAAGACTGTGATATCAGTCTAATAAATTACTTACAGATAGCACACATAATGATGAATTAGAATTTATTTGTTTTTTTCCTTCATAGACACACAGTTACCTGCCCGTATGCTATATGGAAATCACCTTTACCCCCTCTGATGTGTCCCCAGGATCCCGCTGGGATCTGCTGGGTACTTGCCTCAGTGAAGTCCTGCCTGCCTCAGCTTCCCCTCCCATGTGGGGCAATGAGTGTAGCTGACAGGTAGATGCAGAGGTGCTGTCCCAGGGGTATATCTGCCTGAGGTCTGCATTCTGTCCTTTGTCAGTGTCACAAGGAAAATGATCCATGGGTTCCCCTGTAGTTTTTCAGGTGTGAATGTGACTAAGCGAAGAATTTTAAATCTGGAACAATCTTTTGGGAAGCTCCACCAGACTGTATACCAAGGCCAGATTCTTCAATACTTGCCATAGTAACAATAATGGCATTCAGTAGATATTTTGATTTCTCTCTCTCCGCCTCTTGAATATTCTCTTCTACTTTGGCACTCAGACAAGAAAGAACAATGTTGCTATTAACAATGTTGCTAATGCATTTTACTGAATAATTCTTCCCTTATTAATCTGTATTTTGTTAGGTAATGAATTCACATGGCTTTAGGATATGCTTCTGTTTTATTTATATGCCTCCTTATTTCTTTTTATGATAGTCATTTTTAAAAGCAATTTAATAATTAAAAATTTTTAAGAGCAATTTAATAATTAAAAATTCTATTTCCTATTTATCTCTCTTCTATTTTATTTGTGTTTTTTCCATAAGAGATACCCTGAAATATTTTAGCTTGGGTGTTTGATTTATTTCTTTTAACATTATATTTGCAAATTATACAGTGTTGTAACTCTTCTTATGCTTTTATTATTTGATTATAAAATTTTGTTTTTCTCATAAAATTAAAAAAAATCTTTCTCATGAATTTCAGAATTATCAAGTTCCAGGATGTTAACTGTTAAATTGAGTGGTAAGCCTATCAGTTTGGAGAGCTAAAATGTTTCAATGTTCAGCTTTATCAATTCAAAGAAAGATTGTATGTTTCTATTATTTGAAATATCTTTAACATCAGTCAGTTAAGTATCATAATTTTTATTTATTAAAATATTCTAGTTCCTTAAAATATTGTTTTCTGAACACTTTTAAATTTAGGCATTGGCATTGGATTTAATGAAGTTCTTTGAAATAGTATTTTTTTCGTTCACTCTTAAAAAATATAATTCTAGTGGATTTCATAATATTTAATGCAAATCAATATTCATTTCTAAAAAGCTGTGATGGTATGTAATTCTTTTGATATTGCTGAATTATTTTTGATTCATGTTGATGTATTTATGTCATGAGTTAATGTTTATTTGGAATTTATGTTTTCTGAGAAAACTGTATATTCTTAAATCTCTTATTCAGATCATTTTAGGTGTCACAAAATTATTAAGTAACTTTCAATATTTTTGCTCTAGAACAGTTCTTATGGTATAGGGATTATCTGTATTTAAATTTTTTCAAGATTATTACCATTAAATTATTTGGCCTTTAGGTGGATAATTCTTTTATAATTTTTCCCTGTTTCAGTTTATATTATTATTATTACACACTTTTAGAATTCTGAGTTGATTTCTTATGATAGATGTTTTAGTACTTTGTATCAAGTTAAATATGTTCAAATTCAGCATTACCTAATTGCTCAGAATATTAGCCTTTTATTTTTCTGGTCCTTTTGCTATTTTCCACTTTTTAACAGTCTTTATTTTATCTTTAGTATATTACATATATTTTCTATCATGTTCATGATTCACTAAATACAAATGAATTTCAAATAGTAATATTTGAAATAATGCATAATTTTTGAATAAAACTGAGATACAAACATTTCATTGATTCCTCTAAAATGCATTTTTATGGACAATGCTTATAATTTTCACATATATATAGATAAGTTTAGCAGTCAACAAATACATAATTGGCAAAAAGGGCAAATATAATTATGATTTTTAACTTGTAATTTGTGTGTAAAATATACATCATGAAATTACAATTAAATGCTCTTTAGATAAGTAATTTCAAACTGTGTATCAGTTTAATTGCTTTAAAGATTTCTTGCTAAATATTTATCTTGTTTTCCAACTTCTGTTACCATGAAAATGCTGCAATAAACAAGTTTGGAACTAAATTCTTTATTATTGATTTGGAAAAGTTTCTATTCATGGAATTGCTGAGTCAAAGGCTATAAAACTTTAATAAACTGTGTGTGTGTGTGTGTGTGTGTGTGTGTGTGTGTGAGACTGTATGTACACCCATAAATATACATTCATAAATTAAAACCTGGAAGGCAGCCTACCATGCTGGAACCCCCAGGAAGTGTTGATGTTGCATCTGGAGTTTGGATGCAGTCTGCTGGAATCACTTTTTTAGGGGAGACCAATCTTTTCTTACAACTGCCAAGCCCACTCACATGATGAAGGTTCATCTGTTCTACTGAGTCTACTGATTTAAATGGCAGTATCATCTAAGAAATATCAAACATTTAGTTTGATATTTGACCAAATATCTGGATAATGTGTCCTAGTCAATATTCTTTTTTTCATTGTGAACATCACTTTTTGAGAAAGGAGAGAAAAAGTAAGGTTGAATACCTGCTATTGAAATTTTACCAGAGGCATAGAAAAAGATAAGGTCTGGATGGCCTTGAACTCAGAGAGATTGTCCTGCTTCAGCCTCTCAAGTGTTGAGATTACGATAGGTGTGCAGCACTATGCCTGGCATAACAAAAGATTTCTGATCTATGCTGAGATTTCCAGAGGTGGCAGTTCCTCACTTATCATAACACAAAATTTCTTAATTGTATAACTATTTTCAGGAATATCAAGAAATATAGAGTAACAAAATGCCAATGATTAAAGAGATCTATGCCTGGGAAAATTCTGCATAGTCGTTGATAAAGACAGATGCTGAGAGAGTAGCTGTGTTGGAAATGACAGTTGTAGTATTTTAGAGCCCTGGTTAGATGCTTATTAATCTCATTTCATCTTCCTGGACACACAGGAAGTCTGCGTTGTCTGGTCTCTCTTAGAATTAGGAAATGATCAGATGACTCAGCTTTGCCCAATGAGACATGAATTTAAGTGATATATTCCACTTTTAGTTGGGCTCTTGAAAGCATCTCCAGCAGATTTTGGGGCAGAGGTAGTGTATTCAGTGTGGAAGTTTTCTGGATCTTAGTTACTGCCAAAGGCAGCTACCTAACCAACATTTGGCTTTGCATGAGTGAGTGAGCAAAATCTTTTATTGTATTAGCCATGGAAATGTTGCGGTTATCTAATATTAAGCATTAATTAGTCCGTCTAGTGCATAGATCACTGGGTACAGGCAAGGATGTGTGTCAAAAAAGAATAAATGGGAGAGAAAAAAGAACTTAGTGCATTAGAGGTTTCAAGGAAATAGAATGGGTTTTAAGGGATTAAAAACCAAAATTCTAGTTACGGTTATCACCCCAGCTTGACTTTCGATGATACCAGTTCACGCTCAGATGTGTCCCAAAATGGACAATAAGTTACATGGTCAAATGTATCACAAGAATCCAAAGGCAATAATTTGATAGTCCTGAAGTTTGTTTTGAATTGCCAGATAATCTGCTATGTCCAGTGAGGCTCTCAGACTTCAGGGGAGGTGAGGGTGGAGGATGAGAAAATGGAGACAAGATCAGAATGTATAAAGCTGAGGTCAGGTGGTGCCTCCTTGCTTGGAGATAAAGAACTCCCCAACGCCTATAGCACGATTATTTATACATGCAAGTTGATGTCAGATAGGGCGTCTCTGCCGAACAATTTGTTCACCTGGCTGCCTTGGATGCCCTGTGTTCTCGGAACTGGAGCAGCTTGCTCGTGTGGCTCACCTCTGGGACTCAGGCCCGGCCTTGCTTTAGCCCCACATCTCCAGTGTCAGCCACTACTCACAATAATCAAGTGCAGTAACAATGGCAACAAGGCCTGAACTTTTGATTCTTTGAAATGTGCTTGAGCACATTTGGCACAGTTTGCTCAAATTATAAAACATTTAGAAGCAGGTCACAGTCATCGAATAGCCCAATGTCCAAATACAGGGCAAGCGGTCCTTGTATGGTCCTTCTTTAACATCTTGGTCTCTCTAGGGATGGGGCAAGATTGTTATTCTGGTGACCATACAGAGGCTTGAAAACCACAAGGCCACAAGCACTCTGAGAAAAAGGGTGTTACTCTGTACCTGTGATGACTTAACTTCTGTGCTATTTTTATTATTATTCTGTCTAATGTTTTAACGTCAGTAAGTAAATTTGTTCTTGAAATTATCCATGCAGGGAGAATATTTTTACTTATTGAAGGAGTCAGATTTTATTGTCATCACACAATAAGCCTGTTGCGAGTTTGCCTCGATGTGCAATTGCCACATCAGCTCACAATATGAGTTAGGAAAATTAGGTCTATTATGACTAAATGATCACTACTAAAATTGCTCAGCACATAATTTATGAATGAATAAGTTTCTGATTATAAAAATGATACATCTTTATTGTTAAAAAGGTACACAATACAGAGCAGTATAAAATAGTAAAATGGTTTAGTTCATAACATTAACAAATGTTATTTTATAGCATATTTTCCACAGCTTATTTTTCTGTACAAAAATACACTTTAAAAATACTTTTGGGATTATATTTCATTAACATGTTTGCATATAACTTTTGTTGTTTAGGACCATATAGTGAGCAATCATGCTGCTAAATTTTGTTTTGTTTTGTTTTTGTCTTTTATGAGTCAGAGTTTTGCTATGTAGTTCAGCCTGGCCTTGAACTCACTTTGTAGCCGAGGTTGGCATGGAACTTACAGGGATCTCCTGTCTCATCCTACAGAGTGCTGGGATTATAGGTGTGCACCACCATGCTCAGCCACTAAATTTTCAAATATATAGTTTATTAATGGCTGCACAATATTGCATCACATGTATATGCCATAGTTTAATTAATGTTTTCTTATCATTGGATATGGGAGACCAGATGCAAATAGAAGCCTAATTAGCCTCCTCTATGAGCACAAAGAAAAATTTACTACAGCTGAGATCAGGTTGTTTACCTGGGCATGTACTTAATGGATAATGGAAGGCAAATGTATCTTGTGTTATTTTAATTCTTTGTACCTGTTTTGAATATAATCAGTATGAACCAGATGCTCTGGCTTTCTCTCGCCCACTAGAGACAAAAGCCCCTTGGCTGCCTATGTGCTAAACTGACTTTGTGTCTGCTTGTCTTTAATCCTCATTTATTCTTTGGTAAGGGGAAAAAGCTAACAGGACTGGGTCTCTGCAAGTGGTGCCTGGGTGGGGAAAGATGAGTATGCTGATTCTCCACAAGAGGCACATGTCCGGGGTGGGACAGCTCACTACAGTTGGTGCCCGAACAGGGACACTAGGGCTGCAAGAAGTCCAAGCAGAAACTTGAAAAGCCTGCACCAGGGACAGAAAACCTACCTGGGGAACTTCTACCCCAAGTGGAAAGAAATGTGAGTGTGTGTGGAGAACTGTCAGAGAAGAAAAAGTGACAAGAAGCAAAAGATAGGAACAAAGCAGCCAAGGTAAAAGGCAAGAGGAAAACAAGCGTGAGTGTGCACAGAAAGTCTCTTGGCCAGGGTAAAAGGGCAAAAGAAAAAAGAAAAGAAATGCAAATACACACAGAAGCCTCTCAGCTGGAGTAATGGGGCAAAATTGAGAATTAAAAGGAAAGCGGAAGTCGGAATCAAAATGAGCGTGAGTGCATCACAATTAAAATGAAAGTGAGGGCACCAGCAGCCAGAGAAAAGGGGTGAAATTCATAGATTAAAAGTTCAGATAAATGAAGTCAAGCTGCTTCAACAGTAACAAGGAGATTAAAGGAAACTTTTTTAGAGGATTATTGTGTCACTTCAAGGAGACTGAGTGTGTCAGCATGTTGAAATTAAGCATTTTAAATATTTTTATGGGATTATTGTGTCAATGAAGGTAAAGTGGACATCAGAATTGTTGGAATTAAAATAATGTATTTTCAGGGATTGATGGAAACTGGGGCAGATTGTCACAGGAATAAGGGGGTTGGCCACAGGGAATGATGAGTGGTCCCTCCCTGTGCCAGTGTTGTTAAGATTATGGGAAGACAATTATAAGAATAGAATGTATTTTGTTGGGAAAAATTCCAAGCATATATAATGCATTGCACGGATGATGTACTGTTCACTGTCAATTCTCAGCAACAGTTAACGCTCTTTTTCAGAAACCAATTGGGCTTTGATGCAGCATGAGTTATGCATGCCCCAGAGAAAATTCAAAGTAGTTTTTGTGATTACTTGGGAACTGTGACAGTGTGGGGCAAGTTTTGTTTGTATCCTTGCAGGAAATGGATAAAAGATGTGGATACCCATGGAGAAGTATAACTTCACTCTCCTCATCAGTGAGACCCTTCTCTCAGAAAAACAACTGAAGAAAACTATCCAGGAGGGAGAAAACCCATCCACTGTTGAGACCTGTCTGGTGAGAGAGTTTCAATGGGCCCTGTGGGAGAGATTCTCACTGACTCACAACTGTGATCCTGTTTAGCTGGAAGTAGCCAGAGCTATCTTTGCCTGTTGCCCCTCACAGCAGTTAGGGGTGTTTTTTTGAGAGAAACAGTTCAGTTAGGTGGTCTGATAGGGCTGCACTGGTTGAGAAGAGCCAGTACAGATACATTGCAGCCTTAGGTGAAGGTATTGTCATTAAAGGATGGACCTTAATATAGAAAGACCTGCACCTATATGCTTCCCTAGGGATGAAAGATAGTGACTGACATTCAGATGTTGTTATTGTAAAAACAAAAAAGGGGAGATGTGGGTAACCAGAGGAGAATTGAGACCTAATTGGCTTCTTCTGTGAGCACAAAGGAGAAAAGCAGCATGCAGAGACAATGACATACATGTTGCAGGTTTTGGGGGAAAAGTCCGTATATTGCAATCAGGTTGTTTGTCTGGGCATGTACTAATGGAAAATGGAAGGCAGAAGAATCTTGTGTTATTTTAATTGCTATATCCCATGTTTGGGTGAATAAAAGCAGGATAAGCCAGAAGCTTAGGGTTCCTCTGTCCTTTAGAGGCAAGAATCCCCTGGCTGCCTACATGCTAAACTAACTATTTGTTTTCCATTCTCATTCACTTTTGGGTCAAGGGAATGAATTAGCATAACTGGATCCCTACAAGTGACGCCTGAGTGGAGAAAGACTAGTGGGCTGGTTCACCATGGGAGGGAGGCTGGGGTAGGGGAGATGGGTGTGCTACATCCATCGGGCTGGTCAGACCTCAGTCCCTACAATTGGATATTTAGACTTTTCTTTCTTTCTTACTATTGCAATTTTGATATGCATTTTGATTATGAAATGTCTGTATCATTTATGATTATTTTAATTGAGATAGTTTTCCATCAGTAAAAACACTGGGCTAGTGGGCAGTTGTGCATGTTTCCCATAAGTACTCCCAAGTAGTACTACCGGAAATTGATAGGAAACAGACTCCTACAGCACAGAGCAGCACTGTTTCTGGTTTCATCTTCATCACTGTGTCTGGGTAACTTTGTCTGAAATATGTATCAGTTTGGTAGGTATAAATATTCACTTCATTTTGGTTTGAATATATACTTTTTGATTACCAGTGAAGTTGGAATTTTCAAATTGTTTCTCTGTCGATTATCTAATTCAGCCTTTTCTGGAATAATACTCATAATAGTGTTTACTTGAATGTCTTTTTATATATAGAATATTTATTTTATTTCTCATTTTTGTTGGGTATATTATATGCCCTTCATTTTGTTAATGAATCCTGAGTTGATATTTTAAAAATACTTTGATTCAAATGGAACATAAGGAAGATATCAGTTTGAGATATAGTTTTACCATAATTCCAACCAAAATCTCAAGAGTTTCTTGTTGGATGGATCAAATTGTTCTAAAGTAAGTAAAAGGCTCCAGAATAGCCAAAAAATCAAGAAGTGGAGAATTCACCCTTCATAATATAAAAGGCTGCTATTGAGCTCCAATGGTCAAGACAGTGTGGTGTTGGTAGAGGAACAATAATACATTATGGATCAAAGAAGTGAGGCAGAGAAGCCACAGGGGACCTACATGAATATATTCAGTTAATTTTGGAAAGGAAGTAGAAACAACGTTAAAGGTGGAGGGAAGACATTTTAACAAGTTGGACATCCAATGAACAGCAACAAAAAGGACTTCATTAAATCCCATATCTCAGTAACAACAACAAAAACATTTAAAATCTATTCCTGACTTAAATGTAGAACATAAAGCTATAAAACTTGGAGCAGCAGGCATGGGATGGAGAGAAGGATCTTTTAACATTTAGGATTGGTGAAGAGCTCTTAGACCTGACATGAAAAAAGGATCATCTATAAAAGGAAAAGTGGATAAGTGGGATCTCATGAAAATTAAAGTCTTTCTGTGAAGTGGATGTAAAGACTGGCGACTGAAGGCAAGAAAACATTTGGAAATCACAGAGCTGACAGAGGATTTGTATCTAAAATACACAATGGAAAGGACTCTTAAAACTGTGCAGTACAAAAACCAAACCAACTGACCAAACCAAGATGGGGGCAAAAGACATGAGCAAACATGTTACCAAAGAGGAAATGCAGTGGTGAGTGAACAATAAAAAGATGTTTAATACCTTGAGTCATGAGTTGAAAGTAAATCCAATCTACAAGGAATTTCTACCACACAGCTAGCAGAATAGCTAAAGCAAAGCCTGGGAAAGACGCAGGAAGATTGACTCACTCACACGTTGCTGACAGAAATGGAAACTGTTGTAGCATTCCTAAAAAGAGTTTATCCATTTCTTAAGTCCAAAATGTAACTACTATAAGATTAATTTACTCTCAGAAATTTATCCTAGGAAAAAAATCTTTTTTTTTTTTTTTGGTCTTTTTCCTTTTTATCGGTACTGGGGATCGAACTCACGACTGCCTGCTTGCAAGGCAGGCGCTTATGCCGCTGAGCTAAATCCCCAGCCCCTGAAAAAAATCTTATTTTAATTCTGCAACTCACACAGATGTTCAAGAAGGTTTGTTTTTTAATAACTGAAAAGTGGAAAAACTAATCAAATGTCCTAATGGCTTAACAAAGTAGTAAATTTGTACCATGGAATAGTATTCAGTGATGAAAAGGAAATCTTGATATGTATGATCACCTGCATGAACATTAGGATAACTACATATACTGTAAAAAGGGTAATCCCAAGGGAATGCATGTTGCAATATTCCATTTACAAAACATTCATATCAGCATGGAGAAACTACAGGTATGGAGAAAGGGCTACTTATCACAGGAAGTTAGGTGTGGGAAACTGATGTCATTGTGACTATATAAAGGAATGAAGGGCACTATGGGAATGAAATGCTTATATTTCTATATTGTATGGTTGGTAATATGATTCTACCCACATGCAGACACAAGGTACCCAGAAACACACAGAGTTTGTATGCTTTGTACTTGTGTCTGTTTTCTGGTTTTGATAATGTACCATAGGGTATGAAGTATCATTCTTTCAGGGACACTGGGTTAAAGGTGCACAAAACCTAATACATTCTTTCATAGCTTCTTATGTATCTTTACCTGTTTTAGAATAAAAAATGAAATCCATTGCTTATTCACAGCAAAAATATTTGTGTGATATAGAAAAACCCTAGGCAGATACATGCAAAATAATAAGTTTTAATTCAGGGAGGTATGATAGATGGACAATAATGGAGGGAAAAGATTAGTGTTTTTTCTTAAAAGTTGTGCTACTTTTATTGTTGGTGCCAGGAGTTGAATTCAGTACCTTGTGCTTGCCAGGCAGGCACTTGTCCCACTGAGTTATATCCCACACCCAGCTGAGCTACTTTTAAAAATGTATTCTGAGTCTGCACCATTTTTTCAATTTAAAACAAAAATAATTTCCCACATGGTCTTAGTACTTAGTAATCCCTTTTTAGAGTTAAGTATTTATCTTTGTTATTTACAGTTCTTTTGTTTTATGTTTTAAAAACCTTTTAACTACTGCATTTGTAATTTCTTTTAGTGTATGAGTCAAGGTTTTATCTAATTTAAAATCTTGTACAAATAGCTAATTGATTTGCTAGCATATTTTGGTCCTTTTTTGATTCTATATATTTTGTATATTAAGTAATAATATCTACTAATTTTTTGTCCAAATTGTTAAGTATCTGTATTACATGTTTTTACTTATTTTAGATGTATAATTTTCTTATATAGTATGAAAAATCCTTCATGACACCATGTTTTCAGAATTTTTTTTCTTGAGTAATATAATATTCTAGTTAACAAGCTCTTTTCTATTTTTTATCAAGTAGGTTTTTATTGGAATTGAATTAAAATTATAAATTGATCTGGGAGATTTACTTCTTTCTTGTCTATGAACTTGGAATATCTACAATTTTTCTAGGTTAGTTTTATGCTTTTCAGTTGTGTTTACTAATTTGCTTTATAAGTATAGCCCGATTTAATTATACTATGTCTGGTGATATAGCCAATTCTATTGGAGACAACAAGAGACAACACAGGAGCTATGGTAGAACTCCTTGTACAATGGTCATATGTCTTTTTTGTTTCATAAAGTTTATAAGAATATGTCTTGTTTTGTCTTGCTTTGTTTTGTTTCTCCCTCTAATATAGAAAGGATAGAAATACGTGTTAAGATTCATGCATGTGTAGAATCTATAAACAGTTTATGAGAACTGAACATATGACACATGGTGAAATCAACAGATTCTCTGAAGAAAAAGAGACACTAAAACACCCAGTGCTGATCCTGGAGTGTTATAATGTGAAACCCAGCAATAGTATTATTCTTTGTTCAGAGCCTGCTTGGGTTCATTCAGTCTCAACATAACTGAAGAGATGGATAACTGCATGAATGTGTAAATGTATAGGTCTGATAACCATATTTCTAAGTTTTTGTTGGATAATTGAACAGAACTGGTTGCAAACTGACTGTTTGAATCCCCACTTTATAAGCTCCACTTTAGTATCTTGAGTAACTATTTGTAAGAAGACAATCTGTAATCATCAACTAATGATTTCTTACTGTATATTTTTTCTTTGAAATTATGTATTATTTCTACCCATTTTCTGTTTTGTTTAATCTGTCTTTAAATTAAATTTTAAAAAAAGACACTACAGTACACAGTGCTGATCACGGAGTGTCATGATGTGAAATCCAGCAATACTATTATCCTTTGTTCAGAATGATTTTAATCTGCCTTAGTTTGTTTAATCTAAACATAAATGAAGCTAGAGATAACTGCATGTATGTTTATATGTATAGGATTGACAACCATGTTACTAAGTTTTTGTTTCACAGTTGAACAGAAGTGTTTGCAGTCTCACTGTTTGAATTCCCACTTTACATGTTCCATTTTTGTATCTTGAACAACTCTTTGTAAAACGACAATATGTAAACATCAACAAGTGATTTCTTACTGTTCATATTTTTCTCTGAACGTATGTATTATTTCTACCTATTTTCTGTTTTGTTTAGTCTTTCTTTAAATAAAATTTAAAAAAGGAAAAAGGAGAAAGAAAAAGAAAGGAAGGAAGAAAAAGAGAGAGAGAAAGAAAGAAAGAAAAAAAGAAAGAAAGAAAGAAAGAAAGAAAGAAAGAAAGAAAGAAAGAAAGAAAGAAAGAAAGAAAATAAATGTAGAACATTTTGGCACCATCTTACGATATTGGGGTTTACCAAGAACAAAACAGAGAACACTCAAGACAGCTGCAGGCTGGTACAGCAACCTGTGATGATGTTCATAGGCTTGTGCATCTGCTTTGGATAGGTTACAGGGCAGCAGCCAATCAGCAGCAGGCAGAACTAAATAATGCTCTGGGATTGGCTACTTGCAATCCTCTCGTAACAATAATAACAAAACAATCTACACAAACAAAAAAACTCAGCAGTTGTGGAAAATACAAGCATTTGTGATTTCCATGAAACTGTGGGGGTTTCCATGAAAAATTATTAGTTAGGGTCTAAGAAAAAAATCTGCAAACAACTGAGGCTGCAAAATTTGACTTCGCCGAGGTATACTGAACAGTATTTCTCTACTAAAATATACTATTAGTTATCATCTTGACTAAAATTTTATTTTTATCCAACTTTTTTGAGTTAAAACTGATGTATGGTAGGACACATTCATATATGAGATGTCAATCAATTTGATAAATTTTGGCGGATGTACATGTATCTAAAAATATACCTGTAGGGCTGGTGAGACAGCTCAGCGGCACAGCAACTGCTTGACAAGTGCTGGGTCCTGAGTTTGATTCCCAGTACCAAAAATAAACGAGTGAAAAATAAAACTACAGCTGTCATATAATAGTTCCACTCCCTAATATATTTCTGTGACACTTTGAAGATCCTTTCTCTGCAGTTGATTTCAATAACTGCCCTGTTGTCTCTGTAGATTAGTGTATCTAAAATTTTTAATAAGTGGAATCAAATACTATGTATTCTGTTTTTTTTTTTTTTCTCATAGCAAAATGAGTTTGAGACTCATCTTAGGCTGTTTGTGCTGTTCTAAAAAATACCTAGATTGGATAATTTGTGAACAAGTACCTTTTTTTGTGTCCTCACGTGGTGGAAAGGGCAGAAGCTGTCAAGTCTCTTGTGTAAGGGCACCGGTCCCTTATTCATTCAAAGGTCCCACATTTTAATATCACCGCAGAAGAATGAGGCTTCAACATGAATGTCACCGTGAAAATAGGATTCATTCCTGTTGTCGCATATTAAGAGCTTCTATCTTTTTATTGGTGGGTAGTATTGTACTGTAGAGCCATACTGCACATTTTATCTGCTCACTTGTTGCCATAGATGTTTGGTGTTTGTGTCCTTATAAAAGTCCTTTTGTGCATGTGGCATTTATTTTTGATAAAAATGTTTATCTAAAGATGGGGAAAATGGGAGGAAGTGAAAAAGATCAAGAGACTGCATGTATAGATACCAGTTCCCCATAATGGGTGTATTATGAGTCTCAGGTATAAGGGGAAAAGCTTATGTGTGCTCATATATTTACATGGAAAAGGCAGAAGGGCAGTGTAGAGTTACAAAAAGCCACATAGCTCCCAATGTAGCTGTTCCGTTTTATATTCCCACCAACAGTGCATAAAAATTCTAATTATTCTGGGTCCTTTTCAACATTTTATCTTGTCAATCTTTTAATTTATCCCAATAGTATGTCATAGTACATCATTTTAGCTTTGATTTATACTTCCTTGATGAGTGATTCTGAGCTTTGCATGTGATTATTGATAGATTTATGTAGTTGATGAACCACCATGACACCCCTTGAGTAAACCTGCTGGGTTATAAATAATTAGGATTTTTGGTTACAAACAACTTTTAAGTCATCTTAGATGTAACCATTTTATATCACATTAAAAATAATCTATTATAAACAATTTAGCAATATATATTGTAGTATAAAATATAAACTAAAGGTTTTTATTTGAGGTTTCTATCATTCTATGTTACTTTTTTCTCTAAGCAGTATTTAAGCAAATTGAAAGATTAACAGTGCAAGTAGTAATTAATCAGTAACTACTGGAACTAATTGTATGAGTAAAATGAGAAAATAGATTTTTAAAAAACTTTTTATTAGTGTATTTTTGCAGTTCACAGTGATTATATTCCTTCTGGGGAAATGGTACCTGTACACAACACATTTTAATTCTTGTTTCCTCCCTCTCCTCCCTTCCTCCATCTCTTGATTCCTTGCCCTTTTGCAAAAGATCTATCTTCCCCTTTCCTATTATTTACCTTTTACTTTGCTCTTTACTTATACTTTAGGTTTCTCAGATGAGGACAACCATGCCATATTTAAACTTGTCTCATTTATTCCACTTAACATTATGATCTCAAGGGGCATCTATTGTTCCAAAAGTTATTCATCTTTCTTTATGACAGAGTAGTAGTCCACTGTGTATAGATTCCACATTTCTTTTATCCATTAATCCATAAATGGATACACAGGCTGCTTCTCAGTTTTACCTATTCTGAATCATGCTACTGTTCATATGAGTGAGAAAATATATTTTTATAAAGTTTCATTCTTTCTACTAATATAGATTTTTAACTCTTTTTTGAATAGTTTTAACTTTGTAAATTTATATTATTGTGTATTCTTAAACTCAAGTTCCTTAAAAAGTTCACTACAAAAATATAATGGGGCCAATTAATCAGATGTTATCTACATTTAATAAAACAGTAGTGTGATGTTTCTTTCTCCCTGATAATACAGTAAGTTTTTTTTTTTTTTTTTTTGTCTTTTTCCTTTTTATCGGTACCGGGGATCGAACTGACGACTACCCCCTTACAACGCAGGCACTTATGCCACTGAGCTAGATCCCCAGCCCTCCAGTAAGATGTTTCTGATTTTTCCATTTTTTTTCAGTAGTATTTCCCTGAACAGACTGTAGCCTTTAGGATACTCTTCTTTTATAAAGTAGTCAAACAATAAACTTAAATATAAAATTTGCTTTGACTTGAAGTTCTGCTTTTTCAAATCTGTGCTACATTGGTTCCTGGTGATAGTGTACTCGGTTGAATCAAGCTAACTATTACCTCAGCACAGTGTTTGAATGTGGGGTTCTTAGAATTGTACTTCCCAGTTAAAGCAGGTGTTTAAGTTTGGAGGAATTAGCTTCCACTTCTCCAAAACGCTAAACCATATGGTGTCTAAGTAATCTAATAAAGGATGCTCACATATGAGAATTCAATTTTGTTCTTTTTCAATTTTTACGTTGTTGTTGAACCTATTCTACCTGTGTTAGACTGAAAATTATGTGATCTGGTACTGTGATTGACTTTATTTTATTTTATTTTATTTTAGTTAGTCCATGTTTGTATATAATGATCACATTCCTCATGTGGACTTGATACATGTACATAACATATTTTAATTCTTTTTATCCTTTTTGATCCCATTTCTCTCCCCTCCTTCTGTAATTATATTTTGATAATTTCTTGCAATATATTTGGGTTTATTTTAAATATTTTCATGCTTTATTATAAACTTTTAAGATCAATAAATTAGCATATGTTTATAAATGAAATCTTTAATTTTTAAATAAACTTTTAACCTTTGAATCTATGCTTATTAATATTAATATTAACCTTACAAATTTCATTTTTGCCTGAGTATAAATTTTTTACTAATCATTTTAATTTGGTTCTATGTATTATTTTAAATGTGTTTACTATAATCCCTCTGCTGTTTAAATGTATGCTGAAGCCCAGTTACAAAAAGCTTGCCACTTAATAATCTAATTTACAGTGTTGTTCAGAACTTATTTTCTACTTATTTTTGCTAAAAGTTCATTCTTATATATCCTGTTTTAAATATTACTAATGGATATTTTTACTTTTTGAAACCCTTAACATATTTGTTTTTACAAAATGTAAAAAATTAGGAATTAATTTTGACTTTGTATATAAATTAAACCAATTATACTCTTGTCTATTTTCTAGTAATTCATATTACTTTTTATTATTTATTATTATTTTAACAACTATTTAGGATTTTCTTCTTGTTTGGATGCTTGCATGATTATTTTCTTAAAGTTTTATAAAAGCTACCATATTAGGTAGACATTTGCCTTTTCCCATTGTTTTTACCTGTAGAAGAGAAGAGAGATATTCAATTTACAATCTTGATCTTTTTGTACCAGGGATAGAACTCCTGACCTCACACTTGCAGGTGGCTGTGCTGCTGAGCTACATCCCTGGCTCTTAGTTAATCTTTAACTGAAGGGATTTTCTTATATGAATTGTGGTTTTGTTCAATTTGGATAAGTTTTGTTTTCTTTTCTTTTGAAATTATATATATATATGTATATATTTTTTACACACATGTAACATATTCAAATTTATCATGTTTTATATATATATGAGATTTTATTATTTTATTTTATGTTTTATTTTATTTTAAAGAGAACAAAACCAAGCAAAATAAAACAGAATAAAGACAATAAAAAAAACCAGTGTGACACAGGATTTCAAAAACAATATGGTATCAATAATAGTTGTCATAATGCTTCTTGTTGTCTAGAATATCTGCAGATACCTTCAGATAGTAAAAATCAAATAGAACAGAATAGAACCAAAAAAAATAAAACAGTGAATGCAATAAAGGGCTTTAAGACAAGACAATAGTAAATCCAAAATGACTACCATAATGTATCTTGCTGTCTTTGAAATAGCTGTCCATGCCAACGGATATAAAAAAATCAAACAAAAGAATAAAATCCAACCCCAATAAAACAATGAAAATGATACAGAACTTCAAAACAAGATAATAGGAATTAACAATGGCTACTACCTTCAGAAGGCGATTCCCCTTGGATGCCACACTGTGTACCGTGATCCTCTGAGCGTGATCAGACTTCCAGCCCTAGACCTGCAAAACTATTGAAACACCAAACACCATAAACATCAAGCTGCATTTTACCTCAATATCTATCATTGCAGCCTGTGTTTCTCTGGGTCAACTGGTTGCTAATCAAGGGCAGGGGTTGGCACTTCTTGTTTGCCAGCCTGTTCACTGGAAGGGGCTGGCATCTGGCTGTCCCCCTGTCCAGTGGCGGCAGTGGCCTGTGCATGGTGCTGATTCACAGGGAAGGCTTGCTTCTTGGTGAATTCTTGTTCTCTTCCCCCCCAGTCCATGAATGGCACTTAATTTTTATTTTTAATATATTGCTGTGTATTCCTCAAATACATTTCATGCTTGTCATTCATATTACTGGTTTTCTTTTCAGTAATATACTGTCTCTAATGTTTCATTTGTAGATTTTCAACCTAAGATTACATATATATTTTATTTTTTTTATTTGTACATGTTTGTCATGCATAATAATTGCATTCATCCTGGAGAATTTGCACCTGTTTGTAAAGTATCTTAATTCTCTTTTTCCTCTTCCTCTCCCTTCCCTCCCTTTAATTCTTCTTCCCTTCACCACTTACAAGAGCTCTGTCTCAGCCTAAAAAGTGACCTTACAAAGTTTCCAACACTGAGCTAGGGCCCTCGATTTTTCTCTTTTGCAACTTATTTTTAGCTTTCCCTGAAAGAGGAAAATAGAATTGACAGTAAAAAATTTTTCTGAAATTAGTATTTTGCCTTTTCCAAATTTCTAAAGGAGAAGAAATTAATTTGAGCTCAGTAATAGGTTTCTGGAGTACGGTAACCTTTTCCATGGTCTACATTGGTTCTGGACTATGTTTTTTCACAAATACTGAGTTGAAATGGACCTCAGGTTTTAAGGCTTAGCAATAATTTATTTGGTACACAGGTACTGAACTCACCTGAGCAAGGATATAATAAATTCAAGATGGAAGCTGAAACCAGCAGGAGGAACAGTGGCCATGGAGTATTGAAGATGCAAGGTTGTATGATGGTACTGTTGCAATCATCTGGGGTTGCCATTGGTTAAGTTCATAAGAAAGTCTAGATGTCCTATGTACTAAGCTTACAGATGGTTTATTCAGTGAGAATTTATTGAATATCTTTTATATCCGATTACTGTTCCTAATGTTGAGAATTTAACAGTGAAAAAGCAGGTAAAATCCTTTCCTTAGGAAAGTAACATTTGGCGATGGTGTTGAAGGATGTGTACACAGTACAGTCTCTTCTTGGCGTCACTGTGGGTAAGAAGGTCACCATGAGCAATGGTGCAGCTGCAGTTCAGATCCAGTACTCATTAGCTGATGTGCCGTTGAACACTGAATTTCTCAGAATCATGGTTAATTGGATTTATATCCATAATTTTCTTCAAGAGTAAAATACTAATTTATTTACACAAATATTTTAAATCCTAAAATAAGTATGTAAAGAAACCTGTAAACCTGGCCCAGATTAGTATTTATTATATTAAAATTTCACAGTTTGTAAAATGTATGTGACTCAGCTTTAGCTCTGTACCATTACCTGTGTTTTATGCATCTTCCTTATTTTCTTGCTTGTTTGAGGCTTGTTTGTGGCTTTGAGTCCTCTGCATTCCCTTCCAGGTGTTAAAGCACCTACAATTCTCTTTAACGGAGTCTTTTTGTGCAGCCTAACATGGCTTCCCACTATTAAGTATGCTTACTTCTTGTTTATTTGAATCAAAGAAAAATTGCTTCAATGCTCAATTTAGCTCCTCAGAGGCCAGAGAGGGAAGGTAAGTGTGGAATCTATTCATGGTCAGCATCCTGGCTCTAGTCTTGGTAGCTTTTCCTAATTACGGAGAGACTTCCATCTTCCCATTAGGTATTTGTTTTTTTACTGATTAATTACCACATCTATTTAAAAGTAATTTTCTTACAGACTCCTCTTGCTGACTTCTTAATTATGTTTCTACAAGCCTGCCCATTGTCAGAGAACCTACTTGATATTAAAGAGATTATACTTCTTTTCCCATGGATATGTTAGTTCTTTAAAGTTGATCTTAATCAACTTGAAAGCAAAGACAATAGCTCAGGGGGCAAGAAGCAAATTGCAAGCTGGTGTGAGAGACTGAAAGAAAGTGTAAAACAGTAGGAGAAAATATATACTGTGTGTTTCTTATCCATAGTAACATTATGATCAAGTTTACCTGTGTAATTCTTGAAAGGGGATGAGGTAAACTGGAAGGATTTTGAGGTGAGTTTTTATGTTGTAGGATACTTAGATAGGAAAATGGAAAGATAAAACAAGTGAAACAATAAATATCTAATGACTAGCCCTTAATTTCTGCAAAGAGTGGAAGGGTAAGTCTCCGAGCTGGACACTAAAGACAATTTGTAATTACCTGGTAGGATTTACAACCTTGAAGATAAATGAGATGAAGTAGGAGTTTGTAATTTACTGACTACTTAAACTAATGAACACTTGGGGGATAGCTGCATTTTTAAAATACCAGCAAACCTACACTTGGTGGATTAATGAGATGTGCCATGCTCTTAAAGGTAGAAGTGAATTATAAAATTCCCGAGGTAGAAAGGCTTAGAGATTCGCCAAGCCAAGTGATTTCCCTATATTAGTCAGTACCCCATGCTAATCCTACAAAACCGAATCCCATTCCAGTGTGTAAATAGGGATTTGGGTCCTCCCAAAGTATGTAGCAAGCGTGGTCTTTGGAATTCTTTGTTAGTCATTAGTGATATTTTGGATCTAATTTATATTTTGTGAGTTAGATTGATGCTCTGACCTTCCCTCCATGCTCAGGTACCCACTCAGCTCATCACTCATTCTTTTGTGGGTTTTTTCCTTCCATGATAAAATGGTTGCAAAGTGTTCTTTTGACCTCCTACTATCATTTTACCCTCTAGATTTTTAAAAGAAGTATGAACTTTTTTCTAAACAAAAATTTACAGAAGGGTAATCTTATCATAAGTTTATTGTAGAATTGTAAGTACCATGATTTTAAAATACATTCATAGGGGCTGGGGATTTAGCTCAGCGGCATAAGCACCTGCCTTGCAAGTGTGTGGTCATGAGTTTGATCCCTGGTACCGATAAAAAAGAAAAAGACAAAAAAAAAAAAAAGTCTCCTTAAAATACATTCACAAATTCATTGACATCCTTTCCTTCAAAACATGTTTAATTCCCTTCTAGTTGAGTATGGACCAGACTTAGTGAATTAGTTCTAACAGAGCCAGACTTAGTGAATTAGTTCTAACAGACAGACTGTGGCAAAACTAATGCTTTTGTTCTTGCATCTCTTATTGTAGAGCGAGACAGTTACCATGCTATGAGAACACGCAGGCAGCCTGGAGGAGGGGCGTGTAGGCAGAAAACCTGAGGTCTCCTGCCAAAAGCCAGCACGAATATGTCATGAAGATGAACCACCTTGGAAGCATTGCCTCAAACTTCAGCCAGGTGTAAGGTGACTGCATCCCTGCCTGATCTTCCTGCAGCTGCGTGGTAGTTGCTGTCAGCCAGAACCTGAATTTCTCAGAAATGGAAAGATAGTAGTTGGTTATTATTTTAAACTACAGTGTCATCTTGGTATTTTTCATTAATTGGTTCTGGAGGCATAATGAATGCCAACAAGAAAGAACCACAAATACATTATTTTGGCTGGAAATAGTTTTGAGTCATCAATTAGCACTCATAAGTTCTAATTTGCATGTTGAATATCAAACAAAGATGAGTTCTGGAGCAATATTTTCATGTCTGAATGCATCCTGTACCAAATTTGATGAGTTTCAAAGAAGCTGAGTGCCAAGATATGCCTATAACTAAGTTTGGGTATGATATTTCATATAAAAATATGTAAATAATACAGTTACATATTGATAAAGGAGTGTTAGCAGAAGAATAAGAGAAAAAATATACTGAAAAGACTTCAAGAACTATACTGAAACTATACTGAACTATACAGAAAGCCTGAGGAGCTCTGGAGGGATTGGCTGAAATCTGGTCCCCTTAAGGAGGAATTTAAAGAGAATGATAAGAATACATAAAAGTATGCGGTAATCATGATTCCCAATCATATTGGTTTGAAGCCATATAATGTTTTCACTCATTAATTGGAATGGTTTTCATCTGGGTTGTTCAATTTTATTGTCTGTGATAGTACAAATAGCTATTTTGAAGAAAACAAGACATCATAATAGCTAGTGCTGATTTAATATCATCTTGTTTTGAAGTCTCATCAAGCTGTTAGTCATCTGTTTCCATTGGTTTTAACATGTTTGTATCTTATTATATTTTAATATATGCAATAGTATAAACAAAATTTTTTATAGGCAAATAGATAATGTAGAAACCATTGTTTGTTTTCTGTTAGCTGGTTCTAAATACCCTGTAATACTTTCATTCACTTGATTGGCTTCACACTGTCTTGATATGTTTGATGCTATAGCATATGAAATTATACTCATATATTTCAAGGAAAGAGATACTATGGTAGCTACTATTACATCAGGTTATCTGGTGGTGAAACATAATGATGCTTAAATTGTTCGGTTTTGACTTGTGTTGTTCTGTTGCTATGTCCTCTTTTATCTCAATCTCCCCCTTTTTAAAAAAATTTTATTTTTTCTTATTTTTTTAATTAAGGGAAAACTAAATTAAAAAATAGCGGGATAAAAAATTATAGTAACTTTTAAATTTTCCTATTAACCTGATTTGAACCCCTGTATTGCTCTCCCCATCTTGTTCTGATTGATTTTACTATTCTGTTTTATTTGATAGTATCAACTTTGAGGGTATAGGCAACCACTTTGAAGGCAGTAAGATTTCCCATGATGCCCATTATGGTTTGACTATTATCTTCTTTTGAAGTCCTGTAAGGTCTCCAATGTAGGTTTTATTGGTCTTGTTCTGTACTTTTTTTTCAATTCTATTATACCTGATGATATAGGCAACTCTTTTTAAGATAGCAAGAGGCATAATAGTAACCATTGTTGATCACCTGGTATTCTGTTTTTGCATCATGTACTATGTTCATCCTTCTGTTCTAACTGACTCTGTTTTGCTTTGTTACATTATTTTTTTTCCCTTAAAAAAAAAGTAATAAGAACTGTGGGAGTGATTCCAGCTACACTTGGAGAACTGTGGAGATTCCAGCAAGCAGGTGGGCGCGCACTATCCCCAGAGCCCAGCCTATTTGGGACTCTTGCACCGTCTGGGTGCAGAGTAAGGGCTGGGTGGATCTGAGGCACCTGCAATCCGCCTCCCTGTGTGTCTGGAGGACTGTGGATTTCTCAGCAAGCAGGCAAGCATCACCAATTCCAGAGGTCCCGTGGCCTGCAGTAAGTGCCCAGTGCACTCTGCCCCAAGCCCAGACTGTTTGGGACCCTCGAGCCTTCTAGGTGCTGTGAACTGGCTAAATGGGCCTCAGGCACCTACATCCGTCTCCCCATTCCGGATGTGCTCGGAGAACTGTGGAGTTTCCAGCAAGCAGCCAGATGCACAGTGTCCCTGGAGCCCAGCTTATCTGAAACTACAGAGTTCTAAACAGGCAGAAGATGGCCACTGGTTCTAGAGGCTCAGTGGCCTGAGGGAACTGGGTGCCAGAGTCCCAGGAGCTACGAACATAGAAGTGGATTTCCAGCAGACCCTGAGAAAGCTTTTGAGTAACACTTGAAACACAAAAATATAGGAAAATGACAAAACAAAAGACCAAATTACAACCTCAAACCTCTAGCCAATCTCAAGAAACCCTAGGAGCGATGTATATAGAAGAAAATATATGCCATACACCTCAGATATCAGACATAATAGCTACTGAAATAAACAAGAAACTCCAGGAAGCTTTAAAGGAATTCAAACTCAAAATAATCTCCCAGGTAAAAGAAGAAATGATAAAAGAAATGAAAGAGATTCTGAATATATCTAAAGAAAACACAGTTAAAAAATTGGAGGAACTAAACAAAAAGATAGAATCCCTAGATGAGCAATATAAGAAACAAACAGAATACATAAAGCAGATGCACAGAGATATACAGGAAATAAAAAACTCCACTGAAAGCTGTAAAAACCACCTCAATGAAAGTGAAGATAGAATTTCAGACCTTGAAGACAGGATTGCAGCTAGTGAACAGGAAAGGAAAGATCTTTTAAAAATAACAAGGAATCAGGAAACAACAATTCAACAACTGCAAGATGATGTAAAGAAAAATAACATAAGAATGATAGGGATTAATGAAAAAGAAAGAGACAACATAAAGGATGTCAAGAAGATATCTAGAGAAGTAATAGCTGAAAATTTCCCAAGCATGAGATCAGAAACCGACATCAGGATCAGTGAAGCATATAGAAATCCAGATAGTCATAACCAAAATAAAACTACACCCAGACATATAATAATCACCATCCCAGAAATTCAACACATGAATAGATTATTAAAAGCTGTCAGAGAGAAAAGACAGATCACTTATAAAGCAAAACCTATCAGAATCACAGCAGACTTCTCAGCACAAACAATAAAGTCAAGAAGAGCATGGAGTGAAGTATTCCAGATCCTAAAGCAAAATGATTTCCAACCTAGACTGATGTATCCTGCAAAACTATCATTCAAAATTGATGGTGAAATACGATACTTCCATGACAAAGAACAGCTGAAGAACTTCATGAACACCAAACCAACCCTGCAAAAAATATTGAAAGACAGTTTAGATACACAAAGGAAAAAACCACTAAGCCAAGCAGATAATTAAACAGAACAGAAAGATAAAGATGCAACAGCAGAGAGATAACATGTCAACAATAAACCAGCATTTAACAGTAATAACCATTAATGTAAATGGTCTCAATGCACCAATCAAAAGAAACAGACTAGCAGAATGGATCAAGAAACAAAATCCAACCATATGCTGTTTACAGGAAACCCATCTAACCCAGAAGGATACTCACAGACTGAAAGTCAAAGGATGGAAAAAAATACTTCATGCAGCAGGAATCCAAAAAAAAAAAAAAGGCATGAGTAGCCATTCTGTTTGCAGACAACGTGAACTTTAAACCAACAATGACCATAAAGGACAAAGAAGGTCACTACATACTCGTAAGGGGAAAACTCCAAGAGGAAGACATAACTATCTTAAATATATATGCACCAAACTCCAGAGCACCCAGGTATATAAAACAACTATTAACAGAAATGAAAACTCAAATTATCAGTAACACAATTGTAACAGGAGACCTTAATATGCCATTGACACCAAGGGACAGATCAACCAGACAGAAAATGAACAAAGAAATAACAGAACTGAATCATACCTGCGAACAAATGGGTTTGATAGTCATATACAGAATGTTCCACCCAACAACATCAGAATACACATTCTTCTCAGCAGTACATGGGTCATTCTCTAAAATAGAACATATATTAGCTCACAGAACATATTTAAACAAATGTAAAAGAGTTGAAATAATCCCTTACAAGTTATGAGATCATAGCGCTTTGAAATTAGAAATTAATGATAAAAGATACTGCACAAACACATGGAGACTGAATAACACACTCGAGTAATCAGTGGGTCACAGAGGAAATTAAAGAAGAAATTAAACAATATGTACAAGAAAATGAAAATACAGATACAGCTTACCAGAATCTGTGGGATGTAATGAAAGCCGTCCTCAGAGGAAAATTTATTGCACTGAGTTCCCACATCAGGAAAACAGAACGAATACAAATAAATAACCTGATGCTACACCTCAAACAGCTAGAAAAAGAAGAGCAAGTCAAGCCCAAAGTCAAAAGAAGGGAGGAAATTATAAAAATCAGAGCAGAAATTAACTCAATGGAGACTAAGAAAACAATCCAAAGAATGAACGAATTAAAGAGTTGGTTCTTTGAAAGAATAAATAAAATAGATAAGCCCCTAACCAACCTTATTTTAAAAAGGGAAGAAAAAGCTCAAATTCATGCAATAAGAAATGAAAAAGGTGAAATCACTACAGACTCTATAGAAATACAGAAGATCAACACCTATTTCGAAAACCTCTACTCTCAAAGGTTTGATAACACAGAAGAAGTAGACAGATTCCTAGAAACATATGAAGTATCAAAGCTAGATTAAGAGGATGTAAAACTTCTGGATAACCCAATCTCTATAAATGAAATTGAAAATGTAATTAAGCTCTTACTACAAAGAAGAGCCCAGGCCCAGATGGATTCACTGCAGAATTCTACAAGAAATACAAAGAAGACCTAATGCCGACACTCCTCAAACTATTCAATGAAATTGAAAGGGAAGCAATCCTTTGTAAGTCATTCCTGGAAGCAAATATTACTCTAGTACCAAAATCTGAGAAAGACCCAACTAAAAAAGAGAACTATAGACTGATTTCCCTAATGAACACAGATGCAAAAATCCTCAATAAAATATTGGCAAATAGGATGCAGCAAATCATCAAGAAGATTATACACCATGACCAAGTGGGATTCATCCCAGGCATGCAGGGATGGTTCAACATACGTAAATCAATGAATGTAATCCACCATATCAATAAAGCCAAAAGTAAGAATCACATGATCATTTCTATAGATGCAGACAAAGCCTTCGATAAGGTCCAACATTCATTCATGATAAGAACTTTACAGAAAATTGGAATAGATGGTCTTTAGTTCAATATAATAAAGGCCATTTATGACAAACCAACAACCAGCATCATACTAAATGGCCAAAAATTGAAAGCCTTTATTTTAAAATCAGGCACAAGACAAGGCAGTCCTTTATCACCATTCTTATTTAATATAGTACTGGAAGTACTAGCCAGAAAAATTAGACAAGAGAGAGAAATAAAAGGGGTAAAGATAGGAAAAGAAGAAGTTAAATTATCATTTTTTGCAGATGACATGATACCCTACATAGAAGACCCCCTAAACTCCATTGAAAGACTCTTAGATACAAGAAATAAATTCAGTAATGTAGCTAGGTACAAAATCAATACTCAGAAATCAATAGCATTCCTATACACTAACAACAAAATCACAGAGAGGGAAATAAGAGAAACCACATTCTTCACACTAGTAAGCAAAAAAAATGAAATATTTAGGAATTACTCTTATGAAAGAAGTAAAAAAGACCTATACGGGGAAAATTATAATGCACTGAAAAAGGAAATTGAAGATGATCTCAGAAAATGGAAAGACATCCCTTGCTCATGGATAGGAAAAACAAACATTGTGAAAATGGCCATTCTCCCAAAACTGTTATACCGATTCAATGCAATCCCAATAAAAATACCATCAACATACCTTATAAATCTAGAGAAATCACTCCTAAAATTCATCTGGAACCAGAAGAGACCTAGAATAGCAAAGGCAATTCTAAGCAGCAAAGGCAAGGCAGGAGGCATCACAATCCCTGACTTGAAGTTATACTACAAAGCAACAGTTGTAAAATCAACATGGCACTGGAATTAAAACAGAGCCAAAGATCAATGGAATAGATTAGAAGATACAACCACAACTACAAACACACTCAACCACCTTATCTTTGATAAAGGAGCCACGCAGGTTCACTGGAAGAATGACAGTCTCTTTAATAAATGGTGCTGGAAAAACTGGCTCTCCATTTGCCAAAAACTAAAGCTAGACCTATGCCTATCATCATGTACTAAATTAAAATCTAAATGGATCAAAGATCTGAGGATTAAAACAGAAACACTAAATCTATTGGAAGACAAATTGGGTAGAAACCTTGAAGACATAGGGGTAGGTAGAGAATTCATGAACAGGACTCAAATGGCACGGGAAATACTTCCCAGAATCAACAACTGGAAACTCATCATATTAAAAAGTTTCTGCATGTCAAAAGAAATCTCCAGCATAGTGAAAAGAAAACCCACAAACTGGGAAAAAATCTTAGTGAACTCCCCCTAAGACAAGGGACTTTTGTCTAAAACATATAAAGAATTAAAAAAACTCAGACCCCCAAAATTCAAAGATCCAATCCAAAAATGGGCATATGAGATGAATATGCACTTCTCAAAGGAAGAAATACAAATGACAAATAAATATATGAAAAAATGTTCATCATCATTGGTCTTTAGAGAAATGCAAATTAAAACCACACTGAGATTCCATCTCATTCCTGAAAGAATGGCCAGGATCAAGAAAACCACCAACAACAAATGCTGGAGAGGCTGTGGGGAAAAAGGAACTCTCCTACACTGTTGGTGGGAGTGTAGACTGGTACAACCTTTGTGGAGGTCAGTCTGGAGATTTCTCAAAAAGCTGGGATTGGAAGTCCCATTTGTTCTAGCTATTCCACTTCTAGGCATATTCTCAGAAGAAATGAAAGCTTCATACTACAGTGATATATGTGCACCTATGTTTATAGCAGCACAATTTGTAATTGCCAAATCTTGGAAACAACCCAAGTGTCCATCAACTGAAGAATGGATAAATAAGTTGTGGAATTTCTATACAATGGAGTATTAATCAGCTATAAAGAAGGATCAGCTTGAGATATTTATTGATAAATGGGCGCAGCTTGAGACCATACTCATAAGTGAAATAAATCAATCTTGCATGTGTGAATACTGAATAGTTTCCCTAATGAAAGTAATGATTCAAATATATAAAAGTATGTGGTAATCATTATTCCCCATTATGTGGCCTTGAAGCCTTATAAAGTTTTCACTTATTAATTGGAATGGCTTTATTTGGGGCTGCTTGATATTATAGCCTGTGATGAAATGAACAGCTGTTTTGAAGAATATAAGTCATCATAATAGCTAGTGCTGATTTACTATCATCTTGTTTTGAAGCCCCACCGAACTATGGCTCTTCTTTCTCCATTGGTTTTATCATGATGTATCTTGCTGGATTTTATTATATGTGATAATATAAACAAAAATTATTATAGGCAAAGAGATAATATAGAAACCATTGTTTGTTTTCTGTTAGCTGATTCTAAATACCCTACAATGCTTTCATCCACTTGAATGGTTTTACACTGACTTGATATGTTTGAAGCTATAGTATATGAAGTTATATTCAAATATTTCAAGGAAAAAGACACTATGGTAACTACTATTAAGTCGGATTATTTGGTGGTGAAGCAGTAGGTTGCTGAAACTGTCATGCTTTGACCTGTATTGTTATGTTGTTATGTCCTCTTTTATTTCAATCTCTCTCTTATTTATTAAAAAAATTAGTTATTTTTTATGATTTTTTTAATTAAGGGAAAAAATTTTTAAAAAATAGCAGGATATATTATAGTAACTTTTTTGATTTCCTATTAACTTGATTTGAAGTCCTGTAGTATTCCCACTATCTTGTTTTGACTGATTAGACTCTGCTCCGTTCTTTATGATAGTATCAAGTTTGAGGGTATAAGCAACTACTTTGAAGGCAATAAGATTCACTATGATGCCCATTCTGGCTTGACTGTTATCTTCTTTGGAAGTCCTGTAATGTTTACAAGGTTTAGGTTTTATTGGTCTTGTTCTCTATGTTTTGTTCAACTTTATAATACCTAATGAGATAGACAATTCCTTTTAAGGAAGCAAGAGGCATTATGGTAACCATTGTTGATAACCTTGTACTCTGTTTTTACATCATGTGCTATGTCTATCCTTGGTTTTGACTGACAGCTTTGTTTTGCCATATTTGACTTTATTCTCTTCCAAAAAAAAAAAACAAGTAATAAGAACTAAGGAGTAATAAAACCCAAAATGTGTACATTTTGTTGTAAAAAAGAGATGAAAAAATGTGCTCTAAAGGATACAACTACAAGTGTGTTTAGGGGTGTTAAATAGATGACCATATTAATGTCTTTGGTTGGATCATTGAACACAACTGTTTGCCGACTCACTGTTTGAATGTCCACTTTGTATGCTTTGATACTTTGACTTGAGCAACTATCTCTAAGATGATAATGTGTAATCTATTAACTGGTGATTTCTTACTGTTTTTTTTTTTTTGTCGTTCTGTATTACTTGTACACTTACAATGCTTTGTTTTGTTTTGTGTTTTCTCTTTTTCCTTTTAAATAAAATTAAAATAAACTGTGGGAGTAATAAAACCCAAAATGTGTAATTGTTATTGTAAAAAAGAGAAAAAGAAAGTGATCTAAAGGATATAACTACATATATATTTAAGTGTGTAGGATAGAAAACCATATTACTGAGTTTTTGTTGGATCACTGAACAGAACTGTCTGCAATCTCACTGCATGAATGTCCACTTTGTATGCTTTCATTTTGTAATTTGGACAACTGTTTCTAAGATGACAATATGTAATCTATTAACTAGTGATTACTTACTATATGTTTTTTTCTTGAAATTCTGTATTACTTGTACCCTTTTACTGTTTTGTTTTGTTTTGTTTTTCTCTTTAAATAAATAAAAAAGGAGGAATTTGGTAAAAACTAATCAGAAAGTGAGGAAAATACTTTTTGGAAATCAGAGGAGAGGGAATTGTCAAGCAGTGATAAGAAATTTAACAACACTGTCATTTGTGTTAGTATGGAAGATGCACCAAAACAGTTATCTAGTTAGCAGATTTCTAGGCATCATGTTTAAGGGGTTTCCAGGTCTCTTCTTGCTGCTTAGAATAAAATGTAAGAGGAGAGACAAGCTGAAAAAAGGTACAATGCCTAAAACAGACCTGAAGTGTTGGAAAACTCCTACTCTCTTCACATGGCAAACTACTGAAATGTAGAAATTTGCTTTGGGGCAAAGATCAAATCCAGGGTGTTCTCAGGAATGCACAGTGCAAAGGAGAAGCCAGAATATGAATATAATGTATTCTTAAGAGGTCAATCAGAGAAACATTTGGTGAGACAAAAAATGCTCTATAAAGAATTTAAAAGTGTACAATCTTATACAGGGTGCTGAACAGGAAACAGCCAAGCTACTTCCGAATTTCTAACCATAGGAGGCAACAATATTTACTGTTGTTTAAGCCAGTATATTTTAGTTTAATTTTCTGTGCAACCAAGGTAATGAGTGCTGTGTGTCCCTGACTTCACTGTAAAATTGATGAATAGATGTCTAACCTTAAAGCAGGTTTCATTGGAATGAAGAGGGCCTCTTTGTCATCTATGTAAAGAAATGCTGAAAAAGTAATCCAAAAAACTTGAAAGGAGAAACCATATAAGTGAGTAAAAATGGAATTCCTATATAAAAGACCTAGAAAAAAATCATAGTCCTATTGCGAATACAAGCTGACTACATAATTGGCCATTGAGGTTTCTTATATGGGATCATGGGTAGGGAGAAGTTGACACATCATATAGGGAGACAGGTTGGCAACAAGTACATTCATAGAACTATGAGAGCCTTTAGAGTATGCTGTACTCTAAATTTCTACTTGCTAGCCTGGAAAAAGCAACAGACAAAATTGTTCAACAGTAAAGGTTTAAATCCTCCCTTGCTGTGGTGCTGAGGATTGAATTCAGAACCTCACACACTGATGCGAATACTCTACTGCCAAACTACAGTCCTAATGCTTTTAAAATTAAATTTTATTTTTTGAAATGGGGTCTCACAAAATTACCAAGACTAGTTTAAACTTGGTCACCCTCTGATTATGGTAAGGAGAGTTTTTGAAAATAATTCTGAGTGCAGGTAAAGAATATAGAGCTCATTTTCTTCCAGTGACAAATTTAGGGCAAAGCTCACTCGTGTGGGATTCATCTATCTATTGATTAATCCTTTGCTTGATCAATACATGTACTTTAGTATTCATAGACAGTTGCCATGAGAATATGTATTACTTGAACTGAAAAGTGACAGGAACTTAGAATATAATAAGTAAAGCATAAAATAAGGGAGACATAATTAGGCAACAAAAGAAAGACTTCTTTGATATCAGAAAGAGGACTAGAGTGGCGTAGGATGGGGTAAAGAGACTGAAAAGGATAAGGTATGCATGTGTGTACCAGTTCCCCAATCTAAGCATAACTAGTATGCATGGTAAACATGTACTAATAAAAATGGAAGTCTTTTGGAACTTGGAAGTCTTGGAAAATAAGTTTCATTTGGCTGATTCTCTTGACAAGAAAGCAGGTCATCTCGAGCAAGAGGTAAATGATGTGCCCAGAGCAGAGAAGTTAAGGGATTGTCACTTTGGTGTGGCACCTCCTTGGACTTCACATCATAAGCACTTCATTTATTTCACTCCAACTCCAGATTAGCCTTGGCCATAGATCACATAGTAGATATTTTCCATAAATTAAATGCCCCAAATAAGGGTATTTATGGTACAAAGAAACTATATTGAAAACAAATAATTAAGTAGTACAACAAAAGATAAATGACAGAGATTTTATCACATTTTTTTTTGTCTTTTTTTCGTTTTTATCGGTACCAGGGATCGAATTCATGACTGCCTGCTTGCAAGGCAGGCGCTTATGCCGCTGAGCTAAATCCCCAGTCCCTTATCAATATTTTTATTGGCAAAGTTTATATGAATAACACTATTTATGTCTTTCAATCTAGTTTAATTTGAATTGTATTAAGTGAAATATTAAAATAGGAGAGGGAAATAATTTGCAATCTTTCAGAAACTTTTAAAAATCCTTTGACTTTACAGAAGTTTAAAAAGTAAGTGACTAAACTGAATCAGTAACAAAATATCTTCCAAGTCAGATGTTTCCTAATTTTTAACAAAATTAAAAATCAAGATTAATAGCATACTCAATTGATGTATGATTGTCATAAGAGCTATTAGAGAATTATCATGTTTTTGGCTTTTATAGTCAAAAAATAATATTACCTTAAAAAGTTTCTTTTATTTTTATCAACTTATTTATATGGATTTAAAAAATTATATTCATACAAGAAAGTTATAACTCGTTGATAACATGGGAGAAAACTTCAACAGCTAGAAGACCTTGGTCATACCAAATAAAATAACTTGTATTTGATTTACTTATTTAAATTTATTTTTATTTTAAAATATTTACTGTTCCTGATGTAGAAATACAGCTAGATAAAACAAAAATCTTTCAAACATAAAAACATATCACATAAGACAAAAAAATGAGGTGAAAGAGGAAATTTGGATTCATAAAGAAAAATATGTGAAATTGTGCCTATTAAAAGATATTTTCCAATTGCTGTCCAGATGAGATTAGGTGCATTCAGGGTGGTATGGCCATAGACTCCAGTTACTTTTCAAAAAAGTACCTAATAGTGTATGTCTTTTAGCTATAATTTAAAAGGTTATGTAACAGTTATAGAATATTTACATAGTTAAAGTAATTGTAGTTTACTTAGATACAATGCGAAATATTTTGATAAATTTTATAGTGACATATACGTAGAATAATATGGAAAAATACTTGCACAGCTCAGTATGTTTTAACTAAATTAACATCCCATGTACTCCAAACCAGCATGCTAAGAGATTTCTTGCTGCTGCATGGTCATTTACCTTTCTGTGAAGAAATACAGAGTTTACTCACAGTTATCAGTTTTGAATGGTCGTCAGTTTCAGTTCATGGAAAGAGAGAGAAGGTGGGAGAGAGGGAGGGAGAGAGAGAGAGAGAGAGAGAGAGAGAGAGAGAGAGACTCAGAGCGAGACTGAGAGCGAGTGAGCATACCTGAGTAAGTATTAAATCCATATATATATATATATATATATATATATATATGAAATATATGAAAAACATATATTTTAATTTTGAGACAGGTGCCTACTAAGTCATTAAGCTGCAAAGCTGTCCTTGAAATTTTTCTCTTCCTATCTCAGCCTTCTAAAGATCTAGAATTAGAGGTGTGTGCCACCACACCCAGGTATATTGATGTTTTTACAGCAGTGGACATCACCATCTTTGTCATGGTTTTAGCTTCTGGTGAAAACACACGCACATTGATTTAAAGGCTCAGTTTCAAAGAAAATTAGAAGTTATCTAGACCAGTTAAATATGTTAAGAAAAAGAAATGATGTGTCTGTGGGAAGTTAAAAAAGGAAGAAACATAAAGAGAAAGGAGATATTATAAAATGATTCTTAATGTTGTCAAAACATCTTGAAAACATTGAAACTAATGAAATATTTCATTGCAGTGAGTAATATAAGGTCAACAAAAGTAGCATTTTATACCATGGAACAAATGGGTAAATATACACTAATAATGATGAAAGATCTTATTTGCAATAAAAACAAAGAAGATAAGAATATTTTGGGATCTGATCTAAGTCACATAACATGAGTATGAATAAAACTGTACATCAAGTCAAAGATACTCTAAAAAGAATAAAATATATTTTTAAAAAAGGATAAAATATATCAACTCTCAAATTAATTTATAATTAATCTATAATTATTTTATAAATTAATGTGTTTCATAGTAAAAACTGTGGTAATATTTTTGGTAGACATTGAGTTTTACCTAAAACTTTTTGAAACCTAAAAAGCCAAGTTGTTAAAACAATTTTGAAGAAAAGTATGTTTCGATCATTTTCCTTATTTATAATATAATATGTTACAAAACGATAGGTAAGACAGAGTGGAATTGGTGAAAGGAATAAGAGAATCTAGAGAGAGATCCATAAAAATAACGGTAGTGATGCTAAAAAGCTTTATGAGAAGAAAGAGTCTATGCAGTGAATTGCTTTCAACTAATAATTACTTTATAAAAAGATAAATTTAGGTCATTTATTTCATAGTGCATATAAAATAAATTTTATAATAATTAATCAGCTCTGAAAAGCAAGACTTGAAAGTTTAGATAGAAATATGTGAGAAAATATGTATCACCCTGAGGAGTAGGGAATAAATTATTGTAAAACATTCCAAAGAAATATAAACTATGAACGCAAGTTAATAAACTCAGCTACATTAAAATGGAAAGCTTTTATAATCATAAAACTCATTCTGCTGAAAGCTTGAAAATCAGTGCAAACTGGAAGTTAAAACTCGCAAACATGTTTAAAGATATTAATGGGAAATTTATACAAGAGTAAGGAAAGATTAATAATCATATAAAATGTTTTGCAGAATTATTAATCATGAAGTAAAAATTACAACTATAAAATATATTTTCATGCAAAAATGAACTGCAGAAAATAAAAATCTGAAAATATCAAATGATAGTGTATGTGGAAATACAAAAATTTTCACATTCTCAGTGGATGAGTAGCTTGTTTCTATCACTTTGCATAACAATTTGAAAATATTTCAGTTGCTACACTTTATATATTATACATTTATGCAGGTGTATGTATCATGTATATATAATATACATGAAATCTGAGCAAGTTTGTGTACAGTGATTATGAAATTAAGAGACATAATTACTAGATTTAGTAAAATCATATTTCTGGGGAGATATAAAATGGTTTCCAAAAAGGTCGAAAAATGCTCCATGGTGCCTGTAATGTTTTTGATTTTTGTACAAAGATTCTGAAATCAAAAATACAAAAACAAATGTTGACATACAAAAATACTAATGTTGACATTTATTATTCTGGATAGTAGTTAAGTGGGTTATTATACGGAAATATTTTATTAACTGACAATGCTTATATTAGTCTTTCTTAAAAATGTGTTTATGCCTCACTTATGAATAAAAACTGGAAACTGACTGTTATCTCTGTTGCAGCATAAAACTTAATTTCTGGTAGTTATTTGGTTTGTCTGCTGTCAGTTAAATCACATATATGTATAATTTCAAATGGCATCATTGTATCAATATAATTGCTAGTTAAAGTGATCCAAAAACATGAAAGACATGAGAGGAAAATTTTATTTTTGTATTGAATTCAATGAAAAATATACTGTTATTTAATATCTTAAAGAGTTAAGTTAGAAGAAACTAAAATCTTTTAGTGAGCATGACATTACCTGTCACATGACAATATTAGAGACACAGTACGGTTGCTAATAGAGTACAATTGTGTGTATAATTTTAATCTAAACATAGGTAAGCAAATGCAGTGTTCTTTAAAGAACAGTGTGCACTGCAATGAGCTTTCACTTAGTGTGTGATTCTGGCATGATCTGCTTATTTGGGCTGGCTAAGCTGGTCTCTGCTGGGCTGCTCATGTGTTAATGGTTGGTTGAAGATGGGTGGTTCTTTAACCATCACCAAGCATGCTCACATTCTCAGGATAGCTGGCCGTTACTCATGGGGACAGCTTCAGCTAGTGTGTTTCTTTCTCCAGAAGGGTAGCCCAGGCATGATCCTTTTGTGATGGTGGAGCTTTGAGAGCTCACTAGTTAAACAAAACTAGCCAAAGCACAACAAAAATTATATAGAGTTATTGCCATCCTAATCAAGGATTCATCCAAGTTTATGCATATTAATATATAAGCTTGTGTACATCAGTATGACAGAGGGAGATTTGTACTAAGATCTGCCAAAAAACAAAAACCAAACCAAACCAAACCAAAACAAAGCCCAAGTAAAACTAATAGTATTGATATAGGGGAAAGAAATTTCCAATTTACTAGTTGTCAGATACAAGTTTGTGTTCTCCTAAGTCAAAGAATGAATTTTAGAAACAATGGAGGTGAAGAGAAGAATATATTTATCAAGAAAAAGGAAGTTTCTGGGATCCTGAGCAGGTTGCCAAAGACTCTGTCTTTTCTAGAGACTTTCATAGAGCAAAACCACAAAGGGAGGTAGGCTTAAGGTGGGGAAAACGTGGGAACTTGCAAGGTGGGAATGAGGAGGGACAGTTGCTTAGGTAAAACTGATTAAATAAAAACTGATTAAATCGGGGACAAATGGGGAGGCAAGTCACATAGCAAGAGAGCTTGCATACAGAGCAGTGATTCTCCCTGTAGGGGGTTGGGTTAGACCCTGGCTTCCTCAGGGTGATACAGACCTACTTACAGTATCAGTCCCTGAAGTTTATCCTTAGGAAATATGGGGGTGCATTTGTTTTATCTTTTGTCTTGAGATCTGGCCCACAATGGAAGTGATCTGTCATCCCCACAGTTGCAAGGTATCGCATCTTCTGCATTGGCTCCTTTGAGGGCCCAGCCCTGTCTGACTGCCTATAATATTTCTATCAAACTTAGCTGTCTGTAACAGTACAAGTTAATGAGTTGGAAATTTGTAGTGTATTAAACTTATGTAATGACACATTTGAGTGTGTTAAACTTTTATTGAGATTTTCAAAAACATTTATAAGTTATTCAAAAATGTTATTGAAGATAACCCTTTTCAAGGATCCTTTGGAAAAATGTCCATAGCCCTCTAGGAAATCTGTGGAACATAATTTGGAAATCTCAGTCATTTACTACACTGCTGAAAAATCTGAGACCGAGAAAGACTAAGAGACTTGCTCACTTGCTGGTACTAGAAGCAGCAGATTCACAGTGGGAACTTCAATTTGCCATGGATGATCTGTACAATTTGTAAATCCCAAGGCTTTTTTTTTTGCCTAAATAACAATATAAAGCAGTATAGCACCCAGAAATAGTTTGTTATGGTAAACAAAAAAGTTGAGAATGAACTTCTTCCCACCTGAAATGGTAAATCTGTCTGATGACAATATACTACTTTTGAAATGAAAGCTATATCCTGTTCATTCAAAGTTACTTAATTCATTGTGTTGGCAGTATATTATATTGCAAGCTACTCAAGACTTATATTTGTTTTATGTCTCTTATCACATAAATTTGGTCATGTCTGGACAGTAGAATATACCCAGCAACTTACTGGCAGATTCTTAACAATTGGTCTCTGAAAGCCAAAAATATACATTATTTATGTTTATTGATTTTGTGGTATAAATATTCCCATCATGTCTAATTTCAGCCTACAACATGATGACATGTGTGTTAGTCACTTTCCTACCATTGTGACAAAATGCTGGACATATACAACTTATGAGAGAATGATTTCAGCTCACAGCTCATTGGTCAGCCACAAACAACAGAAAGATATTCTTCAAGTAGCCACGTCCAGGCACAAAGATCTTCTAGGAACACAGAGTACATGAGTGGCACCCATCATCTGCTCCCCATGCAGTCAGCAAATGACTATTAGATTTCCTCCTGGAGTTATATTTTCTTCCCTACCTGGGACTCTTGGAGAGTTAGCTTCTCTTAAAAGCTAGCAAATACATAACTATGTTTAAGACTTCACTTATCTATAAGGTTGCTTATATGCATAGAAACTTGACTGATTTAGAGCTTTGCTTCTGAAATTCTTGGTGACATTGCTGTCATCATCACTGATGCTGCCTTCAGCTCCATAACTGTTTACTGTGAAGTTCGGAGCAGTTCTGGTACTATTCATTTTCTTAAATCTTGATACACTAAAAAAAAAAAAAAAAAAAAAGATGCTTTACAAGTAAGGACTTTTTCCTTTCCCATTTTTCACCTTTTTTCTATGGCAAAATGCTTCCCCTCATAACAAACCTTCAAACTCTTGTCTACAATATATGAGTTTAATGAGATTTTCTTACTGAAGGCAACTCACCTGTGGATAGCTGCTTGCACCTTCTGCCTGGCTCCAACATGGCAGGTTGCTGTCAGTTACCCATGCTTTCATATTTTGTGGTGGAATGTTTTAGTTACTTTTCTTTCTAAGTCAAGAGAATCATGTGGTCCCCAGGACTTGTAGGAAAATGAAAACAGCAAGGAAGGTGGCATTTGCTGTCTTTCATCTTACCTATTTGATCATTTATCAGAATTGAACCAAATTCATTTTTGGTAAGATATCAACAGGTGTGTATATGTTTGAATGTATGTGTTTGGAGTAAGGATAGATTCTAAGAAAGGGTTCTACGGTGAATTTTGTGGAGAAAGATTCTAATATTTCTGGACACCAATTCTTACTTTTGTGCTATGGACAATGAAACTATTTGGGACATACTTGCCTTGTTTCCCAGATTTTTTTCTTTTGGGTCTGGCGTTGTTGGCTCACTGAAATGTTATTCTCTGTGGTTTCCTTGATGATGTTCTTACAATTCTCCTCCCATCTTAGTTTTCTTTACCAGTTGATTTATCAGACTCCTGTTTTTTTTGCTTGAGTTTAAAACATTGGGCATCCTGTATTCCCACCTATAATTTTTTTCTGCTCCCCCTTCTTCACACACAGTCTTCATTCTATATAGTTCTACCACCTCTGTTCATAAGACTCCAGCCCATTTTATCTAAATTTTCCAGCCTCCACAATCCCCTTCCTAACTAACCATGACTCATGGTATGGTACAGTATATAGACCTTCTAATTCTCATCTGTAAGTTCCTTTCTCCGTAAGTTGGAAATCATAAAGTGATATTTAAAAAACGAAAATAAATTATACTGAGAAAGAACAGTATTGTCAATTGCTGCATTTCTTTATCAGAGTGTGGTTTAATATTTACCTAATTTGTACTTTCTTTGTTTAATAAGTTGGGTGCAAAGAGTAAGATAAACATGTACTTCATAGGCATGGAGGGAGGATTTTACCAAAGGAATATGTTTGGATGGAACATACAGCTTTGGAAACTCCTGCTATACATTTTTTCCTTTAATTGTTTTCTCTCTTCCATGTCTTATTGAAAGCTGCTGTATTAAAGTTTTAGTTCCCATTTTCTCCCAAATTGAACTTGAGAACTATAAACAATCCATTTTCTTTTTCCAGAAGGGATGGAAACAGTTTAGAAAATGTTTTTTCTTCTGGCTCAATCAGTGTTAATTTTTTAAAAATAAAATATTAAAAAAATTGTGTCTGGAAACAATTTTCTAATTTATATCATTAATTCACTGGGAAATGGCTGCTTAAAAATTATGTAACATCCTACTTCTGTGCCTCAGACTATAAGCTTTTGCCATCCAACGTTCATTTGTATGGCAAGTGTGACTGAGAATGTGTAAAGTCATAGCAGGTAAACTTTCTTGTCTGCAGTGTGACCTTGATTTTTAATATGCAGTAAATCAGAAGAAAATGCTCTTTCTTTCCTAGTTTCTGTTTGTTTTCTGCCTCTTACTTGCAAATGCATCCTCAGGATTTACAGATTTATTGTGCATTATTGTAATTTGAAAGCTGCCATTGTTTAGTTTAATTCCCTATATACCACTCCCTCACTTTTTCTGAAAACTAGCATTCATAATCCTCTCAGTTCACCCCAGAGTTTTTCATTCAGTATACATGTTGAAGCTTCCTAATGTTCACCACTACAGTAGGTGCTTAGAATACAAAGATGCGTAAGTCATGGTCCCTGTTCTCAGAACGACCTCATCATCCAGCCAGGGAGACAGGAAATTACATTACAGAATGATAAGTGCTGGTAGAAGGAAAGCAAGGGAACAGAACTCCAAGGAAAGAAACAAATGCTGCCCAGGGAGAAGAGTGAGCCTCTTCCTTAAAGAAAGCAATGCTTGAGTTATTTCTTGGATTAGGTAACCTGTGGTTATGAGTTTTGTTTCAATTAATGCATAGAGATGGCAGAGCATAATGTCTTCCCCTACCTTCTCTTCAACAGGCGACATTATAAATGATCTTGAGTTAAAGCATAATGTGTGTTTTTGTACAATTTCTCTGTGAAGCTCAGGCTTAATGACATATTAATCTGTATTTCTTTTCTTTTTTTTTGTCGGTACCGGGGATCGAACCCAGGACCGCCTGCTTGCAAGGCAGGTGCTTATTGCCGCTGAGTTAAATCCCCAGCCCCTAATCTGTATTTCTTAATTTAAGATAATTCTTTTGCATTCTCCAGTCTCCATCCAAGGTTCTTGTTCTTGAACTTAGCCATTATTTCCTGAAAGAGTTATTTGTGACACTCAGAAAAATGACATTGTCCCTTAGATGCTCACATCGTGGTCCTGAGGCCTTGTAAACATGTTACATTGGAAAGAGAAATTCAAGCACGAGGTAGAATCCATTATAACTAATATTCTGACCTTATAGCAAGATTATACTGGATTATGCGGTTGGGTCAAGTACAATCACAGGGGCTCCTAAAGGTGGGAGGAGGAGTCAAGCTTGCCAGAAGAACTTGATGTGAAAGTTGCTCATTGGCTACTGTGATCTTGAAGACAGAGGAAAGGGCTGCAAGTTAAAGAGCTGTGGTTGCATCCAGAACCTCAAAAGGCAAATTCATTCTACCTAGAGGTTCTGGAAACATCACAGTCCTACAACCCCTTAATTTTAACCTTGTAGAACCATTTTGACCTTTGAACTTCCAAGAAAAACAGTAAATTTGTGGTTTTTTTGTTTGGTTTTTTTTTTTTTAATTTGTGTGGTTTTAAGCCATCTAGTTTGTGGTAATTTGTGTCAGTGGTCATAGGAGGCAAGTACAGTGATCAAAGTCTAACCCAAATTACAAACTCTCTCCTTACACAATATCCATGCTGCATTCCCTCTCATGATTTCAGGGAGCTCCCCTGCCCTTTCTCCAGAGCTTTAACCATCTACCAGGCCTTCTTGCTGTTGTTTCAGTCCACATTCCTGTGTTAATTAAAGACCTCTGCCTAGTTTCTACTTGGTGCCATTTCCACAGAAATAGGCTTAGCCACAGAGAGGTTTCACGATGACTCATTTGTGGGTGAACGAATGTAGGTCATTACTCTGCAAAGCTCTTAAAAATATGATGCTTTCTCAAAACTACATTTTTTCCATACTTCTTCACTAAGCAGCATATGTTATTCCACCGCAGAACTAAGCAACAAATAATTTCCAATAATGTCCTGCTGAAAAGATACAGAATACTAGTCAGAGTGGCACTTGGAGGTAACATTTTGCTGTCCATGTCAGTTTTCTGTTGCTATACTGTGGCAGAGCCCCTTCCTATGTGTTGAGGAGATTCTTTTTTACAATGTGGTGATATCAGCCTCTGGCATGCACATGCAGTTCTGATGTAACTCTGTAACATAATCCATACCCAACCAGACTGTAGAGTGCTAATGTATACCCAACCAGACTAACAATGTAAAATGTTAGAGTATTTCTATGTAAAGGATATAAAAACACAAAAGTTGAATAAAAGGTTGTAACTACTCCATATTTAGCACTCAGCCTTTGGATATGTATCCATGGAGTCAATGCCAGAACAGATAAGGTTATTTCCTGGGAAAAAGGCCTCGGTGTCTCCTCTCTCCGCGTGAAAATCCTGCAGCAATATGCAATAAGCTTTTCCTTCCCATCGTTATCTTATAGTCTTATTTTAATATTTGATTTACCTGAGATTTGTCTTTATCTTTCCAGTTTTTAAAATATTGAATTCCCTAGAGTGATTTTGACTATAAGACCTACCTAGAGTTTTGTAGTATTTTTTGAAATATCAGTATATTTTAAAAAGTATGATAATGCTGGTTTTTTTAAAAGCTCCATTTTGTTTTTCAGAAGCTTGAATAACAGATTCATGGATTAAGAACTGGTGGTGAACTTAATGCCAGCTGGATTACATCAGCCTGGCACTCAGCATAGATGCTCCACCTGAGGAACGTTGCCAGCATAAATAGAGAGGTGGAGAAGGAGAAAGAAGGCATTAATGTGTTGTTGCATTGAGGCATTGAGGCATTGTGGGTTCTCCTATGATTTGCTGTTTGAACCATTTGGTTCTCTTGGAGAAGCTCTGGTCCTCACATCGAGCATGGCTTCCTGGCTTTGGAGGGGAAGATGTGTGGTGCTTGATCTCCAGGATGAACTCATCATGCTGGCTTCCTGACATGTACCCAACTGTGCTTGTCGTTGGAGGAGCTCGGGGCCTCCGTGTCACTGAGGATGGCTGTGGTGCTTTTCAGGACAGCCGTGGTCTTTGTTGTAAGTGTGACTTCTTGCCTCCAGCATAGAACCCTCATCTCACCAGCACAGCTCCTTCACCCTGCTGGCATGGACTTTCTGGCTACCACCACTGACCTTTGGGCCTTCCCAACATGGATCCGAAAAAGAGACTGGCGTGAGTCTTTGTTATGGGCTCTGGACTCTCAGAAGGCATTGTCATAAGCTCTGGGTTTCCATCTGGACTCATGCTGTGGGATTCAGGCCTTGACTAAATATTCTATGTCTTTGGTGTTATGGATAGATTTCCTGCATTTTCTTGTGTTGACTCCTGATGACCATCATAAAACAATATTATAAATTCCATGTCCTGATTCTAATTGTTCTCTGTTAAGAAGAAATAGTAATTTCTCTAAGAAGAAATAGTAATTTCTGTCTGTGGCTGTACTAGAACCCTTGTGGCTACAGTAACTGAAGAAAGTAGTCAGTGAGAAAGAACCAGAGCAGAGACGGGTAGCCAGAAGTAGTACAATAAAGACTGAAGGACAGGTGTTCACAGTTCCAAGATCTAGAGAGATACAATGGACACTGTTAACAGAAGATAATTTTAAAAATCTCCATTTAAGTAAAACAATAATGGGGAAGAAAAAAACCAAAGTCATTCTGTAGACTGATGTCCATTGTAGGCGGGAAAAAGACAAAGGAAAGGTTTTACTTTTTTTAGGAACCAAAAAGAGGTGGCCAGGTGCTTATTAGTTCTATGAGTACCATTTGGCAAAATTGGCTTTACTCTAACAATCAGGAATAAATTGTGAGGTACTGGTCTACTGGACACTATTTTATTGACCCACATTTCATAGATGAGAATGTTAAAGCTGGATGCTTGTTTCAAGCATGCTAGTGGTTCTTGTAATCAATGAATCTGAGCTTTGAACCCAGTTTATCTACCTCTCAGGTCAGGAACTTCCATGACTCCACCTTTGGAGGAGACTGAGCATCAGAGAGTGAGGACTGGAAGGTTTAAGGAGTGACAACTGGAAAGTTTAAGGTGTCCTTTGTCATGGCAGCAATGGGACAAAAGTTGAGAGTTAAACCTTATTTCATAGGAGCAAGATATCAACAATAAGAAGAAAAAATTATAGCACATCACTGCCACACAGACCTTCATCATAATTTCCTGGTTGAGTTAGTAGTGACCTCTGTGATGCAAAGTTTGCAGGCAGAGTTTGCAATGAGCGTCAGTGGAAACCTGGAGCAGGATTTCATAATGAGAGCTTCTCAGGAAATGGTTACATGATCTGAATGGAGCTCTAAGAAATGGGGAAGGAGAGCCAAGGCCAAGGTGCAGAAAGCAGAGATATTTACCATAAATCAATTTGGATCTATTTGAAGCTTATGAACAATGAAGGTAGCCTTTTGTTCCATTTGCTGTGAATGCCCCTACCCCAGACAGTTTTTGGTGTGCTGAGTTGTAGGAAGGGGCTCCCATCCTCATGGAATGTGACTCTCTCTGGTTGTGCCTAAGCAGCCTGTGAACTCAGGGGCAGTGCTGGGGAGGAGCCTGCAATGCACAGCATGTGAGTTTCTACTTTGTGACTTTGGGAGTTAAGTTTGCATGCTGTCCTCAAGCTCTGTGGTTCTCAGAACTCTCTTGAGTTGATAAGGACTTTCCAATCAGCCTTTTCATTATCGCCTGCCTGCTTTCACTTGAGACATATGCACATTCAATCAGTGTCGTCTTATCTGAACAATAAGCGGGAGCCAGTACAGACACAGTGGAAGAGGTAATATTCAGAGGCTTTAATCACATTCACACTTGAGGAGGGGCTAGAAAGGACACTTCGCAAGTTATAAGCTATCAGCTCCAGAGTTGCTGGGCACTGGCTTCCGACTTATTGATGAGGGGCTCTTCAGGTTACAGGAGGACTTTTGGGACATCCTTCAAGTGTTTCTAATGTAGCATTGTAGTCCTGATATTCTGCAGAGAGTTGCTGTAATCTGGTTACTTTGGTCAGAGAGGCAGAAGGATTAAGGCTGCCAGTTTAGTTCAATAAGCATTTGCTATGTACACCTGTGGGCAGTTTCTGTTTGCCATGATTGCAAGTACCATGACTTGTGTTTTCAGGGGCTTAAAGGGAAGAACTGAGGAGGGGAATATGT